>NW_026991716.1:21515000-26315000 GCF_029215605.1 Mirounga angustirostris
TCCAACAATTCTCTGGCCTTTTCAGTTTAGGATCTTATCTAGCAATAAAGGTTTCTTTTATTTATTTATTTATTTTTTAAAGATTTTATTTATTTATTTGAGACAGAGAGAATGAGAGAGAGAGAGCACATGAGAGGCGGGAGGGTCAGAGGCAGAGGCAGGCTCCCTGCCGAGCAGGGAGCCCGATGCGGGACTCGATCCAGGGACTCCAGGATCATGACCTGAGCCGAAGGCAGTCGCTTAACCAACTGAGCCACCCAGGCGCCCACCAATAAAGGTTTCTTTTAGTTGGCATGTCTGCTCAGACTGTTTCAATGTGAGTGTGAACCACATAAATGTTCACTGGGTGATAAATCAATGGCTGGGCACCTTAGTTTTGTGCATTGTTCTGTGTGTATATTTCTCAATAACAATGTTAATTTTTAACAAAATGCTTCGTTTTAAATAGAAAACTAATCACATCGATATACTGCAAACATAGTATTTGCTTCCAGAATCCAAATTTCTCCATAAATCCTTTCTCAGTCAGCCATATATGTAAAGCCCAGAAGTTTAAACTAATTTTGAAGCAGTGATTAAAGAGTGAAAAATCACCTTACCAAGTAGCAGATGCCAAGAGAGAGCCAAACCTCCCAAAATGGATTTTTATCGGGACCCCTACCAACATGTCCCTACAAAAAATTCATTCCCCTCTTAATTTATATGGTCACTTAAATATGGTATAGTTGTTCTCATTCTAAATAAAGGAGCTATATACATTCATATTTTGATCACAGGTTTTAGTTGAAGGTGTTAAAAAACAAAATTCAACTCAATAAATTTGAACATCTAATTGGCTTTAATTAAGCAATTCATGAACCAGGTAGCATCCCATCTGGCAAACTGAGAGATGCTCTGAGGAGTTGTATAAAATTGAAGATTTTTATAGGAAGGAGGTTGGGGCAAGAAGTTATTAGCAAAAGAAAGAAAGAATTGCTTCCGGAAAAGTCTCTTTCCCTTCAGGGGGAAAGATAGAAGGTCTTATCCTGCAGATTATCTCATCTGCCTTTGGTGGTGTGTAGTGCAGGGGTGAAAGGTTGGAGAGGGCCCAAGTGACAGGTTACCTAATTGGTGCTGACCAGAAAATTCCAGATTGATTTGCTTAAAATTCCACTCCTAGAGAGGTTGAAATTGCAATTAAGTCTTGGTTTGCTGTCCTGGGGGTTAGTGACTCCACCTTAGGTCTGTGGTTTTCTTTTTAACAAAGATATAAAAAAAATGACAGACTAAATTTATGAGATATATTGCTAGACCAATCCATTTTAATATAGCAGTGGATTTTTTTCTGACCAAAAAGACAGAGGTAGAATTTTCTAGGGGCTCTGACAGCTGCTTTTGCAGATCATTTCCAAGGGATGTTTTTTGAAATGCAGCTTCTGGAAAATCCACTTATGATGGACTGGTGGAGAGAGCTGGGGAATGGACTGGCTCAACGCTTTGCCCTGTTGCTAATGCCAGAACAGGGAGCTAGGGTCTGGCCCATCCAGGTGCTCACGGGTGTGTGTGTTGGGGGGCGGGGGGAGGGGGGGGAACATATGCATGCCCACTTGCTGAGACTGGGGTGGCAGCAAACCTGAACTGAGGAAGGAAGTTGATGCCAACCAGGCTTAAAATTAGACATGGTCTCTTTCTGGCAGTTTTAGGGATAAAAAGTTTTGCATCTTTATGTCCTAATTATGCAGACCTATTTTCACGGGTACCTTTGGCTCAATTTGATATGCAGACCGGAACAGCACCAAGGGCTTTCCCCCCCTATCCTTAACTGTATGTTTCTTTAGCTTTAAGCGAAATTGCTTATCCAAAGGAAATATGCCCTTTGCAGAAAGTTGGCCCACAACAAGCACCCTTGTATGGACTTTATTCTTCGGGTTTCACATCCCCACTCCCAACCCCATCGACGGTATTCTCGAAAACCTCCAGTTCACAAAATGTCAAAGGTGAAAACCGTCTGGAGATCACGTCACAGTCCCATCTCCGTTTTTTCAAGTCAGGAAACTGACCCCAGAGAAGCGTGGGTACCAATCACGGTCATGCCAATACTGACAACACGAGGCCCAGGACCTGGGCTTCCCCATCTCGCTCACTGCTCTCTCACCTCAAATATGTGGGGTGGACTTTTCGAATTAAAGAAAAAAAGGAGGAAATACTGTCCAATGCCACTTTCAACCATAGATATTGCCCCCAACTTTCCCAAATAGCGTGCGTTGGCAACCATGGATTTCATTACCCTTTAATTAAGGAACTAGAAAGAACCAACCTCGCAGGGAGCCCTAACTGCAGAACTACCTGTAAATTTAAAAGAATTTTAAAAGCAAAACAAAACAACAAAAAAAAAACGCCGTTAGCATCTGCCTTCCACCTTGTGTGTAGTACTAACTCTGCTCTCTCACTTCTTCGCTTTCAAAACGACCCACGCCAACGAGGGAGGCTGGGACGCCAGGGGAGGAAAGTGAAGAGGGAAAGGCCAACGGGGGTTCCTGGGGTGGCGCCCACCGAGGACTGGCCCGGGAGCCCCAACGCGGGCGGCTGTGCGCACGCGCGCGGGTCGGCGGGCGGCCGCTAGCCCGCACCCCGCTTCACTCTGCTTTATTTAGCCCTTTGGCGCAGCCTCCTCCCACACCCCCAACGCCCCAAGTTCAGGATGACAGCGGATGGGACGGGGGAAACCCCAAGGCATCCTCAGAAAGCGAGGTTTTGGAAGATCCGGGGTTCGTGGGTGAGCAGGAGGAAGGCAAGGAGGTTAAGGGCAAAAATCTTAAGCCGCCCCTAGCTGGGTTTCCGCAAAAGTCTGAGAGAGACGCCAACGCCGCAGCTCCCGGCGGGCCGGAGGGCAGGAGACTGGGCAAGCGGAACGCGCGGGACCCCGAGGGGAGGGGCGGAGCTGGGGGCGGGGCCTGCTGCACTCCCTTGAGACCCCGCCCCTCGGACCAACCTCCCGCCTTGCCATTGGAGGGCTTCGGGGGCGGGTACGAGGGACACCCCCCTCTCGCCACCGGCCCCCGCCCCGCCCCCTGCCCGCCTGTGCCTTCGGCCCTTCCCGGAGCCTCTGAGCACTCGGAAAGGAAACACCCGGGCTGCCACAGAGCGCCTGGACGCTGGAAAGGCGGGCCCCCCAGTCACCCAATCCGCCGGCCTGGTGACGTCACCAGGGGTGGAGCTACGTGGCTCCGCCCCCGGGGCCTGGGCCAGTGCCCCCACCTCGGAGTCTGCGGCTCCCGCGGGACGCGGGGAAGCGGCCGCCCTGTGCAGAGGCTCCACGTCACAAAGTGCTGCAGTCAGTACCCCGCACTCCCCTTCAGCCCCTCACTCTCCACAGCATGTCCCACTCCTCTTTTTTTGCCCCTTTCTCTGACTTTGAATCTCCAAATGTCTGAGAGAGTGTGGGGACCCTGGAGATGGGAGCGCAGATGGCACGCTGCCTGAAGAAGTAAATCCGATTCGATTATCTCCTTTATCCGTTTTCATTTCTACTGCCTATTTAATATCTCGATGTTTTCTCGTTTATTTTTGGAAGATTTGGGGGGTTGTTTTCTTTTCCTTTTTTTTGTTTTTTGTTTTCTCTCTTCAGGGACTTAAAGTTGGCCGATGCCTTCTGTAGCTTTTGATTTTAAAAAACTGGGATTTAGTCATCTTTTCGTGCAGAAAGGAAAGAAACCAAAGCCTAGGGGCCTTTAGAAAGGAAAGAGCCCTGTTTTGTTTTTTATTCTTAACTCAAGCTGTCGTCGTTAGCACCTTGCACCGAGCACAGACGCAGCTGCAGAAGCACTCCGTTGCAGAGTAGGCTGCGTCTACACCGGGTTTGTGCCTGAGCATCAAAAGACAGTGCAGGTGTATGTGGATGCGGGTGTGCGTGTGCGTACGTGATGTACGTGTGTGCGTGTGTGTACGTGTGTGTGGCTCAACAAATAACCCCAAGAGGCGCATCAGGATCAGAAAGAGTCCCGCATACTATCAATGGCCTAGGAAATTTCCTAAAGCTTTGAGAGTTAGTAAATCTCTAGTATCCGAAAATCATCTTTTCAGGGGCTCGTTTCTCCGTGCTCTCCTGTCCCCCCAAACAGGTGTTGCTGTGTCTCGTGAATCGGCCTCACGCCGGCTGGGGCATCCGAAGTGGTGAAATTCACAGAGGGCACACCGTGTATATTTCAAGGGCCCCACCTGTGCGGACCAAACCCCCGGGCCTGGGCGTGTGCGCGCGCTCCCGTGCAGTGTGAGCAGGAGGGCACGGGGGGGCTCGGCTTGCGGGCGTGCGCGAGTGTGTGCGTGAGTGTGTGCTCACGCGCTCTAGGCTGCGCCCAGAGCTCAGCTGCTGGGTTGGAGAGAAAGAGGGTAGGCAAGTGCAGGGGGCAGGAGGCTGAGTGGGGATGTCGAATTAATAGAGCTGCTTTAGCTGTTTTCCCTCTCCCGTTCTTGCTCGTTTAAACCCCACAGCAACGTAGGGATAGGGGGCTGGATTCTCTGTTGAGCTGATGGAGGAGGGGGGAGTAAGTTGAAACAACCGAGTGGGCGCGCCAGGACTCCCCGGCTCCAGGCGGGGAGGGGAGAGGGAGCCCCTGCTCCGCGCAGGGAGGAGGCGGGGTTCGGGGACCCCGGGAACAGCGAGAAGGCGGGGGTGGCCGCGGGGACGGGCAAGTGGTCACCTCCGGGAGGCGAGAATTCGTTTGAATCGCACATTAATTGGAGATATCTGATTAATTCCAGCTTCTGATGACTATAAATGGCGATTCTCTACCAAGGTGTCTTTATTTAAAAAAAAAAAAAATCATTCCGTGTCATCCCCCACGTCAGGCCTGCTCGTGGGCGTGAGGCTGTACTTCCTCCGCCCCCTCCTAATGGAGTGAACCATTCCCAGCTCTTCCCCCCTCTCTCTCTCTCTCAGCCTCTCTCTCTCTCTCTTTCTCTCTCTCTCTTCCTCGCTCCCTCTCTTTCTCTCCTCCCTCTGCCTTCCCCGTGCATAAAGTCTCCGTCGCTCTTGGAACTTGTTGGCAATGCCTATTTTTCAGCTTTCCCCCGCGTTCTCTAAACTAACTATTTAAAGGTCTGCGGTCGCAAATGGTTTGACTAAACGTAGGATGGGACTTAAGTTGAACGGCAGATATATTTCACTGATCCTCGCGGTGCAAATAGGTAAGTGGCCGCCGGGCCGGGCTTGCGGATGGTGGCAGGCGGTAGCCGGCCCGGCCCGCGGCGCCGAGGGGGACCGACTGGCCCGCGGCTGCCGGGGGGGTACAGAGAAGCCGGCAAACCCCCAATGGTGGGGGCATCGGCTCCTAGGGACTCGCGCGTCCCGAGTTGGTTTTTCTTAAAAAAAGAGACTCCAAACGTTCGCCAGGAAATGTATGCAGCTGGCCGTTTTCAGGAGGGGGCTTTCCCCCCCCCTCCCTTTTCCCCCCAAAGCGCACGTCCATTTTTGCTTCCCTTTCTCGGGTTAGACCAGGTTTTCTGCGTTCTGGGGCAATGCATTGACCCCTGCGATATGGCAAGGTATTATTTTGAAGGGTCGAAAGGTGAATGCAGGAACAAGATGGCTAGGCAGCTAGAATGGAAAGTTTATGTGCAGAAAGCAAAGATATTTCGGGGCTCAGACTGCTGCATTTAGAACTTTGTCATTCTCCCGCTCCCTACCCCCCCATATCCTAGCTGCAGCGTTTGCACCGGGCACCGCAGACCCGGCTGGGGTGCAAATTGAGAATGATAGGGAACCCCAGAGTACATATTTAAATATGCTTATCATTGAGGAGGTTGAATTCAGCCAGATATACGTGGATATAATTTTCTATATATGCCTGTTCCTTTCCACATAGGCATCCGAATTATTTATATAGGAAAGGGTTAAGAAGTGTTTGCAATATGTCACGTCCAGGGTTTGTTATTTTTGTTTGTTTGGGGTTAATTATGATGGATTTATTTAGTCCCCATTTTATGTTAAGGAATGTTGAGTCCTAGTTACACTGTTTTGGGGCTTTTAAAAGTTCACGTTTTTCCTTACAGAATGAGGAAGACGTGATGAAAGGCAGCACTAGAAACCCCACTTCTTCGATGCAGGTTGGAGCATTAATTAACCTGACCTAAAAGTGAAAGTGAAGTAGATTATTAATAGAATGGACAAGAGAAAAAATAGAAACTCTTCAAAAGGGTTTTCTGGAGACCGAGGGAATTGTTGCCTCCTATCATATCAGGTTGTAGCATTCTTTACAGACAACCCCTTGCAGTATTTGGATAGGAGGATGCTTTAGGGAATGGGGCAGGAGAAAATGCATAATATTTTTCTCCATGAGAAATGTGGAAGAAATAGGGTTTGGAGTTATCTGTACATTAAAATGGATTCTTTGCAGTGTTGGGTTTTTTTTTTTTTATGCATTTGACATGATTTTGTGTATGTGATTTTTTTTGCATGAACATTACGGGGATTTTAGACTGTGCAGGATGTTGGCGTTTTCCTTTAATTCTAAGAAATGACTTGATATTTTGAGTTTGGTTCTTTTGAATCTTTGACATTAGGGAAAAGAGATTCAATAAAATTAATAATTGCAGCAAATCCCTTAAATGTGGGAAGTGAATGTGGCATTTTGCAACTAGCCTGCAAATTTTTAGAGAGCAAGAGACAGCATTTATTTTTGATATAGGGATTTTAAGTGGAGCAGGTCTGGGGCTCTGTTTTCCTGGAGGGAAATAACCTTACTTTGGAGGGGTTTTAAAACCAGAGAGAGAGATTGTGCATGCGGGATAGCTTGGAACACATTAACCTCGACCGGAAAATGACCATTTGTTGGTTGTGGAATTGAAATTGAGCATGTTTGTTCCCGAATGTCTGCCCTTTCCCGCACCAGAGCCTCAATCTTTAATTCATGGCTGGGAGCTGTCCCAAATCATTGACATTTGGCAACAAAAGTGGGGGTTGGGAAAGGACGAGGATGGAGAGGGTGGTGAACGCAAATGAAGACACGCGGGAGGAAGTTTGAAATGAATGAGAGGTCGAACGAATGAATGAACGGATGGAAAAGGCACAAGACGCGGACACCGGAGAGGAGAGGGAAGGAGCCCAGGTCGCCCGCCCGAGCCTCGCTGAAGCCGGGTTCAGGAAGGACAGCGAGGGTCGCACGGGCTGTGACCTGCTCGGATGCATGAGCTTCAAAACACGTCCCGCGCGCAAGCTCCGGTCCTCCCACAGCGAACTAGGGACGAAGCAGTTATAGTTGCAAAAAAAAAAAAAAAACTCAGAAATTTTCACGGCTTCTTATTTTACACACGCATTCACTCACACATGCGCGGTGTGGAGGGTCTTCTCCTCCAGCAGCGCCCGCAAAGATAACGTGACAGGAGCGCTTCCCGCCCCCGGCGAGCCCCAATTCCCCCTTTTCCCCCTTTAAAATATTGTCAGTGCGTCTTAGGGACTACTTCTTCGCCACTGAGTTTTGGGGGTGGGGGTAAAGGGTAAGGAGAGACGGGGAGCTGGGTGGGGGAGGGGAAGAGGGACTGTATTTTACTTCGTTTTGGAGCTGCGAAGCTGCATTTGTGGCATGCATTATGGAGGAGGATGTGTAGGGTTCATTTCATTGTGACCGCATTCTAGTAGAACAAAGATTCGTTTTTTCTACCTCAGTGTTCTTTTTGATACGGCAGTCGCAAGGGCTTTTAATATTTCTCGGGGATGGGGGGAGGGGAGATTCATGAAGGTTTACGAATCTGCCCGAGCCGAGGTCGAAGTTAACCTTAGTCCCTTCCCCGGCGCTTCCCGTTCCGGATTAGAAAGCGCAAGGCCCGCCTCGCTCTTCCTGCAGCAATTTGCAAACGGGGAGCTCTCGGAGGCTGCTGCAGGTTCGGTCACCTTCCCTCTTGTCTGCGTCTGGCCCGGCTCTCGGGGACCAGCGGCTGGGGGTGGTGGGGGCAGCGAGGTGTATGGTCCTCTTTGGAGACATTCACATACAAGCCCTGGAGGCCAGAACACCGCCCAGGAAGGAGCCAGCGCTCTGGGTCGCGGGTACTGGAGGCCGATTTCCATTCTGAGAAGATTCGCCCCTTCCCTCTGCTCCCCTAGCCCCAACCGCGCGGATCAAAGGCTCATGCGCCCCTCCTGGTCCCCTCGCGTGCTTTTGGCCGAACGCCAGCGAACGTTTAGCCTGTTTCGTTGGCCTTGGGGTGGAGAGAAATGGCCTTGGCAATGGCAGTCCGGCGCCGTGGGGTTTGACCGCCCGAGGCCAGGAGAGAGGACTTTGGTGCCTCTTGGGTTACCTCCCTTCCCCCTCCTCCCCTGGTCCCGGCCGCTATCCCGCCCCGCCTCGCCCCCTGGAGGGAACCCAGAGCTAGAGGCCTAGAGCCCAGGGCGACGGCCACCTGGGCCCTTCAAGGTTGGGGCCTGGAGAGAAAAGGTCCCACCCGCTGCAGGCGGATTGGTGGCTGGTTTTTCGGGATGTGTGGGGCGCTGAGCCGCGGACAGAGTTTCACGGATTTGGCCCCCGCGGAGGTAACCCGGGGTCACCCGTGCCAACACAGCCGTGACTCTGCCCGGCCCTGAGTGCCCCGACCACTCATCACCCCCGCCCAGTCTCCGGACACCAGGCTGCTCTTTCTCCAGTGGGGTGGGGAGGCTGCGTGCGAGGATCGCACTCGGAACACATACTCCACGGTAGGCAATCAGTTTTATAATGAAACAATCCATTTTGATGGCTGCTGCTGGCTTCCGGAGACTTTATTAATTTAGTCATTCAGCAGTGTTTGCTGAGCACCCAACCAAGCATGGGGAGCTGGCCCGAGGCTTTCTCGCACGACATGGCCTGAGGTTCAGCTGCGTGGCCCCACGCTTTCCCGCCTCCTCACCGCTTCCTGGCCCCCGCACTCTGCTGTCGTTACCCCCTCTGTCACCTCAGAAATGCAAGATCGCACTTCGAGAGCCAGCACGGACTTGCTGGGGAAGTGTTGGGAAACGAAGGAGGGAGTGAGGAGAAAGAGAGAAATAAAAGAGACGGGGGAGGTGAGAAGAGGGGGCGATGGAAACAGAAAAAGATGCAGAGCGAGATGCGGGAGGGGGCTGCGGGAAAAGAATGGACTCGCCTCCCCCTCCCGCACCGGCTCACACGCAGACGGTCGGCACAAGTCTGTATTTGGGGGCGGGTCAGTCCCTCTTGGGCCACATCTTGCCTTCACCTTTAACATTGGCGCCCCGCGAGGCTGGGCGTCGCGTCCGGGGCTGGCGGGCCGCGGGGATGCAGGGCAGGGTCGCGACGCTGCTGACCGGTGTCCCCTCCTCCCCGCAGCGTACCTGGTGCAGGCCGTGAGAGCAGCGGGCAAGTGCGATGCGGTCTTTAAGGGCTTTTCAGACTGTTTGCTCAAGCTGGGCGACAGCATGGCCAATTACCCGCAGGGCCTGGACGACAAGACAAACATCAAGACCGTGTGCACGTAAGTGTCCTCTTTGGCCTGCTGGGTTTCTGTTCTGGGGGGCGCTGCTGAGGTCGGTGAGGGCTTGCCTGCGGGCCTACGCTCTGAATTCCTCGCCAGCGCCAATCAGTGCGTGCTGGGCTTTGGACTCACGCCCTCAGGCCTCGGCCAGGGTCTGCACTGCCCAAGGGGATCCTGTGGCCTGAGATGGGCAGAGGAGGATCCTCCCACGCGGGAGCCAGGTCCAGTCCTGTGCATCCTCACCCACACCCACAGAGGCGCCGGCACTCAGGGCGCTGGAACCAGGAGCGAGGGGCAGAGAGAACTGCTAGCAGTTCCTCGCTCTACTTTACGGCAGTCTTCATCATTCTTTTTTTTTTTTTTTTTTTCCCTGCGTGAATAAGTGGACTGCTGTGTACTCTCCGAAGAACAGTTGGTTTTGGTTTGAGGAGCGTTTTAGGAAATACTAGCTTTGCATAAAGGAAAAGTCAAAGTCACTGGCTTGTTGTCCATTTCCCCTGATAAAACCCCCTTGCACTACACACCAAGAACATTCAGGGGTAGGCAAGGGACCGCGGGTCCCTCTTTCTCTTTCTAAGAGAGAAGCTGAAAGAATATTTTGTTTTGTGCCAATGATTTTGCCCAAGAAAAGTATGTCCTGGGCATCCACTGACCATCTCTGCTGAGTTTGTGGCAGATTAGAGGTTTGGGAGAGCCACCCCCTTTGCCCGCCCCCCTTCCCCTCTGCATTCACTGGGTATCCCTAGGCCATGGCAGCTAAGGGCTAGGAAGGAGTTCCTGGCCAGGTACAGGGGCTTTCCCCAGCGCTTGGCTGAAAAGCACTGCTCCCACTAGCAAAGGAAGTAACTAGCAGAGAGCCCTACGGTAGTAGACCAGCGACATTTTAGTTGCTGCGGACCTTAGAAGTACCTCCATCCTCTAGCAACACACACTCACTCACACACACACACACAGACTTCTTTTATTTTACTTCATTTTATTTTTCACAAAGAGCTGTAACTCCCACCACTCACCCAATAATGGCCCTTACCAAAAAGCCAAGGCAAGAGGTGTTCCTTGTTCCCCATAGGCTGATGAAACCATATTCTGCACCATCCTTTGTATACAGTGAAGTCCTTGTTCTCTCCCTAATTCCTGGGGAGGGGGTGTTTATTTGTTTAAATAATGAGTAATTAAATGGGGGTCAATTTTGCCACACACTTTCCTAAATACCCCGGTGTCCATCAAAAGCCACAGCAGTAGGTAGCTGGTACCTTCCTATCAGAAAAGGGACAAAAGGCTAGATCTGGGTTGCATATCCACCTACTTTAATTCCAAATGTCTGATGATAGGTAAGAATGTATCTATATGAAGCTTGACAAAAGGTTAGATATTGATCGGCTCCCAAACCTTCTATTATTTGCCAGAATTCAGTTATTCCAAGTTTTTAAAAATTTTTTAGCAGGACCTGGTCCTGGAGGATAGAAGTGAGGAGGACCCCGCCCCCCCCCTCCCCGAGGCTGCAGGCCACTGCTGGGTCTGGGCTCCCACTTCATTAATGGTACTGGTTGCTCAACATTCTGCTGAAGCCCATCACCTCTCAGTTCCGTGTGGATATCTGTCCTTTTTCACCATATTCCTCTTCCAGGAGGGTCCTGTCCCCATCTGGGCATGCATAAAGAAAGAAGAGATTTAGATATCCTTTGGGAGGTGCAGTGAGAGCAGAGAGCTGTCCCTCCGCCTCTTAGTTTCTCTAAATCTTGCTATTTATTATGAATTGAGGAACCTGGAAGCCCTCTGCTCCAGGCTTCCCAGTCCTCATAAATTAGAGACTCACAAAGGTCGTTAGAAAACAGCCAGAGCTCAAGGCAATCCAACAGGCATTTATATCTTTGCTATTAGCCAGAGGATGGGGTGGGAGTGGAAACAAGGATAAATCAAACATGGTGCTTGCCTTCAACGTACTTACAGTCCAGGCTAGCGAGCAGAAGGGAGAGATAGGAGAAAATACAACCAGCTTGCGTGGAGGGCGGTCGCTAGTGACCCGGCGCTAAAGGCCCTTGGGTGAAGTGGGAGCCAGCCCGGAGTTACCGAGACGCGCAGATCGACCCAGCACCGAAAGGAGACAGCGCCCCAGGAATCGATCACGGGTTGGAATTATATTTAGTCTCGGGATCTATTTCGGGTTTTCGGAAGAAAGGGGGACAATAAAAAAGGACAGGTTGGTTGAAGGTTGTGGGGGGCGGGGCTACGAGCTGAGCCCAGGGGGAGGAAGTGGCTGAGGAAGAAGGCGCGGGGCTCCGTGAAGAGGCGGGGGAGCGAGGGCGAGGAGCGGAGTCCCTGGAAGGCTGGCAGCGGTGGGCACCGCGGTGGCACCGGAGTCCCGGCCTGGCGGGCTGCACACTACACCCGGAAGGCCGTGGGGAGGAGGCTGCATGGGGTCCAAGTCCACGAATGACTCTGGAGGGGGAGAAGAGGAGGGACCGAGCGCGCAGGGCCGAGAGCACTGGGATTTGCAAAGCAGAAGGTGGCTACAGAGCTGGGTGGGCCCAGGGCACCGACACTCACCAACTCGGGGAGGAGAGAGGCAGGCAGGAGTCTCCGGACCGAATCTGAGCCGGGGGGACCGTGGAGAGCGAGGCCAGGGGCCACGGAGGGCCGAAGAGGAGGGGGAGAGGAGGAGGAAGAGGAAGTGAGGAACCGAACAGAGGAAAACCGAGGGGAGGGAAAAGGAGGAAGACAAAGAAGGGAAGAGGAAAGGATGGGAAAATCGGAGAACGGGAAACAAAAGGAAGGGCGGAGGGAGAGTGCGGGCGAAGGCGAGAGAGTACCGCAGAGAGGAGGGGGGGGGACACAGAAGGGACGAGGGGGAGGAGAAAGTGAGAAGCCAAGAGGGGAGGGCCGTGCTCTGAGCAAGTAACCCATCTTGCAAGCTAAGAGGCATTAATGGGCGGCAGCTTGCAAGGCTTAGCACTGTTTTCCTAGCTTTCCCCGAGGAGGACGAGCAATCTGTTTGCGCAGGCCGAGGTGCCAGCGCCCCGCAGCGGGTGCGGCCCGGCTCCCGGCTGCCGGGTCCCCGCCCGGGAGCGGGAAAGAGAAACCAGACGCCGCAGGGGGCGGCCTCTGCCCTCGGACGACGGCTTCCAGGGTGGGCCGAGGTCTGGCGAGGACCAGCCTAGCTGGACCCCGGCGCCAGGCGGGTGGAGAGGAGCTGGGGTGGCTGCGGGAGCGGTTTGCGAAGGCCGCGAGGCGGGGGAGGCGCAGGGGTGCAGGCCCGGGTCGTCCCCGCGCTCAAAGTCAACCTGCTTCTTCCGTTTTGTTCTGTTCCTCGCCAGATACTGGGAGGATTTCCACAGCTGCACGGTCACAGCCCTTACGGATTGCCAGGAAGGGGCGAAAGATATGTGGGATAAACTGAGAAAAGAATCCAAAAACCTCAACATCCAAGGCAGCTTATTCGAACTCTGCGGCAGCGGCAACGGGGCGGCGGGGTCCCTGCTCCCGGCGCTCCCCGTGCTCCTGGTGTCTCTCTCGGCAGCTTTAGCGACTTGGCTTTCCTTCTGAGCGCGGGGCCGGCTCCCCCCGCGCGCCCACCCACACTCACTCCATGCTCCCGGAAATCGAGAGGAAGATCCATTCGTTCTTTGGGGACGTTGTGATTCTCTGTGATGCTGAAAACACTCATATAGGATTGTGGGAAATCCTGATTCTCCTTTTGATTTCGTTTGATTTCTTGTGTTTCATTTGCCAAACGTTACCGATCAGTGAGCAAGCAAGCACAGCCAAAATCGGACCTCAGCTTTAGTCGGTCTTCACACAAAAATAAGAAAACGGCAAACCCACCCCATATTTTTTTTTAATTTTTAATTTTTATTTTTGGCACAAGAATCTCAGGAACGGCCCTGGGCCACCTACTATATTAATCATGTTAATACATGACAAATGATGGGCTCCTCCTAATAAGAAAGAGAGGAGAGGAGAAGGCCAGGGGAATGAATTCAAGAGAGATGTCCACGAGGAAAGCATATGGTGAATAACTCACGCTCACGTCTTTCTTCCACAGTATCTTGTTTTGATCATTTTCACTGCACATTTCTCCTCGAGGAAAGTGAAAGGACAGATTGTTGGCTTTGTGGTTTAAGGATAGGAGGGAGAGAGGGAAGGGATTGAGGAAATCTCGGGTGTCTAGGTAAAGGCTTCCAGAAGAATCGCTGCTAAAGTCACTGAGAGGTTAAGCTTTACCTGCTGTTGTCGATGCATCTTTCCAAGTCCACTGCCTTTATTTTCCCTCTTGTTTTAGCTGTTACACATACTGTAATACCTGAATATCCAACGGTATAGATCACAAGGGGGGGGGGTGTTAAATGTTAATCTAAAATATAGTTAAAAAAAGATTTTGACATAAAAGAGCCTTGATTTTAAAAAAAAAGAGAGAGATGTAATTTAAAAAGTTTATTATAAATTAAATTCAGCAAAAAAAAAGATTTGCTACAAAGTATAGAGAAGTATAAAATAAAAGTTATTGTTTGAAATGGGGGTGTCGTTTGTTTCCTGCCCCAAGCCTGCTTTCTTGCCCCAGTGCCCGGGTTACCCGTAGGGACAAGTGATGCCGCAGGATACATGCACCTGTTCGCAAGCCAGTTGATAACCTACCATCTTCAAGCAGGCCCTCTTCAACTAGGTCATTTTGCCACTTTTCCGAAATTCTGTTTACTTAAAGAAAAGAAAGAGGAAGTTGTATTTTTAATAAATAAAAAGCAGAGATCTTTTCTAGGTGAGGTTTCGGGGAATTGGGGTTTCGCGAGAAAACACACGCAGACCCAAGGCCGGTGCCCAGCCTGCGGCCCCCGCCCCAGGCGGTCGGAGCCCTAACCACGATCCGTGCAGGCCGAGTCCTAACCACGATTCGCCTCTTCCTCTGCGGTGGCCGGAGGCCGCTTGCGAACGAACCGCCATTAAGGGCTCTAGCAGAGGGGCCAAGGAGAGACTGTGGTCCCTGGCAGGGATCAGGTGAATCCTTTCATAATTAATAAGACAGCTCAGCTGAAATGGCGAGGAGACGGGGCCCCATTGATCTGGCAGTCAGCTGCTTCCACCTCTCCTATTTATAGGCCCCGCATGGCCTTACGGAGAAGTAACATTCGAGAGTAAACACCAGCAGAGGAGACCGGGGTCCAAGGCCACAGGACCTGGAGCAGGCTGGGGGAGGGAGACCCGAGCGTACGTCTCTGGGTTCAAGGAAATCGAAATCTGATTTCTAGGAGAAGGTGAGGGTGGGAGGGAGCTGCCGGAGGCGGGCGGGCTGGAGGACTGGTGGAGGGAGGCCCCGGAGGCTGCGGCGGGTTCCCGCGCGGGGGAGCGAGTGGGCCGCCGCCCGGAGGGTACGCTGGGGCTCTGAAATGCAATGTGTAAACAATCGCTAGAGTAACAGTTCATAAATCAAACCCAGTAGGTCGCAGCCCAATCTGCATTCCCCCCACGGATTGAATTCTAGCAACACATGCGTCCCTGCGCCCCGAGCGCTGGAAGCTGCCCGGATTCTTAATGGCAGCATATATTACCGCGGCCAGTTCACGCACGCGCCGCGCCCGGCCACTCCTGGGAACAGTTTCACCCGCCACCCCCCTACCCAGCCCCTCCTCCGTCGATCCCCTATTCTCAGCCAAAAGCAAAGGAGATCCTCCCTGCCTGCGCGGAGTGGTCACCCACAGGGAACGTTGGTTGTTTTGGAAAATAGCGTTTGGTTTTGATCATTTCGTTTCAGTGGTTATTTTCGGTCCAAGTATAAGTAGAATGATTCTACCCCGAGCTCAATCCCTGGAATTCAAATTAAAATGTCTGAGCCCGTTTTAAATACGAATCTATTTAATGAGGGGGAGGAGAACAGTGGAAAGAGGGAGGGTCTTCTATCATTTTTGCCAGGAGAGCTCGCCGCCTCCTGTCGGTATCTCTCCCAAGGAAACCTGGGGGCGAACCGGTGCACACAACTGGGCCCCTTGCTAGCCGAAGGAAAACGCACGCATCGCTCTCCCCAGGCTTTGGGGGAGGGAGGCATCCGCGACACACGGAGGATGCCCCTCCCCTAGCAGCGCGGGTTTCCCACCTGGAAATCTGTCTCCTTCGAGATCTGGGAGGAGGCGAGGCTGAGGGAGGAGACCGAGGCGACGGGGCGGGGAGGACTGGGAACGCGGGCTCGTTTGCTCTCCCAACAAGGTTCTTCTCAAGGAACCCCGTCCTCCTGCGGCCCCAACTGCCTCCCCAGAGGGAGGGCGCTCCACCGCCACGTCCTTCCACGCCCCCACTCCGCCCTGCCCCCGGTCGTCCTGGGGGTGCCTCGAGAAAGCTTGGTGCCCACCGTGTTGGGGGCTCCTTTGCCCTGTCCTAAGCCGGCACCACCAGCACGTGCGCTCGGGAGGAGCCCCAGGATTGGGAACGCGAGTCTCGGAAACACAGGCTGCGGCATCTGGCTCGTCAGAGAACATCTCTTCCTGTTGTGGTGATTGTTTAGATTATTATCGCGCCGTCTTCGACTATAATTTGCTGTTTAATCATGATGACATCTCCATATGTTAGTTGTTGTTTTTAAGCAGCAACGCAGTAAGCCCTGTTCCCAGCTCAGTGAGATATTAACCAGGGTGCGCACACCCCTCACCCAGATGGGGGTGGGGAACCGAGTGGGTTTCGGGCACCAAGGAAATGGCCATACCAACATCCACCTCTCCCAGCAGCTTCCCTTGCTCTTGCACGGCCCATTGCCATGTGGCCCACCGGCGCTGGCTCTGAGAGCCTCTGAGAACTTGTTGGGATTGCAGAAGCGCCCTCCTTCACTCCACTCCCTGCCCAAGTAGATACAAGACACAGAAGTTCACTTGAGTGCAATATTTGGTTATCCTCGTGAAAATATCAGAGAGGTCAGCTCCAGAGCCCTTGGGAAGGGGAAGTAGAGGGAACAAGGAGACGGCAAGAGAAGGAAGACTTGAAAAATGGGGATGCAGAGGAAGATGGGGAAAACATCCAGAAATAGAGTCAGCAGAGGGGAGAGAGGGAGGCGAACTTCTTAAACACAGACAGAGATGATGGAGAGACTTCGAGTTGGAGATGGTAGAGTTGCAGAGGCATGAAGGATAGAGAAGAAATTGGGACTAATTTTCGTTCAGGACTCTCAGAGAAGCAAATGCGCACAAGGACCACCGTGCAGATTCTCTTTATGTGGATCCAGAGATGCTTTCACTCCAGCTGGAGCCTCAAGGGTAGTGCCACAGTCATCACAGAGCCTCGAGCCTGTGGGCTAGGCAGGCCTGAGGGAGGTGCGTGGCAGGCGAGAACACCAGCCCCCTCCACACTCCAGAGCGCGTCCCTGGAGAAATCAGATGGCTGAGAGGAGAGGAAGCCTTTCCTTCTTTCCTCCTTTCCCCCTATACCCCTTCCCCCCCTTCCTGAAACTCCTCCAGATCCAGGCAGGGCTGCTTCTGGGAAGGTCTCCAAACGTTCTCTCCCTCTCCCTCTCCCACTCCCCTGCACACACAAGGTTCTGTGCACGGCAGCTCCAGGCTGGGCGCCAGCAGTCCTGGAAGCATCCACTCTCTGGAACAGTCTACTGCCGGGTCCCGTGCGACCAGAGAAAAGGTCCACTTGTCTCACCGCTCCAAAACGTTGCTTCCCTCCTCCCTTGCCCCTACTGGGAAAATAAAGTGGGGACGGGGCCGTGAGGATGCCAGTTGTATGGCTGGAGCAAGACCCATGGTTCTCCGCCTGGCAAGCCCTGCCCCCTCAAGTCACTGCCGGTGGGGCATCAGGGAACTTTGTAAGGCTATAGTTTGTTCCCTCCTCTCCCAAGGAGAAGAGTGTCTCCCAGTGACCCTTCCTTGATGTTGGCGCCCCGAACCTCAGCCACAAACCCCAAAGCAGGAATAAAGAAACCCTGCCCAGCCCTGCCCACTTGAGCCCCCTGGAGTGAAGAGGAAGGGTAACATTCCCATCCAGATTCTCACCCTGGAAGGACATGACCTTTAGAGTGAGGACTTCAGAGCCAAAAGACCTGTTACCAGCTGCATAATCTTGGGGGGGGTGTTACTCAACCCCCATTTCCTCCTCTGTAAAATGGCGATAATCATACCTACCTCGTTGGGTTGCATTTTGTTTCCGATGAGATAACATAGGTAAAACGTTTTCCAACTTCATGCCTCTTACCTAATGTTAGGTATTATTTTTGCTTTCTCCTGTCTCTATACCAGCTTAATCCGATAAGTCTTGCTGAATTCTTCAAAACAACCCCTAGTAGAAAGCCTCATTATGACCCGTAATACTTTGGGGAAGTTTTTCTTCATAGTCTAGCAGCTTAAATTCCTCTTGCTGCAGGCTACTTAGCGCTCCACCCCACTCTGGCCTTCTCAGAGGATGCTCTAGTTAAGCTCCTTGAATTAAGTCAGCTGCTCCACACCGACTGTGCCCTCAGACCCTCCACCCACACCCCTCCAGCACTGGCTTTCACTGCCTGCCAACCCCCACCATGGAATCCCTAGGTTCTCTGAGAACTGACCAGATTTACCTTGGAGCTTCCTCAACAGTTTCCCTTCTTTCTCTTCTCTCTGCTATTTATATTATAATCACTTATTATAAATTAGTATTTATATTAAATTCCTCTTCCCAAATGAAAAAATAAAGTATTTATGTCACCATCAAAGCAATACATTGATACATAGAAGGAAAACAAAGTAACCCATCCTGCCCTGTTAATAGACAGATATGTATCCTTCGATACTTTTCCCCATGCTCTGAAAACATTGACATGAACCCATTCACAGGGTAGAGAAGTTTTTTTCTTTCTTTCTTTCTTTCTTTCTTTCTTTCTTTCTTTCTTTCTTTGAGAGAGAAAGAGCACGCACAAGCGCCAGTGAGGAGGGGCAGATAATCTTTTTTTTTTAAAGATTTTATTTATTTATTTGAGAGAGCGAGCATGAAAGTGGGGTGAGGGGCAGAGGGAGAAGCAGACACCCCACTGAGCAGGGAGCCCGATGCGGGGCATGATCCTGGACGGGGATCATGACCCCAGCCATAGGCAGACAGCAGATGCTTAACTGACTGAGCCACCCAGGTGTCCCAGGGAGAGAGAATCTTCAGCAGGCTCCGAGCTCAGCACAGAGCCTGATGTGGGGCTCAATCTCAGGACCCTGAGATCATGACCTGAGCCAAAATCAAGAGTCAGACTGAACCACCCAGGTGCCCCAAGTTTTTTTTTTATCTTAACAAAATTATGATATATGTTTCTTTTGTACCAAATCCTTTCAGATCAATAACTAAACAAATAACTCCTTTTAAATAGTTACACAATATTTCTCAGATGGCCATACTACAATTTATTTAATTCTCTACCCATTGATAGACATTTAGGTTTCCCAGTTTTTTGTTGCCCTACAAATATTGTTATAATAAGTATTCTTGTTCAAACAACCGTATGTATCAGTATTTTTGTTTCTTCAATAGAATAGATTCTGCCAAAGTTGGATTGCTGGCCAGAAATATATGTATGTGTGTTTATTTTTTATTTTTAAAATGTATATATGCTTTTAATTGGGAAAAATGCTGCTGTATTATTTTCCCGAAGTATATAGAGTGCCCGTTTCCCAGCATCATCATCAGCACTGTATGTTAAGACTTTCAGTTTGTCAGCCCAGTGGGTAACCTGGTAGCTTTCTGGAAGGCCAGCCTTTCTGAGCATTCACGTTGGGTTGTCTGGGCCCCTTTAGGGCCCTGATAGCCACCAGAGCTCTGTCCAGGAAGACAGCTAGACTTTGAGTCCTCCTCCCCTAGGCAGCCACATAGCCCTGAAAGTAGGGACTTTCATGCAAAGTCAGGTGTAATTAGTCCTGGAAAATTCTGATTCTCTCAGGCTAATCCAGTCCACAAGCCTCGGGAGCTAAGGACATAGGTACTGCAGGGGCAGGTTCAGTGAGTGATTGTGGGCAGGCAGAGGTGGGGCTCATCTGTTGGTCCCATCCCCCCACACACATACACCCCCCACCCCGCTCCTGCTACTTCCATTAGGAGCTATTCTCACAGCCAAACCAGCTCTTTGGGTCAGTATCAAGTCTTTGACCCCCTGGCCTGTCTGCAGTGGAAGGTGAGAGAAGGAAAAAAAGTAGCAGAGGAAAAGAAAATTGCAGCCCCCAGGTGGGGCAGCAAAGATGACAGCTGAACTTTTCCTTGCCCAGTGAGATGGTGAGGATTCTACAGATGGGACCAACTCAGAGCAAGCAGGGAGGACTGAACCATCAGTAGGGATTCTGTGTACACCTACTTATATGCTGTCACTTCTCTGCCTGCATCCCGGCCTAAATTTAAAACCAATAATCTACTTTTATGGAGCACTTAGTACATGCTAGGCATTACGCTAAAGCTTTGCGAAAAGTATCCCATTTCCTGCATTCATTTCTATAGGAGATCATGTCATCCCCATTTTACAGAGGAGAAACAGAGGCTTAGAAAAGAGGTTAGGAACTTGCCCAAATCAGCAGGTCATAAGAGGCCGCCTGAAAATTTGAGTAGTAATCTGTTTCAGAAACCTATTTTAAGACTTGACTTTTCTTATCTGTTACTATTTTGAGCTGAAAGAGAAATATCACCAGTTAAAAAAACAACCACCACAAAACTCAAGTCCTGTGATAGAATAACCTCCTGAAGGTGCTGTGCCCTGATCCCTGGAAACTGCGCATATGTTACTCAATGGCAAAGGGGAAGTAAGGCTGCAGGTGTAAGTAGGCGGCTAATGCGCTAACTTTAATAACCTAGGGAGATTATCCCGGATCCCTCGGGGGGGCCCAATGTAATCACAGGGATCCTTAAAAGTGGAAGAGAGAAGCAGGAGAGGTCAGAGTAAGGGGATGTGGGGAGGACTGGACTCACCATTGTTGGCTTTGATGGAAGAAGGGGCCCAAAAGCTGAGGGATTCCGGCAGTCTCTAGAAGTTGGAAGAGGCAAGGAAATAATTCTTCCCTAGGCTCTCCAGAAAGGGATGCAGCCCAGTGATTTTAGCCCAGTGAAACCGTGTCAGACTTCTGACCTAAAGAACTAACTGTGAGAAAATAAATTTGCATAGTTGAGGCCACTGGGTTTGTGGTAATTTGTTATAGTTGCAAATAGAGAAATAATGCAAGTCCTAATTTGCACTGTGCTGATTTAGCTGATACATTTACCCATATCCAGAGACGCTGGGTGTTCAGGATGTATGTCTGTTGGGGTCTGCTCAGGGCCCTTCTTTGGGTGGGGTTTTCAGTGTGGGGGTGGGGGAAGGGGAATAGCAGCTTCAATTCAGCCCAAGGCAACAATATGTGAGAGAAAGAAGATGTTAGGGAATAAATTTCAAAGGGCAAACAAAAAACGATATTGATGTTTTCTAATGCGTTGGTATAAAATATTTTTCATTATTTTCTCCCCCTTTCCGTGCCCCTTTTAGCTGCCAGAGCCTCCTATTTGCTTCCTTGTCTTCCAGTAATTTCATAGACGTGCAGATGAGTTTCTTGATTCGGTACCAGTCACAGGCCTGCTCAGATATGAAAGATTCACTGTCACATTGATAGATGGTTTGGTGGTACATTCATTAAATATATCACCAGGTAGTTGTTCTCCTGATAAATCACAGCAGCTAATATTAACTACAAACCTTATCACCTGGACAAATTGTGTGTTAGATTGATTTTTAATGGTGGTGGCATTTCTGATTCTGTTCATTACGCAAACAGAGAGAGCCCAGAAGGAAGTGGGTCCAGTCTCCATGGAATGCCTGAAACGAATCCCTTGCTATAGGTGTTAGAGGAAGGGAGGTGGTAAGAGAAAAAGCAAAGCCGGATCTACCGAAGGTGGGCACTGCCTTCCACAAGGAGAGAAACTCCTTTCATCATCCAAACTCAGTAAAGACGAGATGGGAGAAAAGGACACACTTGTCCATCTGGGTTAATCAAGTCACAAATTGCTTTGTTTACATTAAGACACCACGGTAGGAGTCTCTTCCTGATTAAGACAGAAGCAAGACCAAGCAAGCAAGCTAGCAGGTGGGGGCAGGCAGGGATAATTAGCTTCAGCCTGACTCAGGGAGGGAGCTGCGCTGATTCCTGAGCGTGGTCCCGCGCCCATCTTTCCATCGGCTCAGAGGGGTCTGCTGATCATTGGCGAGTCACTGTGAAGAATGTCTCTGGGACTCTCAAAGGTCTCTGGTCACCTCCTCAGGCTTTTGCCTGAAACATGTGGAGTGGTGCTATCCCTTAGGGAGAAAACTCCCAAGCAAAGTGGTTCATTTAACTCTGGCCAAACACAAATTCTTCAAAAGAGGCAACTTTGAAGGGGATGAAGAACATCAGGGCGTGTGGGAGGCACATCCATCAAAACCAAAACCAAAAACTTTCGTCTGGCACTGTTTTCTCCTCTTCTGAAAGGATTGGGAAGGTCGGGGGTGGGGAGGCAAACTGCATTTCCTCAATTGCTTTGTTTATAGGATGTGTTGTATATTTTTTCCTCTTTCTGAATAGCCCTTGATACTTTTATAGTTAGCAGGGGAAAATGGCTTTGCCCAAATCTTTATTTTCAGGAGTTGCTATATATTCAAATGCAAAATGTATTCATGCATACCCACTTACATAGATACTCATCATTACATACTCTCTATTTCATATATTCTCTATCTCATAGATATTCTCCCTTAGATACACACACACACACACGCACGCGCAAGCACAGCACTTGGGACCTTGACCTTATTCCCTCTGATTTACTCTTGGATCTTGCCTCTTATCTACTAAATTGTCTTTGCTATCTTGTGTTTCATTTTCCAAGTGTTCTATCCCCTCAGCTCACAAATACACTCAGAGCTCTTGTAGCCTGAAAGATAACCCCTTCCCTACTCCATTCTATTTGTCCCTGACCCATTTCTCCATCAAGCTCTTGCAGTAGTGCCCAGACCAAGGCAGACACTCAGCAAATTTGGAAGAACATGTGAATGAAGTTTTCTCCTTCCCTTCTCTGCCAGCTTTGCCGACACTGCCCCAGCCCTGGCCTCCAGAGCCCCTGGAGACCCAGGCTCTTTCCTATCCACTGCAGACACTCACTCTCATTGGCTTCCTCCATTCTCTCCATTTATAATTTCTATTTTACCATACAAAAATTATTTTATGTATTTATTTTAAAATTCACTAATAATCCACACTCTCTGTAGGAAAATTAGCAACTGCAGGTGACCCCAAAAGAGAAAAATTTGAATAGCCATAATTTCTTCAGCCAGCAGTACACATTTTGGTCTTGGTGTCTCTTGTATCAATCCTCTCCTTTCTACATGGGTATGTGATAATATCATTTCCCTCTTCAAGAAGCTTCCCTTCCTTCCCATTGCTGAATCATGGCTGAGTGATTCAGGCTCCCTGCATGACACTGAAAACTGACCAGGATCCGGTCCCCCCACCCCCTGCCATCCCTGCCCCCATCCCCAGATCCCCAGCCCTCCAGGTCCCACATACACTGCAGTCACACGTAATTCTGTGTCCCTCCTTGCACGGTCACATTCTCTCCCCTATTTTATATCTTCGCTCACTTAGCTCTTCTGGTCTAGAATATACTCCACTTCTTTCTACTCACTTCTGTCCACCTGGGGATACCCTACTCCCTCTTCAAGACTCTGCTCAGGTTCAACCTTTCATGAATCCTTCTCTGAACCCCAAGTCAGAATTATTGGGTTGCCCCTTGTTGTTGTTAATTTTGTATTATAATTAGCTGTCTACTGGTCTGTTTTGTCTTAAAACCGTAAGTTCCTTGAGGTCAGGGAATTTGTCTCATTAATCTCTGAATCTCCCACAGTGCTTAGCACTGTGCCTGGCACAGATGTTTATGGAATAAAGAACGTTTCCAGCCCCTCTTGCTTCACACATGTGTCGTTGTTCATTCTAATTTTGAAAGGAAAGAGAGAAATATTGCTGATGTTAACCCTTCTCTGGGCTGCTTCCGGTTAATCCCTTTTCTCCCTCAGAAATTTCTCCCTGGCAACATGCATGTTTACCCCTGGGAGAGGGGAGGCATAAAATTGTTGGATGCATGCCATGGAGTACTGTACCTTCCAGTGGTTAGGAGCAAAAAATACATGTGCCCATAGCACTGTGGATAAAGGGAATTAATGAATGACGACCACAACAAGAGGGTGGAAAGAGAAAAGAAGCAACTCCTCCTTGGTACACCCTTTCCGTGCCTCTCAGAACAATGTACTCAACATTTGATAGCTTGTCATGACTTTTCATAGGCTACAGGGAAACATGGAAGACCCTTCATCCCCTCCTCTTATCTAAAGAACTCTTGAAATTGATAACTTTCCTGCTCTCTTGTTTGAAGATGAGAACTTTCCATGATTCATCTTCACTTGGATTATACACTCAGCCCCTCACGTATACTCAATGATTATGCATGCGATAGTCAGCCTCCAAGGTGGCATCCAGTGATTTTAGACTCCTGTCTATGTGCCTGTGTGTAGTTGCTTTACACAAAAAACCAGGGTTGGCCCTGTGTGACCAACAGAATACAAATGAAGTAATGATATGTGATTTTCAAAGCTAGGTTATAAAAGGTATCGCAGCTTCCTCTTTAATCTTTCAGAATACTTTTTTTTGGGGGAAGCCAGTTTCCCAACCATGAAGATGCTTTAGCAGCCCTGTGGAGAAGGCCACATAGAAAGGGACTGCATCCACCTGCCAGTAGGCTGCACTGACTTGCCAGCCACGTGAGTGAGACACCTTGTAAAGTAGATCCTCTACCTATAGCTGAAACTTCAGTTGACTGCAGCCCCAGTATCTGACTGTAACCACATGGAGACCCCACGCCAGGACCATGCAGTCAAGCTGCTCTAAATTCCTTGCACACAGAAACCAGGAGAGATAACAGATGAGTATTGTTGTCAAGCCACTGTTTGAGGATGTAAGAGATGGCCAATAAAATGTATCTGGTACTTCCTTTCATTTTATTCCTCACTGTTTGCTCATTCGTCCATATGTCCAAATGAATTTTGAAAGATTTTTTTTGGTGGGACCCAAAAAAGAAAGGACTTTATCTATTGAACTGTTGTATAGTAAATAGCAATATAGATTGAGGGAGGTTTTGAGTATCTAGATACTTAAAACAGTGATTCTTGTCACAGTGAATCTGGTACCATGAAGTGGTTTGGAAATGTATCAGAAGTGTCCAAACAGGAAAATAGAAAACAATCTAGGTATCTCAAACAGAGATAACTTAATAAAAGAGATTGCTTAAAATGCATTGGAAAGGCTGAAAGGGTAAAAAGAAGTAATGTTACCCAAAGAGTAGTAGTAGGAAACTACCACAATACTTAGGTCTGAAGGAACAGAAGGGAAGATGGCATTACCCAGAGCCCATGGCCACTTCATCACTGAGGCTGTTGCATAGCTGGAAACACTGCCCCAGAAGTTGGAGGGGAAAAGCTTGTTTCAATTTTCCTTACCACCCCCCAATCTCCTATCAAAACCTCCCATTGGCAGACACAAAGAGGAAGCAGTAGGCAAAGGAGTCTGGGAAATGTAGTTTGCAAGCTTCCTGCACGGGCCCTAGAGAAAAGATACAGATAGGGCAACTGAAGAGCAGGGAGCCAATAGACATTACTTGTCACTGGGAACGATAACAGAGTTAATGGAAGTAAAGGTGTGCATAGTTGATGAGGTTCTACTCAAATATAAACTATCCAACAAACATATGGTAGTCATTTGTGATTAGAGAAAGAGGAATTCAAATGTTCCCACATTCATCTTTTAAGACACATTTCAGTAACAATAGGTTCAAAACTAAATTCTGCCAAAGAGCTGCCACACCAAAGCCCTTTTATTAATTGCAGAAGAGCATAGTGAATAAGAAGAGCTAACACACTGAGCATGCAATATGGACCAAGCACTACCGTAATTGCTTTTCAATTATTAACTCATTTATCTCTCACACATCTCCATGAAGTCAATCCTACTGGGATCCCTTTGACAGAGGAGCAAACTCAATCCCAGAGTAATTAAGTCACATAGATGGTGACTAGCAGAGTCAGGGGCCCAATGTAGCAGCCTGGCTTCAGAGGCCATAGGCTTGACCGCTCCGCTGTACTGCCCCTTGTGTTTCCCTCACCTTGCCTGAATTGGGGGAGCTAATCACTGGTTACACCTCTGCCCAAAATATTCCAAAGGATTCATAATATTCAAAGGAACAAAAGGTAAAGCATGAAGACACCCCACCCCTGAGCTCTGAGGCCAACTTTTGACTCAGTTTGTCCAGACGTTGATTCTATTAGAATGTGACCTATTAATTCTTTTAGAATTAGAAAGGCCATGGTTATTGAATTATCTGGGGCTCTCTCAAAGAGACTTCTTAGTCTGGAAATATCAGACCCAAATATGGAAGAGGATTGGTAACCAGCATCCGGGGAAGGCCTGTGAAGGGGAGAGCTGTGTTCTTGGGCAGTAATGAAACTCCACGCAGAACCCTGCAAGTGGGTTTCTGCTTCCTGTCACCTGTACCCATGCAAGAAACCCAAAGATGGTCAGGCCAACAAGCTTGCCTCAACTCTTTCCTTTGACAGAGATAGAGAGGAGGAAGAGGTTGGTTCTGCCAGCATCTGTGGTTTATCTTGTTTTTAAAGAGCTGGTAATTTGTATAATTTTGAAATAACCAGTGGCATCCTCATCATACCTTGAGAGAGCCTAGGCTAAAGAGAAAGGAGATGGGGAAGGGGGCTAGGAGTATGGAACTCATTATGTAATAGCACCAACCCCCCTGCCAGCCACCTTTATTTTCTGAAGATGCCGTTTCTTTCTTAGAGACCACAGGTGGGTCCTGCCTGTTAGGTTTTAAAAGGAGAAGAAGCACAGTATTGGACTAACTCTCAAATAATTTTAGATAGCAGTCCCACAGTACCTAGTGCCAGTGAGTCTAATCCAGAAGTATTAATGCTTCTTCTGAAGTAATGTGAATGACCTGTGGAAGGCAGAAGGGTAGGTTCCATGTGTCTCCAGGCTCCTTAGAGCATTCCTGTATGTTGGGTTGCATCATACAAGTTTAGCCAAAGTGAACCCAATTCCTGACCTCCAGGTGGGGCTTCTAAAACAGAGAACATTGACATGGAAACTTACAAAGGATTCCACAGCTAAATATGCTGTGCAAGAGTGTGCAAGACTATAATGCAAGAGATTGGTTTCCGTGCAATTTATGGGAAAAAAATGTTCATTGTTTTATAGTCATCCCATGTACAGACTCATATAATAAGCCAATCAGGTTTCCCTTTGCCTCGCTCTTGGCCAGAGGAGAAAAATTGGGTACCTCAAGTAAAAAGGAAAATGACCTATTATCTTGATGACCATGTGCCTGTGTGTGGTTATGAATGGAGTCATGAGAAAATAATTAATACACAAAAGTTTTTCTCAAGATGAATGGCTTGTTTTAAAGAATGTGTGTTCCTTGGAGTGCCTGGGGTGGCTCAGTCGGCTGAACTTCTGCCTTTGGCTCAGGTCATGGTCCCAGGGTCCTGGGATTGAGCCCTGCATCAGGCTCCCTGCTCAGTGGGGAGTCTGCTTCTCCCTCTCCCCTGCCCCTCCCCCTGCTCATGCTCTCTCTCAAATAAATAAATACAATCTTTAAAAAAAGAATATGCGTTTCTTTCTTTTCTTTTCTTTTCTTTTTTTTTTTAAAGATTTTATTTATTTATTTGACAGAGAGAGACACAGCGAGAGAGGGAACACAAGCAGGGGGAGTGGGAGAGGGAGAAGCAGGCTTCCCGCGGAGCAGGGAGCCCGATGTGGGGCTCGATCCCAGGACCCTGGGATCATGACCCGAGCCGAAGGCAGACACTTAACGACTGAGCCACCCAGGCGCCCCACATTTCTTTCTTTTCAAGGAAAGAGCTACTATAAAACCACCATCTCTGCCACTGCTTTGCACCCCAATGGGGATGAGCCATCTTCCCTTGCTCAAAGCACATGCAAGGTGTAAACTCTTCCCTCCAAGCATCCAACTCAGGGAGGTGGTAACTCCAAAGCTCACACTTACATACCCCAGGGTAGTCTTTTTGGTTTTGTCCTCTCTCTTTAGGGTCTTTTTATAATACAGCTGTCAACATGAAAAAAAGAAAGTTGGCACTGAGCCAGGGAGCGCTTTGAGCTCACTGGTACAGACGATGGTTTCTGAGCAGGTGCTGCAACACTATGAAGAGGGGTGAAAAATACCAAGTCACAGATGTTTGTCTGCTACAGAGAAGGAAAGCAAAGGATGGGAGGACCCAGCAGGGTCTGGATCTTAATTTCTTGTTTCTATAACATGCATGTCCCTACTTGACTCTACATCTGCCTTATTCTCTGACCTCACCGCCTCCCAGCTCTTTCTTTGCCCTGGATGCCACAAGCTTATCAGGCTTAATGCCTTTGTACTTGATATTTCCTCAGCCTCTCCCCAAAATCTTTGCATGGAAGGTTCCTTCTTGTCATTTAGTTTCAACCTCAGTATCACCTCTTCAGAGATGCCTTCTCTGACCTTACACTGCAAGTGAGAGCCACCCTCCCTTGGAACTTCTCTAGCAAACAGGCATGATCACATGGCTGGTTGTTTTACTCATAGCCACCATCACTTGTACCATTTAATAAATTCCTGCCTAACATCGTAGCATCTCCTAAGTTTTGATGCCCTGGGAAAAGCTGTGCCCTAGCCTCAGGCAGATAGATATTCTGTGTAGGTCTCTCCCTCTTATAGATCCTGAGCTTCACCTCTGGGCCTCCCCTCTGCTCCCTTCCCTGCATTTGCATCTCTACAGTTCAACATCCAGATTTTATCTCCACTACTCAGCTCACAGTTTGGCTGTCTTAGTTTTTTTGTTTTTTTTGTTTGTTTTTTTTTAAGATTTTATTTATCTATTCATGAGAGACAGACAGACAGAGAGAGAGAGAGAGACAGACAGAGGGAGAAGTAGGCTCCCCAAGGGGCAGGGAGCCCGATGCGGGAATCGATCCCAGGACCCTGGGATCATGACCTGAGCCGAAGGCAGACGCTTAACCATCTGAGCCACCCAGGTGCCCCTGGCTGTCTTAGTTTTGTTTTGTTTTTAAGATTTTATTTATCTATTCATGAGAGACAGACAGACAGAGAGAGAGAGAGAGAGAGACAGAGGGAGAAGTAGGCTCCCCAAGGGGCAGGGATCCCAATATAGGACTCAATCCCAGGACCCTGGGATCATGACCTGAGCCGAAGGCAGACGCTTAACCATCTGAGCCACCCAGGTGCCCCTGGCTGTCTTAGTTTTAACTGCAAGCAGGTCTCAATATAACATGGATTGGCACATGCTAGGCACTCTCCAGAGAGTCAGGTGTGGCCTCCCTGGGACCAACACAGGTAGTAATTGGCAATGGCAGGCTAGCCTGGTGTCTCCTGGGTGAGCTTGGTGGTGGGGGCAAAGGTGGGCGGGGGTCAACCAACTACACTCCAGCCACAGTCAACACCCCTGGAAATCAATGTCTGATTATAGTAGAATTGTCCAGGTGGTTCATGGCCCAAAGCCCCTGTCCAGCTGTCATCTGCACGAACACAGAGTGTGGAGGATAGGTGGTATTTATATATTAATATGCACTTTGTGGGAAACCATACTATCTTAAAAATAGCTCAAATGATTATTTTTTAACAAATGTCATTCCTCTGAGAGATCTCTCTTTCTTTGTAGTATAAGATATTATATGTAACAAACTGCCACTTTCCTAAGTAAAACCAAATCCTGGCCCTTCAGAGTTGGCAATGGAGGGAGAATTTCCACATGAGGGAGACCTCATCCACCTGACTTCTGTTCCCGGAGATTCACTACTCCCTTGAGGATCTCTTTGAAACTGCTTCTGCTACCACCAAGCTGGCCTCAGGGGGGCGCCACCACCTCCCCTTTGAGACTTTACCCGTTCCCTCCCCAGGGGGGGTCTCAATCTTGGCTTGTACCTCCCAATCTCCTAGGGCATGTTTGGTTTGATTTTTCAAAATACAGATCATCCTGGCCTGGGCCCTATCCCAGTCCTACAGCATCCAAAGGCCAAATGGGAAACAGTGATGGTCATGGACTTAGCAAATGATTCTGGCCAGAGCCAGGGGTGACATGCCCTAAATATGGATGTACAGCCCTTAAACTCATCCTTTAATGTCCATTAAACAGCATGGACAAAACAAGATCATTTTAAAAAGATGTTAGGAAAGACTTGGGGAGAGAAAAATGAGCAGAGAGTAACATCCAAATAGATAAGCAGGATTACAGTTTTCCTTTCTGGAGGTCCCTAGAGCACCGGTTTCAAAGGAACAGTATTCTAGAAAGAAGCTACGTCAAAACTAAAACGTGAGAAATTTGCATAGTCAAATGAGTTTGTGACATTTGCTTATTTGCTCCTAGTCTTGACAGTCACGATGTTACATTGCATTTTGAAATCTCCTAAAAGTCCTACAGTAAAGAAACCCATTGGGTTCGTTCAACCCATAATTTCCTAAATGTATATTACTGCTGAAACCCAATAACCAAAGACATTGTGAAGCACTTCTAGATTCTTCCAAAGCCCATGACAAGCATCAAGGAGCATCTCAGATGGCTCCCACTTCTCCACTTGGCCCAGCTAGAGTTCCTGTTGCTTAAAGAGCCTCCTTCTGTTTGGGCTGATCAATCTCTTCTGAGAAAAACCAACCCCTAAGCCCAGAGCCACTCCATACGCCACCATATCAGAATTCAATATAATAAAACTCTCTCTTCAAGAGATATGCATGGTATAGTAGCAAAGAGGTCTTTGTCTTAAAATATGGAATCAATACAGCTAATTGTCCATCCAGAAGTGTAGAAAGTAAGCCTTCTTCATGGCCTGTTGTCAGCTCATCAACCCATGATTGCACGAGTAAATTCAGGGTTCTGTTTGAACTGTGGCTGATGGTCATCCAGATTCTTGGCAAAATGGAGCAGGAAGCAAAGTTTGTCTCTGAGACAGCACCTCCCAGATCTCTCCTACTCCTAAGACAGGACCTGCCCCATTAGAAAACACCCTCTCCTAAGTACTTTTCTTGCTCTCTCCTCCAGGGAGCTGAGAGGAAGAAGAAAATGAAATCCCTGTTGCAGGGCAGAGATTAGAAAAAAAGAGAAAGTGAGAACAGACGGAAAAAGAAGCCCCCTGAGACTATTGGGTGAGGACACTGGGGAGACAGAAGATATGTGTGTCCAGAGTCCCTACTTGAAATTTGGAACACTTTTCCCCATTGATCAGCGGTTCTTAACGAGTGACCATTTTACTTCCAGATGACCTTTGGCAATGCCTGGAGATAGTTCTGACTGTCACATCTGGGGAAGGGGTGCTCCTGGGAGCTAGTAGGTAAAGGCCAGGGGTGCTGCTAAACATCGTACAATGCACAGAACAGCCCCCACAACAAAGAATTTTCTAGCCTCAAATTCCTAGAAAATAGTGACGAGGTTGGGACACTGCCATAGACCCATGGTGTCTTTGGTAATCTGGTTTCATAACTCAGGCATGGTGACTTAAATAAGTTTTCTTCGTGTCTTTAATATCTTGCTAAATGTGTCTCCACAAGAAAATGTATGTTAAGCTCTACCTAGTCAAATAACATGATTACATGACTTACACACAGTAGGTTCATTTCCTTCATGAAGTGGAACAACATTTTGAACTTGTTTAATTGCTGACTATCCACTCCAACTGGGATATAAGCTTCTAGACCATTGCCTGGTCTAGAGTAGACATTCAATCAATATTTGCTGAATGAATGAATGAAGAATGAATTCAGACAGTTGAGAACTCCCATCTTGTGTACATGTTTTCACACCTACAGCACCTGACTCAGATCTTTGCATAGAGAAGAGACTCAATCCTGACTGCTGCACACATAAATCAATGAATATGAGTAAATGAATGGGCAAACAGTATCAATATCTCTGTATCACGCTGTGAAAAGCGAATAAGCATGCATGCTACTTTCGAGGATAGTTAGATACATGGTGATGGTAAGGGCTTTGCTGCTCTGTGCTCCAGGTTCTCATTAGAACATTCTCTCAGGTAGTCAGGTGAAAAGTGTAGACTTTGCATTAGAGACAGTTAGTTCTTAGCAGAACTCCAAGCCCAAACCGAGAGGGCGATGATTTCTCTGCCTTCCGAACCACTTTCTAAGAACGTTTTGGCATTCTGCCATCAAAGGATGAATGCCTCATGTGGTATAAGTTAGTAATACAGGGAATCTAATGATTCAAATGTCTTAGAGTAGGAAAAAATGGAAAGAGAGATTAAAAAAGGCTTTGTGACAGTCTTCTCTTTCCTGTTCTTTTCTATGGATAGCATGTTGATTGTTAAGAGTTGTGAAGATTTTATAAACTTCTTTTCCTGGGTGCTATATGATGTCAAGCACTGTCATCATCCCGTGATTCCCAGTTTCCTCTCCTATGGGCACTACTTTAGCTTCATTTTTTTCCTTTGATAAATCTTTGCATGATTAGCAAGTCTCTCACTGGGGATTATAGTCACCTTGGAGGTGCCAGCAAAGAAGGCAACAACTTTAGATGAAGAGAGTAAAAACAAGAGAGAAGCCAGTTTGCAAACTGCCCCAATAATGTCCAAGCAGTGTTTCCCCAGAGCCAAATCCAATATGGGATCATGCATTGCATCTAGTTGTCATGCCTCCTTCCACTCCTCTAATCTCTAGACACATGCACTCTCAAGGCACATCCACTTGGTTAATTGGAAAGCTTTTCATAATCATTGTTGTACATAAAATGAAGTTTCCAAAGGAATCATTAGCAACCCAGTATTTTACTCTTGAAATAATGCTTATTTACACATCTCATGACAATGGAATTTCAACATGCAAAGCACCATAAGAAGGCTGTTCGCCCTAAATTACATCCAGAATGCTTACCTCTATTTGACTATTCAGATACTAACACTGGGCCAAGTGGTGTTTAATCCATCTTATTTGTGTTGTGATGCTGATTACATGTGATAACCTAGGCACTCACATGCTTGCTGATGCACAAGGACAGGGATGCCAGAAATGACATTCAACTTTGGCCTTCAAAAGGCCAACACCAAAGGCAAAGAACAGATTTTGGTAAAGAATGAAGTGGTAGCCAATTTTGTGCATCTACAAGGTGCCTGTCAGAGGTGGATTTACTCTGAAGCTAAGAAAGTTTAAGCTGGGACCCTAGTGGGTGCTGCTTGGGAGCTACCTGGGAGAGCCTCTGGTAACTAACATGTTCTTATGTCCCCCTACCTCACATTCTCTCAGCCTATCTTTTAGTCCAGCAATGCTGTAGCAATCTCCTTCATGAAGGTGGAACTGGATAGCACCACACACCTCTTTCTGCCTCAGGGCTTCTCTAACTCTAAAGTGAGGGATGTTTGGGAGGGTCCCACCTAGCACTCACACATATACAGTCAGAAAGTGTGAGAACATTAACTTTCTATGAGTAGCTCTTGACCAGTAGAAGATGGAAAGCTGGTGAGTTAAATATTCCCCTCTTCCTTCCTTGGTTGAACAATTCTGATACACATTCTACACAGTTTCTCAAAAGCTCCCAAAAGCATTGAGATACATCTACCCCCAAAGGTGACCAAATTAGGAGCACATCCTTGCAAGGATCCAGGAAGGGAGAACCCAGGAAGGGAGAACCAAAAAATCAGTCAAAAGAAAAATATGATAGAAAATTTAAAAGACATGGAGTCTTCACCCAGAAGCTCATGTATTCATCTAATAAGCGCTGCAGAAAGAACAGAGAGAACAGAAATCATAAAAGAGAATTTCCTGAGCCAAAGAAAAGCATGAATTGTAGATTAAAAGTCTTTCCAGTGACTTCTCCAAAGAGAAGAAAGCCACTTGCCTACAATGAAAAGAGAAACAAATTAGCACCACTCTTTACATGGCCATGCCACACTTTAAATGGAAACACCAATGCAACAAGAGAAGGTGGCAATATTTTCATTGTGTTGGAGGTGAAACCCTTTGGTAGCTCTCCCTCCTGGATAGAGCTGTCTTTCCCATCTTCCCTCCCTGATTGTTGAGGTCTGGAGCTCTGCCAAACTCTGCTTTCCTATCTTCTCAGGCCTCTACGGAAAGAATCTTCTCCAGGACACTCTCCACTAGAAGGCATTTTACTTTCTTCAGAGTGTGGTTCTGTTTTCAACCTAGAATCAAACACATGTTGGCTGCATAACCCAGGGGAGGTTTGGTTGCTGGACTGTCCTCTCCGTTCTGTTGTGGTGATTTATCAATTGCTATAAAGACTGCCCCATGGCTCCTTCCTTCTCCTTCCATTTGTTCTTTCTAATCTTGGAATTTCTCTGGATTGGTTCTTCTCTTTATGGGTGTTGTGGACTGCAGTTTTCTGTTCACACCTGTTAGCAACACAATTCCAGTTATTTTCTATCTTCTTTCCAGAAATGTCTCAGCATTTCTGGTTTTTTTTTTTTTTTTTAAGATTTTATTTATTTATTTGACAGAGACAACGAGAGAAGGAACACAAGCAGGGGGAGTGGAGAGGGAGAAGCAGGCTTCCCGCCTAGCAGAGAGCCCGATGTGGGGCTCGATCCCAGGACCATGGGATCACGACCTGAGCCGAAGGCAGACACTTAACAACTGAGCTACCTAGGCACCCTGCATTTCTGGCTTTTTGATGATGACTTCATTTTTGTGTTTTCCCCACTTGTTGTAAATTTATGCTTTTTAAAATAGCTTTTTAATTTTAATACATGCAGGATTGGAGGGAAAGTGAAAAGTTGTGTTCAGTTGCTCCACTATCATTTCTGTGTGTGTATTCTAGTTCTTATAGATTACAGAAAAATTATGTCATGAAATAAATATATATACATATATATACTAAAAATCACATTATATGAGTTACTTTGTGGTCTCTTTTTCACTTGACATTATACTTTAAACATTTCCCTACAGAAAAGCTCCAATGCATTTTTTTCTCATATGTAAATGAGAGAAAACTCCATGGGTAAATTTAGCACATGACCAGAAATAGGAACTAATATTCAAGGTCTATTAATTAAAGAAATTGATAACTGTGAGATATATTATTTTTCTTCCTCAATGTCAGATCTTAAAACACCTGGATATTACACAACCAAAAATTGGTCAGCTTACCAATGTATTTGTTAATTTAGCTGTTTTGAAGCCCAGTTATTTCCATTTCTTAATGGCTAAATTGTATCAACTATGCAAGGACTCAGTGACTGGAATGGGAAACATGTATTCTTGTTGGATATATTTTTTAAAAATCTATGGTTATACTCATAACATGAAGTAAAGATGTGAGGAAATTGCACAAGAGTTCTTTTTTAAAAATGTCCTTATGGAAAAATAAGGATGCAAGGACTGTATAAGTATTTGAAAGTCAAGGGAAATAAAATAGGTGAGTAAGAAAACTCTTCCCCCTCTCCTGGAGACTTCTTTTCTCCTCTGAAAAACAAAGGGAAAATTTATGATGTGGGCCCTCTCCAAAAGACCCAACAGAAAGAAAATAAACGTATACAACAAGGAAGCAAGTCACATTATAGTTGATGATGCTAAGAAGAAAAAGAATATGAAGAATAAAATCATGATATTGAGCCTCTGCATAAAGCTCAGTGGGGAGGGTAATAATGTTCTGTAAGAGTTTACTAAAATATAAAGGAGTTTGCCAAAAAACAGCAATAGCTGAAGCTCTTAAATATCAAAAATATGAGGTTAGAGGCTTTACAATGTATCTTTTTATTTCACAGAGGATCTCACTCAAAGTTCCAAAGAAAATCTTTTAGGCACCCATCACACCTGCATCAAGTGAATATTTTTGAAGTAGGCAAAATAATGGCCCTCCCACACCCAAAGATGTCTACCTCCTATACCAGAATATGACACCTGGATTATTCAGGTGGCCCCAATCTAATCCCACCCATCCTTAAAAGTGAAGAACATTTCTCAGCAGGAAGGAGAAGAGATTCAGAGCATAAGAGGGACTCAATATCATCACAGGTTTTGAAGATGAAAGAAGGGCGCCACAAGCCAAGGACTACTGTAGCTTCTAAAAGCTGGGAACAGCCCTCAGGTGACAGCAAGGAAATGGGGGCCTTTTTTTAAAACCATAAGGAACTGAATTCTGCTAACAACCTGAATGAGCAGGAAGTGGATTTCCCTTGGTGCCTCCAGAAAGGAATGCAGTCTGCCAACACCTTGGTTTGAGCCCAGTAAATTCTGTGCTATTCTTCTGACCTCTACAGAGCTGTGAGATAATACATTTGCAATCTGTGAGATACTAAATTTGCTGATGTCACTACGTTTGTGGTAATTTGTTGTGGGAGCAATAGAAAATGAAGGCAACTTTTATCTCTACCAAGTAGGTCCAGATAAAATCAAATATTTCAAACTTGAAGTTTCCACATACAGATATGGATGTCTTAAAAGAAAAGGCTCATTTAAAACTGGAGAAATTTAATTGTGGGCCAACCAACTCTATGCACCTTTCTAAGAGTCAAGACTCAAAGGCAGAATTTGAGGGTGATGGTGACCCCATGTTTGCCTCTGATGGGGCCATGAGCAAGGACTTCTCTGTGGGGCCCTGAGCAATCTTGTGTCTGAATGTTCCTGCTTCAGACATCTCCACATCATCTGCCCACACAGAGGTTATATTCCATTTCTTTCTTTTTTTTGTGGGAAGACTAAATTTTTAAATGGAATCTCTGCCGAAAATAGAATCCCATTTGCTCAGAAGCTTGGATCCATGGCACTGCCTGAGTGCTACTCAACATTCTCCTGGGCTAAAATGTGTAACCACTTCATGCCTTGGTTGGATGAAAGGAAGAACACAGAGTCTAGAAAACATGATTTTTTTTTAAATTTTATTTATTTATTTGACAGAGAGATACACAGTGAGAGAGGGAACACAAGCAGGGGGAGTGGAAGAGGGAGAAGCAAGCTTCCCTCTGAGCAGGGGGCCCGATGTGGGGCTCGATCCCAGGACTCCGGGATCATGACCTGAGCTGAAAGCAGATGCTTAATGACTGAGCCACCCAGGTGCCCCTAGAAAACGTGATTTTATTTGTTTTTCTCAACTTTTGATGTTTTTCTTTTGCCCTTGAGTGTTTAGCCTGACCCAAACTGGGAGATATTAAGTTATTTAAGTTTAGTGGTTGGTAGCTGTATTTGTAAATATTTTTATTAGCAAATCTGTTAGACATTGTCTGGATAAACTCAATCTCTAGTTTTAATGTTTCAATTTAAAAAACAAAAAACCAATCTATGCCTAAATTATACCCATGCTCTGTGTTAAAATTACATTCTGTAGACATTGGTGAATTGTGCATTGTAGCAACTCCAACTTAGACCATAGTTAAGGACACAAAGAAAAGTTTGGTATAACAAAACATTTCCATGTCCCACAAAGCTTAGTGGAGTAGGTGGGCTTGGTTGAGAGAGTTACTTCTTCCCTATTCCTTTTTTCTTTCCTTTATTCATCAAAAATTTATTGAGTCCCCACTATGTTATATAGTATGTTAGTGCTAGAAATTAAATGACTAGCAAAACATGTATGTTGTTGTCCTAATGGGGCTTAAAATTAAAAGGTCTTCCATGCATTAAATAACTGTGTCAATAAATAGAAAGGCACTGATATAAAAGTGTTTAAGTAGAGTGTATTGTAGGAAGCTATTATGGATACATAAATGTGTCCCCTCAAAGTTCATATGTTAAAATCCCCACTGGGGATGGTGTAGGGGGGCAGGGCCTTTGGGAGGGAATTAGGTCATGAGAGTAGAACCCTGATGAATGAGACTAGTGCCCTTTTAAAAAGAAACACGGGAGATGATTTTTTCTTCTCAACCATGTGAGGAGACGATGAGAAGACAGCCATCTGCAAACCAGAAAGAGGAGTCTCACCAGACACCAGATCTGTCACCACCTTGATTCTGGACTTCCAGCCTCCAGACTATGAGAAATAACATTTTGTTATTTAAGCCCCCCAGTCTGTGGTGCTTTTTTACAGCAAACACCAACCCAGATGGGAGCCTAAAACTGCTCTGGAGGTCAGAGAAAGCACTCTAAGGAAGTAATGCTTAAGCTGCACTGCGAAGAATGGGTGGGAGCCAGCTAGGAAAGAACAGCTTGTGCTGGTCCCAGAGGGGGGTTGGCGGGAGTGTGGAGCACTGAGGACTAAGAGAGTCCTGGTTAGCAGGGAGGGAGGGAAGGAGTGGCTGGAAGAAAGGCAAGGAGGTGAGTGGGGAGAACCCAAGTCTACATGCTCCGCAGGCCATCAAAGATTTCAGTCTTTACTTAAAAAGCAAAGGGAAGGCATTGAGGGTTTTAAAGAGAGAAAAAAATAGTCATATTTTTGAATTTTAAAAGATCTTTGTGGCTACAGGAGATAGATTATGGAGGGATGGGGGTGACAAAAATGGATTTGGGGCAGAATGGTGGCCTGTTGCCATAGGATGAAGGGGAACATCAGGGCAGAATGAGTGTCAAGACCACTCCCAGCTCTGGAGGGCATTGGATGGTTTGTTGGACCATTCACCCTAGAGGACCAGATGTGAGAGAGACTATGAGAGGCCAAGTTGGACATAGTGACTTTGAGACCCCAGTGGAAATGTTGATAGGTCACTTGGATATGAGTCCCAAACTCAGAGATATGCTAGAGACCATAAGCAAAGAATTTGTCAATCCATCCAAAGCTATGGATGCAGAGTAAGTCAACTGAAAAGCATAAAGTGCTTCAAGTCACCTTTGAAGAAAATCATAATTTAAAGGCTGGATGGAGGAGGATGCACTCTGACAGAGGAGGCTGAGGAGAAGCACCCTGAGGAGGTAGGAGGACACCCAGGAGAGTGTGGAAGCCAAAGGCAAGAGTGTTTCCATGAGAGAGTAGTCCTTGATGGAAACACTGTTAAAGAGATCTAGTACTTCTAAGTATGAAATTGAGTATTTAGTCAAAAATTGCTAAAACGTCTAATTAGGATGATGACCTGAAAGTCCTTATTAGGACTAGCAACCTGAGAGTCCCTGGTGACCTTGCTAAGAGCCATTTTGTCTGGAGAAGTCAGATTGGAATGGGTCAGAACATGTGTTACAAGTAAGGAAATGGGGATAGTGAATAGAATGTGTCCTTGATTGTATCCCCACAATGCCAAACATACAGTAGGTGCTGAGTAACTATCCTATAAAACCTTTATGTCAATAATATATATAATCCTATAAAATAATACCTATAGGATTCATGAATTTATTTCACAAATATTTATTAAATACCTACTATGTGCCTCACACTCTTCTATGTGGTTGAGATACATCACTGAACAAAAGAGATACAGATATTCTGACCTTTGTGGAGTTTACATTCTAGAAGGACTGGTAGGCAGTGGGGAAGAAAGATAATAAACAATAAATATATTGTATAGTGTATTAAAAGATGGCAAATTCTGTGCAGAGAAATGGAAACAGAGTGGGAAGAGCAGGAGGGGTCGTGCTAGAGCTCAGGGTTGTAATTTTTGATAGGCTGAGCTGGATAGACCTTCTTAAAAAGATGGTACTTGAGTAAATACTTGAAGGAGGTAAGGAAGTTCATCTGGGGAGAGTTTCAGGCAGGGGGACATCCAGGCAAAGCCCACGGTGGGTGAGTGCCTGCTGTGTTTGGGAACCTCAAGGCCAGTATGACCAGAGTGGTGGGATGAGGAGTGTGGGGTGAGAGAGGGTGGAGATAAAGTCCCAGTAGCCCACTAGAGACCCCTGTGGGTCATTGGCAGCAGGACTCTGGCTTTTACTGGGGGTGGAGGGTGGGAATGGGGAGCATTGGAAAGGAAGCACTTAGGACTGACTTAGGACTTAGGACTTATGTTCTAAAAGGCTCACTCTGACTACTGTACTGAAATTAGGGTAGAAGCAGATAGACCAGTCTGCATCAAACTAGCGGGAGGTCTTTTGGCCAGGCCTAGAGGTGGCACATCTCTCTTCCCATCACCTTCCATTGGCTAGAACTCAGTCAAGTGGCCACACCTAACTGCAAGGATGGCTGGGGAATGCAGCCCAGATGTGTGCCTTGGAAGAAGAGGAAACAGATTCTGTGAACACCTGGCCTGTCTGTGCCACAAAAGACTTACAATGACCTAGGCATGAGCTCCTAATGGCAAGAAGCAGAGTGTTAATAGTGGAAGTATTCGGAACTTGTCAAATTCTGGATATATTTTGATGGTAGAGCTGGACAGAATTTGTTGGAAGACTGGATGTGGATTGTGAAAGAGAGGAGTCCAGACTATGGAGCCTGAGCAACTGTACAGATGGAATAAGGATAAGGACTATGGATAAGAGAGTTTTATTAGACACTCAAGGGAGACAGTGAGTATGCAATACACAGTCTGGGGTTCAAGAGATCCAGGCTGGAGATGTGAAGTTGGGAGGATCAGTACATGAGTGGCTTAAAGTCAAGAAAATGTCTAGTCAGAGAAGAGGATTGAGCTCCAGTGCACCCTGACATTAGATAGTTGGGGAGAAAGGGGGAACCAACAGAGGAGGCTGGGAAAGAGCAATGAGGAAAGAATATATAGAGTCCTGGAAGCCAAGAGAAAAAGGTACTTCAAAGACGAGGGCGTGGAGACAGGAAGTACATGTTGCTGGCAGGCCAGATAAGATGGGGCTGGGATCGCCCTTGGAAAGGGAAGAAGGGGGCAGCAAGAATGGGATGGGAGCAGAATATGTTTAAGAAGTGGGAGGAGAATCAGGTATAGCAAGTGTAAGTAAGTCTTTCAGGGAGTATTTTTTATAAAAGAAAGCTAAGAAATTTGGTGGTTATTGGTGAAAAAATGGGTTCGAGGATAGGTGGGTATTTTTTATTTTGAAGATAAGACTTTATTGCCCAGCAATTAAAAGTATTCAAACATATGTTTTTCTACATAACTTGTCGTGAGGTGATCAGTGTTAAATAAAATATTAATCTTCATCATCTGCTTCAGTTCACGTCTTCTTGACCAATCTTCATTTTTTCCTTCTAATTGCATGCTTTTGAGGAAAAGAAGATTTTATTTTTTTGAGAGAGAGGGAGGGAGGGGACAGGCAGAGGAAGAGGGAGAATCTTAATTAGATTGCATGCTCAGCGCAAAGCTGACATGGGGCTCGATCTCACCATCCTGAGATCATGACCTGAGCCAAAATCAAGAGTTGGATGCTTAATCGACTGAGCCACCCAGGTGCTCCAGCAATGAAGAATTTTTAACCACTGTGGGTATGGACTTGAACTTTCCTCTTTAGTTCCCTATATGCTTGTTACATGAGCTGTGCTCTTAGTGATTCTATCACAGCCGTCCTCAGTGAGACATTTTTGGAAAACAGCAGGATGACCTTCATTCACCTTCACTTCACAGACTCTGTTGCACCTTGAAGAGCCCAGCGACTTGCCCACATGGCCAATGGTGGCAGCATCTGTCCTCCTCCTTCAGCAGCCACCCAGAAAAAAAAAAAGGGATAGGGGTTTTTAACAAGAGAAGTCACAAACACATGTTATGCTGATGTTAATGATCCCATAGAGAAGGGAAAATAATGATGTAGCGAAAGAATTTCTGGAGTAATGTTCTTGGGTTAGCCACAGAGGATATCATTTGGTATGAAGTCATGGGATTAGCTTTAATAAGAGCTTGGATAGGTAGTCCAAAGTCATGAATGTGAAGGCAGAACTACACTCTGAGGTGGGATAGAGAAGAAAAGGAGTCAGAAGGCAGGAATTGGCTTTATTATTCCCCCAGCTGGGTAGCTTTCCAAAAGTAGTTAACCAATGAGTGGTATTTTCTTTTCTTTCTTTTTTTTTTTTTTTTGGCTATTCTTTTATTCAAGATATATGACATATATATTTTATATCTTTATAATTTTATCAATACTATTATTAACATTTCTCTTTTCCAGGTTTATTGAGATTGTCATATAGCACTGTGTAAGCTTAAGGTGTACAACACCATGATCTCTCTTGCACATACTGTGAAATGGTTACCATAATAAGTTTAGTCAACATCCATCATCTCGTATTGATACCAAAGAAAAAAAAGAAAGGAAAAAATTTCTTTTTCTTGTGATGAGAACTCAGGATCTACTCTCTTAACCTTCAAATATACCATCAGCGGTGTTAACTACAGTCATCGTATTGTATGTTACATTCCTGGTATGAGATGTCTTTTCTGGATTTTTTGTTTGTTTCGGTTTCTGTTTGCATGTATGTGTGAGGGCTATTATTATGCACTCATGGATTTTTATGTACTTGATATGTTTCAATCCATGCCCAACTCTTACTCCTTTTTATTCATATTGTCCTGCCTTTAGGCACTGGGAGCCCTTCAAGTTCATGTCTGTGTCCTTGTGATATGACGTCCGTCACCTAATCTTTGTTTCTTTTCTTTCTGCCTTAATTTCCTGTCCTGGAAATGGCCACTTTTCTAAGGAGCCCTGGTTGGTTTTGGTGGTAGAGGGTATATAGAGACCACACATCTAAGCACTTGTAGTCTTGCAACCTATTTTCTAGGTCTGTTTGCCCCTTTGTGGGCCCACTGCAGTCTGCCTTTCCAGATTCATCTCTCTGAAACCTCCTCCCTGTGTTAAATTCCCTTCAGTGAACTTTGACTGCCCCTGGGACACAGGCCATTCACGTGAGTCTGGAACTCAAGGCCTCTTGCATCATTTCCCCTCCTCTCATCTGTCCCTGTCTTTCCACAAACACTGGAACAGAGCCGAGCAGCCTGCTGGCTCCTGGAAAAGTTTGTGCCCATCCCCACATCCGCGTCAGTGGTGGGCTGAACCATGAGTGGTCAGAGGGGCAATGGGAGGAGCCTGCTCTCAGGTGGATGCCGCATGGCTCCCACCATGTTCCAGGCACAGTCACTGGCTCCATCTCTGCGTTTGCTAGCTGAGTGATTCCAGCATGTCATCCCTCCTCACCGGCTGCTCATTCACAAAAAAGAGACAACACCAGCCTCACAGGGTCCTTGTAAAGATGTAGTGAGAAGACCCACCTTAAGCACCTGGCTCAGGACACTTAACAGACAATAAATCACCATTACCTGCCCTTCCCTGGATCACTTACCTTCTGTTATATAATCAGATGGCTCAGAATTTAAAAATACTGAGTCTCTCTGGAAGTGCTACTGCTATTTTTACCTGTCCCTTCACAAAAGGTCACAGGTGTGTCCTGTTGTCGAGGAGAGGGCAGCCCTGAGTCACTTCCTCCCCACTGCTGGGCCTGCTGGGGCACATTGGATGGGACCAGGCTGTTCACGGAGAGCTGCCCAAGCCCCGAGGACTCCTGCTCGTTGACATTCAGGAAGGTTTTCATCAAATCATGGTCCTTGCGGGAAACTGGGCTGACTTCCCACTTCCTGAATTGCTCATGCTTCTTTACTTCCCAAGCATCCTCTCCCGGAAAATGGCCACTGCTATGGTCAAAGTTAGCAATGATTAGCAGAGAGTTGATAGTAAAATTTGAGGCTGACATTTTTGGACTTCAAGCAAGTGATAAGACTCCTTCCTTTAAAAGATGAGAATGAGGATACAGCTGTGGTCCACAACCATGACTGCAAGTTGGACGAGCCAGGGGAGCTTAAAAATACTGGCACCTGGGTCCCATCCCAGAGACTCTAGATCATTGGTCTGAGGCATGGCCTGGGCATTGGACTATATGATAAACTCCCCAGGTGATTCTGCTATGCAGCAAAAGGTGAGAACTGACAGAAGGTAAATGCAGTTTCTCTGCTCCCATGCAGGTGTCTCTTTGGCTTGCCTTTCTCTGGCTTCCAGAACTCTCTGGTATACTGTGACTCCAGATGAGGCAAGAGATGAGGCATACACCAGGTCATGGAAGGCTGGTGGGTCATGCTCAGGAGTCTGTGTGGGTTTGGATCTCGCTAACACCCTTGTTGAAACATTTTCAGCAGATTGGCAGCTAGGTCAGGTTTGCCTTGTAGAAAATACTGTCTGGCAGCATGGGGAGAGTGGATGAGAGTGGGGATGCCTGGAGGAGGCCAGGACACCACTGAAGTCCCCGTCTGAGAAAACAGGAGCCTGAAACAAGGCAAGAATTATGGCAGATGGCAAAGGCATGGGAAGCAAGAAAGAGAGGGCTTCACCTTCTCTTGTAGGTGCTGGCCCGGACACCTGCCCTCTCTGTGCCAAGCCCACCCTTGGAACTTTTGTGTGGGGCCTCAATGTCTTCACTGGGTTATTTCTTAATCAGCATAATGAGCGACATTTATTATGCTTTTGTTTGGAGGCCAGGCATGTGGCTAAGAACTTCTCACTTTGCCATTAAGAAAATCGAGGCTTAGCGAGGTTAAATGACCTCCCAAGGTCACACAGCCAGTAAGGAGTAGAGCTGGATGCATGCAGGTTTCTGACTTCACCCTTACACAGCTCCTGTCTCCACTTCCTACCTGTGATGCTCAAGTGCCCCTCCCCCTGGCCACGGCCATCTTGGTTTAAGTTAAGTCTCAGAACTGACCATTCCTACAGGCTTCTAATTTTCCATGTTGGTCATTCTTGGCCAGTGCAGCCTTGGAGTCTGGATGCCCATACCAAGAGGACGATCCAATCTGTATTTACATCAGGTAAATTGGCCAACCTTTTAAAATAGTTCTAATTTAGGGGTGCCTGGGTGTCTCAGTTAAGTGTCTGCCTTTGGCTCAGGTCACGATCCCAGGGACCTAGGATCAAGTCCCACATCAGGCTCCCTGCTCAGCAGGGAGCCTGCTTCTCCCTCTCCCTCTGCCTGCCTCTCTACCTACTTGTGCATGCACTCTCTCTGTCAAATAAATAAATTAAATATTTAAAAAAAAATAGTTCTCCTTTATAAGATTTCAACTTGTACTACCTCATAACTAAAAATAACCCCTAATCCCTTAAGTTTTCCACATGCTAAAGCATTGAAGCCTCATAATTGCCTTTTCAGGAGGAAAAAATTAAAAATAGTATTGGTAATGAATTTAACCTTTGTGAGCGGGCAGAAGTTTCTTATATAAGACAGGACAGGTTCCCAGCACACCTGGAAAAATCTGGAAGGCAGGGGATTTACACTTAAAGAACTTTTATGTCAACACTGCTGGAAATGCCACCTGGAATGATGGTCACAATAATTGGAACTACCTTCTTAAGGCTCTGCCAGTGTCCAATAGTGATCATGTTTTTTCTTTTAAAGATTTTATTTATTTATTTATTTATTTATTTATTTATTTATTTATTTAGAAAGAGATTGAGAGAGCAGGAGCACAAGCTGGGGGATGGGTAGAAGGGGAGGGAGAGAATTTCCAGCAGACCCAGCGCTGAGCATGGAACCAGAGGTGGGGTTTGATCCCACAACCCTGAGACCAGGAACAGAGCTGAAACCAAGAGCCAGGCGCCCAATCGACTGAGCCACTTAGGCACCCCACAACGGTCATTGGTTACTTCATCTTCTTTACATATTATGTGGTTGTGATTAGCATTTAGTGAGTACATAGTATATGGCCATGCTGGGCTAAGTATTTACATAAATTAGCTCTCATTCTGATATCCCTACTTTACAGATAAGGAAATCGAGGCTCAGAGAGTCTAACTTGTACAAGTTTCCAAGATGGCGTGCAACAGAAACTACATTTGAAATTAAGTCTGTGTAACCTGAACACATGTTCATAACCATTAACTATATTGTTAGGATTCTTGATAATAGCAATTATCGCCTGATTTGTACATTAATGCCTGCCACTTTACACACTGCACCTATTAGCAACATTTTCTCTGAGCTTTGTTTTAAAAACTTGTATATTACAGTGGTTTTCCCCATAGCCAGCATTGTACTATTTCTGTTGTGTGTAAAATGATATCAGGGGTGTGTTTCATATACATTTGCAGTCAGTCATGGTTAATATTCAAAGGGGTAATGATTGGGAAATCATTTCTTGTCAAGATCTTTGCACTATGTCTCTGCTTGCTGTATGGTACCGTAGGGATGTCAGGATGTCAGTCACCTGGGCAGCCTGTGACAGGAGTCCACTTAGCCTTCAACTCAGTACTGGACACCAGGTAAGTGCTTTCCTTCTCTGGGTCTTGGTTCCTAAAATATAAGGTGTCTTACAGCTCCAACCTTCTGTGATTCTCTCTGGACAGCTGCTGCCAGACTATCTTTAGTGACTTTAGTGTCTTTAGTGACTATAAGTGCCAGACTTACATTAGGGACTCTCTGAAGAGCCCTCTGGCTCTGTGATTTGACAGCATTATTGTTGGATATAATATTGTCCTTTTTAAAAAATAGGAACCTGTCTCTATTTTGCAGAACCTGTATCTCCCAGACTATGACACTTACTAACATCAACCTCTTGTTAAACAGTTGATTCAATAAGATGTTTCTTATAAAAGCAAAATCATCAGAACCCAGGCATTTGCATCCTCTGAAGAGTAGGTTATCCAGTCACCTGACCACTGATCCCCGTGAAAAGCTAGGCAGTTTGCCGCGAGGAATGGGGAGGGGGACACCCAAGGGCTTTTAGTCATGACCAAATGCATTTACAAACCTGTTCATCGGATGGCCTCGCCAGAGCCACCTGCTGCCAGTATTGTTTTCTCTGTGTAGCTGAGTGTTTCGGAAATTAAAACTTCATCATCAGTTTTAAAAAGCTCTTTGGTGATTCTTGGGTCGCCTGGGTGGCTCAATCAATTAAGCTTCTGACTCTTGGTTTCAGCTCAGGTCATGATCTCAGGGTCCAGAGCATCAGGCTCCATGCTCAGCACAGACTCTGCTTGAGATTCTCTCCCTCTCCCCCACCCTCTGCTTCTCCCCACCCCATCTGCTCTCTCTCTAAAAGGAAAAAAAGTTGGGGGAGAAAGAGTTATTTGGTGATTCTTTTGGGAAAGCTAAGAGTTATTTGGTGATACAGATAATTTTCTCTAGCTCAATTTGGGGAGAGAAATTTTTGTGTGCTAGATGTTATTTAAATATGGCAGTTCTGAGATTTTGGTACTGCAACTGTGAGCTCCTCTACCAGACTGGGACCCCGTGGTTAGGACCCAGACACAATCTTACCTGGTCCAGTGTAAATTCTCAAGGAGTGCTTGTTGAGTAAATGAGTACATGAAAGAATGGTTAAATTCCAGCATCTAAGAGGGCTCTAAATTCAAATTTCTTGACTTTTACTTTTTAAGAATCACTGAGTTTCCTTGAGGACTATATATAATTATCTGCTTTACATTACACACACTTTCTATATGTTACAGATTCTTCTAATATTGAAGAGGCTGGGATAAGAGTAATGGTTTATGGTTGTTAAGTTTTCCAGTAGGCTTTACGATTAGAGCATATGGTTTTCTTTAGTATAAAACAATATGTGAACGGAGGCAAGAAACCATGTAAGAAGAAAATAAATGCCAGAAGAATTTTCCTTCTTTATTTAGGTAGAACCAAATGAAGAATTTGCTCAGGTTTTACCATAAAGGAGAGTCTTGTAAAAACTTCAGTTTGGTATTCTATTGGGTTTAGTTGAAATAACATAATAAACCCAGCATATTTTTTTTAAAAAAATACAGTATTCAAGTAAAACAACATCTTAACTATATATATGATTCTTCAGTTTGGATAAATGGGCCAACTGGTGTATCAAGTTCGAGAACTAACATTATCTGGATGCTTTTCTTTTTTTTTTTTTTTTTAAGGTTTTATTTATTTATTTGAGACAGAGAGAATGAGAGAGAGAGAGAGAGCATATGAGAGGGGGGAGGGTCAGAGGGAGAAGCAGGCTCTCTGCTGAGCAGGGAGCCCGATGCGGGACTCGATTCAGGGACTCCAGGATCATGACCTGAGCCCAAGGCAGTCGCTTAACCAACTGAGCCACCCAGGCGCCCCCTGGATGCCGTTCTTAAAAGTCACCTTCTATGGGGCGCCTGGCTGGCTCATTTGGTGGAGCGTGCAACTCTTGATCTCAGGATTGTGGGTTTGATTCCCACTTTGGATATAAAGATTACTCAAAAGTAAAAATCTTTATAAAATAAATAAATAGAAGTCACCCTCTGAAGGAAATTCTGACACAGGCTATAACATGGATGAACCTTGAGGAAATCATTCTCAGTGAAACAAGCCAGTCACAAAAAGGACAAATACTGTGTTATTCCACACATGTGGGGTACTTAAAGTAGCCAAAATCATAAAGACAGAAAATAGAATGGTGGTTGCCAGGGGCTGGGGAAGGGGGACTTAGTGTTTAATAGGCATAGAGTTTCAGACTTGAGAAGAGTCATGGGGATGAATGGTGGTGATGGTTGCACAACAATGTGAATGCATCTAATACCATCGAACTGTACACTTAAGAATGGTTAAGAAGATCTGTCACCCCATTGATCGCCAGGGTTGATTTGGCTGATCTGGCTGGCTAGGCGGGTGTCCCCTTCCTCCCTCACCGCTCCATGTGCGTCCCTCCCGAAGCTGCGCGCTCGGTCGAAGAGGACGACCTTCCCCGATAGAGGAGGACCGTTCTTCGGTCAAGGGTATACGAGTAGCTGCGCTCCCCTGCTAGAACCTCCAAACAAGCTCTCTCAAGAATGGTTAAGAAGGTAAAGTTTATGTTACGTGCACACAAAAATTACAAAGTGAAAAATAAGGTCACCCCTGTCTTGGGGAGTATAGAGTGACTCTGAGAACTTTGTGTCTTCTTCATTGTGTGGACAGGATGAGTACATTTTCACTTTCTCATCATGTGGGGCAGAAGCATGGTATGATGGTGGTTGCTGTTTGAAGTTTAAACATGGGAAGACGGTGTACCAGATTTTCTGCACTATCTGTGTCAATCCAGCATTATCCTTTCCCACTCCTACAGTGTATTCTGCATTGCTGAAGAAAAGTCTGCAATTTCTTTTCCTCGTATAGTTAGGGTTTTCCAATAAAAAGTAGAAGAAAAGAGCTATGCCAGGCAGCTGAGATGATTTGCTATGGCTTTGGGGGGCAGGGGAGCACCTCCCTCCCACCCCCAAGAACCACACACTGAAATCATTGGTAGCAGCTGCCCTTGGCTTTGAGACACCCTCTCGGGAGCCACCTGCTTTGGGGCTGCAGGCTGCTGGAGTCCGGGTAGCAGCCTCCCTGTGATTCCTGCTCTTTCAGATTTCCCGAAAGCAGACTTCCCCAGCCCAACTTAATAGTCATGTACTTCTTTGGATTAAATCTCTTTCTACTTGAAATACTTAGTGTCTCCTTTTCTCCTGAATGAATCCTGACTGTTAGATTACTTTTGCTTTACTGGACATGTTAGGGAAAAGGGGGATTTTCAGGTCTGTGTTGTCTAACCTCACTTCCGGGTGACCATGAGTCCCAGGGTTCTGGTAGTCTTGGACAAAAGGGGGAGGAGCTGTCCAGCTGTTGGGGGTAAAGGAAAGTCCCACCTGGGCAAGCCCAAAGCATGGGGTCCCAGGGAGTGAGGGGAGCACAGGAGGGGTAGTGTGTGTAGGTGGAACCCTGGCAGTTCATCAGGAATAATGGTTAGCAGAAGGATCTTTTCAGACGGTCTGGGTGAGGAGGCTGGCTGTGGGGCTGCTGAGTCAGTTTCCACAGACACATTTCTCTGGCCATTAGAGGGCATGTATGAGGAAAGAGACCCAAAAGCTGAGTAAATATATTGTCTTTATCAGGGAATGGCATCATGCACAGATTTAACTTGCGTTGACTGAACTGGAATCATATCTTTTATATAAAATTTAAAATACTATAAGGACGCCTGGGTGGCTCAGTCAGTTAAGTGTTCCACTCTCGGTTTCAGCTTAGGTCATGATCTCAAGTTCATGGGATCGAGCCCTGAGTCAGACTCTGCACTCAGCATGGAGTCTGCTTCAGAGTCTCTCTCCCTCTCCCTCCTGCTCACTCTCAATCTCTCGCACTCTCTCTCTCTCAAATTAATTAATTAATTAATTAATTAATTAAATCTTAAAAAAATACTATACCTTAAGGATTTGTGGTAAATGGAATTATTTATCCTATTTCTTCACTCCTCAGTTGTAGTGTTAGACAGACACATTTGGCCATGGCCTCATGGGGTGAGAAATATACTTCCCTGCTCCTTGATTTTGGGCTTGGGCATGTGACTTGCTTTGGCCAGTGGGATGTTAACAAATGTTGATGCAAGGAGAATAAACACACTTATGTGGTCAGGCTCATTCTCTCGTGCATCTGCTATCCCATGGGAAGAATGTACCCTAGGTAGCCAGTGTCACTCCAGCCTGAGCCCCAGAGTGAGGCAGGTGGGTTAGAGAGGCTGCAGCCGACCAGAGGCTCATGAGTGATACATAAATGCTTATTGTTGTTTTCCAGGAAGAGTTTGGGGTTGTTTGTTACCCAGCGAACTTGTGGCAATATCTACCTGTTGCATATATCACATATATATGCATATATCACATCATAGATACCATTCTTTATGGAATAATCGGCTTTTCAAAGATAGCTTTGAACACGTTCAATCTTCACAATCAATGCACTGACTTTAGACTCAAATTCATGCCAAAAGGAGATTCCATCCCACCTTCAATGACAACTTTGTTTCTCTTGTTTGATGAGTAAAAATTGTTACCATTTGTTGTAATTGACATCCTAGCTGGCCTCTGTACCCTCTAGGTAGTGAAGAATAGGCCTAAAATTTATGTGGACCAAAAAAAAAAATCTGCATTTACAGGTCCACAGAAGCCTCTTTCTTCTTCTTGTCAGCATTTACAAATGGTACTTTCAGATAATTTTATAATTATTTTCATTTTCCATTTTGCTTAGTGAAATTTACACAGCAGAGAAGTGTCTTTAAGAATGAACAAACTAAAAAAAAAAGGCACGAACAAACTGAGAAATATACATGATCATTCATTTGGCACTCTCTTCTAAAATTTCACACTTTGGGGATAAGCAAAATTAGTATAATTTCCTTCTTAAATTGCTTACTAACATTGTAAGTGAGCCAGTGCAAAAGAAAGGAAATTATAGCTTTCAACAGGATATGACAAAGCAAGCCTTCGAGGGTTTTATTGAACAGAGTGATGCTGACAGATCCAAACCTATTGACCTCAGCACTGATGGCTCCTGGAAGGAGCCCTGAACTGTCTGACTCCCGAGTCTCTCTTTGCTTATAACTCCAGACTCTGGTGGTCAACGGGTAATATTTCAGTCACCAAATTTCTACACTGGCTTTTGCTACCTAAATTGAAAGTCTGTGGTAAATTATTCTGGTTCTAAGTTATTTTTTAAGATAAAAATGTCTTCTTTCTGGGGCACCTGGGTGGCTCAGTCAGGTAAGCATCTGCCTTCGGCTCAGGCAGGTCATGATCCCAGGGTCTTGGGATTGAGGCCCACATTGGGCTCTCAGCTCAATGGGGAGTCTGCTTCTCCCTCTCCCTCTGCCCCTGCTCCTTCTCTCTCTCTCTCTCTCTCGTGAACTCTAATAAATAAATTTTAAAAACATTTTTAAAATGTCTTCTTTCTGGGGCGCCTGGGTAGCTCAGTCGTTAGGTGTCTGCCTTTGGCTCAGGTCATGATCTCAGAGTCCTAGGATCGAGCCCCGCATTGGGCTCCTCGCTCTGCGGGAGGCCTGCTTCTCCCTCTCCCACTCCCCCTGCTTGTGTTCCCTCTCTCGCTGTGTCTCTCTCTCTGTCAAGTAAATAAAAAAAAAAAACCTTAAAAAAAAATAAAATAAAATGTCTTCTTTCTAATGGGTAGAGATTAGGGTATATCATGGTTGCTATGGTTACCCAAACCTTGAGTTTGGATAGTGCCACCTGGTAGCCAAGAGAACCAGGTTTACGTGAGCCCCATACTCCAAACACTTGATCTGGGGAAGAAGCTGGGTTGAGAAGTTTCCCAGTCTGTTTCTTACTGTCTGGGTCAAGGACGAACAAGAGGTACCTCTGAAGTGGCTTGCTTAGGTACTCCTGCATTACCTGGCCCAGCTCAACCCCGCTCAGCCCTGCTTCTGGTTTTCTCTCCAGATCTCGGGTGGACAAAGGATAGGGTGGTGAAAATCACGGGACAGCCTGGGTCCGAGTCCCTGCCTCAACACTTCACTAGTTGAGTGAACACGGGCAGGTTAGTTAACTAATTTAGGCCTTACCATTTCATCTGTAAAATGGGGGCAGGAATAGCACCCACCCTATAAGCCTAGTGTGTGTGAATTAAATCATACAATCCTGAGGGCCTGGCCATCCCTGGTACGCAGTGTTTTCTCAGTTGATATTAGCTGCTGTAAGAGAAATAACAATTGCTCTTAGGAAGGCATCTTCTGCCGTAAAGTAGGGCCCCTCCCAGGTGTGGGGGACTTTAAACACAATGATGGCACAGTGATAGTCCCCTGTCCACCACCTTACCCTTCTATCAGCTCCCAGAGGCTCCAGACAAGATGGCCCAGCCCAGTATTTAAGGATATGGCATTGGCATCACCAGGCTCCAGGGGACGCTTTCCACACTCGTTCGGACTAGGGGGTCACAAGCCCCAGAGCTCTCTCTGGGCACCTCTGTGGTGGATGGAGGGGACCGCCTCAGGGGTTCACAGAGTATCAGACATGACTGATTTCTGCGGAAGAGAACGGTGAGGTGGGATGACATCCCCAGCCTGCAGGGGCTGGTCTTGATGTCTTATTTCCGATCTGCTGAAGCTGTCCCAAGCTCCCCCAGGCTGCTCTCTGTCATGGTTTGACATACTCGTCTGTCACTGGGTACATGCCGTTTGGGGCTGCCGTGTGACAGGCAAGGCCATGTCATTCGTGAGCCACATGGTGACACTTACTCTGGAAAGCACCACATGGAAAAGCACATGCACAGCCCTCCTTTCATTTCTTTGCTGTGTTCAGCACCTGCTGCCCCTTTCTTAGCTCCTGACATTGGACTTTGGAAGAGGCACATCTGTCCTTTCACTCTGCTGCAAAAGGCACTGTCTTTGGAGAGGTTTCTCAGCTCCTTTCAAATAGCCCCGAAAGAACCCCAGGTCATGTGGTGAGTAGACAAATCTCTTTGAGCGTGGTGTGGGGCATCTCCCCCCACGAGTCCTGTTACACTTGGGAAGATGGGCTTCTACCTTCCCTGGTTCTTATCTTCACTTTCTCAAACTGCACTGTAAGTTGTGCTCACTTGCCCCTTATTTCAAAGTGGCTCGGCCAGATATTGTGTGAAAGGCTGGGGTACAAAGCCCTCCCCTGGAGAGCCTGACAATCCGTTGAAGGAGCCACCAGGAAATGACCAGCTGTAACGTGGCATGATAAACATCATGATACTTCCACCTTAGGGAGTCCCATTTTATAGGAGAGGAGAGGGACTGACAAGGATTTGCCTGATTCTTCCTAGTGCACCTAATGCAGGTGGGTGTGGGGAGAGGAGGAGGTCAAGAAAAGACTACCCAGGCAATAACAAGTGAGAATGTTCTTGAAAGAATTCCCCAGGTGGAGGAAAAAAAAAAAAAAGAGCAAGGTGGGGACAGGAGAAAAGATATTTCAACCTAAAAAAAAAAAAAAAAAAAAAAAAAAAGGCATGAGAAAGCCTGGGGCAGGAAAGTCTGAGAATGGCAGACTCCAGCTCATTCTCTGGAGTGCTTGAGATCTGGGATGTGAAGAAGGAATGATATTTTTAAAGCTGGTAGGGCCAACACAGTGAAAAAAAATACATTTAGGGAACTTCTGTGAATTATTCTTCTGTATAGTATCCTCAGGACACACCTGTAAAACCAGTGAGTTGCCCCAATTTCATATGGTATTAGAAGGAAAAAAGAACAGGAGAAAAATAATGGAAATGATAGATATTTCTGCCTCTTATTCCATTTGTTCCATAATGTTATTCATGCCTCAAATGATGATTCACATTAACGGATGTAAAATAAATTGTTCAATAATTGGTATATTCCACAGAATGTTGTTTTACTTTTATCTCATGCTAAATTTCAATAAAAAATAATAGAAATACCCCTTTCTTTAAGATTAACCTTTTTTTTTTCCTGTAGATGAAGGTCAAAGGTAAGTCAACCTAGAAATGATCTTTTTTTAGATTAAAAGCTCAACTGCTTCTTTCTTTTTTTTTTTTTAAGATTTTATCTATTTATTTGAGAGAGCGAGAATGAGAGAGAGTACATGAGAGGGGGGAGGGTCAGAGGGAGAAGCAGGCTCCTCGCTGAGCAGGGAGCCCGATGCGGGACTCGATCCCGGGACTCCAGGATCATGACCTGAGCCGAAGGCAGTTGCTTAACCAACTGAGCCACCCAGGCGCCCCAACTGCTTCTTTTTATGGGAATAAAAAGTGAACGAAGTCAGAAAAGTGAAATGTCTTGCTTAAGATATGAATATAAGATATCTAATTTCCAGCCCAACCCAACAAATTCATTTGTAAAATGTAGGAATAGACGATAAGCCACCTTAGGGAGTCCCATTTTATAGCTGACGAAATTGAGGATCCTTCAAGAGGTGAAATGAGGGCATAGAGTCTTAAAGTTGCCAACAGGCAGGGGCACCTGGATGGCTCAGTCGTTAAGCATCTGCCTTCGGCTCGGGTCGTGATCCCGGGGTCCTGGGATCAAGCCCCGCGTCGGGCTTCCCTGCTCTGCGGGGAGCCTGCTTCTCCCTCTCCCACTCCCCCTGCTTGTGTTCCCTCTCTCGCTGTCTCTCTCTCTCTGTCAAATAAAATCTTAAAAAAAAAAAAAAAAAAAGTTGCCAACAGGCAAAACTTAAATTAAGAACTCCAACCACCTCAGCCGGTCAGTGTTGTCTGACTAAGGACAGAAACTCCCTTACTCCTTATCACGGCAGGAGAAGCAGCTCACGTGCTCCTCGAAAGGAGTTGGTGGCACCGTCTTTGTTTGCAAAGGGTGGTGTCAGTCTACAGAAGCTCAGAGACAACCCCTCCCAAGCATTTATCGGAGACCTCGGCTGGAGAATTACGACCCTGCAGGACTTTTTCAGCCTTCTGCCCAGTACATGGCGGTTCCATATTTATCGAGCACCTGTGTGCCACGTTCTCAGCCAGCCCAGGGTTAAGGACCCCCTACCAGCGGACCACCACTCCTAAGGAGTAAGACAAACTCACAGAGTCATCTTCTGGATCCCACGCTATGCACCTGGGATGTGTGGGTGGTTTGGAGGATGGAGGCTTGAATCTTCAGAGCCAGGCACGAGCAGATGTTGTCACCTGCCTTACGTGACCCAGATTTCATTTTTCCCCTGCAACTGAATTTATATCTCTATTTCCTCTTGTTCCTGTGTGGGTTTGGCTCTCTGCTTTGGTCTCTCAGCTCCTTAGAAATGTGGCCTTAGTAACCGAGGGGGAACATTTGCTTTCACAGTGTGTATAAATGACACAATGGGTCAACGTAGACTGATCACCAGCCCTGCAGAGGCATTTAACTCGCAAGCCCTCCACAAAAAGCCCCTTTGCAGTCCACAGTGGGATTACTAAGAACTGATGCTGGCCATGCTCTCAAAGAGAAAATAATGACAGGGAAGAAAGCTTGAGAATAGCAAGGCAAAGAGAATTGAGAGACGTATATACAGAGGAGCAATAAATAGCACATATCAAATATCACTCTAGGAAAAATCTATCAATGCATATATTCTATAAACATGTATTGATAACCTACTACATGCCAACACTGTGCCCACTCACATGACTGACTGAACTAGGATTGCTGCCCCTTATCTGACTCATTCAAACTGAAATCCTATAATTGAGGGGAAAGACGATCTAAAAAACCAAATTCCCCAAAATGCCAAACCTGAGCAAATCTGACTGTCTGTCCACCTCAATCAACCTCTGCTCAGAGACTGGTCTTGTCACTTCCCTTTGGCTATGGGTATCCCAAGATGCCTCACTTCCATCCCTATCGAGAGTAGATCATTTCATTGCACACTTCAAATGGAGAAGCAACCTCCAGAATTATTTTTTTTTCAGATTTTCAGAAAATTGCAAAGATAACCCCCACAGTTTCCATATACCTCTCATCCAGTTTCCCTGATGTTATCATCTTAGATTACCATCACTATTAACTAACTCCAGCCTTGAGGCCCTTGTTTTCCCACTACCCAGGTCTTTTGTCTGTTCCAGAACCTTCTCCAGGATACCACACCGCATTTAGCAGAATTTTGTTTTGAGGCCCATGTGTTCACAGGGGAAATTACTGAAAGTAAAGGAGACCATTGCTAAGTGTTTAGAATTAGGACTAATAATTCCAAAGGACTAGCTCACATTTCCCCCATCTTATGTTTGTACTCACAGCCTAAAGAATTAACTGAGCAAACCATCGTTTCTAAAAGAAGGTTTTAAGATTTTTGTTATTGTTGTAATTGCAAAATGCATTCTCTACTTCTGGATCCCCTTTGCCCAGAAAGAACAGCACAGCAACTTACTCTTCCTAGTGGACAACAGAGATTTCCCTTCAGGGCCAGAATTCCTGCTCCCTTGGAGTTCCATAAGTTTGGAGGAAGAGAGGGTTGTGTGCATTTTCCCTGAAGGACATGGTGGAAGTTTCTGTTCTCTAACTAAAGTGTAAGAAATGCGGCCTCCTAAAAACTCACACCACAGTTGTGGGGCTAAAGATAAGCCAGATTCCCAGTTAAGACCCAGTCTGCTCTTCAAAAAAAGTGTTAGCATTTGTGTGGCAACTTTTCATGAAGAGATTCTGGAACTGGGGTTGGCCAGAGGCGAAGATCCACGTGCAAATTCAGAGATGGGCATACATACCCAGGGACTCCCACGCTGGGGTATTAAGTGTTCTGGAGCGCCTACCAGATCCCGCCTTGGAGCAGACTGGAGTGGAAATGGTCACGCAGCTGTCATTTCTGATGAAATCTGCTAATCTCCAAAGGATCGTGTTTCAGATGACTCATTTTTGCCACAAATTCTGCTTTCCTCTCATTAACCAACATATTGGCTTATTTATCTCTTTAGCAGAGAGGACGATTTGGGGCTAATGGCAGTGACTGTTGTCATTCATATTATTGCTCAAGTATTCAGTATTTTGACAGAGTGCATGCTTAGTAAAATGCTATTTAATCAAGAAGGATAAATGAAACTTAAAAGATCACCAAATTTAAGAGCTACTTTCGAGAATGGTTTGTGTCTTGTTGGCTGTGGGCAGGGTGTGGGAAAGGAAGAGAGTGGAGAGAAGGGGTGGAGAAGGAGAGCATTCATTTTGCAGGGATGTGTCTGGACACCTAGAATCTGGGCACATCTTTCTCTTTCCTTTGGGAAGCATTTTCCCCTGTGCACTTTTATTTCTGATTTATAAATTATTTTCAGAGAAAAATTTAACCTCAAGAAATCTTCCTTTAGGACCTCATTTTGTCTTTTTCCCCCTATAGGATAAGAAAAAGAAAGTGATTTTAAACTAAAAAATATTTTTCTAAATAACTAAGAAATCATGTGATTTTAACTACAATCTTCAAAATATTGTTTTTCCTCATTTAATAAATGATATTCTGTGCTTCATTCTTTAAATGAATTATGCAAATAACTACAAAATCATCTGCATTTTTTGATTGCATGTATATTAACATACATTGAAATTTAGCTATGGGTTATAACATTAAAATAGACAAGATAGGTTTATTTATGTAATTTTGTAACTTTGTTTCTTAATGATAAAAAAGGGAAAGAATTATAGATTACTATTTATAAGCTCTGCACCACAAATATTGCATTGCAGGGCACATAGTAGACATTTATATAAATGAAGATTGTGGTTCTTGGTTCATCAGCTATTACATCATATAAAAACAACTGGACAGATTTTTGCCAAGTGTAGAGAATATGCTTGGGATAACGTGCCTTAAAAGATAAGCTGTGTGACATAGACAAAATTCCATTTGGACACCTAAGATATACTGACAGAGGGAGGCAGATATTCTCCTAAGTAGCAGAAACAGGTCAAATTAGACGACCTCTTGACCACCAGTCAAAAGTGACATCTATATATTAAGATGAACTGAACTGGAAACACAGAAAAGCAGTGATTTCATCTATGAGCCCCAAATTAAAAATCAATGGAACAGATGCACCCAGTTGCCAAAAGTTAATTTGCAACAGAGTTACTTCTCACCTTGGGAACCCAGAGCTGCTTTTGGGTGATCAGTAGCAGAGATTTATTTATTTCACAAATAATTCTTTTACACATTCTTGTAGAATATAATTCTTACATAGACTCTTCTTTACAGTATGAGGAAGCCCAGCCCCAGACCTCAATAAAAGAAAAACCAGATTGGAAAAGTTCATTGTTTAGATATTTTGTTTAATACTGGTATTTGAGGTCCTTAGAGACATCTTGATATGTTGTGAAGAATTTCGATCAAATGAATACAAACTTCAGACCCAGTGTGGGTTCTCTAGAGGCAAATTTTCAAAATATCATCTTTATGCTCCTCATTAAGTTGTTGAATTTCTCCATTAGTTTCCAATGCTTTCTGTCTAACCAGTGGTCCGCTGTGGTGAATAATTCAACAATATTTGAGCAAAATTACAAACAAATGAAATCGCACAATAGTCAAAAATTTCAAGGCTGCTAGATGTTTGAGCTGAGCAACAAACCAAGTGCCAGAGTCATGAGCAGACGTCTCCTTACTGGCTACCACCTATGATCAGTTGGTATGGGCTTATTAGGCTCTCACATGGTTCCACTAAAAATGTATTTATTTATTTGTGAATAAGGAGAACATTTTACATGTTCCAACATTGAAAAGTAAAAAAAAAAACAAACAAAAAAAACATGCTATAAAAACTTTCTTTCTGACCAGTTCTTTTTCCCCATAGATGACTTACAATTACTTGGTCTCTGCCAGAGATACATTATGACATGTAAGCAAATGTATATTATATATTTATTTAATTTAGCAATACATCTTGAAGTTCAGCCTGTATCAGTACAAGAAATTGCCTCATTTCTCCTTAATGTCTGCAATTCAATTCAATTATATAAATGTACTGTAATTTATTTAAATTCTTTCCTTTTGAAGGACATTTAGTTTGTTCCCAATCTGTTCCATCAAAAGCGATGCTCTAATAATGAATAACTTTGTACATTGATCACTTCTTACATTTCCAAGTATATATGTAGGATAAATTCCTAGAACTGGGAATTGCTGGCTCAAAGAGCTCACACATTGGACTTTTCATCAATATTGCCTTCATTTTGAGATTGTACAAGTTTGACACCAACCAGTTGTACATAGTTTAGTTTTCAAGGCAAGATATAGTTAGATAATTTAATTAGTTAATTTTCTTTTTTTTTTTAATTTATTTATTTATTTATTTGAGAGAGAGAGAGAATGAGAGACAGAGAGCATGAGAGGGAGGAGGGTCAGAGGGAGAAGCAGACTCCCCGCCGAGCAGGGAGCCTGATGCGGGACTCGATCCCGGGACTCCAGGATCATGACCTGAGCCACCCAGGCGCCCTAATTAGTTAATTTTCTAAAAAATGAAAGGGTAACAGATGCCATGACCACTTTGGACATTATAAACCCGATTGAGGCAGCTCTGCTGAGTGCTCAACAGAGGTCCATACAAGCCAACCTCAGCTCTGCCACCAACCGCAATGTAACTTTGCAAGTCTCAGTTTCATCTGGGAATGGACTTATCAGTGAGTTTCTGTGCCTTCTGGCTTCTAGTGAATATTAGCCTGGAGGAGGCTTATCTGACACTCAGGTGTCAAACCTAGACCGGTAGTCAGGAGCTAAGAGAAAACAGATCAGGGCGAAGCATGGAAAGTAACTAAGTCCAGGGAGGCACCAACAATAATAATTGCTAACATGTATGTGATGCATTCTATGAGCCAAGTCCTGATCCAAACGCTTTTCTGGTGTCCATTCACTTAATCCTTACAATAACACTCAGAGATGGGTACTATTATTGTTGTCTTTTACAGATGAGGAAACTGAGGCTCAATGAGATTGCTCAAGCAGTGAGTGGCAGAGCTAGGATTTGAAGCTGAGAACTCTGACTCTAGGGTCTAACTCTCTGAGAAGATCAAAGGGACCAAAGGATAATGACAAAATACCCCAGGTCTGGAAAACATTTGATGTGCTATCTGCTTGCACAGGGACCGATCTCAGCATGTAGGCAGCTAGGAGGTGGGTGTCTCTGGCAGGATGAAGAAAAGAAGAGGTGGGTTGGTGGACAGATGAATTCAGATGCACTATTCCTTGGAGGTTTACATAAACCTGATCTTCAACCTGGCCTCATGGTCTGGCAACTTGTAGCGTGTCGTTCCACTAGTGTGTGGAATCAAACACCAGAAAGTTGCTGTATCTTGTTTCATCTGCCAGCTTCTGAGAGATGAAGAGCCAGAAGAGCCAGATGTTATTTCCCCAGCCAGGGATCTTGTTGGCTACTCTAGGTGGCTACTCATCTGTAGGGCTGTTTGAACACACTGTCCTAAATTCACAGAGCCTTGGAGATTAGAAAGACTGCTAGAATTAGGACCCACCTACTCCAGGCCTTCTACAGAATGTTTGCAAATAGAGTAAACAATCCAAAATACTCATCCCTCTTAACTGAAATCAGGAAAACTTAAATCTGTGGGCAGGGAAGAAATAACCAACTTATTCTACAATTGCTCCTTCTTTTTAAATATTATCAGGGCAAATGTCTTACTAATCATTTGATTAGCAAGACTTATATTACTATTACAAGCCAGTTTAGACAGGAAAGAAAATTGACTAGCAAACCATTTTTTCTTACCAGAATTTATCCCTCAATTTTTTTAAAAAAAGATACTGTCTAGTTTTCTTTTAGGCACAACTTCAGTAGAGTGGCTTAAATATTTGGATAAAATTATGGGTGCCCATCCAGGAAGGCAGCCCACTGTTGACAAAGCCCCATCATCTGCCCCCAGAAGCAATGGGGGGTTGTGAATTGAGGGGCTTAGAAGAGGGGTGTAAAGGTGGACCTCATCAAGGAACTACATGGTAGGTATATTCCCTACAGGAGCCTCCAATAAATTCACACCATGGACCCCCCAAATAATGAGCATTTGGTGTCTGCTATACTAAGGGCATTGGCTATAATGTCATTTAAGTAAGAGACACTTGTTCCTTTCCTTACGTCCCTTTCCTCTGGGAAAACCCAGAGACCCAGGGGAGAGGAGTAGGAAAGACATCCGAGTCAGACAACCTCCCTCACCCCCTCCATTCCAAAGTTACTGTAGGCTTTCCCATACTCCAAGATCTTTATTTCACAAACCCATTGTGAGTGTGAGAATTGCAGTGACAATAAAAGAGGAGGGTGTCATGAGAGCAGATATGTGAAGGCCCAGAGAGATGGTAGCATCTTTGTGAAACTCCACAAGGCTGAGGCTGAGAGGTCAGGATGTGAGGGTTGGGGTATATCTGGGAGAAGGTGGGGAGAGATGTTAGCAAGGTAAGCATGAACCAGATCCTAAAGGGCCTTGGAAGCCATAATCAGGAAGCTGGTGTTATCCTAAAGAAAATGGGAAGTCTGGAAGTGCTTTAAAGCTGGTGGGGAGGCAGGAAACAAGATGAGACACAGATTGGGAGAAGGCAAAGTAGAGGCTGTTGTGCTAATCTACGTAAGAGATGATAATCAACTGGCCCAGGATTGTTGGCAATGAGAATGAAGAGCACTGCAGAAACTTGAGATATACGTAAGAAGTAGAATAAACAGAATATGTAGTGAATGGTTGGTTGGTGGATAGTAGGATAGATGGAATTCAGGGTTAAGAAGAAGATGATACCCAGATTGTACTTTACCTAATCTTTAACTGATGGTGGCAGGTGGAAATTCAGTATTCTTCCTGAAAACAGACCCATTTCTTAACTGAATACTCTCCAGTTGTCCCAGTCCTTAAAATATCTACTACCCACATCCTGAATGGAATGCTTATACACCAGCTAGGCAAACCAGTTGTAGGGGCCAACTGAAAGGCAAAAAGCCTAATGCAATGTGAGAAGGATTGTATCAATTAGCTAGTGCTAGAATAATGCTGAATAACCTCCCCAAATTTGTTTATTCTCCTGGAACCGTGAGTTGGCCGGGGCAGGTCATCTAGGCTGGACTACACTGTGTGTATTGTTTCAACTGTCCATCTAGCTGGGTCTGGCTGGGGTGGCTCTGCTCCATGTGTTCATTCTGGACTGAAGAAGCAGTAGTTACCTAGAGAAATCATGTCTCACAAAGATGGCAGAAACAAGAGGACCAGTCCAATCACACAAATGCCTTTCAAGCCTTTGATTACCTCATGTCTCTTCACACTGTACTGATATTGACTAAAGCAAATCCCAAGGCCAAGCCAAAAGCCAAAGGTCAGGGAACTGTACTGTACTTTGCCCATGAAGGTGAAGGTGGGGCAGGAATGACTATTACTGGATGATATATATGATCCACCATAAGGATAGAGTAGAAGTGTTTTCTTCTATTTAACTCTACATGATACATGATTATAGGTTGTAAAAGCTAGATGGGGGAAATAAACGTACTACCTCAAGCAAGACTGCTGCACAATGAAACAAGATCCAAACTCAGTAGGGGGTGGAAAAAAATTCCAATCCCTCCAAGAATTCCCACCATTTTATAAGTTAGGGTTTGCAAGGCTTTCCCTAAAAGGACTTGTTATTCCTTTCTAGATGTTAGCCCCAAATTCTATTGAGTTGCCACCAGGTGAGCAGTGGTACCTGACTTATGTTCACGTGGACCCGAGGGTTAAGCATGCAGATCACAGAGAGACCAAACAGAAAAGACAAAATTCAGCCATTCATGCATTTTCTACTGGAGTATAACTTCTGGTTCAAGTAACAGCATGAATAGTTAACCTCTTGTTCAGCTTTGACTGTTATTAACCACTATTTAATATCATTCTGGTTTTAACTTCCAGACCTGAGGTCAGAAATCTTCAGAGGTATATGCATTCTTTTCAGTGCTTGGCTCCAACATTGAGGCTTTAGAGAAGTTTTCTCATAAAAACCCTTGCCAGTGACTTGCAATTTGCAATTTCCTCTGTCTTCTGTGTTAATAACACTCTTCCCTCTTCTGCTTTAATGAAAGTTTCTTATATGTGACTGCAAAGTGTCAAATCTCCCGGAAGCCCTCGGGACAATGTTTTTTTTTTTTTCTTTTTTTTAAGATTTTATTTATTTATTTTGACAGAAAGAGACACAGCGAGAGAGGGAACACAAGCAGGGGGAGTGGGAGAGAGAGAGAAGCAGGCTTCCCGCGGAGCAGGGAGCCCGATGTGGGGCTCGATCCCAGGACCCTGGGATCATGACCTGAGCCGAAGGCAGACGCTTAACGACTGAGCCACCCAGGCGCCCCTCGGGACAATGTTTTAAAGCCTGTTGCCCACCTTTTAAAATAGGCGAGATTTCAAATCAAAACCCGGTTTTCTGGCTTTTCTCAAAATATTGGAAGATCTGGCTACTCCGGGGCTTGTGGTTGTAGGCTGTGAGTACTGGACGGGTCTGGGCAGTGCTGCCCCCTGCAGGCTGGGCTTGCACCCTGCAGTTGGGCCCCTCTGCCTCTGTTTCTACAGCTGGTGTGGCCCCTGGAGGCCAGCATCCTTGTGCGGTCTTTGCATGAATGATGGCCTCTCTCTAATCCATGTGATTTTTTTTTTCTCTGTGCACCACCTCCTCTCGGCCAAGAGAAGTGAAATTGATCTGTCTCTCTCTCCTCCATCTTTTCTGCAACTCACCCCATATATCCTCCTAGGTGAGAAGGCTGCTCTCCTCCATCAGCATAAAAGTTTGTGGTGGCTGCTTTTCAACCGGGAAATATCTCCCTGGCCATCATCCAACCATCTCTCCCCACCCTGCTTTGTGGCCTCTAAATCTCAGTGTGTTTTGAATTATTTTGCATAGAACACCCAAGTCTCTAAAGATTATCCTCTACCTTAGTGCCTCTAATTTACATCAAATGATTTCAAAAAGTGTCATGTTTTCTTTAGAAGACATTTGGAAAACCACGATTTTTAAGCAAAATTATATAACGATTTTTTCACACCAACTTCTTAAGTTTTTCCCCCTCTGAAAATGTCTAAAAAGTTCCCTACTGAATAAGGAAGGGCCTATGGTCCCCCTTGGTGACCCTTCGCGGTTTCTTCAAGCTATAAAAACCTTTACGTGTTCTTTTAATTAATTTTCCAAAATGTTCCAACTCTCTACCCAAGGATCTCAAGGTGGATTGAAGAACGATGATAAATGTAAGCACAGCACATCTTAGCTGCTAACTAAATTCTTTCTTAATCACAAAGTGAAAGACCAAATCAATATAATTTTAAGGGAGAGTAAAACAGATAGTGAAAGGTTAGCATCCTGTCTTGCTTAGAAATGGAGGCAGTTCCTTTTCTTTTCTGCACTGCCTGTGAAGAAATGTGTATGTGGCCTCAGTTTGCCCATTTCTGTGCCACTCATGGGAGCCCTGTGAGCAAACTAAAGGCAATTCCAGAAACCCCCTGAATCACACTGACATGGAAACCCCCATACTCCTCCCAGGCAGATGTGCAGTTGAAGCAGAATAGACTTAATCTAGCTGTTTAGACACATCCCATGCTCCCGAAGAATCTATTTCTGGCTCTGGGCTTCATTATAAATGTCAGGACACCAAAAAGTTATGGTTAAAAAGGCACTTTCATTAGAAGTCCCTCTTCCCAGACATTCGCAGCTTTTTGAATAAATTACCCTTTGGGATGAAATTTCTTCTCAGCATAAAGGTAAATTAGTACGGAAAGCTTAACAAAACCCAGGTTCTCATCTCCTTTTGGCAGATGCAATACCAGTGGAAATGAACAATGGCTTCCATTAGAATCTGGAGGGTGTTAATTGCCAGAGTCCAGGTAACATCACCTGTTTGGCCATTCTTGGTATTTGCAGACTCATTGTGGATTTTATTATCAGTCTAGCAGTGAGCAAAAAGCAGGGAGAATGTCAAAGATAGAGAAGAGAGAAGGAAAGAGAGGGACTGTCTCTGTTACCCTGGTATATACATAGTCATTGACCCTCTCCATTCTCCACTGAAGCTAAGGTCAAAGGTTGTTTTCTATAGGGTCAGAGTTAAAGCAGGGAACCCTCTACCTTTATAAGTAGCAAGGCTTGTTGAGTGTTGAAGGGCTCCCTAGGCAAAAGTGTGTAGGAGGAAAAGCCAAAGTTCACATTTCAACGTCAGGCAGACAGAAAAAATTATCAGAGTCAAGAGTTGAGTTTACCAGGGAATAAACTGAAACAAAACCGAGATTGGTAAGGTGCAAATGAGAAGGGGGGGGCTGTCTTGGGCAATCGCCTCAGCCGGCCTAGAGATGTAGAGTTTGATGAGGCTTTTCAAAAGTGTCACCAGCTGTGTGAGAGTGACGAAACTAGGACCAGTCCATGACCCCTCCTTGTTAGCTGGGAAATACAAATGCCCAGACATCGGTGTCATTGACATAACCTGAACATGTTGCCTGTCCCATGAGTCAAAACAGACTGAGTGTTTAGAGACAGGTGGCCTTTTGCATCATTGCCTAGATATTCGACTGCATTATATTTTTTGGTTTGGGATGGCAAACAATTAGTAACCATAGTGGTTCCATATAAACTACAGTAAGTGCTTTGAATTAAGAAAGGTTTTTGTTGAGAACTTGAATGTCTGAAATATCGAAGGCTGTATCTCACTTGTCCCCAGTGAGTGGGTGTGGAGAGATGGGGGGCAGTAGCTCTCTGCTGACATCGCCCCCAGCAGTGTATGAAGGGCTCCTTACTGCCAAAAGAGAAGACTTCCTCCTTCAACCCCGGAGGCTCTAACTTCTATATTCTGTCTCCTGCTTCCCTGCATGTGTGGGTGAACGGTAAGTGCCTTTGACACTTTTGAATAGGCCTGTGTTAGGAATGAATCTCTAAGACTTTTAAAAACCACCCGCTGAACAAGTAAAAGTTGCCTTTCTCACCCTGATAGAGATTTTCCAACTTTTTAATAAGGTATCAAGGTAGAAAATGGTCTATACTTTGAGCCACCACACTAGCAATGAACAACCAAGGGTTTTTCCTGGCACATTCATAGCCCAAGTGGACCTTTCTGATCCCTAAGCGTTATATAAAAGTTGACCCACTGAATCTTTGCAATCTCTGCAATCCAGGACTGGGAGAAGTCAGCCCCCACCAAGGCTCTGCCCCTCTGGGTCCAAACTAGAGTTCGAAGATTCCACGGTTTAACAGAATGTGAACAATAACAACTGAGCATCTTGCCAGAAGAGCAAGGAAAGGGGTTATATATTCCCATAATTGCAGTAAAAGTCTTCTTTAAAATAGGGATCATCTGAGTCCTATTCTTTCGGGAAAGGGGGAGTGATATAGATGAAAGCATTTAGACGCTGCTTACTTTAAAAGCCTATCTAGAACAATTCATGGGAGACAATAATTTGTGATTCTTTTCTCCAAATAAATGTGTATTCCTTTCAATATCCACTTGTTGAAAATTCTACAGCAGTGATGGCCTGCCCTGCTCTGATAGGAATATTTCTATCTTCACAAAACGCATATGTTGAAATCCTAACCCCCCCACCCCAAGGTAATGGTATTAGGAGATAGGGCATTTGGGAAATGCTTAAATTATAAGAGGGGAGCTCTCATGAAGGACATGACTGACTCATGAAAGAGACTCCCACAGAGATCCCTAACCCCTTCCTCCACGTGAGGATACAAAGAGAAGTCTACAACCCAGAAGGGGGCCCCCACTAGAACCCAACCCCGTTGGTATCCTGATCTTGGACTTCCAACCTCCAGAATCTTGAGAAATAAATTTCTAAATTTCTGTTATTTGTATCCACCCAGTCTGTGATATTTTGTCATAATAGCTTGCATGGAGTTAAGACATGTTCCTTGGAGGTTACTGGGGTTGCTGGGCCCTATTAATAAGGGTGTGTATGCTCATGAGTTTTTCCAGCTGTCAGCCAGTGTTCAAGCCACAAGGTGAATCTCATTCAGGGACCAAGGTTTTAGTCTTACCAAGTGACTAAGTTCACACTGTCCAGGGAAGAGTCATATGAGAAGCCCCCTGTCCACCATGGCTACCAGCCCAGGAGCTGGGGAGTTGGAAGGAATGGCCTAGCCTTTCTCTATCCCTCACCACGTGGGAAAGGTTCAGACCTCTTTACAAGGGTCTCCCTTGGTTCCTGATTAGCACCAAGCCCTAATGCTTCCACTCCAAGGGGTGTTGACTCCCAGTGCTATTTTTTCTGATTCTTCACCATAGAACAGCTGTTCCTATCATCCTGGTTTTCTCACTGCTCCACACACCAGGCTCACTGACCTATAAGCCTTGCTCAAGCTCCTGGAATACTTCAGCTTTCTCTCAATACTGAATCAGATTCCTTCTTGAAGATTGAGCTCATTATCTGTCCTCAAGACCTTCCTGCCCTGACTCTGGTCCTCACTGCAGTCCCCCTCTTCTGTTAACTGTTGTTTCACCTTGCCCTGTTCATATGTTGGGAATGGATATTTGCTGAATCTGAGCCACCCCAATGAAGTTTGGTCTTGCCAAATATCTGAGCTCACACAGTCCTGGGAAGGGGTACATGAGGTGCCCCATGTCCACCATGGCTGTAAGACCAGACCTGGGGAGCTGGAGAGATTGGCCTATCCATGGCCTTTCTCTATCCCTCACCATGTAGGAGGGACTTGAACCTCTTCACAGGGGTCCACCTTGGATCCTAAATAGCACTCTAGTTCCCTTGATAGAATGGCCATGACCCCTGACCAGTCCTGAAAGGCTCTTAGAAAACAGACCCTGCTTAAGTCAAACCACAGAGGAAAAAAGCCCTTGTGTCTGCATTCACGTTGGCTTTATCCTTTACCTTATTTCAAAGAACATGGGCACCAAAGAAGCCAAAGGTCTTCAGTCTTCATTTCATTCAACAAATTTGCTGAGCCTGTATATGTCAAAATCCATCCATCATTCGTACTTGGACACGAGTTGGGTGGGGAATGGATGGGAAGAAGGGGGATTCAAGAATAATGGCATCATGGTGGCTGCATTCATGGAGCTTAAAATGAGCTTGAGAAAAATCACATAAATAGCTAAGTGCAATATAAGTCCCATGAATATAGATATTATAATAAAATTGTCATTGGGTCACAGGGGTGGGAGAAACCCACCCCAATTGGGAGGACTACAGAAAGCTTCTTGATGAGATGTCATTTTCATTGAATATTGAAAGATGAAGAGAATGTAATAGGTAGAGCTAGAAGGGAATAATGTTACATGTAGGGCCAAAAAAGGGAAAGTCATTTGGGCACCAACAAGGTATCCTTGTGTCTGAGATCTTGGGCTGGAAAAGGAAGGGGATTAGTGAGAAACAAGGCTGGAAAGAAGGGATGGAATAGAAAAGTGGAGAATTGTGTTCAGAGACAGGGCCCTCTGGCTATAAACCAGCCACCCAGTCCTCATGCCCTGGGCCCATGGCCTAGGAACCCCCATCTCTCTGACACCTCCTCTCCTGTCTCATGGGAAAGTAAGAGGCTCATGCTCTTCCCTGCTTTCTCTCCAGCACTTTCAGGCAGTTATGTTTAGAAACAATGGGCAAATGGATTTATTTTCCCTTAACTTACTCTGTTTGCAGCACTCTCTTTCTTTCCGTAGATCCAAATCTCTGTCTGGCATCACATTCTTTCTGCCGTAAGACTTCCTTTAACATTTCTTGTAGCTAAGTCTTCTGAAAATGATGTCTCTCAGTTTTGGTTTGGTCAAGGAAGTCTTTATTTTTCCTGCATTTTTGAAAGATATTTTCACCAGATATAGAATCCTGGTGTCATCCCGTTGCCTCTGGCTTCCTGGTTTCTGTTGAGAAATCTGCTGTAATACTTACGTTTGTTTCTAAATTGGTAATGTGTCTTTTCTTCTCTGTCTGCCCTCAAGATTTCTCCTTTGTAATTTTGTTTCCAGTAGTTTAAACGTGGTGGTATTCCTAGATGTGTGGATGTTTTCTGAGCTTCATGGGTTTTTGAAATGGTGTCTGTCATTAATATTGGAAAAATCTTGGTCATTATTCCCACACATTTCATGTTGGACCTCATTTTGGTGTCTTTTCTTGTCTATTCTATTGGACTATCTCTGGCTCCAGTGGCCTTAGGTAATTTGTTACCTAACCTACTTTCAGCATCTGGCAGATGTGACCATTTTTCAGTGTGTATTGACCAGACCCTGCAAAAGGAAAACAAACACATGTTAAGTAGCTAGAACTTTACTTTGCTGCCAGTATGGGAACCATGTACAATTTTTGAGTAGGAGAGAAACTTGATCACAGCTGTAGTTTGATATGATATAATTCTGAATGCAGTAAAAAGAATAGTCTATAATTGGTAGAGACTGACAGCAGGGATAATAATTAAGAGGCTGGTGCAATGATCTTCTTAAGAGGAAAATCACAGAGGAAGTGGGTGATGGGCATTTCTGGGAGGGACATTCCAGCACTGTACTCCTAACAGAATTTTCCAAATTAGTAATGAACCATTATTATGTAGAACACTAACAGGAGTTCCAACAAATGTTCTATGGCTGAAAGTATATGGAAAATTCTGTGTTGGATGAAGTTAAACAGGTTTCTAAATTGCAGACCTTCTAAGAGACTTTAATATGTGAATGCACTCTGACCATCTGTAGAGGTGTTTATAATATGTAGTGTTTCCCAAACTAACTGACCAAAGAATGCTGTTCTCATCATGCCTCCAATAATATCTTCTGTGTTTCATGGAACGTTAGTTCTGGAAATACATTTCAACAAAACTATAAACATTTGAGTTCTGTATTAAGGAGTTAGGGAGAGGTGTGTGGGAGAGGTAAGAAGATGTTGACCACAGCCTGACTAATTAACCAGAATGATGAGGACAAAGCTGAGCTAAGAACATGAGAGGGGTAGCAGACTTGGAGGGAAAAAATGAAAAATTCACTTGGGGGCATGAAAACACATATGCTGGAAAGGAGAATGGTTCTTTGATATTTCCTACAAGAGTGATTCATCTCTGCATAGGAAATTTCCAACTGATTTAATAAGAAATAAACCTCACATTCTCTAAGGCCGTTAACTAGAGCAAAAATCTATCCACAAGTGGAGAGCTGGATTCCAGAGACTTGGTTTTAGTCTCCTAAAATTCCCTTCCCCTGGGCCTCTCCATATTACTGCAACCACCATCATGATGACCTTGGGAAGGACCTTGCTCACCCTGTAAATAAAGCCCTTGCACAAATTAGGAAACATGACATTCCCATTAACTCCCAACAGGATGGCTGAGATAGAGCTGGAATTTTACTAAAGGCTTTCGCTTAAGAAAATGAAAGAAGAAGAGGTAATCACAAGCAACTGGCAATCTGACCTATGAACTATTGCTTCCCCACCTTCCATTTGGAGCATACTCAGTTTTCCCTCCTTCCTTCTCCTATGAAGGCCATCACTACCTCCCTCACTCAGGAGCAACCTGAAAAACAAGTCTACATCCAAGTCTAAATTCAAGAACGGGATGACGAATGTGTAACATAGTCCCTGACACATAGTAGGCACTTAATAAATACTGTTCAATTAAGCCACGTTATGTTTAGAGAGAAGCAGAGTTCCTTTTCCTGCTACCAGAGGCTTGTCTTCTCCATTCCGGTCTCCTGGACAAGGACCAACATTGTCATCATGTGATTGACAGCATGATAACCACATCAGGATGCAAAGCACAACCAGCTCAGCTTTCACTGGACGTGCCCAGTGATCATGTGTAGGCACAGGGTAGTTCTGTTGCCTGACATGTCTGCTTACTACAAGAAATGGCTTTAACCTTGAAGAGCATCACTCTGTAAATACAGGGCGAATGAGGTTTAAGAGAGTCAGGAAAATGGTATGGAGGTTCCTCAAGACATTAAAAATAGAGCTACTGTATGACCCAGCAATTGCACTACTAGGTATTTACCCCAAAGATACAAGCATAGTGATAAGAAGGGGCACCTGCACCCCAATGTTCTTAGCAGCAATGTCTACAGTAGCCAAACTGTGGAAGGAGCCAAGATGTCCTTCAACAGATAAATGGATAAAGAATACGTGGTCCATATATACAATGGAATATTACTCAGCCATCAGAAAGGATGAATACCCACCATTTGCATCAACATGGATGGAACTGGAAGGGATCATGCTAAGTGAAATAAGTCAAGCAGAAAAAGACAATTATCATATGGTTTCACTCACATGTGGAACATAAGGAATAGCGCAGAGGACCATAGGAGAAGGAAGGGAAAAATGAATGGGAAGAAACCAGAGAGGGAGACAAACCATGAGATACTCTGGACTCCGGGAACCAAACTGAGGGTCACAGAAGGGAGGGGGGTGGTGGGGGATGGGTTGACCAGGAAATGCGTTTTAAGGAGGGCATGTGTTGTGATGAGCACTGGGTGTTATACGCAACTAATGAATCATTGAACACCATATCAAAAACTAATGATGTAGCATATGTTGGCTAACTGCACATAATAATAATAAAAAAAATAAAAAATAAAACTGTAGGAAGATAAAGGGGAAAGTAAAATGATGTAAAGCAATATTCATTAAAAACTGTGGCTTTCGTTAAAAAAAAAAAAAAAAGAGAGAGAGAGAGAACCAGGCATCAATCAGTAGGTCCTTCTGTGGCCCTGTGTGAATCTAAAACCCCGGATGAATACCCAACTTTTACATCAACATGGATGGGACTGGAGGAGATTATGCTAAGTGAAATAAGTTAAGCAGAGAAAGTCAATTATCATATGGTTTCACTTATTTGTGGAACATAAGAAATAGCATGGAGGACATTAGGAGAAGGAAGGAAAAAAAGCGGGGGGTGGAATTGGAGGGAGAGATGAACCATGAGAGACTATGGACTCTGAGAAACAAACAGGGTTTTAGAGGGGAGGGGGGAGGGGGGATTGGTTAGCCTGGTGATGGGTATTGAGGAGGGCACGTTCTGCATGGAGCACTTAGTGTTATGCACAAACAATGAATCATGGAACACTACATCAAAAACCAATGATGTATTGTATGGTGACTAACATAACATAATAAAATTAAAAACAAAAATTCACTGATGATAAAAAAAAAAACCCAGATGAGCAGCTGAAAGCAATATACTAAGTTATCTGGCCTTTTGAATGTTTCTTGGCCCCGCCTTTCAACCCAGAGGTTGCTGTCTTGCAGCCCACAGCCGAATTAAACCTTCAAAGAGTTCTTTGGTGGTTGGAAAGGTGTTTTGTTTCTATTTAAATTCGTTGTCAAACGTTAATTACCTGAAGGGTTCACACAAAGCTCCAGATTTCCAACTTCTCCTGAAAAACCAGAAGCTATAGCTACTCAGGGCCTGCAATCTGTTGTCAGCGGCCCTAGGAACAGCTGCTGCTGGAAGTTGGCCTGTCAGTCTTCAGTCTATACCACAGCCTCTCCCCCAGCCCGCTGCACGCATGTGACCTACCTGCCTGGTGGCTGGAAGCATCGGAGGCTGTGAGCCCTGGGTTACACATGGGCTTTGTCATCTGCCGGAAGATGGGGACTACATTCATGAAATCCACCTGTAGCCCTAGCAGTTCATAAGCAACTCTGAGGAGCCGGCTGTTTCTGGGACTTACTCGCCTAGTATTTCTTTTTTTTTTTTTTTTTTTTTTAAGATTTTATTTATTTATTTGAGACAGAGAGAATGAGAGAGACAGAGAGCACATGAGAGGGGATAGGGTCAGAGGACGAAGCAGACTCCCTGCCGAGCAGGGAGCCCGATGCGGGACTCGATCCAGGGACTCCAGGATCATGACCTGAGCCGAAGGCAGTCGCTTAACCAACTGAGCCACCCAGGCGCCCTCGCCTAGTATTTCTGCAGAGCATGTCAGATACCCTCACGACTTGCTTAATGCAAAGAAAGCTATTCTTGAGCTATAAGTTGTGTTTTGTTTACTTCTGATTACCATCCAGGTAACTTCTATGCAAAGCAAGCATCTTTTGTGTGTGATTCCATTGAGACTGCACCTGTGTGCCAAGGCATTTGGCTGACATGTGGGTGCCTCCAGCGTGGTCCCCAGTGAATTTAGGAACATGATTTAATGACTCCTTTTCAACCTCACTAGCAATGTGAATGAGAGTTGGCAGCGGAAGGCAAAGCCAAGCAAGACCATCAGGACCTTTAGGCCAGGGCTGTGGGAGGCCCTTTCCCGTGGGCTTGGTGAGGCAGGATCTAGAGAGAGGAATATGAGTAGGCTCAGAAGCAGTGGGAATGTGGGGGAGGGGGCAAGAGGTAGTGGGAGACCTCAAGGAGAAAAGCAGTTGGGGAGGGACCCTTGGGGAAGTCCTTTTGCAACAAGATTTCTTTATAGCAAAAGCTGCAAACTGGTTATCCCTGGACTCAGCCTACAGATGTGCTTTAGCTGGCGTGGGCAATGTTTATTTTACATTTGAGCTATTAAGAATATTGTGTAATTTGGGGCGCCTGGGTGGCTCAGTTGGTTAAGAATATTGTGTAATTTTTTAAATCCAGATTTTTAGTTCTTGGGGACAAAAAAAGAGTCCCAGGTGAGATGTTGCAACAGAGTAAGTAGGCTTTCCCCCACAGCACGAAGCCCCCGTGCTAAGCAAAGGCAGCGCCTTGTATGGTGTGTGCTCTGCCCCGGGATGCACACGGCCCGGGTGAACGTGCTCACCCCTGGCTCCCTTCAGTCATTCCCGTCGCCTGCCTGCTCCAAGCAAGCATGTGGGTTGAGACTCTGCTTTCTAGTTTTGAAACTTGAAAAACACACCAGATATCGAGTCAACCCTGAATCTGATCCTGGCTGAGCCACCTTCTCCACTGTAGCAGGGGCCAAGTCACCTCGACAAACCTGAGCCTCTATGTTGTCATCTACTCGATGAAGAGGCTGTGTAGAGAAACTCGAGTCCTGCCCAGCTCTGACAATTAACGATCTGCACACCTGCATACGACCAGGCAGGGAAAAAGTTATTTAATTCAGGCCTTCAAATTATTTAATTTGTCTTCGAAGGTGAAGGAAGGGTGTATCAGAGGGTAGCGAATGTCAGCATTCCCTTATCTCCCTGGCAGAGACTGGTGGCGGAGGGAAGGGGGAGCAAGACAGGATTTGGCCCACTGGGTACATAAAGGAAGGCTCAGAGCCCAGCTGGGTGTGTGAGCCAGAGAGAGCCGAGTTTTTCTTAGTAAGAAACTGGGAGAAGCTGAGCTTGCAGAAATGGCTGAGGTCTACAATAAGAAGTGTCCAATCTTCGCTTCTCAGTTGCTAGCATGTTTGAGATACCTTCAGCTCCCACACTTACGGAAAGGCTTGTGGGAGTGTGGGTTTTGTGGGGCTCTCGGGGTCCTCGTGGTGCCATGTGGTAGCTGCTCTCCCGGGTCGGGGAGCAACGGCAACCTGTAAACAGAACTAATTCAGGGGAGCGGGAGCAATGGCCAAGGTGGGGAGGAAAATGTGAGCCTCCCTTCTACCCCACCTTCCCCTCCACCCCAGAGAGCTTGGGGAAGACACAGGGCTCCCTCTACAGGTGGCACGGGATTGGAGCCGACTCATTTAAAATCTCGGGGATGGGGGTCCTCCCTTGCAATCTGGGATACCACGTGTGTGCGTGTTAGTCTGCTCCTTCCATGGACCTACATCTCCAAGACAGGGCTCACAGGACACACCTCAGAGTAACTTTTCTTCTCACATGCAAAACTGGAAAGCAGTCCGATTCGCTGCTTCGTTTGCTTGGAGGCATCTCAGAGGAAAGACTCCCGGCAGCCAGAGCTGTGGGCTCACTGGAAACCTTCCTTCTCAGGTGTGCCTCAGATCTGACAAGATGCTGGAAGCGTCCCCGGGTCCTTCCTGGTAACCTGCGCAGAGCTGCTGAGGAGCCTACGGCCGGGCGTTTGTCCAAGGGCCGTCATGTGGAAAGTCCTGTTTGCGTCCTTCCTCCCTTTTCAGAACTCGAGCGCTCACCCCCAGAAACACTGGCTGACGGACCTTTGTAAGGTCCTTTCTTTCCTCAAAGATCTTTCGAAGGGAAGAGGCTAGTGAAAGGGCGTGTGCCTGTGTTTGCTTTAGTTTTGCCCCATTTTCACACTATCTCCTGCCACTGTCGGGGAGTGCCACTCTTCAGTCCTAATTCCCAGGGGCAGGAATTGTGTCATTTCCAGATACACTGCGAAAGTGCCTGGGGGGGTGCAATGATGGGGTGTGCTATGGGGTGTGGGTGCTCTGGTGTCGCGGAGGAGCTTGCTCCTGCAGGAATTATCAGTGCCTTTCACTGGGGATGAAGACCTCACATGGCACAGCCTTGCTCCTCTCCCACCCGGGGTTCTAACTGGGCTCTGTGGCCATGTCATAGAGCATTTTAGGACAACTGTCTATTTCTAGGCCACCTAAAGGAAGCCAGAGCAGTCCTAATCAGACTCATTCATTCTAACAACATGTCCCTTGAGCAGCCTCTATATGCCAGCTTCCAGGGAAAAGCAGTTAACCTGAGGGAGGCCGTTCTTTCTCATATTGAGCTTATATTCTTGCAGACTTTAAATGACTAATTAGGGCGCCTGGGTGGCTCAGTTGGTTAAGCGACTGCCTTCGGCTCAGGTCATGATCCTGGAGTCCCGGGATCGAGTCCCGCATCGGGCTCCCTGCTCGGCAGGGAGCCTGCTTCTCCCTCTGACCCTTCCCCCTCTCATGTGCTCTCTGTCTCAAATAAATAAATAAAATCTTTAAAAAAAAATAAATAAATGACTAATTAGACAATTTACTATTTACAGCAGTCATTACTAGTGATATAAGGAGGTACCAGAACATGAGAGAGCATGTAAAAGGATGGGACCTGATTTTGGGGTGTCGGTGAAGATGTCACGGGTTGTAAGACACACCATTATTCCGTGTACACTAAGAAAGAAGAATAATGCTTCTAATTAAATATGACAGAAGGCTTTTCTCATGACTTACAATATTTATTTCATTTTTAATTTGACATAGACTTTTGTTACCTATCATTTTGTGCATAGCTAGGACAGAAAATGTAAGCAAAATCGGTTCTTAAGGAATTCTTACCATTTCTTTATGTGGGTCCATTTCTTCCTAAATCACCTTCAACTCAGAGTTGATGCCTCTGGTTTCCCACACATTCTCATCCTCTGTGCCATTAAGAGCCTCAGTGATACGGTATTTCTTAAGGGACTCTATAGAAGAACTAAAAGCTATTGTTGCTGTGCTTTTAAGTCAAATTTGCAACAATGTAGAGTTAACACATTTTGACTCCTGCTTGGGAAATGTTGCTAAACAGGTGGGATCCACCATTTCCTTCTTCCCATGCCACACTCCTTTGATCCCTGCGGGTTCGGAGGGCTCCATGTTGTGTCCAGCATTGGCTGCCTATCCCCTCATCCCATGCTGTAGGTTTTGATGCTGGTGCTGTCGATGCATGCATATGTACAGGGAGCAGGCACCCATGTCCCACTGCTGCCAACTGACAGCCAACCCACCCCAATTTGGGAGATGTTAAACTGTGGAATACATGCTTTCAAAGCAATGAAACATGGTAGTTTCTGAGATCTATGGATGAGCAAGAACGAGCTAAGCAGAAAAGGGAGGGAGACAGGGGGTGTCCTGAAGGGAGAGAAAGCACAGGTAAATGCTCAGAGGTGGGAAAAGTGTGGTGCATCCCAAGAAATCAGAAATGTCAGTGTGGCTGACCCCAGGACAGGGGCAAGATGACAAGGGATAAAGTTAAGTGATAGGTAGGGCTTGTCCCTATCTGCATAAGTCTTTGCAAGCCATGTCAGGGACCTGGAATTTTATCCTGAGAGCAATGGGAAGCCTTTGAAATGTTTTGGGCAAGAAGTGGCTACAGGGGGCTGAGAGGCAGATGCATTAGAGGGAATCTGTCCAAGATCTTCCCATCTGGAGTCTGGAGAGTGGACTGGGTGGGGCCCTGGTGGATGTAAAAAGTCAAGCATAGACCCTGGCGGGAGCCCCATGAAAAAACATGGTGGCTTTGTAATTGGAATTTGTGGCTGGATCCTGATTGACTGACTGGAAGGGAGATGGTGAGAGGAAGGGAGGGAAAGGTCCAAGACACTCTCAGGCACCTCTCATGAGTCAGCAAACACTGCAGCAGGGCCAGGTGTGGGGGTGGAAATAACACTAGCTGATTTTGGCCAAGTTGCATCTGCAGAAGCTCTGAGACAGCCAAGTAGTGACATTCTATGGACAGTAGGATATATGGGTCTAGAGCTCATAGGTTGGATGTCTAGGCAGGAGAGGAGAATCCAAAAGTCATCAGAATGTGCCTGGCAACTGCAGTGCTGTGCATGGATGTGATTGCTCAGGGAGAGGGTGCAAACTGGGACGTGGAAAAGGCCAAGGGCTGAGTCTTGAGGAACTGCAAACTATGGAGTTGGGGGGAGGAGGGTAAAGCTGTCAAAGGAGCCCAAGGAAGAAGAAGAGAAAGCAGGACAGTGTATGACAGAGGCCAAGGGATGAGCACTGGCCAGAGGTCACCTCTAGTGGCTCCTTAGAACTTGGGTGTCCACATACCTTCCTGCAGAGTGTGGCTTCCTCCATATTGCCAGTGTCTTCAGCATTTGCCTCCTTTATAAAGTATCTTACTTTGAGCAAGCTCAACTTCATTTGCCTTCACATAGAATATACACCTACTCACAACCTCTCCACTGGGCAACTTCAGCCCAGCTCTCCAGCAAGCTCACTGGAAAACAGTTGAGGGCTCCCAAGAAGACAGAAAGGTTAGAGAAGGCAAAAGGAAGAAGCAAAGGAGAAAAAGAAAGCCAATGTTTATTGAGCACCAACTCTGTACTGTCATTATGCTTGTCTAATACCTGCAAAATGGTGCAAATGAGTATCACTATCCCCATTTTAAAGGCTCTAAGAGGTTAGATAATTTGAATAAAGTCACACAGACCGTATACTGTGTATACAGAGTCAAATCTCCAACTTACATGTATCTTCTTGGAAAATACTTTTTGAGAGGCAGTCCCTTGTAGGAAGTTCACGTGTGCTTGCGAAGTGCAAGCACATTAACTCTGAGGCCAAACTGCCATAGTTAAAGGGAAAACTCTGGTGTGAAAGGGGAGTGGTTATAGTTGACAACAGAATTCTAAACATGACCCTGATGGATGACCTCCATGAATAAATTTGCTCCTTTTTCCTTGTTTAGTGATATTGGTGGGCTAGAGTTTAGTAGGAATATCTAGTGTAGAGTGATAGATATATTGGTGGCAATTACAAGTGAGAAATCTCCTCCTCTGGGTCTATTTTAATGGGAACACCATTTGGGGGAGTTAGCAGTGACAAGCCAATTTATTTCTCTGCTTCACTTGTAAGCTCCTTTCAGCTCAGTAGGAAACCACAGTCTAATGTGGCCCAGATTCCCTTTGGAATAGCTGGGGTCCTCATACTTCTCATTAAGGTGCCTCTGGGTAGAATCCGGGAGAAAGGAAGAAGGTGTTTGAGAGCACCAATGAGCTATAGCCACCTGGAGGAGGTACTGCTTTGTGCTAAATAGTCTAGAAATTAACAAATAACAAATGTTCCTAAGTTTAGCCTAAGGGGGCCAACTCTGGTCTCTCCAGCCCACACCAGACAGGGTGGCAAAGTGTGAGAGGCGAAAGGGGTTGTGATCCATGAGGCTGCTTTCAAGGCAGGACGGGTAGCAGAGTTGGCCACGTGTGCAGGGCAGAGGGGAATGGCACGGTGGTGGTTGCTTCACCCTGTTGCTTATACATACATCTAGATAATCATTACTGGCAGTGTCGTCTTGACGCACAAAGATAGCATCTGTGACAGGTAAGCATAGTTCTGTAGGATCCGTAGTGGATGAAATTGCTGTCAGTCTCTGAAACCCAGGTTTGTTTGTGGAACCGTGGCACCACATAATTAAGGTGGCTGAAATGACAGACTGTGGCCTGTTCAGAGATTCTTGTGTCCACGTTCAATAGAGCCTCTTTTGGATGAAATTTTTCAGGAGGGAGTGAGGGTGTAGAATAAGACAGAGGCGGGAATCTCCTGAAAAGTATCCTATATCTGCCTGGGGGAGACGAAAGTCAGGTGGTTCTTCCCCTCTCCGTTCCTCACCCCTCTCTGTCCAACAAACCCAGGTGTGAACACCAAGAAACACAAATGAGGAGGAGGAGCTGCTGACCCAGTAGAGCTACAGCCAAACGATCCCAATTGGGCTTCCTTTTGGCAAACAACTTGAAAATCTGAAGAGAGTGCTGAAGTAAGTACAGCACTCAGTAGTTGCTAAACTGGCTCCTTCTTCCTGGGTTCACAAATTTAGTATAATTCCCAGAACCCTGAGAGTTAGAGGGAGCCATGGGACATACTCTTGCCAATGGAGAGTGAGCAGAAGAGATGCACCCTGCCAGACAGAGGCAGGTAGGAGCTGATGTGCCTTCCCAGTCTCTCTCTGCATTGGCCTTTGTCGACTGGTGAGTGGTCAGGGTTTCCTTGAGGCCACATGTTGAAGATGGCTGTGCCTCATCACAGAAGAAGTTTGGGTCCCTGAATGACTGTGTGGAGCATAGCTCACAGACCACATTGAATGGTGACAAAAGCAAGCAATAAACTTTAATTGTACCAAATCACAGAGATTTTTGAGGATCATCTGTTACAGCAGTCAGCATTAACCAATACAGTTGCACAGCCCAGGGTCGTGGTCTTTGCAAAAAGTCCCCTCCTTCCTCTCCTCCTGAAGTCTTTCCCAGCTTCGCAAAAATCAGGGCTGGTTTTTGGTTCTTTGCTTCTTAGTTTTTAATGAGTTTGTCAGGGACAAAGCATTTTGTGAAGCAATTATTCACGGGAAATCAATAAAAAGAGCTCAAACCAATGCAACAACTTGGTAATTAATCATTCAAGATGAAACTTTGGCTTCAGGGCCCAATGTGCCATTCAAATAAAATTATGGAGGTTTACTTCAAAAAACTAGCTAACATTTTAGGGAGAGAAGTGCTTCTTGTTTTCTCTTCTGAGTCTGTTTTCAGCTCTTGAACTGTCCAACATTCTGTACCAACTCTTTGGAATGTGTGTCTCATGTGTCCTTTTCTGATGAAATGTCATGAGCTGCCCTTTGACATTCAGCATTTCCCAAACTTGGCACCAAGAGGCTTTGCCTTTGTTCACTGTAACACAATTGTTGTCTTTTCCCCAAAGTGAGATTTCTGATTCTCTTCCTTTGAGCTCAGAAAAATGGACTTTCCTCACCACTTCTACCCTGAGTTTGAGTTGTGGGCTTGAAGATAATGTCATGGGAACCAACAAAAGAGTAAGAAATCAGAAAAGATGAAAATACAGAGACCTTTCTCCAGTGAGTTCTTGCAACAGTGGCTTTACTCAGCTTTCCTCCTGTTCCCTGAGACTTCTTCCTCTCTCTTCTCGGTCTCTCTAAATCCTGGTAATGCTTCAAGATCTGGCTCACTGTAAGGTTTATAGGATTTCCCACATGGACCCTCACTAGGTTAAAATTTTGAAGAGCACAAGGAACACACTTGGTTTTGTTCATCATTTCCCCAGCATCTAGCACCGTGACTGGAATTCATCAGATGCTTTTAAAATATATGCTGAATGAATTGATGGCTTTGAATAAATGGATGAATTTATTACTTGAGTAATAAATTACTTGAGTCCTTTGCCCATCTCACGTAACTGAATTACCGGGAAGAATGGCAAGGAAGAGAGATTCATTCTTCTCAAAACACACATGGTCTATACCACATAATTTAGCAATTAAGTGCATTTAATCCTCATTTTAACAGTACACAGAACGAGCAGCATTTGCTTTATGTCATTTTGACAACATTTCTAACTTATTCCAGGAGGGAACAATAATCACAAATGACAGTGTCCATGACAATCTCCACTCAAAACCATAAAGTGGATCGGTGTGTTCTTGCATTAATGAGCATTGAGATATGATAAGCTTTTCATTATCTTTCTCTTGTTTTATATTTTTTAATAGAAATATCCATTGATTTACATGGCCTTTTGTGAAGAACATGCAAGCTGGGTGTGATAGGTAGAATACTGCTCCCCTCCCCCAAAGATGTCCATGTCTTAATCCCCAGAACCTGTGAATAAGTTACGTTGCATGGCAAGGGAGAATTAAGGTTGCAGATGGAATTAAGGTTGCTAATCAGCTGACTTTAAAATACAGGAGATGTAGGGGCACCTGGGTGGCTCAGTCAGTTAAGTGTCTGACTCTTGATTTCAGCTCAGATCATGATCTCAGGGTGGTGGGATCAAGCCCCACGTCAGGCTCCTCACTCAATGGTGAGTCTGTTGGAGATTCTCTCTCTCCCTATCCCTCTGCCTCCCTCCCCTCTGCTCTCTCTTTCTCTCTAAAATCAACAAATAAATCCAGAAGGAATGTAGCCCTGCCAACACTGTGGTTTTAGCCCATTGGTACCCATTTTGGAACTCTGATCCTCAGAACTGTAAGACAATAGAGGCACATCTCGGAGATATTGCAGGTTCAGTTCAGACTACTGCAATAAAGCAAATATCACAATAAAGTGAGTCAAATGAATTTTTTGGTTTCCTGGTGCATAAAAAGTTATGTTTGCACTATACTGTAGTCTATTAAGTGTGCAATAGACTAAAAAAAAAACTATGTACATACCTGAATTTAAAAATACCTTATTACTAAAAAATCGCTAACCATCATCTGAGCTTTTAGCGAGTCATAAGCGCAGATCACAGATCACCATAACACCATGTAATGTATGAAAAAGTTTGAAATATTGTGAGGATTGCCAAAATGTGACAAAGAAACAGCAAATGCTGTTGGAAAAAATGACGCTGATAGATTTGCTTGACGCAGGGTTGCCACAAAACTTCAATTTATAAAAAATACAGTATCCATGGAGCATAGTAAAACAAAGCACGATATAATAAGCCACTAAGTTTGTGCTCTGTTACAGCAGCAAAAGAAAACTAATACACTGGGTGGTCTAAATAAAACAGGCGAGAAGGGGTACAGATGCATTTTACAATTTATCAAAAAAGATACAATAAACGCATTTATTTTTCTCATTTTGTCCATTTGAGTTTATATTTTCTCTCCAAATATTTTCCACCAGCAGAGGTGGAGAGTTTTTCAGTATTCAACACAGGACGATCAACACAATAGAAGGTGGCCAGTAAACAACTAGAGGTTAAAAATACACAGTGGATAGCAAATGTGTTCAATTCCTCAGAAACTGAACCAAACTGGTGTTTTTCCAGGAACTTTTTTGGTGATAAAGGGAAAGCCCCCAGTTGGAAATAACATGATAATATATATGATGCTCTCCTGGTCCTTAGAGGTTTAAAGGCACTAGATTTTGGAGGAAGCAGCCAGGTCTCCATGGCAGGAGGGAAAGGGCTAGGGTGGAAAATGCCCTTGACAGGGCATCTCATTAATTTCCAACTCTTCACCCACCTGGTTTTTAGCAGAGCTGATAAGAGTTAACTGTGTCTGACAGATGTGAGTTTCTGCTCATCTCCTCTTCTGTTTGCAAAGGACATGTCTAGGAAGGAATATCAGAAGGTGGGCAGGGGAGGGAGAGGGAAAAGAGGTGATGAGCCTGGGCTATTTTAAACTCTGGTAATTGGTACCAGAATGGTCAAGAATAGGCATGCATTTTATATAATACCCACACCTAAAAGAGATTATTTTCCAAAGGGAGAAAGAGTTATTAGCAAACTCAGGGTTTCATGAAAACGTGGAAAAGTTTCACTTGTCTTTTGCAAGCATTAGTTAATGAACCCAGGCCCTTTTTCTGAAAAGAAAGCTATATTCCACTCAAACACACTTCTGGGCATTTATCTGTTAATAACTTGAATGTTAGCTACCACCTGGGTTTGTTGGAAGGATTAGCCGAATTCATATTTTTAAGCTGTCTCAACAGTGCCAGGCACATAGTAAGAACTGTGTAGGTGTTACTGACCATTACTGTTAAATCAAAGTGAACCTCCTTATTCAGAATGCAGAATCAAAAATAGAATGTGACTCTTTCCATCTATGCAATGACATACCAGATCCAAAGGAATGGTTTGATGGTGGGTCCATGTCGAATTCATACAGTTTCCCAGCCCAAGAAAGAAAAGGAGCTAGGTAAGCTGAGTTCTTCGTAGAGGTAGGGCAGCACCAGGGGCAGAGGCAGTATGTGGCCATCAGACCAGAGAGCCTCACTGAACTTCCGCACTAGCAATGTCACATCAGGAAGCCACGTGGCTGTGATGTGACTGTCCATGCATCTGTCTGTACATTCTGCACATCCTGTAAGGAGTCCAGCTCCAGTCCTGATAAATATCTGTTGACTGAGTTGGGCAGGTCACACACACACACACACACACACACACACACACACACACACACACACCCTGAGCCTCCATGCCCCATTCTGTAAAATAAAAAGAATGCACTTCAGTAACTTTTAGAGACCACCCCAGTGCCTTCTTAATAAATTTTTAAAAAGAACCAATAATCTTAAAAAGGAAAAATTATTGAAAAATAGTAGGGGAATCTGCGCTACAAAACAAAAGCAAATTATAATAAGAGCACCAACACCTGTTCCTCTCTCAATAGCCTTTTCCTTTAGCTCTCAGACTTTGGAGAACACATGACAATAAGTGATATATTAAAGAAAATGGTTATAACTGGGATGCCTGGTCGGCTCAGTCGATAAAGCATGTGACTTTTGTCTCGGGGTCGTGAGTTCAAGCCCTGCATAAGAGCTTACTTAATAAATAAATTTAATTTTTTTAAAGATTTTATTTATTTATTTGAGAGAGAATGAGAGAGAGCAAGCACATGAGAGGGGGGAGGGTCAGAGGGAGAAGGAGACTCCCCGTCGAGCAGGGAGCCCGTCGCGGGACTCGATCCAGGGATTCCAGGATCATGACCTGAGCCGAAGGCAGTCGCTTAACCAACTGAGCCACCCAGGCGCCCATAAATTTAATTTTTTAAAAACGGTTTTAACAATTTTAGGTTGGGTTCTCTGGAAACAGATCTGAGGTAAAGAAGTATTTTGTGGAGTGGTCTAGGGGTTAACACCCAAGGGGAGTAAAGAAAGCAGGGTTAGAGAGAGGGAGGGGTTGAATGTCTTGCAATCACAACAAGAGCTTCAGTCAATCCCATGGTCAGCTCTGGCATGGTCCTTCAGCGCTGTTCCAGCTCAAGGCAAGTAGGCTGCGCCTTCACACTTCCCTGCCTCCCTGCCCCTTTGGCCAGTCATTGACCAGTCATTGGAGCTGGCTGCTCATGAGGAGAAAGAGGTGCACAGCTTTGGGGGAGGTGGCCATCTTTGGTTGAAGATAGTTCCCAGAGAGGGACGCAGCTACCCATAGCACAGGAAGGAGCTGGGAGAATGAGATCCTCTGTTGCACAGAAACAAACCCCCTTATTTAGTGTGTTAAAATAACACAAATTTATTACCTCGTCATTTCCAGGGGTCAGGAGTCTGGGCATGGTTTAAGTGGGTCCTCTGGTCAGGTCCTATATGTTGTAGTCAATGCGTTGATTGGGTTGCGTTTTCTTCTGAAGCTCCACTGAGAAACAATCTATTTCCAAGATCATTCAAATTGGTGGTAGAACTCATTTCCTTGTGGCTGTATGGCTGAGGGCCTGGCTTTTTGCTGGCTATTGCCTGGAGGCCACCCTCAAACCCTGGAGGTTATCCACCTCCTTGCCACATGCAAAGGGCGACACAGCCAATTTACTTCATGAAGCCTTTAAGGAGAGTCTTTCACTTCAGACAGGGTCAGTGCCTATTTCAAGTGCATTCAGCTGATTAATTTAGGCTCACTCTTTTGATTAACTCAGAATCAACTGACTTGGGACCTTAATTATATCTCAAAATCCCTTTACTTCTGCTACATTCTATGGGCTAGAAGCACATTACAGGGCCCATCACACTCCAGAGGAGAAGAGATTATATAGGACATGAACATCATGGGGGTAGGAATCATGGAGGCCACCTTGGGGTCTGTTTGTCATAGTCCTGAAGGGGAAATCCGAGTGGTGTAGTGTATATCCACTATAATAAATATAAAATCTGGTAAACAAGATTCTCCAAGCACAAATGATTTTAGGCTGACCCATTTTGCAGGCAGCTTTAATTCTTTGGGGTTCTAACAGCCAACAGAGATAGTTCCAAGGTCTTCACGGCGGCAGGAGACAATATCACCTAAATTATAGCTCTCAGTGGGACTGTTGCAACTGGGTGGGTATTAGCACAGCCCTTGGCACATAGTAGGATTCCATAAATGCTTATTGCATGAAGTTTGGTGGGATGGACAGCAGTGTTTTATGCTGCAAGGGAGTTGTTAGTCACCCTGGTCTGAATCTTCTGCTGAGTGTCTAAACACTCATAAATGGCCGGATTGTCAGGAAAAATAATGGCTAAGTTTGACTGCCTATAAAGTCAATAGAAAAGTGTTGCCTTTGTCAAGTGAAAATAGCAAGGGGAAAAAAAATCTCTACACTATATAAATTCACTTTTATTAAAAAAATTTTTGTATGTAGGTTGCATTTACAAGCTTTTATTTTTTAAATAGATACAGAGTAGAGGGAAAGATAAAAATTGATCTGAAGATGCAGGACAGATCGTGCAGGAATCCTCACCTACCAACAAGAGTTGTGGGCCCTGGCATTTTGGTGTGGGGACAATTCAAGCCATTGAAACCACGTGGCTGATGGACAGATGAAAATGGAGAAAATAGTTTCAAGCAGAAAGGGAGCTATCTGCCTAATTCTTTACATATCTCATTGTCAGTTAATGCTTTAAGGTTGATACAACACCTACTCATCTTCATTTTACAGAAGAGGAAGCAGTCTTTGCCCTCATGTGGCTCAGAGTCTACTGTGGGAGCCAGACATGGAGAGGCCATGATCTGGGAAAAAACATGCAAGGGCTACCAGGCAGAGGGAAGCACCTCAGCCTGGGCAGGGGAGTCTTCCCAACAGAAAAGTCTGAGCAGACAATGTGTCTTTCCTTCATGGGGCAGTGGGAGAAAAGGACACAATATAGGATGGAAATGGCAACCAAAAGGTAAGCCTGGGCCTTCTACTTTGCAGTGTGCCTGGAGCTGCATCACTGTGTCTTATTGGAAAGGGGATGACTTTGGGCTAGTTCAACTTACATATACATAGATGGGAAGAGGCTAGATAGATTTAGCTTAGACAGCTCATAAGAAGCCCTGCTTAGGAACACATTACCTTCTGTCCTTTCATTGAAGGTAATTTACCCTAAACATGGTTTCTAACAACTTAGATATCTTCTTTGATGAGTTTTGGAAGCTCAAGCCCAAGCCACCCAAAGATAAGGCTTTAATAGGTCCTCTTTCCCTTGCCTCTCCATCATATTACTCTTCCCAATTAACTGTCTTTGTTCCCTCATCTGGAAACATGGCCCCTCTTAGAAGCCACACAATTAGAATTAGGGTGGCCATACAATTTATCACTTAAAATGGGACACTTTAAAGAGTGAAAGGGAACATGAATAATAATTATTCCAGGACAATGGGCAAAAACTGTGGCTGTCCCAGGCAGACCATCAGGCTACCCATGAAGAACTCAGCCCAATTTAATGCTAATTAGCTGCAGAGTAGAAACAGAACTTTCCCAGGATTCCCAGAAGCTCCCGTATTTGGGTGACAAGGAGAAAGGTGACCTTGCTTCTTCTGCCTGAGTTACCGTGGAGTGTGCCGGGCTTTGTCTAAGAAGAATGTTGTCACCCAGCAGGACTTTAGATGCTCTGTGTTTAAAAGAAATCTGTTCTCTGAGAATGAGAGGAGCAGATAATAAACATTAGGCTCATTAAATGCCCAGATTTTTATTTATTTTTTTAAAGATTTTATTTATTTGTCAGAGAGAAAGCATATGCAGTGGGGGAGTGGCAGGCAGAAGGAGAAGTTGGCTCCCTGCTGAGCAAGGAGCCCAATGTGGAATTCATTCCCAGGACCCCGGAATCATGACCTGAGCTAAAGGCAGACCCTTAACCAACTGAGCCACCCAGGTGTCCCAAATGCCCAGATTTTTAAAAATTTGGAAACATTTAATTTTAGAAAGCTCAGTTTTATTTGCACTAAACATTCTCCTGTTCCACCCAGGAGCAGAAAAGATTTTGTTGGGATTGACTCTGTTGTTGCTGATGTTGCCAGGTAAGGAATTAGACTGGAGAGCCCCAGGTTTGCAGTGAAACTAGTGAAAACTGATGTGTAACGCATGAGTGCTACCCATCTGGAGGGGACACACAACCTAAACAGTGTACTGAGGAGGCCTAGGAAGCACTCTACCTAACTAGAAGACCAAGGGATAGCTGTTGCCTGCAACTGAACTGATGAAAAAGAAGGCTGTAGCCTAATCAATTCAGTTAATGTCTCTGAAGACAGTACTAACCAAATAAGACCGTCTGCCATATTGGGTCTAAGAGAATAGAATAACCATGCATGTGGTAGTACTCAGGTGCTCCTCCATCAAGGCCCAGGGGAGGGAGCATGGAATCTTTCAGATTGGAATACCATAGCTACATAAGTGGTTTTCTTTGTTAAGATGCAAGGGAAGCCTTCAGGTTTTGACAAGGCTTGAGTGAAACCCCCTTCCCCCACAAGAACACTCAACAACTCATTTCCCCTTGTTCTGATTCTGTATTTATCAAAACAACTTCTTTTTTTAACTTTTTAATTTAAATTCAATTAGCCAACATAGAGTACATCATTAGTATCAAAACAACTTCTGAGTGACCCCCACATCTACACTGAGATTCTCTGAGTCTCTCAGAGACTCAGCTACTGACAGCTCATCAGTGATACCTAGTTTTCTTTTTTTTTATTATGTTATGTTAGTCATCATACAGTACATCATTAGTTTTTGATGTAGTGTTCCATGATTCATTATTTGCATAAACACCCAGTGCTCCATGTAATATGTGCCCCCCTTAATACCCATCACCCAGCTAACCCATGCCCCCACCCCCCTCCCCTATAAAACCCTCAGTTTCTTGGAATCCATAGTCTGTCATGGTTCGTCTCCCCCTCCGATTTCCCCCCCTTCATTTTTCCCTTCCTTCTCCTAATGTCCTCCACGCTATTCCTTATGTTCCACAAATAAGTGAAACCATATGATAATTGACTTTCTCTGCTTGACTTATTTCACTTACCATAATCTCCCCCAGTCCCATCCATGTTGATGCAAAAGTTGGGTATTCATCCTTTCTGAAGGCTGAGTAATATTCCATTGTATATATGGACCACATCTTCTTTATCCATTCATCTGTTGAAGGGCATCTCAGCTCTTTCCACAGTTTGGCTATTGCGGACATTGCTGCTGTGAACACTGGGGGGGGCATATGGCCCTTCTTTTCACTACATCTGTGTCTTTGGGGTAGATACCCAGTAGAGCAATTGCTGGGTCATAGGGTAACCGTATTTTTAATTTTTTGAGGAACCTCCACACAGTTTTCCAAAATGGCTATACCAGCTTGCATTCCCATCAACAGTGTAAGAGGGTTCCCCTTTCTCCACAACCTCTCCAACATTTGTTGTTTCTTGCCTTGTCAATTTTTACCATTCTAACCAGTGTAAGGTGGTATCTCAATGTGGTTTTGATTTGAATTTCCCTGATGGCTAATGATGATGAACATTTTTTCATGTGTCTGTTAGCCATTTGTATGTCTCATTTTGAGAAGTATCTGTTCACATCTTCTGCCCATTTTTTGACTTGGTTATTTGTTTTTTGGGTGTTGAGTTTGAGAAGTTCTTTATAGATCTTGGATATCAGCCTTTTATCTGTAGTGTCATTTGCAAAAATCTTCTCCCATTCCATGGGTTGCCTCTTAGTTTTGTTGACTGTTTCCTTTGCTGTGCAGAGGCTTTTTATCTTGATGAAGTCCCAAAAATTCATTTTCATTTTTGTTTCCCTTGCCTTTGGAGATGTGTCTTGAAAGAAGTTGCTGTGGCCGATGTCAAAGAGGTTACTGCCTATGTTCTCCTCTAGGATTTTGATGGATTCCTGTCTCACATTGAGGTCTTTCATCCATTTTGAGTTTATCTTTGTGTATGGTGTAAGAGAATGGTCGAGTTTCATTCTTCTCTATATAGTCCAGTTTTCCCAGCACCATTTATTGAAGAAACTGTCTTTTTTCCATTACATATTTTTTCCTGCTTTGTTGAAGATTATTTGACCACACAGTTGAGGGTCCATATCTGGGCTCTCTATTTTGTTCTATTGATTTATGTGTCTGTTTTTGTGCCAGTACCATGCTGCCTTGGTGATCACCACTTTGTAATAGGGCTTGAAATCAGGCAACGTGATGCCCCCAGCTTTGTTTTTCTTTTTCAACATTTCCTTGGCGATTTGGGGTCTTTTCTGATTCCATACAAATTTTAAGATTGTTTGTTCCAGAACTTTGAAAAATGCCATTGGTATTTTGATTGGGATAGCATTGAAGGTATAGATTGCTATTGACAGCATAGACATTTTAACAATGTTTATTCTTCCAATCCAGGAGCATGGAATGTTTTTCCATATTTTTGTGTCTTCTTCAATTTCTTTCATGAGTGTTCTGTTGTTCCTAGGATATAGATCCTTTACATCTTTGGTTAGGTTTATTCCAAGGTGTCTTATGGGTTTTGGTGCTATTGTAAATGGAATCGTTTCTCTAATGTCTCTTTCTACAGTTACATTGTTAGTATATAAGAAAGCAACTGATTTCTGTGCATTGATTTTGTATCCTGCCACATTACTGAATTACTGGATGAGTTCTCGTAATTTGGGGGTGGAGTCTTTTGGGTTTTCCACATAAAGTATCATGTCGTCTGCGAAAAGAGAGAGTTTGACTTCTTCTTTGCCAATTTGAATACCTTTTATTTCTTTTTGTTGTCTGATTACTGTTGCTAGTACTTCTAGTACTATGTTGAACAATAGTGGTGAGAGTGGGCATCCTTGTTGTGTTCCTGATCTTAAGGGAAAGGCTCTCAGCTTTTCCTCATTGAGAATGATATTTGCTGTGGGTTTTTCATAGATGGATTTTATGAACTTGAGGAATGTTCCCTCTATCCCTATACTCTGAAGAGTTTTAATCAGGAAAGGATGCTGAATTTTATCAAATGCTCTTTCTGCATCAATTGAGAGGACCACATGGTTCTTCTCACTCCTCTTATTAATGTGTTCTATCACATTGATTGATTTGTGAATGTTGAACCACCCTTGCATCCTAGGGATAAATCCTACTTGGTCATGGTGAATGATCCTTTTAATGTACTGTTGGATCCTATTAGCTAGGATTTTTTTGAGAATTTTGGCATCTATACTCATCAGGGATATTGGCCTGAAATTCTCCTTTTTGATAGGGTCTTTGACTGGTTTGGGGATCAAGGTGATGCTGGCCTCATAGAATGAGTCTGGAAGCTTTCCTTCTGTTTCTATTTTTTGAAACAGCTTCAGGAGAATAGGTATTATTTCTTCTTTGAATGTTTGGTAGATTCCCCAGAGAATCCATCAGGCCCTGGACTCTTGTTTTTAGGGAGGTTTTTGATCACTGCTTCAATCTTGTTACTGGTTATTGGTTTATTCAGGTTGTTAATTTCTTCCTGTTTCAGTCTTGGTAGTTTATAGGAAGTTTATAAGTTTTCTTCCAGGTTGCTTAATTTATTGGCATATAGTTGTTGATAATAATTTCTAATAATTGTTTCTATTTCCTTGGTGTTAGTCGGATCTCTCCCCTTTCATTCATAATTTTATTAATTTGGGTCCCTTCTCTTTTCTTTTGGATAAGTCTGGCCAGTTGTTTATCAATCTTATTAATTCTTTCAAAGAACCAGCTTTTAGTTTCATTGATCTGATCTACTGTGTTTCTGGTTTCTAATTCATTGATCTCTGCTCTATTCTTAATTATTTATCTTCTAATGCATGGCTTAGGCATCATTTGTTGTTTTTTCTCCAGTTCTTTAAGGTGTAAAGTTAGTTGGTGAATTCATGATTTTTCTATTTTTTTGAGTGAGGCTTGGATGGCTATGTATTTCCTCCTTAGGACCGCCTTTGCAGTATGCCATAGGTTTTGGACAATGTGTTTTCGTTGTCATTGGTTTCCATGAATTGTTTAAGTTCTTCTTTGATTTCCTGGTTGACCCAAACATTCTTGAGCAGAGTGGTCTTTAGCTTCCAAGTGTTTGAATTTCTGCCAAATTTTTTCTTGTGATTGAGTTCCAGTTTCAAAGCATTATGGTCTGAGAATATGCAGGGAATGATCTCAATCTTTTGGTATTGGTTGAAACTTGATTTGTGACCCAGTATGTGGTCTCTTCTGGAGAAAGTGCTATGTGCATTCGAGAAGAATGAGTATTCTGTTGTTTTAGGGTGGAGTGTTCTGTATATATCTATGAGGTCTGTCTGGTCCAGTGTGTCATTCAAAGCTCTTATTTCTTTGTTGATTTTCTGCTTAGATGATCTGTCTATTGCTGAGTGGAGTGTTGAGGGCTCCTATTATTCATGTATTATTATCAGTATGTCTCTTTATTTTGGTTAACAGTTGGCTTATGTAATTGGCTGCTCCCATGTTGGGGGCATAGATATTTACAATTGTCAAATCTTCTTGTTGGATAGACTCTTTAAGAATGATATAATGTCATTCTGTATCTCTAACTACAGTCTTTAACTTAAAATCTAATTTGTCTGATAGAGAATTGCTACCCCAACTGTCTTTTGAGGTCCGTTGCCATGAAAGGTGGTTCTTCATCCCTTCACTTTCAGTCTGGATGTATCTTTAGGTTCAAAATGAGTCTCCTGTAGACAGCATATGGATGGGTCCTGTCTTTTTATCCAATCTGCAACCCTGTGCCGTTTTATGGGAGCATTAAGGCCATTCAATTTAAGAGTGATTATTGAAAGATATGATTTTACTGTCATGATGTTGCCTGTGAAGTCCTTGTTTCTATAGGTTATCTCTTTAAATTTCTGTTCTGTATCACTCTTGGGGTCTTTATCCTTTTATAGAACCCCCCTTAATAACTCTTGCAGGGCCGGCTTAGTGGTCACATATTCTTTTTAGTTTCTGCCAGTCCTGGAGGCTCTGCATCTCTCCATCCATTCTAAATACAGCCTTGCCAGATAAAGAATTCTTGGCTGCATGTTCTTCTCATTTAGTACCATGAATATGTCTTGCCAGCCCTTTCTGGCTTGCCAGGTCTCTGTGGATAGGTCTGATGTTATTCTGATGTTCCTCCATCTGTACGTAAGGAATCTCTTCCCCCTAAATGCCCTTAAGATGGTTTCCTTGGTTCTAAGATTTGCAAGTTTTACTAACACATGCCAGGGCATTGGTCTGTTTTCCTTGATCTTGGGAAAGATCCTCTCTGCCTCTAGGACATGAATGCTTGTTTCCTTCGCCATATTATGGAAGTTCTCAGCTACGATTTGCTCAAATATATCTTCTAGTCCTTTCTCTCACTCCACCCCCTTAGGGGTCCCAATAATTCTGACATTGAAATGTCTCATTAGATCACTTATATCTCTAATTCAGTTTTCATGGATTTTAAGCTGTTTGTTCCAGGCCTTCTCCTGTTCCTTCTTTTCTATCACTTTGTCTTCTAGATCACTAATTCATTCTTCTGGCCCATTTACCCTAGCTGTTAGAGTATCTAGATTAGATTGGATCTCATTGATAGAATTTTTAAGTTCAGACTGATCAGCTCATTTCTGCCCTTAGAGAATCTATGTTGCCAGTAATTATATTCTCCATCCTAGCTATTGTCTTCATAACTGTTACCCTGAAGTCTATTTCCAACATCTTGCTTATAGCCATATCCACTTGTTCTGTGGCCGAGGCCACAGTCTCTGAGTCTTTCCTATTTTGGGGGTTCCCCCACTTAGTCATTCTGTTGAAGGGTGGCTGAGGGAATGTACAGAGTCCAAATTATTGACCACAACCCAAGCAAGATGCACCTGTTTTATAGGGACCTTGGGGTTGTTGGCCTCTTGTTCTTCCAGCCTGTCTTCTGTGGGAAGGGCCTGCTGCACTGTTACTCAGGCAACCCTGTTTGGGCAGAGTTGCCCTGCCCACTGTGGGGGGAGATGGGCTCAGTGAAAACTGGTTTTGGGCAGCTTTTGTTCTCTGGTGGCTTTCCCTGGCAGCTTTCTGCATCTCTTCTGAGAGAGCAGAAGTGACTGTTTCCAAACCTCTGCCTCAGAGCAGAGAGATCGAAATCTGAGCTCCTCAGGCCACACTGTCTGTTTCTGTCTGTGCTGCTAAAACCACATGTCCTAGGTTGTGCACCCCACAGCAGCACTCCCAGCCTTTGCTTCCAGGTCCAGGCACATCTCTGCCCTTTGTGCTTCTAAAACCACAAGCCACCCCCAGTTCCCATGCATGCCCCTGCAGCTCCAGGTTTCAGTCCCAGGGCCACCCTAAAGTCCTTTCCCCACCACTACCAGTCTGCGAGTCTGTGCCTGGTCCCCAGCGCAGGAGGCTTTCATGCTCTGGTGGTGCAAGATCCCGGAGGCTCCCTCCCCCTTCCATTTATCTTCCGATATCTGCCTGCAGAATCATGGCTCCCACTTCATCCCTCAAAACCAACTGCCAGGGATATTCTGTTTGTAGAGATCCAGATATACCTTCTTACATCTCAGGCTGATTTCGTGGGTGTTCACAGTGCTCTGGTAGATATCCAGCTCAATTCAGGGGACCGTTGAAATAGGGTCCCCTACTCCTCCACCATCTTTTCAGTCTCTAGTGAGATCTAGTTGATGGACATCTTCACTAATAGTCATATCCAGCATTTGGAATTCTTCTAAAATATTAAGAAGATTAAAGAATTTAAAAATCTAACAGTAAATATAAAGTTTCACAGAAAACTTCTCAAATTAATTTAAGCGAGTAGAATTCAAAGACAGTAGAAAGATAAATACTGAGAATGTAAGTTTATTGAACTTAAAATATATGCCAGTTCAACCCAACTTCCTAGTCCTGTGGGAGAACCAATTGGTGTGACCTAAGTAAGCTTTCTTCACTCAGATCTCAGAGAAAAAAAGTTGAATAGGACAAAACTCTAAAACATAACACTGGAGACAAACTCTCCAACTGAATTTTATCAGCTAATCTACACTTTCCTCCCTGTCTATAAGGATAATATCAGGAAAATTTCCAAAGGATTTGTAAAAGTCAGATTCCCATGAACATAGCATTTCCACTCCTATCAATCCAAGCACTTTATTTATAAAAGAAAGAAATATTTATGTTCCTTGGTCACACTATTTCACTGTGAATAAACTTTAATTCTTACTGATAGACATTTTCTTTTCTCAATTAATAAAGACTGAAGACATTAATAAAACAACTTTCAATATGGTGGCTTGCTCTTTCAAAGGCTGCAGTGCTCATTTAGGGCATCAAGATTATGGAAACATGATGATGACAATGATGAAGATGATGGTGGCAGTGATGGTGATGATTACAGCTAACATAGGTGGCATGCTCCCTAGATGCCAAACACTTCTAAGACCTATGAGTTTCCATGTCCCCCTTTTTTTTTATCACGTCACTTTTGTACCTACATCTGGCTTGTGAATAATTATATCATTCATAGGGACTGGAAAAATGTATGTTCTTTTTAGATAAACTGTATAGCTGCCAGACACTTTAATCATAAGTTTTACTTGGGATTGTGTCTGAATTCTTGGTAGAAAGAAAAAAAGGTACTATAAAATCAAAGCCAAAGAAAGCTTGTGCTTAAGTATCTGATTATTGTAGGTATAACAAGGCTTGAGAAGCCTGATCACTTTAATTCAGTCACTATGTACTATATCCTGAGATCATGTTATATCTCTGCACTTTTGCATTTCAGCTAACAAAACATGACAATTTTGAATAATTAAAACTAAAATCCAAAGTTCAATAAACAAAATATTTTAATTTTATTTCTTTATGTAGTTTTCTATTTTTATTTTTATTTATGTATTTTATGTAGCTCTCTTCTGATTCTCAAGAAGACCTCTGGGTTAGTGATACATGGTAGAAGAAAGAAATATGCAATATAAAGAAATCATTATACAATGCCAAGAGAGAACAGGATATAATTGAATTTATACTGTTAAGTGGGACAGGGAGAAACAGAAGCTATATCATACTTTGAAGAGTGATAATAACAATTATGCAAATTTAATCATTTTATTAATAACAAAGCAAAAAATGTAATAGAAATTTCTAAAATGTTGAAAATCAGCCTGGCTTAAGAATCTTTTGGTAGCAATTTAAACAGCCATAGAAGGTGAAAAACTGTACTATATTAGAAGAGAAAAACAATAAAAAGCAAGATATTCCACTCACTTGGGAACATATAACCTTAGTTATAAGCAAGAGTCATTTTGCCTCACCCTATCATGATATTCCAAATCAGATTGAACAGTCAGTCCCAAAATGGGATTTTTTTAAAAAACAAATCAGATCTTGAAGGAAGTCTTGGTTGAAACATTCATTTACTTTGTTAAATCCAAGGAGTATTAGGTTGCAGCTATACAGACTAAACCAATTGTTACACAGGAAGCACCGGGCTATTTTTTGATATGTAACTTCAAAACAATGGAAACCAATAAGTCAGTCTGAACACAACCCAGAAGGTACTGATAGGCAAAGGGAAGGTACTGAGAGGGAAGTGGTCAAGAACATAAATGCTGTTAAGATGAAAAGGCTCTGCTTAGTTGATTTAGTATCACACCGAAGAGCAGTTAGTAGTCATGTGACCTTGGGTGAGTTTCACTTAGCATCTCCGAAACTCAGTTTCCTATTAAAATAGCTGCCTTGGAGAATATGTGGAAAAAATATCTATTCCAGTGTCTTGTATAGCATGCAGGATGCAAATTATAGTTCCTTTTGGTCACTTATTGTGTTATAATGATGACTATTACTTATTGAGCACTTACTATGTGCCAAGAATAAGTAGTATTTTATTATTTTATCAAATTCTTACAATTCTACTAAGAAAATGCCTATTTTTCTCATTTTTGTGGATTGGGAAACAGGCAGAGAAGCTAAGGGAATTAGCCAAGATCCCGAGGTAAAAGGCAGCTGAGCCCAGACATGAAGTCCACCAGTGAGATGGCAGAAATCAAGGATGTGATCACCACACTATATATACATAGTATACATATACATATGTATACTATGTATATGTATACACACACACATAAATTAGCTTACAATAGACTAGAAATAAGAAACTGGAGTATCCTGACTGGGGCACCAACTTCCCTAATTTCAGGCTGAATGATCTTGAGCTCCTCTAAACCCATTTTCTTTTCCACTTTTCATTAAAAAACTATTTATTAATACTTTAATGTATTTTATAAACCCACAAATGGTGTTCTAGGAAAAATAAAATTTTAAAAATGTGACACAGTCCCCATTCCAGACGACAGTCTATTCCACAGTGCACTACCCTCTGCCCGGTACTCTTCTGAGTGCTGAGGGTACATCAGACAGACCAAAACCTCTGCCCTCATGGCTTCCTTTTTATTTTAACAGCTTTGTTGATATATTATTTCCATACAATAAAATTTACCTAACTTTAAAGTGTATGATTCAATGATTTTTAGTATATTTGGAGTTGTGCAAACATCACAGAGTTGATGTTCAGAAAATGTTCATCACTCCAAAAAGAAATGTCATAGTTATAAATATTCATTCTGCCTCCCCCACCCCCAGCCACAGGCAACCACTAATCTACTTTCTGTTTCTATAGGATTACTACTGTGAACATATCTATACCTTAAATAAGTGGTCTTTTGTGACTGGCCTCTTTCACTCAGCATAATGTTCACAAGTCTCATCCATGTTATGGCATGTATCCATACTTCATTTTCAAAGCTTGAATAATATTCCATTGTAGGCATAGGCCACATTTTATCCTTTCATCAGTAGATGGAGATTTAGGTTATTTCCACTTTTTGGCTATTCTGTATGATACTCTTATGCATATTGTATACATTTGTTTACAAGTTTTGTGTGAACATGTGTTTTTGTTTCCTTGCAATGGATTCTTAGCGGCAGAATCACTGGGCGATGTGATAACTCCATGTTTAATAGTTGAGGAACTTCTAAACTGTTCTCCAAAGTGGGTGCATCATTTTGCATTCCCACCAGCAGTGTGTGAGGGTTCCAGTTTCTCTACATCCTTGCCAACACTCATTATCCAATGTTTGTCATTTTATGTCTTTTTGCTTACATGGTACAAAGTGGTATTCCATCATGGTTTTGATGGCATGTCCCAAACAGCCAACGGTGTTTGGCTTCTTTTCATGTGCAGTTGGCCATTTGTGTATCTTCTCTGTATAAATGTCTATTCAAATCTTTGTCCCCCTTTAAATTGGGTTATTTATCATTATTGAGCTGTAATTGTTCTATGTGCATCCTAGATACCTGTCCTTTGTTAGATATATGATTTGCAAATATTTTCTCCCATTCTAGGAGTTGTCTTTTAACTTTTTTGGTAGTATTGTTTGAAGCACAAAAGTTTTAAATTGTTTCTTATTGATTTTTTTGTAAGTATGGTAAAATATACAGGACCTAAAATTTATCATTTTAACCATTTTAAGTGTATATTTCAATGGTATTAAGTACATTCACAATGCTGTGCAATTGTCACCACCATCCATCTGTGGAACTTTTTTCACCTTCCAAAACAGAAACTATAAGCCTATTAAGGACTAGCTTCTCATTCTTCCCTTCCCCTCAGGCCCTGGCAACCACCATTCTTTCTGTCTCTATGAATTTAACTACTCTAGGGACCTCATATGAGTGGAATCATATAGTTCTTTTGTGACTGGCTTATTTTATTTAGCATAATGTCTTTAAAGTTCATCTATGTTGCTGCAAGTGACAGAATCTCCTTCCTTTTTAAGGCTAAATAATATCCTATTGTGTGTGTGTATCACATTTTGTTTACCCACTCATCCATTGATGGAAAAAGTTTTTAATTTTGACAAATACCAATTTACCTATTTTTTTATTGCTTGTGCTTTGGTGTCATATCTAAGAAGTCATTGCCTAAGCCCCAATCATTAAAATTTCCTCCTGAATTTTCTTTCTTTTTTTTTTTAAAGATTTTATTTATTTGTTTGACAGAGAGACACAGTGAGAGAGGGAACACAAGCAGGGGGAGTGGGAGAGGGAGAAGCAGGCTTCCCGTGGAGCAGGGAGCCCGATGTGGGGCTCGATCCCAGGACCCTGAGATCATGACCTGAGCCGAAGGCAGACGTTTAACGACTGAGCCACCCAGGCACCCCGACCTCCTGAATTTTCTTCCAAGAGTTTTATCTCTCACATTTAGGTCTATGATCTATTTCAGGTTAATTTTTGTAGATAGTATGGCTATCCAGTTGTCCTTGTATCATTTGTTGAAAAAATTCTTTCCTCATTGAATTGTCTTGGCATCTTTGTTGAAAATCAATTGACCATAAGTGTAAGATTTCATCTCAGGGTTCTCAATATTATTCTCATTTCCTTATCTTTAAGTGAGCAATTTGTTCTAGATTACAGTTACTCTAAATGTGCTTGATCAGAATCACCTCTACTGTCTATAAAATTGAGATTCCCAGGTATTTTTCCTGGTGATTCTGATCCAATAGGCTTGGGGCAAGTCTGGAACCTGCCCTTCCTCCAATCTTCCATAATTCAGTTAACAGCATCACATTTCACTTGGTGGCTCAGACCATAAACTAGGAAGTAGCTGTGCTAGTTAGTAATCTATTATCTTAGAGAGAAAAAGTTGGCTGAAGAGTAGGAGACGCTATTTCAACTGGTCCATTGAATTGAGCTGGATATCTACCAGACCATCCTGAACACCCACGAAATCAGCCTGAGAAGTAAGAAGATATATCTGCATCTCTACAAACAGAATATCTTTGGCGGTTGGTCTCGAGGTATGAAGCGGGCAGATATTGGAAGATAAATGGAAGGGGGAGGGAGCTGCCATAAGCACTTGAGCTGGGAAGGTGAAATAACACAGGAGCCCAAAAGCCTCCTATGCTGGGCCCGGGCACAGACTCGCAGACTGGTAGTGGCAAGGAAAAGACTTTAGGGCGACCCCCAGACTGAAACCTGGAGCTTCGGGGGTGCACATGTGAACCAGGGGTCGCTTGCGGTTTTAGAAGCACAAAGAGCAGAGACATGCCCAGACCTGGAGGCGAGGACTGGGAGCCCTGCTGAGGGGCACACAACCCAGAACCCTGTGGTTTTTAGCAGCACAGACAGAAATGGAGATAGTGTGGCCTGGAGAGCTCACTGAAGAACAGACTGCGATCTCTCTGCTCTGAGACAGAGGTTTGGAAATGATCTCTTCTGCTCTGACTCTCAGAAGAGATGCAGAAAGCTGCCAGGGAAAGCCACCAGAGAACAAAAGCTGCCCAAAACCAGTTTTCACTGAGCCCATCTCCCCCCACAGTGGGCGAGTGCAACTCTACCCAAACAGGGTTGCCTGCGTAACAGTGCAGCAGGCCCATCCCACAGAAGACAGGTTGGAAGAACGAGAGGCCAACAACCCTAAGGTCCCTATAAAACAGGTGCATCTTGCTTGGGTTGTGGTCAATAATTTGGACTCTGTACATTCCCTCAACCACCCCTCAACAGAATGACTAAGAAGGGGAACACACAACAAAGGAAAAATTCAGAGACTGTGGCCTCTGCCACAGAACAAGTGGATATGGATATAACCAAGATGTCAGAAATTGACTTCAGAGTAACAATTATCAAGACAGTATATAAGCTTGAGAAAAATATTAACAACAATATAGAATCTCTAAGGGCAGAAATGAGATCTAATCAGGCTGAACTTAAAAACGCTATGAATGAAATGCAGTCTAAACTGGATACCCTGACTACCAGGGTAAAGGAGGCAGAATAAAGAATTAGTGAGGTAGAGGATAAGATGATGGAAAAGAAGGAAATCGAGGTGGCATGGGAAAAACAAATTAAAACCCAAGGAATCAAACTGAGAGAAATTAGTGACTCAATGAAATGTTCCAATATCAGAATTATTGGGATCCCTGAGGAGGTAGAGAGAGAGAGAGGACTAGAAGATATATTTGAGCAAATTGAGCTGAGAACTTCCCTAATCTGGGGAAGGAAACAAGCATTTGTGTCCTAGAGGCAGAGAGGACCCCTCCCAAGATCAATGAGAACAGCCCGACACCACGACATATAATAGTACAATTTGCAAATCTTAGATCCAGGGAAACAATTTTGAAAGCAGTGAGGGGAAGAGATTTCTTATGTACAGAGATAGGAACATCAGAATAATGTCAGACCTGTCCACAGAGACCTGGCAAGCCAGAAAGGCCTGGCAAGACATATTCAGGGTACTAAATGAGAAGAACATGCAGCCAAGAATACTTTATCCAGGAAGGCAGTCATTCAGAATGGATGGAGAGACAAGGAGTTTCCAAGACCAGCAGAAACTGAAAGAATATGTGACCACTAAGCCGGCCCTGCAAGATATATTAAGGGGGGGTTCTATAAAAGGAGAAAGACCCCAAGAGTGATATAGAACAGAAATTTACAGAGATAACCTATAGAAACAAGGACTTCACAGGCAACATCATGACAATAAAATCATATCTTTCAATAATCACTCTCAACGTGGATGGCATAAATGCTCCCATGAAATGGCACAGGGTTGCAGATTGGATAAAAAGACAGGACCCATCCATATGCTGTCTACAAGAGACTCATTTTGAACCTAAAGATACATCCAGACTGAAAGTGAAGGGAGGGAGAACTATTTTTTCATGCCAACAGACCTCAAAATTAAGCTATTACCTCTTATTCCCAAACACACCTTTCTCTACTTGGTTCTGATGCTGGGGCTGGAGCTCTGGAAACACATCTCCTTGGAAGCTCCTTTATATTATATTCTGCTAACAAAGAGTGTGAGAGGGAGACTTAAAAACTGGGGGAAGAAGGACGTGCCCCTCCCAGTTGGTTCCTGACTATGTGTGGTTCTGTGGGCATCACACTAGCAATACTTCTTCACCCCGTGGCAGCAATTCCTTCCCATTACCAGCAATTACATCTATTTTGTAGGGGTTTTTTTTAAATATTTGCAGAAACAACTTTATTTAACTCCCAGTGAAGACACCAGCACCAACCAGTCAACATCCTCTTGTCAGAAATCTGGGTTCCATGCCCAGAGGGCATTCTTCTGAGCTTAGATACTAACACCAACACCAAAGAAACAGCATCTCCTCAGATGTCTAAGCTTTAGTTTCCCAAGGCTCCTACTCTAAGTTTCTAAGTTTTAATATTTCCAATCTCTTCCCTTTGTTCTATTGGCCCTAGGGTTGGTAGCCGCTTTCTGGAGTTGCTTCCCCCATACTACTTTAGAGTGTGTGTTGCATCTCTCCAGTTACTTATATAACAACTGGTTAACTTTATATATGAAATTCTCTCTTTTTTGACTTCCCCTACATGAAGGAGTACCTTGTTTGGGAATTGCTTATTGGACAATAAGCAGCCCCAGGACAGTGATCCCTTAGAGAAGAGAAAGAAACAAGAGTTTCTCTATCATTGTCTCAGCTTCCTACTTATAGGTAATCTCCACTCCATCGCTCAAAGAAGAGGAATCCAAGCAGAGTCTATTATTCTCACTGAATTGAGGAGACAAAGATGTTTGGAGATCCTGATGCAACTGGAATTTGCAGAGCAGACTACCAGGAAGGAGAGAGTTACACAAAGAACTCACAAATCTTCACAACAGTCCTCTTTAGTCTTTGTCTGTGACTACTCTGGGCATGCATAGGGTGAAACACCATGAAGCCAGGCAAAGAACAACTCTCAGAGAGCTATAAAATGAACAATTCTTGGTGCTAGAAGATATTTGAGTTCCAAGCAGCCTAAGTGAACTAGATGAACACTTGGGCCATTCCACAGAGGCCCCAGAAGGGTCACACGGGTTAAATTATCCCTAGAGTAAAAGCTACTCTAGATATACCCTAATAAAATTTGAAAACAATCTTTGAAATAACCACGCCTATCTGCAAGTAACTTTACTGCTTAAACACTAAAACAAACTGTAGCACTCTTTAAAGGAAGACAATATATTAGAAGAAAAATTAGTCAATAGAAACCATGTTACTCTAGATTCTCTAAGAAGCTGACATCAAAGCAAGATTAAGTGTGTGAGGATTTTATTAAGGGAAATATCTATGTGCAGGAAAATGGGGGAAGAGGCAAGTAAGGCTGGGAGAGGTGTCAAAACACAATGAAGCAGACCCTGAGGGAAGAAACAAGAGAGAAACTGAAAAAAAGTGAACAAAACCTCCGTGACCCACAAGATAATATCAAGTGATCTAACACATGTATAATTGGAGCCCAGAAGGAGAGGAGGTAGAGGAGGGGCCAGAACATATACCTGAAGAACTAATAGCTGAAAATTTTGCAAATTGGATGAAAACTATGAACCCACAGACCCAAGAAGCACAAGAAATAGAGAGACAGAAAGAAAACCACATCAAAGCAGGTCAGTATCCAATTTCTGAAAAATAATGAAAAAGAGACAATTGTAAAAGCAGCCAAAGAAAAAACACATATTTTATATAGAGAGTAACAAAGATAGGGATTAAAACAGATTTTTTTTGTCAGATCCCATGCAAATCAGAAGACAATGGAATGGCATCTTTAAAGTTCTGAAAGAAAAATCTGTCAAACTGGAATTTTATCTCTTGTGAAAATATTTTTCAACAATAAAGGCAGAGTAAAGATTTTTTCAGACAAACAAATGAGAGACTGTCACCAGTAGATCTTACTACAAAAAAATATTAAAGGAAGTTTCACTGCAAGATAAGGAAGTTTCTCAGGGTGAAGAAAAATGATAAGAGGTGAAAACTTGGATCTACACAAAGGAAAGATGAGTGCCAGAAAGGAAAATGTGGGTAAATATAAAAGGCTTTTCTGTTGTACTTAAGTCTCTTTGACTCTCTCTGTTCAATAATGGGTGCAATCTCTGTCTCCTGGCTGAGTTCTGACCAATAACTGATAACTTATTTTTCTTCTCAAATCTGTTCCATCAGCCCAGAGGGCTCTGCAAATCACATCCTGTTGCTCCCCATTCATGGCTCCCCATTATTCTTAAGAACAAAAGAATACACTACAAAGCAAAAAGAAATCACTTTCTATTGACTGCCTACCATAACCCAAGCACCGCTATTCTTTCAGCATTTTCCTTAAAAATTCAATCTCTTCACCATCTCTGATCTGACCCCTGCAAGCTTCTCCAACTGCAGCTGCTATCCTTGGCATCTGTCACCATCAAGCTATTACAGTATCATTGACTATATTTCCTATGCTGTGCCTTTTATTCCCATGACTTATTCATTCCATAACTGGAAGCCTATATCTCCCACTCCCCTTCACCCATTTTGCCCATCCCTCCTCCATCTTCTGTCTGGCAACCATCAGTTTCTTATCTGTATTTATAGGTCTGATTCTGCTTTTTTTTTGTTCATTCATTTGTTTTTTTGTTTTGTATTTTTTTTTTAGATTCCGCATATGAGTGAAATCATGTGGTATTTGTTTTTTTCAGTCTGATTTATTTAACTTTGCACAATAACCTTGGGGTCCATACAGTGTGTTGCAAAAGGCATGGTCTCATCCTTTCTCATGGCTGCATAATATTCCATTGTATATACATGCTATATTTTCCTTATCCATTTGTCTATCAATGGATGGTTGGGTTGCTTCCGTATTTTGATTATTATAAATAATGCTTCAATAAACATAGGGGTACATATATCCTTTTGAATTAGTGTTTTTGTTTTCTTTGGGTTAATACCCAGTAGTGGAATTACTGGATCATATGGTATTTCTATTTTTAATTTTTTAAGGAATGTCCATACTGTTTTCCACAGTGACCATACCAAATTACATTCCCACCAATAGTGTACGAAGATTCTTTTTCTCCAAATCCTCACCAATAATTGTTATTTGTCTTTTTGATTTTACCCATTCTGATGAGTGTAAGGTGGTATCTCATTGTATTTTCCTGATGATTAGTGATGCTGAACATCTTTTCATGTGTCTGCTGGCCATCTGTACACTATCATTCACTTTATTTTATTTTATTTTATTTTTTTATGTTGAAAATTCTAAACTTTTTTTTAGTTTTATTTTATTATGTTATGTTAGTCACCATAAAATACAGCATTAGTTTTTGATGTAGTGATCCACGATTCATTGTTTTCATATAACACTCAGTGCTCCATGCAGAACATGCTCTCTTTAATACCCATCACCAGGCTAACCCATCCACCCAACCCCCTCTCCTATAAAACCCTCAGTTTGTTTCTCAGAGTCCATAATCTCTCAAGGTTCATCTCTCCCTCTGATTCCCCCCCCCACTTCATTTTTCCCTTCTTTCTCCTAATGTCCTCCATGCTATTCCTTATGTTCCACAAATAAGTGAAACCATATGATAATTGACTTTCTCTGCTTGACTTATTTCACGTAGCATAATTTCCTCCAGTCCCAACCATGTTTAAGTAAAACTTGGGTATTCATCCTTTCTGATGGCTGAGTAATATTCCATTGTATATATGGACCACATCTTCTTTATCCATTCGTCTGTTGAAGGGCATCTCGGCTCTTTCCACAGTTTGGCTATTGTGGACATTGCTGCTATGAACACTGGGGTGCATATGGCCCTTCTTTTCACTACATCTGTGTCTTTGGGGTAAATACTCAGTAGAGAAAAACAATTGCTAGGTCATAGGGTAGCTCTATTTTTAATTTTCTGAGTCACCTCCACATTGTTTTCCAAAGTGGCTGTACCAGCTTGCATTCCCACCAACAGTGTTAAAGGGTTCCCCTTTCTCCACAACCTCTCCAACATTTGTTGTTTCTTGCCTTGTCAATTTTTGCCATTTTAACTGGTGTAAGGTGGTATCTCAGTGTGGTTTTGATTTGAATTTCCCTGATGGCTAATGATGATGAACATTTTTTCATGTGTCTGTTAGCCATTTGTATGTCTTCTTTTGAGAAGTGTCTGTTCATGTCTTCTGCCCATTTCTTGATTATTTGTTTTTTGGGTATTGAGTTTGAGAAGTTCTTTATAGATCTTAGATACCAGCCCTTTATCTGTAGTATCATTTGTAAACATCTTCTCCCATTCTGTGGGTTGCCTCTTTGTTTTGTTGACTGTTTCCTTTGCTGTGCAGAAGCTTTTTATCTTGATGAAGTCCCAAAAGGTCATTTTTGCTTTTGTTTCACTAGCCTTTGGAAGTGTATCTTGAAAGAAGTTGCTGCGGCCAATGTCAAAGAGGTTACTGCCTATGTTCTCCTCTAGGATTTTGATGGATTCTTGTCTCACATTGAGGTCTTTCATCCATTTTGAGTTTATCTTTGAGTATGGTGTTAGAGAATGGTCGAGTTTCATTCTTCTGCATGTGGCTGTCCAATTTTCCCAGCACCATTTATTGAAGAGACTGTCTTTTTTCCATTGCATATTTTTTCCTGCTTTGTTGAAGATTATTTGATCATAGAGTTGAGGGTCCATATCTGGGCTCTCTATTCTATGCCATTGATCTATGTGTCTATTTTTGTGCCAGTATCATGCTGTCTTGGTGATCACTGCTTTAAGCTATATCATTCACTTTAAATTCTGTTACCTTGCTCAATTTATTTCAAAGCATTGCGATTGGGAGTTAAGTGACTTATCTATTTTCCATTAGATTTTTGGGGTCTCTGATAGGTGGCATAATGGCTTCCCAAAGATGTCTACAACCCCATCTCTATAATCTGTGAATATTTTACCTTATATGGCCAAAGAACTTTGCAGATGTGATTAAAGTAAGGATCTTGACAGGATGAGATTATACTGGGTTATTTAGATGGACCTAATGTAATCACAAGGGTCTTTAAAAGAGGGAAGCAGGAGGGACACACTTACAGAAGGTGATGTGATAATGGAAGCAGAGGGGCAGAATAGGACATGTGATGTTGGAAGCAGGGGTTTGAGTGATGAGCTTTAAAGATTGAGGGAATAGCCATGAGCCAAAGAATGTATGTGGCTTCCAAAAAAGCTGGAAATGACTCTCCTGGGGGCTCCAGAAGAATCAGTCTATACCTTAAATTTTGCCCAAAGCAACTTATTTTGAACTTCTGACTTCCTGAACCTGTAAGATAATAAATAGATATCCACTTGTTTTGTGATAAGTTGTTGCAGCAGCAATAACAATCTAATAAAGGTCCTTACTTTAGAACAACATAAGCTTCATGAAAAGGATCACATGATCTTTCTTTATCTTGTATCTTATATCTAATGACATCAAATTAATCACAACAGCTATCTCTTTGGAATAGATCCCAAATCCAACAACTTCTCGAGACCTCTGACACTCAGACCACAATCCAAGCTGCCAGTTTCTTTACTGGGAGTACTTCAAATTGGTCTTCCTGCTTCTATTCTTAACTTCTGTCTATGGTCCACAGAGCATCTGAGGAATCTTCTTTTTCAAAAAAAGATTTTATTTATTTATCTGAGAGAGAGAGTGAACCTCCTAGCCTGTGTCTGTGATAGCCAGCCTCCAAGATGGCCCCTAATGATCCCTGCCTCTTGGTGTTCACATCCTGGTGGAGTCCCTCCACCATTGTACCAGGGGCAGTCTGTGTGATTAATAGAGCCCAGGGCAAGTGATGGTGTGTCACTTCCAAGATTGGGTTGTAGGAGACACGATGACTTCTATCTCTTGTTCTCTTCCTCTCTCAGATCCCTTACTTTGGGGGAACGCAGTTGCCTTGCCTTGAGGACATTCTTGCAACCTGGTAGTGAAGCCCATAGGGTGAGGAACTGAGGCCTCTCACCAGCAACCACGTGAGTGAGCATGCAAGCAGCCCCTCCAGCTTCCGAGACAATCATCCTGGTGGACTTCTGGGCTTCATGAGAGACCATGAGCCAGAACCGCCTGGCTAAGCTGCCCCCAGACTCCAGACCTTCAGCACTAGGAGAGAGAATAAACGTTGGCTGTATTAAGCAGCAGGGTTTGGAGTCATTTGTTACTTAGCAATAGATATCTAAACAGCATCTAAGTGGGAGGACTCGATTCACCTCCCAAGCCCTAGCTGAAGGGACAATGAAATGTAGTTTTAGTCTTCTGGCTGTGCAGTGCAGAGAAGCACAGGAGGAAGAGGCTAGGTGCTGACTGATCCAATCCACACACCGCACCACACCATTTCATACCAAGGATGCCAGTGTGATCGTTGTTTGTAAGCAGTGGGGCAGCAGACAACCAACATATTTCGGACAACTCTGGCTTGCTGGAATCTTGTTCATCTTTAGTCACCTTTCACAAATCAAATCCTTCTTTTGTTATGATCGTTGTCAACCACCAATAGTGATACTCCCCTCTTTGCTTCCATTACACAGAACAGAATTCTTTCTATATTGCGGAGAGCCTTTGCTAAGAATGTCTCAAGATTCTCCACTCAGTAATACCCATCTCTCTCAGGGCTTATAATAAAGTGCAAATACCACAGTGACAAAATGAACCCACGCAAGTCAGCAGGTTAGGACATGAAGCTCTTTTGCGGACCCATTTTGGCTACAGTTGATCAGTTGATGAGCAAACCGTTTGAGCTACTCTCTGCCGCCATGCCTGCCTCCTGGTGTCTGGTGAGAATGAGCAGCTCCAGGAGGTCTGTACTATAATGTTTAAAATAGAAGCTCTTTTCCTCGGTGACTCTCAAAAATGCCTCAAGGAAAATGTCTGATGCTTTATAAAAAGCATTGTCTTTAAGGTGTCCTGCACCAGGAGGAAGTAACTGAGGTAGGAGCTAATTGCAGCAACGGAGATGTTTGTGTTTTTGTTTTCCAGAAGTCACAAGGACCATTTAGCAGAGAAATGGTGTGATAAGATGGGGACCTCTGCTTGGGAGACCGAAGAAGGTTCTGTGCAGAGGAAGTAGGACAAGCAATTCTCCTAGGGTGGCAGCAAAGGTGCAGACCACTACCAGCTCTTTTTGGAGAAATAATAACAAGGCTTAAACAGAAGGGGCAAGGGACAGTGCAAATGTCCCAGAGTAGACTGTGTTTGAGTGATAGACCTGTGCAACAGAGGATTTATGAAGTGGCATTTATGAGAGTTACATAGGGTGGCAGGCAGGCAAGAGCATTTAATTTGTACTTAGAGCTTGTATATGTCTTTTAACATAGAGCACTGTGAGAGGGATTCACTTTTTTATGAAGAAGGGTTTTCCTTTGCTTTTTTGAAAAGCAATAATATTACATAAAAATATTATATAAATTGCCTAACCCAAAACACACTGATGCAGGTATTAGTTTATCAAGAGGCCATTGCTCTCTGTCCCTAACCAGTCTGTGATCTAATTTCATGCAATCCACACACACATCAACAATCTAAACAGCCTATAGGACTCAGAGTTTTTCATTTCTGCACATCAGTAGTGAACAAACACTCTGAGATGTTGGGTCTTGTGGCTCTGCCTGCTGTCCAACTTCAGAAGTATGGCATTCTTTAGGTAGTGGTGAGCTTTGGCTGGGGATGTAGGGGAGCAATTTGATTGTACTTGGACACCATTCTGTTCTAAACCTGGTAGACTATGGAAAAATTCTAGTTGCTGGCTTCCCAAACTACTATATTTAAGGTAAAGAAAACAAATTGTTACACAACACTAAATAATGAAGCCTAATCTTCAGTCAGATACCCATTGTACTTAATCTGGTTGATTCTTTGTTCAGTTATGAAGGAAAAGAAGAACACTGGAGATTTTCATAGACTTTTCCCAATCATTTTACTTCTAAGATTTTATACCAAGGAAATAATCAAAGATGAACACAAAAATCTCCATGTAAGAATCTTCATCAGGAGGTTATTTATATTAGAAAAAGTATTTTAAAAAAAGAAAAAAATATTCAAAAAGGAGACTGATTAGTTTTGCTATATATAGGTGCAGTAGAATATTCTTCAGGTATTAAAATGATGGTGTAGATAAATATGTAACATGTAGAAGGGATGCTCAGGACGTGAAGTGAGAAAAACAGATTTAAAATTATGGTGTCATAGGAAATATATTTAGTCTTTGGTCGCAGTTTCTGGCACAGAGCTCCTAAAACCCTTGGAATTTCCTCTATGATAGGACCATCTTTTGTTATTCATAAGGAGCCCCTTTTGGTTACACTTGAGTTTACTGGAAGGGAGGTGGCATTAAAAATTGAGCTCTATAGAAACTCATGAACAATGAGATGCGGTAAGCTTCCAAATTGGCAAACACATCCATGTGCTGGGAGAGTGGAACACCCCATCTCAACTGGGGCAGAAGCTCCTGAGCTCAGGATCCTTCAGACCTCACCCTATGTACGCTTCATCTGGCTGTTCATTTGTATCCTTTATAATAAACTGCTGTAAGTAAAGTGTCGTCCTGTGTTCGGTAAGCCATTCTAACAAATTATCCAACCTGAAGAGGGGGTTGTGAGAACCCTTGTTTTATGGCCATTTGGTCTCAAGTTTGGGTGGCTTCCTTTGAGGCCAGCACCTGGCCTCTGGAGAGGGGGTGGTCCTGTGGGCTGAGCCTTTAAACCTGTGGCATCTGATGTTGACTCTGAGGAGATAGGGTCAGAATTGGGTTGAATTGTAGGACACTCGGTGTCTGGAGAATTGGATATTGGTGTTAGAAAATAGTAAAATGTAGAAAACATTCTCCAATTTTATTTATAAACACACAAATACAAAACCAAAGAGCTATGCCATAAAAATTTAATTGGGGTTATTTCTAAAGGGAGAGATGTGGATTCTTTTTCTAAAAATTTTTATTATGAACAGCCATTACTTTTATAGCTGCAAACAATTTATCATTCCAATTAACGTTTACAAAGAGTTTGTGATAACACTCATATATAATGTTAAGTGAAAATGAGAATACAAAATTGAACATTGCACACAGTTACAACTATGTTAAAAATATGGAGCTAAAAGATAAGAAACACTTTTCAGGTTGGGAATGTCTATCTCTGAGTGGTGAGCCTACAGTTATGTAACTCTGCTTTCTGCTTGAGCATATTTTGCTTGTTTTTCTAAAATGGGCATATGTTGATTTTAACCTTTTTTTGTTTTTTTGATTTAAGGAAACTTGAGGATCACAGAGATTAAGAGATCTATCCAAGACCACAGTTGTCAGCAGACAAGCTGGGACTGGGGGCTGGATATCTGACAAGGGTGCGGTGGACATTGCAATGTGCTGCCCAGATCCCTTTCAGGAACAACATTCCCCAGCTGCTGGAAGTATAACCACAAGACAGCCTGCAAAGATCTTTCCTGCTTATGCTGGAAAGAGCCACCTTGCCCAAGGCCACCCACTCTTTCTAGGGCATCTCACACCCAATGATGGAGGGTCACAAAAGACTAGTTGGGGCAACTCTAAAGGGCCATTCTGCTCCGTCATCCCCCAAGGAGTCCCCTGAGGTCTTAGTTGGAACTGTATCACAGCTTGATACCTTCCTCTGCCCAGTTCTGCTTCCTTCCCTTCCCTTCGATGAATGTGGCTCATCAGACTTCTCCCTAACAAACATCCTGCACAATAATCTTTACTTCAGAGTTGGCTTCCCAGCAAACCCAGCCTGTGACCATTGGTAGGTAGCAGCAGTGGTTCAAGAAAGCAGACATTACAATGAGATATTGGAACAGGATCATCTGCCACCTGTTGCTGATGGAGGTGGAGTCCAGACCCCCTGGCATAAGATACACTTATGATTGCTAGAACTTTCACCAGGGGTGAAATGGGATGATATATCAGTGGTAGGGGATGCATCAGGCATTTGAGAAATACGAGGGAAATCATTGTTATAAGGAGAACAGAATTGTGTAGCTACTGCTGAAGTTGATTGACTTCTGAAAAAAGAGAAAGGAAAGCTGAGTGATAGATCAGCAATGAAATCCAAGTTTGAAAGCCAGCGGGCCCTCTTAGAAGCATAAAGAGAGGCTCTTATCTCTACAGTGGGACACTGAAGACAAGGCAAGGAACGGAATCTGCAGGGCAGCAGAATTTCAGAGAGGCTACTCTTCTAAACAGGTCACGTCTGTCATGCCAAGGCCAGGACCCAGCTGGAAAATAATGGGACCCTGACACCTGAAGTGCGGACATGGGGGTTGCTGCTGCTGAGAATCTTGAAAGCCCCAATCTTGCTGACCCCTCTGAGCCTACAGAAGAGCCCCCCCCAATCCTTGGCCCCTTTCCTGAAGATGGTGCAGATGCCTCTCCCCCATAAAACATATGCTCCTCTCAGGATCCATCCACTCCCGCTTCTGGCACAAGTCCCTATACTAGGGTTAAGGCACCTAATACTCCAGCCAGGGTCATGCTGGGTCTGGGAGGAGGAGAGGGACTCTCCTCAAAAGAGCAGCAGGACCCAGCCAGCTGGAGCAGCAGGATAGGCACATATGCGTGGGACGGGACTCTGAGTGTGCCGGAGTGAGAGGGTTGGAACAGGAGGTTTGGTAGTGGAAATGTCATCAGTTTGGGAGCACCCCTCAGGGATTCAGGATGGAGCACCCAGGGGAGGGCCCCAGGAAATGGTGCAGACATGCTAGTGGAGAAGTCGTAGCTACCAGCATTTCCGTGGCATATGGCGAAGACTGTTCAGAGGAATGCGCGTGCTCAAGTGGATACACTATGAGGCTGGAAAACTCAGCTGAGGAATGTGCTCCAAACCGGGGTCCAGGGGATACCCTGTTTCCCAAGGCGCTAAGGAAGGTGTAGGTGAGACAGGCTCCAGCTCCCCTCAGGGGTTCAGTGGTGGCTCTGTGGGGATGCCGCCCCAAACTGGGCTCACTGACGGGAAAGGGGGCGAGAGGACTCTGGAAAAACAGAGGCCACGTCACACCAGGAGCCAGGAGGAGGCAGTTATCAGAGTGAGTATCCAGGTCAGAGGGGCCGCCAGGAGGCCTGACCCACAGAGAGTGAAGTCAATAGTTACTTAAACTTGGGGGCCCTAAGGGCAAAATAGATGGGCAGCCAGTAAGGATGGCATGCCATCTGTGCAATCAAAGAAATCAAGAATGGATGAACTGGGTTTGCTCAGTTTCTAGACCTGACCCAGATTTTGGATCCGGAGGCCACACACTGAAGGAGAGACTTCATCCTCAGAAAGAAGGAAGGGAGGGAGGGACTAAGGGAGGGAGGAAGGAAGGGAGGAAAGAAGGAAGGAAGGGAGGAAGGAAGGAAGGAAGGAAGGAAGGAAGGAAGGAAGGAAGGAAGGAAGGAGTGAAGGAAGGAAGGAAGGAAGGAAGGAAGGAAGGAAGGAAGGAAGGAAGGAAGGAGGGAGGGAGGGAGAGAGGGAAGGAAGGAAGGAAGGAAGGAAGGAAGGAAGGAAGGAAGGAAGGAAGGAAGGAAGAAAGGAAGGAAGGAAGGAAGGAAGGAAAGAAGTAAATGGGGGGTGGTAAACTTTTTCTTTAAAGGGCTAAGTAATAAATATTTTAGGTTTGGGGAGCCTGGGTGGCTTAGTCAGTTAAGCCTCTGACTCTTGACTTCAGCTCAGATCATGATCTCAGGGTTGTGAGATCAAACCCCATGTGGGGCTCCACGCTGGGCATGGAGCCTACTTAAGGTTCTCTCTCTCTCCTCTGCCACTTAAGATTCTCTCTCCCTGAAAGGGGAACCCTCTCACACTGTTGGTGGGAATGCAAGCTGGTACAACCACTCTGGAAAACAGTATGGAGTTTCTTCAAAAAGTTAAAAATAGACCTACCCTATGACCCAGCAATTGTACTACTGGGTATTTACCCCAAAGATACAAGTGTAGGGATCCAAAGGGGCACCTGCACCCCAATGTTTATAGCAGCAGTGTCCACAATAGCCAAACTATGGAAAGAGCCAAGATGTCCATCAACAGATGAATGGATAAAGAAGATGTGGTATATATATACAATGGAATATTATGCAGCCATCAAAAGGAATGAGATCTTGCCATTTGCAATGACGTGGATGGAACTAGAGGGTATTATGCTAAGCAAAATCAGTCAATCAGAGAAAGACAATTATATGATTTTGCTCATATGTAGAATTTAAGAAACAGAACAGATGATTATAGGGGAAGAGAGGGAAAAATAAAATAAGACGAAATCAGAGAAGGAGATAAACCATAAGAGACTTAACTTTAGGAAACAAACTGAGCGTTGTTGGAAGGGTGTGGGTGGGTGATGGGGTAACTGGGTGATGGGCATTAAGGAGGGCATGTGATGTAATGAGCACTGGGTGTTATATGCAACTGATGAATCACTGAACTCTACTGCTGAAACTAGTAGTACACTATATGTTGATTAATTGATTTTAAATTAAAAAAAAAGATTCTCTCTCCCTCTGCCCCTCCTTGCCCTTCCCTAGTCGTGCAAGTGTGACAGACTCTCTCTCTCTCAAAATAAGCTTTTCAGACCAGGAAGCAATACCTTCAACTCCTTGAACAATTGTTCCCCCCCTCCTTAAAATGTAAATGTAGGTGCACCTGGGTGGCTCAGTTGGTTAAGCGACTGCCTTCGGCTCAGGTCATGATCCTGGAGTCCCGGGATCGAGTCCCGCATTGGGCTCCCTGCTCGGCAGGGAGCCTGCTTCTGCCTCTGACCCTCCCCCCTCTCATGTGCTCTCTCTCTCTCATTCTCTCTGTCTCAAATAAATAAATAAAATCTTTAAAAAAATGTAAATGTAGTTTTTTTACATTTTACACTTAAAAATGTAAAAAAACATTCTTAGTTTTCAGGTTGTACAAAAAACAGACAGGGGCCTGGAGACATTATGGTATAGTTTCCATCACGTTCACTAGTTTTAGCGCAAACGCAAGTGGACTGAGAGACCCCCCAGGATGCTCAGGGAAATACAATTTTCCTTTGGTGGCCCAAATAAAAAATAATAGTAGTCTCTAGGACAGTGGACTGTTGAATCTTGGACACATCGAAAGCTTATTTACTTTTTTCAAAACTAAGAAATTCATCCCCAGAAGAATAAACTTAGATCAAAAGTATTTAGCCTGGGAGTCTAGTTCCTTCATTAAATTGCACACAAAGTTTTGCATGCACGTGTGTTTGTCTGCCAGAGCTTTCTCTGCATGTTCAAAGACTGGTGGTGGTGCCACGCCTCAGCATGGCCCAGACCCCTGGCCCCACGGGATTGAGGGGAAAGGTTGCCCAGCTTCCCCACTGAGGACTCACCATCAACACAAGGTCTCTGGGCTGCCACCAGCTCCAGAGAGCTTCAGGCATCCGAGGGATGAAGGGGAGAAGAAGCTGTCCCAATCGATGGACTGAACAGTTCAATAACTCATTTTGCTGCTGAAGCAGTAAAATAAATAAATAAGAACCTGGCTGGAAGTAGAAACTGTCCATGTTCAGTGCTTCTCAGAGACCAAGTTGATGGGCTTTAATAGCTTCGGTCGGCACAGGACACAGGCAGACTGTCCCAGCAGTGTGCCCTCTGTTTCCTAGGTAACCGAACTTGAAATAAGATGATGGCTGGAACTGGGTACCAAATCAATTTGTTGGAGGTACAAATGTGGGAAAGGCAAACTCCACATAAAACCTCAGACTGCAGCACCCCACATTTATTATCATTTCAGCCTGTGTGTATCTACCACTCTGTTACTTCCCACCCAGCTTAGCCAGCCCTTTCCTCCCAACCACAGAGCCCCACACCTCCCCAAAAAAGAAAATCACAAGTTCCAGTTATGCTCTCAGGATCAATAGGATGCTTCTTTCCATCAGATGAAAAGAGCCAGAGGCAGGTAGGCATGGGGAAAGGTCTTTTGTGTTACAAGCCTTAATGGTGAGATTCCGCCTAAAGCAAGGATCTAGAAATTGCTATGTGATGTGGGTGTGAAGAGATTGTTTCACAGTTTCTCCAGAGGGAAGAAAATTCCCAAGTACTCCAGCTGGTGGATCTCTGATTCTTAGCCTTGGCCTGGCTTCAGTCTCAGGGAATTACCAGTTACCACTTTGGCTAGGTCAAGGTGAGGTAGGAATAAGGAAGACCCCTCCCTGGGCAACTTGTACCATTCACATCCTAACACATATCACGCTGTATAGTAACTGCCTCATAACTTCTTTGGGCCAACTCTTCTGCTCTGGACTTAGTTAATGGCAACAGCTCACAATGTGTCTAATGAATGACTTACTGAATGAATTTTAGTGGAAACAGTGGTGAGCTATCCCTCAGTCTGTTGCAATATCCTTGGGGTTTTTTATTCTCATCATAGCCTCCTTTCTACCATCAGTCCTTATTTCCCAAATTTACAAAGAAGGGGAGCACATTTCCCCCACCCCCGAAGCCAGAGGGCCCCAAGGAGAAAGCATTCTCCCCCAGTCTGACGTATAATGGCACTCGATATATGCTTGCCAATTAAGTTGCACTGATTAACATGCAAAATAATCTGACATGATTTTAGAATCAATTTTGGGCTTCCACCTTTTATACTGTCAATTTAATTATTCAAAAAACTTTCATTGAGTGTGTCAGTCAGGATACACAGGTATTAGCCAGCCTTGTCTCTAAGGGGCCAAATAGTAAACATTTTCTGCTTTCCAGGCCGTGCTCTCTGTCACAACTGTTCATCAGTGTTACTGCATCATGAAAGATCACTAAATTCTACCCCTGAAATTAGTAGTACAACATATGTTAACTAAATTAAATTTAAATTAAAAATTAAAAAAAATAATGGATGTATGTGAATGGGTATCGCTGTGTTCTAATAAAACTTTATTTACAAACACAGACAGAGGGCCAGATTTGGCCCATGGCCAGTAGTTTGCCAACCCATAAGCTAGGCTAGGCTATAGTAGCAAACACCACCAAAATCTCAGAGGCTAAGCACACCGAAAGGTTATATCCCTCCCTCATACTACATGTCTAAGATGGATGCTGCAGGGGGGTGGGAGCAGTTCTCTGCAAAGTTTACTTTATGCCATCTTATGACACCACCACCTCTATGTGAGGCTTCACTGTTCCCCACAAGAGAGGGGAGGGCCAATGAGTCAAGCTGGCAAATAAATGTCTTAGCTCAGAAGGGACACACCTCATTCCCATATTCATGTCTCAGTCTGGAACTCATCACTTGGCCATTCCTAAACTCAGAAGTGTGGAAAACCGTAATCCGAAATTAGAAGAGAACTGAATATTGGTGAACCATAGTACCATCCACCACACTGAGCATTAGTGTGTGCAAAGCCCTATTCAGGACTAAGACCAAGCCTCTGCCTGATACTGGATGAGACCCATGTGCTTACGCAAAGAGTGGATGCAAAGCCATCGTGATGAGTGAGTAGTGTCTTCAGTCCTTTAGCTGCAAACTCTGTAATTGGATCTAAGTGTGTTTGGCAAGGATATTAGAGCCACTGTTGTAGTGATTTACACACTCAATGGACAGTGCAAATTCAGATGACCTGTGGTCTGACAAAGGATTCCCCCTGCCCCGTCGGTGCCCCCAGCCTACCTCTAGATTGAGGAATGTAGGTCTACAGGCGATGAGGTGAGAAGGAGCAGAAGAGAAGAAAACAAACACAGCCATCCAGCTGGCAAAAGTCATCATGCACACTTCAAAAATAATAAAATCATTACCTGGAAAACTAGAAAGTTACCGAGGACAGACATTTAACCCAAGCGAATTTTACACTATGTCAGCAACTGATACCACTGGGTTCTCCTTTTGAACATCCAAAGACTAGTCAAATTCATTTCCTAAGTAGGAAAAACGCTGGAATGGAAAAGCCTGGAGTGAGGCCGTCAGTGAAAGGAAAAGTAAAGAGACAAACACACGCGGCGCACGGTGCTCTCTTCCACCCTGCCTCTGAGTGTAGGGGTGGCACAATGGTCCTGGGCCAGCCCCATGCAAGGGGAACCCAGGAAGTAGAAGTGGCTCAGGCCTTAGGGGACTGGTTTACCTGCTTAATGAAATAATCCGTTTTGTCGGTTCCCAAGAATATTTACCTTCTCCCCAGAGGCTTCCAAGAATTAATTAATACTAAATGCTTGTCAGGCCCTTTGCCAAGGTGAAGGATTCATTTCATCCGAAAGGCTGGAGGAAGCACAAACAGGAGAGTTTGGCTTTATTTTATAAATACTCCATCTGATGGCACAAGAAAAATGATTTTGCCATGTGGAAAACGCAGGGAAAGAGGCCTTCTTATTTTAAAAAGTGTCATTTCCACCCCACACAGATTGCAGGTTACACACTTGCATGCACATAACCAGATACTTTATAGGTATGTGTGTGTGTGTATATTATATCCACGTTATGATGATGTACGAACTATTAGGTGTACAGCTAAGGATAAGAACTTTATTATTTCCTCTAAGACCCATTTCTGGTATATGCAATAAGTAACAACTTGTGGCCATTTCTTGGGATTACAGTGAAACAACTGAAATAAAGAACAATTCAAGGTTGTCTGTTGTTTAGAGGAGGCTCAGAGGCAGAGGGGGCCCTACCTGGAGCTTGTCAAGCTGCAGAGCCGGAGGGAACAGTCCCCAAAGCTACCCTTGCTTCTGACATCACCTGTAAATTCAGGGATTTTCTGAAACTACCTCCAGTTTCAATGGTTCACTGGAATGGCTTGCAGAAATCACTGAAATTTGTTATACTTATGGCTATGGTTTATTAGAGGGAAAGGTAGAACCAGCCAAAGGAAGACACAAGGGGACAGAGTCTAGGGGTTTCCAAACACAAGACTTCCATTGTCCTCAGGAGGTGACAGCCTCCCAACATCAATGTGTGACAATGCACATGGATTACTGCCAACCAGGGAAACTCCCCCAAGCTTTGGTGTCCAGAGATTTTATTGGGGCTTCATTACATAGGCATGATTGATTGATTTGTTGCCCATAAGGCTACACTTAATTCCAGATTTTTCTCCCAGGAATTTTGGCTGTTATCACATGGCCTGAGGGGCTCTTCGTGAGTTTCTCTATTAGCACAAACTATCAGGTGTGGTCTAAGGGGCTCACTATGAATAACAAAGACTGTCCTATCACTCAGGGAGTTCCAAGGGTTTAGTGGACACCTTGCAGGAACCAGGGACAAAAGTCAGATCTCTTTGGTGAGACCAAATTCCTTACTACCCAGGTCCCAAAGGAGACAAAGAAAGACACCTCCAACAGCTTTGCCTCAGAAGTTTGCTGGGGACAGAGAGATCTAAGCAGCAGCATCCAAATTTCAAGGGAAAAAAAATGATTATGTCCCCATGGGAATAATCAGTGGGTTATCTGTTTATTGCTCCTTGTGACTAAGCCCCTTCTGGATGGCATAGTTTCCCAGAATATGACTCCAGACCCAGAATCTCTTCTCTCTTTTGTCCACTTACAAATCTCACTTACCCCCAGCTCAAGATCCTTTTCAAGCTTCATATCCCTTATGAAGTGTGACAGTTTTTGTTTTTTTTTAAAGATTTTATTTATTTATTTGACAGAGAATGAGAGAGAGCACATGAGAGGGGGGAGGGCCAGAGGGAGAAGCAGACCCCCCGCCGAGCAGGGAGCCCGATGCGGGACTCGATCCCGGGACTCCAGGATCATGACCTGAGCCGAAGGCAGTCGCCCAACCAACTGAGCCACCCAGGCGCCCGAGAATGCAAAATGGTACAACCACTTTGAAGGATAGCTTGGTGGTTTCTTACAAAACTAAACATTATCTTACCATACAATCCAGCAATTGAGTTCTTTGATATTTACCAAAAGGTGTTGAAAACTTATGTCCACACAAAAACCTGCACACAAATGTTTATAACAGCATTATTCATAATTGCCAAAACTTGGAGGCAACCAAGATGTCCTTAAGTAGGTGAATGGATGAATAAACTTTGTTACATCCTGACAACATAATTTATTCAGCACTAAAAAGAAATGAACTACCAAGCCATGAAAACACATGCAGGAAACTTAAATGCATATCACTAAGTGAAAGAACCCAATCTGAAAAGTCTACATACTGTAGGATTCCAACTCTAGGACATCCTGGAAAAGGCAAAATTACGGAGACAGTAAAAAGATCAGAGGTTGGCAGGAGTTAAGAGGAAGAGAGGGATGAATACATAGAACACAGAAGATTTTGGGGGTAGTAAAATTATTCTGCACGATACTATCATGGTGAATGCATGTTATTTTGTATTTGTCAAACCTACAGAATGTAAACACCAAGAGTGAACCCTAATATAGACTATAGACTCTGGGTGATGATGACATGTCAATGTAGATTCATTAATTGTAACAAATGTATCAGTCAGGTGGGGGATGTTGATAGTGGGGAAGGCTGTGCACATGTGGGGACAGGAGGTCTATGGGAACTTTCTGTACTTTCCATTCAATTTTGCTGTGAACCTAAAAGTGCTCTAAAAAAAATAAAATCTATTACACACACACACACAAAGGCAGCAAATTCTTTGCCACTCGTCCCATAAAGAAGTAGGGAGTTTATATTTTCTCCTGTTAAATGTGGGTAGACTTGGACTCTGCCTGACGTCCAGGGCTAGGTCAGAAAAGGCTATGCCACTTCCACTTTATTTGCGGGGACACTCTCACTTAGAGCCTTAAATAGCCATGTAAGAAGTGTGAGTACACTGAGGACAGCACACTGTGGGTGCTGGGTGCACACCCAGGCCACCCAGAGAAACCAAATGTGGGTGTCCCAGCTGCAGCTTCAGCTGAGGTCCCCAGGGGAAAGACAGCTTCATCTTCTGAGTGTAGATACTTCCAGATGATTGAACCCCAGCCATGCCTCCTCCCAGGTGAGGCCCCAGGTGGAGCAGAGATAAGCTGTCCCTGTTGGGTTCTGTCCAAATCCCTGACCCACGGGGTTCATGAGCATAATGAAATGGTTGCTTTGTGTTTAATTCTGGGATGGTTTGTTACACAACCCTAATAACTTAAACATGAAGGTTGCAAAGAGTAGTGAGTAGTAGGGGATTCCAGAACCCATCTCTCTTACTACCACTCTCCATCCTTGCAACCTTGTGCCAGTGATTTCATCTCCTTGTGCCTTGATTTTTCTTTTTTGGAATGTAGATACAAGTAGCACCTACCCCATGAGGGTCACTGTAAGCATTCAGTAACTTTAAGAATACTTAGAACAGTGTCTGGCATTACAGTAAACCCTCTGGAGATGTCAGCCACTTCTGTCCAAAGCCTTCTCTGACCATACCAGCCTGTAGGATTCTCTTTCCTCACTCATCTGGCACTGCTCATCTCTTCCCAGGGACAACTCCGGAGTTATTTAAGCATGTCTTCTCTCCCAGGATGGGTTGTTGCCATCTCTGGGGCGGGGACCAGCATGCACTTGGCATTCCAAAAGCACTGGGCACAGAACTTTGTACAGGATAGATGTTCTACAAGTATCTCTTAAAAAAAAGAAAAACAGTGCAGACAAGCATCTGCGTGGCTCTCATGGTCTCAGTGTTGCCCAAAACAGCAGGGATAGATGCACAACTACATCCTCATGGGGTCAGCCCAAGACCGTCCCTCTTCCTGCCAATGCTCCCCTTCTTCTACCACTTCACTTACCCTCTAGAATTCCAGTCTTTTGAAGATTTTGGTTCAATGAGTTCCATTCCCCCCAGTGTAAAGTATGTAAACCTCTTAATGTATTTCCTGAGAAGCCGTTGCTTGGATCAGGGAATACACACACGGAGACTTCCGGTACTACCCAGATTCCTGGGTGTGGGCAAATGGTTGCTGACTCAGACCACTGCCGGTATAAGGGTTCCTTGATGTACGCATTTTGGAAAGTAAATTGGCACTACATATTGGAAACTAAAAAATATATACCCAATTCTGAGAATTTGGTCTAAAGAAAGAAACTGTGTAGGGGCAAAAGGGCTTAGTTTTATGGATCACAGCATTATCTATAATAGTAAAGGGAAATGGATACAACCAGATGCCCAACAATAGAGACTGCTTAAACATATCATGGTCCATATCCATATCCACAGGTGTTATGCTATTTCTTCATTCAGCGAATGTTTAGCACGTGTGTACTGTGCACCAGGCATGACTCTATAGGGGAGAGAAATGCAGAACACAACACAGACAGAAAGCCTGGCCTTGCAAAGCCCGCATGCTGGGTTAGGGCAAGCGGGTAAGGGCAACAAACATAACACATTTTTCATAAAAGAACAATATTTGGTATGTTGGAGGGTGATACTGCCTGTGAAGAAAAATCAAGCAGGGCAGGAGGATGAAGAGTGTGTGGGGGAAGGGTTTGGGTAGGAGCTAGAAAATATTAAAAAGCCTAACCAGGGAAGGTCTCATTGAGAAGATGACATCTAAGTAAAGTTGAAGGAGGCAACTTTGTTTGAAAAAGTTGTGCAGATATGGGGGTAGAGAATGTTCTAGAGTGCTCTAGAAAGAAAGAACAGAAAATGCATGGCCCTAAGACTGGAGCACATTCTAGAAACAGCAAGGAAGTCACTGTGGCTGAAGTGAAGTGGGCAGGAGAGAAGAGGTAGGTAAGGTGAGGCAGGACCTTACTGATCATAGTAAGACCTTTGAAGATCAGTCTATGGAAGGAGAAGCCCACAGAGGGTTTGGGCAGAGGAGCAACATGATCTGACTTAGGTTTTCGAATAATCATTCTGGCTGCTGTGTTTAAGATGGACATAATGGAACAGGTCAAAAGGGGGAGATTTGTTGGGAAGATATCATAATATTCCAAGGGCACCTTGGACCAGGGTTGAAGCCGTAGCAAAATTCTGGATCTTTTGTGAAGGTAGAGCCAACAGAATTTGGATCCAGGGTATGACCAAAAGGCAGAAGTCAAGAACAGTCATTCTAAATCCTGTGCAGAAGGAAATGCAATGACAGAAAATGTTCAGAGTATATTTCTAATTGAAGAAAAATGTTACAAAACAATGTTGTTCAAAATGATTCTATTTTTGGAAAAGAAAATACATATGTGTATATAAGAATACAAAAAAGGCTTGAAGGATATCAACTGAACTTTGAGAAGTAGTTACCTGTGGAGTAGGATTACTGACAGCTTTTATTTTCACCTTTTGCCTATTTTTAATTTCTACTCTCCCAACATGAGAACATATTGCTTTGTAAGTCATAAAAATAGAATTAAGTCATTTTAACTTGCCCCTCCTCCACCTCCTCCTATATCTGGATCTGTCAATACAGGATCCTCTTCTAGATAACTTCAGGGTTTCCTCTGTTTTCCTGATGGAATTATAGCTACTTAAGACCTTATAGCTCCAAAGAGAGAAGACAGTAAATATTTAGAAATCCTTGTATTATTTCCCAGAAGCAATCTCAGGTGATGGTAGTGGGGGGTGTCTTTTCCTCATGAACTCAATTAGCAGATGCTTGGGAAAGTTTCAGCGGCAAAATACAGTATGGTAATGTTTGAGTTTTCAAGTCATATCAAATTATTTAACATAAAAAAGTGCCCAGAATGATATCAAGAATGATTGGAGACACTGATGGGAAGCATGACTGCCTCGCTGTTGAGGCTGTCTCTTGCTTTCTGAGGAGAGGCAAGATGCGCATGGGTGGGAAAATGGGGGAAACATGGCACGGTTTAGACTGTTAATATGACAGATGGCTGAAGAGAAGATGAAAGAGTGTGCTGGAACATTCAGGGACCTCTGCCTGGAGGTTGTAGAAGTGACCTCAGTTCCAAAGAAAGAGAAGGGAAAGATAAGGGCAGGCACAAAGAACAAAGGAGGACACCCCAGATTAAGTAGAGCATTTATTTCTACAGCTATTCAGTAAATGACAGCTTCCCCAGAGAAAGCCCCTTAGCAGTGTTTGAATATCCTCTTCATTTTTTAAAAAATTGTATTATGTTATGTTAGTCACCATACAATACATCATTAGTTTTTGATGTGGTGATCCACGATCCATTGTTTTCATTTAACACCCTGTGTTCACATGAGGCCCTATTACTTCTCACCTTGTCCACCCAGTCGCTTTGTCCATGGAAAGGTTTCCATTTCCCTAAAATGAAACTCAATTTGAGTTAGGATGATTTAACTGATCCTTCTCTTCTTTTAAATGAACAGTTAAAACAGAAACTTTTAAATGATGTGCTTGATGATATTTATGTGTTTAAGAAATGAATTCTTTAGCACAATACTTTTAACATTGCCAGTCTCCCGGTTAATGACTTAATAAATGACTCTTACTTTTGGTTTGGGTAAATATTTCCCTCTCCATTATCATTTATTCCCTTATGGGAGCCATGGAGTGCCTCATAAACTCAGCACAGAGAATTGTTCTAAGTTTATTTTATTTAATATTTAGTTGAAACTACCTATAACATCCATTAGGGGAGATAATGGATTTCTTTCCTTTCCTAGAAAGTCTGTACTCCTATGACAGCCATAGAATGAGCATTTTATACACTCTGGACCTGGGTCTACCCAAGCTCTCAAATTGTGCAGATTTGGAAGCAGGCATGAAGGCAATTCTCTGCCATTCTGTAAATATCCAGCCTTTGTCACTGCCTCCACTGTAGAGAGAAAACTCCCCAGGAGGAGGGGAGTCAGTGTGGGTGCATTTGTCTGGGTAGGTTGGGAGAGGTAATGGAGAAGACGTGACCACTAGCAGACCTGTGAGCTGGACCCAGGCGATCGGAGGCTCCTCGCCCCCTTCCCTATATGGGGTTCTACGTGCTTTTCCTGCTCCCAGAGGCTGCTCTGAGGACATAGCCCTGAGATAATGATATGGTGTTGACAGCATCTGCCTGGCCTATGGGACTGAATGCAGTTAAAATCTCTACATAAACCTTTAACATGTGGTGGGCAGGTGTGGGGATCCACTCATCTTGCTGCAGCCCAAGACGAATCCCATAGGTAAGTTCCCTTTGCTTAATAAAAATGCCACCTACCAACCTGCAGTGGCCTGTGTGTTTTCTTCAGTCTCTCCCTGTCTTCCCAGGACAGGAGCCAGTTTCCGATTTCACCCAGAAAACTCCTAAGGGGGTTATGAACCACCAGCAAGTCAGCTGGTAAACTGAGTCAGTGACCAGCGACCAGATATGTGGGACACAGGCTCACATGGCATTGGGTTCAGATGTTTTTCCCTCAGTAGTAAAAGCATTATTATCAACCACAACATACAATCCACGGAGTGCCAAATCATGCCTGTCATGGACTGAGGAGCTGTGCTCGGCTGTGTGCTCCTTGAAGGCCAACACCAGTGTCAAGACTCCCATCGTGGGTAAATCCCTCCCCCTTTCCATCCCACCCCACACATCTCTCTAGCCCTCTTCCCTTCTCTGGGCTTTTCCCAAAGTACCTGTCACAACGTCACTTACTAAATACTTACTGTGTCTGGCTCAGTGTGTGTCTCCCTCCCATACAATGCAATCTGCGTGACTGTTTTCCAATTACTAGTACAGTGTGTGTACTCAATAAATATTTAGAGAAGAATGAGTGAATTGTCCCCCGCCGCCTAGAACACAGTAGAATGCATGAGGGGATCCACGGGTTTACACATTTTATGTCATTTAATCCTACATGATAGGTATTATTAGTCCCATTTGACAGACAAGAAAACTGAGACACAGAAAGATTCAGCAGTTTGTTCAGGGTTGTGAGAGTGGTTAACAGTGGAGAGAGGATGCAAACAGTTCTGTCTAATGTCAAAGCTCCTATAAGTATGCTAGACTGAACAGGTCTGTTTAATGTGGAATTTGGAAACAGATCCATTGAGGACACACAGATTTACGGACGTATATGTGTACATTTCATTACAGCTTGTAAATACTAGCGGTTTAGAGACAAAAATCTAAGATCTGGCCCAACTTCTCTCTCTTTTTTAACTGAGGTATAATTGACCTGTAACATTATATGAGTTTCAGGTGTACAACACAATGATTTGATATTTGTATATATTGCAAAATGATCACAGTCAGTCTAATTAACATCCACCACCATAGATAGTCAGAAAATGTTTTTTTCTTGTGATGAGAACTTGCAAGACCCACTTTGCTAATAATTTTTACATATGCGATACAGAATTATTAACTCTAGTCACCTTGCCATACATTACATTCCTCAGAACTTGTTTATGACTGGAAGTTTGTAACTTTTGACCCCCTTCACCCATTTCACCACCACTCCCAACCCTCACCTCTGGCAGCTACCAATCTGTTCTCTGTATCTATGAGCTTGGTTGCTTTTTTTTTTCTTTCTTTTTTCCCTTAGATTCCACATGTAAGTGAGCTCACATGATATTTGTCTTTCTCTGTCTGACTTCTTTCACAGCATAATGCCCTCAAGTTCCCTGCATAATGTTGCAAATGGCAAGATTTCCTTGTGTTTTTTTATGGCTGAATAATATTCCACTGTATATATACCACAATTTCTTTATCCTTTTATCTATCAATGGACACTTCAGTTGTTTCCATGTCTTGACTGTTGTAAATAATGCTGCAGTGAACATAGGGCTGAAGATAAATTTTTTAGTTAGTGTTTTCATTTTCTTTGGATAAATATCAGGAAGTGGAGTTGCTGGATCCTATGGTAGTTTGATTTTTAATTTTTTGAGGAACCTCTACACTGTTTTCCACAGCGGCTGCCCCAATGTATATTTCCCCTAACAGAGCACAAGGATTCCCTTTTCTCCACATCCCCATCAACACTTATCTTTTGTCTTTTTGATAGTAGTCATTCTAACAGGTGTGAGGTGACATCTCACTGGTTTTGATTTGCATTTCCTTGATGATTAATGATGCTGAGTATCTTTTCATGAACCTGTTGGTTGCCTGTTGGTCTTCTTCGGAAAAATGTATATTTTGATCTTCTGCCATTTTTTAATCAGATTGCCTGTTTTTTTTTCTTATTAGTTTGTATGAGTTCTTCATATATTTTGGATATTAATGTTTTCTCAGATATGATTTGCAAATATTTTCTCCCATTCAGTAGGTTTTCTCTTCATCATACTTAAAAACTTCTTCACAGCAAAAGAAACCATCAACACCCATTGAAAAAAAGTTAAAATAGAACTACCATATGATCCAGCAATTCCACTTCTGGTTATTTATCCAAAGAAAATGAAAACACTAACTTGAAAATATATCACCATCTCTAGCAAAGAGGAACAGTCTGCTTTGCTAAAACATATCAAAGAAGGAGACCAGTGCAGAATTCCCTGTTAGGGTATTGCAGGACTATGCCATTTTGATACACATGCATATTGCCTTAGTGTTTTCCCACTGCAGCTAAATCCCCATCCTTCTTATCCTAATTTATGGAAACAGTAAGAAGTTGCCATCATTTTATGACATCCTTTTACATACCTCAAGGTAGCTAATAGTTTTTTATATTGGATGGGGCCCATGATTAATGGGAATTAAAGGATGCTGAAAATATATAAAGCAATTCCCATTTGCAGTGAGTTGTTCATTACATTTGTATTTGCCTCCTTCGGTAGACATCTGGTACTGTGCTACAATAATTTTTTCTTACACACGGTTAAATTGCACCCCCCTAAAAAAAGATATGTTGAAGTCTTAACCTCCAGTACCTCCGAATGTGTCTTTATCTGACAACAGGGTCATTGCAGATGTAATTAGTTAAGATGAAGTCATACTGGAGTAGAGTGGGTCCTAATCCACTATGGACACCTAATCCACTGTAAGACAGCCACGTGGAGACCACACGGGAAAAATCCATGTGATGACAAAGGCAGAGATTGATGTTATGCAGTCACACCCCATGGAAGGCCAAACAAAGCACCAGAAGCTAGAAGCAGCCGGGAAGGATTCCCCTACAGTTTTCCGGACAAGCATGGATCTGCTGACACCTTGAATTTGGACTTTTGGCCTCAAGAACTGTGAGATAATAAAGTTCTCTTGTTTTAAGCCCCCTGGTTTGTGGTGCTTGTTATGGCAACCTTAGGAAACTAATACAATTATATAAATTATATAAAACTAATACAATTATATATATATATAAATTATATATAAATGATTTCTTTTTGATCAACTATCTAACTTGTATTGATCTGGATGAAAGTGCCTCTCCACATTTTACCCATTTCCTCCCATTTTGAGAGACTTTGGAAGCTTCTGAATGAAGAGGCTATTTTCAGAAATAGTAATGAAAGTTTCAATTTTGGATGCATTTAATTATAATTTAAAAATGAGTAGCACTTCTTCCAAAGAGATCTATGGGTGGATTCATCTGGGATTCAAAGAGTACTGAACTCAAACGACTCACTACTGCCACAGTCCTTAATAGATACCCAATTCTCTCTAAGAATAGCTGAGCATTATTCTAAAATTAAAATAATCACTAAAGCTGGGTGACAGAATGCCTTTATGTGTGTCTCTACAGGCCTGGCTATGCCAGATTTAATTAAGGAGTTTTATTTGCATCAATAAATTATTATCCAAGGTAAAATTAAAGTTATTCGATTTGTCCACACGCAATTTCGTTTAGGTGTACAATTAGTTGTTTAAGTCTATTGCAAAATAATTCAGCCAAGAAATCAATTTTAGCACCTACAAAAAGCCCAACCAAGCTATAATTACAATCTTCCAAATGCTAATTGCATACAGTTTTGGATAGGAAATATACATATACATCATCTCACTGTTTACCACCAAAAAATTATGCTTGCATAAAACATGGGGAAATTGTCTTCATTATTTACAACCTTCTAAAGGCTAAGATGTTCCTTTTAGAACCCCTTTGAATAGGTCCACATTAGAAATTATTGTCTTCCTTGGCTGTATATGTACCATTTACTCTTCTTGTGCAGTCAGAAAGAAGCTAAAATGGGCTGAAGCAGAGAGCCCCATAGTAGGAGGCAGCAGGGACCAGAGATCAAAGCAGGAGCTGGGACCTCAGAGCAGAGCCTGGGTTTGGGGGGAACTTCTGTGTCCTGCAGTGTCAACGTTATTCTCATCTATAAGAGAAAAGGTCACAAGTTGGGGGATGGGCAGCTAATGGAATAACTGATGAAAATGATGTTCATTTCCACATAGGAAATTAGATATATGCTCCAGGCAGGCCAGAAGGTGACCATACTTGATGAAAAACAGTGAGAAGTTAAGACGACATTCAGCAGATTGTTCTGAGAGTCTTACTGGCCTCTGGAGCCTTCTATATCTAAAAATACTGGACAAATTATTTGGAGCAATGTAAGAATGCAAAGGTAGTACACATTTGAGTTGGATTTGCTATTTTGACAATATTCCCTTGCTATCTGCCAAAACCACACTCACAGTGACAATGATGTCGTGCATTTGCATAGCAAGTCACAGTTTACAAAGGTCCAACATGTGTATCTCTCCCTGGGAGGCCCATTTGCAAGTGATTATTACTGCCACATCTGTTTTTCAGTCAGAGAGGAAACCAAGTGAATTAAAGAAGAAACAGGACTGGAGAAAGTGGGTGATTCAGCCAAGACCAACAGCCACTCTGGTACGACATTTTGACATTATACATATTGGACATTTACATTTCACAAGCAGTGGCAAATGCTACAACAAACAGAAATCCATTATTTTATTTATTGTAAAGAGTCACTCTGTATATTATTCACATGCTACACTTTTTGCCTGGGACTATGGGGAGAAATTCCTTAATATTTTAGCACCGTAAAGAACTGTTCTCCTGAGCATTGGGGTAGTTACCTATCCCAGCGCATTATCCTTCTGGAAAAATGGATGTACGTTCTTCTGGGCCACTTTCATTCATAATGACACTTATGTATCTCTCCAAGGTGCCAAGGTTTTGAAAGGGAAAAGCAAGGATTGCTTCAGAGAATGAAAATGGGAAAAGCAGGGGGAATAGGTAGAACTGAGGAGAACAGTAAGATGATAGTTTCCCTGACACTGACCACTGGTTGGCTCACTTGTGGAGAATTTCATGTGACTCTGGCATTAAGTTTGCGGGGAGATGGTGGCAAATGTAGTTCATTTAGAGAAAGAATGGTGAGCAGTTAAGAAAGATTTCTCATGAGGAGTTGTTGAAGGAACTGGAGGTGTTCAGTCTTGATTGGAGAAGTCTTGAGGAAACACCATACGTGCTTTCTATGATGTGGAAGGCCAGCATATAGAAAGACAAGAGAAGTTTTTTGGTGAATGCTCAGGGCATAGTAAGATCATTAGAAGAGAACACCAGGAGAGAAAGTTCTTTTCAACTTAAGAAAAAGCATTTTAACTGTTACAGCAGACAAACAATGGTCAGGGAGTCCTGTGGAACTCTCCATCCTTGGCTGAAAGTATCCAAGCAGTGACTGGAGAGCTGTCCCAAAAGGCACTATTTGGTTCAACCAAATGGCCCTGGGGTCTCTTCTAGCTCTAAATGATGATGACCCTATGAATAAGTTCTGCTTGGCTCCCAAGTTTCATTACTCCTTGGTGTTTCCTAGAGACCTCTCCATGGGGAGTAATCCTTTCCCCTTCTATTATCTCATGGCCACTTTAGAATATTATTTCTTTCCCCTAGCTCTTTGGCTCTAAAGAGTGATGTTAAACTCTGAAGGAATCAGGAAGTTCTGATGGAAAATTTCTATTAATTGCTGATGTATTTCTTAATCTTACTCAGTAGACTTTTATGCCATCTTTGTACCTCACAGTTTGTACACATTTAATGAAGTTTTTTTTTTTAAAGATTTTATTTATTTGACAGAGAGAGAGACACAGCGAGAAAGGGAACACAAGCAGGGAGAATGGGAGAGGGAGAAGCAGGCTTCCCGCGGAGCAGGGAGCCCGATGTAGGGCTCGATCCCAGGACCCTGGGATCATGACCTGAGCTGAAGGCAGACGCTTAATGACTGAGCCACCCAGGCGCCCCATTTAATGAAGTTTTAATGGATGAATGAATGAGTGTAAATATTAGCTTGGCAGCTAATTTTGAAAACAAAATTCCAGGCTTTAGGGCGAAAAGAAAAGGGGAGTAATCCAGAAAATTTTTCAATCTTTTAAAGCAGGTCTAAGTTAGAAATTGATTAGCAATAATTGTTCACAATTTTTTAAAAATACTCTTAGCAAACTGGAAATAGAAAATTTCCTAAAAATGATTTTTTTTTAAGTAGGCTCTATGGCCAGAGTGGAGCCCAATGGGGAGCTTGAATTCATGACCCTGAGATCAAGACCTGAGCTGAGATCAAGAGTCAGATGCTTAACTGACTGAGACACTCAGGCATCCCCCTAAAATGACTTAAAAAAAAAAACTATAAAAAATATATAGCATAATTCATGCTAAATGGTGAGATATTAAAAACATTTTCTTTAAAATCAAATAAGACAAGGATGCTTGCCATTGCCATCTCCAGTGAACATTTTAATAAAGGTTCTACACTGTGTGATAAGACAAGAAAAATAAGGTATAAAGAATGCAGAATAAAGAACAAAATTGGTAAAGTTCCTAAATGATATGTTTACCCCAGAAAGCCCAAATGAAGCTGATATAAAGTCAATATACAAAAGTCAACTGTCTAACTATACACTAGCCATTAACAGTAAAAGAAAAACAAAATAAAAAAAGAACAATTTATGAAAGCAACCAAAAGTATAGGCATCAAGTACCTAAGAATAAATAGGTATAAAGTACCTATAAGAATATGACAAAAGATTAAAGGACTTTTAGGTAAACATTTTTAAGCTCAGATGCTTCTGATGGAGTATAAATTGTTATAACCATTTTGGAAAACTAGCTTTATCTAATAAGTTTAAACATATGCATACTCTATGACCCACTGATTCCATTCTCAAGGATATACCATAGAAAAACACCTTTCATGTATACTCAAATATATATGCTTAAATCTTCATAGCAGCATTGTAACAGCAAAATTTAAAAACAATGTCTATCAACAGTAAATGTCCATCAACACTAAATATTCATCAATAATAAGGTAGATAAATATATGGTGGCATGGTTATTCCATGAAATACTATACAGCCATGAAAATGAATGAACCACAGCTACACACATTGGAATAGACTAATCTCAGAAGTAAAACATGTAATGAAGGAAGCAAGGGACCAAAGAATACATACAGTGTGCAAAAAAGGGCAAAACTAAATTTTTTATTTGCAGATAAACATGTTTGTGACAAATTATGATAAAAAGCATAAATTGATTAAAACAAAATTCAAGGGGGGCCTGGGTGGCTCAGCTGGTTGAGCATCTGCCTTTTGATCTCAGCTTGGGTCTTGATATCAGGGTCATGAATTCAGGCCCCACAAAAAAAAATTCAAGATAGTGAATTCTTCACTATCTTTATTATGAAAGACCTTATGGTACCTTCAAATCACTAACCTACTGTTAGTGCTGCCTTAGGGTGGGAGGTGGGTAAATGGGTACTTGTTTTACTATCATTATTTTTATTTTCCTGTGTGTCATGTTTTTCAGCTTTATAGTATTTTTTGAAAACTTTTTTTAAGATTGTATTTATTTATTTGACAGAGAGAAAGAGACAGTGAGAGAGGAACACAAGCAGGGGGAGTGGGAGAGGGAGAAGCAGGCTTCCCACTGAGCAAGGAACCCAATGTGGGACTCGATCCCAGGACCCTAGGATCATGACCTGAGCAAAAGGCAGATGCTTAACGACTAAGCCACCCAGGCACCTATGTAGTTTTGTTTTGTTTTGTTTTAAAGATTTTATTTATTTATTTATGAGAGACAGAGAGAGAGACAGAGGCAGAGAGAGAAGCAGGCTCCCCGCGGAGCAGGGAGCCCGATGCGGGACTTGATCCCAGGACCCTGGGATCATGACCTGAGCGGAAGGCAGACGCTTAACTGACTGAGCCACCCAGGCGTCCCTTGTTTTTTTTTTTTTTAAGGAAAATGTTCTTGAACCAGTGTGATATTTATCTAAACTTGTCCATTCATTCTATTGATGGTGCATTACTGAACTACATTTATTCTAGAATGACTAAAAATACAACAGGAGTGTCATGGACTTCATGTTTTAAAATGAAAAGTTTGAGAACTGGTTTGAGGAGATTATGTGGGAAGCATGTTATCTCTCATATTTATTAATATTGTAAGGTCTATAAAGACCTCAGGTGGAATCTAAGTAGTACCACCATAATGACGTCACTGGTCATAACTAATGGTTAAATGGAGGGATTATTTGTAAAATAATTCAGATGAATAATGTTCAGAATATGCCATCAGGCACTGCTCACCTTATGTCTGCGCCACATATGAACTACTCAGGATTCTTGGTTGTAAACACTGGGAAAAGGATTTCTCAGAGGCTGTGAAGTAACTCATGGAACTCCGCGGAAGCCTGGACAGCCAGGTTGGAAAACTAGACATGACAGATGGAAGCTTGTGAAGGTCATGTTTCAGGAATCAGCTCGTTAGGGCACCCCAGCTTCGGCTACTAGTGCTGCCAAACCTAAATCATCCCTGTGTCCTCGCCCCTCTTACTTCACATTCCAGGTCCTTGCTGGGAGCATCTAGGGGCCAGGTTTAAGCCAAACACCTAGCCCTTTGCTGCCAGGATTCACAGTGGGCACACTGTCCAATCTTTTTGGTTTCTGGATTCCATAAACTTAAGAGAGGGATATAAATGCTAGGTACTACAGATGAATGAATGAATGAGTTAGTGAATGAATGAATGAATGAATGAATGACTAGAGGGGAAGGTAGAAGTTAAGGAGTGAGAAAGGAGAAGAGAGGAGAATGGAAGTTTAAAATTATCTGCAATGCTATTTACAAATGTTGGCTTCTGGGGCACTTGGGTGGCTCAGTTAAGTGTCTGTCTTGATTTCGGCTCAGGTCATGATCTCAGGGTCCCGGGATTGAGCCCCTCGTCAGGCTCCGCACTCAGTGGGGAGTCTGCTTGAGATTCTCTCTCTCCCTCTGCCCCTCCCCCTGCTTGAATGCGTTCTCTCTCTCTCCCTAAAATAAATAAATAAATCTTTTAAAAAAAATGTTGGCTTATGAACGTCCATCTAAGACTCCTGAATCTAAATTTCTGAAGTTGGGAGGGAGGGAGAGTTTTGACAGGCAACTTCCATTTACTTAACCTGTCCATCCGGTGATATTCTTAAATTTGAGAATTTTTTTTTTTTTTTTTTGGCAAAAGTACTGCAGTTCTATAAACCTGCTTACTCTTTCTGTGACTTTGAATGACTTAATTTTGCTATTTGAAGGTTGGGACATGTCCTAAAAGGATTCCAAATTTCTTTTCCTTCCAACTGTGTCATTATTTGTCTCTGTGTACATTTCTTAAAGATGCATAGCAGCTATTTCAATTTAAGAATGAACAACTTTAGGATTTGAATAATTAGAGCCTCAAGAAGATAAATATCCTGAGTATTTAAAATAAACAATAATAGTTGTCACTTAACCAGCAATGCCTATGTGCCCTCCACTGTTCTAAGCATTCCCCATGTCTTATCTAATTTATCCTTCTGTGAACTCAGAATCCCCACTTTACAGATGACAAAACTGAGGCTTCAAGTTATTAAATAGTTAACCTGAGCTAACGAATGGCGTAGCAGGGGTTTGAATCTAAGTAATTTGCTCAATAGCCTCAACCACTGTTTAATACCATCTCAGTAAATGTTGATTTCATCAGAGGAAAAATAATTTAAAAATTCATTTAGTGGCCACAGATAAATCACACAATAAAAATTAAGCAAAACAGGGGCACCTGGGTGGCTCAGTTAGTTAAGCATCTACCTTCAGCTCAGGTCATGATCTCAGGGTCCTGGGATCGAGTCCTGTGTCCGGCTTCCTGCTCAGCAGGGGAGTCTGCTTCTCCCTCTCCCTCTGCTCCTCCCCCTGCTCGTGCTCTCTCTCTCTCTCTCTCTCTCTCCCTCAAATACATAAATAAAATATTTTCAATAATAGAGCAAAATAAACAAAGATTTAGCACCACTAAAATGGTCTCTTACTTTGGCCTTGCTAAATCTGCTTTCCTGTCTCTGCTATCAGTGGCTAAAGAGCACGTTAACAAAAGTTTGCTACTCACTCAGTCCCTGTGAACTCCCCAGGCCCACATGGTCTGCTGTCCCTCGCCTCTCAGCATGGCCAGTTTCTCTTGTCCTCCTTTAGCAAGCAGCCTTACTTCTTGGAGCTGTGTCTTATCTCCTGTCTTTACGGAACAGCTCTCTGCTAGAGGGGAATAAAGCAAACCTGATCGTATATAATTCTCTATAATCCCCCTCTTAAGAATTCAGCTGAGGTTAGGGGCGCCTGGGTGGCTCAGATGGTTAAGCGTCTGCCTTCGGCTCAGGTCATGATCCCAGGGTCCTGGGATTGAGTCCCGCATCGGGCTCTCTACTCCTTGGGAGCCTGCTTCTCCCCTGCCTCTCTCTCTCTGTCTCTCATGAATAAATAAATAAAATCTTTAAAAAAAAAAAAAAGAATTCAGCTGAGGTTAAATGTCATTGACTCACTTAAAAGAAGAATTTAAATCAAATCAAGTTTTTTTATACACCCAACATATTAAATAATTATGAACAAAAATATGTTACGGGGTCAGAACAGGCATATTGATTGATAAGAAAACAGGCATACTGATTGAGCAGTATGGCTGAAAGATCTGGTCATCCAAGGGCTCACTAAGTGCTTCTCACTTGCTCAGCATAGGGGTCAACAAGAGAAAAACAGGAGGTGGCCCCTGCCCACACACCCTAGTACCTAACATGGTCAGGCTAAACGACACCAGCTATCATGCAGAACAAAAGTAGGCAATATATGCAAAAGAGCTAGATTGACTATTCCCATAAACAGATGGGGGGAAATGTGGACTGGATGACAGAGTGTTGGGTGATTCACACATAACTGGTTGAACAAACATACCCAACAGAGCAGATTAATGAACAAATGTCAGCCTCTAGTGAGATCTCAATTGGCTCTATCCTCATCCCAGTCTTGTCCAGTGTTTTTATAAGTGATTCAGATAAAAGAGGGCTACTATAACTGACCAAATGTATGTTACCATGAAACTAGGAATGATGATCAAGACGTCCAATAACAGAATTGGAATCCTAAAGCCCGCAGTGTTGCTCTGATCTGCCGGCCCGGTCAGTGGTGTGATGTGTCCAGATAGAGGGACAGATGTGCTCGTCATGCCCAGTGTTGTACTTAGCACACCTGTGCGGTCCTTCAGGGGCAACACTTTCTAAGAGGAACTTTAAAGTAGAACAGACTCTAGGCAAAGTGACCAGGAAAATGTGACTTGAAACCAGTGTGACTAAGGGCAGAAGGGCAATCTAGCATAGAAGGGGTAGCCTATGATTTCATGAGATCCATTGCCATACCTTTAAGGGAATGCCTATGAAACAAAATAGGACTTTCAGCTTATTCTGTGGCATTCCACAAGGCTGAACTAAGATAAGATAGGGTTTGACTTTATAGGAAAGAAAAGGAATATTGAGGGGCACCTGGGTGGCTCAGTCAGTTAAGCGTCTGCCTTCCGCTCATGATCCCACCAGGGGCCTGGGATCAAGCCCCACGTGGGGCTCCCTGCTCAGCAGGGAGTCTGCTTCTCCCTCTTCTTCTACCTCTCCTCCCCCCTCTTGTGCACCCACTCTCTTAAATAAATAAAAAAAAACGTTTTTTTTTTTAAAAGAAAAGGAACATTGACTTAGTACCTACCTAGTGCCAGAAACTGTGCTTACCATTTCATAATTCTTCTATCAAAAAAACAAGATACCTATTATTTTTCCATTTTATGTGTTGTTCTGTTTATCTATTACTAAATAGCAAACTATTACAAAACTTAGTAGCTTAAAATAACCACGTATTATTCTTCTATTTTACCCGTCTGTAGTCAGGAATTTGAACAGGGCAGAACAAGGAGAGTTTATCTCTGCTCCATGATGCCTGGGGCCTCAGTTGGAATGTCTTGAATGGCTGGGGGCTGTTCATGCATCTCTCTCTGTCTCTCCATCCAGCTTCCAAGGGTGGGCTTCCTCACAATGTGGCGCCCTCTGGATGGGTGAACCTCTTAGGTAGGGCTCAGGGCTCCAAGAGGTGAGGCAGGTGTTGCCCCTCCTCTTGGGTCTAGGGTAGAAGCTGGCCCCTGAACTGCATTGGTTGGGGGTGGTCCCGGGGCCAGCCCACATTCAGGGAGAGGGAGCAGGAGAGAGGGCACAAGACTCCACGGCTGTCTATTGCCCATCACACAGGGGAAGAAGCACAGGATCATAGGAACTGGCAGAGCCAGGACTCAAACCAGATCTGATCATCCCACTCAGTATTCTCAGGCCCTCGGGTGTCCTCCCAGATGTCCTCTAAATGTGTGTTTTCTGCCCCAGTCTTGCTTCTGAGCTCTAGACCTTTATCTCCAATTGTGAACTACGCATCTCTGTTTGAATTTTGTGGCAGCCCCTCAGACTCAGCAGGAGCAGGTATGGATCCTAAACTAATCATGGGTCCCCTCTCCATCCCAAACTAGGCAAACCAGCAGAGCCCCTAACACCCACCCAGGCTCGCTGGTTCAGTTCCTCGTGGTGAATCTGCCCCCGCTCTCTCTCTCTCATTTCCTGGATCCCAGTCAGTCACTAAGGCCTGCGGGTTCACATGCACCACAGCCCACGAGGTTGCTCAAGGATCTCGCCCCACTGCCCCTCAAGAAACCCCTCTCCAAGTTCGCCCCCTTCCAACCACACTGCCCTGCTGCTCTTCCGCCCCCTCCCCCGCCTTCAAGTTTCTGCTCAGATACCATCTCCGAGAGGCCACGCTAGCAAAAATAGCACCACCCCTTAGCCCTTCCACCCCCTAAGCTCATTTTCTTCTTCACGGTATTTATTGCTACCTGATATGGCACTGTCTATTTATTTGCTTATTTACTGATTGTCCCTGTCTCTCACTGGAACAGTGCTGTTCAGTAGAAATACGGCACGAGCCACATATGTAACTTTACATTTTATAGTAGCCATGTGTTAAAAGCCAAAAGGAAAAAGGTGAAATTAATTTTAATAATATATGTTATTTAGCCCAAGATATCCAGAATATTGTTATTTCAACACAAAATCGATATTTAAAATAAAGGATTAACGGGATACGTTACACGTTTTGGTCTGTTTTGAGTTCTGGTGTGCACGCCCTCCCGGCACTTCTTACTGAGACTGGCCCCATTTTAAGCGCTCAAGGGACCCAGGAGCTGCAGTTGTGCTTGGACGGTGCTGTTCTAAAATAGAAGCTCCAGGGGTCAGCGTCATTGTCCTCCTTATTCACCTCTCTCTTCTCAGTGCCTGAAACAGTGCCTGGCACTGTTTGTGGATTGCATGAATACAATCAAGTATATGCATCCCTCGGGTTTGGGTCTCTCCCTCCCACACCAGCCTGGTTCCTCCTCCCCCGGACGTGAGGCAAGAGCTTGCTCCCTGTCGGCCCCTGCAGGTGTGGCCAGTAGCTACTCCTTTCCCACCTGGGGTACTCTCCCCTTGTCATCAGTTCTAGAAGCCACTGGAAAGAGGCTCTCTGAGGGAGCAACTGGGGTGCTGTGTCTGTGCCTGCCTCCGGGGTGGTAAGATTAGAGCTCGGGATGCTGTAGAATATGCCTGATCTGGGGGCCCCCGCCGACGGGCGCCTTGTCGGCTGCTTCTGCAACAGTGTGGTGCTAGCCCGCTGCCCCAGTTCCAGTCCTCTCATCCCTCGATGTCACATCTACGTGTGGCCCAGAGTGGCCAGCTGGTTTTCAGTTCCTCTTCTACTGATTCTTCTTTGCTAACGGCTTTCTCAAGTTATAATCCACGTACCATACAACTTTCCCCTTAAAGAGTACAATTCATAGTTACCCAAAGAATACAAACATAGTGATCTGAAGGGGCACATGCACCCCAATGTTTATAGCAGCAATGTCCACAATACCCAAACTGTGGAAAGAGCCCAGATGTCTATCAACAGATGAAAGGATAAAGAAGATGTGGTGTGTATATATATATATATATATATATATACAATGGAATATTATGCAGCCATCAAAAAAAGAAATCTTACCATTTACAACAATGTGGATGGAACCAGAGGGTATTATGCTAAGCGAAATAAGTCAAAGACAATTATCACATGATCTCACTCATATGTGGAATTTAAGAAACAAAACAAATGAACATAGGGGAAGGGAAGGAAAAGTAAAATTAGATAAAAATGGAGGGAAGAAAACCGTAAGAGACTCTTAACTCTAGGAAACAAACTGAGGGTTGCTGGAGGGGAGTTGGGTGGGGGGAAGGGAAAATTGGGTGATGGGCATTAAGGAGCGCACGTGATGTAATGAGCACTGGGTGTTATATGCAATGGATGACTAACTGAATTCTACCTCTGAAACTAAAAAATATCTGTTAATTGAATTTAAATATGATTAAAAAATTTTAAAAAGAATATGATTCAATGGATTTTGCTATATTTACAGATATGTACAAATATCACCATGGTTCATTTTAAACATTTTTCATCACCAGTAAAAGAGAAACCCCACACCCTCATCCTCCTCCCCGACAGCCCTCGGGAACCAATCACCCACTCTCTGTCTCTATACGGCTCCCTATTCTGAACACTCCCTATGAACGCGATTACACATGTGGTCTTCTCTGACTGGCTTCTTCCACTTAGCATCATGTTTCCAAGGTTCCTCATGTAGCATATCCCTTCCTCTTTATGGCTGAGTAATATCCCACTGTATGGACATGCCCATTCATCAGCTGATGGACAATGGATAATGCCGTATGAACACTCACGTACAATCCCCCACCAATTCTCCCTGTATCTCGCTGCCAGGTTTATCTTTGGCAAACATGGGAGAGCAGGTCAGTTTACTGTTCTGACCCTTGCAGGGGCTTACCAGTGGGGAAAGTTCAATGTCTTGGCCCCTCATAGCTGGAGCTCCCTCCATTTCCCCGCTGGCTACAGAGAAGCCATGGAGGGAGGCCCATGGTCAGGGCAAGGGCTTTGGAAGCAGAGGTCACACAAACAGTGGTTAGTGGGCTAAGTCAGACACAAGGCCAGCCCGGTTTCGGGGTTTGGGGAGAAAAGGGATGATTCTTTCACTTTGATTTACTATCAGCTAGGCAACAAGCAGATCAAAGATGCCATGGGATGTGCTCCATAGGGCTACCTGCTGCCTCCTATAGAGATGCCCAGGTTCAGGAGGCAGCTGGCCAGGTTCAGGAGGCAGCTGGCTAACCCCCTCCAGGGGAGAGGACAGAGCCCGGCCTCCCATCAGCTGGAGAGGGACAGCACTCAGGGTCCTCCAGGTTAGCACCGCGGTCATACACATCATGTCCTACCTCTTCCTGCTTCATTGGGTACCACCGCAGCATCTCTTCTCACCTGTGAAAGGCAGTCATAATAGCACCAACCTCATAGGATTCTTGAGAACGCGTGCATAACGTGCTCAAACCAGGCCAGAACAAGGAAAGCACTCAATGCATGTTAGCAATGACTTCTTCCCAAGGCAAATGCTTTGTTCTGGGGAGACTTATCTCCAACCTGCGCTCATCCCCTCTTCATCCCCAGCATCTCGATTCTCCTGTTAACCAAGTTCTGGCTATTTCTATTAGTTTCCTATTGCTGCTATAACAAAGTACTACAAACTCAAATGCAATGTCTTAAAACACACAAATTTATTATCTTACCGTTCCGGGGGGCAGAAGGCCAAAATTGGCCAGAGTGGGCCCAAATTGAAGTATTAGCAGGGCTGTGTTTCTTCTGGGGACGCTAGGGAAGAATTGTTCTCTGCCCTTTCCAGCTTCTCGAGGTTGCCCACAGGCCTCGGCTCACGGCCCCTTCTTCCCTCTTGAAAACCAGCAATGGCTGGTGGAGTCTTTTTTTTTTTTAAGATTTTATTTATTTATTTGACAGAGAGATAGAGAGAGCACAAGTAGGCAGAGCGGCAGGCAGAGAGAGAGGGAGAAATAGGATCTCCGCCGAGCTGGGAGCCCAACGTGGGGCTCGATCCCAGGACCCTGAAATCATGACCTGAGCCGAAGGTAGACACTTAACTGACTGAGCCACCCAGGCGCCCCTGGTAGAGTCTTTCTCAAACGACATCTCTCTGCCTCTCTGAATCTGTTGTCACATCCCCACTGACTCTCCGGTTTGCTTCCTCCTTTAGGATCTCCTGGGCCCACCTGGATAATCCAGGCTAGTCTCCCCATCTCCTGTCAGCTCATTAGCAACCTAATCCCCCCCTTACCACAAAACCGCTCATCATCGCAACTCCAGGCATCAGACCATGGGTATCTCTGGGGAGCATTATTCTGCCTACCAAACTACTCTTTAATGTTCAATTCTGGTCTCCCCTTGCCACTCGGGTCTTCCCCAAATGACCCAGTCCTCTGCCTTCTTTCCTGAATGCCCAAAAAACTTGCCATCTGTAAGCTTCATTTTACATAGCTTTTGTGTCATCACGACTATTCCCTAAGCGAAATGTAACGTCCAGAAAGACATGGACCACATCTCACCCCATGAGGGAGACAGCGTGGCAGAGCAGAAAGGCACAGAGCTGGGAGTCAAGAGCCCTTGCTTGCTTCCATTCCAGCTGGCTGGGAAACCCTGAGCAATTTTCTGAGCGTCTGTGATTCTCATTTTCCTCTCTGTAAAATGGGGTCCATCCATAACTCTAGCCCTAGCCATTGTAAGAATCAAACTAAAGCAACATAACAACAAAACAAACAACTCAATTTAAAAAAATGGGCAAAGAACTTGAACAGACATTTCTCCAAAGGAGACATAAAAAAGGACCAACAAGCATGCGAAAAAGATGCTCAACATCACTCATCATTAGGAAAATGCAAATAAAAATCACAATGAGATATTACTTCATGTCCAATTAGGATGGCTATTATAAAAAAAGACAGAAAAGTACAAGTGCTGACGAGGATGTGGAGAAATTGGAACCTCTGTGCGCAGCCTGCAGGAATTTAAAATGGTGCAGCTGCTGTGGAAAACGGTATGAGGATTCTTCAAAAAAGTAAACATTGAATTACCATATGATCCAGAAATTCCACTTCTGGGGGTATGCCCAAAAAAAGTGAAAGCAGGGAGTTGAACAGATATTTGCGCACCCACATTCACAGCCGCATTATTCACAATAGCCAAAAGGTAAAGCAACCCAAGTGTCCATCCACGGATGAAGGGATAAACAAAATGTGATGTATACAGACAATGGGATATTATTCAGTCTTAACTAGGAAGGAAATTCTGGAACATGCTACAAAGGGGATGAACCTTAAAGATATTGTGCTAAGTGAAATGAGCCAGTCACAAAAGATGAATATTGCATGATTCCACATATGAGGTTCCTCAAATAGTCAGGTTCATAGAGGCAGAAAGGAGAGAGGTGGTTGCCAGGGGCTAAAGGGTTGGACAGGAATTAGTGCTTAATGGGGACAGAGTTTCAATCTGGGAAGATGGACAACTTCCTGGGGATGGATGGTGGTGATGGTTGCAGAACAATGTGAAGGTACTTAATGCCACAGAACCGTGCACTTAAAATGGTTAAGATGGTATATTTTATGTGATGCATATTTTACCACCACAACAAAAAATACAGCAGTGAACATGCCCTGGCAGCTACAATATTTGTACAAGTTTAAGGTGACCGTATTCCTGATATTCCATTACCTCCTCACCATATTCCTGCGCATATTCCAGCTCCCAATAAATAGTTGCTAACGCAATGCAGAGAGTCCCCCAGGGAAATACATCCTCCTCCCCTCTCCTTTCCCAGCCCATCTGCAGATGGGAATAGCTGACCAATTACCTGACGATGCCTTTTAAACTAGAGCAGTCTGAACATTCTTAATGTGACAAAATGTGAAAAGGGATGTAGAAAGCAAGGTAGAGAGAGATGTGCGTGCATTGTGCATTCATGGGTTTGTGTTTGTAATCCAATGATGCTATTTTTTTAAGTCTGCTAAAGCTGGTTCCACCTGCTGGTTCCTTTTGGTGACCCGAATACGTGTGTGCATTCTCCATATGCTTTGGAGTCAGTGCACACAAGCTGTGTTTGTCCCTCGCCTGACTTTATGCAGTGGAAACAGAATCCACAGCACGTAGCCCGGGGAGCCGAGATCCCGAGCCATGCCGCATGCGGGGTAGGTAGGGACTGAGGGAAGCAATAAGACCTAATAACCTCACCCATTCTCCTAATTGCTTTCTTCTCACAAAAAACCACACCAGCAGCTCTGCTGGCCCTCAGGGAAATCTCTGCTTGTTATGAGGCCAGTGGGCAATCCTTCCATCACTGTGAAATGCTGGCAGTTTGTGTCAACAAATCCAATTTCAGTCAATCAATAGACAACCCGCCTCCCAGCTCTGTCCTCCCAGCCCCACAGAGCTGAGAGCTGGCTTCCCCTTCCTCCCAGCCCTGCACCCAGGAGACCTGGCAGGGAGAGCTACGGGCTGGGTAGAGGGTGTGCCTGCAGTGGGGTCAGGCTGGTTGTGGCAGAGGGCCATGGACAGGGAGGGTCCCACTGCCCACCAGAAACACACTGCGGTGTGTAGGTTAGAAGCACCAGCTTCGCACAGACAGACCCAGGTGGCTCTGCCACTTTGGGCTGTATGGCCTTTGGCAGGTTCTTCACCCCTTTGAGCTCCAGGTTCCTTATTTCGAAGGCAGAGTGGTAATGGTGCCTACCTCCAGGATTGTAACAAGTGTTAACAATGCTTGCAAAGCACTCAGCCCATCTCTGGCCCGCAGTAAGTATAAAGAGGGAGAGGCGTTGGTGATCTGCCAAGTCTTACAAGCCAAATAGGGCTGTACATGGGAGCTACTATGGATTTTACAGCCATCATTAACACCATCATCATTACCACTGTCTTCTTGAGGATTGTGTGGAAAACAGCTCAGGCTTATACTAGGAGGGGGGGAACCATCCCATGTAGCCCTACCAATATGGAGGAGACCCTTTGACTGCTAGTTCATGAAGGTACACTAAGCAGAGATGCTCACTGGATGTCATCAATGTTTGCAAAAAGAAATATCCAAGTGGTAGTGTCCGCCTCAGAAGCCTGGCACCTGGCCTCGGGAGGGTCATTTGCAGGTACATGTGCCTAAGGAGGTTTGTTCCACTGCACGGCATAACACCAAGTAGAGACAGGGTTTGTCCTCAGACACACCAGTCCAGAGAGCGGGGCAAAAGGACCCCACAGTGGCTCCCTGAGATTTCTGCATTTCCCCCGGGAAGCCAGAAAGAACAAAGCCCTCCCACCAAAAGAGCCCTCTCATACATAGGGGAGGGCACAGCTTCATAGGTCTTTGTGTGCTAGAGGTCCCTGTTGGGCAACAGAGAGTTAACCCCACTCCACTTCTTGCTGGCTGGCCATCACGCCTAATAGACCGGGGGTGGGGTGGAGGGGGGGTGGTGAGACCCCCTCTGCATGGGCATGTGAACTCCCCAAAGGGTCGGCAGCAGCAAGTCCCCTCAGAGCCTGACGCACAGGGGCAGGCACCACAGGGTTCTATTTAAGATCTAGGAGCACGGGATTTGTAACTAAGCAAGAATGCAAAATCCTTCCTCCGGCAGGAAATGGTTAGAAAGAAGGACCTTGGAGTGCATTTCGTGCCTGCTGCTGTTACTATTTTGTCTAATTGGGAAGAGAAAGAGAGTAACTAGAGGTGAGGTTTCCAGATGCAGAATGCCCTAATATTTATGGACTTTCTACTCCGAGGCAGGCACTGTGAGAGACCCTTCCACATTTATTATTTCATTTTATGCATCAAAATAACCCTGCCTGGCTGGTATATTTACCTTGTTTTGTCAAATGAGGAAGCAGAGGCCCAGATGTAACCAGAAAGCTCAGGGACCTGGCACAGAGCAGGTGCTTAGTCATGAGAGATTAAAAGACACTTGCCCAGGGTCATGGTCAGAAGGAAAGATTCAAATGCAGATTCTAAAGGTCCAGGCCACTCCAGACCCCACTTTGCTCTCTCCCTACCTGCTTGCTCAGGGCAGGAGACTGGGAGGCCTTCATCAGGAATGGGTTTTGGCCCCTGGGAAAAACTTCCAGATGGAGGAAATAAAGCTGTTTCTAGGGGAATCTGCTTTTAGAAGAGCAGTCAGACCTCCATGCAGCCCAAGGGAAGATCCCTCCAAACACTTAAGGTAGTCTCAGATATTTTGGAGGAGACAGTCAAAGATTCTGAATTAAAAAGAAAAAAAGAGAGAGAAAGGCCCCAGGCCAGTAAAATGCGAGCTATCTCTGCTATGAAATTGGGCTTTTCTCACGTGGCAGGGGGTCAGTGCCGGCCCCCTTTCTGGAATTTACCTTATTGTGATGAGAGTGAAAACAAACAGAACAAAAACCAGGTGGCCATGCATGTTTGGGAAATTTGGGATTGAGACATGTAAGCACGGTGGGAAGAGTCATGACTCTTAGAAATTTAATTGCTGGATAGAAATGACAGAAATCTGGATTTCTATCCCACCCTAACAGGCTCATATAAAACTCAACATGCTTAAAGTCAGTCAGCTGCCGCCCCCACCCAAACCCACCACCACCAAGGGGAACATAGCTGGCGTTTTTCTACTTGGGTTGGTGGCATCATCCTCCACCCAACCTCTCAAACTAGACACTTGAGATGCACGCTAGGAACCCTGCCTCCCCACAGTCCAGCAGGCCACCTAGTGCCAAAGGCTCTCCTTAACACTGTCCCTGTGGCATCTTCCTTCTATTCTCACGCACAAACTTCTAGGCCAACCTCCCCATTTATAGTCTTACCCTCCTCTGCCCCTCAGTGGCTCAACAGAGATCCCTCTAAAATTCTAATTTGACCATGGCACTCCTCTACTTATCACCTTCCATCACTCACTAGCACTGAAGTATCTAGAGTCCAATCTTAGCATGCTCCGAAAACTTGCACGATCCCCAAAGATGGATGAATTGGGTCTGCCTCCGAAGTACCCCACTGTCTAGGTAAATAAGCACCACTGAGAAGGTTCATTTTATGTGTCAACTTGCCTAGGTCACATGTATTCGTCTGCTTGGGCTGCCATGCAAAATACCACAGACTGGGTGGCTTAAACAGCAGAAATGTATTTCCTTGTGGTTGTGGAGGCTGGAAGTCCAAGATCAAGGTGCAGCAGGATTGGCTTCTCCTGAGGCCTATGTCCTTGGCTAATAGACAGTCACCTTCTCCCCTGTGTCACATGGTCAACCCTCTACACACATGCACCCCTGGTGTTTCTCTGTGTGTCCCAAACTCCTCTTATAAGGACATTAGTCGGAGTAGATAAAAGCCCACCCTAACAGGCTCATTTTAACTTAAACACCTCATCAAGTGTCCTGTCCTCAAATACAGTCATATTCCAAGGTACAGGAGGTTAGGACGTCAACATAGGGATTTGGAGGGGGCATAATTAAGCCCATGAGAGCCATAGTATCCAGTTTGGGTTCAAACACCAGTTTAGATGTTGCTGTGAAAGTATTTTTTTTTTTTAGATGTCATTGAAATTTAAATCAGTAGTCTTTGAGTAAAGCATATTACCCTCCATAACATAGGTGGGCCTCATCCAATCAGTTGAAGGCCTTTAGGGAAAAGACTGAGGTTCCCTGAGGAAGAGAGAAGGCTGCCTTTGGACTTGAGCCACAATATTAGTTCGTCTCTGGCTCTGCAGATTTCAGACTTGCCAGGCCCTACAATTGCATGAGGCAATTCCTTAAACAAATCTCTCTTTATATAGAGAGAGATATATACATACATGCATATATATATATATATACACACACACACACACACACACACACACACACATATCTTATTGGTTCTATTTCTCTGAAGAACCCTGACTAACCTTAATCACATATCCCAAAAGATACCGGATAACACATAAAAATGTATATATACGAGGGTAGGCAGTCAAGGGTTGGTATGGTGTTTTCAAAATCATCAGGGACCCAAGCTACTTCCATCTTGATACTCCACAATCCTTAGTGTGCTATCTCATGGTCCAAGCAGGCTGCTTGAGCTCCAGATATCATGTCTCCATTCCGGCTAACAGGAGAGAGGAAGGGACATGAAAGGGAACACCTCCTCCCTTTAGAGACACTTTCTGTAAGTTGAACATGAACATCTCGACGGCCAGAATTTAGTCACATCCAGGTGCAAGGAAATCGGGAATGTAGTCTCTATTCCAGAATATGTGCACCCAGCTAAAATCAGAAGATATTATGTAATGGTAGAAAGGGGGGCACGGATGTGGCAGTGCATCACAATACATTTGCTACAAGTACCAGCTTAAGTGGGTGCCAAGAGGAATGAATTATTTAGAAATTTAGAGATTCATGCGGGCAGGGGCAGGCAGAGAAGGCTCTATGGTGGGAAGAGGACCTGGGCTGGTTTTGAAGGAAGGGTTAATTCGCTCAAGCAGGAGAACATCCCCGCAAGCTTGTCCCAGGGTGAGCATAAACACTACGTGAAAACAGCATGACACGGTGGGGGCTCAACCCGGGGTCGGGGGGAGTGTGAGGCCAAGTGCCGGAAGGCAGGCTCTCTCCCCAACAGGCTTGCAGGCAACAACTGCCAGACGAGGATGGACAGGCTGACCGCTGATGGGGCCCACGGCCAAGGGCATGGCGATCCTTCCAGCACCCCTTGAGTCCTCGACGAGGCCGAGGGTGGGGGAAGCTGGGGGGTGAGGGAGGGGTCGTGGGACTGTATCCATCTCCTCAGGGCAAGCCAGCCAATGGGCAGCCTCGCTGATGCTGTAATACCCCAGCTCCGCGTTTCATTGGCCAGCCCTCTTTCTGGGGCTCAAACTATTTATTCGTTTTTTTTTTCTTCAGAAATTGCAAATAGGCATAAACAAAATACAGAGGAGAAGGACCGAGCCCAGATGGGAGGAAGAACACACCCCTGAAGTGCAGTGTTGTCTGTGAGGACAGAAGCCGTGACAGCTCCCAAGCCCCTCACGGGCCCCGGGGAGGTCGGGCTCTCCCGCCCAGGAACCTGCTTCACTTCAGGGTCAGTGGAGAGATTTCTTCCCCTGTTATACATTTTTGTTTTCACAGTTTTACAATTCATGTTTCTTACTATAGGGTCGCTCAGAGCTTTTAACACACCACAGTGCACCGCGAAGCTTCGACAAGGATATGTCTGTAAGTAGCGTTTCTTAAACCTAGATGATCTCAGAGCCTTTTACTCCCAGAACATATCCAGGGTCCAGTGTTCTACAGGACACACTCTAGAAAATGCTCTTATAAGGAATAGGTCACTCTGGAATCCCCAGCTTGTCAGGAAATCATGCTCCCAGGGCCTCCTCGCTGGGCTGTTGTTCTCTTGCCTTCACACCCACGCTGGGGGCTGCCCTTGCCAGGCTCTGCTTAGATGGAGGGTTGTCGCTTAATAAGGCATGAGCAGCGGCCCATGATCATCCATGCCCCCAACTGGGGGCGGGAGGTGGAAGTGAGAAGTCTGGGGTTGGGGTTGGGGGAACTTTACGTTCCCTCCTATGTCCCCCTTTGCACCCAAGTGTGGATCCCAGGTGACCAGGATCCCAGCCAGCCAGCAATGACTGAGGCCCTTCTTAGCACCAGCATCCTCGGGTGCTGGAGACAGATCCTGCACTCAGGGTGCTCCCTGGGAGGACTCAGGATAGAGGACAAAGCAAGTCACTGCAATACAGTGTGCTTGGTACAAGAGTGGAAGTCATACCAGGTATGGTGGTGACTCAAAAGAAGGGAGTGATCACTCTTTTGGAGGGGAAGGTGGGCGGGGGTGTGGCACCAGGGAGAGAGGGAATAGCAGAGGCTAAATACAAAAGTCAGTATTTGAGATGGTCAAATAAAACCTACTCGCAGTTCAGAGCCCTCGGAAGTGTTCTCATCCCAGGAAACCAGGTCTGAGAACCAGGCTCATCAGACAAGGGCTAGGCTTGCCAGTGTACTGGAAGTGAAATGAATACCCAGTGCCTGTGTGGAGAGGGTCAGCGAGCCTGGGCTGGTGTATGCTGCGGCCAAGCCCGTTGCTGGTTTTCCTAGTGCAGCTCGCAGATTCTGTTTGATGCCCCAGAGGGAGCTTTGGTCAGGTGATAGCCACATGGTCAGAGGACAGCAAGCCTCCTGACCCCAAGCGGGGTCGAGTAAATTGCATGGCAGTAGGGCAGAGGAGTGGGAGTTGGTGGTGCAGCTGAGGCATGGGGCTGAAGTGGAAAGAAGAGGCTGAGGACAAGAAGGAGAGAAACAAAGTAAAAGGGGAAAGAGAGAGGAGGAGAAAGCAAGTGTAGCTTGATGCAGTGCCAGTGCCCTGGGGATTAGGAGCTTTGCATTCTGGCCCCAGCTCCTCTTCTTACTACTGCCTACGTGACCTTGGGCCAGGCATTTCTGCTCTGGGCTGGTTCACTTTTCTATAAAAGGAGGTGGGAAGAGGAGCTGTGATCCTTAAAGCCCCCTCCTTCTCAAGTGTCATAACAACCTCTTTTCTGGAAGGTCCCTTACCAACTGCAGCTGTTACCACTGTGAACAGGAATGGGTGGATGGGTGCAGATTACACAGTGGTCCTGATGGGGGTAAGGTGGAGATGCTGCATCCTGGGCTGACTCAAAATGGTGCAGTGTGCAGCTCTCTCCCCCTCCATCTCTCTGCTTTCTACCTGCTGAGCCCCCCAGGACCCAGCGACTAACGTAATAGTCTCCTCCAATGCCCCTAATGATCCTGCAGCAGCTTCTGCAGGCTCTGCCTCTCTCTGCTGGCAGCAGGCTGTGAGTTCAGAGGAAAAATGAGCTCCCAGCTCTTGGGGAGGTGAAATCAGGCTCCAGAGTCAGCCTAGGACAGTGATAGAGCTGCAGTTTTCTCTGGACATGAGGCCTATGGAGGGCCCATATCTCTCTCATTTCTCTGCCCCACAGAATCTAAATACAAAGAGAAGGATCAGCTTTTGTTCTTCATTTGATACAGTACCCTTTCCTGCAATTGTTTTCAAACGGTGTTTAACTAGAATCCTGTCTCTAAATGCAATCTTACACGAAAGTATAAACAACAATTATTGAATAATTATTTCTTGAAATAAATATGTGTTAAATGCAGTGTTAAGAACTTGCTACACACTGGGTACCCAACCAGACTTACTCCCAGCCTTCATCAAGCGTGGTTTAGTGGGTGAGGCCACCCATAAACAAGTTGATGAACACTTGTTTTTTTTGTTTTTTTTTTAATTTTTTATTCTTATGTTAATCCCCATACATTACATCATTAGTTTTAGATGAAGTGTTCCATGATTCATTGTTTGTGCACAACACCCAGTGCTCCATGCAGAATGTGCCCTCCTCAATACCCACCACCAGGCTAACCCATCCTCCCACCCCCCTCCCCTCTAGAACCCTGTTTGTTTTTCAGAGTCCATCGTCTCTCATGGTTCGTCTCCCCCTCCGATTTCCCCCGCTTCATTCTTCCCCTCCCGCTACCTTCTTGTTCTTCTTTTTTTTTTTCTTAACATATATTGCATTATTTGTTTCAGAGGTACAGATCTGAGATTCAACAGTCTTGCACAATTCACAGCGCTTACCAGAGCACATACCCTCCCCAGTGTCTATCACCCAGTCACCCCATCCCTCCCACCCCACCCCCCACTCCAACAACCCTCAGTTTGATTCCTGCGATTAAGAATTCCTCATATCAGTGAGATCATATGATACATGTCTTTCTCTTTTTGACTTATTTCACTCAACATAACACCCTCCAGTTCCATCCACGTCGTTGCAAATGGCAAGATCTCATTCCTTTTGATTGCTGCATAATATTCCATTGTATATATATACCACATCTTCTTTATCCATTCATCTGTCGATGGACATCTTGGCTCCTTCCACAGTTTGGCTATTGTGGACATTGCTGCTATAAACTTGATGAACACTTGTGATCAATGCAATGAAGGAAAAGAATGTGGGGATATGTTTAGGTTGATTTGTCAGGATGGATTTCCTGAGAAGGGATGCTCCTGCCTCTAATGAGGATCTGCTCAGTGTGAAAGCTGAGGCCAGGCAGAGCCCTGAGTGGCTAACAACACCCAGAAAGAATGAGCAGCTCCCACATGCAGATGGGACAGCGAGACCCACCCTGCTTGGTGGGAGGTGCTGACCTTCTCCACAGCACAAGCCAACAGCTCCCACCCATGCTCCCAGTGGCCTGCCGAACACCAAGCTGTAGTTTAATAAAATGTATAAATACAGAGATTTTCACACAATCTATATATATTAAACATTTGAAGGTGACCAACCCTATAAAGAAAACATCAACAAATTCAATAAAAGAAAGAACTTAAAACTGAGGAAACTGAGCTACTAGTGTAATCAGGACAGAAATGTTTAAGTCCATATATTTCATATCTTCAGAGAGATAAGGGAAGGTATCTATGCATCATATATCAAATGAGAAAAGGTGGGTATGACTCAAGAGCTGGCAATTATGAAAAGAACTAATGAGAGATCTTAGAAATAAAAATATAATTATTCAAAAATTATTCTGACTACTGTGGAGAACGAATGCAAGGAAGCAAGATGCCTATAATCCAGTAAGAGATGTCTGTGGCTTTGGCTAGGTTGGAGGTATAGGAGAAAGAGAAGAGTAGATGAATTCAAAATATATTTTAATGGAGAGTCTGCAGGACTTTCTAACTTGCTGAGGGTTTGAATGTGAGAATGAAGGAGGGAGCACTCAGGGATGATGTCTGGAATAAACACAGAACTGTTCCCTGCACAGACCATAAAAACCTCTTTACCCTCTGTGTGCATCAAGGTGAGTTGCACAGCCCATTGTACAATCTCTAAACTGCGCCTTTTGAGGTTTTCTCTTCTCCTTGCCCTTGACCCAGAGGGCTTGAAAACAAGAGGAGAGATCCAGCACTGAATGTGGCCATTACATTTGTCATCCTTGGTGCCTCAGGGAGAGTCATGGCTGTTGAGGGAGAGAAATGTGACGGTTGTAGATTGGGTGCTCTTGACAGCAGGCTCTGAGATGGAGTTTTTCACACAGAATGTTGATTAAGCAGTCAACACCTGTAAAAGGGAGGGGAAGGAAGGAGGATCAAGCAGGAGAAAGTAATTGAACCAAACCCAATGGCAGCCTTGGTCAACCTCAGGGGGGCCATGGGAGCTTGTATAGCTCTTCAGAGTTGTTCCAAGTTGGGCTGGAGTGATCAGACCATTACGTACCTGCATCCCTCAGTCATTAGATTTGGGCAGCACTCTCCATTGCTGGAACAGCAAGTTCTTGTTGAAGGGACATGGGTGGCACTTTACAATGCTCAGCACAGTGATTAAGGCCACAGAAGCTCCTCTAGTGGCTTGAGGTGCAGCTTTGTGTATATCTCACTGTGCCTTGTGTGTACCTGCTCTGAGGTCATTACTAAATATAGCTCCAAATTTTGGGGAAATCAGAAGTTCAGAGACAGTCCTAATCAGAGCCAAGTACACCATTCATTGGGGTAGGAGAGAAAGGAATGGCTTTATAGATGGTCAACATAAAGCTGAAATTGCCTCACTTATTGCAAACTGTATAATCTAAGCATGAACCTTGGGAAATTCATATACTGTAATCCAGAGTCTACAAGTTCACAATATAATATCCTGTTGAGAAAAGCAAGTCTAACTCAATTGATAGAGACCCTCTCTGCTGATTTAAATTCTGTTTTCAGATGACCTGGCTGGCAGTGGGTTGAGCCCCATCTCTCAAAACCCTTTGAAGACCTAATGTGGGCTGATGAGCTGCTACAGAACATCTTTGAGTCACTACATCATTCAGAGATTCTGTATCATACTAAAGTCTGCTTCTGTGATATTTTGACTTATGAATGTAAAAACTGAGGCAGGAGGCAAATAATGATGTACCTGAAGATGCTCTCTGCTATTTGGTTCAATAGACCCTGGGATTTTTGAAATTCTGAAATAAAGTGGTTTACTGGGTGGTGTTCCCTGGAGGGAAGTGAGGAGGCAAGATAGGGAGAAGGAAGCCAAGCAATATGCAAAGTCAACAAAGCCCCATGCTTACAGGGTGACTGGCTTATCTCCAGATAGGAAGTCTGGAGACCATGAGCCCCTCTACCCACCTGTCACTAGGTAGGGGCTATCTCAGAGGAATGATCAGACCATTATGTACCTGCATCCCTCAGCCATTAGATTTGGGCAGCACTCTCCATTGCTGGAACAGCAAGTCCTTGTTGAAGGGACATGGGTGGCACTTTACAATGCTCAGCACAGTAATTAAGGCCATAGAAGCTCCTCTAATGGCTTGAGGTGCAGGTACTTCCTGTTCTCTGTCCACTCAGGCAAAACACCTTCCAGAAGCATGTCTCTGATGAAGAATGGAGTAAAAGCAAACTGGGAGCTGAGGGGCATGGAAATGGGAAGGGAACCTGAGGAGACAGAGTAGAATGGACACCACATCTGCCAGGAGTAAGTTCCATGGTTAGAGTCAGCACTTATTGTGTCCAAGACCATGTTGCATATTGTGGAGAAGACAGACATCACCAGACTTCATGATTCTCATCAGTAACAGACGTCTGGTCCCTTGACACCTCAAACCAAACTTAAGTTTCCTAATCTCTCAGAAATGGCTTCCTGGGATGATGGCAGTGAGCATCAATGAATATTAGAGGCCATAGTTACATCTGGAAAATGACTGCCTTTTTAATGCACTGTATTCATAATGATAATAGCAGCAAAAATAATAATGTGCCTGAGTCTAATTTAATGCTCACCACACCTATTTTCTCTTCCTGGAATACAGCAAAGTTTTCTATTCCAGCACCCTTGGATCTAGGTAGATTGGATCTAGCCCCCTTGGATCCATTCTCAATAATGTCATTGCTTCCAGGTTAAGGCAATGAAAGCAGGCATGACTTTCCTTCAGAAACCTTAAAGTCTGCATGTAGAAGACAGTGACGCCACAAAATGGAACGGCAGAGTCCTTGAGTCCCTGGGTCACAGGAGAGCTCCCTGACCAGAATCACACATTGAACCCTGTGTTAGTGATAAATAAACTTTTGCTAAGTCATGGAGATCTTCAAGCTCTGGGCAGTTAGCTTGCTCTATTACAGTTAACAGTAATAACCATAGAAACAACCTGTTGGGTAGTATCATGATTTTCATTTTGTAGGTGAGGTAATTGAGGCCCAAAATGGTTAAAAGGCTAGCAAATGGTAGAGCTGGAATTCGAGGCTATCTTTTAATCCCTGTCCTGTGTTCACTGTCATGTAAAGTTTAGTGTGACTATGTTTGATGTTTTCGCACATGTTGGCTTTGAGAGAGGAGAATATGGAAACCTTGGGTCTCTTGGGTGGGATATAGAATGGGGAGGAAGGACACAGAAAAGATAGACTCCCCAAATCAGAAGTCAAGCTTTGGGCACTCCACAACTTTGCTAAGGGCTTCTCCATCTGCTCACATATGGTCTGTTCCCAATATCCTCACTGTAATGAATTTGTTTCTTCACGACAGTATGCTCATTTGTCTCATGTGATTCTAATGACTATTTGCTACTGAAGAGAAGAAATGAGATAACCGAAGGGTCAAACCCCAAATCCCCAAAGCTATGCCCCTCAACTCCAAGTGGAGAAAGCAGAGAACCTCTTGTTCCTTGTGGACATCTTGCTTGCCTTCTGTTCTGCCAACCACCCATTTCCTTCTTACTAGAATCTGACTTAGTTCATCCTCATGCAAGTTACCAAGTCCTTCAGGGAAGTCTAGGCCATTCCCCTAATCAGGGTTGAGAGTTCATGGCCTAAGCTAAATATGATGGAGTGATTGCTCCGCCAGATGATTAGTTTAGGCATGGGCATGGGATACAATTTTGGCCAGTGGACCTAAGCAGAAAATCTGCTGGTGAGGTTTCTGGGAAGGCTCTTTTTAACAACAACAACAACAACAACAAAGATAAAAATGTTTGCTTTTCTGCCTTTGGGCTTGAGTGTGTGTATTGTTCCTGAAACCAAAACAATCGTGATGGGTCCATTAGGAGAACAGTCTATGAGGATGAACCAAAACATTTAGGATGGCAAAGTAGAAAGACAGAAATAACCTGGGTCTTTAAGACATTGGTGAACTGGTGAATTAACCAAACCTAGAGCTGTCACTCCTTTGGACTTCTTATTATGTGAGATAATAAACTGCTTAATTGTTCAAATCATGATGAATTAGGGTTTCTATTACTTGCAACCGAATGCATCCCAGCGGATTCAACTGATACGTTGCCATATGCCCTACCAGGGAGAACACAGAAAAGAGCATCTAACTCCCACAACTCTTAGTGCTCAATTGGCTTTCTTGATAGGTTCTTAGCTTCCACCCACACCCCCCATCCTGAGTGATTATAAATCCTTCCCCATTTCTCTTACTCCTGATTCTGCTGATCTTAGCCTCACTGCCCATTAGAGGGAGCATCCACTGAATTACGGCACAACAAATCCTCAAGTTTCCTACCCAGTTGCCCAGCTGTGCATTCTTATGGCTGCAAGCAGGAGAAAGATGTTGAAAACCACAAGCCCTGGCAATGCTTTGTAAAGAAATGGTGACCGTTTTGGGTTTCCTTAGGTGAGAAATCAGAAGGAAAAGAAAAGAAGCTCATTTTTTCTAACATTAATTAATTCACATAAGGTCACATTTTACATCATTTTAATTAACTTTCATTGAGTTCATGTTCAAAATGAGGAAAAACAGGTTCATTAAAATAAGTCATGAGGACCCTAGGTATAACAACATGAGGTATTTAAACAGGATAGAAAATTGGAAATCTTTTCCTTCTGCTCTGGTGCATGGTGGAGTTTTGTGAATTCCTAAATTTTCTCAAACATATCTCCTTTGCAGAAGTGAGGAAGAAATAGACTTGAAAGTATTAACTCTTTCAGGAAGCCTTTCCTGAGACTTCTCACCCCAGCCTGTCCCCTTCCTCAACCACTGGCTAGGCCCCCTGCCCCACTAACACTCTGCAAACCCCTGTCTCACAGCCACTATCTTATCCGACATTAATTGTTTAATTTTTTATCTCCTCCACAACACTGTGAGGTTCTTGAGGGCGAAACCTTGTGCTATTTCTTTATCTTCTGGCAGGATACTTGGCATACAGTAAGTGCTCAGTATAAGTTTATTGAATGAATGAAAGCCAGGAAAATTTTTCCTGGGTCTCCTTTTAATTTAACAAAGGACAAGTATATCTATGTAGCACTGTGTAAAATGAAAATTAAATGGGAAAGTCCTTTACGGTAGTATCAAAGGGCTGCAGAATCTGCTGTATATGGCAGGTTGGCTGGTGGCACACAGTTGGTGGCTGGGCCATTCTCTGAAATGTGGACTTAGGACAAGGGTGGGTCCTTGTGCATCACCCCTAGGAATTCACTAACAGAGTCTTAAAGCACACCCAGTGCCACATCTGCACTAATCTGGGGGGTAGATGCTGCCAGAAGTACTTTTGTTCTCTGTTTTGGCTTTTCAGGTTGTCCCCAAATTAAGCAAAAGCATTTTTCTTAGGTGAGTTGACGCTGATTGTCTAGATACCTGCCCATCTAAATCATAAGCCCTCCACCACTCATTTTCTCTTTCTCGACAAGCCCCTGCCATATGAAGTTTCATCTGTCCACGAGTCCTAGTTGAGCATGGTGATGTGCCCAATTACATAGCAAGTCCAACTGCAGGACTACAAACCCTCCACGATGCCCCCACTGTGTCCTTCCTCATTGTCCACCTCATTGTCCAGCCACTTCACCTACTGTCCTCCTTATTTGACTCCCTGTATGGAATAACCTGCCCATCCCCACTTGCCCAACCAGCATGAAATGGATGAGGAAAAGGAAACAGTCTTCTTATTTTTTAAGAGGTGCCTTGTAGCTGGGAAAGTTTGAGGCTGAATTTCCTCATGCTTGGATTTACCTCCCTCTTGAAATTTGTAAGTGCTTGTGTGACTTACTTTTTTTTTTTTTAAGATTTTATTTTTAAATAATCTCAATACCCAACACAGGGCTTGAACTTATAACCGGAGATCAAGAGTCACAAGCTCTACCGACCGAGCCAGTCAGGCACCCCCTTGTGTGACTTACTTCTGAAAGCCCAATATTTGGATTTCTAAATGTAGATGCAAACATTATTCATGCCGTGAAAGGATTCTCCCATCTTCAAAGGACTTGTCCTCAGAACTCCTACAGATCAATAAGAATAAGACAGTTAACCAAATTAAAAAAAATAAATTAACAAAATGCTTGAACAAGCATTTCCTTTAAGAATTTAGCTAAATGGCTGATAACGTAGAAAATTTTGTTCAATTGCATTAATCAGGCAAATGCAAATTAAAACCATGATCTAATACCGATAGACACCCACCAGCATAGCTAAAATGGAAAACACAGAAAATAATAAGTGTTGACAAGGATGTGGAACAACTAGAAATCCTATATGCTACCAGTGAGAGAGGGAATTGGTATAATCACTATAGAAACACGTTTGATGATATTTATAAAACTGAATATACACATAAGCTCTGACTCAAAGATTCCACTCTTAGGTATATAACCAATGGAAATGCATATATATATCCACCAGCACACAGGTAGTAGAATGTGCCTATCAGCACCATTTGTTGTAGACTATATCTGGTAATTATACAAATGCCAATCAATGGTATAATGGATATAAATAAATTATGATATATTCACACAACATAATATCTAGTGATGAGAATGGATCCATAATGCATGCAACACTGTGGATGAAATTGATTAATACAAGGTTAAACAAAAGAAGACAGACACACAAAAAAATGTATTTGAATCCTTTTAAATAAAGTAAAACCTGGAAAAATTAATTAATGTTCTTAGAAATGAGAATACTATTTATCCTAAGGGGGTAAGTGACAGGAAGGGAGCACGGGGAGGGACCTCTAGAGTTTTGACACTGTTTTATTTCCTGATCCAGGTCCTGGTAACACAGATGTGTTCAACTGGTGATATGTGCACTTTCCAGTATATGTGTATTAAATTTCAATTTAAAAAAAAAGGTTTTTAAAGTGTGATGAGATTTACAAATTTTTCAGGCCACAATGGAACTTTCTAGAATTATATTTGCTATCCAGAATAAAGCACACCACCTATATTCAGTTGGATTGAGTATTTTCCCTCCCACCCTATCTTTACAAGTTCACTAATTCTGCAAGGATAAGGAATTGAGTTAGGATTGAGGGAGTGACTTCTACCTTCACGGCATTGGATGGTGTGTTTTCGGTATTCTCTAATTACTCTGTGTCCCTCCACTGCAATTGAGACCCAGAGGACAGAGACCATCTTCCATTCTCCCTTCTCTCCACCCCATCAATGTCTTCTTCAATGCCCAGTTGCCCCGAGGACCCGTCAGAGGACACAGTGCCAAGCTGGAGAGGATTTCTTACCTCTCAAACTCCATCACTGAAACAAGCTCTGAGACAGGATGCCTGTTCTTATGAAGCAAGCATTTATTATGTGCCTGGCATCACCTCACTTCACCCCCACACTCCCAAACCTATACCCATTTTGCAGAGGAGAAAACTGAGAAGCATCACCCAAAAGGCCACATCTTTCAGAAGTGATGGGCTGGCACCAGGATCCAGTTGGCTCCATGACCACACCATACTGCCTGGGGTTTTCTAGAGAAGCCTCACTCTGCAATTTTAGTTTCCCAAAGTGGCTACCTTCTTTCTGCAAGTAACAACCTGGGCTGGCTGGTCACCATCCCAGGGCCTGGAGACAATCTATCAGGACTCACCTCCTAGAGGCTTGGGCTCTTTGCGGATCCCAGTGGGACCCAAGACAGTGTCACCCGACCCTGAGCCTGCCTACTCTTTCTCTGCAGGAGAGGAGCGAAGCCCTAGCTTCTCTGTGGCAGGCGGAGCATGGAAGCTGTTCCTGATCTGTACCTGGGAGGGTCTGCTCTGGGTGCAGGGGCCCTGCCCATGCTGTCAGGGCTGCCCATTTATAAACAATGGCCGGCCGCCCAAATTTCCCCCAGGCAGCCTGACTGCACGCTTCACCTCACAGCCTGGCTGTGGGGAAGTCTCCATCTATACTGATCACTCTAGCTCACCACCACAGACATAAGCCCCTCTGTGATATGCTGGGGAAGGCACAGTACGACCCAGCATGGTGATTACAGCTCAGCTTGGGGAAGTGAGCCACTGGTCTTAAGCTCAGCCCAGCAGCCTTTTTTCTTCTGCCCCCAGTGGAATTTTTCCCAGGCTTGCTCAGCCCAGTCCCAGGAACAGCAAAATGACCACTCCCCAGTGCTCCGGTGTTGTCCTGGAAATGAGCAAAGGCAGCCTCGAGGGCAGGGTCTAAGCCAGCTCACCGTGGTGGAGAGCATGGACACCACGATCTCTGTGCTCAGGGTCCCCAAACTCCAATCTTTGGCCAACCTCCAGTGATCATTTTCTGCACTTTATGCCTCCCTCCCTCTTGGGAGACAAGCTGCTGCATGAGCCCAGCAAGAGTGACGGAGTTACAGTTTGGCCAGGACCTTAGAGGCCATCTGGTGCTCATTTTACCAATGAGGAAACAAGCCCAGAGAAGTTTAAGTGACTTGCCCAAGGTCACACAGCTGTGCGGGTAGAAGAGGTATGAAGAGAATCCAGGCTTCCTGATTCGATGGACCCTCACCCCACCCCACCCCCCACAGCATTCCAGGCTGGTATTCTTTCTTTCTTTAAGGGACTCCTCTAAGTCCTGCACAGTTTCAGGTGGCAGTTTCAGGAGTGTCCGGAGTTGATCTGTTTCCTTCGGGGACGCTAGAGCCCACTGGGGATGACGGCTCTAAAGGAGAGCACGCCCCAGTGCCCAGGTTGCTCGGGGAAAGTGGGCAGCAGATCAGCTTTGTTTGGGCAGCAGCAGGGAACAGTAAGGGGGACACGTGGATGGTAATGTCCCCAAGTGGGTGCCTCTTTCCCCTGGCAACACTGACACCTTGGCTGGGGACAGGTAATCCTGTGCTTTGCTCAATGCAGCCACTGAAACGGAAAATCCACCACCGCTCCAGGAGGGTGGACGGGTAGCACGTCTGAGGCCGCAGCTTGGTGCGTGGCCTCTTGTAGTCCCTTCTGATGTAGTCAGAGATGGGCAGAGTGGGGCCCGGCACTGGCTCCACGGCTGGTCCCGAGCTGGTGGCTTCTGCAATTCTTTCTTCTCTTCCCATCTCCCTCTTCCCGTTCCCTGCCTTGGGCCAGCTTTTCCGCCTCTCCTTCTCCACCCCCTCCAGATTTGCCAGGCCTGTGCCCTACTTTCTGAAGGGCCTGCCTGCCACGTAGCTGGCTGGGGAGTTGGGCCGATGCATCAGGATGCCAGCGGCGGCTGGTGATTCTCAGTTGGCCCATCCTCGGATAACTTTCCAAACCTACGCCTGCATGCCAAGCCCGGGCCAGGCTCCTTGCCTCTCGGAGCCTCTGCTTCCACAGCTGAAGCTCTGGGTCTCTTCAAGCAAGAGCCACCATGTCTCCCAGGAGGATGGTGCTAGTCTTAAAAATGTTCTTGTCTTATTACATTTGCGCTCCAAATTCAGACAGAACAGACCTGAGCCCCGGCTTTGCCCTGTCTTCACAGCCGGTCCTCCAATCCTCAGTGTCCTTGTCTGTATTATGGGGATGCTAATGTCAACCTCATGGCTCGTTTGAAGGATTGAGTGAGGAGATGCCTAGGAAGGGCTCAGCCCAGCATTACCCCAATAAATGTAACCTTCCCTTGTTACATCTGACAACGGGGGCCAGAACCATAGCCAACTCCCCTCATCTGCCAACCTTGTTGGCTGTGCTGATTTCATCCCCACATCCTAGCTCTCAGGTTGCAAGGGTAGGACAGAGCGTCTAAGGACCCAGTCGGGTAGATGCTGCCGCAGAGGAGGACTCCTGAAGGAGCAGCTTCTGGGTGGGAATGGAGTTCATGTTCACAGATGTTTGACGTCCATCCCCGTTCAAACCAGTCCAGAGTGCTCATTCCCATGTCCTGGCCCCAGAGGGGAGGAAGGCAAGTGGGTAGCAACCCGTGAGAGGGTTTTCTCCTTGGGACAAGACTCAAGGCTGCTTGAGGAGGGGATGGTTGACAATGTTGGGGGTACTTAGGGGTCTGACTCCAGTTTCTAGGAAGCAAACTCAAATATTTTCAGGCCTCAGGTGAAGCAAAGCATGTGTCTCCTCTCAGAGGAATTCCCATAATAAGTTTAGGAATCCAGTAACTACCTTCAAACGGGCCCAGAATCCTCCCCCCAATATCTGCCCCAGCTCCAGTGCCTCCAACCACAGCCGTCCCCCTCACGGGACTGTGCCTCACACCCAGAATGAGCTCAAAAGTCGGCGCTGTTATCATGACCCCGCAGGGGGCCCCTGACATCCCAGTGAGCTGACACCATGGATGGGGAAACAAAGGGGCTATGACGGGCCCAAGGCCTCGCTGCTGTGGCTGGGAAGCCCGGGGATCTGGCCGGCTTGAGCAGAAGGACAGCACAGGCCCATCTGTGTGTCCTGAGCTGCTCTGTCCCTCTGCTCTCTATCAGTGCTTGGGGATGGCTGGGAGAGCTGGGCCTGGTGGGGAGTTCCTCCTGACCAGTGGGCCACCACAAGTCCTTGATGCTCAGGCCTCCAGGGCGACCCGAGAGCCCTGCAGCCCCCAGCCCACTGTCCTCAGCCGTTCCAGCAGATAGGCTGTGCTCATTCCAGGTTTTTACGGTTATCTCTCTCTCTCTCTCTCTTTTCTTGCTCCCTCTAAGAGGCAAATGTTCTAACAAAGATGTGATGCTGGAATGAGGCATTAATTTCAATAGTCACTTAAAAGCAATTACCTGGGAAATACTAATTTTCCCATTAAATACTGCACAGCCCAAACCTCAGGTGATTCTCCCTCCTTAATCTCCCTGGCCCCCCCACCCCCTGCTTCCTCCACGCCTTAACCCCCCTTCCTTGCTACCAACAACTCACCACCTGCAGATCATTTCTGCATACCGTCCTAAAATTCTATCCTGAGTAGATAAATGATTCCGTCTGGTTAATAAGTAACCTCTAGACAGCAAATGCCCGACGGGCAAATTACTCTGAGGAAATCACACTGGAGGGGTGTTGTCCCCCACCAGACAAGGTGTCTTTTTAGGAGCACAGAGCAGGTGGCTAATAGTGTTAGCAGCTTCACGGACATGGGGACCGGCAGGCACATGGGGGCCGGAGGATGGGGGCGCAGGCTGCCTTCGGAGGTCTCTCCTTGGTAATGAGACATGGCTGATGGAAAGACTCGCGTTTCCAGGTCTTCCCTTGGTCCTCCACAAGACGAAGGTGCAGAAGAGGCGAGCCTTTCAAGGCCCTTCTCAGGGGAAGCTTCGATCCAGGTGGGTCAGAACCTGACAGACACAGTGGGTGCCTTGAAATTGATTGTGTGTCTTTCACTCCAGTTGGGAGAGAAGTCCTGGCTGTCTCCCTTCATCCCCAGCTGAAGGCCCTGGGGCGTGCCTGAGGCAGAGCTAGAGGCTAGAAAAAGGGAGTCTTGGCCCACGCCCCATTTCCCCCCAGTCTCCCCCTGTTCCCTGACCCCCAACCCCTTCCTTGTCTTCCAGCTACAGGCTCTCCTGGTTGCATTACTGCAGGGGCCCGCACTCAGATGCCATCTAATGTGAGCTCCCTCCACCAGAGACTCACCAAACACACTACCAAGGGCTGCCTGCTCTTTCACAGAGATTCCAATTATAATTATTAAAAATAAGAGGTGACTGATTAATATGTGGCAGACATCACAGGCTCAATTCCCTCTGCTCTTTTCATCCACTGTGTGAGTGGTCCACCACCAGCACCAGTGAACAGAAGAAGATCTGAGCCCCAGACAAGTTCAGTCCTGTCCCCTCAGGTCATACAGCCCAGCTCTGAGGATTTGAGCCCAGGTTCTCTTGGCTCTGGGACCTGAAGGATGGCCGTACCATCCATCCAGGCTGCAGGACTCAAGGAAATTCATCTCCAGTGAGGGAGCTTCGAGTCCTGGCAAGGGGCAGGGACTGACCCCACAGCCTTCATATGGTTCATAGCTGCCAGCACCTGCAGCCTCTTCACCCTGAGTAAGAGAGACCAGGAACCTCCAGCACGTATGGAAAACAGCATGGTGGGTCCTCAAAAAATTCACAGTAGAACTACCGAGTGATTCTTCAATCCCACTTCTGGGTCATATCCAAGGGAAACCAAATCAAGATCTCAAGATCTCTGCACTCCCCTGTTCACTGCAGCATTATTTACAATAGCCAACATATGGGAACAACCTAAGTGCCTTTCGAGAGATGAATGGATAAAGAACATGTGGTTTATACATACAATGGAACATTATCTAACCTTTAAAAAAAAAAAGGAAATCGTACCTTTTGCAAAAACAGATGAACCTGGAGGATACTGTGCTAAGTGAAATAAGGCAGACACAGAAAGATAAATACTGCAGGATACTTTTAGGTATGTGGAATCTAAAACCATCACACTCAAAGAAGCAGAGACTAGAATGGTGGTTGCCAAGGGTTGGTGGATAGAGAGAAATGGGAAGATGTTGGTCATAGCCAAACACCAAGTTTCAGTGACACAGGATGAAGTTCTGGGGACCTAAAATACAACACGGTGACTCTAGTTAACAATCCGTATTATATACTTGAAATTTGCTACGAGGGTGGATCTTAAGTGTTCTCACCACAAGAAAAAAAGAAAGGAATTGGTAATATTTGAGGTGACAGATATGTTAATTAGTTTGATGGTGTTCATCATTTCACAACATATACATATATGAAAACATCAAACTATACCTTGAATGTATACAATTTTACAAATTTTATTTGTCAATTATATCCCAATAAATCTGGGGGGCAAGGAGAGAGACCAGGAGCTGAGAGCTCTACACGCATTCTTTGTCTCACCTTCCTGACTCCCACCTGAGGGGAGAGAAGCCGAGGCACAGAGGGGCTGAATCAAACAAGTCCACATAGAAGTAAGGCCTCTTCTCTTCTCTTCTCTAGGCAATGGGCTTTAATGCTCCCTGTTCTTTGACGGCTCTGAGTCGCCCTTCTTGGGCTTGGGTGCCGCCAAGCTCCTACATTAGCCCTGATACCCGTGTGAACTTAGAGACGTGAATACTGTGATTCCCTCGAGCCCATGCAGCCTATGCCAGGGCTGGGGTGTGAAACAGCAAGAGAAGGGGTCTTGGGGCTCTGCTCCCGCTGGCCACGCCTGCAGAAGGCCACAAGGGAAGGCTGGGCCACAGGGCCAGGAGTGTGGCTAGTCAGCCACGCACACATAAGGAGACGTCTGTCTGCTTTAGGAGCAGCCCTGCAGTGGTGGGGAGTTGGGGGGGAAGCCTGCGAAGCTGCTGGAAGCTGCTCTGGTCTGGCTGGGGTCACGCCAGCCCAGGTCCCGTCTTTCCTTCAGAGCAGAAAATCAAAGCGCATTGAAGAAAGCCCTGAGAAGGCTGTCACTTTCCTCCCGTGAGGGCCTGGGGTGGACTTCTGGCCAGGGCGGCGGGTGGGGGGCAGTTTGGAGGACTGACTTTTGTAGTGAAATAATGTGTCTGGGATAAGTGATGGTTCGGTCTCTTCTGCTGTCTGGTCCGCTCCCGCCGGCCTCACCAGCGGAGTGGCAAGAAAGAGTAATTTGAGTTCTGTGATCTAAGGGATCCCAGGCACCCCAAGGCAGCCAGAGAGCCACACCATTTGGAGAACCCAGTTGTATGCTTTCCACAGCCTCCTACTGTTGGCACCGTATTGTCTGGAGGAGCCTAACACTGCAGCAGCAGCCTCGGCCAGCCCAGGGCCAGGAAGCGTGGGGCCACGTAGTTGGTGTAGGAGTGCGAGAGCATAGGCTGGGGAAGCAGAGAGACGGGGCTCCATCGCCATGCTCGGTATGACCCTGGGGAAATCCCAGCCTCTCCAAGACTCAGTTTCTTCACCTGAGCAGTGGGGACAATAGTGTCAACTTCGCAGCCCGCTAGTGTGACAATTAAACGAGAATCTTAATAGACGCCTAAAAATGTCAGCATCGTAATGATGGGAGTTTATTACTACCAACGACCCACATTTGCTCCACACCGACTGCAGACGGAACTCTATGCTGAGCATTTCATACTAACTGTCCCATTTAGTCATCCTAAAAATCAAATAAGGTACGTATTATAATTACCCCCATTGTACAGATGAGAAAACTGAGACTCCAGAAGGCTAACGTTTTCCAGAATCACCGCACAAGGGTATGCAGAGAGCAAGCCACAAGAAGCTGGAGCATTGGATATCCACCATTCTCTTCCTGCCTTTTCCCCTGGATGCTCGGGTGATGCTTGTTCCTTTAATGGAACAAATGTGCCTCTTATTGTAAAGTCTGCAGCCCCTCCCACATCCATACCTCACAGTCTTCTTTATGTGTGCCATGAAATAGGATACGTGTGCTTTTTTATTTTCAAAATGAAGAAAGCAAGGCATTGCAAAGTTAAGTCACACACAGCCAGCAAGTGGCAGAGAGTGTAAGAAAACCAGCATTTACGCGCACCTACGGCATGCCAAGGGCTGTGATGATTTCAGGCTCCTGTTGTCACATGATCTGCAGGGGAGTTTTGGGAGATATTGGAATTCCCTTGACTTCTCATAACCACCCAGGAAAGAAGGTCTGATTATTTATTACCTTATTTCACAGACAAGGAAACTGAGGTCCAGAGCATTAAATTAGACTCCGAAGCCTGTTAACAAGGAAGGAGAAGATCCCTTTCTGCTTCTCAAGGAATGCGTGGACAACTCTGATTCCCACCTGAGGCTGAGATGGAGATGAGTTCTGTGTTCATCCCACATACCCGTGCCCGCACCCCAAATCCCACAGATCAGTCAGGGGGAGGTTCCTGAGGCACGGGCTTCCCGACAGAGCGAAGGCATGGGTCCAAAAGGGCTGCCACGTTTGTGCGTGGCCAGGCAGATCAAAACGCTGTGCTCCCCGATCACACTCCTGCATAACTGCAGATGAAGGCTGAGGCCCACGGCAAGCCGTCCCCTCTGGCCCCTGTCATCATCTCTAACATCAGACCCCATCTTCTTGATCACTTCCAATACTGGTAACATAATGTGGGGCACACATCCAGTACATGAATGTTTATTGATTTATACATTCTATTTATGTGCTACTGAGCTAACCGAAGCATCACAAAGCAGACACAAACATTGACATTTCAAGGGGCCATACGAACCCCTAACTAGAATTTCTGATGTTTTCTCTCTGCACACCAGACAGGTCCCCTCTGGTGTGGCCCCTCCAGGCTGGGGGCCACTGCTTTTGGACCTCGATGGAGAGCCTGCTGGGGCCCTGGCCAGGGCCAGACCCTGGGCTGCAATTTCTGCCCTTCTCGGCAAGAGGCTGTCCAGTGAGGCATTTGGAAGCACAGGCTTTGTGGTCAGAGGGAGTGGGTTCGGAGCCTAGGAGGTGACTTTCCTCCTTGAAGCTTCGGTTTGTTCACTGCTAAAATGAGGTAGACAGCTCATGCGGAGTTGATAGGGCACCTGCAGGGCACGGCATGTGCGTGGCATGCAGTAGGTGCTCAACACATGCTCTGTCCCTACCTGCACTTGGGAGGTACGGATGTGGCGTGGGTACGTGGACATCAGTCCCAGGGACGAGGTCTGGATGAGGAGGGACTGACTGGTGGCACAGGAGAGAAGTCCAAGGACCCCCTGGCTCTGGAGCTCACCCCGTCCCACAGGTGAGGTGCGTCTCCCCGGGGAAGCCGGGCTGGTTTCACTCCAGGTAGAATTCCGCAAATGGAATCACACACGTTCATAATTTCGGCTTAATCCTTCTTTTGGCATCCTCCCAGTTTTGCTTGCAAAAGCTTGTACATCCCTTTGGCAACTTAGAAAGCAGAGTAGAACCAGAAAAATAATTCTGGAGAAGTAGAAATTTATTTTTGGCCTGGAACAGCCTCGTGATGTGAGACTGCACGCTCTCTGTGTCAAGGCAGACCCCCCACCCCACGCCCCGCCCTGCCCCGGGCCATTTAGCATGACCCACACCACTCCTTTGAGGCCACCAAAGAGACGGGACACCTCCTAAGCCAAAAGCTGCAGCCTCGAGTGGGAAATGCCTGCACTCTCCCGCCTAGGAGGCAGCCTGCCTCCTCCTGAGCGAGCGGCATGCCCTTTCTCCGTTGAGGTATCAGAGCCGCTCATCAGCTGCAGCGGGATGCGTGAAGCCGCTGTCCCCCGCTCTGACCCTGCTCCAGAGCGTTCCAGTGAGTAGCAATCCGGGGCCGGTCCATCCCGGTATGTCTCCTCTAGAAGAACTGCTTTCAAACTGCCACCAAATTAAACTTGCATTTCCGCAGGGGAGGGAAGTGGTGGGTAACGGTGGAAAATGGGGAGAATTGGCCACGGGTGGAGGGGGGCTGCACTGCTTTTTCTCAGAGGGGCTGGATGCTCTGGCTTCCCTGGGAACCATAGCACTGTCTCTGGTATATGCCTACCCCGGAGCCCTCACGTCTGAGCTTTCCGAGCAGGTATCAGATTCCACTGTGGCTGCAGTGGGTGTTGATGGAGAATCCAGCTGGGCTGCAAGGACACATCTCTGGTGCAAGCCTGGATCACAAATATGGTGGCTGAGGGGTTGGAGGGGAGGGGGGGGCAACCTGCATCGACCTCCCCCCATGCTAATAACCCATACTCCTTAGTCCTTACCTTCAGTGCCTTTGGCCCTGCCTTCCTTGCCTCCCCGCTCAAAGTGAGGATACTCACAATACCGACTACCATCCTTAGCACGAAGTTGCATAATCTTTAACTTTCCCTGGGCCCTGGCCTGCCAGTCTCCGCTCCAGCCACTGAGAGGACAGGATGAATTCATTTGCAAAGGACAAGCACAAACCTCTGGTGCAAAACAAATGCAATGTACCACAGTAAATGGGAGCAGCTTAGAAAAAAAAAAAAAGGACCAAATCCACTGGGGACCCGTTGCCATAGGAACTGGCGTTACAGCTTGCTTCCGATAATTAATGGAGGGTTTTGCTCTTACAGTATTCTTGAAACTTCGCTGTCCTTGTGCTGCACTGCAGAATGCAGCATCGTCTCCCCATTCATAAATATTTCATTACCACCGGCTGCCGCGTTTCATCACGGCGGATAACGCTCGGCCTAATCCACCCCTCGCCGAACGCCGGCTGTCCTGCCAGGGAAGCGAGATTGGCTTCTCCCTCTTCCTTCCGCCGGCTCCATGTACGTGGTGTGAACTTCTCTAGGTTCCCAGGCCGGGATGGGCGCCTTCACTGTGGCTCCCATTTCAGATCCTGACATCTATTCGCTGCGCCTTGTCTTCCTTTTCCTCCGCGCCGAGGCACCTGTCCGGCTCAGGGCCCCCTGGTACCCACTTTGAAGGAGTCCTGGGAAGACACGGGGCTTTCGACTTCGGTTCTGCAGTCTGCTGGCTGAGCTTCAGCTCCCTTGCGGGGGTCAGAGGGAGGTGAAGGAGCCGCTGGGGCCCGTGGATGTGCTCAGATGGCCGGGCTGGGGGTGGAATGGGGTCTGCAGCTGCTCCCGCTCAGGCAGCAACACTGGGGGAGGATGACCGGAGGCTCGGAAGCCCAGGTGTTAGTGGAGAGTGAGCACTGGCCTGGGGGGTGACCTGGGGACACTGCCCCTGGGCTCTCGGCTTGTTGCCCTTTTGCCTCCCACGAGAATATAAGCACCACCGGTCATTTGCCACCAGCCCCGTCCTGTACAGCCTTCCGGGCTCCAATGAGAGGGTGTTTGCCCTCTGTGATGACTCTGCACCCAGCCCGCTCTGGGTCACCATGGCACCCCCTTCCCACGCCTTCCCCAGGCTGCAGGGAAAGTGGGGGCCGATGCCTGGGAAGATACTTGCCGTGGGCAGTCCTGAACACTTACCGTCCCACAGTCTGCTTCTCTCCGAGTCCCCTTCGCAGGACACGGGGTCTAGGCAGATGTGCATGGTGGACCCAGGGGCCAGAGTCGGGTGAGGTGGGGCCAAGGCAAGGAAGAGCCAGAGGGGATCAATACTAGGGAGATCAAGTCATGCCAAGAAGTCCCAGGAAAGAGCTCAGGGAAGACAGAAGACGAGGCCAAGAGGCTCAGAAATGGTGGGATTTCTGCATGAAAGGGGAACTGGAAGCCGAGAGAGTCAGGCAGGACTGAGCACAGAAGGGTCCAGCCAGCAGGCAGGAACACCTGGATGCTCCACTGTGGAGATCTCCATGGGGGGGCCCATGGGGGTCAGGCCAGCTAGACACGAATGGGGGATAATGTCAGCTACTGTGATTGCATTTCTCTCACTGCTTTTAGCTCCTTCTCCAAAATCCACCCTCATAATAGACGCTGGCTTGATGGGTGCAGCTGAGTCCCAAGAGCACTCTGCCCCACAACCTTCAGCCATGCCAGTGTAGACGGCGGGCCACCCATAGAGACACTCTGCCCTGCCCCTAAATTCCCCAAGCTGCCTCCATGAGTTCAGGACTCTCTTCGACAGAACTTCCAGCCTTCTATTCAGTCTGAAGGGAAAGCTGGTCTGAGACTCGGTGCTCACTCCAGAAGCCCCAGACTCCCTGAACTATCTAATATTCCTATCTATGTCCTTTGACTTATAAGACCAGGGACCTAGGGTGTACCCTCACCTTTCTGGCCCTGGGAACACTTGCTGGAATCCTGGACTGCTCTGATTCTGTCAGGGCCGGTTCAAAGTGGGCTCATACCAGCCTTCAGGAGCTTGGACCTCCCCACACCTGCACCTGCTCCTGGTGGGAGGAGCCTCTGCAGGACCCGCCCACGGTAGCGTTCTTCTGCCAGTTCTCTTTCTAGCCTCATCTGCTACCGGACACAAATTTAACTCCCCTGCCCACACTGCTCACCACCTTCTCTGCTTACCTTTCTTTTTTTTTTAAATTGTGGTAAAATACACATAACGTAAAAAGTACCATCTTAATCATTTTAAAGTGTAGGTTCTGTGACATTAAGTATATTCACATTGTTCTGTGACCATCACCACCATCCGTGTCCAGAACTTTTTCATTTTGCAAAACCGAAACTCTGTCCCCATTCAACACTAGCCCCCTTCCACCCCCCTGCCCCTGGCAACCACCCTTCTACTGTCTGTCTCTAAGAATTGGGCTCCTCTAGGAACCTCATTAAGTGGGATTATATAGGATTTGTCCTTTTGTGGTTGGCTTAGCTGTTACTTCACTGGGCGTAATGTGTCCAAGTTCCCTCCGTGTTGTAACACACGTCAGAATTTCTTTCCTCCCTAAGGCTGAGTGATATCCCACTGTACGTGAACACCACATTTTGCTTTGTCCACGCATCCATCAATGGACACTGGTGTTGCTTGCACCTTTTGGCTGTGGTGCATAATGTTGCTATGCACGTGAGTGTACAAATACCTGTTTGAGTCCCTGCTTTTACTTTTTTGGGATATATACCCAGAAGTGGAAATGCTGGATCGTATGGTAATTCTATGCTTAATTTTTTTTTTGAGGAACCTGCATACTGTTTTTTATAACCACTGCACCATTTTACACTCCCACCAGCTGTGCACAAAAGTTCCCATTTCTCCACATCCTTGCCAACACTTGTTATTTCCTGCTTGGGGTTTTTTGTTTTGTTTTTTAATACTCGCCATCCTAATGGGTGTGAAATGGTCTCACTGTGGTTTAATTCACATTACCCTCCTGATTAGGGATGTTGAGCCTCTTTTCATGCACTTGTTGGCCATTGGAGAAACATCTCTTCAAGTCCTTTGCCCATTTTTCAGTGTTTCAACAGAGTTGAATTCAATTCAATTATTGTTGAATTACAGGAGTTCAGCATGTTCTGGAGCTTTGGTGGGAGGCACCTTTGCTATGAATGAGCCCCCGTGACCTTGAGCCATACACCGTTAAGAGTCCTGTGGAGTCTGGTCTCCACAGTCACATCTCCTTCAGCAGGATCAACCCACCTGCCCCCCTGGGAGCCATCTTCAGTCTCTTTCTTTGCAGGGAGTGGTAAGAAGCACATGAGCATTTTCAGGTTCGGGTTCCCAGCGGTTCCCCTTAGGTAGGATGTGTGACGCATTACTTTTGTGACCTTTCCTTCCTGTGGGTGCCTAGGCCTTGCTGACCCCGGGTCCCAGCAGCTCTTTCCACAGATGACTTCTGGGCACATCCATAGCACTACCCCATCACATTTTTCTAGGGCAGTGCCAAACATTTCATAATTACAGCTTCAGGGAAGCTTCAAGGGCAAGGAGAAAGGAAATGTGTACCAGAAGTCTTCTTTCCGTTCATTATTGCTACCGTGATAGATGTTCAAGTCCTCACCTTCCAGACCCCATTGTGTTCTGCACTGCTGCGTTTGTGGACTATCTATTCTGAGCTGCTGGTCCCAAAGCCTTCCCTGACAGCTTCGCCTTATTCTCCTGGAGGTTTCCACTTTCCATCTGCAGGGAGGCTCCCAGGAGCATCAGAGCAAGAGAAGGGAGAGAAGGCAGGGGAGAAAGAACAAAGACAGAGAAGGGTAGGAAGACTTTCCCTCTGTCTTCTGCTCCTACCCGGGGGAGGAGCCCCAACTCCACACCTGTTGGCTTAGGAGAAATGCACCTGCTTCTCACTCCAGTCCGAATGTGGTGAATTCAGACTTTCACCAATTCAATTTCAGAATTCAAAGATTCTGACTTTCAAGGAAGATGTTTTCCCCTAACATTGAGGAAATCTGACATATTTGTCGGTTAGCTCTGCCCTCTGAGGAGAAGACATGTATCCTTCAGAACAAGCCCAGGGAGCTGGGTAGGGAGTGGGGGACGGGGGAGGGCAGGGAGCAAAATATTGGAAAGAGAAACAATGGTGGGCAGGGGTAGGCTGTGGGGAAGGGGGAGAAAGCTTCAGGAACACCGCAGGTCATCTGAAGAGCAGCTCACAGAGCACCTGGTGTTAAAGAATCCCCATCTCCTCAGCAACTAAGGCTGGCCCCACCAAGTCTTTGAAATGGAGGATTTCTACAGCAGCAACACCCCTCTTCTCTTGGGTTCTGACCCACCCATCTCCACCCTCATTCCTCCATGGAAAATAGACCCTAGATGTGGCCTTTGGGAAGCTCCAAGTTTCTCCAGGTTGTGGAGAAAAGGGGGTGCTGTGTGGGTGGGCAGGACTTCCAGCCCACTATCCTAGGAGCGTCCCTCAGCGTTTGTCTGTTCAATATGTATTTGTTGAAGGAAGTCCCACTGCTTAAATATGAGGGGGGTAAACTCCTGGCCTGGAGAACCTCTGAGGACCCCTCCACCTCGGACATCTCGTGGTCCCACATGGCCCCAGGCAGACAGTGATAAATGCCCCCCTCCATCCCCGTTAGTCACAAGGAGCTGGCCAAGTATAAGGTCATTGCAAGGAAGATGGGGTTGGCCCGCACCCCCGGTCCAGACAGCGCAAGTCTTTGTCACACCAGGAATGGTCGGTTGTCCTTGGGAGAAGTTGGAATTGGTTGGCACCCCAAGGTGCCCAGGGATGCTGGAATTTGATAAAGGGAGACTTTCTGGGGCCTGGTGTCATTCTAAGGAAGTGAATGGGGGGCAGCTTTTCATCTCCCATGAGAGATTTTCTAGACAAATGAAACTGATTTTTGGTCAAATGGAGACCCTAAGTAGAACTATTTCACAAAACATAACCAATAGCTAGCGACTTAATCATTTCCCTTTTGTGCTCAAAGCCCACATGTGTGTAGGTGGAGAGGCTGACTAGAAATCACAGAAACCCAAGAGTCTGGTGGTAGCCTCTGAATTAGGGAGTCTCTGTTCCAGCTGCACATCGTGATGACCTGATGGGTTTGTTGAGCTCTGATGTTCAAGCCCCACCCTCGCCAAGTCTGATTTAAATGGCCTGGGTGGGGATGGGGGTGGGCATAGGGATTTTTTAAATGCTGACCAGGTGATCATGATGGGCAGCCAGGATTGAGGGCCACTGATCAAAACAACATCTGCACGACTTCCACCAATCTCTTTCCTTGGTATTTACCCAAAGGAGCTGAAAACATGTCCCAGCAAAACCCTGTGCGTGGATGTTTATAGCAGCTTTATTCGTATATGCCAAAACTTGGAAGCAACCAGGATGGCCTTCAGTAGGAGAATGGATAAATAAATGGTGGTCTATCCAGACAATGGACTATTACCCTGCATTAAAAAGAAATGAGCCATCAAGCCATGAAAGACACACAGAGGAATCTTAAATGCATATCACTAAACGAAAGAAGCAATCCGCCCAGGCTACCTACTTCATGTCTCTAACTCTGTGACATTCTAGAAAAAAGCAAAACCACTGTCCATTATCTGTGGAGACGGTAAAAAGAACTGGGGTTGTCAGGGGTTGGAGGACCAAGGGATGAATAGGCACAGCAGAGAGGAGTTTTAGGGCAGTGAAATGACACTGTGTGATCCCATAATAATGGAGACATGTCCTTATACATTTGCCCAAACCCGCAACACCAGCAGTGAAGCCTCATGTCAACTCTGGACTTCGAGTGATGGTGACGTGTCCATGCAGGTTCCTCAATCGTAACAATGGCCCACTCTGGGGGGATGTTGGTGAGGGGGGAGGCTGTGCATGTGGGGGGGGCAGGTAGGGGGCCTACGGGAAATCTCTGCACTCCTTTTCGCTCAACTTTGCTGTAAACCTAAAACTTCTCTAAAAAAAAGTTAAGTCTCTTTAAAAAGTTGCATAAATTAACACGGGCAAGAGTCTTCTCACGTGATTCACTATATTGAACTTCCCATTCGTAAAACATAAGAGTGATGCATTTTTAAAGATTCAGGTCAGGTTTGTGTTGACAGAAGTGAAATGTCTGTCACTGGTTCATGTGGCAGTAACAGTGTCTTTTGAGGGAAGCGCTGAGGTACACTTTCCCCCAGAGAATCCTCAAGACCAGGCTCATGGCCAGCCCTCAGCAGGGACTTCTGAGAAGAACAGAGCTTCAAAGACTATGAGAGGGGCGCCTGGGTGGCTCAGTCGGTTCAGCGTCCAACTCTTGATGTTGGCTCAGGTCATGATTTCAGGGTCATGAGATCGAGCCCTGCATCTGGCTCCGCGCTCAGCATGGAATCGGCTGGAGATTCTTTCCCTCTGTCCCTCCCCCCACTCGCTCGCTCTCCCTTGCTCAGATAACTAAATAAATCTTTAAAAGAAAAAAACACTGGGGCGCCTGGGTGGCTCAGTCGGTTAAACATCTGCCTTCGGCTCAGGTCATGATCTCAGGGTCCTGGGATCGAGCCCTGCATCGGGCTCCCTGCTCAGCGGGGAGCCTGCTTCTCCCTCTCTCTCTGCCTGCCATTCCCCGGGCTTGTGCTCGCTCTCTCTGTGTCAAATAAATAAATAGAATCTTAAAAAAAAAAAAATTAGCTACCCCCACGTCAGTGTTATCTAGAATTCTGCACCCAGATATTCACCCTCTCCTCCCAGGTTTTACATGGCTGATGTTTCTGGGAGTGTCCATGTACAAAATGTGAGTAGTTAGGCACCCATCACAGCTTTGTTATACCTCTTCCTGCAAGCAGGATTTGACAGGAGAGAGTAGGCAAGGGGAAGGGTGAGGACCCCAGGGTTGAGACGGGGGCCCTTCGTCCTCTTCCGCTCCTGCGTGCCTGTTTCTAGGGGCAGCTCTGTAGCAGGGGCTTGCAGGAGGGATGGCCAGCGGTCTCCAGCCAGTGTGAACAAGGCTTGGGAGGTCCTCCCTATTCCAACCAGACCTGACCCAGTGCCCACCTCCAGAAGAGAGGCTGGGCATGTGGACACCGAGGCGCCGTGGCCACTCGTGGCAGCCCAGTGGCAGGGTCCGAGAAGGGAGTGGGTGCCCGGAGGCTGAGGATGATGCGCCCATATGAATTCCCTGCATGGCATGCTTCAGTCTAGGGCTCCACATACAGGGCACAGGGGACAAGCTCTGAGATGCTTCCCAGTCCAGCTGTCACCCAGGTCCTTTGAGACGCCAGCAGGGCACTGGGATGTGGGCCACACAGTGTGTGGAAGTGACATTCACTCTTGAAGGAAACCTGGACTGTTTCCCACTGGGATGTGGTGGGAAAGAGCTTCAGGTCTGGAGTCAAGAGACCTTCCATTTACAACCCTGTGGTTTTATTTCCCTAGACCTCAATTTCCCCGTCTCGAAGCCAGTGCCGATGTCTGCCGTGCCTTCCATCCTAGAGGGTTGTACGGATCAGGTGGGGTGAAACCCTTTGAAATCTATTGACCTTTCTAAATATAAGGGATCATTATCTGCCTGATCTGCCACTGGCTCTCTGGGGGAACACGGGGTCAGCATTTAACCAAATGCAACTTGCAGAGAAATCAAGACGCAGAGCAACTGGTGATACAGGCCGTCTGTGCCCATCACCCCCGCCACAGAGGCAATCACTCTTTGGGGTTGCATGATGCCTGTCTCAGTGGCTTCCAAAACAACTAATCCTTTGATGTTAAATTTAAAAAAATTAATTTCTCGGGGCGCCTGGGTGGCTCAGTTGGTTAAGCAACTGCCTTCGGCTCAGGTCATGATCCTGGAGTCCCGGGATCGAGTCCCGCATCGGGCTCCCTGCTCGGCAGGGAGTCTGCTTCTCCCTCTGACCCTCCTCCCTCTCATGCTCTCTGTCTCTCATTCTCTCTCTCTCAAATAAATAAATAAAATCTTTTAAAAAATATTAATTAATTAATTAATTAATTAATTTCTCATTAGAGTTCCCTGAGAAAGGGAACTTTGTTTTTTGGTGGGTGTTTCTTTTTGCAAAGGATTTTTATTAATAATGATTTTTAAACCCCTGGTTCTGGAGTCAACCCCTTGTTCCAGAATCCCGTGGCGGTGCAGGCCCTAAGGAGTTGCCTGAGGCTGCTGCCCTCGGAAGGGAGCCACGCTGGCCTCAACAGCCCCCCGCCTGCCCAGGACACTGACTGCATCTGCAGGAGGAAAGAGGGCCCCGGAAGGGCGTGGCGCTCACGGTCCCCGACGACCAGCCATTCCCACAGACAGCCCCCTTTGCTTCTGCCCTACAAACACCTCTTGGCGTCCCCAGGAGGCATGCGACAACAATGCCCTTATAAATAGGCTCCTCCAACTTGGGGAGGTGGCAATTTCAAGAAATCCGGTAGAAGAAACAGCCAGTGTTGCAATCTCGACAAGGTTCTTGGGCTTTTTCTTTTTCTCTTTCCTTTTTTTTTTTTCCCCCTTTCCCTGTTTTAACTGTTAAAATTCATCTCCGACATTGCACACAGGAATGAAATCAACAGTCTCTTATCAGATCCCAAATCTGTCAGCGATGTCTACCAGCTGCCTGGAGCCAAAAGCCTCTTAGCACATGTGTGACTTGAGCTGAAAAAGGGGCTGGGACAACAACACAGGCAGTTTGGTTCTGACACCCTCGTTCCCAAACATTTGCTCATTTAGAGCACGGCAAGCAGCGCTGCCTCCATCCTTGTCTATCTCAGTTCCGTGCGCTTCCAGACGTGGTTCAAGCATCCCCCGGGCACGCATTAGTGTCCTCTCTCGGCAGGCAGGATCTGACAAAGCACCCAAGTTCTGAAAGTATTCGGCCCAGGGTGTGTGAGAGCTGAACCCTGCCCCAGGGATGACTGCCTTCTGCCTCTCCCCGGCTCAGCCCGACCTGATCAGGCACCCAGGCCTCCTGGGCAGTACCCTCAGCTCTTCCCATGCTGTGGAGACGTGGGCTTGCATGACAGGGTGAGGGGGAGAGCAGTGGGCCGAGTGCTTTCAGAACTTGGGTGCTTTGTCTGGCCAGTCCTTGGGCAGCCCTTTGGCTGGGCAGCTCTGGGATCACTGGAGTGACACCCCTTCTCCCATGACTTCTGCTGGAGAGAAACACAAGACTTAATGGGATGTCAGTTTCCTGAGAACAAGGGTGGGGTTAATCCATCTATGTATTTCTGGGCCTGGCATATAAGTGCCAGTATTAATAAGAACCACTCAAGGAGCATCTACCAAATGCCAGGTACTTTATATAGATCTTCTTGTGGATATTAATCTATTTCTTAAGCACATGAGTGAAAAAAGCTAGAAAATTAAGGAAACTTCCTGAGGTAGCAAAAGTTGGCAAAGCCACTTTTCCCTTGACTTCTTTATTATAGTGACTGATGAATGGATACATCAAATGGATGAATGAATGAATGCTGGAGTGAGTGAATGCATCGATCTCTGTTATCCCATCTAGTAATCAGTCTCTGTGTCTGTCTGTCTGAAGACAGAGAACATGACCAGAAGGAGGAACTTGGGTCTGCATGGCAAAGGTAGGGGACCCCAGGAGCTCAGGCCGGTGAAGACCTGGGTTTCTAGGTTGGGGGGGGGGGGGGGTTGAGCTCAGACTCATGGACAGTAGAAGCAGGAGCATCTCCTTCCTCTCCTCTTCAGCTTTCATGCCTGAACCCCAGTGCTATGGGGGTGCATGGCCGGAGTAGAGATGTTTTAGACTCTGCAACATCCAGGAGGAGACAAAGCAAGGATCTCTCTTTGCTGGTTGGAAAAGAGGCTATTTGCACTTGGTTATTCATACCACCAAGCAGAAGAGAGGGCACTTCTGGTTCTGACCCCATCATGCCCTTCGGTAGTATGTCTGCCCCAACAAGAGTACCCTTCATGGTTGTCTTGATCTGATTTAACCTGCATAAGATGAGGCAGAGGAAGGGGGGGAGGAGCAGAGCCCAGGTGAACACCTCTCCAGTGGGCCCATCTGGCTCCAAATCATCTTCCTCCACCCAGGTAGAGGGCATCACTCGGCAGCAGTTGAAAGGTTAGAACCTTTGGAAATCTGAGCAGGAGAGTTTCCAAAGGCAGCCTCCCTGCCCATTCCTCGGGGTGTCCGCAGCCACCTGATCACTCCTCAAACAGCCCTTCCCCTCCCCTTCCTGTGTCTCAGCCTTGCTCTCTGCTCACCCGTCACCCTCCTTGTCTTCACCCTTAGCAAGCAGAGCCCTGACACTGACTCTGAGAGAGACAGCAACCTGGTGTGTTTGTTCCTGCCATTGCTGCCGGCATCCCATGTCACAGAGGGACACACAGACAGACCGCCAGAAGGACGGACCCAAGAGGAAGGCTTGGTGAGCAGGGCAGGAGAGCTTATTCAGCCATATTCTTGAGCTCTTACCACACATCCAGCCCTGCGTTAAGCTCTGAGAGGGTTTGAGAAGAGACAGGGGGATGAGCCAGATGTAGTCTCCTGCTGAACAGATGGACAATGAGTCTTTATCCCATGTTTCAAGGGGACCCAGGATTTGCTTTAATCGGGTGTGATTAGACACATAGGCATGAAGATGACCGTCGTGAAGAAACAAGTCTGTGATACAGGAGGAACTGCACCCCACACAGGGCCACACGGGAAGAACCAGGGTTGCTCAGAAAGCAGAACTAGGGGGAGAAAAACGTGGGCCAGAATCTTTACTGTGGTCTCCTTGGGTTGGAACAGGCAAAGCGAGGTGGGCAGGCTTAGGATTGGCTATTTTAAATCATTCAGTGGGCTCTGGGACATAAGGGCTGTCCCTGCTTGCCTGGTACCTGGCTCGGGGGTGATTAGGTGGACAGTGGCCAGCAGTGTGAAAGCCCATAGAGGATGTGGTTGGGATGCTCCTGGATTTGTTTGTCTGTATCTGAAAGATGAACTCTGAAGCAGATATTGCTATCTCCAGGAATTAGCTAACGCTGGGAGGGGCAGTCCCTGCAGGGTCGGCAAGTCCTAAAGATGTCAAAGCATCAGAATATAGAAAATGAAAGTCAGTTAATACACCCAAGCTCCTGAGGACCCACTGGGGCAGAGGTCAGCCTTGAATGCTGGATATCCAAGAAAACATAGTAATGCTAACATGTAAAAAATACAAACTATATCCAGGATAATTCCCTTTCTAGATAGAAAACCAGAAAAAGTATGCTTCTGTGGTCATCCATGGAAACATCCCATCATCACCATCACCTTTTATTACTTCTGTTACCATTTAAGGGAGGACATTAAGTGCAGGTACTATGGCAGGTACTGTGCAACCCTGGACGGTTGGTCCCACCTCTACCCACCCCTCCAACCATATCTTGGCCATCTTCCCTGGCTCCAATTCCTCCAACACACCAGGCTCCTCCCTGGCCTCTAGGCCTTTGCATATGCCCATCCCTCTGCCTGGTGTGCCCTTGGCCTGCCCACCACTCCACCTTGTGCGTGTGTGTGTGTGTGTGTGTGAGTTGGTTCACACAATAATTGCAGTGGAGAAGTCCCAAGATCTGCAGTTGACAAGCTGGAGGCAGGAGAACCAGTGGTGTGATTTTTTTTGCTTGGAGGGCAGGAGAACACCCAGGCCCCAGCTCAATCAGTCAATCAGGCAGGGGAAGTTCCCTCTTATTCAGTCTTTTTGTTCTGTTCAGGTCTTTACTGGATTGGATGAAGCCCACCCACATGAGCAAGGACAATCTATTTACTCAGTCTACCATATCACGTTAATCCCATCCAGAAACACCCTCAGAGACACACCCAGAATGATGTTTGACCCAAAATCTGGGTACCCCGTGGTCCAGTCAAGTTGGAACACAAAATTAACCACACTATGTAAACATCCTACAGACCCCTAGAGCTTAAAATGTCCAGAACTGACCTCAATACCACCCCCCTCAACCCAGCATGCTGCCCAAGCCAGCCCCATGTCATACCTCTCACTCTTTCTCCACTTGGCTCGGCCACCAAGCCCCACAGCCCCGCCCCCTAAAGCATCTCTTCAGTCCGTTCCCACCTTTCATGGTCATGGTGCCAGCCTTCTTTGGACTCACTTGCCTGAGTTCTGGCCACTGCCTGTGTGGTCTCAGGTCTCCAGTGTTGCCTCCAATCTTGTCCTCACACTGCCATCCTTTCTGTCTTTATGAAGTAGCATGCCCTCAGCTGAGATCTGTTTGCAGCATCCTTTCAGGATGAAATTCCACTCCTGGGCCATATGCGCCAATGGCCTGGGAGGCCTCCTCCACTGGATCTGTTCTATGCAGTGGCTTGCACTCCTTGGCAGTAAGCACTTTACCAGAAGTCAAAGCCTCCAGCCTCCCACAGCCAAGCACCTCCACAGGGCTCTGTAGGAGAAGGAAGGCTGGTCTCAGTCCCATTCATGAGTCTCCTAATCAGGAACCTCATGGAGCATGGGTGGCATTATCCCCTGAAGGGCTGTTCATTCATTCATTCATCTGTTCATTTAACAAACATATTCTGAAACAACATTTCATGACTAGAACTGTGCTAGACACTGGGGTATGAAGAGCAATAACACCTGACCTGCAATTAGGAAGTCAAGATGTGCTGTATGGAATTCAACTGACTATGCGAGGCAGCAAGAGGAAACACAGAGGGGCATGGTCAGTCCCTATGGTTTTCTAGATCCAGGAGGTGCTAATAAAAGGAGGGAGGGTAGGAGGAAGGAAGAAGGAAAAGAGAGCAGAGAAAGAAGAGAAAAAAAAAAGGAATCCTTAATATACCCAAAGGAGTTGAAAACTTATGTCCATACACAAATCTGCACACGAATGTTTATAGCAGCTTTCTTCTTAAGTGTCAAAACTTGGAAGCAGCCAAGATGTCCTTTAGTAACTCAGTGGATAAATGAACTCTGGTCCATGCAGATAATGGAATATTATTCAGTGCTAAAAAGAAATGAGCTATCAAGCCACAAAAAGACATGAAGGAAACGTAAACGCATATCATTAAGTGAAACAAGTCAATCTGAAAAGGCTACATACTTTATGATTCCAACTCTATGACATCCTGGAAAAGGAAGATTATGAACACAGAAAAAGATAGGGATGAACAGGTGGAGGACAGAGGAATTTTAGGGTGCTGGAAATACTCTGATACTTTAATGATGGCAATTTGTGGAAACCCACAGAATGTACAACTCCAAGAGTGAACCCTAACCTAAGGTAAACTATGGACTTTGGGTGGTTTTCATGCACCAATGTAGATTCATCAATTGTAACAAAGGTCCCGCTCTGGTGGGGATGTTGATGATGGGGAAGTCTGTGCGTGTGTGGGGGTGGGGGGTGTACAGGGAATCTGTACTTTCCTCTCAACTTTGCTGTGAACCTAAAACTGCTCTAAAAAATAAAGCCTATTTAAAAGAACAAAAAGAAAAGGCTGGGTTCTGCAGGAAATTGCTCCAAGTTTCCTGAAATCCTTTCTCTCCCACTTCTTTGAAACACAATGGCACTTAGCAGCTACCAGCTTCCTAGCCCACCTCCCAGCCCCCGGTTATGGAGATGACCGTGGTCTGCGATCTGCGCGCTCTGACTCAGTCATCCGACCTGATGTCTGAATCCCTGGCCGGGTGCCCCCTCTGGTCGGACTGTGAAGGCCTCCTGAAGTCTCTACTCCCTGTCCTGCTGGAGCTGCTCCCCAGGAAGCAAGGCGACCCCTTGGCATCCGTAAGTCGGTGCCTGGGGCTTCGCTGTGTCTCTCTGCTCTGCGGGGACGCTTGGGTCTCCAGCTTTCCCCAGTGGTCAGCTTCCTCTGGGCTTCTCCCCCTATAGCTTCTGCCTCTCATTTACCTCTTTTGACAATGCCCCTGCCTCCATCTTCTGGAAAGAGCCTTGTAAAATCTGCACCCATCCCGGATTCCCCTGGGGTCAGTAGGGATGTCTTCAGGTGACAGACCCTCTACTTCCGTGGCCTTGGGAGGGACTGCATGTGGGCTGGCTGGTCGGTGTTTACTCCCCTGGGATTTGACTATTCAGAGTTTAAATTTGATTCTCTGTCAGTGTAATTTTTTATGTGTTCTTTCTTTTTAATATATTTTTATATACTCATATATCATGCTTACATATTTGTATATATTCTTTCTTTTCCCCTGAAGTCTAAGGTATATGCTTAGCCCTGTCTATCCTAGGATGGCATTCTCCTTTCTACCACGATTCTTACTGATTCTTCTTCTAAGACCAAAAATTAATTCAGATAGTACTTCCCCTTATTGCTTCTTTTTGTTTTTCATTTCATGGCCAATTCAAAATTTATTTGAAAAAACTGAAATATTTAAGATGGACACGTCTATAGGATAATTGATGAACCTCTGTGCATCTGCCATCTGATTAGGGAAATAAAACGATACCCATACATTTGAAACTCTCGGAATACCAGTCCCTGGCTACATATCGTACCTGCTCACAAACAGGAGCACACGACCATGAAGTCAGACCTTACCATCACCACGCTTTTCTTTACACTGTTACTACATATGTGTGCATCCCTACCTGTTACACAGGATTGTTTTTTTTCATGTTTTACATTTATTGTAAATGCATCTCCATACATGTATCCTTTTTTTTTTTATTATATTCGGTTAGCCAGCATATAGTATGTCATTAGTTTTTGATGTAGTGTTCAATGATTCATTAGTTTCATATAACACCCGGTGCTCATCACCACACGTGCCCTCCTTAATACCCATCACCTGATTACCCTCTGTAACCCTCAGTTGTTTTCCCGGAGTCCAGAGTCTCTCATAGTTTGTCTCTGATTTCTTCCCATTCAGTGTTCCCTCCCTTCCCCTGTGGTCCTGCGAGCTATTGCTTATGTTCCACATATGAGTAAAACCATATGATAATTGTCCTTCTCCGCTTGACTTATTTCGCTCAGCATAATCCCCTCCAGTTCCATCCATGTCAATGCAAATGGTGGGTATTCATTTTTTCTGTTGGCTGAGTAATAATCCATTGTATATATGAACCACATCTTCTTTATCCACTCATCTATTGAAGGACATCTTGGCTCCTTCCACAGTTTGGCTATTGTGGACACTGCTGTTATGAACATTGGGGTGCATGTGCCCCTTCTTTTCACTACATCTGTATCTTTGGGGTAAATACCTAGTAGTGCAATTGCTGGATCATACGGTAGCTCTATCTTCAACTTTTTGAGGAACCTCTATACTGTTTTCCAGAGTGGTTGCACCAGCTCGCATTCCCACCAACAGTGTAAGAGGCTTCCCCTTTCTCCACATCCTCGCCATCACTTGTTGTTTCCTGTCTTGTTAATTTTTGCCATTCTGACTGGTGTAAGGTGGTATCTCATTGTGGTTTTGATTTGTATTTCCCTGATACATGTATTCTTATGCAGCTTGCTTTTCCTACACAACATTACATTTTTAGCTTCATGAATGTTAACATACAGAACAATGGCTCATGCATTTCCACTGCTGCATAGTACTTCCTTATATGAATATATCACAATTCATGTATCCATTGTTCTAGTGATGAACATTTTAAATGACTCCAGGTTTTTTTTGTTTCTTTTTTGTTTTTTAATTCAAAGACTGCTGCTATGAAGATTCTAGAACAAGTCTTCTCTCACATTTCGATGAGATGCATTATCTTCACAGGTTTTTTTTCATGTTAAATCATCTTTGGATTTTGGTAACTTGGCTACAATGTGTTTTTATTTTTATAAATCACTGGGTTTGGTTTGAAACTTTAACATGGATGCCTGTGGTCACAGGTGACAGGTGGCTGTTCCCAGTGTCAGGATAATCCTTGAAAAGCCTGGCGTAATTTGGGGGTGGGGGAAGAGTATAACCAACTCCTTCCTGGCTGTTCCAACCATACCGCCCATTGTGCACCCCTCCTCCTCAGAGACATGCTGCACCCCTGGCTCCGGGCCCTTCGATGTCGTTTGGGCACATACTAACACAGTGGCTGCTATATCAGAGGCCCCCCTCCTCCCAGCTGGGTCCATTGCCAGGCAGCATGTCTGCCACTCCTCCTGTCCCCTAACTGAGTCTCTGCCATCCGCTCCAAGAGTCAAAATCCCACCCGGTGTCCACGCTCACCCCGCCATCCCCAGGGCGGCTGGGGAAAGTGTCCCCTACACAGCCAGGTGCTCCTTGGCAGGTAGACGTTGCTAATACTGGATGACTCACTCGATTTGTGGGAGGGACACTGATCCCATCTTATTGAGAGACAGTGGAACATGTGGATGAGAAGTACATCTTCTTCACAGGGACATAATAAGGCTTTGCAAGGAGGCTAATGTGGAGTCTGTTTTGAGGTCCTGGGGGAGGGCGAGGGAGAGGGGAGTGGTCTTCCAGGGTCCGCCTCTTCTACTCTCCCCACTTGGAGCAAACCAGCAGCTGCTGAGCGTAATGCTGTAGGGGAAGCAGGGGCTTGGGGGCAGGGTCTACCACCAGAGTCACCCACTTCTGGCTTTTTTATTTTGTAGGAAACCCTAATTACTTGGGGAAAGGGAATTCAGAGCACCTTGAAGAAATCTAAAGGAAGAAAGAATCACCCAGGCTTAAACGAAATGCCCCTGTCCCTTCTGCTACCCGCAAACCCAGGCACGCCTCTCAGAAAGGAGAATAGACCCCAGAAAGGAAAAGAGCCACAGGGGGCGTCTAGCCTGATGGGCCCCCAGGCCGACGCACGGGGTCCCTCTGCCCCTGGCATGGCCCAGGACCAGCAGCAGCCGGATGCTGTCCGCGTGTGTCAGCAGCACCTGGGCGTGCGGACCCCTGAGTGCCAGATAGACACCCCCTGGCCAATCAGCACTTTGTTAAACCCCAGAGCCGGGGAGGGGAGAAACGCTGGGAACAAGCCCAGTTATACTTTCTATCTGCCTGAGAGGAGGTTCAGAATTGGACATGCATTATAGAAATGTGGAGAAATATGTATTTTTGCCTGCTGGGTCTGTGGGCTACGAGTCACACTTGCCACACCTCGTTAAGGGGTGACTCTTGCTGTGTCCGTGTGTTGTTAGCCCCAAGCTGCAACTCAGGCTGCTGCTGGTTTGTGGCTACAAGCTGCAGCTAATGCACCTGGGAAGAAGCTGCAGCTCCCTGGATTCCTAGCTTGCAAACTCACACCCAAGCACTGGCGGTGACCCACCTAGTGAGCCAGCTCTCAGGCTCGGCGAGGCCAGCTTTTCAGGCTGTGAGAAGCCAGTGGGGACATGGAAAATCCAGCGGGGAGCAGGGGGGTGGAGGCTTTAGAGCCTTCCGTGAGCAGCTGGGAGCAATATGTTCTCAGGCCCTGAGAACCCCCACAATAACGGGTCTGGCAGCGATGGGGTCTTGCCGGGGATCAGGCGTGTGAGTTTGAGACCCCTTGTTTCCTAGTTTCTCCATGACCATAATAGTCATCCTATTATGCCTCAGTGCATCTCCCATCGGGGCCCCCGTGAGCTTGTGTGGCAGAGACATTTGACACTCCACAGGCTGTATGTAATTAGACGCAATGGAACACGCTGGTGGTTCTATTTTATTAAAGAAAAATGGAAATAAATTCACCTCAGAGAAAAGATCAAACCATGAAGTCATACGGTAAAGGGAATGGACCAGAAGGTTCTCTGCGTTGTGCTTGGTGCTGGTTCTTCGGGTGAACTGTTAAATTGTCTTTTAAAAGTCATTTTCTTTTTTCTCTCTTTTTTGAACTAATTCTATCCAACCATCCAGCCCAGACTCAGAACTGTTAACCTGTTAAAGAGGGGACATGTGGAGGTCGCCTTGGTAACTAGCACCTGTGTGGGTTGGAGCTCCTGCCCCCGGAGGATCCAAGCAGAGCGCGTCTGAATTGCTCTTGCCGCTCAGCTCTTTCCATCTTTGCCTAGAGGCATCAAGAAAGGTTTAGAAAGATGAGCACCAAACACACCCGTGTTCAGAGGACCATCTCTGCCTGGTGACACAGCTCCTGCTTCTCCCTCGGGTTTTCAAATTTGCTCATTAGTGTGGGTTGCAAATCTGCCTTTTTTTCCTACGTTATCCTCAAGTCTCTGTTTAGATCATCAGAATTTTTTTTTTTTTGGTATAAAATAGTACACTTTGACCCAGAATCTGGCTAAATGAACTAATCCACAAGATAGAAAAGGCTTGTATGTCTGAAGATGTTCACTGCGGCATTTTTTATACTGGTGACAAATAGCAACTTACATATAAATAGTAGGAGGGGGATTATGTAACTTGTAGTATATAGGAGAAATACACAATTTTGCAGTCAACTTATTATAACTGGCAACAGAGAAAAACACATCTCACAATCCTAAACTTTAAAAGAATACAATGTTATACATGTAGTAGGTAAAAAAAAAAAAAAAATACAGGCACAGGACAGAGGACTAGAAGGGAATGCATAGAAGAGTATTTGTCATTGTCTTAGGTGGGTGGCTTTAAGCATGGAATGAATAAAATGAATAGCATCCTTAACTTCTCCAAATATAAACCAATATCATAGTTGTTATTATTATTATTATTATTATTATTATTATTATTATTATTATTTTGAGAGAGAGAGACCATGTGTGCACTTGAGCGGGAGGTTGGGGAGGAGAGGGAGAGGGAAAGAGAGAATCCTGGAGCCTGAAGCGGGGCTCAATCTCATGGCCAAAATCGAGAATCTAACGCTTAACCTACTGAGCCACCCAGGCACCCAATATCATAGTTATTTTAAAAGGTCTCTTACCAGTTTTTTTTCTAACTAAACCAGTTAGGTATGGGGCCAAGTGAGTCAAGGAGGTTTAAAGGTTGAACTTTTTCAAATTTGCAGGATCTCTTTTCACCTGAGCAATAAATCTGCTCTTCTTATCCCTGTTTTGTTTGTTTCTTTAGGTAAAATGCTTATTTTTCTTATCTAGTTGTTTTATTTAATGCTGTCTCTTATGCAATCTTTGGATCTCTAGGGAACTATTTTCCAATTGACCCTCTTATCCTTGTTGCATCAATCATGGTTCCTGTCTCCCCACTGCAGTCTCAAAACCATTGTGTGTTAGGACAGAAAGGATGTTAGAGTCCCTCTCCCTAGCATTTCTCAAACTGGGATCAGTTGCAGGTGGGGAGATACAGGGCTTTGTTTTCATTTCTTCAATTTACTTTGGGTTGATCACTGTATAATAACTATAAGCATAAAGCATTTATATTTAGTTTTATAATTACACATATTTAAGTGTTGTTACAATAGAAATATTTTTAATCAACACTAGGGGAGCATGAGAATTTTCTTTATAAGGGGCCAGTCCTTATTAAGACTTCACCTGTCTTCAAGTGATAAAGACCCTGGGTGCAAGGAAGGAGAATAACTGGGTCCTGCTCCCTCTGGAGTGGGGAGACTAGACCCTGTGCAGTGTGCTTAACTATCCCATGTAGGGTTTAGAAGTTCCAGCTGGGACTGGCCCATCAGACTTTACATCACAGATCTGAGAGCTCAGTGAGGGTTGTGGCTTCCCAATATCATCTTTAGAATGATGATCAAATTTCCATAACCAGCCTAGACCTCTCCTCCGACCTCAAGATTTACACACTTGACATCTCTTCTTGGATATCTTAAACTTGATACAGCAAAAACAGAACCCCTAGTCCTTCCCACTGACAAGGACCCCCTCCTTGACCAAACTGTAGTCAGGCTCCTCTGAACCTTCTTCTCAACTTCCTTGGCCTTGGCCTGTTGTTCTTGGTTTGTGACTCCAGAATAGCAAGAAGCCTGCCAAACCATTTAGCCAGAATTCCCCCACCCTTGACACCTGATCAAGGTCCTCTTGGTAATTTTCCACAAGCTGACCCCTGCCTATTGGCTGTAAATTGCTGCTACCCTGTTGTATTGGAGTTGAATTTTTTTCTTTTTTTTAAATTATGTTATGTTAATCACCATACATTACATCATTAGTCCTTGATGCAGTGTTCCATGATTCATTGTTTGCATATAACACCCAGTGCTCCACGCAGAACGTGCCCTCTTTAATACCTATCACCAGGCTAACCCATCCCCCTACCCCCCTCCCCTCTAGAACCCTTAGTTTGTTTTTCAGAGTCCATAGTTTATCACGGTTCGTCTCCCCCTCCAATTTCCCCCCTTCATTCTTCCCCTCCTATCTTCTTCTTTTTTTTTTAAACATATAATGTAGTATTTGTTTCAGAGATACAAGTCTGTGATTCAACAGTCTTACACAATTCACAGCGCTCACCATAGCACATACCCTCCCCAATGTCTATCACCCAGTGACACCATCCCTCCCACCCCCACCACTCCAGCAACCCTCAGTTTTGGAGTTGAATTTAACCTCTCTCCACTATTGCAATACTCTTGAATAAAGACTTCCTCACCTGTTTAAGTCTGTTCAATGTAGTTTATCTTGGGCACCTCCCATACACCCCAAATGAGTGCACTTTCAGTTTTCTCCACCAGTCCCCCAGGTGCTAGAGCCATGAAACCCAGGTGCCATCCCTGATGCCACCCCTCCCCCTGTTCTATGCATCCCAGCAATCCATCTGGAATGCCTTCTCCCTCCCTCTCTCCCCACACTAGTCCCAGTCACCATGATCTCTAGCCTATGTGACTACAACCTCCGGCTGGTCTCCCACTTCCACTTTGGCCCCTTCCAAAGGGGCAAGAGTGAAATTCTTATAGGATAAATGAGATCATGACACTCTCCTGCTCAGACCTTCTAAGGGCTTCCCATTTCCCTGAGGTTAGAATCCAGACTCCTCACCTGACTACAAAGCCCTGGGAGATTGGCCTTAGCCCTTCTCTTCAGCCTCATGTCATTGTTACAGACTTATGTGTCTGTTTATCTATCTTTATGTTTCCTTCCCACTAAAATGTAAGCACCATGAGGGTAGGATCATGTCATTCTTGTTTGCTTTCATCTTTACATACCTATGACTATGACTGGCATGTGAATACTCTCAACCACAATTTGTTAAATGACTTAATTTAACCTTGTATTGAAATTGACTTTCAGACCTAAATGTGACACAGGAAACCGTCAAAATCCTAGAGGAGAAAGCAGGCAGCAATCTTTTGGACCTCAGCTGCAGCATATTCTTACTAGACACAACTCCAGAGGCAAGGGAAACAAAAGCAAAAATGAACTATTGGGACTTCATCAAGATAAAAAGCTTCTGCACAGAGAAGGAAACAAGCAACAAAACTAAACGGCAGTCTATGGAATGGGAAAAGATATTTGCAAATGACATATCTGATGAAGGGCTAGTATCCAAAATCTATAATGAATTTATCAAACTCAACACCCAAAAAACAAGCAATCCAGTTAAAAAATGGGCAGAAGACACGAATAGACACTTTTCCAAAGAAGACATCTAGATGGTTAACAGACACATGAAAAGATGCTCAACATCACTCATCTCAAGGAAATATAAATCAAAACCATGATGAGATACCACCTCACACTTGTCACAATGGCTAAAATTAGCAACACAAGAAACAACAGGTATTGGTGAGGATGTGAAGAAAAAGGAACCTTCTTGCACTGTTGGTGGGAATGCAAACTGGTGCAGCCACTCTGGAAAACAGTATGGAGGTTCCTCAAAAAGTTGAAAATAGAACTACCCTAAGATCCAGCAATTATATTACTAGGTATTTACCCAAAGGATACAAAAATACAGATCTGAAGGGGCATATGCACCCTGATGTTTATAGCAGCATTATCAACAATAGACAAACTACGGAGAGAGCCCAAATGTCCATCAACTGATGAATGGATAAAGAAGATGTGGTATATATACACAATGGAATATCACTCAGCCATCAAAAAGAATGAAATCTTGCCATTTACAATGACATGGATGGAGCTAGAGTGGATTAAGCTAAGCGAAATACGCTAGAGAAAGACATATACCATATAATTTCACTTGTATGTGGAATTTAAGAAAGAAAACAGATGAACATATGGGAAGGGGGGAAAAAAGGAGAGAGGGAAACAAGCCATAAGAGGGTTGTGGGGGATGTGGGTGGGAATGGGCTAGATGGGTGGTGGTTATTGAGGGCACTGGTTGTGATGAGCACTGGGTGTTGTATGTAAGTGATGAATCACTGAATTCTACTCCAGAAACCAATATTGCATTGCATGTGAACTAAAATTTAAAGAATAATAAAAAAAGAAATTAACTTTCAAATAAGCCCTCAGTCACCTGTTCCACATGACCCCATGTACAAAGCAAAGAGCCTAGTCTTCCTGGTGGGTTCCAGGGTCTTGTCTGCTCCAGGCAGCTCCTGTATGTCCACCTCAACACAGCCAAATACAGGCTGGTTGGGAGCAGAGAAACACGTATCTTTTATGTTAGCTTGCAAGTAGGACTGAATGTCCTTACATTCTGTGTCACAAAGTGGGAGGGTCAAATGACATTGACATTGTAGGCCGTGGGCAGATGAACGTGCTCCATAGCCCACTGTAACCATGAGTTCTGAGAAGTTGAAATGCACCCAGGGAGATATTTGGGAAATCTGAAACCTCTTTAGTCCAACAGCAGAGAATGTTTATATTTTATTTCCCTTGAAAAAAGTCACTAGGAATAAAATTAAGCATAAAAGGGTTTTTTTTTTTTCCTCCAGCTTATAGCTAAAAGGCTTTTTAGTTGGGCAATAGATTCTTGCTGAAAGTGGTTGTTTTATGTATGTCTGGTCTCTGGGATCCCCTGCTCAGTCTTGCTTAGCATCCCACACCGGAAGTGGGGAGAGAGATCCTCAGGAAACTCTCATGGCTTCAAAGCATGGCCTCACCCTCCTCGAGTTAAACAGTTTCTGAATGTGATTACATTAGGCTTAGTAAACAGATGACAGGACAGATGGGACAAGGGCTGAGTGAAGTCCTGAATAAGCGAGAGGGACAGCAGGCTTTCTTGGGAGACGTGTGTGCACCGGTCTACACAACTGGTGGGGGTGTGGGCACCAACATACATGGGGGGCAGACAGGGCGGTGGGAGCTTGAAGAGCTCTCTTCTGGTTGCTTTTATGTTCCAAGTGAACTGGGAACTGAGGTTAGCTCCTGAGTGTATGTAGGAGGAAGGGAGTGGTGGGGGCTCCAGGAGAGAGAAGGTGTGGATTGTTTGTCGAGAACCGGGAGAAGTGTGCTGACCGACAACATGTAGGAGCATCTAACAGTTCTGAGGGGCCACTGAGGTTTGTGGTCATGAATTTAGAGTGACGCCTGTCTGTGTTGGTTGGCCTTTTCCTCCAGGAACAGAAAGTCCTGTGGGCATGAGTGCAGAGTAGGTGGAGAGACCCAAACAACCAGGGGAGTGGTTTTGGCAGGCAAGTGTGACGAAGACGGGAAGGGCGACTGAGTTATATATTTGCCTGGGACTGATTAAAATGATGGAATATGGGGTCTTTTCATCACAAGTTCTTTTATTTTTAAGATTTTATTTATTTATTTGATGCAGAGAGAGAAAGCACAAGCAGGGGGAGTAGCGGAGGCAGAGGGAAAGCAGGCTCCCCACTTGAGCAGGGAGCCCGATGCGGGGCTCCATCCCAGGACCCTGGGATCATGACCTGAGCGGAAGGCAGACGCTTAACCGACTGAGCCACCCGGGCGCCCCATCACAAGTTCTTTTGTGCCATTGGATTAGTTACCAGATCCATAATTGCTAATGTTTTTAATTAGAAAAAAAGAATAAAGTAGATATTGGTCAGATTAAGAATGAGCCAGTCTAGGGAGATCCATACTGAGGTGATCTCAAGTCCAGCCTCCACATCTGTCAGGTGCTGCTCCCATCTCTCTCCTCCTTGGGGTAAGGTATGACCAGGACACGGGGATTGAGCAGTCCACTCTAGAATCTCCTGGGCCTCTGAATGGGTTTCTTGTCAGAGTGCGCCTGGCTCGCTAGGGCCCCCACTCTCCTTAAGATCAAGTCCATTCCTCACTCCTTGTGAGGTAAAGTATGTGTCAGTACACCAAAGGCAGGAGACTGAGGAGACTGTCTATCGGTAATGGGCTGAATTGTGTCTCCCCCCACCCCCAAATTCATATGAGTCCTAACCTCCAGTACCTCAGCTGACCATATTCGGAGATAGGGTCTTTAAAGAGGTAACTAAGGTTAAAAGAGGTCACTGGGATGGGCCCTAAAGCAATCTGGCTGGTGTCCTCATAAGAAGTGGGGGATCAGGACACAGACCACACAGCAGGAAGACTGTGTGAGGACCCAGGGAGAAGGTGGCATCTACAAGCCAAGGATGGAGGCCACAGAAGGAACCAATCCCACTGACACCCTGATCTTGGGCTTCCGGCCTCCAGAACTGTGAGAGAAAATATTTTGGTATTTAAGCCACTCAGCCTATCGTACTCTGTCATAGCAGCCTGAGAAAACCAATATACCATCCAAACTAGGCAGACTGTTTTCTAGAATATTACTAAACTATGTCAAATATTTTAAAACTGTTTTATAAAATACAAGCTGAAATGTTTCAGCAATGCTTCCTCCTTTGCACATTTAGGTGTAAGTGAATTTCTGGTCGATGTATTCATAGGTTTAAGCATAAGGTATCTGGTTTATTTCGTATGTGTTTAGTTTTGCCTAACTGAATTCTTTTGCGATTTATATTAAGTCTCCAAATGACCTCTTCATGTAATGTTAAGGAAAGATTCAATAATTTCATCAGATAAGTAAATAAGTAAATCAGATGAAACCCAAATGAAATCGAAAGTCATCATGTTGGGGTCAAGTTTGTTCTGTTTAGAGTGATAGTACACATTATAGAATGAGGCAAAAACAAGATGTATTCTTAATTGTGTGTGTGTGTATGTGTGTGTGTGCATACTGATGTATAAACTCTGGACAGAACATTAAAAAAAAACCCCAACTATGGGAAGGTGCTAGAGAGTGGATATGAACGGCAGAAACTGGAAGGGCACTAGCTCTGGGTAGAATGGGTGCTTGTCTGGCTCTCACCTGGACACTCCCTGGTCAGCAGGTGGACCAGATGGAGCTGAGGCAGAAAACTCAGTCTTACTGCCTTGAGGAGTCAGAGCTGGGAGAGGGGCTGCCTGCAGGGCTGTAAAACAAATGGGGAAATGCCAGATAGGAGAGAGCCAGTGAGGGGAGCCTAACATCTGGATATAAACTGCCCCAGGGTCCATGGCTGGCCTCTGACTGCGCAGGCCTGGGAGAGAGTCCAGGGAACCTGGGAGGAGGAAGCTGTGGAGTGCTGAGGGGAGGGCCCATAAAAGAAGATGCAGGATGGTACAGCTGCTATGGAAAAAAAGTACGGAGGTTCCTCAAAAAATTCAAAATAGAACTACCATGTGATCCAGTAGTTGCACTACTGGGTATTTACCCAAAGAATATGAAAACCCTAATTTGAATTGATATATGCATCCCCATGTTTATTGCAGCATTATCTACCATAACCAAATTATGGAAACAGCCCAAGTGTCTACTAATAGATGAATGGATAAAGAAGATGTGTATCTGGTATACACACACTTACACACACACACACGATGGAATGTTACTTAGTCATAGAAAAGAATGAAATCTTGCCATTTGCAAGGACATGGATGGAACTAGAGAGTATAATGCTAAGTGAAATAAGTCAGAGAAAGACAAATGCCATACGATTTCACTCATACCTGGAATTTAAAAAACAAAACAGATGAACAAAGGGGGAAAAAAAAGAGACAAACCAAGAAACAGACTCTTCACTCTAGAGAACAAACAGATGGTTACCAGAGGGGAGGTGGTGGGAGGGATAGGTGGAATGGGAGAAGGGGATTAAGAGGACCCTTCCCATGATGAGCCCTGAGTGATGTATGAAAGTGTTGAATCACTGTATTGTACACATGAAACTAATATACACTGTATGCTAACTATATTGGAATTAAAATTTAAAAAAAAGAAGAACATGTAGGAAATGTCAAAAGGTTGAACTCTTGGGGGAGCATTTTCTCTGACCACGGTGGCATTAATCTAGAAACCAACACTTTGAAAATCCCCAGATAGCTTCGATGGACATTAGTAGCACAACTGATGAATTGTGAATATGGACTGAGGATTAGGCAATAATATTTATCCGTGTAGAATTTCTAGGTTTGGACAATTATACTGTCATTATATAAAAGATTGTCCCTGTTCTTGAGAAATATCTACTGGGGTATTTGCAGCCAGATGGAGCAGTGTCGGGGAGGGAGAATGATAAAGCCAATCAACATAAACAAGTGGTGAACCTGAGTAAAGGTATAAGGGAGTTCCTTGCACTATTTTTGCAACTTCTCTGGAAGTTTAAAATTACATCAAATAGAAAAACACTTAAAAACCTAACTCTGATCTTACCTGTCTCTTTTGCTTCCAATTGCTTCTTGAAAAGTTTGTATTAGAAATTTGAGGCAAGATTTTCCATTGCATGTGTTGAATCTCCCCCACCCGAGTGGGGAACGAAAAGGTTGGGACTGTGCCCGAACAGCAGGTACCCAGCATCTGGTCGCCCTCAGCTGGCCCCACTCCCAGGCACGGTCTCACTGTTAGGTGGCTTTTAAGTGGTCGGGCCCCTGTGTTAAACCACAAAGTGAATCACAGAAAGCCAGCGGCAAAGATTAGTGTCCACTAGATAAATGACCAGCAGCTATTGTCATCTTGTTCAAAGGGTAGAAACCTCTAGACAGGAAAGGTGAAGAACAATTGTCTCTGAATAATGAATTTGTGAGTGGTGGGGTGGTAGAGAGTGTTCAGAAAAGGATGAAGAGGGAAGGGAAAGGTCACCTTACGCCGCAAACCTTTTGAAGAGCAGTATTTGCTTTGTGACCTGCTTCTCTCCTGGTCTCTCACATCCCCCCACACCCCAGGCTCTTTCTCTCTGCTCTCTGTTGCCTCTGAAGTAGACATGAGCTCCGTGCACTCGTCCTTCTAACAACCTCTCACCTGCCTTCCCGCGTCTGGGACAATGGCTCCCTTTCGTGTCTTGATGGAGCTGATTCCCACGAGACAAGGTAAAGATGCCAGAGACTACAGGCCCCAGGCTGCCTTGCACTCCACGAGGGCCATGACTCTGCACCCCCAATCTGATGCACCAGCCTGGAGTCTCGGGGACCTGAGGTCAGAGTGGCTGCAGAGACAGAGACCCTGGGCAGCAGGGCAAGGGGCAGTGTCTGTGTGGCTGTGGTGGTGGTGTCCTCATGGTGAGGGTAGAGGTGTGGCTCCCAGCCACTCTGTGATTCACCCAGCACCTTCCCCCCCCCCGCCCCCCGCGCCACCCCCCCTCCGCCACCACACCTCTGCATGGACTTTTTTCTTATCCTGGTAAAATATGCACAATATAAAATTTAGCACCCAAATCATTTTCAGTTGCACAATTCAGAGGCATCAAGCACTGTTGTGCAACCATCACCACCATCTAGTTCTAGAATTTATCACCTCACATGGAAACCCCACGCCCATTAAGCAATGACTTTCCACTCCTCCCCTGTCCACACTCCAGCCCTTGGCAACTGCTAATTTGCATTCGGCCTCTAAGGATCTGTCTATTCTGGAGGCGTCATATGAATGGACTCATTACGTGGTCTTTGTGCCTGGCTTCTGTCACTAAGCACAGTATTTTCAAGGTTCACCCGTGTTCTAGCATGTTATTGGAACTTCATTCCCTTTTATGGCTGAAGAATATTCCATTGTGTGGATGGACTACAGTTTGCTCATCCATTCACCCACTGATGGATGTTTGGGTTGTTTCCAACTTTTGGCTATTTGGGAACAGAGCTGTTGTGAATAGTCTTGTAAAAGTGTTTGTTTGAACACCTGTGCTTGGTTCTTTGGGGTATGTACTGAGGAGTAGAATTGCTAGGTCATATGGTAATTCTATGTTTAACTTACAGAGGAGCAGTCCCACTTCTTTTCTTAGCTTCTTTTTAACACACTTTTTTTTCAGCTTGATATGAGCAGAGTTTGTTTCTGTTGCTTGTGACTAAGATCCCTGACTAATGCCTCATTCCCATCTTACTGATGGGAAAACTGAGGCTCAGGGAGATTGAGTGGTCTGTCCAAGGCTCCTGGCTGGTAGGGGCTCGATCCAGGCCACAAACCCTTTAACAGTGTAGTGGCAGGACTCTGGGACAGTGACATTCCCTCTGTGTCTTACTTCCTGTATCATGCGGTGCAGTGGTTCCCAAGAGGGGTCCCCGGAGGCCAGGGTCCCCACGATTCAGTGGTGGGGGTCCAGGAGCTGTTTTGAATATTTCACAAAGCTTAATGGAAAACCTCCACGTTCCCACAGTGAGGCTATTCAGGCTATCTAAAATGTCAAGTTTCTTTGCTTTTGGCAGGAATTAAATCAACCCAGGGTGGTAATAAGGGTTATCTCCTGCTGATCAGAGTCTCCGGCTGGCAGCTATGTCTATCTTTGATTAATTTAAAAAATGGGAAAATGAATAAATTATTACTTGATAAATGCAGTTGTTTGGTAGATGAAAATCTCTTAAAACATGGGGTCCTTAGGGAAAAAAAGTCACAAATGAGTTTCTTGGTGGTTAAAAAAAAAAAATCCATCAAAGCATTGGCCTGGCAGGAAAGTGCCCTAGGCCAGGCCTGGAGCTCTGCATCTGGCCTCCATTCTGCCACTGACAGCCAGGCCTCGTGGAAGTGACAGTGCCCATGAGGTCCTCAGTTTCCTCCTTTCTACCATGAGAGGTGGTACCTCGGTTCTGACCCTGACGAAGGAATGAGGCAATGAAGAGAGAATTCATTTCTTCTAGATGCCACAGCACAGTCTGGCCTCCCAGAGGAGCCAGACCCAAAGCCTGGCCTCCCCCAGGATCTCAGCATGGTCAGAGCCAAGAGATCCTGTGCTGAGAAAACCTGAAGGAAAAGGACACTCCCGCCTCTCTCCAGACCGCTCCCCTGCCGTGTCGTCCATGTCTGTGATGATGCCGCCCTTCTCCTGTCATTCTCAGCTCATCCGGTCAGCCCCAGGTCTTTATCTCTCATTTCCATCTCGCCTCTCTCTCAACCCTCTCCACCCCTCAGCCGTCTCCCATAGGGATCATTGCCCAGCTCCTCCTGGCTTTCCCTTCCTGCTTCCCTGGCCACCTTCCCAGATTATGGGTATGTTCTCCTGCCCTTGGCTGGCAGCCATGATACCTGCCCTCTCCAGTGCGTCTCTCACCATCCTTAACACCAGGGCCCCACCACCAGGAGCCACATGCAGTCCCCCTGCCTGGGCCTGGCTGCTCCCTGCCTCCAAGACTTTGGGGCAACCACAATTGCTATCTTGACATTTAATTTAAGAAAGCACCCGAGGGGGCGCCTGGGTGGCTCAGTTGGTTAAGCGACTGCCTTCAGCTCAGGTCATGATCCCAGGGTCCTGGGATCGAGTCCCGCATCGGGCTCCCTGCTCGGCGGGGAGCCTGCTTCTCCCTCTCCCACTCCCCCTGCTTGTGTTCCTGCTCTCACTGTCTCTGTCTCTGTCAAATAAATAAATAAAATCTTTAAAAAAAAAAAAAGAAAGAAAGCACCCGAGGGCTTAGCAGTTTAATTTCTGGTGATACACACCGTCCCTGACCGCAAATACAGGAAGCCCCCATGAATCAGAACACCGGTTTCTGTGGGATTTTGAACCAGTCCCTCCATTGTCTAGGTAGTGAATACTCTCATTGCTGGAAAGATTATTTGCCATCTGCCTAACCATGAGTTAAGGACATAAATAAATGAACATTTGTAAAGAGTTTAGGAACACTAGAAGAAAAGGCATGGGCCGTGAGTTAAACACACTTCATAAAGAGTCAGCTCTGGAGGGCCATCTTTCATGTTGTGAACACCAGTGTCCGTGACTGATTAATCCACAAATGGATGTTGGCCATCCTAGCGGGTGGAAAGGTCTTGGGGGTGAGCTCTGTGGGAAGTGCGCGGAGGTCTCAGTTGGAGTGGCCTTAGCATCTAGCACAACCAGCCTGAGCTCCACAGTCTCACCCTGCCTGGCCTGGCCTCTAAACACACTCTGTTCAGAGTCTGGACCCCAAGTTTCAGCTTAACTAGTCCCCTGGCCTGCGACAAGTTGCCCCTCCCCCTGTTTTTTTTTTTTTTAAGATTTTATTTATTTGCGAGAGAGAGAATGAGAGACAGAGAGCATGAGAAGGAGGAGGGTCAGAGGGAGAAGCAGACTCCCCGCTGAGCAGGGAGCCCGATGTGGGACTCGATCCCGGGACTCCAGGATCATGACCTGAGCCGAAGGCAGTCGCTTAACCAACTGAGCCACCCAGGCGCCCCCCTCCCCCTGTTTTTCACCACACTCCATTTTTAAGGCTGCTCAGCAAAGAGGCAGCAAAATACAGGAGAGATCTAGAAGTGTCCCTGGGCCTGGCATCCAGAGAAATGGGTTCCATTCTAGTTCCTGTGGTTTCTGGTTGCCAAGTAGCTGAATGACATTGGGCCAGTCTGGGAGACACTGTTGGTTTCCTATAAAATAACATTCCCTGCTCCCCTTACTTTCTCTGATAGAGACTTTTTCCTACAATAGAGGCTGGAAATGCTAGATACTTCCTTTCCCAGTTGTCTTGATGTTGGAGTATGGGCATGTGAACCAATCCTGGCCAATGAGACTTGAGAGAAAGCAAAGAAATATGTTCCCTATGATAAAAAGAAATTTGTTTGATATGAAATGATATGAAAAAGAAATTTCTATGATAAAAAGAAATGCCGTTTTCATTCCTGCTTTTGGAGGCTGTATGGAGATATGTTGGTTGATGCTCTTGCAGCCCTATTGCAACCATGAGGGGAAGACATCATCCTAACAGTGCAGTTGGCAGAACACAAAGATGAGAAGAGCCTGGGGTCTCAGTAACAGCATCAGACTGCTGAATCAGCTGTGTCCTGCAGGCTTCTCGTTCTCTGAGATAATCGTGTAAGCCAGTCTAGATTGGGTATTCTGATTTCAATGGAAATTGAAATCACCCAGATAATACAGCAAGTCATTTGACTTCTCTGGGCCTCAGCAATTCATCTCTATAATGGGGCCACTGGACAAATGATTGCTAAAGTTCCCTTGGGTCCAGACCTTTTGGGACACCTCCAAGTGCCACATTTTCTCCAGAAACTTCCCAGACCTCACAATCCCTCCAGTTGGGATTGCAGTCTTCTCTGAATCCACAACCAGATTTCCTTTCTTTCTTCATTGTCTGTTCACCAGCTCCAACGCTAGCTGGTTTCCCATGCACTGTGTCACTTAATCCTTATAACAGTCTAGCATCCCATCCCGCAGCTGTGGCTCCATGAGGTTAAGAGGCATTGTGCTCAAGGACCTCACATTTCAACGTGCATCTGCCTGATTCCGAAGCCCAAGTTCCTGACTTTGGTGAACTGCCTGCGTTATCTTCCTTATCGTAAGAATGTGCTTTAGGCAACCCTACTAAACAGTATATTTCAAGCCCTGAGCCCCACACAGCATAAGCTCCAGGAATGAACAGATTGTCCTGGTCTGAGTGGAGTCACCAGTGAACGCCATTCACAGCCTGCCAGAGGGGTTGGCCCAGAAAAGGCAGGTACCCTGGGGTGCTTGGGCCCCGACTGGAACAGCACAGAGTGACCGCTTCAGAACCAGCCAGCTGCGCGGTGTGAAGCAGGGAGGCCAGCGCTGCTCAGCCCCCTCTCCTCTGGGGTCCTGTTGGTTGCTCGTCGGTACAGGGACGGAGAAGCTCAGTGAGCTATTAAGAGGCCCTGCTGCCTGTGCCCAGCCTGGACGTGGAGCTGATTAATGCGCAGTGACAGGAGAATTAGTGGCTGCCCTTGCCAGGGAGCAGTGATTTGCCAGGCACCGTTTCCCTCATCAAAGGGGGTGAGCAGGTGAGCCGAGGCCAATGTACCTCCCTCTGGCAGGGGCCGCAGTTTCAGCCCTCCATCATCCAGGGCTGAATTCATCCAGGCCAGAGCCGCCTTCTCTAGGTGGCCTGGGCAGGGGGGCAGTTGGATGGGGGACAGAGGAAGAGGGGAGGTGGGAGGGGCAGAAAGAAAAAGAAGGAAGAGAAGCTGGGATGGAGGGAGTTCCATCCAGCCACCTGAAGCGAAGGCTCTGCGGGGAAGGGCAAATGAAACCGGATGAGAGATGGTACTTGGGATCCCTTGAACTCCCTTGAAACAGGCAGGACTCCCTCTGCCCAGGCAGACGTAGGGAAGGGGCCACTGGCTGGGGCCACGTGGAAGTGGCCGCCCGGAAGCATGCCCAGCCATCTGCAACCTGGACGGTGAGTCAGATCCTCAGTCAGAGTCTGCTGCTCCCTTCGCAATGTGGGGCAGATTCTCGGAGGATGCAGAAGACTCACCTAGCATGTGAAGGGCATTTGAAACTTGTTCTTCCTCTTGAAGGCCTGTCTCCACCTAAAGACAGCACAGCCCCCAGATTCCTAGCTCCCTCCCCAGGCAGAGTCGGGGGGCCAACTGTGAGGTGACCCTCCTCACAGCTCCAGAGACCAGAAGTCCAAATTCAAGGTGTTGCAAGGCCATGTTGCCTCCGTAGTCATCCCTTGCCGGTTTCTGGTGGCTTGGTGGCCATCTTTGGGTTCCTTGGCTCGGGTCTACATAACTCCAATCTCTGCCTCTATTGTCACATGTTGCGTGGTGTTCTCCCTGGGTGTCTCTGTCCTCAGGTGGCCATCTTCCTACAGGGACACCAGGCCTCCTGGTTGAGGGCCCGCTCTATCCCAGTAAATGACTTTATCTTAAACGAATTCTATTGCCAATGACCCTGTCTCCAAATAAGGTCACACTCTGCAGTAACTGGGGGGGTTAGGGCTTCAACATCGCCTTTTTGGGTAGATACAATGCAACTCATAACAGCGGCCGTCAAGGATCTGAGAGGTGGAATTTTCTTCCTCGTTCCCTTTGCAGCCTGGTTAAGCCCTGACGATGAGCAGTTCAACCTTCCCCGCTCTGAAAGGAGCTCAAAGCTCTAGCCCAAAGCTTCTGGAGATCTAGCACACACACCGATCATCTGGGATCTTGTTAAATGCGGATTCTGATTTGGCAGGTCTGGGGCAGGGGCCTGGGACCCTGCATTCCTAACCGGCTCCTGGGCGACGCTCATGGTTCAGGGGGCCCCACGTGACCAAGTAAGGAGCTGGCCCCCTGAGGCTTCCTCAGGAGGTCAAGGGCTGCCCCTCCTGCCCTGGGGAGGGGCGGAAGGCTGCAAGGTCCATAGGCACGAGAAAACAGCAGCCCTGTTCCGGATGCCTGGTCCAGTCGGCCCCCGGGCCTTGTGCTGGAGCTGCGGGCGGGACTCTGGGTGGCCAGATCCCGGGGAAGGAGCGGAGGACCGAGCACTGCCAGCTCTGGAGAAGGCACAGCACTTCTGCCCGTTTCCACATTAGCCCGAACTCAGTAAGATCCCTCCTTTTATTTCTCTCGGGAGATACTTGAAGGATGCAATCGCTGGGTCATACGGTAAATACATATTTACAACATTTTATTACTATTAGATGTCAACGTTCTTAACATTAAAAAAAAATAACAATTTGATTGAAATAGAATTCACATGCCATAAAAGTCACCCTTCCGAAGCATACACTGCGGTGGATTTTAGTACGTCCACATAGTTAAGCAATCATCACCACCACCTAATTCCAGAACAGTTTCCCAACATGGGCTTAGGAAAAATATTAATATAGCTGTAATAGCTCACTGTGCTAAAAACTAAGAGCTTCCATGCCTTAGCTCATTTAACCCCCATCACGTTCCCATGAGTATGATTAGTATTCCCATTTGTAAAATGGGGAAACTGAGTCAGGAGGCTCAGGAACTCCTCAGGGTCACCCAGCTACTCAGTGGCAGAGCCACATTTCACCTCTGCTGCCTGAGGCGGGGGGCTTTACCCCTCAGCAAGGCCTTCGGCTCCTCCCAGGTCGTGACCCCCAGGGTGAGGGGGCTTGGGGGCTGTGGTTAGGCCTGGTGGCCTGAGGGCAGGAGGGAGAGTGTCACTGGAGTCGGATTTCTCAACCGGGCCTCGCTCTGAGCCTCCCCCAGGTGGGAGACAGATATTCTGTGGATCCGGAAGCCACGGGCCAGCTGCCTGGCTTCCCTGTGACCCTGGGTGATTCCCACTGATGGAAGATGGACCCGGGACGTGCTTTGTTATAAGCTCCATGCCCAGGGGTGCAGCGTGGCTCATGTCATGGAGCTGCTCCAGCCCCAAGGACTTTGGGGAGCAGCTACATGGCTAAACCAGAGGCTCTACCAGCAGCCCTCGGGTCCCCTCCTTTCCCTCTGCTCTGTACCACTGAGTCCGCCGGCCAGTCCCCTGCGTGCACCCCCCGCTCCGAGGACAGCAGCGAGGGCCCCATCATTTCTCACCTGCGTCCTGTGCGGGACTGGGCTTGCACCCTTGCTCCTCCACCTTCGCCCGGTCTCCCCTGCAGAGCTAGCTGCCCACCCAGGTGCACCATGGACTCGGGTGATCTTGCCCCCAGAGTCCTTCTAGAACCTTCTCTGCCCAACTCTTCCAGAATCTGAGGCTTTCTCTGCTTCTGAGCTGTAGCATTCATTTGGTCGTGAGATGCAGCACGAAAATTTGTCTTTTTGTTATTGTACATCCATAATTTACATACAGCAAAAGGCATAGATCTTCAAGTGGATGGTTTGATGAGTTTTGACAAATGCATTTGTCCGCGTTACTGCCCTCCTCTCAAGATATAGAACATTTCCATCACCTAAAAATGCCCTGTGTGCTCCTTTCAGTCAATCACTTCCCAGACCCAGGCAACCTCTGATCTATCTGCGTTTGCCACTGTAGATTAGTTCTGTCCGCTCCATAACTTCAGAAACGCGTTTCCTGACCAGCTGAAAGGGCTGAGCAACTTTTCATCTTCTTGGCCATTTATAAATCTTCTCTGTTCAAGTCTTTGCCCATTTTGTTCAAAGGGTTTTTTTTTTTTTTAATTATTATTGAATTGTAGGAAATGTTTGTGTGTTCTGGGTCTAAGTCCTTTGTGAAACATAGGTTGTAAATATTTTCTCCCAATCTATGGTTTGCCTCTTCATTTTCTTAATGATGCGTTTCAAAGAGGAAGTTTTACATCGTGAAAAGGTCCAATTTGTCATTTTTTTCTTTACTAATTCCTTCTGTGTCCTTTCTAAGAAATCTTTGCCTATTCAAGGTCACAGAGATAGTCCCTTATGTTTTCTTCCTAAAGCCTTACAAGTTCTGGATTTCATATTTAGGTCTATGCTCCATCTCAAATTACTTTTTGTGTTCAGTGTGAAGTAAAGAGAAGTGTGAAGTGTGAAGAAAAGGAGATTCTTTTCTTTTTTTCTTATGCGGATAACCAGCTATTATTGTTGAAAAGACTTCCCTTTCTCCATGGAGTTGCTGGGGCACCCTAGTTATTTCTTATTACTAATAAAGTATAGATGACTTCAAATAATTCACTCTTGATAGGTTAGAAGATGTTAAAAATAGACTCTCAAGTTCCCTTTATAAAATGTCAAGCGCACACACTTGCATTCTGAGATCCTTTCTTGGCCAGGGAAGACGAGGTGCCGCCGTCTCGCCAGTTAGCCACGATCTTTGCGCAGCCCCGGGGGCACCTGAGTCCTGCGCCGGGCCCGCCAGGAGCTCGGGGTGTGGCAGGGATCCTGGGCTGGGAAGTGCTGCTTTAGAGAGAAAATCAGAAAATGATTTTCTTCCTGGATCCATCCTTGTCGTGTAACCCATCTCGAGTGCCTTCCTTGATTTCTGCTGTTAACTCAGTGTGGCCTGGCATCCCCTCCATCGTTTGATTCACGAGAACGCCAAGCCCTCTGTAAGGCTTGTATGCACCATAGGGAAACACACACACACACACACACACACACACTGGCCTTCATTTTGAGAGAGAAGGCTACGGAGGGCACTCCCCTTTTTACAGCTGTGGCTGCAGAGGGTAATGTGCTGTCTCAGTGTTCTTTTCGGGGCCTGGCAGACGCACGGCCTGGTGTAAGGGTCGTGCGCTTTCGTCTTATGCAAACGTGGCCTTAAATTCCAGCTCTATTACCCACTGACTAGAGGACTCTGGTGCTGGCCTTGGGCTTGATGTTTCCAACTTCTTAGTAGACAGACCGTTGTCATGAGGCTAACAGGAAATACTTAGGAGTTTTACACCTGATTTTCTTACTGCTTGCTGAGCCATTCATTTCATACTCAGTCTGCAGGAAGAAGGGTAGGGATTGTCACCTCCATTTTAGCGCGGAGGAAAACAAGTCTTAGGGATGCTAGGTGACCCGTCTGGGGCACCCCTGCGCTGCTCTCCTCCTGGGAACATCCTCAGGGCTCAGGGATGGGAGAGAAAAAGTACCAGAGCAGGGCGGTCGCGTCAACCTCACAGGAAATCTGCCTCGAACCCCCACCTTTGAATAGGGCGCGGGCTTTTTGGTTGCCGTTGACTGCTTTTAGAGCAATATGGCATTTCTGGGTATAGAAGCCACCCAGAAATCCCCGAGCCAATGCGACCTTGAGGTCGGAAATAACCACATTATCTCCTGTCAGGCTGCCCCACCGCCCCACCCCGGTGCCAGGACTCCCTCCTGGGAGCATGGATTGTTCTTGCAGGGTCCTAGACTGTTCAGTTTTGGGTTCTCCCCTGTCACTCAGGAGCTGACCTTTTCGGCCCTGACAGTGACCTTGAATCTGACTTGCTGTCCAGAAGCAGCTATGGCTACAAGTGTGAATTCTACTGGAGGCTTCGAGCGTCAGGGGATCAAAAGGGGCTTCCAGCGGTTTTGACACAGATCCCGTAGCTGGTCCCAAGGGCCTACCTCCAGGGCCCTAGCACCTCACGGAGAGTTCCTGTGGCTTGTCTGTGCTGTTGTCACCGTCCTGAAGCTTGAAGCCCCTGCCGGCAACGTCTCCTCAACGGTGGCCCGTTGCCTCTGCCACGGTCCGGAGGGGATTCCCAGCCCTGACTAGCACTGTCCCAGGGCCTGGGCAGTTGCACAGGGAGGAGTGGGAGGCAGTGTTAGGGGCACGGGCCTGGGAGTCAGAAGGGCTTCCTCCAATGCTGGCTGTGCAACATCTCCCTGCACACAATTAATCTCGCCCTTGGAGATGAGATGGTAATGGCATGAGCCTCGGGGGCTTGTGAGGATGGAAGGAGAGGATGCGCATAAACTCCAGGAAGGCTGGACTTGGCCCCTCTTTCCCTGGCTCCATCTGTTGCACAGAACAGCGGCCCCGATCTAAATGGCTGAATGAAGGTGGAGCATCATGCCTGGAAGACCACAATGTCAGCCACGTCAACTCCACCGTCACGGTCACGTGCCCTCCCACTACCAGGAAAATACGCATCTGACCTGCAGATGGGGAGGGGCTCATGGCCCCAGCTAGTAGCCCGGAAGTGCTGTTTGAGTGATGGTGGTCAGTGGGGAGACTGGCGCACTCGTGGCCTGAGGACGGAGGACACGACGTGTCCGCTGGGGTGTCTCGGTAAGCAGAGTCAGCACGTGGGCATTTGGAGGCGGCCATGTATTCTTTCTTTATGAAAATAAAGTAAAAAAATAAAAGAGCCTCCAGTGGCAAAGGGTTTCCTTTCTCATTTCTTGTCTGCCAGACCACCAGCCAATGGCTGGGCACATTGGGCCAGTGTGGCGGTGGCTGGCTGATTACAGGAATGACAAGTTCCAGGGGACAGCGCAGGGGAATCGGGTCAGCAGGGGGTCACCCAGCAGGAAGACGGAAGAGCAGGGAGGGGACAAAGGGACGAGTGGCTGTGGAGCCCACAAGGCTCCACCCCCGAGGCTGCAGGTGGTCACAGAATTTATCACCATGACCTTCAGAGTAGCCAGAGCCTGCTGACCTCTGTCTGGCTGGCATCTCGAGAGTCCTGCTCACACGGATAGGTGATGCATGGGCTGGAAGGATACTTGGTGCTCAGCTCCAGGACATGGCTGCAACCGTAGCCTGAGCCTTCCTGACCCTTACGAGTGTCAAGACTTTCAGTGGGCCTTACACCTAAAGACATGCTCAAGATGTCGGATTCAGTGTGGTGTTGTGGAAAATGGCTCTGGAAAGCCTGCTTCTAGGCCTAGCTCTACAGTAATTAGCTGTGCCCTCGGGTAAGTCGTCTTGCCTCTCTGGACTCCAGTGTTCTCACATATAGATACTCATCTGGGGGGGATATGGCGCTCTCCAGGATCTTTTTTTTTTTAAGATTTATTTGAGAGAGAGAGAGAGAGCAGGGGTGGGGCAGAGGGAGAGGGAAAGAATCCCAAGCAGAATCCCCACTGAGCATGGAGCCCCACATGGGGCTCGATCCCACAACCCCGAGATCATGATCTGAGCTGAAACCAAGAGTCGAATGCCCAACTGACTGAGCCACCTTCTGTTAAGCGCCCCTCTCCAGAATCTGTTCGTGTTCTAATATTCCACAGTTCTACCTTTTGCCACCTGAATAATGGTCAGAGCAGGTATCATTTACTGCTGGCTCGTTAGGTTCCAGGTTCTATGCCAGGTACAGATCAGGAGATGTCTCCTTTGGTCCTCATGAGCACCCTCTGCGGTAGGTGTTATTATTATTCTTATTACACAAAGGAGGGAACGGAGCATCCCAGAGGCCCACGGTGCTGGTGCTGGTGTTAGTCACCACGCTCGACTTCATACAGAGCCAGTCTGCTCTTGAGCTGCAAAGTGCTATTCATCTTATGGATGAAATTGCTTTTCTTATTTCCTTTCTCGTTACGTATTCTCCTGTGGGAAGCACATGAAAAGTCAACAGCTGGATGCTCCCTGAGCCCTGGGGGACCAGTTTGGCGCAAGGGCAAGCCCACTAGAGTGGAGCCCACACGGCTGGAGTTCTCCGAATGAAACAGAGGCCCAAGGAGCAGGAGGGAGGCACAGATCCTACAACCAACCAATGTCTGCTTAGATGGAAGTTACTAATCTGGAGGCAGCAGGCTTGAGTGTGAGGCCGGCCACCTCCTGGGTGTCATTCCTGGTCAAGTCCTGTGGCTTCTTCAGGCCTCTGTGCCTCATTGGTAAACCTTAGATAACAGATACTGTGTATTGAGAGGAATGTTCAGAAAAGCACTCTGTGAGCCCTCCTGAATGTCACTCCTCCAGGCCTGAGTAGAGGGCTGGCACAAGCACAAGATCTGACAAATCTTTGCTCTGGTTGTGGCCCAGGTGGGGCACCATGATTTTCTGGGTATTACCCACCTAACTTGTTTTACTGGAGAATATTAATCAAAGCCTAACTCGTCTTGGGGATAAAAAGGACCTCTGGAAATGCAGCGCAAGGCCAGAGCAGAAGTGGTCTGCTAGCAAACGCTACTGAAGGAGACATTACGAATCATATTGTGCATTCCCACTCAGATCTATCCACTTAAGGAACCGCACCCGGGGGGCCCCAGGACCCTGGACAGCAGTGTGATTCCACACCTGGGTGCAGGAGTTGGGGCACGGCTTCCTTAATTCCCTGAAAATCCAAAGGAAAAGTACAAATGAATAACAAGGTGAAATGACATGAAAGCCCATTTCTTCCCTCTGAGAAGAGCTGCCCACCCCCCACGCCACTAGCTGATAATGGCCACCCCTCATCAAATATTTATCCCAGCCCTCGCAGTCCTCCATCCGCCTCCAGCATCATGCCAGGGATGGAATTTGATTATTAAAAATGGTCAGGAGTGAGGCTGGCAGACTACAAAGTGCCTGGGATAGAAGGGGGGGCAGACATCAAAGCCCCGTGTTCTTCCTTAAAGGTCGTCTCCGGAAGCAGGGGCCTTCTGTTAGGCAATAAAACTCGCAGGGGTTCAAGAAGGGGGCCCCTGTGTGCCTCCCAGCCTCTGGGGCGGCGTTTGTTCTTTTCTCTCCTCGCTGGTGGGCCAGAAGGGAGCTAAGCCCAAGCCCTGGGGCCAGAGGCCTGGCTCTAAGCCACGGGTTTATGAAAAGCAAGAGATACCCTGCCCCACTCAGACACATGACTGTCTTCACTTTTGGGGGGGGGCTGGCATTTCATTAGTGCCCCGTTTGAAGCCTGCCCTTTGCAAAGCAGAAAATGAAGAGAAGCAAGCAAGCACGGAAGCGGATTCAAACAATCTTCTGGTGTCTGGAGTTTCGGATGTCCCTTTGTGTGGCTTCACTTATTACAAGGGTGGAAGAGCCTGTTGGGCAAGAAACACGCCTGGTGTTTATAGCTTAATGGAACCCAGGGACCAATTAACCACACCGAGCGCCAACGGGCAAAGCATTTCTTTTTTTTTTTTTAAAGATTTTATTTATTTATTCATGAGAGACAGAGAGAGAGAGAGAGAAGCAGGCTCCCAAGGAGCAGGGAGCCCGATGTGGGACTCGATCCCAGGACCCTGGGATCAAGACTTGAGCCGAAGGCAGACGCTTAACCATCTGAGCCACCCAGGTGCCCGGCAAAGCATTTCTTAAAGGAAGAGGGGACTCTTATATTGCTGCTTCTTTTTTCCCCATTTCCCCAGATAAAAGACAAATGCTATGTCAACAGTTTCTCAGGAGCGATCCTTTATTTTCTGAAAGTCCTAACACCGACCCATTTATCACAACATGACGGATGCCCCAGTCCACACACAGCATCCTTTTCTCTCTCGCAAATCCTTAGAGCCCCGAGGGGCTGCAGCCTGGTCCAGGCAGTGGCATCAAAACCTGCCCTCCGCGCCCAGCAGCCGCACCACGGCCTCCTGCACGGCCTGGTGCACGCACCCGACCTCTCTCTGCGACAGGGTCCGCTCCATGTGGCGGTAGGTGATGCGGTAGCAGTGGCTGGTCCTGTGCGTCCTGGAGAATGGAAGAGAAAGGCAGGTGAGTGAGGGACAGGCGTGCCCTCCGCCTACAGGAGCCATGCTGGTGTCTCCAGCCAGCTCAACCCCAGTGGCGAGCTGAGGATGGGATCCAGGCGGTACAGGGACATCGCTCGCACTAACGGCCTCTTGCGGGCTTCGGGAGGTGGGTTAGGGGAACCCTGACTTGAATAATCAGGACTGCTGCTTCCCATTGGCCCAGAGGCATTCAAGTCCCCCAGGAAGGGCGTTTCTTAGGAGTCTGATTTTCCCGGGGTCAAGCCCTGGAGATCGTGGTCCAGCAGGTGGGACGTGGGTTCTGGGCTTCTGGGCTTTTTGTCGGCTCCCCAGGGGACTCTGATAAGCAGAGAGGGTTAGGAACCAAGGCCTGTATGCCTCCACCTTTCTCACAGCACAGAAAACAATCACGGATGGAAGGCACACTGGGGTCCCAAGGCTGGGACTGGCCCCGCGGGCTCTAGCCGTCTAGAAGGCTGAGAGGTATCACTCTCTTCGCACCCCTATGGGCCATGGAAAGCATACAGACAATTGTGCCATACGGACATGCTTCCAAGGTCCAGGTAGTGGGGCCTTTTGCAGAACTGGGTCTTCACAGAGACATGTGACAAGTCCCAACACTGCAGCGCCCAGGACAGATGCTCCACGCACATGCTTTCAAGACGCTTTCTCCACCGGCGCACCTCTGTGCTGCAGATACACCGGATGGCCTCACGGTGCTGCTGGAAGGGCAAGGCCCACCCTGCTGGGGTCCTTAAGAAACTGTCCACTGCAGAGGTACAGCGCAACTGTGCCCTCCTGCACTGGGCCTCCTGCAGCTGCTGGAAGCCCCCACCTGGCCTCCCCCGGGTGCAGAAGACAGGCTTTTCTTTCAACCGGACGCCATCAAGAAAGGATGCTGAACATCCTGAGTTTCTGAGAGAAGGAAGGTTCTGGGGGAGGAGAAATGAGTTAAGGAGGGAGAAAGAGGGCGGAGGAATTGTAGATGTCTGAAGATGATGCAAACATTTACGAGAACAAGTGTGGCCTCGCGATCGGGGGGCCCAGGTTGTCAGGGACCTGGAGATGGTGCAAGGGTGTGATGGTTTCCTGTGTGTGTGTGCGCGGGGGGTGGGGGCGTGCACTGCAGAGGACCGCCTCTGCCTGCCCTCCTGAGTCCCAGAGGCCCCTTAGGAAGTGAGCAGCTCAGGGTCCTAGCACTGGCTCCTCCATCTCTGGGCCTTTCTTGGGTCTCCGTTCCTTCTCTGTTGAAAGAGCTAACAGCAGCGCCTACTCCACCAAGCTTTCCAAACTGTTGCAGAGACCTATTTAGAAAGTGACAGGGCTCTGCACATTATGAAGTGCTATACAAGTGTGAGGCCAGAGTATCCTTGTGGCAACTGTTAGTACATTTTCTCGTTGGTTTCCTCTGGCATCTCTTACTTAGCTGAAGAGCTGGTAATATGGCCACTCGACAAGTTGAGATTTCCAACCCAAAATGAAAAATTTATCATCTTGTTTCTATGTGCTTCAGAGAAGGCCCCTGTCGGGATTCCTGGGATTCACACAGCTTTTATAAAACATTTCGATGAGTGAGGTGTAAATGAATCATAAACATATGGATTAATTTTATAAATTGAGAGAAATAAAATTGGCAGAATATTTGGTGATAATTCAGTAGATTCAACTGAAAATCAACCAGCTTTGCCTTTTCCTACCATCACTGGTAAGAGAGAGAAGACTTACTTTTATTTGTTTTCTAGGAAATCTTTTTTTTTTTTTAAGATTTAATTTATTTATTTGAGAGAGAGAGAGCGTGCACACACGCGAGCCGTGGGAGAAGCAGAGGGAGAGCGACAAGCGGACTCTTTGCTGAGCGTGGAGCCTGATGTGGGGCTCGATTCTACGACCCTGAGATCATGACTTGAGCTGAAATCAAGAGTCAGATGCTCAACCGACTGAGCCGCCCAGGCGGCCCATTGTTTTTTAGGGACTTCTTTTTGGAGCCTTTAGTTGCTGGGACACACTCCTGTCCTCCTTTTGCTTGCTGGAGAACTGGAAGAAGTGGCGCTGCCGTTGGTCATGAGTCTCCTCGTCCTTGAAGAGCAGGCTCTCTACAAGAACCACGGAGTTACAGAGCTGAAGGATCTTGTGGCTTATCACTGAGCAGGTATGAAGATGGATTCCTCCAAAGGAGGGATGCCCTCAGTGCCCAACTCCAAATATGCAAATTAGAGCTCTTGTGATTCTTTTATACCACCCAATGTGGGCCTTTTTAGTCAAAAAGCTTCTCAATCTTGTATCTGCCATGACCTTCACTGTCGCTCAATACACCAGCAGCAAACATTTCTGTGGTGAGTCCTGCACGCCGGGCATCATTCGAAGCCCTCTGCAGGCGTTCACTCCTGTAAGCATCCAAACCCCACGGAGTACATAGCATTACTGTCCCGATTATACAAATGAGGAAACTGAGGCACGGAGCACAAAGGAATGCGCCCAAGTTGAAACAGCTACTAACTGGCAGGACTGGATCTGAAACCAGGCAATCTGACGGGAATGTAGATGGTGCAGCCACTGTGGAAACAGTGTGGTGGGTCCTCAAAGAGTTAAACAGAGAATTATCCTATGACCCAGCCACTCCACTGCTAGGCATATACCCAAAAGAACTGAAAGCAGGTGTTCAAACAAACACTTATATGAGAATTTTCACAGCAGCTCCATTTACAACAGCCAAACAGGATATGGCCATCGGGGGGATGAAGGGATAAACAAAATATGGTATATCCACACCATGGAGTATTATTCAGTCATTAAAGGAATGAAGTCCTGACACCTGCTAAAATGTGGATGAACCCCAAAAGCAGGCTGAGTGAAAGAAGCCAGACACAACAGATCATGTACTGCATTATTTCATCCACACGAAACATCCAGAAGAGGGCAATTCATACAGATAGAAAGCAGACTGGTGGTTTCCAGATGGTCGGGGAAGGGGGTCTAGGTAGAAACTGCTTAATAAATTAATAAAGGGGCCTGGGAGGCTAGAAGGGAGAGCCTTTCCACCGAATGTCAATTACAGGAAGAACTGCCAACCACAGACTCCAAGAGAAGTGTCCGTTACAGACCCCACCAGAAGAGTCTCAACAGGAGAGTCATCAGTTATAGCCCCCCATGGGGAAAGATGTACGTCACACCTCCTTCAAGAGATCCACCAGCCGTGCAACTCAGCCAGTGAGAAGCCGCCATCACCCCGACTCCTGCTTCTCTCCGATGGACTTCTGTCCAAAGCGACCCCTCTCAACCTCCTCCTTCTCCATAAAATAATATTCTTCTCTTTTGTTTGTGGGGTTTGCCTATGGTTGTGCCATAGCTAGCTTGTTCTGGACTGTAACTCTCTGCTATTCCCAAATAAACACGCTGTTTGCTGGGCAGATCACCGGCCGTTTTAAGGAGAACAGTGGGTACGAGGTTTCTTCTGGGGTGAAGGAAATGCTCTGGAACTAGGTAGCTAGTACGGTTGCCCAACATTGAGAACGTGCTAAATGCCATTGAACCGCCCACTTTAAAAATGGTTAATTTTCACCTCGTCACAAACACACACAAACTAGGCAGTTTGGTTTCAGAGCCCAAGTATTAAGTAGCAAGCCTCAGCACTCCAGCACGCTCCTCCTCTCTTCCTGTCCCACCTCCAGCCTCTTCCTTCTACCCCCAACTTCCCCTAAGAAGTGACAGGGCTTGCAAGCTACTGAGAAGGGCAATGTCTGTAATCCTCCTGCTCAAGGAAGAGACGAAGTAAGCCCATGTTCCTTTCTAGCGCCGCCCTGTGACTAACAGAGAACACAAGGCCACAAGTGAGGTATAACTGTGACACAGAGTGGGAAGCCCTGGGACAGGGATGCTTTTCAATAAAGGCCTTTCCTACTTAAGGGGCCATTAAAAAGGCAGGCTGCAAAGCCAAGCAGCTGTGGGGAATAAGAGAGCTGTGGGGAGAGCATGGGATGGGGGGGGGGTGTGTGTGCAGCCACAGCTCTTGTCCCCCCCGCCCACAGTGGGCTGGGCAGTGGGAAGCTGCCATAGCCCCTGTGCCTCCCCCCCCCCCGCCCAAGACTCACAGGGGCACAACCTTCAGGACAAGAAACCTTCCCTGGAGGAGAGAAGAGACTACATCGACAATTGTGGTTTTCAAGGTAAACAAAATTTCTCTTATGTACTTGGCTTCTATTCATCGGCAAAATAAACGAGAAGACCCATTACTGAGTTCGAGAGGGCAAATCTCACTATAGTGAGTTTGAAGAAAGAGCCTAAACATTTCTTTTGGTGTTAGAATTTCACTGCATTGGATATTGGCTAAAACGAGTAGGTCACTGGCTGGAGCTTGAATTTTTAACAGAGATTTAGAACATTTGAGTTTCAAGGGTTTATCACTGGTCTACTCATAGATTCCTTTAGTCTTTCCACAAATAGCATGTTCCAGGCACTGAGCTGCACAGAGATAAGCAAGTGAGGAGAACCCCAACCCAACCAGCTTACATCCGGGGACCAGTGGTCCTCCAAGGTCCTGCAGCCACCAGGGAGGAGCCCGAGCGGAGGACCATTCCCCTCGTGGCCGTGATGGGGCTGGTGTTTGCTGTGACATCAGCCACACTGCACTCCCACCACACATCCTCCTTCAGCAAACGGTTCTTCCCTCCGGTGCTTCCCTATGAGCATTTCTGTGGTGAACACACAGGCGTGGGAGGCAGGAGACCTAGTTCCCAGTCCAAGCCCCAGCGATGTCTGTGTGGCCTCCCCAGTGAGAGGGCCAGACTGAATGGGCCCCAAGCTCCTTCAGGCTCTAACACTCCAAGAGTTAGTGCAGAGGACAGAGGACAGATGAGTTTCTAGAGTAAATGCACATGTGGAGGAAATGAGCCAGCCAGCCAGCAGCATTTGCGAGCCTGCATGGAATGAAAGAGCAGGGGGCCCTGATCTGGGGCAATTTCCAGACAGGCTAATGCATGGACATAAGATGCATTAGTGATATTAATGATCAAAGCAAGAGGGAAGGGAGTTGGCTTAATGGGGTTGGGTTACAGCTTGAGAGAGCCCACTGAGAAAGTCTTCCTGTAGAAGGTAGACCTCGAGTTGTAATAGACACTCTGGACACCTTTTAGCCTCTCTCCACAAATTACCCTCCCCCCCACCCCACCCCATACTCTCCAAAACTAAGAGGTTTGCCTTTCTCATTCTCAGAACGGTAGGTCCCTGGTAGGCCATTCGGAGCGGGGGCCTCCCCCTAGTTCCTAGCTAGCGAGCATCAGAGTTGCCTCTCACTGCTGCTTGCTGCTGTGGTTACGATTTCTTCCCAGAGGGATTTCTGTTCCTGGGGGAGTCAGTCACAAGAATCCAAACCAGATGGTTCCTCTGACAGTTACTGCCTTGGGAAAGACAACTCCAATCCAGGCCTCGATGGAAGGAGAGTCAGAGCCAGGGAAAAAGGAACTTGCTGGGTGCAGCTTGAGTAGAGTTGCTTTCAAACCTGCCTTCCCCAACCCCCGCCCAGCTCCCAGTCATCTCGTGTGTTGGCAACTTAAGAGCTCCTCAGAGACACACATTTTGTAGGCAAGAAATGCTTTTTCACATCAAACACTTGTCAGGTCCTCAGGGAAGTTTCAAAGCACCCCCAGGGTTTTATTCCCATCAATCCCTGTAACTTCTCCTGGTACTTCCCAATGAGTGTCTCATGCCAAGCTCCGCAGGAGGAAGAAGTTCACGCTCGTGCTTCCTGGGGAGTGGAGCCAATGTTCTTGGTTTCTACATGCATGCATATACGAAAATAATTGCTTTGGGGAAATCACTGAATAAAATCTCTTATGGAGAGGCACAAGATAGAGACTAACCAACCAGTGCCATGAGTTCTCCACTAGAGGATCTTGGGCCAGTTCTTAATCTCTGATCCAGGTTCTCATTCCAAGATACAGATAATGAACTTATAGGGTTTTTTAAAGAAACTGCATGAAAATAATACATGTTAAGTGTTTGGCATAGTTTAGGCTTATAGTTACCAATTAGTATTATTATTTATGTACCTAAAGATTATAGAGTCTCTACTTCGGGCCTCACGGAAAGATCTGAATGACCTAAGATGAATTATCGGAGCTTCAACTCCTCATTTGTAAAAATGGGTCCCTACTATGATACCTACAACACGAAGGAAACTTGAGGGCATCATATTAAGTGAAATAAGCCAGACACAAAAGGTCATACATAGAATTCCACTTATATAAGGTCCCTAGAGTTGTGACACGCACAGAGACAGAAAGTGGAAGGGTGGCTGCCAGGGACTAGGGGAGCGGGAAGGAGGAGTTAGTGTTGAATGGGGATAGAGAGTTTGGGTCTGGGAAGATGAGAAAGACCTGGAGATGGATGGTGGGGATGGTTGCACAACAGTGTGAATGTGCCTAATGCCACAGAACCATACACTTAAAAATGGTGAAAAAGGTCAATTTTATGTATATTTTATTAAAATAAAAAAAATTTGAGGAGGGTTGGCCCAAATAACCTAGTTGACTATTACTAGAAATGGAGGTTGGGAACTCACATTTATATTAAAAACAAATAAAAGACAAGAACAACCCCCCTCCACCCCCCCAATTGTTGCTATCCATGTGGCAGGACTGTTGGCAAGGGTATAACGTGGTTGGTCTCCATCCTCCCCAAATGGCTCATTTTGATTTCGTTAACCTAGTTACTAAGCTGCCCTGCATTTTACACAAATGAATTTTTATGATATCCTGCTCATAAAGCTATAACAAGGTTTGACCACATTTGAACAATTTGAACAATTCTCTTCAACTATTCCATGATTTTCCAAGCCATCCTCATACACTTCTAACAAACTTGGAGTAATGGCTCATTTTGCACAGATTTACAAAGCTCTGTGCTTTTTGGTTGTGTGGAAAATTTGGAAGAGGTTTTATTTTTCTCCCTGGCTTAGTCTGCCAAGCCAAAGTCAACAGAGCTAACTTTAACTCTCTACTGTTACATGGCAGCTTCCCAAACGTGTTGACACTTTGGTGGATGAGTCAGTTACAAAACAGAAGATTTGTGGTAGGTGAAGTGCTACATTTCCAACTCAATCAATTGATCAGCAATTATTTATCCTGTGCTGAGGTAGACATTGTGGGAGATACAAAACACAAATTGCTTGATCGATACACAAATATTCATGGAGTGGCTTTTCTGTGCACAACTCAGTGGCAGTGTTAGAGGGAAGAAGTATCCCAAAATAATACGAAAAGAAGGATTAGGCTAGATTACCATCTATTTGGGGCTTAAGACATTTATACATGAAAAGATACCAACAGGACAAAGCTATTCATGCTAAATGTTAAATGAATGACATGGACTGTAAATGACTTAGCAGTGAGAAAGATTGGCAGGGGAGATGAGATTGGATTTAGATCTTAAAGTATGATTAGGATTATTGCAGGTGAAGGCCAAGGGGTACATCTAGCTGGCAAAATGACAAGTACTGGCGGGGGGCCATTCCTTATATCTTTTTCCTCTCTCATTTCAACGCGGAGTTGCTGAGTGTATGTTGCAGGGATAAATGGTCCAGTGAAGAGCTGTCTGGAGGATTCATCATCTGCTGGGAGGAGGCTGCAATCACAGCTGGAAACCAGCTTTGGTCACAGCATGTACAGGAGGTGACTGACCCTGTACGAGGGAAGGGTCATTTCTGCAAAGGCACAGACAGAAGCATGGACATGCACGGACAGATTGAGGAGAGGCGCGTACTTCAGAGTGGCTGGTCTGGGTCTACACCCTTCTACAGTACAGGACTGGTAGGGGAGGAGGCTGCAGGGTGGGTGGGGATTATAGATGAGGGCCTTATATTCCTGGTTCAGAAGCCTCAAAAGAAAATGCATCATTAAGCAATCAACCAAAACAACAGAGTCCAGGGTCACATATCTACAATATCTTATGACTGCTCTGGGCAGTTTTATTGCCTCTAGAGTCTGGCCCTCAGTGAACTCCAGATCTCACTCCCCCCAAACAATAGAGGATTACTCAGATATTATGGTTTACCGTATCATTGATCTGATAGTAATGGCCACCTAACCAAGGGTATGCTATAGATCTATCCTCAGTTCCATTATTGTAAGTAGAATTACCCATAACTGTGTTATGTTGTATAGCTTATATTTCTTTAGTGAGTAATGGATGAAATGTGCTAATTACTTTAAGAAAGACTCAGTGTCTAACTATGAAGGAAGTATTAGGAAAGAGAAACTTATATACAGTTCCAATGACTTACAGTTATTTTACAAATGTTTTCGAGGAGGGACTCTCTGGGTCTAATAGTACGATGTCTTGACAAATAGTGAGTGGGAGGTTGAGGGAGAGAGTGACAAAACAGTGACTTGGCTGTAGGATGAGCTTCTTCTATCCATAGTATTCTAGGCTGGAATACAGCAGTGATATCTTGGTTAAGGATTCATCATACAAGCAACATGTTTTATGGAATCACAGAATCCAAGACATGGGACTGTAAAGATTTTCTGGCCCATGCTTGAGCTCTTTCTACAAAGCCTTATGTTGGATTACTTCTGGGGCTGCCCATTTCAGGTTTCCCCACTGCAGTCTGAGAGGGAGATTCCCTTTACACTGAGCTGACTAGTGCTTCCTATGTTTCTCCTCATTGGTCCTAGATTCTGCCCCACAACAGCCCTGGCGGGGGACTCCCGGGAGTACTGGTAGTCAGAGTTGGAGGCAGCACATATAATGCTGAACATCACTGTCTCTGAGATTAAATGTCTGTCTATGCATCTGTCCATCCATCCATCCATCCATCCATCCATCCATTCATCCATGCATCCAACAAATGAAGTGAATATCCAATATATGTCATGTATTTTGCCAGGTATTAAGGACCTAATGGTGGAATAAAACAAAACAAAACAGACCTGACCTCATGAAGCTCACAGAGATATAGGCATTAATCAAAGAATTACAAAGAAATATAAACTGCAGCTACCGTATTGGGCTTGAAGAAGAGGTACATAGAGCCATGAGGCTACATAAAGGGGCAATTAACTTAAAGGGGCAGGTCAGAGAAGGTGCCTTGTGCAAGTGTCAGTGAGCAACTCAGAAGTTGCTGGAATGTTTGTGTACTACTTTATAGTCATACCACAGTTAATGGACATCCCTCAGGGATTTATTTTTTACCATCTAGAGGAGGACATGACTATCCCAGACCATCTATTCCCCTGAAGAGCTAACATGAGGAAACCACACCGACAGATATGTATCCTAGAACCTGTAACACCTATATGAAAACTACGTTTAAATTCCAAATATTGATAAAATTAAAGAAAGCTCTGGGCTTTGCCATCAGACAGTCTTTGTAAAATTGAAGATACTTTGTTACTAATAAAAGTAGCAACAATAAGAAAATTAACAATTATAAAGTGATGCAGCTTCCAGAGCCTTGGACCCACACGGTCTTACTGGTTGAGACCCACACGGCAATCCTGAGAGGTGGACACTGTCACTTCCTTCTGCAGAGCCAGGCACAGGCCCAGAGAGAAGCAGTGACTTAGTGAAGGCCACAGCTAGAATATGTGGGGACTTGCTTCCTTTTCATTCAAGTCTGCTCATCCTTTTGTTGTAGGCACACTCTGTTCAGCCTGTTAATGTCTGCTGCAGGCACCATTAACTTTATTTTTAAGATTTATTTATTTATTTGAGAGAGAGAGAAAGAAAGAGAGACACTGCACGAGTGGGGGGGAGGGGCAGAGGGAGAGGGACAGAGAGAATCACAAGCTGACTCTGCACTGAGTGCAGAGCCCGGGGCGGAGCTCAGTCTCACAACCCTGAGATCAAGACCGAGCGAAACCAACAGTCAGATGCTCAACTGACTGAGCCACCCAGGTGCTCCACCATTAACTACTTTTAACCAGGGATATCACAGTAATGATTATTATTTACCAATTAAATTATAGGATGCTTTTAGAAATATGACTAGGACTTTATCACAAAACAGGGAAAGAATAAATTCATTAGTAAATATTACTTAGTGGAGAAAGTGTAGGAAGTATAAAGAAATAAAGAGTGAAAGAAGAAAGAAAAAACCATTTTATTTTATTTTATTTTTAGAGAGAGAAAGCAGGGATGGGGTGGAGGGACAGAGAGAGAGGGAGAGAGAATCCTAAGCAGGTTCCCTGCTCAGCATGGAGCCGAACATAGGGCTCAATCTCACAGCCCTGAGATCATGACCTGCGCTGAAATCAAGAGTTGGGTACTTAACCGACTGAGCCACCCCGGCACCCCAAGAAAAAACATTTTAAAGGGAGGAATGATCTACTATGTACTCAGTGCTAGGCACTTTCATGTTTCATTTTATCCTTATCATTAATAGAAAATATGGGGGAGAAAAAGAAAAACAAACAAAGCCAGAATAAGGGAGAATATGAGATTGATGAAGACAAAGTCAAACATGGAGAACACAGAACCCAGATCTGCAGGTGGCTTCTGAACTAGTGGAGATCATAAACTTGCCTCAGAACCGGCAAACAAAATGGAAAGAAAGCCTTATCAATTCCATGGTTCGTACTGCCTGAGAGGAGAGAAGACCCTAATTCTTTAGGGAAGCAAAACTTACCCCAACATAATATTCTAAAAGAAATTTCTCAGGTGGGGCTTCTCACAAGGAACTTCTGATTAATAATGGCTATGTTTTATGGGTCACTTAGTTTGTCTACATGAATTATCCCATTTAATTCTTATCACAGTCCCACCATAATGGGAATTATTTCCCCTATTTTGCAGGTGAGAAAACTATAGCTCAGAGAGGTTAAAAGTGACTTGCCCAGGTCACTCAAACAGTAGGCAAGACACAGGATTACAATCGAAGTGTCCAAATATCTCCAAAGCTATGCTTTTAATCCTGGGCTGGGGATACTGACTGCTATTGGTGGTCACTGTCTCAAGCCTATCACTATTTCAAGGCAGTAGTGAGTTTCATAAGGCTATTCCTTTGATGAAACTTGAGGGGATAGCCCTAAAATGTACTTCCATGAAAAAGCAGTTTTGCTTCAGGCAAGGGAGGTGGGCCGGTTCAACATAGCTTTTTTGGTGGTCTAGATACCTTTGCTACTTGGATAAATCCAGTGACCTCTCCAGGTCTCAGTAAAACAGAAGCAGTGCTATTTGTTCCTAACTAGTCCCTCAGTTAGGAAAAAACTGAAGTCGTGTGAGCAAAGCACTGTCATCAACTTTGAAGAAAGTACAAATAAAGTAAGAGCCAGAGTCAGTAAACCATTTCAAAATATTACTGAATTACAGTTATCCATTTTCAAACTCAGTGAAAACAAGTATTTTCTTTTTGGTATTTTCTTACTTCAAAAAAATAAAGATATCGGGCGCCTGGGTGGCTCAGTTGGTTAAGCGACTGCCTTTGGCTCAGGCCATGATCCCAGGGTCCTGGGATCGAGTCCCACATCGGGCTCCCTGCTCGGCGGGGGGGTCTGCTTCGTCCTCTGACCCTATCCCCTCTCATGTGTTCTCTCTCATTCTCTCTCTCTCAAATAAATAAATAAAATCTTTTAAAAAAAATAAAGATATCAAGCTTACATTTCTTACATAATCTTCTGAAGCTGAATCTGTCTTTCATGAATAATTAGGCAAGATTTGATAAGAGTGCCCATGGGTTACTTTCAACGGCAAAATATCAGGACACCTCAATTGGACTCACGGGGCAATGTGACACATTGTCATGCCTTGAAGAAACTACTAGTGTGGTCTAACATCTTTAGGTTCCCTCATTTCATATTTCATTATTTCATGCTGATTTTTTTTCTTTTTTTTTTTTTTGCTGGGCAAAGGAATGAGTGCACAGTTGGGCAGTGTGTGTTTTGGACAGATTGCCAGAACAGCTGACCCAAGAGTATGTCTGTCTCTTCCATGTATGACAATTAGCTCAGAATAAGATAGCAGTGAGTTAGGAAGGTTCCAGAATGACGGCAGAATACAATAAAGACCCTACTGCTATATACTCCCAGAGTACATAGAGGCCAGGAACAGTGTGATGTGAGTGCTGCCCGCAGCACGTACTAGGTGTGATTTCTTTCTGGAAAGTTGCTGGATCTCTGTAAGCCTAATTTTTAACACTTTTACGTGGGGCTAACGCTACGTCTTGTAGATATATGTGTAAAGATTCTAACACAGTGCCTGACACAAAAAAATACTTGATAAAAGATACCAGTTACTATAACTAGTATTAGCATCATAACCTTCGCTAATTAATTTGTTTTGTGAGCAGTATACACATTTAGATTAATAAAAAAGTTATGTGTCCCCAGATTTACCAAAGGAGAGAAAAATAAACAAGAGCATTAAGATTAACAGAAATGTATTGGGCCCCAGTGCTAAGTACTATACACTCACCATCACACTGTTCCTGGCCTTTGAGCACCTCTGACTGCATGATATCTGAGCAGCTTCTCGTTAGCATCACCATGGTGCTGGGTGAATCTGACTCCTGGTTTTCATTAAGACTATAGGGAAGTGGCTGGCGAGTCTCTCTCTGAAATACTGTGTTGACTGCTCTTGATTTGGAAGCTCTAGCCTGGTTGGTTTTGTTTTTGAAAACCAGGTTCTGCAGTTACCTCTAGCCACAGGAAAAATCAACGTAGAGCAGAGAGAAAAGACAGATCTGCTGTTCTCTTTTCAACGGATAGGACAAAGCCATGAAATTCATAAGCATGTTAACATGGGGACGGGAGGGGAGGCATAAGAAACGCCTGGATGACTGACAGCTCTGTGCCACAGCCAATCATTTTTAGAATTCATTAGAAGACGCTCATGTGGGGCGCCTGGGTGGCTCAGTCGTTAAGCGTCTGCCTTCGGCTCAGGTCATGATCCCAGGGTCCTGGGATCGAGTCCCACATCGGGCTCCCTGCTCGGCAGGAAGCCTGCTTCTCGCTCTCCCACTCCCCCTGCTTGTGTTCCTACTCTCGCTATCTCTCTCTCTGTCAAATAAATAAATAAAATCTTTAAAAAAAAAAAAAAAAAAAAAGAAGAAGACGCTCATGTCCCTTAGACTCTAGGTCTACATATAAGTCTGGGCCAACGGCAAAAACAGCAACTCCCAAAGCACAGACAAATGTCCAGGGAGAAAAGCTGCAGCGGGACCTAATGTCCTGTTGGCAGACACTGGGCAGAACTCTACAGCCAGAATAGAGGGAGAAGTATAAATTCTGGGCCTTCCAGCAAAAATGCCAGACGGGGCACCCTTTCTCTTTGTTATCAACCAAATAAACTGACCTTCAAAGCAGAACCCCCTCTGGCCACCTGCTTTCTTCAGTGTTTGCAGAAGTGACTTGGATTCACAATGTTTCCATGCAACCACTGTACTTGCCCTCTCACTTCTCTCTTACCCTCCCTCTGTCTCAGTGCCCCCAAATCAAGAGGGAAGGGACTTCTGGGGGCTGAACTGTTACTTTGTTTTGGGCACTTCTGTTTAAAAAATACAAAGTACTTTTATAATATACTCTGAGTACACCGTCTTACATACTTCTCAAAACTGTCTTATATAGCTTTACTCCCATGGCAACAATAGGGAAACTGAGAGCCAGAGGGATGGGGTGACTTGCCCACCTCAGCTGCTCTGCTAGTGGGGGCAGAGTCTGCAGGACCTCTCTGGAACACACTGCTACCCCTTTTCTAAGATGGGGCTCTGGGTGAGAGAAATGGGGGTGGGGCCCCGGGAAACAGCAGCATGTGGGGTGTCAAGAAGTTTTGGTTCCCATGATGTTAGCCTTTCCCCTAACCACCCAGGTTATCCTGAGCAAGCACCCAACATCTCTGGGCCTCCGCTCCTTCATGTGCTCTAGATGGTCACTAGGATTTCTGGCCTCTTCTCTCTGAGTCTTTAAGTGCTTATGTCTCCATCACAGGTAAGGCTGGATGAAGAGCTGGGACCCAGGAGGAAGCACATTTCTAACTCACCATGGCACCCAGTACCTGTCCTACCACACCCTGGCCATGATAATTGGTTGATTACAAACAAGCAGATCATGGGCGCCTGGGTGGCTCAGTTGGTTGGGCGACTGCCTTCGGCTCAGGTCATGGTCCTGGAGTCCCGGGATCGAGTCCCGCATCGGGCTCCCTGCTCGGCGGGGAGTCTGCTTCTCCCTCTGACCCTCCCCCCTCTCATGTGCTTGCTCTCTCTCATTCTCTCTCAAATAAATAAATTTTAAAAATCTTTAAAACCAACCAAACAAACAAACAAGCAGATCGTTGGCTGGGAGAGCCGGCAGTTTGAGGTGTCTGAAGTCAGGCTTTACTACGGTTCTTTTGAGTAAGTAGCTACAAAACTGCTAACTGGATTCGGCAAGTTGCTGAGTCACCATCGGGTAAGATCAAGTTGCTCTGCACAGACGCCGAGTCCCATCCTGTCAGCAGCTGAGAACATTTTCTTTGTGATTAAAAAGAACAGGAGTGCGCAAAGACACACAGTGGATTGGCTTTCACAATTTACGACGCATAATTAAACTCTAACAGACCACAGTTAGAAAGCATCCACCATAACCCTATTTTGCCATTTGTCTTTTAATTAAATGTGTCCCCTGATTTAGCTCTAACTCGACACAGATCTCTGATGGGGGCAGGGGAGAGAAAACACACAGAGCTCAGAGCCCTGATGGACTGGTTATGACATCTTCTTGGAGGAGGAGGTGGAGAGAAGAAGCTCAAGTGTTTCATATAAATCACTGATCTTTCCTTTTTCGGGATCTTTGCACATCACAACAGAGAGATTAAATGAGCCTGGCCCTTCACAAAACCACTGCTGGGCACACGATGGATTTGGGGAAACCCTGCAAAGAGGAGCCAGGGCAGGCTGGTGGAGGACTTTTCTTTTTATCCTCCAGAATTGATAGGGTGATAAGTGGGAGGAATTTACCATTATGCCACAGAAAAGAAACATTTGTTAGGGCACTGGGGCACAACCCGGGGTGGGAGAAATAATTTTTAAATGGAAGAAATTCAAGAGAGAGTTCTTCCCTGTGATGTTAATGGTTACCACAGATGAGCACTAACTGTGTGTGGCATGTCTAAGGCCCCTGTGGGGGGGCCATCGAACAAGGGTGCCGGGAGTGGGGGTCCTGGGCTGTGAACTGTCTTCCTGAGTGCAGCCCAGGGTGGGGGGGGGCACTGCATGCCACCCCAGGCTTCCACCAAGCTCACCCCTCGAGCCAGAAACAGGCAAGGGACAAGTATTTATTCATCTGCTTTGTAATTTGGAGTTGACATGATGGGAGATACTCCACTTTAGAATCTTCAGAAGGATCCATGATTGGAATTAGATTTACTGACTCCCTTTTAAAGGATTTCTCACTGGAATGAATGCTGGGGAAGACAGAATTGAAGGCAGTTCACATAATGGATCATTCTTAAGCTTGCTTTGCTTAGTAGGAAAAAGGTGTCAGTTGCATGCTGGGAACTGCTGCATTTTTTTACTCATCCACCATCAAGTGTCCAGGACCGGAGCACCTGATGGAATATGCCATTTGCCTACTAAGCAAGAGACGGGAAGTCCAAGTCTATTGGCTGAAGTCACTTCATTGGCTACTCTTGGCTTTCCTCCCTACACCGACACACCAAAGAGGCTCAAATTCTATGATTTCCCCAAATAGTTAAAATCACTGAGAGGGGTAATGGGATCCTTTATGGAGAGTTGTGTTCCAAAATGCCAATTATAAGACAGTGAGTGTGTACCTAGAATGCATGCTGTAAACCCAGAAGCAAGGCTGCATAAGGTATTAGGATTCTAGCCTAGCCCCTCAAAGTCTGCCTAACTTATGTTTATGAAATTGACCTCAGCATGAAAAATGAAGCAAAAAGTTCTAGGTTGAGTTAATAGGGTGCCTAGCAAAGCAATATCCAACATGGTAAAGAAGACTTCGATCCTGCAAGAGATGCTTAGAGATCAGCCGGAAAGTTGAAAGATAGCCTTTGAATAGTCATCTTTTAAGTGACTATGCCTTCCTTCCCAGGCAAAAAATAAGAAAGCCCTTCCATTCTCTGCCACCAGACCCACACCTCGCCAGCATCCACACCATTCTCTTCTCTTTCCCTACTGTCCCTCCTCCTCAACCCCAGCACGGCCATGGGCATTCTACTGCCTCCCAATTCTGGGGGGCCTTGTCTGACAATGATGCTTTCTCTCTCCTGGATCTGTGACCCTCAGCTCTCCCTTCTCCTGCCCTTCCACCAGTATTTAGAAAAGCCTAGTCCATCTTAAAGAAACTCTTTCGATGGGGCCTCATCTCTGGCTCTCTTTTATTTCTTGCCTCTCTGTCAGAGCCAATGTCTGTGTAAATGCCTCCTGTCCTCTTGCCCGACTCACTTTCCAGAGCACTGCAGTCTTGTCCGATCAAGAGGGTTGAGGCGCGGAGGCCCGGCGTGTACTGTGCTCCCCATGTGTGGGGCTGGGTCTGCAAGCGAAGTCACATGATCTTCTCATTTGTTCTTCGGGGCATGCCTCACCGGGGAGCCCCCTGCCTGGGACCCTTCCCTCAGGGGAGGGATTAGTCTGAAAGGGAGGAGAGGAGGAGGACTGGGCCTGTGGGGCTCAGCCCATGCGGGGCTCCCCTTTTCACAGCAGCCCAACCTCCGGATGTCTGCCCATCCACGGAGGTAGGGAGTGGATTTCAGGGAAGGTCACTTCGGGAGCCCGACTGTGGCTATACCCTGAGCCATATCCTCACATTTCACCATGTCAGTATTAACACTGCATTTTGATCTGCACCTGTCTGATTCCCGTATCTACTTCTTAATGATATCTCAGTTCAGTGGAGACGAGGGATGCCATTTATCAGTTCTCCTCAAAATGTCAACAAACCCAATCTGTTACTAATGTTACAGCCTAACCATATGCAAGTCAAAAAGCAAAGTAGCAAGGATCCACAGTGTTCCCGCATAGGCAGCCCTGAATTTGTATTTGCCGAGCGAGTGAACGAAAAGTACTCAATACTGGCAGGCGGTAGTCGAGCCACCTTATTGTTAATTACTGTTCCAGGCTCTGTGGGTAACTAGCCGTGTGTCCAGTAACAAGTTGTTCAACCTCTCTGAGCCTCAGTCATATTATAAAGACAAAATGATATATTGTATGCAGTACACTTATTTGGCATGCATGGATAATCAAGGCTGGTTCTTTTTATTTTCAGTTTTACTTTTTTTTTTTTCCAGTTTTACTTTTAACCCCTGATTCTTGCCTGTGGCCATGATGCCCGGTGCTGGCCTCCAGCCTGCCCCTCACCATCTCGGTAGGGAAAAGGGTCAAGTTCTTACAGCACATTAGCCACGAGGGCTGTGATTCCCGAAGCTCTCAAGATGATTTTCTCTCTACATTTTCTGCATTTATCTGGCTGCGCCCTTTGTACCAAACATACTGTTCTTTTCACTAGAAATGAGTCCCTGAGCTACACTTATTTCTCTCTTTTGCTCAAAATGGGAGGGGTCGTTTTCTCCCTTGGTTAGCTGTGAGAAAAGCAGCTCCAGAACGCCAATGGGAAAGGTTTGGGGGAAGAAGGCAAAGCTCTGGGAGGCATGGATTCTGGTGCCCATGGTGGGAAGACAGAGGCAGGGGTGGGTAGAGGGGAGAGGAGGGGTGAGGGAGAGAGGGGTCACAGTGGGAGTTTTCTTGAGGGAATGGAACTGGCTTAGGGGGCAGATTTTGAATGAAGTGATTTGTTAAAGTCATTTCAGATAAACTCTTGATCTTAAGAAACAGTCCAGGATAAAGCCCAGAATGGTAAAGAAGGGGATGAGCTTGGGATTGGAGAAAATGGAAGGTGCAGCTATAGATTTTAAGAACGATCCATCTCTAGATTCAATAACTGAAAAAGAGATGCATCTTAGTAAGCTAAAATGGGCTGATAACTCAATATATTTCAATAATCAATAAGAAAAGGTTATTTAGCAACAGAGTGAAGGCTGATAGTCTGGCTCTCAAGATCACGTGTGCAGTTTTGGCAAGTGACTTAACTGCTCTGAGTCTCATCGCGGGGGACACTGGTGGTTGCCTTTCTAGCATCCATTCCACCTTCTCGCACTGTGGTATTCAGTCTAGAAGACCGTCCTCAACGATCCCTGCCACCTGTATTCACATCCCTGTCTAATACACTCTCACATCAGACCACACAAACTCCACACAGACCTGTGTGACCAAGAGAACATGGCAGATATGACCATATGTTACTTAATTTCACACCTCGTGATAACCCCTAAGCAAATCCTACAGGCTGGAGCTTCAGAGCATATCCAGAACTAACCACTTCCCACCACCTCCACCATGACCATCCAAGTCAGCACCCTCTCTTGTCTGAAGTATTCCAATAGTCTAACTGGTCTCCCTGCTTCGCCCCTTGCCTCCCTAGAGCAGCCAGAATAATGCTGTTAAAACATCAAGTCACAACATGTCACCTCTGCTCAAAACCTTCTAAAATCTTCTCACTACATTCAGAGTTAAAGTCGGTGTTGTTCCATGGCTCACAAGAGCCTGTGTGACCCGGCCCCCACTGTTATTTCTGATTTAATCTCCTACAATGCCCATCACTCTCGCCATTGTAACTACCATGGCCTCTCTTGGTTGGTGCCCGCTGTGCCATCTATTTCTCAAACCTGAGGCATGCACCTGCCTTAGAACCTAGCTCTCTTCCCTGCTTTTCATCCATAGCACTTGCCACAATCTATTCAATACTACCTATGTTTCTCACTTATTTTATTATCTGTCCCCACAGAATATAAACTATGTGTGGATGGTGTTTTCTCTTCAGTTTCGTTCACCGCTGCAGTCTCGGAGCCTGGCAAATATCAGGGGCTTAATACATATTAACAGACAGCGACACTGACTACTATTACATGATATGCACTGTTTCAGGCACTGCAGGGACAAGGATGAATGAGACCGGACCCTGTCCTAAGAAGGCCCTTTCCCCCTCCACACTCCAGCTCCCTGCTGACCAAGCCCCTTGTCTCCCCAGCCAAATCTGGCTGCTGCCTGGAGGCTGGCCCACTATCCATGGAAGCTCCAGGCCCGAGTAGGTGCTGTTTGCAAAGAACTTGGCTTTGAAAAAACTAGGGGCGTTCTGCCATCCTACTTGGCTGGAGGACTCGGAATGGCAGAAGCTCAGTGACAAGGGGCCCAGAAAGCCACTGTCTGGATTCCACTCAAAGTGCAAATGAATATATGGCAACCAGACAAGAATCTGCCACACAGATCTTGTGTCAACGCATACATCGGATACTAACTACGGAAGACAAACTGTGTGTGTGCGTTTGCGCGTGCGCGCACGTGTGTGTATCTAAGGACCAGCGCACGCACCGTCTAAGGACCACTGTCTTTGTTCACCAGGTTAGGCTTTGACTTCTAGAAGAAAGCCTGCCCAGCTTTGGGCTGGTCTCAGCAGTGTACAAAGATAATTATCTGCTGGCTGCCTGGGAAGGGATGGTATCAAATAGATTACCTTAGTAATTAAAATAATGAAAGGAGTTATCAAGGCTGGAAGATATTTTTTGTCTTTTTGATTGAAGACTCTAAATAGGGGTGAAAATATGAATTGGAGAGGAATGTCCTGATTAATCTGTCTGATAATTACAGGGCATGCCAGTTGGGGGCTTGGCCCCACATCACAGGCTCTTGGGGTTCCTTTCGGCGGTGAGCTTTTCTCAGTGCTCTCCTCTGACTCTGTACCATACAGGGTCGTAGAGGGCTCACTTTGGGATAAAAGGTGGTTGTTAAGGCCCATTGATTTATTTGTTCTTTCATTTGCAGCAGTGGACATTTTGTGCTTTCCTCAAACAGACCTTTTTATTCTACTGTCTTTGAAAAGAGCTGATAAAGAATCAATTACAAGAGATAACACACAAACAGAAATTGGTATTTATCCATGCGGGATATCTGCTGAAAAATAAAAAGATCATTAAACCACAGGCACGCACAATGAAGTGTGTCTACTTGTAAGACTGCCCACCATGAATGCGAGTGTGCCTCGGCTCTCAAACGAAAGACCTGCTCCTCACCAACAGGAGAAAAGGAGCCAAGGGTGAGGCTGTGGGGGGGGCAGCTGTCCCCTCCTCCCGAGGGCCCTGGCCACCACTCCATGCTCTGGGTTTCCAGGAAATCTCTTGAGAGGACATTTTTCCCTGAGAATTTGGTGCTACAAAGAGCCAGAAAGTAGAACGGGGCTAATAATAACTTCATTGCTGTTCCTGTCCTTGTTCAGAAACTCACTTTTATTTATTTTTTAATAGCTCTTTTCTAGGAGCCATTAAACCATTTTGTGGATATATTTGTAGATGTTAATTTTGGCATAAACGTTATAGGTTATGGCATCAACACCATTTCTTTTCCTAAAGAGTGTCAAATGCTACAGATAAAGTTAATGATGTGACTAGGCTGGGAAGAATGACTGAGATGATCATCACTATTTCCTTTGCCACCAACACTTAATTGCCAAATTTCTTTATGATTGTTCATTACATCGTATATTTATATTTTATGGCACTTTTCTGCATGTATGTTGTATTTGTCAATAAAAAGGTAAAACAGTTTAATGTGCTGCCTTCCAAGAGGTTTCTGGGCTATGGTCTATGGTACTTTCTGTGCTTGAACTGCAGGACAGCTTCCGAGCCCTGGGATGCACTGCAGAAGTCACTGAGCACTTGCCCTATGCTCCAGACTTTATTCATGTTGGTTCTAAAGCAAAGAAATGGTGAGCTTGCTCCTGCCCACCCCCCTTCCTTATGAAAAGCTTACCAGGATATGGGAATGAATGGAGATTGGTGGGTAGGAGAGCACAGGTTCAGGAATCAGATAGAAGGAGGTTTGCATCACAGCTCTGCTACTTCCTAGCTGTGGGGCCTGGGGGAGCGGCCCCCCAAAGCCTCTGCTTCCTTGTCTTTGAACAGAGACCATCACAGTACCTATCTCAGAGAACGGCTGTAATGGGTAATTGGTGAACATACTGATTCAGTTTGGATGCCGATGGCTGTGGGAAACAAAATTCCCAATTCAAATAGGTTCAAAGAAGGCAGAAAGGTGTTGGACTGAATTTGTCTTGTTAGGAGTAGGGCAGGGGAGAGGGCTGTCCTATGGCAGTGGCTTTGGTTTGGTTTTTCTGCCTTTCCCCTGCTCTGCTCTCCCACATTTGCCACCTTCATCCCCAGACTTGAGCCAACAGGGTCCCGGCTTCTCACCCACACAGGAAGACATCCTCCCAGATGTCTTCTGTGAGGAAATGCTCCTAGAAGCTGTCAGGTATCTCACACCTTCCCCTCACAAATCCCTGGTCCCAGTTGGGTTCGGGCCCATTCCTAGGGCAATCCCTGTCATGGAATTTATCAAGTAGACTTTGGGGAAAAAAGTTGGCTCCAAGATACTCATTAATCTCAGATTAAAAAGAGGAAATTTGCCAAAAGGGGATGTGCAAGGTACCACTTTACAAGATATTGGAATGAGCCATGCACTCATTGGCTTAGAACTAGGTGGAAGAAATGGAATGAACGCCATTACCCGAGATTAGTTAGATCATGGGACTGCCCTGGAGCTGGTGGAGGGAGAAAGATGGGGGGAGGGTCAATGCTCCAAACTGTAGGGCTGTCATATAATCTGTATGGGTAGAAAGAAGTTGAGGAGAAATGCACAGTGAGTGTTACACATACATAAAATGTTCCTAACATGCAACTGGCCCTCAATGAATGGAAACTATTATTGTGATAGTTGTATAAATAAGGCTTTTATTAAATGCCTGTTGATATAATACATTTGTTTTCTACTTTCTCGAAGGAGAGTGAAACAGCTAACATTAAACTCAGCATGTTTCCGTGAGGATGCTTTCCCAGCCCCCATCTGTCCTCTCTTCCAGCTCCTCCAGAGCATGGTATCTACCCACAGTGATTTCCCTTACGAAGCCACCCTCACGGGAAAACAACTGCAGCACATGTGAGAGCCTTCAACGATAGGATGAAAAGCCCGGTTTTGTTCTAAGCCAAGCTTGTTACTGATGAAGGGCTCCCATGAAACTTTCATTAGGTTATTAGGGAGCAAGGCTTTCACCTTCTAATATTCAAGCTGTTTTGTACAGTTGCAAAGAGACAACAAAACTAGGGCCATTGATTAAGTGCTTCTGTAAATCAATATGGACACTGCAGCCTCTCAGCCACTGTGAGAAAGGTAATGTATGATCTTGGCCTTATCTGTTGCCCAGATGCTTGTGGTCAAAGTGCCTGCAACAGGGACAGTTGCTGTGGAGTTCAGTCTTAGGGGTGAGCAGACAAAAGGAAGGCCCTGTAGTTTCCAGTGTGACAGATCAGTATGAGGGATGAAAGTCACCGATTTCAGACTGTCCCATCAAGGGAATTTTAGAGATGGGAAAAGCAAAAGTTTCAAAAGGGGATGTGCAAGGTACCACTTTACAAGATGTTGGAATCCCTAAAAGACTTTTCGCAAGCTTCTCAAGAGGGCTGGATTATAGCCAGGAGAATCCTCAAAGCTCAAATAACTAGACAGAACCTCCAAGGCAGGACATTGATAATGTTATTGATCTTTTGGATAAATACCCTGCTCCTGCTCCATAACCCTTATATACACCACCAGCCCCACCCCCACACAAACACTTATGCACCCATACACGACTCATCGGCCATCAGGCAAAAGCATAGTGTCCCTCAGGAGTACTGCGACCCTACTTTTCAGCAGGGCTGTGGACGGCTTTTTTCCACAGAGCCAATTCTTCCAAAGACTACGTATGACTTCTTTTTTTTCTATTTAAAGAAACCTTTGTGGGAAGTTTACCTGTTTAGAATACTATTACCAGGTTCCTTTTCCTTATTTTTAATACCTGCAAACATATCCTTTTCTTTGCAGACACTCAAGAAGCACGAGGCCAGTACAGAAGGGGAGGTGGTGGTGAGGGCCAAGGGAGGGTAAGAAAAAGCAACCAAACAAGCCACCAAGCAAAACAACAAAAGAAAAATTCTGCCAGATTAAAAAGAGGAAACTTTGCACAAACAAACAAAAAAGTCTCCAGCTCTTCTAAAGGTTTTCCATAGCAAAGTTCTCATTGTAGTTAATACTTAGAAGATTACATAGATAACAGGAAAATATAAAATGTGCTTAATAAAAAACAACCTACTAGAGTTCTTGAGAATTGTCATCCTTCTCCCCATCCTTATCTCTTAGACTAACTGACTTGGTTCTTTTGAGGAAACTGTGTTTAGAATCAAAGGGATAAGAAATTTGGGAAGAGAAGCAATGCAGGAAGAAGGGCCAAAATAAGAGATGGGATGATGATGAAAAGCAATACTGTGGGAGGGTGAAAACTTGTACCCCAAATTTAATCAGTGAAGAGTAAGGCACCAGCAAACGCCCCAGGTGCCCCCCTGCAGTGGGAGCATCTTGCTCACAAATAATAAATGAAGATTTGGGAGCAAGCAAACCTGGAATTTATCAAGTAGACTTTGGGGAAAAAAGCTGGCTCTAAGATACTCATTAATCTTAGAACGAGAAGAGTCAAGCCTGTCTTTCCCCAGGCCAAACCTACCTACACTGAAACTTTTGGTCACAAGCAGAATAAAAACATGGAGGCAGAGGCTGAGTTCAGACACAGGTGCCTCAGAAACATCGCAGGAGCCTGTTGAACATGGAGGCACCTATCACAAACGAGAAGTCCCTCAGTGGGGCCAGGCCAGAAGCTATTCTGTGGGGCGAGCTGGCTGGCTGTCCGTGTATGGCCATGGTGGTTGTAAGCTGATGGCCGGAGGAGGAGGAGGTCACATGCAGGGGTGAGCAGGGGCACTGGTGACATCCACCGGTGAGGGTGTCAACAGTGGTTCAGGGAACACGGCCCGGAGCGCTCGTCTTCAGGAGGGCCACTTCCCACAGCTTAGAGACCAACCAGTCCTTCCCCCTGCTCTCATTTCCCACATTACGGGTCTGTGTGCTTAATGGGGATAAAAGGCAAGCCTCCACGAGGGCTTCTCTCTGCCCAGGTGAGGCATGGCGATGTGGCTCTTTCTTACAGCAGGTGAGTGTTACGATCGGGGAAACAGCACCTGCAAGTGTAGGGCCAATACTGGGCGGGGTCTGTGAATATGCTTAATGTCCTTGCTTAAACCAAGCCAAAGGATTTTGCTTTATCAGAAAAGTAAGTGACAGAGAATAGAGGAGAGAGATTAATTTTTTTTTCTTAATGCTGTGTTTCATACTGTTAGCCACCAATTTTTTTTTAATTTTTTTAATTAACATATAATATATTATTTGTTTCAGGGGTACAGGTCTGTGATTCATCAGTCTTACACAATTCACAGCACTCACCATAGCACATACCCTCCCCAATGTCCATCATCCAGCCACCCCATCCCTCCCACCCCCATCCACTCCCACAATCCTTAGTTTGTTTCCTGAGATTAAGAGCCTCTTATGGTTTGTCTCCCCTCTGGTTTCATCTTATTTCATTTTTCCCTCCCTTCCCCTATGGTCCTCTGTCTTGTTTCTCAAATTCCCCAGATCAGTGAATCATGTGATACTTGTCTTTCTCTGATTGACGTATTTCGCTTAGCATAACACCCTCCAGTTCCATCCACATCGTTGCAAACGGCAAGATTTCATTTTTTTGACGGCTGCATACTATTCCATTGTATATATATACCACTTCTTCTTTATCCATCCATCTGTCGATGGACATCTTGGCTCTTTCCACAGTTTGGCTATTGTGGACATTGCTGCTATAAACATCGGGGTGCACGTACCCTTTCGGATCCCTACTTTTGTATCTTTGGGGTAAATACCCAGTAGTGCAATTGCTGTGTCATAGGGTAGCTCTATTTTCCACTTTTTGAGGAACCTCCTACTGTTTTCCAGAGTGGCTGCACCAGCTTGCATTCCCAAGCCACTAATTTTTTTTTTTATTCTTATGTTAATCCCCACACATTACATCATTAGTTTTAGATGAAGTGTTCCATGATTCATTGTTTGTGCATAACATCCAGTGCTCCATGCAGAATGTGCCCTCCTCAGTACCCACCACCAGGCTAACCCATCCTCCCACCCCCCTCCCCTCTAGAACCCTGTTTGTTTTTCAGAGTCCATCGTCTCTCATGGTTCGTCTACCCCTTCAATTTCCCCCGCTTCATTCTTCCCCTCCCGCTACCTTCTTCTTCTTTTTTTTTTCTTAACATATATTGCACTATTTGTTTCAGAGGTACAGATCTGAGATTCAACAGTCTTGCACAATTCACAGTGCTTACCAGAGCACATACCCTCCCCAGTGTCTATCACCCAGTCACCCCATCCCTCCCACCCCACCCCCCACTCCAGCAACCCTCAGTTTGTTTCCTGTGATTAAGAATTCCTCATATCAGTGAGATCATATGATACATGTCTTTCTCTGTTTGACTTATTTCACTCAACATAATACCCTCCAGTTCCATCCACGTTGTTGCAAATGGCAAGATCTCATTCCTTTTGATGGCTGCATAATATTCCATTGTATATATATATACCACATCTTCTTTATCCACTCGTCTGTCGATGGACATCTTGGCTCTTTCCACAGTTTGGCTATTGTGGACATTGCTGCTATAAACATCAGGGTGCACGTACCCCTTCGGATCCCTACTTTTGTATCTTTGGGGTAAATACCCAGTAGTGCAATTGCTGGATCATATGGTAGCTCTATTTTCAACTTTTTGAGGAACCTCCATACAGTTTTCCAGAGTGGCTGCACCAGCTTGCATTCCCACCAACAGTGTAGAAGGGTTCCCCTTTCTCCGCATCCCGGCCAGCATCTGTTGTTTCCTGACTTGTTAATTTTAGCCATTCTGACTGGTGTGAGGTGGTATCTCATTGAGGTTTTGATTTGGATTTCCCTGATGCCGAGCGATATTGAGCACTTTTTCATGTGTCTGTTGGCCATTTGGATGTCTTCTTTGGAAAAATGTCTGTTCATGTCTTCTGCCCATTTCTTGATTGGATTCTTTGTTCTTTGGGTGTTGAGTTTGATGAGTTCTTTATAGATTTTGGATACTAGCCCTTTATCTGATATGTCATTTGCAAATATCTTCTCCCATTCTGTCGGTTGTCTTTTGGTTTTGTTGACTGTTTCCTTTGCTTTGCAAAAGCTTTTTATCTTGATGAAGTCCCAATAGTTCATTTTTGCCCTTGCTTCCCTTGCCTTTGGCGATGTTTCTAGGAAGAAGTTGCTGCGGCTGGGGTCAAAGAGGTTGCTGCCTGTGTTCTCCTTTAGGATTTTGATGGACTCCTGTCTCACATTGAGGTCTTTCAACCATTTGGAGTCTATTTTTGTGTGTGGTGTAAGGAAATGGTCCAGTTTCATTCTTCTGCATGTGGCTATCCAATTTTCCCAACACCATTTGTTGAAGAGACTGTCTTTTTTCCATTGGACATTCTTTCCTGCTTTGTCAAAGATGAGTTGACCATAGAGTTGAGGGTCCATTTCTGGGCTCTCTATTCTGTTCCATTGATCTATGTGTCTGTTTTTGTGCCAGTACCATGCTGTCTTGATGATGACAGCTTTGTAATAGAGCTGGAAGTCCGGAATTGTGATGCCGCCGGCTTTGCCAAGCCACTAATTTTTAAAGGTATACACCAACTCATTTGGTACTTAGTTTTTTTTTTTTTTAAAGATTTATTTATTTATTTATTTATTTATTTATTTATTTATTTGAGAGAGAGAGAATGAGAGACAGAAAGCATGAGAGGGAGGAGGGTCAGAAGGAGAAGCAGACTCCCTGCCGAGCAGGGAGCCCGATGCGGGACTCGATCCCAGGACTCCAGGATCATGACCTGAGCCGAAGGCAGATGCTTAACGACTGAGCCACCGAGGCGCCCTGGTACTTAGTTTTGATTCAGAATTAAAAAGCCTGGCACAGGCTTCTGCTTCTCCAGACTGAAAAAATCTCCATCCCTGACTTACTTCATTGGGAAAAACTAAAGTGGCCTCAAAGGTCCCAGCTGTTTTAAAACCCCCAAGTGAGACCCGCACGCTGAGAGCTCCCTCAGTCCTCAGTTTCCATTTAAAGAACCATTCACACACACGTGTATCTCATCGCACCTTAGATGAAGAGGTGTTGAAGGGCAGATGTCAAGGCTTCTGGTGCCAATAGGTCCATGTTCTCTCCCAGTCCGCACCTGGCAGATGCCACTGTATGTGGGCTCTTTGGCCTGCTTCCCACTCTGAACTACAACAATTTCGTGGTTCAAAGCAAGGAGTCTGGGGTCCTTTAAACCCGGTTCCAGTCCTGTGTTTTTACTTCTCTAGGCCTCAATGGCTTCATCTGGGAAATGGGGTCAGTAACAGCATCTGTCTTGTAGAGCTGTTGAAAGGACTGAATAAAATACCATAAGTGATACATTTAGCAGAGTGGCTAGGATTTACTCCACAGGCTCCAAGGACTGAGGGAGATCTGGGTTGAGATCAAGCTCCTCTCCTTTCCTTGGCTCTAAAATGCCATGTGAACACGTGGCAGCATGGGGAGCCCTCCTGGACAAGGATTCTAGAAGGAGGGCTAGAAGGGGGATTGTTTTTCACCAATATTCCAGAATTCCACCGTGAGAAGTGAAGTGGTCAATATTAGCCTGGGAAGCACGTGTCCGTCTTGCAGATGTTTCACACTGAGTTCATCTACCTCCTACGCACAGGCTCTCAGGGACCCCGAGGGCCTGAGGCCACAGATTCTCCTCCTAAGCAATTTTTAATTTGCTCTAAATGTAAAAAAAACAACCCACTATGTTGGTTTTAATTATTGCCTCCCAGGGAAGGATGGGTCAAACAACAGGCCACGGTCCCAACTTGGCCAAAGTTGGAAACGGCTGAGTTAGAAGTGAGGATTCCTGTTTTCTTGATACCTGCAACAACTTGTATGGATCTCAAGGGCATTAGGCTGAGTGAGACAACCAATCTCAAAAGGTCACGCACTCCATGATTCCATTTATGTAATATTCTTCAAATGACAACATTATAAAGATGGAAAACAGATTAGTGGCTGCTTAGCGGCTAGTGGTGGGGGAGGAGGAGGCAGGACACTCGAAGGGAGTACCAGGGAGATCTTTTCGCAGTGGAATCATTTTGTACCAAACGGCAGCAGTGGTCACGCAAATCCACACACAAAGTGCAACGACACAGCTGTGCACCGCGTGTGCACACATGACGAACCCACTGCTTTGCTCTGCAGGGACTTCTCACACAATTATCGTTCAAATAACAGGCCAGTGTCCTCTTTTTCAAAGTTGGAAATTACTGTAGCTAGAGGTCAGGATTCTTGTTTTGTCATTGTTGCTGTTTTTGGGTGGGGTCAAGGGAGGCCATCTTTCAAAAATCAGGGTATTGGCGTGTTTTAAAAACCAAACTAGGGTGCCTGGGTGGCTCAGTTGGTTAAGCGACTGCCTTCGGCTCAGGTCATGATCCTGGAGTCCCAGGATCGAGTCCCGCATCGGGCTCCCTGCTCAGCAGGGAGTCTGCTTCTCCCTCTGACCCTCCCCCCTCTCGTGCTCTCTCTTTCTCATTCTCTCTCTCAAATAAATAAATAAAATCTTAAAAAAAAAACCCAAAAAACCAAACTAAACCACTGCAGAGAGAGAAAGCACATGATCCAATTCATGGTTAGCAGTCTGCTAATTCAATGGTGGCTAGATCGTAAATGATCACCAAATAGGGTCTGTATGATGGAATGTGTTTCAGCATCACTCACACGCACACACACACACACACACACACGGTGTCCCCCCACCCCAAGGTCTCCCAAGGGCTGATGTCCTGAGACTTTGCACCCGCGGCTGGGCAGATGTCTGCCCTGCCAGGGCTCGGGCTGTTCACAGGTGGTTAAATATTTTGAATACGACTCCTAGATCTTACCAGACTTGATTTTATATCCTACAGAATAAAAACAACAAGAACAATAACAGAATGAAATAAAAGCACAACCCTTTGATGAAAGTTTAATACTTTTAGGAGTCTTGAAACTTGCAATTTTTTTTTTTTTTCTAAATGTAGGGTCTGTGATAAGTATTTCGAATTTAACTGTTGGAAAGAAATCTGTGACTAGCTTCGTGACTTGTAACTAACTCTTCTTGCTGTTACCATATGGTGTTTCCTTTAATAAAAACATTTTGCAGAAATAATGATAAAAAATTACTTTAAGCTTTTATAAAAGTTAGATGTTTCTGGCAATAAAAACACTCCTTATAATGATGTAGATAACTCTGTATCTGGTAAACAGGAAAAACTCTGCTGACCTTGCCATTTTACTTCTAAGTGAAAATGATGCATTCCATTTGTGGTCATTCATTCTTGGATACTTCCTGAATCGCTCATTCACTGACCTCTCTTTAGACTGCGGGGATGTACATTCAAGGTTCCTGTTCTATTCGTGTTTCCTTTAGGATCCCATTTCCTGTGATTGTTTGCAACAGAACAACATATTTTATATCGTCAGAGCTCCGAGCCACACTGTGTGTCAGTTCTGATGAGTTTAGCTGCATGGAACAAAAAAGGCTGACCTGGCCAAAACACAGTAAAAAAACGTCTGGAGATGTGCAGACCAAAGCGGTTGTTCCGCCCTCGTTAGCAAGCAAGCTGCTGTCTCTATGTGTGTTCCCTAACGGTTACAAGATGGCTGCCCCATCTCCGCTGCAGATAGATAGACGGGAGAAGGGTCACATGGTAAAAGGCCAAAAGGCCGTCTTAGGCACAAAGCCTTTCAGGACACCTCGTCCAGAAACTTCTGCTTATTCTTTGGCCAGGGCTGGGTTGCACAGCCATGTCTAAGCCCAGGATAAGAGAGTCATGGATGAGGTTAGGTCAGCCAACCCATACCATCTGCCACCCACACGACTGCAGAGAGGGAGGAGGGGCTGGCCTGCCTTCCTATAGGATCCTCTTCTGAAGTGCCTTCTGTTCCCCCACCGCCTTTAAGGATCCCCATGAGTGGTTTTGAGTGTATATATGCGAGTGTATATATAAGAACTAACTGATCTTCCTTCTTGTGAGCTTGACTGTGTTGCTCATGTATGGGACCTATGAATTTTTATTTCATTTCCTCATGGGAGTTCACAGGGCAAAGTGAAAGTAGAGTAAGTTTAAATCAATGTCTTCACTCAAAATAATCTGGCTCAGGGTGGAGGGAGGGAGTGTCCAGCCTCAGGTACAAATGGGAATTGTAGGGGCAGAAAAGAGATGAGTCAGAGGAAATGCAAAGTATTCCAGATTACAGATGCTAAAGCAGTCAATTGGTTTGCTATGTATTTAGCCACCACTCTTACAGAACCCTCCCCTCTGGATTGGAAAAGAAGTGTTCTAGCACTTCTGATGGTTTTAAATTTGTAAGAGTTGAATTCATGCTGGTCTATATTTAAAGTTCTGTGGCCTCCTCTACAATAAATAGCCAAGGATACTTAGGGTTAAAAAAAAAATCCTTTGAGGTTAAACTGGAAATATGTTTCTCACTTTTGTTTCAAAACTAACATGATCATTGGGCTTTTTGCATTTTATTATAATCCACAAAATAATCAGCTGACGTGTCTTGGAATAAATGTGGACTGAGATTTCCTCTGAAAGGCTGCTTACCCCACTGGGTTGGGTTTTTTTAGAGATAATGGTTGTAAAGATCACAATTCTCTCAGTTGTCCAGGGATGTGAATGTACCACCTGTGGTAGCCACCCTCTGAGGGGAGCCCTGTGTGGTCCCCTCCCAGTTGGACCAGGGGTGGTAGTCCATGTGGCCACACACCATGGCAGAAGTGATGATGTGTTGCTTCCAATGGTAGGCTATGAAACACATCATGGCTCCTGCCTTGCTCTCTGGTCACTTGCTTACAGAAGCCAGCTGCCATGCCATTCTGCCCTGTGGAGAAGGCCACATGGCAAGGAGCTATGGCTTCTGACCAATGTCCAGGGAGGAACTCAGGTCTCCTGGCACAGCCAAGACAGTGAGCCCCTATCAAGCCTTCAGATGATACAGCCTCCCTTGCCATGCCACCCCCCACCAGCCTGACATCTTGACTAAAATCTCAAAACAGACCCAGAGCCAGTATCACCCAGTCAAGACATTCACTCTCTAATTCCTGGCCACAAAAACTGTGAGATAATGAAACATCTGTTGTGTTCAGCCACGCTGTTCTGGGGGTAATTCATTATGGAGCAATAGATAACTAACCTACTAACCATCCTTCTTCTGAATGGTTCAAACAAGCTTTGCAATCATCTTGAGAACAGCTTCCTAAACGGGTAACATCAATGGCCGCTGTGACACCCAACCTTCCTTACAGTTTTTGGAAGGTCAACATGACACACTACAGAGCATGGTGTCACAGACAGGGCCAGTCCCACACGGTGTGTTCGACAGGCAGGGGATAGACTCAACTTGCCAAACAGTGAATCTGGAAGTTTAGGACATTATCTTTACTGACTACGATCATTAATAGTAACAATATTCAGAGGTTTATAATGGCCTTTTAGACTTGGCACTGCTCTACTAGTAGGCAAAGAATTCCTGAGAGAACATAGCCAAGGGCATACGGCGTACTATTAATTATAACCACAATGATCACTTAACGCACTGATGCTTTACATCATTATTTCATCGAATCCTCACAACAACCCCAGGAGAAATGGAGGCCCAGAGAGGGTAAGTAACTAGAGAGCACAAAGTGAGGGAACCACAGTTTGGGCCAGGAGCTTTCTTACTACAAAGACCCATTAGTTTAATCACTAAACTCCCCACATTTTCCTTGGTTCAGCCACTGATGTGACCTGGTGAGCTACCCACATAAAGTATAGGGTAATGGGAGGAAGACATGGAAATGGCAGTTGACAGAATCAGAGAACCAGGAAGCAGATTACAGTTCTGCTACTTACTAGCTCAGTGACCTTGAGTAAGTTACTTAACCTCTGAGTCTTTCATGGAGAGATAACAATTCTATAATGAACAGCCAGGGGTACAAATAGTAAAAAAAAAAAAAAAAAATCCCTTGAGGCTAAACTGAAAATATGTTTCTAGCTTTTATTTTAAAACTAATAACTAATCATCTTTTTTTTTGCATTTTAATATAACTTGCAAAATAACCAGGAGACATGTCTGGGCTTAATCTTCTGCAAAGCTGTTTACTTTATTGTGATGGTCCTTTTGGAGGCCAACAGTCGTGAAGAAGAGGAAGAGAAGAATTATCTATCTATAGAAAGATACAGTATCCTATCCATCTGTCCGTCCATCCGTCCATCCACCCATCCATCCTTTTTATTTATAGAGGAACTCTCTAGGCTCTAATTACATATCCTCATCTTTTGGTCAATTTAGCTATGTAGAAGGTGAGCATAACATCAATACGTATATCAAAGGATTTTTATGAAGATTAAATAAGACAATTTATATAAAGCATTTAAAGTATTATCCAGCCATATTAAGTGCCACGCAAGTGCTCACTGTTCTCATTGTCGTCATCAGCATCATCACTATCATCTCCTTGCTCTCACTCTAAGGAGAGGGCCCCCAATCTGATGGTCAAATTCCAGGACCCAGCCTGAGTATAAGACTGCAGAGTGGGAATGGCGCCCACAGAGGCATGGCTCTCCCTGATGCTCTTCTTGCTTTCTCTCACAGTGCACAGAAGATCAGAGGCCCAAGGCCTACTCCTTAATTCCATGTACTAAGAGTCCTAAAGAAGACCAGCTCTTTTGCCTTGGCTAGGAGGAGAGCTAGCCACATCTCCTTTTCTCAGGAGAACATGTATTCAGGACCTTACTCCCTTGTCCTCCAGTGGTACAACTCTGAGATCTGGGATCTGGGGGGTGAAACAGGTCTCTGAGGCCTCTAGGATAGGCCTCCTGCTCCAGCCCAGCTTTCCAGAATTCCAAGAAGAATCTGTCCGACTATACTCTCCATTTCTCACAATGTTTACATCTGCCACTGGAACTTGTGGCCACTGCCCACAACCGGTGTTGGTATTCCCAAATCCCTTGGCTGTAACACCAATTTAGCACTCTTGAATCCCGTGGTTCTTTCCAACAATACCGATGATAATGATAATAGCTGGTATTTCTTGTGAAATATATATAGAAGATATATAATATATATATGATATATATATATATCATATATATGATAGATATAAGAATATGTATATTCTTATATCTATCAATTCATTTACTTCTTATAACTCTAATGAAGAGGCTATTACAATGCCTATTCTATACATGCAGGAAATGAAGTCCAGAAAGGGTACTGAGTTCACAGGTTACATGGCAAGTAACTAGGTTAGGAGTAGAACCCAGGTCTCTCTGACTTCAGAACCAGCGGTCTCCTCTGCTCTGGGGACCTACACCTGGGGGCCTATCAGTGTGTAGCAGCTACGGTCTCCCAGGCTGGATTACACAAGACTAAGAAAAAAAAAAATCACATCGAAGAGTACAGTGTAGACTCCAAGTCCAGCTCTGGGCTGCTAATCTTACATGTTCTGGAGCAAAGGTGGTTAGATTACAAATGGGAGAATCAGCCTGACTATGAAAATCAGGGTGTGGCAGTGGGGAGGAGGAGAAAGAAAACAGATCATGACCCCAACTGGGTCTATGAAATGCTTTTGGTATTTTAGAGAGTCCATAGTTAGGACAGGGAAAAAAAACCCATCTTTTTAGAGTAAAAATCTCCTTTTTTAGACCACGGTATTATAAAGGTTAAAGAAAATGTGCCATGAGATTCTCTGCTATAATCTGAAATGATTCAGGACACACTTCACTTAGATTGGGAAATGAAAACCATGTGACTGACAGAGCTTCAATTTCCTCTGTTGAAAACCAAATCTCATTTTCACTTGTGGGTATTTCATTCATCTTCGCTTTTTTGGTTTTTTAATTACATAGCAGAAAGTGCTACTGTAATTTCCTCCCTGCGTAACGACAGCATTATTCATCAAGAAGCTTTTAATTCTATACAGCAATTGCTTCTCTTCAAAAATCTGCTTTCAATCTCCACAGAGGCAGAAGGGTGTGCTTTTTTGACCCTAGGGTTAATAGTCTGCAAATAAGTTAAAATCACACAAAACCTCATCCTGGGAAAAGGGAATGAGAGCAAGACCCTTCCCTTTACCTGTCTTATTGGTAGAGGTGGTAGGGAATTCAGGGTGGCAGCCCGGAGCCCACGGCATTCGTGGTCTGTCCCGCTGGACCGAGCTCTGCGAGGGAGGGATAGGACCATCTGGTCCACGGCTGTATTTTAGGGCCCCACATGGTATCTGGCTCACAGGAAGAAGTCGATAAATGATTGCAAAAGTGATCTGAATTGAAAGATGAGTGAACAGAGGAACAGGCCCTGAAGTATTCCTGACTTTTGTTTTTGTTTTGAAAGTTATGTGTACGAAAAAGTCCTATTTCTGGAGGGAAAAAAGGGACAAAGCAACGAGGAGACTCACTAGGGGCCCTCAGGGGACTAGTGACCAGGACCGAGGAGTGAGGAGCGAGGCTGATCTGGGAGGAAAGTCTGATACGCCCATGGGATCCAGTCTCTTCTTCCCAGACTCTCCCCTCCTAACTGCACCACCAGTAACATCAGTCTTCTCTCCAGTGTCTCTAATTCCCTCCCGACGGGCCCAACACTCACTTCTTCATTAGTTTCATTGTGATTAAGAACCATTTCTGAATACCCCATGTGTGGCTTGATATTGGAACTTGGGAAATGGGCTGGAAGGGAATGGATAAGAGTAATGACCACTAACGTGTGTGGAGTACCCACTATGCGCCAGGCATGAACCTCTCACAGCCTTACTGCACCCCTACGGGCCTGAAGGCCAGGTGGCCCCTGCCCTCCAAGGGGGGGCTCATGTGCTCTATCACTATAGCACCCCACATGCACCTCTCATTATACTCATGTCTTGTGTCCCTAGAGGTCTGTCACTTTTAAGGACCACTCATTCACTTTTGCGTCCCCAAGTACAGTGGCTGGGACATGATAGGTGCTGAGCAATGTTTGCTGTATTATTTAAGTGGCTTCTGATCCAAGGAGGAAGGATGCACATTAGGAAGCAAGGCAAAACTGGACCCACGGTTCCAGGAGCAGCTCTGCAAGCCTGTCACAGCAATGGGGTCGGCAGGACCCCACGGGAGGACAGCAGAAGAGGAGGCAGAGAACGTGGGAAGACAGGTTGTGCTTGCATGGGCCACAGTGGCAGGGCCACAGTGTGGCCCAGACGACACATGATGTGATAAATCACTTCGGGCCACTGAGAAGAAAAAGGTTCCCAGCTGTGGCTAACAAATGTTGAGCACCTGAGAAGGACCAAGGGGCCCTATTTTTATGATCACTTCAATTTTTAATGAGAAAGGATATCTGAGAAGACGGAGATCAAACAGTATGCCCCAAAGTGACAGCCCCATAGGCTTGGGATGGAATTTCACTGCAAAGGGACTTTGAGCTCCAGTAGACAATATGGCCCAGCTTCTGCCCCCAGGACAGGACCTTAGCCATAGAAGAATGTGCAGGACATCAAAGGGTAGGACAGGGTAAAACCGCTCATTAGAAACCACACTCCTGCCCGTGAAAAATGCCCCACCTCTGGGCCCCGCGGCTCCTAATCCACACGGGGCAGGAGCCCATGGTGTGAGCGCACAAGGGGACGGCAATGGGGAGGATTTGGGGAGTGGGGTATTGAGGATCTGGGGTCCTACTCCCTGCAGAGAAAGAGGAGAGTTTCATGGGCTGCATGGAGAGAGGAGGACCCACAATGAAGAGGAAGGGAAAGGAGGAGGGGGAAGGAGGAGAAGGAGGAAAGGAAAATGGGAAGAGAGGTATCCTCTTCTGCGTGGTGGTCCCTGGGTCCGTTTCATTTCCCAGCTTTTCCAAGCATTTTTATTTATGATTTTTTTTTCTTCATGCCTTTTTAAAAACCCCAATACCTTAATTCTCTTAAATGCCTAAGGTCTGTCACCTTTTAGATCAGCTGAGTTTCCCAAGACCATGGGCTCGCCTGGGTGGCGGTGGTGGTCACACTCCCATCCAGGTCTCAGTGTTTCCTCCAGACAATGAGCATGTGGTCCTGCAGTCAGTGCTCGTAGAAGCCAGACTGCGCGGCTCTGGATTCCGGCTCTGCCCCTTAGTTGCTCTGTGACGTGCGGCAGGTTATAACCTTGCTGTACTTCAGGTGCCTCATTTTTAAAGTACCTTATAGGGCTGAGTGACTCATTGAATTAACCCACATGAAGCTCATGATAAAGTTACGAATCACAGTGATTTGGGGAAGTAAAATTATTGCTAATGAGAGGATCATTTAGTAAGAGTGACTAAGTGAAGACTTAGCTCATGACCTCTGAAAGATTGCCAACTCTTTGTATAAATCTGTCCTTGGTGAAGGATATTTTTGTCAACTGTATATGAGCTCTTAGAAGGAGTCTTAATTTCTCTCTCCTGGCCTTGTGCTCAGACATATTAACTGATGATAATGAATTACTTACCCTATGACATATCTTGGGAAAATAAATCCAACGAAAACAGTTCTAGTTGGACAAAGATCCCTTTGACCCTAATCTTCCTTCTTTATGAAGCGATCTAGGCCTGGGGTTAGCTGAAGTCATCTTCCTCAGGATCAACTGATCTGTGCTCTCTTTTCCAGTCTCCCTTCCCCGTGGTCTCAAAAATGGAAGCATCTATATCCTCTTTCCAAGTACCTTCCCCCAAACATTTAGTGCCTTTGATCTCATGCTGTTTTTCCTCCTTGATCATCTTGTCTATCTTCAATCTCTCTTTCTCCCTGAAAAAGTCTCACATTTCTCTCAAAAAAAAAACTTTTTTAAAGGAAACTCTCCTACGTTGCTCATCTTTGCTGAACAACTTCTTGAAATGGAACATTATACTTCTTGCCTCTACCCTTAATCCCTAAATATGGGAGGGTGCTCCATTAACACCATTTTCCTGTAACTATGTATTTAAAAGTCTCCAGTAACCTTCAGTACCCACCAGAGCTCTATTACTCCATCTTCACTCATCTGGACCTTCTTGGGCATGTCACAGTCAACCCCATCTTCCTCTCTGAAACCTCCCTCAGCCTCTCATGACCTTGTGCTCCTGGAAAACTTAGTAAGCTTCTTACTGCTTCTTCTTGGGCTCTAGATTTGCTCTCTTACAACCTCATCTGTTCCCATATACTGTCCACCTTACCTTGAGGAAGGTGCTCCCAAAGGACCTATCCTTGGCCCTTTTCTCTTCTGTGGTTATGCTCTTTACTTTGTCCAAGCACATTGTTCAAATGACCATCTCTATATAGAGAACCTGGGTGCCGACCTCTCCTGCAAGCCCATGCTTCCCAACACCTCCTCAGCACTTCTAGCTGACTGCATGTCCATGGGACTCAGACTCAACCTAGCTCAAACTAAGCCCCCCTTGCCCCCATGCCGGTTCTTTTCCCTGGCTGTCATCATTCTCCAAGGCACCGGGATACTCTTCAAAGCCTTGGGATCATCTTAGACTCTTCACTTTCTCTGGCCTCCACTTCTGAATCTAGTCAATTCTGCAATCTCAGATGCACACCTCCTCCTCTCAGTGCTCACTAAACATGTCCCAATTCAGTCCCTCCTCACTAGCTTTCGGCCTGAGCCTTCCACTAAAAATCTCTGCCATCTGTCTTTACCCAACTCCAAATTATCATCATCTCCATGAAGCCCAGTCTAATCCCGGTCCTGCTCTGTATCTCATGAGTTGGGCACTGTTTTCTCCTCTCCTACAGATGAAGAAAGTGATGTGCAGGGAAGTTAAATCTAAGGTTATATAGTCAGTAAGTAGTAGAGCCAAAACTTAAATTCAAGAATGTCTAGCTCCAAAGGCACTACTCTTCCATGGATGGACTGTTGGCTGGTTAGCTGGATGGACAGATGGATGGATCAATGGGTAAATAGGCAGGTAAATAAATGAAGAAGTAAAAAACAGAGTTTAATAACTAAGAACAACCCATCCCACCATGTGGACTGGCATATGTTTAAAATGGGAGGGCTTCCTTGGCATAATTCCTGTAGAGCAGTGGTTCTTAACTGGGGGAAATTTGGCAATATCTGGAGACATTTTTGGTTGTCACAACCGGTGTGTGTGGGGGGCATGTTGCTCGTGGCATATGGTGGGTAAAGGCCAGGGATGCTGTGAACATCCCACAAAGCACAGGGACAGCCCCCACAGCAAAGAATTATCCTGATCTAAAATGTCAACAGTGCCAACGTTGACAAACCCTGCTTAAGAGTGATTTAGGTCAATCCCTTGGGAAACAGGCAAGTTTTCTGAGGGTAAGTTGAGGGATATGACAAGTAATTTTATACTTGAAAATCTGTGCCTCAAAAACAAGCAAACAGGAAACAAAAACAAGGCGAGGACGGCTCACGCTTAAAAGAACGAGGGCAAAGGCATCTGTGAATGACTGACATGCCCATCCGTCCAGGGGAAAGACAGAGAGGCTGAGGACAGAAACAGAACTTGGAATGCCGAGGAATACAGAGCACTGGGCCACATCCTAAACATCTGCAAGAGAAAAGGAAAATGAGCACATACCTCCCCTTTCAAAAACACATACATGTGGATGCATGTTGCCTTTTCTGAACAACCTTCCCTGTGCAAAGACTCTGTGCCTACCACTGCTTCCTTGCCCCTGGCTCTTTGATATTCCTGGCTAGCCCATGCCCAGCCCCGGGGAGAGGGGGGCAGTCTCGAAGACTCCTGTGGCCAGACTAGGGTTTCGGCTCAACCCAGGCTCAGGGTGCCCAGCCCTCCGCTCCACCCTGGGGACAGCCCAGGACACTGGACAGGCCCCAGTGGGGCTAATGAATGAGGCTGACAGGGCTCTGGGTCCACCTCATTCATTAGCACAAGCTATTCATTTCAGTTACCTTGAGAGTATGTCGAGTCAACATAGGCTCAAAACCAACTCCAGGCACCAGCTGCAGGGAGCCAGGCTCCTTCCTGAAGCAGGAAGATTGATTCTGCCTGGGATGGACTAAATGCCCGCTTCCCTTACGTGCCCTTTTGGGTGAAGTTGTGAAACATGGAACTCTGCCAATGCTGAGCCAGCGGAACCTACCACCAGCTTCCTGGGTACAGGCTGCAGGGCGGGCCACTGTCAAAAGCATGCTGCCCAGGGCTGGAGACAACGGGGACCCCCTTCAAAAGTCAGTGAAAGAAAGAACTGATGAGCTCAGGCAGGGTTTCGGGTGGCTTCGGGGTGGACAGCTTCCACACGGCAAGGTCCCCAGATGGAGGGCAGGGCGGCGGCAGAGAGCAGAAAATTTTACCAGAACGTACAGCTCATGGTGGGCAAGGACCTGGTTGTTGCTTGGAAAAGCCCGACCACGGGAGGCTCATGACTAGACCTGACATCTCTAGTATTCTAAAACAAGCCTCCATTTCCTACTGCAGCCAGGTTCTCCCGAAGCGCGGGGAGCTGTGCAAACGGAGGCTCTCCTTATGATTTAAGCCGACTGGCTTTTAGTGATAGCTCTCAGCGGTGCACGATGTGTTTTCCCTGTCACTTACTGCAGGGAGAGAATCATGTGAGTATGTTCTCAGTTTTGCCAACAGCAAAAATCATTTTGAAGAAGGCACTCTTCCTAGATGAATAGAATTATTACTCCCTCTACCTTCTTGTCCCCTCCCCGTCAGGAGTAAACAGTCGTTTCCACTTTAGCAAACCTGGCTTCAAAAACAGGCAAAGCAAAACAGCAACAACAACAACAACAACAACAAAACCCCAATAAAGATGCAATGCCCTCCAAGTGTCACAATGTGAAAGCACCCGAATCCTTTCTGAGCCCATTAGTAAGGGACAGCGGGCCATTGCCAGCTATTAGACTACTTTGAAATAAACCCAAACGATTGGGTCGAATTGCAGACCAGGCACAGTTCCTCTATTTCAGTTTCTCATGGAGCCGCATCCCTGTGATTGCAAACTCCTGCTACCATTCAGAATTAACAAAGGATGCAGACACTGTTGATGAAACATTAATGACCAATTTGCAAATGTTCTAGGACCCCCTTAGTTCATCCCGGGTTCATCAATGCAACATTCACCCATCTCTCACTTTATTCTTTCAATTATTTAGCATCCATTAGGCGCCCACAGTAGGCCAAGCTCTGACGACCTTTCATCCACATTACCTCCCCACTAACAGCTTCATTCACCTGGTGGCCCCTCTAACTGCACAGGCGAATCGACCTTTGCCTTAAGGCAGGAAGCTCATTTAGAAATCATTCTCTACGGGCATCCCTGGCGTTACATTTCCAAGTGCTGAGGACACAGGGCAATGCGCAGATGTAACTGGAAGCTCCAGGAACTTTTCCAGGTTGTCCCAGTGCACTGGAGAAAAATGGACCTGAAAATGAGATCCTCAGTCTGTGAATTCTTCAGACCCACTTTGTCTGGCTGAACGAATTAATTCAGCCATTATTAAATGTGTACCGCGTGCCTACAAAGTTGCAAGCACTGTCTCAGAGGGTGGTAGAGGCGGAAGATGCGAACGGGTCAGAGCACCACAGCGATGCCCCAGCTGCTGTGGAGGGCTGGGCAGTGCTGTGGGTTCATGGGGCCACGTTCTGATCACACAGATATGGATGGGGCCACCTTCACCTAAGGGGAGTTGGGGACCACGGAGGAAGGATGACTTGAGGGACATGGAAAGGTCCTCCTCGATTCAAACGACTCCCCTTCACTGCCTGTTCTAGACTCAAATGCATCCTGAGTCACAAGACTGACACTGGAAGGTGCCCTGAATGCACTTTCTTCACAGTTACCCGAACCCCACTAGGGTAGCATTTCTGATCTTCAACACGAAGTCCCTGACCTGGCCTTTCCTTTGTTCTGGCCCCTCAGCACCATGCTGCTACCTTTGAAAAGTGCTAAGGCGTAAAAATGACAGTGTTGCCACAGAGAAAGTAGCCAAAGCTAGGAAACAGGTACAAACCAGACGTTCCAGGAGACCAGGGGCGACAGAGGGAGCTCCTGGCAGAGGAACGGGCTCTGACCCCCTGAAGGCAGCGGCATGCGAGCTAGCCGTTGAATGATGGTTCTCTCCAATAAACTAAGAATGATTCAGAACAGGGTGCCTGGGTGGCTCAGTCGGTTGAGCGACTGCCTTCGGCTCAGGTCATGATCCTGGAGTCCCTGGATCGAGTCCCGCATCGGGCTCCCTGCTCGGCAGGGAGTCTGCTTCTCCCTCTGACCCTCCCCCCTCTCATGTACTTTCTCGCTCTCTCAAATAAATAAATAAATCTTTAAAACAAAACAAAACAAAACAAACAAACAAACAAAAAAGAATGATTCAGAACAACCCCTACCACCCCCCCACCAAGCTACAGCAACCAAGACTATTTACTGAGCAATTTCCTGGGTGCCAAGCATGTATCCGTGCTCTTCCTACTAGTAACAGCCCACTGCAAAAGACACTATTAATCCCATTTTACAGATGGCAAAAGGGAGACTCCAAGAGGCTAAGATCACACCGTTTGCACATGATAGGGACAATGCTGGACAATGCTGGAATCTGAATCATGTCTGTTTAACTGAGCCCATCACTGCGGTGGTCTAAGGATGCGACACGTTCATTCCGTGTCACTCTGGAAGGGCCCTAGTCCCTGGGCAGTGTTGTCTGCACAGATGGTAGGGGGCCTCTGTTACTGACAATGGGTGTGGAGGCCACTGGCTAGGAATTTCCAAAAGCAGAGAAGATGCGTGAATTCTGGAGCTAAAGGGGGCAGAACGGACCTCGGCTCTGGGCACCATGGTCCCGCTAACTACTGACGCCCTCCACCCTTCCGTAGCCTCCGTTCTCTGCTACAACAATGGCTGCTCGCCAGTAAGGGTCTCTTAGGCACAGGGGCGGGGGAGTGGCTCGTGCTCCCTCCTTTCTTTTTTCCACTTTTTTGTATATTGTTAAACAATCGCAGAAACACGAAAGCAAAAGCAGTTAATGTGTTCACGCACTTCCCATCTTAACACAAATGTTGTCACGGGTCTGCATTCCTTTACGGTCCTTGCCAATATGGATCCATGTTTTCACATAGTTATGTGATGTATGCATAATTTTAGGTTTTGTTTCGTGTAACATTGTTGTCTAAATATTTTCCTATTTGCTGCAGTCTTCGTAATTATCATCTCGATGGTGCTCTCCAGACATCAAATTTGCATCCCCCGCACAGGGGCCTGCTGGCTTGGGAGGGAGGCGCTTGAAATTTACTCCCCAAATCTACTGGTGGGAAATGCAGCCCTACAAGTGCACACATCCATTACATACTCCGGTGAAGGGGTTCCAAGTGTGATTAACCCAAGTGAGGATCAGAAAGAAAAGCTTTTAAAGGGAAAAAAAAAAAAAAAAAAAAAGATGGGGCACCTGGGTGGCTCAGTTGGTTAAGCGACTGCTTTCGGCTCAGGTCATGATCCTGGAGTCCCCGGATCGAGTCCCGCATCGGGCTCCCTGCTTGGCAGGGAGTCTGCTTCTCCCTCTGACCCTCCTCCCTCTCATGCTCTCTGTCTCTCATTCTCTCTCTCTCAAATAAATAAATAAAATCTTTAAAAAAAAAAAAGAGAGAAAAAAAAGAGCAAGGTTTCTCTTTTTGTTTCAACTGCAGGGGTAGGAGAAGAGGGAAGAGCCCAGAGCAGGTGCCATGGTAGGGGTGGGGTAGCACATCCAGCCTTTTAAAGTCAGGCCTTGCAAGGCTGGTGTGCTTCACTATGCAGTCACTTAACGGCCCAAATTCAACCATCTTCCTCCCAATTAAAGTTCCTAAAATAACAACAATGACAATGCTGATAAGCATAATACAAGGTAACACTCTTACAGCACTTTTTCACAGACCATGCACTATTCCAAGAGCTTCACGTGTATCCGCTCATTCAGTCTGGACAAGTACCTACTATTATTCCTGTTTGGTTTTTTTTTCTTTTAAAGATTTTATTTATTTATTTGACAGAGACACAGTGAGAGAGGGAACACAAGCAGGGGGAGTGGGAGAGGGAGAAGCAGGCTTCTAGCTGAGCCCTGACTCGGGGCTCGATCCCAGGACCCTGGGATCATGACCTGAGCCGAAGGCAGATGCTTAACGACTGAGCCACCCAGGCACCCCTGATATTCCTGTTTTACAGGTGTGGAAACTGAGGCACCAATAGGGACAGGTAGCTCTTTCCACAGCTGGTGGCCAGGATTTGAACCCAGGCAGCCCAGCTGGAGAGGCCATGCTTGGAACCATTTTATAACAACTGCCTCAAAACTCAGATCTCATTTCCTTCCCTGCTCAAAATTCTTTTCTCATCTCCCCACTGATTATCAAGTTCAGTTCCAACCCATTAGTCTGGCACTCAAGGCCCCACATAATCTGCCTCCAGAGTCCCTTTCTAGCTCCCTCTCATAAATCCCCTTGCTGCTCCGTTCCATGCATGAGGTACAAAACATGAGCATGGGGTGCAAAGTATTACTGTTCTTGGCTAGTAGTCCTTAGTCCCTCTTCCCTGTCCTTGGCCTAGAATGTCCTGTTTCTGCATATGCACATCTTACCCATTTTTCTGCTCAAGGAGCTTTCTCTTCCCAAACCACTCAGCTCTCCCTTCTATGAGCTCCAGAAACCATGGACTGTGAGATCTCCTTCCAACCCCTTGACACTGAGATTCATGCAGGGAAGGAGAAGAGGACTATATGGTATAGCACACAGCTGCACATGCCTCTTTTCATTAGTCTCTCTTCTCATTAGTCCCTATGTTCCCACCCCACTGACCCCCACCTCACATCATCCCCTCTCTTTGAGTTGAAACCCATCCCATATTTCTGACTGACCTTCAAAGTCTGGGAAGAAAAGTGTGTTGACTGAGCACTTCTTCTCTAAGGTATAGTTTGTTGGAAATTGTCCTTCCAGCCAGAATCATAACAAACAGGGCCTATCTCTACTTCCCTTAGGGCTGGTCAGGCCTTATTTATTATTAAGCCTACCCCAGCTCTTGGGCTAGCATGTCAGCCAACCTGCAACACTGAGAACCAATCAGGAGCCAACTCTGATCCACTGCACAGGTCTTAGAAGGGAGCTGAGCACACCTCTGAGCAGGGACAGGAAAACTACCTGCCTCCTTCTCAACCCCACCCAGGGCTGACCCCAAGGGACTATGGCATAACCCATACTTTTTACCTAGTGTTATTCTCATCTGGGAAAATATCTTATGTTTCCTACATGAACCTAAGTTTTTTAGAGGTAAGCTATTTTTCTCTGTATCCCATATAGTGCCATGTTGAAAACCTGCCACTTGATATTCAAGAAATGTTTGGTGAATGAATGAATAACTTTTTCCAAGAGGACCAATATGATAAATTCGGAAAAATAAATTAATAATAAATAATAATAAGCATCATATTAGAGAGCCTAGCCAGTGAAAGAAGGCAAGAAAAAGAAATAAAGGCATGGGTTGGACAGGAAGAAATAAAATTTCTTATTTACAAACGTCATAATTTGGCCACACAGATAACCCAAAAGAATCTATTTTTAAAAAAAGCTACTAGAACTTAGTAAGGTCACAAAACACAAACTCAGTATTAAAAAAAATCTATATATCTATAAACTACCAATGAACAATTGAAAGCCAAAATATAATAAAAACAGTGCCATTTGCAATAGCATGAAAAAAAAAAAACATGAGATATGTTAAGAATAAATCTTAGAAAAGAAGTGCTAGATATGTGTGATGAAAAATATAAACACTGATGAAATAAATCAAAGAAGATCTAAAATGTTGAGATATACCATGATCATGGATCGAAAGACAATAATATTTTGACGTCAATTCTTCCCAGACCATAAAGATTCCACATTAATTCCAATCAAATTCTGAGCAGACGTTTTTGTAGAAATCAACAAGCTGATTTTAAATTTTATATGGAAAAGCAAAGGAATAGACCAAGCAATTTTGTAAAAAAATAAAACTGGAAGACTTGCACTACTTGATTTCAAGATTTCCTATAAAAGCAATAGTATGGGACACCTGGGTGGCTCAGTTGGTTAAGCAACTGCCTTCGGCTCAGGTGATGATCCCAGGGTCCTGGGATCGAGCCCCGCATTGGGCTCCTTGCTCAGCGAGGAGCCTGATTCTCCCTACGCCTGCCGCTCCCCCTGCTTGTGTGCTCTCTCTCTGACAAATAAATAAAATCTTTAAAAGCAATAGTAATCAAGCTGCTGTCTGGATAGACAGACAGAAAAAAATGAATAGAATAGAAAACCCCAAATAGACCTACACATATATGGTCGATTGATTTCTTAAACAGGAGAAAATGCATTTCAATGGAGAAAGGAGAGTCTATTCAACATGTTGCTAAAAGTACTGGATGTCCACAAGCAAAAAAGAAACCTCAACTTCTGTTAACATTCACACCTGCATGTGAATGTTTAGAGCAGCTTTATTTATATTTGCCCTAAACTGGAAGCAATCTAAATGTCTCTCCCCTGGAAAATGGAGAAACAAACTGTGGTTCATTCATACAATGGAACACTAATCAGCAATAAAAAGGGAAAAAACTACTCATATACAACAACATGGTTGTGTCTCAAAGGCATCGTGCTAAATGAAAGAAATCAGATTCAAGAAGTTACATACCGCATGATTCCATTCCTATGATATTCTGGCAAAGGCAAAAGCATAGGGTCAGAAAACAGACCAGTGGATGCCAATGGCTGAGAGTGGGAGGCAGGATCAGCTAAAGGGTGTCAGGTCTGGCAGATTCCAAACCCCTGTATGATGGAACTGAAATCATGCAGTTGACGGAAAGGTGGGCCGACATTTACAGTTGCCTGGCTTGGTCTCCCACGTATCCCATGGGGTGGCCCTTCTTTTCTGATCCAGCATACTCTTTTCCTCCTGCAGGTCCCTGCGCAGGGGCAGCCCAGTGAGCACGCGGGGGGTGTTTCCCCGGTCCTGGGGGAGTGTGCCTGTCACCAGCAGGCCCCTCACAACTGAGACAGCCTGCTGCGGCTGCTTCTAAAATTCACTTCAAGCCACATTTTGGCCTAAAGCCCTGAAGCCTCTTTTCAGGAAGAAAGCATTGAGCCTTCCTGTTTTTTGTTTTTTTTTTTTACTGCTTGTTCAAAGAACAATCATATAAGATAAAAATATCCTCCTCGGGCAAGAGAATTTAATTCAAACGTTCTTAAGAGTAGATTCAACAACCTTTTTCTCACAAACAAAACAAAAAACAAACCTGCTCCTTTTTTGGTTTCCCCCGGTTACATAAAGGAAGAGAAAACAGAAAGAAGCAGGGAATATTTACAGGAACGAGAATTTTCACCTGAGAATTTTCACCCCACCCCCTGCAAACATAACAGAAATTTTATAACAAGCACTTTACGGGCATGATCCTCATATGCCTTCCCAACAACTCAAAGAGAGGAATTCTGCTATTATCCCACCTTCCAGATGAAGACACTGAGGCTGGAGGGATCGGTACTGTGTCCAGGTTGCACCGTTGGTAGGGCACGAGGCAAGGATGTAAATCCAAGAGCACTTCTACCCTGAAGCCCAAGTTCTTCACCAGATGCTATGGTTGATATTTGCACAGCTATGGTTAGAATGGGCTAGGAAGTTGCCTTTTGGTTTGTGAAGAAATGAAAAAGGTATTAGATTTCTATCTTTTCCACTCATACTTTCTTTTTATATTAAGCCTTGGTGCTCACACTCGGGTTAGTCATTATCTGTGGCTCCCGACGGACTCGGATGACTGGCCCATTCATGGCCTGTCTGCTTTCACTCATTCCCCTGTTCTTGATAAGGTAAGATAATAACCACCCACAGAACCACCACTCAACATCAGAACTGGAACTTTAACAAGGACCTAAATCTCTCTGTGTGGTCTCCCCTGACCTGGTTCTCCCGACTCCCTTCCCTGAGGTCATCACTGTTCTGAATTCCTGTTTATTGTCCCCTTGGTTTCTTTTTTACATAGCCTTCTCACGACTATAATATTTTTAGAATTTATTTTTATTGTATAAAGAGAGTATTGTGCTATATGTCATCTTTTGGGACTTTTCCACTTACATTCACAACTTTACAACCAGCAGTTAGAATTTCAAAGCGAGATGAAGTCATCTGCAGAAGAAAGGAGGTGGAGGAGGGGAAGATGCACCCCCTGGGGGCAGTACAAGGTGACTGTCACCTTTCACTTGGCTCAACCCCCTCCAAGTCTTCATCAAACCTAGCATAAAAGCTGGCTCCTTACCTTGGTTTCTAAGGCCCAATCCAATGTGGACCTTGACTGCCTCACTGACCTCCCCTCACACCACATCCCCCTCACTCTCCATGCTTAGCGACATGGTCTTCTTCCTGTTCCTCAGCCATTCTTGCTGCAGAGCCTGAGCTAGCTGTCCTGTTCTGCCTATTCTTAAGTTTCACCTTCCATGTTACCTTCTCTGAGGAGCCTTTAACGACCACGCAACCTCAAATAGCCTGCTGACACCCACCCCTGCTTTATTTTGGTTATAGCATTTTATGCATTAAAAAAAAAAAAATTCTCTCCTTGCCCTTCTACAGGAAGAAAGTCTTGTATAGGTCAAGCTGAATATCTAGTGTAGACTTCTGGGGGTCCCTAAGGCCCTTTCAGGGGTTCATGAAGTCAAAACAATATCATAAGAATAAGGCTTTATTTGCACTTTTCACTGTGTTGACATTTGCAATTTTGGCAAAGAAAGCAAAGGTGGATAAAATGCATGATACCTCGACACAGATCACGGTAATAGCACCAACCTGTTACTCATGGCCACTGACATGTTTTAGCATCTCACACTTGCAGGGAAAAACAACAATTCGGTTTCACTTAAGAATGTCCTTGAAAGAGCAGTAAACATGGTCACCTTTATTATATCTTAGCCCTTGAGTACATGACGCTTTGATATTCTGTGTGGCTAAATGGGATGCCTATCTGGTACACACTGAAATACGGGGTTTGAAAAGCACTTCTGTGATCATCTGAATTATGAGATGAACTAGCAACTTTCTTCACGGAACCCCATGAACTACTGACAGATGATGGCAGGAGATTTTTCTCAAAAACGAATGAAGTGAGGCTGCCATAACCAAGAGCAACTTTTGCCAAGGATAAAAATCAAGCTTTCAAGTGAAAATCTGAATTTTGGAAAACTTGTATCTGCCAACGCTTCCCAATATTTAGGACATTTCTGATAAGAATGGTGGTGATATTAACAAATGTGATTTTTTGATCACGGGGAATGAAATGTATCAACATTTCAAAGAGCCACATAACTCACTCAGCCAGTAGTCTCCAATTGACTAATGCAAGATGTCACAAAATCATGCATTTGTGAAAGATTCATTCAAGTTGCAAGACAGACTAATAGATTTTAGTGTAACTAACAACAAGTTCATTGATATTGTTTCAGAATTCTCAGTGCAACTAACTTTTAAGAAACTACTACTTGCTGAATTTTGGCGTAATATCAAAAAAGAGGATCCACAATTTTCTCAAAAGGGTATAGTCGGTGCCCTTGTATGTGGACATTCTCTTGGGCTTCAACACGAAGAACTTTATGTAGACCTTTGGTAGAAGTTCCAGGTTATATGGCCAGCCAAGGCACTCTCCCTTTTTCAGCAACATATGGCAAGGTCGGATTTTCTTCCTATGCTTCAACCAAAACAACTTAGAACACCAGATTGAATGTAGAAGCAGGTATATGAAGCCAGCTGTTTTCTATTAAGCTGGACATTAAAGAGATTTGGAAACATGTAAATCAATGCCACTCTTTTCATTATGATTTTTTCCCCTAAAAATATGTTAACATGCAATGGCTTCCTTATTATCTCTATGTGAAGTAATAAAGTATTTTTAAGTATCACATTTAAAAATTTCAATATGGTCAACATCAAGAAATATAACCCCCACATAAACCAAAGCTCTCTGGGCCCTCAATATTTTTTTAAGAGTGTAAAGGGGATCTTGAGACTAAAAAGTTTGAGAATTGCTGATCTAGTGGCTGAAAAATGCTGCTGAATGAATACACTAAAGACACATTCTCTTTACTTTGTATCTGTCCTCCCTGCTCTCTTTCAGAATGTTCCATAAAGCTTTTGGAATGGCTCAGATGTATTAGAGTAAGGTTAGTGACTCAAAGTCCCAATGACAGGACCACTCCTAAGTCTTCCTCAGAATCACCATATGTGTCTCCAACTATTTTTTCATCCTTTCCTTTTTCTTAAGTGCCTACATCAGATTAAGAATTTAAAACAAGTTCTAAACGTGTTAAATATAATTGCTTTAATTTTAACTGCTGGTATTGCTGCCGTATTTGAGTTTTTTTCCTTCTTTTTTTTTACTGTTGCACATTGAACATGTGGGTGACCTCGCTACGCTGCATGTTAACGAGGAGCCTAACTACCCCTGAGACATCACTTTTTAATAGGAAAGCTCATGACATGTTTTAAAATGATTCTCTGGCTTCTGGGAGACAAATGACATCGTGGCTATGGCAATTTCTGTGGTACGCCAGAGAGAGTTCACAGACGGTTGGCATCACACTAAAAGGAAGTCACACTTGGAAGCCGTCTCATGTAAAAGGAAACACACCATTCTACAACTTCTTACACAAGCCACATGATGTTGCAGAACCTGAATTTGGAGTTATCTTAGAGAGATGTATGCTCTTCTTTCTTGGTGTCACATCACTGACAAACTAGTGACGGCCACAGCTCTTGGCTGGCCACATAACCTGGAACTTCTACCAAAGGTCTACATAAAGTTCTTCTTTGTGTTGAAGCCCAAGAGAATGTCCACATACAAGGGCCCCGACCGCACCCTCCCAGCTGTTGGATTTTCCAAAATAATGGTCTTCTGCTTTCAAAATCTCAGGTTAGCATCCAGGGGTTTTGCTTCCAACAAGTATAACTGAGTCAGTAGGTAAAAAGGGAGGTGGGAGGCAAATCTCAGATCCTGACTATGTTGCAAACAATGTGCTCTGCACCCGTTGCAAGCAATAAGGTTCTGAGTGGGATCGGAAACACTCCTGCGATCTTCCGTGGGAAGACTGGAGGGTCGCATACTGGTTTAGAAGAACCAAAGATTCAATATTAACAGGAAGATTCCAAATAAAATGTCCCTGTTCTTGCAACACACCTAACATGAATCTAGTAAACCAGAATTTAATACAAACATTTCATTTTCCAATCCAAAAAAAGGAGCCACATTGTTCTGGGCTGACAGATTTCACAGGCTCAGTAGGAATAGGCTCAACCACTCACCAGCTATTCAGTTATAAGAGAAATGGGGCCACAAAATAGGGGAGAAAAGACCACATAGTTTTTTGGTTCAGTTAGATAAAAGAGGTTTCGGTTAAAAAGAAAAAAAAAAAATCAGCTTGCATTCTGATTGGTCATCCTTGCATTTGATCTTCTAAATGTCTCCCATTGTACTCCCAGAGCTACAGCCTGTTTCACCTGTTTCACTGTTCAACAGTGGCATCATCTGAAAACTGGGAAGCCACTAAACACCTACCAGCAAACATGTGGTCCACCCTGGTCATCACAGGAAATCTTCAGAAGAGGGTATACAGTAGGGAGCACATGCTATTCACTCACTCACTCAACAGTAAGCTCTTTCCATGGGCCTGGTTTAGGGGAGGCGGGCACTGAGGACCCAGTGGTAAACAAGACAGTTCTTGCCCTCAGGAAGTCTGGCACCGAAGAGTTGAGTAAATTTGTGCACAACTAATATAAAAAGCAAAATGTCCCCTTAATTACTGATACCTCCCATTTCCATACTTTTGTAATATAAGGGAACTATAGGGTATGGTAAAAAGAGTACTGTTGCCTTCTTGGGAGGCATTTGACAAGTATGATTAGGGAGGCAAGTTCCTCTGATGAATAATGGATCTGAGCAATGCTCACCAATGGCTGCTAAAAGCACTTGGTAAAAAGCTGATGGGAGAACTTTATCATAGATACACTAAGCTGACAATACCTGAATCCACTGCTCAATCTTAATAGTACAAAAAGAGAGACATATGGAAATACAGAACACCACCCATGAAGCAGTCCTGCCTCCCCACAAAACAATCAAACTTAAATCTGGTGAAGGCTCTAGATTCAACTACCAGTTTATAGGAAATACAGAGGACAAAAGAACCTGTTAAATGACACCACAGGGATGCAACTGACAAACTGTTAGAATGTGTGAAACCACACAGGACAAACAGCCTAAGTTCTTCAACAACAAAGATTACCAAAAAAAAAAAAAAAAAAAAGAGGAAGAGAGGAAATATCCACTAAAAGAAACCTAAGAGATGTATCAGGCAAATGCAAGCATGCGCCTTGTTTAGATCTGAATTCAACCAACCACTGAAAGAAGAAAGTATGAAACAAACAGGGAAAATAGGAAAATTTTAATACTGATTGATAATTAAATATTTTTAAGGTAATGATAAAAATATTGTGGCTATGGTTTTTGAAGGGTGTTTTTGTTTGTTTTTATTATAGGTACATACATGGGCATTTATGGATGACATGGGATTAGCTTCAAAAAATAGGTGGAGAAATTAGTGCATGCAAAGATGCTCAACATTTATTAGTCCTATTATTATTATCATCATTCAGCAATAAAAAGAAACAAAAGTACTGACACCAGCTACAACATGGATCAATCTTGAAAGCATTACGCTAAGTGAAAGAAGGCAGTCACAAGGGACCACACATTACATGATTCCATGTATATGAAATGCCCAGAATAGGCAAATCTATAGAAATAAGAAGCAGTTCAATGGTTGCTTAGGGCTGGGGGTGAGGAGGGTTACAGTACTGGGTGTGTGTATGTGATGGATTTCTTTTCGGGGTAATGAAAATATTCTAAAATTGATAGATGCACAACTCTGTGAACACGCTAAAGCCCACTGAATTGGACACTTAAAAAAAAGAATCCCTGTTGGGAGGGAGTGGGTAAACATACAGGTGATAACAGATCATGTGTTGTAAATTTTTAAAATGCGTAGGCTCTATTGTCGGACCCTCTGGGTCAGATCCTGGCTCTGCCAATTACTAGGTGCATGACCTTGGGCAAGATATTTAACTTCTTTGAATCTCAGTTTCCTAGTGTAAAATGGGGGTAAGAGAGGTGTGTATGGGCTAAATGAGGTTGATACATTTAAAGCAGGTGGAGCAGTGTTTGGCATAAATGAAATGCTCAATAAACAGTTAACTGCTACTATTCCCAACCACTTTTTTCCCCCTTATCAGCTCCTTCAGGAGCATCCATTTCTTCCTGATCTCCCTCAGAAACCACAGTAATTACAGATGGGTAGTAGAGGCTCAGAAAAGGCTTCCTGACTCTTCCTGATGTCTCACTGGCTTTGGGTTTCTGAATTTTTATGATTCTCCTTCACAAGGTATTATCCTTCAAAAGGTTTGAGTGAGTGAGTTTTCTTTTTGGTTTCAGGCTACTGATGGGGGTTTGGGAGCAGTGAGATCTAAGGAGACCAAGTGTAGCCCCAGCAATCAGCTCTGTGCCAAAAGGTCTGGCTGACCCACCCAATGTCTACAAATGCTGGAACCGCAAAGGACAAAGCCCACAGATGATCCTTCCGGACCCCCTTCCTTTGGTGGTGCCTTGGGAATAAGAATGGCTCAACCCAGAGATGGCTGAATTTTGTTGCTAACGTTCACAGGACTGCCAATTTTCCCTCTGGATTTGAACGCAGTCATCTGTGGTTCTCACTCTTATACCCCCACGTAGCCTCCTAAATTAGCAAAGTGCTTTGGCTCCTTTTCAATAACAAAGGCTCTACATGAACCTAAATCAGTAAAACTATGATAAATATTTTATAAATGGCACTCTGAAAGCACAGCTCAGACAGACACAGACACAGACACACACACACACACACACACACACAATGGGATTTACATGCTCACATATGCTCTCCATACAGAACTACAGCATCTTCCCCCATTCAAGTTTGCTCCAAAACAGATTTTTTTATTTTTATTTTGTTGCACTGTACATATCAACTGCACAAGGCAATCAGCCAAGGAGAGATTTAAACATATGGACTAAATTTCATGGCTTTGAAAAACATGGTAGAGCAAGACAGGACTATGCTCTTCTCTGTGCTCTGGCCTGCCATTGTGCTGGGCGGGTGCCATGCCAGGCTTGCGCCAGATTCCCCCTGAGGCCATGGGGTCAAGGCGCCTCTCTCACATCCGCGGTGGCCTGTCCAAACATGCAAAGGCTCCCGTGAAAGCTGTCTTAGAGCCGCGTTGCTCAGCACTCTCTCCATTTGAAAACTGCTCATTGGCATGCGAGGTCTTCCCCACTGGCCCACCAAGGACCAGCAAGACAACCAGAAGTGCTGAATGGGTGTGGACATTTAATAGGTTACAGATGTGTGAGATGGTCATGCACTATGGAAAATAAATGTGGTATTTCAATTTATTTTCCAATACATTTTTCAATAAATGGAAATAACGTATTTTTTTTCCTAAGTGTCAATTTTTCCAGACCTCCATTCCATTTTTAAGGTGAGCAAGCATGTCCTACAAAAGAATGAGCTGAAAATAAACTTTATTGTTATAATATCTAGGATTGACAAATTTTTAACATTTGCTAAAATGAGTAGTGTTCCTCCAATTTAGTTACATAATCTCTTTGGCTTCTTCTGGCTTGGTAACTGAAACAGACATGTGTTGATGTGTTATAACAAAAACACCACTACCTCTGCAAACACAGAGTATCCTCACCTACGGTGGACACACCTTGCCATCTTCCTTGTCAGTTTTGTCCATTCCCAGGTAATGGTTAAGAGAATATGTGGAAACCAACGAACCAACCAACCAACCACAACTCAGCAGTTCCATCATAATGCCAAATTGACCTGAATCTTAAAGGTCTGTGGAGATCAGCATAAGCTAGGCAGTGGGTTATACACTGTCCCTTGGGTCTTTCTCTTCCTTCCAGAAAGCTTACTGGAATGGAAGCATCACGATGGTGACAGTGAGAGTTCTAGAGGTACATTTTTTGCATGCCCCATTTTAGGGAGAGGTACTGGAATCGGTACCGGCATGTGTATTCACAGCGTGAGCTTTGGGACCAAGCACGATTAGTCACAGCGTCCTCAGTGCATGCTGGACAGGGTGCCTACGGAGCAGCCATTTGGCTGAAGGGGTGAGGGAGCTCTCCCCAGCCTTGCCAGCTGGCTCAGGATTACAAAGCAAGGAGGGGACGGATGGCAGGGAGTTGCAGCAGGAAGACTATGGCCTTTATAGGCAGATATCCCTGAGTTTGGACTGTGGCTCTGCTACTTTCTAGCTGTATGACTGGGAGAGGGAATTCCGTGGCTTTTTTTGAACACCTCCTTCTTTTCTGGCACTACAGGACACTTCGGGCTCATCTTACATATTTCCTGCCCCAGTCCAAGAATCTGTCATCTCTCCAAGGAGCCTGCAGGCTTACTTTTGAGCTTTGGTGGTCAGGACCAGGGCAGCCTTTCATCTGGGGCTTTTTCCCCAACACTGATGGATTACGCTCCTGACTACCGTCCCCAAGATCTTCCTACTTTGGCTGGCGGGAACACAAATTATTCCCTGTCCTGTAGGACCTCAGAGATTGCTCGGTCTGTTTCTGTCCTGTGGTTCTTTCCTCAGCTGTTGGTGGCTTCCTTACACCAAGTGCTAAGCAGTACCCACCTGAGGACTGAAGGGAAATCCTCTGCAGACCCCCCAGAGCTGGCTCTCCCTCCAGGACTCTGCCTAGTGAACTCCAGCTGCCTCGGCCTCTGATTCCCTGACTTTGTCTCTTCAGCTTGGAGACTCTAGGGCTCTGCCTGGGTGGGTCCCCTACCCTGTGCCATGGCCTGGGACCCCTCTCCAGCAGTGAGCTGGGAGGACTATAGGGCCTGCCTTGATTGTTTCCCCTCTCAGGGACTCCGTCCTATACTACCTTGTGTCCGATGTCTGCAAACCACTATTTCCTATATTCTGCCTAGATTTTTAGTCGTCTGAGGTGGGAAGGTCAATTCACTCCCTGTTCCTCCATGTTGGCCTGAGCCGTTCTGAAGGTCACTGTATATAAAGGGTCCCATTTAGAACCATTTGTGATAGACTTTCCCGGGATACTCAGTAGTTTTGTCCTAGTGATTTGCAGTGAGTCACCTCCTTCACAAGTGAGGGATGCAGCTTTGGCCACCTGGCATCATATGAGCAGAGTGAATCTGCCTATACCACATATGAGGTCGCTGGAGGTGTAAAACCTAACTACTTTGGAACTGGGAGGCTCTGAAAGCCAAATGCCTTCCTGCTCAGCTCCAGGATGATGAGACAGCAGCTGGGGAGAGGGCCGCCTCACCAGGTAGGTACCCCAGCTCTTCTCAGGAGACAAGGGCCTGTGCTGGCCAGCAATGCCCAAGGCTACCTAGTGATATGCACATCGCAAATCAGCCTTAACAGCCCACAGGAGAATGGCTGATTTCACAGGATTTCCCCCTCCATCCGGGCGAGCTGAGAAGTGCTGGTTAATATGAGTGCTCACCAAGAGCTGAGAAACTCCCTCAGGTCACAAGGGCAGAAGGTGGAAAATCATGGCTGAAAACGTCCCCCTGGGGCTCTACTCAGAGCATTCCTTACATCTCAACTCTCTCAGCGGGAGTGACAGAGCGCATGCGCGCACGCACACACGTGCACGCAATACACATCCTTATGGAACATAAATAGGAAATCGTCATTTTTCTTCTGGGTCTTAATTTCATTGCCTTCAGGCCTTAGCAGCCTTACTCCCAAAACCGTGACACAGGCTTTAACAATTTGCAAACACCTTTTTAAAATCCAGGAAACTTAAACCCAAGGAAAGAATCCTTTTCAGATGTCAGTGTCTCATTCACTGTCAGAGATACTGTAAAGAGACTTTTCCTTTCAATGTGCACATCAGGCTCCCCCAAATGGTAGAGCTACCTGTAGTTTGCAACACAGAACCAGGGCGTCCTTTCTACGCCAGCTAAAGCGACCACACTTTGTCCTCCTTCAACCACAGGTGGGGGCGGTAGCAACGGGGGTAGAAAAGCTGCCAACAGGCAGCACCCTGGGCTCAACCTTGGCAACTGTCTGTCCAGAACTTTTGCATTCGGTGGGCACGCCACAGATCTCTGAGGCACTTCTAATGACTGTCCCTCGTTTCACCCTACTCCCTTCAGGATAACTGCCTGGGGTCCTACCTGTTAATTCTGCACCCTAGGGAGACCATGGGACAAGCAGAAGCTAACTGACTGCGTAGGGACCTCCTGAGAAATGACCATGGCTGGCCAGTGACATAGCCCCCTTGATCTCAAATCCTGATAGAGCAAAATTGGGCCCCCCCCCAAAAAAAAATCAAAAGAAGAACAGAATCAATCCAAATATAGATATATAGATTTAGGCTTGAACCATTAAAAACTTAAAGCAAAAAGATTCCTGGGCTGGTCTAAGGAATGGAAGTTTCTAGCAAAAATATGGTGTTATTTTCTACAGTGACTCCTTGTTACTCAGAAGACAACGTACAAAACCTTTCTGCTCGGGCATTTCGCCACCACACCAGGCTGTTCGCTGCTCGGCAAACACACCGTAAACTTCCAGGCCTGTGAGTTTTCATTCGACCCACAACATCATCCCCACGTGCTCCACCTGGTGAATTCTTGCTCATTCTTTAAGGTTTAACTCAAACGTTGCCTTCCCTGTTAGGCAACCCCCTAACATCCCGACAGTAAGGAATTGATAACCAATGTCTTCCTTCCCTGGGCTCCACAGTGCTTAATGCATCCCTTAATTAGAGCAGGTAGCCTCAGCACCCCAACAACCTGTTAAGTGTTTGCCTTCTGCCTTGGAATGGGAGGCGCTTGAGGGCAGGGATGGTGCTTAGTTCATCTCTGGGACCCCTGAGCCTAAGGAAGTGGCGGGGGGGGGGCAGGGGCTGTGTGAGACGTGCGCTGGGAGGATGGGTGCGTGGAAGGAAGAGAATCAGCTCCCCTAGAGGAGTGTAGTGCTTCAGGGAGATGTACACCTGCGCCCCCACTTGTCCCTCTCTACCTTGGGAAGTGGGGGAGGTGTTACGATCTGCTCCTAAGAAGACATCTGTGTTTGGCAAGGTTCAAAGAGCAGCAAAGGCCTGGACTCGACCTAAGGAGACTGAGGTTCTGGTCTCGACAGTCCTGCAAAGTGTTCTGCGTGACTTGAGCAAGTATGCAGGCCTGGGCCGGAGGAAATGATCTCAGTCGTCTGTAATGCGATGGTAAGCGGCTACACGTCCTGTAAGCTCCTGTGTCTGTGGGTGGGGAAACTTGTATTGGCATCAAGGTTTTCCGCGGCTTAGCGGGTTGTGAGAGGTCCTGGTGCTGTGTTAAAGCTCACTTCTTACTTCATGCTCCGATGCTGAATTTGTTTTTCAGATTCATGTACTACGGGCACAATGGCTGCCCCCAGTTGCTAAGGAGAAGCTGCTTGTATGAGTGCAACCCACACCGCCAGCCCCGCGTGGGGTAGACCCACGCTGCTCACCGCAGACGCGGGCCCACAGGAGACCCCGCGGACACATTTGTCTCTTTCAGTGAATATGGCAACAGGGTGATGATATCAAGCAGGTCCCTAATAAAAGAAAGCAGGAAAAGGGCATACAAAGGAATGAAAGTAAGAACAAGCACTTAACAAGGCCCTGGGCTGATTGTGCCTTTGTTAAAACAAAGCAAAACGTTTTGGTTCATCAAGGCACTGGGAGAAGGCGAGGCTGTGTCCGCTGAGCCCTTTACTGCAGCTTTGCTGACTGCGAGGTGGAAACCAAGGGAGTTTCGTAAATGGATGGAAGACAGCGATGTCCCCCACTGCCTCAACGTCTCACAAAAACTTTGTCTAGCTGCCGTTCCGATCATCTCGCCTAGCAACATTCGGCACATCTCAAGGCCGAACTAACAGTGAGAGAATTAGTAGCGGGAAAGGGATGGGAGGAGTATGCTGAATGTGGTCCGCAGTCATAAACAATAGGGAACGAGATGGAAAGGTAAAAGGTGGCCAGTATTAGCAGATGGCTTGCTTACTACAGAAGTGCTCTCATTCAAGGGCAAGTTAAATATAGTCTTCCTGGTTGGACACCCAAAAGTTGACGTAGCCCTGGGTTTATAAGAACCTCGCTGGCAGGTGCCTGGGTGGCTCAAATGGTTAAGCGTCTGCCTTCAGCTCAGGTCATGATCTCAGGGTCCTGGGATCGAGTCCCGCATCGGGCTTCCTGCTCCTTGGGAGCCTGTTTCTCCCTCTGCCTCTCTCTCTCTCTCTCTGTCTTTCATGAATAAATAAATAAAATCTTTAAAAAAAAAAAAAAAAGAACCTCGCTGGCTACTCTCTGAGCTCATGCATGGTAGGTATGTAGTGTAGGCTGCCGACCATGCCCAGTGACCCTTAGACATCAGCATCACCACAGTGGGACAGGGGGAATCTGAAGTAATGGGGACAGCACTGGCCACGTTTAAATCAAAAACTATTGACCATTGGCCTACCATGTGTGAGGGATATAATGGCGACCTAGACCCAACCCCTGCCGTCACAGAGCTTGCCATCTAGTGAAGGGAGGAAGGCCATCATGTTGATCATCCACAAGGAATAAACTGCAAAGGATGACTGAGGTTCAGAGGAGGGACAGAGCACAAGAGACCGGTAAAGAAACAGTGGCATTAGAAATGGGAAAGATAGGTGAGAGCTTAAAAGGCAGAGATGGGGAGATGCAGAGGCACAGTCACGAGCAACAGGTGAGGCGCACGCTGGTGTTTAAGAAGCAGGAACAAGGGGCGCCTGGGTGGCTGAGTCGTTAAGCGTCTGCCTTCGGCTTGGTCACGATCCAGGGTCCTGGGATTGAGCCCCGCATCGGGCTCCCTCCTCAGCGAGGAGTCTGCTTTTCCCTCTCCCACTCCCCCTGCTTGTGTTCCCTCCCTCGCTGTGTCTCTCTCTGTCAAATAAATAAATAAATAAATTCTTAAAAAAAAAATAAGAAGCAGGAACATTCCAAGTGGATGGAGCAGACTATGTAAGTAGGACAACAAAAGGAATTAACACTGAGAATATGATGGTGCTATGCTTTGAATGTTTGTGTCATATGTTGAAATTCTAACCCCAATGTGATGGTATTTGGAGGTGAGGACTTTGGGAGTTTAGATTAGGGTTAATGAGGTCATGAGGGTGGAGCCCCCATGATCCCATGATGGGATTAGTGCCCCTATAAGGAAATAAAGGGACCAGGACTAACTTAACTCTCTCTTTCTCTCCCTCTCTCTCTCTCTCTCTCTGCCATGTGAGGAAACCAGGAGTAGGGCCCTCACCAGACCCGGACCATGCTGGCACCCTGATCTTGGACTTTGAAATTCTAGAACTGTGAGACATAAATGTTTGCTGTTTCAGCCACGAGTCTATTTTTCTTGTCATAGCAATGCAAACTAAGATAGGTGGGCTCCAGAGGGCCCTGAGCATTAGAATAAGCCACTTGGGTTTTGGTAGGGAGACTGGAGAACCACCATGCATTTCTCACCAGGGAGGTTTCTAGATCGTTCTTCTAGGAAGATTAGTTGCACAGTAATGTTGAGGATGAGTTCGGATGAAGGCCGGGAAACTGGCAAAGGGAAGCTGGTTGGAGATTAAGTAGTAGCATTAACAGAAGTAACAATAACGTGCCCTGGGCTGACAATCCAGACAGAAGGAGGAAAAGGCAGATGAACATGAGCAGGGAAGGATGGGAGGTGGGAGTGGGGCGGTGAGGATGAGGTCCCATGCCCAGGTGACCCAGAAAGGCCAAAGCCATTTAGAAAGATAAGAGGTCAAAAGGACAAAATGAGCCCCATTGATGCATATTTAACCCACAGTGTAGGCGGGTTATCCAGGCCTGGGTCTCAGGCAGGCAGCTGGAGATGGGGGTCTGAGGTTGTGCAGACAAGTCAGCTGCGGGAGCAGGGCCAGGAGCCATCAGAAGAGGGTGGCTGTTCTGCTACAGAAGTGGGTAAGGTGGGGGGACAGGCGCCTCACATTCAGGTCAGTCAGAAACCGGTGAGGCAGGAAGCCGCAGAGTGCGGCGTGAGTCTGGCCGGCAACACAGACAGACACAAGTCCCCGTCCTCATCCCAAGTGATGCCTTTGGCCTTTGCGTAGTGAGGTTATATAAAAACAGGGACACCACAAGGAGAGTCGAAGATGGGGAGCAGGTTCCCCAGTTTTTCAAGACTGAAGCCCTTAGCCCTTCAGTTTCCTTGGAGGGAAAGAGCTCCCACTCTTACCACTTGCCAGGCCCAGCTAAATCAACTCTTAACTTCTTAGGCTAGACCAGTGTCTCTTGGCATCCAAGGACTTGATCACACATGTGGACAGGTATTATGTAGTGATTTTTTTAAAAGTTGGAAGAAACACTGGCTAACAAAAATGAAACTTTTTTTTTTTTTTTTTTTTTTTTAGAGAGAGAGAGAGAGAAGGCATGCGTGGGAGGGAGGGGAGGAGGGCAGAGGGAGAGAGAGGAAATCTTCAAGCAGACTCCCAGCTGAGTGTGGAGCCCAATGTGGGGCTAGATCTCACAACGCTGAGATCATGACCTGAGCCGAAATCAAGAGTCGAACAATTAACCAACTGAACTACCCAGGTGCCCCCCAAAATGAAACTATTTTTAAAGGAAGTATTATTTTTGGCTGCTATCAGCAAGAACCCTTTCAGCAAGGTACCTGCTCAGTTCAGGGATGGGGTGAGATCCTGTCATGACCCCCTTTCCAGTTTCTTATTCACACAGGGGGAATGACCCAGCCACAAGCCCCGGAGTCCCTGGCACAGTGCATGCCATGGCTCTGTGGTCCTGGTCACTAAGCTCTCTGTCCCTCCATTCCCTCAATGTATATGCTGGGGACAGCGATCTGACCCACAGGGACCGTTACAGGAAGGGAGGCTCTGAGAAAGTATCTGCCACAGAGTGAGTCTCAGAAATGTTAACTATAACCATTACCCCGACTGTTTCTCCTAGAATAAAAATTCTAAAAAGCAATTACTGCCATTTGGCCCAAGGGCAAGTATTTGGTGGCTTTGTTAGACAGTGGTAGGCGTGGGGATCAACCCACAGGTCACAGCGAATGTCCTCACTGGAAACTACCTCCAGAATCAGTCAGATCTTAAATCCATGAGCAGGAAGCACTCAAGAACTAGAAGGTTAAATGTGTCTGATTCAGGAGGAAGAAAGCAGTGGGTGGATTCCTAATCTATTCTTTCTCTTTCTTTCTACAAAGTATTTCCTCATATCTTATAGTAGCATTTGGATGTAGTTAGCAACTCTGACCTTCAAAGCTTCCTGATTTCCTTTTCCCGTGAGTGAAGACAAAGAAACACAGGGAAAGATGCAAACTTTCAGAAATCAAGCCGTTTGCACTGCAGTTCAGTTTTGATTTTTTTTTTTTTTTGATGAAATTCTATTCTCTTACCCTCAGAGTTAAAAAGTCTAATATTTCAGTGACAGGTTCAGGCTGTTCAAAAATGCTGACTGTGTCTCCATGATTGTGTTAAGTGCTTGAAACCATGGAGAAGCTCTCTGACAGCATGGTCCCTGTCACCAGGAAATACTTCTACCTTCACCCTTACTTCAAAACTCAAGGAGCAAATGAACAAAATGCTATTTATGTGAAGTGCAAAGAGCAGGAAAAACTCACCTATGGTGATAGATGTCAGGGAGTGGTTGTCTTGGAAGGGTGGGGTGAGGAGTGAGGCGGGGTATAAGACACAAGAACCACTGGCCGATGATTCTCCAGGGACTGCCAGTGTGTAGCCTGGCATCTGGGGTGCAGTCTCTTTCTTGGATAGAAGCCCCTCCCTTCTGAGCAGGTAGTGGTGCGGTCAGTAATGATTCTAATGGACTCTTTCCAACCTGCAGCATGCCCGGGATAAGCATTAACTAAATGATGGAGGTTGCTTCGTGGCTTGGGTTTGAGGGGACAGATACAAGAGAAAGTTACCCAGCACTGCATCCACCTGCGCCCCGCCCCGGCCCCGCCCCCGTGTGCGGACTTACACTCAAGGGCTCCAGCAGAATGCAAAGCAGAGAGTCTGCGGACACACTCACGGAGCAGAACCGTTCTTCACAGGGTAGACAACCCCGAGCGTGTGGCTGCCCGCCCTGTTACTTAGCGGACGAATCGTGTCAGCAGCTCATTTGCTTTTTCCTCTGAGCATGTTAAGTTGAACCATATGGATTTCCTAATATTTAATGTTGCAGACTTAAAAAAAAATGACAATTTCATGTTTTGAACATTTCATGCTTTTGACATATTTGCTATTTACTTTATGGTTTATTTGGCCAGACTGTAACTTGCATAAACTTGTGCAACTCTTGAGTGAGAACTGCTCCAGTTCTGGTCACTTCTCCATCTTTAATGACAGCATTTATCACTTGTGTGCCAAAAGCACTAGTATTTTCATTTGTTCTGAAAAACTCAATAGGCTTAAGAGAGATCCCTGGGCCTTATGTTAATAATACTGATAATAACTGTCATAACACAAGCAGCACATGAGTGTGTACGTAAGCATTCTACATACATTAACTCTCGTATTCCTTACAACAACTCTGTCATAAGTTCCATTATCATCTGTTGTTTACAGAGAAGGCAACTATTCACCAGGATTCCGTAACAGCTACCAATGCAGGGGATGAATGGCTCCCCAGTGCAAATAAATTCAAAATTTTAGATATTCATTATCATACTTCCTGTTTGCAGGTTTCTTTTTTGGCTGCTTTTGAGAAATCACCCCATTTGCAGATTGACAGTTCAAAGTCACATTAGAAACCTGTTAACGATTACCATTTGCATGCTGATTTGAGTTCTAGGATTTACATTATTTTCCCTTTTTTTGGACTTCAAGGAGTCATTTTGAACCACTGATCCAACCACTAATTGAAAAGGGCAAATTAAGTATATGTAAAGATTAACTTGTAAATGAGACAAAAATGTTGGTAGATAATTACACCCTTTGGATGGCTGAGAAGTAACTAAGACAGTCCTCGTAGCATGTGCTAAATATTTAATACTCCTTATCACTATGATGTATTAAGAAAAACATCTGACCAGTGGTAAAAGTAAAAACTCTGATCATCCTTATCAGTCACAGAAAGGAGAACCCAGCATTGTGTTTCTAAAGCCCACTGAAGGGAGGTGACTCAGGATTTCCCAGGGAAGGTGGGGGGTGGGTGGGACGGGAGGGAGGTGGGTTTGAAGCAGATCAGGGGGCACAAACCATGAAAGCATAGAGGGTGTGGAGGGTCCTGAGAGAGGGGGAAGCCAGGAGTCCACACCTGCATAGCCTCTCCTAGGGGTGGGAGGACCTCTGTGAGAGCTCAGGGATACAGGGTGGACTGAACATCTGAAAGCTGAAGTTTCTGGAGCCCTGGTGAAAGGCTCTCGTGCCCAGCTCTGCACAGAAGCAGAGAACCTGTCTGTCTTCAAGGGACTCCAGGCTTGGACACAGAGCATATCACAGCTGTGGCCAGTGTGGTCTGGCTGAAGAGTGTTCTTTCCCATTTTGAAAGGCCTTCATGCAATATGGTGTATGCGTGTGACAGAGGGAGGCGGGGCCTGGGGGGCTGGGGGGTGGGGGTAGGAGTATGAGACAGATAAAATCAAATTTGGACAAATAAAGGAAGGTTCCACTTTTCACAGCCAGAGTGGTGGGAAAAAATGCATATCTGCTATAAACCCATTTTTCTTTTTATTTTAGAGAGAGAGAGCGGGGGGGGGAGGGCAGAGAGGAGAGAGACTCTCAGGCAGACTCCCTGCTGAGTGCAGAGCCCCATGCGGGGCTGGATTCCACAACCCTGAGATCATGACCTGAGCTGAATCCAAGAGTCGGACACCCAACTCACCGCACCACCCAGGCGCCCCTATAAACCCTTTATGAAGGATACAATGGAATATCTGCAAAAATCTCAATTTGTAGTTCACATTTCCTCTGTAATTGTTAACTGCCAACAGACCCACTAGTTTGCTCACCAGAGACCACCAGGGCTCCATGAACCTCATTTTACAAAACGGTGTGCTCGATCTTGAGCAACATGAGAGTGGGGACCTTTCGGCAGCTAGCAGACAGTGAGCATGCAACAAAAACGGGTTGAACTGAGCTGCTGCTGTTTGAGTATAGGTAAGTGTATGCCTTCCGAATCATAACACAGTACAAAAACCTTCCATCACGGGGCCTCCCAGAGGTCCATCATTCTTTGGAACCAGGACACATAATCCATAAGACCTGGCACCTACATTTGTTTTTAACAATCGTCTGAATTTTATTAAATGAGAATTTAAGGAAAATAGTTTATTCCTCTGTAATTTCTTTTCCTTCCTTCCTTCCTTCCTTCCTTCCTTCCTTCCTTCCTTCCTTCCTCCCTCCCTCCCTCCCTCCCTCTCTCCATTCCTTTCTTTAAATTTTGCCTGTGGAAGTTTTCAAGCTTGAGAAGACCTCATTTCACTTTGAAGCAAAAGGATCTCAAGAATCTTAAAAAGCCAATATCCATAAAACCAGACCAGTACATATAAAAGTTCTGCCAGTCCCTCTAGGTAAAATTATCTGGTGTTCCCAAGGGGCAACAGTGAGGACAGTGACAGCCCAGAGGGCACACAAGAGAGAAGCCCAGCTGGGCCTTCCAGAACCCCCAGTCCATGGCAGGACTCTCCACAGGAGCCCCCTGGCTTAGGCCTCCCACCTCCCAGCATCTTAGTTCCCCAGTGTCTGGGGAACATGGTACTGCATTAAAGGGAAGAGAAAACCAAAACGTTCATCAAAAATCTTGATTAATTAAAATCCAAGTGACCAGAATCCTCAGACAAGTTTTATTTTACTCTCATTTCATTTTTAGAAGATGGCAGACTGAGCATTTCTTTTGAAACAAATAAAGACTTCTTAAACATGGATTCGGGACAGTCCAACCTTAGCCCCGAACTCCTAAACTTTTTAAGTTTTACAACAAAAACTGGCCTAAACTAATTCATGAAATCAGTGAATTACCTTTCCACAAGTTTTAGAAGTATCTGTGATCATAGCCCATTAGAAAAACATTTCAATTATCAAAGAAAGATTAAAGCTAAATTTTATCTACTTAGGCAGAAAGTACACACCTCACTATAGAAAGATAAATAATAGGGATAGAAACGAAAGTTTTCTGTATTAATTTTCATTACTAAAATACTGAACTAATCAAAACATATACTTCACAGAACATTCCAATTAACTGAGTTTGAACAAAATAGATGTCATTACTTCTGCAGGCACTGTCTCCCCAAAAAGTTTGCTATTTTTTGTCAACGTTAAAGAAAAATACTACTGGAAATCTTTGCTAAAGGGACACTTTAAAATACTGCTGATATCCCAATTAAAAAATATAAAAATATAAAACATAATTTCCAACAGGGAGAAAAATGTTAAAGTTCTTTAGTTGTTGTTTCTGTGCTTCCTCTTAATGAAACACTTAAAAGGGATCTACACCTTTGGCTTTCAAAAGTCCCAGATGTTTTGATACATTTCATAATTTATAGCAAAATTCCAATTTGGGGGATGTCAAGAACAACAATATAATAAAACAAAAGTCAGAAAAAGGCTAGACTAGGGTAAAAAGTAGCCAATATGAATTTAAAAATGGAATAGGAACACACATATTGCTTTCTTTTGTATTTGACAAGTCACACATCTATTTCTCACCTCATTATTGCTCCCAAGATCTATTTTAATATTTATTGTGTGTGTTAATAAAAATGAGTAATGAAGAGAACTGCACTCAACCATATGCCATGAGTAACCACTAAAGCATAAAATAATAATAAAAAGTTCTTGTTAGAACACACCAAGAATTTCAATTAGCTGTTTTATTTACCAACATTATCTTAAAGTTGACATAAAGTTAACTGCTCCCTGCTTTTAATTTATTTCACTTAATGACTATTTCTTCTTCATTTCTATTCTTCTTTTAGGGATGAAGCCGGAGGAAAAGCAAAGGAAAGGTATTGCCAGCATCATGACCGTCGATTCTTGGTACCAGCCTTGAAAACAACTGAGAGAGAACTTGACACTGTGGTTTCTGAAGTGTCATAAGAATCCTCTACTCTGCACCTGTCCAGAGTTGTGGTGCAGGGTGTCCCTGGTCCCAGTAAGAGCCAATACGAAGGCCTGAGCACATGCCTTCCTATTCACAGTCATGCTTTATATTCCTAATGAGATAAGGGGAATCTTCATCTGCGTGCTTCCGCAACTGACACGTGCCCCCCACCCCCCGCTGCCCCCCGCAAGGCTCCGCAGAGCCCAGCCCGCAGAGCGCCGCGCTCAGAGGCGGCGGTGACTTACCGCGCTCAGGCAGACCCCGCTAATGCCAGGATTCCACGTGTACCACCAGTGGCCTTTCCAGAAAGAGGCACACGCAGGCCTCTAACTCTCCAAGGGCTGCTAGGAGCAGAGCCCAGGTAATCCCGATGAATTAGAGGATCCCGTGCCTCCCCGTCGCCAGGCCCACCGCGACGGCAAGCTCGTCCCAGACTGGCAGTCCATTTGTCTGCCACAGCCCAGCAAATCCCACAGATCCTCTGAGCCTCCGAGGGAGGCTTTTCAGACCCTGAATCTTATTTAATGTTCACACGGAAAAAGCAACTGCTGCTTGCTGTGCCCATAAAATTCTTGGTGAAAATTAACACCTTGCTCATATAAAAGCGGAAAGGAAAGTACTTATCTCTTTGGGGGCCATTCGGGAAAGAAAACAATCTACCCAGAAGCAAGATTCTGTCAGGCACTGCGGTGCCAGGGGTCTGTTCCGCAGCCGCTGGCTGGGCAGGCAGAAAAGCCTTGTAGATGCTGTCCTCGTTTCATTAGGGGAGGGATCAAAGAGGATCTTTATTTGATTCTGTCCCCAAAGCCAGGTGTCTCTCCCGTATGTGTCACCCATCACAAGTTCAGTGAGTGGAAGCAGTGACAATAAATAAAAGCAGATTATCACAGCTATTGCTACCTATTTTGAAAACGACCCCTCTGTACATAACCCTCAAAGTTACGTAAATAAAACCAAGCACGGTCTTCTTCTTATCTACCACAGTTATGATGCACAATAAAGAATAAAGTCAAAAAGGAGACATGGTAACATAATAAGGTAACCTCAGGCTGTCATCTGGGGAAGTCGAGTTTTAAATTCTATCACTCAGGAAAATACTTCACATGGACAATTTAGTAAATCAATGTATTTGGATTTCTGTGACTTGTAGCCATGGCATTTTTAAGGCCAAATTTAGACGTGTCCTAAGGTCCTAAGCTCTCCGCAGTGATTAGGGGAGACATAGACCCTGCCTGGTGGCATCCTGATAACAGACTGGAACAGCACTTTCTCTAAAGTGTAGAATGCACTTGGGGTTCGGAGGTCAGTCCAATATAGAGTGACAATGGCACTGGGAAGGTTGTGTGGGACACGCTAATGGCGGCTGTGAATGTCACTTGGGTCCCTGTACAGCAGTGGTTCTCAAACTCAGCTACGTGACAGAATCACCTGGGAGCTTTTTAAAATCTTGGTGCAAGGCCTCACTCCAGACCTGCAAACTGGGTATCAGCAATTTTTAAAAGCTCTCCAGGTAATTCGAATGTGCTGATAAATCTGAGAACCAGTGCTATGGACAAGTGCTCTTCACACTTGAATATGCACACGAGTCCCCTGGATCTCGTTAAGACGCAGATTCTGATTCAGTAGGTCTGGGGTGGACCCTGAGACTCTGCATTTTAACCAGACCCCAGAGGATGCTGCTGGGCTAGTTTAAGGAGCAAAATCGTAGACAATGGTAAACCACCAAAAACCTCTGTGAGGGAGTGATGTAACCACAGCTGAGCTTTCTAAAGATCAATCAAGCATCCTTTAGTGTAAGTAGACTTCAGGGGAGGGAATGGGACAGGAGACCAGTAAGGAAGCTACTAAAGGAGAAGGGATAGGTACAGGGGAGTCTCAAGGAATCTTGGTAGCAGGCTCACTGAGGGGAAGCAACCCTACCTTCCTCAATGCCACCTGCAGGGTTGTTGCTAAGGGTATGCCTGTAACAGGCCCTACAAGGATCTAAAAGATCCTTTGATCTTTTGAGGGCTATGTACAGAGGGGTCGTACAACTGCAGTCTACTTTGGTATGTGGTCCTTCCCGGCAGTCTGAGTAACTGGAATGAACAGCATGGGTGAGAATGCCAGGGCCTGTGACTTCTCCTTGTGGAAAAGACTCTTTGTTCCCCTATTACTTCTCCTCTCTGCTAGGCACATGGGGGACTTGCTCATGTCTGCCCCCTGCAGTTGAGAGGGCCCTGGTACCTCCTGAGCAGGTGGGGTAGGCCGAGCCTGCACTGGTCAGCACCCACCCTTCCCTCCCTGCCACCTGGCTGCCCCAGCAGCAACTGAGACAGTAGAGCCCAGCTCCGAGAAAGAGAAATACACTTCTGTCGGGTTAAGTGGCAGAGATCTTCAGGTTATCTGTTACTGAAACATGAGACTAGCCAATACGTACTGACTGATACTCTGATCGGTGGCTTCACTCCATGTAGGCCAGTCCCAGCTACCGGGCAGAGGTGATCTGAGGTTCCTAGTGGCCTGGTGAGCCTGCTGATGAACTGTCTAAGTTCCATTCAGGATTGGGGGGGATATCTCTTAAAGACCCTGGTCCCAATGACTCATGCAACCCCCAGGACTACCAGGGAAACCTCACTAGGCCCCACATGAGAAGTGTTTCCTAAGTTCCCGAAGGTTTCCTTGTAAGAAAGATGGTTCTGAAATAAGTACTCCTGGCCATGGTGTGTTTTTCTCTCTTCCCTTGTTCCTCCATTTCACGGGGAGAGAGAATCAGACGTTATCATTTGGTTTTCACCTCTGCTCTCTATTTCAGTCCAACTCTCTCAAAGCCAGTTTTCTACATCCAGAGTCTTAACTAAAGAGCATGACACAAATATATTTTTAAGATTCAAATTATACTGGAGATGATTTTTTTAATTAAAAAAATAACTATTGCTTCTAAGTTGAAGATTTAGCTCGATATTCTTTTCAGACCTCTCACTTCACACCAAACCAAAGACAGTTCAGAGGGCTCTAATGTCACTCAGCTAAAGCTCACCCTGAAATTAGATATTTGAAGTCTGCAAATGAATGTAAAACAGGTTGTGTGTGAGCACAATATTAAAATAATGACCTGAAACCACTTCAAAGGCGAATCACAACTTTAGTGGTAGCTCATGATTTTGTCTTTGTTTACTGGAAGTCATACTTACTGCTCAAGTGGATAATGAGCAACGTCCTTGGGAAATATTCTTGCATCAGACAGTTATCAGGAAGAGCATGGCGTTGGGGACTCAAGATAAATATTTTTAAATTACTGAATAAACTGGACCCAAATCTCTCATTTGGACAATGGAGTTAAGTGTCTTTTCATCTCCATAGTTTTCTGGCATGCTGGTTTAGGATTCCCTTCAGTGGGGGATGTGAGGCTATCTTGGCTGGGAATATGAGTACTTTTCAAAGAAGGCTTTTAGTTCTTCTCTCAAAGTCTCAGATAGCCTCTCATTCCCCACGCATCAGTCTGTTTCCTTTACCTCTCACATAATGCAATTCAAAAGAAATTTCTAAACTCATTCTAATCCATCAGTTCAGCCATTCATTTGTTTTTTTTGCTGAAACATAATCTTGTAATTGTCATCTGTGTCTACATTTACAGCCCATTAAAAATAAAGCCCATGTGAAATCTTAATCTTTTGTCTTTGGTAAATAGGAGAAAAGGCATTAAAATATATAAAATTGGAAACTGTCCTGTCCCCAAAACTATTTTTTCCTATTTCTACTAGACTGAAAAACCCACCTAGCTGGAGAAATTTGTTCCCAAGAGATTCTTGTCAGTTTTGCTAAAATTTTTATTACCTTTATTGTTTATTAAATCACTGATATCTGTTCTCTGTGGTTGGGTAAGTTCTATCTGTCAACACGGGATGATCCACTTATATAGCCTGCATCTTGCAAATAGGGCCTAATAAATGAATGTCTTCCACACTGGATTTTTAAAAATTATTATTTTATCATAAAAATAATATATGCTAATAGTAAAAATTTTGAATTATACAAAAGGGGGTATGAACTAAAGAGAAAAGATATCCCCAATTCTAGTCCCCTGCTGTAGAGGTTTCCTTTGTATCTTTTTAGATATTATCTATCCACACTGTGAATTGTGTAAGACTGTTGAATCACAGACCTGTATCTCTGAAACAAATAATACATCATATGTTAAAAAAAAAAAAAAAAAAGAAGATAGCAGGAAGGGAAGAATGAAGGGGGAGAAATCGGAGGGGGAGACGAACCATGAGAGGCTATGGACTCTGAGAAACAAACTGAGGGTTCTAGAGGGGAAGGGGGTGGGGAGATGGGTTAGCCTGGTGATGGGGATTAAAGAGGGCACGTTCTGCATGGAGCACTGGGTGTTATACGCAAATAATGAATCATGGAACACTACATCAAGGACTAATGATGTAATGTATGGTGATTAACATAATAAAAAAATATTATCTATGCACAAAAACACATACATGTTTATAAAAACAGAGAATGAAATCATCTGTAGAATGCTCTTTCAATATATCTTGTTCATCTTTTCTTATTATTGGATATAATTGTTTATGACTACTAGCATTCTGTAGTATAAACATTCTAAAATTTATTTACTCAGTCTTCAATTGAAGAACAGTTTGGGGCATTATATCAAATGGTGCAATGAACATACTGGCACGCACATATTTAAATACCTGTATTAAGATATTTGTGGGATATGTAAATTCTGGGTCAAAGTATGCATATTTTCATATATTTGGTATTTATAATGAAAACTGCCTTCCAGAAGAATTGTACCGATCTGTATTTTGCAAATCATGTAGATGGATAAGCACCTGTTATCCTATACATTTGACAGCACTGAGTATTATCAACTTTCAGGATCTTCGTCAATACAACAACTGAAAAAGTGTAAGTCACAGTTATTAATTTATATTTCCCTTAATCATGAGTGAGGCTGAGCACACTATACATACACTAATAAACTGATGTTTATTAGCAGTCTGTATTTCTCACTCACACTGACTTGTAAGAGCTCTTTCTTATATTAAGAAAATTGGTCTTTTATCATGGGGTGGCAATTCCAGCCCTCCTCCCCCTTGCCTTGTTTGTTATATGTTCCTTGATCCAGTTTTTGGGTATATTTTGTTAAGCTGAAGTTTTACATTTTTATGTGGATAAATTCATCCCTCTTTTCCTTGATGGCTTCTGAGTTTTCTAGCAGGTTTATTGTCCAAGAAAGGAAGAACTGCTTCTCATTTAACCTCTGAAATAACCACAGAAAGTAGCTGAAGAGGCTGGTTCCATTACTTACATACATTGTGACCTTCTGCAAATTACTCATTTTCCTAGAATCTCAATCTCCTCATCTGTAAAATTAGGATAATAAAAGCTACCTTGCAGGATTATTGTGAAGACCAAATAAAATAATGTAAGTGGTGACTCAGTGCATAGCAAATAGGGAGTGTTCCATAAATGGCAGCCTTGCTTCCCCTAGATTTTAGCCAGCATCATCACTTAGCTCTAGGTGGTGAGCACTATACCCGTGGTGAATTCACAGTTCCCTGGGAGGCACAGAGAGGGCTGGGGGTCACAGCACAGCGCCCAGGGGCCCAGCACCTGGCTTGCTGGGGTGCTGCTATGTTGTGTAATTTCCCATGAAACACCAGAAATTCTTAGCACGGTTCTTAGAGCACCTTGGGATCTAAAAGTTTTTGAGCATTTCATTTGGTGATCTGTGCTCACCAAAACAGCTCAGGACAAACACCAGTGATGACACACAGGCACACCGCTTTTGGGTAAGAGTGACGTCTTTACCTTAATTTTCATGAGAACGAAGGGAAGAAACTGCTCCAGAGCAAGGAACAGAATTGAAACAAGAAATTAAAAGTATAAAAACCTGCATGGTGTTTCACATCATCCTCTTACATTAAATGAGAATTCATAAGCACCATACAAGTTGACAATCCCCTTTATAATATGAAGAGAAACACGTATGTACGTCTAATTGAAGGTATTTGCTACACATTCATGTTCCGTCTCCTATCTGATTTTATTTCTACAGCTAAATAGATCAAGAAAACCAAAAATTTCTTCAAAGAACTCAATTATTTAATATGCTTCTTACTTTAAGGAATATCGAATCCTAAGCAATTTTTATAAGGAATTTATTTTTCCTCTACACCCTGAGCACGGTAACATCATGATTATTCAAGCAAAAAGAGAGCCTAGATCTCAGGTGTCATGACCAAATTGTTCAGAGTGGCAGTTGCTCTTTGGGTTCAATTTTAATTTTTAAGTACCTAGAAAATACTTGGGTCGATTATCTACTGTTAACTCAGCACTCACATCTATCGCTCTGGCGCCAGGCCTACCAACCCTGATCTTAGTATCTGCCAGGAAAACTACAAGATTAGTCATATTCTACAAACACATTTGCAGATGTGTTTTAGCCAGAGAACCCAACTCATTCATTTCCTACAGAAATCTGTGCACGGAGTGCGGTGCACTCATTTCCTCAAGCGGCAGCAATGACATCTTCCATCCTACATGTGTTTCTTCCAGTGTGACCTTGAAGGTTCTTCCTTTGCGAGGTGCAGGCTATGTCCTCTCCTCCTGAAACCTGATGGCTTCTATGACCATTTCCACCAACAGAAGGTAGCAGGAGTGATGCGATGTGACTTCTGAGACTAGGTCACAAAAACAGTGCGGCTTCCCAGTGCTCACTGCCATAGCTTCTCTTAGAGCCACCAGCCCCCATCTATAAGGAGCTCAGATCCAGAGGCGACTGTGCTGAGAAAGCTCCCGCCCCGTGCTCTCCAGCCCAAATGCCACCAAGTCCTCGCCAGTGTCAGCTGCCAGCCTCACTCCACCCCGCGTCCAGCCGCTCGCTGTCTTCGAGGCTTCTCAGACAAGGCAGCCCTGGCATCGAGAGCAGTGACAAGGATCTGCGCGCCTAATAGTCAGCGCTTTGTGTCACAAAGTTTGGGGGCAGTTTGTTACCCGGCAATAAATAACAGATTTTCATCCTAGGTTTACTTAAAAACAGGCTATCTTGCAACTGCTGAGGATAAATGATTCCCCAAAGCGCTGCAAAACTTCTGCGGGAACAATGTGAACAGATTAGCCACCTTGCCCATTAATACCCTGCTAAACAGCCACATGTTGGGAAGCAGCCAGCCATTTAGCTGTGACTCTCAACGTAAACACCAAATGATGGATTCCCCATCAATCGTCAGGCTGCTCAAAGATTAGTGGGGAAGGGGCAAATCTGGCGAGGGTTTTCCAAAAAGAAAAGAAAATATTTAGACCATCTTGTCAGTTGCTCTTCAGACGCCGCATTTTTCTCTGTCACCGGTTCCAGCTGATTTGACAGATGCTTCTGTGGCTCTTTAAGCTGAAAACCATTTATCCTGAGAACGTAGAGACAAATGCCAGACTGGATCTAATCTATGGAAAAGTAAACTCATAGGATGGTACTGTGTCCAAAGAGTATAATGCTACCTTACTATTATTGTTGTTTTTAAATTTTTAATTTAATTATTTTTAAAGATTTTATTTATTTATTTGACAGAGAGAGAGAGAACGCACACAAGCCGGGGTAGGGGCAGAGGTAGAGGGAGAAGCAGGCTTCCCGCCGAGCAGGGAGCCCCATATGGGGCTCGATCCCAGGAAGCTGGGATCATGACCTGAGCCAAAGGGAGACACTTAACCAACTGAGCCCCCCAGGCACCCCACTATTATTGTTAATACTTATTTTGCAAAACAGATGAGATACAAATTCTCTGACACAGGGTATAAAATAAAACTCTGGATGGAAAACAGGAAATACAGTATTGATTAACCTGAATTTATAAGGATCCTCACTTCTGGTGGCAAAGAAGGGGGGAGGGTGGAATAAAGAGCTTCATCCCCATGATGCCTGGGGCGGTAGCGATCTGGTAGGACTGGTGATAGTACCACGCAGTTGGTCTTTATGACATGTTTAAACATCTGGACCAGCATACAAGGCGTGAATGCAAAATAGCCATACACACGTCATATTCCACGTATTCATGTGGCATTAACTCAATATATTAGGATATATACATTTTCACGTCAGGATCCATTATAGAAGATTTGGGGGGTACATTATAAAAATGATTTATTTAGCATTCCCCTGCCTCGTTAGCAGTAAACAGATTAAGCTTTCTAACCATTACGCATTACATTTTTTAAGCCTACTAGCTTTGCATGTGTATTTTATTTCCATCTAAGGTTTAGGAAAACCTCCTTATCAAAGTAAATTCTGAACAAAACTTCAATGACTGCCCAGCTCAGGGTACGGTGCAGAGTGCTTAGCCAATAGCTTTCGACGGACAGAAGAAGAAACTTGAGGCCAAGGGATACACCGATGCCTAGTTATTATTTTAAAAGATGAATGGAGATCAATCTTCAATAGCATGAAAGGTTCATGGAGACAAGCCTGTTATCACCAACGATATGAAATCTGCCTGACTTCCGCAGACATCTTCTGAGCACCCACTACGGACCAGGCCCTGTGCTCGGTGACTCAGGAAAAACAGAATCACCTCTCACCTCGCCATTCATCCCCATCTTCCTCAGGCAGGCTTCCAGATGCTATAAATTCAGCTCAGGTTCATTTTTACCATTTTACATGGGAATCCCGAGCTCGCAGAAAGTGATCTATCTACTTACTGAGTGGTGCGATAGGAAGTATATTCTAAAGTTCTTCATTCTAATTAATAGTCTCTGTTCCATCTGGCTAGGAAGGTTTTCTCACCTCAAAATATGGGAAAATATTGTCAAGGCAACTAGATCTGAACGGGATGTAAGAGACCCACTATCAACCTTGTCTGGGAAGCCTTTGTACGTGACCTCACGACAGTCCTGGGCACGGCCTGGAGAGGCCAGTCCAAGGGCGGGTACAGCATGCTCCTCTTAGCCTCATGTGCCCTGTAACCAAAGCCTCAGATGCTTTATTCACTACAGGCAGAATCTAAAATGCCCTTCCCAGTCCAGAGAGTCTCTCTAGCTTAGACTGCTTCCCAAACTAAGTTCTCCCTACTTTCTCTATGGCAGTCTGGCAGGCTACTGGAAATGTCATTCTTTACACAGTACTCACACTTCAAGGTCAGTTAGCTCTGGATTAAAGCTACCCTATTACAATACTTTGAGGGTGTTACAAAGAGGCCTACCTGTTTACCTCAATTGTTACAATCTGGGCTGGTTGGAAGGGTTGGACAGACAGTTCTGAAGCCGGCGATTGGGTCTGGGCCAGAGACAGAGAGAGGCTTACAGAAACTGAAGGGGAATTTCACCTCCTGTACCTGGCTCACAAATAATGGATCTTTTATGCAAAAGCAATTACATATATGAGGAAGAAAGCTTTCCCCCGAAATGGCAGAAGTGAAAAAAAGCTATTGATTGGTTTTGTCCCCAAACAATAGGACCACTTCCCTTTAGCTCTCAGCCTGCATTCTGGATGGCTCTGCCCCTGCCCTTGGCTGTGAAATGCCTCCTGAGCTAGCCTGCTCCCAGCCTCCATGGGCTGTCCGCCATGCTTCTGCGCACACTCAATGTCACTTGAGTTCACCTGCTTCTCACCGTCATCAGTCTCCACGAACCCCATAGTGTTTTGGGTGAAGGATTCTGAGTTTCCTCACTTCGAGAAGAGAAATCATAAAAGAAAATTGTTTTCTGGCTCCACTTACTTTTTTTTATTTGCTTACATTTTCTCCTAGCTGGTGAGTGGGCAATTTGAATGACTTTACAAGTTTGAACAGATCCCTAGGAGTCAAAGAAACCTGTCTTAATAGACTCCTTAAGAGATACAACAGAATTAGGCTTCTGTTAGCAAGAAAAACATCTAATCCTTTAGAATAGCTCCCTCAATTGTCCTTTCAATACCCATTCCACCTCTCCATTCACTATAGAAGATGTCCTCTTTAGGTGACAGGTGCCAGGACTCCTCAAGATGGTATTTAAAAGGGAGAAAGTAAAGAAGTTTGCTGATTAGGCCCATTAAGCAGTGCTTGGAGGGGAGAAGTCAGCTTCTTGTTGTGGCTTCTCATTTATATGGCTGGCTTAATCTAGGGTAAGGCTGATGGAAACGGCCCCTGGAAACAAACACAGGAGGGCAGGGATAATGAAAACCAACCAACCACCTCCGTTGGCAAGAGTCCTCAGAGAACGAAATGCAAATTTAATTTTTTAGATACTCAGGGATACATCAATATGCCTTTGTTTCGCTCTTGAAGGGGATCTTGCTCAGCCATTTGTTCTGAGGACTGGTGAACAGTGCTTGGCTCGTGCTGGGAGTGCAGCAGGTGGGGGCGGTGGGCCAGGGATGAATCGGGGGCTGGATAGACATCCGGCATATCAGAGGCAATCCTCTGTTGACTTGTGCTTTCACACATGCTCCAGGTCACGATTCTGAACAGGAATGCTCATTATACGGGAGTGCAGGTAACAATACTGACACCACTATGCGCCTGTGTTGAACTTTAAACAGCTTACAGACCTCTAAAAGCTCTGGAGACCAGGGAGATGTACAGGAAACTGTAATTCTGAGAGGTGACATGATGTGTCCCTTGGAGCAGAGGCAGACCAGACTCAGGTTTCTGGGCTCCTACGCTGGAGGGCTCTCCACTATCCCGTGAAGCCCTTTTCCTAGGGCGAAGATACCGCCATGGGATTCTGGGAATTAGCAGCGGCTTCCAGACTGACCTGGATCAGATCTAGGTAATTTTTTCACTAAGAAATAATAGAACCTAGGGGCGCCTGGGTGGCTCAGTCGGTTAAGCGACTGTCTTCGGTTCGGGTCATGATCCTGGAGTCCCGGGATCGAGTCCCACATCGGGCACCCTGCTCAGCGGGAGGTCTGCTTCTCCCTCTGACCCTCTCCCCTCTCGTGCTCTCTGTCTCTCATTCTCTTTCTCAAATAAATAAATAAATAAAATCTTTAAAAAAAAAAAAAGAAATAATAGAACCTATTCCTTCTCCCTTCTAGCAAATGTCCTCACCATTTACCTGGTGACTCGATCCCGAGCTTAGGAGCGATCCTCGTCTCCCGATTCATCCTCATGCCCATGTCAGCACGTCAGACATGCAGTGCCTTCAGAACAGGGCCTCGCTCCACGCCTCTGCCAGCCTCCCAGGCCAAGCCCCCCTGACCTTTCATCTGGATGGCTGAACCCCTAGCTGGTCCTCTGCTTCTCCTCTGCCTGACAGTACGCTCTCTACCGAGAAGAGGTAAGTGTGTTCACATTCCTTAAGACCTGCCATCACAGGGGCGCCTGGGTGGCTCAGTCGGTTGAGCATCTGACTCTTGGTTTCGGCTCAGGTCATGATCTCAGGGTTGTGGGATCGAGCCCCACATCAGGCTCTGTGCTCAGCGCAGAGGCTGCTTAAAATTCTCTCTCTGTCCCTCACCTTCTGCCCCTCCCCTCACACTCTCTCTTTCTCTCTCAAATAAATAAATAAATCTTTAAAAAAAACCAACAACTTGCCATCACACTTAGAAAAGTTCCCGTGTTGTAGCCCAGAGTTCCCAGCCTCACTGGCTTCTCTGAACTCATTTCGTCTCACAAACATACCAGATGTGTTCCTGCCTCAGTGCCTTGGCGTATCCTCCTCCAGACTTTGCATGGTTGCTCCTTTACTTCCCTGTTTTCTCAGCAGGATCTTTCCTGACTCTCCTGAAAAGAACCTACTGCTTTCCACTTCACTGTCTCTGTACCCTAAACTCGCCTTTACTGCTGGTATCGCTACTTGAAATCACACTGCTAGTGACCTTGTTTACTGTCCTTCCCAAGAGCCTGGAAGCCCCGTGAGGACAGAGCCTTGTCGTTGTGTATTGCCCACACCTGAAGAGAACCTGGTACACATCCGCTGAGCGCATGTGTGAAAGAATAAGGCGCAGCAGAGGGGAGAAAAGCCGCATCTGGCCCACTGAGGACTAAACAGGTATCAGAGTCCAGTAGGATAAGTTCTACCTGGATCCAGTGTGGAACAGAAAGCTATTATTAAGGGCCCCCTTTAGATATGGTCAACACTGCCCACAGTAACATCTACAACGATGAATTCCTCCACCCTCTCTGACATTTCTTCAGCGTCTCACATATTACAGAACCACATTTTAAAAAGAGACAGGCCCGGCATGGTGTCAGGCATATTGCAGGTGTCCAGGGAACATTCACGGCTGAATTTTAAAAATTTCTGTCATCCGCCATCAAATTATTTTCATTTCCCCATGTTTCCTCTATTCCTTCCAAAATACAAGTATCTATTTTTACACTTTTGTAACCATATATAGACACTGATTTGTTTCCTATCTTACATTTTTTTTAACACTTTTTGATGCTGCAACCCAGTCTTTGTAATTTTTTTTTTTAAAGATTTTATTTATTTGACAGACACAGCGAGAGAGGGAACACAAGCAGAGGGAGTGGGAGAGGGAGAAACAGGCTTCCCGCGGAGCAGGGAGCCCGATGCGGGGCTCGATCCCAGGACCCTGGGATCATGACCTGAGCTGAAGGCAGACGCAGAACGACTGAGCCACCCAGGCGCCCCCCCCCCCAGTCTTTGTAATTTTTAACGACTCTGTAATATTCCTCCAAGGTGACGTACATACTGTATAATTTACCTAGCCTCTTTGGGGCATGTGGCTACTGGAAGTTCACTGAAAGTAAAGATGCCACACAAATCAAGGTGATATCAGTGGTGTTCTTTCAGCAGAACCCAAACCACATTCTGACCAGGGCTGACAACTCCATGATGTCCAGCACGGAGCAGCCCCAATTCTGACTCTTTATCGCAAGTTTATTGGAGCAAACTTGAGATTGTTGTCAGAAAGCTCCAAATCACTGCACAAATTATTTATGAACGAATGACTTCAACCACTGGCCAAATGCAGCCAGCCTCAGGAAAAGGCACCAAAGGAGGGAGGGAGGGAGGAAGCCAGAGGAGGAAGAGGTGGCCGCTGTAAGGGAGCTTCTGGAAAGACTTTAATAAAGGCGCCAGTCAGAGCCTGTTTTATTTCTCTGCTCCCTTGCGAAAACAGTCAGCAGTTTGTTGGGGGGATGAACCAGCCAAAGTCAGAGAGAGAAGAAAGGGCTTGCATATCCTGAGGATTTTCCCATCTTGTATTGTTAAAATGCTTGATAAGCTGCTATAAAGGTGTGCAGTTTTCTTCTTTTTCCTCCTTAAGTAACTCTTCTCTGCTCTTGGTTTACAAGGGAAATAGTCACAGGCAGTAATTTGGGAAGTAGGGGAAAGCATAGAGAAGAAAGTACCAATCACCCATCATCCCGTGAGCCAGGGCTGGCCATGGACACCTGCGCTTCTCCTGCTCTCCCTGGTGGAGGCATAAATCTTCCTCAAGGAAGGTTTTACAACACATATTCTACTCTTTACCCTTTAAACCTATTATATTGTGAACCTCTCTTCAAGGTCTGTAACAATTCTTTAAGATAACACGGAGCTGAATATGTGCAAAATAGTTCTTCATCCAGATGAGGAAAGCACAATTGATTTGTTTCTCTGTGGGGAACATACAGGTTGTTTCCAAAATTTCTTGTAAATAATCATGCAGAACTCTTTGAATTCTTCTCAAATGAATTCCTTAGGGCAGGTTTTTTGTTTTTTTTTTTACTGAAGTATAGTTAACACACAATGTTACACTAGTTTCAGGTGGATCTAGGAGTACCTGTTGAATTTTCTAGAAGCATAATAAAAAGGTAATAATAAATCATCTCCACATAAGCTGACTGTGGTGATGACAGCAGAAAGACCAGACAGGGCAGTGAACCCGAGAGTAGCCGTGTGGGAAATACAGGGAGGACCGCTTTGCTCTTTAACTCTGGTTTACCGTAATTCTCATTTAACACTTTTGTTTGGTCCACCTTGCTATCATTGATAGGGATACCTATCCGAAATCTTTTTCACTGTGACCCTGTGGATAAAAAATGGTGGGGGATATCTGGACAAACTAGTGGTTCAGATAACTACATAACCCATGGCCACGTTGACCATCAGATTTATAGTCTTATTTTCCTGGTTACAAGTCTCCCTGTTAGGAAGGGCATCTTTGCTCAAGGTTGTGGATTGAGATGCAGCTTGGCCTACATTTACACAACGTCCAGGCCCACGCAAGTGCTCTGACGTCACTGAGTCTCAGCACCTGAGCTACACTAATGGCAGCCACCAGAGTTCATTGAAATCAAAATTTCATTCTGGAGCAGAAAGATATAGTTCCTGTTAACTTTCACCTAGATGCAGCTGTTTCCACATTGGGTTTGAGGATAAAATTCTGCTTTAGAGAGAGAAGAATTCTGTAGTATGGGGAAACATTTTAATCAACTTATTATTGTTACCATGAACAGGGAAGTTGAAACAGAGGAAGCTGAACCACTCTACATAGTTAAATAATTAAGGATATCCCCATCGGGGACTGTAATGAAAGAAACTGATTTGTGCGGGTGTCCTTGGGTCAGGCCAAAGAGATGGGAGTTTAGGGAAGACCAGGCACCAGGGGGAAGCCAGGAAATGATAAATTTCCTCTAAAGAGACCGCTGCTTCCTGGCGTTCGTCTAGAAACAAGACAAGAGATGGCGAGTAAGTGATTCACTGTGGTGACAAATCACTGATGCACTGTTACAACTGTGATGCAGAAATCCAGTTCTAGTTTCTTCTCCATTATTTCCAATCTCTTGCAAGTTACTGCACCACTTAGGGCATCCGGAGGAATAAAAGGGGGCAGGGGTGGAGTGATCAATGTCATGAAGTCAACAACCTGCGGACTGTTGCCAAGATGGTAGGGGTGATGGAGAAAAGGTCCAGAAAGAAGAGCTAGAGGATGACATAAATACACTCCCATGAGATCTGGAGAAACTCAACTGCACATGTCGGTTATGTAGGGCTGAATATTTTTGTTTGGATTTTAAAGGCAAGGGTAAGAGAAGGCTTGCAACCCAAGGGCATATTTGGTTATAACTTTATTCCAGAGGCTGGTGATCACTCATTTTGAGGACCCAGTTTTAATGTCTGGCAGATATGGTCTCTAAGGATATAGAGAGTATCACCCCTAAAAAGGCATAGCCTGAAGGAAGTATTAGAAAGTAAAAGGCTTGCTTTCTCCTCTGTTTTCTGTCTTTCCACAGAAGGTCAGTTGCAGCATGTCATCCTTCACCAGCAAGAAAATCTGAGACGATTTCCTAAGGACAGGCCACCGGCAGGATGTTCCTAGAGCTTGGCTTACTATTCCAACCACAGATCAGTGTATTTCAGACACTCCTTCTGATCCAAGGGGCGCCACACTTGGGTTAAGACAAGATTACAGCCTAATTCATTAGGATATCCGATAGACAATGGACAAAACTCAAGAAAACACATAGCAGATTTCTTTGCATCCTTGTCCTCTGCTAGAACTTTCAGGGGAGTCCTTGGGAAATTTAGAGAGCTCACTCCAAAACTTTGAGGAATGAGGGGCTGAAAATTGAAAATGAATTGCTTACAATATCCTCTTCATAATTCACAGACTTTAGCATGCACATATGAGGCTCCTTTCCTCCTAGCTTACCCATCACCCAGCTAAGGAGGCCCTTCTTTGGCATTTCTAAAGGATGTAGGAATGAGACGTGTTTGTGGCTCCAGAGACAGTAGAAACAGTGCCCAAGCAGCCTTCCCAAAGGGCGGCTGGGTGTGACATGAGGTGACTCTCCTTCTAACATTATTTATTTAGATATTAAGAGGCTATCTCCAGTGGTGGCTCAGGGCACATAATTTATAACAAAGATTTTAAGTATAAGATCTTCTCTGATGTGGATTTAGTACCTCTAAGGGATGCCAAGTCCTGAGGGGATGACCCTTGCCAGCAGTTACCCCCCTACAGGATGGGCTTCCACTGGGTTGTGAGATTTTTCTCAAGGCACCAGTCTTAGGTTTTCTAGATCCTTCCCCTCCTCCCCTCCTCCCAAGTCTACCAAGGATGGTGACCTTCAAGAATTGATGGGAATGTTCTTTAAACCATGTACATCTGCTATGACTACAAAATAGTTTTTTTCTACTGGAAAGTAATTACCTGAAATTAGATCTTCAGGAAATTGGGTTGGGTGTGGTAAGGGAAGATGTCAGAGGCATATTTAAAGGCTGTTTCTTTGAGAAAAAGATTTTTGACACCCAGTTGGTCAACTTTTATTCAATTTGTCTAAAAGCATATTTGCCAACCTCACTCATGAAATTTCTCTTGTTGAGTTCCCCATTTCATCCATTGCCCCTCATGTTCTCCCTTTTGTTCAGCTCAAAACCCTGGAGGCATTGACCACTGGGTACCTCTCTTAATTTTCTCTTAGTTCTACCTCGATGTATTTCACATCCAGCCACTGTTTGTAACTTTCATTATCATCATTTCATTATGATCATATCATCGCCATACTCTCATTGGTGTCACTTGAATGAACTGATTGCCTGACAGACTGATTCCTTCACTCATTCATTCTACACCCATTTTCTACGTGCCTCCTTTCTGCCGGGCACGAGATAGAATTCTGGCCTTCAGGAATTTTACCATCAAGTGGACAAAATAGACACATCAACAAACATTTCAAGTAAGTGCAAAGCAAAACTAGAAGCATAAGAAACATATATACACTCGTATACAAGCACATGGGGGGAAGGAACGATGACTCTGGCCTTTGGCAACAGCCCTTTCTTTGTCTTTCTACCTGGGGTGGGTGCTCACTCCTCTCTGTCCTGCTCACTGGAACCAGGTTAATTTCCCAAAGCAGTGTGGCAAGGCCAATGTTACTAACAGGGATTCACCTAGCACCTGCAGGACTTCCTCACACACAGGTGGACTGATTATCAAAGGCACCTGCCTGTGTCTTTTTGCTCTGGCTCTAATAATTAGGAAGTGTTCAGAACAGATCACCTAAATACTCTGTTGTTGGAGAAGTCTGGCTAACAGAATTTTATTATGTTGGCTCATTGCCAAGTTCTTAGTAGATAATATGGTGTAAAGGGGCAAAGGTAGGAAGAGAGTTAGAAGAAGGAAATGAAAGAAAGTTCAGCACAAATGTTACCTACTTTACAGCTCTCTTATGGACCAGTCCTTTTAAATTACAGTTGCTTTAATTCTCAACATTTGCACCATGTTCACTAAAAAAAAAAAAAAAGACACATGGTTTGATAAGAATTCCTTTTGATTCACAAATTTATATAGAATTGATCATCTTTGGTTATGCATTTCAAATGTTTTTAATTAAAAGAATAACAATTCATGAAACTAATGAGGAACAATCTCAGTATGTGGGCACTTTAAATATACATATGCCTCTGAATTTAAGATAGATTTTTAAAGAACTATTTTGGTCACTCTTAAAGTAAAGCAGGGTAAAGCGATTTTGTCCGAGAGTAATAACCATCTCTTGGTTGTTCCAGGAATGACTATACTCTGTGGTTTTCTCAAATGGAATTTTCTTTGTACTAGGTAAATATTGAGACAACATTTAAGTTGGCTCGAGTCTGTCTATATTGACTTCAGGAAGCAGCAAATATCATGGGATGACACAAGAGTGAGAGAGGGAATCTTGCAGTCATTATCACCAAGGCAAGATGGCACATACATTCATATAAGGTTGACTATAAGGATTTTCTCTTCCTAAGACAGAGTGAAAGCACAAAGTCCTATGAAGTTTGGGAGAATTTATGGATAATTAAACAAAATGAGACTTTCACATTCAGAAATATGGCTCCATATAGAATTTTCTAAACCACTTTGATCTTTTTCTATATAAAATCCTATTTGAATCGTTTAATGTATTATTACAAGGCACGTGGCATACATCCTACCTTAATGTGACATTGTACATGTCCTTATGGCTTAGCTCTGCTCCCTGCAACAGTTTTATGAGGATGTTATTGAGAATTTAAGCAGATCCTAAACTAGGACACCAGATTCATGTGCAATAAAGTATACTGTTTGTCTCATGATTTAAAAATGGAAGATTATATAAATGCGTATTTCTGGATATATAGCCAGCCTAATGTGTATGATATTGTTTGTATTTAACAAATGCAAAATCCAATCAAAAGAATGAGGCCCTAATATGAGAATGAAGGAGAGAAAAAGGAGAATCAAATAAATGAACTCATCAATAGTAGATGAGTATGGAAACCCCCCATTCATGTAATGTTCCATTCAAGTGAGTTTCCTTGATCAGTGAGACTAACATCTTTATGTATCATGAAGAAAATCTTCCTGCAAACTTCAATGTACTGTGTTAATTAAACTTTTCTGTAGCAAACTTGAATCAGGTTGTTTGGACTGCTATTTTATTATTTTTTATAGGAGCCTAACCAAATTTAATAGTAGTTATCTTCATTTTAGTTTGTACTTTAAATGCCTTTCTTCAGTAAAAAAGTGAAATATCCCTTAGGTGGGAGAAAAATAATGATTTTTGCCACAGTTTCAATGTAGCATATGCCACAATTATGATCAAGATGTTGTTCAGTATGTAGAGAAGGTGATTAAGAAAACACATTCTGTGATACGAAAAGGAAATGAAATTTAACTTCCTGCCGGGTATGTTAACCAATGGAAAACATGAGGAAAACAATGTTCCCTTCTGTAGGGGGTTTATGAATATGTTCAGGTTTGTTTTCTTTATCTCTGCACTTTTCACTCTGTTTTGGTGAAGATCAGCCCTTCTTTTAATGTTTTCTAACTTACTCTTGTAAAAATAAAAGAAACTTGGAAGCACAAATCCAAAACAAGGATATACTATTTAATTACTGGGTGATGCTCTTACTATGCTTCCTCTAGGATTTATCCTAATCTGACCAGTCTCTTTAACACTACAGTTGGTACAACGTGGAATGGCAGGTGACATATTCCATGACTAAACAAAGAGTTACTGTAGACAATACGGATTTCAAGACACACACACACAGGTGTGTATGGCTTTCTGACTTCGGCAATCCTGCTAGGGTTTCACTGAAAAGGAGTATATTTTCTCTGTCTCTTAAACTCTCTTGCCATTCCTCTCCAGAGTTTCTTCCTTTGAAGAGAGCCATGGAGACTGGGGACATGTGATAACTAAATCCTTCTGCTGACTGAGAGCACACATGCCATTACCAACCACTTATTAATTATTAATAGTTACTAGTACTTATAATACTTATTAGTAAGTAGCTGGTAATGGCATGTGTGCTCCCAGTCATCTACCTATTCTATCAATCTATGTATTTGTGTCTGCGAATGTGCTATATTTTTTATTTACTCAATAGGAGAATATATGCAAGCTTATCAATACATTCTTCACCAAATGTTGTGTTATGTTGTACCAGGCACTGTGCTTTTTATTTCTTTTCTCCCTAAAAAATGCAGATTCGAAAATATTATTTTAAGTACCCATAATAATTGGGAAATCTTAAGTAAAAAGTACAGGATAGAAGCAGTAAAAAGAGAACTAGGCTCTGGCCACAGGCCTGCCACTATTCACTTCTTGGGACTTGGGCATTTCCCTCTGACTGTGTTGGTCTCAACTTTTTCATTTGTATAATGAAGGACCAGGACCAGACAATCTCTTAAAAATCCCTCTGAGTACTGGGGCGCCTGGGTGGCTCAGTTGTTAAGTGTCTGCCTTTGGCTCAGGTCATGATCCCAGGATCCTGGGATCGAGCCCCGCATTGGGCTCCCTGCTCAGCGGGAGCCTGCTTCTCCCTCTCCCACTCCCCCTGCTTGTGTTCCCTCTCTCGCTGTGTCTCTCTCTGTCAAATAAGTAAATAAAATCTTAAAAAAAAAAAAAATCCCTCTGAGTACAAAATGTCACAGTTCCAAACAGGGAAGTATTTTATAACGTTGAAAACAGGTGAAAATAGTACTTCTCCCAGAACAACGATATTGATCTTATTTAGGTTACAGGCATTCCGTTGTGAGAAAAAGGAAAATATCATGCTCTCTGACCCCTGCTTAAGAATCTGAGCCCAGGCAAAAAGAAATTAGGCATTCACAGAACTGTTCTGGAACAACCATAGACATTTTATCAATGTAACATACCATAAAATGTAAAAATCATCAGATCATCACCCTGTGCCTATAGCTGCTGGTTAAGGGGAGGATGAGGATAGAAACCAGATCTCCCAGCCTGTCTATTGCTTCAGTGTGTTTCCACACTCTCCAGGGGCAAGCATCCGTGTCCCCTGTAGTTGGGCCAATTGGAACTAATATCCGACCAATAGGTTTTTCTCTTAACATAGCCATCAGACATAACAGGAAGTTGACTTTATGAGACTTTTTACAAATGGAGAAAGTTTGGGCTATTACCAATTTGGGCCAGTAGATGCAAAGAAGATAAATGGTGTGAATGCGTCAACGTGCAACAATTTCTCTGATTTGTGACATCTGCTTTCCCATTTCTTTCTCTTTCTTTCTTTTTTTTTTCTGAAGAGCATGCACCAGCTGAAAATAGTCATTTTAAAACTGATAAAAAAAAAACAAAAAAAACAAAAGAGGACAAACGGTTTCTACGTCAGTGTTGGAATATAACACATACATAAATCTTTGGCTGGACCACCAAACCTTGGTAAAGTCTGAATTCAACATTTTGGTTAGGTTTTGGTTGACTTAAAAAGTTATATGATTAATGCATATAAATTATATACAAATGAAGACAAATATGTAAAAAAATTAAAAGATACCATAATCCTACCATCCGGACATAAGCAGTGAACACCTTGTATATTCTTCTAGTCTTCTGTGTATGCATTATATATATGTCTCTATTTATACTCATCAATGAAATCCATTCCATACGGCAGGTGTATCAAGGTGTCCAAAGAGCTCCGGAGATATTTCTGTTGGCACACCTATCTGTGGACATCTGTACACTAAGGCAACCCTATTCGGGAAGCTCTGCCCTACATTTCCCGTAAGTCTGAGTTGATCTGAAATGAGCTTCATCAGCATTACAGAGCAGCTTTATTTCTTGGAAAGTACCCACGATTCTTATATCTGCCTTTCACTTCAAAAAGCTGGCACAAGTCCAGCTAGCACAAATTTGGCTAAGTTCAACACAAATGTTGGAGAGCACAGAATTCTTTACGGTCAAAGTCCCGCTTTTAAAATAAAACCACTGTGAGGGGCACCTGGGTGGCTCAGTTGGTTAAGCGACTGCCTTCGGCTCAGGTCATGGTCCTGGAGTCCCGGGATCGAGTCCCACATCGGGCTCCCTGCTCAGCAGGGAGTCTGCTTTGTCCTCTGACCCTCCCCCCTCTCATGCTCACTCTCTCTCTCTCAAATAAATAAATAAATAAAATCTTAAAAAAAATAAATAAAAATAAAACCACTGTGACTGCTTCCTTACTGACACGTATCTCCTCTCCCTTCTCTGGACACCTGCACCAAGTCCGGGCGGACGGGCCCAAATTTGGGCCCTGAGAAGGTGTGCCGACCGAGTCCTGGACGTAGAGGCAGGCCAGCAGGGGCTGCAGGCCCCACCCGTTCACTCAGTTCCGCAATCATGGCTGGCTTCCGGAAGCCGTGCCAGGCTTTCGCCTTTGATGTACAAGTGGGTTTGAAGCAGACACACAGATTGTTAGACTCATCATGGGAAGTACGGGCTGCTGCTGTCACTGGTTGATGTTTCCTCAAGCTCCTTTAGGGTAGGAACCATATCTCTTCCGTGTTTTGTTTCTCCTCAGCGGGAAGCCCAGTTTGGGGCACACGGGAGGTGCTGGAACCCTTGGCTGGTAGACTGACTTGATGTGAAGCTGCAGTGGTGGAGGTGATAAACTTCCTGCACAGCTACGGTCTCCATAGCTCTTTGGTTATGCTCAATCGCCCTTGCTGTCCCCTAACGAATGGCTAGGGATTCTGTGCGTCTTAGCGGCAGGGCCCGGAGGGGGCACTCACTGCAGTGGCTCATCTCATCCTATTACTATCACTATGCAAAGGTGTTGCTACTCCAAAGGCAAAATATGGTGCGGCCAAACTCCAAAAACAGAAAGGAACACATGTTGTCAGTGGCAACCAAACTTGGTTTCCGTCATGAATCACTGTGGCCTCATTCTGACAGGTCCAGTTGCGACCTAGCCCTGGATCACACCAAGCAGTGACTCAGCTACGTTGAGACTTCAGATGCTATTTTTAAGGGGAGGGGGGGAGGTGGGGGAGGTACAGAGAAGGTGCATTATGTTTTCCTGAATTTTAACAGCCTAAATGAAATCTTCGCTTTGACACCAGAATTCTGGAAAAGTTAACTGCCCCTGAAATTATGTAACCTATAGTTTACTTTTTATAACACAGCTCACCCATTAGAGTCGCAAACCATTCCCATGGCTGAAAGGTGTCTGATCAAAATGGAAAAGGAGAGTTTTCAGAAGGGTCTGGGTCCAAGGGAAACAACTGTGGTGCAGTGGAAAGAACATCAGCCTGAGAGTCAGAAAGCTCGGCCATCGTACGCTGAGTGACCCTGGGGATGACCAGGGTTAGTGGGGGAACGGTGGGGACATGACCGGGCTTCGGGAGGCTGGGCTGGTTGTGCTCGGTGGAGGCTCGGGGGCTGTGGGTGCGGGTAGGTGTGCCTGCCCTGCTGGCTTCGCACTTTGGATGTGGTGAAGAACGCTGTACCGACCCCAGTGAGCCGGCATTAGACTCCACATACTTCAGTGCTATCCTCGTCCTCCTGTCTTCCCACTGAAGGGGCTCTGCTGTTTCTAACTCTCACACAGCCACCTACTGACTCCTGTCTCCATCCACTCATCCTCCTCTGGAGTTTCTCCAACTGCCACCTTCTCTTGAGTGATTAGAATGGCACACATGTTGCCAAAGTAGATACATGATATTTTTGTTAAAAAGTAGGACAGTGTTTTCCTCAAATCCTCATTCCTCACGATGATCGGAGTTTTGTTTCCTCTCCTGGCCCTGTTCCTGTCTTCAGGGGAACAGTCCATCTATAGCGATTCTTAACTTTTTATTCTTGGACAAAAGTGAAAGGCTCGTAAGTGTTCACCTCTGCACGCTGCTGTGGTTTCTCCCGTGTGTGTCCCCTCAGCATCTTTGGGAGACTAAGCCATCTAGCTCGGGAGAACTCTCACGAGACAGATGCTACTCTAAAAAGTGTTCCTCCAGCAGAAACATCTTTAAGCGGTAAATGACCCTCTGTAAACATGTTTTTGGTTCTTTGAAGAAGTCCTTCTTATTACTTTTTTTTTTTTCCCCCAGAGTAAACATTCTTTCAGGCTGGAAGGCCCAGAGAGAAATAACACCCAAACTGACCCTATGATTTCGAGACGCAGCAGGGCATAAAAGGAGGGAGCCTAACAATCTGCAGAGAAATCTGTCTGTATCCCCATGACCCTGGATAGAAGGGTTCTTTCTGGGACTTCAGGAAGTTCCGAATTGAAACAGAACTGAATAGAACCCCAGTTTAACGCTGAGATTTCCTCTTGCTACGCCACATAATTCAATGCCTGAATAGCTCATTAGCCAACCACTTTGAGCAACAAAGCCGTCCAACTCTGGGGACAGGAAGAGCGGAGACAGAGTGGGAGTAGCTCTTACGTCATGTTCTGAAAGCTTGGTCGTGGAGCCTCATTTTTCTTTCCGAGGAACTCATGGACGCTGAAACTTCCTCCTCCTCAGCTGTTGGCCAGCAACAGGCCCCAAATTAGTTAAATTTAACTATAATAAACATGCTGCAAATGAATTATATTTAACTATAACAGCCACCTCAGGGTTTGTCTCGAGATGGAATAATTTTAGCTCATGCTACCATACGTCCCCTAACTAAGGCAGAAAGTAATTACCTAAGGATTTACCATAATGAGTTCACTGACACTCATTATTTATTACATAACGTGAACATTCGAGTTTTTTATGTAGTCAGGCATAGACCGCGGGCTGCTGAACGTATAGTCTTGGATGGGCACAATCGGACACTAAAAATAAAAATGGTCCGGGCAAATATAAATTCAGTAAAACCACATGACTTCATCTTCATTAAGAATTGGTAATAACTGTGAAGAGTCCCAGTTGAAACTTTATACTGTCAGTAGAACAGGGCCTGCTAGGAAAATGAACACTGTCAATCAAATGATAAGCTTTTTGAGAGAAAGAGCTTCATGGAAACACTTAAAAATTGTGTTTATTTAAAAAAAAAAAAAAAACCATGAAATTGGGCTTCAGTGCTATGCATACTAATGAGAAATCATGTTTATCTATCCATTAAAGCAGGATCTTACTCAGTAGCATTTGGTTAGGGGAACAGTCTGTGTTTCTGAAAGTACCTACAAGTAATAACGAGTTGTTCAAACTGCCATTCCTTATAAAATATTCTGACATTCTACACTTCATTTATTCTGAATATTCTCCCCATTTAAAGAATTCTCACTTATCCACTCATCGCTTATGCATTTATTATGCATTGGTTGTGGGCTGAGTACTGTAAATACAAGGAACAATAAGACATGGTCTCTGCTGTCCAGAAGCTAAAAGCTGAGGAGCTTCAGCCCTGTAAACAGAGGACTTCCTGCAGGATGATGTCTGCAATGATTAGTGAGGCGCACTACCTGATCCATACAAGTTAATTTGCTTGCTATTGATTTATGTGATTCAAGAAGAAGGACCTAAATATGACTTGACCGATAACCAAACTGCCTGTGGCCGGCTCTGGCCATGGAACGCCCTGCCTACACGTGTGCATTTGGGGCCCAGTCACCCCTATTTGGATGTGTACACTATTAACATGCTACATTTAATTGGTATATGTGATCTGTGAAGCTTCGTGTTTTTACATCTTGCCTTATTCTACAAAGGATTTAAAGAGGCTTACAAAATATATAATAAAAAATGTTTGGATATGAATGAAAATGAGGACTGAGTACGAGGGGTGGGATGTTGCTGATGCCTTTTCAAGCCAGCCTCACTTCTGCCCACCCTTGCCCCGTTTCCCCTCAAAGGCCGTGAACCGTGGGAGCAGTTCGACAGCCCTGCGGGTGTGGGTTGAGAATGAGGCAGAAGTGTGCTTTGGCCAACTCAGAGCCTCTTGTCCTTCACCATCTCTGGCCTGGGGGGCTGGGGGCTCCTGCAGCTAATGAGGATGGCAGCCCCTCTGTTATGCTTTGCTCTCTGCTGACTCTCAGGAGCCTGGGCGGGGTGGGATTTGGCAACTCCAGAATTGTGGCTGGAAGACCACCTACCAGCACTGCAACCTCTCTCCTCACACAGAACAATATGGGGAGGGGAAATTTTAGTAAGATAGGCCTGCAGAGATCAGGAAGGAGGGCAATGCAAACAGCAAGCTGTGAAGGCTTCTGCCTGGAACCAGCTGAGCTCCGGGTCTGGCTTGGAGTCTCTCCCCGGCCAGAGTGAAAGGGAAAAGGGCGACTAACAAAATTCTTAAGATTAAATTTACCTGTACCTTGACACAAACTAAGTTTCTCTTGGCGGTTAAGTCTTAAGACACATCTCACGAAAGGTTTTAGGGAGGGGGTGCTGAGGGACAGAATGGGCAAGATCCTCAACAATCTTCCTTTGGACATGCTGTAACGTATTTCATAGAGCTGCTTCTTACAGGGCCTGATGATGGATGCTGAGCACAAGCTGCTCGGGTATCTGTGAGTGAAGACCAGAAGGATGCGGTCTACACGCTGTCCTAAAATGACTCCCATTTTATGGGATTACTCTTTTTAAGCAGGATGGGAATTAACATTTGTTTGTTTCAGGTACTGCGCTAGGTACTTTATATTTAATATTTAAACATGACTCTCTTAAAAACACTATACAGTAAGTGTTATGATCCCCATTTTTATAAGTGAAAACACTGAAGCCCAGAGAAGTTGAGTAACTTGGTCAAGGCATATAGTACCTAAGAGGTAAAACCAGGATTTGGGCTTCGATATGCCTTCAAAGCCATACATTTTTGCTTCAGCTCTTTCTAAATAAAGAATAAAAGATGAAATGTTTTGCCTGAATCAAGCCATAAAAACCACCTAAAAAACCAATTCACTTAGTTAAGTTTTAGGGGTTCTTTTCCCGCTGATTTCTCTGACTATCTGCCCAAAACAATCAATCGACTGGCTACTTCAGCATAATACAGACATTTGGATAAGTCAGTCCCAGGCTGAAGTTGGCGCAGTATCATTTATATTAGCTGCCACTGTCCAACAGTACGAGAGTGAACATAAATTAAATATTTGCTAATGTGGCTGCATATAAAATACAAATAAAACAGAAAATAAAATCTACATCATCTACAAGTCATCACCATTTATAAGTAAAATTCAACAGAACTGAAGCTCCTGAGCCCTACATTATCCCTTGGGGGAAAAAGCCAAATTTAAAAACCTCTCATCTGTTTTCAGACCAACTATTTTTTGTCAGTGCACAGAGACTTCTGAAGGAGTTGAGCCGAGGAACAGTCGAGAGAAACTCTCTGATGATGGGCATGAAAGCAGCGTATGCCAGGAAATAATAAAGCAGGGGACCGGAGACAAAGCTCAGCAGCTCAGGAAACTCACAGACCACCGGCATAATTCCTCATCAATGTCAGAAAGTGCCTCTCTTGCTGTAAGAGGTGGTCACCAGCAGCCAACATAGTTTCAGAAGACAGCGCATCTGTCTTCATCAACCCACAAAAGTTAAGGTGCACTTACCTACTGTAAACACAGACAGAAAGAAACATAAACTAAACGTGGCTGATGTCTTTACGTCTCCTTGCTGGGTCTCCATTTCCCCATTTGTCAAATTAACAGATTTGAACAGGTCTAAGGGCTCATCTGGTTCTGACATTCTATAATTCTATGGATTCGGCCGCTGGCTCTATGACTGGTACTGATTTTTTTTGAGGGGCTATCTTTAATATCAAATGATCTGTCCTTCTCCCCATATTTTGGTTTTGTTGGTCACGATCGTAATCACATTTTGATTATTTTGTTCGTCTGTTTTTGTATCTTCAGTGTCTAGCACTGCATATGTATGATACATGGCAAATCTGCATCATGCACTAAATATTGATTAAATTTTTCTCTCTCCTTTCAACCGGCAAGCGTCCTGGAGCTCCTGGTACTGTACAGGAGAAGACTCAGTACTGTTCTTGCACAATTAGGCTGGCTGCTCTTTCGTTATGAAGAGTCACTCATGGAGCATCTAGATTGGCACCTCTTCCAACTCAAAGCACATTCCAGGACCTGCAGTGGCTGTTAATCAGTAAGTGTTCATTGAGCACATTCGTGTGCTTTGCTCTTTCTCTCTCCATAAAAAAACTGGTGCCCCTTCAGATGAATGTTTTAAGTTAGTTGAGGGAGCTATTGGATTCTTCTTTGTATACCTCACCGTTCCTATTTCAGAGCATTACACATGGGAGGTACCCGGGATTTGGGGGTTAACTGAGTTCAGGGATTCAATCAACACCATAGCCTTTTCAAGGACAGCACCCTAGACCTTCTATGGCTATGAACCCTCCTTCCCTCCTTCTGGGTCCTACCATGGGGCCAGACACACCTCTCCTTTTTGGGTCTCTTCAATGTCAATGCCTCTACAATTACAGCCACCTCTTCCCAAATCCCTCGTGACACTCTGCCATGTCACCAGCTCCTTCTAGTTAGAAGGGTGGAATTGCCATAGGAAGAAAGCAGGAAGTTCTCACCTTCTGCTGAGTTGTCACCCTGTAGCTGGCTAGTGACTAGCTTTTCCTTTACCCACTTGAATTCTGCCAGGGCCTGTCTTGTGCAAGAATTAAAAAGGCAATACTGTACCGTTAAACTTCAAAGGAAATAGCTAAGACAAAGAAGCACAATTTCCATTATCTTTCCAAATGGCTAAACGCATTTTAGTCCCTTATGTTTCCAGAACTGTTTATAATGTACTTTTCCCTATTCTAGGTCACTAAAAGGCCTGCCCTGGGCTGCATGTTTCTGGTTCAGACATCCTAATAGGAGGGGAAAATGAATACAGTAGAAACATAAAGCTTAAAGCCTTATCATCAAGCAGACAGAAACCACGTCGTACACACACACCCACGCCTCTGTGTCTCCTTGACATTCTCATCTTAAATCCCTCCGAGTGTGTGAGTACCAAGTCCCCAAGAAATTCTTTCCACCTTGAAGACAAGCTGCATTATGGTCCCAGCATGCCTGCCCAGTCAGCATTCTCTGTGCATTCTCGAAGCTGTGCCCCATGGGCTCAAGCAACATGGTGGACTACTAGCCCTTACTTGCCCCTTGAGAGGGCCTAAGGAACATGGCCTCCTATCCCCCTGCTCCATCTTCTCCACTGCCATCTGTCAGCTGAGGTTCCAGATAGTAAGGCTGAGAGGGTCCCCAAGGTAAGCCATTAGTCAGCACCTTAGCCAGCTGAATCTCAGGGTGAGCACTGTCAGGACAATAGTCTTATGTGACCACCCAGCTTCTGCTTAAACACATTCTTGCTCCTTCACAAACAGCTCCCGTCGTTAGACAGCTCTTTGTATGGAGCCGAGATCAATCTCTTATATTTTCTCCTACTGGTCTTAGTCCTGCTCCCGAAACCACAAGTGTACTCCCTTTTCATCATGGATTGTCTCTTTAAAACAACATAAATAAAACAAAAAGCCAGTATCATCATATACAAAAGGATACAGAAAATTAAGTGAAGAGAACTGGCAGGATCAAACTGATAAAGAGAAGTGTCTGTGGGAAGCCAGTTAAAAAGCAGGGAAAATGGGACCCTTCCAATCTCTTTGTCCAACTGCCCTTGAATGACAAGGGGACAGACCCTTAGGAATCTCTAGAGATCATAGTTATAAAATTCAACAAGCGTATAATAAGTGCCTGCTCCGAGAAGGTCCCACGTCAGTGCTAAAGGTCCAGAGGTGAGGTTCCTGTCCTCAACATCTCATGTTCTACCAAGAGAAACAGACACATTCAGAGCTAAACATAATACAATGTCCATTATTCAAAGAATTTATGGTCATGGTATTATGGGTTACTTTGTGATTTTCAGATGATGCTTTTTATGAATTAATTGTTCATTTAAAATAGAAGGGAAGGAAATCAAAGGAAGTCAATCTGGGGCTGTGGATATACCAGGGAAATCACTGGTGGAAGAGCAAGGAGACACATGAAGACTCTCCCGCTCACGAATCCATGCCCAGGGATTGGGAGCTGGTTTCCTGGGGGAGAGGTAATGCCCTGGGCCCCCCTAATGTGGCCCTCCGCACAGTGTGGGCAGTCTCGAGGGCCAGGTCAGCCCAGAGGACCTTTTCTAAGTGGGACTGAGTTGAAGGAGCCTACTTGGCTCTAGCCACTCTGGTACCTTTGATTTCCAGCCCTTCCTCTCATCTTCCAGCGCAGGAGAGTTTCTATTTTCAGTATGAAATTAGCATAGAGATGAAGCCATTTCAGGGGACATACAGTGAATTGACATAGCAGACATTACGTTTTTCATTGCTAAAATGAAAAAGTTTCCCTTTTTCTTTAAAAATCCCAAAACTGCCCCTTAATTTGTGTTCAGTCTGCACTTCCACTGCTGAGCTGTCAGCAGTGGAGTCGCGCTGAGGAAGGCTGAAGAAGGTGGAGGAAGATGGCAGCTCTGGGCGGTGAACAAAGCCGTGTGCCCATGGGGCCCTGTAAGCACCTGAAGGGCATATGGCGGCCGGGCGGCATGCGGACAGCCCATCCTGTGCGCCTCCAGCAGACACACTGACATGGCCCGGGAGCAAACAATAGTAGTGCTGGGTTCATCTTTTCTCGAGATCTATAGGGCAGGACCTGGTCCAGATTCACTCCATGTCTGTCTCTGGCTTCCCTCACATCATTTCCAAGACATCTTCACTGTCCTTTAGGACAGGATTTCTCATCACCGCTCTTCCTACTGGAGCAAAGATTCTGAGTAGCTGGGTTGGGACGAATGACAAATTTGCCATGAACTAGTCCCGCCCCTTCTTCCACACACACTTTTGTCTTTTTTTAGGTTTTCTCACATCCCTCTTCTCTGCTCTTTTAAGCTCTTAAGTTCTCTCCACTTTTTCGTTAGTGGGCTGCTTCTGATCTCATTGGAAAACATTCTCTGAATCATTAACAATATAAGACGGTATAGAAAGCTGTCTGCTGGTGGCCCCAAAGGCAATCTCTCTTCAATGTCAATGTCAGAGCTTTTCAATTAAGGGAGCACAGAGCGGCTCTGAATAACACTGGATCTTTACAGCAAATGATTCCATCCAAACAGACGTAGGATAATGTTTTGTGGAAAGTTCAATCATCTGATTCCTCTGCTAAATAGTTTAAAAGAGCTGAAAAAGAATGTTTCTTATCTGTACCAGGCTGGTTGGAGCTATTCCCTGTCCCTGAGAGCCACATAGTGCCCCCTGGGAGGGGGTTTTTAATACAAAGGGAATAAATATTGCTGATTGCATATATGGGGGATGATAAATCAAGATTCATAATATAAAATCTTATTACTATAGTTCATATTAATTGATACATTGTGAAAAAGTGGGCATACAATAACCTACTTTTAAAGTTGCATGTGATGAAAATGGAGTGTCTCCTAAATAGAACTGCTGACAAGAGGAGGCGGTAGAAGATAAGAGACGTCTGAAGCACATTCTAGTATCTACAATAATAGCTAGACTCGATTTTTTTAAAGACTTTATTTATTTATTCAAGAGAAGAGAGTGCGTGAGCATGAGTGTGGGCGGGAAACAGAGGGAGAGGGGGAGGGGTAGAGGAGAGGGAGAAGCAGACTCCCCACCGAGCAGGGAGCCTGACTCAGGGCTGGATTCCAGGACCCTGAGATCATGACCCGAGCTGAAGGCAGATGCTTAACGGACTGAGCCACCCAGGCGCCCCCACAGCCAGACTCTATTAAGTGCTTATGATGTGTTAGGCGTTGTTCTAAGAGTTTTATGTGAATTAACTCTTTCAATCCTTATAATAATCACATGAGATGAGTTGTATTAGGTCTATTTTATACAGAAGCAGAAAGGGAGCACAAAGAAGTTATAACCTGCCCAGGGTCACACGCGGCCAGAATTCACACTCAGCAGGTCTCACCTGAGCATCTTCCCTTTTGACCACTGCCATGCCAATTATACCTTGCTAGCTTCTCATGGAAGAACCTGAAAAATAACCAGTTAGCATCCCTTTCTTAGATAATTATAATTTTGACTAATAACTAAAAGTAGAAATTATGTGTCTTTAAACACATTACCATTGATCTAGATACACTTGTTCCTGAAATAGTTCAGACAGTAAATGCCAGAAATGAATGGCTTCAGTAGACATTACCTCTCTCTATGGCTCCACCCTGAGAGGACTCCAGGGAGGCTCCTTCTGAACACAAGGGGCAACACAAAGCTCTGGAAGCTGGCAGTGTGGGTAACCACTTCCCCATTGCTGCTGGAGTGAGTTTAACACGTAGCACAGAGGTGTTACGACAGTGATTGTCATATTTCATAAATTACATTCTGCTATTCACAGGGAAGTCCTTGTAAAACTAAAGTAATAATATGCATACAGAACAGCAGGAATAATATTGTAAGCAATGCACTGTAAGGATGGGGACATATAACGAATGAAAAATACGGTCTGTAATAAAAGAACCGAGAGAAGAAAAGAATATTGAAAAAAAATGTTGTGAATTTAAAAACATGTTGAGGCAGAATAACCCATGGTAAGAAGTTAATAAAAAATTACGGTGGCCTGGATCCATGTCAAAGATAAGCCCAACTAGGAAATCTAAGAAAAACAATAAAAACATTTTTCTTCTTTTTTCATTCAATGTAAAAAACCTTTCTGTCCAGTTGAACACACTAACTTCAAGAGATCAGTTCAATAAGAGGCTTCCCAATGAAGGAAGAGGTTGGCGTGCATCAGCAATGTGAGACCCGTAGGAAGGATCTGGGGAACGGTCTCACCCCCATTCACAGCCCAGTGCACACAGGCCGGGCTTCTCTGCTCAGCCTGCTTCTCTACTCTGTCACACTATTTCAAATGTTCTCCATTATCCTCAAACCACCCTGACCTGACCTCTCCCTCAATCATCTTCAAGAAAGCCCTCCCACTTACTTCACAGAGCAAAGAGAAGCCACTCAGGTGGGAACTCCATCAATTTCTAGTCGCTGAACTGAGAAGCCTGTGGTATCTGTCTCTCCTTTCCAAGGTCAACTCTGTTCACCTCCTTCAACCAGCTTTGGGTACCATGTTCTGCCTTCTCTCAAGAACAGTGCATCATCGGGTATCCCATCTTTCTTCCTCCCGCATATAATCAATCTCTCCTTCTCTACTGGATCCTTCTATTGACTTTTTAATAGACTTTATTTCTTTTTATTTTTTTTATATATTTTATTTTATTTTTTTTAAAGATTTTATTTATTTTTTAGAGAGCGAGCGAGAGAGAAACAGCATGAGAGGGGAGAGGGTCAGAGGGAGAAGCAGGCTCCCCGCTGAGGCGGGAGCCCGATGTGGGACTCGATCCCAGGACCCTGGGATCATGACCTGAGCCGAAGGCAGACGCTTAACCATCTGAGCCACCCAGGCACCCGATAGACTTTATTTCTTAGAGGAGTTTTGGGTTCACAATAAAATGGAGAGGTAGGCACAGATATTCCCTGCTCCCCACACATACACAGCCTGTCCCACAATCAGCATCCCCTGACAGAGGGCTACATTTGTTACAACGAATCAGCCTACACTGACACATCCTTATCATCTAAGTCCATACTTTATATTGGGGTTCATTCTTGGTGTTTTTCTATTGACTTTAAAACACACTGAAGTTTACTACTTTTTTATAGAACTTTCCTTGACCTGTGCATCCCCTCCAACTACCACCTTGTCTTTCTGCTTTCCTTGAGCTGTCTCTATTCACTGTCTCCATTTCCTCCCATCTTATGTTTTTCTCGATCCACTTTAACCTTGCCTCTCCCTCCCCAGAATGCTCGTTTTCACTAAGGTCACCAATGACTCCTGTGTAAGCCTAAATACAATGACATTTAGTCTTCTGATCTATTGCAGGATGTTGGCTACCCTCATTACCTTGAAATGTACACATCCCTTGGCTTCCATAACTCACATGCCCTGGCTCTCTCTCACTTGCCAAGCTCTGCCTATTCCCTTCAGGTTTGTTAACATATACTTGGTCATTAAATGCCTGAGTTCCCCTCAGATTCACCCAAAGTCCCTTGTCATTCTCATTCCATTCTTCTAGTCAATCTTCTCCATACCTTCAGTTTCAAATATATCCTAAATGAAGATTACCCAGAAATATATATTCTAGTCCCCATGTCTCCAGGCCCAGACTATTTCAAACTGCCTGTGCAACATGTTTACCTCAGCATCTCAGGTAAACCTCAAGGTCAATATGTTCAAACCTAAATCTCAACTGCCCACATCCATTTTATCAACAAATGGCAGCACTGTCCATCCAGTTCCACAAGTCAGACACTTGGTGTCATCCACCGTGTGTCCTCATAGTCAATTAAGTAGCAAATTCTGGAAACTGTAGTATTCATGTTGGGATCTGTTCACTTCCCTCACCCCCTTGGCCATCATCTCAGTCCCAGCTACCATCATCTCTAGTGTAGCTCTGGCAATAGCTCCCTCTTGGTCCTGCAGCCCCACTTTCCCCTTCCAATCTATTCTCCACAGAGCGGCCTGAAAAAGTCTTTCTGCAAACCAAATCAAATCATGTAACATGCTTTGTTTAAAACATTTTGGGGGCTTCCTGTTGCTCTTGATAAAGTGAGACATCTTTACACAGCTAATAAGGCCCAGCGCGGTCTGGCTGTACCTACCTCTTCAGCCTCATTACCACATGCTCCCTTTTGTCCAGCTACATTGGCCTTCTTACCAGGTCCATGATGCATCCTGTTTTTCCTGCCAGACCCTTGCCTGTGCTGCTCTTCAGCTTTGAATGTTCTTCTCTCTCCCACCTCACACTCAACCTTAATCCCACTGTTTAGCTATTCTGAAAACACCATGTTGATAACACTTATCCCAGTTGTCATTTCACATTTATATGTTATTTTATAATTTAGTTTCTCCATCTAGTCTAGACTCAAAGCTCTTCACAAATATCAGCCATGTCTGTCTTTGCTTTCCATTGTAACTACAGTGCCTGGCACACAGTAGACATTTAGGTGAATGAACAAATGAATGAACGGACCACTGAATGAAGGTGGTAACCAGACTGTGACAGAGAGAGTGCAGGATTGGCAAATGGCATTCTCTTTCTAGAGTGGGGTGAAGAAGGAAGGTGGCTGCTCCATTCTGGAGCAAGAGCGAGGTCTACCAGCAAGACCTCTTTCAGAAATGGCGCATTCTGGACATGTTCCTCAATCTAAGAGGAAGGAAAGGGAAAGAGGGAAGAAGAGAGAAGATAGAAAAGCAAAATTTCCAACCTATTTTAAAATGTTGGTGAGAATGCAAGTTGGTACAGCCACTTTGGAAAACAATGTGAAGGTGCCTCAAAAAATTAAAAATAGAGCTACCATATGACCCAGCAATTGCATTACTGGGTATTTACCCCAAAGACACAGATGTAGTGAAAAGAAGGGCCATATGCACCCCAATGTTCATAGCAGCAATATCCACAATAGCCAAACTGTGGAAAGAGCCGAGATGCCCTTCAATAGATGAATGGATAAAGATACACACAATGGAGTATTACTCAGCCATCAGAAAGGATGAATACCCAACTTTTACATCAACATGGATGGGACTGGAGATTATGCTAAGTGAAATAAGTCAAGCAGAGAAAGTCAATTATCATATGGTTTCACTTATTTGTGGAATATATATAAGGAATAACATGGAGGACATTAGGAAAAGGAAGGGAAAAATGAAGAGGGGGAAATCAGAGGGGGGAGACGAACCATGAGAGACTATGGACTCTGAGAAACAAACTGAGGGTTCTAGAGGGGAGGGGGGGTCGGGGGATGGGTTAGCTTGGTGATGGGTGTTAAAAAGGGCACGTATTACATGGAGCACTGCGTGTTATACGAAAACAATGAATCATGGATCATTACATCAAAAACTAATGATGTATTGTATGGTGACTAACATAACATAATAAAATAAAATAAAATAAAATAAAATAAAATAAAATAAAATAAAATGTAAATGCCCCTGAGAAGGTACATTTTAAAGTTCATTCCATTAACTAACACATGAAATATCTGAAAGCCTTAGGAGGATTTAGCAGGACAGAAATGGTCGTCAATGCACCTTGTCATATTTGTATCATAGTTCTTTTAACACATCTTTGTATGTTATTCTTTATATGCCTATCTCCTTCAACTGGACTAGAAATCACTTGAAGCCAAGGACCATGATTTTCTTTCCCTAGTATATAGCACTGAAGTGACCCTGGTGTCCGGGCTTGGGCACTCATGAGTGTGTGTGTGTTTTCTTTAAGATTTTATTTATTTATTATTGAGACAGAGAGAGAGAGAGCAGGGGGAAGGGCAGAGGGAGAGAATCTCAGGCTGACTCTGTGCTGAGCATAGAGCCCAATGCGGGGTTTGATCTCATGACCCTGAGATCATGACCTGAGCCGATGAAGAGCTGGATGCTCAACCAACTGAGCCACCCTTGTGCCTCTCATAGTGTTTTTTGTTGAAGGATTCATAGATAGAAAAATAAGGAATTGGATAAATATAAAGATAGGTGTCAAAAACAAAGCTGCCTAGTTTACAACTGTGTAGATGGACTAAAACTGTATCTACCAAATAATTACATCACCCTGACACACGGCACTCCAGTGTAGGGGAATGAGCAATGGGCTGGAAATCAGAAGACAATTCTGCAATTATCTATTCACCTGACTGTCACCTCTCTAAACTGTGAGTTCGGCAAGAGATGGCAGGCCTTTTGGTCTTTGTGTAGTAGAGTAAATGTGATTCTCTTCTCAATCCCCTTAATTTAGTTACCAGATGAATCAAAATCTAGTCGTAGCTCTCAAACTAACTAGCAGATTAGTCTTGGCTAGAAAAGTCTTGTCTCTCTGGGTTTAGGAATCTTCACGGTAAAATGACATAGCAGGAAAATATGCTCTCCAAGATCTTTCTCTCAGGTCTCACATTTGATGAATATATAATTAAACACCCAAATAAGCAGAGAAAGGCTGGGGACAGCCAAGAACTAAGCAATCGTACTAATTACAATAAGCCACATGTGGGGCGCCTGGGTGGCTCAGTCGTTAAGTGTCTGCTTTCGGCTCAGGTCATGATCCCAGGGTCCTGGATAGAGCCCCACATCAGGCTCCCTGCTCAGCGGGGAACCTGCTTCTCCCACTCCCCCTGCTTGTGTTCCCTCTCTCGCTGTGTCTCTCTCTGTCAAATAAATAAATAAAATCTTAAAAAAAAAATAAGTCACATATGACTATGAGAAATTCCCCATAATGCTAATCCTAACAGGTATTGCTAACAAGGAGCATGGTAAAAGAGCAACTGTAGTCCAGTATTGGAAATCTGCATAAAAATCTCTCAATATATTGCAAAACATTATAGGGAACAATTATAAAACAGGGGAGAACATCAGTGCCAAGTAACCTGGTAGCTCAGGAGGCAGTAACTCAAATAAAAAATAACCCAAAACTGAAATAGGATATGAGCACATATAAACTCTTTTTACAAGCAGCATCTATGAAAAAGATGATTAAGCAATCTGACATGCAGTCAAAATTATCTAATAACTTGGTTTTATCTTGGAGAAGAAAATGCTTAATTTCTCCTAATATGCATCTTCCTAAAAATTTCTGACAAACATCCCAGTCATAGATTTTGCTAACAATGTATCTATCTCACTCTGGAAAAATTTAGCTCATTAATGGAAAATTCTTGGCACCTTCCCTCCAGTTTACACAATGTAAATGCCTCCATAGCTATGATGATAAAGTGCTGGGCGATACATGTTTCTTAAAGAAGCAAGTGTACAAAGAGATAACTACTGTAGATAAATGGAGTTAAATGACGGGACTCAGACCCCAGAAGGATACATTTGCATAGCTCAGTGTTCACTTCCTTGAAGTATTTACATGTTATATTTGGTTGTAACTATTGGGGATGAAAATCTTGTAAAAATGTGTTCATGTTTCCAATCTCTGCAGAGTAATAACAATAATAACTTAGTAATAACCACCAATGTTTACTGAGTACTTACTTTGGGCCAGACATTCCTAAGTGCCTTTATACATTCATTTATATAATCTTCACAGCAACCCTGAGGAAGGCACTATTTCTTGTTATTCCCCACCTCGCAGATGTGGACATTGAGGCACAGTTAAGTAACTTGCCTAGCACAACATGGAGAGTAAGTGGTGAAGCCAAGATTTGAACCCAGGCAGCCTCCCTCCAAGCCCACGCTCTTAACCACAACGTGATCCTGGGCCTTTACAAACTACTGACCATAATAGAACGTTCGCTTTTATTGAAAACAGAGTTACAATTTTGAACATCAATTTCTGAATATGACCCTGTGTTCCCTTTCAGTATTCTCTGCTTTTAAAAACCATTAATGCAATTCAGGCTTCATGGAGCTAAATGCATATAAATCCCAATGGAGCACTAATAACAAAAACCCCTTCGAAGCCAGAACTTCATTTACACGGGCAGAGGACTCTAGAACAACACACCTCTAGAACCAGTGTGTTACTGTTGCCACCTTCTCGCATCTTACTGGTAAAAACCTCTGTGTCCCATGAAGTGGACTTCAGTGATCTAACAGGAGGGCAAATATTTAAGTGATTTCCCACATCTGATCTTCCATGTCATTTCCTCTCCTAAGCTCGACTGGGTAATCTGATCAGTGCAGCAGAGTGGAAAAGACACCTTCACTGCACCAAGTGATCCTTCATCTGGGTTTAAGAAAGATTTAAGCTCTTTGGCCCCCATTTAGATAACGTCTTCTCCCTAAAAAGATATAGGAATCAGTCTTCTAAGCTGAGGGGGAGCTGGTAGCTGAACAATAATAAAGGGCACTCCCTATTATGTTTTTTTTTTTTTGGAAACATATACCCACAAAAAGAGGACTAGGGGATAACAGCTGAAAAGAATTTTCAAGGCTTTTATATACTTTTATATATATTTTAAACATTATTATATACATATCATACAAAATATCTGTATGCATACATATACATATAATGTATCTAAAATACATAAATATACAATGTATAATGTGTACACATTATATATATTATGTATATTACAGAATAATATGTGAAATGTGTAATATTTTAGTGTCTGTGATGTATCTATACAACATTAAAGTATCTGTCAAAAGTCAGTCAGGTGACACTCGCTGGATGACCAATGATTACAATATGGGTAACCATTCACAAGCTTTCCATTCTCACTGGGAAACACCACACAGATGCTTAAAACAGCTATATCAGAGAACAAGCTCAAGGAGAAACATGCTGTTGGTCTAGGGTTTGTTTAAAAGTGTCACTGCTCTGGCAGGTGGGCAAGAATGAAATGAAAGACAAAACGGATTGCTCAAGCATGTTATTCTCTCAGTCTATTTCCTTTTATTCAGGGGTAGGCAAAAGAATGGCTCCCGATAGATGTCTGCATCTTAATCTCTGGAACCTGTGAATATGTTCGCTTACACAGTAGAGGGGACTCTGCAACTGTGATTAAGTTGAGGATCGTGAGATGGGGAGATGTGAATGATTGGGGTGGGCTCAGTGTGGTCACAAGGAATCCTAATAGAGGGAGGCAGGAGGGTCAGAGTCAGAGATGAGATGAGATGCAGGAGGTAGAAGTCAGGGTGATGTGAGGAAGGGGCCACGAGCCAAGGAAGGCAGGCTGCCTCTGGAAGCCAGAAGAGGCAGGGGATTTTCCTGTCAGAGCCTCCAGAAGGAACCAGCCCTGCTGACATCCTGACCTCACCCCAGTTAAGCTGGTTTCAGACCTTGACCTCCACAGTTGTAAGGTAATAAATCTGTACTGCCTTAAGCCACTAAGTTTGTGGCAATTTGTTATAGCAGTAACAGGAAACGAATACAGCTACCATGGAATGAAAGGCGGGATTCTGGGCACAAAAATAAATGAAAAAAAAAAAAATCAAGTTGAAAGGAGTATCACTCAAATGGTAAGGAAAGAGGGCTTTCTCAGATCATAGAGTGGAAACTCGAGCTTTATTAGGTTTAAGGAAGGCAAAATTTGGTTAGAAAGACACAGTGAGAGAAAAGCATGTAATTAGGACAGATGCCATAAGATACCCACTGCCTGGACGCAAGCACAATGGACTAGGAGGCTTCTGACATACTGAGTCCTCCAGGGAATTCATAAATCTGTTCTGCACGGTCTTTACAATGGCTGGGTTCCACCCTCATGAGTTTCAGATCTTTAGGTCTTAAAAGCTTTTTGGTCTTACGATTCTCCTTACCAAACCTTCTGTCAATCCTAAGGGGAAAGGCACTCCCCCAACCCTAGAGGCAACTAATGCAGCCCAAGCTATTATTCACAAAGGATAGATCAGTCTGGCAACATCTTTCTTTGAAGGATAAATATTTTAAACGGCAACTTCAGAAAAACATTTTAAAATTCTGATTTAATCTTCCTGAAATGATCAGCTAACACTGAAGAGAAGGATTGGGAAAGGGTGGGCTGACGTAGGATCTGCCAAGAGTAAACACACGGACGTGGGGGAGGATCAGGAAAGGTTGTGATGACCCATCAAAGATCTTTCCTCTTCCATGACCCAGCTGGGCTGGGGCAGCCCTGCTTTTCTCAGTTCGCCTGCTCCCGCCTCTCCCAGGAGGCCTAAGGGTCCTAACCGGACTCTGATTCCATGGCCAAAGAATGGGCACCGCTCATTCTATTAGTGATGTCATGGATGCTAGCTACCGAAGAACCCAGGGCACCATTGGCACCATACTTATATACAGTACCCATGTCAGTCAAAGCCTGAGACCACCAAGAACTGCCCAGCCCTGCTGAAGGCTAATGTCACATGCACATCACACAGGAAACTTCTGAATGGTCTCAGAACACAAATTAGAGTCAGAACAGAGGAGATGCAACCTCTCCTTTTCAAACCTTTGCCTAAGCAGCTGCTGTGATGGAAGATGTTGTTCTAACTGGGCTACGTACTCTATGAAGGGGCTTTGTTTTGTTCACTGATGGCATCCTCAGTGCCCAGAGGGCCACCTGACACATGGTAGGCACTCACTTTTGTGGAATGAGCAAGGGAATGACTGAAAGGAGGCTGGAATGTATTTGTTTTATAATTACAATATGGCAAATCTTTAAGACAACTCATTGGAACTCTTCCTGGTCCCTGAAATGAGATCTTTGTCCTCTGAGCCCCCCAAAGAGGGCCTTTTTAATCCTCTCATATGCTATTCTCCTCAGACTTGGGCTGCTGTTACTTAGTTCTTATGAGTTTCCTCTCCAAAACAAAATATAAAAGGCTAAGGGTTGAGCCTGCCTTATCCGTCATTGTGTCTGCGGCAGCCAGTCTAATGTCTTCTGTGAAGTAGGTGCTCAATAAATACTAATAGATTTGAATTGGTAAAGCATCTTTTCTTCAATTTTTCTGGAGACGTGGGGTAACTTGGATCATAGTAGTAGATCATAGTAAATCAATATACTCTTTTTATTCAAACTCATAATTACCCTATACAAGAACTATTGTAAAATAAGAAGTGACCTCCAATAGGAAGAATGATTCTCCAATATCCTAGTGATAAATCAATATCCTAGGTTTTGCCAGAAGTGAAAAGCATTTTTAAGTCAATTTTTTATTTTATTTTATTTTATTTTATTTTTATTTTATTTATTAAGTCACTTTTAAGTCAATTTTGAATTTTTAAGTCAATTCTAAATTTTTAAGTCAATTTATCAATACAAAAGCCTTGATATTAATATAGATATATATGCATATACATAGGACTAGACTTACTAATAGGCGTTCCCTATCTTTCAAGTCAGAAGAGATAAAAATAAAATACAGATTGCACTGAACAAATAGCATATGGTATGCTTTATAAATATATACATTTTCGTCTCTCTCTCCCTCACACACACAAACCCCAAACTGTCTTTCAAGATACTGGCCCCTTGCCCTACTTTGAGGTGCCTAAGCAGAAACCTTCGGGATCTCTGATGCTATCATTTCCTTACAGACTGTCTGGAGGGAAGCCTGCCCATTACCACCAGTCAGGAAATGCACTGGATGCTCATTGCTCAGAACTCAGTGAGATGCTTTTAATGCCCCTTCCCATCAAAGCTGGAGGTTTCTCTCAGCACATTAGCTACACCTTAGATCTGGCCATTTGCTGTGCCTCAATCCAGGGGCCCAACAGGGGCTGGTGATGCTAACAAGCACTGATCAAAAGTCTCTGTCAACAGAATTCCCTACTTTTCTCTTCTTCACTGAGCGTTAGTGACTGAGAAATGAAAGCGCCGAAGCGGTAGCTGCGAGATGGAAAGTGGGCAGGCAGCAGAGCCACATGCCAGTCTTTTGATTTCTGCATGTGCTAGGAACTTGGTGCCTTGAAAGAAAAAGGGAGGACAATTAACATTTACTGAGTTTGTAGGAAGATCAAACAAATTTATTTTTTAACAGTCCTGCCTGCCAGGTATTGCTTTCTAAAATTTAGTTTTCATTGTTATCAAAGTTATATTTGCACGTATTTGAAGAGCCACGTAATTCTAAGGGCTTATTCCCAAAAGCCGCAAGCCCCAGCCCAATCCTGCTGCAGTCGGCTCCGCAGAGGCAACCTGCGCTCACCTCTTTTGTGGATTCGCTTGCTATTTCTCTCTGTATCTTTAAATAAGATACTTGTAGGGCTAGGTCTTGGAGTTTTGTTTTTTGTTGTTTTTTTTTTTTTCCTTTTAGGCAACATATATTAACTCTGCACTGCAGAAGAAAAGCACTCAGCTCTTTCACACCCCATTCTTCCCACACCACCATCCTGCGCAGGCATATGGCTCACCGTCGTCCCAGTAAAGGTACATTGAGACATTCACTGGCTCACATTATTATGTGTGAGCGCAGAGACTATGATTACTTTTCTTTTCCTGCGCAACTTTTTGTTTTCCCTGGCTTCAATAGCTGTGTTGACTTTTCATCTGTGTTGTTTCTACAAACGTGTGCATTCCCATGCTCTTCTCCTGTTGTGAGGGAGGTGGAAGGCGTGGGGCAGTGGTTATGAGTGTGCACTGCCTGGGTTCAAATCTCAGCTTTACCACTTACTGGCTGTGTGACTTTAGACTAATTATTTAAGCACCGGGTGCCTCAATTACTCACTTGTATAAGGAAGATAATAACGCTCATCTGTCTAATGGCCACCCTTAGGATTTAATTGTGAATACTTGTCTGCTTAGAAGTGTATCCGATACATGCTGGCTTTGCAATAAATGTAAGTGATCATGATGGCTCTTGTTAAGTATTCAATTATTATACCCTGCTAAAGTCTCCCCTGGAGCCTTCTGATCTGCTTCAATCTGGATGGATCAGCTTCTGGAAGACTGCAGCACAGCTGGGGCTTTGGGATGGTCATTCTCTGGCATCCTGGGGACACCCTTTGCCTCTGTTGGACGTTGGGTTCCTGCCTCACCTCCTACCTTGTCTTGGCTTACTTCTCATTTTGGTGGCTTGTCCTCTAGTAGTCGGAAAGAATTGTTCTTCTACCCTGAGGTTTGATGGATGGTATGGCCAAACATCGGATTCTAGGTTGAAAATTATTTTTGTTCAAGCTTTTGAAGGCATTGCTCTTCTGGTTTCTAGAGCTACTGCCAAAATATATGATGTCATTCTAACTCCTGATTCATACTGTTCAGCTTTGAGGATCTTCTCTTGTCTCCAACTCTCTGTCAGGCCCTGAGAGTCTTGGTATGACTCCAATTTTGTTCTTTGCCCTGGATACTTAGTGAGTCTCTGCAATGTGGAAAAGCACATTTTCTTATGTTTTTCTCTAAAATTTTCTTTCTCTTTTTAGGAGGACTCAACTTCTACATTTCTGCTATCACATTTCTAATTTTTAAGAGCTCCTTTTGTTCTCTGAATATTCCATTTTTAAATGAGTCTTTGTTTTTGTTCCAAAAGCATTAGCATCTTTTACTTCTCTAAGGATGTTAGAGGCAAGTTCTTTTTTTCATGTTTTCTTCTGCCTCCACACCCTAAGGCTCCTTCAAACTGCATTTATTGTTTTTGTTTTTGCCTTGGTCCTACTTTGCAAATGCCTGGTACTTCTTGGATGTGTGTTGGTAGTTCAGGAAGAGCTGCTGGGAGCCCTGTGTGTTTGTGCATGCGCCTTGTGGAAGGGTAGAGCTTTACTTTACTGTCACTCTAAACTGTGCTGTTAGTGTAATAGCATTCTGACAGGTAACTGAGGTTAATGCTTGTTAATAGGCCACCTTTAATCAGAAGTCTATTAACTGTACTTCTTAGGTAAGGTAACTGAGGTATCAGGAGAGGGGTTCAGTGAAGAGTGACTTATGTGCTCTGTTTCTTGGGGAACCCCTGTCAGTCTATTAAGCTCTTTCCACATAGGCTAGTAAGATCCCCAGAGTGGCTATTCCCATCATCCCTCAAGGATGGGGGTGGTGACTCAAGTGGCTAGGATTCAGGGAGGCAAGGCGACAAAGAAGGTGGGGGTCTCAGTACCAGCTAGTAAACTTACACTTCATCCCCAAAACTAGAGATCCTCCGTTTTACCCTCTTGAGAGAGAAATATTTAGCCTTCTCTCAAGATGAAGACTTGTCAGTTACTGGGCTGTAGCAATATATGCTACATAGAACTGGGGAGAAAATCTGGAGTTATGCTTCCTGTCTTTACCGCCCACCCCCCACCCACCACTCCAAAGGGTACTGGTACGACTAAGGCCCAAATACTGTAGTTTAGGTTGGGTTGCTTCTTGACTTTCCCCACTGCCAACTTGGATTTCAGCTTTCTGGGGTCTGTTTAAAGTAGCTACCACTTCCCCAACTGCTTCTCGGCTTCCAAATGTATGTCTCCTCTCCCATTCATTTAGGCCTTAATTAATATGTGTCACAATAAATAGACAAACACAACTTTACCATGACTATAATGGCATCTTCAGAGGTGACTGAGATTAATGCTTGTGTTCAATCTGCCATCTTTAATCACAAGTCTATTCACCTTACTTCTTAGGCGAGATAACGTGAAGTACCAGGGGAAGGTGTGTAATGTGTTGACACTCCAAAACCAGTAAGAAATGAAATCAGAACCTGAACTCGGGTCTGCCTGATTCTAAAGTCCCACTGTCTTCATGAGAGCACACGCCTCTCCAAAGGAGTGCGGGGCCTCTTCCAACAGGGGCCATCTATTAGAATGTGTTCCACTTTAGAATCAGCACCAGGATAAATACCATCAGCCCGTGAAGATTCAGGTGACCTCTCTCAGTCTACTGTGGCCACCACACTCCATTCTACCCCTTGTTCCAAATGTCTCACTTTTGCTCCATGAATCCTACCCAAAGCTCTGGCTCAGCCCTCTGACCTTGGTTTAAAGGGTTCCTGACTGGAAAGGGAATAACTCAGACAGAGGGGTCCTTTGTCCAGTAACATGAATGCCAACTGTCACCTTTTCCAGCGATCAAAATACTCCTGGGAAATAAAAAAAAATTAAAAAAAAAAAAAACCCTTCTCAGAAAATGTCTAAGGTCTTCTGACCAAAAAGTCAAAGAGAGGAATATTTTTAGGGCTCTCTCACTAACAGTCATGGCTTTCTCCTCATGACTAACCCTAGAGCCCACGTAACAAACCTGTCCTGTGCATCCCCACCAGCCTCACTCAGTCTCCGCTGTGTGGCTAGCGGATCAGAGCATGGGTTCCAGACACACAGGCTTGGGTGTGAACCCAGCTTTGTCACTTACTACGTGTGCGCACTTTGGGAAAGCCAAACAAGTTCTCTAAGCCTTGATTTTCTCTTCTGTAAAATGACATGGGTCATAGCAGTCACGTTATCGAGCTATCCGTTTCAGTGATGTTAAGCATTAAGTGTAATAGCTAGTAGTACATAGTTAATAAATGCTAAGTGATATTTTCTTTTTCTTTTTAATTGAGATACAGTTGACATTCAAGAAATGTTGATGCACATACAAAAAAGAACTTTGTCACTGTATGCTGATGAATGTGAACCAGACTTAATTGTGGTGATCATTTTGCAACATATACAAGTTATCAAATCATTACGTTGTACATTGAAACTAGTAGCATGTTACGTGTCAACTGTATCTCAATTAAAAAGAAGAACTGTTTACATGACAAGTTCACGGGAGATTTGTTAAAATATCTACTATGTTCAAAGAGTTGGGTTATACTTGGTGGAGGACAGAAAATGAACAAAGATCAGCTCTACCTGCAAAGGGCTTGTGGTCTGGCGCCAGGAGGGGCGAACACTGCAGGTACCCCGCAGGATGTTGCTGGAATGGACTACCCGGCAGCCAGTGCGCACAGCTCTGGGACCTGCAACAAGCCTCAGGGCTCACTAGGAGCTCACCTCAGTGTCTCTAGGATTGCTCCCAGCCACTCAGATGTATTCTGGGGATAGAAACTTCGGTTATGTAAAAGTTTAAAAAAGTGAAATGATGCAAGCTACTTGAAGGATACCGGAGATAAACGATCTATTTATATTTTTATGGTGAAGACATAAATAGAAAAAAACACAGCATCAAAGAAGTGTTCCTTAAAATATACATACAGAATGGATGAGAGATATACGCACAGCATAAACAGATGCTAACTATATACCTTTTCACATCAGCCATAATTCTGCAAGACTCATCAAGGAGATTTACCAACCACCACTGTAGTTACAGAAATTAACCCTCTGACAAACTGAGGCGTGGTGTGCTTTGGTGATATTTTTTTAAAGACATTTTGTAATAAGACTGTCAAAACAATAATGAGGAGCTCCTAAATCCCATCCATGGCTATTAGCCCACAGACATTATACACACAGAGGACAATGTTGTTTTATATAGCACTTATTCATTCAACAATTAACTGAGTACCTACTAAGTTCCAGGGACTGTCTGGCACCTGAGGACATAGCACGAGCAGTACAAAGTTCTTGTCTCCATGGGGGTGTGTTTGGTGGCAGACACTAACATACCAATAAATAATAGTTTTATAGCACTAAAAAAATCTATAAAGAAAATTTAAAAAGGGTAGTGGACTTGAATGATATACTTCAAAGAAAGAGAGTTGGGTTAAAAAAAAACACAACTAGCTTTAGGATTTGAATTCTTTGAAGGGTAGAAAAAGACAGACAGGAAACAAAACAAAACAAAACAGGAGAAGGCAAAGATTACAAAAGCAAGCATCAGAAAGGAGCTTATAAAATAGGATCCAAAGAAGGACATTCACCAGAAATCCTGGTACTAAAAAACCCTGGTTTCTTCCCTCCCTCCCTCCAACCGACTGCGAGTGGGTCCCTGGGCGCAGGGAGAGGGAGACACACAGGGCCTGACAGGTAGCTCCCAGGCAGGGAGAGGAACAGGCTGCCCTGCACGTGGAACTAGAAGCTCAGACCGACGCACAGACGGCCCGATCTGGGGACGGCTCATGTTCTTGCCGGTGAGGGAGAGTCCCGAGGGAGCCGGTCTCATTTCTGAAGCCGGAATGAGGCACAGACATTAGTGAGCTGGAAAAAGAGGCTGCTAAGAAATGTCAGGTTTGGCCTTGAACTTAATGAATCTACCCCAGTTCAGCATCATGAGTTTTACCGAGGAGCACTTCTCTGAAATTATCCTATGTCTCTCAGACTACTTAAAACCAAACAATGGTATACTCGTTTTCAGTGAGAAATAGAGCTGTCACGGAGACCAGGAGGCGGTGTGCCTGGCACTTTGCACACATGAATTCAGTTCTCACAACACTCCGAATGTAGCTGGGATTAGTATTGCCTCCATTTTACAAATCAGGAAACTGAGGCAGGATGCTTGAAATGACAGCCAGTGAGTGAAGACCTGTAATTCGAACCCAGGCAGCCCGGCTCCAGATTTCATGCTGTTAACCCTTAGCTTATAAGCCAATGGCAGGAGCTGCAAAAAGAGGGAGAGTCTAGAAGGTTCTTTGGGTTACTGGATGTGTGGCGGTATCATTCATTGACTGTTCTGTGGAAGTTAAAGCACATGACTGTATTTTACCTGCTTTTAATTCTAGTCATTTCACTATCTGACTCTTCCCTAGGAGATGTCCTGCTTTATTCTGAACCTGTTTTTGTTCGATTGTTTTCAAGGTGTGGTGCTTGAAGTAGAAGGGATGCGCCGCTCTAACTTTCTGAATGAAGAAAGCAGTGATTGGAGTACGTTTGATAGAGCAAATTATACATTTTCCAAGATGGTATAGAAATCAGAGGTGATCAATCCATCTTCAAAATATTTTAGGTAACTCTAGCCCACATTTATTCCAGTCCATGTTGGCAAACATGTGCACGCTCTATCTTTCCTTGTAATGTTAATTCCATTTTATTTTAAGGACATGGTTGGTTACATTAAATTCCAGTTTTAATTCCAAGTATTCCTTCTCATGTTCTTGGTCTACTCTTTGAACCCAGGCAGTCAACAAATACATTTTGATTATCTGTTATGTGCCAAAGACTATGCTCAGGGTACAAAGATAAGTAAGACGTGGGTGCCTACTGGGAGGGGAGGGAAGGAGGAGGCAGCGGAAGGGAGGCAGGCCCAAAGTCAAGCTCCCTGCTTGGGGACAGGATGAAGTGTAAACAAGCAGCAACAAAGAAGAGCCGTACCCTTCCTAACTGTGGGGGAGGAACGCTGCAAACAAAACTAAGCCAAAGATACATCTGGGCCACTGTTGTCATTCTCCTGCTCCTAAATCTCAAGCTCCTCAGTACTAATAACAAGTAAAGGAGATGTGATGGGTTTCATCTCCACTGCCTAGTATTCTCTGATAAAAATACTTATAAGGAGCTAGGGAAACCACAACGGTTTTAACAGATTGCTAATCCACACCCCATTAGGCATTCTTTTGAAAACCCCTCCTCTTCTGCAGAGCAGACCGGAACCCAAGGCCACGAGACGCAGACCACTCTGCTGGGCAACGCTGGAACGGACAGAGAGATGACGTGACCCCACTCCCTCATCTCACAAGTGGGAAGTGGGTTCTCGGAGACGAGTGATTTGTCCAAGGTCACACAACTAGTTAGTGGCCACTAACCAGTTAGAGCCACTGCAGCTTGGATATATGCTTCCCTAATCTAATTCTCAGTGCAGTCCTGTAGCCTTGATATTAAGCGCAGCACTGGATATACCCTGAAAACAGTGAGAGCCCATGGGAATAAGAACAACGTTAAAAAGTCATGATTAAGAGTGAAAAGTAACCCCCGAGAAAACCTCAACATTCTCCTCTGTGTTTCCCCACTGCTCCCTCTCCGTCCTCAGTTCCAACTTCCTATTCTACTCGAAAACTCATCACCCTCTCAATCTGCCAAAGCATGAAAGACTTCTATTTAAAAATACCACTTGGATCCTGAAAACAGGATGGCCTCCTTGGCATCATCCTATTCCTGTACCTCGGTTAAACCATGAGTAAAAAACACGTAAAAAATGCCTCCCTCTTTGAATGAAGTGTGAGGCAACCAATCGCTACGTGGTGCTGAAGACGGTGGAGCCGAGGAAGCTCATGGTTTATTTATCCTATAGCCTCAGGAAACGCGAGGCCCGTGCAATTAATTTTAATAATTTCTCACGCGCCGGTTTTTTGAGGCACCAGGTCAACTGCATGCAGCCGGCTGTGCCAGACGACACAAACGCCAAGACAAAGGCACAGTTCAACTGGGCCAAATGCCCCCCTTTCTCAGAAGCCCCCTTCAACGTGAAAGCTTCCCCACGTGCCAGTTTTACGTTTGCTGTGGCTCACACACACGGAGGAAATTTCAGAGGACAGTAAAGCAGGAAAAGGACTACGTGGCATCGAACAAAAGGCACGTCTGCTCTTCTGCTTTGATTCTGGTCCTTCGTAAATGAGTCTGTAACACCCGGCCTGAGCGCGGGGACAGAAGGAGGAGCCTGGCAGGCTTCTTCCCTAGTCCCTTAGGGTTTGTTAATCTCCTTACGCTCTCTTCCAAGGTAATATTCAAATCAGCTACACAGCTCAATTTACTTCACTTGGGACTCTAATTGAATAAATCTAAAATAACAACAGACACACTGGCCCAGAGCCTTGGCCAAATTTTTCCTTGGATACTTAAGGCACATTCTGGCTGTTTTACTTCTGCCTGAAAGCAGGGAAAGGCACTCTGGTCCAGTCCCCAGTTCCACACCAGGGGCAGGATGACTGCCCTTCGCTGTTTCAGAGGTGGCTAATAGTTACTGCGGCGTGAACGGTTTCCAGGATAACCTAGGAAGAGCTTAAGCATCCTTGAAGGTGGAAAGGATGTCTTACCCAAGTCAACTAGTAAGTTTTTAAAGCAACGATATTTGGTAAGGTCCCATTCTGTGCCTACATGTCACTTTCTTCAGAAATCATAAGATCTGGGTCAACTATGGGGGTTCATTTGGTCTATTTTCTCAGTTACATTAAGGTGAGCCCTTGATCATCCTGTATTTGTAGCTATTCCCATTTGTAAACATATTCAGAGAATGACAGTACAGTCAACCTGCCACTCATTCGAGCTTCTCTCAATTCTTTTGCAAAGGATAAGAATTTAAAAAACTGTATTATTATCTACTGGGACGAGGAATTCAGGGTGAAGCCTTAGGAACATCATAAGATAAAATGAACCACTGATAATGAGTTTAAATCTGGTAGATGAAGACAAACCATGAGAGACGATGGACTCTGAAAAACAAACTGAGGGTTCTAGAGGGGAGGGGGGTGGGAGGATGGGTTAGCCTGGTGATGGGTATTGAGGAGGGCACGTTCTGCATGGAGCACTGGGTGTTATGCACAAACAATGAATCATGGAACACTACATCAAAAACTAATGATGTAATGTATGGTGATTAACATAACAATAAAAAAATTTTTAAAAAGCACACACACACACACACAACAGAGAGTATGTTTGACTAGAAGGCCAGGTATAAGCTATATTGCATGAGCTCAATAAAGATTCCCCATTTTTAACATGAATACAGAACCTGCACCTTACCATATAGTTAGGGATATGGTTGTTAGCAAAATCTTTTTGAAGAAATAACAATTACAAGTGACATATCTAATATTTATTTTCCTTATTTTTAATCAATATCTTAATAAGGTTTCTTTAAATGACTGGGTACTTGCCCTCCTTCACGCCTGTTCTCAAAACAATACATATAAATAAAATAAAATAATAAAGATAAGCATTTTCACATAAAAAAACCCCCAAAAACTGGTATATCAAACCGTGGCCCTCCAAGCTTTTCTCTGGGGAGAGCATCACCTAGCGAGGATGTTTTTAAGGAAATCACATGCTAAGCACACTGAGAGGCTTTTAAAGATCACATGTGTAGAAATGCTGACATTCTTTCAGCTATTTGAAGACAAGGGTTAAAAGGAATCAGTGCACACAACTGTCAGCTCTCAAAGAAAGGAAGGAGCAGCCCCAAGGGTGGCTGTGTTGTGGCTAAATGGTGATCTCACTGGGGAGGGAGCCTCTGTCTTACTGGCAAACGTGGGGAACCTTCTCCACCTGAGCATTGCCCTATGGCAGGATGGTCATCAGAGTGAACGTTCCTGCTTCTCAGTGTGCGGGTATTTTCATTATATGTTCACCATATATTCTTAAGAGTTCGGAAACTCTCATGGGTTCAGTAAATGCCCAGCAAACACTTTGGGCCAAAGACTTCTTCTCTCCTCGACAGACCAACGGGTCTTCAGCTTCTCAATACTACTACCACGTACTCGATCCTAGCCTCTTCTTAAGTTTTTCTTTCACTGGTAGAATTATTCCAAGTGTATGATTCCCTTTTCCAGGTCCCTGCCTCTCACGTTGGACTAATAAAGCCCAGGTTCCACGACTGCTCAGGCTGGTGACTGTGCCAACCAGACCATGCTGAAAACTGGCTCCTAACCAGTGGGAAACGTGCAGGTGCAGGTGCAGGAGCCCAAATCCTGTAGCAGAATACCTGGGAACTAAAGCTCATACTTCAGTGGGAGCCAGCTGGTTGCCTTGTCTTTGTAGATGAGGGCAGCATGTGCTAAGTTATCTCAACAGCCTGCTGCTATCCTCAGCGTAGCGGGGAAACGTCACCCGAGAGAAAGAATGAATGTGGGCATCACTACCTGGAGCAAGCCTCCAAGCGTCTTAAATATCCCACAGCCTGTGCGTTTCAGCTCCTATCTGAGATTTTCCCTTCCTATATTCATCTTATGCTCCTCTGATCTCACATCTTGTTTCTAATCACAGCTCAGAGTGAAACACATGTAAGGTAATTACTCCTCGGTGCTCTGTGGTAGCACTCATTGATTAGAAATCATTTTCAGAGGGAACACTATAACAAGGAGTTTTGATCAAAGCTGGATTATTATTTCAGCTCCTCGTTTCACCCACATACGTTTGTTCCCTCTTCAAGGAAGAAAATTTGTGTGCCTGTGTGTGTTATGTGTGTGAAGCTAGATCATAAGGGAGGTAAGAGTTTTTCTTAGAGTGGAACTATTTATTTCCTTCATCTAAAAGAACCATTTCTTTAAAAAGCTGCCAATCAAGCGCCTTCCTGAATCTCATGTTCCAAGCTCTTCATTTCCTTCAGTCCCATCTCTCCGGGACGGGGCCATGTTTATGGCGCGATCGTGAGCATTGCAGGTTTGGGCCCAGCCAGGGCCAGGGGAACCGTGCTCGTGGCTGGAGGCTGTGGAGCTGGAGTTTCAGGAGGACGCAAGGGATCCCTGAAAGCCAACACTGGGCTGCGGAGGGTTTGCTGCGCCCCGTGAGCTCCCTCACAGGCCCCATCCTTCTGTGCCTGCCCTACTGGCCCACTGGACTCCAATCATGAGCGCCGACACAGCACGGTGCCTTTCAAATCTGCCCTTCTTTTGAGTTGTTTACAGCTGTGCAAATTACTTTCTTATCTAATCCTAGAAAGCAGGCATCCGAGGTCTGCCACAGAAGCTGGAGTGAGATGCACAGGAGGAAGTTCTATTTTTATTTTTTAACATTTAAAAAAATCCTCTTCCATTCTTCTTCCTGAGGTGCTGGGTTAGATTCTACACGCAGGGCAGAGACAGGATACGCCAGAATATCAACTCTCAATTACTGTTTCAAAAGGGGAAAGAATAACTTGAGATATTCCAGAAGGTTTTAAAATTAAGAGCTTTATTTTTTTCAGAGTAAGTTTTATCTCGGAGTAAACCATCATTAGCCCTTAATCCAAACAATCAGAAAGCTTAAACAATGGTCAAGTGACTTAAAAAAAAAGACACATCTGGGATTTAGAGTATTCCGAAGAGCGGTATAGATGGATTGTCCTGGATGAGCATAGCTCATGCTTAAGCCTCTACTGTTCTGCGTTTATAGTTCTCCGCAGTAATGAACTTGTCCCCTGAAAATGAGAAGCTACCGGTGTCTAAAATATGTATTATATATGCGTAGACACATATCTGTAGGGACGTGTTATAGTCCATACACACATACACATGTCCACATACGTAGACACATCTGTATATTAGCATATGGTCGTCCCCACGCCTTGTCTGCAGTTTTGCTCTCTATGGTTTCAGTTACCCCTGGTCAACTGCAGTTGGACGCAGACGGTCCTCCTGATGTATCCTCGGCAGGTCAACAGAAGCCTAACACTACATCATAGCGCCCATGTCACTCACTGCACTTCATTTCGTCGTGTAAGTGTTCCGTCATGCCACATCACAAGAAGGGTGAGTGCAGTACAGTAAGGGGTTTTGAGAGACAAAGACATAACTTTTATTACAGCATATTGTAATTATTCTACTTGATTATTGTTGTTAATCTCATTTTGTGCCTCATTTCTAAATTAAGCTTTATCACAGATGTGTACATATAGGAAAAACAGAGTACATATGGGGTTCAGTACTATCCACGGTTTCAGGCATCCCCTGAGGGTCCTGGAACATTCCCCCTGTGGATAAGTGGGGATCTAAGTCTGCAAGCCCATGGCTAAGAAGATTTTATTCATTCAGTGACTATTTACTAATTGTCCAATCATTATGGTAAGTACTGAGGAAAATTGATCAGTAAGACAAAATTCCTACCCTCCAGTTCACAGTCTAGTGGGAGACACATGAAAACATGGAGTACAATAAAATGTTAGTGGCTTTTCGATGGACATACATGTAGGTAGAGTGGCCACCAATATGAACAGCTCTCCCTGGAGGATGGGGGTGTTGTGAGAGGTTTCCTACGGAAGGGAGTCCTTGAGTTGTATTGTTAAGGTTGCCTGGTGGCCTCTGGACTCGAACTCTTTGATACCTGGTAACCCACGCTTGGTACGCATAGTCACTCACGGATCACCATTTTGGATAAGCAAGTATCTTCTGAATGAGTTCCCCAGGCTAAAATTAATCCTGAGTTTCATTACCTGCACTTGGCATCCAGGGAATGCAGCCTGGGAGTGTGCTGTCCTTAGAACTGTTGACACATAAAATACAATGGACAGTTCAGCGGACGAGGTGCCTGCTGAACAGAACCAGTTGGTGTGCCTCCCCGCTCTGTGATTCGGTGATGACACACCACTGTAAGAAAAGCCCCAAGGGAAATGAATGGTGTTTTGAAAATACGGACAATCTTCCAAAACAGCTGTTCAGTCCCATCCTAGCACTCCTCCCCACAGGAAGAGAAGCTGGCCTGTCTCCAGCCTGCACTGGGAGCAGGTCAGCGGGGGCTGTGTCATAAAACCTGGGCCGTTAGCAACCTCGACACGAAACCTCTGCTGTTCGTTATGTGAGCAGGTCAGGCCTCAAGTCTGCAACACTGACCTGGAAAGGTAAAACTCTGGTACTCCAAGTAGGAGGGATGGTCCACTCCCAGATTTCATTTGGCTGTTCTGCACAGGAAGCAGAGTCTGAGCCTCTGTGTCCCCTTTAAGACCTGCCATGACTGTGGAATAGCTGTGCGAGCTCAGGCCAGTGAATCAGACTCTCCGACCCTCAGTCCTCCCACTGTTTCAGTACATAATATAGTCCCGCGTACAGAACTGGTGCACGACAGCACATTAATGCACACATACACACACACCCTGAGAAAAGTACCCACAGGGCGCCTGGGTGGCTCTGTCGGTTAAGCCTCGGTCATGATCCCAGAGTCCCAGGATCGAGTCCTGCATGGGGCTCCTTGCTCAGCGGGGAGTCTGCTTCTTCCTCTGCTCCTCACCCTGCTCATTCTCTCTCTCTTTCTCTCGCTCTCTCTCTCAAATAAATAAATAAAAATCTTAAAAAGAGAAAGAAAAGTACCCATAGAGGGTTACAGGACAAAGAGACCTCAAAGACACACCCTCACAAAAAAGTTAAACATTATTTAAGGACACACCTTTAGAGTCCTAGGGTGAAGCAGATTATTAGCAAAATGGAGCATGATTAAAAAAAAAATGATTCAGAAACCCACACTTGAGTTGAGGGTTGATTAAAGAGACAGTTTACCTTGGGGAAGTATGGGACCCATGGGCACTAGCTCTGAAGCAAGGGGAGGAAAGCAGGTGACCCTTCAAAGAACCCCGTGTTCTAGCCAGCCGCCCAGGACCTGAAGCAGCAAATGGGCAGCAGACACCCCCATGGAGGGGTAGAGGCCACATCTCTGACGGGGAGTCACTGGTTCTGACGAGGCCCTTACCTGCCAGTCAGTGAAATGCTCCAAGGACACCATGTAGCTTCCTAAGACCCTCCACCTCCAGAGCCCTTACCGGCATTTGCAAAGAAAGAGCCAAACGCTGATCAAAGAGAGGAAGAGGGGTCTGACCCCCCAGTTCACAAAATGTGGCCTTTTCCAGGCACCAGGGTTCCCCACAGGCTACTTATGCAAATGGCCTGCTCAAGTGGGAACCTTCCTTAAGCAAGGAGCAGCTACTTCTCATTCCTGAAAATTCCCCCAAATATTCTGAATATGTTGACATGATTCCCCGATGAGCACAAACCTTCAGAAGTTCTTTAAGTGCAGGGAATAAACATTATACATTTCATGTGCAAATTTCAAATAATCACTGAGACCAATATGGCTTCTGGTGAAATAAGCCCCACGACAGGATGGGCAGTACAAAGGTACAGTAACAGGCACTGGGCATACATCAGCAGTCAGAGAGAAGGCTGGAGAAGCACATGTTAGAATTAAAAATTCAATCACCTTGCTTTAAAATATTTGGATGTACTTTTAAGAACTTCATCTCATTTTAGACTTAGAATGCTGCTTTTAAGGTAGGGTTATTACATCAGTTTTTTAGATGAAGAAACCAGTCGCTCAAAGAGGCTAAGTGACCTGTCGAAACAAAGAAGCTGGCCTTAGAATGCAGGTCTCTTTCTCCTACGTCAATCGCCCTAATTGCACATGCTCTTAAGAAGCGGATTGTATCGGGGCGCCTGGGTGGCTCAGTCGTTAAGCATCTGCCTTCGGCTCAGGTCATGATTCCAGGGTCCTGGATCGAGCCCCGCATCAGGCTCCCTGCTCGGCCGGGAGCCTGCTTCTCCCTCTCCCACTCCCCCTGCTTGTGTTCCTCTCTCTCGCTGTGTCTCTCTCTGTCAAATAAATAAAATCTTTAAAAAAAAAAAAAAGAAGCGGATTTTATCTTGCTGTGGGGTTGGTGTATGAGCTGCCTGCCAGTTATGTGTGCCGCAGTGGGAGGCCTCGAGTGCCTATTGCCCTTGCTGCCCCTGTTAAGTCTCTGTGCTGGGGCTACGTGCCCCACCTGCAGGCCTCTGAAGACTGGACCAAGGATGGGGGTTGGCCATGCAGCAACGAGTGGCTTGAGCTCTAGGCCATCACCGCCCCCCCCCCCGCCCCCGCCATCATGGCAAGGACTCTACGGACCAACCAGATCCTCTCTCCTAAGAAAGCTGGACATGCCACAAGAGAAAGAGAATCACGAGGAGCCAGTGAAGGAGGCACCATTCGGTACCTAGGCACCATCATGGTCTAGCCCTGTGCAGAGAACACATAACAGAGGCATGTAACAAGCTTCCTGGGAGTCAGCTAGTAAGGTACTCTATCCTGAGAGAGGTCGGTTCTCAGGGAGGCCTGCTCTGGGAAGACTGCATTGGTGTTACGTCTCCCTTACCAGTGCTATACTCTTGCAGCAAGCCTCAGTCCCTGAACTAGCTCTTTTCACTGTAACCCCAAAAAGCAAAGCATATGATTCTCTTCCAGTCCTGTGTTCGAATAGGGCATTGGAGAGTGACCACACAGTACCATCTCCCCAGGCAGAAGTCACCGCTCCAAAAGGGCGCTCCTTGTTTTCACTGCCCACCTTAGATATCAGACTGGGACTGAAATCAAGAGCTAGCCATAAAATTCCTATAAGGAGCTGTTGTGCTGAATTTATCTCCCAAGATTCGCATGTTGAAGTCCTAACTCCCAGTACCTCAGAATATGACCTTATTTGGAGATGGGGTCTTTATGGAGGTAATTAAGGTAAAATGAGGTCATGGGGTGGGCCCCAATCTGACTGGTGCCCTTATAAGAGGAGATTAGGACCCAGACACACAGCAGGAAGACCCTGTGAGGACACAGGGAGAAAGTGGCATCTACAAGCCAAGGTGAGGCCACAGAAGGAGTCAACCCTGCTGACACCTTGATCTCGAACTTCTAGCCTCCAGAGCTGTGAGGGAATAAACTTCTGTTATTTAAGCCACCCAGTCTGTGGTATTTATTAGGGCAGTCCTACAAAGTAATGTGGAAGCCTTCACGTTGGGTCTCCAGAAAGACACCAAAGAGGCTGGCAAGCAACTTAAAGCCATATGCTGGAAGCAATATGGTGGTTTGGTAGGAACATGTCCTGGGCTCAGACTGCTGGGGTCGAACGCTGGCTCTGCCCCTTAGAGGCTGTGTCTTGTTGGATGAGATGCTTTACCTCCGCTGCCTGGTGTCTGAGTCTGAAAGGGAGCCCGCAACACTGCCCGTCTCAAGGTGGGCGGGGAAGGTGTGATGAGGTCAGGCGAGTAGAGACTTAGCGCTGGGCTGGAGCCACGGGACACCGCCCTCAACCAAAGTGTGTTTTCAGACACCGTCAGATACGAGTGAGCGGATGGGATATATCGAGCATGGGGACTCTGAGGCCCTAGTCCTCCTCACCAGGAACGGCTTAGTCCAACCCGGCCATCCGATGTTCCTCCTTCTGCTCTGAATTCTTCTCCTTCCTCTGTGAGTTTGCCACACTCTTGGGAGTGTCTGGTGCCACTGTGTGCCGGGATGGATGGCTGTGCGTGTCTATTTGTCTCCCTATACACTCGACTGGAGCTCCCTTTAACTGAGAGTGTTTACGGAAAGCATTAATAAAGAGGCTTCGCTTCTTATCGATATGTTCTATGAAATTCTCCTTGCCATCTGGTGCCTGGCGTGGCTCTTCTTGATTTGGGAGGCACTCTCTGCCCACTCCCTGGGCTCTCTGACATGGAGCTGCATGTGCCAATGCAGTGGGTCAGAAAGTGCAACTCACGGATTGAAGTAGACACTAAGGCAGCAAAGTTCCTAAGTGTGAGCAAAGTACTCAGGCGCTTAGGCTAACAAAGAGCCTCTCGCGACAGAAACAGGATACCGCTGGACTTCCCGGGTACCTCTGTTGGACTCTGGGGGCAAGTAAAGGAAATCTACTCCTTGAGTCCTGCTGGCTCCACAGGGAAGGGGAATTCGTTTCAGGAGCCAGCCGGCCAGGGAGAGGCAGGCCTTCGGGCCCCTTGAAAGCACAGGAATAAGGGACCTGATTGCCTTCTGGATTCCATCTTGGCCTCCTGTCTCCACTTCGTCTGTATATCTACTTGGCTCTCTTCTCTGTAGACTGCCATTCTGTGCCTCTCTGCTTCTCAAGGCAAACAGACAATGTGGAAGATACTTTTGTCAAAGGAATGACTGAATCCCTGTCATCCCCAATAGTAAATTCTCGTTGTGGGTCAAGCATTTGTCTGGGTCTCATCAGCTGAGACTGGGGGCTAGGGATAGGGTGGTGTAGAGAGGAAGCCCCCCTGCACAACATGGCTGCCAGGGCCCACTGCTCTGGATTGGGAGAGAGGAGAGGTTCAGACATTTTTACATCTATTTATTTATTTATATTATTTTTAAAATTATTTTTTTTTCTTTTTTTTTTTTGAGAGAGCGGGTGGCCGGGGGAGAGAGGCAAAGGGAGAGAGAATCCCAAGCAGGCTCCACACCCAGTGCACAGTGAGACACGGGGCTTGATCTCATGACCCTGAGATCATGACCTGATAAAGAGTTGGATGCTCAACTGACTGAGCCACCCCAGTGCCCCAGAATGGTATAGTTTAGATATTTACATTTCTTTGTAGTTAATGATAGGCATGCTAAAGTATACATAGCATGTGAAGTACACATATTCATGTAATATAGTTAATGATATGCACACTGAAGTATTTTGGGAGAAGTGGCATGCTAAAGTATACATAGCATGTGAAGTACACATATTCATGTAATATAGTTAATGATATGCACACTGAAGTATTTTGGGAGAAGTGTACTAATGTCTGCAACTTTGTTTTGTTTTTGTTTTTTAATTTTTAAGTAGGTTCCATGCCCAGTGCAGAGCCCAAGGCGAGGCTCAATCTCACGACCCTGACACGGGGTTCAATCTCACAACCTTGAGATCATGACCTGAGCTGAAACCAAGAGTTAGACGCTTAGCTGTCTGAGCCACCCAGGCACCCCAGAGATTTTGAATTTTGGAATGCTCATTAGAAATCTCCAAACAGAAATGCAGATTAAAACAATCAATCAAACAAACAAACAAACAAAACACCCAGACAAACCTATCACATGTCTTTAAAACTCAAAAAGAAATGCAACTGCTTTTCATAAGTTAATATAGCTACTCTATTTAAAAATTGGTGTCTGGTAGTTGGTGTGCTTTGGAAATTATTTCACCATGAAATACATTTAGAAACACCAACAGATGATGGCAAAATGGTGATTTATCTCCTAAAAATGACTGATATCCCTCGTTTCATGAGTACTGACAGTAACTAGTTGGTATTCACTTACATCATCGACTGAACTCTCGCTGAATTCCAAATCAGAATACAAAGTGCCGTCTGCCTTGTGCAGGATCCCTCTGGTATTTAGACTCTGTGGTGTAGACTTCAGGACTGAATTAAAACCCTGAGACCCCAAGACGCAGGGCCTGTCCAGAATGGAAGTCTGTCTCATCAAATCCCACCTGCGAACAGATGTGCTGGCTGCAGAGCCCAGTTCTGTCATTTCCGACCAGCGGGCATCCTGCTCATTTCCTCTCTTGCACTTTTCTCCCAGAGACGATGTGCTACCCATGTTCTACAGCGCTTACCCTGCCCCCCCATATGCTACATCTTAACCCCCTCATGCTTTTCTTCCCTTGTCATATCTTCAACCTTCTTGTTCCCTCTTCGTATCCAGAACTATTAAGACCTTCAGAAAGCAACTTTATTGTTTGGAATAAATTTTCGTTGAGCAACTGGATGCTTATTTTGAGTATGAGCTTAACTACAGTAAATACAAAGCACAATTTTTTTTAATTGAGATGCTTTGCTGTTCTTAGAGTGTATTTAATGCTTGCATTTAATTACCATTAGTTTCTCCCAGAAGAAATTCACCACTAGGATATTATCACCACCATCGACAACACTTACTGTATACTTATGCACCAGGCACTGCAAAATAACCTTTTAAAGTAGTTCCTAATGTTAGACCCATTTTAAAGATAAAGAAACTGAGGTTTAGAAAGATAAAGCAAGTTGCTCAAAGTCCCACAGGCCAACAAGTGACAAAGAAAGGAGCTACACTCAGGGTAACCTCCAAAGCCCATGTTATAGCCACTCCCCCACGAAGGCTTCCTGGCCCTGAGCAATGACATTCTATTCCTTCCGGACATAAGATGGAATAAGACAGAATGTGGCAACCACTACACTGTGTAGACACTGCAGGTCAACTGAACCCCAGAAACCACGGCCCAATCTCAGGAACCTCATCAATCTGTCATTTGAGCATTTGCCCGGGACAAAGGGTTGCCACGTGGCTACTCTGGTCTGACATGCGACTGTGGCTACTCGTTTAGTGAGACTAGGAATACATGTAAACCGAGGCACAGGTGACGCAGTTCATATACAAGTCAGTGTTTAAGTGTCCTTTATTTATTTTTTTAAAGATTTTATTTGACAGAGAGAGACACAGTGAGAGAGGGAACACAAGCAGGGGGAGTGGGAGAAGGAGAGCAGGCTTCCCGCCGAGCAGGGAGCCCGATGTGGGACTCGATCCCAGGACTCCGGGATCATGACCTGAGCTGAAGGCAGATGCTTAACGACTAAGCCACCCAGGCGCCCCTTAAGTGTCTTTTAAAAAAATGAGTAAAACAATTGGTTTCATGACTTTGGTAACAGATTCATTCAAAGCAAATTACTAATCTTATAAATGGTATCGGGAAAGATGGTTAGCTGTTTAGGAAAATGAAAGTGTGACCTTCTCATCTCACAATGCCATGGTAAGCTCCAGACGGAGCCAGGAATACAATTTAAATAAAAAACAACTTAAGAGAAAAAGTAAGCAAATATTTATATAATCCTTTATAGGACAGACAAGGACTTTTTACATGGAAAAACAATTGAAGGAATCAATGAAAAAAATGTTAGACATGACAATATGAAAGAAGGTAAAATATCACTATGTCCCAAACACCACACAGAATAATAAAAGGCAGATAACAATCTGAAAAAAGCCTCATAACAACCAAGAGAGAAAATGGACTAGTATTCTGGGTATATAAATAGCTTATACCAAGTTGATCTGAGATGTTTTATTGTTTATAAAACCCCAACAGAAAAAAGTGGACAAAGCACTTGAACACTTAGCGAGGTATTCAAAATGATTAACAAATTCATGGAAAGATTCTATTTCATTTGGCATTAAAACAACAAAGTGCTCTGATAATTATATGTAAATAAATATACCTTCTCCACATTAAAAAAAAGCATTAAAAAATTAATAGTACACAACAAAATCAGAATTTTCTGAATATATATGTATGCATGCTTATCCTACATATTTAAAAAAAGGGATGGAAAAAGGGTATAAAAATGAAAACAGTGCTTATCTGTGGGTTGTTGAATTACAAGGAATTTAAATTATCTTCCTTATACCTTTCTTTTCTTAAAAAGCCATTATATCTAATACCCAAATTTAGTATTTTCAGTATGTAAGAATGAAAAGAAGGAAGGAGGAGGAAGAAAGGAAAGAAGGAAGGAGAAAGAAGGAAATAATTTTTAACTTTCAAGAGGTTAAGAGGCAATAAAAAGTTTGGCGTAATAAGTGTCCAGTATCCAGAACACATGAAGAACTCTTACAACTCCAAAAAAAGGGAGAAACAACCCAATTAAAAAGATGGCAAAGGATTTGAATAGACATTTCTTCTAACATCTACAGATGGCCAACAAGCATATGAAAAGATCATTCAGTCTTTAAGGAAGTATAAATTGAAACCAAATGGATGGATGGATGGAAGAATGGATGGATGAAGGGAGGGAGGGAGAGAGGGAGGAAGGAAGGATGGATGGAAGGATGGATGGATGGATGGATGGATGAAGGGAGGGAGGGAGGAAGGGAGAGAGGGAGATGGATGGAAGGATGGATGGATGGATGGATGGATGGAAGGATGGATGGATGAAGGGAGGGAGGGAGGGAGGAAGGAAGGATGGATAGAAGGATGGATGGATGGATGGATGGATGGATGGACGGATGGATGGATGAAGGGAGGGAGGGAGAGAGAAACAAGTGTTGGAGAGGATGCAAATTGAAACCCGTGTACATGGCTGGTAGGAATGTAAAGTGATTTAGCCACCATAGAAAACAGTCTGGCAGTTCCTCAAAAAGTTAAACAGAATTACCAAATGACTCAGCAACTGTACTCCTAGGTCTATTCCCAAAAGAATGGAGAACAGGGACTCAAATAAATACTTCTGCACACATCTTCATACAAGCATTATTCACAGTAACCAAAATATGGAAACAACCCAAATGTCCACTGAGGGAGGAATGGATAAACAAATTGTAGTTTATATGTAGAATGGAAAATTATTCAGCCATAAAAAGGAATGAAGTATTGCTACATGCTGAAAGGTAGATGAACCTCAAAAACATGCTAAGTGAAAGAAGCCAGACAGACACAAAGGATCATACACTGTATGATGTAGATGTAGACAGAATGACATAGACAGAATGCAGACTGGTGGTGGCCAGTGGCTGGGGGATGGAAGGAGTGGGGGGAATGGGAAGTAGCCCTATAATGGGTGTGGGGTTTCTTTGGGGTGATGAAAATGTCTTGGATCTAGATAACCAAATAGACACACTATACTGTGAATGCGCTAAATGCCACTGAATTGCTTACTCGAACATGGCTAATTTTGTCATGTGAATTTCACCTCATTAAAAAAAAAAAAGCCAACAGAAAAATAAGTTTAGAGTAGCCCTTCCATGGGGACACCATCTACATGGACACTAATTTAAAACAGATTTGTTAGACATCCTTGAATCTGAGACTTTGGGTTCAGGGGTAAAGTGCAATAGAGGAGATCTCCTCACATCTGCTACGGATTGTATGGATCTATTTTCCACAGAATACACCCAGTGGATATTTTAACAGAATTTCTTTATTTTTCTTGGGGGGTGGGGTGGGAAACTGGTCTTAAAAACATAATGCAAAGGCCCAACTGATATACAAATATAAAGTTTTGAAATTACTGCTACTGTTTTTTTCTAACTTTATTTTCCATATTTACTGATGATAAGGAACTAAAACCACCATCTAACTAAAATTATTAGCCACTCAAGGCAGCATACCAACAGATCATAATAGCTATTTTTCACAGTTGCTTGAAAGTATGTCAGATCAACTGAATGTAATTTTACACAAATTTGCAGTTAGGACTACCGTAACTGCCTTGCCATTTTCTTATTACAGCATGAGCTAGACAGTACCCTAAGGAGGAAACCTAAGCAAAAGTATTATTTGAAGTAATTAAATGATGTAAATATGATGTATAAATCTGGTCATATGTTATAGGCTCCAATTTCAATCTCTACCTGGTCCAGTCATTGGCTGAGCAAAGCTGTCTGAGGGACAGGACAGGCAGGACATGAGACATTAGATGATTTAAAGAAGGAAGGAAAGAGGGGAGGATGCCCCAGAAAAGGACATGAAGATGTGGAGGGGCCCCTGGCTAAAATCTCTAAGACACATTTGTTTTCTGAGAAGAACTTGAAGTAGCTCTGCTCTGAAGGTTGCAGGGACCTTGAGTTTTGGTTTTCTATTAACTATTAGGATTTTTCCATCTTGAATATCTGTATGGATCTCCTTTACTTTAACTATGCTAAGAATAGCTTCAATGCAGACTAGTCTTCCCAAGAATTTGATCTGTTTAATATTGCCAGATATATTCCTATATCAGATGTGATATCACATTATTTGGGATTCATATTTAAAGAGACTTTCTGGCAGTAGGAATCCTGAAACAAAGAAGTTCAATGTACAGGTATTCCTTGATTCAATCTAGGTTAAAAAAAAAAATAGCATTCTAAATATAATCAAAATCAACTCCTCTCTGTTTTCCTTGCGATATGTGCCTCACACCTTTTTTTCCCAGCTTTCTTCCTCTCATTTTGGGGAGGCTCCTTTTATGCCTTGAGAGGATGAGTGGAGGTCAAGTCTAATTTCAGGAGTTGTGTGTACTCTGTATTGTGTTGCACTTCTGTCCCCCAGGGGTGGCTTCATCCTTTGGAGCAGGTGGCTCCACCCAGCAGGACCAAAGGGAAGTATAAGCAACCTTTTAAGGAGTCTTCATTTTAAGAAGTGCTGATCAAAGTATTGTTCAAATTCCAAATTCCATGCATATTTTCAGGTCTTAATTGGCATGCCATGTCCTTTCTTAAGTTAAATACACTGGCTATCCCCTATGAAGTGCATTTAATGAGGCTTGTCTTAAGTGGGCCACCCCAGCGCTGGGGACTAATCTCTAAGTGTCATTCCTGTATAATTCCTGCTTCTCAGAGAGGGCTCACGGAGATGCTTCACCTGCCCTATCCACCCTTTAAATGAGCTATAGGGGAAGGGAACATACAAACAGGTAAGTGACTGAAAAGTGAAACTTCCCCACAACATTATTCCAAAGGAAAATCACCAAACACATAGCCATGAAGACCAGGTCTAGGTGCCAGAGTTAGGACATTTTGTTTGCTCCCTAACACATCAACCCTCTGTATATAACCATTAAATCAAATATTCTGTAATTACTAACATTTGTGGAATAAATATTTGTGAAGGCACCACAGGGGGGAAAGGAGAATATGATTCACCAAAGTATTTCCCATCCTTGAACCTACTACTGAAGGCTTTGTATTGGCCAAATCCATGTGGTCTTGGCAGGTCACCTGATTGCACTCTCTAATCTCGCTCCTGCAAGACAGACCTTCCATGCTTTCATCCCCCAGCCTCTGTTCCTCTACCTGGACCTCCTGGGTCACCCTTCTTAATTCCTTCACTCACTCGTTCCCTCTTCCATCCCTTTAGGCCTTCCCTGGAGTTCATTCTTTCTTCATCTTCCCCTTCTCCTGTGCCAGACACAACCTAGGCATCTCAGTCCTGACTGGAGCTCCAACTGCCAACTGTATACTCTAATCCTGGCCTCTCTCTCATGAGCTCTTAGGCCGGAATTTCCAGGCAGGCTACCTAAAACTCAGGAAGACCACAAGTAACCACATAACCTCCACCAAAGCCCTGCTCCCTTTACTTAACCCCTACCTCAAGGTCAGCTCTCAGTCACACCATTCAGGACTCGGAAGTTACATTTAGTTCCTTCATCTCCATGCTCGCTCCCTCAAATGGCTCCACCTTTCCTGTGGATTTTAACGCCTAAATATCCTTTCCATCAGTCAGCTTTTCCCACAAGGCCCTGGCCACTGTCTCAGCTCAGACTTATCTCCTCCATTCAGATAAGCTATTCAGATGCACTTCTCCATCTTTCCCTACCCCCAGCTTTACCCAGGGCCAACATAGTCTCAAGACAGATAATCACTTACAAATTTGAAAACATCTGAATTAGCTCAATGACTCCCTACATGTTCTACCAGAAAAGTCCACATGAGTATAAGGAAATGAAGGGCCTTTAAGATCTGGCCCTTCCCAAACTCTCCAGTTTCATTTCCCCCCACTCCGCCATGTTTCCTGTATGCTGGGCACACTAAATTATTTTCATCTCTCTCTTCCTGTCTTTGTGCATACTGTCTACTCTGCCTGGAATTTCTTGGCCCATTCCATAGCTAAGTCTAATTTGTCAGCTGAACCATGATCTGTAAACATTTCTGGATCATTTACAGCAAAGAGAGGTGCTACTCTTCTTTGAAATCGTGGTGGTGCCATCTGTCATCTAAGACACTTTTCATATTAAATTGCATTAAATTATGTGCACTGACCTCCTATCAGACTGTGAGCTCCTTGAGGACAAGAGCTCATTTAAAAAGTCATTTTTATATCTCCTGACCCTAAGTATCACAGATAGCATAGTGCCTCACCCATAGTAAGTGTTCACAAACATGTTCACTAGAATGAAGGAGTCACAACTTGAGATACATTAAGTTTTAGCTATTCTAGCTAAAAGGAAAAGAACTATTCAAAAGCATACTGAAGAAAAACATCTGGAGCTCAAGGGCCCACTGCAGCCTCAACTCTGTGGTGCTCCAGAGTTCTCTGGAAAGGAAGCTAATGACTTTGGCCTGTCACCCTCTTCCTTCCTGCCCTCTTCCAATGCCAGAAGTCTGTAATTACATGTCTTAGAACTCATTTGATCTCAAATAATGGAAACCCATGTGAAACCAACTTAAACAACAGGGGAGTTACACTTGCTTAGGGAATCTGAGCAAGGACTGGACAACTCAACTGTGGGAAGGGTGGTGAGCAGCTGGGTCCCAGAACACAATGGAACCGAGGACTCAAACCACACCAGTTCTCCTCTCCATGTCACATCTCTCTTCTGCTGCTTCCTTCTCCCTCTCTGCTCACCACATTCTCCCCACATGGGAAATGTGGCCAGAGATGGCTCCTAAGTATGTCACTCACAGCTTAAGCTCTCTTGGGTCTTTCATCCAAACATTATGGGGAGAGAAGGCCTATTGGCCCAGCTTTATGAGGTGCCCACCCCCGCAGCAATCACTTAGGCCCTAGAACAGAGACCCACTGGACCAGTGTGGACACTGTCCTATGAACCCAGCACATGGGGGAAGAAGCTGCTTCTAGAAAAGGATGTTGGCAGCCATGTCAGGGATCCACTATTCCTATGACTCTCAGTGGGATGGCTTAGGTACGTAGTGGTTTGGAAAGCCCACATTCAAGAGAGCTAAGGCTTCTCTGCCCTCCCTGCACAGATAGCTTTTTTCTTCCTTTCATAGTTACCTTCCTTCAAAATTTTCCCTTGTTCCTCATCTGTGGCAAACAAACATACACAACAAGCATGTTATAATTTGACTCCTTGAATTTCCATTCAACCCTGTGATTTCCCCTCTTCCAATCAGGAAAGGGTTTCTTAGGTAATCATGGAATAATTTGCATACTTCCAACACTTTTCTGATCTGGGGAGTTCAGAGTATTAAAATATATTTTATAAACGATACAACCAATCTTCTTCAAAGGTACTTTTTTTTCCTTTTTCCTTTCTTCCTTTTCTCTATGTGAACACTAATCTCAAAAACGCTATTTTTAAACCAGCAGTTTACTCAGAATCTAACTTGCTATAATCCAATTCCTGTTCCAATTCCTCACCCCCCACTCTGTTTCTCCTCAGTCAGAAACCAGCATGACTGAGAGTAAAGGGTTCTGGTCACCCATCTGGAAAATGTTACCAAATGGGGTCTCTTTCTGGCCTACAGAGAATGGGATGTCGGTTATATTTGGAGAAAACATGATGTCAGTATGTTGTTGCTGGGTTTTCTTTCTTTTTATCATTCATTCATCATATATTTATTGAATAGTTGCTATGTTTTATACCTCAAATAGAGCAGAAAGTTAAAGACCCAGTGCCTGGCAGTAACTCACAGTGCAATGGTGGAAAGTGTATAAATACAATGCAACGTGGCAATTGCCAAAACAGAACGTGTTAGAAATGCTTATCTCACCATCACTGATACCATGTGTGTTGCTGGACAGACAACCAGCTAGGAGAAATTACCATATTTAACAAATGCTGGGATAAGATAAGATTATTCCAGTAAAATTCTGAGTAAGTGTGTAGACCACAGCTGTCATCTCTTGTACAAATATTTCACCTGCTTCATTTTCACTGCTGGTTTCCTCTTTTCTCATCTTACTATCATCACTTTCTTTCAGGAGGAAGTAGAGGCTAAGAAAAGTGGCCGGATCTGTCAAACACAGAATCTAAAAACTTCTGTGGGGTATTCTTTCTCCTCTGAGAAATATTAAATAAGACATCTTGCAAAATAGTTCTGTTAACAAAAGAGGAGTTGTTGATTTTGTCCTCATTTCCGAGGTCTGAAAGATTCTGGTCTGAACTGAGACGGAGTCAGTTGTGCGCTGGAATCCCCGAGGCCTTCTTTGCAGGGGTTTGCCTGGAGGGGAAAGCCTGGGGGAGGGGCTCTGCAAGGTAGGAAAGGAGATGGGGCTCAGAGCAGAGCTGCTTGAGTCCCCGGTGACAGGTGTGACACCAGCAAGGGAAGGCACAGCTCTGCCCAAATCTGATAGAGCACAGGACACCGTGAAGACCCCCCCAGAGTCTCATGGGTGTGTGCCAGCTGGGGCAGCAGCAGGGCTAGCAATATCCAGGAGGAAACTGGGGGCCCCCTGAGTCCCGGCATGTTCAGGGGAAGTTTGTTTGTAAGCAAATGTGGGACATCCTTGGAGACCTCCAGAAATACTTGAGGGGAACTGTGCAGGAGGCTGAGGTCTCCGTGAGCAGGTGGTGGTGACATGCTGGGGAGATCCGAATATAAGTTCCTCAATTCATTTCCTAAGCGTCTGACTTTCCTAAGCGTCTGACTAACTAGCCCCCTCTATGCTACAGCATCTCCGCTGGAACGGGACACCCTGCCGGGCACTACACTGCCTTGAGGTGTCCTCCTCTTCTTCATGTAAATCTTACGGAACATTCTTCCTTGCTCTGTCCTCACCAGACACCTGATTAAATTCTGGTCATAGTCATACCTTCTCCGGCTCCAAACGACACTTGAATAAGTAGATCGCCCAGTGGAGCTATAGGCTGTGAAAACAAAACAAAACAAACCACCAAAAAGCAAAAACAAAACACAAATCGAAGTTCCTGTTGGTCGCCTGGATTTTCTAACTTAACCACCCTTACTCCCCACCCCCACGTGTGGGCTCCAGATCCGATCCCACCTCTACAGAGGGGACAGTTAGGAGCCCTGGGGCGGCAGCTAAGCACCGGAGCTCCCAGGCAGACTGCGGCCCCTAAGCCCAGCTTCTCTGTGACTGCTTGTCGCTCTGCCACCCGCTTCCACTGGGCTCGCTACTGTGTGGAGCCCTAGATCGTGGGTGCCATTTGGGCCAACTGTGTACACACCACTGGTCCCTTCCCCTGGAGTTGACCTCCCATCCCTAGAGGTCCCTGCCTGCTTTTGTACACCAACAGCTTAAGTCTCAGTTATGACCAAGCTAAGGAAAGTAACTAACCCAAGAGACACTTGGATGCGCCCCCCGCGCCCCACCCCAGCCCGTGCACTGTGCATCGTAGCCCCAGCCTGGCTGGTGCTGGAGCCAGAGAGATCGGCAAGTCTGGGGAGCATGTCTCTGCTGCTCAGAAATTCAAATAGGTCTCAGAAACTTTCTTACAAATCTTATCTTTAGAGACTCAACTCCAAGATCTAGCATCAGGAAAAGTGTTTGGTTATCCTATGTATGATTCTGAGGCTGTACAATGTCAGGTTGTATTTGGATTAAAAAATCTCTTGGTTACTAAGACATCATTAACTGTGAGGGTCGCGGTACATTCAAGGCCAAGCCTCTGTGGGGTGTGAAGGACAAGGTCACTGACCCAGTATGGACGGTGCGGGTGGGAGTGGGAGGCAGGCTCCCATTGCAGCTCTGGGCATCGCATTTGGGTGGTAGCTAGTTGAAAGAAGTGACCTTGTGACCTGGGATAACAGATTAAAGATCCAAAATGGTTTAGGGCATGACTCATAATTGCCCAAAATGATGCGGTGGGGCTGCCCCTCCCCATCACATTTCTGCCAGCAATTCTGTGACTTAGAGTCCCCTAACATGTTGTCCTTGGTGTGCATTTTAACTCGCTTTCATTTGATCAATGGGGGTGGGACAGGGACAGGGAAACATCAAGGGACGTGGGTTACTTCTGCCTTGCATCTTGGAAAGAGAGCATTCAATCTCCATGCTGCAAAAAGGTGCACGGGGTGCCAAGTGAAGATAATTTCCAAATTCCCCGAAAACTGCTAATTGAAAGTTAAAGAGGGAAGAGTGGCTTCATGGTTAATTTTCACGAAGGTGTGCACGCACGCAGCAGATCACTGAAGATCCAGCTCATTAAGCTCCTGGCCTCTCTCCTTGCCTGGCGGCCATCGAGCTGTCTCTCTGCTCGTTCTCTGCTCTGTGCCGAGATGCTGCTCCCAGGGCCCTGCCAGGTCAATGCTGAAGGTAATCCCAAAGAATCCTTCAGCAAACGGTGAAGTGCTGGGGGACAAGGCAGAACAAGGTGTTCGGGGACTGAACTAATTGTGTTTTAATTTGTCTACTGCTGGTGGCAAACAGAGCCGCTACGTGGCAGCAAGAAAATGCACCTCTCGTGAGCTGCTTTAAAAAGAAGGCTTTGGGGAAGGAGGTAAAGGGAGGAAGGCAGGGAAAAACAAATATCCAGGCTAAAAATAGTGTTCTTAGAATTGCTTTCTGGGCTGTCTGAACCACAACAATAAAAGTTCTTAGACTCACGCCACCAGCATTGCAATAAAAGCGAAGAAAGGGAAAGAAGCCAGGAGCGTTCCAAAGCAGGCCTGGCTGCCCCGAGCCAGCTCCCTGGTACTGCATGCTGTCAATTTCAAGGGGGCGCAACTTCTGACAAGCTCTCTCAAGATTAGCTGTCGCTGGCTTTTCATTGCTGGCCAGGGTTTAAGTTCAGATAACAGCCCTTCTTTGGCTCTGTCAACAAGAACCAGGAGCAGGGAGTGATTTGTAAACCAGAGATGTCATTCCACCTGCCACCGGCCATGGCATTTTCCCAACACAGAATATGAAGTCCCACTCTGCTTCCCGTGATGACCAGAACTTCCTAGTCATATGTATTTGGCTGCCAAATCCAAGACTCCTGGCTGGGCTAAGGTTATTCTTTAATAAGCAAGATGGGCTGATTGTGACAGTTACTGGTTTTTACTGTGATAGCTATTTAAAAAAAAATAGTTTTCAAAGCATTTCACATCTATAGGCTCATCTAATTTTTGCAGTTGCCATTTTGGGATGATGTTAGTGCCCTGGGTTGGCAGATGAGGAACTGAGGCCAGAGAGCCCCTTTATGAGACTTCTAAGATGTGAAGGGCCAAGACTCCGCTGATGGCCTCTGAATCTGAATTCTGAGCTCTTTCCACTGGCCTACACTGCCTCCGAAATATGCAGCCGGGTAACAAAAGCTCCTCTAAGCTATGAAGAAGGATCAGTGAGCCATCCACCAAGCGTCACACAGGGAGCCAGCCTCTTCCACTAATATAAACATGGTGGGAAGATGGCAGTGAGAGACTATGCCATAGTGCCCTATGGAGTTTCCATCAAGTGGAATAGTCTAGAAAAGTTTAAATGCAAATAAGGAACACAAGAGATGAATGAGCCAACATTAGGAGCAGTTACATAGAGCTCTCTGCGAGGAGCAGACTGGTGGGGGATGAGGGCAGGAGGTCAGTACTTGGGGGCTTATTCTGAAAAAATGCCCCATGAACCTTTCTGGTTGTAAATGTTCAGACTATGGTTACGTTTTCTGGAAAGTGGGCTGAGCTGTTTTATGAGTGGTCCCTGGCTAAGAGGTGCAAGCAGAGGGATAGAACCAGGGGCACCCAGTTGCAAAAGATCTCTAGCCCTTAGACCTGTCTTGGTTCCAAACAAGTTTCCTGTTCTGATTCAGGTATCTCCTTAAATAAATCCCATTTGTCTTAAAGTGGCTACCCTGAGTGAATCTGCCCCAGCAACAAAAGAACATAACAACCCAGAGTTCTTTTTACAGGAACTGAAGGTTTCTACTCAAAGGCACTTAGTGACATTAATTAGAATCAGAGCTGTGTACACCTCATTCACAAGGTAGCAGAAGGGAAACAGATATGCAGAGTTTGCTATCCTGTGTCCTGGGAAATCTCCTCAGACCAATGGCTGCCCTGCTCTGAATCTATAGCCCTAGACATTGCCCCTCAGACAGTGAAGGTTTACGGGGCATCAGAAACTGTGTAGGCCACTTACGAGGCTTAACCCACCTTACTATTACCTTCTACTTTTTATTGCTAGTTAATTTTCCTTCGTTATTTGGCCCCATAAAAACTGGGATCTTGCCTTAATATCCTTGTGGTCCCAGTGGACCCCGTGTCTCCTATAACACAGGAACTCGAGAAGCGACTGGCTAACGTTCTTACAACGTGCCTCTTTGCATGAAGTTCAAGGAAGTCTAAAAATGGCAGTGCCTCAGTCAGAAGCTACTGAGTTCAGGCTAATGAGAAAACAAAGAAAGATCTGTATAGACAGTAAACCTACCGACGTATAAAGCAAGGTCAGAGGTCTGTCCATGTGACTCGTGTGGCTAATTAGAGTGAGGGCAGGCACCTGATTCGAGGAGAACCTGTCCTCCAGCTGGTCAGTGACCAGAAAATCTCGGGCCAGCGAGATTCCTTTGTCGAGAATGTCAGAATTGGGCAAAGTGGTAGCAACTGGTGCTGAGCGCTGACACCTAAAGGTCATTTAGACTCGGGGGCTGGGCAGGGTATTCTGAACTCTGCAAGATACAGAGAGAGCACAAGCTATATGGTGGAAAGCAGGGGAGAGCCAGAGTGAGCGTGAGGAAATAGAATGCAACAGAGAAGCAGAAATTGGTAGACAAACCCCAGAAAGAGCGACGGAGACAGAAAGTTCAGACCCTGCCCTAGCTCCTGTTCTTTCTGAAGCCAGCTTTACACATGTTTTGTCAAGTGTGTTTCTTGGAACCACAAGAACCCCCAGTGAACACCTCCCTCTTGTGAGGTCCTTCTGTCCCTTCTCCCTGCTGGTCAGAACAGAAAAGTAAAGCATGGTTTTAAGAAATAATATTTTTTCTGGGTGTTATGCACAAACAATGAATCATGGAACACTTCATCTAAAACTAATGATGTAATGTATGGGGATTAACATAAGAATAAAAAAAAAAAGAAATAATATTTTTTCAGAAGAAATAAGAAATTCTCCACTAAATGATATCCCAATGGTTCTCGACTGGGGGCAATTTTGCCTGACGGGGCATTTGGCAATGTCTGGAGGCATTTTTGGTCATCATAAGGTGCTGGGAGGGGCTGAGAGTGGTCAGAGGTACTGCTCACATCTTATGGTGCACAGAACAGCCTCCCCCCTGCCCCCACAAAGAATTATCTGGCCCCAAATATCAGTAGTCCAGAGGCTGAAGAACCCCACTCTAGACCAGAAGGTTGATAATACAAAGCATGTATCATTCAAGGATCAAATGTCATCTGACGCATAAGTATGAAAAAAGTTAAAACAGGGAAAATGTAACAATATGAAGAACTGTGGTGTTAGGGTGTTGAGATGATGGGTGAATCTCTACCTTTTGATTTTTAAACTTTTATGTTTTTATTGGATGCAATTTGCCAAAGCAAAATCAAATACCTCCCCCCCCAAAAAAAAAGAGAGAGAGAAGGGAGGGAAAGACGAGAGGAAGGGAAGAAGGAAGGAGAAGTCATCCAAACTGCCTCATCCACAGGGGCTCCCACCGCCTTGCTGTGGCTGGTTAGGAGCAGGTAATGCCCGTGACTCATACCCACTGAGAAGGGGGGCCAGCCACACTGAGAAAGCGCCTCTCTTCGTGAAGCCCCTCTTCACCATGCTGTTAAAAAATACTGAACAAGTGCTCCGGTATACCGACCTGTACCAAATTTGTCCCAACTGCAAGTGGTCACATAAAGAACAGAACTATTAAATGGATTAAGGAGGGCTGAACAGAGCTGGGACTCGCCTTTGGTGCCCATGGCTCAGGATGCTTACCGCTAGCATCTTGGCCCCAACTAGACCCTGAATGTGGGTTCACAGATCCAGGAAACCGTGTCCACAACTGTCTGAGCAGGATGCACAAAACAAGCAGCAGTGCCAGGAACAAGGGGGAGGCCTGTGAGAAGCACTGGTTTGGGGACACGGCCAAGCAGAGCCTGCTGCAGACACCTGGCGCATTTTCCCCACCACCCCTTCCTTGTAGTCCAGTCAAGTAAGTCTTTTAAATCCCCTAATTCTAACTTCCAAAAACCTCCACCTTGGGCTCAACCCAAATCTGTCCCATCCGAGCCCACTTTCCAGTCCATTTCCACAGCTCACAAATAATTGGTGGCATCCCCACATGAGGTGCTCATGGCCGAAGACAATGGTTAAGTTTCTTTCTGCTCTTCTTTGTTCTCTCTCCTACCCGGGGCTAGGAAGTGTTTTAAGTAGTTGTGCTACAGGAGAAAATAAACACTGTACCCCATAATTCATTCAGGTGCACGGACATAGAGACTAAAATGACCACTGAACTCATAAATGCGTCAAACAACAGATACCCAGGTTTGTATGTTGACACGCAGAAGTTATTTCCCTAAGTCTTCTCATGACTCCGCGCACTTGCATATAGTAAAATGCTGCAAAGGCATCAAAGCACACCCAGGGACCGCAGATCTCCTCTTCAGAAGTCATCACTACTCTACTTTTTGTTACGTGCAATTTGGAACTAAAAGAATGCCTCTGCACAGTGAGTGGCCTATAGATTAAGTGGCAAAGATGCTCTGGGAGAAGGTTCCGAATGACGGACTAGAACAAAAAGTCATCTTCTTCTAACCTGAACAGCTGTTATCTGTAACCCTTCAGGGCACAAACTGTTATCCATAACCCAGAAAAAATGGGCCCATTTGTCTAACATTATGAAATTAGGTTCTTATTCAGCAGTTTATGTCTCCCTGAAACATCTTGGGATCTGCTCTTGTTCACAAAATGACACCTAATTTGTTAAAAAAAAAAAAAAAATTAACACACAATTTGTTCAACTACTTGTTTATTTCAGAGAGTCTTTCACTCGCCACTAGCATTTCTCAGTTCTTGATGGTAGGCAAAGAAAGGGTCAGAGCTCTTTGGACTGCTTAGCAGTATTTAATTTCCGTGTTTAGAAAATAAAGTTAAGTCCTGAGCTCCAGATATGCATTGATGAGTACAAGGTCAGGTGACCCTTCACTTGCCACCACCCAAGTCAGGAACTCTTAATGAGGGGAGAATGGGAGGGTGCAGGGTGCCCAAGGAAAAAAGACCTCCGAGAGGAGGATTTTAGAATATGTGAGTGGGGGTCAGATAAAAAATTATATGTGGCTCCCTCCTGTACATTTGCAGTCAGCAAACTATGGGCCAAATCTAGCCCTTCACCTGTTTTTGTAATTAAGGCTTTGCTGGAACACAGCCATGTTTGTTTGGTTTCATTTTGTCCATGACTGCTTTTACAATAGCAGAGGGGGGCACAGATGTTGCAGAGACCCTATGGCCCACAAAGTCAAAACTATTTACTATCTGGCCCTCAACAGGTATTTCCTGAGGATCTTTACTCAGTGAGCTACTATTACTAAATAATGTATCCTTTTCCGCAAGTCTGTCTTTTTCCTCAGGGCTATAATAGCAAAGTTTACCTTTGGTTGCTAGTAACAAAGATCTAAAAACAATGGCTTCAACAAGACACTTGTCTCTCACATAAAAGTCCAGGGCTGAACTGACACTCCGGTGCCAGAGACCCAGGCTGTACTCGACATGACTTCCATTGCCAAGGTCACACCATGGTCCAAAATGGGTGCCAGAGTACCAGCCATTACGTTCACATCCAAGTAGCAGGAAGGAAAAAGGACAGCCTCGACCTAACTTTTCAGGGAAACTTTTGGAAATACCTAAACACTTCTACTTATAAATCATTAGCTAGACTTGGCCACATAGATACACCTAGTTATAGTGCTGCTTAGATAAAAAATCAAAGTTACATTATATTTTAAATGAGGGACTGGATATTGAGAGATAATTAGCAATCTCTGCCACAGGAACCTTACTCCAACCACCAAGTCCCTTATTAAGATAGGTGCACACTCTGAGCAGACTAATCATTTGGCATAGCTCCAGAATAATTGGCCTTAAATATCTGTTTAACATTTATTTAAAAGATGGTAAGATCAGTGCAGATAAAAAGTATTTTTTTGGTTGGTTGGTTGTTTTCAAATTTCCAAGCAAAAGTACGGTCTCCTCTGGAAGCAACTGGACAAATCCTACTTTCATAAGTTAGTATGTGGTTGTGTGTATAGATCTGCATCAATAGAGCATTCCTATATAGTCCAGTGATTTTTTTTTTTAAATGGAATATCTGCCTGCCTGGTGTGTTCGTGGTCAAAGGACCCCAACACTACCTCATTCTCACAGAATTTCTCCAATTAGCATGCCCATTCTGCATTTACTCTCACTACTGCAGATCACCTTCAAGTCAGATAAAAACGATATTTACCCCGCCCCCAAACCACACTTACTCCCACATCCAGGCAACAACATCTCCCTCTAACCTTTAAGATCTGATCATCTCCAACCAGAAAGGGCTACTCCTCTAACTTTTGACACTGATGATATGAGAGTAGAGGTAGGGCTAAGGCAACGGCAGGAAGCAAAGCTTGAGAAGTATAAAATTAGGAATAGATTCTGAATCCTTGATACCCATGGGTTGTCTACATATTAAACAACAATGGGGAAAAAATAACAAGTCATGTCCTTTTGGTATCTCAGTTAACATTGAACAATCAGTCTTAGTCCTACACTTTCCCTCTTCTTCAAAAGTAAGTAACTGGAATTTCACTATCAACATGGAAATTCCTGGAAATTTCTCTCTCACAGAATAGTCCTGGACTGAATGGGTATTCCATCATGTCAAAAACCCGGGCTGCTCCATATATACTGTTTCTGTAAAGTTAGGGCACAGATATCATCTGCAAACTCCAAAATAATTTAAAGGCTGCCAAAAGCAGCTCAAAGCAAGTAGAAGCTAATGAGAAGATGTGAAGGAAAGAAACAGAAACAGTGGCATTTCTCAGAAAATACTAGCAAAGACGTATTTCTCAGAGCTGAGGGTTATAATCTGAAGTTCAAAATCTTTATCACCGATAAGTATTGAAACTGAAGTAAACAAAGGCGAATCTTTTGTTTGTAAGAAGAGAAGATTTGGGGTGGGATGCAGAACTATACAAGGAATCAATGAGATGAATGAGCCATATTCAAAGAAAGACTTATTTCTTGGCACTGGAGAAGATAAAAGCCTTAGGGTGGTGAAAACAACTAGCCAGAATGATCACCCTAGCCCCTACCTGCCATGTCAACCCCCACCCTCACACCTCAACTTTGTGCACATAGCTGGTTCAGAAAATCCAATACCATTCAAATACAAGTAACAAAAAGGCAAATCATATGCATACCACAGGTACATCAATTTAAAAACTGGGGGAAAAAATAAGGAAGATGAAAGAAAAACTTTTTAACAAAGAAGTCATAGGAAAAAAAAGGTTGCCCCTGGATCGTAAGAAATTGTTGGGCAAATATCTTGCAATTGATTTTTTAAAACCAAATGAAGCAATTCCTCTATGAAGTAAAACTACAAAGAACAAATAATTCAGAGAGTAGAAGGCAAGAAAACAGGAGGAACTGAAATGTGAGCTCGCAGAACTCATACAAGGGGGAAAAACAAAGTAATCGAAGATGGAAATGGAATGTGAGCAAGGAAGAAGAGACTGCAGAAAACAGTAAGGGACAGAGAAGGTAGCAATGAGAAAAGCATTCAAAATGAAGTGTAAATAAAGAGTTTTAAAACATTAGAGAGAAAGTAATAGGTAGAGAAGTCACATAAAGGAGAGCCTACTCATGCAGAACTGGAATTCCGGAAGAATGAAACAGAACAATGGATCAGAACAAATCCTTAATGATATAACTCAAGAAAACTTTTCTAAAACCAAAGTAGAGTCAAATCTGATTAGTGTAAGACTACAGCGCACACATACACACACACACACACACACACACACACACCAGGAAGACAGGCCAACACTGAGATGGATCCTGATAAGGTTATTAAACTTTATCCTAGAACCTAATACAGCTTTTGGCATGCGGCAAGTGCTTAATAAATATTCACTGAGAGACTGACAAAACAGCTTTTTCTCCACAAACCCCTGTTTCTGCCACATGTCCTCTGTTCCTGGGATGTGATATGGTAAGAAATCACTTCTAAAAACAATACTGAAAAACTCTAAGATCTTTAAAACATTCTGTCTCACCTATTTACTAAGACAGGAAAGATTAAACTTGCATTTTAGAAAGATTTTCAGAAAGGACTGATATAAAAGTCTTTTCTGATTAAGTATATATTCACTATAAATTCTGGAGATATTCTGTCTCATATGCATTGAGTTTCAGCAAAATTTTATTATATATTTCCATAAGCCATTTGTCACATAGAGACAAAAAAAGGATAAAATCAGAAAGTTTTTTACTTACTTTGGATGTTCAAACTTGTCTATCAGATCAACTTTTTCCACCAGGTCTCCTCCAATTGTTCGTACTAAGTCATAGAAATCGTTTTCTGTATAATTCTCAGAGGGCAACCAGAATGAGATGTCATTTATCACAGCAGGGTATTTGCTAAAAGGCTAACAAAACAAGAGGAGAAAACATAGATTGATTTGTTAGTTGGATGAGAGAATGTTTAAATTTTTCATGGGAAGTTACACTTGGCTAATTAGAAAATGCTGGTAAAACATTATTTCAGCACTTGAATTTTCAGGAACAAAATGAACTTAAAAGATAAGCCAATATTCAAAATTAGCAAATTCCATTACGAATGTTACAGATTCTTATTACATTCATGTGTAACACTACCATATATTATATTTATATAACCATTAATGTTCAATTTAGTATAAAGCAATTTGAATATATCATATTTCAGTTTTTTCCTCTGAATACTAGAGGAGAAAAAGTTCAAATTTAATTAACAAGCAATTCATTAACTTCCTGTGTTATTTTCAGGAAGTCATTTTAATAGAGAAATAAGTAAAGGCTTGTCAAAATTGATATTTCAATTGGTAATGTCATTATTTGTTAGTATTTCTAATTATTAAAATAAAGGACTGGGATGATAAGTAGTCACTTAGGGAGTTATTTTTCAAATTATGGCTCTAAGGATAGATAAACACAAATGTAGCCAATTCCCCCACTTTATCCCATTTTCCCTAGTTTATTCAATCTCATCCTTATATTGGATAGACACTTAAAATTAGATACTTTTAAAAGTTACTGCCTTTGTTTACGTGGCTTATATACATATAAATATATATATAATAAATGTTTGTAAGTTACTGCCACAATAAAAAATGTTTCATTATATAACTATGAAGTCCTCAGGGGACATGTGCTAAAGTATAAATAAATCTGGTAGAAGAGCAAATTTATAAACTGGTTTACACCAAGCCTGATATCACTATAAACCCTTTGGTGAATCACTGATCAGAAAAAGTGTAACTTTTTAAATGACAAAACCTCTGAAGAACCAAATACTCAAATAAAAAATGATTATTCAACTTGAAATATCAATAAAGTTGTCAGACAAATGCATCAGTTCAAAACAGACATTTCAAATGAACATAATAAAGCTACCATCTAGGTGCTTCTGACAAAATACCATGGCTCCTGAAAAATATGTTTTGTTTTATCTCCTACAGTAAAGTCAAGATCCTGTGATAAATCATCCATAGGTTAATGTAACAACACATACAGGAGTACAGTGGTTACACCAGTAGCTTTTCCCTTGGACAACATCCTTTCGCCCCTTCAGGAACATGGAAATTTAGGGAGATTGGATAAAAGGCTGGGATTGCCAAGAATTCGCATGCAATGGCCCTCTTTAGTCGACCCAAGCTGAGGTACCGCTGAGCTCTGATGACAGACATGGGAGGTGTCCAACTGAGCATTTGTGTCCGCAACCCATTGACAACAGTAAACATGATAATAACAAAATAATGCTGTTAGCCAGAATTGAGGTCCCCAAGACATTAAAAAGTGCATTTTACAGTAAATTACAGTTTTAAAAACCAGGAAGAAAAGCCCAGACTGTTGCACGGCAAACTAGTTCAACCTAACAAATTATATATAACAAGTTTAAAGTAATGGTTTATCTAAAGGAAGCATTCACTATACTAACTGGTATGTGACAGAAATGGATACCTACTAGAGACTTCTGCTTTTTTGAGGGGGAAAATAAAAGTTTGTTTTGAAAGGATAACTACAGATCTATAGCTACTGGAATGTAGGCTTTCTGATGCTTAGCCAGAGGTGGTATTAAAAACTATCCAGTGGCTTCCCATTGATCTTAGGATAAGTCCCCAATTCTTGGAAAGTTCTAGCTCTTTATGTTCTCCAGGCTCACACCAGCCTGGCTATTTGGTTTCTTGAACACACTATGCGGCTTCCTCCAGATACTGTTTCCTGCCGTCCCTACCCTACTTCTGCTCCTCAGCTACCACGTTCACCTCTAACCCTCACAGACTCCAGCAGTCCCTTGTTATGGCAGCCTATACTTCTCTTTCATAGTACCTTTCGTTATTGTAATTGTTTGTGTAATTACTTACTTAATGTCTGTCTTTCCAGTATATTTCAATTTTTGAGGGTGGGGTGTGTATCTTTTTTTTTTTAACTTCCAAATCTCTATTACCCTGCACAGTCCCCGTGACATGGTAGGTATTCATCAAGAGCACATAAGGCTACCTTGTGTGAGCAATGGCTACGTTACAATGAATCAATTTAGCTGTTCTTTCTTCTCTAACCAGACCAGCTAATGGACATGGCAGGTAAATAAGACATAGACACTTGCCTCCATCCCTGGCTATGCTGTGATACGGAGATAGTGACCATGTGGAATGACAAAGAAGAGGCGGACAGGCAAAGTGATTTGGTAGGGACTTGATAATCCACAATCACAGAACAAGGTAATTTTAGAATTGGAAAAAAACCCTGTTAACCTAAATAAAGAGGTAAACTGAGGCAAGCTCGAATTACCAGAAACTGAGTTCATTCAGGAAAAGCAGAGGAACTGCACTTCGGAAAATGCATGCTGCAGGCAAGTCCATTGAAGGCTTGGGGCAGCTGTATTAATGGGAACGAGTGCCCAGAGAAGGCAGGCCAGCCAGAGTTCAAACAGTGAGTTCACTGGCTGGAGGATAGTGAGAGATTCTTAGCAGATGTTCATTGGTCAGATGAGTCTCAGTCCACTGTAAATCAGGCATTTATAGGGAATCAGTCTCTCCATTTTCAAGTTCCATTATTCTGAGGGAGCATGCGTGAGATTCTCTGTTCCATATCTTCCGGTTCCATTTTCTAATGAAATCCCTTCACAGCCCTTAAATAGCGTTTGGTATTATTTTTGTTTTCTCATTTCTTTTCTTGATCTAGATGAGCAATGTCTATTTTATTCATCTTATCAAATAACCATGAATTGATTTGTTCTTTTGAGATCATCTCTATAATTCTCGTTTTTTTTTTTTTTTAGAATTGAAGAGGTGATCAAAACTACAGTCATAGTAGAGACTTTAAAAGTCAAAATATATATGAACAATTTAGTAACAATGAGTTTGAAAACTTGGATTAAATGATAATTTTCACTTAAGACAAAATTTAAACTGATTGGCACTGTACCAAATTGATTTATCAGTCAAATCTCACACCAAAAGTGTTAGACTCAGATAGTTCATAGTATAACTTTATCAAATATTTCAGGTGAAGCAGTATCTTTAACACACTATTTCATGAAACAGAAAAGGAGGGAAAAATCAACTAATTTCATGAGTTTATAAATTTTAAGCCAGAGCTGGATAATCACAGAATAATTTTTAAAAATTGTAGACCAATTTCACCTTACAACCTACATAAAAATCCTAAAAGTAACTTCGGCAAATACAATTCAACAGCATATTAACATAAGAACACAAAATGACCAAGTAGGGTTTATTCCAGAATAACGGGAATGCTTTGAAACCAAAAAACAATCTACTAATCAACATATAAAGAAAAAAAATCATGTTTTTTTTTCAGAGACAGGAAGTATTTGATAAATATAATACTTATTCATTATAAGAAAAAAGAGGTTTTTTGGCCAACTATAAATAGAAGGCAACATCCTTCCTTCCAAGATATTTATTGAAAACCTATAGCAAACATACTAAAGTTAAAGTTTTTTAGAAGCATTCGAAATAAAGTCAAGAACAACATAAGGATACCCTCTCTCACCCTTGCTCTGTCACATTATAAATCCTAACCCAAGGCAGGAAACAGGAAAAGCTATTGGAATGGAATAAGGCAAAATTTGTGATCCTCATGTGAATCTTCCTTACTAACTATATGACTTGGACAAACTGCTTAATCTCTGTTTTCAGTTTCCTCATCTGAAAAATGGAGGATTATTAGTATTTACCTCATATAATAATTGCTATTTCATATATATCAATATACACAAAATATACAAGAGTTAACGTGAATGAACTAGAGGTACATATATCACTATGGCTGAAATACAAAAAAGTATATGTTGAGTTTTTAAAAAGTTGTATTAAGTTGTATTAAGATGTATTCACTATACAAAGTTTAAAAACAGGTATGACAATAATACATATGTACAAATAAATTGTATAAATTGTATTAAAACAGATGTGGGAAGGCTATACTGGACTTCAAAACAATGATTAACTCTGGGGAAGGAAGGAAAATATTCAAGAAGGGATTTTGCCTTTACCTTTAAGATGCAAAAGAGTTAAGGTTCAACCGTGAATTCTGCAGCAAATGCACTGAGTGAGCTCCGCATGGCTTGGGATATAGGCGGGTGGCACACCCCAGTTAGTGAGGTCAGCCCAACTCAGACTTTATTCCCTTCATGAACACTGAGGCTAAACACCCTTGTAATCCCCCCTTCTTATCAGAGAGTAGCAAAAAATGCCACCCACAAACATGTCACTTTGGTATAAGGTTTACTTTGAGCTCAAAGCAACTAAAAAGAAGCTGAGACAAGAAAAGCTCTCAGCTCCGGGGCCAACACAACACAAGCACACAGTTTGCCTAAGAGCAGGACAAAAAAACTTGCAAAGGTGCCTCATCTCCCCTCTCCAATCACTGGAGACAAGCTAGACCCTTATCAGCCCAGAGATTACACCAGAAGGATCTACATATTGAACTTGACTAACGGCCCCACGTAACTTCCTTTAGTTTCCCATATATTTACCTTTCCACAATTGGCCCACACCCAGACTCGAGATTTTTTCTTTGCCTTGTTACTTCTCTAAAAATTTATTGCTCTTTTGCTAAGCTGCTCTATAAGCCCAATTACCAACCAAGCCTTGAGTTACTCTTCTCTCATAATCTGCGTGTTTCATGCATGATGCTCATGTTAATAAGGTTGTTTGTTCTAGTCTGTCTTTTGTGGCAGAGCACCAGATGACACCTAGAAGGGTAGAAAGAAAAATATTTTTTCCTCCCCCTGCAGTATCCTTACATTTATTGCATTTTGGCTACCTCTAATGGGGTTGGAATAATATCCTTACTTTATTAGGTTGAGCTAATCCTGGGAATCCATAAATGTTTTTCACAGTTTGCCCTTTTGAAAACCTCTTATCTCTGCCAATTATTGACAATTCCAACCCAAGAATTGTTTTATTTCCTGTTTGGGGTTAAGGAACAGAACAATCATGGAGTTATGTGCCACCCTAACTCCAAGTCCTCTGACTGTACTGAGTGCCCCTCGTAGGTTCATGTCCCTGTCATTATGTCCTCCAGGATCGGGACTAATGTCTGGTTTCCTGTGTAGCCCAGCAGCACTACAGTAACCGGCTAATAAATGTCGGTCAAACTCATGTTGAACTGACTACATTATGGGGTCTGTGTCCATACTTCCCAAATTTTCCAGGATAGTTCCAAAAAGGACAATTCTCCATGCCATCTGGGTCACATGAATTTGGTTTCTGAAGCTGTTTTCTTCCCTTTTTCTTTTCTTTGAAATAGTTTTGCTTGTTAAATTTTACACCCATGTCCCTTTACTCTCCCCACTTCCCTTGAAAAGGCGCACTCATGTCTTTGGACCCAAGTCTCCAGACTTGCAGGTGAGAACATTGGCAGCTGAAGTGCCAGAGTGCAGGTAATTAACAAGAGACAGATGAAAGTGGGGTGCATTTCTCCCCTGTTCCAATTAATTTCTTTTATCTTCATTATCTTTCTTCTTGCTTATTTGGTTCTATTCTGTTCTTTCCCCAGCTGACTTAAGCGAAAAAATAACTCATGTATTTTGGGGCTTTCTTAGTTTTGAGTAAAAGCCTTTAAGGCTATTAATGTTCCTCTAAATACCTCTTTAGATATATCCCACAAACTATGTCTTTCCCTATATTTCCTCCTTTCTTGTATTCTATTGGATTGGTTAATTTTTAAAAATATCCTAATATTTTTCCTTCTTCAGTTTAAAAAGCTGTAAATTGTATGTCTATTCTCTTTTTTTAAAAAAGATTTTATTTATTTATTTGAGGAGGGAGCATGAGCGAGGGGTAGGGGCAGAGGGAGAGGGAGGAACAGACTCCTGGCCGGACAGACAGTCCGACATGGAGCTCAATCCCAGGACCCTGGGATCATGACCTGAGCTGAAGGCAGATGCTTAACTGACTGAGCCACCCAGGTATCCCTGTATGTCTTTTCTTTAATACACACACACACACACACACATATCCTTTAATAAACTGATCTAAAGCCTAAATTTATTTAGGATCTCTAATCTGTCTTAGACAGAAACCTTAGTTTTTTTTTAAACAGCTCTTCTCCCCAACTATTAGATTTTTATCCTTTAAAAAGCACACACAAAATAATAAGATATTTAAGACAATGATTAATTTAAGCTAAAAAATTGTTTTTAATTTTATATTTGTCCTCTTTGTTGGGAGACAATTGTCCATGGAATTTCCACACAACCTGTAACCGCTTGTGTCAACAAAGACCCTTGGAAGACAGAGGTAGTTTCTCCCTTGGGGGCAAGAGCAGATTTGTTTTTTTTTCACCAGGACAATAAAGATAATGTCTTCCTCAGGGGCGAAGATACGGCAGGCTGGCTCACAGTTTCTTCAAAGGAATGGAAGGAAAGCGAGGAAATAAACATAATCCAAGAACGAAAAGATTGCAGAGCTGCACAGCTCGGTGGTTTTCAGCTGTGCTCTAAGGCCAGTGTGGGAGTAGAAGCCACCTGAGCTGCTCGGCGTCGCCCCTCTGGGGTTTGGGGCTTTAGGAGAAGCGATGTGAACAGGAAGCCCAGTCACAGTCCTTCGTCTCTGACCCTGGAGTCTCTCCAGCAGCCATGAGACTGGCAGACACCTCGTGACCTTGCAAGCAGGGGGAAATCGTAGGCCTTTCATAGTTTCTGACAGCCTTCCTTCTGCTCACTTTTGTTCTTGCACACGAACATCTTTTAATCGTCTCTTCCGAGAAAGTAGGTGGGAGGCAAACTCTCAGTATTTACATGTCTGAAACCCCTCATACAAATAATTTAGCAGGGCACAGAATTGTAGGTTTATAATTGTCTCTACTTGGCACTTCGAAAATATTTCTCTAGACTTATGCTGATGACAAGTCTAATGTCAGTCAGCGCTGCTTTTTCCTAGGGAATCTGTCTTTTCTTCCTGGCAGATGTGAAGAGTTTTATCTTTATCCTAGAGGCTCTGCAGTTCGATTCCGATTAGGCCTGGTCTGCATTTATCTCCATTTATTCTGCTCCGTACTCAGAGTGTGCCTGTGATCGGAGGGCTCGTGTCTTGTGCCACTTCGGAAAAATTCTGGCCACTCCTGTGCCATTCTTTTCATTCTCTTCTGGAACTGCAATAACACATACTGTGGAGCTTCTTTATCTTCACTTAACTCAATTCAGGTTTTTAATCTTTACATATTCGTGCTGTATTCTCGGTGAGTTCTTTAGTAATAGCTTAATTTCTTAATTCTCTTCTCAATGGAGTCTAGTCTCATCTGTTTTTCTCTTCTTTATTTCAATGAATTCTGTTACTCATTTCTGATATTTCTAATTGTTTCTTTTTCATATCGATTTACATTCTATTTCTGCCTGGTTTTGCCCCTTATTCAGAATTTCCTGTTCTTCTCCTTTTGTATTTTTTTAATGGGTATTATCCTCCATTGATCTCTCTAAGGATGTTAGGCATTCCTTTTTTAAAGAACACTTTTTGGGGCGCCTGGGTGGCTCAGTTGGTTAAGCGACTGCCTTCGGCTCAGGTCATGATCCCGGAGTCCCTGGATCGAGTCCCGCATCGGGCTCCCTGCTCCGCAGGGAGTCTGCTTCTCCCTCTGACCCTCCCCCCTCTCATGTACTCCCTCTCTCTCATTCTCTCTCTCTCAAATAAAAATAAATAAAATCTTTAAATAAATAAAGAAAGAAAGAACACTTTTTGATTTTACTTTACTCTCCAGTGAATTCAGATTCTAGTTGTTGATTTGGTTGGCTGACACTCTGAGGTCAGAGTTCTTTATGTGGTTTGGAATTTGTGTGTGCAGACCCATCTTGTATGGGAGACAATCACTAATGTCCTCTCCCTAAACCGCTCCTTGGTTAGAGATTTTTACGGTTCCTGTACTTGTATTCCTAGCCCAGAATCAAACTGGTAGTGCTGTCTGGGTTCCCACCCAAAGGTGAGATTGCTGATGATGCCATAGGGGTGACTTATCTCAGTTCCTGATAAAGAGGCCATGTCTCAAAATATACACATGGATCAATGGAACAGAACAGAAAGCCCAGAAACAATCCCATGATTATATAGTCAATTAATTTTTGGTAAAGGAGGCAAGAATATACAATGGGAAAAAGACGGTCTCTTCAACAAATGGTGATGGAAAACTGGACAGCTACATTCAAAAGAATGAAACTGCACCACTGTCTTACATCGTACACAAAAATAAACTCAAAATGGATTACGGATCTTGGAGACCTGATTGGAGGTCAAGAGCCTTGGAGACCTGAAACCATAAAAATCCTAAAAGAGAGCACAGGCAGTAATTTCTCTGACATCAGCCATTGCAACATCTTTCTAGATAAGTCTCCTACGGCAAGGGAAACAAAATCAAAAATAACCTATTCGAAGTATAACAAAATAAAAAGCTTCTGCATAGCAAAGGAAACAATCAACAAAAGTAAAAGACAAGCTACCGCATGAAAGAAGATATTTGCAAATGACATATCTGATAAAGGGTTAGTATCTAAAATATGTAAAGAACTTATATAATTCAACACCCCAAAACCAAATAATCCAATTTAAAAATGGGCAGAAACTGATGGCTAACAGATACAGGAAAAGATGCTCAACACCACTCATCATCAGGGAAATGCAAATCAAAGGCACAATGAGATATCACCTCACACTTATCAGAATGGCTAAAATCAAAAATTCAGGAAACAACAGCTGTTGGTGAGGATGTGGAGAAAAAGGAGTCCGCGTACACTGTTGGTGCGAATGCTGGTACAGCCACTATGGAAAACAGTACGGGGATTCCTCAAAAAATTAAAAATAGAATTATCATATGATCCGGTAATTGCACTACTTGGTATTTGCCCAAAGAATATGAAAACACCAATTCAAAATGATATATGCACCCCTATGTTTACTGCAGCATTAGTTACAATAGCCAAATATGGAAGGAACCCTGTCCATCAACTGATGAACAAAGTGGTATATATACAGTGAAATATTACTCAGCCACAAAAAGTCTGAAATCTTGCCATTTGCAACAGCATGGATGGTTCTAGAGGGTATAATGCTAAGTGAAATAAGTCAAAGAAAGACTAATATCATATGATTTCACTCATGTGTGGAATTTAAGAAACAAACAAACAAAAACAAACAAAAGAAGATACAGAAACCCAGACTCTTAACTCTAGAAAACAAACTGCTGGTTCCCAGAGGGGTGGTGGGTACAGGGATGGGTGAAGTAGGTGATGGGGATTAAGAGCACACTTATCATGATGAGCACTGAGTCATGTACAGAATTGTTGAATCCGTATCTTATACACCTGAAACTAACATAACACTGCATGTTAAGTATACTGGACTTAAAATTAAAATAGAAGAGGCCATGTCTCTGTCCTGTTCTCCTCCCCGTAGGATCAAAGCTTCACTTAAGCTAAGGGCTACAGGTCATGGTGGCGGCAACTTGCAGCAGTGATAATTGCCTCCTTTCTAGAGTAGGAGAGCACAACCACTGCCCAACCCTATTTTTTTCAGGAGAGTATACACTCTGGCCCAGCGCATTATGCACAGCTCTTTCAGTCCCGATGCTCTGCCAGAGCCAAACCACTGGCTTCCCGTCCTTGCTTATGAACTGGAGCGCACAGCGTCTTCATTCTCACTTTCCACTTTGTGTTTGTCTCTGGTCCACAGATACATATCTTTTGTAGGGGGAAAAGGCAAAGGCATGGTCCTGCCTTTTTCATGTTCTCTTTTTAGATTGTTATCACGGCTGTGTGTGTGAAGCAGGTAAAGAGCAGTCCACAAAGCAACACCGGGTTGACTCTGTATTTCCTTACACAATGGTTCTTCACTCTGTATGGGAGAGCACACAGACCTCTTGGAGAATATGAAGATGCAAATCTTTGTTCCCAGAACATATTTTCACAAACGCAGATTTCTGCATAGGCTTCTAGGGTTCACAAGCCCAGTAAAAGTCATTCAAGGTGTCAGATAAGGACATCTTTGACCCATACTCAAAATCATGTCATGAGTTCAAATACAGACAACTGAAATTACTGTATGAAGAGAACTGAAAAATACCAAATACATACCAAAATATCATATGGTAATAAGTACCATATGATATATATACACATAAGTATGTGTAGTTTGCATACCTATACATTTTAAGGAATGTATACTTTATGGTAATAAAGACACAGATGAGGTCATCATTGTCTTGTAGTAGCTACTAGGAATGTAGACATATTTACAGAAATAAAAAAGTCTGCTTTTTACAGGCTGGACAAAGAAACTCCTTACTGAAACTCAGGACAACTCTGAAGGGCCATCCTCATTTAGAGCTGCCTATGGGTGGGCTGAGGCCTTTGCTGTCAATGCATCACAGCCCAACTTCTCCCCTTAACCAGTCCCGCTTCCGTCCCTTCCCTTCCACAGGGGTTGATCCTGACAGAACCTGAAAATAAGCTTCCAGCTTGCTAACTTCTGTCTTAGAGGATGCCTTCTGGGGGACCCTGACTCATGACTCCTAGACAACAACAAAACCAGGTGACAAAAGAATTTGGTGTGTCTAGGGGGACAGCAAGCATCAAGGAACATACACTCAGAGTGAGGCAGATCTGCATTGGAATTTGGGTCCCTACTACCCCGTGGAAGTGCCCTACCAAACCTGAGGGTTACGCCCACAAAGACGTGAACCACAGCCCCAGGTGCATCTTGGCAGGGTGCTTCATGATCCTCCCAGAGGCTGTCTCCTACTCACCCTTTCATCCCCCGGAAGGCTATCAGGAGGCAGCTTCTCATCACCACATGGGTTCTGAAGAGGTATGAGGCTTCCTGCCTTTGCTTTCCTCACGAGAGGCACAGGATATATAACCTCTTAGCTGTAGTCTAGAACTGGCTCCTCAGAACGGAGTCCTTCACAACTTTTGTTATAATCATCCACTTGTTAGAGACTGAATTAGGTTGGAGTCCTAAACCCCAATAGCTCAGAATGTAACCTTACTTGGAGAAAGAGTCTTTACAGAGATAATCAAGTTAAAATGAGGTCATTAGGGTGGGCCCTAATCCAGTATGACTGATGTCCTTATATAAAGGGGAACTTGGGCACAGTGACAGACCCACAGGGAGATCACCATGTGAGGAATCAGAGACAGGGGTGCTGCTTCTACGAGACAAGGAATGACCAAGATGGCCAGCAAACCGCAGAAGCTAGTGGGGAGGCTGGAACAGATTTTGCCTCACAGTCCTCAGAAGGAACTGACCCTTCTGTGATCTTAATTTCAGATTTCCAGGCTCCAGGACTATGAGACAAAAGAAGCCCCCCAGTCTGTGGCACCTTGTCATAGCAGCTCCAGGACACCAATATAGCCCCTTTTGTATCCATGTCATCCTTTTTTGGTGTGTGGGAGAGGGACCACAGGGAACTGGCTACAGTCTATGTGAGTAACGAACCATCTAAAATCTAGAGGTGGCTCCCTGCAGCTAATCAGCCAAATCAGCAGGCCTGGGCCTCGCCTGGTGTGTTCAGGCCTGAGAAAACTTACATCACAGTTTCTCCATCTATAGAATGGAGACAGCACCTACCTCAGCAAACTGTAGTGCAAATGACATAACATTCATGAAGCACATACTTAAGTCATTTTCAAGCCAAAACAATGACTTGGATAGTTCAACATAGGCACAATTTTTTTTTTAAAAGATTTTATTTATTTATTTGACAGAGAAAGACACAGAGAGAGAGGGAACACAAACGGGGAGTGGGAGAGGGAGAAGCAGACTCCCTGCCGAGCAGGGAGCCCGATGCGGGACTCGATCCCGGGACTCCAGGATCATGACCTGAGCCGAAGGCAGTCGCTTAACCAACTGAGCCACCCAGACATATGCACAATTTTGACTGTTGTCCGCAACACCTGGTTATAAATCATATGCTTGCCAAAGTGACTGGGGCGGGGGCGGGGGTCTAAAAAATGAGTTTGGGTTTCACAGTACTACTCCATCCTCACTGGCCCCTTGCTCCAGGCTCACCTCCATATTTAAAATCCAAATGTCCCCATGTACCTTCCAAGGTTAAGATCCTTAAAGGCTCCCTTCTTACCATCCCATGATAAAATCAAAGTTCTTTAGGCCCTCTGTCCCTGCTCATAAATGTTCTCAAGGAAGATAATCTTAACTTGCAGTTGGTAACACAACATGATACTTTGATTCCAGTTCGCTGTGTTTCTACCTCAGAGTCTTCCTCTTAAATGCTCTTCTCCCGCTCAATGATACTAAGGCAGGATAACAGATCATCGTTCCCCACTACGCATGTTTTCTGTACTAGTCAATCATTATTAACTCAACCTCTGTCTTCTTCCCTCTAGGCAAAGCTATGACATATTCTTTTTCTTTTTCTGGTTTAGTAATTATTTTGACAGTCCCTTGAACGGGGGAGGGGCTGTTTCTTCGAGAGTTCTGGAACTGTCAAGGTGACTTGTAGTCCGCTTTTTTTTTTTTTTAAGATTTTATTTATTTATTTGAGAGAGAGAAAGCATGAGAGGGGGGAGGGTCAGAGGGAGAAGCAGACTCCCCGCCGAGCAGGGAGCCGATGCGGGACTCGATCCAGGGACTCCAGGATCATGATCTGAGCCGAAGGCAGGCGCCCAACCAACTGAGCCACCCAGGCGCCCCTTATAGTCCGCTTTTAACCAGGCTGACTTTAGGCAAAGGATTACTTTGCAGCTCTTCGGGCGGTGTTTCTCTTTCTAGATCAGAACACACAGTCCCTTGGTTTTTACCGCAATTATGTTATTAACGGCTACCGTTGGTGGGGTGCTGTGTGCCGAAGGCTGTGTCGTGCACTTCCTGTGCATCCGCTCGTTAGCACCCGGCACAGTCCCATGGGATGGACCCTACTCCTCTTCCCACCATGTCCACGTGGGTGGCGTGCAGACCTTGGTTCACTTGCTCAAGGTCAAACAGCGGGAAGCGGCAGAGCCAAGATCAAATGCAGGGCAGGTGGTGCTCCTGACGCCTACGCTTTAAGGCCTCCCATTTAAATCTAGGGGCTCACAGGAAATGGCTCCGTTTCCAGTACTGTTTCCAGAATTAGCCCATGTAGCCTAATTAGTAATTATGTAAATAAGAACAAGTCTAACATTTATCCCTATGGTGCCTTCCATGACATTTCCTTTTCGAATGATTCATTGAGCTTTCAGATTAATTATCTTGATTTATAAGTACTTCTGGACTGTTTACAGCCTGTGTGATTGTGTTCATATCTAAATTAACTTAAAAATCAGTCTTACTTATAAAAACAGTGCGTACTGTCAATTACTTTGCTTTGCATTCCAATGTTTCACAGCCCTTAATTTAATTACCTCTATTCATTTTGTAATAAAAAAAAAAACCTGTTTATCAAATCTGGCTGGCAGGTTCAGCACTTCACAAATTCAGGTTGTTCTAACTCATGATTCCATGCTGCCTTGAGGTTTCTCACTTTGTTCCAATATTCTGTTTTTATTCTTACTTAATTTCTGAGTGCCAGGAGCATAGCATGTTGGTCAGAGGTAAGCACAACTCCTACTCAGGCAACTTCTATCCTGTGACTTCATCCAGAAACCATATGAGAACCAGCAAGTTCAAAATATTCTTTCAAACTTTCAGTTTCTCATAACTATTCTTAATTTTTTTTGAAGATTTTATTTATTTATTTATTTGACAGAAAGAGAGGGAGCAACAGAGGAAGAGGGAGAGGCAGGCTCTCCACTGAGCAGGGAGCCCAACACGGGACTCGATCCAAGGACCCTGGGATCATGATCTGAGCCGAAGGCAGACACTTAACTGACTGAGCCACCCAGGCACCCCTTGTTTTTAATTTTTTTTATTTTTGCCTTTGTGATTTTATAAAATTAAAAAAATGCCAATAGTAAACTGCATTGCTGTGTAATCATGAAAATACAAGGGCTTTTTTTTGTTTGTTTTGTTTTGAAAATACAAGGTATTTTAAATGGCAAAAAAAAAAAAAAAAAAGAATTTCAGTTCTGGTTGAAGATTCACAGAAAACAAAGAATTTCCATAATGAAATCGTGGGGACCACTCATTTTAGGGCAGCCTTCTACTGAATTAACGTCCCATGTTTCTATACCATAGTTCCCCCCCTCAACGATCTCCTGGACCCCCTCAGAGCAGAAACAAAATTTCGAATCCTTCTGAATCCTCTCAAATTTACTTTAGAGCTCTAGACATCTTAAATATTTAAAACAAATCGTGTGCATGTGAAAAACAAAGATGTGTTTGCTACTGCTGTTTAGCCAGGGTGGGGAGTGGAGAGCTGGGGCCCCACATTCTCTGTGGGACCTTAGGGATCCCAAGCAAGGTCTCAGGGCCCTGCCGGAATGTAATGGCTTCTAACTTAAAAGAAAAAAGTAAGCCTCAGAAATCTCTGTTCAAATAAAATATCATAGGAGCTTCTAGTGAGAGAAGGAATTGCAGGGGAGTGGGAGCCTGCAGCCCAGACCATTAGCTTAGAGTCCTGGTGGAGAACCACACACACAGAATACAAATGGGAAGATGTTCCAAAATCGACTGTGGAGAGGGTCACACATCTCTGCGAATATGCTAAAGACCACGGGATCACACAACTTAAATGGGTGAATTGTGCGGTATGTGGACCGTATCTCAACAGAGGTATGAAAACAGTTAAGTGACTAAATAAACTTAACTGATCAAAGAAATAAGCGTTCTAGAAATGGAGAGCTTCTATTTTGTATTTAGTCTCTATCTCATCTTCAGAACTTATCAAAGACTTCATTTCTGCACTCATATTTTCAGGTGAGATAATTAAACCTTTCTTTTTTTTTTTTTTTTAAAGATTTTATTTATTTATTTGTCAGAGAGAGAGCGCGTGAGCACAGGCAGGGGGAGAGGAAGAGGGAGAAGCAGGCTCCCCACCGAGCAGAGAGCCCGACGCGGGACTTGATCCCAGGACCCCGGGATCATGACCTGAGCCAAAGGCAGCCGCTTAACCAACTGAGCCACTCAGGCGTCCCAAGATAATTAAACCTTTCTGAAGCAGGCATTACTTCTGTACTCTGGGCTTTTCTCTCCAGGGTAAAATGTTTGTCAAAGTTTTGCCCAATTGTTTAAATCTCCCAGTAAATGCCTGGTCTGGATCTTCACAGCTTTGTACAATCACTATAGTTTAAGTGAGGTCACATCTAGCTTTTTGATCATTTTTTCCAGTAAATCATGTTTAATGGGAGACAGGTATTTCCCTTCCTTAAGCCTCAAGTAAGTGAATGGGGGCCCCATTTTATCCCATCTCGTTCTCCTGCCTCCTGGGAAAAATACAAAATGGGAAACTGGATTTGTTCATCTAAAACCGCAAATGTAACCTCAATTAGAACACGGACTCTGTGAGGGCAATCGCAGTTTCTTCTTCATTTTATGTCACCTCAATCTGTACCAGACCCCCCACTCTGCCAGGGACTGCACACGCTGCGAGGTAAACCCCAGGGCCAGCTCGAAAAAGTAACTTGAACTTGCCAGATGTCATACAGAGCTGGCTTTCTGACTATTCCCAGGGGAAAACAGGCAAAACAAAAATTAACCTCAAGAACTTTAAACGTTTGATTTCAATGGCTTGTTCAAAACTGGAGTAAAGACCAAACTTGAGACTCTCACTGACAAAAGGCCTTTTATAGAGCAGACTCTCTTGGATTTGACCTTCTTCCTTGCTTTCTCATCCCACTTTCTTCCACCACAACCCTGTCTACGGGTCCTTTTAGGCCACATCCTTTTAGATGTTTTAGGCCATCAAGATGCCTTGATACTACATGTCTTAATATTTCTTCCTGACTCCCATAATGCCCCCAAATTAACACTGTCTCAACTGTTTTACAGCAACAGACCCCAGCGAACAGATAGCCATCCCTGTTGTATTCTCAAGTTGTATTCTCATCCCTTTTGGTAACAGAAATGTCTAGGGGAGATGGGTTAGGTTAATTACTTCTGAAAAAACACTTATTGATTTGTTATTTCTAGAATAGAATCTAATACCAACTCTCTGCCATAGGGTAGAAATGGATAGGGGAACAAAAAGTTGTGACCATCGAAATTTTTAAAACATTGTAGCTGCTCTGGGCAAGGACAGGGGTGGCCGGGGGATGGAATGAAACGGGGAGGAAAACATGAGATGCAAGGTGCTGGGGACATTCACCACGGTGGGGTGCTGACTCCATGGGTACCCGCCATACTATTCTACTTCACAACTTAAACACATTGTTTTTCAAATATCCAAATACTAGATTTAAAAAATTAAAGGAAAAAAGGATATCAATACTTAGTCATTTACCTACAGAAATTATATAATGGAAGGAAACATTGGCCACAGATTATGCATTCACATGTGAAAAAGAAATAGTTTTTTCCATATTTAAAAATAAAATTCCCGCTGTTAGTACTGGACTCTATTTCAACAAAGAAAAAAATGAGTTCAGCTTCCCCACATGAGAGACAAATGTGAAGCATTATTTTCTTTTGCACCAAATCCAAACGAGTCTAGCAGAGTCCACAACAAAAGTTCACAGAGGGCAGATGTGATACGTTAGTTGAAAGTAAATGGAATGTGGGGGGAGGGGGGGGCGGAGCAAGATGGCGGAGGAGTAGGAGACCTGGATTTCGTCTCCTCTCAGGAATTCAGCGGGATAGGGATCAAACCATTCTGAACACCTACAAACTCAACAGGAGAGCGAAGAAAAGAATAGCAACAACTCTCTCATCACCACTTTCTGGAAGGTAGGACGTGCGGAGAAGTGAATGCGAGGCGATATTCGGGAGGATAGACAGCGGGGGAGGGGCCTCCGTCGGCCGCTTCTGGCAAGTGATAGAACCGCGGAGCACAAAATCGGAACTTTTAAAAGTCTGCTCCGCCGAGGGACGTCACTCTGGTGGCTAAGCGGGGGGTGGAACCCTCATGGGACAGTGCGGTCTCAGGACCCTCGGGGTCACAGAAAGACCGGGGGTGCCTGAGTGTGGCAGAGCTCCCAGGTAACGGAGCAGGGAAGCCGGCTGCAGAGGCGGAGCCCAGGCGCAGGCTCTCAGCTCGGGGTGGCCATAAACCGTGATCCGCGGCACAGTCGGGCCACTGCTCCTCCAGCACGGACCCAACAAGCGGCAGATCCGGGGAGACTCACCTTCCTCCCCCGGGAGGAGCCGCACGGGAGTGCACCGCAGGGATCTGCTGGGATTGGAGACTCCACCCGGGGTCGGGTGCCAGAGATAGAAACGCGCGGTCACAGGCCGGGTGAGCACAGAGTGCGGCCGGAGACCGGGGAGACGAGAGTGACAGACGACTTTTCTCTGGGAGCTCACTGAGGAGTGGGGCCCCGAGTTCTCGGCTCCTACGGGGCGGAGATTGGGAGGCCGCCATTTTCACTCTCCGCCTCCAAAGCTGTATGGAAAGCTCGCAGGGAACAAAAGCCCCGGAGAGCAAACCCGAGCAGATTACTTAGCCGGGAGGGGGCAAGGGCGGGGCAATTCTGCCTCCAGCAGAGATATTTGGAAACCACGGCAACAGGCCCCTCCCCAGAAGATCAGTGAGAAGAGCCAGCCAAGACCAAGTTTACTGATCAATGAGAACGGCAGAACTCCAGCACTAGGGGACTACTGCACATAGAATTCATGGCTTTTTTACCATGATTCTTTAGTTTTTCAAAGTTAATTTTTTTTAACTGTCTTTTTTTTTTTTTGAATTTTTCTTTTTCCCTTTTTCAACCAACATCTTATCAATCCCTTTTTTTAAAAAACATTTTTCAGGGGTGCCTGGGTGGCTCAGCCGTTAAGCGTCTGCCTTCGGCTCAGGTCATGATCTCAGGGTCCTGTGATCGAGCCCCGCATCAGGCTCCCTGCTTGGCAGGAGTCTGCCGCTCCTGCTCCCTCTGCTACTCTCTCTCTCTGTCAAGTAAATAAATAAAATATTTAAAAAAAAAAACAAACAAACCATTTTTCAGGGGCGCCTGGGTGGCTCAGTTGGTTAAGCGACTGCCTTCGGCTCAGGTCATGATCCTGGAGTCCCGGGATCGAGTCCCGCATCGGGCTTCTTGCTCGGCGGGGAACCTGCTTCTCCCTCTGACCCTCCCCCTCTCATGTGCTCTCTGTCTCTCTCATTCTCTCTGTCTCAAATAAATAAATAAAATCTTAAAAAAAAAAAAACATTTTTCATTTTTTAGAGTCATATTCTATACCTTCATAGTAGTTACCCGTATTTTTGGCATATATATATAAGTTGTTCTCTCTTTAAAATTTTGAGATAGTTTCTTCTAACAGATTAAAATATACCCCAAATCTCTAGTATATGGTTTTTTCTACTCCCCTGCCTGATCACATTCTCTTCCTTTTTTTTTCCTTTTCCTTTTTTTAAATCCTCTTCTTTCTTTTTTCAAACAACTTATCAATTCCTTTTAAAAAAATTTTTATACTTTCCATCTTTACAGTCATGTTCCATCCCTTCATCATATCAACCCTTATTTTTGCACATATATAAGTTTTTCTTTCTTTAAAATTTTGGGAGGCACTTTATTCTAAAAGACCAAAATACACCCCAAATCTAGTGTGTGGCACTGATCTATATACCAGCCTGATCATATTTGATCACATTCTGGTTTTTTTTGTTGTTGTTGTTTTGTTTTGTATGTTTTTGTTTTTATCTTTATCTTTTTCTATTTCTTTTTTCTCTCTTTTCGTTTCTTTTTCCACTGCTTCAGGTCTTTTCTGATTTGTTTAGAGTATATTTTCTGGGGACGTTGTTACTCTGCTAGCATTTCGTTCTCTCATTAATCTATTCTCCTCTGCACAAAATGACAAGACGGAAAAAATCACCTCAACAAAAAGAACAAGAGGTACTACCGACTGCCAGGGACCTACTCAATACGGACATTAGTACGATGTCAAATCTAGAGTTCAGAATCATCACTGTAAAGATACTAGCTGGGCTTGAAAAAATATGGAAGTTATTAGAGAAACTCTTTCTGGAGAAGGAAAAGAACTAAAATCTGACCAAGTATAAATCAAAAAGGCTATTAATGAGGTGCAATCAAAAATGGGGGCGCTAACTGCTAGGATAAATGAGGCAGAAGAGAGCATCAGTAATATAGAAGACCAAATGATGGGAAATAAAGAAGCTGAGAAAAAGAGAGATAAACAACAACTGGATCACGAGGGCAGAATTCGAGAGATAAGCGATACCATAAGACAAAACAACATTAGAATAATTGGGATCCCAGAAGAAGAAGAAAGAGAGAGAGAGGCAGAAGGTATAATGGAGCAAACCATAGCAGAGAACTTCCCTAATTTGGGGAAGGAAACAGGCCTCAAAATCCAGGAAGCACAGAGAACCCCTCTCAAAATCAATGAAAATAGGTCAACACCCCGACATCTAATAGTAAAACTTACGAGTCTCAGAGACAAAGAGAAAATCCTGAAAGCAGCTCGGGAGAAGAGATATGTAACCTACAATGGTAGAAACATTAGATTGGCAACAGACCTATCCACAGAGACCTGGCAGGCCAGAAAGGACTAGCAGGTATATTCAGAGCACTAAATGAGAAAAATATGCAGCCAAGAATACTCTATCGAGCTAGGCTGTCATTGAAAATTGAAGGAGAGATAAAAAGCTTCTAGGACAAACAAAAACTAAAGGAATTTGCAAACACAAAACCAGCCCTACAAGAAATCTTGAAAGGGGTCCTCTAAGCAAAGAGAGACCCTAAAAGCAACATAGACCAGAAAGGAACACAGACAATATACGGTAACAGTCACCTTACAGGCACTAAATTCCTATCTTTCAATAGTTACCCTGAATGTAAATGGGCTCAATGCCCCAATCAAAAGACACAGGCTATCAGACTGGATTAAAAAACAAGACCCATTGATATGCTGTCTGCAAGAGACTCATTTTAGAACCAAAGACACCCCCAGATTGAAAGTGAGGGGGTGGAAAACCATTTACCATGCTAATGGACACCAAAAGAAAGCTGGGGTGGCAATCCTTATATCAGACAAATTGGATTTTAAACCAAAGACTGTAATAAGAGATGAGGAAGGACATTATATCCTACTTAAAGGGTCTATCCAACAAGAAGATCTAACAATTGTAAATATCTATGCCCCTAACATGGGAGCAGCCAATTATATAAGGCAATCAATAACAAAAGCAAAGAAACACATCGACAACAATACAATAATAGTGGGGGACTTTAACACCCCCCTCACTGAAATGGACAGATCGTCTAAGCAATAGATCAACAAGGAAATAAAGAGTTTAAATGACACACTGGACCAAATGGACTTCACAGACATATTCAGAACATTCCATCCCAAAGCAACGGAATACACATTCTTCTCTAGTCCCCATGGAACATTCTCCAGAACAGATCACATCCTAGGTCATAAATCTGGTCTCAACCGGTACCAAAAGACTGGGATCATTCCCTGCCTATTTTCAGACCACAGTGCTTTGAAACTAGAACTCAATCACAAGAGGAAAGTTGGACAGAACTCAAATACATGGAGGCTAAAGAGCATCCTACTGAAGAATGAATGGGTCAACCAGAAAATTAAAGAAGAATTTAAAAAATACATGGAAACCAATGAAAATGAAAACACAACTGTTCAAAATCTTTGGGATGCAGCAAAGGCAGTCCTAAGAGGAAACTATATAGCAATACAAGCCTTTCTCAAAAAACAAGAAAGGTCTCAAGTACATAACCTAACCCTACATCTAAAGGAGCTGGAGAAAGAACAGCAAATAAAGCCTAAATCCAGCAGGAGAAGAGAAATAATAAAGATCAGAGCAGAAATCAATGAAATAGAAACTAAAAGAACAGTAGAACAGATCAACGTAACTAGGAGCTGGTTCTTTGAAAGAATTAACAAGATTGATAAACCCCTGGCCAGACTTATCAAAAAGAGAAGAGAAATGACCCAAATCAACAAAATCATGAATGAAAGAGGAGAGATCACAACCAACACAAAGAAATACAAACAATTATAAGAACATATTATGAGCAACTCTATGCCAGCAAATAAGATAACCTGGAAGAAATGGATGCATTCCTAGAGATGTATCAACTACCAAAACTGAACCAGGATGAAATAGAAAACCTGAACAGACCTATAACCACTAAGGAAATTGAAGCAGTCATCAAAAATCTCCCAACAAACAAAAGCCCAGGGCCAGATGGCTTCCCAGGGGAATTCTACCAAACATTTCAAGAAGAATTAATACCTATTCTTCTGAAACTGTTCCAAAAAATAGAAATGGAAGGAAAACTTCCAAACTCATTTTATGAGGCCAGCATTACCTTGATCCCAAAACCAGACAAAGACCCCATCAAAAAGGAGAACTACAGACCAATATCCCTGATGAACATGGATGCAAAAATTCTCACCAAAATACTAGCCAATAGGATCCAACAGTACATTAAAAGGATTATTCATCACGACCAACTGGGATTTATCCCTGGGCTGCAAGGTCGGTTCAACATCCGCAAATCAAAAAATGTGATACAATACATTAAAAAAAGAAAGAACAAGAATCATATGATCCTCTCAATAGATGCAGAAAAAGCTTTTGACAAAGTACAGCATCCTTTCTTGATCAAAACTCTTCAGAGTATAGGCATAGAGGGTACATACCTCAATATCATAAAAGCCATCTATGAAAAACCTACAGCGAATATCATTCTCAATGGGGAAAAACTGAGAGCTTTCCCCCTAAGGTCAGGAACGCAGCAGGGATGTCCACTATCACCACTGCTATTCAACATAGTATTGGAAGTCCTAGCCACAGCAATCAGACAACAAAAAGAAATCAAAGGCATCCAAATCGGCAAAGAAGTCAAACTCTCACTCTTTGCAGATAATATAATACTTTATGTGGAAAACCCCAAAGACTCCACCCCAAAACTGCTAGAACTCATACAGGAATTCAGTAAAGTGGCAGGATATAAAATCAATGCACAGAAGTCAGTGGCATTCCTATACACCAACAACAAGACAGAAGAAAGAGAAATTAAGGAGTCGATCCCATTTACAATTGCAGCCAAAACCATAAGATACCTAGGCATAAATCTAACCAAAGAGGCAAAGGATCTGTACTCAGAAAACTATAAAATACTCATGAAAGAAATTGAGGAAGACACAAAGAAATGGAAAAACATTCCATGCTCATGGATTGGAAGAACAAATATTGTGAAGATGACAATGCTACCTAGAGCAATCTACACATTCAGTGCAATCCCCATCAAAATACCATCCACTTTTTTCAAAGAAGTGGAACAAATAATCCTAAAATTTGTATGGAACCAGAAAAGACCCAAATAGCCAGAGGAATGTTGAAAAAGAAAAGCAAAGCTGGCGGCATCACAATTCCGGACTTCTAGCTCTATTACAAAGCTGTCATCATCAAGACAGCATGGGACTGGCACAAAAACAGACACATACATCAATGGAACAGAATAGAGAGCCCAGAAATGGACCCTCAACTCTATGGTCAACTCATCTTTGACAAAGCAGGAAAGAATGTCCAATGGAAAAAAGACAGTCTCTTCAACAAATGGTGTTGGGAAAATTGGATAGTCACATGCAGAAGAATGAAACTGGACCATTTCCTTACACCACACACAAAAATAGACTCCAAGTGGTTGAAAGACCTCAGTGTGAGACAGGAGTCCATCAAAATCCTAAAGGAGAACACAGGCAGCAACCTCTTTGACCTCAGCCGAAGCAACTTCTTCCTAGAAACATCACCAAAGGCAAGGGAAGCAAGGGCAAAAATGAACTATTGGGATTTCATCAAGATAAAAAGCTTTTGCAAAGCAAAGGAAACAGTCAACAAAACCAAAAGACAACCGACAGAATGGGAGAAGATATTTGCAAATAACATATCAGATAAAGGGCTAGTATCCAAAATCTATAAAGAACTCATCAAACTCAACACCCAAAGAACAAAGAATCCAATCAAGAAATGGGCAGAAGACATGAACAGACATTTTTCCAAAGAAGACATCCAAATGGCCAACAGACACATGAAAAAGTGCTCAATATCGCTCGGCATCAGGGAAATCCAAATCAAAACCTCAGTGAGATACCACCTCACAGCAGTCAGGATGGCTAAAATTAACAAGTCAGGAAACGACAGATGTTGGCGGGGATGCGGAGAAAGGGGAACACTCCTACACTGTTGGTGGGAATGCAAGCTGGTGCAGCCACTCTGGAAAACAGTATGGAGGTTCCTCAAAAAGTTGAAAATAGAGCTACCATATGATCCAGCAATTGCACTACTGGGTATTTACCCCAAAGATACAAAAGTAGGGATCCGAAAGGATACGTGCACCCCGATGTTTATAGCAGCAATGTCCACAATAGCCAAACTGTGGAAAGAGCCAAGATGTCCATCGACAGATGAATGGATAAAGAAGATGTGGTATATATATACAATGGAATATTATGCAGCCATCAAAAGGAATGATATCTTGCCATTTGCAACAACGTGGATGGAACTGGAGGGTATTATGTTGAGCGAAATAGGTCAAACAGAGAAAGACATGTATCATATGATCTCACTGATATGAGGAATTCTTAATCACAGGAAACAAACTGAGGGTTGCTGGAGTGGGGGGTGGGGTGGGAGGGATGGGGTGACTGGGTGATAGACACTGGGGAGGGTATGTGCCCTGGTAAGCGCTATGAATTGTGTAAGTCTGTTGAATCTCAGATCTGTACCTCTGAAACAAATAATGCAATATATGTTAAGAAAAAAAAAAGAAGAAGAAGGTAGCAGGAGGGGAAGAATGAAGGGGGGGAATCGGAGGGGTAGACGAACCATGAGAGACGATGGACTCTGAAAAACAAACTGAGGGTTCTAGAGGGGAGGTGGGTGGGATGATGGGTTAGCCTGGTGGTGGGTATTGAGGAGGGCACATTCTGCATGGAGCACTGGGTGTTATGCACAAACAATGAATCATGGAACACTACATCTAAAACTAATGATGTAATGTATGGGGATTAACATAAGAATAAAAAAAAAGTAAATGGAATGTGAATATGGGGTTCCCATCAAGAGACCGCCCCCCACTCAGGTGGGAGCCAAAGAATTTACACGTAATCGGGGACAGAGAACAAGACAACTTCACCAGGCTGCTCAGACACTGTCCCCGCCACCAAGGAGCTCCCAGGCAATACGGGAAGAAGGCCATCAGAAGTGGGACATGCAAAATATGGTTTGTGTGGTGGAGCAGAGGGAAGACTCCCTTGTGGTGCCGGAGACTGAGCCATCTTTGTAAATATGGCCAAAAGGCTGAATGGGGGTCATTAGATTACCTCTCTCTCCTCCCAAGAGAAAAACACCTCTTCCGTCCATTAAGTGAAAGTCTCGGTAAGATAAGTTCATTAAAATACTAAACGAGGGAGTGCCTCTGAAGAAGTTTTGGGCCATCTGTTGTGTCAAAAGCCCATGCTGACAAGGAGAGAAAGGTGACGAGTAACCACTTTCTGGAGAAGATGCTGCCAGAACAGGGCACGCCCGGTCCAGGGGCAGCAAGACCAGACTTCCACTTCTCTCTGACCGTGGACAAACTGCCAAGCTCTCTGGACCCAAACTTCTTCATCTGCCAAAGAATGCACTTAGTGCCCCCACCCTGAGGTCTATCAAGACTGTCCCACAGGATGTCACAAGAGGTACCCCGAAGAACCTGGGCCACTGTCAAGTGCCTCTGAGAAATGCTGGGAAAACCCACCCTTCCTCCTCTTCAGAGGCCTACGTCTTCTGAAACTGTAAACCCAAAGGACCAAGTGAACCCAGATTTTCGAGTCCACCGATCACGCGTGCCACGCCAGCCTGCCAGAAGAGAAGGAGCAGGGGCATCCGCCAAACATATCTGTGTCCTCGCTTCCGGCATGGCTCAGCAGTGCCTCCCCCCACATCACGATCCCTGCCGCTCAGAATGACCCTGGGTTGCTCGCCACTTTAAACAAAACTTTAGAGTTGGAAAAATAAGCTTTTCAGACTTGCATCAAATAAACCTTATGCCATGTCGCGGAGGCTATAAGCAAGTAACACTGTCACTCAAAGAGGTAATATTCCAAGCGCATTAATGATTAATTTCCCTATTGCAAAATGAACCAGAATGTTTCTGTACAGAGGGTAGGCCACGAAGGCAACTTTTGCGATTTCTCCTTTTCTCCAAAATGATCACATCTGCTGGTTACCTGTACGTGACCCAAGGTTTTCACTTTCAGGTACCCATCCTCACAGTGGGGTAAGGCACGGGGTTGGCCAGCTAGTACAGATGGGGAAATGGGAGAGCAGAGACTGCTGTGCTCAAGGGTGCACAGGTAATGAGTGGAGAAGGGGGTCTGAACACAGGTGCGCAGAGCCCCCAAATCGCCAATTCATCCATGAAATCACACCACAGCCAGCGAAGGGCCCCTCCTCCTGAAGGCCTCCCTGAATATGGAGGACAATGGTCACATTGCCTCTCCCCTCTCCTCATCCTTTTTGAGCTCCAGCACATCCTTCAGCCCCAGTAGACTCCTTGGTAAAAATAGGAATGATATCCTTACCTCACTGAATGATTATGAAGATTAAATGGGTTAATATATATTAAAAACCCTTATAAATTACAAAACCCCATATAAGGTAAGGTATGATTATCTATCCCTTTCTTTTTGTTTTATAAGCTTTTAAAAAAACCCATCAGATTCACCACATAATAATGGCTACCGTTTAGTTAGTGCCCACCATATACCAGGCGCTGTTACCTTACTTCATCTTCAAACAGAGCCTAGAGGGAGGTCACTCAGCCGGTACAACTCTGCTCTGCCACTTACTGGTTTTTGTGACGTTGGGCAGTTCCTTTATCTTTCCATCTGCAAAACAAGGATCCTGCCTGTAGCCCCTCATCTGGTTGCTGCCAGGATCGGAGACATCAGTATACGTAAAGCACATAGTAACCACTAGATGTTTAGTGCCTCATTTCTCGTCCGTTTGTACATGGCCGAACTGTGCCTGAACTCGGATCCCGCCGTTTCTACTACCTCTTCACGCTGTGGCACTTCCCATGCTCTGTAATCTGGAAAGGGTTTACATATCTCTCTGCATTACTGGATTAAAAGGGTCTCAAAGGGCAGGGGCCACATTCGCTCCCTCTTCACCTGAAGCACGGTGCCTGGCCCACAATGGAAATAACTAACATGTGTGGGGCTGCATTAGAAAGCCCGGCCGCTCTCCCCCGGGGTTGCTGGTTTCACCAACCTTGATCTGGCTGTGGCCCCAGGGCACGTGGCTCTTGGGGCAGGGAAGTAGGAAAAAGGGGGAGAAAGGCCCTGTGAGAAACGCTGACAGAGAAAAAGACAAATGATCGGGAGGTGGGGCTGAGATAGCACTTCCCCTCAGGTGCATGCATCAAAGATCAGGGGGTAGACCCCTTTCGGTGGAGGCATAAGGGGATTATAAGCTGAAAACACCAAAGTACCGGGGCGCCTGGGTGGCTCAGTCGTTAAGCGTCTGCCTTCGGCTCAGGTCATGATCCCAGGGTCCTGGGATCGAGCCCCGCATCGGGCTTTCTGCTCCGCGGGAAGCCTGTTTCTCCCTCTCCCTCTCCCCCTGCTTGTGATCCTGCTCTCACTGTGTCTCTCTCTGTCAAATAAATAAATAAAATCTTTAAAAAAAACCAAAAAACAACAACAACAAAAACACCAAAGTACCAGGGCCCCTTTAGACTTTTGTTCTGGAGAGCTAAAGGGTCAAACGTGGAGCAGACAGGAGCAAACAAGAACAGGTCGGTCAAGACTTTTGAGTTTAATTAAGGCTCAGAGTGATGAGGGAGAAAGACCCCCTTAGGCTAACGAAGCAGCTCACCTACCTCCCAGGCCAGTTACTAAGCTCCTTCCTCCCAGCTCCAAACCCGCTGCCCCACTCTGCTGTGTGAGGACAGGCTGCGCTCTGCACACCGCAACTCTGGAGGGAGGCGGAAGGGAGGAGGGAGGCAGAAGGGAGGAGGGAGGAGGGCCTGGCTTCTTCCGCTGGCCTCCTACTTTCAGGGCCCCAGCAACACCGCTTGGGCACCCCCAGGACGCCACTTTTGACCATATAGCAGCCGAACCCACTGTGCAACCTTTCCAACTCCTGCAGAACCAGCTTCATTGGACCCTCCTCAGAGGTGGGTCCTAGTCCCTCCTCTGGACTCAGAGACGGCTGCTTTTCTTCCTCCTCAGAGGTCTGGGTCTTAGCCTTCAGGGACCACGTTTTTAAATTTTATTAATTCCGACTTTTTTTGTTTTCTCAGCCTTAGAGGGGGTAGCTGCTCCTTGTGATTGCTACCTCCGTGAAACTTTAGTGTTCTCCTTTTGACTTTTTAGCTACCTCCCTCAAAGGCTAATGTTTCTTTAAATTATTTACAATAAAAAAAAAAACAGACTGGTGTGGTTTCTGTCTCCTGCCTAAACCCTGACTGATAATACCAAGTAAGGAAGGGAGAAAGAGATTTACCAAGAGTCTGTGGTCCCTGATATCGCGCCAGATTCTAATCAACTACAAAATAAGATCCAGAATAACCATTCGCAACATAAGCCTAAAGAAATGAAAACCAAAAAGGGTACTGAAAGTAGCTCAGAGAACAACAAAGCTGCTTCTTAAAGCACAGATCCTCTGCTCATATGGGGACACATCAAAGGTATAACTAGATCCTCTTTTCTAATAATCCACAAAGAACCACTCTCCATGTACTATACCCTGGACTCAAGTACCTCTATCCCTGCAAAGAAAAAAGATCACCAGACCTATGATCCTTCAAGTTTCTTCTCATTCCTTTATCAAATATAACTCAGTGATGTCAGACGAGAACCAAGCAAGAAGCGGGGGGGGGGGCAGTCCGTGCGAAGAAGCATCCAGAGGGGTTAAGGCCTCCAGGCTGATGGAACAGGGCTGGGGGGATATATGCCACTGCAGTCTGTCATGGAGCAATGCCTCCTTTCCAGAATCATTAGTCAGGGGTTTAGCCACAGCTTGTCCAGCCACCTACGACCCATCAGTAATGGTGTTTCCTTCAAATGGTTTACAACACTTTCCTATTGCCCTCACTTGACAGGTGATAGGGAGACAGTCTTTGTTCCTACGGAAAGTGCGAAGAACCTGAATCTGACAAACCAGATAGGAGGTAATTTCTTCTTGGCAGGGTTTTTCAAGGTTCTGAATTTCTTCATCTGTTTATTTTTTGGAGAGAAAGGCTGAGAAAGGTGGGGGTAAGCGAAGAATCCTGGCTCCTCGGTTCAGTCGGAGGGCTGTATCATCTCTGAAATGCGAGAATGACTATGTGGCCGGGCACGAGGAGCTCCCTGGGTCTGGCAGGGTGTGGGCAGAGGCCGGGGAGGGCCGGAGGTGCAGCTCCCGCACGGGGGTGCTATCATAGTGAACCGTCCAAGAGAAAGAGCAGAAGAGTGAACTCTAAAACATTGAACTTCCCTTGAGCTGATACACTTGTGACTTGCTCACTGTCGGGGGGATTCTGTCTGTGCTGTCTGCCCCTCCTCGCTTGTTGTCTGTGAGCTGCTAATGAACCAGAACCGTGTCAGTGCTCAGGAAGGCTTTGGTCGGCTCACCCTTTCTCTGATTGTGGCAAGGAGGTAAGGCAGACAGCGGAGGCGGGAGGAGGGAAAGGGCTGGCCGGAGGATTTGGGGGCTGAGGCAGACTGGGGAAGAGCGTGTCATCACTCAAGAGGCTGGGCCACGAGCAGTGCCGTGAGTGGAAGCACCGCCCTGGGCGGGTGTCACCGACGGTCCCTCAAGCTGTCTGCACCTGTACCTGCCTGGGCTCCTGTCTGGGCCCCTCCCACCTCGGGCCCGGTGCTGGCAGGCAGGGAGTGAAGGAGGGCACAAAGCAGGATACGCTGACATTGGGGACATTCTTTCTGGCTATTGACTGTGGGTGGCTGAAACATGGGATCCCTTCGGGTGACTGACAGATGCCCTCTGAGCTCTGCGGCAGAGGCACGAGATCAACCCGATAAAGCGTCTGTGTGGAGGCCGAGTGTATTTTAGGGCAGGCAGGTTGGTGGATTTTCCACTGTTAGATCTCACCACTGTCTTCAACCATTTGAAAAATCTTACAAGTGATAGTAGAAGTTGGATCTCTTAAAGATTCGAGCCAATCAAAACACAAATGGCACGTTTCGGAAAGGCTAAGGAAGGGACACAAGAATATACACAAACAATGAATCATGGAACACCACATCAAAAACTAATGATGTAATGTATGGTGATTAACATAACATAACAAAAAATAAATAAATAAAAGCTACTCGATATTAAGAAAAAAAAAAAGAACATGAATGTCTCTAAAATGCATTGTCTGCAAACACTTGGCATTGATCAACCTACCATTGTCAGTCTTTCTTTTTTTTCTTCATTCACTCACTCAACAAATATTTACTGAACACTATGTGCAAAGAAACATGAAAGGCACACAACAGACATTAAGGTGAGGAAAATATTTTTTCCCAAGACATCTGCAAGCTGATAGGGGTGGTCAGTATGGGTTACTAGAAATATTTAATTTCAACCTCAGGTAAGTGAGTTTCAGGGCTGAGGTACAAACACATGGCAAGCCAATAAGCCATCATTCTCCTCTGGGATGTTCACGAAGGGAGGGGCTGTCTGAGCCTGAGGGGTGGGCAGCGGCACAAGTAGGAGAGAGCAGGGGGTCTTCAAGGCACAAGAAAAATGTCTTCAGCAAAGACATCCTGTCAGCGACATCCAGGAGATAATATCTGAAGTGGAGTTCCAAAGGCTGAGAAAGAGCGGAAGTACATTTGGTGTGTTGAACCTGACTCTCCCTCAGGACGTGCACGTGGACAAGGCTAGCGGGCCATGCGACTGCCTGTCAGGAGGAAGAGTGGAGGCTTCACGGAAGCAGAAGGCATACCTCGGGTGTCTGTGATCTTCCCCCCAGCTCCTAACTGAGTAGTTGCTCAGAGAAGCTGATGTAACTTGTAGACATAACAGACGGTTTCTCGTCATGTGCTACCACTCCCTAATGCAAGACACTGACAGCACAGTCTAGGGTCACTCAGTCCCTGCCCTTCACTCCTTCCTACTGCTGTGTGGCCGTAGCTCTTTCTGTGACTCTTAGCTATCTAAATTTCATTTAAGTAGGGTATTTTCCCTGAAATTCCAGGAAATCAATGTATAGTTTAGTTCAAATGGATAAGAGGGTGAAGTTTTCTTTATCTGAGTTTCTTTATCTGAGTCTTTACCTAATTTGTAAAAATCCACCACCAAGCTTGCCCAGGATTACAGTTATAGAACTAGTACGTGATTCTACACGATCTCGAACTATCTAACTAGAGTTTTCTTTATCTGAAACACCAGGGTTTCCCTGTCTGTTCCCAAAGTTTCACTGAGCAGAAATCTGGCTCTGTTGTGAAATTGTAACATTACATTTGTACTTGTTCTCTTAGATCTATATACTTTTTTAATATGTGGCTGATCTGGATAATTTAATGACCCCAGAATAAATTTTCCAAAGCTGATCTTGATGACTGGTTACTGATTTCTCATGGCTAATCCAGTTCCCTGGGGATTTCACTCGATGCCTACAATACACAAGACAGCTGTTAAGAAATCTAAAATGAGTTAAGACATAGACACTCTTCACAGGATCTTAAAATTTAGTGAAAGAGAAAGGTCTAGAAATGTTCATAACAGATACTCTAGGCTATGTAAAAAAGTGAAACAAAATCTCTCCCCCCAACCTCAAAAAATCAAAGTGCTGACCAGGTCAGTACAATTTACAAAGCTACACTTCTACTGACTAATCTGTCGGAACAGGTGCTACACATATGGGGCTTAGAGGTAAAAGAGGAATGTGAGTGGTGTGTCAGTTTCCTCTCCAATGTAAATTCCTATCAGCAGGTTGAATGCTGGGAATATCACCTCAGAGGTGGGGATGGAGCTGATGACGACTGGCACTCCCAGCCTGTCTCTTATCAACCAATGCACATTTCTGTGCTGGGTGACACTGGGGTACGATCTGTGGCGAGGACTGCCCAGGCGGATGCTGGCCATGACCTCATGACCCATGGAGCGCATGCTCTGGCCCAGCTGCCTGAGCCCCTAACCAACAGAATCTACACTTCTCAGGGGAGGCCTGGCCCGGGTCTCTTCCAGGAGCTCTCCGGAGGGCTCCGATGCAAACAGAGTAGCCCATTCACTGCCTCTCGCACTCCGTGGAAGGATACTGGTCACACATGCGCTACTCTTCACTATCCCATCTGCCCACACAAAGACCCAATTCAGGAGCTCTGTCGACCGTAAATATATGTATATCCGAGCACTTCCTATGTGCCAGCATAGGTACTGAGCTGAGGACCTTTGGTACATTTTGATATTTAATCTTCAAAAACAACCTTAGGAGGTAATTACTTTTGGCTTCCCAGTTTACAGATGGAGAAACTGTGACTTACAGAAGTTAAGTGACCTGCGGAAAGTCACAGGGCTATTCAGGGCGGAGTTGGCTCTTGAATCCGATCGGCTTGGCATCAAAGTTTGTGCATCTAGGCACTAAGACACAGCAGCTCATTTATATGCATGAGCTACTCAGTTTTTAGAATGTGTTCTGCATCTACGTACAAAAGGCTATTTGACACATATCCATAAAATGGAGAAAAAGTATCTACTTGAAGTGATCTACTGAAAGGATATATATTCAGCATCTATGTTCATAAAAGACTTCTGCAGATGCTGTGTGCCCAGGCTCAGTGTCTGGAATCTTAAGAGGATACCACTAGTGTTCCCAGGGATGGCATGCTCCATCGTGCTTCGTCTGACCCCTCAGGAGCTGCCGCAGGGGCACGGCTGCGGTCCAGCCCACCCGCGGAGGGGATCGCATGCAGCCCACCAATCGAGCAGACTCTGAAAAATGGGACGCTGCTGAGGAAAGTGACAGGACTTCCCCTGTTTTCAAAATAAAAGACGATTCTTACATTGTTCTGGAGAAGATTACTGCCAAAGCCAAACTAGTCTTGTGAGTTCATTCCTCTGATCAGCACGTATTGCACTCCTGCCAGATGAATAGTAATCCCACTATTAATAAGAGTCAATATTTCCAGAGCTCTGACTATGTGCCAGACACTGGCCCTGGTGGTTTCCATGAATCTCACACCAAGTCCTCATTATGATGAGAAGGCTGAAGCACAGAGGCTAAGAAGCTTGCCCAGGATTACAGTTATAGAACTAGTATGTGATTCTACACGATCTCGAACTATCTAACTAGAGTTAGAGAGCCAGGCAAGCTGGCTTCACCTCTTGGGCTCGTTATCACCCTCTTACTATTTATCAGGCACTGTGACAGGCACAGATTATAAAGGTGATAAGATATAGCACCTCTGGAAATGGAGAAACACACCAGTCAAACAGAGATAAGATGGTAAGAGCCAGTTTTCCAGGTAGGTTTTAAAGGACTAATATTTTGAAGATTAACCTAAAACTGTCAAGAGAAACTATCTAGAAAGGTCCAATCTGATAAGAGTATAACTCCTAGAAAACGGCCCCCTTAGGAGCTGCTCAGCCCTGCCGAAGGTGTGAATATGAAGAAAAGCAGAGGGCAAGAGACCGATGCGACTCTGACTCTGACCTGGGAGGGTCTTCCCAGGCTGCTGCAGGGCTCACAGTGCAGGGTCTCCCGGAGGAATTATGTGGAAATGAACCCACTGAGCCTGGCATCTAGTGGGCATTCATGAATGAATGGTGATACTGGGCAGGGAGGACTCAGAGGAAAGATGGTCCTATGACAACGAGAGAACCAGCAGGTGGGACCAAGGAGACTCATTAGCTTAACTAAAAAAAGGGTTTCCTTCCTCTAGGAGAAGGGCAGACATCAGGCCAAAGCTAAAAGGTGGGAAAGATGGCAGGGGAGGGAGGAGGCAGCACCTGTGAGTTTGCTTTTAAGGCAGAGGTTGCAAAACTGGCAACTCAAGGACCAAACATGTTGTTTTGTATTTTTGATCTGAATACTTTGTCTATGTTAAAAAAATCAGGAAATTTTACATCATCTGGATTTCTAACTTATCTCTTAGAAATTAGAAGATGTGGCAACACGAGGCTTGGACCCCCTTTCGAAGAGGCTGGCAAGCCCTGCCATTTGCCCCTTACCTTGTGCCCGTCCCCACCTAGCCCATGCACACATGCGAGTTGCTGACGGGCAGTTCGGATAGTAAGACCAGGCGGTAACAAGACCACCCTGGGAAGAATTCAGGGTCACACTTCACAGTAAGGGGAGAACTTAATCATGAAGAGACCTGGCAGTTGTCTCAATGGGGGAATAAAAGACTGGAGAGGACCGCTGGCCAATAAGTGCTTCCAGCCCATCCCCACCCCCCCACCCCCGCCCCAGCCCTACCATCTCCAAAAGCAGAGTTTTACCTGCCTCTAACCGTGTTCGTTCATAATTCACATGCAATACCTCATCTAACAATATGTACTAAAAACATGTTGTCTCATTTAAAAACCCTATGAGATAAATACTATTGCCCCTTTTTAAAAAAATGAGAATATCAAGTAATTAGCTCAAGGTCACATAACTGAGGTTTGAACATGGGCAGTCCGCCTCCAAAGCTCATGAACTTGAAGGAGTCCGGGCGTTAGAAGAATACTAATAGGTGCTTTCCTTAAAAGGGTTCCATGGTCAAAGAACTTGGGAAATGATAGCTTTAGGTTTCTTACTATAAGACTTCCTAGAACTCTTAAAACACTACTGGGCTTTGTGAATCTCCAAGTAAGGGAAGCCATGTTTAGTTGTAAAATAATCTGTTCGCAAGGAACACGGTCTGGGATATGTTGTAGTGGACACGACATGTTCTGGAGCCACATGAGTGAAACCTCATAATAAGGTCTCACCTTTTCCTCAATAACCTGAAATCTCCTCAATTGAGAATACATCTTGTTGCTTTTATTCTATTAATCTGCACTTTTATTAAAAACCATTCTAACACATCTATAACGGGAAGACAATAAAAAATAACCTTACACATACAGGATATTTTGACACTTACTGTTTTACTTCAGTTCTGCCTTTGTGAAATAGAAACCACTGTACTCCCATTTTAAAGACTTATTTATTTTTGAGAGAGAAAGAGAGAGAGAGTGAGCATGGGGGGGGGAAGGGCAAAAGGAGGAGAGAAGCAGACTCTTCGCTGACTGGGGAGTCCCCTGCAGGGCTGGATCTCATGACCCTGGGATCATGATCTGAGCCGAAATCAAGAGTTGTCCGCTTAACCGACTGAGCCACCCAGGCGTCCCCAATGCATTCCCATTTAAAAGACGATGAAAATGAAGCCCAAAGAGGACAAGTGAATTGACAACAGTCAAAAGGGTTATCAAGAAAGTGCCTGTTACCCCGTTCTTCCACTGAAGCACATCAGAAAGTACTGCCAGATGTTAATGGCCTCATTAAACGTTGCGTTTTTATACGAAATGCATTTTCTTTTCTTATTTATCAGTCATTTTCACCTCAGTCATCTAGTTAAGTCATACAGCTCCCAGTTAGCCACACATTTTAATTAACCCCATTCCTCACCATGGTGGTTTACAGAGAATATATCATAACAAGGCTTCTAAATAACATGGCTTAGTCAGATTATGACTACTAGGACTTTAATATATCAAGGAGCCGATCCTAAAGACCAGTTGCCTTTAAAAATGAAATATGGAAGGTTATTTTTATTCTACAAAAAAGTAAACATTTATTTCCCCCACAAATCTAAAGATCTCTACACCAATGTTTTGCTATGAAAAAGAATATGGGAAGAAGGGTATTACAATAATAACAATAATGCATTTTTCTTCTCTCTGCTGCCTCTTGTCATTTGGTTTCCATGTAACCTAATTCTTATTCCGATCAGAGAAGAAGGAACTGGAAACCAGGATTTTATTAACACCATCGGTATCTACCCACGCTCAGGCACATGCACAAACACACTCCTCTGGTTTCTAATTATGCATTTACAGATGAGCTGCTCTCCCCACAGATGATGAATAAAGTAGCTTTTGTTTTTAGAGATTTATTTCAAAGACCTCTTCATTAAATGCTATTTGGGGGCAGATACATAGCTATGGAAGGTTTGAAAAAGAACATGCTGATAAAATAACCATCAAGGAAATGTGCCAGTGACAGAACCTAAGACAGTCTTTCTCCAAAGGACACAATTAAAATACTACACACACACACACACACACACACACACACACACACACCCCAGGGAGGAAGAAGTTTATTACAAAAAGGCCTTTAAAGCCTCTTTGAAAATATCTGAAATTCCTATGCAGAGAGTAATAAGCCCTTGGAGATATGGCTGGAAAATGGATGGCTGCTTGTTTTCTTGTTTGTTTGGATAGTTAGAGGAGGCGGGAGGAGACAATGATGTTGCAAAAATTGCCCCATTTTTTTGGAGAGTCTGGTGAATCCTGCTATTTCTGTCCTATAGCCTGGATGAATGGGTTTATGAAAGTACAAGGAAAGGGGAAAGCTGAACTCTGATAAGGGGTGCCATCCACAGCCAGAGAGGAGAGCCTAACCCCGCCTCTCCCTTCTCACCTGGACAGGCAGAACCTCAGGGCTGCCCCAGTGCCCTCCGGGCACACTCAAGGCGGGTGGGGGGAGGGGAAGCCCCAGGGGAGGGGAGGACTACACCTGGTGGCTCCTCCAAAACAGAAATGGAGATATCTCCTGGAAAAATCCATCTTGCTGCTTTTGAAGATTTTATTTATTTATTCATGAGAGAGAGAGAGAGCGCACAAGCAGACGGAGAGGCAGAGGGAGAAGCAGGTTCCCCGCTGAGCAGGGAGCCCGATGCGAGGCTTGATCCCAGGACCCTGGGATCATGACCTGAGCTGAAGGCAGATGCTTAACTGACTGAGCCACCCAGGCACCCCTAAATTCATCTTGCTGCTTTTGAATTCCACTAAAAATTAGATGAAAAAGCCATTTAACCCTGAGGCAGCAGCAGTAACTTCTTCAAAATGCCTCACATTTAGGGACACAAAAGAGAACCCATCCGACACAAGCCTCCCCAGTGAAAAGGGCTACTTGCCTGTGCCAGGGACAGACCAAACTGGGTCATCGCATGCACTCATTAAGCGTATGAACTAGACCGCCTGCACTCATACCTGGCTCTGTTACTTCCTGTCAGAGGGTGTGGCTGTGGCCCGTTATATGACCTTTCCGGGTCTCAGTTTCTTCATCTGTAAAATGGGGATACTGATAGTATCTATTTAACAGATGCAAATGTAAGGTGCCTAGAATAGCTCCTGGAAGTATGATATAAGGATCTGTTAAGCAAATAACTAACCCTAACTGTAAATACAGGAGATAGTGAGTGAACTGGTTTCTGTTACTGATCAGTTAGACTTACTAATTTAAATGACATCCATGCTTCACTGGAAGAGTTTAAGTTGTCATACAAATGAAATCCCCTGGAGATAGAACCATCTTCATTCATTTTACAAGTGGGGAAACTGAGGCACTAAGTGGGCATACTTAAATATATATAATTCTTCTGCAAGTCCTGCCAAGTGCTTCTCATCAGGCTGTACCCACAGCGGGTGCTCGACCAACACTGGTGGCCTGAACAGAAAACTCCTGAGGTCTGAGACCTAACTGGAAATGTAACCGAGCTAGAAATATTCTTTATTCTAATTTCATTCTGTTTACAGATTTTAATTGTTGAGGAAGAACAGTGATATACTTGGCATGCTGAACCACTTCATTTTTACGAGGACTTTTTTTTAAGCATGGGAATGATGTATCGGGTGTGGGGAACATTCATTCATTGGTAAGATGTTTGTGTAAGGAGTGTCACTGGTCTAATGATGAATGAGGGAGGGCTGGAAACACCAGACATGCAGCACATTTATTTCCTAAACCCCATCAGGCCTCGGCTGAGCACTCTTTTAATATGCCTCAAACATCTCTATGTGAGCTTCACCGGGCACCCCGCTTTGAAAAAACTCAAGCCACTGGAAAAGAATCTGCAAGGCTGAATGAACACTCTTATGTCAGCAATGACATCATAAACTTCATTATTCTGTGACTCACATTTTTAACAGAAAGGACCATCCTTTTTGCTGAAAGATAGTGCCAACATTTTTTTTACCGTAACTTGGGTAAAGGTCCCTTTTGTCAATGGATGAAATCTGATTAAAAGATAGCCCGGCTGGGGGGTTCTCCATCAGAATATACGCCCACACTCAGAGCTATCTGGTAGCAAAGGCACAGATGATCATGTTGAGCCTGGTGAAACTGCTAATGATTGACTCTCTTGACTCCCCCCAAAAGCAATTTCATACGGTTCGATCTGAGAGTTGTGTTTCTTAGGACAGATTTCTACATTCTGGAAATGTCAGTTTCCTCATCTGTAAAATGGGGATACTCTTAGTACTTTCTTTAAGGTGCTTTCATAAAGATGATAGAAAATATATGAAAAGTACTTAGTATTGTCAAGGTGGGCACATTAGTGTTTCCTAAAGGTTATTCATTATTCGTAGTAGTAATATTAGCATCTGGTTCTGACACGGCCTTCCTGGGGTCGGTCTGAACTGGAAGTACCTTACGGAATCATGGTCAAGTGCATTGGGATGTGAGCCCCCAGCTCCTTCGTGAGGACCCCCCACCCCACCCCGCACGCCCCCAGGGGCACAGGCAGGACTCCTAACCATGCCCTTCTTTCTTCTCTGTCCCTCCCCGGCATTAACAGCAGTGCATTAACAGCACAAAGGCCCTGTCAGCGGCAGGAAGGTTCCAGAACTCAGAGCAAACAAGCAGGCCCAACCTCTGGCACACCCCTGGCTGGGCACTGGACTGTGCGCGTGCTGAGAAATGGCGCCCCCTGTGGGGCCCACTCAGCAACAGAACTGGCTGGGGCTTGGGGGCAGCGTGGGCAGGCTGGGCAGATGACTAGCTTCCTCCGGGTTTCTACTCGAAAGCCAAATATAACCCATATACAGGCTTTCTGAGATCCACCTTTCTGGTCTACCCTAATTCCTCCTTGTTTGTTTGTTGGAACTTCCTTCTGCATTCTTAAGTCAAGAGAGTGCCCACATGTTCCTAAAATTGTTTCTCGTGCCTTGGTTTTCTCTCCCCAGCTACACTGGGCGCTTTTTAAAGCAGGAGCCACCTCCACTGCTGGGCTCTCAACAGATCGCTGGTGAATAATCAATGCTGCAAATCCAGCAGTGAAAACGGTTCCACCCCTCTGTCATTCTGCACACTTTCCGGCTGCACACCTTCAAACAAAACCCATGTTGGTATGTGGCTTCCTATCAACTCCACCATGCTGCTTGACTTGACTTGATAATCTTATGCACCCTGAGAGACACCTTTCCAGAACCAGCGAAGAGAAAACTTTCCCAGTGGTTCTGTTCATCCTTCAAACTAAACAAATGTGGGTTTTGGCAAACTCTGTTCCCCACTAAGTGCTCATACTGACAGATACTTAGTATGTCAACCAGGCCTCTATTTGGAAATGAAGAGGACTACCTGGAACCCTAAGGGTGAAGTCCTTGGTGTTTTCACATCATGTACAATGGTCTCCAGAAGCTAGTGATAATTTACATCTTTACAGCACTGCCCAGTACTATCCCTGTACCCAAAGGGATCTCACATGCAAGGTCTCAGTTACTCCCATCGTGTGAGGGGAGGGGGATATTATGCCCATTTCACAGAAGAAACTGAGGTTTAGAAAGCCAACATATGTATGGGGGCGCCTGGGTGGCGCAGGCGGTTAAGAGCCTGACTCTTGGTTTCGGCTCAGGTAGTGATCCCAGGGTCGTGAGATGGAGCTCCAAGCTCAGCGTGGAGTCTGCTTAAGTTTCTCTCTCCCTCTTCCTCTGCTCCTTCCCCACCCCACTTTCTCCCTCTCTCTCTCTCTCAAATAAACAAATCTTTAAAAAAAAAAAAAGAAAGCAAGCTTATGTATGGAGCTGCAGAGCCACATTGTGGACAATGCTACGAGCCACTGGGGTAGCCCTGCTTTAGATGGGCGGAGCTCTTAGGACAGGGCCAGCGAGTTTCTGTGCGGTTGCCCTTCTGGACCACAACAGAGTAGATACGTCTTGCAGCCTCAGTTTTGTCAAATGAAAAATGGGGATAACACGATCCAGAAAACCAAACTCTCTTCAACTGAAATTCCACACTTTCTTCCTTATGGCCCTATGTTCTAGCAAAGAAAAAGTAGATGAAACCAAGGGCCAGGGCTGGGGGGGGTGGAGGGGAGATAAAGAAAGATAGGATGAGTGAGTACTTGATCTCAAACAGGAAAGCAATATTTTTTAAAGATGCCATTTTTAAAAATTTTTTTTATTTTTTAATTTTTTAAAGATTTTATTTATTTATTTGACAGAGAGAGAGATAGCGAGAGCAGGAACACAGCAGGGGGAGTGGGAGAGGGAGAAGCGGGCTTCCCACGGAGCAGGGAGCCCGATGCAGGGCTCGATCCCAGGACCCTGGGATCCTGACCTGAGCCGAAGGCAGACGCTTAACGACTGAGCCACCCAGGCGCCCCCAAATGCCATTTTTTTTTTTTTAAAGTAGATTTGCAGGTATACAGAAGGCTTACTTTCATTAGCAGTGAGGGACGGTGCTGTCATGGTGATTACGTATCTGTTTCCAGAAAAGAAATACAGAGAGCCCGTCAGTGATTCAACGAGAGGCGTGGTGCCATTCACAGGCTACAGAAGGGGCACATACCCCCTCCACACAGGACGTGAAGAATGTTTGAATGGGCCAAAGTGAACATTGCCTTAGGGGAAAAACAACTTGGTCCTTCTGCTGAACCAAGAGAAAAAGCATTAAAATCTCATTATTTTTCCTTTTTGTGGGTAAAGTCATTCTGGTAAACAGGAAGAGCTCTCAAAAATATTTTTTTTTGATACATTTACTCTTACCTTAAAGTGGATACAGTAACTCCTAACAGAGTCGGAGCAGAAGGATTTGCACATAAGCACTTAATAAATTCATTTAAATACGTTATTTAATATACTAACATCGTCATTTACAGCTATAATATTTAAGATTAATGTAACACTTACTACATGTCAGGTACTATGCTAAGGATTTCACATGTATTAAACTGATTGATCCTCACAACATTACCCTATAGGTAGAAATTGATATTATTCCCATTTTACAGTGAGAAAACAAACCCAGAGAAATCTTTTTTTTTTTTTTAATACCTACTAGTAAGTAGTAGAATTGGGACTTATTCAGGAAATTTGGCTCCAGAGGTCATGTCTTCCTATTATTTTGTTTACTTGTATTCCTCTTCTAAATAATTTTTAATTTTTTAAAAAGATTTATTTATTTTATTTATTGGAGAGAGAGAGAGAGAGACAAAGAGGGAGAGAGAGAGCGAGAGCATGGGGGAAAGGGGCAGAGGGAGAGAGAAACTCAAGCAAACTGCACTGAGCGGGGAGCCTGACTCGGGACTTGATCTCATGACCCTGAGATCACGACCTGAGCCGAAACCAAGAGTCAGATGCTTAACTGACTGGGCCACCCAGGCACCCCCGAAATAACGTTTTTGTTTGTTTGTTTGTTTTTTTAAGATTTATTTATTTTAGAAATAAAGAATGGGCAGGAAAGGCAGAGGAAGAAGGAGAGAGAATCTCAAGCAGACTCCCTGCCAGGCACGGAGTCTGACGCAGGGCTCCATCTCATGACCCTGAGATCATGACCTGAGCCAAAACCAAGAGTCAGAAGCTTAACCAACTGAGCCACCCAGGCAGCCCCCTAAATAACTTTTTTTTGTTTTTAAACAGAAAAGGTAATGAATTACTTCCTCCCACCCTGTGCGTTCAGGCTTCTTTATGGCCATCTGCACATGGAGTGAAAGGCAGGAGTTTGAGCACAATCTCACCACAGTCCAGAGTTGCCTCCCCAGGGTGGTGGACCCCCTGCCCAGGGAGAATGGGCCATTGCCTGGGCTGTCATTGGTAGGCTGGGGAATAGGGGTGCTGGGGCGCTGGATGAATACCTGCTCCTGGACATTGGCACCAAACGTGCTGAGGAAGAAGATGCTGGGCCACCAGAGGACTTAACCACTATTTATGTCTATAAATGGAATGGAGGTGTTATCAGATTTCAGGAAACAGCAACCAAGATTCATAGCTGCAAGAGGACACTATGAAAGATACAGTGCAATCAATTTTTTTTTTTTTCCCAAAGCTGTAGCTAGATCCTAGTGGATTCTGCTTTCTGGGTTTATGCTTAACAAAAGCTCCATCGTTTTGCTTTCCTATAGATTTAGGAAGCAGTTAAACAGAAAAAGGGAACGTAATTCAATCCTTCAGAAATGATTGTGAAGAAAAAAATATATAATGAAATCACATCAAGTTCAATGACATATTCCAGGCTCATCTCATATTCTTCCTGCTCTGACCATAGATTCAGTTTTTTTCTACAAAGAACCTTGCTTCCTTTTAGGGGACAATTTAGAAACTAAAATTTGGGGCGTCTCAGTGGCTTAGTCCATTAAGCGTCTGCCTTTGGATCACGTCATGATCTCGGGGTCCTGGGATCGAGCCCTGCAATGGGCTCCCTGCTCAGTGGGGAGCCTGCTTCTCCCTCTTCTCCTGGCTCCTGCTCTCTCTTGCAATCTCTGTCTCTCTCAAATAAATAAGTAAAAAATCTTTAAAAATTAAAAATAAATAAATAAATAAATAAAATCTGGTCAGCTGGTCTGCTCAGTGGTACTGTTGTATTACTACTTCTAGGCCCTCAAAGTAGGCAGAGCTGGAGATGGGAAACAAACACACGCATACACACGATTTATATTAACTATCTAAAAAACCATCAGTACCTCTAATTCGAATCTAGCAACCAGGGTTCACTGTTGCCTTTCCTTTCTTCTTATCTATTCTTCCTTTCTTCCACAGTGAGAAACCTGGCACTCATCAACCTCAGTATTACTGACTCATTTGCTTCAACTAGAATAAAAAGAAGAGAGTTCAGAATTACTCACCCATACCATTATATATATTTAAGAAAGACCCTACTGACTAGAGTTCAACAATTTTTCATTCTTTTTTTTTTTTTTTTGTAAAATATACATATAGCGAAATGCACAAATTGTAAAAGTACATTCTTAGCACCCAGCTGTAAAGATCTAGGACACTTCCAATCACCCCAGGTAACACAAAAGTTGTCTAAGAATCATAGACACATCAAAAGGACATAGGAGGCAACTTGAAGGGCCAAATCTGGGAAAATGAGAGGTTCAAAATTTAAAACAAAATGAGTTAAGGATGGTTCATTGAATGAAATAATAAGCCACAAGTCCTATTTATATGAATAACTGAATGAATAAATAAATGAATGGGTGACATTTTGATGAGACACAAGAGATTCAGAGTATCACCCCATAAATAGATTACTTACTACTTATAAAGGGAAAAAGAGTAACTTTCTGGTAGAGAACCATGGAGGGCATTACCTTAACTTAGTGATCAAAACTATCACCATTAATATGAGAGCAAATGGACGTCATGCTCCTCCCGATACCACACATCAAGAAGGACAAAACATTACTTTTGTGGTATTCCTGTGAAAAACGCACAGTCTGAAACCAACCATGAGGAATCTTTGGACAATTCAAACTGAAGCCCATTACTATACAACTTGTTTGTACTGTTCAAAGAATGTCAAGGTCAAGAAACATAAACCAAGGCTCAGACGTTATTCCTGACTAAAGGTGACCAAAGAGATAGAACAACTAAATACAAATATTAATTGTATTGGGTCCTGGGCAGGGAAGAAAATAGAAATAGAAAACATTATTGGGAAGGTTGACAAAATTTGAATATGGGCTGTGTGTTGGATGTTGAATCAACATGAACTTTTCTGACTTTATTAACTGTACTGTGGTTATGTAAGAAAAAGTGCTTGTTCTTAGAAAATACAGGAGGAAAATTAATTTTCTTAGAAAATTTAAGAGGAAAGGGCATGTGTGGGCCACTTGATCTCAAATCAGAGGGGGGGTGTGTGTGTATATATAATATATATACACATATATATATGTTTGTGTGTGTGTACACATTTGTATACACATAAATAGTATCTATTTGTCTCATAAAAGATAGAATATAAAAGATACTACATATATTATACTATGTATAAAAATGTATTATAATGTGTTGTGTGTGTGTGTATGTATTCCATCCTCATTATTCAGGTTCTGTATTTACCCCCAAATCAATACTTGCAGCATTTTCACGGTCATTTGCAGACATGAGCACAGTGGTGAAAAATTAGTTGCCCAATGTGCACGTTCCCAGCTGAGGTTGAACAAAGCCACACTGCTGTCTTGTTTCAGCTCTCATGCTGTAAAGAAGTGTCCTTTTCCAAGTCTATTTAGTGCCACGTTTTTTGCTATTTTTGTGCTTTTTGTTGGTGGTTTCACTTTTTAAAACAGCCCCCAAGTGCAGAGCTAAAATGTTTTCTAGTGTTCCTAAGCGCAAGAAAGCTGTGATGTGCCTTATGGAGAAAATACATGTGTTAGCTAAGCCTTGTTCAGACATGAGCACAGCGCTGTTGATCATGAGTTCAATGTTAACAAATCAACTATATATTAAATAAGGTGTTTTAAGCAGAAATGCACATAAAACAAGGTTATGCACTGATTAGTTGATGACAGTGTTGTGACCAGAGGCTGGTAGGAATCTAATCCTGTATCTCCCAAGAGGTGCAGTTTGGTATTCAGTGTTCAAGGCAAGTTTACAGAACATAACTACCACAAATAATGAGGATCAACTGTATTTACCACATATGATTGGTGTGCATACATGGTATTTGAGTGTTCCTTGCACTATTCTTACAACTCTTCCTTAAATTTGAATTCATATGACAATTAAAAATTACCAAAAAATTGGGGCACCTGGGTGGCTCAGTCGGTTAAGCGTCTGCCTTCGGCTCAGGTCGTGATCCCAGCATCCTGGGATTGAGCCCAGTGTCGGGCTCCTTGCTAAGTGGGGGACCTGCTTCTCCCTCTCCCTCTGACGCTCCTCCTGCTTGTGCTCTCTATTTGATAGACAGAGAGAGCACAAGAAGGGGGAGGGGCAGGCAGAGGGAGAAGCAGGCTCCCCACTGAGCAAGGAGCCCAGATGCAGGGCTCGATCCCAGGATCCTGGGATCACAACCTGAGCTGAAGGCAGATACTTAATCGACTGAGCCACCCAGGCACCCCTAAATAAATAAAATCTTTTTAAAAAAAAAAAAGTTACCAAAAAATCACATCAAGTATAAAACAGTAAAAAATGTAATACATGCACATAGCAAATAAGTCAAATATTATAGAAGGGTATTTAATAAAAATGATGTCTTCCTCTTAACCTAGAACTTTGGCCTCCTCCTCTTCCCAAATGCAACCATTCTTAAGAGTTTATATATTCCTCCAGGGGTTTTCTGTGAATACTCACATGGTGTATATTTTTGTTATTTTTGAAACTCAAGCAGGAACATGCTATAGATACTGTTTTTCATTTTTATACAGAGAGCTACCTCATTCTTTTTCATGGCACCATAGTATTTCTTTTACAAGCCTTCCACAATTTATGTAAATGGTCTCTTCTAGATGGAGGTGTATGTTCTCAGCCTTCTGTTATTACAAATATTATTGCTCCATACATTACACCTAGTCTTTGGAAGATACTGTCCTAATGCATTTAATAAGGTAGCTGAGAAGTACATGCAATTAGCAGAGGCACTACTGAGATACAATGCAGCTGCTGAAGTGTTCCTGGGAAAAGTTTGTCAGCCTTTACCGTGTAACATTTTTCCTACTGTCACCATGATTTTCGCTGGCAGATATATATTTTTAGGCACAGACTACGGAAAGCACACTTTAACTGAAAATGCTCTGCTCCCCTTATATCATTCACTGAACATCACTGAGTGCTGCTCTTGGCCCACAGATTGTGCTAGTATCACCGAGAAAACCAGCACCCGGTACTGAAGATAAAAGGAATAAGACGTGACCCACAGCACCTAAGGGTCTCCTAAGCCCAGAGCAGAGAAAAGACAGGACCAACTATGGCAAAAGTGGAAAGTGCTACAGTGAAGCCCAGTATGGAGAAGGCACTTAAATTTTGTTGAATGGTTACTGAATAAACAAAGTACTTGGTGGAAAACTGAAGTGAAGGAAGGGAGAAAAGGTGTGGGGATGGGAGGACGACAGAGTGGGTATCAGGTCTGATCATGGCCTGAAGGATGAGCAGCAGAGCACAGAGAAGGCAAGTTCAAGCTCTCGAGTCAGAAGGCCAGGGAGTCAAATCCAGAGTCCACCCATATCAGCTCAAAGACTCTGTAGACTTCAAATGCCTTTACGGCAATATGGGGATATCAAGATAATAGTAACTATGCCATATGGCTGGGGTTAAATAAAATTATACAAACACACACAGGTACATATATGAGAAAGGGGGGAAAGAAGGAGGGCTGGCTAAAGCACACTGTTTAGCCCATGGTTAGCACTCAATAAAAGTTACCTGTTGCGTCCAGCAAGAGAAATGGGGAGGGCAGGGACCGAGAAGCAATAGAGCAAAGCACGACTGTAACTTCAGGGCAGGGACTATGTCTCGGTCAGAAACCCAATGGCTGAAATGCAGAGCGTGATCATGACAGACTCAACAAGTTGTGGAATAATGAAACAAAAAATGACTGACTTCATAGAACAGAAGTTCTATGTAGTCACAGAAGTCAGAAAGTCAGAAAGAGGGCATAAGGGAGTCAGGGGCAGGAGACAGGATAGGAAGGGACAATTAGTGAACAAACAGCTTGGACATCATGCTAAAAGAGTTCAAGATCCATTCTCTAAGCAATGGGAACTACTCCAAGTGTTAAAACAAGATAGGAACTTCATGATACGTGGATAATGGCCAGAAAGGGGAAGAACCCACAGTCATGGGAACCAGTTTGGTGGTTATTATGACAATGTTGGTTAGAGGTCCTCACAGGGTAAGGCACATAAGAATCACTGGGAGGATGTTAAGAAGCAGATTTCTGGATTCCGTCCCAAAAGATTCTGACCAAGTAGATCTAGGACGGATAAAGGACTGTGAAAAAAAAAAAAAATCACAAGTGGAGAAGAGGGAAGATGAGGGATCCCATGCGAGATGGCCTTGCTTTTTTCCAGTGATAAAATGAGATTATTTGTTAAAGGCTGGGGGTGGGGGAGTTTGTGCCATGAATCTAGGACTCCCAATTTTTTGCAGAGGGGTCAATCAGTTCTGCTCTGCTATTGTTGGGTAAGGCACGTTCAACATGGAAAAAACACGTTCAAACAGGAAAAAGGGAAACCCGGGGGTTAACGTAGGATAGGGGGCTGCCTATATAGGTTGGCAGAAATGGGAGGGTGCTGGTGGGAGGACAGTAGGCTCAGTCTGGGTGTGGTGGAGCCAGAAGTGAGGCCTGGGGGACGCAGGCAGACTGGCAGACTGGGCAAGAGAAGCAGAGTAAAGAGGAGAACAAAGGGAAGGTTTGATGGAAATGTAGGAGCCGAGGGGCGCCTGGGCGGTGCAGTCGGTTGAGCATTTGACTCTAGGTTTCAGCTCAGGTCATGATCTCAGGGTTCTGAAATCAAGCCCCCCTTCAGAAATCCATGCTCAGCGGGGAGTCTGCTGGAGGGTTCTCTTCCTCTACTCCTCCCCCAACATGCGTAAGTGTGTGCGCATGTTCTCTCTCATAAATAAATAAATCTTAAAAAAAAAGAAATGTAGCAGTTGGAAGGACAGAAGGACAGGACAGAGGACTGTGGTATGAGAGAGGGTATGCAGCAAAAGACCAGTGGCTGGATGATCTGGATGTGGCTGTGAAGTAAATCCATGAGGTGGAAATGCTTTTTGGGTGATTCACAGAAGGCCAAGTGACTGTGGCATTGCTCCCGGGATGGCAGAGAGAAAAAGCCAGCCAGGTGTCCGAGCTGCTTGTTGACCAGGAGTGTGGTCAGATGATGGCAAGGGGAGCGGGAAAGGTGTTATTACCTGAGGGCTCCAGATCCAGTCATCTCTGAAAATGCCAAACGGGGGATTTGAACAAGGTCTCACGGTGCCCTCTTGTTAACTTCTGTTGCTTCGAGGGTGGGATTCTCTACATGCTTCTGTGAGGCCTTCTTTTTCATAGGATTCAACAATCTTTTCCATTACATTATCTATGATTATTTAATAGCTATGTAAGCATCTAAACCATTTTGAAATGAAAGTATTACACCCCCATGTCACAAAACAGGCATGAATTAAGTCAGACCAAAATGAAATGGACATGTGTTTATATTAATGCAGGCCTCCCACCCATAGTTTTACGCACTCCTATGGGTCCTCCTCTGATTACAATAAAACTAATTAGTCAATAAATAATGTTTGAGGCTCCACCTCAGTGTCCAAGTTCAATTTACATACTAATGGCTGCATATTTGCCTTTAATAGATACAGTATGTGCAAGTAAGTATAGTAAATGAATAACCATTTAGGTGTAAAGTTACCACATCTTCATGAGAAATCTGAAAATGAAACAGCCAGTGAATCTATTTACTTCTTCTATACTACAAAATGAAGCTAATCACTGGATGTGATGATAAATGAGAATAATTTCAGAGTGGCATAATAATGAAGGTGGCTCTTCCATAAAGAAATGGGTAGAAACTGATGGAAAGAAGAGTTTATTCATTGGGCTTGATCTCTGTGGACCGGAACAGGAAAGTTACAGCGCCGACGTTCTCCCTGATTCCAGGGTCCTGTCAATGGCCTTTCTTGTTCTGGTTCTAGAACCTATTAAATAAGCAGGTTCGCCCCTTCAGCAAGCATGCCGAGGCTCCATACCCAGAGGCCACTTTCTTTGAAGCTGAATTAGCCAATTAACAAAGTGTATTTTCCACTCTATCTTTTCTCTTTTAAAAGGTTAAATGGCACAATACAATTTTCTGTGCAGCAGGTGTGCAGCTAACAAGGTGATAATTGGGAAATTGGGTGAGAAGGAGAAAAAAAAAACCCTATAAAACTAGAAATCTGCATATCTGGGAAGAGGGCAACTGAATTACCTTTAAAATATGCAAAAGTTATGGTAATATGAGGCTAAAAAAGAAAGCTGAAGCCCACAAAAGTAAAAAAAGGAGATGTTATGGTTTTAATCATTCCACTGGAATTGAGGGCATACCATAACATTCAGGATCATTGAAGCTTTAAACAAATAATGCAAGCCAACTTTTGATATCCTCTCTTCCTATTTCCTCACATTTCCAACAAAATAAACACATGAGGAAGATCTTCCAAATATTCAAATGTGGATGGCATTTACTAGAATATTTGATTCTGTTTTTCTTTTCCTTTCAGTTTTTAGTCTTTGGTCAAGAGAAGAATATTTTCTGCTTACCATGCAGAAACATTCCAGAAGAAATCTCCAAAAGCTTAAAACAACCGTGATTTTTTTCGTGTGTGTGTCATAATGTAATGTTGGCCTTCCATGATGATTAGCATTCCTGTAACTGTCCTTAAGCAAAGGTTCCTGCGCCTGAAGCAGGCACCACTGAACAGCTGTACGTCTGACCCGGCAGTCCCTCTTCTATCCCCACCCGCCTCTGTTAATGTGTCCTCTTGCCTGGAGGGAGCTTCACCTATATCATACTTGTTGGTCTTCGCGCTCTGTCCTTTGAGCAGCAATTCCCCAGCGCCGATCCTGGTGCCGGCTCACCAAATTCATCTCACTTGGTAACGATGTGCACACCCACCATCACCTGCCTCGCTTCTCTCAGAAGAACTCAGATCTGACTCACCTACACTGACTTCTACTTTCTACCTCGGCCCAGGGGTCCCTTGGGCACGGTCCCACAAATCCCGCTATCTAAAACAACCATACATGAACTGAGGACTTGCCTGTAACAATCAAAACAAACAACAACAACGACAAAGATAACCACAACAAAAAGCAGCGTATGCAAACGTGATACCAATAAATCCTAAGCTTAAATTTTTTCCACTCATGTAAATTCTCCAAATCTGTTTTTTGTCGTTTCCCACCCAAGCCAGAAACCTGGCTTCTCGCGTCTTTCCCCAGTGTTTCAACACCCAGTGTGCCCAGGTCAATACCAGTCTGCCTGTGTGGCTGCAGCATAGTTAGCAACAGAGCCCCCTGTCACTCTCAAAGGGAGCCGAATCTCAACTCAGATGATCAAGCGTACGGTCAGGGCACTCTGCTCACACCAGGCCCCAAGACCCTTCAACTGTGTCTCTGAAAATGCCATGAGCCGAAACCCTAGCTTCTAGTCTCTCTCCTACTGCCCCCCTCAGCCTCCCATCAGTTCCTCTCTAGTCCCTGGGCTAGGCCCGGGTGGGACTTCTGGCCTTGTGCCCCAGCCCACCCTTATATTATCAGAACTCTGATATGTCTAAAATGGAAATTCGATCACCACATTTGTTGTCTTGTTAACTGCCTTCCAGAGAAAGTGCAAACCCTAACTTTCATGTCCTTAAAATTTGCCCTTGTCCACATTTCCCCTCTATCTCAGCACACTCCCCTGTAAATAACCTAAACAGAATGAGAGACCATGGCCAAGTGGTGCCTCCAGGCCTTTGTCCTCAGTCTCCTTTCCCCCCATTATTGACCTGACTGCCTCCCACTGGTCCGGACTCCCTTGGTTGACCTTTATCAAGCATGTATCCATATTAATGTCTTCTCCACTAGTGCATGAGCTCGGGGGCAAGGGACTAGACTCTCTCTACAACCCCCCGAGTCAGGCACAGTGCCTGGCACAAGAGCTGAGGCTCAAAAAGTTTTCTGAATGAATAATTGATAAGGTTCTTAGGTTTGGGATAAATCCTATCATATTTCATATACATCAGCTATGGTCTCAATAAATAGCAGGGAAGTAATTCCTTTGGGATTTCATGCAGCCTAGGACCTATGTTGACAACCTTACTTGGATCAGAAACACATATTAAAAGAGTGACAAAGAGTAAGAGAAAATGTCACCTAGAAAAAGACAGCGAGAGGAACAGAGATGGAGAGATGGAAGGACAGAGACAGACAAAAGACAGAAGGAATGAAAAAGGCAGAGAAAGAGAGAGAGGCTTATGTTCTGCACTGTTAGCACAAATAATCGGAAGCCAACAGAGGAGGGATTCTTCAATATCCACAGTGTGGACTGATGGCCAGGGATGCCACTGAGGGCACAGCAGCCACTGCAAAGGCCCAGGGTGAAAAGCTATCTCTACTTCCATGTCTGCAGGAGGCTGCTGCAGGGAGGAGGGCCACGATGATGGGGCGCCCTTGAGGCTCCTCAATAAATAGTGGTTCTGGAGGAAATGATTTTAAAAAGACAAAGATTTGGTTCTCCTTCCCTAACTCCATGTTACCATCTTTTTCCTTTTTTGGATCTTAGAATCCAAAATCAGTTTGGAGGTATTTCCACCATCTGGGAAGACTTTTCTGAGGAATGGAGGCCAAGGCACAGTAATAATATCTTTCTATAACCAAGTTTTGTTTTTTTTTTTAAAGCTGGTAAAATTAAGTAAAATGAATGTGAGGAGGAGCAATGTAATCTGAGGTGGGCAGGAAAGGAGACAAGGAAATCCTTCTCACCTTCACAGCATCACAAACTATGGAATGACCTTGGAGATTATCTGACTGGACTTACTCCACTAGTGTAGAGACTTAGTGATATTTTATATATTATACAGTGGTTATATATAACATATACTATATAGATACACACTCCAATTAAAGTGGAGGTTATCATTTGCATAAAAGCATGCTTTGGCTGTTTGGGAGAAGAAAAGGTGGAGTTACTAATGGCTCAGAGGCCTGGGTACATCTCTAGAAATGGGCTGTGCCAAAGGACTGTCAGGGAGAGGAAAAGGCTGATTGTTACAAACACACACACGCCATATAACTTGGTTTCTGGTGAACAAGGAGAGAATCAACCAAAACCTAAATGTTATATAGACACCCCATGTTTATTGACCATTATTTATAACAGCCAAGATAATGGAAGCAACCAAAGTGGCTATCCATAGATGAATGGATAAAGAAGATGTGACACATATATATGTCACCTCTCTCACTCTCTCTCTCTCTCTCACACACACACACACACATGAATATTACACAGCTGTAAAGAAGGATGAGATCTTGCCATTTCTAACAATATGGACCTAGGATATTACGTTAAACGAAATAAATCAGATAGAGAAAGACAAATACCATATGATTTCACTTATATATGTAATCTCAAAAACAAAGTGAATAAACAAACAGAAAGGAGAATCAGACCTATAAAAACAGTGAACAAATGGATGGTTGCTGGAGCGGGGTGGGGTGGGGTGGGGAGAGGAATAGGCAAAATGGTTGAAGGGGAGTGGGAGGTACAGGCTTCCAGTTATGTAATGAATAAGTCACAAAATTAAAAGGCACAGCATTGGGAATGTAGCCAATGGTATTATCGTAGCATTGTATGGTGACAGATGGTAGCTACACTGGTGGTAAGCAGAGCATAGTGTATAGAGATACTGAATCACTATGTTGTACACTGAAATTAATGTAACATTGTATGTCAACTATACTCAAATAAAAAAAAATAATTAAAAAAAACCCTGGGGGCGCCTGGGTGGCTCAGATGGTTAAGCATCTGCCTTCAGCTCAGGTCATGATCCCAGGGTCCTGGGATCGAGCCCCACATTGAGCTCCTGGCTCAGCGGGGAGCTTGCTTCTCCCTCTCCCTCTGCTTCTCCCTCTGCTCATGCTCTCTCTCTCTCTCTGTGTGTGTATTTCTGTGTCTCAAATGAATAAATAAAATCTTTAAAAAAATAAAATTAAATTAAAAAACCCTGAATGTTAAATAAATTATTGTCCCATGGACTCATTTCAATCTCCTGTCATGCTACCATTCTGAGTTAATGCTTTGAATCACCTCCTCAATAGGAAGCTGTGGGCCTGGGCAAAAAAAAAGAAAGAAGCAGATACAGTCTCTTGAACTTGGTGACTACATTATAATCAAGAGGTGGGTACTCTAAAATGCCATTATAAGACCAGTTGTCAACTGGGGCACATTGGGACCAAGTCTAGACCATAGAGGTCGGTAGACAAGGAGGGATGAGTAGAGTGTTTGTGACTTTTTAAAAAAAAGAAAAAATGAACAGGTATAAAAAATGAGTTGGCAAAGCCAGATTTTTGAAACACTGAAAAATAAACACAACCAACTAAATCAACAACCAGAGCATGAACTCACTTTAGGTAAAACTAATATTATAGAATAGCTAGAGCCTTTAAAATAAGCATAATGAAGGTATTCAAATTGCTAAACAAAGTAAAAACCATTTTAAAAAGCAAGGAATTAGAAAATTAAACCAGGCAGAAATAAAACAAGAAGTTGGAGAAGAAAAGGAACTAGAGATCTTGGAAATAAGAAGTTACAAACTTAAAAAAAAAAAAAACTCAAGAGAAAAACTATTGAATTGGTAGAAATTACTGAGGGATTTACTGCACAGGAGGACAAAAAAATAAAAACTATCAAAGAATAGTTAGGCTACGTGGCTGATAACTAAGAGGCTCCAACATACAACAGGAGACTCCACAATAAAGGTAAAAGAGGGCATGGAGGAGAACCACTACTCAGAGAGATCATAATGCAGATTTTTCTAGAACTGAATCAAAGTATCCTTCAAGTACTAAGAGGAATAAGTAAAGACAAATCCACACCAACATGCAACACAGTAAAATAGGAGGACATCAAACATAAAGTGAAAGCCTTAAACATCACCCAAGCGTAAAGGCATTATTATCTACAAAGAAATGACAATTTGATTAAATCAGACTTACAAAGGCCAGAAGTACTACCTTCAGAGTGATACAGGGGGATGACCGCTCTTTTATGCCCCACTACATTATTATTCAAGAATGAGGGCAACAGGAAGACATTTTCAGATATACAGAGACCAAGAGTTTACCACTTACGTTCCCTCAGAGAAAAAATATTCAAAGGATATACTTCATTAAAAAGAAAAGCAAAATCTAAGCAAAGTCTCAGTATGGAAAAAATAAGATGAGTACTAAATTTGATAAAATGTTAGTAAATGTGCATAACTACTGATTAATTAAAAATAGTTTTTCTTAAAGATTTTATTTATTTGAGACAGTGAGAGAGAGCCTGCGAGCACAAGTCAGGGAGAGTAGCGAGCAGCAGAGGCAGAGGGAGAAGCAGACTCCCTGCCGAGCAGGACCCCAGGATCATGACCTGAGCCAAAGGCAAAAGCTTAACCGACTGAGGCCCACCCAGGCACCCCAATTAAAAATATTTTTTTTGAAGTCAGGATAATAAGAAAATATTACAAACAACTTTATGCCAATACATTATTTGAAAGTTAGATGAAACAAAGTCCTAGAAAAAAATACAATTTATCAAAACTGACCCAAAGAAAACAAAATTTGAATAGCCTAATAACAGTTAAAGAAATTTAACCTGTGGTTAAAAACTCCTCACAAAGAAAACTCCAGGCCCCGATGACTTCACTGGTAAATTGGATCAGACAGTTTAAGAAAGAAAGAATGCTGATCTTCAAAATATTGTCTCATAGAAAAAAAGAAAAATACTTCCAAATTAGTTTCATGAGGATAGCATAATTTTAACTTCAAAACCTGTAAGAATATAAGAAACAGAAAACTGCAGATCTATTTCACCCTTGAACACAAATTTAGGAATCCTAGACAAATATTTCCAAATCAAATCCAGAAATATATAAAAAGACCATATATTCCAACCATATTTATTTCAAGAATAGAAGGCTTTAACACGCAAAAAATAATCACTATATGTCACTATATTAACAGCATAAAGCCAAAAAATTATGAGAGTGCTTCTAAATATATGGACAAAATATATACTTACCTATGTATATAAAATATATAAATATCAAATTTATTGACAAATTTTTAGTCATTTATGATAAACGCTCTTAGCAAACTAGAAATGGAAGGAAACATCTCTTATTTGATAAAAGGCTTTACAAAAAAACTTAGAGCGATGACTTTAAATAAATATGCACTTCAAAACTTTTAAGATCAGACATAGAATTAGGTTTTAGTTTTATATTACCATAGTTCATTTAACTCAATCTCCCCAATTCAATTTACTCCAATAATAATCAAAGAATCACTCCTGGTAAAATGGCTCTTTCAAAGTCAGTAGCTAACAAATTGCTTTTTGCATTGAGATTTACAAATACCCTGAAATTCATTTTTGAATAATTAGGAACCTGGGGTCAAGTTCCATTTTTTCCATATGGACACTCAATTTTCCCCACTCCACTTGCACAAAAGGCTCCTTCTGTCTGTCTGTCCCACAGTGCAGGAGTGGTCATAGGTCTAGGGTAGTACAGAGACGTGTTTCTGGGCTCCTCACCACATCCTGCGGGCCTCTCTGTCCACGTAGCTTTTAAAAAGGACTTGACATCAGATTAAGCAAATCCTTCCACATTGGTTATTTGGCCATTCTGGGCCCTCTGTATTTCTACATGCATTTTAGAATCCACTCAATTCTCCCATAACATCCATCTGAATTTCTATCTTTTAACTATTTTGGCCACTTAATATGCATTTTGAAGCAATCTTATAAACTGTTTTTGAATATCTATAAATAACATGAGAATGGTCAACATCAAACCGAAGTCAGGGGTCACCTCTGGGGAGGATAGCAGGAAAGAGTTACGTGGGTCAACTGCATTTCTGATACTTTCAGTCTCTAGAAGAATCTGTGGTAAAACCCTAGCATAGTTGAGAGAGGTAACGGCTTAGCTGGGAAGAAGGCACACAGTCCTATGTTATTAGCAAATCAAATCATGAAATATATGCTTACGTGTTTAGAATATTTATCATTTTAAAAACAAATAAAAATAAATATAAAATAGCTATTTGGCTCTCAGACAGCAGTTAACCTGGAGTTCAAAATCTGCCAAATGGACTAGGGTCATGTATTTCTCATTCACTATCTTTGGTAGTGAATTACGGTCTATAATTGTCATTTATAAAACTCACAGGGAGGCCCTTCAGAAAATAAATTCTTCCCTCATATTGAAAGAAAACATTTGATTCATTACTCAGCCAAGTGATAGAAAGAATAATTAAGCTATCTACTATATAAATTACTGCTTACTTTAACCATTCTTCATTTTCAAGATCACAAGATTACAGATACAGAATACCAACATAAAGGCACAAAGTGTGAAAAGCTGTGCAGTAATGTGATCACAAAGTAATTCTCATTTCTCTATCTAAACACAGGCTGACTCTAAGTCCTAATATTTCAGATGAACCCAAATGCTCCTCCTTATCCTATGAGTGAAGGAGCAGAGCCCTCTCTAATTGCAACAGTGAAGAGACTTGTTTTTCCTATTGCGCAGGATGAGATAAATTAAAGACACGGAACAACCACACTTGTCTTTCTTGACTAAGAATTTAGTAAGGTAAATTACTTGGCTTCAATTTGGTCCCCAGAACATTAACATAAAGCTTGAATTTTCCATTTGAATTGGCTCCAGTCAACACTTGTTATGTCTTTGACAACTCCCAGGATCTCAATCCTAGGTTGGATGGCTTTGAGGTTAGTATTTCAGCCCTTTTCCCCTTTGGCCAAGACAGTTAACATAGTTGGATAGGCCATGGTGACCCTGATTTCTGTACTCAATTTGAGATAGAGAAAAAAATGTCCCACAGTCACATATGTCTGTGAATCCAATCCAATTGCCCTAGGGCAGTAGGCACAGCATATTCTACGCAAAAGGAATATTTCACATTTGATGAGGGGGTCAAACTCTAAGGAATGATTTCAAGCATTAGCCAGCAGAAGGCAGGTTTTAGGCTGGAATAGCTTTTGTAGCAGCCTCATCATCCCATTTCGTAAGTGACTGTTTATTCATAAAAATGGCTGTGGTAATAAGAGACAGCATTGCCACGGGGCCTAATTGTAAGCATCTAGCATTGCTGGTAGTGAAATAATGCAGAAGAATAAACCTTATTGACATGAGCTCAGTATAAATATCAGAAAACAGCAAGCTACCTTCACAGACCATTCCAACTACCTTGAAAATGAGGTGAACAGACTGCCTGAAGACTTCTGGAAAACTTTCCCTCACACTTAAAAAAGGAAACAAAGGTGTTCTGCTTTCTGCTTCTGGATCTAGTTGCATGAGGTGATGCTTGATGCTCCTGCCGCCATCTTTCAACCCTGAGGGGAAAAAACGCTCAAGGTTCTAGAGCCTGGCATCACTGAGGGATGCTTGCTATTGTTCTTCTTAAACTATTCTGAGTTGGCTTTTTCTTGGTTGAAGCCAAAAGCATCCCCTATTGCAATCCTGTAACAACAACTTCCCATATTCATACCTGGAGAGAAAACCCATTGACCTACTCATCCTTGTTTAATTGACATGTTCTTTCTTCCTATGACAATTCCTTCAAAACTGTATTTGTTTCTGGTCTCTATTCTGATGATTTCCTTTTAAAACTCTAACTTTTTCTCTCCGGCTTTATGAAGGTAAAATTGACAAATCAAAATTGTATATATTTTTAAGGTGTACAATGTGATGGTTTGAAACACATATGCATTATGAAATATTTTCTAAAACTATAATTTTTAACTTTATGATCTATCAACTATTAGTATCCAGTTTAGATGATTCTGTACAGTATTAATGTATCCCCCTGGTTCCAGAGACAGAAATACCAAAACCTCCTCAGGGTGCCTGGGTGGCTCAGTTGGTTAAGGGTCTGACTCTTGCTTTCAGCTCAGGTCATGATCTCAGGGTTGTGGGATTGGGCCCCACACTGGGATTCGCACTCAGCGCAAAGTCTGCTTGGGATTCTCTCTCTCCCTCTCCATCTGCCTCTCTACCACCCCCCACCCCTGTGCACACTCTCTTCATCTCTCTCTAAAATAAATACATAAAATCTTTTTTTAAAAATACCAAAACCTCCTCTAGTCAGATAGATAACTTCTAAAATATACTGGACATAATTTGTTGGCAAGATTTTAAGTTTAATGTGTTGTCTATAAATAAGAAGTTCTTGTATATCTCCAAGGTTAATAGCCAACGTAATATGGATATTGAATGTGTGTACATCTAAAGGTCATGTAACACACATCCTTCTAATCTACACTACAAGAGAGCTGTGGAAGAAGACACCGGAGGATCTCATTCTTACTTCTTTTAAAGGGCCTTAAGCAAAACAGAACTTTGTGGTAACAGTTTTTGAAATGTATAAATGTATCACAAGATCCCCTGCCTTAACAAAAACAGAAACAAACAAAAATAGTCATAAATCCACAGGCCTCTGAGGATAGAGGCTCCAATACAAACATGGGGCCATAGTCCAGAGGACTCCATAGACTGCAGGTCAGTGAAATGTCCTCACATCATAAGAGTGGGGTTACATAACACCAATGTTGGCAAAGCAAGCTAAAGATGGAAATTATGGGCTGGAAGGGCGAGGAATCATGAGGACTGTAGCTGCTGCGCTCAGATGGGTTATGTTTTGTAGTAGTTATGGTGGTGGTGGTGATAGAAACATGAATACTAGTTAACCTGGATGAGACACTTACTATGTGATAGGTTCTAATATAATGCTTTGCATATAAGCACTATAATGATTCCTAATACCAACTTGTCCATTCTCTTGCTCATTGCATCTCTCTTTATTTTGCAGTCAACAATGATTACAGAGCACATAAAAAAGGTTCTATAGATGGTCATCTTCCCCACATCTTCCTCTACTTCTTCCTATTACAGGTTCGTAATAAAGCAAATATCACAATACAGCAAGTCAAACGAAGTTTTTGGCTCCCCAGTGCATACAAAAGTTATGTTTATACTATACTGAAGTCTATTAAATGTGCAATAGCATTATGTATTAAAAAGCAATATATATACCTTAGTTTAAAAATACTTTATTGCTAACCATCATCTGAGCTTTCAGTGAATTGTACTCTTTTTGCTGGGGGAGGATCTTGCCTTCATGTCAACGACCACTGATTGAACAGGGTGGTGGTTGCTGAAGGTTGGGGTGGCTGTGGGAATTTCTTAAAATAAGACATCAGTGAAGGCTGCTACAGTGATTGACTCTTCCTTTCACAAATGATTTCTCTGTAGCATGCAATGCTGTTTGATAGCATTTTACCCACAATAGAAATTCTTTCAAAATTGGAGTCAATCCTCTCACCCCCTACTGCTGCTTGATCAACTAAGCTTATGTCACATTCTAAATCCTCTGCTGTCATCTCAACAGTCTTCACGGTATCTTCCCCGGGAGTAGGTGCCATGTCAGGAAACCACTGTCTTTGCTCATCAATTCAAGTTTGATCATGAGATGGCAGCAGTTCAGTCAGAACTCCAGGCTCCACTTCTAATTCTAGTTCTCTTGCTTTTTCCACCACATCTGCAGTTCCTTCTTCCACTGGAGTCTTGAATGCTTCAAAGTCAACCATGAGGCTGGGAATCAACTTCTTTCAAACTCCCGTTCATGTTGATATTTTGACCATTTCCCATGGATCATATATGTTCTTAATGGCATCCAGGATGGTGAGTCCTTTCCAGAATGTTTTCAATACAGTTTGCCCAGATCCATCAGAGGAATCACTATCTATGGCAGCTACAGTCTCATGAAATGTATTTCTTAAATACTAAGACGTGAAAGTTAAAATCACTCCCTGACCCATGAGGTGCAGAATGGATACTGTGTTAGCAGGCATGAAGACAACATTCATCTCATTGTACATCTCTATTAGAGCTGTTGGGTGACCAGGTGCACTGTCAATGAGCAGTCATATTTTGAAAAGGATCTTTCTGAGCAGTAAGTCTCAAGAGAGAGCTTAAAATATTCAGTAAACCATGATATAAACAAATGTGCTATCATCCAGGCTTTGTTGTTCCATTTATAGAGCACAGGCAGAGTAGATTTAGCATAATTCTTAAAGGCCCTAAGATTTTTGGAATAGTAAATGACCATCGGCTTCAACTTCAAGTCACCAGCTGCATTAGCCCCTGACAAGAGAGTCAGCCTGTGCTTTGAAGGCAGGCATTGACTTCTCCTCTCTAGCTATGAAAGTCCTAGACGGCTTTTTTGAATAGAAGGCTGTTTTGTCTACACTGAAAATATGTCGTTTAGTGCACCCACCTTCATTAGTGACCTTAGCTAGATCTTCTGGATGGTTTGCTGCAGCTTCTCCATCAGCACTTGCTGCTTCACCTTATACTTTGATGTCATGGAGATGGCTTCTTGCTTTAAAGCTCATGAACCAACCTCTGCTGGCTTCAGACTTCCCTTCTGTAGCTTCCTCACCTCTCTCAGCCTTCACAGACTTGAAGAGAGTTGGGATCATTCCTTGGATTAGGTTTTGGCTTAAGGAAATGTTATAGCTGGTTGTCTTTCATTTGGATCACTAAACTTTCTCCGTATCAGCAATCAGGCTGTTTTACTTTCTTATCATTCATGTGTTCACTGGAGTAACACTTTTAATTTCCTCCAAGAATTTTTCTTTACATTCACAACTTGGCTAACTGTTTGGGGCAAGGGGCCTAGTTTTTGGCCTGTCTCGGCATTCGACATGCCTTCCTCACTGAGCTTAATCATTTCTAACTTTTGATTTAGAGTGAGAGACATACAACTCTTCCTTTCACTTGAACACTTGGAGGCCATGTAGGGTTAGTAATTGGTTTGATTTCAATATTGTTGTGTCTCCGAGAATAGGGGAACCTGAGGAGAGGGGGAGAGATGGGGGGACGGGCTGGTTGGTGGAGTGGCTAGGACATACACAACATTTTTCAATTAAGTTCAGTGTCTTATACGGGCTTGGTTTTGTGATGCCCCAAATAATTGAACTAGTAACATCAAAGATCACTGACCACAGATCACCTCACAAATACAGTGATAATGAAAAAGCTTGAAGTATTGCAAGAAGTACCAAAATGTGACAAAGAAACACAAAGCAAGCAAATGATACTGGAAAAATGGAGCCAACAGACTTGCTGGACACAGGGTTGCCACAGACCTTCATTTCATAAAAAATGCAGTGTCTGTGCAAGGCGATAAGATGAAGCACACTAAATGAGGTACACCTGCAGTTTCCGGGGATAAACACCGCTTTCTAGATAAAGAAAAATACTTACGTGTTTTCTGTGTATGTGTGATTTGGGAAAAAATGCACATGAAAATAGTGAAAAAATCAGAGATCCATTCATATCATTGCAACACAATGAAGCTGATGGGATCCTCACAACTGGATTTATTTGGGAATAGAATGAAGAAACTCTGCATAATCCTGCAGTAAGTCACTATCAGACAACATTTATAATGACAGCAGAACTAGACCTAGGAACTATTCCAAGCCATGGAGATTAGCAAGTAATCACAGGCTCAAGTCCTAATACAATTCTGGAGAGACATGGAGGGATTTCGAGAATTAAACTAGCAAAAAGGGATTAAAAAAAAAAGGAAGAAGACAATTTTGACCTCCACATGCATTGGTCAGTGTCAGCAAAATTCTACACGTAACTATACAGCTCCGTTACTTACTTTATTTTATTTTATAATTATCTCTTGATAAAGCTGTCTCTTCTTCCAGATTGGAAACAATGTGATGTCAGGAGCTTTCATTTTATCTTCCTGATTCCAGAACAGTGTTTCAGTCTAGGCACAACAGTTTACTAGTTCACCATCAGGAGCGCTCTGCAGTCAGCTGAAGACAAAATTCTAGCTATGTCACTTACCACTGCAGTTCTCATGGCTGAGTTACTGGTGCTTCCTAGCCTCAGCTGCATCACCAATAAAATCATTTGATAATACCCACCCCATTAGATTGTGATGAATGAAAGCTATAAGACTGGCAAAGCATTTAGTCCAGTGGCCTGCACACAGCACTCAACAAATGGCAAGTATTATAAGGTATTAAACAAATTAACGTGCAATATATGGGCCACTGAACTAGGATTGCTGGAAGACATCAATTATGGAAAATGGCTAACCCTGGCCTCTAGAAACTCCCGGTCTTCATATAACCAAGCATCCCCGCTGATGCTTCGTATTATAGGGAAGACGAGGCCAAACTCTGACACACTTTCCTGCAGGAATCTATCCATGATTGACCTCAGAGATGACTTTCACAGTCACCGTCCTACTGAGGCCTGCACCACATCCTGTGAGCATCCAGACTCATCCCTCACATCGCTAGTTCTGTTTTTTTTTCTAAATTAAGTACTACTGTTTTCTCTTCATAAATAAAGCACACAAAAAAATCTCTGACTTAAGCATGTTTTAAATATGCATTTAAACTGTATGAATTTATTCACACAGTCCTCTCACATTGACAAATACAAAAGAATGAATGAATGAATGAATGAATGAATAAACGAATGAACGAGAGAGGGGGAGAGACAGAGAAAGGAGGGAAGGAGGGAGGAAGGACGGAAGGGAAAGGAAGAGGAAAGGAAGAAGAAAGGAAGACCTTTGGCAGGTCATAAAAACAAAAGTGTTACAGAATTGCAACTGAAATTCACAGGGCAAGAAGAAAGAAGAATTTCAAGATTAGTTCAAAGGAATCATAATTCATAGATCTACTTATTGTAATAGCTATGATGAAGGAAAGATGTTAGGGTTCGAAGCCGACGGCCAAGAAAGAATTCTTGAGATGTCTTTGGTGCCAAAAGGCGGTTTTATTAAAGCAAAGGGACAGGACCCGTGGGCAGAAAGAGCAGCACCGGGGTCATGAGGAGTGGCCCACTATATACTTTCAAGTTGGGAGGGGGTTAGGGATAGCTTAAGCCTCCCAGATATTATGGAAACAAAGTTTCCAGGACCCTGAGGGGGGCTAGCTATTGTTAGGAAAAAGTCATTTATTACTGTTTAGTAAGACCTCAGTCATGAGACCCTTCAGACATATGTATCAGTGGGTCATATGCTTGGAGGATGACTGTCAACACGTATCTTGGGGGGGCAGAGATAAAGGGAATTTCCAAAGGAACTTCTGTATGTTAATGAGGACTTACAGGAGACTGGGGGTCAAGCTAAGGTTGCCTTTTGCCCTTAGCAAAGTATTAATATCCAGGCAGCTGAGTTCCTAGAGGAAGGTCACTCTGCCTGTTTCAAGGACTTATCAATGGACTTCAGGTAGTAAGGAAATTTAATAATTTTTCTTCTGCCGTTGTTTTCCACATCAGTTCTACTAAACCGAAATCTAGAATGCACCAGAGGAAGAAGTGAGTTTAATCACCTGGTCAAGACTATCTCACTTTATCATCCCATTTTACAGGTGAGGTAGCTGAGGCTCTGACAAGTAAGATGAGTTTGTCCATCCTTCTGTAGCTTCAGAGTGTGGTCCATGGACCAAGAACGTCAGCATCATCTGGGAGTTTGTTAGAAACACAGTCTCAGGCTCCGTGTTAGCCATACTAAATCAGAATCTGCATATTAACAAGATCCTCCAGTGACTCATCTCCACGCTGAAGTGTGAGAAGCATTAACACATACAGCTTGTTACCAGTAAGTTAATAAACTGGGTAATTTCACTCCATGCCTTATTTTTATAGAAACTGTGCACCAATCTTTGGAACTGTTAGAAAAATTTAATCCTGATTCCAGGGTCCTGGGATCGAGTCCCGCATCGGGCTCCTTGCTCAGCGAGCAGCCTGCTTCTCCCTCTGCCCTGCTTATGCTCTCTCTCTCGACCATTTCCCCAACTGTAAAGTGCAAAGAATAATCGTACCTAAACTTAGAGGGTTATTAAGAAGACTACCTTAAGGCATGTAAGGTCTTTAGAGTACTGAACAGAGAATGAGGCTTAAATGAGTGTTAAGCACTAAATGTGACTGTTATTATGATGCTCTTGCATAGGGTGTGGCAGGAGAGGCCTGCGGGCCACCACCCATCCATGCTCACCTACTCCTGTTACAGTGACAAGTATCTGGAGTAATATTCAGGATTAGGGACAAATACAGCCTGTGCCCACAGAAGAAAGCCAATTAAACTCCTTAACTGGGAGAAAAGAGAACAACCAACAACCAGCATTATTTCATCAAATAGGGACTGACCTCGTGAGCAACTATGGACACATGTGGAACTCACAATATTTAAGTAAAATTTGTAAATAAAATGTACAATGATGATTTTTTTTTTAAGATTTTATTTATTTATTTGACAGAGAGAGAATGAGAGAGAAAGCACATGAGAGGGGGGAGGGTCAGAGGGAGAAGCAGACTCCCTGCCGAGCAGGGAGCCGATGCGGGACTCGATCCAGGGACTCCAGGATCATGACCTGAGCCGAAGGCAGTCGCTTAACCAACTGAGCCACCCAGGCGCCCGTACAATGATGATTAATGAATGATTTTCAATAACAAGAATTACTCTGTATAGGACTAAATATTGAATTCACAATTTAGGACTGTTAACACTTCAAAGATGAACAAAACTTGGATTGTTGAAGATTCAACTCATGCATGGAAACAGTGAATGGCACCTAGGGGAGTTGGCAGATGTACACACAACAAGGGCCCAAAGGCCAGACTATAAGCCCAGCCAGGGGAGCTAGAGTGCGAGACAAAGATCTCTTGTGCAGAATAAGAAGACACTTGGATGATGAAACCACCAGTTTGTTCATCCATGTATATCAGGCACTGATCAAGGTTCGGCAAAGAGAGCCACAACAAAGCGCTGGACTCAAACCATGTCAAACAGACACCAAAAATCAACACATCTAACGTGAGTTTCCTACTTACTAGAGGCACACGATGGTTTGAAGGATTTTGGGCAAGAGTGGCATAGATGGGGCCCTGGGGTGAGACAAATCAGACTGCTGCTAGCCCCTCGAAGAGAGCCAGCCTAGCGAGACGGGCGGATGGATTTAGAAGACCATGGAGACTGTGCAGGGGAAGATGCCAGAGAAGCTGAGAGCTTAAAACATAATCTTGGATGGCCTGAAGGGAGATAGAAAAGAAAAGAAATTCCTGACTCCTGCCAGCCCTGCACAATACAATTCCCAAATGGCTCCCAGAATTTCCCAGCTAGAGAAGCCACAAACACACAGCTGTTAACAGACCTTCCCCTCATGTGTCCTCCCCCTTGCTCTGGAGAAGAGCCTCCTCACACAGTAGAATGATCACGTTAAATAGTATTCTTAAGACAGGCCAACAACATTGACACAGTGAGTCTCACTCTTCTCATATACGTATATCCATGAGCACTCCACACAGATAGGTAAAAACTGCTAACACTCTAGTACTGTCTGCATTACTTATATCTAACCACAAAATCTGCTCTCTTCTACCTGCCAGCATGAAAAGGGAATATATAAAGGCATATGTGATAAGCTGAATAACAGCCCTCCAAAGATGCCCATGTCCTAATGCCTGGAAGCCGTGAACAGGTTACTTTCCATTCAGAAAGAACTTTACAGGTGTGATTAACAAAAGGATCTTGGTGGCTTCCCAGGGGAATTCTACCAAACATTTAAAGAAGAATTAATACCTATTCTTCTGAAACTGTTCCAAAACATAGAAATGGAAGGAAAACTTCCAAACTTGTTTTATGAGGCCACCATTACCTTAATCCCAAAACCAGACAAAGACCCCATCAAAAAGGAGAATTACAGACCAATATCCTTGATGAACATGGATGCAAAAATTCTCACCAAAATACTAGCCAATAGGATCCAACAGTACATTAAAAGGATTATTCACCACGACCAAGTGGGATTTATCCCTAGGCTGCAAGGTCGGTTCAACATCCGTAAATCAATCAACGTGATACAATACATTAATAAAAGAAAGAACAAGAACCATATGATCCTCTCAATAGATGCAGAAAAAGCATTTGACAAAGTACAGCATCCTTTCCTGATCAAAACTCTTCAGAGTATAGGGAGAGAGGGTACATACCTCAATATCATAAAAGCCATCTATGAAAAACCTACAGCGAATATCATTCTCAATGGGGAAAAACTGAGAGCTTTCCCCCTAAGGTCAGGAACACGGCAGGGATGTCCACTATCACCACTGCTATTCAACATAGTATTAGAAGTCCTAGCCACAGCACTCAGATAACAAAAAGAAATAAAAGGCATCCAAACTGGCAAAGAAGTCAAACTCTCACTCTTTGCAGATGATATGATACTTTATGTGGAAAACCCAAAAGACTCCACCCCAAAACTGCTAGAACTCATACAGGAATTCAGTAAAGTGGCAGGATATAAAATCAATGCACAGAAATCAGTGGCATTCCTATACACCAACAACAAGACAGAAGAAAGAGAAATTAAGGAGTAGATCCCATTTACAATTGCACCCAAAACCGTAAGATACCTGGGAATAAATCTAACCAAAGAGGCAAAGAATCTGTACTCAGAAAACTATAAAATACTCATGAAAGAAATTGAGGAAGACACAAAGAAATGGAAAAACGTTCCATGCTCATGGATTGGAAGAACAAATATTGTGAAGATGTCAATGCTACCTAGAGCAATCTACACATTCAGTGCAATCACTATCAAAATACCATCCACTTTTTTTTTTTAAAGATTTTATTTATTTATTTGACAGAGAGAGAGAGATCACAAGTAGGCAGATAGGCAGGCAGAGCGAGAGGGAGAAGCAGGCTCCCTGCTGAGCACAGAGCCCGATGCGGGGCTCGATCCCAGGACCCTGGGATCATGACCTGAGCCGAAGGCAGATGCTTAACCATCTGAGCCACCCAGGCGTCCCCCATCCACTTTTTTCAAAGAAATGGAACAAATAATCCTAAAATTTGTATGGAACCAGAAAAGACCCCGCATAGCCAGAGGAATGTTGAAAAAGAAAAGCAAAGCTGGTGGCATCACAATTCCGGACTTCCAGCTCTATTACAAAGCTGTCATCATCAAGACAGTATGGTACTGGCACAAAAACAGACATACAGATCAATGGAACAGAATCGAGAGCCCAGAAATGGACCCTCAACTCTATGGTCAACTAATCTTTGACAAAGCAGGAAAGAATGTCCAATGGAAAAAAGACAGTCTCTTCAACAAATGGTGTTGGGAAAATTGGATAGTCACATGCAGAAGAATGAAACTGGGCCATTTCCTTACACCACACACAAAAATAGACTCCAAATGGTTGAAAGACCTCAGTGTGAGACAGGAGTCCGTCAAAATCCTAAAGGAGAACACAGACAGCAACCTCTTCGACCTCAGCCGCAGCAACTTCTTCCTAGAAACATCGCCAAAGGCAAGGGAAGCAAGGGCAAAAATGAACTATTGGGACTGCATCAAGATAAAATTTGCACAGCGAAAGAAACAGTCAACAAAACCAAAGACAACCAACAGAATGGGAGAAGATATTTGCAAATGACATATCAGATAAAGGGCTAGTATCCAAAATCTATAAAGAACTTATCAAACTCAACTCCCAAAGAACAAAGAATCCAATCAAGAAATGGGCAGAAGACATTTTTCCAAAGAAGACATCCAAATGGCCAACAGACACATGAAAAAGTGCTCAACATCGCTTGGCATCAGGGAAATCCAAATCAAAACCTCAATGAGATACCACCTCACACCAGTCAGAATGGCTAAAATTAACAAGTCAGGAAATGACAGATGTTGGCGAGGATGCGGAGAAAGGGGAACCCTCCTACACTGTTGGTGGGAATGCAAGCTGGTGCAGCCACTCTGGAAAACAGCATGTAGGTTTCTCAAAAAGTTGAAAATAGAGCTACCATACAACCCAGCAATTGCACTACTGGGTATTTACCCCAAAGATACAAATGTAGGGATCCGAAGGGGTACATGCACCCCAATGTTTATAGCAGCAATGTCCACAATAGCCAAACTGTGGAAAGAGTCAAGATGTCCATCAATAGATGAATGGATAAAGAAGATGTGGGGTGTGTGTGTGTGTGTGTGTGTGTGTGTGAGTGTATATATATATAATGGAATATTATGCAGCCATCAAAAGGCATGAGATCTTGCCATTTGCAATGACGTGGATGGAACTGGAGGATATTATGCTGAGTGAAATAAGTCAATCAGAGAAAGACATGTATCATATGACCTCACTGATATGTGGAATTCTTAATCTCAGGAAACAAACTGAGGGCTGCTGGAGTGGTGGGGGGTGGGAGAGATGTGGTATCTGGGTAATAGACACTGGGGAGGGTATGTACTATGGTTAGCGCTGTGAATTGTGTAAGATTGTTGAATCACAGACCTGTACCTCTGAAACAAATAATACATTATATATTAAAAAAAAAAAAGAAAGAAGATAGCAGGAGGGGAAAAATGAAGGGGGTATATCGGAGGGGGAGACGAACCATGAGAGACTATGGACTCTGAGAAACAAACTGAGGGTTCTAGAGGGGAGGGGGGTGGGGGGATGGGGTAGCTTGGTGATGGGTATTAAAGAGGGCACATACTGCATGGAGCACTGGGTGTTATACGCAAATAGTGAATCATGGAACACTACATGAAAAACTAATGATGTAATGTTTGGTGACTAACATAACATAATAATAAAAAAATTAAAGAAAGAAAAGAAAAGGATACTGGGATGTGGAGATTATCTTGAATCATCTTGGTGGGTTCACGTCATCACAAGGGTCCTTTTCTTGTAAGAGGAAGACAAAAATTCAGAGAAGGCAAGATGACCACAGAGGGAAGGAGAGGGGAAAAGGCAGTGTGAGGGGAAGCCATGATCTGAGAATGAGAACAGCCCGACAAGAGCTCACAGGCAAGGAAACGGATTCTCCCCTTGAGCCGCCAGAAGGAATCAGCCCTGCTGCCACCTTCGCGTTAGCCCAGACTGATCTTATAGTTCTGACCTCTGAAACTATAAAATAATAAAGGATGTTGTAAGCCACTAGGTTTGTGGTAGCTTGCTATGCCAGCAATAGGGAGCTAGCGTAGAATATAATCAATAAATACTAAATACGGGTGAATAATTCGAAAACAGCTCTCCGTGACCCGTAATTTCCAAAGTATTTTATAGACAGATATTTTTTCAGCGATCAAATCCTAACTGCTCCATCAGAAGTTAAGTTTATTACACAAAGAGAGCCATTTAAATTACATTATAGTGTAAGTATGCGTGCACTGATTTTGAAATTGGAAGGCAGAAGAAATGACAAAAAATGACATGTCTCTCTTCCTGGGGATCTTTGTGTTTCCTAAGAGGTGACAGTTACAGTGCACTTAACATTGGACTTGAGCCACTGACTTGTGGCAGCAACTGTGTTAGTCATCTGTGAATGTCCCGCCAGCACTGAGCACCCTGCTCTGTACAGTGTTGGTTGGTGTTCCATCAATTTTGCCAATTAAATAAATGACTGAACAAAACGAAAAGGTGAATGAGAAAGACTTACATCCTTAGTCAGGTTTTCACAGCTGATCACTTAGATGGAGCTTTATTCTAAATTAACATAGACCTGGTGCTAGAACAAAAATAACAGCTTACTTGAAAAAAAAAAAAAAGGGATTTTTTTTAAAGGCCACTAAAGGTGAAACTAAAAATGTGAGTAAGTTGTAGGAGGTTTTTCCACTTTTGGTTAGAACACAAAAAGTCACAGAAAACCACTGGTCCCACTGTAATGATGAGAACACAATAAATTCAGAAATCTTATTTGTCGTGCAAGACACTGAGGAGATCTGGACACAAGCCTAATCGAGCAGAATTTCAGAGGGAGATGAGACCCCGGCCATGAGTGGGCAGAAGAGCTAGCCTGCCCTTGGCGCAGAAACCTGGCTGCAATAAGGAGACAGGAGCCCAACTTTGATCAGCCAAACATCGGCTAGTATGGCAGACTGGGAGGTGGAGAAACGGCGAGACCCCACAGCCAGTCAGTGCTCCTTCATCATGCTTTTGCCTGGCAAGCAAGCACAGGTGGTGAAGAAGCTGGCAACTGGGTGGAAAGGAGAGAGATGTAATCTCACATGCAGAGATCCCAGACTCTGCTGCAGGCCAGATCTCACCATCAACGGGAAATCAGATATGAAATCCAGTTTGACTCCTGATTAGAACAAAGAGATCTTGCCTAGTCACCTTAGCTGCCTGACAGGGCAAAGGACAAGGCTTTCTGAGGACAGATATTACCTACTTCAGCTTCTTTGTTCTTTTATACACAATATAAAAGTAAGGTAAGTGGAAAAGCAGGAAAAACGTGACCCATAATGAAGAAGAAAAAAAGAATAAAAGGAGAACAGATAACAAAATGGTTGGAATTTACAGATAGGACTTAAAAACAACTATTATGAAGACACTAAAGAATTTAAGGGAAAATGTACAAAATGGGCGAAAAGATGAAGAATTCACCAGAGTAATAAAAACTCTAAAAAGGAAGCAAATAGAAATTGCAGAACTGATAAGTACAATATGAATTCATTGGAAGGGCTTAATAGTTAAATGGACAAAACAGAAAAGGTTAGTAAACCCAAAGATAAGAGAACAAAAACTATCCAAAATAAAGCACTGAGCTAAAAAAAAAAAAAAAATCGGTAATAAAACACACACCCTGAGAATCAGAATACTATGGCATAATTTCAAATGCTCTGACATACATGCAGTTACGGCCTGAAAAGAAAAGAAAGAATAGAGTAGAATTGTTGGAAGAGATTTTAGATGAGGGTTTCAAGGGTGGTTGAAGGACATTAATCCAACCCAGTGAAAGCCCAAGCAGGAAAATAGACAGAAAATCACACATAGGTCAAACCACTAAAAACCAGAGTACAAAGATAAAGGCAATGGAATGACACGTTTCAAGAGCTGAAAGGAACCTACACATTCACTCACACAAACATACACCCACACATGCACACACATCCACACGTGCCCATACATACAAGCACACGTGTACACAAACTGGCAACCTAGATACCTATATTCGTAGAAAATACTCCTAAAAAGTAAGGGTGAAGAAAAGGCATTTCCAGACAGGCAAACTGCGAACATTCATGCTGCACTACAGGAAAATATTAAAGGAAGTTCTCCAGACCAAAGGGAAATGATCACAGAGAAAAACCAAGATCGGCAGAAAGGAATGATGATCAGTGGCATAAATATCAAGGGAGATATAAAACAACATAGCTTTAAGTCTCTTTAAAAAGACAGTTGGCTACTTGAAGCAAATAGAGTGATATACTATGGGATTATAATACACGGAGAAATAAAGTAACAACAGTAATATTAAATTCAAGAGGAGTAAACAAAACTACACTCCTGACGGATGTTAAATGTCTTAGGAAGCTGTGTAACAGTCACCATGGTAAAGGGTGATGGGTTAATTATGCCTGTTGTAATCTAGAAGAGCTACTTAAAAATACAAAATGGAGAGGTGCCTAGGTGGCTCAGTCGGTTTTGTGACTGACTTTTGATATCAGCTCAGGTCATGATCTCAGGGTCCGGAGAGCTCACGTTCTCTCTCTCTCTCTAAAATAACAAATAAATAAATCTTTTAAAAAAATACAAAATAGTGAGACTGAACAAGAACAGGGGTAATAAAATGGAATAAAAGAACAAACAAACCAAAAAACACATAACCTCAGTTTCCAAATGAAGAAAGAAAGAAGAGAAGGGGGAAATGGGGAAGAAATAAAAAATGACAGAATTAAGCCCAAGAATCTCCCAGGTAATTATAGTAACTGTAAGAGGTATTCAACACTCCAGTTAAATCCGGGCTTAAATAAAAAGACCCAACTCTATGCAGTTTAGAAGAGGCACACTTAATATAAGGACCTAGAGTGAAAATAAAATGAGGAAAAGGACACACACTGCAAACACTAATCATAAGAAAGCCAGTGTGTATACATTAGTACCAGAAAAACTAAAATTTTTAAAAGTATTATCGGTGATTTAAGATGGCTATTTCATAATGATAAAATGGTCATTAACAAAGCCCAAAGTTAGTTCTTTGCCCAGACTAAAAGCTTGATAAATCTCTTATTTTTCTGCATACAATTTCTGATGGTTTATGAACTCATGTGTCTTTATGGACCTCTATTTAAAACTTCTTTCCAAGGAATGCCTGGGTGGCTCAGTCAGTTAAATGTCTGCCTTCAGTTCAGGTCATGATCCCCGGGTCCTGGGACAGAGCCCCGCATCAGGTTCCCTGCTCAGCAGGGAGCCTGCTTCTCCCTGTCCCTTGATCCCTACCCGCTGGTCATGTTCCCTCCTGCTCTCTTGCTCATGCTCTCTCTCTCAAATAAATAAAAAAAAATCTTAAAAAAAAAACCTCTTTTCAAATACACATTATATTTAAATTCCACAAGTTTCTTTTCAAGTATATGACCCTTCAATCCTTAAAAACCAGTGTTATTATTATTATCATTATTATTATTGTTATTTGATTCTTCAAGTCCTTTTACCTGAAATTTCACGTTCTGGTTGATATCTGACACGCGGAACTGCTTCAGGAAACGCTCATCCTCACTCCAGAAGAGGCGGATGTCAGGGATGTCATAGAGGATCATGGCCAGTCTTTCCAATCCTAGGCCAAAGGCCCAACCGATCCGATCTTGAGCACCAGCTACAATTGGGAAAACAAAACTGGTTTACAAAATATAAAGACTTCGCAGGTGAATGGCTGAGCACCTCCTAGTGGTGAGGCACTGGGGGGAGCTGTGGAGACATCCATGAGGGTCTCTGTCTTAACATTTCTCATGCTTCCCACATTCCTCACTCACTTCCTTCACTGAAGCACTCTGGAGTCACACTGTCTCTAATATTGCCTTTCATTTATAATTACATTCCAGGTTCTTTAAAGCCCTGGTTCCTGCCTCTGAGTAATCCTTGTTTGCCCTGATTCAAACATTTAGCCTACTATGTGCAGGTTACAGAGGAGAGAGAAAAGATGGTCTCTTGTCCCTACATGGCTTACTAAACAGGCAGGTGTGTTCAAAACATGCCAGAGTGGACTGTTAATATTCAGAAAGAACCCTCAATTTTATTAAAACAACCTTCACCCTTAGTAAGCGTTACCTCAAAAATACACGGAGAGCAAGAAAGCCAAAGTAAAATGCTTATCTACTACCATTCACTGCAAAGGTAAGCTGTGTTGTTGACATTATGGCAACACCATGAACTTGAAAGGTTTATTTCGCCCACCTGAAACAGAGTAAGACCAAAGATATAAAGCCCTGTGTGAAGAAGGCAAGGGAGCAACACATACTACTGGAAAAGCTTACAGAAAGGGCTCATGAAAGGAGCATAACTTTTCCTAAAGATGATTAGGATCCTGGGGAGGCTGCAAATGGCCTCAAGATTCCACTCCTGACATGCGTGCCCTGCGTAAATCCCTCCCTTTGAGTGTGGGTGGCTCCAGGAACGTGATGCGATTTCACCCCTGTGATTAGGTTACTTTATATGCAGGTCCATCGGAGCAAACCAGCTCCCAGAAATGAGAAGGCCATGTGGCTAGGACCTGAGGGAGGCCTCTAGAAGCCGGGGGAGGTCCTGGCGGTCAGCAAGAAATGGGACCCTCACTCCTACAACCTTAAGGAAATGAATTCTCCCAACAGTGTGAATGGGCTTAGAAGAGGACCCTGAACTCCAGAAGAGCACAAAGCCCTGCTGACCCCTTGATCTCCACCTATGAAGACCCTGAGCAGGGGACCCAGCCAATCTGCACCTGGACTTCTGATGCAAGGAAAAATGTGACATAATAAATTTAGGTTGTTTTAACCCATTAAGTATGAGGCTAATTTGTTACCCAGCAAAAGAAAACTAACACGAATCCAAAATGTGAAGGTAAAAGAAAACTCCAGACTCAAGGAACATCTTCAATAACAAAGGGGTGACTCTCCCCCTGTTGTGTTCTCTCTCTCTCTGTGCCAAATAAATAAATAAAAATCTTAAAAACACACACACACACAAAAAACAAAGGGGTGACAGTGCAGCATGGAATGGTTGGAAGTAGATTCTGGAAACACAGATGGTTCAAGGTTGAGGCAGGTAAGAGGGGAGGGGATCCATTTCTGCCCACGTGCTCCTACTACAATTGTTTATAAATAAAACAACAAGGATAAATGTATAATAGAAGCCATGCAGAAGTATGAGCCTCTGCAAATGGTGTGTTTAAAAGCTGAATGAATTAAAATAGTCAAAAAGAGATCACAGAGAGAGAGAATGGCTCAGTAGCAGGAGGGAAGGTGTATGTGAAAGAAAAGCGGGTGGTTGGCTGAGAGCACCCGTAAGGATGAACTGAGTAAGAATGAATGTTCAGGTGAAGAGGAGGGAAGAGGGCTATTTAACTTCACAGACAGTGGGGTCAGGAAAAAGTGTCCACAACCCCTCACCCTGTGATCAGGTGCCTAAGAGAGCAGTTGAAGTGTGAGGCAAAATATTTTAGAATAATTCATACTGATGTGTGAGGCCTTAAAAAAAAGCCTGGTGACTAGTTAAAGACATGAAATTTAATACAACCATGATAGACTTTTAAAATCTACTTAAAGAAGAATTTTTTTTTCTTTAATTGAAAATTGACAGTCCTGGGGATGTGGCTCCAGCACATTCCGCATTGTGTGGTTCTAGCGTCTCACTCACTGCTGGTTACACTATGTATTTTTACAATTTGGAAACAACATGGCAGTACATATAAAGATCCTTAAAATGTTCATACGCTTTATTCTTATAACTCTACTCAGGAATTTATCCTAAGGAAATAACTCAACAAAATAAAAACATAAATGAAAGAAGATACTCAGCAGTACAACTTATAAGAGCAAAAACATGGAAACAACCTGAGTAGCCCAAATTAGGGAATGGCTTAAAAATTATAGGACATTTTGATGGAGTCATTAAAAATCATAGCTATACAAATACATATTTATTAAGTGACAGACTGTAAGAGCTTATGAAGAATCTATGATAACATGAATATGTCCTGTGATACTACTATTTAATATAGGTACAAATGAGGATTTACTGTGAAAAAATAAAAACAAAATGTGATGTTCAAGAATTATAATGGGTAATAGTTTTAAAACAACTTTAAAGCATTTTCCTGAAATCGTTAGTCTTTTTTTAAAAAAAAAAAAAGATTTTATCTTTATTTATTTATCAGAGAGAGAGAGAGCACACACAAGCACGGGGAGCAGCAGAGGGAGAGGGAGAAGCAGGCTCCCCACTGAGCAGGGAGCCAGATGTGGGACTCGATCCCAGGACCCTAGGATCATGACTTGAGCCAAAGGCAGACGCTTAACTGACTGAGCCACCCAGGCATCCTGCTATAGTCTTTTCAATAAGAAAGTAATAAAGATAGGTAGGAGTGTTAATGCTGCTTTGTGATTTAGGCTTTTTCCTTAATCTTTTAGATTTTATGATCAATTTTTTAGATATAACCAACCACCTGAGCCTAATATCTGTAACTGAATGAGCAATAGATTCAGGGTAAGATCTTATTTAATATCTAGTATTTTGGGTTTTTTTTTTTTTTTTTTGGTACCTTAGCTTTTGCTCCTTTCATCTATCCCCAGGTAGTCCCCATCCCCTAAAACATTTTCTAAAGCAAAAACAAGAATAACAAAGAACCCCTAAAAGCAGGTAAGAAGAAAAGCAACAATCTAATTATTTGAGAGAGGGAGAGAGAGAGCGAGCAGGGGGAGGGGCAGAGGGACAGAGAGAACCTCCAGCAGACTCCGCACTAAGCGTGGAGCCCAACACGGGGGCTCAATCCCATGACCCTGAGATCATGACCTGAGCCGAAATCAAGAGCCAGATAAGATGCTCAACCAACTGAGCCACCCAGGTGCCCCAACAATCTAAATTTTTAAATGGACAAAGAATATGAAGACATTCATAGAAACAAAGAATAATTACCTTCAAACAAAAAGCTTAGTTAAGAAAAATGCAAGAAAAAAATGCACAAGTTACTACCATATTTTCCTTATCAGATTAGCTAAATAAACACATCTGATCCCATACTTGATAGCAAAGCCAAGGGAAGACAAGCACTCTCCACACAGCTGGTAGGTTCACAACTGGGTTTTTAACCCATTGACCTAAGGAGCAGAATATAGCAGTAGCTATCAAAATTACAGATGTGTATACCACACCTTGTTACTTTAGCTACTAGAATGCATCCTACTTATGGGAAATTATGAATGTGTAAGGCCACTTTCTGGAGTATTGTTTATAAAAGCAAAAGACCGCAAACAACCCAATGTCCATCACCAGGGAACGGATTAAACAAACTAGGCTATGTCCATACATGGCATATTATTATAAAAAATCTCTGAAAGATTTCAAAAACTCAAAGCAGCAGCTGTCTGACTTTATTTTGTTTTGTTTTTAATTTGTGGGTGAGTGGGAAAGAACTGGGAAACTGGAGGACAAATATGGGGAGACCTCACACTACATGCCTTTTTAAATAAACAGTGACAAGAAATATTTCGGACAATAGAGATTTTTGTTACTAGATAAAATACAATTTCTTTTCTGTTTATTTTCAAGAGGTTATAAGAACAAAGTATTCCTCTTACGTCACACCAGGGCCAAACTTTCAGGATAATCATGATTAGTAAAAATGAATTTCTATGTCCCCCTTTTATAGCCAGGATTGGTTTCCTTCGTTCTCTAAGACCCAATACATTTCCAAACCATTCCCACTATGTGCTGTCCAAATTTGTGACCACAGAATAATAAAATGGTGGCTCTCTTATGCCATTAAGTTTGGAGTGGTTTGTTATTCAACAAGGGCTAACCAGACATTGTTAAATCATCTGGGTTTTGCCTTTTATTGTAAACACTTCCCATTATGGAAATGCAAATAAAGACTAGATAGGGTTTCACGTAGGAGAGATCAGGAATTAAGCTTAAAATAAGATCAATCACCTATATTGTATATTACCCTGTATATGCCATAGTATCAATTATGTCATAATATCCTATCTATCCAAAGGCCATGCCACCCCCCACTATTTATCACATTGCTCGTCCTATGTACAGAGCAGACAGTCCTAAGCCGAAGCTATGTAATACTCCTTCTCCCAACCAACTACTGCTTTTTTTTTTTTTAAAGATTTTATTTATTTGACAGAGAGAGACACAGCGAGAGAGGGAACACAAGCAGAGGGAGTGGGAGAGGGAGAAGCAGGCTTCCCGCTGAACAGGGAGCCCGATGCGGGGCTCGATCCCAGGACCCTGGGATCATGACCTGAGCTGAAGGCAGACGCTTAACGACTGAGCGGCCCGGGCGCCCCCAACTACTGCTTTTCATCTGATTTTTCTACCTTATGATGAGTGGGATCATCCTCTGTCTAGTTATTCAAGGCAGAAACCTAGGAGTAAATTTTAACTCTAATACTACCTCATTTCAGACACAGACCTTTAAATTATATCTCAAAATTTCTCTCAAAACTATCCCTTCATTCTAGTCTAATTGTCGCTACAGATTTGCGCCTTCAACAAACATCTCTCACCTGGGCTTTCCAAGACTTCTAAAAACTACACCCAAGTGTAGTCTGTCTGTCTGTCTCCCTATTTGGTCCATCTGTGCTAGTGCCGCCAATTCTCTTTCTAAAACATAAATTTGGACACTGTCACCACTAGATATGTATAAGGGTAGAAAAACGAGTGACTCATCTCCAAGAGTCATATTTGTTCTCATTTTTATTTTGCATTTATTGTCCTTCTAAAACACAAAAAGAAGCTTAAAATCATTCCAGAGATCCCCATTCAGTCTAGCTGAACTTGACTTCTCATGGAGCCTCAAGATTCTATGTGCAAGGTCCAGTTGGAAAAATGCCTCATTGTAAATTAAATACTTTGGCATCAAGGCAATCATAAAGACAAATGGAAACACAAATATTCTGCTATGTTACAGATAGATTGAGAAGCACTGGTCTGAAAAAGTTTGAAGAACTTTCAAAAAAGTTTCCAAAACACTACAGGTTGTTAATTTTGTCACATATAAAATTATGGACATGACACTGCTTAACAACAGAATTCACATTCTTTTCAAGTGCAGATGGGTCATTTGCCAACACAGACGATTTTCTGAAACACAAATCTCAAAATATTTACAAGGAACGACCCATGCCCAACATGAAAATAAATGATAAGTCAACAGTATAAAAATATCTGGAAAAACTCCCAAATATAGGGAAATTAAACAACATACTTTTAAATAACCCAAGATTCAAAGAAAAAAAATCACAAGAGAAATTAGGAAATGCATTGAAATGAATACAAATTAAGAGGCAACACGTAACAATGGATGGAATGCCTCTAAAGCTATGATTCAAAAGAAACCTATAGCATTAAATGCTTATGTCACAAAGGAAGAAAGGTGTCAAATCAATAATCTACTCCCTTACAAAACTAGAAAAAGAGAAGAAAATTAAGAACTAAGCAAAACAAGGAAAATATACAGACAACAGTCTTAAGTGATAAAATAAAAAACAGAAAAATAGAGAAAACTGATGACACCAATTGCTGGTTTAAAAAAAATTTTAAAACCAAAGCATAGTTGATACACGTTACATTAGTTTCAGATGTGCAGCATAGTGATTCCACAACTCCATTATACTGTGGTGCGCTCACCACAAGTGTAGCTACCATCTGTCACAACAGAGCATGATTACAGTATCACCGACTATACTCCCTATGCTGTGTCTTTAACCCTGTGACTTCTTCCATAACTGGAAGCCTGCATCTCCCATTCCTCTTCACCTGTTTTGCCCACCCTCTCACCACCTTCCCCTCTGGCAACCATTAGTTTGTTCTTGGTATTTTATGGATCTGTTTCTGCTATTTGTTTATTTCTTTGTTTTGTTTTCTAGATTCCACATTTCAGTGTAATCATATGGTGTTTGCTAGAATCAAAAAGACAAGAAATGACAAGTGCTGGTGAGGATGTGGAAAAAAAGGAAGCCTCATGCACTGTTGGTGGGAATGTAAATTGGTGCAGCCTCTGTGGGAAACAGTATAGTACGGAGGTTCCTCAAAAAATGAAAAATAGAAATACCATACAATCTAGTAATTCCACCATTGGGTATTTACCCCCCCCCTAAAAAATGAAAACACTAATTCAAAAAGATATATGCACCTCTATGCTTATTGCTGCATTATTTACAGCAGTCAACATATGGAAGCAACCCAAGTGTCCATTGACAGATGAATGGACAAAGAACAGGTGGTACATATATACAATGGGACATTACTTAGTCATAAAAAAGAAAAAAGCTCTGTCTATTTGACTTATTTCACCTCTGGGTCCATCCATGTAGCCACAGATGGCAAGGTCTTATTCTTTTTTATGACTGAGTAATGTTCCATTGTTTATGTATACCAAAAGCTGTTTTAAAAAAAATCAATAAAATTGGTAAACTGCTAGCCAGACTAATAAGGAAAAAAAAAAAAGAAAAAAGATAAGATACAAATTACCAATGTCAGGAACAAAAGATAGGACCTCACTAAAGATAGACCCTAGAGACATTAAAAGGATAATGAGGGAATAGAGGGAAGATTATGAATAACCTTACGCAAGTGAATTCAGCAACTAATCAATAATCCATACAAAATGGACAAATTCCTCAAAAAACCCCAACTACCAAAGCCCATTAAGAAGAACAGATAACCTATATCAATTAAAAATACTGTGTAATGAAAAACCTTCCCTCAAAGAAAACTCGAGGACCAGATGGCTTTTACTATGAATTCTATCATAATGTGAAAAAATAAATAATACTAATTCTATAAAACTCTCCCAGAAAGTAGAGAATAATGAAATTTTATGAGGCCAGAATTATCCTTATACCAAAACCAGACAAAGACATTCCAAAAAAAGAAAACTTTAAACCAATATGCATCATGAACAGAGAAAACAAACAAACCACCTTTAACAAAATATTAACAAACTGAATCCAGCAATGCATGAAAAGGACATGACGTCAGGAAGGGATTTATCCCAGGAATGCAAGGTTAGCTCAACATATGACCATCAATCAATGTAATTCATCAAATAAGCAGATTAAAAAAGAAAACACATGATCATTCAGGAGCAACTGAAAAAATTTAACATCCATTATTATAAAAATTCTCAGCAAATGAGGAACACCCGGCATTTCTTTAATCTGATAAAAGACACAATAAAAAACCAAGAGCTAATATAATACTCAATGGTGAAAGACCAGTTGCTTTGCCCTCGGGATCAGCTTGAAGACAAGTATGTCCATCTCTCTATTTCTATTTCCACTAACCTGAGTTCCAAGCCGGGGCGGGGGGGCAGGGGGAAAGCAAAAATAAAAACAAAAACAGATCAACAGATTGGGAAGAAAAAAGTAAAACTATCTTTATTTGTAGATTGCATGTCTGACTACATAAAAATTCCTAAGGAAAAACATTTCAAAGGTTACTGATATGTGAGTTTAGGAAGATCATGATCTATAAAAATCCACAGTGTGCATGATTTGGGGTTGTTGGTTTCACCTGGCTGTCAGTGGGCATGAGCTCGGAACCTCTTCTGAAGATAGGAGACTGGCTCTCCCAGGACGACCCAATGCTAGGACCAGTGAGGGAGGCATTACGTCAAGCACCTGGAATCCCAACCACCTTGGTTAAGGACGAGATCTTCGTTAGGAGCAGGGCGCAGCTGGCCTCCAGCTTCCTTCCATCACACGCTGAGTCTCACAATTATTGTTACAGAGAAGCCTATTTGTGACAATCAATTACTGTGGAGAGTTGCAAGAAAGGATGTGGCATCTGTTTGCTGAGTTGTACCAAATATTGCCTTTGAAACACTTTGTTTTGGTCCCACCTAGAACAGCTTCTTCTGAATTGCACCCTGCACTGTGCTCTCCGGCTAAGGCATTAGTAAGACACCAGGCAGTCCTGTTCACGATGCTGATCACTGTAGCACATAGTCTTCCCTATGAGACGTCATCATATAAACTGATCTCAGATCTAAGAAGATGGAAAAAGCTTCTTTCCCCTGAACAACTGGATTGTTTTTCATTTTAACAATACCATGAGTTACATAATTGATCACAATTCTCTCCTTACTTTGGCCCCATGGAAACTTAGAGCCAACCTTGCAGGTCACCTCTACAACTGTACAAGTGTTCATTTCTCTCTGTGACTCTTGGCCCAGTTTTATTTTCTTATCCTTATTTCCTCTTTGTCCTGATTATCTCAACTATTTATTTTATCCTCTTGTACATACTTTTATATGGCACTTCAAATTCTTTATGGAAGAAAGTGAGCCATAAATAACTAGACACTTAAAGATACTGTCAGCCAAGGCAAGTCTAATTTTCAGGTCTTTGGCCCTCCTCAGCTGTAATTTGTTGCCAGGTGCTCAAGGGCTGACAGGGTTTTAAGGCAGTATATTTTTTCCCTATTCCAATACTAGTGGGTTCCAGTAAACTAGTCTCCAAAGCAGAAAGCTGACTACAGAGAAACATCCTCAATTAAACAGAATATTCAGGATGGGAAGCAATTAGGTATTCTGATTAACACAGCTTTGTGCTGAATGGAGCAACCCACACAGGAAAAATTGTTTTTTGTTGTTGGTGCTGAAAATCATCCTAAGAAGGTCAGCCTATATATAGAAGCAAAATAATGTGAGATAAGAGCTCAGAGATGGGAAAATGGAAAAGAAGAGAAAGAAAAAGAAGAGGAGGAGGAGAAGGAGAAGAGGCGAATGGCAACTGAAAAGAGGACAGTAAGAAGTCTTCAGTGTGAAAGTGGAGAAACTCAGTAGGTCTTAGAGCGTAAAGCCATCTAACCCCATGAATAGTCCCTTCCAGAGCAGATGGCCCTCCAGGCTCTGCCTCAACAGCTGCAGAAAGAGAAACGCTGGCAAGAGAGAAACCAAAGCAAGGCTTGCACACAGCCTCTGGCCTGGCCCTTCTAAGCAGAGACCCTGTGAGCAAGAGGCATCTCAGAGAGAGAACGTTTAGCTAGCCATGTGTCAGGATGGGGAACAAGGAGCCCCGAGGGAAGACTAAAACTGGCCGCTACTGCTCAACCCCATGCCTCTGAAGGCAATGGACCTCTGCGCTCTCGGTGGGAGGCACTGGGGGTGGTGCGTGGGTGGAGATACTTCTCCAACCTGCATCCTAAAGTCCTTAGAAAAACCACTGTGCCATGCAGAAGAGGTCACATCACCAACCTGAGACAAGGCTGAGAAAGGGCAGTTGTTGACTCGGAAACAGAACTACACACAATCACGCAGTATTTACGCTGCACCAAGACAAGTGAAGCCTATGTGCCTCCATCTCTAGTAGGTGATAATCTTGAGCCACAGACAGGTGGTTATATAATTATACTTTTGTCAGACAATGGAAGAAGATGAGGAATTTGGGAGAATTTGGTGGGGGGGGGGCAAGAAGCAGAGAGAATTTTTAGGGCAGTGAAAATACTCTACATGATACTATAATGATGGACAATGTCATTATATATTTGTCCAAACCCACTGAATGTACAACCCCAAGAGTGAACCCTAAGGTAAACAATGAATTTTGGGTGATAATGACGTGTCAATATAGGTTCAACAATTGTACAAACTGTAGCACTCTGGTAGGGGATTTTGATAACTGGGGAGCTATTCATGTGTGGGGACAGAGTAAGGTACAGAGGGTATATGAGAACTCTGTATGTTACTCTCACTTTTGCTATGAACCTAAAACTGCTCTAAAAAAATTAAAGTCTTCATTAAAAAAAGAGAGGGGAGAGTGGAAAGACAACACACAAAATGGGAGAAAGGATTTGCAAATTATATACCTGTTAAGGGTTTACTATTCAGGATATATAAAGAACTCCTACAACTCAACAACAAACAGACAAACAACCCAATTTAAAAATGGGCAAAAGATTTCCATAGACATCTCAAAAGAAGTTCTACAAATAGCCAACAGGCACATGAAAAGATGCTTCACATCCTTAGTCATTAGGGAAATGCAAACCCAAACCGCAGTGAGATACTACTTCACACATACTAGGCTGGCTACAATACAAAACAAACAAACAAAAAACTGAGAAAACAACTGCCAACAAGGAACAAACTGGAACCCTTGTGCGTCGCTGCTGGGAACGTAACATGGCACAGCTGCTGTAGGAAACAGTCTGCTGGATCTTCAGAAAGTTAAACACAGAATTACCATATGACCCAGCCATTCTTCTCTCTCTCTCTCCCCCTCAATAGATTGATCTATCTATCTCTATCTGTATGCATGTGTGTGTGTATATATATATGTATACACAAAATACAGTGATAGACATATATATATAGATATATAGATGGATATACATATCTCCAAAAAATTGAAAAAAGGGACTCAAGAGAACTGTACACCAATGTTCACAGCAGCACTATTCACAGTAGACGAAAGGTAAAAACACCACTCAGTGTCGGAGAATGAAAAAACAAAATGTGGTACGTGTATAAAATGGAATATTATTCAGCCCTAAAAAGAAATGAAGTTCTAATATATGCTATCGCATGAGTGAACCCTGAAAAAGATATGTTAAATGAAAGAACCCAGACACAAAAGGATACCTATTGTATGATTTCACATATGGGAAATACCTAGAATAAGTAAATTCATGGAGACAGCAAGATGAGAGGTTACTAGAGGGGCCAGAGGAAGGGGAAAATGGGGAGTTACTGTTTAATGAATACCGAGTTTCTGCTTGAGGTGATGACACTGTTTTGGAAATTGATGGTGCCGATGGTTGAACAACATTATGAATGTAATCAATATCAGTGAATTGTATTCTTAAAAAGGGTTAAAATGGAAAATTTTTTATTGTATACATTTTACCATATAAAAATAAAATTTTATGGGGCTAAACATTTACAAACTTTGAAGAAAATTTCTGCATGTTCTTCACTTTCTATAAATATTTCCTTTTTCTCATTACCACAGCCATCTCTGAAAACACTGAGATTTACCAATTGAGCCACTATGCAGCCAATTATTTCAGAGGACTTGATCTGTATCTCCCATAAAATGAAAGAACAGCAATAATACAGCATCTCAAGTTCCTTCCAGCTCTTAACAGTCTAGGATGTGGCTCAGTTTAGAAGCAGTTAACTAAGGTCTACTCTAAAGAAGCTTCCAATGAAATACAAAGTACTGCAAAATAATTTTGTTAAATATTGAACAGCATAACAAAGGTTATCTGCCAACTGCCCTCTCCTCTGGCCATCTGGTCTCCTTCTACCCCTCAGACACGCAGGTACACTCAACTTTGCACCCCCTGCTTGGACAGCTGTGTCCACTGGGAATGGTCTTTCCCCCAACCTGTCTCTGTTCGAATGTCACCTTCTCCCTGACCATCCACTTTAAAACTATATACCTCTCCACCAATCTACCCTTCCAATCCCCCTTATTCTGCCCTGTTTTCTTCAGAGAGTAGCATCTTCTAAAATACTACAACCTTTCATATTTCTTTTATTTATTGTTTACCATCAGACTGCTGCTAGTCTGTAATCCACAAGGGCAGGATCTTTGCTGGTTTTCATCACTAATACATCTCCAGTGGCTAGACCAGTGTGTGACACAAAGCAAGTGCTTGGATATTTGCAAAGTGAGTGAATGGTATGGAAGGAAAGGTCTTGAGATTTTTCTACTTTTTAAATTACTTGTTTCATTTAAATGGTAGTATTATAAAGAACTGTAGACGTTAAATGAAGTTTTCAATACAGTGACTGTCTCTAATGTAACAGTCTCTAATGTGACAGTAACCTGTGAGAGATCTTATCTATCATAATATGAAGTGATTTTATTTTTTTTTTATTTTATTTTATTGTGTTATGTTAGTCACCACACATCATTGGTTTTTGATGTAATGACCCATGATTCATTATATTTTAACAGTGGTGATATCAGAAACACCATTCCTGAAAAAGACATCTCAGAAAGGAGAGAACTGAAGCACAAAAAGGAACAACAGGAAAAGATGAATATTTTAACCATTCATCCCAACCTTCATCACTGTTCATTGAGCTTACTTTATACAGTGCAGTTGGTGCTGGGTCACAAGCTCCCTGAAGCCTAGTATCTTAACACTGCTCTGTTTCAGTATTTTGTCAATTTTATTTTATTCCTTAGTGACTGAACTGCTGAATTGTAAACAGCCCCTGCATCCTGAGGTTCCCTCTCAAAATATTTTGTTGCAAAGCCAAGGACCAATTAAAACTTCAAACTACCACACTGAAAAACATTTTTTAAATGATATTAAGTATACTTTTCCTTCCTTGTCAATAGGGGCTAATTTCTAGGAATTCTTTGACTTCATGCATTGACACTTTCCCAAAATAACTGCTACAAGAAATACTGAAACAACCAAGCAATTAACATTCATGTTTTATAGAACTTTATCAATTAGAAAACATTTCATCAATATTATCTGGATTTTGATCCTCACAATGACCCTTAGGGGAATGTCAGAACTGGTATTATTATCTATACTTAAAAAATAAACACCATTTAAGCAAAATCGCCGACAACGGGACTCAAATCTGTTTTTTCCCTTCAAGTATGTATCCAGTGTCCAAACATTATCATAGAGGGGCTACGTTCAAAGTACTTCAAACCATCAGAAAACTCCACCTATGCCTGTGTGCTTTCTACTTTGTAACTAACTGCCAATTTCCTGACTATCATTTTACATGAAAGTTAGTAGAATGACTTGCATAAGTAAGTGCTCAAATATATCAGTAGATTTTTTCTGAACTTTGGGTTCTGTCCACCACACCAAACATGGCTTTCACACTGAATTTGACTAATAAACACAGAGTGAGTTGACGGGACCAGTAGTTAGCAATGGTCTTGGACAAAAGCATCCCCTTTCCTTGATCACTAGTCACGCTGGCAGTCACACAAGAATAAAAGCCACACAGCATCCCAGTGTGACACTGTACATACAGAGGCAGGTCTAGAAAAGCTAGCCCAGCTACATTCTGATTCTTCTGATTTCTTCTCCCCCCCTCCCCCCACCACGGACTCAGTCCTTGATCCCCTGCTTTCAGCTATAACTCTTGAATTCCTCAGAGACTTGCCATTGGATGATTGACTTTTCAAGCTGTGCCCAAAGATCGATCTCCTGCCTGAAAAATTTCTCTAGTTGTATATATCCTTGGCCCCACACAATTCTGTCAATAAGTCCTGCACACAATCCAAAGGCAGACCTCTTTTAAAAGAACCTTTCCATGGTGTGGAGCAGACTGTGGCTCAGATTCTATAAGCTGTGAAGACAGTAGTCCTTAATACAATCTGAGCTAGACTGCATTCGAATAAACTTAAAACAACAAACCCTTCAACGCCCATCTTAAAAAGTTCACTTTGGACCATCTTCCTTTCTTTCTTGCGTCCTGAATTTCAGTTTTCTGTAGTTTAATGAAGGAGAAAACAGTTTCTGGTGCACGTACTAATCAACAGTACATGAAGCAATTCCCAATGGCCTTGTCTACACAAACCCTCCGTATAGATGTCTCCAGGTTCCCTTAGGAGCTTGCATCCTAGGAATTTGCATCCTTCTGCTCCTTGAGCCTTTAATCTGGGTGTGGTGGACCATGTTGGTTGCCTTCCCAGCAGCCATCCTGCCTTCTCTGGAGTTTGGGCAGCAATGTACCTACCCCAGGGGAGGGATGGAGCCTTGTTTTACAATGACTTATTTAGGGGAAGACATGACCAATGAGATACATGGGGAAATTTCTAGGATGCTCAAAGGCAAGGTACAGGTCCTTTGAAACTCTTCCTGTCTTCCTTCTTGCATTAGATGCTACACATGAGAATATGATACCTGAAGCTGCAGCAGCCAACATGTGACCAAGAGGGCCACAAGCTGGCTGATGAAAGCCACTGTGCTGAGGAGAGAGATGAGGATTAGTGCAAAGAGCCTGGACCTCTCAAACCCAGCCCTGCCGTCTATACATTAGGAAGGACCTGTTCATCTTTGAAATGAATTATAAAAGTCTGTAGGACTTAAACCACTGTTATCTATGGTTTCTGCTTCCTGCTGACAGATACATAAATCCTGATATACTAAAGAACAGGGAGAGGACCATAGAGAACTATTTGTAAGACAGGTCCTGTTGGGAAGACAAGGGTAATTTTAATGCATGAAATCCGGTCTTCTTGAAGCCTTCTCTCAGGACTCAAGACAAATAACAAATTTCAGCTTTTATCTGGGTCTTAGGTTGCCTTCTCTAAAATCTAACCATCATGAATCAGGGGGAAACGTACAGACCCAGGGTACCAGTCTCAATGTCATGAAACATGGAAATTGGGATCTTAGTAAGGTTATGAACATCCTAGAAGACCAGTGATAGTGGATCAAGAACCATATGACAATTCTAGAAAAATGAAGCCAAAGGATGCCATAAGAGATTCATCCCCCAAATATAGAAAGACTAAGATATATTTGTCCTGCAACTACTGATAGAGAAGTATGATTTCAACCTTTATCAAAGCAAGGAAAATGGCCCTGAGATGACAGCCAGATAACTCTCCTCAGCCATTCCTTCAATATGTCCAACAAGCAGGAAGTGCACTAGTCAAAACTGTATCAATAAGGTAGGCATCTCTTCATGCAGAGTTAGTATTATCCCCTGAGTCATGAAGGATGTTAGCACAGCTATGCCTCATAATAAACTTCCTCAAGGAAGAGAACTGATAAGCATGTCTCAGTCCAAGTGCCCCAATGAAAGGGCACAAGAAACTAATGGTGTCAACAAGTTAGAGGTGCATACTGGTCACTGCAGGTCATCAGTCAAAAGTCAGAGTACAGGAACTCTACTTGGTCATCACCCTAAAGGAGAAAACAGCACACACAGTAACTTGCTACCAACAATTAGTGACTGTGATTTTGGTTTGCTCTTATAAGCTCCATGGTGCTCACATGTTATACTCACTTTATCTGAGCACACAAAAAGGTACAATGTACAGAAGGGTGAGTACACTCCCTAAAAGCTTAAAGACACTTGCTAAAACTTCCCTCAGTCAAAAGAGTGTGCCAATAGCTAGATCAGTTATTTTTGTATTTATTTACATATTTATAATTATATAAATATATGTATTATATGTAATAATTTATTGAGCCATTTCAGAGTTGGCTCCTTATACCATGTTCCTTCAGTCCATAATACTTCCATGTATATTTCCAAAGAACTATATAGCACAGTTAACAAATTCAGGGAATTCCACATCAACATAATACTCTAATCTGTAGTTCTTATTTAAGTTTTGTCAATTTCCCAGGAATGTCCTTCTAGGCTTTTCTCCCTCCAGTGCAGAAGCCAGTCTAGGGTCACATACTGCATTTACGCACCAAGTCTCTTTAGTGAGACAGCTTTAATCTGGAGAAGCTATTTGGCCTTTCTTGGTCCTGAAAGACACTGACATTTTGGAGAACCCTGACCAATTATCTTACAGAATGTTCTTCAATTTGAGATTATTTGACTGATGTTTCTTCATGATTAGTTTCAGATTCTGGAACCAAGCTGGAATACTCCAAAAGTGATATGGTGCCCTTCTCTCCTTCTCTAGGCATTCCATCTGGAGATACACGGCACCCATCTACCCCTGTATCAGGGGTTCCCAAGACCAACCCTATGTCACTTATTTTTTGCTGCAAAAACTTAGTAGTTTAAGAAAACTATTCATTTAGCTCAATTCTGGTTGGTACTTTGGGCTCAGAAAGAGGTTTTTCTTTTTTTTTTTTAAGATTTTATTTATTTATTTGACAGAGAGAGAGAGAGATATCGAGAGAGGGAACACAAGCAGGGGGAGTGGGAGAGGGAGAAGCAGGGTCCCCCTGAGCAGGGAGCCTGATGCTGGGCTCAATCCCACGACCCTGGGATCATGACCTGAGCCGAAGGCAGATGCTTAATGACTGAGCCATCCAGGTGCCCCCAGAAAGAGGTTTTCCTGTTCTTAACTGGGTTTAGCCCGCACATGTCTGGTGTTGGTTGCCTGTTGGCTAGGACACCTTGATTCTTTCTCATCATCCAACAAACTAGCTCAGGCTTATGTACATGGTGGCTTGCAGGGACCCACTTGCAGTAAGAGGGCAAGTCCCAATGTGCCAACACTTTACAAGCTTCTTCCTGCATCAAGTTTGCTACTATTCCTATAGGCCAAAGCAAATCACATGGCCAAGTTACATTTTAAGGAGTAGAGGAACAATTAATGAGAAGGGGAGAATTTGTGGCCATTTTTTAACCTACTGTAGTAAGGAGTCTGGTTGCCCAGAGCTACTTTCCAAAAACTTCTCTCCCCCAGCTGTACTGTGATTATTAGGTGAATTCCTTCTCCTGTTTACTCAGCTGTTAACAAGTCTATGGGAAGCCACTATAGTAGCTTGTCTTGCAAAGTCTGCTCAACTGCTTTAACAGTCATTTAATTCAGTCATCAGATATTTATTGTGGCTTTTATTTGTACAAAAACATTCAGTACATGCTTTCTGATAAACAGTATTATATGAAGGAAGGAGCCAAAAGAAGATTATCTGCTTACCATGTGTCAGAAAATACTATCTCTTTTAATCCTCACATCTACTCTGTTAGGACACTATTAGCTCCATCTTATAGATGAGAAAACCAAAGTTTAGAGACTTTAACTAATTTGTGCCAGATTACATAGCTATCCAGAAAAGTTTCTGGCTGCAAGCCACAAAAGATCTTATTACAAGTGGTCCAAATAATAAATATTTCAGTCTTATAACTAGGATTCTAGTGGTAGGCATTTCCAGGTTCTATACGGCAGCTCAAGGATATCCTCAAGGAGGCTTGCTCTTTCTGTCTTTTTGCTCCACCATCCTTGGTTTGGTTTTCATCCTTATTATGTGCTGTCATGACTGCAAAATGGCTTTTCCATTTGTAGTCATCATATTCCAGGCAAGAAGAAAGTAGGGGGCACCTGGCGGGCTCAGTTGGTGGAGCATGTGAATCTTGATCTCGGGGTTGTGAGTTGGAGCCCCACATTGGATATAGAGACTGCTTAAAAATAAAATCGTAACAAAAAAGGAGAAGAAGGAGAATAAGAAGAAGAAGAAGAGGAGGAAGAAGAAGAAGAAAAGGAGGAAGAAGAAGAAGAAGGGGGGAGGGGGGAGGGGGAGGTGTTGGCAGCAAGGGGCAGCTCTAGTGGGTATGACTCTTAGGCCTATTGCTTTACAGGGAAGCAAAACCTATCTCATAAGGCCCCTAAACTTCTCCTTATATTTCATCACCCAGAACTGTGTCATTTAGCCACCACCACATGTAATGGATGCCAGGAGAATGTCTGGTTTCTTAAACTCTAAACTGGGATGTATCCAAGGGAAAATGGAGCTGGGAATGACATTGGGTTAGCCAAACAACGAGTAAGTGCTAGATCTAGAATTGAGCCCAGGCATGTGTAATTCATAGTTTATGCTCTCAAGCAATGCATACTTTCAGATCAAAGAGAGGAAATATCTATGAACACATATGTGACAGGTCTCATGAGTAACAGAAGCCAGGTTCTTTGGAATCACAGAGGAAGGCAGGGGTCTACTTTAAGGTTGGCTAAACAAGAATGTTTTGGAAGGGTTAGATGAGTATGGTTTTAAATGACATGTAGGGTTTAAAACGATAAAGATCTTCCAATAAGGGGTAAAGAGAAAATCAAACATATGGAGGCAGAACCAGGAAATGAAGTTAAGTTGGCTAAACTGACAACAGTACAGAGTAATTCAGAACCAACTGAAAATGTAAAGGGAATAGTCATACCTTGCTTAGCACTTACTAAGAGTTAAAAGCTAACCTGGGGCACCTGGGTGGCTCAGTCGGTTAAGCGACGGTCTTCAGCTCAGGTCATGATCCTAGGGTCCTGGGATGGAGCCCCACATTGGGCTCCCTGCTTAGTGGAGAGTCTGATTCTCCCTCCACCCCTCCCCCTGTTCTTGCGAGCTCTCTCTCTCTCACAAATAAATAAATATTTTTAAAAAGAGTTAAAAGCTAAATATGTTGACTCCAATATAATGAATCAAGGATTCACATCCCACCTCTGTATCACCCTTTGACTAGCTGCCAAAAATACAGTATTTATATTATCTTTCACCCCTTCCCCTCACACTTCAATCTAAGATCCTAGAACTCAAGAGAATTAAGTACTGCCACATAGTACATAGCAAATAAAAGTTTCATTAGTGGGGCTCCTAGAAGGCTCAGTCAGTTGAGTGACTCGACCTCCCCTCAGGTCTTGATCTCAGGATGGTGAGTTCAAGCCCCACACTGGGCTGCATGTGGGGGTGGAGCCTATTTAAAACAACAACAAAAACAACAACAATAATAACAAAGTTTCATTCATCAAAAGCTAGCCTTCCTAACGCTTTACTAGTCTTCAACATTTTCCATTTTTTTTTAATGTTTTATTTATTTATTCATGAGTCACAGAGAGACAGAGAGATAGAGAGGCAGAGGGAGAAGCAGGCTCCCCGCTGAGCAGGGAGCCCTATGCGGGACTCGATCCCAGGACCCTGGGATCATGACCTGAGCCGAAGGCAGACGCTTAACCATCTGAGCCACCCAGGTGCCCCAACATTTTCCATTTTTGATATAGAAGTTGCTTTTGTTTGATTGTTGTGTTTTGTCTATAATTGATTAAATTGCATACAGAGCTTCAGGTAACAATGTATTCCCCAAATTTGCAGATGATACTTTTTAAAAAACTGAATCACATTTTTAGTCCACTAAGATGGTCATTAATTAATCACTTTCAGCTACATGTGGATTCTTTATACATCAATTTTTATAAGGTGAGTCCCGACTATAATAGATATTTGAGGGAACATCATCAAATACCACACAGAGTTGTTAGTTGAGATATGTTTTTACTTACTTCAAATATATCAAGTTTCCTTATTAATAAGAGTTATCAAAACTGGGCCACAAGCAAAAAAGCTAACTAGAATTGAGAAGTCTTTCAGGAAGAAAGGTGCAGAAATAGAAAGTGATTCTGTAAATCCCCTGAGCCAAAATGACAGAAGCACTCTGGTTCTAGAGGACAGGCCTTTGGATGGCAGGGTCAACAAAGTCCTTCCAACAGATTCCAGTGGCCCTTTCTTGTTCTGATTCCATTTGCCATGAAACACAGACTTTTAAGTGTCAGCTCCAACTTGACAGAGTAATTTGGCCCAGGCATTGATGCCAAAAGGGAAAGCACCTTTGCTACAGTATTTACATAAGCACCATAGGAGAATGCTTTCTTCTTTTCTTAGTGTGGAGAACATGAAAACCTGCTGATGTACCCCACTGTTAAAATTCCTGAAGCTTTAAGTTAGATGTACTTACCTACGTCCTCCTGTTATAGAACCAAGGAATAATACTTGTCTGCCTTGCAGTCTGAAAAAGTGTGCTTTCATATCTATATTAGAAAAATTGCTTTCCAAAATATAAGTTAATAGTGCTCTACTTCTTGTCACACTGTTATAGTTTTTAGCCATGAAAGGAACTTAATTTAGAGTAAGTAATGCCACTGTCACTTAAATATATGAATGATAAAAGAAATGTCAGCTGTTCTAATTCCATAATTCCCAAGTAATGACAATTAATGAAACACTCTTTACTAGTGGGAGTTGTTTTAAGCAATAGATAAAGGAGCCACTGAGCCTTTTAAGATTTATTCTCATAACCAAATTGCATCTCTCTTCATCATTATCCAAAATATAATTAAAAGATGACATTTAAAACAAACAAAAACTCAAACTGCATCCCATTCCCAAAGGAAAGGCAACTGAGAAACACCTCTAAATCTCCTCTGAGAGTTGACACAAGTTTCCAGATAAACTCTTAGCTCTAACTTCTACCTTTTATGCTGTATCTGTCAACCTGGAGCATCAATCTCCCTTGTCAATACACGAAAAGCTGGATAATATTATCATTGAGTGTTATTGGATAGATATTAATTGGGTTGTTTCACTGCTGTGGAAATATTCCTTGACCTTTCCAAAAAGAAAACAAATCAATAGAAGTATCTAATAAAGGCTTCTGTTTTCTTCCCTGGTTTGCTCCAATAGTCTAAAATTTATTAAGGTACATATTTGTGGTCTTTACTGTTTTAGGCCATCTACTTTAACAACTCTCTACACTCAGAGAAAAGACATCCTTTAATGTTAGCCCAAACACACAAGCCTATATAACCTCTTGGCTGAAGCCAAGTTAATTACCATACACAAGAGAACATTTCTGAGCAAAAGCTAAACAGCTTGATTCAATCTCTCCCCAAATATCTTAAAGACAAATGAACAAAAACTTTCTTGGCAAGCTCCTTGAACCACTTTTTCCTTCTTATTTTTAAATCTTAACTCCCCATTCTCCAACCCCCTCTTGCACTCCCACAGTTTTCTTTATACGACGATGACGATGACGACGTAACTCTAGTCTAACAGAGTATTTGCGACTAGAGGGCACACTCCTTATGAAGCCAACGTAATCAGGGATTGATTGGAGGCATGGAACTAATGTCCACACTAGAATTCTTCAGGGCCTGACCCTCCCAGGTGTGTGAAACCAATTATTACAAAATCTGAAAAAACATGGGTCACGTCCTAATACCTTCTTGCAGAGGCACTGTGCATTCACACTGTGAGGAAATGTATCCATAGCTGGGAGTGTTAACAAAATGTCACCTACTGGTTTGGCAGGGATGTAATAGTAACTCAACTGTCATGATAATAAGCCTCTAACAGTATGAAAAATACACTAGATGAATTTTTTTTCACGTCAATCCAGAAGTTTTTGGTCTATGGATATGGTAATAAAATGAGATAAAGTTAAAGCAACCACTAAAAGGCCAATCAGTCTATGACCCAAGAGGTCAAAAGCGAGTGTACCAGATGTCCTTCAGCAGGTGAATGGTTAAATGAGTTGTGGAACATCCACACACCATGTAATGCTAATCCATGTGATACAAAGGAATGGACTACTGACAGAGGGTAACAGCCTGGATGGATCTACAGGGAATTATACCCTGTGAGAAGTGCCAATCCCCAAAGGCACTTCTCCATTAATGATTAGTAGGGGTTAGAAACAGCAGATAGATGTGGGGGGGGTGGTGTACAGTCAGTAAAAGGACAACATGAAGGATCGCTGTGGTGATGGAACTATTTTGTACCTTCATTTTCGTGGTGAATATTCAAATCTACACATGATAAAATTGTATAGAACTGAATATTACACACAAATTAATTTAGAGAAAACTGGAAAAATCTGCCTAAGATCAATGGATTGTGTAATGTCAATAACCAGGTGTAAAACCATGCTATAGTTTGGCAAAATGCTACCACTGGTGGAAATGGGATAAAGTGTACACAGGATCTGTTTTTACAACTGCATATGAATCTACAATCTACAATTATCCCCCAAAAATCAATTAAAAAAAAAAAAAGGCAAGTGCAAGAGCACGTGTGGAAAGCAAAATCCTGACCTCCCCCTCCATGGTCGTCTGGTAAAACTCTTCCTAACAAAGTCATGTAGAACTCTTATAAGTCGTCCAAATATGATAAATAGTATTGATTGGATCCCTGAATGAAGATATTTTCATGCCCTTTTCCCCAATGTAAATCTGAACTCCCTTGGGAAATTTGCTCTTGACCCATCCCCTTTCTTTTTCTGGACATTTCTGGAATCTGAGAAAATGACAGGGAAGAAGAGACAGGCAGGGAACAGACCTATTTCCTGGGACAGGACAGCATCTTTGTACAAATAGGCAAGAAGTTCTCTTGTTGGGGGTGGATTCTGCTTGCTGGGAATAATATAGAAGTTGAATGGAGATAAATCTCTCAGTAAGGAGAGGCCAGGAGTTCCTTTTCTAAAAATTCCCCATGAAAGAGTGTGCCCACAGGATGGACGGCTGGCCCTCTGTATTCGACAAAGGCTTGTTGATTGGCCATCCCCTGCTCAGAGACTCTCTTCAGCCCCACTCAGAAGCCGCCCCCACTCCTTGGTAGTGCATAGAGATCCCAGGCCAGTGGAAGAAAGCAGCTGCCAACTAACAGGGGCTTGCTTTCTTCCTCCGAGGAAAACTGGACTCTAAGTAAGTTGCAATCTTCTCCTGTGCAGTTAGCTTAATCACATACTGTTAATCTAAACAGACAGGCTGAAGGCATGGACTCTGGATCCAGACTACTCCTGGCTGCATCATTTACGAGCCAGGTAATCTTGGGCAAGTTATTTAACCTCTCTCTGACTCAACTTTCCCATCTGTAAAGTGAGCACAATTAACAGCATCTACGTCACCGAGCCACTCTGAGGCTTAAATAGGTTAGTGAGGTAAAGGGGTTAGACGAGGGCCCGGGACACAGGAAGGGCTCCATGAGAGCTTGTCATGATCATCACACAGTTCCGTGGAGAGGAGCGATGAACATGCTCCACTTGGAATTTGTGATTTGCACTAACCCTTCACCGTGACCAAGCAGTTCATATCAGATAGGAGTACATCCTCATGGGTATCATGGCTGTTTCACTAGCTGTGAATATGAAATAGGTTAAGTGGAATATTTCCTGTTGTCAGTGGGGGTCCCAAAGGCTAAGAAAGACAGATGCTCCATATGCTCTGAGACAGTGGGATAAGCTTGCTCATCGCCCACATCCGGGATACGTTAGTAAAAGCTAAGCATTCACTGTGTTACTGGAGAAACGCCCTCTTTGGAGAGTTACCACTGGATAGCTGCCTTTCTCTCCTTCCTAGGGGAAACAGAATAACTCCCCTGTTTTTAGGGAACCATCTAGAGAACTTGGCCTGTGTCTACCTGGATTTGGGGGACCCAGAGACTCCCCCTCACCCACACCTGAAAAGCTCTGAAGGCTGAATGGAAAAGGCTGTAGTAGCGGAGCAGAAAACCAAGCGTGAACTTGACAACAGGAGGAGAACTGAGTTTTCTGTAGCCTGGATGGGCACTCAAGCCCAAAGCAGCCGGCTATACACCGCCTTGAAAAGCACCCAATCCATTAGTATAGCCTGTAGTGGATGAGTTGACCTCAGCAGACAGAGCCTATAAATACACCACTGAATACAGTGACCCTGGGGTGGGACCTGGCCATCAGCCAGATAGGACACCACCCATATGAGGCCTTCAGTCAAAAGTCTCTAAGGATTCCACCCCCATGAGAAGAAGTTATTAGCATCCTGATAGTGGTCACACCCAGAAGTCACCAATGCCAGATTCCAAATCTAACATTAAAAGGTCCTTTGTTGCCCCTTGCCTCGCTTCTGTCCTCCCTACCCAATTCTCTTCACCCCCTGCTCCTTGCTCCATTACCACTCTTTGAGCTTCCACACCTGTGCCCCTGTTCGGAGCTGAGGGAGGAGGAAAGACTTTAAAGTAGATGGAAGTGGAAACTGTGCTTGGACTGGACTGCACTTGAAAATGACCAAGAAAGCTATGGGATCTGCTTGAAATTTCACTCTGAATGAGGAAGAATGGTTAGAACTTGTTGAGGGCCACGGTGTGAAAAATAAAACTATTTTAGAAGTTTACCTCTAGTGAGTCCAGCTCATTGAATGCAATGTTATAAATATATTTTACTTTAACCTTCCCTCACTCCTCCGCTCCTCCTAAATGGCCTCATTCAGCTCTCTCTTCCTTTGTGCTTCCCACTGTCGCATACCTACTCTTGCCTCCCTATGCCTCTGGGTTAACAAATACATACTTGAAACATTTAAATATTTTATTCCTGACCCAAACTAGAATAGCATAAAATGTTAAACTGAGTAGAAATGATGGGGAATAGAAAAAGGAAATAGAATAATATGGATTAAATGTAACCAATTTTTTCATTCTTATTCCTAAATCTTGCCCCAAATTCATCCATTTAGTCAAGAAAATTGCTCACTCTTCCCAAGCAAACTCAATGCATTTTTTAGCCATGACTATGGAATATAAGAGATAAAACAGATGGAGGGGAACTTAAAAGGACATGGGAACAGACTTGGATAAAAATAAGATATCGGTTGGCAAAGCTAAAAACACAATTCCACGGGTCTAAGCACATGAAACTTCTGCACCATAATGTGTTAATCAGACAGACCAAATTGGCAGAGTTTATCTTGGAACAATGGTACAGATTGTCCCTTTCATCAGCAAATTCTGTCAATTCACATCTAGGCCAGTAAGAATAATCTATGTGGGAGAAAATGCTATGTGAAAACCAAAACCCTACTTCATTCTCATCCTTGTGGAAAGGAAGGCAAGTATGCGTCCCGATCTTCCTTCTGAGAAACTGAGGGTCCTATGATTATGCTCTTGCCAACAGAATCTAGGCAGATAGGGTGTGGGCCCCTTCTCAGTCTGGCCCTTGGAGACCCTCCAGCTCTCTCTTCCCCTGCTGCGGGGACCATGGCAGTCACATGTTCTGATGCCATCAATGTGGATGGAGGACTCCACATCGGTCACGGTCAATGTCACATTCACTGTCTGTGGGCTGTGGACTTTCAGTAGATTAAGCCACTGAGATTTCAGGGGATTTCTCTGTCAGTACAGCCTGACCTAGCCTATCCTGACTATGAATCAGCCCTAACAGTCTGACATGTTGGAGGAATCTGGACTCACTGAAGGGTTGCATAACCTGGTTGGTACCATTCTTAGAATCAATACCACTTTTCCTTGTCCTGTGAAAATAATTTCGCTAACTCAGTATAACAGTATAAACATTTCATATAAGCTCTGGAAGAGATTTGGAGAGTCAACCACTTACACACTATAATTAAGAAAATGATGTTCGTCTACAATACGAAGATTCAGTAAGCAAGAACTTGGCTAAAAGGTAAAAAAAAGGAGTTTTTGAATGTCTAAGGAACTAAGCACTAAAACAGGTACCCCAGAGAGGCTGTGCAATCATGAGTTCTGGAAGTCTCTATAATTAAGACTGACAATCACCCAGTCACCATGTCAGTACTTCAATTTCTTGCCTTGCTAGAGCTTCAGGTCAAAATATCCAGAAGGGCTTTTCCAGCTTTATAAATTTTGTTTGGGATGGGGCATTCTATTCCAGAAAGAAAGTAAAGAAAACTCTGGTGTGCATTCATCTAATGACTATTTAGTAGGTACTGCCCAGGTGCCTACCAACACTGCACCAAGCACAAGAAAGTACAAGGGATGGAGGGGGAGTGGAAGAAAGCCCACCTCTCCCTTCACAAAGTCATCACCCAGCAGCTTGATACGATACCCCCACATATTTCTGGTAGGAGGAGATCAACATCATATGTCAAACACTGCTTCTCAACTTCAGTGTCAACTGTCAACTGTTAACATATTACTGTCAACATATTACTCTGAATACCTAAGGTTACTATATGTCAATGCACAGAAAATTCCCCACTGCCCATCATCACCAAAACCCAAACCTTAGATAAAAGCTGAAAAGAAATCATCAGAATCTTCTTCAAGCCTCCAGGACCCAGTCATTTCAGGAGTTTTTATGTTCAAAGTAAAAAAAAAAAAAAAAAAAAAGAGAGAGAGAGAGACAGAGAGAAGCAAACAAAATAGAAAAACAAAAATAATTACAAAAGGAAAAGAAAGATTTCTAAGAACTCCTAAGAGCATATAAAAGTAAAAGCTTCTAATAACCAGAGCTCATGGTTGGTATGATGTTATCAGGAAAGAACAGGTACATGGCTATCACAATTCATATCATAACTAATACCTTGTCAAAAGAAAGCCTACCCTGGTTCCTTTGGGGAAAGCAGCCAAATCCATCATTCAGTGACCAAAGTCCAAAAGAATATTCTGATTCACTAATGTACATATATGTCGATATTTTCTCATTTTCAATTTTAATAAATTTATCATGAATTTTTAATCAATATTTTACTTCCTTTGGGGCTGTATTTCTCTGAAAACTTCTCCTCCATGTGTTATCTATTCTCAGAAACTCCAAGGATAATTTGAAAAATATGGCTTCATCATTTTTCACTCATCAAATTGGCAAACATTTCAGTCTGACGATGAAAAATGCTGGCCAAAGGGTGGACAAACAGGACGTCATACATTGCTGCTCGGGGCAAGACGGGGTGCAATAGGCCTCAGTTGTATCTGTAATGTTTTCTTTCATGAGCTGTTGATTTGAACAGAGTATTATATTATTCTCCATACTTTGGGGAATGCTTGGAATTTTTCTTAGCAACAATTTTTAGAATGTGTCCCAAAAGGGCAGGGACAGAAGAGGTCACTTCTTTCACCCACTGCCCAATACAAAGAAATAACTATGCAAGTTTAGTCTAAGGAAGCAAGAGACGCAAGTACTTTTCTAACTGGGCAGTTTTGAACTGGATGAGGCTACTCCCAGCAAGAGCCAGAACCAAGACAGGAAATGGGAATACACGGACACCAGCAGCAATCACAGCTTCTTCTTAAAGACCTGCATTCAGGCCTCACAAACCTAAGAATAAAAACATTCTTTAAAAACAACAACAACCAATCCAACATGATGCTTCATCTTTGAACAAAATTCGTGACCCTCAGGTTTTGCTCAGCCTAGGGAACAGCAACGTCCTCTGGCGCATTTCTGTTTTTGGTCAAGAGGAAGTACCGCTCTTCACCTCCCCTGAAATCTGCTAATGGCTTGGCATTGTGGGGAATTAATTGGTCAAGACTGTTTGGCAGGAAGAACCCAATCTTAGTCACTCTATTTGACAGGAAACAAACTGAATTTTAAGAAAGTCACCTAACCTCATAGCTAAGACTTCTATGCTTGAATTATCACTTCTAATCTCATTTGCTGACTCAAAGCAACACAATAAAATTATGAATAGATAAGTCATGCACTTTCTCAACATAGCTCAACAACATTAAGGCCACACTGAGATCTATCCACTGAGACATAAAGGCAAAAACACTGTGATAGTACTGATAACCAGACAACTAAGTCTGATAACACAATGGGACCCTTATTTTATTTCCTTATGTTTTAAAGTTACATAGGAGACTGGGCTCACAGAGTCATATTGTTGTTAAGAGTATAGTGGGAAAAAAATGGACACTTGGAATACAGGGTGGCTCTTTTATTAGATCTCCTTCTTTGGCCATATGGGAGGTGCAAGATTGATGGAGAAATTAATAGTATTATTTTCATTCCACACCCAAGCGTCACCCAGCAAACAGTGTCCAAAATCATGACCCCTTCCTCCAACCAATCGACATGTTTAAAATTCTCCCATCAAAACCCTCCATGAACTGCTTCTACCTTGTTTTACGTCTTCTTTTATTTGACTTCTTCCCTTCTGGATAAGCTTCTTGAGAGGGTAGTCTACACCTACCGTATGCACTTCCTTAACTCCCATTTACTCTCTGGTGCAATCAAGGTTAACTGCGATCTGGTTTCTACCGCACTATTCCATTAAGATTACTTTCACAAACATTGACAAGAGCCTCTATGTGCCAAATTTAAAGCTGCTGCCTAGAGCGGACCGCCTTAGTTCAGGCTGCTAAAGCAAAAATACCGTTCACTGGGTGGTTTATAAGCAACAAAAATCAATCTCTCACCGTTCTGGAAGCTGGGCAGCCCAAGACCGAGCACCGGCAAATTCAGTATCTGGTGTGGGTGCGCTTCCTGCTTCATGGGCTGTCTTTTTTCTCCCCCCCCCAGTGTGGCCTTGCATAGAAGAAGGGGCAAGGGAAGTTCTCTGGGGTCTTTTTGATTAGGGTCTTAATGTCATTCAGCTGGACTGAGCCCAATCACTTCTCAAAGGTTACACCTCCTAATACCATCACACTGGGGATTAGGATTTCAACACATGAATTTGGGGGATACAGACATTCATTCAATTTTGCTGCGTAACATCCTTCTTTTTGCAGTGCTGCACCTTCATCCCTCACAATAGGCGCTTTCTGAGGTTTTGTACAGACAAGTCGGCTCATACACCCAATGTGAATGTGCCAGCAAACATCTTGCTTATTCAAGGCTAGAGGCTGGTCACCATCTATTCACAGCTTCTGGACAAACTTCCCCATGATGCTTTTCATCTGCTACCAAATTCTGTATGTTATGCACTATATGCAGCAGGGTTACGACATCAACAATTTATGGGTAAAATTGTACCTTAAAGTAATCATTCTTATTTTGTGCAAAAAGGTTCCTTAATACATTCCAAGGATTATATCAATTCATATGAATCTGAAAATCTCCTAAACATCCAACAAAACTGCAAGTGCTGATATTGTAACCACTACAAAGCTCTTGTTTCAAAATTCATAGATTTTATTAGGAACTCATTTTATTAGTAATATTAATAAAATTAAGGGGCACCTGGGTGGCTCAGTCGTTAAGCGTCTGCCTTCGGCTCAGGTCATGATCCCCGGGTCCTGGGATCAAGCCCCACATTGGGCTCCCTGCTCAGCGGGAAGCCTGCTTCTCCCTCTCCCACTCCCCCTGCTTGTGTTCCCTCTCTCGCTGTGTCTCTCTCTGTCAAATAAATAAAATCTCTAAAAAAATAAATTAAATTAAAACTAATTTTATTAGGAATTATTAGTTATAGATATTACAGAATTGTAAAATTATCAAATAATCATCAAAATATGTATTTCTTACATGATGCCAACACTGATACTACTATGAATAGAAATGCCACATTTGAACATTAATCATAATAAAATTGGTTATCCTTTTTGAAATCGATTATGAGCATATATCTTCATATATGATAGAATCAGTTAGAGTCCTGTCTATTCCCATATTTTCCTCTGGCCCATGCTTACACGTTGGTGTTCCTCAGGCAACCATTTCTGCCTCTTACGCTTCTCAGTCTATATTCTCTCTAGGTAATTACATAGAATTCCATTGTTTATCCACTGCCTGATCACTCTCAAATCTATTTCTCTCTCCTGCCTTTCTCCCGGAGTTCAGATTCATCTACCCAAACACCTTGTGAATGAGCCACAATCAAGTCACATCAGCATTTCCAAAACTGAACTCACTATTACCTGGCCGCCTTCCCGATGCACAATATTAGTTTGTGACACAACTGACCATCGGTCACCCACACCGGAAATCCAAGAGTCACCCTTGATCCTTCACTCTGAAACACCAATTCCTGACCTCCATAGTTAACTGCCACCACCCTTACGCAACCCTCATATCTGTCCCCTCTGGACTGTGTGACAGCCTTCTGGACAGGATCCCAGCCTCCACTCTAGAGCCTAGCACACCATCATCCATATAGCTCAGAGCTCACTAACATGCACACGTGACCTTGTGACTCTACTGTTTACACTTTTCCAGTTTAAGTAATTAAGAGGTAAGCTGCTTAGAGAACAGCACCCAAGACTCTCCACACCGAGTCCTGCCACCCTCTGCATCACCAGCTCCTGCCACATCTTCCTTTACAAGTTACGCCCTAGAATAGCCCCATCCAACAGAAATACAATGCAAGCCATATATGTAGTATTAAATTTTCTAGTAGCCACATTAAAAAAGGAAAAAGAAACAGGTAAAATTAATTATATTAATATGTTTTATTTAATCTAGTGCATCTAAAATGTTCATTTCACCATGTAATCAATATTTATTTATTTATTTATTTATTTATTTATTTATTTATTTATTTATTTATTTATTATGTTCAGCTAGCCAACATATAGTATGGGTGTTCTACACAACCATGTAATCAATATTTTAAAAAGTATCTAATGAGATAGTCTACATTTCTTTTTTGAATTAAGTATCTGAAACCCAATGTATATTTTACTGTTAAAGTAAATCCGAATTTGAACTAGCCACATCGCGAGTGCTCAATAGCCACATGTGGCCAGTGACTACCATATTGGACAGAACAGCTGTAGCACTAACAAGATGCTCAATACATTTCCCTATTTACTATGCTTTTTTTCTATGCCTTTGTTCTTCTTTTTCCAAACTTTCTCATATTCAGTTTTTGAGATTCAGCTCAGCCAGCCCTTCCTACCTCCCACGCTGTACCAAGTACAGACTCATATTTCATGAGTTCTTGCACACACCACCATCACAATGCTTCCCAAAGCACACTGAATTCATCTGTCTGCATGTCTGTCTCCAGTGCTAGAATACTGGTTCCTCCAGACAAAATCCTACCAGATCTATTCATTTATATCTCAAGCACATTACAAAATCATTGTACATAGTATCAGACAATTAAATCTTTATTGAATTAAAAAGATTCAGAGTTGTGTGTGCACTAATTCAGAGTTATAAACTTAAATTCTGGTTCCTAAGTGAATATTTTACAGTTGACCTTTGAACAATGTGGGGGTGAGAACCACATATAACTTTGACTCTCCTAAAACTCAGCTACTAGTAGCCTATGGTTGACCAGAAGCCTTACCAATTACTTAATCAATTAAGACATGTTTTGTATGGTACATGTATTATATACTGTATTCTTACAATAAAGTAACCTAGAGAAAATAACATGTTATTATAAAAGTCATAAGGAAGAGAAAATAGATTTAAAGTATGGCACTGTATCAGAGAAAATCTGCATAGAAGTGGACCCGTGTAGTACAAACTCTTGCTGTCCAAGGGTCAACGGCATATCCTTGGTTAACAAAAAATTGCAAAGATATATTGCAGACACACACAACTGCTGCAGAAGTTCTCTTTCCATGCAGAGCTGACTTATAGAAACAGTATACCTGTGGTATAGCTTGGGCAGAATACGTAAATTTAAAATCGGAAGTTATAAGGGATGTGAGCTATGACCTAGGTACCTCACAAATGAAGAGAAAATAGGTGCAGGGCTACAGTGACAGAAACTTATAAAACTAGCTAATGCAGAACTAGCACCATAACCACGTGCCCAGGTCCCTGTAATTTTCCATTACACCAACCTGCACGTGTGGTTGTGTCAACGATTTACATGAAGCAAATAAAATTTGTACTTAAAATCCACTTACAAATAGAAAAAATAGGTACAACTGAAAATCTACTTGTTATTATTGCTGTCAATTCCTTTCAAGATGGCATGGCAGATAATATACTCTCAACAAATATTCTGTTCCTTCTCCTTCTGCTACAGTTCCATGGGGCCACGTGACACATTCTAGCCAATGAAACACACGGAAGTGGCGCCCATCACTCCTAGGGTTGAGGCATTTAAGAGCGGGTGTGTCACCTCTGTATTCCTCTCCCCTGACCCTAGACCCAGAGCTGCGAAGTTAGTTACCAAAGGCAGGGGTCAGCCCTCATCAGAGCAAGGAATAAACTTCGGTCGCGCTAAGTTATTGGGATTTTTGAGGTTATTTTTCGGTGGCAGCAGCTCATCCTTCATTACCCTGAATAATAACTGATAGGAAACTAAATTACGTTTCTAAGGACGTGTATTTTGAAATTGAATATTGTGGCAAATGTAATTAATATTACACTAAATTACTAAATACAAATCTACTTTATTGATTTTATTTTTTTTTAAGTAGTGGGCGTGGAGCCCAATGCAGGGTTTGAACTCATGACCCTGAGATGGAGACCTGAGCCGAGATCAAGAGTTGGATGCTTAACCAATTGAGGCACCCAGGTGCCCCAATGCAAATTCACTTTAAAATAGTTTCTGCTCCTTCTTTTATTTTAAAATGGCATAATAAACTATACATTAAATTTTAGATGTATCAGATATAAAATCTGGTTAAAGATTTATGAAATCATTAATGTTGAAAACACACAGACAAAATGAAATGCTGAACAGAATTTTAGCACCGGTAAGTTTTCTAAAATTGGCAGTATCCTCACAAAATGGCTACTGTCAGTGAAGGTCACTGTGAGTCTAGGACCTATAGTTTTCTTTTTACATGGGCTATCATTCCATAAGGAATTCCTAATGACAAAATCATCGTGGAACTCCAAGCAGGCTTCATTCATCATCCATGAGTAGTATCACTGACATCACCTTATTTCTGAAACTACCTAAAAAAAGTTTTTATCACTGTCAGATGTACCTCCTTAAATTTTACTGGTTCCGATTATTTCCGTACCTACACAGGTATTACACTATATCTTTAATTAAAAGCCACGGATGCCATTTGAGGGAGGATTAATGATGTACAATTTGAATTTCCTGACTGTACATATAGGGATGTCAGTATAAGACTGTATTGGAACATTTGGAAAGAGTTCGAGTTGGCATCGATTGTAGAGAAGATACTCTTTGCCAGGCAGAGTGGCTCACAGCAATAGTTATTTTGCAAACTGAAAGCATGATTACCTTGTGTTTCAGCCAATTGTAGGGTGAATTCCCTGAATGTCTGAATTTTAAATTCATACTGAAAAACTTTTAGACATTTAGAACAGATTTCATAGATGCTTATACTTTTAAATGTTGCCAAGCCTTTCTAAATAATGAATTAAACTAGGTAATTCCCAATTACTATTATAGAATAACTATGCAAGGCAAGGCTACCCACATTTTTGAGAGGATAAAGATTTTTTTTTTCTTTTTCCGAATAAACATTGTTAAGACCGATGCCAAAGAGCTTACTGCCCATGTTTTCTTCTACGAGTTTTATGGTTTCAGGTCTCACACTCAAGTGTTTCATTCATTTCAAGTTAGTTTTTGTGGATGGTGTAAGAAGTGGTCCAGTTTCATTCTTTTGCATGTAGCTGTCCAGTTTTCCCAGCAGCATTTACTGAAGAGACTATCCTCTCCCCTTGTATATGGTTGCCTCCTTTGTCAAATTAATAAATTAATAATAATTAATTGATTGACCATTTTTGCATGGGTTTATTTCTGGTGTCTGTTTGTATGCCAATACCATACTGTTTGATTACTATAGCTTTGTGGGGTAGTTTGAAATCAGGATGAAATCAGTTTGAAATCAGCAATCAAGATTGCTTTGGCTATTCAAGATCTTTGTGATTCCATACAAATCTTAGGGTTATTTGTCATAATGGCTTCTATAAAAAAGAAAAGAAATATCAAGAGTTGGTGAAAACGTGGAGAAAAGGGAACCCAAGTGTACTGATGGTGGGAATGCAAATTCATGCAAACACCTTGGAAAACAATATGGAGGTTTCTCAAAAGAAGTAAAAATAGAACTATCATACAATCCAGCAATTCCACTTCTAGGTATCTATCCAAAGAAAATGAAAACACTAATTCAAAAAGATATATGTGCTCCTGTTTTCATTATAACATTATTTACAATAGCTAAGATATGGAAATGACATTAAGTGTTCATCAATAGATGAAGAAGAGGTAATATACACACACACAGTGGAATACTACTCAGCTATAAATAAGAATGAAATCCTAAAAGAGGGGGTGCCTAGGTGGCTCAGTCGGTTAAGCGTCCAACTCCTGATTTCAGCTTAGGTTATGACCTCATGGGTCATGAGATTGAGCCCCACATGGGGCCCCATGCTGGGCATGGAGTCTACTTAAGATTCTCTCTCTCCCTCTCCCTCTGCCCAACCCACCCCATGCATGTACTCTCTCTCTCAAAAATAAATAAATAAATAAATAAATAAATAAATAAATAAATAAATAAATAAATAAAATCCTGCCATTGCAATAACAAGGATGGACCTAGAGGGTGGTATGCTAAGTGAAATAATTCAGAGTAAAACAATACCACGTGACTTCACTGAAAACAAATCTAAAAAACAAAACAAACAAACAAAACAAAGCCCAAATGCAGAGATACAGAGAACAGAGTGGTGGTTGCCAGAGGTGAGGGAGGTTGGGGGAGCTGGAAATGGGTGAAGGGAACCAAGAGGTACAAACTTCCAGGTATAAAATAAAAAAGTCAGAGGGAAGTAAAGTACAGCATGGGGAATACAGTCGGTAATATTGCATTAACATTATACAGTGACAGATGGTAACTAGACTTATTGTGATCAGTTCGCAATGTATACAAATGTCAAATTACTATGTTGTACACATAAAACCAAAATAATATTGTATTTCAATTATACTTCAATAAAAAAAGTCACTGTACACTTAAAACCAGTGAAAAAAAGATTTCTGTCTTTTTAATTTTGGTCTGAAGTACATTCCCTTACATTAAAAATGTGTACTTGGTTGGAAGGAATTTCATTATAATTCACACAACTTGTTTTAACTAGATAGTTGGCAGATTACTTGTGCTTCATTTAAGAGTTTGGCTGAATACTCGTGAATTTGCAATACACAGACTTTTCTTAAAATCAAAACACATCTGGGATATTCCTAGATTCACTTTATCTTATATTTTTCCTTATTCCTCACTTTTATTTTAATTTTTTATTTTTTTCCTACTTGATGACTGCATTGTGTGTTTTCCTTTAAGCATCCTCATACTTCTATGCAACATGGGCAAACATAGAAAACCAAATAAAGAGATCAAATATCACATCCAACCTATCAATGGAGTTTTTAAAACTGTAAAATGTACCTCAGGGAACCATGTTTTCTTGACTCTCAGAATTTGTAATGGTTTGTAAAGCCCTTCCCATCCTAGGAAACGGACTGGGGCTTAAGTGACCGGTTAGACAGTGACAAGCTCTAAGGACTCTGTGTTCATGTTCTAGGCTGAGGGCTGCTGACACAGACTGGGACAACAAAACTGCTTCATGAGCAGTAGTTACTAGGGCAAGCATTATCATTCTTCTCACCCTGTCCAACCCAGCAGCAACCTAAACAGATGGAAGAGGCTAACAGGCAAAGCCAGGAATGGAGAGAGAACTAAAGCAGCACGCAGAACAAAAAGACAGGCAAACCCTAGATGGAATTTCAGAGTCACGTACAAATGTGTTACAAAGCTCTACTCCCCCTTCCCTGGCTAACTCCCATCCATTCTTCAACCTCAGGCTGAATATCATTTCTTCGGGGGGGGGGGGGGGCAGTGCACGCTTCCAAATGACCCTCTGGATAAGGATAAATCCCCTTTCTGGTACTTCCATAAAACTTTGTATTGTCCTTTCTGTTATATCCAGGTATCCACTTCAAAAAATATTTACTGGATCCTTACCATGTGCCAGGTACTGTTCTGTAAGACAAACACAACGTGAACAAAATTCTGCTCCTTTTCCCAGAGTTCCAATCTCTTAATGAGCTCACCATTCACCCAGATGCCCAGAATCTGTCTTGACTCTGTTCCTTCCCTCCTCCTCACATTACCTGAGTCACTAAGGCTTGCTGGGTTTGACCTCTGGATTCTCTCTTGAATCTAGCTTCTTTCCACCCCAACCACTGCTGCCTAGCACAACTATCTGTCCTCTCCCCTGGGGACTATTCCCACAGCCTCCAGTCCCTACCCTCTCCAACCCAACCTACATGCCTACAACTGGAGCCCCTAGAATGCAAATCAGATCACGATGCTCTCTTACATCACACCTGGCTAGGGTTTCTCCAATGTGTCTGGTGATTTGACACTGGGGATTTCCCTTGGTTCTCATATCTTCTATCATGTACCCTGTACTTCTGCCATCTTGAACTATTTGTATTTTCCCACACACGTTCTACTCCTTTATGCCCATCAGTGACATCTAAAATGGTTCCTGGCACCTATTACATGCTAAAATGGTTCCTGGCACCTATTGATTAAAAGAATGAACAAATGAAGGTATTCGTGTTTATACACTTACTAGACCTTCTGCATGAATTGTCCTCTGTCTCCAGTCGCCAATGTCTTCATCACATCTGCATCCCAAATGCCTAGCACAGCATTTGTAACCTAGTAAATGCTAAATAATGCTTGCAGAATAAATGGAGGGACAAATGACTGCTGGACAAATCATCTACCTTAGCCTAGGACACAAAGTGAAATATAAGCAAGGAGAGAGCAATGATATTCTCCTTCCCAAAGAAGCCCCAAAGCCCTTCTACTTTCCTTCAGGAACATGAACTATGCAGGTCTTGAGAGGGAAAATCAGAATAACCTATTAGAGTGACCCCAGGGAGGACACATGCCCTTCTTGTTTTATTTTTCTTTTAATTCAGCTGATATTGATTGAAGGACCATAAAGGGAGCACCATGTAATGGAAACAGAATTGCCCTGGGAGTCGGAGGACCTGAAGTAAATTTGAACGCTTGCTCTACCTCTAATTAGCTATGTGACCTGGATCCAGCTGTATCAGAAGCCAGCCCACCCCGTGGACCTCCTACTTACGTAAGAATCTGAAATCCCTTTTTTCTGCTTTAGTTGGATTTCTGACTCTTGAAACTAACAGTGCTAATACCCCACTCTCATTGTCTCTTGTGGTTGCATCACTGTGTGAATAAGGCAAAAAATGACATAGATGAAGCATGCCCGGATTATAGCAAAGCACTTGGCTAACGTCTCTTAAAATATTCTCACAAAAGAGAAAAGAGGGCTCAACTGTTCACTTAAATGGATGTGAAACCTGTTGAATCAATATAAGCAAAATGTTCTGATTAACCAGCGTGCATGGAGAGAGCTTGCCCGTGTCCTTTTGCAGGGCCTGAACCTGCCCCTACACTACTTAGGGTTCTCAGCAGGCACTTGGAGGAGTGAAAAGCATGCTTATCAGATTTCTATGTCTCTTAAGGCTGAAAGAAATAGTTAATATAGTAGACGTATGAGTCGAGATTCAATAGCCTAAAGAGGCCCAGGAGAATGAGTTTAATAAGGAAAACAGGGAAAAGGCCCATTTAGGGCCATAGATCTCTGAAATAACCCTTATCTTCAGTTTTTCCCCAAATACATTTGGAGAATTTACCTAGCCTAGGAAATGAGACTCTCTGTTTTTCTTTTTGGTTTTTATGGCTTGTAATTAAGTTTCTTGTCTATTTGTGCATTTTTATTCTACTTCCACAGATAGGGTATCATTTCTTAATTGTGACTGTTCTTAGAGTTATTTGGGAAGGTTGCCCATTTATGATTAATTAGCTTTTTGATTATTTTGTGTTTAAGAGCCTTGAGGCCTTTAGGCATATGCACCTGAAAATTAAAATGTATTAACATTAACATAGTGAAATCAAAATGATTTTATGCTACTTCATGACTTACATTGATTTGAAATGTTATTTTAAGTGTAATTCATAGGTTATTTCTCACCAGCACAATGGCTTTTATTCCCCTCATTTTCATCTGCAAGAAAGTCTCAAGATTTCTCAAATCCCTTCTCATGTAAAAAACTATTCATCTTGGCTTCTATTATTCTTTCTTGTTATGGCTTCCATCCTTCCAGGTCTTCTCTTATTTACGGTTTTGGCCAGCAAGCACAGCCAGTCTTTCTGCAGCCAGAAAGTACATCACTTTCCCCTCCAGGCCTCGTGCCCAATGCGTCTTTAGAGCAAAGGGACCTTCTCTGAGCTCAGGGGAGGGTGCAGGGAACAAACTCTGCCTCAGATTCATGTCCTCACTGGACCTGATGAGGGGAATTCATACCAGAATCCAAACGCAAACATGCGTATTAGAAAAAGCCTGCAGAGATGCTGGGCGGGAGGCAAGTTGGGGGCGGAGCGGGGGGGGTCGGTTCTGGGCATTTGTCTAGACATTAATAAAACAGTAGTTCATTTTTCTTATGGATATTATTTTCATGAGTTTGGCTCCTCTGGCGGTGAATCCCCCAAGAGGACACGAGGATGGTGGCAGGACCCAGGAACAAAGCTCAGAAGCCATTCTACGATAAATGTGATATGGGTTATCACTTGGTTTCATCATCCACGTATTCAATGACTCATTCAGCAAACACTGATCAATCTGCTAAGCTCTCTACTAGGCACTGGGATTACCAAGGTGAATAAGACACAGGCTCTGCACTCAAACCGCTCAAGTTCCTCCCATTCATCCAACACACATTAGATGCCTACAAAGTGCAAGGCTCCGCCCAGCACCATCACTCTGAGGGCCTTCGGGAGCTTAAAGACTAGGAGAAAAGACAGGCTGTGCTGTGGTCAAAGAAAAGTTTAGAGAAAGTGCTCTCTGAAGTCTGAACAAGAAGAAACTGCTTTAGCACAGAAAGTTTAGAGAGGGTTTAAGGAAAGGAAGCCAGACAAGACGGTATCCCACAGGGAGAAGGCAAAAAAACCAACTGGAATCTCCCCTAAGTGATCACATACACATCTGCCACCCCTGAAAACAGAACAGGAGTGTTTCACTTCTTAGATAACCACAGAATGGTTGAATTGGGGCGGGGCAAGGGGGAACGGGAAGAAAAAGAAATGAGGCAAAAATCTTTGTTTAAAAAAAACAAAACAAGAAAAAGACCCAAACAACCTATCCTTTCCTCCCCTGTCAAACTTGGGGTTCCTCTTCTTCCCTGCCATCTATCCAGAAGACAATATCTGTAATCTCCAACCCCGCACTGGCAGGCCTCACAAAATGTAAAGCTAAAATTATAGTTACCACCACCAGACAGAGCTCCACATTAAATTAGAAAATAAAATCGGGAGACATAATGTATTTTGAGTAAAAGGAAAATAAAGCAGAAACAATGTGTATATATAAACACATCAAGGAGTATACATATGTTATGTGTTGGTATATATAGATGTTGTATTGTGGATAATGCTCTTCCCACTAACCTGTTTTTTAAAAAACAGTGCAGGTATCCACATAAAGAAACCGCCCACAGTCTGAGAACAGTCCTGATGCTCTGCCCACCCTCCTTCTGCCCCACCGCTCTTCAGCTCCAGCATCGAGCTTGACTTCTTACCCTCTTGACATCCTTTCCTTGCTCATCATCTACTGTCTGGAAAAGTCAGTTACTTAGAAGTCACAAGGACACTTTGCCTTATCCTCAAGAACCCACCACCTTCCCCGTACCTGCACCCTTCGAGATTGACCCTCATTTTCTGAGCTGAATTGTAAAAATCTGGGCCAGTTTTGTTCTACTACAATCAGCTCATTTCGCCAGTATGCTCACTGAAATTTCTCTGTGACATTTCATTAGCTACAGAATGTAAGTGATGAACCATTTACCGGACAGAGGTACAGCCAAAGCAGTGGGTCATCCTGGAGTCCTAGGCTACATAAGGTTGAAGTGGGTAGAGGTGGGCAATACTGGATGTTTAGGATCTCAGGAAAAAAGTGTTCATAACAATTCTCGTTCAGAGAAACAAAATCTTGGTCACAAGATGACCAGTCTCTACCGACACATGTCTATTCCCTAAGGCTAAATTTTTTTCCCCATCCATTATATGAAGGGGTTGGCAAACCACAGCCGTTGGGCCAAATTTAGCTATGCCCGTTTATGTATATATTATCTGGAGACCAGCCCACACACATGAAAATATTTACTCTCCAGACCACTACCTAAAAGTTTGCCGATTCCTACCTGAGATTTATCACCAGATATCACCTCCTAATATCACTGAATACCACTGCCATTTCTTCCTCCAAAAGGCTTTTCCATTTAATAACACCCTCATTTCCAATGATCATATATTATGACTCACACTCTCTCCACTTCTTGGTTTGGGCTATCTTCCCTCTCCCACACCCATCCTCAACATTGCTGCCAGGCTGATCTTCTAGTCACTTACTAGAATCCTATTAACCCATGCTCAAAGACTTATATGCTCTTAACTGCCACCAAAGCCAATTTCCTAAGCACCCCAAAGTCTCACCTCTGCCCTCTGCCCTGTTTGGCTGGTGCCCTCCCCACTGCTTGCACACTTCAAGCTCTCCTCCCCTACTGCTCGGGCTTCTGGTGCCTCCACTGCCCAGCCCAGACCCAGCGTTGCTCCCATCTCCTCCAGCGGATCTTCTCCTGATGGTCCACTGATGCCCCACTGGCCACTCCACATTCTGCTCTTTTGTTTAATTCGTGCTGCCAAGTATTCACTCACTCGCTGTTCATTTCTTGCTGAATTATCTGCTCACCTTATAGATTCCGATGGCTAAAAAAAATGAAGACAAAGACTACAAGAGAGATTCTGCTGAGAGGAATTCATCTGGGGGAAGATCCTCTCTTGGATGTGGCTTCCAAAACTGTACCAGATCTCAACATGCGGGCCACCTACGCTCGAGGTACATTATACTTAGGATTTATGTCACATACTTTACTGTTTTCAAGGTATTTCACATTTTTGCCTTTTATCTCCTAGAAGAGATTGGAGTATGGGATATAGATTGCAATGCTAGGTAATAAGTAGAGGAACTAAAAAACTATACCCGGCTTTAAAACATCCAATACTTGTTTATTTTCCCTATCTTCATATGAAAAGCCAGAACTCTTTTTTTTTTTTTTAAGATTTTATTTATTTATTTGACAGAGAGAGACACAGCGAGAGAGGGAACACAAGCAGGGGGAGTGGGAGAGGGAGAAGCAGGCTCCCCGCAGAGCAGGGAGCCCGATGCGGGACTCGATCCCAGGACCCCAGGATCATGACCTGAGCTGAAGGCAGTCGCTTAACCAACTGAGCCACCCAGGCTCCTCGAAAAGCCAGAACTCTTAATCACTTACTTACCAGATATAGCGAATTTGGGAAGAAAAGGAAACTCCTCCCGCAGGGCATATGCTCTGGTCTCAGATACTCATTTGAATTGTCAGGTCTTTAAGAGGCTGAATATTTATAAATATACTGTTCTGGGAACTCCTGTACTTTCATCAAAATAATATAACCTTGCTATAAAATCCCTAAGAGAGGATGGGAATTTTCCTCCCCTGCTTTCTGCTTTTTCTTTGTTCCTCGCTCTCTCCTTAGCCCTCTCTCCACTGCCACCATGATGCTCCAGCATCACCCTCAGCATCTGACCCACTAGCCTAGAGGTCACCGACTGCCGAGTTGGGCCACTGGAAAATGACCTTAATGTACAATGTTAGCTCAAATGACAATTCCTGCCTCTCTTAAAAGCTATTTTCATTATTCTCTTGAAATCATTGCAAACCCCCAGTCTTCTACCCCAGCCCGCCAATTACTAACTGTTGTCTGGGAACTTTCATTTCTAACTGCTTTTTCAAACATAAATGAAAGAACTAAAAATTAACAGCTGAAAGAAGAGATGAAAAGCAATATGCTTCAAACTCATTTTTAGCCATTACAGGTCAAAAGGAGCTAAATGTCAGCCTTAAAAAAAAAAAAAAAGCTTCCTTCTTATGAATCGGTACAACGTATGTAGGAGATGATACCTCAAACCCCAAATGGGTTTTGAACACAAACATTTAAGTTGGGTTCCAGTTTCTAAGTCAACATTAGCCAGCTGGACCACACTAAACAATGGGAAAGCCGGTCAGGCTGGGCAGGCAGGGGTAAGTAACCATTATTATTAACCACACTGCTAATTTGTTAGGTGCCATCAATTTTTTGCTGCCAAATTCTGAAACCTTTCTCTTTGAAAGGCTGTGAGCCACTGCATTCACAGAGAAGGTAGGTGGCAGAAAGGGGTTGGAAAGGTTAGGTGTCTGTGTGAATCAGTTTTTAGAAAGATCTGAAATCCGAAACAGCAGTGTGCATGCACTCGAATGTGCAAAACTGGAAGAAAGTAATCCTGGGTTGAAAAATTAAAGCCATTTACAGTAGACACACATCCAGGAAAGGGGGGCAGTCTTTAAATATATAGTTAGCCTTTTAGCCTCTCTCTGTGGAAAACTCTGGATTGCCAGAGAAACTGTCAGATTTCCCTTGCTATCTTATTGGTCATGAACTTTCAGAGTGATTTTATATCTAGCTGTTTTCACAAGTGCCTAAATGATCAACCACTTCAGCAGATGGCTTTTCTCACCCATAGTCTCATCTATTAGCTAAATCTGCTCTGCTCCCCTCAAAGCAGATCCTTCCCAGGTCCAAGGCATCACTAGTAACGTTATCCACAAGTATTAACAATTCTGGCCTGCCATTTGCAAATGCCGGTCTTCAGTAGACTGATACATACTGGGAATCTTCAGGCAATGGTGGGAGGGGCTGGAGCCCAGCTAGGAAAGCCCATGCACTGATCCCACCAAGGAGGGCGCTTGCAGAGTCGTAAACAGAAAACATGGCTGTTAAGACAGCTGGTACACTACGGACCAGCTGGTTGTCTGTCCCGCAGCCATACCCCAGGCCCACAGCCTCTAGCTGACCATCTGAATACTGGTGTTCATTAATCTTGAGAGTTTAGGTTCAGGTTTTGGTTCAGTCTTGTGGTGGGGTGCGCTCCTTTCTGCTGGTCTTGAGTTTCCATGTGTAGAGAAATTTCCAGTAGAGCAACTATTCTGACCTCTCCCTCTGCCTGTTACTGGGTCCCTGTTGAAGAACTAAGTTACCTGATCGGTCCATCTTTCTGAATGGGGTGGAGCTGATCTATTAGAAGACCTCAAACAGTGGGAATTTGCTTTTTTCCTATGCTTCCACCTCAGCTAGCTGAGAGACTACGCCAGTTACATCAAGTCCACCATCCCCTGAGGTGGGCTGGAGAGGGGGGCGGAGGTGGTGGGAAGGAAGTGATTGGTAAGCCCCTTGGATGGAAAACCAGGTTGTCCAATCAGCTTGGGAGAAATCGAGTTGCCATTCTGTCTCCTCTATCTACTTAGATGTCTTATTCTTAATTTGCTTTAAACTTAGAAGAGGAAGAAATGACTCTTCTGGTTGCAACTGACAGCAATTAAACTTGAATTTACAATAGCAAAAGGTTAATTTATTATAAAAATGTTCAGGTGACTGGTGAAACCTAAGGGGAGCCTCAGGAAAAATTCCACCTGGGAAATTAAAAATCATCCTGCCTCTCATTCTTTATCTGCTTTCTTCTTTTTCTGTCTGCTGACTCTCAAATCCAAAGTATGAGACACATGGCCATCCCATCAAATGTTCCCTGGCTTAACAGCTGCTAACTTCAGGCACTGAAGAGATACTGTATTATTTGTTGCCTTAAATCCACAATTCCTGGGCTAAAATTATGATCGCCCCAGCCTAGGTCAGGGGCCCACTCCTGCCGACCGTCTAGATGGAGCGGAGCTAATAATTAAGGAAAGGGGTGTGGTAAAGCAAAACAGCTAAAGTCCCACTAGACTTTTGACTACTGAGCTGCACAGGTGAAGGAACCCCCAAGGGCATGAGTCTCCAGGGCAGCAAACCCTTTACAACCTGATCTGAACATTCTTAATTCTGCCATGTTTTAATCCTAAAGATTCATCGAAGCTATTATGAATAAAATGCCCACATAATTTATTATTCAAACCAACACATTTTTGAGAGTAAAAATGGATGTGGCAAATAATTAAAATTATATTATTTTTGAAGCATATACCTGTTAACAAACTCGTTTTCTTACACTGATGGATCTACAGAATCACTTTATTCAGAAACTATTTCCAAGAACAAATTTTTTCTAGAACAAATATGTTCATATATATTAAAGCAAAATAAAAAAACTTCTTTATATTAATTTTATGAACATTTAAAAGCAGTATAAACAATAACTGGTCTTCATATATTTACAAACCTTGATGACTTTCATAACCATACCTCTTAAATTCTATCCCCGGTATTTTTCTAAAAATACAGGTTTCCAATATGACCTTGGTATTTTAAACTTTTGTCATGAAATTGCCTGCAATCTTCTCTGAAGTTCCATTTTGTGCAAGTTGAGACTGCTGACACCTTTAATGGACTCTTCTGTGAAGACCACCCTATTTTGATTTTTGAAAACACCCTCTGAGGGTGTGTGATATGCTCAGAACAAGTCCTACCAAATGGAGAATATTCTCGATTCTATTTTTTATTGGAGCATAATATTTCAGCCATAATACTTTCAAAGGAAATGCCTTATCTGCTTCCATTCAGAGTATATGGGTCCTTAACAACTATATTAACAAGAACAAGCTCTTCATATAAATTGTCTCTATTTATGATTCTTTGAATGTTTTGCCAAATTTAAATGATGCAATATTACAAGTCATCTCAATTTCATTCCATTGTGCTACAGCATAAAAATTTATCTAATTAAATACAGAAGTTATGTTAAAAAATCCTTCCCATGGTAGAGTTATACTAAATCAGAATTACAGATTTTTAAAATTAAGTTTTGTGTACCACTGGGCCCTTGTCATGTGCTCTTTCAGTCCCTGCTATCCTTTTGTGAGGCTATATTACATTATTTTCTAGTTTTTAGGCCTTGTTTTTAATAACTGCAATTCTCTAAAAGCTTCAAAATGCTGATGTTTCTGGTGTTCTATTATTTGAATGCTTTAAGATTTCCAATCGATTTGGGGGAAAGAAATATAGCCAAGATGTAAAGGATTCATATATTCAATAACATTTAGAATAGTGAGGGGAGATACAAATTAGTTTTTCAAGGGCTGAGCCATTGCTAAAATTTGACTGACAACAGGCAGCAAAGACAGCAAGTATGACAGTTCTTGCCAAACCGAGGTGTTTTTTGTATTTAACTTCAGCCTTGTGGCAAAAATTTTATAGTGATTGAGATATATATATATATATATATATATATATATATATCTCACAATCAATTCCAAGTATATTTCTGATCCACTTTTCTAAATTTAGTAAGCTGTTTTTACTAAAACACTGCACTCTACAAAATTTTAATATGCTATCATTGCAAAACTAAATAATTTGTCCATAAATGCTGAACCTTGGGACTGGATTAGCAATCATAAGTACAATAATGTCAGATGTGTTTCCATGGACAGAATGAACTTCCAAAAACTTTCCTTTCATCTCATGAATTGGATGGAAAAAAAAAACCCTGAAAATTTATTGGAATTAATTTAACTAATTTTCTACTTGAAGTATCTGATGAGATGACACTGATAGAAGATTGGCATGATCATCAACATCACTGATCATCAGGGAAATGCAAATCAAAACCACAATGAGATATCACCTCGCACCTGTCAGAATGGCTATTATCAAAAAGACAAGAAATAAGTGTTGGTGAGGATGTGAACAAAGAACCCTCATGCGCTGTTGGTGGGAATATAAATTGGTGCAGCTACTGTGGGAAATAGTATAGAGGTTCCTCAGAAAATTACAAATAGAACTACCATACGATCCAGTAACTGCACTACTGGGTATTTATCCAAAGGAAACGAGAACACTAATTTGAAAAGCTATATGCACCCCCATGTTCACTGCAGCATTACTTACAACACCCGTTATGGAAGCAACCTAAGCACCCATTAATGGATAACGGATAAAGAAGATGTCACACACAGACACATACATAGTGGAATATTACTCAGTTATAAAAAGAATGAGATCTTACCATTTGCAACAACATGGATGGACCTAGAGGGTATTAATGCTAAGTGAAATAAGTCAGACAGAGAAAGACAAACACTGTATGGTCTCACTTATATGTGGAATCCAAAAAACAAAACAAATCATAAATACAAAGAACTGGTAGTTGCCAGAGGGGACGAAGGGGATGGGCAAAACAGGTGAAGGGGATTAGGAGGTATAAACTTCCAGTTATAAAATAAGTAAGTCATGAGGATGAAAAGTACAGCATAGGGAATATAGTCAATAATACTGTAATAATGTTGTATGGTGACAGATGGTGACCACATCTACTGTACATGTAATGTACAGAATTGTTGAATCACTATGTGTACACCTGAAACCAATATAACACTGTATAAAAAAAAAATTGGCATGGTCATGTAACTGTCTGCAAAGTTCTTTTGCTAGTGGAGCCAAGATATTAACAGCTACAACTATACTTTTAATGTGCGTGGAAGAAAACTGGAACACCAAAATGAGTGAAATTAACTTAGAACAACAGTTCTTTGATCTCGATGAAAAGCTATTTCTCCAAAATAATATGCAAAAACGCTGCATGTGTTAAACTCTCACCTTTGGAATTTTTAGGTTAGATGCGAATGCTTCTTCAACAGATTGATTTCTTTGGGTTTTCTCCTGGTCGGTGATACTGTTATGGCCCTTATGTGAATGGTACATATCCGAGAGGTTACACATTTAATATCAACTTCCTTGAAAAATGGAAACCTGGTCATTCATCTTCCCTTTTAAAAGGGCACTTTTTGGGGGCAGTGAGGAATAACTGCTACTAAAAGGATTACTTGAAAGATTAAAAAAAACACTAACAAAAAGCGAAATAAATGAATAGCTTCAGATGTGACAATGTGACAAACCCCTGTATCAAGAGCATGCAGACTCTCCTCTAGACCTAGAGGCTCTACTGCAAAGCTGCTTGGCCTCCTTCCCCCTCATATTTCAACCAAATTTGTTACAATATTGCAAGCTGACTGAGGGCCCGCCCATGTCTCCTGGAAGTTATGGGAATGGCCCTGGCATGGCTGGCTGATAGACCACAGGGCTGGCAGGGGTAGCAGTACCCAGGGCTTCTCCCACCACCACTCTGGACTGGGAGGAGCTAACTGTCCCAGCCCAGCACCCGGGTCTCAGGGCACTGTTTCGCAGAGAGCACCCCGCATACCACCCGTAAAGGGTGGTGGTGTTTAAGCTGCGTCTGAAAGGCTTGGGAAAAGGGAGGGAGGTTATTGCTGGTGAGACTCAGATTTCACTGAGAACCCTGTTCACTGTATATGCTTCTCACTTACTATTCGAGGAACGGCGGGGCAGGGCTGGGAAGGGCAAAGCAAAGGTCTATCAAGCCCATCCTGGTTTACTTTATTTTTTAAAAGATGTATTTACTTATTTGAGAGAGAGAGAAAGTAAGCACAAGCAGGGGGAGGAGCAGAGGGAGAGAATCCCAAAAAGACTCTCTGCTGAGCGTGGAGCCCAACTCGGGGCTCAATCCCAGGACCCTGAGATCATGACCTGAGCTGAAATCAAGACACTTAACGGGAACTGAGCCAGCCAGGTGCTCCTAGACCATCCTGGTTTATTTTAATGCAACCAGCAATAATGGCGGTTTATTTTAAACATGAGGAATCTGAGACAAAGCTAATTTGGAAGGTATAAAGACAAAAACTGGGGCTGTCCTGAGCAAACTGAGATGTGTTTGGGTCACCCCATCAACTAATGACTTTGCTGAGAAAACACAATGAATAGAGCTAAACATCATTAAGTACTTACACAAGGCACATACAAAGAGCTTTATAGGTATTACCTTTTTTAATGTCTCAGTGAGCACATCTATATATATAAATAGGTATTATTTCTTCGTCAGACTTCCTTCCTTCAGTTTTCTTAGTACAGAGCTGAGGTACTCAAGGCATTGCCTGAGTCTGAAGTTTTACCCAAGATTCAGAGAGTAACATGCTGAGTGGCAGGACTCACTTACGTGATAGACAGACATTTGTTGGTTTAGTCTGCAGAACAACCCTAACTGCTTCTTTTAAAAAGGGTTGCCCAATTTTCTTTGGGTGAGCCAACCTTGTCTATGTTAATCACTATGGTGCTCTACCCACCCACTCCCCCCAAAAAAGTACAAGGCAGGACCCATCATTTGTCTCTTAAGGATTTGGATCTTTTTTTTTTTTTTTAAAGATTTTATTTATTTATTTGAGACAGAGAGAAAGCGCACGAGAGTGGGGTGAGGGGCAGAGGGAGAAGCAGGTTCCCCACTGAGCAGGAAGCCCCCGCAGGGCTCTATCCCGCTGGGATCATGACCTGAGCCGAAGGCAGACAGACCCTCAATTGACTGAGCCACCCAGGTGCCCCTTAGGATTTGGATCTTGAATGAAAAGTCACAAGGACAGAAACGCTCTATTTCAAGTCATTCCAGTGACACCACCTTGGAGGAGCTGTCCTACATACTAGAGCTACCTTGGTGCCTCCCCTTTTTGAGGGTTCACTGTTTGAGGCCTCACCAGTTCTGTGAATGACTCAGTGTCCTTTGAATACATTCTAACCTTCCCCTCCCTTTTAAGTTTAAGTTAGCCAGAACTGGTTTCTAGAGCTTACAACCAAAGCACCTTGCCCCTCAAAAATGAAATCCAGGTCTGTCTGACTCTAGAGTCTATGCTTTTTGCCACAGTGGCCTCAGATCTTCCTCAGCCACCACCTGGTGCCAGACGGGCCTGCCCTTGGCTGTGCTACAGTGGGAACACACTGGAAGGAAACAGCACAGACTTCTCCTCCGGAAGCTTCTACCTGTAGCACCTGGCCCTGCTCCACTCCTGGCAGCTTTGGCTGGCCTTCATTTCCCCAGGGTTGTCTGCGAGAGATACTTTTTAATGCATTACCTTCCTCCTCAGATCTTATTTAGTCTGCATTCTGCTTCCACAGAGTCCCAGGCAGCTGTTAGCAGCCCTGTGAAAAGCAGCATTTCTATGAATACTTTCCAGCCTCCACATCAGCCTCTTTTGCAAGATGCTGAAGAAAAGGCGGTCCCCAAGTGGCCAGAATTTCTCACTGTACCACACACATTTTTCCAAGCTGGAGAACAGGAGGGAGGAAAAGGGCAGCAGTGGTGGAGAACAGAGAACTGGATCAGATACTCAAATAGGCTTTTTAAACAATGTCAAGTGGGCAAAACTGCTGATGCGAAGAATCGTGTAAAAAGCGTATCTTCATAAAACAACGCATTTGCAAAGGACACTGCCCCCAGCTTGGTATAACTGGCATTTGCTTCTGCCAAGATTCCGGAGGCCCCTTCCGATCATTTCTGTGGAGGGAAGAGAGAAAGCACTGAGGAGAATGCAATCACAGGGAAGCAGGAAACCGACACGGAATGAAAAGAAAATATAGGCCACTGCTACACCCGGCGTTTAAGTAGTTAGTGACTACTATCTGAGTCAGAATTGGTTTCTCCAAGCAAAAGAGCAAAATATGATCTCATTGAAGATGTTCTGGTGCACAGAACTGGAGAAATGACTTTGTGCCAATTTGCTATTTCTGCACACAATGACATCACCAAGCCAAAGGGAACCAAACAGGGAGAAAATGATCCCAAGTTTTAAGCTCCAGCAAACACGGAGAACTCTATGGGGAGCTTCCAAGAACAGTAGCCATTAGCTTCCATCCATTTCACTCACTCAGCTTATGGATGAGCACACTGAGGCCCAGAGAGAGTAAAGGACTTGGTCCAAGATCACAGACCCCATTAGTGACAGATCTGAGATTAGAAATCAAGCCTTCTAATTCCATTCTTCAACACTCGCTCCTCTTTCCCATGTCGCCCTGGTTCACGCGAGTCAGGTCGGAAGTACTCAAGTGGAGTTTTCATCTCCCAAAGGAAAGACCCAGACCGACCCTCTGAAGAAAACCGCCGGGGAAGTACCACACGGTCTGCTTCACCTCTTCGTCCTCCCCAAATACTTCACTCTGAAAACACGTGTTTGCTCCAACCTCTCAGGTTCCCTGGGGTTCACTCTGGCCAGAGCTGCCAGTGCCGAGCTGGGTGCAGCCGGAGTCGATGCACGCCTCCCACAAGACCCCTTCTTCAATGAGAGAAAAGCACCCCTCGCCTCCCACATGTAAGCTTCTAGCTTCCTGGTTCATTGACGTTCCAGGTTCCCTAGGGCAACTGAGATGTTGTTCGGCTTAATGCAGCAGTCTTAACCTCATCTTCACACTGCTATCCCCCTGTGAAGGGACAGGGGTTCACCCTGAAAAGGGACCCAAGTGCTGCTGGGAGCTGCTCTCAGGACAGCTGCTCTCAGGAGGGCTGCACAAGTGAGGTGTAGGCAAGACAAAGCCAACTGAAGAAGGAATTCTTCGCAGAAAGTGAAAACAACAACAACAAGGACTATGCAGATCTTAGATCTAATTCAAGGATCAATTCAGACAAGGTCTGCTGAGTGCCCCGCGGGGTACGTGTCACTCTGCTGTTAGAGACACAGGAAGAGCATATTGCTCCCCCAACAAATACTAAAACCTAGAGGAGAAACATGACAGTCAAAAGATCTCAACACCTTCGGCTTTATGAGAAAATTGGACTTCTTATTGTCAAATTGTTAACTTGGCCCATCTGATTTCCATCTTGGCATTGCTTTTCTCCCATTGGTGCTCTTGAATAATGACTCTGAGAAATGAAATAGCCAAAAGCCCGGTGACAAGGACAAGAAGAAAAAAGCAGAGCCTGAAATCTCTACCACCCCAAAAATATATCTACTAAGATAACCTAGAGCCGACTTATTATCAGAGGAAGATGGATCTCCAATTTAGAACTATGAAATATGAAAAAAATTTTTAAATCATTTCTTATCCTGTTAAGATTTGTCCTAGATTCCATTCTGTGAAACTGTTAGTAGCATCAAATTGCCTAACGCAACAAATATTTAAGTCCTAAACACCCCCAGGGAGGCTCCCCTACCCCCAGGAGTCCCCAGTACAGGCTGCTAAAGCAGATGTGTTTGGAAAAGATTTTTATCCCTCTCAAAACTGGCTCCAGAGCTGTATAATTAGCTATCTGATCCCTAAATTGTAGCAATTTGAGGAAAGAGGACAGAAAATTATTTGTTTAATTCACAATGAAAGATAATGTAAAACACTTCATTGGCTTCAAATGCTCCAGCTCCTATTACAATGAGAGGTTAATGGATTAACCTTTTGGAGTAAAGGGCAATAAAGGGATTACATTTTTAGAGCAGACAATTTCTAAAATTCTACTTAAAATGAAACTAAGACTAACAAAATCACCTACATCTATGGCTCTTAATCAGAACAACACTGAGGAAAATATTTAAAATGTATTTAGAAAACTGTAAGGCGTTTGAAGGACACTATTGGTGTTCACTGTCAACATGGTATACCCTATTTACCACAGTAATAGTACAGATTCTTAACTGAACGGGTGAAATAATGTTTGGTGAAACATTTTGATTTCTATTATTAAGAAAGGAACACAATGTTCCTCTTACTCATTTTTTTTCCTGGCATTTAATCCATGACAGTCAATTATTTCAGATACTGTTCAGTTTGTCCTTCATCTGACATTAAGAATTTCATTCTCAACAGGCCTGGCAAAAAGATCCACTCTTTATAACTGCTCAAAACTGAGCAGAGTTGCAATGATGCAGACTGCCTGTCACTGTCCCCAGATTTTGATTTCCTCTTCTGCTTGCACTAGTTTCTCTGTAACTCTGGGAAATGTAACATAAATTCAAACTCTTTCATTTCTCATGTGGATTCGAATGACGTTTCCAATAACATTACCATTTTATATCATAGTAATCATTATATTTACTGTCATCTGTTATATAACAATGGGAATGACACTACCATTTTTATTAGTGAGGATTTGGAGTTTTCAAAATTTTCACACACAAGATTTCATTTAATTCTCAGTACCATCCTATAAGGGAGTTATTCTTAGTCTCGTATTTCCATTCAATACTATTCAGTCAAGGGGAGCCTGGGTGGCTCAGTCGTTAAGCATCTGCCTTCAGCTCAGGTCGTGATCCCAGGGTCCTGGGATCGAGCCCCACATCGGGCTCCCTGCTCAGTGGGAAGCCTGCTTCTCCCTCTCCCACTCTCCCTGCTGTGTTCCCTCTCTCGCTGTATCTCTCTCTGTCAGCTAACTACATAAAATATTTTTTTAAAAATACTATTCAATCAGGGATTAGAGTTTATTCACTCTCTCCAATGGAGATTGTGCAATCTCCCCCATTCATATGTTGAAGTCCTAACCCCCAATACCTCAGAATGTGACTGTCTTTGCAGGAAGGGTCTTTAAAGAGATTAGGTAAAATGAGGTCACTGAGGTGGACCCCAATCCAATAGGACTGGCGTCCCTATAAGAAGATATTAGGACACAGGCAGGCACAGATGGAAGACCATGGGAGAAGGCAGCATCTATAAGCTAAGTTTCTTCTCTGAAGAAACCAACCCGTAACACCTTGATCTTGGATTTCTAGTCTCCAGAACTGTGAGTCACGCTTTGTGGGTCTTTGTTACAGCAGGCCTGGCAAACTACTACACCTCCTATCCACTTTATGCTAGACACAGATCTCCAGCTTTTAGGTAGAGCAAATACACTAAGTTCACAAAACTCTTCCTTTGCTGGAAAATATTCTGAATACCAAACAACTCATAAGGCTTCACTTTTAATAATCTTTGACTCCTATAATACCAACACCAAAGTCAACACCTAAAAACATCTAAGTGACGAATGAGCCACTTGAGCAATATGCTATACTACAAAGCAACCAGAAAACATGCAACATAGTCAAAACTGAATATTAAAGAGAATGAAATTAATGATTCCCGCTCCCCCCCCCCAAAAAAAAGAGAGAGAGAGATAAGAAAAGAAATATGTAGTTTTATGTGGTGTGGCCAAAGTAATTGGGAAGAAAGCCAGCAGAGGAATTAGCTGGTGGGGGCAGGGGATCGGCACTGGGATAGTCCTTTGGGAAGTGAGGGGTACTGATGTTTGTAAGAAGTTGAATTTTCAAAAAAAAAAAAAAAAGAAGTTGAATTTTCTTCCATGTGCAGACAGCAGTGGAAGGAATTGAACATTAGAACAAAAAATGCCTTCATTTAAGAACAATGCCTTTGTCCAGAATCGATCACATTCTAGGTCATAAATCAGGTCTCAACCAGTACCAAAAGATTGGGATCATTCCCTGCCTATTTTCAGACCACAGTGCTTTGAAACTAGAACTCAATCACAAGAGGAAAGTCAGAAAGAACTCAAATACCTCCTACTAAAGAATGAATGGATCAACCAGGAAATTAAAGAAGAATTTAAAAAATTCATGGAAACCAATGAAAATGAAAACACAACTGTTCAAAATCTTTGGGATGCAGCAAAGGCAGTCCTAAGAGGAAACTATATAGCAATACAAGCCTTTCTCAAGAAACAAGAAACGTCTCAAGTACACAACCTAACCCTACACCTAAAGGAGCTGGAGAAAGAACAGCAAATAAAACCTAAACCCAGCAGGAGAAGAGAAATAATAAAGATCAGAGCAGAAATCAATGAAATAAAAAACAAAAGAACAGTAGAACAGATCAACGAAACAAGGAGCTGGTTCTTTGAAAGAATTAACAAGATTGATAAACCCCTGGCCAGACTTATCAAAAAGAAAAGAGAAATGACCCAAATCAACAAAATCATGAATGAAAGAGGAGAGATCACAACCAACACCAAAGAAATACAATTATAAAAACATATTATGAGTAACTCTATGCCAGCAAATTAGATAACCTGAAGAAATGGATGCATTCCTAGAGATGTATCAACTACCAAAACTGAACCAGGAAGAAATAGAAAACCTGAACAGACCTATAACCACTATGGAAATTGAAGCAGTCATCAAAAATCTCCCAACAAACAAAAGCCCAGGGCCAGATGGCTTCCCAGGGGAATTCTACCAAACATTTCAAGAAGAATTAATACCTATTCTTCTGAAACTGTTCCAAAAAATAGAAACGGAAGGAAAACTTCCAAACTCATTTTATGAGGCCACCATTACCTTAATCCCAAAACCAGTCAAAGACCCCATCAAAAGGGAGAATTACAGACCAATATCCTTGATGAACATGGATGCAAAAGTTCTCACCAAAATACTAGCCAATAGGATCCAACAGTACATTAAAAGGATTATTCACCACGACCAAGTGGGATTTATCCCTGGGCTGCAAGGTTGGTTCAACATCCGCAAATCAATCAACTTGATACAACATTAACAGAAGAAAGAACAAGAACCATATGATCCTCTCAATAGATGCAGAAAAAGCTTTTGACAAAGTACAGCATCCTTTCTTGATCAAAACTCTTCAGAGTATAGGGAGAGAGGGTACATACCTCAATATCATAAAAGCCATCTATGAAAAACCCACACCGAATATCATTCTCATTGGGGAAAAACTGAGAGCTTTCCCCCTAAGGTCAGGAACACGGCAGGGATGTCCACTATCACCACTGCTATTCAACATAGTATTAGAAGTCCTAGCCACAGCAATCAGACAACAAAAAGAAATAAAAGGCATCTAAATCGGCAAAGAAGAAGTCAAACTCTCACTCTTTGCATTGATATGATACTTTATGTGGAAAACCCCAAAGACTCCACCCCAAAACTGCTAGAACTCATACAGGAATTCAGTAAAGTGGCAGGATATAAAATCAATGCACAGAAATCAGTTGCATTCCTATACACCAACAACAAAACAGAAGAAAGAGAAATTAAGGAGTAGATCCCATTTACAATTGCACCCAAAACCGTAAGATACCTAGGAATAAATCTAACCAAAGAGGCAAAGAATCTATACTCAGGAAACTATAAAATACTCATGAAAGAAATTGAGGAAGACACAAAGAAATGGAAAAACGTTCCATGCTCATGGATTGGAAGAACAAATATTGTGCAGATGTCAATGCTACCTAGAGCAATCTACACATTCAGTGCAATCCCCATCAAAATACCATCCACTTTTTTCAAAGAAATGAACAAATAATCCTAAAATTTGTATGGAACCAGAAAAGACCCCGAATAGCCAGAGGAATGTTGAAAAAGAAAAGCAAAGCTGGCGGCATCACAATTCCGGACTTCTAGCTCTATTACAAAGCTGTCATCATCAAGACAGTATGGTACTGGCACAAAAACAGACACATAGACCAATGGAACAGAATAGAGAGCCCAGAAATGGACCCTCAACTCTATGGTCAACTAATCTTCGACAAAGCAGGCAAGAATGTCCAATGGAAAAAAGATAGTCTCTTCAACAAATGGTGTTGGGAAAATTGGACAGCCACAGGCAGAAGAATGAAACTGGGCCATTTCCTTACACCACACACAAAAATAGACTCCAAATGGTTGAAAGACCTCAATGTGAGACAGGAGTCCATCAAAATCCTAAAGGAGAACACAGGCAGCAACCTCTTCGACCTCAGCCGAAACAACTTCTTCCTAGAAACATCACCAAAGGCAAGGGAAGCAAGGGCAAAAATGAACTAACAGGACTTCATCAAGATAAAAAGCTTTTGCACAGCAAAAGAAACAGTCAACAAAACCAAAAGACAACCGACAGAATAGGAGAAGATATTTGCAAATGACATATCAGATAAAGGCTAGTATCCAATATCCTAAAGAACTTATCAAACTCAACACCCAAAGAACAAAGAATCCAATCAAGAAATGGGCAGAAGACATGAACAGACATTTTTCCAAAGAAGACATCCAAATGGCCAACAGACACATGAAAAAGTGCTCAACATCGCTCGGCATCAGGGAAATCCAAATCAAAACCTCAATGAGATACCACCTCACACCAGTCAGAATGGCTAAAATTAACAAGTCAGGAAACAACCGATGTTGGCGGGGATGCGGAGAAGGGGGAACCCTCCTACACTGTTGGTGGGAATGCAAGCTGGTGCAGCCACTCTGCAAAACAGTATGGAGATTCCTCAAAAAGTTGAAAATAGAGCTACCATACGATCCAGCAATTGCACTACTGGGTATTTACCCCAAAGATACAAATGTAGGGATCGAAGGGGTACGTGCACCCCGATGTTTATAGCAGCAATGTCCACAATAGCTAAACTGTGGAAAGAGCCAAGATGTCCATCGACAGATGAATGGACAAAGAAGATGTGGTATATACACACAATGGAATATTATGCAGCCATCAAAAGGAATGAGATCTTGCCATTTGCAACAACGTGGATGGAACTGGAGGGTGTTATGCTGAGCGAAGTAAGTCAATCAGAGAAAGATGTGTATCACATGACATCACTGATATGAGGAATTCTTAATCTCAGCAAACAAACTGAAGGTTGCTGGAGTGGGGGGTGGGGTGGGAGGGATGGGTGACTGGGTGATAGACACTGGGAAGGGTATGTGCTATGGTGAGTGCTGTGAATTGTGCAAGACTGTTGAATCACAGATCTGTACCTCTGAAACAAATAATGCAATATATGTTAAGAAAAAAAAAAAGAAGAAGACAGCAGGAGGGGAAGAATGAAGGGGGGGGAATCGGAGGGGGAGACGAACCATGAGAGACGATGGATGCTGAAAAACAAACTGAGGGTTCTAGAGGGGAGAGGGGTGGGAAGATGGGTTAGCCTGGTGATGGGTATTAAAGAGGGCAAGTTCTGCATGGAGCACTGGGTGTTGTGCACAAACAATGAATCATGGAACACTACATCAAAAACTAATGATGTAGTGTATGGTAATTAACATAACAATAAAAAAAATTTTTAAAAAGAACAATGTCTTTGTTCTTGCAGGAAAGACATGATCTTGAGAGAAACACAGAAGACTTGATGCTCTTTATCACTGTGCTAAGCGAAACAAATAAAGGACATGGTGTCAGTGAAAGAGTTAACTATTCTGGATGCTTCCCAACATGCACAGGAAGTCCCGTGGACAAACTCCCTCTTCACGTGTATTTTCATATAATTCCAGTTGACTTTTCATGGAAAAAAAAAACCTCTCTTTCTTTTTTCCTTTGCTGTATTTTTGAGGCTGTTTTCCTATTCTACCATATCCACTTAAAAGTAGGCAGGGGCTCAAAAAACTGAAATTATAGATAAAACATGAAATTATAGATAAAACATGAAAGTTGGAAGACTTGAGATATCCTATCTTCCAACCGTTTATCTGAAAATCTACTAGCAATTCTTTTAATTTAAACAAAGCTCCTGAAGAATGAGCAAGAGGTGGATGCTCACAGATCTATGTCATCTCTTCATGCTATTCCTGGCTCCTCCTCACTTAGGTGAAGTGTCCCGTGGTTTTCATATTAAATCAATTTTATATCCAGCCTATTTCCATATAGAGGTACACCAAGTATCTAACTTTAGAACTTGCAGAGTAAAAAAAAAAACAATAAAACTGGAATGCTTCAAAGGTTCTCATTTCATTCATTCATTCATCAAACACCTCTTGAGTCTTTACAGTGGGTCAGGCACAGATCTAGGTGATAGAGACACAATAGTGAAAAGACAGACATGCTCCCTGGCCTTGCAGAGCTTAAAGTCTCCTCGGTGTGCAATGCAGTAGTGTCAGAGTTTAAGGGAACGTGCTATCACAGTGAAGGGCTGGGGAGCCGCTCAGACAGGGCCTAACAATGCTGCAGCATTTCAGTGGGCTCTCCAGTCTAGTCCGTGCGCAGTTCCCAGCCCCGCACTCCGGGACACCAGTCATCTAGGGCCGATACAAGAGGTACGCTCTATTTACTGTTCTTGCTTAGAGCATGAAAACTTGAATAAAAATCTCTCTCAGTTCCAAATAGTTCTATGTAGGTTTCCACTCTCGATTACTTCACCTGGCAAGATAATTCATGTGGATCAAGCCAGTCAGGAAGAGTATGAACCACCACCTCATTACTACTGGTTTAATTTTGGATAAAACCTAAGAGATGATCTTCTGACCCAAATAACAGAGCAAATTTAGAATAGATAACCCAAAAGCTTAAGGGTTTCTGTTCCATTAGGAGCCTTTTAACCTGGATAGCCTGCTTCCATTTTCTCCTTCTACCTCCAGATTCTTTTTTTACACCTTTTAGTGTTTCTATTAGACGAGACCCCAGAAGCAACAGCAGAACAGAGGCAGTGTTCACATTTCCAATTCACTTTTAATTATAGAGAACAGTTGGCAAAATATCAAAACCCCATGTACAATTTCTTCTGGTTCCACTGGGAGCAGAGGGGTTTACCAAGGGGAGAGAACAACAGAGAGAAACAATGAAGTTAGAGAATTATGATAGTGCAGAAAAGGAAAGAGAAGACGAAACACAGGCAGAAAATGATGACAAATCTACATCTTCCAGCTGGCATGCTACCTGGGATCAAAAGCTAAAAATGTATGTTCTAATTTAAGGTGGGTACAATTTTCACTGGGTTGAACCTGAGTCATATCTTTGACCTCTACAGTTTCTATAGTTGGAAAAAAAAAAAAAAAGTGTATTATTTGAGAGGGGAGAACAAAGGCCATGGAGGAAAACAAGAAAGTTCAGTCCTGCCAACCTTTGTCACCAAGGATGTATAACCTCGCACAGCTAGTCATTTTAGGAAGCGTGTTCCCAAGAGAAGAGCAATTACCCCTTAAATGGGCCAACATGTTCATTTGTTTAAAAGGGTCAAAAAGAAGAAAAAGATTAATCTGAACAAGAAGGCAGCATCTAATAGAGTTATTTTCCATTGCTCTTTCTTCACCTGGTTTTCTTTTGACATTTTAGACCATTAGGATACCTCGAACACTTGAGCTCTAGGGGAAAAGGAGGGAGGGGGAGAGAAAAAGGAAAAGAATATAACCTCTCAGCATACAGTATGTTTGAAATTTCAGTCATCAAACATGTGAACTCAGGCAGGCAATATGGCAAAGGAGATACTGGAAAAGTAAGGAAGGATAAAATGTAAAAGATGCAACCGAGGAGAATACCCCAAATCAAAAGGGCAGGTAGTGGGAAGAGAGAGAAGATTAGCAGGCATGCACCTACTCAACGGTGTGCCCATCTACTAGAGGACCACCCTCCCCAAGCATATGAAGTAAGTCTCTACAGTGCAAACCAAACTACTTCGCTCACACTAGTAACTGGAAGACACAAAGGGCATGAGAACATGCCAAGGACACCAAAATAGAGCAGAGGAGTCAATGTGTGACACTCACTTAAAAGCAAAGGTGGTGTAGAGCACCAGAAAACACAGACAGGATTCCAGTCCTGTGGCTATACAACCTCAGGCAGGCTTCTGGAACTTTCTGAGCCTCGTCTGTGAGATTAAGAATGGCTGGGCTGTACGACCACCAAGGTGTCTTCATTTAAAAATGCTATAGTTCTAAAATCTAGAATTTTACTTTTTAAAACCAAATTTGACTCCAACAGTAGTCACTAACTACTGAGACTTTCAGTATATACCCAAGACTTTAAATTATCCCCACAAAGGCTAGTTGTACCATAGAAAAAAAGGGGGGTGCAGGGGAGTGTGGGAGTGGGACAGAAAACAAGACCTAGAGAAAATAAGCGATAGGGGGAGGACTGAGGTGCCCCAACAATGGACCAAGATCAACGTTTGACATGAGTCCCCACAACTGCCCCTTGTGCCCAGGCCTTTCAGACATGTCACTGTTGAAGATGTATATGCCCACCGTATCTTCAAGTGAAAACAGTACTTTCATAATGTAGAGAGGTAGGTAACTGATGCCATAGACAAAATAAAAGCAAGTAACAGTAAAATAGTGGCATAACATTGTACTTTATAAAGTAATTTAATGATCACTACATCTCTAGTGCTCTACAACAAAAACATTGTAAATAATGCTTTAACTGTCACGTGGGACGCATCCCAATTTCTGTGCCTTACTTCTGTTAATCCTTAAAATGACACCATGAATAAGTAATATTCTTGCCCACACTTCATGGCTGGGGAAACCAAAGCTGAGAGGCGTCAAGTGACGTGCCAGATGCTGCAGAACCTGCTAGCGGTGCAGCAAGGAGTCAGACCCCCCACGTCCTGGTGTGGCTAGTTGCTGGAGACATACCACCATCCCTGGAGAACACGATCTTGCCTATTCATCCCCTCAAAGGTCAATCTAATTCAGTCATGATCTAGCCACATGACAAAAGCCATTTATTCTATTAACATTTTGTCAGACCCTTCTTTCATTTAAAAAAGTAGTTCTTAAATACTGTTCTGTACCAAGCACTGTGCTAAAAGATATGCTGATTCCCTACATTCAAGAATATGAAAATCTTATTGGAGAAATGAGGAACAAATGAAGCAAATGAGAATTAAAAGCAACCATCTAATAATTAAATAACAAGAGAGCAAAAGAATGCAGTAGGTGGCTCATTTCTAAATGAGACATATATAGAACATAGGTCCACAGGAGAAAAAGGCCAACAAAAGAAATTTATAGGTGGTTTTGTGAACCTTTGAAAACACCCGGAAAGGAAGATGAGAGGCAAACACCAGACTTATTCCACAAACGCACACTTTTTAAAGCTGAAACCCTTAAACTGGTGGGGACAGGACGGGAGTGTGATTTGCTGAGTCTAATGCAGTGCCACTGGGCTACGGTCGCTAAGCAAATTACATAAGCAAAAGGTTGCAGGGAGAAATAACAAATTGGTTTAGCATTACAGAATTGATCACGTTAGAAGAAAGAATCTTTTTAGGCTACATTAACTTGGGCTCCAATTATACAACAAACACACTGAAATAATCAAATTACATAGCCTCAAATGCATTTAATAATCACCAAAAAAAAAAAAAAAAAGAAGAGGAAGATGCAAATGCACTCATGAAGTTAATATAAATAACTTAGGTCAATGCTGAGAGAAAGGAAAGAACAGTGAGTCACAAAAATAAAACAGAAGAATATCAGATACAGTCCTGTCCCTCGAAAACCTTGTCATTTCTGATGCAAACAGCACCCTGCCTTCCCCAGTAAGGACGGAAGAACATACAGAAATGTTCTGTACTCTAGTTCTCAAAGACTCTTTCTGTGTATGGCCTTATCCTGCTCAGACCAGAACATCCTTTCCTGACTCTTGCCATTTGGTAAACTCCTGCTAGCCCTTCAAAATTAAGCCCCAAAGTTACTGGTCAGGAAGCCTCTCTGGCATTCTCAGGCACAACTGACCTCACACTCCTGGGAGCTGCCTCAGCGCTTCGCGCTGGCATTTCCCGCTGCATGCAACGCTGCCTCAAGGGCGCCACCCGCCTCCATGTCTACTTCTCTCAGAGCTCCTGGGCTATAAGATTCTTGGCCTATTCATTTTCATCTATCTACTACCTAACACTGTTTAACACTGTGCCCAGAACATAGGCTTAATAAATACCTGTTGAATAGAAAATAAATTAAAATTCATAGAAAATATGCCAAGTGCCATTTGGCATTTACAGACCTAGTACAATGCTTAACACACTGCAGATATTCAATAAATATTTGCTGATATGATTCTATTGCTGGTAGAATTTAAAATCTCTGCTTAACATAAAGCTGTGAGGAAATGCCCATTTAAACAAGGCTAGCCGTAAATAGTAATACTATATTAATGTTTATAGAATGCATTTTACTTTCTTGGAGTCTATCCTTTAACTCATCTCTTAAGTTAGGAAAGTCAAGATATACCCTATCTTATTAAATCTTTACAGCAACTTCATGAGGTGGATGTTAATAAAAGGCTGCTAATCTGTCGGAAGACCATTCTACTAGCATTCCCTATTATTTGTACTTACTTTGAAGGTGTCAGAAGAATAAGATTAGTCTCGTGACATCTGGAAAGTACAAAAGTAGTGAGTGTTTAAGGGAGTAGTGGAAAAGGTGAGCTCATGGTGGAAATAAAAATTAGGGATGATTGTAACATGTGAATCAGGTAAGAAAATGCTGAATGTTGCACATGTGTATGGAATGAAGCAGATGCTAGGAGAAACAATTCTAAGGGCAGAGGGGGCATCATGCGACACGGGAAAAGCTCTGTGTTTACACAACTCTCAATAACTGGCAAGAGACAAGGAGAAGTGATTTAGGATATGGAAAAGGTTTTGAGTGGTGGGTACAGAATTTGCTCCAATGGTGCAGGATTATTACCCCAATGCGACTCCAGGAAAAGTCAAAGAGATTGACAGCTTAAGGCTGAGTATGGTCAAAATGCTGCTAAGAAATGCTATTGCAAGGCCCATTTAATTCTACCCAGCAACAATTACAGAGGCCATGACTGGAAAGGAATCTTATTTCCTATGGAGATGATACAACAGATTTTCAGGGTAGATTAAAAAAAAAAAAAAAGACAAGCCAATTTAAAAAATGGGCAAAAGTAGGACCACACACTTCACAGAAGATATATAAATGGCAATTTAAAACATGGATAGATATTAAACATAACTAGTCATCTGAGAAATGTCGATTAAAAACACAATGATTCGGGCGCCTGGGTGGCTCAGATGGTTAAGCGTCTGCCTTCAGCTCAGGTCATGATCTCAGGGTCCTGGGATCAAGTCCCGCATCGGGCTCCCTGCTCCTTGGGAGTCTGCTTCTCCCTCTGCCTCTCTCTCTCTCTCTCTCTATGTCTGTCATGAATAAATAAATAAAATCTTAAAAAAAAAAATGATTCTACCACACATGTATTAGAATCACTAAAGTTAAAAAGACTGACAATGTCAAATATTGTTGAGGATGTAGAGAAACTAGAACTCTCATTGTTTCTGTTAACCATTGCTGTGTAACAAATTATTAAAAACTTAGCAGTCTGAAACATCAAACATTGATTCTCTCACAGGGTTTCTAATGGTCAGGAATCTAAAAGCAGCTCAGCTGAGTGGTTCTGACTTTGGAGTCTCCGATGAGGTTGTGATCATGATGTCCTCCAAGGCTGTAGGCATCTGGAGGTACAACTGGGCTGGATTATCTGCTTCCAAGATCACTCATAGAGCTATTAGTAGGAGGTATCAGTTTCTAACAGGCTGTTGGCCAAAGGCCTCAGTTTCTCACAATGTGGGTCTCTGCATAGGGCTGCTTGCAACATGGCAACTGGCATCTCCCAAGGTGAGGGATTCAAAAGAGAGTAAGCAACCAGTCAAGATGACAGTTGCAGTGTATTTTATAACCTAAGCTCAGAAGTAACATACCATCATTTCTGCTATATTCTATGATCACGCAAACCAATCCTGACACAATGGGGGAGGAGACACTACACAGCTATGAACCTCAGAAAGCAGGGAGCACTGGGGATCATCTTACAGGCTGGCTACCACAGTCATGCAGTGTTGGTGGGAATACAAAATGGTAAATCACCTTGGAAATATAACCATATCTTAAACAGTTAAACAGTTACCAAATGACACTTCTTTCACTTCCAGTCCTGTTTACTCAAATGAAACCAACACAAGTATCCACACAAAGATGTGTACTTGGGTGTTCATACAGTAGCATTATATATGATACTCCCAAACAGAAAGCAATCCAAATGTCCATCAGCTGATGAATGGATAAACAAAGTGTAATATATCCACTCTATGAAATACTACTCAGCACTTATAAAGAATAAAATATTAATATATTTAACATGGATGAATCTCAAACACTTTGTGAGTGAAAGAAGGCAAACACAAAAGTCTATGCACTGCATGAGTCCATTTCCATATGAAATTCTAAACAATCAAACCATGACAGAAAACGTATCTGTGATGGCTTACAGCTAGAGTGGCTAGAGAGAACAATTGCAAAGGGCCATGAGGAAGCTTTTTAAGGTGAGGGAACTGTCTATATCTTGACTGTGGTAGTTACACAAGTGTATATATTTACCAAAATTCATCCAACTGCACACTTGAAATGGATGTTTTATTTCATGTAAATACCTTAATAAGAATATTATTATGTGCATGACACTATTGTCTGCTTCTCAACTCTGAAGATATGTGACTATACATAAAATGCAAAAATGGTTTTATATGCCAACGATGACTAATCAGAAAATCAAATTTAAAAGAGACCAGTGACTGGTGGGCTTATCTGGAAAGTAACAAAACTGTGCAGGAGAGGCTGCGAAAGCCCTGAGCTAAAAGCAGTGGTGTTGTGAATAGCGAAAAGGAAAGAGAGGGAAGCCATATTGCTCAGGTTGAACTGATTCAATTTGTCAACTGATTGGAGATAAAGGAGAATCAAAGGAGACATTCAAATACTGGGAATTGGGAGGATCATGATACCATTAAAATGTCAAAGGCCACCTTCACAGTGAGGCATCTTTTATTTTATTTATTTATTTTTTAAAGATTTATTTATTTGAGAGAGAAAGACTGAGAGAGAGAGAGCATGAGAGGGGGGAGGGTCGGGAGGGAGAAGCAGATCCCCCGCCGAGCAGGGAGCCCGATGCGGGACTCAATCCAGGGACTCCAGGATCATGACCTGAGCCAAAGGCAGTCGCTTAACCAACTGAGCCACCCAGGCGCCCCCACAGTGAGGCATCTGCTGACTATCCTATTTTAAACGGAAATACTCTCACCCACCCCTCTAATCTAAACTTCTATCCTCCTTCCCAGCTTCATTTTTCACTAATCATCATTTATGATCTTAGGACAACAGATAATGTATTTGGCTCATTCACCTTGTTGTTTATCTACTCCCACCAGACTATAAGCTCCAGAAAGGTATAGTTTTCTCCTGTTCTGTTCACTGCTATATATCCAATGTCCAGAAAGGTACCTGCTACATAAAAGCTCAATAAATATTTGCTGAATGAATTGAATGAAAGCATTAAAAGAGATTTTTAGAATCAGGAAAATTGATGGGTGTGTATGTATTGTGTTTGAGGAGATCAGAAAGAATTGATGGATGTGGACTTGGATATGCAGAATGTGAGGTATTTAATAGCTAAAGAAGGACCAGAACCTGCCAAGGGAGAAGTTGGGGTTGGTGATTTTCCCCAAAATAATGGCTAAAGCTCCGCAAAAATATGAGATCTCTAAGAGGCACCGCAAATTCAACAGCTCCATAACTAACTCTTCTGCGCCATTAAACTTGTTCTCTTTCAACAATGGGATCTAAGGCACACAAACATCTAAAATATTTTCTTATACATGGTACTCCACTGTGCTGTAAAAGCATTTATCTGCCTGTGAAAATAATGCACACTTTGTAATGGTGACTGTGCATCATCAGATATCATTAACAGAAGAATTCTGTCCATGGAATCAAATGGAGGCACATAAGGTCAGTAGAAATATTTAGGCACTGCAATAGTAGACAACAACCCTACTAACTCTTTTAGCCCTGAAAGACCAGTAGAAGTCTAAGTACTTAATATAAACAAAACCAGTGAAAGGTTTTTCATTAAGAAACAGAATCACAGCCCGATCAAACTGAATATCATCACAAACATATGGCTGCACTTTTGTACTTGAATTTTGAGCCTTTCAACCACCATTGTTTTGGGCTAGGTTGAGTGAAGATGGGGACAGGATTCAGAGAAACAGTTAAAGAAACAGTCAGGGCCTAACACAAAAGCTAACAATTTCAGTGATAGGAAAAAACACATCTGTCCCATGACACAGCTGACCCTAACACCTAGTACCCCATGAAGAAGAAAGTCCTGAAGAAATTATCCCCATGCATGACAGACACTGCCTCAGGGAAAGAATATTCTCCAGAATCAGTACTGCCCCTGGAGGCCAGCTCCCATGTCCCTTCCAACACGGAATAATAAGAGTTTAACTCACTGATTCAGTGTCTACTGAGCCTTAGCGTGTGCCAGACAGAGAGTGCACGTGCTGTCAGGCAACTCAACTCTTGTAAACGAGTAAAGGCACCAAGGGAAGACTGGTCACTCCAGGACCGAAAACAATCACGTGCCCCGGGAACCTAATGGAGAAGACACTGGTCCCCCAAACCACCACAGACTGTCAATAACTGCAGGGACATTAGATCAGTCTAGTCAAATCAGTCATTCTCCAGATAAGTAGATAAGGCCCAGAGAAGTAGAGCCACATGCTTGCGCGGGCACGGTCAGTACTACCTGGGGTTGAATCCAGTGCTCCACAGATTTACACATGTGACTTGGGGCAAGTTACATTCTCTAAGGCCCCACTTGGTCAGCAGTGAAAGGGAACAGCAACCACGGTGCCAAATATATAGGGCTGTTGTAAATATTAAAGGAGATAACTGGGGTACATTTTTACCCTGGTACCTAGAACAGAGTTGATGAATGTTCAGTGTTAGCAACTACCGTGCTGCCTGGTACTGTTACTACTCTGATTCTGTTTGATCCAATGAGTATTTGAGATTGGTTCTTACAAATTCTGTTCCAAGATTCAGAGTCACTCAGTTACTGTGTTTACCTCACTTCACCAGCCTGTTGGTCTTGATACCTTATTTCTAAAACGTCAGCATCCCACGTAAGTGCCAGTCCCTAACCTCTCAAGCGCCTTGTATCAGAGGCCCTATTTCTGGGTCTCACTGGTCAACGATCAGCACTCCTCCACACTATGCTCACAAGGCAGAGTATACCACCTGTCCCCTAAGGCCAGGACTGTCCCAGTGGGGCCCCTCTCAGTCGTGGCAGCAGCTCGCTCATGATAAAAAGGAATCCATCCAGGCAGTGAACGCAGAGGCCCAGGCACACAAATAGGACTGCACATCCCAGAGGCGAAACCACAAATGTCTTGATGTGCAAATTGAAAAACAAATAACCAAGACGCGTTCTCTGTATAAGCATGGTCATTTCAGTGGAGTATTGTCTTCTTCTACATACCTCACTTTGTAACTTCTTTGTAATAATCACCAATACCTGGGATGTGAGAGACCAACATCCAATCACCTTCATTTCTGTCAGGGATGGGACCCTTCTAGGATTCTAACAGTATGATGTATACAGAACACAAAAACAATGACTCAGTCTATAAATCACACAATTCAATTGATCAAAGTTTCACTTGGGATTACTAATAATGTTACCACTATCAGCTGGATAATATTAGCATGTAAAGAGCATGATCTCTCTTCAGCAAGGATAGAGGTAGATCACTTTGCACAGAAAGGCAAATGACTCAGCTCTTAGTGGCCTGTGCATACATTCACGTGATGTAAATATGGCTGCCCACAGGGGAATGAAAGAAAGCAATGCCAGGCTTAAGAAGCCCATGACCCCAAAAGCTGCCCTCCTAACATCACATTTGGCTCATTACGACATATAAAAGAAGTCTTGTTGCTCAGCATTGAAGGAGAAACTAATCAATACAATGTTGGCTAGAACTCTTTCATAAGCAAAAGTAAAACAATAAATTACTCTGAAATTCTGATTGCAGAACATTCTCCCCTGTGAACTAACCTTTATGTCTACCACACCACTAAGCTGAACAAATATTTATCATGGATTTTTTTTTCACAAAATTACTATAGGGTGAGTACTAACCTGAATCGAAGGTTATATGTGCTGCCGAAGCGAGCACCTGAATCGAAGGTTAAATTGAAAACAAGTCCTAGAAATGACAGACAAGAAGGTACCTGCTAGGGAATATGGTCGATAATACTGTAATACATTTAAGAGTGGTAAGCATTTTGTAATGTATATAACTGTTAAATCACTATGTTGTACACCTGAAACTAATTTAATTTTATATGTCAGCTCTATTTGGCACTGGTGCTCTGTGATAACATGGTTTAGGACTTAGAGAAGCATCGTTTCTCTTTGGGCAAGTACTAAACCCAAAACCAACGTAATCTTGTACTTTACAAATGTCCTGTAAAAAGGCATGATAATCCCTTTTTCCAAATATAACGTTTTAAAAAGTTAAGCTTTATTAAAATTACCGGTAACAGAAATGTCTCTACTTTTATAACATTAATAGTTTACATTTACTGAGGGTGGACAGGCCCTGTGCTAAGTACTTTATATTCATTCACTATATTCATTAAATCGTTACCACATCCTTGAGAGAGGTAATGTTATAATTTCTAATTTACAGGTGTGCAAACAGAATCTCAGAAAGGATAAATAACTAGTCTAAGTCCATAAGGCTAGTTAGTGGCAAAGTTAGGATCCCACCTCACCACCCAGTAGAACCGTGTGCTAGAAATTCTCTGTGCTGCCCAATTCAGAGCCACCAGCCACATGTGGCTTCTCGACACGTGAAATGTGGCCAGTGTGACTGAGGAATTCAATTTCCCGTTACTTTAAAGAGCCATAATACAAGACTGGCTAGTGGCTGTAACGCTGGACTGGACAGAATAGCTCTAGTGCCTGTGGTCCTCGAACTCCAGGCTGTAAACCAAACCTGGCCCCCAGTCCGTGTTAGCATGACCACAAGCTAAGAATGTGTTTTATGTCTTTAAAAGTTTTAGAAAAGCAGCAGCAGCTCCAGAGACAGCATATGGCCCACAAAGCCTAAAATATTTACTATCTGGTATTTTTCAGAAAAAGCCCAAGGGTGCCTGGGTGGCTCAGTCGGTTAAGTGTCTACCTTCGGCTCAGGTCATGATGTCGGGGTCCTGGGATCGAGCCCCACATGGGGCTCCCTGCTCGGCGGGGAGTCTGCTTCTCCCTCTTCCTCTGCCACTCCCCCTGCTTGTGCTCTATCTCGCAAATAAATAAATAAAATCTTAAAAAAAAAAAAAAAAAAAGGTCCACAGCCACCTGCCCTACAGCTGTCCTCTTACCCCACCCAGTGATTACCAAAATCACTGCCCCTGGGAAAAGAGATTTCAAACCCAGTCTCCCAGTTTAAATCTTAACTGTTTAAGGATGACATCAAATGTCATGCCATGTGAGCATTTATATTTCCCATGATAGTATTTAAGTGATCCAAGCCTGAACAAAGGCAAAAAAATGCTGGCTAAGAGATGCCCTAATGAGTTCTGTACCATCCGCCCCAAAATACCTCTTCACATTTACAAACTGCTTTTGCATTCATCATCTCATGTTTTATTTAAAACCACCTCATGTGCCGGATACCCATTTCACAAAGGAGAAAACTGAGACACGTGGGGCTCAAAGCTACACTGAAGTGGCAACTCCAAGTCCACTGGCTTCACTATGAAACAAGAGTTCTGTACAAGCTGAAGAAAACGGCACTGGAGTATGCGCATCCCACACCTTCGACTGATTCAGGCAGAACAGCTAAGGCCACAGGCTTTCTCCCTCCGTGGGAGAAAGCATCCCTTCCACCAGATAAGTGGGTGCAGAGGGAGAGGTCAGGCTGGGCTCCTCCGGAGCTGTGTCCAGTTTATGGAACAGAAACAGTGTCTGAAGGATAGAGTGGCTTTTCTGCAGGGGGCCGGGGGGCTAAAAACCAACAGGACCTCTCAAGAGTCAGGGCCCCTCAAAAGTCAGAGCAGCTTTGGCCTCTTCTATCTGGCCATCAGGCGAGCACACACATGAAGAAGGACACCATCTTTTAGCAACAACTGAGATACTTGGAAACTCATCAAGCCGTTGGAAATAGCCAGCAGGTCTTCTCTCCGACATCCTGCACGGCCCTTCTGTGCTTCCTGGGACCTGAGGTGCCTCTGGACCTTACGGTGTGCAGCAAACTAGACTTTTTTGTCCTAGGCCCACTGATAGGCCTCAGATTTTCCTGAATGGTACATATGAGCCCTTGGTACTTTGATCCTTTTCTTCCGCTCTACATAGCACTGTCCAATAAGACCCAATAGCTACATGTGGCTATTTCAATTTAAGCTACTTAAAACTAAATGATATTAAAAAAATCTAGCTCATTTCTCAACACTTCCTTCCACAGCCTTCCCCCACCCCCGCGCTTTGCCCATCTGACAATTACATCATTAATTAATGTTTGCCTGGAAGTTTTACTTGGTGATTTAAACTTCCAAACCTCCTTTCTCAACTGGGGGATTCTGGCCTTGATGATCTGCACTAAACCGACTGAGACTGTACATTATTGTATAAATCACTCAAGACTTAGAGGGGTGTGTGTAGATTTACCTCCTATCTGGTTAGTTCTTGGTTGCCTCTGTCCAACAGCCTTCCTTGACTTACTCACCCTCTTCTCCATCTCTTGGGCCCACTCTGTCAGTCAGTTTTACAGTATATTATCAATGTTCTCAGTGCAACCTTTAAGTAATTACTCTAGAAATAATTTCAGTCGTCAATCAGCTTGGGTTGCTCCAAAAGCAGAGCCTGAAGCAAGGACTTTGTTGCCGGTGGATTTGGTGGGGGGAGTTGATCCCATGAAGCTGGAGCGAGGGTGCAGAGTAGCAGATGAAAGGAGAAAAGCTCAAACAAAGGTGCGCTACAAGGTTAGCTCGTAGAATCTCAAAGCCGCCGCACGGAAGGCTTGGAGGAACCGTCAGCCTGGGTCATCTATCTATCTACTAGCTCCCAGGCCCTCAGCTGAGTCCTGCACGTCAAGGAAGCTCTTGGACAGGGGCCTAGTTGAGTGCCTGCAGCACTGGAGGCAGAAGGTAGAAACGTGGGCCGTGGCAGCAGAGGTGAGTCTCAGCTCGTGTGATTTCACCGCAGTGTGATTGAACCCAGGGCTGGACCAGGAGGTGGTGAGGCAGCTTCTCTGAACACGAGAAGTATGAGTATTTCCCCGAATGTAATTTCATAAAATGCCAACTGTGAACTTCCCTGAGTAATTTCTTCCTTAAAGCTCTTGCTGGTCTGCCCACCCCCAACTGAGCTGGATGCTTTTTCTCTGGGCTCCCCCAGCACCCCGCTGCACTCATCACAGTCCCTTGTAAGTGTGTGTTCTCTCTCTCTCTCTCTCCACTAGACTCTGAATGCCCCCGGGGCAAAAACTGTCCTTCACCTCTAGGAATGCTCTTTCTAGCATACTGCTAGGCAGTCTGGTGCTCAATACCTGTCCAAACGTCCGGTGAATGGAAGGAAGGAAAGGGGGAATGAGCACACCTAGACATCAAATAGGAAGTGAGGAGTCCAAATCTCTATCCGTCTTTATGCTCTCCTTTAATGAAGCACTAGATAAAGGGCCCCAGTCCCAATGAAATTAAATAGGCATTTGTAGAACTCTGTACTCCCCATGTTACTTCATTTAATCCAGCAACAGCCCTGGTCAGTTAAACTGTATTTCATCAAACCTGAGACATCATTGATTATAAGATGTTACATTATTTGATTTACCATTAGGAAAGAAAAAATACTGCCAAAATAAATGAAAGATGGTACTGATTTTAAGACAAGTACTGACTTCAGAAATACAAAAAATGTAGGAGAAAGAAGCTTTGTACTTTCTAGAATTTTTGAAATGTGGTATTTATTTATTTCTCACCCGATTCCAACAAAGACCTAAGTTGGCAATCCTGAGAGACAGATATTATTATTTGCATTTTATCAATAAAAATAGATATCTGAGGATTCTAAGGAAGACAGTCCATGTTTCCTTGGTATTCTTCTCTGTCCATTTCATGAGGCCCACCCACTCCACACTCTGGCAAGACCTCTGCTCGAGAAACCCTTTGATGAACTCACTCGTGCTGAGGAGTTTACAAGGACAGTCTTCCAGAGACAATCCATGGATATTTGCACTTCTTACACTTGAAACAGAAAAGCAAAAAACCGTGATTGAGGGCTACACCCCAAAGTGAAAGCAAACCTAAGCATCCCTGTCAAAATACATATCAACACAGAAATTCCGAATTCCTACGGAAAAAAGACTGCACTATGGAAATAAGTGAGAAATGTAAAAGAAAGTTCTTGTGCTCAGCTACAAGCAAACAGCCAATAAGACTGTGAGTCTGAGAGGCGGTGGAACTGGTGGTAGGATATGACATCGCTGTTTTGTTTTCCTTTGAAGAGTCAAGTGAACGGGTACAGCTCCTGGGCTACTGAAGATGACCAATAGCCAGTCACCTTCCCCCCTCCTCAAACCTAAGAATAATGACAGGAGGGGGCCCAAGAAGAGGAAGAAGGAAAAAGAAACCGTGGTAGTAATTATAATTCACCCTCCGTGTCCCACTGACAGCTTGCAATATGCCCCATGCCTTTTATTCTCCCCTCCTAATGTGGCAGGCAGCCTTAACCAGCTAATGAAAAGGTGACAGTGGCTCAGTGCTTTGTAATGAGCCAGCACTTCCCCTCCCCCTCCCGGGCTCCCCCCCTCTCCCCAGCCTGTTAGCAAGTAGGCCTGGCCCAGTGTCCACGTTACCATGTGGTGTGCCTGGGCAGGAACACACAGAGGGCTCCCCTGGGCTCTGGAGGCAGGTGGTACCCATTCTAAACAGAGATGACGAAAACATGCTTGTGCCAGAATATTTTTCTTTCCAGGGCGAAGAGATGGGAATCGAAAGGGAGGTGTAAGACGTGCATAAAGGACTGCCTGTCTCTTCCTGCTGCCCATAAACACTATGCTGCAGGCTAACTGCAAAAGGGAATTTTTTAAAGAGGGCTTCATTTTTAATTTTGCAAAATGGATTCAACCAATAGACTAGCATGTGTGTGCGCGCAATGCTGTTTTCATTTTTAAAGCCCTCCATAGAGCCTGCAGAAGCCTGTTTTACAGAGAGAACCATTAAAACACCTCAAATTCACCATACAGTGAAACACGGGCAGGGTGGGGTGGGGGCCATAAACATTTCAGTCACTAAAGAAGACACCTCTTGGGGATCTCTGGTTTTAATTTTAGGGTGGGAGTGGGGTGGCAGAGAGGAAGGAGAGAGCAAAGGGGAGGGCCTTCTTTAGATTTTTAACATTTCCCAAGATGGGTTTTGAAATAGTCATTTCTCTGTGTCAAATAGTTTACCCAGGAGTTATATATATATCTATCTCACTTGGCAATTAAATCTTTTCACTTAAGTCATGAACATGAAAATGGACATATCATTTGGTAATATTTGAATTCTAGTGTATCTCAGGTAGGGAGGGATTATTCAATAAATAACGCAGATGTGGTCTGCTCAACGTTAATACTTCCCTTGGACTGCACTCTGTGCTTCTATAACAACCTCCACATTTTTCAAGTGCCTTATCATAGGTTAACTAAGACTGATTTTGTGACATATTACATCCTCCACTTCTCCCCACCCTGGAGTTGTGTAATTAATTTTTTAAACCTAATTTAAAAGCCTTTATATTTATCTTTACTATTTTTTACCCAGTTATTTCTGGTGCATCATTTTAGATTATCAAGATTTTCTTGACTCAAGATCAAGTCACTAATCATATTAGCTGTCCCTCCCAGCTTTGTGTCAACTGCCAATTTGATAAACGTGTCTTCATCACAGTCACTGATAGAAATTAAAAGCGAGACAAGTCTGAAAGCAAAGATTCCTGCAGGTTAATATTAAACTGATAATCCACCCTCTAGAAAGGTCTGTCCAAACAGATACAAATGCATTATTCTCCTGCCCCGCCCACATTTCTCCATGTTATGCATGAGGGCCTCTGGGGATATTTTCCCAAATGCTTCAGGGATATCCAGACATACAGTATACTATGGGGTCTCGGTCTGCTATTAGATAAATTTAGGTACTGAGTTCAGTGGAAAGAGAGATGGGAGGGAGGGGAAAGAGGTTTCAGGCAAATCTTGGCTGCACCATGGCCATGACAACCTAGTCACAACTGTCCAGGCACCCCCAGGCCCAAGGAAGCAGTTAATAAACACAACTTTCTTTCTACCCTTTCTTTCTTTCTTTCTTGCTAATCTGATGACTTATATGTTCCATTTACCAGAGGAACCCAGCATATTGCTGGGTTAAAAACCTGAGATTTCATCATCGGGAAAAAGACAAATTGAAGGCAAAACGTGAAATTAATTTTTAAAAAGAAATCTACCTCAAACAGTGAAAGCATAACATTCAAGCCCTTGGCAATGTCTTTTTCCCCAGGTGCCTGAGATGCTGCTGTACTGGGAAGGGCCCTGAGCTGGGTCTCAGAAGACACAGCCAAGAGCTGCCAGCAGATGCTCTGTCCCCAGTTCTGTCATTTGTCTTCTGGAATTTCTGTCACCTCATCTGTAAATAGAGGCAGCTGAGCTTCGAGTCTCCCTGCCATCGGCCCTCTTCAATCCTGCACAAACTTTTACTCACCCTTATGTAGCCTACTCCCTTTTTTGGGTTGGGGGGCTGGGCCTAACCTGCCAGAGATAAGAAAACCCAACACTGTGTGTGTGCGCACAGGCACGCATGTGTGAATGCATGTGCAAATGTATCTTGCGTATGCTTGCTTACTCTAGTGGGGAGACAGAGAAGCCACATTCGCAAATTTGAAAGGACAAACTACTAGTTCCCAATGCTGCCAGTCATCCTGTCTCCTGTTCCTCAGGAGCAAAGGGCTGCACTAGGACACTGTGCATCAAGACGGCTCGCTGCTTAAAATCTTACCAAAAAAGGGGGCAGGGGCGCCTGGGTGGCTCAGTTAGTTAAGCATCTGCCTTCTAAAAAAGTTGAAAATAGAGCTACCCTACGACCCAGCAATTGCACTACTGGGTATTTACCCCAAAGATACAAAAGTAGGGATCCGAAGGGGTACGTGCACCCCGATGTTTATAGCAGCAATGTCCACAATAGCCAAACTATTGAAGGAGCCAAGATGTCCATCAACAGATGACTGGATAAAGAAGATGTGGTATATACATATATATATACACACATACACAATGGAATATTATGCAGCCATCAAAAAAGGGAATCTTGCCATTTGCAACAACGTAGATGGAACTAGAGGGTATAATGCTAAGCGAAATAAGTCAATCAGAGAAAGACATGCATCGTATGATCTCACTGATATGAGGAATTCTCAGTCTCAGGAAACAAACTGAGGGTTGCTGGAGTGGGGGGTGGGGTGGGAGGGATGGGGTGACTGGGTGACAGTCACTGGGGAGGGTATGTGCTATGGTGAGCGCTGTGAATTGTGTAAGACTGTTGAATCACAGACCTGTACCTCTGAAACAAACCATACATTATATGTTAAAAAAAAGAAGAAGATAGTAGGAAGGGAAAAATGAGGGGGAGGAAAATCGGAGGGGGAGACGAACCATGGAAGACTATGGACTCTGAGAAACAAACTGAGGGTTCTAGAGGGGAGGGGGGTACGTGGATGGGTTAGCCTGGTGATGGGTATTAAAGAGGGCACGTACTGAATGAAGCACTGGGTGTTATACGCAAACAATGAATCATGGAACACTGCATCAAAAACTAATGATGTAATGTATGGTGATTAACATAATAAAATAAAATTAAAAAAAAAAAAAAGCATCTGCCTTCAGCTTAGGTCATGACCTCAAGGTCCTGGGATGGAGGACCGTGTCAGGCTCGCTGCTTAGTGGGGAGTCTGCTTGTCCCTCTGCCCCTCCCCACTCGTATTCCCCCTCTCTCTCTCAAAAAATTTAAAATTAAATTAAATTAAATTTTAAAAAGATGGCTGATATCTGCCTGAGACTGGTATACTTGGGTGTGGCTGTGTAGGTTTTGGCTTAACTGCCTTAAAGCTGTTAGCTAACCTTTGAAATTAAGTTGTAAGGTGGTCAGTGCTATTAGTTCAAATCAGAATGTTCTTTTTAAAACTATTCTGGAATTTTATATATACAATACCACCTAAACTGGGTCATTGCACAGGGCTGTGGAAACTGTTTTATTATGCAGCAATCTGAGCTGTAATAGCATTTGTTCCAAGATGCTATAACTTTTATAGATATATTATGCAAAAGGAGAAGTGGGGAATCAGAAAGATGAATAAAATTTAAAAGATAAACAACTGCATATTAGAAACGGTTTTATGCTGCGGGGAGACGAACCTAGATGAATATGTGGAGACCTTCCCGTTCCCGGGTTTTCAAGAAGAGACTGTCCAGGGGTAACGCTTCATGACACCAGTGGACAGAACAACTCAATCCCTGGTCCAGACTCCTAAAACATTTCCTACTTCATGTTGCCTCTCTGATGGTGGTCCCCACTGGAATAGAAGATAACTGATTTTGAACAGAATGAGTTGAATAGAGCTCTACCAACGAGAAAGAGCAGACAAGCCTACCACATTTTGCAGGCAACACACTAACTACTGCAGCACGTTGGACTACAATAAGGACTTCTGGACAAAGGTATCACAAGTGAAAATATCTGCACAGAGGAGCCCAACATAAGCCAGCAGCACAGACTTCTGGGTAAGACGCATCCCCAAGGGTGTCCAGGAAATGCAGAGTCACAGGTTAAGAACACTGGAATTTTTAAAAGCCACCATATATGACACATAATATTAAGTGCTTTTATATATTAAAATAAATATGATTATAGGATGGTGCCGATAATATTTGTGTATTTTATAGTCAAGAAAAGACAGGAGGCTTCTAAAAATATTTACTCTTGGAATAAGCATCGGGACTCTGACTTACTCACCCGTGGGACTGAGTGGAGTCTCTCCTCCGCTGAGAATGGGGACAATCCTGGGAAGCAATGCCACATGGCCACCAAAAGCAAATGATCAAACTGCAATCACCTGGCCATTCACAGGTGCTAAGAGTAGGTCAAGAGACAGCCCAAAGTAGCACCAACTTAGGGCAAAGGTAGGAAAGCTACCCTAGACGAGCTAATTTACTTGCCCCCCAAACCAATCATTTTAGTGGTGGTGGTGTTTGTTTTCCATGTGTAAGTTGGGAGCCCTCAGTCAACGTGAGAGAACTATGGAGGCCTGAACACGTTTATCTAGCCTAGGCCTCTGGGTATTTATTCTACTTGTCATTGGTAGCACAGACGGATTAACAGATGAGCAGCTCCAGCCAGGGGCTAGGAAACAGAAGGCTCAGGCTCTACTCCTGCTTCGGCTGTTCATTACTAGGACATTTAACCACGGTATCCTTAGGCTTCTTTCCTCATAAAATAGCAATGATATTCCCCGCATCTTCCCCAAACAGACCGAGATCAGATAATAAGAAAATAATCTGGAAAAGCACCATACAAGTGAAAGATACATTATCTTCAGCTAGAAAATTATTTCTCTCTCTCACATTTTAGAATTTTAAATACAATAGGAAAACACTACCAATGGACAGACAGGTTAAACAGCATCCAGTCACAGAACAGATCATGAAATTATCTGAAGCCTCTGTTGCTACCACAATAATCTGTGTTCTTGCAACTAGAGTCCACACATACTATTTTTTATGTTTCCTTTTTACTTTTCTTTCCTTTTTTCTTCCCACATTTAATGTGGTATAATTGACAAATAAAAATGATACATATGTAAAGTATATAATATGATGTTCTGATACATGTATCTATGTGAAATGATCACAACAAAGCTAAAGAACATATCCATCCTCTCATATAGTTACTGTTTTCTGTGTGTGTATGTGTGTGTATGTATGAGAGAGAGAGAGAGAGAGAGAGATAACACTTAAGATTTACCCTCTTAGCAAATTTCAAGTATACAATATATATTGTTGACGACAGTCACCATGCTGTATATTAGATCCCCTGAAAAAAATTATTCATCTTGCCTAACTGAAACTTTGTGCTCCTTGACCAACATATCCCCATTTCCCCTCTCCCCTCAGCCCCTGACAAACACTTGTTCTATTCTCTACTTCTAGGAGTTTGAGTATTTTGAAGTCTAAATATAAATGAAAACAGGCAGTATTTGTCTTTCTGTGTCTGACTTATTTCACTTAGCATGTTGCCCCAAATGTCAGGATTTCTTTCTTTTCAAAGGCTGAATACTACTCCATTGTACTTATACATTCCACATTTTTTTTATCAATTCATTGACCAATGGACACCTAGGTTGTTTCCATATTTCAGCTCCTGTGAATAATGCTGCAATGAATATGGGGATACCGATTTCATTTCCTTTGGATATACACCCAGAAGTGGAAATGCTGGATCCCATGGTAGTCTGATCTTTAATTTTCTGAGGAGCCTCCATGCTGTTTCCCACAGTGGCTGTACCAATTTACATTCCCACCAAAAGTGCACCAGGGTTCCCTTTTCTCTGCATTCTCACCAACCTTTACCTTCTCTTCTTTTCTTGGATACTAGCCATTCTAATAAGTATGAGGGGAGATCTCACTGTGGTTTTGATTTGCATTCCCCTGATGATCAGCAATGTTGAGTAGTCTTCCACACACTTGTTGGCCACTGTACGTCTTCTTTTGAGAAATGTCTGTTGAAGTCTTTTGCCCATTTTTAATCCATTTTTTTTTGTTATTGGGTTGTAGGAGTTCCTTATATGCTTTGAATATTAATCCCTTATCAGAAATGTGGTTTGCAAACATTTCCTCCCATTCCATAGGGTGCCTTTTCACTCTTTCATTTCCTTTGCTGTACAGAAGTTTTTTTAAAATTTTTTATTGTTTTGTTAATCACCATACATTACATCATTAGTTTTTGACGTAGTGTTCCATGATTCATTGTTTGTGCATAACACCCAGTGCTCCATGCAGAACGTGCCCTCCTCAATACCCATCACCAGGCTAACCAATCCTTCCACCCCCCTCCCCTCTAGAACCCTTTGTTTTTCAGTCCATCATCTCTCATGGTTTGTCTCCCCCTCCGATTTCCCTCCTTCATTCTTCCCCTCCTGCTATCTTCTTTTTTTTTTTTCTTATGCATTATTTGTTTCAGAGGTACAGATCTGTGATTCAACAGTCTTGCACAATTCACAGCACTCACCATAGCACATACCCTCCCCAGTGTCTATCACTCAGCCACCCCATCCCTCCCACCCCACCCCCCACTCCAGCAACCCTCAGTTTGTTTCCTGAGATTAAGAATTCCTCATATCAGTGAGGTCATATGATACATGTCTTTCTCTGATTGACTTATTTCGCTCAGCATAACACCCTCCAGTTCCATCCACGTCATTGCAAATGGCAAGATCTCATTCCTTTTGATAGGAATGCAAGCTGGTGCATCCACTCTGGAAAACAGTATGGAGGTTCCTCAAAAAGTTGAAAACAGAGCTACCATACGACCCAGCAATTGCACTACTGGGTATTTACCCCAAAGATACAAATGTAGGGATCCAAAGGGGTACGTGCACCCCGATGTTTATAGCAGCAATGTCCACAATAGCCAAACTGTGGAAAGAGCTAAGATGTCCATCGACAGATGAATAGATAAAGAAGATGCGTACAGAAGCTTTTTATTTTGATGTAGCTCCAAGTGTCTACTTTTGCTTTCATTACATGTCCGTCTGGTGTCATACCCAAAAAAGTCATTTTCCAGAACGATGTCAAGGAGCTTTTCCCCTATGTCTTCTTCTCATAATTTTACAGTTTCGGGTGTTATGTTTAAGTCTTTGATCCATTTTGGGTTGACTGTATATCGTGTGAGATGAAGGTCCAAGTTCATTTTCTGCATGTGGATATCCACTTCTCCCAACACCTTTATTAAAGAGACTATCCCTTCCACACTCTGTGTTCTTGACCCTCGTCAAAGACCAGTCATCTGCAGATAGACGGATTTCTGGGCTCTCTATTCTGTTCCATTGGTCTCTTTTTTTGTTTGTTTTTATGCCAGTATCATACTGTTTTAATTACTGTAGCACTGTAATAAAGTTTGAAATCAGGAAGTGTGACGCCTCCAGCTTTGTTCTTCTTGCTCAAAATTGCTGTGACCATTTAGCGTCTTTGTGGTTCATTTAAATTTGAGGACTTTTTTGTTTCCTATTTCTGTAAAGAACACCAATGGATTTTGATAGGGATTGCATTGAATCAGTGGTTCACTTTGGGTCATATGGACATTTTAACAATATTAATTATTTCAATCCACGAACAAAGAATGTCTTTCCATTTATCTGTGTCTTCCTTAATTTTATTCATCATTTTTAAAATAGCTTTCAGGATACAAGTCTTTCACATCTTTGGTTAAGATTATTCTTAAGTGCTATCTATGTCAGTCAGTATTAACCTGGCACATAAAGGCGCTCTTTAGAGTTTTCTAAATATATGACCAGGTCCCCTACGAAATAGAGCTAATTTTACTTCTTCCTCTGTGAACTGGATACCTTCTATTTCTTTTTCTTGTCTCACTGCTCTAGCAATCAGTACCATGTTGAATATAAGTGGCAAGAGTGGGCATCCTTGCCTTATACTGTTATCTTAGAGGGAAAGCATTCAGGTTTTCCCCATTGATGATGTTAGCTGTGGCTTCTAAGACACAGGATATATGTGTAATATGTAAATTGTGGGTATATATGTAAATTGTATGTGTAATTTATATATAATATGTATAATTATACACATGTAATATGTAATACGCACACAAAAATTAATTTATAATACTTAGTAAGGCTTAGAGAGGTTAAGGAATTAGCCCAAGGTCACCCAGCTAGTAAGACAGGGCTCAAGCTTGGGCAGTCTGAATCCAGAACCTATACTCCTAACTGTTGTTATATGTCCTGAAGATGCTGCAGTGAGAATTGTTCTTGTGAGTCAAACAAAGGGCTTTTCAGGAAATTGGGAAGTGTTAAGAAGAAACTAGTGCAATGGGATAGAGAGTGTCTCAAGGAGGTCTGCTATGGGCTATGACTTTGCTTAGAAACCAGTTCCTGTGCATCTCAGACCACCAAACTAATCTTAGGACTAGTTCTGCTTAGTCCCATTAGAACCAAGCACAGTCAAAGCTTTCATTTCTTTTTGTTTTTGTCTCAAGGAATTATATACAAAGTATTGAGATAAGCACACACCTAGGGGTTTGGACATATAAAGTTGGGTTGGACATGGACCCTGCTTTTCAGTCATGCATTTTAACTACGAATGAAAAGAGTCAACCGCCAAGCCTAATTATCTTTAGAAAGAAAGAGATATTTTCTTCTGATTATAAATAGTCTCTCTCCATTCCTGATTTTCAACTACTAGCAAGAGAGAGCTTCATGCTGACACCTAACTGGCACTTAATCTTCTGTATTTCTGATTTTCACCTACCTGTTTTCCTGCACCTGCTCTGTCTCCTATCGCCTGTCCCTCCCGATAACCCTGAGTACTAGTCTCAGGAGAAAATCCTACCCCTCAGTCAATTGCCAAGCCCTGTTTGGTCCGTCATATCCTCCTTGTCTGGCCCTGCTTCCACTACACCACCACAAGCAAGGCATAAGCTCTCGCTGCCTCCCTTCCAGAACTTCTCTGCAATAGCAACAGCAATAGGTTTCCACCAGCCATCTCTAACCCTTCTCCATGATTCTTCATACAAGGCTACATTAACCTCCCTCCCTTAATCCACGCATTCAGCCAGTAAGTATTTACTGATCACCCACTATCCCACCTCACTCTGTTCTAGGAGTTGTGGAGTGAATAGTCACAAGACAGATAAGTACACGCCCAAAAGAAGCTTAAATTGTGGTAAGGAAGACAGATAACAAACATGTAAATAAATAGTGATAAATGCCATGAAGAAAATAACACTGGGAATATAAAAGAGCGTATCAATTAGAATGCCTTTGACTTGGGTAACCCAATTCAAGGGGCCTTGAAAAAGGAATACATCTCAGGAAACAAGAAGTCTAAAGTGGAGAGGTTCTGGGCATGTTCCACCAGGATTTTGCCTCTGAGGTTCTGGCACTGCCTTCCCCTGGGTATTGGCTTTATCCCTAGGCAGCAGACCTCTATACTGTCATCGGATATTTAACTTCCAGGGGATGAAGAGGAGACACCTGTTCCCATGACGCTCTCTCAGCAGCGAGAGCAGTTTTCCCAGGAGCCCCTCGGATCTCATTCGTCCAGCCCTGAGTCCCGTGCCCACGACGAAACCAATCACCAATAAGAGAACTACAATGAAGAAGATGAGCCTAATCAGGGTCTACCGTTGGGGAAGGGAGAGGAGCACCTTCCCCTGAATTACCAAGGGTCAAAATGGCTACGTGAACAAAACCAGGGGGGAAGATAAAATCAGGGGGGCAAATGCCAGTGTCCACTACGGTGAGCCACTTGGTGTTAGGGTGTAGAGTGGGGAACTGTGGGCTGGGAAATAGGCAAACAGTGAAAGAGGGACTCTCCAGGCTGCGACCTGAATGATGAGAAAGAAGTAGCCATGGCAAGGCTGGGGGGAAAGGGTATTTCGGATAAAAAATCAGTAGGGAACAGAGATTCAGACAAAAGCAAGGTCAGCCTGTTCAGACAACAGAAACCAGTGTGACCACAGTAGAGAGAGGGTACAAGAAAGTGTCTGATGAAGCCAGAGCAATGGGCAGGGGGTTAGACATGCAGGGCCTCCAAGGCTTCGCTGGAAGCTTTCAGGATGTAGTGCGGACCTGGTCTGAAACACATGTGCTTCATGAAATGTCACATCTCGTGTGAGCAACTGTCAATTTTTACCTTGCATATGGTTCTTTTCATACATATCTCATCTTTACACCATCAGCATAGAGTATGTGTTAGTGAGTCTCCCCATCTTCTACCTTCATCCCCACTTCAAGTATCTAGAATGTGCCTGGAATGGACTGGTATAGGTCACTTGTTGGGTTAATAATAAATCTACAAATTGTTAAATTAACAAACCAATGAACAAATAGTGCTCACTGGTCCTGATCATTAGAGCTACACAGGTAGACACTGGCATGTGCCAGCAGAAAATCCAGGTATGAGTTACTGGCTCAAGAAGTAGTCAGTTACCTTTGGTGGGTGTGAAGGCTAGTTCGTGTATGAGGTGTTTTCCTACCTTCATGTAAATTCCTGGCAGAACTGAAGGGCTGGGTACCGGGAAATTGACACAGAAAGCACAAATTTGGCAAGAGCGGGGATCGTGAAGTTCCCAAATCATCCACAGCAAGACTGGATTTCTTGGTTGGTTGGTGCTCTAAAATATGGTGATATCAGCAGTTAGAGACGCAGGTCTCTAGGGGTATCTAACAGGGCAGCATCTGTGCTGTCACCAAGGCAGTAAGATCTTTGCTTGTGCTGGTTACCTGCTTTTACTACTAGGTTGAAAGACACTGCTGCCCACATCACAGATCTTCTATCTTTATATGCCTATGTAGATCAGGCGAAAATGCAAGTAATAAAGATAATTCACTTTAAAGTGCATATTAAAAAAAAAAAAAAAACGAGCCTTCTTCCAAATTCACTTTAAACAAGAGCAATGGAATAAACCTAAGGAAAACTGAAAGAAGGAAAACCATGTATTTATATGTAATTCAGTGTTTTCTAAAGCGTTAGATGCCCTTTCCTGAATTAGGAATGGGGTATTCTTAACTCACAACATGCATACAAAGCTCGTGAGTTACAAAGCATGAGGCTTTGCTTATGCTGGTTTGTGTCACCACCTCCTTGGCATATTTAATGGCAGTGTTTTGTATAAAAATATGAATAACATCAAAAATAACATGTAACATGTATTCAAAATAAGAACAGTACATACTGGTTAAAATAATACCACATATCAACATACCTCTGGGCTACAAATACCCTTTTATGCTATGAATATTTATGTGCGGACAGTTCATCCAAATATTAACACTGTTTATTCTTGTGCACAAAATGTTATGTGACATATACTGTATTTGTGCTCCTCTTATTTAACAAAGTTGTGTGTATGTGTGTGTGTCTTCTTATTTCTTCTACCCAAATAAACAAGCAGATTGACATCACAAGGCTTCTTTATTGCTTAGGCAGAACACTGAACAAACTAATATTTATTCTGGGTTACTCAGCTGTGATACGTAAGGGGTTTCATGACATGCCATGTCTGGTGCCCGCTTAGCTTTTACTAGATAATTACACTTTGGATCACCTAGAACATCACATTAAATGGAGAGACCTGGTTTTGAAATTTTAAAAAACATGGAATGGTCAGAATGTAATCAGTCATGCCTCCATAAATTAAGGGAGCTATAAATAAATGGGCACTAGAAAGGTGCAATAAAACAGGGATTAATCAAACTGTGATTAATTCAGGATCAGATTAAAACCAATAGTGCCAGCTGAATCAGATCCATTCTGCAGCGTTGTTCTCTCCTGCTCCTTTTTTGTTACCCTTTTTTCCTCCTTCTCATTCCCCTCTGCTCTCACCCCCAGGGCACTCTCCTTGGTGGATAAACCTGCAGCACAGTTAATTGTCACATACATGGATTTAATCACATTGTCCATCACATTCGGGGGCCCTGCCTTTAGCGATCCGTGACTAATTGTTGTGGTAATTTTTCAATCATTAACACCAGCGCATATGCTGCAGACAAATCCCAAGGTGCCTACTAAACCCCAGTGACAAGCGGCACACGGGCTCCAGAAGGGCCAGCGCGCGCCTCGCCCGGGCCCCCACCCCCAATCCTATTAGTCATGCACCATCATTAATATACATATCTTCCAAGGATATGCCAGGCTGTGATGAGGTCGGAGGGGCCTGAGCATGCTTTAGAACACAGCCTTGCTTTCAATCTACTCTTTGAAAGAGGAAAGGAAAGGAAATTAAAACTCCATGTGGGACAACTAGCTGAGGGCCTATTCTAAATTCCGCTTGTTTCTCATTCATTTTCAGGCAGGCTCCTGAGCTGCGGCAAGTGCCCTTTCTTTGAGTTTCAGCAGTATTAGTGATCTCCATGGCAACCACTGGTGCTCATCTGCTGCACCACACTGCAGCTTCCCTGGCCTCAATTCTCAAGTCCCCATGGTGTCAGACAGGGCAGGCCATGTGCACTGGTGGGACAAGACCTTGCCTTGGGGAATCCTCCAGCTGATTGAAGCCCTGCTCTAATCACCACATAATAGGAGCGAACAAGATCACACGGAATATGATCTGCGTGCACAGATTCCAGGAATGCTATTTATTTTTCATTTTCCATGTTTTAAGGGTCTTTGTTGGCCAAAAGAGCCACTAGAATAACCATCTTAACAAAAAGGATTAATTTTGAATCCCTGGTGGTACAGTGTTGTGCCTAACTGATTTATTTAATGCATGTATCTCATATATCTTGCATTAAAGGCAATACTCAAGAGAAAATTAAAACTCCTGGGTTTTCCCTTTGGCTCTTCCTAAATGAAGGAGCATTTGGGATACTGGCCACAGGAAGGAAAAGCAAGAGAAAGATTCCCGGATCATTAGTGAAATTCTGACTCTTCCTCTGGAATCTTAGGAAATTCCCTCTTATACCCAGTTTCCCCAAGATTAAAATAAGATCTACTTATTTTAGGCACTTAGCACTGGATCACTAAACAAGGTCTCCGCAAGACTTAATTAATATGTGCAATTCATTTTTAGCTCCTTAAATGAAAGACGTTTGGTGCAGGCTCCATTATTATGAAATGAGGGGCCGAGCGCCCTCTACTGCTGCTTCTAGGTCAGTCTCTCAGTATCTGAAATCCTGTCATTGGGGTTCACTTATTGTTAAGAATTCTTACACTCTCACTTAAAAGGCATTTACTGATAAGAAAGAGCAGGAAGAAAGGTACAAGGAAGGAGGAAGAGAAACAGGTAACAATAGGCTGGCTGTTATAAATGGAATAGCCTTACACCAAGATGACTCAAAGGCACCTAAGCTTATTTACAGCAGAGTGAGAAAGGTCCAGAAAAATTCACGGTGCTCAACTTTGCATCGTGAGCAAACACTAAAAGGATAAAAAAAAGGGATATCTTACTTTCTGCTCACATTCTTCTAGGACAAGAAGGGAAAAAAGCAGGGTATCAATAGGATCTTAGTGAATTGCTCTGTTTTCTAGATAAGTCAGATGAAAAAGAGCCTTTTTTTTTTCTTGGAATTTTTAACATTCACAGCACTAGTTAGTTTCCAACTTCATTTCTGAGGTTAGTTTGAATAAACCCAGACCCATCCTCCGTAACACTGTACAGAACAAATCTACTCTTGAGCCTAGATTTACTTATTAGTTATCACAATAAACTAAAAATTATACAGATGAGAAAGGAAAAGTTTCATCCTTTTCTCCATTATGTAAATGACCCTTAAACAACTACAAATACAAGTTCAGCTGAGAGCTTCTGAAGAGATCCTGCTTCTTTATTCGAAGAATAATGAACCTTCTGGAAAAGTGTTGGTAATAATAAAAGTAAATAATAATATATTAAAATCTAATATTCATTGAACTGTTTTTCTGTGGCAGCAACTGTTCTCAGTGCTCTCCCTGTAACATTCATTAATTTTTAGAACTCCTCAGGGTCAGTACCAATATTATTCCCATTTCTGAGATGAGGGGAAGGAGGTACAGAGAATGGGTACCTTGTGGGAGGTCATCCAACTGACAAGTAACAAAACCAGATTTCAAATCAAAGCCATCTGAATCCTAACCCCCCAAAATTAACCCTGAGGCTATAGTGATGAACACTGGGTAGAATCGAATTCTGAGAAGACTGGACTCAGACTCAAAAAAAGCTGTTGATCATGGAATCTAGGGCCTTTACAGAAAAATCAAAATTGTGAAAGCTCTGTTAAGTATTTCCACCTCTAAACCCAAGTCTCATCTTTTTAGAAGCAAAGACCACAAATTTTTCTATCACCTTTAATTTCTAATGGAACATCATCAGTTTACCCTTGAACTGAGTCAGTGTCACTGACAGAAACCCTGCTCCAGTAAGGAACACCAGGGCCAAATTCCAGAGCTGGCAGATGGTCGGTGAGTTGCTACAGAGGCAATTAACAGTGAGCTGCTGGATTCTGACATGCTGGAGCGGGGAAAAGGGGTTTTCTCAGCCCTGTGCAGCTGTCTAGGGAGAAGGACAAGAAAGTGTCCAGCGGCAAGATTAGCTACTCATCGCCCCCGCCCCTGAGTCTCTTCAGCTGATGCCAGGAGGGACGCAGAGCAGAGGAGGAGTCTGAAGTGTGCGTGAGGATCAGAGAGGTGAGGAGGAGGAGCGGTTGGGCTGGGAGCTGGTGTGGACAGAGTGGGCTCTGACGGAATACAGCTCTGTGCAGGAAGGAGCTTCAGTGGGCCAGTGGGTGGTGATGGCCCAGGCAGGAAAGCCACACAGCTGCTGGGTGGGTAGCTGACCATGAGGCTGCCCCCAAGTGCCCCCCAGAAATGGTCAGAGTGGAAGGAACAAATGGCTAGAGATGGGTTTCTGTCATGACATTTGTGTAAGGGATTCACACGGCTCTCTGGCCCTTTTCGAGGACAAGAGTCCTATCAGACTTGAAATGACCAGAATGCAGCAAAGTGAGATTGTCAGGAAGACATTATTTTCAAATTTTTCCTGGCATACAATAGCTAAAAGATACAGAAATCCTTCACTTTCATCAATCTGAACCAGGGATGGACTACAAAAGTCATCTCCCACACATTACCCTCTAAAGACGAATGAAATTATCTTTTCATTCTTATCTCGGGATTTCTCTCCAATCCATTTGTATAAGAACAGGAACTGACTGTAGCATCTCAGGCATACCATTCTTCTGTAAAGTGTGAATAATTTGCTAATTGTTAGGAAATGAAATGGTTTACAGGTTATGCAGGGAATCTATAATCTATTCTGTTGACATAGGAAAAAGATCAAAGATCAAACACTAGTGCTCAAAATAACGTCATTTGATTTCATGAATGAAATGGCCCCCTTTGACATAGATTTAAAGACTGCGGGTCAAACTATATTTTAGAAAATGAATTTCTTTCTATAATGTTATGGATTATCCTTAAATAGTTCTCCCTTTAAATACGAAATGCTTGATGAGAATATGAAAGGAATTCAGTTTTTATAATAAGATACAACATTACTTCACCATCACACAAATTTTCCTTTCATTATATAGCTAAAAAAAATTTTTTTTCTATTACCAGCCAGGGGGAAAAAAAAAGATCTAATTGTCATGCTCTGAAATACTAATCTAACTTCGGAAACAGATGTACAGTCTTTCAGAGCTTAAGAATATTATTTTTCAATGCATTGCCGGATGAGAAATACCACTTAAGAAATCATCGGCTTTGATGTTGCTGACACTAAGGGTTATAGCTCTTAAAGGAGTTTATCTTGATGTGTACAACACATGACCAGAAATCCTGGGTTGACAACATCACAGACTTTCTGCAGAGGATGGATGAGATGCTCCCTCAGGTCACTTTTAGCCCTAATATTTGGTGATTGTAGGTTTTTACTACTGGCCTCAGTATCTCAATAAGGAAAGTGGATGAAAAACATTTTATCAGTATATATTCTATTTAAGGGAATTCTGAAGTAAATCACAATATTAAGAAAACAAGTGTTTTGAAACATGGCTTATTATTCCCTTTTGGTAACTTTCTTAAGGCAATGAACACTTATAACCATCAAAATGTATATCTAAAATATAGAAAAAAGCGTAAGAAATCTTAGAAATTATCTTTTAGTGCAATCCCATTTATTTCACCAATGAGGAAATGGAGAAGTCTGGAGAAATACACTAATAATAACAATAACACTACTACTAATATTATTATCATTTTCAAACTAACATTTACCATAAGGTAGTTGTGCCCACAACCACTCTGTTTTCCACATACAATCTTTTCAAGAATCCTAAGAGATAACCATTAATATTACCACGCTGAGATTACCAAATAAGGAAACTGAGGCGCAAAGAAGCTATCTCAGGGGTCTAAGTTTTCCCATGGCCAGGACAGAGCAAGATGAGGACCGAGCAGGTTGACTCTACAGCCCTGCTCTTTAACCATGAAACCGTGAAAAACCACAGCTTCCCAAATAAACTGACCAAGTTCTTAGAAACTTCATAGAATTAACTAAGGTAAGACTAACTGTATATTTCAGGATTACCAGGCCCATATATTTAGGACCCTCCCTGTGCCAGGTGCCAGGGGTACCTAGAGGATGAAGACAATGCCCTCTGAATGAGGAGCTAAGATGAAACCCACCCAAGGATGTGAGAGTCCAGAGAAAGACACAGATGGTAAGTGCAACAAGTATGGATGCCAACTCCACACTGAGAAGCAGACTCCAAAACCCAGACACGATCTTGAAAACAGAACTGCCCATGACCATGTGGGCCTCAAAAGCCACTGTGGTTATAAAGCAACTCACATAGGGCAATCTGGAGACGTGTGCTTTCTAGCAGGCAGGCAGGGAGAAAAGGTGAAAGTGATATTTACTTGATGATAGCTACCATCTTCGATGCAGTGAGGTTACCTTTTTCCTTCTGGTATATTCTATCTCATTGGAAGAGCCCAGAACACCATGTGAAGATTCACAGCCTCCAAACTAAAAGCAGGTCACCAACCTCACTCTCATCATCTGAAAATGAGAAAGCTTGGCCAGGAGGTGGTTATGAGGTGGTTAAGTGAATGTGCTAGATGGTGCCAGAGGCGACACTGGAAGCTACTGGAAAAGATTAGGTTGTTCAACTATAGCATGCAGCATGTGGCGGGACAATAATACTGTCAATACCAGAAACTTATGTTTTGATGAACTAGTGAAAGAAGTGAATCTAGCAAAGAAGACTGAGAAAGAAGATCACCGAAGAATATTTGATTACCATCTCAGATCAACTGTATCTTCAGCATCTAAAAAGCCCTCCTGGATAAATGTTATTAGCTTACAAGTGGGTACAGGTGATTTCAAGGACTCTCCAGCATTATAATAAGAAATGACTTGTGCAATGATCACAAAGAACTTCTCAGAAATGGAAGGGCCCCTAAATTAGGGCTTATGAAGCTTCAAAACTAATTTTTCCACTGCAGTAAAATTTTTACATCTATCTTAAAGTACCCATTTAAGGATTAGTTAATAATAGGTAACCACCTGGGGAAAAGAATCATTATTAAATTCATACATTCAAAAAACTTAAACCACAGGAGGGGAAGAGCAAGACGGCAGAGGAGTAAGAGATCTAAATTTCGTCTGGTCCCAGGAATTCAGCTGGATAGGAATCAAACCATTCCGAACACCTACGAACTCAACAGGAGATCGAAGAAAAGAACAGCAGCAACTCTCTGAACAGAAAAGCAACCACTTTCTGGAAGGTAGGATGTGCGGAGAAGTGAATCCGAGGTAATATTCGGGAGGATAGACGGCAGGGGAGGGGGCCTCCATTGGCTGCTTCTGGCAAGTGATAGAGCCCCGGAGCACAAAATCGGAACTTTTAGAAGTCGGCTCCGCTGAGAGACATCACTCCAGTGGCTAAGCAGGGGTGGAACCCTCGCTAGGACAGTGTGGTCTCAGGACCCTCGGGGTCACAGAAAGACCGGGGGTGCCTGAGTGCGGCAGAGCTCCCAGGTTTCAGAGCGGGGAAGCCAGCTGCAGAGACAGAGCAGAGGAGCAGGCTCTCAGCTCGGGGTGGCCATAAACCATGATCCGCGGCACAGTCGGGCCACTGCTCCTCCAGCAGGAACCCAACAAGAGGCAGATCGGGGAGACTCACCTTCCTTCCCTGGGAGGAGAGGCACAGGAGCGCACCACAGGGATCTGCTGGGTTTGGAGACTCCACACGGGGTCAGTGCCAGAGATAGAAACGCTCGGTCACAGGCTGGGTGAGCACGGAGTGCGGCCGGAGACCGGGTAGACGGAAGTGACTGACTGCTTTTCTCTGGGGGCTCACTGAGGAGGGGGGCCCCAAGTTCTTGGCTCCTGGGGTGGAGATTGGGAGACCGCCATTTTCAATCTTGGCCTCCAAAGCTGTACGGAAAGCTTGCAGGGAACAAAAGCTCCCGAGAGCAAACGCCAGCAGATTACTTAGCCCAGCATGGTAAGGGCGGGGCAATTCCGCCTCTGGCAAAGATATTTGGGAACTACGGCAACAGGCCCCTCCCCCAGAAGATCAGCAAGAAAAGCCGGACAAGATCAAGTTTACCGATCAATGAGAACAGCAGAACTCCAGCGCTAGGGTAATACAGCACATAGAATTCATGGCTTTTTTACCATGATTGTTTAGTCTTTCAAAGGTAATTTTTTTTATTTTTAACTTTTTCTTCTTTTTTTTTTAATTTTTCTTTTTCCCTTTTTCAACCATCATCTTATCAATCCCTTTTTTAAAAAATCTTTTTTATCTTTCATTTTTAGAGTCATATTCTATCCCTTCATAGTAGTTAACCTTATTTTTGATATATATATATAAGTTGTTCTCTCTTTAAAATTTTGGGATACACTTTCTTCTAACAGACCAAAATATAACCTAAATCTCTAGTGTATGGCTTTGTTCTAGCCTCCTGCCTGATCACATTCTCTCCTTTTTTTTTTTTTAAATCCTCTTCTTTCTTTTTTCAACAACTTCTTACCAATTCCTTTTATAAAATCTTTTATAATTTTCATCTTTACAGTCATATTCCATCCCTTCATTGTATTAACCCTTATTTTTGTACATATATAATTTTCACTTCCTTTAAAATTTGGGGAGGCACTTTCTTCTAAAAGACCAAAATACACACAAAATCTAGTGTGTGGCACTGATCTATGCACCAGCCTGATCATATTTGATCATATTCTGTTTTTGTTTTGGTTTGTTTTTGTTTGTTTGTTTTTACCTTTTACTTTTTCTTTTTTTTTTTCTTTTCTCTTTCTTTCCCTTTCTTTAGGCCCATTTCAGGTCTCTTCTGATTTGTTTAGTGTATATTTTCTGGGGACGTTGTTACCCTGTTAGCATTTTGTTCTCTCATTCATCTATTCTCTGGACAAAATGACAAGATGAAAACAATCACCTCAAAAAAAAGAACAAAAGGCAGTACCGACTGCCAGGGACCTAATCAATACGGACATTAGTAAGATGTTGGAACTAGAGTTGAGAGTGATGATTTTAAAGGTAGTAGCTGGGCTTGAAAAAAGCATGGAAGACATTAGAGAAACCCTTTCTGGAGAAATAAAAGAACTTTCATTTATAAAACCAAGTCAAAATCGAAAAGGCTATTAATGAGGTGCAATCAAAAATGGAGGCTCTAACTGCTAGGATAAATGAGGCAGAAGAGAGAATTAGTGATACAGAAGACCAAATGATGGGAAAAAAAGAAGCTGAGAAAAAGAGATAAAAACTACTGGATCACAATGGCAGGAATTCGAGAGACAAGTGATACCATAAGATGAAACAATATTAGAATAATTGGGATCCCAGAAGAAGAAGAAAGAGAGACGGGGCAGAAGGTGTATTGGAGCAAACTATAGCAGAGAACTTCCCTAATTTGGGGAAGGAAATCAAAAGGCATCAAAATCCAGGAGGCACAGAGAACCCCTCTCAAAATCAATAAAAATAGGTCAACACCCCGACATCTAATAGTAAAACTTACGAGTCTCAGAGACAAAGAGAAAATCCTGAAAGCAGCTCAGGACAAGAGATCTGTAACCTACAATGGTAGAACATTAGATTGGCAACAGACCTATCCACAGAGACCTGGCAGGGCAGAAAGGACTGGCAGGATATATTCAGAGCACTAAATGAGAAAAATATGCAGCCAAGAATACTCTATCCAGCTAGGCTGTCATTGAAAATTGAAGGAGAGATAAAAAGCTTCTAGGACAAAAAAAAACTAAAGGAATTTGCAAACACAAAACCAGCCCTACAAGAAATCTTGAAAGGGGTCCTCTAAGTAAATAGAGAGCCTAACAGCAACACAGACCAGAAAGGAACACAGACAATATACAGTAACAGTCACCTTACAGGCAATACAATGGCACTAAATTCCTATCTTTCAACAGTTACCCTGAATGTAAATGGGCTCAATGCCCCAATCAAAAGACACAGGCTATCAGATTGGATAAAAAAACAAGACCAGTTGATATGCTGTCTGCAAGAGACTCATTTTAGGCCCAAAGACACCCCCAGATTGAAAGTGAGGGGATGGAAAACCATTTACCATGCTAATGGACACCAAAAGAAACCTGGGGTGGCAATCCTTATATCAGACAAATTAGATTTTAAACCAAAGACTATAATAAGAGATGAGGAAGGACACTAGATCCTACTTAAAGGGTCCATCCAACACGATCTAACAATTGTAAATATCTATGCCCCTAACATGGGAGCAGCCAATTACATAAGCCAGTTAATAAAAAAAGCAAAGAAACACATCAACAACAATACAATAATAGTGGGGCACTTCAACCCCCCTCACTGAAATGGACAGATCATCTAAGCAAAAAAGGAAATAAAGACTTTAAATGACACACTGGACCAAATGGACTTCACAGATATATTCAGAACATTCCATCCCATAGCAACAGAATACACATTCTTCTCTAGTGCCCATGGAACATTCTCCAGAATAGATCACATCCTAGGTCATAAATCAGGTCTCAACCAGTACCAAAAGACTGGGATCATTCCCTGCCTATTTTCAGACCACAATGCTTTGAAACTAGAACTCAATCACAAGAGGAAAGTTGGAAAGAACTCAAATACATGGAGGCTAAAGAGCATCCTACTAAAGAATGAATGGGTCAACCAGGAAATTAAAGAAAAATTTAAAAAATTCATGGAAACCAATGAAAATGAAAACACAACTATTCAAAATCTTTGGGATGCAGCAAAGGCAGTCCTAAGAGGAAACTATATAGCAATACAAGCCTTTCTCAAGAAACAAGAAGGGTCTCAAGTACACAACCTAACCGTACACCTAAAGGAGCTGGAGAAAGAAAAGCAAATAAAGCCTAAGCCCAGCAGGAGAAGAGAAATAATAAAGATCAGAGCAAAAGTCAATGGAATAGAAAAAAAAGAACATTAGAACAGATCAATGAAACTAGGAGTTGGTTCTTTGAAAGAATTAACAAGATTGATAAACCCCTGGCCAGACCTATCAAAAAGAAAAGAGAAATGACTCAAATGAATAAAATCATGAATTAAATAGGAGAGATTACAACCAACACCAAAGAAATACAAACAATTATAACAAAATATTATGAGCAACTATATGGCAGCAAATTAGATAATCTGTAAGAAATGGATGCATTCCTAGAGCTCTATCAACTACCAAAACTGAACCAGGAACAAACAGAAAACCTGAACAGACCTATAACCACTATGGATATTGAAGCAGTCAACAAAAATCTCCCAAAAAACAAAAGCCCAGGAGCAGATGGCTTCCCAGGGGAATTCTACCAAACATTTCAAGAAGAATTAATACCTATTCTTCTGAAACTGTTCCAAAAAATAGAAAAGAAGGAAAACCTCCAAACTCGTTTTATGAGGCCACCATTATTTGATCCCCAAACCAGACAAAGACCCCATCAAAAAGGAGAACTACAGACCAATATCCTTGATGAACATGGATGCAAAAATTCTCACCAAAATACTAGCCAATAGGATCCAACAGTACATTAAAAGGATTATTCACCACGACCAAGTGGGATTTATCCCTGGGCTGCAAGGTTGGTTCAACATCCGCAAATCAATCAACGTGATACAATACCTAATAAAAGAAAGAACAAGAACCAGGGCGCCTGGGTGGCTCAGTCGTTAAGCGTCTGCCTTCGGCTCAGGTCATGATCCCAGGGTTCTGGGATCGAGCCCCGCATCGGGCTCCCTGCTCAGTGGGGAGCCTGCTTCTCCCTCTCCCACTCTCCCTGCTTGTGTTCCCTCTCTCGCTGTCTCTCTCTGTGTCAAATAAATAAATAAAATCTTTAAAAAAAAAAAAAAAAAAAAAAAAAAAAAAAAAGAAAGAACAAGAACCAAATGATCCTCTCAATAGATGCAGAAAAAGCTTTTGACAAAGTACAGCATCCTTTCTTGATCAAAACTCTTCAGAGTATAGGCATAGAGGGTACATACCTCAAAATCATAAAAGCCATCTATGAAAAACCCACACCAAATATCATTCTCAATGGGGAAAAACTGAGAGCTTTCTCCCTAAGGTGAGGAACACGGCAGGGATGTCCACTATCACCACTGCTATTCAACATAGTATTAGAAGTCCTAGCCACAGCAATCAGACAACAAAAAGAAATAAAAAGGCATCCAAATCGGCAAAGAAGAAGTCAAACTCTCACTCTTTGCAGATGATATGATACTTTATGTGGAAAACCCAAAAGACTCCACCCCAAAACTGCTAGAACTCATACAGGAATTCAGTAAAGTGGCAGGATATAAAATCAATGCACAGAAATCAGTGGTATTCCTATACACCAACAACAAGACAGAAGAAAGAGAAATTGAGGAGTCGATCCTATTTACAATCGCACCCAAAACCGTAAGATACCTAGGAATAAATCTAACCAAAGAGGCAAAGAATCTGTACTCAGAAAACTATAAAATACTCATGAAAGAAATTGAGGAAGACACAAAGAAATGGAAAACAATCCATGCCCATGGATTGGAAGAACAAATATTGTGAAGATGTCAATGCTACCTAGAGCAATCTACACATTCAATGCAATCCCCAACAAACTACCATCCACTTTTTTCAAAGAAATGAACAAATAATCCTAAAATTTGTATGGAACCAGAAAAGACCCCGAATAGCCAGAGGAATGTTGAAAAAGAAAAGCAAAGCTGGTGGCATCCCAATTCCGGACTTCCAGCTCTATTACAAAGATGTCATCATCAAGACATTATGGTACTGGCACAAAAACAGACACATAGATCAGTGAAACAGAATAGAGAGCCCAGAAATGGACCCTCAACTCTATGGTCAACCAATCTTCAACAAAGCAGGCAAGAATGTCCAATGGAAAAAAGACAGTCTCTTCAACAAATGGTGTTGGGAAAATTGGACAGCCACATGCAGAAGAATGAAACTGGACCATTTCCTTATACCACACACAAAAATAGACTCCAAATGGTTGAAAGACCTCAATGTGAGACAGGCATCCATCAAAATCCTAAAGAAGAACACAGGCAGCAACCTCTTTGACCTCAGCCGCAGCAACTTCTTCCTAGAAACATCACCAAAGGCAAGGGAAGCAAGAGCAAAAATGAACTATCGGGACTGCATCAAGATAAAAAGCTTTTGCACAGCAAAAGAAACAGTCAACAAAACCAAAAGACAACCGACGGAATAGGAGAAGATATTTGCAAATGACATATCAGATAAAGGATAGTATCCAAAATCTATATAGAACTCATCAAACTCAACACCCAAAGAACAAAGAATCCAATCAAGAAATGGGCAGAAGACATGAACAGACATTTTAACAAAGAAGACATCCAAATGGCCAACAGACACATGAAAAAGTGCTCAACATCGCTCGGCATCAGGGAAATCCAAATCAAAACCTCAATGAGATACCACCTCACACCAGTCAGAATGGCTAAAACTAACAAGTCAGGAAATGACCGATGTTGGTGGGGATGCGGAGAAGGGGGAACCCTCCTATACTGTTGGTGGGAATGAAAGCTGGTGCAGCCACTCTGGAAAACAGTATGGAGGTTCCTCAAAAAGTTGAAAATAGAGCTACCATATGATCCAGCAATTGCACTACTGGGTATTTACCCCAAAGATACAAATGTAGGGATCCGAAGAGGGGGTACGTGCACCCCAATGTTTATCACAGCAATGTCCACAATAGCCAAACTGTGGAAAGAGCCAAGATGTCCATCGACAGATGAATGGATAAAGAAGATGTGGTATATATATACAATGGAATATTATATAGCCATCAGAAGGAATGAGATCTTGCCATTTGCAATGACGTGGATGAACTGGAGGGTATTATGCTGAGCAAAATAAGTCAAACAGAAAAAGACATGTATCATATGACCTCACTGATATGAGGAATTCTTAATCTCAGGAAACAAACTGAGGGTTGCTGGAGTGTGAGTGGGTGGGAGGGATGAGGTGGCTGGGTGAAAGACAATGGGGAGGGTATGTGCTATGATGAGTGCTGTGAATTGTGCAAGACTGTTGAATCGCAGATCCGTACCTCTGAAACAAATAATGAAATATATGTTAAGGAAAAAAAAAAAAGAAGAAGCTAGCAGGAGGGGAAGAATGAAGGGGGGGAAATCGGAGGGGGAGACGAACCATAAGAGATGATGGACTCTGAAAAACAAACTGAGGGTTCTAGAGGGAAGGAGGGTGGGAGGATGGGTTAGCCTGGTGATGGGTATTAAAGAGGGCACGTTCTGCATGGAGCACTGGGTGTTATGCTCAAACAATGAATCATGGAACACTACATCTAAAACTAATGATGTAATGTATGGGGATTAACATAACAATAAAAAAATTTAAAAAAAAAACTCTAGAAAAGATATGTCATCATCTTAATAGAAAAATGGCCATTTTGTTATTTTCAGTTTGTTCAGGCTGAATCACGTAAACACATGATTAATCACTGACCTCCCTGAAAATAAGTTGTTTTTGTTGTTGTTGTTTTGTTTTTGTTTATTTGTTCTGAATCTACAAAAGAGGTACTTTTCTTTGGTTGGGGTTGCTGTGCATTTTGACCATTTTCAAGCACTGTGAAAAGCTAAAGGATGCTGCTATTTCACTTACTTGAAAATACCACATACGGTCCCAGTATTACAAGAGCTTATGAAGCAAAGAGGAAAATGGATATCTAATAGGTGGGGAAAAAAGCTGAACACTATGAAGGAATGTTTTCATCACTGGCAATTAAATAAAGTGGGGCAGGGATGTTTGAAATGGAAAAGGGACAATGTGACAAAACAAAATGGCAGGTTCAACAGAGCCAGAGAGAGGAGGCTCTTCCTACCATAATGTATCCATCCCTAAGGAGGAAGATTTGGGGGTAAACTGGAAGACGGTCCAGAACTCCCAATGACTCCACCCAGACTACCCTTGGACTTGGAAGACCTAGCCTGAGAAATGGTCAAGGTCATGCCTATCCGTCTGTTGGAGTGAGGGACACTACATATGGTGGAACCAGCTGCTGAACACCCAGCTGATCTGCTGAGTCATAGCCCATTTCTCAAGGTTGGTAGAACGGCGGTATTAAGAAACTATTTCTATCTTATCCCAGACGGAAGCCTGACCCCTTAACAGAGCTAACTTGTCTTTGCGTTAGGAAGTAACACATAAAACAATAAACTTCTAGAAGAAAATATGAGAGAAAATCTTCATGACTTGAATTAATCAAAGAGTTTTTAGGTACAAAGAGTTTTAGGAACACCAAAAGCATGATCCACAGAAGAAAAAAAAAGATAAACTGGATTTTACTAAAATTAAAAACTATTCCACTTCAAAGGATACCACTAAGAAAATAAAAAGACAAGCCACAGACTAGGAAAAAAACATATGCAAGTCATATGTAAGATAAAGATCTTATATTCAGACTATATAAAGAACTTTAACAACTAAATAATAAGACAAACAACCCAATTAAAAATGGGCAAAATATTAGAATAAACATTTCACCACAGAAAATTTATAAATGGCTAATACACACTATTAAAGGATGCTAAATGTCATTATTCATGAGAAAAATATAAATTAAATCTATAGTGAGATCCCTTTCCACATCCACTGAAACAGCTATTATCAAAAAGACAGTACAAAATGTTGGTGAGGATGTAGAAAAACTGGAATCCTCAGACATTTGTTGGTGGAGTCATAAAATGACATCGTCACTTCTGGAAACCAGCAGGCAGTTTCATCAAAAGTAAATCATGCACCATGTGTTGTAGGCAACTGATGAATCGCTAAATCCTATCTCTGAAACTAATAGTAAAGTATACAGTAATTAAGTTGAATTTTTTTTTTAAAAAGGTAAACATGAGCTCACATACAACCCAGCAATTCTACTCCTGGGTATCTACAGAAAAAAAATGAAATAATCTGTCCCCACAAAAACTTGTACATGAAAGTTCACAGAAGCTTTATTCATAACAGCCCCCAATTGAAAATAACCTAAATGTCCACCAACTGGTGAGTGGATAAATAAAACACACACAATACTAATCAACAACACTAAGGAACAAACTACTGAGACGTGCTAACAGGATGAACTGCAAAACACATGGAGTGAAAGACGCCCCATGCAAAAGGCTACATGATTCTATTTATATGAGATGTCTAGAAAAAACAAATCTATAGAGACAGAAAGTAGAACACTGGTTGCCTGGGGTTGTGGGGGTAGGAATGATGGCTGGCTGCAAATAGGTGTGAGGAAACTTTTGGGGATGATAGAAATGTGCTAAAAGCTGATGATAGTGATGGTTGCAAAACTCTATAAATTGACTAAACAAACCCTCGAATTGTATATTTGCAGTGGGTAAGTTTATGTCATGGAAATTCTTCCTCAATAAAACTTTTTTAAAAAATCTAAGTCCTAGGGAGGAAAAAAAATGGTGGCAAATAAATGATCAGGAATTAAAATGTCTTCAGAATTCTAAACAGAACACTAGAACCTGTAAGACATGCTTTATCATTCTAAAAGACTTTCACAGAAGTTACACCTTGACACGAATGACAGCAAACGTGAGGACAGAGTAAATGACTTTCAGACATGTAAGGACTCAGGGCAACTGCTTCCCATGCTCCTTCTTGGAAGGGCACTGGAGAAAACAAGAGAACACACACACACAAACACATACACACGCACAGCCCCGGTGTGGTGTGTACTGTGCGATGGCAGTCAGCAGTCCTATCTACTTGTATGTATTTTTTTGTACACCAGAGGCTGGAAAGCTAAACACTACACTTCCTGGCCTCCCACACCACTGGGTTCTTTGAGTAAATTAGGTTCCTCCAATTAGGTGCACTCCAATAAGATGGGACATGGAAGTGGAGGTGATCCTTCTGCGGCTTGGCTCTCTATACTGCCATCATGGCAGGGGGACTAGTGGGTTTTCCTGCAGGTGTTCCAATGCATTGCTGTCTTCACCTTCAAGGATATGAAGAGACAGTAGCTGTTGACAGGTTCTGATCTTTGGACTAAGGCTACAGCAGAAGATTCTTAAAGTGCACAGTCCCAGGGGTGGCCTCCCGACTCCTTCCCACCCAATGTCGCAGATGATACAGTACCCTTTGCAGGTCAGGGCAGCTGTGTGGTTCTGGGACATTCCTGGAGTCCCAGCCTCAAGCCTACTCCTCTGGTACTTCCAATAGATTGGAAGGCACCTAATCTCTATTTTTGTTTAATTGGCTAGTGTGGTTTCTGTCCCTTCCAACTGAACCTTTGAATAATATAATACCTAGGAGGATACAGGAAGCAGTATATCCCATACAAAAGAGAAGTATAGGGCATTTCCGAGAGGATGGCAAAGACAGACAACAAGATGCCTATACAGATAGGGAAACACCCTAAGTGCCCATCGACTGACGAATGGATAAGGAAATTATAGTACGTGTTACACACACACACGGGAATATTATTCAGCTGTAAAAAAAAGAATGAAATCTTGTCATTTGTGACAAAATGAATGGACCTTGAGGGCATTATGCTAAATGAAATGAGTCAGACAGAGAAAGACAAATACCATATGATCTCTCTTATATGTGGGATCAAAAAAGGCAAAACCCAAAAAAACAAGCTCATAGATATGACGAACAGAGAACTGGTGGTTGCCCACGGCAAAGGATTAGGAGGGAAGAAATAGGTGGAAAGATTTTGTTTTGTTTTTTAAAGATAATCATAGTTTACTAATCCACCTCTGGATAGCATTTAGATAATCAAAATAACCTAACACAGAGTACTAATGTATTCTAAATTATATTCTAACTACAGACGAGTTTGGAAGATGCAAAGGGCACCTGTTTTAGTGTTAGGGTGGACACTGCATAGTTAAAAGAGAATGTTTAAAATGAAAAGAAATCAAGAAGCAGCAGTGTGAGCGTGTTAACTTACAGACAGAGAGTAATGTCAAAGAATCAGCTCTAAGAGTTGAAACATGGCCTCTAGAGAAGAGGAAATGGGAATGCAGGGAAAGAAGGGGTAGGAAGAGGAAATGCACAAGAGGGATGGTTGGGGTTTATACTAAAACTTGTAGAACTATTTGACTCTTTAAACTGTGGAGTTAATAAACTTTAGTAAAAAGAAAAAAAAAATCTTCAAAAAAAATAAAAAAGAGCAAAGGAAGTGGCAAGGATCCTCCCTACCATCCAAAAGCCAAGGCCCTTTGGGTACAGATGGATGTCCTTCCTGGGCCCTGTGAACAGTATGCTCTGGGCACACCCACATGGGTAGCATGCAATTGGGTATTACCCACTCTCATCTGGAAAGGTGCCTGGGTCACCGTGAGCCAAGAGTACAGAAGAGAAAAGAAGCTCAAATAAAACTAGAGCTAAAGTGATAGAAGACCAGCTACAAAAGCAACATCTCGGTATACTGGGGATCAAATAAAAGATCATAAATTGGTTTTCAGAGATGAAGTATCTTGAAGTAAGTTTGAGGCAACCCCTAGCAACTGTCTCTATCTTAAAGAGTTGTTGAAATACCAACATTTTGAGCTAAAGGTTAATTAGATTGCCTAAATTCAAATTTGCTTCTGAAGTACCCAAGAGGCATGATTTCCAGGAAAATTTAAAACTAATTCATTTCTTTTTCTTGGAAGTGGTGTGGGGCGACGAAACAGACCTATCAACTGACTATTCTCAGAGGACTCCTATTATCCTCAAAGCTGCCCACACGGACCAGGTGCCACGAGTTCTATGAAATATTATGGGTGGTGAGTCAATGCAAAAGTTTTATAGAACAACACATCCAGCTGAAAGCGCCCATGTAACCAAATTAATATATTTCCTTCTCTAATGTTTAAACTACTGCATCTGAGAGAACCAAAGAAGAATAAAAACCACTACCACCATCTCTGTTAAAATTTATCTTCGGGATAGAATTGCACCATTTATACAGGTAGGGCCCTTCTCGCCACAACAGATAAATTTGCACTTGCCTAAGCGAAATTTCCTTCTTCCTGCAATCAAATTGCTACCAGCATGTTTGTGAACACTATAAATCTGCCCATGTTGATTCTTGAAATGAAAAATATCAAGGGAAATAAATCATTTTTACTCCCTGCCATTCTTAGGAATAGGAAACAACAGATATTTTGACAAGGTAGAAGAAACAATAAAAATGTCCTCACTTGGCAGGCTTCTGGTCGGAAGTGCCGGCCTCACCATTATCCATGAATACTGGGTGGGTTATACAACTGCCCAGGGCTCATGGGTCTGATCTCCACATGGAAAGCAGATTCTGATTTTATGCTATTAATTCACTATTATTAGCCATTATTTGGGAGTGTAGTGGGGGGGCAGTGTGTGAAGGGATGCCCAGGGTCATCTCCAGGTCTTTCCACTGGTGGATTCATGTGACATTCTAGACTACAGAGGGCCTTAGGCTGGCTGGCCAAAGAACTGGAGAGTGCTCCCCTTTCCAGAGAATAGGGCTCCACGGCCCTGGGCAGGAAGGCCAGCTTTGCCAGCCAGCCTGGGCTTCTTATATCCCCAGCCATGACAGGGCCTCAGGTATGTTAAACACCATGCAGCCAATTCTTGCCCAAACCCGTTTCCCACCAAGCCAGTACCGCATTTCCATCCCTGGGCAGCTTGCACTCTAAGTGATTGCAAGGGACTAAATGTAGACAGACCCGAGGAGCAGAAGGCAGTCGGGCCAGCCAGAGCCAAGGGGAAGGCAGCCAGGGGCATTGGCAGCAGAAAGAGACGCACAAGCTGCACCCTGGAGCTGATCATGGCCCACACAGCAGAGCCACGGGCGGAGGATCCATGAGAGCCACGAGGAAGCCATGCCAGAATGATCCATGTCTCATCTCCACCTTAAATCGGGGACTTCGCTGATGCCAGAGCCAATCCACTCAGTAGCTGGAGGCTTTTGCAGCAAACAAAGCATAATGTGTACAACAGATCTGAGGGTGAAAAGTAGGAAACACTTCTAAAGAGAGAGATTTGGAAGCTTTTAAAATTATAATGCTCTTTTACTGCTTAATTTCTGATCCCTCAGATATACTACCCCCCACCCAATTTTTAGCCTTGGCTGAGACATCAACTCATGAGTTATTTATTTTTCTTTGACTCAGTTTCCCCCCAGAGAAACAGGAAAGGAAACCATATGCTCATTTCCACCTCTCAAATTCAACTATCCTTCTAAGAATTCAATTCTGTTTATTTCAGGTCATTAAATATTCAGTGAGTCCAGGAACCAGGTGCTTCAGGGGATTAAAAAATAAATAAATAAAACAAACACAGGTCCCGCTGTCAAGAAGCCCAGATCTAGAAAGTGAAAAAAAAAAAAATTCCTTAAATAACCATACCAAAAGGTAAACTATGGTAAATATCGCAGGAGAACATGCCCACAGACAGCTCAACAAACAGCTTCTTGTACCTGGTATGTGCTGGCCTTGCATTAGGCACAGAAGGTAAGACGATCAATACCAGCCAGCCAGAAAGCATTCACCTCAGTGCTGGGGGACACTGAGCGCCCATCTGTCCACTGCCAAGGGCAAGGGAAGGTGAGGAGGGTGGTTCGAAGCCTCCTTGGAAAAGCAAGTGTTTATGGTTTGTCTTGCAGACAGTAGAGGATCACTGAGCTTTTGGAGTGTTAAAAGTGGAAATGAAGTCAAACAGTGGGAAAGCCTCACACCAACGCCCAGGCCAAGGCTGCTGGGCTACCGTCAGCCTCCCTTTCCTCGCCGTTGTACAGTAGTACTCTTGCCAGGAAATGGGGGTAAATAGGGGCAGGGACTAGGAACATCCTGTCCTCCCTGCTGACCCTTCCTTCAAGCACTCTGAGAAATGCCAGGGAGCGGGGGACAGACGGGTAGATTTCCACCAGCCAGCCAAAGTAGGATGAAGCTGACTTTTCAAGTTCTGCCTGGCCAGTGACTCTGCCCTCTCTTCACTGACCATATCCTCCCATCACACAGAACCATAATAAGCTGGTACTAGCTAAATGGTATTAAACCCTCCAAATGCCCCTAGAACACAAGCACCAGCAGGGCGAGGTTTGTTTGCTTGTGCTTTGCTGTGTCTCAAGGACCTAGAGTAGTGGGCACAGAGTAGGCATGCAAAGAATATTTGTTAAATGAACAAAATCTGATGCATGTAGGTAAGTGTAAATGGAGACTACAATCTTAAATGTCATCTTTAATCTCTTCCTTTAATAGATGAGGAAACAGAGACATGGAGGTATCAAAGGATCCCCTCCATTCACACAGTCGGCCAGGGAGTTATCAGTCAGCTGTAAAACCACAACGATTCTCCAGGTCTCCTGATGCTGAGGCTAAGGCTCTTTCCACGGTCCCACATTACCCCTGGTTTTTGCATTTTCAATGCCCTATAATTAAGGCAATGAAATTAGAAAGCAGCAATTTTTACATCTCTTTAGAGTTTTATTCTAAAAATGTTTAGAACCTCCGTGACACAGAATATTAAGGTAATAAAAACCAACTGGAAGCAGGATGGAAGAAACATTCTGATTTCAAGTCAATGACATAAAAGCAACACTCTCTCCATGCTTTTACAACTTGGCTGCTTAGAATTTCTGAGATTACCCCCATTACTCTGCTTTGAAACTGTTCCGTAAACTACATCAGACATTACTCGCCGACTAACACTCTCACACAGTCTGCCCTTCTCCACTGGCTCCCCAGTGACCAACACGCACCCAAGCTTCAAAAATCATCCCCTGGCACTAAAAGTGTGTCTATTTTGAAAAGCAACAAATAGTGGCTTATGTCATCTTTGGAGTAGCTTTTTGGAATCTTCTGCAGAGATTTAAAATCAAAAAGCTGCTTGGTACCCAACCGCAGGGTCAGAAACAAATAACAAGCGAGGGAAACCCAAGACAGTTTTGAATGAAGACCAGAGAAGGGAAGCTCACAATGACACCATGGTTCAAAACTAAGGATCTGTGATCACTAGCTCTGCAGCAGGCACCGAACGATGCGGCGAGTCAGTGGTGAACGATCCATCAACAGGGTCCTTGTCCTCAAGGTGCTTACAGTGCTGGGAGGGGGCTAGAATCAGACACATTTAATAAAGACATAATCACAATCATTTCATTGCAATGGCAATGCTCACCACGGAGGGGTGTGCAGGTGCTAGAGTGTTCCACAGGGTCCTCTGCCGGGCCAGGGCAGCCCCAGCACAAGGAAGGACATGTGCGTGCCTGAGCAGGAAGGATGATCTGAAAGGCCAGCAGGAAGGACGATCTGAGCAGGAAGGACGTGTGGACCCCTGGGCAGGAATGCCTGGTGCCAGGGGGATGGGAACTTGGTATAGCTAGAGAGGTGGTCAGGACCAGACCCATGGCAGGCACGAGGCCAAAGAGCACAGCAACTAAGGGTTTTGAATTTTACCCTCAGAGCTTTGGGAATCCAAGGATTATAAAGAGATTATAACAACAAAGACCTGACTGTTAAAAGATCATCGCTTGAAAAACAAGTGTTTATGTTTTCAGAACCGTACAAACCACGTGAAATAAAATAACATTAAGTCAGTACATAAGTATTCTGAGTTCTGCATATAGGAGCGACAGCAGAAAAGCATGGATCCACGGAATGGAGGGCATGGTTAGTAAGCCACAATGGTACTGATAAAAATCATAGGCATACTTCTTCGTGGGTAAAAAAAAAAAAAGGAAAACAAAAATTAGGGGAGGGGACATGATGTTTCTAAAGACTATACTAAAATTCAAAATTTGTTAAAAGAATAAACTAAGTTTCCAATTTAGTGTATAAACTAAGTAATAAAAATAGTGAGGCTCTCATTTAAAAAAAAGAAAAGGAAAGGTCATTCCTCCTTCTCAAAGCTCCCTCGGCCCCTCCAGCCTGCATCTTCATTCACAGACATCATCTGACGTCGCACCTTGCATATAGCAGTGGATCAGGTACTGCTTTGCTAGATCCCCTGGCTGGTTACCTTCTTAACCAACTCTTACATTTAACACACTTTGCCTGTGTTGATGCCAAGAGTGCCCGCAGGGACTGTGAACTCCATCAGAATGTCCTACACACTTTGGTACCATCCAGGGCACCTGGCACATGAGAGAGGCAAGTACTGACTCATCAAGTGAACAATTAGCAACAGATAGAAAATGGGATTTGGAAATAATCTGTGGATTTGGGTTGTAGAGATCTTTCACAATTAACTACATTATACGTTAAACAGAGCAAATCAAATCCTCTCCCAGTGGTTAGAAAAGACTAAGAAATGTAAAAAAGAACATTATGAAATTCAACTGTTTTAAAGACACAGTACCTCGCGGATGAGGGGGGATTTTCCTCTCAACTTTCTGTGTCAAGAACATTGTGCTTTCCCTGCAAAAGTGGGCATGTTTCTATCTTGTAGACACTGTAGGATAATGTTCATTAATTATGTTTCCCTCTTTCCTTTTTACCATTAGGCAGCTAGGGCCAAATCTATGTCTTCTTATAGCAACTGAGATAAATGTGTACTTCTTTGTTGCAACCTTAACTCAGCTTTATATTTTCCTATACTTATTTTCCTTTTATCTTCTGCCCCTAGATTTTTGTTGTATCCAGATACATCTATTATCTATAGATGTCACTACCTCATCGCCTTTGCAGAAATGTGTGATGAATAAATCTAAATAAATTATTAAGCAAAGGATGCTTTAGTGCTCCACAATTCACTCTGTTATGCATCCTTCAAGGAAAAGAGTTTTTCAAACCAAGGCAATTAATCCTTGGTTAAGCGGATTTCCAACGAGACCTACCCAGGATGGCTCCCTTGTCCCCCAGGAAAACATCCAGGGAGTAACAAGATCAGGTGCACGTCAGGGGCCTGTCTTAACTTCTGCTACCCTTGGCTCTTCACAGCACCCATTTTATCTGTTGATCACTGGGGCCTGTCAGGTCTACTTCCTCAGGTCTCCAGAATCTATTTCCTCCCTTGAATTCCTACCGCCACAGATACAATTCAAGCTCTCAACATTTCTCTCCCAGGCTATTGTATGATGCTCCAAGCCCCTCTCACTACCTCCCGTCTCCGCTCCGTCCAATCTATCTTTCAGTGCAAAAGTGGAGGTTTGGTGCCAAAACGCATTCACCCATCCATGCATTTGGTAAATATCTACTGAGTACCTACTAAAGGTTAGGCGTGTGTGAGGCACTGGTGACAAAGAAATAAAGAAACCTGATCTCTCTTCAGCAGCTCGTGAATGGAGCACAGACAGAGCAATAAACAAACAACACTGCAGTATGACAAGTGAGTGCTAGGAATGCCTTGTGTCCCGTCGGGAAATACCGAACAGAGTTACACATCCAAGAGCTCCTCAGAGCATGGAGTATATATAGGCAAGAGTGGAAGAGCAAGCTACAGGGGGAGGCAAAGGCCAGGTCAGGTCAGAAAGGACTGACATGCTATGCTGATCTCAATACACGATTTCCATTTAGAAACTTCCAGTGGTTCCCCATTCCCAGCTTCACGTAAAGCCCCAATCTACCTTTCTGGTCTATTCTCAACTCCTAGTCCTGTGTCACAGCCAACAACACCTCACTCCTCAGGACTCCAAGCAGCCAGGCCCTTGGCCTGACTCTAGTCGTTGGCTAGGGCCACAGTAAGCCCCATCCCACCTTATCCACCTCTGCCTGCTGAAAACCCTACTTACCATCTCCTCACTAACAGCTATGAATTAAGTATGGTTTCTACCCTCAAGGGGGTTACAGTCTTGTGGAAGAAGATGGTAAGCTGAGTAACTCTATTCACAGAGGCTCCAAACAGATTCTATGTATAAGAGATTCCAAAATAAAATATTGATCATGCACAGTGTCATCCTTAACTTTACTTCTCTTATTCTAAGAAAAACCTAGCAAGAAGAGTTGCTCCTGTTAGCTCTATACCACTGGGACAGATGCTGCCCATATCCCCAAATATAGGGTCAGGCCTGTAGTGATAAAGTCTCCACTAACCATTTCTCCATGAATCATAAAAGTGAGCGGTGAGCTCAAAATCTCAAATTCTTATGACAGCTCAAGAGCCATAATATTGACTTACTTGAGAATTAAATACTAAGCAGAACAAGTTTCCTGGAGACAGGAATAATTGAATTTTCATGAAACGTAATGCAATGTTTGTTCATTCTATGTAAACATATACAGATTGCCAGTAAGGCTAGATTAATTCCTTCAAAGCACACTAGATTTCCACAAACTTAATGAAGCTGTCTGTAGTAATAAAGTCTTAGAAGTCAACATTTGAAGACTTTTTCATTTATTTCCCTACACCTGAAGCTGCAGGATAAAAATGAGATGAAAATATAGGACTTTTATATGTAAATTAATCCAAAAGTAACTTTTCCAGAAAATATGCAAAAAGCTCAGAATGAAAGCAAACTCTGTATGCATCTACAGGAATGAGCAGTGACCTAGAAAGCCCTGGAATGTTTACAGCACTTCCAATCATACCTAAAATACTATATAACTGTCAGTGGAGCAAAAATTTTTCCCAAATTCTTCCAGAAGGGACATTCAGGCAAACAAAGCAGACAATGAGGGGATGATCTTAATCACCTTCGTTGCAAATCACTGCAAATTTTTCAGAAAAGCAGAGAAACGATGAAAGAGGTGTCCAAGAGAATCTCTCTGGTGACAGCATGTGGGGTAGCCTGGAGGAACAAGACCCAGGGTGCAAGGAGGCCAGCTGAGAAAAGGACTCTACAGAAGCCCCCGCGTGCTTTCCTTTGCCTCTCGGCCTCTGAACAGGCTGCCGCACTAGCCTAGAACAGAAGTCAGCACACTACAGCCTGCAGACCAAAGCTGGTCCCCGCGCCCTCTATCTTATGCATGGCCTGCAGGCTAAGGATGAATTTTACATTTTTAAATAGTCAAGAGATATCAAAAGAAGAATACTGTTACATGCCATGTGAAAATCAGAAGGGACTGTCAGTGTCCATAAATAAAGTTCTCCCGGAACACAGCCACACCTGTTGGTTTCCCTACGTCTGTGGCAGCTCTCACACGTCTCACAGACCAGACGCAGCCTCCTTGTGTTCCCATAAGTAGTAGCGTGCATGCCCCTCCTCACAACAGGCATCACACCAGACTGCAAACTCATGTTTACCTGTCCGCGTTCGCCACCTGACTAAGTGCCATGAGGGCAGGGACCATCGCCACCTTTATGTTCTATACCTACGTGGTGTTCAGTAAATGCTGAATGAATGATGAACAAATGAAGATCTGAACCACATGAAAACTGTCTCCTATGCCAGTGAATTCATCTAGCGAATTCAAAAGATAAAGGAACCCCACATAATGTTTATTTTTCTGCAATCTTCTATCTCTTGGCCTTTCTCTATGATGATTTTCTTACATTATCTTAATTTCCCGACTTTTCACAACACTGATGACTCAAAAATCTCTTAAGAGGCTCACTTGCACTTTCCAATCTGTCATGTCCAACTATGTCCCAGATATTTCCACCTGGATGTCTTCCAGGCACCTCAGACTTAGGAGGTCCAAAGTTTGGGTGCAATCTCTATACCCTTCTTGGTCTTCAGCTTGTGAAATGGCATTAGGAGTCACAGAGGCTAAACCTGGGATCACCCTCAACATCTCCCTTCTGATCACCCCCTTCTAATCCACATACTAGATATGGCTGCTTCACCCCAGAAATATCCTTGAAATCCACCTTCTCTTCTCTTTCTCTATTGTCACCGCTGAAATGCAGGCCACCATTTTCTCAGATTGATTAACAGCTTCTATCTAGTCTTCCTATCACCAATTTTCACGGTTCTGGAATTCTCTCACCAACAACAACAACAACAAAAAACTAGCCCAAATATGATCACATGATTTCATCACTTTAAAAATTCTCTAGTGGGAAAAAAATGAGCAAGAGATATAAGGATTATTCATAGAAAATAAAATAAAAAATGTCTCATATATATATATATATATATATATATATATATATATATATATATATAAGATGCTTAGCCCTCACTCATAAGAAATACAAATTAAAATGACCTTGAGACACAGTTTTCATGTGTCAGGTTAGCAAACATCCCAATACTTGATCACACACATGTCGGCAGGGGTGTGCAGAAGTAAGTACTCTCACACATCACAGGTAAGAAGAGAAACAGGCAGCCTGACGTGGTTATCTATCAAGTATACTTGAGAGGCATGAGCTCTATAAAAATTATAAATGCTGTGGGGATGGGTGAAATAGGTGATGGGGATTAAGAGTACTCTTATCTTGATGAGCATTGAGTAATATATGAAATTATTGAATCACTATATGTACCCCTTAAACTATGTATAACATTGTATGTTAACTATACTAAAATTAAAATTAAATATATATGCATATATTTTAAAATGATAATTTTTTTATACTGCACATACTGTTTGACCTAGCAATTTCACTTCAAGGAACAAATCCCATAGAGATACTTGCAGATGAAATGTGACATGTGTACAGAGTAATGCACTGAAACACTGTTTTTAATAGCAAAAGATTGGAAACCATACAAAACGCCCACCAGCTCAGCACTAGTTAAAAACATTATGGCTCACACACGCAATGGAAAACCAGGCAGCTGTGACTATAAATGAGTTGCTTTCTAACATACAAAGATCTCTAAAGTACACTGTAAGTGAAAAAAAAAAAAGATGTAATAGTACACTATTTGTTTTCAAGAAGAAAAAAAATAATATATATTTGAGTTGCATTTCAAAACTACAAGGACACAAAAGGAAGAAGAATCAGAAGCAAATGAGGTGGAAGGGAGAGTACACACACACACACACACACACACACACACACACACCCTCCAAACATACCACACCCCAAGTGAATGTGGTACCTAAAAACTAAAACTACACAGTAAATGGACAGGACTCCTTCTTCTATTCTGCTATCCTCTCACCCTCCCAAATAAATCCCATCTGGCTGCAATGACCATAGTTACCAAGCCCACACTACTTAATTTTGCCAAAAAGCCAGTCATACTATAGGCCCCTTTGGACCTGTCCCCCAACACATACTACTCCAATCACGTCAAAAGTCTCTGTCCTCAAACATTCCAAATCCTTTAGAAGTCTGTATCTTTGAACATGCCACCCCATCTGCCTAGAACCTACATTTCCTCTTGCTCTGGGGCAAGGTCCTATGCATTCTTCAAGATCAAGGTGAAAGAAAACCTCTTCAGAGTATCTCTTCTGGGACAACTTCCCTGAACCCTCCTTACCACCTGGCATGATGACTTTGTCTCTGGGGCTACGTATGTATAATGTTACCCTTTAGTAGACCATTAGCTCCTTGCAGACAGGAGCTCCACCCTATTCATCTCTTGCCAAGCATCTACCCTTCCATCAAATGCTATCTGCCTTCCTCACCCTTTCCTTAACAAACATCGGATGAATGTTTTGCCTGTCTGGGTAACAAGCATCTTCAAATAACAAACTGCATTTGTCTGAATGAGGCAGAAAGCATTATTAGTCAGAAATTGGTGCCCCTCAAAATCATACCTGCATTTGGTTCTCTACCACACATACCTAACAATTGCCCCATTAAGCAATTCTAATTCCTCATATGCAAAACAACGGTACTTAGACTAGATCAGTGGTTCTTATTTTTTAAAGCCACGTAACCTTTTGAGAAACTAATGAAAACTATACTTACTCTCTCTCACCACCCCCCGCCCTACATGTCCCTTCACAAACAGATGCAAAAGTTGGCATGTACTTCCAGGGGATTCAGAGTTAATGAAATTTGAAGCTTCCAACTTTTACTCCCCAAAGGATGGAAGGGTTAAAGTGAGGACAGAGAAAGGATCTAACACTTTTTGATGCACCAAATACTCCACTAAACACATTATATGCATTAATTCACCTATTCTTCAACCCAAACCAAAGAGGTGCATATTATCATTCTCATTTTATAGATGAGGTACTGGAATTCAGAGATGTGAAGTAATAGATGTGTTTGTCAATGAAAGTATACTTTTCTGGTCTAAACCCCCTGATATTTTCTGTAGACACAAGCATATCGACCCTATGACGGTTGAGGAAACCAGTCAGCAGTAGCTAGTAAGTGCCAGAATAAACAAGTCCTAGGAGATGCTGTCCTTTCGTGTTACCAGCTTATCCCCATGTCTACTATTCCATGCACCACCAAGATACTGACAAAGAATCTAAGTGCAAGTAATGAGGAGCCCCGATGGCCAGGACCCTCAATGGCTAACAGAGAAATAGCCAGCCATGGACAAGGAAAAATTGACTTAGTTAAACAAATCAACTTAAAAGTCCCAAAGGCACTCCCCCCTCCCCCCCAAAAAAATCCCATACCCAAAGAAAGGGAGTTATTTAGGTCTGCTCAGGTAGAGACATAGTCTCTGTGCCAGCCAACCAGTATAGACTACTCATCAACCAGTTACTCTCCAGGAGGGAAATACACTTGGACTCAGAGTAGATACAGAGAGAGCCTGTCCAAAGAGAGTCAGAGTAATCTTCTAGAAGACCTAAGAGCCAACACCCACATGCATTTGATCCAGGAGTGAAGACAGGTTTTATAGGGCTAGAAGCCTACACAATTCAGAAGAGCTCTCTTCAAAACAGGAAGAAAATATTGCTTCTTTAACTTCAGAGGAGATCTGGCTCTGATTGCCTCCTCTCTTTCTTAAAAAATGCCTCCATGTTGAGAAAGAAGTTATGCTAGTTACTTATGGCTTAGGTAACTGATCATATAGAAGGTGGGGGGTAGGGGCCATGGAATCCACTTATTATTCTCTGGAGGGCATACAGTGGCAGAGCATGCCCAAAGGTTCTGTGTATCACTTATGCCTGTGAAAGGTACACCCAGGACTGCCTGATCCCTAAGTCCATGACCTCTTCCTCACTCTAAGAATGTGGTCTCCGGGCACACAAAGCCTAGCAATAACTCCTAAATCCACTCCAATCTGGTCCCCTTCTCTCCCTCCTGCCACTGCTTCAGCTACCTCTCTCATCATTTAGAGTCTAAACTATTCACCTGGCCCCCCTGACTTTGAACTTGCATTTCTTCAACTCACTCTCCACAGTAATGCCAGTTTCTAAAACACAAACCTAATCACATCTTTCTCCCCTTTCAAAATCTCTCAATCACTTGCTACTAGCAGAGGGACGAGATGTAAGGTCTTTTATTTTCCCTCCAAACCCTTCCAGAGCTGACTACAACCAAGGAGGTTTTCTGCCTCCTCTACTTAGTTCCCATGTCTTTGGTTTTACCAGTACTCCATACTAACCGGTCTTCCCAGAACACACAGTGCTACCTCCCACCCTACATGTCTCTGCGCAAGCTACTCTCTCTGCTTGGAAAAGATCTCCTCATTCTACCACTACCATCTAACCTGCTCACCTTTCTCTCAAGGAATGGTTTCTTCCTTCAATTGTTGTCACAGCACCATGGACAGAGTAGATGACCTCAGTCCCTCCCACTGGATAGTTAAGTCCCTCGAAGGCAGAAATGATCTCTGTATCTGCAGCACCTACCATGGTGCCTGCCACTCAGATACTTAATATAATGTTTGTTGAAAGAAGGGACAGAGAGAAGGAAGGCCGATTCTAATAAATGGAAGTACCAAATAATGGATTTCGAGAGCTTTTCCTTCCTAATGCCTCCCAAACCCCAAATCCCTCAATTCCCAGGGCTCCACTGACAAACAGTGTAAAATGCCAAATGAATGTTCTAAATTTTTTTTAAAGGTTTTATTTATTTATTTGACAGAGAGAGACACAGCAAGAGAGGGAACACAGCAGGGGCAGTGGGAGAGGGAGAAGCAGGCTTCCCGCTGAGCAGGGAGCCCGATGCGGGGCTCCATCCCAGGACCCTGGGATCATGACCTGAGCCGAAGGCAGATGCTTAACCAACTGAGCCACCCAGATGCCCCTGAATGTTCTAAATTATGTACGTTAACATCAGCTGCTTTCCTTCATACTGAAGACACTCCTCAAGGTAAAATTTTAAAAGAATATCTTACTATACTTTGTCATTACCTCCCCCAACCCACTTTAATCAGCCTCCTAGTTTGCTGTCAACCCCAAGCAACCAATGGACAAGCATTTCCTTTAAGTGTCCTTCTTGGAACACACTCCATAAAAGGGTTCCTTTCATAAAGAGATTCTGTGATCAATGAAGTTTGGAAATGTTGCTCGTTCTATCCTTGCAAGGAGCTAGTTCTTCCTAGCTCAGAGATGCTCTCTGCTAAAGAGAGCTACAGGACTTTGTCAACTCATTAATTTCCACACTTAGTTGAATATCAGATCTTTTCTTGTGTGGAACACCTAAGAGTACCCAGGGTTCTATGTCATACATTTTGAGAAATGTTACATTTAACGAAACCCTGAATTATGACAATTTAAAAAAAACAATTTGAAAATATGGTATAAATTTTGCCTAATGACATGACTTCATTTTATCTGTGGACATTACAGGGCTCTTTTATGAAGATACTGCTTCCAACCTAAACTACAGAAACGAACTTTAAAAAAAATGATACAAGAAAAATAACTTAGCAGATTGTGTTTATCCCCACAGTACCATAAATAATTCCTAAACTTCTAAATTGCCTTTTTGCAAGGGAGAAAATAAAATGGAGCCATTGAGGAGCACATCGCTACCTGCCTGCAAAGCTGCAGTGATCCCATGAAGCAAGAGTTTCATAAATAGTTTAAATAAAATTCAATTATATGAGCATTCTTTTTTTTTTTTTTTTAACTCTGAGAGTTTCTTTAAGGGGGTGTGGAGAAGAAACCTGATTAACCAACCATATACACCAAAGTCCTGCTGTTACGTAATTTTCCATGTGGTGCTATAAAACAAAGCACAATCCCCTGTGGGTTTTATTAATATTAAAAATCTCCGGCTTGTTTAAGAGGCCAAATCATAGGATCTGAGAGCTAAAAAGAAATCTGAGAGTTTATATCATCTGTTTCTTCATCAGTTTATAGATGAGGATCTATAAACTGGGCAGATCAGGATCTGCCCAAAATGTCTACAGCAACAAGTGGCCGGGACTGACTGTAGGCAGATCTTCCCTCTGAAGCCCTGCACTTCCCACTGTATCTTTCTGTTAATCCAGGGACTAGACTGAGCAGCTGAGAGTAGACAGGCCAGGAGCTGCGCTGGGAAAATAGGGCCGTTTCCCTCCACACTTTATTGTTTCAATAAGCCTGGAGAAAGCACAGTTAACATCAAGATACCCACCGTTAATTTTGTAATATGTATAGTGAGTGCCTACCATGTGCTAGGCACTGTTCTAGGAACTGGGAATACAGTGGTGGTCAAAACCAAAAAATTCCCTGCTATCATGAAGCTTACATTCTAGTGATTTCAGACTTTTCTACCTGAGACTGACTGAAGTCAGATACCTAGCACTAAAACTTTAAAAAGTTATAATGAGAATGTGTACGTATACACACGCGCACACACACAATCATCCATACGTCAGTAGCATGTTTTAAAAATCCCATAGGGAAAACTTTCCAGATAAATCCCACCCCCAATCGCTGTCTGGTTTAGGAAACCAACACAACATACACTGAAATACTAGGAAACAATTTCAATGGCTTCTTGAGGGCAAGGGGATGGATAGAAAGACTCAAGCTTTTTCAACCATCTTTCTCACTAAGTTAAAAAGGGAGGTGGTAAGGAAAACTTGAAAGAAATAAGTCAATCCTGTGAAATGTATTGGAGGAATCTTAAGTACCTATGAGGCCTGCATGAACTGAGAAAAAAATACACAGCGCAACCACAATGTACATTTTATCAGCCAGCGACTGTGGATGGACAAAGCACTACACAATCTCAGTGGTGTACAACCACAACCACATATGTATACGGCCGGGGCTTGACTGGGGCTCAGGGAGTCCAGATTGGGCTAGGCTTCAGCTCCAGGTTGACTTAGGTACATTCCACGTGCTTTTTACTGTTCTAGAAGCAGCAGGCTATGCATGTTCATCTCATCAAAAAAGGGGGAAGCAAAAAAGGGCAAAACCAACTGTCGAGTACATTTCAAGCCTCTTTTCATATCACATCTGCTAATATCCCCTTAGCCAAAGTAGCCACATGGCCAAGCCAAAACATCAACAGGGCTGAAAAATCTACTCCTCCCACAGTGGGAAGTGCTTCAAAGATGGGGGCAAAGTGTATGGATACAGGGAGGGGGGGACAAACTGGGAACAGTAATGGAGTTTAATGAAAGAAGTGACCATTTGCAACAATCTAAACTTGCCAAATTTCCATTTCTTTCTAATCCAAACCCCTTATCTGGAAACTCTAAACTATTCCAGCATTAAAAGCTAATGGCTGAATTGTCTTATGGTGGTTACTGTTTCAGGAATGGGAGAAACAACAGAAAAAAGAAAAATGGTTGAAAATGGAAAAATTAAGTCCACATTGATGGGAGAAGTGCTGGGGAAATTAAATGACAAGTGCTTTATCTCTGCCAAACACAGAAGCCCTTACACACTGAAAATACTGCACAAGGCAGATTCTCTACTATCCAGAAGTCTCCTACATATAGAAATTATGCCCCCACAAACAAAAACAAAAACAAAATGGGGCCTCTGGGTGGCTCAGTTGGGTAGGCATCTGACTCTTGATTTTGGCTCAGGTCATGATCTCAGGGTCAGGGGATCAAACCCCACATCGGGCTCTATGCTGGTCATGGAGCCTGCTTAAGATTTTCTCTCTCCCTCTCCCTCTGCCTCTGCCTCTCTCTCTCTTTCCCTCTCCCTCTCTAAACAATAAAAAAAGAAAAGAAAAAGAGAAAAAAAGAAAAAGAAATTATGCCACAGAGAGTATGTAGTACTCTGCAAAAACATCAGAAATGTACACATACCACAACTTGAATCAAGTTACCAAAACCTTTATTTTCATTGCAATAACAAATATTGAAGGCGGTGACATAGATTCTAAGCAGGGCTAGAGAAAACTAAAAAATACACCAGGAAACAAGTCAAATTCTATACAAAGAGTATAAATGGAGGGGCGCCTGGGTGGCTCAGTCGTTAAGCGTCTGCCTTCGGCTCAGGTCAGGATCCCAGGGTCCTGGGATCGAGCCCCGCATCGGGCTCCCTGCTCAGAGGGAAGCCTGCTCCTCCCTCTCCCACTCCCCCTCCCCCTGCTTGTGTTCCCTCTCTCGCTGTGTCTCTCTCTGTCAAAATAAATAAATCTTTAAAAAAAAACAAAAAAAACAAAGAGTATAAATGGAGTCCGCAAGCAAGCTCCAGGCTACATTCCCTAGTCAAACGGGTGCATCCTAGAGCATACCTTCCTAGCCAGAGGAATTGTCACAGGGGGTGGGACCAAATCTGACAGAACATTAGGAGAGAGAAGGTAGATGTTTGAAAAGTCATTAAATATTTAGAATCCCCATGCTGAAAATACGAGTGATATAGCAATAACATCAGAGGCTGGAAACCACCAGAATCAAGCATGACAAGCAGAAGGGTTGTCTTTATGGAACCTGTCAACTTACACCCACTCACAATCCCTGATGAAGTGACTTTTTTGTGGAATGATGTTATATAAAGAAACCTAAAGTTACTCAAGTAAGAAATACATATATTCCATTTACGGAAGAGCAACTGAAAAATAAAAAAGAAAAGCCACCTAGAGAATACAATTGTTAATACATTAAAATAACAAATGATTAGCATTCAAAATAAAGAATTCTTATCAAAAAAAAAAAACAGAAAAATGAGCCCCAACCCAAAATGAAAAGAAAAACTTTAAGTGTCAAATAAATATATAAAAATGTGCTCGACCTTAATCAAAGTACAAACAAAATGATAATGAGATACTATTTTAAACCCACCAGACAAGCAAAATAACATGAGCGAGGTCAAGTGTTGAAGAGGATACAGAACAGCAAGAACTTTCTCACAAAGGCCCAAGGCAGTATATAAATTGGCCCAACTGCTCTGGGAAACAATCGTGTGATGGCCAATAAAGCCTAAGACGTTCGTAAGTACTAACTTAGTAAATCCACTGCTAAATAAAATATACCTTAGAGAAGCTCTGACACCTAGACACATAGGATGTACAAGAATGTTCAGCCATAGCATTTGTGATAGCAAAAAAGAGTTGGAAATAATCAAGTGTCCATTAAATAGATGAATAAACTATGGCATGTTCATCCAACAGAATTTAAATAGTGAAAAAAATGACTAAAACTCTACATATGACAACACAGATGAACTTCACAAAGCTACATGAAAAAGTAAAGTCATAAAAGGATGGCATGATTCCTTTTGAAAATAATAAAAACCAGTGAAAGTTAACCTATTTTTACAATGTATATAATAAATTTATAATGAAAAACAAGGTAATAACACAAAATTCAAAATAGTGATTGCTCACAAGAGGGAGGGAAAGAGGGAAGATACTAACAAAAAGGGATACACAGGGGATTCAACCATATAATGTCCTCTCTCTCTTAAGCGAGGCGGTGGATAGTGGACTGATAGATAAAATAAAAGACTGTAATACACATAGATATAGACAGAGAAATGAGCAAAGTATAAGGATAAAGTATGTCAATGAAAAAAATATTAAGAAAAAAATAACCTTTTTAAAAAAATTAGACTTCTGTATGTTCACAGTAAAGAGTAAAGAATGAAAAGAGGAAGAACTAAATTGGAAGATTCAACACTTTTCAATTCTAAAACTTACCACAAAGTTACAGGACTCAAAACACTGTTGTACTGGGATGAGGACAGAAACACAGAACAACAAAATAGAACTGAGAGTTCAGATATAAACCAACACATCTATGGTCAAATGATTTTTTGACAGAGCTGCCAAGAGCTTTTAATGGGGAAGGAACAGTTTCTTCAACAAATGGTGCCGGACCAACTGGATGTCCACATGCAAAAGAATAAAGTTGGACCTCTACCTCACATCATAGACAAAAATTAACATAAAATGGATCAATGGCCTAAATAGAAGAGCCCACACCACAAAACTCTTAGGAGAAAATATAAGGGTAAATCTTTTTGACCTTAGATTTGACAATAGAGTCTTAGTTATAACACCAAAAGCAGGTGCAAAAGAAAAGAACAGATAAATTGGACTTCATTAAAATCTAAAAATTTGTGCTTCAAAGGATATTATCAAGAAACAAAAAGACAACCTACAGAATTGGAGAAAATATTTACAAATCATACATCTGATAAAGGTCTTGTATCCAGAATATATAAATACCTCTTATAACTCAGCAACAAAAAGACAAACAATCCAATTTTTAAAATGAGCAAAGAACTTAAGTAGACACTTTTTTTTTTTTTTAAAGATTTTATTTATTTGACAGAGAGACACACAGTGACAGAGGGAACACAAGCAGGGGGAGCGGGAGAGGGAGAAGCAGGCTTCCTGCCTAGCAGGGAACCCGATGCAGGGCTCGATCCCAGGACCCCGGGATCATGACCTGAGCCGAAGGCAGACGCTTAACGACTGAGCCACCCAGGTGCCCCGAAAAGACACTTTTCTAAAGAAGATATACAAACAGTATATGAAAAGATGTTTAATATTATTGGCCATTAGGGAAATAAAAGTCAAAACCACAATGAGGTACTGGTTCTTACCTACTACAATGGCTATAAAACAAAACAAAACAATACAAGGCAAACAGAAAATAAAAACAAGCAATGGCAAGGAAGTGGAAAAATAGAATCCTCATATATTGCTGGTGGGAATGTAAAATGGTTTAGCCACTGTGGGAGACAACTTGGTACTTCCTCAACAAGTTAAACATAGAATTATTATATGACCCAGCAATTCCTCTGCTATTTATATACCCAAATAAGCTAAAAACAATGACTCAAACAAATACATGTACATGCAAGTTCATAGCAGCATTATACACAATAGCCAAAATATGGAACTAGCCCAATGACCATCAACAGATGAATGCATAAAAAAATGGTAGTATATGAACCCAGTGGAAATATTATTCACCTGTAAAAAGGACTGCAGTACTGATATCTGGTACACTGTGGATGTACCTCCAAGACATTGCACTAAGTAAAAGAAGTCAGACACAAAAGGTCACATATTGTAAGATCCATTTATATGAAATCATAATAAATCCAGATACAGAACAATGATTGTGGTTGTCAGGGGCTGGGAGTGGGGGAGAGAAACTGCTTAGCTGGTAAGAGGAGTGGAGTCATGGAAATCCCAGAGAATGAGATAGAGGTAGTGACTGAACAACACTGTATATGTACTAAATGTCACTGAATTGTTCACCTTAAAATATTAATCTGGTGCTATGTGAATTTCATCTCAATAAATTATTTAAACAAATTTTTTTTTTAAGATTTTATTTATTTATTTGTCAGAGAGAGAGAGAACAAGCAGGGGAAGCAGTGGGCAAAGGGAGAAGCAGGCTCCCCACTGAGTAAGGAGCCCGATTCGGGACTCGATCCCAGGACCCTGGGATCATGACCTGAGCCGAAGGCAGACACTTAATCGACTGAGCCACCCAGGCATCCCTAAACAAACAAATTTTTTAAAATGAATGACTAGAAAAGATGTAGCAGGAAAACAGGACAAGTGATGCAGTCAGATTCTAAGGGACTATGGGCACAGAACCCAGAGCCAATGCCACCCAGCCTTGGCAAAGAGGAGAAACTGAGAGTTCACTTAAGGTGGCTTAGATGTTCTCAGTAAAATAGAAAGTGTCCGGGGGCGTCTGGGTGGCTCAGTTGGTTAAGCCGCTGCCTTCGGCTCAGGTCATGATCCCAGGATCCTGGGATCGAGTCCCGCATCGGGCTCCCTGCTCAGCGGGGAGTCTGCTTCTCCCTCTGCCTGCCGCTCTCCTTGCTTGTGCTCTGTGTCAAATACATAAATAAAATCTTAAAAAAAAAAAACAAAAAAAAACTGAGGGACCTGGATTTTTTAAAAAAAGAAAGTGTCCGTGTTAAGAACACAATGATGTGAATAAAGGTACAGTTTGAGGTGGGAGAATAAAAAGGATGCGGTATATGTCCCAGCATCCTTTCAAGTGCCATTAGAAAACAGACTGAGCCCATAACTTCTGGACACACCCTAAACCACTCTCATAACCAGAGAAAGGGAAATTTAAACAACACCAGCACAACATTTTCCCCTCTTACGTGCAAAAGTAAAGATACTGGTAGTATTCGGTGGTGGTAAGGGTGTGTGGGAACAGAGGTACTCTCAAATACTGCGGGTGCTTTTTTCCACTGTGTATCTGACAACACATATCATAAACCTTGGAGGGGAAAAAGCCAGTAATTCCTGTTTACAGACTTATCCCAGAGAAATACTAGGGCAAGTATGCAAGGACATGTGCATAAAGACTGTTTATTGTCAACAACCTATCGGATACATAAATGGCCAAAAGACTCATCCACAATAGCCATGCAACCATGAACAATGATGATGTAGGTAGGTATCTGGCAATACGAAAAAACACTTATGTCAAACTTGTTGTGAAAAAGCACAATACAAAAAGAAAACTCAAAAGATGGTTCTATTTTTCTAAAATACATATGATGTTTATATATGGGTATAGTTAATAATTATATATATATGCATTTTTCAAAGTTTTATTACCTGGGTAACAATGGAATTGCTTTCATTTTCATTTTTTCAATGATTACAGATTGCTTTTATATCAGGAAAAAAAAATCTCACCATCTTACACATTTTGAAAAGGGAAAAAGGACAAAGGCTAAGTAAATATTTGAACAGACATCTCTATTCTGACAGCTTGAAAATATGTCACTAGGAGGAACTACAAGGCAACACATACACACAGGGCTGATACATATTTGTTTGCTTTTCTGAAAGGGCACTAAGAGAGCCAAGACTGACTTAAAAGAAGGGAGGCAAGTTAGGAGGGTGAAGGAAAGGAAGAGAGGGAGGGAGAAAGAATAGGGAGGGAGAGAGGAAGGAAGGGAAGGAGTCAGAGTTTGCCATATCTTAAAACAACATATCATAAAACAAGTGTCTTGGTTGTTTTACTTCAAAAATTCACTATGCTTAATTTTGATTAACAAAGTTGATGGATTAGGGGCACCTGGGTGGCTCAGTTAGTTTAAGCGACTGACTTGGTTTCAGCTCAGGTCTTGATCTCAGGGTCGTGAGATCGAGCCCTACACTGGGCTCCATGCTCAGTGTGGAGTCTGCCTGAGATTCTTTCCATTTCCCTCTCCCTTTGCCCCTCCCCCTGCTGAGGGGCATGCGCATGCGCATTCTCTCTTGCTCGCTCTCAAATATATAAATAAATAAAATCTTTTTAAAAAAAATAAATAAAGTCAATGGATTAAATATACAAGTGGAGCCAACCCCCCACGCTTGTCTGGCACCACATGGTTATGTCATACAATTACCCTTGTACCAGGGGTGTCTTCACAATCCAACCTAGAGTTTGGTCCCACTATGGGGATATGAGCCCTCTATGACTCACTCTCATTACAACTTAAATTCCTGGACAAGTACAAACACACAAAAAAGTAATAGGGCACTATGAAAGGTAAATAGACCAATTTTGATATAAAGTCAAAACTTGGAAAAATGTCCTACATAGGATGAATTTCATGTTTGTTTGTTTCTCCCATGTTTTTGCCCCAAAGGTGGGCCCCAGTTGCAGAGCTACACAGCATCATGGGCAGCTGAAACTCGAAGAGAAACCTGTCCTTCTGTATGCAGGGAAAGGCTTCTGTGAGCTGGAGTGAAGAGAGACCAGAAGGGGATGCCCTCATTCTACCTACACAAGCATCAGCCTAACCCCTGAGCTACATACGCACAGCACACACCGTAGCCAGCATAGCAAAAGCTAAGAAAATTGAACGAAGATTTGAACCATTCACGCAAGTTGCAGACTAACTGCTGAAGCACACGTGTGCAGGAAGGACACAGATCAGCAGTGCGAAAACTTATACTGAGATCTGAATCACTGCCCACAGGAAGCAAGTCAGAACTAAGGCTAAACCTCACCAGGTGACCATCTACTAAAATAAACTATCAATAGTTATCACAGGATTAAAACCGGACAGAGTACACACAATTGACCATTCACAAGGTCCAGCATCCAATCCAGAGTTATTTGACAAAGAGCCAGGAAAATGTGATCAATTCTAAACAGAATTCATTCTTGATGTGACCCAGATGTTGAAACTATCAGACAGATATTTTAAAGCAATTATTATAACTATGAGGTAAAGAAAAACACAATTGATAGGAATGAAAATTCAGTAATTCTCAGCAGAGAAATAGGAACCAATAAATTTAAAAAACAAAAATTTTAAAACTAAAAAATAATAATAATAATCTGAAATTTAAAAAAATATATTTTGATGCCCAAAGCAGCTGAGTGGAAGTGATACAGGAACATGAACATGGGTCAATAGAAATTATCTAGTATGAAAAACAGCAAAAGACAGAAAAAAGTGAGCAGAGTCTTAGGATCTTCTGGGATAAAATCAAAAGATCTAACATGGGTATAATTTGAGTTCTAGAAGGGTCAGAGGAAGAGATTGACGCAGAAAAGTTATCTGAAGAAATAATGACCAGAAACTTCACAAAATAGGTAAAAAGCATAAATTCATAGATTCAAGCTCAGTGAAACTGAAAACACATAAACTCCAAGGAAACCACAACTAGATGCCTCAAAATCAAACTGCTGAAAACCAAAGGTAAAGAAAAAAATCCTGAAAATAGCTAAAGAAAGATAATACATTATATAGAGGTGAATACTGACTGAATTCTGCATTTCTCTACAGAAGCTATAGAGGCAGAAGACAATGGAACAACATCTTTAAACTGCTGAGGAAAAAGATACGTCAATCCAGAATTCTATTCTCAATAAAAATATCCTTTACGGTAAGGGGTAAAGACCTTCTCAGATAAAGGAGCACTAAAAAATTCATCACCAACACACATGTTCTATAAGACATGCTAAGGGAAGTTTTCCATACCAAAGGTAAAAAAATACTAGAAGGAAACATGCATCCTCAGGAATGAAGGAAGAGCAAGACAAATTGCAAATAGCTAGGTAAATAGAATAGAAAACTATAATCTCTTATGCTCTTTCAAATGCATATGACTTTTGAGGCACCTGGGTGGCTGGCTCACTTGGTTAAGAGACTGCCTTCAGCTCAGGTCATGATCCTGGAGTCCTGGGATCAAGTCCCACATCGGGCCCCCTGCTTGGCGGGGAATCTGCTTCTCCCTCTGACCCTCCCCCCTCTCATGCTCTTTCTCTCTCTCTCATTCTCTCTCTCTCAAATAAATAAAATCTTTAAAAAAAATTAAAAATAAATTAAAAATAAAATAAAATGTCTATTTGCTCTTGTTAAAGCAAAAAATCTAACACTGGTGAGGTGTTCAATGTAGGTAGACATAATACATGTACCATAACAACATGAAGGTGACTGAGAGCAGAGGGTAAGGCTAGAATGCATATTTTAACATAAATAAAACAGACTTCAAGAAAAAGTGAAGTACCAGAGATAAAGATGATATTTCATAATGATAAAAGGGGCAATTCGTTCAGAAGACATAAAAGTTATAAAAGCATATGCGTCTAATGACATAGCTTCAAAACACATAAAGAAAAATTGATAGAATAAAAGAGCAAAAAGACAAATCCATACTCATGGTAGAAAATGTTAACATTCTTTTCTGGGAAACTGATAGAACACTAAGACCAAAAAAAAAAAAAAAAAAATCAGTAAACATAAAAGAGCTGAACACTATTCAATTACATTGATCTATTTGACATTTATAGAACATTCCACTCCTAGGTTTCTTCTCAAAGGAAATGGAAACATATAGGCACACCAAGACTCTTATACAAATATTCATCATAGCAGCTTTATTTGTAATAGCCAAAAGTGGAAACAACCTAAATGTCCATCAACAAGTGAATGGATAATCAGATTGGGGTATACAATAAAACAATAGTCAAAACAAAAAGGATTGAATGATGCATACAACGTTGATCAATATGCACAACAACATGGATTAATCTCAAAATCACTATGCTCAGGGAAAGAAGCAAAATATAAAGAATACATACAGTATGATTCCACTTATATAAAACTCTGGAATATCCAAACTGATCTATAATGACAGAGGTAGATCAGTGGTTGCCCAGCGACAGGTTGGAGGGAAGGATAGATTACCAAAAGAGCACAAGGCAACTTTGGTTGGTGATGGAAATGTTTATTATCCTGATGGTGGCGATGATATCATGGGTATATACACATGTCAAGAATGGATCAAACTGTATAGTTTAAATATTCATAGTTCGTTATATTTCTCTTATGCCCCAATAAAATTGGGAAAAATATTCAACTTAAAGACAGGGTTTTCAAAGCAAGGTCTGATCATTCACAGGAATTATCTAGGGTATTTGTTTAAAATGCACATCTCAGTCCTCATTCCAGACCCACAAAACCTGATGCGAACAGACATTTTAAGTAGACTCTCCAGGTGATTACCAGGCATATACGGAGAACCATTGCTTAAGGCCCAGTTCAAATACCACCTCCTCTCTGACACCTGCACTGATGTAACTGATGGACAGAGTTCCCTCTTCACAACTCCCAGAACCCCATCTCACGAATGGCACGTACGCTACCATGCTCTAATTATATAGTCTCATCTTCCCTACTACACTCGACTACTACAAATGTCGGAGAAGAGATGGAAGGAAAGGCAAAACAGTTTTATAGGGAAATGTCACATCTTACGGTTTTTGGGTCTTCCTCTTTGGCTAGTACAGTGCCTTACACACAAAAGATGCTGAGCAGCTGAATGGCAAGTCGGCTTGTATATAATAATATGCCTGGTTAGGCACACATCCTGGTTGATGCCATCTCAAAGTTCACCAACAGATTAATAACAGTGAATGTCACAAGTGTGTGCAGAGCCTGCAGAGATCGGCCTGGAGTAAACAGCCTGGAAACAGATTTTCACTCACATAGGAAAATCAGCATTAGTCATGCCACCCAGACATCCAAGCAAAGTGCAGAAAGTACACAACTCCTTGCAAACAGGCACCTAACTTATCCGGGACATACATTTCAAATACCCGTATTTCCAGCATTCCATCCTGAATGTAGTAACCAGAACAAGGCCTTGGTAAAATCTTCTCCAATCTTTCCATCCTCCCCATTCTGCCCACTGTACCTCTGTTACAAATACTTACCACACGGTATTGTACTCACTTATCTGCATGTCCTTGTATACTGTGCTATTCCCAAAGGCAAAGACAAGGCTTATTTTGCTTTTCTACAGCCTTAGAAGGAATTCAAGAAAAATGTGACAGACAAATGAACAACAAAGAATGACTATTAAAACTGGAAACTGTTCATGTACATATTTACAAGGTTTTTCCCAAAAGAGTCCACTTTTAAATTTGAACAAAAGGTAAGGAAAGAGATTCCATTTTTTAAAAGTTATTTTCCACTACAGGGCTTTTTCTATCCCCTGGCCTATGTGCAATCTTTTAAATTTCACAGGGGCTCAATAAATGGTAAATTCCTTTCTGGCATGATCACAGCCTACTGTCACCCCTGGTGATGGTTTGATATGTTTGTGCTCCACATATTAGCTGAAAAGACATTAGCAGCCTGAGTCAGCTCAACGGGAAATAAGAGTGTAGTGTTCGGGGACATGACTCAGTCCTGCCCTCAAAACATCTCCTCCAGGAAAAAACAATCAAATCATCACGACAACAGTAACCACCCACATCACAATTACTAAATCTAAGAAGTCTGAAAGGAAGGGTGAAGACACTATAAATTAAAGAAGAAGAAATAAAGTAAAATTCTATAAGCCATGTGGAAGAGCCTTATCTTATTCCAGGAAAAAAAAAAAAAAAAAAACTACATCAATGCCATAGTCAACTTAAATGTGTAATAAAGTGTTTTCGCTGACTATTCATATTAGCAATCTTATTTCACTCTTTTAATTAAATGCCTTCTGGGGCGCCTGGATGGCTCAGTCGTTAAGCATCTGCCTTTGGCTCAGGTCATGATCCCAGGGTCCTGGAATCGAGCCCCGCATCAGGCTCCCTGCTCAGCGGGAAACCTGCTTCTCCCTCTCCCACTGCCCCTGCTTGTGTTCCCTCTCTCGCTGTGTCTCTCTCTGTCAAATAAATAAATAAAATCTTAAAAAAAAAAAAATTAAATGCCTTCTATCACAGGCGATAACACACATGATGGCTGGGCCCTTCTATAGGCGTAACGAATAAAAGAGAACAAAGAGAGCTCTGTTTGCTGTCGTTTGTTTCATTTGGTTTCATTTCTTCATTCTGTGTTGGACACAATCATTTAATTGAAATGGATTTCTAGCCACTTCAAAATCACACAATTTACTATCTGGGTATAGCACAGCATGGTTCCTTTCTCGGGCTCTGTAAATGGGGATGATACCAGCATCTACATCGGAGCCTTGTTCTCAAAGCTAAACGGAAGAAAGTTTCCAGGGCCTTCAGTGAGGTGCTGGCCCACAGGAAGGGCTCAAGCGTGGCAACTAGTATCACGGTCCCATCACGGCTTCTTTGGTTTCCAGTTACCTCAGCACTTACCTGCACTTCTATGAGACCTTTAAAGAAGGAGATCTACAGCCACCAATTTCAGTGTTTCTTGGAAGTTCTATTTTTTTTTTTTTTTTTTAAGTAGGCTCCATGCCCAGCGTGGAGCCCAACGCGGGGCTTGAACTCAAGACCCTGAGATCAAGACCTGAGCTGAGATCAGGAATCAGATGCTTAACCCACTGAACCACCCAGGGGCCCCTGGAAGTTCCATTTTACCAGGCAGGGGAGGGGGAGATGGGAGGGAAGAAAATGTCGGAGAAGAGATGGAAGGAAAGGCAAAACAGAACTAGAAGGATGAGGCGTGCAGTCTGCCTTTCTCAAGGCCACAGGAACTCAGAAAACAGAAAATGAGCTGTTCTTACAAATAATGCCTGTGCTTAGTGATTGCCAGGCACACATTTAAAAAATTTTTAACTCCAGATGTCAAAACACATCCCAGTCTGAGAACACAGAGCAGAACTCTGTCACAATAACTTCAAGTTCAACTAGCAAAGCCCACACAAAATTTCTTTTACAAAACCATCTCTTCCTCCTTTTCTTGTCTCCCTCTCTTGCAAGATATTTAATTTAAATTTTATCTGTACAATTCCCCACCAACTTAAAGCACATTCTATCACGAGTGTGAACCTCTCAAACATATCTGCATCTTAGATGCCCTAGTTTGGTTTTGTTTAATTTTTTTTTTCTTTCACTTTGTCATTTCCTTCAAGAATACTTGACATGGCTAACTGTATAACAGCAGTCTCATTAATGAGCAATAATGACTTGGAAACCTTTTTCAGATAACTGTATTTGGCCAATTACTGTATGAATAAACACCATAAAAACCCATCAAGGATACTGGAAAAGATACAAGGAAGCACAATTCCTAGTGACAACTGATATGTAAGCTGATCATCCCGACCGGCTTGCTCAATTCTGGCCCCTGACAACACACACTCCTGGGGGGAAGCCTGGGATTCCTTGAACTCTTCTAAGAAGCAAAACAAAACAAACAAAAACACCACAGAAGTATTTGGAACTAGCTCCTACTCAGGAAGAGATTAAATCTTACATGATTGCTTCCAATATTTTGTGTTTTCTACTAGATGTATATATGCCTATTAGGCTGATTGTCCTGTTGTCTCTTACTATATATTCTTAATTTTCTTTTTCCTTCTAAAATCACTCAAACCAGAATCACAGATACTAAGATGACTAAGATCAAAGAGGTAATCGAGTTCCAGTTAGTTAGAAATCATTCCTGTGATAGGCAGGACAGCCTCTGTTTAAATATTTTCTTTTTAAGGGGACTCTCTGTTGAGAAATGGCTCTAACCATTGGGGAAAAAAATTAAAAACAACATCAGCGATTAATTTTAGCCCAGATTTACTGTGTGCCAGACCCTGTGCTAACAGGCATGTTACATGTATCACCTCAATTAATCCTCATAATGAAACTTTGAGGGAGGTATCATTGCGTCCATTCTAACTATGAGAAAGACTCACAAGGGTTAAGCCACTTGCCCAAAGACACACAGCTGTCAACTGACAGAAAACCTAAGACAGATACCCAGGCCCAAGCCTCACAACTTTTATTCATAGCCCCTAATAATGTGACCTCTCTGTCCCTCTTCTCTAGGTCAGATCTTCAAATATGTGAAAACCATCCAAGAAGCATCTGGCACTGCCCTACGCTTTCCCCCAGCCTTCCTTGCCAGAATGGAGAGGAATCTGTGAGCTGAGTCCAGGCTCCTGCAGACAGAGGTTACCTATGAGGAAGAAGGGAAAGCCAGCCTCCGGTCTCACAAATCTTGCACTTCCCTGCACCTCATCTCTTCTGTCTCACTCCAACCTTAATCTCCAACCCCATGACTTTACCTGCGGTCTCTCCACATTTCTTAGTCACCCAGAGGGCCTGCTCTTCTCCATTCTGCTGCATGAGGCCCTGTGCCCAACCCTGAACCAGAGCCACTGCCCTCCAAGGCCAGAGAGCAAATGTCCTACTATGGGAAGTGGGGAGGGACTCAGGGCAATCCACATCAGCTCCCCTCCCCTTACTGCTTACGCAGTGAGCTCCTGCTCAAACACCCAATCCTGACCACCTTCCCAGGGAGGATTTATACTCTGAAAGAGTATTTTTTAATTACATTCAGATAGTGATTTAAAAAAAAAAAAGCTCTGAAATTAAGTTCAGAAATACTCATTTTTATTAAGCAACGGTCCTGCAGAGAAGAGCTGTAAAGATCTTTCTCAAGTACCTGCAGATACAGGTAGGATTTAATGAGAGGCCTCATTTTCCCACTTAACCTCAGTCAGGTGGCACTGCCAACAGCGAGGACAGCAAACAACACAACTTTATAGGTCTGAGTATTCTTCTATTGTATTTTGTTGTATTTTCAGAAATATCTTGAATTTGGGGCACTATTATAATGAAATAAGAACAAAAAAGGATTATACATTGGCCTTGTTCTTAAATAGTTTGGAGGACAAACTGCACTCAGGTGATATGCGTCAACTGCCTATGGGCAATTGCAAAGCAACATATCAAAAAATTTGAAATTAAGAAGTACAAGTCCAAGACTTAAATGTTAACAAGGAAAATTTCCAAACACAAGAAGTCTTTACAAAATTAGATGTGAGAAATTAAGTTTTTCCAGAGTTAAGTGTCAGAGATAAGTCTGGAGGGCAACAGGAGGAAAGAAAGATGGTGAGGCGATCCCCACACGGGTATGTAAATGCATATGAAAATGAGTATGCAAACGAAGGTAAAGAAGAAAGTCTTTTTTAAGAGAGCCTATAAATAAAATGTTGGATTCTTTTCTACCTGAATTTACCAGTTGCTGTTCCATCACCCCGCAGCCAAGCACTTCTAGCCATTCTCCATGAAAGTTGATCTCCATCTCAAAGGAAGGATGAGTAAAAGGAAAGTAGCAGTCTACCCATCTAATGTCCAGTCCTGAAAAGATGCCAAATAAAAACAGATAGTGTTAAAAGGCAGTCTATCCTTCCTTATGATCAAGCTTGCCCTTCCGCTAATGACAACAATTACGACATTCTGAGTAAAATAAATAGCAAACAAACTCATTTGCAACACGTTAGGGGGAGGTAATAAATCTTAAAACTTGTGAAAAACTGGGCATGTCTTTTTCAATATGAAAAACACTTTGTGCAGCTCCAGGACCCTCTAAAACCAAATCAGTCACTTGTCAAATCCCTGCAAACACCTGGCAGAAGGAAAAAAATTAGGTAAGATCATGGGAAAGCTGGTGATTCTGTTAGTTCTATAAGTGAAAATGATATCTTTTCAGAGTTAAAGAAAAAGGAGTTTTACTATATATGCTGCAAACTTACTTATCAACAATATGACCAATATAGGATAAACTAACCAACTTTTACTTCTGTAAGTATATATATATATATATATTTTAATTAAGTTTATAAGAACAAATAAAAAACTAAGATCAACTAAATGTAAGCAAAACATCTGGAAAGTCAAATTTTTTTTCTACAGAGGAATGACAAATATTCACACATCTAAACAAACAAGTAAATGCTAGAATGAATTTCTCAATAAGCAATCTTGAACATGGCACTCATAAATAATATTATTATTAATTAACAAAGGAAAAGACTAATGAATTAAAAACAATTAAAGCCTGCAAAGAGCAGACGTTACTAACAGCAGAAAAAGCAGACGCGAAGGTCACGTGGTAGCTAGATACCCACCATGAGGAACACAGAAAAGTGGGCAGCTGACGAATCATCTACGGTCTCCTGCCCTGGCTCCCTTCACTTTGTGTAATGATCTTTCTGTTCTTTAAGCAAACGCTCCTGATTCCATTTCTCCATGGTAACATGACCTCCTACGAACTGAGAATACTGTCTTTTCTCACCCAAGACTATCTGCATTTTAAACCTTGTGGGAATCAGAATGTGAAATGAAAAAAATAAAAATAACAAAAATTGCTTCCATTTATTGAGGACTCTGTCAGCCCACCTCACAGGGAAAAAGATGAATAGATAGCTCAAGTGTAGAGGCACAGAGCTAGCAGATGACTAGGCCAAACCCAGGTCGGCCTGACTCCAAAACTCACGCTCTTGACAATTAAAATATAATTCCTGCCCATCAAAATAAGGTATTTCAAGAATCAAAAAGCACATGAGAACAGGGGCACCTAGGTGGCTCAGTAGGTAAGCATCTGCCTTCGGCTCAGGTCAGGATCCCAGGGTCCTGGGATCGAGCCCCACATTCGGCTCCCTGCTCCGCAGGAAGCCTGCTTCTCCCTCTCCCACTCCCCCTGCTTGTGTTCCCTCTCTCGCTGTCTCTCTCTCTGTCAAAAAATAAATAAAATCTTTAAAAAAAAAAAAAAGCACATGAGAACAGAATTATGAAACATGGGGACCTTCCCTATGCCCCAGATGACAAGGGACAAGGTAGGCTTTTCTTTCATTGTTCTAAGAACATTTTAGTTGCCTTATTTTCCTACTTACCTGCTATCTATAGCAAGTGACAACTGATTTCTGTTACACCAGTAATACCGTATTTCCCCCTCTTGTTATACATGTGCTGTAACAAACGTTACACTGAACATAAAATACAGTGCACAATTTGACAAACATTAACATGTATACAACCATGAAACTGTCACCACGATCAATATAATGAATATATGCATCAACCCCAAAAGTTTCCAAGTGCCCTTTAGTAACCCTACCCACCTGCCTGTTGCCCCCACCTCTTCTCCTCATCCCCACAACCCCAGGCAACTGCAGATCTCCTTTCTGTCCCTACAAAGGAGTCTGCATTTTCTAGAATTTTATAACAATGCAATCATACAGCATGTACTTTTTTTTCGGTATGGCTTCTTTCACTCAGCAGAATGATTTTAAGATTCACCCATGATTCACATATCATTAGTGTCTTTTTTTTTTAAAGATTTTATTTATTTATTTAAGAGAGAGCGCTTGCACTCAAGAGAGAGCACGAGCGGGGAGGGGGGGGGCAGAGGGAGAGGAAGAAGCAGGCTCCCCGCTAATAGATCATGACCTGAGCCAAAGGCAGATGCTTAACCAACTGAGCCACCCAGGTGCCCCTAGTTCCTTCCTTCTTATTACTGAATAGATTTCGCCAACAGCTCTTCTAATGGGGGGTGAAAAAGTTGGTCCTATTGCAGGCCACTGGAGAAGTGTCTTAGGTCCCCTGAGTAGTTCTGACTTTTCTGTACGGAAGCCACTAGGATGCAGAGCAGGTGCTTATTTGCCACTATGTTCTGAGAAGAAGGTATCAGTACACCTGTGTGTTTGTCCATCTTTGGGACCAACAATCCCCTACCATATTTTTATTAAAAAGCTGCAGAGGCAGTCCTGCTGGTAAACAGAAATGTGTGAAGCACTGGGATATACAACTGAGTGCCGACGGACCAGCAGATAAAGCATTTTTATCATTCTTTTTTGTAACTCCTGCCAGATAAGCACAAATCACCTAGCGAAAACAATTTAGAAAAACCAATTTTGTTTACATGACTTGGATCAAATTCTACCAAAAGCAAGATGAGTACTCAGGGTTAACAGGATGATTCCATCATGACATAATTAAACATCACCTGGAACAGAGTTAGGTGAGGTCTACACAAATGAATTTTTCTTGCATATCCTTATTTTATTCCTTTGGACAAGCTAAATGCATACAATTTAGGGTTGTTTTTTTTAAGATTTTATTTATTTATTTGAGAGAGAGGCAGACAGAGATAGCAACAGAGATAGTGAGAGAGAGCACAAGCAGGGAGGACACAGAGAAGCAGGCTCCCCGCTGAGCAGGGAGACTGATCCCAGGACTGAGATCATGACCTGTGAGCCGAAGGCAGATGCTTAACCAACTGAGCCACCCAGGCACCCCACATAGAATTTAGTTTACATAGCTTTATATCTCACACCTGTAAAACCTTAAGTCCCTACCCCAAGGAGAAAGATTATTTCAGATATTACTAAGCCCTGAAAATAATCACGTGTTGATTAAAGTAATTCTATTATCAATTTGTATTAAGCTCAAACTAAATCCCTACTGCATAAAGTCTATGGGAAGTGAAGCCTGCATAGAGACAGGACTCTATCTCCACACACCCATCTGCGCTGCTGGTGTGATGGTGTCAAGAGAGCACAAGGACTGAACTGGAAAGTGATGTAAGGATCTCACCCCTTCTCTGGGAAGTTTTTTTTACCGAAGGGTTTTGGCCACTTCTAGAAGTAGGAAAAACGATAACTTTGGAATAACATGTTTTTAATGTTGCATAAATTCTTTTTTTTTTAAAGATTTTATTTATTTATTTTTTTTTTTTAAAGATTTTTATTTATTTATTCATGAGAGACCGAGAGAGAGAGGCAGAGGGAGAAGCAGGGTCCCAAGGAGCAGAGAGCCCGATGCGGGACTCGATCCCAGGACCCTGGGATCATGACCTGAGCCAAAGGCAGACGCTTAACCATCTGAGCCACCCAGGCGCCCAGATTTTATTTATTTATTTGAGAGAGAGAATGAGACAGAGAGCATGAGAGGGGGGAGGGTCAGAGGGAGAAGCAGACTCCCTGCTGAGCAGGGAGCCCGATGCGGGACTCGATCCCGGGACTCCAGGATCATGACCTGAGCCGAAGGCAGTCGCTTAACCAACTGAGCCACCCAGGCGCCCCAATGTTGCATAAATTCTTAAGATCAAATGTCCATATATTGGTTGCATCAACCCTTGCTGTTTTTTGGTTTCAGACCTCAGTCACCCTGGCCCTGGGTTTCTTCTTGCTCAAGTGCCCCCAAAGGTATCTATCAGAAACAAGGAAAGTAATTGCAGAATACGTGAAGATGATTAGTATTACTCACTTGTGGAGCAGAACCCATTAATAATAATATCACAGAAACTAAGAAAACACAGATTGGCAAAAGTTACATCCAATGCATCTAGAACATTTGTAATCCTCTTCACCTCCTTGGATCCTTTGTTAAAAGTTTCCTTTTTAAATCTACATGACCTTGCAAAGAATGCAAAGCCCATACACCATTTATTCTCTTTGTTCCACTTCTTTAAAGACTTCAGTTCTTCAATTCTGCTTCCTTCACAACAACAGGCAAGAGCCAAAATCTATGAAACCCCAGTTTGGGGAAGCCTGTAGCTCTACTTCAAACATAAATGGTCCTTATTTGAAAGTAAATTCTATTAGTTAATGTGTAATTTTTGCCAAAACACCATATTTTCTATATTTTCTAACAATTTAAATTCCAGTTACATTGACACATTAACAGTAATTCTTTTAAATCACTACTAGTGGAATCATTTATTGAATACTTTTTTTTTTTTAAGATTTTATTTATTTGTCAGAGAGAGAGCACAAGCAGGGGGAGTGACAGGCAGAGGGAGAGGGAGACTCACTGCTGAGCAAGGAGCTTGACGGGGACTTGATCCTAGGATCCTGGGATCATGACCTGCTGAAGGCAGACGCTTAACCGACTGAACCACCCAGGCATCCCTTATTTAATACTTTTATGTAACACCCAAAATACGCTTTCTTCATGTTTTGTCCCCATAACCTCAAAACTATAGTAAGGATTAATATATTGGGTTTAAAAAGCAACTTGACATACAGCTTATATTAAAAGATGTGATACTGAATAGCCAGCTAAAAACTTAGTATGGCTTAATTCACATGCCATGTACCAGGAGTCAGTAAAAAAATCCACTTAAAACTATGTATTTTGTGTTACATATTAATAGAGAAAAATTTTTTTAAAACATGTCCAAATCATATAGATTCATTATGCATTAGACCAATCTCATATTGGGATGATAGAGGGAAATTAAATGCACAGGTGTTATATATCTAATGGAAAATAATGCCAAAGTTTTTTCTTTTGTTCTTTCTTCACTTGGTTGGTTGGTTGGTTTGGACGGAATGATTTACTAAACCATATTTATAAATGAAGCTCAGAGCTTTTTAAAAATTGCCTTAGAACTCTGAGAGACTATAGCAACTGTCAAAAATTATACACCTTAATTTTTAGCTAGGAGCCAAGTAGAAGAAAGAACACCTGAGAGTAAACCAAACCTGATTTGCGTCTCACATTTTGACCTTTTTGCTGTGAAACAGTGAGCAGGTTAATTAACCTCTCTGAGACTGATGTTTCTCCCTGCTGTGTACAATGCTGGCTATCTCACCGGGGTCTGGAGTAAAGAACCTATGGGAGGAGTCCAGGTTTTCTCAAAGGCAGAGATCCTCTTTGGCAATGTGGGCACTCACTCTGCTTTCTCTCCTAAATGAGGATGCTGATTTTGTCCAAGAATGAAGAGAGCACAAAGTCAATTGGGACCTCAGATATGATTAGTGAAAATTCCTTCATAATAATGCTGTGAGCTCAAATGGGAGAGGGGTTGCTAGAAGTCTAATCCTCTCAACTCTGGTGAGGTATTACCTGCCCCTACTGGCCGCAGGGAACCAGGGGCATGGGAAAGGCAGCACTGAATCTCATCTGCTTTGTACACCAGCCTCACAACTGCTCGATCCTTGGAAAGCCAATGGGGGACACAATGAAGGGGGGCTGTGTGGGGGTCTCCTCCCACCAATCCCTGTCTCCTATGCGATGTTGCAGTGTTTAACCACCCTCACGTACTGTAAATATTAAACAGGTGTCATTCCTTCTCACCCCCCCAACCCACCTTCATCACAGATCTCATATAATACATTTAATTGTCCTGACTTACTGGCTCACTAAGGGATTCGTCCTCTTTCCCATACCCCTTATATTTAAAGATGAGACTTTGCTATCAGAACCACCTCCCAGAGGTGTGAGAATGTAGATTTTAAAAGGTTGATGGCCCAAACTAGAACACGTACCAGTGATTTTATATATCCTCCCAAAGTTTCCCTCCCCTGAAGCAGATAATTTTTTAAACTGACTATACAAATATGCAATTAATAGGTGCTATTGGGCATTAATTTTTCAACAAGTTTTTCATTGGTTGGTAGCAGAGAAATAGAATGTAGCGCTCTGATATAGGGCTGCTCCTCACGCTTTCTGCACAGGATTTAGCATGCATCCAAGGAAAGAAAGCAAGGTGGGGAGAAAAAGAAAGAAAGGCTAAAAATAAATTCTTAGAAAAACTAAGATCATCCTAGATGACTACAGTCTCACTAGGGAAATTACCTGGCCATCACCGTCAAAGTTACCTGACAATTCCATCTTTTCTGCTTCTGTTTAATTGAATTAAAACCCACAGCCCTTTAAACTGAAAATACAGCAAGCAGCATACAGGCATTTTTTTTCCCCAGATTTCTCAAGATCTCTATATTCTAATGGCTTTCTTTAAAAAAATTATTTTGGGGCACCTGGGTGGCTCAGTCAGTTAAGCGTCCGACTCTTGATTTCAGCTCAGGTCACGATCTCAGGGTCGTGAGATCAAGTTCCGAGTCAGGTTCCCGAGGTGGGGGTGGCACCTGCTTAGGATTCTCTCTCTCCCTCTCCCTCTGCCCCCCGCTGCTCCTTCTCTTAAAAAAATGTAACAGGTATTGTGTTCGCAGGGTTCAAAATCGAAATACTGTAAGAGGATACATTTTACTATATAAAAGAGCATCAGTGGCATCACAAGGAACAAAACTTTTGTGACCATGTGAGCTGATGGATGCTAAGTTTACTGTGATCATTTCATAATATACACACATGCGAGGTCATTATGTTGTATCCCTTAAACTAATAAAACTTGTATGTCAATTATATCTCAATAAAACTGGGGGAAAATAGGGCATCAGTTAAAGTGTCACTGCATCCCTGTCCCTGTGCTACCGCCTCCTCTTGGACCCTCCTCTTGGACCCCTGCTAGGGTTACCTTCTCATCACCAGATGTAAGCAAATACGAACATGTACGTCTATTTTTCCTCCTTTCTTATATAAAAGACAGCATTCTTGCACATTATTCTACACCATGCTTTTTTCACTTAATGATACGTTCTGTAGGCCTCTCCACCTGAATACACACAGCACGTACCGCCTCATTCCTTTCCTTACTCCTGCATAGTGTTCCAGCAAGTGGCTCTGCCACATTTATGTAAGAAGACCCTTATACTTGAATTATATCCATTATTCTGCTATGAGCAACAGTGCTCCAACAAACTACCGTGCTGTTCAAAGAGGAAATGCTTGTATAGTTCTAATATTGTCCTCTGTAGGAGTTGCACCATTTTGCACTCCCATCAGCTCAATATTTTTCAAGGGGGCCAAGACCACACAACTAGTTAGTAAAAGAGTCAAATCCGAGCTCAGGTCCTGGCTGAACATTCAGGGTATCTGCTGGGTGCCGAGACAAGACCACCCAGGTTGACCTCCCTGGGCAGCTCCCACGTAGCCAATGAAGAAGCTGAGCACCACGGATAAGACTCCCAGGTTCCTGCTGAGTCCCTCACCCTTGCTGTCTGTTTGCACCTCCTGTCTCTCCCCCAGCAAACGAGAAGAGTATCCTCTGGACTGAGTAACCACGTGGCTGGCAGTAATGAGGGAGAGGAAGCACAGGTAAGGCTTGAGGCAGCCATGTGGGAATATGAATGTTGATTCCATTTCCAAAGCCCACCCCACAAGCAGCATGAAGTCATTCACAACTTACAGTGAATTCCCCATGTAGGGCCTTGGGAACCTGGCAATGCCATCACAGTGACCCTTCAGCACACCAATCCTATGTGTCTACACAGCCACATACCCTTGAGTCCAGGACCACAGACTGCTAAGTGGAATAAAGTCATTCCAACTACACAATTAATGTGAAACATTACCTTTTCCCTCTCAGAGAGGGAAAGAGGGTAATAAAATTCTCGGTGTGGGACCTCCACAGCACACAGGACAAGACAGAAGCTATTAGCACTATTTCAGCCACAATGACTCCCTCTGCTAAGACATTCCCAACGTAATAGCGGAAAACAAAAAACCTAGCATTTTCTATCACCAACACTGATAGTGTAACTGATCACACAGCTATTATCACAGTCTTCTACTTGGTGGAAAGACCTGTGTGATGAAGTGTTGTTCCAGGCTCTTGCCCTGGACAAGGGACACGGGAATCCTTTTGATTAGGGCTTAGATCTGGAAATGATATTATCATCTCTCCACCTCATAATGGGTTGAAAATGGAGTATAGCACAATTTAATGTGCCCTCCTTCCAAACCTGGGCATGGGGTCAGAGGCACAAGGATAAGTGACTGTTCTCTGGCTGTGTAGGGAACAGAGAGGACAGCTTAACAGCAACCTGGCCTGGGGTGAGCCACAGGATGGTACACAGAGAAACCTTCTAGACAGAAAGCTCACACTCCACCCTCTACAAATCTGATCAAAGAGACATGGGTAGATGGGTCATAGCGTAAGGAAAGAGCGATCCTAGATCTAGGATCAAATCCCAGCTCCACCATTTTAGCCAAGCAAGTTCCTTACCCTCCTTCACTGCCTCCATTTTGCTTAAAATAAGAATACTTAACTCACAGAGTTTTGGTGACAATTCAGTAAGGAAAAGTATGTAAAGAACCTAAACGCCAAATGGGTGATTTTTGAATTGAACGTCACTGAAAGTCAGGCCATAATCTAAAATATCTTTCACTTTTATAAAAATATGAAAAAAAATAAGCATTTCTAAATTGCATTCCTAAGGTAATCAACATGTGCTGTTCATTTCCTGTGACGCTGTGCTGAATCCCTTGCATGTCTTCTCTAATCTTTACACTGGTATAAGGCTGGCATAAACACTGCTCAGGAACCACCATTATTCTCATTTTATAGAAGAAAGAATGGTGGTCACAACAGCTTACATACCTAAGTTTACACAGTAAATGCCATGATCAGAATTCAAATCCAGGTGTCAGACAATAAGCCCTATGCTGCCCTCCACTGGAGCAGACAACGAAAGCTACACTAACTTGGTTTTCCATGCAAAGTGGCCTTACAAGACCAAATGACACCATCAGACTCCTTGTTTTTCCAATACATTAACGACAGGTATGATAAAAAGGAAAAAAACAAAAAGGTATAATCTACATTCAATACTTCCTTCCATAGGCTAGAAACAGAACAGAAATGCAAAACCGTGAGAGAGGAGAAAGCACAGTGCTGCTGGGCTCGGGGTCCACACTCAGGAAAGGAGCCAGGAGCCTGCCTTCAGAAGGATAATGTACTACTGGCTTGCGATCTGAGGGAGACTAAAAGCTTAGAGTCAGATGCTGGAATGGAATAAGCTTCATGCTCGTAAAAGGAGAGTGACAAAAACTCGCCAAATACAGCCTGGGGCAGGAGCTCTGAAGAGCTGTAGGCTCAGAGATCCAAGCCATAGGTGTTGGATCTGCCATCCCCTAAATCAGAGCTAGTTAGTACATCTGACAGATCTTTCTAAGTCCATTCTGGATTTCAGGCCCAGAGAGCTACATGGAACCAACTGCAAAGTCACATAAGGGAGAAATAAGCAAAGCAGGAGAGGACAAGAGGGAGGAAAACAGAGAAAAGGAGAAAAACAAAAGCAAAAATCCTCCACTGAACAGGAACCTGCAAATCAAAATTCCAAAGTACATGAATAAATCTAATGTTAAATAAGCCAGTCAACAAAACCAACCATCAAACATGAATTCAGTCCAGATGAGATTAATTTTCTAAAACAACCTGATATTTTAGGGGTGCCTGGGTGGCTCAGTTGGTTGAGTATCCGACTCTCAGTTTTGGCTCAAGACTCATGATCTCAGGGTCCTGAGACTGAGCCCCATGGTGGGCTCTGTACTCAACAGGGAGTCTGCTTAGAATTCCCTCTGCCCCTTCTCCACCCCGAAATAAATAAACAAATCTTTAAAAAAAAAAAAAAAAAAAACCTGATATTTTAAAATAAGTATGTTTCCAATATCCCAAGAGATAAAGCACAATTCACTGATTTTTCCTAAAAAAAAAAATCATAAGGCAATCTTTTTGTAAACCAGATCTAAAACAATGCAACTTTAAGATTTTAGCCATCTCCCTATCAAACTCTGCTTTGAGAAGGAAAACCCCAGCCCCAGTTACAAGGAATTCCTGTTATAAACATTAAGCATCATCAAAAAAGAAGCCAAAGAAAAATAAAAAGAGTAAGTGATAAGAGGTGTAAGAAAAATAAGAAAAGGCATATTTCTTTTTTTTCTTATTTTACAGTACTCTACTTACGATTTTTCGACTTTACAATGGAGTGAAAGTGATACGCATTCAGTAGAAACCGTACTTCTAATTTTGAATTTTGATCTTTTCCTAGGCTCTCGTGCTGCAGCAAGCTGCTACTCCCAGTCAGCCACACGATCACAAGGGTAACAACTGATACACTTCCAACCATTCTATATGCATACAACTATTCTGTTTTTCACTTTCAGTTCAGTATTCAACAAATTACATGAGATACTCATGACTTTTTTATTATCAGATAGGTTTTGTGCTAGATGATTTTGCCCAACTGTAGGCTAATGTAAGTGTTCTGAGCACATGTAAGGTAGGCTAGGCTGAACTATAATGTTTGGCAGGTTAGGTGTATTAAATGCATATTCTATTGAGGATATTTTCAACTTACAATGGGTTTATCAGGACGTAACCCCATCATAAGTCGAGGAAGATCTACATCTAAAAAAAGGAGTAGTCAAAGTGTCAAATGAAAAAGAAAGACTTCCATATCTGGACAATGTGGAAAAATGAACCAGTTTTACCCTTCCATGTGAAAAACTAAAACAAAAAAAATGCCACATGAGACACTGGACATCCAGGTAACCAAGGGCACTGATCCCTGGGAGGTGAGTCCTAACACTGCCCCAACAGAGAACACAGAAAGAGCCCAGAAGTCTTCCCAAGTTGAAGAGACAGAGCTGGGAGTCTGGACAAGTCAGGGTTAACTAGAATTCGTAGGATAGAGTGAAGGAGAGAAGAGGACTGTATAGACAGAGAACCCTGAAGACCTGCCAAAAAAAAAAAAACACAAAAAACCCTTTAGTATTCAATTGAATACTGTCAGTGCTTGAACCTTCCCAAGGCCAGAGAACAAACAACACAAAAAGATTAGAGGGAATAATGCTGGGAGCTCACAAGGACCAAGAATATTGCCAGTTCCCAAAAGCCAAGCAGAAAACCTAATAATCAATGGGCTATCAGTTACAGTACTAAAACAGGTCTTACATTGGTTGTGGACTGAAACCCTACGCTGTCCTGTCTAACAAGACTTAAAAAAGAAGGGCCAAAAGGATTAAGGTATTTCTAAGTAATCCTGGAAAAAAACCTCAGGAATATTATGAGGAATACAAAAATACTGATAATATTACAAGGTAAAATTAACACTGCTTGGCATTCCACAAAAAAATTATCATGCAAAGAAGAAAAAAACTAGAGAAAAATAAGTAACAATTCATCAACAAATGACACAGACAATAGAAGTACTAGAAAAAAGACATTAAAATATGTATCATGATAGTACTCAATGTGTTCAAAAAGTTAAAGGAAAGAAAATGTTATGTAGAGACAAAGAAGATATAAAAAAGACCCTAACTGAAACAAATGAATGGGGTGAATAAGAAAGGAACACTGGCTAGAATTAACAGCAGATTAGACACTGCAAAAAAATAATTGGTAAACTTGAAGATACAGCAATGGAAACTATCCAAAAGGAAACACAGAAGGAGAAAAAAAGAAACAACACTGAAAGAAAAGTGAACAGAACACCAATGAATTGTGAAAAAGTTTCAAATAGCCAAATATAGATGTAATTGGAATCCCAAAAGGAATGAATTAATAGAGAAAATATATGAAGAAAAAATTTACCAAAATTTCTCAAATTTGATGAAAAATATAAACCCATCAATCCCAGCTCAATCAATGTCAGGCACACACACACACACAAAAATCTAAAGAAAACTACACCTATACAAATCATAACTAAATTGCTTAAATTCAATGACAAAAAATTTCAAAAACAGTCAAAGAGAAAAGACACATTATGTACAGAAGAACAAAGGCAAAAGCAAGAATGACAGCAGATTTCTAAAGAGAAACAATGTAAATGAAAAGAGACAGAAACAATATTTTTAAAGAACTAAAACAAAAAACCCGTCAATCTTGAATCCTTCACCCAATGAAAATAACACAAAAATAAAGACCACTGGACATAACTAGTTGGGTAAATATAAGACTTTTTTTCTTATTATTTAAATATCTTTAAAAGCTAATCAACTGTTCAAAACAAAAATAACCACAATGTATTTAGCAGTTGATAACACATATAAAAGTAAAGTTCATAACACCAAGAGCATAAAGTCCAAAAAGGGAGAGATCAAAGTCTATTGCTGCAAGGTTCTTATACTGTACACGAGTAGTATATTATCACTTGAAGACGGACTATGATAACTTAAAGATATATACTACCAACCATAAAGCAATTACTAGAATAACACAAAAAGTTATAGCTACTAAGCCAAACAAAGCAGATAAAACGAAATAGTAAAAACTCGACAATTAATCCAAAGGAAGCAAAGTTAAAAAATAAAAAAAAAAAAGAGAGAAAGAACCAAGAACAAATATGACAAACAAAACAAATAGCAAAAATGATCATTTAAACTCAACCACAGTTCAGTTAGCTAAATAAATAAATAAATAAAGTCCATTTTAATAAAAAAAAACTCAACCACATCAACATCCAAATAAATGCAAATCATCTCATTAAAACAACTTTGAACAAGAACAAAGTTGAAAGACTTTAACTGACTTCAAGACCTATTATGAAACTACTGTATGTGCAATATTGCATCAAGATAGACAAATAATAGATGAATGGAACAGAATAGAGTCCAGAAATAGACCCAAATATATATATATAGTCAGTTGATTTTAGACAATGGTAGAAAGGCAAGTAAGTAGAGAAAGGATGGTCACTTCAACAAACTGTGCTAGAACAACTGGATATCCATATGCAAAAAAAACTATAATTCGTAGCTCATAGCATATATAAATTTTTTCAAAATAATCACAAACCTAAAAATAAAACTGAAAACTATAAAACTTCTAGAAGAAAACAGAGTAGAAAAATCTTTATGAGGGCGCCTGGGTGGCTCAGTTGGGCGCCTGGGTGGCTCAGTTGGTTGAGCGACTGCCTTCGGCTCAGGTCATGATCCTGGAGTCCCTGGATCGAGTCCCACATTGGGCTCCCTGCTCGGTGAGGAGCCTGCTTCTCCCTCTAACCCTCCCCCATCTCATGTACTCTCTCTCTCTCTCATTCTCACTCTCTCAAATAAATAAATAAATCTTAAAAAAAAAAAAAAGAAAAGAAAAATCTTTATGACCTTGGGTTACAAAAGATTTCTTAGACATTACAACAAAAACATACCCCATAAAAGAAAAAGTGAATTAATTAAATTTCATCAAAATTAAGAACCTCTGCTCTTTTGAGGGACACTGTTAAGGGAATGAAAAGATAAGGCACAGAATGGGGGAAAATATCTGCAAATCACATATCTGATAAAAGACTTGTCTCCAGAATACACAAAGAAGTTCTGAAAATCAATTTAAAAAATTTTAATGGGCAAAAGATTTGGTTGCTTCACCCAAGAATAGGTATATGGATGGCAAATAAACATATGATACTCAGCACCATTAGCCATTAAGGAAATGCAAATTAAAATCACAATCAGATACGACTATACTTATTAGAATGGCTAAAATTAAAATGACTGACCATACCTAGTATTGCTAAAGATGAGGAGCAACTTCTACTATTATACCCTACTAACAGGAATGTAAAGTGGATCCACCACTTTGAAAAACAGTTTGACCGTCTCTTATAAACTTAAACATACACCTCCTATTCAGCCATTCCATTCCTACCTATTTATGCAGGAGAAATAAAAACATATGCCCATACAAAGACCTGAACACAAATATTTATAGCAGCTTTATTTGTAACTGCCAAAACCTAGAAACAACCCAAATGCCTATCCACCTGGATGGATAAACATATTGTGAGCTGTCCATATAATATAATACAACTCAGGGGTAAAAAGGAATGAAGTATTAATACACACTACAACATGGAAGCATCTCAAAATAATTATGTTCAGTGAAAAAAAGCCAGGCAAGAAAAGACTATATATGTAGGATTCTGTTTACAACAATCTAGGCAAACTAATCTAAAGTGACAGAAAGCAGATCACCCTAGTTACCCAAGGCATGGTGTGGTAAGGGAGCGTGAGCAGAAAAGGCAGTAAGGAGAGATAACAAAGGAAAAAAAGTAGAGAAGGAATTTCCCTCTCCCGTAAATCTTAATGTTTTCCGGGTTGCCTGTATATCAATCACCTACAAGCAGAAATGCTAAGTAATAGGTCAGTTCCTGGCACATTAGTCATCTTGATTACAGTATCCCTAAAATTATAAGTACTTTTTTCACTGTACCTCAAGGCCCAATAATTTTATTTCATTTACATAAAACACCAAACAATTTCAACTTCCTATTTCTCTAGAGTAGGGAACCTGTTCCCTAGCCCCTGCCCAACCATCACACAAGTGTGGACGTTTTTAGGCTCCTTAAAAATATTCCAGCTCAATTCAATTATAGCTATCTCAAACTTTCTCCCAAGAGGTTTCCTTGTACCAGTTCCTTTGCCCAGAAATGTCAACTCTAATACAAATTTTCTCCATTTACGAGACATCTAAAAAAAACTGTCTTAGGTCTCTCTACATCTAATTCCTAGGTGATGTCGTATTTCCCCTGAACACCCCTAGTGGATACAATGCAACGTACTTCATATCCCCATTTCATAGCTAGTGATCCCAAGGCTCATAAAAGTTGACCATGTCAAGCCAGTTTTTATAAGTGCACACTGTCTGGACAACATCCAAGCCACAATGAGCACAGGAAACTCAACACTGGCCGAAGGCAACAAGAACCTTGCTACTTCACTTACTAGGAGTACTCTGAGAAAGACAACCCTCTCCAAATCAGATACTAGACAGCCTGAACAAGCTGATTTAAAAATCATTAAAGTAACATGCTTAAAACTTTTTTAATTGGATTCAATTTTAGGAACAAAGTAGAACTAACAACTATAAACACAATTATTATTCTCAATTACTTTCACTTAATTTATATTAACAAGTATTGGTAGATAGAAAAAAAAATGTGAAAAAGATATGGAGGATATGGGATCTTCAATACCGTTACCAAATGACATTACTCTTGACCAGGACAACATTCACAACACAGAGCCCTAGAATGTTTCAGTTGGATGGGACCATATGTAGGCTGGATTGACGAGCAGGTTATTTTGGGGGTATCAACACCTATGGAGGAAGAAGGTGACAACAAGTTGGGGCAGAAGGAGAAGTCAATGAGCTGCAATGAGGCCCAACAAAGCCTTAACCTCATCACAGCTCTGGAACTTAGCCAATCAAAACTGCCCCATAGTGGGGTTGTGGTGTGGTGGCCTGGTAGGGTGGTGGGTCAAAATGCTGGGCCTTTATATTTCTGCCACAACCAGTCTTTACATGTGGGCAGCCCTGAGAAAGGCATGTCCTTGAGGAGTTGGCAAGATGGCAGAAGAGTAGGAGACCTGATTATCGTCTCCTCTCAGGTATTCAGCTGGATAGTGATCAAACCATTCTGAACACCTACAAACTCAACAGGAGATCGAAGAAAAGAAGAGCAACAACTCTCTCATCAGAAAAGCGACCACTTTCTGGAAGGGCTTTTATGACTTGTTTAGAGTATATTTTCTGGGGACGTTGTTACTCTGCTAGCATTTTCTTCTCTCATTAATCTATTCTCCTCTGCACAAAATGACAAGACGGAAAAAATCACCTCAACAAAAAGAACAAGAGGTAGTACCAACTGCCAGGGATCTACTCAATATGGACATTAGTACGATGTCAGATCTAGAGTTCAGAATCATCACTTTAAAGATACTAGCTGGGCTTGAAAACAATATGGAAGTTATTAGAGAAACCCTTTCTGGAGAAGTAAAAGAACTAAAATCCAACCAAGTAGAAATCAAAAAGTCTATTAATGAGGTGCAATCAAAAATGGGGGCGCTAACTGCTAGAATAAATGAGGCAGAAGAGAGAATCAGTAATATAGAAGATGAAATGATGGAAAATAAAGAAGCTGAGAAAAAGAGAGATAAACAACTACTGGATCACGAGGGCAGAATTTGAGAGATAAGCGATACCATAAGATGAAACAAAATTAGAATAATTGGGATCCCAGAAGAAGAAGAAAGAGAGAGAGGGGCAGAAGGTATAATGGAGCAAATTATAGCAGAGAACTTCCCTAATTTGGGGAAGGAAACAGGCATGAAAATCCAGGAAGCACAGAGAACCCCTCTCAAAATCAATAAAAATAGGTCAACACCCCGACATCTAATAGTAAAACTTACGAGTCTCATAGACAAAGAGAAAATCCTGAAAGCAGCTCGGGAGAAGAGATATGTAACCTACAATGGTAGAAACATTAGATTGGCAACAGACCTATCCACAGAGACCTGGCAGGCCAGAAAGGACAGGCAGGATATATTCAGAGCACTAAATGAGAAAAATATGCAGCCAAGAATACTCTATCCAGCTAGGCTGTCATTGAAAATTGAAGGAGAGATAAAAAGCTTCCAGGACAAACAAAAACTAAAGGAATTTGCAAACACAAAACCAGCCCTACAGGAAATCTTAAAAGGGGTCCTCTAAGCAAAGAGAGAGCCTAAAAGCAACACAGACCAGAAAGGAACACAGACAATATACGGTAGCAGTCACCTTACAGGCAATACAATGGCACTAAATTCCTATCTTTCAATAGTTACCCTGAATGTAAATGGGCTCAATGCCCCAATCAAAAGACACAGGCTATCAGACTGGATTAAAAAACAAGACCCATCGATATGCTGTCTGCAAGAGACTCATTTTAGAACCAAAGACACCCCCAGATTGAAAGTGAGGGGGTGGAAAACCATTTACCATGCTAATGGACACCAAAAGAAAGCTGGGGTGGCAATCCTTATATCAGACAAATTAGATTTTAAACCAAAGACTGGAATAAGAGATGGGGAAGGACATTATATCCTACTTAAAGGATCTATCCAACAAGAAGATCTAACAATTGTAAATATCTATGCCCCTAACATGGGAGCAGCCAATTATATAAGGCAATTAATAACAAAAGCAAAGAAACACATCGACAACAATACAATAATAGTGGGGGACTTTAACACCCCCCTCACTGAAATGGACAGAACGTCTAAGCAAAAGATCAACAAGGAATTAAAGACTTTAAATGACACACTGGACCAAATGGACTTCACAGACATATTCAGAACATTCCACCCCAAAGCAACGGAATACACATTCTTCTCTAGTGCCCATGGAACATTCTCCAGAACAGATCACATCCTAGGTCATAAATCAGGTCTCAACCGGTACCAAAAGATTGGGATCATTCCCTGCCTATTTTCAGACCACAATGCTTTGAAACTAGAACTGAATCACAAGAAGAAAGTCGGAAAGAACTCAAATACATGGAGGCTAAAGAGCATCCTACTGAAGAATGAATGGGTCAACCTGGAAATTAAAGGAGAATTAAAAAAATTCATGGAAACCAATGAAAATGAAAACACAACTATTCAAAATCTTTGGGATGCAGCAAAGGCAGTCCTAAGAGGAAAGTATATAGCAATACAAGCCTTTCTCAAGAAACAGGAGAGGTCTCAAGGACACAACCTAACCCTACACCTAAAGGAGCTGGAGAAAGAACAGCAAATAAAGCCTAAACCCAGCAGGAGAAGAGAAATAATAAAGATCAGAGCAGAAATCAATGAAATAGAAACTAAAAGAATAGTAGAACAGATCAACGAAACTAGGAGCTGGTTCTTTGAAAGAATTAACAAGATTGATAAACCCCTGGCCAGACTTATCAAAAAGAGAAGAGAAATGACCCAAATCAACAAAATCATGAATGAAAGAGGAGAGATCACAAACAACACCAAAGAAATACAAACAATTATAAGAACATATTATGAGCAACTCTATGCCAGCAAATTAGATAATCTGGAAGAAATGGATGCATTCCTAGAGATGTATCAACTACCAAAACTGAACCAGGATGAAATAGAAAACCTGAACAGACCTATAACCACTAAGGAAATTGAAGCAGTCATCAAAAATCTCCCAAAAAACAAAAGCCCAGGGCCAGATGGCTTCCCAGGGGAATTCTACCAAACATTTCAAGAAGAATTCATACCTATTCTTCTGAAACTGTTCCAAAAAATAGAAATGGAAGGAAAACTTCCAAACTCGTTTTATGAGGCCAGCATTACCTGGATCCCAAAACCAGACAAAGACCCCATCAAAAAGGAGAATTACAGACCAATATCCCTGATGAACATGGATGCCAAAATTCTCACCAAAATACTAGCCAATAGGATCCAACAATACTTTAAAAGGATTATTCACCACGCCCAAGTGGGATTTATCCCTGGGCTGTAAGGTTGGTTCAACATCCGCAAATCAATCAATGTGATACAATACATTAACAAAAGAAAGTACAAGAATCATATGATCCTCTCAATAGATGCAGAAAAAGCTTTTGACAAAGTACAGCATCCTTTCTTGATCAAAACTCTTCAGAGTATAGGCATAGAGGGTACATACCTCAATATCATAAAAGCCATCTATGAAAAACGTACAGCAAATATCATTCTCAATGGGGAAAAACTGAGAGCTTTCCCCCTAAGGTCGGGAACGCGGCAGGGATGTCCACTATCACCACTGCTATTCAACATAGTATTGGAAGTCCTAGCCACAGCAATCAGACAACAAAAAGAAATCAAAGGCATCCAAATTGGCAAAGAAGAAGTCAAACTCTCACTCTTTAGAGATGATATGATACTTTATGTGGAAAACCCAAAAGACTCCACCCCAAAACTGCTAGAACTCATACAGGAATTCAGTAAAGTGGCAGGATATAAAATCAATGCACAGAAGTCAGTGGCATTCCTATACACCAACAACAAGACAGAAGAAAGAGAAATTAAGGAGTCGATCCCATTTACAATTGCACCCAAAACCATAAGATACCTAGGAATAAATCTAACCAAAGAGACAAAGGATCTGTACTCAGAAAACTATAAAATACTCATGAAAGAAATTGAGGAAGACACAAAGAAATGGAAAAACGTTCCATGCCCATGGATTGGAAGAACAAATATTGTGAAGATATCAATGCTACCTAGAGCAATCTACACATTCAATGCAATCCCCATCAAAATACCATCCACTTTTTTCAAAGAAATGGAACATATAATCCTAAAATTTGTATGGAACCAGAAAAGACCCCGCATAGCCAGAGGAATGTTGAAAAAGAAAAGCAAAGCTGGCAGCATCACAATTCCGGACTTCCAGCTCTATTACAAAGCTGTCATCATCAAGACATTACGGTACTGGCACAAAAACAGACACATAGATCAATGGAACAGAATAGAGAGCCCAGAAATGGACCCTCAACTCTATGGTCAACTCATCTTTGACAAAGCAGGAAAGAATGTCCAATGGAAAAAAGACAGTCTTTTCAACAAATGGTGTTGGGAAAATTGGATAGCCACATGCAGAAGAATGAAACTGGACCATTTCCTTACACCACACACAAAAATAGACTCCAAATGGTTGAAAGACCTCAATGTGAGACAGGAGTCCATCAACATCCTAAAGGAGAACACAAGCAGCAACCTCTTTGACCTCAGCCAAAGCAACTTCTTCCTAGAAACATCGCAAAAGGCAAGGGAAGCAAGGGCAAAAATGAACTATTGGGACTTCATCAAGATAAAAAGCTTTTGGAAAGCAAAGGAAACAGTCAACAAAACCAAAAGACAACCGACAGAATGGGAAAAGTATTTGCAAATGACATATCAGATAAAGGGCTAGTATCCAAAATCTATAAAGAACTCATCAAACTCAACACCCAAAGAATAAAGAATCCAATCAAGAAATGGGCAGAAGACATGAACAGACATTTTTCCAAAGAAGACATCCAAATGGCCAACAGACACATGAAAAAGTGCTCAATATTGCTCGGCATCAGGGAAATCCAAATCAAAACCTCAGTGAGATACCACCTCACACCAGTCAGAATGGCTAAAATTAACAAGTCAGGAAATGACAGATGTTGGCAGGGATGCGGAGAAAGGGGAACCCTCCTACACTGTTGGTGGGAATGCAAGCTGGTGCAGCCACTCTGGAAAACTGTAGGGAGGTTCCTCAAAAAGTTAAAAATAGAGCTACCATATGATCCAGCAATTGCACTACTGGGTATTTACCCCAAAGATACAAAAGTAGGGATCCGAAGGGGTACGTGCACCCCGATGTTTATAGCAGCAATGTCCACAATAGCCAAACTGTGGAAAGAGCCAAGATGTCCATCGATAGATGAATGGATAAAGAAGAGGTGGTATATATATACAATGGAATATTATGCAGCCATCAAAAGGAATGAGATCTTGCCATTTGCAACAACGTGGATGGAACTGGAGGGTATTATGTTGAGTGAAATAAGTCAAACAGAGAAAGACATGTATCATATGATCTCACTGATATGAGGAATTCTTAATTGCAGGAATCAAACTGAGGGTTGCTGGAGTGGGGGGTGGGGTGGGAGAGATGGGGTGACTGGGTGATAGACACTGGGGAGGGTATGTGCTCTGGTAAGCACTGTGAATTGTGCAAGACTGTTGAATCTCAGATCTGTACCTCTGAAACAAATAATGCAATATATGTTAAGAAAAAAAAAAAAAGAAGAAGGTAGCGGGAGGGGAAGAATGAAGGGGGGGAAATCGGAGGGGTAGACGAACCATGAGAGACGATGGACTCTGAAAAACAAACTGAGGGTTCTAGGGGGGAGGGGGGTGGGAGGATGGGTTAGCCTGGTGGTGGGTATTGAGGAGGGCACGTTCTGCATGGAGCACTGGGTGTTGTGCACAAACAATGAATCATGGAACACTTCATCTAAAACTAATGATGTAATGTATGGGGATTAACATAAGAATAAAATAAAATAAAAAAAAAAGAAAGGCATGTCCTTGAGCAAGGAGGCAGCCCCCAGTTGAGGCAATTCCCAAAGGAACTGACAGCTGGGGGCCATCTGTACTCCCATCAGCCAGGGTCCTTGGAGAGGCTCCTGGGACATGCACCTCAATGACCATCACAGGTCTTTTTTATTTGAAACAAAGGTAAGCGACATGACTTGCCCCCGGCAACATATCTAGTCAACAGCAGAGGGTCACAGTCCATTTTTCCATCAGACTAGTTAATCTAAACTGTGCTATGAGATCAATGCTTTCTAAATGGAAGTCCAATGTTTAGCAAGACTGTGCAGAAGAAGGGCTGTAAATCCTGAAGGACAGAAAGTGAAACTAAAACATTAGAAATCCTAAACCCCCGTTGCTTTGAAAGAAACGATCAGCCAAATATGATACAAAATATTGGGGAAACAATTTAGAAACGTTAAAAATGACAGCAAATGCCACAAGCATGAAAACAGTCTAAAGGGTTATTTTATTTCTTTCTAATTCCAAACTGGTAACATCTCTCAGCCTTAGGATGCTGGTGCAATTGAAATGTTAGCAGAAAATAATAAAACTGCTTTGGAGAGGCGGGGGGAAAAAAAAACACCGACACTAAAGCAGCTGTAATAACAACAAATTGCCACAAGGAAATAGTGTGTTCTGATTTTTAATTTTGCTTTTCAAGAACAAAGGAAGGTGATATTAATAACAACAACATCAAAAAAGTGGAAAGCAGGCTTAGACCATAAAAACAAATATATAAAGAATTATTGGATAATTCTGAGTCCTGCTGAGGCAGTTACTGCTCATCAACTAAGTAAAGAAAGACTGAATCTGAAGTTTTAAAATATCTTTGTTATTTAATCTGTAACTGCATATGATGTAGCAAATAGGGCTCTACCCCAAGCTAGCTATAGGAGTCAGGGTATGGGGAGAGTCACAAGGGAATGCCTAGGGAGATGCCCAGGTTTTTCCTTTTTGGTTTTTTTGACATCATGGCTTTTGTAGACCTCACAGTCTCTGAAATACTACTTAAATGATTACTTTCTATCTTTTCAAAAGAGCTAACCTCTAACCTGGGCTCAAAAGTCAGACCAATGGGCTAATAAAACCGGGCTCAAACACTTCCTGGCTGTGTGATCTTCACAGCACTGCATTTCTCCATGTGTAGGTTCCACAAAAAATAGAGATTATAATCATAGATGCAGGTCGAAACAAAAAGATCCGTGTGCAGACTTTGACACTGTTAATTATTATCTCTAGCACTGTCATTACCATAATTAAAGCTATTATTAATCTAAATGACACCCAGATTGTTTGTACCTGGACAGGTTTACCAAGGAATTTTTCAGAAACTAGCACCCCCGCCCCTCAAAAAAGAGTTAAATGATCCTCTGAAATGCCTGAAGAACATAACACTTCTGTTCAGAGTGCAGAAGAAACAGCCAAGAGTCTTGAGGGAGTTGTTAAGATTCAGCGTGAACCGTAGGAGAGCGCACAGCACCTGTTTCTTAGGATACATACCTCCTTGTCCTTGTAGTTCATAACATGGACCTGGGTTTGACTCACCTTCCCACCCTGCTTAGCATCCAACCCAAGAAGCATCTTAGCAGATGTTCTATACATGCAAACACACCTGGGGACAAGCTCACACACCCCTCCCGGCGACAGCTCCCTTGGCCATACATATGGCAAAGATACGCCGGGGTTAGGCGAAGATGTGTCTTTAAGGATTTTCAGGGTAATTGGCTACTGTGTGAATGGGGTTAAAAATAATCTCATGGCTGGAAGGAAAGAAAAAATAAAAGGCTTTTCTCACAGATAGACTTTAGCGCACTGAACAACACGTATTCTCCAAACTAGTTGGTTTTTTACTTCAACGCCATATTCCACAATTCTGCCAACTCAGTCTTACAAACAAAATGTGAATTTGAAGATTTATAAAATAGCGACTCTCATCTGTAATGAAACCTGAAACCTAAAAGTCTAGGCTAATAGCATTTTTAAAATAAAGCAAAAATAAAGCAAATAAAGCAAATTGTCTGAAATAGAGAGGCTGCAACTTCACTACTCTTTCAAAAGTTAAGATTCTCAATTCTTGGCCATGAACATGCCCATCATGTAAGATAGGCACCACAGTCAGAGAAATCATACACTGCAGAAATGTTCTCTTATAAGGAAAATTGCTACCGGGAAACTTTCACCTCAATGCATGATTTTGAATGCTACTCAAATACAAATATTAAAAATAATAACGTAAAGGAAATCCAGCACCAGATTCAGAGAAATAATCCCCTAGGCCCCTGGGAAGGTTTTATAATCTATACAAGGTCTAGAACATTGTTTTCTTTTTAAAATATTTGCTGGTACTCAGAGAGGACATGAAGCTACCATTGACATCCATCTGACTGCTGTGCTAGTCTGGTAGAAAGCCACATCTCATCTCATGAGACAAAATAAAGACAAATCAACTGTAACTATTGTTCTTTGATTGTATTGTATTTCTACCCTGTTTTTATTGCCGTGTCCTCATTTTTCTTCCCTTTATTTTTTTTTCATATTTATACATTTATTTACTATTTTCTCCTCACAAGGTACCTTTCACATATGTTACCTCATTTTATTCTCAGGGGAAACAAGTATTATTGCCTTGGCTTTTTAAAAGTTCTAAGAAAACTGAGGCTTAAAGCATTAATTGACCTGTTAAAGATTTCAAAGTGGAGGAAAGAGAACTTAAATTTAATTTTTCTGATTGCACACTACCATCTCTCAGTGGACACGAGATTTTTTTTCTGTTAACCATTTTTCTTCCTTTCTCTTTTATTCTTCATTCCTTAATGCTGTAGCGCTGTGTGCTTATGCTCAATGACTAGTGTCAGCTCTGACTTCCTCCAGCCGGGAACCTGTCCTGGCGCACATGCCAAATCTCAGAGGAGGTGCCTCTCCTACATGCTCCCATAACACTTCTGCTTCCCAGTGAGAGGAGTCAAGCTTCATGGCTCCTTGAAAACAAGCTATTATGTCTCACTTATTCAACACCGTGATGCCTGCAATGTGCCGGAAATCCAATGGTGCTTCCTGCTCCAAAAAATAAAAACCCACCCCCAGAGAGAGCTTAGATGAGCACATAGAAGAGGCAGCACCTCTGGGACTCAGCATGAGCACCAGGAAAGGTCCCTGGTTAGTGGACATCTGAGTTGACACTAGAGGATAAATAAGAATTCTCCAGTTGGGGAAAAAAGAAGAAAGAATTACTCAGTTGAAGGGTAAAGGGGCTGGGAGGACTAAACCAGGTGGCAGGGGAGGAAAATAATGAAAACTAACCAAGTAGGAAAAACACAAATACTAAGATTTTAAGAAAGGAGGCCACCTGCCTATTCAGAACCACTCAGTAATCTAACGAGGTGGCAGTTCCTAAACCTCATCAATAGCAAATCATTTGATGACAGAAATGTTTTGCAAGGCCTAAATAAAAGAGGGCTCTAAAAACAATTCTTTCCATGGTTTGACAGTGGGAAAATTCAGATGGTCCTCAATCTGTTTGTAAAGCTACTGGAGAAGGAACGCTATCTCTCCCTCCAATACTACCATCCCTTCTACCCTAACCTGCCTCGAAAATGGCCTGAACAACACAATCCATCTCCCTCCAACACAAATCCTTTCTTTTATCATGAAGGTAAAGAGAAACTGGTTATAATAGGATTTTCCCATCAGCAATCTCTACCTGAAAACTGTTTCACTATTACATCATTTTAATACAAAATATTTCATACCAAGAGACAGAAATAGAAAATAGCAAACATCCATTCACCCACCATTCAGTTTTATGAAATCGTAACATTTTGTCATATTTAACTTCATGTCTTTCTGATTTTAATAAAACACTATGAACACACTTGGAAGCCTGATTTGTACCTCCTCCCTAATACCGTTTTCTGCCTCCTGGAAATAGACAGTAGCAGGAAGTTGATGTACTCTTTTTAAAAGGACAGGAATATAAAGAATATACAGGATTATTTAGTGGTTTCTTAAATATTACATTAACTATTCATTTTACAATACAGCAGTGGAGATGCTCCAATAAACCTTGCTAAAACAGGGCAGCAGAGGCTTAATGAATTAGAAAAAGAACCTTTGTAAATACAATTTGAACTCACACATAAGTAGGGAAATCTGGAGGTACAAAAAAATAGACATAAATTAATAGTAGGTGAACACTCAACTTCCAGCTGGGGGAATGATAACTGAGACTCATACATACAGCCAACACTGTGTATTTCATCCTATTTTTCTGTTATCTTTGTCAACACTTACAAATGTTAGGTATGTAGGTTTTCACATATGAAAAATGACAATCAATAACTCACAGTGGTTTTCATTTGCTTTTCCCTTGTTACTAATTAGGGTGAACATCTTTTCCTATGTTCATTAGTCATTCTAGTTACACCATTTGTCACCTTCACCAAATGTCTACCCATTTCTTAGGTTGATTTTTTGCTTGTTTATTTGGAGGCGTTCTTTATATATGCTGAATGCTTCTTTGACATACCACTATGCTCCTATTAGAATGTCTAAAATTAAAATGATTGACCAGGGGCACCTGGGTGACTCAGTCAATTATGTGTCTGACTCTTGATTTCGGTTCAAGTCATGGACTCAGGGTCATGAGATCAAGTCCTACCTCAGACTCCACACTGAGCATGGAGCCTGCTTAAGATTCTCTCTCCCAAGACATGTATCATATGATCTCACTGATATGAGGAATTCTTAATCGCAGGAATCAAACTGAGGGTTGTTGGAGTGGGGCGTGGGGTGGGAGGGATGGGGTGACTGGGTGATAGACACTGGGGAGGGTATGTGCTCTGGTAAGCGCTGCGAATTGTGCAAGACTGTTGAATCTCAGATCTGTACTTCTGAAACAAATAATGCAATATATGTTAAGAAAAAAAAAAAGAAGAAGAAGAAGAAGAAGCTAGCAGGAGGGGAAGAATGAAGCGGGGGAAATCGGAGGGGTAGACGAACCATGAGAGATGATGGACTCTGAAAACAAACAGGGTTCTAGAGGGGAAGGGGGTGGGAGGATGGGTTAGCCTGGTGGTGGGTATTGAGGAGGGCACATTCTGCATGGAGCACTGGGTGTTGTGCACAAACAATGAATCATGGAACACTTCATCTAAAACTAATGATGTAATGTGTGGGGATTAACATAAGAATAAAAAATTAAAAAAAAAAAAAGATTCTCTCTCCCTCTCCCTCTGCCCCTACTCACCTCTCTCTCTCTCCCTACAAAAAATAAATAAATAAAAATAAAATAAAATGATTGAACATACTAAGTGCTGTTGAAGACATAGAGCAACTGGAATTTTCATACACTATTGAAAGGAATGTAAAATGGCACAACCACATCAGCTAATAGTTCAGTGGCTTCCTAGAAAGTTAAAATACAACTACCATATGGTGTAGCCATTCCACTCTTAGGTATTTACCAAAGCAAAATAAAAGCATGTGTTCTTACAAGGACTTGTGCATGAATGTGCATAACTTTACTTGTAATAGTGAAACACTGGAAATGATCCAAATGTCTATCAATGGGTAGATGAATAAACAAATATGAATGTGTAGATGAATAAATAAACTATGGAATGGAATACCACTGAGCAATAAAAAGAAATGAACTACTGATATACACTACAATATGGATGGATCTTAAAATAATTATAGTAAGCCCCACCCCACCCCCAAAAATAGGGTACATATCATAGGATTCCATTTATAAAAATCTAGAAGGTATAAACTAATCAATAGTAACAAAAGGTAGATCACTGATGTCCTGGGATAAGGAACTGTAAGGAAGAGCAGGAAGGAGAGATTACCAAGGAACAGAAAGAAACTTTTTTGGGTGATAGATATGTTCATTATCTTGATTCTGCTGGTGGTTTCATAGGTGCATACATATGTCAAAACTCATAAAAGTGTGTACGTATGTTCAGTTTCCTGAATGTCAACTTAGCAGCTTGTACATTTTAAATATGTATCGCTTATTTTGTATCAATTATAACTCAATAAAGCTGTTCCTTAAAAAATTTTGTAAGAATAGTAGGAGAATAAAAAAGAATCCTAACCATGCTAGGCTTCTGTCTTCTAAACATCCTTTAAAAAATAGGTCACGATTGGAGCGCCTCGATGGCTCAGTCAGTTAAGCGTCTGCCTTCAGAACATATCACGATCCCAGGGTACCGGGATCGAACCCCACATCAGGCTCCTTGCTCGGCCGGGAGCCTGCTTCTCCCTCTCCCTCTGCCTGCCGCTTCCCCTGATTGTGCTCTCTCTCTCTCTGTCAGATAAGTAATTAAATCTTTAATAAATAAAATAAATTAAAAAATAAAATACAGGTCACAATTAAAAAAAAAAATCCCCTAACCTTCTCTTTATATGTTTCTAAAAATAAGCAAAATACTGTCTCAATAAATTAGAAATAGTGAAGGGGGTGGGGGGCATTACAGACAAAAAATTATCCTGGAGATATAAGGGAGAGTGAGTGACTAAAGTGAGAATCCAGGTCTTAAAAAGATTGTTCTGCCTCCAGGAAATTCACTGTTAATATGTTTGCTATTGATAACAGTAATCAGTATGCCAACATACAAAATCTTCCACTGGGCCAACTCACATGGTTGAGAATCTTGCCCCATCAATCCAAGTACTATATTAATGATAATGTAGTAATAAAATAATACTAATCAGCCAATAGACTTTCTCTCCACGATCCTAATCCATTATCATTCTTATCAAAGGTTGTAATCATTTTTCTTTCTCAAGCTAATTCCATTTTCATGTCCTCCTGCTCCTCAAGTGAAATGAACCAGCAAATCCATAAGTTCTACCTCACGGAGGATGAAAAACACTAAGCCACAACTTAGACTAAAAAAATCTAGGCACACCTAGACTTAATGACTTCAAGAAAGATGGTATTTGTTAAATATTTAATCCCCCAAAGAAAGACAAAGTCATTTGATACCTACCATCTCCAAAAATATGTGTCACAAGTTTGGTAAGTGTTTGCTTAAGGTCAAACTCGATGAGCTTCATGGCCTCCATGGTATGTGTCTCTTGTTTATAGGCAGAGCGAGAACTCTGTTCAAAGAGCTGTAGGCCTTCTCCATCCTTCATGCCAGCAAATAACTGTAAACCAAGAGAAATAACATGCATAAATAAAAATAGTATCCTGGCCAGCCTACATGAAAAAACATAGTGTGGGAATAAAATTCGTTAAGTCTTCTAGTCAATGAACATACTGAAAGTAACATTCATTTACTACTGACTTTGAACAAAGCACTGTGCTACATGTAATGGAGAGTCTTTAGGGAATTAAAAGACGCTGTTCTGATCTTTTCTCATCTCTTCATTTTACTTTGGCTTAACTTACAGCCATTTCCTCAAAAGAGACATTATCTTCAATGCTAGTGCAAATATCAGTGAATCAGGCTTTCAGACTCTAAAATTATATTCCTGACCATCCTACAGAGTCCTTACAGTGTGACCTGAGACTATGTAAGAAAGTATAATCCAAGAATTAAATTCTGTAAAGTTCATGAAGGCAGGAAGCATGTTGGACTTTGCTTAACCTTGTTATCTCCAAAGCCCAGGACAGGACCTGAAACATATTTTTGCCATTTACTATTGGAGTGAACTAGGACAAGTATTACGGTAAATAAGTTTCAGGTAATGATTTGTAAAGTAGATATAATAACACTAAATTAAGAGACTTTGTGATAATTAAATAAATATATGAAAAGCATAGCACATTGCAATGGCTAAATAATTTTGATTATCATCACAATCATTATTAATCACACCTGTTATTAGTCATGAGCTGTTTTACCACTAAAATAAAGTGTCCCCATCTTTAACAACAAAGTAGATCTTCACCTTCTAGGAGAGGACTCAAGATGGATAACTGAGCAAATGAATCTAACATTCTTTCCACCTAATGTCCAAAGAAATAAAATTTTTTAAATGTTTTAACAAAAAAAAGTCAACTGCTGTTTCCAGTAATATTGGGCTGAATAATTAGGACCTCATAAATCTACTAGAATATACAAAAATTCTTAAAAGCATAGAACTAACACAATAGAGAGGAATAACTTAAAACTGTACAAGAAAGCACAAAACCAGAAAGAAAAAAAAAAAGCCCAGCATAAGCCAGACAGGAACACTGAGAATATTTACATATCCAGTGTTATCAACTGAAAAGCTGAATGTTGGTTGTGACAGCTTACCATGGCAAATGAGGCTCAAGTGAAAGTCCACAGTGCCTGACCAAGTTGGGCTATCAAATAAATAGTCCTAAAGGACTTACCCCATGATAAGGATGAATACAATATTCTTGTACAGACTTGCAGTTAGGGGTCACATTACCTGGGCAAGAGATAGAACCTCAGGCTGTGAACATGGACTAAGGCAATCACAGACTGATAGCTCCTCTAAGTGCCCAGCAAATCAAACCAAAATCTTCTCAGAAAAAAATTCTGCCATCCTAGAACTCAAATTAGTCCTATGACAGCTGAAGACAATGCAGCTGCCAAAGTCTATGCCTTTCACCACCTATTCTAAAAGTAACTGAGAACAAAAAGAGCAAATAAAACTATTAAACACCATGCCCTCACATGAAACAGACAATGCCCACATTTTAAAATGATTGCTCGTAAAAAGGAAGGAAGGAAGGGAGGAAGGAAGTCAGGCAGGCAAGTTAAATAATTCCCAGAGAAAAGGAGCTATTATATTTGCATCCCACTTATTACCTTTGAGATAAGTCAGGGCAAGCTGAGAAAAATAGAGGGGAAGAGAGAAAAGGGGAACTAGTGAGGTATTAAAGTTGATCTAAAATCACCACTAGAAAGAGTAAGTGCCATAAGTGTGAAAGTACTACAAGTATTCTAGGAGATGTGACTAGGGACAAGGAAGGGACAGCATGACCAATTAAAAGTGACAGTCAGTCCTCAAAAGGCATAGTTACAAGGGAAGAGAAAAAGATGAAAATTACGAAAGACATCCTTTGGCAACTGGGTGGGGAGGAGTAAAAAAAAGCAAAAGAGAAAACTTAGAGTTCCATAAAATAAAGCAAACCTAAACACTTACAGGATTTATAAAATCATTCCCTTCCCCACCTCACCAAAAAAAATCCAAAAAACACAAAAAATTCCACTGAAAACTCTGCACTTTGCTGCACTAACAGAAGAGGGCACCAAGACAACCTACAAATCTCCTGAACAACCAAAAACCCACAAGAAGTAACAGAAGAAAATGAAATAAAGCTACAGAGAATTATTGCTGCCCCCCACAAAATCAGGAAACCATTCAATACAGTTGAACTGATGAAAATATAACCCTTTTCCCTTTTCCTCAAAAAGCAAGTCAAGAAGGTTAACATAATACTTCAAGACTAAATTAAATACACTAAAACAAGCATTTGGGGGCATAAATAATTGCTTGAGTCAGAAACTCAAAAATTAAGACAAAAATGTATGGAAAACAGGAAGAAATGAAAACAGAGTTGATTGAACTAAGGAAGGAAAGAGAAGAAATTTATCTCAGAATGGAAGTCTAAATTATGAAGTACACAGGAAAGAAAGGCCTCACTAAAGATTTAATCAGGGCATTGAAGAAAAGCAGGAAGACAACCAAGGTAAGAACAATGAGGTGAAGAAAGAAGAGTCAGAGAGAAAGTGGTGGAAACGGAAGCCATGCAAAGAAGGAATAACATGTATATAATTCCAAGTCCCTGAAAGAGGAGAAACAGAACACAAGAGCAGAACTATTGTGCACTAGATAAAATAAGTACTTGAGAAAATACACCTGAGAGGACAAAACACAAGACATATGTTGGTAAACACTACCAGATCTAAAAGATGAAGAGGAAAAAAATCCCCTAGGCCTCCAGGCAAAATGATCAAATTAATTGGAAACGCAAAGAAATTAGACTAGCATCAGACTCTTCAAAACAACATACAAAACAGGGCAATAATGGAGCTATATTTTCAAACAATTCAATAATAATAAATTTTTTTCAAAAAACAAAGAAAAAGTTATGAACCAAGAATTTTATACCCAGCAACACTGGCTTTTGCATATCAGGTCTATAGAAAAAGCTGTAAACATACAAGAACATGGGGAATTTCACATTAAAGAGCTCTTTTTGATTTCACCAAAGCATCTTATTCAAGCACAAGATAACCCAGCACACATTAATGATGACTAACACATTAATGTATGAAATTATAGATTTGAGACTAAAAGAAAGCACAAATAATGGAACAAGAAATGGAAGGAGAGGGAGTAGAAGTGAAAAATGAAATACACACATTGGTTACTGTATACAAGATAGGTAATAGTTAAAGACCACCTTTCAAACAAACTAGTAAGTTAATCAAGAAAACAGTGAAATGAGAGCTTTAAAAAGCTGTAAATACAAAAGTTACCGTTAAAACAAAACTATGAACCTTTTAGAAAGGCAAAAAATAATTTAAAAGCAATATAAAAACAAAATAAGAGGGAGGAGCAAAAGGAGATTGAAGAAAAGAATAGCAGTAACTCTCCAAACAGAAAACCGACCACTGTCTGGAAGGTAGGACATGCAGAGAAGTGAATCTGAGGCGCTATTCGGGAGGATAGATGGCTGGGGAGGCGGCCTCCATTGGCCTCTACTGGCAAGTGATAGAGCAGCGGAGCACAAAATCGGAATTTTAGAAGTCGGCGCTGCTGAGGGACGTCGCTCCAGTGGCTAAGCGGGGGGTGGAAACCTCACTGGGGCAGTGTGGTCTCAGGACCCTCGGGGTCACAGAGAGACCAGCGGTGCCTGAGTGCGGCAGAGCTCCCAGGTATCAGAGCAGGGAAGCTGCTGCAGAGACGGAGCCGAGGAGTGAGCTCTCAGCTCGGGGTTGCCATAAACCGTGATCCGCGGCACAGTCGGGCCACTGCTCCTCCAGCAGGGACCCAACAAGCGGCAGATCCAGGGAGACTCCCCTTCCTCCCCCGGGAGGAGCGGCACGGTAGCGCAATGCAGAGATCTGCAGGGTTTGGAGACTCCACACAGGGTCGGGTGCCAGACAAAGAAACGCTCAATCACAGGCCAGGCGGGTGAGCACAGAGTGCGGCTGGAGACCGGGGAGACAGGAGTGACTGGCTGCTTTTCTCTGGTGGCTCACTGAGGAGTGGGGCCCCGAGATCTCAGCTCCTCCGAGGCAGAGATTGGGAAGCCGCCATTTTCACTCCCATCCTCCAAAGCTGTGCGGAAAGCTTGCAGGGAACAAAAGCTTCTGAGAGCAAACCCAAGCAGATTACTTAGCCCGGACCCAGCAAGGGTGGGGCAATTCTGCCTCTAGCAAAGACATTAGGGAACCACGGCAACAGGCCCCTCCCCCAGAAGATCAGCAAGAACAGCCAGCAAAGACCAAGTTTCCCAATGAATGAGAATGGCAGAATTCAAGCACTACAGGAATACTGCACATAGAATTCATGGCTTTTTCCCCATGATTCTCTAGTCTTTCAACATTAATTTTTTTTTAACTTTCTTTTTCTTTTTTTTTTTTGTTTTTCAATTTTTCTTTTTCCCTTTTTCAACCAACATCTTATCAATCGCTTGTTTACAAAATCTTTTTTATTTTTCATTTTTAGAGTCATATTCTATCCTTCATAGTAGTTAACCTTATTTATATATATCCATATATATATATATATGTATATATATATGTATATATATATATGTTTTTCTCTCTTTAAAATTTTGGGATACAGTTTCTTCTAATAGACCAAAATATACCCTAAATCTCTAGTGCATGCCTTTGTTCTAGTCTCCTGCCTGATCACATTCTCTCCCTTTTTTTTTTAAATCCTCTTCTTTCTTTTTTCAACCAAATTCTTATCTTATCAATTCCTTTTATAAAATCATTTATAATTTTCATCTTTATACTCATATTCCATCCGTTCACCATACTAACCCTTATTTTTGTACAATTTTGTACAAGAAAGATTTTCTTTCTTTAAAATTTTGGAAGGCACTTTCTTCTAACAGACCAACTGCATTCGGCTCAGGTCATGATCCCAGAGTCCTGGGATCAAGTCCTGCCTCGGGCTCCCTGCTCCTTGGGAGCGTTCTTCTGTCTCTCTCTCTCTCTCTCTCTGTCTCTCAGGAATAAATAAAAAAATAAATAAATAAATCTTCTAACACACCAAAATAGGCTCAAAATCTAGTGTGTGGCACTGATCTATGCAACAGCCTGATCATATTTGATCATATTCTGTTTTTTTCTTTTTGTCTGTTTTTATCTTTTTCTTTTTCTTTTTCTTTTCTCTTTCTTTCCCTTTCTTTTCCCCCGGTTTCAGGTCTCTTCTGATTTGTTTACTGTATATTTTTCGGGGGATGTTGTTAGACTGTTAGAATGTTGTTCCCTCATTCATCTACTCTCCTCTGGAAAAATGACAAGACAGAAAAAAAAAAAACTTCAAAAAAAAAAGAACAAGAGGCAGTAAGACTGCCAGGGACCTAATCAATATGGACATTAGTAAGATATCGGAACTAGAGTTCACAATGATGATTTTAAAGATACTAGCTGGGTTGAAAAAAGCATGGAAGATATTAGAGAAACCCTTTCTGGAGACATAAAAGAACTAAAATCTGACCAAGTTGAAATCAAAAAGGCTATTAATGAGGTACAATCAAAAATGGAGGCTCTAACTGCTGCGATAAATGAGGCAGAACAGAGAATTAGTGATACAGAAGACCAAATGATGGAAAATAAAGACGCTGAAAAAAGATATAAACAACTACTGGAACACGAGGGAAGAATTTGAGAGGTAAGTGATACCATAAGATGAAACAATATTAGAATAATTGGGATCCCAGAAGAAGAAGAAAGAGAGAGAGGGGCAGAAGGTATATTGGAACAAACTATAGCAGAGAACTTCCCTAATTTGGGGAAGGAAACAGGCATCAAAATCCAGGAAGCACAGAGAACTGCTCTCAAAATCAATAAAAATAGGTGAACACCCTGACATCTAATACTAAAACTTACGAGTCTCAGAGACAAAGAGAAAATCCTGAAACCAGCTCAGGAAAAGAGATCTGTAACCTACTATCCACAGAGACCTGGCAGGCCAGAAAGGACTGGCAGGATATATTCAGAGCACTAAATGAGAAAAATATGCAGCCAAGAATACTATATCCAGCTAGGCTTCATTGAAAATAGAAGGAGAGATAAAAACCTTCCAGGATAAACGAAAGCTAAAGGAATTTGCAAACACGAAACTACAACAAATACTGAAAGGAGTCCTCTAAGCAAAGAGAGAGCCTAAAGGCAACATAGACCAGAAAGGAACACATACAATATACAGTAACAGTCACAATGTACAGGCAATACACTGGCACTAAACTCCTATCTTTCAATAGTTACCCTGAATATAAAAGGGCTAAATGCCCCAATCAAAAGACACAGGCTATCAGATTGGATTAAAATACAAGACCCATCGATATGCTGTCTGCAAGAGACTCATTTTAGACCCAAAGACACGCCCCAGATTGAAAGTGAAGTAGGGGGAAGCCATTTATCATGCTAATGGTCACCAAAAGAAAGCTGGGGTGGCGATCTTTATATCAGACAAATTAGATTTTAAACCAAAGACTACAATAAGAGATGAGGAAGGACACTTTATCTTACTTAAAGGGTCTATCCAACAAAAAGATCTAACAATTGTAAATATCTATGCCCCTAACATGGGAGCAGCCAATTATATAAGGCAATTAATAACAAAAGCAAAGAAACACATCGAAAACAATACAATAATAGTGGGGGACTTTAACACCCCCCTCACTGAAATGGACAGATCGTCTAAGCAAAAGATCAACAAGGAAATAAAGACTTTACATGACACACTGGACCAAATGGACTTCACAGACATATTCAGAACATTCCAACCCAAAGCAACGGAATACACATTCTTCTCTAGTGCCCATGGAACATTCTCCAGAATAGATGACATCCTAGGCCACAAATCAGGTCTCAATTGGTACCAAAAGATTGGAATCATTCCTTGCATATTTTCAGAACACAGTGCTTTGAAACTAGAACTCAATCACAAGAGCAAAGTCGGAAAGAACTCAAATGCATGGAGGCTAAAGAGCATCCTACTAAAGAATGAATGGGTCAACCAGGAAATTAAAGAAGAATTACAAAAATTCATGGAAACCAATGAAAATGAAAACACAACTGTTCAAAAGCAAAGCTGGCAGCATCCCAATTCCGGACTTCAAGCTCTATTACAAAGCTGTCTTCATCAAGACAGTATGGTACTGGCACAAAAACAGACACATAGATCAATGGAACAGAATAGAGAGCCCAGAAATGGACCCTCAACTCTATGGTCAACTCATCTTTGACAAAGCAGGCAAGAATGTCCAATGGAAAAAAGACAGTCTCTTCAACAAATGGTGTTGGGAAAATTGGACAGCCACATGCAGAAGAATGAAACTGGACCATTTCCTTACACCACACACAAAAATAGACTCCAAATGGTTGAAAGACCTCAATGTGAGACAGGAGTCCATCAACATCCTAAAGGAGAACACAGGCAGCAACCTCTTCGACCTCAGCCGCAGCAACTTCTTCCTAGAAACATTACCAAAGGCAAGGAAGCAAGGGCAAAAATGAACTATTGGGACTGCATCAAGATAAAAAGCTTTTGCACAGCAAAAGAAACAGTCGACAAAACCAAAAGACAACCGACAGAATGGGAGAAGATATTTGCAAATGACATATCAGATAAAGGGCTAGTATCCAAAATCTATAAAGAACTTCTTAAACTCAACATCCAAAGAACAAATAATCCAATCAAGAAATGGGCAGAAGACATGAACAGACATTTCTGCAAAGAAGACATGCAAATGGACAACAGAAACATGAAAAAGTACTCAACATCACTCGGCATCAGGGAAATCCAAATCAAAAACTCAATGAGATACCACCTCACATCAGTCAGGATGGCTAAAATTAACAAGTCAGGAAAGGACAAATGCTGGCTGGGATGTGGAGAAAGGGGAACACTCCTACACTGTTGGTGGAATGCAAGCTGGTGTAGCCACTCTGGAAAACAGTATGGAGCTTCCTCAAAAAGTTGAAAATAGAACTACCATATGACCCAGCAATTGCACTACTGGGTATTTACCCCAAAGATACAAATGTAGGGATCCGAAAGGATACGTGCACCCTGCTGTTTATAGCAACAATGTACACAATAGCCAAACTATGGAAAGAGCCAAGATGTCCACTGACAGATGAATGGATAAAGAAGAGGTGGTATATGTATACAACGGAATATTATGCAGCCATCAAAAGGAATGAAATCTTGCCATTTGCAACGACGTGGATGGAACTGGAGGGTGTTATGCTGAGCGAAATAAGTCAATCAGAGAAAGACATGGATCATATGACCTCACTGATATGAGGAATTCTTAATCTCTAGAAACAAACAGGGGTGCTGGAGTGGTGGGGGGTGGGAGGGATGGGGTGGCTGGGTGATGGACATTGGGGAGGGTATGTGCTGTGGTGAGCGCTGTGAATTGTGCAAGACTGTTGAATCACAGAACTGTACCTCTGAAACAAATAATACATAATATGTTAAAAAAAAAAAAAAAGAAGCAGAAGAAGATAGCAGGAAGGGAAGAATGAAGGGGGGGAAATCAGAGGGGGAGATGAACCATGAGAGACTATGGACTCTGAGAAACAAACTGAGGGTTCTAGAGAAGAGGGGGTGGGGGGATGGGTTAGCCTAGTTATGAGTATTAAAGAGGGCATGTACTGCATGGAGCACTGGGTGTTATACTCAGTCAAGGAATCATGGAACACTACATCAAAAACTAATGATGTAATGTATAGTGATTAACATAACATAATAAAAAAAATAAGTAAAAAATAAAATAAAATATACCTGGTGGAGAAGGAAATATGCTGAATATAAAATAATACATAACTACACAATATTCTGACAAAGTTGAGACCAAACATATCAGGCATATCAATATGTGTGAATGGACTTGATTCACCTCATCTAAAAGAAACAAAACAAAACAAGACATTAAATATGATCACAAAGCAAGACCCAACTATATGCTGTTTACAAGAAACACACCTAAAACAATGTTAAAAATAAAGGAACAGAGAGAGGATAACAAACAAATGGAAACAAAACATTAAGCACAGCAATCATGAAATCAGAAATGGTAAAATGGAAGCAAAACCAAAAAAAACAAAAAAAAAACACAACACGAAAAAGAAGACATATTATTTCTAAAATTTTCAAATCACGGGGCACCAGCAGCTCATTTAAGCATCTGACTTCGGCTCAGGTCATGATCCCAGGGTCCTGGGATAGAACCCCACATCAGGCTCCCTGTTCAATGGGAAACCGGCATCTCCCTCTCCTGCTCCCCCTGCTTGTGCTCACTCGCTCTATTTCTCTCTCTCTCTGTCAAATAAATAAATAAAAATCTTTAAATATAAATAAAATAATATTTTCAAATCATAATGAATACACAGTACTTATCAATATTTACAAATCAAATAAGACAGTAACCACATTATTTAGAAAAATCCTTAGGAGATGCAAAAGACACACTTAGACACACTAATACTGGGAGAATTTAATACACCATTCTTAGTATAAAATCAAGTACACAAAATCAACTAAGAAGACAAAAGGCCTAAAAAACATAACTAATAAAGGGAATAATATATATATATCTTGCTCCCCTAACATATAAAATACACTTTCATCTCAAGGACCCAGACAACATGAACAAAAATTGATCATACATCAGACTGGAATAAAAATGTAAGTATGTTCCATTAGGAAGAAATAAGAAGTATGTCCCATAATAAGAAATAATAAGCTACACTCTGACTGTAATACTACAAACTAAAATCCATTAACAAAAAAGAAGAAAACATACAGGCCCTTCTACATGGAAATTAAAATAAAGAAAAAGAAAGAAAAAATTTTCTAGGCAACAACAGGACAAAGGGAAATACCCAAATAAATAAGGAACTTTTAAGAATTGACAAAATGTCACTAGAAAAATGGGTAAGATACATGAGTACACAATTCACCAAAAAAAAGATATGAAAATTACCCTTAACATGTGAAAGATATTCAAAAGAGAAATGCAAATTAAAACAACACTGGCATATTATTTCTAATCTATGACATTAGTAGAAATTAAAAAGCAAACCACAGGGCGGAGCAAGATGGTGGAGGAGTAGGAGACCTGGATTTCGTCTCCTCTCAGGAAATCAGCTGGATAGGGAGCAAACCATTCCGAACACCTACTAACTCAACAGGAGATCGAAGAAAAGAACAGCAACAACTCTCTCATCAGAAAAGCGACCACTTTCTGGAAGGTAGGACGTGCAGAGAAGTGAATCTGAGGCGATATTCGGGAGGATAGACAGCGGGGGAGGGGCCTCCGTCGGCGGCTTCTAGCAAGTGATAGAGCCGCGGAGCACAAAATCGGAACTTTTAGAAGTCTGCTCCGCTGAGGGACGTCACACTGGTGGCTAAGCAGGGCGTGGAACCCTCATGGGACAGTGTGGTCTCAGGACCCTCGGGGTCACAGAAAGACCGGGGGTGCCTGAGGGCGGCAGAGCTCCCAGGTATCGGAGTGGGGAAGCCGACTGCAGAGGCGGAGCCCAAGCGCGGGCTCTCAGCTCGGGGTTGCCATAAATTGTGATCTGCGGCACAGTTGGGCCCCTGCTCCTCCAGCAGGGACCGAAAAAGCAGCAGATCCGGGGAGACTCCCCTTCTTCCCCCGGGAGGAGAGGTGCGGAAGCGCACTGCAGGGATCTGCTGGGTTTGGAGACTCCACACAAGGTCAGGTGCCAGAGATAGAAACGCTCGGTCACAAGCCGGGTGAGCATGGAGTGCGGCAGGAGACGGGAATATGGGAGTGACTGACGGCTTTTCTCTGGGGGCTCACTGAGGAGCGGGACCCCAAGTTCTCGGCTCCTCCGAGGCGGAGATTGGGAGGCCGCCATTTTCACTCTCAGCCTCCAAAGCTGTACGGAAAGACTGCAGGGAACAAAAGCTCTGGAGAGAAAACCCAAGCAGATTACTTAGCCCGGAAGGGGGCAAGGGTGGGGCAATTCCGCCTCCAACAAAGACTTTTGGAAACCACGGCAACAGGCCCCTCCCCCAGAAGATCAGCGAGAACAGTCAGCCAAGACCAAGTTTACCCATCAATGAGAATGGCAGAACTCCAGCGCTAGGGAAATAATGCACATAGAATTCATGGCCTTTTTACCATGATTATTTAGTCTTTCAAAGTTAATTTTTTTTAACTGTCTTTTTTTTTTTTTTTGGATTTTTCTTTTTCCCTTTTTCTACCAACATCTTATCAATCACTTTTTTAAAAAAAAAATTTATTTTTCATTTTTATTTTTCATTTTTAGAGTCATATTCTATCCCTTCATAGTAGTTACCCGTATTTTTGGCATATATATATATAAGTTGTTCTCTCTTTAAAATTTTGAGATAGTTCCTTCTAACAGATCAAAATATACCCTAAATCTCTAGTGTATGTTTTTTTTCTACTCCCCTGCCTGATCACATTCTCTCCGTTTTTTTTCTTTTTTCTTTTTTTAAATCCTCTTCTTTCCTTTTTCAAACAACTTCTTATCAACTCCTTTTATAAAATTTTTTATAATTTCCATCTTTACAGTCATATTCCATCCCTTCATCATATCAACCTTTATTTTTGTACATATATAAGTTTTTCTTTCTTTAATATTTTGGGAGGCACTTTCTTCTAATAGACCAAAATACACCCAAAATCTAGTGTGTGGCACTGATCTATATACCAGTCTGATCATATTTGATCACATTCTGGTTTTTTTTTTTGTTTTGTTCTGTTTTTGTTTGTTTTTATCTTTATCTTTTTCTTTTTCTTTTTTTTCTTTTCCTTTTTTGTCTCTTTCCGTTTCTTTTCCCACTGCTTCAGCTCTTTTCTGATTTGTTTAGAGTATACTTTCTGGCAACGTTATTACCCTGTTAGCAGTTTGTTCTCTCATTAATCTCTTCTCCTCTGCACAAAATGACAAGAAGGAAAAAATCACCTCAACAAAAAGATCCAGAGGTAGTACCAACTGCCAGGGACCTACTCAATATGGACATTAGTACGATGTCGGATCTAGAGTTCAGAATCATCACTTTAAAGATACTAGCTGGGCTTGAAAAAAGCATGTAAGTTATTAGAGAAACCATTTCTGGAGAAGTAAAAGAACTAAAATCTAACCAAGTAGAAATCAAAATGGCTATTAATGAGGTGCAATCAAATATGGGGGTGCTAACTGCTAGGATAAATGAGGCAGAAGAGAGAACCAGTGATAGAGAAGACCAAATGATGGAAAATAAAGAAGCTGAGAAAAAGAGAGATAAACAACTACTGGATCACGAGGGCAGAATTCGAGAGATAAGCGTTACCATAAGACAAAACAACATTAGAATAATTGGGATCCCAGAAGAAGAAGAAAGAGAGAGAGGGGCAGAAGGTATAATGGAGCAAATTATAGCAGAGAACTTCCCTAATTTGGGGAAGGAAACAGGCCTCAAAATCCAGGAAGCACAGAGAACCCCTTAAAATCAATAAAAATAGGTCAACACCCCGACATCTAATAGTAAAACTTAGGAGTCTCAGAGACAAAGAGAAAATCCTGAAAGCAGCTCAGGAGAAGAGATCTGTAACCTACAATGGTAGAAACATTAGATTGGCAACAGACCTATCCAGAGACCTGGCAGGCCAGAAAGGAATGGCAGGATATATTCAGAGCACTAAATGAGAAAAATATGCAGCCAAGAATACTCTATCCAGCTAGGCTGTCATTGAAAATTGAAGGAGAGATAAAAAGCTTCCAGGACAAAAACTAAAGGAATTTGCAAACACGAAACCAGCCCTACAAGAAATATTGAAAGGGGTCCTCTAAGCAAAGAGAGAGCCTAACAGCAACACAGACCAGAAAGGAACAGAGACAATGTATAGTAACAGTCACCTTACAGGCAATACAGTGGCACTAAATTCCTATCTTTCAATAGTTACCCTGAATGTAAATGGGCTCAATGCCCCAATCAAAAGACACAGGCTATCAGATTGGATAAAAAACCAAGACCCGCTGATATGCTGTCTGCAGGAGACTCATTTTAGACCCAAAGACACCCCCAGATTGAAAGTGAGCGGGTGGAAAACCATTTACCATGCTAATGGACACCAAAAGAAAGCTGGGGTGGCAATCCTTATATCAGACAAATTAGATTTTAAACCAAAGACTGGAATAAGAGATGAGGAAGGACACTATATCCTACTTAAAGGGTCTATCCAACAAGAAGATCTAACAATTGTAAATATCTATGCCCCTAACATGGGAGCAGCCAATTATATAAGGCAATTAATGCCAAAAGCAAAGAAACACATCGACAACAATACAATAATAGTGGGGGACTTTAACACTCCCCTCACTGAAATGTACAGATCGTCTAAGCAAAAGATCAACAAGGAAATAAAGACCTTAAATGACACACTGGACCAAATGGACTTCACAGACATATTCACAACATTCCATCCCAAAGCAACAGAATACACATTCTTCTCTAGTGCCCATGGAACATTCTCCAGAATAGATCACATCCTAGGTCATAAATCAGGTCTCAACCGGTACCAAAATACTGGGATCATTCCCTGCCTATTATCAGAACACAATGCTTTGAAACTAGAACTCAATCACAAGAGGAAAGTTGGAAAGAACTCAAATGCATGGAGGCTAAAGAGCATCCTACTGAAGAATGAATGGGACAACCTGGAAACTAAAGGAGAATTAAAAAAATTCATGGAAAACAATGATAATGAAAACACAACTATTCAAAATCTTTGGGATGCAGCAAAGGCAGTCCTAAGAGGAAAGTATATAGCAATACAAGCCTTTCTCAAGAAACAGGAGAGGTCTCAAGACACAACCTAACCCTATACCTAAAGGAGCTGGAGAAAGAACAGCAAATAAAGCCTAAACCCAGCAGGAGAAGAGAAATAATAAAGATCAGAGCAGAAATCAATGAAATAGAAACTAAAAGAATAGTAGAACAGATCAACGAAACTAGGAGCTGGTTCTTTGAAAGAATTAACAAGATTGATAAACCCCTGGCCAGACTTATCAAAAAGAGAAGAGAAATGACCCAAATCAACAAAATCATGAATGAAAGAGGAGAGATCACAAACAACACCAAAGAAATACAAACAATTATAAGAATATATTATGAGCAACTCTATGCCAGCAAATTAGATAACCTGGAAGAAATGGATGCATTCCTAGAGATGTATCAACTACCAAAACTGAACCAGGATGAAATAGAAAACCTGAACAGACCTATAACCACTAAGGAAATTGAAGCAGTCATCAAAAATCTCCCAAAAAAACAAAAGCCCAGGGCCAGATGGCTTCCCAGGGGAATTCTACCAAACATTTCAAGAAGAATTCATACCTATTCTTCTGAAACTGTTCCAAAAAATAGAAATGGAAGGAAAACTTCCAAACTCATTTTATGAGGCCAGCATTACCTGGATCCCAAAACCAGACAAAGACCCCATCAAAAAGGAGAATTACAGACCAATATCCCTGATGAACATGGATGCAAAAATTCTCACCAATATACTAGCCAATAGGATCCAACAGTACATTAAAAGGATTATTCACCACGCCCAAGTGGGATTTATCCCTGGGCTGCAAGGTTGGTTCAACATCCGCAAATCAATCAATGTGATACAATACATTAACAAAAGAAAGTACAAGAATCATATGATCCTCTCAATAGATGCAGAAAAAGCTTTTGACAAAGTACAGCATCCTTTCTTGATCAAAACTCTTCAGAGTATAGGCATAGAGGGTACATACCTCAATATCATAAAAGCCATCTATGAAAAACCTAGAGCGAGTATCCTTCTCAATGGGGAAAAACTGAGAGCTTTCCGCCCAAGGTCAGGAACGCGGCAGGGATGTCCACTATCACCACTGCTATTCAACATAGTTTTGGAAGTCCTAGCCACAGCAATCAGACAACAAAAAGAAATCAAAGGCATCCAAATTGGCAAAGAAGAAGTCAAACTCTCACTCTTTGCACATGATATGATACTTTATGTGGAAAACCCAAAAGACTCCACCCCAAAACTGCTAGAACTCATACAGGAATTCAGTAAAGTGGCAGGATATAAAATCAATGCACAGAAGTCAGTGGCATTCCTATACACCAACAACAAGACAGAAGAAAGAGAAATTAAGGAGTCGATCCCATTTACAATTGCAGCCAAAACCGTAAGATACCCAGGAATAAATCTAACTAAAGAGGCAAAGGATCTGTACTCAGAAAACTATAAAATACTCATGAAAGAAATTGAGGAAGACACAAAGAAATGGAAAACGTTCCATGCTCATGGATTGGAAGAACAAATATTGTGAAGATGTCAATGCTACCTAGAGCAATCTACACATTCAATGCAATCCCCTTCAAAATACCATCCACTTTTTTCAAAGAAATGGAACAAATAATCCTAAAATTCGTATGGAACCAGAAAAGACCCCGAATAGCCAGAGGAATGTTGAAAAAGAAAAGCAAAGCTGGCAGCATCACAATTCCGGACTTCCAGCTCTATTACAAAGCTGTCTTCATCAAGACAGTATGGTACTGGCACAAAAACAGACACATAGATCAATGGAACAGAATAGAGAGCCCAGAAATGGACCCTCAACTCTATGGTCAACTAATCTTCGACAAAGCAGGCAAGAATGTCCAATGGAAAAAAGACAGTCTCTTCAACAAATGGTGTTGGGAAAACTGGACAGCCACATGCAGAAGAATGAAACTGGACCATTTCCTTACACCACACACAAAAATAGACTCCAAATGGTGAGACAGGAGTCCATCAACATCAATGTGAGACAGGAGTCCATCAACATCCTAAAGGAGAACACAGGCAGCAACCTCTTCGACCTCAGCCGCAGCAACTTCTTCCTAGAAACATTACCAAAGGCAAGGGAAGCAAGGGCAAAAATGAACTATTGGGACTGCATCAAGATAAAAAGCTTTTGCACAGCAAAAGAAACAGTCGACAAAACCAAAAGACAACCGACAGAATGGGAGAAGATATTTGCAAATGACATATCAGATAAAGGGCTAGTATCCAAAATCTATAAAGAACTTATCAAACTCAACACCCAAAGAACAAAGAATCCAATCAAGAAATGGGCAGAAGACATGAACAGACATTTTTCCAAAGAAGACATCCAAATGGCCAACAGACACATGAAAAAGTGCTCAATATCACTCGGCATCTGGGAAATCCAAATCAAAACCTCAGTGAGATACCACCTCACACCAGTCAGGATGGCTAAAATTAACAAGTCAGGAAACAACCGATGTTGGCGGGGATGCGGAGAAAGGGGAACCCTCCTACACACTGTTGGTGGGAATGCAAGCTGGTGCAGCCACTCTGGAAAACTGTAGGGAGGTTCCTCAAAAAGTTGAAAATAGAGCTACCATATGATCCAGCAATTGCACTACTGGATATTTACCCCAAAGATACAAAAGTAGGGATCCGAAAGGATACGTGCACCCCGATGTTTATAGCAGCAATGTCCACAATAGCCAAACTATGGAAAGAGCCAAGATGTCCATCGACAGATGAATGGATAAAGAAGATGTGTTATATATATACACAATGGAATATTATGCAACCATCAAAAGGAATGAGATCTTGTCATTTGCAACGACGTGGATGGAACTGGAGGGTATTATGCTGAGCGAAATAAGTCAATCAGAGAAAGACATGTATCATATGACCTCACTGGTATGAGGAATTCTTAATCTCAGGAAACAAACTGAGGGTTGCGAGAGTCGGGGGTGGGGTGGGAATGATGGGGTGACTGGGTGATAGACACTGGGGAGGGTATGTGCTCTGGTAAGCGCTGTGAATTGTGCAAGACTGTTGAATCTCAGATCTGTACCTCTGAAACAAATAATGCAATATATGTTAAGAAAAAAAAAAAGAAGATAGCAGGAAGGGAAGAATGAAGGGGGGGAAATCAGAGGGGTAGACGAACCAGGAGAGACGATGGACTCTGAAAAACAAACTGAGGGTTCTAGAGGGGAGGGGGTTGTGAGGATGGGTTAGCCTAGTGATGGGTATTGAGGAGAGCACGTTCTGCATGGAGCACTGGGTGTTATGCACAAACAATGAATCATGGAACACTACATCTAAAACTAATGATGTAATGTATGGGGATTAACATAACAATAAAAAATTAAAAAAATAAATAAATAAAAAGCAAAACACATTCTTCTGGTGGGGCTTGGGAAAACTTGTACTCACATAGATTGTTGACAGAAATATAGACACTGGTAGAACCCTTTTGATTGCAAATTTGGCAATATCTAATGAAACTACATATGTGTTCACCTCCTGACCCAATCCTTCCACTTCTATTTACCCTGAAGATAAACCTCCAGAACTAATACCTATGTTCAAGGTTTTCACTGTAGCATTGTTTGTAACTACAACATACTGGAAACAAAGAAATGTCCAAGAATAACAGAGAAGTTAAACTATGTTCTATCCATACAATGGAGTACTTTGCAGATACAACAAAGAATGAAGGTCTCTCTGAACGATATGCAATGATTCCCAAGGTACAATGTTAAGTGAAAAAAGCGAAGTGCAAAAAAAGCACATATCATATGCTACTTTTAAAAAAATCAATTATGCGGGGCACCTGGGTGGCTCAGTCAGTTAAGCATCTACCTTCAGCTCAGGTCATGATCCTAGGGCCCTGGGATCAAGCCCCGCATCGAGATCCCTGCTCAGTAGGGAGTCTGCTTCTCCTTCTCTGTTCTCTCTCTCTCAAATAAATAAATAAGATATTTTTAAATAGTCAATTATGTTGCTTTTCATGTAAAAAAGGGGAAAATTATAAAATGTACACAAATCTGTTCATTTGTATAAAACAAAAATGAAAAAACAGCATAGAAAAGATGAACCACAAGAGACTAATTTTGTAAAGGAAAGTAGGTGGTAACACAATGCAGACCGAAAAGACTCGGTGAGTGGAAACAGAGTAAAAAGAAGGAGGTGGTGGGAGTGGGGATGAGACGAGAGTAACTTTTCAAAGTAAACTTTTTTGTATAGTTCTGACTTTTAGAATCATGGTGATATTTTATCTACTCAAAAAATTAAAAATAATAATTAAAATCCACCCAGACATGTTGAGAACTCAAAATGGAATACCATCAGTAACAACAGAGCTAATTCTATTCTTAATAAATAACACTGCCATACTGAAGAGGGTAGAAAAGAACTGACCAAAGTAAATTTGAAAAGTTATCTTAACTATTTTCTTAAACACAAAATAATAGCAAATACTGTATGCCAGCATGTAAATTTTTTTTCCACAGAAGTATATGTTAACATTTCTGAAACTGCCCAGTGTGTATTCTAGAACTGATCAAGTAAGCAAATATATTGTGGATAAGGAGAACCAAAAACAAAAACATGAGGAGGGCTGGAAAGACTCATGTCATAATGAGATGGAATGGAGGTATCCATATAAATTCATATTTTTTACACATACACAGATAGATTTATAAATAAATAAAAGTACATGTACATCTATTTCCTAGTTCTGGCCATTGACAGAAGCAATGGACATCCCAATAGCAATAATATAATCAAGGCTGGGTTTCTAAACACCATTTTTTAATGAAAAAGCAGGGCTCCTTAAAAAAATGAATGATTCCAGGGCTGGGGCAGGGAAAGCACACCATGAACCTGAGATACGATGTGGGGCCAAAAAATGATGTAAACGTGTCAAAAGAAACAGGAGATTACTTGAAGGGGCTCCCAATGGCCAAACTGGGGTCAAAATAAATAATTTTAGTAAGGAACAATAACCCACAAAATAAATATCCACAAAGTCGTACTGATATAATTAATCGAATAAATATATATGAGACAAGGTAAAGGCCTTCCTAATAATAAAATTCTAAACAACTTAAGAAGAAATGATGGACAAAGAAAATGACCATTTGGCAAACACCAAAGTAGTAATCATTTCAGGCAATAATTATCAATGGATTCTAAAGTTAGTAGGGCTAAATATAATGAGAAAGAGGATATTTACATAGCTTCAGTTCTTCATATTTTTAATTGATTTTTTTAATTGACTCTTATGGAGTCTTTATATATTTTGGGTACTAACCCAAATTAATATTTCTGTTTTTGGCAGTTTATTACTAGTATATAGAAACATAACAGATTTTTGTATATTGATTTTTCATGCTGCAGCTTCACTGAATTTATTAATTAGTTCTAGCAGTTTTTTGGCTGCGTCTTTATGAATTGCTATAAATAATATCATGTCATCTGCAAATAAAGATAGTTTTACTTCTTGCTTTCCAATTTGGATACCTTTTTTGGGTCTGATTGCTCTGGATAGGACTTCCAGTAATATGTTAAATAAAAGTGACAAGAAGAGTCATCCTTGTCTAGTTCTTGATCTTAGAAAGAAAAACAAAAAAAAAAACTTTCAGTTTTTCATCATTGAGTGTGATGTTAGTTGTGGGTTTGTCATATATGCCCTTTATTATATGGAGGTACATACACTCTATACATATTTTGTTGAGAGTTTTTACCATAAACAGATGTTTCATTTTGTCAAATGCTTTTTCTACATCTATTGAGATCATATGATTTTATCCTTCATTATGGTGATATAGTGTCTCACGTTGATTTACAGATGTTGAACCATCCCTGAAACCCTAGAATAAATCCCATTTGGCCACAGTGTATGATCCCTTTAATGCACTGTTGAATTCAGTTTGCTAATATTTGTTGGGGATTCCTGCATCTATGCTCAACAGGGGTAACAGCTTGTACTACAGTCATACCTCATTTTTTGTGCTTCATCTTCTTACACTTCACAGAAATTGCATTTTTTACAAATTGAAGGTTCGAGACTTCATTGGAGAAGTAACGTGTGGTGGAAACAGCAAGAGAACTAGAATTAGAAGTGGAGCCTGAAGATGGGGCAGAACTGCTGCCATCGCATGACAAACTTGAACAGATGAGGAGTTGCTTCTTACAGAGGAGCAAAGAAAGTGGTTTCCTGACATGGCACCTACTCCAGGGAAGATACTGTGAAGACTGTTGAGATGACAACAGAGGACTTAGAATATGACATAACTTAGTGATAAGGCGGTGGCAGGGGGTGAGAAAATGGACTCCAGTTTTAAAAGAAGTTCAACTGTGGGTAAAATGCTATCAAACAGCATTGCATGTTACAGAGAAATCAATTGTGAAAGGAAGAGTCAATTGATGCTGCAAACTTCATCATTGTCTTATTTTAAGAAATTGTCACAGCCACCCCAACTTTCAGCAACCACCAGCCTAAACGGTCAGCAGCCAGCAACACTGAGACAAGACCATCCACCAGCAAAAAGATTACAACTCACTGAAAGCTCAGAGGATGCTTAGCATTTTTTAGCAATAAAGAATTTTTAATTAGGGTATGTACATTGGGGATTTTTTTAGACATAATGCTATTGCACACTTAATAGACTACAGTATACCACAAACATAAATTTTATATGCACTAGGAATCCAAAAAAATCATTTGACTCACTTTATTGTGATATTCACTTTATTATGGTGGTCTGGAACTGAACCTGAAATATCTCTAAAGAACGACTGTAGGGGTGCCTGGGTGGCTCAGTCGGTTGGGCATCTGCCTTTGGCTCAGGTCATGATCCCAGGGTTCTGGGATCAAGTCCCGCATTGGGTTCCTTGCTCAGGGGGGAGTCTGCTCCTCCCTCTGCCTGCCGCTCCCCCCCCCTGCTTGTGCTCTCTGTCAAATAAATAAATTAAATCTTAAAAAAAAAAAAAAAGACTGTAATTTTCTTTCATTGTATTGTCTTTGTCTGGTTTTGGCAGCAGGGTAACGCTGACCTTGTAAAATGAGTTTAAAAGTGCTCCCTCCTCTTCTGTTTTTTGGAAAAATTTGAGAAGGATTGGTATTAATTCTTTAAATGTCTGGAGGAATTCACCAGTGAAGCAATCTGGTCCTGGACTTTTGTTTATTAGGAGGTTTGTGATTACTGCTTCAATCTCCTTATTCATTATTGGTCTGTTCAGATTTTTTTTTAACTTTTAAGTAGGCTCCACACCCAGCATGGAGCCCAACGCAGGGCTTGAACTCACAAGACTGAGATCAAGACCTGGGCTGAAATCAAGAGTCGGGACACTTAACCAACTGAGCCACCCAGGTGCCCCATGTCTGTTCAGATTTTCTATTTCTTCATAATTCAGTGTTAGTTAGATTGTATGTTTCTAGGAAATTGTCTACTTCCTCTAAGTTGTCTAATTTGTTGGCATGCAATTGTTCATAATAGTCCTATAATTTATATTTCTAAAATATAGTTGTAACAGCCCATCTTTCATTTCTGACTTTATTTATATTGAGTCTTCTCACTTTTTTTCTTGGTAAGTCTATCTAAAGATGTGTCTATTCTGTTTCTCTTTCAAAAAAAAAAAAAAACAAAAAACCAACTCTTAGGTTCATTGTTCTTTTCTATTTACTTTTCAGCCTCTATTTCACTTATTTCCACTGTGATCCTAGTTATTTCCTTCCTTCTATTAACTTTGGGCTTCATTTATTTTTCTTTTTCTAGTTCCTTGCATTGTAAACTTAGGTTGTTTGTATGAAATATTTTTTAGTTCTGAATTTTAGATGTTTATCCCTATGAACTTCCCTCTTAGAACTGCTTTCCCTGCATCTCATAATTCCTAGTATGCTGTATTTCCATTTTCATTTGTCTCAAGATATTTTTTGATTTCTCTTTTGATTTCTTCTTTGACTTACTGGCTGTTCAGTAGCACATTGTTTAATCTCCACATGTTTATGAATTTTCCAGTTTTCATCTCTTATTGATTTCTAGTTTCATACAATTGTGACCAGAAAAGATGCTTGATATAATTTCAATCTTCTTAACTTTATTAAGATTTCTTCTGTGGCCTAACATATGACTTATCTTGGGGAAAGTTCATCAGTGCTTGAGAAGAACATGTATTGTAGTGGATGGAATGTTCTGTAAATGTCTAGTAAGACCATCCAGTCTAATGTATAGTTATAAGTCCTATGTTTCCTTATTGGTTTTCTGTCTGCATGATCTACCCACTAATGAGAGTGGGTACTGAAGTCCACCACTATTATTGTATAGTTGTCTATTTCTCCCTTTAGGTGGGTTAATATTTGTTTTACATACTCAGGTTCTCCTATGTTGGGTGTACAAATATTTACAAATGTTATATCCTCTTTTGGAGTGATCTCCTTTTCCATTATCTAATGACCTTCTTTGTCTCTTATTACAGTCTTTTTTTAAAGTCTATTCTGTCTGATGTTAAGTATAGCTACCCCAGCGTTTGTTGGATTTCTATGTGCATGGACTATCTTTCTCCATTCCTTCACTTTTAGTCTGTGTGTGTCCTTAACCCTGAAATGAGTCTCTTACAAGCATCATATATTGAGTCTTGTTTTCTTTTATCCACTTAGCCACTCTATGTCTTTTGATTGGAAGATTTTCATTTACATTTAAAATAATTATTGATAGGTATGGACTTACTACCATTTTGTTAGTGGTTCTGTAATTCCTTTGTCCCTTTCTTTTACTCTTGCTCTCTTCCTTTGTGATTTGATGATTTTCTCTAGTGGTATACTTAGATTCCTTTATCTTCATCTTTTGTGTATCTACTACAGGTTTTTGTTGTGTGGTCACCCAGAGACTTACATAAAATGTAGTAGGGTTGTAACAATTTATTTTAAGTTCTACATTTTTATTCCCCCATTTATGTTTCTAATGTCACAATTTACATCTTTTTATCTTGTGTATCCATTAATAAATTACTGTAGTTATAGTTATTACTATTTTTGTCTTTTAACCTCCATACTAGACTTATAAGTGATTAACCCACCAACACTACAATATTATTATTCTGAAATTAACTACATAATTAACTTTATCAGTGAGATTTATATTTTTTTATGTTTCCCTGTTACTAATTAGCACCTTTTTATTTCAACTTAAGAAAGTCCCTTTAACATTTATTTTAAAGCCAGTCTAGATGAACTCCTTCAGCTTTTTCTTATCTTTTCTTCAATTCTGAAGGACAGCTTCTTTTTGCTCCTCCACCTGGATGAATTCCACTGTCCTGTGTTTAAGTTCACTAAAGCTCACTAACCCTTTCTTCTGCTTCATCTAGTCTGCTGTTGAACCCTCTTTGAATTTTTGTGTGCAGTTATTTTATTCTTCAGTTCTGCGATTTCTGTTCGGTACTTTCTCATATTTTCTATCTCTTTGTTGAAAAACAATGCATTGTTCTCCTAAACTTGTGAGCATCTTTATGACCATTACTTTGAACTCCTTCTCAGGTAAATCATTTATCTCTTGTTTCATTTCATCAAACAGGATGTTTCATTCATTTCATTCTTGTCTTTTTCTGAGGTTTTATCTTGTTTTTTTCATTTAGAACATATTTTTCTGTTTCTTCATTTTCCTAACTCTCTGTGTTGGCTTCTGTGCATTAGATAAAACAACCCCCTCTCCCACTGTTTATGGAGTGGTCTTGTGTAGGAGATGAACCTTATCATTCAACCCTGCCCCAGCTCTAGGTTGTTTCTCAAACCTTTGTGATTGTCCAAGCAGCCTTGTTTGTTCTTAGTGACTGCCAGTAGTTGAAGATGTTCAAGACCTGTCATTGACCCAAAGGAGAGGATCTCAGTCAGCACCTAGATGTAGGCTGATTTCAGAAGCCAGACTGTAAGGTTGTGACTTTCAAAGTATGCAAATATATTTCTTTCAAGGGAAGACTGGGAGGTAGGAGGACAGCCAGTTAAGAACTGTTTCTTTCTTTGCTACCGTCCTGTTAAACCCATGAACACAAGCCCCACTGGCCACAAGAGCCAGGCTATCAAGTGATTGTTCTCTGGGTGGTAGCCACAAAACCAAGGGCACCAGATGAAGATCACCATTTTCAGAAGATGTAATATGGCTCCTGTACCACTCCAAATGTCAAAATGAGTGCTGTGTAAAAAATTAATGAGCACAACAAGAAAGAATCCTTTTATACCACCTTTATTTAAGGACAATGAACGTATAAAATAATTTTTTAAAAACTGGCTTTTGGAGGCACCTGGGTGGCTCAGTCATTAAGCGGCTGCCTTTGGCTCAGGTCATGATCCCAGAGTCCTGGGATCAAGCCCCGAGTTGGGCTCTCTGCTCGGCAGGGAGTCGGCTTCTCTCTCTCTCCCTCTGCCTGCCTCTCTGACTACTTATGCTCACTCTCTCGCTCTGTCAAATAAATAAAATCTTTAAAAAATAAAAATAAAAAAATAAAAACTGACTTTTTTATTAACAATATGGATATTTCAAAGTGACACTTGGAGGTAAAAACAAATGGCCCCTGCTCATGTCACTTACAAAAGGTACAAGAAAAACAGCATATTTCTCATCAAATGCCATCCAATTAGATATTTCTTAATTAGATATTTAGGCTCTGTGTGAACAGTAATATCCATATGGTTTTATTGTAATATTATGTATATACATATATATGTATTTAATTGGCTTTATGTTCCCCTCATTCTGGGACACCAATGTCATTCCACTGTTACCAGGAACAAACGGAATCCTTTCTCAAATTTCCACTCGCACAAACAAGAGATACTTGATCATTTAGGAATTCACAACCTAAAGTCAGAGATTTAGGCCAATGTAGTAATTCTCCTGGGGTATTCTTGGGTCAAAACTAAGGGAAACAAAAGCTAAAGTAAATATTCTCTCAACCTAATAGAACACAAAGCTCAAGGATGTCTCATCAATCCTGGACCTTCCATAACACACACTAAACAAATACGCTGTTGAACAGGTGAAAGATGAGCACCATGACTGTTCTCTGGTCTTATGCAAGATGATAGCCCTACTGTGTGTGCTCACAAAGGAGGAGAGTGCCCTTCTCCAACTGTCATGTTCTTGCTGGTAATATTAACCATACTTCATACTTGTAAGGTGTATTATTATTTTTTAAAGAGCAGTTTCTTGATCCATTCATTATCCTTTTCCATCTGTCATAAGAACTTCCCCACCATCACCCACAAATCCTCCCACTCCTGCTATGAACATTTTACACAAGTGGAATATAAATCCCTCAGAGTGTCTTGCCCAAGCTTTCAGTTAGCATATCATAATTCTGGGAGTCCATTTGTGCACTAAAGGTTTCAATTATTCATTGTGGCCAATCTAGTTTTAATAGATCAATCAGAACACTGGCATGTCAGGTACAGAAAATATATCAAAAATGCTAGGGGAGGACAGGGATGGTTGACATAATAAACCCAAAACCCACCCATGTTTCCCCAAAGGCAGCATATATTCTTTTAAGATTTAGGGAGGTATACAAGTAAATATATTAATAGTTATGTATTAGTTTAATTGTGTACTAGAAAAATATGTCACTCCCATATCAAACCCATAACTTCAGAGATAGTAGAGCTTAGGACAATGCTAAGTAAAAGAATTCAGTCACTTTAAGACTATTTTTTAAAAATTATTAATATCTAATAGTATATACAGTATAGAGGAATAACCAAAAAACACTTGTAACATACACTAATGACTCAAGTTTGAAAAACTCTCAAAGAAAGAAAAGCAGTAATTTGTAAGGCCATCTGCACAATACAACACAAAAGAATAAAACCATGTGAACAAATCAGCTACTATTTCTAGAGCAAATATAATACTGGAACTGGAAGAGACTTTACAGATCAACAAAACCAACTCGAAATAAGAAAATGAAATCCAGAGAGGGTAAGATCCACAGAAGCTAAAATTACTGAGCCAATTAGCCACCATGCTGGGACTAAAACACGCAGCTTACCCCTGATTCCAGGGACCTTTAAGTGGCTGCCTCTCTCTTAGCTTTATGTTTGAGAGACATCCACTGTTGAAGAAATTAAACTTAATTTCCATTAACTGCACACAATAGGCTATGTCATTTGTTTTTCTACTAGGATTTCTTCTATTTCTCTGACATTTTCTTAAGTGTCCTTGCACAAACCCAAATGACCCAGAATACAAATTCCACCACTACCGCAACTGCTTACAAAAGCCAGGGCAAGTAGTTCACAGATGAGAAAAGAATGAATATGAGAAATTAATTCCAATCAGGCTCAAAACTTAAAGTGCATTGCAAAAGCCAATTAAATTTAAAATTTAGAGAGTAAAAGGGATTTTTCAAAATGGCCCAGATTTTTAAACACACATTTAAAAAGCAAATAAAAAAGCAAATGGTCAGAAGAAGAATATACATCTACGCGAAATCGTATGTGGCCAAGTGTAAAGGGGGCTTGGATGATAGCAGGATGGAGTTACGCAGGACTGGTCTGTGGTTGCTAAAGCAGTAGTTCTTCTATTCAGCCATTTAAAGATATCCATTGGGGGCGCCTGGGTGACTCAGTCGGTTAAGCATCTGCCTTGGGCTCAGGTCATGATCCCTGGGTCCTGGGATCGAGTCCCGCACTGGGCTCCCTGCTCAGTAGGGAGTCTGCTTCTCCCTCTCCCTCTCCCTCTGTGCTCACGCTCTCATTCTCTCTCTCTCTCAAATAAACAAATAAAATCTTTAAAAAAATAAAAATAAATAAAGATATCCATTGATCGTTGGTTTAATCTATGTAGTCTGCCTTTCATAGTAATGCTAAATACCCCCCATGCCTCTGAGTTCCCGTGAAAGACATAACGACCCGACAACAAATTTTGCTGCTGCCGCGGCTGCTGACACTACCTACCACTGGCTAACAATTCTGGGTCGTTCACTGTATTTGCTGCCTTACTGAGTGCTTACCTTACTTACTGTATGTGTCCATTGAATCCTCACAGTCCGTATTATTTTCCCATTTCTCAGCTAAGAAACCTGAGGCTTAGAGAAGTCACTTGCCACTCACATGGTAAGTGGTGGAGTCTGAATTCAAACCAAAATCTGACTCACGGACCCATCTTCCAGTTTCTGTGGTAATTTCCATGACGGCATGTACATTATCATCTCGTTGTCTTCTGTGTAGCAGGAATCCATGGAGTCGGACGGATGGGGTTAGGAAGTGAATATAAAACGTGAACAAGGGTGAGCTGCCATAATTTCATGCACCAAAACTGCTTTAGGCGCCCTATATAAAATAGTGACGGTTTATGCTAAATAAATCATTATTAGTGCATGAGGTGCAATAAATCCCACAAAAGATAATTAAGGTTTGCCTTTCTAACGCATGAATATGTGTAAGGGCATCTGTGCGGACAGTTGTTTGGGGAGCACTGCTTGGAAACCAAACAGAGGCTGCACGACGCTCTGCCTCATCGACAGGAAGGCAATGGATGGCAGAGGCCACACGTACTTCCAAAGACAAAACGGAGCGCGAGGAGGCGGGCATTCCTGGGGCCCCTATTATGACACCCATGCTTGATGCGGGTTACCTCAACCCTTTCCTTCTTCACTAAAGGAAAGAACAGAACCAGATGAAAAGAGCGGTAGAAATGTGGAAGTGAAGTGCTTCAGCATTGAACAAATAAATGATCCGCAGAGAGGTGAGAAAGCAGAAGAAATAGCGCTCAACTCCAAAAGTGGTTCAGAAGAAACCCTCCAGAAAGAAAAGACATGGATTTATGATATAGTTGTTCACCATATAACACTCTGAAAGATGAAACAGCACAGCAAATAGTCAAAATAAAACCTTTGTTCAAGGAGCCCCTGAGGTGACTGGGGGCTCCTAAGGCAAGGTCCCTCAAAGACATCCAATGAGGATACGTTAAGCATGTGGGTTGCACAAGAGCACATGTTCACTTGCTTTTTAATTTCCTCTTTACACTGCTGAAGTAACTCCACCTTTCCTGCCTGAAGTGTCACGCCAAGCCTGACCTCACGGTGAAAGAAAAAATTAGGCTCGCTCTCTGAATAACCCAAACAAGCTCAGAAAGTACTGGAACAAGAAGGCAACATTCAGAAAAATACATCTGAAACAGATATAATATTTTCGAGTTACAAAGCATTTCGGCATTTAGAACATTAAAACCAGTATGGTAAGGTCACTTCAACAGCATTTGAAGTTCTGACCAGCTGGCACACCAATCAGCCACCAGTTCAGCTCATTCTAGGTTCCGAAGTCAGTCTTTGCCTGAGGTAATAGAGCAGAAGTCTAAAGCCCTGTGGGACAGCATTCTTGCTCTGCCCAGTAGCAAATGCAGGCACAAGAGGAGTGAACATATAATCCAAGATCATGTTAATGGGAAAGTATTGCCAAGTGACACAGCCAAATGAAACAGCTTCGGTAGAAAGCCTGAGAACAAGAGAGAAATGAGGTGATAACTATGAATTCACGCTATGCAAACCAGCATTTTAATAAAGAGGAAGAGGGAGGAAGTGAAAGGAGAAGGGGAAGGAAAAAGAGGAGAAAGGAGGGCAGAGATGGAAGAGAAGGAAGAGGAAAGGAGGAAGAGCTTTCAAATCTCAACAACAGTGCCTAAATAACACTTCAGTCTGCCGATGTGTTGTTTCAGAATGAAGCTGTGCCTACAGTCACAAAATATTTCTGCAAGCTGACATTTTTTAAACTGTTTCATTTAGCTGTATGACTCTACTGGAAAGGATGTGACTCAAAAGATTACAGCTTAATTAGATGGGGGCAAAAAAGTAAAAAGAATATAGTCTTTGAGTAACAAGTAAAGAGAATTCTTTGGCAGTTGGGAGTGGGGAGGAGGGAGCAATAAGAAGGGGGTAAAGTGAAAACCCAAAGGTGCCCACGGAATATGAGACACTTATTAAATAGCTCTGCATGACAAAGCTTCTTTCTGGTGGATTTTGAAATTTCTTGGAGCTGGGAACAGGATGCCAGAGAACTAAGTTCTACACAGAAGAATGGCTCAGAACAACACCTTCCCCACTGACAACAGAAAAAGGGACCGAGAGGAGTCAGTCTCATTCAGAAGTTTTCTGGAATGACTGCACTGCAGATTACATGATACAAATGCTCTCCTCCTTCTTATTCACGAAATTATCAGCAAATTCCACATCGGTCATAATGACTTTGTTATGACGGGTCTCTTACAGGAACTAAGAGAGGTTCCCACTTCCGTGTTCTGCTGAGCAGTAGTGAAAACAGAGGGTACATCAGTGAACACGGACATAACATTGACCAGAGAGACTTTTTTATTCCAAATTGTATAGCTTCAAAACTATAGGCCAGTATAAAACCAGTGCCATCCAGAGGCAAAGAGAACAGGGAACTGCGACCACTGGCGATGGTGCACAATCTCTTCAACAACAACAAAAAACACTCTTTGCTATCCCTTATGAACCCATTTTTTAAAAGATTCTTGTCTAGGGGCGCCTGGGTGGCTCAGTCAGTTAAGCGTCTGCTTCAGCTCAGGTCATGATCCCAGGGTCCTGGGATTGAGCCCCAGCAGGGAGCCTGCCTCTCCCTCTCCTTCTCCCTGCTGCTCCCCCTGCTTGTTCTCTCTCTCTCTGTCAAATAATTCAATAAAACCTTTCAAATAAATACATACATACATAAATACATAAATAAAGATTTTTGGCTAACAAGTTGCATTTACTGAATAATAATACTTTATAAATTAGAGACACATAACTGATACCAGTTGATATTTATTTTTCTTTGTAGACTTCTTCACCTCTTTAATTGTATGACTTTCAAAGAGATAAAAAGTAGGGTTTTGGGGTTTTTATTTTTATTTTAGGGAGAAAGAGAGCAAGCATGGGGGGAAGGGGCAGAGGGAGAAAGAGTCTTAAGCAGACTCCACACTGAGCGCGGAGCCCCATGCAGGGCTGGATCTCATGACCCTAAGATCATGACCTGAGCCGAAACCAAGAGTCAGATGCTTAACTGACAATGACACTCAGCGCCTGAGAAGGAGGGTTTAAGATAAGACAATCCCAAAGACACAATAGAGAGAACATTAAAATTGCTTGTTCAACTCAAGTTTCTGAATTATCAGTAGACAAGGATTCCTCTCCCTGCCAAAGATAATTGAAAAGGCCACAGCAAGAAGGCTTGGAAATAAATAAATAAAAATAAATATAGGTAATAATATATAAAAACTGGTTCACTAATTGTGACAAATATGCCATACTAATATGTCAATAACAGAGGAAACTGGGTGTGGGATACACAGAACTCTGTATTGTCTCTGCAATTTTTCTGTAAAACCTAGAAAGATTCTAAAATAAAAAGTTTATTACAAAATTGAATATAGGGACTACAGACTCCTTTGACGTCAGCTGCTAAAGAGAGATTAATGCCCAAAGAGCAATATTCCGAACTCTTAATGTGAAAGAAGACAGGCTACCATGATTTGTAACCAACTGAGGAGCAACAGGAAAGACTCCATAACTTCAAGAATTAAAACCACCTTAGCAGATGCTCATGCATGTCTTCTTAACTACCTGATGAATTTAGAACTGCCTCCATAGGCATGTGCTGAGTCAAGAACCAAACCTTGGAGAAAGTACTAGCTGTTCTGTCTAGTCAACTTCAGAGACTAATCAGGTATGTCACTCCTTAAAGGTGTCTGTCTCACCTACATTACTTCTGCCAGGAAAAAAAAAAAAAATGACCTTTCCTTCTTACTGAAAAAGAGAAATCATCAGATAGGAAACCCCTTCCATTCCCAGTTATAAATGCATTTGCCTTGGGGCGCCTGGGTGGCTCAGTCGGTTAAGCGACTGCCTTCGGCTCAGGTCATGATCCTGGAGTCCCGGGATCGAGTCCCGCATTGGGCTCCCTGCTCGGCGGGGAGTCTGCTTCTCCCTCTGACCCTCCCCCTTCTCATGTGCGCTCTCTCTCTCTCTCATTCTGTCTCAAATAAATGGATAAAATCTTTAAATAAATAAATAAATAAATAAATAAATAAATAAATAAATAAATAAATAAATAAATAAAATGCATTTGCCTTGCAGTCATCCTTCAGCCCTTCACGTCCACTGTAATTTAAAAATTAAAAAAAGAAAGAAAAGAAAAGAGCATCTTCCTCTGGTCAGGCGCCAGGCCTTCCAGTGACAAGAATATACCTTCGCCCAATCACTCTCTGTCTCCTCCGAAGTTCTTACTTAGAAATCGTCGCACATCTCTTCTTCTTTTATTCTCTTTTCTGGCTCTTTCTCCTCAGTACAAATATTTAACTCTTCCCTTTCAAACAGTCCACAAGAGACACGAAGCTCCCTGTCATCCCATGTCATGCTACTACCACCCGCTCCCCTCTGCCCAAGTAAGTCGGCTACTCTTTCTTGGTCCTCTTCACAGCTTCCCTTTCCTTCCTTTCCCGTCACGAAATATTTGTTTTCCACAGGCCTCATTTTCAGCTTTGTTCACTTCTGGCTCTGCTTACACTCCCCTAGATGACTACAGCCAAATTCTTAGTGGCAACTCTGGCCATTGACCGTAAATCTCCACCTCCATCCTAGGCAACCATGCCAGGGCCCAGACACATCCAAGCGCCTGTCTACTGAACAAGGCCACCTGCAAATCCTCCATCGAGATGTATCCCAAACTCAACTAGCTCTCCTGACCCCAACCCCAGAACCTACTTCTCCTCCTGTCATCCCAAACTCTAGCAATGGGACCAAGAAAGCAGATCAAATACTTTCCCCTTTCCCTCACTTCCCTACGTGCAGCCACCAAATCCGGTAAATTCTACCTCTTTAACATCTTTCAAGTCCATTCTTTCTTATCTGTCATCCCTATTGTTTCTTTGGCTTGGCCTGCATTGATTTTCTCTCAGATGATTATAAATGATCTTCTAACCAGTCTCCTCATGTCCAATGCTAACTACACTGCTCCATTCCATGGGCTAACCTAACAGAATTATTTTTCTAAAATGCCAATCTGACTTACGTCATTCTCATACTTAAAAATTATTAAAGACTCCTTAGTATTTTTAAACTAGAGCTCAAATTCCAAAGTTACATAGAAGGCCCTTCATGAAGCAGTTTATACCTCTCTCTAACTTCATCTTCTATCACTTCCCCATGCTCCAGCCACCCCACGACACATGTTTCATTTCCTCGTGCCTTCAAATATGCTACTACCACAACCTGGAACAGAACTCCGCTTCTCTGCCAGGATAACTTCAAACTTCTCTCGAAGATTCTCTGGTAAGCCTCCTACTATTAACCCAGGGATAAACATTTCCTCCTCTGCCTTGGCCAAATCTCTTTCACTGTGCTGACTGTTGAGTTTCTAGTATATTTATCTGTCTCCTTCATCAGGCCATAAACAACAGGAACAGCACTTAGTCAGGACCTTAGCTTACAACGATCCTGTTTCTGCTGTGGTTCCTAAAAACACATGGCATCCAAACACAAAGGCGATCTATATCAAACTCAGCTCAACAAAAACCTGTCACTAAGAAGATAGCCTCTGAGTCCCAGGGACTAGCCAGTCACCTGGAGAGTGACAGATAAAGCCTCTAATTCTGATGAATACAGCCCCATATATTTGGCAGGCCCACTGCTTATTAATTCTTGGTTCACAGGCAGAGCAATAAGTAAGAATCACTTCTAAAAAGAAGCACGTTCACATATCTTACCATAGGAACTCCCAAGCCCTCATTCCCCCTGAATGCAAAAAGCAAATTCAATTATGTTATTCAAATCCAACTAAAGCATTTCAGCAAATATTAAGTATTCAAATCACTTTGGAGGAAGGACTGGGATGTCTTAGTGAGATGAATAGACAGACATATTAAAGGGATAGTAGACTCATCCAAGTGGATTTCAGCTGCTAATTTCCACAGTTTTTAATTTCTTTAAACAACTGGGCCCTAAGTGAAATACTTCTACTTCCCATCATTTGGGAAGATTTGTGTTTGAAAGGGCCCAGTTAAATACAGCTCTGTCCAGGGGTCTCTGTGGGAAGTCCACTCCTGTTCTAGCTAATTGATACTGAAGCAGTTTTGTCATTCCCTGGATTTTCTGTAACGTACCACATGCCAATTAATCAAGTTACAGAGATTAGCACAGGGGAGGGAAGGCATTAAAGCTCTGCACTGCAAAAGTAGACTTTATTTTCTCTCCCTACTCCTTATCTCATTTCCTCTCCTTGCTATGGAACTTTCTGCCAGTAGAGTAATGGGAAGAGATTTGAAACAGTCAGTGTTCTGCGGTGGAAGATGCTACAAAAATACACTGGTAGTTGAAAAGCAACTTCTGCCAGGCAGTTGAACAAAATACTGGCTGTCAAGGGGGCTCTACAAACGAGAAGTTCGAGTTTCAAACGCTTTCTCAGGGAACCCCCCATACTAGACCTTCATTTGCAAACTCAAACAGGTCCCCATTGAACAACACAATCTTTCCAAATCTCCCCTAACTGAAGCCTCCATAAGAGAAAACTCAAGTTAAATATATCATAGAGGCTGTTCACTTCCTTGTTTAGTGACAAAACACATGTCCTGAAGAAGCCAGGGTCAGGAAATCCTCAGAACAGCGAGTCGGCGCCCACCTGACTCCACACAGCTGTCTTCCCCGCATGCGCAGAGGCTGTGCTCTGCAACAATGTCAGGCGAGCGTCATCAGTGACTCCCGGCTCCCCTCCCCAGAGATACTGCCAAAGGCTTCTGGCTAGTTCGGAAATCTGGTCAGCTTTTTTGCCTGCCTTTATTAACTCTACCATATCATGACAAGTTTATTTTTCAGCACTTTTCTTCTCTTAGGGGTTCTCCTAGGATACCAATGGGAAAAGGAAGTAGAGTAATATTTTGCCAAGCTCTAGCCTATAGAGAGAAAACATCAGAAACTTCAATCCATCAAAGCAAGGAAATACGTGAAGCTGTACACAAACTACATGAGAGATTAAATGTTTGGGCGTGTGGAGGCAAAAAGCAACAATGGCAACAATAAAAAACAGCCAGCCGGCCCTGGCGAGAACCGGTTCTTGTGACAACCCCCATTTAAAGGGGAAGAAAACGTCATCCATTCTGCTGTCACCTTTCAAAAGGTGATCTCTTGTCACCCTCTTCCTAGGTCATAATGACAGATAAAACAGAGAGAAAGAGATTCCATTTTCTTCTTCAGGTGGCTAAACAGCTCATTCACAACGCCAGTGGGTGAAATGTAACAGGACCACAGCCCCATCTAAATTCTATCACCACTCTAAAGGAAGATGACAGGAGACATATTACTAATCAGTCAACAGAAAAGATAGCAGTGGCTTTAAAAAAAAAAAAGAAAGAAAGAAAGAAAAGAAAAGTAAAAGTAAAAGTAGATCAGATCTAAAAAGCAGGACCTAAAAAGTACCTGATTCATGTTGATACACAGCTGGATCTATACTTAACCAACACAGAAAGGGCAGACATCTATTTTTATGTTAATATAAGGGGATGGCTGGAGTGTGAACATTTGTCAGGCACCTCCCACTTGTCAGGAATCATGCTAAGTTCTTTAACCACAACTCAGGAATTGTGCTTGTTTTAATTAAGGAAACCAAGATTCAAAGTGGATTAAGTCATTTATCTAAGGTCACCAGAGAGTAAGTAAGTTGCAGAGCCTGGATTTGACTCCCCTCACACCAGCTCAAAAGCAGATGATATTTCTAGAGTAACAGGCACTGCTACCAGAAACATTTTCCATCTATGAGGCCAAGACCCACAGATGGGCTCCAACAACCCAAAAGTTCAAGTCTTCTATTCAATCCCAAAGGGTGAAAAATGCAAAATTTCATACTTTCACACTTTTATGTGCAAATAAAGGTTACTTACTAGTAACTGACTACGTTGTTTACTAGGAATTACTTTAAAATGTGGCATCCACAGAACAAAACTAAGGACTTAGGAGAATTGACTAGGGACTTCCAGCATGCCACTACAAACTCTGGCTGCCCAAGAAGAGTGTGGTGGTGAATTTTACGTGTCCACTTGACTGGGTCAGAGAGTGCCCACATATTTGGTTGACCATGATTTCCAGATATGTCTATGAGAACGTTTCTAGATGAGATTAGCAGAATCTGTATGTTGAGTAAAGCAGATTGCACTCTCCAGTGTGACTGGGCCTTATCCAATCTGTTGAAGGCCAGAATAAAATAAAAGGCTGAGTAACAATTTTTTCCCTGTGCCTGACTGTCTTTGAGGCAGAATGACAGTCTTCTTCTGCCTTTGGATTTGTGGATTTCAGCTGGAACTTATACCATGAGAAGCATGGCTTTGGACTCAGACTAGAACTCTATCACTGGCTTTCTGTGGTCTGACTTCTCAGCCTCCATAATCATGTAAGCCACTTCCTTACAATAAATCACTTTATATAAATCACACACACACATACACACACACACCCTAGGGTTCTGTTTCCAGAGAATCCTGACTAACATAAAAAGACAACACCAACAAGCTCTTATAGCCCTGGAGCACATTGAAAAGTCAGAATCTCCACAGTTCACTGGGAGGAGACTATCAGTTAATCTTCAGTGGTATCCTAGGTTGGTTGTAGATGTCAAATGCTGGTAGAGCTTTTGAACAATAAATCACTGTTAGTCCTATCACTGTGGATATATTTATTGTGGATTATTTGACAAATGCTATAGTATATATTGATGCATGATGGAATCAACATCTAACAACTAGATTTTAAAATTATATTTGATACTTTGGTTCAAATAAGAATCATTTATACCACTATTATCAAAGCAGATAGATACATATTCTACATGGTCCCACCACCAAATTCTCTAAGAAATGACACATCATTGTTATCCCAAGTTTTTGCACGGAAAGGGTAACAGAGTTGGGGCAACTGAACTGAGGGTCGTTCACCTCACTAAGAGTCGATCTCCTTAAAATATTGAGAAACATCACCTGGATGATAAGGTGATCCCAAATCCCTTTGAAACTGCCTCTCACTCATAATTCTTACAGTGAGAAAGTTATTCTTTCCATTTGTCTCATGCAAACCCTTCTCTGTTTTGATTTAAGCCTAGGTCGTTAACCTTAAATGAAACATACCATGAATTATCTAAACCCCAACACATGCCAGGCCTCCAAGAGTCACCTTTTACTGGATGTGTGCTAAGATCTGCTCCCCACAAGACCCATACCACCCAACTCTGTACCTGAGTCCAATCTCAAGGTGGCTCTCTACCTTACAAGCTTCCAAACATTGAACAAATATTTCCGTTTCTTGGATCTGGAATGGTCACTACATAGGAATGTCCTGTGCCCCAAGATAAAGGCTCTCAGATTTAGGCAGAAATTGTTCCCTTGGCTTCCCCAAACACATTCAAGTCACCCACCTATTCCTAGACAGCCTCTGACTCTTAGCTCTTCAACCTTGATCCTCCACTCACCCCAACAGCCAACATCTGGTCATTCCCAAGTTAGGCAGCATTCTCTGTCCTCCTATGGCTAACGTAACCCTCACTTCTGTTGCTGTTCATGTAATCTACCATCAAACATAATCCCAACCTGGATCCCAATGCAATCCAAGACAGGTAGTATAAGAAACAGCAGAAGTGGAAAGAGAGAAATGCTAAGGGAATAAGGAACAACAGTTCTTCCAGTTTACTACAGATGTAGGCTGGGCATTATCGACATGGAGACTGAACTATCTCCTTGACAGTGACTTCTAATGCAGGAACATATCATACCCCTTAAACTACATACAAAATCTTGTGTGTGTGTGTCTGTGTGTGTGTGCAGTATCCAAATCTCTCAGCAGATTCCCAAATAGTAAAGAAAAAGGCTAGAAATCATTGCAATGACGAAATGCTATCAATCATATATACAACATTATAGAAAGTCTCCATATAGGTGAAAAATCGCATTGTCTTTAAATGATATATCTAGTTTAAGAAAACTCTGTTTTATCTTTCAAATTCATTCATATTAACTAGTTTGTAATTTCAGAGACCTACCCCAGGATGAGTCTGGGGGATGACATTAGACAGAAGATTTGAGGACAAAGTTTCAGAAAGAAGACACCTAAAGTGTCAGTCAAATAGCAGGAGCATCATCTTTTCCATCTAAGAGCAGACTCAGGTATCTGAACTGACAATTCAAGAAGATGTGCATATCACGGGTTACTAGCTGGTTCTGAGGCTGGACGGTACAGCAAACTCCCTCTCATTACCTTCCCACCTGTACCTACCAAGCTGAAAATGTGAAATTACACCACCCCTTCCATAGAAAGTAGGTTTCTGTAATGTGCACCACACAAAGAAATGCAGTCTCCAGCAAGGTGTGAAGTCTACTGTGAAAGAGCATAATATCACTGTGAAAATATTTTTGCTACTTTCACACATCACTTCAGCTAGTACAAAAAATACTGCTATTCTAATTATGTGGATTCAGTAAAACCTAACGAGGCCCTCTTGGCCTCCAACAGCAAATGCAGAATGTAAATGATAATGATTTTCCTGAGATCTTCAAGGAATGAGATGTGGAGGATATTCATCTGTTTTTCTCTGGATCCTATACTGGTTCCAGCTTTTACCCTTCAGAATATCCTCTGTCCTTTTTGCACCCATGTACTAAGAACAAGCAACTAGACACCTTGTCCACAGCCTAAATTATATTCAGAAATTTTAAGTTAGAATCAAGGGCAAAAGTCTGTGCCTCCCTAAATGTGACTTACCCTAGCAACCTATTTATTTGGTGAGTAACAGTCTAACTCCCTAAAGACTTCTAGATATTCGGGAAAAGGAGCAAGCTGGCTGTGCTAGTTATCAATGTATTGCCTCTCAGCCACAAATCAATCCTCCATTGACTGCTCTGTGAAAACTGAGTTGGGCCCTTCAAATATTTTTCCTTTGCCGGCAGCACAATATTAAGCTCTGTCAGTAGAGGTCCCGGAAAAGGCACACATCACAAAGGGATTCCTGCTGGATCCCAGGTGTCCTGTAGCGAAGCAGGAGCACTCAGCTCCCCAGGAGCTCCCACAGCGGACAGCTGCTTCCTCCACGGCCCTTCCTAGGCAATTTTATAGCAGAGTGCTTCCTACAAGACACCACACTCAAATAGCTTTCCCTGGCCCCTCAAAAAGCAGATTTCCAACAAATTCCAGAATGTGGATATCCAGCAATTTCACCAGCATGAAACCACCACCACCTCTGTGCCATTCAGTGAGCCACAGCTGGGGGGTGGGGCAGAGGGCTCTTCCTAAGGGGTTGAGTGTCAGTCCTAGGGGTAGCAGCTGCTCATTTAGCTGCGAGTTCTATGTTCTCTAGAGTTCTCTTTACTTCTTACTAGCTAATCCCTCATTGCCCCAATTTTCTACATTATCGTTAATAATTCTTTAAATTGAGCTTTCCCTGATCCATTACTATGTGGTTTCTGCCTTGCAATCCAGCCCTGAATGATACACCTGCTCCTCTGGAAGGCTGGAACATGAGAAATAGCTCTAAGAATGCCCAGCCAGAAAAGCTGACAGGTGAACTGCCATGCACTTAACTACATTAGCTGCCATCCTTTGCAGACTGGAGGCTGGCAGACCAGAACAAAGGAGACATCCAAACACCACATTTCCCAACTTCTACTCTGTGTAGGATCCTGGGCTGAACAGGAGACACCCTTAAGGAAGTGACCAACCAGTTGGAAAAACCAGACATCTACAAAGTAAAAGTTCAAGGCGGGATGTACTGAAAGCTCAGTGAGGGTCATAATGCTATAGGTAAGTGACAGGGTCTCAGACTAAGAGGCTATGAGCTTCTATTTTGTCATGGCAAGAACAAATGATCTGCAAAAGCCTTGTGCCACAGAAAACAGACTGGTCTCTCTTTAAATGGTTCTCCAAACCACCCCTCTTTGTCCTCCAATAATGGGGTATTACTCAAATCCAATATATTGTGGACTCCTGGCTGTGACCAGTTGCCTTCTGCTTCACTGTCAAGAGACATACCTAAGTAAACACTCGGGTGGAGAAAAGGAATATAAAAAAAGAAAAGCCATTTCAATTTAAGTGTGTCTTTGACAGAAGGAGTCCTTCCTAAAAGAGTTTAAAGAGGAGATTAGGGAAACATGGTGACTATAATCTATCAAGGCCAAATAAAAGTGCCTTCAATAAAGCCCCTCCACATGAGGCTATTAAGGAAACCCAATAACCGCATGGTGGAGAATAAAACCTTGTCATTCACTGAATGATAGAAAAGTGATTCAGGGTAGAAAGCAGGAATAAAGAGACTACCTTTGGCTCACCACAAGAGTAACAGTGGGGAAGCTCAGGAAAAGAAGCCCCAAAACAGGAGGGTTCTAATGAACCATCTGGAAGGTGGGAGAGAGTATCAAAGGGAGCAAAAATGAAATTTTCTGATGATAAATGAGAGTGGTTTTCTAACAAGGATGAACCACAAAGGATGCCAAAGGGGTTGTTCAAAATGAAGGCTATCCACTCCACTTGGATTGAATAATTACAGGCAAGGAGCACAATCCATGGAGGGAACCCCTTAACCATACTCCTACAGGAAGAAATGGGGAATGCCAATGATTATTTTTAAAGAGTAGGCAGTTGAGATGGGATGGAATATGAACTCCTCTGAATGAAGTAGTATTTCAGTAATGTGTTGTGGTCCAAATTATATCAAAGCTTACTTCTCTGTATACCTTTACTCACCTCTTCTATATAAACATTCCCCTTTGTTTCTGTGTGAATATGCATGAATCACTATTAATTATAGAACATTTACAACTTCTCAATTGTCTTCATTTATCAAGACACACGTGTATTAGAAATATAAGACTTTACTTTGTATTTCATAGGCTGGTAAAAATTTCAAAGAATTCTAGAACTAAGATAAATTTGGCAATGCTTTATTTTGTCCTTTATTCTTTACATTTAAAGAAAAAAACACCAGATTACAGACTTTTTAATTACAGGTAATTAAATAATTTAATTACAGGTAATTAAAATACCATCACCGTCACTTCATAAAAGAATATTTAAGGAAGTAGCAAGGAAATCATCTCAGGAAAAGGAAGAGTCCTTTGAAGTGAACAAATATACATTTATAAAACTTGCTACATTCCTCTTGTATCAGTAATTTTCCTGTAAGATCCACAAAAACTTGGTCATGGCCCAGGACTTGTTAAGACACTCAAGTTCAAGAACTACCAGCCAAGAAAACAAAGACAGGATAGATACATGAATTCTTAAAATTTAAAAAAAAAAAAAGAAGAAGCAATGAGAATTTTTTTTTTATAATAATACTGAAGACAGAAATAGGAAGAAAGGAAGGCTGATCATGAATAATCTTAAATTCAGGAGGAAGTACGGCTTGCATTATGTGTGTATGTAAGAGGAAGACTCTGGATAAAATTGACCCAGAGGAAGTCATCGAAAGGGAATGGAGACAATGAAGACACACTGAGGAAACAAAGAGTCTGCAGCCCAGAGTGAAGAATAAATTGCATAGCGTCCCACCTCCTCCACAGCCCCTCAGTGCACTCACTGTGCTCAGAGTGCATTCCCAGGAATCGTACACAGGGCACAGCTGGTGAAACAGGACAAGGCTTCTCCAGGGACAAAAGGAAAATATAGCTCCTCTGAACACGGTCCAGGTATGTACTTATTAATTTTTTTTAATCAGATTAAATAGATACAGGATTTGGATGGGCTCCCTCTGGTGAGTCTGTCAAACACATGAGATTTGCTATTCTTTGCAAAATGAATGCCTCACATGTTTGGTAAAAATTTAGTTTGAAACAATTGAACAGTGGTGCTCAAACTTTTTAGTCTCAAAAATCCTTCCAGCCTCCAAAAAAACTCATAATATTTGGCATTATTTGCAAACAATAATGGTGCCTATTATCACTTACCTTCCCTTCACCACCAGGTAATCAGTGTCTTGATTTTGGTGTTTATCGTTCCCATATATTTTTTTCACACCCACCTACATATTTATCTAACAAAAAAAAAACACCAAAAAACACTGTATGAGAAATGGGGGAGGAATGGGTGTGGAAAAAGAGAAGGAAGGAGAGCTAGAGCAAGTGAAAGAGACAAAGCATGAGCAAGTACACAATGAGAACCCTTGTTATTTGGGCATCTTCTAAAATACCTATTAAAGGGTGCTTGGGGTGCTCGCTTTGGCAGCACATATAGTAAAACTGGAATGATACAGAGAAGATGAGCATAGCCCCTGTGTAAGGATCACACACAAAGTCGTGGAGCGTTCTATATTCTTTTGAAGAAGGACAGAATATTAAAGTGCTTTCTAGATCTCAAAAATTAATTAATTAATTAAAAATAAAAATAAAGGGCACCTGGGTGGCTGAGTCGGTTGAGTGTCTGCCTTCAGCTCGGATCATGATCCCGGGGCCCTGGGATCGAGTCCTGCATCAGGTTCCCTGCTCAGTGGGGAGTCTGCTTCTCCCTCTCCCTCTGCCCCAGCTCATGTGGGCTCACTTGCTCTCTCTCTCTCTCTCAAAAATAAATAAATAAAATCTTTTAAAAAAGAGAGAGAGATCATGGGCACCTGGGTGGCTCAATCGGTTAAGCATCTACCTTCAGCTCAGGTCATGATCCCAGGGTCCTGGGATGTAGCCCCACATCAGACTGCCTGCTCAGCGGGGAGTCTGCTTCTCCCTCTACCCCATACCCTGCTCATGATCTCTCTCTCACGCTCTCTCTCTCTCAAATAATTTAATTAATTAATTAATTAAAAAGATATTATAGTCTAGGGGTGCCTGGGTGCTCAGTTGGTTAAGTGTCTGACTCTTGATTTCAGCTCAGGTTACAATCTCAGGATACTGAGATCGATCCCTGAGTCAGGCTCTGCAGGAGCAGGGAGTCTGCTTGAGATTTTCTCTCTTCCTCTCCCTCTGCCCTTTCTCCCACCAAAGTCATGCACACGTGCACACACACTCTCTCTCTCCTACTAAAAAAAAAAAAAATGGATATCATAGTTTGGTATCACTCATAACTTATTTGATTCCCTGAATATTGTATTAAAACCTCATCCATGTTGACATAGATGCTCTATGTTAGCTGCAATAAAGTACTCAATGTACAAATAGAGCCAATTGTCCTTTATTCTTTACATTTAAAGAAAAAAACACCAGATTACAGAGTATACAATTAAAAAAAAAATACCAAATAACTCTACAAAGTGGTGGCAACTATATACACTCCCCAAAAAAGGATGTAAGATTTATGGTTCCTCTAGATTCTTGCTATTGTCAAGGTTATTAATTTTTACTAATCTAATGGGTTTGGAACAATATCTGGTTCTTATATATTTTAACTTAGCGTTTGCTATTTACTGATAAGACCGATCATTGCTTGTTGGCCAATCACACCTATTGATAGGCTGTTAATGCTGATGATGAGTTACTAATTTTTTTAAAATTAGACAATAAAACATTCATATAGAGTGTATAGTATATTGTTTTTAAAGAATAATAAAAGCACGTACATGTGTGCTCACCACCCACATCCATTTTCAGAAAACAGTACCAAAAACTTTGCAGCCCCCTTCATGCCCCTACCTGATCACAATCCCTTTGCCATGCCTAACAGAGGTAACAACTAAATTTTTTCATTATTCCTTTGCATCCCTTAATTTTTCCACACATACATGAACCCCTAAGTAACATACTGATTAATTTTGCCCATTTTTAAAGCTTTACCTAAATGCAATCATACAATGTAAGCTTCTGTAACTTTCTTTCTTTGCCTAGTATTACTTTGCATATTCATTCATGTCAATGCATATAGTTGTGATTTACTCATTTTCACAGATAATACTCACATACCATCGGATAAATATGCCACAACTTACTTACCTGTCCTACTCTAGGTAGAAATATGGGTTGTTTCAGGTTTGGGCTAATACTAAGAGTGCTGTGAACATTCTCACCTATCTGCTAAAAGGAGCACTTAAGAACATATCTAAATATACACGTGGGAGTGAGATTTCAGGCCTGTGTTTTCATACTCCCCCAGAGCACTCCCATGGCTCCATGTATTGACTAACACTTGGTATTGTCAGACCTTCCCTATTGGATTCTTTTTTTTTCAAACTAAAACCTTTTAATTTGATCAACATTAATCTTTTAGCTGTATACATACAAATATTTCCACCCCTGCCTGTTGCTTGTCTTTTAACCTCATTTATGAAAGGCTTTGATTAGGCAGAAATTTTATTTTAATGTATTCACTCTTTAACAATTTTTTCCATTCAGGATTTTTCTTTTTAGGGAGTCTGAGTTTAAGATATTATATTCTATCTCCAAGGTGATAATGACAATTTCTCATATTTTCTTCTTTAAGTTTTAAAGACCTCTTCACAAATGGATTGTGAATCCATCCAGAACTGAATTTTGCATTTGGTGTGATAAAGATCACAAATGTGGATAGGAAAAGATTCTTTTTTCCTATACAGATAATTGTCTGAGAGCAATTCATGTAGAATCCATCACCTCCCCATTTATGTAACATCATTTCCACTGTATAATAAGATAATACACTTACAAATATGAGGAGAGCTACTTCAAAGTTCTTTATTTGACTAAACTTGTGCCAATAATAAGCCATCTTAATAACAGAGCCTTTAAGTCTTGATGTCTGGTAAGGCACCCTTATATGGGTGCTTGTAAAAAATTGTTCTGGCTGTGCACAAACTTGTTCTTCCTATGAATTTGAAGATCAGTCCTTCAACTTCTCCAAAATACCCAGTGGATATTTTCATTAGATTTACACTGAATTTATACACTGAATTTGGGGAACTGCCATCTTCATGATATTGTTTTCCTAGCTATGAATCTATGATTATGGTATATTTCTCCCTTTTCTCTTCTAATAATATCTGATAATTTTATCCATAAATATCTTGAGCATCTTCAGGAACAACTACACCTGGGCACTTCCAAGTTTTAGTTGATACTATGAATGAAATCTTTATTCCATTATATTTTCTAACAGGTTATTACTTCTGGATTAGAAACATATATATATATATTTTTACATTGTACCCATCAACTTTACTCAACTGTCTTATTAGTTCTAATAATTGACCTGAATATTCTATTCAATTTTCTAGGTAAACAATCATATCATCTAAAATTAAGCAACTTTAATCTCATGTTTTCCAGTGCTTATACCTTCCATTTCTCTTTCCGGCTTACTACATAAAGTAGAACATCCCACACAATGATGAATAGAAGCAGTGATGGCAAGTAATCCTGAATTGTTGCTAATTGTGATAGAAATGTTTACAATGACTCACCAATTATGATATTTGCTATGACTGCTTGACAAATATCATTTAAGAAAGTTCCCTTCTAGGGGAGCCTGGGTGGCTCAGTTGGTTAAGCATCTGCCTTTGGCTCAGGTCATGATCCCAGGGTCCTGGGATGGAGTCCCGCATTGCGCTCCCTGTTCAGCAGGGAGTCTGCTTCTCCCTCTCCCTGTGCCTCTACCCCTGGCTTGTGCTCTCTCTCTCACTCTCTCTCTCTCAAATAAATAAATAAAATCTTTAAAAAAAAAAAGTTCCCTTCTATTCCTAGTCTGCTAAAAGTTTTTATCATGAGTCATTAATGTCATCAAAAATTTTTTATGTCATAAAACATTAAATTCCATCAAATTATTTTTCTACATCTATTGAGGTGATCACATGCTTCTTCTCCTTACATCAGTTAATATAATATAATGGAATAAATGTATAATAATAACGTGGCAGGACACAATACACCAGTGAGTTAAATTTGCAAATATTTCATTTAATAATTCTATATCTGTTCATTAAAAAAGAATCATCTATGTTCATAAAGATGAAACTTCTATAATTTTCTTTTTCATCTAGTTTGTATATTAACATGTCTAACCTCATAAAATGAGCTTGATAAGTCTCTCTATTTTCTGAAACAGACCATACAAGTCTTTCACTTGGTAAAAATGTGTAAAATCATCTCAGAATGATGGAAGAGGGGCTATTAATCCTAGATTTAATTGGTTTCAGTCTTCATTGTATGCAATGTAATCTTCTATGATTAATATCTTCTGTCTCCTGTTTGTTTTTTAATCTTAACAGTTGTCTTCCACATGAAACCAGAGAGCATCTCATGATTGTCTGATACCTTCTTACAGACTTGAACTCCAGTTTGTGTTCAACAAATGTTTTTCTGATTGACTGACCAACCCCAGTGTTCTTCCTTCAGTCTTTTCCTTTAACTTTATATCAGAAAAATTTCAAACACACGCGAAAGTAGAAAGGATAATGATCCCTCATGTATCCAAAACCCAGCTTCAATAATTAACAATTCATGACCAATCCTCTTCCATTCATCCCCACATGCCTATCCCCATATTATTCTGAAGAAAACCAGACATCTGATCATTTCACTCACAGGTATTTCAATATGTAAATCTAAAGGAAAATGACTTTCTAAATATAATACCACTATCATACCTTAAAAAATAAAAATAAAAAACTCCTTAAATTCAGACATTCAGTTAGCATTCAAATTCCTAATGGCCTCAAATGATTTTTTATGATTCCTTGATCTTTCTTTTAATCTATAGGTGTATTTCCCTTTTATTTTTCTTGCAGTTTACTTGATGAAATTGAATCATTTGTCCTATACAGCAGTGCTTCTCAAGCTGCCAATATTGAAGGGACAGTTTAAGATTTCCCATCAGTCTCAGACTGAGACATGGTCTTACTGTGCATGACTACCACACAGACTGAGCACATGCAACTCACCAGGAGCATGGAAGAACACTGGAACCAGTTTATATGCTATTCCACAAAGGAATTCCACTGATAATGTGCTTGAATATGATGGCTTACACATTTCTAAACACTGCTGCTTAAACATTTCTAAGGTCTTCCTTTTGATTTTTCTATTTATTTCATTATGCACATCACATCTTTTTTTTTTTAAAGATTTTATTTATTTATTTGACAGAGAGAGAGAGACAGCAAGAGAGGGAACACAAGCAGGGGGAGTGGGAGTGGGAGAGGGAGAAGCAGGCTTCCCGCGGAGCAGGGAACCCAACACGGGGCTCGATCCCAGGACCCTGGGATCATGACCTGAGCCGAAGGCAGACGCTCAATGACTGAGCCACCCAGGCGCCCCTTAGCATTGCTGTTGCATTTCCCACAGGTTGGATTTTGCTTATTAATTCTCCATGGCATAGTTTAGCATGTTTCTCTGTCTTCTGTACTACCTGTCAATTTGGAGCTGGATCTAGAGATCTGATCAGAGTCAGGTCCAAATTTTTTGGCAAGACTTTAGAGCTGCCACTGTATTCTTCGTCAGGAGACCTGAAAGTCTGGCCCTGGACCCTGTCTTTGTGATGTTGGTGGTCACTGATGAGCAATGTTATTACTAGCACTAAATGTCAAAGGCCCGCGAGTAAATTGGGTTGTCCGAAGTTTGTTCTCTGAGAGACTCAGAAGCTCTCCTCCCCTCAGCCCTCACCGGTTCCCTCTACAGCCTCGGTTTCGGACACAGTGCAGAGCTTGCAGCTGGCAGTTGTAAGTTCCCACCATTTGTGAAGATCTTAGGGAGACCTCGTCACCCAGCCATGTCGGAGATGGGCTTTGCTATTCCAGTTGCTATCTGTTTTGTAAGATTTGGGACTATTACAAACTATACAACCCACCTCCCTTCTACATTTTTAGAACAATGTTGTTTGCTTTAGCATCTTAAAATGACACTTAATTCATTGATTTTTCAGGGTTTTAAAATTTTCCTAAATATATTTAAACTAAATGTACTACAAGTACCTCTTCAGCTCCATCCCACACATTTTGCTTTATTAATGTTAACTGTGATCACACAATTTAAGTGGGGTCTACCAAGTTTCTACAAAATAAAGTGACTATTTTCCCGCCCATCTGAGCAGTTTGAAGAGAGTATTTTCCTTGCTGGTTAATAAGTAATTTGCAATTTACTATAAAATTTCTCTTTTTTTTTTTTTAAAGATTTTTATTTAGTTATTTGGCAGAGAAAGACACAGCGAGAGAGGGAACACAAGTAGGGGGAGTGGGAGAGGGAGAAGCAGGCTTCCTGCCGAGCAGGGAGCCCGATGCGGGGCTTGATCCCAGGACCCTGGGATCATGACCTGAGCCGAAGGCAGACGCTTAACAACTGAGCCACCCAGGCGCCCCTGTAATATTTCTCTTTATCCCATGAATCTGTAACTGTGAATTTTTAAATGTCTGAGGACATGAAAAGTTTTTATTATCCTTTCTTCCTGCTTTCTACATAAACCACATTGTAGTCAAGCACAGTTCTATTTATGTTATTGATTCTTTGACATCTATTTAGACTTCAGCTGTCAACTAGTACATGGACAACTTATTTTAAGTATCCCATGTGACTACATACCTCCGACTGTGAGTATAGAATTTCTGTGTGGATTTGTATAGTTACAGAATTTTATTTTATTTTAGTTACAGAATTTTAAAAATAACCATAACTCAAGCCTGTTAATCGTGTTTTCAGGTTATCTATATCTTTACTCACTTTGTCTTCTTAATCCATTGGTTTTTGACTGAGGTCATTTAAAGTCTTCTACTATGATTATGAATTTGTCAAATTAAACTTTTATTTCTTCAGTTTTGGTTTATGTATTATGGCTATGATGTTGGGCACATTAAAATTCCTGATTCATAAAGCATTGTAGTTGATATATTATCTCTCTTTATTCGTATTTATCAAATTTGCCACAAGTTCTATTTTGTTTAATACTAATATTGCTGTACCAGCTTTCTTCTGGCAAGTATTTGCTTGATATATCTTTTTCCTGCCCTTTATTTTCAACCTCTGGTATGGTTTTGTTTCAGGTCTCTCTCACTAAAAAATGTCCACTCTGGTAATGTATGTCTTTAATTGGTAAGTTTAACCCATTTAGATTTGTGAGTACTGATACATTTAACCTTTTTTTGAAATACAAACAGGGTTTTCTTCACAATTAATAGTTAAAATATATATTGTCATAATTCAGTCATTTCTAGGCTTATCCCTGTTTCTTTTACCCAGACCTCTGTATTTGCTTTTCTTCTTGTTGAAATACACCTTATAGTGATTGAAACAATAATTACAAAGATTACTAAATAACCGAACTTTAAAGATAATATAATTTTTAAATTACATCGGTAACATGATTAAAATTACCGAAAAATCATGTTCTAAGGGAATAAACTGAAAGAAGGAAAAAACATTTTTTTGATGGTTAAGATTAGGTCAGACTTAGTACCAACACTTTAGTTGAGACCAGGCTTTAAAAAGAAATAAACAAAATCAACAACAACAACAAAAAAAAACCTCTCTCTCCCCAACACCATTCTTAAAACTAACGCTCCACCTGGGTCATAAGCAGGTCCCACTTACAAAGCAGCTACCTAGAAAGCAACAGAATACAGCAGAATGGGCAATGGACTCAGAAGACCTGAGTTCAAGTTTCAGCCCTGCCACCAACTGGGTGGATAACCTTGGGCAACCTCCGGGGACTTCAGATTCCTCATGGTTGAGGTGGAAACAATTGATCTCACAAGCGTTTTAGTAAGAGGAATAAATGAAACAATGGACATGGAATTCCTCATCAAACTATATTATTAGTTATGTGTGTGTGTGTATAATTTTTTTAATGATAAGGCAAAATATACAGTAACATTATCAGTCTAGATTAGCCATGTCTGCTAACGACTAAACTGGACTGGACCCCAAACAAATATGAAACAAGATAAAGATTACTTTCCTATCCCTCTTCCTATTTTCTACCTTCTAAGGTAGCCTGGATTTTTCCTCCATTAAAATTCCAGTGTTAAGTCTCAAAGCTTTCTCTGCCACTTTCATGGCATTGAGGCTTACAAATCAGTGAGCACTTTCCTTTCTCATTTTTTTAATGAGGTAAGCCAGGCCGAGCACCTGCCGGCTACTGTGACCTGGCCACCATCTCACTAGTATACATCTCCTCCAGCTCATTAATTGTAGGTGACATTCTATCACTTGGTCATATTTCCTAGACTTTGACCTGTCTATGTTCGTTTCCTTTTCGTTTCCTAATAAACCCATACCCTTATTAATAGTGTTAATCCTAATTTAGAAAAGAGCCAGCTATTCCAAGGAGTAAGAATGCTCATTTAAGCAGCTATGTGATCAAGCGTGGATGGCCTTAGCATGTAAAGCTCACCTACTGCTGTAGGATCGCAGACTCACAGAAAAACAGCACATCCTGAGGCAAACAGTTGTCTCATACGACGTGGCTCACTTAATACAACAAAACAATGGTTCCTTCTTGGCCTAGGGATCATATACTATTCCTTTCCATGTCCAACAACCCATGTAGCTTCTGTTCACAGGAGGGAACTGTTCCTCCTGTTTTGATGAACATGTGTGGAAGAAGTGCGAAAGGGGTAAAGTGAAATATTTCCTGTGCCTCATTTTATTCCATTTGCTTCTTACATAAAAACAGAGACTTAAAAATATATGAATGAAAGACAAGTGGTATTGCAGGTTTTTAGGAAATAGACGCAAGCTTTTAGGGATTTTCATAATTTGCCAAAGAGAAAAAATTAGTAAATCAGTATATTATGATATCAGCTAACAAACACGCAAGGTGGCTTTTGAGAATAACCAGAATATCAGATTCTCTGATCAAAAACCTCTAAGCTCCAAACATACACTTCAGGAAGAGCAACAACTAAGGCATCTCACAAATAAAAAAATGTAAAACACCTACCAATGTAAAGGAGGAGATGGTAAGGGAAGAGCTTGGGACCAGAACACAGTTTCCAATCTAAGCCAATAAATTGCCAGTCCCCTCTACTGCAGAAGAAATTCATTAACCTCTAAAAGCATGAAAACCTAATTCACTTTTACTAACTGAGAACTGGGATAACCTGACCATAGGTTTCAGCATTGTATCTTAAGTTACATCATGGACTGAGGATAAATTTGAGCCACTGACTATTCATTCATATGAAGAAACCTAGAGAAAGGCAGGTCAGTATTGAAAGACTAAGGTCAGACGAGGCAAAACAAAGGCCCACTCATTTCTGTAGGTACGAACACAACAAGTCAATCAAAAAATATTGAGGCTCGGCCTGTACTCATGTATAATTTACAAATGCAAAAGGAGATCAAGGACAACTGCTTTCATTGAGATAAACTTTAGTGACCTCAACAAGAATGTCCACGCTATGTATCAATGATAAGAATGGTCTCAGCACTCACCTCGTGTTTAGAGAAGAGTCGGACACCCTCCAACTGGTGGAACACTGGGTAGTGCTGGGAGTCGATCTGGTCGCGCCGATAGACATCACCCACCACCAGGAAGGCATCCAGTCCAGCGTGCAGCAGGTCCCACTGGTGTGCGGACGTGTGTGCTCGCAGCATGTGAGTCCCATTCAGGTAATAGTTGTCTCCCTTCTTCCGGCTGGGGTGGTCAGCTGGGATGAGCAGGCTGTCAAAGTTCTGCCAGGTGGTGACCACTGGAGAAAGGTCCTCGTAGACCGAGAACAGTGGAGTCCTAAAGCGGCCCACATACTGCTTGTAGAAGTGCTCCTTCACCCTCTCCTTGATCAGCCAGAGAGGGTGATGCTGCTGATTGTGCAGATTCCTGCCAACCCTGGAGAGGACTTTCTGGGAGAGGTTGCTGTAGTCGTCCTGAGGGTAGGATTTGCCCAGTAACTCCACCACACCACCTGGAGCTCCTCGGGCAGCAAACTCTGAAGCAGCAGGTCTTGAGCCCAAGGCCTGCTGATGATGGCCTTTGGAGACACTACTGGCCTTCCTCACCAGGAAAACATGCATCTGGGCAACTCTCCTGAGAGCTGAGCAAACCATTGTAGAAACTCCTTTCACAGATTCTGCAAAGAGCACACATGCAAAGCACAAGTCAAGCTTCACTCTATAAAAAAGTAAACACGTCCCCTGTGTCTCCAACCAGCCTCCAATTGTCCTACTGACATCTGATTCCCTCACTGCCTCCTCCAAACAGACAGAAGATCCCACTAAGGAAATCTGCTGACAGAGGCTTACTAGGTACTGCTCTAAATCAAAAGAACTTTGAACATCACTTTTAGATCCCTACTCTCTAGCTGTCCTTCCGTGAGTTTGAAGAAAACTTCCTTTATCAGGTCGTGTCATGTCCTGAATCCCTCAGGTTGAATAAAACTTTAAATGCGACAATTTGCTTTTATTTGGACTATATTCTAGAAAGAAGAAGTTTAGAGGGATTGCCTAAAGGACGGGGCTTGGTTGACCCTAACAATGTCTCATTAATTAAAGGAAGCACATGACTACATATAGCAGAAGAGAGGGTATTTGAAACAGGCATCCTGCACGTTTCTACCTGTCTTTTTTTTTTTTTTAAGTTTTTTATTTATTTATTTGACAGAGAGAGACAGTGAGAGAGAGAATACAAGTAGGGCGAGTGAAAGAGAGAGAGAAGCAGGCTTCCCGCGGAGCAGGGAGCCCAATGTGGCACTCAATCCCACGACCCTGGGATCACGGCCTGAGCCGAAGGCAGACGCTTAATGACTGAGCCACCCAGGCGCCCCTCTACCTGTCATCTTAACTAAGTTCTGCTTATCTTTGACAGATGTGACTTCTGCATTCCACTATATTATAAAATGTTATTACATAATGTTACAAAACTGTTACTACATTAACTTTTTTTGATGTTTCAAATAAAATACACCATTTTGGGTGGTGGTTATTTTTATTTAATATTTATAAAAATAAAAATGAAAAAAATGAAAAACCCAGGTGCCTGGGTGGCTCAGTAGGTTAAGCATCTGCCTTCCACTCAGGTCATGATCCTGGGGTCCTGGGATCTAGCTGCATTGGGCTCCATGCTCAGTGGGGAGCCTGCTTCTTCCTCTCCCCTGCCCCTCCCCCACTGGTGCTCGCTCTCTCTCTCTCAAATAAAAATCTTAAAATAAAAAAATTAAAATTAATTTTTAAAATGAACAACTTAAGGAAATATTACACAAAGTGGTAGACTATTCCAATGGACAGCTGAAGTTATTTTTATAAAATGCGAATCTTTTCTTTCCTCACATCTGGTCCTGTCATTTTAAATACCAATGCAGCATCCCACTGTTACATTTTTGTTTTGTAAAAGAACAAGTTTCTACTATGCACCTACAGTAAACCAGGAACAGGGCTACACCTACTTGGGAAGGGATACAGAGCAGCCAGAAGACAGAGTACAGACCAGATCTTTTTTAAAAACCTGCCTAGAATTTGGGGCTCCTGGGTGGCTCTGTCAGTTAAGCATCTGCCTTTGGCTCAGGTCATAATCCGGGAATCCCGGAAGCCTGGGATCAGCCCAGTGTAGGTCTCCCTGCTTAGGTGGGAGCCTGCTTCTCCCTCTCCCTCCACGCCCACCCCGCCCCCCGCTCATGCGCTCTCTCTCTCTCTCTCAAATAAATGCAATCTTTTTAAAAAATGCCTACAATTTAATTTAAGAAGAGCACCACATTAATTAATTTAAGAAGAGCATCAAATTTCATAGTGTTAAGTCCCTTCGGCAGTCACCCGATACAGGCTGTTCATGTCACCAATCAGGTACAGCTGACTGAACTCTAAGGAGTACTGGAAGAGGTGAGACAACCACTGGACCACTAATGCAGTATTCATTCCCCATGGTCACAGAAACAAGTTTTAAACTGACTCAGGGGTCTCAGTAATGAAAATCTTCAGCTGTTTTATCCCTATGCTGGCAAAAAAAATTATTATGAACTTAAATCACCCAAATCATCTCCAAAATTTTGGAATTTTTTATCTACTGGGCTACTTTAAAACATACAACCATGTGGTTATTTTATTTCGAGGGCCCTATAATCATTAAGAAAATACCTACCTTCGTGATAGTAAGCTGCATTAGGAGTGAACTGTATTGTTCCAGGTGACATCAAAAGCATACTGAGTACGTACTCAGGCAGCACAGTGCCCCCGATTCAAAAGTGTAACCGAAAATACCTAGCTACAAGATATCGCGCGTGTGTGTGATTGCTTATTAGCAGCCGGTACACGGCACTTTCGCAGGAGACTGCCATCATAAAAGAAGATACACAGCAACTCCCTGGATTTAATTCATTTATGGCACTATTTTGTCAGTTGTTCCAAAAAGTGTTTTTGGCTGAACTTCAGCGGAAATCTGTCTTCCCATCTAGTGTTCGGTGGCTTGTCAATGCAATAGATACAAATTTTAAATATGCATGCACCACCTTCTACATCTTAGCGCGAAGTCACACTGTTAGGTTGTTAGCTACCCGGCTGAGCTACCAAGCTCAGCACCCTTGGCAAGATACAAGAAAGCATCTCTTCCCCCCAAAAGGCATATGCTGTGATGCAAAGGTCAGAATTCTTCTGGGGACGGGGCTATTGGTGCAATTGTTCCTGGGTTGTTGACTACCTTTTCCTTCTCGGTTCCCAGCCCTTCACACTGCCAAACCCTCTTCTAGGTCCTGTTCCCACATATGTGCCCCATCCCCATGCCCCTTCTTTGTTCTCCTCATCCCGCCCTCAGCTTACTGAGTACTGAGAAAAGTTTCATTTTCTTGTCTTCCTTTCCAGACTTTTTATCTGCTCAGCGCTGACATATATTCCCCACTACCATTTCTCCCCACCCAAAACAATTATTTGGGTTTTTTTTTTCTATTGTCATCTATTACAGAGAGAGAATAATGATTATGATAGCTTTCCCACTTCCATCTGAGAAGGAGATTCCATTCTTTTTGTCTCTTAAATTTCTCTATAAGAAACAGTCCCGGGCACCTGGGTGGCTCAGTCAGCGTCTGCCTTCGGCTCAGGTCATGATCCTGGAGTCCTGGGATCAAGCCCCACATCAGGGTCCCTGCTCAGTGGGAAGCCTGCTTCTCCCTCTGCCTCTGCCACTCCCCCTGCTTGTGCTCTCTTTCTCTCTCTCTCTCTCTTTCTCTCTCAAATAAATAAAATCTTTAATAAAAAAAAAGAAACAGTTCATGTGGAAAGCACAGGAGACGGAGGAAAATGACACTGCCGATGGCAGTCACAGCGCTATTGACACAGTGGGCTTCCATCTCATACTTTCAACAACGTCAGGAGGTAAACATTATTCATAACTACCATTTACAAAGAAACTAAGACTCAAAGAGATCATGCCTCTTGAGCAAACTCATAAACCTCCCCATGGACAAAGTTCAGAACTCTGACCGACTTAAGTGCTTCTCAATCAATAGCTCCCAACTGTTAAATTCAAATTACACCTCTTTAATCACTCCTAACTTCTCTCTTACCTGAGCAATTCAGATTATACATAAATGCATTTTAAACGCGCAAATGAAGAAATGAAATACTATGTAACCAAGAACTGGTAGGCCAAACCTGCCCATGTCCTGCTTCTGTAAATAACGTTTTGCTGGAATGCAGCAGTGCCCGTTCATTTCTATACCGTCTGTGGTGGCTGCTCTACCGGAGGCAAAGCTAAAGAGCTGAAACACTTAGCATCTTGTTCTTTACAGAAAAAGTTTGCTGAGCCCTGTTTTAGCTTAATTCACTGAAAATTCAGTTCTTCCACAGCATTAAGAATATCTTCCTAGTCACAAATACACGTAGATTATAGAGCCACTAAAAGAAAAGTATAAATGTGGATTTTAAATGTGCTAATATTGGTACAGAAGACACAGTGAGACCAACTGTGAGAGGAGTCAATACAATACAAAGGGCAAAAGACCACACTTTGCAGACACCCTGGTGAGTGTGACCCTAAGTCAGCCACTCGGGCGCTGTGTATTACTCTTGGACACACAGCTTGACCTTTCTGATTCTCAAGTTTCTCATGCATAAAAATGTAGAAAACAATACCTACCTCATAGTAAAAGAATTAAACTAGATCCTGTTCATAATATACTTAACTCAATGACTGTTATGTAAAAGATAAGATGAGTTGAATCTAGAGTTAAAAATGACACAGAGACTTCTAGAGACCAGGTAACAGAGAAAACAGTAAAGTTATTCAGTGAGACAGGAAACACAGGACGAATTTTGTTTGTTTGTTCAAATAATTTTCATATGTGCATTTGTGGTTGGAGAGGGAAACAGCTTTGGACAGGTTAAAGTTAAACATGACTGAAGATAGTCATGTTATAATTTCTAGGAATCAGTCTGAGGTATGGGTTTGAAAATGAAGTGAGAGATTAATGCTAGAAATGTAGGCCTTGGAAATTATGTGTATAGAGGTAAGAGTTAATATTATAAAGGTATATGACAATCCATGGGCAGGTAAGAGCAAAAATAAAAATGGGCAAAAGACCAAATTCTTGGAAGTTACCCTATTTAAGGGAAGGGTATATAAAGAGTAAGCCAGAAGAGAACCAAAGGGTACAATATCACAAAGCTACGAGCAGAGAGTTTCTAGACGGAAATCAAGGTCTTTTCTGAACCTAAATGCCACTGTATGTGCAATCCTTAGCATGCTGTACTATTACTATTTGTTTGTTGTTAGACTGTGTGGTTCTTGAGAGTAGAACATACACTCCCTTTTCTCTCTCTCATGTAAATCTTTGTATACCCAGAGTCTAGCACTTCACCTGATACTGGATGAAAGAGGAGGGAAGAAGTGAAAGAGGAAAAACAGGAAAGGATGGGGAAAAAATTTGGTCAACATGATAAAACATACGGGGCGCCTGGGTGGCTCAGTCGTTAAGCGTCTGCCTTCGGCTCAGGTCATGATCCCAGGGTCCTGGGATCGAGCCCCGCATCGGGCTCCCTGCTCAGCGGGGAGCCTCCTTCTCCCTCTCCCACTCCGCCCTGCTTGTGTTCCCTCTCTTGCTGTGTCTCTCTCTGTCAAATAAATAAATAAAATCTTAAAAAAAAAAAAAAAACATGATAAAACATAACAAAGAGGTTAGGCAGGGGGCAAAGTAAAGAACTATTTGAGAAGACGACCATCAACAGGGCAATTTCAATGGCTGAGTGAGGGCAGAATCAGATTATAATGGGTTATGAAATGAATGGAAGATGTAAAAATGAAGGAGGATACCAAAGAGAGAATAAATAAAAAATATTTAAAACTTCTGAAACTAAAGGAAGGGAAGCTGAGGGAACTTTTAATAGATGGTCCTAATCTCCCAAAGAAAGCTTTAGATTTATAAAGAACAATATTTTGTATGATCTCAACATTCACCAAGTAAATGTGATTTTTTTTTTCTAAGAGGAATGCTATAGTTTAGGATGAAAGTTATGAATATTAGATAGTAGGGTCAGGGGAGGGCACTATGCATGAAATTAAGAGGAATCCATTTAAGAGTTACTGTAGAAAATAAAAATTCAGAGAAACATGAGAAATTTGAAAAGGAAAGGAAACTGATTTAAAGAAAGTGTAAGTTCAGAATGTGTAGGGAAACACTAGAGGAACAAGGATGATTGACTGATTTGGTTACTGGAAAGTAAGGAGTCAGCCAAAAAGAAGTATATTAATTGACCTGTCATCCAGAACAACCTCACAGAAGAGAGCAGTCACTAGAAGATTTTTCTAGATAGACTCAAAGGTTATCGATTTAAAAAAATAAGTAAAAATTAATATACATTCTGTACGAATCCAAGAAAGTCACCAACCAAGGGTTCTGGGGCTAGTGGAGATAAGTATATTGATCTGAATACTACTTAGTACCAGATAATCTATCTTCCTGGCACACCCTCAATTTTAACCTACTTCACTCCAATTTCTTGGGCCCCCAGAGCCTTCTTAACTGAACGTTAGGCCTACCTTTAGGTCAGCCAATCATGTTAAAGTCAGAATCACCTATATGAGCAATAATACAGCTCCTTATCAAGAAGTCAATATTAGCTTTTGAAAAGTACACATAATAACAAGAGTGCTTTACATTTTATAAAAATAATTTCACATGCATCTTATTACCGATTTCAATAACACCTTGATGGTATACACAATTATTAGTCACAATTCACAGAAAAAGAAATACATAAATGACATAACTCAATTCCCATGGATAAAAGTAGCAAAGAAGGGCCTCGAATCCTTATCTCTAACTTTAAAATCCCATGATCTTTCCACTTTACTCTAAGCCACTGAAAAAGAGAAATAAGATGGAGGCAAAAAGGGCACAAAAACAAAGGTGTAAATAAGAGTTTCTTTAGCCGGTGGTACAAAGTTTTAGTTCTATAAAATGAATATAAAAATGTCATGCATTAAATATATAAAGAACTCTATGTACCTCTCACCCTATCATGACTTAAAAATAATATGCTGGAGATAGTCAACACTACTAAAAAATGCAATGAACTTTTTTTTCTTTATTACTTACAAAGACATTTTGAGATGTCTGCAATGGGCCAAGACACTTTTTAAAAGGCTATTCGGGTAAGTTCGTGCACACTTTCTTTTGATACATTTCCCCGTAAAAGTCAGAAGGAGGCAAAATCACTCTGCTGGCTTTAGAGTGAGTGCCTCAGAGCCCTATAAAAAGAGCTCACTGCTATTGTTTGTTGATGATGGTACCTGTGAAGGTAAGGGGGTAGTTTCTCCCAGTGTATGGCACCCAGTGTACGGTATGGGCTAATTCACTCCATCATATTTTCCTTCCTTCTTTGCTCATCCCAAGTTATGCAAATATACAGTATTTTAAGCTACTTTGACTAATTAAAGATCAGGGGACATAAAAAATTATTATGTCACACCAGAGAATATTTACTTATAGCTATTATATATAACTTTGTAAGAAAAAATAAACAATTACAAATACTTAACCCAAATCAGATACAGAAATGAAAAATCTCAATGGAGCCTGCTCTTTCTTCTGCTCTTGGTTATTGGTAGTTGTAGGAATTACCTAACACCACAAGAGCCCTTTTTCTCTTACTTTCTGGTCCTCTATTTACATAGTCCAGAAATGTGGATTATTTAGAAAACAGCCTTCTGGCTTGATGTTGATACGACCATGAGTAACTGTGCTGCACCACTAAAATCTACCCTCAAGAATGGAGGACTCATCCAGTCAGACGCTCCAAAGGTTTCAACCTTTTTTAAAGATAGCCTCACCTAGGGACGCCTGGCTGGCTCATTTGGAAGAGCATGGGATTCATGGTCTCGGGGTCATGAGTCCAAGCCCCATGTTGGGTGGAGAGATTACTTAAATAAATAAATAAAAACTTTAGAGATAGCCTCACCTAAAGAAAGAGCCCTGCCCAAAATCACACATCCTTCCAGGGACAGCCTGCATCCATTACAGTGGGGGGTATGTTTCAGGACACAGCTGGCTGGCAGGCCCCCATGCAGGTGGCTGAGATCTTCGCTGGGACTCGACTTCCCCTCTGCCTAATCCTGCTTCTTCCCAGTCCCCCACAGGTGTTGATGCCAAGAGCAACATCACATAATTAATAACATCACATAATTAATAAGTATCCTGCACTGCTAATCTTCAGCTCAGAATTTGCTTCCTGGAAAACCCAGCCTGGGACAGATGTGACAGAATTAAATCCTCTACTCTTCCTCCTGAATCAGAAATACAATATACTCACAACTTTATTTTGATACTACCCAGATGCTCATTTTCCTTCTAATCAGAGAAAATTGGTTTTTGTGCAGTTAATATATACATAACATAAAGTTCATCATTTTTAAGTGCACAGTTCAGTGGCATTTGGTACACTCACACTGTTGTGCAACATCACCACCATCTATCCCTAGACCATTTTTATCATCCCAAACTGAAACTCTGTAAAAACAATTATTTTTAAAGCAAAATTATATGGTGACATTTTAACACTTTGAACACTGTAAAATCCTTAGGGAAGTGAGGCTAAAGTTCATTTTCTTCAAGTGTCAAAATCAATGTACTTAGTTCTGTGTTCCAACTAGGACAGAGAAGATTTCATGAAAAAATGACACTGGAACTGAGGGGAAAAAGAAGTCCCAGCGGACCCTAAGCAGTATACCTTAAAAAGATACTGGATCACTTTTCCCAGCCCTTTTTGATACAGATGTTATACTTATTTACTAAAACAGAGCTTATTCTGACCAAAAAACAATGGTCCATGTCATCCAACAGAACTTTCTGCAATGACAGCAACATCCTATATCCACACTGTCAAATATGGTAGACACCAGCCACAAATGGTTACTGAGCACTGGCAATGTGGAGAGTGCAATTGAGGGATTTCATTTTTCATTTTATTTAACTTAATTCTAATTTAAACCGGCCACATACGACTAGTAGATACCATATTGGACAGGGCAGATCTAGATCCTCATATAAGAAAAATGAGAATTCCATACCCAAAACAATCAAAACTGATTCCCAAGATTGTATTTTAGTATACAAACTAAGCTTCTAAAATACGTTGATATTGATACGACTATGAGTAAGCTTCTAAAATAGTATATGGATCTCAGCTTATAAATAGAGCTAATATTCAATCTTCAGAAAAATTTAAACATTTTGCAAACTAGAAAGGACCACAGAAATCATTAAGTCCAAGAGTCATTATTTTATAGATAAAGAAGCCAAGTCACAGATTAGCTATATTCCCAAGGATGTGCAGCCAATCAATTGATCAGAGGTCATAACTCAGCGGCCTAATTCCAGGTAGATGTTTGTTCTACTCTTAAGCCCAGTTAAGATTTCACCTATAATGTGGAATCTAAAAGATCGAGTACACAGGAGCATAAAGAGTAGAAAGGTGGTTACCAGGAATGCAGAGGAGGAGGAAATGGAAAGATATTGGTCAAGAGGTACAAAGTTACAGTCTGTAAGATGAATAAGTCTAGAGATCTAATGTAAGGCATGACAACAACTACAGTTTATAACACTGTACTGAATACTGGAAATTCACTAAAAAGTAGATTTCAGACACTTCTCATTAGACACACAAAAAAGGTAACTATGTGAGGAGATGATTGTGAATTAGTTTGACTGTAGAAATCATTTCATATATGTGTGTGTGTCAAATCATATTGTATAACCTTAAGTATATATAATTTTTATTTTAAAAATTAAATTAAGTTAAATTAATAAATAAAATGGTACCTAAGATATCTTGTTACATGGTCACAGATTATATTTAGATTCTTTTGGTTGTTCAACAGGCCACATGAGAACGCTGTAAGCTTTCTTTACTACCATAAATCTAGCTCAAGTGACTAGAACTAGCAAAATACCAAGTAAATGTTTGTTGTTAAAATGAATGAATTTTGTAACAGTTTAAACAGTCTTTCCTTTCAATCTCCCTTGGTCTTGTATGTAAGAGAAACTAAGCAGTACATTAAGTCTGCTGGACTGGGAATTTCTACAAAGCACAATTAGCTTACCAGAAAGGGCCATGGTAAGCAAACATGACATATGGTCATAACCATACGAAAAAGATCAGGCACATTCCATTAACCTTCAGATGCAATACTTAAACAGTTTCTACCATGAAATATGAATCGTGGCTCAGTCAACACAGTTTGTACATTTTACTCCACTAAAATAATGGTGGGGAAATGGCCAACTTCTATTAACTTTTAATCATAAAAGGGCAAGGCAAAGAGTGTGCCTATATTCCTGCTGAGTAGTATGAATACAAAAAAAAAAAAAAAAGTCTCTAAAAAGGCAGCTCTCTGTATTACTAGTGAGAGTGTTATTGGTGCAACCTTTCTAGAAAGCAGTTCAGTACTACCAAAAGATTTAAAACTGTTCATACCCTTTGAGAGGGTAATTACCCTTCTAGGAATTTATCACAATGAAATAATGTAAATGAAGACACAAGTTAAACACAAAGGAGTTTCATTACTAAAAAATTAGAAACAACATAAACGTCCCCCCAACAAGGGAGTGATTGAGTAAATTATAGAACCATACAATAAAATATTATGCACTCATAAAGTACAACAGTTTCAAAGAGTTTTAATGATATAACCATATACTTCTAAAGTGATAAATAAGATATAAAATTGTATGTATGATATGATCTTAATTATGCAAATATATTATCTACCTATAAATATGTGCATACTATATTTAGGAACTAAACAAAATTTAATAGGTATAATATCTGGTCCTTATTTTCTATTTTGTATTTTTATATTTCTAATCTGAGGACTCTATTAACTACAGCAAGCATGCAGTTCTATTTTTTTTTAATGTGTTTAATAACGGGAAACTCACTTAAACAAAGTCAGAAGGTTTCAGAAGGGGAGCCCTACCACTCTTCATCAACTGCAGACCCAACGAGAGACTTGACCTTGCACTTGGAAGGAAGGAAGAGACCCTTTCCTCATCCCCCAGGCAACAGCTCAGCCAATGAGAAGCCACCATACTTAGAACTCTGTTTATTCTAATGGACTTTTCCTTCATAACTGCCTTCCCAAACTTACTCCTTTTTTCCTTGAAAAAGCCCACCTCTCATTTGTTCCCCAGACCTGCCCGCGGTTTGGGCACAGCTTGTTTGTCCTGGGATTGTAATTCTCTTTTACGTCCAAGTAAACCCATCTTTTGCTGGAAAAATAACCGGCAGTTTTTACCTTTAAGGTTACCAAGGGCATAAAATTCTTTGGTCACCAGGCTCCATTAAAGATGTCCCACTGTTGGGCTAGGCAAAAGTAACGTCAAACATTACTTTTCACAATAAGCTAAAAAGTAAGGCTGTGTGAAGAGTTAACTAGAAACAACAAAATTTCATTTTTCTGCCATCCAGCTTATCATTAGTGAGCTTGTACTGCTGCTGTAAGTAGAAATAAACAGTTCACAAAGTACTTCTCTGGTTACCCCTGCTGTCTTATATAAATAATCATTCCTAAGTAAAATGTATATATGCTAGTCCCCCCTTATTCATGGGAGATATGTTCCATGACACCCAGCGGATGACTAAAACCACAGAGAGTAACGAACCCTATAAATCCTGTTTTTTCCTATGCATACCTACCTGTGATAAAGTTTACCTTATAAATGAGGCCCAATAAGAGATGAACAAAAGCAACTGATAATAAAATAGAACAATTATAACAATATGCTCTCATAAAAGTTATGTGTGTGTGGCCCCTCTCTCTCAAAATTGTTATAGAAGCCAAGAACACAGTTGAAACTTGGTTGAACAGGACAAAGGTCTTACAAATTAAACTGCACACACCAAGGTGCGGGTCACCCTAGCCAGAGTTCTTTCCTCCTGAAAGTGAGACTATCATGAAAAAAGCCACATGCAAATGAAGTCAGTCATCAGAAAAAAGGACACACCATCTACATAGCTCTACCTTACAGAATAACTAGGAAGGTTATTCCGGGAGGGATTCTATGCAACACACAAAGAATAAGAAAACCAAGAGTCCAGCTTGGATGTGCAGAAGAGCAGAAGATACAGCAACTGATAATTCTGGAAATAACTGGGCACCAGGAAAATGTATCTCCTGCTGGCTGAGCTGAAGTGAATATAAATAACCTGGAAGTTTAAAATAGAAATATTCACAGTTCTCATGCCAAATGAACCTAGTAGCAATTATCTGTGGACATGTACATCTCTCCCACTGGAAAATAGCCAACACAGGCTCAAATGGACACTGTATTTGCAATCCTTATTTTGCAATAAAATGAAATGCCTAGGAGAACACTTTAACACACAGTTGTACTGACAGCGTCCCACTCTTTCCTTGACTTTTGTTCATTTAGACACAATTATTATTTTGCACAGCATCTGGTGTGCCTAATTCCTGGAAATGACTGTAGGCACTGATAACAACAACATTGCTTTTCTACCTTGGGCACTTTAATAGCGCTGAAGAGAATAAAATGAACAATCTCTTTTCTCTAAGGATCCACCAAGATGTGTTTTTCTGATGGATTCTGGAGCATGTAAGTAACAAAAGGAAAGCCTCCAAGGCAGGAAGCTGTTGTGCCAGCCTACGAGAGGGTCTAGAGCCCAGAAACACCAGCGGCCCCGTACCTTTCAAAAATGCTCTTATCTTGCCTGGATAAATGAAAGTACTCCTTACCTTAAGTGACTATTTATTTATCCAGCATTGGTTTCAACAACGTATTTAAGGCATGGATTAAAGCCACCAGCAAGAAACTGGCACTGGACGTGGCTGCCCGGGGCACATGGCTTCCACAGATTAAGGCCCAGTTGCAATATTAACGAGTATACCATTTGTCAAGACAATTATGCAAGAAGACTTGGCAGTTGCACATAGAGGGCAAGTCTGATGAGAGATGGTGCCAGGGCACACAGATCAGAGAGCCCGGGAAATCCCTTGACACTTCAGTCTCCTTTTGTAATAGTCACCTTTTGTGTAGATAATGTCTTTTATTACAATTAAGTTGGGGGGGGAGGAGCAGGAAAAGCAATTTTAAAACAGTCATTATCTGAATATACAATGTTCCCATTCATAAGAGAGATCTTTTCATCACTATAAATTCAGTTGAGAAATGACTGTCAATACCATTCTTTGCTAATAAATGCCATATTTTCAAGAATGAGAGATGTGAAAATGTTCTGTCACACCGGAAGCTTCTTAATTATTCAAGAATAGAAGGGTACTCAAGAGAAAAGTATCTTGTGATGGACACAAAAACAAATGGAAAAATACAGCACTCGGTTCCAAGAGAAATGAGTTTTGTTATCCTAAGTCAAAAGGTTAAAATCTGTAATTAAACAAATGCATGGGGGAATGACTGCAGACCAAAGACACTGCAAAATTAATTTGAAGACTGGTTAATAAGTGTCTATAGATATCACCATATTTGGAATTGCAGAGAGATTCCCAACCACTCTTGTACTATTTTTCACTCAGGAAAAGTATCATCAGTTAAAATTAAGATCACATAACCAGTATCCATTAGTATGAATGAACTTGTCCTCAGTATGCCAGGGAAAAAGTTCCTCTCAATGCACGTAAAATATAAAACACAAACACGTTATAAACAAATGTACCAAACTCATTCTTTATGCTCCCCAGCATCTCATCAAACTCAAGTGAAACATCAAAACTGCTAGTTACTCTCAACTTGAACCAATCTACTAGTTATCTTTTATTTTTGTTTTTAATGAGAGGTATATACTGTGGTTCTCCATATTCCATATTTGGAGAATGACAGAATAATTATCCACTAACTTCCTCATTTAAGATAACTGTATAATAATCTTACTAATGTACACATACACAACAGTTTTAAAATTAAAAAGTACTCAGCTAATGAAAAAGAGTAAAGTTTTCACCCAGAAATAATTTAGCAAGTGGAATGGCTATGGCAAGTAAAATTAAAACCCATTTTAAATCAACTCACTAGACTGCATATTAAAAACTATTTTCAGCAATTAGAAATATTACTGTTACATAGAAGAAACAGCCTCCAGGTTAAAAATTATTTTCTCGTAAATATTCTAAATAAACTGATTTTATCTAAGAGTCTCTAAATAAAGTCCTGGAGTCTGGGCTTAGTGGAGAAAGGAGTAAACTTTAGCACACGAAGGCTCTGCTGGTCCTCAGTTCCACAGTTATTAAGTAGATGCTACCAGCCTTGAAATATGTCTCCACCTGCAAATGGTGACGTAACATCACCTCCTCTCTGATGGGTTTTCTTTCTTCTTTTTATTATTTCTTTCATTTCATCCTCAGGACAACACTACAAAAAAAACATAAACTGATTTGTCCAAAGTCACGCGTACTAACTGTAAACTGAAAGCACTAAACAGCATCAGGACTGAAACCCAGGCCTTCTGACTCTTCCAGGTCCCGGTCGTCCCCTGCCACTTCCATTACCAGCCGTCTCCTGAGAAATACCAGCCTTCCTGGCTTTTTCCAACAGACAGTCCTGATGAGTTCCTTGGCAATTTTCTTTTCAAACCAAAACACACCTTCCCACTGACATGCTTCATAATTCCAGAGATGTTATCTCTGTGAAACCATGTCTTATCCTACATACTTCCCCAAACCCAACTGAGCCATCTCTCCTCTCTTCCCCATGTGCATATAAGACACTCACTGAACGCATCCGAGAACCGCTAGTCCATCCACTAGATCTTAAGTGACTGGAGGACAAGGACAATGTTTCTGTCCTTAAAAAAAAGGAATGTTTTTCCAAGTCAAAAGGAGTGAATCCCATTAGGAATATCCATGCTATAGATTTCTCTATTACTGTTCTGCTGAGAAAAGACACTATTCATTAACTCACAGTGACATTTCCATGGTGTCACCCTCTCCCCACAGCACATCTAATGATAAACTAGCTAAAAGCAAAGTACAGCACTGACGTTCATTTAGCAAGCCATTTAAAAGGATGGAAATCAAACAACATTCTTTCTAACTTCAGAGCAGGCTGTTATGTGCATGCTAAATCATATTCTGAATATAGTGACAAGATGGCAGAAGAGTGAAACTTAGGCCCACTTTTGAGGGTTCCATCAGCCCCCAATCAGCCCCAATCAGTCCAGATTATATTGTGCTCTCCACTAACACTGCCCTGTAAAAAATATAGTTCTGCATTTCCCTATATGCTTCGTAACTTGTAAAGATTAGCTAGTGCATGGAAGCAATTAATTGAAATTGCAAAATATATATGAAACAGAAATAATGAAAATAATATATACATAGTCCATTCCCATTATTCACGGTAGTTATGATCTATAACATCTCTGAGAACACTAGATTAGTGAATACTGAACCATTGCTTCTAGGGGAAATACAGAGTTAGTTTCCTGTGAGCCTCTGTTCACATTTTTGTCAACTAATCAATATACAATCTTGTTTTATGTGTGTTTCTGTTCAAAGATACGTTATTTAATATATACTGTTGATTCACTAACATTGAACTCACAACCAACAGCACTATAACTCGGGGCTGAATAAAGCTATCTAACACAGGTATTTTCTCCATTAGGCACATCACAGCCTTCCTGAGCTTGGAAGCATGAGACAGACCTTCAGCACTACTCTTGGGGACCATTTTAAAAGGCAAAATCATCCACAACAAACACAAAAATGTGAAAAACATGGCACTAAATAGATGGCAAAAAGGTTATGTGTTTACAGCAAGGGCTGAAATAAGAAGGCAGAGCATTGCCTCGTTGGACCTCAGGTGGAAACATGGATGCATCAAAGTTTTAATACTCGGTGCGTGTCCTCAAATGATTGAGAAAGCCCCACAAGTGTTGATTTTGAGGTTACAAACAAATGGTAGCAATTAGGTAAATTCACAAATACAGAATCCATGAATAATCCACGAATAATAAGGACTGCATGAATGTTAAGATATTGACAAGAGCAGGGGCACCTGGGTGGCTCAGATGGTTAAGCGTCTGCCTTCGGCTCAGGTCACGATTCCAGGGTCCTGGGATCAAGCCCCACGTCGGGCTCCTGGCTTAGCGGGGAGCCTGCTTCTCCCTCTCCCTCTGCCTCCCCCCTGCTCATGCTCGCTCTCTCTCTGTATCTCTGTGTCTCAAATGAATAAATAAAATCTTTAAAAAAAAAAAAAAAAGATATTGACAAGAGCAGATGCCTCCAAAAAAGAGAACTGGGTGGCTGGGAAACAGAAGAAGGGAGAAACTTACTTTTGTACCAAAGTGTTATAACCTCTTGAATTTTGATGTGTATGTGTGTATGTGTGAACGTGTGAGAGAGAGAGACAGAATTTTATGACCTGTGCTCAGATAAAATAGCATTAAACATATTAATAATGTGAAAAAAGTAGAAGTAAGTTTTGGGTTCCAATTGTAAAAAGACAAGCAAATAAAATTAAGAATAAGGAAGAATGAAAGTAGAAACAAATGAATTCAAATATGGAAAATCACAAATATTTGGAGTTTCTCTACCTTGAGGAACTGACAACAGACTCTCACAAGAGAGAACAGCACAGAGGGAAGAAAAAAAAAATTCTATACCTTAAGCTCTCCAAAGAGGGAGCCACAGGAGGTAGGATACAAAATGAAGATATTTTAGAAATAATTATGTAGTAAGGAATGAGCTTTATACTTAAGTTAATTTTTCCAGGAAATTTAAACTTATTATTTTAAACAACATTTAAAATGCTTTTGCATAAGACAGTGGTTCTCAAAGTGTGGTCCCAGGACCAGCAACATCAATATCAATAAAGAAACTGTGAGTAATAGATTCTCAGGCCCTACACCTGACCCAAGAAAGAGAGACTCAGGCAGGGCCAGCAGTCTACACCTTAACAAGGCTTCTGGGTGATTCTATGTCAGCAAAATCTGGAGAACCACTGGTACAGAAATACTGTGAAATGTTACTATACTCTTTAACAAAGGCTATACATAAAATTTAAACTTTTCTCAATGACAACCCTCATCCTTCAGGGAAAGCCACTGCTATTCTTCGCAATCATGCAGTTTTTTTAGTGTTTTAAATTTTTTTGCCTCTGATTTCAGTTGGCCAGCAGAACCTCTACCACTGTTCTAATAGTACTAAAAGCTCTGCCAACCTCTCTGAGTTTGAGGCTTTCACTCTGTTGTAAGCTATCAGAGAAGCAAAATAATTAAGCTCATTAGAATTAAATGCTAAGTATCCATAAGATTGGGTGCAGACCTAAGGAATAAAGTGCCTGGTTTTAGTGCAGGAAGACTGAAATGGCCAGTTTTTTATTCCTATAGGCTTTTAGTTCCCAGACCTTGGCTCTGCACCAAAAGAATGACATGGGTAGAAAATTAATCTCTGGATATAATGGAGATGTTAACATACTAAGATTTGGAAATATTTTTCGCTTAGGATAGAATATATGTCTATGTCTGTTGTTCTAAGAATTCACTTCGCAAAGTACCAAGTTGTAAAGAGGAGGAGCTCAGAAGCCTGGTTTCCCATTTTACCTTGGGCTTCATTCTTCCACAGCCTTTCCAACATTTGAAACGATGGTTCTCTCTGTGGCTGGTTAAGCAAGTACTGACATTTGGAAAGAAACCTAAAAATTTAAAGTCAGAGGGAACTTAAAGATGAGCCAGACCAAGTATGGCATTTAACAGGTGTGAAAACTGAGGCCCAGAGACACCTCCCCTGCAGATACCAGGTGAACTATAGACCAGGCTTTCTGTTCTCCTTTACTTGTCACCTAGTGCTCTTTCCATAATCTGACCTGTATTTTCCTTCACACAAAGAAAGTACAACCACCCACAGAGTAGTAAGCAAATACTTGAGCAGAGTGGGCATTACATACTTAAATTATTTTAGAGTTTAGAATAGCCAAAACAATCCTGAAGAAGAAAAACAAAGCTGGAGGCATCACACTTCCAGATTTCAAGTTATACTACAAAGCTGCAGTAATCAAGACAGTATGGCACAGGCACAAAAATAGACACACAGATCAATGGAACAGGACAGAAAACCCAGCAACAAACTCACAATTTTATGGTCAATTACTCTTCGACAAAGCAGGAAAGAATATGCAATGGGAAAAAGAGTCTCTTCAACAGATGGTTTTGGGAAAATTGGAGAGCTTCATGAAAAAGAATAAAACTGGACCATTTTCTTACATCATACACAAAAATAAACTCAAAATGATTAAAGACCTAAACGTGAGACCTGACAACATAAAAATTCTTAGGAGACAGTACAGGCAGTAATTTCTTTTACATCAGCCATAGCAACATCTTCCTAGATAAGTCTCCTGAGGCAAGGGAAACAAAATCAAAAATAAACTATTGGGACTACATCAAAATAAAAAGCTTCCGCACAGCGAAGGAAAGAATCAGCAAAACTAAAAGACAACCTACTGAATGGGAGATGACATATCTGATAAAGGGTTAGTACCCAGAATATATAAAGAACTGATATGACTCAACACCCCCCAAAAAAAAAAAAATCCAATTTAAAAATAGGCAGAAGACAGGAACAGACATTTGTCCAAAGAAGACATCCAGATGGCTAAACAGATACATGAAAAGATGCTCAACATCACTCATCATCAGGGAACTGCAAATCAAAATGACAATGAGGTATTGCCTTACACCTGTTAGAATGGCTGAAATCAAAAACACAAGAAACAACAAGTGTTGGCAAGGATGTGGAGAAACAAGAACCCTCTTGCACTGTTGGTGAGAATGCAAACTGGTGCAGCCACTGTGGAAAACAGTAGATAGGTTCCTCAAAAAGTCAGGAACAACCTTACAATCTAGTAATTGAACTACGGGGTATTTACCCAAATAAAACAAGAACACTAATTCAAAAGGATACATGCACCCCTATGTTTATTGCAGCATTATTTACAATAACCAAATTATGGAAGTATCCCAAGTGTCCATCAATAGATAAATGGACACACACACACACACACACACACACACAACACACACTAGAATATTATGCAGCCATAAAAAAGAATGAAATCTTAACAGTTTGCAACAACATGGATGGAGCTAGAGTACAATGCTAAGCAAAATAAGTCAGAGAAAGACAAATACCAGATGATTTCACTCATATGTGAAATTAAGAAACAAAACAAACAAAGAACAAAAGAAAAAAGAGAGAGAGAGAGGCAGAGAAGCACACCAAGAGCCAGACTCTTAACTACAGAGAACAAAGTGATGGTTACCAGAGGGGAGGTGAGTGGGGGGATGAGTGAAATAGGTAAAGGGGACTAAGAGGACACTTCCCATGATGAGCACTGAGTAACGTACAGAACAGTTAAATCACTATATTGTACACCTGAAACTAATATAACACTGTATGGTAACTATACGGAATTAAAATAAAAAACTTAATAAAATCAAGAAAAAAATCAATGTTAATGTCCTGAAAGAGGAGCATTATTTTTAAGGCTTCCTCCCAGAAATTAAAGTTACCGTCAAAAAAAACATCATGGCAGTAGATGACCTACCTTATAAATGGGGAAAAAACATAAGCTGTTTTCAAATATTTACTGCCAGAGATTTAGTCTATTAGACATGGTACCCTTGTCTTTTTATAGTGATGGCAAAAGTGAACTACCTCTAAATGACTGAACAGGGCAAAACAAGAAACTGAGTATTCCCACTTGGAAAAAGCTTAAGTGTCAACTCTAAGGAGCTGGTGAAATAAAGTATGGTACTGCTAAATTAATTTTAAAAGGAGGCCATTAGACCGAGGTGGCTGTAACACCATGGTGGCCTACATAAGCAAATCAAAGTCTAAGCCCACAAATGCCTCAAGGTTACAAAATCAAAACTTAAGGACAACCTATCACAAACAGCCAACTAGGTGTTAAGCTATAGCCAATCAGTAATTTCCTTACTTTGTTTCCACCTTTTCTCTATAAAAGTCTCTCCCCAAGCTCCTGTCCATGAAGTACTCCTAACCATTTTTGGTTTGGCATTGCCTAATTTGAATCTATATTTGCTCAAATAAACGCTTAAAATGGTTAATGTGCATCTGATTATCTTTTAACAGTGCAAATGATGTGAGAGAAAACAGTAATTAAAAATATTTTTGACACTGGACAATGATCACAAAATAAAGCAGCTAAAAAATTATACATATAACATACTATCTTTATTTTTTATATGTGTGTGTTTCTTATCATAGAAAAACTATCGTAAGAGCATAGCAAGAAATTAACTCCATCTGATTTCCCCTGCCCTGCTTTTATACACTGAGTTTCTGTAATAGGGGAAGAGGAGAAATGTAGTTATTGCAGAGGATCAGTTAATCACTGTCAATATTCTGTCAAGGTACTCCTGAAAATCCTCCATGAGCTATTACAAGGAATATATCAGAAATGTGTTTTTTGGAGATGTAGACTTTTCTGGGTTTGCTAAATTTCGAGTCCACCAATCAGTAGCTATTCATCGTACTGTGAAAAGATACATTCCCACAATCTAAAAAAATTAAATTTGCATCTCCCTATCTAATTCTTTTCTTTGGTCATAAAGCTTATTGCCCTCATAAAAACTAAAGCATTTGTAGGGAAAGAAAAAGTTTTCCTCGACCCTCTTAGGGTCTATGGCAGGGTTTGAAAATTAAAGTGACAAAGATTAATAGGAGAAAAACATGCAAATTTTATTAAATGTTTACAATGTACATGGGAGCCTTCACAAGAGAATCAAGGCCCAAAGCAGGACCAGAGCAGGAAGCTTTTATATCCTGTAGAGGGAGAAACAATCAATCTGCGAAGGGTGAGGGGTAGTAAATGATAAAGTAACTAAGAAGGTAAGGGTTAGTTTAACAAGGTTTGTACAGATTTCTCGGCCCCAAATTCCCTCCCTGGTGATAATAATGCATTCTTTCTTCCTAGTATAGGGAGGGTACCTTTCATATGGGAGATTTATCTCTTGCTTTCAGAGAAGGTGGTGAGAAGCAGAGTGACCTTCTTACTTGTGTCATTTTTTCAAATTCCTTCAGCTTAAGATTTTCAATATGCCAAGGTGCCATATTTTGGGGTAAGCTTATCCTGAACCCCATCATATTCATGCAGTCAATCAAGCATCCAGCATATCTGCATTAATGCATCATATATCCCAGCTACAAAGGCAAGTACTGGGAATATAAAGCTGAATAAATCATGGTCCTCTACTCAAACAGAGTCTGGAATTTAACACAATAGAGTGAAATAAGTATGGCCCTGAAGCTCTCTGAAGCTACAATATCCTCCCTGGTCATAGAAGCATCTGAATCCCAAATATTTATATCCAAACTTGTCTTTACTCTCTGTATGTTCAGAAACTAGCAGTGAATTTGGTAAAAAGTAAGAACTTACTAAATGAGTAAATGAGTGTCAATTATACAAAGGGCTAAAAGACAACCCAGCTCTCTAGAGGAATTAGCTTTCAGGGGGATTTTTAAAATTAAACTTTTAATTTTGAGATAATTATAGATTTACAAACAGTTATAATAAATACTATAGAAAGAACCCATGGACTCTTTGCCCAATTTCCCCCAATGATAACATCTGGAAAAACTACAGCACCAAGATCACAACCAGGATACTAACACCGATACATTCAAAACATAGAACATTCCAACACGTGGAGCCCTCAAGCTGCCCTCTGACAGCCATGCTCACCTCTCCCCCGACCACATCCGTCACCCATAGTAATGAGTACGTCTGTGCTCCACTCCCATAATTTTAGAATTTCAAGAATGCATACAATGAGACCCCTTAGGATTGCATATTTTCTCTTTTTTTTTAATATTTTATTTATTTGACAGAGAAAAAGAGAGAGAGCACAAGCAGGGGAAGCAGCAGGCAGAGGGAGAGGGAGAAGCAGGCTCCCCGCTGAGCAGGGAGCCCAATGCGGGGCTCAATCCCAGGACCCTGGGATCATGACCTGAATCGAAGGAAGACGCTTAACTGAGCCACCAAGGTGCCCCAGGATTGCATATTTTCATTCAGCTTAATTCTCTACAGAGTCATCCAGGTTGCTGTATCAAGATTTTGATCCATTTTATTGCTAACTAGTACCCATGTGTGAGATCATAGAATGAATATTCATTCTCTGGTCATATATAGTTTCTGCCCCTGGCTTCTGGCAAAAAGCTCCTAAAACTCTCATAAATTCCTAAGTGATAAGAACAACAGGAGCACCTCTTGTTCTAATATTTGGTCTTTGGCCCCATTCCTGACACAGGGCTTCTAAAACCCTTGTACATTACTACATGGTAAGAGCACTAGGAGCAACTTTTGTTCTAATGAGGCAACTCTAGGTGAACTCCTAGATGGAGGCTGGTCACCAGAAAGACCAAGCCCTGAGTAGAAGCTTGGAATATTCAGCCCTACCCCCAACGTCCAAGGAGGGGAGAGGGCCTAGAAATGGAATTAATAATTGATCATGCCTATGCGAAGAAGCCTCCATAAAATACTAATAATGCAAGGTTCAGAGTACTTCCAGGTTGAACACACCCACACTAGGAGGGTAATGCACCCCAACCTGCACAGAGATAGAAGCAACTGCACTCAGGAACCCCCACCAGACCTCACCCTGTGTATCTCTTCATCTAGCCGTTCATCTGTACCCTTTATCATATCCTTTAATAAGCTGGTAAACATAAATATTTCCCTGAATTCTGTGAGTTCTATTCTCCAGCAAATTAATAAAAACTGAGGAGGGTTTGAAGGAACCTCTAATTTATAGGCAGTTGCTCAGAAGCACAGAAGACACTTGAGAAGGGCATCCAAAGTGTTTATGTGTGTGTTATGAGACTAAACCCTTAACCTGTGGGATCTGACATTATCTCTAGGTAGAGAGTGATAGAATTGAGTTAAATTGTGGGACACCCAGCTGATGTCTGAGAATTGCTTATTGATGCATCTCCAAATATTCAGTGACCAGAAGTGTCAGAAGTGAAGCATTCTCCATAAAGGTAAAAAAGACAGACACACAGGAGGAAGAAATACACCGTAGGGGAGAACTGGGTTTTTCCCCACACAGGAAGGTAAAAAACAGAGTGTTTTTGCTTTATACCATGTATGACTGTACTACATTTTAACAAGTCACCCTTTGAAGGATATCTGGGTTGTTTCTGTGTTTTGGCTATTATAAGTGGGAAAAAAAGCTGCTATGAACATTCAGGTACAGATTTTTATGTAAACACGTTTTCATGTCTCTGGGATAAATGCCCAAGAGCGTAATTGCTGGGTCACATGGGAGTTGTGTGTTTAGTTTTATAAGAATCTGCCAAACTGTTTTCCAGAGTTGTTGTACATTTTACTTCCTACCAACAATGTATGAGTGATGCAGGTTCTCTACATGCTCACCAACCATTTGGAGTTGTCACACTCCTTTTTATTTTTGCCATTCTGATAGGTATGTAGTGATACCACATTGTGGTTTAAATTTGCATTTCCCTAATGGGTAATGATGATGAACATCTTTTTTGTATGCTTATTTGCCATCTGTAAATCTTCTTAAGTAAAATGTCCATTTTCTAATTGTACTATTTTTTTGCTTCTGTTTGATTATTGAATTCTGAAGTTCTGTATAAGTTGAATGCTGGTCCTTTACCAACCCTGTAGCTTGAAAATATTTTCTCCCAGCCTTGCAATTTATATTTTCATTCTTTTTTTTTTTAAAGATTTTATTTATTTATTTGAGAGAGATAGAATGAGAGAGAGCACATGAGAAGGGGGAGGGTCAGAGGGAGAAGCAGATTCCCTGCCGAGCAGGGAGCCCGATGAGGGACTCGATCCAGGGACTCCAGGATCATGACCTGAGCCGAAGGCAGTCGCTTAACCAACTGAGCCACCCAGGCGCCCTATTTTCATTCTCTTAACAGGGTCTTTAGCAAAGTAAAAATCCAATTTTGATGAGATCCAATTCATTGATTTTTTTCTCTTATGAATCATGGGTTGGGTGTCAAGTCTTGGAATTACTTGTCAAGCCCCAGAACCCCACGTTTTTTCTAAAAGAATTATACTTTTGCATTTTACAGTTAAGTTCATGACCAATTTTGAGTTCATTTTTATATAAGGTGTGAGGATTAAGCCACGGTTTGTTGTGCCAGTGGATGCCCAATTGCTCCAGCACCATTTTGTAAAAAGGTTATCCTTCCTCCGTTGTTTTTTTTTTTTAAGATTTTATCTATTTATTTTGACAGAGACAGAGCGAGAGACAGTGAGAGAGGGAACACAAGCAGGGCGAGGGGGAGAAGGAGAAGCAAGCTTCCCGAGGAGCAGGGAGCCCGATGCGGGGCTCGATCCCAGCACCCTGGGATCATGACCTGAGCCGAAGGCGGATGCTTAATGACTGAGCCACCCAGGTGCCCCTCCTTCTTCCATTAAATTGCTTTTTTCTAGATTCTCTATTCTGTGTATATCCATACCATATGCCTTACTTTACTAGCTATAGTAGGTTTTAAAAATAGGTAGAGTGATCCCACTGGCCTTATTCTTTTTCAGGATGATTTTTAACTATTCTAGGACCTGTGTCTTTTCCTATAAACTTTAGAAGAAGCTTATGTATAAAAAATCTTGCTGGTTTCAAAGAGTACACTAAAAGGGCACCTGGGTGGCTCAGTAGGTTAAGCGTCTGCCTTTGGCTCAGGTCATTATCCCAGGGTCCTGGGATCGAGCCCCACATCAGGCTCCCTGATCAGCAGGAGTCTGCTTCTCCCTCTCCCTCTGTCTCTCCCCCTCCTGGTGCTCTCTCTCTCTCTCTCATGCTCCTTCTCTCTCAAATGGATAAATAAAGTCTTAAAAAAAAGAAAATCTATTAGTTTAAAACAAACAAAGAGGACAGTAGAGAAGGGAATGGGGGTGTCGCTTTACAAAGGAGAAGCCTGACAAACACCACCTCAGCCAGGTGATCAAGGACAACATTGACAGTGATAAGTTACACTGATAGTATGAACCCATGATATGATGTGATGAAAATGGCCATTACCACTGTGGTTGTTCTCCCAAAAAAGCACATGACCCTAGTCTAATCATGAGGAGAACATCACACAAATCCCAACTGAGAAACATTCTAAAAGTATCCCACAGATACTCCTTGAAACTGTCAAGGTCATCAAAATTGAGGAAAGTTTAACAAACTGTCCAGCTCAAGACAAAGATAACTACATATAATGTCACACCCTGGATGGGATTCTGGAACAGAAAGAGGATATTATGTAAAAAATAAGGAAATCTGAATGAAGTAGGGACTTTAGTTTATAACAATGTATCAATACTGGTTCATTAATTGTACCAAATGTACCATACCAATGTAAAGTGTTAACAAGAGGGAAAACCGGGTATGGGTTTTCTTTATCTTCCATGGAAATTCTTTATCTTCCCAATTTTTCTGTAAATCTAAAACTGTTCTAAAATAAAAACTTTTATATACATTTCTAAGAAGAGAAGTGTTCAAAGATTAAAATTTAGTAGGATTAATAATTTTTACTGCTTCATCAAGGACGTCTTTAAGTGAAAACAAAAAAAGCTTTGCTGGGGGGGGTTTCATAATAATTGCATTGAACAACTGAGGGAGAACTGACATCGTCACTATTTTGAGTCTTCCAATCTGTGAACACAGTATGTCTCTGCATTTATTTAGATCTCTGACTTCTTTCAACAGCATTTTATAATCTTCAGCATATAGATCCAAGACAGGTTTCATTAAATATATTCCTAAGTATTTCATTTTCTGAAGAGTGACTATAATTAGTTTTGTGTTTGTAATTTTAGTTCCCACATGTTCTTTGCCAGTGTATTGAAATGTGATGGATTTTTATTTGTTGGTATTATATGCTGTGACCTTGCAGAAATCATTTAGTTTTAGGAGGGCGTTCTGTTTTGTTTTGCTTTGTTTTTGGTAGATTCTTTGGGATATTCTACAGACAATCATATCATCTGTAAATAGGGATAGTTTTGTTTCTTCTTTTCCAACCTGAATGCCTTTGACTTCTTGTTCTTGCCTTATTGCAGTTGCTAGAACTTCCAATACAATGTTGAATAGAGTGTTAAGAGAAGACATCCTTGCCTTGTTCCCAAACTTAGAGAGAAACCATTCAGTCTTTTAGCATTAAATAGGATGTTAACTGGAGAATTTTTATAGATGTCCTTTATCAAGTTGAGAAAGTTCCTCTTTATTCCTAGTCTGCTGAGTTTTTACCTTGAATGAGTACTGGATTTTGTCAAATGCTTTTTCTATATCAATTGATATGGCCACATGATTTTCTTTAGTCTGGTGATATGGTGGATTACAATGACTGGCTTTCAAATACTCAAGGTGAATTTTAAGGGATAAATAAGACTTCACCAGACATAAATATAAAAGTGTTTGTGTTTATTTGCTTAGTGTGTATTTATCCTTACTAGACTACCAGCTACACAGTGGCCTGGATTATTTATATTTTGTTCAATAGTATATACCCAATACTAAGCCTAGCAACCAGCACAGTATAAACACTCAATAAATATTTATGGAAGAGAGTGAGAAAGAACAGAATGCGCAAGTACACAGCCGTGAGTGTATACACATTAGAAGAATAACCAGTCAGCCAGGGTACCGGAAGCCAGAGATTATGCTGGGGAGTGGAAAAAGGCAGAGCCACTACCTTGGAGCATATACGTAAATTAATTCAAGATACATCAAAGCCCTAAAACATAAAAGCTAATGAACTAAACGTGAAAGACAATGTATGAGGGCTCCTGGGTGGCTCAGTCAATTAAGCGGCTGCCTTCGGCTCAGGTCATGATCCCAGGGTCCTGGGATCGAGTCCCGCATCGGGTTCCCTGCTCAGTGGGGGGTCTGCTTCTCTCTCCCCCCCGCTCTTGCGCTCTCAATCTCTCTTTCTCTCCCTCTCAAATAAATAAAATCTTAAAAAAAAAAAAAAAAAGAAGACAATGTATGAGACTGTTTTCATAACCTGGAGTAGAACAAGGTTTCTTGGAAAATAGAAAGCAAGAATCATAAAAGAACATATTTATAAGATGAATTTTTTGAAAATTGGGGTGCCTGGGTGGCTCAGTCGGTTAAGCATCTGCCTTCGGCTCAGGTCATGATCCCAGGGTCCTGGGATGGAGCCCCGCATCGGGCTCCCTGCTCCGCGGGAAGCCTGCTTCTCCCTCTCCCACTCCCCCTGCTTGTGTTCCCTCTCTCGCTGTGTCTCTCTCTGTCAAATAAATAAATAAAATCTTTAAAAAAAAAAAGAAAATTAAAATTTTCTGTTCTTCAAAAGACATTTTTAAGAAAATGAATAGGGAAGCCAAAGACTGGGAGAAAATATTTGTAAAACATGAATATGGAAGCTATGATATATAAAGAGTCCCTATAATTCAATAGTAAAAAGACAGTCCAGTTAAAAACAAATTAATAATTTCAACACACTTCAAAGAAGATATATGAATGGCTGATAAGCACATATAAAAGTGCCTGACATCAGGAGTCAGCAAGAAAATGCAAATAAAGCCTAATGAAATACCACTACTAGTTATTGCCACTAATATCACTAATTATTATTATACCAGTATAATAACTAAAATTTAAAAGACAGACAACACTGGGACGCCTGGGTGGCTCAGTCGTTAAGCGTCTGCCTTCGGCTCAGGTCATGATCCCGGGGTCCTGGGATTGAGTCCTGCATCGGGCTCCCTGCTCAGCAGGACTTGCTGCTCTGCCTGCCACTCCCCCTGCTTGTGCTCTCTTTCTGACAAATAAATAAAAATAAAAATTTTAAAAATTAATAATTAAAAATATTAAAGACAACACCAACTGTTGGAGAAGAGGAGCGACCAAAGCTCGCAAATATTTGTTGGGGATGACGTAAAATGATACCCCCTCTTCAGAGCAATGTTTTATAGAATTAAACATATACCTATCCTATGACACAACAATTCTAATCCTAGATATTTAACCAAGAGAAAATGTCTACAAAAAGACTTGCATGAGAACATTCATTGTAACTTCACTGATAACAGCTCCAAAACAGAAACAGCCCAGATGTTCATCAATACAAGAAAGGATAAACAAACAGTGGTATCCTACAATGGAGAACCATTACATATATACACACATACATAACAATATGGATGAGTCTCAGAAACATGATGATGAGTAAAAGAAACCAGTCACAAAAGACTACCTTTATGCAAGGTAATATAACCTTCCTTTGGACCGGGGGAGTGGAAATTAATCTTCAAAGGGGGCATGAGGAGACTTCTTGGGGTATATAATGTTAAGTAATGTTTTGTATCTTGATAGGGGGCTCAAATTACACACATATATACATTTAGCAGAACTCAATCTATGCGTTTCACTGTATGTAAATTTTGCCTTCAAAAACTAGAATTACATTTTTATATGCATTTGGAGAAAGTCTGCAACTTACTTTGAAATTTATTTTCAAAAAAAGATGGACTCGATTGGTGACAGACAGAGGGACAGACAGATATGTGGTAAAATGAGCACAGTAACATGTTAATTAAAAGAATAATAATAAAAGAATCCAGGTGGTGGCTTTACAGAGGTTCATTGTAAAAGGAACCTGGGGCCCTGGGTTTGAGCCCCGCATCGGGCTCCCTGCTCAGCGGGAAGCCTGCTTCTCCCTCTCCCACTCCCCCTGCTTGTATTCCCTCTCTCGCTGTCTCTCTCGCTGTCAAATAAATAAATAAATAAAATCTTTAAAAAAAAAAAAAGAAATTGTACTGTATGCTTGAAAATTTTCGTAACAAAATGAAAAAGTGGGCAAAAGTAAAAATGGGATTAGACCAAGCACACAGTGGTGCACTCAAGAGTATGCATCTCACCCTGTAATGTCTAGTTTTCGAACCCTAGGGTTCTATGGAAGTGGCTCAGGGCATGAAAATTAGACAGGAGGACCCTGGCCCTCATGACACCACAGCGGCTCTACTTTTATATACTTGATAAGCTGGAATTTCATGCAAATACCTTTAAAGGCTCCAACAATGCAAAGAAACACACACATGCACACACACACGAAAAATCACTGCTGGAGGTGATGATGAGTTTCATCCAGACTAGTAGCATGGGCCTCCGTGAGGAAGAAAACACCCATGTTTTTCAGGAATGGTTGGGTAAAATATGAAAAGTGATGCTTCATATGTCTCCACATAGAAATGGAATACTGAAAGACACTGAAGATCACTGGTTTCCTATCTTGAGTTTCCAGATGAGAAACCTGGGTCAGCTAGGAAACAGAATTCCGAGTGACAGGTCATCCCCAGGAGTCCGTGTGAGGCAGACCGGGCCCAGGCTCGTGAGGTGCCGCCAGGGCCCTGCTCCTTCTTCTGTAACTCCGCATCCTGCCATGATCCCCAGCACCCCTGAGGAGTATTTAATGAGACTTTCTAGTTATATTGGTGACAAGGTATTTGAAAAATAAGGTCTGTGCTTCATAGGACAAAATGCTTCAAAAACAGAAAGTCCATTTTCTTCATAGCTGCCTGTGAAAGATTATAGGCCTATTTTCTGATTTTGGCATTTATTTGAAATTCAGATTCTATTGTATAACCTAATATGAGCTATAGAGATAATTAATATAAATGTGAATATCTCCGGGTGAAGTGGGAGAATGGAGGAAAAGGAACGTTTTTAAAGTTCAAGCCACTTCCCTGTGCCACTTTACAGCATTTAATTGCCTGCTATTCTCAAACACAAAATTCAGACACTAAGCTGAAATTACTCTCCTCTCTAAATCTCCATTACCTGTTCTGCAGAAAGAGTGTATGGACCTCTTTTATATGTGTGTGTCTGAGAAGCTGTGGGTAAACTGCTATCTAATGGAGCTCCGGAGTTGATCTTTCTGTATAATCAAGATGTCTCTTAATTTAAGTTACCTGGGGGTGAGGCGATACCCCTGTCAAGCTACCAACTTTATAATCTAGGCAGCCTTGGGTCTTTCTGATATTTTTCAAAATACCAAAATAGCAGCTTGCCTTTAAGATTTTTTCACCCTTATGGCGGAATCAAAGACCACCATCTCTAAAAGCTACCTATCTTTTTACTAACATCTCTTATTAAAGGTCTGGTAGAAGAACAAATAACTATAATAATAATGATGGCATTATTATTATTTGTTGAGTCACTAACTGGGCACTTCACATATATTATCTCATTTAGTCACCGTCACAATCCAAGACTGATAATATTTTGTAGAAAAGGAAAATGAGGCTCCAGTTAACACACACAAAAAAGGGTACTGGTAAGAATCAGAAGCCCAGCTCTAACTCCAAAGCCCACAGTTTTTCCACTGGGTTGGATAATGCGGATGAATCTCAGTTGTCCTGATCAAGACCCCTCACTCGCAGCACATGCGTCCGGGGGGTTGAGCAGAATCTACTCTCTGGCACCACGTGTCCTCTACCCCAGAGGGAGGTTTCAAGGAGGTGCACTTGCGGGCTCCTCTTACACGCTGCCTCCTCCCTAAACCACCGGCTCAACAGCCAATAGCTGGCCTCAAGGTGGAGCAGAACAGGGAGGCGGAGTGCATCCGGAAGGACACCGCAGGTTGCAGGTTGCGTGAGACATAAGGGGAAGGCCCAGGCGGCTGCCCTGCCCCGTTATCTACCTGAGGGCCCCCCTTCAAGTCAGCTGGCTCTGTTACAAATCCCTGTGACAACCCTACGGCACTCACTGCATCATCTCCACGTCCCCTCTCCTGTGCAGCGATGACACCGGCCAGCAAATGCTCCCTGCCGAGAACCAGGTCCTTGCCACAACGACAGCCAGTCTCTCCACAGGAAGCAGCCACAGTGGCCTTTCTGAATCACGATTTCATACAGAGAAACCGGACTTGGGGGCCACTCCTTGAGGTGCCTTGAGGTCACCACATGAAAAAAACACAATGGCTTCTGTGACGTTTGAACTGAAATCTAGGCTGACATCCATGTCAGTGACCACCCCCAGAAAGGACCAGCAAGAGCTCGGAAAAGGAGGCACAGAAGGGCAGAGCCGGCCCGGTGCTTCCAGCAAAGGAGGCAGAGGGCGCTCCAGAACAGGGCAAGGCTCAGGCTCAGCCACCATCAGACCCACAGACCACTGCCACACAGACCACTGCCACATTTCAGTTGATCACAGCTAACAAACTGTTTCTCTTCTTTTAAAGGGCCTGGGGAAGTAAATTTCATTTCGAAACCCTGAAGGGGTAACACTGATGCCACAGTCCTAAGAGGAGAGAAATGAGTCTGTAGGGTGCACAACTGAAGAGTCCTGGCACCACTACCTGGTGGCCGGGCTCGCCCCTTCCCTGTCAGGGAGACTGTCTCTCTGCCTGTTGACACCCCTGGGCATCCACAGGTCCTAACAATCAGCATATTTGTCATCTTTTTGTATGGCTCTTTCCGCTTCTGTTTCCACTTCCCTATGTGGTCCTCTTTATTTTTATATTGTATCATAAATTCATATCCTTGTTATAAGCTGCCCTCAATTATTTTAGTTAAGAGAAAGCAAAAAATTTAAAAAATTGTTTAAAAAGAGAGAGAGTTAAAAAATAAATCCTAATAATTCCCACTTTGTTCTCTGTGCCAGACTGAACAAAAAGAAGACAAATAAACTTGTTCAAGTTATATCTAAATAAGAATACTCTGTTTCTGTGTAAGGCTCTGAAAGTTTAAGTAAAATCACATTGATCACATTGGAAAGAATCTTAAAGACCATAAAGACCAACTTGGTCACCTTACAGACGAGAAAACAGCTCCAGAAGACAATCAACAAGGATCACAATTTGTGGGCACACCACAACTTTACAGCATGACGTCCATGCAATCAGTGCTTTCAAATGTTAAAAGGGGATAATATTCCAACCACGTCTCCTCAGCCACGTATCAGCTGCTGGACACACACATCCCACTACTTCGTCATAGTAAAGCACAGTAACCAACAGTTCTACTTTGCCAAGCAACATTTACTTATACAATCATTTAAAAAGTGTGTCACATTTACATATTTTCTGAAAATGAGCGGAAACAGAAAAATACAAGTGCTGTTACTAACAGTACAACTGAAATGAAGATGGACATAATGAAGGGTATAAAAGTGAGGGCTCACCGTCAGATGGCCAGCTAGAAGACGTAAGCTGTTCAATTCAGTGGGCAAGGGTAATAGGGAAAAAGGACAGATACCGCCGGCACCAAGACCACAACGTCTAAAGACAGTCCAAGCAACGAAGGTCAGTGATAGAACATGTTAAAAAGATGACAAAAATACTAAATGAAAACTAGCATCAGAGTAACAGTCCAGTAACTCAAATGGGGGGGGGAGCGGGGGAGCTTCATGGGTCTGTTTGCCAGGCATATACCTGACTACAAGAATCAGCTAACTAGTACCTTGTTAAAAAGAAAAAAGGACAAGACAGCATCAAACTCAAGTCACTAGTTTCTGCTCTACCCCATACAAAACTACCACTGATAACTCCTTACTTCTAATAGTATTAACAGTTTATTTCACAGATTAAAGACAGGACCATTACTGACAGAAGCAAAATAGGAGCTACAAAATTACTACTTTGTAAAACTGTCAACATTTCAGTTTAACCTAAGTTTAATATTCTAGAAGTATATGCACATTGCATAACAGTTGGACATAAAAATATACATTTATCTTTTGGTTCTCTGGGAATATAAATCCACATGCCTAACTTCTGTACATTGAAGTTTTAAAACCTTTTTCAGGAGTAAACTGTGAATGAAAGTGGACGGCAGCCTGTGGCAGCAGAGAAAAGACTGGAACCCACTCTCCTCGGCAGTACATCTTTTATATTTCTTTTGGTAGGCTTCTCTCCTATGAGTAGACCGCATGGACTTTGTGACATCTTCTCTGGCTACTCACAAGCTATCGGTAATTGCTCATGTTATTGGCAGAGAATTCCAAGATCCGTAGGATAGATATAAAAGAAACACTGATCAGTTGGATGTTCCTCCACTCCATTCTTAATCCAAGAAAAAATGTGGTCAAAGACAATTCACATTTACTTTCAGCTACTTTTTTTTTTTTAAGATTTTATTTATTTATTTGAGAGAGAGGGTGAGAGAGAGCATGAGAGGGAAGACGGTCAGAGGAAGAAGCAGACTCCCTGCTGAGTAGGGAGCCCGATGTGGGACTCAATCCCAGGACTCCGTGATCATGACCTGAGCCGAAGGCAGTCGCTTAACCACTGAGCCACCCAGGCGCCCTTTCAGCTCCTTTTTTAAAATAAAGTACATCCAAGGAAATCAGTATTGAATCATAAGCAAAAAATCATCGATTAGAGAAGTAAATAAATCAAACCACAAAAGCGACTGCAACTCTTAGCCTCATTTATAAGCTCCTTGCTGCAAGACAGGAGGCAAAGAAGTAGGAAGATGGAATTGTTCCTCCAAGAAAAAACACTCAGGATTACCAGGACCTGCAAGGTAGCCAGAGAATGACTATCTAGATTTCCATTCCAAATCATATGTAATGATTTGGTTAAATAAATAAGATAAAAACAGTAACATCACAGTGAGTCATAATAAGACTAACAAGTAGAAGGCAAAAATAAAAAATTTCAGTGCCCTCTTCTTTGTCTTTTGGTGGCCTGGGAACTTAGACTTTTCTACTATTTTCTTCTAATAAGCTATTTAGGCCTTATTCACCTAGTCCTACAAATTGCTGTATGTTCCATCTTTTAAGAAGTCCCTCTCTTGATCTCATCTTCCTCTCCAGCTACTACCCTATTAATCTCTACTCCTGCACCACAAAACACCTCCAAAGTGTTACATATTGATGTCTCTAATTCCTCAGCTCCATTTTCTCGGACTCAGCCCCATGAGGCATTTATTTGACCACAACAATAGCTCCAGTCTAGATCCATCAATAACCCATTAGTAATCCCAACGGCAGGTGCTTGGTGTCCATCTTTCTTGAACAATCAGCAGCATCTGACAAAGTTGCTCCCTTCTTTTTTTTGAAACACATTCTTCTCTTAGCTCTCAGCTCAGCACCTGACTTCTCTTCTCTCACTAGCTCTTCCTTACTGGTCATTAGCTTATTCCTGCTCATCAGCCACCTCTATCTAAACACTGAAGTGCCCTGGGACTCGGTCCTCAAGCCACTCCTCTTGTACTACACTCCCTCTTGTACTACACTCACTCCCTAGGCGATCTGATCCATCTCACAGTTTTAAATATCATCCATAAACTGAAACAGTATGATTACATCCCTAGCTAAAGCCTCTTTCTCTACACTCCAAACCTACTAACCTACTGCCTACTCAGCATCTCTACCTGGATAGTCTAGTAGTCATTTCAAACCTATTACATCCATCACTAAGCTCTTGATTTTACATTGCCCCCTCCAATGTGTTCTTCCCCCCTTCATCCTTCTAGTGGATCAAGTCAGAAACCTTGGAATCATCTGTGATTTCTCTGTTTCTAATGCTTCATAATGAATCCATAAGCAACTTTTTTGTTGGCTCTACCTTTAAAACATATGTTGATTTAGGGGCACCTGGTAAGCATCTGACTCTTGGTTTCGGCTCAGGTCATGATCTCAGGGTCCTGAGATCAAGCCCCGCATCAGACTCCACACTCAGCACGGAGTCTGCCTGAGATTTTTTCCCCCCTCACTTTCCCCCTACCCTCTGTTCCTCTACCTGTTCATGTGCTCTCTCTAAAATAAATAAATGAAATCTTTAAAACACATGTTGATTCCAACTTTTTTTTTTACCTATCTCCACTGTTACCACCCCAGTCTAAGCCACCAATAGCTCTCACTTGAAATTTTACAATTGATTCCTAACTGGGTTCCCTGTTTCCATCCTTACTCCCCTACAGACTACTTTTCACACAGTTGCAAGAGTGATCCTTTAAAAACTTAGCATATCCTCAGCTCCAAAATCTCTGCCCAACATAAGATGATCCCCAATGACCCACATCCTTGTATAATCCTTTTCTCTTGACTATGAGTAGGATTTACAAATATGAAGGCTATCAGTTCCATGATTATGTTATGTTATATGGCAAAGGTGAAAGGATTTTACAAACTCAATTATGGTCCCTAATCAGTTGACTGTGAGTTCATCAAAAAGGTGATTGTCCTGAATGGGTCCAACCCAATCAAGGGAGACCTTTCAAAAAGGGCGTTGGGTTTTCCCTGGGCATAGAGACTGGAAGCAGCAAAGATTTTCCTACTGGCCTTAAAATATCAAAGAGCTACAATGTGAATTATCTACAAAGGGAGCTGTGTGGCAGGGTACCGTGGGAGGCCTCTAGAAGCTAAGGGCCTCCATACAACAGTTGCAAAGAACGGAATTCTGCCAACAACCATATGAGTTTGGGTGAAGACACCACGTTCTAGATGAAAATGTAGCCCAATAGCACCTTAATTTCAGTCTTGAAAGACTTTGAAGAAAAAACCCACCTGAGCTGTGGCTAGATTTCTCACCTCCAGAAACTGAGACAATAAATGGGTGTTGAATTAAGCCACTAAGGTTGTGTTAAGTATTGTGTACCAAGAGGGTGTATATTCAATAAACACTGTTGAGCAAATGGTTTCTCATTCATTTAGATGCTCTGAATCATAAGAGCTACATGAATCAAGCTTCTCAATACAACTGAAATTTCTGATTGTCTGACTAGAGGCTATTTTATCACCACTTCATAGGATTTGATATCCTAAAAAATTAGACAGTGGAAAGGGGGCACATCATTTCAATCAAATAGTATATGATAGTAAAAATCAAATTCCAGAAGAAAATAAAAATGAATCAGGGGCTCCTTCATTTTCTTTTTCTACTGTATTCTTGGTGCTCTAAATAAACAACTGCATCACAAATTCTCTAAGCATTGATTGAAAAATGGAAACAGAAAAATATCAGCATAGAGAATTTTGCCAGTCTGAAGATGTGATGTGATGCTAAGTAAGAGGGGGAAACTTCCCTGATGTATTTTTAGAATTTTTTAAATAGACTGCCTTTGTTCAAATAATTCTTTTACTTTAGCGTATCTAAAATATAATTCTGGGTAAAGGTTACAACATGTCTGAAGACAAAAATAAAATCTACCAAAAAATAAAAATGAATTTTTGGATGTCAGTGTAGAAGATACTCAAGGCAAGAATATGAAAATAAAAAGTGACACCATCACAATCCCATAAGCCTGTGGGAATACCACACTAGCAGACAGCCAAACTCCACCCACCATCTCCCTGGAAAATTCTCATAGCCTCCCTCAAAACTTCTCTTACAGGACATACAATCTGTATGCATGACCAGACAGCAGGCAAATGAAATTGGGACGTGCACATAGGAAATTCACTCCATAAAAGCATTTCTCCCTCCATTTTGTCTCCTCTTTTCCTCTTCAGCTGCCATGCAGATAGCTCTTTCTCCACTGATGTCCAATTAATTTAGAGCCTCGGCAGCCTCCAGACAAGGACAGAAGATGGCACAGCCTTGACTCAAAAGGACAGGCAGCTTCCAGGGAATGACCCTAATGTGCACCACAAGACAGGCTTCAGGCAGCCACTCCCAAGACCCACTTCCATCTGTCCTTTAAGGAAATGGTACTGCTGGTTGTCTAGTAATTTCTAATATTAGGAAATGTATGCGAAAAGTGATTTTTTAAAATGCCAAATTCCTGGCTTTGATTTTTAAGGAAAAGACTTTCAAATTAAATGGATTCATTTATTTACATAGCAATCATGAGGATCAGAGGAGAAAAGTGAGAATTCCTGTAAAGCATTCGGAGACCTTAGGAATAAACACACACACACACACACACACACACACACACTGGTAGTAGGATTAACTTTTACCCAAAGCAGACCTTAATGAGAATTTGCTCCTTGATCTAATAAAAAATAATCAATGAGTTTGGAATATTTCTAGGATATACACAGTCATCCTCCTGGGACACATGCCACCACCCCAAATCAAACAAAACCTTTCTCTGGACATTTGATAGAAGCAAGGCCATATGTAAAGACATCTAGGTGACTGACTAGTTTGATCAGAGCAAGATAATTTATCACAGAGTGAGGCCTCATCAATAAATAGCAACACAGACTCAACATCGACCCCAGCTTATTGTGATGATTAAATGTGAAAGGCACAGAGAAGGAGCTTTTTAAGTATTTAGTGGTTATTAATATTATTATTAATCTAATTAACCATGATTAAAAACATATCTTTGATATGTTACCTTTGATTGAGCTGGTTAGGAACATTTCATAGGCAAAATTAAGTGACTTGTTACCGAGATGAAACTTTCCCAACTAAGTGACAGATTTTAAGAAGTTACACAGCGGCTGTGGAGTACATTTTTCACAAGAGGATATAAAATAATGACAGAGAAGTACAGTCGTACCACTCATCACAAAGTCATGACTTTGACCACACTGGTATTTTTGCCATCTTGCATTTTTCATGTCTTTTTGGTATATTTCCAGAGCAATGTTTTTTTAAATTTTAATGGAAAAGCCATTTAAAAAAATATTTAGTTTCCACTCATTTTTAACAGCAACATATGAAGCCCAGAAAACAACTATGTATTATAACTTATGTGTCATGATCATTGTGAAAATAATATATTTGAGAAAAAATATATATTCAGGAAAGAATAGTAACAAGCATGCATCATGATCATTAAGATAGTACTTTTGAGAAAAAGAGAATATACAGAAAAGGCTAGTGAATCTGGGAAGCATGTAGGAGAAGTACAAGCAGCATGTTCCAGAGCACTGAGCACCAAAATACAGACAGTGTCCCACTCATTCATCAAAACACAGCGGCAGTGCCAAGCACTGGGGATTTGCGGGAAATGTGACCCACCCACGAAACACTGTGGCAAACTATTAACACGTCTCAAACACACAGAAAGCATAAAGCACCTTGCGAGTCCAGGAACTACTGGCAGAGATGATCAGCGAAAGCCCCCTCATTGAGGGGAACTTCTAAGAAATCTTGCCACGAGACAGGTTTGGTAACAAAGTGGATAAAGAAAAGGCAGGCATCTTAAACACAGGGAAAGGCAAGTCACTGCTGCAGAAGCTTCCAGAGAACAGCTCCCATTAGTTCTATGTAGAGTCTACTCAGAACCTTAGGACAAGTGACAAGCTACACAAAAGACTGGTGAGGAGAAAAGAAGGAAGACACATGCATACAGGTAAAGGTACCCAAGGTGGGAAGTAAACACACCAAAGCAAATTGAGCGGGTGGTTTCAGCTTTCTGGGAGTGGAAACAATTCATGAGCTAGATAACAGCACACCACAAAAGCAAGTTAATTAGTAAAAACTGTTACCTGCATCCTAAAGGAAAGATAATTCTGCTGAGTAATGAAAAAAAATGGAAACTATTTTTTTATATAATCAATATCCATTATAACAATTATCCATACAAGTTGGATTTTACTTAAGAACCACTGAACTCATTTTCTTTTTTAAAAAAGATTTACTTGAAAGAGAGAGAGAGTGAATGTGTGTTTGTGTGTGTGTGTGTGTGTGTGTGTATGCACGAGCGAGGGGAGGGGCAGAGGGAGAGAATCTCAAGCCCCCCTGAGATTATGACCTGAGCCAAAACCAAGAGTCAGACACCCAATTGACTAAGCTACCCAGGCACCCCACTCATATTTTCTAACTCTGAATTTCTCTTTCCCAATATCACCAAGTTTCCACCTAGAAATATGAAAAGGAAAAAATATAATAATCTATTTAAAAATCTGCTTTCAATAAGTTTTCAAAGCAACTATTTTAACAAGTTTTCTCTAAAATTACAATTGTTCTTCCAAAAATATGAACAGATTTCACTGATGCATTACCAAGGAAATGTGACAATTTCGCAAAAACCTTTCTTCATGGTGGAAAGTAATCTGCAGTCTCTGGATAAGTTATAAAATCATTCCTAACAGAGTAAATACTTTACAACCAATCATTTTTTTTTTTAATTTTAGGACTTAGCCAATATAAGAACATAACACGGGAAGTAATGGAACAGGGCTCCTGGAAGGAAGAAACCAAAGTATTATTGGCCACAACATAATTGTCTATCTAGAAAGCTCAAATGAATCGATTGATAAACTATTAAAACAAGTAACAGTCTGGTCAAGGAAACGAAGTTAAAATTCCTAAAAATCAATAGCATTTTTCAACCCCAGTAATAACCAACAGGAAATAAAGTTATAATGAAAAAAATCATTTACAATAACAATGACTAAGTAGTCCCCCCCCTTATCCACAGTTTCACTTCCCACTGTTCAGTTACCCACAGCCAACATGGCGCAGATGAGCCTCCTTCTGACATACTGTCAGCAGGACAGTAGAAGCCGAACACCACGTTATAGTGTCTGTGTTGTTCTCCTCGCTTCATTCCCTCACATGGGCATTTTATCATCTCACATTATCACAAGATGGATGAGTACAGTACAGTAAGATATTTTGAGAGAGAGACCACATTCACATAACTTCTATCACACTATACTGTTGTAATTGTTCTATTTTATTATTAGTTATTGTTAATCTGTTACTTGCCTAATTTACAAACTTTATCATAGATATGTACATATAGGAAAAAACATAGGATATACAGAGATCTATACTGTCTGTGGTTTCAGGTACCTGCTATGGGTCTTAGAACATATTCCTTGTAAATAAGGCGGGGGGGAACTACTGGGTATAGAGAGGTCAATTTGAAGCAAATTACAAAAATTTACAAAGAACCATGAAGGATCAGAATAAATAGAGATATATGTTGAATGGGGAGATTGAATAGTATAAAATGCCAGCTCTATCCAAATTATTTTAATGTTAATTCCCAACAGAAATTTCTATGGGGGTGGTTAGGAGGACTTTAATACCCAACTTCATTTGAAAAACTAAATAAGTGATAGAAGCTAGGAATTTGTTGAAAAATAACAAGAAAAAAGCAACAAAGAAAACTCATAAAAGAACTGACACAGCGAATAGATTCTATTTTTAAATTTAATATATATCCTCATAAACCAGTGTAGAAATAAATTATATAAGGAATAGTGTTAAGAAACTAACTATTTGGGAGAAAAATGAACTCATCTCCTCTTCATGTCATATGCCTAAACACTGTGGAGAGTTCTATAGAGAGTTCTGTTATATGTTTAAAAACAAAGGAAAGCAAACAAAAACAGAAGAAATATTGGTAATTCCTTAACTGATCTGGGGTTAGGAATGATGTTTTACAAAAGAAGCAGATGAAATAAATGGGAGACACGTAAATTTGACCACATGAAAATTTAAGACTTTTGATGTTTATAAACATCAAAAAACTCGAAACTTTAAAAAAAAAATGGGGGAAAATCTCTGCAGTGAATGACATAGCCAGCCACTGTTTACTTGAGCTCTGGGACAGTATCAGCTCTTTGAAATGCTGATGGCCTTTTCAACATTCTACTCCATATAAATAGTTCTTTGCATCATTTTAAATACAGATCTGGAAAACATAAACTATATTTTATTTCAAAAACAAATCTGGGCTTTTGAAAATAGTTTATTTGCCCATAGATTTATAAGATCCCACATATGTGAAGAAATATCTTTGATCTTAGAAACAGTTTGAAAAGACTCAGAGCTTTCAGTTACATGGGTATGAAATAAAGTCTCTGAGATTTTTAAAAACCAATAGACTGCCACATCTTTGTTCTTCCAGAGAAAAAGCTATCTTATTTTATAACCCTAGAAAGATATATTTAGAACTAAGATTTTTTTCCTCTACTCTGAGCTTTCTTACAAAAAAGCAACCTTACCTTTTAGTTTGTTTTAATCCCAAAGGAGATAGTATCTGAAAAATAAAAATAAAACACGATAGGAAAAAACACATGAAAATTAATGACTCAAATACATTTATGCCTCTGTGATTTTTCATATTAAGTCTTACAAGAGCTCTGAAGAAACAGGTCCACTGTTTCTCTAAGTTTGCATTAGAACGACATTAAGCAAGTGGGGGCAGCACTTCTGAGGTTCAGCACAGTGTGAACAATAAAATCTCCTGTCTCTCTCTTCTCTGTAAAAGGCCAAATATCTGCCCAAAGGTATAAAAAGAATAGAGGCAAATGCATAGATATCCAGATCTACTATGCTTGTTGTACATATAAGTACTAACACTTACTATTTGACAGTGCAACTAAATAAAAATGAGGTCAATGTTTGCATGTCAAACGTTAAAGTTTGGTTTGTTTTACTTTCTACTTTGATAAATATTATATATTCTTTGATTACTGGTCACATAATTTCTCTAAAACTTAACCTCTAGAAGTAATAGTGAAAAACTCCTTCATGACACTTCTACACACTGAATCACTTGATGTAATTTTACTTCACCTAACAGCATTGCTAACGTATTTAAAAGGGGGGGGGGTTACATTACAACTACTAATTGTTCATAACACGTTAATTTTCACCTAAAAATATTTGGTCAGAAGAAACAGTTTGAGATCGTTTTTATCTGAATGATATATCTGTGCATTTAATTAAATCAATTCTAAATTTCAATATTGGTCAAAAAATAACATCAATATGTAAGTACAAGACACAAATTTAAAAAAACACATCTATTTATAGTTTCACAGATACAGTCCATCAAACCAGAAAGCCTCAACACTCTTAAGAAGAAACATCAACACAAAGCACCTGCACATAGTTACCTGCTGGTTAACTACAGATCTTTCCCGGGCATTTACTGGCTTGTCATTCCTACCTGCCCTCTCTACAGTTTCCCTTTTGGGCCTGGGTCATAACAAAGGATCAGACGGGGGCAGAATTGGAATGGACATGGAATTTGCAAATGTATGAGTCAGTTAAAGCAGTAAAAACCCCTGAAGCGAGGACACTGATTTGGAAGTAGCCTTTCTGGACCACTACATGGCAGGAGAGTAAGGTCACATATGCCAGGGAACCAATGGTCTCGCAGGTCAAATGGCAACAAACGGATGGTCACAGGACTTAGAAACCAAATTTAGTTCCACCAACTTCAGAGAAATCACTACATCATCAAAGAAATCATCAAAGGGCAATATCAGATCCTAACCTTAATTGGTAGATAGAACGCCTTGCTTCTCAAAGTAGGGCTTATATACACCTGGAGCTATGTGGCAAAAGACAAGGGCTCCACATTACCACAAGACAAGCATGGCTCATCTGTCAAGATTGCAAATTTTGATTGAATCATTTCTTTTCCCCTGGGGAGATACATGAGTTTTTCAAATTATTTCCCTGATAGTAAGTGAATAGGGAAATATTATAGAAGAGAACAAAGAAAAAAAAATCATTAATGTTAAACCAAAGCACCAAACTATAAAATATTCTACACTTGAGACCCCTCTTTAAGACTACTTAGATCCCCAGGTGAGGGTGAGATACTGAGATGGAACATTCACTCTGCCCTGACATTAGGGATTCTTCAAGGTCAAGCTCTGACATCATCATTACAACTCTACCACCATCTCCGCCATGACCACCACTCATAAAATTTACTAAATACTCATTATTACATCTGAAACCATACTAAGTTCTTTATACACATTATCTCATCTATTGTTCTAAGTCAATAGACTTAGGAATTTTAAATCTGTACTATCAGACTTTTAAAAACTAATATTATTCATTGATAAATCAATGTATATGGTAATAAATTCAAATGTTATCAAAGGGTAAACAGTGAAAAGTAAACTTCTACTACATCCTCTACCTCCCTATAAACATTTTATATGTGTTATACAATTGTATGGGTGTATGTACACACATACACATATAAACCCCTCTCCCACAGACTTAATTTGTACACAAATGTTAGCATACTGTTCTGTATCATATTCTTACCAGTTAAGAATTTACACTAATAATACTCCACAGAAGTCAAGTAGTACACATTCTTTTTAATGGTGCAAAGTATTCCATATTCTATCACATGAAAGCCCCACCATGTAGGTATTCAGCCACTTCCCTACTGATGAACATTTAAACTTTTTCCAATATTTTGTTAAAATGAATAAATCTATTTAAAAAATACCCTTGTACAAATATGTTTGCATACACATTCTAGCATTTTTAGGACAAAGTCCGAAAAGTTGAATTGCAAGGTCAAATGGTTTACGCATTTTAAATTTCAACGGACACAGTCAAATGGATCTCCCAAGTGGCAATGCGCTAGTTAGAAGTCCCATCAATGAGCCCCACCACCAATTATGAGTGCCACATTCCCTGTACTCTTTGTAGCACCATAAATGATTAAACCATTTCATCTCTATACTGCCAAAGAGTTTTACTAAAATAAAGTTACACTAAATAATTTTCAAGAAGATTTTTTTTTTTAAGTCGACTTTTGTGCAAAGGACTGGTGTTTAAATCACCATCCATGAAATCAAAGAGTTTAAAATGTAGGATGCTGGAGCACCATGGTATTCACAGTGAAACATAGAAATACATTTATAAAAAAACATATGATTAACAAGAGAACAGCATAAGGTCCCCAAAGGTACAGGAGGAGGAAGAGCAAATACAGACAACGACAGGGAATGCATTCATGGAAGTCAAGTCCAGACAGCCTGAAAAGTACAAGGAAGAGAAAGCAGATTGTGTACAAACAAGGTGAGTGACGGCAGAGTTCAAAGTCAAAACAAATACTTATGCTGGATGCTACTGGTCTAATACTTGGGGTCTAATACTTGGCTAGGGGTTGCTCAAAATACAAGTAGTCCAGTCAGACAAGAAAAGTAAAAAAAAAAAAAGCCAGATAATACAGTTTCACAAGTAACAGTGGCCAAAAAGAATTTCTAAAAATCAACTCTAAATGGAGACCAGCAATTCAGAAAGGTTCTAGGTGACTATATATCCTTTACACAAGGTTCAAAACCCTTGTAGGGCAGGACTGTCTTTACATATTTTATAGATGCACTATAGGACTCTCCTAAAAACATCTACTTAATATGATCATATTGCTCAAAATAAAAGTAAATAAAAAATGATGCTATAACTTCATGTTTTATCTTGCCGATAACTGCAATTCAGTCATTTCAAACCCAAGACAACAGCAAACTCCAGCAAAAACAAGGGTTTTGAAGGCAAAAGCCCTGGTTTCAAATCTAGCAAGTCACTGGGGTGCCTGGGTGGCTCAGTTGGTTGGGCAGCTGCCTTCCGCTCAGGTCATGATCCCAGGGTCCTGGGATCGAGCCCTGCATCGGGCTCCCTGCTCCGCGGGAAGCTTGCTTCTCCCTCTCCCACTCCCCCTGCTTGTGTTCCCTGTCTTTCTGTGTCTCTCTCTGTCAAATAAATAAATAAAATCTTAAAAAAAAAAAAAATCTGGCAAGTCATTTAATCTTTGAAACCTCATCTGCAAAATGGTGACAAATGCTATGCAAATGAAATTACATAGATATAAGAAAGACTGACTGATTGATAGAGATGATATTTAAACCTAGAGAAAGAGAGAATCTACATATAGAATCTAGTTGGGTCCCTGACACACAATGACTGAGCTCTACACAGAATTTTTCTCTCTTCCCTTCCAGCCTACTTCAAGTAAAACCAAAATATATAGTACCACTTAAATACTGACTGCTCCCAAGCACATCTTTTAGCATTCTCTAATTTCACTGATATAATTCCATCAAAGCAGTAAAAGAAAAAGTACTCAGTGATAAAGAATGCCTAGACAATTCAAAAAGAAGAATGGTATATTTTAGAAGTTACCAATACAAACAAAAAAAAGCATTTTGAATTAAAGAAGTCATATAAAAAACCCTGTATTAATATAACATTCTTGATTTGATCTATAAACCTAAGAGTTATTCATTTTGCTGAGTAAAAGCAAATTCCTAATATCTGCTCTTCTATACTCCTTAATACTGAACCACTATGTTTTTAATATAGCTCATCCGTTGTATAATTCTAGTCATCTTTCCATGAGCGTTTACCCTACTTGCCCTTCCCATATTCTCACCAGTTGTGAGTATGGCACAGTATCATGGGCAATATATTGACAGTGTTGAAACCATATAATATTGACCTTGTTTTCTTCATTTCCTCTCCTGACACTAAAATAGCTTATCCCCAACATAGCACAGGTATATACCTCTGGGAATATTAAAAGTAAGATTCTCTGAGAGAGCACAGCTTTAAATAAGGCAACTTAAGTTAATCTGAGTAGCTCAGCTACTTTAGGTATATCATCAATCATCAAAACCAGCCAGAAACTGCTAGAGTAGCATCTTCCAAAGTTCACATAAACAAATCTGTGAGTTTCTTAACATTCCATGCTTTCAATTAGTCTTTTGATGGCTCTGCTCATTTTTTTTTTTATAACCATATACTTCTTCCTATTGATTCTTAGCACTTCATATATTGGCAGGAAACGGCTGCCAACCTAATATAATGCCATGAATTTATGCAGCGCTTTTAATTAAGTCATTTTGGAATCTCCTTAGCATTTTGATGAAGAGAATGCGTTGTCTTCCCTGAAGTGAGGGCAGTTGAATTTTTCTTCGTATTTCCAGTACCTGGCCCAGTGCCTGCTACATAGTAGGTGCTCAGTATCTATCACATGTTGCCAGAGTGACAAAGTCCTGGGTTTGAATCCCAGCTCCGGTACTTTCCAAATTTAACCTGGAACGTGAGCAAATCATGTGACCTCTCAGGCCTTTAGTTTCTTATCTGAAAAATGGGGATGAAGAATATCTGTTTCATAGAGTTTCTGTGAAAACTAAATGAAATAATGTATTTAAAATCATTTCCAGGTTAGCTGACACATAAGGGCTGAAGAAATTGTCGATGATTTTCACTAAACCACACATACATCCTCACTCAAATTCTCTCTGAGGTCATGAATTACATAGGTAATGTCAGACAATGGGTTCAGTAAGTAATACCCCCACCCTTTAAGGCCAGTAACTATAGAGAGGTGGATACTAGGCCCTAAGAAGCAGCAAATGTTCTCTGGAAATCGCCTTGACCATTTTAGAATATTACCTACACCCTGTTTCATGGTCCAGTTCTGTCAATATTGATCTCACACTTCCTTTAGACCCAACCCTACTATGACCCATTAACAACTATAATGTGAGTCTGAGGCCAACTAATCCCCCAGGCCTCCTTGTGTCTACTATGTCCTTCCTTATATCTAGCCCTTGATATTCCATGATTGATCCTAACATTTCAGAGAACCACAGATGAATTTCACTAAAGCTAAGCTTCAGGGCCAGATAAGAGGAAATCCCAGCCACCAAGAGAACACTATATTTTGAGCCCTTCTGTGTGCCCAACAGGCTGGACATGGGGGAAGCAGTGACATTTGAATGTGAAACATGGCTCTGGTTAATCTCTCATTATCACTATCTAAATACAAAGCATTTTAAAACTACAACTCATTAGTCTATAAACACACCTTGAAAGAGGCAACATTAAAATGAGGAAGACCATGATTAATTCAGCCAAGCAAAATAAGAGAGAAAATGAGATCTTTTATCTGAAGACTATCTTAAGTACAAAAACCTCAGAGTCCGTAAGAAATGACAGTCCAAAAAATACTTGGGTTAAGATTATAAATCAACAAGTATTAACGTAATGTCTACTACAATAATGCAAACATTTGCACAGTCTTTTAGAAGTTACAAAGTACAGCTCAGATCATGATCTCCCAGTCCTGAGATTGAGCCCCATGTCAGGCTCTATGCTCAGTGGAGAGTCTACTTCAGATTCTCTCTCTCTCTCTCTCTTCCTCTGCCCCTCCCCCTGCTAGTGTGTGTGTGCGCACTCGCTCTTCTCTCAATAAATAACAAATTTTTAAAAATCTTTAGAAGTTACAAAGTATATTCCAACTACTAGTGAAATCTAACTACCCATCAGAATAGTAGGAATGGTTATATCTCTAGGGGAGGCTGGAGGCATATCCAAAGGGGTCTGTTAATGAACATGAAATTTCTTTGATGCTACGTTTCTGATTTTTCCCTATTATATAATACCCCTATATTTGTTGTAATCATACTTATATAATAAAACATCCATTAAAAAATCCCTCAACATGGGGCGCCTAGGTGGCTCAGTTGGTTAAGCGTCTGCCTTCGGCTCAGGTCCTGACCCCAGGGTCCTGGAATGGAGCTCTGCATCGGGGCTCCCTGCTCAGCAAGGAATCTGCTTCTCCCTCTCCCTCTGCTGCTCCCTCTGCTTGTGCTCTCTCTCATTCTCAAATAAATAAAATCTTTAAAAAAAAAAAAAATCCCTCAACAACAGGGTTCAGAAAACATTCAAGGTTAGTGAACACACTTAGGTGTTGGGAGGTGGCACGCCCTGAAATGCACTGCTGAATTCACTGTACCATCCCCACACACTCTCCTATGCTTCTCTTCCATTGAGCTGTTCCTGAATTGTATCCTTTATAATAAAGCAGTAACTTTAAGTAAAGCACTTTCCTGGGTTCTGTATGCCAATCTAGCAAATGATTGAATCTCAGGAGGGGGTTCATGGGAACCTAAGATTTATAGCTGATTGGTGAGATGTACAGGTGGCAAGCTGGGATGATGACTAGCATCTGAAGGGGCTGGAGGGGAAGAGGGAATTTGCTGGGACTGAGCCCTTTACCTGAAGGGTCTAAGCTAAATCTGGGTAGTTAGTGCAGAACCAAATTTAATAGTAGAATACCCAGTTAGTATCTGGAGAGTTGGAAAATTGGTTAGTATGGGGAAAAAAAAACAAAGGATGCATTTGCTATCAAAAATTTTATGAGTAAAGATAGCTCACAGGCATTTCAAATGTCGCAAGACAACAAGTGGAGTCAACTAAGAGACAATGGTGAGTTCATTCTAGATTTCACTCACTTTTTTTTTTTTCACTCACATTCTTGATTTTGAACCATCACTCTAATGCTTGGAGAAACTGAATAAGGAAAAGCACATGAATGACTGTGGAAATCAATATGCTATAGAATTTTTAAAATACTGCACCAGACTGACTTGAAATTACAAAAGAATTACATTCTATCAATTTCATTATGAGTTGGAGCAGCCCCTCCATGCTTTATAGTAAAAGGTTTATTAGAGTGATTGAAAATGCATGAAGCCAAGGTGGAGCTGAAACACAGCACTCTATCACCCTCGAGCCCACCCACCACATAAAGCAGGACCATTTCGGAAAGGTGTGCTCTGATCCTGCAGCCCTGATGGAAGGAGCACTAGAGATGGTCCCTCCCTCCATCTACTCGGTTCAAGGCCAAGAATGGTGAACTTCACCATGGCTGCCCTCCACAGCAAGAGTTGGTTGGTGAAGGTTTATAAGATGATATCAAGAAACAGTAGTGAGGAAAGAAGAGCTGTTTAAAACACAGAACTGGGCTCATCTGCAGAAAATAAACTTCTGTTTATATAAACCACTGTTGACAATGAGGTTCACAGAACAACGTTCCAGGCCTTGGAGGTGCAGTGTAAGATGCTCACAACTAAAATGGCTCAGAAGCTACTCTTACTACAACTAAGAACTTACTACTGAGTTGTTCTTATTACAAAAGAATTCCTAACAAAATACATGTCGTATCTTAAAAGCCAAAAGGAATAAAATAGGAGGCACCACAACACCTAAAATACACTGCATCACTCTTACTTCAAAATGACAAAGTCAGAGTAATAAAAAGCTGTAGACAGAGGTGTGACTGACCAGAGGGACTGGCTTAGGAAACTGAGGCAGACATTCCCCCATGGGCCTATGGGGGTTCCTGAGAGCAGAGTTCAGCCAGAAACTCGGTCTCCCGAATTTCAAGTTGTTAATGTTTCATAACATGGTATTGTCAATGAAGTGGCTAACACAGGAACCTAATGCAAAAAAGGGATGTATCCTACCTTCACACCACTCATGCTCAAAACTAACAGAGCAACAGGACTGATCTGCAAGACCACACTATTATTCTCTAGACCACATTCTCAAATAACCATGGCCACAGTGGACTGAGGGTAGAAGAGGTCAATGAGAAAGACTAAGCAGTCTCCTCCTATAATTAAAACAACTTCCTACATAATGATAGGTAGACTCTTCCCAATTTATTTTCTTACAACATGGGGAGAAGAGGGTATTTAATTCTGGCCTATCCTGAAGTCTAGTACAAATGGATGTCTGATTTAACAGGAACAAAAATAAAGGGTATACATTTAGTTATTTTAGGATCTAAAAGTACTAAGATCAGTATTTTTAGGTGACCTATAAAGAGCAGCATGAATTGGAAGGACTTTTTACTCTTTAAGAACAGATCCCTTCTATCCCCTGCCTGATCTCTGAAGGGGGTAAAATTTCCCAATCTGCTACTAAAAGTCAGCTGTACAAACCAGGAGTCAGTATGTTGTTTCAGCAATCAATACCAATACCCAGTGGAACCCACAAAGTGGGAATCAACACAAGGCAGTGGACGGTGCAGGTATACCTGTCCCCCTGCCCATCCCCCCAACTTTCCATTCTTAAGTGAGGCAGACTGTGGTCTAGTCACTCCAGGATTAAGGCTGTGAAAGAAGAAAAGGAGGAAAGGTCATCTCAGAGGTGAATGGCGTGCAAGGACGCAGGCTGGATACTGCAAACCCTACGGGCAATCTTCACCATCTACAACATCACCTTTTCTATGTGTTCTTCTCATCACCAACCAACTTCACAAACTATGTAGATATCATGTCAAATAACAGAAAAAATGTGAAATAACTGGTAGCATTAGTGCCAATTTAAATGAAAGATTGCAAATAAATTTATTTAAGTGAAAAATGGTCAATGTTTCTTTTCCTTCCTTGTTTTTCCAGGGTGGGGGTTAACTCAGCTGAGGGCTAGAAAGGCACGATCTCCCTCACGAGTGTTAAATGCACTATCACCCCAGCATAAGGAATCAGGCTAAGGAGCAGCTGCATCCGTGAGGGGCCTGGGCTGATTCACCATGCTCATGATTATGTTTTCGCCGATCTTTTCAGTTTTTCATGTGTGTGATGCCCTAAATATCAGGTCTGGCTACCACAGTGGTTAGCTGCACTAACTAGTTGAATTCATGGAAGGGTATTTAGAGCTAGTTATCAGAGGCTGGTATGTAAATTAATGCAAAGTATCTGTAAATAGGTCTCAAATTCAAAATGCTGCCTCTTGGGAAAGAACAGTCCACACCCCAGTGGCATGCTCCCCACACTCACTACTCTGAGCATCTGACGGAGACACCGCTGCTGGGAGGGCTCACTCGGGGTCTCCCATGTGGCTGGTACGCTCCGGGCCCAGGTTTCAGAGGGAGCAGAGTGACAAGGCCATTGTCCCCAGAACACAAAGCCTTAACAAAGGTGGCAGAAGAGTGAGAAAAAGGAGGAGTCTGGCTATTTGCTCAGCAGCCCCAAGCCCAGCTAATCTCCAGTCCCTGCTGGTGCCAGTGAGTTGGGGAGAAACCTGACCTGTCCTTGATAGACCTCCAGGAGAACTTCAAAGCAGCCACTGGAGCCCTGGGGACATCAGCCATGTGGGCAAGGCTCCCTCCCCAGACTTGCCAGGATGGACCTGTGCCAGATGTTAATGATTTCATTGAGAGAAATGAAAAGTGTTGCTCCTGACAACATGTCAGGGTCCCTGCTCTAGAATCATGTGATCACTCTGTCTAGAATAAATATCCCTTCAGTTAGCAGCCTAACTTGGGCTTACCCTGGGGCTCAGCATAAGCCCTGAGTCCAGGGAGTTACACAGTTACACAGCAGGGGCAGAGTTAACTCTCCACTGGTGGTCACTTGACATAAAGCCAAGCTAAACAATCCTGGATCAAGCACCTTTGGAGCTGCTCCAGTCATATAAGGATGAGATAGGAGGTAATTTTCAGAGCAAATAATGTGCATGCACATTCTGCATTGTAAAAACACACAGGCACACAGCTTAACAAAAACACTGTACCTGTGAATGATCTCAGTAGTAGCTGAGAAGGCACCTCAACACTTCCTCCCTGACATTTGGTATTCTGAGTGTTATTTTCAAATCTGCCAATTAATCCTTCAGAATGTATCCTTTTATACTCATTTCTTTTATTATTAGTGGTGTTTAAAAGGTTTCCATATATTTTATTAAACTATCGTGCTTTTTTTTTTTTTTAAAGATTTTATTTATTTATCTGACAGACAGAGAGACAGCGAGAAAGGGAACACAAACAGGGGGGGTGGGAGAAGCAGGCTTCCCACTGAGCAGGGAGCCCGATGCAGGGCTTCATCCCAGGACCCTGGGATCATGACCTGAGCCAAAGGCAGACGCTTAACGACTGAGCCACCCAGGCTCAGTCTTTTTTTTTACTTTTTTTAAATTGACAATGTTTGACATTTTTAAAACTACAGTGATGATTGCTTTATAACCATTTTGTTCATCACATATACTGCAAATATGTTGCTTGTCTATTCTATAGATATATAGAGAAATATTTGGTCATTTCCACCTCGTCCTTTTTTATGGTGCTTGATAAAAAAAAAAGTAATCATTTGAAAAATCTGATCACTAAGCATAAATCATACTACCTTCCTAAACAAGTAGAAAATTTTTTTCATGGCTACACTGAAAATACATGCAGAATACTTCTGATAGTTTGTTTTAGGAACCTGTTATTTGAGCTGTTAAGATTATGCTACATGACATAAACCACCAGAAATGCTTGTGGCCCCTGCTCTTCAGCAACTGAGTGATCCCTTGCACTCCTGACACTTGGAGGAAGCTGGACACTGCTGCATCAGGCCCCTGACAGGAAGGCAGACAAAACACATGGGATCATGCCAGTCCCGCCTGCAACCCGATGGCAGAGTGGGCAGCACTCAGCATACCCATTAGGAAGAAAAATTAATAATGCACCACTCTGGCAATTTCTTTAGCTGCTGTATTCGAGCTGGAAATAGATTTGCTTCAAGTGGTCTGGCACACAGTATGCCAGCAATTCCTCTCCCCTTTGACAAAGGAAAAATAAAAACAACAGACTTTAAAATGTCGCCCAGAGCTGCCAGCTTACAAGGGTATGAGATATACAAGAGGAACTGATATGCTATGTATCTATAGAATAGACAAGCAACATACATTCTTTTTAACATAGAAAGACTCAACAAAATTAAAAGGAACATGTTTAAAAGTAAAAGCCATTTTTGAAAAATGCTCAGATTTCTCGGGCTCTACACCCACGAGGTGCATGGGAAGTACAGGGAGCCAGATGTTTGCAGGTGCTTGCTAACAACCCCCTCCCCGCAGCAAGATGGCAGGTCTTCCCACGTGACAATCTAAGGAGGCAGGGACGTGACAAAGGAAGTATGTGGTCGGTTCTCAGTGGAAAGCCCGTGTGACTCCCCGTCAACTGAACACGGTAGCCTTTGGGCTCGTCTTCCCGGTAGCAGGAGTGCAGCTCAGGGGCTGCAAGCCAAGCCGGGAAGGCAGAGGAAAGCCTAGCTGCCACCATTTGTGACACTGAGCTGTTAGAGGAAACAGCTCGATTTCCCCAACACTGTGTGCACACGGTTTATCACGTACCTATGTTTGGGGCCCCTGAGTGGGCACTCTTCATACACCGGTCAATGGAAATTCATTCCACCAAAATGGCTCAACTGCTCCTTCACCAGTATGTTCAAAACACGGGCAAGTCGCCGACCAAGAGCTGAGAAAGGGGAGGGATGATGGCTGAGAGCTGGGAGGGTCCACACGCTCACGGAACAGTGCGGGCAACTGTAGCAAACCCCTTGGTGGAAAATCGTCATCTCCTCCCTGCAGTTATCCCTGAGAAGAGGAGTGACTGGCAGGCAGGGGAAGGGAAAGTAGAATAGATTATAAATTAATTGGTACAGAGAGCAAATCCCAGAAGCTGCCTATTAGTTTCCAGCAGGTAAGATGGATACGCATTATCCTGGCTCTTTTCTGAGCAATTTCCCGCCCGGGGCACTGGGAGCTGCTATCACTGCAGAACCAGGGCCAGCCGTGGAAAATCCTTGGTGAGGGCAGCTTCCTGCCTGCCGTTCCCTAAGGCCCAGCAGTACCGAGCCCTCCACCAGCCTGGTCACTCCTCTCTGGCCTCCAGGAGGCTGGCAGGGAATCTTGGTAAGAGTCTGGGTGGCCGTTGCTTTCCATCCTAGATCATCGTATCGTAACAGAAACTCCTGATGAAAAGTCTGTGAGACTTAAAAGCCTAACTCACCACTTATGTAATTTGGGGTATAAGGAAAACAGCAGGAGGTCTTTTGAGCATCTCTTAGAACATTACAGAAAAATAACCCCACCTTCGTAAGACCAAGCCTTGGTACCTCTACTGCACAAAGCAGAATAAGTCCAAGATGGCATGAAAGGTTGTAATACACACTATCCTGTCCATCATAACTATGTCACTTTACATGACCCAGTGGGTGTTTAAAATAAGCATTAGAACATAAAGAAAAACTTTCTTGTCAACAAAACCAAAAGACAACCGACAGAATGGGAGAAGATATTTGCAAATGACATATCAGATAAAGGGCTAGTATCCAAAATCTATAAAGAACTCATCAAACTCAACACCCAAAGAACAAAGAATCCAATCAAGAAATGGGCAGAAGACATGAACAGACATTTTTCCAAAGAAGACATCCAAATGGCCAACAGACACATGAAAAAGTGTTCAACATCGCTCGGCATCAGGGAAATCCAAATCAAAACCTCAATGAGATACCACCTCACACCAGTCAGAATGGCTAAAATTAATAAGTCAGGAAATGACAGATGTTGGCGGGGATGTGGAGAAAGTTGGTGGGAATGCAAGCTGGTGCAGCCACTCTGGAAAACAGTATGGAGGTTCCTCAAAAAGTTGAAAATAGAGCTACCATACGATCCAGCAATTGCACTACTGGGTATTTACCCCAAAGATACAAATGTAGGGATCCAAAGGGGTATGTGCACCCTGATGCTTATAGCAGCAATGTCCACAATAGCCAAACTATGGAAAGAGCCAAGATGTCTATCAATAAATGAATGGATAAAGATGATGTGGTATACACACACACACACACACACACACACACACACACACAGGAATATTATGCAGCCATCAAAAGGAATGAGATCTTGCCATTTGCAACGACATGGATAGAACTGGAGAATGTTATGCTGAGCGAAATAAGTCAATCAGAGAAAGACAAGTATCATATGACCTCACTGATATGAGGAGTTCTTAATCTCAGGAAACAAACTGAGGGTTGCTGGAGGGGTGGGGGGTGGGAGGGATGGGGTGGCTGGGTGATAGACACTGGGGAGGGTATGTGCTATGGTGAGCGCTGTGAATTGTGCAAGACTGTTGAATCACAGATCTGTACCTCTGAAACAAATAATACATTATATGTTTAAAAAAAAAAAAAGAAGAAGAAGAAGAAGATAGCAGGAGGGGAAGAAAAAAAAAGGAAAAGAAACACTTTCTTTATAAGGAAAATATTACAGTTTAGAGGAAAAATTTCTAGAATTTTTACATCTATGATAATGAAATTATATGCTATATTGTATTCCTGTGGGTATATCATCAGCACCTCCATAATAAACGTTTATTTTACAGCTCTAAAAACACAGATGCTTTAAAAAACAAAACAAAGCAAAACAAAAAACCCCATCTAGAAACACAGACTTATTGTTGTCCTAAGCTAATAAAAGTAGTAATGCCCCAGTGCCCTTTAACGAAAAAGCTTTCAGGGGCGCCTGGCTGGCTCAGTAGGTTAAGCGTCTGCCTTTGGCTCAGGTCATGATCCCAGGGTCCTGGTATCTAGTTCCGCGTTGGGCTCCCTGTTCAGCAAGGAGCCTGCTTCTCCCCTGCTTGTACTCCCTCTCTCTCTCAAGTAAATAAAATCTTAAAAAAAAATAAAAAGGAAAAACTTTCAAACAAAATAAGAACTTTTGGTAGGGATTAGAGAAGATGGGAACTTCCACATATAAAAGAATAGAACTAACCCACAGTAATCAAGATTTTGATTAATTACACAGGAGCTTATTCAGTTGAACAGGAATACTCACTTGGAAATCAAACTCCCATATCATCCCCGGGGGGAGCATTTCTGGAAATTTCCCTCTCACCACAAGTTTTTATCTTCCAATATAGACAAAAGGCAAAATAAACCAGGACCCACGGCAGACAGAGGAAGAGGAGTCCTGGCTGGGACAGCACTAAGAGGGCCTGGATGTCGCATTTCCAGGAGCCCCACTGGATGAGGGCTTCCACCAGAACCCTCCTCCCACTCAACAAGAGCCCTCACGGACAGTTAGCTTACCTCCCCACCCCATCAAAACCAAAACAAAACCAAGAAAAAAACATACCTTAAGGCTTTAGTTTCCCATTGAAAGCAGGCAAATCATCCAATTGTAAATTCTAACAATGGAAAAACAAATCTACTTGCTAGCTGGCAAAACCAGTACTCTTTAATGAGAACATGCTCTATGCTCCACAATCTCAACAGGAATACCCATTGTTCAATGTGCTATATAATCAACTTCCCTATGCACAGGCAAACATGCATTGTTTCTACAAAAGAGGGATTATACTCTACACTTTTATTATCTGTTTTTAAATACCCAGTGTTACTGCAACCATTTTACAAGTTGGTTCAAACAATTCCAATGGCTACATAATATTAAATCAAAAGAACATATTATCATTTATTTCATCATTTTCCTATAGGACACTCAGATTGTGTCCCATGTAATTTTGTATTTATTTATATGATTATTTGATGAACGTTTGACTCAACAGATTGCAAACATTTCTGTTTGTATTTTGTGACCATTATATTCTCATTACATACCCATACTTGAAATATGCTAGGTAGACTATAGCATCAGATGAATAAATGAATGAACCTAGCCTTTGTTCCTTGCTTCGTATCAGCCTCATTCAGAAAACATTCCTGATCCATCTCAGCTACACACAGCATTCCATCTCTCTTCTGAAATGCCCAGTAGTTCTTTTTTTGTAACAACATTGCAGAGAAAAGAGAAAAAAATACTATTTGGTGAGCACGGTTACAGACACTGCGATAATCATATTCAAGAAGAAAGTCTGTGCCAAAAAAGGTTGCACCTCTGGCAAAGGACACGCCGAAAACCTACCAATAAATTTTCCAGAACTTTTCAGTGGCCTCACCAAGCAGTCAGACTGGAAAAAGCTCAGGCCCCACCCTGAAAGAGATCTCTGAGCCCTACACCTGGGGACGGTCTGAAAGGACAGTGGCCAGGAGCACCCTACAGCTCAAGAGGATCTGCCATTGTGGCTGAAGCCGGGCCAGGGAGGTGTAAGCTCACCTTTCTAGCTCCTCTACGAATTTAGGCACATGGTAGCTACCCAATAAATATAGTTGTTTGACAAATACTTATTATACATATTATTATAGCTTCTAACATCCCATCAGGAGTCAAAACATTAACTACTTGGATACATTAATTGGTACATTAATAGAAAAGGACTGGGCTAGGGAGAGAGGCTCTCCAACTCAACAAGTAAACTTTAAATATACAAAAGATGTTCAGCCTAAAGTCATCAGTCCACATTTGCTCTCTAACTCAGAAGGTTTTGGTGTGAGGCAGAAGAGCAGGTTTAAAACTGGAAGATGCTCCTCCAAAAGCTGTAACATCAAGGCGGCCAACTTGCATGCCAAAGGGCTTACAAGACACCATCCCTCCTGTAAATAGGATTCCATACACCCTTAGTGTTTCTAACATCGGACAGCTTCATTTTTCTTTCACATTTTCAAGGCAGTATTTGTACTCAGGACCATGTCCTGCTGCGAAGATTGGAGACAAATTAATTCACAAGGAGCTCTGAAAAGTGCTATACAAAGTGGCTGGTTGTCTCATCTCTCATACGACTGAATTATCCATTTAAGACACACAGTATAACCAACTTCAAAAGAATGGCAAATCTGGGACTCTGGCACCCCCAGATCTGAGCCACGGGAGCCACAGAGTACTGGGTAGAGAGCACTAGCTAGGATAGGAGCTCTGCCACTCGCCCCCTCCGTGCTATCAACAAGCTGCTTACCCTCCCTCAGCATTCACTTCCCAATTTGCTAAATGGACATCCGTGGCTAAAATGAATTAGGAAGGCAGAGAAAGTCTTTGGACAACATACAGCAAGTGCTGTTACTTGTCAGTGTTAATATCATTGCTGAATAATCTGCTCAAGGCAGTGACAACCCTATATTATCTAAGACAAACACACATGAGACCCATTCAAATCAGTAATCACCTCCTACAGTTCATCATCAAAAGAAACTCAGAAAGTAAGATAGTAAGTGCTTACCCATTAATACTTGTGTTTCTTTCTACAGAACCATCTCCCCTCACCACAAACATGGCAGAGGGAGGGAGAGAAGCAGGGGAAGGGAGAAAGGCTCCAAGTACAGGTAATCTCTGAAGTTTCACCAGGTATAGGTCGAGGGGCTGGCCTCTCCACTCCCCAGAGGGCCCCTGGCAATCCCATCAACTTGACCATCACAGTTATTTTGTCCTCCATGCTTCTGAATGCCGTGGGAGTGCCAGGCAGCTTTAACGCCACAGCACTTTGCACACCTCCATCCTCCATTGGACAAAGTCCTCTGAGCCGGCCAGGCCATACACATACAGCTGGGAAAAGGTGATTCAGCCTAAGGCTCCACCACCATTGCTGGTACTGGGGGGGGGGGGGGGGGTTAGGAGACCACAGGGAAAAAGTAGGAGAGCTGTGTTCAGGTGGTAGTCTTCATCTCCTGACTAGGCAGAGACTTACAGTCCCTTTGTCTATTCTGCTGGCTTCCACCCAGACTCCTCGTCCTCAGGCCACTGATTTACTGTCTTAGAGAACAAAATAAAGGTGGGAATGACAGTACTCTGCTGTTTGGGTTGACAGAGACGCTAGCCTCTACCTCACAGGATGGAGAAGGACAACACCGTTGGTGGGATCAGCTGTAGGCAGGGACTTCATTATGACAGAATGCCCTCCAGCACCTAGGGTGTCTTAGTAGCCCAAAGCCAGCAGATGGTCATTAATTCTTGATGCTTCAGGCCCATCACTGAGTCGTGGATCTCTTCCTACTTGTAGCCCATGGACAGCATTAACTCAGGCTGCCGGGGATCCTTGTAGTCAGGGAGAGCTCAATGTATAGCAGCTTCAGTTCCTCTTCAGGGCCCATGTTTATCCACGGGTCTCTCATGATTTCCTCTAAAATGCCTTGTCACTGTGGTTGTGGATCAGGAATTTCTTAAGCAGGTTTTCAGTGTCTATGGACATGAAGAAAGAAAAGTCGTGTATTCCACACGATACCCATTCCCACAGTCTTTGAATTCCGATCCCTCAAAAGGCAGGAAACTGATGACCATCATAAAAAGGGATGACTTCAATGCTCCACACATCCACGGAGGTGGCATAATAATTATGGCTCCATAAGAATTCCAGGGAATAAGGTGGTGTCTGCCACAGAAGGTATTCAGCTTATTGACGATGGTGAACACGTCATACCAAAGCCAATCCGCAACCTGGACATCAAAAAAGCAGGTTCTCTGGCTCTAGGTCCCTGTGGACAATACGCTTCTGGTGGAAGCAGCACTGTACCATGGACATTCTCCAGAAAAATTTGCTACAAGCCTCTTTCTCATGTGGCCATGGTGCACTAGATAATCAAACATCCGCTAGCATATATCCTGACCAGGTAGAATGTTCGTGGGTCAAGATCATCTCAAACGGTTTCACATTATTAGGGTAATTAAAGACCTTCATGCTTTGGACTTCAAGGAATAGTCTCTGGAAGCTGTAAAATCTCTGCTGACTCCTATTAATGACCTTCACAGCCACTTTTGTTCCATAATGTGCCGAGTCAACATGACCTTGATAAAGCTGCCCTGCCCAATGGTCTTAAGGAGCTGGTAACTGTCGATATGCATGTCCGCATCAGTATGGATTGCTGCAAAGCTCTGCAGCATGGTAACTTGCTAACTACACCAACAATACTAGCTACCAATATCAACTAAAAACAAAAGAAAAAATAATAAAGAAAAAATTGGAAAAACATAAAAAAGAAAAGAGAATTGAAAAAAATAAGGAAAATCTTTAAAAAATGAGAACAAATGAAAGTAAAAGAATTTAAAAAAGGGAATACCTTTAAAGAATTACAGAATAAGAATATGAAAAAAAAAAAAAGAGAGAGAAAAAGAACAAACAAAATAGACAAAAGCCAAAAAGGCAAAAAGCTAACTGTGGTCAACATCCCTAAGGTCACCAAAAATCTGCTTCTTCCGTAAAAGAACCCAAGCCTTTGGCAGAGCCACGGACTCCTGCAGGTACTTAGAGTTCCCTAACAATGGTTCCTTATGAGGTCATAGCAAGAAATGCACCAATCATGAATGGGGATAATCCACAGTGCTTTCTTTCTCACATTTGTCTCAAGACTGCCCCCCTGGAGGGGGAGTACCCCAAAAGATGTTTTTGTTTATCTAGTTGATAGCCATCAATATTAACTTTATGAAAATTTAAAACAACTAGGATGTTTCAGTGGCCCTTTCATTTCCAGTTTGAAAAGCTATAATAATGCTTGGCTTTTAAAGAGCTCATATGTCTACACTTAATATATTCAATTCTTTTTTTCTTTAAGCTCTGAGTGATCTCAAAATGATGCCACAATAACCGGCAGGATGATACTCTAATGAAAATTTCTGTGGCATAAGACACAATAAGGTGCATTATTAATATACAGAAAGTCAAAGGGAACAAGACTTTCACTATATTTTCATTTGTTATTTGCAGTTTTGCCCAGAGTCTTTGGAAATTCCTATCTGAGCCAGAGACCTTGCTATGTCCATTTCAGTAATCTTTAAATGCAGAGGTTGCAGCTGTGGGTTGAGAAAGTTACTCGCTTTTCTAAGCCAACAAGCCAGAAAACTCCATGTCTGTATTATTCAGCAGGGGTGCAGGCATGGGTGCTGGGTGCTGGGCATGGCACCTGTGCCTCAGGGGAGGGAAGTGAGAAGCCCCTTCATTTATTCCTTCTCTGTCCTCCTCCTATTTTCTGTACATCCAAGTTTCTGACCTGTATCATTTTCCTCCTCTCTGAAGAACTTCTAACACTTCTTGACAGGCATATTTACTAGTGGAAAGTTCCTTCAATTTTTATTTGTCTGTGAAATTCTTTCTTTCTACTTCACTTTTGCGGGGTAATTTTACTAGATAAAGGCATGCCTTGAAGATATTGTGAGTTTAGTTCCAGACTACCACAATAAAGTGAATCTTGTTATAAAATGAGTCAAATGCATTTTTGGGTTTTCCACTGCATAAAAAAGCTATGTTTACATTATATTGTAGTCTCTTAAGTGTCTAATAGCATTATGTCTGAAAAACAATGTACATGACCTATTTAAAAAAGACTTTATTGCTAAAACAAAACAAAACAAAAAAACACTGACCTTCATCTGATCTTTCAGCAAGTCCTAATCTCTTTGCTGGTGGAGGGTCTTATCTCCATGTTGATGGCTGCTGATTGTTCAGGGGGGTGGCTGTTGAAGGTGGGGTGGCTGTGGCAATTTCTGAAATAAGACATCGATGAAGTCAGCCACACCTATTGACTCCTTTCCAGAACAATTTCTCTGTAGCTTGTGATGCTGTCTGATAGCATTTTACCTACAGAACTTCTTTCAAATTGGAGTCCATTCTCTCACCCCCTGCCGCTGCTTGATCAACTAAGTTACATCATATTCTAAGTCCTCTGTTGCCTTCTCAACAGTCTTCACGGTATCTTCCTCGGAGTAGATGCCATGTCAGGAAACCACTTTCTTTGTTCATCTGTACGAAGCAATTCCTCATCCATTCAAGTTTATTGTGAGATGGCAGCAATTCAGCCCCATCTTCAGGCTCTACTTCTAATTCTAGTTTTCTTGCTGTTTCCACTACATCTGCAGTTCCTTCCTCCGCTGGAGTCCTGAGTCCTCAAAGTCAGCCATGAAGGTGGGAATCAACTTCTTCCAAACTCCTGCTCCTGTGGATATTTTGACCTCTTCCCATGAATCACCAGTGTCCTGAATCTAGAAAGGTGAATCGTTTCCAGAAAGTTTTCAGTTGACTTTGCCCAGCTCCATCAGAGGAATCACTATCTGGCAGCTCTAGCCTTATGAAACATATTTCTTAAATAATAAGACTTGAAAGTTGAAATGACTCCTTGATTCGTTTGCCACAAAATGGATGCTGTGTTAGCAGGCATGAAGACAACATTCATCTTATTGGACATCTCCATCAGAGGTCCTGGGTGACCAGGTACATTGTCAATGAGCAGGAATATTTTGAAGGCAATCTTTTTTTTTTTTTTTTTTTTTCCCTGAACAGTAGTTCTCAACAGTGGGCTTTAAATTTAAATATTCAGTAAACCATGTTGTCAACAGATGTGCTACCATCCAGGTTTTGTTGTTCCATTTAGAGCACAGGCGGAATAGTTTAGCATAATTCTTAAGAGCCCAGGGTTCTGAAATGGCAAATGAGCATTGGCTTCAACTTCAAGTCACCAGCTGCATTAGCCCCTAACAAGAGAGTCAGCCTATCCTTTGAAGCATTGAAGGCAGGAGCTGACTTCTCTCTAGCTATGAAAGTCCTAGATGGCATCTTCCAATAGAAGGCTGTTTTGTCTACACTAAAAACCTGCTGTTTAGTGCAGCCACCTTCATTAATTACCTTAGCTAGATCTTTCAGATAACCTACTGCAATTTCTACCTTAGCCCTGCTACTTCACCTTGCACTTTGATATTACAAATATGGGTTCTTTCCTTAAACTTCACGAACCAACGTCTGTTAACTTCAAACTTTTCTCCAGCAAATTCCTTACCTCTCTCAGCCTTCACAGAGTTGAACAGAGTTAGGACCTGGGTCTGGCTTAAGGGAATGTTGTGGCTGGCTTAATCTTCTATCCAGACCACTAAAACTTTCTCCATATCAGTTATCAGGCTGTTTTTGCTTTCTTATTCATGTGTTCACCTGAGTAGCACTTTTAATTTCTTTTAAGAACCTTTCCTTTGCATTCACAACTTGGCTAACTGTTTGGTGCAAGTGGCCCAGCTTTTGGCCTGTCTCGGCATTCGACATGCCTTCATCACTAAGCTTAATCATTTCTAGCTTTTGATTTAAGGTGAGGGATGTGCCACCTTTCCTTTCAGTTGAACACTTAGAAGCCACGATAGGGTGACCGGCCTACTTTCAATATTGTTGTGTCTCAGGGAATAGAGAGGTCAACGGAGAGGGGGGGAACAGCTGGTCAGTGGAGCAACCAGAATATATACAGTATTTATCAATTCAGTTCACCTTCTTACATAGGCACAGTTTGTGGCACCTCAAAATAATTACAAGAATAACTTCAAAGATCACTGGTCACAGATCACCAAAACAAATACAATAATCATGGAAAAGTTTGAAATATTGTGAAGATTAGAAAATGTGACACAGAAACATGAAGAGAAAATGCTGTTAGAAAAATGGCACTGAGAGACTTGTTTGATGCAGGATTGCCACAAACCTAAAATTTGCAAAACACACAACATCTGCAAAATTCAGTAAAGCAAAGCACAATAAAATGAGATATGCTTGTACAGACTTTTAGGTTGGTTGTTTTTCTGATTTTTTTTACATGGTTCCTGAATAAAATCTGATGTAATTCTTATCCTTGAGCTTATATGGGTAAGGTGTTTACATCCTCTGGCTTTACTCAAGATTTTCTCTTTCTTTAGTTTTCTGCAGTTTTAATATGATCTATCTATGTGCAGATTTTTTGCAATTTGCCTGCATAGTGTTCTCTGAGCTTCCTGAATTTGTGGTTTGATGTCTATCATCCATTTGGGAAAATTGCTCAGCCATTATCACTTCAAAAATTTCTTTTTTTCCTCTTTCTTCTCCTTTTGGTATTACCAATACCCACATTTTATATTTTAATTGTCCTACAGTTCTTAAACATTCTGTTCTGGTATTTTTTATTCTTTTTTCCTTTTGTGGAAGTTTCTCTTGATGAATCTACATATTCATTGACTGTTTCCTTGGCCCAGTCCAGCCTACGGGTGAACCAAAAGCCAATTTTCATTTCTGTTACAGTGTTTCTCATTTCTAGCATTAATTTTGATTCTTCCCGGAGTTTCCATCTCTCTGCTTACATCTATCTGTTCTTGAATTTTGTCCACTTTTTCTATTAGAACCCTTAGCGTATTATACTTATTTTAAATGCTCAGTCTGACGATTCAAAAATCTCTTCCCTGACTGTGGTTCTGATGCTTCATTTGTCTCTTTAAACTGTTTTTCCTTTTAGCATGCCTTGTAATTTTTTGTTAAAAGGCAGGCGTGATGTATTGTGTTAAAGGAACTGAGGCCTTTAGTGTGAGGTTTTATGTGTATCTGGCTAGGAGGTAGGCTATGTTTACTGTTAGTTTTAGGCGTCAAGAGGCTAAAACTTCTTCTACTGTCCCTGTTTTAGTCTTCCCTGTTGCCTTTGGCTTTCTCTTACATAGGGTCTGAGTCTTGCTGTTGATAATCCCTTGTTTATTATCCAGGTCCATGACTGATGTGGTGGTAAGGTGTTGGAGGAAGGGAAGCCCTCTATAGTGCTTTGATTAGGTCTCAGTCTTTTAGGGAGACTGTGCCCCTGGACTGTGACTTTCAAGTGTGACTCACCTTTCTTTTCCCCGCCTCAAGTGAGACCAAAAGTGTAGAAGGAGCTGGAATTGGGTACTTCCCATCCCCCAACTCAGTTAGTTACATTCTGGTAAACTCCAGGTCTGTTAAAGCTTTAGTAAAATAGTTCCTTTTAGGGCAGGCTTTTGTTAAGGAGAACAGAATGCTCTGGATATATTTCAAAATGGTTTCTTTTCCCCTCCCACTGCCAGAAACAGGAGAGGATTTCTCAGAGACTCTGGTGGGGCTCCTGGAAGTAAAATTCAGGAAAGCATAAAGCCCTTCCCCCACCAGTATAGGGCCCGAGTAGTTTTGAACTCTCAGGTTTGTGCACATCAAGCCTCTAGCAATTCACCTGTTATAGTTTAACTGTTCCTACCAGTCCTGGTGGGGGCAGGGGGAGAAGGGCGGGTCAGGGAAGGGGGGCTCTCCTCCAGGACTTCTGCTTCGGGTAAACTGTGATTCTTGGTATGCACTCTTCTCTCCATGTCTTGGGGCAGCAGTTTGCCCCTGTAACCTTGATTCCCTGATGGATCTGAGAAGAGTCATTGGTTTTCAAGTTGCTGAGCTTATTTTCTCATTGTCAGGACAGGGATGTGGACATCTAAGGTCTTTACATGTTGTCCCATTAATTTTTTAGTTTACTAATGTGTCATTTTGGTGATACTGCAGTCCTATTTACAATGTTCAAAACTACAGAAATCTATGTTTATTTCAAGTATTTTGCTTATAACATGCTACATGGAAATACTGTTTGCACACAGGAAAAACACCCTCAGCACATACGAGTGTTCAGAAACGTAGCTAATCCTTCCCAAGGTGCCACTCACCCTAGATGAATAATCTTGCACAGTACATCGGACATTTAAAAATCTCTCTGTTTGGATTACAACGATCTTTTCTTTATAAATAACTTCTAAAGCCAGATGTCAGCCAACACGAATACAGCTCCAAGAGTCAGTGAAGGCTGCCAGTTAAGCGTCTGGATAGCCACCAGCACCCCTCTCCGTAATGAAGCCCTAGCAGATGACAGAATGAGCACCAGCAGTATACCCTGCTTTACATCCCGTGCACAACTCATTTGTTGATGCCCTGCAAGGTGGCAGGAGGCAAATGGTTTCATTCCACATGAAGCAGGTTCCTATATGGTTGTTTATCATGGTCATTTGCCTCTGAACATGCATTTATAACCAGCCCATCACAAATGTGTTAGGTATTCGGGTGCCCTCTGTTCCCCTCTTCTCTAAAAATCATTCTACTCTTTAGAAACAAAACAAATTCTTTTCAGAATAATACACTGCCAACAATATATCTTGATGCTTTGGAAAACACATGTTTTGTTACTGGTATATCATTCTTTCTTTGAAACATGGGGAGAGCTATTACTTCACCGCAAATACTTAATGTTAAGGTCTTACTATTTTTCAAATTGTGGACTGTTTTTTTTTTTTCTCCAAATTATATTTTCATAATTTCTCTCAGCTCCATCTTCTCACCAGGAAATGAATTTCCCATCTAACTCTATTATAATTTCTGGCTTGAAAACTTATTTACCTAGGTAAATCTATAATGGATATCATTTATATATAATTTATGACTTTAGAATCACATTCATGTCAACAGACCAAAATGTCACACATAGGGTTTGATTTCACTATGGGGTTCTGCAGGTGCTGTGTGCACGGAAAGAGATGAGACAACTATTCACAAAAGCTGTGGTAAGGGGGACAGGTCAGACAGCACATGTATACAAACAAATACCTTGTGTGACATTGTCCAGCATTATGTAGGGGTCTTAACCCTTTTTAATGCTTTACCAGGATTCTCATAACAATATTAGTTAATTCTCTAATATCCAGGCAGGCTGTTTCTTAACCCAAAATATTATTCCTAAAATCCAAGTCACTTAAACGAACATAGAAACCTTACATTATGAAAGATTCCTAAAGCACCTCTTTTCAAAGCCAAGAACCCATTAGCAAAATTATCAACCACCAATTATCTCCACCCACAATTTGCCAGCTTTGTCATTTCAGATTTCTGTATATCAGATTTTCTTGAAATAGAGCACAACTGAACTTCTGTTACATAGATTGTACTTCTTTCTCAAAGAAATCCAGATTGCTATATAAAATTTGCCTCAAAAATTCTCCAAAAATGTTTTGGATAAAAGTAATATAAATTCAGGGGCGCCTGGATGGCTCAGTTGGTTAAGCGACTGCCTTCGGCTCAGGTCATGATCCTGGAGTCCCAGGATCGAGTCCCGCATCGGGCTCCCTGCTCAGCAGGGAGTCTGCTTCTCCCTCTCCCGCTCCCCCCTCTTGTGCTCTGTCTCTAAAATAAATAAATAAAATCTTTTAAAAAAAAAAAAAGTAATATAAATTCCATGGGGCGGCTGGGTGGCTCAGTCGTTAAGCGTCTGCCTTTGGCTCAGGTCATGATCCCAGAGTCCTGGGATACAGCCCACCTCAGGCTCCCTGCTCCCTCTCTCCCCTGCTCCCTCTCTCCCCTGCTCGTGCTCTATCTCTCACTATCTCTCGCTCTCAAATAAAATCTTTTTTTTAAAAAAACTAATATAAATCCCCAATTCAATTATATGAAAGAGTAATAAAATTTATATTTACCCAACTATGAAAACCGAAGCTCTTTAGATGCCACTGAGCCATGGTGGCCACCAGGACTCCCATGGATCACAAGTATGGGGAGAATCCCCCTTACTAGATCTCTTAATGCATATGAGGATATGCAAGATCATTAATCATTACAGAAAAGACATCCACTCAAACTGCAGAGGAAGAAGATACAAGCTCTACCTGAGGAGAAATCAGACTAGAGGCAGTTGATCAAATGAGGTCGGTGCTTAGCAAAGAACCTTCAGAAACTGCTGAAGGGGGCGCCTGGGTGGCTCAGTCGGTTAAGCGACTGCCTTCGGCTCAGGTCATGATCCTGGAGTCCCGGGATCGAGTCCCGCATCGGGCTCCCTGCTCAGCGGGGAGTCTGCTTCTCCCTCTGACCCTCCCCTCTCTCATGTGCTCTCTCTCTCTCTCTCTCTCTCTCATTCTGTCTCAAATAAATAAATAAAATCTTTAAAAAAAAAAAAAAAAGAAACTGCTGAAGGTTCAGAAACACGGACCTTCAGAAACTGCTTTGGATGTTCCCAAATTTTGCTACACATGGAAATCTGGGAAGCCTTATAATTTCCAATGCCTCGGCACACCCCATCCCAATTAAGTCACAGTGCCTGGAGGTGGGAGCCAGTTATCCCAGTATTTTTTAATTCCCAGGTGATTCCAAAATCAGCCAAGTTTGGGGAAGCAACGCTTTCCTCTCCAGATTCACCTCTTAAGATTCTCTAACTCCCACCCACAAACTAGCCTCCCTGAACCATTTTGTTTTTCAATACCTTCTCATGCTTACCTATACCCAAGGCTTTGCTGAGGCTGTTTCCTGTGAACACTCCACCCTCATTAAGGCTTATACAAATCTACTTCCCAGAAGAGTTCCCTGTACTTAACAGTAGAGTCCTTAAAAAATTCCCTATCAGAAATTATCTTCTCAGGAAGCCTGGGTGGCTCAGTCAGTTGAGCATCCAACTCTTGCTTTTGACTCAGGTCATGATCTCAGGGTCATGGGATCAAGCCCCAAGTGGGGCTCTGCACTCAGTGGGGAGTCTGCTTGAGATTCTCTTCCTCTCTCTCTCTCACTCTCTCTTCTTCCCTCCCTCCCTCGCTTCTTCCCCTCCTCACCCGGAATCCTCAAATCTGGGTTAAAGACCGTGTCCTCTGGCAACTTGTGCTTCCGCTATTATAACACTGAATACAAGGTGTCAGGTCTGCCTGTTGATCAGACAGCAACCCCATTAAATGCCAAGTTCTCTGGGAGCCAGGGGCATGTCCTCCTTGGTAACCACACATCCCTGAAAGGAAGCATCAGACGGAAGCTCCTAAGGAAAGGGGCTATGCCTTCACTGTTGAACACCTGTCTCCAGCACATCCAGCACTGGCACCTATTAGGCTCTCCATTTTGACTCAAGACCAGGTTGGATCCCTTAAAAATAAGAAATCAATAGTTGGCACTGCAGTCTTGAAATTTTGAGAGATGGCTCTTTAGGAAATAATAGCCCAGAACAGGGGAGGGGCAAGAAAAAAAGTGCCCCACACTTTCTAGCACATCCTGGGAATTACCCTACTTTTCAAAACCCTCCTCGATGAGCACATTCTCAGCAACTACAGAAATGAGTCAAATCTTTATGCCTTGGTTCTTCCTGCTGTGGTACTATAATATTGTTCACCATCGTTAACGTCTTTTCTAGGTTGGCAATATTGCCCTCCAATGTCAAACACTAAAAACACTAAGTGTTAAAGACAATGCCCAGGGCTATTAGGAAGCATAATTGAGAATGTAAAAAAAAAAAAAAAAAGTCTCTAAACATAAAAAAATACCATACAAATATAAGTTATGAGACTTACAGATTAATAGCAAGCAAAGCCCAAAATAAATTCTTATTAAAATTTTTATACTTTAATTTCTGGGGATACATGAATGCCTTGAATAAAACTGCATCACTCTGAATTGAAGGCACATTCACAAGGACTGCAGCTTCATTCATAATCTGAATTGCTTCCAGAAGATGGTCCCAAGCCATTTGCTTTTTTCTAAATTTATCTATAAGTCTCAGACATCGCACACATCTAAAAAGCTCATTAGTAGTACAAGAACTTTGTGTACCTAAATTTGGTTTGTGGATGAATATGTTTACTGCATAAAACCCATAAACACTCAGAAGATCTTATGATGCACGGAAAGTTATTTAAACTAACTTTTAGCCCCAAAGAAACATATAGTAGGTAAATTTACATGGGGCCAGAGTGGAGATATATTATTATGGATCAGAAATGCATTACAGGGGCGCCTGGGTGGCTCAGTCGTTAAGCGTCTGCCTTCGGCTCAGGTCATGATTCCAGGTCCTGGGATCAAGCCCCACATCGGGCTCCCTGCTCGACGGGAAGCCTGCTTCTCCCTCTCCCACTCCCCCTGCTTGTGTTCCCTCTCTCGCTGTGTCTCTCTGTCAAATAAATAAATCTTAAAAAAAAAAAAGAAAGAAAGAAATGCATTACAGTTATGAAAGAAAGCAGTCTGTGGGTGGCTTTTGTCTCTTTATGACAGCGAGATCCAATCAGGAGCCCCTAGTCCCCATCACTTACAAACCTTAGTTTCTTACCCACTCTCCATGCCCATGCTTAAAAAAGAGGCTCATGGTCCTCTTCTTAGCTAATTAAACCACCAAGATCAAAAAATGAAAAGGTCTTGGGGCACCTGGGTGGCTCAGTCGTTAAGCGTCTGCCTTCTGCTCAGGTCATGATCCCACAGTCCTGGGATCGAGCCCCACATTGGGCTCCCTGCTGGGGAAGCCTGCTTCTCCCTCTCCCGCTCCCCCTGCTTATATTCCCTCTCTCACTGTGTCTCTCTCTGTCAAATAAATAAAATCTTTAAAAAAAAACTGAAAAGGTCTCAATTTTAAGAGAGTTTCATATATCTGAAGAGGACAGGATAAACAAAGTAAGTTGATCTCAGTCTAATACCACAATCTATGAATAAAGAAAATGTTAGAGGATTTTTTTCTAAGTAACATTTATTAGGGAGTATAGATGCGTGTGTGTTTTAGAGAAAGAAAGCCCTATACTCTCATACTCAGATAATCCCTGTTGAGTTAAAAATAATAAAACAGACCACACACACATACATACACATAATTCAAATGGGATCCCTCCTCAATCTCCACTTCAGTTACTTTGTCACTTTTCCTACAACTGTTAATGTTTCCTATGATCCTTTTTGGAAGACTGGGGGATTTATTTAATCTATCTATAAAACATATTCTTTCTGATTATTTCTACAAACAGGGTCACAGACCACACCTTGTTTTTCATCAAATAGCAACATACACTGGAATGTTTTCTCTGTCAGCCCATGATACATCCTCCTCACTCTCTGGACAGCCATTTAGGGGTGCCAGGATTTACCTGACCAGTGCCACACTGAGGCGCTCTGTCCCCAGGTTTCTGCTATAGCAAATGATGCTGGAATAAGTATCCTTGCCCACGTATCTTAGCAAATCATCCTAAGTTCAGATGGAAGGTAATTTTTTAAAGGTGAGATTTCTAGGGAAAAGGGCATATGCATTCTATTTTGATATTGTCTATGGATCTCATGTTTTTATGGTGAAAGTTTCCATTTGCCCAAACTCTCGTGAGCACTTAGAATTTTATTTTTTTGCCAAACTGTCCAAATATAATACCTCATTAACATACCTGCTAATAATTATTATCTGCAAGGCTGCACATCTCATTTATTTTTTTTTAAAGATTTATTTATTTATTTGAGAGAGCGAGAATGAGAGAGAGAGAGAGAGAGAGTACATGACGGGGGGAGGGTTAGAGGGAGAAGCAGGCTCCTCGCTGAGCAGGGAGCCCGATGTGGGACTCGATCCAGGGACTCCAGGATCATGACCTGAGCCGAAGGCAGTCACCTAACCAACTGAGCCACCCAGGCGCCCCATCTCATTTATTTTTTTAGCAGCATTTGTATATTTTTTCTTAAACTACCAATTCACACATACACATACACACACAACCTATTGGATTAATAGTCTTTTTATTACTTGCATCTTATGAATTCTTTTAAAATTAAGATTGTTAACTTTCTTGTCTTTCTGTCAACTGTTTTCTTGGCTATGTGTGCTACAAATGTACAGCTTAGAGAAAGGTCTTCACCATTCTGAAATTAAAAATAAATCCACCATTTTCTTAGAGTTGTACTGTTTCACATTTTCACGCTTAAATCTTTGATCTATATCTGGAATTCCCCAACCCGGTAAAGAGTGAAAGAGGAAAACTGCATTTTGTTTAATCTCATTTCCCTGAACATATAAATTATTGGACAAATCTATTTTCTACAGCGATCTGAAAATCATCACTGTCATCATCTAATTTCAGGTCCATTTCAGGTTTACTTCTGGATACTATTTTGTTCCATTGATATGTTTATCTATTTCTTCTTCCACAGCAAGAAGTTTAAATTGTCCAGTTCCAGCGTTTAAGTAATTATAGCTTCATGATGTACCTTAACATCCAGTAGGTCTAGTTGCTGCTCATTCATTATCTTTTTTAGAATTTCCCAGGTTTTTCCTCACATTTTTAGTTCTACAGAGGAATTCTGTATCATTTCATTAACTCCTACCCTGAACAACAACAAAAATCCTACTGCTCTTTTGAATTGGGAAAGCACTGATTTTATGAATTTCCAGAGAAATGACCACTTTCAATATCAAGCCTTCCTTTCTATACTCTTCCTTTAACCCTTCTATCATATCCCTTTGGTTTTAAAGTTTTCATCTAAAAGTCTTCATATTTCTTATTTCAAGTTTATTCATAGTTGTTGTAAAAAAAAAAAAAAACTATTTATATCTTGTTGGATAGGTGATATGCACAAACACTACAAAATTCCAAAGATACAAAGAGATATATATTGAAAAGTAAGGCCTCCTCCACTCTTGTCCCCAGCCATCCAGATTTCTTCCCTCGAGATTCATTTCAAATCTGAAGCAGGATGTAAATCATTTTGTTGTTAAGAAATTAGGATGACCTCTCTTTAAAATATAAAATATGCTCAAGGCTAAAAAGAATCTTGCACACTCCAGGTCTGAAAGGTCCTGCTACTGTCAGTCAGCCTGGAGTCCTCCTTCTCCTTCCATCTGCCACATCTGATCCACCAGTAGGTCCTATTGTGTCTCCCCCAGCTTCATCCACTCCTCTCCTAATTCAGCAAGACTACAGAAGCTGAGAAGGCAGAGGCCTGACTTCATGTCTCACTGTTTCTCCTGCACATAGCACAGTGACTAGTAGAGAATGTTAACGATGCACCACTGCCCCTTGCACAGAAAGTGCTCGATGTAGGGCTGGATGTTAGAGTAGTGGTCACAGCTGGGGCTACTGAAGGGTGGTCTGCAGATGCCTGGTGCCAGCCCGTGGTAAGGTAAGGACAGAAAGGGAGAGGAAGCACACAAATCCTTTTGGAACAATGAGGCATTGTTGTCACATTCTTCCAGTAATTCATGTTTCTCATAATTTACAAACATATCCATCAACAACAGATTAGAAATAAAAAATTATGGTCCTTTGCCACAGATGGTTTAAGATGCAGGGGCATGTAAGCCCCTATCATCCCTAGCCTACCCTGGCAGGCACCCAAGGGGAGTCACTGATCTCCCCTGCCCCCCTCCAATCCACTTCCACAGAACCACATACCTGCAGCTCAAACCCTTCAGCACCTGCCCTCAGCACTCTCCAGGACCTACAAATATCCGCATCCCTGGGCTCCTTCCTGCTTCTGTGACTTCACCCAGATCTTTCCTGTCAACATCCAGAGGCCCTGGCTCTGTCTGCCTTCCCAGGACACAGTGCTCTCTTTCTGCCTTGGGGCCATTGTATGGGCCACTCTCTCAGCTAGGAATACCTGGCCTAGGAGACAATAAACTCAGGAAAGAATTAATGGAAAAACAATTTTGTAGCAGTCTATTTTTAAAAAGTGAAAAAATTCTCACATCCATGCTCCATTTTTTTGATAAAAATAAAAATCTCACATTCTCCCTTTACTTCAATCCTTTTTTTTAAAGATTTTCTTTATTTTTAAGTACTCTCTAAACCCAACGTGGGGCTCGATCCCACAACCCCAAGACCAAGAGTCACACACTCTACCGACTAAGCTGGCCTGCCCCCCACCCTTTACTTCAGTCTTAAAAGATTCTCCTCTCTTGAAGCCAAGTGGGAGGGTGAGTGCTTGCCTGCCACTAGGGTAAGGCAGAAGCTAAAACACAAAGTAGGGTCCTGCCAAGATCAAGCCTGCAGGCAACTCTGTGGTCCTAACCATACTTACCCCACCAAGATCCCCACAGGCACCACCCTTCCCTACTCACCACAACACTAAGCTAAGCTGAGGTAATTCATAAAACAGGAAATCAACTAGTTAACAAATACACGCCAAAATGCTCAAACTCACTGCTAAGCAAAGAATTAAAAACTCAGTGCTACTTTTTTTTTTTTTAAGATTTTATTTATTTATTTGACAGAGAGAGACACAGCAAGAGAGGGAACACAAGCAGGGGGAGTGGGAGAGGGAGAAGCAGGCCTCCCGCCGAGCAGGGAGCCCGATGCGGGGCTTGATCCCAGGACCCTGGGATCATGACCTGAGCCGAAGGCAGACGCTAAATGACTGAGCCACCCAGGTGCCCCCAGTGCTATTTCTTACACATCAAGTTAACAAAGCTTAAACAGCAGTAATACCCAATGTTAATGTGTAGCCTGTGGTTAGTTTGGCATTACTAGTATCAACTTGTTGAAAATAATATATATAACATACAACATAAAACTCTGTGTGTGTGTGTGTGTGTGTGTAACATCAAAATGTTTAATCTTTTTTGACCAGCAATTCAGCTCTGGGAAAATACCCTAAAGAACTAATCCTAGGGGTGCCTGGGTGGCTCAGTCAGTTAAGCGTCTGCCTTCGGCTCAGGTCATAATCCCGGGGTCCTGGAATCGAGCCCCACATGGGGCTCCCTGCTCAGCGGGGAGCCTGCTTCTCCCTCTCCCTGTGTTCTCTCTCTCTCTCTCAAGGAAATAAATAAAATCTTAAAAAAAAAAAAAAAAAAACTAATACTAAATACATACCAAACTTCATGCACAAAAAGTTCACTAGATGATAATCTGCAATTGGGAAAATATCGGAGCTGTGCCAATCAATGATTCTCAAAGGAAAGAGGGATCCAGTCACTACTGACTGAAAAGACAATCCACTCAGGTGTGTCTCCATGACTGAGGGGCAGCACAAAACCCCACTGATGAAAAAGGGCTGAGCCTATGGTCCAGAAACTGACAAAATAAACAATTATTTCAATAAATGCCTCTCAAAAAATTAGGTTTTTGTAAAGGAAATTATATAACAAGGAAAAACATATGTATTCAATAGAAAGAAAAAAATGTTTTCAAAAATAGCCTAATTACTGGGGCACCTGGGTGGCACAATCAGTTAAGCGTCTCTTAGTTTTGGCTCAGGCCATGATCTCAGGGTCATGCGATCGAGCCCCATGACGGGCTCCATGCTCAGCGCAGAGTCAGCTTAAGACTCTCTCTCCCTCTGCCCCTCCTCCCTGCATTCTCTTTCTCTAAAATAAAAACAAAACAAAAAAACAGCAGCCTAATTATAACCACATAAAAATTATGTAGAGAACGGGAATGAAAGAAAATTCTGAAATGTTATACGTGGCTTGCATTCAAGCGGAAGGAACTTGGGTTTTCTCTCTTCTTTCAGTTTTTCCTTATTTTCTAAATTTTTGAGAACAAACTTAATAGTTCCTATCACGGAAAAAAAAAAGTTAATCCCTTTGAGACCAAATAAAGTAAAAAAAATGCCTACCTCAGCAAGCTGTAGCAAAATGTTTATCAACAGCAGTCAGTAAGACTCTTCTAACTTCTTTTTACTGTGTAACCATATTACTGGTTACTGCACAGAAGGCAGTATGGAGCTAGTTTAGTGGGATGCAGACAAAAATCATCTTTCCACTAGCCACAGATCCGATTAACGAGATTATCTTTATGCTCTCCCAGGGAGAAAGTGGTTTACACACTGAGACAGTTTGAAACCCTGGCACCATACATAAAATAAGCTATTCAGTCATACCAAGGACAAACATTTCTACTCCAAAGTTATAGAAACATAGTCAAAGCCCTCCAAAATGTAAATACCCATAAATTCCAAACCCGATTACCCAATAGCTATAACTACTGACAGCTGATGTAGTTAACATCCATTTCCAGAGGCCTTGAGCCACCTCGGACTGGGCAGGCTGTAGTCATTCACAAATCATTCAAATCCCAGGGCAGACATCACAGGGCTGTTAAAAGGACCAGGAGACTGTTCATTCTCCCTCCTGCTTTGTCTGCTCAGTCCTTCCATTTGACATTCACCATGGGTACTTGCCTCACTATTAAAGCCTTTAGCTTCAGAACTTCAACTATGCAAACAAATGTGCTTGTCATATTCAGGGGAAGAGGTTACAGAGAGGAAGAAGAAAAACCACCATACAGACGAGGCAACACTGAGGTTTAGATTTCAGTCACACAAGAGAAATCAAGAAACTCAAAATTAATGCTCCCCTGACAACCTTAAATCTCTACTCTGTGCATATGGATCATAATGAGAGTTTTATTAGGATCACGGTTGTGGCAAATACACACTCCAATCATGTACCACAACTAACACTGAACATTCTTCCTCTGAAATAACAAATTTATATTCAAATTCAGAGATAATAATGCAAAGCCGTAATTTTGTATGAAACTGAATTTTGATCCCGCACTATCTCTGGGCTCTCAATACAAATCTCTAAGCCTCTATGGCTCTGGACCCGACCTGACTATTGCATCAAGGTCACAATCTCTATAAACACATTTCTGTGCAGCTATAAGAGAAGGGAAATGTGGGCATATGGGGAAAAAAAAAAAATCCAAATATAGATCTATTGAGGGCAAGGGGGAATGGGGGTAGCAAAACAAGTGCCCCAAGCTCGGTCCACAGGGTGTAGTGGAAAGGACACTACAGCAGGACCCAAGGGACCAGCTCTGAGTTCCCAGTCATCATCCACTATCTATGTGACCTTGAGGAAGCCACTTGGCCTTCCTGGGCTCAGTTTCTTCATCTGTCAAACAAGGAGGTCCCGTTAGATGATGTGGGAGGTAATACACAAGAGCCAGAGATCTTTTCCGGGGTGCCTGGGTGGCTCAGTCAGTTAAGCGTCCAACTCTTGATTTCAGCTAGGCATGACCTTGGGTTCCTGGGATCGCACCCCGCGTATGGCTCTGTGTTCGGTGGGGAGTCTGCCTGAGGATTCTCTCTCTCTCCTTCTCCCTCTGCCCCTCCCCCTTCTCTCTCTCTCAAATAAATACATAAATCTTCGGGGGGATAAAAAAGAGATCTTTTCCAGCATCACCTTTCTTAGGTAATTTCTCCACCAAAGTTTCTTCTTCCTTTACCCCTGTGAGGTCAGCTGTGGATTTTACAGACACACTCACTCTTATGAGCACAAGACCTGGCAATCCTGTTACTTAACCACAGGGCTTTGGTACAACTCCAAGGACCACCGGATACAGCATTCATTTCCCTCACTCAGTCCGTCAGTCAGTCAGTCAAAAGACACAAAGCCACCACAACATACATAAGATACAAAACAATGTGCTAGACAATCCAGGGGACAGGTATAAAAATTAATGATTTTAAAAGGTACAGTCTCTACTGTAAGGTACTTAGTGTTTACAGTCCAATGGGAACTAAAGAACTGGAGAAAATTGTAATGGCAAAGATCTAGAACAAATTACTAATTAATCAAAGTAGCTTCCCCACTTAGCCCTAGATGTGACCTCAAAACCCCTCTCAGGGTACCTGGGTGGCTAAGTAGGTTAAGCGTCTGCCTTCGGCTTGGGTCATAATCTCAGGTTCCTGGGATCGAGTCCCGCGTGGCTCCCTGCTCAGCTGAGAGCCTGCTTCTCCCTCTCCCTCGGCCTGCCGATCTGCCTACTTCTGCTCTCTACCTCTCTGTCAAATAAATAAATAAAAAATCTTTAAAAAACAAAACAAAACAAACAAACAAACAAAAAAACCCTCTCAACATAAGCACTCCATTCTGCATCTGAAAGACTGCAGTTACCAGGTGAGGGTATCTTTGCTGCCCAGGTTAGGCAAACCAGTGAGCTTTTGAGGTACTTCCAAAGCCCTCCCCTCTGCCTGTCCTACTAGCCTTCAAAGTCCACCTTCACCTCTAAATGATTCTCAAAAAGGGGAGGGCCACTAAGAACCTCGTTCCAGTGGCTGAATGTTCTTATTAATTAACCTTTGCCAATTTTTTTTAATTTTTAAAATTCCAGAAACAGGAAATATATATAACTTGCTTTATTCCTTGTCTAACACACTGTGATATAAAACACTGAATTGGACGAGTATTATATTGGCATTAGACACCTAGTATCTTCCTATTAACAAGAACGATGCATAATGTCATCGCAGTTTAAATCAATACACACATGAATCAGTGAGTTTTTTGAGTGCGCACATGCGTACACACACACACCCTCACACACACACCCTCACACACACACCCCCTCCTGTCCTACTGTGGGAGGCTGTAGCCCTACTCCTGGCAGCCCCCCTGGGAAACAAATGACATGTGACGGCACTGTAAATCGGCTCCGCTCCTCTGGAAAGCAATCTGGCAATATGTTTTCGGAGCCATAAAATTGTTCATACTCTTTGACCTAGTAATGCCACACCTGGGACTCTCTCATAAGAATCTAATTCAAAATATGGAAATAACCACCGGCACAAAGATATACCTGACAGTATTATTAATAATTGTGAAAAGCTGGGAGCGATGTATTTGTCAACAAGAGAGTTAAATCATTAATGGTATGCAACAGAATATTATGCACCCATTAAAATGGTAATGATGGAGATTACGTACCACTAATGGGGAATGCAGATAGAAAACAAATACAAACATGTAAAAATCACTGCAGAAAATGATAATCACTGTTTTAGGATGGTGAACGGGCCTGTTTTTTCCCTTTCTATTTCTTAGCTTTTTGTAATATAGTTCTGATGCTTCTATCATTAAAAGAGAATCTTTTTTAAAAAGTGGAGGGGCACCTGGGTGGCTCAGGCAGTTAAGTGTCCGACTCTTGATTTTGGGTCAGGTCATGAGATTCTCTCTCTCTCCCTCTGCCCCCGCCCCCCTCAATTCTCCCATTCCCTCTCTCTCTCTCAAAAATAAATAAATTTAATTAAAGTTTTAAAAAATAAAAATAAAACAATAAAAAATGGAATGCAAGCCTCTGATCATAAGGATAAAGAGGAGAGGGGCCACACCAGAGAGCAAAGTCTGCCCTCTCACCCCGGGAGGAAGGGGGCCAGAGGCATTTCTCATTGCATGACAGGCAGGAAGCCGTGAGCGGAGAACAACTTCATGGGGAACCACCTGGAAGTGTCCCATATTGTCAGTGATCGCCAAGAAATGGGCAGTGCCCACCAGCTAACCCCAGTCAATTCCCTCCATTACGAACATCCTGAGGCAGAGAATTCCCCAAGCACACCACACCCGTTGTCAGGTTAGTTCTCTGTTAAAGAGATCTATATGGGGTCACATGAGACTGTACAATCATTTATATTTACTTATAAAGTAAATAAGCATGGATTTTCACATTTAGAGCAATGAGGATTGTCTGTGGCAAGAAATGCAATAATCAGAAAGATGGGGGGAAGAAAGCAGAAACACCTGTCACTTGTGGTGAGACAGAGGAGGTGGCACCAGGGGTGTGTGTCTCAGAGACAGGAGTCGACGTGAGGGCAGGACTGGCCTCTCCTGGGCTCACTCAGGGATGAAGGACGCAGGTCAGGAAGAGTGTTCAGCCCCAACACACTATTAATCACCAGATGGAAACTGATTTAAACTCGGAGCCACTTAATCCCACATGCAGTTTCAGCCCTGTGTCCAACCTGGGGACCAGCCCACACACAGAGATCTTAGGGAACTCTAGTCCAATTTTAAACGGCCAACACTGAGTGAGACTCGTAGGTTCCCTGCCTTGCAGCGCTTGTGTTCTTACCGTCATCCCTTAGCCAAGCACCGCTTTTATAATGCAGTGTCAACAACCAAATGCTCACCTCCCCTCTGTATCTTAATTTCTGCTCCAAGGCCCTGCCCCGGGAGGCTGCAGAGCAATGGACTTAAAATTCAAATTATGTCACCCTCCTCTCTGTCAACCTTGGGAAAATTACCTAATCTCTCCAAGCCTCAGTTCCCTCATCTTTAAAATCTATACCTATGCCATGAGGTCATTATAAGGTTCGAAAGAAATAATGGATGTAGGGGCGCCTGGGTGGCTCAGTCAGTTAAGCATCTGACTTCGGCTCAGGTCATGATCTTGGGGTCCTGGGATCAGGCCCCGAGTCGGGCTCTGCACTCAGCGCTGACACTGCTTGTCCCTCTGCCCCTCCCCCCAGGAGCCCCTCTCTCAATTCAATAAATAAAACCTTTTATTTTTAAGAAAAAAGAATGAACATAAACCACAGTATCTGATCCAACAGAACGCTAAAACAAAAGTTTGCTACACGTGCCCTTCTGTTCCTCAGCTACGAGCACCATGCCTGTCTCACCTTCATCCACTAATCCTATCCACTAAACATGACAGCATCCCTCCTGCTAAATCTTCCTTATCCCAACCACGCACCTGTACTCAGCCTGCCTTCTGGAACCACCACACCATCCAAACCGAGACACTCTCATTTCTGAGCCATGATCTGACTCCATCTCCCTACAAGTGTAACACCTCAGATACAGAGGAAGCACACAGCCATCCTTTCAAAGTTGGGGTACTGAGTCCACACTGCCTGCATTCAAAGCCCTGTTCTTTCATTTGTTAGTTAATGTGACCTTGGTCAAGTTACTTAAACCCTCCGTGCCTCGATTTCCCCATCTATAAAATAGATGTAGAACAGTGCCTACCTCGCTAAGCCTGCTGTGAGGACCAAGTATATGAATAAAACTCCGAGAGCTCTGTCTAGCACCCAGTAAACAGGTACCTTTTTAACTTTGACTCCCCATGAGAGTATTTAGGCCAGAGGTATTTGGCTAGGTACATATGCTATCCCATGTTAGCAGACAAGTCAAACATCTTTGCTCCTCTTAAGCATTAGGGGAGATTTAAGTAGGCTTTCTAGAGCAAAGCCTTGCTATCCCCAGTGTGGTCCACAGACCAGCATCAGCATCATGTGGGAGCTCATCAGAAATGCAGATTCTCAGGCCCCACTTAGCCTGACTGAAATGGAACCTGCATATAGTGGCCCTTCCCCATATCACCATAATATAGTATTTGATTCTACACTCCCTGTATGAAGATGCCACCAACTATCATTGATGGAAGAGAACCATTTCTGAACTGTTCCTCTTAGAAATGCTGCTGGCTTTGAAAGACCCAGAAGTGGCACTGGGCTGGGCTAGAGCTAGGAGGGGCTGCCAGAACCTCCTCCACAGAACAACTGGCTATGTTTTTAAAGAGAATTTGCTGGTACCTTGTTGCCTTTCCATTTCAAATATCCAGCATGTTAAAAACTAAGGCAACAGAAAAGTAAGCGCTGCATTGTTATAACCCTTGACCTTTTCTTAGCTAATGTGTAACTAATCAGCCCCTGGAGGTCAACAACTAAGGAAAAATTACAGGGAACGGGATAGGGAAAACAAATGAGAGTACAGAGCAGAAAAATCATTCCAACTGATCCAAGAGCCCCTTCAAGTCCTTCCGAGGGGAAGCGGGGAGAGCACAGCCTTCATTTTCAAAGACATCAGAAATGACCAGATGCCCTTGCCTTCGATCTAAGCAATCAGGTTCCCTCATCCATCAGTGCCCTCATTCCACCTCCACCACACCTGTCACCAAGGTAATTAAGAGGAGAAATCCACACTAATGTGAGAAGAAAGCCACCTCCCCAGTCCACTCCCCATAACTATTATAAAATTATCTAAATGTGAAAAACAGATCAAACCCAAATGTGCCTCTCTTTGAAAAAAACAAAGAGGATAAATGGCAGATGTCCTTAAGAGAATTTCCTTGTGTCACTCTGAATTAGCAACTATGTATGATTATAAATAAACATAACATTATTTAAGCATGTACTATGTATATTCATAAGTACATACACATATACATGTACAAACTTCTCTGCTCTGCCTATATCTGAAAGGTTTTGGAGTGGGTCAGGAAGTCCTTGTCCTCAACTACCAGAGTAACTCAAACATTTTCTACCCTTAAGTGGGGTCTCTAAGAGATACACAGCAGGAAAACAGCCATGGATCATACATCCTTTCTTTCTGTTTCAACTGCTGACAGAGCTCTCATAAACACACAGAATACAAACAATGACAAAGTTAGAAAATTCTACATCTAAACGCTCATTTTTAAAACCAAACCAAAGCGAAGAGAATACTTGCTTCCCCAAACTCCAAATCTCATCTCTGAACTTTGATGAAGTTTCAACCAAACAATCTTAAAGCCACAGTCCAACACAGGAAAGATGATGCCAGATCCGTCACTGCCCTTTTAAACATACTCAAGGGGCGCTTGGATGGCTCAGTCGTTGGGCGTCTGCCTTCGGCTCAGGTCATGATCCCAGGGTCCTGGGATCGAGCCCCGCACTGGGCTCCGTGCTCGGCAGGAGGCCTGCTTCTCCCTCTCCCACTCCCCCTGCTTGTGTTCCCTCTCTCGCTGTGTCTCTCTTTGTCAAATAAATAAGTAAATAATCTTAAAAAAAAAAAAAAAAATACTCAAACGACCCAGGAGGGGCTAGGACAAAGCATTCCTCTAAACCAAACTCCCTCAGACTGACTATGTGGCTTACTCAAAGATACAGTCAGATTTCCCAAAGTAGTGATATGGCTGAGGGTTTAAATGCACAGGAGGGCAGGCGCTATAGGTAGTGAGGGTCTAAATGAGAAGCCTTCCAGAACTGCAGAAATGTCAGCTCCAACATCATCGCAGCCTTCACTTTATAAAATCAAACTGCCATCAGAATAGTGACCTGGAGCTTGCACTGAAATCTTGGAGAACAGTTGTCTTTCCTCTATATTCCTAAATTTAAGGTCCTGAAGGGTAAATACGATCTGTCCTCTACAGCAACCAGCACTGTGTGAATATAAAGACATACTCCATAAAGATATGGAAATAATTTTCAACCACAGATAAACAAAATAGAAGAGATTCCCATTGTATGTGAGAAATATATTCCAGCAATCCCCGCTGATAAGGACAACCAGAGAAAAGACCTCCTGTATCCTCTGTGGTGGTAAAAATCTTAATGAGAGCTCAAAGAACCAGGTAGTCAAAAGAAATTAGAGCAACAATCTTACACCCTGACCATACCTTAGAATTATCCATAAAGTTTTTTACAAATCCCAATGGCCAGGGCACCCACCAGACCTGTTACATCAGAATCTCTGGAGGCAGGCTTCAGGCATCATTACATTTTCAAGCTCCCTAGGTGGAGTGCAGTGTACTGAATGAGAGATAATTCTAAAGATACCTTCCAGATCAGAAAGGTCATCCTTGTTGATTGTGGGCCCCTGATACAACTGGACCAGGAGTCTTTGTCTGAAACCCACACCCGGCTGGGGAGGCACTTGAGGCCATGCACACCCAGGCCCCCAGCCTTAAAGTGCAGCACAAAAGTCACCCACCCAGAGGGCCTGCCTGGATGAGCAGGGTCCAAGAGGCCCCTGGGTCTGTATTTTCACAGGGTGCCTCCCTGGCAGCGGTATGAGAGGCCCTGGAGACAGGCTGCGACATGAGCTGACACACAGGCCGAGCTGAGCCGGCCGAGCTAAGCCAGCCTCACAGAGGAATGGCACTTTTTTCAGAATGCCACAAAGCCCCGTGGTGACTACTCTCTGAGGGAGAATGCACACCCTCTTAACAAAACACACACGGGGATGAAAAAAATAAGTACATTTCCTAGCTGTTGCTACTCTGTTAATAAAGCTGGAAAACTCACTCTATCTGAATAAAAAAAAGTCCTCAATGTTTACCATTGATACTCTCCAAGTTTCCCCCAATTTAAATCCAGCTTGAGATCATTTTGCTTGGTTTTATTTGAAAGCAAACTTCTGGCAGGAGTAGGTAGAGTGGAGATGTAGAAAAAATTCATACTTATTCAAAATATTTAAAGGCAAATTTTACCCAAGAAATCTGAATAAAGAGAAAATCGAACATATTGCCTACATTTCCTAGAATAATATTTTAAATAACAGAACAGTTTAAAGCATAAATTTAGAATGGCAGGAAAAAAACCATATAGAGATATTCAAAAATTAATTCTTTCTACAATATGTGGATTTTTTTAAAAAAACATTTTTATCAAAAAAAAGAAAAAAGAAAAGAAAACCAACCACTAAATCTAAGAGCGCTTAACAATATGAACTCTGCAGGCAAGCTGCCTGGGTCTGAACCCAGGCTCCAATACTACATTAGGCATAGTGCCCTTAATCATGTCTCTGAGCCTCTCTGGGCCTCATCTTCCCTGGATATCAAAGGTTCTGAGTTGGACTGTAGGGTTCAAATTCAGATCTGTACATGTTAGCTGTGTGAGCCCATTTAATCTCTCTGCACCTCTTTTCCTCCTCTGTAATACTAACGAAAGAATAGTACCTACCTCCTATCTGGAGAAATTGGAACCCTGGTGCACTGCTGATGGAAATGTAAAATGGTGAAGCCGCTGCAGAAAACAGTATGGCGGTTCCTACAAATATTAAATAGAATTACCACATGAGCCAACAATTCCACTTTGGGGTCTATACTCAAAGAATTGAAAAGCAAGATCTCAAACATATTTTGCTGTTCATAGCAGCATATTTACAATAGCCAAAAGGGGGAAGCAATCCAAGAGAACATTGACATACAGTTGGACAAAATGTGGTATACTCATACAATGGACTATAGTTCAGCCTTAATAAAGAAGGAACTTCTGACACATGTTACAACATGGATGAACCTTGATTACATTACTCTGAGTGAAATAAGCCAGTCACAAAATGAAATGACACACGCTGTATGATTCCACTTATATGCTATCCTTAGAGTAGTCAAATTGACAGAGACCCAAAGCAGAACAAGGGTGGTTGCCAGGGGCTTGGGATGGGGGGGTTGGGGGGGCGTGGGAGGAATAGGGAGTTAGGGTTTAATGGGTGCTGAGTTTCAGTCTGGGAAGATGAAAAAGTCCTGAGATGGATGGTGGTGATGGTTTACACAACAATGTGGATGTACTTAATGCCCCTGACCTGTATACTTAAAAAACGGTTAAGATAGTCATTTTTATGTCTTATACATTTTGCCACAAAAAAAATAAATAAATAAGAAAGAATAGTCCCTACTTTCTAGAGATGTTGTAAGGATTAAATATACGTAAAGTGTTTAGAGAGTGCCCAGCACAGAGTAAGCCCTCCATAAATATAAGCTACTATCTTATTTTCCTGCCTTTGTAGCCCCTCCAGTCCCTATTACTGTGTTCTACAGAAAGAGATGCTCGCTGACGAGATTCCGATCCTCCCCCTTGGAGCTGTATACCTTCCTCAATGAGACAGTTCCAGCCCAGGCCTTCCTTCTAGAATAAATGCTCCTTTGGGACAAAACTTCCACTGCAATTGGATAAAGAATCCACCTAATTTCTGTAGTCTTCACACATAAAACTGAGATGACCACATTAAAAAAAGTAATAATAATTTTATTGTCTTCATTTCCTAAATGGTTTGTTAGGAATTTTGCCTCAAAAATGGGTTCATGGGGGGGCACCAGGGTGGCTCAGTCAGTTAAGCATCTGCCTTCAGCTCAGGTCATGTTCCCAGGGTCCTGGGATCGAGTCCCACTTCAGGCTCCCTGCTCAGCGGGGAGTCTGCTTCTCCCTCTCCCTTCTTCTGCTCTCCCTCTCACTCTCTCTCTCTCTCTCTCAAATAAATAAATAAAATCTTCAAAAAAAAATTGATTCATAGGCTAATACTATCATATGTGTCTGAAAAAAGAAAGAAGGAAATTCTCCCTGCTATTCATAAATATTCTTTCACTTTTTATCACAACCAAGACTATTTTACTTTTTGCTTGATCATTTAAAAAACCTATTAGTATGAAAATTTCCAAGCATATACAAAAGTAGGGAGTTCAACTAGCTCCCATATAACCAGCTTAATAACCAACATTCACCTTTTTGACTCTGCCAAAGACTACATTCTCTCCCCAAAATATCAGAATAAAAGTGCCACAACCAGCTACACTGAAGCCATGTTCAACCATAACAATCACCATCATCATCATCATCACTGTTTTTCTTTACTTTTAAAAGTTCTTTTCTGGGGGGCACCGGGGTGACTCAGTCAGTTAAGCAAACGACTCTTGGTTTCAGCTCAGCTCAGGATCTCAGGGTCATGAGATCAAGCCCCGCATTGGAATCCGCTCAGCACAGTCTGCTTGAGATTCTCTCCCTCTCCGTCTGCCTCTCCCCACTCGCGTGTGTTCTCTCTCTCCCTCTCTCAAATAAATAAAATCTTTTTAAACTCCTCTTGTATCTTCTTAACTCCTTTCATTTTTTCCTTTGAAACTACAAATAATTTCAATACCTACCTTGCCAAGATTATTGTGAGGATGTAATATACATGAAAACGCACAGCCTGGTGTCTGACACGCATTAGTTTCCGGAGAAAAATTAATGCTCCAAAACCACCATCTCACCCTACTCCAAGACAAAAGACACCCACACATATGTTCTCCATTTTGCATCCCTTCCTTTGCCATTCCCTTCCTAACACTGGTGCTTGCTTCCTTCCTACACCCCTGCCTCCTTCTAAACCAGAGATCCCAAACACACACAACTAATCATAAATCCAACAATCTAGAAGACCCCAAATATAAAAGCGAATACAGAAAATAAATAAATTGAACTGATAAGTGTAATTTAACATTTAGGGTATGAGTCCCTAAATTAAAAATAAAAAATATACCCAATTTAGTGCCTGTATATGATTTAACAGAAAAATAAGGCAAGACACTACATTGTAAAGTATCACACATGGGAATTCCTAATGCAAGTCATTCCTCTGTGGTGTGTGTGTGTGTCTATATTTTAAACATTAACTCTTTTTTGATGATCCAAGAAGTTTTAAATGCTGATGAGATTTATTTCCTTGCAGTACTTTTTGCCCATGGCAAACCTGCCATCTCTAATTTGTTTTAAAAGGAATTGTAATCACCCAATCAATCGTACTCTCGACCTTCAGCCTTCACAGTCACTTTACTGTGGTCAAAACTAGCTCTAAAAATTCACGTTGTAACAGTTCTATTGTCCTCAAGCTCCAAAATGCCAATGACAGGAATATAATTTGAGGAAACCCTCTGGTAGACGAAAAAAACAGCACATGGAGTTTCCAATTTGTCTTCTACCAGGATTCTTTAAATAAAAGTGAATGTCTATGATATTATTAAGTAATAACTTTTCCTCCACTAGGATTTAAAGACTTATAAATCACCCAAGTTTCTATGCAGTGAAACTAGTTTCTTCATCATAAAAATCACATGGCTCACTCTTAGTTTTAAATAATGTATCTTTCTTTACGGGGAGGTACAGAATGACCAAATAATAATCCTTCCAGTTCTTTTTTTTTTTTTTTTAAGATTTTATTTATTTATTTATTTGAGAGAAAGAATGAGAGAGAGAGAGCAGGAGAGGGGGGAGGGTCAGAGGGAGAAGCAGACTCCCTGCCGAGCAGGGAGCCCGATGCGGGACTCGATCCTGGGACTCCAGGATCATGACCTGAGCCAAAGGCAGTTCGCTTAACCAACTGAGCCACCCAGGCGCCCAATCCTTCCAGTTCTAACCTCCTCCCCTGCTAGCATACACTTAATCTTCACTTCATTGGCATCCATCTTTCTCACTTGTATCCTACTTCAACAGAAAAGGGAGCTTTCTTCTCACCTAGGCCAAAGCATTATTGTGTATTCATTTCAGCATACAAAATGCTCAAATTTCTACAAGCACCCACAACCCCATCCAGCTACGGTCCCCTCTACCCTTGTCTTATCTCTTTATTTCTCAGGAAGGCACAGAGGCTTAAGCATTAAACCCGCTTGTCTTCATTTTCTCAACCCAATGAACTCTAGGTTCTCTGTCCATTGGAACTATTTTCAGTAGTGTCACCAATGGCCTCCCATTTACTCAATCCAGTGGCCACTTTTCAGTGCTTATCTTACTTGAAGTCTCTGTAGCATTTGACACTGTTGGTCACCTCCTCTTCCAAAGTGTGTGCCTTCCCTCAGTTTTTCCACCCTTCTCCTGACATTCCTCCCACCTCTTTGAACACTCCTACTCATTCTCCTACAAGGACTCACGTCCTCCAATCATCCCTTAGCAGTCAGTGACCCCATCTTTGGCCCTGTTTTCTTCCCTCTCTACTACATACCCTTCCTTGGTCCCATCTACTTTTGAATATCACTGACTTCAGTTACCAATGATATGCCAAGGTCTGTCAGATCTCTATATTTCCACCCCCAGTCTCCCTCATGAGCTCTAGTTTACACATTCAGGACTTCACCTGGGCATTGCCCAGGCACCTTAAACTCAATACATCCAAAATCTAATACTAGCTTATGCATTTCTATATGGGGGAATGCTACCAACCACCACCTGATTATTCAATCCGGAAAACCAGAAGGCATCCTTGAGTCCTTTCCCTTTATTCCTGATACCCAAGTAATTGCTAGGCCCTACTGCATCTAAACTACAAATCTCTAGGATTTGTGCCTCCCTCTCTCCCCCATCTCCTCCACTACTGCTAGTTCAGGCATTCCTCATTCCTCACCTACATTACCAAAATACACAAAAGCAGTACTCTACCTCTCCCTCTCCCACTCTCCCTGCTTGTGTTCCCTCTCTTACTGTCTCTCCCTCTCTGTCAAATAAATAAAATCTTTGAAAAAATTTAAAAAAATGAAATTCCAAAGATAAAAGAAAGAATCAAGGTTAAGCAGCAGTGTTTTAGGCTAGATAAAACCAAGTTTCTTGTATCAGATCACATTAACAAGAATGAACTTATCAAAATAACTAGGCATCTGGCAGGTAAATACTAATCAAGCTCTTTTCCCAGTGAACACACACCACACCATGAGGGTTTCTACACCTGTCTCTGAAGTGTATAAAAGCGAGAAGGCTACAAATAGATTCTTATATATTGTATATGCTCTTGAGGAGACATCTGGAAAGAAATGTTCCATAAGACTAGCACAGTACTTCCGTTCCAGAATTGTTTTAACCCACCTGTAGGGGGATGAAAGGGAATATTACCAACTAAGTTGGATCTCATTAACCAACCACAGGCCACCAAAACAAGACTATGCCAACCTAGAGCTTTTGTAGTTCAAGTAGAAAAAATGAACTACACTCTACATGAGCACATTCTGCTTGAAAAACTCCTATTTCATTTAATCTGGGCTGTCTTGTTTTCAAACTTTAAAATTTTAGAAGTAAATACACTGTGCATAAAAATTTTAAGTAGCCAATAAAATGACTTTGATGCTCTTTTCTCCAAAGGAATTTGCAATCCCAGTGGTAACTTAATGACAATCAGTGAGATAATACATCTTATGTCCCCAGAACACGCCAACTTTGTATAGAAAGTCTTCTACTTAACTAGAGAAAACTCTGTACAAGAAAGCATAATTTACGGAGTATTACTGCCCAGCTCTGTCCCACACAAAGTCATTTGACATAATTTTGGTGCAAAGTAAGTAAAAGAGGGTTAAAAAATCTGTTGGCAGTCCCAGATTTCTAAGTATGATACAGATATACCAAAATTCAACTTTCCTTCAAATCCATGTTGTTCAAGGATCAACTCTATTTAACAACGATCTTGAAAACTAGAACTTCTGACTAGCTTCTAAAAAGGAGCCAAGCACAAAGGAACACATTTAGTCCATTTTGGATTTTCCCTGATGTAAGAATTCAAACCCGTGTCTGGTTTGGTAACTACACAAGCAGTCTATCATTCCAGTCTTTAAGGCATTGGTAGAAACTATGGAATATTCAAACTTTTAAGGATTAAAATTCAAACATGATCCCTTCTCCTTTGACTTAAATCTGGAATTTGGTTCGTGTAATATGTCAAATGTGTCGTCAGATATTTTATTAAAATTTTCTTACATTTTTAAGAATAACTCAGTTATTGCTGTTTAAATGAATGAACCATCAAAATTCTCCAGCTCTAAGTGCGTGTCAATTGTGAAGAAATGTCACAAATGGGGTAAATATACTCTACAATAGTAATACTGAAAGTTAAACATCTTCAGACTTAAACCTAGAATAAATGACTTCGACACTTTTGCCACCTCCATGGGACGTAATAATGATGACTTTCCTGTGACTGTCAGTTATATATTTTAGGCTATGTATTACATATATTGTCAAAATTTCTCCTTGCATGTTTAAATGTCAGTACAATGCCTATAATCTATTAGTAAAAGTTATTTATTATAATGTAGGGGGAAACAAGCACTATTATTACACAGACACCATATATACAGATAAGTAAAACTGTACAACTTTACTCAATTTTTTTTTTACATTTTCTTTTTTTATTTTATTATGTTATGTTAATCACCATACATTACATCATTAGTTGTAGTTTCATTTACTGTGGAAGAGAATAAATACACATATCGGAGGTTTATATACATCTATAATAACAGTAACTCTGAATTTATCTGAATGCTTCCTACAAGTAGTTCAAAGAATTTTAAGTATATATTGGTCTTACAACTTGCCTAAGATTAGTACCATCTTGATGAAAGAGCAAACAGACCCAGTAACTGTGTTGCTTAAAATCAGAGGCAGTGAAGCAATGGCACAGACTGACCAGTGCTATCTTCTCTCCCCTGTGAATTAAAAACCAAGAGAGTGGAATTTTCCTTCCTCCGTCTTTTAAGAGTATGTTCTAAAACGCCATGGAGGAGAACATAAGTTGTACGAGAGCAGGGACTTTCGTCTACACCACCCCCATGCCTACATATGGCCAGCACCTGCAACAGTACCCACACCAACATCACAAACGGGAGAATCAGGCTACACATAGTCAAAACCACAGGTCATGCTGTGTCTTCAAATGGCTGTCATCAGATTCTGTAGTGTCAGCAAACGTAATTGGTGCGGAGAGTTCAGAGCACAGTACAGGAGGTCAACCTGGCCCTCAATAAGCCAACAAAAAGGCACCGTAAGTGGCTTCAAACCACTGACTAGAAACATCAGAAGAAGAGAGCAAAGATTCAGGACAGATGGTTGGACAAGATATGACAATCACTGGGCTCAGCACAGATGGAAAAGCAAAACTCGGAGGAGAAAATGTTTGTCACCCAGTCAAAACTATGACATTGCCAACGAGCAAGGAGAAAGAACATCTTGGATGTGGTGACACTCCCTGATAAATACGAGGAGGGCTCTGAGAACAAGGCCGTGTGGGTGGAAGAAAGAAAACAAGACTAGGAAGACAGAAAATATTATAGGAGAACCAGACAGATACCCACAATTGGGTCACATATTAGAAGTGAGATATTCTAATAAGCGAAGGGCTCTGTGGCCACATTGCTACTCATCCTTATCCCCTGCCTTCAGAAGAGTAAACAGCTTTATAATTTCCAAAAGTGTGGCCATAAAGCACCTACTGAGAAAGGGGACTGGAACCACATGAACTGGGGTAAGCTCCTTGTCTTGAAGAATTCCCCATCTGTACTAATGGTGTTTTCTGGAAAAGGTTTCCATCTAAACGTTCATATAAACAGAGCCTTTTCTGATACAGAATTGGTGGCATACTATAAAAGTCCTACGAAGAAGGAAATGGCATTGACCGAGTGTAGGTCCACTCTAGAAGATTCTTTGCCTAGGATGAAGGATGGCTAGGAGGTGGGAAAGCACAGAGGAACAGAAAACTGAATGTCCCCATCCGTCGGCTTACATCATGCCCAGGGCAGGCTGATTTCAGAGACAGAATTTGTCAGGTTCTTTATGTAAAGATACCAGCTTACCAGGCAGCTCTCCACAGAGACAAGGTACAAAGTCAGACCCAGAGGCCACAAGCACAGCCCTTCTTCCCCGTTGGGTCCGACAAGATTCAGCTTTCCCTACTCAGGGTTCACAAGGGTCTGAAAAATTCTGACTCTGAAAGATTTTCAAGCAGTACCAGAATTAATCTGGCAATTATTTAACATGTGAAACTATTCTTTCTCTCTCTCTCTCTCACTCTCGCTCTCTCTCTCATACACACACACAAACATATATGCTTTATACATAATTATATAGTTTATGGACTATATACTTACAAGGACTATAAACATACAATTTATGGACTATATAATCTTATATGTTATATACTATAAACATAATTATATATACTACATTCTTACATACTTTTGTACACGTACTATTACATTATACGTGTGTATGTATATAATATGTACACATATACATCCTCATACACATACACTTATTTTCTACATACAGAGTGACAGTGGGCAGGACCACAGGTAGGGAAAAAACACTTTATATTCTGAATAGAACTATAAACTTCTGAATATCTTCAAGAAAAGCACGGTATATAAGTGAACATAGACAGTAAATCAGATTATAATTCTATTTATAAGCAAAAGGAAAGGTAGTAGTGTACCCTCATCGGAAATAATCAACCCAATGTTCTCTTTTAAAATGTACTAATGCAAGCCTACAGAAATTACAGGTTATCTAGGAGAATATAAAGTGCCTGGAAATCAAGTATTTAGTGGAAAAGGAACAACAACAACAACAAAATTACCTTGGAGAAGAAGAGATACAAGGCTAGCTACCATAGTACTTGAAATGCTATCATGCAAAAGGAGGTATAGATGTGGCTGCGGCAGGTGCATGAGAGCAGGAACCAAGAGGAGAGAGGAAAACGGAAGAACCATATCCCCCGTATGTGAACTTTCCTAACAATCAGGGCAAACAACTGGAGGGAAATAGCCCGTGAAAAGGAGCAGCACTCTGAGACTGTGAGGACTTCTGCAGAGGGCTGGGGGGAGGACGGCCTCCATCAGGAGGGCTGGGGGAGCTGCTCACAGGGTGCACAGTGGCTCACTGCCCCCCACACACAGCTACTATTGCTGAGAGAGATGCTCACAAGGCTTAAATGCTTTGAGTGGCACTGGGAGACATTAATTCCTTCTCTACCTGTCCCAACGCTCCTGAAAACCAAACTGCTAAGAGAGAACAAAAGAGTAGCCTTCCCTGAATGACAACAAAAAATGTACTTGCAGATGGAGCCTTATATTCAAGGACTAACTGTGAACATCTACGACATGCTAAGATTACCCCTTGATGGTCCTCCATGCCCTCTACACACTTCAACAATCTATCAAACGTGGCCGAAAGCAGGATCGTGCTAATACAGATAGACACGTTAAGAAAAATGTTCAGAGAACTTAAAATGTCTGTTCTCCTCAAGAACAAAATGCCACCTTTTTCATTAACCCAGGCCTCATGTTCTTGCACCCGACGTTTCTCCTCTCAGAGTCTCTCTGGATCTTCCCATCTTTCTCTTCTTCTGGTGACTGATTCCATCAATTACCTCCTAGGCAATGCTCCCATTAGCCTCCTTGATTCTTGTATCTGATGCTTCTCACCTTTCACTACTTCCTCACCTCAAACAAATCAGGCTTCCCTTAACTTCTTTACCCCTTCACCTTTTCAAACAATGTCTTTTTCTCCATTACATCAAGTTTCTAGAAAAAGGACTCTACATTTGAGCCTGCCTTCCTTGTCCCCACTTTCTCTCCTAGCTACTCAGCTTCTCAGGGCCTGGCATACAGCAGGTGCTCAGTACATGCCAGAGCCAGGATCAATATGATAATGGTAGATGTTACAATGAACAGAAGCAAGTGTATCAAGTGGAGAAGCTGATTTGGGGTGAGAGTGAGGAATGAGTTTCTGACACACCCTGTGTTTGTAGTAATGGTGGGACATGCAGATGAGCATGCCACGTGATATATGAGAGATCGGTCCACATTAGTGCTGATGTCAGGCTTGAAAGAAGGTCAAGGAGGGAGGCTCTGGGCAGACAGATTCTCCTCTGAGGAGAATTCATCAGGGAGTGGAGGGCTCAGCTCCTAGTATCACAGAAGCGAAGAAAGGAGAGCATTTTAAGGAGATGAGGTAAGGGTGTGAAATGCCACCACTAAGGTGAACAAGATTAATGACTGTACAAGAGATGAGGGGTAACTGAACCCGAAGGAGCTGATCAGTGATCTCTGAAAAGCTATTTCAGTGATGAATAAGATACTTATGGATTGTACGCAAAAATCCCAAATAATACATGAACAAACAGAACCCAGAAACCACTAAAATACTATTCCATGGCCAAAAGGGGTGGTGGGTGCCTGTCATGCATAGGATGCAAGCAAGGATAAATCAAAATAGAAAATCTGTCCTTCAATTTACCCTATCACCAAAAAATCAGCCTCCCACATGCTCAAAAGGCATTTCAAAAATTTTAACATTAACTCTTCATTAAAACAAACTCTTAAAAAATGGGAATAAACACCTATTGCCTTAATATCATCCCAAAAAATACATCAAAACTCCAGAATTATTATTTATGAGAAACCACTATAAGCATTCCATGAAAGCCCAACTTCTGAATAGAGAAATGGGAATCAGCTAGTGACAGAAAGTTTCCCAAAAAGGAATTATAAATGCCTCTGAAAGTTATAAAAAGATGCTCAATCTCACTCAGAAAGAAATGCAAATTAAAGTGACAATTAGATTTTTTAAATCTACAAATTGGGAAAGATTATATTGTTTGATATCATACTATTATGAGGATCTAAGAAATAAGCAGTGCTGATAAAAACTCTATGGAAAACAAGTGCAATATCATCAACATTTAAAATGCACATCTCCTTTCATTCAGCAATCCCACTTGCAGTAATTTCAATCTACAGATATACTTGTTGGCATGTGCACAAAATAATGCATGAACAAAGATATTCACTAAACAATTTGTAAGAGCCAAAGACAGGAAATACATTTCTATTAATCAGGACTAGCTAAATAAATTAATAATAAGGCAGGTCTTTCCGAAATCTTGCCATTTGCAACGATGTGGATGGAACTAGAGGGTATTATGCTGAGCGAAATAAGTCAATCAGAGAAAGACATGTATCAGATGATCTCACTGATATGAGGAATTCTTAGTCTCAGGAAATAAACTGAGGGAGTGCAGGTGGTGGGAGGGATGAGGTGGCTGGGTGATGGACACTGGGGAGAGTATGTGCTATGGTGAGCTCTGTGAATTGTGTAGGACTGTTGAATCACAGACCTGTACTTCTGAAACAAATAATACATTATATGTTAAAAAAAAAAGATAGTAGGAAAGGAAAAATGAAGGGGGGGGGAGAATAAGGCAGCTCTACCTGTATTGACATAAGATATCTCCAAGAAATATTGTTAAGTGATAAAAACGAGGCATTAATTACCATACAGGGTAATTTTTAACACATTTTAACAGGAATATAAACATAGCTAATGTATATACACACATATATAAGAAAGTATATAAGAGGTTATAAGAGCTGAGGGACAGACAGAGAAGAGAGGCTTACTTTTCTAATACATGCATATATACTTTTGAATTTTATTTGATATGCATTACAACCTAGGAACTTAATGATCACTCTTGACCTTCCTACTCTGCTTCATTTAATCTGATAAGGCCTGTGAATTCTATCTTCACAACATTTCTGCCATTTTGGCCCTCTTATCCACTCCCCGCAGAACCGACATTATTTAGAGACCCTCATTATCTTTCTCCAAAATAATTAAACAACCTTTAACCACCTTCCACCTAAAATGATTACCTTCTCTGATACAGCTTATGCACTATGCTTGCACTTACCTTTCTTTTTTTTTTTTAAGATTTTTATTTATTTATTCATGAGAGACAGAGAGAGAGAGGCAGGCTCCCAAGGAGCAGAGAGCCCGATGCGGGACTCGATCCCAGGACCCCAGGATCACGACCTGAGCCGAAGGCAGACGCCCAAACGTCTGAGCCACCCAGGCGCCCTGCACTTACCTTTCTAAAGCACAACTTCATTAGGCTTCAAAAGACCTGGACAATACTTGGCCTATCCCAGTACTCCCCACAAGCCCAAACCCCTTCCTCCCCAGGGACTGCACCCCACACTCCAGCTGACAGAAACTGCTCACAAGGACTAGAACTAGAGCTGTTTTCCCTACCCATCAACCTAAATTCTGGTGGTCTCCTCCACCAGGAATGGCCCATCTCACTTATGTCTCTCCTCCCCACCTGCACCAGCTAAGATGGTCTATGGCCTTCAGCATCCACTGTAAAGGCCACGGACCTCAGGAAATGTTCCCTAATGCACATTCAGGATATGACAGCAGAACTGTGTTTAAGGTGGCCCTTACATGCCCATTCCACTGATTTCTTCTAAGCACATATGCCAGTGGTAAGCCTCTCCTTGGGGCTGCATCTCCTGCTTTGTTCTTGATCTTCTGAATACAGTGATGTACCCACAGAAATAAGGAGCAAGTCATTTGGTAAAGGTAACACATCCCTTCAAATTCCCCAAACTCTTATTCCTCATTAAAAGACTAAAAAGCCACCTTGAATCCATAAGTTTAGATGTGCTTATATGCACAGTTCCCCAGTGTTCACAACAATATTATTCTATGTTAGAAGGTATTAAAAATTTGAAATAACTGATCCCTGCTTCTTTTTTGCCTTTCTCAATGGAAACTGGTAAAAAGTTTGGAAAACCAAGCACATGACAACACATATGCAAAAAAGTCAATTTTACCACTTTTCACTTAGAAGTAATGTTCCAGAGTTATTGTTTTTATAAACGAGAAAAATGATCTTTTTCAGGGCAAGCTAAGGTTAGTGATGGCTAGGAGCAGTGACTAAATTGGACGGATTCAGGTCTTTAGCAAGAAGTGTCTACCATTTCCCAATATATGGCAATTATGCATTTAGTTAGGTCAAGGTCATTTGAAAAGAGGTGATCCCCATAGACACATAGATATCAGTATTATATATTGGTTTGGACAATGACTTTGGACAAGAATTTTAAAAATCCATCATCAAATTCATATAGCAAGGATAGAATAGTGGCTCTCAGAGGCCAGAGGGAGGGAAGAATGGGGAGTAATTATTCAATGGGGATAGTGTTTGAGAGATGAAAAAGTTCTAGAGAATGGATAGTTGTGATAGTTACACAACAATATAAATGTACTAATGCCCCTGAACTGTATATTTAAAATCATTAAAATGATAATTTTTTTCATATATACACACACATAACTATAATATTTAAAAATCTATCATGAAACAGGACTTTTAAACATTTTTCCTTATTTTTACATAGTAAAAGATGCAACTGCTGGTTCTTTCTATTTCTAATTTCAAGACCTGAATAAGACAAAATAATTGAAGTGGGATCAAGATGATGGAGTAGAAAGATCCTGAGCTCACCTCCTCCCCCAGACACAGCAAAATCTACAACTACGTATAAAACAACCATCTCTGCAAACAAACTGAAAACTAGCAGAACAGATCATAATTGGGAAATCAAAGGACATATATATGGATAAAAAGATATAAAGAAAAAGCCACATCGAGAGGGGTAGAAGAGGCAGAGACACCATTTAGTCAGAACCAGCACATCTCATGTGGCACCCGCCAAGAGGGAGGGATATCACAACCACAGAGCCCTTCCATGAGGAATGAGATATACTGGGATCCAAATGAGATATACTGGAATCCAAATGAGATATACTGGGATCCAAAGGCCAGGGGACCTACACAAGGAAGACAAGCACCAATGATGTCTGGCTTTGAAAACTAAGGGGGTTTATGTCCAGGAGAGCTGGAGAGCAATACAAAGGTGTTCTTCAAGGGCACCCAAACAAATCTCACTCACTCCAAGTCCCAGTGCAGACACAACAGTTTGAAAAGTTCCTAGGTTACACATGGAGGTAATCCACTGACTAATTTTATGGCAAGTGCCAGAAGGGCAGGGACCTGTTAGAATGTTCTCTGGGGATGGTAGTGCTGGCAGATGCCATCTTTCTTACCCTTCTACCACCTCTAGCTGGCCTGCTACTGGCATGCACCATTTCTGACACCCGCCATCTACAGTGCTTACACCACTCACTCTGTCCCAGTGTTTGCCTGCAGACTGGCCCTGTCCAAACCAACCACCAAGCTAGACCCCCTTCCAAGCGGCTCTACAACCAAGCACTCCAAATGGGCACCCTCAGCCAGCACCAGAGCCCCCTCCAAGTGGTCCTTGCCCCATCTCACCTGACATATATAGCATTCATTGGCACTGAAGCCTCTGCAAAGCTCCCCCACCCCAGGGGGCCAGCCCCAAACTCTAGAATGCTGACAACAGTCACACCTGGGCCTTACAGTTAAGGCCACAGGAGACCTGCTCTATCTGTCAACACACAGCTGAGACTCACTGCCAGGTGGGCCGAAAGCCAACCCCACTTACTAGCAGGCAACAGCAATCCTAGCCAGACCTCAACAGCCCTGACCACCTGCAAGTCCATACCAGTTGCAACACAGCCACAATAGGAAGGTACATGCAGCCCACATAGGGGACACTCCTGTGGCATCAGGCTCATCTGACCAAGGGGGTTTGGTACTGCTGGGTCCCTTAGGTCACATTCTGTATAATGGCACTCCTTCAAGAGTAGGAGATATAACTGATTGATCAGAGAATCAGGCAAAAAAGGTACAGGAGGAATATGCTGCAGACAAAAGAGCAAGATAAAAACTCAGAAAAAGAAGAAAATGAAATGGAGATAAGCAATCTACCAGATAAAAAGTTCAAAGTAATGGTCATAAAGATGATCACTGAACTTGAGAGAAGAATGGAAAAACACAGTAAGAACTTCAACAAGATAAAAAAATATGTATATAAAAGAATCAATCAGAGCTGAAGAACACAATCACTGAAATGAAAAATACACAGGAAGCAAAAAACAGCAGATTAGATGAAGCAGATGAACAGATCAGTGATCTGGAAGACAGTGTAGTGGGAATCACCCAATCGGAAAAGCAAAAAGAAAAAAGAATTTTTTAAAAAATGAGAGTAGTTTAAGGTACCTCTGGACAACATTGAGCATACTAACATATGCATTACAGGGATCCGAGAAGGAGAAGAGAAAAAGAAAAGGACAGAAAAACAATTTGAAGTAATAAACCTGAAAATTTCCCTAAGCTGGCAAAGGAAACAAACATTTAAATCCACGAGGCACAGAGAGTTCCAAACAAGATGAACTCAAAGAGACCCACACCAAGACATATTACAATCAAAGTGTCAAAAGCTAAGAGAATCTTAAAATCAGCAAGAAAAAAAACAACTAGTTATATATAAGGGAACCCCGATAGACTATCAGCTGATTTTTCACAGAAACTTTACAGGCCAAAAAGGAGTGTCACACTGTATACAAAGTGCTGAAATGAAAAAACTTAGAACCAAGAATATTCTACCCAACAATGTTATCACTCAGCATTAAAGTAAAGATAAGGATTTTCCCAGACAAACAGAAGCTAAAGGAGTTCATCAACATCATCCAGTCTTTCAAAAAATGTTTAAGGGACTTCTTTCAATTGGAAAACAAAAAAAGGCCACAACTAGAAATAAGGAAATTATGAAAGAAAAATCTCACTGGTAAAGATAAAAACATATTAAAGGTAGTGGATCAACCACCTACATACGTAGCTACTAAGAAAATTAAAAGACAAAAGCAGTAAAATCATCTAGACTTAAAATAATTAGTCAAGGGCAATCCAAAATAAGATGTAATGATGACAAAAACATAAAACATGGGGCTTAGGGTGATACGAAAATGTAGTGCTTTTAGAACACACTTGAACTGGGGGCGGAGCAAGATGGCTGAGGAGTAGGAGACCTGGATTTCGTCTGGTCTCAGGAATTGAGCTGGATAGGGATCAAAACATTCTGAACACATACAAACTCAACAGGAGATGGAAGAAAAGAATAGCAGCAAATCTCTGAACAGAAAAGCGACCACTTTCTGGAAGGTAGGACGTGCGGAGAAGTGAACCCGAGGCGATACTCGTGAGGATAGATGGTGGGGGAGGGGCCTCTGTCAGCCGCTTCTGGCAAGTGATAGAGCCGCAGAGCACAAAATCGGAACTTTTAGAAGTCAGCTCCGCTGAGGGACGTTGCTCCACTGGCTAAGCGGGGGGTGGAACCCTCGTGGGACAGTGTGGTCTCAGGACCCTCGGGGTCACAGAAAGACTGGGGGTTCCTGAGTGCGGCCGAGCTCCCAGGTATCGGAGCAGGGAAGCCGGCTGCAGAGACGGGAGCTGATGCGTGGGCTCTCAGCTCGGGGTTGCCATAAACCGTAATCCGCGGCACCGTCGGGCCACTGCTCCTCCAGCAGGGACCCAACAAGCGGAAGATCCGGGGAGACTCCCCTTCCTTCCCCAGGAGGAGCAGCGCGGGAGTGCACCGCAGCGATCTGCTGGGTTTAGAGACTCCACACCGAGTCGGGTGCCAGAGATAGAAACGCTCAGTCACAGGCCGGGTGAGCACGGAGTGCAGCCGGAGACCGGAGAGACAGGACTGACTGACTGCTTTTCTCTGGGGGCACACTGAGGAGCGGTGCCCCGAGTTCTCAGCTCCTCCGGCTCCTCTAGGGCGGAGATTGGGAGGCCGCCATTTTCACTCTCGGCCTCCAAAGCTGTACAGAAAGCTTGCAGGGAACAAAAGCTCCGGAGAGCAAACCCGAGCAGATTACTTAGCCCAGACCAGGCAAGGGCGGGGCAATTCTGCCTCTAGCAAAGACATTTGGGAACCACGGCAACAGGCCCCCCCCCCCAGAAGATCAGGAAGAACAGCAAGCCAAGACCAAATTTACCCATCAATGAGAACGGCAGAACTCCAGCGCTAGGGAAATAATGCACATAGAATCCATGGCTTTTTTACCATGATTCTTTAGTCTTTCAAAGTTAATTTTTTTTAACTTTTTTTTTTTAATTTTTCTTTTACCCTTTTTCAACCAACATCTTATCAATCCCTTTTCTTAAAAAACATTTTTATTTTTCATTTTTAGGGTCATATTCTATCCCTTCATAGTAGTTACCCTTATGTTTGGCATATATATATAAGTGATACTCTCTTTAAAATTTTGAGATACTTTCTTCTAACAGATCAAAATATACCCTAAATCTCTAGTGTATGGCTTTGTTCTACTCTCCTGCCTGATCACATTCTCTCCTTTTTTTTTCTTTCGTTTTTTTTTTAAATCCTCTTTTCTTTCTTCAAACAACTTCTTATCAATTCCTTTTATAAAATTTTTTATAATTTTCATCTTTAGAGTCATGTTCCATCCCTCCATCATTTCAACCCTTATTTTTGTACGCATATGTTTTTCTTTCTTTAAATTGAAAGGCACTATCTTCTAACAGACCAAAATACACTCAAAATCTAGTGTGTGGCACTGATCTATGTACAAGCCTGATCATATTTGATCATATTCTGGGTTTTTTTTCTTTTGTTCTGTTTTTTTTTTCTGTTTTTATCTTTTTCTTTTTCTTTTTTCTTTCTTTCCCTTTCTTTTTCCCCTGGGTTCAGGTCCTTTCTGATTTGTTTAGAGTATATTTTCTGGGGACGTTTTTACCCTGTTAGCATTTTCTTCTCTCATTCATCTATTCTCCTCTGGACAAAATGCAAGACGGAAAAAATCACCTCAACAAAAAGAACAAGAGGTAGTACCGACTTGCCAGGGACCTACTCAATATGGACATTAGTACGATGTCGGATCTAGAGTTCAGAATCATCACTTTAAAAATACTACCTGGGCTTGAAAAAAGCATGGAAGTTATTAGAGAAATGCTTTTTTAAGAAATAAAAGAACTAAAATCTAACCAAGTCGAAATCAAAAAGGCTATTAATGAAGTGCAATCAAAAATGGGGGTGCTAGCAGCTAGGATAAATGAGGCAGAAGAGAGAATCAGTGAAATAGAAGACCAAATGATGGAAAACAAAGAAGTTGAGAAAAACAGAGATAAACAACTACTGGATCACGAGGGCAGAATTCGAGAGCTAAGCGATAGCATAAGACGAAACAACATTAGAATAATTGGGATCCCAGAAGAAGAAGAAAGAGAGACAGGAGCAGAAGGTGTACTGGAGCAAATTATAGCAGAGAACTTCCCTAATTTGGGGAAGGAAACTGACATCAAAATCCAGGAGGCACAGAGAACCCCTCTCAAAATCAATAAAAATAGGTCAACACCCCAACATCTAATAGCAAAACTTACAAGTCTCAGAGACAAAGAGAAAATCCTGAAAGCAACTCGGGAGAAGAGATATGTAACCTACAATGGCAGAAACATTAGATTGGCAACAGACCTATCCACAGAGACCTGGCAGGCCAGAAAGGACTAGCAGGATATATTCAGAGCACTAAACGAGAAAAATATGCAGCCAAGAATACTCTATCCAGCTAGGCTGTCATTGAAAATAGAAGGAGAGATATAAAGCTTCCAGGACAAACAAAATCTAAAGAATCTGCAAACACAAAACCAGCCCTACAAGAAATCTAGAAAGGGGTCCTCTAAGCAAAGAAAGAGCCTAAAAGCAACAGAGACCAGAAAGGAACACAGACAATATACAGTAACAGTCACCTTACAGGCAATACAATGGCACTAAATTCCTATCTTTCAATAGTTACCCTGAATGTAACTGGGCTAAATGCCCCAATCAAAAGACACAGGCTATCAGATTGGATTAAAAAACAAGACCCATCGATATGCTGTCTGCAAGAGACTCATTTTAGACCCAAAGACACCCCCAGATTGAAAGTGAGGGGGTGGAAAACCATTTACCATGCTAATGGACACCAAAAGAAAGCTGGGGTGGCAATCCTTATATCAGACAAATTAGATTTTAAACCAAAGACTGTAATAAGAGATGAGGTAGGACACTATATCATACTTAAAGGGTCTATCCAACCAGATGATCTAACAATTGTAAATATCTATGCCCCTAACATGGGAGCAGCCAATTATATAAGGCAATTAATAACAAAAGCAAAGAAACATATTGACAACAATACAATAATAGTGGGGGACTTTAACACCCCCCTCAGTGAAATGGACAGATCATCTAAGCAAAAGATCAAAAGGGAAGGGGCACCTGGGTGGCTCAGTCATTGGGCGTCTGCCTTCGGCTCAGGTCATGATCCCAAGGTCCTGGGATCGAGTCCCGCATCGGGCTCCCTGCTGGGTAGGAGGCCTGCTTCTCCCTTTCCCACTCTCCCTGCTTCTGTTCCCTCTCTTGCTGTGTCTCTCTCTGTCAAATAAATAATAAAATCTTTAAAAAAAAAGAAAAAAAAAAGATCAACAAGGAAATACTTTAAATGACACACTGGACCAAAGGGACTTCACAGACATATTCAGAACATTCCATCCCAAAGCAACGGAATACACATTCTTCTCTAGTGCCCATGGAACATTCTCCAGAATCGATCACATCCTAGGTCATAAGTCAGGTCTCAACCGGTACCAAAAGATTGGGATCATTCCCTGCCTATTTTCAGAACACAATGCTTTGAAACTAGAACTCAATCACAAGAGGAAAGTTGGAAAGAACTCAAACACATGGAGGCTAAAGAGCTTCCTACTAAAGAATGAATGGGTCAACCTGGAAATTAAAGGAGAATTTAAAAAATTCATGGAAACCAATGAAAATGAAAACACAACTGTTCAAAATCTTTGGGATGCAGCAAAGGCAGTCCTAAGAGGCAAGTATATAGCAATACAAGCCTTTCTCAAGAAATAAGAAACGTCTCAGGTACACAACCTAACCCTACACCTAAAGGAGCTGGAGAAAGAACAGCAAATAAAGCCTAAACCCAGCAGGAGAAGAGAAATCATAAAGATCAGAGCAGAAATCAATGAAATAGAAACCAAAAGAACAGTAGAACAGATCAACGAAACTAGGAGCTGGTTCTTTTAAAGAATTAACAAGATTGATAAACCCCTGGCCAGACTTATCAAAAAGAAAAGAGAAATGACCCAAATCAACAAAATCATGAATGAAAGAGGAGAGATCACAACCAACACCAAAGAAATACAATTATAAGAACATATTATGAGCAACTCTATGCCAGCAAATTAGGTAACCTGGAAGAAATGGATGCATTCCTAGAGATGTATCAACTACCAAAACTGAATCAGGAAGAAACAGAAAACCTGAACAGACCTATAACCACTATGGAAATTAAAGCAGTCATCAAAAATCTCCCAAAAAACAAAAGCCCAGGGCCAGATGGCTTCCCAGGGGAATTCTACCAAACATTTCAAGAAGAATTAATACCTATTCTTCTGAAACTGTTCCAAAAAATAGAAATGGAAGGAAAACTTCCAAACTCATTTTATGGGGTCACCATTACCTTGATCCCCAAACCAGACAAAGACCCCATCAAAAAGGAGAATTACAGACCAATATCCCTGATGAACATGGATGCAAAAATTCTCACCAAAATACTAGCCAATAGGATCCAACAGTACATTAAAAGGATTATTCACCACGACCAAGTGGGATTTATCCCTGGGCTGCAAGGTTGGTTCAACATCCACAAATCAATCAACGTCATACAATACATTAACAAAAGAAAGAACAAGAAACATATGATCCTCTCAATAGATGCAGAAAAAGCATTTGACAAAGTACAGCATCCTTTCTTGATCAAAACTCTTCAGAGTATAGGGATCGAGGGTACATACCTCAATATCATAAAAGCCATCTATGAAAAACCTACAGTGAATATCATTCTCAATGGGGAAAAACTGAGAGCTTTCCCCCTAAGGTCAGGAATGCGGCAGGGATGTCCACTATCACCTCTGCTATTCAACATAGTATTAGAAGTCCTAGCCACAGCAATCAGATAACAAAAAGAAATCAAAGGCATCCAAATCGGCAAAGAAGAAGTCCAACTCTCACTCTTTGCAGATGATATGATACTTTATGTGGAAAACCCCAAAGACTCCACCCCAAAACTGCTAGAACTTATACAGGAATTCAGTAAAGTGGCAGGATATAAAATCAATACACAGAAATCAGTGGTATTCCTATACACCAACAACAAAACAGAAGAAAGAGAAATTAAGGAGTCGATCCCATTTACAATTGCACCCAAAACCGTAAGATACCTGGGAATAAATCTAACCAAAGAGGCAAAGAATCTATACTCAGAAAACTATAAAATATTCATGAAAGAAATTGAGGAAGACACAAAGAAATGGAAAACGTTCTATGCTCATGGATTGGAAGAATAAATATTGTGAAGATGTCAATGCTACCTAGAGCAATCTACACATTCAGTGCAATCCCCATCAAAATACCATCCACTTTTTTCAAAGAAATGGAACAAATAATCCTAAAATTTGTATGGAACCAGAAAAGACCCCGAATAGCCAGAGGAATGTTGAAAAAGAAAAGCAAACCTGGCAGCATCACAATTCCGGACTTCAAGCTCTATTACAAAGCTGTCATCATCAAGACAGTATGGTACTGGCATAGAAACAGACACATAGATCAATGGAACAGAATAGAGAGCCCAGAAATGGACCCTCAACTCTACAGTCAACTAATCTTTGACAAAGCAGGAAAGAATGTCCAATGGAAAAAAGACAGTCTCTTCAACAAATGGTGTTGCGAAAATTGGACAGCCACATGCAGAAGAATGAAACTGGACCATTTCCTTACACCACACACAAAAATAGACTCCAAATGGTTGAAAGACTTCAATGTGAGACCATCAAAATCCTAAAGGAGAACACAGGCAGCAACCTCTTCGACCTCAGCCGCAGCAACTTCTTCCTTGAAACATCACCAAAGGCAAGGGAAGCAAGGGCAAAAATGAACTATTGGGACTTCATCAAGATAAAAAGCTTTTGCACAGCAAAAGAAATAGTCAACAAAACCAAAAGACAACTGACAGAAGAGGAGAAGATATTTGCAAATGACATATCAGATAAAGGGCTAGTATCCAAAATCTATAAAGAACTTATCAAACTCAACACCCAAAGAACAAAGAATCCAATCAAGAAATGAGCAGAAGACATGAACAGACATTTTAACAAAGAAGACATCCAAATGGCCAACAGACACATGAAAAAGTGCTCAACATCGCTCGGCATCAGGGAAATCCAAATCAAAACCTCAATGAGATACCACCTCACACCAGTCAGAATGGCTAAAATTAACAAGTCTGGAAACAACAGATGTTGGCGGGGATGTGGAGAAAGGGTAACCCTCCTACACTGTTGGTGGGAATGCAAGCTGGTGCAACCACTCTGGAAAACAGTATGGAGGTTCCTCAAAAAGTTGAAGATAGAGCTACCATATGATCCAGCAATTGCACTACTGGGTATTTACCCCAAAGATACAAATGTAGGGATCCGAAGGGGTATGTGTACCCCAATGTTTATAGCAGCAATGTCCACAATAGCCAAACTGTGGAAAGAGCCAAGATGTCCATCGACAGATGAATGGACAAAGAAGATGTGGTATAATATATACAATGGAATATTATGCAGCCATCAAAAGGAATGAGATCTTGCCATTTGCAACGACGTGAACGGAACTGGAGGGTGTTATGCTGAGCGAAATAAGTCAATCAGAGAAAGACAAGTATCATATGACCTCACTGATATGAGGAATTCTTAATCTCAGGAAACAAACTGAGGGTTGCTGGAGTGGGGGGTGGGGTGGGAGGGATGGGATGGCTGGGTGATAGACACTGGGGAGGGTATGTGCTATGGTGAGCGCTGTGAATTGTGCAAGACTGTTGAATCACAGATCTGTACCTCTGAAACAAATAATACATTATATGTTAAGAAAAAAAAAAAAGAAGCTAGCAGGAGGGGAAGAATGAAGGGGGGGAAATCGGAGGGGTAGACGAACCATGAGAGACGATGGACTCTGAAAAACAAACTGAGGGTTCTAGAGGGGAGGGGGTTGGGAGAATGGGTTAGCCTGGTGATGGGTATTAAAGAGGGCACGTTCTGCATGGAGCACTGGGTGTTATCCCACAAACAATGAATCATGGAACACTACATCAAAAACTAATGATGTAATGTATGGTGATTAACATAACAATAAAAAATTTTTAAAAAAAGAACACACTTGAACTTAAGTAACTATCAACTTAAAATAGAGTGCTATATATGTAGAATGTTATGTAAAACTCCATGGTAAACACAAACCAAATCTATAATGAGAAAGGAATATAAATATAAACAGAACACTAAGGAAAGTCACCAAATGACAAGGGAAAAGAGCAAGAGAAGAAATAATTATTTTAAATGTAAATGGACTAAGTGCACCAATCAGAAGATAAAGTGTGACAAAATGGATAAGAAAGCAAGACCCACTTATACGCTGCCTACAAGAGACTCACTTCAGAGACACACCCGCCTCAAAGTGATGGGAAGTGAAAAGATATCCCATGCAAACAGAAATGAAAAGAAATCTGGGGTAGTAACAAATCACACAAAAGAAACTTTAAAACAAAGACTGCGATAAGAGATAAAGATGGCCATTCCATAATGATAAAGGAATCAATCCAACAAGAAGATAAAAATATTTGTAAATATCTATGCATTCAACATAGGTACACCTAAATACATAAAGCATAATGAGAGAAATTGACCATAAGAGAAAGTAATAGACATTAAGAGAGAAGTTGACAGTAATACAATAATATTAGGGGACTCTAACAACCCACTTACATCAGTAGATAGATCATTCAGTCATAAAAATCACTAACAACAGTGGCCTTATACGACAGTGAGACCAGATGCACTTAATAGATATACACAGAATACACAGTTTTTTCAAGCGTACACGAGACATTCTCCAGGACAGATCATATGTTAGGGCACAAAACAATAAATTTAAGAAAATTGAAATCATATCAAGATCTTTTCAGATCACAATGATATGAAACTAAAAGACAATTACAAGAAGAAAACTGGAAAAAACACATAGTGGGTGAGCAACATGATACTAAAAAACCAAAGGGTCAATGAAGAATTCAAACAGGAAGTCAAAAAATACCTTAAGACATATGAAAATGGAAACACAATAGTCCAAAGTCTATGGCATGCAGCCAAAGCAATACTAAAAGGAAAGTTTATAGCAATACAGGCCCACCTCAAGAAACAAAAATCTCAAGTGAACAATCTAATTTTACACTTAAAGGAACTAGAAAAAAAAAAAACAAACAAAGCCCAAAGTTAGCAGAAGAAAAGAAATAACAGAGATCAGAGTGGAAACAAATGAACCAGAAACTTAAAAAAATATTAAAACAATAGAAAAAATCAATGAATCTAAGAGCTGGTTATTTGAAAAAATAAAACTGATAAGCCTTGGAAGAATCATCAAGAAAAATAGAGGGCCCAAATCGATACAATCAGAAATGAAAGAGGGGTGCCTGGGTGTCTCAGTCAGTTAGGTTCCTGCCTTCAGCTCAGGTCATGATCCCAGGGTCCTGGGATCCAGCATCGCATTGGGCTTCCTGCTCAGCAGGGAGCCTGCTTCTCCCTCTCCCTCTGCCTGCTGTTCCCCCTGCTTGTGCTCTCCCCCAACCCCATCAAATGAATAAATACAATCTTTTAAAAAAAATCTTTAAAAAATTTAAAAAATAATAAAAAAGGAAATGAAATGAAAAAGAAGTTACAACCGATACCAAAAAAATACAAAGAATCGTAAGAGACTACGACAAACAACTATATGCTAGGGGCGCCTGGGGGGCTCATTCAGCTAAGCGTCGGACTCTTGATTTCAGCACAGGTCATAATTTCAGGGTCATGAAATTGAGCCCTGCTTTGGCTCCATGCTGGGTGAGGAAACTGCTTCAGATGCTCTCTCTCCCTCTCCCTATGCCCCTTTTCCCCCGACTCATGCATGTGTGTGCACACTCTCTCTCTCTCTCTCAAAAAACAAAACTAAAACAAAAACAATTATATACTAACAAATAGGACAACCTAGAATAAATGGATAAATTACTAGAAACACAGAGTCTTCCAAGACTGAATCAAGAAGAAAAAGAAAATCTGAACAAATTACTAGTAATGAAATTCAATCACTAATCAAAACATTCCCAACAAATAAAAGTCCAGGACCAGATAGCTTCACAGGTGAATTCTACCAAACATTTAAAGAAGAGTTAATATCTATCCTTCTCAAACTATTACAAAAAATTGAAGAAGGAACACCCAAACTCATTCTATAGAAGAGGCCATCATTATCCTCATATGAAAACCAGGCAAAGACACCACAAAAAAAGGAAATTACAGACCAATATCCTTGATGGACACTGCCATAAAAATTCTCAAAAAAGGGGCGCCTGGGTGGCTCAGTTGGTTAAGTGACTGCCTTTGGCCCAGGTCATGATCCTGGAGTCCCAGGATCGAGTCCCACATTGGGCTCCCTGCTTGGCAGGGAATCTGCTTCTCCCTCTGACCCTCCCTGCCTCATGCTTTCTCTGTCTCTCTTTCATTCTCTCTCTCTCAAATAAATAAATAAAATCTTTAAAAAAAAAAATCCTCCAAAAAATATTAGTAAACCAAATTCAACAATACATTAAAAGAATCACACACCACAATCAAGTGGGATTTATTCCAGGGGTGCAAAAAAAGCTTCAATACCTACAAATCAATCAACATGATATACCACATTAAAAAAAATAAAATCATATGATCATCTCAGCAGATGCAGAAAAAGCATATGATAAAATTCAACATCCATTTATGAAAATAAATCAACAAAGTGAGTAGAGAGGGAACATACCTCAACATAATAAAGACCATATATGACAAACCCATAGCTAACATCATACTCAATAGTGAAAGCTTAAAACTTTTCTTCTAAGGTCAAGAACAAAACAAGAATGCCCACTCTCATCACTTTCATTCAATATAGTATTGGAAGTCCTAGCCACAGCAGTCAGACAAAAAGAAGATATAAAAGCCATCCAAATTGGAAAAGAAAAATTGAACTGTCACTATTTGTAGACAACATGACACTATATACAAAAATCCCTAAAGACTCCACCAAATAACAATTAGAATAAATGAATTTACTAAAGTTGTAGAATACAAAATTAATATACAAAAATCTTTTACATTTCTATACACTAATAATGAACTATCAGAAAGAGAAATTTTTTAAAAATCCCATTTACAATTGTATCAAAAAGAATTTCAAAGCCTAAAAATAAACTTAAACAAGTAGGTGAAAGACCTGAACTACGAAAACTATAAAACACTGATGAAAGAAATTGAAGAAGACACAAATAAATGGAAAGGTATACCATGCTCATGAATTGGAAGAATTAATGTTGTTAAAATGTCCATATAACCCAAAGCAATCTACAGATTCAATGCAATCCTTATCAAACTGCCAACAGCACTTTTCACTGAACTAGAACAAAGAATCCTAAAATTTATATGAAACTACAAAAGACCCCCCAAACGAAAGCAATCTTGGGAAAGAGGAGTAAAGCCAGAGGTATCACACTCCTTGATTCTGAACTGTACTACAAGACTCTAATAATCAAAACAGTATGGTTTTGACACACAGACCAACAGAACAGAGTCCAGAAATAAACCCATATGGTCTAATTAATCTATGACAAAGGAAGCAAGAACATACAATAGGGAAATAACAATCTCATCAATAAATGGTGATGGGAAAACAGGTCAGCTACATGCAAAAGAATGATATTGGACCACTTTCTAACACGCTACACAAAAAATAAACTCAAAATGGATTAAAGACTTAAACATAAGACCAGAAACCATAAAACGTCTAGAAGAAAACATAGGCAGTAAGCTTTTGAACATCAGTCTGATCAATACTTTCTGGATCTGTCTCCTCAGTCAAGGACAACACAAACAAAAATAAATTGCTGGACCACATCACAGTAAAAAGCTTTGGGATAGTAAAGGAAACCATCAACAAAATGAAAAAGCAACCTACTGAATAGGAGAAGATACTTGCAAATGATATTCTGATGAGGGATTAGTATCTAAAATTTACAAAGAACTTACACAACTCAGTATCAAAAAAAAAAAAAAAAAAATCCAACTAAAAAAAAGAGAGCCTGAATAGACATTCCTCCAAAGACATACTGATGGCCAACACACATGAAAAGATGCTTAATATCACTAATTGTCAGGGAAATGCAAATCAAAGCCACAGTGAAAAATCACTTTACATCCCTTAGGATGGCAATTATCAAAAAGATAAGAAATAACAAGTATTGATGAGGATGTGGAGAATAATATCCCTATGCACTACTGGTGGGAAAGCAAAATGGTACAGTCACTATGGAAAACAGTATGGAGGATCCTCAAAAAATTAAAAGTATAACTACAATACAATCCAGCAATTCCACTTCTGGGTATTTACCCAAAGAAAATGAAAACACTAATTCGGAAAAAAAAACACTAATTCGAAAAGATATATGCACCCCTATGTTCACGCAGCATTATTTACAATAATCAAGTTATGGAAGCAAGTGTCTGTCAATCGTGAATGGATTAGGTCCATTGATAGATAAATGGATAAAGCTGTAGTTTGAAATATTAGCCATATAAAAGAATGAAATCTTGCCATTTGTGACAACATGGATGAACCGAAAGAGTATTATGCTAAGTGCAATAAGTCAGACAAAGAAAGACAAATACGATGTAACTTGATGTAACTTAACATATGGAATCTAGAAAACAAAACTAAAGAACAAAACTAAACAGACCCATTGAAACAGAGAGAACAATGTGGTGGTTGCCACAGGGGACATGGGTGGGGGAACAGGCAAAGTAGGGGTAGGGAATTAAAAGATACAAACTTCCATTTATAAAATAAATAAGGCACGAGGATACAATGTACACCATGGGTAATGTAGTTAATAATATGTAACAACTTTGGTGACAGATGGTAGCTAGATTTATTGTGGTGATCAATTCATAATGCATATAATGTTGAATCACTATGCTACACACCTGAAACTAATATTGTACGTCAAAAAAGACAATATAAATAAAACATCAGCAGTTTACTGATCAGGAGTTTAAATCGGATGCTTTAAATATATTAATCGTGAAGTTTATCCTGATAATTATTTTTCTAATCCTACCTTCATTTGGAAAGTACTAATGTATCACTTAAATTTAATCTGCTAATTCTTCTTCTTTTTAATCCTACTCTTCACTCGAAAAGCTTTAACCTCCAAGACAGATAAAGCAGCTGTTGTGTAAACAGCTGCTGACAATAGATAGCCTGGCACAGAAACCTACAGCAGGCTTGAATGCAAAAAACCCTGATTCCCTGATGAGTCCTCCCTCAAACTAAAGCCCAGGAAAGCTACAGCCAATTGATATAATGCAATTAAAATAATAAAAAAAATACGTAGAAGAAAATGTAATGTTAATATTAAATCACAGAACCTCACTAAGGACATAAGATCTTCCTCTACATCCCAAGTAAACCATAAAACACACCCATTATGTTTTGTAAAATGAACTGTGCACATGATACTGCCTTCAGAAGGCCTTTTCAGCTTCAGAAACTACCTGTTTAATGGGACAGCATTAAATATTAATATTTTTAAATGTCGAAGGCTAGGGGTGCGTAGGTGGCTCAGTAGGTTAAGAGAGTGCCTTAGGCTCAGGTCATGATCCTAGCATCCTGGGATCAGCCCTGCCACCAGACTCCCTGCTCAGCGCATGCGTGTGCATGCGCTCACATTCTCTCTCTCTCTCCCTTTCTAATAAATAAAATTCTTAAAAATAAGTAAATAAATACTGAAGGCTGATAAAGGCACATCCTCTAGATCTGTGCTAATACAGTAGCCACAATCACATGTGGCTACTTATATTCAAATTAATTAAGTTAAAAAGTTACTTCCTCAGTTGCAGTAGCCACATTTCAAGTGTTCGAGAGAGCCAGAGGCGGGTGGTGGCCGCGACCGCGATACTCCACAGTGCAGATATAAAACACTTCCATCATCACAGAAAGTCTACTGAACAGAGCTCTAGATAATAAGTGCCTTTTTCTGAAGCAATCACAGCATTTTCACTCATTCATTCATTCAACATGTTTGCTGCTGAGCTCCTACTATGGGACTGGCACTGGGCTGGTTATCAGGTATGGCGGCAAGTGAAACTAATCATTTAAGTAGGAGATAAATAGAAACCTAAAAAACAGAGGAGGAGAGACCTTATTTTTAGATAAAGAAGAGCAGCCAGGGAAGTCCTGTCTGAGGAAGTAATGTTGAACCCAAGATTAGAAAGATAAGCCATTCAGAAAGAGAGAAACCGTTTCCGAATAGAGGGAACTGAAGAACCAAAGTGTCCAGGTGGGATGGGCTTAGCATGGGCTAGAAACTGATTTCAGTGCCTTTTGCAGCAGTCTCATTAAACGCGAAACATCAAGCAAAGCATTTAACTGACACCCAAATCTATTCCAATGGGGGAAGTTAGACAACGGTCCATGTATTATCCTAGGCAGTTCTCCTTCTCCCTCTAACTCACCTGCCTTTTGGTCATTTCATTTCTTGAAGCACCAACTTCTGAGTGGGCAGGAAAGGAAAGATCAATTAATTTTGTTACGTCTGAGCAGAGGAAGAGCGGGCTTAAACGAGGTTTCTGAATTATGGTGAATTTTAACTAGCTGTGTTCTTCCAGGCCACTATTCACATGCGTGATCAAGATACTGTCTTACAAGTGCAGCCCTTCCACTTGAGGGTAGGAGGTCATTATTCCTGCCAAGGACACACAACCCACGTGGACCTGGAGCAGCAACACCCAGCGGCTGGTCTGAGAGCTACCTGGGGGACGACCCTCTTCCCAGGAGATGCAGCTGGTGCCGTGCAGTGGGCAGCGCAGCACTGTCACTGTCCCACTAACAGCTCTCAGGTGGGGCACTGCAAACACCCCAGCTGTCAAAGGACAGGACTGAGGGGAACTCCGACCAGTGAAGCCCTCGGGACCTCTGGAGCTGAGGTGCCTGGGACACCTCTGCCTGGCACCGCACTCACCCATTTACACACACTTTGTCATCCGACTGTCTTCACAGTCTTCTTCATCACCTTTCAACCCAAGTGGCTCTCTACTAGCAGGTCTCAGGCTGCTTTTGTTATGGCCCAAATTCCCTTTCAAGGAGCTACATGAAGTGCCCATAGGACGCACCCAAGATCTCTGAGCTTAGCTGAGGCAGGAGGGCCGTGAACCGGCACAGAAGCCACTGTCCTCTGGTGCACGCAAGGCCTCCTACGGGTGGCTGGAAGGCACCATCTATCTTCCTCCGTACGTAATGGGAGCCAAACTGTCAGGGCAATTTCCTTCCCGGCCCATTTCTTTCAGAGAGAAAAATAGAACCTCTAATGCTGGAAAGAACTGAAATGCTTGGCATTAAAAAAAAAAAAAAAAAAAAGGGCTGCATTCTCATACCAAATTAATTAAGAGTCAAATATGGAAATTATGCTTCTGACATCAGGTTTTGATTTTTTAGCCTTAATGAAGAAAAGCCCAATGCCAACTAAACTGAAAAACCCAGTGAGGTTGAATAGTTATAGAAGATCAGGCTAAGGAACATATTTTAAATCCACACATGTCAAAACATCCATTGCAGAACGACATTTCTGCCCACTTTTCAGTAATTAAAATTAAGCTTCTTTCAAATAAAGTACGCCACTATCATTTTTAGTAAAAGACCTTGTAAAAACACTTCATTTTACTATATTTTGAAGAAAGCATAAGCTTCAGATGTTACAATGCCATGTGAATTTATACCAAAAAAAGGAACAAAAAAAACAAACAAAAAACTAAAACCTGCGCTCCTGCCAGACCTAGTTCACCGAGTTCTTTGGGCAGTGATACCAACCCTCCCTGCACACCCTCTTTTTTTATGGAAAACCAAAGCAGAATGTTCTTAATTGGAGCTACTATAACAAAATACCATAGACCTGGTGGCTTACGAACAACAAACATTTATTCCCCACAGTTCCAGAGGCTAGGAAGTCCCAGGTCAAGGTGCTGCAGGTTTGGAACCACATGAGAGCCCACTTCCTGGTTCAGACAGCAGTCTTTCCACTGTGTCTTCACACCATAGAAGGGGCAGAACTCTCTGGGGACCCTTTTATTGGGCACTAATCCCAATCATGAGGGCTCCACCCTCATGACGCAATCACCTCCCAAAGGCCCCACCTCCAAATACCATCACATTGGGAGTTAGGATTTCAACATGTGAACTGCACAAAGAGGGGCACAAATACTGTTTTTGGCACAAAATAATGAGAATACATTCCTAAACTCTACCAAATGTCCCTAGAGGTAGGGAGAGAACAGATGATTTTAGTTCCATTTTGGACTGAAGAGAGTTAAGTAGGAAAAGGTAACCTGATCACAGATCACACAGCTGGGGCAGAGCGCGGCTGAACATTTGACCCTCCAGCGCTATGTTCAGTACTTCACCCACTTCAGGATCATACTATAAGAGTTGGAAAATGTCAGCAGATGGCGGCTTTACTTTAAATTATAATTTATATTAATTACAGATAAAGAATAACTTTAAGGAAAAAATAACTTTTAAAAGATTAGGGTTCTAGGGGTACCTGGGTGGCTCAGTTGTTGGGTCTGCCTTCGGCTCGGGGCATGATCCCAGGGTCCTGGGATCGAGCCCCGCATCGGGCTCCCTGCTCAGCGGCAAGCCTGCTTCTCCCCTCTCCCACTCCCCCTGCTTGTGTTCCCTCTCTCTCTGTCAAATAAATAAAATCTAAAAAAAAAAAAAAGATTAGGGTTCTATTCCAAACAAGCAGGATACAAGATACCAGCCCACAAGTACCTACTCTGTTCAAAACTCACCTCGTTTATTACATGGAGATATCCACAATGGGCTGGGCACAAGGATATTCCTTTAAATGAGGGTCTAGGGGTAAAAACTGACAATGTGATGCTGGGATTTTACTGAAAGAAATATTGAAATAATGCTAAGCAAGGAAAAAACACCAGTGTTCTTCCATATTATGAATAAATTGCAATACATAGAGATTCAGTAAAAAAGTCCATGCATATCTTTCATATCTTAAATATATTCACTTCTAAACATGGTATTTCTGATAACGAGCTACTACATAACAACAAAGTTTAGCTTCAATCTGGCTAGCACCTTTTATACTCTACAGAGATTATTTGGAAAATAATCTGACTTTAAGTACAAATGTATAAGGCATTTGGAAATCAGAACTCCTTAAATTTAACAAGTTTTATCACATTTTTTTTTTTGCTTTCCAGTTTGTAACTTTCTGGTAAAGAAAAGATTTTTGTTGTAGCTTAAAAAAAAAAAATTATCTATAACCACCCATTTGGAATTGGTAACTATTTCCTTCTCCTCAAAAATGTAACTGATGAGCACTGATGAATTATTAAATCATTAGACTGTATATGTGAAACTAATATAACACTGTGTATCAATTACACTTCATAAATAAATAAATAATTTTTAAGAGACAAGGGAAATGTAACTGAAAAGTACAGTCATTCTAAAACCTCCTGGGTCAATTCAGCTTGTTTTAAAAACAAACCATTTTGCAATTCTAACTACAACTTTATTTAATGTTTTGGTTTAGGTCTTTCAAAAAAAGTCAAATACCTACATGTGACAGATACCAATTAATCAAAGAAAATATCGTTAGCCAGCTCTTGTCTACAAATGCAAAAAGCTTTGCGTAACATTAAACTAAATCCACTACCTGCGTATTTATCCTGCTTTGCAGCCACCATTTAATCAATGAATAACAAAAAGGTGAAGTTAATTACAGAGTAGCTTCTGTACCTACTAGGCTTAACCATCACAAGAGGATAAATGCTTTCTCATTACTCACGGTATTCTAAGGTTGATTCAGTATACTGAGCATGCATTTGAGAAGCACAGATTTTATTTGAAAATATAACATGTATTTGTTCCTGTGCTGCCTGTTTTAGAGACAGAAAGAGACAGAGATCCTTCAGGGTTCTCCCAAAGCCATGGGGAGTTTCTGGACAGACAGACATTTCTTGATCAGGAAGCAAGGAATACCTCCTGCTCCACCAGCCAGTCACTCCCACTACACTAGGCCTTCATGACCTCCTTGCTTTAAATCTAAAATCTCCTAGTTTTGTTTTTGGGTGTTTTGTTTTATTTTGTTTTTTTGGTGTGTGTGGGGGGAGGGAGAGGTGTCTTCATTTTAGTATTTGCGCACACAGGGCTGTGCTTATCTGGGGGAAATAATCAGTTTTATCCAGGGAACAACTTGAAATCTGGAATACCTTAAAAGAAATAAAACTAATTTACAAATATTTACTGTGTCCTTAGAAGAGGTGCTAGGAAACAGAATAAGAAAAAGTCTTTGCCCTCCAACGTTTCAGAAGGCCAGCCTCACAAAATCCCAAAATCAGTGATGGGCAATGACTGTGTCTTCATCAGTCACTCGTTTCGGTGGCAGCACTAAGGGCCAGTGGTTCTCAATCTTGACTGAGTTACCTAGAAAGCTGCTAAGAAAGATCTGTGTCAAGGCACCATCATGAGATTTTTATTTGATTGCTGTGGGAGGAGCCCTGACGTTAATAGTTTCACAAGCCCCTGGGGACTGTAATGTGCAGCCAAGACCAAGGGCCACTGCTCCAGACTGAGAGTTCACAAACCCCACAGCTGCTAAGGCCAACAGTTCTCAAACAGGTTCTCAAATTGTCATGGGTTGTTTAACTCAGCCTTGGATTGCATGAAATACCTAGCATCCAACCTACATATTTCCTTTTTTTTTTTTTCTTGCTTTAGGTTCCAGAAGACGATTTGTGTCATCTTAACTTCAACTAGCATATAGCTCTGAGAAGACTATAAGCACTTTAAGATAATCATTTTTAAAATTACCTACATTTCCCCATAAAATCACTTTTATTACAAATATCTCTTCATATGAAAATTTCATTTTTAATTAATTGCTGAGATCAGTCAAAATGGCATTTAATAAAACTATTTTGCCAAAAAGTAAGAAGCAATACTGACCACTTTCAGAAGACTCCTGAAATGATCTTCACATCTTTCACATCTTTTACAGAAAGTTTTGCTAAGACCAGTTCAACGACAGGATGATAAGATATAAATTCGGGCCTTTGTATATGCAAAACTAGATTTTGCTTTATTGATTTGCTGTTGGGGTTTTAAAGAATAAGGCACATATATCACAAGAAGACTGGTTAAATAGGGCAGCAAGAAGTCCTGATGTAATGCTAACTGTCATGTATTTTAAGATTATGGACAGGATCAATTCTAAAATCTGCTTAAGGGAGGAAAACTCCAAGTACAAGATTTATTTTCCCTTAAAACTAGGTTCTCCCTCTTGTAAAGGGGGCTTACCAAAGGAAACTTTGAACACACCTAGCCCAGTCATGTGAGCACTGGGATGTGAGGATGTATTTACATCATCCCACTAAATTCAGGGCTTCCCCACCACAGCACTGGTAAAAAATGGCAATGCCACACCTCCATGGGGGCAATAAACATGGATGGCTACCACCTGCTCTTTCACACAGCTGTCTGACTTGTGCCTGATGAAGTGGTCCTCCATCCTGGTGGTACATTAGAAGCCCCTGACACTTTTTAAATATGTTACTACTGGGCCCCATGCCTAGGGTTTATGATGGATTTGATGTGAGTGGAAGAGAATACTGGTAGTTTGTAAAGGTTCTCAGATGTGTAATATGAGGCCAGAGAACCAGTGGGTTAATGAAACCAAGAGGTATCCATCTGTCAGGTAATATGATCTGGGAACAACTAAAGGGGGACAAGTTCAGATAAAGACAGATCTGACCCCTGAGTTTGCTTAGATGACTCAAATCCTGGTCTCTCTCCTAGAAAGAAGGCTGAGGGGGAGGCAGCTCATGTGAGAGGAGAGAGCTTGAGCTTACTCAGAGGTGGGCAAGAGTTCAAATTCCCAGTCCACCGTTAACTAGCTGTATAGCCCTGGCCCATTGAGGAGATTCTTTCAGCCTATTTTCCCAGATGTTAACTGGCACTCACTCCATCTCATCGGGAATCTACCAAGATTACTATGAATTACATGTAAAACAAGGAGTACAGCAGGTATTCGAAAATGAGAGCTATATCAACCGCTGAACAATCCAAGTGGGCCTTGGGCAATAAAGACAGACATCCTGTAGCTCATCTCTTCACACACAAGACACATTCAATACATTATTTCCCAAAGTTTCACAGCCATAGTACAACCTCCATATTTTCCTGAAGCCAGTAACAAAGATCTCTCATGGCTAACTTGTGGAGAAGGATCATAGCTTACTTGTTACACAAAATTGTCAGTGATGCCCAATTATAAAAAAGACAGAATTGATGGATCTAAATGTCAGAGCAAAGAACAGTTCAACTGCTTCAGTGCTACTCCCAGAGAAGAACAGAATACTAGCTGAGGGGCAAAGAAGAAATCCAAATCCTAGAACAAACAGACCCCTGTGGCTTTACGTTCAAATTTTAGCTTCAATGCTGCATGCAGTAAATCACACATTCTGTAAGCTTTAATTTATTTATCTATTAGATGGGAATAGTGCCCTCAGAGTCAGAGTTCTCATAAAAACTCAAAGTGCAAATGCAAATGTAGGTAAAGGGCTTAGCACAAAGTGGATGTTCAGTAAATCAGGTTTTATTTCCCTTGCCCTACCTATGTTTTGATCTCTGGTCATTAAGTTTCTGATAAATTATGCCTCTGAAATATTTCCTCTTCATGAATCAGACAACTCTCAAACCCTGAGAGCAAAAATTCACAGACAAGCCAATCAAAAAACACTAGAAAGGTATCTTTTGGATAGTGGTTCCCTCTGGGGGATGGGGAAACTAGACAGAGAAGAAGAGGGAAAGACACAGAGTATTTTTGCTGAATACTGACTTCATGTCCTATGCAACATTCCCAATGTCTAAACCTTAAAACCAGTGGAAATACATTGAGGAAAAACAATAAGAATGATCATAGCATAGGCTTATTTCTTACTCTTTCATGTATTATGAACTGTAATTGACCAGGTCGCAAAGGGGACTCAATGATTGATTACTAAGCAGCAAATTGTGCTAAATTAGGAGACTGATACAGGAAATCTGGATCAAACACTTTTACAGCTAACTGACAGGAAAGCTGAGATATATAATCAATTTACAAACAACTGTAATTGATTGACAGGAAAAAAAAACTCAACCAGATTTCCGCTTGATTTATAGACCTACTAAATCTAGCAACGTCTAGACAGTTTTGTATAATTATTATCATGACCAAAATAAGAATTATGAGAAAAGGAGGTATATAAGAAAATAACATACAAACATCAATTTATAAATAATTGTAGTTAACAGGAAAAAAAATCTCATCCAGTTTTCCACTTGATTTATACACCTGTTAAATCCAGCAACTAATAGGCCATTTTGTACAATTATTATCATGACTAAAATAAAAAGCATGAGAAATAAAGGTATATAAGAAAATAACACACAGGGTGCCTGGGTGGCTCAGTTGGTTAAGCGACTGCCTTCGGCTCAGGTCATGATCCTGGAGTCCCGGGATCGAGTCCCGCATCGGGCTCCCTGCTCGGCAGGGAGTCTGATTCTCCCTCTGACCCTCCTCCCTCTCATGCTCTCTGTCTCTCATTCTCTCTCAAATAAATAAATAAAATCTTTAAAAAAAAAAAAGAAAAGAACACACAAACATCATCGACTTATTTTTTTCATTAGAGACAATAGGTCTACGAAGATCCATCTACGTGCTCCCATCTGAAACATTACAGCCAATATCACTGATACACTGACTATTGGCTATTTAAAGGCTTACTGAATATCTGGCACTGTAACTAAGAAATGGTCATACCCCTCGAGGAGCTCACAGACTACAAGAAAGCTAGAGTGAGAGATATATAAGTTCCCAGCCAGAACTTAAGACTAAATGGTCATTGGAGGGCAGTGGAAGACGTGACTAACTCTACATGGAGGAAAAGCAGAAAAGATTTCACAAAGAGTGAATTTTCAGGGGTTGACAGCTAACATCAGCAGAGACTGGGCACATCTCTTCTCAATTCTGCATTTGGTGGCTTTTTGACAGTGGCCTGAAATGGGGTATAAATATACCGACCACAGCCAAACACAATTACAGGCACTCCTCCCATAAACATTGTTTATTAAACATCGACCAGCACACCAGTGATCTTGATGGCAAATTTCTACACAGTGGAGAGACCACAAGTGCATAGGACCAGAGGCATAAGAGTAGGAAGATCCTGAAAGAGCTGGTAGCTCAGGATGAGGAGTTGTGGGGACCAAAGGAGGAAGTAGTAATGAATAAGAGAAAGGGAGTTCCAGGCCACATTCTGAGGAGCTCAGAGTCCTGATCTTTATCCTATAGGAAAATTAGGCCAGTATTATTAGTGGAGCAGTAGAATGACATATGTATGTGTTATAAACATGACCCTGGAACGCAGCGGGAAATGGAGCTGAAGGAGAAGGAACAGTAAGACACACACCACCTTTAATGTCAAGAACCTACCTTGAGTCACTGCCATGGTGAGGTAGGGTTAAGATGAAGGGAAACAAACAAACCAGCAGTCACCACATTACAAAATACAGAGACTTTAACACAAAGCACACTGTCCAGAACATCCAAAACTGAAGTGCCCTCAGACAAGGAAATAGCCAACCCTGAACTGAAGCCGCAGAGCGGCTGTTCTTTGGCAGAGAGACACTGCCTTGAACCAGGGATGAGTAATTATCAGAAAAGAAACAAACCAGAAACTATCCATAGAAACTACTGAATGAAAACAAAATTAAAAATATAAAGCAAAAAAAAAATGTTCACCAAAGAGAAATTGCTCTAAGAAACAAAGAGTTCAGACCAAATTGTTTCCCAAATTCAAAGGAATTACAAATAAACTTAAAAAAATAAAAAGATAAAAAGTGGTCTTGGGGAGGGTCAAAGAAGATACACAAAAGATAAAAAAAAAAAAAGGTTATAAAACAACGGAAGATAAAAAGTGAGTTGGTACAGCTCAAGAAATAGGAGAGAAAAATGAAATGCCTGCAAAGTGAGTGTCATATTAGAGGTAACAAGATGTTAAATAAACACAAATAAAAACTCCCAGGTCTGAGAAGCCTTACAAAAGGAAACATAAATGAATAAAAATACAAAAATGACCAGAAAGAAAATGGTAGATACATAAGACAAAAGATCTACTTCACATTACTGGTGCTCCTGACGAACAAGACAACAACAACAAAACAAACAGAAAAATATCTAAAGATGTCACCGAAAAAGCTCTCTCCTAGAATTAAGACATATTTGAATCTGCAAATCAAGAGCCAACCATGCTCCAGGAAAAATTACAATGCAATGAGCAACAGTAATAGCCTGGTGAAATTACCAGATCGGGAGAAAAGGATACGTAGAGCAGGAGGAAAAAGCCATACACACAGCACCGCCTTTTCCCATCACGGGGCTCTTTGCAGAAAGAATGGGTGAGGGAAGAAGTAACTTTTCATCCAGAAGCAGGGGATGATGAGCCCACTAAACACAATCTTTTTTTTTTTTTAATTTTTTTGTTATGTTAATCACCACACATTACATCATTAGTTTTTGATGTAGTGTTCCATGATTGTTTGTGCATAACACCCAGTGCTCCATGCAGAATGTGCCCTCCTCAATACCCATCACCAGGCTAACCCATCTTCCCACCCCCCCTCCCCTCTAGAGCCCTCAGTTTGTTTTTCAGAGTCCATCATCTCTCATGGCCACTGAACACAATCTTAAAGAAGTATGGGTGCAGGAGAAGGAATGTGTTTGACCTACATCCCAACGGTCATGCTAGTTCAACATACTGGTTACAGATGCAGGATCACTGAATCACAGGCAAAAATACCCAATGGGAAGCCAGGTGTACAGATGCTCACCTTTCTTCCCTATACTGTTAGTCAATTCCCACTAATGAAAGCATACTAACAAAGCAGAGTAGGGAAATCGTTAGGACTAAGAACTAGACTAGTCTGAGCAGAACAATCAGATGATATTAAGCAGTGAACAAGAAGTCTGGGCTGGATAAGGTGGGAAGAAGTAAGGATATGAGACAGATGTGGCACAATAAAAAAGTGGAAAGTCCAGTAGATTCCAAGTCCTTGTGGGAATAAAGAATTGTGCAGCCCTGGTAGCGAAGGGAATAAGCTAGAAGGTAGGAACAGCAGAGTTAGAGAAACACTTAAAACTGAGAGTCTGGGGGTAGTTCAGTCAATAAAATGTGTTTAACTGTGAATCCCAGCCGTGCCACTTACTATTTATGTTTCCTCGTTCTATAGGATTGTGATGAGTACTAGATAAGGTAACCCATAAAACAGCCCGCCCAGCGGCGCCTGGGTGGCTCTGCCTTGGGCTCAGGTCATGATCCCAGGGTCCTGGGATCGAACCCCATGTCAGGCTCCCAGCTCCACAGGGAGTCTGCTTCTCCTTCTCCCACTCCCCCTGCTTGTGTTCCCTCTCTCACTGTCCTCTCTCTCTGTCAAATAAATAAAAGATCTTTTTTAAAAAAAAGCTAGCCCAATAAGTACTCCAAGAGTAGTTAGTCCCTTCGGTGCCCATTGGAGCTGATGAGCCAAGAACCAGGAACCAGCAGGGTGGAGGGAGAAGCCTGAGCCCTCAGAACTGAGCCATCCACATCTTAAAATTCACATACTTAGCTTCAAACACAAGCATCCTGCAGCAGGAAAGAAACCCAATATTGAGGGAAAAGAAGTAAGAAAACCAAGGGACAGGAGTAAATCATGAAACTACAGCCCTAGTAGAAAACTCCATTGAATCACTGACCAGTCCACTGGCAAATATTTATTGAATGCTATGCAAAGTACAATCTAATAATTTATTTTCACATCTATCTGCTAATAATATATTGTCCAGCACATAGACAAAATTAGAGGGCAATTAGAGGTAAAATAGGTGGAACTGACCAATTGCTTCTATTTACAGGGAGGAGCGGAAGCCCAGGCTGGCCTGACTTAGGACAATGAAATGTCTGCTGAGTGATGAGAGGACATGCTCCTGCCACATGCAGGCTTGGGAATGTGCTCTGCAGCCATGCAAGAGACAGAAACATAATGGTTAACACTGCAGACACATTCTGGCATTACTACAACCTGACCAGGGGTTCCCAACCTATTTCAGTCTAAGAATAAATTTTAACTTTGAAAAATTATCTAATTTCCACAAGATCAGACATATACTTTTTTTTTAAGATTGATGCTTAATGAATGAATGGCTACCCAATGATAAAGGATGGTTAGTTCCTAAGGAAAATCTATACTTCAGAGTGCCTAATCATGCCAGGCTCTCCACCCAAAAATCAATAACAACAGCTAATCTTCTACAGCATTTTCTATGAATCCAGCACTATTTTAAATGCTTTGTATGTATTAATTTCTTTAATGATAACAACAGCCTGGGATATAGTACTTCGATTTTTTTAATTGAGGTATAATTGACATATAACATTATATTAGTTTTAGGTACAACATAATGATTCAATATTGCAAAACGATCATGATACTAAGTCTAGTTAGTTAACATCCATCTTCATACACAATTACAAAAGAACTTTTTCTTGTGATGAGACCTTTCAAGATCTACTCTCTCAGCAACATACACTTTTAACGTCCACCATATAAATTAAAATTACTTTAAAGCTTTAATAAATCACAGCTTTTTATCACTGCATATTTTTCCAATCATTATACTATGTGCATGTGTTTGAAAAATGAGAGGACAAGCACATTAGAAACATAGGGATTCATAAACCTTTTCTTTCTGTGGCTCCCACAGTTTGTCTAGCACGTGGGCTGGAAACCACTGCTCTGAGTTACCTGACAGGACCATGAATCTTTTAAAATTCATATTCCTCATCCTAAAATTGCAGAACCTGCAGTACAGCATTTCTAGGAAGAAAAAAAAACTGATATTGCAGTTGAAAAAACAGGTTCAGAGAGATTCTAGCAAAATACAAAACCAAAGCACAAATTCTCTCAAATTACTGATCAAGTAGCAATACTCACTGAATACATTTTGTATGCAAAGTAATGATCAATCACTCTAATCATATTTATTTAAGCATTTATATACTAATCGTACTTTTCAAGCACAGAACCAAACAGAACCAAACAGAAAGCCAAATAACCCAACCCTGAGGCAACTAGAGCTTGAAAACAAGAGCTCACACAGAGGTAAATAAAACACTGTAGAGGATGCTAATAACAGAAAATAAGAATCTATGTAAATTATTTGCTAGTTTCTCAAGGCTGCTCTTATAGCACCGAATCAATATGGCATGATACAATCCGGAAAATACAAACATTTTGGAAACAAACAGTTCAAATATCAAATCTGTCTTGTGAAGTGGGGCCACTTATTTTAAGTTCTCTAAGCCTCAGAGGTTTGGGTAAAATTGGGGTAACAATGTCTAGTTCATTTAATTAGTAGGAGAACCAAGTAAGAAAATTATGTCAGATGTCTTTTGCGGGCCCTAAAAATGGAGTGGAAAATGGCTGGAGAGGAAGAGAACTGTTAAGTATGGTCTGTGACCCTCAGGAAAATCTGTGCCGTGAGGCCCCAGACCACATCACACTGGCATTTGATCTTTCTTCCTTCTCAGTCCCAGACAGACGGAGTTAACAGACTAGGACTGTCTTAACCCAGGTACAACTGGGCTATGGCCCCTTCCAAAGGACAGGCTGCAGAGCTGCAACAGGGAAAACAACCCCAAAAGGGTACACAAATCCCCTGTTCTGAAATGCCTGATTGCTTTTTTTTTTTTTTTAAGATTTTATTTATCTATTTGACAGAGAGAGACACAGTGAGAGAGGGAACACAAGCAGGGGGAGTGGGAAAGGGAGAAGCAGGCTTCCCGTGGAGCAGGGAGCCCGATGCTGGGTTCAATCCCAGAACTCTGGGATCATGACCTGAGCCAAAGGCAGATGCTTAACAACTGAGCCACCCAGGCGCCCCGCCTGATTGCTTTTTTATGTTCCTATTAATATTTAGGAGCTTTCTTCTAGAAGTCCAAACAACATAAAATAAGACTATGATTAAATATAACCATGAACCCACAGTTTGTCCTATTAAGTGAAACAGTAAAAGAAGTCAAACACTTCCCTTATTTCCACACCTTAGTATAGCCCACTAGTCACGCATAGACTCAACCCTAAAGTAGAAAAAACTCTCATTGCACCAAACCCCTACCCCCAATCTCCTATTGCTGATGAAAGCACAGCAAATTGGGGATCCAGGACAATCCAGACAATGGAAGAATCCCACCTCTGAGCAGAGGGCAGGGAGGATGCAGGGATCCTGCAGGGAATAAAAGGGAAATGAAGGCTTTGATGAGTTTCAGAATCTTGGTTCTTGCAATTCCTATCTCTTTGCAAACAAACAATCTTACGGCCTTGTCAGGAGAAGGAAGGCCTCCCTTATTTTGGAAGGTATTAAGACACCAGGGTGTGCAGGTTAAAATCGTCATCATAGTCATCATAGACTACTGTACCAAATAGGGTTTCCCCAAGGCAGTTCAGCTTTATGCTTCTTGTCCCAGCATCACTATTAACAGCACCCACTTTCATCGATCTCAACAGTGTCCTGATTTAGGAAATGGATTTATATGATCACCCAAATGTTAAATTAAGTGACTGACCTAAAATGATATGGAAGAGCTTTGTGATAGCTGTGAAATGTAACCAAATCAACAAAATCCTAGTCAAGTTTTCTCCCTTACTATCACTCACATACATAGTGTTTCCAATAATTTTAAAAGTTCACAGTCACTCTCCGTAGAAACAATAAAACTATTACCAACAGTCTAGAATTATAGCCTGCTGAAACGCAAAAATTTTATTTAAAAGCATCTCCACTGTAAGTCAATACCTTGTGTCAATAATTCACATGGCCTCTCCTGAATTTACACTTTTAGCAAGAAGATACAGAGATTCTAAATGACTAGTAACCAAGCACAATAACCTGCTAAAATGAGAATCATTTCCATGCTTCCAGGGTGTTCTAAAACATAAAATAAAAACATTCGCTACCAGAGGCTCTTCAAGTCAAATTAGAAAAATAGTGCCAATAAAGTCTGTTTTAAGATAATGCAAAATTCAGGGAGAATAAATCCTAAGACAAGAAAAAGTGTCCAAAATAGGTATTACTCTGCTAAAGAAACTGACAAGAAACTTGCTCAGTTAGTACACTAAGTGACTACACTACTCACCTTATAAAATCTAAAAGGAAACTCTGACCAACGAGGAACAACATCCTCTAAACAAATGTAAACAGAACCTGTGCTGTAGCTGAACATCTCACATTACCAAAAATTGTTGGTGGTTATGGGGCAGGAAGCTGGAAGATGCGGAAATTTAAGGATTTCAGTCTTCTTTTCTTCCACCCAGTCATGTGACAAATATTTACTGAGCACTTACTATGCACATTGTCTACAGAGACAAAACAAAACAGACATAGTCCCTGCCCTCATGGAATTGACTTCTAATGGGAGGAATCAACATTAAACCAGTGTCTGAGAATTACAGAGCAACATAATTTTATATTATAAAAAGTTAAGGTAAAGAATAAGATGCTTCAAGAAAGAATAATAAAAATCAAGATGGTATAAATTTAAACTATGGCCAGGGAACCATTTGCTGAAGATGGAACATGTAATCTATGCAGTCACTGGTCAAAAGAAGAGTATGGGAGGAGATAGATTATTCCAGAGAGGGACCCTGATGTACAAAATTCCTGAGGTGAAAAAAGAAAAAGAAAAAAAAAAGCTTAGCCTATATATGCACATAACAGATTTATATAAAAAAAACTACATGAAAAATTCCCAGAGCTTCACAAATAGCAGAGAAATTACCTTAAATTAACAAATGCAATAAATTCCAAATAAAAAGTTTTGTCAAGGCTGAAACAATGAAACTCTATTTTCGGCACCACTATATCAAGATGCGTTAAGCTGTAAGAAAGCCCAAATAGTTAATAAGAAACACACTTAGTGTCTACTCATCATGAAGTCTGTAGGTACCCAGTTACAGGGTTCATTCAACAGCTCAGAAAAGTCAAGGCGGTAAGTTGGAATCTCTTGTATTCTCTTGTCCTTTCTCACAGGCTTTTTTCTTCATGGTTGCAAGATGGCTGCTAAGCTTCAAGAATTAGTCCTCACATTAGCAACCCAAGCAGGAAAGAGATAGCATAATCCAACTCTCCTTTGTGAATACCTATCTTTTAAAGGGAAGCAAAATCTTTTCCAGATAACTTCCAGCCAACATCCTCGTCTCATTAACCAGATCTGTGTCTTGTGGCTACCTCTGGCTATAAGAAAGGCTGGAAAACCAAGAATCTGGCCAAAAGGGAATGGAATCACCATGACTACATTAGACCATTATGATTCATTTCCAGGAACTAGGCACACGGCCACTCAAACAAAATTATTGTTCTGTTGGCCAAGAAGAAGCATGGCTGTTGCATAGATAACTAACACTATCTGAAGTCACCCAATAATTTTTACAGGTAAGTTATTTAGAGCTTATGCAATTGATTCATTCATTCAACTGTTTTATTAATCATCAAGCATATGCAAAGCTAGACACAAAGTGTTGAGGAAACAATTGTAATAAAAAACAGACATGGTCCCTGTCCTCCCGGAATATACAACCTGATAACAGAGAAAAATATTGATCAAATAAACACACAAAAAGAGATATAGAACTCTGGCAAGACTGCTGTCATGAACTTTGTTGCCTTTTACCTAAAATCAGTCCCTGTTCTCTTGGTAACTACTTCAATTTCACTGTATGTACCCCCACATGCCTACCTACCCATCCCCAGCTTTCACAGCCTGTATACCTTGGGGGCAGCTGCCCCCGTTCTTGCCTCTAGGATTTAGGCGGGTGGCTCAAACCTAAACTAACTGTAATCCTATGTGCCCTAACCACAGTTATTGGTTAGAGATGGATGAGCACACAACTCAATTAGGGCCAAAGAGGTGAACAGAGAGAACTGTAGGGCACTCCTGATCCAGAAGCTCTCTCTTCCGACATTCTGGAAACAAGTGCCCCAGAATTGCTGGTGTCCTTCCACAACCAAGAAAGAATGCCAGCCTGAGGATAAAGTTGACATTGTATAAGACAGAGTGGAAAAAAGGACAAAAGCAGGTCTTTGACAACATCACTCAAATAAACCAATCCTAAAGCCCATCTGACTTCCGAACTTTCAAGATCCATGAAACAATAAAGCCATTATCTTGGTTCAAATCTATTTGACTTGGGTTTTCTGTTACTTGCAACTGCAGTCGTTCTCAGTTAAAAAATACACTCACAACATTAAGAGGGCTTAAAAGAGGAAAATGTGCTTAAAGTTTGAGAAAGTGTCTTTGAGTATCTCTTAAACTCATACCAGGCAAATTAGGAAAGCTGGAAAGAATATTCCAGGCAGTTGGATCAGCATTTGCAATGGCCCCTCAGGGTCATATTGACTGTGTTAGTGAGTTTACATAAACTTTTTTAGACTTTATTCTAAAAATGATGTGGGGGTGGTATGGGAGAATGGGGGAAGGGTGCCTAGCTGGCTCAGTTGGAAGATCATGCAACTCTCCATCTCGGAGTTGTGAGTTCGAGCCCCAGGTTGGGTGCAGAGATTACTAAAATAAATAAACTTTAAAAAAAATTTTTTAATAATAAAACAAAAATGAGGCAGAGGGGTTTTCTGGGGAGAAGGAAGATTAGCATAAATTACTGTCACATTAATCTATACTAAACATTTTATTTTCAAATAGTTGTCAAGACCACAGAAAAGGATTTTCAGAAAACAGTATAACTTAGCACCCATGGACTCTCCTCTAACAGAAGGGCATTCCAACTCAGATTGAACATTCTGGTGAAACTGACCTTATTGTTAGGAAATGTATTAATCCGGGACAGTTTACCCAGAGCCTTTAAAAAGTAGGGAGTATAGGCGATTCTTGGAAGACCAGGGCTCTACAAATGAAAGCGGTCCCGTAACTACCATCACAACCAGATCTCAGAAGGCTGGAGGGGCTCTCACTGCACGTAGAAGCCAAGGTGTGAATGGGATTTCTAACAGAGCTTCAGGTCATCAAAGCTTGGGCACATGCACTTATTTCAAAGTACTCGAAGACTTGAAATAGGTAACAATGTCCATACATGGAAATGTCAAGGAGGGAGAGTATGCCTCATAAGCTTTGTTCTATTTCATGATTTCTCCATTTTCACTCTTCCCTGCAGTCCAGAATTCCAGAAATCGTTATAAAGATATTTCTCCCAATAAACCAATCCTTATTAAATGAAGCTAACTCTGTATCACTGTCTGCCAATATTACTGCAATCCATTTCACACAAGCCAGGCTTTTATACTCTTAACTATTATTAGTTAACTCAAGCTCACAATTACAAAATATACAGGACACAGGTTTGCCAAGCTGAATTGCTTTAGTTGTGCTCAGCAAATAAATTTTTAAATTAGAAAGCTATGAAATATTAAATCATATAAAAATATTCACTATAATGGCAAAGAAATCATGAGTTCTGTTTAGCTTCTACTGTTAATAACATTCTCCAGCGTAATACTGCAATTGACTGTATGTATATGTCCCCCCAAAATTCATATTAAAATCCTAAGTTAAAAACCAAGGTGATAGGGCGCCTGGGTGGCTCAGTTGGTTAAGCGACCGCCTTCGGCTCAGGTCATGATCCTGGAGTCCCAGGATCGAGTCCCGCATCGGGCTCCCTGCTCGGCAGGGAGTCTGCTTCTCCCTCTGACCCTTCTCTCTCTCAAATAAATAAATAAAATCTTAAAAAAAAAAAAAAAAAACCAAGGTGATAGTATAAGGAGGTAGGGCCTTTGGGTGATTAGATCATGAGGATTCCTAAGGAATGGAATCAGTGCCCTTATAATAGAAGCCCCAGAGAGATCCCTTGTGCCTTCCATGTGAGAACACAGCAAAAAGGCAGCCATCTGTGAACCAGTAAGCTTTCACCACTGAATTTACCAGCACCTTGGTCTTGAACTTCCCTGCCTCCAGACCTGTTAGAAATAAATTTCTATTGCTTATAAACTACGCAGTTTATAGTATTTTGTTATAGTAGACCAAACACACTAAGACAAGTATCAAAGTTTGTGAGATAATAGGAAATATATATATTGGTCTCTGCCCCCAGTTCCTGTCCCCTAAAACCCTTGTAGTTTTCCAAATGGTAGGAATACTAAAAGCATCTCTTGTTCTAAAATGTGGTCTTTGACCCCAGCCCTGACACAGGGATCCTAAAACCTTTGAAAATTCCTAAGTGATAAGGGCACTAGGAGCATCATTTGTTCTAAAGAAGTGACTCAGGCTCCTGTAAGGGTCCTGAAGGGAGCTGGTCACCAGAAAGACTAAGCCATGATTAGGCACTTGGGATTTTTGGCCCTATCCCCCCATCCCCACTTCTCTAGAGAACAGAGGGGCTGGAAATGTTGCTACTAATTGATCATGCCTACATGAGGAAGCTTCCAACAAATCTCAATAGTATGGGGTTTGCAAAGCTTCCAGGTGGGGGTGAACACATCCACACAGGAGGGGTGATGCACCCAAACTCCATAGGGATAGAAGGTCCTGCACTCAGGGCCCTCCCAGACTTCACCCTAGGTATTTCTTCACCTGGCTGTTCATCTGTATTCTTTATCATAGCCTTTAATAAACTGGTATATGTGTTTCCTTGAGCTTTGTGAGCCTCTCCAGTAAATTACTCAAACCTAAGGAGGGGTCATAGAAACCTCCAATATGCAGCCTAATCGGATAGGTGTGGGTAAACTGGGGACCTACTAGTTGCAATTGGCATGTGAAGTAGGAGAGGAGGGGGGTCAGTCTTGCAGGAATATGGAATCTGAGGCTACCTTCAGGTGGTATCAGAATTGAGCTGAACTGTAGGACACTCAGCTGGTGTTGCAGAGAATTGCTCTGGTGTCAGCAAAAACCCCCAAACATCTGGTGACCATAGGTGAAATGTTCTGTTTGCGTAGTTAAGGAGATACACAGGAAAGAAACACACAGCAGGAAAGAACTGTGGGATTTTCCTTTACAAAGATATATCGTCCTGGGGCACATGGGTGGCTCAGTCTGTTAAGGTCTGCCTTCAGCTCAGGTCATGATCCTTCGGTCCTGGGATCAAGCCCCACGTTGGGCTCCCTGCTCAGTGGAGCCTGCTTCTCCCTCTCCCTCTGCTGCTCCCCCTGCTTGTGTTCTCTCTCTCTCTCTCTCAAATAAATAAAATCTTAAAAAAAAAAAAAAAAAGATATATTGTTCTTCCAAGATAACAGTCAACATCACAGGACTCAGTACTGTATATCAGGAGACACTGACCTGGTGTTTCATCAGGGATCAGCAAAACATAGGCTGTTTTCTTCTTCTCAACAGAGTCAACAGTGCAGATCCTAAGTGTTTTCTGTAAACGACCAACTAATCTGGACAAACAAGAGATGGCAGTTACTACTCCCCACTCAAAGAAGTCCATCAGAGCTTCAAATTTGTCTTTATAAGAATTACTGACATGAAATGTTTGTAAACTGCCTGGAAACGCTCCTGGAAGAGAAAATACACTTTGAATAAATAATAGCTGTCATTACCATCACATATAGCTGGTTGATTAACAAATCATTCGAAAACATACAAACAAGAAAACATCATTCCCTCAAGTTATCCCTCATAACTAGCAGGAAAAAGAATGAAGGTGATCTGTAGCAGAATACTGCCATAAATGACACTGGAAAATAATTCCCACGTTGGTGGTGGCTTGTATTAGGAAAAGATGGTTTCTTTCCTCTAGAAGGCAAAGAATTTGTTAAAAAAAAAAAATTCTCTAGAAGTGACATTTGATACACTTCACACAAAATCGATTGTCAGTTTTACCTATGCTGCCCACAAGCAGGGAAACCCTGAGCCTCCAATCAATGAAGTTAGACTGTCTAGCTGCTTTCTAACTTTCAGAGAACAGATTTTCTTAGGTATATTTGAAAAGAGCTTCTTCTACAGAAAGGTGAGTCTCAAAAATCCCTCATGAGGTAATGTCTGTGGCACACTTGAACAGACAACCTAAAAAAGGTATTCGATTTAAGTCTTTTCTAAGACATGGTAAAAGAAAAAAAATGTAACTTTATCTTAAAAGACTAAAAAGGTAGTATAAAAATCAACATTTGAGATTTTCTGAATATTTGTTAGGAGCTAACCAGTTAGCTTTTACAAATAAGTGAATATCCAACTAAATTAAAATTCAAATATGTCTGAAATTTACCCATATTATCCAAGAAAAATTAATACATTTCCAACTCCTAAAGCTTTCACTGTAGACCGTCTGTGAGACAGTGTAGCATCATGGCTAGACAGATCACATCTTGGACCAATGCCCACCCTCCCCGCTTCCTAGCTGCTTAACTGCAGCTCAATAATCTAACCTCTCAGCTTCCCTGTCCTGAAATGCAGTTAACAGCTTTCCTTCCCAGTGGGTCTCCAAAGGATTAACTGAGATCCTACAAGGACTCAGCTGGTATCCACCCTGATGGCCTTTCCAGCTGCATCTCCTGCACTCACCTTCAAGCATTCTCCTACTCCCTCCCTCAAAAGGCCCTCCCTCAGTGTTCCATAGGCGGTGATCACCTTTCCCTAAACCTCACTCACTCTCTCCTTTACCCTTTCTAAGGGTAAACCTTCATCCTGCAGTAACCATCTTACTACCGCACCCACACATCCAAATACTGTAATTCCTTTCAAGGCCCAGCTCAAACCTAAATTCTCTCAAGTCCAACATGAACACTACCTCCTCCAAAAAGCCCCCTAATTCCCACAGGTCAATGTTTCTCTACCAGGCTGCGACCAATCTCCTGGGTAATTTAAAAAAAAAAAATTTTTTTTTCCTAAAGCCTGGGCATCAGCCATGTTCACTTTGTCCATCTGAGGTGTGGCCCAGGCACCACCCATGGAAGTGACTGCTCATGCTGAGACCCCACAGCGCTTCCCCAGTACTTCCCCTGCAGCACTTTGTACTATCTTAATTACATACAGATTGTATTTAAACTGTAAACTTTTGGAAAAAGGGATCAGTATTTGATTTATAGCCCTCAAATATCCACAAGAACAGTGGCTTGAACTACCAGGCTGATCAACTATCCCTTGTTAAATGCAGAGGTAAACAGAATTTCAGTACTCCTAGAATACAGGATCAAAAATACGGTTTAAAACAAAAGCCAACCAACACCTGAAAAACCAACCTATATTTCAATAGTTCAGATGTTAAGTTCTACTTGGGTGAACTAGCCAACGTCAAAAAAATAATTTATCCACAAAACAGACGAAACATCATCGTAATAAATCAGGTACGGGCTAATCACGTCTGGTTTCACAGACGGTCCCTCCCATCCCCTCTCCCAGAGTTTCCTGAATGGGTCATGGTCCCTCATGCCTCCTGCTTTGAATATACACTACAAGCTCTTACCACATTCTTTATCTGGCTGTTACTAGCTCATTGTGTAAACACCTTCTATGATGGAAAGTCTTTCCTTAGGTCAAAGTCCTAGTCGAATGGCCCTCTTCTGTACTCCCCCGACACTTGGTAATATTACCCCATCATAGCACCTGTCAAAACAAATTAATACTTTGCTTATCGAGTTCCCTGTCCATTTCTGGGGAGAAAGATTCTCTTCATGGTAACTCCATCATCTTGGATAATATATGGCACTTAGGAAGTGTTCAATAAATGCTGAATAAATGAATGAATGAGTCTGTTCATACTCAGTTCAAATTCAGTCTGTTCATCTATAAAAAGGAATTGATATCCAAGGTCTCTTCCAGCTTCATATTCTATTAGAATGAAGGATCAATAAAAACAAATGACAATTACATAAAGATTTAGATCCATGTTTGGAGTGGAATAATTTCTAAATCATAATGTCACAAGTTGCTCATTTATACAAAATTTTCTTTACACATCATTTTAATATTTAAGCCTAAGACAGTATACTTCTGTCCTATTACTTATTATGTTTGGAGAAATTTCTCTTCAAAAAGCATTAAGTGCTCATTAGCAATCCAGCAATCCTAATTTTAATACAAGGTTTTACATAGGTAAAGAACTATTAGTATTTCTTAACTATGGATAGGTGAATACTAAGGCAATTTTTACATTTTGAGGCCAAGATGGTAGTAGGTGGGTACCGCTAGCTTATAGTCAGCTCAGAACAGATGCACATTAAAGGACATATAAGTAAGTAAGTAATCCTCAGGTACTGGCCCAATTCCAGTTTCAACCTCAGATAGAGCTATTATTGAAAACAGTCATCTCTGCAATAAAGATGTACAAAAATAGAGATTTAGCTTTGGGATGTAGTTTTTTTTTTTATTAGTTGTTCAAGGCAATGATATCCAAGATTATGGTATATTATTTTAAATACAATAAAAGTATTTTTGTGAGGACTTATCTTAGAATCTACTGGGACGCTATCACTTTCCTAATCTCAACTATTCTTTGTACTAACAGATGACTAGGCTACCCAAACAAACTAAACTTTATATATTTATTTGAAAAGCTTTATTTGATTATAACAAAGTTAAGGTCATTTAGATACATTAATTATATACATTAATGATTAAATTGCCCGATAATTAGACATAAACAATTGTATACAGTAATAATTACTCCAACTTCATTTTGTAGATGATAGCAAAATATAATAATGCAAGTCCTACTATTTTTATTTTTTTTAAGTTTATTTATTTAAGTAATCCCTACAGCCAACCTGAGATCTAGAATTCACCAACCTGAGATCAAGAGTTGCATGCTCTATGACGGAGCCAGCCAGGCACCCCACTTTTTAAACAAGCCAATGTAACTTTCATGTTTTTTTCTTTTACCTTGATAGCTTTCTTTATTTTTAACTTGCATGAATACTGTAGTTTTCCCAGGTGCCGCATTTTATATCATTAGCACTCATAAAATATTAAGAGAAAATGGCTCTAAATCTTACTCTGTAATAATGTGCAATTCCCTTGGTCTTGAACCTTTAATGCCAAGGAAAACTCAAAATATTAAAATCTCTTTCAATAATCCTGAGGTAAGACTTGCCCAATGACCTGATCAACCTGCAAGAGTGACAGAAGTTCAGATACCCTGTAGAAAACTATTTTGATGCTCATAGATGTGGGAGAGCTTAAAAAAAAAAAAAAAAGATTTAAAAATCTTTTTAAAAGATTTTAATGAAAGTATGTTCTCTTGGGGGGCCTGGGTGGCTCAGTGGGTTAAGCGTCTGCCTTCAGCTCAGGTATGATCTCCGGACCCTGGGTTCCAGCCGGGAGTGGGGCTCTCCGCTCAGCAGCGAGTCTGCTTCTTTCTCCCTCTGTGATCTCGCTCGCTCTCGCTTTCTCCAAATAAATAAATAAAATCTTACTTAAAAAAAAAAAATGTTCTCTCCCATGCGTTTTTTTAAAATGCTATTGCATTATAACGAGTAGTATTAACAATATATCTGGGTGCAAGGACACCACGTTGCAAGTACACTAAAGTGCAGTAAGATCAGAAAAGTGTTTCCTGCCTCTAAAGTTCCAGAAAATACGAGATTTTGATATAAAGCAAGTGCCATTTTAAAACCAGGTAAACTTAAAGATATGAAATACAACCACAACTCAGTGGTTGAAGAAAAACGGATGTTGAGGCAAACTTGTTTTTTACGTCTAAAGTTACTCCTAGCTCTGTTTTGAGCAAGAAAACTGTGGCTCTTCCTAAAGTTGACTATAGACAGAAAAAGTCCCAAAACAAGACAGATGCTTTGCAAACACAGTAAGGAGAACTAGCTCAGGCTTCTCTACGCCCAGTCCTACGCTCAGGGACCACAACGACCAACTTTATTCACCACCGTAACAAGGTGATCCTGAAAAGCTGACGTCTTCAGAGAAAGACCAAAAGAGAAAACTTAGCCATGAAGATCTTCAAGAGAAAACTTGCTTAACTTCTTGCTTTGCGTCTGAAATAGCCCAACAGAGTCCTTAAATCCCCGAGGTTTTCCCAATTAATTACCCACGCCACCCCACCTTTTGTATACATTAGATGACAAGACTCTGGGTCTGAATACTCAAAGTAAAACCTCGAGAGCTCAAAGAACACCCGAAAGAGGGGCAATCCCGTGGCCAAGTAACTCCCCACCACCAGCACGGACCGCCCACGTCGCACCCCACGCTGCAGCGAGGCCGGCACTTACCCACCGCTCGCCCAGGAGACCCAAACCCGGGTGTTTCAAATCTGAGGCGCGGCACGCTGCCTACTCTCCTGGGAAGGCTCTTACCTGCCGCACCCCCTACCTTAAAGATACCCCCACAGCACGCCGGGCGCTGCCATTTTGACAAGAAAGGGGTCCTTGCTCCCGAGGCCCTTAGCCGGTCGCCCCGGGCGGAGCCAGAGCACCAGGGAGTCCCTCACCCATCGCCTCTGCGCCCCCCGCGTCCCGTCCCTGCGCTCAGAAAGCGCCCTGCACTGGGGGCCCACAGACAGAGCGCGGTAAAGTAAAGGCCCCCTGGAAACCCGGCTCGGCCTCTCAGGCAGCGCGGAGGGCGGCCCTGGCGCAAGGGGCGGGTCATCTGCGGCCGGGGGCGGAGCGTCGACCGGCGGCGCGCTCGGTAACCCTGGCAACGCGGCCTCGGGCCTCGCGGAGGTGCGACTAGGCGCTGCGGCGTAACGCTACATGTTCCCGCCTCGGGCCGTTCGCGAAGGCGCTCCTAGACGGGCTGCGCGCACGCAGTGCTTCAGCCTCCGGCCGGCGTCCCTCCACAGGCTCAGCCCTTGCCCTGCGGCCGTTCCCCCTCCCGCCTCAGCCCGCTGGTAGGGCTGCTGTACGCCGAAGCCTCGAGGCGCCGGAGCCTCGAGGCGCGGGCGGAGGACGGGAACGCCTTCGTGTCGGCGCCTCCCCCTTAAGCTGTCCGGAGCCCGCCTGCGCCCGCCTCCGAAGCGGCGCGCGACGCCCAGCGCCCGCAGGCGCGGGCCGGTCCTCACCCAGGCGTAGGCCCGGCCGGCTAGCAAGACCGAGCCCCACGGCATTTTATTTTATTTCGTTCGTGGTTTTGCATAGACTGAAGTTTCGTGGGGTAGGTTAAACTCGGGACCTTCTCGAAGAGGACCCATTTATTATTATTTTTTTTTCCTTCCAAAATGGCAGCCTCCAGCCGCGCACAAGTGTTAGATCTGTACCGGGCGATGCTGAGAGAGAGCAAGCATTTCAGCGCCTACAATTACAGGTGACCCGGCGGGCGGCGGGGGCCGGGAGGTCCGGGGTGCGGGGAGCTCCTGTCCCGCGCCGGCGACTTCGGGACGGGAATGCACAGGCTCCGCCGCGGAAAAGCGTACCCCTGTCGACCAGCGTGGCCCTCTGAAACCTCGGGGGGAAAGCAAGGGTGGGCTTGCCCTTCGTTGTATCGGAGAAGAGGTTCAAGTCCTGTGATGTTTTCCCCCAAGTCGAATAGCGTGGTTCTCTGGGAGCGTGGTTCCTGGTGTGTTTCTGCCATGAGAAGAGTGGATGTGGAAGCTGCAGGTGCTCAAGCTAGGACCCATTGGTCGCATACCTAGAACTTCCCCTAGGATTGCAAGAGTCGATAGTGGAAGTGAGCAGCCAGTAACACATGTCTGAAAGCTGAAGCTTCGCTCTAGCCTCTCTAATATCCTGGGTGCCTTAACTGGCTTTTTTGGTTGCAAGAATCAAATCTTTTCTACTTAGGGCACTGGCTTTGAGGAGGGCGTGAGGCGAGGACAGGGTTTGTAAGAAGGAGATTCAAGGAGCTGTAAAGGAAAAAAACTCACAAACTTCGGGGATACCAAACGTTTATCTTGGCCTCGTCAGATGGGGATACAGCTTAAAGCATCTTTGCAGCAGAATGAGAGTCTAAACTTAAATCCCTCAGTGTAGCACACAACTTTCTCTATGCCCCTTTCTCATATTTGCTCCTGAGTCCCTTAATCATTTCATATATCTTTCGTCTACCTCACAGCCTCTGCTTTCTTTTTTGCTTCCTTTTAACTTCTGACCCATCGTTACTGTATGTATCTTAATGATTTTCTCTCTGCATCCTTCCAGATTTGGTGTTTCTTACTAACTACCTGATCATCTCAGAGTTCGAGCCATATTTATGCCAGGTCTCACTTTGGGTGACTGGCCAGCCTAAGAGTGTCCTAGGAGAGAGTCTGGTCAGATGGGCGCCACCCTCCCAGTGGGTATATGAGTTGGCAGGCCCTGTGATAAGTAGACCCATTACAACATTGGTTATGGGACAGAATACCAAACCTCTCAAGCAGTGACTATCTAATTTTTAGATACCTGCATAGAAAAGTTATTCATCCTTTAAATTTGAGAACAACATCTGGGTCCTACCAGTGAGACCAGTCAGATGGTTTAAAGAACCATTTCATGGGAGAGCATGATTTTACTTAATGACTTTGGAAGGTAAAGTTTGTAAACATTAGGGATACTGGTGGAATTTTAACAAAAAATTAGCAAAGTACTTAGCACCAAGAACTTCACCAAGTCTGTTGAAGAAAGCTACAAAATATTCAAGTGAATAAGTGGAAACCAGTTATTTGCAGTCTGGAAGAAGGTATTTTGTCATTTATATTTACTGAGAATGAGCAAGAACTGGGAATCAGCACACAGGTCATACACTGCAGGGAAGGATAGGGTAGATATGAAAGCACATCATGGAAAAGTCAAGGAGGAGTCCTCAGAGAGTATGTCATCTTCAACAAGTCACTCAACCTTAGTAGTTCAATTTTCTTTCTTACAAAATTAGCTTGTTGGACCAGGTAATCTCTGAGGACTCTTACATTACTAAAAATCCGTTTGGAAATGATTTATGAGCCAGGTGCTGAAATCCACATTTGAGGCAAAATTTTTATCAAGTGAATAAATGCCAAGTCAACAGGGGTAAACTGCAGAAAAACCATTCAAATTGTACCTGGTGAGCAGAAAATTGGAAATGAGTTTCTGTATGAGCCACTGTAAAGTAATATACATTTAGAAAATAATTGTTCAAATTATACTTCGAGTAATGCTTTTGAACTAAATTTATTATACATGTGTAAACGTATTAACTATAGGAATCTAGTAATCATTTTACACTTTCTTGAAATCATGGACCTAAAACCTGAGATTCCCACTAGTATGATCTCTAAGATAATAAACTTGTTAAAAAATAATTTCCTTCTGTATTAAGGCTATGTCTTGTGAATTTCAAAGACAGCCCCTTCCCCCTTGTGAAGTTCTCTGTATTGGGCAATGCCCTTTAAACACTCTTGTCTTGAGTTCATCCTCTTTTGAGATTCAGTTCAATCATGACCTCAGGACAAAGGTTTTCCTAATTCTCCTCATTCACAACCCCAACCTCCATCCAAACCGGTCTTTTCCTAAGTGTCATTTTACTTCAGTGCTTCCAAAAATGTGTCTGAAGACTAATCTGCCCTGTGTGGTACCAAAACCTGGAGATAGAAAGATAAGAGCTTTGGGTTCAGCAAAGCACCTACATCAATGGCTTTTTTAACCTCTGTGGGACAGTTATAGAAACCATTTTCACAAACTGTTGAGTGCTGTGATGGGCATGCACGGGGGTGGAATCAAGAACACTTCCCAGAAGATGACATTGGGTCAAAGGCGTGAAGCAGCATAGTACACTCCAAGAACAACAAACAGTAGAAGATTATTTAATTGCTGGAGAGTTAAGTGTGATTCAAGGGTGACAGAGGATGAGACTGAGGGTGAAAAAGACCACATACTAAGGGGCCTAGGCACCATGCTAAGAAACTTGGACTTTATTCTTAGCTGACAGGCAGCCAATAAAGCCATTACATACTAACATAAATAACATTTTTATGAAAAGTAACCATTAAATTAGTGACAAGAGTGACATTGTTCGACATTTTTGCAAATCTCTTTAATGTTTGTCTTAATAAAAGAAGGGTAGATTCTTATATTTGTGTCTGCCTACGGCCTGTTGCTATATCACATGTCATTTAGCCTCTGGGAAATTCCACTGTACACCCATAAGAAAATGAGAGTAACGGGCAGATGTCTTCTTGGTATTGTGAAAACAGTTTTCCTGATGGATCCCCTGAAAGGTCTCAGACCCCCCACTGGCCCCAGGCCCACACTTGGGTAACACCGTCGTGTCTAAAAACGAGAAGAGAACAAGCAATGAGAGTAGTATCACAGAAGTCCAGATAGTCCCGTGTTCTGAGAAAGTGGTTATGGTCAGGGGCACTTGCTTTAGCGAGGTCCAATAAATGAAGATGGAAGTGTGGTCCCTGGTGTCGGCAGTACGGAGATCTCTAGGGACCTTTACCAGAGCAGTGTTAGTGAGGTGGTTAAGGCAGAACCTGGATTATGGGCGTTGAGAAGTGAATCAGAAAGAAGTGAACAGCCGCAGTCAGTGTAAACCAACCCGCCACCCCAGGAACTCTGGTTAACATGATAGGGGAGTTTGGACAACTGCTAGAGCAAGACCCCACAAGAGGTGAGAAGTGCTGTGCCTGAGAGCACAGCTGGTCTTGGGACAGGAGGAGGGACACTTTTTCATCAGTGGGTGAAGGAGGTGAAGATGGGAAAGGATGGGAGGTTGAGGTGATTCATGCCATGCCTGACAGCCAGTTTCTGGATAAAGTGGAAAATAAGTGGATGTTGAGGAAGCACTGTGCTCTCAGATTTATTATTACATATATCAAACATTATTGTCATTGTAGGTTTACTTGTGTCTGCCATTCATTCCTTGAAAGCAGAAATTCTGTTTTCGATCTGTATCCCTAGTGCTTAGCACAGTAACTATGCAGTATATGTTTATAATTATTTGTTAAAAAGTAAGAGGAGATTGTATTCAGAGGTATTTTTTATCAGCCATTTCTCCTCTTATAGGTTAAAAATAATGTAAAATATGAGAAAAAGCAAAAATAATGCCCAAATGCTTACCAAATTATCAGAATTTCTTCTTTCTTCATTAAATATTTGAGTATTATGCCTCTTGTACACTAAGCTTTGCGGTGAGAGCTGCAAATTAAAATGAGCCTTCCATTAATGGTAGACAGTGGTAACTGACCATTGACCTTAAAAAACAAAAGAGCCCATTATTTTACCAGCCAAATGAGTCTATTTGGGAACGGAGGAATTGCAATTCGGGACAGGCAGGCTGTGGCAAACCATAAGCCAGTCTGGAGAACAAAGGAGAAGAAAAAGGAGGAGGTTGGGAGGGGCTGCTTGGAACAAAAGACTCTTGGAGGAAAGTGAAGAGTTCAGGGTGTTGGTGGTTCCTCATTGGCTGAGGTTGTGGCAGTTTCTCCTTGGCTGGTTGGTTGCCGGGCAAGGAGAAAACCTTCTTTCTGCTGGGATAGTAATGTGAACTTCTTCCAGTCCATTAGTGTGGGGTAAGCTAGATGGAAAGTTCATGAGTGACAGGTCCCCCTAGAGGGCTTGCCGACTACATTTCAAATGAGACTTCCCTTTATTAATTTTCATAGTATCATCAGAAGTTTATCAGTAAAGTTCATGGGGCACTTGGGTGGCTCATTCGGTTAAGCGTCTGCCTGCAGCTCAGGTCTTAATCCTGGGGTCCTGGGATGGAGCCCAGCACTGGGCTCCCTGCTCAGCAGGGAGCCTGCTTCTCCCTCTTCCCCTCCACCTCCCCCCGACTCATGCTCTCTCGCTATCTCTCTCGCTCTCTCAAATTAATAAAATCTTAAAAAAAAAAAATTTATCAGTAAAGTTCAAAGGAGGAAAAGGTGTAAAGGGGAGCTGTCCTCATAAGCACCACCTTAAAAATAGATTATCAATAGGAATGCTTTTGAGTACAAGTAATAGAAAACCTTTACACAGTACATAAGGGGTTTATTCTCACATAGAGAAGGTCTAGAGGTGGGTAGCTGGTCAAACTGATTTAGCCACTAGATGATGTCAAGGTGTCTTGAGTGTTCGCTTTCCTCTCATGCTTATGCCTGATGGTTGCAAACAGCTATTGAAGTTCCAAATATATCCTTATTGAAGGCAAGAAGCAGAAAAAACGGGCGCCCCAACCAGGAAAAAGTAAGCTTTTGTCTCATAAGGAAAGGGTAAACTTGGAACCATTCTAGTGGACTTCTGGTTATAGCATTGACCAGAACTCTGTTACATTTTTCTCACTAGCTGGGCATGGGGCTGGAAAATGAGGGTGTAGCGATTCCAGCCTCTGTAGTGGAATGACTGCTGGGCCAGCCACCAGTTAGTGTCTGTGCAACTAGGGACATGTAGACATGGGTGGAGGAGCATTCCAGGCACAGACAATGAGGTGTCGGGGAAGTAAAACACAAGGGGCACCTCGGAGCCAGAAGCACTGGATTGGAGTTCCAGCATAAGCTGACTTTGAGTGCTGGTCGAAATAGTCAGCAAGTGATGAAATGGGTCTAAAACAAAGGTGAGGATAGAAAGGATAAACAGTTTGACTAAAGTCTCACAACTGGTAAATGATAGAATGGGAACTAGAATGCCTCCCAGCCCCTAGGGCACTGCTTTTTCCAGGACTCCACCCTCCTCAGTGGAAACTTCCTACAACCCCATGCATCCTCTGACTTGGCCTTCAAAAGTTTGAGAAACATCAATCCAAAGATATTTATTTTCACAATTTATTTTCCAGCTGAAGTAGCTAAACAGGCTCTCCCTAGTTTTGTGACTGGTAAATTACTAACTGTTGGTAATGTCAGGTCTCAGTTACTACCTGCTGCACCACTGAATGCAACATGATTGAAGCCTGATTGAAGTCTTAATGAATGGACTAAATAATGGTTCCTATTTAGTAGTCTATTCTCTTTGAACTAGAAACTGAGGACGTGGAACCTTGAGCTCCTGGACACAGCAGGAACCAGGCAGAGGGTTTCCTCCACAAGTTCTGTACTTAGTGTTACAGATCTTTTGACATTGACTACCTGTTTTGCCCCATGTACCACTGATTGATCAAGAATGCCAAGGTGAATAAACTAATTTAATGTGAATAGCATCAACACCAAGCACCTTTCCCTTTCTAAAACAGGACAGCTGCACTAAAGACCTCACTGCCGAATATTCTTTGGCTTTGGAACAAATGAACAAATCCAGTTTTGTCTGTTCCTAACAGTTCTTGAAAGCTCATATATATTATTGCACTAGAGCTTTGGAGTAGGTAGAATACTGGTCCAGCAGCTTTTTGGCATTTTTAACAAGATTATTAGGATTTTCCCCCAGTAAAAAAGTTTTCTGTTTTTTCTTAAGTCTTGAAATGGATGTGTATATTATGAGCAATCAAAGAAACCACAGAATTCTGTAATAAGCAGCCAAAGTAGAGTTTTGCTCACTATAAAATGTTGACAAATCATACCTCTCTGAAAATTTTTTTAACTTTTATGTTACAGGCTATGCAAGAACACAGAAAAGGAGGAGAGGAATAAAAGAGAAAAAGGCAACTCTTTAATTTTCTAAGTTCTTCCCAAATTTACTCTTAAATTTGTTCCAAGTATCTACTATTGAACTCATGGAATAGCCTATGGCACTTTATTAGAACTATTGTTACCTGATCCCTTCTTTTTACAAATCCCCACAACAACTAGAGACAGTTCTTTGTACTGAAGAAAAACAGCTTCTTAGACTCTTCAAAGAAGGATTATTCATTACCATTAAATATGCTTGACATTTCAAAAAAATTTTTTTCTTTTATGGTTGCTAAGTTCTGCCATGTTGAGTGATAATGATTTTGAAAAATAAGTAAAATTGTACAATTAACCTCGAAAAGAAAATATTTAACATAGTCAACAGCCTGAATTGTGGGGAAAAATAACATTTTTTACTCTTGACAGTAGAGCAAAGTGTTAAAAAATTATTAGATCTATGTGTCATTGTTGACTTACTGAGTTTAGTTTTTATAAGAGTTTCCAGATTCCATTTCTTCTATTTATACTTCATCTTGGCCCCTAAACATTTAAAAAATTTATAAGAATACATACAATAAGATGAAATAATTGTCATAATTAAAAAATAATAAATGAGAGAATCGGGGCAAAGAGAAAATAGAGAATGTTGTTAAGACAGTAAAGGAGTAAAGCTAGACCACAAAATGCAAAAAGTAAATGAAATCCCGTAAAGTATCTTTAAATTATTCTGTGTTATACCAGGGTAATGCTTTTTTTTTTTTTTAACACAAGTATACTTACAAAACATTGTTTGAGAAGTGCTGTAATGAGCATCATAGAAAATTGCCTGCCTCTTAACGACTTGCATCAATAGCCGTATGACTACTTTGTCGTGGGTGAAAGGTACTTCATTTTCTATTTCTTCTCTTCTATGACCCCTTTCCTGACACTGAATCCCATTTCATCAGGTAATGGATTTTTACATATGTCTTAGCATTTATTTTCTCAATTAATTGGTACTTGGCCAATTTAGGAAAATTCTGCAGAAACCAAATTAAGTAATAAAACTAGATCACTGACATGAGCCAAGCTGTGAATTTCTGGATTTGGCAAGAGTCGGCTAAATTAAGATGGGTCCTCCTGGCTTTTGTTTGTGTTAGTAATAGGAATGCCTTGAATAGGGTTCCTTCAGTTGATCTCTACCCTCCCATTTTAAGAAGCAGATTTAGAATTTCCAAAGTTATGACATAGTAATGTATCACTGTGACATCTTGGTTATCTGTGTGGCTTCATAGCCACTCATTATTGGAATTGTCTTTTAAAGTATAGCAGTTTTTTTTAACTCAAATATTTTGAGATTTAAACCAAAAAAAATAGCTCACAGCAAAGTCTTTCATGACAAATAAAAGAGAAATGAAAGTTGCAATGACTTGATGCTAGAACTTCTTTTTTTTTTCTTTTATACCTTATTTCTTCCCCTAATATTATCATTCCTGAACTAATTTGCTTTAAATATTGTTTTCAGTATTATGAATGAGAATCGTGAGCAAGGCAGTCTTGACTTAGAAAGATTCCTGGCCTTTGAATCAAGAAAACTTGCTTTGGGGGCACCTAGGGGTTCAGCTGGTAGAACATACCACTCTTTTTTAAAGATTTATTTGTTTGTTTATTTGGGGTGGGGGAAGGGGGAGCAGAGGGAAAGAGAGAATCTCAAGGAGACTCCCCGCTGAGTGTGGAGCCCAACACAGGGCTCGATCCCAGGACCCTGAGATCATGACCTGAGCTGAAATCAAGAGTCAGATGCTCAACCACCTGACCCACCCAGGCACCCCAAAGCATAGTACTCTTGATCTCAGGGTTGTCAGTTCAAGCCCCATGTTAGTTAGGTATGCAGATTTCTTAGAAGAAAAACATGTTTCAAATTTAAGGTCAATGAGCTCTGTTACCCTGGTATAAATCATTTACTCCCCAGTATGTCATCTATAAAATGAGAATGCTAAAGTTGCCAAACTTTCTGGCGGAGTGTTTGGCATACAGCAGGTACTCCAAAGTCACCTCTATATTTCAGCAGATACAAGTAAATTAGCTACTACATAGTTATCTTTCACACTGGCAGTCCAGCTGCCAAATCATTTAAATTTGTAGTAGCCAACAGTGATTTAACCAGCTCAAGTTAAGCTTTTGGAGTCACATTCTGCGCCAGGTATTTGCCAGGTATTTATTCGTATTTACCAGGTATTTATTCGCAGTCCAAAAAACCTTATCACTGGAATACGTAGTTTCAATATGATGAGATTGGCTTGAGCCTTCATTCAGCTAACCTTCTTTGGATACCTGCCATGTGCCAGACCCTTTTCTCCCTGCTAGAGGTACAGAGATAAACAGAACATGACCTTTGCCTAAGGAGCTTTGCAGTTCAGTGCCCACAGTAATACATTCACTGCAAATTTTTTAACAGTGTGGTGTCAGTGTACTGATGGAGAATTGAGCAGCGTGTGGTGGGAGCAGACAGGCAATGCAACATAGCCTGTCCAGAAGGGGAGTGAGGTTTAGAAAGCAATGGTAGCTGGCCCGAACTGTAAAGATTCAGTAGGGATTCGCTGGTGAAGGAAGGCAGAAGCAGAGGGGACAGATGTAAAAAAAAAAAAAAAAAAAAAAAAATGTAATTGGTGCTGGGCATGAGGGACTGCCAGCAGTTTGGGCCACTGATGGCAGACAGAGGGCGAAGATGAGAGTAGACAGATCACAGAAGTGGGACCACAGATGACGGAGCCCCATGTGCCCTGCCAGACTGCTGGGACGTGTTGCTAGGCAGCGGGAAGCCATTAGGTATTTTAAGCAGACTACAGGTACGCCTTCAGCTGGACCCCAGACGTGAGGGGGATTGAAGACAGAGGACAGTTAGGAGGTAACGGCATTAGTTCTCTTTAGTCCTGATGGTAAAGGCCAAATTGGAGCAGTGGTGATGAATGAAGAGAAGAGGCTGGTTTTGAGATACACTGAGAAGTAGAATTAGCTGGTCTTCGTGATTGGTTGAATATGTTGGATTAGAGGGAATGACTCGAACTTCAGTGAGCAGAATATAATTGGAAGGAGGAAGACCGTTCAAAATGAAACATCACATATCAGGGACAATGCCTCATGGTACAAGGAAGGCATTTACCATGAGTACCTTTGTGTGCAGTGATAAAGCTTCAGGAGAGTATCTGGATGTTTCAGACACGATTTTTTTTTTCTAAGATTTTATTTATTTTTTTGATAGAGAGAAAGAGCACAGAGGGAGAGGGAGAAGCAGACTCCCCACTGAGCAGGGAGCCCGATGTAGGGCTCAATCCCAGGATGCTGGCATCATGACCTGAGCTGAAGGCAGATCTTAACTGACTGAGCCACCCAGGTGCCCCTCAGACACAATTTTTTTTAAGATTTTTTTATTTATTCATTTGAGAGAGAGAGCATGAGCAAGGGGAAGGTCAGAGGGAGAGGGACAGGCAGACTCCCCACCACGTGGGGAGCCTGACATGGGACTCAATCCCGAACCCCAGGATCATGACTTGAGCCAAAGGCTGATGCTTAACCAACTGAGCCATCCAGGCGCCCCTTCAGACACAATTTTAAAGCATCTCTTTGGCCCTAGATGTTAACTTAATCTGCAACACTATATAAGCTTAGCTCACTTTTGTTTCTCCAATTATGTAGCTTTCATATATTAATTTTCTTTATTTGCCAGTTAATATTCATCAGTGTTCAATTAGTTCATTTTATTTGTTCTCAGGGTAATTATTGTATTTATCAGATGGCTCATTAGATGTCATTAGTGCATCTATTAGCCTTACATTCTTTTGTTTCTGGGGTAATTTTTGAGTGGATTTAGTACACCCCCTTTCGCCTAGTTTAAAATTACTTACATGATCAATTCATTACAATTATATATATTATTCTATAGCATATTTATTCAGTTAATGCCCTCATCATTTCTTTCTGTGCATCCACAGTTTGAGAATAAATACAAATATTTTCCCTATACAATTATCCCTCCCGGGCATCTGATCCCTAACAGTGATGTTGTCTTAACCGGAAATCATTTCTATAGGCAGAAGCATCTCATCTAAAATCTCCTTTGCCCTTTACTAAGCAGAATGCTAAATTAATTGAGAAAGTAGTTCCTTGCCGCCACACTGGAGCCAGAACAAGCCCTTGATCCTCTCTTCTGGTCCAGTGGTCTCTTATTCATTCAGCAGTTCTTTATTGAGGATTCACATTGTATTCGAGTTCAGTGTTCTGTTTCTTCCCTTCTCAGACCAAGGATGAAAAGATTCCAGGACTGTGGCAGACCTCTAAACTCATGGAGACAAGAAATAGTAAGCACAGCTTTTAGTGGCAACCTAATGCTTAACCCCAAACTTGAAACTCTAAAGGAAGGCAATCCCGGGAGGTGCTGAGTAAATTAGGGCAGACCCTGCTGGGCAGCCTCCTGGAAGGGATGTTGCTCACAGGCTCTGCCCTTTGCAGGCCCCAGAATCCTGACTAGAACATTCAGTCTCAAAAAAAAAAAAAACATCCAGTCTCAGCACCTAGTTTCAGCACCTCTCCTTCCTCATGTCTGAAGGACTGGCTTCCCGTGAGACTCTGATGTACCCAAAGGTCTATTCATTCCCAGGTTCCTGTGCTTGGTTCTTCCTCTTTTCCCTCTTTGTACCTTCCCTTTAATTTTATCACAATCCGTAGTTTCATTTGCCACCTTGATTTGGTGTTTACATCCCAAGTCTGTTTCCAGCTCAAGCACCAGATGCAATAGGCAACTCACACACATCCAGACCTGACCAGCTAAGCTGGGGACTGGGCATTCGTCCAAGATACCTTCCCTTTACCTGGCTTCCTGTTCTTCCACATTCTACCTGGACATCACTCAGGCCCATCCCCTCCTCTTCATCCCTGCAAGCTTAGCTCATCGTTACTCTTCATCTCAGTGGCTGCACCCCTATTCTACTGTTGGTCCCCTCTGTAACCCCTCTAAATGCAGGTAGCTAACTTGCTGAGCAGGGTGCTGGGCACCAGTAGGTGGATGATTTCTTTGAGGAAGGAGTACCATGGTTTATCCAACTGAAGAACCTTATAAGGACCAGAGTCAAGATTTGAACCCAAAACTTTGGCTCTAAGATATGCTTGCTCCCACCCAGCCACCCTACTCCCCCTGTTTAAATGCACCAGAGGCTAGACGTGGCTTTTGGAGTAAAATTCATTCTTAGCTTCACATGCTCCTCTTTATGTTCTGCCTCCTCTCTTCCTGTCTCTTTTCACTTCAGCCAGATCAAACTTCTCCCATTTTGGAGTAAAATTCATTCTTAGCTTCACATGCCCCTCTTTGTGTTCTGCCTCTTCTCTTCCGGTCTCTTTTCACTTCAGCCAGATCAAACTTCTCCCATTTTGGAGTAAAATTCATTCTTAGCTTCACATGCCCCTCTTTGTGTTCTGCCTCCTCTCTTCCGGTCTCTTTTCCCTTCAGCCAGATCAGACTTCTCCCATTTTGGAGTAAAATTCATTCTTAGCCTCACATGCCCCTCTTTGTGTTCTGCCTCCTCTCTTCCGGTCTCTTTTCCCTTCAGCCAGATCAGACTTCTCCCATTTTGGAGTAAAATTCATTCTTTTTTTTTTTTTTTTTTAAAGATTTTATTTATTTATTTATTCGAGAGAGAGAGAGAGAGAGAGAAACAGCATGAGAGGGGATAGGGTCAGAGGGAGAAGCAGGCTCCCCGCCAAGCCGGGAGCCCGATGCGGGACTCGATCCCAGGACTCCAGGATCATGACCTGAGCCGAAGGCAGTCGCTTAACCAACTGAGCCACCCAGGCGCCCGAGTAAAATTCATTCTTAGCTTCACATGCCCCTCTTTGTGTTCTGCCTCCTCTCTTCCGGTCTCTTTTCACGTCAGCCAGATCAGACTTCTCCCATTTTGGAGTAAAATTCATTCTTAGCTTCACATGCCCCTCTTTGTGTTCTGCCTCCTCTCTTCCGGTCTCTTTTCCCTTCAGCCAGATCAGACTTCTCCCATTTTGGAGTAAAATTCATTCTTAGCTTCACATGCCCCTCTTTGTGTTCTGCCTCCTCTCTTCCGGTCTCTTTTCCCTTCAGCCAGATCAGACTTCTCCCATTTTGGAGTAAAATTCATTCTTAGCTTCACATGCCCCTCTTTGTGTTCTGCCTCCTCTCTTCCGGTCTCTTTTCCCTTCAGCCAGATCAGACTTCTCCCATTTTGGAGTAAAATTCGTTCTTAGCTTCACATGCCCCTCTTTGTGTTCTGCCTCCCCTCTTCCGGTCTCTTTTCCCTTCTGCCAGATCAGACTTCTCCCATTTTGGAGTAAAATTCATTCTTAGCTTCACATGCCCCTCTTTGTGTTCTGCCTCCTCTCTTCCGGTCTCTTTTCCCTTCAGCCAGATCAAACTTCTCCCATTTTGGAGTAAAATTCATTCTTAGCCTCACATGCCCCTCTTTGTGTTCTGCCTCCTCTCTTCCGGTCTCTTTTCCCTTCCGCCAGATCAGACTTCTCCCATTTTGGAGTAAAATTCATTCTTAGCTTCACTTGCCCCTCTTTGTGTTCTGCCTCCTCTCTTCCGGTCTCTTTTCCCTTCCGCCAGATCAGACTTCTCCCTTTTTCGTAATGGTGCCACACGGCTTTAGGCCTTCATGTGATCACATACTGGTTCCTGTGTTTGAAACAAACTTCCTCCCTTCGTACAGCAAACCCTAATCATCCTTCAAAATTCAGCTAATAGGCTGACTCTTTTTTTTTTTAAAGATTTTATTTATTTAAAATAATAAATTTTACTTATTATTAAGAGATTTATATATAATTTATTATATATAAATATAATATATTATATATATTATTATGTATATTTTATTATATATAAATATAATTTATTATATTATTATTATATAAGGAGCACATGAGAGGGGGGAGGGTCAGAGGGAGAAGCAGGCTCCCTGCCGAGCAGGGAGCCCGATGCGGGACTCGATCCAGGGACTCGATCCAGGGACTCCAGGATCATGACCTGAGCCGAAGGCAGACGCTTAACCGACTGAGCCACCCAGGCATCTCAATTTTTTTTTTTTTTTAAAGGAAAGGGGTGCCTGGGTGGTTCAGTCAGTTAAGTGTCTGCCTTCAGCTCAGGTCATGATCCCAGGGTCCTGGGAGTGAGCCCTGCATCAGGCTCCCTGCTCAGCGGGAAGTCTTCTCCCTCTCCCTCTCCCTCTCCCTCTGCCTCTGCCCCCAACTCATGCTCTCTCTCTCTCAAATAAATAAATAAAATCTTTTAAAAGATAAAGGAAAAAGAAAAAAACTTTAGTTGCTTCTCATTGCTCTTAATAAAGTTCAAAATCCTTACCATGGCCTACATTTGCCATAGGGTCAGTTTCCCTGCCTCTCTGGCCTTATGTCACTTTCCCTTTTGGGGGGTGCTCTCCTCACATTGCCCTTTTCTCAACTTCCTGAAATACTATGCTGCCCTGAACCCATGCCGTTTCTCTGTCTCAAAGGTCTTTCTCTGTCTGTATAGGTCACCCCTCCCTGCTCACTCAGCTGGACCCCAGCAAAAGCACACGCCCAGTGTTGTAAGCTCTCACAGCCCCATGACTGCTCTGTCATGACACTTTCACCAGGTGTAATTCTACATGGACTTTGTAATCACCTCCATAACGTCTGCCCCATTAGTCTGCCCGCAGGCTGCAGGAAGTCAAGGACTATGTGTGGTTTTGCTCACCACTATCCCCGCAGCATCCAAGCCAGGCACGAGTGGGTTGTATTTATGGCGGCTCCTTCCTTGTCTTCCAGACACTTTGTGCAAAATCCTGCCATGTTAATTCCCCCCATCACTCTTGTCCTTGTTCACTATACTGTCCCTGGGGCTTAAGGACTATGTTTGAGTCACCTTCTCTTTCTCAGTAATAACACACTGGAAAAGCAAAAGAAATGTGTGAGTGAATGCCATGTGTACGGGTAACTGCTTATTAACAAGGATAAGTGAAAAGATTAACTACCGGGGTGACCGTGTTTAGGGCACAGATGGCCACATAATTTTCTTTAACTTCCTTCTTCTTCCATATCTGAATACAGAGGCATCTCAGAGAATTTTAAGATAAGATTTGGTTTCCCCAACCAAATTTATATCTAGCCTTTTTTCCCCCCAAAATTCACCTAGTATATTTTAAAAAGCCTTCCTGCAAATGAAACCGGCTTGATTTCTTTCTCTTTGGGACTACTGTAAGGTGTATGTAGGCAAGCCCATTACTAACAAGTGATCACACAGTACTAGGGTAGTTTTCCAAGCTGCCTCCCCAAGCTGGAGGAACCCCAGTAGGCGGTGTAAGCTGCAGCAGGAGCCCCGAGGAAGGGCCTCCCAGCCTCCCCTCGCTCCCCCACCGGCGACGGAGGCTGGCTCTCTGTCTGCTGTTAGGAATGCTCACGTGTGCGTGCTATGCCCAGCCTGCCTATCCACATCCATGTTGCCACGGTTGCTGAGGCCTCTCAGAGGCTTGAGCTAGGTGAGTGTAGAGAGAACAGGTCCCAACTTCTATCCCAAGCTAGGGCAGAACTGCTTCTCTCCACAGAGTGAGGATCTCAGGTTTGGGACCGTTTCTTCCTACATTCTGGCTAAACACACGAGCTACATCAGACAGGATTCTCTCTTCTCCCTTTCCAGCACTTCTGCTCTTGCATCCTCAGCCGCATACTCTCCATGCCCCTTATAAGACCTTCAGATGTGGTCTGTCCCCTAAAGGACAAGCAGGGATGGCGAAGGGGCTCTATCACAGGGATGTCCTGTCAGCAGCACTGTTAAGAGGTAGACTCGATTCAGAAAGCAAGATGTGCGGGCCATACGGTTTCTTAAAAGCCACTTCCATTTTCTTCTAAAAAGTAAAAACACAAGGAAAAATTCTCCAAAACACTGAGACATCTCAGGTGATGAACAAATGAGAGATCTCAGGCAAGGAACAAAACTTGGTATGGGAGGAAGAAAAGTCCATGTTGTCAGAACTGTCTATCACTGGTAGTGATTGTGGACACATTGTTTTCTTAAGATGCCACCATCTATTTCACGGAGAAGAATTTTCAAAGGTCAGAAGGACCAGTGCAAGATGGTAAAGAGAAAATAAGCCTCTTTGTTTTATTAATTAAAAATAACCAAAATGCCAAAACTACTACTTATTTCATAACCTCTACTACTAACCTAGGCAGTCATTTCCTGGCAATAATGTTATTTCCACAATAATTAACTTTAGTCCACAATCACCTGGAAAACTTCATGTATTTCAGGCATACAGTTATCACAGAGAATTGTCTCTCTGGCATCCTTCTAACCCTGAGGAATAAGAGGGAATCCAGTGTTTATTTTTACTGTATCTTTCATTTTTTTTCTTCTTCTTTAAGGATGGAGGAAAGAGTTATTACCTTGCAGCACAGCCTGTTTTCATTTTGCAATTCCTTTTTATTTTCATTTGCCAGCCTGAAGACAAATGTGTTCAGAATATTAGAACCTAAGAAAAGAGAATCTGGTTGATTTCTTTTCTATTCTCAAAGTCTTTAACGTGTGCAAGAGAATGGGAGCTATGGACAGCAGAGCTCAAAACCCACATTTTGTGCTCCCAGGGTCTTAAATCTCTCTGGAGTCCTCTAAGTATCTGCCTCCATGATGGAGGCAAAACACCTGGGTCAAGTGTGGATAGAGCAGATGGATGAAATTAACAGAATTTGCCCTTGAAGGATTTGCTGGTTCCTGCTATATTTTGAGTCCTTGAAGAGCAGAAATTTTGTCATACTCACGTTTTTTTTTTTAAGCCTCCCCCCCGCCCCCCTCCGACTTTGCCTATAGTAGGGACTCTCCTAAAAAATGCAAGTAGGCCAGCCGGTTATTAAATGAGAATTTATGTGTGAAAGCTTCATAATCTATGAAGCACTTTCAAATTAAGGTAGTGATAATGTGGTTGGGAGTGTTTTGAGTTTGTCTTACTTAGGTTGAAATAATCTTATTTTATGACATCACTAAGGATGAAGGGCTCTGTTAGAATCCCAGGATTCCTGAGTCAGACCAGTGCCATGTATCATTATTTTTTTTTTTAAAGATTTTATTTATTTGACAGAGCACAAGCAGAGGGAGAGAGAGGGAGAAGCAGGTTCCCTGCTGAGCAAGGAGCCCGATGTGGGACTCGATCCCAGGACCCTGGCATCATGACCTGGGCCGAAGGCAGCCGCTTAACCGACTGAGCCACCCAGGCGTCCCCCATGTATCATTTTATGGCACGTCAGTTGTCCACCGCCAAGACCATAGCTGCCTTTAGGGCTCCCGTGTCTGTTTTCCTCTGCATGATCCTTGTGGACGGTAACTTTTTGACAAAGGCTCTGACATATAACATATCTCTGGGAGCCATACTCATTCAGTTAACAAATATTTATTGAACTTCCGCTATATAGCAGGCGTTCTGCTGGGCACCAGAGATGGAGCAGAAAATAAAACTTATCAGAGGCCTGCGTTCCTAGAGTTTTCATTCTAGTAAGATTGTGTTGTAACAGGAGCCTTCCAGCACTTTGATAACTAGATCCACTGGAGGTAGTAGTCTCACACACGTTTTTGTACCAAATTCAGGCTTAGTTACAGTTTCATTCCAGAGGTTAAAAGCATTGGGAGGACTGATTTTATTCAAATTCTGATTGAAATAATGTTAATAAAATCAGTCCTTGCCGCTGAGGCTGTTTACTGCCTGAGGGATATCTGTTCCATATTCACACAGATTCCCCCAGTGTTTAGGGGGAAAGAAGAAGAGAGGGGGACTCCAAAGTGAATTAACGTTGATGGATCACATGCTGTGTATCAAGCACTGATATCATGTACTTCAGTATGCATTGTCTTATTCAGTGTAGATTCACTATGAAATAGGTATTATTACTCCATTTTACAAATACAATCATAATAATAGCTTTGTTATACTTAAACATTTCTCATGGGCCAGACACATGTTAGGCCCTTTCTTGCGTTATCTCATTTAACCATCATAAAAAGTCCACGAAGCAGATCCTTCTAATTTCTCCCAATTTGCAAGTAAGGAGGCTGCAGCTCGGAGCAGTAAAGTAGCAAACCTAAAATAATACAGCTGATAGGGAACTCAGTTAACACCTGAGTCCTCCAATACCAACACTTCTCCCCATGTTTCTTGTGGACACGGGTTAGGAAGCCTTCTAGACCTCCACCTGTCTCCGCAAGAAGATGCTGCTTTTTTTTCTTTGGGTGGGCTTCTTCCCATAAGAGAGAGACTTGGTGTGTCCAGGTGTCCTGCCAGATAGGTGCAGGTAAACTCTCCGTGAAAACCCCTACTGGGGAGCTATTACCAACATCACTGTGTATCTCTTTCTGTTCTTACTATCCCTTGACTTCAAAGTGCAGGTCAGAGTTTGGACTCTATAATTTTAATTTCCCTAAATAATTTCAGCAGTAAAAAACAGGTGAGGCTAGCTTTGGCAGAGCTGGATTGACGACCTAATGGTGATCTTCCCAAGGAGAATCTGTAGTGCTATGAGTCTCATTTGGTGCAAGACCACATAGCCGCATTTACTGTAAGGGAAGGAAATATTTCTGGACCACAGGCTCCAGTTCCTTCCTGATTGGTGCCAAACCAGAGCTGTGGAGATGTGAGCATCCCACTGCCATCATTGCCTTCCCTCCCATGCTTCTGTCTGCTCATGCTCTTGTCTTGCCCCATGACTGGATCTGTTCCTTTATGGTGGCTGAGAGCCTCTGCCAAAAGGAACCTTGAAGAACAGACAACCAGCTTCTATAGGAAAACATTACTCTAAAAGAGCCAATAGCCAACCCTGTAGAAAAGACCAGTGTGGTTTGTGCTCTTTGGAGTATAGAAGATCCCTTGATAGCCTGCTCGTGGTAGGAATGGTCTACACATGCTTTCCACTGTCCCGTTCAACTTACTCCTCACTCCACTGCAGTCTGGCTTGCCAAATTCCTTCTGTTATTCTTTTGTCTTCAGCCCATTTGCTACCAGGATCATCATCTTTCCTTCCCTCCCTAGCATGCACGACACCACTGTCTTCCTGGTTTCTTCCCTGTTTGGGACACTCCTCCTCCTCTACCTCTCTTTCTTCAATATGGGAGCTCCTTTCTGTTGCACCCTAACCTTCTCACAACCTCCCTACATGTGCTCATCAGTTGTGGCTTCAACCCTGGGTGCTCTGATGATTCACCCTTGGTTTATCCTTTCCCCGAGCCTGCAGACCCTTCTCTCCAAAGCCTGCCTTCAGCTTCTGGGTATGCTACCAAATTAATGTGTCTACACAAAATTCTGCATCTATCCCAGCAAACATGGCCCTCCTGCATTCCTTCTCATTGTCTGGATGTTCAGCTCTCAAGCCGGAAATCACTTCACTTTCTCTCCTTATTTTACCCATAGTCCGTCTTCTTGCCCAGTGGATTGTCTCTCCCATATTTCTCTTACCAGCAGAAATTTTGCATCCCCACAGTGATTGTCTTCGTTGGCCCTCAGCAGTTTCTGTCTGGATTTTATAACAGCCTTCTACTGATCTCTGTGTCTTCAGTTCTTAATGCTACCAAGGCATCCTTCATCTTGCCACCAGAGTGATTTTTTAAATCCAAATCCAGTGGTGCCACTCTCTGAAGTCATGCATTTAAAAGTAGCACCAAGGGTTAATAGAAGCAAAATTCTTCCCTTAGAAGCCAAGATTTGTCAAAAAAAATTTGACTGGGTAGACTTCAAATGCATAAATGCTGAATGAGAGCCCAGTAAATATAAGCCATAGTCTAGACCTATAAATAACTACGTCCAAGACATTATTATGTTTATCTATATGAAATATGTCGAATTTGCTTGTAAAATTCAAGTATTCAAATGATTTCATTTTCTGCTGCTGGAAAATTAAGAATTGACCCTGAGTCAAAATTTGCATTTGTGTCCTATCATGAAGAAGCGTAAGCAAAATAAATAGGATCATAAAATTAACATTTTATCGTTCTTCAAAGATCTGTATTCACTTCACTACTCTCACTGAATTAAATTACCTTTAGTTATTTGTTTATATAAGGGAAAAAAGAGCAAGTCAACTTGGCTGAATAAAATATGGATTATTTATAAGGCCCTTAGACTTTCTCTTACTTAAATGCTTATGAATTTCTTAGCTGACTTATGTATCTTGTGCCTATATGAGTTTGGGTAATTAGTGATGTGTCTTTACACACAAATTAATAAGAAAAATTTCTTTTAACATGAATATAGAATTACCCTGCAGAGCTTGTCTTAAATGACAGTAGCTTTTCTTAATACTACATCTTGCTGTCTTGTGGTTAAATTAAATTCCTTTGGGCTAGCCTGAGAACATTACCATCTTTTAACATTGTTCCAAATTTTCAATTAATAAATAAGAAATTTTGCAACCTCATCTTTTCTCAAATGAACTGAAAACAAGCTGCATTAAATTTTATCCCTAACTTGTTTCAATATTTTTTTTTAAGATTTTATTTATTTATTTGACAGAGAGAGACACAGTGAGAGAGGGAACACAAGCAGGGGGAGTGGAAGAGGGAGAAGCAGGCTTCCCGCTGAGCGGGAGCCCGATGTGGGGCTCCATCCTAGGACCCTGAGATCATGACCTGAGCCAAAGGCAGACGCTTAACGACTGAGCCACCCAGGCGCCCCTCAATACGTTTTAACTAGTGAATCAGGATTGTATGTGTGTTGCAAGTGAGAAAATCAGGAAAATAAGGATAGGAAAACCAAAATGAGACCTGGAATGAGGTTAACAAGCAAAATGGGCGCTGAGAAGACAGGTCATTTGGCAGCCGGGAGCAAACTCCGGTCTGGCTCCAAGCTTCCCAGTAGCCTATGCGAAGAGGAGATCTTGAATGGTTACTGGAGTCACAGTGGCCGGGATATACAAGCAGCCAGTTGCTTAGAAATACAACTCTTCAGGCATGAAAACTCAAGAGATTTCTTTCATGAAGGGCAACATCCTTAACATAAATAGTCAGTTTCAAAGGCTAGTTTCTTCTGGCATCTCATAATGTGGGCTAATGACACCAGAGCACAGGGAATAAAGCAGCTTCACAAGAGACCCAAGATTCTAGGTCCCTGGCGCCACCCACACATAGAGTTGAGTATCCAGGGGAATAGATAGAGGGCTTGCCTTTTAGTCATTCCTACAGAGATAGATCTTAACTTCAGACACTTGATATGTTTTGCGCAGCAGTGAGTGAAATTATACTCCCAGGCAAAATCTAAACTGAGTAGAAAGGGAAAGCTTTACTTTTACCTTGAGGGAATTGCCGTGGACAGAACCAGAGGCCTCTAAGAACTTTAGATCCACTCCAATTCAAAATACGCCAGTTCTAGACCTTCAAGGTTTTTGTAAGAGGCTGTTATGGTGGACCATCTTTCTTAAAATAACTTTCAGATGAGACACTCAAGTAAATCGGTGATAAAGTGAACCCCTATATAACTAAAATGGTTTATCCTACAGGGTTATTTTGAGCTATAAGCCGCTTAACATGTACCAAAAATTAAGGCTTTAACTTCAGAAATTTTATCTAAGGCTGAGTTTTTAGAATAATATTTTGAACTCAAAACCATTGTCTCTTAAGACCACCCTCCGTGTTTGTCAAAACCTCTTTATCTGCATGCAGGTATAACCTTTCCCTTCATGCTCAGGGAGGGCGATATTTTAGTTCCCCTTATCTGTGGTCGGTGGGGGGCAGGGAGGACACACACATTTCAGTACCTCCAGTGGATGCCTGAAGCCACAGATGGTACAGAACCCTATGGTATACACCAAGTTTTTTTTCCTATAGATAGATATCTTTGATAAAGTTTAATACATTAGGCACAGTAAGAGAGTAACAACAATAACCAGTAATAAAATAGAACAACTATGACAATACGCCATAAAGAAAGGTATGTGAATATGGTATCTCTCTCTCAGAATACTGTTCTGTACTCACTGTTCTTTTCTGTGGTGGTGTGAGCTGATGAAATGCCCACATGAGGAGATGAAGTGAGGTGCATGACATAGGCACTATGACATAGCGTTAGGCAACTGTTGATCTGCGGATACGTCAAAAGGAGGATCATCTGCTTCAGGACTGTGGTTAACCAGATGTGACTGAAAACTCAGAAGGCGAAACTGCAGATGGGGTGGGGGGGGACTACGGTACTTTGTTCTTTTCGAGTGGTCATAGTTTTGTTGGCATAGTTGCCCTCCGAAGGGTAGAGTTTAGCGTTTAGCACGGTGATAACATTTTTGTCTGGTTCTAAGCCAAATGAATTAATTATGTATTAAATATAAGTTAAATAAATTAATATGTATTAATATCTAAACTAGGGAGAACATTTTAAATTTTCAAATTTTTTCAGTGGCAGTCAATCAATAAACACATTGTTTTCCAGTGAAACTACTCTGTAACCAAGTAAAGCTTGGACAGAGAGATAAAAGAACAGGCCATAAACTACATACTTAAGACTAACACAACCAGATTATTTTTCTGTCTAAAGTATTCTAAAGTAACTTAAGTCCACATATTTGATGTTGTTGCAGGAATAGAATTGTGATGATGTGTTCAAATTATGCTTAATATGGGAAATGTTAAAGTATAATGTGCAGTAAGTGGAGATAGATGTAAGTTATTTCCAGAACTGTCTAACATTGGCAATTTACTGTAATAATTATTAAATGATAGTGAAGAAAAGATATAAACATGTAGTTAGTAGGTGAAATAAAAAATAATATCTAAAATTGCTTGTTAGGTTAAAAAATACTAATGAGTATCAGTTTATTGCTGTATATAATTCTGGCTAAATAGCATTGAATTTTTATTCCTGTTGGGTTAGAAATCTTACATGTACCATTGGGTCACAGATTTTTATGACCGTTTTTGGTATTTTGTTTTCTAATTAAATAAAATTTTTTTGATTCAACAGTAGTTGTAGAGCACCTACTATGAGCAAAGCATAGTATGGCCTGTGGGGAAGTAAAGATGAACAGGGTCGGGGTGCCTGTCTTGAAGAGATGGAGAACCTGGTGGGGTAGACACACTGTCCGTAAACCCTAGGGGACAAGGCAGTGTCATGGGGGTACACAGTAGGGCCAGAAACAAAGTGCTAGAGGCTGAGAGGTGGCCTGGGAGTGGGACTGTCATGAAGCCGTGGGGTACGGGAGTTGGATGTGCTCACTAGTGGGAACTAAACTTTGCTTTCGAGCTATAATACTAAAACTACAACTTTACTGTGAAAGTACTCTCCTTCTCCCTTAATCTAGCAACTAAATATTACCAGAGAATTCCATCCCATGCTCAGAGACTCCTCTTTGAAAAAAGTAGTCTTTCTCTTTCCCTCTCTCCTTCCTCCAAAACTCTCTGTTCCTTCTTCCATATTTTCCTCTTGCCTTTTCCATACGTTTCCCAGTCATATGGAAATACGGAATTTTGAATTCTAAGTTCATTATTGGCCTCCCTTTGCAGAATGGCTGCTGTACTCTGGTAAAATTCTGTTCCTCTTTCAAAGAAGTCCACCTCTCAGAAAGACTTCCCAAACCCCCAGGCCAAGCTATTCCCTCCCTCCTCTCTGTTCTCAGAGCACTGTGTGTATATTCCTGTGATAGTAATGTAGAGTGTGTCTACACTACATACAAAGCATACAAATTCTGTTTCATGTTAATGTTTTTATAGGGCATGTGGATGGCTACATAGAAAAATGAAGCCCCCCAAAAAGCAGTTAGACTTGGGGGCTATTATACCATTTTTACAAAGGGTGATAAACTGTGGAGAAGTGACTAGGCACAGAAGAGGATTGTGGCTTTGGGGTGGTAACATATTATAGGAAAGTAGGAAATATATGTGGAAACTAGTGGGATGTAAGGGTTGTTTTATTATTATTTTTAATTTTCATCCATTTGAAAGAGCGAGAGAGAGACAGAGAGAATGAGCAGGGAGGGGGCAGAAGGAGAGGGAGAAGTAGGTTCCCCACTGAGCAGGGAGCCCGATGTGGGGCTCGATCCCAGGACCCTGGGTTCATGACCTAAGCCAAAGGCAGACACTTAACCAACTGAGCCACCCAGGCATCCCGTAAGGGTTGTTTTAGTATGGCTTGTTTGTGCAGACTCATCTTGGTGTAGACTCCCCATCTCCAGTGATAAGAATGTTCTCTTTCCTGGTACTGGGAGGACACCTTTCTCATGGGAAATTTATGCCCTGCTTTTTGGGCAGAAAGGACAGACAGCCCTTCCTGCATCTGCTGTTTCTCAATTGCCTGCCATTTAAAATAACCAAATACCAGAGTGACATATTTGGGGGCAGAATGTTCTGATCCCCTTTATTACTGTGATCTGACTTTGGACTGGCTGTGGAATCTGTGTGGTAGGGGAGTTTGGGGGAGAAGGGGCTGGGGATCTCTGTCAAGAATCTCTGCTGTAACTAAAGGAGTTCACACACCTAAGAGCAGCGGATGTCCTTAGGCTGTGTTGCTAGAGGGTTAACGGAGATACAAGTAGAGTAACAAGGCTGTGCCTGGCATGTAGTCAGTGTGCTAGACCGGTTAGCTGTTGTTGTGAGAGAAGGGTTTGATGACTGAGCAGGACTTGCACAGGGCCTGGGACCTGCCCATTCAGTCTCCAGCTCTTGAACCTGAAAGAAGCAGGCTGGTCTGCCCAGATCAGCATTTCCCAAAATGTAATGGGTATTATCGGGCATGGGAAGAGGTTCTGTGAATGAATCTGGGTGCCTAACTTTGTCTTCCCATGTTTCCAGGTTTCTTTACTGCTTTAATACACAAATATTCTTTGTAACTCTTCCCAAAGAGATACTAGTATTTTTTTTTTCACATAACACATGTTGGAAAATGCTGTCAGATTTGATTTTCACCTGCTTTAGGCTCTTGAAAGCACAACTAGGCAATTAGAAGATAGGTCCTCCCCTAATCTGCCAGATCACCTGTTTTCTGCCTGCTGTGGTTGATCATACCCTTAAGAGCTCCTTATTTCTAGGAAACACGTTTTGCAAAAGAATGGCAGTGAGGAAAGCTTCCCAACTGAACCTCAGTGTATTGAACACGGGCCAAGAGGTTGGCCTCTTTTTCTGTTAATCCAATGGTGATGGTTCTAAGTAAATACAGTTTATCACACTAGTGTGGCTTTTAACGCAGGGTGGACAGTTTTAAAATTTTAGGACGTAGTTAAAGAAGATGGAACTCATTTAAGTCTGTACCCCCTGCATTAAACTGATTGCTCGATATCTACTGTGAATGTGCTGTTTGTTGTTATGGACTGGGCTTAATGGATCATGGAATTACAGACAGTACTGAGGCCAAATGCCTTCATGCTCTGAGCATTTATGTATATTGAAAAGTCGACCTTAGATTGAGGCCAAGTAATAAAAGTTTCATGCAACTCAAAATCAAAGTGTGTTGCAGATTTCTGATCCCTGAGTTTTCTGTACTAAAGTATAAGTGACAGGGCGGAAAGCCCTTCATATTTTACCAGTTAGATCTGGTATCTACACACTTGCGGTCAATAGCCAAAGAGCAGCAGTTGCTAAGACCTTGGACGTAAGCAGTTAGAAGAAGACTATCAGATTTCAAAGGAGAAGGCCCAGTGACATGCAGTGAAGGGTTTTATTAGCCATGCTGTACATTCCTCTACTGCACTGCTTCACACTTCTGTAAAGCATCTTGGCTCCTGTCAGTGTAATGACATTTAATTACCTGTCTTTAGAATGCCATGTCCTCCTGACCAAGGCATGCACCTAGGTGTCCAGAAAGTGTCACCACCTTTGAGAACCATCTGTATCCCAAGAGAATTGCCAAGACTTGACTTTGGACAGGAGCTGTAAGTAGTAAGCAGGACATGCAAGTTTAGAGGGACAGCCTGTGGCCAGCTTCCTTCCGCCACCGCGTGCCCTGAAGGGAGAGATGTAGTATGCCCACAACCAAAGATGCCTGTCGCTGCCAGTCCTACGGCAGAACAAGGAGACTTAGATTTATATTAATCGTCAGAGTTTGAGACTGCATTTGTGGTTTGACCTACCATGTATACTTTATTGTCATTTTGGCAGATAAATGGCAAGTGTTATTCTAATATTATTTAGTCACTATTAATGTGAAAAAGCAGTATGATAAACAGCAACCAAATTTGTAAATGCAAACGTTTGCTGGATTTTCTTCAGTCTTAAAGTCTTCAAGTTCTTTAAAATAAAGTTAAATCCTAACACAAACACCTACTAGATGATTCACAAAGATGTTATGGAAATAAATTATGTAATGCATGGAAATATTTTGGCCTACTTGGAAGAAAGATACAGTAACACGCTGTTTGTATTATAAATGGCCAAGCAAACAAACTTTGTTTCAAGGCAATACAGCACCTAGACCAAAATAACCGTTTCTTTATTATAGTGCATGATATTCCATGCCTCATGCTGCTTATGACATCCCACGAGACATAGAGGTTAATTGCATTTTTAAATTCATAGAATTTTTAGACTAGACAAGACTTTAGAGATGCCTCTTCTCCATGAAAAGCAAAATTAAAGCTCTCCAAAGGGAGAAAGGGCTACCAGATTTTGTCAGTAAATCTAGGGCTGTGATTAATGTTTTCATTTGCATAAATTTACATATAGTGTTCAGAACCCTTTAACTCCAAGTAAGCAAAGTAAAGTTAGCTAATGGCCTCCCATACCCTGGATTCAATCCAGTGTTCAGGGATTGAGGGAACTGAGACCCAACATGTCTATTGCTGTCCTTTCCAAAGCCAGGATACTCAGGGAAAGCTCACCAGGATTTTGACAGTACTTTGCAATCATGATTCCAGGACCCTATGGATGGGTATGGGTACTGTATACCTGGAATATTTTTATGTAGATTTTTCTTTCCTTCTGAATAACCCAGGAAATATTTCCTTCTGAATAACCCAGCAAATATTCTGCTGTTTCACACACTGTAAGAAGGGGGAGGGAGAATCATTCTGCATTTTTTTTTTTTTTTGGTATGTGAATTATCCTTAATAATACATTGAGCACAAGCTAGGTGACTTATCTGTTCCTTCTTGTCTTTCCTTCTTTGCTCATTTATTGTTGCTGGTGACTGATGGCAGGAGGAAAGAATAAAACAAAAGGCATTTTATTTGGCTCCTTTTTAGCAGCACTGATAGGAAATTTTAATGACATTTGAGTTTAATGACCAGGAGGAATTTCCATCATTCCTGCTTTATACCACCCCTCCCTCCAGTGGAAAATCCAGAAGTAATTAATTGAATATTCTTACTGTGGATACTCTCCATACATTTTAAATCATCTAAAGGTCATGTCTTACACCGGCTAGTTCACACTATAATTTAAAAGAAAAAAAAATTTTTAAGATACTTTATTTATTTATTTGACAGAGAGAGACACAGCGAGAGAGGGAACACAAGCAGGGGGAGTGGGAGAGGGAGAAGCAGGCTTCCCACTGAGCAAGGAGCCTGATGCGGGACTCGATCCCAGGACCCTGGGATCACGACCCGAGCCGAAGGCAGACGCCTAACGACTGAGCTACCCAGGCGCCCTAAAAGAAAATTTTTAAAATTGTATTCTGTAGCCTGACTTTTATCCCTTATTACATAATGAAAACTTGAACTTGCTTTTGTGGTACTCGGTCAAGCTCATTTCTGGTAAATGCAGGAGGAACAGAGCCAGAAAACCATATCCCTGAACACAGAGCCTTATATGCCACAGGGATAACTTGTAAAAGATGTAGGCCAATTCCATAAGATTTGTGAGTGTGAGGACAATTAATAACTTAAGTATTTATCTTGTGTTTCCCCTAATGAGAGTGGTTTCAGGACTCCACAGATGAAGGACACGCTCATCTTTCAGGCCAGGAATATGTGAAGAATGGACTAAGGATCTGAGCCTGCACGGTCTAAACGGCTGTGTCTAAAACCAAATAAAAGAGAAGCCAGGACCTCCCCACTACTTGATCTGTATGCCTTACTGCAGAAAGCCAGACCAGTTTTATAGGTGGCCTTTACTTTGATAAATTGGTTTACATTTTGAAAAATCTTGTTTGCAACAAAATGTTAGTGGCTGTGAGGAAGGATCCAAGTGATAATTACAAGTTCAATTTTGATGAATTATAGGTTAAAGATATTAAATGTTTTTAAGCACCAAAAAGGAAACCCAGATAGAATGCTTATAAACTTTTCCTCCAGGGCCTTAGGTTCAGAATACACTACAGGATGGTGGCACCTTTCCTTCTTTCTGTTACTTTATTAGCTTTTTTTTTTTTTAAAGAGACTATTACTTTAAAAAATTCTCCAGAGGCACCTGGGTGGCTCAGTTGGTTAAGCATCTGCCTTAGGCTTAGGTCATGATCTCAAGGTCCTGGGATCAAGCCCCACGTCGGGCTCCCTGCTCAGTAGGGAGTCTGCTTCTCCCTCTCCCTCTGCTGCTTCCTCTGCTTGTGCTCTCTCTCTCTTTCTCTCAAATAAATTAATAAAACTTTTTAAAAAATTCTCCATAGAAACTTACTGAAAATCTGTAGTTATATGAAATTTTTTTAAGTCATAGTATTTTTTAAATATATTTTTTCTCATTTGTACATAATTTTCACATTTATTATTTTGATAGATATAGTCCACTAATTTACCATAATTTCTTTGACTGTTTATTATTGGACATTTAGATTAGGACTTAAATCCTACAAAGGGGCTGCTGAGTGAGGTGATAGCCTAAGTTCTAATAACTGGGGTTTTCAGCAGTTCATGCAGGGGAAGAAATTCCTAGCACCACCTCCTTTGAGCCCTGGAACATTTTTCTGTCTCCACTCTCTGTCTTGCCCTTCTGTTACTCTCATCTGTCAAACCTGCAAGTATGGATTCCTCAAACATCTGTCTTCCCCATAACTAGACCTGGGCAACCAACCACAGTTGGAGAAAAAGAAGAATCACTGTGTTTGGCAAGTTGGTACCACCATTCTGGCTGTTTCCAACCTCAGCTGGCCCCTTCTCATTGTTTGGCAAGTTCTGCGGTCTGCGCATGCTCTCATTTGCTGAAATGATTCTTTTAAACCCCTCTTCTCAAACTTCCAATCCTCCTTACTCTCTTTTTTCCTCATAATTTTGTTTTCTGATGTATATCCCAGAAACCATAATGTAAAAGAATAAACTCAGTTGTCTTAGCTAATTCCACTGATTTTTTTTTTCATTTTTAATTTGTTTGACACATTTTAACAATACCTTGTTTCTTCCTATTTTCTCATGGGATACTGTTTTGCCTTTCTAAAATGTTAAGAAAGGGGCACCTGGGTGACTCAGTCAGTTAAGCATCTAACTCTTGATTCTGGCTCAAGTCATGATCTCAGGGTTGTGAGATTGAGCCCCGTGTCGGGCTCTATGCTCAGCGCAGAGTCTGCTTGAGATTCTTTCTCTCCCTCTCCCTCCACCCCTCCCTTTGCATGCTTACACAGGTGCGCTCTCTCTCTCTCTCAAATAAATAGAAGCTTTCTTAAAATATTAGGAAATATTGTTAATTTATTAAACTCTGCTTTTATTTTATAACTAAGAAGGCTGTATAAGCCATTAATTTTCATCTAAGTATGGCTTTGACCTCATTCCAAAGATTTTATGTATAGTCATTATTCTAAAAATATTCTCTTATTCTATAATGAAATTTTTCTAGGCTCAGTTATTTATGAGTGTATTTCCAAGAATTTAGGGGTTTTTTCCTTCTATACATTTACTACATTGTAGTCAATAAATACATGCTGATGTTGTTCTTGCTAAAGTTACTAATAACATCCTAACTACAAACTTCATTGGAGCCCTTTTCAGCTTTTGTCTTATCCTTTGTAGGACTATGACAATCTTATTTACTCTCTACGTGTAAAGTATGCCTTCTTGTCTCCTCTCTCTGTTGCCTCTACTCTGATCCCCTCTGCCTGCTCTTAAATATTTACTGTGTCTCCAGAGCTGGCTTCTCTTCCCATCCTCCTGCTTTCTTCTGAACAATCACATCTACTCCCCTGGTTGTGCCTCACTCTTCTTCATCAGTGAGTTTCAAGTTTATTGCCAGCCTGGAGGTTCTCACCAGAGACTCAAAACCCAATCTCTGCTCCCACAAAGTGAGCCTTCTCTATTGCTGCCTCTTCTTTATTTTGAAGTATATTACTGATTTTATGATGTCACTAGGAACTTAAACATTATGAGGAAATTATGGTTATTGTAATAATTTAGAAAGCATAAACCCCAGTAACCGAAAGCAATTATAACATGCCACTGTATTTCCTTCTAGTTTTTCTGTGCCTATATATTCCATAATTGAGGTCATTCTGAGTATATAGTTCCATCCTTCATTTTAAGATACTTACCTTAGAAGCTGAAGTTAGAGTCATATTCAACACCTTCCACTAGAATAAATTCCAGAAAGAGTGAAACAAAAAATTCATGAAGATTCTTAAGAATACATGGATGAATATTTTCTTGTGATCTCACAGTAGAGAGGGCTTTTGTACATATGGTAATTAACCCAGAAGCCATAACATAAAAATTGATACACTTGACTCTGTGAAAACTAAACATCTCTACATGACAAAAACACACAGATATAAAGCCAAATGACAAACTAGGGAGATCATTTCAGCTTCTCACAACAGATCTTACAATGAATCAAAAAGATAAATCATTCAATTCAAAAAAGTAGAGGATATAAACAGAAATATAAATGGCTTTAAACTTGTGGAAAGGTGGTCCGCTTCATTGCCCCAAAATGAGCAGAGGATCTTAACAGACATTTTTCCAAAGAAGACATACAGATGGCCAACAGACACATGAAAAGATGCTCAACATCAGGGAAATATAAAGCAAAGCCACAATGAGATATCACCTCACACTTGTCAGAATGACTATTCTCTAAAAGAAAAAAAATATGAAGAAAAGGGGGACCATCATCATGCGCTGTTAGTGGGAATATAATTGGTGTAGCCACTGTGGAAAACAATATGGAGGTTCCTCAAAAAATTAAAAATAGAAATGCCATATGATCCAGCAATTTTACTTCTAGGAATATATCTGAAGAAAGTGAAAGCACTAATTCAGATACACATATGCACCCACCTGTGTTCATTGCAGCATTATAATAGCAAAGGTATGGAAACAACCTAAATGTCCATCAGTGGAGGAATGGACAAAGATGTGGGGTGTGTGTGTGTATGTATATATATACATACACTCACATACAGTGGAATGCTACTCAACCATAAAAATAAAATCTTACTTTTTGTGACAACATGGCCAAACCTTGAGGGAATTGTGCTAAGGGAAATAGACAGAGAAAGACAAATACCATATGATTTTACTTACATGTGGAATCTAAAAAGACCAAATGACCAAACAAAACATGGCCAAAATCATAGATACAGTGAACAGAATGGTGGTTGCCAAAGGGGAAAGGGTTGGGGAGTAGGTAAAACGGGTGAAGTAGGTCAAGAGACCCAAACTTCCAGTTATAACTAAGTCATGGGGAAGTAATATACAGCATGATGACTACAGTCGATTATATAGAGCATACTTGAAAGTTGCCAAGAGAGTAAGTCCTTAAAGTGCATTTGGTATGATGACAGATGTCAACTAGACTTATTGTGGTGATCATTTCACTGTGTATACAGGTATCAAATTATGTTTGTACACCTGAACCCAATATAATGTTACATGTTATAACTCAAAAAAAATTTTTTTTTAAAAACTGAGTTACTGTTTCCATCTGTTAGATGAGCAAAGATCAGGAATTTAGATAACACATTGTTTTGGCAAAGGTGTTAGGAAACAGTCACACTTACACATTTCTGGTGGAACCTCTACACAGAATTTGGACACAATTTTATTAAAGCCATAAATACACATGTCCTTTGCCCTATAAGTTCCATTTTTCAGAATTGATCTCACAGATACACATACGTGATGCTACAGTAAACAAGGATATTGATTAATTACAGCATTGTTTATGAGAGCAAGATTGTATATAACTAAATATCCATTAATAAAAGCCTGGCCAGATGAATCCTAATTCATCCATACAGTGGAATATGACACAACCATTTATGAGTCAGCTCCATTTGTATTGATATGAAGTGCTTACTGATACATTTTAATTGAAGAATTAAAAGTATGCAGTATGCTTAGAATGCTGCCACTTGTGGAAGAAATACAGGGGTTTTAGCTAGAATCTACTCTCTGAGAGGCTAATAAGAAACTGCTGTGGTTGCATCTAGAGAGAAGAACTGGGAGGGAGACTGATACATTTTTTAATACCTTTGACTTTTGCACCTGGGACTTTAAGTTTTTTGAAACATTAATTTTAAAAGCATAATTTCATAAATTATGTAGCCATTTCTCCATTGTTGAACATTTAGGGGTTTTATTTTTAATGCTTACAAATAGTGCTGTAATGAACATCGTTTAGTATACATCTTCATGCATATTTCAGGTTATTTCTGTAGGATTACTAAAAGTAGAATTACTGGATAAACAATTATGAACTTTATTACACATTACTATGCTATTTTCCCCCACAGGAAATACAGTTCATACTCCCACCAGCAGGATGTAAAGACCCTTTGTTTTTTTTAAAAAAAAATTCTGCTAATTTGATGGCAGAAAATCGTACCTTATTTAAATTTGCATTTCTCTGATTATGACTGAGGCTGAACATTCATGTATCTCTGTCCATTTATCTCTCTAAATTTAGTTCCTCTTTGTGCTCTCTTGTGAATTATTGTTTCTGGATTCTTATTCATTTATTTACTCTGGGCCTAATGTCTTTTCCACTCGATTTATATGTGCTGTTTATATGCTAAGGATATTAATCTTTTGTCATATTTGTTTCTAACTGGGTTAGGTGTTTAAGGACGAGTAGGAGTTAGCCAAGGAATCAAGCTGGGGGAGGACACTCCTCATATGGAGGACCAGCAGGCCAAAGGAGAGAGGACTGAGGACACTGTAAGTCTTCCCATATGGCTGGAGTTGGTGGACCATGCTGGAAGGGGTGCTTGATAGAGTGGGAGAGATGAGCAGGAGTATACTGTCCGTGCATTTGACCCTTCTGAAGACAATGGAAAGCCAGTGGGGGATTTTAACAGAGAAGTACGTAGTAGGTTTTATTTACAGCTGCCCCGAGACTAAGAAGCTTTGGCCTCCCAAGTAGGTTTTCTGATAGTAACTTCACCTCCTCACTCCACAGCTCTTCTTATTGATCACTGTCCACCTCTTTAAAACAGTTAATCTCGATTATTTCACTCACTCTTGCTGCTTGTGTCAGTAGTTCTTTCCCCCGTAGTGCCATCAGCTACTTGTCTTTTCCTAAGACATTGTTGGTGCTTGAACTACTTGTAGGAACACTTGAAGCAGTGGTGAGAGACCAGATGATCTTTTTAAGCTTTGTGAAGCAAGAGACCATTTTTTTAATGCCTTTTCAAATGACTAACAACTTGGCTTATACCAAGTATTTATCAAAATTTGGGTAGAGTTCATCGACCTCTGGAGGAGGCACAGCTTAGAATTAAAAATCACAGACTGTAGTCAGCTGGGTACAGGATCCAACTCTGCCACTTACTAGGCATGTAGTCTTGGCCTAAATGTTCTGAATCTCTCTGAGCCGTAGTTCGTGAGGATTAAATGAGGTCATGTATACCCCGTCCTTAGCACAGTGTCCTGAGCACGGTGCTTGCGCCATCAATCAAAGATACTATTTTCTTCCCCCTTCTGGGCCCTCAAGACAGCAAATGACTGTGGAGAGCAGCCTTTTTCTTTGCAGTTTGGAGAACAGAAGTCTGAGGATATACTTATCTATATTCCATTCTCTGTTACCTACTTCAAGGTTTTTCTTTATCCTTTCTTATTTTTTCTTTGACCTTGGGCTTCAGGGTTTTATACGTAAATATCTTGGCGTTGTACTCTGGTTGTTAAATCCAGTGAGTCTTCTCAATTTTTATCTAATCACTCCTGGGACATTTTCTTCTATTATAACTTTAATTACCTACCCAGTTCAGTTTGTTCACATTTACTATTCATAGGTTATGTACTTTTGCCCTGTTCTGAAGCTTAATTTTTTTTCTTACATATTTGTCATCAATTTACATAATTTTTCTGTTTCAGGTTTGACTTTCCAGTTTGTCCTCCATCCTGGTTTCTATAATACAGCATTAATTTCTACTTCAGCCATGTACATAATCATTGTCTAGCATTGCAGTCTTTGGTGGTATCTTTTTGCTTTTCTTAAAAGTGGGCAAATGTAATATAACTCCAATACTATTTATTTTTTCAATTTTCCTTAAAAGTCACCCAAGTGAGAAATAATTTACCTATAATAAAATGCATCCATTTTAAGTGTACAATTTCAATGTTTTGTCAAATGTAGATGTGAAAAAACCACCCCAGACAAGCTAAGAACTGTTCCATTGACCCCCAAAACTCTCCTTAGCCCTTCTGTGTTCACTTTAAATGACTTCTACCTCCTCTTTCATCTCTGTGTAGATTTCCTATCTAGTCCCCGAGTCCAAAACCTTCTTGCTCTCCTCTGTAGCCCTAGTATTGTACTTACATAATAAACATTCAGTACATATTTCTTCAGTGAATTCTCAGTGCACATTTTATAACCACTACCTCTCAGAGGTTATTTCAATCTTTGTGCTGCAAACCCTTTTCATTCTATTTCCTTTTCAGTTTCATATTCTTTGTTGTGTTTTCCTTATTGACTATTGGCCTTTTTCCTAAAGATCTTTTTATTATTGCCTCTGATATTTTGAGAAGTATATTCATTCCCTAAGTCTTTACTGAGTACAGTCTCTGAGCCAGGCACTTTAGATCCAGTGGTAAAAAAGAGAAAAGTCCCTATTGCGTGGGGCTTATATTCTAGTGGGAACCTATATTCATAAGAAGGAAGCTTTCTGATCTGTCCCTCACCCTATTATCCACCCAGAGTACTCATGACCTTCAAATGGTCCTTGAGCTTTCTCTCTCTTGTTGTTAGTATCCATTTTATTGTACATCACACACACCACAATCCCAAGGCTTTTGCATTAGTGTGAGAGATAAGAGCCTGAACCAAGATTAGGGCTGAAGGTTTGGAGAAGTGGAAGGTGATTCAGAAGAGATGTAAAAGGTTGAAACAATGAAATACTATGCTTGATTGAATATAAGGAGTTAAGGGAAAGGAGGGAATTTAGGATGAATCCCCAAATGTCTGACTTAGATAGTTAGCGTTATGAAAATGCACCTACCTGCAAAGGGAATACTGGCCACTGGGGCCAGGGAGGAAAAAAGATGGTGACTTCAGTTTGAAAGTGTTCAGTATAAGAAGCTGTAGGAGGAATAGTGGGTGTCTTGTGTTAGCAAGTCCAAAAGGCAGTTGGGTTATATGGAGTTGGGACTAGAGAATGACTTGGTAGCCAGTGGCATATATATGATAGTATAAAACCTTGGGCACAGATTCAGTTAGTGGAGGAGATTTTATTTAGAAGAAAAGAGATCCAGTAGAGAACCCTAGAGAATACAACATAGAAGAGGCAGCAGAATAAGATGAGCTCGCAGAGTAGCCTAGGAAGAAATAACTAGTAGATCTAGAGAGCAGGACAAGACACCAGCTTGCTGTGGAACTCTCCATCAGTAAAGCAAATGTAGATAACTCAGTTAAAAACGGCAAACACTGTCATCGATCTCATAAAAACTGTTGACTTCAAAGGATCTTATTTTTATTAAAAATTATGATGATTTTTTAAGTTTAAGTTTAATTTTTTAAGTGGCCTGTGTATGCACTGAGTGCCATTTGGATACTAAGCCTTGATGAATCTTGAGACTTGACATCAAGAAGTCAGCAGATAACAGTGTCGGGGCACACAACATGGTTTCATTAGGTAGCTTGGCCTCAAAGATGTGTTAAGGGTGAACCAATGACCCATAAGCAGGGGTAGGATCCCAGAACACACTGGCACTCTCCTCTCAGTCCCTTGGAATCTGAAGGCATGGCAGAATTAAGCAGCTTTCTCTTTGTGGCTATAAAGGAATTTGAGTTAAGGCAAGTTGATGGAGCACTTGTCCTTCCAAGCAATTGAAGGAGTTTGCCCCAGAAAGACTAAAAGAAGGGTCAAGTTGTTTTGTTATTGAGATACTTGGGGTTGGGGAAAGAAAGAAAAAGCACCAATGTTTTTACAGGATGAATAAACAGAGAAACCAGATTGTGGGGTGGGGTGGTGATGAAGGATGACGCAAATGAGGGGTATTATATCAGCTTGTTTCCCAATCGCACCTTTTGGACGCTACAACCAATGTGAGCCTCCAAGTGCTGTGATTATTGGGGCCTGCATTGGAAGGGGAGAAAGTAAACAAGACCTCGGGCACCATAGTGCTTTCATTACTGTCTGCTGTTTATTTTGCAGCTGGGAAATTACAGTGGGTAGAAGAATCTCATAAAGGAGTTGGATCCTTGCAGTGGTGAAAGGATAGTCAGTAGAGCCTGTATACACTCGGAGATCTCATGGCAGACTAAAGGGCAAAGGCTGGGGTAGAGAGGAAAAGCCAAATGGAAATCTGCACAAGGAAGCATGAAGAAATTCCGCAGAGCTTCAGCAGCGTAGACGGAGAGTGACTGTATGAGCAGCATAGCCTTACTATTTCTGTGGATGGGGTCTGCTTTCCCAGAGTTGGTAGCTCTTACTGTTATGTAGCCTTTTATTTGTTAATTTTTCATGCTTTCTTTCAAACAGCATCTGACTCATACTAGGATCCTTCCATGTGCGGCAGCTGCACATTTTCATGGCGGCCTCTGCACATTTTTCTTTGAAATGTTCTTGCTCAGTGATAGGGTCAAGAGGCCAATAGCCAGAATGTGTTCAAGGATAAATGGTTTTCCTTGTAGTGGTGGAAAAAATGCAAAGGATAAAAACCAGGTGGGGGCAGAACTGAAACAATGGGTGGTTAGCCCTCTCCTACGAAATTTGAAGGTTCGGGCAGATTTGTGATTACCTTCACAAAGTTATGATCATTTGAAATAATCCCCACAACTGGGGCATCTGGGTGGCTCAGTCAGTTAAGCATCCAGTTCTTGATTTCAACTCAGATCATGATCTCAGGGTGGTGAGATCAAGACAGGCTCTGCACTGGGCTTGGAGTCTGCTTAAGATTCTCTTTCCCTCTCCCGCTGCCCCTCCCCCCCCAAAAAATTAAAAATCTATTTAATAAAAAAGAAATAATTCATACAACTGAAAAATTGTTCATGCAGTAGTAATTACTTATATGGTTCTGAGCCAGTGCAATGACTTCTCCTGGGGCAAAGGAAAACACTGTATGTTTTAGATGGAGGAGGACGAGGAACAAGAAAGAGAAGAGAGAGCCATCACCACATCATTCGTGTTAGAGGTGCATTCAGGTTTGGAACGACAACTCTTGATTGCTTTAGACACATTTAATTCAAACATCTAGAACTTTGTTCCTTTAAGTGTGGACTTTGGAGATCTGGGGAGACAACAAGAATACACAGCCAACTGTGTAAAAGGCTGTACCTTGAGCTCAGCTGATAGAAATCTTTGAGCCCCGTTATTTTCTGATTTCCTTAAACTTTAGAAGAACTTCAGACTTCATGTTCCAAGCTATACTCCCTTTTGCGCTGGCTATTCTGGGCTAGTCACTAGCGTCTAGAGAAATGAATTTAGTAATGATTACTGTTGACCATTTCATTTTTCCAAAAATCCCATGCAGCATCCTGAGTGAAGAACTAAAACAACGATGACTCCCTGGGGTAAATTCCTGTTCTAAAACCAGTCCTACATGTGGAACAAAATATTAGAATTAAATTACGGTGTCCACTCTGCTCCCATCACCACCAACAAAGAAACTGTTTTGAGGAATGTGTGGGTATGAGGAAGGACAGTGGTATTGTGTTATGTTAATAACCATCATGCTGTGCAAGAAAGTACCCCAGGAATTGCTTTTAGCTTTCCTAGATAATCTAACCTCTTGTTAGATTAGCAGCTATACAGGAGAATATCTGATAGAGTCTAGTAAAAATCCTTTCCAAGCCTTCATAATGAAGGAGTCCCTGTCGTTACATAGTGTCTGCTAGTTTAGGGATTCCATTTCCGGTCACGGTTGTCCCAAGATTGATCCTGAGCACCCAGGAGCGCCTCTGCAGATACTCCCGTTGGTTCACCAAGGCTTCAAATGAACGTCTCTCCAGTGGTTTACGTCCTAAAAGTGTCTGCCTTTCTCTGTCACAATTCTTAACGGCACAAGATTTCATTTTACTTTTGCTTTTGCAAAACTCCTTTTGCAAAGGACCCGCCATTTGGATTTTAATTTAGAATTTCTTTTTACTTTAGGAAAGTTGATCTAAAACAAAAGTAGTCTTCTCTAAATCAAGTTTTTCCCAGTAAATGATATCCATCTCCCTGAACATACTCCCAAACTCCCAAAGAAATTATATTCCCCTTCTCTCATCTCTTTGCTTCTGTGTGCAAATGTTATTAACGGGTTCTATTGGATTCTTTAGCTGGTGTTTAAAGTTAAAAGCGGAGCCAGGTGAGATCATAAAAGGACTGGAGAAAATGGTGTTTGCTGTGACTGACTTGGACTCCTCGCTCTTCATCTCTTGTGTTCAGTCTTGCGTACATGGGGAGGGCATGGGTTAAGGCCATGACTGTGTAGGGGACACATCAGGTTAAGGACTCTTGATTATCCAGACCATTTTGCCCTCTGTCCACACACCGTGGTATGACCCTGAGGATGTGGGATGAAGGTGAGACTGTGATGTCAAGAGAGGGGGGTACTAATGCATTAAGATATTAAGAAGAAGAACTTTTGTTGATTGGGTTAGAGGATAAAGCTGAATCCTCCCAGCAGCCCTGAGAGGTAGGTGGTATTATGCCCATTTGACAGATGAGGAAACATGGGCTTATGTTAAGAATCTTGCCCAAGTTCACACAAACAGTGGGAGCTTGGCGCAAAGCCGAGCTTGTCTGATTTGAAACCGTGCTCTTGAATTGCTGTCCTGTGCTGCATGTAATTTATATTGGTGGGAAGAGGGTGTCTGTATGTGCACATATGTGCATATGTATGCACTTTAAACATGGAGGAAGGCAGGGGAGCCTGGGTGGCTCAGTTGGTTAAGCATCCAACTCTTGGTTTCGTCCCCAGGGCATGATCTCCTGCGTTGTGGGATTGAGCACCGCGTCCGGCTTCCCATTCAGGGGGGAGTCTGCTTGAAGATTCTCTCCTGCTGCCCCTCCCCCTACTCGTGCTCTCTCTCTGTCTTCCTCTCTCTCTCAAATAAATCTAAAAAAAAAAAGATGGGGGAAAGCATTTTGGTATAATCTCCACTCTCCACTGTGGTAGGGTCCCAACATGGATCCTTATACGTTATATTCCCCAAGAGGAATAAACAGCTAAAAGATAGGACAAGATTGGAGAGCTGACCCGAGTCAGGCATAGATCACTGTCTGGGTGCATGCATATGTGGTGCATTGTTTCACCTCTTTTAATTCTTGCTTTGTCTCTGTACATTAAAGGTTCAGTTATCCATGTTAATGGAGAGAACTCAGATGTGAATAACTAAAGAACCAGGAATCTAAGGAGCAATTCAGTAGCAGTTTGCCATTTATATGTGGATTGTTTGTGCTAGATTTATTTCCCTAATCTGTTTGTTTAGTCATCCCAGAATAGTAATAGATGGGCCTGTCCCAAGAGCAAAGATCTAAGTGGATTATTCACAGGGGAATACAGACAGTTAATTCGTAAGGAAAGGCTTTTGATTTCATTTAAAAGCATAGCTTCAGACTGCTGACACTTTTTCTTTTTTTCTCCTGAATTCATTTAGAACTTACGCTGTCAGGAGGATAAGAGATGCCTTCAGAGAAAATAAGAATGTAAAGGATCCTGTAGAAATTCAAGCCCTAGTGAATAAAGCCAAAAGAGACCTTGGAATAATTCGTCGACAGGTAAGATGGTTCGATGATGTACTGTCTTTCATTAAGAGCTGTAAACTTTGACATATCCCCCTTAATTGGACATCACTGCTTTTGGTGTTTATGATTTATACCACAGGGTCATGAAACTGTTCCTTTTATTCATATAGACACAGAAAGATGACCTATCATATTACTGAACTCAAGGAGAACATAAAGGAAAATATCAGCTTTCCAGAATCTCAGGGAATGCATCCTTCTGGGGAGCTGTATTCTCATCGTTTACTAAAGGTTGATCTTTAAATATGAGAAACTTTTAAAAAAAATGTTGCCCCTTTCTAAGATATATTTACATATTTATGCGTTGACATATGTCAAAGAACGTAAATATATTCTACTTTGCCTAGTATTTTAAAATCATAATTCAAGGTGTTGTTGCCCTTTTCTTGGAGACATGATCGTTGGTGAGGAACCTGAATTTTGTTGCCACGTGGAAGGTGTATCTGCAGGTGCAAATGATGTAAGGCACAGCTCCTTGGCTACTGACCCCATAATGGACCCTGGAAGGTGTGTTTGTCTTTGTCTTGTAGAAGTGCCAGGGATCACCTTGATTTGTGCCTGCTGTTCTCTTTCTCCGGAACATCTGCAGCAGCATGGTCTCCTGGGTAGTGTGATATGTCCCTCTTTCTGCAAAATTAGAGAGTCAGAGGCCAAGTAGCCTACTCTCGGTTGGTTTTCTCACCCTCTAAAAAACTCATCCTTTTCACTATTTTTCTTTGATTTAGCAACAGTCATACCATAAGCTCCATTTCTGCTTCCATTCGTTTCTCTTAGTTGCAGTAAATTTGTTTATAAAGTATGGAAGGGAAGTCCCTTATGATTTCCCTCAGTTCTGCCTAGTGTTTTTGGAAAGGGCTTATTTAGCATCATCAGGAGATACCAGCTCAGCTGACGGTATATCATATCATACTATATGACATATATATGCAATTATATATGTATATATGTACACATATATCCCTAACCCTTCTTCATGCTTCACTCTAAACGATTCAGAAAAAGAAGCAATATTAAATACTGTAGTTTTCTCTTTATGTCAAATTCAGAAGTTTTGCAATGTAATGAAACAATCCCTTCTAGAATAACTTTTTGGATTCTGATAACCCTCCTTGAGTTCTCCAGTTATCTATCTAGCAACAGAATAACTTTGCCACATTCAGATAAGCCTAGGAAATGATCTTTAAGGAAGGCCATGAGAAGATAATAGGATAATCAGAAAAAGAAACCGATCTGCATATTTGCGTGTATTTTGATAGTGGCAGGTAAATGAGTTGACATTTTGAAAACTCTAGGATGATGGCATTTTCCAGGCATCAGTGGTTGAATTTTATGGGCTCCTTTAGCACTGGAACTTGGAAAAAAACAAACATCCTGAGTCCTTATTTCGCATAAACTCAGATTCAGTTCTTTGGCACTTTCTGATGTAGACGTTGGCAAGCATCTCCCAGACTGGTTTTATCCTTTAGCATAAAGTTGCACAGAGTAGAAAACTGCTTAGAAAAGGTGCCTGTAAGTATTCTGTGCCACCATTTCTTCTGTTATGTAATTGTCTGTGTCACCTCCTGGTTTGAAATGCTAACACCGCCCTTTCAAAAACAAAAAGATTAGGGGCGCCTGGGTGGCTCAGTCGTTAAGCGTCTGCCTTCGGCTCAGGTCATGATCCCAGGGTCCTGGGATCGAGCCCCGCATCGGGCTCCCCGCTCGGCGGGAAGCCTGCTTCTCCCTCTCCCACTCCCCCTGCTTGTGTTCCCTCTCTCGCTGTGTCTCTGTCAAATAAATAAATAAAATCTTAAAAAAAAAAAAAAAAGATTAGACTGGCTCTCTTCAGACATCCCCAGTGAATCTGCACTCAAAACAGACTCAAACCTGCAGCCTCTGAACCTGTGGGGGCCAGGACGCCCTCCCCAGGACAGCCTGGCAAGTGCATCTTCCTTGCCAGTTGGGGAACAGGTGGGCCTACTTTCAGGCCCAGGGCCCTTCGCCAGGAGAGCAGCAGATGATTAGAACCTTAGAAAGGTTCTGACAAATGAAAACATTCCCATTCCATCAGAGAACTCAGCCAATTACAGGTCAACACCTGGGAAGTTCCGGCTCACTTCCCTTTCTTGTTAAGACTTCCTGAATCCAGGTGTCACACTTACTGTAGTTAGCTTATGAGATGTTAATGACTCCTCGAGCTGCCTTGCTCCATGCTGGTATGAGCTGACCTTGGCCTAAAGGCCTGAAGTAAAGCAGTGTCTCTATTTTCTTCTCACTGGCTGCTCTCATAGCCTTCTAACATGCCTCCCTGATTTCCCCTCCCTGCATGATCTATTCTCCACATACTGCCAGAGTGATCTTTTCTTAAAAGGAAAATTAGAGCAGGTTTTACCCCTGCTCAAAACCCTCCAGAGGTTTCATAGCACCATGGCAATAAAATCTGAAATCCTTAAGAAGTCCTCAGAGGCTTTCCACTGCTCATGGCTCCCTCACACTTTCAGATGCCTTCTTGATGTCCCTGATATACCCCAAGCTTGTTCCCATCATGGAGGCTTTGTACCCTCTGCCTGGAATACTCTCTCCCCAGACCTTCCCATCGCTCAATTCCCTTTTTTCCCCTCAGACTTCTATTCCGATTTCACCTTCCCGCAGAGGGCTGTCCTGACCACACTGTCTGAAATAGCCTTCCTTTTATCACTCTATCCCATTCCCTGCTTTGGTTTTCTTTATAGCATTTCTCAGTCCTGAAAATAACATCACGTATTGCCTTGTCTGTTTTATCCTCCTCCGTGAGGATAGGGATCTCCCCTGTCATGGTCACAGTGCCTGACTGGCCAGAGCATGGGCTCTGGGGCCAGCCTGCCTATGTTCACATCCTGACTCAGGCTACTAACTATGTGATCTTGAGCCAGATATTTAACCTCTTGGTGCCTAATATAAAATGCAGATGAGAACAGGCCCAACCTCATGGGTTATGGTGAGCATCAAGTAAATTAATACATGTGAAGCCCTTCAAAGGATGCTGGCACATAGTAAATACTTGCTATTATTGTCATCAGGAGTATCTAGAAAAGCCCCACCTACAGTGGGCTCTTAATAATCCTCTGTGGACTAAAGGAATATATGAAGATATATTTGGCCCCTGGGATCATACATCTCAGGCATGGGGTCTGAGCCACCAAATCATGGTATCTTGCTAGCCACCCAGAACCTCTCCTCAAAGAGAATGAGTCATGAAGGTAAAGTGGAAACCTGATGAGGCCCTTAGCCTCTAATCTAATGAGACATAACCAGCATGAGCTGTAATACCCTTCCTATCAGATCCCTCTTCCTCTTGCATACTGGGACCCAAAGACCATCCACCCAGATGCACGTCGATCTCAGCATCACTTCTCCATGGATGAGAAAGCCCCGGTCATCTTTGCAGCTGCCAGATAATGCACATCTGTAAAGGCAATGCTCAAAGTAGAACCCTCCACCCGACTTCCCTCTCGACACAGTTTACCTCTTCCCTGCTTTCTAGTCTGTCTTTACAGTGGGTCTTGCTCTCTACAGACGTGTCTTCAGTCCCTTCAGTCAGCTGTGACTCTGACAATACAACTGTGCACGTGGTAAGATTGTGAGTTTTCAAAGAAGTCTCTGAGCAAAGATTTTCTTCTGGTTTTTTGGGGTAGAGAAACCAAGGTGCAAGCTGGATGCCTTGTCCATGGCCACATGGCCAGACCTGAGCTTGGAGGAAACTCAGAAGTTCAAGGACATGAGCTCCTGAGTCAGTAGAAATTGAAGGATAAAGATATTCTTAAGTCATTCCCCAATTTCGTACCCAAGATATGTAAGGACCACATCAACCCAGCTCAGCCTCTCCTCAGAGGTCATTCTTCCTTTGTATTTTTTGCGCAGAATTTTGTCTTCATTGTGGCAACACTGAAGGGTTCTACCTAGCATTAGTATTTCCCATTTGCCTTTCATACCGCTCCTAAGGATTACTCTGATTTCAAGAAGTAATATGGCAGATCATTTTTCCTCCATTATGAGCAAGTCAGACTCCTTTTGCTCACTCTATAATTATGGCCCACTCAATAGAAGCCTGGCAAACACTTGTTCTTTCTTTGACATTCTTAGACCAACTCTCCCCTGAAAATTATAATCCAGTCTGTCAGTCTCTAATCTCTTTCCAGCTACAAACATCATCTCATAGCCCTTAACTAGCAGAGGCATCCTTCCACCTTTCTCTAAATTCCTATTATGTCCAAGGGTACCTGGGTGGCTCAGTCGTTAAGCGTCTGCCTTCGGCTCAGGTCATGATCCCAGGGTCCTGGGATCGAGTCTCACATCGGGTTCCCTGCTCCGCGGGAAGCCTGCTTCTCCCTCTCCCACTCCCGCTGCTTGTGTTCCTGCTCTCGCTGTGTCTCTCTCTGTCAAATAAATAAATAAAATCTTTAAAATAAATAAATAAATTCCTATTATGTCCATATAAAATGGTTCTGTAAAGACAGATTGACCCTGGCAGCTTGTATGAGTATTTCCTTTCTGCTGAAAGCAAGTTATGGACCAGTCCCCACTAAACCTAGCTTCCCTGTCTGCTTCCCAAGTGGGATCAAAAAATTGGAGAGGCCTGCACCGCCTGGGTGACTCAGTCGGTTAAGCATCTGCTTTCGGCTCAGGTCATGATCCCAGGGTCCTGGAATCAAGCCCTGCATTGAGCTCCCTGCTCAGAAGGGAGCCTGCTTCTCCATCTCCTTCTGCAGCTCCCCCTGCTTGTGCGTGCTCTCTCTCTCTCTCTCAAATAAATAAATAAAATCTTAAAAAAAAAGAAAAAAAGTTGGAGAGGCCTTTTGTGTATGTGCCAGGAAGGATGCACAGAAGCCGACCTGTGTATAGGGTTGGGCAAACCTCTTTCACACAATCTGGGCAGCAAAGAAGTACCTAAGTACTCCCTACCTCAGATAGTAAACAAGGCCCCTTGGGTGTTTCGTATCAGAAAGAAGAGCAAAAAGGTCAACCATGCTTTCATCTTGGTTCTTTCTTCCATTTTGCTGTTCTGAAGGTATTCCTTTTGGTTCCTATTTATAAGGCGTGAATTAGAATAGCTCTCAGGTAATCACCCCCACTCAGTATAGTTTGTCGTGCCACTTTGGATTTTAAAGAACCAGAGCCTGCCTTATTTGGTATCACTACTTCTATGCTCTATACCCTTGCTACTCGAGGAATCTCTAAAGACCTGCACCATTGCCATCACCCACGGGGCCCTCTCTCCCTGTGTAGTTCACAGAGATTTTGGTTCTTCAAAGTGAAAGTATTTTCCAAGCATTTTGAAGTAGAGTGGTCACCCTTGTTACATTCCTAGCTAAATAGCCACATGTCTGTGAGAGAAGAAATAGAAGAGGCAGCTGAGGGTGGGAAACTCTGGCTACAGTGGGGAGGTGTTACCAGACCCATCTCCTTGTACTTTGACAGAATTTCCCTGAATATGCCAGTTAAGATTGTGATTTTAGGAATACTCAGCTATAACCTAAATGTATAGCAGCTTTTTCTAGAAACCTGGTGAAAACTCACATATCTGTGCAGAGTTTGGGTTTATTTCCAGCTACACGATGCTTTCCGTGTTCATCGGAGTGCATCCGTGCTGCTGTCCTGGGGTCTCAGGTAGCAGCACAACTGGGTAACAGAAGGGGTGTGTGTGTGTGTGTACATGCACGCACGCACGCTTGTGTGCACATGTGTCATGGACCCTTTCCTTAGACAGTTAACTGAGTAAAACCATAATCTCTAGGAGAGGAACAACTATTCCCTATTGAAAGGTTCCCAACCACCAGCTTAAGTAGGCTAGCAGATTTAGCTCTAAATTTCCATCTAAATAATGTTTGGTTCCCCTATCAGGGATGGGCTGTACATGTACTGAAGTAAGGAAGGCATCCCACAAAATGAGGTTCATGTGTAACTTCAGTATTTGGGTGAGGATACTTGATACTGTGGTATGTGATTGTACATGCTGGGTAACAACGAGGTTTTGGGGTCATACCGGTCTCGCCAGCAGCTTTTCAGTGATGACGATTTTATACCACATAGGTCGTTCTTAAGCCAGTGTGGGTGTTTTTGTGGTTTTTTGGTTTTTTCTTTTTCTTTTTCTTTTTTTTTTTTTGGCCGGGGGTGGTGGAGGGAGTTAGGAGTTTTCTTTATTTTGCTTTGTTTTGTTTTGGACAAACAACTTCTTTGCGTGTATTTTTTTCCTTCACAGCCGGTTAAACAAAAGTTGCTGTCATTTTAGAATCATTGATTACGTCTTTTTTTAATTAGAAAAAAAGTCTTTACCTGAATATTTATGTAACTTCATTGCTGTTTATTACAACAAAAAAGTTTTAAACTAATTTGTAGATTCCATCCAGTAACATATGAGATTGAAATCCATCTCTCAAGAAGATACAGTTATGGCTGAATGTATTTGGTGTTCAGAGTACAGCACGAATAAGAAAAATCCTTGCATGTCATGTGGTTCTTGGTGCAGTCATCTGTGTTCATCTCTCAGAAAGCAAAAGAATCCATTTGATGTTTCAATAAATATCAAAGTAGGGGCGCTTGGGTGGCTCAGTTGGTTAAGCGTCTGCCTTCGGCTCAGGTCAGGATCCTGGGGTCCTGGGATCAAGCCCCACATCAGGCTTCCTGCTCGGGGAGGAAGCCTGCTTCTCCCTCTCCCACTCCCCCTGCTTGTGTTCCCTCTCTCGCTGTGTCTCTCTCTGTCAAATAAATAAATAAAATCTTTAAAAAAAAATAGATAAATATTAAAGTAGTTGTTTTCAAAAAAACAACTTCCACAGAGAGAGACCCAAGAACGAGCAGTTTCAGTGAATGATTCCTAGAATCAGGTGAGTCCTCCTTTAATCCAATGAGGAGGTGATGTCAGGAATGAAGCTTCCACTGCTGGTGATGACCCCGGTGTCACTCTGCTGCTGGATGAACTAACATGAGGACTGCTTTCCTGGGGACTGGTCATGGTGACAGACATACTTGTGCTGTTAAGGGTGAGGTGAGACTATCCAAAACCATAAGAGGACGGTACTAGGGATCAAGTGGAATAAGAGGAGGAAAATCCGAACCTGGCAGAGCTGATGACGAGCTTTATGTTGGCCTGTGGTGGAATGGTACTGAACAGTCTGTTAGTGAAGGTGAACAACAGTGGGATCAACCAAAATCACACTGGGCACCCATACAAAAGATGGCTAATACTCCTTTGGTTAGGCTGCTTTGAGTTTTGGACCACAAATACATTTCCTGTTGGCAAGAGGGTCTTCCTCTTCTTGGGAAGAGATTTCTATTGTTAGGTCAGTAACATCCACTTTTTTCTTGCCTCATTGACTACAGTCACTGAAGAAAGCTTATGAAGACACTTGAAATGTTCATTTTTGTATGTGATTGCTGGATACTTTCATAGCTTCTTTCTTCTTGGTGTCTCATTGGACACCAAGAACCATCTTCTTGAAATGTGATCTCATACACATCAGAACAGTCATTGAGAATTTCCGTAAAAAGCCCATGTAAAATTAGACTTTTCATGGGCAGCTTTTTTTGTCACAGGACAAATCCAAGCGGGCTTCTCATTCATTTGCAGATAAAGGGCAGCATCAAAACACTATAGATGTGTATAAGTCACTGCATGGCATGGGATTGCGGGCCTCGTTTTCCTTAAAGGGCACATCAAGGATACCTGAAGGAATTTCACTATCAGGAGCTGCAGTAAGTTTTTCTTTAGTTTTCTGGAATGATCAAGGTTTCTAATACCTTTCATTTTTAGTCTCTGTAATGACATGGCTGATGTGAGCTTTCATACAAGATATACAGACATGGAGTAATTCTTTCCAATTTCTGATGCCCAGGAAATGGAAATCTGATTTGGCACAGCTGAAGATAACCCAACCAAAGATGTATTTATATTCAATCCCACTTTTAGGTGGTAATGCATAGCTAGGCAAAGAAAACGGCTTCACATTCACTTTACATTTACTTCCCATTTACTTTTATACATAGACTGTTGGGATAGTTTTGTTCTTGAGAGCAACTTGTCTCCGCCAGGCAAAGTCCCAGCTGAACTTGGACTATATAATCTCTCCTACCACCTGGCAAAAAAAAAAAAAAAAAAAAAAAATCCCTAGATATGCATCTCTCTCTAACTTGTTAGGGTGTCAGAACAAAAATAAAAACTTCTCTTGAAATTGTTGACTCCTGCTTTCAGCTAAACTCGTGGGCTTGATGAGAACATCAGGGACATCATAAAAGGGCAAGTTTTTAAACTGCCCATCAGGATGGACAAGGGGAATTGGGGGAGACGGTTGCTGCATCTCAGACATGGGCTGAGTATCCTGAAGCAGCAAGAACCAACAGGAGGGGAATCATGAGTGAGATATCCCTGAGGTGGAAGGCAACCAGTGGATTCCAGCCGTGGCCAAGTCAGGTTCTTCAGGTGATGAACTACCATCCAAATTGAAACCGATGAGCGGCGCCTGGGTGGCTCATTCGGTTGAGCTTTCCGGCTCTTGGTTTCAACTGGGGTCATGATCTCAGGGTTGTGGGATCAGAACCCCACTAGGGCTCTGCTTCTCCTCTCCCTCTCCTTCTCCCCCCTCCATGCATGTGTACACTCTCTCTCTCTCTCTCTCTCAAATAAATAAATCTTAAACAAACAAACCAACCAATGATTTGATTATGGATAAACCAGAAAGCCCTTCAAGAGTCCATGGGTATCCAGTGATAATACCAAATGCAGGTGAGGATGCAGAGAAACTAGATCACTGCATACATTGCTGGTAGGGAAGGAAAATGGTACACCACTCCTGAGCTCCTGGAGATCTGCAGGCGCTGCCACCACAGCACCCCTCCCACCGCCAGCCATGATGCCTCCAGCACCGTCCTGCACTGGGCACGGCTGGCCACACGGCTGCAGCAGCCCTGCCCGCCACATGACCAGCACTGGAGCCCCCGCCCACCAAGCTAGGCTATTTTATAATGAAACAGTTCAAATAATGGATGTATCAGACTCGGGGTTATGAAACTGTAGTTGTGAGCAATTAAGAGCAGGTTCCATGCAGCCATTAAAAAATAGTAGGAAAGGGGTTGATGTTACAGATAGCCCGCATTTTTGTTAACCTGATTATGCGTATGTGTGAGCATTTTCAGCATTTCTTGGCTCGTACTTAATTACTTTATTTGTAGGTCACTAAAAGCAAAGTAATTTGCCCAGTTTATTGGCATTTTGGATGGTGATAGATGAGAGTCTCTGAAACCATTTTTTTTTTTACTTTTGTTTGCTATTTTATGGTTTAGTCTTTAAATGGCTGTTCAAGAGAAATGTCCACCAATAACTTTTTTAGTGTGTCGGTTGTGAAATGAGAAGCTCATGAATGATGTCTGTCTTTTCTCACTGTCAGCACTGCAACATCCGTTCCAATGCCCTGAATCGTGGGTAAAACTTTAATTAAAAGTGATATCTTGCCCACAGTTCTCATCCTTTAAAGCAGCCTGTGAAAAGGTAGGATGGTTTTAGATCCTTTGGAGGAAAATTAATAGCACACTATCTCTCTTTGTGTATACTTCTGGCCTAAGTACCATTTTGATAGTTTGGGGGAATCTCTAAAATTTACACGGCAGTTGTTTTGATGGAGTAAAGAAAAGTCAACTCCTACATTAGGGGCATTGAAAATATTTGAAAAGAATTATGCACCATTCATAATAGCCAAGAGGTGGGAGCAAAGCAAATTCCTACCCGTGGATCAACGGGTAAACAAAATGCGGTATATACGTACAATGGAATATTAGCTTTAAAAAGGAAGCAACTTCTGGCACATGCTACAGCATGGATGAACTTCCAGGACATTACACAAATGAAATAAGCCGGTCACAAAGGGACAGATTGTAGATGGTGGTTGCCAGGAGCTGAAGGAAGCTGGGTGTCTGTGGAGTTATTGCTAAATGGGTACAGAGTTGCAGTTTTGCAGGTTGAAAGAATTCTGAAGATCGGTTTCACAACAGTGTGAATGTACTGAGCAGTACTGAACTGTCCACTTAAAAATAGTTAAGATGGGGCGCCTGGGTGGCTCAGTTGTTAAGCGTCTGTCTTCAGCTCAGGTCATGATCCCGGAGTCCCGGGATCGAGTCCCACATCGGGCTCCCTGCTCGGTGGGAAGCCTGCTTCTCCCTCTCCCATTCCCCCTGCTTGTGTTCCTGCTCTCGCTCTCTCTGTCAAATAAATAATAAAATATAAAAAAAAAAAAATAGTTAAGATGGTTAATTTTAAGGTGCTTTTTTCCACAATAAAAAATATCTGCCCCTGCCCCCCAAAAAAGGAATTATAGCTGGTCATCAGTTTTTTCCTTAATTGGGAAAAATAAAATTAAATGCTTTAGACATTGGTATTTAAGAGTGGGAGGCTTAAGTTGTTTGAAGCTTGAACAAGTGGATTTATATCTGTGAACCTTCAGTTTCTTATGTGTAAAATCAAAGGATTATACCATGATTTCTAAGGCTACTTCCAGTTCTAAAATCCCATGGTTTAACATTTCACATGAATATCTGTCCCCTTCTTTATTTGCAGAAACCTATCTGATACGTTTTTTTTAGTAAACTACTCTATGCTGAGCTTTCCTTGGCCAATTTTTACTAAGATCTTAACGGAGTTTAGGCTATAGATAAGCAAAGTTGTAAGCCAGCTATGGATTTATACCATCATAAATTTCAGAAACTTCTCTTGGTCTAGCCTTTCTGCTGCAAGAAAAGTCAGAAAATTGAATTATTTTATTAATGTTGCTAGCACCTCTGCTGTTAGCCTTCCTTTCTGATAGAAGATACATCAGCAGTACTAGAGCATCTCTCTGAGCAAAACATTTTCTTTCAAAGAAAATTAAATAGCAATTCAAGAGCAATAATACGTTAACTTGATAGGCAAGAAAAAGATTAAAATGCTTTCCTCAAGCCCCACCTTAATGTTAATACTAGTTTCTTCTTGATTGGACTTCTCCCTGCTCCCTGGCTGGCTTCTAAGCTGCATGAAACACGATCTGTTAGATAGGTCAAATGACACTATATATTTTGTAATTCCATGGCCACAGTTTCTTTTCCTAGATATTTATCAAGCACCTACTCTATACCACCTAATTATGAATTGACTTTATAAGTTCTTTGGAGGCAGAGTTGGGATTGGAATTTTCAAATCCGTCAGAACCTTGTAGATGGTCTTTCTCATTTTGACTCTCGGGAGACAAACCTTTCCTCTTCATTCTAGATCACACCTATTTGTTCACTTAATAGAACAGAAATATATGGACTCTAATAGGGTACCCCAGCAATACTTTCCCCTGTGCCTATATAGATCAACTAAGATTGGATCGAAAAATCAATCTACATATTTAAAAACTAATAAAGCAGTCAGAAGCAAAGGAGATTTAAACACTCTGTCTTGGACTTCAATAAAAATCCTCAGGAAATCAACATGAATTTATATACAGTGACTGGAATTGCCCCCTGAGTGAACCATGTATCTTTTGGATATCTGAATTCTTTCAATATGAATGAAAGATTCCCCAAACCCCTGTCAAATGAGAAGGTTTGATTACTTTTATAGCTTGGCCTATGTATGACGTTCATTTTTTTTTCAGTCTTTTCAATATATAGTTTCTCTGCAGCTTTAAAAAGACTTCTTCATACAAGAATTTAAACTAATTTCCTCCCTCCCTGCACTTTCTAGAAATTCCAGTAAATCCTCGAGTCTGGGGCAATACTATCCCCACCGTTGGCATGCCTATAGAAAAAAATACCTCTCAGTTAGAGATTGTGCATTGAATTTGCATGACTCCTCCGAGGCTGACATGTACAAAACAAGATTCCATTTTCTTTCTAGAAGAAGCCTATCCTATCTCTCCATTTTTCATATACAGTAATAGTTCTTTTTCATATTTGCATGTTCAGAAGAGCTCATGAGGAAGGCAACAGTAATGCTATTTATAGAAAGCTTTGCATGGGGTTTCATTTGGGAATATTTATTATCCTCTCCCATCTAGCCTACTAGAGCTTTTCACTCTTGAATTCCTTGAAGACCCATTTTTGTTGCTGAAGCATCTGAAGTGGAAGTAGACACCATCAACTCTGGAGCAGAACGTACACTGATCCATAGCAAGAGAGGAAGTTGTAATGTCAGCTCTGTTAGGACCATACTGTGTGATCTTGGGGTCATTTATTTGCCTAATTTACCACATGTGTAAAGAGATGATTTTATTGATGAATATTGATGATGGTGATGCTGCTGCTGGTGGTGGTGGTGGTGGTGGTGATGTATGCTTGCTCTCAGTGTTGGCTCATTGTGTCCTCTTTACACGCTGACACTACAAAGTACTTTGAACATGTTGTCTCAGTTGCTAACAGCAGCCTTGTGAGAAAGATACTGTTTTCCTCATGTGTTAGATGAGGAAGTGCAGACTTTGCGTGTTTGAATAACTCCCCAAGGACGCACAATTAGGAGAATGGTGGGCCCACATCTATTCTCACTTTTTAGCCCGTTCTTAGAAGAGATATCAAACTGTGGGTGGTCTCATCTTAACAGGGGTAAATAAGACATTGGAGATGGGAGAAGGCAAGAAGTAGGTTTCCTTTTCTAATTGCTCATTTAGAATTCGTATTAAAAGGTAACAGCTTACCTTCTGTGGACTCATGAATAGTTTATCCTGAGGCACTGATCTCCTTTAGCATCTCTCAAAAAAACTCTCTCTGCCTTCAAAAGAAAAAAAAACAGAGACCACAGTCTGAAAATGTTAAAGTTCAGCCACCTTATTTAAGAAGTGTTTGCTCAGAATTTCCCCCTAGATCTGAAGGTTGCAGCTGCAATTGTGCTTTTCCTGACAAGCTATCACTGAAGTGCCCTTCACTGGAAACCTTTTGATGCCTTGCTGCTTGGCTTGTCCTTTCAAGTAATCAAAGTTAATTTCAGTCATGCTTATGCAGAAGGTCTTCTTCTAAGATGACAAAGGAACAGTGTCACACCTTTTAGGCAGAGCAGTGGAAGGGGCTCGCCCCATTTATGTTTGTTTGTGTTTCTATACCACATCCCCTGAAGTGGCGGGGAGCCAGTGATCCCGCATGCCCAGGGCGTGTGTGAGAAATACACTTGTTTCCTGAGCACTTGCTATCTGCAGTTGGATATTTTCAAACTTGATGTGTTTCGTGTGTGTGTGTGTGTGTGTGTGTGTGTGTGTGTGTGTGTATGAAGGATAGATTCATTGGTGCTGTTGGAAAGATACCTCCTAATTATACATCTGTGAGTCCAAAAAACTGTTGTTTTACGCAGAGACATAATAGGAGTGGTAGCCAAGAGACAAGAAAAGGTTTGGAGCCAGATACACCGCAACTGAAATCCTGACACTTTTTCAGTAGCTCTCTGGCCTTGGTCGTGTTATTTAATTTCTCTTAAAATATTATCATCATTCAATTTTTCTACTCAAGGCAAAGGAATACCATTCTGAAGTTAATGTTAGTTTTGTACTTGCTCTGTTTTTGAGATACCAAAGCCAAACGTTGTATCAGACATTTTCTCTCTTCCCCAATCTGGTAATTAAAGCTGTCATGTCATGAAATGGTCCATTATAAATAATCAAAGGGCTCTAAAAATTCTCTAAGATGTGGCACTGTAGTAATCTTAGTTTTATTCAATTAATGCTAGTATACAATTAAGTCAGTATTTTAAATATTTTCCTTTTTCTCAAACATTTCCACTTCATATGGCCTAAATTTGTCTTTTCTCCCCCACCCATCTCGACTCCAGAATATAGTGAAAATAGCCCCAACCCAGAGGCCACATGGATTTCCCCCTCAGTCTGTCAGAAGTTAGCAAAAGCATCACCACTAAGTCCATGACCCTTTAGGCCTCATCTGTAAAAAGTAAGGACTCGGGTACACTGGTTTCCTGGATCTCCAGGGGCACAAGAATTTATGTCTGAATCTGCCTTGTTGAGATCCAACTTGGGATTTCTTTCAACAGGTTATTCCATCTCACTAGTAAGTGAGTGCATTCCAGAACTGCCTACACAGAGATGGACAAGCCTTTGGAGCCCAATAAAAACCCAGGTGCTCAGTCATTAAGCGTCTGCCTTCAGCTCAGGTCATGATCCCTGGGTCCTGGGATCGAGCCCCGCGTCGGGCTCCCTACTTAGCAGGGAAGCCTGCTTCTCTCTCTCCCACTCCCCTTGCTTGTGTTCCCTCTCTCGCTGTCCCTCTCTGTCAAATAAATAAATAAAATCTTAAAAAACAAATGCAGGCGCTGAATGCTGGGGGGCCCGGGAGCCGGCAGCCCTGGAGTCTGCTCCCAGCCCCTGCCGTGGGCAGGCAGTCCCCTTCTGCCAGCTTCCTCCTGGGGCTCGGGAGGGTTCTGCTCCATGACGCTCCGAGGTCTCCCTCACACCGGATATTTTCTGATTCGGAAAATAATTGTGGTCACGATTGTTAGGTCCCAGAAACACACCTGGCAATTTGGTTTTTGCCCAAGGGCGAGTCATGGCACCGACCTCCTCTGTTTACTGAATTGACTTTAAAAAGCAAACCGAGCTGCCCTGAGCTCACAGACGGCATGTTTTGTTGAGCGTGGAGGAGGAACCGGGTTATGTAATGCCGAGTTATGTAATATTTGTTCTTAGGTGCCAGCCTCAGCAGCAGGGCCGATTCAAGAAAACCCTTTGGCTATACTTTGTAAAGGCTTTTAATAGCCAGCCATGGCGGGACCGCTCCCCGAATCCTGGTGAGGTCAGGGGGCCTGTGCACTGTGCACAGAAGCTGCCCTTTCGGACAGCTGGCAGACTGTAAATACCTCACTTGACTGAAGAGGTTTTCTTCACTGGGCCTCGACAGGCCTCTCAGAAGGAGAGACCGGGAAAAAGAGCAAAACCGAGTGTGCCTCCTACGGACAGCCCTGCTTTATGTCCTGCCCGCGCAGCCCTGCCCTTGCGTCCCGACTGGAAGCAGCTGAGTCTCTCCTCAGCCGGGTGGCAGGCTCCCTGAGGGCTGGGCCTGCCGTGTCCAGTGGACCCACGCAGCGCCCAGCGGACACCTTTCTGCGTTCACCGGCGCCCCGCGGGAAGGCCTCGAGGGCCCTTCCTCCTCCTTTCTTGCCTGCCGAAATCGTGTCCGCCGGGCCGCCAAAGCACGGCAGTGTGACTCTGCGGCATTAATTACATGGCACTGCAGTGCTGTGTTCATAAGGCATGTCTGCCCTTAGCCCCTGACCTTCCAGAGAGGCAGGGCCATTTCCTTGTTCACCGTGGTACCCCCGGTGCCTTGTAGATACAGTGAGCCCTCCATTAATCCTTCAGAGTCATGAAAGCTTGGTCGGAAGACACGGAAGGAAGAGTTTTAAACTGAAACTCAGAAGGACTGGTTCTAGCCCACGCTGTGCCCCTGACCCAGGGCAAGAGCAGCAGACTTGGCCTTTCTGACCAGAAGTCTTCCTAGCATCTTCATGAACGCAGAAGGACATAAAGCGCGCTGACACCCTCTACCATCAGCAGAGCCGCTCACCAGTGAGTAGAGTTAACAACCTTCAGGCCCTAGCACTGGGCCCTCAAACTAAATATCCTGCTTTGCCTGAGGATGTGGCTACCGCCCGGGTACCAAAAAGGAAGCCAGGAACTCCTCCTGGAAATTAGTGTATTGGCCAGAATAAACCGAAAACAAAAGTCGATCTGGTGAGGTGAATTCCAAGAGTAGGAAAGAAGGCTCCGTTCCGATTTTCTTACCCCACTAGGAGGCACAAAGGGCACGGGATCCAGGAGTCGGGAGAGATTTCAAATCCTGGTCGTCACGCCCTAGCTTTCTGAACTTAGGAAAATGACTTCCTGCGGAACTCCTTCTCCTGTTCCCACCTTGTTGGGAGGTGAGAAGACAGAGAAATGTGTCTGTAAAGCATGCACCCCCACACCTGACCCGTGGTGAATGTTCAGTAAATGAAAGGTGGTTGCAGCCGTGTCCGTGCATCAGCTTGTTTTTCTCCATACTTCTTTTAAAATCTCAAGTGCTGAAATGACGGAGCTGTGTCACAGTTTGGTTTCAGATCTCTAAACATGCAGAAAGGGAGCTGCTGCCAGTCCCCCTCTCAGGCGGCTCTGTTCTCCAGTCTCCTCCATGGCGACTCCAGAGGCTTTGCTAATCTGCCGGCTCTTGGCATATGGTACTTGTTGTAATATAGGTCTGACTTTCCAAAATACTTTTCAGTGGTTTCAGTGAAGCTGCAAAGACTAGATTCCAAGTGACAGTTTCTGTATGAAATATTTATCACATGCTGATAAAAGCATATCCACCGACTGGAACCAGGAGGGCAAAAGAGAAGTGCAGTTCACTATTCTTACTTTCTTCTTTTAGATGTTCCTGTCACATTGTGGACTGCCAGGCAATGAAATGAAGGAAAGACTACAGGCAAATAAAAAGAGCAGGTAGAGCCAGTTGGTGTTTGGAAGTGAAAACTGGGGGTGCCTGAATTTGAATAAATAAAGGTGTCCTCAAATTCAGAAGATGGGAAGGCAGAACCAGGAGCCCTTAATGGGCCTAGCAGGAAAGCACACTATACAGGTAGAAAGATTTGGTTCCACCGTTGTCTTTTCTTTTTTTTTTTTTTTTTTTTAAGGATTTTATTTATTTATTTGAAAGAGAATGAGAGACAGAGAGCATGAGAGGGAGGAGGGTCAGAGGGAGAAGCAGACTCCCTGCCAAGCAGGGAGCACGATGCGGGACTCGATCCTGTGACTCCAGGATCATGACCTGAGCTGAAGGCAGTCGCTTAACCAACTGAGCCACCCAGGCGCCCCTCCACCGTTGTCTTTTCACCCACGCTCATACACAGAGAACGGTGCCTGATCAACAAGGTATGTCTTTGCAGAGCTTGGGGGAAATTTTCCTTAGATTTCTGTAATGTTCATCTCAGACAATCCATATTTATTCCTAAGCATTTTGGAGTGTCCGCAGGAATGAGCTACCAAAGTAGGGGCAGAGAGGGCTAAGAATGGTCAGTATTTGAGGAACTTGTTTTGTGATGACCGGTGAATGACAGATTTCACATTGGAACACATGCCTTCATAGCAGTGGACAAGTCATGAGAGTTGTATATGTGGCTTCTTCATTTAATAGGGGTTTTGATCCTTGTCTCCTTGAGGGCAGGCACTGTGTCTGTCCCCACACTTAACCACAGTATCTTACACACTGATAATGCTTAGAAAATATTGCTGAATGAATTATATGCTTTGGGGCACCTGGGTGGCTCAGTCAGTTAAGCATCTGACTCTTGATTTCATCTCAAGTCATGATCTCAGGATCCTGGGATTGAGCCCCACGTCAGGCTCCACGCCGGGCATCGAACCTTCTTAAAATTCTCTCTCTCCCTCTTCCTTTGCCCCTCCCATGCTTGCTCACTCACTCTCTCTCAAATAAATAAATAAATAAATAAATAAATAAATAAATAAATAAATAAATAAAATATGCTTTAATTACAAAGGACTAAATTATATATGCTTGAATATCTTAGTAGTGGCTCAGTGTCATCCATTCTATTTAGGGAATAACCTTTATCAACAAAGTAAAAAGCCATACCTGAGCTAGCAAAGTTTTGATCCATAAAACATAACCTTTTAGAACCATAACCAATTATAAAACTCTCTTTGAGACAGATAGCGGTCCTGCCATACATACAAACTTAGGACAGTCTATTCGTATTTTGGGGGGAGGAATGGGAGAAATAAAGAGAGTGGGGGTTACCATAGCTGCTTTGGAGAGGCCTATTAGAGCAAGTTATTCTTATCCAAATATCTGAATGAAAAAGACTGGTGAGTTGGTCTGCATGCTTCTTCCATTGCCTGCATCTTCCTTTGGTAGCCTTTTGGGATGGCATTAGGTTCGTGTACCTTCTGTGTATATGTGAGAAGATTGGAAGCTGGGAAATGAGCCTGTCCATGATAGGTGGGGGATCAAAGGCAAGGCCAGGGAACCAGGCTGCCCTTTGCCCCTCTGGTCAGTTCTCCAGAGCTTTCTGGAATACAGGTGTTATAAACACAGAGGTCCTCAATACATTATGACTTACTCACCTTTACCCTTTGGGAGAACTCTTTTCATGTGAATTCAGACATGCCCAGAAATGTAGGAAAGTCGAAAGCAGTCATGTTCTTGCCAGGATTTATTGTTTAAACAAACCCATTATGAAAATTCAGCTTACCGGGCCGCCTGGGTGGCTCAGTAGGTGGGTGAAGCGTCCGACTCTTGGTTTCAGCTCAGGTCAGGATCTTAGGGTCCTGGGATTGAGCCCTGTGTCCAGCCCTGCGCTCAGCAGGGAGTCTGCTTGAGGATTCTCTCCCTCTGCCCCCCCTTCTGCCCCTCCACCTGCTCACGCACTCTCACTCACTCTCTCTAAGTAAGTGAATGAATAAACAAATCTTAAAAAAAGAAAGAAAATTTAGATTACCAAGGAAATGTAACTGGAGATTGAACACTTATATAAATTAATTCTGGTTATGGTTATTCAATGACTATGGAGACTACAGGGGTTAAAACATTTTTATCTCTTCTATGCTACATACTGCAGGCATGGATCATTTCATTTACAACTACTCTGCAGCATGTCCTCATTTTATAGGTGAGGAAACCAAGGCACAGAGAGAGGGATTAAGGAGACGGAGACTCCTTAGACATAATGGTTGAAGGCAGGATTTTTGAGCTGAGGTCTCTTACCACCATCCTTTTTTGCCTGACAGTAGGATCTTTCATTGCATTTTAGTAAAATGAATTTTACAAAAATCTGATTTAGATAAACTTCTGTAGCTTGAAAACCCCCCTTTTTTTAATGACGTAACTTTTTTTTTTTTAAGATTTTATTTATTTATTTGACAAAGAGCACAAACAGGCAGAGCGGCAGGCAGAGGGAGAGGGAGAAGCAGGTTCCCGCTGAGCAGAGAGTCCGACGTGGGGCTCCATCCCAAGACCCCAGGGTCATGACCTGAGCCAAAGGCAGACGCTTAACCTACTGAGCCACCCCACCGAGGTGCCCCTGAAAACCCCTTTCAACTAAAAGCCAGTGGGTGCTCAAAATCAAGGAGTGGGTCTCTGGGGAAGGGACCCATAGCACTGTGACTCTTGGATCTCCGTGCCCTTGTCCTCGGGTGCACGCTGAGAGAATGAGGTGCAGCGCCCCCGAGCCCTCAGAGCTCTTCAGGCCTTACTGCTGGCAGGATCTGAAAGACAGCTCCCTCTGGAGGCAGCAAGCATTAGCTCAAGGGGTGAGCCAGAGGCCTGACCCAGAGCTGAGTGGAAGGCAGAGAAGGGAATTAAGTCTGACCAGTGAAATGACTCACTCAAAGAAAAGCGATAGTTTGTGGCATGAGCAAATTAAACTCCCTCCCACCTCCCCCACCAGACCAGGGCCATTTGAGGCTTTGGTATATCTCCAGGGCATTTCAGGGATCTAAAGTTTTTGTCTCATCAAGAAGGAGGGCAGATGCCTGTCCATGCACTTGTGCACCCAGGAGGGACCTTTTAGGCGTACATTACTAAGGTTCATATTACACTGCCTGTAGCCCTTCCTTGATAACAAAAGGAAACTGAATGAAGACTAGCACATTCCATCTCAAATACCTGTGTTACTTACTCACCTCAAATACTTGCAACCATACACTAGTGAAGTTTTCCATTATCTAAGCATTTTGTAATGTTTGGAAAGAAAAACTATAATCAATCTCAAAACAACCATACATTTCCCCCAAGAAGAAGGAAGTTTTCATCTTTATTTTAACACGTTTTGTGCCTGTATGTTGCAGTACACTTGGGATTTAGTTCAACTCAGCTTTAATTTTAAACTGTATTACTGGGGGAACCAAAGGCTACCTGATCTTTAGTGGGATCTTCAAAGACAGGACTTTGCACTTTCTGCTCATGGTTCTCAACCTTGATTGTACACTGGAACCACCTGGGTGCTTTCACAAATCCCTAGGACCAGGCCACTCCAGGCCAATGGAATTAGAGACTCTGAGGGTAGGACTCAGGCATCAGTAGTGTTAAAACTCCCCAGATGACTTCAACATGCAACCAAGGTTGAGAACCAGGAGTTGAAACTGAGCCCCTGAACAGGTACCCCCAAACCTGTCACCCTGCACTGAGTACCTATTCTCCAGAAGGCCAGCAAATTGTCTTTGATTTTTGTAATTACTGATCTCTGGATCTCTCTAAATTAACCTTTGCCCCAGGGATAATTTTTGTTCTGTTGCACTTACACAGAGATTCAAACTCTTAAGTTCTCTTATATATTGAACAATGCAACTCTCTCTTATTACCACTGGAAATCTCACGTGTTCCCATAGTGTGCATACTCCTGATGAAGCTCTTTGGGTTTTGGCTGATAGAGCAAGACAATATTCTTCACAACCAAGTAGAATAACACAGCTTAATGTCAAAAGAATGGCAGAGACGTCTTCTCAGTAATGCAGTCTTCATCTCAGGGAGAAGTTATTTAACAATCTTTGGGGGATATTTTTTAGTGCAACTGAGGGTTTGCTGCTCATATAAATTGTAGCTCATCCATCCTGCATTTCTGCTTGTCACATAAACCCTGGCGATAAGAATATCTGCAGAGTCCTGTATCTACATAGCAGCCATAGTCCAAGTGCAGGTAAAATTATTCAGGAAGTCATGCACCTTCTCTTCTTTCAGGGGGAATAGATGGGAAGAAAAGAAGATTAATAGAGCTGTAGACCAAGAAAGATACTTGTAAGATTTGTTCAGCCTTTCAGGATAGTTGATAGGAGTGTGCTCCTTACTTTGGTCTGTTTTGAAACTCCACAGCCATCAGATGCACAAGTTGTCCTCAGCATCTCCTGTCAGATAGATCACCATGGGAACAGCAAGGAGACCAGTGGAAGCATAACAGGGCAGCAGCTTTTGGGAGCTAGCCCAGTGACAAATGCTAATGCACCAGGCCAAACGTTCTAGCACTCAAAGGAACTGGATTATCAGGGCTTAAATTGGGGTGTGTTGGCCTGCTGGTACACCAAATTTTTCCAGATTTTTCTGGAAATTTCCTGGTCTGATTTTTCTCAACTCCAGAACCAATCAAGATTCAGCCTGTTGATGAAACTTTCTGATGGAATCTGGCAGTTCAATCTGTTCTTCCCTAGCGAAGGCCAATATTGTGTAGATTTCACTAGATCATGTGTTCCTTAACTTGCTAGAACATTCAGTGTATTCCTTTCCTTTTTTCTTTAAATGACAGCCTTATTGACACTCTCTCTCTCTCTCTCTCTCTCAAATAAATAAATAAATAAATAAATATTTTTTGAAAAGGGGGAGGGCACATAGGTGGCTCAGTCAGTTAAACATCCAACTCTTGATTTTGGCTCAGGTCATGATCTCAGCATCTGAGATCAAGCCCCTCGTCAGGCTCCACAAACAGCAGGGAGTCTGCTTGAGATTCTCTTTCTCCCTCTCCCTCTGCCCCTCCCCCTGCATGCACTCTCTCTATCTCTCCCCGTCTCCTTCTGTTCCTCCCCCCATCCCATGAACTCACACCCTCTCTCTCAAATAAATAAATCTTAAAAAAAAAATAACTTTATTGAGACATAATTCACATATCATAAAATTCACCCATTTAAACTATACAATTCAGTGGCTTTTAGTATATTCGCAGAGTTGTGTAACCCATCATCACAATCATTTTAGAACATTTTCATCATCCCGAAAAGAAACGCCATACACATCATCAGTGACCCCATTTCTCCCCAATCACTCTCCCCCAGCACTTAGAAACCACAAATCTCCTTTATGTCTCTATGGATTTACCTACTCTGGACATTCATATAAATGGAATTTATTTTTGTGACTGGCTTCTTTCCTTTAACATGTTTGCAAGGTTCATCCATTCATAGTATGTATTGATACTTCATTCCTTTCTAATAGCACTGAATGACTGTATCACATTTTATCTATCCATTTATCAGTTGATAAACATTTGGGCCATTTCCACTTTTTTGCTATTGTCAGTGATGCTGCTATGAATACTAGTGTACAAATTTTGGTGTAGACATATGTTTTCATTTCTCTTGGGTAAATATCTAGGAGTGGAATTGCTGGGTCACATGATAACTGTTAACTTTCTGAGGAATGCCAGCCTATTTTCCAAAGTAAGTGCTCCTTTGTACATTACCATCAGCAGCTTGTAAGGGTTCTAATTTTGCCACATTCTTGCAAATACTTCCAGCCATCCCAGTGGCTAGGAAGTGGTATAGTGTATACCTTTTATACATAAAACAACCAGATTTAGATTGGAAAGCTAATGTTGACCTAATTGCTCTTGGAACATGCAAGGGAAGGTTAAGATTATTTTTAATTTTTATATATTTATTTTGTCCACATGAATCTCAGGCCAGTCCTTCTCTAGATCTAGACCCCAGTTCTCTGTGAGAACCAGTTTAAGCCCTCATTGATATTACAGTGTGTATAAGAGTTCCGGTATGGCTTGGAAGTGTGCATTGGGCAGCCAGGGTTGATTCAGATAATCTGAAGCTCTGGTTGAGGGTGCTGTCTTTCACTGCTCCATGAGACCCTCCCTGAGCTTGGATTGAAGAGATGAACTTCCCAGATGACCGGGGTAATGTGCTTTGCCTTGCATAGTGCCTCATAGAAGTCTTTCACACAGTAGGTGTTGGTTGATTTTTTTTTTTAAACTCTACCTTCTTCCCTACAAAAATTCAGCTGCTGTCTCAGACGCATAGACCTCCTTACCACTAAGTCAGTCTTTTTTATATCCTTATTCTTTACAGATCTTATGTTGTTTACTCCTTGAAACTTCGTATCTGGTCCTCTCTTTCATGTAAACTGTTAGCCTTGGTTTAGTAGATCTTTGCACTTGGGTGTTTTATCAGCACTTGGAAGCCCTCATGACCAAAACCTAATGAGTTATCTTGCCTTCCCTTAAACTAATTTTCCTTTCCAAATTCCCAGTACTTCCATTCTCTTGGTAATGCAGACTCAACTCCTTCCTCGCCCCTATGCACAGAGAATGGAGCCTTGATTGTTTCTGTACTCCATTTAAAATAAATCTAAGCCTCTTTTCAGGTCCTCTAAAATAGGGTACCTGGAAATATTCAACTATGTTCTGAGGTACCACCCTGAAAACTATCTTCTTCTTCAGGTTCAGGCTTGGGTGTATGCTATTCACTTCTAGTCAGGTCTAACCAACTCAGGTACTTGGCCCAGCCTTTAGCTACGTCAATGTGTGTCCCGATCTTTGACTCCTCTTGAGTACTTTCCTTGCCTGCCTTATCACGAATCACCAGTAAGCATTCTGTTTTTTCTATAGAACTTTACTTGAGGTTCTGTTAGATATTCCTGTTGACTAGATGTTCATCTGTTTAAATAATCTCACTGTTAATGTGAAAGCACCCTTTGTTTGCTGACAGCCTGATTTCCCTGGGCATTTATAGTGCTTAGATGTGTATTGATGGACATTACTCTGTAACTGTTTGTGTCCAAGCACTCTGGGAGGCTCATCAATCTTGTGCTTTTTTTAATTGACATCAATAATGTGTTTGCATTTATCAATATTTCCTAATTGCCAAGTTATAACAGTGGAACTTCTGTAATAAATCATGCCCACAGATATCTTCAGACATTAAGGTTTAAGGTTTCTGTCAATATTTTGATGTCTTATAAATTGTTTTTATGAGGATTTTTTTTCCTATGAGAAAGGAAGAACCGTGTAGCAAGAGACGGAGAGAATTGAGTCAGTGTCACCATGTAAAATTAAGTTAAAGGGCCAAATCATTCCAGTGAAAAGAGAAGAAAGCTATTTCCCAAGCCAGTACAGTACGTTCCCATAAAGTTCAGCGTTACTGTCCAAATGAATGCTAATGTGTCTCCCTTGCGAGTGATGTACTGTGCCAAGCCTCTTCCTGGAAGAGAAATTTGGACAAAAGGACAGTTTGCCCTCTTGCAAAGAAGGAACTATTATCAGTTCATTTTTCGGGAGAGGAAACTGAGGCGTTGTAAGCTGAAGTTATTTGCAGAGTCAAATAGTGACTTTGCAAGGCCGGGACTCATACCCAGGGCTCCGCAGAGTCCATGGTTAGATTATTTACCCTTCAGAGACAGACTTGACCAAACCTCCAACGGTGAGGGAGACCCATAGGTGTCCAAGGACTGAATCCACATCATCTCTTAGGCATTTGAACACTCTAGAATGTTCAGCTCAGAAAAAAAGATGAATGTGAAAGGCTCAGGAGGTCTGTCCTCATATACCTGAAGACCCTTCCCTTGAGGGAGAATAGACCTTGTCTTCTCTGCATGCAGGCATCGGCAGTGGGGCCAGCCCTCTGACCTGCCGAGAGGCGGTGATGTGCCGTAGTTACAAGAATGGACCCAGGAGTCACACTGGCCCCAGCAAATCCCAGCTCAGCCACTCACCAGCCCCCACCCTTGGTCAAGCCACTTGACCGCTCTCTGTCCCACTTTCTTCAGCTAAGATGAGAATTTTGACAGTACCTACATTATAAGGTAGTTGGGAGGACTCAGTGAGTTAATATGTGAAAAGTGCTTTTGATAAAGGTGCTTGGCACATAGTGTGAAAAGTGCCACTCTTACTATTATTACATTATAAATCCAGATTAGGTGTGAGGAAGAGTTCTCTAAAAAAAAAAAACCACTCACCATTTATACATTAATTCTGCAAATCTTTATGTATGAGACACTTCTAGACAGTGGAACACAGCAGTAAATAAGACAGATCTAGTCCCTGCCCCTGTCCTCATGCTGCTCACATTCTGTATTAGGGAGAAAGGAAATTACTGTGTGAATCAATAAAGCAGCCATTCAACCCCTGAATGAACCATTCCTGACACTGTGACCCCCGCCCTTTCCCTGATAATCACTGAAGAGGTCCAGGCACAGGCTGACCGAGGTCATCGTGAGAGGGGTTTGCTACTGTGGGATTTTATAATGTTCTAACATCCCTCTGTAAAATAAGGTTAATTTAATACAGCCAGTGAATAAAACATCAATTCCAGAATTACTTTACTTTAAAACTGTCTGTTATCCTCTGGATCTTCGAGGTGAGGTGGGGAGATTATGCAGGACAATCCTCTGAGGTACAAGAAGGAAATGTGGGACTTCTGCTTATAATTTTTATCTCATCTTTCTAAATGTATATTATTGTGTGTATCTTATAATGTGCATAATTTAATAGCACAGGAGCATATGTGGATAACATCTAAATAAATATAAACATACATTAAAGTTGCATGCGTAAATATATTTTGCTAATAAGGTAAATGATTTAAAAAGCTTAAAGTCTGACGCTGTAAGTTTTAAAATGACAGCTTTCTCAAGTCAAAAGCTATTGTAATAATGAAACAGTCTTTTTATGTTTTCCTTATTTCTGATGTGGTCATTTATGGATAATTTTCAACTTTAAAGGTAATAGTTTTCCACATGATGGAAAATGAAGACATACTTTGACCTCTACTGAAGAGCTTAAAAATCAATCGTGATAGTCCTTAATGTTTTTGTAGGAGTTAATGGTTTTATTGCATTTAATCCTCCTTTGAGCCCATGAGATAGGTCTTAAACCCACTTTGGAGATGAGGGAACAGAGCATTTTAGAGGTTATACGCAGAACTTTTGGCAACTAATCATTTTGCTAGAGAACAGAAATTTTAAAATTAAGTACTGTAAAGTATACCAGGGAGTACCTGTTAGTATGGGTCGAGGTGAATGCTGACCAATCTCTCTTATTGCTAGGAGAAGGACTGTGGCTATTTTTTCTTACTATTGCCATCCTGTGCTCTTACCTCAAGGGCAAAACCCTATCAAGTAATGTATCATTCAACAAGATTTATTTGGAATCTGAGATGAGCCAGGCCTTCAGGGTGCTTTCAGTTTACCAGAGGAGGTAACACTTCTTTTCTAATTCCCAAATCGGGAGCATGAAGTTGACTTTTAATTAGAGGCAAATTTCAGTTTGGAGGATAGTCTCCATGTTCTCTCCCTCCCCATCCCCATATATCAGCAGTCAGGATCCTTAGTTGCAGTCAACAAAAAGCAACTCTGGCTAATTTGAGCACAAAGAAGATAGTTAAATATGTGTTCAATTAATGAACAGTGAATTCCTGTCTGTGTTCCTTATTCCCATGAATGGATAAGGTTTTAGGGGTAAGGGGACAGAGAGAAAGTTCAGAAGCTTGGAAAGGAAAGTTGGGCATACGTTCTAAAAGAATGCCTAGAAATTAGTTCTCTGCTAACTGTGGGTTGACAGAGATTTATGTGGATCTGTTGGATTTTATCTAGTAAGATTATTCTATAGCATGAAAAACAAATTACTTGGAGTTCAGAGACCTACAGTTTCTACTGTTGAGCTGTGTTATCTTGAATAGGTTACATAACTTTTAGGTCTTGGTCCTTTCTGCTGTGAAATGAATGAAATGATAGATTAATCTCTAAGTCTTCCTGTGAACTGTCTCTGCTGATAGAAATGTTGCATGTCTGCCCTGCCTAACACAGTAGCCACTAGCCACTTGTGGCTGTTGATTCAGCACTTGAAATCTGGCTGTTTTGACTAAGGAACTGAATTTTTACTTTTAATTCATTTAAATTTAAATCACCACTTATAGCTAGTGGCTATCATATTAGACAGCATAGTTCTAGAGCATTCTATGATTTTCTGGATTCTGTAGGTTTACATAATATGAGATAGAGACCTAGAAGGTAGAAAAGATGAAAATCAGAACTTTACATTGGTGAAGAATTGCATTCATATTTCAATACCTAATTATATGTCAGGAGAGAAGAGCATAGTCTAAAAATTCACATAAACAGTGTAAAACGCACAAGATTTGGAGTTAAAGGATCTGAATTTGAACTCTGGCACCATTAATCATGAATATATCAGCCCTATCTACCATACAAAGTTTTAAGAATCACATGAGATTATAAATGTGAAACCCTTTGTAAATATAAAATCACTTCATGTACATTAGTTATTCCTTTATTACATGGAATCAGTACAATGATCTTACTAAATTACAGATATCTCATAGCTTTTCTTAGGTTCTTTGGGGTTTTGTTCATTGGTTTTTGGTAAAGATCAAGGGTAGTGAATGAAAACACCCATATATAAAACATTACACCTAGTGTTACTTCATAACTTCTTAGTTCCCGATCAGTATACCTTCTATTTCTTTTTCTTGTCTTACTGCATTAACTAGGACTTCCAGTGCAGTGTTGAAAAGAGTGGTGAGGGGAATATCCTTGCCTTGTTCCTGATCTTAGTGGGAAAGTTCCTAGTTTCTCACTGTTAAGTATGATGTTAGCTCTAGGTTTCTTGTAGATATTCTTTATCAAGTTGAGGAAGTTTCCCTCTTTCCTACTTTACTGAGAATTTTTATCTTATTTCATAACTTCAGATTTATTCTTTTAGCCCTTACAGCTAGTTTGTTTGTTTTTTTATTATTTCCTTCCTTAGAAGCATTCCTTGGGATCTGATTTAATACTCCTAAGTGATAAAATTACTTCTTTTTAGGTCCCAAAGATAGGGTTTTGTGATGGTTAATTTTATGGGTCAACTTAGCTGGGCCAAGGTGCCCAGATATTTGGTCAAACATTATTCTAGGTATTTCTGTAAAGGTATTTTTTGGATAAGATTAACATTTAAATTGGTGGACTTTGAATGAAGCAGATTACCATCTATGATATGAGTGGGCCTCATCCACTCACGGGTCTGAGTAGAACAAAAAGCTGATACCTCCCCACCCCCTACCCTCACTGAGCAAGGAGTTCTGCCAGCAGATGGCCTTTGGACTCAAACTGCAACTTCTCTCTGAGTCTCCAGTCTGCGGCCTACCCCCTACTTGCTAAGCCTCTATGATCACATGAGCCTGTTCCTTAAAATAAATCCCTTTATATATATATATATACATATACTACATATACTACATATACCTATACATATGACACACATTCTGTTGGTTTTCATGCCCTGCTTAACATACTTTTAGACTATCAGATCGTATTCCTGTTAAAGCCCCTGAAATTAAACATAAACCATTAATTTCAGTTATTCTTGTCTAAATGTCAATTACAAGTACCTTGGTGCTCTATGTCCATTTTCTGTTTCCTTACCTTTGTAAGGAAACATTTTCTGTTACCTTACCTTTCCTTACCTCCTAACCAAACTGTATACGCAGAATTTGATTAGTAAGGCACCTGTAATCCTATAATCAGACTTTCCAAGGGCCTTTCCTGATTGACTACCAGTTTCGGCTAGGGGATTGTGAGGGTCTCTGGTCTTCTTTCCTTGTCTGCTCCTGTCTGTCTCAGCCATAGACAGGGTCTCTTGTTACTTCGATTGTTAGGTAATTTAGAGAACAACTTCAGTTTGCCTTTTTAGCACTTTAGCTGGGAAACTCTACTTTATTTCCCCTTCCCCCATTTCTCTTAAGATTCCCAATGCCTCTTTTTCAAAGACCAAAATGGGAAGAACAGAAGCACTACATACAGAATCTGTCTGCTAATGTTACCAAATCTCCTCCTGGCCATTTTTCTCTACTCTCTGTAAGATTACATGCTAAAGAGCCCTGCCCTTCCATCACGTGTTTCTTCAGTTGGAGTGGCTAATGACCCACAACTTGATAGTCTTCAGAAATACTGCTTTTTAATAAAGCTATCAAGGCATTCTTGGGGTTGTTTTTTTTTTAATATTTATTTGAGAGAGAGAGAGCACAATCGGGGAGAGGCAGAGGGAGAGAGAGAAGAAGCAGACTCTTCACTGAGCAGAGAGCTTGACTCAGGGCAGGATCCCAGGACCCCGGGATCATGACCTGAGCTGACGCAGACACTTAACCAACTGAGCCACCCAGGTGCCCCTAAGACATTCTTTAAATATATTTTATGGAGAAATAATCACATGTAGTATATGGAGATGCTGAAATAGAACTTATTGCTCAACAGGAGGAGAAAGTGTATTGTCACTCAGAGTTTCTTTTCTAATATCAGCCCCTTCACTTTCTTGTTCAAGGATCTTGCATTTTAGGCTTTCTGCTATAGAACGCCATGCTTTTTATTATTGTGTCTACCAAACTACAAATGGGAATTAAGCTTTTATGCCTAGACACACTTTGGATACATTATGGGTATAGCTTGTGGATTTGATGTCTTTTAACTGCACCAATTGAGAAGAGTTGATCTGATCACAGGAGAGAGCAGCAGTGCCCCTCCCACAGAGCACTTTCCCCATGACAAGGCCCCCACAAGCAGTATGTTCTGTTCTAACAAGAAGGGGGATGCATGAGGCACAAAGGTCTAATTGTCACAACAGTCTAGTAATGATTAGGACCTCAGAATTTTTTTTAATGTTTGCATTAACTTTTTTTTCTAATAGACCCTTGCTACATGTCACATTTGGAAGAGTGTGTGAGGAGTGCTTTTTTAGAACATATCCAGGGCGTGTTCAGGGAGGTGAGAACAGAGTGCCCATAGTCTGTACTTTTCTCACCCGGCTCACCTGGTAAGGGAATCTTTGTATGGCAGGGCCAAACCCTGCCCTTGGGACCCTCCTTCCTGGTTCTAGCAGCTCTCTCTGCCCAACTCCCCCTCCACTCCCTCACCCCTGGTCGTCTTCAGTTAGAAGTTACAGCATGTTAAAAGTCATTCACAAGGTCCTATAGAGAGTATACTACTCAGCAAAGAAATAGGCTGTGTCTCTGAAGAAGTGGATTATAGACTCATCTTAATTTTATAATGCCTGTGATATTTACTGATAACATGTATGGGAGGTTTGCAAATTTAACTTTGAAGAAGTTTATGATTCACTCTTCTAAATGTGTGCTCTACTCAGTACACATTGCCCCAGTACCTGTGGTAGGAATGTAGGATAGTTTATGGGCGGACTATTAAAACTAGCATCTCAAGCATGTTTCTTTGGAATGAAAAGTAGCATATTGTTCTTCTCTGGATAGTTTTCTTCTTAGTAATAACTTAATAATAATAATTTTTTAATTATTATTTTACTTGGACTTAAACAGTTTATGTAAAAGAATAAATATTTTACCCTTTACTGAATTCTACCAGTGTTAGCAGTTTTTTTGCAATGTTTGCTTTATCTCCTATTTCTTTTTTATTTTATTGAACTGTTTGAAAACAAGTTACAAGCATAATACTACTTCTATATGCTTCACTGTATATCTTAGAACAAGGGCATTCTTCTATATTATCACAACACTATTTTCACACCTCAGAATTGAACATCGATACATATTGTGGAATATGCAGTCCATTTTCAAATTTTCCAATTATTCTATGTAACCTTTTATAATGCTTTTTTTTTCCATGATCCAGAATCCATTTAAGGATCAAGGATTGCATTTTCCAGTCACGTTTCTTATGTCTCCTTTAACAAAAAAGAGTTCCTCTGCCCTTTTCTGTTAAAGGAGACATAAGAAAAGAGGTCCTCTGCCCTTTCTGTTAAAGGAGACATAAGAAATGTTCCCTAATACGAATGTGTGAGATTCTTTCTCTGTTATTACACTCAGAGTAATCACTTTGGCAGGAACACTGCTTTGGTACTATGACGTTCTCCCTTTGCATTGTATCGGGAGGCCCCTAATTCTGGTTGTACCATTATTTGTTTCTGCTAAATCTGATCATTTGTTAGAGTGGAATTGACCAGATATTGACATTATAAGCATCCTGTTTCTCTTTGTAATTAATAAATAACCTATGCCCCATCAACCTTTCACCCTTTGCCAGTGGTTTGCAGACCCATTAACATACCTTGCCTGAATCAATTATTTACTGAGCGGTTATAAACTGTTGATTTTTCTTATTCCCTTGTCACCTAGTTTGCATCTATATATCACTGGGAAGGGGGGGGCATTTTTAATGAGGATAAAACCTAAATTACATTCAGGTACATTTCTCACTTGTCTGTCTTAATTCTCCCAGTTCACCAAACTCCTTACTCTAGCCCAATCCTCAATGGAGATACTTCCTGCTAACCCATTCCGAGGTTTTATCTTGGAGTTCTATTCTTGCCAGAGTCACATGGCTCTACTCTTTACACTCAGAGGCTTGGGGTCACTCTGGTCTCGGACTTCAGATCATTCCTTGAATTGCCTGTGACAATCATTCAACCTACATGGACCACTGGCATGAACAAAAATGGAGACGCGTTTGCCTTTTTAGCCCCTCTGGGGATCATAACTGCACACTGGGCTTATAACCTCTTTTTTTTTTTTTTTTAAGATTTTTTTATTTATCTATTTGGCACAGAGATAGCGAGAGCAGGAACACAAGCAGGGGGAGTGGGAGAGGGAGAAGCAGGCTTCCTGCCGAGCAGGGAGCCCGATGCGGGGCTCAATCCCAGGACCCTGGGACCATGACCTGAGCCGAAGGCAGACACTTAATGACTGAGCCACCCAGGCGCCCCTATAACCTCTTTTTACATAAGCTATGGTGAACAGTTCTCCTGTGAATCAGTTCTCTTTCGCCTCATGATTTTTTTATGGCTTCCAGTATTCCATTTTATGTCTTACCATGATATGTTTATTCTATCCCCCCAATGTGGAAAATTTACTTGTTTCTTTTTATTTTTCCCCTATTACAGACAGTGTGGCCATAAATATCTTTATGTACATCCCTGTTTTCTTAAGGCAAATTCCTAAAATTAAAATCAGCGGTTTTTAAGGTATTGAGGCAGTTTTTATAATTATTATTTTTTTATTTTAATTCCAGTATAGTTAACATACAGTATTAAATTGGTTTTAAGCATACAATATAGTGATTCAACAATTCTACACATTACTCAGTGCTCATCATAATAAGTGTACTCTTTCTTCTCCTTCACATGTTTCACCCACCCCCCACCCACTAAGCATCAATTTGTTCTCTGTAGTTAAGAGTCTGGGTTTTTTGGTTTGTCTTATTTTTTTTTATTTGTTTTGTTTCTTACGTTCCACATAAGAGTGAAAACATATGGTATTTGTCTTTCTCTGACTTCTTTCACTTAGCATAATACTCTCTGTTGGAAATGGCGAAAGATTTCATTCCTTTTATGGCTGAATAATATTCCATTGCATATATATGCCATATCGTCTTCATCTGTTCATCTGTCGATGGACACTGCCATAATTTGGCTATTGTAAATAATGCTGCTGTAAACATAGGGATGCTTGTATCCTTTTGAATTAGCGTTTTTATATTCTTTGGGTAAATACCCACTAGTGCGATCACTAAATCATAGGATAGCTCTATTTTAAATTTTTTGAGGAACCTCCATACTGTTTTCACAGTGGCTGCACCGTTTGCATTCCCACCAACAGTGCATGAGGATTCCTTTTTCTCAACATCGTCACTAACATTTGTTGTTTCTTGTCTTTTTGATTTTAGCCATTCTAACAGATGTGAGGTGATACTGTAGTTTTGATTGCATTTCTCTAATGAGTGATGAGCATCTTTTCATGTGCCTGTTGTCCATCTCTATGTCTTCTTTGGAGAAATGTCTGTTCATGTCTTCTGCTCATTTTTAATTGGATTATATGTTTTGGGGATGCTGAGTCAAAGTTCTTTATATATTTTGAATACTAAGCCATTATCACATACGTCATTTGCAAATATCTTTTCCCATTCACCAAGTTGTCTTCTGGTTTCATTGTTTCTCTGCTGTGCAGAAGTTTTTGGTTTGATATAGTCCCAGTAGTTCATTTTCACTTTTGTTTTCATGGCCTCAGGAGACATATCTAGAAAAATGTTGCTACAGCCAATGTCAGAGAAATTACTGCCTGTGCTCTCTTCAAGGATTTTGTTTGTTTGTTTGTTTGTTTGTTTCAGACCTCACATTTGGTCTTATCCATTTGTGATATGGTCCTTATCCATTTTGAGTTTATTTTTGTGTGTGGTGTAAGAAAGTGGTCCAGTTTCATTCCTTTCTTGTAGCTGACCAGTTTTCCCAACACCATTTGTTGAAGAGACTGTCTTTTTTCCATTGCATATTCTTGCCCCCTTTGTCGAAGATTAATTGATTATATAATCATGGGTTTATTTCTGGGCTTTCTGTTCTATTCCATTGATGTGTGTGTCTGTTTTTGTGCCAGTACAATACTGTTTTAATTACAACAGCTTTGTAGTATAACTTGAAATCTGGAATTGTGATACCCCCAGCTTTGCTTTTCTTTTCCAAGATTGCTTTGGCTATTTGGAGTCTTTTGTAGTTCCATACAAATTTCAGGATTGTTTTAGTTCTATGAAAAATACTGTTAATATTTTGATAGGAATTGTATTAAATCTGTAGATTGCTTTGGGTAGTTATGGACATTTTAAAAATATTTGTTTTTCCAATCTATGAGCATGGAATATCTTTCCATTTGTTTGTGTCATCTTCAGTTTCTTTCATCAGTGATTTATAGTTTTCAGAATACAGGTCTTTCACCTCCTTGCTTAAGTTTATTCCTAGGTATTTTATTATTTTTGGTGTCATTGTAAATGTGATTATTTTATTAATTTCTCTTTCTGCTGCTTCATTTTTAGTGTACAGAAATGCATTGGATTCCTGTATATTATTTTTTATTCTTACGGAATTCCTTTATCATCCCGGTAGTTTTATGGTGGAGTCTTTAGGGTTTCCTATATATAGTATGTCATCTGCAAATAGTGAGAGTTTTACTTATTCCTTACCTTTGGATGCCTTTTATTCCTTTTTCTTGTCTGATTGCTGTGGCTAGGACTGCTAGTACTATGTTGAATAAATTTGGTAAGAGTGGACATTCTTGTCCTCTTCTTGACCCTAGGGAAAAAGCTTTCAGTTTTTCAGCTATTGAGTATGATGTTAGCTATGTGTTTTTCATGTATGGCCTTTGTTATGTTGAAGTCTGTTCCCTCTAAACCAACTTTGTTGAGGATTTTTATCATGAATGGATGTATTTTGTCAAATGCTTTTTCTGCATCTCTTGAAATGAACATATGGTTTTTATTCTTTCCCTTGTTAATGTGATGTATCTGTCACCTTGATTGATTTGCAAATACTAAACCACCCTTGCATTCCAGGAATACGTCCCACTTGATTGTGGTGAATGATTTTTTTTTTTTTTAAGATTTTATTTATTTATTTGAGAGAGAGAATGAGAGACAGAGAGCACGAGAGGGAAGAGGGTCAGAGGGAGAAGCAGACGCCCCGCCGAGCAGGGAGCCCGATGCGGGACTCGATCCCGGGACTCCGGGATCATGACCTGAGCCGAAGGCAGTCGCTTAACCGACTGAGCCACCCAGGCGCCCCGGTGAATGATTTTTTTAATGTATTGTTGATTCAGTTTGCTAATATTTTGTAGAGGATTTTTGCATTTATGTTCATCAGAGACATTGGCCTATAGTTCTCTTTTTTAGTGGAATCCTTATCTGGTTTTGGTATCAGGGTAATGCTGGCCTCCATAGATTGAATTTGGAAGTTTTCCTTCCTCTTCTATTTTTTGGAATAGTTTGAGAAGATCAGGTATTAACTCTTCTTTAAATGTTTGGTAGAATTCACCTGTGAAGCCATCTGGTCCTAGGCTTTTGATTACCGATTCAATTTTGTTGCAAGTAATCTGTTCAAATTTTCTATTTCTTCCTGCTTCAGTCTTGAAAGGTTATGTTTCTAGGAATTTATCCATTTCTTCTAGGTTGTCCAATTTGTTGGCATCTAATTTTTCACAATATTCTCTTACAGTCGGGGCACCTGGGTGGCTCAGTTGTTAAGCGTCTGCCCTTTTTTTGCTGGTGGAGGGTCTTATCTCCATGTTGATGGCTGTCTTAGTTTATGTCGTTTGGACTTCAGAAGAAAGCTCCTAAATATTAATAGGAACATAAAAAAGCAATCAGGCAGGGGCACCTGGGTGGCTCAGTCGTTAAGCGTCTGCCTTAGGCTCAGATCATGATCCCAGAGTCCTGGGATTGAGCCCACATCGGGCTCCCTGCTCGGCGGGAAGCCTGCTTCTCCCTATCCCACCCTCCCTGCTTGTGTTCCCTCTCTCACTGTCTCTCTCTGTCAAATAAATAAATAAAATCCTTTAAAAAAAAATGCTCTTACAATCTTTTGTATTTCTGTGATGCCACTTGTTATTTCTACTCTTTCATTTCTGATTTTGTTTGAGTCCCTCTCTTTTTTAGGTTTTTGTTTTTGTTTTGTGATGAGTCTGGCTAATCAATTTTGTTGATCTTTTCAAGAACCAGCTCCTGGTTTTATTGATATGTTCTATTGTTTCTTTAGTTTTCTATTTCATTTATCTCTAATCTTTATTATTTCCTTCATTTTGGGGGGTTTTGTTTCTTTTTCTTTTTCTAGCTCCTTTAGGTATAAGGTTACGTTGAGTGTTTAGTCCATTTACGTTCAAAGTAATTACTGATATGTATGTTATTTTTTTATTTAGTTATTTGGGTTTGTGTTTGTTTTTGTAGATCTTCTCTGTTCCTTTCTTCTCTTGCTCTCTTCTCTCACCATAAGTTGACCTTCTTTCAGTGATATACTTGGATTCCTTTCTCTTTATATTTTAGGTATCTGTTACTGGTTTTTGATTTGTGGTTACCATTACATTTGCATATTATGTCTTTTGCTTGTAGCAGCCTATGTTGATGGTCACTTAAGTTTGAACCCATTCTTTACTCCTTTCTAAGCCATGTTTTAGGTTTATGATGTCTACTTTACATCCTTTTATTTTGTGAGTCCCTTGACTGATTTTTATAGATATACTTATTTTTACTGCTTTTGTGCTTCCTACTGTTCTTACTTTTACTTATGATCTTTTCTTCCCACTCAGAGAATCCCCTTTAACAATTTTTGTAGGGCTGGTTTAGTGGTCCTGAATTCCTTTAACTTTTGTTTGTCAGGGAAACTCTTACTCTTCTTCTATTCTGAATGATAGCCTTGCTGGATAGAGTTTTCTTGGCTGCAGAATTTCACCTTTCAGCACTTTGAATATACCCTGCCACTTTCTTCTGGCCTGCAAAGTTTCTGCTGAAAAACCAGCTGATAGCCTTATGGAGTTTTCCTTGTATGTAACTATTTTCTTTTCTATTGCTGCTTTTAAAATTCTGTCACTACTTTTTGCCATTTTAATTAGTATTGTCTTGGTGTTGCTCTGCTTGGCTTGATTTTGTTGGGAGATATCTGTGCCCCTTGGATATGGATTTCTCTTCCTTCTCCAGATTCAGGAAGTTTTCAGCTATTATTTCTTAAAATAAATTTTCTGCCCCCTTTTCTCTCTCTTCTCCTGGGATCCCTATGAAGTATATATTATGATCCTTGATGATGTCACTAAGTTCCCTAAATCTCTTCTCATTTTGTATAATTTTTTCTCTCACCTCCTCAGTTTGATTACTTTCCATTCCTCCACCCTTCTGGTCACTGAGTCATTCTTCTGATTCCTCTAGTCTACTATTTATTCCATCTAGCCTATTTTTTATTTCATTTATTATGTTCTCCATCTCTGATTGGTTCTTTTTTATCTCTTTGTTAAGTGTCTCACTGATGTCCTCCACTCTTTACTCAAGTCCAGTGAGTATCTTTATGATCATTATTTTAAATTCTCTATCAGACATATGACTTACCCATTTTGCTTACATCTCTTCCCATGATTCAGTTCCATTCTTTGGCACATATTCCATTGTCTCCTGATGTTGTCTGTCTCTGTCTGTTTCTTTGTGTTAGGAAAGTCAGCCACATCTCCTGCTCTTGAAAGTAGTGGCCTTATGAAGAAGAGGTCCTGTAGTGACCTGCAGTGCAGTGTCCCCTCTTCATGGGAACCTGGCGTTTCAGGGGTGTCTCCTATACGTGTTGTGTGCACCCTGCTATTGTAGCTGTGCTGCTTTTTCCCTCAGTCCAGTCATCTGCAGTGGTTCTCTTTACCTGTTGTGGGCAATGCGTGGTTCCCGTGGTATTAGTGGGCCAGTCTGTGGCTTTCTGGGTCTTGAGTTGAGTGAGACCAGACATTTGCGAAAGATCAGAGCACCAAACTGCAGGGTGCTTTCCCTTTGTTGTCCCCTGAGAAATTTCCATTGGTGAGTGGGCCTGCAGTCAGACTAGTTGTCTGCCCCCAGCCCACTGCTGGGGCCACAGTCTGACTGGTGTGTGGGGTTATCTTTCCCTCTCTCTGGGGCAGGAGTGTCTTTGGAGTGGTGCTGACCCCTATTGGGACTGCTTGCACACTGCCCAGCTTGGGTCACTGCTTTGGAAGGACTCTGGCCAAGAACGTATTAGAGGAGGCGGATCTGCAGTGGGGGCTGGATGAACAGTGTTAGCAAGTTTTGCTCACAGGCCTTCTGAGGGCGTAGACATGCAGCACAGCTACTGAGGCAGGCTTGGCTGGAGGGGACAGATCAACTGAAGTACAGTGGTGGGGGGAGGGGCAGTGGTAGCAAGTTTGGTAGCTGGTTCCTGCAGGTGCCTGTGTGTCTTGCTAGGGAGCAAGGGAGGGAAATAGCACCTGCTAGCTCCTTTGTTCCTGGAGGCATCCCCCAAGAATCTCTGTCCCTCCAGAATAGCTCTGAGATGAGTAAACAGCTCTCCCTCCTATAGACCTCAGCTGGGTTTTCAAACTGCTGTTTCTATGCTATATCTCTGTGGGCTGTTTGTTGTGTCATCTCTTTAAGGGCAGGGACTCATTCCGCCTCCCTGCTCTCCCAGAGCTGAGCCAGCTGATTTTTAAAATTCAAGGTTTTAAGTCCCACTGGTTGTAAGAACTCATGATATTCAGCCTCTCTGGTTTTCAAAGCTAAATGTTACAGGGATTTACCTTCCCAGTGCAGGCTTCCCGGTGTGGGGGTCTGTTTTTCTCCCCTTTTTGTACCTAGGGGTCCCTCCCTCCCACCAAGAGCCCTACAGATGCGTCTGCTCCCGCCATAGTCTCTTCAGTGTGGCCTCTTCTCTACATTTAGTTGTGGAGTTTGTTCTGCCAGTCTTCAGGTTGTTTTCTGGGTTATTTACACTGATATGAGTATTATCTAGTTGTATCCCTGAAAGGAGGCGAGCTTAGGGTCCTCCTGTTCTGCCAACCTCCCAGCAATCTGGTATTTAGGCAAGTTTTAAACACAGTGCCTTGTATCTGATGAAAAGCTCTTTACCCTTTCCCCAGAAATATATATACCTATACATACAAAGTTTTGCATAAGATATATCGATTTCTTGAAGCTGTGGGCTCAGGTTCAGAAACCAGTTTGCAAGATTGAAGTATGAAGGGCGCCTGGGTGGCTCAGTTGGTTAAGCGACTGCCTTCGGCTCAGGTCATGATCCTGGAGTCCCGGGATCGAGTCCCGCATCGGGCTCCCTGCTCAGCGGGGAGTCTGCTTCCCCTCTGACCCTCCTCCCTCTCGTGCTCTCTGTCTCTCATTCTCTCTCTCGCAAATAAATAAATAAAATCTTTAAAAAAAAAAAATTAAAAAAAAAAAAGATTGAACTATGAAAATTATCCAAGACTACATTCTCCAGGAAGCTCTACTGGGCCTACTCTGATCATACCATTTCATGATTCCAAACACTAGCTTTAATTCTAATAAGTAGTTGTGAGACTGTTAGGAGCTTTTCCATTATTTGTTGATAAGAAATATGTATGATCACATCTGAGATTCTCACTTCTTGAGAGTAGAGTTGGGATATTTTATATTCATAATCAGTTCCTGCAGCTTCTCTTATAATCCTCCGTACAATGAACACTTAACCTCTCATAATCAGTAACTCACATTTGTTCTCCATAACTAAACACTAGTAACTCTAGTTATGGCAGTTTTGGGGATGGCACTTTGGGTTTGAATTTCTCTGATCAGTTACATCAATTCAGTTGTTCTAACTTAATGTATTTATACTATGGAAGACTAATTTGAGAACCTAGACTGATCAATCCACAGCTCTGATATATTTTTTTCACTTAAGATCTTAGAGTATATCATGATAAAGACCCTTGATTTTGACTGTTGGGACTTTAAACCAGGAACATCCCGCAGTGGGAGTTGCAACCTAGATATTTTTTAATCTTTCTTTCAGTTGGGGTGGAAATGCCAGTGAATTTACTGGGGAAAAGATTGGGATTTTGAGGTCACTTAAATCAATAGCTGTCCTTCCACCTCACCATTAAAACATAGGAATTTTAATTTACACTGTATGCTTCTTCCTTCCCTCCAAGTACTCAATTTTGGGCAGCTGAGATGTGGCACAGAGATTCCTAACTGCATCATGTTCCAAGAAAGAGTCTGGCCCAAAATGCTTCCAAAGATGTCAGAGAAAGAGAACTGATTTAAATGATGTTTTCTGGGGCACCCAGGTGGCTCAGTTGGTTGAGTGTGTGACTCTTGGTTTTAGCTTGGTCTGAAACTAGGGTTGTGGGATCCAGCCCTACATGGGACTCCACACTCAAGGTGGAGTCTTTTTTGGGATTCTCTCTCTCCTTCTTGCTCTGCTCCTCCCCGCACTCGTGCACACACACACACACACACACACTCTCTCTCTTTCTCTAAAATAAATAAATCTTTGGAAAAAAAATTTAAAAATAGATGATGTTTTCTGGATTAGTTTTCACTCACATCAGAGGTGGTCAATTATACTGTGCATGCATGCATGTACGTGTTTGGGGGGTTGGTGATTTCAGTTAAATAAATAACATTAAATTAATTTTCAATGTGCAGCCTATTAGAGACATCATATTTCATTGATTCCTCATTAGAATAGTTCAGAACAGAGATGGTGCTACCACAGAATACCAAATGAATTTCCTCCTGAGTAGAGTTACATTGTGCTAAAAGACATTTATACATAAGGGGAGCATTTAGAAGTCACAGCTATTTAAAAAAAAAAAAAGTGCATTCTCAGTTTGAGCCAAACTCTTTAAAAAAAAAGCAAAAAACAAAACTCGAGGTAATCAATTATTTTGCATCTATTAAGGAATTTACAGAGACTCCAGTACTGTCTACTCTGTGTGCTTAGTGTAATACTTTATTATTCCAAAATAAACTCAGAACTGATTCCAGGAAAATCCTATGAAAAAAAATTAAAGCAGGGAAGAGTGTGATCTCGGTTGTGGTATTTGAGGCAAATTAGAAAGCAAGTGAGTGAACTCAAAACTGTTTCTGCCCTGGGCGCCTGGGTGGCTCAGTTGGTTAAGTGACTGCCTTCGGCTCAGGTCATGATCCTGGAGTCCCGGGATTGAGTCCCGCATCTGGCTCCCTGCTCGGTAGGGAGTCTGCTTCTCCCTCTGACCCTCCCTCCTCTCGTGCTCTCTGTCTCTCACTCTCTCTCTCTCAAATAAATAAATAAAATCTTTTAAAAAAAAAAAAAACTGTTTCTGCCCTTAAATCACTGAAGGACCTTGGGAAAATTGTATAAATTCTCTTTGTCTTGTCTACTAAATGAAGATACCAATATCAGCCTACTTTTCTAGTTCAGGAAAAAAAACATTCCTTGGGTCAGATCAACTTCTGTTATATAAAGAATTATTGAACATGGTAGACTCTAATGAAAATGCCTAGATTTGGGACAACAGTGATCCAAATTCATAGAGTAAATGAAGCATGTATTGATTTTTTTGGACAGGTGATTTAGCCATCTTTGTGAGGTGTTTTGTTTTTTCTTTTTGTGCTATCGTTGCTAACCATGTAGACAGATTTATTTAAGTCTTTTTAAGGAAAGTTGTACACATTAGAATTGAGTTGTAAGTAGCATTTTGGTTTCCTCTGTCCAAAGTACTATATGAAGTAATAAAGAGCTTCATGGCCCCTAATGCCTAGGATTTTACAATCAACATTAATTCATGTCAAAATATAGGAGCTGTGGGCTTGTTGGTCGACCGACAGCTATGATCAAGAGGGAGAAAACACTTGAAGTCAGAAGATCTGCTTTTAAACCCTAGGTTGTGATCTTGGGCTAACTGCTTAATTTCTCTGAAACTCAGTAAAAATGGGGCTATTGTAAAATGAAGATAGGATAATGTTTTATAATCTGAAAAGAAAGAGTCAAGTAAGAATTATTTATAAAAGGGCAATGGCAAACTGTAAGATGAAAGAGTTTTATTAATGATAATAGATCACATTTATTGAGCACTTACTTTGTATGCTAAATGATTTACATGCACAGTCTCATTTAATCTTTCAGCCAGTACTATAAGATGAGGAAACTGAAGTTTAGAGCAGTTAATTATGTACCCACTGTCATAAATAAGTAAGGGACCCAGAATTCACACAGACTGAGAGCCCTAGCTCTGAAGGATCTCCTTGACAATGGTGATCATTATCAAATGTTAGAATGAAGCATAATAGAACACAACCAATAACCCCCTGTGATTTGCAAGTTGGATAACTTGATCTTTCAGAGATTTATATCTCTTTACTTAAATTTTTTAATCAAAATATTACGTTTTCGAGATAACTTAAAAGGCAGAAGAAAGTTGCTCTCACCTTCTTCTCTTGACTCTAAATCTCACTTCCCACATTAAGATTCTTACTTAGCCTTCCAGAAATTTCCTGTGCATTTAGAGGTAGTATGTGTATATGCTTATGTGTGCACTCTTCTGTTTAAAACAGATGACATTACACTAAAAATAGTCTTTTACAGCCTCTTGTTTCCCCACTTAATATATTCTCCCATATCAGAACATATAACCTTTTTTTCCCTTTTTAATGGCTGGATAGTATTCCACAGTATGGATATGTGGTAATTTAACTAAGTGGGCCCTTAGTGATGGACATTTACACTGACCTTAGCTGTTTACCATCATGAGCAGTGCAGCCTCAGACATCCCTGTACCTGTCTTCATGTCGAATAAAGGCCTAGAGGGGGAAGAGCTGAGTCAAAGGTGTGGGCATTGAAAACACACACCAACATTACCACATTGCCCAGCAGGCTACCATCCCAGCAACCCTGTCTTCACCTGACTCTCTAGCCCCGAGAGCATCAAACATTGTCCTCTCTACCAATCCAACTTGTAAAAGGTGGTATCTCTTTAGTTAGGTTCAAGTTAAAGGTAGTTTATTTATGTTAGCCAGCTCTGTCTCTTTTCTGTGTTAATTTATTCACTGTTTTATTGTTTCCTGTCATTTATCACAAATATATTTTCCCCATTTGTCATTTATTATTTGGCCTTCCTTACTACATTTTTTAATACAAGAAGATTTTAATTTGTATGTAGTTACTTTTTACTTTATTGCCTTTAAATTTTGCATCATGCCAAATTCACACTCCAAGACTCCAGAATTCTCGTATTTCGCTCTGGTACTTTTATAGGTACTTTTTCATGTCTAATTTTTGATGTATCTAGAATTTATTTTACTGTAAGAATGGAGGTATGGGTTCAGCTTAACTTTATCCAAAATGGTATCCCCTTGTCCTGTACCATTTATCAAATAAGTAGGCATTTTTGTCCTAATCAAACTTACGGGGCCAGAAAATCCTCAGTTGCCTCCATTTTTACCTCATAAAAATGCACCCATTATTTTTACCCAAGTTAGCAGTTCTCCTTTGCTGTCAGTTACCACAGTTCCTGTCTCTGAAATCGCACTAATTTTCAGTTGCCCGCCCTCCTAAAACCTCCCCTCTCCCTCTGCTGGCGCCGCGGCTCCCTCCTTAAAGCACATTCCTGTTTCCCACACGCACAACTACACTTCGGCTTCTTTGCTTCCGTGTCAAGCTCCTGCCCTACTTGTTTCCCTTTTGCTTCTACGCGGCCATTAGCACTCACGAGCTCCACTTCCTCATCTTCCTTTCACACCTCAACCCCTGTCATCCCAACAATAGGCCAGCTTTTGCAGAAGTAACCAGGTTCCTAATGGCCACAAATGCTGTGTGTGCCCTCGTCCAAGTAGGCATTCTAGCAGTGCCTGACTGCTCCAAAGGGCCACTCTAGAGGTCCTTTGCATTGCTGGCATTCTCAGTCCTCACTCCCACCGCCCTCTCAGTCCTGTCCCAGTCTCCTCGGCTGGCCCTCTCTTTCCCTGTGATCACATCCACCACCATGACATGTCTGCCCCTTACCAGCCATGTGATCCTTAGGGAGCCACTTACTTACTTACTTAAGTCAGTCTGTCTGTCCTACTGGACGCTGGGTTTTATATGGGCAGAGACTCGATAATATTGTATTTTGTATTGTATTCTAGGTAAGATTAGATATTGCTATATTGAGGGCCCACTCTGTGTCAGGTCTCATACTGTGGACTTTATACAGCTCACCTTCGGCAGAGTAGGTGCGTGTTTGTATTCACTTTGTATTTCAACCCAGAGCTGTTTGAAGCCAAAACCCATCTCTTCCCTTTATCTGTTAGTCTGTCTCCAGAAGCTTAGACTCCATCAGAAAGACAAGCTGTGTTCTAGGAAAATCCTCGTTGCAGCCACTTCAGCTGCTTGTGCTCTCTCCCTCCGCCATGCCATCTCCCTGCCTCGGCCAGCCTTCTGTCCCCCCAGCCCCAGCACAGGGCCAGTGTTCCGTCACCGACAGACATGACTTCCCTCAGTCATTCATTCATCCACTCGTTCATCAAACAGATATCCGTCCTTCGTGCCAGAATCCCCCGGGCATTAGGACTACCGTGGTGCTAAGACAGACTCAGACAGCCCTCAAGGCACTGTTGTGTAGGACACTAGTGTAATGAGGCGAGGTACGTACAAGGACCACAGAACACATGGGGTGGGCGGTAGGGAGAGAGGGGCCGGTTTGAGGGGAGGCTTCCAGAAGCACTAGCCAAGGAGCAAGTAGGAGTTAGGCAGGGGAAGGCCAGGGCACTAGTGAAGAGAGGCTTAGGAAAGCTGCAGAGAAAAGCAAGAGCCAGAGACCTGGGCTTTATCCGGAGGGAGGGGCCCTCACGATTTACTGGGAGGTGCGATACCATCACATTTGTTCTTTCGTTCTTCCCCACAGCTCCCTGTCACTATGCTGGTATCTACACGGATCATCTGTTTATTTATTGCCCTTTGGAAGTGCCTTAAGAGCAGACTGCTTCTTAAACATGACAACCTAGAGTAGTGCCTGATCCACAGTTGGCACCCAGCAGGGTTGGTGGGGGAATGAGCAAATGCTAATGCAGGGTATATGATCAAGAGTCTCCTTTTCTTTAAAAAAAAAAAGGCATGAACTCCAGAGTTATTTATATCTTGTTTATTTTCTTTGGAAAACCAGACCCATTTTCTAAACACCAGATGGCTTAAATCAGTTTATTAAAATGTTAATATGGTTGATCTTTATAAAATATAAGCAAGTCCTTTTTGTTTTTGTAGGATTCTAACATCTCCTCAGAGTAAAATCAAGCCCTTAATAGAAGTGTGAACACTAGGTTGTTTAATACCTTTTGCCTTCTATAGGAGGAAAGAAAAGTACGGCTTTATTTTCTTTTAAAGAGACAGCTCTTTTGAGGAAGGAGAGGAGACTCTCCCAGGGATGTTATAATTCTGAACCTTCTTATTGTGAAATTCCACACCACTTGCCATTTGTATCCTGCTTTAGATTTTTGGAATTCACCTATTTATTTTATACACAGGACCTATAATGTAGACATTAAAAATATATATGAAAAATCATTTGTGGTCAATGAAGGCAAGTCTGAAGACAGTAAAACGGACCAGATTTACTCCTTAGTCCCTTCCATAAAAGCTTTTGATACACAGGGAGAGAAAATAAGACTTGATTTTTATTATTCTTAACATCTCAAGCAGAGCTTTAAATAAGATCCAGTCTTTCTTATTTTGTGGGCAAATTCTTTTCCCTGCCTATTTTGTTTATTTCTACTCATGTAACCAAAAGATGAGAAATGACCCCTTTTGTACCACATACTTGATGCAGTGGATCAGAAGTGGGGGAAGGTAGGGTGTGGAATAAAGAGAAATGAGGTCTGCTGTGAAACTCAAATAGGAGATTGTACACGCTTAGCAGAATTTGACTCAATAGTAGGCTCATTCTACAGACATTTCTCAACAACTGAGATCTCATAGGATTATTCTTTCAATACATGTTAATCATTTTTGGATGGAAAACCTTTGCTTCACTAAATAATAGTACCAAATATAATAATGATGATAATAGTACAAGTAATAATAGTCATAATAATAATGGCAGCTACTGTTCATTTGTTTCTTATATGCCAGACACTATATAACATATTTTCACTAAGGCTAAAAAGGAACAATGCATGCCATTCAAAGCTGCAAAATCCCACATTTCAGTATTTAAGATTACTGCCCCAACAGCAGATGAGGAATGCTGTGCGGGTATAGAAAGCACAAGGAGCCTTTCATTTATACATCACAGGAGAGGGCAGAAATTACAAAGCAGCATATTTTATTTTCTCTCTTTCCTGTAGCCATTAGCCCATAAGCTCTGGATTAGCCAGCGAGAGACCCTGTTCCCAGATGCCTTTCTAAATAAGTGCACACTGGCTGTAGGTTAACATTTCTCTATGTGGAAACTAAGCCAGAGGGGGAAAGGCAGAGAGGAAAAGCCTTTAGTAATGAAATAATATGTGTGTGCCAGGTACTCACTTAAAATTAAAGATTTACACTTTCATTATAGTTTCTACAACTTTATGTGGCAAACGCTAGATTATAAAAATAAAACACACACATGCAGACTAAATCTTTTCATGATAAGAAATCTCTCCATAACATAACATATTCCCCCACTTTTAGGTTATGGCCTCTTTGAAAACTGATGCATTTCAGCTAAAGAATATAGAAGGTCCATCTCTATCAAGCAAAATGTGATTTGACTAGTAATTTAACTACTTACTGTACTCTATCTACCATGCTGATTAAAGGAAGAATCTAAACAGTGATTCTTAAACAGGGTCACATCTCAGACCACCTCTTTAAAATACACATGCCCAAGCTTGTAGGTTCTAGGTACCTGACTCTCCTAGATAAAGCCATGGCTCTCAACCTCTTTTAAGACAAAAGGAGACATGCATGACATACCTCTAAAGTATCAATTGCCTTTTAACATACAGGGGGCTTATGGCCATGGAAGTTTATTCTCAATTTAATGATCAGTTTATTAATTTATATATCTAATAATTGAAACTTTAAAGTGGATCTTCACTAAACATTTATGCATTGATTAAAAGCTAAATTTTATTTTCTTAACCAATTTAAAAAACAGTTACTAATCTAATAGAGCTGCTGCTTTTAAACTCTCCAAACTTTTTTTTTTTTTTTAAGTAGGCTCCATGCCTAGCAAGGAGCCCAGTGTGGGGCTTGAACTCATGACCCTGAGATCATGACCTGAGCCAAAAATCAAGAGTCAGACACTTAACCGACTGAGCCACCCAGGTGCCCCAAAACTCTCCAAACATCTTTAAGAGTAGCTGTAACAACACAAAAGTACTCATTACAAAACCAGTTACTGTACTTCTAAACCTATTCCAGAATATTAACACTCTTGGTTTAGTTCAAGTCTCTGTTATTTCTACACAACATCCTCGGGTTTCAGAAATGTCACATTGATTAATACCTATCTCAGTCTTACTAACAAAGGAAAAAGAATACCTGAGGTTGCAGGACCTGAAGTAGATACCACCTGATTCCTGTCGGGGCACTGAGCACCAATCCAAGCTGCCCTTTTATGGGTAAAGTTCATTTGTTAAATCAGTGCAACTGTGTGTGCCTGTGTGCATCTGTGCTTTTTTGTTTCTTTGTTGAACGGGACTGTGAGCCCCGTTCTGTGTGAGCAGTAGGGAACAGAGGACCCACGGGAAGGAAGGAAATGTTCTCCTGGAGTCATACCGAGTCAGACATGCCAGCATTATACCATCTAGGTATGTCCAGCCAACAGCGAAAATGCAGACCTAGAGGTCAGAGGCCACATAGGGCAGGAGACCTAAGTTTGGAAGTCATCCAAGAAGAGGCAAAACCCCAACACTGGGCCGTGTTGCTGAGAGGGAGCAGTCAGAGAGAGAAGAGCATTCAAAACAGAGTTTCCAAGCATGATGTTTGCCGTGTCCGTTACTTAGAGAGAGCTCATCAGGAAGCGGTCTGCAAAGAGGCGGTTGGGACACCATATTATTTCTGAGAGCCACTTAATGGGAGAGAACAGGATCAGCAGGGCAAGTTGGTAGCAAAGAGCCGGAGAGAACTGAGAACTGTTTGAGAAGTGGGGGGAGTAGGTAGATGGGTCCATCTGGGATTTCAGGGGGGTTTTGGTTTTTTTAGGGTGCAAAGACTTTATTATGTTTGTAGACTAAGGGAAAGGAGCCAATGCAAAAGAAATCATTGAAGACAGAATAAAGAGAAAAAAATTAATGGAGCAAGGCCCCAGAGCAACCAGGGGAAAGTGGTTTTCCTAAAGAATTCTCAAGTACCATTAGAAAGAGAGCAGAATAGATAAAAAGACAGGTAAGACAAATCTGAGGCAAAGAAGGAGCAGTTGAAGAAGCACACATTTTCTTTTTCCTGCTTTGTCATTCATCTTTCAAGCTGGTTTGTGTTTGGGACTATAAAAAACTTGTGATATGGCATCAAACATATCCACAGTTTCTTTTATACTTCTATTTTTCTTGGCATGAAAATTCATCCATCTTACATGCTCTCAACTCTTTCAAAAAATTAGAGGGCAGACCTGTACAAAGTTCAGGTTGTAGCATTGAGATGCATCACTGTGAAAAGGGAGAGGTGAAGAGGCTTGCTAGAGTAGATGTAAAGAGAGTTAAGGGAGGCCATTAACAATGCATACAAAGATCATTGTGCAACCAAGGTGACAGAGGGAAAGTCAAACACGAACTTTAGCAGTGAAATCCATCAGCCTGGTTTTGCAACATTTGGAGCAGATAGAGAGGTTAGTGCCATCTGCCAGGCTGGGATTGGCAAGGAAAATGCAGCGGTAGAAGTCAGATGAAGCAAGGGCACCCGCTCAAGCATCACTGCAGTGACAGGTCTCCAGGCCCCAGTTGGGCAGCACAGCTGTGGGGCTGGAAGGGGCAGGTGGGCTATGAGAATGGGAGAGACCAATCAACTAGAGGCCACACTGAGGAGGAGGAGCAAGTTTGGGGTGACAGACTGAGAAAAGCAGAAGGATGGGAGATTGAGTCAAGGTCTGGGGCTTGGCTATGTCAGTGAGGTCCATATCCAAGGGTAGGTGACGTTAGGGAGATAGGGAGCATCGCTGGACTTGAGGATGATAGATATAGGGCAAGGTAGCCCTATTAGCGTAGATGCTGATAAACCTAAGAATACAGGCAAAGGAATGAGTGGACAGGAAAATTGAGCTAGGGATCGAAGTTGTCAGAGAAAGGATAACAGCTACAAATTTGGGAAGAGGGCCAGGACAGCCTCTGTGTACACGATAGCCCCAGAGAAGGTATAGAACTTCAGAAGATACAAACTTTAGAACAATCCAGAGGCTCTGTAGGGGTTATAGGCTCTTCAGATTTCATCAGTGACCATCTCCTGGAAGATGCTAGAATTCTCAGGTTAGCCCAGTAAACAAATCTACTTACTTAGCTGAATCACCATTTGTGGTTTTGTATTGAGATTTAGGTTTTTTTTTTTCTACCTAAGAAACTGTGATGTGTGGCTAGAAGTAAAGCAAACTGATTAGCCTGTGTGACTGGCATAATAAGACTCCATCTGATATAGTCACATCTTTTGTGACTAAGCACAGTAAGAAATTAATGGTAAGAAGCCATAGCCAAAAGTGTATTACAAACATGATGGAGCAGATAATACAAAACTCACCTTGAATGGCTATTCCTCACAAAAAAAAAAAAAAAAATCATAGAGTTATCATATGATCCAGCAATTCCACTTCTGGGTATATACCCAGAGAAATGGAAGGAAGAGTCTCAGATATTTTAACCCGTGTTCACAGCAACATGATCCCTAATAGCCATTAGGTGGAAACAAACCAAATGTCCTTTGATGGATAAAGGAATAAACAAAATGTGGTCTATATGTACAGTGAAATAAGCCAGTCAGGAAAGGACATATCTCATATGATTCCACTTACAGAGGTATTTAGTATAACCAAATTCATAGACACAAAAAAGTAGAGTGATGGTTGCCAGGGGAATGGTGAGTCAGTGTTTAATGGGTTCAGAGTTTCAGTTTGGAAAGTTGAAAAGGTTACAGAGGTTGACGGTGGTGATGGTTGCACAACAGTAAGAATGTATTTAACTACAGAACTGTACACTTCAGAATGGTTTAAATGATAAATTTTGCATATAATTAACCACAGTTTTATAAAAAGGCATGAATACCGTTTTCTAAATAAGTGTTTTAAGTGATAAATTTTATGTTTTATATGTTTTCCCACAACTGTAAATAATCCCAGCTTGGACCCTGACTTGGAATTGTTGAGGGGTGTTTGCTCCCCCTTTTTTTCAGGTGTGCATCTCTCAGTGAGAAGGTCAGTAAGAGCATGTCCTTAATGATGAAAATATATCCTTTTCTAATCTTACAAGGGTGTATAACCATGCACACACACGCACGTGTGCACACATGCAAAACCATGCTTTACTCAGCTTTGAGACAGCAAATCTGGATTGCCAGTAAGCCCTCTTCCTTGAAAAGAACTCACTTTATTTTAACCCTCTGTGGCAGGGAAGTGGGCTCACATTCAGTCCCCTCTGGAACTGGTCTGCTCCTCTGCTAGAGTCTTGGCCGCATTGCCTGGATGACTACAGTATGTGTTGTTATTGTGTGTTTCACTAAGCATTCCCAAGGAAAGATGAGGGATGAGTAGTTGTTGGTGTAAATTTCAGCTAAATCTTCACTTGGTTGAAGTGTTAGCCTCCTCGAGCCATTACCGACTCTTCTGTAAGTGAGACTCCCAGAGATTAGTAAGGTCTCATACATTCATAACTGACCTCATGTTTCGGGATGTGTGGAGTAAGTGTTGGGAAGTGTGTGTGCGTTGTAAGGAAGGGGAGAATGACCTGCCAGTTCTGCTCTCAGAAGCAGTGAGCCCATGTAGACACAAGGACAAGTCTTCACATGTATACACGTGTCCTAACTGAGGGTGTTCTGGTGCCTCTGTGTTTTTGAGGGGATTACGTAAGCGTCATCAGCAGGAGCCTATGAAGCAGGATGGAGGAATACAGGTGTTCAGGAAGCATTAGCCCGGCAGAGCCCTAAAAAGTAAAATGATGAAAAGGTGGCTCCAGCAGACGGTTGAAGTAGAATTAGCTGAGCCTACATCAGCATATCTGTAGCCGCTTTGGTGCTGGTAGACACTGGACTGGATTACCAACCATCCGTCTTCATGGTAGTTACAGAATGGTTCTCCGTGTGGGTAGGGACTGAATGATTGCATACCCCCCAAAATCGTATATGGAAACCCTACCCCCTAATGGGATGATATTAGAAGGCAGGGTCTTTGGGAGGTATTTAGGAGTAGATGAGGTCATTAGTATGGAGCCCTTGTGAATGGGATCAGTGCCCTGATTGGAGTCCCGATAGAGTGTGCTTCCTCCCACTCTCCACCAAGTGAGGACACAGGAGAAATCAGCAGTCTGCCACCCAGGAAGGGGCCCTCACTAGCACCCGATCGTGCTCACACCTAATCTCACTCCCAGCCTCCAGAACCATGAGAAGTTAGTGTCTGTTGTTTTAGAAGCCACCCAGCCACCCTCGGGGTGTTAAAGCAGCCCTAGTGGACCAAGACCGTGACCGTGACAGTTAAGAGGCACAGGCAGACGAGGTGACCGAGTAGGCTGTGAAGTTCACCTTCAGGACCCGCTTGCTTTGTGGTGCTCAGTGTCAGTTCTCCGGCCTATCATTTTGCAGGAAATACATAAAATCTTTTTTCTATGTAACCTTTTCTAAAAAACAAACTTTTTTTTCTGATTTCCAACTTCTTTGGACTGTGTTAAAAATGATGTTGGGGATTAAATTTGTTTAGGTTTTTCTTCTTATTCTCGAAATTATCATTATTAATGCTAAAAGTGAACATATTCATTTCTCCCTTTTAGAAGTTGCCAGAGAAGGGAATTACTTGCTTGTAGCCATAACAAAGATAGTTTGATTCACTAATGATGTAAATGCTTCACTGTATGTAAGTTATACATTGGGTTTTTTGTTGTTTTTTTTTTTTAAGAAGAAATTCTAGGTAGATCAGCTTTGCAAAACATCCATTTGGATTAAAAGTTGGCATTTATAGCAATTGAGTAAAGAATGGTGGGAGTAGAGGGAGCCTGAGCTTCAGCCCTGAGTCAAGGTTAACACTATCATGTAGGGCCAAGGCTGTCTGCTTCCGGCTCACAGTGATGCTCACCCTCAGCATATCTCACTCCCGACCTTATGTTGACATTACTCACTCCTGATTTGACCCGGGTTGTCTTTTCACTGCATCTCCATTTTTGCATTTCTCCACAGTTCTGCACAGCACAGGCATTAGGGGGAAGATGTTCACATCAGTGCACAATCACCGCCACAGATGTGAGCCAGAGAAAACACAGGGTTGTCTCTTTCCAGTTCCTGCTGGTATTGCTGCCTTGCTTCAGGCTGAGATGTAGAGAAATGGGAAGGAAATGGAACAGCAGGCCAAGATGGAAAGGCTAAGTGTATTTTTGGTCCCTTTTACACTAACACAGATTGCCAGAATATGAAGTCTGTTCATATTTACATGTCCGTTTAAGAAACACGGATGCAAATGATTTTTGTATTTTTCATTTACACACACACAACACACACACACACACACACACGTCTGCAGAAAACAAGGAGTTCACTTCTAGAGGTTTTTTTTTTTTTTTAAAGTTATGCTTAAGAATCCTGAACAATGATTCTTAAGAAACACAGGAGAATTTCTACATCCAAATGTGACTTTTTAAATTATTTGCCTCGAGGGCCTGCCTGCTTACTTCAATAAACGTCCTTTTCAGAATTGCCATCAGTTTTAGTTTCCATGCACATAAGAAAATTGAGTTGTCTCATGGCCTCTTTCTTCAGACTTGACTCTGAATCACTTTTGACTATTTCCGAAAGGTAAATCTACCCTCAAGGGACAAAACTTTGACAACACAGACACTATTCAAAAGAATGTATGAGTTATTCATTCAATAAATATTAAATACCTACTATGTTGCCAAGTGTTCTGTGGGACAACAGGGATGTAAGATGAACAGACCATTTCAGTCCTTACTCCTCAGCTGCTGACAGTCTTAGGGGAAGACAGACATTCTCAAACAATTAAATATATAGTGAAAAGTGGTGGCACTCATGGGTATAGCAGGGGCCCAGGGCAAGGAGAGGCTTTCAGAAATGTTTTGAACAAAGACACCATCCCTGGAATCCATTATCATCTCTGAAAACGACAGTCTTAAGAAAGCTGTGAGGTCTCGTATGTTTCTTGAAGACTATCTTCATTTCCTAATGATTGCAATAAATAATAATAAATAGTAAATGCATTTGGCCTGACTTGTTTAGAATAATAGAAAACAGACACTGTAATGGGATAACTTGTTCTTTAGCCCCTCAAACTATTCAAAGAACGTAAGTTAGAGCATCTTATGACTCTAGTTGGATTTTATATTTTTATAAGGCATTGAAATAACCTGGCACCATAAGGATATATTTGATAAGCATAGCTAAAATGATTGAAGAAAACATTTAAGTAAAATATCCCTCAAGCCAGAGCAGTAGGACAGAAACAACATGTCATAACAAGACAACATGGGAGTGTGGCTTTGAGAGGTAAATTAAACAAGCATCCTTCGCATGGATGATAATTGTGTTGGCACCAGAGAGCTTGTGTATCACTGAATTAAGCTCTTAAAGAAGCAGTTGGTGCTTAAAACAAAATCATCCTGGAGGACAGGGGTAGGGTTTTCTGGTCTGGAGATTTCATTCCAAGCAAGGACGTGATTATTCCTGACTGCCATTGCATTACTAGGAAAACTTCCTTCTGAGATCCTTAAAAATACATCAACTATGCCATTTAAGGAAAGCCTTAAGAAGATACATTAACTAGCAGTGAAATATAGGGTCGAGAAATTTCTAAAATCATCTGTGATTTTTTTTTGTGCCAAATTTTACATTTCAGCAATGGTTGCAGCTGTCAAGAGCACAGCTCCCTTAAACACACAGCAAAATGGGAGACCTTGGTAGTCCTCCTTCAATTTTTTTTTTTTTAAAGGTTTTGTTTATTTATTTGACAGAGAGAGACACAGCGAGAGAGGGAACACAAGCAGGGGCAGTGGGAGAGGGAGAAGCAGGCTTCCCGCGGAGCAGGGAGCCTGATGCGGGGCTTGATCCCAGGACTCTGGGATCATGACCTGAGCCGAAGGCAGACTCTTAACAACTGAGCCACCCAGGCACCCCCCTCCTTCAATTATTAATGATGCAGCTGTATTAGCATGCTTCCATATTTCCCCTTCATATTGCCATTCTCAAGTTTGACACACATTTATGACATTTAAACAGGATTTTTGAGGTATTTTCAAAGAGCCAACAACCCAAAACAAAATGAAATGTGTCACGTAGAGCATCAAAGAAGCATATTCCTAAGTACAGCCATGCTTATGTGTAATTAAGTGATGAGATACTTGGGAAAACATACAGGAAGTTTTGGAAGTAATACCTCTGTCGCCATGCCAATGGAGATCAAATAATATTCTCTTACTTTGGGAAATCTGAGATTCATATTCACCCAAACTTGGAACGACTGTGAAATAGGTAATCAGCTGACATTATCCTTGATTTCAAGATGAAGATGAAAACTTCATTTTCAAAGACAAATCTGGATCCAGTAATTCCACTGCTGGGTATTTACCCAAAGGGAAAGTAAAACACTAATTTGGAAAGATATATGCACCCCTGTGTTTATTGCAGCATTATTTACAATAGCCAAGATATGGAAGTAATGTAAGTATCCACTGGTAGATGAATGGATAAAGAAGAGGTCGTATATATATACAATGAAATACTACTCAGCCATCAAAAAGAATGAAATCTTGCTATTTTCAATAACGTGGATGGACCTGGAGAGCATTATGCTAAGTGAAATAAGTCAGATGGTGAAAGACAAATACCATATGATTTCACTCATATTTGGACTCTAAAAGACAAAACAAAACAGAAACGGACTCATAAATACAAAGAACTGGTGGTACACAATGAGAATGTTTGTCTCTGATGCATGATGTCAGCCTTAATTGGGAACACTAAACTGCTGCAGATAACTCGATCAGCTAGGAGTTGGAATCATCTGGAGGCTTCTTCACACAGGTCTGGTGCCTAGGCTGGGACCCACTATGACTGTTGAGCTGAATGTCTACAAGAACTCCAGGGGAGAGTATTCTAGAGGATAAGACACAGCTGTATGGCTTTTATGACCTAGTCTTGAAAGACACATTGCATCATTTCTGCCATATCCTATTGGTCTTGGCAGTCCCAAGTTCAGATTCAAGGGATGGGGATATAGGCCCCCCCAATTCTCAGTGGTTAGGAGTGTCACAAAATTTGTGGCCATGTTTTAAAACAACCACAGGCCCCTTTTCCTTAATATTGCAACAGCCCATTGTCCTGGAATTCTCAGAATATAATTCTTACATTATATTACATTGGAGTTATATGCTATAACTCCCCTACCCCCCCACCACCCAGTTCAAGAATAAGGGCCTAGGAGCTTCACCCCATCCCATTACCTCTTAAATCCCTAGGTCAGGCAGGAAAGAAAAGGTTGAATAAGCACACATAAAAAAATCGAGTGGAGGAAAACTGGAAAGCTTTCATCCATTTTAAAGGGACAGCTGTTAATTCTAAATGAAGGTAAGAATGAAGTCTTTGTATTTCCACATCTTTCCATTGTACTGTGAAATTGGATTTTTGAATTGGCTCACATTGTTTTAAAAACATGCTGTGGGCCAGCCAAACACATTTGCTGGCTGCACGTAGTCCAAGAACCACCAGTTTTTGACCTCTGGACCTTCCTGTGATCTGGATTTACAGTATTTATCTATGCATGGGCTCTGAACCCCTCTTATAAAGGTCCAAAACTCATAAAGCAAAGCAATATTTAATATCGCACACTTACATCTATTCACAAAAATCTGCGTCCTGCGGTCTAGGAGTCCCTCATTTTAATACTGCTTATTTTAAGTAATATTTGCAGAACCTCTTCAAGAATCTAGGTTCTCACTAACTGAAAGGCATCCTTCCTCCATCTACAATTAGCATAGAAATAGCAACATTTTAGTGCATTAATTATGTGTGTGATGTCTCTAAGCCCGATTAGCTAAGGAGCAGACCTTTAATGACTAGCTGTATGAAGTCGAAGAAAGATTGACTTATATTTCATATCCTCAACTCTTCTCAATATTGGTTAGAATTTAAACTTACCCATGGAGCGCCTGGGTGGCTCAGTCGTTAAGCATCTGCCTTCGGCTCAGGTCATGATGCCAGAGTCCTGGGATTGAGCCCCGCATTGGGCTCCCTGCTCTGCAGGAAGCCTGCTTCTCTCTCTACTCCCCCTGCTTGTGTTCCCTCTCTCGCTGTGTCTCTCTCTGTCAAATAAATAAATAAAATCTTTAAAAAAAAATAAAAAATAAACTTAATCCTGAGCATGGTATCTGTTTAAAATAGATGCAAAACATATATTTTTATATATGTACCTCAATATAGTGTTCAGGACTTAACAATTACCAGTTATAAGTGTAAAGACAAAATAAAAGTAGAAGAAAATAGACCAAGAGATTTAAGAAATCTGAAGCTAAAGCTTTATTTTTCTTCCTGCCCTCCTTGAACTAATCATTAGCTAAGTTTATAAATAACCCCCTCCCTCTGAGAAGAATGTCATAGTAACACCAAACAGGATGAGCACAGTGAATGATCTTTATTTTCCTCTTTATAACTTGAGTCTTTGTGAAAACGTCCCTGTGCAATATATGTCCCTCGGGCTCTATTCATTATCACCTCTGGGTGAAGCCACGAGTGGGGAAAGAAAGATATATTCCTCCTTTTAACTACAGTAATTGATTTTAAAGGTGACACTATCCTTAGGAACATGGCTGGTGCCCTGGCAGGGTGAAATTAGTTGTTTTTCTCTTGGTGAAGGTGAAATTTTAATGATTTTTCAATATTCTCTAGAACATTCCCTGCTCTTTGTAAAAAAAAAAAAAAATGCATTGTGAGATCTAAACACAGGCAGCTGCTTGTGGGAAACTCTTCATTCCTCCTTTACCCTAACATGGGGTGGGGTGGGGGAGCGGAAGCAGCCGGGACATCTTTGCTGAGCATGCACTATGGAAAACCTCACGTCTGGTGAAAGAGGAGGTGGCTTTCTGCAGTCTGCGTACTGGGTCACGGTTCTCTCATCACAGAACCCTGGAGCTCGGACCAGAAGTGACGTTAATGGTCCCCAGGACCTTTTCCCCAAGGCCTGGGTCCTTCAGTAGCTTCCAGTATCCCTTCAAAGCCTCCTTTTTCCACAGCAAGAGGTGCCGCAGGAACCTGCCCCTCATCCCTAGGACAGCTTGCTGGTGAAAGCAACTCGCAAAGCAGATTACTGTCATTTGAAAGCTGGCTCATTACTTTAAGACCTGCTTCTTTGTAAAGTGAATTTCTCTTCTGCATACGTACTTAAGCCTGAGCCCTGTCTGTGCTCAGAACACTTGACCATCAGAGGTGTCTAGCTCATAATAGGCACTCAGTAAATAGTTTGTAAATGAAGAAAGCTTAACATTCTATGAGACGATGTATTGTTGATCACTCATACTTGTTAAGTGCTCTCTTCAATAACATAATTAGTGGCATTTCAAATATGTTAATATAGGTTATCGTCAATTTCCAAAAAAAAGGATTGCAATTTTGACTATCATATTTAACTCTTTCAAGTGTGGCATCTTTAATGCATCTGGTTGTTCTTGTTCTGGGACTGATTAGCTCATGATTCGTTAGCTCTGCACATCTTGGGTACATATGTGAATGTGCTGCTTTGCAATAGGTTAGATCCCCGCCCGGCTCAAGGAGTGGCCTAAAGGAATCTTGCAAACAGAAGGTTCCAGTTCCTCGAGCAGTGCCCAGAGCATAGCTCCATGTACAGCATGTGTGACAGTGTGACTGTGTCTAATTGGTGTGTTGGTATCAACGAACGTGTAATGGGACAAAGCACAGGAAATTTCACTGCATTTCTGGCAAATTCATATTGAGAAAGAAGGACAGATGGTTGAAAACAGCCATAAAATATTTTATTACATGTCTGCAAAAATCATTAGTAGTTAAAGAGATGTATTAATGAGTCAGATTCACTTAGGGAGTCATGTTTCTATAATGCACATTAAAGCAATGACACTTATGGTATTTTTAATGTAATCAGGGTCAAAGACAAACATGTCTTTGTATGTAATTAGAAAATGGATTTATTGACCGTAAAGAAGCTGCTGTGAAACTTGGCTCCACATCACTCAAGGAGGTATTGTTCTTATCTTCTTACATTTAAGGAGTGAAACACTAATCAGGTGCTAGCCCTGTAGGTTATTGAAATAATACCATATCATTTCGTTGGTATAATCTGGGGAGATGGAGAAGGGGTAGAGTTATTATTTCTGGAAGTCATCAAAAACCTGTTTTTAAAAAGCCACAAATAACTGACCAGTTTGTGAACTTTGAATGAGTACTTTCAATCCCCCAAGTTCTTTAACAAATCCCCTTAAAATTAATAGGAACATCAGTATTTGGACTTCCTGAGCATGAGAATGATTTCAGTGGAATTTTTGTAAGTTTGTTTCATTTTGTTGTTATCTCTACATGGGGGGCTCAAATTCACGATCTGAAGACCAAGAGTTGCTCGCTCTTCCACCTGAGCCAGCCAGGCATCCTGATTTCAGTGGATGTTTTAGGTCTGTGTATCTGGGAAATGGAGGAGGTGCGTTAGGCCAGGTGCAGTGACTTAGCCCGGTCCCTCCGTGCTGAGCGGAACTTTCCACCCTCCAGGTCAGAATATCAGAATCCTGAGATGGCCAGTGCTTGGGGAGAGGGGCTTTCTGCAAAACATGATCTGGGCAGCTGTGTGAATCTAGCACAGAAGCCAGAGGAATGGGGGTGTTCCTGGACCTGTGGTCGTTGTTCTTGGGCTCTCTCTCTTGCTCAGAGCGTTTGGAAATGCTCTTTCCCCAGCTTTTTCTTTTCTGGGCTTTCTGAAAATTGCTGCTCTTCGGACCGTGTGCTCTTCCACGCCATGGCAGCCCGTGTTTCTGCATGCTTTCCCAGCCTGTTAGAATGCATGGGTCTATAGCAGATGTTTTCACTTGTTACCTTTTAGATCCGCTGCCAACTTTGGCTTCCAGGCAGGCCTGTAATCACAGAGTTAGTGCGTCTCCAGAGTCCCTTTTGGACATGGGCTAGAGTTCCTAATGCAGCCGGTTAGCTCACAGTGCTTTTACTGAAGTCCATGATCTGGAGTTACAAACAGATAGCGGTCCTGTTGCCATCCCCACATGGCTATGTGGGTGTTAGAGTGAGGTTTATGGACTCTGTTCCAATGGAGCGCTGATTTACAGTGCTCTCTTCTAGAAACTGATTACTTCTGAGTCAGTTTCCCCCGATTCATAGCTGTTTCCTTATCCCATCAACCTAAAAATAATAATAATAAACAATTTAAATATCCTATATAAATCTGCCATGTTTGATAAAAGCGTGGGAGGGGCGGGTGGAAATCTCATCACCTACCGTGACAATGGCATAAAATCCCCACATTTTGCTCCGGCAGAGTTTTCACCACAGAAAGAGGTTGCTTTGTCATCACTTTGGACTCTTAAAATGTCCTTTTTTCCCTTCCCTGCCCCTCCCCTTGCCCTCCTTCCTGGACTCCCAAAATGTTTATACGGTTGGTTAACAAGCATCAGCAAAATGATAACAACTGCTATTGATTGCTATATTACGGCTGTGGAAAGCTTAAACTTGCAGAATTATTCCTGATCCTAAAATAAGTCTTGGCTCTCTGTTAGCATTCATTGTCTCCTCCGCCCCACCCATTGTTCATTTTTGTGTGACACTGGTATCTTTCTCGGTAAGAGGTGTCAACTGCGAACTGGAAGAAGCCCTCTGAGTACGAGATGCCGGGTGGCGTTTGTGATTCATACTTGCGCATGGAGGCATTGAAAGGATGGAGGGCTCTCAAGAAGCAGTGTTTTCCTGTTTTCTTAATTCTTTCCTGAAACACTATTGTATTCATGTATATCCTTCCAGAATGTTACTTCTGCAGATAGATAACATATGAAGGTATGTTTTTTCATTAAATGGAATCCTACTAATCATGTATGATGTTGTGATTTCCTAATTAAAATGAACAGTTTTCAAGTCAGTGAAAATATGCATGCATCATCATTTTTAAGTGGACACATTGGGTTCCACCGAGTGCACTAAGCTCATTCATTTTGCTAACCCCCCCCCCATTGTTAGACCTGTAGGTATGTGCCACTTTAAACAATGCCCTGGCAAACATACTTGTGAATGATATATCTTTTTTCACTTATCTAGCTCTTCATTTAGGATAGATAACTGGAAATAGACTTGAGATAGGTCAAAATTTATGCCCAATATATGGAGATTTTATATACGCCCAATTTGGGAGGAGAAGGTGTTTGCTTTTAATACTCTACTACTGTGTTGCTCCTGTTCTGAGATTAGGTGAACTCTTGCCATTCATATGGCCACATTTAAAGGAACAAAGTGAGAAAAGCTGTTTCACATTTAATTACTTCTTGGGTCACAGAACCTTTGTGAATCTGACAAAGCTTTGGATGCTCCCCTGGAAAAATGCACATATAAATACAATGCCAAGGGTCCATCTGCTCCTGAGTGCGGGTCAGTCGTTGACTTACAGGTACTTCCTAGCTTTTTGTTTTTAATTATTACCACTTTCATACCAGTTAAGAATGAAGTTAATTTCTTGTTTCTGCTCCAGTCTAATAAATATTTTATGCTCTTCCATGTATAGTCTGTTTTATATTGGACTGTTAAAAATAGTACTGAAACCAAGAATGAAATCATTCTGAAGAAGGATAGACTGCCCCTACTACTCTAGATTTACATTTGGTAGAGGGTTATCAAAGATTTATTTGAGGCATTTGGGTGAGACCCATTTTAAACATATAGGATGTGATGTTCAAATGCTTCACTTTACCCCATCTGTTCATGCATTTTTCCTGCTTGCAGGATTTATCCAGTTGACTATCTCACTGTCCCATTTGGCATGACCAAAGCCAGACTCATCATTTCTTTCTCAAAACGTGCTCCACCTCCTTGCATCCAAATTTCTGTTAATCATACCACTCTTCTTCCAGTCACTCGTGGGGGAAACTTTAGATTCAGCTTGAGCTTTTCCTTGCCCAAAGTATTAATCAGGGATCTCCACAGAAACAGAACCAAGAGGATATTTAGTGTATAGAAACAGAGAGGGAGAGGGAGAAAGGGAGAGAGACTTGTTACAAGGAATTGGCTCACAATTATGGAGGCTGGCAAGTCCCAAGATCAGCAGGGTGAGGCAGCTGGAGACCCAGTTCCAGTCCAAAGTGCCAGTAGGTTCAAGACCCAGGAAGAGCCTTTTTGTCATTTTGAGTCCAAAAGCAGAATAAAACCTGATACTCCTTTTTAGACCATCAGGCAGGAAGCATTCTCTCTTACTCAGGAGAGGGTCAGCCCTTTGGTTCTTTTCCGGCCTTCAACTGATTGGATAAGGCCCACCGACATTACAGAAGGCAGTCTGTTTTGTTCAGTGTTGGTTCGCAAACTGGCCCCCATACACGAAGGGCAGGGAAAGACCAAAGAAAGAGTTAGACCACTCCAGATTGGGAGGTCGTGTGTTTAATAAGCAAGGGAGTGTACTTACAGGGCTTATCTTGAGTGGCCACAGAGAAATAGATCTTTATACCTGCTTGCCGGAATCTTAAAAGTTTATATAGAGGCCAGAACTGGATTCAGTCACATAGCATCTAGATAGTCTCAAAAATACCTTATTCTCTCAAGGTGATGTCCTTGAAATCAGCTCCCACTGTGGAAACGGTGGGCAAAACACACATTTCAAGGACAGGGGAGGAGGTGAGGTGCCTCTGATTGCCAGGGTCCAGCTCACAGGTCAGCTGGCGGCCGCATCTTCTTGATGACCTCCTCCAGCACTCAGTCTACTGATTTAAATGTTAGTCTCATCCAGAAGCATCACATTGGTCATCTCTTCTTCCTGCACACCTGGTAGAGGTCACACAACAGATGCAGAGTGCAGAGTGACAGGATAAAATAGAACTGGCTTTTTCCTACGGGACTTACAGAATCCTGAGAGACACAGTTGGGAAAAGACAAGCAAATAAATCAGCATCGCAACCCTAGACAGGAAGCACTTCCAAGGTTGCAAAAGAGGTTTTAACCTTCAGGGAGAATATGTGTGGTGTATGGGAATGAAAGTAGGTATATGTTTCTCATACAGTTGATCCTCATTATTTGCAGACTGCATATTTGAGAATTCACCTACTTGATACCCACAGCACCTTCACCAGTGATTGGTTATCTGCTCTGTTCCACTTACCTAGTTACGCTGTTGGCCACGCCATTAACAGTGCCATTGTTAACTCTTGTTTTTAAAAGAGGTACCTGGGGTGCCTGGGTGGCTCAGTCGGTTAAGCGACTGCCTTCGGCTCAGGTCATGATCCTGGAGTCCCTGGATTGAGTCCCGCATCAGGCTCCCTGCTCGGCAGGGAGTCTGCTTCTCCCTCTGACCCTAACCCCTCTCATGTGCTCTCTCTCATTCTCTCTCTCTCAAATAAATAAATAAAATCTTTAAAAAATAAAATAAAATAAATAAATAAATAAAAGAAGTACCTGCTGGAAGGCACTCTCATGGGCCCTGACAAGCTTTCCTCGCACCTTTTATGGTGTGTCAGTTGGCTCCTTGTGCTCTTTTAAAAACTAACCAGGTTAATTTCTGCTTTGATTCCCAAATTGATCAGATCTAGCTGCTGTCATCTAAGTGATAAGATTTGTTGCTCAAGCGAGAAACGGTCAAAAATACGTTGGTCTGGTTTTCTTCCTATTTATGTTGAAATTCTTCAAAAATACAAAAAAAAAATTTTTTTTGAAGATTTTATTTATTTATTCATGAGACACAGAGAGACAGAGAGAGAGAGAGGCAGGCTCCCCACGGAGCAGGGAGCCTGACACGGGACTCGATCCCAGGACCCCGGGATCATGACCTGAGCCGAAGTTAGACGCTTAACCAACTGAGCCACCCAGGCGCCCTTTTTTTTTAAATAATACAAAAATAACCCATATACCCTTTGCCCCAGTTGACTAGTTGTCAGCATTAGCCACATTTGCTCACTCTCACTGATTTGCCCACCCTCTTACTCTCCTCCCTATGTCCCTGTCACCATCATGGTCATTCTTTTCTGTATGTTTTCCTGAGCCACGTGAAAGTAACTCACACACATAATGACACTTTCCTAAATTTTTCAGCATGTGTCTCCTAAGAACAAGCATATTCTCCTACATAGCCAAGAGACCAATATCACATCCAGGACAGTTACCAGTGATGCAATAGCATTATCCATTAGCGTAAAATACAATCCAGTACAAATTTCTCCATGCTCCCCCATCATACTCTTCCCTCTCCCGGCTCCCATTGGGATCCAATAAAGGGTCCACCCACTGGCTGCCATGTTTCTTTTGTCTCCTTAAATCTGGACCACCAGCACCTCTCCTCACCCCTGTACTCGCCCTTTTTTGTGTCTTCTGTGAGATTTCAGTTTTGAAGAGTCGAGGCCAGTTGTCTTGGATAATGTCCTGCCATCCAGACTTAATCTCATTGTCCTTAGATTCAGGTAAAATATTCTGACACGAATACTACATGAATGATGTGTGATTCTCATTTTGTCACATCAGGAGGCACCCCGTGTATTGGGGATGCTCAGTTTGCTCATTTGCTTGAGATCTCCCTTTCTCCTTATAATTAGTAAGTGATATTTAAGGCCTAGTGAATATTCTGTTCTGCAGCAACTTTTCATTCAGGTTTTAGCATTCATTGGTGATGACCCTTGCCTGAATTATTACATGAGTGCTTGCAAAAGGTGCTTTTCCAGCTTGCTGGCATTCTATACAGAAGAGCTCTCTCTTTCCTCCCTAACTCTTCTTTCCCTATTTTTTTGAGTATCACTAGAAATTTATTGTTTGTTCAAAGTGTAGTCCATTACCATCATTGTTCCTTTGATGTTCACACTGTCCCACATTTGCCAGTGGGAGCTTTGTCTATCCAGTTCCTGTGTCCCTTTGACATGTCCCGGTTAGTCTTTGAGCACCTCCTTGTTTTCTGACACAGAGTATTTTTTTTTCCCTTTGTTTCTTCCCAATAATATGATATAAGAAGCAATTATCTATTATTTTCTATCCATAGCTATATTTTATCAGAGCAGCCAACTATTTTAAATAAGCAAACAAAATGTATACCCCATTCATAGCTAAAAATAAAGTGCAGTGTATTTCTCCAGAAATGGATTTCTGGATCAGAGCCCAGCTACTAATAACCCAAATAAACAGGCGCTTCCTCTCAGCAAAGAGTAGGCCATTAAGAAATATCTGACTCGGCATTGTTTGTGTGTGAAAAGCCTCTTCAGAAAAAGGAAGGTGAATTGTACTTACAATTCAGAATGTAAAGTCATTCATCGGACAGGTGTTTTCATAATTTACGTCATGTGCCCCGCACCATCCTAAGTCCTATTATAGATATATAAGGATATGTTGTTAAAAAGACAAAAGGAGGCAAAGCGAGTTGAAAAATAGGAACAGGTCGATACATGACAGTGTATTTATTAATATTATAGGAATTAATAGGGGAAGAGATAACACGAAGCAGAATGTGGGAGAACTAGTCTGTGAAGGAACTCAAAGCAAAAGTGAACTTTGAATCAGTGGTTGTGTTTCTGTGTGTTTGTGTAGTCATGGTACGAGACTTTTTCTGACATAAGAAGCTGTTAGCAGTGATTATCTTTGGGGAAGGGTCCAGAGGGACAAGAGAGAAGGAAGCAACCCTTCTGTGCATATATTACTCTTATAAAAACAAAGACAAAGATTTTGGATGAAAAGAGGGGTCTATGCCAACTGAATAAAAGAGTTGAAGCCCAGGCATGGGCTGGGCTGGGGCATGAGAGCAAAGTTAGAATAGATCTTTTAGACTAAAGGGGACTGCCAAAAGGTTGTGGCAAAAGTAGGCATGCCTTGGGGGGTCTAATGTAGCAAAACAATGATTTGCACGCACTCCAAAGGCTTCTTTGCCTTTATTCAGAAAAGAGTCACTCTCAAGTTTAATTGCTTCTAGTTTATTTAAAATGTACTTTGATTTATATTTTTGAAAACAGAGTCATTGGGATATGTCTTTTGAATAAGTCAACGCATACCTGTGTATATTTGAACAATTTGTTTTGATCAATTTGTTTTGATCCACCATTTCTGAAATGACACTCCTCAAAAACCCCTTCTCTGGCTTTACCAAGATCATTTTTTTTTTTAAATTACCACAAAGGTTTAGATGCCAGTGATCATGTATCTGCCTATGGTACCATCTTTGAAATAATCATGTCCCCAGGGTAGACAGTGCCCCTTGTCACATTCTAATGATTCAGCATTTGGGGACAGGATGCCACAGTAAAATGATTTTTGTGGGTTAATCAGTTTTGTACTTACATACTGGGCTGCTTTCAGCTGTGGATTCCACTAATTCCTCACGCTTCACTGTGATGATTTATACACAGGTAAGAATGAGAGGAATGTATGTACAAGGCACTCTGTAAATGGATGACCCTTCCCTTTCTCGTAAAGCCAACTGTTAACAACTACAGGGTTTTTGTGCTTGGCTTGGTTTGGATGTTTGGCGGGGAGTAGGGTGGGGGTGGCTAGAGTTTTTTTGGTTTTGCCTCCACTGAATATAACAAATTGAATCCAAGGAAAATTCTCAAGACTCTCAAAATAAATTCAATTTGTATTTACTCCAGTCCAAATGGTCCGAATTCTCAATAATTCATTTATCCAAGTGAGCTTTTAAGAACTGGTATTTTACTTCTCCTCATTCTAAGCCACTTATTTATTACTTTCCTCGTAAGTCCAAAAATAAGCATAAGAAACTCAAGGCAATTTTGTTTTACCTGTGCTTAAGTCTCATCTGATGGTGGCGATGGGGTGTTCATCCCGATATGGGTCACTTATGGGGTCAAAGAACTAGTTTTTCTCCCTTCTACTCTCTGACAGATATCCTGGAACAGATTAGGAACAAGTGGGAAATGGCTCAGGTATAACACCATTCTCTACTCCACTTCCTAGCTCATTCCCCAAAATCAACAGAGGCAATACGAACACCTTGGGAAAAAATGAAGAATATCTGCATGATAACATTCATCATAGAAACTGGGCCCCAAAGTCACATGGTGTGGCTTTTTAAAACAACTATCACCATCTCAGCTCCACACTGTTTAGATGATGATGTCGGGGAGCTTCTAAGTTTTTGAAACGAAAACTTTCAATATTTAATGTAGTTAAAAAAAAGTTTTTCCACAGACAGCTTTCAGCATTACCACAAATCTCTGTCTGTGTGGTGATGGTTATTGTAGTGTACCCCTTAAAATTTCTGTTTTTTTTAATGTATTAAATTTAGTGTATAATTTACGTCATGTGCCCCGCACCATCCTAAGTCCTATTATAGATATATAAGGATATATTGTTAAAAAGGCAAAAGGAGGTAAAGCGAGTTGAAAAATAGAAACAGGTCGATACATGACAGTGTATTTATTAATATTATAGGAATTAATAGGGGAAGAGATAACACAGAGTGTTATCTGGGGTAGATACAAACACAGAACAAAATATTCTTCAAACAGCTCTTTCATAGCACTTGCTGTTCAATAGTGAATGAGATTTTTTCTTCTCACTATGATCATTTTTGGTATTTTTGTTAAAACTTGAATTATAATTCTATTATATTTATAATTTTATTTAAAAAATTGTTAGCTTTTCACTTTACTGGTTGTGTTAAACAGTCTCAGCTTTGTAATTCTCGGTTTCACTCTACATTTTTCATTTAGTGGATTATAGAAATATAAGGCTCAATCTTAGTAACCTTTTCTAGAAACAGACTAGAAGAAAGTAAGCTAGCATTCATTGCCAATTTGGGGGAAAATTATGTTGTGTCATATCTAAAAAATGAATTTCCTAGGATTCTGAGATTGCATCCACTGATTAGTTTAGTATCCACACAAAACTAGAGAAAAACAAATTAGGACAACTGGATGTTAGCATAACAAATCTACAAAAAGATGGGTAAAGGGACCGTTAAAGAGGCTGCTTATGGAAAAATAAACACAGACGTACACTTGTGTCCATGCTGAAGCATTGCTAAATCACTCTAAAAGGTGGGAATCATCAGTAATGATTTGAATGAGGAATTAAGACAAACTTATTAAAACTAGCAGTGTCTTCTATCCTTTATTTCTCCCATTTTCTCATCTAAAAAGAGGTAAAGAAAATGCTTCTAATTAGATGCTCACAAAGAGTTCAACATGCTTGGTTGAATGATAGAATACCCAAAAGCACTGCATTTAAACTAATTTCCAACTGGGGAAGCTCCTGCAGGGCATAGTTTCCCTTTTTTTTTTTTTTTTTTTTTTTTTTTGTTCTGGTTTTGTTTGTTTTGTTTTTAAGAATAAAAAAAAAGAATTCTCTTCAGGTTATTGGTTATATAAATGCCCTAGGAAGGGGGCGAGACAGACAGGGAGAGGGAATTGTTTAAAAGTGAATCGGTTTTTCAATGGAAAACCCAATTATGAATTCCTTTAAAAACACTTTTTGTTAAAATATATAAACAGTGCAATGTCATAAGAGTATAGCTCAGTGTCTTTTTGTAAATTGACGATATCATGTACTCAGAACCCAAATCAATAAAGAGAACATTATCAACACTCCACAAGCCTTTGTATTTCCTCATCACTCTACCCCAGCAAGGATAACCACTGTTGGGATTTATCCCATAGATTAGTTTTCCTGTTGTTGTTCTTTCTAAAATGGAACTGGGCTACTCCTCAATAGTGTTGGAGATTCGTCCATATTTTTGCGTGCTGGTGTGGATGGTTTGTCCTCAGGGCTTTATGTTTTTTCACTGTGTGAATACACCACAAAATTTATGTATCCTTTTTACTACTGATGGGTATTTGGGTAGTTTCCAGTTTCAGGCTGAATAGTGCCTATATATATTGGTACTTATCTTTTAGTGAATGGTCATTCTAGGAATGGAATTGCTAGGTCATAGGTTTTGCATCTATTCATGTTTGGAAGATACTGCCAAGCAGTTTTCCAAAATAGATGCCCCAAATTGCATTCCCATGAGCAATATATATTCTAGTTACTCTGCATCATTTCTAAAACTTGGTATTTTCTGTCTTTTTTCATTTTAACCACTCTAGGGGATATATGGTGGTTTTAGTTTTAATTTTTCTGATAACTCATGCAGATGAGCCCCTTTTCATGTATTTGTTCATAGAGGGATATTTCATGTTCAGAGATTGGAATACCCATTATAAAGTTGTCAATGTTCCCCAGGTTGATGTATAGATATAATACAATCCCAGTCAAATTACTAGCAGTTTTCTTTTGCAGAAACCAAGAAGCTCATTAAAAAATTCACATGGAGGAGCGTCTAGGTGGCTCAGTCAGTTCAGCTCAGCTCAGGTCATGATCCAAGGGTCCTGGGATCAAGTCCTGCATTGGGCTCCCTGCTCCATGGGGAGCCTGCTTCTCCCTCTGCCTTTGCCTGCCACTCTCCCTGCTTGTTCTCTCTCTGTTTTTTCAAAAAAATAAAATCTTAAAAAAAAAATTCACATGGATATACAAAGGACCAAGGCTAGCCAAGGAATTCTTAAAGAAGAAAGCTAAAATACTCTCACTGTTGTACATAAAACCTATTCGAAAGCTTTGGTAACTAAGACTGCATTACTGGTGCAAGGCTAGGCTAACTGATCAATGGAACAAATACAGTCCAAAAAGAGACCCACTTATATACTGTCACCTGATTTATGGCAAAGATGACACTACAGTGCAATGGGAAAGGGATAGTCTTTTCAATAAATGGTGCTCAGCCAATTGGGTAGCTGTTGAGAAGGAAAAGAATCTTAACCTCTTCCTCATTTCATGCATAAAAGTGGATCGTAGATTTAAGTGGGAAAAGTAAGTGCGTGTGTGTGTGTGTGTGTGTGTTATTTTAGAGGAAAACAAAGGAAAACTTTATTACCTTAGAGTACACAAAGGTTTCTTAAACAGTACACAAGCACCATAAAAGAAAAAAATTAATACATTGGCCATGTTAAAATTGTGATGGCAAGAACACCATTATTAAGAGAATAAAAAAGCAAAATGGGTGAAAATGTCTGAAAAAAGATCCACATCCAGAATATATTTTTTAAAACTCCTACAAATCGGGCACCTGGGTGGCTCAGTTGGTTGAGCGACTGCCTTCGGCTCAGGTCATGATCCTGGAGTCCCGGGATCGAGTCCCGCATCGGGCTCCCTGCTCAGCGAGGAGCCTGCTTCTCCCTCTGACCCTCCCCCCTCTCATGTACTCTCTCTCATTCTCGCTCTCTCAAATGAATAAATAAATATTAAAAAAAAAAAAAAAACTCCTACAAATCAATTTTTTTAAAGAGTGAAACCAGCTTTTATAAAATGGGTAAAAAATATGAACATTCACAAAAGGTGATATCCAGATAGCCAATTAACATGGGGGGGTTCCTTTGTTTTTTTTCCTTTTCTCCTTACTTTTGATAAGAGAATATTGTGTCATGTACATATTCAGCTACTTCTTTACTACTGACACTCTAAAATAGCATGCCTATGAAACATCAGTAATGTGAGTAATTACAATAAAACGTAATGTCCTTTAAATATTAGTGTTTTAGGTTCATGATGTTTTGATGCCATGGACATATAAACATGTGAAATCTAAAGTATGCAACAGCAGGAAACACCAGATGGTTTCACACATACTTATAACCCTAAAAAAAATTAGCTTTTCCATTACCATGAAATGTGAGCAAGCAGATCTCCCCTGCTGCCTGCTTCACCCTCCACCACCTCCCCCCCCCCCCCCCTCTCTCTCTCACACACACACACACAGTCTAATCTTTGAGCTATGGACAGCTCATCCCTGACCCAGAGCCACATCAAGTTCACTATTGCTGGTGACTAGTATCATCTTTAGGGAAATAATGAAGGGACACCTAAGTGGCAGGGATAGGTGAAGGTGCAGAAGCCTGTTGTGTTCTCTGCTTGGAAACTGTTCAAAGCTGAAGGTTTATTTTTTTATTTTTTTTAGGTAAATGAAGTAGGTGCGAACTTGACCAGGTCAAAACGTTCTGCTCCCATACATATTTTTTTTTTTTTTTTAAGATTTTATTTATTTATTGGAGAGTGAGCGAGAGAGAAACAGCATGAGAGAGGAGAGGGTCAGAGGGAGAAGCAGGCTCCCCACTGAGCCGGGAGCCCGATGTGGGACTCGATCCCAGGACCCTGGGATCATGACCTGAGCTGAAGGCAGTCGCTTAACCAACTGAGCCACCCAGGCACCCAGCTCCCATACATATTAATTAGAATCATCTGGAGGGCTCTGAAAACTTGCTGACACCTGGGGTTCTGGTTGCATTCTGGGTCCTGGGAGTTTTAAAAGCTCCCTAGGTGATTCTGATGTGCTGGTAAGGCCATGACCCCTGCTGGTGCTTGGGTCTGGGGGCACAGTTAAAACTGAAATACTCCTCTGATTGCCCCAAAGAGCAGCCGTGTTAGGCTGCATCGTTTGTGTTTTGGCTCGACTGAGGAGGAGGGGGTCCTTTTCTTTTTAGAGTTCTTCTTTAAGAGAGGGGATTATGAGTCCTGGGGACGCCTAACAGGAAGTGTAAAAATCTTTTCAAGAAGATGCTCAGATTTTCTACAGAGATTTCCCTCCCTTCCTAATTAACCCATGAGCACCTCACTGAAGATAACGTGCACACAGAACCAACTCAGCAGAAGAGGCTACTGCAGAAAAGAAAGGCCTAGATTGCTGGTCCATCCGGCCCTCCTTCCTCTTTCCTTCTCCTCGGCCCCACCACACTGATTAAGAATTCATGATTGTATCTCCAGTATTTCAGTACTGTGAAAGCACAAAGCCCTGGCAGCTCCTTCCAAAGAGAAACATGGTGGTAGTGGCTGTTTAAATTTTTATTTTTTAAATGCCATTGTGAATACAGATGTACTATAATGAAAATACATCACTAGAATTTTTACATAATTCATACAGCCTTTTGTAGCCGCTTTCTTCCATGATTAATATCTTATTTACTTTCCTCTTCAGTAACCAAAGAGGAAAGTAAATATTTTGGAAATCTTTCCAAAGTGCATCAATTAAAAATAACTGATGCACTATATTTTAATATTTTGTATTTATACTGCTTTAATTGATTTCATAAGTTATTCCAAATGCTGACCGCAAAGGTTACTTTATACTCATCTGATAATCTATTTAAGGTTGTGATATGTGGGGGAAAAATAGGTTATATACAACAGTTTGAAGAAATGCAGAAGAGTCTAAATAAAGGAAAACTTTTAAAGGTTAATCCTACTAATTTATTATTTAACTAGTAGTTTTTTTCATATCTTATAGTTCTTCCATGGCTTTACCCATGTCTTCTACCAACCAAAGGGCAAATAGATAAATTTTTTTTTTTTTAAGAATTTTATTTATTTATTTGACAGAGAGAGACACAGCGAGAGAGGGAACACAAGCAGGGGGAGTGGGAGAGGGAGAAGCAGGCTTCCCACCGAGCAGGGAGCCCGATGTGGGGCTCGATCCCAGGACCCTGAGATCATGACCTGAACCGAAGGCAGACGCTTAACTACTGAGCCACCCAGGCGCCCCTAGGAGATAAAATTTTAATCTACAACCCTTATTCTGATTCTTACTATCTCAGAATATTGTTATGTAATAAAAGACCTAAATTTGTATACTATGAACCATAATTTGGAATATTTTGGTTACTCAATAATTCAGCAATTTCTTGTAGTTTTACACATATCATATATATTATCCCATGCAGATTCTCAGCATTTTCAGTAGGTTAGACAGGACCAGTAGTGTTATATTCTTCATTTGAGAAAAGGAAAGCCAAAGTCCAGAGAAGTTAGACTGTGACTCTCTGTATTATGAATACAGGATGCATCCAATACTAGAATTCCGTTTTTCTGATCTAAATCCTTTGCTCCCTATTTGTTTGGGGAGCATTTTCATCTCTGTTAATTTTTGGCCCAGTTGACTGGGAGGCAGAGAAAGGAAAGGAAAAAGGGAAGGAGTGTACCTACTCATCAGTGATTGCCACTGACCTCAGGCATGGAGCAGGATGCTGCTCACACCTGACTTGGACGAGAACCACACCCCTGCGAAGTCAGCATCTTGACCTCCATTCTTCAGTTGAGGAAATGGAGATTCAATGAGTCTATTCACCAGTCCATGAGGGTGGGACCCAGATCTGTCAGGTGCTGAAATGCCTAGTTTGGTACTTCTCCAGGAACTCAGATCCAGTTGGGAGGGAGTGGAAATAACATACACAAGTCGACACACCTGAAATTAAATACCATTTACTCTTCTGAGTTGCAGAAAGAGTAGTCATTCAGCTAAAGCATTCCAGAGAAACAAAAGATCATTTCTCAGTGGATGCTCAGCAGAACAACTTCTTCATAGTAACGATCAGCCATGGCTGAAGTTTAAGAGAGGGGATTTCAGGGGGCCCCTGGGTGGCTCCTGTTAACTGGCAGTCAGTTAAGCATCCGACTCCTGACTCGGCTCAGGTCATGATCTCAGGGTCGTGAGATCCAGCCCCAGGTCAGGCTCCGGCTTAGCAGGAAGTCTGCTTGAGATTGTCTCCCTCTGCCTCTGCCTCTGCCCACCCCCCACTCTCACATGTGCATGCTCGCTCATGCTCTCTCTCTCTCTCTCTCTCTCTCTTTTTCTCTCAGCAAAAGAGGGGGAGATTTCGGCAGACAAAAAAAAAACACGAAAAAGAAAGAAAAGAGAGGAAAAAAAACATTCCAGGGAAAGATGATGGCTTAGAAGGAGAAAGCCAAAGAGAAGGGGAAAATGGGGATGTGGGGAAATAGATGAGCGATAGGAAAAGCAGATTCTGAGACACATGCTGAATGAGCATGGCTAGGTTAACATATTCCCCCTCTCAAATATTAAGACAAATGCTTTTAGGTTGTAAAGGAAATAGCAAGAACTTTTGAACTGAGGTGGTCCCATAAAACTTCACAGCGGAGGTGTGATTTGATGTGGATAAGATAGGGATGAATTTTAAGGAAAATTCTTGAATAAAATATGATGGGAAGACCTAAGACCTGAGGTATGATTGCCGGTTAGAGACCCGAAGGACAGCTTTGCTTTGAGAGAGAGAAACCTTGAGGTGGATTAGTAGGCAGTGAAGAACCACTGAAAGCAGTTTAGCCCCAGTGCTGCCCTCACCAACCTCTTTGTTGTAAATACAATGAATAAAATATAATAAAATAATAATTTTCATCCTTTATTTTCCATGATCTCTCTTAACTTTCAACCATGTGGTGACCTGTTTCTCTTGAAAACTCTCTTGCCCTGGTTTTCAAAATGCCGCCACTTCCCTGCCTTCGCTCACACGACTATGCAGTCCCCTCTGTGGGCTCCTTTCTTCACCCGTCTCTCCGCATTACCGCGGACTGCCCTCTACCCGCCTCCACTCACCTTCATCCTCTTCCGGGGCGACCTGAGTGGCGGCAACACCTAACTATGTGTCTCCAGCCCCCACGTCCCTCCAGACCACACTGACCTGCCTACTTGACATTTCACCCGGGGTGAGTAGGACACCTGCTATCAGCCTTCCTCTCTCCAGCGCAACTCTTGCCTGGACACAGACCTGTTGAAAACTCCTGGGACTCTCCCATGCAAGTAGCCCAGTGTGGCCCAGCTGAATGTCGCATTCTGAACCTGCCTCCACAATGGGGGTACCAAGGCCTTCTTCCCACCTTTAAAAAATTCCCACTCAAACACATGGGCATGATGCCTCTAGAAATCTTTGCTTCTTCCAGCTTTGACCCTCTTCCAACCTAGCAAAGGCAACAGTAATGATTATTTGGATTTCTTAGCAACCAGCATAACCTCAAGAGCTGGAAACCAGAGGAAAGAACCCTCCTGAGAGCCAGTTTGTCTCACTCTGTGGTAGGTGCTTTGGAAAAGAATATTGTTATTAAAGGTGGCTTACGACATTATGTTCAGGCTCAATTTTCATTGCCAAGAGTACCGGCCAGAGGTTTTTCTGCCCGTATTTGCTTATGCTTGAAATACTTTGAAATACTGATAAGTTACTCCTCCTCTATATAAATACTTATGTATATAACTATGTACATATATAAATAGATCTGTGCACACACATATGTATATACAGATAAAATGTGCACATGCGTGCATACACACATAAACACAATCACATTCCCATACACACCCAACATACATATATATAAAACTTTTGGGGACCGGGGACCATTTTTCTTCCTTCTTTGTTTCCCTTCTCTGATTCTGTCCCAGTACTCAACAGAGCGGGCTGTGCTTTGTGGTGCTGTTGCCTTGGAGTTTAGTGCCGACCCTCTTGTTCAAAGGCCCGTATTCCCTTTCCCTCCGATGCCACGGACAGCAGCAGGGGCCGCTGACTGAGCCGAAGCCGCCAGTGCTTTTACTGCAGTCTCAGCCCACAGGCTCGCTTGAAATCCAACTCACGTTACAGCGCTCAGGCTCAGGCACCGTTACAACTGAGGGCTACATTCAATTTTAAGCAAGAACAAACTAAATCTGCCTTGCAGAGAAAAGTAGGAACAGCCTCCTGTGGTATTTCTTTAAATGGATTAATATGTTGATCTGAGAGAAGTCGGGAGCCATCCTTCATGTTTTCATTATTAAGCCAGGTGAAATGGAAACCAAATCTCACTGCTAAATGCCACCTCTGGGAATTTCGCTGTGTTATTTCTATTTTAAAGCAACCTGCAGGATTTCTCCTTTAGTTAAAACATAATGTTGTAAATATAAAATTTCAGTACTCCTTTTTTATTTTTTAACTTTAGACACCATTATTTGCTTTCTATTTGCAGAGCTCATACCAGGAACATTTTATAATGTTAACTGGCTCTGACTATCTAATCGTGTGAGAAACAGTTGCTGTGTATCTACCTTCACATGTTAGGGAAATTGCAGCCTGAGCCTGGTAATAAAGTAGTAGTTACCAGCATACCGCATCATAGTCCTTAGCAGATACCTACGTCTTTACTCACTTAAATCTTTGTTTTGTTTTAAAGGTTTTATTTATTTATTTGTCAGGGAGAGAGAGCATAGGCGGGGGGGAGGGGAGGCAGCAGAGGGAGAGGGAGAAGCAGGCTCCTGGCTGAGCAGGGAGCCTGATGCAGGACTCGATCCCAGGACCCTGAGATCATGACCTGAACTGAAGGCAGACGCTTAGCCAACTGAGCTACCCTGGCATCCCTAAGTGTTTTTAAGTGAAGTTACCAGTCATATAATAAAGAGTAGGGATTAAATGGTAATTTTTGCCATGCTAGGTTATTCTTGGTAATTTAGGGTAAAATACTTCTCCATGTTCTGGGCTTTCACTCAGTATCTGTTTATAAATGAGTAGATATCTGTATGATTTTCAGAGAATTAAAGAATACTTTTCTCTGTTTTGTTAGAGTCACAAACGCTGACCTTGAACTTGCCATTCTGTGCTGCTTATCTGAGTTCAAGGGGAAAGTTCTGGAGGAAGACTGAGCATTGCTTTACTGTTATTCACAAGGCAAAATGCAAACTGCTGGAAGGGTGTTTCTTCTTTTTCTTCAAGAAGATGGAATTAGGCTGCTGGTAGGTTAGGGTCTTGTGATATTACCACGATGTTTGTTGTGATTTGAAACCCTTAGAGGTTTGCGAGCAGTTGCCGGGCTACTTCTGGGAAGTCAGGACTGCCTTGCGGCAGTCAAGATTTCTCTCCCTAAGGGGACCCAGAATACCTCCTTATGTTAAGCTTTTTCTGTTTGTACAAAACAGATAATAGGAGGTTCAGAAGTTCCGGTTGCACAGAACAGATCTGAGATGGGGGTTTATTCTAATAACACTCGGAGAAATGGGGCAGCTCAGCAGAGATCCCCAGCAGTTCACCTTTCCCCTTGCTTTGCTGCCCCTTCTTCACTTCCCCGCCCCCCACCCCCACTGCCTACTCTTTCTGCCACCAGCCACGGGCTGGCTGACTCTGTTTCAAGCAGTTGCTTCAATTCCTTCAGTTTGGAGCTCCCCACCTGCCAGGGGCAGAGTTCCTGTGGTCTGGGCGGGTACCTATGGTCCACGCACCTTTGCCACTCTGCAGAGAAGGGACCATGAGCCCCGGCTCATTTCATCTGGGGCTTAGGCTGTGTCTGCCGCACGCTCTTCCTCTTCAGAGGAGCAGTGGAGCTTTGTTGTCTTGGATCTGATAACGGGATTATTCATTTCTTACCTTTGCCTCCTGTTTTGGCAAACACTCTAGAAGACAGGTGATCCAGTCCTATTGGAGAATTCACTATTGAATGACCAAGATTATAAATCTGTTTGGTTACCTCTGGAGAACTCCATGTGAAATGAGAACGTCTGGTTTGTCCCACCTGCCTCCAAAGATCTCTCAAGACTTTTGTCTGCCCATTTTTCTTAGCCATATGCACCAACTAATACTTATTTCACAGGGAACATGTATGATGTTTTGGAACACATGCAAACTGTAACATACAATAATAGATATAGATATAGATACATAGTGTGAACACAAACTATAACATACCAAAACTCTCTGCTTTGCTTTGTTTAATGCTTTAGACTTTTCTAAGTGCTCTCCCATTCATTATCATTTTAATCTTCAAAGTAACTAGGAGGGGCCATTATCCACCTTTTGCTGCTGAGAAAACAGGCCTACCACAACAGACAGAACCAGTATTAGAATCCCAGTTTTCTGATTGGTTCCCCAACATCTTGATACCAAAGTGCATGATCATTAAATGATATGTGTATGCATGGCTCCCCCACCCCCACCCCACCAAGCACACGTACACACAGCTGTTGAGACTCAGGTATTGAAAAATGAGAGAGTTTACCAGCATCAATAACTTCCATTCAGTATGTGATCTCGGTAGCTGAGAAATTAATTATTAGCCTAGTAAAGGCAGAGTCTGAAAACCTATCCTGTGTTTCTGCAGTGTTGTTAGCCATCAGTCTAACGGTAAGCTGTGCAGGCAAGTTAGTGATTCTGTATAGAAAAGAATCCGTGTTTCCATATCACTCTTCTTCCCAACATGCATCCATTCAACCAGCCATCCTGTTAGAGTGACATCATTTTACAAAGTCCCAGACCTGGGGGAAAGGGACCTGAATTCTGATGCCCCCCAATACTAAGTATATAATTTGGATTAAGTTACTGTACATTTGTTGATCTGATTTTTTTTAATCTATAAAATGAGGTTTTGGGGATTTTGTTTAATGATGTTTCATCTGTGTGCAGCATGGTCTTAGGTCCCACACACTACTATCTACTACAGTATCCCCCTTTGTAACCTCCTTTCCCACCCACTCCAGGGCTGAGAGACTGAGAAGGTTAGTGTCACTGATATACAAGAATCTTCCTTAGAGAGGCCCAATTTCCAGGTATTGTACAGAATTCACTCTGCTGTTTAATTCTACTGAATTATATTTTTTATGTTAACTTAATAGGCTAATATTTTTTGAACTTGTAAGATTGAATGTATGGAGTGAAATCAATATTTCTGATAATGACTTGATGGGGGTGGGCAGGTTCAGTAGAAAGTCATTTAAAACTCACAAACTAATATTGATTAACATTATTGGCTTAAAGATAGAGAATATCTAATTTATAGGGGGCTTTTTCTTGGTTTATTTTATAACTTGTGTAAAAACTGTAGCCCCAGCATTTATGATAACATTTAGCAAGTCATTTTCTTTACCAGATTTAGGGAAGAACCAGTAATTTGGAATCAGAGCATTCTGTGTATCCCTGTATAGGGTATTCTCAGGCTTTATTCCTTCCAGTTAGCATTCTTACGTGGGATTTCTGCTTCTAAGGGACAAGCAGTTTTCTCCTTTGGAATTATTAGAATCTTTCTTTTACATCTTTCAGTATTCACAGTGTGTGATCATTCCATTCAAGTGTTCAGGAATGACTAGAGATACTGGTAGTTCCTCACATTTGTCGAGTACCATTAACAGTGGTTCCCAATTCTGGCTACGCCTCAGAATATGTTTTTTTAAGATCACACAGATGATTTTGGTGATTATCCCTATTGAAAACTACAGATTTACCCAGAGTGTCAGGTTATAATTCACGTGGTTTTATGTCCCTTTCACTCATCACAAGAAAGATAACGCAAGTGTTATTGATGACCCCCTCTTTCACAGAGAAGGAAACTGAGGCTCTCGGGTTAAGTGAGTTGCCCAAGGTAACACCTCATCTACTTGTTTTCCCAATGTCCAACTTCTCCACCAACCCAGTGTTGTAACCTGAGGTCTTAGCCGTGTTTCAGATTATCAAAATTTCAGCGGAAACAAAACTGAAAAACACAGTATATTGTGACAATCACGGGACCACTGGGAGGCAGAGTTAGGTGAATAATCGTCTCATTTAAGGAACCTGAAAGCCCAGAGGTCTTAAGTATCCTTTAAGGACATGCCGTACCACTGTTGTTACATGTATAATCTGTAGGTAAATAAAACACTAAATGTTCTTACTGTTTTAATCAGCCCTTTATAGCATCCTCCACCCACCAGCAAGTTCACCAGTAGAAGGCAGGGGGTAAAGCATCAGCCCAGCCACACATTTACATTAGCCTTCTGGTCTAGCCTGAAAACCCTACCCAGCCATTAGTAGAGTAGACCCAAAGAGGAGAACTTTCTGCAGAAGGACACAGTTCATATCTCATTAGCTGGGAACAGTTCCCATTGGCATGTTCATTTTAGCTGGGTTATGAGATTAGCTAGTAGTCAGCTCAGGCAGTGAGGAAACAGCCTTCTGGAGGGCAGGACTATAGGAGGAAGGGTGCCTGCAGGAGGTGGACAGCCAGGGGAAGGAGGGGCAGCGTGGTGGGTGCAAGTCAGAGGGAGGGAGCTGGACACCGTCTCCGCTTCCCTGCTCACCTCCACCATCCATGCCTTCTGACGGCACATTCGTTCCAAAGAAGATACACTGAGATATACTTTTTTCCCCAGATTAGAAGACTGAAAGATGACTAAAAGCCAGCCCTGTTCCCTTGTTTAATCTACTATGTCCTGGCAGGCACTGAGATACTACAGATATGTTGTCAGATTACAAGTTGTTTATCTCCTGTGGCTGTTTTCCCAAGTGGCATAAGTTATATGGGTGGTAAGATTTTCCCAAGAAATGCTTTTGGCATCACCTGCTGCCTCCCTGATGAGGGAGGCAAGGTGCTAGAGCAGGAGAAACCAGAGCTGAGAATCTCCCACTGTGTACATGCATGCCAACCAGAGGCAAGTCATTTAACTTCTCTGGGTTCTATAGTTTCTGCATCTATAAAATGAAATTGAGTTAGTGATTTATTTCTAAGGTCCTTTCCAATTCTCTTACTCATTGATTCCAGTGACTCATGTTGGCAAGAGTATTATAATCCTGTCATTCATTCACAAAATCTGTGTGTATCACCTTCTATGTCTCAGGGGTTATGCTAGATGCTGTGGGGAATACAAAGGGGAGTCCCACAAAGACCTGCCCTCCTGCAGCCTACCATCCAGTCAAGGGGAGGACTAATTCTCCCAGAAAGTGGGGGCGTCTGGGTGGCTCAGTCGGTTAAGCATCTGCCTTCAGCTCGGGTTATGATCCCAGCGTCCTGGGATCGAGCCCCATGTCGGGGTCCCTGCTCAGCGGGGAGCCTGCTTCTCCCTCTTCCGCTCCCCCTGCTTGTGCTCCCTCTCTCTCTCTGTCAAATAAATAAAATCTTTAAAAAAAAAAAATTCTTCCAGAAAGTGAAAGGAAAAATATCAGTTGAGAAAGCCATGGAAAAATAAACTTATATTTATTAAGCCTCTCTCTGTGCCCTAGGACCTCTTCTTGATACTTTATATACATTTAATATAATTACCACGATAATTCTGTGAGGTAGATATTACTGTCCCATTTTATAGATAAGGGAGCAAACATTCAGAGAATAAGTAATCCGCCCCTAGTTGTGCAGCTAGTATGTTGAGCCACAATTCAGAAACAAGCCCTTCTGATTTCAAAACTCAGGCTTTTTCTGTTGGATCATGTTGCCTCCTGATAAAATGCTAGGAGAATCAATGGTTGGATACTTTTGGGGGCAGGATAAGCCCTTTCTGATAGAGGAACCATTTGCTCAAGGACTTAAAAATGGTGGAACTGGCACATGTGAGCTGGGGAGTCTATTTCCAGCAGGGACACTGGAGGGAGAAGGCAGTGGGCAGGTAGGAACCCCTGCATGTGTCCTCTGCCACGTGAGCAGCACCCGTGAGGGACTGGCAGCAGAGCGGGCAAGGGGGAAGGCAGGTCTCGAAGGCAGACTTGAGAGTTACTGCAAAGGCAGTTTGGCGCCACTCCAGCTTTAGGTGAGAGGTCACATCTAGCTCTGTCTCATGAGTACTCATGTGAACAGGAATGAGATTGGAGTCTGTCGGACTGGCTGGGAGCTCTGCAAGAATTCAGGGCTGAGCTGATGGGCTGAGATTGAAGGTCACAAGTGGGGAAGGGGGAGGAGACACTGGAGCATACTGCGGCCTTCTCTTGAAGGTGCTGTCCTTGGGAAAGCACACCCAAGAGCAGGAGCAGACTGGAGAGGCGTGATGAGGACTCTGATTTCAGTGAGCCTGAGATGCACATGACTTCTTCAGCTCTAGAACTCGAGAAAGCGGTCAGAGCCAGAGCACTTTGTAGGGGAAATGGAGGCTGGGAGTCCATGTGAGTTGGCACTCTCCTGTTTGCAAAGCATGTGCACAGTTGGTATCTCGTGTGCTTTGTGTGGTGGCAGAAGAGAGCCACAGAGAAAGAATAGCCATGCTGATAGCTAACAATTAGTAACTGCCTGCTGTAAACCAGGCACTGTGCTCGGCGTTGTACATACCTCTGTCCTCAACATCCTTCGAGATGAGTATCATTGTTCATAGCAAGGAGCTAAGACAAGGGTTAAACAAATTAGCCAACTAGTAAGTGGCAAAACTGGGGTTAGGGACCAAATCTGATGGCCTTTAGGTCCCTGGACTTGGTTAAACAGAGAGAAGGAAAAGAGGTGCTGGAATCACGGAAAGTGGGACTCCCAAAAAAAAAGAAAGAATTGCAAGGGCAGAGACACAGCTGATTTCTGTTTATCAGGTTTCCTCTGGATCCTTGGGGAGTAAAGGTGGGGACTGGAGTGACTTTGCAGGGCAGGTGCTGGTTCACCACCATTAACATTCACCTGCCTTGCACAAAGCCTGCATATTGAGCTCTTATGTGCGAGGATTTTCCATCCGCGCAGTACAACAGATGGGCTGTGTGGTACATTACTGCTTCTCACTACCCTGTATCACTGCAGCCTGCAAGGAGGGTGAATGTCTGAAAGTCAGCAAGGACTCTGGGGGACCAGAGGCATGCTGCCACACTCAGCTACTCCGGCACGTGAAGGTTTGACGTGTAACGTTTTGCCCTTCTTTACGTTCATCCTACATTATTTTAAGTGACAAATGTTTTACTTGCAGGAGTAACAAGCTTAGTACAATGATGAGTAGTAAGTTGACATATCCTGGAATGATTTACATGCCACGTGTGTGCTTATGTGTGTGTGTGCATGCACACGTATGATTTGCAATGGAATTGTATATCTGATGCTTACATTTCTAAACATATATATTTAAATTTAGAGGAACATTGGCTCCAGGTTTTCCATTTTCTCATAGTTTTTCCAATCATGGCTCAGTGGGGAAGGCTTCTTTGAAGCCTGACCACTCATCTAAATTTAAGATATAAGAAGCCCTGTGATGGCCTGATCTCCACAGCAATGAAAGACGTCAGGGATACGTTTTTTTTCCATAACACCTACCAAGATTTTTAGTCTACTTTCCCCACCAACCTTAGTATGTCTCTTATTATCCTGAGATATTTAATAACCAAATAGATCAGGTAAATCGGGCTGTGAGGGTCACTTGGCAGTCTCTGGTTCTTTCCACCCTGCCCCCACAAAGAACACTTGGAGACTGTCTGAAGGAGCAGGAAGGACCAACCAGTGGTTTGAGCTTCCTTTCTAGGAAGGCTTGGACCCCAGCTCTGTGACTCACTGTATGATCTTAATTATCCCCTGACCACCATCCTGGCCTCCACTTCAGAGTCCAAGATAATGAGCCACTTGCTATCCTCGATACCTGTGTCCTCAAGACCTGGGAGAATTAATGAGCTAATAACCATAAAATACTAAAAGAGTCTTGGACTGAAGGACTTCTCAGAGGAAGGCCTCCTGTTGCATTGTTCTCCGTTGGCAGGCTTTTCCCACATGGCGTGCTTCCTGTCAGGTCCTCATCATATCATTATCCTCATTTTATACATACCTATGATATTACCTCTTTCACTTACGGTTTTTGAAAACCTGAAAATATCACACATCGTAATGAAGTTTCACTGAATTATTAATGATCACTCAGGACCATACGTCCAAAGCTAAATTGGCTAAATTTTTACTCACCCAGTCATTTATCTGAAACATGGTGTCATCCTATAATCCTAAAAAATGTAACAATGAATACAAAATCTCAAGCTTAAAGTACAGTTTTGTAATATCAAACAAGCATCGGGTCAGAAAATGAAATTTTGGTGAAGGAGCTATTCTAGATAAATCAGAAATGAAACTTGAGTTCTGAAGGAAATCCAAAACTTATATTTAATTTTATATTTGGAAGTACATTAGAAATGACAAAGAATCTTTCCATGTATATTTATAGGTTTAATTAGCAGTTATTTCATTATGTATCTTTCATATAAAATGGAAAATGATTCCAAATGAGAGGCTGTCATTTTCAGTAATTATTGGCATGGTTTTAGAAGAGTTGACTTCTTGGTTGCTGTGAGGTGTGTGTGCGTGCACACGTGTGTGTGTGTGTGTGTGTGTGTGTCCATGTCTCCATATCCACTGAGTAAAGGTCATCACCTATCAACTAGTCTGAAAATGTTTCTTTCATTAAAAAATAAAAAACCTCCTTATCATGACTAATAAGTTTTCGCGCTTTTGCATCCATGTTTTGTACTTGAGACCATTTAGAAGGCACAGTGACTTATCCAGGGCCACAGTTCCAATGGACACACAGAGCAGGACTCGAGTTCGGAGTCCTGCCACCGTTACACTGCAAGTCTGAGAGCCTGGGGCTGGTGGAGGCCTTCATCTCTTCCTCGTGGTTTCATGTTTCCAATAAATGCCCGCTCTGTACAGTGCGGGGCTCCGTGGGGTAAGCAGCAAATCCAGACAACAGACATTAAATAAGCACATAGGTGAATCTGTCACAAGGAGGGCTACAGCCCCGAAGGGGGTGACCAGGGACACCAGTTGAGGGTGTCTTCTCGGAGCAAGTGACATTTGGCCTGGGCCTGGCGACAAGGAGAGGTGCATTAAGGAGAGGGTAGAGAAACAGTGCAGGCACGTTCCAGGAACCGTAAGAAGACAGGGGTTGTTTCTTGCATTTAGACTCCGTGTCGGTGAAAAGCCCCTTGCCCTGGCTTCCCCACTGCAGGCTGCCCTGTCTGCAAGAGAGGGAGGCTCTGCCGCCTCAGCCGAGCAGCTCTTCGGTGAAAGAAAAGACAGGCAATCATCTCTTCATCAGCGCTGCTCATTTATGAGACCCGGAGCTTCCAGAGCTTGCGGGAGAAGCTGCTTCAGCAGCAGCACAAGAAAAAGGAGAGGTGGAATAGCACATAATTTGTGTGTGTCCCATTCTCCCCCTGCCCCCCCCCCCAGGTTCACTGGTGCCTAACTTCACTTGCTAACACAAGGAATTTAGGCAGTGGGGAGAGAAAGTGAGTAAGTCCTATTTCTCTGCATTAAAGGCTTTTGTGACTATGTGAAATTTTATATCTCTCTTTACTATCTTCCTTCAAACAAAGATTAAAAGGGATCCGTTTCGGGGCGCCTGGGTGGCTCAGTCGGTTAAGCGTCTGACTCTTGGTTTCGGCTCGGGTCATGATCTCTCGGGCTGTGGGATCAAGCCCTGCGTCCGGCTCTGTGCTCAGTGCGGAGTCTGCTTCAGATTCTCTCGCCCTCTCACTCACTCTCCCTCAAATAAATAAAATCTTTCAAAAGGGGGGGTGTCCGTTTATAAGACAAACAGCCAAATATATTTATTTGCAGTTATATATATATATTTTTTTTTTTAAAGATTTTATTTATTTATTTGAGAGAGAGAGAAAGAGCACAAGAGGGGGGAGCGGGAGAGGGAGAAGCAGACTCCCTGCTGAGCAGGGAGCCCGATGCGGGACTCGATCCCGGGACTCCAGGATCATGACCTGAGCCGAAGGCAGTCGCTTAACCAACTGAGCCACCCAGGCGCCCTGTAGTTATATGTTAATATAACAAATTTATGTAGTCACATGAACATATATAAAATTTGGTTAAGCAGATCCAAGGACTTTTTTTTACTTAACCTGGGACAGTATATTTTCTGGACACTGATAACCCACTATTTAAACCGTAACCTCACAATAAACCCCAGTTCTCAGGGAAAGGGACACTTACCTGCTTCTGCCCCCTGGCATTTTAGGTGAAACCTGAAGTGATTGTTCATTGGTAGCCTAACCAAGCACTTTAATTATCATCTTTACTTAACTCCAGATCCAAGTTAAAATGTTAGGACGGGGCGCCTGGGTGGGCTCAGTTGGTTAAGCGACTGCCTTCGGCTCAGGTCAGTGATCCTGGAGTCCCGGGATCGAGTCCCACATCGGGCTCCCTGCTCAGCAGGGAGTCTACTTCTCCCTCTGACCCTCCTCCCTCTCGTGCTCTCTCTCATTCTCTCTCTCGCAAAAAAAAAAAAAAAAAATTTAAAATGTTAGGACGTCAGCTAGACTATGACTGCATATGTTTGCTTCCTGGTTAAAGAAAAGGAAATCCCACATATCCTTGCTCTGTTAAGATAGTAAAAGGAGTTCACATAACATAATAAAATAAAATTTTAAAAAAAAAGGAGTTCACATTGAACATAAATTAACATTTAAGTTGCTAAAAAAAAAAAAAAACTGCCTCAAATGCAGACATAACAGCAAAGCTTACCTGTAACCCAATTAGGAACATCATTAAAAATATAAACCTCAAACCCACACAGTAATACCTGATCATGGCTTCTTGAAGGCTATAAGGATTCGTCTCATGCTCTGGAAGGAGAAGTAAGTGGTGGCAAGATTATTCCATCATCTCTGTACTGTCCTCTCCCAAGCTATTCCATTTTTCGGTGAAAGTCCAAAATGACTATTCGGTGGTCTCAGTCTACAAATCCCTGACATGAGAATGTGTTAGGATTGTTTCTTATAACAACAAATCCTGGGTTGGTTAATTCAGTGACCCATAAACCTCCTGGCTTTAGCTTGACAATGTCCCACAGTAAAAAATAGAAAGTCCCTGGCTCCTTGTCTTCTCCTAAGAGCAGGGACACCTTTTCCACAAGGCCTCAGCCATCCTCCCTTCTAGTCACATTGACCAGAGTTGTGTTACATGGTTGTCCTCCAGCCGTTCACCCGTCAGGTAGATTGAGATCACAGTGATTGGCTTAGATCAATCAAGGTGGACACCATGGGGCTGGAGAGAGACCGGCCTCCCCTGAGGCTCACAGGGGACTGAACAAGTTGGGGCTTTGTTGGGAGGGAAGAAGGCAAAGAAGGGGCGGCTGTGGATGGGCAAGCAATGATCTCATCCACGGTGGGTTTAACACGTGGGGCCTGGGCACCTGCATCTGACAAGCACCCCGGGTATTGCCTAAGGGTATTTATTGGGCAAGCACTTAGGTTTGACTCCTGCTCTCCCTTTGCCAGTTCTGTGCGACACAGTCTTCCCACTAATAATAACAGTGTCCACCTCAGAAGATGACATGGGAGGAAAGATGAATGCACGGGCCTGCTCTTCCTTCCCAGTCAGGTCTAAGCTCTTTAAGGACAAGGTGTCAATCAGGGATCCCTACTTCACAGAGATTTATTTATTCGGGCCGGTGAGGGGAGGATGCTACGAAACAGCTGCGGAGCTTACAGGCTAGCCTCACACGGGGGAAGAAGACATACCCTGTGTTGGAGCTTCTCACAGCCTAATGAGGCGGGTGGGTAGGAATGCAGTGTGAGAAGCCCCATATGCAGTGAGAGCCTATTAGAATATTTTAAGCAGTGAAGTGGTAGTATCAGATTTATGTGCTGGAGGGATTGCAGTAATGAAAAACAGTAATTGTCGAGTGTTGAGAATGGAGGCAGAGTGTCCAGGTAGAGCTAAGCTAAGCAGGAGAGAATTTCAGAGCTGAGGGAGGGGAGTGACTGTTGGAATGAAAAGGATGGGTGAACTCTAGAGGTAAACTGAAGATTGACTGTGCTGGGTTGGGGGCTCAGGAGAGAGGGCTGGTCTAGCAACAGAGACTTAACAGGCAGTACTCTCAGCACATCAGAGCCGTGGGTATAAATGAGGGCCCATGTAGTGAGTATTTATTAAAGACCTACCGGTGGCTTACTGACATTTTATACTGCTTCATATCAATATGCATGAGCAGTGAGGACATGTAATGTTCTTTTCTGCTCCTCGGCAGCATGTCTCCTGAGATTTTTTTTTCCCCCTCGTAAGGACTAGAATCGTACCGCTTTCCCTTTGGATGAAGCTTGTTTTTACTTTGTGGGCAGGAGGGCCTGAGCTGTTACAAAGAAATGTCACACCCATAGCGCTCACCATCACTGTGATGAGGAGCGCTGACTTTATTGTCAGGCGGGCTTTGGGTTTCAGTCCTGGCTCCTCACCACAGGAGATGTGTGAAATTGAGCACATTTCTTAATCTTTATAAATCTCATTTTCCTCTCCTGCAAAATGAGAATAATATTATCTCCACTTATCCTAACTGCATTTCCTTTCCTCTGTTCAAATAGACAAAAGAAGAGGCAAATAAGAGAAGGAGCAGGAAAAGCTTGCTTCAGACTTCAGCTAATATGATGTATTAGTGAGTGAAGCCACAGTACCAACATGCTGGTCGTGTACTTGAAATGGTAGGGTGGCATTGACCACAGGCATTGGCCCGCGCCACTGCGCTCTCTGCAGAACCCTGTCCCAGCTCTAAGCCCGGTGACAGAGGCCGCCTCTCTGCCTCTCGGACACATTCCCGGTGAGAAGTATTTCCTTCACAGGGGGCCACGCCATCAGGGCAAATGACACCTTGGGTTTATGCTAGCAGGTCCGTGGCTCGTACCCACTTACAGTGGCACATCAAAACGTGCCAGCACATCAGACCTCAGAGGCCTGAGAAGTCAGGCAGCGCAGCCCTGGCCGAGAAGCCACAGGGGAAGGGATTGCAGAGGCGTGGCCAGCAATGGCCCGGGAGCCTTCAGAGCAAGCACCCCACGCCTGCCATTTCCACACAGTTCTAGCTCAGGGTTGTTTGGGATGCTGAAGACATTTCCCAGTTCCCAAAGCTGTGGGTAGCTGGGACTCTCTGGAAAAGACAGGAAGAACCATGACTTAATACCCTATATGAGAATTTCACTTTTTTTTATGTACTTGACATATTTCTGACAAATAAGCCATTCCTCTTCCTTGTGCATGCTGAGGCTAGTCCCCCTCTTGTCCGAGCCTGTCAATTCAGTGGTGCTGAGCACAGCAGAACAAGGGGGAGGAAAATCCAGGGAATAGCAGTGGGAGCTCAGGGAAACCCTGGACAGCTTTGCCTTGAGGACACCATCTGACAGACATTTGCTTTTCCTAACACATGCTTGCTAAGCCATTCTGATGATGTGGTCACATCAGATCTCTCTCAGCTCTCCCTAAGCATTTCTTTTTCTGGGTTATGGAGCGGCTATTCTGGAAGGAAAGCAATTTGATGTCAGGGGCTCCTTTGAGCCTTGGGAATTAAGACTCAGAAGCTTGGAACTGGAGCTCAGCTGCTGGTGGGAAATACACTGTGAATGTTTTATTCAGTAATGCATATATAACATTGAGTGGAATCCAAATACATAAATCACTTATACAATAGCCGTTAAAAGCTACCTTCCAGCATTTCAGAACTCAGCGGCCAGAATTGCTCACAAAGTCCTCTATTGCCACCTGCTGGTCGAATGTGTTATTACGCTGTGAAATCTGACTCCTATTTTCAGTTCCCTTGACCCTCTTCATAGTGCTTTGGCCCTTGGGTTTTTCCCCTGGGGAAAATTTGCCCCCACCCAAACTGAAATGCCTTGTTTTTAAGGATTGCAAAAGAGAACCATAGTAATCTTTAGAACTCAGGCAGGACAGAGAGAACAGGACGGAGAGAGACCTTGGGTTCTGTTGAGAGGTCCCCCAGCCAGCCTACATCTCAAGGGCAAGGACTTAGTACTCCGTTTATCTTTAGATTGGCCCTATTATCATCGCAGCTGTCTACCCCTCAATGTCTGTAGGTCACAGTCACCAATATGTTTCATCAAAGGAGTAGGAATTATTACTATTAGCAGTAAAACTCGCCCATAAATCAGCATGAGCTCACATGACTCCCAGTACAGAAACCTTACCCCAGAGGTTGTCGTGAGACCCCAGAGCCAGGAGGTAAATTTGGTCACCTATGCAAGACATAGTTGAATAATTGTTGTGTAACTTTTTGACATCAGTTCAAAATGGTCATCATATCCTGTGTGACAGTGGTGTGCCAACCGGGCATCAAACTGAAGACCACCAACGTAGCCATGGGTCTTGGAACGCAAACAGATGTCACTTGAGCATTCTCAAGTGACTTACCAGCATTATACAGCTGAATTACGGCCAGAGCCCTTCTGAACTTGACATGGCATCATTGATGTCTTCCCAGCTCAGAAACAATACATTGGCATCTCGGCTCCTGGAAGTTTCATGAAAGGCTGGATGGAGAATATCCAAACTGTAGCCACATGATGATTCAGGGTAGGGCCGGGGTACAGAAGTGCCAACTGGACCATGGGACGCTGATGCAGCCATGACGCAGATGTTCTGTGAGACCCTGTGACAGACAAGCAAGCTGAGGAGCCATGCCCAGAGATGACAATGCTCTTTTTAGGCAAAGGCGTTCTAAAAATTGAAATTAAGAGGCAGAGTTACTAAAGCATACTGGGCTCTTCCAATCTGGGCATGGGTGTAGCCCCCAAAAGGATGTTGCAGGTAACATTATCTCCTAATACAAAGGCTAAGTTAAAGGGGGGGGTTATGCTTCAAATATAGGGGGAAATTAAAAAGCGGATGGCTTTTCACTTTCACTCTGAACTACGGAAAGCCAAGTAGTAGATAGGAGCATCGAGAAATCTAATGAAGGCTATAAACTCTAGAACTGGACATATTGCTTATCTGTTGCTGCATACTAACTTATCAAAATTGGGCAGCTTAAAGCAGCAGTCTCCATTTACTACCTCTCCCAGCTTCTGTGGGAGATTTTCAGGTACTCAGACAGCACGTGTCTTACGGAGAATGTTCTGCAGTGACTCGACCTCAGGCAGAGGACTCAGAAGCGGGGGCCTGGAATCATTTCATTCACTTACTTGTCTGGTGGTTGGCACCGGCTGTCAAGGCAGAGCTGCTCACCAGAACACGCACCCACGGCCTCGCCATGTACGCTGGGCTTCCTCACAACATGGCGGCTGGATTCCAAGGGCAAGGGGCCCAAAGGAGAGAGCCAGGCAGAAGATAGATTCCTTTATGACTTAGCCTCAGAAGCCATGCTGTGTCTCTGCCACTAACCCAGGTGTATCAGTAAAGGTGGTCAGAGAACTTGCCCAGGTTCGAGGAGAGGGAACTGAAATCAAGTCATGTATTTGGAAACTATGTCAGCCATACCTGTCTCCTTCATTGTAACTCCTTCCTTACACGTGTCTCGCAACAGAGTGTGGCGTGTTGTGGGCCCTCAGGGAACACTGGACAGGTGTGCCATGGACAAATGCGTGGGTCAGCGGGTTGCCTTTAGCTCTGGTTCTCTCTCCAACTTGAGGTTTGACCTGGTCTTAGTCTCTCTGGGTCTCAGTTTCCTGTCCTGGAAAACAAAAACACTGAGCTCTGAGTCAGTGATTATTCCATTTTTTAGTAGCCTGATAACGCATGCTTCAGTGGTAGTGGGGTTTGCTACAGCAGTAACTCTGAGTGAGAGGGTGATGATAAAAGTTTGCAAAAGCCCCCCTACCCTGAAAACCCTAACTCCCCTCCCCACCTTGAGAATTCCGAGTTAAATGATCTCTAAAATTTCTGCCAGCCCTGATCATGAGCCTTGAAACCTTGGACGTGTTGCTTGGGCTCTTTGGGTTTTAGTTTCCTGCTCCAGGAGTGCCTGGGTGGCTCAGTGGGTGAAGCGTCTGACTCTTGATTTCTGCTCAGGTCATAATCTCAGCATCGTGAAATGGATCAAGCCGTATGTGGGGCTCTGCTAGGCGTGGAGTCTGCTTAAGATTCTCTCTCTCTCCCTCTGCCCCTCTCCCCCCACCCTGTGTGCGCACACGCTGTCTCTAAAAAAACAAAGTTTCCTGCTCTGTAAAACAAAAGGCCTAGTTAAGTATCAGTGAAACTTTTTCAGCTTTCAAATGCGTGATTTTACTATTTATTTTGACATGAGGTTCCTTTATCCACACTGATTCTGCTTTGCTGTATGGACATTTGAGTCTATAGGATTCCTGTGTTTATAAGTTCCTCCTGAGGCCCTTTGAAATGTTTTCCTTTGTGTGGAACTATAGCATCACAGAGTGGCTTTGTAATAGGACTTGGAAATCATCAAACTCTCCATTTTACAACTGAGAAAACTGAGGCACAGAGAGGCCAAGCGATGTGCCTGAGGACAGAGGGTATATTAGTCAGGGTTCAACAGAGGAACAAACCCACTGGATATAAAAGGAGATTTACTTTGCGGAATTGACTGATCATTATGGAGGCTGAGCAGGAGACCCGAGAAAGCTGGCCATGTAATTCAGTCCGAGTCTGAAGGCCTGAGAACAGGAGAGGGTAAAATGAGATCCCATCCCCAGCTCAAACAGTTAGGGAACGGGGGTGAATTCTTCCTGGGGAGCACAAACCTAATTACTGGGAGGGCATTCTCATTACTGAGCCCACCAACTCCAGTGCTCCTCTCATCTGGAAATACCATCACAGACATACCCAGAAATAGTGCTTAATGTGGGCATCCCTTGGCTCATTCCAACTGACATAAAATTAACCCTCACAAGGGGCAGGGTTGGAGGCGATGCAGGCTAAAATCCTCGCACCTGGGGTGCCTGGGTGGCTCAGTCGTTAAGCGTCTGCCTTTGGCTCAGGTCATGATCCCAGGGTCCTGGGATCGAGCCCCACTTCGGGCTCCCTGTTTGGCGGGGAAACCTGCTTCTCCCTCCCCCCACTCCCCCTGCTTGTGTTCCCTCTCTCGCTGTCTCTGTCAAATAAATAAATAAAATCTTTAAAAAAAAAAAAAAAATCCTCACACCTGAGGGAGTGTACCTTACTGTTTGTGTGACATCATCCTGTTGATCAAAAATATGTAAATGTGTGCACCCTAGGTGACGGTGCCATCTTCTTTTTAATTCCACAGATGTGACAAATGTTCAGTCCCTTTTCATAAAAGCACAGATTTTTTAGACAGTGAAAACTCAACATCAAAAACCTGGAAGGTCAAAATAATTTTAACGAGAGGTAATCAGGATCACACATGGAGGTTCTTGGACCAACAAGGTTTTTTGTTTGCTTTTTTATTTTTTTTTTTTTAAGATTTTTTATTTATTTATTTGAGAGAGAGAGAATGAGAGACAGAGAGCATGAGAGGGAGGAGGGTCAGAGGGAGAAGCAGACTCCCCGCCGAGCAGGGAGCCCGATGTGGGACTCGATCCTGGGACTCCAGGATCATGACCTGAGCCGAAGGCAGTTGCTTAACCAACTGAGTCACCCAGGCGCCCCTTTGTTTGCTTTTTTAAAGATTTTATTTATTTATTTGAGAGAGAGAGAATGAAAGAGAGCACATGAGAGGGGGGAGGGTCAGAGAGAGAAGCAGACTCCCTGCCGAGCAAGGAGCCTGATGCGGGACTCGATCCCGGGATCCCGGGATCCCGGGATCATGACCTGAGCCGAAGGCAGACGCTTAACAACTGAGCCACCCAGGTGCCCCTATATATTGACCTTTTTGAATGCTAAAGCCATACATCGTGTGGATGTACTCATCATCTACTTAATAAATTCTCCTTCCTCCCACCATTTTTTAAAATTTTATCAAGTTTTAGTTACAGTTTACGTTTTTAAAAATACCTTGCGTAATACTAAACACAGTTACATCAAAAGTGTCAAAAGCCAGCAAGCCACTACTGTTTTAAAACCAGACATTTATTTTTACACAACACTCTTGAACCTCCTACTCCAGTTTGTATTTTTTGCAAATAGAGTGTGTGACCTGTGTCATGAGTTGAACCTGATATTCTGTTGGCTAACTTTGAAGTATATCCTCGATCAAAGTTCTCCTTACGATGCCCTCACTGTGTTTACAGAGGCACAGGGACGAGATGGCTTGAACTTCGACCCCCTTTCTCCATGGGCATCCGGCCAACCTGGCTAAGTTGCCACTCTGCAGCTCACCAGCCTTTCCTGGCCTCTGTCTTCTCGTCCCTACAACAGAGATTTTAATACCAGTTTTCTAAGAATTTAATAACAAGGATGACATTCAGTTCCATTAAGTGCTTGGAACTTAGTAGGTGCTCAAAGAATATTAATATTCTTCTTTTGGGATTAAACTCTGGGGCTTTATCTGGAGCAACCACTTTGAAGTCTTTCTTTGATTGTCAAAAGACTGTTTCTTTCAGACTTTAGAATGTGAGCATGATTGTGGAGAGCAGCATTTCTGTGTCTAAAGGCTTAATCTCATTCGTAGCTCTTAACTTTTCTTAAGTATCTCTAGCACTTGCTTCTATTCAAAAATCCAAAGAACTGTTCCTTTCTCGTAATTCTAGTTCTTACCTTTCTCATATTTTTGTCTCTTTTACCCTCAGTCTTAAGTCCAAAGTCACATCTGTCACTGGGTTTGTTTTCTGTTGCATCTTGGGGTTATTTTCCTGGGTTTTGAGTTTGGGATGTGTGTAATATACAAATGTCAAAATATAGAAGCCTTTTTGTGACATAGTCTGGAAATCACTCATAAGAATACTCATTCTCACTGGCTACTGACTCAAATTCTTTAACTGAGGAAAAGTATTTAACGTCATTTTTTTCTACATATAAAATTGTGGCAGGCATTTTTCTTTTGTCTTCATGGAATTTACTTTCATGATACCTTCTCAGAGCCCCTTACCTATTAATCTTTTTTAGAATCCTTTTTCATCTCCTAGAAGACGGCAGACTTGTTTTTCCTCTTTGTAACTTGTGGAACCACTACCATACCAAAGGCAAAATTAAGTCTGCACCACCTCAAATATGTGAGTAACACGGATGACAGAGGTCAGATTTTATACAGAGGAGGTGACTGTTTTTCTGCAGCTAATGTGAATTTGGAGCCTTTCATAGAAGTTGCTGCTAGAGGGGTGCCTGGGTGGCTCAGATGGTTAAGCGCCTGCCTTCGCCTCAGGTCGTGATCCCAGGGTCCTGGGATCGAGCCCCACGTCTGGCTCCTGGCTCCGCGGGGAGCCTGCTTCTCCCTCTCCCTCTCCCCCTGTTCATGCACTCTCTCTCTCTGTATCTCTGTGTCTCAAATGAATTAAAAAAAAAAAATCTTAAAAAAAACGTTGCTGCTAGAAAGAGAAGTAGAATAGAAGTTGGAATTTGCAAACCTGCAGGAGGAATATTCCGTATCTTCCTTCAAAAATGTATTCTGATGGAATGGCTAGTATCAAAGAGACAAGAAATAACAGGTATTGATGAGCATGTGGAGAAGGCCCCTCATGCACTGTTAGTGGGAATGTAAATTAGTGCAGCCACTGTGGCAAACAGTGTGGAGGTTCCTCAAAACAATTAAAAACTACCATATGATCGAGTGATTTCACTCCTGAGTATTTACCCAAAGAAAACAAAAACACTAATTTGAAAAGATATATGCACCCTTATGTTTATTGCAGCATTATTTACAATAGCCAAGATACGGAAACAACCTGAGTATTCACTGATAGACAGATAAAGATGTGTATATACAATGTAATGTTACTCATCTATAAAAAAGAAATGAGATCTTGCCATTTGCGAGAACATGGTTAGTCCTAGAGGGTATCGTGCTAAGTGAAATAAGACAAAGACAAATACCATAGGGTACATTTATTTAAAAATTTTAATGGAACGCAAACAATGAATCATGAAACACTACATCAAAAACTAATGATGTAATGTATGGTGACTAACAAAATAAAATTTAAAAAATAAAAATAAAAATTTTAATGGAATTTAAAAAACAAAACAGACCAAAAAAACAGAAATAGATCCATAAATACAGAAAACAAACTGGTGATTGCCAGAGGGGACGGGAGCAAAATGGGTAAAGGGGAGTGGGAGGTACAGGCTTCTGGTTGTGGAATGAATAAGTCACAGAGATGAAAGATACCACATAGGAGGGGCGCCTGGGTGGGTCAGTCAGTTAAGCATCTGCCTTTGGCTCAGGTCATGGTCCCAGGGTCCTGGGATCAAGTCCCACATCGGGCTCCCTGCTCAGCCGGAGTGTGCTTCTCCCTCTGCCTCTCCCCTGCTCATGCTCTCTCTTGCTTTCTCTCTCTATCTCAAATAAATAAATGAAATCTTAAAAAGAAAGATACCACATAGGGAACATAGTCAGTGGTATTATAATAGCATTGTATGGGGACAGTTAGCTGAGCATAGCATAATATATAGAGCTGTCAAATCACTGTACTATATACCTGGAACTAATGTAACATTATATGTCAACTATACTTCAATTTTTTTAAAAATTTTTTTGCGTTAAAAACTACATTCTGATGAAGAGAATTTGGTTGGTGCTCCTCAGGCAACTAGCAAGGACAAAGCCTATCAACTCTTACTCCAGTTGGTGACTAGAATGGAGGGAGATACCCAGAAGAGAGCAGGAATTCTGTCTTTTCTGAGAGGAGGTCAACAAACAATTGAGTAGTTCTAATTCTACAGATAGAATAACAGGACATTGGATGCAGAATATTAAAATAAGCATCATCCAAGGAAGGTGATTTTAAGTAGAGGTGGGTGTACAGAGGACTATCACCAGCCAGGTCGCAAAGTCAACAATAAAGCTCACTAGAGTCCATATAAGAAGGCACTCAAAGAAGATACATCCACACAGCAAGTTACAAACTGCAAACTTGAACAGCTTTTCAAGGCTGTCACGGAGTGGAGCCAACCCCAGGCATTTGGTTTCTGCTGGTCTGGTGCTCTCCCGACAGATCCTGGCAGCAACAGTTCTACTTTGGCCTTATAAAGAAGAAGCACTCCTACAGCAGTCCCACCCCTAGCTATGTGCTCCAGAGAACTGAGAACACGTGTCCACACAAAGAGGCATACCGAGAATATGCACAACAGCGCTATTCACAATAGCCAGAAAGTGGCAACAGACCCAGTGCTCATCAACTGATGAATGGATAAACAAAACATGGTATATCCATACAATGGAGAATATTCAGCCATAAAAAGTAATGAAGTATTGATACATGCGAGGCACAAAAGGACATATACTGTGTGATTTCATTTTTATGAAATAGCCAGAATAGGCAAATCCATAGAGACAGAGAGTAGATAAGTAGATGCCAGGAGCTGGGAAGGATGGGAGGTTTGGGGGGTGACTACTCCTAGGTACAATTTCTTTTGTGGGTAATGAAAATTGATTGTGATGATGGGTGCCCAACTGTCATTATACTAAAAACCAGTGCATTGTATATTTTGAAATATTTTATAGTATGTGAATTATGTTAAGCTGTTAAGAAGAGGCACCAGGAAGAGATCAGGTCTTTCTGTGCATAGTTCTCTACAACAAGAAATGAAGAGACTCTAACCAGTCCTTCTACAGGTGTCATTACTAACCCCAGGGCAGTTTAGCAAGCCGATGGAAGAGGCTCTGGTTAGAACCTGTGGGACTCACCTTGATGCAGGTGCCTCTTGCCTAGCCAAGACCTGGGAAGATGAAGTGGAAGTAATCTAATTAATAGAAGCCATTCATTGAATGCTATGGGCCAAGCATTGTGCTAAAACATTATAAATACTAATGATAGAAGATCGGTATTATCTTACTCTGCAGGTAAGGAAACTGAGGCTCCAGGGTTAACCAGGGTTTCAGAGCTAGTGACTGGCAGAGAGAAGATGGAAACCAGGTTTGTTTCACGACAAAGCCCAGGCTCTTCAACATGGATTATCTCTCCTGCCTTCCCACGTCTCCACCCCCATTCCAGCCCATTCTAATAGGCAGAAGGAAATTGGGGACAAGTTATTATATAGAAGAATATTGGCTTAGTTTTTTTTTTTTTTTCTTAAAGATTTTATTTATTTTAGAGCCAGAGCATGCGCACAAGCAGGGGGAGGGGCAGAAGGAGAGGGAGAGGATCTCAAGCAGACTCCACGATGAGCAGGGAGCCCAAACCAGGGCTCCATCCCAGGTCCCTGAGATCATGACCTGAGCCAAAATCAAGGGTAAGATGCTTAACTGACTGAGCCACCCAGGCGCCCCGAATATTGACTTAGTTTTAAAATATTGAACAGAATAACCAAATGATCTAACAATTCCACTTCTGGGTATATGCCCAAAAAGAATTGAAAGCAGGGACTTCAAAGAGATACTTGTATACCAGTGTTCACAGCATTATGTTTTTTTCCCCAAAAGTGGAAGCAACCCAAGTGTCCATCAGCAGATGAATAGATGAACAAAATGGCCTGTGCATACAATGGAATATTTTTCCACCTTAAGGAGGAAGGCACTTCTGACACAGACTACGACCTGGATGCACCTTGAAGACATGCTCAGTGAAGTAATGCAGGCCAGATATTGTATGATTCCACTTACATGAGGTCCTTAGGGAAAGTAGAAGGGTAGTTGCCGGGGTAGAGGGGAACAGGAGGTTAGAGTTGAATGGGTACAGAGTTTCAGTTTGGGAAGACGAAAAGGTTAAGATGGATGATGGCCACGTTTGTACAACACTGTGAATGTGCTTAATACCACTAAAGCGTACACTTCAAAATGGCAAGCAGCAAATTTTATGTTACGTGTGTTTTACCACAATAAAAAACAGTATTGGGTTTGCTTCAAAGTCTAGTGCAGGAAAGCTTTTTTGAGTGGGTTCACCTGGAAAATGTAGAAGACAATCCTTGCCTGGGAAGAAGACAAGGCTTGAGGCATCCAGAATGAACCCCAGCAAAGGAGCTAATCCCGTGACGGGAAGAGCCACAGCTGGAGGGGATCCGCAGTCCGTTCACAGCCCCAAGCAATGTGGTGGCTGGAGAGGAGAGTAAGTAAGGATGAGGTTTCTTTTCTTTTTTTTTTTTTTTAAGATTTTTATTTATGTGTGTGACACAGAGAGACACAGCGAGAGAGGGAACACAAGCAGGGGGAGTGGGAGAGGGGAAGCTCTTAAAGAAACTGACATTGGGTTACATTCTTTCCTGTATATTCCATTTGCAATGGCTGGCACTCTCTCTTTGTTTCTTTACTACCCCTCCCCGCCCGGCTATTGAGGTTTGATGGACAAATAAAAATTGTATGTATATAAGTGTATAAGATGATATTTTGATACACATATAAATTGGGACGTGATGACCACAGTCAAACTCATTAAAATATCCATCATCATAGTACCCTTCCATGTGTGTGTGTGGTGTGTGTGTGTGTGTGGTGAGAACACTTGAGATCTACCCTCTTTAGCAAATTTTATTATTATTAACTATAGTCACCATACTGTACATTAGGTGTCCAGAATATATACATTTTATAACTCAAAGTTTGTACCCTTTGATCTGTATCTGCACCCCCCCTTCCTCCACCCTTTCCCCAGCCTTTGGTCACTACCATTCTCTCTGTTACTCTGAATTTGATTTTTATTAGTGGAATCATGCAGTATTTGTCTTTTTTTGTCTGGCTTGTTTCATTTAGCATAAGGTCCTCCAGGTTCATCCATGTTTTTGCAAATGGCAGAAATTCCTTCTTTTTATGGCTGAATTAATACTCTGGTGTGTGTGTATTCATTTATATACACACTTTCTTTATCCCTTCACCTGCTTTGGATACTTGACTGTTTCCATCTCTTGGTTGTTAGAATAATGCCACAATGAACATGGGAGTACAAATACCTCTTTGGGATACTGATTTTATTTCCTTTGGATATAGACCCAGAGGTGGGATTGCTGGATCGTATGGTAGTTCTATTTTTAATATTTTAAGGAAATTCCATACTGGTATTCCATAATGGCTCTATGAATTTATTTTTTTTAATTTTTACTATGGAAAAATATGAATGTATACAAAAGTATACAGAATAGCATAATGAGCTCCTTTAATGATCACCTTTAATGATTTTATACTCATGGCCAATGGTATTTTATCTGTATGCCCTCCCATATTATTATGAGAAGATTTATATCTCATATATAAATTTATTTTTTATTTTAGGACAAATCCAAAAAGTTTTTTAACATAACTATAATACCATTATCATTCCTAACAAATTAACAGTAATTCCTAAATATCATCAAATATACAGTATCTAAATTTTGAACTGTCTCATAAATACAATCTTTTAAACTTTATGTGTTTGAATTAAGATCCAGATCAGCTTCTGGATGATACAGCTCTTAAAGTTTCTTTAATGTAGAGGTTCTGCCCATATCCTTTTTTTCCTCACTCTTGTTTTTCCTTATAATTCTTGTTGAAGAAGTTAAGTTCTTATGTCTGGATTTTGCTGATTTCTTCGCTGTTCCGTTACTTACCTTGTATAAAAACTGGTAGTTGAATCTTAACCCGCTAGGTTCTTAACCTTGGCTAGATGTTAGACTGACCTAGGGAGCTTTAAAAAAAAAAAAACCCTGACATGTGTGGAAATAGTTTGGCAGTTCCTAAAGAAGTTAAACATAAAGTTATCATGTAACCCAGCAAAATTATTGAAACAGGTGTTCAAAGAAAAACTTTTACACAAATGTAGCAGTATTCTTCACAACAGGCAGAAGGTGGAAACAACCCAACTGTCCTTCAGGGGAGGAATGGATAAACAAAATATGGTGTACCCATACAATGGAACCCGTGCTGTTAATGGAGAATTAATGAAATACTGTTATGTGCTTCAACCGGATGAGCCTTGAAAACACGTTGAGCGGAAGGAGTCTGACGCAAGGGCCATATATCTTACGGTTCCATGTGTATGAACTGTCCAGACTAGGGAAGTCCACAGAAACATCAGGTAGGTTAGTGGTGGCCAGGCTGAGCGGAGGGGAGGGGAAAAGGCGAGGGACTACTTAATGGGTATGGGGCGATGGAAGAGTTCCAGGCTCAATAATGGTCATGGTTGTACAACACTATAAATGTTGTTAACATACACTTTAACCTGGCTTAAATGGTAAGTTTTCTGTTTTGTATTTGACCACAATTTTGAAAAAATCTGACATGTAAATCATCATCTCTTAAGTGTGACCCAAACATCAGAATATTCTAATGCACTCCAAGGGATGCCAGTGCAAAGCCAAGGCTTGGAATCCTTGATAAAGGCTGGATTTCAAGCTTTCTTCGTAGGTGGTTGTGGAGGTGTGATGTATTTAAGTTTGTGCCAGTCTGTTCACTTGTTCTCGGGAATAGCTATGTCTTTTCAGCTCCTAGAGTCAACAGATGCTGTCAGAAATCGCTGCTTAGAGTCATGCAAAATGTTGTCTCTTTTTTTAGAAAAATAAATTCTGGAAAACCAGAGAAGAAAACGATCATCTTGCATTGACCTGTGTGGGGGTTTTGTTTTCTTTTGTTTTTAAAGATTTTATTTATTTCAGAGAGACAGAGTGCACAGCTTGGGGAGGGGCAGAGGCAGAGGGAGAAGCAGGCTTCCTGTGGAGCAGGGAGCCCAATGTGGGACTCAATCCCAGGATCCTAGGATCATGACCTGAGCCGAAGGCAGACGCTTAACGACTGAGCCACCCAGGCGCCCCTGAGTGGGTTTTTTTTTAAACTTTGATTATTGAAGTATAGTTGACACACACTGCTACGTTTGTTTCAGGTATACAAAACAGTGATTCGACCTTGTTTTTTTAAAATGAGAGAATTTAATATGGGGTTTTTTAATATGAGAGGCCCTCCGTTTCTAACTGCCACTGAGATTTGTAAAGCAGCCAGCGTGGCCCGTGAGGGTGGGAGCACCGCGACAGTGGCCCCCATCCCCCGGCACACACCCTGCCAAAGCGGTAGCTGTCCTGGCCACTTCTTGAGCAAACCTCGGGACCAGAGGCCAAAGAACCCGTACGGATGCCTCCGGGAGGGCAGTGAACGTTGTCTTGTCATCTTTCTAATCCAGGGATGGCTCGTGCTGCCATCCATCCTATCGAATCTCAGCAGGGCTTGCTTCCCTACCCCAGGAAGGAAAATGCCATTTCCTTCGCTTCCCGTGAGCTCGTATCAGGCCGCAGCCAGCTGCTGCCGGCTCTGCGGCTTTGGCAGGGCTGCAAATGGGCTAAATGTAGACCGGGAGTTCTCGTTCTCCTCTGCCTCGGCCAGCTTCCTTTTCTGGCAAAATCTGAATAAACTCACAAACACTAGGCAAGTGGCGTGTTGTTCCCCATGGAGCTTCACAAAGTTCAGTTCTTTAAGAAATCCAAGAGCTGGATGGCTGGTGCTGTTCTGTGCTCGGCGTTACTCCATGAACATCGTTTCTGAAAACCCTGTGGCTGAGATGTGCCCCTAAAGAAGTACAAATTAAACTGGGAAATGAAATCTCCATCTGTCTCAGCCTTTTGTAAGCCAGACTAAGTGACCGAAGGACTCTTCTCTTTGAATAACATGGGGTTTCCATTTAAAATATTAATTAGAGGGACGCCTGGATGGCTCAGTCGGTTAAGCATCTGCCTTGGGCTCAGGTCATGATCCCGGGGTCCTGGGATCAAGTCCCGCGTTGGGCTCCCTACTCAGCAGGGAGTCTGCTTCTCCCTCTCCCTCTGCTGGGCTCCCTCTCTCTCTCTCTCTCTCTGTCAAATAAATAAAATCTTTTTTAAAAAAATAAAATATTAATTAGAAAGAATGGAAGACACTTATTCCAAGAACGTGTGTTGTAAAAGGTCATAGATTTGGATCTGAATCAAATTCCCCTCATCAACAACCTTTCTAGGTTCATCTCCAGCCCAGAAGCAGGCCCTGCTTCTTCCCTTCCATGCCCTGACCTTTGATATGTTTGTTTAGCTCTAATAAAATAATAAAGGTTGGTTGTGAATATTTAAAAAAAAAAAAAAAAGCACATAGATTTTGGAGTCAGAAGACCTGGAATGGAATATGGCAGCTCTCTAGAATTAATTTACCAGTTGTGAAAATGTAGACTGGCTAATAAATTTCTCTGATTCTATACACTCATCCATAAGATGTATGTGGGTATTATATATTGTATAGGATATTTATAAAACCTGAAGTGAGCAACTAATTCATCTAAGCCTGGTGCATGCCCAGTAAATGTTACTTTCCCAAATATGTATTGCTAAGTAGGTAAAACACGTGATCCTCAAACTTAATCCCTGAAGCCAGGGGTTTAAGGGACAAGCTGCAGAAATGCCTTCTCTCTTTCCTGTGGCAGTGTCCTGAGAACCACAAGAGTTGGGTACAATCATGGAAGCTTGCTTGGAGTTAAACTAGGTTACAATTTAGGATCTGCTGATAAATCCTGATCTATCAGTTGGGGATCCATGACTATTTAAAGATAAAGATATAAGTTAGGGATAAAGTTATGAGGCCAAGGCATATAGTAACTGCCTTTCAATTATGATTCATACCTGCTTTTTTTCCCTTTCAAATATAATTTCCAGGTCATTAAATATTCTTCTATAATGTCATTTTTAATGATTACATATTAAGAATATGCCATAAGAGAAAAAGCTATGGGCAACTCTGTGGCAGCTAATTTGAAAATCTAATGAAAAGTAATTTAACCTGAGAAGTGGAAAACTTTTTAAGATTCTTCTTTGGCCAAGTCCTTGATCAATGTTTGTAAATTCCATTGTTGAAAATATTTATTGGACACCTTTAAAAATACATTCTTTGAGGCGCGAGTATGTGTATTTAGTTTGCTCACTGTATGATTCAAATCCTGTATGTCATTACCTTTTGAAATATACTGGCTTTTTCCAGTTTTGAAAGAATATCAAAGTCCTCCACTATAATTTTATTTGATTTTGATAATGATTTTATTGGTTTCTCCTTTCATTTCTGCTGGTTAGGTTTTGTATAATTAGCGACCGTCTTACGTACTGTGCCGAGTTAATGACTACATCTTTTTTGTAAATGTTGCTCATTATTCATTTAGTGATTTCATATTCAACTCTGCCTTGTCTAGTGTTCATATAAACTAGGATTTTGTCCCCAAAGTTTGCCTAGTATACCTTAATTCACTCCTTGGTTTTCAGTCTTTATCACTCTTGCTTTGTTATCTATCCCAGTGAGTTCGTTCACCTCTATCTAATGGCTGACAGGCTTGATTGTCTTCCTTCCGCCTCATTCTGTTATTTACTAGAATTTGTTTTCTCTTCTTTCCTTCTTTATTTTTGTGGTTTAGCAAGTAGCAATTCTTTCCTTTTTCCCCCTCTTTTATTTGGGAATCCTACTTCTCCTTCTGTAGCCTGATGCTTATAATTAGAAGCACACATTTGTTACTATTACTTGAAAAAGAATACCTGCTTTTCCCTTCAAGACATCCATTTCCCTACATAGATAAGTTTCATACATTTGTACCTTACTTACTAGTTGTTTCCTCCTAAATCTAAGTGCTCTTACTTTTTACCACTTGTTGGCCACTTCTTCAAGCCGGTTTATGTTACAATCAACAGTTTGGGTCCGTTTTCTCTCTAGCCCTTAGATTCCCTTGAGTGTACTTTCTTTTCTTTTCTTTTTTCTTTTCTTTTCTTTTCTTTTCTTTCTTTTCTTTTCTTTTCTTTTTGTTTTGTCGTCTCACTGAGGTTCAGGTCTGGCTGCTAGACTGCCTCCTATGGCTACAGCTCCACAGTGATAAAAGGGAAGGGTTCTCTACTCCCTGGGAGACCAGCGGGATAGCAGTGGCAGCAGCTGCCTGCTTCCTGTTCCCAGGTCCCCTTGGACAGTCCCAGTCTCAGGAACAGGGAGTGCCAGCCTTGACTTCCCCTTCCTCCTTGAGTGATAAGGCTCCCTTACAAGAGGCAGATGTCGGCCAGAACCCCAGGCCCACAGACCTCATCCCAGAATCCCCAGCACTGGTCTCCAGACCCTGTGTGGTCTCCAGGAAGAATGCCCCCATGAACCCCCTGAACACCGCACTCCTGTGGCTGAGACCCCACTCACACCAGCGGCTCTACGTGCTTCAGCACCTGTATGCCTGTCTCACAGAGTCAGAGATTGGATGGGAGGCCAGAGGGGAAGCGTAGCGCGTTCAGGCCTCCAAGTTCCCAGAATCCCACTCTCTGGTACTACTTACTAGAGAGATTTCAGATTCAGTAAGTTTTGTAGTGAGAGCAGGGAACCTAACCAACATTTAGAACATAATCTATAAGAAAAGTATATTTTAAGAACTTAGCACATAGAAATAAAGACCTTTTAGAGCACAACCTCCCTCCCCCTCCATGGCCCACACCCCACCCCCACCTTGCTGTCTCCCTGGTGCTCCATCTCTTTGACTTGGCCTTTTGGGGGTTGCCTTGTGTTCTCACTTCTCCCTCCCTCCAGTGTGTCTGGTAAAGTAAAGATGGACCTAGAGCTATATTTCACGTTTTCTACAATAAGATATGTTGAAGTTTAAAATTTTTGTTTTCAGCAAAACCATGAAGTAAGGAATGGGAGGCTCAAAAATGGCCCTCAAAAGATGTCCACATCCTAATCCCTGGGACCTGTCAATATTACCTTTTGTGGGAAAAGGGACTTTGCAGATGTAATCAAGTTACTGATTTAAGAGGAGACCATCATGGATGTTTCACGTGGGCCCTAATTGTAATCACTAGTGTCCCTGTAAGAGAAAGGCAAAGGGAGACTTGATTACAGAAGCAGAGGTTGGAGTGACGTGTTTTAAAGACAGAGGATGGGGCCACAAGCCAAGGAACACAGGCGGCCACCGGAAGCTGGAAAAGACAAGACAAGGAAACGGATTCTCCCCTAGAGCCTCCAGAAGGACCCAGTCCTACTGACACCTGGACTTTAGTCCAGTGAAACTAACTGACCTCTGGCCTCCAGAATATGTGTTTTAAGCCACCCAGTTCGCAGTGATTTGTTACAGCAGCAATTAATACATAAGGTAATCCTTTGGAGAGCCATAAGACCAATGCTACTAGCTTGTGTCCCCAGTCCCCGGGAAGGAAGGGGATACACAGTCTTGAGACACACCTCATACATACACTTGAGGTCCTGGGAGCGTGGCTGGGGGTGGGGATGGTTGAAGCTGCTTGGTCCCTATAAGCCCTTAAAGACGGTGCCCATGTGGACATATTCTCCGCTAGTGCCCAAGAGAAATCCTGTGGGGGGAATGAGGTCTTCTTTGAGCAAGTGCATATGTGAGCGGGACGTCAGAGGCTCTGGGGAGGCAAAGCCAAGCTTTCAAAGGAGTGCGGGCCTTGGTGTGGCATGGGCTGTCTGAGAGAATCCCAGGCACCATCTCTGGGGAAGCATCTAAACCTTGTCACACAGGAGAGATGGGGCCTCCCTCAGTCGTGCAAGTAAAAAGCAAGATGGATGACCCTGGTCCTCTCCCACATAGTAGTTCACATCCAAAGCTGTGTCAGAACATCAAGTGTAGACAGAGGGAGGAAAAAAGAAAATAGAGGGCCCAGGAGACAAAGTCACAAAACGATTGTGGGGAGGGAAGGGGGCATGGTCTCCAAACACACTTATTTGTGACAGTTTGTGAAAAGTGGCCTCTGAAATCTTCAGGTATGATTTCCTTCCCTGAAAAGGGAAAGATAAGGGTGGCTCCTTTTTATCTGCTGTCAGTCAGCCAGGCGGCCTTGCAACTTTGACTTTCCCCAAGGAAGTGTGCTCAGCCACGATCAAGCCTGACAACTAATTTAGCCCTTTGTGATTGGTGAGCTTAAGAAGTGACTTGTACCTAGAAGGCCACAAGGTGCCCTTATGTTGCAATTTAGTGACTGTGCAGGGGGCCGCCCCCACCCTCAGCTAGGACCAGGGGAAGCATGGCAGTAGGCACCCTGTGCCCAGAATATGAATGTAACCATTGGTCCTCTTCACGTTGACAGGTCCTATAAAATATTTCTGTGCAGACAGCAAGAAATCTAAATTTAAACTTCCACTTAATTTTTTTATTCCAACAGGAGTAGTGTTTATTTCATAGAGGATCAAAAACCTTAGGATACCATTTCTTTTTTTTTTTTTTTTAAGATGTTATTTATTTATTTGAGAGAGAGAGAGAGTGCACAAGTGGGGGGAGCAGCAGGGAGAGGGAGAAGCAGGTTCTCCGCTGAGCGGGGAGCCCGATGTGAGGCTCAATTCCAGGACCTCAGGATCATGACCTGAGCTGACGGCAGACGCTTAACCACCTGAGCCACCCAAGCGCCCTCCATTTCTTTTTTTTAAAGATTTTTTTATTTATTCATTTGAGAGAGTGAGCAAGAGCACAAAAAAGGGGGAGGGTCAGAGGGAGAGGGAGAAACAGACTCCCTGCTGAGCAGGAAGCCTGACGTGGGCCTCAAGCCCAGGACCTCAGGATCACGACCTGAGCCGAAGGCAGATGCTTAACAGACTAAGCCACCCAGGAGCCCCTAAGATACCATTTCTTGTTATATACCTAGATTTCTCGTCACCAAGGGTTGATCAGTCTTAAACACCAAAAAAAATGTAATGGAAGGTGTCAGTGTCAGTTTCCTGATTTTCATATTGTGCTATAGTTAAGCAAAAAGCTACCTTTGGGAGAAATAGGGTGAAGAGTACACAGGACCTCTCTGTACTACTTTTTGTGGCTTCCTGGACTATATATTTATTTCAAAATAAAAAGGGTTAAAGTGATACATTTTAACACAACCTAATTTATTTTAATATGTTACTTATATGTAAAATATAATATTTTACCACAATTTTAAAGCCAACTAAAAATAAGTAAATAAATAAATAGAACTTTTTTTAAAGGATGATATAGACCAGCACTATTCTACAGAAATATAATACAAGCTATAAATGCAAACCACATGTGTAATTTTAAATTTTCTAGTAGTCACATTCATAAGATTAAGAACCTGGCAAAATTAATTTAATAATATATTTTCTTGGGCGCCTGAGTGGCTCAGTCATTGGGCGTCTGCCTTCGGCTCAGGTCATGATCCTGGAGTCCCAGGATTGAGCCCCGCATCCGGCTCCCTGCTCCGCGGGAAGCCTGCTTCTCCCTCTCCCACTCCCCCTGCTTGTGTTCCCTCTCTCGCTGTCTCTCTCTCTGTCAAATAAATAACTAAAATCTTTAAAAAATAATAATAATATATTTTCTTTAACTTGGTGTGTCTAGAATATTATCATTTCAACCTGCAGTACAAAAAAAAATGTTAATTTTTGCATTCTTTTTTCCTTATTAAGTTTTTGAAACCCAGTGTGTATTTTATACTTCCAGAACATCTCAATTTGGACTAGCCATATTTCAGGTGCTAAACAGCCATGAGGCCAATAGGATAGCACAAGTATAGACAGTGTTTTTAATGTATCTTTACGTATGTCCTTTTCAATACCTTTTAACAAATTTATTGAGTTTTATGTGCCATTTGAAGTATGGTTTTTAGTATAATTGGCGTTATGTGAATATCCATCACCATAATCACTTTTAGAACATTGCAGCACCCCAAAAAGAAACCCCATACCCACTGGGAGTCACCCACATTCTCTCCTACTCACCCACTTGACAACCACTGATCTACTTTCTAGCTCTATGGATTTCCCTCTTTTGGACATTTCATATACATGGAGTCAGATAATGTGTGGTTTTATGTGTCCAACTTCTTTCACTCAGCATAATGTTTTCAAGAGTCGTCCATGTTGTAGCATGTATCAATGCTTCACCCATTTTTATGGCTAGATAATGTTCCATTACATGGATCCACTGTTTGGACATACGACATTCTGTCTATCCCTTCATGGACACTGGGTTGTTTCTACCTTTTCACAATTGTGAATAATACTGCTGTACACATTCTTGTACACCTTTCCATGTGGACATTTGTTCTCATTTTTTGTAAACATATACCCGGGAGTGGCATTGTTGCATAAAATCTTTTTCACACAGTGCTTTAATTTTTAGTAAGTTATTTATTTGAGAGAGAGAGTGTGCGGGCGGGGGGGAGGGCCAGAGAAAGGAGAGAAAGAATTTCAAGCAGACTCCATGCTGAGCACCGAGCCCGACGCGGGGCTGGATCCTAGGACACTGAGATCATGACCTGAGCCGAAATCAAGAGTCAGACACTTAACTGACTGAGCCACCCAGGCCCCCCTATGCTTTAATTTTTTATACATTTTCCTTGGCCATATCTGCCTGTTGTTTACATTCTTCAAATAACAGCATTTATAGCAGCAACACTGCTTATCTCCTTGTGGCCTCAGAGGATTGGTCTCCATTCCCCTGAACATTATAGTGAGTTAGTGCTGGTGGCCCGGCTCTGTCAAAGTCACTACCAAATGGCTAAGGACATAAACAGCTTTTATCAATAAACAGCTTTTCTTTGTGTTCTCACAGCCCTGGGTGATCTTTCATTGTGCATTACAAGAGTGTGGGATATTTCTGTCAAAAAAATAAAGGAAATCTAGAATGGTTAAATTTGTGGTAAACTCTGTAGTTTCCTATAGTAGATTCCCAGCGCTAACTGCCAGGAACACGTCACTCTAACTAAGACATTGGGTGGAAAGGAAAGGAGAAAGGTTGAGCAAACTACTCTAAAAGAGGGGCTTGTTGGGGCGCGTGGGTGTCTTAGTCGGTTAAGCATCCAACTCCAGATTTCAGCTGCAGTCATGATCTCAGGATCCTGGGGTCGAGGCCACATCAGGCTCCGCACTCAGCGGGGAGTCTGCTTGGGATTCTCTGCCTTTCCGCCTCCCTCTGCCCCTCCCCCTCTAAAATAAATAAATAAATCTATAAACAAACAATAAATAAATAAAAGAGGGGCTTGTCCCACTGGCTGGTCCATGTCCTCAGGGCTGACTCCAGTGTGAGGGTCCCTTCACCTTGATGACAGAAATGGAGCATCCACCTTACTTGAACCGAAAAGCAAATCAGAAGTCAGGCCCAAGGAAAGCTACTTATAGCAGGTCAAGTTTGGGGCTCGGGGGTCAAAATGAACATCCAGAGCGCAGCTTTTAACACTGGACCATCCTCAAAGGCCTCAAGGTTCACTCTTCCTAGAAAACAGCTGACTGCCTCAGATGATGAAGTTTCTGTCGTTCAGATGAACAGAACTAGAACGTCTTCTTTCTGAACAAAGCGAGGAACAGGCCCAAGAGGGGCTTTCTGCGGAGGAAGCCTTCTGCCGGGCTTGACTCCTATGGCTAGTTTCTTCCTCCTCCTCTGACAGGCCTTGCCCTGAGACCTTGCACAAGCACCTCCTGCTCCTGGGCTCATTCGTCCGTTCAGCAGAGATTGCTGAGCACTAGGGATGGCTCATGGGCACGCCGGCACCCAGACTGGTTCATGGGCTCAGACCCCACCTGCGTAGACCCGGGGTTCCATGTTCAGGCAACAAAATCAAGTGTTTGGCTCCACCCACTTGCTCTGAAGGGGGAGAAGAGTTGGTGGAGGTCCTAGAGCTCAGCCAGGGGTTGAGGATTCAGTACGAGTAAAGAAACCACAGGTTTCGGGCACCTGGGTGGCTCAGTTGGTTAAGCGACTGCCTATGGCTCAGGTCATGATCCCAGAGTCCCAGGATCGAGTCCCACATCGGGCTCCCTGCTCAGCAGGGAGTCTGCTCCTCCCTCTGACCCTACCCCCTCTGTGCTCTCTCTCACACTCTCTCTCTCAAATAAATAAAAAATAAAATCTTTAAAAAAAAAAAAAAAAAGGAAACCACAGGTTTCTATGCCAAGAATCTTCATAGGCTCAGAGAGAGATGATTCTAGCAGCTGTGTGCCGCGGACTGAGGTGGGGCAAGGGTCCCACCCTTTCTCCTCCCGTAGCTATGCCCAAGGACACAAAAGGTATCCCACAGGCCATGGGATGAGGACTCGTTTCCAGGCTCTTCTGAGACTACGGTTTCATCAGGGGATGGGAAGGAAGCTAACTGCGCAGGGCTGGGTGTAAGGGACATGAAACAGACGCAGCCCCAGCCTCTGTCAGAGACAAACACATAAACTGCATAAAATATAAAGTCAGGATGGTGTGGCTGGTGCTGCAACAGACAGAACAGAAGGCCCCGAGTCCACAGAGCACTTTTCCAAACATGGTCTGAGGCCTCATCCCAGATCTGCTAAGTCGGTCTCTGGGGCTTGGCAAAGAGCCCTCTGGCAAACTCACACACACTGGAGTCAGAGAAACTCTGGCTGAGCAGGAGGTGGTATGCCTGCCGGGGGGGGGGGGGGGGGGGGGGGGGCCTTGGCCAGGGAAGACCACCCCTCCCCCGTGCCCTGGCAAAGGAAACCCAATCTCTAGGCAACGTGTATTCTTCCCTAAATGGCTGCCTTCGGGCAGTCGAGGTTATTTAAAGTGTATCCCCATTTCCCTGAACTGAGAGAATTCTCTCAGAGATCCCATCCATGAGGGACACACGTTTCTGAAGTCATACTTGTAGCCCAGTCAGACACACAGGGGCAGGGGCAGAGGGGAGGAAAGAGTAGAAAAAAGAGGCAAAAGACACGTGACTCATCAAAGTAATATGTTTTCTAGCAAAAAAGTCTTATCTCCAAAATGTTTAAAAAGGAGGTAGCGGGGAGTTAACCATATTGGAGAATCGATCATGTTCTCAGCTGAGCTACTAGAAGTGAGGCTGTCTGTTGAAATGCATTGTTTACAAAACACAGTTGTGAAGGCTGCGTAGAAACAGCCTGGGGGGATGCTGTCAGGATTCTTGGTCAGTCACGCCAAACAGTACATGTGCGACAGTGTGCAAACAGCAACTTTGAATGTTTTGTGTGTCAACAGGACAAAAGGAGTTTGCAGAAATAAAAATAAAGGTGATTTTGAGGTGGTGGGATGGGGTTGTTTTTTTTAATTTCTTTTAATACTTTTTTTTTTTAAAAAACCACACTGTACTCACGGAATACACTGAGATTTAAAGGAATAGAATTTAGAGCTTTGCTAAAACTCAGGGTCATAAGTATTGACCCTGTGATGCTGGATAAATTAAGTTTACCCCTTAGACCCTAGGGCTCTTTAAAACAGAGAGGTTGAGGGGCACCTGGGTTAAGCGTCTCCCTTCGGCTCAGGTCAGGATCGCAGGGTCCTGGGATCGAGCCCCGGGTCAGGCTCCCCGCTCGGCGGGGAGTCTGCTTCTCCCTCTCCCGCTGCTTGCCCCTCTGTCTGCCGCTCTGCCTACTTGTGCGTGCTCTCTCTATCAAATAAATAAATAAAATCTTTAAAAAAATAAAACAGGATGTCTGCTCTACATACAATGATCAGGCAAGCCAATAAAGTGTACAGATAACTGTAAAGCTAGATAGCTATTAGTTGTTGCTATAATTATTGCACACAGAGTATGAGGTTGTCACAATCTGCATAAAATGGCTCTGGTATGATTTCACTGAAGCAAGTGAAAGTAAAAAGGCTGAACTGCAGTTGCCCTGACAGGAGAGAATGATCACAGACTCTTTAAAATCAGCCATGGCAAAAAGTTGGAGCAGGCCGGTTAATTTCCTTGCACTTTCCCCTTAGCAGCTGACGATGAGCACATTTAAAGGAAGTCGGGGTCGTTAAGAGAAAAGCCACTGTTCATGTGCACACGGTGTCTTCCCCTGTGGCCATCTGCCCAGGGCGGGTGGAAGGAGGTTGCTCCAAGGCTGCAGGGAGCTGGTTGTCTCCTTCCCGGGGAAACCGGGAGGGCACCGAAATGGGGGTCCACCCAGATAATCCAGCCCGCTGCAGCCTGCCCTGCTCTGTGGCGAGTGAAAGCAGAACCGTGGGCAGGAGAGCCACGTGTCCTGGCCATGGCTGAATGCTGGCAGGGTGTCTGCAGCTCTCCATTCAAAGGCCGGGTTCTCTCCGCCTGCCGGGGAGACAAACTGCAGTTCACTCGTTGACTGCTGATTCCCTCCGCAGGTTCTGTAGGGACTGGTTATTTCCTCCACCAGCCCACCATCCCTCTGTGACATATCTCAGAAATCTGGACTGTCCGTCACATGGTGGAGAGCAATAGTGGACACAGCCACGGGAGAAGAGAAAAGATGCCCATCTTTCCTGTTGGCGTTGTCGATGATGCAATGTTGGTGTGGATGTTTCTGTCTAAGAGTTGGTAGAGCCCTTCTGGGGTTAATTCTTGGCTTCCCGGGCTTTTAGTTGGAAGGTATGTTCAGTAACTGGGCTTCAGGGACAGTGTGGAGGCGGTGTAAGCTGATGGCAAGTTCCCCGTGTCCTACTAGAGCCCCAGGGATCAGGGAGGTGGGCTTGACCTTGAGAGTGCCGAGGAATTCCGAGGAGCCACCACACTGGGCTGGCACCAAAAGAGAACCTCCAGGCCCCTATCTCCTCAAACCCATGGTGTCATTTCAGGCTCTAGCTTCTGGCCTTCCCTTTCTCCTTCACCCACAATAACTTCCAGGAGCAAAATACAGGCCATTCTGCGCAGCTGTCTTCACATCTCCCCTGCAGCATGCTAGAAAGAAACAAGAAAATGTGAGCCTTGTGATCAGTAGCCTGTGCATACTATGCATACTATACTTTCCAGGAATAGCCCAAATTTATTCTCCAAAGCCCCTACCCTGTAGGTGATATTCCATGTTTAACCACCAGTGTGGCACAGGCCTTGACCCCTCAGAATGAAAACTGGCCAAGCTCGAGCAGGACGACAACCCACCAAGCCAGACGAGGACCCTGAGTGTGAGGTCCAGGCATCCTGCCCTGGAGGTGGCAGGAGGGAGGGAGGACTCTAAGTGTGAGGCGCAGACATCATGGACCCTCAGGGAGGGAAGGTCCCCAAGCAGCAGCCATTGACCCGCAGTCTGGCGGTCGTGCCCCATTTTAGCAAGTCTGGTACATACTGGCTGAATATCATCTTTGCCCTCTCCCCAGGCCAACAGAGACCCTGTGTTTTCTAGTGGTTCCCCTCCCCCAGACATTTCTGAGAATGTCCAGGGGTCCTTACACGTATACTTAAGTGTCTCCTTGACCCTGCCAATTTGGGGGTCCTATGGAAGATGGTGGGATCAGGATTAGGATATTGTTGGGGTGAGCCATGTTAAGCAGAGGTGCCATCCACTGACTGCCCATCACTGCTGACGTCCACTGTCCAAATCTCCGCCCTGCCCTGAGTGCTGGGTGAGAGGCTGGCAAGCATAGCTCCTTAGTGCATCTGGACCCAGTGCTCCCTCTAAGGCCCTGCCAGGCTTTCAGTTCACGTGGGTGTTCTTCTCTCCTGTCCATTTTGGTGCTCTTTTCAACCTGACTTCTGGATGGGGAGAGACAGAAGAGAGACACTTAATCAAACGTGTTGATGTATGTCTGACCCCAATGTTGTTTAAGGTTTAATATCCTTCCCAGAAGGTTCCCAAGCCCTGGGAAAGTAAGGATGTTGCTGACCATATGGGTTTTTTTAATTGTTATGTTAATCACCATACATTACATCATTAGTTTTTGATGTAGTGTTGACCGTGTGTTTTAATGTCCCTGGATATGACATAGCGGGTCCCCACGGGGATGGATGCAAAGGAATGCAAGGCAGCTGGTTGAAAGGAAGATCTGTGTCCTGCCATGTAAAGATGCTGAGCTTGACAAAGGGGCAAGTTGGAGGAAAGGGGGTGGAGTTTGACTTCTTGTTTGTTTCTGTTGTTTCACACCATTTCTTGCATGAGCCAGGCTCCGGCCCCTGAGGTGGAGGTAGGGCGGCTGCCAACGGCCATGGTATCCGTCAGAAGCTGCTGAGCGTGGGATTGTTGCAGAGAACCTGTTCCAGCAAACCTGGGTCTGTGAGAGGTGTGAGCACAGGAGGGGAGGGGATGCTCGTTGCTCATCTGGGGACACTTGGTCACTCCTGACAGGTGCCTCAGTGCTCTCCCCGAACCTGGAAGCCCACAAAGTGAAGAACTTATCCAATCAAACAGAGTAGTGTGAGTGACCGTGCTCTGTACCATCTGACCACCTGTGGCCAGAGCCAAACCAAATGAAATAAAGTCGATCTGCAAGTCTCTAGAAACCATTGTCTAAAGTGGTGGGTAATCATCGAACTCCGTATTTCTTTCTCCCTCTCTCTCTCTCTTTTTTTTTTTTTTTGCCACCTAACCTTTTCAGTTATATTGGCTTAAAGCAAATGTAAAATCAGAGTTGAGGGGTGCCTGGGTGGCTCAGTCAGTTAAGCATCTGACTTTTGATTTCACCTCAAGTCAGGATCTCAGGGTTGTGGATCGAGCCCCACATCAGGCTCCGCCCTGGGCGTGGAGTCTGCTTAAGATTCTTTCTCTCCCTCAGCCCCTCCCCTCCCTCTCTCCCTCTCTCTAAGAAAAAAAAAAAAAGTAAAATCAGAATTGAATCAAGCTGACCCTGAAAAAAGGTGTCCCTGAAGGGATAAAATAGCACCTGCTTGTCCCAGAAACTTTGCCAAGGATCTTCCTCAAGCAAGTTGATAAGCATATAGTCAGGAGCTTGCTGGTCCCAGCACCATCCCAGGAATCGCCTGCCTAGGCAGTTGCATCACCTTGTCACTAATTATAGCGGTGCCGGGATTTTGGTCATGCTGCTGTGCTTTTGGTGACCCAGAGCACTGAGTTCAGGGGCTGAGGTGCAGCCGAGCGCAGTGCAGGAAGGCCGGCGTCTCTGGCGCTTTGCCTGGGCTTGTCACCATCCCAGGGAAGAGCCAGGTTTCACTCTGACGTGATGTTTGGGTTCTGAGTTCTGCCCAGTTCCAAGAAGGGCTCGGTGACTGAGTCGCAGGGCTAACTTGCATGCTTGCCATTGGATGCTTTCATCTCCCAGAGCCTTAGTTATGCAATGCTTCACCCCGGATTCCAGGAGGCTCCTGCGGATTCCAGGAGGCTCCTGCGAGGGGGCTGGCAGACTGTTTGTATCCAGTGTCCCCACGTGGTCACCTGTGCCTCCGGGGCGGAGGAAGGAGACTATCTGGATAGGGTGGGAAGACAGCTAGTGGCTGTCTCCTGTTTTATAACTGTCTGCCCACCCCGAGCAGTGGTCCAGACTAGCAGGTAGAAATCATCCACAGACACCCAGTAGCTCTAAAGGACAGGTGTAGGAGGACCCCCTGGCCTTCATTAACAGTGTGGCATCCTAGAGCAACACTGAGGTACAAAGACACCTCCCTCCCCCAACCTGGTCTTGTAGTCCACGACTGTACCTTCTGGAAGGGCTATGCCCATAGAGCACCAGGTGGGTAAATACCAACCCTAGCTTTTCGTTTGTTTTTTTGGAAAAATATTCACCCATTGGAAAAAAAAAACTGATCATTTTTAAATACTAATAATAAATGCTGAGCCTGAATGCCCTTATATTTATGCTCAGTGTAGAACTCAGGGGTGCCAATCAGATGCAAGAGAATGGTGACATGCATGGACCCCCTCCCCCACCTCCCTAATGAGAGACTCGCTGAGTGGGGCCTGACCATGTGTATCCTTGAGAGCTGACCCTGTGGTTCTGAGGCCCGTCTGGTTAGGACCCACTGCCTTACATGTATATTTGTTCAAAAAGGGACTCATTCCTGCAGAGGGGACAGTATGCTGATGGAATGGGAACCCCTGCTGGCTTCCCATGGCTTCAGGCTCTTTGAGGCCACAGTTTTCTGAGACCCATTACAATGGTTTGATTTCCTTTACTCTGGTGGCCTGGAATTCAAAAGAAAGAGGCCATCTCTTGGTGGGCTTTTTAAAAAAATTTTCAACTGAACATCAGACATGCAGAAAAACAACGGAATGGCCTAGAAATCTGACAATGGTGGGTAAGAGATAGGGCGACCATATAATTCATCATCACAAAGGGGGACCCCTGAGAGTGAAAGAAGGCTCTATTAATAATCACGCTGGGACAATAGGGGTAAGCCGGGCGCTTGGTCACACTGATGAGAGGACACAATCCTGCATCTGGGGTGTCTCTTGTCCTTACCAGTGAGGAGGAAACACAGTAAGTATTAATTGCGACATGGGGTTTAGAGAAGAGATAGGGATTTGTTCACTGCGCTGCCAGGAATATCACAGAGAAAATAAGAAGTCAGCTCCTCACCACCTCCCTCCACATTAGGAATATCCAGTATCTAAAATTCAAGGCTAACAGAGTTGAATGGAGCATGTGTGGAGAGAGGAAACACAAGAAGATTCATCTCTAGATTCTTTGCACTGGCCTTCTTTCTCTGCTGTACATCTAATTGTGGACTGACTTCTCGAAGATCTACTTTGGCCATTTCAGGCATTCTTCTATTTCATAAAATGATGGCAAATTCCAAAGCAATAATATTATGTTACTATATGTAGATATTTCATAAAACAACTTAGGCTACCAGACTCTAGAAAGAAAAAGAACATATGCATCAAGAGCTATTTTTAGAGGAAGACCATGTGACCTAGGATTTTACCTCTTACTGCTAAACAGAAAAGATTGAAAAAATTATATATAATTTCATGTATCCTTGTATCAGTTAGCTTCTTTAAAAACTTATTAGGAAACCAAGTATGATAAAAATGGTCTCTTTGAAAAATGGTTGCTACAGCAGGTGCTCTACTATGGCAAGGCTGTGACAGTGACGCTTCACGCTGGGATATCACTGGAAGAATCGTGGAGCGAGCTGCAGGCAGGATGGAAAACTGTCTGACATCATTATAGGTCAGAGGAGGGGCACAAATGTCCTGCCCACCTTCTATGGGAGAAGCAGACAGTTGGTGGTCAGCAGAACTTGTGGTCTGACAAGAGACCAAAAGCTGAAATTCTGCTATCAAAGGATTCACTTATGTTGGTGGTTCATATCAAGTGTAACTACCTTAGGAAATAAAAGGATGCCTCTCAACTGGGTGTGTCGGGGACACTCAAAGGCACAGGCTAAATAAAATGCATCTTCTCAAAGGGCCAGAGTTACTTGACAGTTTGGGAAAACATTTTTATAAAGTGAGTATAAATTTATTATGGAACAGAATACACCATTTATATGAAGATCAGTAGGGGACTTCAAAGAAATGTTCTAGTTACCACATCCCCTTCAAGCTAAGCCCCAAATCCCCATGAGTACGATTTTATGTATTAACTACCTCTGTTCGGTAGGGTCTGGTTTCTAACTCTTACTCTGCTCATTTCTCTCTCTTTGGGCCAGTGCCAATTTTTTCAGTTGTATCTCAAAAATGCTTTAATATCTTCCTCATCAAAATATTCTTTCTAATGGCCAACAGACACATGAAAAAGTGCTCAATATCGCTCGGCATCAGGGAAATCCAAATCAAAACCTCAATGAGATATCACCTCACACCAGTCAGAATGGCTAAAATGAACAAGTCAGGAAACGACAGATGTTGGCGGGGATGCGGAGAAAGGGGAACCCTCCTACACTGTTGGTGGGAATGCAAGCTGGTGCAGCCACTCTGGAAAACTGTATGGAGGTTCCTCAAAAAGTTGAAAATAGAGCTACCATATGATCCAGCAATTGCACTACTGGGTATTTACCCCAAAGATACAAAAGTAGGGATCCGAAGGGCTACGTGCACCCCGATGTTTATAGCAGCAATGTCCACAATAGCCAAACTGTGGAAAGAGCCAAGATGTCCATCGACAGATGAATGGATAAAGAAGATGTGGTATATATATACAATGGAATATTATGCAGCCATCAAAAGGAATGAGATCTTGCCATTTGCAACGACGTGGATGGAACTGGAGGGTATTATGTTGAGTGAAATAAGTCAAACAGAGAAAGACATGTATCATATGATCTCACTGATATGAGGAATTCTTAATCGCAGGAAACAAACTGAGTGTTGTTGGAGTGGGGGGTGGGGTGGGAGGGATGGGGGGACTGGGTGATAGACACTGGGGAGTGTATGTGCTCTGGTAAGCGCTGTGAATTGTGCAAGACTGTTGAATCTCAGATCTGTACCTCTGAAACAAATAATGCAATATATGTTAAGAAAAAAAAAAAAAGAAGAAGAAGAAGAAGGTAGCGGGAGGGGAAGAATGAAGCGGGGGAAATCGGAGGGGTAGACGAACCATGAGAGACGATGGACTCTGAAAAACAAACAGGGTTCTAGAGGGGAGGGGGGTGGGAGGATGGGTTAGCCTGGTGGTGGGTATTTAGGAGGGCACATTCTGCATGGAGCACTGGGTGTTGTGCACAAACAATGAATCATGGAACACTTCATCTAAAACTAATGTTGTAATGTAAGGGGATTAACATAAGAATAAAAAAATTAAAAAAAAAAAAAAATATTCTTTCTAATTCTTGACTTTGTATTCATTCAAATAAGCATGAAAGTTGTTTCCTCAAATACCTCAAAAAACCCCACTGGGATTTTCATTATCGTGTTAAAACATAAATTAATTTGGCAAAAGATTGACATTTTTATATGATTCAGTCCTTCCATGAACATGGTATATCTAATTTCATCCAAACTCATTTTACATTTTTAAGTTTTATTGTTCTTCTCTCTTAAAGCCTTACACTAATTCTTTTTAGGGTTATGTCTAGGTGTGTTGTTTGTTGTTGTGACTGTTTTTACTGTCTTTTCTCATCATATTTTCAGTGGGATCCACTGAGATGCTGGATTCTTATATGTGAAATGGAAGGGCATGCCCATCTGAGCAATTACACTCCTTCCAGATGTGGAAATCAAATACCAAGGATGGGGTTTGCCTGTAGAAAGCCTGCAAATTGATGATGATAATGGTATCTTCCTCATAAAGTTGTTGTGAGGTAGGAAGAATTAAATACTTCTAATTAATTGACTTAATTAAATGCTTAGAACAGTGCCTGGCACACAGTCATTGCTCATTAAATGTGACTATTACCTTTCATCATCATCATCATCATCATCGGTAGTAGTGGTGTAATCACTACAATGCCAGGGACAGAGTTTGTCACTGTCCCCCATCAGGGAACCATCCCTGCCCGGGTGGTTTTACCATCCTCAGAGAGCACAGTGAGCAGGGACAGTCCCTCCCTAGGCTTCTCCAGCAGAGCCAGCTATCAGCCTCTCTCTAACTTTTCAGTGCCCAGAGCAACCTCCTGACACCAGACCACTCTGACGACCAGCCGGAAGCATCATGGGCCTACCAGACAGGAGGCTGGGGCCCAGAGCAGAGATGAGGAGAGTCTGTCAGTCCTCAAGTCCAGCCAGGGAAGCTCAAGTTCACGAACAGGAGGTGATATCAGACATCCCTGACACCCTCTCCACAGTGTGGGTGTGTTTGACAATTACAGAATCATAGACTCTTACAGCCAGAGTGTGAGGAGGCTTCGAGATCTTTGAGGTCAGGATCTAACACCCGGTGGTACTCCTCTCAACAGCAGACGGGCGGTGCACGAGGCCATGCACATCAGTAACATTTAACAAGCCCTGACTACATACCCACTACTGTTCTTAGTTAATCCTCTCAACAACGTGAAGACAATGAACGTAATGGAGCCCTAGGAAGTATCTGGGGCAGTTGGTACATCAAGTCTCCTATCGCATTTGATTCTCATAACAATGGTGTGAAATAGGCAGGGCCCCAGTGCAGCCTCCCCACCGCCCCCACCCCTCGTGATGGAGCCCAGCTCCTCCGAGTCCACTCCGAATCAGATTGAAATGTGGCGCACAGGGGACAGCGCATTGCTGCAGATGAGTGAGCAATGAAGACCTGAAATGTACTAAATTTTCTTTTCTCGGATCCTCCTCCTTCCTCCCCAGCAGGTTATTTGCCTAATGAGTCTCCGAGCTCATAAGTGTTTCTAGGCCAACCAGCCAGCCCATCTACTTGCGGTTGAGTAAGCTGTGTGTTTTTCTAATGGACTCTAATGCCAGCTTCTGAAGTTTATAGAATAAAAGTGTGATCAGCTTTAATGACCAGTTTATGCATGGTAATAGTCGGATGTGGCTGGCTAAGCCCATTGGGGCTTCTGGAAGGGCTGTAAATTGAAGCTGGTAACTGTACTTCCTCGCTTCATTGACCAGTTCCTCTCACCTCCAGCTCAGAAGCGACATGCTCCGTCATTAGCACCAGCAGCATCCGTCCCTGGCTGCCCCCCCCCATGTGTGCTGACACATTTTATAGCCAAAATAAATGCAACAGAACTGTTATGCAAACATTTATTGCCTTGCTTCTGTAGCTCTCATTGAAATAACTTTTTAATATTTCCTCCCTGTATGAACTGAATATTTCTCTTCCATCTTCTGTAATTGCTCTGGGTTAATCCCTTATAGCCCTGGATTACAGCTTTAAATTTTCTGCTGGGCCAAATTTAAATCATTTGATTTTCCTTAACAGTGAATGAGCATTCTTGTTACAATAAAATGGTCCTATTGCTACTTTTATTGACTTGCCTTGATCAGTTCCGTAATCCCACTAGTAACTCACCACCAAAGCACTGCATAATTACTTACAGATCCAGGTTTTAGAACTAGTGGACATAGAGCCTTGCTTATGACCAGGGATGATAGACTCTGGTATTTTTAGTTACCGAGTACTTACTGAGCACTTTCTACATGCCTAGCACTGTCCTGTGAAAGCACTGTCCTGTCCTAAGTTGGACAAGTGGGACGTGAGCCCCGCCTTTCTCCCCAGAGTCACTGAGGCTCATGCAGAGGAACTGGTTCAGGCACAGAGACACATGCACTAAGTGCTCCCAGGAGAGAGCGAGAGAGCCCCTTCTGCACAGGGGCCCCAGGGAAGCTTCAACCATTCGCTCAAAGGGTGGGTAGGCTTTTGTGTGGTGGATGTGGAATGAGCCTTTCTTGGCGGAGGAACCTGAGCAAAGACAGAAGCTGGAAGACCCAGAGTGTCATGGCAGTCAGGGAGAAGTTCCATGGTTCGTAGGAGGGTGAGCAGCCACCCGAGGATAGTGACTATCAGACCACGGGACCTGGACAGAGATTAATTGGTGTGCTCTCCTAACATCATTAACAGTAAGATCTGATTTCATTCTTTGTTTTCTCCCAAAAGCCATAAAAGTGTTGTATTTGAATGGAATACTTAAAATCTAATTCATATGTCTGTCAAAATGGGCTGCAAACTTGAAGGGTTTTTGTTTTTTGGTTCATTTTTTTAATTTATTTTAAATTTTTTATTTAAATTCAATTTAATTAACATATAGTGTATTATTAGTTGCAGAGGTAGCATTTAGAGATTCATCAGTTGCATATAACACCCAGTGCTCATCACATCACATGCCCTCCTTAATCCCCATCACCCAGTTACCCCATTCCCCCACCCCCTCCCCTCCAGCAACCCTCAGTTGGTTTCCTAGAGTTCAGCACCTCTCGTGGTTTGTCTCCTTCTCTGTTTCCATCTTATTTTATTTTTCTGAAGGTTTGTTTTGATTGAAGTTCCCTACAACCTGAGCTCTTTGTAATCTCCCCTTGCTCTTCATTCTTCAGTTTTCTTTGGAGCCTTTTACGTGGAGCTGCTTGCAACTAGGTCACCCCGTATCACATCTGCATTTCTTTCAAGAGAGCACCCCTCCCCCAAAGGTTCCATCCTTTAGATTGGTGGACAAGGAGAACCACTACTCTGTTCACCACATCCCTGGAGGTTTAGGAGCACAGGAAAAAAAGGCCACACGACAAGAGAACCCCCGTGTCCTTGTAGCCCATCCATCAAGAAGGTGGCTGTTAACACAGTGTCCACAAAGTGAGTTGTGTGGGAGGAGACGTGTTTATTCGTGATAAATGTGCTGCTGGATCTTCAAACAGTCCATCAAGGAGACCCCCTTTTCTTCCAGAGTATTAGAATACATGGCTCAACTCTGGGCCACTCGGGGGCCACCCAGCTGCTCTGAGAGATGTCTGAGATGGGTCCTGGTGACCCAACAAGTTGTCACAGAGGCTGAGAGGTGGAAGGAGCCCATCTGGTCCCACCTCTGTCCAGCATATAAATTCCTTCTCCATCCTCACCTTCTCCTCCTTACAGAGCATTGACAGCTTCCTGAGGCAGCCGATTCCATTTTTTGACAAGTGTGTGAAAGAATTCTTCCTTAGGCCGTATCATAACTTCTGTCTGCCACTAGAGCCCTGAAAAAACACTGATAAACTCAGTCAAGCACTCGTGGAACATGGTATTGTCAACACTTCTAAGAGGGATTCCTGCTAAACTGTCCCAAGATCAATGAAATATAAATGAATCATTTGAGCTGTTATATAAAATTACTTTTATTAACCTAGACATCCCCCCAAAAGATAACGATTCTTTTTTGTCCTTTAAAAATAATTGGTATTTTAGCCTTCTTTTTTTTCCCAATATGGTAGTTCTATTATTTATTTATTTATTTTAATTTTACTATATTATGTAATGTTAATCACCATACATTACATCATTAGTTTTTGATGTAGTGTTCCATGATTCATTGTTTGTGCATAACACCCAGTCCTCCACGCAGAACGTGCCCTCTTTAATACCCATCACCAGGCTAACCCATCCTCCCACCCTCCTCCCCCCTAGAACCCTCAGTTTGTTTCTCAGAGTCCATAGTCTCATGGTTCATCTCCCCCTCCGATTTCTCCCCCTTCATTTTTCCCTTCCTACTATCTTCTTTTTTTTTTTTTTAACATATAATGTATTATTTGTTTCAGAAGTACAGGTCTGTGATTCATCAGTCTTACACAATTCACAGCACTCACCATAGCACATACCCTCCCCAATATCCATCACCCAGCCACCCCATCCCTCCCACCCCCCACCATTCCAGCAACCCACAGTTTGTTTCCTGAGATTACGAATTCCTCATATCAGTGAGATCATATGATACATGTCTTTCTCTGACTGACTTATTTCACATAATACCCTCTAGTTCCATCCACATCATTGCAAATGGCAAGATTTCATGGGGGGTTTTTTTTGATGGCTGCATAATATTCCATTGTATATATATATACCACATCTTCTTTATCCATTCATCTGTTGATGGACATCTTGGCTCTTTCCATAGTTTGGCTATTGTGGATATTGCTGCTATAAACATTGGGGTTGCACGTACCCCTTCAGATCACTACATTTGTATCTTTGGGGTAAATACCCAGTAGTGCAATTCCTGGGTTGTAGGGTAGCTCTATTTTCAACTTTTTGAGGAACCTCCATACTGTTTTCCAGAGTGGCTGCACCAGCTTGCATTTCCACCAACAGTGTAGGAGGGTTCCCCTTTCTCTGCATCCCCGCCAACATCTGTCGTTTCCTGACTTGTTAATTTTAGCCATTCTGACTGGTGTGAGGTGGTATCTCATTGACGTTTTGATTTGGATTTCCCTGACTAGCCTTTCTTCTAAAAAACGTTGACAGTGGGCCCATTTGTCTGTTGAGGTTAGCATCTGAAAATCGTATAGCATCCGGCGTGGCGAACACTGCTTCTCAGTCTCCTCCCTGAAGAAGGGTGCATATGGCTCCCGCTCACCCCGCAGCTATTCTGGGTCATCCAGAAGGGAGGCCAGGACAAGCCTCTGTGCTCTACTCGTCATGACTCTCCCTCCATCCAGCTAATCTCACCCTCCAAAATGGTTTATGACTACGTTATGCAGAGTGTGGTCCACGGAACCCCAGGCCCACCCTTCCTGCTTGCATCTGAAGCCATATGTGTTCTTTATATTGACAAGGGGAAGGGAGACTAAAGACACTGGCTTCTGTTGGGAACGGTGCAGAGCACTCATTCCCCACCATCGCCACCCCCTTTCTCTTTTATCAAATTAAGGAATTCACTTGCAGTGAAAATATCTACACGATCATCCTCATCCTCCTAAATCTCCACTCTGTACTTTGTCTTTTTCAATAATTCGGTGGCTCTGACCTCCTCCTTCACTTTCCCCTGGCACCGCGATGCTTGTGAGTTACTAGTGCTCACGGGCCATCAGGACACCTCTGTGCAAGTGTGTGCCAGAAGACATAACCAGTGGCATGGAAGAATGGGAATGTTCAGACGGTCTCTCGGGGTGTCATTGGGGAGAGAGCACCACTGTACCTTAGTAGTGTCAAAATCTCCCCCTTTCGCGGGCCATCATTTTAAAATAGAATATTAACCATAAAAGATGAGATCTTACCATTGGCAACAACATGGACGGACCCAGAGGGTGTTATGCTAAGCGAAATAAGTCAAACTGAGAAGGACAAATACCAAATGACTTCACTTGTATGGGGAACTTCAAAAACAAAACAAATGAATAAACAAACAAAAAGCATAATGAGAGGTATAGATACAGAGAACAAACTGATGGTTGCCGGTCGCGGGAGGGGGTAGGCAGAACGGGGGAAGGAGAGTGGGAGATACAGGCTTCGAGTGGTGGAGTGAATGAGTCATGGGGATAAAAGGTACAGCACAGGGAATATAATGTTGTAATAGAGCACTGGATGGTGACAGCTCCACTTGGGGCGAGCAGAGCATAATATGTAGAGAAGTTGAATAATGATGTCGTACACCTGCAACAGTGTAACACGATGTCTCGACTATATGCGAATAAAAAAAATAAACTATATGGGGCACCTGGGTGGCCCCGTGGGTTAAGTGTCCTGACTCTGGATTTTGGCTCAGGTAATGATCTTGAGTCCTGGGACCGAGCCCCACATCAGAATTCAAGCTCCCGCTTGCGTGCACTCTCTCTCTCAAACAAATAAATCTTTTTTAAAAATAGAATAGACTATTAAAGCAAGTTGGGAAAACCACAGGAGGGTCTTGATTCTGACCCCGGCTGCTTTGGGTAGTCACTACAGCCAGGGAGAGGCTCCCTCATTTACTGAAAGAGCAAAGACCCCAAACCACCCGGTGGTGACCGACTCCTCTGAAATCCTTTCTGCAGTGTACCTGGTTCTAAGAAAGTATCACTTAGGAAATGCTTCTGGAGAAACCTCGTGAAGACCCTTTGTTCCAAAGGAAGGACCAGTCACCTGCTGTGGCCCCGGGTTATGGCGGCAGCATCCACCTGGGACGGCGGGAACCACTAGCAGAAACAGTGTAAGAGGACACCTAGAAAGGAAAGGGCAGGAAAGACAAGAGGCAAGAGGTGAAAGAACCCAGACCACGGTCCTCGGCGCAGCCTGGGACAGACAGGCAGCCGTATCCCTTGCAGTGCCCTTCATGCAACCCATGTTCTAGCCCAACATAGGCAAGGCACATTTCTGCTTTATGCTGAAGCCTTTCCAAATGGGAGAGCCGGTTCTGAAGGGAGGGGGTCGTGTTCGGTGAGGAGCTGCTCTACACGCGTCCGGATGGCTCTCTCTCTGGCCGCCAGCCGGGGAACCTGGTGGGTGGTCTCAGCCGGCTCAGGACAGCGAGGAAGCCCGAGGAACCAAGGCCGCGGCTGCTGGTGCCATTTCAAAGGCCAGAAAGGAGGGAGTGTGGATCTCTAACTTGTTCTCACAGCGAGGGAAGTGGGAATTGGAGGGTGTGGAATTAGCAAAGGCCAACCGGGTGACTACACTTGCCCCATGACGCAGTTCCCCACCAGGAACAGCCCTAGGATGGCAGACGTTGGCATTTAAATGTTAGAAATGCTCTTTCTGACCTTTCACCGCTAATGGGCCTGTGTCTTTCTTTCCCTTCAGGTCCACGTCGGCCAAATGTATTTGACTGACAAGATTATCATTGAGAATCAAGAGAAGCCTAGGACCTAGGGGGCCGGGACCAGCCACCACCAGCAGCCGTGGACCAGCTTCAGCATCCATTCTGCGCTTGGGGTGGGGGCTCCCCCCAGACCACAAGTGGCCTCTTCCATCAGCTTAGCATAGCCTCTTGCTTGGCCTGCCCTGTAGGAGCTGATAAACTGAGTCCGGTTTCCATTCTTCTGCAGCCTTAGTGGAAAAGGGTGGCTGGCTCTCCTTGATTCAAGTGTCCGAGTGAAGAGCTGGAGCTGGCTCAGAATAATGCTGTGTATTATTGCGTCTCCTCTCGACCCCACTCCTCTTTTGTATCTCACCACCACCTGTATAGAGCCCCTCCACCCTCTGTCTCTTCGTTGACAATAAACAGAATTGTCTCCCGAAGCCTTCCTACACCAGATACGCTCCTGACTATGAATGCACTTTCGTTTCCTGCTGAGGCAGGGCCTGCAGAGGGCGGTGGGGACCCAGAGGGAGGGTCCAGACCCGAGCTGAGCCCTCCCTTTGTGGAGACAAGTCTAGGCACCCAAGATTTGGAGGGCAGCATGGAGTAGGGCAAGGCCAAAGGGGTAGAAGGTGCATCCCACAATTTATAGCTGGGCCCAGTGCAACCACAGAGGGGCTCACCCCTGGCTCCCCACCTGGAGACAGGAGACTGGTGACCCTGCTACTCCGAGTGTGGTCTGAGGATGGGCACCAGCAGCCCTGCCTGGGAGCTGGTTGGAAATGCAGAATCTCAGGCCGCAGCCCAAATGCTTTGAATCCGAATCTTGAGTCTAACACATCCAGGTGCCCCCAGCCCACGCTGAGGTTGGGAAAGGGCCACTCGGCTCTGCCTCCCAAAGCTGGCTTCCCTGAGCTCCCTTCACAGAGCCATGAGCATCTGCAGAATTGGAGAGTTTTTTTAAGAAGAATTTCTCAGCGCTTCCCTCCCCTCAGATTCTGACTTAGTAAGTGAGAGGTGAGGCATGATCATTTATATCTACATTTTTAAAGGTCCCCTGGTGTTTTTACGTCTAGTCAGTTCAGGAAACTCTGCTTTTTGAAGATGTTGCAGGTAATAAAGACATTTGTGTGCATTTAGCCTTGGAAACACATTAGCTAAAAACATAATAAGAAGGTATTAAATAACTTACTTGATTTCTGGGGATTTTATGGGGCACCCAGATACTATCTGAGTGACTTGTTTACCTTTGTAAAAGGCACTAAGTGAATTCATGACTTAAGGTGTTGAGGTTTGGAACAGGCTCATATGAATATTTCCAGATTCTAAAATGACAGTGTCACTGAACCTGCCACTGACCCACGGCCCCTGTCATTCTAATTCTTATAGTCATGTGAGTCAAGTCTGGGTCCTCATCCTCTCCCATGTGAAAAGATCACATGTGCCCTCCTCACCCCCAGATGGTGGATTTTGCTGTGCATTCAGAATAAATTACGAGTGTACTCCTGGTTGGCAGTACAACTTAGGATTTCAGAAGGCTTTTGCCCGTGGATACTCTTGTACACCTGCACCTTGGTAGGTCTTGGACCTGACCCCCACCCCGCAAACAATGTTAGCGCTACAGTGCGGAGTAGACAGTGAGTATAGGTGAAGTGGGAAATGTGCTCTCTCTCTCCGGCTAACTGTCATGGGACAGAGTAACCCACCCTGGGATGTGCGGCTCTCGGTCACTTTTTCCACTCTGCGTCAGTAGGAAATGGTCCAAGGACTAGCTAATGAATGTCACCTCTGATTTACACTTAATGAATTAAAGCAGCTGCTACTTGGAAACCTAAGTCCAGGGTTGAACCTGTCCCCTTGAAGTGTCAAGTTACTAGCAGGGTATCCGTTCCAGAGGAGACTTCCCCCCCCGCACCCAGATTTGAGTCACAGAGGCAGTGGACCAGGCAAACTTAGCTCGTTCTGCAGGACATAACAGCAGGTCACTTTTATGTTAATTAAAGCCCATGGGGACGTCTGGGTGGCTCAGTTGGTTGGGCGGCTGCCTTCAGCTCAGGTCATGATCCTGGAGTCCTAGGATCAAGTCCCACATCGGGCTCCCTGCTCAGCAGGGAGCCTGCTTCTCCCTCTCACCCTCCCCCTTCTCGTGCTCTCTCTCTCATTCTCTCTTTCTCTCTCTCTCTCAAATAAATAAATAAAATCTTTAAAAAGATAAATAAATAAATAAATAAAGCCCATGAATGGGTTTGAACAGGTCCAAAGCCTTAAACAGTTTAATTTTTGTGACTTGGATAAGAATAACTATGCATTAGGAATATATAGAAAGACATGAAAAAATCCTGCCCCATAAAATCCACAGTCTAGAGCCTGTCTTCCAGGTACAGGTGAGGCAGGCAGAGCCTTGCACTGGGCACTCCTCAACTCAGAGGACCCAAGGTGGACTCCAGAGCTTTGAATAAAGTGACATGCCCTTGGGAGTGTCTGTTTCTATAGTTAAGTGTTCCCCATGCTCGAATGGAGCCCCACATCACACTCAGCCTCGCGGATCTCTCTAGTGTGCTCGGCTGTTCTGAAGGAGGGATTCGGGCTGGAGTCTGGAGACCACTTTGCGGTGTCAGCATTTAGCAAGTGAGAAATGCCAATACGAGTTAACCTCTGAGACAAAACCATTGGCCAAGCACAGCTATTCTCTAGACCTCCGGAGATGACACTTGGTTGGTCTGGCTATCATGCTTTGATACCCGGGAAGCCTTTCTTGAGCACAGGCATGGCTATGTTGTTCTGATGGCTGTTGTTCTCTGGACTCTGGAGCTGAAAGATGATCGTGGATCTGACGTAGCTAGCTCCACATCTACTCTGCCCTGCTACCAACAGCAGTTACTTTAAACTCCCTTCATCCATAGCTTCATCCAACATCTCCAGCGCCTGAATACAACCAACAGCGCCACCCGGCATTCAGGAGCGAAGGGGACAGGCTAGGGGGACATCTGCAGAGATGACAATATGGCGGAGCTGCCAGGCATTAGAGTCCACCTGATCCAACCCCCACATCGGCAGGTGTGAAAACCAAGATCCTGAGCATCCCGGGTCATCTGCAGCCCTTTCCCTGCCACCCCTTTTGCTGGTCTTTTCGTTCATTCAGCGCTGACTGCGAGCCAGCTGGTGCCAGGCGCCAGGGAGAGACCAGTGAACAAGGCAGCCCCTGCCTTCACAGAGCTTGCAGTCCAGCAGGGGAACTGGATGAGAAAGGACACGTCTGAGGAGTGTTACAAAGGCTGAAATAAAGGTCTTCTAGGAGCTGATGGGGGGGTATCTGGAAAGCCCTCCCTGAGAGAAGGGTGATTTAAATTGAAGATTAAATGAGGAGTTGGCTGGACAAAGGGTAGGGAGAGGAGCTCTCTAGGCAGGAGGAACAGCATATGCAAAGACCTGAATGGGGGGGTGCGGGGGTAGGAGGAGAGCACCGTGCAAGGAACTACCTACAGGCAGCCCAGGATGGCTGGCAAGCAAGGATGAGTCAAAAGGCAGGGAACACACTGCAGAAGGCCCAGGGAGCCTTGGCCTGCGGCTGTAAGAAGCTATTGAAGTTTTTCAGCAGGATGAAGTTTGTATAGGGGGAATCGATTGGGAGAGATGCAGGGAGACCACCTTTTATGGGCGGTGGGGGGAGGGTTAGATTGGACACTAATCCAGGTAGGAGATGGTAGTGACTTCACCTAGGACGGTGACGGTTGCAAGGTAGAGTCAACATCACCCTGAGAAGAGCTTGCTTTGACGCAGCTGCTCTCCCAAGGCTAGTGAGAGACACGTGGAGCAGAGGCGCCCAGCTGAGCCTCCCAGCCAAGTCTCGCTGAGGTCAGTCCACTGCAGCCAAGCCCTGGTACGGAACAAATTACTGTTTAAGGCACTAAGTTTGTGGGTGGCTGTGGAGCAATGACAAGCTCATACAGAGAGCTCGTATGATAATACAGACATATTATCAGGGCCACCTAGCAAACCAAAGAGTAGGTAGGCAAACTTGGTAAAACTGGGGGGCTCCTGTGTGGAGCCCATTCCACAAGCACCCACAGAGTACAGTTGTCAAATGTCTTACAGACGAAAGGGCTTGCCAACCACTGGGCCCCATTAGTGTGTGCCTAGCACAAAAGAGGACCAAGAAAAGAAGGAAAAGGGAGTCAACAGGACTTGATCATTGATTGGATGTGAAGTGCAGAGAGGGTGTCACGGGAGTCCAGGAGGGGTCCCAGGTTTGGGGCCTGGGTGACTTAGCAGAGGTTGGGCCACCAGCTAAGACAAGACAGCAATGGGCACTGTCTGAAGCTTTGTCCACCTGCCAAGTTCAAATAACCTCAAGTTCAAACAGGAAGACTAGCATCTACAAATGTATCTCTTACTTCCAAAGGTTGAAAATATTATTTCCGGTTTTTCCAAACAAAGAAAAAAATCCACTGGAAGAAAATTTAAAAGACCCTTAAAAGAGATTTTACCCATAGCTCTCTGTACAACAAATATACTCCTTCTACAGATAAAGCCTACAAATATGTATTCTCTCTGGGGACAGGAGGAGTAGGGGGAAAGTTTTCTATATTTTGTAAAAAGTGTAAGATTTTTAAAAAGGCGAAGGAAGGTTGGTCTACATATTCTAAGAGTATGGTTCTAAGAATGCAACTAAAATGCACAGTAAAGGGGCGCCTGGGTGGCTCAGTCATTAAACGTCTGCCTTCGGCTCAGGTCATGATCCTGGGGTCCTGGGATCGAGTCCCGCATTGGGCTCCCCGCTCGGCGGGAAGCCTGCTTCTCCCTCTTCCACTCCTCCTGCTTGTGTTCCCTCTCTTGCTGTGTCTCTCTCTCTGTCCAATAAATAAATAAAATCTTTACAAAAAATAAAAAATAAAAAAAAATGCACAGTAAAATATCAACAAGTATACAGAAAATGCACCAATATGTTTTATAACAGAATGAGCTGCTTAGGTTTGTTCGGTCGCTTTCCAGACTGAAGGATATCACAGGTACTGAGGCCAGGCTACAAATATAGCTGCAGCGGAAGAAATGATAAGCACTCAAAACACAGAAGGAGAAAGCATTTCCTACGCCAAGAATGATGTTCTCTGAGTTGGGAACTCTTCTCCTGGACCTCCCCACAATCACGAACAGGAAGTTCTTTTCCTTGGTAAATATGGCCAGAACCCAGATGACCAATTCTTTTTTTTCTTTTTTTTTTTTTTTTTAAGAGAGAGAGAGGGGGAGGTGGGGTAGAGGGGGAAGGAGAGAGAGAATCCCAAGCTGACTTCATGCTGAGCGCGGAGCCAGACCTGGGCCTCAATCTCAGGACCCTGAGATCATGACCTGAGCCAAAGATCAAGAGTCTGTCACTCAACCGAGTGTGCCACCTAGGAGCCCCTAGATGACCCATTCTTGACTAAAGACAATCATATGAACCGAAGAACATTTTAATAGTTCACCGCATTAAACTCTGCCGGTGGCTTCATGACTGCAACCCAGTGGGTGATTCAGAAGCCACGAGAATCGGCCACGTTTTCTAGATCTTTGGAACAGATATCTGGTGAGGTCACGCCAGTGAGGGTGGGGAAGCTCATGCAGATGTTCATCATTATGAACAAAAGAAACCATCCACAGAAACTTGTGCTTCGCACATCCCGGGTTGGCACATGCCTCATCGCTAATCTAGTATTGGCCAGTTGTTACAGAACGATCTGGAAGAAAGCTGGAACTTGGTAGGGAAAGCAATGATTTGTGTATGATCCAGCAGGCTTTTCCTGTGACCGCTTGCCCATCCCCTCTATGGACAGCAGCTCCCCTCGCCTCTGAGAACAAATAAGATCTTTACTTTTCAATCTTTCTGCAGCCCTTATCAGTACCTCAGGGAGCCATTCGTGAAAATTGCTTCTCATGTTGAGATCCATGTGAGAAATAAGATAGATAATCTTGCTTTTGCTCCAGGGCCAAGTTTTTTTTTGTTGTTTGTTTTTTTGTTTTGTTTTGTTTTTAAAGATTTTATTTATTCATTTGAGAGAGAGAGAGAGACAGAGCACAAGCAGGGGAGCAGCAGAGGGAGAGGGAGAAGCAGGCTCCCCGCGGAGCAGGGAGCCCGATGCAGGGCTCGATCCCAAGACCTGGAGATCATGACCTGAGCCGAAGGCAGACGCTTAACCATCTGAGCCACCCAGGCGCCCTCCAGGGCCAAGTTTTAAGTGCAAAGAAGAACTGGCAGAAATGAATCTATGATCTTGACCTAAGGGGACCACTGACACCACAATGGTAACAGCAAACACAGTCTGTGTCTTGCCATCTTGAAATGGGACCACTCACAAATGTTGACACCAAGAAAGCTGCAGGTGCACTTGTTGGGGTCTTTCCGAACCGGATGGCCGCAGACTCGGCATGCCTGTGCTGACCAGTGTGGCCGTGTCCATCACGCAACGTTTGGGCTGCGCCTCCCAGAGAAGCTGGACTTCTGGGGATCAGCAGGCTTAGCAGGAAAACAGCTTCTTCTTTTTTTTTTTTAAAGATTTTATTTATTTATTTTGACAGAGAGAGAGAGACAGCGAGAGAGGGAACACAAGCAGGGGGAGTGGAAGAGGGAGAAGCAGGCTTCCCGCCAAGCAGAGAGCCCGATGCGGGCTCGATCCCAGGACCCTGGGATCATGACCTGAGCCGAAGGCAGACGCTTAACGACTGAGCCACCCAGGCGCCCCAGGAAAACAGCTTCTTAAAGATGATCTCTTCCTACTGCAGTGATACGTGTTCTTAGAACGTTTGATGGATGGTACTAAACCCTTTTTTTTTCATTAGCCCCAAAGTTACTTTATTTTCTTTGTTTGAGAGTATCACTTAAGTGGCTGTCACTTAATTTCTAAAACATTTCGATAAAACTTCTCATCAGGGGGCAGTTGAGTGGCTCAGTCGGTTAAGTGTCTGACTCCTTATTTCGGCTCAGGTCATGATCTCAGGGTACTGGGATCGAGCCGCACGTCGGATTCCCTGCTCAGCGGGGAGTCTGCTTCTCCCACTCCCTCTGCTGCTCCCCTTCCCTTGTGTTCTGGCTCTCAAATAAATAAATAAAATCTTTTTTTTTTTTTTTTTTTTTTTTTAAGATTTTTATTTATTTATTCATGAGAGACAGAGAGAGAGAGGCAGAGGGAGAAGCGGGCTCCCAAGGAGCAGGGAGCCCGATGTGGGACTCGATCCCAGGACCCTGGGATCATGACCTGAGCCGAAGGCAGACGCTTAACCATCTGAGCCACCCAGGCGCCCAATAAATAAAATCTTTAAGAAAAAAAACCCCAATCAGTTACTAAATGAATTCATGTGTCTTCATCTGTCTTGAATACAGAGACAGTTTAATAACAATGTAATTAGTTCTGGGTTTTTAAAGGAATATTTCACTTAGGTGCCGAGAGGTGATATACACAGCACACACACGATACAGGATCAAGGGCTGCAACATTAATGTCCAGTATCTATCTCATCAGGATTTGCCATAGTTACTCTTCCACTCATGCTTCAAACATGTAACATATTTAAGATGACTAAGTGGCCACATTTTAGCATGTATTTTCACTTTAAAAGCACTGAGTCTTTGTGGGACTTGGTAAACAGAAGCTTGTTCAAAGGGGGGAAAGGATGTATCAGTAACTCAGACTGCAAAAAAAGAAAACATTTCTTTTACTAAAAAAAAACAAAGTTGGAAGACAGGACTACGGAGCAATGAGAGGAATGAGGATGGTAGAAACTAACTAGCCACTGGGGCCAGACGCCCGAGTCCTGGGGCTGCCACCTGGACAAGGGGCTCTAACTCCGGCTAGGCCATTGGACTTTGTGACATTGCCTAAGTCCTGCATCCGGGGCCTTTGCTTCTTCCAGGCAATGTGGGATAGTCAGATCCCAGGACCCCTACCAACCTGTCTAGCTGTAAAAGCTTGTAATTCCAGTGAAATCAAAAGGGAAGAACCCATTCTTTGAATGTCTGTTTTTGGGATAATTAGCAGGAAATCTTCAGGACCCGTCCCCTGAGTAGTACGGGGGTTCGGTGCTATTTGGGTGAGCCATTGTGTTCAGCCCAGCCCATGATCCATGAGAATGTGGATTTAGGGTTACACGGGGCACTGCAGCCAGCTGGGCTCTCTGCAAAGGCACAAGGAAGTCCCAGAGGCAGACCTTGGCCCCTCAGAATCCTCCCCAGCCTCCAGGCCAGTGTCTGACCAAAGAAGTGGGTTTCCATTTTTTTTCTGAACTAAAAACTTTTTCTTGGGGGCGCCTGGCTGGCTCAGTCAGAGCATTCGACTCTTGATCTCCGGGTTGTGAGTTCAAGCCCCACATTGGGTGTGGAGCCTACTTTTAAAAAATAAAAATAAATATAAGTTAAAAAATGAAAACTTTTTCTCCCTGGTTTCTACTGGCTGCTGAGATTCCTAAAGCAATGTTTAGAGCCTGCTAAAAATGAAAGGGGACATCCATCTCTCGCTTACTCTTAATGCACCAGCAATAACTTTCGCTTTGCATGTTTTCCTACCAGTCATGTGGTTAAAAAAGAACGTTCTGAACGTACTCAAGGAAGAGTGAGCACTTTGGGGTAGAGGAAGGTTGTGGGCCGCCATGAGCCAGGGGTTCCTGCCCCCAAGAATTATTTGGGGACCGCAACTAAACACATGTAGAACAACGAGGAAATGACCAAAGGCTAGCCTGGCTGTGAGAGCAAGAGAACAGCGTGGACCGGAGAGAGCTCGAGAGATCCTGGGGCTTGAATAAGCCTCAGAGTGGGAGTGCAGTGTTGGGACGGGGAAGCTGGGGAGCATTCCCATGGGCAAGGCAGATATACCGAGTGCACAATGGAGAAGAGAGCAAATCATGGCTCCTGGCTCCTGGGGGTTTGGGATTGACAAGAACAGTTCCACAAGGTGGCTCCAGGCTGCAGACATCCCAGACAGTCCTTCATTCTTTTCATCTTCCAGCTCTGTCTCTTCCTGGCAGTGAGATCCCAGATAAGCAGCTTCTCGAAACTTCTGTGTCCCCATCTCTGAAATAGATCTAACTGCCTACCTACCTTACAGGTTTGCTGTGAAGATTGCAAACGCATAATATACATAAAGTTCTTCTACCATATTTGATATAGAATGAGCAAGCAAACTTCAGGTGTTTTATCATTCGTTTAGAGACTGTATCAGATGCCTCAGGAGATGTAGAAATGGACCAGATGTGGATTCTTCCCTTAATATACTTAATGACAGCACATTTTGCACCATACTTAAGACATGTAAGTACCTTTGCAAAGTCTAAGGTGATAAGTTACCTAGGTGGGCCCTACTTTTAGGGCCAGAAGCAGGAAGGGAGGTAAGATCAAAAGGAGAAATTACTTCTGCCTGAGCTGTAAATTCTAGGCTAAGGAGTCTGAGATTTATTTGGTGGGGAAGGGAGCCGTTAAGAAGAGAACGGCGGTACACAGCAGATTAACTGCATAGTGACATACAGAATGTCCCTGAGGGGAGGCAGCCAGGAAATTGTTGTAGTAACTTAGATGCACGGAGTCTAAGGCCTGGCTGGGGTTAGTGGTGTGGATTGGATAGAGAGGAAATAATGAGTCCAAAAGGTATTTCCAAATGTCAGATTTGAGGAGAGATTGGATACATAAAATAAAGAATGGGAGTGAAGCAAAGATAACTTGAATGCTGGGTCCTGAAAGACTGACCGGGTGGGTTGCCTCTCCCCGAAATAAGATGCAGGGCAATGACACATCTCCCTTAAGGCAAACTCGTCCACACACATACACCTCACTGCACTGCTGTATGTCTACAGTTCACATTACTGTGGGTTGTATTTGCAGTAGAGACACTTTGGGGTATCCGCCCATCTCCTGAGACCCCAACAGGAGTCAGGAGCTCTTGACAACCATTTCGCATCATAATCCAACCCCACTTCCAGCCACAGCTAATGGAACGGGGCTGCCTACCCTGGTTGACCCAAAGGGGGCCAAATTTTTTCTCCTAGAAACTCAGAATTAGGAGTGAGATTCTATTTTTATCTGGGCTATTTGCTGGACCTCAAGAGGCACAGACTTGGGAGGTACACCAGCCACCTTCCATCTATCGTGTAGACAGAGAAGAGGAAATCTCTAGTCTGTAGGGAGAGATGAATGCAGCAGAATGGAGCGAGATGAGGCAGACAGAGTCCCTCCTGACTCTGGAAGCTCCAGTCCCTGCAGAGGCCCGGCTGCCTTCGGATGCCACGTGATAGGCCGATATCCATCAAACCAACTCCCCTGTTTGCTCAAGCTGGCTTGAGTTTCTGTAACTTGCAGTTCGGAACATTGACTTATGCTGTTTATTGAACTATGGGCCATGTTGAAGACTACAAGAAGTTCACATTTTTCAGTAAGTTCTGAAATGGAAAATGGAAAGGGGGACCTAGTCCCCATGCCAGTCCCCCAGAAGAAGTAGGTAACTGAAACTTTGATGACAGGAAGTAGGAAGAAGAGGGAGATTGACCTCTTGTCCTGATAAGAGGTCTAGATGTCTAGGGCTGCACCCTCCTGAGACATCTAGGAGGAAGGAAGGAACCCAAGCAAACTCTCCTTTCCTTCTTACGGATGAACTCCAGATACATTGTCTTTCTGTGTTTGTGTCTGTGTGTATTGAACTATGGGGCCATGTTGAAGACTACAAGAAGTTCACATTTTTCAGTAGGTAAGTTCTGAACTGGAAAATGGAAAGGGGGACTAGTCCCTGTGCCAGTCCCCCAGAAGAAGTAGGTAACTGAAACTTTGATGACAGGAGGTAGGAAGAAGAGGGAGATCGACCTCTTGTCCTGATAAGAGGTCTAGATGTGTAGGCTACACCTAGCAGGTCACTGTGGGCAGCAGTGAGGAGGGCACAAGAGCCCACCAGTGAGGGAGACCAGGCGTGGAGACACAGTGTTTCCCCTCCCCAGTCCCCAGCAGCTAGTTGTGAGGATGGAGTGAACTAATCCTGGCACGTGGCTTCACATCCCATGGGAATCTAACCAAATCAAAATTGGCCATTCTCTACAGCAAGAGAGAGACACAGTTGACAAGTTAGGACACCACTGACAAGTTCTGCCCACAGCTGCCCTTGAGGGGTGCATATCTCAGGGAGATGTGGGATGGGACGTGGGCACCTGTAACCTTCTCGCTTGTTCCGCCCACCCTGCTTCAGATGGCTGTGAAGATCTCCATGTGCTGGCCATGACGGCCATGTGCATTGTTCGCAGGTTTTACTACTACGAACAACGCTGCTATTAACTTTCTTGGACGTGCCTCTTGGTGCCCATAGTATACACTTCTGTACGTCTGTGGAACTTCTGGTCGGGGGGTTATGTGTGTATTCCGCTTTAGCAGATACGGCCGAACAGGTTTGCAATGGGACAGGCCCACTCCTGGGATGTCTAGACATACATGCATGTGGGAACAGGGGTGACGTAAAGGGGCTGAGACGCAGCTGTCTGCTGTGGGAGGCGGCAGCTTTTGTCCAAAGCCCTCCGCCACGAGGAAGGATCGTCTGAGGGGAGCAGAGACAGAGCCACCAAGGCCTACCAGCCCTCCCCTACCAGACGCTCAGGCAGTACCAACTCCAGGGATTCTGAGGGTCAGATTTTTTTGAGGAAAACATTTCTTCATGTGCGTGGAGCTGGCTAGGGTTTGTAGAAGAAAGGAAGATGAGAGCATGAGTGCAGAGAATGTGCCTGTAGACATAGATTTGGAGTTGTCCACAAAAAGGCCCCACTTTCCTGAATGCAGGCCCCTGAGAGCCACGTCCCCTGTGTGTCCCCACGTATCCCAATGCCACGGCTCTGCCGGCCACATGGGAAGCGCTCCGTCACCTCTTGCTGCAAGAATGGATAGATTTCTGATGAGGTGACTGAGGGAAGGGCGTGGCCACTGCAGGAGGCACCTGGCTGGCTCAGTCGTAGGGCATGCAACTCTTGCTCTCCGGGTCGTGAGTTCAGGTCCCATGCTGGGTGAGGAGCCAACTCTAAAAAAAAAAAAAAAGAATCATACATAGTCTTCTCCCTGTGGAATTTACAACATCTTTATAAGAGAAAAAAGAGTTACAGGTGGATTTCTGGAGGACTGTGTGGCAGACAGAAGGAGAATCAGTCCCAGAGGGACTGACAAGGAACAGCTTGGAGGGAAAGGAGGCAAATCAGAAGAGGGTGGTCACAAAAATCAAAACGCGTCCAAAAGAATGGATTTTCAACAATATCAACCAGTACTCAACAAACAGGAAGCCCTCCAAGAGTAGTTTCTTGACATAGGGTGGATAATCTTTGAAGAAACGGTCCCAAGGAAATGCAAAGATCTAAGTCAGATGAACGTAGGTACATTGTGTATGTTCTAACCACATACATACACAATACACATCCCATCACGTGAATACCAGGAAACAAATGGCATGTTCCGTTCGTGCAGCAACAAGAACAGTTTGGTTAGTGCCTTGGCAGCCACTGATATGTCGCCCAAGTTGGAAGTTTCATTTATTCTTGCTACATTCGGATGAAGAGAGACAACATCTATCGTCAGAGTGAAATCCGTGGAACCACCTGGCTGAGATCAAAGGGAAAAGAGAAAGATGCTGAGAACCAGCTGTCTGCTTGGTACGTCATAAGTAATTTCCCTTTGTGCTCCCAACAACCTAGTAAGGCGGGAGTTCCTACCCCTATTTTGCAAACGTGCAAACTCACGCTCGCAGGTTAAGGGACCCGTTGGAAAGCACACAGAGAGCTGAGCTGGGGTCAGCTGCAGGCCTGGCTCACTTGGGGCCTGCGTGTCTTTCCCACATCACGCCTCCAACCCTGACATCTAAGTGTTCACCACTAGCATGGCACCTGACAGTGCTTTATTTATTTATTCATGAGAGTCAGAGAGAGAGAGAGAGAGAGAGGGAGAAGCAGGCTTCCCGCTGAGCAGGGAGCCCGATGCGGGGCTTGATCCCAGGACCCCGGGATCATGACCTGAGCCGAAGGCAGATGCTTTACCGACTGAGCCACCCAGGTGCCCAATGAAACTTTATTTATTTATTATTTTTTTATAAAGATTTTATTTATTATTTGACAGAGAGAGAATGAGAGAGAGAGAGCACATGGCGGGGGGAGGGTCAGAAGGAGAAGCAGACTCCCCGCCGAGCAGGGAGCCCGATGCGGGACTCGATCCGGGGACTCCAGGATCATGACCTGAGCCAAAGGCAGACGCTTTACCGACTGAGCCACCCCGGCGCCCCAAACTCAGAGTTCTCCAACCTCTGCAGTGAGGGTTTAGGCCAGACAATTACTTGGGGGTGGGGATCGCTGTCCTGTGCCTTGTAGGAGGTTCAGCAGCACGCCAGCATCCCCCGCCCCAGCTGTGACCACCAAAAATGTGCCCAGACTCCGTGATGGCTTTTAAAGTACCAAACTGCTGTACATTCCTTATTCAAAATACGACGTTGGGTTTGGCCTTTTTTAGACGTAACGCATATAGAAAAATAACCACAGCAAACAAAGTTTTGTTTTGTTTTTTTTAAATCCTCAGAATTTCAAAGACATTTTCAAACCACAAAAATAGAACTATCCTTTAAAAAAATCTTGGAGAAAGATGAAGGCTGCGTTTTGACTACATCTTCTCTGTTTAAATAAACACTAACAAAAATCACATTCACAGAAACCTGTTACTCATCCCAAACATCCCACTGGGCACATTTCTCAAGCAAATCTTAAAACAGAGACTGATGAGGTTATTTCCTCTCACATTATTAGAAAGAACTGTAAAAAAAAAAAAAAAAAAAAAATCCTACAGAATCATGTAACAATCTCCTGTCTGAAATAGTGGCCCATTCTTGCATCTGCCGCCTGGCTAATAAAGGAGCATTTGGCCCCATCTGGCTTCTGCTCAGGAGGGCAGACCCTGGCCAATCAAAGTTGATGGTTGTTTTTGCTCCAGCTCTGAGAACCAGCCCCTGCCCCCAGACAGGGCTGGGAATCTCACCAACTTCCTTTGGCAGGTCACAGCCCTCCACAGGCAGTATCCCTAGAAAGCTCGGGGCCCCCGGACACACGCCTAGTTAGGCTCCGTTGCATTTTAGGCTCTGGAGAAATGACTGGGGTGGGTCAGCGACATCCCAGTGGCAGTCAGCCTTAACAGCATCTGGCTCTGGGCTGACACACGAAAACCCAAGTCCATCTTTACTCACGGAGGGAGCCTTTGCACACCAACCTCTGCGATCACATGATGGATCACGTACCACAGGCCTCTGCCATTGCCTCTTACGTATAAGCCTGCAGAGAATGTTGCTGAATCATTTTAGAAACCCTTGGCTGCCACATTATGATCTGGACAGTGAAGACTCCATTTGTAAGATCTTCTGAACCAGCTGGAGGTGGCAGAGTCAAAAGCCAAGCCTCAAAAAGCTATGCCTTCCACCTCGCAGTGGCCATCAGCTCACTTCTGCCCGCGCCAGGGCCTGCAGGGGCTGGGAGAGGACGAGCCGTGGTCCAAGCCCGAGACCCAAGACGGGAGCCTCATCCCCTTCACCTTCTCTCAGCTCTAGGCAGTGGTAGGTAGTGCCGGGCAGGACAGCCCTGAGCCTCAGAACTCAATGCTTCTACAACTTTTTTTTTTTTTTAAAGATTTTATTCATTTGACAGAAAGAGAGAGAGCACAAGCAGGGGGAGCGGCCAGCAGAGGGAGAAGCAGACTCCCCGCTGAGCAGGGAGCCCGACGCGGGGCTCGATCCCAGGACCCCGGGATCATGACCTGAGCTGAAGGCAGATGCTTAGCCAACGGAGCCACCCAGGCACCCCCTTCATAACCCATTTTGAAGCTGTTGTTTCCTCTGCCAGAAAACTAGTGTCTCCGGGCATGTTGCACCAATACATAAACTCATTTTTAATGACTTCATGGTAAATAGCAAAGTCCAAAATAACATGGGATCTAGGAACAGAAGCAACCTGTAGTTCAGATTTGGGGAAATGGGGGACAAAGGGGTTACTCACAAATCTTTCTAAAGAGGTACTCTTATTACTGTTATTTATTTATTTTTGCAAAAGAACATGTTATGTATTTCACTGTTAAGCACTTGTTTGCGACTTAACATCCGTTTATTTCCACAATTATCCATTTAATATCAATGTATGGATATCTCAGGGACCTTCAAACTCAATTTAATGTATAGACAGGGACCTTCAAACTCAATTTAATGTATAGACAATTTAATGTATAGACATGTTTTAGGATCATAATCCTAAAACAATAGACCTCGCTAATCTTGGGGTCTGCACTTAATTGTGATATGGGTGACACCACAGCTTTGGGATTTCTGGCTAAAAAATGTAACCTCAAAAGCAACACGCCTGGGCACCTGAGAGGCTCAGTTGACTAAGCGTCTGCCTTTGGCTCAGGTCATGATTTCGGGGTACTGAGATTGGGCCCTGCCTTGGAGGCTCAGCAACATGCCTGAAATCTGTGCCTAAAAACACAATTGCTCCTTAAGCAGACAGGAATATGCAAATGGAATGCTCTGGACTATTTCAAGTCTTTCTGAATATAAACTCACATTTCTTTAGGTGTTAGTTAGGAAAAAAACCTCTCTGCAAGAACTCGTAACCTGTTTCACTACACTAGAACAGCCTCCTGACAACAAGGATGTTTTACCGAAAGATGTCGAGGAAGGAACAGAAAGGACATGTCCTCTAGAGAGCACTGCAAGGTGTTCCCTCGAAAGACTATTAGTTTCCCGCGACCATAAACTCCTCGTCTGCTGGAGTGGATGCTTCCTCAACATTACATGCGTGTAGCTATTTACAGAAAAGCCATCTGTAGGATATGCTCATGAATTTTTCAACTTGGAGATTAAATGTTTCAAGCTTAGTTCTCAAAATCGACCTGTTTTCAATCTTTACTCAATTCAGATTTTCAGACAGACTTTCCCATTTCAGGATAACATTAGGATGCTGTTGACTCTCCTCGGGAAATGACCTCAGGTAACACGTTTCAAAGGACCTGAGCAATGCCAACAATAAGAATGGGATGAGTAAATACAATCATGGAGAAATTATACTGGTCTAATTTCTCTAAATGTCTGTAAGGGAGTCTAAAATACCTTTGCTTTACCAGAGATGTTTGTAGATATGTAGATTTCCCAGTTGAACCGGCTCTGAACTCACGACTTAAACTCTTCTATTAGATTCACTGGCAAATCTCAGCGGCACATCTTAAAAGTAAGCCCTTGATCTTTGCCATCTTAAAAACCGATATTCAGCTGAAATGTGACTCTGTTCTCTCCTTGCCAAAATTTGTCCCCGAAGAGACGGCCAAGGTCAAAGAACTAGACTCCACAAAATGCAAATACAAAGTCTATCCAAAAGATTAAAAGAAAATGTAAATCCGAATGAGCCTAAAGTTATGTAGCACTCCAACAACCAGCCCTTGGAGGATTTGAGGACCATTTAGGGCTGCCTTCTGGTAGTCTCCCCGATTCGCTAAAGGGAGTCCAGAGAGGAACATGAAAACACAGCAGGTCACCTGATGGAATGTGTCTATTATGTAGTCGGGAAGAGAAACCCGGGTTGGCCTCTCCCAGCGGGTTTCAGGCTCCGCCTGCTTATCTACAGGATAGCCAGGACCGCTCGGCAGAGGGAAAGCCGGGGTCACTGGGCTGAACCAGGGCTGTCAGTTTCCACCCTGCTCCCAGCCCTTTACCCCTGTCGCCGCACCGAGCACATCCCCGATCTCTGGAAGACCGTCCTGGCCCTGGTTTCATGGGGATTGGCTGGGCAGAGGCTGGGCTGCGAACAGCTCACTGTTTGTCAGCGTTGCTTTATTAAGTTACCACACATCATGGGGCTGTCTTTAACCTACAAACCTGTACTCCATTGTGTGAGTCAAAAATACACGTTCGATTCAGTTCCATGATGCCAAAGAAAAAGGGAAGCATCCCATTTCCTCTCGAAGGCTGTTCCTTGCACTCCTGACAAAGCGCATGTGATGCAGATCACAATACTCCAAGCCACACGCTCCTAAGAAACACGACTGAGGGAGAAAATGGAAAAACTTGGCCTACTAAAATATGCACACCTGCCGTGCCAGAAAGCAGCAATATGGGGAACTCGTGAAATAACGTACAGAGTCCAACACGACAACTCCCCAAAATGAAATGCGCAGACGGCTCTGCTTTGCTGTGAGCGGACAGGTGAACAGACTCCAGAACCATAATGTCACCAGGGGAGACCTCAGTCCGGGTCAGGGCAGAAGGAAGGGCACAGCAGATGAGGCCATGGTCAGCTTGAAAGCCGCCTAAGCACCTGACCCAGGAGAAAGTTCCCCCGCCCCTGCAGCTAAGGTTCTCCGATGATAACTGCCCCACCCCCATGCGCTGCAGGAAAGCTGCCCCGGGAACAGAGGTGCCTCAGCGTCCCCCAGAGCTCAGTGGGCTCCCAGCCCCCAGCGCCCACTCCCTGGAGCAGGATCCTGGCCTCCCTAAGTGAAGTCTTCATAAACCTGGGGATTGTAAGGGGGAAACTCTGTTCCGTACAGACTGTCACGTTCCCGGCCACTGTTTCTGAAACTCTTCAGATAAAGACACACACTTCATTCAACATTCCCTGACCCGGTGACCCAGGGACTCACTTGCCCATAAAGAAGAAGCTGGAATCTCTCTGGTGGAGGTCAGCATCACTAAATGAGCTGAGCAGAAGTGAGTTTTGATCATTAGAGCTGGGCAAGGTATTTCAGCGATTACGTTTCAACCAGACTGACCCCTACTGCCTCAAGTTGAGGTAAATATTCCTGCCAAAAACCAACAACTGAATGTGGGGATTTTGCTTTGGGGGATGAGCGTGTGAGTTTTCATACCATTCAGGAAATATGTTCTTAAATACTTCCTTAGTCTGGTCAGTATTGCCCCTTCCTCTGAAACCGCCTTTTCAAAAACAAAACCTACTTAACTTCCTTAAGTTTCTTCACAACATGCTCGTTATCAGTCTAGGATGAAAAGATGGCATTTTATAAAATAAAATTGGCATTTACAAGATTGCCCAGTACTTCGAAAGGCTATCACCACATTTACACAGACTGGGCTGTTCCAAGTCTTTCACAAAAGTCTGAACCTCAGAAAAGCTATTCTCCATGATTTGGGAGACAGCAAAGCTAGACTGATTTCCTTACCTAAAAGCCAGGTTTGACATTCGTTATATTGTGAACTAAGTACTTCTAAAATTAGTTGCTTGAATTCCAAAATATACTTTTGGAAGTCAATAATGGTTTGTTGTTTTTTTTTTTTTTTTAAGAATAGACAGTTTGCTCTTCATACCTCTTTAGAACCCATTTCTTATTTTATTCCAGATTTGAAGGGTTACCATTTTAAAGAGTGCCAGACAAAGGGATCTCTATTTTAATCTTGATATTGGGCTCCTAATTTCATCCTTGTGTAATTTTTAAAAATCCCAAACAATCCAAAATAATGCGTAATTATCATAGGAACTGGCATTTCAAACTGTGCTGTAGGCTATATACACTATCAATACTTTTCAACTAAAACGTGTTCCTAAACACATAAGAAAAATACAAAAGATATTTATCTAAGTGTTATTATGCAATAATGCACTCTTTAAAAAGAAATATAGTATACAAGATCCAAAAAGGGACATTGCTTATTTTTATAACAGAAAAATGATGTAATTCTAATGATTGCTTATTTTTATTGTTATAAAGTTTTTTTTATAACTAGATGTGAATTAAGGGTTATTATTTCATAGGCGTGGCTATTTTTTAGTCTGCTTTACTCCAAATGTAAATTATAATTTATTAGTTTCTGATGGCTTTCCACTAATAATTATTTAAACATTTTTCCCAGGATCAATGAATTACCTCTGGCAAACACTGTTATAGTCAAAAGGGATGTCTCCAAACCAGAAGCTAAATTAAATACTGCTATGGCTTCTCATGTTGAAGCATGGAAGTATCTGGCAGTTTTTGTAGCTTGATGTCAATTCAGATGGATGCTATATTTCAGCTGTACTGATTTATTATTATTTCTTAGATGAAAGAGGACAAGTAGATTCCCCTGTGTAGTAATAATTGTACATTTGGTGTCTTAGTGTTTATTCTAACCAAGATTACTGAAAGTAACGTAAGCAGTATTACCTCTAAACGAAAGAGGTTACTTTCAAGTGGCAAACCTTACTAAAAGTTTAGCTGCTTTATTAAGTGTAACTCTCAGCATGTAGTGTTAAAAAATAGTTCTCTAGAACAGGAGTTGGCAAACTTTCTCTAAAGGACCAGATAGTAAATAGTTTAGCTTTTGCCATATGGTCTTTGTTGCATCTACTCAACTTTGCTCTTGTAGCAGGAAAGCAGTCAGAGATGATATGTAAATGAATGTGCATGGCTTGCGTTCCAATAAAACTTTATTTCTGGACACTGGAATTTGAATTTCATACAGTTCTAATGTGTCGCAAAACAGTATTCTTCTCTTGAGTTTGTCCAACTGTTTAAAAAATGTAAGAATCATTCTCAGCTCTCAGGGCCTATAAGAACAGATTTCAGGCTGAATTAGGCCCATGGGCTGTGGAATGCCTACCTTCGTTCCCATAAAGCAACAGTAGAAACCATCCTGCCTTAAAGATTACCATTGCAAAATGAACTGATTGTACTAGTCATGTGCCGGAAAATATAAAATCGAAAGAAAGACAAATTACCAAAAGATGAGCAAGGCGTGGCTAAAAATCAGGCCCTCACCCAGGATGCTCACCTGTCCTGCTCATGCAAGGCCACTTCATCCTGGCATCCACGGCCATCAGCAGGTGAGTGAAGAAGGCCAGCCTGCAGAGCACCCATCTGGTTCTGAGCAGCACATACTTGCTGGGCATGCTTCATCCTCTGTCAGATCATCACTACCCACTGTGGCTCCGAGGGGGGACAGAAAGACTCCTGTCCCTCCCTCCTCCCCCCCATCACGCAGCCCCTGACAGTCAAGCTTCTCTGACTGCTAAAGACCCAGAGAAGTCTAGCAGCTAAGCTATTCTGTGCTCTGCCTACACAAAGGGGGTTGAGGGTCAGCGACCCTGCAGCTTACAGCAAACCGACCAGACTACTCTGGTGTGTCAATTCACCAAGCACCTTATTTTGACAGCGAACAGAAGCCTTCTAAAAGAACATTTTTGCCCAGAATGGGAAATCTGGGCCTCTCCACTTCAGAGAGGAAAGACTGAAGAAAGGAAACTTGGAAATACTGTTGTTTAATTATTGTTAAAGGGCCAGCATGATCAGCTGAGGAAGATCCCCTGACTATCAAGACCTCCCAAACTCCCCAGGAGCTGAAATAGAAAGTACAGCGTGAAAGGGTGTGCAAGTGGCCTTTATTTTTTAAAAGACGTGTGTACACAAAGGGCCAAGTAAATAACGTCCAGTCTGTGCAAACATCTCCCAGATCCCAGTTAAGAGAAAAGGACAGCCCATCCAAGGCCCCACCGGTTTTCATCGAGAAACGGGCCGCTGTGTGAAGGCCCGGGCGCACCCCCACGGTCCGGCGCCTTCTCTCCGCACGACGTGGCGGGATGCCTTTCCTTTCCCTGAGACCCGAGGCGTCTGCAGCAAGCTGCAAAGGCTAAAACACGATGTCTGTAGTTGAAAACAAATCCCAAGGTCTTACAGCTGTGCACAGGGGTCAGGACCTTTTTCTTGAAGGCGGCTACGGCTCGGAGTCAAGAATTTCTTCGCATTCTGGCGCAGGGCGAGAATTCTAGAGGCAGCCGAGGGAGGCCTAAGCGAGGCGAAAACGGGCCGGGCAGCTTCGGTGCTTTGCCCGGGCTCACGACGCTTGCTCGAAGGATCCGTCCTGGTGCGAGTTTACAGCTTTCCTTCTCCGGTGGACGGTGCTCAGGAAGACGTCCCCGCAGGTCACCCGGCAGCTGTGCGGCGGCGCGGGGCCTGGGGCCGGGCCTCGGGCTCAGAGCGCGTCGGAAGGGCGCACGTAGCGCAGCGTGTAGTTGGCCCCCGCGTTGTTGTCCCAGTACTCGCCCTTGGCGCAGCGGTAGCAGACGGCGAAGTGCACCGCGGCGCCCGGCGCGTCCGCGTCTTCCCCCTCCTGGGGCTGCAGACCCGGCGGCAGGTACAGCGAGAAGTGGAAGCGCTCGGCGCCCGGCTCCTCCTCGGCGTCCCCGGGCCCCCCCGACGACGCCTCTGGCGGCTGTGGCTCCGCCGGCTCGGGCTGCAGCTCGGCCGCCACGTCCAGGAAGGAGCGCCACTCGGTGAAGGTGTAGCGCACCGCCACGGCTCTCGGCCCCGGGCAGCCCAGCACCCGGCCGGAGCCCGTGACCTCTGCGCCCGAGGGCGCCGAGCACTGCACGCGCTCCAAGCACACGCGCTGCCGCCGCAGCCGCTCGGCGGCGGCGCTCGGCCCGGGAAGCTCGAAAAGAGGCCGAAGCCGGGGAGGTGGCGCGGAGAGGGGCGCGGCCGCTGCCGCCGCGGCCAGGAGGCCCGGGAGCTGCTCTAGGTCTTGGGCGCGCAGGGGGAAGCTGCGGAGGCGGGAGAGCACGGCGGGAGGCACCTGCGGCTCCTCGGCCTCGCTGAAGTGCTTCACGCTGGCCAGGCTCAGCCCCAGCGCGTCCGCGAACTGCACCCGCTTCTTGCACTTGGCGCAGCAGCCGCCGGCGCTGTGCGGCGCGCCCTCGGCCCCTTCGCCGCCCTCGGGGCCCAGACCCAGGCCAAACCGCTGTCGCTGCTGCAGCAACTTGGCGGCCTCCAAGATCGGGTCCGCGGGCAGGGAGAAGGAACGCGGGAGGCGGCGGCGGCACTCCCACGCCTCCTCCTGCTCCCGGGGGGCAGCCTCTTCCTCCGCGGGCAAGGGCTCAGCGTCGGGGCTCGGGGCCTCCGATGTGCCGCCGCCGTCCCCGCCACTCTCCATGCGGAGGACCCCCGGGGCGGGCAGCCCCTCGGCTGGCGGGGGCTCGCCAAAGAGCGCGGGTCCCTGCTTCTCCGAACTTAGCGTCCCCTGGGGCTCCATGACCCCGCCGGGCCCCGGCTCGCGTCCCCCACCCCCGGCTCAGGGCTCCTCTGGAGACTCAACACCGTGGGTCTTTGCAGGAGCGTTCAGAGCCCGCCCCGGACCGAGAGGAGAAGGCAGTTCCACCGCGGAGCCTCGGGTTTTAGCGGCGGCGGCCCTGGACGGAGTGGGAGGAGGATGCGGGCGTGGGGCCGGCTCGGGGGGTTGAACCTGCCCGCAGCCGGGGAGGGCCCGGGGCGGGGAGGCGCGGGCCGTGGGAACACCGGGGAGCGGGGCGGCGCGGGCCAGGGCGACTGGGCGGGCTTGCCGAAGGCTCGGGCAGAAGGGGAGAGACGGCTTTCTGGAAGTCGAGGCCTCCCTCTGCCCGCCCCGGCGGGGCCCGCGTCTGTCCTGCCTCCGGAGCTCCTGGGGTGCACTGGCGCTCAGCTCTCGTGCACCCGGGCGCGAACTGCCTTCTGCCCGTACAGTCAGCCCCCAGGTCCTGGCGGGTCTGCCCTCCGGCGGGTCGCAGAGCGGCGTCCTCCCGCTGTCGCAGCGGCCCAGGAAGTCCCCGGCCAGGCGCGCAATTAAGGAAGCTCGCCTGCGGGGGAGCCGGGAGGCGGCCGGCCGCGGATGCGAGCGCCGAGCGCCTCCGTCGCTTTCTCTTCCTTCCTCCCAAACTTCAGGGCGCCCGGGCTCCAGTCCCGCTCTCCAGCCGGCCCCGGCCCGGCGCGCTCGCCTCGGCGCTCCGGCAGTGGCGGCGCCCGGGGGGCCGGGGCCGAGTCCGGGGCGGGGACGGTGCCGGGCGGCGCGGAGTGGACGCGGCCCCGCGCCGACAGCTGCCGGAGGCCATTAGCGCGGGGCCCGGGAGCACGTCCCCGCTCCTCCCCGCCCCCCCGCCCGGTCCCGCCCGGTCCCGCCCGCCGCGCTCGGGGCCCGAGGACTGGGGGCCCCGCGGGACCGACGCCGCGCCGCGCTCTCCGCCGCCCCGAGGGTCCTGGCGCGCGCTGGGGCTGCGCTGCGAGGCGGCCGACCTGCGGCTCTGCGGACGGAGCGCGGGGCCCCGGGCGCCGGGGGGACTTTCGATAGTGGGATTTTGTGGTTGATTTTGTCTGGTTTTGATGATCTCGTGATCCCCTTTTTCAGGCCGACTTTGCCCTGGCCGGAGTTAGTGGTTCTCAAACATGAGCGCGCGTCAGTGTCACCTGGAGGGGTTGTGAAACCGGTCCGGGGCCCCACGCTGGTTCGGTATTTCTAACAAGGGCGTACTGATGCTGGGCTCTAGGTCTGTATTTTGGGGAACTACGTATAAACCTGTGTGGACGTGTGGAGTTCCTTGTGAAAAAAGCTAGGGATTCTAGCTTTTTTAGACATAGATCAGTAGAAGCATACATCTGGTGTTTCAGGGCAAAAAAAAAAAGAAAGTAAGAAAAGGAAAGCCAAATTACCCAATAAGGTCATTTAACTGAGGCATTGTAACTAAAATACCTTATGGTCTGGCAGAATTTAAAGGGGAATTAAGAGGGGCCAGTGCCTTAGGCATTTTGGTGAGGGGGCAAGCAGAAGGTGATGAGTAGAGTCATATTAATAGCTCATATTCATGGAGCACCCAGCCATCAACAGTGCTGGCTTGAACTGACTCCTCTTGCATGATCTTATTCTCAGACCGTTTCTACTCTACAAATGGGACATAAAGGCATAGAAAGATTGTTCACGACCCAGGCCTCACAACTGGGTGTGGTGGATTTGCACCCAGGTGATTAAGAGCGAAGATTTCTCCCATTGGTAGGAAGCCAGGGCTGGGGATGGTGTTCATGAGGTAGGGGCTCTGCTGTCCTCTTGCTGGGATGGTAGGTCCTACTGTACCCAATACAGAATACTATAATTACATGTCAACTTGGGAGCTTACAAGAGGAACCAGATACTTCTGGTGTTCCTTCTGGAACAACTCCAAGATTTGAGGAAGAAGACATTATTTTTACATTTAGGTAAACATTTATATATTAGGGAGGTAAGCACAAATTTTGCAAATTATTTGGAAGATAAAATAAGATTTCAAAGAGATTTTGAGGTTGTGCCGATCCTCTCAGGGCATGTGCCCACTGCAGGACTGGGACTGGAGAAGGTGAGAAGCCTAAGGAGTGGGACTTAAGGAGGCATCATTCTCAGGGTTGTGCAGGGCCCTGGGTCCAGCCCTGTTACTCTTCTCTTTGGTGAAAATGTTAGAGGACTCCACCCTCGTGGAGCTCTCTATATATTGGAGGAGACCAACATTAACCAAAAATCCACATAAGCAAATACAGACTCAGCCACTCTAGCAGATGCTATGAAGGATGCAACCTGGCCAGGGAGGCCAGGGAGGCCTCCAGGAGGAAGGTGAGTGGGCCTACAAAGAACAATTCAACCCATACAAGGCCCCACGTGGGAAGGAGTATGGGTCATAGGGAGAGACTGAAAGAAGCCTGTGTAGCCCAAGGGCCGGGGGCTGAGGATGCAGGGGTAGGAAGGGGCCAGCCACTCAGGGCCTTGAGTAACGAGAAACCATTGGAGTATTTTGTTTTTTGTTTTGTTTTGTTTAAGATTTTATTTATTTATTTGACAGACAGAGACATAGCGAGAGAGGGAACACAAGCAGGGGGAATGAGAGAGGGAGAAGCAGGCTTCCAGCTGAGCAGGGAGCCCGACGTGGGGCTCGATCCCACGACACCGGGATCGTGACCTGAGCCCGAGGCAGACGCTAACGACTGAGCCACCCAGGCGCCCCCCTCCCATTGGAGTATTTTGAATCATAGGTGTGACTAACCAGATTTAAGTTTTGAAAGCTCCTTCTGGAAGCAGGATGAAGAGCAGATTGTGGGGGATAGAGGCAATGTAGGTGAATCTGTTAGGAAACTCTCAGTATCTTTCAGGTGAAAGATGATCACACCTAGGTCAAGAGTAGTGGTGATGGTGGTTGAGAGCTATTTAGGCGTGAGACCAGCATGACGTGCTTATGGACCCATAGAGGGGAAGGGGGGGAGGGCTGGAGGTGCCTTGAGGATTTGGACATGAGTGGTTACTAGAGGCAGTCATACTCCCTGGGGGCAGGGACCATCAAGAAGAGGAATGGAGGGAGGGCAAGATCATGAATCCCATTTTGGGCATTTTGAGCTTAATAGATTCTCTGTTCTTTCTGACACCAATTCTCTGACACCACCTGGGTATCCAGCAATTGAAGTCTGATTGTAACTACCCGGAGGTAGTATCAGATCCTGCAGGGTAAAGGGCTCATTCCTGTGAGAGAGCCCCCTTTCAGATGCCAGCTGCACATGGGGTGCCCAGGCCACCACACTTTGGGCCAGCCAAGTACACATTTGGGGGTTCCCACAATTCCCCCTTTCAGGTTCAGTAATCCACCAGAATGGTTCACAGAACTCAGGTCACAGGGATAAGAATGTGCTATCGCAAATATGCCGCTTCGTCATAAGGATTATTTTGAGAAAGCAATTAAAGACAGCCAGCTCAAGATCTTTGTCCTCCCACTTTTTGCCTAAAAGCAGGGCCTAATTTTCCCTTTGTAAAAGTAACATAATAACTATCCACTTCTAAATGTGTTTCCCTCTCTTAATCACCAGAAATGACCCTGGAGATGATGCTGACTTAAGTCTGCATAAACTTACTAAACTTATAACCTACATAAACCTGACTAAATGACCTTTATCTTCCACTCGTTTCCCCCTTATATTTACCTTCCCACTATTACTGCCCCTAGAAGCCCAAGCACCTTTTCCTCTGTCACTTTTCCACAATTTATCACCCTTTGCTAAGGTGGGATATAAGCTCCTTGGCCTAACAGCTTTTAGGGGTTTTCACTTCTCTCTAGTGAAGTGCCCATGTGCATATGAGATAAACCTTTTTTACTCCTAATCTGTCTTGAAGCGCTGTTACTCTTCTCTTTGGTGAAAATGTGAGAGGGCTCCACCCTCATGGAGCTCTCGATATATTGGAGACCAACATTAACCAAAAAGCATACATCCAGTATTTAAGGAGACCAACATTAACCAAAAAGCATACATCCAGTATCTCAGGAAAAAAAAAAAAAAAAAAGAAAGTAAGAAAAGGAAAGCCAAATTACCCAGTAAGGTCATTTAACTGAACCTAAGAGGATAGAGGAAAAGTGTTTCCTCCCCAACACAGGAAAACACTTTATTTGCATTTACCAGTTTATCCAGTTGTGTAAAGGATACAACTCAGGAACAATGAAATGAAAAAGATGTGAGGAGAGGAGTTCAGAGCTTCCAAGCCCTCTGCAGGTACACCACCCTCCCAGTACGTCAATGTGTTCACCAACCAGGAAGCTCTCTGAAGCTTATTGTTCAAGAGCTTTCATAGAGCTCAATCTGCAGCCCCCTCCTCCACCCTGGGCTACCCTGAGGCCATCTAGGGGCCCTACCCTAAATCATCTCATTAACATAAATAGGTGTGATCGAAAGGGGCTCATAACTTAAGGCACTCCCATCACTCAGGAAATTTCCAGCGTTGTAGGCCTTCTGTGCCAGGACTGGGGACAAAGGCCAAACACATATTTTTATTACACCACAGAAGGATATACAGGTCTAGAGCTGAGAAAAGGACAAGGGCCCAGGACTGAGCTCTTAGCAACTAGGGCATTGAAAGGCCAGAAGGAAAAGGATGAGCCTGCAGAGGGATAGAGAATGAGCAGGGCTGGAGGAATGAGGAGAGTTCTGTTCCTCGGATGCCACGGGAAGACTTCAGAAGCAGGAGAGGTAAGCATTCCACTTGGGGCTCACAGGGGCTTTGGGGTCCTCTCTCTTGTCTCCTGAAAGAGGTGGACCCAGTAGGGGATCTGGGTGCCTGAAGTCAGTCATTAAATGATGCAGCATGCAAAATAACTTCAACATGTCATCCACCCCACTGAAATGTATTTAGTCCAACTTCAAACATCATGTGCCTCAGCTGCTAAAATGTTTACTCCAGGCATTCAGAGGCTCCTAGCTTTACAATCATTTCTGGTTACCTACTGCTGCATAGCAAACCACCCCCAGACATAACTGCTTATTAAAATAACAACAGCATTTATTTTCTGCGTGAATCTGCAAGGTGGGCGGGGCTCCGGTTGTGGCTGCTTGGAGGTTGGGGCTGGGATCCACTGATGCTTGGGCTGGAAGATCGGACCGCCGGGCTATCCACTGGCAGTCCTCAGGCATCTCTGTGTGATCTCCAGCACAGTGGCTTCAGGGCTGGTCTGGTAACCTGTTTTCTCAGAAAGAAAGAGAGAGCGAGACGGAGATGCTGCATGACTTTATGGTCTAGTCCAGAAGCCTCCCGGTGTCTCTTCTGCTACATTGTCTTCCTCAGAAGTGAGTCACGAGTGCCAACATGTTCAAAGAGACAGGAATTAGATTCCCTTTGATGGAAGAGTGTCCAAGAAATTGCAGGTGTGTCTTAAAACCATCAAACTATCATAGAGCAGGACAAATTAGAAAGGACTCGAGAATTCAGCTAGCTTAAAACTCTCATTTTTCGGATGAGCAAGCTGACACTCAAAGAGGGAGGGTTGTTCAAACTTTTCACTCAAGGCAAGAATTGAGCTGGAATAAGAACAGTCTTTTGATTCTTAGTCTTTGAGACCATGCCTCAGAATCGCATCTTTTTTTTCTTAAGATAACACCATTCCTTGATGACCACTGGTTTCCTTTTTTGATGGTTAGACAGTTGGGTAAATAAAGCTGATATTATTTACTTAACATGAAACTATGGAGGTGATCAGAACCCCAAAATATGCTACCTTGGCATTGTCTTGGTCTGTTTGGGATGGTATAATGAAAAAACATAGACTGGATGGCTTATGAGCAGTGAACTACTTCCCACAGTTCCAGAGGCTAGGAAGTCCAAGATCAAGCAGATTTGGTGTCTGGTGAGAACCTGCTTCCCAGACAGCTGTCTTTTCACTATGTCCTCACATGGTGGAAGGGGTTCACATGGTGGAGGGGCCAAGGGGGCTTTCTTGAGTCCCTCTCATAAAGGCACTAATCCCATTCCTAAGGGCCCCACCCTCATGATCCAATGATCCCCCAAGCCCCCACCTCCTAATACCTTCACACTGGTGTTTAGATTTCAACATAGGAACTTTGAGGGGACACAAGCATGCAGACCATAGCAGGCACATTGATTATTTTGAAATGAGGACAACTGAGAGACAGCAGATACAGGAAGGGCTCTCTGCCCTCCTCCTTTCTACCTAAAAGCAGGGCATCGTTTCCTGCACCAGGAAAAAGAAAATATTCTTATCACCTGAGACAGAGTTGACACCAAGATGAATGTGGACAAACAAACCTACTAAACTAACTCTTAGCTTCCATTAGCTTCCCCCGTGTATTTCTGAGTCACTTTCCCACAGTTTATTACCCTTAGCCCTGACCCCTTTTTCCTCTGTCTTGCCACATCACCCCATCCCCCCACCCCGCCCCACTGATTATCATTCTTTGTTAGAGTGGTACATAAGCTCTCAGGCCTGTTTATTCCAGTCTTCATTTCTTAACACATGAAGACCTCCACGTACACACAAAACTGCTAACATGAAATCAACTTTTTATGCTTTTCTTTTGTAAATTTGTCTTTTTGTCAGTTTAATTCTTAGGCCCAAACACAGAATCTAAGCGGATAGAGACACCATATATAATATGTTAAAGTATTTCAAAAATACTTACTTTTTAAAGTGTTTTAAAAGAGCAGAAGCATTTTAGAAACATTTCCCCTAACTCTTCCTTAGCTTTTTTGAAGGAGATTGGATTGATTAAGGTAAAGTCACAGTGATTTTTCAGCCATGGAACTTCACAGAAAAATGCAGCCATGGAAACTTCGTAGAAAAATGTCCTCTAGCTTGAGAGGATCAAATTTTGTAGTGCCTTAGGCCACTTTTGTCAGCACAACTGAAATATGGCGTTGGAATGAACCTGTAATAAATTTGAAAAAAACATTACCCTGCTCACCTGGTTCATTTTTCTTTCTTATGTGGGCCTTTTAACAGAGAGTCAAGGAACTCTAAGAGGTCTTAGTATACAGCTGACTCGCTTCAAAAGTGGAGAAAATAAAGCCAAGCGAGATCATAATGATTTGCCTAACCAAAGCCATTAACCAATCTTCTGCTACCCAGAAGATTGGGGGCTGGAATGATCTCTAATACAGCTAGCCCTTGCTCATCACTGTGTGTTAAAATCTACCAGCGTCACATATCCTCACACTGCTCACGGGGATGGTTACTGTTACACCTAGTATGGAGTCATGGGGGCCTACAAAGTTTTTTTTGGTTTTTTTTAAAAGATTTTATTTATTTATTTGAGAGAGAGAGAACACATGAGAGGGGGGAGGGTCAGAGGGAGAAGCAGACTCCCTGTCAAGCAGGGAGCCCGATGCGGGACTCGATCCAGGGACTCCAGGATCATGACCTGAGCCGAAGGCAGTCGCTTAACCAACTGAGCCACCCAGGTGCCCAGGGGCCTACAAAGTTTTAATGAATCACTCTAGTTATCCAGGGTGGAATCTGCCGAGCCAGGATTTGGACTCCCATGGACAGGTCACAGCGCCCTGTCTGAACCCCACTGCAGCCCTCTCTGGGATCCCACTGGAGACAAGTCATGTTGCTTTTGGCTCAAACAAACAAACAAAAAACCCCAAAAATCAAGTCAAAAGGGGCCTTCCCATGTTCCTACAACCAAGGGATGAGGAGTTAACAAGATAGCCTTAAGGACGGATTTTTCTATTTTTATTCTTGATTTCTTTGGTTTCTGTCTTTCAATGAATTTTATTCATGTTTTCTGATCATCAAGATTTTAACATGATTTGCATAATATGTTCTAAGTGTAATTTGTAAGTTTCCTAGAGCTGACTGGCTTAATACCCAACCAATTTTTTTTCTGAAATTAACGGTCATTTAAATATTACATTTTAAAGATTTTATTTTTATTTATTTGAGAGAGAGAGAGAGAGAGCAAATGAAAGAGCACAGTTGGGGGGGAGAAGCAGACTCCCCGCTGAGCAGGGAGCCCAACTTGGGGCTCGATCCCAGGACCTTGGGAGCATGACCTGTCCTGGGATCATGACCTGAGCTGAAGGCAGATGCTTTATCAACTGAGCCACCCAGCCTCCCCTAAACATTACATTTTAAAGAGCCCATTAGAATTGAGTTGACTTTCTATCTATTAACACTTCAAGTTTCATTTAACTTTTTATTCTCATATCAATTTTCTGTCACGTTTAAGTCATTTTACTTATATTTAGTGACTTTTCTCACTTGACTTTGAATGAGTGTAAATACCAGTCTGATCACAAGCATAAACAAATGTGTAAAAACTTAAAGTTCTTGGTATATGTGACACAACTCTGAGTAAACCTACGAAACTAGGAGCGCAAGACTGATACCAATCTACTGAAGTAGTAGCATGGCTGCACAGAGCCTCTGTCAGCTTCTAGAAGGAGGCCCTTCATTTGCCCTCTCAACCTTCTTGTCCAGAGCCTGCCTGCTTTCTCCCCTCTGTGTGTGAGGCAGAACTGAAAGTTTTGGGAAACAACTGGGTTTGACATCTTTCTTTGAAGGGAGGAGGGATGGAAGCCACATGTCTTGCCTTCTCACTACATGACAGAGATTTGGTCTCCTAATAGGGTCCATGACAGCCTGTGAGGGAGTGGAGTGGGCATGTGGCTGGCGAGCTCCACACACACCCCTCTTCCTCCTTTCTGGCAGGTATCCCACACACGTCTTTCCCCTACTCCCCTCCACAGTAGCATTTGTCTGATCTCAGAGGAACCCCCATCCTGACCATGACTGGTTCAGGAATGAGCAAGTGATCCTGCGCAGTAAGTTGTGAGGGGGACGTCTGAAAGGAAGCTTCCAAGGGATGTTTCCTTCTTCCCAAGAGAGAGCAAGAGATGATGCAGTCTCACTTAATCCCCCGGGCCCACAGTAGTCATAACTACCTTGCTACAGTCAGAGGTGAGGTGCTAACTGAGCATGGGAAATGGAAAGTTGACATGAGCTGCTAAGTTGATGCTTCTCAGTGGGAAGGCTATTGGCTTTGTGAGTAGGGCAAGTCTTTGCTGTGACCATCTGTAGCAAACATTTTAAGATCTTTAACATCCATGAGCCCTACCCTCAAAATGCACTGGCAACCCCAGGAATGTGACAACCATAAAATCCATACTCTTGTTTCCAAACCTCCCTCCCCCATTGAGAATCATGATACTCTGTCTTTGGACCTCCGATCATACAACCTTTTGATTTAAACCAGTTTAATTGAGCTTTCTGCTGGTTGCAGCTCAGGGTCTCCTAATAGGAAGGAATTATTATAGTAATTTTGAAAGAAAGAATAAATGAGCCTCAAAGAGGTCAATGAATGTGCCCAAGGATATCAACGAGCAGGTGGCAGAGCCAGCATTTGGCTCTAGATCTAACTTCAAAGCTTGGCTACTTCGTCCCTATTTGCTTTCTCTCCAGGCACATGGAAGTTACTCTGAACCTTACTATTCTGTTTTCTCTTTCCCATCAGTTTCCTCCAAAAGAACAAATGTTGTTAGTTTGTTCAGTGGAAAAATATGAACAAACAAAAACAAACAAGCAAAAAAAATGAAGGACAGAAGTTTTATGTGGAAAAAATTAATGTATGCACAACACATATCTGTTTGTTTATGCATGGTGTATTTCTGGAAAAATCCTATTATAGGGGTTGCCTCTAGGGAGTGGAGCTGAGGGACTGGGGCTATGAGGTGGGAGGAAAACTTACTTTCATTGTAGATCCTTTCTACTGTTTGAATTCTTTGTCTTGTGTAAGTATCTTTTCATTTTATTAAATAGTAAAAATTTTAAAGCACTTATAGATAAATTTTATATTACATATATTTTGCCATATCTTAAAAATATAAAAAAAAGCATTCATAGGATTCAATATTTAAAAACTGAACTTGGGGCGCCTGTGTGGCTCAGTCAGTTAAGCATCTGTCTTCTGCTCAGATCATGATCCTGGAGTCCGAGGATCGAGTCCCACTTCAGGCTCCCTGCGCAGCGGGGAGTCAGCTTCTCTCTCTCCCTCTGTCGCTCCCCCTGCTTGTGCGCTCTCACTTTCTCTGACAAATAAATAAATAAAATCTATAAAAATTGGGTTCATTATAGCACGTGACTCTTCCTTCTCACTGGCTACCTTTGGCTGCTTGGTCTTATTCCTCTGCCCATTCTTCCTTTTATTATAATGAGGACATCTTTTCCTTTTCCATATCACTGTTACCTAGCATGACCTCCACCAGTCCTTTAGCGCAGCCCTGATGGAGGAATCTTACCTGACCTTTGCTTTGACACCATCCGTATACATCTCCCAAGTATGGTCCAAACTCCTTACCTGTAAATAATCTGACTCCAATCACTTTTCCATCCCTTCTTCTCTATTCACCTTAAGAAGTTATTTTCCACAAAATTCTTCTAGGAGCCCCCTGGGCTGATATGAGCTGAGACAACAGAGCCCTAGGCCCTCTGCTCCAAATCTAGCTGAGAAACTGTACTTTTACCTGTGTTACATATTGGGATTCCCCACCATATTGTTTGAGCAAAGAACTCCACAGTAAAATAATGTCATCATCATCACCATCATCACCAACATCATCACGACCATCATCACCATGACCATCATCACCATCATCATCACCATCATTATTACTATGACCATCATCACCATCACCATGACCATCATCACCATCATCATCACCATCATTATTACTATGACCATCATCACCATCATCATCACCATCATTATTACTATGACCATCATCACCATCATCATCACCATCATCACCGTCATCATCATCACCACCATCACCGTGATCATCACCATCATCAACATCACCATCATCATCACCATTATCATTACCATCATATTTTAAGTGCTCTAGAGCAAACTTTTCTACAACTTATTCCCTTAAAAGTGCTTTTGCTCTTCTCATTGCCTGGAATATCCTGCCCCCACCTCCACTTTTTGACCTGGTCTTTAAGGCAATTTCCAAATTTTACCTCCTTTATGACATTTTTTTGGATCAACCTAGTCAGTAATGGTGACTTTTGCTCCGAGGCAGATTTACACTGAAACTCCTGAAGCTTAAGTGTTCTTTGACCCCTTCTGATGTATTCACAGTCATGCTTTTGTAAAATTTGCAGGAGTATGGTGTTTTAACCACAATTAATTAAGACCACTTGTGTGAGGTGGTTTTAGAGTGTCCTGTAGCACTTTGGGATCCAGATGAGAGACAAATGAGTTGGGGACACATCTTTCAATTTAATGGAGTATGTTTAGGTGGTGCACAATGACCTGCATTTGTCTATCTAAGGTGTTATTAGATGTCTGGTGTCAGAATGGCTTCTAGCATGTTACTGTGGCCCACTCTGTCTACTCAGCCAGTGGTGTGACAAGAAGGTACCAGGCCAGCATCAACAGCACCACATGAAGGTGTCCTATGGTGCTGTGATGGACAGCTCCCACATAGTTCCCAGGGATCCTCCCTCCTGATGTTCAGGCTACAGGGAGAAGAAGAAAACTTTTCTTCTAAACTACTAGGTTCTGGGGCACCTTGTGTGGCTCAGTCTGTTAAGCAGCTGCCTTCAGCTCAGGTCATGATCCTGGGGTCCAGGAATGGAGCCTTGAGTCCGGGCTCCCTGCTCAGTGGGGAGTCTGCTGCTCTCTCTCTCTCTGCCCCTCTCCCCTGCTTGTGCTCTCTCTCTGTCTCCCAAATAAATAAATAAATAATCTTTAAACTACTAGGTTCTGGGGACCCTAAAAATTAAGCTGACAAAAGACAGATTAACAGGAGAAAAGGAAACAGTTTATTTACATGTGCAGCACTCATTCACAGGGGAGAAACTCAGTGATAAGTAACTCACAGGGGTGGTTAGTGGTTAGAACTTGGGCTTAAACATCATCTTAACAAAGAACAATAAATTTGTAGAGAAGTGCAAGACAAAGGAAAAAGGATAAACCCTTTTGGAGGTGGTAAAGCTGGTAGGGTAAATATATAGGGGAAACTAACAGAAGATAGTGTTGTTTTAGTAAGTTTCCTCCCGTGCTGCCTGAGCTGATGTGAATCAAGAGTCTTAAGAGCTGTCCTCTTTAGGGTAAAGAGAGGAAAACATTTTTACAAATGGAAATTTATGTTGTGCTTCTAGCCAGATAGGGGGAGGGCAGAGAGCTTTTTTCTTTGTCTACTGTTTCTTAATTTTCTTTAGCTCAAAATAATCCTCATGCCAAAGTGGGCATATTTTGGGATGGCATATTCCAATGCCCTCCATTTTGTATAATCTCTTTTCCTTGAGTGTGGGTAGAGCCCAAGGCCTCCTTCCTACTGAATAGTGATAGGATGTCACTCCCATGTTAAGTCTTCTGTTGACACTCTCTGGCTCTCTCCGTCTTAACTGACATTCTGAAGAAGCCAGATGCCAAGTTGTGAGATGTTCTGAAGGAAGAGGCTCATGTGGAAAGGAAGATTTTTCTTTTACGGTAATTACGTGAAATAGAATTTATTAGCTTCCTGCATTTGTAGGCACAAACCTATAATACATCTTTTACAGCTGCTGTGTGAAAGAAACTTGATGGGAGTTTTCCAAAATTTTCCCTCTCCACCACCCTATAATGAAGGATAATTGGAAGAAAGGCAAGCAGGGACAAGGCGCCCCCGTCCTAAGAGGAAACCATCCTTAAAAGGATTTTATACTGCCCTGGAAGGAGCCCTCCACCCTTTCCCTGCTTGTTGGAGGTGGTTGGAAAGTCACCCAAGATACATTTCTTTCCTCAGTGGCACTTCCGACTCCTTAGGTTAAGGTTAAATTTAATATGGTTTTGAAAAAAATGTTTAATATATATTTTTACATAGCATATTTTTATATATTTTATATAATATATAAATACATGGATATTGAAAAAACTTTGTCTCAAAACCATATTAAATTAAACCTTCACCATAAATATATTGCCATATATCTGCATACACAGAGTATCATTGAAAAGTTATCCAAGGGGCACCTCAGTCGGGTGCCTCAGTCGGTTAAGCGTCTGCCTTCAGCCTAGGTCATGATCTCAACGTTCTAGGATCGAGTCCCGCATCGGGCTCCCTGCTCAACAGGGAGTCTGCTTCTTCCTCGGCCTGCCGCTCCCCCTGCTTGTGTGCTCTCTCTCAAATAAATAAAAATCTTAAAAAAAAAAGTTATCCAAAAAACCAGTAATAGAGCATGCTACAGGGGGAAATTTGCCTTAGAAAATGTGTCTTTCAATTTTTTTTTTTTTTTTTGAGAGAGAGAGAGCATGAGTAGGGGGAGGGGCAGAGGGAGAGAGAGAATCCCAAGCAGGCTCCACACCCAGCTCGGAGCACAATGCAGGGCTCCATCTCACGACCCTGAGACCATGACGTTAGCCAAAATCCAAAGTCAGACACTTAACAGACTGAGCCACCCAGGTGCCCTATGTTTTTCAATTTTTAAGGGAAAATTTCCCAAGATAAATGTATTGTTTTCTTTAATACAAAAAGCAATACTTACTCACTAGGGAAAAATTAGAGAATAGAGAAAAAGTAGGAAAAAGAAAGTATGAACATTCATAATTTCATCCAGCAATAATCCTGTTAGTATCTTAGCATTTATCTTTTTCTATCTGCCCCTATTCCACTCCCTCAGACCCAGAGTTTATTGCCTGCTTCTCTGGTATACTTCTTAACATTTACCACCCTGGTTGGGTCTGACTTGTTTCCAAATCTTTTCTCCAATGAGCACATCTCTGCTTGGAGAACAGGGATTGTGTGTAGTTGGTCTTTGTAATTTTCCCGGAGTGTGAGATAGGAGGCTTGGTCTGCATAAGGACCTGGGAGACCATTTCTGCAAATTATGTGATCTCCCTGAGCCGTTCCCTCACCTGTAAAATGGAATAATGTTAGTGCCTACTTAAAGAAGATAATCCATGCAAATTGCTTTCAATGATTGTTTTCTAATATGACCTATTATTAGCATAGTGCATTCATTCACTTAGCACACATTTATTGCATGTCGATTATGTGCCAGACATTCTTCTAGGTGCCAGGGACACAGCAGTCGACAAAACAGTCACAAAACCCTGCCTTTAGGGAGCTCCCATCCTACTGTCTGGCTGGGAGTGGAGACCATATACAAAATATACAGCATATCTGATAATGACAGTTGTTATGGGAAACAGTTTTACACGTAGGTGCTCATTATATGTGTTTATTGAGTCATTTACTGTTCCCTAGCCTACTCTACCCCACTTTCTCTCTGTCCCAAGTCCTGCTTTCCCATGGGATTAAATAACGCACACGGGGGTTACCCCCTCCAGACCTGCAGCGGATCGTAGACATAGGACTGATGAGGGCCGCAGTGTGGAAAAACCAGGCCAGAAGTCATGCAACATCCGTACCGATGGCATTCGGAGACACCAATACGTGTTTTTACGTGGGTTTTCTTCCGGATGAGCACACGGTTGTACTCTGCAGTTTGCATTCAGTTGTGATCAATAGTTGCTGCTCTGTGAAAGGGGTGGGGGTTGGGAGGTGCTGGCTGGAGCGTGTTTGACCCCTTGTGTTACCAAGCAGCAGCTCCTGTCCTGTTTCAAAACCCCTAGGGCCGGAACTTGAACCTCACAAGATGGGTGGGCTAATGGACGACACTATTGTAAGACAAGCATCTCTTTGTAAATAAGCAAAGGCCAAATCTATGAGCCCAAGCCTAAAACAAATCAGAGTGGGAGGAACTGTGATTTTTTCTTAATGGGAAAAAATAAAACTTAGAGCATATCCAACACTGAGATAAATGTAGGGTGTTCTTGTTAGAAGATTTTAAATATGTGGAAGTTAATTTATTACTACAATATTCCTATATCCAAGCATTGACTAGTGTTCATGCAAATTTTAAAGCTTCGTATTGTGTATTCATATTTAGTAATTTTATTATCCCATTATTATGATGGTGAAAATTCCACCACACAAATCTTTTACTACAAACTGGCATTGGATTTGGTTTTTTAAAGGATGGTTTATTTATTTATTTATTTTTAAAGATTTTATTTATTTATTTGAGAGAGAGAGCACGAGGGGGGCGGTTGCAGAGGGAGAAGCAGGTTCCCTGCTGAGCAGGAAGCCCGAGGCGGGTATCGATCCCAGGACCCTGGCATCATGACCTGAGCCTAAGGCAGACGCTTAACTGACTGAGCCACTCAGGTGTCCCGCAGATTTAACACTGCTTACTTTATATGGGTAAAGCCGAAATTGATTAAAATCTGTAATTTTTCCTTTTGCCAAATATAAAGTTTCCCACAAAAGTCACAAAACAAATCCATGAATTGCCCAGGGATCCTCGCCTCCTGGTATTTAACGTCCCACCCCCTCCACTCCCCGCCCCCCACCTGCGGAACTGTGTAACCAGCAAGAGCCTGTGGAGGTGACTGGGCACGCCTTCCCAGCTGGGTTACAAAAGCCACTGAGGGTTCTCCTTGCTCTCCTTTAGGAAAGCATTAGGAAAGCCAGCCACCATGTGGTGAGAGCACTCAGGCAGCCCCATGATCAGCCAACATCCATCTGCCGGTCTTCTGGGCAAGCAAGCCTCCTTGGAAGCCGATCTAAGCCTTCAGATGGCTGTAGCCTTCACTCATATCTTCAGTGCAACCTCAAGAGAAACTGAGTCAGAACCACCCAACTAAACCACTCCCAAATTCCTAGCACTCAAAATCTGTAAAATATGTTTATTCTTTATGCTCCTAAATTGAAGGTTATTTTGTTACACAGCAATAGATAGTTAATGTAGTCTAGGAACATAAGTGTCTATAAAAGCATAAGAAATGTCTAGAAAGATGCACATGGTAATGTGTTAAACGTGGAGGAGGGGGCACCTGGGTGGCTCAGTCCTTTAGCATCTGCCTTCGGCTCAGGTCATGGTCCTGGGGTCCTGGGATTGAGCCCCGCATCAGGCTCCCTGCTGAGCAGGGAGTCTCCTTCTCCCTCTCCCTCTGCCTTCGGCTTCCCCTGCTTGTACACTCTCTCTGTCCCTCTGTCAAAAATAAGTAAAATCTAGGGGCGCCTGGGTGGCTCAGTCGTTTAACGTCTGCCTTTGGCTCAGGTCATGATCCCAGGATCCTGGATCGAGCCCAGCATCGGGCTCCCTCCTCAGTGGGAACCTGCTTCTCCCTCTCCCACTCCCCCTGCTTGTGTTCCCTCTCTCGCTGTGTCTCTCTCTGTCAAATAGATAACTAAAATCTTAAAAAAAATAAACATGGAAGAGGTGCAGTAATAACAAGGAAATTAATGTTTATCTCTATTGCTTTAATGTTTTCTTCAGATGAATATATGTATGTTTCAATTATATAATTAGAAATAAATTTAAAGGCAAAACTTTAAAGCAATCAAGATGTCCTTTATAGGTGAATGGAAAACTGTGGTATATCTATACAATGCAATGGAATATTATTCAGGAATTTTAAAAAATGAGCTATCAAGCCACAAAAGGACATGAAGGAAACTTAAATGCTAGATGAAAGAAGCCAATTTGAAAAGGCTACATACTATATGATTCTGCCTATATGACATTATGGGAAGAGGCAAAACTATGGAGACAGTAAAGAGATCACTGATTGCCAGGGCCTGGGGGGAGGGATGAATAAGTCGCACACAGGATTTTTAGGGCAGTGAAACTATTCTGTACGATACTATAAGAGCAGTGACATGTCATTATGCATCTGTCCAACCCCATACAATGTACAACACCAAGAGTGAACCTTAATACCAACTATGGCCTTGAAATAATAATAGTGGCCTAATACTGTCCTCTCAATTATCACCAATGTGCCACACTCATGCATGATGTTAATAATATAGAAAATGGTGGGGTGAGGGACAATGGATTATATGGGAACTAACTACACTTTCCACTCAGTATTTCTGTAAACCTAAAACTGATCTAAAAAATAAAGTCTAGGGGTGTCTGGGTGGCTCAGTTTGTTAGCCATCTGCCTTTGGCTCTGGTCATGATCTCAGGGTCCTGGGGTCGAACCCATATCCAGCTCCCTGCTCAGCTCAGCGGGGAGCCTGCTTCTGCCCCGCCCCCCCTCCTGCTCTGTCTCTTGCTCTCTCTCGAATAAGTAAATAAAATATTTTTGAAAAATAAAGTCTATTAATTATTTTAAAAATACAGTAAATTTTAAAAGATGAATAAAGACAAATATACAAATACGGATATCACATCCTATTTGCCAGAGAACCAATCAGGGCCAGCTGGAATAGCAACTTCTGTGAGCAAGGTGGAAAGAATGATTCATCTGTCACCCTTATTTCTATCAATGTTTTGTGTTTTTTTTCTTTCTTTTCTCCAGCCAGCAGATAGAAGTTCAAAAATTTTGACTTTGGAATGGAGACTATTCCAAAACCCTGGTCCCTTACAGGTATATATTGTTAAAACATACCCCCCAAAGCTAACAACAGATTGAGAGTGGACTCTTGTAATGTTCCAGGAGATTCTGGGCCAGGGAGAGTCCACCAGATCTGAAAGAATGTGGCTATAAGCCTTACTGCAGAGCTTCAGACCAGTCGGCAGGCAGCTCCCACTGGACCACTGCCTCCGCTGAGCAGGTCACATTCCTTTTCTGGGAGGCAAAGTGTGGCCAGCCAGTTCCTGGGAAGCAGATGACAGTCCCTGGGTCAGGTTATCAACGTGCTGGGGTGAACAGAGATGAAGAGGATTGTTCAGGGTCTGGGGAAAGGATGCCAGGGGACAAATTGCCTAGAGAGGCTGAGCAATCATTAAAAGGATTGATCTAGCCTTGGGAGATGGCGCCCCCAACCCGGTCCACAGTGGTACCCAGCATGAGATCTGGCCTGGTAACAGCACACGGTCGGGAGTATTCTTCCTCATTCACTGACCATATAGCATAGTGCTGGTGCTGGGGTGCAGAGGCGAGCCAGCCCAAAGTCCTGGGATTGTTGGGGATTCTATTCGAGAGGGGCTCAGATCATGTTCACGCGAGTGTGAATGATGATACTCGTTAAAAGCAAAGTAAGGGGGAGGGGTAAGGAGGATAGGATGAGCGGAAGACGTCGTGATGGGTAAGGGGGTCAGGGAAGGCATGGCCCCTGGAAACGGAAGTTTGGTGAATGTGGCTGGAGGGAGGGACCTGGCTCTCTCCGGGGGGTACAGTGGACCCATAAAGCCCAGCCTCAGCTAGATGTACTGCTTCATCATGGGACCAAGGCTTTTGTAGATGAAATGGGCCTCCCTGCCTTCTCAGATTACACCATTGTAAAAACAGTCTAAGCGTGCTGTCCACCTTATCCCATTTAACCATGCTACTCAGGACAGCTTTGTATCGAAGGGGAAATGCCCTCAGAGATCCCCCTGTGCCTCTTGAGAAGGAAGCCGAGAGATGGAAACGCCTTCATTGGAGGGCTGGTTTGTGAGCTCGCAGTTCGAGAGGCCTGGTGGAGGACTGGCCACGCCACCCACCTCCATGGGCCCCTTGACCACGGGGACATCAGTGTTACATGGGTCCTACCATGGTCCCTTCCCATGTGACTGCCTCCTTCCCTTCCCCTCCTGGTTGCGGTGGGGCTCTGGTTTGCCCCCAGTCCAGCAGTTACATACTCGTGAGGACTCACAGACTCTAAACTGTGCAGTGTGTCCATTAGCACATGACTCCGGAAATCATCTGACAGAGCCAGCAACTCGTGTCCATTTGCACGGAGACCTAGTTTTGTCCTGAGTGTCACCTGGGACTAGGGAGGTGGTGAATGCAGGTTTTGCTTGTTTGTTTTGTTATGTTTTTAAAGAAGCATCCTTAAAAAGGATGAACTTTCAAAAGAAAAGGATGGGCAGCTCAGAATAAACAAGGCTTCTAATCCTTCCTGCCTCAAGCCATACTTACCTCAGGCCTTTCTGAAAAAGAGATTATAAATTAAACTGTGATCAGAGAGGAAAAGCACAGAGAGGTTCTGAGATTGAGGAGAATGAAGTATGATCAGGAAATTAGAATAATAGCATTTTAAACCAGGAGAATAGGAAAAAAAAAAAGCAAAATATCAGTACAAAACTCTTACTTTTATACAAAAGTACCAGAGTTAATTATCCAACAGTTGAGCAAAACACATGTGTAAAAGACCTCCATTTACAGAACTACAAAATTACAATGTCCTCAATGATGGGGTAAATATTCAGTTTCTGGGTGTTACAGCTCCGCATTATGCTTATTTCTCCCAATGGTCTGTAAGACTTTGTGAGCGAACTCATTTTCATGGTTTTCTGTGGAAGTTCTGTGAGCCCTTCGTGGTGAAAACTTTGGCATGGTCCAGAAGAGTATGAAGTTTCTTTCTGCGAGCACCTTTGGAGGCTTCGATGGTCACAGGCCTGATTTTGTATTATTTTCTCAGGCTTCAGTTCTTGGGCCATGCAGGTGTTGGGTTCAGACCCAATCCACCTCACCACCACCTATGGCCCAGACCTGTCACTCTTCCCCTACCAGTGACACTAAGGAGAGCGGGCACACTTTCTCAGCACTTCCGTCAGATGTGCCAAGCACCACATCTCTGAAATCCTGCCCCTCATGCTGCTATCCAGCCCATACTCCCGCATCAACTGCTTCCTACCGCTTGGGTTCTGTTTTCTCTCTCTATTTCTGATACCAAGGGTTTACATTTCATTCTTTCAAACTTGGTTTGAAAGGGAGTTATGTGGGGTTTTTTCCTGTAACTTAAAACAATCAACTTTATGAGTATAAAGTATATAATTTCCTGGGGATGTGTGTGTGTTTTATCCAGGCTTACTCCATGTATTTGTAGCAGTGATAGACGTCATCCTGGTCTGCCATGTTGCTGGAACCCAAGTGTCCATGAACAGGTGACTAGATAAACAAAATATGGGATCTACGTACAATGGGATATTGTTAGGGCATAGAAAGTTCTGACACATGCTATAACTTGGATGAACCTTGAAAATATGCTAAATGAAAGAAGCCAAACACAAAAGACCACAAATTCTAAGATTCCATATATATGAAATATCCCAAAAGGGAACTCCATGGTGACAGAAAGTAGATTCGTGGTTGTTTAGGATTGGGAGACTGGAGAGGCAGGGAATGATAGCTAAAAGGGATAAGATTTCTTTTTAAGACAGTGAAACATTCTCACGCTGACAGTGATGATGATCGCATGTATCTGTGAATATACTGAACACCTTTGAATCATATACAATGGGTGAATTGTATGATATGTAAATTATATCTAAATGAAGCTTTTTTTTAAAAAAAGTGATGCTTCCTTTAAATCTGGTTCTTTCAGCTTACTCAGAGAGCCAAATGGGCAAACACAAGAGATGGATTTAGTTGGGGTAAATCTGCACAGACTGAGCAGGGGATTTTGATGGTATCCTATCAACTTTCTTATCTTCTCTTTAGAACTTATTTGTATCCCTATCAGTGGTTCTTTTACACCTATCAAACCCTCTTAAGAAAAACTCTTTGCATTTGGATCAAAAGAATTTTTTATGACAATTGTCATCCCCAAATGTTCAAGTTCTCTCCATTTCCTATACTCTGCCCCAGGTTTATGGATATAATCTTTGATGTTCTTTTCCCCCACATTTTTAACAGCCTCTTTCATTTGCTTTTACTGTTTTGAAAATATCTTTACTGAAGTATAATTCACATACCATGCAATTCACCCATTTGAAGTGTAAAAATCAATGTTTTTTTTAAGATTTTTTTTAAATGTGTTTTTGTAGTGTATTCACAGATACATGCAACCATCACCACAGCCAGTTTTAGAATATTCTCATCACCTCACAAACATACACACACATAAACCCCTTACCTACCCTTCAGCTATTTCTAATGAACACACGTTAAACCTATGTAAGCTTAGTAAGCTAAAAGTTTGGGGCACAACTAATATCTTTATCTCATTTGTGTTACAAATTGTGTTATTTTAGAGTTGTTCATTCTTTTATATTAAAAAAGGGCAAAAATGAAATAAAATATTCACGTAGTTGGGAAATCACTGCTCTACAGGCAGAGGTGGTAATTCAGCCAGAACTGAATTGTTGACTGAAAGTCAGGCCCATCTGGAAGACAGAGATGCTTGTTAGTTGTCATACATGAATGGTGGTTTGCGGGTGTTGGTGGACATTGAGAAAGTATACATTGGGTGATAGTCGGTACATGAAACAGAAAACTGCTTATCGATCATGTTTGGGATAAAGGAGACAAAAAGCTAAAGCCTGAGAAATAAGTTTAAATCACAAAAATAGAAGGATTGAAGGATTAAGAATGAATTAAATATTAAAGAGTTAAAAGTAAAATAATACCCCCCCAAATAAAGATACTTGATTTTGTTTTAAATAATGAAACTAAAAACTTAGGGCAAGGAGGACATATTCCATTTAATAAAAGCTACAAGAAGTATAAAATATCTGCAGATAAACTTAACAAGAAATATATAGGCTCAAATCTGTACATTGAAGAAAACTGTTTTTCTACTGAGAGACACAAAAGAATACACAAATAAATGAAAAGAAGGGCCCTGTACTTGAATAGGAAGAAACAATAGTAGAGAGGTGTTCATTCTTCCTAAGAGAATCCACAAATTTACTGGGAACCCCCAAAATAAAAATATGTTGGAAAGCTATATGCTAAAATTCATATGAAAATAGCCAGGAATGGGGGGCCTGGGTGGCTCAGATGGTTAAGCATCTGCCTTCGGCCCAGGTCATGATCCCAGGGTGCTGGGATTGAGCCCCACATCGGGCTCCTGGCTCAGCAGGAAGCCTGCTTCTCCCTCTCCCTCTGCCTCTCTCCCTGCTCATGCTCTCTCTCTCTATCTCTTTGTCTCAAATGAATAAATAAAAAAAAAAAGAAAAGAAACTAGCCAGGAAAAGTCTGAGAAGAAAAAAAGAATGAGGAGGAGGTTGGTCCTAACACATATTAAAGCATATTTTAAAGCTATTTACTTAACACGTGTGACTAAGAAAACAGATCACTAAAACAGAACAGAGAACCTAGAAATAACAATAGGAACTATGTGATGAAGGTGATAGTTAGCATCAGTGGAGAAAAGATGAATTATTTAAAAACTACTACTGATGGGGCGTCTGGATGGTGTAGTCAATTGAGCTTCCTGCTCTTGGTTTCGGCTCAGGTGCTGGTCTCAGGGGTCCTAGGATCAAGCCCCACATTGGGCTCCGTGCTTGGCATGGAATCTGCTTGGGATTCTCACTCTCCTCACCCCTGCCCCTTCCCCCCAACTCTCTCTCTAAAATGAATGAATAAATCTTTTTTTTAAAAATGTATAAAAAAATTACTACTGGTAAAACCAGTTGACCATTTGGGAAGAAATGAAGCTCTTCCTTGATTCTAATTCTCAAAATAAATTCCAGAGAGACTGAAAATTTTAATGTCAAAATTGAAAACAAAAGAGACTAGAAAAAAGCACAGTACAGGGGAAAAAAATCTTAGATAGGAGAAGACCTGAATTAAGGAAGAAACACAGGTCAAAAGCCATACATGAATTTACCTGCAAAGCATAAAAAAATAATTTACTTGCATAAAAACCTATCATTTCTTCATGACAAAAAATATATGTATAATAAACAAAATCTAAAGAAAACATACAGGGAACAATACTTCCAACACCTACGATACCTATGACCTATGCATTGGAGGGCAATGTGATAATATCTACCAACATTTTCAAAGCAAATAGTTTTGACATACGAACTGTACTTCTAGAACTTTTTCCATAATCTCATGTGTATGTACATACTTTACTGAAGTACTATTTGTAACAGGAAGAGATCAGAAACAACCTACGTGCTCTATAAAAAGGGGACAGATTCGATACATTATGTACATCCATAATTTGTGTTATTGGTGCAACCCTTACAAATATTGGGGTAGGTCTTTGCATGCTGATTTAAAACAGTCTCCAAGATACAAGGTTAAAAAGAAAACCAAAGGTCCAGACTGTGTGAAAAGCAAGCTTCTATTAGTTCAATAAAGGGGGAGGAGTATGCTTATTATATGCATAGACCGTTTCTGGAAGAAAACACCAGATGCTGGTAACACTGTTGCCTCTGGAGACAGGGATTAGCAGACCAGCGGTCTTGCTTGCTTTTCATTGTTTACCCTTTTATCATTTTCCATTTCATCTCGTGCTTTTATTACTTTTCCAATTAAAAATAGTTAATAGAAAAGCCAGGAAAACAAGGTGGAAGCAGGACATTTTTACCTTAAAGAAAATAAAGGAAATTAAAGCAGAAAGATAAAATGGAAAAGAAACAGCAGACATTAAGGCAATTTTATATACTTGAATAGTGTGGAGATACAGAGCTGTAAAATCAAACATGCCATTGATAAAACAGGAAAAATAATAGGGGACTATGAAAGAAGAAGGGAAAAGATAACCTCTGGAGGCAGACAAAGCCAAGAGTCCTCAGTGCAGGCTATAGGTTGGAAATGGGTACCCACTGAGTATCCCCCAAGGATGCCTGAAGCTGAGCCAACCACACAGGGTCTAGGCAAGACCCAGAAGCAGAAAAGGGCAAGAAGGACAGAGGACGTGCAGGCTGTGGGGGGTAGGACCAGGGTGTGGCAGGGACGCTCCTCCAGTCCACTCTCTTTTGAGCACAGATGCTGTGGTTTGGAGAACGATGGTTGAGGATGGGGTGTGAAGTAAAGGCTGTGCCTCTGGAGCATCCTATTCCCATGGAGACGGTGGGCTTGGGCAGATTGTTGGGGAAGTGGGTCTGGGCAGACAGCATCTGGACAGAACTTGTTTCCATTAGTGATCCCATGTGACAAAGACAAGCAGTGGCCCAAGTGGTTTCATTGGGCTCCAACCATCTCCTCTCTCTAGGCAGAGAGAGCCCCATTTGGACTACTCAGGGAGGCGAAACCCTTAAGAAGCAGACACTGGGTCTTAGGTAATTAACAATAAAGGAGACGTAACTATTTGGAACCTGACAAGGATTGAGTGCAGAAGTAGGTAAGTGAATCCACTGTCCTCTTTTTTTTTTTTTTACGTTTTTATTCATTTATTTGACAGAGAGAGTGCGAGTAGGCAGAGCAGTAGATAGAGGGAGAGGGAGAAGCAGGCTCCCCACTGAGCTGAGCAGGGAGCCTGATGCGGGGCTCGATCTCAGGGCCCTGGGATCATGACCTGAGCCGAAGGCAGAGGCTTAACCAACTGAGCCACCCAGGCGCCCCCACTGTCCTCTTTTAAGCCAATCACTAAAAAGATGTGCAAAACGTACAAAACATTGCTGCCTTTCTAATTTTCTTTTGTCTTGGAAAATATAGGGTTTTTCCATAAAAGAAGGTTTTTTATGTTAACATACAATTTTTTTAATCAATCAATATTTTAGATTTTTCTGTTTTAATTTCTATTATGGTAAGTATGGCATAACCCACATAAACAAAAGCTTCTTCACGGTCTTCAAAAACAACAATGATGACAACAGCAATAGTTACAATAAAGAGGTCCCAGGACCAAAAACTTGAACTACTGATTTGGGAGTAACACCAGTAGCTCCATCTGGGAGGATGTGCATGGCTTTCAACTGTTCTGAGGTTACCTTTTAGTAGGTCCCCTTTGGCTCTGTCCCTCGATCCCCTGAATTGAAGCCATAATCTCAACCTCTGAGTAGATTCTGGCATGGTGACCAGAGACCTACTTAGCTCAGGATCCCCTCCTCCTACTTCGAAGATCTCTGCCTGTGTGGGAGGTAGAGGGACACAAGGTAGAATATATTCAGTCCTGAGATGGCAGTTGGGTAAATAAAACCTATTTAACCGAACCAAGGGGATTAAAAAGTGGGGTAGAAAGTGAAGACAGCACAGCATGGATCAGGTAGCATTTGGGCCAAATCTTGAGGGACATGTTGTATTTGGCCTTGCAATGTAACATACAGAGATCTGAAACAATCTTAGATACCCTGATTTCATCATGGTAAAAGCAAGTCAGTTCTTGTCTCCTGCCTACTCTTTTTTCTATCTCTACATCTCCTCCTATAACCAGGCATCAGTCCTCCATCTCCTTGGCATGCCTTATAATAAGACAATTATCAGAAGTGTGTTTAGAAATACTCTGGATGACTTGACACTGAGAGTAAGCTCAAGATTAGGTGATGGCAGGGGTGCCTGGGTGGCTCAGTCATTAAGCACCTGCCTTTGGCTCAGGTCATGATCCCGGGGTCCTGGGATCGAGCCCTGCATCAGGCTCCCTGCTCAGCAGGAAGCCTGCTTCTCTCTCTCCCACTCCCCTGCTTGTGTTCCCTCTCTCTCGCTGTCTCTCTCTCTCTCTGTCAAATAAATAAATAAAATCTTAAAAAAAAAAAAATTAGGTGATGGCATAAGCCTGTGAAAAGACCAGAGGCATTGGAGTAGGGCAGAACTCATTTGGAATTTTGGCTTTCCCATGTCTTTACTCTGGGATCTTGAGCAAATTACTCAGTTCTTTAATCCTCAGTTTCCCCATCTGGAAAATGGACACAGTAGTACCAGCCTCTCAGAATTAAGGCAATTGATCATAAACATTTGTGGAAGCATAGTGCCTGGGACAAGGCACTCATGTAATGATGGTTAACTTCTTTCCTTGTGTTCCCACGTCCTCCCTCCACCCCTGTAGAGACACTCAGATGAGGATTCCAGCCATGACTGGGTAACCTTTGTGAGGATAGAGCCATCCGCACATTAGTTCTTGGGTGAGGTAAGAGGTTAACTAGACTAAAAAACACAATGTGTGTCACATGTAAGTAGCCGTTTCAGTGATTTTCTGTTAATGGCAAGTCAGTGAAAGCACAGGTACTATTATGAGAATTTGAGGTAGGTTAACCAGACCATATTACCTCTGGTCAAGACACATTCTGGGAGCAGGGCTGTTTATCTGTTCTTGCCCACATTGGATTCTAGAATTTTTTTGCTGTAATAGGCAGAACACACCCACTGCTATCTATGCAAGAGTCCTTACCTTGGGACTTCATGAAAACAACAAAGAGATTCAGTGAAAATGGCTGACATTCTTTCAAACAGAACGGGAGCTATATGCAATTTTCTGTACGGTTAACACGGAAACAATATTAAAAATATTATAGGGTCTCATTGAATGCTGGGCTAGATCACCAGACAGCTGTTTTCTTCTCAAGCCGAGCCAGGCCCACACAGAAGCAACCATGTCTAAGGGACCTGCAGTTGGCATTGATCTTGGCACCACCTACTCTTGCGTGGGTGTCTTCCAGCATGGGAAAGTGGAAATAATTGCCAGTGATCAGGGAAACTGAACCACCCCAAGTTATGTCGCCTTCACTGACACCGAACGATTGATCGGTGATGCTGCAAAGAATCAAGTTGCGATGAACCCCACCAACACAGTTTTTGATGTCAAACGCCTGATTGGATGTAGATTTGATGATGCTGTTGACCAATCTGATATGAAGCATTGGCCTTTCATGGTGGTGAATGATGCTGGCAGGCTCAAGGTCCAAGTAGAATACAAGGGAGAGACAAAAAGTTTCTATCCAGAAGAGGTGTCCTCTATGGTTTTGATGGAGATGAAGGAAATTGCAGAGGCCTACCTTGGGAAGACTGTTAGCAATGCAGTTGTCACGGTACCTGCATACTTCAGTGACTCTCAGCGTCAGGCTACCAAAGATGCTGGAACTATTGCTGGTCTCAATGTACTTCGAATCATCAACGAGCCAACTGCTGCTGCTATTGCTTATGGCTTAGACAAAAAGGTTGGTGCTGAAAGGAATGTGCTGATCCTTGACTTAGGAGGTGGCACTTTTGATGTGTCAATCCTTACTCTTGAAGATGGGATCTTTGAGGTCAAATCCACAGCTGGAGACACCCACTTAGGTGGAGAAGACTTTGACAACAGAATGGTCAACCATTTTATTGCAGAGTTCAAGGGCAAACATAAGAAGGACATCAGTGAAAACAGAGGGCAGTTCGTCGTCTCCGTACTGCTTGTGAATGTGCTAAGCATACACTTTCTTCTAGCACGCAGGCCAGTATTGAGATTGACTCTCTATATGAAGGAATCAACTTCTATACCTCTATTACTCATGCCCGGTTTGAAGAATTAAATGCTGATCTGTTCCGTGGCACCCTGGACCCTGTAAAGAAAGCCCTCCGGGATGCCAAGCTAGACAAGTCTCACATCCACGATATTGTCCTGTTGGGTGGTTCTACCCCTATTCCCAAGATTCAGAAACTTCTACAAGATTTCTTCAACAGAAAAGAACTGAATAAGAGCATCAGCCCTGATGAGGCTGTTGTTTACGGTGCAGCTCTCCAGGCAGCCATCCTTTCTGGAGACAAATCTGAAAACGTCCAAGATTTGCTGCTGTTGGATGTCACTCCGCTTTCTCTTGGCACTGAAACTGCTGGAGGAGTCATGACTGTTCTCATCAAGCGTAATACTACCATTCCTACCAAACAGACACAAACCTTCACTACCTACTCTGACAACCAGCCTGGTGTGCTTATTCAGGTATATGAAGGTGAGCGTGCCATGACCAAGGATAATAACCTACTTGGCAAGTTCGAACTCACAGGCATACCTCCTGCCCCTCGTGGCGTTCCTCAGATTGAAGTCACTTTTGATACTGATGCTAATGGTATCCTCAATGTCTCTGCTGTGGATAAGAGCACAGGAAAAGAGAACAAGATTACCATCACTAATGACAAGGGCCGCCAGAGCAAGGAAGACATTGAGCGCATGGTCCAGGAAGCTGAGAAGTACAAAGCTGAAGATGAGAAACAGCAGGCCAAGGTGTCCTCCAAGAATTCACTTGAGTCTTATGCATTCAACATGAAAGCAACTGCTGAAGATGAAAAACTTCAGGGCAAGATCAATGATGAGGACAAACAGAAGATTCTTGACAAGAGCAATGAAATCATCAAATGGCTTGATAAGAACCAGACTGCAGAGAAGGAAGAATTTGAACACCAGCAGAAAGAGCTGGAGAAAGTCTGCAATCCCATCATTACCAACTGTATCAGAGTGCAGGGGGCATGCCAGGAGGAATGCCTGGAGGCTTCCCTGGTGGTGGAGCTCCTCCCTCTGGTGGTGCCTCCTCTGGACCCACCATTGAAGAGGTTGATTAAGCCAACCTGAGAATAGGTCTAACATTGTTCCACACAAAATATTTGAAGGACCCAAATTTGTAGCAAATTCCATGGCAGTTTTTTTTGTTTTTTTTTTTTTAAAGATTTTATTTATTTATTTGACAGAGAAAGACACAGCAAGAGAGGGAACACAAACAGGGAGTGGGAGAGGGAGAAGCAGACTCCCCGCCGAGCAGGGAGCCCGATGCGGGACTCGATCCCGGGACTCCAGGATCATGACCTGAGCCGAAGGCAGTCGCTTAACCAACTGAGCCACCCAGGCGCCCTCCATGGCAGTTTTAATGTTGAGCTGCTATAGTAAATAAACTGGGCATTCTTGATACTGAATATGGAATATGTGCACAGGGAAAGGAAATAAACATTGCACTTTATAAGCACTGTATTGTTAAGTGGAAAATGCAATGTCTTAACCAAAACTGTATTTAAAATTGGCACCATAAAAAAATATTATAAATAATTGCCCAGAGATTCTGGTTTCAATGTCCAATTTTTAAATGAATGTTGCTTTATTGTGTCAGAGCACTTATTACTATTTGCAGTAAGCTCCCAGAGATGATTGCTCCACATTTGAGAACAGAGTCCTTTACCCATGCTATTCTAGAGAAATCTGTTTCTTCTATTTCTGACAAAAATCTGTTGCTACTTATTTCCCAGTGAGTGACATCCCTCTTCTCTCTTTCTGTCTCTCTTGTCCCTTCCTACCACAGTCCCTCCCTCTCCCCCCCTCTCTCTCCCTTTCCCCCCTCCCTCTCTTTCTCTCTCCCCTCAAGCCCCTCCTCTGCATTACTGGCTCCAAGGCCAAAGTCAGAGACTTTACTCTACAGCCAGCCATTTCTATTTCCTTACTTCTGTGCTCTGTGGAACTGTTAGTGAACGGGGGTGGAGGAAAGGGTTTATCCAGGCCCTGGTAACCAACACTCTACTCTCTGTTTACCTGAATTTGACTTTTTCAGATTCCATATATAGGTGATATCATACAGCATTTGTCTTTTTCTGTCTGACTTATTTCATGTCCTCAAGGTTCATTCAAGTTGTCAAAATGGCAATATTTTCTTCTTTCTCATGGCTGAATAATATTCCATTATATATACACCATGTCTTTTTTGTCCATGAATCCATTGATGGACATGTAGATCGTTTCTATATCTTGGCTTTTGTGAATAATGCTGCAATGAACCTGAGGGTGCAGATATCTCTTTGAGATCCTGTTTTCATTTCTGTTGGATATATATCCAGAAGTGGAATTGCTGGATCATATGGTAGTTCTATTTTTAATTTTTTTTAGATACCTCCATACTGTTTTCCATAGTGGCTGCACCAATTTACATTCCAAACAACAGTGCACAAGGATTCCCTTTTCTCCACATCCTCACCAACACTTGTTATTTCTTGTCTTTTTGATGGTAGCCATCCTAACAGGTGTGAGGTGATATCTCATTGAGATTCTGGGTTGCATTTTCCTGCTGGTTAGTGATGATGAGCACCTTTTCATATACCTCTTGGCTATTTGTATGTCTTCTCTGGAAAAATGTCTATTTGGTTCCTCTACCCATTTTAAAATCAGGTTGTTTGTTTTTTGCTATTGAATTACATGAATTCTTCATAGGATTTGGATATTAATCCTTTAACAGATATATGATTTGCAAATATTTTCTCCCGTTCCATTTGTTGCCTTTTACTTTTGTTGATTATTTCTTTTGCTGTGCAGAAGTCTTTTAATTTGATGTAGTCCCACTTATTTCTTTTTGCTTTAGTTGCTTGTGCATTTGTTGTCATATCTAGGATATTGCTGCTAAAACTAATGTCAAGAAATTTGTCCCTATGGAATCTACTAGTAGTTTTATGGTTTCAGGTCTTGTGTTTAAGCCTTTAATCCATTTCATTTTGTGAATGGTGTAAGAGAGGGGTCTGATTTTATTCTTCTGCATCTGGTTATCCAATTTTCCCAATACAAGTTATTGAAGATACTATCCTTTTCCCATTGAGTATTCTTGGCTCCCATGTCAAATATTAGTTGGCTGTACAGTTGACCCTTGAACAACACAGGTTTGAACTGTGTGGATCCACTTATATGTGGACTTATTTTTTAATAAATACAGCATAGTACCATAAATGTATTTTCCCTTCCTTAGATTTTCTTAAAACTTTTTTCCCCTCTAGCTTACTTTATTGTAAGGACAAAGTATATAATACATATAACATACAAATGTGTATTAATCAACTGTTTATGTTATTGGTAAGGTGTCCAGTCAACAGTAGGCTGTTATTAGTAGTTAAGTTTGTCAAACTTAAGTCAAAGTTAAGTCAAAGTTATACACAAATTTTCAACTGCCCAGGCAGGGGGTTGGGGACACCCTTTACCCTTGCATTGTTCAAAGATCAACTGTATATGCAATAATTTATTTCTGGGCTCTTGATTCTGTTTCTTTGGTCTATTTTTTTCCAGTACCATACTGTTTTGATTTCTATAACTTTGTGGTATGGTTTGAAATCAGGAAATGTGATACCTCCACCTTTGTTCTTCTTTCTTAGGATTGTTTTGACTATGCGGTTCTTTTGTAGATCCATACAAATTATAGTATTGTTTTTTCTATTTCTATGAAAAATGCCATTGGAATTTTGATAGGGGTTGCACTGAATCTATAGATGACTATTGATAATATGGACATTCAAACAATACTAATTCTTCTAATACATGAACATGGGATATCATTCCATTTGTGTCTTCTTCAATTTCTTTCATCAAAGTCTTGTAGTTTTCAGGGTATAGATCTTTTACCTCCTCAGTTAATTTTTTTCCTAAGTATTCTATTGTTTTTGATGTTATTGTTAATGAGATTGTTTTCTTTATTTCTTTTCCATATGGTTTGTTGTTAGTGTATAGAAATGCAACTTAAAAAATTTTTTTTTGTTATCACAAGCTACAGAGTTGTACAATCTCACTTTATTTTTTAATTTTTATTTTATTTTATTTAAATTCAATTAATTAACATACAGTGTATTATTAGTTTCAGAGGTAGAGTTCATATAAGAAATACAACTGTTTTTAGTATATTGATTATTTATTTATTTATTTATATTTATTTAATTTTTTAAAAAAGATTTTATTTATTTATTTGACAGAGAGAGAGATAGTGAGAGCAGGAACACAAGCAGGGGGAGTGGGAGAGGGAGAAGCAGACTCCCCGCTGAGCAGGTAGCACAACTTGGGGCTCGATCCCAGGACGCTGGGATCATGATCTGAGCCGAAGGCAGATGCTTAACGACTGAGCCACCCAGGCACCCCAGTATGTTGATTTTTTATACTGAAACTTTACTGAATTTGTTGATTCATTTTAGCAGTTTTTTTGTGGTGTCTTTAGGATTTTCTCTATATAATATCATACCATTTACAACAAAGATAGTTTTATCTCTTTCTTTCCTGTTTGGATGGCTTTTATTTCTTTTTCTTGCCTGATTGCTTTGGCTAGGACTTCCAGTACTATGTTGAATAAGAGTGGTGAGAGTAAGCATCGTTGTCTCATTTGTTATCTTAGAAAAAAAGCTCTCAGATGTTCCCCATCGAGGATGCTCTCAGCTGTGGGCTTGTCATAGGTAGCCCTTCTTATGTTGAGGTGTGTATGGTCATTGCATTCTTCAGCTCCAACATTTGGTTCTTTTTAATGTTTTCTATCTCTTTGTTGAACTTCTTATTTTGTTCTTGTTTTGTCTTCCTGATATTGTTAAATCATTTATCTATGTTTTCTTGTAGTTCTCTGAGCATCAAGAGATTTTTTGAATTCTTTGTTCAGCAATTCCCACATCTCTGTTTCTTTGGTGACAATTAATGGAAGTTTACTGTATTCCTTTGGTGGAGACATGTTCCTTGATTCTTCATGATCCCTGTAGCCTTGTGTAGATGTCTGAAGCAGTTACCTCTTCTAGACTTTATAGATTGATTTCAGGAAGAGAAGCTTTCACCTGTGGATGGGGGCATGCTGGACTGTGCTGTGACCCTGGGTTTAATGGTGTATGGTGCCAAGTTTGGGAACACAAGGCAGCACTGGGTCTGAGGGGGCATGATGTCTCTTTGGCTCAAGTCACTGGGGCCCACAACATTAACAACTGTATGGTCCTTGGTGAGAACTTCAAAGGGTCTGCTGTGGCTACAATAGCTTTTGGAGTCTTCAGCAGCACTTCTAGGTACCAGGAACTTCAGCAGGCAGTGGTGGTGGCCAGAACCATAAGTGTGCACACACTCAGCTGTGGGGGTCAGCTGCAGGTGCCTATGTAGTGGCAGGGGTGTTACAGACACACACATAGTGATGGGGCCAAGGCAGATACCAAGGGCTGGGGCCAACTATGAGCTCACCAGAAACTGGCCCTTATTATCAGGCTGCTCTCCTGTGGCTGCATATCCTCCTCCCAGGCATGCATACTGTAGTGGAGGTCAGTGACAGGAATCACCCAAGGGACATGCCAGTACACAGTGGAAGGGGCTAGCTGCTGGGCACAGTGCTGCTGGCCAGTGACAGAAGGCAGGGTTTGATGCAGACCCACAAGCAATTGGATGGGGGGAGGGCTCTGGCTGTTGGCATGCTCACCTGTGGCTTTACACTCTCCCCCGATTCCCACCCCCAGGGCATGCATACTCTTGTGGAGCAGATGATAGGTCTCAGCCTGGTGGTATGTAGATACACACCTAGAGGGGCTAACCTCCATGGGCACAGCAGGGCACAGGAGGGGGGTCAGCAGGGAGAGGGTTCTAGGCTAGGGTCTTGTGCTCATGCAGCTGCAGAGGCCCAAGCTGGCTGCAGGCATGGCTCCAGGGCCCTGGCAGAGGTGAGGAGGGATTCAGGTATCTTACACTTGCACAGCTGCAGGCACGGAGACCTTGGATGGCTGTCAGATGGCTGTCTCTGGCAGGGTCAGGATGGGAGAGAATGAGGAGGAAATTAAGCAACTAGTGTCAATGAACAAATCTGTTTACCTATGGGGTAAAATCTGGCAAAATCTGCAGGGTGTCTGTGGCTGCTGTGCTGGTCATTGGCTTTGTCAGTAGCAAAGTTTGCTGAGTTTGTCTGCAGATCAGATCTCTGTAAACTGCATCTGCTCTCACTGCATGTCTGCTAATCAAGCCACTGCCTTTCTTCCTTGTTCCTAGCTAGCTCTGTGTGTTTCAGTTTTGCTAGTCTGGTTGGGGTGAAACTGAAGCAGGTCACTTGCCCAGTGCCCCAAGAGGCTGGAAAAACTTGTTGCTCATCCTGCTCTTCTTTCCTGGTGAAAGGAACTCTTTCTAGCTGGCAAGTTCCTTCTTGATGCTCCACAATGCCAGTTTGGGGTATGGGATGATACAAGCAAATGCAATTCTTGATTATTCTCAGTTATTTTTGTTACACTGTGTTGCTAAACTTTCTAAGTGGACTCTAGAGGTCTCCCAGAGCTGTTTTTGTTTGTAGATAGCTGTCCAATCACTCGTGGGATAACGGGGAAGCTGTGTTCTCCATCACCATTTTTTCTGCAACTATTGATCCCTAGTATGTGATGAGTCACTTCTCTCTTGCTACTTTCAAGATTCTCTCATCCTTACACAGGGGTCATGTTACTCCTCTCTGCATTGTTCCTATTTTAGTATATGTGCTGCTAAAGCAAGCTTGCAGGATTTTCTGTCTTGATAGTTTGATTATAATGCCTCTTGGTGTGGGTTTCTTTGAGTTTATCCTACTGGGGTTCATTGAGCTTCTTGGATATTTATTTCCATGGCTTTAATCGAATTTGGGAAGTTTTCAATCATTGTTTCTTCAAATAATCTCTTTGCCCTCTTCTCTCTCTCCTCCTTCTGAGACTCCTACAATATGTATGCTGGTCCACTTGATTGCATCTCACATGTCCTATAGTCTCAGTTGACTTTTCTTTTTTTTTTTTTTAAAGATTTTATTTATTTATTTGAGAGAGACAATGAGAGAGGGGAGGTCAGAGGGAGAAGCATGACACTTACACAAGGCTACAGAGGATCATGACCTGAGCCAAAGGAAGTCACTTAACCAACTGAGCCACCCAGGTGCCCTCAGTTGACTTTAGCCTTTTTTTCTTTTTTGTTTCTTGGACTTGAGAATGTTGATGATCCTGTCTTCAAGTTCACCATTTCTTCCACCTACTTAAAGCTGTTCTGATTCTCTTTCATGAATTTTTCATTTCAGTTTTTGTAGTTTTCAGCTTGTGATCTCTTTTTTATGTTTTCTATCTTTTTATTGACATTTACATCTTGTTCATACATCATTTTTCTTGCCTCTGTCTAAAGCTTCTTTTAGCTCTTTGACCATCTTCAAGACAGTTGTTTTAAGGTCTTTGTCTAATAAATCTGCCATCTGGTCTTTCTCAGGGATGGTGTCTGTTCTCTATTTTTTTTCCTTTGAATGTGTCATAGTTTCCTGTTTCTTTATATGCCTTGTGATTCTTTTTGTTGAACACTGGACATTTGAATCTTATCATGTGTTAAGTGTGGAATGCAGATTCTCCCCTTGCTTGTTTTTGGTTTTGTTTTTATAGAAATCAGCCTGAGATAAAAACCTAAGGTCTTCTCAGGTCTTTTCTGAGCCTGTGCCTTTCCCTGGGTACATGCTGTGACTTTTTAAATTCAAGTGTGTAAATGTATATGTATTCATATTTTTAAATGTGTATGCAGTTGCTTTTGAATGTCCTAGTCCTTAAATGTCTAGCCCCCAAAAGGAAAAAAAGGGGAGCATGAAGGGAAAAAAGTCTCCCAAAACAGGGGCCAACTGTTTAAATCCCCCTGAAAGCACTTTGGCTGGAGAAGTCAGGGTTTATAAAAATGGCAATGAAAACTACAACAATGTTGCCTATCTCTGTGTCTGCATCTCTGCAATCAGAAGCAGCAATCAGTGATCAGAGACAGATCCCTATTATTTAGAGGACAAGGTCCTTCTTACCCATCCTAGCTTTTGCAAACTGTGTGCAAGCTGCTTCAGGAACATATGCATGGCTCCCTGCCAGGGGTCTGGTGGGTGGGGGATGCTACTGTGTTAAGAGTTGAAGTTGACCAAAATTAACTACAACTTACCATTTAAGCCTTCTTCTAGATGTTGCAAGCCTTCAGTAGATTCCCTGGGTATAAAATAGCTACATCAGAGAAATTTCTGCCAGTGCAATTGTTGTCTACATGGAAAGAGGGACTCTGGATGCTTCCTACTTCACCATCTTCCTTACCTCCAAACTTCTCTTTTTGAAAAGAGATCTCAAACTATTCTACCCAAACTTTTCTTTTGAGGGATGCCTGGGTGGCTCAGTCAGTTGAGCATCTGCCTTCAGCTCAGGTCATGATCCCAGAATCCTGGGATCAAGTCCCACATCAGGCTCCTTGTTTAGTGGGGAGCCTGCTTCTCCCTCTGCCTGCTGCTCTCCCTGCTTGGCTCTCTCTCTCTCTCTCTCTGATAAAAAAAATATATATATCTAAAAAAAACCCAAAACCCCCAGAACTTTTCTTTTGAAAAAGATCCAAATTAGGCTCTCAATCAAAGAGGCCATGTACTGCTATAATGAGCTATTATTATTCCCATGTTAAAGATGAAGAAACAGAGTTAGAATAGCCAATACCTTACCTGTTGAAGGTTCTAGCAGTTGTTAAGTGTTAGGCCCTACAAATTCCAAAACTGCTTATCTCAGCTGCTGTGTTCTTTTGGCAGAGGGTAGTTCTGTGGGTGTAGCAGGATGCAAGGGACTCTCAGGCACAGCACATAGTGTACATTAGCTACCTTAGGTGGAAAATTTGGTCTTCTGAGGGCAAGCTCCCTACTTGCCAGTGCCTTCAGGCCTGAAAGAAGAGCCCATCATCAGATTCTCAGCGTGGGTAGTAGTAGCAGGGGCTCCGTGTTGTGTGTGCAGAGGAGGATGCAGGTTCCCACTTCAGGAACACAAGAGTCCTCTGGGGCCAGAGGTGGTGGTGAAGGTCTGGTAGTCCTGACAAACATCAAGCCTGTCTCACAGTGATGATATCCACGAGATCTTCATCACCTCACTGCTCTTCCTTCCAACGCTGGCTCTTCTTCAAAGCTTCCTCTGCAGTGAGCCCGCTCACATCTTCCTCACCCTGTAATCGAAACCCCCTTTGTCCTCAGGTCTCTTCACAACTTCCTCTCTGAAGGTTGCTCTATCTCCTTGCTCCCCCTGAGGGAACTGCTTCCCTTGCAGCCCTCTGGAGCAAGTTCTGCTAATTCTTCTATACTTATTCCCCAGTTCCATGAGCTCAGAGGGACTACCAGCTTTCTGTCCCTTCCCATTGTCCCCTTCAGGCCAATACTTACTTTCCTTTAAGCACTGGTTTCCTCCCTTGAGGTACACACTACTCAGTGATCTTACCCACCCTCCTCCTTAGGCTGCCACCCTCCTTCTTGCATCACTGACATTTTTTGTGTAAAAAATCACAAGGTGAAGTAGGGGTCCCTGATGGACAGCACAGAATGCACAGTGTCAAAATAGAGCCTGTCTTTAAATGTGTTGTTGCCATTCTGCTGGGCCCAGATAACCATGAAAGAGAGTGATCATATGGAAAAGTTCTTACAGAATCATCAAGAGCTTTCTATCACCAAAATTTTAGTCTATCATCTATATTCTATACAAATCTTAGGATACAGATGCTCATAACTTTAATGGAAAATGAAATATTTAGTAGACAATGACTCTGAGAAATTGAGCTTAACAAGGCCATTTAATCACCCAGAATTTATTAACCACATACACTGTAGAAAACTATTGAAGGAGAGCAATGCTGACTGATTTTTAAGGAGCCTTCTGACTCTAACAAAGACCTCAAGCTGGAGGAAACAGAGGTAGATACCCTCTTTACTATCTTCACGAGGGTACAGAACCACTTAGCAGAACTCCACAGTACCCATAACTCACCCATAATTCTTTCCACTTTGTGATATTTAATGCTATTATAATAAGGATAAAATGAGCAATATGTTAGTGTTTATAATGTACATAAAACTTGAATTGCTTTTTAAATATGACATCTTTACTGAGAATGGGTCATGTGAACTTCTAGGCTTATATGAGTCATATTTTTTAAGGCTTACTGTATTAGATTTTGGATCTAAGATATGGTGCTCAGCTATATCTGGGATTAAAAGAATCACTGTAGGCCCAATCCAAGAATGTGTCTTCACTGCCATATTAATTGGATTTATAGCACTCCAGACACAAGTGGATCAGATACAGACCATTACAGATTGGGACAACCACCAGAAAGACAAAGGCATACGTGGGGACCACCAGAGTTGAAATCACTATTTTAAGGCAAATGTATGGTTTGGAAAGTCTGCTTTTTAGCACTAAGTAAGTTCATGAAGTTGAGGATATGTAAAAGTCAGATGGCCAACCATCCTGTTTTTCCCAGGCCTAGGGTGCTGGGCTTTCAGTGCTAAAACCAGGAGAGATCCAGGAAAATATACCGATGATAGAAACACAGAATATACTCACAAATAAGAGTTGGTCACCAATCTAAAAGATGCCTTTATGAAATTAGCAGCTTAAAGTTGACTTTTAACCTGATCTCAAAGGACATATAATTTTATAAGAAATTAAGAAGTTTTTGTAGAATGGCAAAGGAAGTTGGGTAAAATAAAAAGGCAAGACTGCTTCATCTTTGTATTCATAACGTGCTAACATGTTCCCTCCACCAGGACGATGCAAGAGTCTAGCTTGGAAAATCAGAAGTGACTGGGTCAGGTCAGTCCGGGAGAATTAAGCACTGAGAATGGCTAATTAATCCTGGATTTCATCACAAACCAAATGGGCTAAGTTCTCACGTTTGTCAGTTAATCAGGGCTGAGGAAGGGGAAGAAAAAGAAAGAAAAGAAAGAAAGAAGAAAGAGAAGAAAGAGAAAAAGAAAGAAAGAAAGAAAGAAAGAAAGAAAGAAGAAGAAAGAAAGAAAGAAAGAAAGAAAGAAAGAAAGAAAGAAAGAAAGAAAGAAAGAAAGAAAGAAAGAAAGAAAGAAAGAAAGAAAGAAAGAAAGAAAGAAAGAAAGAAAGAAAGAAAGAAAGAAAGAAAAAGAAAGAAACCATGGCCACCTACCTGGAAAAATCCAATAGAAGTCAGAGTTAGGCACCAGGGTGCACATGGAAATCCTGGAATAAAGCAGGTAAGCCTCACCCTCTTGAAGATGAACCCCTGACATTTAGGGGGATAAGAGGTTTCCTAGCTGTTAAAAAAAAAAACAAAAAACAAACAAACAAAAAAAAACTGTGTATTAACAGAAAATTTGAGGTATATTAAAGTCAACAGATTAGGAGACACTGGCCTTTGAAAAAATGGTTTACTACTCACAGTTCCCAAGAGGAGGGGGCAGGACACACCCCGGGTTGATCTGGAGGCAGAGGGAGAGGGAGTAGCTGTGGGCAAGAGCCTTTGTTGTGGTTTCTGTGGGAAGGAATGGTTGAGGTGGGTCCCAGGATGGTGAAACCATCCAGTGACACCTGTAGCCTTCTCAGACTTTCAGGGGTTAGAACCATCCCCCTGTGGTGGCAGCATGGGTCATTTAGTGGTCAAAGGCCCCTGGAAAGAAGTACAACTTCCCCTCTTCTTGCTAGACACAGGGATTAAGCCCCTAAGCCAGTATCTTTGCTCCCTGGTCTGCAAAGAGAAATGTTGGAAACCCTCAGAGAGTGAGTGTCTTCAGAAGTCCTGGTCAGGAATCCTGATCAACTGGAAGGAGAAAAAACAGGTATGGGATTAGGGATGAGGCAAAGCCCCTCTGGGAGATACAGTAACTATGCTTTCCTGCCTGGCTAGACTCACAAAGATCCAACAAAAGAAGAGCACAAAATTGCATATATATACCTTTTAACCTTTCCTCTGCCTGCCACCTCCCACTTTCTTATTAGATCAATTCCTGGTTCTTTGGGGATATTTTGTACAGAATCCAGGTGCTAAGAAAATGATAGAATCCAGAAAGCCACAGTGGATGGATAGAGTGAAGAGACCGGCAGAGAGGAAGGAGGGGAAAAGGGAGAGGGGCCAAGTGGGGTCCGTGGGAAGCTCTGATGGAAGGCGTGGGTGCCAGGGGAGAGAAAGATGAAGAAATAGAACCTTTTGTAGATGTTGTGCTGTGTCTAAAAACTGTTTCCTCTTTCAAGTTCCCTCAAGAGACTAAATACAGATTTGGACTCCTCTCAACCCTACTTTTGTAATGTCAGGCTTGTTATTTCTTGGAAGGCGACACCATGCCAGGACTGGGCCATACTGGGATCCTGTGTTTATATGGATTACACTGTACTGAGCTGTGTTTTCATAAACGACAGTCAGTGATGATTTTGCTGCTGTCCAACTTCCATAGAAAAACAGAAAAAGTATTTTTGGCGTTCATGGTTTGGGAAAGAGAGAAGTCTGGGTATCACTCCTAAGAACAGTGAACGCTCCGATTTCATTTCCCTTCCCCACTCTGCAAGCCCAGACCTTTCTATTCTGATTCTCAGACTTGGAGGTGAATACGACCTTTTTATTTTTTTTCTGAAGAAACATCTACACAATGCCAGAAATATTGGAGGCAAAGTAAAACCTTCACAGCCAGCAGTTTGGTCTACGGATCACAAAATGACCAAAGGGGATGGTTTGGCCCACTTTCTCTGTTATATTCCACAGCTTTTCACTCAACTCTCTTAAGAGTGACTCAGGTTTAAGACGAACACAGAGACTTTGTGACTTTTCTTAGCTGAGAGATTTGGGCTGCTTTGTTTTGAATGGCCGTATTGTCCTGCCAAATGGAACTTACTTCTGGCTAACTGATGAATTCAGGACCTGAAGCCTCCTGAAGGAGACGGTGCAAATGGAAAGGGGATGTGCAGGGCCTCTGTACCAACAGTTAAGCCAAGCAGGGACACTGCTCTCTGGCATCTCTGATGGAAAACCTCTGCTGAAAAAGAGCCACCCTCCTGCAGCAGTTTAAAGTCAAAAGACTAGCTGCTTGCTACTTCTTATTTTTAACTCTGAGGGGATCAATTAGAGCCTTCAGATGTCGTCCCCAAAGGTCCCAGTCTGAGCCTGCTGACTCAGGAGAGGCCCACAGCACGCCCTCCTGGGGCCGCGGCGCTTCTCCTTAATTGGTTTGAAAAACTGCAGCTGGATCCTGCAGCCTCTGCCATCAGGCTGGGTCCGGGAGCCCCGAGGGATGAGGGATGGGAGGAGGATGACAGCTCGGCTTCCTGCCTCGCAAAGCCCCTCCACTTCCTTGCCCGCATCACCCTTCCCTTCCCTCCCCTAAGTCTGTGTCTGGGAGCTCTCCACCAAAGGTTCTTGAAAGCCTGGTCAGCCTCCTCTCGTCTGTGATGACATTTCTGGAGGCAGCACTTCCTGCTTGTGCCTATGCCTGCCGGCTGGCGAGTCATCAACAAGAGGATTCCTCCTCCTGGACCTCTGCCCCAGGCCCAAGCTCGCGCGGCCCGCTTCTATTATTACCTTTGATTTAAAGCTCACTGTCAGCTTTTCCTGCCAGCATTTATCCTTCTGTTCTTCAGCTGCTCCCTTTCCTGCTTCAGGGTGCCAGAAGTCCGCTGCGGGCCCGCTGGCCTCGCCAGGCCTCCCCGGGGAGGCAGGACCACCTGTCGCTCTGCGATGCTCAGAGCGGGGCAGCCAGGCTGGCTTGCAGAAGCAAGAGCTCTGTTGGCTGTAGCCTTGGTTTCCTCATCAGTAAATGAAGAGGGTTACAGAAGAATTCCAGCTAACACATGGAAAAGGAGTAATAGAATTAGAATGTCCACGATTTGTAATTCCTAATGGGCCATGGACTTGGCAATGAGCGTTAATGGCTGCTAACATCACCAGAAAGACCACCAGACTGCGGATCTTCCCGGTAGGAGGAAACACCACCGTCTGTGAAGTTGCTCTGTCCCCCAGCCCCACCACAAACACAAAACAGATCCTGAATCTCCTCAAACCTCTGGATCTAATGAAGAGTTTACAGGAGACAAACAGGCAGGAGGAACGTGTTAAAAAAAAAACAACAAAAACAAATGAAGATACAAAATTGAGGCTCTGGGAATCTCTACAATACAAATGACCCACATATCAACAAAATATACATGGCGGGGGGAAAAGAGATGGAGGTTTAGCCTATACGTGAGATAAAAGAGACATATCAACCAATCAACATGGATAAAAAAAATAAATTTGTTCTCAGGTCTCTTTTTGCTTTCAGCTGATAAAAATTTTCCTCAAACAAAACCACACGCTACGGAGCCCTGCCCACTTGGTCTCACGCCCTCTGCCCTCACACCTGGGGGGCTCCCTGAGCACAGCCCTCAAATCACCAGACTGGAAGCTCCCGAGGCTCCTTGAAGCTCTAGCAGTCTGAGATCTTGAGACTTGGATTCTCAGGAATGGCCTGAGGGGAGGAAAGAGAAGCTGCAGTAGGGCAGACTTGTCTGCCCTGTCCCCATTGTCTAAGCACCCCAGGCAGAGGACTGGCGGGGACAAGAAAGTAGCAAACGATACTACCACCAATGACAGCTGCTCCTTGGTGGCCCTCCCTGTAGCCTCAGTTTATCTAAACGTGAGTTGGGGGAAACAGGGGCCAATGGCCCCAGGGCCCATCATCACCCTGGGGACGAGGTTGAAGAGGTAGGCCACACTGAGGTTTTTGGGCTTTGTTTTTTTCTTCTGTGCAATAGAAAGTTATTGAAAGCTTTTAAAAACTGGCTCAGAATGATCTGATTTATACACATGGAAGACTTACGTGTTTAAAGGACTCTAGGGGCACCTGGGTGGCTCAGTCGTTAAGCGTCTGCCTTCAGCTCAGGTCATGATCCCAGGGTCCTAGGATCGAGCCCCGCATCGGGCTCCCTGCTCGGCAGGAAGCCTGCTTCTCCCTCTCCCACTCCCCTTGCTTGTGCTCCCTCTCTTGCTGTGTCTCTGTCGAGTAAATAAATAAAATCTTAAAAAAATAATAAAATAGGGACGCCTGGGTGGCTCAGTCGGTTAAGCGTCTGCCTTCGGCTCAGGTCATGATCCCAGGGTCCTGGGATCGAGTCCCGCATCGGGCTCCCCGCTCCGCGGGGAGCCTGCTTCTCCCTCTGCCTCTGTCTCTCTGTCTCTCATGAATAAATAAATAAAATCTTTTAAAAAAAATAATAAGATAAAAGACTCTAATGTTGGTTTGGAGAATGAAGTGAGAGGATAAGCCTGGAGACAGGGAAAACTGCAAGCTTTATTCACTAATGTTATTGAAAAATGATGGGGTACCCAAGAGGATTGAAACCTCGTGTCCTCACAAAAACTTGCACAGCATTGGTCATAACAGCACTATTCATAATAGCCTCAAAGTGGAACCGACCCTAATGTACACCACCTGAGGATGGAACAACAGAATATGAGATATCCATACAGAAGGGTATTTGGCCATTAAAAAGAAAAAGGGCCAAAAGAATGAAAGAAAGAAAGAAAGAAAGAAAGAAAGAAAGAAAGAAAGAAAGAAAGAAAGAAAGAAAGAAAGAAAGAAAGAAAGAAAGAAAGGAAGAAAGAAAGAAAAGAAAGAAAGAAGGTACTGACACTGACAGGTGCTACAGGAAAGATGGAGCTTGAAAACATTATGCTAAGTTAAAGAAGCCAGTCACACAAGATCACATAATGTGTGATTCCATTATATGAAATGTCTGCCACAGGCAAATCTCTAGAGACATGAAGTAGACTAGCAGGTGTCAGGGAGAGGCCAGCAGGGAGAATAGGGGGTTAACTGCTGATGGCTGTGGGACTTCTTTTTGGGGAGGTGAAATGTTCTGGAATTGGACACTGGTGATGGTCGTACAACTTTGTGAATATACTAAAAACTAATGAATGTCACACTTTAAAATAATTGAAATTAAATTAAAATAATTTTTTAAAAAGATGATGAGAGCTAGAACAAAGATGGTAAGGGGGATGGAGTAGGTTCTAGAGCTTTTAAAGAAAAGGAATGGAATTTCATGAGTGGTTGGGCATGGGCGAAAGAGAGAGGAGGCTGGTTCTCAGGCCCCCAGAAGCCCCCTGACAGGCTGTGGAGCATGGAAGGTACAGAGCCCGGGCAGCGAGTGAATGACAGCCATGGCATGGGAGGGGGTCCATTGTCTTAATTATTTGGAATTGTTTTTCTGCCTCTGACACCCATTTTTAAGCTACAGTGGCAGGAACGCCCTGTGGCGTTCCAAGCTTGGACTTACCGTGAAGTAGTATGTGGAAGAAAGAGCTCAGGAGTGGAATTAACTGGTTGGGTTTTCAGTCTTGGCTCTGCCACAAGCTTACTGTTTCTCTTAGCTGGATTATTACTCTTTTTTTAAGTTTATTTATCTTTTTTTTTTTTTTTTTTTTTAAGAAATCTCTACACCTAACGTGGGGCGCAAGCTCGCTACCGGGAGATCAAGGGTTGCAAGCTCTTCTACATGAGCCAGCCAAGCACCCTTTTTAGCTGGATTTTTTTTTTTAAAGATTTTACTTATTTATTTGAAGAAAGAGAGTGAAAGAGAGAGAACATGAGAGTGGGGTGAGGGGCAGAGGGAGAAGCAGACTCCCCACTGAGCAGGGAGCCCGATGCGGGACTCATCCCAGACTCCGGGATCATGACCTGAGCTGAAGGCAGACACTCAACCAACTGAGCCACCCAGGTGCCCCAGCTGGATTATTTTTTTACAACTTCTAGGACTTAGTTACTCATCTATAAAATAAGGCCTGTGACCTAGGCACTCTCTGAGACAGTGCCCCCTGCAAGAACTTCCATGGTGACAGAAATGATCCATGTCTATGCTGTCCAATATGGCAGCCATTAGCTACCTGTAGCAACTGGGACCTTGGAATGTGGCAGGTGTTGACTGTTGGGAGCTCAGCTCTAAGACCCCTCCCAGCTTTAACATATCACTTTCTTTATGTGTTTCTACACATTCTTTCCTCTAGTCTTGTTTTCAAGTTGTAATGTATGAAGATAGAAAACTCAAAGATCTTTTTGATTTTTGTTTGTCTGGACAAAATGTCAACATGTCTGTGACATAATTAATGATAAAGGAAACTTTTTAGATAAGGATTTTGGATAACTGAGGAAAAACCAAAAGGATGCCCTAGCTGCAGAGTGTAGGAAGGTGAGGCATGAGCCCTGGGAGGACCTGGGCAGTGCTGTGAGCAGACAAGAACTGCCCGTAACTCCAGCTCATTCAAGGTGCCATGCAAGCAGGCCCTATTGTGCCTCTACTTCTGCCTGGGGGTGAGAAGTGGGGGCATCCAAGCATCTGGAGGCTGCTGTATCTGCCCAACCAATGGGAAATGACAGTTTGGAACACAAAAACCTACCTCCACCTGTGGACCTTTGTCCTCAGTGCATTTAAAAGGGGGCCCACTTGTGCACAGAAAGACTTTTGTAGGAGTGGTGGTGGGGGGGATTTTGCCCCCCAGGGACATTTAGCAATGTCTAGAGATGGTTTTGGTTGCCACACATTGGGGTGGGAGTGCTATTGGCCTCTACTGGGTAGAGGCCAGGGATGCTGTTTAACATCTTACAATATACAGGATAGCCCCTCCCCCCCGGCCCTGGCCCCAGTGAAGAATTATCCAGCTGCCCCAAATCTCAATAGTGCTAAGATTGAGACACTGATTTGTAGCAACATTCCCTGTAGAAATGCAAAGCTCTCTCATTGTATAGTCCTGGATTCCTAAAGCAGAGGCAAATTTTAAATAAATAAAATGGCTTATCTTCAGGATAATTTCATCATTCTTCTTCTTTTCATTAGCTAGAAAAAAAGGCCAGCAGTGTTACAGTTTCCTGCTATATTCAATTTCATATGATTTAGGCAGAGCCCAAATAACATTAAACAATTAAGTGAAAAGAGATCAGTCACAAGGTATTTTTATTATATTGATCAAAATAATCTTATATGAAAGGGATATTCTCTGTCTTTGTTCATTGATAATTGTGGCTTTCTTTTCCTAATGGTATGTATATATATGCATATGTTTGTATATATTTTCAAATGGGCTTTAATTTATAATTGTAATGTGGCTGTAAAGTGCTATTATTTATAAATTTAGTTAGATAATATTTACCAGAAAATATTTATCATGTATTTAATATTTTTTTCCAAGAATTTCACATGTATTAATTAACTATGAGCAATCTTACAAGATGATATCATTCCTGTTTCATAATGAGGGAAACAAAGAATAAGGTAGAAGTGGTTTCCTTAAAGCCATAAGAAGGATCAAGTTCCAAATACTTATTTATTTTTTAATTATTATGTTATGTTAATCACCATACATCATTAGTTTTTGATGTAGTGTTCCATGATTCATTATTTGCATATAACACCCAGTGCTCCATGCAGAACGTGCCCTCCTTAATACCCATCACCAGGCTAACCCATCCTCCCACCCCTCTCCCCTCTAAAACCCTCAGTTTGTTTTTCAGACTCCATCGTCTCTCATGGTTCCTCTCCCCCTCTGATACCCCCCCTCATTCTTCCCCTCCTGCTATCTTTTTCTTCTTTTTTTTTTTTAAACTTATAATGTATTATTTGTTTCAGAGGTACAGATCTGTGATTCAACAGTCTTGCACAATTCACAGCGCTCACCATAGCAATACCCTCTCCAATGTCTATCACCCAGCCGCCCCATCCCTCCCACCCCCCACCACTCCAGCAACCCTCAGTTTGTTCCCTGAGATTAAGAATTCCTCATATCAGTGAGGTCATATGATACATGTCTTTCTCTGATTGACTTATTTCGCTCAGCATAACACTCTCCAGTTCCATCCACGTCATTGCAAATGGCAAGATCTCATTCCTTTTGATGGCTGCATAATATTCCATTGTATATATATACCACATCTTCTTTATCCATTCATCTGTCAATGGACATCTTGGCTCTTTCCACAGTTTGGCTATTGTGGACATTGCTGCTATAAACATCGGGGTGCACATACCCCTTCGGATTCCTACATTTGTATCTTTGGGGTAAATACCCAGTAGTGCAATTGCTAAGTTCCAAATATTTAAATATTTCTATCCCTTAGGTTCTTGTATACAAATTAACTTAGAAAATAATTACTTTTTAGTTTAAACATCTAACCTTTCTATTTGCTCTGTTTTTAAAACTAAGTTTTATTATGGTATACTTTACATATATTAAAACTAAAATGTAGTTTGTTGAGGGTTAAAAACTCATTCAGTTTTTTTTTAAAGATTTTATTTATTTATTTGACAGAGAGAGAGGGAGACACAGCGAGAGAGGGAACACAAGCAGGGGGAGGGGGAGAGGGAGAAGCAGGCTTCCCACGGAGCAGGGAGCCCGATGTGGGACTCAATCGCAGGACCCTGGGATCATGACCCGAGCCGAAGGCAGACACTCAATGACTGAGCCACCCAGGCACCCCAAAACTCATTCAGTTTGGTGACATGGGGCTTAGCATAAGCAACTCCATTTTGGACCTGTTGTCTTATCTTCAACATGAGTTATGACTCCTGCCGTTTTTAAACTTTTAAGTTTTCTTTCCAGTTTTATTGAGCAATAATTGACAGATATCACTGTGTAAGTTAAGGTGTACAACATGATCATTTGATTTACATATATTGTGAGATGATCACCATAACAGCTTTAGCTACCATTCATCTTCTCATCTAGATACAGTAAAAAGAAAAGAAAGAGAATAAAGGAAAAAATTTTTTTCTCCTGTGATGAAAACTTTTAGAATTTACTCTCTTACCAGCTTTCCTGTATATCATCATGTTGTACATCTATAGTATGAATTTATCTTATAACTGGAAGTTTGTCCCTTATGGTCACTTTCCTTCAATCCTCCTCCCCCCACCTCCTGCCTCTGGTAACTACAAGTCTGATCCCTGCTTCTATGAGTTTGGTTTTTCTTTTCTATATTTTTAGATTCCACATATAAGTGTGATCATATGGTATTTGTCTTTCTCTGACTTATTTTTTTTCCATTTTTTTTAAAGATTTTTTATTTATTTATCTGAGAGAGAGAATGGGAGACAGAGAGCATGAAAGGGGTGAGGGTCAGAGGGAGAAGCAGACTCCCTGCTGAGCAGTGAGTCTGATGTGGGACTCGATCCCGGGACTCCAGGATCATGACCTGAGCCGAAGGCAGTTGCTTAACCAACTGAGCCACCCAGGCGCCCTCTCTGACTTATTTTACTTAGCATAAAGCCTTCAAGGTCCATTCATGTTGTCACAGATATTTGGATTTCTTTGATTTCGTGCCTAATATTCCATTGTATGTATGTATATATACTGATAAGGAAAATCTGTGTCCTAAGATGGCCAACCAAGCCAGTGAGAGAGTCCCAGTCCTTGCTCCGGGGCTCTTCCAGGTTCTTCTCCCTGGCCCGCTTCGCGCATGCGCCAAAAGTGCCAAGTAGAAGTGTATAAATTGCCCCCTTTGTTTGTGCTCAGGGCTCAGACCTTTGGAGACCACTCTCCTCTGAGCCTGCCTGGTGTTAAATAAACTTCCTATCCTCCAAGATCTCTGAATGCCGCTTAGTTCTTCCGTCGGGTGATCCAGTCCAGGTTCCGTAATAATACCACAGCTACTTCTTTATCCATTCATCCATCAACGGACACTTAGATTGTTTCCAGGTCTTGGCTAATGTAAATAATGCTGCTATGAAAAAATGGGGGTGCAGATATTTTTTCAAGTTAGTGTTTTCACTTCTTTTGGATATATTCCCATAAGTGGAATAGCTGGATCATATGGCAGTTCTACTTTTAATTTGTTGAGGAGCCTCCATATTATTTTCCATAGTGGCTGCACCAATTTACAGTCCAACGAACAGCACACAGGTCCCTTTTCTTCACATCCTTACCAGCATTTGTTATTTCTTGTCTTTTTGATGATGGCTATTTTAACAGGCATGAAGTGGTATTTGTGATTTTAATTTTCATTTCTTTAATGATTAATGATGTAGCATCTTTTCAAGTACCTATTGCCTTTTGTGTATTTTTTTTTTGGAGAAATATCTATTCAGGTCCTTTGCCTATTTTTTATTTTTTTATTATTTTTTATTTTTTTGCTATTGAGTTTTAGAAGTTCTGTATGTTTGGGATATTAACCCCTTATCGGATGTATGGCTTGCAAATATCTTTTCCATTCTGTAGGTTGTCCTTTCACTTTGTTGATTTCTTTTGCTGTTCAGAAGCTTTTTAGTTTTTTTTAGTTCAGTTTTTTTTTTTTTTTTTAGTTTTTGGATTAAAAAAAAAATTTTTTTTTTAGTTTTAGTTTAATGTACCCCACTTCTTTATTTTTTAGTTTGTTGCTCTGCTTTAAGTGCCAAATACAAAAAATCATTCCCAAAACCCATGTCAAGGAGTTTGGTCCTGTATTTTCTTCTAGGAGTTTCATGGCTTCAGGTCATACATTTAAGTCTCTAACCCATTTCCAGTTAATTTTTGTCAGTGGTGTATGTTATAGGTCCAGTTTCATTCTTTTACATATGAACATCCAATTATCCCAGGACCATTTACTGAAGAAACTGTCTTTTCTCCATTGAGCATTCCTGTCTTCCTTGTTGAATATTAGTTGACTGTATGTGTCTTTTTTTAAAGCTTTATTTAAATTCCAGTTAGTTAACATACATTGTAATATTAATTTCAGGTGTACAATAGAGTGATTCAACACTTTCATATGTCACCTAGTACTCATCACAACAAACGCACTCCTTAATCCCCATCACCTAGTTAACCCACCAACCTCCCTTTGGTAACCATTAGATTGTTCTCTATAACTAAGAATGTTTCTTGGTTTGCCTTTCTCTCTTTTTTCCTCCTTTGTTTGTTTGTTTTGTTTCTTAAATTCCAATATGAGTGAAATCATATGGTATTTGTTTTTCTCTGACTGACTTCACTTAGCATTATACTCTCTAGATCCATCCATGTCACTGCAAATGGTAAGATTTCATTCTTTTTTTATGGCTGAGTAATATTCCATTGTGTGTGTGTGTGTGTGTGTGTGTATACACACACCACATCTTCTTTATCCATTCATCAATCAATAGACACTTGGGTTATTTCCGTAATTTGGCTATTGTAAATAATGCTGCTATAAACATGGGGGTGAATGTATCTCTTTGAATTAGTGTTTTTTTATTCTTTGTGTAATTACCTAGTAGTGCAATTGCTGGATTGTAGGGTAGTTCTATTTTTAACTTTTGAGGAACCTCCATACTGTTTTCCACAGTGGCTGCACCAGTTTGCATTCCTACCCTTTTTCCACATCCTTGACCAAACATCCTTGTCAACACCTGTTGTTTCTTGTGTTATTGATTTTAGTCATTCTGACAGGTGTGAGGTGATATCTCATTGTAGTTTAAATTTGCATCTCCCTGATGATAAGTGACCATTGAGCATTGTTTCATGTGTCTGTTGGCCATCTGTATGTTTTCTTTAGAAAAATGTTTATTCATGTCTTCTGCCCATTTTTTAATTGGAGTATTCATTTTTGGGTGTTCAGTTTTATAAGTTCTTTATATATTTTGGATACTAATCCTTTAGCGGATATGTCATTTGCAGATATCTTCTCCCATTCAGTAGGTTGCCTTTTAGTTTTGTTGATCATTTCCTTCACTGTGCAGAAGCTTTTTATTTTGATGTAGTCCCAGTAGTTTATTTTTGCTTTTGTTTCCCTTGCCTCAGCAGATATATCTAAAAAGAAGTTTCTATGGTCGATGTCAAAGAACTCTGCCTGTGTCCTCTTTTAGGATTTTTATGGTTTCAGGTCTCACATATACGTCTTTCATCCATTTTGAGTATAGTGTAAGAAAGTGGTCCAGTTTCATTCTTTTGCATGTTGCTGAGTTGACTGTATATTCTTATGTTTTTAAATTCATTAGAACATGATTTATTTAAATGTATACTATAAACAGATCTACGAAGTAGTTTGGTTGACTGTACTGTGTCTTAGTACATGGGAAGGTTAAGAGTTATTCTTATATATCAATAAAATCTCGCTAATTTCATCACACTGGGAAAAGCTCCAGAGTGACTGAATAGGAACAATTTTGAATTTTAGAATATTTTTAGAAAAAGTGTTTTATTACTATTTAGGCATCAAGGATCCTGTTATGAAATCACAGTGAGACCAAGCAACTCACTTCACCTCTTTGAATCTCTATCTCTTCATCAGAAGAGATAAAGGGATTAGATTAAAAGATTTTCGGGGGCACCTGGGTGGCTCAGTTGGTTAAGCATCTGCCTTCGAGGGGAGGGGGGAAAGATGGTGGAGGAGTAGGGGACCCTATTGCAACTGGTCCCTGGAATTGAGCTGGATATCTACCAGACCACTCTGAGCACCCATGAAACCAGCCTGAGATGTAAGAAGATTGGGATCTCTACAAACAGAATATCGCAGGTGGTTGGTTTTGAGGTATGAAGCGGGGAGCCATGATTCCGTGGGCAGATATCAGAGGATAAATGGCAGCGGGAGGGAGCCTGGCTGTGGGGATCCTACACCGCCGGTGAGTGACAGCCTCACACGCTGTGGTCGGGCACAGACTCGCAGACCGGTAGCGGTGGGGAAAGGACTTTAGGGCAGCAACTGGGGTGGAAACCCAGAGCGGGGGGTCGTGCCTGTGAACTGCAGCCCCTGGGGCAGAAACCCAGAGCAGCGGGGTCGCTGGCAGGAACTGGGAGTGGCTGGCGGTTTTAGAAGCACAAAGGGCAGAGACGTGCCCTGACCTGGAGGCAGGACTGGGGGCGCTGCGGAGGGGCGCACAACCCAGGACACTGCAGTTTATAGCAGCACAGACAGAAACGGAGATGGTGTGGCCTGGAGAGCTCACTGAAGAACGGACTGTGGTCTCTCTGCTCTGAGGCAGAGGGTTGGAAATGGTCTCTTCTGCTCTGACTCGCAGAAGAGACGCGGAAAGCCACGAGGGAAAGCTGCCAGAGAACAAAAGCCCCAAAAACTGATTCCCGCTGAGCCCATCCCCGGCCACAGGGGGGCAGGGCAACTCCGCCCAAACAGGGTTGCCTGAGTAACAGCAGGGCAGGCCCCTCCCGCAGAAGACAGCCTGGGAAAACAAGAGGCCAGCAACCCTAAGGTCCCAAGAAAACAGGTGCATCTTGCTTGGGTTCTGGTCAATAATTTGGACTCTATACATTCCCTCAAACACCCATCAGCAGAATGACTAGAAGGAGGAGCCCCCAAAATAGAAAAGACTCAGAGATTATGACTTATGCTGCAGATTTACAAATGGGTGCAGATATAACCAAGATGTCAGAGATGGAATTCAGGCTAGCAATTGTGAAGACAATGGCTAGAATGGAGAAATCAATTAATGGCAACATAGAGTCTCTAAGGGCAGAAATGAAAGCTGAATTGGCAGAACTTAAAAATGCTATCAGTGAGATCCAATCCAATCTAGATAATCTAACAGCTAGGGTAACTGAGGCAGAAGAGCGAATAAGTGACCTGGAAGACAATATAATTGATAAAAAGGGAAAAGAGGAGGCCAAGGAAAAACAACTCAAAATCCATGAAAATAAAATCAGAGAAATAAGTGACACCATGAAGCGTTCCAATGTCAGAATAATTGGAATCCTGGAGGGAGTGGATAGAGAGAGAGGACTAGAAGATGTATTTGAGCAAATCTAGCTGAGAACTTCCCTAATCTGGGGAATGAAACAAACATTCGAGTCCTAGAGGCAGAGGGTACCCCTCCTAAGATCAAGGAAAACAGGCCAACTCCCCAGCATGTAATAGTAAAACTTGCAAATCTTAGAACCAAAGAAACCATCTTAAGGGCAGTTAGGGGGAAGAGATTCCTTACATACAGAGGGAGGAACATCAGAATAACGTCAGACCTATCCACAGAGACCTGGCAAGCCAGAAAGGCCTGGCAAGACATATTCAGGTACTAAATGAGAAGAACATGCAGCCAAGAATACTTTATCCAGCAAAGCTTTCATTTAGAATGGATGGAGAGATGGAGAGCTTCCACGACTGGCAGAAACTGAAAGAATATGTGACCACTAAGCCGGCCCTGCAAGAAATATTAAGGGGGGTTCTATAAAAGGAGAAAGACCCCAAGAGTGATATATAACAGAAATTTACAGGGACAATCTATAAAAACAACATCTTCACAGGCAACATGATGACAATTAATTCATATCTTTCAATAATCACTCTCAACGTGAATGGCCTAAATGCTCCCATAAAACAGCACAGGGTTGCAGATTGGATAAAAAGACGGGGCCCATCCATATGCTGTCTACAAGAGACTTATTTTGAACCTAACGATACATCCAGACTGAAAGTGAAGGGATGGAGATCCATCTTCCATGCCAGCGGACCTCAAAAGAAAGCTGGGGTAGCAATTCTTATATCAGACAAATGAGATTTTAAACTAAAGTCTGTAATAAGAGACACAGAAGGACACTATATCATTCTTAAAGGGTCGATCCAACAAGAAGATCTAACAATTGTAAATATCTATGCCCCCAAGATGGGAGCAGCCATCTACATAAGCCTACTGTTAACCAAAATAAAGAGTCATATTGATAACAATACATTAATTGTAGGAGACCTCAATACTCCACTCTCAGCAATGGACAGATCATCTAAGCAGAAAATCAACAAGGAAACAAGAACTTTGAATGACACATTGGATCAGATGGACCTCATAGATATTTACAGAACATTCCACCCTAAAACAACAGAATACTCATTTTTCTGGAGCACACATGGAACTTTCTCCAGAATAGACCATATACTGGGTCACAAATCAGGTCTCAACTGATACCAAAAGATTGAGATTATTCCCTGCATGTTCTCAGACCACAATGTTCTAAAATTGGAACTCAATCACAAGAAAAAAATTGACAGAAATTCAAACACTTGGAAGCTAAAGACCACTCTGTTCAAGAATGTTTGGGTCAACCAGGAAATCAAAGAAGAACTTAAACAATTCATGGAAATCAATGAGAACGAAAACACATCAGTCCAAAACCTATGGGATACTGCAAAGGCGGTCCTAAGGGGGAAATACATAGCCATCCAAGCCTCACTCAAAAAAATAGAAAAATCCCGAATTCACCAACTAACTCTACACCTTAAAAAACTAGAGAAAAAGCAATAAACGATGCCTAAGCCACACATTAGAAGAGAAATAATTAAAATTAGAGCATAAATCAATGAATTAGAAACCAGAAACACAGTAGATCAGGTCAACGAAACTAGAAGTTTGTTCTTTGAAAGAATTGATAAGATCGATAAACCACTGGCCAGACTTATCCAAAAGAAAAGAGAAAGGGCCCAAATTAATAAAATTATGAATGAAAGGGGAGAGATCATGACTAACACCAAGGAAATAGAAACAATTATTAGAAATTATTATCAACAACTATATGTCAATAAACTGAGCAATCTGGATGAAATGGAGGCCTTCCTGGAAACCTATAAGTTGTCAAGATTGAAACAGGAAGAAACTGACAACCTGAATAGGCCAATAACCAGTAACGAGATTGAAGCAGTGATCAAAAACCTCCCAAAAAACAAGAGTCCAGGGCCTGATGGATTCCCTGGGGAATTCTACCAAACATTCAAAGAAGAAATAATACCTATTCTACTGAAGCTGTTTCAAAAAATAGAAACAGAAGGAAAACTTCCAAACTCATTCTATGAGGCCAGCATTACCTTAATCCCCAACCCAGGCAAAGACCCCATCAAAAAGGAGAATTTCAGACCAATATCCCTGATGAATATGGATTCCAAAATCTTCAACAAAATCCTAGCTAATAGGATCCAACAATACATTAAAAGGATCATCCACCACGACCAAGTGGGATTTATCCCGGGATGCAAGGGTGGTTCAACATTCACAAATCAATCAATATGATAGAACACATTAGTAAGAGGAGGGAGAAGAACCATATGGTCCTCTCAATTGATGCAGAAAAAGCATTTGACAAAATACAACATCCTTTCCTGATTAAAACTCTTCAGAGTATAGGGATAGAGGGAACATTCCTCAAGTTCATAAAATCCATCTATGAAAAACCCACAGCAAATATCATCCTCAATGGGGAAAAGCTGAGAGCCTTTCCCTTAAAATCAGGAACACGTCAAGGATGCCCACTCTCGCCACTATTGTTCAACGTAGTACTAGAAGTCCTAGCAACAAGCAATCAGACAACAAAAAGAAATAAAAGGTATTCAAATTGGCAAAGAAGAAGTCAAACTCTCTCTTTTTGCAGACGACATCATACTTTATGTAGAAAACCCAAAAGACTCCACCCCCAAATTACTAGAATTCATACAGCAATTCAATAATGTGGCAGGATACAAAATCAATGCACAGAAATCAGTTGCTTTCTTATACACTAACAATGCAACTGTAGAAAGAGAAATTAGAGAAACGATTCCATTTACAATAGCACCAAAAACCATAAGATATCTCGGAATAAACCTAACCAAAGAGGTAAAGGATCTATACTCCAGGAACTACAAAACACTCATGGAAGAAATTGAAGAAGACACAAAAAGATGGAAAAACATTCCATGCTCATGGATTGGAAGAATAAACATTGTTAAAATGTCTATGCTACCCAGAGCAATCTATACCTTCAATGCCATCCTGATCAAAATTCCAATGACATTTTTCAAAGTGCTGGAACAAACAATCCTAAAATTTGTATGGAATCAGAAAAGACCCCGAATCGCCAAGGAGATGTTGAAAAAGAAAAACAAAGCTGGGGACATCACATTGCCTGATTTCAAACTATATTACAAAGCTGTGATCACCAAGACAGCATGGTACTGGCACAAAAACAGACGTATAGGGCAGTGGAACAGAATAGAGAACCTAGATATGGACCCTCAACTCTATGGTCAAATACTCTTTGACAAAGCAAGAAAAAACATGCAATGGAAAAAAGACAGTCTCTTCAATAAATGGTGCTGGGAAAATTGGACAGCCACATGCAGAAGAATGAAACTCGACCATTCTCTAACACCATTCACAAAGATAAACTCAAGCTCAAAGTGGATGAAAGACCTCAATGTGAGACAGGAATCCGTCAAAATCCTAGAGGAGAACATAGGCAGTAACCTCTTTGACATCGCCCACAGCAACTTCTTTCAAGATACATCTCCAAAAGCTAGTGAAACAAAAGCAAAAATGAACTTTTGGGACTTCATCAAGATAAAACCTTCTGCACAGCAAAGGAAACAGAACAAACAACAAAACAAAGAGGCAACCCACAGGATGGGAGAAGATATTTGCAAATGACACTACAGATAAAGGGCTGGTATCCAAGATCTATAAAGAACTTCTCAAACTCAACACCCAGAAAACAAATAATCAAGTCAAAAAGTGGGCAGAAGATATGAAAAGACACTTCTCTGAAGAAGACATACAAATGGCTAACAGACACATGAAAAAATGTTCATCATCATTAGCTATCAGGGAAATCCAAATCAAAACCACATTGAGACACCACCTTACACCAGTTAGAATGGCAAAAATGGACAAGGCAAGAAAAAACAAATGTTGGAGAGGTTGTGGAGAAAGGGGAACCCTCTTACACTGTTGGTGGGAATGCAAATTGGTACAGCCACTTTGGAAAACAGTGTGGAGGTTCCTCAAAAATTTAAAAATAGAGCTACCCTATGACCCAGCAATTGCACTCCTGGGTATTTACCCCAAAGACACAATGTAGTGAAAACAAGGGCCATATGCCCCCCAATGTTCATAGTAGCAATGTCCGCAATAACCAAACTGTGGAAGGAGCCGAGATGCCCTTCAACAGATGAATGGATAAAGAAGATGTGGTCCATATATACAATGGAATATTACTCAGCCATCAGAAAGGATGAATACCCAACTTTTACATCAACATGGATGGGACTGGAGGAGATTATGCTAAGTGAAATAAGTCAAGCAGAGAAAGTCAATTGTCATATGGTTTCACTTATTTGTGGAACATAAGGAATAGCATGGAGGACATGAGGAGAAGGAAGGGAAAAATGGGCGGGGGGATTGGAGGGAGAGATGAACCATGAGAGACTATGGACTCTGAGAAACAAACAGGGTTTTAGAGGGGAGGGGGGATGGGGGGATTGGTTAGCCCAGTGATGGGTATTAAGGAGGGCACGTACTGCGTGGAGCACTGGGTGTTGTATGAAAACAATGGATCGTGGATCACCACATCAAAAACCAATGATGTATAGTGTGGTGACTAACATAACATAATAAAATTAAAAAAAAAATGGAATAAAAAAAAACCCCTCAATTAGTATTGCAAAAAGAAAAAAAAAAAGCATCTGCCTTCGGCTCAGGTCATGATCTCAGGGTCCTGGGATCGAGCCCCGCATTGGGTTCCTTGCTCAGCAAGGAGTCTGCTTCTCCCTCTCCCTCTACTGTTCCCCTGACTTGTCTCTCTAGCCCTCTCTCTATCTCTCTCTGTGTCAAATAAATAAATAAAATCTTTTAAAAATAAATAAAAAATCTCTCAGTCCCTTCCAGCTCAAAATTTCTATGACTAGGTTTATGCTTTCAGAACACTAACTGAACTCACTCCCTGCCGGAAACTCTCCTTCCCTGCGCTCCGTTATCCCACGCTCTCCTGGTTTTCCTCCTTTTCCTGCTGCTCTTTCTTGAGCTCCTTTCCAGCCTCTTCCTCTGTGCTCGAATTCCCCAGGCTTGGTCTTCAGACCTCTGATGCTGGAACTACCCATCCTTTGTGGTTGTTGTAGCCACCTGCCTGCTTATCACTTCCAAGTCTGTATGTCTCTCCCCAGCTTCTCTGCTCCTGGCCTCCTGGGAGCATATCAAATAGCTTTTGTACATGGATGCCCACAGACATGTCCAACTTATGTGTCCAGTGGGACTCCTCTCCTTCTCACCCCAACCCCACATGCTGCTGCTTTTCCTGTTTTCCTTATTTAAGTGAAAACACTAGCACTTATTTCAATCTCAAAATAACTCTTAGCATTATATAGAATCTGTATATAAAGAAGAAAACGCCGAAGCTCAAAGAAGTGAAGGAGAATGTCTTTTGGCTACACAGCTAGTGAGTTGGTGGAATTTGGAAATTTTTTTTTAAGATTTTTATTTATTTATTTGTCAGAGAGAGCATGAGCACAAGCAGAGAGAGCGACAGGCAGAGCAGGCCCAGGGAGAAGCAGACTCCGGGCTGAGCAGGGAGCCCGATGTGGGACTCAATCCCAGGACCCTGGGATCATGACCTGAATTGAGGGCAGAAGCTTAACCAACTGAGCCACCCAGGCGTCCCTGGAATTTGGATTTAAACTCAAGCATCTCGACTCGGAAACTAGACTCTCACCCATGGCCCTACCCCACTCATTTGCCAAGCCCGAAGCCTGGGAGTTGTCCTCAATTCCTCCCTCACTACACACACCCAACCCAACCCTGACACCGGGATTCTAATGGCTCTCAGACCAGCTCCCCAAACCTCTGCCCTGACTGAGTTCATTCACTCTCACTCTCCCCCAGCGCAGCCATCCCCTACCTGTCTCCAGTCTTTCCCTCTTCAAACCACACTTTACATTTAGAGAAAAGTGTTTTTTCTACAGCAAAGATCATGTCACTCTCTTGTTTAAAACCCTTCGGTGACAGTGCACGGCATTCAGACAAGAGCAAGCCTCCCCACTTACGGCAGCCTCCATCCACTTCGCTAGCAGTGCAGCCCATCTGCTTTATTTGCGGATTCCGTATTTGCCAGTTGCCTACTCCCTACAATGTATTTGTAATTCCAAAATCAATACTCCTGGCACTTTTGCAATCATTCACAGATGTGCAGAGAGGGGGAAAAATTGACTCATTCAATGTGCACATTCCTAGCTGAGGCTGAACCAGATGACACTCTGCTTTTCATTTCAGCTCATACTGTAAACAAGTGTCCTTTTCATGGCCTATTTAGTGCCACATTTTTCATATTTCTGTGCTTCCTGTTGGTGATTTCACTGTTTAAAATGACCCCCAAGCATAGACTGAAGTGATATCTGGTGTTCCTAAGTGCAAGAAGGCTGGATGTGCTATATTTATAGAGAAAGTACATGTGTTAGATGAACTTCATTCAGATAAGCTACAGGACCATCAGCCAAGAGTTCAATGCTAATGAATTAGTGATACAATACCTGCAGAAAAAGAAAGAAGAAATGACCAATTTGTACACGAGGCCATTCCAGAAAGCGCTAAAGTAACATCTTTAGTGGGTGATGAAGCTATGAAAAAGCTGGAAAAGCAGCTACACCTGTGGATTCATGAGATGGCAGTTGGTTAAAAAAAAAAAAAAAACATAATGGGAGTGTTGTGAGCAAAGCCAAAGAAATTGATGGCCAGGGAAATGTTAACCCCTTCTCAGCTAGGGCTGGCTCACTTGCCTGTTTCAAAGGTGATATGGTGTGAGAAGCATTAAACTTGCATGGGAGGCAAGGGAGGCAGATCAGGAGGCTCTGGAAGATACTTTGTTTTAAAGATTTATTAATTTACTACAGAGAGAGAGAGAGACGAGGGGTGATGAAGCAAGAAAGGAATTTATTTCCATAAGGCCAACACCGACTGTCTCAAACACTGTCTCCAAAGTGCTGCAAATCCTTCCAGGTTTACGTAAGGAGAATGCGGGACAGACAGAGGTCGGTGGGTACGTGCCGGTGGGCGGTGAAGGTCGGGTCATTATTGTCTTGCGGTCACTCCTGAGGTCCTGCTGGATCAGGACCTTGTGAGTGCAAGCAGGAGGGGCAGAGGGAGAGGGAGAGAGAGTCCTCAAGCAGACTCCCTACTGAGTGCAGAGCCCAACATGGGGCTTGATTCCAGGACCCTGAAATCCTGACCTGAACTGAAATCAAGAGTTGGATGCTTAACCAACTGAGCCACCCAGGCGCCCCTGGAAGAATTTTCAAAACACCTGCTACACATTATGCAGGAAAGGTGTTATGTGGAAGAGCAGGTTCTCCATGCTGATGAAACAGCCTTCTTTTGCAAGGATGTTGGCACATGATCCTATATAGCATGAATGGGGTTTTGATTGACAAAACTGTGCCTGGAGGCTCCCAGGAACCTAACCCTGTGTTTCCCTAGGAGCTGTACTCCGCTATTCACTAATTCAGTATTTGCACTCAGTTCAGACAACACAACTACTGTGGATGGTGAGAACTGACTGTCCCTCCCACTATGTTTGCCATGTGGCTCCACTGTTTGTCATTGCCTGAGGTGCCTTCTTTTTTCTCTCCCTCTGGCCACCTGATCCATCCTCAAACCTCCTTACCAGTTGTCCCCAGGAAGTCTCTCTGGACCCCGGCTCCAGGGTGACTGAGATACTCCTCTTCTGTGCTAACATACTGTATGTATATCTCTGTCTCAGCGATGCAACAGCTCATACATTTCTCTGTCTCCCCCACCGGTCTCTAAGCTGCTTGAGGGCAAGGTTCTCCCTTCCTTCCTTCCCTCCATCCTTTCTCCTTCCTCCCTCCCTCCCTCCCTCCTTCCTATCCCTTCATCTATCCATCCATCTATCCATCCGCACACACACACACATACATATATATTTGTGTATGTGTATACATATAGATATATATTTTGTGGGTGGCAAAAACCAACACTGAGATATTTCTTATGTTGATCTTTCATTTTATTTTAAAAATTAACACACAGTACTATGCCATATTTGATTGATTCTCTGTTTCTGTGTTCTGATGCTTAGCATAGAGCCTGGCTCAGAGAGAGAATCAGTAAATATTTGTTGAAAAAAAGAAGCATAAATGTTAACAATATTTATTCATTCTACCTAAGTGAAGTTCCTTGGGTCATACATTTTAAAAAATATTTTATTTATTTATTTGAGAGAGAGAGAGAGCACATGCATGCGCAGTTTGGGGGAGGGGAAGAGGGAGAGGGACAAGCAGACTCCCCACTGAGGGCAGAGCCTGATGTGGGGCTCAATCCCAGGACCCTGGGATCATGACCTGAGCTGAAGGCAGATGCTTAACCGACTGAGCCAACCAGGAGCCCCAGGTCATACGTTTTAAATAAATAAAGTAGTTTTAAATTAACATATTAAACTAGTAGCTTGTTCTCTGAAATATTTTAAATAATTCCTCTGCCCTCTCTTTAATTTGAGCTATCTATAAGAAAATTTTGCTGAGCAAAATTAGCTTCGTCCAAAAGGAATAATTAGAAGCTTGGAACCCGTGAGCTGCATTAATGAGTTCTTACTGTGCTCAGTGTAATTCTAGAATTTTAGAACCAGGGAGTTCATATTTATATGCCTGTTGATTAGGCTTTTCCAGGTTAGCTGAGGCGACAGGAGGGGAAAGAACAGAGACCGCCCTCTGTATGGGGCTCTGGGGCCTGGCAGGAAGGTCATCGGTGGACAGACGTGCCCTGGCCCTCAGGCAGCTGCCGGGGGACTCCACCGCCTGCTGTCTTTTCGAGATTGGACCTTAGCTCCTTCTGGAGCTGGGGCTGCTATTAGGAAGACTCAGCTGCTCCAGACAATGCTTGGCCGTGGCTTGTCCGGACTCGTCCCTTCTGCCACTTTTCTCTCTGCCTGCCTTAGGCTTCTGCCCAGATTAGCAAGTGCTGATGGTCTCTACAGGGTCTCAAATTCACATCCCCACAAAGAAAGGATCCGACTGCTTAAGATAGTGATTCTCCTTCCTGCTGGGCAGAGATCTCACGCCAGTCCACCTCCTACGATGGAGACCACCTATAAATTATCGGCCCTCGGGGCCACACCTCCTCCTTGAAATGGGCTGGTGAGAAGCCACTTTCTCAGAAGGCCTGTGGGTATGCGATGCATTCAAGTTGTACCAACGCGACTGCGCCTGGCTCTGGGGTCCCGAACAGACCGGTTTGGCCACTCGCCGCTGACAAAATCTACAGGCAGAGAGACGAGGGGTGATGAAGCAAGAAAGGAATTTATTTCCATAAGGCCAACACCGACTATCTCAAACACTGTCTCCAAAGTGCTGCAAATCCTTCCAGGTTTAGGTAAGGAGAATGCGGGACAGAGGTCGGTGGGTACGTGCCGGTGGGCGGTGAAGGTCGGGTCATTATTGTCTTGCGGTCACTCCTGGGGTCCTGCTGGATCAGGACAGTCCTTGGTGCTGGAGTCCTAGTTTTGGCTCCCACAGGGGCCGCTCTGCCCACAGTGTCTTTCGCCTGAGATCAGAGAGAAGCTGGAAAGAAGCATTTAATCAATTAGAAAGCACAGACTGAGGTCAAAATGCAGGTAGCTGAGGTCTGCTTCAGGAGCTCCTCTGAGTCAACAAAGGCAGATGCTAAAGCCTGGGAGGTCAGGTGGGTCGTTCCGAGGAGGGTCCTTTCAAAGTCCACTGGGATCTAGGTCTCTGAAGGACATCATCTCCCAGATTTTGAGAAGACTTGGCTTTGGCTGATTTCTTTTGGCCTGCTCTAAACGTTTGGGTTAAGCCTACAAGGCTGGATAAACATCTCGTTTATGGATTGTCTAAAATATTGCCAATTTTATCAGAATTACTTCTGGGCGAAAATGAAGGATGTCTGATATGACTGGAACATGGAATGAGTGGGCCGACAAAGTGCTTATTTTCATTTGTTTTCCTTAATCTAAATAAAGGGGTTGCTGCTTTGTTTTTTTTTTTTTTTTTTAAAGATTTATTTATTTCTTTGAGAGAGAGAGCACGCAAGTGGTGGGAGGGGCAGAGGGAGAGAGAGAATCCCAAGCAGGCTCTACACCCAGCTCGGAGCACAATGCAGGGTTCCATCTCACGACCCTGAGATCATGACCTGAGCCAAAATCAAGAGACGAATGCTTAACTGACTGAGCCACCCAGGCACCCCAAATTGCTGTGCTTTAAAAATAAATGTGGGGGCGCCTGGGTGGCTCAGCTGTTAAGCGTCTGCCTTCGGCTCAGGTCATGGTCCCGGGGTCCTGGGATCGAGCCCCGCATCGGGCTCCCTGCTCAGCGGAGATCCTGCTTCTCCCTCTCCCACACCCCCTGCTTGTGTTCCCTCTCTCGCTGTGTCTCTCTCTGTCAAATAAATAAAAATAAAATAAAATAAATAAAAAATAAAAATAAATAAAAATAAATGTGTAATGCTGCAAAGGAAACTGGCATGAAGCTTACTGCTGTGAAATGTTGGGGTCCGGGAGTGAATGGTCAAGAAAGAATTCTTGAAGGGTGCCTCAAGAATCCTTGATTTGTCTTTGGTGCAAAAAAGAGTGATTTTATTAAAGCACGGGGACAGGACCCGTGGGCAGAAAGGGCCGCCCTGGGGTCTTGAGGATGGCTGAATATATACTTTCAAGTTGGGAGGGAGTTAGGGAGAGCATAAGTCTCTAAGGAGTTTGGAAGCAAGGTTTCCAGGACCTTGAGGGGTCTAGCTATTGTTGGAAAAAGTCATTTATTACTATCTAGTAAACCCTTAGTCATGAGACCCTTCAGGTGTATATCAGGGGGCCATATGCTTGGAGGATGATTATTAACATATTATCTGTGGGAGTAGAGATAAAAGATGTTTCGAAAGGTGTTTTTATATGTTAAAGAAGACTTACAAGATCCTGGGGGTCGGGCTAAGGTCAAGCTAAGTTTGCCTTTTGCCCTTAGCAAAGTATTCACATGGAGGGAGTTGAGCCCCCGGAGGAAGGTCGCTCTGCCTGTCTCAAGTACTTGTCAATGGGCTGTAAGTTATAAGGAAGTTTAATTTTTTTCTATATTGCTTTTTTTTTTTTTTTGCTGCTTATGTGTTTTTATTTGTTTCATATTGTGTTGTGTTGTTTGCTTTTTTTCCTCTCTTTTTTTTATTATGTTAATCCCCATACATTACATCATTAGTTTTAGATGAAGTGTTCCATGATTCATTGTTTGTGCATAATACCCAGTGCTCCATGCAGAATGTGCCCTCCTCAATACCCATCACCAGGCTAATCCATCCTCCCACCCCCCTCCCCTCTAGAACCCTCAGTTTGTTTTTCAGAGTCCATTGTCTCTCATGGTTCGTCTACCCCTCTGATTTCCCCCGCTTCATTCTTCCCCTCCCGCTACCTTCTTCTTCTTCTTCTTTATTTTTTTCTTAACATATATTGCATTATTTGTTTCAGAGGTACAGATCTGAGATTCAACAGTCTTGCACAATTCACAGCGCTTACCAGAGCACATACCCTCCCCAGTGTCTATCACCCAGTCACCCCATCCCTCCCCCCCACCCCCCACTCCAGCAACCCTCAGTTTGTTTCCTGCAATTAAGAATTCCTCATATCAGTGAGATATATGATACATGTCTTTCTCTGTTTGACTTACTTCACTCAACATAATACCCTCCAGTTCCATCCACGTCGTTGCAAATGGCAAGATCTCATTCCTTTTGATGGCTGCAAAATATTCCATTGTATATATATACCACTTCTTCTTTATCCATTCATCTGTTGATGGACATCTTGGCTCTTTCCACAGTTTGGCGATTGTGGACATTGCTGCTATAAACATCGGGGTGCACGTACCCTTTCGGATCCCTACTTTTGTATCTTTGGGGTAAATACACAGTAGTGCAATTGCTGGATCATATGGTAGCTCTATTTTCAACTTTTTGAGGAACCTCCATACTGTTTTCCAGAGTGGCTGCACCAGCTTGCATTCCCACCAACAGTGTAGGAGGGTTCCCCTTTCTCCGCATCCCCGCCAACATCTGTCGTTTCCTGACTTGTTAATTTTAGCCATTCTGACTGGTGTGAGGTGGTATCTCATTGAGGTTTTGATTTGGATTTCCCTGATGCCGAGTGATATTGAGCACTTTTTCATGTGTCTGTTGGCCATTTGGATGTCTTCTTTGGAAAAATGTCTGTTCATGTCTTCTGCCCATTTCTTGATTGGATTCTTTGTTCTTTGGGTGTTGAGTTGGATGAGTTCTTTATAGATTTTGGATACTAGCCCTTTATCTGATGTCATTTGCAAATATCTTCTCCCATTCTGTCGGTTGTCTTTTGGTTTTGTTGACTGTTTCCTTTGCTTTGCAAAAGCTTTTTATCTTGATGAAGTCCCAAGAGTTCATTTTTGCCCTTGCTTCCCTTGCATTTGGCGATGTTTCTAGGAAGAAGTTGCTGCGGCTGAGGTCGAAGAGGTTGCTGCCTGTGTTCTCCTTTAGGATGTTGATGGACTCCTGTCTCACACTGAGGTCTTTCAACCATTTGGAGTCTATTTTTGTGTGTGGTGTAAGGAAATGGTCCAGTTTCATTCTTCTGCATGTGGCTATCCAATTTTCCCAACAACATTTGTTGAAGAGACTGTCTTTGTTCCATTGGACATTCTTTCCTGCTTTGTCAAAAATTAGTTGACCATAGAGTTGAGGGTCCATTTCTGGGCTCTCTATTCTGTTCCATTGATCTATGTGTCTGTTTTTGTGCCAGTACCATGCTGTCTTGATGATGACAGCTTTGTAATAGAGCTGGAAGTCCGGAATTGTGATGCCGCCAGCTTTGCTTTTCTTTTTCAACATTCCTCTGGCTATGCGGGGTCTTTTCTGGTTCCATACAAATTTTAGGATTATTTGTTCCATTTCTTTGAAAAAAGTGGATGGTATTTTGATGGGGATTGCATTGAATGTGTAGATTGCTCTAGGTAGCATTGACATCTTCACAATATTTGTTCTTCCAATCCATAAGCATGGAACGTTTTTCCATTTCTTTGTGTCTTCCTCAATTTCTTTCATGAGTATTTTATAGTTTTCTGAGTACAGATCCTTTGTCTCTTTGGTTAGATTTATTCCTAGGTATCTTATGGTTTTGGGTGCAATTGTAAATGGGATCGACTCCTTAATTTCTCTTTCTTCTGTCTTGTTGTTGGTGTATAGGAATGCCACTGACTTCTGTGCATTGATTTTATATCCTGCCACTTTACTGAATTCCTGTATGAGTTCTAGCAGTTTTGGGGTGGAGTCTTTGGGGTTTTCCTCATAAAGTATCATATCATCTGCAAAGAGTGAGAGTTTGACTTCTTCTTTGCCAATTTGGATGCCTTTTATTTCTTTTTCTTGTCTGATTGCTGTGGCTAGGACTTCCAATACTATGTTGAATAGCAGTGGTGATAGTGGACATCCCTGCCGTGTTCCTGACCTTAGGGGGAAAGCTCTCAGTTTTTCCCCATTGAGAATGATATTCGCTGTAGGTTTTTCATAGATGGCTTTTATGATATTGAGATATGTACCCTCTATGCCTATACTCTGAAGAGTTTTGATCAAGAAAGGATGCTGTACTTTGTCAAAAGCTTTTTCTGCATCTATTGAGAGGATCATATGATTCTTGTTCTTTCTTTTGTTAATGTATTGTATCACATTGATTGATTTGCGGATGTTGAACCAACCTTGCAGCCCAGGGATAAATCCCACTTGGTCGTGGTGAATAATCCTTTTAATGTACTGTTGGATCCTATTGGCTAGTATTTTGGTGAGAATTTTTGCATCCATGTTCATCAGGGATATTGGTCTGTAATTCTCCTTTTTGATGGGGTCTTTGTCTGGTTTTGGGATCCAGGTAATGCTGGCCTCATAAAATGAGTTTGGAAGTTTTCCTTCCATTTCTATTTTGTGGAACAGTTTCAGAAGAATAGGTATTAATTCTTCTTGAAATGTTTGGTAGAATTCCCCTGGGAAGCCATCTGGCCCTGGGCTTTTGTTTTTTGGGAGGTTTTTGATGACTGCTTCAATTTCCTTAGTGGTTATAGGTCTGTTCAGGTTTTCTATTTCTTCCTGCTTCAGTTTTGGTAGTTGATACATCTCTAGGAATGCATCCATTTCTTCCAGGTTATCTCATTTGCTGGCATAGAGTTCCTCATAATATGTTCTTATAATTGTTTGTATTTCTTTGGTGTTGGTTGTGATCTCTCCTCTTTCATTCATGATTTTGTTGATTTGGGTCATTTCTCTTTTCTTTTTGATAAGTCTGGCCAGGGGTTTATCAATCTTGTTAATTCTTTCAAAGAACCAGCTCCTAGTTTTGTTGATCTGTTCTACTGTTCTTTTAGTTTCTATTTCATTGATTTCTGCTCTGATCTTTATGATTTCTCTTCTCCTGCTGGGTTTAGGCTTTATTTGCTGTTCTTTCTCCAGCTCCTTTAGGTGTAGGGTTAGGTTGTGTACTTGAGACCTTTCTTGTTTCTTGAGAAAGGCTTGTATTGCTATATACTTTCCTCTTAGGACTGCCTTTGCTGCATCCCAAAGATTTTGAATAGTTGTGTTTTCATTTTCATTGGTTTCCATGTATTTTTTTAAATTCTTCTTTAATTTCCTGGTTGACCCATTCATTCTTCAGTAGGATGCTCTTTAGCCTCCATGTATTTGAGTTCTTTCCGACTTTCCTCTTGTGATTGAGTTCTAGTTTCAAAGCATTGTGGTCTGAAAATAGGCAGGGAATGATCCCAATCTTTTGGTACTGGTTGAGACCTGATTTATGACCTAGGATGTGATCTATTCTGGAGAATGTCATGGGCACTAGAGAAGAAAGTGTATTCCATTGCTTTGGGATGGAATGTTCTGAATATGTCTGTGAAGTCCATTTGGTCCAGTGTGTCATTTAAAGTCTTTATTTCCTTGTTGATCTTTTGCTTAGACGATCTGTCCATTTCAGTGAGGGGGGTGTTAAAGTCCCCCACTATTATTGTATTGTTGTCGATGTGTTTCTTTGCTTTTGCTATTAATTGCCTTATATATTTGGCTGCTCCCATGTTAGGGGCATAGATATTTACAATTGTTAGATCTTCTTGTTGGAAAGATCCTTTAAGTAGGATATAATGTCCTTCCTCATCTCTTATTACAGTCTTTGGTTTAAAATCTAATTTGTCTGATATAAGGATTGCCACCCCAGCTTTCCTTTGGTGTCCATTAGCATGGTAAATGGTTTTCCACCTCACTTTGGGTCTAAAATGAGTCTCTTGCAGACAGCATATCGATGGGTCTTGTTTTTCAATCCAGTCTGATAGCCTGTGTCTTTTGATTGGGGCATTGAGCCCATTTACATTCAGGGTAACTATTGAAATATAGGAATTTAGTGCCATTGTATTGCCTGTAAGGTGACTGTTACCGTATATTGTCTGTGTTCCTTTCTGGTCTATCTTGCTTTTAGGGTCTCTCTTTGCTTAGAGGACCCCTTTCAAGATTTCCGGTAGGGCTGGTTTTGTGTTTGCAAATTCCTTTAGTTTTTGTTTGTCCTGGAAGCTTTTTATCTCTCCTTCAATTTTCAATGACAGCCTAGCTGGATAGAGTATTCTTGGCTGCATATTTTTCTCATTTAGTGCTCTGAATATATCCTGCCAGTCCTTTCTGGCCTGCCAGGTCTCTGTGGATAGGTCTGTTGCCAATCTAATGTTTCTACCCTTGTAGGTTACATATCTCTTCTCCCGAGCTGCTTTCAGGATTTTCTCTTTGTCTATGAGACTCGTAAGTTTTACTATTAGATGTCGGGGTGTTGACCTATTTTTATTCATTTTGAGAGGGGTTCTCTGTGCTTCCTGGATTTTGATGCCTGTTTTCTTCCCCAAATTAGGGAAGTTCTCTGCTATAATTTGCTCCATTATACCTTCTGCCCCTCTCTCTCTTTCTTCTTCTTCTGGGATCCCAATTATTCTAATGTTGTTTCGTCTTATGGTATCGCTTATCTCTCGAATTCTGCCCTCGTAATCCAGTAGTTGTTTATCTCTCTTTTTCTCAGCTTCTTTATTTTCCATCATTTGGTCTTCTATATTACTGATTCTCTCTTCTGCCTCATTTATCCTAGCAGTTAGCACCCCCATTTTTGATTGCACCTCATTAATAGCCTTTTTGATTTCTACTTGGTTAGATTTTAGTTCTTTTACTTCTCCAGAAAGGGTTTCTCTAATAACTTCCATATTTTTTTCAAGCCCAGCTAGTATCTTTAAAGTGATGATTCTGAACTCTAGATCTGACATCATACTAATGTCCGTATTGAGTAGGTCCCTGGCAGTCAGTACTACCTCTTGTTCTTTTTGTTGAGGTGATTTTTTCCATCTTGTCATTTTGTGCAGAGGAGAATAGATTAATGAGAGAACAAAATGCTAGCAGAGTAACAATGTTCCCAGAAAATATACTCTAAACAAATCAGAAAAGACCTGAAGCAGTGGAAAACGAAATGGAAAGAGAGAAAAAAGAAAAAGAAAAAAAAGATAAAGATAAAGATAAAAAGAAACAAAAACAAACAAAACAAAACAACAACAACAACAACAAAACCAGAATGTGATCAAATATGATCAGGCTGGTATATAGATCAGGCCACACACTAGATTTGGGGTGTATTTTGGTCTTTTAGAAGAAAGTGCTTCCCAAAATTTTAAAGAAAGAAAAACTTATATATGTACAAAAATAAGGGTTGATATGATGAAGGGATGGAATATGACTGTAAAGATGGAAATTATAAAAAATTTTATAAAAGGAATTGATAAGAAGTTGTTTGAAAAAAGAAAGAAGAGGATTAAAAAAAGAAAAAAGAAAAAAAAAGGGAGAGAATGTGATTAGGCAGGGGAATAGAAAACACCATATACTAGAGATTTAGGGTATATTTTAATGTGTTAGAAGAAACTATCTCAAAATTTTAAAGAGAGAACAACTTATATATATAAGCCAAAAATATGGGTAACTACTATGAAGGGATAGAATATGACTCTAAAAATGAAGAATAAAAATGTTTTTTTAAAAAAGGGATTGATAAGATGTTTGTTGAAAAAGGGAAAAAGAAAAATTCAAAAAGAAAAAAAAGAAAAAAGACAGTTAAAAAAAAATTAACTTTGAAAGAATAAAGAATCATGGTAAAAAAGCCGTGAATTCTGTGTGCAGTAGTCCCCTAGCGCTGGAGTTCTGCCGTTCTCATTGATCGGTAAACTTGGTCTTGGCGGGCTGTTCTCGCTGATCTTCTGGGGAGGGGCCTGTTGCCGTGGTTTCCAAATGTCTCTGCCGGAGGCGGAATAGCCCCGCCCTTGCCCCCTCCCGGCTAAGTCATCTGCTCGGGTTTGCTCTCCGGGGCTTTTGTTCCCTGCGAGCTTTCCGTACAGCTTTGGAGGCGGAGAGTGAAAATGGCGGCCTCCCAATCTCCGCCCCGGAGGAGCCGAGAACTCGGGGCCCGCTCCTCAGTGAGCCCCCAGAGAAAAGCCGCCAGTCACTGCCGTCTCCCCGGTCTCCGGCCACACTCTGTGCTCGCCCAGCCTGTGACCGCGCGTTTCTATCTCTGGCACCCGACCCCGGGTGGAGTCTGCAAACCCAGCAGATCCCTGCGGTGCACTCCCGCACGGCTCCTCCCGGGGGAGGAAGGTGAGTCTCCCCGGATCTGCCGCTTGTTGGGTCCCTGCTGGAGGAGCAGGGGCCCGACGGTCCCGCGGATCCTGGTTTATGGCCACCCCGAGCTGAGAGCCCGCGCCTGGGCTCCGCCTCTGCAGCCGGCTTCCCCGCTCCGATACCTGGGAGCTCTGCCGCCCTCAGGCACCCCCGGTCTTTCTGTGACCCCGAGGGTCCTGAGACCACAGTGTCCCGTGAGGGTTCCACCCCCCGCTTAGCCACCGGAGTGACGTCCCTCAGCGGAGCAGACTTTTAAAAGTTCCGATTCTGTGCTCCGCGGCTGTATCACGTGCCAGAAGCGGCCGACGGAGGCCCCTCCCCCGTCATCTATCCTCCCCGAATATCGCCTCGGATTCACTTCTCCGCACGTCCTACCTTCCAGAAAGTGGTCGCTTTTCTGATGAGAGAGTTGTTGCTCTTCTTTTCTTCGCTCTCCTGTTGAGTTTGTAGGTGTTCCGAATGGTTTGATCCCTATCCCGCTGAATTCCTGAGAGGAGACAAAATCCAGGTCTCCTACTCCTCCGCCATCTTGCTCCGCCCCTCCTTTCTATATTTCTTTTGCCTTAGTTTTTCGCATCACTTACCTATCACTTACCAGAAGTTGCTGTAACTTAGAAGCTATTAGTATTATTTCAGAAGTTTGAAGCAAAGCAGTATGGAAAGTGGTATTTAGGTCATTGATATTTACTGAGAACCAGCTACGGGCCAGACATTGTACTGAGCCCCAGGAATACAGCAGTGAACACCACACACGTATTCCCTGCTCTCATGGAACATAAATAGTCTATATTCAACCAAACTGTTTTCCATTTTTTTAGAACAGTGGAGAGTAGGGCAAGGGGTGGAGTGAAGGTCAAAATAAGGCCTAAAGTCCTGCACCATAGTTTTCTAATTAAAGCATTTATGAAAGAAATAAGCAACCAAATGAGCAATTTTAACATGAAAACAGCAATTAAACTCCAAGCTGAAGCAAGCTGTGAGTCAGAATAATGCCACAAGGATACTGTTAATCATCGGTGGCTTGTCACCCATTGGGGTTTCTTCCTTTTCCTCCTCCCCCACTCTCATTTCCCTTGACTAAAAGGAAAAAAAAAACGCTCAACAAATAATTAGCAGTAGACATGTTAATTATTGGACTGGATATAGACGTCTATAAACCCAGTGAGTTTATAGAACCTCAGGCAGTCACCAGTTTCCATCACGGAAGACTCATTACTGGCTCAGCTGGTGTCCATCTGAGTTACTCAGCCCCAGGCCAGCATGGAAGGCCCTGTCCTACTTCCAGCCCTGATTTACTTTATCTGCAGCAGGTTCATCACTGCTCACCAAGCAGTTCCCTTAAAACAGATCCATTAGAACTCCCAAAACACAGACCTGTGAATGGGGCACTCTTTTCTATTGCTATTCTCTGCACCAGGAAGGGCTCGCTCACTCCTGCCTGTGGAGTCTCAGCAGCAGATTTCTGGAAAGCATGTTGAATATAACTTGACATCTACAACTCATCCCCTAGAACTGATAAAGGCCTACATTCTTGTTGGGGGGGCCCTGTTGTCCAGAGCATTGAACCCCTGATCAGGGCCAATAGATGACGACCTCATCATTCCCCAAGACAAATGATACTGAGCCCAAAAGTCAAACCTTGCCATGTGCCTGAACATTTTCCTCACACTTTTCATAGCACTTAAAATGGGACATGGATTTATACCTTTGAGCTGAAGAAGCACCCCACTGTGCTTCTGTATTTGACACAGTCTGTATACTCTTCTTCCTCAACCAAAGGCTCTCCCTGCCCTTGACCCCTGGAACATTTCTGTACATAATGAGTAGATACATCCCCTCCTCAGACCCACCCTAGCTGCTCCCAATTTAGACAGTACTATAAACCCCAACAGCAAAGGTAAACACCCCAGGATATTGAACCACAGGGCAGTTTCCCTGTAGAAAGATGTCCCTGACCCCCTGTGCCTCTGGGAAATGAGCCAGCAGTCAGATTCACCTGAAAGCCACTCTTACGTTCAAATGCCTGATGGATAGTTCAACTTTGGACACTGACTAACTCACACGTAGAGTGAAGTGTCTGGGCAGCTTCATGCCTGCTCTGGTAGGCAGGTTGCTGGAGTCAGTCTTAGGACAACACATTTATCATGAATGAAATTAAAATATTTGTCACACTAGTAAATTTATAAAACGGGAATAGATTTTCCTGAAAGCATATTCACTATTATTGTGGTAATCTACCCTCATATAAAAAAAAATCCCTAATAATGTCAATTATTATTAAAGTCTGATGAGTTACTCTACACCAGACTGATGTACAAAACACGGGGCAACTTAAAACCCTCATCCAGTAGTTATTTCATGTCAGTGGTGTGAAGTGAGGCTTATAGGTTTTTGGTGAATCTGTGACACTTGATATGGAAACATAAAGAAATTTACATATCACTCTCTGGCTTTCTTTATTATAATTTTTGGCATAGAAATTACACAACTTGGTTATAAAAATAAAGGTCAGCCAAAATATCCAGAGTATTCTTAGTCAGTTTTTTAAGATTACCATCTAAAGATATTTTTGATAAATCTGAGCTCATGGATAGTATGTCCATAGACCCCTGGAAGTTTGAGAACCCTGCAGTAGTTTGTTTCTATGGAAACAATCAAGAGTTCCTTTTGTCCCTCTTGGGATTTGGAGATTCCCATGAAATGCCAGATCGACCAACCAATCTTGAGTGAATGTTTATGCTAACAAATCTGCATGAACACCCAGTTATAAACTTTAATTAAAAGGGGTTTCTTCTTGCAGGATAAGTTTTAGATTTAAAAAATTATATAACATACTGTCCTTGCTTTCTAATAGTTAGCAATTCTCCTATCATCACCTACAAAACATCATAATTATAACAGGAAAAATCAGAAACAAAAAGGCTATTGTGAAAATAAATAATATCCAACTAAAAATAATTACTAAATAAATCAAAATCCCAGCAGGGTTTTAAAAATGGAAATTGATAGTCTCATTCTAAAATTTAAATGAGATGCTAAGGGCCAAGAGATCCAAAATATAATTAAAGAACTAAAAGGGAGAAACTACTCCATAGATACAAAGACTTAATACAAATCTATAGGAATTAAGGCAGTAATATAGAAACAAGGAAAAAAACTAGATAAATGGAAGAGATCAGAGCCCTCAGACCAACCCACATGCATGTGGACATGTGATCTATAACAAACCAAGTACAGTTGGCCCTTGAATATCATGGGGGTTGGGGCACCAACACCCCATGCAGTCAAAAATCCATGTATAACCTTTGGTTTTCCCAAAACTTAATTACTAGTATCCTGTTGACTGGGAGCTTTACCAATAACATAAATAGTTGATTAATACATATTTTGAATGTTATATGTACAATATATACTGTATTCTTACAATAAAGTAAGCTAGAGCAAAGAAAATGTTATTAATAAAATTATAAGGAAGAGAAAATATATTTACAGTAGTACACTATAAAAAATTCACATATAAGTGGACCCAAGCAGTTCCAACTGTGTTGTTCAAGGGTCAATTGTCCTATAGATCAGTGATAAAAATATATTTTAAAAAATTAATGGTGCTTGGTCATTTGAATAGTAGGATGTAAAAAGGAAAATCTTGAAACCTATCTGATACCATATACAACCATCAGTTCCAGAGAGAAAGTAGCTTCAAATAGGAATGTTAAAAAAATAAACTTTCATAAGAGGTGCACCCGGGTGGCTCAATCGGTTGGTGTTCGGCTCTTGGTTTTGGCTCAGGTTGTGATCTTAGGGTTGTGAGATCAAGCCCCATGTTGGGCTCCGCGCTCAGTGGGGAGTTTGCTTGAGATTTTTCTCTCTCCCTCTCCCTCTGCCCCTCACCCCCCCCAAATAAATAAGTAAATCTTTTAAAAAAACTTTCATAAGATAAATTATTTTTATGACCTCGAGGTAGATAAAGATTTCTTAGACCACAAAAAACATCTGCTATATGAGAAGAGATTGATAAATTGGACTACATTCAAATTAAAAATTTCTGGGGTGCCTGGACGGCTCAGTTGGTTGAGTGGCTGCCTTTGGCTCAGGTCATGATCCTGGGGTCCTGGGATTGAACCCCCCATAGGGGGGGTCCCTGCTCAGTGGGGATCCTGCTTCTCCCTTTGCCTCTTGCCCACCCGTGTGTGTTCTCACTCTCTCTTTCTCTCTCTCAAATAAATAAATAAAATCTTTAAAAAACATAAGAATTTCTATTAAAGATATCATTAAGATAGTAAAAAAGTGATTCACAGAGTGGGAGTAGATCTATGTAATTAACAAAGGGCTCATGTCCAGATAGGAAATGAACTCTTCTAAATCAATCAGTGAAAGATGCAGTTTAATAGAAAAGTGGGCTGAAGACCTGAATACATAATTTACAAAACAAGATATCCAGATGGTCTTCAACTTCCTTAATAATTACATAAATTCAAATAAAATCACAATATTTTACACACATCCTCCAGAACAGCTAAAATTATAAAGACTAACAATACCAAGTGTTAGTGAGGATATGGAACAATAAGTCTCATTTACAGCTAGAGGGAGTACATTATGTTTGGCATTGTATAGTAGACCTAAAAATTAGCACATCCTGGGACCCAGATATTTCACTCCTGGGGTAACAGAAATGCATGTACATGTGCATCAAAAAACATGTGTAAAGAATGTGTGTAGCATCATTATTTATTGTAGGAAAAAAAACTTAAAAAAGAAAAACGAAACGAGACTTCTGATTTTCAGCTAGAATTGTCACTCTGGTCCTTACAACAGGATAAAAACTGAGCAAATTGAAAATCAGCAGTTACTTTCTTAGATTCATCAGAGAAGTAAAGTCCAGGGCAAACTGGTCTCCCCAAAATTGGAGAGAATATTTTTTTTTAAGATTTTATTTATTTATTTGACACAGAGAGACACAGTGAGAGAGGGAACACAAGCAGGGGGTGGGAGAGGGAGAAGCGGGCTTCCCGCTGAGCAGAGAGCCCGATGTGGGGCTTGATCCCAGGACCCAAGGATCATGACCTGAGCTGAAGGCAGATGCTTAACAACTGAGCCACCCAGGTGCCCTGAGATCGGTGAATATTGAAGCTCTTTACTTACTAGGAACAGAAGCTGCCACTGGAGCCAGTACGTAGGTAGAAAAACTTTAGTTGACAAATTGCTGGAGGCCCAATGTGCACAAACTTGGGAATTAGAAATTAAGAGGGGTCCTGTTCTGTCTTACTTATGGGACCCTGCACTTTTGTGAGCCTATGTCCAGGAGGTAGGAGCCCCACCAGGTGTTCAGAGTGGAAATCAGAGAAAAGTTCCCTCCTGTCTTCCACAGGGGAGGGGAGAAGTAGCCATTTTGAAATATGCACAGAACCAGAGCATTCTGTTCTTGCTAACAAAAGCCTGCCCTCGAGGAACACTATTTTGCTAGAGCCAAACCACCTTGGGATTTACCAGAGTCTAGCAGACCTGAGGCATGGGAAATACCCAACTGCAGCCCCCCAAAGCTCCCCTGTCTTACCTAAGGTCAGGGGAGTGTGGTGGTTGCCTGAGAGGCACTTTGTGATGGTCATAGCCTAGGGCACAGGCTCATTAAAAACTGAGATCTAATTGACTAGTTCTGAGAACACTCCCCCTCCCTCCACACCATCCCCCCCACAACAGCAAGGCTCCTGCACAATAACAGATTATAATGGAAAGGACTACAAGCCTCAGATCTTACTGAAGAAGTCTAGGAAAACCCAGAGACAACAGACGAGAAAAAACCAAGGACACAGGGAAAATTTAACCCTCTAACACCTACAGCTATAGCAAAGAGTAAACATAGATAAACTCCTAGCCAGATTAAAAAAACCTCACACTAAAGACTTATTTACCTCAGGTCTTCTTATCAAGTATATCGTGTCCAGTTTTCTAATAAATAACAAAGCATGCTAAAAGGGAAAAAAACACAGCTTGAAAAGACAGAGCAAGCATTAGAACCAGACTCAAATATGGCAGAATTTTTGGAATTATCAGACCAGGAATTTAAAATAACTATGATTAATATGCTAAGGGTCGTAATAGAAAAAGTAGACAACATGCAAGAACAGATGGGTAATGTAAGCAGAGAGATGGAAACTAAGAAAGAATCAAAAGGAAATTCTAGAGTCAAAAATACTGTAACAAATGAAGAATGCCTTTGATGGGTTCATCAGTGACCTGGACATGACAGGAAAAAGTCAGTGCACTTGAAGACATACATCAGTAGAAACTTCCCAAACTAGAAAGCAAAGACAACAAAGAATGAAAAAAGAAGAAGAAGGGGGAGAAGGAGAAGAAGAAGGAGCAGGAGGAGGAGGAGAAGAGGAAGAAAAGAAGAAGAAAGAACAAGAACAAGAACAAGAAGAACAAGAAGAAGAAGGAGAAGAAGAGGAAGAGGAAGAAGAAGAAGAGACAGAAGAAGAAGAAGAGGGGGAGGGGAAAAGGAAGGAGGAGAAGAGGAAGAAGAAGAAGAGGAAGAAGAAGAAGGAGAAGAGGAAGGAGGAGAAGAGGAAGAAGAAGAAGAGGCAGAAGAAGAAGAAGAAGGAGGAGGAGGAGGAAAAGGAAGAGGAGGAGGAGGAGAAGAAGAAAGAAGAAAAGAAGAAGAAGAACGAGGAGGAGGAGGAGAAGGAGAAAGAAGGAGAAGGGGAAGGAGAAGGAGAAGGAGGAGAAGGAGAAAGAAGAAGAAAACATCCAAGAACTGCAGGACAATTTAAAAAGGTGTAATGCATACATAATGGACATACAAAAAGAGGGGAAAGAGACTAAGGCATAGAAGAAATATTTGAAGTAATAGTAGCTGAGAATTTTTCAAAATTTATGATAAACAACAAGCCACAGATCCAGGAAGCTCAGAGAATATTGTGCAGAAAAATATCAAAAAACTACACTAAGATGTATCATATTCAAACTGCAGAAAAATAAAAGACAAAGAGAAAATCTTGAAGAGAGCCAGAGGAAATAAATACCTTACCTATAGAGGGACAAGGATAAAGATGCCATCAGACTTCTCACAAATTATGCAAGCAAGAAAACCCTACCAACCTAGAATTCTGTATCCAGTGAAATTTTTTTTTTAATTTTATTTATTTATTTGACAGAGACACAGAGAGAGAGGGAACACAAGCAGGGGGAGTGGGAGAGGGAGAAGCAGGCTTCCCACTGAGCAGGGAGCCCGATGCGGGACTCGATCCCAGGACCCTGGGATCATGACCTGAGCCGAAGGCAGACGCTTAACGACTGAGCCACCCAGGCGCCCCTGTATCCAGTGAAATTATCCTTCAAAAGTGGAGGAGAAATAGACTTTCTCAGACAGACAAAATTGAGGGAATTTGCCAGTAGATCTTCCTGGCAAGAAGTGTTAGAAGAAGTTCTTCAGAGAGAACGGAAATGATACAGGTCAGAAACTTGAATCTACATATAGAAAGGAGGAGTGTTAGGGGAGGAATAGAGGAAGGGGCTTCTTGCCTCCCTCCCCTGAGGCACGGGTGCCATGCCCAGCACCCAGCACCCATGCCCATACCCATGCTGAATAATACAGACACAGAATTTTCTGGCTTGTTGGCTTAAAAAAAGAGAGTAACTTTCTCAACCCACAGCTGCAACCTCTACACTTACAGGTTACTGAAATGCACATGGAAGATAGGAATTTCCAAAGACTCTGGGCAAAACTGCAAATAACAAGTGAAAATATAGCAAAAGCCTTGTTCCCTTCGGCTTTATGTATATTAATAATGCACCGTATTTTGTCTTATGCAACAGAACATTTTTGTTATATCATCATCCTGTCAGTTAAGTCGTGGCATCATTTTGAGATCAATCACTCAGAGCTTAAAGAGAAAGGAATTGAATATACTAAGTGTCAACATTATGAGCTTTTTTAAAACCCAAAGATTGGGGCGCCTGGGTGGCTCAGTTGGTTAAGCGACTGCCTTCAGCTCAGGTCATGATCCTGGAGTCCCGGGATCGAATCCCGCATCAGGCTCCCTGCTTGGCAGGGAGTCTGCTTCTCCCTCTGACCCTCCCCCTCTCATGCTCTCTCTCTCTCTCTCATTCTCGCTCTCAAATAAATAAATAAAATCTTTAAAAAAGAATAAAAAATAAAACCCAAAGATTATTACAGGTTTTCCAACTAGAAAAAGCCACTGAAGCAGCCTACAGATTTTAATTTCTAATAAGTTAATATTGATTGCTATCAACCACATAAACAAAAAGCCCTTTGGGGTCCACCCCCCTTTTTTTCTTTAAAAGTAAAGTGTTCTTTTTTTTTTTTAAGATTTTATTTATTTATTTGAGAGAGAGAAAGAGAGAGAGAGAGCACAAGGCAGGGGGATCAGAGGGAGAAGCAGACTCCCTGCTGATCAGGGAGCCCAATGTGGGACTCGATCCCAGTACTCCAGGATCATGACCTGAGCTGAAGGCAGTCGCCCAACCAACTGAGCCACCCAGGGGCCCCTAAAAGTAAAGTGTTCTTGAGAGCAACAAGTGAGAAAAGCACTGTGGATCATCCTCAGTTGTAACTATGCTATGACCTCATAGGAACCACTATTCAGGAACCCCAATACCCGCGGGAGTCCATGCTGGGTGGAGGGCTTTTGGTCCTTTTACCCAGGAAGAGTATTTTTGGTGACTTGAGGGACTTGGACCACAGTTAGCTTTTTTCTCTTTGACTTTTTGTTTATTTTGTTATTTTTTTTCCTCTATTGCTCTTTTTTTCTTTTTTCTTTTAAAGTTTTTGATATTTTCTTTTTAATTCCTCATTTTTCTTTTTTCTCATCTTATTTTCTTTATTCTTTTATTTTTATGATCTCATTTTTCTTTACCCTGTGTGTTTTCCTGGTTCATATTCTTATTTTTTGTCTTATTTTTTTTCTTTGAGTCTTTTTTTAAGATTTTGTTTTATTTTTAATTTTTATTTTTTTAAGATTTTTATTTATTTGTCAGAGAGAGAGAGCACAAGCAGGGGGCGTGGCAGGCAGAGGGAGAAGCAGGCTCCCCGCTGAGCAGGGAGACCGACGCGGGGCTCGATCCCAGGACCCTGGGATCATGACCTGAGCTGAAGACAGACGCCTAACTGACTAAACCAGCCAGCAGGCGTCCCATCTTTGCATCATTTTTTATTTTCCTTTTTCTTTTTCTCATTTTTAACATTTTTCTCATCTATTTTTAAAATTTAGTTTGTTAGTATTGTTTCTTACCATGATTAGTGTTAATTAAGGTCGTTAGTGTCATTAGTACAATTATCAGGTCATCACACTGAAGGGCCTCTCGGCCACCTTTGCTGATGAGGAAACCCATGTTGACAATGACCAGCTCCTCTAGACCATCAGCCAGGGCAGCCTCGCTGAGGTGCAGTTGATCTGGCGTATTCTGTCTTGGACAGTAGCCATGAAGGTCATTCACCAGATCAGCTCCTCCAGCCTCCAGATTCCTCAAAGGTCAAAGTGTGAAGGCCATGAGTCACCCCCAAATCCTGAAGCTATTTGAGGTGATTGGGACCCAGGAAACACTCCATCTGGCCATCGAATGTGCTAGTGAAGGAAAGATGGTTGATTACCCACTGCACCACAGCCACAGGAAAGGGAAAGAGGCTTGTGGATGGGGCGCCTGGGTGGCTCAGTCAGTTGAAAGTCTGCCTTCCACTCAGGTCGTGATCCCAGGGTCCTGGGATAGAGCCCTGTGTCGTGCTCTCTGCTCAGCGGGGAGCCTGCTTTTCCCTCTGCCCCTACCCCCTGCTTGTGTGCTCTCTCTCTCTTTCTCTCAAATAAATAAATAAAATATTTTAAAAAACTAGATGGAGGACTCCTCACAATGTATAATGTAGTAAATTATTGCAATGTACACTTTCAAGAATTTAACAATTTCATATGTCAAGTACACTTTAATAAAACTGAAGTTTTTAAAAATTTAATAATTCCTGATCCTCAGTCCCAGTGACAGAGGTATTTTACAAGAAATCATGAAGGATCCATCAGTAAACATGGGCCCTGAAGAGGAACTAAAGCCAGATACATCCAGCCACTCCCTGACTATAAGGACACCCCGCAGATGGAGTCGATGCTGCCCATGGGCTGCAAATGGAGAGAGACCCAGGACTCACTGATGGGCCTGAAGCATGACAAAATGATGTCCACCTGTCACCTCCTGGGCTACAAGACACCCCAGCCCAAGGGCTACTCCATCACCATGAAGCCCTTGCCTCAGCAGATCCCACCATAGCTGAGTCCCTCCTCATCCTGTGAGGTAGAGCCTAGGATCTCTGTTACCTCAAGGCTCCAGAGTTTCAGGAACCTGCCATTCCCACTTTTACTTTGTTCTCTAACACAGAAAATAAGTGCCACGAGGACCGGGAGTCAGGTGGAAGGCCAGCAGAACAGCCCCAGGTCTGCCAGTCCCCTACCTGGCTTGGAGACCACCACCTGCTGCCCAGCCTCCCAGGGTGGCCCCATGACCTCGTCCTCCACCCACAACACCAGCAGCTGTGGGAGAGCCCCGGAAAGAACCAACTGCCCCATAGTGCGTCCCCGAAAGGAAACTCCCTCTGCACTGAGCAGCGTGGTCAGGACCCACAGAATTTACCTGAAGGGATGACCCCAGCCTCTCCCTCTGGCAACAGCCAGGGCCAGCAGGGGGCCACTGGGAGTTTCCTCACCTTCATAGACACCCGTGTTTCAGGTCAGCTGGAAGGACCCAGACTGCTGCTCAAGACAAAGTGGAGCCCATCAAACTTCCCGTGGTGGATGACAGAGGTGATAAAGAATGTCAGGTCGGGCTGTGCTCCCTGCACTTTACAGGGAACAAGAAGATCCTGAGTTCCATGCCCCAAAGACGTGGCACAGGACGTGGCTAGGTGCTGCACAAACAGCTGCGGGTGTGGGCAATGCAACGTGTACGTGCTGCTGTGTGTGCCCGGAGTGCCTGGCGTGCCCAGATGGCAGGACTTTGTCCAGTGTGCGAACTGCTGAGGTGTGCCAACTGCTGTGGGGGGTCTTACCATGGCGTTCACATGAAGAAGCTATGTGGCACCCCCCACGGCATTCAAAATTGCTGTGGCCACAATAACCGAAGCTTAAGTTGATGGCATTGTCAGGAGCCCCTGGGGGATACGGGCAGAGGCCAGTCCCTCTTCTGCATCTGCTGAAACATCAGAGATCGGACTGTTCCTGGAGCCTTTCTCCCCCTCTCTGCTCTTCCTTCTCTTTGCTCCTGAGTTTGTGGGGAGGAGAGATGGTTCTCTAGAAATAAACTAAGACAACAAAAATAAATTCTGATGGGTAAGCATCTAATATCTAACTTTCTGAGTTGCTTTGGATGATGGACTGTGGAAGGTGATTACTGATTTGAATGGGTCTTGTGTTTGTCTTGGAGAATATAAGGTTGCCACTGCCTTGAGCAGATTATAAGTGATGATATTAACACCGACAAGTAACAGTAGCATTTACTGTCGTCCCAAGACTTTCTCTGCCTTCCTAATTCATTTTAGCCACAGATGTCCATTTAGCAGATTGGGAAGTGAATGCCGAGGGAGGGTAAGCAGCTTGTTGATAGCACGGAGGGGGCGAATGGCAGAGCTCCTATCCTAGCTAGTGCTCTCTACCCAGTACTCTGTGGCTCCCGTGGCTCAGATCTGGGGGTGCCAGAGTCCCGATTTTTGACATCCTTTTGAGGTTGGTTATATACTGTGTCTCTTAAATGGGTAACTTATTTATATGAGAGATGAGACAATGAGCCACTCCGTGTAGCACTTTTCAGAGCTCCTTGTGAATTAATTTTCTTTTTCTCTTTTCTTTTTTGTTAAATTTTAGTTCCAGTTTAGTTAACATGCAGTGTTATATTAATTTCAGGTTTATGAAATAGTGATTCAGCAATTCCGTGTATTACTCAGTCCTCCTCATAAGTATCCTCTTAGTCCTCTTCACCTTTTTCACCCATCCCCCTACCCTCCTCCCCTCTGGTAACCATCTGTTTCTTCTCTACAGTTACCAGTCTGTTTTTTGGGTTGTCTCTCTTTTTTTCCTCCTTTGTGCATTTGATTTGTTTCTTAAATTCCACATGAGTGAAATCATATGGTATTTGTCTTTCTCTGACTTCACTTAGCATTATACTCTCTAGATCCATCCATGTTGTTGCAAATGGCAAGATCTCATTCTTTTTGTGGATGAATAATATTCCATTGTCTATAGATACCACATCTTGTTTATCCATTCATCTATGGATGGACACATAGCATATTGAACAATGGGTATTCCTGATGAGATTGTGGAGCATAGAGCATGTTCTCATTAACGAGTACTGGTTTTGCCAGCTAGCAAGTAGATTTGTTTTTCCATTGTTTTAATTTACAATTGGATGATTTACATGAGGAACAAAAGCTTTAACAGGTATTCTTTCTTGGTTGTTTTGTTTTGGTTTTGATGGGGTGGGGAAGTAAGCAAACTGGCCCTGAGGGCCCTTGTTGAGTGGGAGGACGGTTCTGTTGGAAGCGCTCATCCAGTGGGGCTCCTGGAAATGTGACATCCGGGCACTGAGTCTCTCTCAGTGCTGTCCCAGCAGGGACTCCTCTTCCCTTGTCTGCTGTGGGTCCTGGTTTGCTTTGGGTTTTGTCTATACTGGAAGATAAAAACTTGTGTCCAGAGGGAAAGTTCCAGAAATGCTCCTGGGGATGATGATGGGAGTTTGATTTCCAAGTGAGTATTCCTGTTCAACTGAATAAGCTCTTGTGTAATTAATCAAAATCTTGATTACTGTGGGTTAGTTCTATTATTTTATATGTGAAAGCTCCCATCTTCTCTAATCCCTGCCAAGAATTCTTATTTTGTTTGAAAGCTTTTTCCTTAACGGATCCTGGGGCATTACTACTTTTATTAGCTTAAGACAACAGTAATTCTGTGTTTCTAGGTGGGTTTTTTTTGTTTTGCTTTGTTTTGTTTTTTAAAGCATCTGTGTTTTTTGAACTGAAAAAAAAAATTTTTTTTTAAAGATTTTATTTATTTATTTGACAGAGACACAGCGAGAGAGGGAACACAATCAGGGGGAGTGGGAGAGAGAGAAGCAGGCTTCCCGCTGAGCAGGGAGCCCGATGTGGGGCTCGATCCAGGACCCTGGGACCATGACCTGAGCCAAAGGCAGACGCTTAATGACTGAGCCACCCAGGCGCCCCCGAGCTGAAAATTAAAAGTAATTATTATGGAGGTGCTGATGATATACCCACAGGAATACAATATAGCATATAATTTAATTATCATAAAATGTAAAGATTCGAGAAATTTTTCCTCTGATCTGTAGTATTTTCCTTGTGAAGAAAGTTTTTATGTTCTAATGCTTATTTTAAACACCCACTGGGTCACATAAAGTGACATAGTTATGATGGACAGGATAGTGTGTATTACAACCTTTCATGCCATCTTGGATTTATCCTGCTTTGTGCAGTAGAGGTACCAAGGCTTGGTCTTACGAAGGTGGGGTTATTTTTCTGTAATGTTCTAAGAGATGCTCAAAAGACCTCCTGCTGTTTTCCTTACACCCCAAATTACATAAGTGGTGAGTTAGGCTTTTACGTCTCACAGACTTTTCATCAGGAGTTTCTGTTACGATATGATGATCTAGGATGGAAAGCAACGGCCACCCAGACTCTTACCAAGATTCCCTGCCAGCCTCCTGGAGGCCAGAGAGGAGTGACCGGGCTGGTGGAGGGCTCGGTACTGCTGGGCCTTAGGAAATTGCTCAGAAAAGAGCCAGGATAATGCGTATCCATCTTACCTGCTGGAAACTAATAGGCAGCTTCTGGGATTTGCTCTCTGTACCAATTAATTTATAATCTATTCTACTTTCTCTTCCCCTGCCTGCCAGTCACTCCTCTTCTCAGGGATAACTGCAGGGAGGAGATGACGATTTTCCACCAAGGGGTTTGCTACAGTTGCCCGCACTGTTCCGTGAGCGTGTGGACCCTCCCAGCTCTCAGCCATCATCCCTCCCCTTTCTCAGCTCTTGGTCGGCGACTTGCCCATGTTTTGAACATACTGGTGAAGGAGCAGTTGAGCCATTTTGGTGGAATGAATTTCCATTGACCGGTGTATGAAGAGTGCCCACTCAGGGGCCCCAAACATAGGTACGTGATAAACCGTGTGCGCACAGTGTTGGGGAAATCGAGCTGTTTCCTCTAACAGCTCAGTGTCACAAATGGTGGCAGCTAGCCTTTCCTCTGCCTTCCCGGCTTGGCTCGCAGTCCCTGAGCTGCAGTCCTGCTACCGGGAAGACGAACCCAAAGGCTACCGTGTTCAGCTGAAGGGGAGTCACACGGGCTTTCCACTGAGAACCGACCACACACTTCCTTTGTCACGTCCCTGCCTCCTTAGATTGTCACGTGGGAAGACCTGCCATCTTGCTGCGGGGAGGGGGTTGTTAGCAAGCACCTGCAAACATCTGGCTCCCTGTACTTCCCATGCACCTCGTGGGTGCAGAGCCCAAGAAATCTGAGCATTTTTCAGATATTCCTTTATAATTTGGTTAGTATTTTTAGGTTAAAAAAAGTATGTGTCTGGGGCGCCTGGGTGGCTGTTGGTTAAGCGACTGCCTTCGGCTCAGGTCATGATCCTGGAGTCCCAGGATCGAGTCCCGCATCGGGCTCCCTGCTCGGCAGGGAGCCTGCTTCTCCCTCTGACCCTCCTCCCTCTCATGTGCTCTCTGTCTCTCTCATTCTCTCTCTCTCAAATAAATAAATAAAACCTTTAAAAAAAAAAAGAATGTGTCTGAACAAATGTTGAATTTTATCAAATTGTTTCCTATATCAATTGAAGTGCTCACTTGTTTGTTCTATCTATCTGTTGAATTATTCTTGCATCCCTGGTATTAATACATAAAAGGAGACAGCCAATAACAGGAACAGTTTGTTCAAGATAAGATTGTTTTTGAGCTTTTGAATAAAATTATTAGTAAAACTAAAAAAAAAAACCACAAAAGAATGTGTCTATGTTGCTTGTCTATTCCGTAGATATGTGGCATATCAGTTTCTTTGGATATCTCATGCCCTTGTAAGCTGGCAGCTCTGGGAGATGTTTTAAAATCTGTTTTGTTTGTTTTTTTTTCTCGGTAAAAAGGGAGAGGAATTGCAGACATACTGTGTGCCAGAGCACTTGAAGCAAATCTATTTCTAAATGAATATTGCACCTGAGGGACTTGCCAGAGCGATGCATTATTATTTTTTCCTCCCTGATGCTAAGTACACTAATGGGTATGCTGAGTGTTGCCCACTCTGCCATCCGGTTGAAGGCAGGACTGGCATGATCCCAACTGCTTTGCCTGCCTCCCTGTCAGGGGCCTGTTGCAGCAGTGTCCAGCTTCCTCCAAGTGTCAGGAGTGCAAAGGATCACTCAGTTGCTGAAGAGCAGGGGCCACAAGCATTTCTGGTGGTTTATCGTAGGGTGTGTTATCTTTCTACAGCTAAAGCAACAGGTTCCTAAGAACAAGCATCAGAAATAGTTTGCATGTATTTCCAGTCGAGCCATAAAAAAGTTATTCACTCGTTTAGAAAGATGCCATGATTTATGCTTAGTGATAAAATTGTTTAAATGATTACTTTTCTTTCTTTTTTTTTTTTTAGGGGGTGGAGGCTGAGAGAGAATCTTAAGTGGGCACACACAGAGCATGGAGCCTGAAGAGGGGCTCGATCTCACAACTCTGAGATCATGACCTGAGCTGAAATTAAGAGTTAGGTGCTTAACTGACTGAGCCACCCAGTCATCCCAAATGATTACTTTAAAAAAAAAAGATTTGATTTATTAATTTGTGAGAGAGAGAGAGAGAGCATGAGCGGGGCAGGGGCGGCGGGGGCGTGGAGAGCAGAGGGAGAGGGAGAAGCAGGCTCCCAGCTGAGCAGGGAGCCCAATGTGGGGCTTGATCCCAGGACCCTGGGATCATGACCCGAGCCGAAGGCAGACGTAAAAGCACACATTTTCAAGCATCAGAGTGGCAGAGATGAAATAAACCCAAAATACTCGGTGTCAGAGAGGAGCTGTCAATGTGCCTTCTCACCCGCTCTCGGTGGGAGATTCACAGGTACTATGTCTTTGTGAGGGTGTTTGCCAATGTATCATGCAATCTAGAAGATGCACTCACATCTTTTGACGTGGAGGTTACCTTCGTCCAGGACGGTTCAGTACAGCACTTTTTATTTCATGTGACTCTCCGTGGAGAGCTTATTCTGCCCCTCCTCCCCTCCCCCCTTCTCTCTGATGTGTAAGTCACCGGACTCAGGACTTCTGCTTGGTCTCAGCGCAAGCCCACTTTGCTGGGCTGGTGACTGAAAGGACATCTCTCTTGCCCTGGGCAGAGTGATCACAGATTCTAGAGCAGGGACCCTGACATGTCGGGAGAAACACTTTTCATTTCCCTCTGTCATTAGCCTCCGGCACAGGACCATCCTGGCAAGTCTGTGGAGGGAGCCTTGCGCACATGGCTGATGTCCTCAGGGTTCCAGTGGCCACTGTGAGATCCTCCTGGAGGTCCTTATCCAGGACAGGTCAGGCTTCTCCCCCTCTAGCTGGCACCAGCAGGGGCTACAGATTGGTTCGGCCTGGGGCTCCTTTTTCTCACTCCTGTGCTACCTTTGTTAAGGCTTTGTGTTCTAGGGACAATGGCCTTGTCACTCTGCTCCCTCTGAAACCTGGGCCCGGAGCGTACCAGCCACATGGGAGACCCCGAGTGAGCCCTCCCAGCAGCGGTGTCTCCATCAGATGCTCAGAGTAGTGAGTGTGGGGAGCATGCCACTGGGGTGTGGACTGTTCTTTCCCAAGAGGCAGCATTTTGAATTTGAGACCTATTGACATATACTTTGCATTAATTTACATACCAGCCTCGATAACTAGCTCTAAATACCCTTCCATGAATTCAACTAGTTAGTGCAGCTAACCACTGTGGTAGCCAGACCTGATATTTAGGGCATTACACACATGAAAAACTGAAAAGATCGGCGAAAACATAATCATGAGCATGGTGAATCAGCCCAGGCCCCTCACGGATGCAGCTGCTCCTTAGCCTGATTCCTTATGCTGGGGTGATAGTGCATTTAACACTCGTGAGGGAGATCGTGCCTTTCTAGCCCTCAGCTGAGTTAACCCCCACCCTGGAAAAACAAGGAAGGAAAAGAAACATTGACCATTTTTCACTTAAATAAATTTATTTGCAATCTTTCATTTAAATTGGCACTAATGCTACCAGTTATTTCACATTTTTTCTGTTATTTGACATGATATCTACATAGTTTGTGAAGTTGGTTGGTGATGAGAAGAACACATAGAAAAGGTGATGTTGTAGATGGTGAAGATTGCCCGTAGGGTTTGCAGTATCCAGCCTGCGTCCTTGCACGCCATTCACCTCTGAGATGACCTTTCCTCCTTTTCTTCTTTCACAGCCTTAATCCTGGAGTGACTAGACCACAGTCTGCCTCACTTAAGAATGGAAAGTTGGGGGGATGGGGAGGGGGACAGGTATACCTGCACCGCCCCCTGCCTTGTGTTGATTCCCACTTTGTGGGTTCCACTGGGTGTTGACATTATTCTGGGCTTTACTGAAACAATGTACTAACTCCTGGTCTGTACAGCTGACTTTTAATAGCATTTTGGGAAATTTTACCTCCTTCAGAGATTAGACAAGGAAGAGAAGGGATCTGTTCTCAAACAATGAAGGAGTCCTTGAAATTCATGCTACCTTTTGCAGGTCCCCTTAAAATCCTGATCTCTTTTAGGGCTTCCAGACCCAATTCCAATGTGTGGCTGAATCCCCTCCCATACCACCAATGATGCTATCAGGGCTGCGATGTCAGAATATAATTTTCCAAATGGTCCTGTTCTGTGTGGTGGATAAGTCAGGGGTATTAGAGAACTATGTTTTAGTTACACTGTGGCCTTATCTGCTTATGTGGCTTGACTGATTTCCAAATACTTTGCTGTGCATTGTTTCTATTTAAAAAGTATGGCTAAGGGCGCCTGGGTAGCTCAGTTGGTTAAGCGACTGCCTTCGGGTCAGGTCATGATCCTGGAGTCCTGGTTTCGAGTCCCACATTGGGCTCCCTGCCCAGCAGGGGGTCTGCTTCTCCCCCTGACCCTCCCCACTCTCATGCTCTCTCTATCTCATTCTCTCTCTCAAATAAATAAATAAAATCTTTAAAAAAAAAAAAAGTATGGCTAAGCTCAAACTATGGAAAGAGTCTAGATGTCCATTGACGGATGAATGGATAAAGATGTGGCATATATACATACAATGGAATATCACTCACCCATCAAAAGAATGAAATCTTGCCATTTGCAATGACATAGATGGAACTAGAGGGTATTATGCTAAGCAAAATCAGTCAGAGGAAGACAAATATATGATTTTACTCATATGTGGAATTTAAGAAACAAAACACATAACATAGGGGAAGGGAAGGAAAAATAAGATGAAAACAAAGAGGGAGACAAGCCATAAGAGACTCTTAACTCTAGGAAACAAACTGAGGGTTGCTGGAGGGAAGGTGGTAGGGGGGATGGGGTAACTGAGTGATGGGCATTAAGGAGGGCACTTGATGGAATGAGTAGTGGGTGTTATATGCAACTGATGAATCACTAAATTCTACCTCTGAAACTATTAATATACTATATGTTAATTAAATTGAGTTTAAATTTTAAAAAAAAGTGTGGCTAACCAACTCAAACAAGTTGATAGAAGGCAATTCTATTGTAATCTGGATGGAAAGCCTTGTGAAATATTTTAAAGTTACTGTAGCATACCAATTTTTAAAATAAGTCATGTGACTTACCTGAGTTCAATTTCTCCCAACATCAGAGTTAGGGTAGAAAATTAAAATGTGAGTAAAACTAGAATGAATGCACCAATACCTCTGAATTGACTATGTTCATTGCCCTGCCATGATGAAGGTGCCATTGTTTCCTCTACTAAATCTTACCCATCCACTAAGATCTCAATTTCCTCCTTCTGTGATTTTCCCTGCCTTGAACATCTCTAAGACCCACTTGATTAGGCACCACCTTGCACTATAGATTTTTTTCCAGTTTTGTATCCCAAAATAGGTTTTAATTTCCATGAGGGCAGGAGATGCTATCTTATGCTACTTCTGCGCTGGCAGCACCATTCAGCTCCCGTGTTTCGTGTCCAAGTAAGAGGCTCTGTTTCTCAAGCTGGTCACAGTGATATCACAGTGATAACTTCTGCAAGAAGACATAACAATCCTCAATGTATACACACCTAATAATAAAGTGTCAAAATATGCAACGTAAGAACTGATAGAACTACAATAAGAAATAGATGAATAGAGATACAATAGAGAATTATAGTGAGAGACTTCAGCAACACTCTATTGGTAATTGACAAACCGAGCAGGCAGAATGTCAGCAAGGACTGATGGGACAGCATAATCAATCACTGGATCTAACCGACTACTTCAAGTGAGGCAGATCTTGTAGACTACCTCATTCAACAGCAAGACAATATAACATATCTACATTATATATATAACAACAAACCATCAAAATATATGAAACAAAAATTGACAGAATTAAAGGGGGAAATATAGAGTTCTACAAAAATAATTGAAGACCTTAATATCACACTCTCAGTAATAGAGAGAATAACCAGACAGAAGATAAGCAAGAAAATAGAGGACTTGAACAACATGATTTCTCAACTAGGGGTAATAGACATATACGGAACATTCTACTCAATAACAGAATACACATCCTTCTCAAGTATATTTGGGACATTCTGCAGGATAAGCCACAAATGTTAATACACAGATAAGTCTCAATATATTTACCCAGATAACTATGATATATAGTATCTTCTCTGACCACAACAGGATAAAGTTAGAAATTAATACAGAAGAAAAACTAGAAAGTTAACAAATTTGTAGAAATTTACACACTCTTTTTTATTTAAAGAGTTATTTATTTATTGGAGAAAGAGAGGATGCACACAAACAGGGGGAGGGATAGAGGGAATCTCAAGCAGACTGTGCTGAATGTGGAGCCCGATGTGGGGCTCAGTCCCATGACCTATGAGATCATGACCTAAGCTGAAACCTAGAGTCAGACCCTCAACCAATTGAGCCAACCAAGCACCCCTAAACAACAAACTCTTAAACAACAAATGGGTCAAATAAAAAATTACAAGGGAAATTAGAAAATACTTAGAGATGCATGAAAACAAACACCACACCCCAAAACTTAATGGACCTAGCAAAACCAGTGCTAAGGGAGAAATTTATAGCTCTACATTTTTATATCAAAAAGGAAGCTCTCAAATCAATAACCTAACATTACAATTTAAGGAATTAGGAAAAGAAGAATATGTTAAACTCAAATCTAGTAGAGGAAAGGAAATAAAGATTAGAGCAGAGATAAATAGGAGAATAGAAAATCAATGAAACCAAAAGTTGGCTATTTGAAAAGATCAACAAAATTGACAAATTTTTAGCTAGATTAATTTAGGAAGATAGAAGATTCAAATTACTAAAATTAGAAATTACACCATATACAAAATTTAACTCAAAATGGATCAAACATCTAAATTTAAGAGCTGAAACTATAAAACTCTTCAAAGAAAACATAGGGGAAAAGCTTCATGATATTAGATTTCACATTCACTTCTTGGATATGATACCACAGGCAACAAAAGAAAAAATAAACAAATTAGACTTCATCAAAATGAAAAAATTTGTGCATCAAAGGACACTATTAACAGAGTAAAGAGGCAACCCACAGAATGGGAGAAAATATTTACAAATCAAATTTATAGTGAAGTATTACTATCCAGAATTCAACAATAACAAAAACTTGATTAAAAAATAGGCAAAGGACTTGAATAGGTGTTTCTCCAAAGAAAATATACAAATGACCAAGAAGCACATGAAAAGATATTCAGTATCACTTATCATTAGGGAAATATAAACCAAAACCACAATGAGATACCACCGGACACCCATAGGATGACTACTATTTAAAAGAAACAAACAGGGACGCCTGGGTGGCTCAGTTGGTTAAGCGACTGCCTTCGGCTCAGGTCATGATCCTGGAGTCCCGGGATCGAGTCCCGCATCGGGCTCTCTGCTCAGCAGGGAGTCTGCTTCTCCTTCTGACCCTCCCCCCTCTCATGCTCTATCTCATTCTCTCTCTCAAATAAATAAATAAAAAGAAAAAAAATCTTTAAAAAAAAATAAATAAAAGAAACAAACAAACAAACAAGATATGTTAGGATGTGGAGAAACTGGAACACTTGTGCACTGCTGGTGAGAATGTAAAGAGATGCATCCACTATGGAAAACATATGGCGGGGCATCTGGATGGCTCGGTTGTTAAGTGTCTGCCTTCGGCTCAGGTCATAATCCCAGGATCCTAGGATCAAGTCCCGCATCGGGCTCCTTGCTCAGCAGGGAGCTTGCTTCTCCCTCTGCCTGCTACTCCCCCTGCTTGTGTTCCCTCTCTCTCTCTGTCTCTCTGACAAATAAATAAATAAAATATTTTTTAAAAAGCATATGGCGATTCCTTAAAAAATTAAAAATACGATTACCATATGATCTAGTAATTCCAATTCTGGGCATTTACCCAAAAGAATTGAAATCAAGGACACTAAGACATATACTTACACATATGTTTATAGCAGCATTATTCTCAATAGCCAAAAAGGGGAAGAAACCCAAGTGTCCATCAATGGATGAATTGAAAAAATGTGGTAATACATACAATGGAATATTATCCAGCCTTAAAAAGAGACGAAATTTCAGACATACGCTACAATAAATTAGGTAGCCAGAAAAAAAACAAATACTGCATGATTCCACTCATATGAGGTACCTAGAATCATCAAATTCACAGAGACAGAAAGTAGAATTGTGACTGCCAGGGGCTGAGGGGAGATGGGAAAGGGAGGTTATTGTTTAATGGGTACAGAGTTTCAGTTTTACAGATGAAAAAAAATTCTATGGTTGGGTGGAGGTGATGATTGCACAAAAATGTGAGTGTACTTAATACTACTGAACAGTACATTAAAAAAATGCTTAAAATGGTAAATTTCACCACAATTTAAAAAAATAAATGATATTTGAAAAAATGAACAAACTATGGCTATGTACAAGGCATGGGTGAATATCACCATCATAATGGTGCAGAAAAGAAATCAGATGCAAAAGTTTACAAACTATATAATTCCATTTATATATCTTAAAACAAATGGAAAAACAAAACTGAGGTCTGGCTTCCAGTAATGATGAAGTAGCCTGTGAACTAACACTCTCACAGATAACAATGATAAAATCTGGACAAAATATTATATATAGTTATATAGAAATATGTACCTATATATAATACACATATGATATATGTGTATATATTTCCAGAAAACAAGCAGAAGTGGAGGGAAGTCCCTTCCCTTGAATGATGGGAATGACAACAGCAAATATTTGCAAGCTTGAGTCTTTTTGCCTCAATGCACTTCACAATCTGTGCATGGCACACGTAGGCGGAAAACCACAGTCTTACTGGTGGTGTCAGAGAGGACATATATTGGGGTTAGTAGAGTAGGTAGAAAGTTAGGGGAGAAATTCTGGAAGGGCGAGAGCCATGAAGGGGTAATAGATCTTTAAACTACATATGTGCAGAGCATCCCTTAGGGGGCCCAGCCTGAAAGAGGATTTCAGCTGTGCCCACTGTAGGTGAGGTTTTGAGTCTAGCAAAGTTAACTCTGTACTAGGAAAATAACACTCTTCAAAGGAATAAAACAGAATCCAGGGTCTCTATAACTATCGTTGATAATGTCTAGTATGCAATTTTAAAAAATCATGAGATGTGTGAGGAAGCAGGAAAGTGTATTCTATACACAAGACAAAAAGCAGGCCATGGAAACTATCCCTAAGATATCTAAGATGTTGCAGTTAGCAGACAAGGATTTGAAATCAGCCATTATAAGTATGTTCCTGAGGGTAAAGGAAAATATTCTCATAATTAATGAACAGATGTGGAAACTCAGCAGAGAAATGGAAATTATAAAAAAAAGTTAGAAAGATGACAAAAGGAAAAGGAATTAACTTTCGAGCTTGTCAAAAATTAAAAATCCAACATTTGGTAGAAAACCTAAATTTTTAGGTCCAAGAAGTTTTTTAAAAAACTCAAAAGAAAATACAAATAAAACTAAACCTAAGCACATCACAGTCATACTGCAAAAATCCAAAGATAATAAGAAAATTTTGAAAGCAGCCAGGGAAGGATACCACACTACGTAGAGGGGATAATAATATGAGTGATGGATGATATATCATTCAAGAACAAGAGACAAATCAACAATGAAATGATATCTTTAAAGTGCAGGGGGAAAAGTCAATATAAACACAGGATTCCACATTCACTTAGCAAAACTCTCCTTCAAAATGAAGCAGAAGCCACAGTGGGATGCCACACACCTATTAGAAATGGCTAAAATAAAAATAAAATTGCAAATAGCAAGTACTTTTGAGGCTCTGGAATGACTAGAACTGGAAATGCAAAATGGTACAGCGTTTGGAAAATAATTGAGCAGTTTTTTGTAAAGTTAAACATTAGATGACCTATGGATATTCCACTCCTAGATATTTAGTGAAGTAAATTGAAAACTAATGTTAAAAACTTGTGCGTGAATATTTATAGCCACTTTAGTCATAACTGCCAGAAGCTGGAAATAAACCAGGTGTTCTCCAACTGGTGAGTGAATAAGTACACTATGGTGCATCCATACAGTAGGATACTACTTGGCAACAAAAGGAGCAAACTTGATTCACACAAGCACAAGGATGTATCTTCAATGCATTTCTCTAAGTGAAGGTAGTCAGACCCCAAAAGCTACATATTACATGATTCTATTTACATGACATTCTAGTAAAGGAAAAATTACAGGGGTGAAAAATGATCAGTGGTTGCCAAGGATAAGGTGGGGGAGGGGGAGCTGACTACAAACAAAGAGGCAGCACAAGAGACTTTTCTGGAGAGACCTTCATTGAATCTACAGTGTTAGCCATTTAAGACATTGGTTACCTTTGTGACGGAGGGAAGGAGAAAGTGATAGGGAGCCTGAGCAAAGCTGGTTCAAGCTCTTGGTCACACAGATGTATTCAATCTATAATAATTCACTGAGCTTTACATGAAGAGTTTCTGCATCTATCTCAGGATGCAGGTTATATGTCAATTAAAAAATTTTTAAGATTTATTTCTTTGAGAGAGAAAGAGCATGCGTGCTCACACATGAGCTGGGGGGGAAGGGCAGAGGGAGAAGCAGACTCCCCCGCCGAGCAGGGAGCCTGACCCCGCTTAGGCTCCATCCCAGGACCCTGGGATCAGGACCTGAGCGGAAGGCAGCCACTTAACATCCTGAGCCACCCAGGCGCGCCTATGTCAATTAAAATTTAAATACTACATATTTGCATAAAAATCCTAACTCAGTATCTCAGAATAACAGCAGGCTTTTGTTGTGTTTTGTGTTTAAGTAAAACACGTTTGCTCATGGCATCATCAGATGGATTTTAATATTCCAAAGTATTACCGTCCTAAACCTTGGGTGAGCTCCTAGGGTCTTTCCATTTTTGCTTCAGTTTGGTAAGTCACATGGTTTTGATTTTTTTATGATGCAGTGTTTTTCCAGAGAAGTCCTCCCTTCCTAAGATGTGTACCAACACCGGGACACCTAGCACGGTTCCTTGCACATTGTATACACGATACTCGTGGCACTGTGTTGACAGGAACAAACCCAGTAGGAGAGGCTTGTTTGTGCACAGGCTAGTGAGCAGGTGATGGCAGATATGACTGAAAGGCTACACTCAGCAGCAAACGTTTTCATACTTTGTTTGATCAACTATTTGCAACTAGTTCAGCCAATAATAATTGGTTTAATGCAGTGGTTTTCAGCCTTGGCCACACACTGTGATCACCTGAAGAGCTAGTACCTGATGCCCAGGCTCCGCTCCAGGGATTTGGATGTAATTGATCTGTCGTAATTTGGGTTCTGGGAATTTCAAAAGCCCCCCCAGGTGATTTCATATGGAGCCCAGGGTGAGGACCACAGATATGGGGCCAGGGATGCATCAGCTGTAAGTGATTTCCATGTGTGTTCCAGGGTTTTAGAAAACAGTTCTGCCCTGTCAAAATTAAAGGGCTACTTTGGATTACTCAGCTATCTGTCTAAACTGCAACAGGAGGAAATGTCTTCTTAGCAGATCCATCTTTATGTCACTTGCTTTCAGAATAAGGGGTTGCTTTAGGCACAGCAGTTTGATTTCGTCTGTGTTGAAAATCATTAATAGCCGGATGCCTGGGTGGCTCAGTTGGTTAAGCGTCTGCCTTTGGCTCAGGTCATGATCTCAGGGTCCTGGAATCGAGTCCCACATCGGGCTGCCTGCTCAGCGAGGAGCCTGCTTCTCCCTCTGCCTGCTGCTCCCCCTGCTTGTGCTTCCCCTCTGTCTCCCTACTAATTAAATAAAATCTTTAAAAAAAAAAGAAAATCATTAATAGCCTACGGATACCAAAAGGGGATGAAAAGAATTTGCAAACATGTGGAGTGCATTATACATGTTTTCAAATTTCTCCTATGATTAGAAAGGAAAACTACATTGCTTAAGACTTGATTTCCTAAACTCAGCCCTCAGCCATTTCCCTAAATTATTTCAAGTCTTTCCAAGATACTCAGCGTTCTCTGCAGGGGATTATTCCCAGTGTGAAGGGTACGAGATGGATGCCGATCTCAAAGGAATTCTGCTTCTACTGCAGAAGCCTCACTAGCAGAACCTCCGATGACAAGGGAAGCTGCAGGGGCAGAATGATCCTTGTGGAGGCAGGGGAGTGCTTTAGTCAGGTGGAGTCGATACACGGGGCCCAGCCCAGCCATTTAGTTGCCATGGGGCTTTGGGCAAGTTTCTTGACTTGGATGACAGTTACATAAACCTCTTGCAGGAAAAGGCCTAAGGGTACTGACTGCAAAAACACCAGCGATTCTTCATTCCTCCTTGTGGCCCATGCCCTCCCGGCAATGTGATTTTACCGCTGCTCCCATTCAGAGGCTGACTCCCTTCCTCTGGTCTTACTCGCTCTGGCCAATAACAATGCAGAGGGTAGAATGACTGCCAGTTTGGGGTGTGGGCCCAAAAGGTCTTAGATGCTTCTGCTTTTTCTTTCAGAATACAGCTGTCTCCAAGCCCATGTGAGCCCGCTGGAAGATGAGATACAATGAGGAAGAGAACGAAGATGCCCACTTGACAGCCAGCTCACCCCCAGAAGCAGAGCCCCCTAGTCAACGAGCAGCTAACCACACAGGCATGAAGGAGCCCAGCAGAGATCAGACTGGTCCTGCGGAACCCAGCCTAAACTGCTGACCAGCTCAGTCATGAGCTAGATAAGTACTGGGGTGGTTTGTTACACAATAACTAGTACATACACCAATTGCAGACACGATGTCAAGATTCAATGATATATTAATTACAAGTTACTTGGCAAACAGTAGGCATCCTATAGGTGCTGATTTCCTTCTTCCCTTATTGAAAGTTGCATCTCTCAAGTTAAACAGAAATACATGCAGACGTGTATGTATGTGATTGGTGCTTAAGCTCACACAGCACCCCACACTGCAAGAGGAAGTGGGTGACCAGAGTCTGACCATGAGGGCCCAGGGCCAGATTGCGAAATAAGAAGTTTGCCTTTTTTCCCTCTGAATCTAAACTCTGGAGGTCAAGGCTGTGGACAGATCTAAAGACATGGAGTTCCCTCCTTCGGGGGCTCCATCTTTCTTCTATTGCTGTCTGACCTCTGGGAAGGTGGAATGGACCCAACCCCAAGACGCAGTTGTTGGGAAGCCATGGTCTACTTTAGGAAACTTCCTCTTGGGGCATCGTCTCTTCTCACCTTGGGCTGAGGGGAAGAGGTTGGTGGGGAAGAAGTTGGTGGGGAAGGGGTGACGCCTCTGGAAGGGAAGGGGATGTTTTCAGGCACTTCACCTCCCCAAGGTCAAGAGGAGTCACCTCCCCAAGGTCAAGAGGAGCCCTGAGTGCTGCATTTCCAACGTGACAGCCTCTCAGCACATGTGAGTGCTCAGCACCTAGAATGTGGCTGGTCCAAGTTATGAAGCACTGAAAGTGCAAAATAGAGTGAATTTCAAAGATTTAATACAAAAAGGTGAAATATTTCATTAATAATTTTATATTGATTACACATTAAAATAGTATCTTAGATATGAGGTTAAATAAATTCATAGTAATACCATCAATTTCACCTGTTTCTTTTTATTTTCTCTAACGTGAGGGTTGAGATTTTAAAACTACAGACGTGGCTCACCTCCTGCTTCTACCGGACATTGCTCTCTTCAAGGACTGCCTCCTTTTCAAAGCACGGGCTGCCTCCTCAGAAGAGCAGAGGACAGGAAGGCTAGGAAATCTGAAATTTTAAAAGAATTTGGCATTTTACTGGTTCTACTTGTGAATAAGGGATTTAATAAGGCTTTAAATTTAAGATTTTTTTTATAAAGATTTTATTTATTTATTTGACAGAGAGAGAGAGAGAGCGAGAGCAGGAACACAAGCAGGGGGAGTGGGAGAGGGAGAAGCAGGCTTCCTGCCGAGCCGGGAGCCCGATGTGGGACTCGATCCCAGGACCCTGGGATCATGACCTGAGCCGAAGGCAGACGCTTAACGACTGAGCCACCCAGGCGCCCTAAATTTAAGATTTAATATTAAAAATAAAATGCATCATTTCAACATCGTGTTAGGAATTGGTATCATTTTGCACGAGGGTTGCAGAAGCAATGCGAAGACATGGTTCTTGGCTCCAGACCTTTACTACTTAGCCTCTCACAGATTGGCTCCAGGTCCTGATATTTCCATTTTACATTAGATCCCCTTCCTCCAGGGTGATTGAAGAATAAGGCTGAAATGAAGTTTGAAGCTCTCACAAACCAAAGGATTTTTCTTTCTGTGGCTTTACCATCATTTTTAGTTTCTAATATTAGAAATACAAATTGCAGGCCATAGCTGGGAAAAAGAATGTAATGAATTGAGTCTAGAATCACACCACAGCTAATTTTCACAGGCATGTGCATTACCAAAAAGGGACATCACTTCCAACAATTCCAATACGTTCCCAGGACTTAGTCCACACCAAGCATTAGACTGAAAGTCCCCAGTGCCATCACTGTATAGAAATGGGACCATGTGCTGCATCCAGACAGGGCTGGGATGCTGTGAAGAGAGCAAATCTTCACAAAAACTCTAAATAATAACACTCTCTAGTGAAAGTAAGCATGATGGTCGTTAGTTGATGCAAGGCAACTTTCTTTTTCTTTTCTAATGAACAACATCTTTAAGGAGAGAAGCCCAGCCTCCACGCAATGCGTCCGTGGCTACCCAGGGATATGATCGAATTCAAGAGCAATAAAGGAGATGAAAGCCACATTTTAAATGTAAACAGATGTGTCACTGAAAAATTTTCAGATCCATAAATCCATGTATATGTTAATCATCACAGCATTGTGAGATGCAGGGAAACGATAAAGCATGTACCACTTACTATATATTTCCCCCACCCTTCTCAAGTTCCTAAGTGCAGATACTCTGAGAAAAAACTTTTCCAATTGACATCAATGTGAACATTTAGTATTATAAAATTAGTTTTTTTTCATTGTTTGTTAACTTTAAAGCCAAAGATACATAGTTCTACATCTAATATACTGCATTTTCGTAAAAACTCTGAATGTGAAAAGCTTCCTTTCTCCGATTACTAACAATAATTGCAAAATTGCCCATTCTATGAAGAACACTCTTCCAGAAACTGTGGGGAAATGGAAAAGAAATAACCAATATTGTTCCCATGACCTGGCAAGTCCCTCAAAGCTGGGGCAGAGAGATAGTCACAGTGTCTGGCAAACAGTAGAAGCTTAATTAAGAGCTTGTTGATTGGATAAATGAATACTTCCGATGCACACGGAGGCCAAATACAGGTAAGTTCCACACCTGGTGCTGTGGATGGATGTGCAGAAGCACACTGTATACCCACTCCTTCCTGGGATTTGGCCACGCCCTGCTCCCCAGCCCCAGGGCAATGCTTCCAGCTGTGGGAGAACTCGGGGATTTCTGTCCCCCAAAGTTCTTACTCATCGCCGTCTCCCTTCCCTCAGTCTGTTCCAACTGTCCTTCCACCTTTTATTCTGCCTTCCTCTGCTCAGAGCTCTGTTCCTTCTACTTCGAGCAGTTCCCGCCACCACCCTTCCCTCCCTGCCCCTTCCTTCTCCTTCCCTCCCCGCCCCTCCTGCTGTACCTCTTCCAGCAGTTCTTGTCTGCTTTTCCTCATAAAATAACTCTTCTTCCACTCTCTGCCTCATTCACACTCATTGGGGGATCAACCATTCACCCCACAGTTTAGTATTCCACAGATTTGGGAAAAAAGGAAGTCATATTCTAGAACGAGAACCAGTGCCATCCACTTCTAGAGATCCCGGAAGTAGTTTAAGAGCCTTTAGAATCCGCAGAGAAACCTTCATTGTTCTCATTTCCTTCTCCACGCACGAGCACTCAAGACAAATTTTTATCGTGCCAAATATAGGAAGGAATGAAGTACCCACCCTGCGGCAACTTGGACGAACCTTGAGAACGTTTAGCTGAGGGAAAGAAGCCAGTCGCAAGAGTCTAAATATTATAGGATTCCATTTGTATGAACTGTCCAGAAAAAGACAAATCTAGAGGGATGGAAAGAAGATGAATGGATGCCCAGGGCCAGGGTAGTCAGGTGGGAGCCTAGCAGCTACAGGGAGTTTCTTTTTGATGTGATGAAAAGGATCCAAAATTGACTTGTGCCAGTTACGCACATCTGTGCATAGACTAAAAACCATTAAATTATACACTTTAAATGAATTATACAGTACATGAATTGTATCTCAAGAAAGTGGTTTAAAATTTTCACAAATGAATTATTTTACATACAAAATTATATGGTATACAAATAGACATTCTGTATCTGTCACCTGCTTAATAAAATTTTACCACTACCTTCGACACCCTCTTCATGGCCCTTCCCAAATACAACTCTTTGCCTCCCCTCCTAGAGAGTCATTCATCTGAAATTTTAAACAATTATTATTCCACTTTCATTATAATTTTGCTACATACGTATCTCTAAATAGTATAATGTTTAGCTTTGCAAGTTTCGACTTCGTGCAGATGTATGTGCCAAATATACTAGTCCCTTCCCTTTCTCTTTCCACATTGTATTTTTTGAGAGTCTTTCACATTTTAAAGTTTCTTATTTAGGGGTGCCTGGGTGGCTCAGTTGTTGGGCATCTGCCTTCGGCTCAGGTCATGATCCCGGGGTCCTGGGATCGAGCCCCGCATCGGGCTCCCTGCTCGGCGGGAAGCCTGCTTCTCCCTCTCCCACTCCCCCTGCTTGTGTTCCTGCTCTCGCTGTGTCTCTCTCTGTCAAAGAAGTAAATAAAATCTTTAAAAAAAAATAAAGTTTCTTATTCAATTCTGTTTACTAATTAGCCTCTAAGTTGAAGATACTAAAACTTACCTCAGAGAGGGTTCTTGTGAGATAATTAATATAAAGTGCTTGGAGTAGTGCCTGATTCATTATAGGTGTTCAGTATTGTATATGTAATATATATATTATTACATAATTATTGATAATTATATATAAAATTATAGTGATTACCCCTTTCTCAATGTATATTATTTCATCAACTGCATTATGGATTAATAGTTTTCACATTATAGCAAAATCCGAGGTACACAGAAATGCCTCATTCTAGACATCTGAAGTCCCTGGATAGCTAAGATTTACATTTTTTACATCCCAATTTACTTCTAAACATATGTTTTTCCCCTTTAAACAAAATAAAAGAATGAGCTTTATAAAAAATGTCAACCATTTCCAAATTCTCTTCCAAAATTGTTATTTTAACATATGTGACAGAGCTTTAGTCAGACGGTGTGACCGTTCTGTGTTCTTTTTTTTCCCAGCTTTATTGAGATATAATTGACATATGACGTTGTGTTCTGTTTTTAAAGTATGCCTCATTTGTACACTTCATTTGTACACTTGGACACAGTTCACGTAGTTGCCATTATTAATATGTGCACATGCTCCACCAAATTCCAACCAGCCAAAGGGAGAGGACAGGAAGCAGTCTGGCTCTGAGCCCTTCCCAGAACGCCAGGGATTCAAGTCCTCGCTTGCGGGGGTGGCTCACATACCCTTCTTGGGGGCCACTGATGTTTTCCGCTGTGGCTGTTGGATCCAGTTCCTTGGCTGCCTTGTACACCAACACCCATCCATTTGTGGCAGATGCCTGGAGCCCTGGGCTGGAAAGGACTGTGAGGTCAAGTTTAGGCTTGGCAGGAGGGGAGGCCTCAGATTTACTACCGGTGTCTTCAACAGCTACAGTTCCCAGCACCACCTTCCCTGCCACTCCCGCCTGTAATGGGATGATGTTAGGTGATTTCAGGTTAGGGTGCATTCCGAAGAACAAACATACCCAGGAGCTTCAGAGTTGGAGAGTTCTCTCCTTTCACCAATATAGATCCAATATATTTGCATGTCCTGTTGAATAATACGGGGTTTGAAGTCTGCAGGTCCACTTATCTGTGGATTTTTTACAGTACAGTACTGTAAATGTATTTTCCTTCATTATTTTAACTCTTTTCCCCTAGTTTCCTTTATTGTAAGAATACAGTATATAATACACATACACAAAATATGTGTTAATTTATTGTTTATGTTCTCAGTAAGGCTTCTAATCAACAGTAGGCTATTAGTAATTAAGTTTGGAGGGGGGAGTCAAAAGTTAGATATGGGTTTCTAACTGCACGGGGTAGGGGGATGTCAGCATCCTAACTTCTGCATTGTTCAAGGGTCAACTGTATATTTATAGGTACTGTATTTGTGTTTTGAATTTGCACACTGACCCAGGCATTAATTTATGTAAAATAATATTCTAACATTTTCACAGAGTTGAGCATATTTAAATTCTGTTTCTGTACTTCTAATTTTATTGCATTGTAGCCCCAAAATGTGGTATAAAATTGTCCTTTTAGATTTACTAAGTATATTTTTGTATTGTTAGAATACAACCAAAGGTATTTTTATTTTTTTTGCAAAAGAAAAAAATATATTTTTATTTATTTTTTGTTGGCTTGGTTTTTTTAAAAGTTATTTTGCTACTATATTCTTTTGGGTGTATATATATATATATATATATATATATATATATACACAAATCAGTTATGTTTCATTTCCTGTGCTTTTCTTTCTTATTTATTTATTTTTGCCATTCCTGGCCCATCATCCTTAGACTTTTGCTATGCTCTCGAATCTATGATCTAGTATCTGTTGGTCAGTTAAGATTTCTTTCAGTTCTAGATACCAGAAATTCAGAAAATTATTGTATGAACAAGCAAGGGTAGGAGATGAGGCTGTAGAGGGAGGCAGGGGCCAGGTTATCTACAAGCTTTTATTCTACTGCAGTGAATAGCCAGTTTAAAGCCAGGCAGGGTTTAAATAGGGGGTGGGTAGCATATACAGGCCTACCTCCGAGATATTGCGGGTTTGATTCCAGCCAACCACATAAAGTGAGTCAAATAAATTTCCTGGTTTCCCAGTGCATATAAAAGTTATGCTTAGGAGCGCCTGAGTGGCTCACTCGGTTAAGTGTCTGACTCTTGGTTTCAGCCCAGGTCATGATCTCAGGGTTGGGAGATGGAGCCCCATGTTGGGCTCCACACTCAATGTGGAGTCTGTTTGAGATTCTTTTCTCCTCTCTCTCTCCCCCTCTGCTCTTCCCCCTGCTTGCTCTCTCTCTCTCAAATAATAAATAAAATCTGTAAAAAAAAAAAAAAAAAAAGGTCATGCTACACTATACTGTAATCTATTAAGTGTGTAATAGCATTATGTCTAAAAAAGTAAATACCTTGATTGAAAGATTGTTTATTGCCAAAAAAATGCTAACCATCGCCTGAGCTTTCAGAGTTGTGATCACTGATCACAGATCACCGTAACAAATACAATAATGAAAAAGTTAGAAATAGTGTAAGAATTACCAAAATATGACAGTTACACAAAGGAAGCAGAAGCTCTTGGAAAAATAGCACCATCAGACTTTGTCGACACAGGGTTGCCACAAAACTTCAATTTCTTAAAAACACCGTATCTGCAAAGCACAGTAAAGTAACGTGCAGTAAAATGAACTATGTCTGTATCACATTGTTCAGGTTTTTGAGAAATCAGCTTGGATGCTGAGTGGAGAATAGACCGTAGAAGGGCAACAGACAGGAAGCAGGGAGGTGGTTAGGAGCCTGTTTGGCAGCTGACCGAGAGAGGGCAAGGTGGCTGGTGGAGACAGAAGAGGCTGTAACCAGGATGCCTGTTGCAGGCAGAGCCAACAAGCCACAGACTGGCGGTGGGATCGTGTATGGGGGTAGAAGGGAAGACGAGTCAGGAATGATGCCTGGGTGCCCCCCTCCCCCAACCCCAGGGATGAGGACCCAGGCCTGGTGGTTCTCAGTGGATAGATGGTCCTGAAAGCTGAGAGACTACATGGGATCCCTCTGGGGGTGGGGGGGGGGGGAGGGGGGAGGGCATGAAAGAGAAGTGGGGAGGGTAAGGATCACTAGAGACCTAGAGGAAGTGAAGCAGGAGGAAGGTAGAGTCAGATGGGAGGGAGTCCAGGAGCGGGGAGGTTCTCAAAACTCCAGAGGAAGTGTTTCAAGGAGTGTTTTCAAATGTACCCACAGATTTGTTCTAACAGGTATGACAGCATGCACAGAAATGACTGTCCTAAAGGAAGAAGGTTTTACTCACAGTTCCCTAGAATCAGGAGGAATGACAGGTCATGCAGAGCCACCACCGCAAGCCAAGCACATCTGGGTTGGCAGGGGGAGTGAGGGGAGAGCATCCCTTAGCGCTTTTGTTATGGGAAGGAATGGGGGAGGCAGGGTAACCACACCAAGTAGGTTTAGGATTGTTTAGTTTGAAGAGTTTCTGTGGGCACTGGAGTGTAGGGACTGTCCCCAGTTATCCAGAACCTGGCCCTGGAGTTATTAGGGCAGGGGAAAAGGAGCCTGGAGTGTAACAGCTTACAAAAGAGGTGTTTCAGGGTGTCAACTCCAGATTAGTAGGTCTGCAAATGAAAGGCATGCTCATTGCACAAGTTATTTGCTATCTTTAGGAATTAGCTAACCTGGGAAGGGGCAGGCCCACCCTGGTCAGTGAGGCCCCAGATGCCAGAGCATCAGAGAATAAGAATACAGAAAATAAGAAAATATAGTTAATACAAAGGAAGAAGTGCTCAACTGTATCATTTGCATCAAGTGCATCTAAAAGACTGAGATAAGGGGCACCTGGGTGGCTCAGTCATTAGGCATCTGCCTTCGGCTCAGGTCATGGTCCCGGGGTCCTGGGATCGAGCCCCACATTAGGCTCCCTGCTCTGCAGGAAGCCTACTTCTCACTCTCCCACTCCCCCTGCTTGTGTTCCCTCTCTCGCTGTCTCTCTCTCTCTGTCAAATAAGGTCTTTAAAAAAAAAAAAAAAAAAAAAAGACTGAGATAAGAACAGAAACTTGGCCTTGAATTTGTCAAAATGGAAATCACTGGTGACCTTGGTAAAAGCCAAGTCAGTGAGGCAGTCTGGAGGAAAGCTAGAATGGAATGGGGTCAGGAGACAATGTGCGGAAAGGAAGCTCTGATGGAGCAGAGAAACACAATGGTGAGAATGCAAAGGAATGCACAACATTAAGGCACGTGTGTATACTGATAGAAATGACCCAGCAGGCAGGGAGAAATGAATGAATCATTACAGAGAGAACTCCAGAACACCGTGGAGGTAGGCTGAAAGGACTCTTCCGTCCCAAATTTACCTAAAGTTACAGCTTTAGTCTTTAAAATAAATGAGATTTTTGCCTTTTATTTCATAATATAGGCACACCGCACCCCAGAACATATCCTCAAGTACTGTTTCCCTGGAAGAACACTTGAGTTATGAATACCCAAACTGCATAGTGGCTGTTCATATGTATATTTTCAGAGGATATAATTTATATTGAGTTTTCAAAACTTAATAAAACACTTTTTAAAAAAGATTTTATTTATTTATTTGACAGAGAGAGAGAGAGCACAAGCAGGTGGAGCGGCAGGCACAGGGAGAGGGAAAAGGCGGCTCCGGGCTAAGCAGAGAACCTGACGTGAGGCTTGATCCCTGGACCCTGGGATAATGACCAGAGCTGAAAGCAGACGCTTAAGGGACTGAGCCACCCAGGCGCCCCCTTAATAAAACATTTTAAACTAAATGGCTTGCAAGAAAACCTTCACGTTGGTTCCAAATACAATTGGTAGACCATAAAATCACACCAGTCACTTTGCAAATTTTGGAGTATCAGCAAAGGTATACACATCGGATGGTTGGTCTAAGAGAGGCCACTGCTACTTAAATGTGAGGTGACCAAGAAGTAATGCTTTAAGCATTTCATATCCTAATATGACAGTTGTAACATATCTGGGTGCCATACTGTGATTTAGAAAATTGGCATAATTTTTCAATTGACCCGCTATTTCTAATCATTTTTCCTGTTTAAAATAATGGGAAATATGTTTTTCTTAGTTTCCTCAGAGACAGGCTGACATTTCAGACACAGGTTACTGACATTAACTGGCAGAAGACCTTCCTCCAGCCTTGTCTCAGTTTAAAATTTTTAAATACTTACCTTGTAAATTACTTAACCTCGGTTGTTCCAAATCTTATAGTAAAATTGCTGCTTCAGAATGTTGTACCACAGTCTGCTGTTTTGCATCCTTTCTGCACAGAATTGGGGATGTGCATACTCCAGTTTGAGAAGCAGGTACTAATGCAGAATCTGATCAGAAAAATTATGGAAAAATGAATTCTCACTGCAACCCCCAACAACCACTCAGATGGGATTTTTAAGAAGGGATCTTAAAGTGGTTCCGAAGGAGTCGTACTGTAGGGCAGACGACAGAAACTGTGTACTCTCTTCCCGCACAAAGTTCCTTAACCTTTTGGGAAGGACCAGAGGGAGGATTTACGGGCAAGTGACAGCAGCAAGGGAGGGACGGAGGACAAGGCGAGAAAGATGGGTTTGAAAAGGCAAGTTCCAGGTTTCCAGGTGCCAGGTATTTCCATTTTAGGTAATGAATTTGCGGTTTCAGGAACCCACTGCAAGCCTCTGCTAAAGTTCCTAAACGGAGCCCGCGCCTACAGCAACTGGCTCGGCGCGTCCGCACTGCGCATGCCCGCGGGGGGGGCGGGGCGAGGAGGAGGGGCGGGGCGCGCCGAGCTCGCCCGGGGCCGAAGCCAGGGAGAGCATGGCCACCCTGCGTCGGCTGCGGGAGGTTCCCCGGCACTTGCTGGTCTGCGAGAAATCCAACTTCGGCCACGACAAGTCGCGCCACCGACATCTTGTGGAGACGCACTATCACAACTACAAGGTGAGTTCGGCCGCCGTTGGCCCCTCGGGCATCGCTTCATCCCCGGGAGGTGGGGAGGTCCGGGCAAAATCGCATTGAGCTTTGAGTGGTGGGCCCGCCCTCGACGCGCAGAGGGGCGGGGCTCCTCGCCAGGCATGTTGGGAATTGTAATCTCTTCACTGCTCCCGACTGCTCGCTTGCGGAGCTGCAGGACTACCACTCCCAGGATGCTCCGGGGGCGGGGGCAGTGTCCTCTCCTCTCGGGGGGAGGGGCGGGGCGGCGTGCCCCCTGCCGACTCCAAAGCGCGCTGGCTACTTTGGTCCCGCCTCTGGTGGGGTGCTTTCCCGGGAGGGAGTGGGGGGCTGAGCCTGGGAAGTTAAAGAGCGAGTGATGGGTGCGACGTGGAGCCGCGGGTCGGAGGAAAATCGGGGCCGGACTCGGCGCCCCTCCCCACCTCTTGATTCTTTCTCCCTCCTCGTGGGAGCGTCTTGCCGAGTCCGGACCCAGGAAGCACGTGCTTTTCTAGACTATTTAGGGGAGCTAGGTTTAGATCTGAGAAAATTCCCGCTTTGCCTGCTGTCTTCTGTGGTCTCCAGCCAAAGCGCGCCAGTTCGGCAGCTTTGTGTAGAAATGCGCCATGGTGGGCCTGCTTCCGAGCACAACTTAAGAGCTTTACAGGGGTGCTAACATCGGTGTTGCTTCGTGAAGATGTCATTCTCGTGGGGGGGCTTTGTGTAAGTTGAGGCCTCAGTGAGGTTAATGATCTAGCATCCGGCAAGAGAAGAGAATAACCCCAGTGCCAGTCAAGTGTCCAATGGCTCGGTTTCCAAAATGGCAAGGTCTCCAAAAACTCAACCTGAAAATGGTTTTAGCCCTTTACACTTTAAATTCATCAGCCTCATCTCCACCCAGACCTGACTGCCGTGGCAGTTTCTCAGAGACACAGGTGGTGAGGCCGGTCCCTTAGGAATAGACTGGCGTTTGAGCTTTGGGAGAGTGCTTTTCAAGGTGGGCAGCACTTGGGCAACATTTGAAACCGTTTAGGTTTAACATCTCTGCTTTAGACAAAAGCTCATCGCAGGCAGCAATCGGGGTGTGTATCTTATCTTTTCCAGGATGATCTGTAGAATTTTTCTGTCTAGAAAATAGAAACAGCCTGGACCACTTCTGGTTCCATGGAGCCTCTTAATGATTGATGTCCCTAATTTCCTTATGCCCTAAGGGACAGTCCCTTTGATTCCAGCCTGGTACCAGGTTAAACAAATTTAGGGATATTCCACTGTACCGTATCTCCTTAAAAATTCATTAGAGCAGTGGACAGGATATAAAACATATTGTTTATTTGCAAAAGCTTTCCATTAAATTTTTTTTTGCTTCTTTAACTTTAATGTTTGGATACAGAAATGAAAAACGTGAATTGTCAAATTTCTCTTTTCCTGAGACTGGTAAATTAATGTAAGAGTTTTATAGAAACCCGTGGGGGAATGGTTAGCAGCCTTCATATGTCATAGCATCCTTAAAAAGCTGGAGGCTGATCTACATGAAAGTAAGACTGGTTTATGTTACACATTCCAAATAGGTTTCAATTCTGATTCCTGAATGTGGGATTCTGTCAAAAGAACTGAAAAACCTAGTCATGGAAACTGGACCCTATTACTTTGTGAAGAACTTACCTCTTCATGAGTTAATTACACACGAATTCATCAACACCTTTGTGAAGAAAGGTAAGAAAAATCTTGTCGTGTCTATGAATGTGGCAAGATGAGGAAGTATAGTTGGATCACATCACGATACTAGGGCTCTTCTCTTGTCTTAAATAGGGCCTGTGGAGGTAGTCTGCGTGGTCAAGTGCATGCATCACTCCCCCTCCCTCAGTATCCTCACCCTACTTTTTCTCGTGCTCTCTTTAGGTGGTGGTTTCTGATGACACTTGTCCACGAGTGTGGCATGGGGATGTTGTAACATAAAGCTATCCCTCATCTTAAAACAAGGATTCAGGGAGAGGAGAGAGCCTTGGGATCTGTGTGTTCAGATACACTGCTGTCGGGTGTATTTCTGACCCAAAACATATATATTTAATGGACCCAAAGTGGCCACAAAGACCACTGTGTTCCCAGCAGTCCCCACTCAGCCGCCTCGAAAGGTTCATCTCCTCCTGCCGCCATAGCAGCTGTTCACCGGGCGGTGTGCTCATTATGGTTCAGTGTCTTCTGCTTCGAGTGTGTGGCTCTGACCCTCTCTGCTCACCCCACCGCATTTCCATTCGTGTCTGCTGGGTTGGTGGCTTTGTTCCAGTTGTTTCCTAGGGAGCACTTGTTTGAAACTGTGTTTCAGACTGTCGTTAGGGATTCCCCCCTCACCACGTAAGTCACTGTACTTAGAAGTAAGCAAGCCCCTTCTCTTGCTGTAGGCTCCATATTCGTCGCCTGCAGGGAGCCCTGAAGAATCCAGTGACTTCCAGTTCCTCTCATTCGGGTGCTGCTGGCCCTGCTTGCGAAGCTGGCCGTGCGTGTTGTCTTTGGTCCCGTCAACTTGAGTCCTTTCATCTATTTTGAAGTTTGGTGCTGCTTTGTTAATAATGTGGCCATTGGCTGTAAGGGGCACTTTTACATATCTTAACCACTTGAACTCTTCCAACAGCTCTCTGAGTTAGACCTATGATCCCCATTTTACAGGTGAGGAAAACTGAGGTTCACAGAGACTGAGTGGCTTTCCTAACCTCACACAAGGTCCTGGCACATTTTGAATCTTCACCTGGAACTCTTCCTCCCAGGAGCGTGCACTGACCTAGTATTCTACTTTGTGCCTCTCTGCCAGCACTCTCAGCGGTACCCACCACGCCCTGAGTCCATTTCCTGCTTGATGGTAGTCACCTGGCACAGATAGGCCCTGGGTGGGGGCGTGAACTAGCTGTTGTGTGGCCTCTGTGTCCTCGAGCTCACCCTTGGCAGGTTTTAGGGTTATTTATTTATAGATTTTATTTATTCATTTGAGACAGAGAGAGAACACAAACAGGGAGAGGGAGAAGCAGGCTTCCTACTGAGCGGAGAGCCCGATGCAGGGCTCGAACCCAGGCCCCTGGGATCATGACCTGAGCCGAAGGCAGACACTTAACCATCTGAATCACCCAGGCGCCCCAGGTTTTAGGTTTATTGAGGGAGCTGGAGCCGTGGTGGGTACTGACCTTTACTCACCTGGCAGATACGTTATCATGTGAAGAGAATCCACTAACTTTGCAGGTGTGATTTTTTTTTTTTTTTTTTAATTTCTCGTCTGGGCTTTCTTACAGGTTCGTGCTGTGCACTAACATACAATACAAATATCGATGAAGATAATACTGTGGCCCTGCTGCCAGACGGTAACAACACTCACTTTCTCTTTAATTTTAAAAGAAATACTGTAAAAAAAAAAAAAAAAAAAGTCAAATCTCCAGATCACTCCCCTTCTTAGAATGAACTGTTTTTAACAGGTTGGTTTTTATTCTTCTTGACATTTTCTATAAATTTATAAACACACATAAAGCTTGTTTTTTTTTTTAACATAAATAACATTGTACTACCTTGTTCCTCACTTTTCTTTTTTCTCAATATGTCATAGACATCTTTCCATATCAGGGCATATGGTTCTGACTTACTATTTTTAATATTTTGAAGGTATTCTAGTGAAGAGGTAACGATGATTTGTTTAACTATTCCATCTTTAATAGAAATTTAGATAATTTCTGTTTTCACTGTCATAAATAATATCCTTGTATGTATAATAGGTTAAAATATCCTTATACATAAATAGGATGTATGTATAAATAATATCCTTGTATCATAAAGAAAATCCTTGTGTGCAGTTTATTACCCTCATATTTAACTGCTCGATTGGCTGTGCTTTCTTTTAATCAGAGAACGTGTCATATTTTTAACATCTCTTTTATGGGAATTATTTGACTTATAGGGAAATTAATTTTATCACTGGATAAAGATACTTATGAAGAAACTGGTCTTCAAGGTCGTCCATCTCAGTACTCCGGCAGAAAAATCATGAAATTTAGTAAGTATTATGCTCCCATCAGTTTCTAACAAGTCAGTAATCTTCCTGTAGCAATTTCAGTGTAAATGTTTGAATTGCCACTGTTCTCTTTATTCAGAAGGAGTATGGCTTTTTCTTGTCTTTAAAACTTCTGACCCACGGGGCTCTAGGTTGGCTTTGGAGAGGCTAAGATTGCTGTTCTCTCTGTTTCTCTTCGGCTGTGGGCTGCATCTTATAAGGATCACAGAATTGGAATGGTCCATTAAATATATATGTTTTGGGTCAGAAATTCAAAGTAATGAACCCAAGATAAGAGTCTACAGCGTGTTCTTAATAAAGAATTTCCTTTACTTTCACCAGGTTTTTTATGATGACTAGTAGAGACACCCCCATGAGTGAGGAGATACGGTTCTGCCGATAGTGTCTGGCTTGAACACGAATGACTGAGGCTGTCACATCCTTAGGTAGATTAGGATTGACCTCCCAAACCTCTGCCCTTGGGCTTTGACCTCGAAAAAGTATGAATTTAAAAAATTTGTTGTTACTGTCAATGCTAGAAAAGCCCATGAAAGGCAGAGTTTTGATTTGGTAAACCAAAGGAGTGCAAGAACAAAATAATTTTTGCAGTCATAAAACTTCCAAAAATTCTGATGCTTTTTAATACAGCACTTTTTCCACAGTGTAGGCTGTGTATATACGAATGAACTGTTTATTCCTCTTTCCATTTTTTAAGTTGTTTCCATTGATTTGATGGATTTATCCTTTAACCCGAATTCTAAGAAGTATGAAAGAATATCTTGGTCCTTCAAAGAAAAGAAGCCATTGAAATTTGATTTTCTTTTGGCTTGGCATCATACAGGTATGGAAAATATGTAACAGTACAGTGATTTGGAAATAATCATTAATTAAAGGGGAGTAATGGAGGATTGAATTGTGATTCATCCCTGTGGTCTAGGATATTGTGTACATATGTGCATAAACATTATTCGGGAAGCTGCTTCGGGCCCCCTGCGATCCCCGGGAGCCATAGTTTGGGATGATCTAGGCATGCGGCCATCTGCCTCCACCTCCTTGGGTTATGTGTCAATCCAGAGATCTTGAGAGTGGCTTCATAGCAGCTAACTTTTATCTGTCTCTTGACCCTTCCTTCCTACACCTTACCTCAAACAGTCTTGGCAGTATGGTTTTTTTTTTTTAAAGATTTTATTTATTTATTTGACAGAGAGAGACACAGCGAGAGAGGGAACACAAGCAGGGGGAGTGGGAGAGGGAGAAGCAGGCTCCCCGCAGAGCAGGGAGCCCGATGCGGGACTCGATCCCAGGACCCTGGGATCATGACCTGAGCTGAAGGCAGTCGCTTAACCAACTGAGCCACCCAGGCGCCCCAGCAGTATGTTTTAAAATAACACAAATTATAAACACAAACTGTTGATTATTTCAGGGTCCAAATCAGGCATGCCATTAAATGTCAGATGAAATTTGTTGTAACTTGGAATTGATTAGAATGTGAAATTTAGTGGGGTGCTTGGTCACCAAACGTGGTGACGTGCCGACAACTTCCATGTGCCTTGCTCCTTTTAGAGTGTAGCTTTGGTCCATCACAAGATTGTAATGAGTCAGATCATCACAGTTGTGATAGTGTCATACTCATTTTTGGAGGATAGGGAGGCACATAGGTCCATTTTGGAAATATGCCTATGCATCTGCTCTGTGTGGGACGTTTCTGGTCCTGGGGTGCTCCAGGCTGCCCCTGTGAGTCCTCAGTCTGTAATGCTTTAGTGCTTCTCCTCCTTAGGGTAAAGATACAGGAGGCCAGGCAGACTGACAAGACATTCAGTTGCATGAAGTCTTCATTGAGGACCATGTGTGCTTTCGGGTCTGGAGAGCTCTGTGTTCCTAAGGCTCCTGATTATTCTAAGGGCTTGTCAAGAACTGGGGAAAGTCCAAGATTTTCCTCACTTGTACACCAAGTAGTTAGCCTGCACAGTCTCATGGATGCTGGCAGAAGGCACAAGACTTGGGATGTAATTATACAGTAGTGGCCGTAGTGCAGCAGGCCCCACTACCTACAGGGTGACACGCGGTGGGCCAGGGGATACGACATGTGCCACGGGCTGCATTACAGGAGAGGAATCCCGAGCTGCAGGAACGCCAGTCTTACATCCTGGCCAGTGAGCCTGCGGGCCTTTGTTCTGGGGCGGAGGGTCGGCAGGGGGAGCAGATTATTTCTATTACACTGGACATGAAGCAAGCCTCACTTTTGCTCCCAAGGGGGGCCACTGTTTCTGTCTTCCAAGGCTGTTGGAAAATCCTTGAAGATAAGTTGGATTTTACTGGGTTTTTAAAGACAAGCTTAAATGAGATTCTGCCATCATTCAGTTCCTCTTGTGTTTCCTTTACAGAGATTATGCAAATAAACTCCTCTCTGTAGAGTTCACTAATTTTATTTAGCCACGAGTAGCACTTTTTTGTATTCAGTAACTCAAAATTTTCTTACTAGAGCAAATGCTGAAACTAATATGGGGTTGAATCTGAAAGGATTATGCTTTTCCAGGAAAAAGGAAAGGAAATGAATGTTTAGAGAACTTTGGCACAAGGAGCTGAAAGCAACTTAAATGATTTTAATTTGAATACAGCTTTGCACCACTCCCTTCTGCGTTACTTCATCTCACCTTCTCCCCAGAACTCTCACATGGGAATGGGGCGGTTTCAGGGATTCACTGAACTTGCTTTCAAAGGAGTCAGATGACCTTGCATGGTGTGTTTTTAAGGTGCGGAAGAATCCACAATGATGTCATACTTTTCCAATTACCAAATTCAGGAGCACCAGCCAAAAATAGCCCTGAGCACAGTGACAGAGCTGCAGTGCCCGGTGCTGCAAAGCAGCGCCCTCCGGGGGGCGCCAGAGGCGGCCTGCAGCGCTCCCGAGCTTCTGGACTGGCTGGGCGCCGTCTTCAGCCACGCGGAACTGTGCGTAGTAGCTCCTGGGCTGTGGGCTCGGGCTCTGGCTGACTTCTTGTTCTTCATAGGGGTTTATACTTTGAAAATGAATCATGTGGGAAATGTAAATATGTTTTCTTTCTTTCTTTTTTTTGTGTGTGTGTGTGACAGAAATAATGAGCCTAATAACTTCATATCAACCTATTGCTGTCCTCAGCCAAGCACAGTGTTGGCCAAAGCTTATTTGTGTACAATCACTGGTTTCATACTTCCAGAGAAGATCTGTCTCCTCTTGGAACAGCTGTGGTGAGAACGCTTTTTGCCTTTTATATCTTGCTTGTCCGTGCCCACATGACATTTTAGGGGCAGTGCTACTGTTCCAGATCGCAGCGTACTCTCACAAACGTTTCCCCTTTTTTCCTTGCTTGGGCTCACAGTGTGGTAACATTATCTTAAATGATGTAACTATCCTTGGTGATAGGAAAATTGTATTGCCAAATACTTGTCCTTATGAAAAGACAAAGAGCAGAGTTTAACTAAGCTTCTTGAAAACAAACTATTCATTTTTCTTGTGCTCCGGAAGTTGTAATATCACTTAAGAAAACAGCCGTACTCTACGGGACACACTATGGTCTGTTTTAAATGTTAGAGTTCGGCAGATGTTTTATTTTGAAAACAAGTTGACCACTTTTGAATCCAAATCATGTCTAAGATCTCTTCTGGCCCTGACATCCTGTGAAGCCCTGGGCGTCATTAACATGCCAAGGATTGGACAAGGCAGTATGGGGTTTTTCATTTGAGAAGGTACTCTATAAATAAAACGCTACATTTTATCTAATGTCAGGAAACTCTGATTCCATATTGAAAAGACCATGAAGCAAACATAATGCCTTCTCAGTCTTCACTTTTTTTTTTTTTTTTAAATAAGCCCAATGCCAGGCTTGAACTCATGACCCTAAGATCAAGACCTGAGCTCAGATTAAGAATTGGATGCTTAACCAAGGCACCCATCAATCTTCACTTTTTAAATGTCTAAGATTTAAATCTTGAGGGTTTTCTTTTTTAAGCCCAATACCCTTTTTCATGTATTAGTTTAGTACTTTCATTTTCCTCAATAAGGTTGGATTTTTTTTTTTTTTAAGATTTTTATTTATTTATTTGAGAGTGAGAGAGTGAACACAAGCAGGAGGAGTGGGAGAGGGAGAAGCAGACTCCCTGCTGAGCAGGGAGTCCAATGCGGGGCTTGATCCCAGGACCGCGGGATCATGACTTGAGCCAAAGGCAGACACATAACTGACTGAGCCACCCAGGTGCCCCAAGAAGATTGGATTTTTTTTTAAATCCAGGAAATTATTCTGCAGTGTTTCAGTTAACAGAGACTGAACAGCACTGTTAAATGGAGGGAAACTATTTCTGTATGCTTTGTGGCTTTATTTTGTTTTCCCTTCGCATCTTACATGATGTTCCACAGTAAGCATAGGAACTGCTGAAGTTGGTTTTGTGCATTCTGTAATTGGTTAACATTTATTGAATACACCACATAGGATCAGGAATGTAATTTGCATCTCTTAATCCTTATAAATAAAAGCTAAGGTCTAAGCTTCATTGGAACATCAGAAATATCACTTATCCTGAATAGTAAAAAAAATGTGAACATTCCTAGCCCTCCCTGTTAAGATTTTTCTTTCTTTTTCAGTCGCTACTTTGATGAGCCCAAGTTAGCTCCTTGGGTTACGTTGTCAGTACAAGGCTTTGCAGACAGTCCTGTTTCGTGGAGAGAAAATGAACATGGTTTTCGAAAAGGAGGAGAACATTTATACAACTTCGTGATTTTTAATAATCAGGATTATTGGCTTCAGATGGCTGTTGGGGCAAATGATGACTGTCCACCATAAAAAATACAAAATTTAAAATCATGTTTGTTTATGTTCATGCTTTCTTTCAGATTTTGTTAATGGTAAAGGACTGTGTGTTCACTCAGGTTTGTATGATGATGGCATTTTTTTAGATCAGCATCCATTAGCATTCTTGACTTAGGGCCCATCCTGTGAGTGTAGCTGGGACTGACATCCAATGAATAGCTCATAGTTGATTACCCTGGTCAGTCTCATTGTAAGTACAGAGGTGTGGGTACTGCATGGCAGAGTGGACTAGGATGGCCAGGGAACAGGTGTTCTTAGACCATTGGGTAAGATGTGTCCTGTTACTCGGGTGTATGATTACAACTTTTTCACATAATAAAAATAAGTCCTTATCTCATACTTCTCAGAGCCAGCCCTGCTTTAAGTACTGATTGTATTTTACCTCATTTCTTTCTTTTTTTTTTTTAAAGATTTTATTTATTTATTTAATTGACAGAGAGAGAGAGAGACAGCATGAGGGGGAACACAAGTAGGGGGAGTGGGAGAGGGAGAAGCAGGCTTCCGGCTGAGCAGGGAGCCTGATGCAGGGCTCAATCCCAGGACCCCAGGATTATGACCTGAGCCGAACGCAGTCGCTTAACCAACTGAGCCACCCAGGCGCCCCTACCTCATTTATTTCTTGCATCGACAGCACAGAGTATAAATGAGCTACCAGGGTCACGCTGCTTGTGAGTCTGAGACCTGACCTCAGGCCAGCTGGTTCCTAAGTGTGTGTTCTCACTCTTGCCTCTGGATCAAGAGAGGGGTATTTGGATACTGTATATGGTAAAGAACAAGTTGAAAGAATTTTTTCCGCTAGCATTATGGCTGATAAGGACCAGCTGAGAACCACTAAAACTTCTGGAATATATATCAATAGCCATTTTTAAAAATGGATCAGTGAGCTATAAAATAAGTCTCAAAAAATTTTAAATGGAAGTAGAAGCACAAAGAGGTAATTAGGACACTGGGGCCACTTTTTGCCCTTAGGGACATTTGCCAAATACCTAATTAAACTTTGATTTTTATCATCTGGGGTGGGAAAGGGGCAGTAGCATAGCAGACAAAGCTTAGGGCCTGCCCAAAGTGGGAGGGATAATAGGAGATCTCATGAAGTTGAGACCCCAAAAAGATAGACTTACTGAGGGTGAACAATGAACAAATCTGCCTGCCTCCTCCCTCTCCAATCTCCCCTTGTCCTCCCCTACTCCCCCCAGATAGCAAGGAAGATTGCCTATCCTGAGAGAACACATCTCCATCTTCCCTGAGAAGGAATATATGTATATATATGTGTGTGTGTATGTATGTGTGTGTGTATATATATATGTATATATTGCCACAAGCAGCCTTGAAGCTGGTTTGTTTGAACAATCTGGGTAGTCTAAAAGTCTCACACCAGAAATTTAAAGTGATACCAGTTTTTAGTGCCCTCCAGGTGACTGACAGAAGCAAAACTTAGTGTCTTTGGAGGAACTCAGAAACAGTTTCAAGGATATAAGTTAAAAAATCACAAACACATAAGATAGACAAGAACTAGCAGAAACAGACAGAAGAAGCAGGTCTACAAAGACTTAAGCTATTAAGATTCACCAGACATAATATAAAATATATTTTATATTTAAAGAAATAGGGGAGATTAAAGAGCATGATTGTAAACATGGTCAAGTAGATTGGGAAAAGTACCAAATGGAAATCTAGGAATAAGGAACACATAATTGAGAGTTCAATGGATTAACTAACATAACAGCAGAGTAGGTACCACTGATAAAAGAATAATAGGAAGAAGTAAGGATGTTTTCAGACTTGCAAAAGACTATCACCAGCAGATAACACATTACAACAAAAATTACAGGGTGTTCTTCAGGCAGAAGGAAAATGACACCAGATGGAAATCTAGATCTACACAAAGGGATGGAGAGCACTGGGAATGACCTATCCATAGGTCATTTAACCATATGGTCAACCTATCCATATCAATAGTCCTATTAAATGTAAACAGTCTAAATGCTCCAATTAAAAGGCAGAGATTGTCAGATTGGATTTAAAAAAATGCTGCCTTCAAGAAATGTACTTTAAAGATACAAGTAGGGTAAAAGTAAAAGGATAGAAAAAGATACCCCAAGCTAGCACTAGTCAAAAGAATGCTGGAATGTGTATATTAATAACAGATTTTAGAGCAAGGAATATTAACAGGGATTAAAGCTTATGTCATACTGATAATGGGTCTGTTAATGAATGTAACTGACAGCAATCCTAAGTGATAGCAAAAGCTGGTCACACTGCAAGGAAAAAATGGACAAATACACAATTATCAACGATTCTGGTATCCACTTTCTAAAACCGATGGAGCAAGTTGGCAGAACAAAAATGTAGTCTATTTGAACAATGATAACAGCCGATTTGACCTGGTTGATATTTATAGAACATTCCACCTACCACAGCAGAACATGAGAGTGTACATGGGATATTTATGAAGATAGACCACATTATGGCCCATTAAAAAAGTCTCAAATTTGAAAGTATCATACTAAGTATATTCTCTGGCCACAGAGGAATTATGTTAGAAATCAATAACAGAAAGATCCTTGACAATCCTCAAATATTTGGAAACTAACAAGTCAAAGAGATCTAAAGAGAAATTGGAAAGTTATTTGAAGTGAATAAGAAATTATGGGTTGCCACTAAAGCAGTACTTGGAAACTTATAGTATTAAATACCTGTATTAGGGAGGAAGAAAGGTCTCAAATCAGTGACCTGAGTTTCCACTTTAAGAAACTAGAAAAAGAAGGGCACCTGGGTGGCTCAGTCGTTAAGCGTCTGCCTTCGGCTCAGGTCATGATCCCAGGGTCCTGGGATCGAGTCCCACATCGGGCTCCCTGCTCTGCAGGAAGCCTGCTTCTCCCTCTCCCACTCCCCCTGCTTGTGTTCCTGCTCTCGCTATGTCTCTCTCTGTCAAAAAAAATAAATAAAATCTTAAAAAAAAAAAAAAAAAAAAGAAACTAGAAAAAGAAAAGCAAATTAAATACAAGGTAAGCAAAAGAGGAGGAATAATAAAGATCAAAGAGGCAATCAATGAAATAAAAGATAAAAATAATAGAGAACAATCAATGAATCCAAAGCTTGTTCTTTGGGGAAAAAAGACCAATAAAGTTGATAAATCTCCAGCCAGATTGGTGGGGGAAAAAAGAAAGCAAATGACCAAGGAATATATATAAGGAATGAGAGAAGTAACATCAGTACAGATCCTACAGATATTAAAAGGAATATTAGGAGCAACTTTATGCCAATAAATTCAACATCATTGATGAAATTGACAAATTCCTTGAAAGATACAAATTACCAGAGTACTCTAAGAAAGAAATACCCTGAATAGCCCTACAAAAGAAATTGCAGGGGTGCCTGGGTGACTCAATTGGTTAAGCATCTGCCTTCAGCACAGGTCATGATCCCAGGGTCCTGGGCTGGAGCCCCACTTGGGGCTCCCTGCTCAGTGGGGAGTCTTCTTCTCCCTCTCTTTCTGCCCCTCCCCCTGCTTGTGCGTTCTCTCTCGCTATCTCAAATAAATAAAATCTTTATTAAAAAAAATTGAAATTGCAGTTTTAAAACCTTCCTCTAACAAAAATTCAGGCCCAGGTGGCTTTAGTGGTGAGTTTTACCAAAAACTTCAGAAGAAATAATACCAATTCTCTACAAACTTCCAAAAAATCAAAGTGGCAATAATTTCCAATTCATTCTGTGAGGCCAGCATAACTCTGGGACTAAAATTATTAGCCAGACAAAACAAGAAAAGCTACAAAGCCATATTCCACATAAACTTAGGTACAACAATTCTAAGAAAAAGTTTAGTAAATTGAATCCTATGATATAATAAAAAGATAATATATCATGGTCATGGGATTTATCCTGGGAATGCAGGGTTGATTTAGCATTCACATAATCATCTCAATACAGAAAAATCATTTGACAAAATTGACCATCTATTTCTGAGAAAAACTCAGGCAAACTAAGAATAAAGGGAGCTTCCCCAATTTGATAAAGGGCATCTACAAAAACCCTAGAGCTAACATCATACTTCATTGTAAAAGATTGAATACTTTCCCCCTAACATCAGAACAAATAGGGAGGTCTCTATCCAATGTTGTACAGGAGATTCTAGACTACACAATTGGGTAAGAAAGAAATGACATCCAGATTGGAAAGAAAAAATTGCCTTTATTCACAGATGACATTATCTTCAGACATGTAGAAAATGTACAATGGAAAAAAATGTACAATGGAGTCTACCAAGTATGTATTAGAACTAATAAGCGACTTTATCAAAGTTGCAAGATACAAAGCAACATAAAAAATCATGTATATGTGGCAAAAATTAGAAATTGAAATTAAAAATCCACACTTACAACAGCTTAAAAAATGTACTTAGGAATAAATCTGACAAAAAATATGAAAGACCTGCACCATTTCTCAGGTTGAACCAGATATAAAGGTACCATTAGATGAATTTGATGGTACATTGTTGAAACTACAAAGTATTGTTGTGATAAAGAAGACCTAAATAAACAATAATATATACCTTGTTCATGGCTCAAGAGATTCAGAATTGTTAAGATATCATATTCCCAAGGGGCGCCTGGGTGGCTCAGTCGTTAAGCATCTGCCTTCGGCTCAGGTCATGATCCCAGGGTCCTGGGATCGAGCCCTGCATCGGGCTCCCCGCTCAGCGGGAAGCCTGCTTCTCCCTCTCCCACTCCCCCTGCTTGTGTTTCTGCTCTCTCTCTCTCTGTCAAACAAATAAATAAAATCTTAAAAAAAAAAAAAGATATCATATTCCCCAAATACAGATTCAATATAGATTCAATACAATCCCAATCCAAATCCCAACAGGTTATTTTTGTGTGTGTCTATATAAATTGACGAGCTGATTCTAAAATCTCTGTAGAACTGCAATGGGCCTAGAACAGCCTCCAGGGCTGCTTTACAACTTGATGATATTAACACCAAAAGCTTCCAACCGCTCCATTCTCCGCCTCAACACAATGTAAACCATCAGCCCAAGCCGGAAGTCAGAAGGTGTTTTTGTTTCAGTTATGTCCCTCTGATTATCTGTATGAGTGCATGCCAACTGAGAGGAAGTATTGTAATAAGGAACCTAATTTAGGAGGTGTCAGTTGAAGTTGGAAATAAGATTTACTGTTGTTCATTCTTTGGAATAATCTGGGGTTGATTAGTGTTTTCAAACTATATCTGACAGTTAATATGATGTTCAACTATTTTCTATATAAGATGAAAAATAAAAATCTGATATAAAAGGATTTTTTAAGACTGAGTTGATGAACTTATATACATAGGAAAACAGACTTGTAGATCTTCAAGGAGCAAGTGTCAAGAGTTTTCCAGAAAAAAGAAAGAAGAGAGAGAAGGAAAGAAGGAGCTAGAACTTACCAAGGCCGATTTCTTAAGTTTAGAGCAGTGAAATGGTAACATAGCAACTGACAAAAAAAACCACAACAAAACAAAACCAAAAACAACAACCCTATGCCAGAGGCATCCCTTTTAAGGAGCTAAGATTGTGCTCAAATTCTTTTAGTGTCATTTGCTGGGACTTGGGGACCAGAGGGACCACTACAAGCATATTCTTCAGAATCCAGATTAGGGGAAGAGGTTACACTTTGGATGCAAAGTTACTGCTGTATTAATCTTAATAAATCAAATTACTTGGCAGAAAGCCAAGTGTGATCCACCCATTTCTGAGGAAATAACCAGAGGTCAAAGATGATTATTTTCATCTCTTATAATTGAAGAACTATTTGTCCCGTTTTCCTATTGCCCAGGGTTGGTGTTTTCTTCCTCCTTCTGGCATGTTGCCTCTAAAGCTATGTGCAATTTTCACCACAAAGTTCCCTGGATTCTTCAGGGACATGGAACCAATAGAATATATATTTATAAAATTTGAAAATATTTTTATATATTATAAATATGTATTATGATGAATTGGCTCTCAGTTATGGAGGCTGAGTAGTCCCACAATATCTGCTGGAAACCCAGCAGAGCTGGTGGTGTAGTTCACTCCAGCCCAAACCCCTGAGGATTAGGAGAGCCAGTGGTGTAAGTCCCAGTCCAGCAGGGGAAGACCCGGTGTCTGAGCCCAGGAATCAGGCTGAGAGAGTGCAGATTCTCCCTTTCACCATTTTGTTCTACTCAGGCCCTCAAGGGATTGGATGAGGACCACCCACATTGAGGAGGGCTATCGGCTTTACTGAGTCCACTGATTCAAATGCTAATTTCATTCAGAGACACATACCCAGAAAGAATGTTTAGCCAAATATCTGGATATTGAAATGATCCAGTCAAGCCTGACACGGAACTAACCATGATACTCCCTCAGGAATTTAGTCTGTTGTAGTGTTTATTAAGCATCTAGTTTACACTCAGTAGTTACTCGTGTGGGCTGTGAGAACAGAACAAATTGTTTGACATGACTTCTCCTTTTGAGGAAAAGCTACTCAAGAGGACTGCTGTCTCTACCTTGACCTCATTAGCTCTTGACTCAAGCTAATGTGGTAGACTATTACGTGAAGTAGCTGAGTGAACTTTTTGGAAGGGATGGAATTTCAGGTCACCTAGGACTCTTCCCCTGGGGAAGGCAGCCAGTTGGGAGCTTCCTGGTCTTGGAGCTATTCTTTCAACCACCCCACCCCGACCCCTTGGGCCCTAACTTATCAGTTTGAGAATACATTGTTCAACAGTCCACCAGCTCTCTTTGGCTAGAGCATGGTTGGAGCCATTTTCCCCTAATGATGATGGAAAACTTTTCTTAGGAGAATGCATTAATTTATAGAAACAACCACTTACCTAAATATAGCCTGGTGCCCCATTTATGGGTTAGCTGTTCATGCATTGCTTTTATAGAGTGACTATCCTTATTTTAGGACAGGGAAGACTCATGGAAAAGGCAATTGGGCCTGGGGTAGGATTTATTTTTTTCATTCTCTTTTAATATCCATATTAGGGGGGTCAGGATAGGAGATTGCAGCAGCCAACCAAGTGTGAAGGAACTGACGAAATCCATCACAATCCCTTGAACACCACTAGCAGGGAAAGCCTCAGTGAGAAAGGTGGAAATGGAAAGAAATTCAGGGACTGGAAATCTGGGCTATCACTCTATTAGCATCCATGAGCTCTCTCTGAGGGAAAAACAGGCGCACACACAAAAGTATATTCCTGCAGACTTTCTTTGTTTCCCTCAACTAATGATGTAAGTTGGAGCCCTTTCATTTATGAAGAACTCACTCACATCTGGCTCTTCTTTCAGATAATAATTGGCAGCTTCAAGGCAGTGCATTCTGTAAAATCTTAGTAAGTCTCTTGGCTTTTAGGCCATGCTGCCTGATACTCTTCGGGGTGAGAAACCCAGATAAGATTTGGAGGGCTTGAGAATGTAGGGCAGTCTCTTGGGTCTGTAAGCAGACAGAATTTGTGACGTTTCTTGTAGGCCTGTAACAGGCCTCAATGTCTTTGTTCCTGAGGGAAAAAGTTATGGGCAGATAATGCCTTCTGAACTTCTAAAGCTTGTCTCTATTTCTCACCTGGTAAACTTTGCCCCTGTTTCATTTTGGATTCGTTCTGAAGTTCTCAGAATAAAAGTACCAGCCAGTATATTCGATTTCATAATAATAGATGACATTTACTGAGCACGTACTGTGTGTTCAGGCAGGCTAAGCATTTTAGACACATTTCATCGGTAAATGCCCACTAAAGGCACTTAAAGCGGAAGTGAAATTAGATTAGAGAAATTAAGTAATCTTCCCAAGGCTACATGGCTAAGTTAAGCAGTAAAACCAAAATTACAAATTAAGCTTGATTCCATAACTGGAGATTTTAAACATGAAGACATGCTCTCTCTTACAAATTCCTTTATTCCTGTATGATTACCAAAATGAGATTGGGAAGAAGAAAAGGAATTGTTTCAACCATCCATTCTTAGGTAACAAAACAGCCCTATGACTTAATGGCTTAAAATAATCCATTACTTCTCACGACACTGCCTGTTGACCAGGAGGCCTTCTGTTTTACCTGATGGTGGTTTGGCTGGACAGTCCAAAATGGCCTCCTTCTCATCGGCCCCTCTGTGTGACTGCTTGGGATTCCTCACAGCATGGTGACTGCTCTCTAAGAAGGAACATTCCAAGAAGACAAGCCCCGTTGTGAGAGTGCTAATCAAGGCTCCATTTTTAATATACTTGTTAATGGCCCACTGACCAAAGTTAGTCTCATGGCCAAGCCCTGAGTCAATGTGGTAGACTATACAAGGGCATGAATCTTAGAAGGTGTGGTTCATTGGGGGCCACCAAAGTAACAGTAACAGGCATCATGTGGTAATATTTTATTTACCTGAGAAGCATCCTTCTCTTCCTCTCAGACTAATAGCAGAGTTTACCAGTTAGAATTTCAAATTAACATATATAGCCGTTTGCATATAAATGGTGATATTTTGAATGGTGGTGTTCAGGCTGTTAAATGAATCAATAATTGGTAAGTTCATTTATTAATTTAAAATTCTCTGTTTTCAAGGAGAGTTAGCTTGTCAAAACACTCATTACCTTGTTCAATATTCACAAAACCCCAATTATATTATGATCTCTACAGATGAGAAGTGGAAGTAACTTGGCCCAGGTCACATGCCTCGTTCTCAGCAGATCTAGTTTTGAGTTACTGCTGGACTCCAAAGCCATGCTCCTTCCTCCTTCCCAATCTACCTCTGGTGCTATATGCAGATTTGGGAGCTGAGGAGTAAGCAACACAGGACACTTAAAGGTTTGTAAGGAAAGCGAAGTTGTTTTGTTTTGTTTTGCTTTTAAGTAAGCTCTACATCTGACACAGAGCTTGAACTCATGATCCTGAGATCGAGTTGCATGCTCTACCTACTGAGCCAGCCAGGCACACCGGGTGATTTTTTTTTTACATTTTTTTTTATTCTTATGTTAATCCCCATACATGACATCATTAGTTTTAGATGAAGTGTTCCATGATTCATTGTTTGTGCATAACACCCAGTGCTCCATGCAGAATGTGCCCTCCCCAATACCCATCACCAGGCTAACCCATCCTCCCACCCCTCCAGAACCCTCAGTTTGTTTTTCAGAGTCCATCGTCTCTCATGGTTCGTCTACCCCTCCAATTTCCCCCGCTTCATTCTTCCCCTCCTGCAATTGCATTCAAATGGAGGAGGAAGCTCACAGGGGCAAAAAGCCTGGAGCCTTTGGTTCATTTTGTGCTTATGTGTTAAACTAGTGGACCTGGTCTCTCTCTCTCTCTCTCTTTTTTTTTAAGATTTTATTTATTTTAGAGATGGAGAGAGAACAGGGGGAAGGGTAGAGGGAGAGAGAATCTCATGCAGACTCTGTGCTGAACTCAGAGTCTGGCGGGCTTGATCCCACAACCCTGAGATCATGACCTGAGCCAAAATCAAGAGTCAGATGCTTAACTGACTGAGCCACCCAGGCGCCCCTAGCGGGCCTGGTCTTAAATTTTCATCATCTCTAACACTTTTTTTAAAAAAAAATGTGGTAAAGTATACATAAGATGAAATTTACCATCTTATCCATATTGAAGTTTAAAAGTTTAGTGGCATTGAGTCACATTCATGTTATTGTGTGACCATCACTACCATCCATCTCCAGACCTAGAAGAATTATTGGCAACTTTTGAAACTTTGAATGGAAGAGAAGTGCTGGGAACATGGCCTTTATGCAGGCACTCTGGTCTGGTCAGGACTGGGCACCTCAATGTCCCATTGGGTCACCTTTGGGAGTTTTCCTAAAATTAAGGTTACCACTTGGGGTATAAGGTCATGAAAAGGAAGTCACTATTGGGGTCATCAGGAGGCTGCTGGAGGGAACTGGTTGTTAGGGGGTGAGTTATGTCTTCCAAAATTCATATGCTGAAGTCCTAAACTGTACCCACCCTCCACCCCATATCAGAAGGTGAATATATTTAGAAATGAGACCTTTGAAGAACTAAATAAGGTAAAATGAAATTATATAAGTGGGTCCTAAGCCAACATAACTGGTGTTTTTATTAAAAAGGAAATCAGGACACAGACACACAGGGGAGACCAAGAAGGTGGCATCTGCCAGCCAAGGAGAGAGGTCCCAGAGGAAACCAACCCTGCTGACGCCTTGATCTTGGAATTCCAGGCTCCAGAACCGCAACTGAACGAGTTTCTGTTGTGTAAACCACCCAGTCTGTGGTATTTCTTATTGCGACCCTATCAGACTAACACTGGTGAAGGGCCCTGAGGCTCAGGGCCTGGAAAGCCGTGGGGCCTCAGTTCTAAGATGGGCCAAGGGAGGAAAGCTCCGGGTGGTCACTAGGTGAGCAGTGGTGTCAGGAAAAGAGAGAGGTTGTTTATGAAATGTTCCTGCCGTGTAGTACCTTTGCTTTCAGTCAGCACGCTGGGATATGGTTTCAAACCTGAGGGCAGACCCGGTGGGCCGTGGGTTTCTGAGAGGGGTCTGCTCGGGGAACTGCAGTCTCATGGACCAGGGATAGAAAGATGGAGCCGTGGCCGTCAGCACTGATTCTACATGCCGGGTAGCAGCCCCCTCAGGTGTTTGTTTTCGTTTTTGTTTTTTAATACTTTTAAATTGTGACGAAAACCAGGTACAGGCATACCTCAGGACGTCGCGGGTTCTGTTCCAGACCACCGCAATAAAGTGGATATTGCAATAAAGCAAGTCAAATGAGTTTTTTGGTTTCCCAGTGCATATAAAAGTTATGTTTATATTGTAGTTTATTAATTGTGTGATAGCATTATGTTAAAAAAACCAATGTACAGGGGTGCCTGGGTGGCTTAGTCGGTTACGGAGTCTGTTTATCCCTCTCCCTCTGCTCCTCCCCCAGCACTCTCTCTCTAATAAGTAAGTAAGTAAGTAAGTAAATAAATAAATAAATAAATAAAATCTTTAAAAAAACCCAATGTACATACCTTTTTTTTTTTTTTAAGATTTTATTTATTTATTTGACAGAGACACAGCGAGAGAGGAAACACAAGCAGGGGGAGTGGAAGAGGGAGAAGCAGGCTTCCCGCTGAGCAGGGAGCCCGATGCGGGGCTCAATCCCAGGACCCTGGGATCATGACCTGAGCCGAAGGCAGACGCTTAACGACTGAGCCACCCAGGCGCCCCCCAATGTACATACCTTAATTAAAAAGACTTCATTGCCAAAAAATGCTAACCATCATCTGAGCTTTCAGTTAATAATCTTTTTGCTGGTGGAGGGTCTTGCCTCCATGTTGATGGCTGCTGACTGATCAGGGTGGTGGTTGCTGAATGTGGGGTGACTGTGACTATTTCTTAAAATAAGATGAGAATGGGGGTGCCTGGGTGGCTCAGTCATTAAGCGTCTGCCTTCAGCTCAGGTCATGATCCCAGAGTCCTGGGATCGAGCCCCGCGTCGGGCTCCCTGCTCTGCGGGAAGCCTGCTTCTCCCTCTCCCACTCCCCCTGCTTGTCTTCCCTCTCTCGCTGTGTCTCCCTCTGTCAAATAAATAAAATCTTAAAAAAAAAATAAGACAACAGTGAAGTTTGCCACATTGATTGACTCTTCCTTTCAGGAACAATTTCTTGGTAGCTTGTGATGCTGTTTGATAGCATTTTACCCACAGTGGAACTTCTTTCAAACTGGAGTTAATCCTCTCATCCCCTGCCACTGCTTGATCAACTAAGTTATGTCATATTCTAAATCCTCTGTTGTTGTCTCAACAGTCTTCACGGTATCTTCCCCAGGAGTAGATGCCATGTCAGGAAACCACTGTCTTTGCTCAGCCGTAAGAAGCAACTCCTCATCTGTTCAAGTTTATTGTGAGATGGCAGTAGGTCAGCCCCATCTTCAGGCTCCACTTCTAATTCTAGTTCTCTTGCTGTTCCCACCACATCTGCAGTTCCTTCCTCCACTGGAGTCCTGAGCCCTCCAAGTCAGCCATGAAGGTGGGAATCAACTTCTTCCAAACTCCTGCTCCTGTGGATGTTTTGACCTCTTCCCTGAATCAGGAATGTTTTGCATGTCATGTAGAATGGTGAATCCATTCCAGAAGGTTTTCAGTTGACTTTATCCAGCTCCATCAGAGGAGTCACTATCTCTGGCAGCTCAAGCCTTATGAAACATATTTCTTAAATAATAAGACTTGAAAGTTGAAATGATTCCTTGATTCATTAGCCACAAAATGGATGCTGTTAGCAGGCATGTCTTCAGATGAAGACAACACTCACCTCACTGGACATCTCCATCAGAGGTCCTGGGTGCATTGTCAATGAGCAGGAATATTTTGAAGGCAATCTTTTTTTTCTGAGCAGTAGTTCTCAACAGTGGGCTTTAAATAGTCAGTAAACCATATTGTCAACAGATGTGCTACCATCCAGGCTTTGTTGTTCCATTTAGAGCACAGGAAGAATAGTATAACATAATTCTTTTTTTTTTTAAGATTTTATTTATTTATTTGAGAGAGAGAATGAGAGAGAGAGAGAGCATGAGAGGGGGGAGGGTCAGAGGGAGAAGCAGACTCCCTGCCGAGCAGGGAGCCTGATGCGGGACTCAATCCAGGGGACTCCAGGATCATGACCTGAGCCGAAGGCAGTCGCTTAACCAACTGAGCCACCCAGGCGCCCAGTATAACATAATTCTTAAGAGCCCAGGGTTCTGAAATGGCAAATGAGCATTGGCTTCAACTTCAAAGACCAGCTGCATTAGTCCCTAACAAGAGAGTCAGCCTGTCTTTTGAAGATTTGAGGTCAGGCCTTGACTTCTCCTCTCTGGCTATGAGAGTCTGAGATTGCTGCTTCTTTCAACAGAAGTCTGCTTTGTCTACATTGAAAGTCAGTTCTTTGGTGCACCCACCTTCATTAGTGACCTTAGCTAGATCTCCTGGATGCTTTGCTGCAACTTCTCCATCAGCACTTGCTGCTTCACCTTGCACTCTGATGTCATGGAGATGGCTTCTTGCCTTAAACCTCATGAACCAACCTCTGCTGGCTTCACACTTTCCTTCTGTAGCTTCCCCACCTCTCAGCCTTTACAGAATTGAAGAGAGTTATGGCCTTGCTCTGGATGAGGCTTTGGCTTAAGGGAATGTTGTGGCTGGTTTCATCTGCTATTCAGGCCACTCAAACAAAGTTTAAGCTTCACTTAAACTTTGATTTAAAGTGAAAGACGTGGGCGACTGGGTGGCTCAGTCGTTAAGCGTCTGCCTTCGGCTCAGGTCATGATCTCAGGGTCCTGGGATCGAGCCCCACATTGGGCTCCCTACTCAGTGGGAAGCCTGCTTCTCTGTCTCCCACTCCCCCTGCTTGTGTTCCCTCTCTCACTGGGTCTCTCTCTGTCAAATAAATAAATAAAATCTTTGGAAAAAAAATAATGAAGTGAAAGACATGTGATTCTTCCTTTCCCTTGAAAACTTAGAGGCCATTGTAGGGTTATTCATTGGCCCGCTTTCAATATGGTTGTGTCTCAGAGCAGGGAGGCCCAAAGAGAGGGAGAGAGATGGGCAGCCAGAACATATACAACATTTATTAAGTTTGCTTCTTATATGGCCATGATTCGTGGTACCCCAAATAATTACAATAGTAACATCACAGATCACTGGCCACAGATCACCTAAGAAAGTCATCATGAAAAAGTTTAAAATATTGCAAGAATTATCAAAATGTGACACAGAGAGGTAAAGTGAGCAAATGCTGTTGAAAAGATGGTGCCAATAGTCTTGCTTGACACAAACCTATAATTTGTTAAAAAAAAAAAAGCAATATCTGCAAAGCACAATCCAATGACGTGCAATAAAATGAGGTCTGCCTGTAACATAAAATGTACCATCTTAACCACTTTTAAGTGTACAGTTCCGTAACATTAACTATGTTCACATTGCTGTGTGACAGATCTCCGGAACTTTTTCTTGCAAAACTGAAACTCTACACCCATTGAACAATAGCTCTCATTTCCCGCTCCCCATCAGATTTCAAAGGGAGAACCTGCTGACCTCAGAATTCACCCAGCTGGCTCTAGGAGGCTGAGCATCTCTTGGATTTTTCTTCTGTACCTTGTACAGATCCACATGTGATATCCAAGGACTGAATTCTGACCAATGCCCACAGTACAAGGCGATTAAAATAACAGTACACCTTGTGCCAGGCAGTTGCAAGCACCTGCAGGCATTGCCCGTGTGGTTCTCCCAGTGACCCTGTGAGGTAAGCTCATGAATGGTGTCCCCTTCCAGCAAGTCTGTGCATTGAGCTTCTCTTTAGCTTCTATGCTCATGGCCAGAGGTTTAAGTCATTCTTCCTCCCTCGGGCGGTGGGTGTCCTTGGTACACTGGGCCCCTCTCGTCTGGAATATTGTTCTGAGGAGCCTGACTCAGTGTCTGATGTTTGAGTGGGCTGTGCTGAGGTAGACACTTCACTCTTGACATAAGCAGAGCTTGGTCCTTCCCTGATGGCAAGGATGAACACTGAGCAGTTGACGCTCCAGTGGCAGGGCCTACATAAGGGGGACACTGGGCTTGTGTATTTTTCTACATCCAATGAATGAAACAGAGAGAAACAAAGTAGGAAGTAGGAAAATTTGACTCCTGCCAGACTGCACAATGGGTGGGAAGATGGAAGGAGAAAGGAGGGTGTTGGGGGTCCTGAATTAGAGGCCTTTGAGGAGCTGGCAGGCTGGGTCCCACTTGAGGGAGGCTCCAGCCGCCCAGCAGGGCAACAGAGGAGCATCCTGGGTGGGGCAGGGCGGGAGCACTCACCCCCTCCTGGATCCCATCCCTGAAGGAAAATACCCACCCGCTCTTTCCAAGAGCTGCAGTAGACTCTGGCCCTGGGGTTCTTTGGATTCCTTGGGAGCGAGGTTACCACATACCTAGCCTTTCTGGAAGCATGTTTCCCTTAGCCCCTCGTGTTCCCCATGTCAACAGCAACCGGCCAGTGTGGAGATTCCTGGTCCAGGCCCAGATCCCAGCTCCCAGAGCAAGTTGTGGAGAAGGCAACTTCACATTTCTTGAGTCTCTCTTTCTCTCTCTCTCTATACATATATATATAGCGGAGGCAGGAGGGGAGCCATTTGAAATATCTAGAATTATCTGAGGTAGATATATGGGTAAGAATTTCTTTCACAAAATGCTGTTTTTCAAAGGAAAGCACGATATTTGTTTTCACCAAGATGGATATTTTACAGCACTTTGGGGTGTTCATAAACACCGTTTGCTTTCTTTCAGCCCAGGAAACTGAAAAAGAGACAGATGTGAATGAATTTGTCTTACTTCTTCTTTCCTAAAAGATAGCAGACAGCAAGTCGCTGCTTGGCATAAACCCAAGGCCTCTGTGATTAAACAATATATAACCATGTGGAGGCAACAGGCAAATGAATCGGTTTTTGACAAGTACATTTTCAGCAAAGCGGGTTAGCTGAGGGGACCCGCTCCCCTTTCTCTGGGGAGACCAGTCACCTCAGGGCTTTCAAATGCAGCCACTGTCCTGCCTCAAGCATAGTCCAGAAGGAAAATACATATTTATGGAGCCTGAATTTTACGTAAAGAACAAGTCAACAGGACTAGTTGGAAGGGCCCTGCCAAAGAGGGAAAACATCCATTTAAATATTTGATTTGCATCCAAAATTCATTCCATCAAAGACCTGGCATCCACAACAGTCTGCTGACCCACTGGAGAAATAACGCAGACATTTCTGGTGAGCCTGGGAAGTACTCTCGGCTCCCCAGGGCCCCAGAGCCAAAAGCCTTAACTGGCTCAGAGTATTGGACATCTGAGGACTCGGGTCCCAGGACAATAACACATATTCCAAAGCCCCAGACATTGGGGCCACCCTCAGCCGCTGCCTTATGTGGCCTTCGGGGCCTGCGTCTCAGCCAACTAGGGCCTGAGGTTGTGCGGGGACGGGCTGGGGGCCAGCTGCTAGGCCCAGTGCTTCCCCGGCCCTCCTCTGCTGCCTTTGGATCCTCGAGCGGCAGATTTTCGAGTTCTGCTGCCAACACTCAAGACAGCCAGTGAATAATCAGCTGCAATTTGTAAATCCATTCCATTTTGCAACTGCTGTTTTCATTCAGAATTTTCTGGAATTCCAATGGCCAGCCACAGCAGGTTCTTTTTTTTTTTTTTAATCTTCAGACTTGCAAGACGCTTGGCCCTCTGCATCGAGGACCTGGGAGGAACTCAGATCTGCTTCCCAGATTGGAAGGAGACCCCAGACACAAAGGGCCAGAGGGAGCATTCCTGGCGTCTTCAGGGGAAGGGCCTATGTATCAGAGGGCCGGGTGGCGCCCAAGTCGTGTCACTCCCTGACACCCCGCTGTCTGCCCATCACACAGGATACCATTCGTGACAAAGCAAAGCACGAAAAAGTCCAAGTAATACAAACACGTGATAGGTGCGTAATAAATGGCAGTCGGCTTGAACTGCTTGTAGAAAAGAAGGTTTTGCTGATATAGGAACTCCTTAACCCTCCTTTCATGCTTTGGAAAGGCTGGTACTAGTTCCTGGTACACTTAGTGTCCAGCAAGTCTCCTGCCTGATGCTTTTGGGGAAAAAAACCAAAAAAAAACAAAACAAAACCCAAAACCAAAAAGCCAACATTTTGCTAATCAAGAGCATTAGAGACATTTTGTCTCCAACATTTAAATATCCATATCAAGGAGGAAAAAAACTCTATTATAGAAAACTTAAAAAAAATTCCTATTTATTTCTTTAAATTGTGGTAAGATACGCATCACATAAAACTCACCGTCTTAACCATTTTTGAGTGTTCAGTCGATGGGATTAAGTGCATTCACAGTGTTCTGTGACCACCACCACCAACTGTCTCCAGAAGGTTTTCATCCTCCCAGACTGGAACTCTGTCCCCCTTAACCACTGACTCCTCCCTCCCCCCTCCCCCAGCTGTTAGCAGCCCCCATTCTGCTTTCTGTCTCTCTGATTTTACGGCTCCAGCAATCTCGTGGAAGTGGCAAGAAAATTTTCTTAAATTTTATTGTTCTAAATTTTAATTCCAGGAGCGTCAACTGACCGTGTTATATTAGTTTCGGATATACAACATAGTGATTCGACAATTCTATACATTACTCAGTGCTCATTATGACAAGTGCACACGAAACAAATTTTTTAATTTAGAAAATATCTCGAGACTAAGGAGAAAATAATCTCTTCAGTCACAAAATCAAAGTTTCTGTGCTGTTAAATTGCTGTGACAAAGTCTCCTGGCGCTGTCCCTGGGTGACCGGCTTTTCCTTCGATCCTCTGGGACAAGTCACCATTCCGGGGGGGCTGCAGTCAAGATGAATCTGGGTTCGAAAGTCTGAGTGGGCCCCTCCTCTCAAGGGGATGTAACTCGGGTGCTCACCGTGGGCCACCCTGGCCCCGAGGTGGACCGGAGTTCTGCAGCCAGAGTGCTCCCTCCGCTCCACACACAATGAGGGGCCCTGTGATCCTGACCTTCCATTCCCTCCCCTGCTCTGTGGACGTTGCCCCTCAGCCTTTCCCACGTGCTCATGCTGAGCCTCCACCCTGGTTTCGGCCCCTTCGCCCCCAGGCGGCCCCATTCCCTGCCTCTAACCGCATCCGGTCTCTGCAGCCCGACCTCCTCCCACCTTCCAGGGCTCTTGGGAGCGCATCCAGTGCTTCCTTTTGCCGCCACAAGAGGCCTGTTACGGGCTGAACTGTGTCCCCTCCAAGTTCATATGCTGAAGTCCTAACCCCCGTACCTCAGAACATGACTGGAGATACAACCTTGACGACGTCATTGAGATAAAATGGGTGGTGGGCCCTGGCCCAGCGTGCTGGTGTCTGTCTGAGAAGGGGGGATCAGGCCCCAGACACACACAGAGGGACGTGAGGACACAGGGAGGACACGGGGAGAGGTGGTACCTGCAAACTGACACGAGAGGCCTCAGGAAACGCCCATGCTCCCGTCACCTCGATCTCGGACTTCCAGCCTCTGGAACCGTGAGAAATAAATGTTATTTAAGCCCCAAGTCTGTGGTGCATGTCGTGGCAGCCTGAGCTGATGATCCCGAGCCCTTTCTGGTCCTTATCTTACGTGCCCTCCGCTGGACTCCACACTCTGCTGGGCCTCCAGGCCCATCTTCCCTCCTGAAGCCCCAGTGCGGCCCGGCCCCCTCTGCTTGGCTTCAGGAGACCGTCCCCATCCTTCCATGTGCGTTCCCCGGACGTCTAGCTCATCGCCCTGGCCCCACCTGCCCACTCACGTCTCTCCAGTGTCCCCGAGCCTCAGATGGGCGCACCGAACTGCACGCTGGGCATTTGTCACCGACCGCTCCGCAGGTACCTCAGACCCCACCTGTTTGAGACACATCGCAAATCCCTCCTCCCCCCGCGCCTGGTTTTCCTCTTACATCCTCCATTCCCAGGGGCCTCCTCTTTCCCTCAAACTTAACCCATCAAACACCAAGTCCTGCTATTCTACTTGGAAGGTTTTTTTTTTTTTTTTTTTAAATCCCCTTTCCATGGTTCCCTGCCACTCCCGGGATGAAATGGCAGCTCACCAGCTGGGTACACAAGGCCCTCCAAGGCCCAGCTCTAGACTCTTCTCCTGCACAGAGTCCTCCACCCTCCAGCCCGTCCTCCAAAGCTGCAGGCTGCCCGCACTCACCCAGCCGGCTCATGGTTCTGAGACGTTCTTGTCCCTCCTATCTGTCCGCCATTCTCCTTTCCCTCCATTTCCTCTCAAACTATCCATCCTTTAGGATCTTCCCCAGAAAGGAATCCTTGAGTTCCCAGGCTGGGTCTTAATGCTTCCATCACCTCCTGGGGGGCCTCACCCCATCATTGTAACCACGGTCTGGTCACCATCATCACAGACGGAGCAAAGTCATGCACTGAGCACGAACACGTACCGTGTGCATCGGGCACCCGGCTGACTGCTTTCCACGCTTGATCTCACTTCATCCTTACGGCAACCCTGTGACATGGGTACTATCTTTATCCCCCAGTTCACAGATACGGAAACTGAGGCCCAGAGGGGTTAGGCAACTTGTCCAGCGTCATAATCTACGGCTGGTATAATTCATAGCATTTGTATCATCACCTTGAGTTGTAATCTGCTTTATATAACTTCCTGCTCTTGAGAATAGGCATCATATCTAATTTATTTTTGGGTCACTAAGACTTAGCATAACTTGTGATAAGTAGTAGTTGTTATGTGGAACTGAGGGGAAGAAAACAGAATGTCTCACTAGGTCAACAGGCCCAGCAAAGGCAAGATGCCTCTAGATGCTTGGCTTGAGTTTGGCCCTCGCTGTGCCCGAGTGTGGCTCTGGGGTATGCTCAGTACATGGGTCCATATGGGATCAGCTCTGGCTCTAAGAAAGGAACCCTCCCTCACTAAAAATTATCTTTCCTATCTTCTCTACCAAGTTTCTAATTAACGAAATGAAGACCTTCATTCCATGAGTATAAGTAAAGATTCCAAAGAAAATACAGCCAGTCCCAGTTTTCTGTTTGGCATTTCCCAATTTTACCCGTTGTTCAGTTTGTTGATTTAGAGATCGACCCTTCCCCTTTATCCATTAATTCCAGAATCCATAGTGCTCTTTTTTTTAATAGTCACGAAGAATACATGCATAAACAGAGTACATGGCAGCCAGCCTGCTAAAAGCTTTCTGGCTTTTTATTATTTTATTTGGGGTAGGAAGATCAAGCGAGGATGATAATTAGGAGAGTTTGCTTTAAAGAAAATATAATGCTTCTTTATCAGTAGGAGCTTTATAAAATAAACTTTAAAAAATGGAAGTATAATATACATAGAGGAAAGCCACCAATCCTAAGAATATAGCTTGGTGAATTATCACAAAGTGAACACATCTGGATCACCGGCCCCCAGATGAAGAGACAGAATATTACCAGAGTCACCTTCCCTGCAAGCACCCCCCCTGCCGAGCATTAATGTAATCGGTGTACTGACTTCTAATACACATAGGTTAGTTTTACTTGCTTTTGAACTTCATAGAAATGGACTCATACAGGATGCATTCTTTTGCATCTGGCTTCTTTTGCCCAACATCATGTTGGTGAGATTCATCAACTGCGCATAGCAACCCACTTGCTAATCCATTTTCACTTCTGTAAGAATTCCTTTTATAGATATATTACCATGTATCTATACATTCTCCTGTTTTTGGCCACTATGGATACTGCTGCTATAAACATTCGAGTGCACATCACTCGTGACAATATGTACCCATTTCTTTGGAGTCAATGTCTAGGAGTGGAATTTCTGGATAGCAGGGTATGCTCAGCTTTAGTGGATCCTCCCAAAAAGTTTCCCAAAGTGGTTGCGCTCTTTTATATTCCCACTGTGGAATGAGTGGGAATGAGTGGATGAGTGTTTTGGTTGCTCCTATTCTCCCCAATAACTGGGATTAACAGTCTTTTCAATGTTAGCCAATCTGTTAAGTGTTGTGCTGGTTTCTTACTGTGGGTTAAGTTTGTCATATAGCTTATGAGGTTGAGTCTCCTTCATATGCCTTTTGAACATTTGGATATCCTTCCTTTTTTTTTGGTGAGGCATCTGTTCATTTCTTTAATTAATTCATTATTAGACTACTTTTTACTATGATGATGCATATATAACATTTACCATTTCTGGCATCCAGTTGCCATGGTATCAGGACGTTCACACTGTTGTGCAACCACCACCACCCACTTCTAGGTTGCTCATCTCTTATGCTCTTTTTTTCAATCGGGTTATCAGCCTTTTTTCTTCTTAATTTGGAGGAACTCGTTACATATTCTGGATATGACTACTGTGTCTGTTATATACATTATGAATATATTTCTCCATCTGTGGCCTTTCACTATCTTATTGATGAAAAGACAATTTTTTTTTTTTATTTTTGCAACTAAGAAGATGCTGCACAGAAAAACAATCAAAATGAAAAGGCAACCTATGGGATGTGAGAGAATATTTACAAACCACACATCTGGTAAGGGTTTAATATCCAAAATATATAAGGAACTCATGCAACTCAGCAGCAAATAATAATAAGAAAGCAATGATAATAATAATAAGCCAATTCGAAAATGATCAAACGGGCTGAACAGACATTTTTCCAAAGAAGACATCCAAATGGCAACAGGTACATGAAAAAGTGCTCAACATCACTCATCATCAGGAACTACAAATCCAAACCACAATGAGATAGCACCTCACACCTGTTAAAATGGCTATGATCAAAAAGACAAGAGAGAATGAGTGTTGGTGAGGATGTGGAGAAAAAGGGTCCTTCGTGCACTGCTGGTAGGAATGTAAATTGGTACAGCCACTGTGGAAAATAGGATGGAGGTTACCTAAAAAATTAAACATAGAACTTCCTTATGATCCAGCAATTCCATTTCTGGGTATATATATGAAGGAAATAAATTCACTTTCTGGAAGATCTATCTGCACCCCATGTTCATTACAGCGTTGCTTATACGAGCTAAGACATGCAAACAAGCTAAGTGTCCGTCAATGGATGACTGGATAAAGAAAATGGATATATATATATATGCATAGGGATATATGAATATATAATATATATGAATTATATATATGATATATGAATATTATTCAGCCATAAAATAGAAGGTAATCCTGCCATTTGTGACAGTGTGGATGAAACTGGAGGGCATTGTGCTAAGAGAAATAAATCAGAGAAAGACAAATATTGTATGTTCTCACTCCTATGTGGACTCTAAAAAAATTGAACTCACAGAAACAGATGGGAGGCTGCCAGAGGTGAGGAGTGGGGGTTGGGAAATGGGTGCAGGGCATCCAAAGCGACAAGCGTCCATTTGTAAGTAATGTGTAGCATGGTGATTATAGGTAACATGGCTATATTGCATATTTGAAAGTTGCTAAGAGAGTAAATCTTGAAAGTTCTCATCACAAGAAAACAACTCGTCACTATGCGAGGTGATGGATGTTAACTTAATGTGGTGGTCACTTCGCAGTATATGCATGTACCAAATCATTATGTTGTATGCCTCAAACTTAAGTGTTATATGCCAATGATGTATCAAAATTGGGGGGAGGCGAAAGAGGTTCTTCACTTTACTATTGTCCAATGTCTCCATCTTTCCGGGGGGAGGGGCTCGTCCTTTTTGTGTCCGGTTGAAGAACTCTTTACCTGTCTCCTAAGGAGCTTTTATCATCGACCTGTGGCTACTTAGCCCTACTTCTCTGATGCCTGTTTCTTTCTTTTTTTTTTTTTTATATGATTGGTTCTTTTTTTTTAAGATTTTATTTATTTATTTGACAGAGAGATAGAGAGCACAAGTAGGCAGAGAGAGAGGGAGAAGCAGACTCTCCACTAAGCAGGGAGCCCGACGTGGGGCTCGATCCCAGGACCCCGGGATCATGACCTGAGCCGAAGGCAGCCGCTTAACCGACTGAGCCACCCAGGCGCCCTCTCTGATGCCTGTTTCTGTCAGAAATGAACTAGTCACTTTCATAGATGTCATCACCTATTTTGTGGGAAAGCACTATCTTCACTGTCATTCGCCCAAAGCAGGACAGAGTATGTATGTGGGACAATTTCCATGGTTACCCCTCATCCGAACATCCTTGCCGCCCTGGAAGAGGCTGGGCAGCAGTGCGCGGGTAGGCCGTCATGGGTTCCCAGACCCGTGGTGTCCCCCAGGTGCAGGGCCCCCCGGGGGCTTGGGGGGGAGAAGGTGTGCGGTCCCATGGGCAGAGCCCAGGCCGAGATGTAGTTCTGCATGCAGACTGAGGTGGAGAGACACTGTGACATTGACCTAGGGCTTTGGGGGCTGAGGGGCCTGGGAACGGAGCAGACGGAGGAAAGATCCAGTATGTGGAGGAGCACAGCAGTAAGGGTGAAGCTCCCAGAAAGGAGAGAGAAGGGGAGTACCTTTTAGGTGGTGGCTAGGTAGTCCAGGGATGAGATGTGAGGTGGCAGTGACTGGTCTCAAATGTCCTATTGCTGGTACTCCTTGCTTTGGTGCCAGGACTGGCCAGGAGTCCCACACTGTCCCGAGCCTGCCAGAAAAGACAGTGAGCCTTGTCACCAAGCTGGTAGAGGCTGCTCGGGGCTGTCCTGTGGGCAGGGCCTCCAGGGCACGTGAGCCAAGCTGAGGCTACCGTTACCCCTAGGAGGTGCCCCATACCAGCCTTTTGTGGGTCTCTGTTGCTCTCATTCTCTGGGAATTGAGATTTTTATTTTATTTTATTAAGATTTTATTTATTTGACAGAGAGAGAGAGAGAGAGCACAAGCAGGCGATGAAGCAGGCAGAGGGAGAGGGAGAAGCAGACTCCCCACTGAGCAGGGAGCCCGATGCGGGACTCGATCCCAGGACCCTGGGATCATGACCCGAGCCGAAGGCAGATGCTTAACCGGCTGAGCCACCCAGGCACCTGGAACTGAGAATTTTAAACACACAATAAAAAGTTCACCTCCAAAAACAAAGTGCCCGGAACTGAGAATTTTAAACACACAATAAAAAGTTCACCTCCAAAAACAAAGTATTTGCCTGCTGGGCTCAGAACTAGTATTATAAATAGTTACAAAACTACTTATTTGTGACAAAAAGCAAATCAGGGGCTGCTTGCGGAGAGGTAGGGTGGGGAGGGGCTGGAGGGAGAGATACAAAGAGAGGCAAGGAAACTGGGGTGAGGGATGTTTGCTGTCTTGATTATGGAAACGAGGTCACAGGTGTATACGTATGTCAAAACTCAGCACGTTGTACACTTTAAACATGTGCCCTTCATTGTATGCAAATTATCCTTCAATGAAGCTGTTAAGAAAGCATCCTCCCAACACACACGCATGCACACATTTGCACACAGTGAAGTGTTTCGAGTGATACTTTAATCAGCTCAACTACGAGCATCTCTCTCCAAACCTACCTGCTTTGTGGGAGCCATGGTTCTTCCAAGGGTCCTGGTCACGAGAAAGACCAACGCACGGAGGGCTGGTTCCTGAGCTTCAGCGTGGCTTCTAACACCTCTTTCAGCATTCCAGGATTCCGTGAAGGTCCGAGCTGAAGGGAGGACTTGCCAGAGGTACAGGGTAGGAAAACCTCTTAGGCCTGCGTCTACCTTATTCCCACGACTATTACGCAACAGTCGCTGAAGCTTTTGACTTGAACTTCAGAATCTGCAGGGCCTACGACAGGAGCCTCCTTCTCAGCGTCAATGGGATATCCTTCTGTCCTCCTACGGTCTGGGAATGAGGCCCAGCTGAGAGTCCCCATAGTGGAGCTGAGGACTGGCGCTGGTGTGATGATCGCCCATCTTTAGAGAACAAGAGTTACAGGTCATTCCCTTCTCTCCAAACTGTGTGTTTATGTAATAGTTTCTCACTGCAGGAGGCTTTAAAGCTCCAGATAGGAAAGCTTTCTAGTCATAAAGGGGAACAAAAACCTCAGTGGTAAACTGTCACAAGGAACAGATTGCTACCAGCAAAAATTTACAGCTAGGTGTAAAAATCAACAGATTGTTTTTCCTTTTATTAAAATGATGCCTCTGGTCGAGGGAGGGGTGCTCCGGAAGGTTGCGGATGTGTTGCCCTGCTCCTTGAGGGGCTGTGCAGCCTTCTCCAGGAGCCCCGAGGTGGTCTCGGTCCCTTCCAGCCGCTCTCTTGGTCATTGTTGCTCATTCTCTCATTTCTCCTAAGCAACTAAGAACCAGACTTGATTTTATCTAGAAATATAAGCGAATGTGACATTTATGGCCTCTTGAATTTTAGAAGCAATTTGTATTCTTGTTACACATATACCATTATGGGTATCCTTGCTATCTAAACTTTCACTATCGAGCTTAAGATTAAGAGTCAAATAAGGCCAGATGACTTTTTTTACACTCAAATTTTATGGTTCAGTTTTTGTGTGTGTGTGTGTGTTTTTTTTAAAGTAAGTTCTACACCCAACTTGGGCCTTGAACTCATGACCCTGAGATGAAGAGTCACATGCTCTACTGACTGAGCCAGCCAGGCGCCCCCAACGAAAGTCAGATGACTTTTAGATAAATTCTTTGTTATATAAACTCTTGCTCTTCACTGTCTTAAACTAAGGAACCAAATTCATTTGAAATATGTACTATCCCTTCTTACTCAAGCTCAGTGTCTGACTTTCATTATCCAAATCAGGAAGCAAATAGATTTGGGTGGTGAGAGACAGTTACACATGCACAGAAAATACATCAAACTTTGATTTGACTCTCACTAGGTATCTCTAGTGCCAATTTACTTTTCAAACAAATTGGTGTACTGTTTTGATTTTTACAAGCATGTTAACATAACTGTTACAAAATACACCAGTTAGTGGAACACTCCTTTGTCTCTATCTCAGGAACCATAATCCAGATTCCCAAAGGGGGCATTGCCCAAATATATTTGCCCAGGCGTCCCTGTTTTTCTTTCTTTTTTGTGTGTGATTTTATTTTTTTAAGGAATCTCTACACCCAATGTAGGACTTGAACCCACAAACAAGAATCACATGCTATAGAGCACCTGGGTGGCTCAGTAGGTTAAGCATCTGCCTTCGGCTCAGGTCATGATCCCAGAGTCCTGGGATGGAGCCCCACATTGGGCTCCCTGCTCAGCTGGAAGCCTGCTTCTTCCTCTCCCTCTGCTGCTCCCCCTGCTTGTGCTCTCTCCCTCTCTCTGTCAAATAAATAAATAAAATCTTAAAAAAAAAAAAAGTATGCTCCACCAACTGAGCCAGCCAGGTTACCCCGAGAAAGCTGTTCTTGGGTAGAGTTTGGTTGCTGTCAAACACCTGCCCCAACACTTACAATGTGATGACCTTAGGGAAATTATATAACCTTCCTAAAACTCAGTATTCTCATCTGAAAAATGGAGTGGATTATAATTCTAATACAATTAGAGATCATTAATAATTACTACTCTAAGAGATTAATAAATATATGAATATTTTCTACTACTACTACATCATCATCATCAATATCATATTCATTTTAAGAGTTGCATAGAATTCCATTGTACGAGCATAAAAACATTTATGTATCCAATCCCTCATAAAAGGATATTTAAATGCAAAGAATAAACAGGATGTTAAAATGAAAATTTTGTCTAAGACCCTATGTATCCTGTCTCTGTATTTATATGTAGATATATATTTCTTATGTATATATTTGTCAAATGCCAAAGTACGCTGTGAGACCGATCATTCTGAGTGTACTAATTATCTTCCGTTGCATAACAAATTACTCCAAAACTAGTGGCTTAAAATACCAGCATTTAGTTATCTCAGTTTCTGGAACACAAATCCAGGTATGTCTTAGCTGGGTCCTTGGGCGAGGGGTCTCTAACTGGCTGCAGTTAAAAGGCTGGCCAAGGGCGCCTGGGTGGCTCAGTCGTTAAGTGTCTGCCTTCGGCTTGGGTCATGATCCCAGGGTCCTGGGATTAAGCCCCGCATCGGGCTCCCTGCTCCTCCGGAAGCCTGCTTCTCCCACTCCCCCTGCTTGCGTTCCCTCTCTTGCTGTCTCTCTCTCTCTCTCTGTCGAAAAATAAAAATAAAATCTTAAAAAAAAAAAAAAATGTTGGCCAAGCTTCAGTCTTCTCACAGCTGGACTAGTTGCAGGACTTATTCCAAGCTCAATCATGAGGGAGCTGGCAGGATTTATTCCTTTTGGGTTGCTAGCCTGAGGGCCTCAGCTCCTCACTGGCTGTTTGTGGAAATCACCCTCAGTTTCATGGCTCATGGGCCTCTCCTTACAGCACCTCTCAACATGGCAGCTGGCTTCTCCAGAGTGAACAAGATGAGGCAGCAAGAGAACAAGTGTGTGCAAGATGGAAGTCACAGTCTTTCATAGCCAGATTTCAGAAGTGACACCCCATCACATTTGCCATAATCTATTTGTTAAAGACAAGGCACTTGGTCCATCCCACAGAGAAGATGAGGGGATCACACAGGAGTGTGAGTATTGGGAGTGGGATCATTGGGAGCCACTTTAGAAACTACCTACCATATTCACACTCAGGAACTTGCAAAGATAAAATAACTCAAAATCAGGTAGATTTTAGATTCCACATCCTCATTGAAAATGTAAGAGGGTCAGAGTCTATCATTTACTGAGTAGTGTCAAAATCTCCTATAATGGTTTTGTCCTTGTCTTTTTTTTTTTTGTAGTACAGCTGTCAATTCTTGCTTTATATATTTTGAGGATAAGTTAAGTAGGGCACACAAATTTGGTGTTTAACTTTGAGTAGAACTCAGTCTGCTCTCATTATAAAGTAATTCTTTTTCTAACATGCTTTTTGCTTTAGTAGTATTTTGATAATATGGTGATGGCAGGGTTTTGTTGATGTTGTTGTTTGATGTTTGCACATTATATATTTTCTACCTCTTTATTCGAACTTTTCAGTTTTTGATGTGTTTTTTTTGTAAACATATATGCATTTCCAGATATTTTCATACATTCAGTCCATTTTCATTTAATCTTTTTTATTAATATTTTGAGCAAAATCCACCATGTCAACTGTGTTTATTATCTATCCTTTTTCCTTTCTTATTTTGGGTCAGTTAAGTATTTTTCCATTTTCTCCTTATGTTAGTTTAGAGGATATATACTCTTTTTAAAAAATTGAGATACAATTAAAATACCATAAAATTAACCATTTTAAAGTATGGTAGTCAATGGTTTTTAGTATATTCACAAGGTTGTGCAAACATCACCACTAATTCCAGAACATTTTCATTAACTCAAAACCGTGTACTTGTTAGCAGTCATTTCCCATTCTGTCTTCCCTCCCCCACTTCCAGTTCCCTGGCAACCACTAATCTACTTTCTGTTTCTATGGATTTGTTTATTCTGGACATTTCATATAAATGGAATCATACAATATGTGGCCTTTTGTTTCTGGCTTCTTTCTTCCACTTAGCATAATGTTTTCAATGTTCAATCCCATTGTAGCATATATTAATACTTCCTTCCTTTTTATTGCCAAATAACAGTTCATAATTTGGATATATCATACTGTGTTTATTCATTCACCAGTTGATGAACATTTGGGTTGTTTCCATTTTTTGACTATTATGAATAATGATGCTATGAAGATTTGTGTACAGTATTTTGTCGAGAACTTGTTTTTAATTCTCTTGGGTATGTGACTAGGCATACATTTAATTGCAGAATTACATAGTAACTCTATGTTTAACTTTTTGTGGAACTGCCAAACTGTTTTGCATTGTGGTTGCACCAATTTGCATTCCTACTAGCAACGTAGGAAGAGTCCAATTTTTCCATATTTTCCTTGATATTTGTTATTTTTCATTACAGCCATCCTGGTGTTGTAAAGTGGTATCTCATTGTAGTTTTGATTTTTATTTCCATAATGATTAATGATATCATCTTTTCATGTACTTATTGACCATTTGTATATCTTTGGTGAAATGTCTATTCAGATCCTTTTTTTTTTTTTTAAATTGGGTTGTCTTCTTATTGTTGAGTTGCAAGATTTTTTGTATATTTCCTGGGCACTAGACTTATCACACATATAATTTGCAAATACTTTCCATTTTATGAGTTGCTTTTTCACTTTCTTGGTAGTGTTCTTTGAAGTACAAAAGTTTAAAAAAAATTTTAAAATATAATTCAGTTTATTGTTTTTCTTTGGTTGTCTGCATTTTTAATGTCATATCTAAAAAATTATTGCCTAATTCAAGATCATGAAGTTACACCTATGTTTTCTTCTAAGTTTTATACTTGTAGGTCCTACATTTAAATTTTGATCCATTTTGAGTTAATTTTTGTATATGGTGAGTCTAACTTGATTCTTTGACATGTGGATATACAATTGTCCCAGAATAATTTGGGTTGAAAAGACTTTTCCCACTGAGTGATCTTGGCACCCTCATTGAAAATCATTGCTTATAGATGTATGGGTTTATTTCTGGGCTCTCAATTCTATTTCATTGATCTATATGTGTATCCTTAGGCCAGTACCACACTGTCTTGATTACTGTAGCTTTGTAGTAAGTTTTGAAATTGGGAAGTGTGAGCCCTCCAAATTTGTCTTCACTTTCAAGATTGAATTGGCTCTTCTGGGTCCCTTGCATTTCTATATGAATTTTAGGACTAGCTTGTCCATTTCTGCAAAAAAGGAGGTTGGAATTTTTTATAGGGTTATCAATGAATCTGTAGATAAATTTAGTTTTTCCATTTTAACAAGGTAAGTCTTCCAGTCCATGAATGTTTTTCTATTTATTTAGGTCTTCTTTAATTTCTTTCAGCAGTGTTTTGTAGTTTCCAGTGCACAAGTTTGCACTTCTTTGGTTAATTTATTCTTAAGAATTTTATTGTTTTTGATTCTATTGTGAATGAAATTAATTTTATTTTCAGATTTATTGCTAGTGTATAGAAATACAACTGATTTTTGTATATTTATCTCATATCCTGCAACCTTACTGAACTTATTAGTTCTAAAAGTTTTTTGTGTGTGTGTGGATTTCTTAGTGTTTTCTACATATAAGATCATGTTATATGCAAATAGATTTACTTCTTCCTCTACCACCTGGATGTTTTTTATTTCTTTTTCTTGTCTAATTGTTCTGGCTAGAACTTTCAGTACAATGTTGAATAGAAGTGGCAAAGGCAAACATCTTTGTCTTGTTCCTGATTTTAGGGTGAAAGCTTTCAATTGCCATCATTAAGTATGATGTTAACTCTGGGTTTCTATAGATGGCCTTTATCAAGTTGAGGAAATTCCCTTCTGTTTGTTTTTATTGTGATGGTTGTTGGATTTTAAAAATGCTTTCCTGCATTTACTGAAATGCTCATGTAATTTTATTCTTTATATATATATTTTTATGTTGAACCAACCTTGCAACCATAACCCACTTGGTCATGGTGTATCATTTTTATACAGTGTCAGATTATTTTGAGAATTTTTGCATCTATAAGGGACATTGCTCTGTAGTTTTCTTGTGATGTCTTTGTGTGGTTTTGGTGTTAGAACTGACCACATAGAATACATTAGAAAATGTTCCTTCCTATTCTATTTTTTGCAAGTATTTGTGAAGGATTGGTGTTGATTACTTTTTAAGCATTTGATAGAATTAATGAATGAAGCCTGGTCCTGGGCTTTTCTTAGTGGGAAGCTTTTTGATTACTTAATCCATCTCTTTCCTTGTTATAGGTGTGTATGCAGGTTTTCTATTTCTTCTTAAGTCAGTTTCAGTAGTTTTCATCTTTCTAGGAATTAATTCAACTCATGTACTTTACCTAATTTGTTGGCATACAATTGTTCACAGTTTTCCCTTATAATTCTTTTTATTTCTATAGGGTTGGTAGTACTGTCCCTCTTTCACTCCTGGTTTTAGTAATTTGGGTATTCTCTCTTTTTTCCTTGATTAGTCTCATTAAGCTTTTCAAAGAAATTTCCTTGATTTTTTCTATTGTTTCTATATTCTCCATTTCATTTATATCTGCTCTCATCATTTTTATTTCCTTCATTCTGTTTGCTGTGGGTTTAGTTTGCTCTTCTTTTTCTAGTTTCTTAAGGTAGAATGTTAGGTTATTGATTGGGTGTCGTTTCTATTTTTTTAAATATTGGTGTTTTGTTATTAATTTATTATGTTTTGTTACATTGTGTTTTCAATTTCATTCACCTCTGGATCTTTTCTAATTTCTCTTGTGAAAGTTTTTTTTTTTTAAGAATGTGAGGTTTAATTTCCACATATTTTTCTATTTCCTAAATTTGTTCATATCTAACTCCATTCCACTGTGGTTGAAGGATACGCTTTCTATGATTTGAATCTTGTTAAATTCATTCAGACTTGTTTTATTGCCTAACCTATGTTCTGTTCTGGAAAATACTCCATGTGCCCTTGAGAAGAATATGTATTCTGCTGCTGGGTGGAGGGTTCTATAGATGTGTTAGGTCTACATTTTTTAATTGAAGTACACTTGACATGCAATATCTTATTAATTTCAGTTGTATATCATAGTGATTCAGTATTTTTATACATTATGAAATGATCCCCACAATAAGTCTAGTTACCTATATGGTCTATACTGTTGTTCATGTGTTCTATTTCCTTGTAATCTTATGTCTAGTTGTTTTATCCAGGGTGTTTCACATGGGTGATTATATATATAGTCTGTATGGATATTGATATAGATATATATCTCCCAGTTTTAGAATACAATGTAAAATTAGGAAAATAGGAATTAAGGTCAAAACTCATTAGACCTTAGCTTTTATTTTAAAAAATGTTTGTATTAAACAACTTATTAGTCTTCTAAGGACATGATATGGCTCTAAGATCATAAAGTTGGCTTTTAACTTAAGTTTCCCCTCACCAAAAAAGTAACTCTTAAACCAATGTTCAAGTCCATTTTCAGTGCCATTTTCAGAGTGTCTTCAGAGATACTGTCAGGAATGTTCTCTAGAGAACAGAGAGGAGTTTCCTGGGATATAGGCAGTCCTTCCTCTGTTGCCAAAGATTGGGGATGTTTATTTCTAGATGCTAGTACTGAAGGTTTTGTGGACTGGTCCAGCCCCTCCAGATGCAGAAACAGTTTGTAAACCATCAAAACTCTCTAGGTAGGGCCAGCCTCCACTGGAAAAAGCCCTAAATCCCAAGCCGCCAAGCAGCCTCAAACCACCCACTCTGCCCCACTGCCACCCACAGCATCAGATCCATGAGATACCAGAAAGCACTGAGTTCTCCAGGCCATGTTCCTAACCATCACCACTCCCAGGCACAGACAAGTTAAGCTACCTGGGTCAAATACCCCAGATGCATGGATCCCAGCTCGGGGATCGTGATTTGTTTTCACGTACAGTCAAGGCATTAAGAGTTTTCAAAGCTTTATAGGTGATTCTAATATGCAACAAAGTTTGAGAACCACCACTCTACACTACCTGTAGCCAGTGTTCATCTCATTCTGATTTTGGCCAGTAAAGGTGCTGAAGGCAGGTAGGCAGGCAACAATGGAGTGTGAAGAACACTAGCTATTCCTGGATGCCAGGCCACTTCTAGGCTGTCCCCACAGGCTGTATAATGATGAAAGGGTCACTTGACACCTCTAGTCTCAGTGTCCTTGTGTATGAACAGATGCACGCCATGTCACAGATCCTCTCCCGCTCTGCAGTTCTGGGCTTTATTACAGGGCTAAGTCCTCTTGGAGGACTTTCACCTGCCCTGAGTCTCTATTCCTGTGAAGACCAGGGCTCTCCCTTGCATGTTCTGCAGGCCTCTAGAGTGCATTCCAGGGCAGGAAAGGCATGGACTGGGCAAAGCTGGTTATGGGAGGATAGAAAGGTCAGTAACAGAGAGGCCACCAGATGGGCTAGTTGGGATTTGGGGAAAGCAGATGAGACTGAGCTTCCTGAGAGCAGTGACAGGCTCAGCTGACAGAGCCCCGTATCCCCAGGCTGTCCCGAAGATACGTGCTTGTTATTTGGTTAAGTGCCAATTCTCCTGCAACGTACACAATTTCCTTCCTTTGGAGAGTAACATTTGTTCATACTAGTATAAGTGAATAAGTAATGTAGGAGTGGGTTGAAGCCTCTGTGGTGTGGCTAAGGGAGAGAGTTGGTCATGGAGGCCGGACCCTGGCCCACTGGGCTCCTGCTTTGCCCAGAGACCTGGGTTACCCCTCCTTCACTCCCAACCGAGCAATGAGGCCGAGGGGCAGTAGGAGCAGCCTGGCCAGTAGCTCTCCACACTTCTCTCCTCTTACATAATGGGCATGATTTCCTTCAAAGATCTTCAAAGTCCAGTGTTCTTCTGATTTCTTGTCTTCACTGATCCTGTCAGAGTCGCCAGAAACTAAATCAGCCTACCCAAAGATTTGAGAGCTCTCATTTTATAGTGATTGTATATTTATGTCACCTTAATAAATATTCCTTGGAAATGGAGGTCCCTCAAAAAACCTATGAGCTAATACCCACAAGTGTTTGGAACAGTGCCTGGCACATCCTGCAGGGGACGTGCTAGCTGTTTCACCCTTAGCACAGATGAGCAATGAAGCCCAAGAAGGGTTGGCCCTACTCAGAGGCCTAAGTGGGCAGCAGTGCCCGTCTCTGTCTGGCTTTCCACCTCCACATGCCAAGGGCTGAGCCGTATCTAAACCCGGCAGCTGGGAAGCACTGGGGGAGAGGACCTCATAAGCAGAAGGGAGCCTGGTTTTTGTGCATAGCTTTTAAGCTCTTAAGCATACAATGGGTGTTTTTGACATAGGTTGCTCTAGAACATGCTTTTTCACCTAAGGTTTATAAATACTTTATTCTTTTTTAACAGCTGTGTATTCACTGTATGGTGTGGCATACTCAAACTCTACTGATGAATGTGTATGCCATTTCCAGCTCTTCATTGTTAGGAAAATCCCCGAGATGAATTTAATTGCATATGTATCTTAATTCTCGTATGTCCTGCAAGAATTCATTCCTTATGATGAATCCTTATATGTGGAATTGCTGGATTTGGTCAAACTCTCCTCTGAAGCTGAACCAATTTAGGCTTCCACCAATCTGAAGGACAGCATTTCCTGCCACCGTCACCAACACTGGGCACGGACGTCAGGATTTCAAGTTGTCCGTTCTTCCTCCTAGTTGGGCTCAATTCATGAGCCAGAAGTTGGAACATGAAAGTTTTGCTTCAGAGAAGGGGGGATGTGGCCAACATGGCCCGGGGAAGGCAAAACCCAGGATGGTGTAGTCGGATCCCTAATTTGAGGAGAACCCAACTGAATTTGTTCCCTTTGTAAATTCTAGGAAAAAGACGGTATGGGGCTGCGGCCAGAATGCCGGCTGTGCCACGCTGACCTGGGCTGGACGCCAGATCCCAGCCCGATGTGAAGTACTTCATACTTCAGGTTCTCTATCTATGAAGCAGCAATGAAAACACCTCCACTGTAGGTCTGGGCAAAGAAGAAGTAAGTTCCAACTCTCTCAATACTAAAGTAATCGCTGAAGCTTTCACATGATACAATGTAAAGTTCAGAAACAGGCAGAAGTAGGGAATGTATGTAGGAATATGCATCTCTGACAGAGCAGCGAGGAAGAGACAGACACAAAGTTCAGAAAAAAATGGCAGCCTGGGGGGGGGAGTACAGGAGACGGGTCTTGGGAGGACAATACTTGTCATATTCCAGCTCCTCTCCAGGTACAGTCCCACAGGCTTACTTACTCTCTAAACTCTACAGAAGCTGTATGCCCACGGGCGTATCTCACGAAAAAGATTAAACGTCCCCTGAGAAACTTCAGGAGTGAAGAATGAGACGAACATTTCAAATGTGTTAAGAAATATTAGTTTTATTTAACCAGTTTTCACAGCTGAATATTTATTCTATAAAAACTTTACAGATTGTACAGTTTATTATATATAGTTCAAACTACTGAACGAAAAAGTAGGTCCCACAGATGCAAAAATACTGCACCAACCAATCCAAGGTAAAGGCAGATTTACACACTGTACAGCTCTCCACGTGGTCAGGAGGTGGTCGGTTCTAAGTATAAACTTCCAAACTGTACAAAAATAAGGTTTTGATTTTATTTCATTCTTCATACATTCAATATGATTGCAAGCTCAGAAGCCTAACTAATAATAGGCGTCTGTAATCAGGAATCAGTCCCCACTCCTGAAAGGAATGTGAATGTCTATTTACACAGGGCACTCTTGGACACCACACTGTACTCCGCATAGTGCGTAGACATGAAAGCAGAGACCAGGAACATTAAACATTGAATATAAGGTAGCTCTTTTTTTTTTTCTTTTCTTAAAGGAGTTTCTGCATTTAATAGTGTGCCAAAAGAATTTTAACTTATTAAATAAAATATATTCTAAGTGAACCTAAAAATTACACTTTATAAACATAAAAATACTTTTTTTTTTGGTGTAATACATCAATCATATCTGCAAATAGAAAACCCAAACTGTATATAAAGTAGTATTTCTCACCCAGCAACAAGAAGCACTTATGTAGTTATTTTTTCAAAAGGGTCAGAAAAACTCTTTAAACTCCATTAAGACTAACTTATAACTTAGAAATTCATACTTAAGCTATTCAGTGATTCACTAATACTGCAAACAAGCTTTCTTCTGAAGAGACAGTGGTTTCTTCATGTTAACTGGGTAAGAACTGGACATACTAAAAAGGAAGAATCAATGGATTTTCCAGCATGAATCCTAAGTGTACTTTAGGGGTATGTTTGTCAGTGGGTTTTTCATCAGAAATACTTATCCTACAAGGTAAGTTTTCCTTTTGATTCAGGACATTTCATCTCTGAGGTATCTGTACCTTTTGAGACAGAGGCACATCTCAGATCTTTCTGTATCTCTAACTGGGGCAGGAGAGAGGAGGCTGGCTAATACCTCTTTAGATTCTTGTTCTAGAAGGAAAAAATCAGGAAAACAAACATTATTCCAGACCTTTCTGCCACCCAAAACCAGCAAAACACACTTCGTTTCTTTTTTTTATACAGTACTAGCTAAAGATAACAAAAATTAGAGCTTCGAAGAGCAGTCTGGAGCTCACCATTATACTCTTATACTTGTGTGTATATTAAGTATAAAATAATGACGTTCGGACAAAGGAGCTTTGTAGTTATTTATTTTAAAGTTACAGTACTTAAAAACTCCTTGATAATAAATAGCTTGGATGTCGCAAGTCCTGCTTCCAAGCGTGAGCTAAGAGTGAACTTGTTTCAGGCCGTGGGGATGGAGGAGGGCAACCTGGCGCGACAGATGTCCTGCTCTAGAATTCCAGTGTCACCAGCAAGCACCTGCCAATCAGAACTCATCGATCTTCCTCTGCAGGTACTTCAGCATGGAGTCCATCCCTTGCGCCGAGCCCCAGATCTTCTTCAGCACCTCACACTCCCTCTCGTTGGCCTGCTCCAGCTCCATCTTCATGTTACAGCGCACAAGGGCTTTTGATTCTTCCAGCACCTGGACCGGACAACGAGCAGTAAGTTAGCAAGGGTGCGCATCTGCAAGGACTGGCTCTATCTGTCCCCAAATTTACGGAGGCAGTTATCCATCGTGAGTAATTACCTGTTAAAATTAGGCTACCATTTTTTTTCATGATACACATCAGGCCCGAGATAGGGCTGTGGTATATCCACACCAGGTAGTGGGCAAATTCTCGACTTCTCAGCTGTTGAGCTGTTTCAGGAGCGCTGTGCTGCTTGCACCCTGGCCCTCCCCACCGAGACCAACCAGCCTGGGCCCCGTGCCCCTGCTGCAGGCCAGCGCAGCCCCGGTGCTGGGTATCGACCCTTGGGAGACTCCGTGAAAACTCTGCAAACACCTGCTGAGGGGATCTTCTAACCAAAATTTAATCTTACTCACAAGGGCTGTCATGTCAAAGGTAATCTAGATGGGAGTCACGTCAGTTAATATTCAGTAACATTTCATCTTCTAATTTGCTACATGCTATTCTGTTACCAGACTGAATATTATCCAGCACATTTATCAAAAAGAAGCTTACATCCACTGTGGGGGGCGTGGGGGGGGGCATGGGAAGCAAACATGATTATAGGAAAGAGCTTTGGAACCAGGAAAGAACCATATAGATGGTGTTTGGAGAGTTTTGTAGGACATTCTGAGGTTCCTACATTTCTGAAATGCATTCCTTTCATTCTTAGGCCTCTGCAACCGGGAGGACAAGGTGAGCCCATCTGGAGCAGTGGAACCAATTTTAGCTCCAGTGGCATTTCACATGCAGGCAGCCATGCAGGGAGGAGAGGCAGAGGACTCCGAAAACACCGCTACATGGGCGAGCTCTCTGGAGGAAAGGTCATAGGGGAAAAAAAAAAAGGTAACATATGTAAGAGAATGAATTCCACCTACAACTGGATTACAGGAGGCAAGCTCCTTGATGCGAACCATGACTTCTTGGGTGAAGGTCCCAGGCCAAAACACCTGGGAGACCAGGCCTTTGCCGCACGCCTCCTGGGCCGTCAGTTTCCGTCCACTGAGCAACATTTCATTTGCCTGAAAGGAAGAAGAGTTGAAACTGGTATGAGATGTGAGGGGGAGGCAGGCAGAAAAGACCCAACCCGAAAATTCATCTAAAAAAATTCAAACTGAGGACGGGTGTGTGAACGTGTGGGCCCTGCTGGGGACTCGCTGTGCTTCCTCCAGGGTTCCAGCTAAAGTGCACTGTTCTGGAGCCTGTGCATGGAGAAGCAATCCAACGAGGCACAATCAACTACGCAGAGAAGTAACATACTGACTGGGAATTAAAAAAAATAGAAAAAAAAAAGGCTTATTGTATGATGTAATACAGAATCACGTGGGCACAACCAAGAAATCTCACTTAGAGAAGGTCTACTTGTTGTGAGCTTGAAGTTCCTGGCATGTCCCTCTCCAGTTGCCTCCTCCTTCCCAGTGGCAGCCGTTCCCACATGTGAAGTCACTCAATACACAGAACAGTATCCTGAGGCATAAGCGAAGCTAGAAAATTCGTAGTTTTCGGGATCGAAATCAGTCACAGAACTACTACTCAAGATTTTCTGTATCTGAGAGGCCAATGGTGATTTCTTCTCAATACACACAGACAATGTTCTAAGGGCAGTGAATGTTTCTGCTCGAGTTTATCTTTTTTTTTTTAGATTTTATTTATTTATTTATTTGAGAGAGAGAGAGCAGGAGAGGGGGGAGGGTCTGAGGGAGAAGCAGACTCCCTGCCGAGCAGGGAGCCTGATGCGGGACTCGATCCCGGAACTCCAGGATCGTGACCTGAGCCGAAGGCAGTCGCTTAACCAACTGAGCCACCCAGGCGCCCCTCTGCTTGAGTTTATCTTAGAAGGCCACATTTTACCACTCGGACATTAAAGTAAGCAACTATTCAGGACCTGAATGCACCCAAAATGACCACTACTGTAGTCTCCTTAGAAGGGTCTGACTATAGTTACTTCAAATGACTCAATGAAGGAAATGAACACTTATCTTTGTTAAAGAGAAGGTATATATGTACCTGTATGTGTATGTATACATACAAAATTGACTTTGTTTTGGATTCTGTATCACTTAAGGTCTCAACACAATGTGCATTGAGTTTAGCTCATTCAAATCACAGGCTCACAGATATCAAAATAGGGAGAAAATCTAGTTGACAAGGAAACTTCGTGCTGTTCCGACGTGCCAATTTTCTGCAAGCAGTTTATCTTGCACTGCTAAGCTTCCCAAAGACTCTGGTGGTCACGACAAAAACTTGACCATAATCTACTGTGACTCAGGTAAAGCATACTCTTGGGAGGTGACCTTCCTCCCAAGGTAAACTAGGTAAAGAGGTAACTATTGTTAAGAAAATTCTCCTGTAAATGCATCGAGACATTTGCTGCATGTGAACACACAGTGTGGACGACACCCAAATAAAAAGAGCTGGCAAAGGAAATGTCTGGCTGACTCACTACCCTTTCAACACAGGCAGAGGATGGAAAACAGGGTGGAGAGCTGGGTCCCCACAAGAAGGACTAAAGTCCTTCACACTCATGACTTATTTTGGCGCCAGCGTGGACCTGTTATTTGTGCCAAGTCTTGGACAAAGTCACGGATGTTTGAAGAGTTTGGAGATGTTCTATTTGAAAACCCCTGTACTGAACATCCTCTTCTTGGTGAAAAGAAGGTCTGAAATAAACAATGCATTTAGAAGCCTGACTTCACCTTACTATTAGCTGTTAAGATAGTTCTTTAGAAGACCGGTCCAAACGCAATGAGAAAGGGTGAGAGGAGTGCTGACAGAAGGACTTGGTGGGAAGTGCTCTACGGTTTTCCTACTTCGTGCTTCTCTCACTCTCAACACACAGTGAAGACCACACCACAACTACATCACTTAAGTGAAGTGTGACATATGTTTTCAAGACCAGCCTGAACCACAGGGCCTGAGCTCGGGGCGTGGATGCGAACACATGCCAGTAAATAGTGGGCCGTGGGGGAGAGCAAGCCTCCTCCCCGTGTTCCCTCTCCAGTCCCTCTGTGGGCCTGTCCCCCCACCCTGTCACTTCTCTGAATATTACTTGTTCCCCTCTGGAGGTAGAGCAGAACCCTACCACTGTTCTCTTCCTCCCTTCTCCCTTTCCTTGATTCCCACGCGCCTCTGCTAGCCAACTGGGCCATCAGAACAGTCTCCCGCCAGGCGGTGAGCTGCCATTGCCACCATGTCCTCCTTTCGGAGCCGGGCTAACTCCGTGGTTATAGTCCCTGGAGAGTCTTTCCCTACTTAGTCTTCTCTATTCCTGATGGCTGGACATGCAAGACAACAAAGGGTATTTCTGACTTCACCCAAGAGCACAAAAGTGGGACTGACTCAAGGTTGTTAATACTCATGTAAGTACAGGCAGTGAGTTGGTTTAAATTACAGTCAACAAATGATACCATAAGATTAGTAAGATTAAATACACTCAGTCTGAATGAGCATGTTCCCATATGCTCCATTTCCAGCAGTTTTAACATGAGAGGTTTCTAACTTCTACCCAAGAAACAGATTTGCAAAAATACGGTCACTGGAAATTTATTGGCTGCCATTTTGTTCCAAGATGGACAACTGTTTTTTAAAAAAGTTATAGTGTAACTACCCAGACAAGTGAGAAATGCCACAGGAAAGTAGAGTTTCCTTTTCTTTCAGCCCAAAAGACCACATTAAGAGGTGTGGTGAGGAAACCTGACCAGCTTGGGTGGGAGGGGTTGGGGAGCTTTTTCTTTCTTTTTTTTAAAAGATTTGTCCGAGAAAGCGAGAGAGAGCGAGCGAGCGTGTGGACACAAGCTGGGGGGGGTGGGGGGGGTGGGGAGGGAGAAGCAGGCTCCCTGCTGAGCAAGGAGCCCGATGTGGGACTTTACCCCGGGCTCAGGATCTGAGCAGAAGGCAGATGCTTAACCAGCTGAGCCACCCAGGTGCCCCGGGGTTGGGGAGTCTGAACCTCATGGAGGCAGCGGTTCTGCCACTTTACTCCCTTCGGTCAGGCTCTCAACTCCCCAGAGTGGCAGCCCCTCCGGTAAACTCGGGGTGAGGCCATCAGCCATTGACTGGGCTGCTCTCCAGCATCACACCATCCGGAACGAGAGCCGCCAGCTTTCTCAGTGGGAGCCCGTGTTCACCAGCTTCGCATTCTCCTCAGTGAGGCTCTGCCGGGTGTCTGTCACAGCCCTGGAGCCATGGGACCGGGACCGTGCAGCGCCGGGCACGCCCTGAATATTCACTGGGGACAAGGAGGGCTAAGCTGTAGAAGATACCGTCTGACACTAACTTGCACATCTTGTGACTACAGCTTCACTCCAAAGGGGCTTTGGCAGCTTGCTCCTTTTATCCTGGGAACAGGATCCTTCCTGGCCTTCTTGCAGACTTGTGCACAAACCCTGGGTGGAAAGCCCATCCTGTTGCAGCCTTGCCTCAGCCTGCTGGAAGCTCACCAAGGGGACTTGGCATCTGGGGGGTCACTTCCAAGGAGCACTGTCACACCATGCCTCACCCCTGCAGCATTTACTTACTTTCTGCAGACAGGTTTTAGTCAAACGCTCTGCACTTAACTGTCTGCTCTTGCTTCAGGGCAGGGTTTCTCAGCCTGCCGACATTCTGGTCCAGACGGCTCCGCGCTGAGGAGGCTGTCCTGTGATTTGCGGGACGCCGAGCAGCACCCAGCTCCACCTCCGCTGTGACTGTCAAGTCTCTAGACGCTGCAGCGTGTGCCCACGGGGAGGGGGGAGACAGGACCCAGCACCCCGGGGGAGAATCATGAGTGGCACCGGGAGATCACAAGGAGAAGCAAAAAGTAATGTGTTTTCAAGACATGTCCAGTGAGGGAAAATGCACCCGCTGGACGAGCAGCCATTCATTTCGTCACGGCTTCCCGCGCTTTATGGTGCTGAATGCAATGGGCTCAAAGCATTCCACCTCTTAGAAGCTGTTGGCCCAAGGACTCCAATTTCAGAATGTCTTTGCCCAGAATGTGTTTAAATGTCAGGTTTAGGATTTCCCCCAATCTGCTCTTCCTGTGTATCTGCATCAACATCAGACACCTCCTTGGATCACGCAGTTCTTTCAGTCTCCCCTACGGTAATGACTCAGGATGCACGTAGAAGGCTTTCACCCGTGGCAAGGAGTCTTCACTCCCAGAACAGGCAGTAGCTGTTAGGAAACAATCTGTTTTACAGTAATAACTCAAAACGAACTTAAAGTAATTTTCCCGAAAACAACTCTACCACCAGAACTAGGTAGTAGTAACTGTTGGGTGGGTGCAGTGTGGTGAAAAGAAGACAAATGACCCAGACGGGGCCCACCTCTTCATCCGTGAGACATGGAGCACCACCCTGGGGTGGACACAGACGTGCTGCCCGAACGCCTCGGCCCAGAAACACTTGCTGCCCCGCTGCCAGGAGTGCTGTTCGCAGGGGCCTTCTGGGAGAGCTCCTCGGCACGGCCAACCCCGCAGATGAGGCTCTGAAGGCTGTGCGGCCCCCGGAAGAGTGGGGGCTCCCTGTGAGGAGTTCTGCCAGGAAGGTACACGGTTCACCCGTGCCCTCTGCCCAATCCTGCCTCCTCCCTGCCCTGCCACAGAGGCGGACCCTGTGTCCTGCTTGCCCAAATCCATCTCAGCCTCTGCTTCCAGAAAAACTACCTTGTCACGGGTGGGAATGGGAGAGAAAGCGGTGATGAGAGGGCTTTGGGAGCAAGATCGCTCCCTGGCTGGCCTGCAAAGAGCACCCCTCACGGACTGGTGGAGCACCCAGAGCTCCCGGCCCTGGCGGTGGTTCGAGTGTGAAAATCCTCACATGAGGGCACAGTACCTGCTCTTTGCCACTGACGCAAGCAGAGGGGCTCCCGGGTAGCAAGAAGGCAGAGAAAGCGCAGATCCAGACCCAGGACTTACTAGTCTGAGTGGCCCAGCTCCAGACAAGATGAGTCACCCACTAGGGAGGACCCGTTGGGCTTGGTGGGGAGGGGAGGAAGGAGGAGACCCTTAAACCTGGAATAGGGACTCCAGGTGGACACCCCAAAGTTGAACCCCAGATTCCTCTGACCCCTCTGTCCCCAACAGGAACAAGTGTTGCCGTCTTGCCTAGAGACAATGCAGAGGTCTCTCTCCGCAAGACGGCATCGCTTCCCTCAAGTCCTGCCGACCTCCTCTCCTGGCCCCTAGGCCTGTAACTCGCTTCCTCCCTCCAAGGAGCTGCAAGACGACACAGGGAGCTGAATTCTAAGGGTGCCTGACTTGGAGCCAGAACACAAAGCTGGACAGGGGAGTTTGCTGATTTGGGAGCTCTCCTGAGATACAAAATGGAACTCCCTGGCAAGTGCCCCAGCAGATGGCGTGACCTGGCTACTGGGATGGTTTCTAGAAGCACGGAGGGGGTGGTGGCCAGGCTGAGTGGAGCCGAAATGTCAGAGCCACCAGGCCTGACTGTGCAGTGGGTGGGACAAGAGGCCTCCAGGAGCTTGGGGCACATGCCAGAGAGAGGACCACAATGCAGGCCTCCGGGGTTCCAGAGCGAGGCCGCGCTTTTCACAGCAGAGAAGAATGTGCCTCTTAAAAACAATTCTGGAGTGTTTACTGAACCCTGGCGGAGGCAGAACACCTAGCCACGGGACACCAAATGACCACACGCTGGAAATGTCCCCCAGGAGCGGAGTCCCATCAGGCCTGCTAGGTGTAAGGTGAGCCGTAAGGTGCAGCGCTGGGATCAGGCACAGACAGCAGACAGCACAGGGGAGCCGCATGGGGGGCCCAGACCCCACGTCACCCACCACTGCTGCACCAGAGCCCTGCCTCAGCTCACACTGCCGGCCACATGGGGGAGTCCTGATGAGCGAGCTTGGGGTGTGGGTGGGCTGGCTCCATTTTCGGGTGTGCAGACTGAAACACAGCCGACAAGTGCCCGGGAGCCTCCCCCGAAGGGAAACACTCCCTGACAGGGGATGTGCCTTGTCCACCACCTGCTGTGGAAGGAGAGGTGGCTCAAGGTGAGAACACGCAGTGACCCAACCCAGGGCCTGGCTGGCTGGTCAGGGGCCTGGAAGGTTGGGGACAAGGGGTCTGGCATGTCAATGGCCGGGAAAGTGTGTACATGGCTGGCTGACATCAGTGTCCAGCAGGGAGCGTGCACCACAGAGAGGAACCGAACAGCTCTGGGAGACCAGCGGGGTCGCCGGCTGCCCCGGTGCCAGCACAAGAGACAGGTGGACGGAGTGGCTGTGGGATGTGTGGGACATGCAGCTTCAAGGGCACGGACTCTGACTCATTGAGGCTGATTCAGTTACTGTCACTGCAGAACATCCAGCCTCCAGCAAGACACTAATGCCGAGCCACCTGCTTGGCAACACTCCTGAGACCAGCTGGTCGGCCGCTTGGTGGCTGGTTGACTGTTGTCACAGGAATAGATGCTCACTCTGTTCTGGGTTTGTTTTCCTGCCTCAAGTCCTCACGAGCACCACTCTCTGAGGCTCAAAACGTGCCCGGTCTGCAGGCATAGGGTGTGCCATGCCAGATGCCCCTCACAGCAAAGGGGCTGGGGGGAGTGGGCCCATGACCATGGGTCCTCTGACCCTGTCCTATTCGACCACTTTTGATGGAGCGCTGGGACGGCCCGAGTGCAGGCGGAGTACCAGCCTGGACGTGGCACCCCCTTCTGAGTACAGTGTATGTAGTGCATCAAAGACCTTGATACGGTACCATGTCCCCGGCAGAAAGAACACTCGGGACTGGGAAATGAGGGGAGGGAAGGGGCATGGCTGCATCTGCCCCTGGCCCTGCTCCCCACCAATGGTCTGAGGGCCGTTTGCCTCCTGCTTTTAAAACAGGGCTCTGCTGGTCCCTGAGGGAGCATGCTTGGCCAACGGATGCAGCGAGAGTCCCAAGAGCGTGGCTATGAATACTACTACTGGGGCACCTGGGGTCCCGCCCGGCCGCAGCCACCAACGCACAAGTGCAGTAACTCCGGGGTGGGGGGAGCAGCGTCCCACCACAGGAGGGTCGCTGAGGCCAGCGGAGGCGGCAGCCGTGGGTGGGACTGGAACAGGAAGGGAGAAGACGAGGATGGGGTGGCTCTGAGACCAGATGGGGCAATGGGGGCTGTGTGGGCCCAGTAGACTCCTTCCTCTTTCAACCTTGTTTCGGGAATAAGTTTAGACTTATGGGAAGATTATAAAAGCAGTAGAGAGATAATAAACCCTTTACCGAGCCCTCTCTGTTAACATCTTCTACGACATCTTACAATGATCAAAACTGGACAACTACCATCAACACAGTTATTATGAGTCAAACCACAGACTCTCTGCAAAGTTGGCGATTTTTCCGAGGAAAGTCCTTCCTCTGACCCCGAACCGCGTCTGAGATCCCTGCATCTGCATGGGGCTGTCAGGCCCCTCTGTCCCCTCCAGTGTGGGGCGGCGCCTAGGTCTCCCGGTGAGTTCTCCAACCGCCGTGGCCCTTTGTCAGGGCCCTGCGTGGCACCTGCAGACTGTGCCGCAGTCCGGGCTCGTCTGGTGCTCTCTCCAGACCCGACAGAGGTGATGCCCACAGGGCAGGACTCTGGTGGAGCGATGCCATGTCATTCTCGCTGCAGCAGGTCGGGGGCCAACGACGGGTCTTATTTTTGGGGACTCTGACCACTCAGCAAGGTGACGCCTACCAGTCTTCTCTACTGTAAAGTTAACTATTCTTCCCACCATAAATAATGAGAGGATGCAAAACATCCATTTTCTCATCATACTTTTACCCGCGAACTTGAACATCTAGGTGGTTCTTGCCTGTACAGTCATCAGTGGCTAATCCCCCTCTACGTCTTTCCCTGGGAAGAGCGGCCCCCCTCAGTGTGTATGAAGAGGTGCATACGAAGGACCAAAGGGTGGACTGTGGTGGACACCGGGATGTGCCGCTGAGGCCCGCCCGAGGGAGGGCTTGCAGTCCCAGCTGTTGGCAGTGCTGTCAGCAGCCAGCCCTCAGCTCCTTCGGGGACGCCCTCCGCCGCAGAGAGCCGCCTCATCCACGGTCACGGCGCTCTTCCTGGGCAGCCCACACTCGGTGATGATGGACACAAAGGAACCAGCTGTTTCAGCCCACTGTGGGACAACTGTGACAGGCCATCCATGCCCCAGAGCTCCCCAGAGGTGGCCCAAGCTTTGCTGGGCCTGCCTTCCTCTGTCCAGCCCCCTAACTGCTGCCATCCTGCCAACAGGTGTGGACTATGGAATACTGCTCCACCATGACAAACTCCGCCTCAGTGTTGGCTTTTGAAGACCCTAACCCGTGACACCACCTCTTGCCCTACTTCATGGAGTAAGAAATGCAATGTGCGTAATTGCTTGAAAAAAATCAAAAGCTACAAACACTCTTATTATGGATGGCTTAAACAGTTAAAAAAAATAAAGCTCCACAATCAGATGGGAAGACTTCTCTTATCCTAATCAACTTAGCTCCTTCATTGCTTTCTCTTAAAAGTGCAGCTCTTAGGTTCTTAGGTCAAGAAACTTTTAGTGGCACACTCTGTTGTTTGGATTACAAACTGGGTATTTACTAATAACGGATATCAGTGTCACTTATGCAGAGAGAGACTGCTCACTGAATAAGGTCCTTCTCTAGGAAACGATGCAACCCAATGTCAATAAATGTTCTATGAACCAAAATATGAAAAACCTCCTAAGATTTCATGAATTAAGAATATGAGTTAATGAAGAGAATTGAACTACAAGGTTCATTTGGTAGGAAGTCCCCACAAAATGACACCCTATATACATTTAGAAAAACAATGACCAAACTAGATTTCTTCAGGAAGTCTCCTAGAATAATTTTAAAAAATAGAGGTACTCACAGACGCTCCTCCCATAATCTTGGGAAACATAACGGTGGAACAGCCATCTGGACTCTGTCCGAAGGTAGTATAGGGTGTCTGAAACCAAGCCTTTTCATTGGCCCAAACCACATCACAAAGAGGCAATATGGAGGCTCCTAGTCCAATGGCTGGGCCATTTACTGCTACAATTATAGGCTTCTTAAACTGAATGAAAGTATTCACGAAGTTTCTAAAATGAAAAATAAATGGGAAATTACTCAAAACATTGTGTATTTGAGCAACAGAAAAATCTACTATTATAGATTCAATATACCAAGAGGTAAACTCTACAGAAGAAATCAAGGTAAGTTGAGATTTGTTGAAGGCTCTCCCAGAAGTGGGCCATGGTCTTATTTACTGTGTGTTTAAAGGCCCGACGATACCGTGGACGCTATGCTAGAGTGGCTACAGGACCTTGTGAAGACTACGGGTGAAGTCCAGTCAGAGGCTGGCTCTTGGGCTCTAGGACTAATCCATCTTTCTCCACAACCTTTCTTCTCTTTAAGACATAAGGAGCCCAATAAACACTGTGGGCTTCCGATGACCACTCTGGAAGCTCTCCCAAAGAAAACCTGGCACGGGGCCTCCCAAGACTGCCTGGTGTTGAGTAAAGACTAGGAGGTTGGGGTTATGACCCACAGGATCGGGGTCTGGACTTGGTATGTGATTTCATGCAACTCATTGACTGGAAACACCAGAGATTTCCTGAGTTTGTCCAGAATTAGATGGAATGACTTGGGGGGGGGGGGTAGAAACAAGAAACTTCCAGGCTGGTTTAAGACTGGAGATCCAAGGAAGGCCAGTAAGCAGCAGAGACACTGCCTGTACATCCCTGTGTACCGCACTGTGTGCTGGAGATTACAATTACCGCAGGACTGCAAAGGACAGCATGACTAGGGGTAGGGCAGCCTTCACAGAGGATGTGGATTTCAAAACCAAGCCAACGCTATTTTTGGATTTGTTTTAGGATCAGACTGGAAAAGTAGGCTGCTTTTCAATTTAGGGTAGGTTGGTGCCATGCCATACTGGGAATGTGCATCTTCTTCCTACCACTAGAATCTACTTTTATGTTCAGAGGTTGCTGCTCGTTATGATTTAACATGGTGAAGAAAAAGACAAACATGCACCAACAAAAACAGAAGGTAATTCCTTTAAGGCAGTCAGAGTTCTAGCTCAGAATTACAGAATTTTAAACCTGACCCCCATCTTCAGTACCAGAAATAACAATCTGGTTGCTCTCTGCAATTCAGCAATTTAAAAGCTACAGCAGATCTATTCAGATTATCTCCGGAAATCAGGACTTAACATCTTAAGTGGTCTCCCCATCTCCCCAAATAGTGACAACAAGGGATCATATAGTTTTTGAAGGGGGGGCAGGCTAGGGAAGTTTGGGGTGTGTTCGTGTGTGCTTGTGTGCACACGCGCACGTGTGAAGAACAGAAGAGAGGACGCACTGCCGAATCTGGCGGCTTGCATGCTAGCTCCAGGGAGTATTCTTGAAAGCACCGTGCAGCCAGTGCAGACCTCAGCCCAGCCCCCAAGGTCCCCTATGGTTTGTGGGCTCTTTACATTGAGTAAGAACTGACTCATTCAAATGAATGAGTTGCAGTAAGGCTTTCTAAATGAGAGCCTGAGGCGTTGTTAGAAAGATCACACTGGGTTTTAATGATACAAAGAAGAGCCAGACAACCTTTTAAATAGGTTCTTGAAATAATGTAGACAATTTACATGAAGGTACTTCACTTGTGCCACCTTTTGAGGATTCTGGGTCAATGACATGATGGAAATACATTTACTACGCTTAGTTACTGATGACTCTAGAAAAGGTCTCCATGATACAGAGCAGACGTTTTCAAAATCTGTTCCCAGGTGCCCTGGAATCACCCCGCTTTCATCTGCCTCATGTGAACAGGGGCCGAGGGGGAGCTGGGCTAGTGCTAATAACATCTGGAAACCATGAATGGGATGGCAGAGTAACATGAAAGAAATGAGCAAATATTGCAGTAAGAGAGTGACTTTATAGAGAAATGGTCAAAGAAATCAATCACTCCACAAGGCAGTGTTCCTTCTCACGTTATATGTTTGTATAAAAGAAAAAAGATGCTTCTAAAATAGATATTGCAAAATCAAAGCCTGGAGAATTGTTTGAAGCTGATTCCTCAGCCCCCCTCTCCAACTTATTTTTATTTTTGCCTGGAATGATAACTTCATCTGACATCGGTGGCTGCTTCTGGGAGGGGTAGGAATTCAGTGGCTCGCTCAGCGAAGATCATCTTCCCCTTTCAGAGGACACAACCGAACATTCGGGTATGTGAGCTCTGAGATGTCAGAAAGGAGCATGGCCTACAGAAAAATTTTTTTTTTTTAAAACCAACAACAAACTTCATAGAAATCCTTTTTTTTCTGTTTAGTAGAAACTTTCCAGAGCCACAAAGGCTTGGCCACACTGCGACCAGAGACAGGGAGGCGGGGGCTGCCTTCGGGCCCCCGGACGCTGCTCAGGAGCCTGGCCCTCAGGGAGGGCTGGGCCACTGCTTTTAGGGGGCGTAAAGCCAAGTCTATTTCAGAACTTAAAATCAAAATGCATGAGTGTTCCAATGTGTTCAATGCAACATACTGAATTCAAATTTCAGCTTTCTGGGAACTATATGTGAACTGAGCTATAAAGTCTGTGGTGGGTATGGCAGGGAAGGAAAGAGGTTATATTTGTCATAAAAGGAGTTTAAAAAGACTTCTAATTAAACAAAAGCAAACTTCTATCCATTCTTTTGAAGAATGTTCACTACTTCATGGATATCACCAAAAAAGTTAGAAAAGCACCTAAGAACAAGAGTGTAGGAACTGTCTGGGGAAAACAAGGCCAGCGGGATCTGCAGTTTCAATAGCTAGAGTTCACTGCCGGTTTTCAAGGGAGCTCTCCCTTCACTGTGAAGGTCTGGACAGGACTGAATGGGGAGAGGTCAGGTGCTTGTCAGCTTTGCTGTCTCCCCACATCTCTGCTTCTCTCACTCTGTGGGGGAAGAAGATGCCTGCCTTCTGGAGGGAGGAGGCTCCCAGTCCTTCAGACACTAAGAGGCAGCGACTGGTTCCCATAGACTTCAAAAGCCTAATGTTATAAACGGATTTATTATCATTTTGTTTTTATCACTAATGTGCTGAATGTTTTTATTACAATGAATCTGCAAGCTGGTTATGACCAGTAGTCCTGATAATGGAATTAGCTGTCGTAGACACCTGACAATCAAATTCAAACCTCATCTTCATATTTCCCACTTTTTATGGGGGGAAACTTGCTCTAGTGACGTTCTTTGTCCCAAAGTTTTAAGAAATTCAAGACAAGACACACAGGAATAACAAACATACAGCTTTACATGTAAAGCCGATCTTACACATGTAAGAATTAATTTAAATGCAAATGAGCAAGAGCAAAGGTTAAGTGAATTTGGTATAACTCATTATTTTCGTATCTTGCCAGAGTACATAAAGAAAAATTCACATTGATAAAAATATACTCATTTAAAGAACCAACTGGGTTTCCCTAAAAATTTGGCCTTTTCCTAGAAAAGCTATTTTGTGGGGGGCAAGGAGAGTGACCGGGGAGAGGGAGGGTCTGGACAAGTGACAGGAGTGGGCAGCTGCCCGAAATAAACACCTGAAGTTACCTAAAGGTAACTTCAAATGCAGTCTCTCCATCCATCTTTCCTCTGAGGTTTCTAATACCAACAATGCAAGCCTCAGCCACTGTCAAGGGCAATTCAGCTCGGGAGGAGTGGGCCGGACTAGGGCTGTGACACCGAGGTTTAGGAGTGGAGCTGAGGGAAGTGCCTCTGGGGAGAAAGGAGCCAGATCGCAGAAGGCCCGGGCAGATGAATCTGATTCTCTATTACAGCAGAGCTCCCCCAAATCACAGTATTATGTGTAAAGTCAGTGTGAGCTTACAGAAAATCTACAAAGTCACCGCCCGAGGTAGTTTGTACTTAAAGAATGAAAATTAAACCCACGTAATTCATCCTGAAAGGATGGGATGGGTTAACAATCAGGAATACCTACACGTTGTCTTAGAGGTGCTGACTGTCAAGTAATTGTGTGTATTGATCAAGCACTTTAATTTGAAATTGATTAATAAGATGGTCTTATCCAGTAAACCACAAGTTTGAAATTATTTAGGAGACCAGAGACAATACTTAATTAAAACAGATTATAAAATTTCAAACTGTTTTTGAAAAAACAATGATCATATGATAACCTAAAAAAGGAACCTCTTGTATGCGTGCATACCTCTGTATACAGTGACAAAATATATTAATTTTGAAAATTGTTATAAATGTTATAAAAGGCCAAGGCAATGCCCTGAAACCCCAAGGTATGGGGTTCCAGGACTCTGATGGGCTGATCAGGGCAGCAACCCATCAGAACCATCTTGGGGAAGTCTGTCAGAGAGATGCCCTACCTCACTCTGCACCACCAACACAGAACTTCCACTAATCCCAACGTGCATCTTTAAGGATGGTTTGGGGGACCAGGAAGCCCTGTGCCCCAAGATCGGGGCATAGGGTCTCAGACACGAAGAGCCCAATAACCATCCAAAGAAGCTCAACTTCAACTCTCCAGGTATGTGGGGATTTGGAGAAGATCCAACCAAGTTTACTTTGCACGTATGTGCATCTTAAGTTCCTGTCCTCCTGTACCTCACGAAGACAAACGCACATGCAAGGGGTTCTTAGGGGTCACTCAGGGATATGTTATTTTAGGGAGGTGAGAAGGGCAGTACAATAGTCTTCCTGGTTGGTGACTGGGTTTCATTCACTTCAAATAAAATTAATTTCTGAATAATTAGATCTTTTGAAATTATACTTACAGTGATTAGCATGAGAAGTGAGGAATACGGAAACAGAATATGTCCCTGGGTATGCTTACAGCAGAGTTAGGTGATTCTGGGGAAGCTTTTTGCAATGTTATGATGTAACAGTGGAAAATCCCCAAACAGAAGAAATGGAAATCTCTAAAGTCACACCGTTAAATGGAAAAGGCAAGTTGCAAAAGAACACACAGTATAATTCCATTTATTTAACAGAACTAAAGATAAATCTATTTTATCTCTAATATGTATGGAATGAATATTTGCCAGTGTTTAGAAAAAGGCTGGGAACACATAAATGAATGATGGGTCCCTGGGGGAGGGGAGCATGTGAGAGAAAGGGAACTCTTACTTTTCACTCTACATGATCGAGTTTTATGGGTAGTTGGAACTCGGGATGAACTTGAACAAGAATGTGCACGACTTGTACTAAAACAAACTTTTCATGTGATGTTATGGAACCAGCTTGTCATAAAGCCTAGCCAATTTCTTTCAGAGTCAAGCAAATGGGAAGTTATTATGTGAAAGACAGTGCATCTTTATTTAAGGGCTGAAGACAGAACATGCTCATAGTACAAATAATGGAAACTCTGGCTATATGCTATTGTCCATGCTAATCATTAGAACATTCCCGGAGTACTCACTGGGTTTGAGCCAGCCCTGAAATCAGTTATTTGCTCAAGGCAAGTAGTAATTTATGCCAGGCCCACAGAAAAGACAGATGATTTAATTAATTTTGATACCAGTGTCTCTCAGTGGAAGGAGACATGCGTTTTTCTCACGGCTTGCCGGAGCCTGTTCTCCCAGGGATGGATACACTCAAACCAAGACACTCAAACCAACCATTAAAAAAACACCATTTACGCATACCTGATAGCTTCCGCCATTTTAGTGCTTTCTCTTTTTCTGTCATCTGTTAAACGCCGGATAAAATAAATAAAGTCGAGACCGCAGCAGAAGACGCTGCCCACTGCGCTGAGCAGCACGAGTTTGCTATCGTCGGCAGCAGCTGTGCTCAGGGCACTCTGGACTTCTTTCATTACCTGGAAGTCACCAGAAGGGAAAGTGGCAAAGAGTATTTCTGATACGAAATCCTAAAAGCATTTTGTTCCTGGATAATCTGGACCCAGAGAAGTGCAGAAGCCGGATACCGTTCCCTTTGTCTACCACAATTTAAGTAATTCACAAACTTCTTCTTTTCTATAAGCAGAGATTGGGAATGCTGGGGACAGTGTAAGTTCCGTAACTAATTATGAACAGAGTATAATTAGAAAGACACGTAAATCTGAGTTACCTTAATATTCTAATCGTTGGGACTTTCAGTAGATGAGGCAAGTTACACAGGATACTTGGCACTTCCACAGTTTGGACAGCAGGTGGCACATTCAACCAGTTGAAAGAAACTAGGGTTCCCTGCCCTTTTTTTCTTTTCCCTTTTAACACCAGCCTACCACGCGTGGGACAGAAACCCCAGAAGTTTGGTGCATGAGTATATCAAGCATAGGCACATTAGCACGGAGTCGTTTTAGAAGGGCGTAAGACCACTGAAAATGATCTCTATAGAGAAGCATTTACAAATAACCAATGAAGGGACTCTGCAGTTTAAAAATGTACCGGGGACCAGCCCTGAACTGGTTTGTCATGTGACCTTGGCCAGACATACAAACTTCGTGTAGTTTGGTTTTCCTGTCTGGAAAAAAACTTGACTGAGCTGCTCACAAGTGGAAAACAACGGCCAGAATGTAGAATCTTACGAAGGCACAGCGCGGGTTCCAGTACTTTCCATCTTAGGTAGTTTAGAGTTTGTTTCTGAACCTCTGCAAGCACCTATCTCCCGGGATCCCTGAACGCCAGCTTTGCCTGGTCCTCCCGGCAACGAACACGTGCCCAGGTCCCTGCAGCGGGAACGAAGTTCCACGACGATGCCGAAGACCCGTAGCAATGATGTAACACCCTCTGAAGGGCCTGGGACCCCGGCCGTTTTAATCTTGTCTGAACAAAGCTAAAGAAAAGCACGTGCCCACATGCACTTCAAATGCGAGTCTGGGTAGGCCCCCACGGCCCGCAGGTGAGAGCTGGTGACCTGGAGGTGGCCGCTCCCCCTGCCCAGCACAGCCCCACCCCGGGGCACGGAGGCGGACCCCGAGGCGCGCTCGGCCCCAGCTGCGCTGGCATGAGCATGCAGGCACAGTGCGGTACGGAGCAAGCCCGCCCAGCCTCACCCCTGCTTCCTACCTTCTGGTGGGACTGCGCAACCGCCCAGAAGGCGAGTTAGAAAGGGCCCAAAGAGCACCGATTTGGCAAAGCAGGCCCCGGATACAAGGGCGTGGAGAAACATGAAGCACAAAGCAGCTCAAGGAACGTCTCTCACCTCTGGGTTTAGCGAGTTATTCTCTGACGATTTTGTTGACAACAAGATGTGGGTGAAGCCATCCTGCTTCCTGACGACAATATCTCTGTATCTGTAGGCACTTTCTGTTTGCCTCACACTGAAACGCAACCGCTTGTCAAAAGGCTGGTCTCTTCTGTCGTCAATAAATTTCCTTTTCCCGGCTGTCACTCCTGTAACAGATGTCTGTATGTTGGTTGTTCCATTGGCTGTTAATGCATCCATAAACGGAGACGAACCTGCCGAGAGTTTGAAATCACAGTGGTCTGTGATGTCCAGCTACTAATTCCCTCCCCGGTGTCGTCTCTGAATTGGGTAAAAGCGCTTATTACGAACCCACGACTTCATGTATTAAAAGCGAGGCTGTTAAAAAGTCTACTTTTATTTTTACAAAAGATTTTAGTTATTCATTTGAGAGAGAGAGAGACAGCACAAGAGCACAAGCAGGGGGAGGGGCAGAGGGAGAGGGAGAAGCAGGCTCCCCATTGAGCAGGGATCACAATGCGGGGCTCGATCCCAGGACCCCAGCAACACGACCTGAGCCAAAGGCAGATGCTTAACCGACTGAGCCACCCAGGTGCCCCTAAAAAGTCTGCTTTTAAAGGCATTTGTTTTCCTTCAAAGTCTGACAAGGAAATCATCCTCTTGCTTATCTTGCCTAAAAAATATAGATAGAAAGTACTTGCTGAAAAGAAGCTACAAAATTTGAGACCTCTCAAGAATGGGATTAAAAGAGAATGGGTCTCACCAAGCGTACCTATTCCAGGCTCGAGAAGTTGAAGGAAAAAAGGAAATCGGTTCAAGAAAATATTATTATTTGAGCCAAAGCCATTCAGTTGAAATTTTTTTCTGAATGCAAGATCGGTGTGTACGGACACGCCACGTGGCCACCTGTTTCTGCTGGTCCACAGGTGGGGGTGCCGTGGCCGCCACTGCAGACCACGCCCCCTTGGGGGGCACTCAAGCCTCTCAGGAGTTCTTTCTTCTGATGCCTTGGGATGTGACTGCTCTCTGCCCACTGCTCCCAGTTCCACATTTTCCAACAGCCTTCTAAGTACAATTTCAAGACAATGCTCTTTCCTGCCACATAAAGTGTTCTGCTAATTTTCCCTCCTATGTCAGTTCTCAGCATCAATGTGGTTGCTGTGTCTTAAACACATGGTCTCCTGATCTTAGTATTTCTTATAATAAAGGCAAGAGATTCATTTAATGCTTTCCTAGAGTTATCAAGTTACATCAGAGTAAGAATTCAAGTATTAATGAATAATTATAGCCCTATTCATACGAACTGAGTATTATCTCACCTGGTAATGAATATACAGAGCCTTCGGGTAGGAGAAGAAAGGGAAAGAAATGTAAGAAAACTGGTTCAAGCTTTACTAATAAAATTAGCAGAGGTTCTTGGAGGGTCAGAAATATTTCCTCCACAGTTAAAGAAAATAAGCCAAGGCCACCAGGAAACACTCAGGAATGGACATCTAGAGAAGTCAAATAATCTCCTTCGTAAAACAACAGGACTTTCATTCAATTGGTAGAAACACTTCAGAGGTTTTTAAAAAAAAAAAAAAAAATTCAATTTTTTGAAATTTTGGAAGAGGCTACAGCCTCTACTGTGTGCAATATGGTTCAAGAATCCACAAATGTAAAAAGATCTATGGTAAGAGGCCTCCCACCACCTTTGCTCTCCATCTGCCCAGCACCCTCACCCTCCAGTTAGCTACCGAGTATGGTTTGCCGGGATCCTTCCACAGTGTCTTGATGTATACACAAGCAAGTAAGAATAAAAAGATTTCCACCCTCCTTTAAAAAACACAAGTGGTAGTTCACTAGACATAGTATTTTGTCCTATCTTGCTTTTATCATTTGACAGTATCTCAGAACTTGTCTTGGTGGGTCAGTTTCCTTGTTCTTTTCTAAGGCTGCATACCAGTGCACTGAATGGATGTTCTATAATCCATTTTACCGATCCACACTGCAATAAATGCTAATATTACCTTGGCCTCTGTCATTCCAATGCTGGCAAGTATTTCCAATTGAAAGAGCATTTGATAGGCTGCTGTTACCAGGAACACAGGGTATCCTGAATCTGAGGAGGCTAGCAAGGATCCTTTTTCTTTAACTTTCAACCTCTCCTCCATCAGAACCTTCCCCATCTGTGTTCTCTCTGTCCACAATCTTCAACACACTCCACTGTAGCTAGAGGCAACATGACCAGATGACTTCTTGGGTAACAGGGAAATGGATCACAGATGACCCTGAAACCATTAAGCCTGGGCGCCCAGGAGATGGGGCACCACAGGGGAGTCTCACGTAGCCGGGGGAGGAGAACAGAAACTTCATTTTATCTACAGTTATTATTCAGGTGTAGATGCCCCAGAGATCAGAAGTGGGGGCCGGAGAAGTCAGGGTGGAGATGAGTACTTGGGAGCTGGTGCCTGGAAACGATGGCTGAATCGAGAAGCAGGAGCTCCAAAGGGAAGAGCGAGGAGCTGGAGGGCCACGTGCAGGGCCAGGAGGCAGCGGGGAAGCAGAAAGGCAGTAAGAGGCTCCCCTCAAAGGAAGGGGAAGATGCTGTGGCCATGAGGACCTGTCAACAGTGGCATATGCCGCAGAGAGGTGGAGGAGAAAGGAGGCAAGGCAACGGAGGGGAGGTTAGAAGCCATTACTAAACTCGGGCAAGCAGTGTCACTGCAGTGCTAAGGGTAAAAAAGCCAGACTGCAGGATACAATGGAAGACAGATAAAAGTTGTTAAATAAAAAAGCATGCCTGTTCAAATCAAGAATCTGTTAACATGCTGTTTTAAGGAGCACAGAACTACAATTGCCAGGTGAGAGGATGCTGATCTGGAGGAGGGGATAGATGACAACGCTGACTTCCCTGCCTAAAAAGAGACCGCACGGGAGCCATCCTGTGCAGAGGCAAGCCGGAGGCCGCCTGACTCGGAGGCGAGGGTGATGGGACAAAAGCAAAGTGAGTGGGGATGGGCTGGAGGCTGTGGCGTGCCCAGGAAGGGGCGGTTCTGGCAGACAACACAGGCCAGTGTGCTCGGAACAACAGGTGAGAGGGTCTGGATTTTTAAGAGTTACTAACCCCGAACTGAATTAATTGGCACTGTATCAGAAGGTAGTGAGAAGGACCCAGCAACACAGGGGAAGGGCTGTTGAGGGCCAGGTAGCTATTTTCGGCCAGGACAAAGTCTGCTGACTTTGGATTGGCCCCTTTTCCCCCTGAACTGCTCTTGCTTCTCTCAGTCTCTTTTGTTTCCTTGTTTAAAAGGCACGCATTCCTTAACCCTACAGGCAGATTTCCTGGGGGCTTCTTTCCACAGAAGCAGGATTTCTAGGCTATGGGGTCCATGTTGCCTTTATATGTGAGCTTCACAATAAGCCCATTTTCTTTTCTTGGAGGCAACAGGTCCTATGGAGCTATCCGTGGTTCTGCAAATGTGGAAATGGATTCATGCTGGCTCATGCTGACCAGGCTTGTTGAACTTGGCCTTAACCTCCTTGTTAAAACTGCACTGGTTCACTGGTGCCATCATGGTCCCTGCTGATTGCAGGCCCTGTGATCTTGCCAGTGCCTCAACTACCACACCCACCCCAGCAGGACTCCTGGGACCCTCTGTTATTTCCCTCTGGGGCCATGTAACATCGAACCATGCCCTATGTGGGTAAAGTGTTCACAGCAGGGCTGAGTCTTGGAATCGGACTGCCAGCATGAGCTGGGTCCTGAACCCCCCCCGAGCCCCTCCCCCACTGTCATCTGTGCCCCTCAGCCCCTCACTCATGACAACCCAGCCATGGCGGTCTTTCACCCATTCTGGCTTCGTGCTCACCTCAACGCCTTTGTACTTGCTGCTCCCTCTGCCTAGAATGTCCTTGTCCTACAGCCTCAAACGGCTGGTTCCTCCTGCTCGTCTGGATGGCAGCTTGAGCATCGCGTCCACAGACGAGCCTCTATGGAGTGCCCCTCTAATGTGGGCCCCTCTCAGCTACACTCACGTTGCCCCCATTTGTCTTCCTCACAGCCCTCCTCACCAAAGGTATTTCTTCCTCATTTGATTTTTTTTTTTTAAAGATTTATTTATTTGAGAGAGCGAGAATGAGAGAGAGAGAGAATACATGAGAGGGGGGAGGGTTAGAGGGAGAAGCAGGCTCCTCGCCGAGCAGGGAGCCTGATGTGGGACTCAATCCAGGGACTCCAGGATCATGACCTGAGCCTAAAGCAGTTGCTCAACCAACTGAGCCACCCAGGCGCCCCCTCATTTGATTTTTGATTCATGGTGTATATGTTGTTGCCCTACTTCACTGAGCTCCTTGACAGCAGGGTCCCTGTCTGTCTCCTTTGCTAATGTACCCTCAGGGCTTGGAACACTCAATACTGAAGAAATGAATGGAAAGGCCCTTCAAGTCCCATCAGCCCGGCTCCCTCCACGCAGGGATGAGAAGTTAAGTGGCCTGCCCAACGTCACACGGCTGATCACCTGATGCCAATCCGGGGACAGCAAGCAGTACGCTTTAGAGCACAATCAACTGCTAATGACCAACCTAAAAGGTAAACACTGAGATTCAGAGAAAAATGCCCTCCACAAGTAAACTGTGTGAAAATTTACTGTGACTCCCTAGAGCAAAAGCTCTGATGACAAAGTGGAGCAAATGTTCTCAGTGAGCTGACCGTTCCTTCAGGACCTGGATTCAGAGACTACTAAATGCCTTCCTAGGATTTACTGGCAGAAAAGCCAGCGAGGAACAAACCCATTTTAGTGCCTCTCCTAATAAATGATATTCTTTTAACATGCTTGAGAGCAAAAAGGATCCCCTCAAACATGTGTTTAACCTGTTAGAATTCACTGCTTCAAAAAGCATGTCTCTCTAAAAATGAAATGCGCCTTCTGCTTCCAAACCTAAAGAAACAGTAGCTGCATTTCTAGCAAGAAGGAGAAAACTGGAAAAAAAAAAAAAAATTTATCCAACAACTGTTTCAGATGCTGGACAACAGGCAGGGCAGGACCACGTTCCCAGCATGAAGGGGACCAAGCATGGTGAGCCCAACAACGTCCCAGGCTTTCTGCCTGGAGGCCATTTCCACACTGTAGGTACAGGCAAGGGACACCGTGACAGCCCAGCGGAAGTCCTAAAATCAGGAGGAGCTCAGGAGGCTCTACTTTGTGGGGTGGGGTACTGAAAAGGAGGGAGCTCCACAGAAAGTTCCAGAACTGCCTAGGGATCCTCTTGAGTCTTTCTTGAACACCAGTCTGAGTATGCACGAGGTGAAACTCCACAAGGTTTGGCAGACAACAACTTTTGAAGAAAAAATTACCTATAAGCCATATAACTGCCAAAGTGCACATGGGGCTGGGAATTGTCACCAGCCAGAATGGAGAGACTTCACTGAACACCCGGGACACTGGGTTGAGACCCCAGAACAGGCACATATCAGTAGAACTAATCTAGCTCTAGAACAAAGGATACTCTAGAACTACACTAACAACACTTAAAAATAAGCCTTGAAAGGATCAAACTGATCTGCAAGTTAACAACTGGCTGTCAGAACAAAACTAACACTTTTAAAAGCATACAAAACCAGCGCCCCAAAATGTAAAAGTCCCAACATTTAGCAGCCAAAAAATTACAGACATGCAAAGAAGCAGAAAAATCGGACCTATGATTAAGATTAAATCATTTAATAGAGATCTAAAAATGAGAGGCGATGGAGTAACAGAAAAGGACATTTCCAAAATGGTTATAAATCACCTCAGTGTGCTCAAGAATTTAAATGACAACATGAACATATGAATTTCACTGGTATGTTTAACAGATTAGATGCTACACAAGAAAAGATCAGAGAACTTGAGACCTATCACCAGATTCTATCCAAAATGAAGCACACAGAGAAAAAAGAAAAACCAAACAGTAGAACCCAAGTGCCCTTAGGATGACATCAAACAATCCAGCATATGTATAATTTGAGTCCAAGAAATGGTGTGTGCATGTGTGTAAAAAACATCTGCAGAAATCATGGCTCAAAGTTTTCCATATCTGGGGCATCTGGGTGGCTCACTTGTCAAGCATCTGCTTTCGGTTCAGGTCATGATCCCAGGGTCCTGGGATCGAGCCCTGCATCGGGCTCCCTACTCGGCGGGAAGCCTGCTTCTCCCTCTCCCACTCCCCTTGCTTGTGTTCCCTCTCTCGCTGTGTTCTGTCAAATAAATAAATAAAATCTAAAAAAAAAAAAAAAAAAAAAAGTTTTCCATATCTGATGAAAACCAGAAGCTTACAGACCCAAGAAGCTTAACAAATACCAACCAGGATAAACACAAAGAAAACAAAAGTAAGGCACATCATAATCAACCTGCAAAAGCTAGTGATAAAGAGAAAATCTTCAAAGTAGAGAGAGAGAAAAAGACCTACAGGTAGAACAACATAACAACAACTGCATATTTATCTTTGAAAGTAGAGAAGACCGTGGAAAAGGCATGGCATCTTTAAAGTGCAGGAAGCAGGGGCGCCTGGGTGGCTCAGTGGGTTAGGTGTCTGCTTTTGGCTCAGGTCATGATCTCAGGGTCCTGGGATTGAGCCCCACGTCGGGCTCTCTGCTCAGCGGGGAGCCTGCTTCTCCTTCACCCTCTGCCCCTCCCCACCACTCATGCTCTCTCTCTCAAATAAAATCTTAAAAAAAAAAAAAGTGCAGGAAGTAAAAAATAGCATATAGCACACATGCAGCCTATTTGTCCTTCAGAAACAGGAGAAATAAAAATTTTTCCAGACGAAAGAAGAGAAAATTGGTAGCCAGCAGACCTGCACTACAAGAAATGCTAAAGGAAGTTTTTCAAGGAAAATGAGAGCTGACAGAAGCTTGGACATACACAGAAGAATGCAGAGCACCAGCAGTGGTAAACATATGGGGAAAAGTGAACCTGCACAGACTGTAGCTAGGTTTAGTTAACTATAAGTAGGAGGCAATAACTGGCCTCCTCACAAAACCACATCAAACTAACCAGAGTGAGTAAAAACCACTCTGTGTGCACTACATAAATACGTGACGGTATCCTCAAGAAATCGACCACTTTCTGGAAAAATATGAATTCTCAAGACTGATCTCGGACACAACAGAAACAAAGAGAAAGAATAACTGAGGAAAGATAAAAAGTAAAGTTGAAGAACTGCCCCCAAAAGCGCTTTGGGGCTGGGCACGGTAGGAGCCGTGGACTACAGAGGAAAACGGCTTCAAGGTTCCGAGAGAAGGAGGAAATCTACCAAATTCATTTTGTGAAGAAGAGAATTTCACTCTGATGTCCGGACTTGACGCTGATAACACAAAACAAAACCACAGGTCAATTTTACTTATGACTTGTGACACCACAGTGCCATTTTATTAACACCAAATATTACAAAGCTATCTATCTCGATTTTAATTCTAACAGACTTCCAATTGCAACCTCAGTGGCTAAGATTTGGCTGGAAAACAAGCTAAGAAATTTTTGAAGAGAATGAGTGAAATGCACCTTGCTAACTATATATTTATAGCTTTAAGGGCATGGTTTTAGCATAGAAGATGACCAACTAGATTTAACCTAGGACTAGTTCCTATGATGATGACAATCTACGGCGTTACAGATAAATAGAAGTCGGTAAGGATCATTCAATAAGTGGTAATGAAAAAATCAAGTAGTTAATTTTCTTAAAACAGTCTATGTTGTTACTCAAAATAAAACACAGACACACGCAAGAGATGAGCACAGAAAAATTCATTTCAAGGAATAAAACACCAAAACACAAAAAATTGATCTCACAAATAAAAAATGAAACGATCTTTTCTACCTACGGATTAGGAAACCTTTTTTTTTTTTTTTTTAAGATTTTATTTATTTGAGAGAGCGAGGAAGAGAGAGAGAGAACACGAGTAGGGGAGGAGGGTAGAGGGAGAGGGAGAAACAAGCTCCCCGTGGAGCAAGGAGTCCAATGTGGGACTCCATCCCGGGACCCTGGGATCATGATCTGAGCCGAAGGCAGACACTTAACTGACTGAGCCACCCAGGCGCCCTAGGAAACCTTTTTAAATATGGCAGTTAGATCAGGACTGGTGAAGAGCACACATACATAAATGGATACACTTCTGGAGAGCGATTTTTATAAGGTGTGTCCACCAACCTCTGCCCTTGTAATTCCACTTTTAGAATTCTACTTCTAACAAAAGAAAAAGAAATTAGATGAGGGCATGTTTTCACTTATTCAAATAACTTTATTTTTAAAATGGAAAAACTGTAAAAAGCCCTAACTCTAATAGTAAGGAAATGGTTCAATGACCAACGAGACACATCCATCCGCCTGACACATCATGGGGATGTTCATGAAGACTGTTATAACATCCAGGTCCGTAAGTGTGTTACAGTAGTTACCATTTACATTATATGTTACATATGCCAAGCTTTTAACATAAATCTGATTTAAATCCATCAGGGGACACCTGAAAGTGGGGCTGCATCTGCAGATCTGTCTCTCAAGCTTGTGTTCTTTTACTTTGTTACTCCCAAGATTATATAGCAGAGAAATGAAAATGAAAGATATCAAAAGGTGTAAGTAGTGTAATCAACAATGTTTACATGTGAGTTTATTAGAAATGCAGATACGTGAAAATGTTAGTAATGGCTCTTTCTTGGTGAAAGAGATACGGGTGATTTTTATATTCTTGGTATTTTGTAAATTTCTACAATATCCTACTGATGTCAGGGGAAGGAGTACTTGAAAACAGACTATAGCAACCAAAATCCAGACAAACATTTCTGGGATATTATTTTTAAATAGGTAAAGATTTATTGGTATTTCTCTAAGTGTATTATAGTTTAGGGTTGTTTAATCCAAAGTTCGTAAATGTAGTATATTGTTAAGGCAGTTATGGGTCTGAGCTGCAGGAAAGTTCAAAACCAGCTGTTACTTTCTTTAGTCTAAAGTTACAGAGCAAGCACTACAGAGTCTATAGAATTATTAACCCTCCTTTACAGAGTTTAACATTTCAAAACATTGTCCTCCACATCTTCTAGACCTAATCCTATTTAGCCATACAAATGCCTACCACTTATTCAGATTATATAATCTGCAAACTGAAATCATTAACAGAAAACTTGGAACATGGAAGTAAAAGGGAGGCTTTAAACATCAGTATCCCTTTTATCCATAACATGTTAAATGAATGAAGACTTTATAAATAACTATAAAAGTCTCTTTGCTCCAATTCCTTCAAATACAGGTCCCTGTCTGTAGGGAATCTCTGGGTCTAAGGCCATATATGCTTATTCTGAGCTGTCTTTATAAAAGACAGTAATGTATGGTCAGGGCTGCTATAATGCTTTGCTCCAACATGACTGATCTATTAGGAACAATTCTGAGCATACTGCAAATTTCACCTTCTGTTTATGCCTGATTTTGTCTGGAGACAGCTGAATGTACGCACAACTCAGGTGACTCTACTTGGGCAGGAACACACAAAACACACACCTCCACCAGCCACCCCCGCTTTCTGTGTGCTTTCAAGATGCCCCTTCCACTGCCTCACAGTAACCCTTCCCGCGCCCACTTCCACCAGCAAACTGCATGTCTCTTTCATGATAACGTGCCATATTTATTGCAGTATTTACGTTTTTCTTAACCATTTCATATGTCCAACTGTAGTACTACTTTTATTAGGGTCCTTCCTTATTTTTAAACATGCCAGTGACACAGTTTTTGAGTGCTGGGCCCCTATCCATTTCCCACCTAAGCCTGGTGGTTTTTAGTGCATGATTTTGCATAGTGTGGTAATTTTCAAGAATGCATACGTTTGCATTAAGCAGGACTGGCTGTAAGTTTTCTTTCCGCTGCTCAGTATCAAAGTCATTCTTTTTGCCTCAGTCGAGAAAGAATTTATTCACAGTCACGTTTTAGACCTGGCCTTAAAAATAAAGCCATCTAACTAACGATTTGCTTCAAGTGGCCATACATAAACCAACAAGCAACTGCTCAATGGGGAATGAGGATGGAAATGCGTACGATCAAACTCCACATTCAGAGATCTTTGGTCTTCATTAGTCCAATCCTTCCCGGAAGGATGCAGGGGCTCCACCCAAACGCTACTACTGTTGTCCCCACCCCACCAGAGTGGGCTTCCACAGCAAAGGGCCCCAAGGTTTCCAGAGCTGAAGGGAGATTCTCCAACTGGAGAGAGCAAAGTGTTGTGTGTTTGTGTTCCAAAGCCCGTAAGCGCGCTCAGCTTTCTCTGTGTGATCCATTCCTTTGTTCTCAACAGCAGGTTGCTCCCAAATCTCTATCTCTACCCACAAATCCGTCTTTAGAGCTCCACGTTCACTTTCAAGCTAGTTACATCCCTTTTTGTTTCAAAGAGCAATACCTGCCACCACAATCCTCCCCAGGAGACCTGTGTTTAAGGGCAATGGTACCTGAAAGGCCATCCCAGCCACCCTTGATGTGAGGAGGAGCTCCTCCCCTCCCCTTCAGATCACATTGCTGGCCACAGCCACATCTTTCTTGTCCCACGTCAGTTAGGGGGGACATCTAGTCCCCACTTGTCACCCTGCAGGAGGGTTAGGAGAGTGCAAATGGTGTTTAGAATCTGTCAACACTTGTTTTCCTGTGACTCGAAGCCTACCTAGACTCTTCCTGGTAGGTCCCTCAGGATTAGCCCACAGGACAGGTCCCCTACCACAGGTAAGATGTGCCTGACGACCACCTGCAGCTCTGGATTTGGGATTCAGAGATCAAGTGCAAGCTCACTTTTACATCACCACTGAGGCCCCTGAATGCTGTGCTTGGGGATGCTTTATTTTTGTACAGTGTGTTAGGACAAACCCTAACTTAGAAATGTAAATTAGCCACTTAAGACATGGAGCCTCTTCATCATACACATTTAATGTAATCAAATTGAAATATAAGAATCGTTATCATTAAGAGTAAGTCTGGGGGTGCCTGGATGGCTCATCGGTTAAGCATCTGACTCTTGATTTCAGCTCAGGTCGTGATCTCAGGGTTGTGGGCTCGAGCCCTGTGATGGGCTCTGCTTTGTCCTCTTCCTCTGCCCCTCCGCCAGCTTGTGCTCTCTCTCTCTCAAATAAAATCTTAAAAAAAAGAGAATAAGTTGGTTCAATTCCTTTTTTAAGATTTTATTTATTTATTTGTCAGAGAGAGAGAGAGCACAAGCAGGGGGAGCAGCAGAGGGAGAGTTCGGAGAAGCAGGCTCCCGCTGAACAGGGAGCCCGATGGGGGACTCGATCCCAGGACTCTGGGATCATGACCTGAGCTGAAGGCAGATGTTTAACTGACAGAGCCACCCAGGCGCCCCAAGTCTGTCCAGTTTCTACTGCACAAACACATCTCCCCTGTCCTGTCCATTCCCAATGTCTGGCTATGCTGTGGATGCACCAGATTCCCTGCCTCCCCGGCGCCCCGCCCCGCCCATGTGTTCTAGTCATTACGTACTACTGCTCCAGCCTCTGGACCCCGAAAGATAGTACAAGTAGCACAGCAAACGGGAGGGAAGGCCAGACTATCCTTGGTGACCACCACCACACTTTCCACAAACGTGCTGGAAACCACAGCAATGTTCTGCCAGATAAGCTACTTGCCCAGGCCAGGCGAAACTGCCAGAGTCATTCCACGATCCTGATGCCTGAGGCAGGTGCCTTCCTATTCCAGCAGTCGCAGCGACTGTCGTCCACGCTGGGTCTAGATGAGAAGGCCCTTTTCTCCTAACCATTTCAGTATGGCTACCCTACACCTAGACTGTTCATCAGCTCTGGGTTTCTTTGTCGAGGGGTGGACAGGTGGGTGGGTGCTGTATGACCTTCCCCCGTGCTATACACAACAGTGCTTTGCAAGCTCTGGGACACAAAATCCATTTCGTGGATACCAATCAGTATTCATGTACTTAGAAAAGACTAGGAAACACCAGAGACCGTGGCCTAGCAGCACCCAGGCCAGCAGATGACAGGTATGTCTTACTGCGGCTGCACTGGAGAAGTTTGGGAAGGCTGCTCAGACTGCCGAGCACCGTGCAAGCAGCAACCATCCAGAGAGAAAGCCCGGGCAGTGCTTCTGTGCATGGCCCTCACAAGGGGTCCCCCTGACGGCCCCAACCGGGCCGCGGTGTCGCCTGTTGAACCCTCCAGCACTTGTCACACTGGGCTGTGAGGAGCCGACTCCCCTGAGGAGGACACCTCTGTGCCTGGACCCCAGCATGGCACGTGACTCCTGGGTAGCATCTGATAAATGAATAAATCTGGGATCCAAGCACCCGTCAATCTGATCTGCATGCTTCTGCTTTCTCAACAGCGTCACCAAGGTCTCCCCTCCCTGGCATCATGTCTTCCCTCACTTGGCAATGGGAAGAAGGGACAGATGCATTATCACCCTGCACCCTCACATTCAGTTTGTTAACGCCTCCTCAGCCCTGCCCCTGCGTTGCTCTGTTGATTCGCCTGGTTTTCATAGTGATTATTCTGTATCCTGACCACTCCATCAGCCTCACTGCTCCCTGGCTTCTAGTTTTGCGACCGGACGCTAGCCAGGGCCAACTCTTATGGCCACAATGGCTTTCCTCAAACCTTTTTATTGAGTATCTGCCCTATAAGACAAGAACCAAAAAAACCTCAAACTTAAAACTTATCGGGTCAATAATTAAGGTTTTCCATACGTTGGGGCTCGTTTGCATCTCTGACATTATCTCCTAAGAATTAATCAGCCACTCTGCTCCGGGTTCCAGGCACAAGCATTTGCATCCCAGCTATTTAGTATGAGCGAGGGCCACGCTAGCTGGCCGAGCGGGTTCCAAAACTTTGTACTGAGCGGCTACTGGCACAGTATTAGCACTCAGAAATACTCCGAACAGCTCATTCTCTAAGGAGCAAAAGAATACTTAAGAATGGAGGCTGCATAAAAGGCATTTCAGCCCGTGAGGCATACAAATCATTTCCTTGAAACTACTAAATAACTCACAAATGCTAGAAATATACTCAAAGCAGATGAAGGGAAAACCGTGAAATGAATTAGTTAAAGAAGCTGAGAGTACACAGAATTAGGAAGCATTCTGAAAATCAACAGAAAAAAGAACATAAGCTGTGGTTTCAATTAAAATCATCCTGTGTAATAAATTAACTTTCAGAAAGAACCAACCTAAAAATATTAGGTATGAAAAAGCAATGTGGAGACTTAAAAAGAAAAATACTATTTTGAGATAAAAAGTAGCAACTGATGAGACTCTAACTTTAAGATTTTATTTATTTATTTGAGAGAGAGAGAATGAGAGACAGAGCACGAGAGGGAAGAGGGCAGAGGGAGAAGCAGACCCCCTGCTGAGCAAGGAGTCCGATGCGGGACTCGATCCCAGGACTCCAGGATCATGACCTGAGCCGAAGGCAGTCGCTTAACCAACTGAGCCACCCAGGCGCCCGAGACTATGTAACTTTAAATAACCTAGAGTTAATGCCAGTTTTCTATATGAGATCAGCCTGATTAAACCAAAGAATTACGAACCAGGATATACACAACAATATAGTCTTTGATATGGGAATTACAATGTTTTGCCATTGGTAGCAGGGGTTCTCATCAGGACTAGGCAGTAGAATCATGAGGCAGGTTTTTACAAAATGCTCCTTGGGCCACATTCCCAGCTCCCCGGGGCTCCTGGGAGTGGAGCACTGGCGCCTTCCCCGTGTGATGCTGACGCACGCTGAGGGCTGAGGACCATGGCTGTAGGTAAGTGGGTTTGGTGTCTTCCACTGATGTAGCACACTTGGGGTCTAAAATAGGACATTCGGGGCAACCCAAAGGAAAACGCCTAAGTCAGAAGACGGAGACCAGATTAGCAGTAACATTTCCTCCAAATCAGAGGAAGGGTCATTAAGGTCCGAGTAATTGAAACAAATAAGAAAATGGGAAAAAAGAAAAATAATATTTGATTCTTAGAAGAAGTAGAGAACACTGGAAAGAACATAAGGAAATGCTAAAACAGATTAAAGAGGGGCATTAGGAAATGTATAGAAACTCAAAATACTCAAAGATATTCAACGTGACTGGTTTTTTTCCAATAACGAATTTATTGAGTAAGTCAAAGGAAACAGTAAAAACTCAGGACCTGGTAACCAAAAAGGAGTTTTCAGGTGCTGGTCAATACCAACAAGATCATACTGCCTTCCTCTTTAAAGACTGCATTTCAGGAAACATGCTCACAATATCAGTTAAATAGCCTCAAATAGCCTAACGGTTGGTTCTTTTATTACTTGGATTTATAATTTTTCAGTAATATCATTTAGGAAAGGTAAAATGTCGATATTCCGCTTAATCACCTTCCTTCAAAGTGGATTTCCCATTCACTGACAACTATTTCTTTTTTCTTATTCTTTACCAAAAGCAAGGGGAGAAACCCAGTGATCAATCAGACTAGTCTCTAAGAGGAGGTAAGAAGAGGTCAGAGAAATAAATGGAGGCTGAGGGACTACAACGAACACACACAGGCTCATCCATAATTGCAGGGTGCAATATGGGGCTTGTCACTAAATCCCCCCTTTACAAGATGAAAACTCAAGATCCAGAGAGGTTAACAGCCTTGCCTGAGGTCACTGAGTGGTGAGGAAGCAGAAAGTGGAGATCACACTGAGGCCCATGCACTCGATGCACAAATGTGGTCTCCATCATGCCTAGCTTCCTGATGTGGCACAAAGATACACATGTGGAAAGCTAAAGAGCAGAAGGTAAATGATATAAATGAGTGATTAGTGACAATGACGGCCTTAAATGTCTTCCAGAAGATGAGAAACATCTCCAGTAATGCCGTTTAAGACTTCACAGAGTTGGATTTTAACTGGCTCAAGTACTTTTTGCACATAGTAAGTGCTCAGTAAATGTGTTGAAGATAACTCATAAAAAAACCAGAATATGGCATATTAGGGTACCACGCTATTAGCAAAGAAACGGATGGCCAGATATAAATTCAAAGGACTTTGATGAAGGTTTGCCATTAAAAAAACCAAGATGGAAAAGAACTGGCTGAAATCAGCCTTTTAAGGGTTATACCAAGTTAAAAATAAGAAGTTAAAAAGAAAATAGACTGAATGCTGGAGGCAATGGAGAAGGCTTATAGGGGGTCAACAGCTCACCTACCTGCCTGTAACAACCAAAATTCTTACTACCTAGCCAGGCATGGGAAGGGGCATTCTGATACCTCAAAAATAGCCTAATCTTAATTTTGCTTTTATGTATCTCTCCATATCGTTTGCAAAAGTCTCAAATAAAATATAAGCAAACAATTTAAAATATTTTTTTTATCGTGGATATATGAAAAATTTACCATTTTAACTATGTTTAAGGGCATTAAGTATATTCATCCTATTTGTGCAACCATCACTACTATCCATCTCCAGAATGCTTTCCATCTTACCAAACCAAAACTCTGAACTCATTAAACAAGAACTCTCCGTTTCCCAATAACCATCATTCTACTTTTTGTGTCAATGAATCTGACTACTCTAGATACCTCCTCTATACGGAATTGTATGAATTTGTCCTTTGTGCCTGGCTTATTTATAATGCCTTCAAGGTTCACCCATGTTGCAGCATGTGTTAGAGCATCATTTCTAAGGCTAAATGACATTCCATTGTACATATAAGCCATATTTTGTTTATCCATTCATCCATCAATGGATATTTCTGAGCTGTTTCCAACTTTTTGGCTACTGTGAATAATGCTGCTATGAACATGAATGTATAAATATTTGAGTCCCTACTTTCAATTCTTTGGATAGTTCACCTAGAGGTGGAATTGATAATTCTATGGATTATATAGAAATATCTGTATCTGTTGATATAGAAGTGGATCATTTGATAATTTCATGTTTGTTTTTTTTGAAATTATATTTACTATTTCCCTAAATTAGTTAGAATGTGTTTAATTTGTAATTATAATCAAACTCTTGGAGAAGATCCAAATCATGGACTGGATGGTGATTACTTCCACTTCAGTGCTATTTTTTGTTTTCTTTTCCTGAGATTAGAAACCAGAGAATACAAGGATGTAAAATCCTTTACATGTTGAAGAGGGGTTAATATAATCAAAGATACATTGCACAAAGATCCACAGCCAATTCTGAGGGGCTTAGTTTATAGACAAAACCCTCATAAGATACATCATTTGTTTCTTTTTATGGCCAGAAATTGTTTTCTGCTAGCCAATCTTGCAGTTTTTTTGTTTTGTTTTTTTTAAAGATTTTATTTATTTATTTGACAGAAAGAGAGAGACAGCGAGAGAGGGAACACAAGTAGGGGGAGTGGAAGGGAGAAGCAGGCCTCCCGCTGAGCAGGGAGCCCGATGTGGAGCTTGATCCCAGGACCCTGGGATCATGACCTGAGCCAAAGGCAGACGCTTAACGACTGAGCCACCCAGGCGCCCCCAATCTTGCAGTTTTAATGTACACAAAGTAGTCATGTGCTTCCCTGAGGTTAGGATCCAGGCCTCATCAAGCTTGTGCCTCTGGTTCTGAGCACTAACCTTGTTATTAAGGTCACTCAGAGTTTGCTGAATGACATTGTGACAGTAGGAGAATAAGAAGAGCTTAGGGATTTTTGGGGCGCCTGGGTGGCTCAGTAGTTAAGCGTCTGCCTTCGGCTCAGGTCATGATCCCAGGGTCCCGGGATCAAGCCCCGCATCGGGCTCCCTGCTCGGCCAGGAGCCTGCTTCTCCCTCTCCCATTCCGCCCGCTTGTGTTCCCTCTCTAGCTGTCTCTCTCTCTGTCAAATAAATAAAATAAAATCTTAAAAAAAAAAAAAAAAAAAGAACAACTTAGGGATTTTTGTTCTTTAGAACAGAAACACTCCAATAAGCAATGTCACTGTAAACTATGCAAACATCTACACTCAGTTCAGAGTATAACTAGAGATAATCAAGAGTCCTTGGCCATGTTTTAAAGTTCTGAGGTATAAAGGTCAGTATTCTACAGCATTATTATATGTAGAAGAATCCTCTGTCAGTTTTAATCTTCATTTTGAGTTGTGTTGAGCTCCTCAGAGAGCATTAATCTCTAAAGGGATTTGGATTCCTAAATCTAGAAAAGCAATGAAGTCCTTAATAGACCAAAGGAAATTTAGGCATCCATCTTTACTCAGCTCTTCAACACATATGGTGATAATATACAAAGCTATCAGCAACCAACATTTTAGAACGAAAGTTAAAAACACTGAGGAAACTGAAATCCTTAAAAGTGAAGTATATTATTTGAAGAGGTTAATGGGAAACTTTATTCAAGCATGATCAATCTTGAATTATAAATGCAAACTCAAGCTATTAAGTTTAGTTTTACTATGACACACCAAAACAAAAAATGAAAAATTACTAGCAATATAAATCCTATTATTCTAACTAAGCATATCAGGATAAGTTCAAAAATAAATCCAGTAAGACAGGTGATACTTTAAATTTAGTACATTTTATTTCCTCATTAACACAGCTCTGACAATAAGTCAAATACTGGACAGAAAAAACTTACTGAAAATCTGTACACTATAATGTCACCTTGAAATACCAAAAAAAGGAACAGAAAATAATGAGATTCACCTTCCTCTTTAGTGCTGAGAATAAAGGATTGGCAAGAAAAACAAAATATAAGAAGGATAATAACTATCGACAAGGTATAATTCTCCACCAGTGGAATCTTATTACTTATCACATCTAGAAGAATTTTATTTCCTGCAATAATGATTCTGCCTTATTTGACAGAGGACTGAATTCTCTCAACACTTTTCCTCATAATGTTTACCTTGACTTTTAGGAACAACTAGTTTCTGCAACTACTGCTTTAGGAAGATAATGAATCAATTACAATCTAATTTTTCTATTTCATTTTAATAGTGCATGGCCATTAATTTCAAATCTGAGATACTAAAGGAACATACTATCTTGCTTAGATACCTGTAGAGTATAACCAAATTTCTACTCCAAATAAAAGGAACTGTCCTGCTCCCACTTCATCCTGCACCTTCCTACAATAGCCCAGAAAGAACTGAGTAAAAAAATCAATAGAAGTCTTCCCTAGGAGAGGGGCAAAAGCGTGGAAAGAGGAGTCCTCTATGACTCAGGCATATAGAGACAACTGAAAGCTTACAGAAGAGTACACTGAGAAAAATCTTCCAGCAACCACAGCCAAGGCAAAACTCAAACCCAGCTCAACTCCTGAGTAGAATGACTCAATCCCCCCCCACTAGCTGCCTGAGAAGATCCATGCTCATTTCTAGGCGTACATATTATTTATGTCAGTCTCTCCTGTTTTTACAAGATGTCCAGCATTCAATAAAAAATTATAAAATACACAAAGATCAAGGAAAAAATACAACTCATAGTCAAGAAACAAAGCAATCAACAGAAACAGACTCAGAGATAACCCAGATAATGGTACTATCATATAGGGACATTAAAATAACTAAGATACATGTAAAAGAATCTACTAGAAAGGTGGACAACGTGCATGAACAAATGGGGCAATCGAGCAAAGACCAGAAACCCTAAGAAAAAGTCAAGTGCTAAAACGAGAAATAACAACAAACCCTGGAGAAGGGAAGAATCGGATTTCCAGAGTTGCCATATTGTTTTAAAAGTCCTGTTTTTAACAAGTCACAAGGCATGCAAAGATAAAGAAAACATGACCCATACCACAGGGGGAAAAGCAGTCAACAGAAACAGTCATTGAGGAAGCCCAGACATTGAACTTAACAAAGACATTAATCAGCTATTTCAAATATGCTCAAGAACAAAAGAAAAAAAGTATCAAAGGATCTAAAGGGAAGTATGAGAAAAATGCCTCACCAAATAGTATCAATAAAGATAGACTATTTTAGAAAATAGAAATCCTTGAGTTGAAAGTACAACAGAAATGGAAAAAAAAAAAAAAAAAATCACTAGAGCAGCTCAATAGTAGACTTGGGCTGGCAGAAGAAATAATCACCATACCTGAAGATAGGTCAATTGAGATTATCTAGTCTGAGAAACAGGGGGAAAAAAAAAAAAAAGAAAAAGAACAGAACCTCAGAGACCTCTGGGACATCATTAAGTATACCAACACACAAATTATGGGAATCTTGAGAGGACAAAGGCAGAAAAAAATATTTGAAGAAATAATGGCCAGAAACATCCAAAATGTGATGGAAAACATTAATCTGTATATCCAAGAAGCTCAAGGAATTCCAAACAAAATAAAGTGAAAGAGATCCTCACCTAGACAAATCATAATAAAAATGTTGAAAGATAAAGACAATGAAAGAATCTTGAAAGCAGGAATAGAGAACCAGCATGCCATGTTCAAGGACCCTTGATAAGATTAACAGCTTAATTCTCAGTGGAAATTATGGAGGTCAGAAGGCAGTAGGACGAAATATAAAAAGTACTGAAAGAAAAAGACTGTCAACCAAAACTTGATATCTAGCATAATAAATACTTGAAAGTAAAGGAGAAATTAAGACATTCCCAGATAAACAAAAACAGAGATTCAGTGGCCAGCCGACCTATTTTATAATACATACATACAAAACTACTAAAGGGAGTCCTTCAGGCTAAAATGAGAGAACACTAAATAGTAAATGAAATCCACACACAAAATAAAGACACTGACAAAAGTAACTAAAAAGATAATTATGGAAGACAGGGTAAATGTGTTTCAGTTCACAATTCTCTTTCATCTAATTTAAAAGACAAGTACATAAAGCAATAATAATAAATCTGTGTTGATGAGCATATAAAGTAAAATGATGGATTCTGTATGACAATAACAGCACAAAGGAGAGAAGAGAGAACAATGTTATGCAAGAGTAAAGTTTTTATATACAAATGAATTTAACATTTTCACAGACTAAAATGTAAACTGTAATCTCCAGGGCAACAACTAAGAAAAAAGCTAAAAAGATATTGTAAAAAAACAATAAAGGAATTAAAATGGTACATTAGACAATACTTATTTAACATGAATAATGGAAGGCAATAATAGAGTAACAAAGGGAGAAAAAAAGGTGTGAGCTATCAGTAATTACAAACACTCAATTTAAAAGGCAGAGATTGGCAGAAGGATAAAAAGACCTGGTTTAACTCTATGCTGTCTATATAAGAAACACTTTATATACAAAGACACAAACAGGTTAAAAGATTGGGAAAGATACCTGGTGCATAAATGATAACCAAGAGAGACCTGGAATACCTATTCCAAAAGAGGCAAAAACAGACTGAAATAGTTAGGGGTGCCTGGGTGGCTCAGTCAGTTAAGTGTCTGCTTTGGCTCAGGTCACAATCCCAGAGTCCTGGGAAGTGAGCCCTGTGTCGGGCTCCTGCTTCTCCCACTCTTGCTCACTCTCTCTCACAAATAAAAAAATAAAATTAAAAAAAAAATTAAAACAAATAGTTATAAGAGAAAAGGAAGGCTATTTTGTAATAATAAAGTGTGAAACCATCAAGAAGACATAACAATTATGAACTTACATGTACCTAACAAGAAAGCCCTAAAATGAAGCAAATCTGACAGAAGTGAAAGGAAAAATAGACCATTCAACAATAATCACTGAAGTCTTTAATATCCCACTTTCAATATGGATACTGAACTAGATAGGATAGACAGAAGATCAGCAAGGAAAGAAGACTAAACATCACTATGAACCAACTAGACCTAAAAGACATCTGTAGGATAACCTACTCAACAACTGTATGACCTACGAACACAATGGAATGAAATCAGAAATCAGTAACAGAAGGAAATTTGGTAAACCCTCCCATCAAAAAAGATCTCAAACTATTAAGCCTAAGTATCTACCATAGGAAACTAAAAGTCAAGAAGTAAACTAAACCCAAAGCAAGCAGGAAGAAGGAAACAATAAAATTGAGAGAACAAATTAATGAAATATACACTAGAAAAACAAGAGCAAAAATCAAAGAAGCCAAAAGTTGGTTCTTTGAAAAAAATCAATAAATTCAACAAACTTTTTAGACTGACCAGGACAAAAAAAATATTCAAATATATTTGATAAATAATAATCAGGAATGAAAGAGCGAACAGCACCAATGACCTTACAAAAATAAAAAGGATTATAAGGGAATACTAGGGAACAACTGTATGTCAACAAATTAGATATTCTAGATGAAATACACAAATTCTTGGGGAGGGGGGTGGGGATGGGTTAGCCCGGTGATGGGTATTAAGGAGGGCACGTATTGCATGGAGCACTGGGTGTTATATGAAAACAATGGATTGTGGATCACCACATCAAAAACTAATGATGTATTGTATGGTGACTAACATAATAAAATTAAAAAAAAATAATAAAGAATAATAAAAAAGAAGAAATAGACAAATTCCTAGAACAATATAAATTACTGAAACTGACTCAAGAAGAAACAGAAAATTTGAAAAGACTTGCAACAAGAGATTAAATGAATAATCAAAAAACTTCCCACAAGGAAAAGCTTCACTGGTGAAGTCTACCAAACATATAAACAAGAATTAAAACCAATCCTTCATAAACTTTTCCAAGAAAACAGAAGAGGAGAAGACACCTCCACACTCATTTTATGAAGCCACCCTGGTACCAAAACCTCACAAGGGTGATACAAGAAAACTATAGACCAATATCCCTTACGAATATAGATCCCAAATCCCCCAACAAAATATTAGCAAGCTGAATCCAGCAGCATACATAATTGATTTATAGTCCATGACCAAGTGGGATTCACCTCAGGAAGGCAAGGTTGGGTCAATATACGAAAATCAATCAGTGTAATAAACCATATGAAAAGAAGAGAGGACAAAAACCACATGACCATTTCAAAAAATACAGAAAAAGTGTATTAGAAAATTCAATACCCTTTCATGATAAACACTAAAAAAACTAGGAATAGAAGGGAACTTCCTCTACCTGATAATGGGTATCTGTGAAAAATCCACAGCAACCATCATACTTAGTAATGAAAGACTGAACACTTTCCCTGTAAGATCAGGAATAAGATAAAGATGTTCACTCTAGTCACCTCTATTCAACGCTGAACTGGATGGAGGTCCTAGCCAGGGCAATTAGGTAAGAAAATGAAATGAAAGATCAGAAAGGAAGAAGTAAACTATTTATTTGCAGATGAGACGTAACCATAAATATAGAAAATCCTAAAGGAATTCACATACATATACACAATTATTAGAACTAATGAATGAGTAGAGCAAGATGGTAGATACAAGATCAATATATAGAAATTAACTGTATTTCTCATACAGTAGCAGTAAGAAACAAAAAGAAATTAAACAATTTACATTTACAATAGCATTAAAAAGAATAAAATATGCAGGCATAAATTTAACCAAAGAAGGGCAAGACCTGTATACTGAAAATAACAAAAGCTCACTGAAGAAATTAAAGATCTAAATGACAAGACATTCCATGTTCATGTATTAGAAGATTTAACATTGTTAAGGTGGCAGTTCTCCCAAAATTGATCAATGCAAATCCCAGCTGACTTTTAATAGTAATGGACAAGCTGATTCTAAAATTCATGTGGAATTGCAAAGAACCCAGAATAGCAAATGATCCTGAAAAAGAACAAAACAGGACTCATAGTTCCTGATTTCAAAATTTACTACAAAGCTTCACTAATCAAGGCAATGTGGTATTGATATGTGAACAGACATATAGATCACTGGATTAGAATTAAGAGTCCAGATATAAACTCATATATCTGTGCTGACTGGTATCTGACAAGGGTACCAAGGCCATTCAATGTAGGAAAGAATACTCTTTTCAATTACTGGTGTTGGAACAACAGAACAGCCATATGTAAAAGAATGAAGTTGATCTGTATACTGTATACCATATATAAAAGAAGTAACACAAAATGGATCAAAGACCTAAATGAAAGGGCAAAATCTATAAAACTCTTAGAAGAAGATGGGTATAAATCTTCCTGACCTTGGATTAGGCAAGGGTTTCTTAGCTATGATACTAAAAGCACAAGAAGCCAAAGAAAAAATAAATACATTAGATATCATCAAAATTAAAAGTATTTTTGCTTCAAAAGACACTATCAAGAAAGTGAAAGACAACCAACAGAATGTGAGAAATGTCTGCAAATCACGTCTCATAATGTCTTGTAATATCCAGATTATATAATGAGCTTGTACAACTCAATTAAAAGACACACACACACACAAAAACCCAACTTAAAAAAACAGGCAAAGGATCTAAACAGACATATCTCCAAAGATATGCAAATAGAAAATAAGCACATGAAAAGATGCTCAACATCATCAGTCATTAGGGAAACACACACCAAAACCACAATGAGATACCACTTCACACCAACTAGGATGTCTATAAAAAACAACAACAAAAAAACCCAGCTATTGTAACAATGACAAGTGTTGGTAAGAATGCAGAGAAACTGAGACCCTCCTCCACTGGTGGCGGAGATGTAAAATGTTATAGAGGCTTTGGAAGTTTTGCAGTTCCTCAATTTTTAAACATAGAGTTAATATATCACACAGTTATTCCACTCGTATGTATAGACCCAAGAGAACTGAAAACACAGGCCCAAGCAAAAGCATGTATCCAAATGTTCCCAGTAGCATTATTCACAACAGCTATAATGTGGAAGTAACTCAAATGTCCGTCAACTGAGGGGATATAAATAAATGTGGTATGTCCGTACAATGGAATATTATTCAGACATAAAAAGGGGATGGTGTACTCATTCATGTTACGTGGATGAACTCTGAAAACATACGGGAGGTAAAAAACACAGATACTAATTCCATCTATCTGCTTTCATTTATATGAATTGTCTCGAATAGGCAAACTCATAGAGGCAGAGAGTAAATGAGTAGTTACCAGCACCTGGGATGAAGGTGGAAAGGAAAGTGACTGCTGAGTATGGGTTTCTTTTCTGGAGTGATGAAAATGTTCTGGAATTAAAAATGTCAATGGGGGGCGCCTGGGTGGCTCAGCTGTCTGCCTCCGGCTCAGGTCATGATCCCAGAGTCCTGGGATTGAGCCCCACATCAGGATCCCTGCTCCGCAGGAAGCCTGCTTCTCCCTCTCCCACTCCCCCTGCTTGTGTTCCCTTGCTGTGTCTGTCAAATAAATAAATAAAAATCTTAAAAAAAAAAAAATGTCGATGGTTGCATAACTTTCTCATTTTTTTGTAAATGCACAAAAAAGCACCTATCAAACAGCAGAGCCTCAACAGACAGCTGTTGATATAAATAATACTAATGTTTGCGTTTTGCTAAAAAGGTATTACAAGATTAAAAAGAGTGAAAATTTAAAAAAACTGAATAGTCAGATTACTATTACACGAAGGGAAACATTAGAGGTCAATGTCAACAGTGAACTAGGATCCTGTATCTATAACACAATTTTAGTAAAACAAATCCAGCCACTTAAGAAAATATAAAATATCATGACTAACTTGGGTTCATTCCAGGAATGCAAGGGTGACCTGGTGTTTTGGGTGGGGCAAGGAAGGAAGAGAATCCAATGCAAATTCACCTGCTTAATGGAATAAATGAGAACAAAATCTCAAAAGATGCAAGTAATTCAATATCCATTCATGAAAAATTTTTTTTTAACAAATTAGAAATAGAATGGAACTTCCTTAATTAGCGATGGCCCCAACTGTTGTTAACTCTTCTTTGTATCCATATGCCTTTGCTATGTAACTTTGTTTCTCTCTCATTGTGGACGGGCTGACTGTCCCAGTCGGTGAATCTGGAAACAGGTTTGAAATGGGCTTTGAACAGGAGCTTGCGCTCTTGTATCTTTGATACTGCTGTTACAGTATGATTGGTCTGGCCTGCTGGAGGAAGAAAGAACCAATCTGAACCACCCCAGCTGTTCCAGCTGAGGCCATTCAAGATCCGATGAGGATTTTAAATATTTACCCTTATCTGAAGCAGTATAGCTTGGGGTCCTGAATTGGATTGTTTCCAGTCCTTTCCTAGCTCTGTCAACTAACTAGCTATGTGTCCTTGAGCAAGTTGCTACCTTTGCCCATCAACATATGGGAATGTTAACAGCAGCTATGGCACAGGGCTTTTATGCAATCAAATCACTGATGTTGGTAAAGCACTCATAACAGTCCCGGACATACATTAAACAGTCAATGGACACATGCTACAGTTATTACATGCACAATATTCTAGTTTGCTCCTTTCAAATCTCCTTTGAAGTTATTTCTCATCTTATGGACTCTTTTTCAGAACAAATATGTTCATCTTTTGTAACTCTAGAAGTAAAATATTTTTAAGAGCCTCTCACTGTATTTTTATCTTTGGAGTATACCTTTAGAAATGAGTCAAATTCAATACTAATATGTCCCTATAATAAAAAAAGTAGGTTCTAAAGACAGTAAGTCCAGTGGAAATTTTCAGTACTTCATCGTCTTGTTGATCTCAGACAGCCAAACACACCTGGAAGGAAGCCCAGTCGAGATCAGAGCTGCCCATCCAACAACCTAAGATGTGTCAATAATGTTATATGCCACTGAGGTTTTGAGATAGTTTGTTACACAGCAGTATTATGGCGATGGATAATTGATATGCCTGATACACAGTATTTAAAATCTCTACAGCAAACATTATTCTTAATGATGAAATCTTGCAATTTTCTTTCAGAGATTAGGACAAAGAAGACAATAAACATAATAAGAAAACAAAATTTAAAACACACCATTTATAATAACATCGAAAATATATTAAAAAAAAAAACCCTGAAGGAATCCATCTAACGTAAGACAGGTAATAAGCCCTCTAACTCAGAAAATTTTAAGACACATTCATTTTTTTTGTTAAGATGCCAATTTCCCTAAATGATCTGACTGAATGTAATCTCAATCAAAATTCCAGTACGTTTCTTCCTGGGGAGTGGAAAATGAAAAAGCTAACTCTACACTGTATAGTGACCTGGAAAGTGACAATAACAATCAAGGCACTGGAAGAAAACCAAGTAGGAGGGCTTTCTCTACTAGATATCTACAAGATTTAAAGATACTGTAATTAAGACAATGGAACTGGCGTTAAGGGCAGATAACAGAACAGAATCCAGAACAAAGTGACCTGTATACAGACAGTCCCTGGGTTTATGCCTAAGGTGGTCATGCAGCAGCGGAAAAATGGTGTAAAACTTGACTTCTATACATACAACACCATTGCAAATTACAGATCTAAATGTGAAAGCTTCTAGAAGACAACTTAAGAGAATGAGTTTGGGATTAGGGAGGACTTGTTAAGCAGCATAACAAGTGAAAGAAAAGACAGATATACTGGAGTACACTAAATTAAGAACTCTGTTCATCAAAAGACCATCAGAGAATTAAAAAAAAAAAAATCAAGCAAAAACTGGAAAGAGACCTTTGCAACACTTCTGACAAAGAGACTGTACCAGAGACTGGTGCACAGTATGCAGGGCTTATATTCAGATTATGTTTGGAACTTTGACAAATCAGTAAGAAGAAGCCACTGAAAGAGCAACATGCATCCTGTTCACGTAGATGAGAGACGGCAGCAAAGATATGGAAGGGAGTCTAGGGTATTTGCAAGATTGTTAGTTGTAGGATATCAAAGTATCCTTGTGAAAGTGGCTTGTGGGGGAGGAGATGGGAAAGAACACTAGCCAATAGGCTAGATCGAGGGCCGGCAAACGCGGGTGCGTGGTCCAAATCTGGGCTGCTGTCTCTGTAAACAAAGTTTTACGGAACACAGCTACACTCATTTGTTCACATGCAGTCTATGGCCACTTTCCTTGGCCACAGGGTAGTGACGAATAGTTGTAACAGAGACCGTATGGCCCCAAAGCCTGAAATATTCACTATCTGGCTCTTTACAGAAAAAGTGTGCTGATTCCTAGGCTGAACTGTCCTCTCATGTCCAGTATCATCGTAGAAAGGAAGTGGAGAGAGAGTTCTGTCCCTGGAAGACTTGAAGGAAGTTAACAGTCCAGCTATTAGCAGGATTTTAAAGCAAAGATTATTTTTTAAAGGCTAAATTTGTTTTGCCAATGGGCAACCAGACTTTCTGTTCTCTGTTAAAAGCAGAAAAAGTGTGGCACTGTCATGGAATCACTAAAGTTAACAACTTATACCTAAAATTAGGGCTTGTATTTAAAAACTATTAACTTAAAAAGGGATTATGGAACTAGTTTAAGGAAATCACAGCGGGAGGCGCCTGGGTGGCTCAGTCGTTAAGCGTCTGCCTTCGGCTCAGGTCATGGTCCCGGGGTCCTGGGATCGAGCCCTGCATCGGGCTCCCTGCTCTGCGGGAAGCCTGCTTCTCCCTCTCCCACTCCCCCTGCTTGTGTTCCCGCTCTCACTAACTCTCTCTCTTTGTCAAGTAAATAAATAAAATCTTAAAAAAAAAAAAAAAAGGAAATCACAGCAGCTCCAAAAATAGATAACCTGTAACTGACCTCTTTTCTTTTTTAAAGATTTTATTTATTTATTTGAGAGAGCGAGAATGAGAGAGAGCACATGAGAGGGGGGAGGGTCAGAGGGAGAAGCAGGCTCCCTGCCGAGCAGGATCCTGATGCGGGACTCGATCCCAGGACTCCAGGATCATGACCTGAGCCGAAGGCAGTCGCCCAACCGACTGAGCCACCCAGGCGCCCTGACCTCTTTTCTTAAAGCAAGCAAACACAATCAGGGGCTAGTAATGTTACTGAGGGATGAACCACCTTCAATTCAACAGGTAATTCAGTAATCTGTATTTTGCTAGGATGCTGTCTGTACTTTGTGCTCATGCCTACTTGAGGGGCAGGTATGAAGTTTGTGTTCACAACAATTCTCTGTCCCCTTCACAGTCCCAGAGCAACAAAGTTATTCCTTTTCCCATACTCCACCAGTATTTCTCATCCCTCCCTACTTTTTTAAACAACCCAGGTGCCCTTCTCAGTTGTCCTCTTAATTATATTTGAAACTTTAATGTACTTGAAAACCATTAGCATGATTAAAAACAACTGAAATTAATGGTAATTTCAGGAGAAAAACTGTATCTTGAAAACCATATAATTTTGACTTTGATCATATAATATCAGTGTGAATACAGGGTCTGCTTACTTTCCACAAACTTAAAAAGGAAAAAACACAACAAAACAAAAAAAACCCTAGCTCGAAATCAAATGAGTTTTTGCTGCTTCTCCCCACCCCAGTCCCAACAAGATTCTGATGTTTCTGGGATTGGAATAAGTTCTATGCTCTCAGAATAATGAAGACTAACCTCATACTGTTCAAGACTCCTATAAATCTCAAAAGCTCTTTTCCCACATCTCAAGATGTTTTCCACATTAAATTTATCTTCAGAGCTTTCACCACCTAGATGTCCATTCCAACATCTTCTAATACATCGTACCTTCCCCAAAGCCTACTTCAAAGAGGTGGGCTTCCTTTCTGTATACAGAGAGAGAAGACAAATCAAATCAGTAATTGCTTATCTCTTCATACTAACAGGCATGTCATCTTTGAAGATAAATCCACTGCCTGAAAACTAAAACTAAGAGTCTATCTGATGTTTGAAAGAGGCTCTCCCACTCTTGATTAGAAACTAATTCTTGGTAAGGACTTGTCAAGAAATTTGGCACGCATCAGCAAAATTCACTGAGCTGGCTCTGAAGTCCACCTTCATGGAGTCCTTTGATGGTAAAGTTCTGAAATCAACAATTTTGAGATATTTATGTCATGTGAGATTTAAAACGCTGATTTCACTTTTTATTTTCACATGAAAAGCACACAATCTAAACAGTATTTTAAAAACTATGCGAACCTAAAGCTGAGAAGCAAGACAGGTGGCCACCAGACTCCAAAGGCCCCTCCCTTTGTCTCAAAGCGCCTCCCCCAACACAGTTATCTCCCCCAATTTTAAGCAATGCCACATTTTTGGAAAGGATAATATCAGTGCTACTTGGTAGTTTCCAAAAACCCAACACTTATAGTTAAACCAACTTCTCATTCATAAATGGAGCAGTACAGTTAACTTTCAGTTCTCCGTGGTAATAGAAGTTCTGCATAATGCTAAGAGCCTGAAAACAGGAACATAAAGAGGAGCCTTCTCCTTACTCCCTCGTTGGTCTTACACATGGCAATGCGAGGAGGCGTTTGGCAGTGTTAAAATACAGGCACACCTTGTTTTATTGTGCTTTGCTTTACTGCGCTTTGCAGATACTGTGTTTTTTTGGTACAAATTGAAATTTTGTGGCAACTCTGGGTTGGGCAAGTCTATTGGTGCCATTTTTCCAACAGCATTTGCTCATTTTGTGTGTCTGTGTCACATTTTGGTAATTCTTGCAATACTTCAAACTTTCATTATTCTATTTGTTACAATGACCTGTGATCAGGGACCGCAACTCGCTGAAAGCTCAGATGATGGCTAGCATCTTTTAGCAATGAAGTATTTTTAAATTAAAGTACATACACTCTTTTTTTTAGACATAATGCTATTGCATTAACAGACTACGGTGTAAACATAACTTTTACATGCACTCGGAAACCAAAAAATTCATGTGACTCGCTTTACTGTGACGCTCACTTCATTGTGGCCGTCTGGGGCTGGACCCGCAGTGTCTCTGAGGTGTATCTGTACACCATGTCTTGTGGTGCCAGCGTGTTTATACAAATTGTTCTGGTTGTTTCAATTTGGCCATTCAAGTCTGATATGCTTCCATTTCTTCTCTTATATACCATCATCTCTTTAAAGGCTTGTCCCACCAGGATGACCCTGGGAAGTCCCCGTTTCTGGCCTCCTGGTCCCACTCACCCTGAGATAAAATGCTAATCTGAGCTTCTTGCTCACCACAGCGTACAGCCCTGCTAAGTTACAAGGACCAGCAAGGTGAAGGCTATGGGAACGCTTCCTCCTCTTTTAAGATCTCGAGACTCTGTCCCTGCACCCTCCATCCATCACCCTGCCCTTCTCACTTGGTTGCAGACTTGGAATGTCTGGCCTCTTACTAATTTGGAGAGAACATTCTCTCTCTTCACCTGCGGGTGGGCAGGCAGATGGCTGGGTCATCTCTGCTCGGTCTGGAAAACCAGGGGCATCAGGCAGCCACTTCCCTTCAATAAGGCTTTCTCTCCCAAGGACGTAGCTGAGAAAGGGCTCCATGTAGCTCCTCCCCACTCCTCCAAAATACACTGAAAACAACTTCCTTGGACGCCATCTTGGTTTGATCACCACCCAATCCCATTTCCTAGTAACAAAGTAACCTCTGCCTACAGAAAGGCTGTCTCATACTTCTGGGCTCCCGTGTACGGTGGGGGGGGGGGGGGGGGGGGGAGACCTCCCTGGGAATGGCTGTTTAACTTGTCATATAACTGCGCCGCTGACACTGCTCTATATAAGTACATTTCTAATATTCATGGGTATTTCTGGTCCATACCGCTTTCTGTTCAATGCAAAGAAACTAAAGGGCTTCACGAACTCCTTAAAACCATGTCCTTATGCACATACAAATATGACCATCGACTGAAAGACATAATCACTCCTCTTGAATAACCACCATTAACAACAACAAATAAAACAACCCGACAGCTACCAATCTTCAGGTGAGGTCAGCGATGGAGAGGATGACTGAATTCTCAGCACAAGCTCAGATACTTCTTTTGTTACCTTGGGAGGCTGCTCTGGTTGTGATTTAGGATTTGTTTCTTTCCACCAGAGTGATTTTATTTTATGACATAGTGAAATGGAACCTAAATACAGATGTTGCTTGGTTTTTCAAAATGTGTAATCACCAAAACCCAAAACAAAACACCAGATTGGACACAGCCTCTCCCTTGGGAGTCCCTCCTCCAGATTCAGGCCAATCTGGTAAGTGTCCTTTGAACCCAGCATGAAAGGCAGGATATGGATGGTGGGAAGTCCACTTGCCCCGCTGTACACTTCCTGCATTGCTTCTGCCAGGCGCGTGTTCTCTGTAGGGTGGCTGGCCATTACATCTTACCATGAGCTCCTCAGAGGGAGGGAGACTACCCAGCACGCCCGCCCTTTAATTCAGGTGCCGAGGGTATAAGCACAAAAACCCCTCTTTGTGGAGGTGGAGGTCTGAATGGCGTATCACCTCACAGGGTCAGTGCTGAACGCAAAGGACTCATTCTTCCACCATCACTTTCTCCACACAATACCACAACTAACTCTTTAGGGTCATTTTGATCATATGGGATGTTGGTGCTTTTTAACTATTATTTGCATGAGCACTGTATTTTGCATATGCCACTCTGCTAAACAGAAAGCTTTAAAAAAAGACATTTAAAAGCAACTCTGAAATAATTCTTAAGTAATAAGGAAGAGTGTCAAAGACTATAGCACACTGCAGAGATTTTCTTTCATTTATAGTTAGCAATCAATGTCAAAATGTCAAATGGTTCACATCATGTTTCTACTTCAACCCCTTCGCCATACTGAAAAATATCCAACCTCCTTACCCTGCTCTACAAAGCCCTACATGATTTGGCCCCTGATGATCAGCTCTTTCAAGCAGCACTTTTGGTCTCTTCCTTTGATGAACAGGATGCTACTTCTCTCATAAGCATCCCCTGCAGAAAACAGATGACCCTCAAGGCCACATACAGATGACGATGGGCTGGAGCTGTCTGTATAAATGAGAGGTAGCCCTGCTATCCATTTACTCCCGGAAAGAATGGATCAGATCAAATTCTCCAAAACCAAAGCCAACATTTTTTGTAATGGTCTGAGGGGAAAAAAATCTCCAAACTAGAAACAGGCTGAAGGCTAAAACAGGATGCCCACGTATTATTTCAAGGTCTTGCTGGAGCGCCGTGTGATGTGTCCACCGAAGATTATGGCCTTCTCTCGGGCTATGTACTTTCGTTTGACTTACGAATTTGGCATTGATTAGGATATTCTATAACTCTGTAAGGGTAGATGTTAATTTTTGAAAATGCATAGTGATATACAATGAATAGCACTACTTAGAGATACAAAGGACAACTGCTCAGGAGAGAAGGGAACCCAAAGGTTGGCTTTATGGCCCTGAGGGACAGTCACTGGTTTTGTACTTCACCCTGTGACTATTCAGGCATTCTTTCAGTGACTATAGCCAGTCTCTTCAATTTTCTCTGAACTGACTTTACCATCATTTTGATTCCCGAAACAAATATTTGACACACATTCATTCGGTATTTATGAGTCATGTGTTGACTTTTGGAAAATCTTAATTTGACAGATGTCCCATAATAGTTACAGGTTTGAAACTAACAACACTATATATGGCAAGTTAATACAACTGGGAAGTTACTTAAGAAGTTCTTTAAAAATTTTTTTTTAACTAGGCTCTACACCCAGTGTGGAGCCCAAAGCAGGGTTTGAACTCAAAACACTGAGATCAAGACCTGAGCTGAGATCAAGAGTCGGTTGCTTAACCAACTAAGCCACCCAGCTGCCCCAAGGAGTTACTTAAATTTAAATGGATCTTACCATTACGGATTCCTTCCTGAGATTTTATTTTTGTTTAAGTGGGTTTTTAGAAACACTATCCTCATGGAACACCGAGCCCATGAGCTATCATTTTTCTCTAGAACAGATAACCAAATGGCTTGGGTTTATGCCTTCAGTCATAAAGATCACCCTTTAAGAAACAACCCCGTGAACCTTATATTTACTGTGAAGATGGTGGTGTTCACTAAGCCAGGTAAACTCTCTTTCAGGTCTTACAACTGTGCCTAACTGTACTCTGAGCGACATGTGTATAAGTGTGCATGCGCTCTGTGAATCTGATTCACCTGCTCACTCTCAGGATATGCTACCGAGCAGCCTGAAGCCACATCTGTGGCCCACTGGCAATGTTCAGTGTCATGTGTGCATTCTCTACATTATCACACTCTCAGCTTCATCATGTTTTCATTTCCATTTGTCTTGATATCTTCACTTGGAAAAAACAAACCTTGGAGTTCCAACCTGTAAGCTGTCTTAGGTCCTTTTTCAAGTCGTGTATAAATCACCAGGATCACTCCACTATTGTCTCTTGGTCCTTTGCTCATGCTTTTCTACCTAGACCACCCCTCCGAGTCCTGTTGCCATTTAACAAAACCCTACTAATCCTTCCAGGCGCCGGAAGACACCTCTTCCCTCTTCACTAAATTTCTGTTATCCCAGCCGACACACAGGCATCTGTACACTGCTTCACATGATAGCTTCTGTAGCTGGCTTCTCATCCTAGCAAACACCAGCTCTTGGGAGAACTGAGACGAGTCACGTTATGTCACCAGTTGCAGGACCTCCTAATACTCGGCACACAGTATGTAGGATGTTTAATCAATCAAGTTGAGGGAAGAAAACAGAAAGTACAAAGGTAAATGGTCATTAAATGCAGAGCATTAGAGATAATCTGGTAGGAAGAAAGACAAGAAAATCCAACGGCCATTTAACAAGCCTAGGCTGTTCTGGATGCTGAAGATATAGGGCTGAATAAGTATATAGAGTGTCTGACCTCCAGCAACTCACATTAATAAACACACTAAGTCTGCAAGTATAACTGTGGATGATGCTAGAAAGCCACAGAACATAGATGGTCTACTCTGGAGGTGGGGGAAGGTGTGTGGGAGAAGATCAGGGAAGGCTTCTTGGAGGAAGGGCCGGGGCCAGGAGGATAAGGAATTAACCAGACAATAAAACAGAAGTACACGTGAGAAACCCTGAGGAAGGAGAGAGCTTGGCAAACTCCAGAACCTGGAAGAAGCCTAGTGCACCTGAATCAGATGCAGTGAAGGGGCAGGCCATGGAGGGCTCCGCAGATCACAGTTAAGAAGTCTGAATCTGATCCCCAGTACATGAGGTAGCCAAGAAAGTTACTTCAGCAGGACCTTAACATATGAATTAGATCTCCAAAAATCCTTCTGGTGACTGAGTGAAAAATGGATTGAAAAAAGACAAGAAAGATGCTGGGGTGGCCTGGGCGGCTCAGATGGTTGTGTCTGACTCGGTGTTGGCTCAGGTCATGATCTCAGGGTCATGAGATCTGAGCCCTGTGTTGGGCTCCATGCTCAGAGGGGAGTCTGCTTTAGAGTCTTTCTCTCCCTTTGCCCCTCCCCGGCTAAAATAAATAAATCTTTAAAAGGAAAAAAAAAAAAAGATGTTGGTCACCTGGACTAGGTGCTGGCAATGGTCAGAGGTCAGGGAAAGAGATGGACGCAGGCGCACCTGGCTTGGAACGAAGTGGGTGTGGTGGTGGGGTGGGTGGTAAGGATGAGGAAGAGGGGCGGGCATGGCCGATCTGCGGCTTGTGGCTTGAGCTATTAGAGAGATGGAGGTAGCACTCACTGAGACGGGAAGATGGAGTTCCCTGTTCTCCCTGCCAGGATGGAGGAGGCCAATAATTAACCATTTACAATGCTCACGGTAAACAAACTCACTGTTTGCCATGCTCATGATGAAATTTATTACTTTAAAAAGCCTATTGTAAGGACATAAGTAATGGCGTGATAAATACATCTTTTATCCCCCCTTACATACTCGCTTCTCCTCCCTTTCTTGATGGGTTCCTTTAGGAGATTGCTCTCACTCTCACGAACCACAAATGTTTTCAGACGACTGAGAGCACCTCTCACGGCTCCGGGTGGTGAGGAGTGGGGTGTGTCTGGAATGGTTAAGTTTGCTCACGCATACTCTAACGCCCCGCCTCTGTGCACGGGCCTGTATCTGTCGTTTAAGGCACAGAACCCTTTGTGGATTAATCAGGTGAGCAGAACCCAGTAAAGAACTGGACATCTAGACAGACACAGAATGTGACCACGAGCCCCGAAAGGAGACCCCCTAAAGAAAGTGTCACGGTATTAAAGACACACACAGCACATTTCCATGGGATGGGAAAGCTGCGGGTTGGAGGATTTACAGTGGGTCAAAATGTTAAAAGGCTGTGTGGGCTCCTGGTGGCCCCATCAGAAGTAAAGCTTCACTTTTTTATGGATGGAGAGGGAAAAATGAGGAAAGACCATGCTAAGCTCACAGGTCAGGCACTGTCTTTTAAGTAATAGCTCAAAAGTAACAGAGGGTTTTATGCTTCAGGAATCAGATCCTGCAACCTTGGGGAGCCAAGGATGAAGGCCAGCTGGTCCACAATTCCAGCATGCGCCACGCGCAGGGGCCGCCACGGGAAGACAAGTGCCTGAGGTTGTGCGATGCTGGCCCACGACACAAGACCAGCCTCAAGAGTTGCCCCAGTGGCTCTCCTGGGGTGTTGTCACTAAGCAGCTAGCTCAATCTGCCAAGTGAAAAGGCTAAGCAAACCAAACCGAAATTAAGTGTCTCCTAGAGCAAATTTTTAAGACAAATATCCAGCTTTAGTCCAGATTAGCATTTCTCAAACTAGGGTCTGAGGACGTACTACGAGTCTATGCAGTAAACAATTTTTAAATCCTATGCTTTTACCCTCGTGATCATCTACGAGGACTGATGGCCTCCCATGGGGCTTTCAGGCTCCGTTCCCATCAGGTGTGACCAGGCTGTTGCCAAGGATCGCCTTCCTCAGCTGTGATTCTGAGCCAGCCTTCCATGACAATCCCTGCGGAGGGGCGACATCCATCTCTGCCAGTGAGCCCAGGTATTCATTCCTAACATGTAGCCAGGACTGAGAGATGCAGGGACTCTCAGCACAATATTCCTCCAACTAGTGTAGAAGTATTTTCTCAAGGGTGCGCCAAGTGTTTGGCCTTGAGAGGGGTCCACACACCGTGCACACTGAAGAATGATGGCCCTTGGACCGCCTGACGACAGGCAGGGGCGTTTGTGTGTCTTTTCAATTAGGGATACCTACCAGGGTGGCAGGGGACTCAGAGCTCAAGATAGAACCACACCATAGCACGGACCACTCACTTGACAAAGACATTTTGGCTGAAGATTAGAATCACATGCTAAAAAGCATAGGCTCAAGAGAGAACACTTAACACATCATTTTATAGATGAGGACAAAAGCTACCTCAAAGGTCAAGACAGAGAACTGACCTGAACACAACAGACTCGAAATATAAAGCAAAACCCTGAAATTTTAGAATCCAGTTTGAGCATCGAGGACTACTTCAAAACTGTCCTTGAGCCAAGTTCCAGCAGTCAGCTTTTCTTTCCATTCTTCCAGAAATCAACGGAACAGATACTGGAACTGCCACGGCTTTTTCTGCATTTTCCAGCAGCCCCTGCTTTCTATGTAGGGCATCTTGGGGACACGCCGTCCCTCTGGTAATCAGGCTCTCAGGGGCCACCCTCGGACTTACTCAAGCCCCCATTTCTAATGTGGACTGGTTATACTCAGTAACGCGAGCAACTCTGGAGACCGTGGCAGAGTGCCACGCTAGGCGGTCACAGGATTACCCAGATGAAAGCAGCAAGAAAACCCGGTGTGCAACTGCTCATTAAATGCATATCAGAAAATCCCTCGTGAAAACGGGATTACTTTGCAAGTGGAAAATTCACTAGGGCAACCCCTCCGTCCCCAAACAAAACAAAAACCAGACTGACACTCCTCTTAACGCCACTCCTCCTCACTTGCTGTTATAAAGCTGAGGCCATCCCACCCCATCGGGTGAGCTTCGCCTGAAACCCCGAAGCGCACACGTGTGATGAGAAAAGGGGGCATGCGTCCCACTTTCCCTTCAGAGCCCAGGAATTCTAGGAATCAGAAACTGTCTCCAAAGCCACACTCTGGATGAGACGTCACCTGTTCCAAGGCTGGTGCGGGCTGTGCGGCCCCTACACTTGAGCTGCTGCTGGGAAGACGCGAGGTGACGACGCTGGCAGACCTCACTCAGCTCTCTGGCAACACGGCAATTAAACAGCGTGAGCCCCCGCAGTCATGTGGCTAATGTTCACATTACGTTTGCACAGTGTTCCCACAAAACCAAAATGGCATTTAACCTTCACAGGGAGTGCCAAGTATAAGAAATAGCTACCAAGTTTTCCTGAAAAGTGTCATCCAAGGAAGAAAGTGCTACAATTATGATACTAACACAGAATACAGAATTTAAAACTCTATCAGCCAGATGAAAAACAATCTCTGTCCAGTTTAAGGGCTTCAGGTAACGATGTGTGTTACATTTAATAAAAGTCACCCCGCATATCCACGCGACAGGCAGTGTCATTTACTGGATAAAATGCAGAACCCTCCCTCCGTTAGCAATATAAAACTTAATTAAAATTGAGCGTTCGCCTCCTCATATACCATGTCAGCTTACTATTTGACTTTAAAATTTAATTAGAACCCACTAAGTTTTTCTAAGGCTCCAACCACCATAGAGACACAGGATTCCCAGGACAGTGACTGTTAACACTAGGAACGGTCCTGTGAGTCTGAGGACAGAGGTCTTCAGCGTGAGGTGCCTGACATGTAGAAGCCCGCGCGGGGAAAGCGGGGGCTCCTCAGCATGGGGTGTGGTCGGGTCTCCACGTCCTGCAGCTCTCACCTCACTGGGGCCAACGGCCTCACGGGTTTAATCATCAGAAACAGATGTCGTGACCTCCCCCTTTATTACTTCAAAATAATCCAGGGATTCATCCTTCCCCGCAGACTGCTTCTCAACCCCCCCTCCCTCAGAATTCAGCAGGCCACTGCAGAAAAGGCACGAAGACACTGCCCTCCTTGGTGGCAGAGTACGCTTTTCAGAATCAGCTGAGCCTGTAAAGGGACAGCCCCAGTCTGTCTCCCGAGGGGAGAGGCCAGCACCCAGAAGCGCATCACCTCCCAAGTACTGACTGGGGAGCAGGCCTGATGTTCGGGACACTGAGCTGTCAAAGAGTGATTAAGACAGTACTTTAGGTCACCAAGGACTCCAGAGGGTTTAATATTCTTAATCAAGTCTCGAGGGGACTGGAGAGGACAGAAACTCAGGTTAGTATCCCAATCATTTAAACTGACCTCATTAAGAGACTGTGATACACATCATTTTTATAACCATGCTAATGGGGCTACTATTTTTTTTTTTTTAAGATTTTATTTATTTATTTGACAGAGAGAGACACAGCGAGAGAGGGAACACAAGCAGGGGGAGTGGCAGAGGGAGAAGCAGGCTTCTTGCCGAGCAGGGAGCCTGATGCGGGGCTCGATCCCAGGACCCTGGGATCACGACCTGAGCCGAAGGCAGACGCTTAAGGACTGAGCCACCCAGGCGCCCCGGGGCTACTATTTTTATCCAACGTATACTTCTGAAATTCAGGTAATGCTGGGGTGGGTGGTGCGTCTCAGGCTGGCAGGGGCACAGTGGATGACCCGGGGACTGAGGAGATCTGCTAGGGATTACTGTCACTATTTCAGAGCACGGACTTCGTGACAATTCCTTCTCAGCACAGAGGTGGAGGGGGCCATCTACAGCGCACAGCTGAACTCCAAGTGGCTAAGACAGTCCTAAGTCCACGCTGTGGCTCTACGGTGGGAACAGATTTACATCTTTTCCCCGACAGCACACTTCCCGCCCTCAGCTGCACATACATAAATAAGAATGTAAACTGCAGGCAGAAATTAGAGTGGGCCATGATGGAGATAACTGGGCAGAAAGGAGGTTGTTTTCAGGTATTTTGAGAGCCTAGTGTGTTCCTATTAAAAAATTATTTTAGGGGCGTCTGGGTGGCTCAGTCGTTAAGCGTCTGCCTTCGGCTCAGGTCAAGATCCCAGGGTCCTGGGATCGAGCCCCACATCGGGCTCCCTGCTCAGCGGGAAGCCTGCTTCTCCCTCTCCCACTCCCCCTGCTTATGTTCCCTCTCTCGCTGTCTCTCTCTGTCAAATAAATAAATAAAATCTTTAAAAAAAAAAAATTATTTTAAGCACAGTCAACTCTTAAATAATGAAGTAGGAAGGGCAGACCAGATGTTATCATAAATAAACGGGATGATAAAGGGTCATCTTCCCAAAAGGTGGGGAGGGCGGTGGCATGGAGAACGGAGGAGCAAATACACAGTTTGGAAAATAACCCGGAGGAAAAAATACCCTGGAGGTTAAGATTTAAAGTGTTTTCTTAATATTTCATATTTTGAATGCCTCGGCAGAGCCTATTTATGGTCCTAGACCGAGAGGCAATTACATTGGATCCTTACCACTAGGGGAGATGGGTATTTACTACATGAGGGTAATTACTTTTTTATAGAGATAGTTTATCTCATTAGATGTCATCGTTTCAGCAAGAACAGGTCTGCACAAGGATTAGTTTATTATAATCTCCTTATCAATAGTCTGCTGTACTGCTCTTGCCTTAAGGAATGTTGCCTATAACCCTTGGGCTGGACTTTCAGCACCGTGGCCTGGCCAAGAGCACAGTATGGCTCCGTCCACTCTGGACCATTTCACCCTTGACTTCAGTAGGGAGGCAGTTTTACCAGTATTGCTACTTCCTGTCAACTGCAATGCCATTCAAATGGATCCCTAGAGTCAGAAACAAAGGCTCTTTCACGGACACTGGTCCTACCAGGCTATGAGCTCCTAGAAGTCAGGGGCTGTCGTTCACTGGGCTCTGGATGATCAGCATCCAGCATGGAGCCTGGCACACAGCAAACGCTCACTAAGTGCCAGGTAACAAGGCGGGGACCTTCCAGAAACTCCCCCATGCAGAGGCTGCAATGGTCAGAGAATGGCATGGAATGTATTCACTCAGAAATTCAAAGCAAGGTTTAAAATGTGCCTTAAAACCAGAGGAAAAACTATTTCAGGAACTCCAAGTCAGGAAGACAGTTAATCAGGAGCCAGCAAGCACGCCTGGAACCACGTAACGTGAAGCAAGCACAGTTGTAGGGTCCAAAGCCATGGGAAGTGGGAGAGGTGGGGTGACCTGAGAGCCATAGGGGACCCAGGCTCCTGGGGAGAAAGTAAATTAGAAGCCTCTTGTCCCACAAGCACTCAGATAACGGCAAGCAGTTGTATACATCTTACAGCAGACGGCGTGTTCTTTTATTGCTGCATTTGTTCAGTGGAGTTGAATGAATTCCTTATTTGCCCAGATAAAACAATAATGTATTACTCTTAATAAACAGTTAAAATGGTAACTTTGAAATTCAGTAACATCAGAAAAACAGTGATTATGAAGACACGTTAGGATGAGCCACGGAGGAAGAGAAGGCTTTATCCACCTCCCGCATTTGGTGGCCACCTATTTCGAGGCAGGGAGGAGAAACCCTGGGGACACAGCTGTAAAGAGGAGCGTGTCAGGGTGCCTGGCTGGTTCAGCTGGTGGAGCGTGTGACTCGATCTTGGGGTCATGAGTTCGAGCCCCGTGACGGGGGTAGAAATTACTTTAAAAAAAATTTAAAAAAAAAAAAAAAAAAAAAGAGGAGCGTGTCAACTCTCCTTAAAAGGACATGTGGAAGTAGAGCAGCTCAGGGGAATGGGGCAGGCTGCTGACCTTGACTGGGAAGAAGGACCCTAGTGCTTAGGCAGTGGCAGGGGGGAGGGCGGCTGGAACCCCCAGTGGATGGCCCTTGGCCCCAGCTGCTGCCGTCAGCATCCTCCCAAAGGCCCCATGCACCAAATAAATATCCTTGTGCGCATGTGCCCAGCAAGCAGTCTTGGGGGCTGTGTCTCTTAAAGGGGGGCAAAAGAACAGCCACAAAGGCGCCTGGGAAAAGAAACACCCAGAGAGGTAAAAGGTGTAAAAAAGTAGCAGTGTTCCAGAAACAAGTACTGGGGTGGGGACGTAAAGTGTGGTAGGAAAGTAACATGGTGCAGCTGCTACAGAAAACAGTATGGAGGCACCCCAAAATCAAAAACAGAATTATCATATGATCCTACAATTCCACTTGTGGGTATTTATCCAAAAGAATTCAAAGCCAGGTCTTGAAGAGATACTGATTGCAGCCATATCGACTGCAGCATTATTCACAACAGCCAAGAGATAGACGCAACCCCATGTCAGCTGACAGAAGAACGCATAAAGAAAACGTGGTTTATACGCACCATGGAATATTACGCAGCCTTCAAAAAGAGGGAAATCCTGTATCAGGCTTCAACGTGGATGAAGCTCCAGGACATCCTGAAGTGATACAAGCCTATCTGACGTAGTCAGAACCAAAGAAACAGAAAGAAGAATGGTGTTTGCTGGGCTGTGGGGGAGACGGGAGGGAGCATTAGTGTTTAAAGGGTAGAGTTTCAACTGTGTCAGGTGAAAATGTGATTGAGCCCGGGAGCACAGCAATGTGAATACACTTGTAACGTTCCTGAACTATGCATTTAAGGATGTTTAAGATGGTAACGTAAGGGGTATGTGTTTGCTGCCACAATTAAAATGAAAGCGAAAACAATGACATGGCGCTCATGTTAAATGTGGCGGGGAGTGGCCTGGAGTGACGGTGGCCCGGGGACCAAGAGCCCCTGCAGAGCAGCACGGCAGGAGCCACACTGGGGGTGGGTGGGAAAGGAAAAGAGCAGGCAATCCTGAACGAAAGGTCCCACAAGTGTGGCCTAAAAGGAAAATCAGAATCAGGGTGGAGGCAAGTGGAACCCTGAAGAAAAGGCGTTCATGAGTTCTAGTCCCTCCCGTCTTTCAGCCTAGTGTCACCCGTAAAATGGGCATCACTCACCAGTCCCAGCCGGGGTGAGCAGCAACACATGGAGTGAACCCAGGGACGCAGGGACACAGTAAACGCTAGCTGCCACCAGGATGAGCGATGCGGCTGTCGTGGCTTCCACGGGCAGCCCAGTCCTCTGGGGTGACAAGGAAGGGCGGGACTCTAAAGCCTGTCTTCTGGGGAATGCTGACATAGGACCAAGAGGTCAGTGAAGCAGACAGTGAGGGAGGGGGGAGGAAGGAGTCAGAAAACACAGGCCTCAACAGGGCAGGGTGTTCATCTGGGTCTGGGGGAGGATGAACACTCTCCACTCCAGAGACCGTGAGGGAAGGCGGAGGACCAGCGAGCAGGGCAGGTGTCTGGCTTCAGGGAGGGCAGGAAGGTGAACGGGAAATCCTCCTTCAGGAGGTTGAACGTGACGGGGAACTTGAGGAAGACACAGCTATGAGCGCTGAAGGGCTGCTACTAAGTTAGGGGCAGATGAGAAAGGGGAAGAAGGCAGTTCAACCGAGAAAAATTATAGAGAAAGGCTGCAGGGCTTTCTTAGAGGCTGTAGCTTGGCAATGACAAAGAGGAAACGCACAGAATCACACAGCGAGGTTATTTTCATCTCAAAATGACCAAAAACCTAAGGCACTGGAAAGGCTCTGGTGGTCTGAAGCTCATTCTAGTGACACTGAGCTCTGGAAGTGCCTAAATCTGGGTGAGGGGCCCTACTTATTACCCATAAAGTTGCCTCCTGGATATTGTCATAGAGAGCAAAATTATTCACTGATATTTTTAAAAGATGTTCTACACCATTAACCTACAGATGTTTTCTTGAGTTTTTCCAGCTCAAAGAATTACATATCATTCCGTATTTGCAAGCAAGCTCAAAACTTGCCTTGGCTCTTACTTCCTCGGCAATTTCTCCCAACCACCCCCACAAACCTCATTCTTTTTCCCATGGAGCCTTTTTTAGAAGACAAACACTAATGATGAAAGTGGAAGTGAAGAAAACTGCTCTGACAACCCACTGGCTCACATACAAATGTTAATTAAGCACCTATTATATGTAAACAATGAGACCAGACAATGTAGAAGATTCTAAAGAAGATTACAATGTTTGCTACAATGTTTTCCCATTCTACCATCTAAAGTTTTATTGAATCTCTTCCGCCAGATTTTACTTTTTTGGTGATTCCCCTAAAATCAGTGCTCCTCTACATAGCCTAGGTGTCCAAGCTGCTTAAGACTCCACCCAAAGCAAAAGCACCTTGGGGAACAGGACTCTGTAGAGTCTTCTTTTAAGAGGTCCCTAATAAACTGACTCAAACACAGCCTTTCCTCATTTGTAATGAAAAATATGACTGCCTACTTGTAAAAGGTGACATACCAACTTACGAGACAGACACAGTGCCCGGCCTCCCCACCCCCCCAACTTCAAACACAGGACTCTAACAGCTATGAAGGAAGAACACACAATGACACACAAAAATAGAAAATGAAAAGGCGAATACAGAGTTCAGTCTCATGGTGAGCAACTGGGAGAAGAAGATCATGTACGGTTTGAGAGGACTGCTCAAAAGCTAAAACATGAATTAAAATTATTATTCATTTACTATTCCATATTTAACACTCATGATATTCTGTAACTTAGGAAAGCACTGTTGTATTTTAAGGGTAATCTTAATTGTGTCAAGACTGTCAGGAGTTCAGTCTCTTCCACTCCTACTGGTAATAGCCCTGGGTTGCGCTTGGGTAACGAGAGTTTGGAGGAAGCTGATCTCCTCTCTTGGAACTTCTGGGAAAGAGAAACTCTTTTCTGCCTGGTTTGCTGTGAGGGTTGGGATGCCAGCTAGAATTGTAGATAGCATCTGCCTTCCCCATGGGATGGGTTTGCCTGAATGAAGCCCAGAGGTGGAGAGAAGGGGCTGGAGCTTGGTTACTTCTTAGGCAATGGATCCACCTAAGCCTGGATCTTGCTCACCTGAGCCAATAGATGGCATTTTTATCTGTTTGTTTGTTGAAGCCAATTTGAGTCAGTTTCAGGAGAGAGAGAGAGAGAGTCTCTCTGAGGGAGAGAAAGTCTCAACTAATAGAGTACTGGCAACACTATGAATGAGGCTTATAAAAAATTCCTTTCACCAGTGTGACCAAGTGAGCACAAGCAGGGGGAGGGGCAGAGGGAGAAGCAGACTCCCTGCTGAGCAGGAAGCCCAGCATCGGGCTCCATCCCAGGACCCGGGATCATGACCTGAGCTGAAGGCAGACCCTTAACCGACTGAGCCACCCAGGTGCCCCGAGACAAGTGAGATTTGTAACAAATATTCGGCCCCCACCAGCAGGTGCCAACAAGAGCAAATGTTTTCAAAAAAGGAATTTCACTTGAGTCGGTGACTTGTTTTTATTCTGCCCCTGTGCCAGTCAGTTATAAAGTTCAAGAGGAGCAGGAACTGTAGTCAGATTCTTTTCTGACATATGACCTAAATAACCCAAATTTCTTTTAAATTATAAAACTCCAAGTTAATAAAATACACTTTAGTATATTCGAACCTGAGCAGGAACTGTAAGATTAATGCAAATTAATGTGAGGTTTTGTCATTAAACTGTTGTAAATCCCCTAGGGTGGAGACTCGATGGCACTATTCGTTCTAACCCCTGGCATGGAAGTTATCGTCCTGGAGTGGGTGCTGGGAGAGCCAAAGTCAGTGAAGTCTTCTGAAATGCTCCTGTTGAAAGGATGTACTTTCCGGCCCCGACACGCGAGATCAGCGTGGTCCCTGGGCAAGGAGGACACGCATGTTCACAAAGTCTTCACAGTTTGAAAAGGTTGAACGACTCTGTCCCCCCCTCAAGAGGCAAGATATAGAAAGGGAATTAACAGAAAAATAAATGCAAACAATTCTAACCTGTGAAACCAGAACTTCCACATTTTAAAATTAAAACAAGGAGATACCATCTTCTACTTTAAGTATCTGACAGGTATTTAAAAGTTGACTAAGAATAATAGGAAAATGGGCACTCACAATCTTTACAGCTTGCTTAGAGAGCAATTTGGCAGCATCTAGCACAATCTTCATTACAGCCCTGGACTCTTGTTGACAGCAGCAAGTGTCCAGCTAAGGCTCACACAGGTGGGAGGGGGGCGCAGGGGGCACGCACACCACACGCACACGCACGTATGTGAGCACATGGACAGACGCACACCTGCGGGAGGGAGGAAGTCAGTGAGTGAGGCTGAACGTAGACAACTGGGGAGCGTGGATGAAGCCTATGGGTTCTTCTTGGACTGGTTTCAAACCTCCATAAATATGAAATTGCATCCAAGAAGACAAAAATCAAGTTTAAAACTTCAAAAGAGGTAGAGATCTGTGTCTTAAAATAGAAAGCTCTCCACAACATGATGTTAAACGAAAGAGGCAGATACCAGAATGATGTATATAGTATGATTCCATATCAAAGAGTATAAATATGTACAAGGTCTGAAAGGAAAGCTGTCAAACTATTAATGTTCCCTATGGGGAGGGGGTAATGGTAAACTTTCCTACTAGGCTCATTGTACTTCTAAACTACTTGCATAAAAATTCATAGTATTTATGGATTACTTAGGTTTAAGACAGGAGGTGCGTTAACATTTCTGCTGTTGCCACATTGATAAAATGTATTCATCTGTGTGGAAAAAAAACTCTTAATGTCCACGCTGAGGTTCTCACATAGTGGATGCACCCAGACACAAGCCCTGTGCAGGTAGATGGGAAGAACAGACACAGAGATCTGTCATGATGCCTGAGGCCATTACCAGCATCTTAAGGGCAAGGCCCAGGATGCTAAACCAGTAAGCATCCAGGCCCAAATGCCAAAGTGCCCCCTGCTGAGAAATACGGACACTGAATTGGGGGGGTGGGCAGGTACGTAGGATATGTACTCGCACAATAAATAGCCACAAACATTTTAGAGGAATGAGGTAGGGCTACTTGTGTGGATATGCAAATATATCCGAGATATATCAAAATTAAAAACAAAAGCCTGACTTGGAGAGCTGTATGACAAGTATGAACCCACTGATGTATTTAAAAGATATGCATGTTTATAAAATTTCTGGAAGGAAAAAACTGTTAACAGCAGTTATCTCTCTCTGGAGAGGAGTAGGCGGGGCTTGGGGGGGGTGCTTCTATTTTTCTTTTTTTCTTTCAGATGTTTTATTTTACAATGCTTTCCTGTCATTTAAAATTTCTAATTGTAAATATTTATTAAACCAAATCACAAAAGCCCGAAGACAATTTTAAATCAAGATATACTAAGGCTAACAAGCAACCTCACCAGAGAATAGGATCTAACCATAAGAAACCTAAAATATACTGTAAACAGAAGAATTTAGTAGTGTTTTTATTTATTTCCCATCTTGCTCTAGAAAACCAAATTAAAAAAAAAGCATGGTACAGTGGGGTTGTTGCAACCCTTTGGCGAGTACCAGAGCCACCCGGAGGGCTTGTGGGAAACAGGCTTCTGGGCCCAGGGGACACTGCAGTTCAGGAGGCGTGAGGGGGGCTTGGCTGGGGACCTGCATTTCTAACAGGCCCCCAGAGTCCCCCCGTCGTGGCTGCTCGGGGCACCTCACTTTGAGAACCACCGGTATAGGAAGAAATACTCAAGAGAGTGGAGACGAAAAGAGAAAACTAAACAGTCACAAGGGCTCTGAAGCAGGTTCGCTGGGTCACCCCTTCCCCAAGCCCTAATCACCCCTGAACAATGCCATCAAACCCTGGAAATGTGGGGGCGGGGGGGGGGGGGGTCCTCTGGCAGCAAGCCAGCGTTGCTCCTGCTGGGATGTGTGCTGGTCAGGAGCAGGCTGGCTTTATCCATAACCTAAACTTCTTAGGCCAGCTGAATGGGTTATCATATTTAATTCATTTTTACGTAAGATCAGAGATATGATTACAAGAGGTGAGCTGCGGCCTCAAGGGAAATGATGTCTAATGCTCTGGAAAGGCTCTAAGTGAAAATAATTGTCGAATCAGGTATAAGTGAGGATATGGGAAAAATGAAAAAAATATCCCAGGACTGTGTACTCAGATTTGTAAGCACTGAAGTTTCTGTTCCATTTCAATGAAATCTGCAATGGCAACAGCAGATGCTGTATTATGGATGCACTTGCCACACAACCGAACTCTAGTCCACGGATCCACACCCAAAGAAAAGGGCTTGACTCACCAAACAAATGGCAAAGCAAAGGCCTTTAAAGGCCTTGGTTCTACATCAGTGGCAAAGAGGTGCCCATTTTTAACTTTTTAAAATGAAATGATTATGGGTGGTATGTCCTCAAAGATTCCTGGAGGTGACCAACTTTTTACGCTAACAGACTGCTGCTGGATGAACGCATCTTCTCGAAGAGCTTTGTGCCTAAAATGCCACTCAATGCTCAAGCAGAGAAGAGTTCTGCAGCCCACTGAGCTCCCCCTCACAAAGAAGGAACAATCTTGTCTGGGCCACCACACCATTCTGCCTGGGGCATCCCAGTCACTGCTTTGTGGGGCGTGGAGCTGCTATCTGCTTGCCTCGAAACTTGGCTCCACTTTGGTTCAATTTTAGCTTCTGTAATCTTTCTACGTATAAGTAGGTTTGTTCCCAGTGAGATAAGACAGCGGAAGTATCTAGCATGGAACCCATTTTACAAGAGGCCCCAGAAAATGTTTGTTGGTTTCCAATGCAAGTCCTTTGTGATCAAACCCTCACTGGCACGGTCAATGGACTGCCTGCTAGGAACAGCTTCAACTGTCCTCTTTTACCGGGTAGACTTCTCCTGTTGGGGCCTGCTGAACAGCTCCTGCCACTGGTCTCCTGATTTCTTAACTATCCCTGGAGCTAAATTCTAATCTCAGCACATCAATCATAAATGGCCCTAGGGGACCATGGGCCTCTTACGTGGGTGGAGCTACTGATTTGGAACAACAGCTTCCCTGATAATAACAGAGAAGGGAGACAGATGATCAGCTTCATATTCCTACTAAGGGGAATTTACACTCCGGCTCCTCAGAAGAAACCAAATTTTCCTGAACAATTTCTCCCGGGAGCCTCCTTGGATGGAAATGCTCACAGGATGAGCATTTGTGGTATGTTAAGGTACCTCTTCACTTTCTTCCTGAATCTGCTGGCTTTGGCTTAATCTCTGGCAGCAACCCTAGGCAGTAACATTGATGGGGTTTAGAAGTCATTTTTTTAAAAAGTGTGTTAACAGTGTTTTCTCAAGTGTCATACTTGTCAAACGATGAACAATTATATATTTGAGTTCATAAAAGAACAAAGTAACAATAATCCAGTTTTTAAAAGCAGTTGCTTTGTAGGATTAATTTGTTAGGCAATTAAAAGAGCAAGAAAATACTCTCATTAACTTATTAACATAAAGAAGAGAATCATATCACCTAAACTTTAAAATTTTTCATATTTCTGAATGAAGCAATATAGTCATCTTTTAAACCTTTGTTTCATACTTAAAACAGTTACAAACCAAATATACATATGGTTATTCTGTAAAAGCAATTGTGTGTGTTAAAAGTTCTCCAGAAACATTTACTCTCTTGGTTAACAGGTATTTAAATATCTGTTGTGTTTGGTGGCAAAAATATCCCTCATACACACATGATTAATGTTTTGAATAAGATGATTCATTTCCCAGTGACTCCACAAGTATCTGCTTCAATTAGTTTTAAAAAAACAAATCAGGGGCGCCTGGGTGGCTCAGTCGTTGGGCGTCTGCCTTCAGCTCGGGTCATGATCCCGGGGTCCTGGGATCGAGCCCCGCATCGGGCTCCCTGCTCGGCGGGAGGCCTGCTTCTCCCTCTCCCACTCCCCCTGCTTGTGTTCCTGCTCTCACTCTCTCTCTAGCTGTCAAATTAATAAATAAAAAAAATCTAAAAATAAATAAATAAATAAATAAATAAACAAACAAACAAACAAATCAGTTTTCTTATGTAGCCCTAAAATTGATGTGGAAAGTAAAAACAAACAACTACTTCAAGAAATTATGAGTGTGGACCAACAGCCTGACACAGCTTCAGTACTGCTCTCTCAGGAAAGAAACACCCCGAGGGCTAGTAATAGGTTTTGGAGAACATTCCTGTACTTCTGGCCTCCAGACTCGGTCATTTCAATAGCATTTCTTCCCTCACATTGGGTGTGACCCAGCCCCAGGGCTACAAAGAACTTACTACAGTCCTTGTGTTCAGGGAGCGCCCATTCTCTTGGAATTGTTCCCTCCACAAACACTGGCAGAGCACCTACTATGCACAGGTACCGCTCTGGACATAGTAGGATTTTGCCCTGGCAAAACAAAATCCCTTCTTGGAGCTTACTTTCCAAAGGAGGGAACAAAAGCACCTTTCTACAAAGGGAAAGGGTGAGGAGAAGCAAAGGCACTGACCCACTTAAGCATCTGCCCACAGGTGGCCATACTGTCTAACACACCATTTGCTTTTGCCATCATATTTCATTCAGAAAGGACACTCCAATGGGAGGCTCCAGAGGGAAGAGGAGATGGTTCTTTTCCCTTCTAATCTGCAAGATCATGGCCATGTCCCTTACCACTGTCCTAAAAAATCTTCCTGAGTGGCTTCTGTTCTTCTAAGTGGAGAGAGTACTCTCAACAGTACATAGGACTCAGGGCCAGGAGAGAGAGGTGGTCACAAGGGCCTTGCACGTACGGTGGTACTCCCATCCTAATCAGTGAATCTAACTCCACAGAACAAGATAAAGTAATTCAAGAATTTATGCTTACGCATCCCTGGTGGTTTTAACCAAAGCCACCTTTATGGACATTAAAAAATGTTTTCAAAATGGGAAGAAGAATAAAAAAGGAAATCACTAACTCCTTATTTAAACAGAAGCCACTACCCTCCTTTTCTACGAAACTGGAGGCTTTGCTGAGGGCAGCCAGGCCTACACGACTGTGGTAAAGACAAAACGTGGAAACTTTAGGGTCAAAAAAGTTTTGAAAATCATGCCCCCACACCACCCCCTAAAAGTGTATGTACACACAACTTTTGTGGACAAAGTGGAACCACAGATCTTCTGAAGCCTTTTGTGTTCCCTTACTTTCCAAAAATACGGCCCTAGGACTGCGACTTCATAGAGCAAGGATTAGCAAATTTCTTCTGTAAAGAGCCAGACTGCCAGTTTTCTCAGCTTTGCAGGCTATACAGTCTCTGTCATAATGATTCAACTCTGTCCTTGTACCTAGAAAGCAGCCACAGACCCTAAGTCAATGAACGAATGTGGCTGTGTTCCAATGAAACTTTATTTATGGAGGGGCTCCTGGGGGGCTCAGTTGGATGAACGTCTGACTCTTGATTTCAGCTCAGGTCATGATCTCAGGGTTGTGAGATGGAGCCCTGCATTGGGTAAGAGTCTCTCTCCCTCTGCCCCTCCCCCATTTCTGTCTCTCCAAAAACAAAAAAACAGTCTCTCTCCCCTCTCTAAAAAGCAAAACAAAACAAAACCCCCACAAAACTTCATGGATACAGAAATTTGGATTTCTTATATTTTCAACATGTCATTACATATTATTCCTCTTGGTTTTTTTTCAAACATTAGAAAGTGTCAAAACCATTCTTAGCTTGCACGCTGTACAGAAACAGGCGGGGCGCTGGGCTTGGCCCACAGGCTGGCTTGCCAACCACGGCCCCAGAGTCAGCAGACGCCCCAGCCCTCATCTACTGCACACAGCCCAGCGCAGTGCCTGGCCCTGAGTCATCAACAGAGAAGTAGATGCTCCTCGTCTAGTGGAGGCAGCAAGCAAAGCTGAGAACACGGGAGTAGGAAGTAAGGAACGTGTTCTGATTCCATCTCTGCCTTCAGCTCTCTCTGAACACCACAGTCTCCGCGGACTCGACTGCCCTCTCTGTGAAACAGAGCACGCAATTCGATGGCTAATCATCTCTTCTGCCCCTGAGTCTCTATGATCCTTCATTTATAGCGAAGTAAAAGAAGCAGGCCAACAATTTGGGAAGTCAACTTGGTAATAAACAAGCTCATACAAGTTCCAGGTGAGGGTGAAACTTTTGGAGTAAGGAAGAAAAGCAGCATTTGGGTAAAGCGTGTTATTGGAAAAATACTAGCCAAATGGCAATTTACTGTCCAAAGGGAAACCCCAGATTTCCGTTTAGATCCCTCCCTCTTCATTGCTCCACAAAGGTCTAAACCAAAACTCACTGATGCACCACAACAAGACGGATAGGGCAGTGTCTCAGGTGAACAGTTCTCCTCAAGGGAAATAGCTCCCCTCCTTCCAAACCAACACCAGTTTGTTTTATTTCACTAAGGGTGAGTTGGCGGGACACTCAGACAGATACAATCACAACACTGCAGCACAGAGGACATGGATGGCATATGAGACCAGAGGATGCAAGAGCACGTGGGTCCTGAACCAGAAGGCAGAGTGGGAGCTCCAGAGGAGGCATGATGCTCCTGGCAGAGAGGGAGCTGAGAGGGGGTGAGGGCCAAGGAGAGACTCAGGAGCACGCCTGCTAACTAAAACAACAGTGGCTGGATTGGACTGCTGACGGGGATGCCCCTCCCCCACCTCCGTCCAAGAACTACAGAAAATGGACAGAAACCCTCAACAGGCAGGAAGCAGGGAGACCAATGAGAAAACTATGGCAGGTAAGAAATGACCAGGGCCCAAAGTGAGGCCAAACTAGTGGGGCTCACATCAGAGAAACCCATAACAGAACCCTATAAAAATCGGTGGCTAGCCGAGGCATGGGGACAGTCAGGGGAAGGGAGCTGTGTTAATCCCAGCTGCGCAGTCTTAGGAGCTGGGGAGGCCACGGCACAACCAGGTAAGCTGCAGAATCCAGGAGCCGAAACACAACAGAAAATACTACCCCTGCTGAGTGGACTCCTACTCTGAAAAAGGGACAACTAGATCTGAACAGTTGATGATTACAGATGAACAAATCAAAGTCCCTTAGGTTCTATTAGGTGATTGGTACCTTCACCTGAAAGGCATTTCCGGTTATTTAAATGCGTCAGCAAAATAAGGCTCGTGACTTCTAATCAATACTGGTCACATTTAGAAAATTCAGATGGACCCTTAACATGAGACTTTCTACATACTAAGATGTATGAAGGTTCACAAAGAAACCTTCTATAAAGGAAAATACCACGCGTAACGGATTTAGAGTGAGGAGATGCCATTCAAAGCAAGTCAATGTGGTGGGACGGTTTGTGGGTACAAATTAAACAGAGACAGCTAGTGCTGATTGAAAAGAGAAATGCCAAAGGCTTCAGGTAAAGAAAGAGGCTGCACTGGCTCTCAGAGGTTCCAGTCCACAGCCTCCCCAGACTTCCATCAGCCTGCCCTCTAGAGTAAGACCAACACGGAAGAAAGCGGTGCCTACACACCTTGAGAAAATTGCCAGCATGCTGAGAAACAGCCTGTGGCCATCGACAGGGACGCTGCCTACTGAGCAGCTCACCTGGACACTCACCTTTTCCGTTAACAGCTAATCCCGAGGCCATGGCTGCAGTCACAGGGCCAGACACCTGAGGCACTAATGGGTGTATTCGGGGCCTGCTCCCCATCCTAGCTCGCTCTGCACCAGGGCCCAATAAGGCTCCGACTGGCTTTTCGGCTGCTGCTTCTGGTGCTACCGTGTCCTCCTGACCCTGTTCGATGGGGTCCAGCTTCTCAGGGCTCTCGTTCTGAAAGCCGTCCACTGCGGTCCTGCTCTTAATGGGGCTCTTAGGCACAAGTATCTTTATACCTGATTTCGCTAGGTCCATGTTCTTCCGGTTTGAGAGAGATGGAGCTGTGTTCTTCCTGAACTTCTGGCTGGCAGCAAATAACTGACTGTTTTTGGACTCGTGGTCTTTGCCAATCACTAGTGACTTAGGAGAGGTCTTTGAAAAGTTGCTATTGGTGGATCTGGAGATCTGTTTCCTGGCATTGTTTGGAGAGGTCCTATTTGTTCTGGTTAGTGTGCTTTCTTTCTGCTTTTCGGTGTGGCGTCTGTTAAAATCATGAATGTACTCCTCACAGTTCACAAGGTGCTGCTCTGGTTCCCAAGTGTCATCCTCACTGTCATAGCCTTTCCACCGAACCAGATATTCTATCTTCCCTTTTTTGTTTTTCCTTTTGTCAACGATCCTTTCAACCTGTTTATAAACAGAAAAGAAAGAGGTGTCAACGTATTATCTGGGGAAAAAGGGGCAAGTTTCATAAGGAAGCATCAGAAATAATAAAAACCACAACAGATAAAGAAAATGACCATCTCTTTCCTAAGCTGAAAAAAGCACAGGAACAGAACATTGGGGATTTTAGCAATTTCCTTGAAATTAAGTCAGACAAGATGCTAAAATTTTATGCCCAGAATACATGGACATACATTAAGTAGCCTATTTTTCTGTGATTCAAAGGGGGCTCTGTTTTTATTTTTACCTCAGACCCTGACCACCTGAGTTGGTTCTGTTACAGCTGGAACAGGACTAGTCATCTGCAGCCTTCTGCCTGGTCATCCTCAGGGCACCCACGGCAGGCCCTCCTCAGGCACTAGCTCGGCCGTGGTAAACACTAGCTACGAAGGGCTCGGAGCCTCCTGACGTGTGGAACTGGCTCACGGAAGAAACGGTCAGTATTGCAAGTATCAGTGAGAAGCACTCGGTTAAAACGGAGAAAGGTCCATAGACAGTGTGATGCTGTATCAGTAACAAAATGGTCTGGAATGGTCAGTTATTTACCTCCAAATATTGGTTTGAACTAATTTTATTTTTTTAAGATTTTATTTATTTGACAGAGAGAGACACAGCAAGAGAGGGAACACAAGCCGGGAGAGGAAGAGGGAGAGGTAGGCTTCCTGCTGAGCAGGGAGCCTGATGCAAAACTCGATCCCAGGACCCTGGGATCATGACCTGAGCCTAAGGCGGATGCTTAACGACTGAGCCACCCAGGCGTCCCTGAACTAATTTTACACTAACATCTTCAAAGGAAGATGCTGCTAATCTTTGAATATGATGATCAATATATTCCATACCTAATTTATGAGTTCACACTAATTTATGAATTTGCCATGAAAGATAGTTATTACTGTGACATAGCTATTACCTTCACATTAAGTGTAAATGGGAGATCTTTGATGACTCACACGAACAAAATCTATTTGACATAATTTCCCCATGTTATTGGGGAAATATTTAGAATCTGTTGGAACCTCTCTATAGTTAACATAAAAACCATCAGCCTGCTTCCCCAGCGGCAGCGTGCATCTCTGTACCTTGCAGGGAGAGGCCTACAGCCACAGAGCAGCTCTTTAATTAAGGATTCAACGTCTAAGCCCATCAATTACCAAGAACATAAATAAATTTCTGGCAAACCTACAGGTCAGGTCAGATGACATAATGGTATACCTAGTTCTCCAACATTCCAAAATAACAGAGGCTAACTTAGCGTACAACAACAGACACTTTTGGAGAATGGGAGAATACCTTACCTCATCATTTCCCCCACTCTCAAAATCCACCCCCATCAAAAAAACTCTCCAATATGTCTACCTGGGATATAGGGAATTAAAGCCCTTAACTACAGAAAAGCCTAAAATTAAATACACATTATTGCTTCCGTGAAAAAAGGATTAAGGGTAAAGAAAGGACTTGTTTCAGCAGGTGGCAGATTTCATGCCTAACAGATCTCTACAGAGATAACTAATAATCTCTGTAGATTATTACCTAATAACTAATGTCGGATCTGCATATGTAAGTCCACACGGTCCATAATATAGCATGGAAAGCTTTGAAAGTGATTTTTTTTTCCTGCTCCTTTGCTTGTGAAAGTTTTATACAAGGGCTTAAGTATTTCAATATAAGCAAAAGATGTATTTCTGGAAAATTCCACATGAATCAATTTCATAGCAGAAATAGTTTAAAAGTTTTAAAGACATGGGGTAAATAGATTCTCTAAGAGGAAACTACATTTTAATACTTATTTTCTTTCTAACTCAATTTCCAGTCCAGAAGCATGAAGTACAGTTGACCCTTGAGCAACATGGGAGTCGGGCACCAACGCCCACCTCCAAGGCACTAAAAAAATCTGCATATAACTTCTGACTTCCCGCAAAACAACTACTGATATCCTGTTGGCTGGAAGACTTACCGATAACACACACAATTAACACATATTTTGTATATGTATTATACACTGTATTCTTACAGTAAAGGAAGCTAGAGAAAAGAAAATATTAAAATGTTACTAAGAAAGTCGTAAGTACGAAAAAATACATTCATGGTACTGTGCGGTACTTATCAGAGAAAGTCGGTGTATAGAAGGACTCACGTAGTTCAAACCCATGTTGTTCAAGGGTCAACTAAACCGTACTGAACCGGAGCACCCAATTTTCCTTTCTTCCACTTTCTTAAAGCTGAAGAGGGAGCTAGTAAAGGAGGATGAGATTCTTGCCCGTCTTGTCCTTTCACTGGTGTTTCTTTTCTAGGGTTGTAACCCACAGGCACCTTCCTTTGCCAGCCCCCAGCAGGCTTGCCCCTCTCTCAGCAGCTGTGGTGGTGTATATGCTATGTTTTATGTATACTCAGTGGTCAGATTTTGTTTAGACACCGAAGGCAGGCAGTAATAGGGGACCCATGAGACTGGGGGTTGGCAAACTTTAGGTAAAGGGGCACACAGGCCATATGGGCTCCCAACCACCAAACTCTTGTCACTGTATAAATGTTGTTCGTGTTGTAGCAAGAACAACATATAAAGGAGGAGACTTTTTAAAAGCAAAAACAATTCGATTTATGGACACTAAAATTAGATTTTCTAATTTACTTGTGTCATGAAATATTAAGCTTTTGATTTTTTTCAACTATTTAAAAAGGTAAAAACAATTCTTCGAGTTAACCTGAGGCCACAGTTTGCTGACCCCTGCATTAGATGCTGAGAAAGCAACAGGACACAGGACATTCAGGTTGCAGACTTGCCGTCCTACTGATTCTCATGGGGAACATGGCTTGCAAATTGACAAGACACATATGGCTGATAAGGAGACAGCAAGCATGCCTTTCAAGTGTCAGGTCTACCAGAATCACTCCAGGCCCTAGACGCAGGGTAGGGACGTTTAGGCCAATGACCATAGCCCTCTTAATACCAACTCGGACTCCACTGGTACATGACACCCTCTCCCCACCATTCAAGGACAGACGTCCTTCTTCCGCCTTTGAAAGCTTAAAGGAAAAGTCCTACTGATTCTTAGTCTGAGTGGCTAAAAGAAATTAGTCTCCCAAAAAAAGGCATCATCATCCAGATTCAAAAATATTTGACCGTACTAGTAAGCCTAAAATTACTTCCAGAGTGCTTTTATGATGGTGAGGGAGGAAAACCTTGATTCCAAGAGAAACACATAAATAAACTTTCCTTCAGGTTTTCGGTCCCTTCCCCTTGTGTTCTTCCTCTCCTTGCTAACATAGCCGTTTCTGAAAACCAGTCTCAGTTAACAGTCTTTTCAAAGTATACGCACAGGTATCCACCTCTAGTTACAGAATTTCAATGCAAAGAATTTTATATAAAACAAACTTATTAACACAGAAGTATAGAACCGCAGACTAGTTCTACTAAGATTCTTAAAAGCCCAAGACAAAATGAAGAAAGGCATGAAAATCTTATCCAAATTACCTGGATTGTTCTGCTGTGTTACCCACACTAACATGTGCAGTAAAATTCTGGTGAATCCAAATCACAATAGCCTTGACTACCTGCGGCACAGTAAACTGACCAAAGTTCTGTTCGTTAGGATTTCCTTCTAAAACTCAATCTAAAAAGCCAAGATGTGACACAAGTCAGACAAGGCTTTCCTTAACACTACAATGTCCTCCGATGGTTTGCACAGCTGTGAAATTAATCAAAAGATCATTCCAAACACCTAATTCACTTCACCTACCTCAGAGCACATCCTAGTATCTGTGGCCCCAGGAATGTGCTGAAATGTGCTACAGAGTCACAGAAGCCAGACAAGGATGGACAAAGGTTCCCTAACACAGAAACAAAAACCCACAGAGAAGCCCAAACTGGTTAAAGAGCTCAGGAAGAGTAGGAAGAAAGAGTAACTCTGCTATTGCTACATTAAATACCAAACAGCCTAGAAATTTTATCAGGGCAAGGCATCCAAATATATCAACTTACAGGAAAAGACCAAAGTTGCAAAATACAGTAGGAAAAGTTTGGCACACTGTGCTATCGGTAACCTTGTCAGCGATACTTGCTGATTCCTCCCAGCCAGAACAGCGGGAGCAGGCTGCCAGGGTAACTTTGAAACCACAAGAAATGCTGAGATCTTTTCTCAGGTTTGGGTCTTACACCAATGGCTGGAAAATCTGGAACAACCGAGCATCACTATGGGAAAAATGAATAAACAAAAACCCTGCTTTTATCAAAGAATTCTACAGGACCTTTGAAAAGCAAAAGCTCTTTATATGAGGAAGAGAAGTGTTTCACCAGCCGTTTGAGAGTTGTGTTTACTATTAAAAGGAAAAGTTGCCTGAAATACTAAGAACATTTAACTATTAAAAACACAGGCAGATAGTTCCACTGCAAGAAGTATAGGTGTAATATAAACATAAATAGTTGACAACACTGTAAAGAAACCAAAAGCTGGTAGACACTGGAGGGACTAGACCCTTTAAACAAAGGAACCCAAGGGCTTCTGCACTCCCTGGTCGGCTGCTAGTAGGACTCACATAGAAAGTGCAGTCTTCCAGGCTTCGGGGGTCAGAAGGCCGAGTCAGGAGTTGACAGAGTGCTAGAAATCTAGTGGAGATCACAGACAGGAGGGCCCCCACAGAAGGGGGAGTCCCCTGAAACAATATTATTATAAACCCTCTCAAATCCCAGGTGGACTCCTGAACTACAACAGGCTAGTGGAAAACAACAATGGGTGTGTTGGGGGCACCCAAGTCCACCTCCAGGTTTGAGGATTCACTAGAACTCCGAGGCCTCAGCATGCAGTCTCACTCATGGCTATGATTTAACACAGTGAAAGGACACTAAGCAAAATGAACAAAGGGAAAAGCATGTAGGGGAAAGTCCAAGGGAAACCGAGTGCAGGCTTGCAAGGGTCCTCTCCCCGGGGAGTCACACAGGATGCACTTCATTCCTCCAGCAACAAGTTGTCACAACACATGCAAAATGCTGTCTACCAAAGAAGCTCATTAAGGACTTCCTGCCCAAGATTTTTTTGTTAGGGCTGGCCACAGAGGCATCCGCTGCCTAGCATGGGTCAAAATTCCAGATTCTTGGAAGGAAGCAGGTGTTCAGCATAAACCAGACCAATGGACATCACAATCAAATCTAAACAAACCAAGATAAAGGGTAACACCAACTAGCCAGTGAGCAGAGGACAGGAGAAGACATCACAGACAGCACCACAACACTGGGGGCCAGGAGACAAAGGAAACATATTTAAAGCACTGAAGGAAAAACCTGTCAATTCAGAATTCTTTATCTAAAAAAAATACGCTTCAAAAGCAAAGGTAGAGTTCCAATTCTGGGATGGCAGTATAAAATAAGGAGCTCTGTAAACACATTCTTCAACCAAATAAGCAAAGCTGGTAAACTATTACCAAACACCCCCCCAAAAAACATTAAAAAAAAAAAAAAGAAAAAAATCACAAAACCCTAAAGTCTCTGGAAACTGTCCTAAGGCCATAGAGCAAATGAAGGAACGTTTATTCAAGAAAGTCAACTAACACTCGGTAAGAACAGAGAGTTCATGGCATCTGAGCCAAGACCCACTTCTTTCCCCACCTACCCTCCAGTTAGTGTGACAGGAGCTCACTGAGTGTAGCTAAGAATATAGGCTTTCTCTCCCCTCTCTCGGCTACCAAATGTCACTAGGACAGACAGGCTACCAGCATTTCTCCTCTCCCACTTAAAGGAGAAGAGGTAAAAACCTCTTATGAGTATGACTGAGAGGTCAGGGACTCATTTCCTCTAGCTGGCCCCTATTCATAAGGAGGCTTTATCCCAGGGGTAACAGGGCAAAAATATTGGGGACTGTGACCAATTCTGCCCCGAGTCACTCTGGGAGAGGTTTTATGTTGGCAGAGGCAAGCTGAGAAATCAGAGGCTACCACTCTACTCAGCACCCAGACTAGTGGTTCAGAGATTTTGCCCTGGGGGAGAGGTAATCCATAAGAAAAGAGAACTATTTCCCAAAATAAATGACTTTGTTTGAGACAGAGTATGTGTAAGTTTAAACCTAAGGATGTTCTTAAAAATGATAATGAAGGGCAACAAGCTAAACCATAACTCACCCAGTCACCAGGGAAGGCCAGCTAATAAGAGCCCCCCTAGGATACGAGTAACTCTCAGACTGGTCTCAGAAACTACTCCTACCCAAATTTAATTGGGTCAGACTGCTAAGCAATTAATGCACCAGACACTGTAAAACAAAAAAAACCCAAAAAACAAGAGAGTAGCTAACCAGTAATCAGTTGATTCTAACAGGCTAGGTGTAATACCAAATAAAGCTAGCAGCTTAGAGAACCAGGGAAGGAGACAGCCAAAGAGAGCCTATGAAAGCACTGTTATCCCAGGACTTGCTCAAGACTGTGCCCACTGAGGAGTCCATGGAAGTCTTCACAGAGTAGGGATAATGGATTTCACTAAAATAGTCTAGTCAAGTCACAAAACAAACCATCAAGCAAATAACAACAAAAGTAAGTCCCAGAGAGGGGAGAGACGAACCAGTATCTAGAACTGCTGCAATATATAACCTAAAATGTCCAGTTTTCAAAAAATTACAAGTCATGAAAACACACAGGATGATCAAGTGGCCTATACAACACTGGGGGAAAACAGGCAACAGGAACTGCTTGGGAAAAGAGAGCTACCAGGTATAGCAGACAAAGACTTCATATAAGGACACCATACTTAGAGAAGTAAAGTATGAAGACAGTATCACCTTAAAGAATATCATTAACAAGTTAGAAATGCAAAAAGAACCAAACGGAAAAACTTTTTAATTCTGGGTGCTCAACAGATTTGAATTGGAAGAAAAATCAATCAACTTGAAGAAAAGATGGATGGAACCACAGAAATGTGAGACATGCAACTGCACACCAGTATTTGTGCAATGGGGAACACAAGGAGATGAAGAAGCAGAAATGTTTGTAAAAATGGCTGAAAACTTCCCCCAAGTTTAGGATAAATGCAGAGACCCAGAAACACAGGTAATAGTCAAAATACCAATAATCAGGGCAGAGAAAACCTGGAAGCAGCAAGAGGAAAATAACTCCACAGTAGAAGGGAATTCTTGTAAGATTAACAGCTAACTTCTTATCAGACATAATGGAAGAAAAAGGCAGTGGGACAATATTCAAGGTACTAAAAGAAAACCATGTCAGCGAAGAATCTTATATACAGCAATGCTCTTTTTCAAAAATGAAAACAGAAAAGGGTACATACTATGTGATTCTAAATGTCTGACAATCCTGAAAAGGCAGCACTATAGAGACTGTAAAAAGATAAGTGTTTGGGTTAGTGTGGAAAAAGGGATGAACAGGTAGAGCACAGAAAAGTTGTAGGGCAGTGAAACTATTTTCTATGATACTATAATGGTGGATAAATGTCATTAAAGACTTGTCAAAACCCACAGAATGTAAAACACAAAGAGTAAACCCTAATGTAAACTATGGACTTTGTGTGATAGGACTCGTCAGTGCAGGTTCATCAATTGTAACAAATGCACCACTCTGGTCGGGGATGTCCACGATAGTGGGGCAGGCTGTTCCTGCATATAGGGGCAGGAAGTACATGGGAACACTCTGTTCCTTCTGCTCCATTTTGCCGTGAATCTTAAAACTGCTATGAAAAAGAAGTCTACAAACCACCCCCTCTCCCAAAATGAAAACAAAATAAAGATACTCTCAGATAAATAAAAGCAAAATTTGTTGCTTGCAGAGCTGCTTTACAAAACATACCTAAGGAAGTTCTTCAGGCTGTAAACAGATAAACCAGAATTCACACACAAAAACCCAAAGAGGACTAGTAAAGGTAATTATATAATTCTAAAAGTTTAAAATGCATATTTTTCTGCATTCTTCTTACTTAAAAAGCAACTGTATAAAACAACACATATACAGTTGTGCTGCTGGATCTGTAACATATAGAAATATATAACTGTTTCAAGCATATCTAATAAGAGCCAACAAAATACATGACGCTAAAACTGACAAAAGAATAAGCAGAGAAATGACAATTCAACAGTAAGAGTTGGAGACTTCATTTCCACATTCAGTAATGGATAGAGCAAACAGAAGATCAACAAGGTAACAGAAGTCCAGAACACCACCATATACAAGCGAGACCCAGCAGACATCCAGGGAATTCTCTATCCAACAACAGCAGAATATAATTCTTCTTAAGCACACATGGAACATTCCCCAGCATAGACCATATGCCAGCCCATAACATGAGCCTCAATAAATTTGAAGGGACTGAAGTCATACAAAGTCTTATTGCCAATAAAATGGAGTGAAAATGAAAATTAACAGAAAAATCTGAGAAATTCACCACTGTGGGACAAAGAAGAAATCACAAGGGAAATTAGGAAATCCCAAAAGATAAATACAAAAATACAAAATACAGTGATGAAAGGGAAATTTATAGTTGTAAATTGCCTACACTGAAAAAGAAGAAAAATTTCAAATCAATAGCCTAACCATTCACCTTAAGACACTGGAAGAGGGGCCTGGGTGGCTCAGTCAGTTAAGTGATGGACTCTTGATTTCGGCTCAGGTCATGGTCTTGGGGTTCTGGGATTGAGCTTGGTGCCAACTCTGTGCTCAGCATGGTGTCTGTTTGTCCCTCTTCCTCTGTCCTTCCTCCCCCGCTCAAATAAAAAAAATAAAATCTTAAAAAAAAAAAAGACACTGGGAAAAAAGCAAACTAAACCCAAAGCATGCAAAAGGAAGAAAATAATAAGAATTAGAGTAGAAGTTCATGGAACAAAGAACAGAAAAGCAATATTAAAAAAACAAAACAAAACACAACAAAACCAAGTTTCCTTGAAAAGATCAACAAAATTGACCAAACTTTAGTTATATTAATCAAGAAAAGAGAACACTAAAATTACTAAAATCAGGAATGAAAGAGGGAACTACCAACAGTACAGAAATAAACAGAATTATAATACCATGAACAACTGTATGCCAACGATTTGGATAACTTAGATGAAATAAGCAATTCCAGGAAAGACAGAAACTCCTGAAACTGAATCTGAATAGATTTATAACAAATAAAAAGAATGAATTTGTGAAAAAACAAAAAGAAAACAAAAAAACCAAACCAAAACAAAAACTCCCCACAAAGAAAAAGCACAGGAGCAGATTGCTTTTCTGGTGAATTCTACCTGGCCTATCGTGATCATCCAAAGCTGTAAGCAAATCTACCCTAAGGTCTGAAGGGAGACACTATTTTTATCTCCAAGACTGTTTGCTATACCAACATTACCGAAGAGAGTCAAGGACAAATGCACAGTCTCTGTTCCCAAGACATACAGAAATGCAGAGGAAAAAGCATACGGAGATCCCTCGAGAACTGTCCCCCCAACAGTATCCATCCCTTGTATTCACACTGTCTTGGCTTCTGGCAAATTTACCTGAGTATACCACTCCATCAGCTGCTGTGATCAATCTGACCATTAGAGGCTGGGACAAATCCTTTCAATTTGTCTCATACAACATTTAATTAAAGCTACTATCTGCAGGACTCCAGGCATCAGAATGAGCTACCCTGCAGTCCTGTCTTTAGCCATGCCTCCAGTGTCCTGGACCCAGCTGGCTGAACAAATCCCATAAACTCTCAGGATCTATCTCAGAAAGCCAGATGGCTTTCTCCTTAAGTTTCTGAATTGATTTTTCCTCTTGCTCTGGGGCATTAATACAGGTACAACAGGACGCATTAGTAATTGCACAAGCTCTGTCTTGGCCCACAAGGAGGAAATCCAGAGCAGTGCTAGCATCTATACAACCCTGACTAGCGAGCTGAGGCTGACTATCTTCCAGCCAAGGCATTTTTACTGCTCACTTCAGAGAAAGGCAGCGACAAATTTCCTACTGCCCTTTCTATGGTTCTCACAGTAGGGCTAACTGTCTGCAGGCTGTATACACAGTAAGTCAATTATCCCTCCAGCAACCTGCTCTGAGTAATCAAGAGTAGCCTCATTTTGGAGATCTCCACGGTCTTATGAGGGCTCTACGACCTACTACTGGCTGTTTTCCTTAAACATCTCAAGGTCTTCAGTGATCACCCTCAGGGTGTAAGTCACCATGTTTGTGGGAGAGAAACGTGCTAGTTTCCGGATTTCATACAAGCACAGTCCCAATGGTGCACATGTTGGTCCTGGAAAGTGTTGTTTACAGTGACTGGGGTTCCCCCAGTGGCCCTTCTATCATGGGGGCATAGGTTGAAAGTGCCTCCAACATAGCTTTCCAGCTGGTTAAGTTCAAATAACTGTCCTGTCCTTGTTTTTGGAGGGGCAGCCTGAGAACAGTCAGTCCAACTTGTCCAGTTTGTCCAGTCAACCAGCCAGGTGGCAGTCATCTGTGCTCATGGAATGACAGTGATGGCCCTAAGAATGGAGGCGGGCTGACATCTGAAGGTGTTAACAGGTGTTTTGTGGAGGAGGAACTGTTCTACGTGGCTTCCGATATCTTCTCAGTGCGGTTACGAGGAACGCACCAATTCATCATCAGAATATGTTCTGGCCAGGGAAGGCAGATCCAAAAGTTACACTTAAGTCCCTTGCAAAAATTTGGGAGAACCACACCAAGGCTTTTCCATTACTGAGGACGACTCTAGGAGTGGTTCTGAAGGACAAGGATCTTTAATGTCCTTTCCTTTCCGATACCTCCGGAGATAGAAGTGCTCTCTCCCCAGGTGTCAGGACTGGTTCCAATACCACATGTTCCCATTACAGCACCTGCTTGCCAATCACACTTTACCCACACCCAATCCTCTGCAAGGTAGGGCCAGGTGCTGGAGAAGTGAGGGCATTTTTATGCAGCTTACACAGATCCACTGTCTTTCTACGTTGGCCAACGTGTGCCCTGCTGGGAACTCAGTGGCCAGAGGACTAAACTAAGTGATCGTTATCCTAATAATCTAGGCTTCCCCTATCAGTCCGACAAGACAATTCAGGTGACCACAGCAAAATTAAATTCAAATTCCCTAAGTCCCCATTGGCTGGGCTGTCACCCAGAGCAGTCTGCGTTTGCTGTTATGGGAAAAAATATACCCAGGAATGATCAGGATGGAATCCAGAATTTTCAAAATGGGTGTATATAAAATGTCTCACAACTTCTGTCCTAGTCATAACCCAGGAAGCAGCTAAGAGGAAATGATCCCTTCCTGGGGAAAGCTGTATTCAGTGATCCAACTGCTTTGCTATGTGTAGAGGAGGAGGGGATGAGATGAAGGAGGCAGAGTCAGAAACCTTTCTGCACGGGTTTCTGAGGAGGCTACTCCAGGGCTCCGTGATGCCACACGCCATCTGTGGATGGGACCATGGAAGGCCCACCGAATACCTTAACTGAAAGTCTACTACTAAGTGGCATTTGAGATAAAGGTGCAACACTGCCAGGCTGCACATGGTCTGGACAGCTTGGAAACACGGCACAGATTAGTTTCAGGGGTCACTATGGTATGGCCAAAGCTGGCTGGCCAGTCGAGAACAGCAACACCATAACTTGAAAGTGTCATTAGTGGCAAGGCACCCGTTAGCTGTGAGGAAGGCGCAAAGGTCTCCTGTAATCAGCCTGCCAGGGGGCAGGTGGGACAAAGGCCCACGTGATGTGGCTCCCCTCTGTCTGGGAAACTGGGTAAACATTTGGCAGGAATCATATGCTGGACATGCAGCGGTCAAGTGTGTGCCAGAAACACGGACGTCTTTACAAGGAGTCCGGTCGGTGACGGCGGATGTGCGGTCATGTCTGGTACCTGGACGGTGCAGGCTCACCCAGCAGCCGGACGCCAGCCGGTCTCATCGAGGGCGGGCACTTATCAGGGGCGTGGACATGAGGAGCTCAAAACAGTCCATCGTTTTCCAAGCAGCAGACGGAAGGCTAGGCCACACCCCGGAGTCCGTCCAGACCTCACGGCTCACCAAGGGGAGTACCGAGCAGAGCGTGAGTGCTGCCCTGAGGTATGCCTAATGAGCAGAGAGGCCACGTCCCATCTCAAGAGCAGGTGCAGCAGCGGGACCTGATGCATACCACCGGTTTTCAGCTCAACTGAACCATTACTGAACCAGGCCTGGCATCTCAGGGAACTCTGTGAAGCAAGGGTCCCACTGAGCCAGTGGCTCAAGCTTAGGGTGAAGGAGTGGGGGATACAGACTCCTCCCACTTTTTGCATAAAGTTAACATGCCACTGGGACCAGGCATTTAGTTCTTCAACATGGCATTTCCACTTAACAATCAAGGCCTGTTGGGCCCTTCCCGTTGGGTTAGTCACTGATTCCAAATTCACCACCTCAAAATGAGAGTACCGGGCCTGAGAGTCACAAGACCTCCAGGGGACAGGCATTCAATTTCGACAAGAGCCTGGTAGCAAGGTAAGAACAAACTAATAATAGCTAGCTGCTTTTCAAAAGGGGGGTGCCTGCAGCCAAGACAGCTGCAGACCTCTGGACAGCTTCCAACACAACCTGCTAGATTTGGCCTCAAAGGATGCTGATTTGCACGCTGGCCTATATAAAGGGCCAAGGAGAATAATGTCCAAGTGAGGCACACGCTGTCTCCAACAGCCAAAGCCCAATAAAGTGCTGGACTTCCTATTTCATGTGGGGGCTAAGGAGAGAAAAATTACTGTAGAGTTCATACGGGGTCCCAGGCCATAAGTCTGCCCATAGAGTCCTAAAAGCCTTTACATAGCAAGTAGACCTCTCAATTTTGTTGGGGGTGAATGAACCACTCTTGCTGGTGATGAGAACCCAGACAATGCTTTGGAGACCGAGGCTTCTGACATGCCTGCCAGCAGGACACCACCTAGAGGGTGAAAGCTGTGATTTCAGAGGGCAGGATCACTCAGTCTAAATCCTAACCCACCCACTACTGGCAAACTGTGGACGAACTTACATACCCCCAAAGACGGACTACAATCTACACACAGTTCTTTCTGATTGGGAGAATCCTCCTTGAAACTTACAGGACAGGGAAGTCCGAAGTATATAATAACACATCAATTCCTACTATACATTCGGATATATAGCAATAGTACACTGAATTGACCCAATGGGCTCTACCCAGGAGATCACGTTAACTTCTTTCCCCACTGCACAAAGCTTGGCGAAAGCCCGTCAGTTGATTCAGATACCACCTACTCCTGCAAGACTGGGAAGGAGGGTGACTTGGGTGGCCTTACCCAAAAGAGTCACAAATGTTTGAGCTCCTCCCCTTTCCCAAGTTCCCTAGACTACCAGGATGGGTGTGTATGGCCTGCAGTCCCCTTTGGGGACAGGGAAGGCTCAGCCAGACCTCCCTAAAGCAGCTGGGGTCAAAGCAGAGGAGGACAGAGGGTCAGGTGCTGCACCAGTTAATAAGCACATTCACCTTCCATTCAAGTGGCACGGTGGCTGCTCCTGGCTCAACCGCACTTCCAGTGTTTTCAGGCCACTGTAATGAAGCCCTGTGTCAGGTGGCAAGGCCATTACTGTTTTCAGCAGTCTCATCTGGCTGGGGCAATAGAGTCTGCACATTTTAGCTGGTTCAGGCCTGACTTGCTCAGCAGCAACTTCACGGCGTGTGACTAAACTATGGGTATTCGATGCTCCACTGTCCTGACACCTCACATGGTTTTAGCAGAAAGGCCAGGGGAGAATTTTCCAGGCAGTGGGGCTACCAACAACAATTTATCTCAAACTTTTAGGGTTTCTCTTTCTCTAGTGCGTCACCTTCATCAGCACTGGAAATCCAATGTGGGGCAGCAAAAGCCCGACGAGTACTAGTCAATGCATCATCAGTGTTTTCCCACTGGTATTTGTCTGTCTCTGGGAAATCTCTCTGAGAGGGCCAAACCTCCCTCCTGGCAGCCAGGACCCTCTGCAAAAAAAACGGAGCCTTTTATTGTCATGTCCTGATGGACCGGAGGTTGGCATGACACAGTGTTGGAGAAACGGAGTAGCAAGGCTGCCCAGCTGTTTCTGCTTTAACAAGTCCCAACCTCTCATCTCCCAAGGGAACCAGCCAAAGTCCTAACAATCTGCCTGCTTTCTGCCCATTGTGGTTGTGACTTTCCCTCCTTTAGCTGTTTGAGAAGGGCCAGAACCATCTGCCCACCAAACCAATGAGGATGTCCTCCTGCCCAGGGAGGAGGCACCATAACCAGAGCAGTGTTTGGCAGCCGTGTTCAAACATGACCATGTAGTCAGGGGTCAGTTTGCACGCATCTCCCACTTCTTTCTCATTCTCGCACAATTAAAGGAGACGACCATTTATTGCCAGGTTGAGGATTTGGTCAACATGTCAAGCTACTGATCTTCCTGGGTTTTCCTCAAATCTCCTCAGTTGACCCAGGAGGCTTTCATCCTCCCCTTTGAGAAAACCATAGCCTTGTCTGTGTCCTGTCATCATAACCGAAACTGTTAAGAACTGTGACCTGTGATTTCACACTATTTGCAAGCTAACAAATGAGCCTGCCAAGTTTCATAAATGTGGCAGAAGGCAAGAGACTTGGAGTCCTAGATAACAGGACTTTGACTACTCACAGCAACTGGAACAGTCAGAGTACCAGCATCTTATTTTAAGTTCCCCGAGCCCCAGTTCCCTCAGGAGGACACACGAGGGCCATACAATGGATTATGGTACAGGAGAGGACACTGAGCTTAGGAAGCTCAATTTTTTAGGACGGTCAGTGAGTGTGCCTGTCCCAACGCCTGGCAGGAGAAACTACTGCTGTCCTCTACACAGACATCCTTAAATGATGTTCAAGGCAGGGGGTGAGGGAGGTGCAGGAACTGGATGAAGGTCGTCAGAAGGTATAAACTTCCAGTTTTAAGATAAAGAAGTACTGGTGAATTAATGTACCACATGAGTTGTAGTTAACACTGCTGTATGGTCTATCTGACAGTTGCTAAGAGAGTAGATCCTAGAAGTTCTCATCACGAGGAAAAGAATTTTTTTTTTCCTTTTTTGCATCTACATAAGATGATGGTTGTTAACTAAACTTACTGTGGTAATCATTTTGCAAAATATGTAAGTCAGGTCATTATGCTGTGCATTTTAAACTTATACACTGCTGTATGTCAATTCTATCTCAATAAAACTAAAAGAAAAAAATGTTCATGAATTAAATAAATATTGTTAAACAATACATTTTCTCAGATTCAGACAATCCCAATAATAATCCCAGCAAACTTGTGTGTGTAAACTGCCAAAAAGATTTTAACACTCACACGGAAAGGCAACAAACCTGGAAAGAAACCCTAGGAAATCTTGAAAAAGAAAAAGTAGCCGTATGTCATCACTTCAAGACCTACTACCATAAAGCAACAGTACAGTCCTGGATCCAGGGTCTACAGAGAGATCAATGAAACAGGACAGCAAGGGAGCCCGAAGGAGACTCTCACTGATAGATCACGGCCAAGGGACTCGTTATTTACTTTTGGTGAGAAAGGCTTCCAAAGCAATCCATTTGGTTGAGTCCTTTCAGTATTCGGTGCTGGGATACTGGCTATCCATGGGTTAAAAAAAAAAAAAAAAAAGTGAATCACAATCATTATCATGACCTTTATATACAGAAATTGATTCAAGATGTATTATAGGCTTAATTATAAAAGCTACAGGATGTCAACTTTGCAACTTGGGGGAAGGCAATGCTTCCTTAGGTGACAAAAAAGCACTAATATGAAAGAAAGAAAACTGATAAACCAGTCTTCATCAAAACACAATATTGACAAAATGTATAAAACAAGCCATATATTGGGATATACTATCCATTACAGATATCTTCAAGGACTGGTCCCTATGTCTAATAAAGAATTCCTAGCATTCAATAATGGCAATATAGAATTAAGAAGTGGGCAAAAGATCTGGGCACGCATTCCCAAAAGAAGACACGTGAATGGCCAATAAACACATTGAAAAGTGATGAATATCATCGTTCTTGAGGAAAATACGAATTAAAAAATACAATGAGATACTAACACACATCCATTAAAATGGCTAACAAGAAAACACACCAATGATGAGCAACTGAGATACTCACCCATTGTTGGATTTTAAAAAGATACAGCCATTTTGGTAAAAGGTTTGACAGCATTTTATAAAACTAAACAAATACCTACCCTATGATCCAGTAATTCCAATCCTAATTACTTGCTCAAAAGGAATGAAAACATATGTCTACAAAAAGATTTGTACAAAGCTATTTATAGCAGCTCTGTTCATAATGGCCCCAAACCAGAGACAGCCCGAAGTTCCAACAAGGGACTGCACACAGTGTGGTAAGTACAGACAATATCACCTAATAACATAAAGCAATTAACTAGTGATACATGCAAGAACATGGCTGAGCCTCAAAAACATACTGAATGAGAAAATCTTACTCAAAGGAATACTCATTGCATAATTCCATTTAAATGGAAATTCTTGAACAAGCCAAAAAAACCCTACATCCCTTTAAACAAAAAAATGAAAACCAAAACAAAGGTTGGTAGGGAATTGACTGGGAAGGGACATCAGTGAACTTCCTGGGCTGACAGCTTTCTAGCTTAATAAGCACTTCTGGAGTGCACAGGTATGTATGTGCCTTTGTTAAGCTCAGCAACTGGTATTGTATTTAAGACCTGTGCATCGCCTTGTTGGAAAATTTTATATCAAAAGAAAAAAGCTATAAATAATATGGAATTCTAGTTAATGACATGCATGCTAATGGAAGTTTTTTATGGGGAAGTGCCCTGAAGTCAGCATTTACTTTAAAATATGTCAACAAATGAGATGATGGATGGAAACTGGGCTGAAAAATAGAATGTTCGTGGAAGAACATGTACTGGGCATATGAATGTTCACTGTAAAATTCTTTCAATTTAGATGTTTAAAATTTTTCATAATTAAAAAATGGTGAGGAAAAGTCAATGTTTATTCTTGATTTTATTTTATTTTTTATTTTTTTTAAAGGTTTTATTTATTTGAGACAGAGAGAATGAGAGAGAGAGAGCACATGAGAGGGGGGAGGGTCAGAGGGAGAAGCAGACTCCCTGCCGAGCAGGGAGCCCGATGCGGGACTCGATCCAGGGACTCCAGGATCATGACTTGAGCCGAAGGCAGTCGCTTAACCAACTGAGCCACCCAGGCGCCCTGTTTATTCTTGATTTTAAAAACTCAGAAATAAAGGAATCTACAGACAACTACTAGGAAAAGTAAGTGAATTTAATAAAAGTCACAGGATTAAATTTTTTAAAAATCAAGTGAATATCAAAAATTTTTTAAAAAATCCAATCAATTTTTATATAATGGTCCTAAACGGTTAGAAAATGAAAAAATTTTGGGACGCCTGGGTGGCTCAGTTGGTTAAGCAGCTGCCTTCGGCTCAGGTCATGATCCCAGGGTCCTGGGATCGAGTCCTACATTGGGATCCTTGCTCGGCGGGGAGCCTGCTTCTCCCTCTGCCTGCCTCTCCCCCTGCTTATGTTCTGTCTCTCTGACAAATAAATAAATAAAATCTTAAAAAAAAAAAAAGAAAATGAAAAAATTTTAAATCTCCATTTATAATATAATCAAAATATTAGAAATATAGTAAATAAAAATACCTAAAACATCTACCCTGAACATGACAAAACACAGCTGAGAGAAATTAAATACCTATAAATTGAGAGACATACCATGTTCGTAATTTGGCAGACTCAATATTATTTAGTTGTCAATTTTTCCAAAATTGATATAGATACAATGTAATCCCAATAAAAACATCCCCAAAGCTTTTTTTTTTTAAATAGAAATTGAAAAGCTGACTCTGAAATTTTATACCTAAAATAGCCAGAACAATCTCGAAAGAGAAGCCCAAAGTTGGATGGCTTATGTTAATCTAAATTCAAGCCCGTCTCTAATGGCTAAAATGAAAACAAGAGTAAATGCTGATGAAGATGCACAACACCTGGGACGCTCAAGCTCATGCTCTGCGGGTTGAGTGTGGAAAATGTCACAATCACTCTGGAAAACTGGCGGTTCCTACCTCAGCAATTCTCTTCCTGGGGATTTACCCAAGAGAAACCAGAACACAGGTCCACAGAAAGCTTTATACAAGAATGTCCACAGCAGCTTTATCACCAACGCCAGAAAAATGCATCAGCCCCGCTACCCATCAACAGGAAAGTGGATTAACAAAATCCGGTATATTCACACCACGGACTGCCGCTCCCAGTAAAAAAGCAGTGCTACTGACTGACGCAACAACGTGGACGAATCCAAAAACCATCATGCCGCAAAGGACACGAGATGCCATGGGATCTGTCCTCTCTGATTCTACTTGTAGGAAGCCCCAGAAGAAGCAAAACCAACCTGTGGGTCAGTGGCCGCCTGTGGCTGGGGCGGGGGCCACGGTGGGGTGGCGCAGCGAGGGGGGAGGCGGGGATGGGGGCACAAGGAAACTGAAGTGAAAATGCTCTATCTCGAGCCAGACAGTAGCGGTACAGATGTACACGTCTGTTAAAATCCATCGAGCTGTACATTTATGCCTTTACTGTATGGGAGTCATACCTCACTGGACAAACTTAACAGGAAAAAACTCAGGCGGCTCTCAGCCTGGGATGAGTCAGGAATGAAGAGATGCTTCTGGCAGGTAACATCTGAAACTGCTGCTGGGCTCTCAGAGACCCACGTCCTCCTCACAGGCAGAGCTCCCCACCCTGCACAGAGCCTGCGAGTTCCTACAGCAGCCTAATCCCAAGGCTGGCAGTGTCGGGTCTGATCAGAAGCACTAAAAACATGTGACTAGATATATATATAAAGAACCACCACCAAATAAAACTGACAAGCTATGAGAAGTACGAATTAAGAGGCTATTAATCTCATTGCAGAAAAAGCCCCTTCAAATCAGTAAGGTCAGCACTGTGATAGAGCAGGCGCGGAACTGTGAGTAAGCAATTCGCGTAAGAAAATACAAACGGCAATAAGCCTAGGACGACGTTTAACCTCACCAAAGTAAGAGGTCACTTTCTCAGTCTCACAAGGGTGTGAAGAAGCTACCTGCTTAACTGCTGAGGGGGTGCATGCATTATTCTATGGAGGGCAACTGAACAATGAACATCAAGAAGGGTTTAAAACAACCTTATTCTCTACGTGAGAATTTAGCTAAGGAATAAACTCAAGGAAGTAACTTGAAGAAATGTTCACGGGCACACACAGGGGAGCAGATGAGATGCAATCTGCAGGCTGTGGAGTCTGTGACCACACCCCCTGGAGAAGGTACCTTCTCAATGGCTTCAACCAGGTTCTCAGAGCCCTGCAGGCACACTGAATCTCAGCTCTGAATTCTTTCAATAATGACTGGTAGAATCCTGTTATGAGGCCTTCATCAATTTATTCTTCAGGTAGGTGATAGAATTAAGGTATAGGAATTTTCAGTGGCCATGTTTTCCAAAGGGTTAAATGGTAAGTTAATTTTCTAATGAAAAACAAAGGAGAAATGCATGATTTAGGTTGTTAGCAAATGTGGATTTCCACCTGCCCCATGAAAAATGCACAGAAGAGTATCATCAATGTCCACATCTTGTCCCTCCCATAAGAACACCAGATACTTGAGCAACGTAATGGCTCTCGGTGTAAACACACACATATGTATGTGCGGATACCATATATACTCTCTTCTTCCTCAACGAGAGATTCAGAATTCTATCTGCATACAGAGTAAAGGGATTCCTTTTACTAGAAGTAGCAACACTCACCATATTTTATGGTGACTTCTTATGTGACTTAACGCAAGTAAAAATGGATTAAAAATTTTTTTAAAGGTTAAGCCGTTTAGAAATCTTACCAATAAGTCACATTTCTGGTGTTTTGTTCTGAATAAGAGTAGGATGGTATCTGGTACAAATAAAACCACTTGCTTCTTGCTTCTTGCATACTTGACAAACAAATCACAAATTGAATCAAATCTATATGTGTGTATCGTATAAACAAGGGTGAATCAGAACTTTTCCTGCACAGCTGCTACAACTGAAAAACTATGAAAACATATTCGTAACAACTGTATTATTCTTCAGACACCTCAAAATAGTATAAAGCATTTGTTGTTTTCACTGACAACACAAACCAAAAATGCTAAAGAGGGAGCTTGAAGAAATAATAAAGAAATTTCTGTTCTGAATCAGAATGTTTGCTGCTATGCTTTACTGTCTGGCTTTATTAAATGAATAGAGACAAAGATGAAACTGTTCAGGAACTGAAAATAGATAAACCAAGATTTCTGAGGTTGGGAGTCTGGTCCTATTTCCATAGCAAAACAGCAAAGTTAGAAACTACAATGCTACAGGCAAGCCTCCACATATTTTAAATTATAAAAACCTTGCCAAAGTGTGCGCTTTTAAACCTTAAATGCTCTATCAAAAAAGCCAAACTTAAATGCCAAGACATGCCAAAATTAAATACGTTTGGAATATACCAGGCACACAGTAAAATAACATCTGTGACAGATTTCACTGATGCAGTTTGATGAAAATCTTTCTCATAAATTACAAGCTGACACATCAAGAGGGTACCTTTGTGTTGAAAACCTCCTAAGTCCTCTGCTAACAGGAATGAGTACATCCACCACAGGAATAAAACCCATTCTGGGATGAAATGCAGCAAAACTGTTCTATAGCCCACGAAAGACTATTAAAACTACACAAGAATACTCTTGCACACACATACTCAGACCAATGAAAAACAAATAAAGCATTTAGGAACCAGAATATAATTGCTCTGGCCAAAACCCCAAATCTCAACTCCTGCACAGAGATCCCAGGTGCTGTTATGGAAGTCATATTCCAACTCCACAATGTAGGCTCCTAGCAGCATCTGTCATAATGCCAATGAGGAATTCAGGGTCAGAAACCTTGGTTTCTTCCATTAGCATGAACGTTAGAGACAGCATGAATGTTAGAGACAGCATGAACCAGACTGGGGTATCGAGTACTTTTTGTGAGAAAGTACCCCTTTATATTTCCTCCAAAGCCCATCTAGGGGATACTATTTAAGGGGAGAAGCAACATGGGCAAATGTAATTTTTACACAAGCTACAAACTATCATGGAAGTGGTAGTCAATATTTGCAGATTCTAAGTCTGACAAACTAGCTTTGAGATTTGCCAAATAAGAGATTCAGATCTCGAGACCATGACAATCTGGCTGGAGGCCCCTGAACCAGATGGATTCTAAAATCCAGTTCCACTGATCACAGTCAATCCCATCAATGCCACCAATACATATGGAGACCCTACATCAGGCTGTTTCTTTTACTGAGGATACAGGAGGAAACAAAACCAGTTTTCTCTCTATTATCTTACATTCAAGTGAAAAAGTCAGACTAAATAAATAGATATGGAATATATTACATATATATATAAGCACTAAGAAGAGAAAACCACAGCAAGAGGACAGGGTGATGGCAGACAGGTTGCTCAGGAGGAGGTGAGCCGCTGCAGTGTGAGTGACGAACAGCAAGAAGGCCAGGGAGGCTCAAGTGGAGGTAACAAGGGACGAATGAAGAAGACTAGGTCAAGAAGGCTCGAGCTGGGAGTGGAGGGTGCGGAGGGGGTTACTTGGTGCCTTGTAGCCATTATATATTTGGGGTTTGGTCTCAGTAAGATGGAAGCCATGGAAAGGTTTTGGGCAGAAGAATGGTATCTATTTTACATTTCAGAATCATGACTCCAGCAACTCTGTGGAATTAGGAAGAGCAGCTGGTAGGTACTGTGATAGCCCCAGTGAGAGACGGTGTGACATGGACAACGTGATACGGTACAGCTGGATTTGGAGTCTATCTGAGATTTCCTGATGGACTGAATGCAAGATATGAAACAACACGAAGAGTGAAGGCCAACCAAGATATTTGGCCTGAGTAAACGAAAATGGGGAGCTGACATTTACTGGGAGTGAGAAGACAGAAGAGTTCATTTTAAAGACATTCAGAGGAGATGTGGAATAGGCCACTTGATTCAGGTACTTGGAATGCACACTAAAGAAAGAAATCGCTCCACATGCTCCGCATACAGTGGACACTCGAGAGAACTAGCACAGAGTCAAACCTGGGGCAGGCAGCCCTGAAAGCTGTCTGAACTGTGAATGTACGCCCAAACCAAACATAAACTTAATGCAGAGGGTGGAAGCCTTATGGGCTTGAGGTATCCAGACCAAAACTTGGCTCACAGATAAACTATGCAGACAGAGGACTGACCCCTAGAAAGTCTGGCCAAAAAATAAAGATAAGAGCTGGGAAGGAGACAGCTGAGCAGAGAAATCAGTGGCCACACAATGTAGGGTTGATAAGATTGTTCAGATTACATCCTAGCAAGTGGCTTAAAACACACACATACACAAAACCAAAATGACAAAAAATTCCCAGAAAAAAATTAAAACCCTGAAACAAATGTAAAACACCAGGAAAGTATGAGTCACACTCAGGTAAAAACTGCCAAAGGAAACCGTCTCTCAGTTTACCCATAATCTGGATTTAGCAGAAAAATACTTCAAGTTGATTAAAATACATTTAAAGAGTTGGGAAAAAACCATGTTTAAAGAAAACACGATGAAAATGACTCAAATAGGAAATAAAGAAATAGACAATCAAATAAAACAAAAATTCTACAGTTGAAAAACACAACTGAAATGAAAATTCATTAGCAGATTTGAGATGGGAGAAGAATGAAAGATCAAACAGACTTTAACCAAACTGGAGAAGAGAGAGAAAAAAGGATGAAAGAAAAAGAGACACAGAGAGATGGTGCACAAAAATATTTTTAAAATAATGGCTGAAAACATTCTGAATACAATGGAAAGCAATTATTTAACAGAGTCAAGCTCAACAAAGCCCAATTAATATATTATATCTCCAAAGAGCTCCTTAATTGATTATCAGCGATGCTAAAGACAGAAAAAAAATCTTGAAACCAGTTGGAAAAATAACAAGGAAAATGACAAGTTAACATGTATAGGGGAATAAATAATACAATTAATGGTTGGCTTTTCATCAGAAACAATGGAAAGCAGAAAACAGGGGAATGACATATTCAAAGCACCATAAGGAAACCAAGAATTCTATATCCAGCTAAATTATCTTCCAAAAATGAAGGCAAAATAAAGAGATTCCCCAATAAATGATACTGAGAAAATCCACTGCTGTCAGAACTGCCTGAAAAAAATACTCAGAAAGTCTTACAGGTTAAAAGGAAGAAGACTCTAGACAGAAATGCAAAACCAGGAAAAGAAAGGAAGAGCACTGGAAATAGTAAATACGTGGGTAAATATAAAAGACTGGTTAAAAATTGTTTCTTTACATGAAAGAAGACTGTATAAAGCAAAAATTATAGCACTATACCCACCTAACAAATTAGATACAATTATATATGACTGTAACAGCACCACGGGGGGCAATGGAAATATACTGGACTACAGGTGATATGTTGATTGGAATTCAGGCCGTATTAAACTAAAGTAGATTGTGGTAAATTAAAATATGTATTATAATCCTTAGAACAATCATCAAGAAAATAATCCAAAGACATAGTTTTAAAAATCATAGAAATTAATATGGTACAGGCAAAAAGAGAGTTTAACATAAGAGAAGACAGGAAAGGAGAAACAAAAACAAAACAATGAGATGAACAGAAAACAGCTAGTAGATTGATAAATTAAATCCAGCCAAATCAATAATTACATGAAATGTGAAAGAATTAGACGCTCCCAACAAAGAGCAGAGGTTGTCAGAGACCAGATTTTTTTTAAAAAAAGCAACTATATACTATCTATAAGAGATTCATTTTAGATTCAAAGAAAAAACAGCTTACAAGTAAAAGGGTAGAAAAAGATATACCATGCCTACAGTAACCATGAGAGTGACTGTATTCATATTGGACAAAACAGACTTTTAGCTGAGAAATATTACTAGAGACTAAAAGGAACATTTTATAATGATAAAAGGGTCAATATTTCAGAAAGATGTAACAATGAATGTATGTGTATATCTGAAAGTCTTGAAACAGATGAAGCAAGAATGGATATAAATGAAAGGAAAAATAGACAATTCTACATTGATAGAGATTTTAATATCCAACTACCAATAACTGATAGAATGAAACAGAAGGGCGCCTGGGTGGCTCAGTTGGTTAAGCGACTGCCTTCGGCTCAGGTCATGATCCTGGAGTCCCGGGATCGAGTCCCGCATCGGGCTCCCTGCTCAGCGGGGGGTCTGCTTCTCCCTCTGACCCTCCCCCCTCTCATGTACTCGCTCTCTCTCATTCTCTCTCTCTCAAATAAATAAATAAAATCTTTAAAAAAAAAAAAAAAAAAAAAAAAAAAAAAAAAAAAGAATGAAACAGAAAATCAGCAATGATCTAGAAAACTTGAATGCTATCAACCAATGCTGTATGACATTTACAGAAAACTCCATCCAGGAACAAAAGGATACACATTCTTTCCAACTGCACACAAAACATTTACCACAACAGACCATGTTTGAGGCCACATAACAAGTTTTAATAAATTGGAAAGGATTCAAGACATACAAAGAGATCCTTACTGAAGACACATAATAGTCAAACTATTGAAAGCTAAAGACAGAAAAATCTTGTTCACAGGCCACAAGGGATTAAACTAGAAATCAGCAATTTTGGAAATTCTCCAAACCTGGACATCAAACAACACACTTCTAAAAATAGGTCAAAGAAAAAAGTACAGGGAAATCAAAGTATTTGGAATTGAAAGAAAATGGGAAACATATAAAAACTTATGGGATACAGCTGATGTAGTGCTTATAGGAAATTTTATAGCTTTAAACACCTATTCAGAAAAGAAGTTAATAAAGTAAAAAAAAAAATCAATAATCTAAGATTTCTACCTTGGGAAACAAGAACAGAAGAGAAAATTAAGCCCAAGGCAAGCACAAGGTAGTAAATAATAAAGATCTGAGCAGAAATCAATGCAACAGCAAAAACAAGAACAAGCCAGAAAAATCAATGAAACCAAAAGTTGGTTCTTCAAACTGATCAACAAAACTGATAAACCTTTAACTAGACTAACCAAAAAAAGAAGAAAGAGAACACAAATAAGTAATATCAGAAATGAAAGAGGGGGCATCATTATCTACCTGGCAGAAATTAAATAAAGGACTACAAAGGAAATACTGGGTATTATGAACAACGCTGCCAACAAAGTAGGAAACTTAGATGAAATAGAGAAATTCCAGGAAAATATAAATGATCACAACTGACTCCAGAAGAAAGAGAAGATCTGTATAGATTAACAAGTAAATAAGTAGATTTAGTAATTTAAAGTCTTCCCACAAAGAAAGTACAGGCTCAGATGGCTTCACTTATGAATTGCACAAAATGTTTAAAAAAAGAAAAAAAAATCCTATAAAAATACTGTCCAAAAATAGGAAAGACCACTTCCCAACTCATTCTATGAGGCCAGTGTTACTCAATAGTAAAGCCAAACAAAGACATCATAAAAACAAAACAAAAAGCACCCCCTAGACAACAGTATTTCTTATAAGCATAAACACAAAAATCCCAAACCAAATTCACCAACATATAAATAGGATTGAACATCATGTCCATGCAAAATTTATCTGCCAAATGCAAGGGAGGTCAGTTCCAATCTGAAAATCAACTAATGCAATACACCATACTAATGGAATATAGAACAAAAGCCACATGATCATCTTAATGGCCACAGATAAAGCATTTGACAAAAAAAGACTTATGACTAAACTCTCCACAAAGCAGAAGTAGAAGGGAAATTTTTTAACTTGATAAGGAAGCCTACAAAAACCCAGCTAATATCACACTTAATGTGGAAGGCTGAAGACATTCCCCTAAATATCCCAGGAACTAAAAGCAAGATTTTCATTCTCAGCACTCCTATCGTCCACCACACCGTAGGCTCTACATAGCACAAAAGAAGCAAACACATACAGACTGGAAAGAAGTAAATAAAAGCATCTCTAATTTTTGCAGATGATATGATTGTGCAGGAAAAAACTAAGAAATCTACAAAATAACTATGAGAACTAATAAATGAGTTTAGCAAGGCTGAAGGATATAAGACCAATATATAAAAATCAATTGTATTTCTATATGCTAGCAATGGACAATCCAAAAATGAAAATAAGCATTCCCATTCAAAATATCAAAAAGAATAAAATACTTAGAAATCAACTTATGAAAGAAGTTCACGAATTTTACACTGAAACCTTTAAAACATTACTGAGAGAAATAAAAAATGGGGCCTATGGGAACTGGACAGATCTGTAAAGTGATGGGTCCTACCGTGCCCAGTGGAAAAGAGACAACCAGTGCTCTGGGTGCATCTTCAAAGAGTGGAAGCTGGGAGAGGGAAGGGTTTAAGGTTGAGGATTGCGGTGATATGGAAGAATTTAAAATACTTCTTATGCAAATACAATGTGGTATGGGGTCATGATGTTGCTGAAATCTGTGACTAGTCACTAACTGCAAAGCTGCTCATTCTGGGGAAGCAGGCCACCGTGCTTTGTGTCTTTGAAACACTGCTTCAGACTCCAATTTCTGCGGCCTTCTTGTGGACCAGGTACACAGCTAACACGCCGGAGAAGAACACCACCCTCAAGCAGCACTAAGAGTTGGTTAGTGAAGATTAGATTGTGAAGATAGTGAAGAAGCGAAGATTAGCATTAACCATACAAGCACAAGTTTGGTAGTAAAAGTGGAGAATAGCACCATTTGATTTTAGAAAACCCGTAGGTCAACACAGGCTCAGGACTTGTCCATGCATCAGCCTTAAGTTTTCTCTTCCAGGTGAATTGATCTGATTTTGCCTTATTATTTTGCTCACCTGCAGGACCAAAGCCAACCACATGCTAAGACTGGCCCTTGCTCGAGTAAGCAGCACAGACAATACAGTCTGAATGGGACCAAAAGAAAGTTTGTGTATTTTCATTTTTGCTTATGTCCAGGAGCAGTTCCTGGCTGTGGAATCCTACTTTACCATTAGCGACCCCTTAGCTCTGGTACCGGTGATGTAATAATGGTGTGACATTCCAGCTGCAAACAGATTTATACTCCCAGCGCTTGCCCTTCAATAATGTTTTAAAAGTCTGTACATCATTAGGGGTACTTCTTACCAGTTAGACTACCCTTGCTTCATTTCACGGCAATGTTTTCTCTGGCCTCCCAAAAAGTAATATTTCAATCATACAGAAAAATGGGGGCGGGGGGGAGGGTATGTATTATCTATTATTCTGACTGCCCTAATCTAGCTGATCAACCCTAACATTCTGCCATATCTGATATAGGATTTTTTTTTTTAAAGTAGTATGATACAGTTGAAACCCACTGAGCATCCCTCTGTGACTTCATCTCCCATCACTCCCCTCAGAGGTAAGTAACCACTATTTCAAATCTGATGTTTATCATTCTCATACATTTTTGAAGTGTATTACTTGTGTGTGCATTATTTTGCATAGTTTCAAACTCTATACACTTTATAATCTTCATCAGTTTTTGAAATTAATCCATATTCATACATGTAGATCTAACTCATTCATTTTCAAGGCTGCATAGTATTCCACAGTATGAATAATTAACTTGGCTACATACCCATTCTCATGTGCATTTGAGTTGCTTTCAATTTTTCTCTCTATAAACAATGTAACGAGTACCCTTGTTAATAATTGTTTATGCACATGACTATTCTCCTAAAGTATATTATCTAGAAGAAAAATTATTAAATCAGATGGTAGAAGCACTTTCAAGTCAACTAGGTATTATCAAATTGTTGCCTAAAGTGGTTGGTCATCCATTAATACTCCAAATCAACAGTTTCCTCACCCTCACCAGCCAACCACTATTTTAAAATCTGACTGATATAGAATGCTAACTTGTTTTAATTTGCACTTCCCCAATAACTGGTGAGGACAGAATTCCTATAAAACTTTATTTTCTATTCTGTTTTCCTTTTCTGTGAAGCCCTGTTCACATATTTTGCCCATTCTGTGGATTATCTTTTTCAATTTGTTTATGGTGGCCTTTATGAGATTTTTGTTATTGTTTTACTTTGACTAAATTCAGTTGTTTCTTTATAGTTTTTGGTTGGTTCTGATGTCTTGCTTAAAAAATTCATTCCCTTCCCTAAGGTGATAAAGGTAGTCTTTAATACACATAGAAATGGCTTCTGTACAGTGTGAGAAAGGAAATCTAACTTTGTTTCTTTCTACAAGTTTCTACATGACTCACTTTTATGTTCTATTTGCTTCCAACACCAATATCATATTGTCTAAAATGGCCTATTATAATAAGCATTTTGTTCATTAAGCCATTCTACCTTGTTCTATTTGAAAACTATCTTGGCTATTCCTGGCACAATGTTCTCCCATATAAATTACAAGATCAACTAGTATCACACAATGATAACCCAAAAAAGGGGGTGGGGGGGAGAAGGCAGCAAAAATCAAGAATTAAACACCTGACTTTGGGATTTTCATAAAAATGATTCAAAATTCATAGATTTATTTGGGAGAACTGGACATTACAGTAACAAGACTTCCCATCCACAAGCATGGAACTTCTCCATTTATTTGGTTCTCTTTAATTTCCTCCAATAAAGCTTTATAATTCTCTCCATAAAGATCTTGCATATTTTAAGTTTGTGGTTATAGTGTTGACGTTATTGTAAATCTTTCAAAATCATATATTCAGATTGGTACTCTGATATAGGTACACAGTTCATTATCTGTTTATGTCTACCCTTACTGAACTCTTAAGTTCTAAAAATCTATTGTTTCCATGCAATCATATTTGTGCATAAGTTTAGCTTTGTTTCTTGCTTTCCAGGGCTTCTATCTTCATTTGTTCCCAATTTTAAAAATTAAGATACTTCCAACATTCTATAATTACTATGTTTACAGTAAGGTTGGGTAGCTAATCTTTATCACTAATTTCCTAGGAGCTTTTATCAAGAAAGGGTGGTAGATTTTTTAAAAAGTGTTTAACCCAGAGATGCTGTTATGTTAATTGAGATTACATTAAATTTTCAAGTGCTGAACCATCTTTGCATTCCTGAAATACATTCAATTTGGTCCCGATCTTTCCTTAATATACTGCTAAATTTTTAAATTCATACATTAGAAAATTCTGTGTCTGTGTTCATAGCTATGATAACACCTGAATCTCCTAATCAACCTTAACATTACTACGAGTGGGACGATCAGACATCATGTGCCTCCTGATATAACACAATAGGAAGGACACAGTACCATCTCTTAAGTATTCTTGCCAAAGTGATTTACTCAAATCTAACAAGCCTCTAAATCTAGTAATTATCAGTTTGTAGTAAATATAGGGAGGTGGAAAAGAAGTTAAATGATCCAACAAGGATACAATCTACAAGACCAAACTTGGTTAATTCTATAAGATAAATGACCTGGTCCCTTCAATAAATGAGTAGGATGAGGGAAAAAAGACAGGGAAAATTGAAAAATATTTAAGAGCCATGTCAACCAAATGCAAAGTAGAGTCATAATCTGAATTCTAATTCTAATTCTAACCAACTATAAAAATGGAATTTTAAAGTCAATCTTTAGTCAATATTGTTGGTACAGTAACAGTATTATAATTATGTTCTTAAATCCTATAGATTAAGAGATATTTACTGAAGTATTTATGAAAGAAATGACAAATCCTGGATTTCCTTTAAAAGATCCCAGAAATGACAAACGAAGCTAACCAAGAAGGTATATACGTGAGGAATTATAGACAAAACATGAATGGCAAAATATTCTAATTGTTGACTGCAGGTTTGTTTGCCTTTGGTAGGTAACACAGCTTCAAAATATGCAGAGGAAGACAAATCTGACGTAATCTCAGATCTGCGGTCAGGGGAAATTGTTACGCCGCCCTCGTAAGTAACTAGTCGATCAAGCAGAGAGAAATTGGAAAGGTTACAAGATTTGCATACTGGAGTTTTGTTTGAGCTAGTGAACCCTGCCTTTAGTAAGTAGATATGTTCTTTTAAAATATGAGACCTATTCTTTTATGACGAATGATGGATTATGGGTTCACGAGAGCTTCTTATACTGCGGTACAATTTGAAACTTCTCATAATAAATAGTTTAAAATGGAAAGAAAAAACAAGACCAGAAGATCAATCCAGTCTCTTTTCTCTGGAAATATCTAAACAAAATGTAGAGACTCCATTCCTTTGAATTTTTGGTTGAACACATCAGTGAGCTCCCTGGGCCTGGTATCAGGATAAGGTGGGAGGTGTACAGATGGTTGTGACTGGATTTCTTTAATGGTTTCCTACTCTTCCTGAGTCCAGTTCAAGTTACAGATTTTCTAGGAAATTACAAAGCATTAGCTTCTCACACTTGTTGGCACACAACTTGTCTGTAGTTTTCCATATTAAAAACACCTGTAGACGTAACTGCCTGCTCATTCCTACTCCTGTTTGTTCATTTTTCTCATCCTTTATAAATTCTGTCACATGTCATGTCTTCAAAGAACTAACTTTTGGACTGGTATCCTTGTTTGGGGTTAGTTTCTATTCTTATTTTTATCATCCCTTTTTCTTTGACTTTTATTCTGCTGTTCTTTAACTCAGAAGTTGGGCATTTCACTCAATTCCGTTTTTTTTTTTTTTAAGATTTTATTTATTTGACAGAGAGAGACACAGCGAGAGAGGGAACACAAGCAGGGGGAGTGGGAGAGGGAGAAGCAGGCTTCCCGCCGAGCAGGGAGCCCGATGCAGGGCTCGATCCCAGGACCCTAGGATCATGACATGAGCCAAAGGCAGATGCTTAACTGACTGAGCCACCCAGGTGCCTCTCAATTCCAAAATTTTTGATCACCATTTATTTCTAGGTGTTCTCTTAATTCCACTGTGATTTCTTCACTGACCTGTAGGTTATTTAGACAATTTTTAAATTTTCGAAAACCACAAAATTAGAAATGTAGTTTCTAATTTAATCAAAGTTTCTAATTTAAATTATAATAAACTACTTAATAAATTATGAGACCACATGGTATGTAATTTGGCACTGGTTCCTATTTGCAGCTTTGTGGCTTATTACGTAGGCAGCTTTTGAATATGTCTCTTGTATTTTAAAACAATGTATCTACTTACTAAAGGCAGAGCTCAACCGAAACTCTACTATGCAAATCTTCTAACCTTCCTAATTTCTCTCTGCTCAACCTACTAGTAATTTACGGAAGAGTCACTTAATTCCCACTGACTGTAGATCTAAAATTACATGTCTTCCATATTTTGAAGCTCTATTACCAAAGGCAAGCAAGTTTAAAATTACTATAACTTCACAGAGAATTGCTCTTTTTATCACTGTTATACAATGACCCTTCTATGTTTGTCCCTTTATTGCCTTAAAGTTATATTTTCCAATCTGACAAGCTCTGACTTTTAACAGAGACGATCCTTTTTTATTTATTGTGATTACACATATATTTGTATTTATAGTTATTTTGACCATGTCATTCTATTTGCCCTTGCTTTTCCTATCATTCTTTCCCCCTTCTTTCCTACATTCTGTATATTTTTTAGTAGTTACCCTTAAAGATTGAACACGCTTATCTGTTTTATTAAAATTTAAAGTTACTTCCTCCCTCCTAAGTAATAAAAGGGCAGAAGACAGCAGTAGTTCTGATCACCTATCTTCTTTCTTACTGCTATAAATTTTAGTTGTATCTAACTTATTACGACCTAATTTATCAACATAACTTACTGTTTTAAACAACTAAGGTGTATTTGCCTGTTATTCCCAATTTCTTTCCTCACTGATCATTTATATTTCATGCTTTTCTGGGTGCAATAACTTCTTTTTGAAGAATAACTTTTGATGATCCTCTCAGTGAAAATCTACCAGTGGTAAAACTTCCAGGACTTGTTCGTTTGAAAGCGTCCATTCCATTTGGCTTCTTGAATGATAGTTTGCAGTAGTAAAGCAGGGCAGGTTGGCAGCTCCGTTCTCAGCTCCAGCCTCTGGCTTCACTGACTGCTTGCTGTCAGTGTCTGTGCTCAGTGCCCCAGCTGGTCCTTCTGAGGCCATCTTTCCCCGTGCGTTCTCTGTGTTTTTTCAAGATCTCCTCCTCTGCCTTTCATGTTCTGCAGTTTACTCTGTCAGAGTCTGGGCTCAATTTCGATTGGGCTTTAGTGCTTCAATCTGAGGACTTTAAAAAATATACAATAATAAGGGACACCTGGGTGGCTCAGTCCGTTAAGTGTCTGACTCCTGATTTCAGCTCAGGTCATGATCTCAGGGTACTGGGATCGAGCCCTGCACTGGGCTCCCCACTTGGCACAGAGTCTGCTTGAGGATTCTCTCTCTCCCTCTGCTCATGCTCTCTCTCTAAAATAAATAAATAAATCTTTAAAAAAATCAGTAATGATATCTTCTTGGACATTATCTTTTCCAACTTTTCCAGTATTATTTCTCCAGTCCGTCAGTTCACTTTTCTGAAAAACGTATTTGACTTAAGTTGGACATTCTCTGGCGTGAGACAAGGCCTTGGGGGGCCTGCATGAGGCAAGGAAGTAAGATCTGAGTTTATCCCAACACTGAAACATTAAAAACCAATTCAGTTTGAGATTGGCTTCTGTGTTAAATATTTGTTTCACAGACCTATAAATACTTGCAAAGTGTATTGTTTTCCTAATTTAGATGTTTGTGACACAAAATGGCTTTCTGGGAACAACATAACCTTATGCTTATAAGAAGTATCATTTTGCACCAGGAAAGGGTTGCACTGAAGCTAGATCATTTGTAGAAGAACGCCACTAAATGTAAATATCAAGCAATACCTAGTAGCTGCTCATTCCTTCGGGAGAATCATCCTTTATGAGCATAAAATTGACTTTTTCTAATCCAAAAAGCATAAGGAATCACCTCTTTTTCTATTTTTGCCATGAAGTAGGGAAAATGTTTTTATTAAAAGCAGCCTATCTGAAAAGATGTCTCACTCAGACCAACACACACTGACTAGCTGAGAAGAACTGCTGGGTCTACAGCACCAAGTTAAACCAGAGTTGCCATAGATAATCTAAAAAATTACCATTAAGGAATTTCTCTTTGAAGCCAAGAATGATAAAAGATCTAGGAATTATAAACTAAGGATGAGCGAATTAGGTTAACAGTCCTGATCCAAAAACTTAGTCTACTGAGCACAAATGCCTGATAGTACATATGCACATGTATTAACTGGACTGCCCCCAAAAGCAGAAAACTTTGAGATCTTTATTAGATCACATTTACAGCTATAAGCTGACTTAGTTACATGAAACAATGCTTTGATAGAATACTTATTATTATTATACTGTGCATTTTAAGTTTATATGGACAGAGTAAAAATAATTAGGGTAAGTTGTCACCAGATGGATCTTGTTCATGTCTTATTCATGGTCTTACAGCCAACTTTATAAGCTTAAACCCAAATCAGAATAAGCTCACCCCTCCACACACGCATCCCAAACAAGAACACAAACACTTAACATTTCTTTCAAAGCTAGTATGCACAGACTATACCAGGAAATCAGATGTAATTGCGGGGAAGGGGGGCTTTTTACTTCCCACCATATAGTTTTTTTTTTTTAATTGAAGGATAATTAACATACAGTGTTATATCACCTTACCGTGTTTTGTTTAACCTGAGATATTAAAACAACAACACAGACCAGGCACAGACTCAGACCTGCTTGGTAACCAACCCAAGGAGGGCTACCCAGCACTCTGACAGTTCTTTTGTCTCTGGTTCTTAAGAGTTCCCTTACTTTCCATTTATTACCAGGGCTATGGAAAGCTTGTTGTGATTTAATAGGGAATATATACTAAAGTGTTCGTTGCTGGATTTTAAGAGATGGTCAAGTTAACTTAACCAGATTCATGTACCTGTAACCCAGGTGCTTAAAGGTTTGTTGAGTGGAGGGATAAAATTGCTTGGGGACAGAAACACACCAGGGAGCCACTCCGCACTGAGCACAGATCTCCAACAGCACATGGCAACAAACCCAACTCAAAAGAACAGTTTTCAAGGGCACCCAGAAGCATACCTTTCCTTTCTACTCTTTTTAGAGAGCAGTTTCATAAAATCAAAATACCTTCAACATAATGTAGTAATAGCTTTATTAATGGAAATATATCCTTAGACACATTACACAGAGTGTGAACTATGTCTGAAGATGTAGGTTTCCATTTCTTATCCTACAAGCTTCCTCTTATTACTGGAGAAAGAGGGGAATCATGATGTACTGGCCCTCTTGGTCCTCAAAGGAATCAGATGCAGGAAAGTGGAGCCCAAATGTGGCCAGCGCCCGGACAGCAGCCCCAGCTCCGTTACACGCGTGACCGCAAACACCACTGGGGATGGGTGACACACCAAGCTCCAGGAAGGAGTTCTGAGGTCACCTCCTCTCTAGCACCCGCCTGGCCCTGAGACAACTACAACCCCATTTGCACCTTAGTGCCTTTCAGGCCTGGGTGAACGTCCTGGAGGATGCTAATCAAAGCACTGTAGAAGCCACTGATACACATAACTAGAAAGAACACATATATTCTTCCCTAACATTTTGCTCATAGCACTACATTTTTCATTGACATTTATAGGTCTTAACTGTTTTGTATTTTTAGGTCCTCTGTGTCAGAAAAATAAGTAACTGCTGTTAATGAATTAATCCCACTCTCTATACCATTCTAATTATTGGCAACAAGCTCCTAACCACCCATATGCTAACACCTGTAGGTTACAATATCATGAGCCCTTAACATAAGCTCCTACCTAGTAGGTGGGGGGACAGAGAGGGAGGGAGGGAGGGAGAATGTGGTTGTAAGAGTGGCAATAACAACCATATGCATTAGATATGTGTCATAAAACTTGAAAACTATAGTTCAAAAGAAAAAACAGGAAGTATAAACTTGTTATTAAGATTCTTATTAATTTTGTGTCTACAAAAGTCATAGTATCAGTCTAGCCCCGACACAGCCATTTAGGACCTTACTTTGCTCCCTGCAGTCAGAGTGTAACGTGCTAAGAGGACAAGCAAAGCGTCAGGAGAGGTGATGCTAGTGGACAGATACCCTTTTGTTCAGCGAACACCGAACTTAAATTTTGAAAAGCGCTCTATAAATGGGGACACCTAAAAAAACCCAAAACGATCTCCTAAAAATAAGGCAGAGAGTCCCTGAAAATGCAAGTTTTCAGAACTAGCACTAATCAAAATAATCTAATCATCTAATAAAATCCATAATAAAAAGGTCCTTTCATGTAACAGGCACAGAAAAGACAGCCACCATGAAATCAAGCCTCCTTTACAGCGAAAAGAAATGTGGTAAAGGGGAGGGAGAAAGCTCTGGACAGCAACATCGGTTCCGCCAGGAAAGCGTGGCAGGTGCATAACCCTGCCCATGTCCTCATCAATAACACAAGGACAACCAACCCGAGGTGCTGAGAAGGTTAAATGAAGCGTATCCTACATTAAGCAGTGCACCCAGAGCACAGGACCCCCAACACATGAGAGCAAGTCATCCGAGGTGACAGGAATCGGAAGACTATGTGTGGAAGCATACAGCTCACAGAACTGAGCTCACAACTGCAATAAAATTATCCTGTTGTTGTAATCCAAGGATAGGTCTGTTCCACAGAACATGCCTTCTATTGTGTGACTTTTGTGACTCACTGAAAACATCACAAAAGAGAAATTATTAAGTGTAACAAGACACTGCCCAGTCACCAAATCAAACACCTTACCATAAACAAGACTTCAAGAAATCGCATCATCAGTAAAAATATGTACAAATGTACTTGAACTCTGGCACTAGTCTGAGAGCACTCTAACAAATGATTCGCTAGTGAGTAAGCCCCGAATGATGTGAGCACATAACATACTATTACCATCGCAGGTAATTAGCATTTACCTACTGCTTATTTGGCAATTGCTATTTTAAGCGTTTTACATGTATTTACTTATGTAATTCTTGCAAAATCCTGGGAGGTAAATCCTATCTACCATCCCCTTTTTACACAGAAGGAACTGAGGCAGTCCTAGCATAAACCAAGGCAACCTAATTCCAAAGTCTACGCTTCCCACCTTCAGGCTGATGGCCTTAAATTTTAAGTCAATGTATAAACAGTGAAAGAATTCTACCATATCCCCAAATTAAAAAAAAAAAAAAAAAAAGGCAGGTTACACAGAAACATGTATGATATGTACAGACACTCTGTAGGGGGAAACTCTATAGACAGTGACCGGTGGGGCCTGGCTGCTCGGCGGGGCAGGTGGGTAGCTACCTTCCAAGGGCTGCTGTGGGGAGTAATTGATGTGTGTGGGTGTAAAGCATTCTGGTGCCTGGCACCTGCTGAGACTGAACTTAGGTCAGTCACTGTTACATATGAATAAGGAGATCATTGGGAAGAACGATCAAGGAAACAAAGAGTGGTTTGGGTCTGATTCAGAGTTTACAGAGTTTCCCCATCCCTGCTGTAACTTACTTTACTGCTTGAATTTTCTATGTAAGTATGGCCTTTTTTTTTTAATAAAAAAAAAAATTCAAAGCTATTTATATCTGAGGGAGGAATAAAAGTCTCACTTTGGATAAGGAGCATATTTTGAGATAAGAGGAGTCAGGAAAGAAACTGAATAAGGTTTCTAGATGAAATTTTTGCATTAAAAAATAAGTGTAATTTTGAAGGATGTGGAAAACAGTGAAGGGTACAAGGAACAGTGAGCTAGTACAATACAAAATAAGGAAATGGGACCAGCTGATTTGTGAAACAGACAAGTATTTAGATGAACAGATAGAAACCTGTATTTTTAAATCATGCAATTTCACCAGAGAGGTGGTCTTTTTTAAAAATTTTATTTTAAATTCCAGTATAGTTAACATACAGTGTAATATTACTTTCAGGTGAATTACTTTCAGTGATTCAACACTTCCATACATCACCCAGTGCTCATCACAAGTGCCCTTCTTAATCCCCATCACCTCTTTCACCATCAGTTTGTTCTCTATAGTTAAGGGTCTGTTTCTTGGTTTGTCTTTTTTTTCCCCTTTGTTGGTTTGTCTTGTTTCTTAAAATCTACATATGAGTAAAATCATACAGTATTTGGCTTTCTCTGATTTATTTTCCTTTAGCATAATACTCTCTAGCTCCGTCTATCTTGTTGCAAATGGCAAGATCTCATTCTTTTTTATGGCCAAGTAATATTCCATTGTATATATATATACACACACCACATCTTCTTAATCCACTCCTCAGTCGATGGACACTTGGGCTGTTTCCATAATTTGGCTATTATAGATAATGCTGCTATAAACATCGGGGTACATGTATCCCTCTGAATTAGTATTTTTGAATTTTTCGGATAAATACCCAGTAGTGCGATTACTGGATACTGGATTGCAGCGTAGTTCTACTTTTGAGGAACATCCATACTGTTTTTCCACAGTGGCTGCACCAGTTTGCATTCCCACCAACAGAGCATGTGGGGTCCTTTCTCTCCACGTCCTCACCAACATCTGTTAATTTTTTTCCAACTCCGCAGACTTCTCCAGGGTGGCTGAGAAAGGAACTGCCAAGAATTTAGCACCACATGAAAGCATGGAGGAACGCTATGGACAAAAAATATCATGACTATATTTGTCAGAAAAGGTTTAGAGTTTCTCTTTCAAACTATAATGAGGAAATACCTGAAAATTAAACAACTTCTTGACTTTTCCAACTGGTGTGAAAGGCATGTCAAATTTTCACCTTCTCCCAAACTGAGCTCCTGATGCTCCCCGGACCTCCATCGACCCCAGCTGCAACCTCCAAGCTCCCAACTTGGTCACCAATTCCTCTTCTGGTTGGTGCCATCCTCGGCTCTTTTCTTTCACAACACTTCCAGTCTTTCCATGATCCAAGCCATTGTCCATGGCCAACATCCTGGTCCACGTTACCACCTGTCACCTTGGCAGGTGAAAGCTTGTTCCATTCAGCTCAACGTTCCCATGGCCATCATCCTGGTCCATGTTACCACCTGTCTTCCTGCTTCTGCCCTTGAGACTCTTCAGGTTACAGAGCTTAAGTCCTCCAATGGCACCCCTCACTCTTCTCCTGACACCAGGCGGCTCTCGGCTCCTCCCACACATCAGGCATTTTCTCTCTCAGGGATTTTGCACTTGCTGTTGTCTCTCTGTAGAGTCCCGTCCTTGAATATCTGATGGTTAACTGCCTCACTTCCTTCAGATCTTTACTCAAAAGTTACTTTCTCAGTGAGTTTAATACCCCAGCTATGCTACCTAAAATTTCAAGCTCTATCTCAACCCTTCATACCCCCCATTTGCTTTATTTTTTCTCCTTAGCATTTATCATGACCTGACATACCACATATTTTAGTTTATAACCTTGTTGGTTGCTTATCTCCTCTACAGAAGGCAAGAATTTTTATTTGGTTCATTGCTATACCCTGATGCTCTCTGTATATGTTTGTGAGCACACACGATGTGTGCTCACGGAGCATGTGAGATTCCTATGCCCTATATGAATAATGTGGTTCAGATCTCAGTACTTTTAATCAGTCAGACATTAAATTGTAACTCTCTTCTTCTAACTGCCTAAGATAAGCATGCGGCCCAGGCCCAACCTGTCCTTCTTAGCAACAAATGGACAATGGGCATAAAAGCTATGTCTCAACAGGAGACACTCCAATACTGAACTTGACTATGATGAAACAAGGGTTCTACAACTTGGCAACTTTGCACACTGAGAGTTATATTTTTCTAACCGCAGGGGGGACTCATTAAATCAATGCCATTGATGACCTTTTATAAAATGAACCAGAATAGAACAGAGTATGTTATACACAGAGAGGTTAATGTTCTTTGAAACTTTACATTTTATATACTTACATATGTGTATAGTGGATTGTGACATATAGTTCTTTTTTTTTTTTTTAAAGATTTTATTTATTTGACAGACAGAGACACTGCGAGAGCAGGAACACAAGCAGGAGGAGTGGGAGAGGGAGAAGCAGGCATCCCTTGGAGCAGGGAGCCCGATATGGGACTCCATCCCAGGACCCTGGGCTCATGACCTGAGCCTAAGGCGGACGCTTAACGACTGAGCCACCCAGGCGCCTGTGACATATAGTTCTAATGTGGTTTGTGGTCAAGAAAACTTTTGAGAAGAAGGGTCCAGAAGTAACTTTCAGAGGGGTTTGTGACTTCTCTGACTTTACCCCAAAGGGGGACAAAATCAGTGTGGGTGCCTCAGACATACCCACCTGCTACATACACCCTGCACGTAAACAGATCTGGGGGGTGATGCCCTCTTGGAACGGAGTCTTCCCTGTTCTGCCACTGAGAGGCCAAACTTACCTTTTCAGCAGATACATGCTGAATGGAACAAGCTTTCACCTGCCAATCTTGGAACTACTTTTCTACTCACAAAGGGCCATGAGAGTGCTTGGCATTTTATCCCAGGTGACTCAGCTTCTCACCACTTGAGAATACTTACCATGCTGGAAGACTTGGTGTATTTATTCTCTCTCTAAAACACTTCTAAAACGAGAGCACACACACAGAGCTCCCAGCTGAGTATGGGCCCATGTCACCTCTTCAATGGAAATGATTCACTGGGGGCCTATGGGGTACACAGAGTTCTTTGCAATGCGAAGAACTTTCACATTAAAACTGTGAGATCTGGTGAAATATCAAATTGGATAAAATCACATAAATAGGATGGTGGGAACTGGGGATGCTGAGTTTTTAAAGAAAACTGGCATAATGAGGAAAAATGTCTTGCAGAAGATGAGCTGTGAGCTACACCCTGCAAGATGGTAGTCACTTGGAATAAACAGAGGCCAAGTGGCAATCCCAGTGAGGAGAAGCAGAAATAAATCTGCTCAAATGTGTATCAAGGGTCTTCTGTAGCGAGGGTAAAACACCCTACTTGCTGGCTGGAAGAACTGGGCTACAGGTCAGGCAGAGCTCTGCTCTCCAGTGGCCCTGCTGGAGGAGGCCATGTGCAGAGAGTGGGCTGCAACCAAGGGAGACACTTCAGGGGGCATACTGGGAACAGAGACACCTTGCACTGAGAATCAGGAAAACACATTCCCAGCAGGTGCCCATCTGTGCTGAATTTAAAAAAAAAAAAAAAAAAAGGTGGGAGAAGGATTCCAAGGAGAAGAAACCAGGTGTGCAAAGAAAGGCACAGGAGTGAGCAAGGGTTCTGAGAACCGCACACTGCTCTGTTCTGCACCTGTGCATGCTGTGGGGTGGTGGTGGGGGGGGGACAGGCCTGTGTGGCTGGCTCAGGGGACAAACCTTGAAGGGCAAGTGTGCCAGGCAGAAGAGGCTGGACTTTATAAGCAGAAGTGATAGTTGCCTTTAAAAAAAAAAAAATGCTTCTGGAAGGAATATAGATATTGGAAAGAGAAAGGCAAGAGGCAGAGAGTCAATGCTACAATCTAGAAGGACTCGAAGCAAGAAAGTAATCAGGCTGATTAGACAAATGATTCAAGCGATCCTCTGGTACTACACAGGGGCAGGGGGATTGGATATGGACGGACCTGGGTCAGTAACATGCGATTTGGTTGCTTTGGAGGCTTTGATGCTGGAAGCCTGGATTCAGATGCAGGCTCTGCCACTTAACAACTGGCTCTGGATAAATCATATCATCCTTTCTTAACCTCTCTTTACAGAGGAGAATAAAAGTACCCATCCTCAGGGCTGCTATGAAGTTTGAATGAGGTAATGCTTTTAAAATATGAAGCAGTACCTGACATACAGTAAGTGCTCAGCAATGGTTATCTACAATTATTGTCATCAGTTACATGGAAGAAATGCAGGGGGAGCCTTACTGTGCCAAAATGCAAGGAAAACTCAAAGACTAATGAGGGGGTGTGGGCAGATGTCAAAAGAACAAAGGAACCCACTAGAAACAGTTCCTGCTGGCTGAAAATTGGGGCAATCCAAACAAAAAAGAATGACTGTATCAGAATCATTGAGTAAAAATTCAGAGCCCACAATGAGACCCACAAGAAATTTTAAGCCTGCACTTATTATCAATGAAGCTAACTTTTACACCAAATCTAAACTTGGAAAGTTGGTAAAAGAGAATTAAGCCTTGCCTTTTCCAGGAGGAACTGTAGTTCAACCCTGTTGAGAGAAAGCTCTTCTTTACAAAATAATTCTACCTACTAAATATAGAAGAAATGACAGGATTAGAAAGTTATTATATTGCAATACCCACAGAAGATTCAGCAAGGACCATCAGTGGATGCCAAATTCACAGGCTGAAACATTAATGGAAATGGGATTTCTGCCTGGTGCCAAGTATGTTCCTGCCAGGTTATGTACTAAGAACAGAGGGGAATGCATCCCTTTCTCCTTGGCGACACCACTAGCTAAGCTATCAAGGTCAGCACCCACCAGCGGGACAACCTGTCACTGGGGGCCTGGTAACGGGATGTGACAGCACAGAGTAGCTAGCCTGTAACCCAAACTTCCAATTTACAGAAAACACAAGAGGTAGAGAAATGAGTTACAAAATACCAATAGGAAACAATCAGATAAATCCAAGAGGCAAGACATTCAACAAGAAACTGGCCTGAGCACCTCAAAAAGTCAACGTAAAAGCAAACAAAAATTAGGGGGATTGTTCTAGAAAAGGGTATAAAATAGCACCCTGTGTTCGTTAGTATCCCTATCACCACAGCTTAAGTCTAACATTTCAGTTGCTGGCGGGTGGTTTCAGCACCATCAACCCCGCTATCAAACTATTCTCTACATTTGACTGTTAAGTCTCTGACGGTTAAATATGAAGAATGATGGCTGCGGGGTTCTACTGAAACAAGGCTGAGAAAGTCCGACTATATGCAGAGCCACATTCCCAGGCCTGTCGGTATCAGTGACTGTCCAGAGGCAGGTGGATGCAAAGCATCAGTAAAGGCAGTGAAGAGTTAAACAGGGATTATAGTTTCCTGCTTGGTCCTGGGGGTGGGGAGTGCAAGCAAACGATACCTGTGTTTCTACCTTCTCAAAGACCCCTTAGCAAGAGACAATCCCCAGACTCTAGCTTCCTGCACCCACAAGACAGGAGGAAGTGCCGTGAATCTTGCCTGCCACGATGAAGGCAATGCAAAGGCTCACTCCAACCACAGGAAGAGCCTAAACCCTTCCAAGAGCAGAGCCCCTACAATATGGTGAAGTGCTCACACTTCGGGAGAAAAACCTTCAGCGACACCAACACTGACAGCTAATAATCATCGTGCACTTCATGTATCTGTGTGCAAACACTGCGTTAGGTCTTGAATCACCTCCAAGGAGTCCTACAATCCTGTTAATATCCATTTCTTAGGAAAGTAATAGCACCAAGAAGCTGGGCGACTTGCCTAACATTACAGAATCAGCAACTGAGTTCACAGGTGCTCCGCCCAGATTACCTTCTACCAAACATGATGTCCTCAGGCTTTGAAAGTGAACCACAAGTCCTCTGTAAGAACTATGCCCACCCATCCAAATGATGTGACACCCATCACTGTCACTCATGGAGTTATGTCCCCCAAAGGAATGTCAGCATTTTGAGTCCATGAGCGGAGAGTGCCAGCTGCATGAAATCTGTAAGGGCCCCAAGATTAAATCACAAAACCTAGTCAGTCAAGTCTTCACTAGCCAAAGATCCTAGTACACAGCTGATCTTAACAAGTCACTGTGACACTGCTTGATTCCTATTACTTTTCCCCCAGTAATCATAAGCTTTTTTCCCCACCAATCAGCAGGATTTCCTAGTCATTCAATTAAGAACTCTGTATTGCCTGTTAATGCAAATTACTCGTTTTTCAAACATTTTAACTCTTGATAATCTTTTACTAAGTATCCAAATTACTTGTATCTCTTCCACTCCTTTTTCCCAGATAGAGAACTATTTACCTCATTTACCAGTCAGCATTTCATCAACGTAGCTAAATTCCAGTGTGTGATTTTCACAACCTGACTTTCAATTATCAAATGACATATTTCTACTTCCTGATCTATGCTGTCGTCACGAAATTATATTCATTGTTCTTACTGAACACCATTATAAACTGAGAGCTACAGCAGAATTTTTATAAGGAAAGGAATAAGGAACTCCATGAATACTTTTAAAATTGGTATTTGCCGAGCAAAAGCAATTACTGTTTCAAGTGGTCCCAAGACCAATTAATGGGAAAATGAAACCACACTGAGTTTCCTATCATAGCCTTCACTAAAATATAAACTTTTCTGTTAACTGGCAAAAGACTGACAAACTGAACTTTTAAATAAAATATACAATAGCAATTGTGAGAAGTACTAAATGCTACATCTCTTCAACTACACCTCAACTAGAATAAGGGCAGAGATTTCTCTATTTAAAACCTAGCTTATATCACTAGTGTCTAGAACAAAGACACTCAGTAATAATCTGCTGAATTAATCAAGGGAATTAATCACAATAATGGCACTAGACTTATGCATTATTGTAAGGACTCAATAAGCTAATACTAAAAAAAGGTTACCAGTTATCATTATATGAACTACTGATAAGGCCTTTTCACTATTAATATTCCTTCTACCCACACAGTCTTATGAAGTAGGTTGAACATGTGCTATTTTTACCAATTTATTCATGAGAATATGGGTTCCAGAGTTAAATGACAGACCTGTCGTCACCCAGTTGGACTAGCATGTTTCGTGCCTGCATCCCCAGTCCTATGTATCCTTTTCCCTTGCCTTTTTTTTTTTTTTTTAAGAATTTTATTTTTAAGTAATCTCGGCCCACCGTAGGGCTTGAACTCATAACCTGGAGATCAAGGGCTGCAAGCTCTACCGGCTGAGCTAGCTGGGTGCCCCCCCACCCCCACTTTCCTTGCTTTTGTAGCACCCTATCTCTCCATCATGGCATGTTTTTCTTCCTGATCCTGTGGGGTCTACATGTGAGCTTTATGAGGGCAGGGAGTCCACCTGTTTTGTATCTTGCCGTATCCCTTTAAGTGTCGGGGATTTAGCAGGTGCAAAATCATACGAATTACCTAACTGATTAAACTCAGTGGGAGGGACTTTGTTCCGGCATGATCGATTTTACCATTTGGGGGAAATTTTATATTAAAAATAACAAATAAATTAAATGGACGAAGTTCTCTGAACAGCGAAGTTTATGTCCAAAAGCACTGATGTGAGAAAGAAAATAAGAACACTTATTTAAATGCTCCAAATAAATGAGTAACATACCATGCAGAGAGCACTTAAGATTGTTGAGAACCTTTGAAAAAAACATACTGCGTAAGTATCATGCTGCTCAGTACTGACCTTTCTGTAGCTTCCTGTTTATAATTTTGTTACCCTCAAAAAGCACTTGTACTTGACAGATAATCACTAATATACGCTTCCAATGAAGACTCATTTTGTCAAAAATCAGTGTTATCTGTTTTAGTAATTGGCCTATCACTTCACATTTTAAAAAAAGCTTCAACACTATTACAAAGCCCCCTCACCCATAAAGTTGTGCTTTATCCAATTGTTGATTTTAAGAAATACCAATACTTGGCTAGGGGAATTCAAAGAAAAGATTAAGAGTAAGTCAAACAGAGTTTTATCTAGATGACCCCAAATAATCAGGACATTCTGAAATAAGACCACTTTTCCGGACACCTGGGTGGCTTACTTGGTTAAGAATCTGCCTTCAGCTTAGGTCATGATCCCGGGGTCCCAGGATCGAGTCCCACATCGGGCTCCTTGTTCAGTGGGGAGCCTGCTTCTCCCCCTGCTTCTGCTCTCTCTCTGACAAATACATAAAATCTTAAAAAAAAAAAAAAAAAGACCACTTTTCTAAGGTAAACATGGTTAAATTTAAAATTTGATCAATAAAAATATGGACACAATACGTTAATGACAACTAGGGCCTAACACATTTAAGTACTATCTTTTTAATATCTGAGGTTACAAAGAAATGTTGGGGAAAACCAGTCAAATCCTAACAAAGTAAACAATAAGCTTCAGATATCCTATATGCAATAATCTTCTGCCCCTTGCCCTAAGGGGTTTCAGAGAGAAGCCTCAAAGTAACTGTCTCAAACTGTCACCCACACAATTGAGGCTTAAGACCCTCAACACGTAGTGCATCCTAAAAATCAAATAAAAGTGAAAACACAAACCACTGGGAAGATATAAATAGCCACAACCAAAGCTGTCCTGGGCTATTTATATACGCTCCAAGAAGAATTCTCCTCCTGATCAAAATATTTGCCTTTTCATTGACTTGAATGAAAAATTCAGGCCAGCCACTCATGATGCAAATGCTTTCCTGCTGGGAAGACCTTCATTGTTATCATCCTAAACAAGAAGCTGCATATTGTTCTTACATGCCTGCTCATTTATGCATTTGTCCAAAGAGAGAATATTCTCAAAATCTAACAGGAGGCATTAATCTAGCTCTAAGTACTAGCAACTGATTTCAAACTGATGGTTTAAGAAAGGATACCATAGATAATTCTGGCTATTTAAACATTTTCACAAAACTCTCCAATTTCTGTAAGAATTTGCCAGTAGGAAAAAAATTAAAACATCAAAGAATCAATTTGCTATACTCACACTTTACCATAAAGTTCATTTTATTCTTTAAACAAATATTGAGTGCCTACTATTTGTCAGATGTTGTTCGAGACTGTGGGGTATCATACACCTCCTACTCCCAGACAAAAAAATCCTATCTTATACAGATTGCTTTCTTCCTGGAGAAAGCCTACTGAATTTAGAAGGATATTAGGTAATCACGGTTGAATTTTATGAAACTTTAATACTGGTAAGCAACAGCATAAACAAGTAACGGAAATTTGCAGTTCCAACACTGGTTGTTAACCAGACTCTTACCAGAACTTAATTCAAAGTCTGAGACATGTCCCACTGGCACAGACTCTCAGGAAAGCTTGAGCAGATATTCCCTAACCATCCTGACAGCAATCCTGACTTGCGGAAAAAACTCAAGAACTCCTGCTGACAGCCCTGTGCTATCCCCACAGGGCTGGAGACTTGCAGCATTTTCCAGCTCATTGTTGAGCCCTATCCTGCACGTGGAAAGACACAGCTACTATTACATTTTAAGATAAAGCAGCAGTTAACATTTAAGGGTGCTCATCTGCTCTAAAGCACAATTTTTAAAGTCTGAAATTAATAATCAGCACACTGATTAATCTTGGGGAAAGCTGAAGTTTTAAAGGCAGAGCTTGATAGGTACAATGAGCTACGTGAAGTGACTACACAAATCCTACTTTGATTCACTCTTAACTTTCAGCTCATGACAAGCGAACAATGGAAAGATCCTTACTTTGAACTTTATACCTATAATCATCATCACTAAACAGCTGCCGGGAGTTTCAGGTGTCAGGTTAAGAATACGGGAGGGATTTGAGACGTAGAACTTGCTATCACAAGATTGCTTAGTCTAGAGAAAAATGGAATCAAAAAGCAACAGACATAATTTCAACTCAAAGGTGTATGATAACAGGCCTCCTGGCTGATGGAAGAGTATGAAGAGGATGTCCAGGTCCATGGAACAGGGCACAGGTAACTACAACATCTGGATGGTTTCAGACTGTGACACTGGAGGGGGATGGGAGGTGAGACTGAAGACAGGCTGATAAGGGCCCCAAGTTCCCACATGCCAATGTTTCCCCAAGCCGTCCTGAATCTAAGTCTCTGGGACAGGAACCAGACATCTGCAATTACCCTCACACACTCAAGATTCTGGTGCACACAATCACTGCAAGACCATGAGTGACATCCGTGGGTAGTCAATGCTAGGTTTCTTAGCATGGAATAGACGTGACTGGGCTTGGGTCTTGTTAGCTTGCACGGCTGGGTTGTATAAAAGTAACGTGTGGAATAAGTGGACCTTTTTAGGAAGCTACTCTGCTGACCAAATTGGGAAAAGGAAAGAGAAGAGCCATCCAAGTTATAGAAAAGCGCAATTTATGTATTGAAGTAGGAGAGCCATATGTTCTGGTTTGCCTAAGACAGTCTTGGCTTACGCCTGTCTCAATGTCCAATCTGGTTTCACATGTGTCCATTTTTCATCTTTCATTAAGTATTACGGCTCACCATCACATTAAAATAATCCAGTTCCAGTTCAATATACCTCTATTTTCTGTATCTTGCTTCTGCTACAATCTCGTCTAGTAGAGTGCAAGACACACGGGCAGTGAACAGACTTCCCATTTTACCATATGGCTGCACGTGAAAGTCAACCAGCAGTAAACCACCTATTTTCCAGACTCTTTTCTGGGTCTACAGTTACTGCTTCCTTTAAAGCATATGAGCACTCACGGATGGAACAAGGTATGCTACTGTCATGACTCCTGTACATGAAGTTTGTGGGAAGGAGTTACATACAGACAGTAAGTTTGGTACTTATTACAATGATTCTGGCATTCACTAAATGGTGTAAATAATTTTTTATTTTATTGCTTTGATGACTTGTATTTTGCAGTAAGCCATTTTATTAGCAACGAACTAAAAATTTAAATATAGATTTAATAAAAAGATCTAAGTATTTCATTGCCACTTAAGAAAGTTCATGATGAACGTGTGATTTGCAAATGTGTGCCTGTATCTGTCATGCTCCATGGAACGAAACTGGGTGCTCAACAAACATGTGCAGACATATGCTCAACAAGCAATAGCATCCACGTGAGAAGCTACCTGGTTTTTTTATTTAAAACAGAGTGCCCAAAGAGAGTTAATTCAGGAGTACAGCTACAGAAGAACTTCCATTTACGCAATTACAGAAAGCGTGCTTCTTTCTGAAGCATGACTTTTCATTTAGATCAAATAAGTATTCTAATTAACTGTCCTCATTTTTTCCCTAAATTTTCTCCTGGACATAAAAAAATCGACAGAACACTGGCTCATTTAAAAGCCATGGGAGGACTTTACAAGTAGTTAGTACCAGTTTTCACATAGAAAACCAATTTCCTTAGTCGTTCTATTTTTTTTTTTTTTAAATCCAATTCATGGAACAAAGTTTAGCAGTGTGTGGCCTGCAGGCCAAATCCAGCCTGCCACTTCTTTTGTCATAGCCTGCAAGATAAAGATGTTTTTTTTTCAGTTCTCAGTGGTTGGAAAAAGGTCAAAAGAGGAGTAATAATTTGTGGTATGTGAAAATTATAGGAAATTCACATTCCGAGGTACATAAATAAAGTCTTATTGAGACACGGTTGTGCTCATTTGTTTATATATTGTCTCTAGCTACTTTCAGATTACAGCTGCGGAACTGAGTTGCTACAGCAGACCTCGGCCCTACAAATATGAAAGGTTTACTATCTGGCCCTATACAGAAGAAAAAGTTTGCTGAATTTTACCTAAACAACTGATATTATTGTGAACAATACTGTAAAAGCTCAACGTAGAACACTTTGATTTTAATATGAATACAGATTTTTATATATACACAGTGAAAACAAATTTCTAAAAGGCTGAAGTTGAATTAAAAAATACTTCACCACGGCACTGTGCATTCTCTTTTTGCTGCCCACTTGCTTAAGCCTTTAAGAAACTACCTTGAAAATCAATCTGGTATTACAAAAATGACTTAAGACTTTTTTTTGGTGAGAATACAAAATTTTGGTTGCATTATGCTCAAAATAGCTGGATATCTTTGGTCAAAAACTTTACCAAACAGAATTTTTTTTAAGTCAGCTTCTGAAGATTTTGGCAAACTGCAATTATTGAGCAAAACTTGCAAATAAGACAATGAAATTAATCCCTAATTTAAAAAAGCAAGGGATTAAAAACATCAGACATTCAGAGCTTAAGAAGGTGTATAATAATTTTGAAATTCATAGAGTGCTTTGGAATATATCAATTTATACAAAGAATCATTTTATAGAGCTCTCATTTTTAATTAAATTTATATTCTGTAAAAAGAAATGGAACAGAGTAAAAATTTTATATCCAAATTTCACAAATACAATCAAAATAATCAGAGGCCATTTATTTGACAATTTTTATCTCATAAAATTATTTGCTGAACAGAGGTATTCTTTTTTTAAATTTTTTATTGTTATATTAATCACCATACATTACATCATTAGTTTTTGATGTAGTGTTCCATGATTCATTGTTTGTGCATAACACCCAGTGCTCCATGCAGAACGTGCCCTCTTTAATACCCATCACCAGGCTAACCCATCCTCCCACCCTCCTCCCCTCTAGAACCCTGTTTGTTTTTCAGAGTCCACCGTCTCTCATGTGAACAGAGGTATTCTGAATGGAGGTAAAAATAACTGTTCTTGTGAAAGTATCTGAGCTGAAATATTTCTCATTTCAGTTTTTAAAAAAAGACTGAAAGTATCCTTCCTTCAGCACAAGTTGCTCTGAACTTACTAGCTACCTTAGCACCCAAAGAGTATTATTCAATTAAAAAAAAAAAAGTATGGCACATGGAAAATAAACTCAAAATGTTGGCAATCTCAAACTTATTACCAAAAAAACAAAACAAAAAACAAAACTCTGAAGAAGTTTGCAGGCCGTATTATGAGAATTTTGGAAATAAAATCATGCTGGTGAAAAATAACCTTCAGAATAACATCAGTAACACAGTACATGATAAAAGTATGTGAGACTATACCAAGAATAATTACTAACTCTTATAATATTCGAATGATCAATTTAGTTATTAAACTAATGAAAGTTTACTTCAGATAATTTTATTTTTGAAAATAGTTTTTTAAATAGAACTATTTCACAGGTCTACCAATACAATAAATTTGGTCAAAAATATGTAGATGATTACATAACGATTTCTAGTCCCCCCTTTCCTCTCACGCACCTCCAGCTGAACGATAAATTATACAGTTGCTCTAATTATAAAAGTCTGTGAGGAGTCAAATCAGTAAAATAAAATTAACCGCCAATTTATATTCCAGAACATGTGGCGGTGCCTGCTCAGTGCACGCCTCCCAGAATGGCTCAGCTACCTGATCTGGATCCTGATCCACTCAACAAGGGAACGTCAAGACACTGGGGATAGAGAGGTGAACAAGCCGGATGTGGGCAGATGTGTGAGCAAGCACACGCGCACACCCACGCCCCCCACTCCATGCCAGGGGCACCGTAACACAAACCCCATTTGTTCCAGCAGGCTTCCTGGTTTCCAGCTCTAGTCATACACCCAGGACAAGGTCTACAACCTCCCAGGGCTGTCTCTAGCAAGGAGCCAGGAGCAGAGAAGGTGCTCCCCTTCTGTTCTTCACCTTGCTCCCCACATCCAGCGCTAGCACCTTCTCAGGTGGCATCCCAAGCTTCTCTCTCTCAGGCACGCCAATGACCAAACCCACCCTGAAGTCACTAAGGGTAGTTCTTGCTGCCTTCCATCTTTTCCATAACATATGTACAACTTATTTTTTCCCTGCTGCAAGGTGGTGTGCAGAGAAAAAAGCCCCTTATCATTAATAGATTTAAAAAATTTTCTCAATGGGAAGCCCTTTAAAAGGCTTGTAAAGAACAAACTGTACTGCAGAAACAGGAGAGGGGAGACAGTGAGAGCCATGCTCCGTAGTGAATGTGCAACAAGTGATATCACAGGAAAAGGGAAGTAGAAGGCCCAATTCCTAGGATTCTTGAGGGAGATATACAAATGAGAGGAGAAAAAAAAAAGGAAACTAAATCAAACTGGGAATTTATTACACCGGTTTATCACACCAACCCCTCGGGGCGGGGGGGGGTACATGTATAAAATAAATTAACTAAAACCTCCTTTTGGTTCCATAGTATTCTTTTCTACTTTACATAGTTATGGGCAGCATTTGTAGCAGACTTGGAAACCTAAGCCTATGAATAACATCGATTTATAAGTTCCCAGATCCAGGGGCGCCTGGGTGGCTCAGTCAGTTAAGCATCCGACTCTTGATTTCAGCTCAGGTCATGATCTCCGGGTCGTGAGATCGAGGCCCGTGTTGGGCTCTACACTGGGTGTGGAGCCTGCTTATGATTCTCTTTCCCCCACCTCCTTCACCCCTCCTGCCTCCCTCTTTAAAAAAAGTTCCCAGATTCAAAAGCACCAATTTAAAAAAGTTTCAGACCACAAAGCATGCATGAGTCGTAAAGTGTGAGTAAAGCTGGCTATCGCACATATATTAATAGTGCAGCCTGATCTAGAACGCAGCAGGGGCTGATGAAACAAAATAGTCAGTGCCATCCAAGTTCCATATGTATGGTAGGGAAGTACATCCCAGAGCATAATATATGTCCTGCGGAGGCTACCCGAGATAATTTCTAGGTGGCATAAGGATGACCATTTCAATTTATTAACATTATATTTCAGTGTGTATCAGAAAAGCCCTACCTAGCGCCAACATAAATTTAAAGGGGTAATGTGGTCCCACCTTATATGGACCCTTGCACTATAGAGATGCTGCTCGCACACACCTTGAACATTTAAAATCTTGAGTGACTTTCCACCATAACCATTCAGAAGTATAGACAGGCTCGAGAAAATGGCAGAGTAGGCAGCTCTGACTTTTCATCCCCCCATAGAAATAAAAAACAAGCAGAAACTATTAAAACCAACTTTGTCAGAACTCTGGAAAGAAGGCAAAGGCTTACAGCAATTAAGTGAACACACACCGAATAATGAAAAAGGTAACTTCAAAACAGAAAGCTTTGTGGTGTTTTCACCTGGTTTTGCCCCACCCTCTCCCCAGCATGGCAGCAGTTTTTTTTTTTTTCTTTTTTTTTTTAAAGATTCCATTTATTCATCTGACAGACAGCGAGAGAGGGAACACAAGCAGGGGGAGTGGGAGAGGGAGAAGCAGGCCTCCTGCAGAGCAGGGAGCCCGACGCGGGACTCGATCCCAGGACCCCGAGATCACGACCCGAGCCGAAGGCAGACGCCCAACGACTGAGCCACCCAGGCGCCCATGGCAGCAGTTTTAACAAAGGCAGCTTGCATTCCTGGTGTGGGTCCCCGGTTCCTGATTCTAGACAGAGCAGAGCAGACTTTCCTCACAAATTATCATGTAGGTATGGTCTAATCTGAGAGGGTGGGCTGCCTAAAGGAGTGACACAAGAAGCTTTAACTTAGGCCAGAAAAGTGGTGGTCACTGCTCATAAACACTGCAAGGTAAACCAACAACCCCACAGAAACCCAGGACAAAAGTTTATGGTTGTGACACACAACAAACTCCCCCCTAAAGCGCAGAGAAAAAAAAGCTGGAGGAGAGAAATCAGGAAAGTCAAAAGCACTGTAAATGGGGAGACAGAAAGCCATGCACAGGCCCAAGGCAAGATGCATGCTCAGAAAGACCTAAGAAGACCTTTAACTTTCACTTCAGTGCAAACCTATTTAAGTGCTGAAGGAGTGCCCTGTCACAGAGCCAATACGCCAAGAGTAGGAGCGGTGGTGCTTTGTCTGAAAAACAAAGCTCTCTGGTAAAGGTACGTACATAAGCCAGTATTACTGTATTTTGGGGCTGTAAAGTCTACTTTTTATTTCACACATGATTTAAAAAAAACATGCAAAAAAAAACCCACTATATATCTATTACTAGAGACACAATGAATAAAAATATAATTCATAACATCAACAGAAAGGGGGCTGAGGAAGGTGCACAGAGGCAGACATTTGCATGTAATGGAAGTTGGTAACAAATCAAGCTACATTGTTATAAATTTAGAATGTTAAATGTAATCCTTGTGATAAACACAAAGAAAATACCTAAAAAGCACATACACAAAAGGAAATGAGTATCAAAATCATTCACTACAAAAACAATTAACTAATCACAAAGCAATAATCAAGGAAATGAGGGACAAAAGAGGTGTAAGACATACTGAACACAGCAACATGGAAGAATTAAGTCCTTTCTTAGTATATATTTTACTGTAAATGAAACTTTCCTATCAAAAGGCAAAGACTAGCAAAATGGATATTAAAACATGATGCAACCATATATTATCTACAAGAGACTCACTTTAGATCCAAGGACACAAAGACTGAAAATGAAAAAAATAGGAAAAGATATTATATACAAATAGTAACCAGGTGGCTATAAAATATCAGATAAAATAGACTTTAAGTCAAAATTGTTCACAAGAGACTAAGGACATTGGCAAAAAGGGTAATTCATCAAGATGATACAACAATTATACACATATATGCATCAAACAACAGGGCACCAAAATACATGAAGCAAACATCAACAGAAGAAAGAGCTAGACAGTTCTACAACAACTGGAGACTTCAATACACCACTTTTCATAAAGAACATCCAGACACAAGATCAATAAGGAAACAGACTTGAACAACACTGTAAACCAACCAAACCTAAGAGACATTTATAGAACACCACCTAACAGCAAAACACACCTTCCTCTCGAGTGCATATGGAACATTCTCCAACACAGATCAGATACTAGACCTTAACACAAGTCTCAAATTTTAAAAGATCAAAGTCATACAAAGGATCTCCTGGAATGAAGCTAGAAATCAAAAGCAAACGGTAAACTAGACGATTCACAAATATGTGGAAGAAGTTAAAACAAACAACAAAAAAATCACAAATTAGAAGTTACTCAGGAACAAATGAAAACAAAATCACAACATACAAAATGTATCAGATGCAGTGAATGCAGTACTTAGAAGTTTAGAGCTCTAAAAGCCTACACTAAAAAAGGAAAATCTCAAATCAGTAACACCTAACTTTACAAAACTCTGAGAAACTGAAGAAGATTGAACTAAACCTGAAGGTAGCATAAGAATGAAAATAAAAAGATATCAGAGCAGAGATAAATAAAACGAACAGAAAAACAACAGAGAAAGACCAATAAAACCAAGAGTTGATTCTTTAAAAAGAGTCAATAAAATAAACCTTTAGTTGGACAAAAAAAAAAGATTCAAATAAATAGAATGCACTGTATTAAAATCAGAAATGAAAGTAGGGACATTACCACCAATCCTCCAGAAATCAAAAATATTTTAAGGGAAAACTATGGACAATTAAATACCAACAAATTGGATAACCTAGATGAAACAAACAAAAAAATTCCTAGAAACATACACAAATTACCTAAACTGCTCAAAAAGAAACAGAATATCTCAATCAACAGACCTATAACAAGAGACTGAATCAGCAATCAAAACCTCCCAACAAAGAGAAGTCCAAGACCAGGTGGCTTCACTACCAAACATTAAAGAAGAATTAGCAACAAACCTTCTCAAATTCTTCCCAAAAATAAAGAGGAAGCACTTTCTAACTCATTCTATGAGGCCTGCATCATCTGATTCCAAATCCAGATAAAGAAGAGAAGAAAAAAAAGACTACAGGTCAATTTAATTCTCCTACGAATATAGATGCAAAAATTCTCAACAAAATAGATTATCAATATTCACAGTAGTTATGTTTTATGAAGTTGTCACAAATACTGAATTAATGAATACTGAACCACTGTTCCTTCAGAAGTATAAACACACACACGTACCCTTCGCATAGATTATAATCTTAAATCCTAAAATGACTTTTCTTAACAGATTTTATTTTGCCAAAGAGAAAGCAAGGTTGAGAAGTGTTAAGTGACTGGCCTGAGACTACACAACCAAGTGCTGGAATTAGGATTCAAACTCCATCAAACGGCCCCAGAGTCAGAGCTTCTTGCATTATGTTGCACTTGCCCCTACTGTTTCCATCCTCCCGTCATCTCTGTGAGAGCTGAAATTAGAAGGCATTGTCTCCTTGGTCAATTTCAAATGGGAAGGTGCAAATGTAGGCATACCCATGAATAATCATGAAAATGCCCTATATTCATTTTGGGGTTACAAATAAAGCTTATCAGAATGTAGGAGAATTCACAAATACAGAATCCACAAAGAAGAATTGATGGCACAAGCAAACTGAATCTAACAGCGTATTAAAGGGATTATGTACCATGACCAACTGTGATTATACCAGAAACGCAAGGGTGGTTCAACATAGGAAAATCAATGTAATATGTCACGTTAACAGAAGAAAAAACATATGATCATCTCAATCAATGCAGAAAAGACACTGACAAGATCCAATACCCCTTTCATGATAAAAAGCATTCAACAAACTCGAAATAGAAGGTAATTTCCTCAACATGATAAAAGGTATCTAGGAAAAAATGCACTGCTAACTTCATACTCAATGTTGAAGACAAACTTTCAGGACCAAGACAAGGATGCCCACTTTCACCACTGCTATTTAACATTGTATTGGAAGATCTAGCCAAAGCAATTAGACAAGAAAAAGAAAAAGGCATCCAGACTGTAAAGGAATTAATAAAGCTATCACTATTCACAGATGACATGATCTTGTATAAAGAAAATAAATATAAAGAATTCATAAGAAAGCTACTTCAGCTACTAAATTCAGCAGAATTGCAGGACACAAGATGAACACACAAAAATCAATGTGTTTTTACACAACAGCATTAGATACTAATCAAAGTGATCTACAGATTCAATCTCTATCAAAATTCCAACAGCCTTTTTTTTCCCAGAAATGGAAAAGCTGATACTCAAATTCATATGTAATTGCAAAGGGCCCCACAGAGCCAAAAGAATGTTGAAAAAGAAGAACAAAGTTAGAAGGCTCAAGCTCCCAATTTCAAAACTTATTACAATGCTATAGTAATCAAAACAGTGTGGTCCTAACATAAGGGTAAGCATACAGACCAATGGAATAGAATTGAGGCTCCAGAAATAAATCTATACATCTATGGCCAGTTGACTTTTTTTAAAAATTGTATTTTATTATGTTAATCACCATACATTACATTATTAGTTTTTGATGTAGTGTTCCATGAGTCATTGGTTGCATGTAACACCCAGTGCTCCATTCAATATGTGCCCTCTTTAATACCCATCACCAGGCTAACCCCCCGCCAGAACCCTTAGTTTGTTTCTCAGAGTCCATAGTCTCTCATGATTTGTCTCCCCCTCTGATTTCCACCCCCTTCATTTTTCCCTTCCGAATATCTTCTTCTTTTTTAAACATATAATGTATTATTTGTTTCAGAGGTACAGGCCTGTGATTCAACGGTCTTACACAATTCACAGGGCTCACCATAGCACATACCCTCCTCAATGTCTATCACCCAGCCACCCCATCCCTCCCACCCCCCACCACTCCAGCAACCCTCAGTTTGTTTCCTGAGATTAAGAATTCCTCATATCAGTGAGATCACATGATACATGTCTTTCTCTGATTGACTATCTTGCTTAGCATAATACCCTCTAGTTCCATCCACGTCGTTGCAAATGACAAGATTTCAGTTTTTTGATGGCTGCATAATATTCCATTGTGCGCGCGCACGTGTGTGTATACACACACCACATCTTCTTTATCCATTCATCTATTGATGGACATCTTGGCTCTTTCCATAGTTTGGCTATTGTGGACACTGCTGCTATAAACATTGGGGTGCACGTACCCCTTCGGATCACTACATTTGTATCTTTGGGGTAAATACCCAGTACTGCTATTGCTGGGTCGTTTGGTAGCTCTATTTTCAACTTTTTGAGGAACCTCCATACTGTTTTCCACAGTGGCTGCACCAGCTTTCATTCCCACCAACAGTGTAGGAGGGGTTCCCCTTACTCCGCATCCTCGCCAACATCTGTCATTTCCTGACTTGTTAATTTTAGCCATTCTGACTGGTGTGAGGTGGTATCTCATTGAGGTTTTGATTTGGATTTCCCTGATGCCGAGCGATGTTGAACACTTTTTCATGTGTCTGTTGGCCAGTTGCCTTTTGATATGGGTGCCAAAGTCCATTCAATGGGGGAAAGACCAGTCTTTTCAACAAATGGTTCTGGGACAACTGGATATGCACAAGTAAAAGAAAGAAGTTGGAACCGTATCTCACACCATATATAAGATAATTCAAAATGGATCAATAATCTTAACACATAAGAGCTAAAACCATAAAACTCTTAGAAGAAAATAGAGATAAATCTTCACAACATTGGATTTTGGGCAATGGATTCTTAGCTATGACAACAAAAAACATGGGCAGTAGGGAAAACATAGACACAGTGGACTTCATCAACTTTAAAACTTTGGTGTTTCAAAGGACATTATCAAGAGAATGAAAAGACATCCTACCAAATAGGAAGTATCTGCAAATCACATATGTGTTAAGGGTTTAATATTCAGAATATACAAAGACTACAACAAAGACAAGGCAATTAAAAAATGGGCAAAGGACTAGACATTTCTTCAAAGATACACAAACGGATAATAAACATATGAAAAGATGCTCAACATCGTTAATCTTTGGGAAAATGTAAATCCAAACCACAATAAGGTACCACTTCATACTTACCAGGATGACTATAATTTTAAAAAAGGAAAATAAGTGTTGGTGAGTGTTGTTGATGGAAATGTAAAATGGTGTTGCTAGTGTGTAAAACAGTTTGATGGTTCCTCAAGAAGTTAAACACAGAATTAGCATATGACCCAACAACGATCCACCAGACAACCCTTATGATCCGCTCCTAGATATACGTCCAAAATAACTGGAAATGGACTCAAACACGTACCTGTACGTTAATGTTAATTGAAGCATTACTGACAACAGCCAAAATGTGTAAACAACCCACATGACCACTAAGAGATGAGTGGATAAATAAAATGTGGAATATATATACACAATGAACTATTATTTAGCCATAAAAAGGAATGTGATTCTTATACATGCTACAACATGAACTTCTAAAACAGCAGGCTAAGTGAAGGAAGTCAGACACAAAAGGACAATTATATGATTGCCACTTATATAAAATATCCAGAATAGGCTAATTCATTGAGACAAAAAGTAGAATACATGTTTCCGGGGCGGGGGGAAGAGAACAGGGAGTTATGGTTTCTGTTGGGGTGATGACAAGTTCTGGAAATAGTGGTGATTGCTGTACAACACTGTGAATGCCGCTGAGTTGTACACTTAAAATGTTGATAGTGGCAGGGGCACCTGGGTGGCTCAGTCAGTTAAGTGTCTGACTCTTGATCTCAGCTCAGGTTTCAATCTCAGGGTCCTGAGTTCAAGCCCCACACTGGGTGTGGAGCCTACTTTAAAAAAAAAATGATTATAGTGGCAACTTTTGTATTATATTTGTCATAAGAAAGGGGAAGAAAAAGTACACATAGATGGGACACTCTGTATGCCCAAAGGCCAACCAAGATTCTGAACACTCAATCTCACAACATGTATGAATGCACTCATCACTCATACTGCCGACTCCTAGGAGTAACTTTCGGTCTACTTTATTATGCAAGTATATATAATTGGGAAATGGAGTTGGCACTGTTCTTTGAATATCTCTTCTTTCTGTTAAACTTATTATGGATAAGATTAAGTGATTAAAAACAATCTTAAAGGTAAAGGTCATCATGAAAATAGGAACACCTGCGGGAACTTATGAAATCTACTCCATGTTTAGAAAGAGAAGCAAATTCAAAATGTTAACACTTACTAAAGAAAGATGCTGAATCCTCCTGTCTCTACTTTCTACAGAGATGGGTAGTGACTTCCACTGCCGTTTAATACTGAAACTTCAAAGCTTTGAAAGTCTACTACTACTATACTCATTGCAAGAAGAGAGAGACTCACTCCGGTGGACAGACAGGTCCACGTCAGCCTAGGCACAAATAAGCAAAACTTCACAAATCATCATACCCTGCAAAGATATTGGCTCATTTAAGCCATCTGAATTTATCCTTACATAAGGTAGTATTCTACATGTAAGATGATATGAATTCCCCCGTGAGCACAAAAGTAGAGCTCTGGGCCTAGACACTGATAAAAGCATATGGGGTCTTTTGTTATCTTTATGATCTAAATTGAAAGACCTAGTAAAAATATTTTACATATTAAGAGAACTTGAAAGACATAATAAAGGTTTCATTTTCCATACCAGAATGGCCACAACGAGTGACTATGGGACCCCCTTCCACTGTCTGACTGCTACCTGGAAAACTTGACACATTCAGACTCTTTCGTGGAGGATGGCTTCTTGTGCTCCTTGAAACCAAAGTCGCTTTCATCACCTGTATTAGAAATTCTTGGTATTCTAACTCTATCAAAGAAAATGGTTAAATATCTTATGTACGTTCAACTGTGTACATGCGAGCTGGCTCTCAGTCTGGCTGACAAAATTACAAAACTATTAATCATTTGGTAGTATTAATGACGGAGAGCATCTCACTTTTGCCTTCACTAGGGAGTATTAAGCATTCTTATCCCTTTATTATTGACTGTTTATGAAACAACTATATTCCCAGTGATAAAAAAAATCTTCAGGTATACATTTTTGTAAATTAATTTGCTGTGGTTTTTGTATTTTTTTCCCCAAACTAATATTGTTGCTTTTTTAATACAGTTTTCGTTTTTTTATACTTCTACTTAAGCTAAATGACCCTGGCATGTATGGCAGTGAGAAAGTTTACCTTTAAAAGGGAAAGTAAGCTGATTTAAAGAAACAATTAACCGTGTTGGTGGTACACATGTATTGCAAAAACCAGCTAACAAGAAAAGTCTGGGACATTATGATATGGCTGTGATCACCTAATGGATGATCTACATGTGTATTTTAATCTGTATAATCCCAAAGGAGTGTGCTTTATCAAGTTTTGTAAACCACACCTTTTAAGAACACATGAAAACCCAAGGAGCTCTTTTGTATAAAGCATTACGCTATGATAGTGATTATCCCCTCCCCTCTGTGATTCACATTTTGTATTTCTGACCCTTCACTTGGCCCATAAAGACACTACAATTCATGAAGATGCAAGGTGAGAAAGAGATGAATAGTGATAAGGTAAAATGAGAATCTACATTAATTATTAATAAGATTAATACAATCAAAAACAAGAAAATTTTTAAACCGCTTCGACTGCTATTAACTCTGAATATCTATTCTGTGCCAAGAGCTAAATGAGACGTAAGGTAGTTCTCACTATGGACTTTACATTCTGGATGGGAGGTAAGACCTTTTGGATTTTTTTACTAACTTTCTTTCCTTCCTTCCTTTCATTTTTTTACGCAGACTTTAGGATGTTTCATTATTCCGGTCATTTGGCATATTCTAAAGCCAGCCTCTGTATCTTACTACCTACTGCACTTTTATCTTCACAGGTGTTTGAGGGGACAACTTTCATCCATGCAAGTACGGCAGCTCAGCCACCCCATGGACACGGTTTCTAATCACCTGCCGATACCCTCACCAGGGAATTGGTGGTTTAACTTGATCTTGTCTTCCTTCACCTAGCTCCTTAAAGTCTCCCTGTCTACACATCTCTTCTTAAACAATGCAGAGCCCTCGAGAAAGGACTGCGCTGAGTGCTGAATGCTCCATCTCCCTCACTGGGGACGCCTCCCCTAAGGCCCAGTGCCTGATCTCAGCACCCTGAGAAGTCTGATGCTACCGGAAAGAGAAAAGGGAACAGCAGAATACAGCCACCAGAGGAACTGCTCTTTATGTCCATGATGAGGAATGGGTTTGGAATACTGAACTGCTAAGTAAATGCTAAGTCAGCCTGGTATGTAATACGCACAAGGTCACAGTGTGTGAGAAGGGAAAGTCCTGGCGTTAGAGCCAACCACTGGTGAAGGTTTGTCTTTAACATCTTCTATTTGAACCCCACCCCCCACCCCCACCCCGCCCAAAGAGCAGACTGGGTATCTTTAGTAATCACTTTCACGTCACAGGAGTATATTCAGGGCTCTGAAGCAACAGGGAAAAGTGCCACGACTTGAAAACTTCTCATCCACTTCCGGTGGTGTTTATGCACTCTCAGGAAATATCTAGATCGTACACAGGTTACTGAGGTTCTTGGAGGTTTCCGTGTATCTGTATGATTGCAGGACCAGCCACCACAGAGAACGTAAGAGGGAGGCAGTAACAGTCAGCCCGCCGTCCCACCACTACTCACCTATAACAGCCCCTTCTCCTCAGTCTTCCTGCCTACAGCCTTAATATTAATACCCCCTTGTCCTGCTCACCTTACACCAGACCTCCCACTCCACCACTGATCTCTGGTACATTCCCATTACCTGGGTTTTATCAACCTCAGCATGACTGGCATACTGGGCTGGGGAATTCTTTACTGTGTGGAGTGTTCTCTGTACTGTCAGATGTTAAACAGCATCCCTGGCTTCTACCAGCTGGATGCCAGGAGCACACAACCCCAACCCAGTGAGGACCATCAAAGATGTCTCCAGACATTATCAGATGTCCTCCGGAGAATAAACACGAGCTGCCTCCCTCCTTGAAAACCACTGCAATAAAAACTTGATGCTAGATTATATAAGAGAAAAAACAAGGAGCAGAGGTGAAGGAAGAAATAGCATCATGACTAAACTCTCTGATACTTATCTATAAACTGTGTCCATCTCAAACCTCATGATGTTGTCATGACGACACCTTTAAAGGGAGGAGCTCCACTACATGGAGGTTATCAATGAAGCAGCAAGAAAAGGGGCAGAAGCCACTACTATGTGGTGGATGTCACAGGAGCTGGGCTCAGGTCTCAGCCTGACCAGCGTGACTCTGGGCAAACCCCTCAACCTCTGGACCTCCAATTCTTCTCTCTGTCCAACAGTGAACTATGAGAAGATCACGTCATCTTCCAGCTTGAAAACTGGTATTACCTAAGCAAAGGAAGCTCTAGACCCAAAAATGAAAAAATATAAATAATTCTATGTATTTCTATTAGCTGACCATAAACAAAGCATCACCAAATCTCAAAATATGACCGAGATTTATTATAAAACACTAAATCCAACATGAATAACTCTCCTATTCAGAAAAAACTCTGAAGACCTTCACACACTAAAAACAGAAAACCTTAAAAAAAAGAAAAATCCAGGTAGTACTATGATTACCAAAGTATATATAGACTTAGATTTAAGGACATTTTTGTGGGGGTGGGGAAGTTGCATTCCCAACTCACAGGGACGTACACAGAGAACACGGCAGTTATACACTTGTGTTAATCTTCCGACACTTGGACTTAAAGGCAGGTGGGGATCAATCCCTGGGAAACAAAAAACAAACAACAAACACAGCCCTGGGGCCCCGTTCCAGCCACCTGGTAAAAGAATGACACTCAAGTCAATAAGATTTTTAAAATCTGTGATTTTAATGCTAAAAACCTGTGGTAAGAGTTTGGTTTTATTATCTTCCCAATTTAGTGTTTTTACTAAAGAATACAACTGCTTTCTTGCTCTTGAAGAAGAAAAGTTAATCTGGCGATAAAAGCCCCTAGATAAAGTACAATAAACAGAACATGACTAGGAAAACAGGGCACCAATAAAAGAAAGATCCGTTTGCTCATGGAAGACAAGTAACTTATGGCTGAAGGTCAGTAAACTCTACAAGTCTAATGAACACATCTCCAGCCTCAGATTTACACTAGAGAAAGAAGGAGCACCGCCACTGATCACACAATCCACTAGGGTAAAAGACTGCAACTTAATTCACCTGCATACCGTCCATAAATTATACATTATACACAGGTAGGAAGGTCTCAAAGAGTCCTTTAAAAGGCTTCAAAATTCCCTCCCTTTCCTAGGGAGAAATGCTTCTTCCTAGAAAGGTTTATCAGTATCACCTATACCACCCACTCCCTTTCTTGGTGTTTCTTGTTTTAAATTTTAATAGTTACTACAGTACTCAAAGATATAAAGGCTGAGAAAATATAACAGTAGTGGTAGCCATTAAACAAGAATTGCCAGTGTTTAAATCTACACTTCAAAATATTACAAAAATATTTTTTCAAAGTTCCTTTAGAGAAATGGTTTGTTCCAAGAAATGAGACAGATAAATTCATCTACATCTGACAGCAGATCAGTCCAAAAGAGATTCTAACACACACGGAAGCTTCAACTTCCGGTAAATGGGCATGAGGCATAAATAACACTGGAAATACTGCCTAATTGACCGAGATTTAGACCATCAAGATACAACATAAAGCAAAATAAATTCCAGATAAATTATAAACTTAAAGGTTTAAAACTTGGGGCACCTGGCTGGCTCAGTCAGTGGAGCATTGTGACTCCTGATCTCAGGGTCATGAGTTTGAGCCCCATGCTGGGGACAGAGACTATTTAAAAATAAAGCTTTAAGATGATAAAAACAGAAATTTTATACTTGGGAATGAACCGTTCAAGTTCAAATTATAAAGAAAAAGACCATGGATCTGCCTACATTTTAAAAAGTAAAACTCAGATAAATAAAAAGCACAGAAGTATAAAGAAAACAGAGAAAATATATTTGCCACAAAAGGTGAATGTCCTTAATGTGAAGAGTTAATAGAGAAAAGATTTTTAAAAATCTAACTATAAAAGGACTGCCAAAATTTTCAAAACCATTTAGCTTCCAAGGATCTGAGAAATACAAACTAAAAGACAACTTTTCTGTCAGGTAAGCTAAGTTCTTTACTTGATTTGATGTGTAATACCCAACATTGGTAAGGAAATGCTGGGATACCCTTTCAGGTACTGCTGGGGGGATGAATACTTGACTCCAACAAAAGCTTAAAATATTCGTGACTTCTGATCCAGTAATTTCACACAATTTTCAAACAAACAAAAACCTCTCTTCAAAGGGGTAGAACAGTCAGAGAAACTGTGTAACTTTAATTAAGACCTTTAGGGAAAGAGCACACAGTTCCATACATGACTGTTAGAAAGGCTCTCGTTGAAATTAGGTAGTTCCCGGGTGTTCCCATGATTGTTACACTCCATAATTCGTATGTGACATACTCTGTTGCAGGTATCACAATTACAAAAGAAAAATGTAATTAAAAATAAATTGCCGACAAGGGTTAAGTAGATTTTGAAATAAGTATGATATAAAACATTTATTGGTTAAATTTATAAAATTAATGATATGGGGAAATGCTCATAATCTGCAAAAAGCAGAACACAGATACATAAGGACAATCATGTTAAATGTGGCTGTACGCAAACTAGGTGGGCACATGGAGGGAGTAAGACTGGAACCTTGGCAGGTCTATCTCAGACCTATCCTTGTACACCACCTATACTGTCTCTACTAAAATATACAGTTGTTGGCTTGTTTTTTTTTTTTTTTTTTTTTAAGATTTTATTTATTTATTTGAGAGAGAGAATGAGATAGAGAGAGCATGAGAGTGGGGAGGGTCAGGGGGAGAAGCAGACTCCCTGCTGAGCAGGGAGCCCGACGTGGGACTCGATCCCAGGACTCCAGGATCATGACCTGAGCTGAAGGCAGTCGCTTAACCAACTGAGCCACCCAGGCGCCCCAGTTGTTGGCTTGTTAATGTTTTCTAATTACAGTCATTCCAGCAGGCTAACTTTCTGCTCACTGAGAAATGAAGGTTGTAATTGCTTCTCCTGTAACAGTATTTGCAAAGAACTTAAAACAATATCCAGCCCATGGAAAATAAAAATAAATCTTGGCTAAGTATTAATTTTTCAGGGAGTTTCATATTTTTGTCTTTGTAGAAGATAAAATGCAGCCCCTTTACTACCTACAAAATCCAAAATAAAACTTTTAAAGATTTTATTTGTTTGAGAGAGAGAGTGTGAGCGAGCAAGCGCACGAGCAGGGGGAGCAGCAGAGGGAGAGGAGAAGCAGAACAGGGAGCCAGATGCGGGGCTCGATCCCAGGACCCTGAGATCACGACCTGAGCCAAAGGCAGACACTTAACTGACTGAGCCACCCAGGTGCCCCATTCCAAAATAAAACTCTTAAAATGAACTTACATACACATACAAAAACACCCACAAAAATGCCCAAAAGAATTTTGACCAAAAGGAACAAAGTTGAGGGAAACTTGCATACTAGGTTATCAAAACATACTGTGCAAGCAACTCTGTGAAGTTGCTGCAGAACAGATTATTTAATGGAGTTGAATAGAAACTTCAGAAATTTATGGAAACTTAATATATGCTAATTGGTAGCATTTTCAAACAGTAGAAATTCAACAAAATAGTGGGACAACTGGCTATTTCATATGGAAAATATTTTAAGTGCAATCCTTGTGTCCCCAAACTGTAAATATTATTCTCCAATACAATAAACTAGCTAAAAGAAAAACAAAACTATAAAGATATTAGAAAAAAAATACAGGAGAGTGTTTATCATGTTGCCATAGAAAAAGGACTTCTTGACCAAGACAGTTAACTATCAAAACATTCTGTAGAGCAAAAGATACATATATCTAAAAGTTGTGACAGATAGCAGGTTAGGAAAAAACACTGTCAACACAGGACTACTATTTATAACATGAAGAATGCCTACCAACTGGTAAGAACATTAACATGAGCAATGCCTTGGAAAAGAAAAAAATTTTAATGACCAAAAGAAAAAAAACATGCTAAATCTCATTATTAAGACAATCACAAAGCAATTTTTGTCCATTAGATTAACAAAACTTAAAGGCTGGTAATAATCAACATTGATCTACCTATAAGGAAATAGGTATTCAATCTGAGTGTGCACAGCTAGACTATTTGGAAGGCAATCTAGTGAGATAAAGAATTTTTAAATGTGTAACCTTTTGGACCCAGTAGTCCTATCTACACACATATATGTGCACGTATGCTGTGAAAGTTTAAGAGGGAGGAGAAAACACATGTCCCCTTTTCCATCTGCAATCATTTATTATGACTAGTATATATGAGCCTGTACTACCCAAACTGGAGTTCCTACTGACAGGCTTAAAAAGGTGATTCTGAGATCGAAGACTGGACAGATGAACAGTGACACAAAGGGGAAACTGGGAATGTGTGTGAAGCACGGGACTGAGATCTGTTACCACGGACCTGGCTGCTCTCTTCATTCTCTCCCACTTCTTCAAATGGATTCCACCTCAACTCCACAACAAGCTAACGTGAATCCCACATGGCAGATCCCCAGGATCTGTTCCCAATCCTAAATCTGCCCGTCTGCCCTACTCTTCTAATATTAAATCCTCACAGTTAGCTGAAGTAGAATTTCCTTGAATTATAAATTCCTTTGCTTTCTCTGGTTAGCGCTGTCTCTACTCAACAGCACAATAAAACCCCCAATTTCATTTTCTAACAGGTTCAAGTCAGTTACTTAAGGGTTCTCTTCTCCACCTATTTATTTCAACTCTAAAATAATTCACTAAGCATAAAAACAGTTGTTTACACGAATTTTAAGAAAATGTATTACTCCGGGACGCCTGGGTGGCTCAGTCGGTTAAGCGTCTGCCTTCGGCTCAGGTCATGATCCCAGGGTCCTGGGATCGAGTCCCGCGTCGGGCTCCCTGCTCTGCGGGGAGCCTGCTTCTCCCTCTGCCTCTGTCTCTCTCCCTGTCTCTCATGAATAAATAAATAAAATCTTTAAAAAAAAAAAAAAAAAAGAAAATGTATTACTCCAACATTTTCAGGAAATGCTGTTTTATTCCCAAAGCTTTGCTAAGAAAAATTTATTTCCACTAAATGTGGAAATAAAGATAATTTGAATGCCACACAAACCTGCCAAAAGCTAATGCTCACTGTTATTAGAAATAAAAATACTTAACGAATCATAGCACCAACAATCCTGTTTGAGTCTGGGACAGAAATGTGAAGACAAATTCCACCAAAAGGTCAAAAATCAAATAATTACATTCTATGAACAACTCATAACAAACCAAACCTGGATAGCACAAAGAAAAAAAAAATGTGTGGGCCAATCTCACTTATAGCAGAGATTTAACCTTTCTAAACAAATAATTTAGCAAACAGAATCCATCACTGGCAAAAGAATAAATGGTGACCAAGTAGAGTGTGCCTCAGGAATACCAGGATAATTCTGCATTAGAAAATCTATCACTGCCATCAAGATGCAGGAGAAAGTATATTATCAGTGAATGCTAGAAAAGCATACCATCAAATTAAAACCCACTCATAACTTTAAGAAGTAATATAGGCCTCTTTGCTAGAAAATTTGGATAGAAGAATATCTACTACAAGGTATTTTTGGAAACTATCATACTTTAATGGGGAATTATCAGAAGTACTCCCAGTAAGTGAAGAAGATGACAGCAATGTTATCTTATCATGCTACTATTTATTCAACACTGCCCTGGCAGTTCTCAGCCTCCATTAGATGAGAAAATGAAATGGATGTATAAATACTAGGAGAAAAGTATAAAACCACAATTAATTAGAAGGCATATGATTGCCTACTCAGAAAATCCTAGAGATCTAACAGATAATTAAAACTATTAGCATCCAGCAGAAGAAGCAGGTACAAGACTGACATTAAAAAAAAAAAAAAAAAAAAACCTCCCACAGATAATTTTCTATATACTGGGAATCAATTAAAAGTCAATCTTTTCACGGGGATATGGTTGATAGTACTTTAATGGCATTCCATGGTGACAGAGGTAAAGCTACCCTTGTGGGAAGCACAGCCTAACAGACTTGTTGAATCACTATGTTATACATCTGAAACTAATGCAACATCATCAACTATACTTCAGTAAAAATATATATAATAGACAAATTAAAAATAAACAAATAAAAAATATTTTCAAAAATCCCGCTCATAATACCTAGGAAAATTAGCAAAGAATAAACCTAAAAGAAAAAAAGCAAAACTATAATGCAACCCACACATATGTATAAAAGCATACATATATGCAACCATTAATAAGCTTTATTAAAGGACTTAAGGCTGCAATAAATTGAGAGAAATACCATGTTCAGGAATAGATATCAGAAGGCTTAACTTCTCCACCCAAATTAATCTAGAAATTCAATACAATATCTTGTCATGGAAACCCTAAGAGAATTTTTCACAGAACTTGACAAACTATTTTACATTTCCTATAGAAGACAAATTTTAAATTTCTTTTAAAGCCAATATAATTTAAAATTACAACAAGAGGGGAACTGGGCAACTTGATATGAAAACATATAAAGCTGCAGTAATTAAAACAATGCTATAAAGAATAAAGAATATGCAAATTCATCACTGAACAAAGTAAGTCAAATTGATAGAGCCACTTTGGAAGGCAAATTTAGCAGGATCTTTAAATTAAAAATGTTCACACCCTTCCATCTAGTTATTTCACTGACACATGTACACCAGATATGCCCAGGAGAGTTCACTGCAACACTGGATGTCTCAAAAAAACAAAAAGCTGAAAACAACCTTAATGTCCCTCAATGGGGAAATGACTAGCCATTTAACAACAGTACAGAAGGGAAGTCAGGCGGCAGCTAAGAAAGAATGAGACAGGACTACCATAACACCAGAGCAGAGAAATTGTCCCTAGGGCACCTTGTTGATGGAAAAATGTTAGGGCATCAGGCCATTTGTGTAAATTCTGAACACACTGGCAGCATTTTCTACACTCATTAATACAAGTAATACAAAACCACGTACTTCCAGAAACCTAAGGATCCTGTTAAAAGGCAGATTCTGGTTGACAAACGTATATAGCTCAGACATCTCTGCAGCGGCATTCCGTTGTTGGATATGCCGTATTTCTGTTGTCTCCAGTTTTTTTGCTATTATAAATAAAGCTGTTATGTTAAAAGAAAAAAAAAAAAAGCAGCTTCTGGTTCAACAGGTTTGCGGAGGTGCCTGAGATTCTGCATTTCTAACCAGGGCCCAGCGAGGAGCTGCTGCGGCTGGTCGATGGACCACACTGAGTAGAGGAAGGCACACAGATGACCTGGAAGGCTCCAGAGGAGCTGGAGACCGATGATGACTGAAGTGGGATGTGGTGGGAGGGAGACGACAGAGAGCAGCGAGATCATGAGCAGAAGTAAAAGGGGGCTTCAGCCTTACCTACAGGGTTTTCAATTGTTTAACAAGAATAATGTGGTTATGTCATGTGTATTAAAAGCTAGGAGACCATTTCTGAGTATACAGTTAACTGAATTCTAGGAATCGCAAGGTGGCAAGTACACAGAGAGGATCAATTACCATTGGCCACCTCCGCTCTTCAACCACTCCTCAGTAACTGGTTGGAAGAGAGCAGCAGCTGAGGGAAGGTAATGGTAACCTGGTGGTGACAGCCCACCACGACTGCAGAGGTACTTTTAAAAACACCATTTTAAATCAGGCGTTCTAGTCTTAAACTTTTTAAGTCTAATAAAAGTTTATTAAAAATAAACAACTGCCATTTCTATCTGAAGTAATATCCATGCAACATAGTTCAGGAGTTTTTCACATGGCCTACTATACTTCATCTCTACTGCATATACTTGCTAATTAATCCCCCCAGAGGAAATCCTTCTTAACCGTTAAAGAATTAATGAACATGCAGAAATGTCCCTTCTGTAATGACAACTATGAAAAAGTCTCCAGGCCTGGCCCTTGCTGCAAGTGAGGGGACCTGACTCTGAAGCTTCATTAGCTCCCAGGAGATGGTATGCACTGACTAGCCATTTCGCTATTTATTGAAGGAGCTGTCTGCAATAATTGAATGTACAGAAATGGCCACTCAAGTTAACATTGGGACTTACAAATTTTATTATATATTATAAATTTTATTAAGGCAAAGAAAGATTTTGGTGGAAATACATTCATGAAATCATAATGAATTGGGAAAACAAAGTCTCAAGTCTAACAGTGAATCATTCCATACAGATATGGCAGTGATGAAATTTGAAAGAAACTCTAACTTAGTTAACTAGTACTAGTCACATAATCACAGAGAATCATCAAAGGATACTGTGAGGATCAAATAACTTTTAAAAGCAGCATCTTCTGAGAAAGCAGAAGATAATTTCTTTCTTTAACCTAACTCATTCGAGTTGAGGAATCATTTGGGAGCCAATGCCGGAGTTGAGACTTTGTCAGGAAGTACACTGCAAACAGGGTACAGCAAAGGTTTAGCAACTGTGTGTTTAGAGAACGGTGTATTAATTAAGACCTCAACCCCCAGGAAAGAGGGAGTCATTAGGGTAAAAATAAATGCTATAATCAAAGTCAAAAGACAATGTGTGTGTTGGGGGGGAAGGGTCGTTGACAAAAAATATCACCAAAAGGGCTGACATCCCTGTAATACAGAAAAACTCTTAAAAATTAAAGGACATAGAACCAAAATCTGATAGAAAAATGGGAAAAAGACAGGAACATGCAATTCATATAAAAAGATATTAAAAATATTAATGTACATATTAAAAAGTCACTAAAAGATACAAAATACCAAATTTGAAAAATCACTGAAACTCATTATTAGAGAAATTCAAGTTAAAAACATGGAGATAACACCAATAAAATAATTAGAAAAAAGTATGACAATACATCCTGCTGGTGAGGCTGCAGGGAAACAGGCCCTCACAGACCCTGACACTGGGAATGCACAGTGGGGCAATCTCCTTGAAGAGAATTTGGCAACAGCTAACAAAATCACAACTGCGGAGCAACTGGGTGACTCAGATGGTTAGGCGTCTGCCTTCGGCTCAGGTCATGATCCCAGGGTCCTGGGATCGAGCCCCGCATTGGGCTCCCTGCTCAGCAGGGAGTCTGCTTCTCCCTCTCCCTCTGCTGCTCCCCCTACTTGTGCTCTCTCTCTGTCAAATAAATAAGTAAAATCTTGGGCGCCTGGGTGGCTCAGCTGGTTAGGCGGCTGCCTTCGGCTCAGGTCACGATCCTGGAGTCCCGGGATCGAGTCCCGCATCGGGCTCCCTGCTCGGCGGGGAGTCTGCTTCTCCCTCTGACCCTCCCCCCTCTCATGTGCTCTCTCTCATTCTCTCTCTCTCAAATAAATAAATAAAATCTTTAAAAATAAATAAATAAATAAATAAATAAATAAAATCTTAAAAAAACAAAAACCGAAAAACCAAAATCATATCTGCAATTAGCTTAGCTTTCAACCTAGCAATTCCTCTTCTAGGAAACTATACTGAAGGCAGGCCCTCAGCCATATAAAACTACACACGCAAAGGTTATTCACTGAAGCACTCTATGTAACTGCAAAATACTGGAAACATTCTAAATGCCACACACAGAAGGGTGGCTGAATTAACTATAGAATATTCATACAATGGAGCTCCTATACAGGTATTCTAAAAAGGGGAGATGATCTCTATGAACTGATTTGGAATAATTTCCAAGACATACTGACTGCTAAGTGAAAAAAAGCAAAGCACAAAGAGCATCTATAACACACTACTCTTCTAAGAAAGATGATGATGTAAGAAAATACACATGTATCTGCTAATTTGTACAAAAGACATACATGAAGGAAAATCAGAAACTAAAGAGACTGGTCACCTAAAGAGGGTGGGTGGAAAAAGAGTGGACAGCATGGCGGAATGGGGTAGTAGGAATGAGGGGGGAGGGCCATTTCTCAGCATCCTCTTTCATACAGCTCCCACTCCTAGAGCCCAAGTAATGTTTCATACACCCCCAAAATAAACAATTACAATCAACTAGGATATGGGGGAACCTAAAATGGAATACGTGCAGGAACAGATGAACCTAAGTATATTACTAATTATTAACCTATAACTTTACTATACAGAAAGAGATGAAAGGGAAAAGTCACTTTGGAAAACAGTTATTTTTACTAGGACACTGTAAGGACAAAGACAAAAAGAACTGTATATAAAATCCATACATGAGTTTAGAAGTCAGCGGGCTTTTTCTATAAAGAGCCAGACAGTAAATATTTTCAGCTTTGCAGCCCATATGGTCTCTCTTGCCATTGTAGTGAGGAGAAAGCAGAGATGATATACAAACAAAATGGGCAAGCTGTATTCCAATAAAACTTTATTTACAAAAACAGGAAGTGGGCTGGATTTGGCCCATGGACCATAGTCCACCACCGTCTGGTCTAGTTAGTGAAGTTGTTTCTCACATTGTTTGGGCTAGCAATTCCAAACTACTAAAGTTGAGTCAATGTATTATTATAAATGAGGACCAGGTTTCTCACTTTTGGAGCAAGAAGCTACAAATAAGGAAAGTATAGTTACAGTGAATGCTATGATGCTGGATTGGAAATGGAGGTTATCAGTATGAATTCATTTTTTCAATACATACATAGATCCATGTAAAGACGTGTGGGTCTGTTGCTCAAGTGTACAAACATATATTTATACATATATATATTATACATATATATATATATACACACACACACAGCTCTGTCCACTAGGAGGGTCCAGACACAATGATGCCTCAGTAGCCACCAAGCAAACCTTGTACCCAGATCTGGGTTTCTACATGTCATTCTCCAATGAGACTAAAAACAGGGCTCTTTGGAGAAGCGGCTGATTCCAGTGCGGGGGCAAGGAAAATTCAGCATGAGCCCTGAGTATCTTGTGGTGGCTGAAAAGTAAGGAAGTGCTCAAAAAAGGAAGGAGGGAGGGACCATGACAAAAGAACACAGGAGCCAAACACAGGAACTTCCAGTGGCCAAAACCAGAACAACGGAACAACAGAATGGGTGTGTAAGATTATAGCCCATGGAATTTTTAAAAATATGTGTGATTCCATAAAGACACAGATAACCGAATGTATACAGGGGGAAAGCAACAGCTCTTCCTTACAGAAAAACTCCCAACTAATAAATGGGAAAAGAAAGAAACAAGGGAAATAAAAATCACCATTAAACACCGCAGAAATAACCACGCAGGTAAGAATCACCAATGGAGTGTTCAAGTCAGTGGGCAACAGTTCCGTTTGCATAGTCTCAAAGTGACCTCCCCCAAAATATGTATTAATTACAACGTACAAAAGAGTCACCTGGCAGCCACCACCTTAGCAAGTGGTCAATTTTAATATCACCAATAATAAGGTAACAACATCACATACCCTCCTCCTGATGTGAGGATGCATTGAGAAGGTGATATGGGCTGAACTGTGTCCCCCCCTCCAAATTAGTATGTTGAAGTCCTAACCCCTATAACTTCAGAAAGTGACTCTATTTAGAGACAGGGCCTTTAAAGAGGTAATTAAGTTAAAATGAGGCTGTTAGGATGGGCCCTAATGCAATCTGACTGGTGTCCTTGTAAGAGCAGGAAATTTGGACCCAGAGAGAAAAGCCAGGAACACACATGCGCAGAAGAAAGACCGTATGAGGACACAGAGAGAAGGCAGCCATCAGTAAGCCAAGAAGAGAAGCCTCAGAAGAAACCAAACCTGCCGATCTTGGACTTCAGCCTTCAGGGCTGCGAGGAAAAACATTTGGGGCTGAAGCCACCTGGCTGGTAGTATTTTGTTATGGTAGTTCTAGCAGACCAATACAGAAGGACACAACATTCTTCGTACGGAATCCTTGCCAAAACATGCACTAACCTGAATTTAATCGTGAAAATACACATAGAAAACTAGAATTTAGGGACACTCTACAAATAACTTACGAATACTCTTCAAAGGTGACACGGTCAAGAAAGGAAAGACTATCACAGGTTAAAGAGACCTGACAGCGAAATACAATGCTGAATCCTAACAGAAACAGGACATTCATAGGAAAACTGGCAAAATCTGAATACAGTCTGTAGTCTGTCCCAATGCTGGTTTTGATAACTGTGCTGTGGTTACGCGGTTATGGAAGATGTTAAAATTCAGGAAGTTGGGTGAAGGGTATATGAGCACTCTTGACCATTTTTTGGAACTCTTCCGTAAGGATCAGGTAATTCCATAATAGAACGTTAAAAAGAATTTTTTAAAAAATGTTGAGCCATTAAGGTATTTGGGTGGGGGAATGCTAGGAACAGTTTTAAATTTTGGAAAGCTCACTCGGGAGCAACATGGAGGAGTTATTAACTTACTGTCACTCTCTGCTCTGTCCTGTTTTTCTGACGCTGGAGCTGCATTCCTCCTCCGCCAGCCGCTGTGCTCAGGCTTTGCCAACAGAGGGAGCCAGCGGGCCGCTGCCGGAAGGTACCCTTCCTCTTCCTACGTCCTCCTCCTGCTGTGGGGGAAGCACCCGCTGGGGAACAGGGGGTGCGCACCGTCCCTCAGAGGGGGGCCTCAGGCCAAGTTCCTTCCATGCCCTCCTGGTCAGCCCACGGGGTAGGAGCTGCTTTCTGCCACGGCTGCCTCCCTGGGCACTGGTCGTCCCCACCACCTGCCCTTTCCACCTGCTGATGGAACTCCTGATGAAACCCCCTGCCCCAGATGGCCCGGGCGGCTTCTGAGTGCTGGCCTCCTGGCCTCCTGGCCGACCTATGCCTGATACAGGTCCTAGCACCACTGCCCCCAGCCGTTACACCAATTACATTCCTTTCACCAACCATCTCTCTTTTGCCTAAAGGAGCGGAATACATCTGCGCTGCTGCAACGGCTGGATTAACGGCAGCATCAGGACTGGTTTTAGAAGTTCAAAAAGTAAAGCAAAATTTACTCATCAGTTTAAAAGGAAAAAAAAGCTAATTCACTGGCCGATTCGCGTATTAATAGTTTCAGTGTCATGTGATACACATTAGTTTATATACGTTATTCCCAATCAAAAGCAGGTTCTAGTCGACTTTTTTGTGTGCAGTTTGACATTTTGATTCAAATCTTAATTCTAGCTAAAACCACTGTTAACCAATTTCTCTCTCTTTAGTCATATTCCAAATAAATAGAACTTGGGGGGATGGGTTAGCCTGGTGACGGGTATTAAAGAGGGCACGTTCTGCATGGAGCACTGGGTGTTATACACAAACAATGAATCATGGAACACTGCATCTAAAACTAATGATGTATGGTGATTAACATAATAAAGTAAAAATAAATAAATTCCTAAGAAGCTATTTGCAACTAAAAAAACCAAAAAAACAAAAAACTAATGATGTAATGTATGGTGATTAACATAACTTAATAAAAAAATAGAACTTAATGTGCAACTCAATGTCAAATGCGTACCAACTACCTTCAGAATAGTCAAGGAAAATCTCTATCATCTCTCTTCTAAAAGGAAACTAAAAAAAAGTAGGAAAAGAGAGTATGGAGAATAACCTGGACCACACGATAAAGCATGGAAATGAGACAACTATATATGCTAAATGGGCCAATAGTTCTACAACATTTTTCAATTTTATGTTTTCATTTAAGTGATGAACTAAAAAATAATCCAATTATTAAGTCTAATTAATCTTCTTGGGTTAATTTGCCACTGAAAGACATTTTCTCAAAGTACTGGGAATTTCTATAATTAGTAAGGGATGGAAAATGTATCTAGAGATGAGCATAAGAAATTCTTTTACCAGCCGTTTGGATGTTAGTCAAGTCTAAGAAACAGTGCCAGAAAAAGATCAGAGGGAATGAGTGCAGTTTGTCATTTACAAGGATGGGGAGAGATTGATGGGTAGGTCCCACTAAGATTAATCATGGGAGACACAATTTGACTTTACTAAAAATCTGAACAAATCAAGCAGCATGACCCATTACCTCCTTGGGGGTGAGTACCCCTACAAGGTACTAGAGGTCAGAAGAACTCCATTCTCCCTGGCTCTCAGACCACTGACCTGGAGAAGTAGGACAGTGGTATCAGGGGTCTCTGAGAGCGGAGCTGTAATTCCATTTCAATACTTAACTCTTTGCTTCAGCTCTAAACAGAGGAGATTGACATCTGCCTTGCAATGATGTAAGGAACCTGAGTTAACTTCCTGGAGTCTTGCACTTCATCATAATTCAGTAGTTAGCTTCCCAGTGTCAGTTACAGTATCCTTGTGTGTAAAAGTCAAAGGTGGATGAGGCAAGATCATTGTCAAAGACCTTTCTCGCTATAATAGTCTACGAACTCATGAAATGTGGGGAGTGATCTGTATTTTCCTAGCTCTAATAACACAAGTGTTACACTTCCTCTCTCCCTTTTATCTGTACTGGCTAGTCTGTAAGTGACCAAAAACCCAAGCTTCATGAAAATTACATGAAAATTACAGATCTTGCACTAGTTTCTTAAAGGGGAAGACTCTTAGAGCAAACTCTTAGAACCTGAACAGAAAACAAGGGTATTTCAAAAACCACAAAGGTTAAGAGAGCAAAGAATTCATGCTAAGCAACCAGACAGACAAAACATGGAAAAAAGAGACAAATTTCAAGAAAAAAAATGAAACTTTCATTTTCAGCAATATGGTGGCAAAATACTTTAAAAAGGCCTTCTAGAACAATAAACATACAAACAGAAAACTAAGGTATTTTAAGAATACTTTTTACAATGCATCACTCACAAGTTGGCAAGAAGAGAAACCTTCAAGAACATAAAGATAAGAATCCAAAAACCAAGAAAGGTAAGCCAAATCAGAAGCCAGATAAATCCCCACGGGCATCCACTGATGCCTGGTGATGTAGAGATCAGGAGACAGCCCGTGGGAAGTTATACACAGGCGAGATTGCAGGCTTTCTCTCAAGTGAAAGAGTGGCTCGAGAACAGAATAAGGAAACACATCTTCATCAATCTCAGCTGGAGGAGGGGATCGGAGAGAAGTCTCACCCACATTCCAGCCTTCAGAGCAGGATAAAGCCCTGCTTCACCTCAAGACGGGAGGAACTATGGGAGAATGAGGACAGCAGGTTTTCAATCTCCCCAATGCCCTAATAAAAACCAAAAATCCTCAGTTATTAGCCAAAAGAAAACAAGGTACCCCACACCAACTACAGAATACTATTGAGAAAGGACAAATCACCAAAAGCTGCAAGACTGAGACGTACCAGGATCCGCGCAGGAAGAAAGAGAGGGAAGCAAAAGGCCTCTGACTGATGGGAACAGAAGAACCTCAACACTGTCAACAGGTATTCACTAGAAAACATGGAGCCATGGTGAGAACAGCAGTCAAAACTGGAAGAACTTGTGCACACTCGATTTGCAGGTGAGCATAAGGAATCTACAGTCACATCCAAGGGGCCTAGAGCTGTCTAGGCCGAAGAGCTCTTGAAACCAGCCAGCTAAAGTTCCCCCTCTACTAAGGAAAACTGCTGGGAATAGAATACAAATTGAGAGGGACAGAGACACTGGGGAAAATGGAAAGAGAAAGTCCAGATGATAGTGGAAGGGTAAGGACCGCAGAACAGAGCCAGACCTCAGGAAGTCCCAAGCCGTATTTTCAAATACGACAGAAGAGGGAGCTCTGGAGCTGTGACATTAGAAAACCTCTCCTGACCCATCCCCCTTCCTAAAGCACAGAATGACTAATTTCAAATAAAAAAGAACAATAGAAAAAGGATAGTAGTTGAACTTCATACAAATTACAAGAAAAAAGAAAGAAAAAAAAAAAAGAATGATGACTACAACGACCCAGCAGCAATGAAAGCACAGCAGAAAGACATGTTCATATAACAGGTAAACTGTACCCTAGTATTTCAAAACAAATGAAAAGAATCAATTTTCTATAATGGGAGGAAGAGTGAAGAGGTCATATGAACACCCACAGATAACATTCATGAAAACTGAATTTAAAAAAAAAACCCTAAAGACAGTGTTTACAAAAGCTAGGGAAAGGGTAAATCTCAAATGCTATAACCCTAAGAGGTAACAACTGTTGAGTATGCGGTTTCTTGACTTCAGAGCACTGCAAACCCCAGAACTATAGCTGCAAAACTGGTGGCAGAAAAAAAACCCCAAAGCCTTACAAGCTAAAGGTGCCAGGTATCAAGAGTTTAGAGTTGGGACAGTAACCAGAAATTTAGAGTTTTCTGACAACACAAGAACTGTAAAAATGACACTCAAATTCAGAGCATAAAATGCTAAAATCCCCGGCTGACAGCTGAACTACATATGCTCAGAGGAAACCACAAACAGCATGCCGAAAAGGCAGTCAGGGACCAGAAAGAAATCTTTTGAAAGAGTAACATGGAGCCAAATCTGTGAATCTGATGCTTTTTCCCAATTGTGCTCAGCTAGGGTAGTAGAAAGCTTGAAATATCAGAATGGAGCCCAAAGCTGATAGAACAGTTAGAAACTAGGGAAATCCCCTAAAGAAAGAAAACGTCAGAGACTAAGTCCATCTCTACCTACATACTTGCTGACTTATAAATCTTACAGACACAGGGGAGACCCAGAGCATCAGACTAAAGGAACATCAGCAGAAAAACATAACAACAGAGATCTAAGCAGCTGCATAACACAAGGAAAACTAAGTTTACAGTTTGACTCCAAACAACTTAACTGTCTGTACAATAAAACCCAATAATCCTCAGAAGAACACAGGAATTCAGAGTCACCATAACATATCTAATTTTCAACTACACAAGGAAAACAACAGGAAAGTATGACCCATGAGCAGATAAAAAGACAGTCAATAAAAACCAATTCCAAGATAGCCTGGATGTTGTATTTAACAGGCTTTGAAGCAGCTACCATAAATATTTCAAAAATTTTAAAAATCTGATGAAGGAATTGAAGGACAATATGGTATCAATGAGTAAACAGATAAGGCAATACCAACAGAGAAATAAATAAAACATTTACTAAAATGAACTCACTAGGTTGGCTAAACAGATTGATGTGTTCTTCTGCCATCTGTTATGAACGTGAACATAGCAGAATCTGAATAAAAGAAAAAGAGATGGATGAAAAATGAATAGAAATCAAAACCATGCATGACAACAGAGAGCAGCACTGTAACTGGAATTCCAGGAAAAAAGGAGAGAAAAATATGTGAGGATGTAACCTCTGAAAAATCCCCCAAAGCTCAATGTACCTCAAACAAAATAAACACAAATAAAACTAACACACATCTTAGTCATACTGCTAAAACTCAAAGACTATCTTGAAAGCAACCAAAGAAAACAGACATGTTATATACCAAAAAAAAAGAAGAAGAAAATGACAAAAATCATTAAGAATATAGCCTGACTTCTCATTGGAAACTATGGAAGTCTGAAAACACTGGGACCATATACTCAAATTGCTAAACAGGAGAGGGGGGGCACCGTATCAACAAAGAATCTGGTATCCAGAAAAAAAAATATTTTAAAAATGAAGGTGAAATAAGGACATTTTCAAATAAAAAACAATTTATCACCAGCAGATCTGTACTACCAGAAATGCTAAAGAAAGTTCTCTATTCCAAATGGAAATTACACTAGATGGCAACTTGGATCTACAAGAAAAAAGAAAGCCAGAAATGGTAATTATGTGGGCATATATAATATGTAATTTCTTAGTTTCTATAAAAGATGACAGCTTAAAGCAAAAATTACAACACTATTGTCGGGTTAACAAGGTATACGGACATAACACATACAACAATACTGAGAATAAGAGAAAGAAATGGAAGTATATTACTGGATATAATACAGTATTAGAACAATAATACTAAGAATAAGAGAAGAAAATGAAAATATACTACTGGGAAAATCCTGTGTTTTACTCAAGATGATTCAATATTACTACTAAGTAGACTGGAGTATAGCTAAGAGGCATACTGTATTCCCTAGAGAGCAACATACACCACCCCCTCAAAAAAGCAAAGAAAACCAAGAGAAGAATTAAAATAGAATTTAAACACCTTAATACAAAAACCAAAAAAGGAGGGATAATGACAAAACTCTCTCCCTAAAGAAGCACAAATGAAAGACCTAAATACAACCATACCAATAACTATTTTAAATATAAATGTATTAAACATTGTAATCAAAAGACAGAGATGTCACACTGGATTTAAGAAAGCACAAACCCCAACTACATCCTAGCTCCCAAAAAAGCCCTTTTAATAATATAAAGACAAAAACAAACTAAGAAGCTGAATAAATACATACCAAAACTGGAATTAATATATTAACGTAAAACAAAGTAGGGGCACCTGGGTGACTCAGTCCATTGGCTGTCCAACTCTTGATTTTGGCTCAGGTCATGATCTCTTGGTTGAGGGATCAAGCCCCATGTCGGGCTCCAAGCTTAGCAGAGTCTGCTTCTCTCCTTCCTTCTCCCTCTGCCCCTCCCTGAGCACTCTCTCTCTCTCTCAAATAAATCTTTAAAATAAATAAAGACTTCAAGGAGTATTACTACAGACAAAAAGGGACACTGCATAATGACTTAAAAGATTAATAGAATAGGCAGATACGCCAACATTATAAATATGCATGCATCTAATGACAGAGCTTCGAAATATATGAAACAAAACCAGAAGTAAAGGAAGAAATAGGCAAATGCACTTTCATAGTTGGAGATTCTCTCAATGGACAAAAACCAGTACAGACTGAGGAGATCTAAATGACATAAACCTTAATTAGCTGATACTTATAAAACACTCTGCCGGCAACTGAAGAATTGCATAACCTTTTCAAGGGCACACAGAACATTCAACCAAGATGGATTATATTCTGGGCCACTACACTTGTCTACGATTGCAAAAGACTGAAATCTTACAGAAAATGTTCTCTGACTACAACAGAATATCAAATATCAAAAATCAAAAATAAAACATCTAGTAAATCCCTAAATATCTAAAAATTAAATATCCAAATTCTAAACAAGCCAAGGATCAAAGAAAAAAAAACACAAGGGAAATTAAAAAAATATTTTGAACTAAACTAAAATGAAAGCATATCAAATTTTGTAGGATATACCAACAGGGCTTTAAGGAAATGTACAGCACTAAATGTTCATCTTAAAAAACAAAGAAAGTCTTAAACCAATGGCCTAAACTTCCATCTTACAAAACTAAAAAGGAAAATTAAAAGTCAAAGATGAATAATAAAGAGTAGAAACTGTTAATAAATTCAACACTTTAGATAAAGCAAATTCCTTTAAAGATGCAACACCAAAACTCAATATAAAGAAATACAAAGTTTGAATACCTTTATGTTATTAAAAATAGTGAATTTATAGTCTAATTTACCACAAAGAAAATTTCAGTACCACATGGTTTCACTGATAAATTCTAGTAAACATTCATGTAAGAATCAAAACCAACTTCAGAAAATAACACAACCAATTTCAGAAAATAAGGAAATGCTTCCTAACTCCTTTTATGAGGCCAGCATAACTCTGACATGAAACAAGGAGAGAAAATTACAGACCTATATACCTTATGAACACTGACAACAATTCCTCAAGGCATTAACATTAAAAAGACTAAACATGCTCAGATCTAAAGTATAACATATCTCCTCTTAAACCCACTGTAATAAAACTGCAGAATTACCAAAGGTAAGAAATCTTAAACTACCAGAAACTTAGATGACCTATAAAGGAAATAAGAAAAGATTTTTCATCAGCTACAAAACTAATAAAACTTAATTGTCAACCAATAAAACTTATACCCAGCTAAAAAGCCATCAAGAGTGATAATAGAGGGCAGGGCGCCTGGGTGGCTCAGTTGGTTGGGCGACTGCCTTCGGCTCAGGTCATGATCCTGGAGTCCCAGGATCGGGTCCCGCATCGGGCTCCCTGCTCGGCAGGGAGTCTGCTTCTCCCTCTGACCCTCCTCCCTCTCATGCTCTCTGTCTCTTATCCTCTCTGTCTCAAATAAATAAATAAAATCTTTAAAAAAAAAAAAAAGAGTGATAATAGAAAGATTATCTTCAGACATACAAATACCAAGAATTTACTATACCAAATCTTCATTAAAATAATTATTATAAAGACTTGATTTGATGGATATGCACTAAAGATAACTGAAAGTATTATGTCCATGTAACAACTTCTACATGAATGTTCACTGCATTATTCATAACAGAAAACAAGTAAAAACAAATGTGTGTATCAGTTGATGAGTGGATAATCAAAATGTGCTATGTCCACAAAACAGAATATTATTCAGCCATAAAAAGAAATGATGTACTGATACATTCTACAACATGGATGAACCATGAACATATTATGCTAAGTTATTAGCGTATTAGGAAAGAGATCAGACAAAAAAGATGACATACTGTATGATTCCATTTATGTGAAGTGTCCAAACTCATAAAGACATAAAGACAATAGACAAATTCCTAGAGACAGAAAGTAGATTAATGGTTGCCAAGGGTGCAGGGTGGGAGTGGAGATGGGGATTGACAGCTAATGAAAATGTTCTGAAATTAGACAGTGATAATGGTTTCACAGCTCTGTGAATATACTAAAAACTACTGAACTGTACACTCAAAGGAGAAATTCTATGGTATGTGAAGTATAGTTTAAAAAGAAAAAAAAAGAAAAGAATAAGATAAAATTCGGGGGGGGGAAGCCCACAAAAAAGGGAAGGGATAAACAAAACAAGTATTCAAATGTAATGTTAGAAAATTTAAATAACCTGAGATTTACAAAAAAAAAAATTGGTGTATTTTTTTTAAAGGCTAGAATAAATACAAAACAATCTTAATCTAGTGGGGGTGAAATTGGAGATTTCAGTAGTTAGTAGTGTGTTGTGTCCTTGCTATATTCTCAAAAAAGACTAAATTAACTATTGAATATAGATCTCATTTTTGGTACACTGAGAAAAACCTTAAAATTCCAGATAAGCATAAAATGAGGGAGTAGATATATTCAAAAGGTAAAGAATGCTGACATCCTTGTCACATTTCAGAAGATGAGAAATTAGTAAATAATTTGATTATTCAGGAAAACAGTTAAGCAGAATTTAAAGAAATTAATAGTAACCATAAGGTCAAAGAATCTGTATCTTCCAAACCAGCAAAGGAATAAACAGCAAATCCATACAGAATATTCTCTCAAACAGCTGAAAAGAAAAAAATACGCCAAGAAGGATAAACAGCAAACATTAACAAGTCCAAATATTTCATAAATCATAACAAATATATGAAACTCATAAAAGACATCACACTGAAGTTTTTAAACTTGCTATGTGTTGCTTACAAGACACTTCTAAACAAAACCAGAAAGTTTTTTTAAATTAAAAGGGAAAAGATGACTAGTAAATACTATCCAACATTAATACAATAATTAAAGCAAGCATATATAACATATAAAAACAAATTTTAGGGGCGCCTGGGTGGCTCAGTCGTTAAGCATCTGCCTTCGGCTCAGGTCATGATCTCAGGGTCCTGAGATCCAGCCCTGCATTGGGCTCCCTGCTCAGCAGGAAGCCTGCTTCTCCCTCTCCCACTCCCCCTGCTTGTGTTCCCTCTTTCGCTGTCTCTCCCTCTGTCAAATAAATAAATAAAATCTTAAAAAAAATAAAAATAAAAAAATAAAAAATTTTAAAGGAAAAATTCATTAATAGAAGGGTACTACATATTGAACAGTATAGTCAATACTTAATAAACACGGGTATTTGATATAAATGTATATATTTGAACCCTGAACCAATACTGAACTCTAATCCCAAAATTTTTTTTTTTTTTTACAAGATCACAAAAGGAAACCTCCCTGATTTTCAAGGATTCATAAAGACCATTCTCTGATCATGATGCACTTCAATTAGAAACCAGTAACAAAAAAGGTTTTCACCTTTAAAATATTTAATACATTTAAGTACTCACTTACCCCCTTCTCCCCCACACAAAATTGCTCCTGGCTAAATTTTTTTTTTAATACTTTCTGGCTTTCAAAACATATGAATGAATAGGGGCGCCTAGCTGGCTCAGTCCATTAAGTGTCTGCCTCTGGCTCAGGTTGTGGTCCCGGGGTCCTGGGATTGAGCCCTGCATCAGGCTCCCTGCTCAGCAGGGAATCTGTTTCTCCCTCTCCCTTTGCCCCTCCCCCCACTAGTGCACTCTGAAATAAAATATTTAAAAAACACATGAATATACCAATCAAAAATGTTTTAATAAACAAAGGGAAAATCTAAAGAGACTTCAGACTGAAAATAGATGAAACTTTTATGATGTGGCCAAAGCTGTACTATAGGTCATTTTATAGCCTTCACTAAAGAACAAGTGAGCTAAGTGTTCAACTCAATAACCCAGGAAGAGAATCTGATAACCTAGAGGCAGAATGAAATAAAGAGCAAGAAATAAAGTATATGACAGAGATATAATCAATAAAATTAAAAAGTGGTTCTTCTGAAGGTATATAATTGCAGATCCAGTACAATTTTTAAAGGTCCTAAGAATATTCTAGTATGAAAAACTTTAGACCACAATTGACTTAATAGAAAGCATTACTAATCAATGAGAGCTGATTGTTTAATGGATAATCAAATGGTTCCTCTCCTATCTTAAAAGTCTGAACAGAGGCCCAGATGATTTTATAGGCAAGTAAACCAAAATCCTCAAAAAACAAAAAGTCCAAAGATTCTGCAACTGTTCCAGAATAGAAAAAAAATAAAGTTTGTTACCTCGCCTTCAAGTGACTATTCCAACACTGATTCTGAAAAGAATGTAATGATGTACATAATGTGATACACTATGACTAAGCTGGGTTTATCTCAGAAAGCCAAAGATAGCTCAATATCAGAAAATATATTAATATACCATATCAAATAGTAAAAGTAAAGGAGGTAAAATGACAATGTTTAATAAATGCAGAAAGCACATTCAATACGATTCATTAACCATTTATGATTAAGAACTCCTCACAAACTAGAAATAAAAGAACTCTAACCATATTTTTAAAAAGGGTATCTAGCAATGACTTACAACTTTTACTTAATAAAATTTTATAGGACTTTTAGGATTAATAATAAAGTCAGAATGCTTGTTTGTTTTAACTTTTTATTCAACATTGTACTGGACGGCCCAGGCTAATGTAATAAAAGAAAAGGAAGTAACAGGTATAAACATGAAAAGAAAAATATAACTACCACTATTCGCACAATATGATTACGTATGAATCTAAAAGAATCTACAAATTTTCAAATAACAAGATAGTTCAACAAGGTTGCCAGATCTAAAACACAGACATAAACAGCCTTTCTGTGCACAAATATCAACTAATTTAAAAAATATAACTTTAGGGTTTCTAGGAATAAACCCAAGAAAGTCTGTGGAAAACTATTTTTTTAAAAAGTTTTATTTATTTGTTTGACAGAGGAAGTGCAAGTAGGCAGAGCAGTAGATAGAGGGAGGGGAAGCAGGCTCCCCGCTGAGCAGGGAGCCGGATGCGGGGCTCGATCCCAGGACTCTGAGATCACGACCTGAGCCAGAAGGCAGAGGCTTAACCAACTGAGCCACTCTGGTGCCCCTGTGCAAAACTTTTTAAAAAGTTCGTAGCGTTACTGGAGAACGAAAAGGAGGAGGCAAGAGAGATCGAATGACAGAACGTGCGTCCCGCCCCATGCTCTTGATCTGCTTCCCTCCTGCCAACTGAGAAAAGCATTCCAGTTAGTGCCCTCCCTCCTGCTTCCGATTCAATTCATTCATTCCCCCCTTCCTGTTAGCTCTTTCCCATCATCACACAACACACTCTAAGTGCTCCTATCTTAATGGCAAACAAACTCTGGGCCTACCTCACCCTCCCGGTTCCCTTTTCACAAAACTGGTCGTGAGAGTTGCCTACAATCATCAATTCCTCCCTGCCCTTTCTCTCATGAGCCAGGCCAGGCTCTCATCCCCAGGACGCCCCCAAACAGATGCTGCCAAATCTCAATCAATTCAGTCCGTAGCTGCAGCACAGAACACACAGGGTCATGCCCTCCTTCTCAAAATGCTCTTCACCTGGCTTCCAGGGCGCCTCTCTCCCGTTTCTTCTACTTTCCTGGCCACCTCACTTCTCGGTCTCCTTCTACTTTACCTTTATCTCCCCTAAGCTCTACACATGAATGCCCCCAAGATTCAATCTTCACATCTCTGCCTACGCTCTACTCCCTGAAGATTCAAAACCACATACGTACACTGATATCTCCCCAAATCCCCGCCGAAGCATATGCCCTCTCTTCTAAGCTTGTAGAACCTGTTGCTGCTCAACCCCTCCTCCACCCGCACGTCTATAAAGCATCTCAAACTTGTTTAAACTCCAACTCCCATTTATCCACCACCAGCCCTCACCCCCAATAAACGAAAGCTGCAGTGACACCTGCCTGAATAAATAGCAAATCCCATTCTTCTAGTTATTCAAGCCTAAAAACCCGGGTTCTTCCCATTTTTCTTCTCATTCCCTCACATTCAATGTCCAATCCAGGAATAAATCCTGCTCAGCTCTACCTTCAAAATACACCCCCAGTGCAGTAACTGCTCACTTACCCCCTTCTCCCCCATTATCCCAGCACCCAGGCTTCAAACTACCATCATCTTCTGCCTGAATCATTCCGCCAACCTCCTAATCAATTCCCCGGCTTCCTTCCTGGTCCCCCTGCAGTTTATTCTCTATACGGCATTTCAAAAATGTTCATTTGATTACATCATTCCTCCAATGGCATCCCATCTTAGTAAAAATAAAACTCAAAGTATTTAGCATACCTGCAAAGACCCTGCAGAGTTCCCACTACCACCCTGACTTCATCTACCAGTCTCTCCCTCCGTCTTCAGACACACTGGCCTCCCGGTTGCTGCTCAAACTTACTAAGCACATGCCGACCTCAGGGGGGGAATTCCTTTGCTTTCAAGTCCCAAGTGTCACCTTATCAATGAGGCCTTTCTCTAACAATTTACATAAAAATAACACACACCCCAAGCCACCAGCAGTACCCTAATCAGTCTGCTGCCACCACTAGAATATAAGGTCCTTGGGGCAGGGACTGTATCTGTTAGGTCCAGTGCAGCATCAATCCCAACCCCAACGTGGCTTCTTTTGTAATTCAACGTGACGATTCCAATATTTAAGTGGAAGAGCGTGCCACCAAGAAGAGCTAAGACATTTTTTAGAAAAACAGAACAAGATAAAGATATTTGGTAAGGCAAGTTTCCAAGACGTATTATAAGCCCATACTAATTATGGCAGTGTGGTGTGATCAAGAAAAGCCAAATACCAACTGAGCAGAAGAAACTAACCCACACGTAAATGAAAGCTTTACATTATGGCGGAGGTGGCAAACTAGTGGGGGAGGGATGGACTATTTAATAAATGGTGACAATAGATTATCCACATTTTAAAAAGTAATCAGATCCCATTGGCTCAGGTCGTGATCCCGGTGTTCTGGGATCGAGCCCCGCGTCGGGCTCCCTGCTTGGTGGGAAGCCTGCTTCTCTTCTCCCACTCCCCCTGCTTGTGTTCCCTCTCTCACTGTGTCTCTGTCAAATAAATTAAAAAAAAAAAAAATCAGATCCCAACTTCATATCATATATAAAAGCAGGTAGATGTTCACCCTGTAAGTAGCAAACTCTTAGATGATGATAGAAAATAATGATCCTGGGATAAGAAGGATGTCTTCAATAAGAAACAAAATGGGGAAAATGAATGTCTACGTTAAAATGTAAAACTCAGTTAATATGTAACTATATTACAGACTCAAAATTTTTTAAATGAAGACACATCACAGATGAGAAAATGTCCTCAAGATATGTAACAAAGATAGCATCCATTACAAAGAACTCCAACAAATCAGTAAGAAAAAGGCTAAAGAAAAATGGACAAATGGGGGAAAAAGGTGTTTCTATAAAATTCTACAATTCCTTCACATCCCTGTCTTCTGTTGAACACCATGTATAGAATTCTATTTTTATGAAGTAACTGTTCTCTGTATACACCCATTCTTCTAACTGTACTTATGCATACAGATGTCCAAAATGGTGGTCCTCTATGATTTGTGGTAGCTGATCTAGGGTGGTAGAGCAAAGAGTAACTTTTCTTTCCCTCTTAGACTTCCCTCTTTTCTCAGTAAACATTACGTAGGGCCTTCACACACAAACCACAAGTTAAGGGGAGGAGGCCACGTAATTTCTGACACTACGAAATTCAAAGGACCTGTCAAGCGGATGGTCAGCTGATTCAAGTACTGACTTTAAGAGGCCACACTCTTATTTCAAAGAGGCAGTTAAAACAAAACATTCCCAGAACTTTCTGTCTAGGACTGCCCTCAGACACAGTCTTTTGAATATCCTTCATGGCGCCAATTCTTTACTCCCTAAGGGAGAAATGAATCTTAGAATGAACTAACATAATTCAGAACTATAAGTCAGTGGGTTACGCTGACGATATGTTGTAAATCAAAAGTGGCTGCCCACAAACAATACGAAGCATCCTAATAAAGAAACCCATCACTCAGGCCTCAAGTTTGTTCCCTCTGCATCTCATCATTCTCAAACTTCCTAATTTCCACGTATTAAATCTATGTGGATCCCTATGGAATCAGTTATACAATGAACGGTGCTATTGGTGACAAAAATCACATTTTGATTTGACATTGTTCCTTTCTTGTTTCTGAGAATGTTACTGCTTTCCACTGTGCATGAGTCTTTTAAAGTTTGTATCGGACATGTCTTCTTTAATGTACTCTCCAAACCCTTTACTTTGTTCTTTCTTTAAAAAGCAGCATAGCAAACGTCAAATCATCGTTTACATTCATTATCTTTGAAGAAACTTTCAAATTCTCTTCCAAAGTGAACACCTGCTTATTTTTTGTGGACAAAAATATTGGGACAAATGCAATCTCTGATCTTTTGTTTTCATCAATGTTTTATGCTTCATTATAAATACCTGTTTAACTTGAAATCTTTGATGACACTCAAAAATCACTATCCATGACGAAGCATTAGGTTCATTCTCCTCGCAAATTTATTTAATCTCATGCAAAGCTTATTCATTTTCTACCCTATAATTACCCCCTCATTTTTTAGGCCCATACAGATTTTCAAGCAGCTGGGCACGGGAAGCCTACTGGCTGCCTTTGAAATTACAGGTAATTAGTTGAGCTTTCCTGTTTGGCTTCCACAGACTATCAGAGAATGCCATTGCTTTAAGTCACATCTGCTCTATGTTCTGCTTAATGACCTCAAGTATGGTGACCATGGAAGAAAAGGCAGATTAAAATATTGATTAGGATCCTGTCTATCTTTTAAAATGGAGCTACCATCATCTGTTACCTTATACTACAAAGAGTTTAAGGAATCTTTTAACTTTAGTCCTCATAGCAAGGAAAATGAGTGGGTTTCTCTTGGTTAAGGTGCAGGTGTATGTCTTATAGGACACTAACATCTCCCACAACTTAAAGTAAACCCTAAACCACAGAGGTAATGCCTCCTCAACTCGGAGAAGTTTTTATATAGCATGCTAATACAAAAGATCACCTATGCATACTTAAATGCAGTATTGAGTCACACTATCAAATGCTCATTAAAATTTATTAGGTAGAAAATTTTTTAATTTAAGTAATCTTCCTATTTAAAAGATTTCATGAGTATCATTTGTAAACTTTCTTGAAGAAATCTTTCAAATGCCACTTTTAACAAACACAAATCATTTAAGGGTGTTTACTAGTTTTTTGCTAACATGGATCCAAAATAGATAAGGAGACTGAAGATATCTATGTTTGTTGCTCTTCTGTATCTTTATTGATGCTTTATATATAATAGATAAGCAAAAACCTGACTGGATGGCATGTCCTAAATTGATAATGATGTATACAGCAGGAGTGAGAAATCCATTTTCAAACAAACCACAGGGAAAAGTGGAGCAAGCAAAGAGTAGCTGAATTTAGTTTGAAAGTTTATTATTTTAGAAAGACAGAATGATTCTACGTTCACTTGGCTTTTTCATTAAGAACAGGAAACTAAACCTTTCTGAATAGTTTGATTCCGTATTACATGGAGTGCAGCAGGGTAGGGCTCTCCAACAGGGGGTTGGATGAGAAGGACAGAGAGTGGGCAGGTGGTAAAGAGAGCAACTCTCAGTCTCACTGCTCTTGACCCAGAGTTAGAAAAGGCCAAAAATGCAATAGAGCTAAAGAAAAACTACTTTGGAAACAAATCTTGGATCATTAATTTATCTGACAACCGTGCTCAGTGACAGGAGCTTCTGACATACACCTCCCCCCGCAAAACCTGAGAAATCACTGCACATGGGTCTGAAGCCACTCTCTCTCTGTAGGTAGTAGTTACTATAGTTTGAACCACTGGAGTTCCTGCCCACAGGGATTCAGAGAGATGCCTGGAGGGGGGATGGAACCAGACTGGAACTGGCCCAGCAATAAAGTGTGTGGTGCAAGGTTGGATGGTGAGAACAGCCAGCTCTGTCCCCGGCCCTTACCAGGGATACTACTAGGAAAAAAGCACAGCTGAAAACCAAAAAAAACCCTGTGACAAGGTAAGGGCTCTGGCTGACCTCACATCACCTGGGGAATTATGGGAAGCAGTTCTGCCTCATTCAGTGAAGGACATGAGCACATCCCTCCTCCTCCTCCCAAGGAGCAAAGCAGATAGTCCACTATCTGCTAACTAGTGGCCCTAACAGGTGGGCGCAGGAAGAGAGCTCCTGTTTGTATGCTAGGAGGGCTCTGGAAAAATGGGGGCCAGATTTCTGAGTGGTGAAAAAGCACATGAAGGATGGAAATTTCCACCTTACTTTTAGTTCCCACCGCAATCACCCAGGAGAGTGAGGGGCTCAGCTGCCTATTGCCTCCAAGGAAAAACTGAAGTTCTCAAAGCCTTGGTCACATCAATGTCCTTACTTGTTCCAATGTTTCCTTCTCAAGCTCTAAGGGAACACTCTTCCTCAAGGGGAGACCTGTTCCACGACAGGTAAAGTTTTTTAAAAGCTTACCAACTTCAGGGTGCCTGGGTGGCTCAGTTGTTAAGCATCTGCCTTCAGCTCAGGCCATGATCCCAGGATCCTGGGATCGAGTCCCACATCGGGCTCCCCGCTCGGCAGGAAGCCTGCTTCTCCCTCTGCCACTCCCCCTGCTTGTGTTCCTGCTCTCGCTCTCTATCAAATAAATAAATAAAATTTGTAAAAAAAAAAAAAAAGCTTACCAACTTCAAAGCATATCTCTCTACTGCAACAGCAATCAGCCAAGACAAGGACTTCAAGGTTTTAGCCTTCCTTCCAGTGGGATTATGCATATAAGGGACGTGGATTTTAGAACAATCCTTTCTCCACCTGACCCTCCACTTCCTGGTTTTGGTCTTTTTCTCTCCCAGGCCATCTTTTGACAAAGGCAGGGGTGCAGCATTGCTGTAAAGCTGTCCACTCATGACCACAATCTCTTTTCTGTTGGTTTTATCAGGTTCCCAGGAAAACTGAACGTGTCTGGTCTTAACACATTAACTCCCTCCTGCCAAGGTGGACCCACACACCTTGATAAGATCTCATTCCACAATCTTTTATTTATTTTAAATACTTATTTACTTAAGTAATCTCTACACCCAACGTAGGGCTCGAACTCACAACCCTGAAAGATCAAGAGCTGAATGCTCCTCCTCTGACTGAGCCAGCCAGATGCCCCTCATTCCACAATCTTTTAAACTCATTCTACATAATCATTGCAACTTCATCATTTTTAAGCAGTCCCAACCTACAGTTACTTAGGATCGTTTCCCCTAGGAATACATTTTTAGATATGTATCCATCAATTTAATCAAGACATTCTCAACTCATTTATGAGATGAAGTTAGTGGTATTGAATGATGGCATATAAAATAATTCTGGAGAAAATTTTCATCACATCTACACTCTGAGGGAAAAATACCACAAATCATATTCTAGTTGGCACTCTCTGCCACATACGCTCTCTCTCCATCCTTAGAAATGATAATAAAATGGGGCGCCTGGGTGGCTCAGTCGTTAAAACGTCTGCCTTCGGCTCAGGTCATGTGGGATTGAACCCCGCATCGGGCTCCCTGCTCCGCGGGAAGCCTGCTTCTCCCTCTCCCACTCCCCCTACTTGTGTTCCCTCTCTCGCTGTCTCTATCAAATAATAAAAAATCTTTAAAAAAAAAAAGAAATGATAATAAAATAATCATTAACCTCTTGCTTTAAGCTCAAAAGCTCATCTGCATACAAGAGAGAAGTTAGAGGATTAAGACGGGGGACCTGTTTGCTGGCCAAGAGTTGGAGAGGTGGCTAACCTCCGCCACAGGTGTCTGAGGTAAGACGGACAGAGATTTCCCTCTGGACTGCACACACGAAAAGCTAAGTAAGAAAAAGTGAGCAGCCAGACTGCTGCTTCCCGGGCCAGAGCTTTACCAAGGCAACAAGCAAGTATGGAGGCTAGGGTTAAGAGTCAAAACAAACGAAGACTCAACTCAAAGGGGATGTGGCAGAGGGATGAAAATGATGTTGAAGGCACCAGAGCTGGACATGCGGACAAGAACATTCAAGAGGGAAAGAGGAGATGAAAGGAAGTTTACTAAGGGGGTACTGGCCTAGCCCATGGGTAGGAAGAGTTCTACAGCCAGACAGGCCTCCATTCCAACAGGAATAATTCTTTTACCTAGCGTTGTCATGGAAGATAACACAGTAAGCCCCTGCTCCTGCACTGGATGCACACGCCCAGCGGGAGATCAAAAGTTGTATGAGAACACTAACTCCTCTTCCTGAAACATCAACCTGACTCAAAGTTTTATGGAGAAGTACGTACTGGTAAATACCTTTAAGACATTTAATATCAAACCAAAAAATTTTCTATGGCATACACTGTTAACTTCACAAAGGTTTAGGTAACGTGAGAATTCAAAAACAGGCGAGGACTGCAGCGGGCCATTTAATCCCCAACTTCCACCTCCAACTCTTATGAGGCTATCTGATCTCTTGCTTCTGTTGTTAGGAATACTTGGGTGGAATCTTTGGGAAAAAATTACCATTAAAGTAAACTGAATTTTGTCACTTACACGCCAAAACTTTTTAAAAATCATTTTTGACAGCTCTTTTCAATATGCCTTTTTTTTTCATAAGCATGCCTTTCACATGCTCTGTGGGGCTCAGGAGCCCGTGCTTTCCATGACCCGGAGGTGCCGTCACCAGCTCATCTCACGAGCAATTTTATTAATGTCAACCCACAGGCCTTTGACAGCTCTCCTTCTCTTACCAAGAATCTGTTCCTAACATGATAAGGAAGTTGGTGAAGTCCAAGCATATCATGCCTAAAATAAAGGAAAACAGTCTCCCAGAGAGACCCAGAGCTGTTCAATGTGTAAGGGGTGTGACCCGTTCTACAAGCCAAGAAGACTTTTATTTGGTCCTGGGGTTCTTGCATATTCTAAAGAACTGAGGCACCCAAATTAGTTACATGTTAAAATAGGAAATGCTTCTGTATGCAACTCTGTGATGCCCTAAAATCCTAAACATACCAATCCTAAACATACTGCTGATGAAAAATGGGTATATTGTAACCAGAGATATTCATTATCTGCAATCAACATCGTTGGGCTTTATCAACAAACACTAAGAAAATATCAACCTCTTAAAAACTTCACATTGCAGAGTTCATCATAAATGAAAATAAGACAAAATACAAAGGCATTTTCTAAATATATTGTGGTTAACTTCTCCAACTGGAGAGTATTTTTAGATATCTCCCCCCAACACTTTTCACCAACAGCTAAACACAAATACTATGACGAACATTATTTTCCTCCAAAACACCATGTAGAGTTTTTTCCAAACAAAATGCACAATTCTCACATATATGGTACAATTTCAAATAGAACTCCAGTCACATTCAGGTCCTCAGATTAAGCACTGCAACAAATCAACAAATAGCCAACCCATTCCCGGAAAAAAATACATATGGTATTATTTAATACCTAGAGAAAGCAATACTTAAAGTGCAAATTAATAAGTCAATAGTGCAAAGGAAAAAAGTAAATTATTCACACAGAGTTTGGAGGGGATGATTCCTGCTAGTTGTGAACTCTAATGAGGTCCTGAATGAGAACGGACACTGAAGCTAGCGAGCTGGGTGATCCACCTATTGGAAAAATGGCAACACAAAGGTAGGAAGGGATGGGCTGTGCAGGTGTGGACAAAGTAAGCCGACAACTATGGCTTCAGTAGCTCAGACCACATGACAAGGACAACCTCAGGTAAAGAAAAATTAGAGAAAATATGCTTATATATCAAGGCTGACAGAACAAAGATGCTGAACATTTTGCCTTAGAATCATTAGTTCTGTAACTATTATATCCATTTTCATAATCAGTCCTGTTGAAATCTAGTTTATACTTTATTTACATTTTCAATATCTTTACATAAATCTCAAGTGTTGGCTCTAGCCCTCTATCCCCATGCATGACACCACAAATTCAAAATCAATAAGGTTTCTTCCAATTCTGGCAAAAAAGCTAACAAGATTCCAAAAGGGCATTCTCACTACAAAATAACTAGATCTTCAATAAAGTGTATTTCTTAATGCTTTATTGAGCTTGCAAGAAGCAAGGAAAATATCAGGCGCCTGGGTGGCTCAGTCATTAAGCGTCTGCCTTCAGCTCAGGTCATGATCCCAGGGTCCTGGGATCAAGTCCCACATCGGGCGCCCTGCTCAGCGGGAAGCCTGCTTCTCCCTGTCCCACTCCCCCTGCTTGTGTTCCTGCTCTCGCTATCTCTCTCTCTGTCAAATAAATAAATAAAATCTTAAAAAAAAAAAAAAGAAGCAAGGAAAATATCTAAGTGCCCCATACCTCTCTCCAACCCAACCATAAAGAATGATTCAATCATAAAAGTAGACAAATACCAAAGACTAAGAAAGCAAGCTAGAGATTTGGGGTGGGGGAACCCCAGATAATGTAGAAGTAAAAAATATAATTGTTGAAATTAAAAACTCAATGGCTGGGTTAAATAGCAGATTAGGCACACTTCATCAGTGAACTAGAAGTCAGATCCAAGGAAAAACCCGGAATGCAAACAAAGCTAAAACAAAAAGATGGAAATGAGAGGGTTCTTACCCTTTGATAGGGAGGAGAAAATGAGAAGACCTTATAAATAACTACTTGGTGAAATTCCAGAAGTGTATAGAAGAACAGCAGTATTTTATGATAAAATGGACAACACTTTGAGCACTAATAAGGCAAAAACTGCCCAAAGAAGCACAACATATACAAACCTTATTAACAGAAAGTCTCACAGAGATACACCATAATAAAACTAGAGAACACCAAAGTCAAAGAGAGGATCTCAAAAGCAACCAGAGACAGAAGACAGATCTCTTGTAAAGTAACTACACCTAGACTGACAACAACCTCCTCCACCACAATGGGAAAGCCAGAACACAACGGAAAAGTATCTTCAAAATGCTTAAAGAAATTTACCAATTAACTGATTTTTATTTGGAATCAATTCTATTTTCCTGAAATGAAGGCAAAATAGAGATATGTCCTTACAATAAAAAAAAAAAAAATAGACATTTCCACCAATAATCCTTCACTAAAGAAATCTCTAAAGGATATACCCAAGAAAGGAATCCCAGAAGTTTTGATGATCAAAAAAACTGGTAAAGATATAAGTAAATCTAAACAAATATTGTCTGCATACAATAATAATGTCCTATTGTGTAAGGTTTTTTCCATAGACATAAATAAACACGGGAAAATAACAGCATGTAAGTTCGGGGGGGGGTGGGATCAGAGTTAAAGGATTCTAAAGTCTTTATACTGTCAGAAGTGAAGCTAAATTTTGCTTAACTTCCTTTTTTTTTTTTTTTTTTTTTTTATTCATGAGAGACAGAGCAAGAGAGAGAGAGGCAGAGGGAGAAGCAGGCCCCCAAGGAGCAGGGAGCCCGATGTGGGACTCGATCCCAGGACCCTGAGATCATGACCTGAGCCGAAGGCAGACGCTTAACCATCTGAGCCACCCAGGCGCCCTGCTTAACTTCCTTTTTAACTGAAATACAGTCGACACACAATGTGACATTTGTTTCAGGTGTACAACATAGTGACTGGGCAAGTGAATACATTATGCTATGCTCACCCCAAGTGTACCTACCATCTTCACCATATAATCCTATTACAATACCACTGACTATATTCTCTATGCTGGATCTTTCAGACCTGTAACTCATTCATTCCATAACTTGAAGCCTGTACCTCCCACTCCCCTTTGGTTAACTTTAGACTTCATGGATGTATAATTTCGAGAATAGCCACTTAAAGAAATAGTGTACAACTTCCAAATCTAATCAGTGAAGTTTTGATACGATTTTACTGTGGACTCTGGCTGAAGCTGAACTGAGTTTGGCAAAAAATGTCAGAATGGTCAGTGAAGGGCAGTGAAAGTCAAATCTTAGCTCAAACATCTCAAGAACAATTTTAATACTTGTTTTGGGTCACAGATCCCTTTGAGAAACAGATGAAAGCTATTGATCCTCTCCCTCAGTAAAACTCTCATACAGACTTGTACAAATTTTCATACAAACGGGAAAGACTTTTCCCAGACTCCCAGAGAACACAGATCCCCAAGGCTCTGCACAGCTTAAAAGGCTAAAGAGAATTAAGTTTGTGTGGGAAAGTTAGTAAAGTTAGAAGTTCTCCTACCCAAGAGTTGAAACCACATATGCAGAGGAGGAACCAAGTGTAAAAGGAACAGCACAAGGCATAACATCTGGGGGAGGGGGAATTCTGGAGGGAAGAGGTCAAGAATGGAGAGTCAGTCCTATAATTCACTCTTTCATTGAAGTGTAACTCAACAATTATGCAACTACTGCAATACTTGAACTTTGGAAAATAACGACAAGAAAAAATTCCTAGTTTTAAAGATTGTTAGCATCAATCTTACAACCTGATGGACAAGTATGTCATACAATGAAAACACAAAATAGATATTAAAGCACCCTTAGCTAGCTACCTAGTATTTTTAATACTCCCTTCGTGGAATGACTCCGTTAACAACCAGCAACAAAGAGCCTGCAAAAAGGACTAGTCTGGTCCACCTGGAGTTGTTCTGCAAAGGAAGATCCCAACCCCTCCCCACCTCAATGTGTAGTGTAGCCTCAGTGTCAGAAACACAGACCACTGCAATCCAAAGGCTCCTACATCCACCTGCATTCCATAAAGCAGCTTTTTGGAAATATAGATTCTGGTCTCCATCCAAACATTGAAAACTACTCTCTCATGTTTGGGCCCATGAATCTGTATTTTAAAAGGACCCCAGATGATGCTGTTGCACCTAGAAACACACACACAATATAAAAACTACTTATTCACAAAAATTTGACTCATATTGGCTTTGTGCATCACAGATATTCAAAACTGTGAATCAGAACAGTACAAATAAAGTATTTTCTATACACCATGAAAAGATCTTTAATGATTAAAAATTATTACAGAGCATGAAGAAAAATTTAATGATTCTTAGATATTATAGCAAGAACAGAAAAAAAGACATTCTAGTACACAGGAATTGAAAGCAAATACAGAGGTTAAGCACGTGGGATGTCTCCACACTGTTGTTTAGGCAAATAAATAATATCCTCAGCAATTCACATTCAAGATGTTAATTTTCAAAATACACATTTGACTTCACTGCCCCACAATCAACTCCAGAAGTCAAACAACTCTCTTTTCTTTTTCTTATCTTGGTCAATCTTTTAAGAGCCAGCACACACACAACAGATGTGGGTTTATCTTGACCAACATCCACTGAAAAAGGTCTCTTGATCTTTGTGACTTCCATTTGAATTACACAAGCAGATTTTATTTATAACTGTGCTTTTGGTCAATGTACATAAAATCCATGTGGTGCATAGGGGACAGGAGCAATGATATCCCAAAGCAGTAAGAAAAATTCAAAAGACTTACCTTTCCCCCAAATCCTGATTATCCTTCCAAACTAATCAACTTTAAGACATTTTTTAAATAAGCCAGATAAAATTTCATTCTTAAAAACTTACTTCCATTTTTGATAGACTGGAATATGCATGTGTTAGATAAATAATTTCTCAGAGGGCCAGGACTAGATCACTGAGATCTTACTAAAATTTAAATTAGCTATTTTAACAGTTTTCAAGGGAAAAACCCCATATCCACTGAGAAAGAAGGAATATTAAGATATACATATAAGGAGAATGCATCTCCATTTTCCTACAGTGTGGATTCCTTATTCAGTCCCACATGAATGAAGTCTTATGGTGGTAACTTGACCAGTAGATAGTCTTCTTGATCTCACAGTTTTCTTTGGTGATATAATCAGTTTACGTGATGCTTTGAAATCCCAAATATCAAAGGAAAACAGGTTTGGTTTCAGGTGTGAGAGCTGGATAGGTTTTTTTCTTTCTTTAATTAATAATGGAAGATAGAGCGCCTGGGTGGGTCAGTCGATTAAGAATTTGCCTTCAGCTCAGGTCATGATCCCAGGGTCCTGGGATCGAGCCCCACATCGGTCTCCCTGATCAGCGGAGAGTCTGCCTCTCCCTCTCCTTCTCCTCCCCACTCATGCTCTCTCTCAAATAAGTAAATAAATAAATAAAATCTTTAAAAAAAAAAAAAACAGAATGGAAGAACATAAAGATGTTTCCTAGAATAATATAATCATTTAACACTTGGGTATAGCACTTTATCAACTATAAATTGCCTTTACATGCTAAGGTCATATAAGCTTCACATCTTACTGATGAGGAAGTTCAGGAGAGAGAGTTTCTGAAGACACATAGCTATTCCCTTCATTATACAAAAGGAAAGAGTGGAACCCAGTCTAGAACTGGGATTGGAGCTGGAAGGACTTTCATTATTCCACACTCCACATGCCTCAACCTCAGTCCCTGAGTAGTTGGTCATCTAAAGCAGAGGTGAGAAAACAAAATCCAGCCCATGGATTTTATGGAACCCATTGGCTAAGAATGATTTTTACATTTTTAAGTGATGGGGGGGACAAGATTCTGACATGTAAGGGGCACCTGGGTGGCTCGGTTGTTAAGCATCTGCCTTCAGCTCGGGTCATGATCCCAGGGTCCTGGGATCTAGCCCCACATTGGGCTCCTTGCTCAGCGGGAGGCCTGCTTCTCCCTCTCCCACTCCCCCTGCTTTTGTTCCCTCTCTTGCCGTGTCTCTCTCTGTCACATAAATAAATAAAATCTTTAAAAAAAAAAAAAAAGATTATGACATGTGAACACTACATAAAATCTGAATTTTACTGTCCATAAGCAGTTTTATTGGAAAATGGCACTCATTCGTTTAGGTATTGTCTATGGGTGCTTTTGCCCTACAACAGCAGAGCTGAGTAGTTGCAACAAACTGCATGGACTGCAGGGTCTAAAATATCAACTGCCTGGTCCTTTACATAAAGTCTGGACCCCTGATCTATACGATGTTTATCTTTTTGTGAAAGTTATGAAGTACTCACCAGGAGTAAGTAAAAAATCTGTCTTTCCTAATCCTAGCTGCTAGAGATACAGTTAGTAAATCCATTCCATCTTCAACACTCTTCCTAGTATATCCATTCCATCTTCAACAGACACTCTTCCAATTTTGTAAGGCTGATGCTCCACCCCATCTTGTTCCCTTATTTTTTATCCACACAGTTACAAGAACCACTTTACTAAGGACCTATTACCATATACCAGGCACCATGCTAAGTACTGGAGATCTCATTTCTTCTAGGTGACAAAACAGAGGCTTAGCAATCAATTAATTCACCCAAGTTCACACAGCTACTGCAAACCTGTGCTCTTACTATACCAGGTTACATCAAGAAGCAAGACTTTGAACTTCTTCCTCTGTCAATCTATCCCTACAAAATTGTAGAGTTTGAGGCCAAACACGAAACTTCTGTTTTGATTTAGGCAGAACCAAACAAAACAAGACAACTAATGTCCATGACCTTATTACTAATGTACCTTAGTGTTCTTCCCAGCCTTGTCAAATAGTCTGTTAGACTATAGTGTTTATTTACAACTGCATATCATTTCTGCCTCACAAGTAATATTGCCCTGATTAAAACAATACAATTCTCAGGTGCCTGGGTGGCTCAGTTGGTTAAGCGACTGCCTTCGGCTCAGGTCATGATCCTGGAGTCCCGGGATCGAGTCCCGCATCGGGCTCCCTGCTCAGCGGGGAGTCTGCTTCTCCCTCTGACCCTCCCCCCTCTCGTGTGCTCTCTCTCTCTCTCGCACTCTCTCAAATAAATGAATAAATAAAATCTTTAAAAAACAACAACAACAACAATACAATTCTCTATCTTTAGAAACAAAACCAGGCCTCAGGGAGGCATGTTAGATCAGTTAAAATACAACAATAACCATCACTTACTGAGTGTTCACTACGGGAATTGTGGAGTATGATTTACATTTTCTTTCATCTAAATTTCACGGTTCTGTGAGGTAAGCACTGATCCCAATTTTGCAGATGAGAAAACTAAAGTTTTCAAGGTAATTTACCCAAGGTGACAGGGTTGGAATTCAACAACTAGGTTTTCTGACTCCAAACCCAGGCTCTTAACCACTATGCAGAACTTTCAATCGTACTATAGTCATAGTGAAGTCAGTGTTGCCTACAAGATCAAGAAGTTAGAGAACTTATCCTGAAGGATACTATCACGATATTTACTATCACTTCAACTATACTTCTATAACACTTTTTTTCAAAACTAACCCAAAACCCAGAATCAGAAGGTCAATTGTATGAGAGTATCATTTCTTTGCAATGTACTTATTTCTTCCCCAAAGAATGTTGAGGACACGAACCATCCTCATACCTTACACCTCCCTATCTCCTTATGGAATCACCATAGAGAAGACATTCAATGAACATGCTGAATGAACACGAATTTTGAACAAAATGTGACTTATACATGAATTCTGCCAGGAAAGTAGTGACTAGAAAACCTGAAGATAAGAATAAAGAACTAAATTTAGTTCATAAAGCACTGGTGGTAAATATACTGTCTTCAGGAACACTTTTACACACATAAGATACAACTGATGTATAAGGTGCTACCTTCACCCAAACACTAATGGAATGACTTAAGTGATTATGTGTTTATAATCACAAAAATCAGTACAGTGAATACTCAAACCTAAACAAACAAAGAACAATCTAATGTAGAAACCAAAATCCCTCATCTGTATTTTTCCAACTGTTTGTCAGCCTGGAAGACCTGCATCTATCTTAGCCTCTACTTATGGACCTTCCCCATGCACACCACTTTCCCTAGTCCTAGAAGGGAAACTTCTTGAGGACAAGATTTTTTTTCCCCTTTACTAAAATAGCCAAATGACCAAAGATAGTATCTTGAATACACTAAGGCACAGCTAATGTATAAAATGGGTGAAGAGAATGGAACGTTTTCAGTGCCAGCTAAGGTACACTGACCACATACAATGTAAGGGGAGCCAACAATCTTACCATTATTTCTACAGAAGGCAGCCTCCTCCTGAGAACTTCTGCAAACACTTGCTTTTAAAAAGCAACGAAAAGTTGCTAGAAGGCTATCATTGTCGGGAATAGAGTGCCATTCTACGCCAATTGCAATAATGACACCTCAGAAGGTTCACCTGGTACATATTAGGGGTTGACAAGGGCCATGGGGCTCTACCTGTTACATACGCTTACTTAAGCCCCTAAACACCCAGTTCCCTAAACGCATCCTAAAGGTGAATCCAGAGAGTATCCGGAAGCTTTAAGTCTCTTCCGAAGATGAATTTATAAATATATATAAACAGAAGATCGTTTATCCAAAAGAACAGAAAGCCTTCCAAGCTTCTGTACTCCCAAGAAGTCTACTTCGAAATACGTCAGGAAGTTATACCGAGGCATACAAAATATGTCTAAAGATCCAAACAGATAACTCCAAAACTTGGAAGTTGAAGCTGGCAAACCCATCGTTCACAACTTATAGGTCTGATTGTGCCCCTTCTTACTTGCAACGCTGCGACGCAAATGAATGACGGTGTATCAGCGTTAAATTTAAATTTCCTGGCTCACAATGCTAACCTAATTAAAGCATGTGGTCAACGTTTAGCATTTTCGGTGCGTTATTTTGCATCGCTTTGGCTAGCAACAGAGTCGAAGACAGTTGCACTCTTCCTCTCGGCCCCCCACTCCTCAAACCGGAGGAAAACCCTCTCCAAAATGCTTGATTAAATGGACAGGAAAAACACCCCCGCACCGCCTACAGACCCCGCCAAGCTCTAACAGGGGCTTCACACCCATTGCCCCCGCCAAGAACACTTTGGGCTCAGTCTGAGCAAGTCACTGGTGTCAGCGCTACTTCCCCACGGCCGGAGCCCCCCCCAGGCGCCCGACAACTCCGGGGAGCCCCCCCGCCCGCCGGGCCCCTCGGAGCAGCGTGGCTCGGGCTCCCCTCGCACACATTTCCCGTCCAGCAAACTGCGGCCGCGGAGGGGGAGGGGGCGAAGCGGGCGCCCGCGGCAGAGCCGGGCCGTCGGGCTGGACGCGGCCGGGCCGGGGAGGGGCGGCGCGGGGCGGCGGGCGGGGGCGGCCCGAGGGTCCGGGAGGGGGAGGGGAGGTACCTCGTACAGCTCCTCGGAAGCCATGGTGGGCGGCGGAGTTGCGGGCGGGCGGGAGGGGCAGGGTCGGGGCGAGGCGCCGCCGCCGCCGGGCGGCCGACACTTTGTTTCAGTTGGGTCCCTGCGTGGCCTGCGCTTCCTGCTCCCGCTCCCAGCGCCGGGAGCTCAGCACGGACGAGCCTCTCACACTCACTGCCAGTGCGGGCCGGCGGCGGCGGCGGCGGGGTTGTGCGCAGGAGCAGCTGCGCAACGCGCCCTCCGCGCCCCGCGCTCACTCCCCGGCGGGCCGGCTCGGGCTCGGGCTCATCGCGCCCCGCCGCGGGGCCGGGCCGGGCTGGGGCGGGCGCGGCGGCGGTGCACGGCAGCGCGGCTGGCTCCGTGGCTCCCCCTCTCCGGTGTAGTGCAAAAAGCTTCCTACTTGCGACCAAAAAAACCTGCCCCGGCTACTGAGCATGCCCAGTGCGGCCGCCCGGGCCCGGCGGAGCCGCGCTCCCGCGCTCCGGGTTTTCGGACCGCCCGCGCGGGAGGGGCGGGGAGGCAGGCGGGGCGGGGCGGCCGAGGGGAGCAGTGGGCTCCGCTCCGGGCCGAGGCGGGCGGGTTGCCGCCTTGGGCGAGCCGGCAGGAAGGGGAGGAGCCAGGGAGCGGTGGGCGGGGCTGAGACGAGGCGTGGGCGGGGCCGCGGGAGCGGTGGGCGGGGCCCCGACTTCTGCAAGTCCCCTCCGGGGGGTCGGACCCGGCGGCCGCGTTGCCGGCCGGCCCGCCTCGACGTGGGTGCTGGGACCTGGGCCGGGCGGGACTGGGGGGGCCTCGAAGGTCGAGGCGGACGGCGGTGGTTCCCAGTGGGGCAGGCACTGGCGGGCCCGAAGTTGGGCAGGGGGCCGTGGGAGCGAGCTGCCCGCGTCTGAAGCCCACCGCCCCGACGGCAGCGGCTGAGCCACCAAATGCGCAGCCTCCCTACAGGAGACCGCAGAGCTCCAGCCTCCGTGCGCTAGCCGCGGACGCCCGTCCCGGGCCAAGCCAACGCGCAGGGGCGGGCGGCGTGGCCAGGTGGAACCCCCCGCCCTAACACGTGCCCGCCTCCCCCGCGGCAGCCGCCAAGACCCGGAGCCCGAACCACGCGCCCCTCCGTGTGGCCCGGAGCGCTCCGGGCACGCTCGCTGGGCCGTAGGCCGGGGGGTGGGAGCCGGGGGCGGGAGCCCGGCGCAGTCGAGGGCGGCGCGAGGGCGCGGCTGCCTCCACTCTGCCCGCAGCTTCCCCCACGCCAGGCCTCCCTGTTCCTTTTGGAGCGTCCACCTCCTCGGACCGAGAGCTGGAAGGAGGGGCCAGAATCTGGGCTCGGGGAGGTCTGAGTTCTAATGGAACGAAGCTGTCAATGGTGGTTCGGGGGGGGGGGGACGGTGAGGACAACAGATACGACAGGCCCTTGGGTCAGAACAGCCATGGGCTGGCCCTTCCTCCACTTCATAGGAGAGATGGGCAAAGTGGGGACGGCCCGCCTGGCTAGCTCCCAGGGCACACCTGCCGGGAGACTGGACGTTTCCCCGTCCGTGCTGAATGAGGAAGGGGCTTCCTGGCCTGACTCCCCCAAACAGCCGGCAACTCCAAACCGTCCTCCCGAACTTCTCCACGGGACACTACAGAGACATCGTTTCACATTCTCTCCTACTCCCTACACCTGGAAGCCACCGCCAGAGCCTAAGTTTTTCCCAAAGGGTCCTCTGCTGCCACTGCGTTCCTGGTGCTCTATCTAGCGCTGGTTCCTAACCGACCTTCCACTCACCGCGCTCCTCCCATCACTTTTCTTTTTAAAATCCGATTCGATTGGGCCGCAAACATACAGTTTAACAACCACAGGGCTTTTCACAGACTCCGCGGAGTTTCCTGCCCTGCCCACTCCCGGGAACAAGCACAGCACTTGCCCTAAGTCACTTGAAGTCGAGTCACCATTCTCTTCCCGCCAGTGCCTCTACCAGCAATTTCCTGGGCCCGAAATGCCCCCTTCCAACCTTAAACTCCAACTCCGACGTCACCTCAAAACATAGCCTTCTGCCTTCCAGGGCAAAAGCCGTTACTCCCTCTCCAGGGGCTCCTGAAGCCCTCAGGTGTGCCCCAGAGAAGGGTTCATCTCAGTGTGTTTTAACTGTTTCGTCCACTCTTCACTCCCACCCCCATTTCTAGACTGTGACTTTCTCCCAGATCTCATCTGCAAATTTGACTCTCCAACCCTAGCACCATTCTCTACATACAAAATAAGTTTTTATTCAGTGAGTTGGAATTCCAATGTTCACAATAAAGTCTGACACCCACACATCCAATTTCCATTATCAAATGCTTTGATGACAGAATCACAAATTAATGGCCTACCCTCTCTACTTAATAAGGAGCTCTCAAGCTCTGCCCCTTTCCCTGATGGCCCAGTCAAATTCTCTCTGCCTCCTCCAAATATTCGCTCCGCTTCCCTCTCGCTTAACATTGCCATTATTGGCTGGCATTTAATTGTTGTCTCTCTAGCCACACAAATTCATCAATGAAAGTTGTAAGCTCCCTGAAGGCAAGGACTAGGACTTAAATATAATCTGTGAAGTCTCAAAGCAATTTGCTCACCTACCTACCGCAAGTGCCCAGATACTTGCAGGAGATGGTTAAAAATCATACAAGTGAAAGAATATATAAATAAAAAAGGGATCCTCGATACAAAATGAACAGACACATCTCACATATATAAACCCATATGCAGTGGGATGATACAAATATAAACATAAACATTTCTTCTCTCAGGGCCACCACCCTAATTACTGCCACCATCCGAACAAAATTTGTTAAGCATTCTCAAGTTGCTCCACCAAGTGCTTAATGGTTTGTAATGTTAAATACATTGTCTCTAACGTCTCCAAAACTACCACTGTTACCCAGGAGAAGAGAAGAAGAAGCAAGGACAGGAAGACATCCACAACAACCATACTCAGATATGAAGCTAGTACATTTAGTGTATATATACAATCATAGTGCTAAGGTGACTTCCGTCAATGTGGAGCAAAAGAGGGGGAGGGGAATTACAGATTTAAAAAAGGTAACTCCAAAAAGCCAGTTTACAGGGAACTTTAATCCTGGTGACCTGGATTATTTATGCTGCTATGATTAGTCATCAACATTAAAAGAATAACCACTGGGTAGAGATCACCTCCATAACAAAGCGAGAGTAAGCCATTTTCCTAAACTCAGCTCCACCTACCTCTCTCCTCCAACAATTAGTTGCTTTCCATCGTAATTAAGAACATTGGCGGAGGGGACCAGTACTAAGATATCCAAATCAGTGACTGAGAACTTGAGCAAGTTTTCTACTGTCCACTTTGTTCCTTCTCATCTGCCCTCCACAGAAAACACCCATCACTTTATTGAATATTATTTTCCTTATGTATCTATTTTGCTTCAATTAGTTCAAACTGTCTTACTTTTAAGGAGATTTTGCTTTCTTCTTTCATTTTTTCAAATAATCAACATTTATCAGTGCTCGTAACAGAAGTAAATATATCCAAGACCATATAATGGCTTTGAATTTATACCACCTTTTATGAAATAGTGAATCTTACAGTAGTTACCATGACCACGTGTGTGGGTGCTGTGAAAATACGTTCTCAGTGAATTGAGAATAAAAGTGAAATCACATCCCCAAAACATATCAAGGAAGATATCTGCATTGTACCAAAAATACATGCAGCACAATAGTATGTACTAGTAAAATATATAAATCTTAAGGATTATAGATGTGGTCAACAAGTGAGATGACGTACACACGTGATTAAAATACACATCTACCAGCAATAAGCCTCAGCTCTTACCTGACTCGAGCCAGCGGTGGAGACCAACCTAAGGCAGTTTACTCCTTTTCCAAATTTATCTGAACAATTGGTAATAGATTATCAGCACCACTTAAGCGAAGGCTCTTCAGATCCAGAGTCGAAGCCATTTCCCATCTCAGCCGGACAATGACTAATCTCAAATTGGAGGGTCTCCTCTTTTCCCATTCAACCAACCAACCAGTCACTTCTTCCATTCTCCCAAGAATCTGCATTTCATCTACATTTGAATTCCAAGGCGCCCAAGAGGGGATGGAGGGAGGGGCTGGAAAGACAAAAGAAGCCCAAATCTAGCAGTTACTACTCTCAGCCTAAGGCAGGTTGGGTGGCTGTGGAAAAGCTGCTGATAATGATTCCCTTCATTAATTTTGCACCCCCAAAGCATAATCTACCTTGGCTACCTTCTCCAAAACCCCAAATTTAACTGTGGTTTTTATAAAGTGACCTATGTTTGTGCACACTGTAGCCAAAGAGAAATTAAATACATTCTTATGTATAATATTCTATAATATTCACTCCACAAAACATGGGGAAATTCCTAATTCAATCACCTACTCAAAAGTAAGTAAGAAATTTCAAGCCCTCGAAGCAAAAGAGAAACATAGAGAACCAGTCATAAGATGAATTCAGATGCTAGGTCCCTTACTGAACTTGGAGCCAACCAGTTCTTCCTTCCCCCAAAACTTAAATTGGATACCAGTGCCCTTTTTCTTTTCTGGACAACCAATAATCTCTGATTCCTGGTTTCAGCTCCTGTTTCCTCCCCTGGCCAAATAGCCAATGTCCCCATTCTCCCTTCCACATCCATCTTGGTCCCAGGTATTATTCTCTCTGGTATGTAATCCAGCTGCCCCACTGTTGTTTCCTGGCCCAATGCCACCATTTATTTAATCTCTGCCCTAGTGATATCAATCCTGAGACTTCCTCACATTTGATTCCACCAATTTCTTCTTAGGCTGAAGTTCCACCATTGCCCAAACCTCATCAATTCACAATTAAGGGTTATTTTCTTTCTCAACTAGTCTAGGGTTTAATTGCTGTCCCCCCCGCAACCTTTTTTAAGATTTTATTTATTTGAGAGCGCGCAAGTGGAGTGGCAGGGCAGAGGGAGAAGGAGATGCAGGCTCCCTGAGCAGGGAGCCCGACTTGGGCTCAATCCCAGAACCCTGGGATCATTACCCCAGCCAAAGGCAGACGCTTACTGGACTGAGCCACCCAGGCGCCCCATTGCTGTACCTTTTTCTATTTAGCTAACAGTGATTCTACCAAAAGAACCCTTGTAGTATTTATTTGTTTTACCTTCTTTTGATTGAAACAATCAAGATTGAGAAAGTTTTCATTTATAATGTTATACATTACCCCACCTTCTGGAAAAAGAAAATAACCAAAAGTCATAGAGAGGAAACAGCCTTGAGGTACTGGCATAACATTCTGGTCGACTTTTTACCAGGGCAGTAACTAATTCATTTTGGATTCTTCAAAAAAGCATCAAATGTGACTGTCCCTTGAATTCTTGTGGTGGATGATTATGTTTGTCACTCAAGTGAGACCATCCCAGTAAACTCATTACCTTCTGGCCTTTCCTAGAGAGAGAGATCATCAATAAGAGAGAGCAGTAAGCAGGAGATGAGTGTGGACATTCTGTCTCAAAGAAAATAGAAACACTGGGCCCATCAAAATCAGTAGAACCCAGAATTAGCCCAGGACCAGAACAGGTGGGGGTTGAATCTAAAGCAGAGATAAGAGATTCAAAATGAACTAGACAGTAAAGCTGGGACCACACAAGCATATGGAACCATGTATTGGTGCTTGGTTTTTTTTTCAATCACTAGTATTGTGTAGTGCAAAGGTTTTCAAACTGTAGTCCCAGACCAGTAGCAACAGACTCACTCTCCATTTGTTAGAAGTACAAATTCTCTACCTACCACCCACCTACTGGCACCCAGAAATCTGTTTAATATGTCCTCTAGGTGATTTTGATGCATGCTAAAGTTTGAGAAGCAGTGGGTTAGAACAGTTTTGTTTGTTTCTTTATTGTTATTGTTTTTATCAAGCTACAGATTTCAAACCATTAGCGGCTCTTTAGATTATTTTAGGAGATCTTGAATAGCATTTTTTAAATGAGACAAAATGGAATGGATAGAATGGAATGGACTTGGAAAAAGAATCAGAATGCATTCATTACCCTACTAGGGTGACTAGGGTGACTATTGTTTCCATTATACACACACACATATTTATATATATACATATAATGTATGTATACAAACACATGCATACATATACATGCATATTATTACATACTAGATCATAATGTAAAATATGTTTCTTACATTTTCATCCAGATCAAAAATTTTGAAAACCAATGTTTGGGAGATGGGTGACAAACCCTTGCATGGTTGGATTGCTAATTACATATGAATGGTATTGCCAAAAAACCATTTTCTTAAATGGCTTAATGATCCCTTTTTGGTAGTACAAATTATTTCTCCATAAATACTACAAAGGTGTTCAGACCAGGTTCCTTTCTGAATTATCACATATTCTAGAGTAATATATTTGGAACTAATGAGGATTTATAGTATGTATTTTAGGCATCTTCTTTCCAAAGACTATGAACGCATTTCCAAAGACTATCACTAACAGATTGCACAAAGTGAATGCAGTTTAATTTGGTCAACAGCAACATTAAAAAAAAATAAACACAAACAAGAAGCTGGGAACTGTTATAAGCACTTTACAAATGTTAACCTTTTTAATTCAACAAACACCTAATAAAAATTATAGCTCATTTGCAAAGAACCCTAAGCAAGCACATCCATTCGTAATGCACTTTTGGGAATAGGCACTATTATTGGCCTGATTCCTAGTAAGTGGGCAAACTGAAATTTATACTCAGGCCCAGGTAACTCTAGGGCCTGAGCTTTGAACCATTAAGTTAAAGTCATTCATTCACCCAATAAGTATTTATCAACCACTTACTGTGTGCCAGGCCCCTTGCTAACCAAGGTATATACAATCATCCCTGCTCTTAGGCAGCTAATAATCTACTGGGATGGATAGACATTAAATTGTCAGGTAAAAAGTCTCAATTATAAATCAGGAAAAATTTCAGGAAGCTGTGAGCACATATGATCTGGAGATGAGCCTGGTCTGCTGCTTCCCCAAAGACAGAGTCCATCATCCCTTGGGTACTCTAGACATATTTGGATACCAGCAAAGCAGGATCTTTGAAAAATTATTGTCAAATAATTTGATACCTTTTAAAAAACATCTAAGTAGCCATCATAGGAGAATCAACATCTCAACTTCCATGTAATTGCTTTATAATTTAGCATTTTAAAAAATGAAGTATTAAACTTCCAAATGACAAGAGAATACAACAAAAGCCAATGTATCTACTCCCCAGCTTAAGAATAATATTTCTATATTCAAACCAATATTTGGCAGACTTTTGAATAATTTATGGAAGGTAGAGAGTATACTATATTCCATTCAGTATTTTGGGTTTTTTTCGTTGTTGTTTTTGTAAACTTTTTTTAAAAAAAATGATTTAGATTTACAGAAAAATTGCAAAGATAGTATAGAAATTTCCCATATACCCCACACTGTTTCCTCTGCTATTAATATCTTACATTAGTATGATACCTTTGTCACAATTAATAAGGCTAATACTGGTACATTACTATTAACCAAAGTCCTTACTTTATTCAGATTTCCATACTTTTTACCTGATGTCTGTTTTCTCTTCCAGGATCTCATTCAGGACACTCTATTACATTTAGTGATTGTATCTCCTTAGGTTCCTCATGGCTATGACAGTTTCTCAGATTTTCCTTGTTTTTGATGACCTTGACAGTTTTGACAAGTACTGATTGAATATTTTGTAGAGTGACCCTCAACTGGGATTTGTCTGATGTTTGTTAGATGTTTTTGAGAGGAAGACCATGGAGGTAAAACGCCTTCCTCATCACTTCAGATCAAAGGTATGTACAACCAACATGACTTAACACTGTTGATGTTGACCTTGATTGCCTGGCTAAAGTAGTGGTTGGCAGGTTTCTCCAATGTAAAGTTGCTCTCCCCCCACCCCCTTTCTACTCTATACTGTTTGGAAGGGAGTTACAATGGAAAGCCCACATTAAGTAATGAGGAGCTATCCTCCTCCTCCTCCTTGAGGGCAGAGTATCTACAAAAACTATTTGGAATTCTGTGTAGGAGAGTTGTCAGTTTGTTAATTTATTCAATCACTTCTATTCATATGGACTCATGGAAATTTATTCTATACTTACTATTCTATACTTAGGATTACAAATCATAAGCTTTGGCCAGTAGGAGTTCTTTCAGTTGGCTCCTGTGCCTCTTTGACATACTCTAATCATGGTTGGGGTGTGTAAGTATGTGTACGTGACCAATTCCTTACTTTCTGACATTATAAGATGTTCCAGGCTCATCTTGTGTATTTCCTCCTCAGTTCTAGAATCAGCCATTTCTCCACATAGCTCTGGTTCCTTTTACTAAAGAATCATCTTAGAAAGCAAGATATGGCACTAAGGGATGATTGCTACTGTGGCATCTTTGGGTTTTGACTAGGTTATACCTAAGCTAGTGAGATAACTAGGTAAGAGGATGGAGGAGATGGTCCCAGCCTGGGGTAAGAGCCTGTGGAAGGGCCTAGATATACAAGAAGACCATCTTTGAGAATCTGAAAAAAGGTGGTAGGGCTGGAATGTAGAGAAGAGGAAGAGGGACATAAAATATGATTAAGAGGCAGGTGACTTTGATGGGTCATGACAATGTCCTTGGTGTCTTAAGCAATAATCTAATCAGTATTTTTAAAAAGCACAGCTCTATGAAGAACAAGTGGTTGGGGCAGAGTAGTTAGGGAATTGCACTATTGCATTAATTTTGATACTTTTTAAAAAGGTATCAAATTATTTCAAAATAAATTTCTCGTGAATGCTTTGCTGATGCCAGACACATTTTCAGCATGCCCATGTGGTTGTGGACACTGCCTTTATTGCCAATGCACCATTAAATAGAAATGGTGATAGTGGACATCTTTTCTTGATTTTTATTACAAAGGGAAAGTTTTCACCATTAGAAATGATAACTGTTAAAGTAATTTTGTATTCATATTTAACCAGATTAAAGAAGTTCCTTTCTAATACTAATTTTCAAAAAGTTTCATTAAATCATGAATGGATATTGAATTTTGTCATCTATTGAATTGATCATAAGATTTTATTCCTTCATTTTGCAAACATGTTGACTTTATATTATTATTATTATTTTTTAAGATTTTATCTATTTATTTGGCAGAGAGAGAGAGAGAGCACAAGCAGGGGGAGCAGCAGAGGCAGAGGGAGAAGCAGGCTCTCTGCTGAGCAGAGAGCCTGACATGGGGCTTGATCCCAGGACCCTGGGATCATGACCTGAGCCAAAGGCAGACACTTAACCGAATGAGCCACCCAGGCACCCCTATTATTTTTAATTTTAAACCAATTTTCCTTCTCTGGGATAAGCCGCATTTGGTTTTGATGCATTATCCTTTTTATAATTTGTTAAATTTGTTATGCTAATAATGTGTTTAGGATTTTGAATCTACATTTATGAGAAAGGTTGGCCTGAAATTTTCCTTTCTTATGTCCTTGTTGGGTTTTGATTTCAAGTTATACATGTCTCATAAGAGGAATTGGTATATACTTCCTCTTTTTCAATTTTTAATTTGTGTGTGAATGCCATTATTTCTTCCTTTACTATCTGTGTGCATTTGCTTGTAAAACCATCTGGTCCTGAGGCATTCTTGTTGGAAGGCTTTAAGTTATAGATTCAATTTTTTTCTTTTTTTTAATTGAAGCATAATTAACATACAGTGTTATATTAGTTTCAGGTGTACAATATAATAATTCAACAATTCTGTACATTACTCAGTGCTTATGATAAGTCTACTCTTTTTTTTATTATGTTATATTAGTCACCATACGGTACATCATTAAATGATAAGTCTACTCTTTAATCCTCTTTTATAGATTCAAGTTTTTAATGAACAATTATTCAGGTTTCTTTCTATGTCAATTTATCCACTTTATCTAAATTTCCAAATCTGATGGCATAAAATTGCTCAGAAATTTTAATATGGGTAGGGTCTGTAGTAATGTCCCATTTCCATTTTTCAAATTATGTGTGACTTCTCTCCTTTTTCTTTATCAGTCTTTCCAGAGCTGTATTAATCTATGAGGCTTGAAAATACCAATTTTGGACATTTTGACTCTGTGTTTTGGAAGTGTCTATTCTATTTCATTAGGCTCTTGCCTACCATTATTATTTCTTTTTTATTTTGGGTTTTATTTATTGTTATTTTTCTTATTTCCTTAAATGACTTTATTGACTTTGTCTTTCTTTTCAAATGTATGTATATAAATCTATAAATTACTCTATGTCCCACAAGTCTTGATATTTTACATTTTCATTATCATTTCTTCAAAATATATTTCCATTTCCATTGTGATTTCTTCTATGACCTGTGGATTATTAGAAGTAAGTTTCTTAGTCTCAAAATTTTGGGATTTTTCTCATTATTTTTTTGTTATTTGATTTCTGGCTTAATTGCACTGTAGTCAAAGAACATGATCTGTAGAACTTCAGTCCTTTGAAATTTGTTGAGACTTAATTTATGTCCCAAATAGCTTAATTTTCTATATGGTACTTCAAAAGATTGTATTTTACAGTTGTTATATGCAGTGTATATATAAAAGTTATATATATGTGTAAGTTATATATATATATATATATAACTTATACAATTATTATGTAAGTTATATAATGATCTATAAATTGTGTTATATTATTTATATAATACTAAAAATATATATAATAATAATATAGTAATAGTAATAGTAATAATAATAATGTATTTTTATATATAAATATACATTATAATATACTTTTATATATGGAGATATATCTATATCTATATATTTTAGTTTACCATTTATGCTGTTCTGTTTATGTTCAAATCCTCTGTCAGTTACTGGAACAGATGTGTTCAAAACTTCCAATATAATTGTGAATTTGTCTATGTCTCTTTAGTTCAGTTAGTTTTTGCTTTATATATTTTGACTCTATTTATTAGTCACATACAAGTTTAAACTGTTATAACCACCTGGTAAATGAAGCATCTTGTCATTATAAAGATATTAATAATACTTTAGTATTATTAATACCAGAGTATTAATAGACAATATACTAGCCTATTATTGATATATTAGTATTATATTAATAAAATACATTACTTAATACATTAATATAATACTAATATATCAATAATAGGCTAGTATATCAATTATTGCTAGTATTATTAACACTAGTAGACTCTAAGTCTACTTTGTCTGATATTAAGATATTTATAACTAAATTTCTTTTGATTTGTGTTTGTATGATAGATAAATCTTGTTCCATCTCTGTGTTTTTAAAGTTTCTGTATCATTACATTTTTCATATGTCTCTTATAAGCAGCATTTTTAAAAAATCCAGTATGACAATCTTTGTCTTTTAATTGGCGTATAGTCAATTTACATTTAAAGTAATTACTGATATGTGTAGTAATATTATTATACTATCATATTATTCAGTATTTTCTATTTATCCTGCTCATTCTATATGTCTTTTTTTCCCTGTCATCAGTTTGTTTCAGAATGATTGAGAACTTTAAAAAAAAATTCTGTCATTTTTTTCATTATCTTGGAAGTCATATGTTCTTTTACAATATATATAATGGTAACCCTAGAAATTATAATATTCATCTTTCTCTTAATTAAGTGTAGTATCAATACATTTATCCTTTTCTTGGATAACACAATAATCTAAGAATACTTTACACCATTTATTCAATATCCTACTGACCCATATCTTATGCTAATTGTAGTTTTGTATTTTAATTCTCTATTTCAAATGCCAAAAGTCATTATCATTATTGGTTTATATAGCCAATATTTATTTAGATTCACACACATATTTAACCATTTTTATTGCTGCTCTTCTTTTTTTTTTTTTTTAAACAGTTGTTCTAATCTTCTATCTGGAATCATTTTCCTTCTGCTTAAAGAACAACTAATATATTCTTTATTGCAGATTGCTGATGATGAATTCTCTCACTTTTGTTTGTCTGAAAATGTCTATTTTACCTTTTTATGGAAGGCTATGTCACTTGGTATAGAATTCCAGGTTGGCAATTTCTTTTTTATATAAAATCATCAAGATTTTTTTCTTCCAGTTTGATTAAGATATAATCTACATTGCATAAGTTTAAGGTGTACAACATGATGATATGATATGTTTATATCACAAAATGATTACTACCATAAAGTTAGTTAACACCTCTACCACCTCACATAAATACAATGTTTTCATGATGAGAATATTTAAAATCTACTTTTAGCTACCTTAAGATATATAATACAATGTTGTTAATTATAATCACCATGCTGTATATTAAGTACCCAAAACTTATTCATCTTATAACTGGAAGTCTGAATCATTGAGATGATTGGTTTTGATGATGTTAGTTTAGTTTGAAAAGGAAAGATTACAAACACTTGGCCATTAATAGATATATGAAGTTCATAGGTCATATGTATTAGGCATTTATAAGTCTAGTGACTTACACATGTGTGTTCAGTATTAAGAATATACAAAGCAGAAACTGGTCTATTGTTATATAGGAGCTCCTTAAGAGACCTGATTTATTGGACATATTAGAATGATTGGTCATTAGTATACTAATTATCCTAAATGGTTCCTTTTCAATTACTAAAGGATGGTTAAAGTATAGCAAGAACTTGATTAATTGGAGCCCAATTAACAAAAAACACTCAGATTGTTTTGGGGCTTTACTTTTAGAAGTATGGGAATAAATCAAAAGACCACTCAAATGAGAACAGTTCAGAGCTGCTATATCAAGGAAGTTAGCCACAATCACTTGTATGGGGAAGAAACTCAAAGGCAGTCAAAGGAACGTGAAAACTTATTTTGAGAAAAAGGGAAGTAGTCCGGTGTGCTCTGATTAGAGGTTGTTGGCATGGGGAAGCTGGAAACGGGCTAACTAGAAGCAGAGCATCTTATGTGATTGGTTTGGAATTGGTTGTTTTTCTGGTTTTTCTGGTTGTTCTGAGTTGGAAGTGGGGGGCAAAATGCAGGGATCTGGCAGTCCAAATTCTGACTATTCTGGGACAAATGTTGCAGAAAACATTATTTGGCTTGGATTGGTTGTTTGAGAGACTGTTTCTTATTTTGTATTTTCTCTCAGTATTTTACATATTTTTTTGTCTTCTGATTTCCATTGTTTCCACTGAGAAATCTGCTATATTTTTGTTCTTTTGAAGGTAATCTGTCTTCTCTTACTATCTTAAAAATTTTCTCTTCGTCTTTGGTTTCCAGCAGTTTTACTACGATGTGTCTAAGGATTTGTGTATTTATTCTTCTTAGGGTTCATAAGATTCATTTAATCTATGGATTGACATCTTTCACCAGCTTGGGAAATTTTCTCAACCATTATCTTTTAACATTGCTGCTGCCTCAGTCTCTTTCTTTCTTGAAATTCAGTAAACATATATTAGAATTTTTCACTGTAGTCCTATATACTTGCTATTTTTTCTGATTTTTCTAATCTTTTGTTTTTCTACTTCATTCTAGACACTTTCTTCTGACTTATCTTTCAGTTTACTAATTCTCTCTTCAGTTGTGTCTGACCTGCTCTTAATCTTTTTGTTGTTGTTGTATTCTTTAATCCAGACTATCCACTTGATTTAATGGTTTCTTTATTTTGGTTAAAATCCTGAATCTTGTTTGATTTGTAAAAATCTCCTTGACCGAAATAATACAGTTACTTTGAAGTTAATGTCTCAAACTCCTATTTGTAGTCTCTGTGAATCTGTCTCTATTGTCTGCTCTTTCTATTGATTTCAGTTGTTATTTCACTCCTTATGTGTCTATTTTTTATTATGGGCGAGATAAGGTATTTGCAAAATTGTAGAAATGTTTGAGGTCCAGGATAATGCTATCTTTCTCCAAAGAGGATTTATGTTTGCTTCTGCCACCTCCCTAAGTGCTCAAATACTTGAAGGTCACCCAAAGCCAATATCATGGATTGAGATAATTCAAACCTGAGCTTCAGTCTCCAGGAGTGCTTCTTATGCATTATACTTTTTTTTTCTAAAGTCACTTTGAACATCTCTATAAAAGAGAGTTCTAGCTTAATATTATAACACATATTTGGAAATATAGTCAGAAGGGTGAGCTAGATCCTGCAATTGTATAACACTTTACACCAAATTGAGAACATGTTAAATTTCCACATCAAGGAATGGCACAAGCCCAGTGGACTTTATTTATGAAGGGTAGGATAGGGCTGGGATTTGGGTTGGTTGGGAGAGAATTACAGCAAAAAGCATAAAGTGAAGTTTTGCTGATTTATTTGTTTTTCTGAAAGTTAGGCTTATATTTGATATTTCCATCTATAGTAAAGCCATGTCTTTCCTTCTTTATTATAAATCTTTTAACCAAGTATTTTCCATTCTTGCCAGGTTTCTTTTTAGACTCTTTGAGCTAATTTTGTCATAGCTTAGGTTCAGATTTCTCACCCTGAATACCTCAGTTTCACATATACCTTCCTCTATACTAGAAATGGATGGCCTGTCCCCTATTTTGCTGAGCCTTCTCCTTTCTTTATGCATTGCCATGAATATTCCTCTAAATGAAGCAAAATTTTTTCTGACCATCCATGAAGAACCGATGACATCAGTATTTAGCACTAAGCCCATCAACACTGCACAGTCCTCTGAAAGCAGCATAAACATTTATTCTTGGTATGTTTACCACTTGGATAATCCTTTTTTTTTTTTTAATTGCCATGCTGTTTTTCATGTCTTTGGCCTTGTTGATGTTTGAATGCATCGCTTCTCTCTCCTTTGGAGAGAGAGCTCTGAATGAAGTTTTAGCCAACAATACTGGGAACCTATTGAGCTCCCAGTATAGGGTGCAGTGATGATAGTGAGGTCAAAATACCATCAACTCTACTGGTGCATTCTTTTCTTTTTAATTTGTTTTATTGAGGTATTAATTGACATAAAATTGTAAGATATTTAAAGCATACATAGTGGTGATTTGATAGACATATTTGATATGCATACACATACATTGTGAAAGAACTCCCCCACTCTACTTAATTACACATCAAATACTTCACAAATTTGTCTTTTTAAAATTTTTGTGGGAATATTTGAGTTCTATTCACTTAGCAAATTTCAGTTAAACAATACAGTGTTATCAACTATATTCACCATATTTTTTACATTAGATCTCAGTCCTTGTTCATCTTAAACTAAAAAGTTTGTTCTATTGTTGCATCCTTACAGTAAGTTTTTACAGTGCACCTAGGGGAGTTGGTATTCTTTCTTAAGAGAATAGGACTGTATCCAGCTGAAATCAGCTCATGTAGACAAAAGATTGTTTCAACCGCAGGTTGACTGACTAGCTTCAGTTGAAGAAACAATAGATTTGCTTTTGGGAATAGAGGTAAAATAAAACTGATCTGTTCAAGGTAAGTTATTGTTAAAGCCTTATAATGTCTAAAATAAAAAAGATCAATGGATTCATTTAGTTTAAGCTATAGGATCTGCAAATTTATTAAAAATATAAAAATGAAAACAATTTTAATGTGTAATATGTAAGCATGACTAAATAAATTATGGCATATCTACAAAATAAAATATTATATAGCCTTTAATAATATTTTTTAAAAAGATGAGGAAATGCTTATGTCTTAATATGGGATGAAAGAACCTGAGCATACGCATAAAATATCTCTGGAAGGATACACATACCAAAAATTTAAAAAACTGGAAATATTAATATTTGTTAAGGAAGAGAAGTAGGTGACTGTGGGTTAGGTCAGAGGAGAATCTTCACTCTATATCCATTTGTACCTTCTGAACTTGAAACTATATGAATGTATTACTTATTTTTTAAATTTTAGAATAATTAAAATAAAGAACCCAGAAATATAAATATTGCACATGGAGTATAATTTCTTTTTTTTTTTTTTAAGATTTTACTTATTCATTTGAAAGGGAGAGAAACAGAGAGAGCACACACAGGCGGAGAGGCAGAGGCAGAGGGAGAAGCAGACTCCCTGCTGAGCTGGGAGCCCGATGTGGGGCTCAATCCCAGGACCTGGAGATCATGACCTCATCTGAAGGCAGATGCTTAACCATCTGAGCCACCGAGGCACCCTGGAGTATAATTTCAACTATACAAAGTTGTACATAGAAAAATATATAGCAGAGGGCTCATGAGTGGTTCAGTCAGTTGAGTGTCTGACTCTTGATTTGGGCTCAGGTCATGATCTCAGGGTTGAGATCAAGCCCCATATCATGCTCCCCGCCTAGAGGGGAGTCTGTTTCTTTCCTTCCCCTCTCCTTCTACCCCTCCCCTGATTGCATGTTTTCTCTTTCTCTCTCAGATAAATAAATAAATCTTAAAAAAAGAAAAATATATAGCGGAATTATGCTCAAATATCAACATGATTCTCTCTGTAATAATAGGGTTTTTATTCCTTCTTCCTATATTTTCCATAGTTTTTATGTAAGAAAATTTATTTTGGGTGGAAATAAATTTTATTTGAAAATAAATGGAAAATATGAAATTTTAAAAAACTTGGGAAACTATTTTAAATATCCTTTAAAGGTTTACAGCTTATCATCAAGTTTTTCCACTTAGGGATAAAGTCATCCTTTGGGAGGATTTTAATAAGTTTATTATAAATGAATAAAATTTACACAATGCATTTTCTTCAAAAGTCAAATGGCAAATAGTTTCCTGTTTCTATCAGTAGAAAAGATCAATTTTCACTTAAAGGATGAGGCACATTCTGAGAGTTCAGAGAATTCTCACAGTGGGTCTGCAGTAGGTGTGTGACCTTGAACAAGTAACGTAACTTCTGTAGGTCAAATAATTTTTAACTCTGAAACAAAGAGCTTGGGTTAAATTAGGGTTTCTAAGCATTTGGGGATAACGTGGACCTGTAACCTTTTTAAAACTACTGTGGAAATCATCATCTGTTTGCCAACTTTCTGTTTCATCAAGGAAAGTCATATCAGTCACCACAAAACTCACAACTGCTACCCTCTACTATGTATCATCAACATTATTTTATAAAACAAAGGGATTTTAACACATACATGAAGTAGGAGAGTCATAATCACAAAATGTAGGGTAATCCTTTAAATTGTATTATTTAGTTTTACCAAAAAAAAAATCATTATAAAAATGTTTTTCTCTGGGCACCTGGGTGGCTCAGTCAGTTAAGCGTCTGCCTTTGGCTCAGGTCATGATCTCAGGGTCCTGGGATCGAGCCCCAAGTTGGGCTCCCTGCTCAGCAGGGAGTCTGCTTCTCTCTCTCCCTCTGCCCCTCTCCCTGCTTATACTCTCTTTCTCTCTCTCTCCCTTTCAAATGAATACATAAAATCTTTAAAAAAATGTATTTCTCATTTTCTTGCAGCCCTGTGTTGTGGAATCATGGTTTAGATGAGGACCATTTCCACTCTAAAATAGTATGATTCTAAGTATAGAAACATGCAACAACCTTATTTTTTTTTACTATAAAAATAATTGACTTTATTAAGGATAGAGAAACTGCATATCTAATGACAAAAAGTCTAATTGACCAGGAAGGTCATTAGATGCATAACTTTATGCATCTAGTTCTATATCCTCAAAATACAAAAAGCAAGAAGAGGAAGAGTGGCAGGGGGAAACTGACTAGTCGTCATGGTGGGCATATTTCTTTTTTTTTTTTTAAAGATTTTATTTATTTATTTGAGAGAGAGAATGAGATAGAGAGAGCATGAGAGTGGGGAGGGTCAGAGGGAGAAGCAGACTCCCTGCTGAGCAGGGAGCCTGATGCGGGACTCGATCCGGGGACTCCAGGATCATGACCTGAGCTGAAGGCAGTCGCTTAACGGACTGAGCCACCCAGGCGCCCCGGTGGGCATATTTCTATGTAAGTTCCTATTAACAAAGCAACAAACTTACTTTAAATAGTTCGAGTTTATATTCTATATATTTATTCATGTCAATCAATTATAGATACAGTCGTGGCCCAAACTAATAATTTATGCTCGCACAGAGCTTAAAAAGACAGTGATTCTCTTCAGTTATCAAATAACCATAATAATTTCATTTTTCAGTACACGCTGATGGCAGGTACTGGCGTACATACTCTATACTTCACTGAATATCACAATAAGCTATGAGGTAGACAGAAGTAACTTCATGTTATTAAAGAATTTGAAGTGACTGAATTTGCACAGTTGATTGGACTGGAATTCGGGTGTTATAAATTCTAAAACCCATGTTCTTTTCATTTCCTCTATCAAAGTAATTTGCTTTCCTTGAATATTATATTGTTTGTAGATGATTTATATGATAACCATTCCAAACCTCCAAAAGATATAGAAGGTGTTTGAAATCCATCCTTGCCCTCTAGGAATTTAAAATCTGACCAAAGAGGCAAAACACACACACACACACACACACTCACACACACGAGAATTTTCCTTACAACATAAAGCAACATAATTGTGCTGAATAAGTAATAATAAATACAGTAGGCAAATTTTTGAGGAAGGTAAAAACTGCAGAACCATATCTAAAGCTTGAGTTGGGCATTTCAAGGGCAAGAGGTGGGAGAAGAATATTTCAAAAGCGGAAAGACTGTGTGAACAAAATTTAGAAGGAAAATAAAATGCCTATTTCAGGGAGAATGAAGAGAGCAGAAGATTGAAATGAAAGTAAAGTGAAGGCTGATAAAAGTGTAAAAATTGGTTGAATTGTGGAAGTCCTACCCTGTTGGGCAAAGGACCTTAAGACAATGTGGTCATCTGAAGGCTTCTTTGGACCAGCTAACAACAAGGCAAAGGCTACCCTCTGGAAGGTTCAACAGTAGTGAATCAGGGAAGGAAGGCATGCACAAGAGCAATTTATTGGAGACATTAATGAATAAGTCTGTGAAGTAGAGAAAGGAAGAATGGAAGAAAGAAAAGCTAGAAAGAAGCAACAGGATAGGCCTTGGTGATGGATTTGATATGAAGAGTGATAAGGAGGGGGAAGACCAAATAAGTATCCAACGTTTTAAGCTTCTATATTTAGTAGGAGAATTACGGTACCATAGGCAAAAATAGGGACATTCGCAAAAGTTTATTTTGGAAAAAAAAAGAGAATTTAATTTTAGATATAAGTTTGGAAGGCGGCTTAATGTGACAGACTGGAGTTCAAATTTTATTTTTGTAATGTTGAGAAAAACTTGGTGAAAGACCAGGGCAAGCTTCTGTATCTCTTTCATTCCCAGTTTCCTAATAGATAAAGTGAACGTCGTAAAACCCACCCATAGGACAGTTCAGAGGATGGAATGAAATTTGTTTTTAAAGCAACTATTGTAACATGTAGAATATACAATCAATACAAAAGATTTTTTGTTATTGTTAAGTGTTATGATAGCACTAACAAAGTTGACAGTAATTAATGGCTGACCCAATGAATTTGAAGTGTCAGTGGAAGTATCCAGTAAATAATCTGAGCTGAGCAGTTGGAACTCAAGTGAACATTCAAAGTGAAAGTCAGCTGTTAGGAGTGATAGTTGATGCTTTAAGAAGGATTAGTTACACTAGCAAGTGTGAAGAAGGAAGCAGTCAGACTGAGTGCTGAACTTGGAAAATGCTTTCAGTCTAAGGGTGTTAGGAGGAAGAGAAGATGCTTGATAAGACAAAGACTTAATCAGAGAGGGAACAAGAGAAGAAAGAGGATGCAATATTACAGAATTCCAGAGAATGGGGATTTCAACAAAAAAGTAGCGAATATCTCCAAATGTTTCAGAAAAGGCACCTACCACGTATTACTTAAATTTTAGAGCAATTACAAGAGCTGGCATGATTGTCAAGACCGTACATATTAGAAATGTTCTGGGTATTTTCAAGAGTACAGATTTATCACCATCAGTGTTAGACTTTCTAATTAATCAATTATTAATTTAGTAAATAGGAAAGGTTTGTAATCAGCATATCAAAGTACTAGCCAGACAAATGCTGGGTTATGAAGGTAATCTAATGGCATTTTAATATGCACATAGGAGTAAAAGTAGTTGGGAAATAACTCTTTAATATTCAAATATTCCTTCCTACAAGTTATACTCATTTGTTTAATGTATCCAGAGAACAAAGAGTAAACTTCAACCAGTCTTTGTCCAAATTGTCACAAAATCCAAATGATACAGTCCAATAGAGATTTTACTATTCTGCATGTTGATGAGGTCAAGAGCTAAATGTCAAAGGCCAAGGGCCTTATTTAACCTTGAATATCTGATTATAAGTTCAAGAGATCTTATGGAGCTAAATACATCTTCTGATATAAAAATCTGTCAACTTCATGGTCTTGGAAATGTGATCTATTACATTTATGACTTACATATGCTTCTGAAAAATCATAGCTGAGCATCATCCCCAATGCCCAGCTGCTGCAAGTACCCTGCATAAAGATTTTAGCTGAAGCTTTATTGGCAAATGATACCAAGGACTCAATTCAATCCAACTGAAATTTATAAAGGTACCACAACAGAATTATAGAAGTGAGTTGGTTTAGGGGCGCCTGGGTGGCTCAGTTGGGTGAGTGTTGGACTCTTGGTTTTGGTTCAGGTCATGATCTCAGGGTCATGAGATAGAGCCCCAAGGCGGGTTTCACACTTAGTGGGGAGCCTGCTTGAGATTCTCTTCCTCTCCCTCTCTCCCCCTGCCAGTCCCCTGCACTCTCTCTCTTTCTCTCTCTCTCTAAAATAAAGAAATAAATCTTTAAAAAAATGAGTTGTTTACAAAACATAGGCAATACAAAGAGATAAAAGAAACTGTCAAAGGGAAAAGAGGGTAAGGAAATCAAAGCCAGGATGAAATTAATCCAGAGCAATGTATTCCACTTGCTAAACAAATTTGGCTCTAAGTTTCTTAGTGGCCAGAGCAAAGAAGAAAGCACTCCCAATTATGAAATCAGTGCTTCTGTTCATAAGATAAAAGGATGTTTAGTAAAAGCCCTGGTTCTCCTGAAGCTGCAATGCCAGGGGAATTTCTCTTCTGGGTCCTTGTAAGGAGGAATCCGGCAAGGTGGCAGGCTGGGTTATCAATAAAAATTCTGTGTTAAATACAGTGATACATTTCTTTGGGTCGGATCTGGTAGCACCCCTCTATGTATGCACAGTTCATTCAAGTCCATTCTACAAGGAGGCAAATACCTGTGATCTGAACACAAAGTACTCTGACAATCAGGTTTGGTCCTAACGTAAATTTTAGGATATCCAGCAGAATGAATAATTTGCATACTCTACAGGTATTCCCATAAACACTATTTTTTCAAAAATCAGTATTTGCTAACGGACTGGACAGTAGGGAGTTTGAGGTTGTATTCTCCAGTGAGAGCCCAGAGTACAGGTATTCTCTATGATCTAGGGCAAGCACATGTGCCTTGACCACTGGCAGATTGAGGGGAAGGGCAATTTTGTGAAAATGACCCAGTTCAGTTGAGCTCACGGGTGGGCGAGCACCTCTAAGGGGGAACTCACCGCCTAGTGACTGCGAAGCCCGTTTTCTTAGTTCAAAATAATAACGAAGGGGCTCCTGGGTGGCGCAGTCAGTTAAGCATCCAACTTTTGGTTTTGGCTCAGGTCATGATCTCCAGGTCATGAGATCGAGCCCTGCATGGGGCTCTAGCTCAACAAGGAATCTACTTAAGTAACTCTCTCCCTCTGCCTCTGCCCCTCCCCCACACTTGACCACACGCTCTCTCAAATAAATAAATCTTTAAAAAAATATTAAAATAATAACGAAGATCACTAAAAATATGTATTATTTTGGTTTGTGGAGTTTCAAATGTAGTCTCCCGTTCTGTCTGACTTGGTCCTTACTGCACGATGATGAGGCAGGCAGCTACAGTCCTCATTTTATAGACCATTCCCTCAAAAGGAAGAGGGGAGTTCTAAAGATCTTCTTTGAGGGCTGAGATTCCATGATTTTCACTATGATATATCCTGTCTATCTGACCTTTCGGGATGGCAGCCTCGATTATTTAAGATTCACCTATGCTTTTTGAAATACAAATTCTAGTGGGGAGGTGATGGCTTATGTTAGCAGAGCACCAACAAGGTGCTTAGTCAATTTCATCTTGATTTCAGCCCACACCTACACTGAAATCTTCCCTGTTCTAATTCTTCTTCACCGAAGTTAGGATGAAAGCCTGCTTAACTGCAAGTTCAGAAATGTACATTTTTAAAGTTGTCCTACCAGCAGGCAAAAGAGACCAGGACTGAGTGACTTACAACTTTAAAGAGCCATAAAAGACCTTTATTTGGAGGCAATCCCAACCCCTTCATCGCCCTTCACAACATTCATCTTGGGCAGGAAGGAAACGAAGCTCTCACCCCACGGTTCCCAGCCTCAGGGATGGTAATGGGGCATTAGTGGAATTCTCAGAAGCGCCCCGCCCAGGATACATTGCAAATATTAATGTGGGCAAGAGGCTGCTAGGAAGGCCCGGTGTCCCTGAGCTAATTGCCCTGCCCATTATTGTTGCTTCATTCTACAGGGGATTCATCGGGTCACATGTACAGCAACACATGCTGGAGATCGGAGAAGCGATTTAATGGCTGCAAAAATAGAGATGCCACGCAGGCCGGCACACAGCTGTGGCCTTGCCCAGTATTACCAAATTCACACTGGGCCCAGAGCCAGCAAAGCAGTCGCAGGAAAGATGAGCCAGCCACCTCCATAGCATGTGACTATTCCTTCAACTTAGGAAAAGATAAAGCCTCTGTGAAGCATTTACAATGAACGAAAGTGACGATTTCCTGGGTTAGTTTGCATTTCCAAGAATGCTCTCCTCTTCTATCATTTTCCCCCTCTTACTGAGAGAAGTTTTAAAACCAGAATTGGTTGAGTGACGCTAAAGCCTGTCTTGTACCAAAATGGAGCAGCTTATCTTGTGAATGTGAATGTTTTCCCTCCTCAGCCCTGAACGGGAGAGTGCCTTTGTGGGGATAGAGGGTGTTTCAGCCACAGTTTTCCTGTTTTTGTTTTTTGTTTTTTTTTTTTGGTAAACAACAGTCCTCTCCTCATTGTCATCATCAAAGTTCCAGACACTGAAATGGCTGAAAAGCTAAAAGAAGTACACTTTGAACACATTTTGTAAAGGGAAGCAGGAGCAAAGAAGGAAAAGTGTATTGAAATGTTTAAATACATGTTATTCTTTTGGAAGGATTAATGTGCTGTAGACCAATGCTTCTCAAACTTTAATGTGCCTACAGATCACCCAAGGACTTCATGAATAGGCAGAGTCAGACCGTAGGTCTGGGGTGGGGCCGGAGAGTCTGCATTTCTAACACATTCCCACAGGATGCCTGCATTGCTGGTCCGCAGACTACACTTTACATGGGAAGGGTGTAGACCTACCCTTGTTAGCAACACTTCTGTCACTAAAAAGAGATTTCTGCACTATCCTCATTAGACCAGTAAAAAGGGCATTTTGCTCATTTTGCTTCTGTAATTAAAAATGCTAGAAAGACAGTTTTGATTTTTTCTGGTGAGATAGCAAACTCATCTCTACGACATATGGCACATACAAAATCTCCGTTTCATTCTTTCTCTAGCCTCTATCTCTAACATGCACTTTTCACAGCCATCTAGTGTATCATGCTTATTCATTTTAAGAAGACAAAGTGGTAGCCACGCTTCACTCTCAAAAGGGTCCCAGTTTAGAAAATAAATCATAGAATCATTGTACTTATAGCCCGTACCTGCTTGTAGAGTTATCTGGCATTTAGCACACTGTTGTTCTGTAGTGCTTATTACGTCTACTTGTGTCTACATCTTAGGTCTTTGATGAGGTTATAACTTATCTGAGAGCATCCTATGCATTCACTTTATCAATATTTATTGAGTGTTCTTTAAAACAACCTGGGGTCATTGTCCATATACAATTGCAAATTGATTCAAATAGCTCGTAAGATCAGAAAACATAAGTCTATTCAATAAATATCTGGGTAGCAGTGGCAGTCCTGGTAGAGCACATTCATCCATCCATCTATCCATCCACTCATCTTTCTGTCCATCTGTCCATGCCTCCAGCCAACCATTCAAACCTTATTGAAAATCACTCTGCCAGGTGCTGGGCTAGGTCCTAGAAGTACAATAGCAATCAAAGCATAGCTTCTCCCTCCTAGACCTCTTGTTTATTTCTTCACGTGGAAATGTTTGTTGACTCATTTTAAAAAATAAACGTTCTTTCTTTCAGTTTATTCAGATGACAGAGATGTCCTATGTTGGGAGAAATAGGAACAGGAAATGAGTATCTATTGGAATGAGCACAGATCTGGAAATATACAGATGGTGCTTTTGGCTCAGGCTCCAAAATGGCCCAACCCTGGCGGAAGTAACTTCCATCCCCCAGGCCTCAATTTCCTCATCTGCAAATTGAAGGTACTCAGTGATTGCTAAGATCTCTTCTAGTCTTACAATTCTACTAGAGAAGTTGTAATGTTTTCTCCTTTCCTGTTAAAGACTTCTAGGAAGAGAAGAATTTTAGAAAGTTTTGAATAACAGAGGGAGTAAGATTGTAGAAGGCTTTAGGGATGGTTCATTAAAGCCAAGAGACTTCTTGGCTTTTGGCACATTTTCTTTTTTTTTTCTTTCTCAGCTCCACCATCAGTTCACAGTTTACCAAGTTCACATCTTCGCCATCAATCTCTCCCACCCAACCACATATTTTTTCCTTTCCTGGCTCCCCCTCCTGTGCTTGTTCATCCTCTTGACTTTCTTTCCTCACATCTCTCAATGCCATCATACCTCAGTTTTGCTTCTAAATTCTTCTTAAAATATGTATTGAGGTCTAACTGACTTATAATATTATATTCATTTCAGGTATCTGACATAGAATGTATGTGTATAGCATGATTTGATGCTTGTATACATTGTGAAATGGTCACCACTATGGCTAGTTACCATCTCTGTTTCAACTCTTGTGATCAATTTCCATTTTTGTTCACTCAATCCTCTCTTTCTCACCAGAAGCCATTTGATATTTGCCACATAACATGTGTTATTAGTACACATTTTTCATACTTTTTTCCCAGTGGAAGGTGGAGTGGTAGAAATGGTCTATCTCTTGGAAAATCTGCCCATGTGATTTGGTGTATCAAGAAGCTACCTAACATGGTCTGAAAGGCTTATTTTCCTAGAGATTCATTCATTCATTTGCTCAACAGATAGCTTTTAAAGATTTATTTATTTTAGAGAAAGAGAGAAAGTGTGGGGTTGGGGGGCAGAAGGAGAGGGAGAGAGAGAATGTCAAGCAGACTCCCCACTGAGCCTGAGCCCAATTCAGGGTTCGATCTCATGCCCCTGAGATCAGGACCTAAGTAGAAATTGAGAGTCAGACGCCCAACTGACTGAGCCACCCAGGCACCCCTCAACAGATACTTACTAAGCACCTGCTATAAACAGCATTGTGTCAAAGCACAGGGACAGGGTTTGAAAAGAAGGACAAGATATGATTTTTCTCTTTTTTTTTTTTTAAAGATTTTATTTATTTATTTGAGAGAGAGAGACAGAGAGAGAGCATTAGAAGGGGGAGGGTCGGGAGGGTCAGAGGGAGAAGCAGACTCCCTGCAGCAGGGAGCCCGATGCGGGACTCGATCCAGGGACTCCAGGATCATGACCTGAGCCGAAGGCAGTCGCTTAACCAACTGAGCCACTCAGGCGCCCCGATTTTTCTCTTCTTGAAACATAACATATAAGAAGAAAGACTTGCAAACAGAAGAATTACAATGCAGTATGACAAATGAGATAAGAACATGGGGTAGGAGCCCCTAATGGTTGCTGTACCAAACCTTCTCTGGGGTATCGCATTTGACTTCCAAAACACCGTGGTTTCTCCTCTGCCACTTCCTGCTGTGTTTCTAACTTAGGGGCCTTGCATTGGTCGGAAGTAGCTGCATGTTCTGATTGTGTTTTGGCAATGTTAAGCACTAAAATAGCCACAACCTGAGTTGCCATTTTGCAAATAAATACACTAAATGCTTATACAGGTTCTTTTTGACAAAAAGGATCAGGATTTGGAAAGGCAATTTATACTATGCTTTCAAAGCAAAAACCCAAATACTCAATTTTTGGCAAATCCATGGTTGAGGAAATGGGAGTTACAGTGGCAGTGGTGGGGTTCTAAGGGGCAGTACACCTTAGTAATAACCACCTATTCAGAAAGAAGAAGAAAGAAAGAAAGAAAGAAAGAAAGAAAGAAAGAAAGAAAGAAAGAAAGAAAGAAAGAAAGAAAGGAGGGAGGGAGGGAGGGAGGGAAGGAAGGAAGGAAGGAAGGAGAAAGAAAAGAAGAAAGAAAGAAACTTCTGAGATTTCTGTGGATTCAAATCCTATTGATTCTCTATTAAAATTCTAAAATGTTTCAGGTAATAATTCATTAATGTCTATGAGTTTTTACCATTACGTCACTTATTAGAGTAGCTAGGAGAGAGATCCTGAGACAAAGAATCTAATTTTGGGTATGGATCAGGGCAACTATTCTAGAATGGGGTAAGATCCCAAAGAGTAGACTGGGTGGGGGGCCACCAGAGTGGGAAGACCTGGCTAGTGTGAGTGCAGCACAAGGTAAGAAAGGCCTGTGACATCTTGTAGGGAAGAAGGTCAACCTTACTCTCTGCATAAGCTCATCCTTTCCCTGGCTCTAATTACTGGCATGCACACAACCAAACACCTTCTTTTCCAGGCCGGATCTCTCTGGTGAACTCTAGGCTCCTATGACTTCTATTTGATGTTAACCTGTCCCTAGACTTGCCCCTCTTCTTCCTGTCCCTGGTTCCACTCACCCACTTAATTTTCCAAGTGGAACCAAGTGTGGAGCTAGACTCCTCCTTGTGGCTCACCTGCCATCCGTAAGCAGGCATCCAGTCCGCAGTCTTCCCCTCCACAGCAGCACTTTGGCATGTCTGCTGCTGCCCATTCCTGTTGTTACACCTGAGACCTGGCCATCACCATCTCAACACTCCATCAGCTTGATAGATTACTCAGTGATTTCTCCACTTAACATCATGTTTCAAACTGTCCTCTACCCTGAAACTAGTGTGAACCTTCTAAAGCACAAATTGGTTGTATCCTTCTTGTGTTCAACATTCCATTATCCTTAGGATACAATCCAAACTGGTTAGTGCGGCACACCAGGACCTTCAGGATTTGAACCCAGCCTCAAGCTGACTCTTCTCCTGTCCCTACTAGTGGCCTCCAAATTCGAGTTATACCCACCAGTGTCCTGAATGCATGTTTTATCTTGCTTCTGGGCTTTATACATGTTGTCTCCTTGGCTGAGGTGGTCTTCCTGCTTGCCAGCACTTGGCTAACATGTTTATCCTAGGTGTCTGCTTGGGCAACTTCTCCTAAAGGAAGGCTTTTCTCCTCCAATTGCCCCCCAAGACTGGGTATGACATGCCTCTTATGTGCTTACACAGCACCTGACCTCACCCCTCCCAGCACTTAATGTCCTGTTCTGGGAGTAGAGCAGGGCTTGGAGCCTGGTGACATTTCCAGTCATAGGTGCATTAACTGGCACAGAGGGGACACTCAATATTTGATGAGGAAGGAACAAGGAAGAAAAAGGGTTTCTGAGAGTAGGATGAAAGGGGCTCAAAACCATACTTGGCCTATTTATTCATTTTCTTAACCTTTTGCCTCTCCCCTTCTGCTCATTAAGACCATAACACATGATTTTAAAATATCAATTAATAATCTAGAGCTGGAGTGACTTTCCTCCTGATGAAACCAGACTGATTATATAGGTGATGAAAGACTGTCTAGTACTGAAAATTTAATATGTGTAAGAGTCATTCCTTTGAGAAAAAAACCCTAAAACCTCAAAATCCCTCATGAACAATATACCACAGTGGTCAAAGGTTACCTTTTGTCTCTGAGAGACCTGAGTTCAAGTCTTGGCTCTGCCATTTGCTATGACCCTCAGTAAATTATTTAACCCAAGTCTCAGTTTCCTTATCTGTAAAGTGGTCATCATAAGAATATCATAAATTTTTGACGATTATGTAAGGCATATAAAGAACTTAATACATTGCCATTTACTACACAGTGTCAAAAAATGTTGGTTATTATAATAACCACTGGCAGCAGGACTCTGAAAGACTGATTTATTTCAACATCTCTCTCTCTCTTTTTCTCTCACAATCTAGCAATTTATGGTCAGATTCTGAACTGATGGGCTCCAGTCACCTTTCTCCTTCCCCTCCCCCCAATGTCCCCCTTCCAATTCCCATCTGACTTTTGTCCTGGGCATCAATGATGATGTCTCCCACCCTCCCATGGCCAATCTCTATTGATCTGAGTCAGGAATTAGTCTACATAATCATGAAATCTTTGGAGTTCTCCTTATGAGGAACATCATCTCAAATCCTGTTCCAACTTGAGAAAAGACTTACAAATTATATATAGGAAAAGGAGTTTTATCTAAGTTCTAAGTTATCTCTCAGGTTTATGTTATTTCTAGGAACTGTTACAATTAATAAGCAAATATGTATTACTTATGATATTCTACATATGACTAGTCACATCTTTGGGTGTAGCATCTTGTTCTATATTTAAACCACTTTTATTTTGCATTTTAATATTTGATATAGCTAAACCTCATCCTTATCAATATGAGATGTGGCACCAGGGAATTGGGTGATATAAGCAATAAAATCCAACAGTGTCTTTGGCTTAGTGGAGAAGGAGAAGTTCAGGTATTGAGCAGTGATGAAACAGATTCTGTTGGCTGGAAAGTTAGTGACTCTTGTTATGCTGTAGCAAATCATTTGATCCAACTGTCACCTGCTGAATCATGTAAAGAAAGCATGCAAACTGAAGGTGTAGCTAGGGGAAAAGTTAGGAAATATAAAACTTCGGTTTGTATTGTTTGCTTCTTGTGGCTTTTAGCCAACTACTACAATAAAGATAGGAACGTGGGCTGGAGCTATCCTGCCTGCCAGCAGAAATGGAAGGGAATACAGCTTTGCTAAGGGATTGTCTCTGCCTGTGATCTAAATCGATTATGAGTCCTATAACTGGGAGTCTTGCCGGGGTGAAAAATCCAATTACTTTTTTGCCCAGACTGAAGCAGTAGTAAGAAGCAACTGCAAGCTCATCCAGCCTTGGCAGGAGATAAGAACATGGCCACAAGCCCTTTTCAAGCATCTTCCCTATGTATTCAGTGCCAACTCTGGCCATAAAGACAGATGAAGGGTATTGCCATCCCACCCAACTTTTTCATTCTTTGCTTCGAAAGGTCTCAAGAAGAGTCAACTTCAGTTTGAGAAGGAAGGGTTGGCAGAGCATAAAGACCTATAAATAAAAGATCAGAGTTTTCAGGCATAGAGTTTCCAGACACAGTTTTAGGCTGTAGTAACTCACACTTGGAACTGACTGGAAGCAAATAGGTTGGAAGCTTCCTACATTTGGACAGAAATCTCTAGCTTGGCTTGGAAAACTTCTAATTATTCAATTCTTAAAAGAATCCCTGGGTCCCTGCACCTGCACAAGAGAGAAATGGCTGTGGAAACCATGCAGCTCCAAAGAAGATCATATCTTCCAATGTCCATGGCTCAAATATAGCTATGGAGGAAAATGGACAAGGAAGAATCTCCCAGAGGGCAAAGCCAGAGGTCATGGTGGACATTGGACAAGGGAGTTCCTCCAAGGCAGTGGCTACCAGAGGGGCCAATCAAAGCATGTACTCACTGCCAGGACAGGAGTGCTTGTCATTCCTATCCAGCAGGATTCAATAATTGCTATAGATCCATATCCACAGTATTTCCTTTTCCTACCCTTTCTGATGGGAGTTTTATCGTGGTTATTCTGCTCTTACTTCAGCATTTGAATTGCATGTAAATGCAGATCACTTATTTTTTTTGGTTTGTGATTTACCAGACCATGGGGAGCCACATTTGGTTGTGATGGAAATGACATTACCCAGAAATTCTGGATTTTGAGTGAAATGCAGTGAGACTTTGGGGTCATCTCTTTTGCAGAGAGAGATGCATGTGTCTATGTAGGGGAAAAGGCATATGCATGATTATTTGGGAAGCCAAATTGCTAGCTGCCTTCCACAGTCCACTCTTCTTTAATAAAAAAATCCTGAGTTATAACTTGGCACATTATTGCCCAGCTAGAAATCTTTGTATCCCTGCTTCCTTTACCATTTAGGTATAGCCAAGTATTTAAGTTCTGATCAAAGAGATAAATAGTTGAGCTGCAAGGAACCCTCTGGATGTCTCCTTACAAGGGAAGGGCCATGCCCATCCCCCTTCTCCATTGTGCTGATTCGAATGTAGATGTTCTAGTTGGATCTTCAGTGGCCATCTGGGACTATGAGAAGGAGGGCCACAGAGAGCTCAAAGAAGCATGACGATGTCATGAAACTAGCAAATTAGCCCTGAATTGCCTTACCTCTAGATCTTTTAAATGTGAAAGAAATAAAGTTCTATCTTATTTAAGTCATTGTATTTTGGGGTTTCGAGCTATGAAGCTGAATTTAACCATGATTGATGTACTCTTTATGTGTGATTTGGCCAGTTGAACTTTAATAGAAAGTAGTTGCTTTAGTGTTGTGGATTTGAGGTCTGGTCCACTGACCAGCTAAACTATTCCTGGGAAGCTGAAAAGAAATGCCTATGTTGTTTTAGCTTGGAAGCAGCCAGGGTTGGACTGCATTAGGATGCAAAGCTGATAAATTTTCAGAGTTGGAAAAAAATTCCATAATGTTTTGCCCAATTAAAATGATTATAGAGAGTACACTCCCTCTGGCAGATGGCATCTTGCCTACTGTGGAGACACAGGAAAAAATTAAGGGTTATGGTCTGGGGAGGAGCAGCTCTGGTACCCATGCTCTCTGATCTAGCCCTAGTATCCAGTATTAGAAAGAAGGAGTGGTTTCACAGGTCTGATAATTTAGGAAAAAAAAAAAAAAACTCATCAGAAAAGTAGTCACATTTAATATATTCAGTTCGGTGGATATTTATTTTACTTTCTACGGGCTTACATAGGGTTTCTCAACCTTGGCACTATTGACATTTTGTACCAGATAATTCTTCGCCACAGGGGGCTCTCTTATGCACCGTAGGAGGTTCAGCAGCATCCCTGGCCTCAATCCTCTACATTCTAGTTGCAATGACCCCCATTTCAGTTGTGACAACCGAAATGTCTCCAGACATCCCCAGTGTCCCCTGGGGGTCAAAATTGCCCTCAGTTGAGAGCCATTGGACTAACATGAGGCTCAACACTAATTTCATGTTGTTTTACAAAACACGGAGCCTGCCATTAGCTGGTGTGTTGGGTGGGGAAAAGCTACCAGGTTCCTACAGCTGTGACACAGGACTGAAGTACATTTTAGTTACCTGTACTGATAGAAAATTTCAAAAATTGCTATAATTTAACAAGGACCTAATAAAGGTCATGCTCTCTCCTTAGTACTTGCCATTTACTACTTTTTTGGGGGGAAAAGTGTTTTAAAAATATAGGAAAATACGGGGCGCCTGGGTGGCTCAGTCGTTAAGCATCTGCCTTCGGCTCAGGTCATGATCCCAGGGTCCTGGGATCGAGTCCCACATAGGGCTCCCTCCTCGAGGGGAAGCCTGCTCTCCCTCTCCCACTCCCGCTGCTTGTGTTTCTGCTCTCGCTATCTCTGTCTCTGTCAAATAAATAAAAATCTTTAAAAAAAAAATATAGGAAAATACAACAAAACAAAACCTGGAGCACAGAGATACAGAAAAGAGGTTGGTGGTTGCCAGAGGTGGGGGATGGGCATGGACAAAATGAGTCAAGGGGGTCAAAAGGTACAAACTTTCAGTTATAAAATAAATAAGTCATGAGGTTGTGACTTACTTACACAGCATGATGACTTATACAGCATGGTGACTATAGTTAATAATACTGTCTTGCTTATTTGAATGTTGCTAAGAAAGTAGATTTCAAAAGTTCTCATCACAAGAAAATTTTTTAACTATATGTGGTGATGGATACTAACTAGACTTATTGTGGTGATCCTTTTGCAATATACACAAATATCAAATTATTATGTTGTACATTTCAAACTACCCTAATGTTATATATGAATTATACCTCAATTTAAAAAAAAGTACAGGAAAGTAGAATAATAATTTTTATATATTTCCTGCCCGATTTCCTTTCCATCAAAATTTTGATATGTATCCAGTCCATGTATTTTTTAAAGATTTTATTTATTTTAGAGAGAGAGAGAGAGAGCACAAACAGGAGGAGGGGCAGAGGGAGAAGGAGAGAAAGATCTCAAGCAGACTCTGCTGAGCGTGGACCCCAACACGGGGCTGGATCTCATGACCCTGAGATCATGACCTGAGCTGAAATCAAGAGTTAGATGCTTAACCGACTGAGTCACCCAGGAGCCCCACGTTCATATTTTTATACTTTTACTATGGAGGTGTGCATCTTTAGACAATATTTAGTGTTGCTTTGGGTATTTAAGAATATTTACATAAATGGTATAGTATATGTAGCATTTTTGTACTCAAAGTTATATTTTTTGTGATTCCTTATGCTACACATAAATCTGGTTAATTTATTTTAACTTGTATATAGAATTCCATTGTAGGCATGTACCTCAATTTATTCATTCATCCTTCTACAGATGGACATTTGAGTTGATTCCAGTAAATCTCTATTATAAAACAAGACTATGGTAAACATCTTTATATGTCTCTCTGTGCACACGGGCAACACATATAGGGGCTTCTTCAGAAGTAGAATTGTTGGATCGGAGGCTGTGATTATTTTTAACTTTACTGGATAATGCCAAATTGTTCTCCAAAGTGATTGAATCAATTTACATTCCCACTAGCAGTGCATGAAAATCCCTGATTCCCACAATCCTCTCCAGTGCTTGGTTTTATCAGAATCTAAAAATTTATCTAATATTATGGGAGTGAAATGTTTCACTCTGGATTTGCATTATTATGTTTTTGGTGCAGTTGCACTTCTTTTCCTCTATTTGTTGGCTACGGCGGTTTCTTCTGTAGGTTATTGTTCATGCCCTTTGCTCATTTTTTCTATTGGGTTTTCATTAAAATGTTTATTTAGAAGAATTTTAGTATGTTCCATACTAATGCTTTTCTTGTTTTATATATTACAAATATCTTCTCCCAAGTTTTTGTTCATCTTCACTCTTTAAAAGATACCTCTTTTTGCGTTGAAGTTTTAAACCTCAGGGTAGTCTAACTCAGATATATTTTCTTTGATCATTTGTCTTTTCTTGGACCTTACTTAAGAAATCCAAGCTCATAAAGACATTAGCCTATATTTCAAAAAGTTTTCATGTTTTATTTAAACCCTTATCTCTTTGAACCTTCTGGAGTCTTTTTGTATATATGCTATGAGCTAAGGATCTCACATGTTATCTCTTAACCTTATAAGAACCCTATGAGGTAGGCATCATTCCCATTTCACAGATGGGAAAACCAAGATTTAGATAAGCAACTTGGCCAAATTTCATGGATAGTAAAAGGCAGAAGAGCCAGGACTTGAATCCATTTGTTTGGCCTCCAAAGTCCATTCTGTTGAGCAGGTGGTATGATGCCATTCCAGAAAGCCAGATGCTAATAAATATAGCATTTTATTTCTCAAGAAATTTTCTTGCATACTTTTGGAAGGGTATCACCTATCTCTAGGTATAGCCTAGATGGGAGATTATGAGATTAACTTATTTTCCTTCCCGTGAAGAAGTTCAGATCCAATTTGGTCCAGGGTTCTCCCAGCCTTAGCTAGCTTGAAGCGCCAGTGGTCAGTAACCAAATCTTTTTTTTTTTTTTAAAGATTTTAATTATTTTTTAACAGAGAGAGACAGCGAGAGAGGGAACCCAAGCAGGGACAGTGGGAGAGGGAGAAGCAGGCTTCCCACCGAGCAGGGAGCCTGATGCGGGGCTCGATCCCAGGACCCTGGGATCATGACCTGAGCCGAAGGCAGACCCTTAACGACTAAGCCACCCAGGAGCCCAGTCAGTAACCAAACCTTGGACTGAACTGGGAATAGAAGAGAAGTGGAAGTGGCTTTAGCCACCATGGAATCTTGGGATTTCATCTGTATATTTAGGATTCTCCGTAGGTGGATATGATGGAATCAGGGCAGAAAAAAGAAAGGGTACTGAAAAGTCCAGAACAGCTGTTGATAGCACGTGACTATTTTTCCCATCGATTTCTAAGATTGTTTCATAATATAAGACTATTAGCTCCTTTTCTGTGATTTTTGTTGCAAATATTTCCTCAAGTTTGTGTTTTTTTCTTTTAGCTTGTGATATCATTATGTTTTGCCTTATCTTTGTGTGTAGCCAAATCTGTCAATCTGCCCCATTATTTTCTTATTACTTTTATGCTTAGAAAATCCTTACCAGCCTTAGATCCGTTAAAATCACAAACAGTTTCCTTTAGAAAAAACATTTAAAATTTCCTTTATAGTCAGTTTTCATCATATAAACAAAATATCTTAAACTTTTTTTCAGACAGTACTAAACAGTTTAATATGAAAAGTAATTCCCTTCCCTTTATCCCAACCTCCACCTCCACTCCCTGGAGGTATTTACTCTTGACAGCTTCTTGGGTACCAATCCCAGAATATCTGCATGAATGTAGAACATAAACTACATTTGCAGCAACAGGTCAGGTAGTGGACTTGTTCTTGTCGATTTAGAATTATGTGTCCCAAAGCTGATGACTCTTGGATTTCATTTTCTCCAATCTTAAGGGAGCTGCAAGCCTAACCAAAAGGCCACCAAACCGGCCCTGCAGCCACCTCCCTTCACCCTCTCTGACCTATATAAGCAGACGCAGGAAGGCTGTGGGAGGAGGGTTCTCCAGAGCAGGAGTCCCCATTCAGGGCAAGATTTCCTGATCTGGAGTCCTAAGGGATTTGTGGATAGAATTCAGGGGGTTTCTGAACATGCATGGGAAAAATGGCCTGTCCTTATTTTTACTATCTTCCGGCTGAACTATAGCATTTCCTTCCATTATGAATGTAGGCAACAGACCACAGTCGTGTGGCAACAAATGTAACTTTGTCACCAGTAGAAACCATAGATGTTTTCGTATTATATACAGTTGTGGCAGATACCTCAAAATATCATTTATATGCATCACCACTTACAAGTCACTGCTAGAACTTGTTACATAATGTGTTAATAAAGCAGCATACATACTAGAGTACAAATTTTTAAAATGTTTTTGCAAGCTGCATCTAAGAAGTTTCCTTTGTAATACTGCGTATTTTATGTTATAAATTTAAAAACATTATTCTAAGAAGGGGTCTGTAAGTCTTTTGACATAAGACTACGAAAAGAATCCATGCCTAAGAAAGACCTAGAAAGAGAGCATGTGCTTTGGGGTGCTTCACTTAGTGGTCCCTCACAGCCAAATGAAAAGCTTCAAAGTTGTCACTAGCAGACACTGAGTTTTGCCATCTTGCTGGTGCCCACCCAAGGTGGCTGGTTGGGGAGGAGCCTCCTATCCCCCACCCTCAGGCTGTGATGGGCATAGCTGGATAGGAGCCTGGGGGTGAAACCATGAGAAGAGATTACCCTGGGTGCATCTCCAGGGTCAGACAACAGTGCCACGGTGAGACTCCTGGGCCTCCAGAAGAATTCACGTGGGTGGGCCCTCTAGGCACGCGAGCACAACTACCAAGATAGGAGGAGGCTGCAAGAGTCAAGTGAAAATGCTTTTGCCCTATTCTTCTCACCCTCCACCCCCCCCCCAATTCCCGAGGGGTTAGAAGCAGGAGGGAGAGGGAGAGAAGGGGAGAACCATGCAAAAGGAGAACTCCACTCTTCCCTCCCAGATGGACCCTGGGGCCATAAGTCTAGCCCGGGATGGATGGAGGGAAAAGTCTTTGGATGTGAATGGATGTGAAATTACTCTTTGACTTAGCCTGGACTTTAATACACAAACTAGAGTCTTAATGACCAGAATGAGGCTGCTTTTGAAGCTGCATGACTAAAGAGCTGTGTGTTCAGGCCAAGGAGTCAAGAAGAGACAGGAAAGGAAGATTTGAAGGTAGAGTTTGAAGGAAAAAAAAGCCATTTCATGGTGTCCACCACACAGCTTAGACTGTCTATTGTACTGATCTCATGCACCTGTTTATCCATTTGTTCTTTTTCTTTTTTAACACGACTCACTTTTTTTTACCTCACTTACCTGAGTCACATACATTTTTACTGTTTCACTTTTTAAAAACACGTAACCTCTTTAACTCAAGTGGAATTTTGCCATGCTGGGGGTTGGGGGAGAGGGTGGGGGAGGAGGGAGCATGACTTTTACCCACAAGTTAGGAGTCCCATTATGACCAAGAAAGTCCTGGATAGTCTGCACACCTACCTGGCCGGTTTCACTGGAAACATGTCGCCATTCCTCCTGAGACTTGTAGGGCTTTTGCTGATTATAGTTTGGCAGGCTGCTGCTCAGACCCTGGGGGAGGGAAGGAAGGACAGCAGGCTGAGTCACGTGGGAGACACCTAATGTCTACCGAGAATCCGCACCAGAGCTGGGAGGGGATGCCTGGTGGGACACATCGGCAGGACCTTGGCTCAGTGCCTCCTACCTGTGGACCATGGTCTGGACAACAGGGGGAGGTTGACTACCTCAGATGGCTGAGGCCATTAGCCAAAGGGTGGGGTGAATCAGCTGATAGCTTTTGGAGGATCTGAGCACCTTCCCATTGCTCCCAACCCCCATCTCTTCTTGGTGTTGTGGATACTTGGTCATGTTCATCTGCCCATCTCCTGCCTCCCTCTGTGCCCACCAGCCAAACAAAACCTCCTCCCAACCCCACCATTTCTGCCTGTCTTCCCAGCTTCTATCTTTTTTCTCACTTTCTTTCATTTACCTTCTCCATCTTAAATCTTTTTATCTTCCTCTCATTTTGCTTATTTAATGCCTTCTCTCTCATTTTTCTCCATTATCTCTTCTTTTTAAACTCAAAACTGAAAGAATATTGAGAATTTTCTTCCCACTTTAAACCAACCCCACATATCCCTTTTAAACTATTATATATTTAAAATTTTTATCATGGAGTACTCCATACATACAAGAGGATATAAAATAAAAGGGTCCCCTTGCATTTGACATCTAAAATAAATATTACCACCTCCCTCCTTCCCCTCCACACATCGCTGCTACCCTGAATTTTTTTACATATTCATTTTTGCAAGAGGTAATACTCCAAGGAATATTTTTGTGGATTAATGATGGAAGTCTGGGAGGTAGAAGGCTCCAGGGTCAAAAAGCCCCTCTCTGCTCACAAAGCATATACCTTAGGCTGAAGCCTGGCACAGACCCTGGTTTCTCATCCCTTGAATTAGATCATGACTGCCCCCTTTAAAAGGCATGCTGGTTATTTAAGTAATCTAATACATTACTACCCCTTACCAGTGTAGGAAGGACTTATATCTAAACTACTCCTAAAAATGAAGAGAGGATGGGAGATTCATGATTTAACAGCACTTCATGTGATAACCTGGGAGCTTTCATTAACTACAAGATTTATATCAGCCAAAAGTGTTAAGTGGCTTTGAAAGAAATGAGCATAATCACAGATTGTATTAGTGAAAGTACAATGTTCCAAACATAGGAGACACCTGCAAATGCTGTGTTCACAGGACAGCCGGAAGAGCGCCTGCAATGCAAAACATCAAGATGGAATGGTCAAAGTCAAGCTTGGTCAATGCCTAAACTTGGAAAACACGCGATGAAGAAAATACCCCTCTCCGGGAATCTCACAACTGCGAATAAACACATGTAACTTTCTGGGGAAATAGCCTCCCAGCAGGTTTCCCAAATAGGAGCTACAAATGAAGAGGAGCAGCAATGCCCAGCGTGCCCGACCATGCAGGAGCACAGTCAGCCTGGGGTGAGGCATGAGGGTGTTTCCCTGGCCCGCCCAGGTCGGGAGAGCGGCTGGCCCGGATTTTGCCAGAGGCCCATTTCCTTACGTGGTCTCCACGTTTTTAGCTCCTCTCCATTCCCACCCTCCTACAACGTGGTCACCAGGTTTCTTCCTGGAGCACAGATGGAATCATGTCACGTTCCTCCTGAAAAACAGGTGCAGGCTCCTCCGACTTCAGGGTAAGCATGAAACTTCTTAGCCCAGCATTAAACGTCCTGCATGGCCTGGCGTCAGATTCCAATCTCCATGCAACTCCAGGGACATCTCCAGCGACAGACATCTCATGCACGCAGGGGCCTGATCACAGAGCCGCCTTCTCTTCTACCCTGTAGATCGTGCATTTCGCAGTCCTTTGCTCTTACAGAGCCCATGACCAGACTGACTTTCCTTGTCTTCTGTCTCATTGAATTTTTTTTTTTTCTTTCTTCAGCATCAGATTCACATGCTACTGCCTCTCTGGAACCTTCTTTCCCTGAGTCCTCTGGCTCAGGTGATACTCTTTCCTTTGCTCTCACTCAGCAGTTTGTCTTTGACAGAGGCACTGGATTTGCACATCTGTCTGGATGTTAAGCTCCTTAAGGTCAGGGAGTCTGTGAGATATATATTTATATAACCTATAAATATAATATATATTTAAATATAAATATATATACACTATGCTATATATACTATATATTTTATATTTTTAACGTATATATTTTGTATATTACATATTTTTATATTCTTTTTAAAATTATATGCTATATATATATAATTTTTTTTGTAGCCCCTTTCCTCCATCTGAGGACAGACACACTGTAAATGCATGTTAGCTTCTTTGACTACCTAGTGGAGGAGAATGTCTACAGGAAACACAATGGATGTTTCACTGACTTTACTTCTGGCCCCTGTAATCCAGTCCAGTGTAGCTCATGACAAGACTTAAAATTGACTTGCTGGGCAAGAAGACGTTTGGTGCCAGTGCCTAAGCCACTCAGCTTTGTCTCCCAAAGAATTTCCTTCCCTCGCTCAGGAGCATGTAAGGTATATCATCTGGACACAGTTTTGGAAAAACACAGAATTAAGTCTCCATTCTCCATTCTAGAGTTTACCTTCAGCAGATGCTTTTTATCTCATGCTGGTTTCACTGTGCCGCCCAGAATTCTCCTTGATCATTTTGCAGATTACCCGTGGTTGTAGACACTTATTCTAGTAACATCTCAATCCAAACATCATCAGGAAAATATGTTTGTTGGAAGAAAATTGGCTGATGCTTTCAGACCAGAAAAGCTTTTGGATTTTTGGACGTTTCAGGTTATCTGTACTACTATCTCTGCCTTTTAATCCTAATGGTCAAAAGGTGATTGGGTCATTCACCTTTTTCAATGATGGATCCATAATTCCTGAAGGACTGAGTCTCCTGCATGTTGATATTCATGTCTTGGTGTGACAAATATTCCTTCCTCCAAAACAGTGAACAGATTGAGTAACCCTGTCTGTCTGGACTATGGATATACAAAAGGTCTGAGAACAGTCTGGAAATATGCGTATGGGTTCCATATTCTCAGCATGACTTGTTGATTCTGGTGTGTTTGCGTGTGAGCATGTGTGAGTGTGTGTGTGAACATGCATGAGCGCACCCACGCAAAATGAGCTTTCAGGGAAAGTAGATTACACAAAGCTTGAAGAAGGACTGAGCAAGAAGAGGCAGCAGGGCCTCTTTCAGATCTTTGATCTAGGCTGTGTGCCAGCAGAAGGGAGAGTCTGGTTTGGGGACATTCCAGGGGTGGAAAGAAGGATGCTACAGAGGTGGGGTTCATGTGTTTGGAGAAGACAGAATTTTGTCCCACTTCAATCATTCTGATCACTGTGTGTTGTAATTTATGACTTTACGTGGATGACTACCATACTGGACTGAGTAGGTGCACAGTAGATATTAAATAAAGTTGATTTTCAATGGACTTGATACTTAGAGGGAGATTGGGACTTAGGAGGAAAGAAGAGCTCTGGGAAGGTTCAAAGCTGGGACTGGGCTTGGGAAATAGAACTGAGACCAGGTCCAGGCCTGCATACATATGGGTTTGTACTAAATTAATGGGATATCCAAGTTGCTTAAGTCACTTCTAGATTGTACCCAAGCCTGCTTTGGATTGGAGAAAAATCTTTTTTTCCACTTCAAATGGCCACCTGACCTTGTTGCTTTGGAATGGACAAGATGTAAAATGCATGGAAAGGGTCCTGAACCCACGACATCTCTTTAAAGGTGAATAGCTCTTGGATCTCTTTACAGTTGGAAGCAGAAAGCTCTCCCAGCGGCCAAAGTCATCTGTCCAAGGGCTTGCTGGAATTCCTGACAAGTCCTCAGTGAAATGTACTTCCTTTCCCTTTATAAGCAAGAGTCCAGGACTCCTCATCAGGAGTAGAGTGGACACTGTCCTTTCTTGGACCTTCGGTGCAGCCATTTTTTTTAGTTCAGCCAATAGTTAGCTCAGGACCTGAAGCAGAAGTAACTGGAAGTGTCCAGAAACTGCAAGGTATAAGGAAGAAGGCAGTGTAAGGAGAGGGAGGGAACAGGAGAAAGCTGAGGTGAGAGAGACATATGCAAAGATGCCTGTCTTTGAGAGGTGCCACCAAGCCTAGAGAGGGGACTCTGGAGATGGGAAAGGTGACATATGAGGGGCTGAGCTTGAGACAGAGTCCGTCTTACCAGTGAAGCCACTGGGATGTTGAGCGAGCAAATGTGACTCAGATGTGGACCAGTCTCTGGCTAATCATATGGACACAACACTCATTTTCCCGGGTGTGACTGGAGATAAAGAAGGAGCAGTCAAGGGACATTTCATGTGAGGTGGAGTGATAACAACCTAATGAAGAAACATTTTTTAGCTAGTTGAAAAAGAAAACCCTTAAAAGAAATAAACATAAATTCAGAGCCATGGACTAACTGTAAAATCAGTCATTGCCAGTAGTCTAAAATATGAACCTTCTACTCCACAAATGACTTCTGTCAACAGCACAAAGCTTGCTGCCAGGACCCTGAAGGGGAGGCAGTAACAGGCTTTAAATGTGGAAAAGGTTGGTCACATGGAGGCAAGAGCCAGCAAGACTGAAACCAGCTAGTCCTAAACCACAAACACCAGAAAAAACGTCGACATACCATTTGTCACCATTTCACCACTAGCCTTGCTTAAATAGCTTTCATTGAGTGCACTGAGTCCCCAGGTGGCCGCTGAAATCCTCAGCAAACACTGCATTTTATTGTGGTGGCGTCCCACCCGAGAGGGCAGCTGGAAGCAGTTTGTCAGCGAAAATTCAAGAAAGAGAATCCATGACTACTCAGGGCTTACGTTGAACACAATATCAAATAGAGATACTTGAAAATTTTAATTTCTATTGGTGGGGCTGGGGGACTGGATGGAATGGAGAGAGAGAAGGAGAAAAAAAACACCAGGCTTTGGAAAAAAAAGATATTTGGTCAGAGGGATGACTTGGATGACTTGACCATTTTCCTCATTGTTCTGTATTGATTCATGTTCTCCACAGCAGGTGAGCTTGAGTCTCTGAAGGGATGTGTATTGCCAATCTACCTCACAGATGGGCAAGAGGTTCTTTTTGTGTCTGAGAGGACGCCTTAAATTTTCTTCTCAATAAATATGTAAGATTTCTACCCTCCCCCGCTCACCTGAATGCGTGTTGCTGGGCTAAACTTCATTACTTGGGTTAAAACAAAGAAAACTCATACTTCTCTGAAAACCCTTTGTTCAATGGAATGTCCTACTTGTCTCAACTCATCCCACATATTTGCCGATGGCTACTCAGTGTCAAAGAGCAGAGATGAGCAGATAACATTCGGAGATTCTATGGCATACGTTTCTTAAGTTACTAAGATATAAAGTTACTAAAACTCTGCATCTAAATGTATATATAATATATAAGAGGATAAGGCAGAGAGTGTGAGTGTGGACATCAGTTTTGGACCTACCTCCTGTCAGGTATTTTTTGAAATTATATTACTCCTTAATCCTTATGACATTGAGTTATCCTTTAGTTCCCTCATTTTATGAAGAAAGGAATGGAGTCTCAGAGTAACCCATTCACAATCACTTTAAGGATAATGAACACATTGTACATGAAAATTTGAGGTCTTTTCGAGACACACTGGCTGCCATGATGCTGTGATTGTGTGAGGAGTTTCAGCAGTTTGAATGTTACCAGAATGAGAGCTAACTTTATGATACATTCATTGTTTTTTTTTAAATTTTTATTTATTTATTTGAGAGAGAGAGAGAGCACATGAGCTGGGGGAGGGGCAGAAGGAGAGGGAGAAGCAGACTCCCCACTGAGCAGGAAGCCCGATGTGGACTCCGGGATCATAACCTGAGCAGGAGCCCCCATTCATTGGTGTTTTAACCTCTAGAAATTGCACTAATGGTGGCAGAGGGGATAATACTAGAGAAACATTTTGGGGATCACATTGGTAATGATTTCCTGACATTCCTTTGACAAGAATGGACACACTTTGGAAAAGCATGAAGACTCTCCCTTTCGATAAGAGCAGGTTGCTTCGGAGTAAAAATGTTGGCGGGATACTGTAGAGACAGCCCAACAGTGTAACCCTCACATTATTTTGTTGGAGTTATTAAGGGAGCGAATAGATGCACGACTCAAACTCAGGCCCAATCATGAAAGTAGCAGAGGTAAATACTTTAATATTTAGACAAATATCTCTTTAACTCTTAGGATTCATTCATTTTAATTTAACTAAAGACAGACCAAGCCCAGAGGCATAAAGAACTAAATGCAATTTCTATTTACTTCAACAAGGACTAGTTAGATCTCAAAACTCAGTTTTTTGGTACTAGCAAGTTATCTCAGGGAAATGGTATGTGTGTGTCTAAAATAATGCTTTAAAGGGCACCTGGGTGACACAGTCCTTTAAGCTTCTGACTCATGCTTCCGGCTCAGGTCATGACCTCAGGGTCCTGGGATTGAGCCCCGTGTTGAGCTCCTCACTTGGCAGGGAGTCTGCTTGTCTCCCTCTCCCTCTGCCCCTCCCCCCTTGTACTCATTCTCTTTCTCCTCTCTCAAATAAATAAATAAATCTTTAAAAATAAAATATAATAAAATAATAATGCTTTAAGGGGTGCCTGGCTGGCTCAGTTGGTAGAGCATGCTATTCTTAATCTCAGGGTTGTGAGTTCAAGCCCCACATTAGGTGTGATGCCTACCTAAAATAAAATTCAACAAAAAACAATGCTTTAAGATTTCTCCCATATTTTAAAATCTAATTTTTAAAAAAGATTTCATTTATTTATTTGAGAGAGAGAAAACGAGAGAGAGAGAGAGAAGCAGACTCCTTACTGAGCAGAGAGCCGGACACAGGGGCTTGACCCCAGGACCCTGAGATCATGACCTGAGCTGTAGGCAGATACTTAACCGACTGAGCCACCCAGGCACCCCTCTCCCATATTTTAAATTGCTAGAAGCAGAAACCAGGCTTATGTCTCTTTGGACCCCTGCAGACCCACTCTCTGTCCTGCTCCATGGCCTGGGATGTTGACAGATGAGAACTCCATCAAAAGGCTTCCTTCCTCTGCTTTCTAGTTGGATTCAGACAAGGGGAGACATTGTTGCAAATCTGGAGAGTGGGAGGAGAGAGAGGTCTAGGTTCCCTCCCTCCTGGGTTATGGTGAATTCCGGAGGACTGCCCTCACTGAACAGTTGCCTTGAATTCTGATAATTATTCCCTCCCCTCCCTCTTCAGGTCTATCGTCTCGCCACTATTGGTAGCCCAGGATCCTGCCCGACATCTTGTTGGGTTCCCTAACTCTGCCCATACCTCTGTACATAAGCTCTTCATGAAACTCTCCTCAAATCACCCTGTTTGGCTGTGCCATCTGTCTCTTGCCTGAACCCTGACCAACTCCTGCTCAGCACGGGGCTTTATACATAGCAGGGCACTCAATAAAGGCTTTTAAATTCAGTGAAAAAGAGTGGTCTGACCCTTCTGATATTTGCATTCAAAGATTATTTATCCTACAGTGACCAATTGTCCCTGTTTGGGTCTGAGGGGAGCTCCTAGGATGCGGGACTTTTTGTTTTGGGCAAACCAGGTGAGTTGGTCACTGTAGCATATACCTTTTAAAATATCCCATTGGTTTTGAAAAAGATTACCTTATCTTTTTTTTTTTTAAAGATTTTATTTATTTATTTGAGAGAGAGGATGAGAGGAGAGAGAGAGTACATGAGAGGGGGGAGGGTCAGAGGGAGAAGCGGACTCCCCGCTGAGCAGGGAGCCCGACGCGGGACTCGATCCCGGGACTCCAGGATCATGACCTGAGCCGAAGGCAGTCGCTTAACCAACTGAGCCACCCAGGCGCCCAAGATTACCTTATCTTTGAAAAGATTTCTAGGATCATATTTAAGCTAAAGTTACTATACTAACTAGAGTATTTCCCACTAATGAGAAAATGTATGTCTGAAACCTTCTCTTAAGGCACATTGGTGTAACATGAATAGAGGATGCATTATTTTGTCTGTTCAACCCCGTTTACTCTCCAGAGGAAGTTACCCAAGGAACTAGTGAGACATCAGGAGTGATGTATAAATGCTCACTAAGAAGTTTTGAGTGAATAGAGTGGCAAAGTGCATTGCAGTGAGAAACAGGGCTGTTTGAATATGGTTTCTGATTTAAAAAACACTTTTGGGCATTTTAAATGATAGTGTTCTGTATCCCCGTTCTTCCAGCATGCTGTTATCTTGAGAATATAGGAAGATATTCGTGTATTAGGAAAAGCATATTTTATGGTTTTGTGTAACTAATTCCATTTGTTGGTATATTTTAATTCCTAACAGAATTAAGGAAGAGAATTCCTAAGAAAAGAAAAGCAACAACCTCAAACAAAGCTAACATTTTAAGAAGAAATCTTTATTTACATGTTGGATATAGTTGGATCATTATATTTTTTTTCCCAAGAGAAACATATATATTCAATGACAGTATTAACAGCTCTCACACTGCTTTAGTAAATAGGCTACCTGGGAGGAGGAAATTTAATAGGGTTAGAAATCCACCATGATCTGAATGCTTTTCAATTCAAGATATTATTTTCTGGTAGGAGAGCTTTTGACTATTTACTGCGAGAAGCCAGAATTGCAAATATGTATCCCTTTACTCCTGCCATTTACTCTCCGTTTTCTTGATCTGCTTGTTCCCTAAATCGTTGTTCCCTTCTAAGAGTTGGACAAGTTATTTAAAACAAATTGGTAATATTGGCTGTGGTTAAATTAGAATTTAATAATTTACCTCCAGTGTCTTAGGAGAGCTCCCTTCGGTATTATCGCTACACTGAAATGGCTGTTGTCAACATGGTTTTCCAACTATAAACTATTATCAGGCATGTGTGAAAGATATCAACCTAAGTGTCTGAACTTCAGCTCATTGTAATAAACATTTATTGAATGCCTACTATGTGTAAGATGATAATAGAAAATCAAATTTCACAATAGGAAGGGACGAATTCAAACATCAAACTAATGGAAAGAAAACAATCAGTAATCACTCATTTTGGTTACATTTTTTAAAGCGTATAGATATTTTTAGACTGAATTTTCAGGATCGGATTCCTTTTTTCTTTTGTAACCTTGTGAAATTGTAAGAGTTTTACTCAGTGTTCATAAGTAACATTTTTTTTCTTCAGAGAAAGGTGAGAACATGAAATAAGATCCTAGAGTCCCACAGTAAATTTTCCGTAGCTTCTGTGGCTTGCCCACAGATGTGCTTTGCAAGATTAATATGTGATGCTTGTGGCTGATAACACAGTGGAGTTTAACTTTACTGGACTTAGTGATTATTGGGTCATAATCCTGAGTTGTTATTGTCATTGAAATGGACTGCAGAAAGGAACACAGAAGCCAAAGAACCTATGCTTCTGTTGAACAGAGGGGAGGATTTGGTCCAAATCCAAATTTTCTTTGGTGGCAGAGACCGTTTTCTTTCTTCATAACGGCAATAGAAGGTATGTTGGGGACAATGACAAAAGATCTTGAAAATGGAAATTTTGGTGACCATTTCAGTCAAGAAATTGTACTGACGAAAGATCAAGAAAATCTCACATTGCAGGTGGACAGATTATCTGATCTTAACTCAAAATGCCTCATCCTGGCTAATAATGGTGTGCTTTGAGGTTTATCAGCCAAGGGTCAGCCCATCGGAGTTCCCCTGTCTTTGTTGTCTTCATTATAGCTTCATTCCTTTGGCTCCAGACGTCATTTTCATGTTCACGAAAATGGGTCATTAAAAGCCATAAAAAGTGAATATCTTATTGATTAAAGCAATTATGTAATAGTCAGCTCAGGTCTTGTAAGAATGGAGGTCAAGATCGGTGTATGGAGAGGGACTGAGTACCACCTGACATGTGAGGAGTTCTTAAAAGAGGCAAGATGAGTTCAAAGTGTAAACTGTTTGATGTTAAATTTCATCCAAGGGCGATATGTATTAATCCAGTGAAACATATCTTTTGACCTTGGAATTCCACTTTTAAAAATGTATATTAAGGAAAAAATGCCAAAATACATGCACAAAATTGTACGCACAAGGATGTTTATCACAGTATCATTTAAAAGCAGTTTAAAAGTGAAAGTAACCTGAGTATCTATCAATAAGGGGTTGGAATTCTCTGCCAGAACCCTAAATGATGATGCAGTTGTGTATGTCAAGGAAGGCCAGGGTGTATTATTTACAGAGTTAAAGAGAAAATAATTCCAGAAGTTATGTCTAACATCACCCAATTGCTTTTAAAAAATATTCAAGTAGGGCACCTGGGTGGCTCAGTGGGTTAAGCGTCTGCCTTCGGCTCAGGTCATGATCCCAGGGTCCTGGGATCGAGTCCCACATCGGGCTCCCTACTCAGCAGGGAGTCTGCCCCCTGTTCATGCACCCTCTCTCTCTCTCTCGCTCTCACTCTCTCTCAAATAAATAAATAAAATCTTTAAAAATATTCAAGTAAAAAACCAATTAATATGTAGATATTAATTTGCATTAATTGCATTAATTACATAGCAAAGCTTGGTACTTTAAATTATATTATTTCTGGGTAGTAGGAATATGAATGAATGACTTTTTAAAAACTTGTTTGATACTTCTAAGATAAAAAAAAATTGTACAGGTATTACCTTAAAAATCAGGGATACAACAAAACCAAAAAACTTTCCATTTTAAAAACTGAAAGACAACTGTGCCTAAGCAGAAGTCCTTGACTGTAGGTCATGGGTGCCTCAGCCGCAGCAGGAAGTCTCTCTGCTAGGAAATGAAAAGCCCCAGCTGCACATGGGCTCTGGCAACTGTAGCAGTAAAAGCATCCCTGTAGTCCAACAGGAGTCAGGGAACTGAGAACACATTCTTTCCAACAGGACTTTGGACTCTACTTCTCACCCACCCCTCTCTTCCTGGTTTCTAACTCATATCCCCACTGCCCACTGGTGCTTGCATCTGAATGCCCCACTGATTTCAAACTCAACATTCCCCAAACTGACTTGGATCTCCACTCTTTTCTGATGGGATGCAAGTTCTCCCTCATTTGACCTCCCATAGTTCTTTGTAGCCTCTACTGGGACACCTGTCTCTGGCAACCTGTATCATATTGATTTGGACACCTGTCTTATTCCCCTTGCAGAATGAAAGCACCTTGAGGCAGTGGTTTTGTCTTACTCTTGGCTGTCTCCCCTGAAGCCCCGAGGTCTGTGCTCTTCTGATGGGAGGCACCCAAAACCATATACAGTAAATCAATGAAAGAATGGACAGATGATTTCTGCAGGTGGCTAGCTCTCATGACATCGGGGCTTGCTTGTTATTTCTTAGCAAGCTAGAAAACCACTTTCTCATTCTATTTTGCCCTGTCAAAAAATCCAGGCATGCCTTAGTGGAGATAAGGCAGAAAGAATTAGTGCTGCCTTCTCTGATATGTGTAAACACAGGGTGTAGGATGTGCTATCATTTGACTTGGAGGAAGTGGAAAATGGAAGCCAGCCAACTATTTCTTAGGTCATTAAAAGTTATTAAAGAAAGCAATAAGAGACATTAAAGTAACCATTGCAATAAAGTGGAAGCTCTAGCTACAAAAAAAAAAAAAAAATTAATTTAGAGAAGCCAGATGGTAGAAGATTCGGAGAATGGAAGGAGAACCGCAGGAGAGGAGGAGTCGTCGGAACAGCTCCGGAATGATGGCTATGGAACAACCAGAATGCTTCTGTCGAGCCATTTCTGCACAGGTACTAGTACCATGACTATTTTTAAATAAAAGGGGTCCCTCCAGGAATTCTGTCCTACTGCATCATCCTACTGCAACCGATCCGGGTGCTGGAAGGTCTTACCATTGTTTCTCCTCAGAAATCTCTTCCTAGCAGTACTCCCTGTCTTGCCCGTTCTTATTCCTGCTTTTCCCCAGGTTGGTCTGTGTCCTGCCTGGAATGCCATAAAATTCTTCTGGGGTCTCTGCGTTCTCTGATCACCACCTGCAATTACAATCCCCACAAGGGGAATTTACTAAAGTAATTGGAAAACGTAGTCTTACAGCATTTAACTACATTCGCAAGGTCCATATTGAAATTGAGAGTGAGCCAGCATTCTGTTTGTGCCGGCGGAAGCAGTAAATACCATTAAGCACTGCATCAAAGTAGCAATGCATTTAAAATGATAAAGGATAAAAAACAATTCTCAAAATTGTCAAACCTGCTCTTCTTCACCACAGTAGATGTCAATATTTTGCTTGCCTGCCATGTGTAATGAAGTATTGTAATATATATTGAAGAGTTAGGAAGCCAAGTGGCCTGATATTCACCGTGAGGGTCAGAAGGCTGCCATTTGCGGTTATGAATATTTGTTGGCATAACACCTTAAGGACCACCTCGGTGCCTCTCTTTACCTTTTCTAATAGACTAGTGGACGTAACGATGACAAGAGATGGCCCCTGTCCTCAAGTGTAGTAGGGTGACAAAGACATGGCTGAACATCTCACACAAAAGTTCTGAAAATGAGGAAGTCAAGTGGTGTTCAAACGGTGAGTAGGAAGTGAGTCATTCTGAGGTAGGGAGAGCAGGAGCAAAGATCCGGGGGCATGGGCAAGTATGTTGTGTTTTCAGAACAGGGAGTGGGTTGGCATGCTTGTGGCAGAGGGTGTATGGAAACATGTAGTCGGAGATGGTGCTGGAAAGCCTATACCTTTTGGAATCAGTTTTGGATAAATAAAAAACCTGAGGTCATTCCCCTTGGCTTTTAAGACCCTCATCTTGAAAACTATTTTAACTCAGGTCATATATAGCTGAGCAGAACCTAACTCAGATGGCACATTAAGATCACGGTTGCCAACACAGGGAACTAGGAGAAATGAGCTTTCCCTAAACCAGTAAGGAGGCTTAAGGAATTTGGTGGTAGTCCATGCTGCCCTACCCTCCTGGCTGGTACTGAGGTTTGGTGGGAAATGTGTGACAATGACCTTAATGGGCTGATATCATCCACCAGCTTGTCCAGCTGTCCTGACTGGGCTCCATATGAATGGCAGCTAATCTTTTACATCATAGTTTAATTTGAGACCAAATTGTGCTTTTCTTGGAAGCTGCCTTCCCACTTTAAGTCAGGGAATGTTCAGCTTTCAGCTGAAGGAGCTGATGGCTACAGAGCATGACCCCTCCCATCGGGGTTTACCAGCAGCAAAGCTGTAAAGGGGCCCAGGTTGATCTTTGGCCTCTTGAACCATCATGATAATACATTTATTGAGAGCTTATTATATAGCAGGCATAACATGGAGCATTGCGTATGTATTCTCTAATTTAATCTTCAGAAGAGCTCTGTGAGCAAGATTCTATAATTCTTATTTGACAGATGAGGAATTGTAGTTTATAGAAGTGAACTTCCTTGAAGTAATGCTGTTAGTGGTGAAGCTGGGACTTGAATCCAGTTACTCTGATGTTCTTACTCTTATCTCCCTTCCACTGATTTCAGAAAAGGCATTAGAGACATACTGATGGAAAAAAAAAAAAAAGAGAGACATATATAGAGAGAGGTATAAGTATCTATGGAGAGGCAATGTGAGGTTGGGGTTCGGGACATGAACCGTGTAGTTAACCTGACATGAGTTTGCGCACTGGCTCTCTGCCTTCCCTGGGTGACCAGACAAATGACCTAACCCTGCAGCCTTCAGGATCCACATCTGTAAGATGCTGCTAACAGCTGCACGTCCCTCATAGATTGTCTGAAGTGTGAAATGAAATGGTATACCTGCCCTGCCACATGGTGTGTTCTCAATAAATGTGAGCTCTTGTTGTTATCCACGAGGAGTTATGTATGCATTGTCCACCACTGGGATTTTTGTGTTTTACCAATCAAGTACTACTTAAGCTGAAAGAAATGACTCTAATGGTAGAAGTTATAAGAATCTGTACTCAATTATTTTTTTGATTAAATAATATGTAAATATCTACTCAATTGTGAGAAGCTCAAATAATACAGATGACTAGGTTGTCTTTAATCACCTACATGGTGGAATCTGACTCTTTCTCAATTCTGTGGGGGAGCCCTGTGAAAGGGACAGAGAGGTCCTTCCTTGGCACCTGGAAGTGATGCCATGCAATCCGCCTTCTTGGGGGCTGGTTTCCTTCCAGCCATATTGTTCAAGGATCCTTCTCTCACTGCTCCTATTAAAAGCACAGTTGGGGGTCATGTATGTAAGGAATGGAGGTGTCTGGTAGGCAGAGAAGTACCAGATTTGAGGAGGCAGTTCCAACCCTGCTCTGTCCACAGCTGGCTATGTGATCTGAGCCCTCACTTCCTGACTGTAGAATGAGGGTTTGAAGCTAGAGAATTGTCAGTCCCACCTCCAGGGGCCATTTTGCTTGATGTCTTCATGTGATAAATGCAGGAATGATGAACCACTTCCACACTAATGGAGTTTCCCAGGGTCACATACCTAGTTAGTGGTAGAGCTAAGACTAGAAAGAACCCCTTACTCCTAGTTCTCAGGGCCTGGATAGCTGTAACAAAGGAGTGGTGAATGCTGTTCTTTGTTCTCTCATCCCATTTCTCATAAACGGGAGTCATTTTAAGTTCTACAACCCTCTGGTTTTACCACTCTAAAACTTCTCTTTCTCTCTCTCTGAGACAAGCAGAGTTGTCCCAGGCATGAGTGAGTATATAAATAAAGCCTCTTTCTGCCTGGCTTGGAGGATCCCAGTGTGACAGGACACAGGGCATGAGAGAACCCACCTTCAGCAGCTGTCCTGGTCATGAGTGCCCTTCAGCTGTGCCTGGGAAGGTGGCCCTACCCACAACTGTCCTGGCTCTCTAATCATACCCATCAACTGCTGAGAATGGGGATAGCAACCACTTGTGTAGACCCAACCCTTTCTGTCTTCTTCCCTCCCCTTCTTTATTTCTACCTTCACCTGAGACTCTGCCAACAGCCTTGCCCAGGAAGAAATTCAGAGGAATTTCTGGCATCTCTGCCACCCCCTTGCCCCTCCCCAGGAATGAAAATTACTTCAACAACTGCCAGTGACTTGGGATAACAGAGATATTATTGCTCGAGTGCAGAATTCTGGTTCTCTTGCCGCCACACGCTCCTAGCCTGAAATCCTTCAGTTTGATGGCAGCAGAGTCTCTTTCTACTAAACTGTTGTTTTCAAATTTTCTACTGTAATGATGACCTGCCCTCCTATAGCTTCTGCTGAAGTCTCTCACCAGGCCAGTTCAGATATGTAGTTCCTCCATCCTCCCAGAAGACAAACCCACATACACACAAAAAAATGATCAAAGAAGATTTTCAGAAAATAGTCCCAGTGTGTGAATTACCCTGAGCACTGTGGTTCTGGGCTGTTCTCTGGGCTCTGTCACCAAATCTACTGGGTGAATGACCCACCCCTGAGAAAGACATAGGAATCTGAGGAGATCCTAATGTGACAAGACACAGCAAGGAGGGAACCCAGGAGGCGAGAACAAGGAAACAGTCATGACTAAGCAACTGGACAACAAGAGCTATGGGGCTCAGTAGGCTTGAGTAATTTTTATCTTAGCTCTGCCATTCACTAGGTGTGGGACCTCTAATAAATCACTTTCATCATTTCCTCATCTGCAACAGGAGAGGATTGGGTTAAAGTGGCCCTTCTGGAGAAAGCATTCAGTTAGCACACCACCTCCTCCACACAGGCTGGGGGCTGGGGTGGAGGGTGGAGGGGAGACAATCTTCAGCTGTGGTTCTTGGCCTTGGGGAGTTTGTGATCTTGTTGAGGAGACCAGGACATGGACTAGCAGTGGTGATAAATTCGTTGTGTGGGATTTGGTGTTGAATCGCAAGGCTTATTTCCACCACGGGAATTTAGAAAGGGGTGAGAGCAGAGGTCTGGGAAAGCTTCTTGAAGGAGGTAAAATGTGGGAAGGGCCTTGAAGGGTGGTTAGAATGCAAGGAGGGGAGAGGAGAAAGGAAACTTCCAGGTGAGAGAAGCGAAGAACGAAAATAGGAACAGAGCATATCTGTGGAACCAGGAGGGTACTGTGCGGAGAGAAGAAGAGATGCCTACTGGATGAAGTAGCTGAATATAGTATACAGATGGGGCCCATTATGCAAAGCTTGAAAGCCATTCGATTTCCTCCTTCTTTCATTCATTCATCTATCTTGATTGAATATCTATTATGTAAGACATCTATAAGTCTTTGGCTGGGGAGATTTAGGAGTAAAGTGTGCACTGAGAGCTCTGTTCTTAAAAGATTTGTTTCTGGTATCAAGGTTTAGAGGTAAATTTGATTAAACTAAGAGGGACCAAACAAGCAGTGGTTCTCAACCCTGGTGGCACATTGAAAAATTATGGCTCCCTTGGCCCCTTCTCTAGAAATTCTGATTTATTTTGTCTGGGGAGAAAGTCTGAGCATAGTCTCTTCTTTTCCTATTCCTGCCTCCCTCCTTCCTTCCTTTCCCTCTCTTTCTTCCTGCAGCTATTTGAATGTGCTGGGATAAGGGCCTGAAATAAAACAGTAGTGACTGATACGGAGAAGAAATTAAGATAAAGACATATTTTAAAGGTAAAAGTGCCAGGTGCCTTGCTAATGAAACATAGGGAATTAAAGAGAGATTCCATTCATTTCTTCAAAATATTTGTTGAGCACTTACCATATACCTCATTCTGAATCAGAAGCTATAGGAAATTCAGATGGCAAGACCCTGGTCCTGCCTTCAAGGAACCAATGTCTAGTAGATGACAAAGAAAATATCTATAATACAATGAGAATATGGAAATGGGATGAAGGGAATTTTTTTTTAAGGTGTAGAGATATAGAGAAAGGAGAGGGGTATAGGGTCCCTCTAGCAGACACAATGAAGAAAGTTCTCCACAAAGTTCCCATTTAGTGGCAGCTTGATGCACCAGCAGGTGGGGTTGCGGGGAGGGGTCCCCCAGTGGGAGTCACAGTGAAGGAAAAGGTGTGGAGACAGCTGGGTGTAATGAAGGGCAGAATTAATGCATGGCCATGAGCAGCCTGATCCCTAAGAAGCACGTGGTGTGTGGAAGGCTTGGCGAGAAAGGTAGATTATTGCTGGGAAAGACTAGATTTTTTGGGTTGTTCCCTCTTGATTTTTAAATGTTGGTAATGTTTTATTTCTCATCCTTAGTTATGGTTAAATGAGTGTTCATTTTATAAGTATTTCTTTAAATGCACATAAAAGTTTATCAGTTTTCTGCTTGTATATTATCTTATAGCTTTAAAATGTTTAATTAAAGAATAGTAGATATAATCAATGTGATATAATTATTATAAACACAGATGTACCTAACAGTACAATCTTATGTACTGTATCAAATAAATAAACAGAAAAATATACATAAATTAACAACTGTAGTTGAAAATGTTTTAACATGCATCTCTGGGAACTGTGGATCAAATAGAAATAAAAGTAGCATGATATGAATGAGCTGAAAATACAATTTAAATAGGACACATGTATCCAAAAAAACCAGAAAACACATTCTTTTTAAATATACATGGCACATTTACAACAGGAGATATGTATTAGGCCATAAGTTCCAAAGAATCAATCCCATTCAGACAATGCAACTGTGGAATTGTTTTTTGAAAGATAGCTAAAATAAAATCCCACATATTTAGAAACTAGGGGACATATGACTAAGTGACACTTGGTTTAAAAAAATAAGTATTTAGAACTAAATAAAACACTAATGATAGAATTTGTGTAACATAGCTAAAGCAGTACTTAAAGGCCAGCTTATAACTTAAATAAACACATTAATGAACAAGAAAGTTTGAAGATAAATGAGTTACTACTTTACACCCATTAGGAAGACTACTACCAAAAAAGCAAATAACAAGTATTGTTAGAATAATATTAACTTTTTAATTAAGGTATTATTTGTATAAATAAAATTCACCCATTTAAGAAGTCAGATTTTTTAAGGTCTCGAATGCCAAGATAAGGGATTTGGATGGCCAGAGCTCATATAGTGCAGTAAAAAATCCAACAGACTTGGCATTGAATTGTATTGCCAGGTATGTTGATCATGGACAAATTACTTGATCTCAGGGTCTCATTTTCTCATCTTCAACCGTGATAGGACTACATCTCCAGGGGAATGTGAAAAGGATAAAATAGTGTCTATACAATGTTTGGCACATAATAAAGACATATGAGGTATGAGTTCACTTACTATTTTACTCATCATAATCTTCAAGGGAAGGACCATATTCCAAGACATAAGGGGTATGAGTTCACTTTCTATTTTACTCATCATAATCTTCAAGGGAAGGACCATATTCCAAGACATAAGGGGTATGAGTTCACTTTCTATTTTACTCATCAGAATCTTCAAGGGAAGGACCATATTCCAAGACATAAGGGGTATGAGTTCACTTTCTATTTTACTCATCAGAATCTTCAAGGGAAGGACCATATTCCCTGCATATTTGAAAAGTATCCTAGGTGGTTATGATGTACAACTGAAGTTTCAAATCATTGGTGTAGGCCCCGGGGGCCATGGCAGACTTTTGATCAGGGAAATGGCATGATTAGGGCTCTACATGCGGACTGTGAGTCTACAGTAGCACTAATTGGGCCTAGAAGCCTGGGAAAATGTGGAAAGGCAGAGTGTGGAGACCAGGCAGAATATTTGATTCAGAGGGGACAGTGATGAGCTTGGTTTCAGTTAATGTTTGTTTATTCATCAACAAGCAAACATTGATTCAGGTCTACTTTGAGTGAGCCCCTGTATTTCATACAGAGATAAATGCATCTCCACTTCCCTGACTCATCGTTTAAGGAACAATTCTTGGAAGGCTTCTGTGGCCTCTCTCTTCCTTGTCTTCTGGCTGACTCAGTGGTGACATTGGTAGCTGCAGTTTAGGAAAGGTTAGGGGATTCTAGTTGACTGTGGGATTCCACTGTGGCAGAGGCTGGTCGGATAAAGGCTTTCATCTTTCTTTTAGGATCTTCTAGCCTGGGACCCACAACCACTTCTTAGTCTAGATCTCATTCTTAATACAAATCCCTAGACTCAGGTGCTGATTTTTCTTTTTTATAACACCAGGAACTGCCAGGCAGAGTAGAATAAATATGAAACCATGATATCATTCATTTAGCATGATTAGATAGCTATAACAATGGTCACCAGAATGGGCTGCACCGAGTTTCTGCTCATGTTTCCTGGACAGGCAACTTCTTGGGGCAAATATATGCCACCACAGAAAACTTATGCTAGCTACCTATTATATTATCACAAGAAGATAACTGTCATCAAACCTTGAAAGAAGGAACAAAATGTTCCTTGTATCTTATTTATATCCCCATTTTGTCTTGACTTAGGTACATGGTCCCAAGATAGGGTGAATTAAAGTAGGCAAGGTGGTTCAAGAGGGTCCCAAGGAAGAGATTATTGATGTCATATTGGGAGGGAGAATGGAAGCTAACCCTGGCAGGGTTCGGGGTTGGAGATTGCAGGGTGGGCGGAGAGTGTTCAGCCTTATGAGCATGGAAATACTCAAAACATAACTAGCACTGTGTAAGGGGAGTTTGGAGAGATAGATAAGGAATGGAATAAGGCATCTAGCTAGCGTAACTTTATCCTTGCCCTAAGATCAATAAGATGGTATTGAAAACTTTTTAAAGCAGGGAGGTAAAATAAATTAGATTTTCATGTTGAAAAGATCATGTAACTGCTGTGTAAAGACAAGATTAGAGAAGGGATTAGTTCAGGAGAGAGATGACGGTAGCTTGGGCTATGTGATGTCCTAGAGATAGAAGTAAACCAAAGATTTAGGAAGCAGATTTGATAGTCGTTGGTGACGAAATAGAAATGATGATGTGAATCAATGAAAGTGAAGACTGACTGCCTGTAAGTGGTGACCCTTGTGTCCTGTTGTCAATTCAACTCCATAGACTTAAAATAGGCTGCCTCATCTTTTCTCCATGAATCTCCATCTGGCTTGCTGTCCATGAAATATTTGTTTCTCCATAATTCATATTTTGAAACCTAACCCCTAATGTGATGGTATTAGGAGGTGGGGCCTTTGGGACGTAATTAGGTCAACGGTGGAGCCTCGTGAAAGGCATCAGTGCCTTTATAAAAGAGACCCCAGGGAGCTTCCTTGCCCCTTCCACCATGTGAGGGCACAGCGAAGAGACAGCTTTCTGTAATCCAGGAAGTGAGCTCTCTCCAGACACCAAATCTGCCAGTGCCTTGATCTTAGACTTGCTAGCCTCTAGAACTGTGAGAGATAAGTGTCTGTTGTGTAAGCTGTCCAGTCTATGGTATTCTGTTATAGCAGCCTAAGTGGTCTAAGACATGACCTGTATCTGTTAACGACATTGTCACTTGATCTAAAATCTGGACGTAATTTTGGACTTGTACCTTTATCTCCAAATCTGTGATGAATTGGAGTCCAAAATTTTCTCCTTTTGGAATGTCTCTTCCATTTTTCTCTCTTTTAAAAAAAATTCCAGTTCAGGCCATTATGAAATACTTGTCCTTTGGTGCCTACATTTTTTCTCCCAGTTCTGGTCTCCATTGTGAACACTGTAATGCAGTTAGTCTCTTTTACACTTTGCTCTCCCCATTCTATTCCTTCCATAGAACCTTGCAGGGATTCCCCATTGGCCTGAAGTGAAAAATCTCAGTGTCTTGGTTTAGGATTCAAGGCTTTCTGCAGTCTGTTCCCAATCTACTTTGCCACTTTCTGCTTCCCTACAATAGTAGTTTTTTCAACTCTTTTAAAGTTACAGAACCTTTTGTTCAGATGGAATTTTTTGTTCAAAAACATGGCAGCTCCATATGTACAGCATGTGAGTGGAGCTTTTGGTTGAAGTAGGGATGGGGTTGATTTCCTCTCCCTTCCTCCCATTGCCTCCTTTCTTTCCCTACCTGCTTTGTCCCCTGAGATGAATCTGTTCAGAACGTTGTTTGAAGTCCATAGCCTTCCAGGAATGCTCTTAGGTAGAAATAGGTGTTCTCCTCAAGGAACAAGTGGGTCACCAAATCCAACATGTGTTTCCCTCTGCTGAGCTTCTAGTCTGCTTCTCCTCTGGTTGTTTCCTCATCCAGGCAGGGACTCCGCCTCATAAAAGGCCCCCTCTGTGATGTAATATGATCATTTTTACGACACCGCTGTAGTGAGCACAAGAGCAGTTTTGACTAGACTGTTTCTTGTAGCATCCTTCGAGAAGCTGAGACCATCACAACAAACACAGCCCTGTAAAAGCAGTTTTATAAGGACTATCCAATGTGCTACCAGCACTCCCTGGGTCTGATTTGATTTAGAAAATGTTATATCCAGAGCAGTGGTTTCCAAACCTGGGGATGGGGCCCTGGAACTTGTGTTTATAAATAGCCTCCTGAGTTGAGAACCAATAAAATGAGCACTAGGAACAATGAAGGAGGATGGAGACATTAAGCTAAGTCAATGGTGATACCCAGTGATAATACTATGATAGCGCTCTATGTGGATATCATAATTCACAATATATTTTTCTTATGAAGAAACAAGAGTTAAAAGAGTGGAAAAGAACAGGTTTGCAGGGGATCATCTTTCAATTTTGAGCAGATGGAATTTAAAACACCTGTGAGCCAGCTAGGTGCAGGTGTCCAGCAGGTAGATGAAAATTTGGGTCCACGACTCAAGAATGGGATTAGGGCTAGACTGATGTGAGTTTGAGAGTCATCTTTTTGGGGGAGATAGGTAGAGCTGTGAAGGGGGGTGAGATTTTATCTTTAGAAGATTGATTAAACAAATAATAGTTTATTCCTACTTTGAATTCTATGCTCTTATTAAGAAAGAACAAGAAATATTTCTATGTGGCAATACAAAAAAATAAAATCCAGGATAGTATGTTCATGTGAAAAGAACAAGGGGTAGAGCTGTAAAATATTATCTTTTGTCTAAAGAGGTTGGGAGAAGGGGAAAAACATATATCTCTATGCACAAAGGAACTACAAAAATACTACAGAGGTAGGTGGGGTGCCAGGGAGACAAATCACTTTTTCCTTCTTTATTTTTAAATTGTTTAACAATGTGAATTATTGTCCATATAAAAATTAACTTACAACATGATAAAAATGAAGGGGAGATTGTAATAGTCCTGCCATGTTTACATTTTCCTGAGTGATGAAATAAAAAAAACCCAACCTTACCATTTATTACAATTGTTAATCATAAAAGAAAAGAAAGAGCATCTTGAAACAAACAAAAAGCAATAAAGAATTACCATTTTTAAAGAAATTCTTTAAAAAAATTTTTAAAAATATTATTTATTTATTTGAGAGACAGAGATAGTGACAGAGATAGTGAGAGAGAGGGCAGGAACAGGGAGAAGAGGGAGAAGCAGACTTCCCACTGAGCAGAGAGCCTAACACAGGGCTTGATTCCAGGACTCTGAGATCATGATCTGAGCCGAAGGCAGACACTTAACCAACTGAGCCACCCAGGCACCCCAAGAAAGTCCTTTAAATCAATAGAATATCATTATGTTTTTTTGTACTTGTCTATAGACCAGTGGACACTTCATCACTGCCTGGCTGTGGCCCTGAAGAAGTTGCGGGAACTACCAGTTAATAAAGTAGTAAATACAATTTTCTTTTTCTTTTAAAACTGAAGTATAATTAACCTGTGGTGTTATATTAGTTTCAGGTGTACACTATAATGATTCAACAATTCTGTACATCACTCAGTGCTCATCAGAAGTGTACTCTTTAATCCCCATTCCCCTGCCCCCATCATTTTGTCCTCTACAGTTAAGAGTCTGTTTCTTGGTTTGTCTCTCTCTTTTTTTCCTTTGCTTGTTTGTTTTGTTTCTTAAATTCCACATATGAGTGAAATCATAACGATATTTGTCTTTCTGTGACTGACTTATTTCATTCACCTAGCATTATATTCTCTAGCTCATTTATGTTTGTGGCAAATGGCAAGATTTCATTATTTTTTATGGCTGCGTTATATTCCACTGTGTATATGTACCATAAAAGGGGGTGAGCCTTTTAAGGAAGAGGAGATTGAGTCTTTGTGAAATGCCTGCCTTAGGTCTCCAGAGGAAGGAAGCAGGGTGAGTAAAGGAGGTGGAAGATGTGGCCAGAGAGATAGCGTATGCTCAAGTGCAGTCTCATGGTCCAGGGAGGGAAGAGCTTCAAGAAGGTGGGAGTGGATGGTCGATGGGCCAGATACTGTTAACTGCAGTTACTGAGAAGGATAAGGGGTGAGCAGAGGCCAGGGACTATGGAATTCAGGATTACCTCGCAATTTTTTAGGGGTATGCATCCTGGGGAGAATTGTTTTTGCTGGCCTGGGCACTGATGGGAAGTGAGAGGTCCCCTTTTCCCTTCAGGGACTCTACAGAGAGAATTTCAATCTGAAAGCCTCCTGTCCATCTTCCTCCTGCTTTATCAAGAAAATACTAGTTTTAAAGGAATCCAGTCACCTAACAAAGATGGGTGAAACCTAGAAACATGGATTATTGTGGGTGATTCTGAGAGTTAAGGTCCTTCAAAGGGGAGATTCAACTCCTTTTTTGGGGAAAAAAAATTACCTTGAAAAAGAAATCTTTCAAACTTTAAATCTTACATGTAATTGAGGTTCAGATGAAAGATTTACTTCTGAACTTTTTAGTAGTTTAGTAGGTACTTTCAAATTACCATCTCTTTTGATGTATGCTTACCAGCAAGAGGAGTGTCTCCAGAAGACTCAGAATCTGATGGGTTGATCCCAAACCACCTAGAAAGGCTTGAAACAACGGATTCAGAGTGAGATGTTTTTGTGAAAGGAATGTGAAAATAGGTCTGTTCAGGAGCTGATGTCATTTTCTATCTATTGGTAACTTGGTCTTTTTTCTTTTTTTCTGTGCTTAGTACATATATCTATACTGAGAACCTCCTGACCAGGACAATTTTATCCTCATATTAAAAATATTGTGTATATGTATGTGTCGAATATTTGCTTAATTGAATAATTTTTGATTGTATTATTTAGCACGTCCATTATTTTTTTGCATTCTTATCCTTCTTTTTAAATTTTTTTAATCATAAAATATTTCAAATGATACAGAGAAGTAGAAAGAAGTGTACTGTGAGCACGCATATAATCTATACCTAATATTTGGCCATATATGCTTTATATGTAAACATTTTATATGTACATGTACATATATATTTCTCAAAACTATTTAAAAATTAAATTACATCCACCCAGAAGCTTCACCTCTAAATACTTCAGCATACCTCTCTAAAAATGACATTCTTCCACATATCCACAATACCAGCATCGCATCTAACTAAACTAACAATTTTCCAGACTATATTTAAATTTCCTCAGTTGTTCCCCAAATGTCTTGTTATATCTTGTTTGTTCAAAACAGGATCCAACCAAGAACATCCCACTTTCTCTAGAACCGTCATTCCTCCCCCCTTCTCCCAAATATATTGACGTGCTGAAGTGATTGGACCACTTCTCTTAAGAAGGTCCCACATTGTGGGTTTGTCTGATGGTTTCCTCGTGGTACTTTTTAGCTTGTTCCTCTGTTCTCTGTATTTCCTATATCTGGAAATTATAAAGATCAAAAGCTTGATTAGATTAAAATTAAACAAGTTTGTCAAGAACACTTCATTAGTGATGCTGTGCACTTCATATTGTTTCAGAACAACACACTTCCAATACCTCTGAAGACTCTGTGTTTCCCTTTCCTATACCACCCCTGCCTCTTCCCACCAGAGACAGCGATTATCCTGAATTCTCTATTGACCATGTCCTGGATTTTCTTTACAGTTCTATCACATACCTATGTATCTCCAAACAATATATTGTTTAGTTTTAAACTCGTGTAAGTGAAATCATAGTGGATATTTTTTTGTGAGTTATTTTCATTCAATGCTAATTTTGCAACTTATCCATGTCGATAAGTGAAGTTAGAGGTCATTCATTTTCATATCTTATAGTATTCTCTTGTATGACTATACCACAACTTATTTATTCATTTTACTCTTGATGGACATTAGATTGCTTCCAGTTTCTTTTTTTTTATTCTTATGTTAATCCCCATACATTACATCATTAATTTTAGATGAAGTGTTCCATGATTCATTGTTTGTGCATAACACCCAGTGCTCCATGCAGAATGTGCCCTCCTCAATACCCACCACCAGGCTAACCCATCCTCCCACACCCCTCCCCTCTAGAACCCTGTTTGTTTTTCAGAGTCCATCGTCTCTCATGGTTCGTCTACCCCTCCGATTTCCCCCGCTTCATTCTTCCCCTCCCGCTACCTTCTTCTTCTTTTTTTTTTCTTAACATATATTGCATTATTTGTTTCAGAGGTACAGATCTGAGATTCAACAGTCTTGCACAATTCACAGCGCTTACCAGAGCACATACCCTCCCCAGTGTCTATCACCCAGTCACCCCATCCCTCCCACCCCACCTCCCACTCCAGCAACCCTCAGTTTGTTTCCTGCGATTAAGAATTCCTCATGTCAGTGAGACCATATGATACATGTCTTTCTCTGTTTGACTTATTTCACTCAACATAATGCCCTCCAGGTCCATCCACATCATTGCAAATGGCAAGATCTCATTCCTTTTGATGGCTGCATAATATTCCATTGTATATATATACCACATCCTCTTTATCCAGTCATCTGTTGATGGACATCTTGGCTCTTTCCACAGTTTGGCTATTGTGGACATTGCTGCTATAAACATCGGGGTGCACGTACCCTTTCGGATCCCTACTTTTGTATCTTTGGGGTAAATACACAGTAGTGCAATTGCTGGATCATATGGTAGCTCTATTTTCAACTTTTTGAGGAACCTCCATACTGTTTTCCAGAGTGGCTGCACCAGCTTGCATTCCCACCAACAGTGTAGGAGGGTTCCCCTTTCTCCGCATCCCCGCCAACATCTGTCGTTTCCTGACTTGTTAATTTTAGCCATTCTGACTGGTGTGAGGTGGTATCTCATTGAGGTTTTGATTTGGATTTCCCTGATGCCGAGTGATATTGAGCACTTTTTCATGTGTCTGTTGGCCATTTGGATGTCTTCTTTGGAAAAATGTCTGTTCATGTCTTCTGCCCATTTCTTGATTGGATTCTTTGTTCTTTGGGTGTTGAGTTTGAGGAGTTCTTTATAGATTTTGGATACTAGCCCTTTATCTGATATGTCATTTGCAAATATCTTCTCCCATTCTGTCGGTTGTCTTTTGGTTTTGTTGACTGTTTCCTTTGCTTTGCAAAAGCTTTTTATCTTGATGAAGTCCCAAGAGTTCATTTTTGCCCTTGCTTCCCTTGCCTTTGGCGATGTTTCTAGGAATAAGTTCCTTCGGCTGAGGTCGAAGAGGTTGCTGCCTGTGTTCTCCTTTAGGATTTTGATGGACTCCTGTCTCACATTGAGGTCTTTCAACCATTTGGAGTCTATTTTTGTGTGTGGTGTAAGGAAATGGTCCAGTTTCATTCTTCTGCATGTGGCTATCCAATTTTCCCAACACCATTTGTTGAAGAGACCGTCTTTGTTCCATTGGACATTCTTTCCTGCTTTGTCAAAGATGAGTTGACCATAGAGTTGAGGGTCCATTTCTGGGCTCTCTATTCTGTTCCATTGATCTATGTTTCTGTTTTTGTGCCAGTACCATGCTGTCTTGATGATGACAGCTTTGTAATAGAGCTGGAAGTCCGGAATTGTGATGCTGCCAGCTTTGCTTTTCTTTTTCAACATTCCTCTGGCTATGCGGGGTCTTTTCTGGTTCCATACAAATTTTAGGATTATTTGTTCCATTTCTTTGAAAAAAGTGGATGGTATTTTGATGGAGATTGCATTGAATGTGTAGATTGCTCTAGGTAGCACTGACATCTTCACAATATTTGGTCTTCCAATCCATGAGCATGGAACGTTTTTCCATTTCTTTGTGTCTTCCTCAATTTCTTTCATGAGCATTTTATAGTTTTCTGAGTAAAGATCCTTTGTCTCTTTGGTTAGATTTATTCCTAGGTATCTTATGGTTTGGGGTGCAATTGTAAATGGGATCGACTCCTTAATTTCTCTTTCTTCTGTCTTGTTGTTGGTGTATAGGAATGCCACTGACTTCTGTGCATTGATTTTATATCCTGCCACTTTACTGAATTCCTGTATGAGTTCTAGCAGTTTTGGGGTGGAGTCTTTTGGGTTTTCCACATAAAGTATCATATCATCTGCAAAGAGTGAGAGTTTGACTTCTTCTTTGCCAATTTGGATGCCTTTGATTTCTTTTTGTTGTCTGATTGCTGTGGCTAGGACTTCCAATATTATGTTGAATAGCAGTGGTGATAGTGAACATCCCTGCCGTGTTCCTGACCTTAGGGGGAAAGCTCTCAGTTTTTCCCCATTGAGAATGATATTCGCTGTAGGTTTTTCATAGATGGCTTTTATGATATTGAGGTATGTACCCTCGATCCCTGTACTCTGAAGAGTTTTGATCAAGAAAGGATGCTGTACTTTGTCAAAAGCTTTTTCTGCATCTATTGAGAGGATCATATGATTCTTGTTCTTTCTTTTGTTAATGTATTGTATCACATTGATTGATTTACGGATGTTGAACCAACCTTGCAGCCCAGGGATAAATCCCACTTGGTCGTGGTGAATAATCCTTTTAATGTACTGTTGGATCCTATTGGCTAGTATTTTGGTGAGAATTTTTGCATCCATGTTCATCAGGGATATTGGTCTGTAATTCTCCTTTTTGATGGGGTCTTTGTCTGGTTTTGGGATCAAGGTAATGCTGGCCTCATAAAAACGAGTTTGGAAGTTTTCCTTCCATTTCTATTTTTTGGAACAGTTTCAGAAGAATAGGTATTAATTCTTCTTGAAATGTTTGGTAGAATTCCCCTGGGAAGCCATCTGGCCCTGGGCTTTTGTTTTTTGGGAGGTTTTTGATGACTGCTTCAATTTCCTTAGTGGTTATAGGTCTGTTCAGGTTTTCTATTTCATCCTGGTTCAGTTTTGGTAGTTGATACATCTCTAGGAATGCCTCCATTTCTTCCAGGTTATCTAATTTGCTGGCATAGAGTTGCTCATAATATGTTCTTATAATTGTTTGTATTTCTTTGGTGTTGGTTGTGATCTCTCCTCTTTCATTCATGATTTTGTTGATTTGGGTCATTTCTCTTTTTGATAAGTCTGGCCAGGGGTTTATCAATCTTGTTAATTCTTTCAAAGAACCAGCTCCTAGTTTCGTTGATCTGTTCTACTGTTCTTTTAGTTTCTATTTCATTGATTTTTGCTCTGATCTTTATTATTTCTCTTCTCCTGCTGGGTTTAGGCTTTGTTTGCTGTTCTTTCTCCAGCTCCTTTAGGTGTAGGGTTAGGTTGTGTACTTGAGACCTTTCTTGTTTCTTCAGAAAGGCTTGTATTGCTCTATACTTTCCTCTTAGGACTGCCTTTGCTGCATCCCAAAGATTTTGAATAGTTGTGTTTTCATTTTCATTGGTTTCCGTGTATTTTTTAAATTCTTCTTTAATTTCCTGGTTGACCCATTCATTCTTCAGTAGGATGCTCTTTAGCCTCCATGTATTTGAGTTCTTTCCGACTTTCCTCTTGTGATTGAGTTCTAGTTTCAAAGCATTGTGGTCTGAAAATAGGCAGGGAATGATCCCAATCTTTTGGTACCGGTTGAGACCTGATTTATGACCTAGGATGTGATCTATTCTGGAGTATGTTCCATGGGCACTAGAGAAGAATGTGTATTCCGTTGCTTTGGGGTGGAATGTTCTGAATGTCTGTGAAGTCCATTTGGTCTAGTGTGTCATTTAAAGTCTTTATTTCCTTGTTGATCTTTTGCTTAGACGATCTGTCCATTTCAGTGAGGGGGGTGTTAAAGTCCCCCACTATTATTGTATTGTTGTCGATGTGTTTCTTTGCTTTTGTTATTAATTGCCTTATATAATTGGCTGCTCCCATGTTAGGGGCATAGATATTTACAATTGTTAGATTTTCTTGTTGGATAGATCCTTTAAGTAGGATATAATGTCCTTCCTCATCTCTTATTACAGTCTTTGGTTTAAAATCTAATTTGTCTGATATAAGGATTGCCACCCCAGCTTTCTTTTGGTGTCCATTAGCATTGTAAATGGTTTTCTACCCACTCACTTTCAATCTGGGGGTGTCTTTGGTTCTAAAATGAGTCTCTTGCAGACAGCATATCGATGGGTCTTGTTTTTTAATCCAGTCTGATAGCCTGTGTCTTTTGATTGGGGCATTGAGCCCATTTACATTCAGGGTAACTATTGAAAGATAGGAATTTAGTGCCATTGTATTGCCTGTAAGGTGACTGTTACCGTATATTGTCTGTGTTCCTTTCTGGTCTATGTTGCTTTTAGGCTCTCTCTTTGCTTAGAGGACCCCTCTCAAGATTTCCTGTAGGGCTGGTTTTGTGTTTGCAAATTCCTTTAGTTTTTGTTTGTCCTGGAAGCTTTTTATCTCTCCTTCAATTTTCAATGACAGCCTAGTTGGATAGAGTATTCTTGGCTGCATATTTTTCTCATTTAGTGCTCTGAATATATCCTGCCAGTCCTTTCTGGCCTTCCAGGTCTCTGTGGATAGGTCTGCTGCCAATCTAATGTTTCTACCCTTGTAGGTTACATATCTCTTCTCCCGAGCTGCTTTCAGGATTTTCTCTTTGTCTATGAGACTCGTAAGTTTTACTATTAGATGTCGGGGTGTTGACCTATTTTTATTGATTTTGAGAGGGATTCTCTGTGCTTCCTGGATTTTCATGCCTCTTTCCCTCCCCAAATTAGGGAAGTTCTCTGCTATAATTTGCTCCATTATACCTTCTGCCCCTGTCTCTCTTTCTTCTTCTTCTGGGATCCCAATTATTCTAATGTTGTTTTGTCTTATGGTATCGCTTATCTCTTGAATTCTGCCCTCGTGATCCAGTAGTTGTTTATCTCTCTTTTTCTCAGCTTCTTTATTTTCCATCATTTCATCTTCTATATTACTGATTCTCTCTTCTGCCTCATTTATTCTAGCAGTTAGCGCCCCCATTTTTGATTGCACCTCATTAATAGCCTTTTTGATTTCTACTTGGTTGGATTTTAGTTCTTTTACTTCTCCAGAAAGGGTTTCTCTAATAACTTCCATATTTTTTTCAAGCCCAGCTAGTATCTTTAAAGTGATGATTCTGAACTCTAGATCTGACATCGTACTAATGTCCGTATTGAGTAGGTCCCTGGCAGTCGGTACTACCTCTTGTTCTTTTTGTTGAGGTGATTTTTTCCGTGTTGTCATTTTGTGCAGAGGAGAATAGATTAATGAGAGAACAAAATGCTAGCAGAGTAACAACGTCCCCAGAAAATATACTCTAAACAAATCAGAAAAGACCTGAAGCAGTGGGAAAAGAAAGGGAAAGAGAGAAAAAAGAGAAAGAAAAAAAAAAAAAGAAAAAGAAAAAGATAAAGATAAAAACAAAAACAAAACAAAACAACAACAACAAACAAACAAAAAAAACCAGAATGTGATCAAATATGATCAGGCTGGTATATAGATCAGTGCCACACACTAGATTTGGGGTGTATTTTGGTCTTTTAGAAGAAAGTGCCTCCCAAAATTTTAAAGAAAGAAAAACTTATATATGTACAAAAATAAGGGTTGAAATGATGAAGGGATGGAATATGACTGTAAAGATGGAAATTATAAAAAATTTTATAAAAGGAATTGATAAGAAGTTGTTTGAAAAAAGAAAGAAGAGGATTTAAAAAGGAAAAAAGAAAAAAAAAGGGAGAGGATGTGATCAGGCAGGGGAAGAGAAAACACCATATACTAGAGATTTAGGGTATATTTTAATCTGTTAGAAGAAACTATCTCAAAATTTTAAAGAGAGAACAACTTATATATATAAGCCAAAAATACGGGTAACTACTATGAAGGGATAGAATATGACTTTAAAAATGAAAAATAAAAATGTTTTTTTAAAAAAAGGGATTGATAAGATGTTGGTTGAAAAAGGGAAAAAGAAAAATTCAAAAAGAAATAAAAAGACAAAAAGACAGTTAAAAAAAATTAACTTGAAAAGACTAAAGAATCATGGTAAAAAAGCCGTGAATTCTATGTGCAGTAGTCCCCTAGCGCTGGAGTTCTGCCGTTCTCATTGATCGGTAAACTTGGTCTTGGCTGGCTGTTCTCGCTGATCTTCTGGGGAGGGGCCTGTTGCCGTGGTTTCCAAATGTCTCTGCCGGAGGCGGAATTGACCCGCCCTTGCCCCCTCCCGGCTAAGTAATCTGCTCGGGTTTGCTCTCCGGGGCTTTTGTTCCCTGCGAGCTTTCCATACAGCTTTGGAGGCGGAGAGTGAAAATGGCGGCCTCCCAATCTCCGCCCCGGAGGAGCCGAAAACTCGGGGCCCCGCTCCTCAGTGCGCCCCCAGAGAAAAGCCGTCAGTCACTCCCGTCTCCCCGGTCTCCCTGGTCACTCCGTGCTCACCCGGCCTGTGACCGCGCGTTTCTATCTCTGGCACCCGACCCCGTGCGGAGTCTCCAAACCCAGCAGATCCCTGCGGTGCACTCCCGCGCGGCTCCTCCCGGGGGAGGAAGGTGAGTCTCCCCGGATCTGCCGCTTGTTGGGTCCCTGCTGGAGGAGCAGGGGCCCGACGGTGCCGCGGATCCCGGTTTATGGCCACCCCGAGCTGAGAGCCCGCGCCTGGGCTCCGCCTCTGCAGCCGGCTTCCCCGCTCCGATACCTGGGAGCTCTGCCGCCCTCAGGCACCCCCGGTCTTTCTGTGACCCCGAGGGTCCTGAGACCACACTGTCCCGGAGGGTTCCACCCCCCGCTTAGCCACCAGAGTGACGTCCCTCAGCGGAGCAGACTTTTAAAAGTTCCGATTTTGTCCTCCGCGGCTCTATCACTTGCCAGAAGCGGCCGATGGAAGCCCCTCCCTCGCCGTCTATCCTCCCGAATATCGCCTCGGATTCACTTCTCCGCACGTCCTACCTTCCAGAAAGTGGTCGCTTTTCTGTTCAGAGAGTTGCTGCTATTCTTTTCTTCGATCTCCTGTTGAGTTTGTAGGTGTTCAGAATGGTTTGATCCCTATCCAGCTGAATTCCTGAGAGGAGACGAAATCCAGGTCTCCTACTCCTCCGCCATCTTGCTCCGCCCCCCCTCCAGTTTCTTGTTATTACAAACAATGCTGCAGTAAATATCCTCATGCATATTTGTGGTCTATGTATCTATGATTTTCTCCAGGGTGTATATCTAGGAGTATAATTGCACGATGTATGGTTTATGCAAGTACAACTTTGCTAGGTACAGTTCAAGGTACAATTACAAAGAACACAATACACCCTGACTCATTAAAAGAGAAAGGGATTTGCTATAGGTTATTGATCATTTACAGAATTGTTAGGAGGGTAGAAGGAACAGATTATAGGCTGAGCTTTTTGGAATGGTTTCCTAAGCTACACCAAACGACTTGGCCACCAAGAAAGCTACAGCTTATCCCGTCAACAGGAAGCTATGTTTTGAATTGAAAGCTGCCAATAGAGTTCTGGCTCCCAAACCATACTGCCTTAGGTACAATTAGGAAGCTACTTCAGCTAAATCAGGAAGCCACTGTTAGAACTGCTGGCTCCAAAACCAAGCTGCCTCTGCTCTGAAACCACCTTTTTAAAACTGAGAAACCACCATTATAATTCCTGCCAACAAAACAAATGCCCCAAGCCCCATCTTTCCCCATTGAATTCTGCTCAGGTCTCACTGAGTACGTGGGTCACGTCCAACCTCAATCGTATCTGGAATCCCAGCAATAGAGGTGTCTTGGAAATGTAGATTTTAGGTTTCTGCCCTTTGCAATGTACGGCGGCCACTAGAAGGAGGTTGGAACAAGACTTGAGCAAACTAGTTCATAGAACGTCAAATTGCTCTCTGTTCTGATGGAGCCCGTGTGTGCTCCTGCCAGCCCCACATGAGAACACTTGTGCTTCTACATCCTTGCCAGTGTTGGCTTTTGTTGGGTTTTTGTGTTTGAAAAGCTATTTTATTGTCATCTTAATTTGCAGTTCCACGGTTAATTATGAGGTTGAGCACGTCTTCGTGTATACATTCATATGTATTGGCCATTCATGTTTCCTTTCCACAGATATGCCTGTTTATGTGTTCTGTATATTTCCTGTTCTTTTTGTTTCTTATTCATTAGGATTCTTCACATATTCCGGATAAAAATTCTTTGTTTGTCATATCATACAATTGAAGCTTGTCTTTTCACTTCAAATGGTGATTGTATTGAACAGAAGTCCTTATTTGTCAATTTTATTAATTTTTTTCTTTAAGGTGTGTGCTTTGATTGCTTGTTTAAAAATCTTTCCTTATCCAAAGATCATTAGGATAGTCTTTTGTATTGTTTTAAAAAGTTTCCAAGTTTTACTTCTCCTGTTTTAGTTCCTGATCCCCCCTGGGATTGGTTTTTATGTATGGTGTGAGGCAGAAATCCATTTTCATTTGTAGGATAACCCTTCTGATCGGCAATGCCAGATTTATCATAGATCGTGTTTTAATTTAAGTGTGGATTAGTTTCTGGGCTCTCTTTGTTCCATTGGTCTGTTTTTCATCCTTGTATTATTAAACACACAGTCCTAATTACTGAAACTTTATAATACATCTTGATTCTGGTGGAACACATTCACCTGTCTCAGGTGTACTTGGCTTCTGGCTCTTCTTTATACATTTTAGAATTAGATTATAAAATTCCACAAAACATCTTAGTGGGATTTTTATTGGGATTTCATTGAATCTATAAAACAGTTTGGAGAGAAATGAGATCTTTAAGATACTCAATATTCCTATCCATGGAAAAATTATGTCATTCTGCTTATTTAGGTCTTATTTAATGTCTTTCATCCAAGTTTTATATCTTTCTCCAAAAGGTCTTGCACATCTTTTGTTAGACTTATTTCCTAGTACCTTATTTCATTGTTGCTATTATAAGTATTTTTTTAAAACTGCATTTCCTAACTTCTTTTTTTGCTGGTATGTAGAAATGCAGTTGACTCATATTGATCTTATACCTAGCAAATTTACTAAACTCTGTAACTAATGCTAATAATCTATAGATACTTGAAGTTTTCTATATAGAACATAATGTCTGCAAATAATGACAGTCTGGTTTCTTATTTTTTGAATCTGTATTCTTTTCCTTATTCTTGCCTTAGTGCACAGGTTAGGATTCTAATACAGTGTTGAGTAGAAGTAGGGATGGTGTGTAATCTTATATTATTCCTGATTTTAAAGAGTATGTGTTAGTATTTCACAAATGAGAACAAGGTTTGCTTTTGTTAGTTTGAAGATATCTTTTTTCATATTAAGGACATTTCTTTCTCTTTCTAGTTTATAAAGGATTATTATTATTATTATTTGCTTTTTGTCTTATGAATGCTCTTTTGAGTTTTATCAAATGCTTATGCTACATCAATTCAGATCACAACATGGTTTTTTCTCCTACTAATGATATAAATTACATTAATATATGTTCTAGTGTTGATCTAACCTTTTACTTCTGGAATAAACTCAATTTGGTCATGAATTTTTTTTCATTTTTTCAATTGCTAGATTCAGTGTGCTAATATTTTGTTCAGCATTCTTTTCATTCACAATCATGAATGAGATCAGTCTTCAATTTTCCTTTCCAATACTGTCCTTCACTGAGTTTTTATTCCAAGCTTGCAATAGCAGATAAAATCAGGCTGGGAAGTGTTCCTCTTTTTTTCTGTCTTCTAAAGAGTTTGTATAAGGTTGGATCAATGGGTTTTTAAAGATGCCGGAGGCAGCCAGTTTGGAAGACAAACCAGTCCTTGGGGTCAGAGACATGTTTGAGCTTTCATCTTTACCACTTAGTAGCTGAGAGCTCTTCGGCTGGTAACTTAACATCTCTGGGACTCGGTTTCCTCATCAGTCAAGTGGAAGTAGTAATACACATTCTCCCTACCTTAAAGGGTTGTTGCACTATCATGAGCATTACATGGGATACTTTATGTAAAAATACAGTATAAATTCTATAAGTAAGATAACCTCTGCCAAAGCTGGCCTTAGGGAAAACACTGTCCTGTGGATTGTTTCCAAAACAGAGTCTTTCTCTGGTACTGCAAATCAGATGAAGGAGCAGAAATGCTCTCAGAGACTTCCTCTCCTTATAAGGTTGGGGTCAGAAACATGACAGTGTACTTCCAGAGGAGATGGTGTTGGAAGTTTCCAAAGTCAAATTTGTAGCATTTCCTGTAGAGCCTTGGAGAGGGCCCAGGTTACTGATTCATTGAATGTCATGGCTGCTCTCATAGATCATCTAATCAATGCAGAATGGCAGCCAAGAAGGTATTAAACTCATATCTAGGAATTTATGATCTCAATTTTAACAGCATGTTAATTTTTGCATGTGTATTTTGATTTACAAAAATAATACCTTCTCATGGTAATGGTACAAGAGAGATTTTAAATAGTATGAAAGAGATAAATGAAAAATCAAAATTTTTCTTCTTCTCTAGTCACGTCCTCCTGTTCTCCTTAGAGACAACTTTTTAAGCTATCTCTTTTTACCCTTTGGGGAGTCACTGCCACAATTCTAAATGATATGAATTTATATCTATTTCTTGATTTATAAGTTTTTAGACAGTATCTTTTGTCTACCCATAACAGTGATGAATTTTTCTTTCTTTCTTTTATTTTCTTTCTTTTATTCTTCTTTACTTTTTTTTTAAAGATTTTATTTATTTATTTATTAGAGAGTGAGAGAGAGAGAAATAGCATGAGTGGGGAGAGGGTCAGAGGGAGAAGCAGACTCCCTGCTGAGCTGGGAGCCTGATGTGGGACTCGATCCCAGGACTCCAGGATCATGACCTGAGCTGAAGGCAGTCGCTTAACCAACTGAGCCACGCAGGCGCCCTATTCTTCTTTACTTTCTGTTAGTCACATTTTATTTTTAGTTTCTCCTAGTTACTACTATAATTATATTTAATAATGTTAATAATATTTAATATATAAAATCTTTAAATAATATTGTGAACTTTATATCTCGACCTATCAATTTTAGCATTTCCCCTGAATTCTCACTATATGAGAGAGAAAACTGGTTCCTCTGCATTTCCCTTCCACTTCCTTGTATCTTCTGACCCCTGCAATCTGTACAGTTACATTTCAAAGTCTTGGTTTATAATATATATTCTGTTCTATAACCTTATATGCCCTTTATGCTTTGCCTATAGGTTGGTCCTAAAAATCAAAAGCCAATATCTAGAGTTTATAATATTGAGATTATATAAATTTGTGTTCAGTGAAGACCATGTATGTGATTGCAAAACTAGAGAAGGAAATGAGATCCTAGGTTAAATTTGAGCTCTTGAAGGAGAAGAAAACTCAAAAATCAGCAGGAAAAGTAATTTCTAGGAGAGGGGAAGAGGGACAGCCTATTGTAACTACTTATTTTATTATTACTTTATGCATCTGTCTTGCAAATGTAATTATCCAACTTTTAAATTATACCATTTCTTTCAGGGAATCCATTTTCTTTACAAATACACTTTTTAGAGCTTGCTGAATTTTTCTCATTATCCTAGGTTCTAATTTGGACCTATTGTTTCTAGACCTGCTGCACAGCTGTCATTCTGGGGTTTCTTTTCATTCTCTGTGAGCTTGAGACTACTATTCCTTGCATACCACGTCACTGTCTTACACTCCTTTCTTGTTTTAGTATGGTGCATACTTGAAAAGCACTTTCAGAGACAATTACTGTGTGATAAATACCTGATTCCTTCCATACACATTAATGTCCAGATTTCATTCTTATTTGTGATTGACAACTCAGTAAGATATAAAATTTTATGTTTACAATAAATTTTCCTCAAAACTTAAAGATGATACTCCATGCTCTTATGGCATTGAGTGTTGATGATAAGAAATCTGATGCCAATATGATTCTGGTTCATTTGTAAGAAACTTATTTTTTTTTCTGGAAACTTTATATTTGGCATTTTAAGATGATGGCTTCAGGAGTGTGTGTGTGAGCATGTGTGGTGTTTTAATTCATTCTTTTCATGACTTAGTGATGTCTATAGACTGGCATCTTTCTTTTGCTCTGGAAAAATTTTAATAATTTTCTGTCTTGCATGCTTTCTGTTCTCTTTTTCTTGAACATCTATTAAGTGAATAATAAATTTTCTGAATTGATTCTCCTAAGTCTCTTTACCTTTTAAATGTGTTTTTCTCTAAATTTCTGCATTTAAAAAAAAAGATTTATTTATTTATTTGAGAGAGAGAGAGCAACAGCAGGAGGGGCAGAGGGAGAGGGAGAGAGAATTTCAAGCAGACTCTGTGCTGAGCACGGAGCCTGACATGGGGCTCGATCTCAGGACACTGCGATGATGACCTGAGCCGAAATCAAGAGTTGGATGCTTAACCGACTGTACCACGCAGGTATCCTAATCTCTGCATTTTAATTTATATTATGAGAGATCAATGTTTTTCTTCTAGCCCTTCTATTGAATCTGTTATTTTGTCAATTTTTAAAATTCAAGAATATTTTCATGTTATCCAATATTTTTGGTGAGCATCCTGTCTTTTTTTCTCCTCCTCTTCCTTTTTCTTCTGTATAAACTATGTAAATGCATTATCTATTACTTTTCTCTTAGATACTGATTAGGAAGTTTTGAAGGTCTCTTCTGTTGCTTGTATTGTCTGTTTCATTTTTTTTTTTAAGATTTTATTTATTTATTTGACAGAGAGAGCGAGAGCAGGAACACAAACAGGGAGAGTGGGAGAGGGAGAAGCAGGCTTCCTGCAGAGCAGGGAGCCTGATGTGGGACTTGATCCCAGGACCCTGAGATTATGATCTGAGCCGAAGGCAAACGCTTAACGACTGAGCCACCCAGGCGCCCCTATTGTCTGTTTCCTCTAGGATATTTTGTTTTTGTTTGTCTTATTCTTTCTTTCTTGGGCTGTTATTTTTTCTTCTGATTATCAGTTGATTGATTAAAATAATTTTTAATTAACTCTCACTCTGAGCCAGATACTGAGCAAGACAAACCTGGTCTCCATCCTCATGGAGCTTGCACTATAGGGGAAGTAACAATTATCAAGTAAATAAATGGATAAACAGGAATTTCAGTTTGTAGTAAGTGTCATGAAGGAAATAAAGTGGGGTAATCTGAAAGTGAGTGATGAGTTGGGGATCCTGTAGAGTGAGTGGTCAGGAAGACCTCTTTTAGAATGGGACGGCTGACCTGACACCAGCAATGTGACAACAGTGGGGGTGATCAATGGGGAAGGGTCAGATTATATAGCACCTTTGGGTAGTCCCTGGTGTAAGGCTTTGATTTAACTGCAGCAGGAAATTATTGGAACATTTTAAGAGGAAGGTGATGATCTGATTTATGTTTTTAATGATCAGCTCTAGCTGATGAGGGAAGAGTGAGGGGGGAGGATAGGCAAGAATGCCAGCAGGAAACCAAGAGGAGACTTGCAGGGTCTAAGCAAGGAGGATGATTAGGAGGGTGATGGTCAAGAAGGGCCACCAGGAGAAGGTGTCATGAGGGCAGGACAGAAAGTGTTCCAAGGAGAGAGTGGTCCATTGTGATACCTGCTGCTAAAATGTCTTAGAAAGTTAGGACAGAGCAGTGAGCATCACACTTGGCAAGTGAAGATCATTGATGACTTAACAGTAGGAGAGTGGCAAAGGGGAAACTCAGATGGAGTGTTTGCCAGGGTCTGGACCTCATAACTGCATAAGTTACTGTAGTAGTGGACTTATCACTTTCTATTGGTAGCTTGGAATTAAAAATTCCTTTAATATTTGTTCCTAACCCAAAACACTTTTTAGAACTGTCCATATTTTTTCCAAAGCCCTCCCCTTTTCTGAATGTTTCCCTTTTATTCTTACTATTAGATCAGAAATCACCTCCAGTGAGGAACAAATGGTTTTCAAAATCTCTATTTACCTCCATGTAGTTCCTGATTATTTATAGCCACAAAGGCTCTTAAAATTCACTTTGTTAAATGGGGTATGTGTGGGGACTGGGGCTTCTTTCAGACTGCTGCTGCTGAAGCCAGGGAAAAGTGAGGCTAGAGCAGGTGGTAGGGAATTATCAGGAAATGGATGAAGTTATCGAAGCTGTGATATGCTTTTGGGTGCATTCAATATTTAAAATCCAGAAATTAAACCATGAATCCATAAACTTTCCTTTAAAACCTAAAAACAAAAAGCATGGGTTTATTTCCAAAGTATCTAACATACCCATTTTCTTTTCTCAAATTCCAAACTCGTTGAAGGTAGTAATCAGATCCAACTGGTGGAGGGGAGTGTAAGAACTATCAAAGTGACTAATATGTGTCTGCAGTTCTAAAGGTATGATTTCATTTAATCCCATCAACAGTCCTAGGTGGTAGATTATGTGTTTTACAAATGAGGCAATTGAGCCTTGGACAGTGGACACCTAGCCATGGTCACACAGCTAATGACAAACATATGTGGTAGTCAAACCCACTTCTAATCCAAAGCCCATGTTCATCCATTCCTTTTTCTTTTTTTTATAATTTAGCTTTCATTTTTATTAAAAATATAGATGCATAAGGATACAAATATAGAACTAATTCTACATGGGTGATTATAAGATATAGCAGTTCTCTGTCTCACTCTCCAGAAGCATCCACTTTCAATGCCCACCTGATTCTTTTGACATTCATTTCTAAATTTGTAAGTAATCTATTTCTTTGTTATTTAAAAAAAATTGGAAATTAAGTATTTACCTCACACATGGAATACAAGGACTTTATTCTTTATTACCCACCTATTCCCTAGCACACAATTCACCTTCTCCATTCTTCCATTATAATTAAATTATAATTTTGGTTAGCTCATTATTCAGAGTTTATTATGACAATGGATGCTGAATCATGCAATATACAATTATTTCTTTCTGTTGTATCTTTTTGTTTTCCTGAGAGTTAATAATTGCCTTCTTGTTTCATTTGCTTAGTTTTCTTTTTCTTTTCTTTTCTTTTTTTAAAGTGCTTTTTTAGAAAAAGATTTTATTTATTTACTTGAGAGAGAGAGAGAGAACACAGAGGGAGAGGGACAAGCAGACCCCCACTGAGTAGGGAGCCCAATGTGGGGCTCAATCCCAGGACCGTGGGAACATGACCTGAGCCAAAGGCAGATGCTTAACCAATTGAGCCACCCAGGCACCCCCATTTGCTTAGTTTTCTATATACTTGTCACTAATTCGATGTCAACTCTTCTGATATATTCAATTTCATCTTCTCAAAGGAATCTCTTCTGAATCTTCTGATTACCTCCAAACTGGACTGGTTGCTCTGTACACCAGTGATATATCTGAGTTCATCTATTATCTTGATTAATTCTTTCACCTCTTTCCTTGCAAGTCTGAAAAAGTCTTTATTTTACCATCTCATTTAGTTGATAGCTGAGTACAAAACTCTAGGTTTCAAAACATTTTACTTTAGAAATTTGGAGGCTTTGCTTCATTATTTTCTGGCTTGTTACATGAAACCTGTGGGTTTTTTTTTTTTTTCTTCTCCTTTAAAGTTTGTAGGGTCTATTCTCTGTTCCTAGTGTTCTGAAATATCACAATGATGTGTTTTGTTGTGGATCTATTTTGCTTCCTCCTTGGAGACTTGGTGGGTCCCTTTTAATCTAGAAACTCCATCTTTCAGTTCTGGGAGATTTTTCATGAATTACTTTGCTGGTGACTTCTCTGTTTCCTTTTTTTTTTTTTTTAATCATGGACAGTTTTCTAATTTTTTTCCTCTCTATTTCTCTCTCTTTTGCTCTTCTTTCTGGGAATTTTTCTCATCCTAATTTCTATTTTAAGCTATCTTATTTTAATTTCCAAGAATTATTTGAATGTTCTTCTTTCATAGATTTTTTTTTTTAAACAAACCAGAATACTGTTTTCCACTATCTCTCTAAGGATATTAATGATGATTTGGGGAGATGTTTTCTCTTCTTACTTGCTTTTCTTAGTTTGTTTGGGTCTCTGGCTTTTCAGATCAACATATTTTATTGCCTCTAAGACCCTTCGTGGTCCTGCATTCTTGACATTACGAGAAGGTGTCCTTGAAATTATTTGGTACAGTTGTATTATGATTGCCTCCTGGCTGATATTTTTACAATACCATCAATTTGTAACTCTATCTGGACTTTAGAAATGTGCATTCAGAGATGTCAAACATTTGCATCTTAGAATCAATGGAACAGGATAAATATGTTCTTCAAACATTTGGGGATCCTTGCTACTCTGCCCATAGTTTAGGAGTGTGCACCAAAAATCTGTTTGAAGTGCTCTCTCTGTGATGGTGATGGTGGTGGTGGTGGGCCGAAGGCTTTACTGACAGTGGGCCTTATTGTAAGGTGATTTGGCTTGGCTATTTCATTAGGAAACTCTCTGATGATTATTTTCTTTTGGGCTGATTGGATTCTCAAGAGAAGAATTTTGAATCTTCTGCACGGAGATTGTAAGCCTGACTGCCAGTCTTCCCAGAGTCAAAAAGAGAAGGAAGGGGACACCTGAGTAGCTCAGTCTGTTGGACGTTGGACTCCTGGTTTTGGTTCAGGTCATGATCTCAGGGTCATGAGATCGAGTCCCACATTGGGCTCTGGGCTCAGTGTAGAGTCTGCTTCGGTTTCTCTCTGTCTCCCTCTGTCCCTCCCCTCACTCAAGCATGCATCACGTGCTCTCTCTCTCTAAAACAAATAAATAAAATCTTAAGGAAAAAAAAAGGAGAGAAAGAAGGCTAGGGTCCAATGTATTAAATGTGTACATTGTTTAGTTGTTTTCTTCCATATAGTTTCCCTTTCCTCACTTCTGCCTCATGTTATTTAGTCCAGAGATGTTCAGTTATACCTCACTAGTGAGAAAAGACCTCCAGGTCTTTTCCCTTTGTGGAATTGGGAAGAAAAGTTGGTGGGGTCTAAATGCTTTTCAAACAAACTCTCAACCAAACCTTCTGTTGTTAGTCCTGTCTTTTTCTCTGCTTTTAAAGAAAACCGGTTCTGCCAACTCCTGAGCCTTTTGAAGGTGTATGATGAATCAGGCTGCCCCTTTGCTTTCCTTACTGTTGGCTCAGGTTAGCTAAACCACCCCCCTCCACCCCCTATTTTTTCTTTTTTAAAGATTTTATTTATTTATTTGAGAGAGAGAGAATGAGAGACAGAGAGCACGAGAGGGAAGAGGGTCAGAAAGAGAAGCAGACCCCCTGCCGAGCAGGGAGCCCGATGCGGGACTCGATCCCGGGACTCCAGGATCATGACCTGAGCCAAAGGCAGTCGCCCAACCAACTGAGCCACCCAGGCGCCCCCGCCCCCTATTTTTTCTATCCTTTTGGGTCTATGCCTTAAAAATCCCCTTATTGTTACTTTTTTTGGTTTAGGGAGGAAATGGAGGTAAACATTAACATTCAATCTGCCATCTTTAACTGAAAGTCCTCATTTATTTTTTAACTCTACTTATGAGATGTAAGTTCAATTCAGAATACTTGGAAAACAATGAAGAGAACAAAGCGAAAGACATAACCCATAATCTCATCAGCAGAGATTACCACAGTTAACATCTTTGCACATAAGTCTAAATATTTGACTGAGGTTGCTAGAGGGGAGAGAGGTGGAGGGACGGGGTAACTGAGTGATGGACATTGGGGAGGGTATGTGTTGTAATGAGCACTGTGTATTATATAAGACTAACGAACCACAGACCTTTACTTCTGAAATAAATAATACATTATATGTTAATTAATTGAACTTAAATAAAAAAATAAATATTTGTGGGCGCCTGGGTGGCTCAGTTGGTTAAGTGACTGCCTTCGGCTCAGGTCATGATCCTGGAGTCCCAGGATCGAGTCCCGCATCGGGCTCCCTGCTCGGCAGAGAGTCTGCTTCTCCCTCTGACCCTCCCCCCTCTCATGTGCTTGCTCTCCCTCATTCTCTTTCTCAAATAAATAAATAAAATCTTTAAAAAAAAAATAAAAAAATAAATATTTGTGACAAATTCTTAATTTTGGAAATGATGAGTAAACTAGCATTCAGACATTAAGGACTTTTGACAACACATACTGCCAGGTTGACCCATAGAAGAGTTATTCCTATGTACAATTCAATCATTAGCACAGAACACCTATTTTTTAAAAATATTGTCATCAAAATGATTAGTATTCTTTTTATGTTTTTGCCAACCCTGTAGACAAAAAAGGGGGTCTTTTTAAAATTTGCCTTTCTTAAATCCTAGTGACTTTAGGTCTTGTAATATATATAGTCCTATAAAATCTGATATGAATTGTCAATTTGTATTTCTTTTTTCTATGAATTACATTTTTCATTTCCTTTGCCTTATTACCAATTTGTGTTTTTATCTTATTGATTCACAGGAACTATCAAGGCTATTGATTCAGTACTTAAATAATTTTCCATTTGTCTTTCATTTTTCTAAAGGTCTTTTTCATTTTGTAATGTCAAGCAATTGATGCTTCCTTTTATACCTATGTTTTTGTTATTCTGTGCTTACCTACATGGTCTTCTAGTTCTTGTCTGGTTCTATAAGGCATGAAATAAGGCTCTAACTTTAGTTTCTCCTTATATTATTTACCAGTTGTCTTAGCAATATTTATTTAAAATATATTGTCACATTGATTTGCAAAGCTGGAAGCATCACAATTCCAGACTTCAAGTTATATTACAAAGCTGTAGTGATGAAAACACTATAGTATTGGCACAAAAATAGACACATAGATCAATGGAAAAGAATGGACAGCCCAGAAATGAACCACAACTATATGGTCAATTAATCTTTGACAAAGCAGGAAAGAATATCCAATGGGAAAAGGACAGTCTCTTCAACAAATGGTGTTGGGAAAACTGGACAGCAAAATGCAATAGAATAAAATGGAACCACTTTCTTACATTGTACACAAAAAATGAATTCAAAATGGATTAAAGACCTAAATGTGAAACCTGAAATCATCAAAATTCTAGAGGAGAACACAAGCACATGGGCAGTACCTCTTTGATACTGACCGCAGCAACTTCTATCTTAAGATATGTCTCCTTAGGCAAGGGAAACAAAAGCAAAAATAAACTATTGGGACTTCATCAAAGTAAAAGCTTCTGTACAGTTAAGGAAACAATCAACAAAAATAAAAGCAACCTATGGAATGGGAGAAGATAATTGCAAATGACATATCTGATAAAGGGTTAGTATCAAAATATATAAAGAACTTACAAAACTCAACATCCAAAAAAATGAATAATTCAATTAAAAACTGGGCAGAAGACATGAATAGACATTTTCCCAACAAGACATACAGATGGCCAATAGCCACATGAAAAGATGCTCAACATCACTGATGACCAGGGTAATACAAGTCAAAAGTACAATGAGATATCACCTCACACCTGTCAGAATGGCTAAAATCAACAACACAAGAAACAATAGGTGTTGGTAAGGATGTGGAGAAAGGAGAATCCTCTTGCACTGTTGGTGGGAATGCAAACTGATGCAGCCACTGTGGAAAACAGTATGGAGGTTCTTCAAAAAGTTAGAAATAGAACTACCCTACGATCAAGCAATTGCACTACTAGGCATTTACTCCAAGTATACAAAAATACTAATTCAAAGGGATACATGCACCCCAATGTTTATAGCAGCATTTTCTACAATAGCCAAATCATGGAAACAGCCAAAGTGTCCTCGATTGATGAATGGATAAAGAAGATGTGGTATATATATATATACAATGGAATCTTACTCAGCCATAAAAAAGAATAAAATCTTGCCATTTGCAATGATGTGGATGGAGTTAGAGAGTATTATGCTAAGTGAAATAAGTCAGAAAGAGACAAATACCAAATGATTTCACTCACATATGGAATTTAAGAAACAAAACAAATGAGCAAAGAAAAAAAGAGAGGAGAGGCAAACTAAGAAATAGTCTCTTTAGAGAACAAACTGGTGGTTACCAGAGAGGTCATGGGTGGGGGGAATGGGTGAAATAGGTGATGGGGATTAAGGAGTGCACTTGTCGTGATAAGCACTGGGTGATGTATGGAAGTGTTGAATCACAATATTGTACACATGAAAATAATATTGCGCTCTATGTTAACTCACTGGAATTTAAATAAAAACTGAAAAAAAAAATATTGTCACATTGATTTGAAATGACACTTCTCTTTGGATCTGTTTTAGAACGCAGACCATAAACCTTCCAGTACTCCATTCTCCCCCTTCAAAACAGGTGAGTTCCTTTTTCTTCCTGAGTCTCTATTTCTTCATCTGCCAGCGATGTCAGGTAACTGCATTATTCTTGATGTTGCTGTTTTGTGGCCAGATAAGCTTTTATTCATTAACTTCACAAATGTATATGGGCCCGCTACAGTGCTGGTGTTTGTGCTAGGCACTGGGAATACAAGAGAAAATTAAGCAAGCCCCTGTGGTAGTCACCGCAGTAAGCCAAAGACAGAGTTATCTAGGAGTAATTCTGCTGTCTTAGGACAGCTCATTGCTATGCAGGATAATGCGGGATTACAGAAAGTCTGGAGGACATTGAGCAAAATGGTAATGGTAGTTGTTTCTGGGGGTGTGATCATAGTTGAATGTTGATTTCTTCTTTTCTGTTTTGCTTGTAGTTTCTACAAGCATCCACATTATTTTTGTGAAATCATTACTGTTTTTGTTAAATGAACCTCAGTTTCAGAGTTGGCTTCCTTGTAATCCTTGGTTCATAATGATCTCTTGGGTCCCACATTCCCTTTATGAAAAGAAAACAAGGAGAAGGGATCTACAGAGGTTAGTGCAGACCCCAGGGAGGGAGGTTTTCCAGAGAACGTGACAGGAGGGTGTTCCTGGGGTAGACACATGGGGGCGGTGAGGGTCGCAGGTGCAGCAGTCTGGAACAATGTGGCCTTTGGGGAATTGTGAGTAATTCAGCTTGTCAGGAGCTGAGGTCATAAATGGGAGTGACCATGTGTTTTATCTGGTGTAGTAGAGAATAGTGGAAATGAATAATTTTAAGGTCGTGAGCATTTGCATGTCTAAGGATCTCATATATCCAATTAAGCCAGTCCTGTGGGGACATTTTCTCACAAACAGAGGATTAGAGAGTCCTATTAAAAAGTGTAACTTTTAAATATGTCTCTGGTATTATAGTAGTACTGGAGAAATAGACTCTAAGCTGAAGAATCCGTAGGTGAAATAAACAGTATAAATAAATGCATATTTACACGAATTATTAACAAAATGAAAACTTTTACAAAGACCACCTTTCTATCCAGTCTTATCAATTTTTCCCTCTCTAGTGCATTCTTCCCAAGGGACTGCCGAAATGTTCTTGACTCTTCTGTCATCTCTGTGCCTCTCTAATTACATATTGTCTATTCCACTTCACCTTTCCTTCTCTCCTGAATCCTCAGGCAGGCCTTCCACCCCACGGTACCACTGAAACCGTTGTTACCAAAGGTAACAAAGACCTGTGTCTTGCCAAGTCCCATGGTCTATTGCCATCCCTTTTTGCTGTGTCTTTCAGCAATATTTGGCAAGGTTGACCACTCCTTCCTTTTGGAAACATTTCTCTGAGCTTTCCTTCCATTCCATTCTTCTAGAATTCCTGCCACTTTACCAGCTCCTCCTTCCCAGTATATTCCAATCTAGATTTTGGAATATTCTAAGACTCAGCTCTGGATCCCCTTCCAGCCCCACTGTTGATGATTACTCCTATTTTCTCCCTAATGATCTCATTTGCAACCTTGGCTTTCAATACCATCTATATACTGAAGACTCCCAATAGTTTGATTTCTCTAGATGCCTAAGCCCACCTGCTAGCTTGACATGCTCACTTAGCTCTTTATTAAGCATCTCAGACTTACGTGGCCATAACAGACCTCTTGCTTTTCTACTTCCTCATGACAGTTTCTCCCAAGTCTTTTCTGTCTCAGTAAAAGGCACCACCATCTTACACACTCTCCGGGACCTCAAACACAGAAATCATTCCTGATGCATCTCTTTCTATTGCTCCTTACATTTATCCACCTGTCTTGGCAGATTTATTTTGAAAGTGTCTTCCAAATCTGACCGCTTCTCCCCGATGGCACCACTCACATCCTCCTCTAAGCCACTGTCTTGTCTCAGCTGGGGTATTCTAACAGTCTCCGCCTGACCCCACTGCTCCTCTTCCTACCGCTTTCCAGTCATTTCTCTGCAAAGTGGACAGAGTGATCATTGCAAGCAGCATATACCTACTAATGCATTGGGGGCCAATGACAATGAATCCAAACCCCTTCCGAAGCCTACAAGACTCATGCTCAGCCCGCATCTGCCTCACTGTGTATGTTTTGTATATTTCCCACCTTCATATTTCCTTTTCTCTTAATTTTGGCTTTCTTAAACAGAATGAAAACTCTGAGAGCAAGAACCTTGTAGGACGTGTTTACAGCTATATCTTTGACACCTAGGACAGTGCCTGGCACTCCATAAGTGTTTGTTGAATGGGAATGTGATATCTTGTTACCCCTTCATAATAGCCCTGTGACAGAGATATTATTGTCCTCCGTTTGTAGGCGGGGAAATGACATCAAAGAGGCTAATGAGTTTGTCTGAGGTCTGATAGCTATTAAGAATATAAGTGTTGGGATCCGATTCCAGAGCCTTTGATTTTAAAACCAGTGATACTGCCTGAAAAATCATCCTTCTGGAATCCAGAACTTATTTTATAAAAATGGGGAGGGATTCCTAAAATGTCTATAAGCAGATGAGTTAATTTTTATACCTGGGGAAGCAAACACTAGGGAAACTAAGTTTAATAAAAGTGTTAAAAACTATTTTTATCTGCAGAGCTAATAGGATTGAAACAAAATTACTTTTTTAAAAAAAACCTGTAATTAACACATAGTGTTATTTCTGTTAAAACCTGTAGCTTGGACACAGATCCTAATATTGAGTGCACAGAACTCTAGGAAGGGAGACTGACAGGTTGTGTTACATTCAGCCTTGACTTGTCCCACAAAGGTCCCAACCTCTCTGGGTGTCTCTCCATAAATTTTGCTCAAAAATATGTACATGAATGATTTTGCACATCCAGAGCCTTCAAAGGGTTTCAGAGTAAGATAGTTATGTATTTGTACATGTAAATAATCGAGTGTGCCTCTTTTCCTCACCCCTCCAAGACCTAAGTTCTGGAAGCAGCCCATTCTAAGTATGTCCGAAGATCCTTGAACTTTCGTGGCCCACACAGAGTCACCGTGGTTCTGCAGTGGGTCTTGCTGGCAGTCAAGGTGTGCCCTCTGATCTCTTGGCCCCTCATAGAATGGGGACAGAGAAAGGGCTATTTGTCCAAGGAGGTAGGATCTCTTGGAGGAGAAGTCTGCACTATACTCTCCTACTTCCTCACCACACTCTGAAAGTGTCCCCTTGACCTTTGGCTCTGCTTAGAGAATGATGGGTGGGGTGGAGGTAGGGAGGAAGGGATATTCCAGCTGAGAAGTCCAAAGGCAAAAACTCTTTTGTTTCTCTACTTTGATTCTCCAGAAGGTCAATTCCCTTCAGAGTATCCCACCACCAACTGGAAAAAGATATTTTTCAGACAATTGGGGAAAACCTAACATGAAATCTGTATTAGATGCTGTTGATTTTGTTGGGTGGGGCAGTGGTGTTGTGGCTATATTTCGAAAGTCTTATCTGTTAAAGATACATATTGAAATATTTACTGGGAAAACAACATGATGGCTGAGATTTACTTCAAGCTGCAGAAGAAAGTATCTATGTATGTTTGTGGAGAGCGGGCATATAAAACAGGTAAGGTAGAACATTGATGGTGGTTGAAATTGGCTATGGGAGGATTCTTCATATTCGTCTCTCTAGTTCTGTATAGGCTTTTAAAAAACCATTATTATTATCCAAGATTATCCTGTCAGGTTTATAAGCTACCTTTTTTAGTTAACTTAAAGAGCTTAGTGCTGTAGAGGGTCATTTAAGGAGTTTATATAGAAGGAATGTCAACCAAGATCCTAAAGAATGTATACTCTTTTGCTCAGTACTTACAACTAAGTGCTTTAAAATAATCTATTTTGATGACAATGAGTTTTCTACGTAAGTAGCTGTGGCGGTTAATTATGTGTCAACTTGGCCAGACTATTTAGTTGTTTGGTCATGCACCAGTCTAGATGTTGTTGTGAAGGTATTTTTTAGATGAGATTAAGATTTTAGTCACTAGACTTTGAGTAAAGCAGATTATCCTCCATGATGTGAATGGGCCTTATCCAATCAGTTGAAGGCCTGAAGAGAAAAGACTGAGGTCTCCTGAGGAAGAGGGAATTCAGCCTCCAGATGGCTGCAACATCAACTCCTCCTTGGGTCTCCAGCCTGCCCACCTGCCCTGCAGATTTCGGACTTGTCAGCCTCCACAATCATGTGAGCCAATTCCTTAAAAAAAAAAACTAACCAACCAAACAAAAAAACCTTTCTCCCTTTCTCTATACACATATCCTATTGGTTCTTTTTCTCTGGAGAACACTGACTAATTAATAGACTATGCTGCTTGAGTTGTCTGGTCAAGTTTCAATTCTTTGGTGCAAATCTTTCTAAAGGATAGCACCCTTTTTGGTCATAATAAATAGATCCCACTGACCCTAACTGAAACATTCAGGACCACAGTGGTGGTCTGGACTATGGATGAGACCTGTGGGGACAGGGGAGGCATAAACTTAGGGAGTGCTAAGTGCTTCCCATGTAGCTGGCACTCAGTGAACGTGTCATGGTGGTCTTACCTGAAGGGGACCTCACTTTGGGACTGTTTTTCCTTCTTCTCTGAAGAAGATGGCAACTGCTTCAAAGTATAAGCAGGATGGAAAATCAGGCCGTCCTCGTTCTGGGAAGAATCATTGACAGGACGTCCCCTGCAAGGACAGGGTAGGTAGGCCACATCATGTTATGACCTTTGAATGGTCTTAAAAGCTGCCTCACCTCTGGAGTGGGGTCTTCTGGCAGGAAAAAGAAAAGAGGCTTCCAGGTCTGTGAGCTGGACCTGGTTTTTCTTCAGCCTTGGGAGCTGCAGGATACCTGGGAGGGGGAGTTTAAATTAATGTGGGGTTTCTAGCCCTCAGCACTACTGACATTTTGAGCCCAGTAACCTTTTGTTGTGGGGCTGGCCCCGGCATTGTAGGACTTTAGCAGCATCCTTGGCCTCTACCCACTAGATGTTAGAAGCACCCCCTTCCTACCTGTGACAATCACAATGTCTCCAGATGTTGACAAATGTCCTTTAGGGAGCAAAATTCCCTGTGGCTGGGGATGACCGTGTTAATGGGAGAGGCCCACTTCCAAGATCTGCTTCCTTCTGAGTTCAGGCGGGATCCCTATTTCCTGAAGGACCGAAGAACCCCTCCTAAAGGTTTGGTCTCCGTCCCCAAGGTAGGGAAGCAGAGGCACCAGGCTTCACATTAGCATTTTGACTAGACTTGCAGAAACAAGCGCTGCCTGGGTGGGCCATGGGGTGCCTTGGTCACTGTGACACAGTCCTGAGGTTCCCTGGGCTCCTGGACACAGCTCGGAAGCCTGACCACCATAGCGCTGCAGGCCAGAAGTCTGGAACCCCCTCCTTTGCCTGGGGTGGCTGGGAGGCCGTCTGCTCAGGCCCTCCCATCCCCAGGGAGCCCATGACTCCCCACCGCTGTGGATACTCCTCTCTGTGTCTGTCACCCTGGGGTGGTACCCACCCTCTGAGCTTTAGACCCCACCTGCCAAGGTGAATTGCAGACAGAGCACTGCGAGCTGAGCTGGGCTGAACTCTCACAACCCTACTCGTGGCACATTTTTGCATGAGAGCGCTGCTGGTTGCATAGTGCAGAAAGTGTTGGAGGGACTGAGCTTGTGACATTACCTGTCTTCCATTCCTGTCTTCTACCTTCCCACACGCTTGCTCTCCTGATGTGATTTTCCATGCCAACTTTGCCCCTGGGTGTCAGATCATGATGGGGCCAGTGGTTGCCCAACAGTCACACGGCCTCAGGGGTGCTGGACCAGGCTGTGAAGGGCTGGCGAAGCATTGTAGATAAGGCACAGTAAATGCAAGGATTTGGATCTCGTTACCTCGTGAAGCCGGGAAACAAGATCAGAAGAAACTGGCCCACCCTGCGGGTGTCAGGTAATATGGTGGTTTTGGAGCATTTCCACACATTCTTTGGCATTTCTCCATCGAAAGGCGGGCTCTAATTCCCCGCTCTTTGAATATGGGCCAGCTTGGGTGACTCACTGCAGAGAGAGAGAATGTGGCAGAAATGGCACTGGATGACTTCGGAAAGCTGCTTTCAAAGGCTATACAGTTTCTGCCTCGCTCTCTGTCTCTGGCTCTCTGTCTCTGGCTTTCCATTTCTGGCTTTCTATCTCTGGCAGGTGGGGTCTAAAGCTCAGAGGTCTAAACCTCAGGACTGTGTCACAGTGGCCAAGGCACCCCATGGCCCACCCGGGCAGCGCTTGGTTCTCCGTCTCTGTCTCTCCATCTCTGGTTCTCTGTCTCTTTGTCTCTGGCTCTCCCTTTCTGGGGATGCTTGCTCCCGTTTTTAGGCAGCATGGAAAGCACCACGTGGGTGCTCCAGTCATGGCCCTGGCCAAGGCCCCGGCAAACAACCAGCAACACTTGACAGGTGAGGCCCCAGCTTCCAGGTGTTTTCAGCCAGCAGCCTTCCAGCCTCGCTAGCTGATGTCTAATGGACTGGAGATGAGCTGTCCTTGCTGAGACCTGTCCAGATGCCAGAGTTGGGAACAACATAAATGCCTTTGTTGTCTTAAGCCACTACGTTTTGGGTAGTTTGTTATGCAGCTGTAGATAAGTGGAAGAGATGAAAACATTAGCAGGAGGAAAGCTACTGCTCACGAGCACTTATTGTGCATTCAGATCCACACTAAGCATTGTAAACGATCAGCTCATTTTATCCTCATTGCAGTGCTGTAGCGTAAGGTGAGTACTATGCTTTTAACCCCACTTTAGAAATGAAGAAAATAAGACCCAGAGAGGTTGAATAACTTGTCCAGGGTCATGCGGCTGGTGAGAAGCAGAGTCGGGACTCAAAGCCGGAGCCTCTGATGCACACGATAGGTCATGACCAACTGGCAGTGTGGGCGGAGGGGCTTGGCCATCGTGTCCCGGGCTGCTGGCTGAGGGCTGGAGGAGGGGTCCCGGTGTAACTCCTTCAAGCTGCTGGGCGGTGTCTGCTGCATCTTACGCTTCGGCAGCTCAGCTTCCCTTGCTGGTCCCTGCCCTGACCGGGCACCCTGGCTACTCTCTGCTCAGCCCCCTCATCCTTCCGTCTGCCCAGCAGTGCTTCTTAATGTCCTCAATGCGCTTGATGCACCAGCAGCACCGAGCCTCCAGCGCCAAAACTCGCTGCAGGAGCATCTCTGCAGGTGGGACCTGGGGACCTGCCTTTCTCACAAGCTCCCCATGGGATTCTCATGCAGAAGACATCTCGAGATCCATGACCTTAGGGACATATGTAAAACCCAAGGAATCTGTACATACACTGGAATACAATCCAGCCTGGAAAAGGAAGGGATCCTGACACAGGCTGTGGCGTGGGTGAACCTTGAGGACATTATGCTCAGTGAACTAAGCCAGCCACAAAAGGATAAATACAGGATGATTCCACTTAGATGAGGCTCCTAGGGTAGCCAAATTCACAGAGACAGAAAGCAGAATGGGGGTTGCCTGAGGCTGCGTGAGGGAGAATGGGGACTTGTTTAATGGGTACAGCGTTTCAGTTTGGGAAGATGGATGGTGGTCATGGTTGCGTAACTCTGAGGATGCATCTTATGCCACCAAACTGTGTACACTTTAAATTGGTAAAGTTTTATGTGTATTTTGTCACAGTAAAAAACAAACAAACAAACAAACAAACAAACAAACTGCAAGGAAATCCAGAGGGGAGCCTGCACACCTCTTTGAGAAGTGATCACAGCCCCAGTGACCTGCAGCTAACCAACAAACAACCGATTCTGCTCCCCTTCTTGCAACTGATAGAACTGACAGAATCTGCTAGAGTTCCATTTTCTGATGTGCTGGAGAATGTGCAAAGTCCCAGTGGAATTTCGTGGGATAAGTGCTTCCAAAGTACTGAGGGCATTTCCCCCAGCCCCCTTGATTTGGACACCGTTTGTCAACTCGTGCTTGACCTTACATGGCCTCCAAGACAAGGGAGGGTGGACCTTGATGCTACCTTGTCCCTTGGAATTTGTGTAGAGCAATTGCTGCAAGTGTGAGCCAAGATGACAGTTCTGAAATGCAGCATTTTTAAGTGAAAAGGCTTTGATGCTGCAGACTCTCCTCAGAGATGAGACCTGATTTCCCAGAGGGATTCTCTCTTGACAGTGCCGCCAGATCGGATGCAAGCCCCCACGTGCTTCACTTCTACTCTGCGATGTGCTTTCTCATGATGAATCCATAGCATCCTCCCCCTTGTGAACCAAGCCGTAAGTACAGTGGGATTAGGTCGCAGGGGTCGCCGGAACCCTGTTGGCAAATTGTCAGAGATGCAGAGCAAGAGGCGCGCGGAGCCTCCTCAATCGCTTGGCAGCCAGAGCTGCGGAGGGTTTGAAGGGGGCGCAGAGCTGGGAAGACAGGCTCTGTCTGTAAGGTGTTTGCAGACTGGCGGTGGGGAGAGAGGGGGTGTCCACACGAAAAGGGACAATGCAAAGGTACCATGGGAAAAGTTCTGTGAACCGATGGCGGGTGGAACCTTGGAGGAGTGGGCATGGGAGTTGGTGGGTGCTGAGGGAAGGGCCAGTGGAGGAGGGAGACCTGGATAGCCCTGAAGGGTAGGTGGGCTTCAGTCCAGTAGGGTGGACCAGAAGGAGGCACTCCAGGGGCTGCCCAGTACACCAGCTTGACTGCTGCGTAAGGGGAGGCAAGAGAGGCCTCCCGGGCAGTGTTTGAGGGGTCCTCATTCCCAGCTGCCACCCTGCAGTCACACCGCTCTGACAGCGATGCCTCCTGAAATTTTGCCCCCTCACTGCCTCTCTTGGTGCCATCCAGCCTGGGCCCTGCTGGAGCCACAGGTCCACAGGGAGGAAGGAGTTGGCCAGCATGCACATGGTTGTGGGGTAGTGAGGACCAAAGCTGGCTCCACACACGTCCCACCGGAGGAGGCTGGCTCAGGGCTCAGCTGGAGGCCACATCTCAGAGTCTTCTGTCAAAAGTCACTGGTTCCCAAGCTACAATAGTTAGTGACCTAAATGAAGTCAGCTTTTGATTTTTGCCCTTTGGTGATGGGGGCTCTTGCTCTGCATTTCCCTTCTTTGGGAAGTTTTGGTCTTCTGTCTTGGGCACCATCCATTGAGGCCAGGTATGGAATAGATAGCTATGTCCTCTTCTTGAGGATACTGTTGCAACTGATGTGCATTCTGGGGTGTGGCGTGTGTGGAGGTGGGCCCTGGGCTGCAGAGGACCAGTGAACATTTATTTAGCACTGTTTGGGCATCTACTCTGTGTTCTTGCTCTGGATGTTGATGTCGAAGGCATTACCCACATGGTGACTGAGCCCTCTACACTTTCTGAAAAACCTAGTCATTTGCTGCTTTTCTGAACTGATAGGACAGGTGCAAGAGGACATTCTTTATACTGGAAACTTACCTACCTCATGGTGGCTTCTAGAGTGAGCTCTGCAGACCCCCTGCTCTGGGCAGTGGGGGAGCATCCATGACTAAGACCCCAGCTGGGGCACCCAGTCCTGTGCTGGGTTTGTGCCGAGGCCACACCTCCCATGGGCTGCTGCCCTCAAGGACTGCGGGTGGTGGGGGCATGAAGACAGATCCCACACCTTCCTTGGACCCCTTCCTCTTTCTCTTGACCCAAGCATTTCCCTTTATGAAACTCTTGCATATTTAGTTCCATCTTGGCCACTGCGTTTTGGAGGATCCAGACCAACACAACTTACTATTTTATTCTGCAGAAACTGAAAAGAACTTTATTTTTATTTTTTTTTAATTTTTTAAAAGATTTTATTTATTTGACAGAGAGAGAAACAGCGAGAAGGGAACACAAGCAGGGGGAGTGGGAGAGGGAGAAGCAGACTTCCTGCTGAGCAGGGAGCCCGATGCGGGGCTCGATCCCAGGACCCTAGGATCATGACCTGAGCTGAAGGCAGACGCTTAACGACTGAGCCACCCAGGAGCCCCTGAAAAGAACTTTAAAGGGACCACCCAGGGAGCTTTAGTGACAGAAGGCCTCCGACAACTGTTTAAGGGTGACTGAAGGATATGCATGGCTAGTCAGAAGCCTCCTGCTGCCCAACGCAAGATGGCCCTTACGCTGGATGTGGGGACCCTTCTGGCTTGTGCGATGCTTGGGGAACAGTTGAGCTGTTGGGCTCTTAGGCTGTGAAGAAGCTGAAGGATCTCACTTCCACCAGGGTAAGTGCCAAGGGCCAGGCTCAGTCCTTTTCCTGTCATTACTCCCCTGTCCCTGCCTGCAGTGCATCGTAGGGGACAGGCACTGAAGCCGGGGTCGGAACCCATGGGCACCAGCCTGGCTGAGTGGGAGGGCGCTTCACCTGGCTGGGTCATCAGTGACATAGGGGTCTATATACTTGTCCTTCTGACCTCAGAAGGCTGCCGTGACAAAGCGCAGGAAAGCCCCTGGGAGATGGAGCAATGCTATAAAAAAGCAAAACACAGCTGGGTCACAACTGCTTTTCGTGGTTTCTCTTCCTCAGCTCTGCTTTCTTTCTCCTTTCTTGGGAGTTTCCCATCTTGCAAATCTCAAGGTAAGACAAGCTGGAAAACCTGCCCTGCGTTTTCCTTATCAAAATGGGTGAATGAGCGGGTGGTGGAAGGCTGAGCCTGCATCTGGTCTACACCTGCTGACCCCTGAGTGGCTCTCTGCGAGGTTTCTGCTGGACATTTCTGCACTGCAGAGGTTAAGGGAGAACTTGGTGGATCTGGGAACTCCCATTGCAAAGGGTACATTGTATCGACGTTGAGTTTACAGGAGCGCAGTGAAGAGACACTGTGAATTACTAGATAAAATAGACTGTTTTGGGTCGCCTTGAATGAGCACAAATGGGTTCTGCCTTTTTAAAAATGTGCCTGGGAGAATTGGGTCAATTATTTACCACAGACAGGGGGGAAAAGTCCTTTATGCTAATTTGATACTATTAAAATGCAATCTGGGCTCTGAGGTTTGAATTCACTGCCGAAGATGTAGAGGTCCTATACCCTGGATACTACTTTCTCATCTCCTAACTTTGTTTTAGTAATGGAAAAGCATGATTGCTTAGGCTACAGCGCTCCTAGGATTTATACCATGCCCTCCACACCTGCACATTTAATACCACAGCTTCTCCACCAGAGCACATTGCCCAGCAAGAAGGGGAGCCTGAGAGGGTGTTTTATATCCTTTGGCACAAGCTGAAGTTATAAAATCACTTTGCAGGAAGAGACTGGGGTGTGAGGAAATACTCTGTAAAAGAGAAAACTACCTTTTGGAGTCAGAAAAGGCAAGAGAACAGAAGATTGAAGGTGGAATTCTCCTCAGATGGGATGCTCTTGATCCCCTCCCCCGCTCCCTGTTCCATGGGTCAGATACTCTTTCCATCAGTCAGAGAATCTCTGCTCTTTTCCACTTCTCTCATTTTTTCCACCTTCAGAAACCTTTGCTTCCTCCCATGGTGGTGTTTTAGCAAATCTACTGCCCTTAAACCAGGTCCTCATCCTTAAGCTTTGCCATTCGTCATTTACTTAGAAATACATTTTGGGAGAAGGTGGCAGCGAAGCCAGAGTGCTCAGCTGATGCTTATCTGTGGCTGCTTTTCTGCCCCTGAGCCCGTGGTTCCACCCCCCTCGCCACCCCCCACCCCCAGCTGACTCAGCATGTGGCGGAGGCATCTCAAACTCTGTTCTCATTTCGAGAGAAAATACAGAAGCAGGTGGCCTCAGTGCAGTTACCCTCATGGCTCCCCAGGACGGGTAGTACGGCTTGCGTGCAACGTACTCCTGGTCCTCTCATCAGGGAAATGAACCTGCCCTGCTTCAGGCGGAAAGCCCAGAAGCTCCTCAAGGATGCTGTGGGGCACCTTTCCGGTGTCGTGGGTTCTCATAAAGGCTCACCCCATCCTAGCTGTGTGACATTGGGCAAGTTACTGTAAAATGGGAATGATAATAGATACCTTAGAACTCTAGCAGGGGTTTAATGAGTGATTATGTGTAAAACCACCTCACACTTACTAGTGTTGGATCTTACTATTTTCATTATTGTTTCTAAAGGAAGAGAAGTGGCCTTCCAGGCTGAGAAGTCACAGGGGAGGTGGGCAGGGGAGTGGGTCAAGTGGGAGAGCCAGAATCACCTGCTCAGGCTCTTTAACAGAAAACATCTTTCATAAACCTAGTCTTCATGATTTGTTTTTTGGGTGCCATCTCTGTAGACACAGCAGACACACTTATCCCCATTTCACAGATAAAGAAACTGAGGCTGAGGTGGCCTAGAGCCTTGCCCAAGGTCAACCTCCAGTCAGTGGAAGAGTGGCGACTGATCTGAAAGGTCCCGCGCTTTCCCCTGCACCGCACTGTCTCCTCTTCTGACCCTGAAGTCAGGACCAGCTGTCCCCAGTCACTCTGCGGTCAAACGCCTAGCTCTGGGGCCATATAATCTGCCACAGGCAAAAATAATTTTGGAGCATGCAATGCTGTTGCTTGGAAAGAGCCTTACATTTGTTACATGAAGCACATGGATGAATTAATTCCCCAGCAAATGAAGTGTGTCCTCTGGACCCCAAGGCAGTTCTTGGCTTCACATCCTGTAACCACAGCACACATTAGGGTGGGCTGGTGAAGGGTGGGTGGATTAAGGTAGAGAGGATGTAATTTTCCAGAAATTGAAATAAACATCTCAGTTATGCTGGAAGTAAATGGACTTGCCAAGGGATCTGGAGGGACCCAAAGTCCCTGGGAGTTTAGCATCGCCTCTTTTTGGGATCTCCAGTGGACACGGTGGCCAGACCACTGAGTAGCCCGTGGACTCTCACTGCCACCCTTGATGCTCTCTCCTGCTCTTTTCTCCCCCTTTTTCCCCAGGCAGCTCTTCCCAGCTCGAGGGCCTCGTGATTCCCTACACGCAGTGGGAGGACTTCTGTGCATCAGTGTGTGCCTCTCTGCAAAGTGCGTGTGTGACGGGGCAGGCCTCTGACAGCCCTCCCTATAGGACTGGACACAGAAAGCACCTAGGTCAAAAAAGCACGGGGTGCCAGATGGTGCATGTCCTCTGCATGTGATCAGTTTTCAATTAGCAATAATCGCGCCTCGGATAAACCTCGTTGACTACGATCAGAACAGCATGGGCCATATCCACTTACTTGTGCTATCTCATATTCTTGTTCTGAATTGAGCCTTTTGACTATAAACTTAGGCATATAAACTTAGGCAGGAACCAAGTCTCTGTCTGATAACTTTAACACAGAGCTGGACCTGCCTCTCTCTGCAGCCTTCTCCACCTCCTTCCATTCTAGGCAAGATTTTTACAAAGCCCAACACCACAGCTACCTCTGGACTTTGCCATGGCATGAGTCCCCAGATGTCCTTCTTTTATTGCAGATGCTTGGAGTTAGGTTTCTCTGCAACCAAAAGTGACCTTTCCCGTATGATATGGCAATGCTGGAGGGCAATTGGTCATTTAAAATTATATAAGTAACTTCTGTATTGTACTTTATAGCTTGCAAATGGTGATACGAAACATTTCTAAGGTATTTCCTATATGCCAGACTCTGTTTTAAGTCCATTGTACAGAATGATCATCAAATAGGTTTTATCATTGTCATCCCCCTTGTACAGAAGGAAAACTGGCCAAGGTGGTTCAGGAAGCTGACCGAAGTTATACAGCTAATAAGAGACAGAGTCGGAACAGGAATCCAGGGGTTTGATTCCAAGTTGGCTATACATTAACAGTAAGGATAATTATGGTGTCCTTTACGTAATATTGGAGGTTTCACAATGTAAAGAGGTTTGCCCAAGACCCTACGGCCAGAGATTGACGGAGCCAGGATCTGAACCCGATCTTCTGATCCTGAAGTCCTGCCTCATGATACCGTACTCCATTGCCTCAGTTGTAGAGGGTAACATGCTAGCTGCAGAAATACTGTAGCAGAGAGATGGTTCTGGAAGGCATCCATGCCTAAGGGAGAGCCAGTGAGACCCAAAACACAGGGAGCTAGGAAGCTGTGACAGTGTCCAGGGACAGAGCGTGACTGAGAGGGAGCAAACCTGAAAGAGAGTGACTCAGTGTAAGTGAGGTTAGGGAAGGAAGGAAGATTCCGGCTGGAGGTGGGTGTGGGAAGGCAGGCTGCTGAGGTTGCTGGGGTGAAGGCAGAGGCAGTCAGAAGGCACCCATGGGACGCATGTTTGGGCAGAGAGTGCTCAGGGGGATTCCAGAAGACAAGAGTAAGCAGAGAACTGAAAGTGAATTAGCGAAAATATGCTCAAGTCTGGGTTTGACCAAGTCTTTCTCTTCGTAGCTATGTGAACTAACCCAAGTCACTCTGCATCCCAGGACCTGTCCCCCGCTGTAACATGGGAGGGCTCTGGAAGGCCCCTCTTAGCATCCAGCCTCACCACCCAACTTTCCAAGCTTGTCCCCTGGGCCTGTCAGGTGAGGGTCTTGATTGTTCTGACAGGGTTTTGCTTTGGCTGGACTTTTGTGTCCTGTCCATTGATATTAGTGTTTTCTTTAAAAAGAAAAAAGAAGCAGCCCTCGTGTTAAATGGACAGCTGTCTCTGTCCACGAAGAGTCTGGCTGCCCAGCCCTGTCCTTGCCTGGCTGGCGGTGGCCGACTTCGCTCTCCTCCGGCTCTCTCAGCCTGCCTCGTCACTGGACGAGTTCAAAGATTCCATATCCGTGCCTTCAACATGCAGGAAACATCTGTGCTGATGGTTCCCAGGGACCGTCTGGGAAAAATCTCACCAAAATGATTACGAGTGTTACAAACTTTAAGTTGGAAACGTCTATTTCCCTACAGACAGAGATGAGTGCCTTTGGTCTGGCAGCTAAATGCAGCCTACTTGATATTCTGGTCAGAGCCAACCTCGACTTGTGCTCTCCACGTGGTTTATAGTCAGATGTCCACCCGGGGTGTGCACGCTCTGGTTCTGGGGCACCCATCCTGTCCCAGGCCATCACAAAGCACCCGCGTGCCACATCGTACTTTATAAACCAAGTCCTCGAGTCCTGGATAGTGTATTTTTTTTACAACTTTATTCATCATTTTGGGAAAGGATCATCTCAGTTCTGTGTTATAAAGATTCCGCTGAGAGAGTGAAGGAGGTGAAATATTTCTGGTATGTACATCCTGTTTTTCCGTGCGTGTTTGAAAGTATGAGTGGGGTCCCCTGATCCACTTCAGGAATGATTTGCCGGAAGGGGAAATTGCAGCCTTTCTGAAGAGAGGAGGCAGCTTGCCATTTTTCTAGGCCTATGGGAAGAGAGAGGCATTAGTCTGCAAGGGCGGCCATAAAGTAGCACAGACTGGGAGGGCAGGGAGGCTGAAACAACAGACATTTAGCTCTCATAGTTCTGGAGGCTGGAAGTCCAAGGTCAAGATGTCAGCAGAGCCTCTCTGGTCTTTCTCCTCAGCTTCTCCCTGTGTTCTCACACGGTCGGCTCCCTATGTGTGTCTGTGTCCTGATCCCTCTTCTTACAAGGACACCAGTCATGTTGGATTAGGGCCGCAGCTTAATGACTTCATTTTAACTTAATTACCTCTTTAAAGACCCTGTCTCCACATATGGTTGCGTTCTGAGGCACAATCTGAAGGGGTTAGGACTTCAAACTACGGATTTTTGGTGGGATGCAATGCAGGCCATAGCGATCTTCAATCCATTAGAAATTCAGTAGGGTTAATGATGCTGTTGGAGGGCAATTGCCGTTCACGCTTGGGGGTGAATTACTTGTCAGTCTGCTTTCTTCCCGAGCATCTAGCTACTTTTAACTACATAAGGTTTTAGTCTTCTGGAGAATAGACTTTGGGGAAGGATATTCCTAAGTAAGGTGTCATCACTGGGAATTTAGGAGACCAGAAAAGGGGAACTCTGGGGTTGGCTTTGGCAGCTGAGAAGTTGGTAGTTAGAGCAAGGGTCAGTGGGGAGCAGTGCAGAAAAGGAGGTGAGGTGGTGCCAGAAGGCAGCATGCCTTGAATTAGGATCACAGAGATGAAGACAATTATGGCCAGAAGTGATCACTGGAGATCATTGTCCCCTGCAGAGTTCCTGGACTGGAAGTCTGTAATATTCTCCTCTTCACAGCACATGGAGAAGACTGATTTCTCTGGTCTGTGTTCATAACAGACCACTCGGTAACTGGCAACTGTTTGCCATACTGGAGATAGAGGACAGGTCAGGAAAGGCACATACATTGAAGGAAATATACTTACAGGGAAGCTAATAGAGCAGACATCTATTAATTTTTTCTGCCCGGCACCCTGGGCAGCAGATTCTATTTCCTTGATGCCAGCAATGGGTATGTGACCCAGGATGGGTAAATTACTTCGCCAATTTGTTCACAGTGACTGTTCCAAGAAGTATAATCAGGTTGAGTCAAGCTGAGCTAACCAGAATTTTCCCTGGGCTTTTTTATACTGGAGCCCAGAGAAAGGCCCTTACTTTCTGGTTAAAGAGCTGTCAAGGATGAGTCAGAGCTGCTGTTGACAAGAATCCACCCCACAAAGAACCTGGTTTGGCTGGAAGAAGTCTGCACACCAGAGAAACTGACCAGAGCAGGGAGGGTGAACCCAGTGGGCTCTGAGGCCCTGACGTGGCCCTGACGTGGCCCAGTGACTGTCCACACGCCCTCTCCATTCCTGCCTGCCTTCTGCCTATGGCTTGGTCCCATGAACTACTAAATCCCTCCTTAGCTTGGATTTCTGCCACTTGTGACCAAAAGAGTCATGACTAATCCAGGTAGAGCATGGATTGAACTAAAATATGTGAAAATATGAAGGGAATGAAAAGGGTTGAAAGCTATGTTTTGAGTAGGAAGATCGAGGAAGGGGTAGGCTTACAACCTGGTGGAAATGCCATGATGCCCTTTGATGACTGAGAATGAGCAAAATTGTTCAAATGATCTTTGCCTTCTGCTCTCTGAAAAGGAAACTTCTTCAGATTGGAAAAGTGAGAAGCAACTTGACTAAGAAGGAATTGAAACCCAGGGTAAGTGAGGAGATGACAAAAAAGGGCCATCTGCCTTGAAATGCGAGTGGAGTGGACACCTTACCATGTGAGTTGGAGAGGGGTGGTTTTATGGGAATCAAGACAATGGGATGATAGGCCATGAAATTGGAATAAGAGTTAGATCAGTTTTCTAAAAGGGTTGGGATTCAAGGTGGGGCTCTTAGAACTTGGATGTCACATCTTGATTTTCGCAAGATAGTCAAGCTCTTCATGCCATGCCTGCCGCTGAACCACTCACCGCTGGTCTCCCACAACCAGAGATGGAGAAGGTGCAGATTCACTTGGAGGATGGAGAGTCGTGAAAGGCAGTGACAAGAGAATGAATTCTGTTTTAGACAGGTTGCACTTGAGGTGCCTGCAGGATATCTGTGCAGGGCTGTTCACACGGCAAACTGAACACTTTGATCTGGAGCTCAGAAAAGTCAGGGCGGGTGAGGTAGCTCCAGGGGTCAAGAGCAGGAAGGTAGAGGCCAGATGGTGAATGAGACCCCCAGGGATTCCATGCATCTAGAAGAGAGAAGTGCAGGCTCCATGTCAGAAGCTTCAGGATGACTTATTGTGAGGGTCCGGTGGAGGCAGAAGAGTTGATGGAGAGAGAGAGACAGAGGGTTCAGAGATGGGAAGAGCCAGGGAGGCAGAGGGGTAAGAGAGGCCGAGAAAGGAGGCAGTGGTTCAAGGTGTCACATGCCACAGGCTGACGATGCTAATGAAGAAAGAATCCTGGATTAAGGACGAGGAGGTCAGTGGTGACCTTTGAGAAATCTGTTTCAATAACCAGGGGCATAAAAGTTGAGTAGGAAGAAGTGAGTGGATGATGAGAATCAGCCCCTGGTTTCCCTCCTCCCACGTCGCTGCCTGAGCTCACATCTCGTCTCTCATCAGCCCTTCCGTGGTCTCTGAGCAAGGCCCCCTGCCATGGTCAACACCGGCTTCCGCACTTCCACAGGGCTCACCACCCAAAAGCCCAGCTCTCGGGGGCCTGGGGAGGAGCATGCAACCCCCAAACCTTGAATTTTAGTGGAGAAATGCTGACTTCGGAGCTCAGCGATGGGCCCTGAAATCTCAGGGACCCCACACCATGTGAGTTTCCTTCTCGCTCAGGAAAAGTCCCATTGGACGCAGGCTGGTGTGGGAGGTGGTACTGTGCTCTGTATCACACAACCAATCAAGGGTGAGGCCATCTCCACCGTGTGGCTCCAAGTGTGCCATGGGTGCTGGCGTTCAAACCATCAGACAGAGCAGAAGCCCCTGGATGGAGGCCCAGCTGCGGCCTCAGGAGGTGGGACTGAGGCCAGGCCTGGAAGTGGAGTACATTACATCACTTCTGTTACATCCTGTTGGCCAGAGTTGAGTCACATGGCAGGACTTCATTTTGAGAGAGGCTGGGGAATGCAGGCTAGCTGAGTCACGGGAGGAAAGGAAAAACTTAATCAGTCTCTGTGGTCATGGCATTCGAGATCTCGCAAAATCAGGCCAGCCCACTTTTCCCGTCTTCTTGGAGTCTGACCCTTCTCCAAGGCACGGGGAGCATGACTTGCTGTTCCTCCCATACACCATGCACGTTCCATTTTCCCTCCTAAGCAAGAACACTCTTTCTCCTAACTCCTTCCTACTTCTTGAAATCCTACTTCTGCTCCAAGCTGCAGGGATATGCTGTCTTTTCCAGGGAGCCTTTCTCTGAGTTACAATTATTTCCTCCTTTTGTAATTTGTTTGCCCCAGACCCTGTCACTCTTTATCTGCTGTTTGTGCTATGGTTGTTAACAGTTATAGAAATTCCTCCATCCTTCCGTAGATGCAAACTCACACAGGGCAGGGTGAACTCATAGTTTTCTTTGCTCACCCCATACTTACAGTAACTCTAGGTTCTGACATCCCAAATCAGGATGTGTGGTCTGAGAAATCGTAGTGTGTGTTCCAGGATCAACTGGGTAAAATATTAGGTAGTGGCATTCTTCAGGAATGTCCCGGAGTGGAATCCTGGAGACATGATGGAAACTCAATTAATCCTGTTGGTCTGCAGTGGGACTAAATAACTGTTATCACTTGCGAACCTACAAAGCTAGAGAGGGTAACTTAGAGGGACTTTTCAAATCATAGCACAGCTGGCTTGCGACATTTCCTGGGGCATTGTTTTACCCAACATAATTACTAGCATCCCAAGACTCTCTCAGCCAAACTGAAATGCCCAGACACCTCACTGAAAAAGTACAAAAATCAAATAAAGCAGAAACATGGGGTTTTATGGTCGGCATTTTGTGCTATAGCACATGACCATTTGAATCTGAGTGCTTTAGAAGGCATTCCCAGGTTCTGAGATGATTTTTAAGATGAATGGTTTTATTCGGTGTCTGTTATGGTTCATTCAGAAACTGGAAGCTTGTTTACAGCCTTGTGGCTGAAGGCCTGAGAACTGTCTGTGAATTATTTTGTCAGCGAGTCAACCAGGGATGGCTGATTTCAAGTCTGCTTATTGGTTGTATTTGACCCTCAATTATGAATGTTCATATAAGGAAGACATTCTTTTAATAGTGAAAATGCTTGTGTGTATCTGTTCCGTTCGTGGCTAAGATTTTATTGGCATTAATCTGAGCTGAAGTAAGAAGGAATGAATGAAAAGGGTGAACTGGTGCCAAAGTAAAACTGTCTAGGGCAATGGGCTGGGCTGAGGCTGGGCCTGGTTGTCAAGGGGAGGGGGCTGTCTGGGGATCAGGAGACACCTCTCCGGGCTGCCGGAGCCTCATCCTCCCCCAGGAGCCATGCTGCAGGTGAATGGAGAGAAAGGATGGATGTCAATTTAGAAACAGCTCCAGATCCCCCCGCTCCACCGAGAGCTCTAGAACCCACGACTCTGGCCTGGTGGGGAGCCTGGGCCAGCAAGACTGCCATGGGGATTTGTTAAAGGACCCTCCATCCAGCCCAATCTCCTAATTTCTCCTTTTCCTACATTTTTTCCTTTTTTTCCCTCTATAGCTGATGTTCCCAAGACACACCCTGTGTGCCTTTGTTCGTTCTGTTTTTTCTTTCTGGAATGCTTCTCCTCCCGCAACCTGTCTGATCCAGTTGGAATCCAAAACATTCCTTAATCTATTGTAAATGGCACTTCCTTTATTTTCCTTTTTGATGGCCTCAATCAATTATGAACTTGGAGTGTGGGATCATCTTTTCTATCTGCTGTGGCTACTACTTCTGGCACTTACTGGCCCCAGCCACAGCTTTTCATGGAAGCTCAGCACTTTCTAGGTGCCGGGCACTCAGCCTTCTAAGGGCAGGGCAGGCCGGCTCGGCGGTCAGATCGCCTGGTGCAATTCAGAGCTTCCGCGCCCTCAGCTGTCAGACCTCATGGGGCCACTGGGAGGCCTGTGTAGGTCAACCATGGACGAGCACGTGCTCAGTGCCAGGCAGGAGACATCCAGTGGCCGGGAGCTCGTGTTCTAACTAATTGGAAGGGGAACTCACTCTGTACAAATGGACAATGAGAGAAGAGAGAGAAACTGGTGCAAAACTCTGAACTCAGACACAGGGGGGTGGTTGACAGAAACCAGCTGGCTTGGTCCAGGGGGACCCAGGGATGCCACTGGTCCTCCTGTGATGTCTGGAGGCTGCCATGGTAGGACTGGGAAGCTTCTAAGTCTCAGTGAGAGCTCAGCCAGAAGCCCCTGGTGGGGGTCCAGCTGAGGTTAGAGGAGATGGGGTTCAGCTTTATATAAAGAACTTTCTGGCAGGAGAGCTGCCTGCAGACCGGTTGGGCTGCTTGAGCAAGTGGGGGGTTGCCCATCACAAGACCTGGTAGATGGCTGGCCAGAGCTTGGGAGGAAGACTTATTACCACCCAGCTTGTCCCACAGGGCTGCTGGAAGATTCCATGTGTAAGTTGTATAGTGGTATACAAATGTGAATATCAGTCTAATGTGGGGATTATTCTTACTTGTAGAAATCATGTCCTCTCCCCCTTTTAAGAGCAGCTTTTGGGTATGGGGAGGAGATCAGATTCTACCTGTTAGAGACTGAGCTGCTGGAAGAAGGAGAGAAAGGACAAACCGAGGGGGGCCAGGGGTGCCCCTCACCCCCACTCCCCTGCAAGGGGCCTCTTAATGAAATTTCTTGACTCGGCAACCCACCTGTGTCCTCCCAGAGTGGTCTCAAGGTTTTTCAACCAGCTCTCACCTGAATAACTATGGGGTATGCCCAGGAGGGCAGGTGGGTGGGGTGCAGGGCTGTGAGTCCCACACAGGGTTTTTTTTTTTTTTTCCCCATCGGGTGGGGTCAGTACAAGGTGGCTGTTGTATGTTAAAAAATAAAATAAGGCTACCAGAGGGAGTTGGCAGGAGCTTAATCTGAGAGCCCGTTCTTCTGAAGGGCTATTTATAAAGTCGGCACAGCATGTTCAGCTTGGTGGGGGCTCCTTCCTCCCAGGACATGGCAGGCCCCAGAGCTCTAGGGAGGCATGAACAGGACGGCAGGACGCCTGGGCTTGGCTCACAGCAACGAGACACCCAGTCTCATAAACTGACTCAAATACCACGGTTATCGGTGGCTGCGGCTTGTTTTGTGTTAGAGGCGGTGGGGAGGGTAGTGGAGTTTGCTCTTCCCCATTTGCTGAAGACATTATTTTGAACAAAACTATGTTCAGAGAGTTGAAAGAGATGCATGGAGTAAAGCTGTTTTTGTTGTCAATGAAATTACAGCTTTGACGTTAACTCAGGCTGCTCATAAAAGCAACCCTAAGACAAATGGTGTATGAAGACGAATTGCAAGAAGGAAAAAAAAAATAACAGAGAATAAGGACTTACAGGTAGAAATAAGGTGAGGTCTGAGGGGTGCATCCCACAGACTCTGAGCCAGGAGGTACGGCAGAGTGGGTACAGGCCTGGACCACAGGTCTGAAGGTCTGGACTTCATCCCAGCTGTCACTTACCAGCTGTGTGACCTCGGGCCAGGCACTTCACTCCTGTGAGCTTCAATTTTTCCTTTTTTTTTTTTTTTTTAAAGATTTTATTTATTTGTCAGAGAGAGAGCACAAGCAGGGGGAGTGGCAGGCAGGGGGACAAGCAGACTCCCCGCTGAGCAGGGAGCCCGATGCAGGACTCCATCCCAGGACCCTGGGATCATGACCTGAGCCGAAGGCGGATGCTTAACCGACTGAGCCACCCAGGCAGCCTGAGCTTCAATTTTTTCCATCTATAAGTTGGCCTACATCCCCATGCTGCCAACCTCACTGAGGGCTCTAAGTCTACTGTTTTTTAAGGCAATGTTAAAACAGCTATTATCAAAATGTACTCCTGTCTTGGCTATGTGTACAGTCTCTGTGGTACTGTCTGCAAATTGGCTTCTTGCTTCTCCTGCATCATTCGCATCTGCGAAATACTGCTTCTGTGTCCCTCCAAACTGCCACTGGACGCTTGTGTCATGGCTGACTTTGGGATGGTGGGGGTGAGGCTCGCTCTCCTAAGAGGGCTATAGCCGAAGTTCTCTATCTCTTTCTCCCTCTGCCCCTCTCTCTAGTCAAAGTCTAGGCCAGGCCCTTCATTTTCTGCCACCCTCCCTGTTGGCCACTTAATCCTAACCACATTCTCTTCCGCTCATTCCTTAAAGTCAACCGTCACGCATGTGCCCTCAGACTGCCCTGTCCTTTCCCCAGTCGGCCATGATCGCTTTCTCTACCTCCTTCAGCTCTTCCTCACGGGAGAGGCGTGCCCTGACCCTCTGTGTAAAACAGTGCCACCCCTTTCCCATTTGTGTGTCTTTCTTCATCTCTACATCTAATAATGCTGCATATTGTACTTAATTACTGTGCATCCCTCCCACACCTACCCTAGAATGTCAGTTCCATGAGGGAAGGGATTTCTTTTTCTTTTGTCCACTGCCCATTCTCCTTCAATGTCAACCCTTGTAAAAGGGCTTGGGAAGTAATCTCCCTTTTTCTATGGTCTGGAATAACTTGTATCGGACTTGACATCATTTGTTCCTTGAAAGTTTGACCTCACATGTAAATCCCTCTGGGCCAGGGACTGTGTGCGTGTGTGTGGAATAATTTTAGCCAGTGTGCCAGTTTCTTTAATAATTATACCACTATTCAAAACTTTTTTTCTTGTATCAGTTTTAGTAAGTTATGTTTTTGTAGGAATTTGTCTAAGTTCCTGAAATTGTTGGCATGTCATTTTCATCAAAATGTCTTGTTTATTATGTCTACTTTATGTGTAGTTATTCTCCCTTCCATTCATAATATTGCTTATTGTAATTTTATCTTATCTTGATAAATCTTGAGAAATTTATCTATATTGTTCGTTTTAGCAAAGAGCCAACTCTTAGCCTTTTATCTCCTTTCTATTGAATTTTTGCTTTTATTTTTATTTTTTGATTTTTTTCTAATTTGAGTTGGATTTTGTTGTGTTCCCCCCACCCCAAACTTCTTAAGAATAACATTTAGCTCACTAGTTTTGAGATTTTTTTTTCCATTCGAATATAAGTATTTAGCTATAATTTTGCTTCAAAGTACATATTGGTTCCATCCCAGAAGCCTTGATATATGGTGTTTTTATTGTCATTCAGTTTTATATACTTAAAAAGTTTTCACTTTGATATTTCCCCTTTTATCCATGAATGGTTTAGCAATACTGCTAAATGTGTGGACATTTTTAATTTATATTTTTAACTTCTAATTTAATTTCACTGTGGTCAGAGTTCCCAGTCTACTTTATACCTAAGTTTGAAATTTATTGAGACTTTCTTAATGACCAAGTACATGATTACATTTCTACATATATTCTGTGTGTGCTTGAGAAAGATGTAAACTCCCTATTATTTGGAAGAACTTTAAATGAGAGATTATTTGAATTTGTCATAACTTGTAATTGAGTGGTTCATATTTTCGGTATCCTTTCTGATTTTTTTTGTCAACTTGATCTACCAGTAACCGAAAAGCCATGATAAATTCACCTTAATTCTATAAACTGTTACCATATATATGAGGCTATTTCATGGGCACTTAAAGTTGTTCTTTTCTTGGTGAATTAAAACTTTTATTATTTTATGGCAGCCCTCTCAATCCCCTAATGCTTGTGGTCTTAGAGTTTAGTTGAAATGATACTAACATGCTACATGCCTTTTGGTTTATTTACCTAAAATGCCATTTTCCATCTTTTTGCTTTCAACCTTTGCATGTCCTTATTCTTAATGAGGTGTCTTATAAATAACATACACCTGGATTTAAAATGTTCAATTTATTAGTCATTTGAGTAGTGAGTTTTGTCCAAATACATTTATTTTTATTATTGATATAATTGGATCTGTTTATATTTTCTTTGTCTCAAGTTTTCTATATATTTTAAAATTTTTTCTTGCTTTTGAAAAAAATTTATGTCAATATCCCTCTCAATAAGACAAAAACTTTCATCCTTTTTCTCTCCCCAACCTCTGCCAACCCCTTTCATATATAGTCATTATCTATACTAAAAGTCTGGGCTATTACGGATATTTTTATCTTTTTCTTTAATCTTAGGTATTTTTTTTTTTAGACAACACAACTCTTCCAAGTTATTTGTTTCCCCTCTGCTTTATATATCTCTTGCATCATCTCCTATATTTGTCTTTCTTCTTTTTAAACTATTTTATATAAAACATTTTTGATGCAGTCTTTGTGGTGAAACAACTGAGGGCTTGTGTGCCTAAGAATATTTTTTTGAAGATTTTATTTATTTATTTGAGAGAGAGCGTGAGTGTGCGCACGAGCTGGGGTGGGAGAGGAGCAGAGAGAGAGGCAGAAGCAGGCTCCCCACTGAGCAGGGAGCCTGACACCGGGCTTGATACCAGGACCTTGGGATCATGACCCGAGCCAAAGGCAGATACTTAACTGAGCCACCCAGGTGCCCCAAGTGCCTGAGAAATTTTTTAAAAACCAGGCCTATATATTTGGATGGCAGTTTAGTTGGTTATAAAATTTTAGGTTTTAAAGTTCTTTTCCTTCAATACTTAAAAAATATAATTCTATTGCGTTATTGCATCCATTGTTGCTGTTGGAAAATATGATTTCAGACTGAATCTGCTTTTTTCCTCTGGAAACATTTAAAATCATCTTTTTGGAATTCTTAATTTTCTTAACATATCTAGGTGTGAGGGGTTTTTTTTGTTTTTTTTTGTGGGGTTTTTTTTGCTAATCCAGGGCCCCTTAAATCTGAAGTTCCTAGGTTTTTTTTTTTTTTTTAAATTGGGGGAAATTTAGTCTATTATTTTTTGAAATTATTTCTCCTTTCCATTTTATTATTTTCTCTCTCTGGGACTTTTGTTATTTATATGTTACTAGTTATTTTTACTTCTGACCTGATTTATATCACCTCACTTTTCTCTTAAATTTTCTATTTCTTTGGCTTTTCTTCTTCCATCTGGGAGAATTGATCAATCTGATCTTTCAAATTGTTAATTTGTTATTTGGCTATTTCTATTTTGTTCCTTATGCCATCTTTATTTCAAATATTGTATTTTTATACCTATTATTTATATATTGATATTTTCTTTCCTTCCACATTGCTAATATTTTCTGTTTTTAAAAAAGTATGCATATTAGGTTAGTTCTAACCTTCTTGCCTTTGTGTGTTAATATTCTGGTGGAATCTTAAATCCTGTATGTCGTTTTTCTTTTGAAGAGGTAATATTTTTCAACTGTCTTGTTGATTTGGCCTCTGAGCTGGTCTCCTCAGAGGGTTTCAGCGTTTCTTCAAGGAGTGCACCAGAGTCCAGCTTGTGTCAGTTCCAGTGAGCTCAGGAGGAAGGGGTGAATGAACCCTGGGGTGCAGAGCACCTCACCCTGAAAAACAACTCCCGAAGTCAAGACTTTAGTTTTGCCTTTCCTCAGGAAGCAGCCTTAGGAGAAGATCTCTTTAAAATGTAATTCCTCAGCCCTAGGGGATTGGAAGAAGAGGGATGAGGGCAAGCAACTGAGGTATTTTATTATCAACTTAAATTTTTTAAGCTTATACCCACATTGAATCTCTCTGCAAAGTCTGATTTTACTCCTGAGGACAAATGAACCAGAGTTTAGGGCAGGAGCAGAACCCCAATAGTTCTTTCTCCATTTTATCCATTTGTTCCAAGGAAAGCCACCTTCTCCCACAGACACATGTCCATAAAAGCACTTCCTTTCATCCCAGAGGCTCATAAAGTGCCTGTAAGTGCATGTCTTCTCCAGTTCATGGGGCTACTTTAGTGGAAAGAGCCTGTCTGTAGTTGAGACTGACAGACTCTTGATACAAATCTCATTAAGCCACTTTCTCTATGTCAAATGTTTCCTTTTTTCTGACTCACACACTTTACTCCAGCCAAGTTGTCCTTCTAAGGATCTCTGCTCTACACCTTTGGGCTATATAACTTTGGCCTTTTCTTACTTGGCTCCACTTATTTTTTAACAATCCTTAGCTTTTCCTTTATCCCACAAAATTTTACATTTCATTCAACTCAAGACTTGCCTTAGAGAGCTTCTCCCAAATTGCAGCAACTCTTCATCTAATTTATTCCACCTTGACACAAATTTCTGCTCCATAGAAGACAGAGATAAAGGGGAGGGGGGGCAGATAGAATGATTCATCTGTAATTGGAGTTTAACGATACTTCCCATGATACCTATCTCCACCCTGCACCAGGTGACAATCTTATTTCTATTATTCTGTTTCAGAGGAAGAATTATTTTCTTTAAAATCTGGATTCAGCCTTGGACACAGACACAGTGGAAGCCAAGGATAAGATTCAAACTTAAAATAGGAACATTAAGTGAATGTTTGAAAAGTGATGATCAGACCCCCACCAGCCTGCTTCCCTCGCCCTCTGCCTAGAATACTGGAAACCAGAGATGTTCCTTTGACCTAAGGATGGAAAATTAATCCTTGGAGGAACTCTAAGTTCCCAGAGAAAACACCTTCAGTCATTGGTATTTTCCCCAAAAGAAAAGTCAGCTTTCTACTGCTTGATCATTTCCAGAAGCCTGCAGTCAGCAAGTTTTGCCCATGACTACAGAGTGGACACTCAATCTTAGGAATTTCATATTTCCAGTTAAATAGGGGTCAACAGCTAAGGATCACCACATATTTGAGGACAGCCTCTAATATGAGAGACTGAAGCTGGCACTGTCTCTGGAGGAGACACACCTGCAGGAATCAGAAGAAAAAAGTGAAATTACAATAATGCCCTTGGAGAAAAGGAACAATTTTAGAACAAGAGCTCTTTGAAATTAAAAATATGGAAGCTGAAACAAAATTTCCAGTAAGACTTGAAAGATAAAGAGAATCTCTTAGAAAATAATAAAAAGACAAAAGAATGAGGGAGAAGATGAGAAAATCAAAGACTGTGGTTGAGAAGTCCAACATCCTTCTGGAGTTCTGGGGGAAAAGAACCCAGAAAGTAGACTGGAGGAATATTTAAAATAAATCCTATAAGAAAATTTTCTAGAACTGAAGAACACAATTTTCCAATTTAAAAAGGCCCACAAAACCTAGCACAGTGATTGGAAAAAAGAGGGTAAAAACTTTCAGAGAGATGAAAAAGTTCATAAAGGATCAGGAATTAAGATTGCATATGATTTTTCAGTAGCAATGCTGAATATTAGAAATAATAGAATAATATTTTTAAAAATCTGCAGAAAAAATATTTCGGTAAATATAGAGCTTGAAGGATATATAAAATATTTAAAAGTGAAATCATATCCCCTGGGTGTGAAGCTTGTAGTCCCAAGCTGCCTCCTACATATTTTTAATCAGCTTTATTGAGGTATAACCTTTGTACAATAGAAATTGGTAATTTTAGATCTACTATTTTATGAATTTTGATTAGTGGTTTCCAGAAGAAATTTCACCCCCCAGGATATACTCAGCGATGTCTGAAGACATTGTTGGCTGTCACAACTTGGGAGTGGGGAGGCTACTTACATCTAGCAAGATAAGAGCCCAGGGTTGAAGCTAAACATGCAGAAATGCACAGAGCAGCCCTTGACAAAAAAAACCTCATTGCCTAAAATGTCAGTAGCACCAAGATTGACAAAACCTGGTTTTGAAGATAGTCATGTAATCACTACCACAATTATGATACAGAATATTGCCATCACCTGAGAAAGTTCCTTGAACTCCTCTACAGTCAATTCCTCCACATCCTGGACCTTGGTGACCACTGATTACTACAGTTTTATCTTTTCTAGAATTTCATATAAGTGAAATCATACGATATATAATCTTTTGGATCTGGCCTCTTTTGTTCAGCATAATGTTTGTGAGATTTATCCATGTTGGTACATATATCAGCAATTCATCCCTTTTTATTGCTTTGTAGAGTTCTACTTTATGAATGTACCAGAGTTTGCTTTCTATTCACTTACTGAAGGAAAATTGGGGCTGTTTCCAGTTTGGGACAATTCTAGATAAGGCTGCTATGAACACAGGTGATATGACTTTATGTGGACGTATGTTTTCATTTCCTTTGGGTAAGTGTGTAAGAGTGAAATTGATAGGTTATATGCTAAGTGTATGACTCACTATATGAGAAACTGCCAAATTGTTTTCCAAAATGGCCATACCATTTTACATGCCCATGAAAAATATATGTGTTCTAGTTGCTCCATATGCCTGTCAATGCTTGATGTTGTCAATCTTTAATTTTAACCAATTTAATGGGTGTGTTGTGATGTCTCATGTTAGTTTAATTTACCTTTCTGTGATGAATAATTTGGGGAGAATCCTTTCATATGCTTACAAACTTTTGTATACCTTCTCTTTCTAAAGTGTTCAAATATTTCCCCCATTAAAAAATAGGTTGTTTATATTTATGTTATTGAATTACAAGAATTCTTTGTATATTCTGGATACAGATTTTTTTTCCTCAGACATACATATTGCAAATATTTTCTCCCAGTCTGTGGCCTGCTTTATTTTCTTACCAATGTCTTCAGAAAAAAAGATGAGTTTAATTTTGATAAAGTTCCATTTACTAATTTTTTCTTTTATGGTTAGTGCTTACTGTGTTCTGTGTATGAGACCTTTGCTTACCCCAGCATAGCATATATTTTCTCTCAGAAGTTTTATAGTTTTAGTTTTTACATTTAGGTATATGAATTAACATTTGTTTATGGTTTGAAGTAGGACCAAATGGATATCTGGTTGTTCCAGGACCATTTGTTTGAAAACACTGTCCTTTTGGCACCTTCTTACTTTGTTGATTTTGTTGAAAATCAATTGAGCATTTTATACATGAGTTTATTTCTAGGCTCCCTAATCAGTTCCATTAAACTATGTCAAACTATCTTGATTACTGTAGCTATTTAGTAAGATTTAAACTCTGGTAGTGTAAATTCTCAAACTTTTTCTTCTTTTCCAAATTGTACTGTTCTAGGTTCTTTGTCTTTCCTTATAAATTTTAGAATTTTAGAATCAGCTTATCAATTTCTACAAAAAAATGCCTGTCTTGTGTCTATAGATTACTTTGGAACAACTGACATTTTATCACTATTGAGTCTTCTTATTCACAGATAGATATATCTCTCCACTTACTCACTTAAGCCTTCTTTTTATTTCTCTCTGCTATGTCTTGTAGTTTTCAGTGTCATGTCATTATCCATAGGCATTTAATGGTTTTGTGTTTACATTTTAAAGTTTAAAAAATCATTTTCCCTAAATAAATAAATAAAATAAATAAATAAATAAATAAAAAACCATTTTCCCATTGTTTATTGCTGGTATATAGAAATGTTATTTTCCCCTAGTTTTATTGAGATATAATTGACATATAGCATTGCGTACAATGTAATGATTTGATATACTTATAATTGTGAAATGTTTGCCATAATAAGATTAGTTAACATGTCCTTTACCTCACATAATTACCATTTTGTTGTTGTTGTTATGGTGAGAACATTAAAGCTCTATTCTCATAACAACTTATACAATACAGTATTGTTAACGATAGTCACCAAGTTGGTACTATCTGACCAACATCTTCCCATCCCCCCACCCCTGCCCCTCCAGCCCCTGGCAACCATCATTCTACTCTGTTTCTATGAATTCATTGTTTTTAGACTCCACATACAAGTGAGATCATACAGTATTTGTCTTTCTCTATCTGACTTTTTTCACTTATCATAATGCCCTCAGGTCCATCAAGGTTGTTGCAAATGGCAGGATTTCCTTCTTTTTGATGGCTGAATGATATTCCATTGTGTGTATGTATACACACAAATATGCCACATATATATACACCATATATATCCATTCATCTGTCAGTGGGCAATTAGGTTGCTTCTATGTCTTGGCTGTTATAAATAATGTTCCATAAACATGGAAGTGTAGAAATCTCTTTGAGATAGGGATTTCATATCCTTTAGATATATATCCCTAAGTGGGATTACTGGATCATATGGTGGTTCTCTTTTTAATTTTTGGAGGAACTTGCATACTATTTCCCATAGTGCCTGTAGTAACATACATTCTAATCAACAGTGCACCTGGGTTTCCTTTTCTCCACATCCACACCAGCTTTTGTCTTTTTGAAACAGCCATCCTAAAAGATGTGAGGTAGTATCTCATTGTGATTTTGATTTATATTTCCTTGATGATTAGTGATGTTGAGAACATTTTCATGTACCTGGGGGCCATTTGTATGTCTTTGGAAAATGTCTGTTCAAGTCCTCTGATCGTTTCTTAAATGGGTTTTTAATATTTTTATTTTTTTGCTATTGAATTGTATGAGTTCTTTATATATTTTGGATATTAATACCTTATCAGATGCATGGTTTGTAAATATTTTCCCCATTCTGTAGGTTGCCTTTTCATTTTGTTGTTTGTTTCTTTTGTTGTACAGAGCTTTTTAGTTTGATATAGTCCCACTTGTTGAATTTGTTTTCGTTGCCTTTGCTTTTCATGCCATATCCAAAAAATCATTGCCAAGACCAATGTCAAGGAGACTTCCCCTATGTTTTCTTCTAGGAGTTATATATGGTTTCAGGTCTTACGTTTAAGTCCTTCATCCACTTCGAGGTGATTTCTGTGAATGGTGTTAGGCAGGGGTTCAATTTCATTATTTTGCACATGAATATCCAGTTTCCCCAGCACCATTTATTGAACAAACTATCCTTTCCCATTTGAGTATTCGTGGCTCCCTTGTCAAATATTAGACCATATATGTGATTGTTTCTGATTTATTTCCAGGTTCTCTGTTCTGTTCCATTGATCTATGTGTCTGTTTTCATGACAGTACCATACTGTTTTGATTACTATAGCTTTGCAATGTAGTTTGAAATCAGGAAATGTGATGCATCCAGCTTTAAGACTGCTTTGGCTATTTTGGGCCTTTTGTGGTTCCATATGAATTTTAGGATTTTTTTTCTTTATCTGTGAAAAATGGCATTGGAATTTTGATAGAGATTGCATTGAATTTATAGACAGCCTTGGGTGATATGGACATTTTAACCTTAACTCTTCCAGTTCATGAGCATGACATATTTTTTCACTTATTTGTGTCTTCTTCAATTTCTTTCACCAATGTCTTATAGTTTTTAGTGTATAGATTTTTCACTTTCTTGGTTAAATTTATTTCTATGTATTTTATTGTTTTTGATGCTATCATAAATGGGATTTAAAAAAACCCTTCTTTTTCAGATAATTCTTAGTAATACTATTGATTTTTTATATATTAGCCCTCTATCTTGAAACTTTGATAAACGTATTTATTAGTTCTAGTAATTCTAGTAGTTGTTTCATATTTTCCTTAGGATTTTCTATGTAGACAATCATGTCTGCAAGTTAATAGTTTTTCTTCTTTATTTATATCTCTATTTTCTTATCTCTATTTTCTTCTTATTTCTGTATGACTTATTTCTTTTTCTTACCTTATTACACTGGCTATGGCTTCCAGCTTAATGCTGAATAGGAGTGATGGGGTTATCCTTGCTCTGTTCCTGATCTTAGTAAGAAAACAGTCTTTCACCATTAAGGATGATGTTAACTCTAAGTTTTCATAGATGCCTTTTGTTAGCTTGAAGAATTTACCTCTTTGCTGTGAGTTTTCATCATGAATGAGTGTTAAATTTTGTCAAATGCTTTTTCTGCATCTATGGAGATGATCATATGGTTTATCTCTTTTATTTTGTTGATAAGGTGAATTACATTGTTTGATTTTCGAATGTCAAACTAACCTTGAATTCTTGAGATAAGTCCCACTTGAACATGATGGACATGATGTGTTATCCTTTTAAAATGTTGTTTGGTTTGTTTTGTCAATATATTGTTAAGAATTTTTGTCTTTATGTTCATGAAGAATATTAGCAATAGTTTTATTTTTTATAATGTTTTTTTGTGCCAGGGTAATGTTGGCCTCATAAGATGAGATGGAAATGTTTCTCCTTTTCTATTTTCTGAAAGTATTCGAGTAGGGTTAGTATTATCTCTTAAGTATTTGATAGAATTTGTCAGAGAAGCCACTTAGACCTGAATATTTATTTATATAAAGGTTTTTTGTTACAGTTCCATTTCTTTAATATATATAAGCCTATTCATACCTTTTGTTACTTCTTGTATCAGTTTTGGTAATCTGTATTTTTTAATGAATGTGACCATTTATCTACTTTGTCAAATTTATTGGCATATAGTTGTTCATACTGTTCCCTTATTATGTGTTTAATTTTTATAGACTCTATGGTAATGTTTTCTCTTTCATTCCTGATATTGACAATTTGTGTTTTCTTGGCCAGTCTAGTTAGATTCTTATCAATTTCATTCATCTCAAAGAACCAACTTTTGGTTTCATTATTTTTCTCTATTGTTTGCCATTTTCTGCTTTTTTAAAAGAGAGAAAATAGTACTCATAGTTTGCTCTTTGTCTTGACAATAATAGTCATATTAGTTTAATATTGACTCAAAAACACACAATTAAAAATTATTATGGATCCCTATTTGAAAGATAAGGAAAGTGGAGAGATTGTTTATGAGAACTATATCTTAATTTTCATAATAAGAAGTCAATAATAGACTAATGTGGATTAATCAATAAACTGCAGAATAAGCATATCGCTTTGAAATGTGAGGGTAAATACTGGAAAAAAGAGCTAAAGGAATCGAAAATTGTGGTATTTAGGAGGTGAAGGTGGGGAGTTATGTAGGAGACTATAATTTCTCACAGAAGGATTTTTTTCGATTGAGTTTGACTTTTAAAATATATGCATGCATTATATTGATAAAATAAAAATTAATTTAACACTTTATTATCAGAATAGGAAAAAGCATGGCTGGGAAACAACAAGGTTGGAAAGGCTGCTGATTTTTCTTTTTTTTTTTTTTCACCACCACTCTTGATGCCGACATCCTGGGTAGAAGCAAAACAGAGTGAATAAGTTGAGGGAAGCTGCTGAGAATCCCAAGAGGGAGTGTAGAACTAGTCTCAAGCTATATGCCTCTGACTTAGAATATTGCTAAAAGATGCTATTGATTTCCATTTAAGTTAAAAAACAATCCTTCATTTGCTTTTATTCTGATAGAATTATACAGGTAGAAGTTAGAAAGCCTGCTGTGATCAAGCTTCTGGTTGCCACATAAATATATCCAAACATAATATTATTAGATAGCTCTTTACAGTTTACAAAGAGAAATTTCATATCCTCGTGTTAGCCCCACAGTGTTATGATTGATAGTATCTTCACTTTGTAGCTGAGTTTAGGTTAAAAGATTTGCTCAAGGTCACACTGGTGATAAGTGCCAGAGGGTGGACTCTAAACTTATTACTTCCACTAACAATTCCATAATATACATAGTCACATCACAAAACAATTTTAAGTATGCTGATTTATTTATCTGAATATTTTCATAACTATAACCTGATTACTTGAATGGTAGGTATCAGGATGGAATATAGTGATTTTGGTTTGAATAGGTTTGGATATAGACTATACTACAATTACTCGCTGCATGACCTTGGGAGCATTATTTAATTGACCTGAGCCTCTTTTTTCTCTATCTGAAACAGGATATTACTGCTTTCTTCATAGGGTTGTTCTTTAGAGTTAACATATGTAAGATGTTTATTACAGTACCTAGAGGTTAGTATGGACTCAATAATTGCTTAATTGTATGATCATTTTTGTTAACTATACAAATAACTGTGAGATTATTTAATGATTCATGCTTTCTATTTTTTGTATATGAGAACAGCAATATTGGCTCACTATCAAAAATGATGTTAAGTTTTCCTAGTGGAATGCTCAGTTTCAAACAAAAAATAAAACATGCGTATGTGAACATGGCAGTTAAACTGAAATTACTTAAAAATTAATTTACTTTAGAGATCGTCGTTTCAGTGACTTGAATCACTAAGAATCAGGCTACAGCTGTATGATCTATATATGTTTGTAAAATAGTATAAATGCAGAGAAAAATGTGGAGAGATGTCTATCAAATAGTTAATGGTGGTCATCACTAAGGTTTGGGATCATGGTGTGAGACATTAACCTATTTATTGATATTTTTAGTGCTTTTTAAAAAATAATGAAGAGATACTACTTTTATAACCTAAAAAAGAGTATGATTTTAACATAATTAAATGAAAAATAAGCCTTTCTTTATTAAAAGAGGTTGACATGACTTGCTCCATGCTGGTTTCTAGTGACCATTTCTTCCTAAATGCTCTGAAATTGTTGACAGCAGTCGAAAGGTCTTTTGTTCTAGAATTTCTGTAAGCATCAATGACGCACTTGTGTCCTAGAATTTGCATATGGTTGCCACACAGAAGGTGTGTTCCTTGGTTTTCTCTGGACCTGGTAGTCAAAGTATTTTAGGGATTAGAGAAAATTTGCTCATTTTAAATGACAGACTTCGCTCCTGGTCTTTCCAGCCATGAATATGACCTGCTGAGGACATTACTGCTGTCAAAACCATTTTAATCAAACGTATTTATAAAGAGAGTTTAAAAAGAGACTTTGGCTTTATCTCACACCCAAAGATGGCATTCGAGCTTTGCTTTTCAATTATTCCTAAAGTTATTTCTAAAACCAATGCCGCACTCAATTGTAACCTTTCTCTCCCTTTCTGGCCACAGGGGGCTAGCCCCAGCTCCCTTCCTGAATTCCACCTCTCCACGTTTTCCCTTTGCCCCTTTCTTTCTGGAGTTCGTGCTTCTTCCCGGAGCTGGGAGGGGGTTGGGGAGTGGCTGGCTTTGGCTCCAGCAGCTGCCTGAGCAGCTTGGCTTCCTGCATCCCCACGCAGCCTTGCTTCTTCTAAGGGCTCTTCTAGTTTGGTGTCCAGCAGCTGCCAGGAGAGTCCCAGAATTTCAAATGCTTTCAGAGCTCACCTTAGTATCGTCTTAAAAATACCATCATTCTCCCTAAGTTGACAACATCCCTGCAGAGGAGGATGTCTAGGGAATATTAGTTCTATCTGGATGCTCCCCCTGTTAGTGACTTGTCCTTGTGAATGTAAATAAAAACAATCCAGGTACCAACTCTTTTCAAGGTGGTGTGCATTAACATCAGCAAAAACTTGCCCATTGTGCTGCTAGTTGGCTTGTATTTCAGGAATAAAGTGTGGAACCACCCAGGAGATCCTTTGTCACCTCCAGGGTGACTTTATAAATACTTATTGTCTAGACTCAAGTTTTGACATCTAGTCATATATCATTCTCCAACCTTTATACTCACCTGAACGTGAAACTTTAAAATAAATGACTTCTGGGATGACGCCCCTTTTGAAAGAGTTGAGAAAATTTCCAAAAAAGGATGTCATAGGTTATGTTCTGAGCAAAGGGGAAATTTGATGAGATTATCTGATGACTCAGATTCTGGGGGATTAGCTGAGATTTTTGATAGGTTTTCCATCAAATATGTAGATAGGTGACAAATCCTCTTCCCAAAGGCCGACATCAGAGCAAAACTTGTGTGTGTGTTTGGCATCTGACCTCATTCAAAGCTGCTTTTTGAGAAGTGTGACATAGGGACAATTGTGATAAGATAGGATGTGGCTCAGGCTTTAATTTTCAGAACAAAACTATAACTTGGACACCTCCCTCTGAAAACCTGGAGCATGTGGTTCCTGTCTCAACAAGCAACCTATGTTGGTCCCTTCTAGCAGAGGTAGAAAACCTGGTTGCTAAGAGCATATAACTTGGAGTCAGAGAGCCTGAAGTTGGACATTCAGTTCTGCCACATACCATTGACATTTAACATGTTCGTTTCTCGGTCTTTCCGTCTATAAAACGGGTACAATCATAGTATCTACACACAGGGTGGCTGTGAAAATTAGTGACATGAAGCATGCTGAGCACTCAAAACCTTGCTCTGTGCTAGTGAGTGGTGCTACAAGGGAGGTGTAGTAGAAGCAGAGGTTTCTAGTGTTTTTGTTGTTTTTCTTGTTACTTATCTTAAATGTTCAGCTTCAGCCAAAGTCCAGTAACAACACTGATCTTTGAGAATAATGATAATAACAGTTGCTAGCATTTATTGGGCACTTACTGTGTGCATGGTCTTATATATTTACTCCTCGCTACAAGCCTGGGAGGAGAAGCCCAAGGTATATTCCTTTTTTTTTTTTAAACTTTTTAAAATTTAAATTCAATTAATTAACATATAATGTATTATTGTTTTCAGAGGTACGGGCCTGTGATTCATCAGTCTTATATAACACCCAGTGCTCATTACGTCATGTGCCCTCCTTAATGTCCATCAACCAGTTACCCCATCCCTCCACCCCTGCCCGTCCAGCAACCCTCAGTTTGTTTCCTATGATTAAGAGTCTCTTATGGTTTGTCTCCCTCTCTGGTTTCATCTTGTTTTATTTTTTGCCCAAGGTATATTTTATATCTTCCTTTCTCTATTGTAGTCCTGATACTCGGTCAGATGAGATGAGCATGAGGTTGCCTCCAGAGTAGAAAGTTCTTTCCCAGGCTATGATGTAGCTTTATGTCCTCAACCTTTATTGAAGGTCAGTGTGAGGAATAGCCACATGATAAACACTGTTGTTGAATATGGAGCATTTCATTGTCCAGTGACCTTTAAGAAACTGTATGTCGTAAATTTGTCTCAGAGCCAAGAAAAAGGTTGTCTCTCTTGATGTTTACTCTTAGTAGACAGATATTGGGGCTTAACACCTAGAGACTCCGATTTAGTAAGTTTGGGTCTGGTCAGATAACTGATTTTTAAAATCCTCCCTCCCTCTATGCATCTGAGGCACAGCCAGGGTTAGGAACCTCTAATGGGGCTCATCAGCTTTCCCTGATTGGAATGTTTCCCTGATTGGTATGTTGGTTTGTTTCCCTGACTGGTATGATGGAGCTAGGATTTGTGCTTCCTGAAACAGACAGAAAGTCTGTGTCCCCAGAATCCATATGTTCAATGCTAAGCTCAGCGTGATGGTATTTGTAGGTGGGGCCTTTGGGAGGTGATTAGGTCATGAGGGCCTTGGTAAATGGGATTAGTGTTCTTATAAAAGAGACCCCAGAGAGCACCCTCACCCCTTCCACCATGTGACGATGTAGCGTGTGGCACGAAGAAGACCTTCTATGAACCAGGAAGTGAATGTGACACTGGTTTAGTAGACACTGAATCTGCAGGCGCCATGATCTTGGACTTCCCAGCCTGTAAAACTGTGCTAAATAAACTTCTGTTGTTTATTAGCCCCCCTGTCTATTATGGTATTTTATTATAGTAACCTGACTGGACTAAGATATTTCCTTTTACCTAGGTTTGCTGATAGAATTTTTGCTCCCCTTTCATGCCTCATTGCTTGTTCTTTAATTTAATGTTTTTATAGTTCACATGTCATTTATTTAAAATGCCTCAAATCTGTTTTTGACATAAAAAATTAATAGAAGAATGAGTGTAATTGTCCACCTAAAGTTTTCAACAGGTTTTTCCTTAAAACTCTATTTTTTCTTTCTATCACTCCTTCCCCTACCTTCATCATTTTTAATTAATCGTTTGACAAAGTAAACAATTATATTTATTTACTTTAAAAAAGCACTAATGTATTCTAAAGGGAGACTGGCTCACTCTCAAATGTTTTGAGGCACCATAATTGTGAGGAGGGACTGTTCTGGGTGAAGGAGTTCAACCCAAGATAATGAGATTGGAGAGGGCCATAATGAGTTCAAAGGAAGGCCCTGGCATAAAGGCAGACCCAGAGGTTGTTAATGTAGGATGGAGTTTGTCGCATCTCAGGGACCTCCCACCCTATTCCACTGGTGTCGATTTAAATGCACTCTTTGCTGACAGAATGTCAACATGAAGCGATTATTTCAGGTTTGTTAATGATATGATAGGGACATGTATGAAGATGAACTTGGCCTAGGTCCCCAAACACATTTACCATCAGCTTTCCTTGCTTTACAGGGGACTTCCTCAAATAAAAAGAGGCGATTCCAAAGGTCACTGCAAGATTACAAAATAACAGGTCTAGGCTTATGTGCTGTTATGTGTGGGAGGCTGACTGATCGGGGCCTGGATGAAATGACATTAGCTTCAGTCCGGAGCTGGGTCTAAATGGGGACAGTAATACACGTGTGACCAGCTGTAGGCATTTCTTTGGTCCTGTCTTCTATACAGGAAAAAGAATTTTTTTTCCTCAGCGTGAAAAGTACTTTGATACCATCAGACTGTGTTCAAATGATCAAACTGATGGAATGGTTTTCAAATTAAATTTTGAGTAATGCTGTTAGAGTTCTTTATTATTTCCTCTGCTGTTGATCAGCGTAAGTGACTTACAACTAAGTTTAACCAGGCTTTTTCATTCCAGAGGTGACCATAACCCAACTGTGTAATTTGGGCACCCCCTCCCTGTTTTCCAAGGAATCAACAGTTCAATTTACACTTTTTAGGCACCTGCTCTGTGTATATTTTCACGCTGGATACTGTCACTGTCCTTCAGAAATTCACCATTGAATTGGGACCATACATTATGAATACAATACAAAAATGAAAATGATTGGCAATACAAAGCAGTGTAAATTAGCTGTGATAAAGGAGGTGGAAACACACAGTGCAGGAATTCAGAGGCAGGCTTAATCACATAGGTGGGTGAGATCAGGGAAGGCTTCCCCAGAATGGTGTGACCTGGTGTACAGCAGAGCTATATCTCTGGATGTTCCTGTATAGACACTCTCCTCCAGCCACAGCACTGTGAACCTTCCTTTCCCCGTTTCCCCAGCACATCTTTGCCAATGACATTCCTCTCATTTAGAATGTCCAACCTCTTTCTCTGCTTAGCATAATTCTCCTCAAGTTTCCAAACACAGGTTATAAGTGTCCTCAAATATGTGGCTTAGAAATGTGAACTTTCGGGCGCCTGGGTGGCTCGGTCGGTTAAGCGACTGCCTTCGGCTCAGGTCATGATCCTGGAGTCCTGGGATCGAGTCCCGCATCGGGCTCCCTGCTCAGCGGGGAGTCTGCTTCTCCCTCTGACCCTCCTCCCTCTCATGCTCTCTGTCTCTCATTCTCTCTCGCAAATAAATAAATAAAATCTAAAAAAAAAAAAGAAGAAATGTGAACTTTCAGTTAACGGGAATCACTCTCTACTTTTGAGTAAGGTTACAAAGGGTAAGTGTGAACCAAGGCTGAATTTATGAGAAGAAAATCATTTTCAAACATCCAATATAACAAGCTTAGGCCTCCTATTTATTATTTTTCCCTAGGACATCTGAAAAGGACCTAAAAATTATTCATTTATTTATTGCCCCCCTATTCGAGAAGGGGATTAAAGACAAGGCAACCTTAGCCAGTGGCAGGAAATCAAAGTATCTCTAGACTCTAGATCCCAGAGACAATGTCTAGAGATATTTTTGGTTTTCAAAAGTTGGGGGGGAGGGGGCTCCTAGCATCTAGTAGTTCTAGGAAGTTGCTAAACATCCTACAGTGCACAGGACAGTCTCTCCACAACAAAGAATGATCTGTACTACAATGTCAATGGTGCTGAGGTTGAGAAACCTGCACTGGAGAAACCAAGAAGTTACTGATTGATACTCAGTTAAGAGAAGGTTGCTTGGAAAGATTTACCTTCCAGGAAAGGAAAACAAAATAGCAACTTACAACAATTCAGTTTACAACATTTGGACCAGAAAATGAAATAAAAAGAGTTCAGCTCATTCATTAGAATGTCCCATTGACAACCCTTTAATGCCCTGCAGTTGTTCATTCCATACAAAGCTGACATTTCTGACTTTGACCATACATGTAGCAAACACCAAACAAATGACTTCAGGGAAACCATCCCACTGAATCATTGCCAAGTAGTGTCGTCATCCTTTAATTTGTTTAGTTTCTCCTTGGGTGTGTCAAGAGCTCCCCACCTTCCCAGGTGTGACCAGATTAGACAATTCTTCCCAGTTCCCATTTCTCTCTGAAGGAAATGCAGTGTGTATGGTCAAGGTTGGGGAGGGACAGAGGTCCATGATGAAATAATCCTGAGGGGATCCCAGAAAATTCTATCTGGATTTTTCCTTCATAGGGTTGCGGTCTTGGCTGAACAGAGGCTGTTGATCAACCTTAACTATTGTTTTGCATGTTTAGAATATATTTATTTTGGGGAACTAGGGCTCAGAGGTTATTTCAACTTTATTTGGATGATTAATATGTACAACTTATGGTCATGTTTTAAAATAGAAATGATTTGCACACTTATGTGTCAGGTGAGCATAATTTTTAACCCACAGAAATTAATTAATCCACCAAATATTTATTGCATGTCAAGTATGTACAGACATGGTACTAGGCTCAATGTTATGAGGATTTATAATCTGGTCTGGGAGATAGCCAAGAAAAAGATAATCACAATCCAATGTGCTGAGTATGACGGTGGGGCAATTAGGCAGCACTGTGGGAGCACAGTGTTAAGTCCCTTAGCTGAGACCTGAGAATCGAGACTTGAAGGTTGGTAGGAGTTAGTGATATAGTGTATGGGGGCGCGGAGGCAAGGAGTGGGCAATGATATTTCACTAAGAGTGGTTAGTGTGTGCAAAAGTTCACAAGGTAGAAAAATCATGGAGAGTTCAGCGAACTTTAAGGTGTTCAGCACAGCTGTTTTGAAGGTATAGATTTAGGATTCAGGAGCATATGTAGGTGAAAAGTTTATTCATGGGTCTGATCAATTAAGGATGGTATGTAGAATAAGGAGAGAACTGGACCTAAGAGAAATACAATCAAGAGATGGGCAAAAGAATAAGAACCAAGACTTGTGAAATGTGGCAAGAGAAAGTAAAAAGACAAGCCACAGCTGGTAGGAAATATTTGCAATACCATTATGTAAAGAACTTTGACAAATCAATAAGGAAAACATGAACAACCCAATTGAAAAATGGGCAAAAAGAAATGAAAAAGTGTTTCATTAAGAATGAAGAGATCGGGGTGCTTGGTTGGCTCAGTTGATTAAGCATCTGACTCTTGGTTTCCGCTCAGGTCATGATCTCAGGGTTGTGAGATGGAGCACTGATTTGGTCTCTGCGCTCAGCATGTAGTCTACTGGTCCCTCTCCTTCCTTCTCTACCCTCCCCTCTTAAATAAATAAACAAAATTAAAAAAAAAAAGAAATGAAGAGATCCTCAACCTTGTTGAAAATCTGGGAAATGTTAATTTGAGCCACAAAAGATACCCTTTCTCACCTATGAGATTAGCAAATTTAGAAAGACTTGACAATATCAAATATTGGCAGAATGTGGAGCAATGAGAACTTTGGTGTGCTGTTGGTCGGGGAGCAAATGAGTGCAACCACCTTGGAAAAAAATAGGCATTAACTTAGTAAATATGAAAATGCATATATTTCACATATTTAAGGTGTTAGGAGGCATGTGGCAGTATTGCTTATGACGATAGAAAACTGGAAATAAGAAAAATATCTGCCAATAGTAGAATAGAAAAATTTGTTTTTGTCTATTCACACAACAAGATACTATAGATCAGTAAAAATTAACAAACTACAACTCTATGTTATGGATTGACTTCTGTCCTTGTAAAATTCCTTGATCTTGTACTTCTAGCCTCTACCACTGTGAAAAAATAAATTTCTGTTGTTTAACCCACCCAGTCTGTGGTCCTTTGTTATGGCAGCCCTTGCAAACAATGTATCAATATGAATGGATCTCAAAAATATAAGGTTGACTCAAATTGAATCAAATTGCCAGTCACAGAGGAACACTTAAGAGTGTGATTCCATTCAGGTAGAGGTTTAAAAAAGGACATATATATTTTAGGGATACACACAGTTCTTACATTCTGACACTCCTTTCAAAAGATGGAGCTTAATTCCCCTTCCTTTGAATATGGATTGAACTTAAGGACTCACTTCTAATGAACAGAATAAAGTGGAAGTGATAATGTGTGATTTTTGATATTAAGTCATAAAAGACAGTGAGGTTTCCTCCTTCCCCTCTCTTGGGTCACTTGCTCTAGGAGAAGCCAAGTGTCATGTTCTGAGGACATTCAGATCACCCAATAAAGGGGACCTGATGGGGGCACCTGGGTGGCTCAGTCGGTTAAGCAGCTGCCTTCGGCTCAGGTCATGATCCCAGGGTCCTGGGATTGAGTCCCGCACTGGGCTCCCTACTCAGCGGGGAGCCTGCTTCTCCCTCTCCCTCTGCCTGCCTCTCTGCCTACTTGTGCTCTCTATCTCTCTGGCAAATAAATAAATAAAATCTTTGGGAAAAAAAAAGGGGGGGGGACCTGATGTCTCTTGCCATGTGAGCACACCATCTTGAAAATGTATCTGCAGCCCCAGTCAAGCCTTCAGATGACCCCAGCCCTGGTAGAAGTCTTGACTACCACTTCACGGATTCAGAACCACCCAGTGAAGGTTCTCCCAAATTTCTGAACACAGAACCTGTGAAGTAATAAATGTTTATTGTTTTAAGCTGCTAAGTTTTGGGGTAATTTGTTACACAGCAATAGATAAATAATATACAATATACACTAGAAGAAAAGCAGGGGAATGATAAACATAAATTTCAGGATAATGGTAACCTCTTGGGCAGAAGGAAGGAGATACAATTAGAACATAGATACCTCAAAGATATTGGTGATATTTTATTTATTTTTAATTTGGGTAGCAAGCAGATGCGTGTTCATTTTATTATCTTTAAAAAACTGCATAGATCTGTGCTATATATACATATACATTATATGTCTATTAGTTATGGGAGATATCTTATTAAAAAAATAACAACTGTGGTCAGAGAAATAGAAAAAAATCCAAGAGTTAAATTACATGGCAGCTAAGAAACGAACGAGGGATATCTAGAGCAGGTAATGGTGCTTAAGAAGTAGGGCTGACTAGAGAAACACAAGAGGGTTGCCAGACTGCACTGAGCATCTAGTTTGAGTTTTCAGACCATTGATGTAGAGTAGCAGCCACCTATCAGGCTGGGTGGCTTCCCTCCAGCCATGCCCAGTGTCCCAGATTAAGCATGAAGAACACATATCATAAATAGCTCCGAGAAGCAAAGTTTTGCCCTTGCCATCACACCTCAGCTCAAGTGTCAGATCTTCTGTCCTATGGTCTGTCCCTCCCTCCACCCTGTTAGGTGGATAATTCCCCTTCTTGTGCCTTCACTAAAATAACGATGACAATTGTTAATACCTGTAACACTTGCCCATGTGCCAGAAGCACTGTGTTAACGGTTCTCACGCATAACTTCATTTCATCTTCACCATCACTCTATAGAGTAAATACTCTTCTTATCCCTATTTTACAAAAGAGGTTACACTATAGCCAGAGTGAGGCCAGGAATTATTCGACACTAAAGCACCAGGGCACAACCATCACTTCACACTGCTGCCTAGGTGATGGGTACATACAGAGATCTCAGCCCATGTTGCAGTTGATGGCAATGATAGCTTTATGGGGTTTTTGTTTTTGTTTTTGTTTTTTAAAGATTTTATTTATTTAATTGAGAGAGAGAGTAAGTGAGAGAGCATGAGCGGGGGAGTGGGAGAGGCAGAGAGAGAGAGAGGTTGAAGCAGGTCCCCGCTGAGCAAGGAGCTCAGGACCCTGGGATCATGACCTGAGCAGGAGGCAGATGCTTAACGACTGAGCCACCCAGGCGACCCATGGATAGCTTTACGTTTTTATGGCTCTGCCAGATTGTGAACTACTAGGCGGTTCAGGTCTGTCTTATCCCAGCTTTGTGTCCTAGAACCTGCTCAACCAAATGAATGAGTGAATAAATGAGTGCTGGGTGATGATGTGAGATACTCTGTTAGAGTTTTCTATTCCTTCTGTAGCAGAGTATGTCAGTGCTCTTTGCCCATGTTGTGGACTAGATGTTTGTGTCTGCCCCCCACAACCTCCCACTGCCCTGCCCCAGATTCCTATGTTGAAACTACCTTCCAATGTGATGGCATTTGAAGGTGGGGCCTTTGGGAGGTGATTCAGAATACATGAGGTCATGAGGGCGGAGTTCTCAGAATGGGATTAGTGCCCTTACAAGTCACTAGAAAGATTGTTTTTCATCTCTACTCTTTGCATGTGAAGATAAAACCAGAAGATGACAATCTACCACCTGGAAAAGGATTTTCACCAGAAATTCATCATGCTGGCACCCTGATCTTAGACTTTTAGCCTCCAGAACTTTGAAAAATAAATTTGTTATTTATAAACCATCCTATCTATAGTACTTTGTTACAGCAGCCGAAAAGGACTAAGACAGTTCGTATCACCTGGGCTCCCTTTCCAGTTTTATGTACATCTGTTCCCACATTGCTTTCAATTCCAAGGGCCAGCGCCTGTGTCTCTGCCACACACATCATCACAGGGCTGCCCCCCCACTGCTTTTCTGCACTCACAGAGAGACAGAAGTGTCTGGATATTTATGTTCTCCCAAGGGTAGCCTGTGACCAATGACAAATGAATGCGTGGGTATAAACAGCCCGGCTCCTTTGTCTCTGAGTGGGACAGTTCCAAGGTATGGCCTAATACTCTCTATGGACCTCCTCATCTGGGATTGAGTCAAAGGCTTCCTCCACGGGCAGGTGGTATTTTCAAAGATGACCAGAGCAGTACATCCCACCCCGTATGCTCTCCTGTAATCCAGGTTTGAAGCCTAATTCTCCTCCTCTTGCATCTGGGCTCATCCAAGTGACTGTTTATAACCAATAGAATACAGTTGAATCAATAGATTTTGTCACTGACTTCTGAACTAGTTCAGAAAAAAGTCTTATACCTTCTGCCTTGGTCTCTTAGAATGCTTCTTCTCCAAGACATTGCCTCTTGGATTTCTTGCTTTTTAAACCCAACATATACATAGGCCCATTGGTTGATAGGCCCAGCTTCGAGTTATTCCAGCTCGAGAGCCATACATGTGAGTGAAGAAGCTTCCAGATGGTTCCAGCCTATACTTGCTGAGTCATCCGGACTTTGAGTGATCCCAGCTGAGGCCACAGACATCATGGAACAGAAGCAAGCTGTCCCTTTTGCCCTGTCCAAATTCCTGACTCATATAATCTGCAGGCATTACAAAAATGGCAGTTGATTTACACCACCAAGTTGGGGTGATTTGTCATGCAGTAATAGACAGCTGGAACACTAAATCTCGCATTCTTACTTGGCTTGCTTCATTTCCCTGTCCTCCTTTCCCTATCTTCCTATCCATATCTCTTGGGAACAAGCCCCAGTAAATCACTTTCATACTAATTTGTATCTCAGGGTCTGCTTCAGGGGAACCTTACCTAAGACACCCCCTGCCGTCATCTAGCCTAGAAGCTGGGGCTGGGAAAAGAAGCTGTCAGAAACCTGAAGGAAGACCGTAGACACACCTGTTGCTGCCCATCATCACTGAGGAAATCTTACCTAGAAAACAAATACCTGGGTGTGTCCTTAGCTGTTGGAACTTGGATGTGAGTCAATAGTCTGGAGTCTGTGATGAGGGTATGAGCATATCTGGTTATGGATTCAAGGGGAAGAAAGGAGCTAGGACTGGGAAGTTTGGAGGACAGACCAGGGGACTGGTGAAAGCCAAGCTGGACATCTGGATAGGAATGGTCCATGCAGACTGGATGTATGGGAGACGAGCTATCATCACAGGGCCAGTGTCCAGGTCAGGACCATGCTGGGAAATGTGAGGCAGGTCATATATTAGGATCAGGTGAGGGCAGAAAGAGGTTCAAAAACCTGAAGAACAGAAAAGAACCAAGGACAAGCACCAGGAAACAGCCCAAGGTAGACAGCCAGAAATCTGATGTAACTGGTTGGAGTAAACAAAACAGCAGCTACACACATGGGGTGCTCTGTGACCTTTGGAGGTCTTGTTGGATGAGGTTGCATTTTCTCTTCTTGGCTAGTCTTTTAGGTGATCCCTGTGGAAGCAGTCCGTATCACAGCCAGGCTGGTCTACACAGAGCAGATGCTTGGGGTCAGCAGCCTGGAGCACCATGTGTGGACCTGGGCTGGCAATCACTTTACTTGCTGATCTGTGAGCACAGATGCAGCCTGGGGCATTGGAGCACAGAGGTAAATATAGTCAGGAAGACTTGGCACATTGGAAGTAGTTGGCAGGCACAGTGCTGTGGCTTGCCCTTCAAAATGCCAGAGAAATTGGTTAAAGGGAAAAGCTTACTTAATTTTTCCAGGAAAGATTAACAAACAGAGAAGGAGGAAGAAGAGCAATCATGGCAATGCAATGGGGCCAAATCTCTTGAGGTTGCTTTCAGGCTTGTGTTTTCATCTAGGAGGAATGTTGGTTCACCGGGACTGTCCTTGAGCCTCCAGGGCTCCTTGCCTTGATGAACTTTGGCCTCAGGAGGTTAGTCCTCCAGACCCAGTGAGAGGTGGGGTCGTGTCAGAGAATTCTACTGGGGCAGAGACTCTCCAGGGCAAAAGGGAAACTGAGGAAAAAAACAGCAAGTTTTGAAGGGTAACACAGGTATATGATAAAAAATTCAAACCCTTTACAAAATAATATAGAATGAAACATAAATCTCAACCCCACCCAACTCCTAGACCCCTCGTTGCCACCCTAGAGGCAATGACTGTTCTCAGCTTCTTATGCATCTTCCAGAGATGCTCTGTGCATTTAGAAGCTGATATGGATATGCAACCATGTCCTTGCTCGCACGTTTTCCACACATTTGACAGCATACATACCATATCCAGTGGTGTGCTGGACCTGACCCTATGGGCACATAGGAGCCAACTACTAAATTTCTAGAAATTTTGGGAGCTGGTTGTTAAACATGGCCATTCTTAAAAATTATATTATATGACCTTATAATTAAATAAATTACATTAGAAACAAATACTCAAAAGTCATGGTGTCTTAATTATTTTACTACATTTTATTGTTTCTATATTCTTGAGGTTATTTATGACTACTGTATGTGTAGTGTGGAAATACTATGTAATATAATGATGTGGTATTTGCATCTCTTTCCAACTGTGCATTCAGTGAGGACATGTTGGTTGCTTGGAATTGGTCATCGAAATACTTGCACCTTTGGAAATCAGCAAACACTACGAATCAGAGCTTGATTTGTTGTTTTCTTGATGGTCTAGACCAGGGGCTCACAAACTCTTTCTGTAAAGGCTCAGATAATAAATATCTTAGGCTTTGTGGGCCAGATGATCTCTGTTGCAACTACTCAGCTCTGCTGTCATCATGCAGAAGCAGCCACAGGTGAGAGGTAAATGAATGATGTGGCTGCGTTCTAAACTGTATATACAAAAAGACAATGGGCTAGATTTGGCTTGAGGGCTGTCACTTTCTGACTCTTGTTCTAGAATTAAGAAAGTGGTGGGGAAATAGTAATAATGCAGGTTAATGTAAAGTGTTGTGTCTGACTCCATTACGTTGTGAAGAGCACACAACGTTGAGGAAATATTCTTCCAGTACTCCAAAATTATGATCTGATTCAGCAAAGCTGCTCATGTCATTGATACACAAGTGAAGTTCCAACATACATATTTGTTGTTTCACTTCCATTTTGTTCATGAATAAAATGAAATATCAACCAATCTTAATGTTTGAACCACACTCCTTCGTCAGTGATATGAGTGACTTTTTTGCTGATCAAACAGTAATCAAGCTTTACTCATGGTCCAATTTTGAGACATGACTGTTGGTGATAGAATTGTCAAACTGACAATGGATTTCGTAAGAAATATCAGGTCATATTAATGTTAGAGGATGGAATTTACAAAGAAGAATATTGCATATTTTATTATTTGTAAATTGTGCACAATACTATCTTTTATATTAGTAAATTTTTTTTGAGAGAGAGAGTGCATGTGAGTGGGAGGCAGGGAGGGGCAGAGGGTCAGGGAGACAGAGCATCTCAGCAGGCTCCATGCCCAGCAAGGAGCCCAACACGGAGCACAATCTCATGACGCTGAGATCATGACCTGAGCTGAAACCAAGGGTCGGTTGCTCAATCGACTGAGCCACCTAGGCGCTCCATATTTGTAAAATTTTTGTTTTATGTACATATATACATTCTTACAATTTGTTTATATTATTAAACATTTAGCGGCTCAGTATTGCATGTAACTGTTCAGAACCTTACTTTTGTTCACAATATATTTTGAAGAGTCCTTCATACATATACATTGGCCTCATTCTTTTCAGCAACTATATTCTTTTTAATAATTTGTACCATTTTAAATATCTTCCATATTTGTTTACCACTCACCTACTGATGGGTATCTGTATGGGTTATAAGTCTTTCACTATTAGAAACAATGCTACAGTGAACATTCACATATACATACTGTTGCACACATATACAAATATGCCTGTAGCCTAAATTCTTCGGGCAGAATTGCTGCGGCAAAGAGTGCATGCATCTGTAATTGTGATAGATATTGACAAATTGCTTTTCAAAGAAGTTGAACCAAGCTACACTCCCACCTCAAATGCAAGAGAATGCTTGTTTCTTTATACCTTTGCCAAATGGTATATTATCATACTTTTGATTTTGGAAAGTGTGATGGATGACAATGGTATCCTATTGAAATTTAACTTGAATTTTATTTGTTATGAGGGAGAGTACACGTATTTTCATGTTTAAACCCCATTGGTGTTACCAGCTATGTGAATTATTTATGTTCTTTGTTCTTTTAAAATTTTTCTACTAATATCCAAGATCACTTTACGTCCCTCCCAACAGAATATGAGCTCCACAAGGCTGGGAGTTTTAATTATTCTGAATCCTCCAAAGCTTAGAATAGTGCCTAGGTGCATAGTAGTTGCTCATTAAATATTTGTTAACTAATGAACTCCTAAGGGATTTAGCCCCTTATCTGTCATATATGTTGCCATATTCTCTCCCAATTTGTCATTTGTCTTTTGACTTTGTTTGATTAAAAAAATTTTTTTTGCCCTTGAAGGAATTTTAAATTTTTATATAGTCAAAACCAGAAATCTTTTTTTTTTTTTTTATGGCTCTGTACCTCTGTGTCTTATTTGGGAAGATCCTCATTTCCAAAAACAAGTCGATTCTCCTGTGCTGTCTTTTAAGAATTTGAAGTTTGATTACTTTTATATTTAAAATTGTAAAACATCTGGAAATTATGTTAGCTTAAGTGATAAAGTAGGCACTGAAATTGTGGTTTGTCCATGTGGCTGCCCAGTTGGTCTGATATTCTCATTGATCTCTCTCATTCTCCCAGTGCCTGGAATTCACTTTATCCTACACCAAATTCCCATTTGTGGCTGATCTATTTCTAGCTCCTCTATTTCTCCATCTGTGTATTCATATGCCAACACCAAGCTGTTTTAATGATTAATGTCTCTTCTTTTACATGGTGTTTATAGCATCTGAGTGATCAAACTCATGTAAATATCACAGTGTGAGGAAGCCATTTTTGGCCTTAGACCTAAACATATAGTTTTTAAAATATATATACACACACACACACACACACATATACATGCTTTGGCAGACATCATCTCACTTGATTCTTACAATACCTCCAAGAGGAAGGTGGTCAAAGTGGGTTATTTATTTTTTTTATTGTTGTTGTTGTCCCATTTTATAAATGAGGAAGCTGAGGCTCAGAGAAGTCAGGGGCTTTTTGCCCTTGACTGTTCATTTAGTGTCTAATAATATGTGAGATGGGTAGTAAACAAACTCCTACTCTTTCCCATGACAAAACGTTGCTCAATGGAAAAATGCATTATTAAAATAACAACTGAAACAAAAGTTACCTCATTCCACACATTTTTCTTATTCTTATGTACTCACTCTTTTATGCTGTCTTCCTCAGATCTCATCAAAAAGTTCAGGTGAGTTAATGTCAGAATACTTGGAAAAAGATAATGATTTGTATATTAAGAGATTCTTAGCATGGCTCTTGGCATGTAGTATGCACTCAGTAAGTGATAGCAATTTATATGCTTATTCTTATTTATTTGATTAAGAGCATGAGTTTTGGGGCACCTTGGGTGGCTCAGTCGGTTAAGCATCTGCCTTCAGCTCAGGTCATGGTCCTGGGGTCCTGGGATGGAGCCCTGTGTCGGGCTCCCTGCTCAGCAGGAAGTCTGCTTCTCCCTCTCCCTCTGCCCCTCCCCTCCCACTCGTGCGTGTACGTGCGTGCTCTCTCTCACTCTCTCTCTCAAATAAATAAATAAAATCTTTAAAAAAAAAGAGCATGAGCTTTAATGTAAGAGAGCTGAGTTCTAGTCTCCACTCTTTCATTTATTATGGGGCAGGTTCCTTAACCTCTCTGAGCTTTGGTGCCCTCATATGTAAAGTGGGCAATGTAGTAAAGCCCTCAGCAGTTTCGTGATGATTAAATGAGATAATACACAAAGGCTATCTTAACACAGTGTCTAGCACGTAGTAAGCCCTCCATGAATGTTAATGATTTCCTCATGGATTATTTTCTTCTGAGGGTCCTAAATGTATTTCCCCACAAATGAGGACATTTCCATTATCTTTTTTCAAGAAAATGAGGGATAGTTAGTTCTCCAGTTGTTCTGTATTCACGGATACACTTTCACATACCTGATGGCTTCTCTGTTGCCTTATCTGAAAAAGCGGAAATGAAAAGCAATGCATGAAGCTTACTTTAATTTAGACTCCACTTATTCTTGCTAAGTCCCACTGGATCTGTTTGCATTATTTGCTAAAAAGAGTTTGTGAAATAAATTAACAGTGTAAATAAGACTTGGGAAGAGGGCTGAAAATAATTAAGGGAACTATTTCTAAGCATGCTTAAATACTTGAGAAGTACCATTTAAATACAATTTATCTGAGATCTCTGAACCACTCATATCCATTTATTAAGAAGTATTACAGCATATTGTGTATTGTTATGGACTGGATGTTTGTGTCATTCCCCCCACCCACCATGGTTGAAACCCTAACCTCCAGTGTGATGGTATTAGGAGTGGCAATTAGGGTTACATAAGGTCTTGCCATTAGTGCTCTCATAAGAAGAGGAAGAGACACCAGAGCTGCTCTCCCTCTCCCCCAACCCTCTTTCTTTCTACCTCCTCCCCCCACACCTTGTGAGGACCCAGTGAGAAGGGTGCCATCTGCAAGATAGGAAGCATGCCCTCACCAAGAACTGCATTGGTTGGCATCTTGATCTTGAACTTCCTATCCTCTGGAACTGTGAGAAATGTTTGCTTTTTAAGCTACTCCATGTGTGGTATTTTGTGACTGCAACTTGAGCAGACTAAGACATGTACCAATCTCTTTCCTCAACTCAGTAGGCTCTCAAGGGCAGGTCATGCCATATCCATCTCTATGCCCCCTGTGCCTGGCCCAGAGACACAGTGCCTGTGCATGGAGGGTGTTCAAAAATGTGAAAATGACAAATATATCCCAAAGACTTTTGCTTGGATATATTTGGTTATTCTAGACAAAGTCATTAATTTATCTTTAATTGCCAGTTGGACATTCCTATGCAGATAACCTGTGGTCTCCTCAAATTTAGCTAAATGCATCATTTCATTCTATAAAATCAGCTCCTCAGCCCAGCTTCTTAATGTTTTCCTTCTTGGCACCATGATTTTTCCATGCTCAAAACTTAGATTCAGTTTTGTTTTCCTCCTCCCCCCTTCCTCCTCCATATTCAATAAGCCACCATGTCCACTATTCCCACTTTCAGAATATCTCCTGTCTCTATCACCTCATCCTCTAGTCCAGTCCCCATTGTCTCATTTCTGCAGTACCACTGCAATCCTGTAGTATTTTTATTTCAGATGATAATACATTACCAAAAAAAAAAAAAAATAATAATAATAATAAAGAAAATATATTAATTTCCCCTCAACTCCCCTTCAATCCCATTTTCTTAAAGGCAATCAATGTTAACAATTTGATGAAAGACCTCAGTGTGAGACAGGAATCAATCAAAATCCTAGAGGAGAACATAGGCAGTAACCTCTTTGACATCGGCCACAGCAATTTCTTTCAAGATACATTGCCAAAGGGTAGTGAAACAAAAGCAAAAATGAACTTTTGGGACTTCATCAAGATAAAAAGCTTCTCCACAGCAAAGGAAACAGTCAACAAAACAAAGAAGCAACCCACAGCATGGGAGAAGATATTTGCAAATGACACTAGAGATAAAGGGCTGGTATCCAAGATCTATAAAGAACTTCTCTCCACAGTTTGGCTATTGTGGACATTGCTGCTATGAACATTGGGGTGCATATGGCCCTTCTTTTCACTATATCTGTGTCTTTGGGGTAAATACCCAGTAGTGCAATTGCTGGGTCATAGGGTAGCTCTATTTTTAATTTTCTGAGGCACATCCACACTGTTTTCCAAAGTGGCTGTACCAACTTGCATTCCCACTAACAGTAAGGGGGGTCCCCTTTCTCCACAACCTCTCCAACATTTGTTGTTTCTTGCCTTGTCAATTTTTGCCATTCTAACTGGTGTAAGGTGCCATCTCAAAGTGGTTTGGACTTGAATTTCCCTGATGCCTAATGATGATGAACATTTTTTCATGTGTCTGTTAGTCATTTGTGTGTCTTCTTTTGAGAAGTGTCTGTTCGTGTCTTCCACCCATTTTTTGACTTGATTGTTTTTTGGGTGTTGAGTTTGAGAAGTTCTTTATAGATCTTGGATACCAGCCCTTTGACTGTAGTGTCATTTGCAAATATCTTCTCCCATTCTGTGGGTTGCCTCATTGTTTTGTTGACTCTTTCCTTTGCTGTGCAGAAGCTTTTTATCTTGATGAAGTCCCAAAAGTTCATTTTTGCTTTTGTTTCACTAGCCTTTGGAGATGTATCTTGAAAGAAATTGCTGTGGCCGATGTCAAAGAGATAACTGCTTATGTTCTCCTCTAGGATTTTGGATTCCACATTGAGGTCTTTCATCCATTTTGAGTTTATCTTTGTGGATGGTGTTAGAGAATGGTCGAGTTTCATTCTCTCTTTTTTTTTTTTTTAAGATTTTGTTTATTTATTTGACAGAGAGAGACACAGCAAGAGAGGTAACACAAGCAGGGGGAGTCCGGGAGGGAGAAGCAGCCTTCCCACGGAGCAGGGAGCCCAATGTGGGGCTCGATCCCGGGACCCTGGGATCATGACCTGAGCCGAAGGCAGACGCTTAACAACTGAGCCACCCAGGCACCCCTGGCAGAGTTTCATTCTTCTTCTTCTTCTTTTTTTTTTTTTTTTTTAAGATTTTATTTGTTTATCTGAGAGAGAGAGAATGAGAGAGAGCACATGAGAGGGGTTAGGGTAAGAGGGAGAAGAGACTCCCTGCCGAGCAGGGAGCCTGATGCAGGACTCGATCCAGGGATTCCAGGATCATGACCTGAGCCAAAGGCAGTCACTTAACCAACTGAGCCACCCAAGTGCTCTTGAGTTACATTCTTCTGCATGTGGCTGTTATTGCACCATTTATTGAAGAGACTGTCTTTTTTCCATTGCATATTTTTTCCTGCTTTGTTGAAGATTATTTGACCATAGAGTTGAGGGTCCATATCTGGGCTCTCTATTCTGTTCCATTGGTCTATGTGTCTGTTTTTGTGCCAGTACCATGCTGCCTTGGTGATCACTGCTTTGTAATATAGCTTGAAATCGGGCAATGTGATGCTCTCAGCTTTGTTTTTCTTTTCCAACATTTCCTTGGTGATTCAGGATCTTTTCTGGATTCCATAGAAATTTTAGGATTGTTTGTTCCAGCACTTTGAAAAATGCCATTGGAATTTTGATTGGGATGGCACTGAAGGTATAGATTGCTCTGGGTAGCATAGACATTTTAACAATGTTTATTGTTCTGATCCATGAGCATGAAATGTTTTTCCATCTTTTTGTGTCTTCTTCAATTTCTTTCATGAGTGTTCTGTAGTTCCTAGAGTATAGATCCTTTATCTCTTTGGTTAGGTTTATTCCAAGGTATCTTATGGTTTTTGGTGCTATTATAAATGGAATCGTTTCTCTAATTTCTCTTTCTACAGTTGCATTGTTAGTGTATAAGAAAGCAACTGATTTCTGTTCATTGATTTTGTATCCTGCTACATTAAAAGAGCCGAGATGCCCTTCAACAGATGAATGGATAAAGACGATGTGGTCCATATATACAATGGAATATTACTCAGCCATCAGAAAGGATGAATACCCAACTTTTACATCAACATGGATGGAATGGGAGGAGATTATGCTAAGTGAAATGAGTCAAGCAGAGAAAGTCAATTATCATATGGTTTCACTTATTTGTGGAACATAAGGAATAGCATGGAGGATATTAGGACAAAGAAGGGAAAAATGAAGGGGAGGAAATTGGAGGGAGAGATGAACCATGAGAGACTATGGACTCTGAGAAATAAACTGAGGGTTTTAGAGGGGAGGGGTTGGGGGATGGGTTAGCCCAGTGATGGGTATTAAGGAGGGCACATACTGCATGGAGCACTGGGTGTTATACAAAAACAATGAATCGTGGATCACTACATCAAAAACTAATGATGTATTGTATGGTGACTAACAACATAATTAAAAAAAAAAAAGGAACTTCTCAAACTCAACACCCAAAAAACAAATAATCAAGTCAAAAAATGGGCAGAAGACACAAACAGACACTTCTCCAGAGAAGACACACAAATTGCTAACAGACACATGAAAAAATGTTCATCATCATTAGCCATCAGGGAAATTCAAATCAAAACCACATTGAGATACCACCTTACACCATTTGGAATAGCAAAAATTGACAAGGCAAGAAACAACAAATGTTGGAGAGGTTGTGGAGAAAGGGGAACCCTCTTACTGTTAGTGGGAATGCAAGTTGGTACAGCCACTTTGGAAAACAGTGTGGAGGTGCCTCAACAATTTAAAAATAGAGCTACCCTATGACCCAGCAATTGTACTCCTGGGTATTTACCCCAAAGACACAGATGTAGTGAAAAGAAGGGCCATATGCACCCCAATGTTCATAGCAGCAATGTCCTCAATAGCCAAACTGTGGAACGAGCCGAGATGCCCTTCAACAGTTGAATGGATAAAGAAGATATGGTCCATATATACAATGGAATATTACTCAGCCCATCAGAAAGGATGAATACCCAACTTTTACATCAACATGGATGGGACTAGAGGAGATTATGCTAAGTGAAATAAGTCAAGCAGGGAAAGGCAATTATCATATGGTTTCACTTATTTGTGGAGCATAAGGAATAGCATGGAGGACATTAGGAGAAGGAAGGGAAAAAGGAAGGGGGAGGAATCGGAGGGGGAGATGAACCAGGAAAGACTATGGACTCTGAGAAAAAAACTGAGGGTTTTAGAGGGGAGGAGGGTAGGGGGTGAGTTAGCTGGGTGATGGGTATTAAGGAGGGCATGTACTGCATGGAGCACTTGGTGTTATACAAAAACAATGAATTGTGGATCACTACATCAAAAACTAATGATGTATTGCATGGTAACTAACATAACATAATAAAATTAAATTAAATTAAAAAAATAATTTGATGTGTATATATCTTTCTATATTTTCCTGTGTGTTTTTTAAAAAAATAGGTCATTCAGTACATATAATCCAATGGAGAAAAGATAGTTCTTCTAAGAAATGGGGTTGGAGCAACTGAATATCTTGTAAGAAAAATGAACCTCTACTCTTATCTTGCATCATACACATTAATTAAAAAGAAATAGGTCCTAGACCTGAATGTAAAACTTAGAATTTCTAAAAGAAAACATACGAAAAAATTTTTGCAACCTTGGGGTAGGCAAAGATCATTTGAATGGAATGCAGAAAAAGCACTAGTCATAAAAGAAATTATTAAAAAGTTGGGTTTTATCATCAAAGTTAAACAATTCTGCTTTATCAAAAACACCATCAAGAAAATAAAAACTTAAAGTACTGACTTAAAGAAAATATTTTACAATATATGCACATAAGAAAGTGTGTCCAGACATATAAATAACTCTTATAATTCAACAATAAGAAGTCAATCTAACTAAAAAACAGGCAAAAGACTTGAAAAGACAGTTCACAAAAGGTATAAAAAGATATACAAATGGTCAATAAACACATGAATAGATGCTCATCCTTCCTTTTCATGGAAATGCAAATTAAAGCCATAATGATATACTATTATACATCCAATTAAATGGATAAAGTGGAAAAAGACTGATAATACCAAGTGTTGACAAGAATATGGAGCAACTGGAAAACTCATAATATTGGTGGTGGAAGAATTGTTTGGCATCTCTTTACAATGTTAAACAGACACCATGTGACTCAGGAATTTCTCTCATAAATAGTTACCCAAGAAAAATGAAGACATTTTTGCACAAAGACTTGCATACAAATGTTCATGATAGCTTATATAATAAACTGGAAACAACTCAAACATCTACCAAGAGGTGCTTGTAGAATGTTCCTACTATAGAGTCATACCCAGAAATAGAAAGGAATGAATGACTGATACAGGCAATAATACAGAGGACTTAAAATATTATGTTGAGCAAAAGAGGCCAGACATGAAAGAGCACACACTGTATGATCCCATTTATATTAGATCCTAAAACAGATGAAATTAATCTATAGGGCCAGAAGGCAGTGCAGTGGCTGCCTGGGGCTGAAAAGGGGCACAAAAGAACATTTTTTGGGTGATTGAGTTTTGAACATTTTGACTTGGGGTGGTGGTGAAGAGATGTATACATTAAATTCCATCGAAATTAAATGTATACATTAAAATCCATCAAAAGTTGCACTTAGAGTATATTTTATTGTAAGTCAATTAAGACTCAATAAGTGTGAGTATGTGTGTGTGATAACAAAAGTGTGTTATACATGTTATTCTGCTCTTTGTGTTTACCAGTGTATCATGGACATTGCTCCATGTTAGCACATAGAGATCTAGCCCATTCTTTTAAATAACTGTGTAGCATTTCATAGTATGGCTCAGTTCTCTTTGATGGACATTAAAACACTTTTTCTTTTTGACAAAAATGGCTCCTATAATCATGTTTTTATGTCTTTTTTTTTAAAGATTTTATTTTTATTTATTTGACAGAGAGAGAGACAGCCAGAGAGGGAACACGAATAGGGGGAATGGGAGAGGGAGAAGCAGGCTTCCCGCAGAACAGGGAGTCCAACGCGGGGCTCGATTCCAGGACCCTGGGATCATGACCTGAGCCGAAGGCAGATGCTTAATGACTGAGCCACCCAGGTGCCCCTGTTTTTATGTCTTTTAAAAAATATACTAGGGCTTTTATTTCTGAAAAGGTGGATTTTCAAAGTTTGCAATGTTGGTTCAAGGGAGTATGGGCATTTTAAACTTTAATAGATATTGTCAAAGACTCTAACAAATGCTCAAATAAAGGAAAGACATGCCCTTCAGGAGTATATAAGAATATTTGTTTCCAGCTTCATCAACAGCACAGTATATTATCACTCTTTTTGCCACATGTTCAATGAAAGATAGTATCTCATTTTAATTTACATTTTTCTCCCTACGAGAGGTATTGACCATCCTTTTCTTTTCCTTTTTCAGGGTACTTGGGATTTTATCTTTTTGTAAATTGCCTGTTCATATCCTTTCCCAAATTTCCTGTGGGGTTGTTTTCTTTTCAAAAATTCAGTTTGCCTAACAATATCTCAGCAGAGCTGTTGGTGTATTGTCTATTTTGTTATTAGAAAATTATTTTGTCACCTTTCTTACCTATCTCTATTTAAGAAACACTATTGTAGTCCTTGAATGAACCTCTCTGAAATAGCCCCTAGGGCCTGGTGCCCTTTAAAAGTAAATCCCCGTGGGGAATTTATAACCGTTAACAGTTATCAGAAAAGAAGTTCTCGCTCTTTGACTTCACATTAATTTCTGATGAGTCAGATATACCTTCACCTAAAAATGAAAATATACAAACAAGTTTGTAAAAATCAAATCAAATACTATATTCCATAGTATGGATGTTTAAATATAGTATATGGGGGACTTTTTTTTTTTTAGAAATAATAAACCAAGAGGACATTGTCATGTGGCATGGATGCTAGACAATGTCACTCCTATATGACTGGGAAAAAATTCTATTCATTAATAATAGAATAAAGTCTCAATTATTTATACTGGATGTTTCTTGTGCTTCTGCAACTCTGAACCCCAGTTAATCCTCCGGTGTATTTGAATTGGGGAATTGGAGGGCCCCTGAAACTTCATTAATGGGGATAATTTCTTCAAAAAAATATCCAACTCATTAGAGAACATGGCAGTTTCTTTATCAAGGATTATCCATACATAAAAATCCCAATGGGATGCAGATACATCTCAAGACTGGAAGAAAGTGCTTGAGTTTGGAGTGTTTTGTGCATTGAATTAGCCCACAATTATGAAACATTATCCTTTGACTGTGAGAAGGAGGGCAAGTCTTTCCCTGTTCATTCACTGCACGCCCAGAAAGCCTCAGGTCTTGGTGCCCAGGCTCAGCTGTCATAAGTTCAGCACTTGGTATCTGGACAGTTGCAGCAGAAATGATCCCTTCCTCCACCTCAAGCCTGTGAGGAAGACAACACCCCCTCCCCTCCTCAGCCAGCAGTGTGGGTCCCTAGTGTGGCTTCTTTAGTTTTCCTGCCCCCTGGATACATTACCCTATAATCAAAGCTGGCCTGGCACAATGTCTCCATGCTGGGGTAACTGTTCATAGCTGAGAAAACCCAGGTGACCACCTCCAGTCCATTTTGCACACTATTCCCAACCAGTCTTTCTAAAACTCTTTCTCTTATGCCACTTCCTCTTAAACTATTAGCAGTTTCCCACTATCTTCTGGATAAAGAATAAATATTAGCAGTTTCCCACTATCTTCGAGGAATATTATAACCTTGTCCTTAACCTAGCTCCCACTGTGCCCTAGTAGACAGAGCATCCCCTCCCACCCTTGGAAGGCCATTCTCCCCCACACAAGTATGCCTGGCTGTCGTCCCTGCTGAGGTCCCTTCTGCTCTTTTACACCCAACTTTTGTCTCCTTACCCTTCATTGTCTACTTCAGGTGTGACCTGGTTCACAGGCTTCTCCAGTTCTTCTGCTGTCTGATCTGTCTTCATCTGGACTTTACTGGAATCTATGTTAACATTTATCTGACTCTGAGTCATATGCTATCTTTTGGAAATTATAGTGTTATGAGGTTTTGTTTTCTTCTTTGTATTCTAGCACATGGCACATGCTTGATGAACTGTTACTGAATGCTGGCAGACTATGTCTTACGTCCTTTCTGTTCCCCTCCTAGTCTTTAGTGTTGTAATAAAGCTGAGTACATAGAAGAAGCTCCATAAGACCCCTTTCATCAAATTACTTATTAGCAATAATATTGAATTTCTTCATAAAATGTTATAATTCAGATTAAGTAATTCAGGCTCACTTTCTTTCAGTTGTTCTAAATTATTGCATTTATTCATCTTGAGAATTTAGTATTTGCAAGGTACTGTGCTATGTGTGTAGAGATATAATGGAAAGAAAGAAAGGAAGGAAGGAAGGAAGGAAGGAAGGAAGGAAGGAAGAAAGAAAGAAAGAAAGAAAGAAAGAAAGAAAGAAAGAAAGAAAGAAAAAGGCAGTGCTTATCCTCATGTGGCTAAAAAGTCTTATGGGAAAGACAGGCATCAAAAAACCACAACCAAAGTATGAACCTGCCACAGTGAATGGTCATGTGGTTTCATGTGGCTTTGTGAGAACCTCGAAGAGGAAACTGACCCAGTTGGGAGGGTGACACCTTCCTTTAGTAGGTGATCATTGCACTGTGGACTGAAGGAAACTAGGTGTTAACCATCACAGGTAGGGATGGGGCAGGGAGAGAAGGATTCTAGCCAGAGTGACCATACTGGAAGAAACAAGCTACAGGCAGAGTGGAAAGAAGTTGAATGTGACTCAGCGCAGAGAGAGATGAGGCATGGAGATGGATGCGGCTGCATAGTAAAGTGAGACCCAACATGCAATGTTTTGTAGATTGTGTTAAGAACACTAAATATCAATGGGTAGTTTTAATGGGGAGACTGAAATACCTTATTGGCACTGGGGAAAGATCATCGTGGCTGCAGTATCAACAGTGGGGGAGAGGGTACCAGGGGGAAGGTCAGGAGTCCATTTAGGTACCTCTGCAGTGGTCCAGGTGAGAGATAGTGGATATTGTGCTAGGATGGCAGGAGAGATGGAGAGAACAAGTTTTTATAAGTATGAAATGGAAGGGCTTAGTGATGAATTGCATCTAGAGGTGAGGAAGACGGGAGTGCATACAGGGGCTGAGGTTTTGGAGGAACAGGATGGATGGTGGTGGTCATTTATCCAGATCAAACATGAACAGAAGTTCTGCATGGTGATCATGATTTTGGTTTTGGATTTATCAAGCATGAAATACTTCTGAGGTATCTACAGCAGAGACTGCTAACACTCTACCAAGAGCAATTCTCCTCTGATTCTTTTAATAAGTCCTCCTGAATTTAACTGGGCATAGGGCTGCCCACTTAGAGACAATCTTTCCCAACCTTTCTTGCATCTACGTGTGTCCATGGAACTAACTTCTGGCCAACAGAATGTGAGTGGAAGTGATGTGATGTCCTTAAGAAGAAACTTTTGGGTGATGTCCTTAAGAAGAAACCACTCATGCTTCCCTCAGCCTCTGCTTCATCCTGTTGGCTAGGATGTAGATGTGATGATGGGATTGGAATAACCATCTTGGATCCAGAGCTGGGAACTTCATACAGAGGACAGCAGAACCTCTCTATCAGTCCAGGTCTGTTTATCTTTGGACTGTGGTTTGAGAGGGAACTGCACTTGTTCCTTTTTTTTTTTTTTTTTTTTTTACATTTCTCCCTCTTTTAAGGCATTTATTTTGGGATCTTTCTGTACCTTAATCATACAATATCCAAGGGGAGATGTGAAGCAGGCATTTGTAGATGGGAACCTAGAACTCAAAGGGAAATTCTGAAAAGGAGATATGCATTTGAGTATAAAAATCATGGCAGCCATGAGTGTGGGTGAGATTGTCTAGAGGGAGAGTTAGAGAATGAGAAGAGGAGTGGTCTGGGATAGAGCCTCAAGGAGTTCATACATTTAATGGCTGGGTTTGAGAAAGATGACCAATCAAAGGAAACAGAAGCCTCAGCTAAAGCAGTGGGTGGAAACTTAGAAACCCAGGAAGGAGCAGTGCCATGGAGTCCAGGTAGCTGAGAGCTTTAAGAAGGAGGGAGAGGTGAGCAGTGTTGACCTTAAACGGTGTCCTTTGGTGAGATTTTACTGTACATTGTCCAGGCTGGTCAATGATAACTCAAGTGTGCTTGTAAAACCAAGGGATTGTTTGCTAATAATGATTATTATCATTAACACAACTCTTAAGAGTTGTGCAAGAATACAGAGAGATCTAATTATTATCTCTCAATCCAATTTTCATGATAAATTACCCAGAAACATTAGAAATTGTCAAACTTAGCTTGATGCTTCATATGAATTCCTAAACAACCCTAAATGTGTTTGTATCATAGCTCCAGATTCCATAAATTCATTTTTTTAATTAAAAAATTTTTAAATGTGATGAAAAACACATAACATAAAATTTACCACCTTAATCACTTTTAGGTGTATAGTTCAATAGTGTTAGATACCCTTGCATTGCTGTGCAGCAGATCTCCTGGGGGTTTTTCCTCTTGCAAAACTGAAATTATTTCTATTAAACAACAACTTCCAATTTCCCCTCCCTCTAGCCCTTGGTAACCACCATTTTACTTTCTGTCTCTATGAATGTGGCTACTTCAGGTACCTCCTGTAAGTAGAATCAGGGAACATTTGTTTTTTTCTTTTTTGTGACTGGCTTATTTCACTCAGCTTAATGAACTCAAAGTTCATCCATGTCGTCATAGCATGTGACAAGATTTCCTTCCTTCTCAAGGCTGAATTATATTGTGTTGAATGTATAGACCACATTTTGTTTTCACAGGTTCCTTTTAAAGAGTCAGCTCTCCAAAGTGCTCTTCCTCTGGTGACGTTTCTTCTGGCCCTATTTACCCAGAAAGCAGGTAGAAGAGATATGGCAAATCAGCTAGCAACTTTCTTCAAGAAAACTGATCCTCTAAATTAGTGGTGGACACACTTCCAGAAAGGGCCAGATAGTAAATATCTTTGGCTTTGAGGTCCATGTAGTCCCTGTCCCAACTCCTCAATGACTCACCTTGCAGTTTGTCTACTCATCTCTTGTACTTTCATATTCATTGTATGCATTCACTGTCTGTCTGCCTGCTAGACTATAAGCTTTGAGGGCAGGGGCTGTCCCCACCCAGCCTCAAGGACTCCTAGCACCTGGACTATTTTAAGGACTTCACTTACAGGATATTTCCTTGTGCATAATTTCAATGATGGTTCCTTATAATGAGGGAAATACTGTATTTGTTGACTAGCTGACTTCATCTTAGGCTAAAGGAATGTCTTTGTGGTGTCAGGTGTCTTGGGAAGGAGTTAGTTCATAATACTTACCTAGAGGACAATGTCCAGCCATTTAAAATATTATTATGCTACTGTATTCTGTGGCATTTTCTACAATAAAAAGTTCTCAACCAGCCGTCTTCTAACAGACTGTCAGGGGTTTGCATGCCAAGGTGCTGCAACCAAAGAAAAGTTTAAGACAATTTGATAACACCATGAGAGAAAAGGGCAGAAACATTTTCAGGGTAATATATGAGTTAATGGCTTATGTATTAGCATGAAAATGTTTCATCCTTCTTCTTTCTGTTCCTACTGACATCAAAGCTATTGCAGATGGTCATGTGTGTTGATCACCACACTCGGGCCCTGGCCAGGGGGGCAGAAGGGACCGACCTCTTATTTTTGTTCTACACTCCAGGCCCTGTGCCCAACATGCAGAGAAGGGGGTACCGTTTTCTAGTTGATACGTGGTGTCTTGTGTGCTAGCTGTGTCTGGACTGACTCCTGTTTAGTTCAAAGTTGTATAATTTTTGTTTGGCCTATACAATAGTCTCTTAACCTAGTCTTTCTGTCTCTTCTCCTAGATTAACTTTGTCATTCTTATGCTCAGAAAACTTTGGTGGATACTTAATATGCTCACAATGAACTACAGATTTCCTTGCCTGGGACTCAAGGCCCTCTGTAGGTCTGGCTCCCGTCCCATGGTCCTGCCTTTACCTTTCTGCATCTACCTTTCACCACACACTGTATGCTGTCTCTGCCTGAGCTGCACATTTGCTGGTTTCCCCAGCTGTTACTGTGCTGGTGGGCAGGGGGCAGGGTAATAAGGGCCAACATTTACTGACTCCAAAGTATGTGTTTAGCATTGTGCTAGGGGCTTTACGTGCCCTATCTCATCTATGTCTCAGAATAGTCCTTTGAGATAAGTTCAACAAACTACATCTTTCCAACCCTAAAGTACTTTATGTGTCTCATCTCCTTTTTTGAAAACAACCCTATGAATATAAAACCACATCTGATGAATACCAAATGCTCTTAACATCTATTTTTTGTTATCTTTCACGTACATTATCTCATTTAATTGTCTCAAGCACTCTGTGCAGGATATTATTATTCCTGTTCTTCAGCTGAAAAAAAAAAAAACAAAAAACGCTGAAGCTCAGAAAGTTCAATAGTCTTCTTAAGGGCAAATAATTAATTATGGGCAGAGCTGATTCTGAGACCTTAGTTGGTTGGATACCGGAAGCTGGGCTTTTTTTTTTTTTAAATAAAATATATATATATTTTAAGATTTTATTTATTTGAGAGAGAGAGAGCATGCGCACACGAGTGGGGAGGAGGGGCAGAGGGAGAGGGAGAAGCAGACTCCTACGGGGTTCGATCCCAGGACCCTGAAATCATGACCTGAGTGGAAGGCAGATGCTTAACCGACTGAGCTGCCTAGGCGCCCTCCCCCAAAGCTGGGCTCTTAAAAGATCAGTAGTTCTCAAACTTAATCGCCCATAAGAATTGTCAATCACCAGGAGCTAGTTTAAAATGGGCACTAATTACAGGGATTTTGCTGCAGTAGATCTAGGGGAGGGCCCAAGAATATGCATTTTTCACATACAACTGGGGTGATTCTTCTACAGGTGCTTTGTGGAACATGTTTTGAGAAGCCCTGTGCTAGACTGTCCTGCTCAAGTGATGGGTATTTACTTCTTTCTGACAATGTATGGTTAGTACATTCAGCTGCTTTTGGATCTTGGTTACTGGGCTAACTCATAGTGTAGAGAAGGATGCTTCCTTTTCTTTTGTTGTGATGAGAGCAAATGCATCCATTTCATCCTGAAAAGAGTCTCTGAAATCTTTGGATTTAAGAAGCAGAGCACAGATCTACTTCACACCACTTAAAATAGCAATCTGCTTCTTCAGAAGGACAGTGTTTCCCACTCTGATTCTGGAGGTGAAAGCAAGAATTCTCTGAAAGAGCGTTGAAAGCATTGGTTATACATTGAGATCCTGCAGCTTGGCCAATGATATATTTGTCAATGCTTGGGAAATCTTGATTTCCCTGATAGCTTTAACAGAGTGTGGTAATAGGCAGTGGTTTACTGGTTGCCTCTAAACCCTGAGTGCCACTCCTGCCAAGTGTTCTGAGTTGCAGACCCAGGCTATGGGTTGTTGGAAGCATGAGAATTGTGTTGAGTGTAAAGTCAATGGACTATGGATCCATATTTGGGAGGCCTGGTAAGGGGCCCTTTTAGACACAGCTAAGGCATTCATTCATTGAGGGAAATGGCCTTGGCAATACTGGGATCACCACAGAGCACTGAGCCAGAGGGGATTATTCTCAAGCCTTACAACCAGATGGAATTTACTCTGCTAGGTTTTAGACTTTCTTGGGACACATGATCCTTTTTTTCCCTTCCAATTTCTCCCTCTTGGAGTGGGAATGTCTATCCTATGCTTGTCTCACCATTTGGAAGCAGATGACTTGTCTGGTTTCATAGGTTCACAGATGGAGAGGAATTTTGCTCCAGGATGAATCATACACCAAGTCTCACCTATATCTAATTTAGATGATATTTAGTTGAGATTTTGGACGTAGAGTTGATGATGGAATGGCTTAAGACTTGGGGGATGTTGGGATGAAGTGATCATATTTTGCATGTGAAGATGACATTCATTTTAAGGAGCCAGAGGGTGGGCTGCTATTTGTGTCCCCTCCAGATTCATATGTAGAAGTCCTAACTTCCAGTAGCTCAGAATGTGGCCTTATTTGGAAATAGGGTCATTGAAGTTATAATTAGCAAGATGAGTTCATACTGCAGTAGGATGGGCCCTAATCCAATATGACTGGTGTCCTTCTGAAAAGGGGAAATGTGGATACAGACACACACACAGGGAGAACATCTACAAACCAAGGGATGCCAAAGATTGTCAGCAAACCATCAAGACAGGCATGGAACAGTTTCTCCCTTGCAGCCCTCAGGAGAAACCAAACCTGATGACACCTTGATCTTGGAATTCTAGCCTCCAGAGCTGTAAGACAATAAAATTTCTCTTCTGTAAGTCACCCAGTTTGTGGTACTTTGCTATGGTGGCCCTAGCAAACTAATACAGATTTTGGCAGGATTTAATGTTTTCTGGACACAGAACTTCTTCCCTGAAGACTGTCTGTGTCCCAAAGTTAATCATTAAGGACTCCATTTTGAGAAAATTCTAAGATATCATAGGAAAGATCACAGAATTAGAGTTTAATTACCAAAATGTCAGTGACGTTTGGTGTCTCTACAATGCCACTCCCTGAAGCCATGGAATCAACAACCACAGCCCAGAACCCAGCCTCATGACAGGCCTTAGGGTTAAACATTACCAGGCATCTGTTGTGACCTGTAGTAGATTCTGTTGAAAACAAGCACTTGAATGTAGTGAATTCCTGAGTGTTCTCCACTGAGCGCCACTTACGATGCTCTCTTGTTAACTGTGCCAAGATATTTTTGGCTTGCCCTCCATCTCAGTAAAGCCAGGAGTCAGGAAAGCAAGCTCCCAGATTTCCGGTCCCTAGTGGCCATGGCAGGTTTCAATCTGTTCACCATCTGTCGGTGTCTGACCAGTGAGGAGCCTCTATGAAGACAGCTGGGGCAGAGAATTGGAAACTTGTTATGCTAAAGATGTCAGGGAAGCTTTCTTTAGGCTTGCATCACAGGCTGCCTCTGAACTGGTGTTTGTCATGGTTAGAGCTGAGTTTAAAAAACTGTTTCTTTCTTTGATAAAAAGGGATTATTTCTAAAGGGGAGGTGCATGGAAAAATAATGCACCCAGACCAGTTAGGGAACCATTCCAAATCCTTGTGGATAGTATGGAGGATGTATTAAATACAGTTTCAAACAGCTATCAGGTTGTTACCAGGCTCCTTGACAAGGGATGTGTGGGCATGGAGACATATCAGACTCCTCCAAGCAGGTTTCTGAACTGATTAGGGAGCAATACGTCCTTATAGTGCAATGCACTAGGACTTTGCTGAGAACACTGCCATCAGCTTGTCTTTGTCTCAAAGAAGACTATATTGTCAGGTGGACTGAAGGCTTTGGGGTACAAGAATTTACTGTATAAAATCCAAGGTTCTCTAGGACAGATGATGTCAAAGCTCCAAGGAAGGAGTATCAGCTCGGGTCTTGGTGTTCAGTTTTCTATCTTGATCCCTTTCCAGCCAGAATTCTTAGCTGCCATGATGCACAACTTAGTGAGTCCCCGAAGGCAGAAGGCGCATGAAGTAATTTACTTTTGATATTTTAGCATAATGGCAGCTCCTGTTTGCCTACATCACTAGGGTTACTGGATTCATTTGTCTGGCAGAATGGGATGTTTTCCCCAGTGGGAAAATGTTTAACACTTCCTTAGCCAGGAAAGGCAGAATGGGGCTTGGTAGGGAGTTAGCCAGCTGTGCAGGGGGTGATCTCTATTATGGGGAGAGGGGAATTTGATATGCATAAGGGGCTTTAGGGTCAGGAATAGCAGAGAAAGGATATGGTGGGGATCATGCTCAGGTGCAGTGTTCTCAGGAGTTGGGAGTGCCTAATGAACTGGATTCATAGACTGGGAAGATGGGAGGTGGCCACTCCATCACTCACAGTCTAGCTAGAAAATAGAAGTCCTCCAAAATGTTTTCAACAGAGAGAATTTAATACAAGGAATTTATTACATGGTGAGAGCTGAGAAGCCACACATGGGATGGTGAGGCAAATTAAAGTTGAATAAAGCAAGAAGCCTCCACTGGCTGTAGCATCAGAAGTGCATTAACTAGAGCCCAGAAGCTTGGGCACTAGGTGGAAGTGGGCAGGTGATCAGCATGGCCCTAATGGACAAGGCACTGTGGTAGGTGCCTTCAGGAGATGTTTATTAGTGTTGCCGTGGTATCTCTGGGGATCAGACAGGGGTCAGAGAAGTGTATTAAATTGCCCAAAGTCACACCAGGGCAGAGTCAGAATTTGAACACCGGGCTGTCTGGCTCTGGTTTTCCGAGTCCCATGGTAAGGAATAGGATTTGGTCTTTTGAGGAAGAGGCTCTCTGGGGTTGCTTAGGCAGAAGATGACAGGGTTGAGAGGCATGTGGGTGAGGAGGCCATTAGGTGAGGGAGTTTTTAGGTGATTCAGTGCCCCAGCTTGAGGTTCATGGGCTCTCCAGCATTGCTGAGGTCAGCTCAGGGGCCAGTTTCCCATGACGAAAGCAGAGCCTGCCCACGACAGTGACTTTCCTCTTCCTTAGTGAAGATTTTGGTCTGGGTCAAAGACAAAAGGGTACCTCTTCATGGGAGGAGGCCCCACAGATGGGCCAGAGCTGGGAGAACAATGGGAAGGCTGAGGCTGATGTCTGTCCGGCAGGTACTTTACCCTGCTTGGATTTGAACATCGGAATTTTAGGAGTAGCCACATGAAAAATGAGAAAGCCGGTTTGGCTGTGGTTTGGGTGATGGGGGAAGAGAGTGAGGGAAACTTGCAGGTCATGCCAAGATTTCAAAGCAGGAACAACAGCTCTTTGGACCAGCTACAGGCAGAGCTCTTGCTGCAATGTTATCTGCCAGGCAGCCAGCTACATTCTGGGAAGACAAAGGCAATGTCAACCCCCAAATCCTTTGAGCTCATCTCTTTTTGACTCACAGTTGGATCTTCCCCATGAACAACACTTTGTGGAGGTTTGGAATGGATTTTTGTGTTGCAACAGTGTTTTCTAGCTGGTTGCCTAACTTAAGTGATGAGTCTGCAGAATATGCCAGGAGGATCTGAACTCAGATGACGAGGCCACATTTACTGCAGTGCTGACTACTTTATGCACAGCATCACAGCATGGTGTCCAGGTCATTGAAAATGTTTTTAAAGTTCACAAACCGGTTAATCCAAGTATTCATGGCATGGGATGCCATCTATGAGATGTTTGTGTTCCCTCTGTGTTCTCTAGAGTGATGATTCCACAATATTATCACCAGGAGCTCAAAGCTCCTTCTCTAGCCGTCCTCATTCCCCTCTCATTCTGTTAGCTCCTTCTGAAAGGAAGGAGGAGCATTTTATCCCCATGGCAGAATCTAAGCCCCAGGCGTCCTGCTCCCCATCTTTGCACCCCCAGAGTGCAAGCACTCAGGCCTGCATAAGCAATTGCTAACGTGGGTGACAAGAAATACTGCTTCAGAAATGCTAATCTGGATAAACAGAAAACTTTCAAAACTAGTGTTAAGAGTTGAAGGAAGAGGAAAAATTGCAATGGTAATTTGACTCAAAGCTTCTTACATCCCAACCTGGACTCTGCTGATGTCTTCTGTGGAGAGCACTGAGTCACATGGTTCTTTGTTTGGGACTGCATGAAGACCATCCATTTTGGGTGTGATTGTCCTGGTCTGGCAGGTGATGATCTCATTTCATTGGACAGTTTGGCCAGAAGAGCCGTTCATTTATTACACTCATCACAATAACATGCCCAGGAATTTGCTTCTGTGCTTGGAGAGTAAGCCCACTTCATAAATGACCCACCTTATTTGGCATAGTATATATACAACATGACTGATGGCTCTCCTGGGAGCGGGGCAGGGGGTGGGGGGATGAGATTGGAGAGGAGGAGGGGAAGCGAGTACTTGGCCCATTTACCAGAAAATGGCAGCCATGCAGATCTGCTAGTCCCTTAAACCTCATCGTCTGGGAAAATAGGACTCAGCAGTTTGCCCTGACAGAAAGAGCTTGGCACTAATAGGTCCTGGGCCCATGGTCCTTCCAGGGAAAACCCAAGTCTGCCTGCTACAGGCACATGGATGACTGACAGGGTGAGCCCGGGCTCACCCACTGCTTCTGCAGCTTCCCCCCGGCACCCTGGCCCTGGATGCCTCACTCATTCAACAAGTATAGCATGGATGGCTCCTCCAAGTCTCCTTTGGCACGTGCTAGGGATACAGTAGGAGAACGTTGTTCTCAAGGGGTGTAGAGTCCTGAAAGAAACCAACAATTTTGGGGTAAGTGGTAGGCTGAGGAGAACACCCACCTCGTTCTTTGAGAACACAGAGGGGTTGTTTACTGGCCCAGGGAGTAGTGGGTGAGGTTAGTTGTTGGGGTTCATTCTTCAAAACTCTGCTGACAATTGCTTCTATACTTGCACCCAGAAAGTTCTCATGTGAAACACTGCGGAGTCTCGCTTTCTCTCTTTTATCACTTCCTCTTTTCTTTCTCTGCTCTTGTCGGTTTTTTTTTTTTTTTTTTTCCTGTCTCTCTGCAACAAGAAACTCTGAACTGTGGTCACCTTTTCAAAAGTTAGCTCATAGAATTGGGACCAAATCTGTCACTGCAAGGCCAGGGTTTCAGAGCAGGTGTGGACAGGATGGAGTTCGGAGAAACACCCAAGTCTGACTGGCAAGTCAGAGGCAGCCATTCCCAGGCCGGGCCTGGCTGGAAGTCAGGGCCCAAAGGTGGTCCGGGAGCAGAGGTTGGCTGGAAGTCCAAGGAGGGCGGCTGAGGTGGCCATCGCCGGAACAGGGCAGAGAAATGCCCAGCCCCAGCAGAATGCAAGCAACAAAAGCAGCCTCTGGTATTCCTGCTGCTGGGCACAGCCCCCTGTGAGCCCAGAGGGGGCAGGTGGGAGTGGTGAGCGGGCCAGTTCGGGAGTTGTTTAGGGCAAAAGCAAGGGCAGTCTGGCACCTGTCTGGCTTTAGTCCGAGACATCTTTTGCTGTTTTTGATTTCTTGAAGTGCGGTCCAGAGTCCTCCTATTAACTTCTGGAGGAATTCAGTTTTGGGGAGCCCTCAAAATGCTAAGAAACAACATCACCTTGGGCTGCTGTTGTGGACTGGCTTCCATTTCAATTTTCTACAGCTGATTTCCTTCCACGTTTAAAAAAAAAAGCGATGCTGTTTGTTCTGTCCCATGGAACTGCGATTACTCACCCCCTGGGAGGATGCTCCCCTCCCCCTGGGACTCTGGTAAGAGCAGGGGAAATTCCTTTCCCCACCAGCCCTGAGGAATCCTCATGATGCTGGTTTCCATTTTGGTCAAAACTGAGATGAAAGAGTTCGATCCAGCATTGAGGAGAACTATAATTTTGATCCCGAAGGAGGCAAGGCGAGATGGAAAACTAGGCTACCCTTTCATCTGTCCTGTGAATGAAGAGGCGTATCCTGTTACAGATTGAATGACTCTGTGCCTTGAACTTCTAGGGCAGGTCCCACCTATAAATCTAAGCCTCTGTAGGTGAGGAAAACCACAGTGAGAAGGGGCTGGATTTTTTTTCCCCACCAAAGTGTTGTTAAATATTATTGTACATCAGCTGTCTCAGTCCGTTGGGGGCTGCTCTAACAAAATATCACAGGCTCGGTGTGAGACAACAGAAATTTATTTCTCACAGGTCTGGAGGCTGGAAGTCTGGTCACATGAGGGTTCTCTCCTGGCTCGCCCACTTCTTGGTGAGTCCCCACCTGGCAGAAGGGGCGAGGCAGCTCTGTGGGATCTCTTTTATAAGAGCACTAATCCCATTCATAAGGGCTCCACCCTTGGGATGCAAGCACCTTCCCCAGGCCCCACCTTTAACACCATCACCTTTGAGGGTTAGGATTTCAATATGAATTTCAGGGAGGGAAACAAACACTCAGATCAGAGCATCTACCTTCTTTTTGGCTTTGTGCTTTTGTAATAATTTTATAAATTCAATTAGGAATACCAGGATTCCTAGGGAAAATTTCCAACTGGTAAAAACGGGACAACTTATTTTAGACAATCTCGGACATTTCTATTCGAAGGATTCTTTTTGCACCTCCTTACTTTCAGTCCTTCCGATATTTGTAACTGTGGGGACATTACTACTCCTAGATTTGGTATTCGTCAAAAAAGTTTTATTTAGGGGCGCCTGGGTGGCTCAGTCGGTTAAACGTCTGCCTTCGGCTCAGGTCATGATCCCCCAGGGTCCTGGCTTCTTCCTCTTCCCACTTGTGATCTCTCTCTCTCGCTCGCTCGCTCTCTCTCAAATAAATAAAATAAAGAATATTTTAAAAAATTAAAAATTTTTATTTAAATTTTAATTGTGGAAAATGTACATAACATGAAATTTACCATAACAGCCACCTCTAACTGTACAGTCGTGTTAAGTGTATTCACACTGTTGTGTAACTGATTTCCAGAATTCTTTCTATGTGTAAAACAGAAACTCCCCACTTCTCCCTCCCCCCCAGCCCTTGTCAACTTTCTACTTTCTGTCTTCATGAATTTGACAATCCTAGGTACCTCCTATAGGTGGAATCGTACTCTAACTGGCCTACCTCACTTAGCATAATGTCCTCAAAGATTCGGTGTTCTTTTATTTCATCTTTAAAATAATATTTTCTCTTAACATCTGAAGGCTAACCCATTCCAATGTTGGAAAGGTCATCAACAGAACTTAAATAATACTCTTGAAGCCTGGAAATTTTAAAGAGCAGTGTGTATTCAGGAAACGACATATTGCTCATAGCAGAGTGGAACATCTCAGAGGTGAAAAATCAAATGGACCGTAGCCTCCCTACTGAAGGGAGAGGGGTCGTGGCGAGTGGTCCCTGCCGGGAACCTCCTGTCTATCAGGGAGCTGAGCCCGCAGGCTCGAAGCCAGGGGCAGGGCACGCTCTGCAGATGTGCCGTGCTCACGGGTGGGTGCCCGTGGTTGTGCTGCTCTCCCGGGGGCTGCTGGGACAGCTGCCATGGAGTGGGGTTGGCAGTGGCTCTGGAGGGAGACATCTGCTCGGGCTGCCACTAGAGCAGAAAAATAGGAGGCAGCTGCATAGAAGCAAAGAGAAGGACAGAGGAGAGGATGCCCAAGGAACACCCTCGACATCCTTGCACTCCCAGCCCCAAAGCATGGTGCTCCCAGGCTAGTAGGGGAATACCAAGGAAGCTATTTGAAGCTATTCTTGGACAGAGAGGCTCATGCCTGAGCAGATGCCCAGCCATGTCACACAAATGCTGGAACAAGGGGGCCACTGGCTGGGGACACCAGGCTATTCATCTCACAGACGTGGCCTCTAAAAGCTTCTTGGGGTTTTCTTGTGTCTCAGCAGCCATGCAAATAATCTCTAAGAACCGTGACACCATCTTTTTCACAGAAATGTAATTTGCTACTGTCTGTCAGTAACACAAATTTCCCACCCCGAAGAGCCAATGCATTTTCTTGCTATTTATCAAATCTTTTACACTCTGATGACTAATGGAAAATACAATGGCAATTTGTTACTGTTTTGGCATTGTTTGCTATCAGAAATGACACTGGAACAAAAGGGTAATCAGTTACCATCGCATTCAAAATTTATTCTCTCCTGAGGGAATACACACACTCACGTAGCAATAGGGGTTGCTAACCACACTGTCTGTAGGCTTTATAAATTATCTATGTAGGAATTTTCACTTTAAAAAGCCGTGTTCCCATATATCAGCTCATTTTGGCGCCACGAGAATGTTTATGATATTGCTTTAGTTGAAAAGAGGGAGGCTTAAAGGAGAAATGGCTTGTCTAAGGCCACAGAGGAAGTCAATTGGGGCTAAAATATAGGTCTCGAGAGTCCTAAACCACAGCTCTTTTCACTAAACTGTACTTGAGAAGAACGTGTTCGAACCAGGGCACGAAATAGAAGAGATTATCAGTTTCTTTCTCCTACTGACTGGCAGTGCTCGGCCCCACTCTCAGCCTAAGCAACCCTGAGATGTTATATTAGCCATGACTTAAAAATCAAGGGGACATAACTATTAGGTTGAACTATTTAAAACTACCATTTTCTAAAAAAGATTAAAATAGTCAAATATCAATGATTTCATGTTTCAAACTAATCCATCTCCCCAGATTTACAGAGGTTACATTTCCCAAGCAGCATCAAATTGGTCTTTTTGTTGGTTAATTCGGCTGGTTGCTTTCCTTTCAGTTTTGCTGCCCCTTGATCTGAATGGGCCGGTGGCCTCAGATCATTAATTTAGTGGCCTCCATAACCAAATGGAGCCAATTGTAGAGGCAGTAGGCCAAACTGTGCAATTAGCTCAAACCCGGCAATTCAGGGTCATGTAAATATGACTCACAAATGGCCAGCCTGCAAGAATTTGCAACAGGTCTAACCGGCTCCTGTTGCTGCACATTTTGCCTGAAAAGGGAATTAAATCAGTATTCTTTTCCATTCATCTGGCATAAATTCATGTGTTCTGGTGAGTGGAAGACAGCTGATTTCCAAGGCTGTTGCAGGGGGATGATTAGAAAATCAGGAGGGTATCTTGGCCGAATGTCAACACTGAAGCAAGGGGGCAGTGAGTCAAGTGGCTAAAGAGGCACACATTAGAGTCATTCATTCTTACGGCGGCAGAAGCTGGAAACTTGCACCACTGGCCAGGCTTCCCACCATCTGGAGCGAAATCAGGACACTCCCACCAGGCATGGCCGAGCTCCAAGTGGGGGCAGGCAGGCAGAAGGGCTGTGGTCACACTGCAGGGAAATAGAGCCTCCTGCTTCCCTGCAGGCAACAGAGAAGTGAGGATGGTGCAGCCTGCACTTTCTTTTCTGGTTCTAAGGTGCTTTTGTGAGCCACTGGATATCAGGCACGAAATGATGAAGCTGGAAAGCTCCTGCAGTTGCCGCTTTGGAAGAGCTGTGTTTTTAAGGCGCTGCACCCGGAGTTTCTCAGGGCCCCTGTTTCTGGCAATAAGACCTTCATTTTCCCTTCACATTTCATGTGAAGCGAGCTCGCAAAAGGCCTGTATCAGGCCGAAGAACCCTGATTCCCTCAGCAGGGTTACAGACCCAGCAAGCTGAAGTTAGAAAGACAGATGGGGCGGTGGTCCACAGTCTCAGCATGAATATTGCAGAGCGTGCCGGAGGGAAGCAAGGGCTTCCATAGAGTCGGGGGGTAGGGGTGTATCGGGAAACCAGTTCTCTGGCAAAAATACAAAACAACCCTGATTTGCAAAGTCTGCCGATTTCCATGGTGTAAAGATACTCCCCCTGTGACCAATGTCAAACCACCAATAGTTTAACAACCAGCTTGGAAAACTCCTGGATGTTTGACAATCTCTCCTGAGCCCGTGTGGACTGGCTCAAATGCAGCTTGGCTTGGTGGCTTAGAGATTGGAATTGGGGAAATTTGGGAACAGAGGTTGAAATGTAAGGATCCTGTGGAGGAAGTGAGTGTCTCAGGGCAGACCCATCTCCTCCCTATCCTGCCACCCTCCCTTCCTCCTAAGAATGTTCCCTGGATAAATCTCGCTTGGGACAATCATCTCAATCCTAGGCTCTGTGTCTCAGCAACCTGACCTAAAACACTGTGCCCACTCAGTCACACCCAGAGCCCAAGATCTTCCTAGAGATACCCTCACACACCTGCTGCACCATCAACCATGCTCACTGCTCATGCAGACGTAGGGACTACCTGTTCCTGTTGGGGTGGGGGGCGGGGGCAGGTGGAGTGGCAGTGGAGGTTGCTGCTTATCTCCTGGGGTGGGGGGTGGAGGCTGTCGAGGGGTTGTCACATTGCCCCATGCATAATTTAAAATACCTGTCTCCATGAGTAGAAATTTGGTTAAATTGTTGGGAAGGTAGAACCAGCTTTTAGGCGGGACGGGTTTGTAGAGTGCTAAGATAGGTTTATTCGGAAGGAAATTCTTGTGACCCCAACCGAAAGAATTCAGTGTGTAATGATCAATTTGTCTTCCAATTATGCAAATGTTAGGGCTGTGTTATCTGCATTTTGGCAAACACATTTTTTAGTTAAGCCTCAGGTTCCTAATGTGCAGCAATGAGCGGCAGAGATGAACTGATCTTTAAGGCATCCGTCTGTTCTATCCTTCTATGCTTCTGGGCTGCTAGTGTATGATTTACTCACACTTTCCTATACGGTTTTTAGTCCCTTTGTCAATCTGACTGTTGTTTTTTGTACTCCTGGGACATCTAGTATTCCACTAAATAACATTCTTTAGTTGTGCCACAAATAAAGTGTGTTTCAGCTAAATATACTTTGGGGAGCAGCCTACGTTACCTGTACATCTCCTCCAGAATCTTTGATATCCTAGGGTACGTTCTCTATCAAGGGAAACTTAATGCTCATGGGTTTCCAAACTTTATAATCTCAAATAATTTTTTTTCTAGGGATAGCATATTCGTCTCCTAGGGCCGCCATAACAAAGTCCACAAGTTCGGTGGCTTAGAGCAACAGAAATTTAGTTTTTCACAGTTTTAGAGGCTGGATGTTAAAAATCAAGATTTTGGCGGGGCCACGTGCTCTCTGAAGGTTTTAGGGAGAAAGTCTGTTCCATGTCCTTTCCTTAGCTTCTGGTGTTGTCAGCAGCCCTTGGTGTTCTATGGCTTGTAGACTCATCAGTCATTCCTGTATCTGGCTTGAACAGACATTACATGCATTCTTCCTGTGTGTCTCTGCGTCTTTTCTCCTCTCTTATAACAGCTGCATAGACACCAGTCCTATTGGATTAGGACCATCCTTAATTGAATACAACCTCTTCTTAACTTGACTACCTCTGCAAAGACCCTATTTCCAAATAAGGTCCTATTCCCAGGTACCAGGGATAAAAGGTTCCACGCATCTTTTGGGGGGACACAATTCAACCCACAACAGATAGTTATTAATATTTTCTAAAACTAGTATACTCCAATGAACGCATTTTAGAAAATGCTGTCCCAGGAACTTGAACTGTAATTAGGATTCACTAACCAGGCACATGGTAAAACACTTAGGTCAGGAATTCTTAATATGATAGCAAGGGGTTTGTGCCCTTGGCTGAGAAAAGAAGTTCTATCTTTGTATTAAATTTCTCATTTCCTTCATTTATGAGTGTAGGCAACCAAGCACAGTACTATCAGTTGTAGTTGGTCAATAGAAGTCAGATATTTTCATCTAACACTGCCGCTACTGTAGATGTCTTGGGATATCATTTACACTCATCACCATTTTTTCATTTGTACATTTAAAAGCACTACTCTGAGAAAGAGACTGTAGGCTTCACCAGACAGACAAAGGCATCCATGGCCCTAAAGAGTTAAGAACCTCTGTCCCTGTCATGGCTTCCATGACCTGAACAACCCAGTGTCCATAGAAGGGTTTAACTGAGAGATGACCAACCAGCAGAATCTTTCCATTTTTACAAATAAAGAATAAATAAGCCAAACACAAATATTATGACACATTTTATTTGTAAATGGAATACCCAATTAGGGCAAAATGTAAGAATGAAATATACATAGGTACAATAAGGTATCTTGTACAATAATCTTCAATGATTGTCACTTTGTACTGATTTTTAATAGACCACATTACCAAGGAAAGATTTGTCTAGATTATCTGGGTATATTTTGGAAGCTATATATGCATAAGAGTATCTGACTAATTTCTAGGAAACATGCATTCCTTTTTGTGTGTGTTGAAATGTATCAAATAGTTGAATATATTCAACTATATTCCCCGAGAAAACTGGAAAGTCCCAGATAAACCAGAATAAAGCTCTGGGCGGCATGAATGAGCATGGTCACGTTGCTGCCCAGAGTCCTGACAGACGTCACTGTGTGAAGGTTTCCCCCGGACATGTTACCCCCCAGAGCACTTTGGCCTTATGAAAGCACAGGAGTGTCAAAGACCAAATTCCAGCACGGCTCTGCCTCTGAATCATCTTGGAACTAGGCATGTCACCTAATCTTCTGAGCCTCTGTTTCCTTATCTGTGATAAATGGAGATAGTGGTGTGTGTGCTCTCTCTCTCAGGGCTACTGGGAGATTCAGCTGAGATAATTATAAACTGTAAAAGGGCTGTATGAATATAACACATAGAACAGTTCTTTAATTTCTCATGGCAACATTAAAGTGGGTATAAATTGGTTGACAGCCTTCTCTTGGATTACGAGAAGAATAAGAATATTAGCCTGCTAATCTTTTGTCCTTTTCCTCATGGCTTCAGTAGCCAGGGCTTGGTGGGCAGTCAGCCAGCTGTACAGGAGGTAGTCTCTATCATGGGGAGAGGGGAATTCGATATGCATGAGGGGTTTTGCGGTCTGGAATAGGAGAGCCTGTGGTAAGGTTCTGACTTCCTTAGTCTTAGGCAGCTACCATCATGGTGGGACTTCAAAGGTCATATAAAAGGACCCTCCTATTGGGTCCCACAGGTCTTCCCAAGTCCCTGATGTTCTCAGCTTAAAAGGTACTCCCTTGCCAAACCATTATACCTCCAAGAACCCCGTGTTGAAATGTTTATTATTTAACCTGATTTCAACCTTATTAGATCAACACTATGAGGATTTATCCATTTAATTATTGTTGGACATTACTCACTCCAGAGCTCCATAATAAAGCATGAAAGTATTCTGAGGTCTGGACTCTTAGCTGTGTGCTCTTGGGCAAATCACTTATCTTCTTGAGGATCAGTGCTCTCATCAATGAAATGAAGATTTTTGTCTTTTCCTCACATACTTCCTATAGGATTATGGTTGGGATCATTGGAGGTAATGAAGAAGAAATTGATTTTTGTACAGCAAAGCCCATTTGACAGAGTGGAAGATAGTTTCATTATTACTGTTGTTAAAAAAAGAAATGTATTGGTCCGCTTTCCAGTATAGCTCCCTGACAGTGAGGGAGACAAGGAGCCAGTCAGTTTCAAAGGGTGAGTTTGGAGAAAAAGGTGCTGACTGTGGAGGTCCTGTTGAGGTTAGGTGCTGCAGTGAGAAGCTCCCAATATCCTGGATATGACCTCAGAGTCTTAGGGACCTGGAGACAGCCTAAGTGGGGAGGAGAGAAAATTAAATGGAAAATTCAAGATAACTTCACTTACTTCACCTTTTGTTAGGTGCCAGCTCAGCCCACCACTGAGACAGGTGATAGAGAAACTGCAGACCTGTATAAGCTCCTATGTGCATATTTCATCCTCAGTAGGAGAACAGACCACTGACAAAGAATAATACAGACCAACAGGCAGGGCAGGACACAGCCTAAAGGAAAATAAAGAAACAAGCTATGTACTGGGCCTGGCCTTTTTTGAGGTGGACTGGTTGACTGGCAATGGACAACCTAGGGTGGGCCCTAGGTGTGGTGGCTGATGGGGTCAGTGGAACATCTGCCAGATCCAGCACTCAGGCCTTGGGAAAGTTGACTTGCCCTGGGGGATAGGACTGAAAACCTGTTACCAGGCTGGGTGAGGGCAAGCTCAGTTCAAAGCACTTCCTTCTTTGTGGGCCCTGTGTCCCTTGTGATTAGAAGGATTATGCTAAGTGAAATAAGTCAAGCAGAGAAAGTCAATTATCATATGGTTTCACCTATTTGTGGAACATAAGGAATAGCATGGAGGACATTAGGAGAAGGAAGGGAAAAATGAAGGGGGGGAAATTGGAGGGAGAGATGAGCCATGAGAGACTATGGACTCTGAGAAACAAACAGGGTTTTAGAGGGGAGGGGGGTGGAGGGATGGGTGAGCCTGGTGATGGGTATTAAGGAGGGCACGTACTGCGTGGAGCACTGGGTGTTATACGCAAACAATGGATCATGGATCACCACATCAAAAACTAATGATGTATTGTATGGTGACTAACACAACATAATAAAATTTAAAAAAATAAATTAATTAAAAAAATTAAAAAAAAAAAAGAAAGGATTTGAGTACCTGCTTTCACAGGTGCACCTTCTGTGATCCAGCAGGTACAGTACAGGCTGTGGTGTAAGCTCTGCCCTGATTCTCTTCCCTGTAGACTGTGGCTGTGGGCAAGTTGCATCACTTCTCTGGCTGCCTATTCATTTGTATAAAATGAGGAAATTGGTCTATATGAACTCTAAGGGCACCTTCTAGCTTGGCATCAGGTTGTTCTATGATCCAAGACTGGTTTCTAAGGAACTCAAGAAAAAGTATGGCATATGTGACTGGAGCCTAGGGATGGAGTTCCTTTTCTGAAATTATAGAATCTTCCTATTAAAAGCAAATACTGGCTAGTATGGCATGACTCAAAAAATTAAACATAGAATTACCATATGATCCAGAAATTCCACTTCTGGGTATTTACCCAAAATAATTGAAAGCAGAGACAGGCAACTGCATTCCAATATTCATGGCAGCATTATTCACAGTAGCCAAAAGGTGGAAACAACCCAAGTGTCCACTGAGGGATGAATGGAAACAAACATTGATGTATACATACAATGGGGATATTATTCAGCCTGAAAAAGGAGAGGAATTCTGACATATTCTACAACCTCGAGGGCATTATACTCAGTGAAATAAGCCAGACACAAAAGGACAAATACTGTATAATTATACTTATATGAGGTACTTAGAATAGGCAAATTCATAGAGACAGACAGCAAAAGGGTGTTTACCAGGAGCTGAGAGAGGAGGAAATGGGATGTATTATTTAATGAGTACAGAGTTTCAGTTTGGGATTATAAAAAATTCTGTGGATGGATGGTGGTGATGGTTACACATCGATGTGAATGTACTTGATGCCACTAACCTGCACACCTAAAAATAGTTAATTTTATGTTCGGTATATTTTGTCATAATAAAAAAAACATAAAGTGGGAGAAAATATGTGTGAGACATAAGCTGGCAAAGGACTAGGATGTCAAATATATAAAGAACTTAACCAAATCAATAAGAAAAAGAACTAACCCAATGGTAAAATGGGCTTACCAGCTGGACAGCATAAAACCAAAGAGGAAATCATAATGGCCGATAAATATGAAAAGAGGCTCAACTTTATTAATAATCAGGATTTCCCCCAAACGAAAAGCACACTAAGATATTACTACATATAAGATAGGCAAAAAATAAAGTTCTGAAAATATTGTCAGCAAAAATTCGGAGCAGCAAGAACTCTGGTGAAAGTTGCATATTGCTAATACCTCTTTGGAAAGCAGCTTGCATTATGTGGTGAGATTGAGATGGTCCAGCAATTCCACTCTTAGGTACCCAGAGAAACAGGCAAATGTGCAGCAGCGTATATAATGTACAAGAATGTTCATGGCAGCATTGTTCACCTCAGCTGCATTAGGAAAAAATCCAAATACTCACCACCTATAGAATAGATACATAAATTCTAATATGGTCAAATAATGAAATCTTATATTAACAATGAAAATGAGCAAATTTACAGACACAAAACAAGAGGAGTAAATTTTTAAAACATAACATTGAGCAAAAGAAGCAAGACAAAACATACAATGTGATCACATTTTTTTTTTTCAGGTGGAAAAGCAGGTAAAATGGAACTCTGATATGTCAATTTAGGGATGGATACATAGTTGGCTACCTTTGGGGATGTCATGGGTGGAGTGTTTGTATTTCTTCCCCTGCTCCCAAATTCACATTGAAGCTCTAACTTCCAGTGTCATAGTATTAGGAGGTGGAGTCTTTGGGAAATGAATAGTTTAGGTGAGGTGGTGAGGGCAGAGCCTTCATGATGGGTTTGTAAGAAGAGACACCAGAGAGTTTGCTTCCTCTTCCTCTCTCTGCTATTTGAAGACACAGTAAGGAGATGGTCATCTGCAAGCCAGGAAAGGGGCTCTGATTAGAACCCAAACATGATGGGGACCTAATCTCAGACTTCCAGGTTCTAGAGCTGTGAAAAATAAATATCTGTTGGTTGAGCCACTCAGTCTACAGTGTTTTGTTTTAGCAGCCAAGACAGACTGCTGATACTGGGAGTGGGGGTTGGGTGTGTATGCATTGGGGAGGGGCCCAAGGGGGGCTTCTGGGTACTGACAGACCTCAAGGAGGTTTACACAGGAGTTCACTTTCTTATTATTCATTAAGCTCTATGTGTATGTTTTATTCATATAAATGTACACAAATCTCAATGCAATAATTCACACTAAAAATAAAAAAAGAAGAAGTATATGTGGGTGTGCCAGTGAGTAGCTTCCTTGTCGCCCAGTTTCACGGGCATTGTGGCATGTCTTATGCAGGAGCAGGGAGCAGTGGTTGATCTGGCAACACAGTCAGGTAAAGCTGGGGTGAGGAGATGAGGGGGCATCTGAGAAAAGATGATAAAAATGAAATATTGATATATTCAGGTTGAGAATAGAGGTTCTGAGGAGTTATAATAATATTTTATTATTCGTTTTACATTGTTTATTACCTAAGCCACAATATGACAAATCTAATGCATTTCCCCCTGATTGATGATAATTCCATTGAGTTCCTTCTTTAGCACAGTCTTTGTATTTGGGAGAAAATGAACATTTTCTGGGTATTTGTAGGTATAATTTGGATAAAGGCAGAGAAAGGAATTGTTTTCAGAAGTGATATTATCACAATATATAAAGCATAATAAAGGGAGGCAATCGCATAAAATCTCACAAAATATCAACAAAGACAGAAATATCCAAAGCCTACCTCTTCTTCCAAAACAAACCATAGAATCTGGCATGCTCCCACAGAAACCTGGGCTTCTTGCAAGAGAGTTTTATAACCTCATTATAAAATGAAGGGACCCAGCACTGGGAGTGTGGGAAAGAAAGGGATGCTGAGTAATTCCTTACTCTAATAACACATTCTTCACAACTCTATAATAGCTTTGTTATATCTTGGAGCTGTTGACTCATAGGTCTGATGACTGAGATACTGAGAGAAGAGGAACTGCTCCTCCACTCCCTTCCCCCAGCTCCCAAGGACAACTCTCTTTCATTTCATTTGTGTTCAATATGTGTTTGTTGAATTAAATTCTTGAAAGCATCCAAAGGAGTTCAAAGAGCTCTGGAGATTCAGAGGATGAGACTTTCTAAGCAAGTTTTTTGACTGGAAGTTGGAGGAAGACTTCATGAAAGGGAAAGAAGCTGAGCTAGACCTTGAAGAATAAATAGAGATGGGGGATGAAGTTGGATTTGAGAAGCAAGGCTGCAAAGGCACGAGGCAACAAGGACAAAACATGTTTGGAGATTGAGGTGATGTTCGGCTGAGTCTGTGGAAAGTCAGAGGGAGAGAGTTAAGTTGAAGTGGAACTGAGGAGGTTCATGCTAGAACCAGAAACAGTGCACTTTGCTTCACAGGCAATGAGGAAGGAAATCATTCCCATGATTTGATACAGAGGTGTGCCTGGGTCAAAGGTCAGCCTGGTGGCAGTGTATAAGCTGGATTGGACAAATGATTGGCTGTGGCCCAGGGAATGAGTTAGGGGGCTGGGGCAGGAGATCTAGGCTGGAGTAAGAAGGGCCAGACAGACAAGGCTGGTAAAACACAGAAAGCAAGGGGCAACTGATGTTCAAAGAAAGAAAGAAAAAAAAAAAGGTATTAGCTACAGAATGGATTGAGCGGTGCAGGTAGAAACAGAGATGGCTGAGGTTTTTAAGACCCAGTGACAAGGGATACGAGGATGCCACAAATGGAAAAAGAATCTGGTGTGGGGGGGCAGATAATGAGCTATTTTCTACTTGCTAGGTCTGAGGTGCTGCTGGTGGGACATCGAGGTGGAAGCATCCCACAGCTGGAAATTTGGAACTGAAAGTCTGGAAGGAGGTTGGGGCTGAAGCAACAGTTTCAGGAGACAAAGACCTGGCAGTGAGCCCTGGATGTAGATTGGCCCCAGAAGGAGGAGTGTGGAGCAAGAGAAGACAAAGTTTGGCAAAGCTGCATTATTAGGAAGAAGGAAAAAGAAGACATCATGAGCCAGAATCAAAGGATAATATAAATTATTGTCATTTTGTAGATGAAGAAATTATTTTATTTTTAGCTGTGTTCACTTAGTCCTGAGATTCCCATAGCCAGAGCTATTTATGCTCCGATCAGGTTTGGGTCAGCCCTGGGTTCTGTAAGGAAACCCATCATTTCTAGCTTTAAGTGGTTCCAAGAAGGTAACTTGTTTATTGAATAGACTTCTGCTACACTATTTGTCTTTGTTGCAGGTTATAGCTAAAACCTGTAACAGACGGGTGGGGGTGGGCAGTCAAGGGGTGGAGGAAGAGGGTGGTAACCTTTGTGAATAATGAATGCCTATAATTCTGCATGAAAAAGAAACAATAAATAACAAATACAAAGCTCTTAGTATGTGTAAGTAACTCTGCTAAGCATTTTGCAAGCATTATCCCACTTAATCTTTAATCCACCTGAGTAGATACTAACATCTTCCCATCTAACAAAAAGGAAAAGGATTCTCAGTGCAAGTAAGCTCACAAAGCTAGTTAACAGGGTTGGAGTCCAAGCAACTCAATCCCAAAGCCCTTGGTTTTAACTGTTACATTATCCTGAGAGAAAAACAAAAGAAGCAGGAACAAAGTATATATGTAAGAAAGAGGGGCACTTTGGGGCACCTGGGTGGCTCAGTTGGTTAAGTGCCTGCCTTCGGCTCAGGTCATGATCCCAGGGTCCTGGGATCGAGTCCCACATCGGGCTCCCGGCTCAGCGGGGAGCCTGCTTCTCCCTCTGACCCTCTCCCCTCTCATGCTGTTTCTCTCTCTCAAAAAAAAAAAAAATCTTAAAAAAAAAAAAGAAAGAGGGGCACTTTGGTGCCTCAGTCAGTTAAGTGGCTGCCCTCGGCTCAGGTCATGATCTCAGGGTCCTGGGATGGAGCCCCGTGTTGGGCTCCCTGCTCAGGGACTGTCTGCTTCTCCCTCTCCCTCTGCCTCCCCCACCCCCAGCTTGTGCTCTCTCTCTCTCAAATAAACAAATAAAATCTTAAAAAAAAAATGTAAGAAAGATGAGAGGGAGGGAACTTTCAAGAAAATTAGTTGAAAATGTTAATTATCAAAGGTGCCTTGAACTGACAGGAAGAGAAGTCTCCAAATCTATAAAGTCATTAGAAGGTTTTTACATCCTAAAGTATAAAGGAGAATTTAAGATCCCCTAGAATTAATGATGCTTTGATCCAATCTCCCCTAAGATATGCAGAAGCCATCTCTGAGAAGAAGGCTTACAAGGTACTTGAGAATCATGAAATCTAAAACAAATTGTGAGGAAAGTAATGCCAGCAAAATAGCAGAATAGGAGTTTTCTACTCTCATCCCCTCATAGAACATTGATTTGACAATCACCCACAGATGAAAGTACTTTTTTGGGAGTCTAGGAGTCCAGCAAGGAAGTTCCAGCCTACTATTGGATTAAAAAAAGTCAAAGACTGGATGCATTGAAGAAGGTAAGAAAAACAGTTTCACTTTCCTGCATTACCCTTCTCCTAAGCTGGCACTGATGAGTGCCAAAAAAGACTCCTTTGGCTGCATTTCTCCCACGGGGGAAGGCAACAGTGTATGAGTAGGCACCAACTTCCCAAGCTGTGTAGGACACTTCCTAAGAGGCCCCGTTCTTTTTAACCCCACCCAGATGAGGTGATTTGCATAACTGGGGGGTTGGGTGAGGCTGGGAACACAAGAACTGGGGCTCAGCACCAATTAAAAGGATGCTACTAACTATTTTGCCACCCATCCTACTAAATACTTCACAGACTCCATCAGGAAGTCCACCCACAAGCCACTGGGGATGCCTTACCTGTGGTTCACCTAACTGGCCCATGGGCACCTCCAACATTCTGTGCATTTCAACAAAAATTGTGAGGTGGGTACAAGCATAGAAAAGTTCCATGAAAGCCTCGATTCTCTAACCAGACAGACTGGTGAAGTTTATTTCTTTCCCAAGCCAGTCAGTAAAGATTGGGAGAGGTGACACCTTCTTCAATGCAAAGACCACTGCGAGACTTCAGGGAACACAAAAAAATCAAAGAAAATGTGTTCCAGCCAAAGAACACAATAATTTTCTAGTAAACCAGCCCAAAGAAAGGGAAATCAATGAATCGTCCAACAAAGAATTCAAATTAATTGTTTAAGGAAGTTCAATGAGCTACAAGAGAACAGATAGACAAGTTAATGAAACGAGGAAAGCAATACATGAACAAAATGTGAGGTTCAAAAAAGAGATAAAAATCATAAAAAAAGAACCAAATGGAAAATTTAGAAGTTAAGGATACATTGAATGAATGAAAAATGCAGAAGAAAGCATCAATATCAGACTTGATGAAGCAGAGGAAAGAATCTGTGAACTCAAAGACAGATCTTTGGAAATTATCCAGTCAGAAAACAAAAGAAAAACAGAATGAAAGCGTGAAGAATGCCTACATGAATTATAGGATATCAGTAGGTGAAACAATATACATATTATGAGCATCTCAGAAGGTGGACAGGGAAGGAGGCGGGGGAGATAGAGAGAGAGAGAAAGAAACACAAAGAGAGAGAGAGAGAGAGAGAGAGAGAGAGAGGAAGAGAGCTTATTTAAAGGAATAATGGCTGAAAACTTCCCAAGGGTAGAGAGATGGACATCCAGGTACATGAAGCTCATAGGTCTGCAAAGATTCAACCCGAAGAGGATTTCCCTGAGATATATGATAATAAAACTCAAAAATCAAAAAGAAAGTTTTGAAAGCAACAAGAGTAAAAGAAACTCATCTCATACAAAAGCATCCCCACAAGGCTATCAGTGGATTTCTCAGATGAAACCTTACAGGTCAGAAGAGAGTGAGGTGATATATTCAAAGTGCTAAAGGAAAAAAAATCTTGCCAACCAAGAATACTTTAACTGGCAAAGCAATCCTTCAAAAATGAGAAAAAGAAAGATTCCCAAACAAAACAAAAGCTAAGAGAGTTCATCACCTCTAGAACTGCCTTGCAAAAAATGCTAAAGGAAGTCCTTCAAGGAGAAATAAGAGGACACTAAATTGTAACATGAGAACATATGAAAGTATAAAACCCACTGGTAAAACTAAGTAGTCAAATTCCAATTCAGAATATTCTAATACTGTAATAGTGGTATGTAAATCACTTAACTCTGGCATAAAGGTTAAAAGACAAAAATATCAAAAAGTTATAGATAGAATAATTTGTTAATGGATATACAGTATTAAAGATGTAAATTGGGACATTGAAAACAAAATGTGGAAGGGCTGGTAAAAGGGTAGAATTTTTGTATGTGATGAAAGTTAAGTTGTTATCAGCTTAAAATAGACTGTTATAACTATGAGATTTTTTTACATAGGTATTGTGGTAATGACAAAGTAAAAACCTATGGTAGATGCACAAAAGATAAGGAGAAAGCAATCTGAGTATACCACTATGGAAAATTATCAAGTCACAAAGTTAGACAGCAAGAGGGGAAAAAGAAACAAAAGAACTACAAAACAGCCAGAAAACAATTTATAAGACCACAATGATAAGTCCTTACCTATCAATAATTAGTATAAATGTAAATATAGATCAAATTCGCCAATCAATTAGCAGAGTGGCTGAATGGATAAAAAACCAGACCCGACTATATGCTGCCTATAATAGGACACACATAAGCTGAAAGTGAGGGAATATAAAAAGATATTTCATGCAAATGGAAAACAAAAAAGGGCAGGAGTAGCTATACTTATATCAGACAAAATAGATTTTGAGTAAAATAAACTGTAACAAGAGACAAAAAAGGTCATTATATAATGATAAAGGTGTCAATTAATCAAGAGGATATAGTAACAGTAAATATATATATGCACTTAAGATTGAAGCACCTAAATATAACTAAACAAATATTAACAAATCTAGAGAGAAATAGACAGTAATGAAATAACAGAGGACCTCAAAATCCCACTTTCAACAGAGGATAGATCATCCAGACAGAAAATCAATGAGGTAACATTGGACTTGAGGTATACTTTAGACCAAGTGGATCCAACAGAACATTCATCGAATGGCAGCATGATACACATTCTTCTCAAGTGCACACAAAACACTCTCCAGGATAAATCATATGTTAGGTCACAAAACAAGTCTTCACAAGTTTAAGAAGATTGAAATCATATAAAGTATCTTTTCGTATGGGACAAAAAAATCAATAACACAAAGAAAGCTGGAAAATTCACAAATATGGGGAATTAGTATAATCCTGAACAACAAATGGGTCAAAGATGAAATCAAAAGGGAAACTAAAACACATATTGAAACAAACAAACATGGAAAAACAGCATACCAAAACTTAAGGGAGGCGGCAAAAGCAGTTCTAAGAGGGTTTATAGAGATAAAGCCTACATTGAGAAAAAACAAATATCTCAAATAACCAAACTTTGTGGTTCAAGTAGCTAAAGAAAGAACAAACTATGTTCACTGTTAACAGAAGTAAGAAATAACACAGATCAGAGCAGAAATAAATAAAATAGACGCTAAAAAGTAGACAAGATTAATGAAATTAAAATCTGTTTCTTGGAAAAGATAAACAAAATTGACAAACCTTAAGGTAGTCTAACTAAGGAAAAAAGAGAAGATTCGAATAAAATCAGAAATGAAAGAGAAGATATTACAGTTGATATCACAGAAGTACAAAGGGTAATAAGAGACCACTATGAATTATTATATGCCAACTAATTGGACAACCTAGAAGAAGTGGAAAAATTCTTAGAAACATACAAACTACCAAGTGAATCAAAGCCAGAGAAGCACATTACAAGAAAAGAAAATTACAGGCTATTATCCATGATGCATATAGATGCAAAAATCCACAACAAAATATTAGCACACTGAATTCAGCAGCACATTAAAAGGATCATACACCATAATCAAGTGGAATTTATTGCTGAAATGCAAGGATGTTTTGACATACACAAATCAATTTTAAATCATTAATAGAAAGAAGGATAAAAATCATATGATCATCTCAATAGATGCAGGAAAACATCCGATGAAATTCAACATTCTTTCATTGTGAAAACATTCAACAAATTAGGTGTAAAAGGAATGTACTTCAAAATAGTAAAGACCACATATAAAAAGCCCACAGGTAACATAGTTATGAAAAGCTGAAAGCCTTTTATTCTAAGATTGGAAATAAGACAAAGATGCCCACTCTTGCCACTTTTATTCAACATAATACTGGAAGTCCTAACAAGAGCAATCAGGCAAGAAGAAAACTAAAAGGCATCCACAACAGGAAGGAGGAAGTAAAAGCCTCTGTTTGCAGATGATGTAATATTATACATAGAAAACCCTAAAGACTCCGCCAAAAAAAGCCACAAAAAACCAAACCCAAAACTGTTAGAACTAATCAATGAATTTAGTAAAGTTACAATATATAGAATCAACATACAAAAGTCAGTTGCATTTATATGTACTATTAAAAAATATCCAAAAAAGAAACTAAGAAAACAACTATATTTACAATACATAGGAATATGTTTAACCAAGGAAGTAAAAGACCTGTACTGAAATTGTAAGACTTTGATACAACAAATTGGAGAAGACACAAATAAATGGAAAGATATTCCATGTTCCAAAATTGGGGAATTAATATTGTTAAAATGTCCATACTACCCAAAGCAATCTACAGATTTATGCAATCCCTATCAAAATTTTGATGGTATTTTTACAGGAATAGAAAAAGTAAACCTAACTTCATAGGGACCCACAAAATACCCTGAATGACCAGAGCAATCTTGAGAAAGAACAGAGCTGGAGACATCACCCTTCCTGATTTCAAGCACATTACAATACTATGGAAATCAAAACAGTATGTTAGGGGAAATAAAAAATAGGCACATCAACCAATGGAACAGAATAGAGAGCACAGAAATAAGCCCATACATATGCATCAACAGATCTTTGAAGAAGGTACCAAGAATACACAATGGGGAAAGGGTAATCAGTAAGTGGTGTTGGAAAAACTAATGTCTTCATGTAGAAGAAAAAAGCTGGGCCCCTATCTTATATTGCTCACAAAATTGACTCAAAATTCAATGAGGACTTAAATGTAAGACCTGAAACCATAAAACTCCTAGAGGAAAACAGAAAAAAAACTTCTTGGCATTGGTCTTGGCAGTGATTTTTTTTTGGATATGACACTGAAAACACAAGAAAGAGGAGCAAAAATAAAGAAGAGGGACTACATGAAACTAAAATCTTCAGAGCAAGGACAACTATCAACAGAATGAAAAGGCAAGCTATGGGATGGGAGAAAACATTTGCAAATCATAGATCTGATATCTCTAAAACATATAAGGAACTCCAATCACTCAATTGCAAAAAAAGCAGAGAACCAATTAAAAAATGAACAAAGGACTTCAGTAAACATTTTCCCAAAGAAGACAAATAGCCAACAGAGACATGAAAAGGTGCTCAACATCACTAATTGTTAGGGAAATGCAAATCAAAACCATAATGAGATATCACCTCACACCCATTGTTTCAAAAGACTAAAGTTTTCAAAAAGACAAAGGATAACAAGTGTTGGCAAGGATGTGGAGAAAAAGGAACACTTGTGTACTGCTGGGGGGAATATAGGTTGGTGGGTGCAGCCACTATGGGAAACAGAATGGAGGTTTCTCAAAAGACTAAAAATAGAACTGCTGTATGATCCAGCAATTCCACTTCTGAATATATACCTGAAGGAAATGAAATTAGTATCTCCAAGAGATATCTGTATTTTCCTGTTTATTGCGGCATTATTCACAATAACCAAGATATGGAAGCAACCCAAGTGTCCAACAATGAAAGGATAAAGAAAATGTCACACACACACACACATCTATACACACACATACACACACACATAGACTGGAATATTTTTCAGCCATAAAAAAGGAACTTCTGCCTTTCACGACACAATACAGATGAACCTTGAGGGCATTAAGTAAGTGAGATAAGCCAGACACAGAAGACAAATACTGTATGATCTCACCTATATGTGGAATCTTAAAAAAAAAAAAAAATTGAACTCCTAGAAACAGAGTAGAATGGGGGTTGCCCAGGGCTGAGGGGTGGAAATAGGGAGAGGATGGTCAAAGGGCAGGAACTATTAGTTATAAGATAAATGAGTTCTGGGGATATAATGTACAGTATGATAACTATAGTTAACAAACACTACTGTGTACTTGAAAGTTACTAAGAGAGTCGATATTAAGTGTTTTCACCACACACACACACACACACACACAAATGGTAACTATGTGAGATGATGGATGTATTCATTAACTAAATTATGGTCATCATTTCAAAGTGTATATGTGTGTCAATCATGACATTGTGCACTTTAAATATATACAATTTTATTTGTGAATAAAGCTGGGAAAAAAACCCTATCTTGAATCCAAAGATAATGGGAGGCAAAGTGATTGCTGGAGTGGCCTCCTTCCACCCACCTTCAACTTGCAAGTTGGCCTCCTGGGGTGGGCTAGCATTCTGTTAGATTGATCAATGTGAAAAGTAAATTGTGAAGCATTACCAAGGAGCATGTCATTGTCCTGCCTTCGGGAATCTTGGGGAGACAGGGATCAGAAAGGTAGGGAGAGACACAACCTTAGAAACGACAGGCCAGTCCAAACTCCCAGGTTTATTTTATGAGTGGATTAGCGATGGTGGTATGTGTATATTTTTAGGAAGTGGAGAAAGAACTTCTTTGTCCTGGCTTGGAATCCCTCTTCATCTGGACAGGTCTCCACCTTCAGTGGCGGGTCTTTTTTTCATGCTTTACTTGGGGCCCAGGGAATCCTGACAGCCTGTCCCAAGGGCTCTGCAGAGAAGCCAAGAAAGCTTGTACCCGGCACCCAATGAAATAAGATGTCACTGGAAGAGCTACCTCGGTTACTTCCACGCTAGTGACTAGAGTATTAAATGAGACAGAGCATGTGAAGAGTTTAGGTCAGTGCCCCACATATAAGCATGCAGTAAATGACAGACAGCTCTTAATATTGCATCAGAGGCAGGGCTGGAATCTGAAGCTCTGACTCTAGCTCAGTGTCATCGTCTGCCTTCCCCACCCGGCATACGCCCATGGCTGCTACTCCTTTTCATCCTTCTGGGCTCCCTGCATCTGTGAGCCAAGCTGCCATCACACCACCCTGCCTGCCTTTGAATGAAGATGAGTAACAACACAAGTCAGATCACAAGCTTGGGAGGCTGGGCTGGGGGAGCCTGAGTAAGGGTCCTGAGGCTTCACATGCTCAGGCACGGGAACTTTGCCTGTATTTTGCAATCCAGAAGCTGGAGGGATAATCGACTCTAATTAGAAAGTCAGCAAGTCTGGGGCTCTGGGATTCCCACCATGCTTCTCCCCCTTGAGAGGAAGCAGCTCCTGACCCTCAAGGGTGCTAACCAGGGAGGCAGTAGTGGCAGGGAAAGCGGGTGAGTGCTGCAGGAGACAGACCTGTGGCCATATTCTGCAGCCAAACAGACTACCTGGGTGAATATGGGCAAGTTACTTTACCTTTTATAGCCTTAGTTTTTTCCCCTCTGTAAAACAGAGGTAACAAAGATTTGCAGAGTGGTTATAGAAACAATGCAGCATGTGTGTAGTGCCTAGAGCATTCATTGAGGATTGGAAAAGGGGTGGTTAGGGATGTTTTTCTTGCTGCCCCTCAACATGAGCTATCCTGGCTAAGAGGGCTGGGGATGACTATTCCCTTATGACAAATTGGAATGCAGAATACAGGTTATAAGGCATCAGAGATGATGCTTAGAACCATGCTTTGGACTCATTATGAGTGTTTGTGGCTACACAGAAATGAAAGTTCCTTGTGGGCTTCATGGGTCAGAAAAAACTCAACAGAGCAGGCAGGATATGATCTGGGCCTTTAAAGACACATAGGGTTTGGGGTGGGAGGGCAGCATAGAGGAGGGAAATAGTTGAGCCAATTCTCAGAGGAAGGAATGTGTTGCCTTTTCGGTGGTCAATGAGGAAATCAGCCAACTGGGAACAGAGGGTTTGCCCACACAAATATGGGAGAGGATTCTGGTGCCTTGTCTTTCCTCCTTGTCATCCTCATCACACTTCATTGAAATGACTTATTGGAGTTTCCATTTTCCCACCAGGCTGTAAGCCCACACAGAGCAGAGACTCATATCACTAGGGCCTGACACATAGTAGGTGCTCAATATATATATTGAATGGATGAGTCAATGAATCAATGAGAGAGTGGGTGGACATATTGGAAATGATCAGGTTGTGGAAGGTCTGGGGTAGGAACTGGGGACCCACTGAAAGTTTTGAATTGGGATATATCTCTCTGAAGGGGATGTTTTAGGAAAGAGTAGCCTGAATGCCATATGGAAAATGGGTTGAAGGGCAGAGGATTTGTAGAGAGAGAGCAGTGAAATGGAGGTCAGTGAGGAGGTAGGTGGGATCATGGAGGCATCAAATGGTGAGACCATAGACTCATCTGTTATCAGTGGAGAAGAGATGGAAAAGAAGGCACAGTCAAAAAGTGAATGAAACAAGGAAGGGCTGCACAAACATCTTAACATTATGGTCACTTCTGATGGTTTCTGCCATTCTTAGGACTCTATTTTTTCCCTCTCCTGAATAACTGTAAAAGATTCCAAACAGTTAAGAAGAGGAGAGAAAAAAATCACAGCTTCCCACTGTTTTGCCCATCTGGCTTGGCTTTGGAAAGGGGATAATGGGGAGCCCTGGGCACTGGGTCTGGACCAGGGGCCAGGCTGGGCCAGAGGGCAGTGCTCAGGGCCTCACACAGTTGCCACAGCATTCTCTTCTTTGGAAAAGGTGGAAATTCCTGACTTTACTGGTATGCAGTGAGAGGCAGAAGAGAAGAGAGGGAGAATAGCTTCTTATTTTCTGCCCAGTTAGAAACCTGGACTACTTAGGCTTTTTGAAATGGTTATATCCAGTGTTCTAAGGATTTTATAAACTCCTCTCTAGGGACAAGACTCCAGGGAGAATATACCCCACAGGAGTATTCTTGATTGAAGAACAGGGCTTGAAGAGCAGGGAGTTGAAAATTTCCTTAGAAATGCAAACTATCCTTTTTTTTAAGATTAAAGGGCTTGCATTGGGTTATGTTTTACCTTGTTGGAATTTCAGGTGTTCAAAGACCAGTGGTTAGTTAGGATCAACCTTCAAGGATATACGTAGACAAGAGAAGCCCCGCATTTTCAGTTACCACCTCAGAAAGGGGATCAAGAACTAGGTCGAGGATGGGAAGAACACAGCCTGGAATCTCCACATTTGTATCTTTTATTGTATCTTGTTTGTTCCTGGTCATAATCAGTAGAAAAACCTTGCAAACAAAATAGGCCTATATGCCTGTTTTTAATATAGTTGGGGAGGCTGGCCCTTCTTTGGCCAGGCTTGGGGGCAGAAGAACCACAGGGGATCATGAGGTGGGACAGCCATAAATAGGAGAGGAAAACCAGCTGGTCCTGAGGCCTTTGTCAATAAAGGAAAAGGAGAACATCCTAATTAGAAGCTGTAATGGTTAATTTGATGTGTTATCTTGGCTGGGGCATTGTGCCCAAATATGTGGTCAAAGATTATTCTGGATGTTTTTGTGAGGGTATTTTTGGATGAAATTAACATAAAAATTGGTGGACTTTGAGTAAAGCAGATTGATCTCCATAATGTGAGTGAGCCTTATTCAATCAGATGAAGGTCTGAATAGAACAAAAGACTGACCTCCCCCAACCAAGAGGGAATTCGGTCAACAGATGGCCTTTGCAACATTGGCTCTTCCCTGAGTTTCCACACCTTCAAACATGGGATTTTCTCTGGGTCTCCAGACTGCCAGCCTACTCTGCAAATTTTGGACTTGCCAGTCTCCATGATCATGTAAGCCAATTCCTCAAAATAAGTTTATCTATACATAAATACATGTATGTATGTATAAATATACATTATATGTATACATTTATATAAATACAAGCATATAATAAATATGTGTATAAATAAATATATACCAACCACATCCAGTTGGTTCTGTTTCCCTGAAGAACCCTAAGTAGTACAGAGCCTAAGTTATGGCAGTTCTATAGCTTGTCCGTACTTCCATTCCCATGATTGCACCAAGATAGGAGGATGGATAAACTAGCAGATACTAACTCCTCATCCCTAACTAACTCTGTTCTTGCTTATTTTGGTCATCTGTGCTATCAGCAAAGCTTGGATGAGCTCAAGCCATATATAATTTTAAGTACACTGAAACTTCAAAGAAGTCTTTGCTACCTTTATTAGGGGATCTTTGAACATTATTTAGATAAAAGAAGGAATGCTAATTGTTTGCCAAATAGGATTTTTTTCACTCAACATTAGAAAACACATATGGAACAGTGGATACAACATTAGAACAACTTTTTTCTTCAATAATTAACATTACTCTGTAGTAGATAGTTAAATCCCAAGTATTCTAGCTTATCTTAGCATTCTGGTTCAACAAAGTTTCAGCCAATTAGCATCCCTGGCTTGGTGCAGTGCAATGCATAACTTTATGCTTTGGACCATGTTGGTTGAATGGTTGTCCTGACAGTTCAAGTTGAGCAGGGACCATAGCTGGACAAATTGGTGGTGGTGTTGGGGGGTAATAGACTGCTGAAGTTCAGTAGAGAGAATAAAGTATGTGTGTCTCTGGCCAGAAGTCATTTCTGAGAAACAGAAGGCTGTGCCAGATGGCCTGAGAATCATTTCTAAGCAGGTGACATGAGCCCAAGAACAGTACCAGTCATGACTGCACCTGGAGCCACCAGGAAGCTAAGAGGTGAGTGAACCCAGCAGATAGAAGAACGGTCTGAAGAACCAGTCTTGGCTCTAACTCTTTCAGTGCTGAAAGAAAATGTCAGGTTAATAGGTTTAGTCTTGAATTCTGACATTGTTCCATGGTGGAGAGAGGGGGCAGAGAGAAATTTCTAGCCAAAATAGAGAAGACAATTTCAGACCTTTTCATTGAAGTAACACATCCTTAAAATACTCTTCAAATGCTAGGAGTGAAAATGAAACCTTGGTCAGTGAGGTTTTAGTGACAGAAAAGTAGACCTCATATGCCATATACCCAGGTTTTACTAAATTACTTGCTAAACTTAAAAGGCCATAATCTCTCCACATTCTGAGTCTTGTCCTAGCTGTGGAGGCATCTGGAGATTACCTAACTCCTCTTTGACCATTAGGTCTCAACATGGAACCAGTACTTCTAGAATCCTTTCTCGTTCCTCCTACATGCCACCACAGCCTTGCTGCTTACTTCTCTTGGCTCTTCTCATGTAATTGAATTATTGTCTCCTAGACCATTTGATCCTTGACAAAAGAAATGTGACATGTGTAGTTATATCTCCAGTGCCTGGAACAGGGCCTGCTACAGTGCAACTGGCTCCCTTTTTTTCTCCCTAGTTTTGACCTTACCCCAGACCTTGCTTTTGGATCAGATTTAATCTCAAAGCACAGGCACTACAGAGCTTATCTGTTCTTAGCCCACCGATTCTGTTGTTGGACCTGCTTTGATCCTAGAAACCCACTTCCTACATGTATTTCTTATTATATAGTCCTTGCCTGCTACCCATGTTCTTCCCAAGAATGCATTTCCTTTCTTTGGACCTCAATTTCCCTTGATTGTATCAGATACCTACAGCTATATCTCCCCATTTCTGATGCTAATGAAAGTTGATTGCCTCCATTAGAAATTGTGTCTATCATCTGCTTATAGCACTTGTTAGATATGACCTTAGATCCTAGGCTTTATCTGAGCTATCACCAAATGGGAATTTTGCTTTGCATCCCCTCCTCAGCCTGCTTTAGACCTAACTCTAATCTCAAGTCTTGTAATAACTGACCCCAAGTCTTGCCATGTGTTCTAATACTGGGTTTCCCATGGTCCTCAGCACCTTATGGACTCCAGATCCTGGCTTTCCTGGATCTACCTGTGCTTCTCAGCAGCTCCTAAATGTCAAGGATGGGCTGTAGGTACAATTCCATAAGCCTAAAGATGAACAGTAATGTGTCTCATACAAATGCTCAAAGGCCTAGATTTTTTTATATTTGGAGATTTAAGTTTTTCCCCACATATTGCAAATCAAAGACCAGCTGTGCTATAACAAGAAAAAGCCCAGTTGTATTTATGCCAGGTGGGGTCCTACTCCTGTGATATAAATGTAGGGCTCTGTCAAACATTAGATCCAATATGGTGCCTCAAAGATGTCCACATTCTAATACTTGGAACCTGGGCATAACTTACATGGCAAAAGGAGCTTTGCCAATGTACTTCAACTTACTGACCTTAAGATAGGATGATTACCCAGGTGGGCCCAATCTAATCATCTGGGCCCTTAAAAAGCAGACATCTCTCTCTGGATGGAGTCAGAGAGATACAGTAGAAGGGGGGAAGTCAGGCAGATTCCAGTTGTGGGAGGGATTCAGTGTGTCTTTGTTGGTTTTGAGGTGTAGGAGCCATGTACAAGGACTCAAGCAAGGCCTTGAGGGGCAAAGTGTGGCCCCCTGTTGACAGCCAGCAAGGGAACAGGGACCTCATTTTTGCAACCCTAAGGAATTGAGTTTGCCAACAATCTGAGTGTGCTTGGAAGCAGATTCTTCTCCAGAACCTTCCCTAAGTGATGGAGTTCTGCTGATAGCTTGATTTCACCCCTGTGAGACTCTAAAAAGAGGACCCAGCCAAACTACACTGTACCTAGACTTCTGAGTTACAGAATTGTGAGACAATAAATGTGAGCTACCAAATTCATGTGATTTGCTCTGGCAACAATAGAAAACTAATAGAGACCTTTGTAAAGGTCAGAGTCTGTGGGAAGATTCACCATTTCCTCCTACCGTCCAAGATTCTTGGGCTGCAAAGCACTTCTCTGAAGCTAGTCCTTGTCTGCCTAGTAAGTGAAGAAAACCCCAGGAGCTGGTTAGGAGCTTTCCTTAGTACAACATATTTGGAACCCCACAGCCTTCCTATGGAGCAAGAATTTGGTTATTTCATCACCATTCTGGAGATCCTGCCCAGCCCAGCCAGATTCCAAGGAAGCTGTCATAAAAAAGGTGAACATTCACTTTGTGTTTTTACATCTCCAGCTGTAAAGTAGAGTATGGCTTATTTTGCAGCAAAAGCAAAGAATCCAATCAAACATTTCTGAGAAAGACCTGTTAAGTAGGTGAGTCACCTCTCTGAAGACTGCCTCCTATTCAGCAAAGTGAAATAGTCTTCTACAGAAATAGAGCTGGAACAAAGAGCTCTGGTGGCTTTGTCCCTGTGAATGGTTTCCTTAGGTAGAGCCCAGTGCTAATTAGACCAGCTCCAGGTAGATTGGCTCTGTAGGTAGGCCAATTAACTTCAGTCTGTTCCACAGAGAAAGACTCCATCTCATTCAAAATGCCTTCACTGAGTACCTAATATTTGCCAGGCCCTGTGCTAGGGGTTCGGGGGACAAAGAAAAAGAGTCAGTTCCCACCCACATAAATTCACATATAGTGGGGAGATGAGCCTGTAAACAACTATCACAGTTACAAAGAAGGGCAAACTGATGTTACATGAAGGTATAGGAAAACTTCCATGTGCAGAGGTAGTAAATATAAATTCTGCCTGCATAATCCAGATAAAGTTTCACAGAAGAGATGACATTTAAGCCAGTCTTTGATGGAGAGGCAGGGATAAATAATAATTGATGGCATATATTTGGTGCTTTATATTTTATAATTTCATTTCAGTGGAATTTTGATAGGCTGAACATAACAAAGGTGTTTTAATGCAGGAAATGGTAGGGTTGGGCATAAATGACCAGAAAGAAGTAAAAGTTCATGATGATTCCTGTGGGCAGGTGCTCTCATTGATTACTAGAGTACTATTGCTTCTAGGTCCTCTCAGTATACAGGGAATAGATCCTGATACATACTTGCACTTATGTCTGTAGTTATTTCTATATCCATCTATACATATTGAAATCTAAGAGTTCACATCAATGTCTTCGATTCCAAACAACACCTCAGGGTTTGGTCTAGTTTTTTCCCCTTTCCATACTTGTAAATTTCTTCTTCAGCAGTGGAATGTAGCCTGCCTTAGTCTGTTCAGTCTATTACAAAAATATCATGGATTGGGTGGCTTATAAAGGACCAAAGTTTGTTTCTCATAGTTCCAGAGACTGGGAAGTCCAAGATCAAGGTGACAGCACATTCAGTGTCTGGTGAAAGCTTGCTTCCTGGTTCATAGACAGGTGTCTTCTTGCTGCGCCCTCACATGTCAGAATGAGGCAAAGGTTCTCTATAAGCGCACTAATCCCATTCATGAGGGCTCCACCCTTATAACCTAATCATCTCTCAAAAGTCCCACCTCCTCATACCATCACACTGGGGACTAGGATTTCAACATATGAATTTTGGGGGGCAGGGGACACAAACATCCAGTATATAGCATAGCCCCATGTGAACAGCATGGCTGAAGAAGAAAGTATATTGCGAAAGAGAGGACAGATGTGAGGGGATCTGCTCAGGAAGGACCTCGAGTGTGATGACTTTATCTTTTAGGTGTGTGAGGGGGGTTATTCAAGGTTTCTGAGGAAAAAATAAGATACTACCAGAAGAATACAATTAATAGAAATTTCAATAGAATTAAATAAGATGATTAGGTAGAAAAGGAAAGACTGGAGAAAGTTCTTGCAGATTTGTAAAAATTGTCTTGGACTATTTTCAGCTTATTTACATGACTACGCAGTATTCATTCTTGTCCTACTGAGGTGCCCCACTATGATAAACTAAGCATATTCCTTTATTCTTTAGTCTACTTTTTACTTGGAATCTGAAAGTCACAGGCTCTAGAAGATACTCAATGCACACATTTCCTATTAGTAAACAGGATCCACTTTACCCATGAGCAAGATTTCCACTTAAATATCTTATAAATGGAAAGTATTTGTTAGGATGGGAGTGGGATTCATTGTTGGAGGACACTGGAATCCTTTTTCAATGACTATGAATAAGTCAGGAAGCTTTTGGTGCAAATCATTGAAAACCCAACACAACTAGCTTGAATGGTAAAGAATTTTAATGATGCCTGTAACTGGAATGGTTCAGAGGAAGGCTGGGTACTGGGCTGATTTAATCTAGTGGCTCTGGACCCATGTGCCTGGCTCCTCTTGGCTCTGCTTTCCTTTCAGACTTGTAGTGACAACACTCCGGATTTCACCTCAATGCCTAACATTATCCAGAGTGAAAGAATCTATTCAGGAGGAAGAACAACTTTTCTAGAAGTCACCTGCAATGATCTCCTTGTATCTTAAGACAACATTTTCCACATTTTTTCTTTTATTTATATTTTTTGTTTTTGAAACAATCTTAAATCTACAGAAAAGCTGCAAAACAGTATGAAGCTTTTTTTCCCTCAACTATTGGAGAGTAATTGGTCAACCTGAAGTTCCATCCACCAGAATCATTTAGTGCATATTTCTTATGAACAAAGAATTCTCGCCCACAGACTCCATTCAAGTTTTGCTACTCATCCCAATGATGTCCTTTATAGAATCCTTGACTTTTGTGACTTAGACATTTTAGAAGAGGTTAGGCCAGTGATTTTTTAGAATGTCCCTCAGCTTGAGTTTATCTGATGTTTCCTCATGACAGGATTCAGGCTTTGCATCTTTGGCAGAAATAGCACGAAAATGACACTGTATTTGTCTCCTTGCATCCTATCATCTGGCACATGATTTCAATTTGTTTAATCATTGGAAAAGCTTATTTTGATCACTTGATTAAAGTCATTATCTGCCAGACTTTTCTACTGCAGAGTTACTCCATTTTCTATTGGAATTAATAAGCATTTTGTAGGGATGTACTTTGAGACAACGTGAATATATACTTCCACATCAAAATTTCAACATATTTATGTATATAATGTCAGTATGGATTCATGAGATTCTATTTTATCTAATGATCTGTGATCTGTAACTATCATTATTTATTTTGATGATCAGATTATTCCTGATTTGGTTGCCTTGTTAAGCTAGCTTCTGTGTCCTTTTGAAATGTTCTCTAATTTTGGGGGCACTTCTTTTCCTTCTGATAGAAAAAGATATTCCAGGCTCATCTTGTCCTTTCCTGGCTTGAGTCATCAAATCAGTAATTTCTCCAAGAAACCCCGGCTCCATTCAGTGCAAGATGATATTTAGAAGCCAAAGTTTAGATACTAAGTGTTCTTATTGCTACTAGGTGTCATGGCTTCTAGAATCTCTTAGCAGACAGGACAAGGGAATGTACCTGGTATATATACTTACATTTACAACTGTATTTACTTCAACCTTGAGATGTATGTTTCTGTATCTAGATATGTAGCCCTTTATATAGGTATGTATCCCTATATAGCTCTCTATCTCTATTTCTATGTATCTTTCCAGTTCACACTAATGTCTTTAATTCCAAAATAGTTTGAACAGGGTTCAAACTAGTTTCTCCTTTTCCATATTTGTAATGTCTTACTCCATCAGTAAGAAACATGCCCCCCATAATTCTCATTATATTAGTTTATTTGACTAATCCCCCGTATGTAATCAATTTCCCATTACTGTAGTTACCTGCTGCAGTCAGACAGTCCATCTGTCTGCAATTCCCCTTCTCATTTTACTTCCTTTACCTGGTGGAAACCTGTTCCACTTTCAAGACTCAAATCAAAAGGCACCACCTTTATAAAATTTCCTGAGCTGGTTTTGTCATGTTTTATTTTGGCCCTACTCTACCCTTTGCATACTTTTATCATGTACTTTATATTATGTATTTGTTCACATGACTCAATTAAGCTCCTGGAGGGCAGGGACTAGATCTTCTTCAGCTCTGAATCTTATGATCTTCAGAGCCCCCAAAGTACCTGGTATATGATGAACTCTAAGTTTATGACAAAGGGATGATCGTGAAAGTCCTCAACTGAGTGTCAGCCCTGCTGAAGGAGGTGCTCAGCTCATGGGGAGAGAAGCCAGACTGCTTGGATGGGCTGAGGAAGAGGAGAGGTAGCAGTTTCCAGTAACACTCTTTATACAGACTTTAATCCTTCAAGTCATCAAAGCTCTAAGCAAGCAAAACACAAAATCAATGCATCATAAAGAAAAAGATTAATATATTTTATAACATAGAAACAAAAAAAATACTGTGTTGAAAAATCTACCACAAAAATGGGGGGAAAAGACAAAATGGGAAAAGTATTTGCAATTCATATCACAAAGAGTTAATTGTCTTAATATAGAAAGAGCTCTTACAAATCAGTGAAAAAAAGAATCATCCATTCAATAACCAAAAATGGACGGACGGTGTAAGTAGGCATGCAAAGAAAAAATGAAAATGACTTTTAACCATATGAAAAGATGTTCAACTTTATTCATAATTGAAGAAATGCAAATCAAAACAACATAGTGTGTAGATTTTATCCACCAGATTGGCAAAAATGTAAGTCCAATAATAGCCAACGTTGGCCCGGGGGGCCCAAGTTTAGAGAAACTTGCATCTATCACCACTTTGGTGGGAGTGATAATTTATCCAACACTTTGATAGTGAAATTTGTCTACATCTTTAACATTTTAAATTCACATACTCTTTAATTCAAATAATTATACTGAGAAAGGGAAAGGGAGGGGTCTGAGATAGGCTGTGATTTCAGAATATATTTATTCTGCCCTGACTGGGCTCTACTCCAAAATCCTTGTTCACATAGTTTCTTGTTCATGGTGCCTGTTTACATTATTGGTCTTTTCTCAGCAGTCAGACAACATTGTCCCTTGGCTGCAGCACCAAAGAACTGTGCTTCCCATCATTGGAAAGAGGATGTGAGAGACCTGCCTTTAGTGTGACATGGTTGCTGGGATGGGAGTTGTTTGTTATCAGTAACGGGAATGTGTTTGTTCTGCTCTTTAGTGGGCACCACTATTGTGAAGTCAGCATCCATTCTCCTCTCTTCTTTCCTAAGAAACTTGAAGAGGACTGGGACCAAAGCAGTAAGTAGTAGAGGGGATGGAAACGGAGGCTGGGTATGAAAGGGGAACAGTGGTTAAGGTTTGGTCTTATTGGAAGTGGGGGGTGGTGTGTGTTAGGGGAGCAAGGAAGCTGGGGGAATGGGGAAGTGAAGTGAAGAGTGCCATCTGGGAGGACTTCCAGGTTTCTTTTAGTGTGAATGATGATACTGATGACCAAGAAGGGAATGTGAGAAGAGAGGCAGATCAGCAGGGCAAGGTAATTTAGTTTTGGACTTACTGTGTTTGCTGTGTTGGTGGGACAACCAAGTAGAGACAGTCAACAGGCAGTTGGAAATAAACAGCTGGGGTTCTGGAGAAGGTCTAAATTGAAGATACAGATTTCTACCAGTCTATGGTTATGGTTGACAGTGGATGAGATAAACAGGTAATGAAAGAAGTCCTGAATCTTATGTATATATTTTAATTTGGCAAGTACTTATATAGCCCTTGCTATGGGTTAGGCACTTTGTAAATATTTACTCATTTAATGCAAATAAAACTTTGAGGAAGATACTATTATTATCCTTATTTTGCAGATGAGAGAGTGGAGGCTCAGAGAAGTTTCCCAACCTGCCCAAGGTCTCACAGGTCACAGTGGCACAGACAGGGTTTGAACCCATGCTATCTGGCCCAAATTCCATGCTCTCACTCACCCACCATGCTACACTGGCACTTTACAATGGACATTGGTCATCAGTATGTTTATCAGGAAGCTTATGGGATCAAGAATAATTACCACTTATTCTCTTCTGGGGCCCTGGGGCTGTTTGTATATAGACAATCCCCTGTCCTTAGAGGTAAAAGCTGAGACATCTGGGAGTTGAAGAGCATCCTCTGGTCTTATGAGTAGAAGCACTGTGTTATCTGCGTCTCTTACTTCTCCATGAATGCAGGACATCAGCGTGAAAAGTGACCTACAGTGAAAGCATGGGCTTAATCACACTACTTGTCTTCTTTTAGTTAATTTCCACCCACCTTTTCTACTCCTGCCCCCTTTTGTTTTTTTCTTTTATCAAGGTCCAAATGATATTGTAAATTTACTATTCTCACAATAAATCTTCTTCAAAGACATCACATATCAGTGATAGATATACAAAAAGAAGACATTAACAAATTATAGAGTCATTAGAAAACAACACAAAATTTTCATGGTCCAGAAATGTAACAAACACAACTCTGAGGGATGTGCTACAGTCATGGGCCTTCTGTGCTTAAGTCCTGAAGTAGGTAAAATGGATGAGAGTTTATATTTTGCAAAGTTATGGGCACTAAAAGCACTTCACTTGGGGCAGGGGATCTGGGCTAAGCTCATTGCATGAAACTAGGTGTTGGAATGGGGTTCCTCCTATATTGATAGAGGTTTGAAGAACTTACTACTGATTGCTTATTCTGCTTTGGAGCCCCTGGCTTATACAAATAGCAGAGAGGTAAGAGGAAGCAGACCCAATCTTGTAACCAGGACCTGGATCAAACAACCTGCTGCCCCAATGACTTAATCTGAGATATTTCATTCTCGGTAACATGGAAGTCTTGAGCCACCAATATAATATCTGGTTCAAGTTTGGGACACCTGAGAGAGGGGCACATAAGGGTGTCACCAAACTCCTAGGCAAGGATTGTAGGTGAAGGAAGAGAAGAGAGGAGAGGAGAGAGACACTTCCATTCAAGTGAGCATACAAACTAAAGTTTCTAAACAGATTGAAAATGAACACTAAGGAAGACTACCAACAAAAGAAGCTAGTGGGAGATTAATCATTCTAGACAAAACAATAATAATAGAAGACTAGTTAGCTAGTGAAAGTACACCCCATCCCATTTTTAAAATTCCAGTAGAGTTAACCTAGTGTATTATATTAGTTTCAGGGGTACAATATACAATTCCATACATTACTCAGTGCTGATCATGCTAAGTATACTCTTTAATCCCCATCACCTATTTCACCCATCCCCCCACCAACCTCCCCTCTGGGAACCATCAGTTTGTTCTCTATGGTTAAGAGTGTTTTTTGGTTTCTCTCTTTTTTTTTCTTTGTTCATTTGTTTTGTTTCTTAAATTCCACATAAGTGAAATCGTATGGTATTTGTCTTTTTCTGACTGACTTATTTCACTGAGCATTATACTCTCTAGATCCATCCGTGTTGTTTCAGATGGCAAGATTTCATTCTTTTTTATGGCTGAGTACTATTCGTGTGTGTGTGTGTGTGTGTATGTGTGTATATACATTCATCTATCAATGGACACTTGGGTTGCTTCCATAATTTGGCTATTGTAAATAATGCTGCAATAAACGTAGGGGCACGTATATCTTTTTGAATTAGTGTTTTCATATTCTTTGGGTAAATACCCAGTATTGCAATTATGAGATCATATGATAATTCTATTTTTAATTTTTTAGGAACCTCCATACTTTCAGTGGCTATACCAGTTTGCATTCCCATCAACAGTGGATAAAGGTTCTTTTTTCTCCACATCCTTGCCAACTCTTGTTTCTTGTTTTTTTGATTTTAGCCATTCTGACAGGTGTGAGGTGATAGCTCATTGTGATTTACATTTCCCTGATGATGAGTGATGTTGAGCATCTTTTCATGTGTCTGTTGGCCATCTGGATATCTTTGGAGAAATGTCTGTTCATGTCTTCTCCCCTTTTTTTAATTGGGTTACTTTTTTTTGTGTTAAGTTACATAAGTTCTTTTTTTAAAAAAGATTTATTTATTTATTTTAGAGAGAAAGAGAGAGAGCAGAGGGGGAGGGGCAGTGGGAGAGGGAGAGGGAGAGAGAATATCAAGCAGACTCCCCGACACAGGGCTCAGTCTCATGACCCTGAGCTGAAATCAAGAGTAGGACACTCAACCAACTGAGTTACCCAGGGGCCCCAAGTTGCACAAGTTCTTTATATATTTTGGGTACAGACCTTTTATCAGATATGTCATTTGCAAATATCTTCCTTCATTCGGTAGATTGTATGTCATTTGCAAATATCTTCCTTCATTCGGTAGATTGTCTTCTAGTTTTGTTGATTGTTTCTTTTTCTATGCAAAACCTTTTTATTTTGATGTAGTCCCAATAGTTTATTTTTGCTTTTGCTTACTTTGCCTCAGGAGACATAGCTAGAAAAATGTTATGGTCAATGTCAGAGAAATTACTGCCTGTACTTTCTTCAAGGATTTTTATGGTTTAAGTTCTTACATTTAGGTCCTTAATCCATTTTGAGTTTATTTTGGTGTATGGTGTAGGAAAGAAAGTTGTCCAGTTTCATTCTTTTGCATGTAACTGTCCAGTTTTCCCAACACCATTTGTTGATGAGACTGTCTTTTTCTCATTACATATTCTTGCCTCCTTTGTCAAAGATTAATGACCATATAATCACAGGTTTATTTCTGGGCTCTCTATTCTGTTCCATTGATCTGTGTCTATTTTTGTGTCAGTACCATACTATTTTGATTACAACAACTTTGTAGTATATCTTGAAGTCTGGGATGGTGATATCTTCAATTTTGTTCTTTTTCAAGATTGCCTTAGTTATTTAGGGCTTTTGTGGTTCCATACAAAGTTTAGGATTATTTGTTTTAGTTCTCTGAAAAATGCTGTTTGTATTTTGATATGGATTGCATTAAATCTGTAGATTGCTTTGGGTAGTATGTACATTTTAACAATATTCATTTTCCCAATCCATTAGCATGGAATATCTTTCCATTTGTTGTATCATCTTCAATTTCTTTCATCAATGTTTTATAGTTTTCAGAGTATAGGTCTTTCACCTCCTTGGTTAAGTTTATGCCTAGGTTTATGTTATTTCTGGTGCAATTGTCAATGGGATTGTTTTTTTAATTTCTCATTCTGCTACTTCATTATTTGTGCATAGAGATGCAACAGATTTCTGTATATTGATTTTGAACCCTGTGACCTTACTGAGTTCATTTATCAGTTCTAGGAGTTTTTTGGTGGAGTCTTTATGGTTTTCTCTATCTAGTATCATGTCAACCATAAATAGTGAAAGTTTTACTTCTTTCTTACCAATTTGGATGCCTTTTATATTATTTTGTTGTCTGATTCCTGTGGCGAGGCCTTCTAGCACTATGTAGAATAAAAGTGGTGTGAGTGGACATCCTTGTCTTGTTCCTGATCTTAGAAGAAAAGCTCTCAGTATTTCCCCATTGAGTATGATGTTAGCTGTGCATTTTTCATATTATGGCCTTTATTATGTTGAGGCATGTTACTCTAAACCTACTTTGTTGAGAGTTTTTATCAGGAATGGATGTTGTACTTTGTCAAATGCTTTTCTGTGTCTATTGAAATGATCATATGGTTTTTATCCTTTCTGTTATTCTGTTATTGATATGATGTATCATGTTGATTGATTTGCAAATATTGAACTACCCTTGCATTCCAGGAATAAATCCCACCTGATTGTGGTGAATGATTTTTTAAATGCATTGTTGGATTTGGTTTGCTAATATTTTATGGAGGATTTTTGCATCTATGTCCATCAGAGATATTGGCCTCTGGTTCTCTTTCTTTGTAGTATCTTTTTCTGGTTTTTGGTATCAGGGTAATGCTGGCCTTGTAGAATGAATCTGGGTTTTTCTTTCTCTTCTATTTTTTTTTTTGAATAGTTTGAGAAGAATATGTATTAACCCTTCTTTAAATGTTTAGTAGAATTCACCTGGGAAGCCTTCTGGCCCTGAACTTTTGTTTTCTGGGAGTTGTTTTTTTTTTTTTTAACTGATTCAATTTTATTACTGGTAATCTGTCTGTTCAAATTTTCTATTTCTTCCTGATTCCACTTCCTATTCTTATTAAGCAGATAGCTAGACTACATTTCTTAGTCTTCCATGCAGTTAATTGTGACCATATCATCCAAAGAAGTGTCAGTAGAAATGAGGTGTGCTATTTGCATATCTGGCCCACAAAAACTTCCTACAAGCACTCTCCTAAAAATTTTTTTCCATGTACAAACTGATTGGGATAGAGACATCATTGTACCCTCAGAAGCATATATAGAAAGGCAGAGCGGGGTCCTTTTCCTCTTTGGAGGAAAGTTGGCTTACCAACCCATTCACCTACCCAGGACTGCTACCTGACTAAAAAATAGCTGTTATTATGTTGAGCCATTACATCTTTGGATACACAAAAAGAATCAAGGAAAGAAAACTAATATAAAAAATGAATAAATAATGAAAAGCAGGCAGAAATAGGAGAAGAACCAACTAGAAATCCTAGATTAAAACAATAATAAATGAAATTTAAAAACACAATAAATGAAATAAACTCTATACCACTCAGTTGAAGAGAAAATTGATTAACTGGAAATATCACTAGAATGCAGTATAAAGAGAAAAAGAAACAGAAAGTATGAAAAACAAGTTAAGAGTCACAGAAGGGAAATCAAGGGGCTTCAATAATCATATAATAGGAGTTCTAGAAGAAGGCAAGAATTGGCTCAATGGTGAACATCAAAATTTGAAGATACATTGATGATAATTTTTCAAAATTGAAGAAAGCCACTGGTTTTCAGATTAAAAGTGTATACTGAATCAATAAAAGTAATTGCACACCTACTGTAGTGTGAACACTGTAGTGAAACACTGAATATCAAGAATAAGGATAAAATATTAAAGGCTAATAGAAAAAATAAACATTAAACCTATAAAAACAATAACTAGAATGACATAAGACATCTACTTAACCACAGTGGATGATAGGAGACACTGGAGTAATATTTTCAAAGGGTTAATGGAAAATAGACAACCTAGAATTCTATACCTAGAAACTATTACTTACACATGAAGGCAAAGTAAATAAGTTTTTAGACAAAGATTAAATGAGTTCACCTATAGATTCTCACTGTAAGACCTAATAAAGATGTATTTCAACAGAGGAAATGTGAAGCAAGAGGGAAGGGCAGGACTTAAGAAACAATGGTGAACATAAGTCATTAATAAAATATATTTCACCAAAGGAAATCAATGAGAAGAAAATCTAATTTTTGTGTCTATGTTTAAAAAAGCAGTGCAACTCAAATTCTAGACAATAATCACATGGAGGAATATTTTCAGTGGGTAGTTGAAGCATTTCTTATCATGTTTGAAAGAAGAAAGACACTGAATATTTAACATTCTTATTTATGATTAATTATGATTGTTAAAAATTGAAAAATGCAAGTAAAAGAACAGAACACAATACATCCTTCCAAAGCAGCAAAAGAAATAAGAAGGAATAAAGTAAACATTAACAAAATTTAAGGGAAGTTAGGAAAGGAGAAAAGAGGAAGCAAAGGGAAAAAAAAAACATGGAATAAGATGGCAGAAATATGTCCAAAGGGATCAGTAATTACAATAAATGTAAAAAGTTGTAGGCCTTGGGGGCGGAGCAACATGGCGGAGGAGTAGGAGACCTGGATTTCGTCTGGTCTCAGGAATTCAGCTGGATGGGGATCAAACCATTCTGAACACCTACAAACTCAACAGGAGATCGAAGAAAAGAAAAGCAACAACTCTCTGAACAGAAAAGCGACCACTTTCTGGAAGGTAAGACATGCGGAGAAGTGCATCTGAGGTGATATTCGGGAGGATAGACAGCGGGGGAGGGGGCCTCCGTAGGCCGCCTCTGGTACGTGATAGAGCCAGGGAGCACAAAATCAGAACTTATAGAAGTCTGCTCCGCTGAGGGACGTCGCTTTGGTGGCTAAGCGGGGGGTGGAACCCTCGCTGGGACAGTGTGGTCTCAGGACCCTCGGGGTCACAAGAAGACCGGGAGTGCCTAAGTGCAGCAGAGCTCCCAGGTATCGGAGCAGGGAAGCCAGCTGCAGAGAGTGAGCCGAGGCGCAGGCTCTCAGCTTCGGGGTTGCCATAAACCATGATCCGCAGGGCAGTTGGGCCACTGTTCCTCCAGCAGGGAACCAACAAGTGGCGTATCCATGGAGACTCCCCTTCCTCCCCTGGGAGGAGCAGCGTGGGAGCACACTGCAGGGATTTGCTGGGTTTGGAGACTCCACACGGGGTCGTGCGCCAGAGATAGAAATGCTCCATCACAGGCTGGGTGAGCACAGACTGCGGTCAGAGAACGGGGAGACGTGAGTGACTGCTTTTCTCTGGGGGCACACAGAGGAGCGGGCCCTGAGTTCTCAGCTCCTCCAGGGTGGAGATTGGGAGGCCACCATTTTCACTCTCATCCTCCAAAGCTGTGCCAAAAGGTTGCAGGGAACAAAAGCTCCCAGGAGCAAACCGAGCAGATTACTTAGCCGGGAAGACGAGGGCGAGGCAATTCCGCCTCTGGCAAAGATATTTGGGAACCATGGCAACAGGCCCCTCCCCCAGAAGATCAGCAAGAACAACCAGCCAAGACCAAGTTTACTGATCAATGAGAACAGCAGAACTCCAGAGCTAGGGGAATACTGCACATAGAATCCATGGCTTTTTTTACCATGATTCTTTAGTCTTTCAAAGTTAATTTTTTTTTTGAATTTTTCTTTTTCCCTTTTTCAACCAACATCTTATCAATCCTTTTTTTAAAAAACATTTTTATTTTTCAGTTTTAGAGTCATATTCTATCCCTTTATAGTAGTTACCCTTATTTTTGGCATATATATATATATATATATATATATATATATATATATATATATATATATAAGTTGTTCTCTCTTTAAAATTTTGAGATACAGTTTCTTCTAACAGATCAAAATATACCCTAAATCTCTAGTGTATGGCTTTGTTCTAGTCTCCTGCTTGATCACATTCTCTCCTTTTTTTTTTTTTTATAAATCCTCTTCTTTCTTTTTTCAACCAACTTCTTTTTTTTTTTTTAAAGATTTTATTTATTTATTTGACAGAGACACAGCAAAAGAGGGAACACAAGCAGGGGGAGTGGGAGAGGGAGAAGGAGACTTCCCACAGAGCAGGGAGCCTGATGTGGGGCTCGATTCCAGGACCCTGGGATCATGACCTGAGCCGAAGGCAGACGTTTAACGACTGAGCCACCCAGGCGCCCCTCAACCAACTTCTTATCTTATTAATTCCTTTTATAAAATTTTTTATAATTTTCATCTTTACAGTCATATTCCATCCCTTCATTGTATCAACCCTTATTTTTGTACATATATAAGTTTTTCTGTCTTTAAAATTTGGGGAGGCACTTTCTTCTAACAGACCAAAATATACCCAAAATCTAGTGTGTGGCACTGATCTATATACCAGACTGATCATATTTGATCATATTCTGTTTGTTTTGTTTTGTTCTGTTTTTGTTTTTATCTTTTTCTTTTTTCTTTCTTTCCCTTTCTTTTCCCCCAGTTTCAGGTCTTTTCTGATTTGTTTAGAGTATATTTTCTGGGGACATTGTTACCCTGTTAGCATTTTGTTATCTCATTCATCTATTCTCCTCTGGACAAAATGACAAGATGGAAAAAATGACCTCAACAAAAAGAACAAGAGGTAGTACCGACTGCCAGGGACCTACTCAATATGGACATTAGTATGATGTTGGACCCAGAGTTCAGAATCATGATTTTAAAGATACTAGCTGGGCTTGAAAAAAGCATGGAAGTTATTAGAGAAACCTTTCTGGAGAAATAAAAGAATTAAAATCTAACCAAGTTGAAATCAAAAAGGCTATTAATGAGGTGAAATCAAAAATGGGGGCACTAACTGCTAGGATAAATGAGGCAGAAGAGAGAATCAGTGATATAGAAGACCAAATGATGGAAAATAAAGAAGCTGAGAAAAAGAGAGATAAACAACTACTGGATCACGAGGGCAGAATTCGAGAGATAAGCGATACCATAAGATGAAACAACATTAGAATAATTGGGATCCCAGAAGAAGAAGAAAGAGAGAGAGGGGCAGAAGGTATATAGGAGCAAATTATAGCAGAGAACTTCCCTAATATGGGGAAGGAAATAGACATCAAAGTCCAGGAGGCACAGAGAACCCCCCTCAAAATCAATAAAAATATGTCAATACCCTGACATCTAATAGTAAAACTTACGAGTCTCAGAATCAAAGAGAAAATCCTGAAAGCAGCTCGGGAGAAGAGATCTGTAACCTACAAGGGTAGAAACATTAGATTGGCAACAGACCTATCCACAGAGACCTGGCAGGCCAGAGAGGACTGGCATGGTATATTCAGAGCACTAAATGAGAAAAATATGCAGCCAAGAATACTATATCCAGCTAGGCTGTCATTGAAAACGGAGAGATAAAAAGCTTCCAGGACAAACAAAAACTAAAGGAATTTGCAAACAGGAAACCAGCCCTACAAGAAACATTGAAGGGGGTCCTCTAAGCAAAGAGAGAGCCTAAATGCAACATAGACCAGAAAGGAACACAGACAATATACGGTAACAGTCACCTTACAGGCAATACAATGGCACTAAATTCATATCTTTCAATAGTTACCCTGAATGTAAATAGGCTAAATGCCCCAATCAAAAGACATAGGCTATCAGATTGGATTAAAAAACAAGACCCATCGATATGCCGTCTTCAAGAGACTCATTTTAGACCCAAAGACACCCCCAGATTGAAAGTGAGGGGGTAGAAAAACATTTACCATGCTAATGGACACCAAAAGAAAGCTGGGGTGGCAATCCTTATATCAGACAAATTAGATTTTAAACCAAAGACTGTAATGAGATGAGGAAGGACACTATATCCTACTTAAAGGGTCTATCCAACAAGATGATCTAACAATTGTAAATATCTATACCCCTAACATGGGAGCAGCCAATTATATAAGGCAATTAATAACAAAAGCAAAGAAACACATTGACAACAATACAATAATAGTGGGGGACTTTAATACGCCCCTCACTGAAAGGGACAGATTATCTAAGCAAAAAATCAACAAGGAAATAAAGACTTTAAATGACACACTGGACTAAATGGACTTCACAGACATATTCAGAACATTCCATCGCAAAGCAACAGAATACACATTCTTCTCTAGTGCCCATGGAACATTCTCCAGAAAAGATCATATCCTAGGTCACAAATCAGGTCTCAACTGGTACCAAAAGATTGGGATCATTCCCTGCATATTTTCAGACCACAATGCTTTGAAACTAGAACTCAGTCACAAGAGGAAAGTTGGAAAGAACTCAAATACATGGAGGCTAAAGAGCATCCTACTGAAGAATGAATGGGTCAACCAGGAAATTAAAGAAGAATTTTAAAAATTCATAGAAACCAATGAAAATGAAAACACAACTGTTCAAAATCTTTGGGATGCAGCAAAGGCAGTCCTAAGAGGAAAGTATACAGCAATACAAGACTTTCTCAAGAAACAAGAAAGGTCTCAAATACACAACCTAATCCTACACCTAAAGGAGCTAGAGGAAAAATAGCAAATAAAGCCTAAACCCAGCAGAAGAAGAGAAATAATAAAGATCAGAGCAGAAATGAATGAAATAGAAACCAAAAGAACAGTAGAAGAGATCAACAAAACTAGGAGCTGGTTCTTTGAAAGAATTAACAAGATTGATAAACCCCTGGCCAGACTTATCAAAAAGAAAAGAGAAATGACCCAAATCAACAAAATCATGAATGAAAGAGGAGAGATTACAACCAACACCAAAGAAATACAAACAATTATAAGAACATAATATGAGCAACTCTATGCCAACAAATTAGATAACCTGGAAGAGATGGATGCATTCCTAGAGATGTATCAACTACCAAAACTGAACCAGGATGAAATAGAAAACCTGAACAGACCTATAACCACTAAAGAAATTGAAGCAGTCATCAAAAATCTCCCAAGAAAAAAAGTCCAGGGCCAGATGGCTTCCCAAGGGAATTCTACCAAACATTTAAAGAAGAATTAGTACCTATTCTTCTGAAACTGTTCCAAAAAATAGAAATGGAAGGAAAACTTCCAAACTCATTTTATGAGGCCACCATTACCTTGATCCCCAAACCAGACAAAGATCCCATCAAAAAGGAGAATTACAGACAAGTATTCTTTTTTTTTTTTTAAAAGATTTTTTATTTTATTTATTTGACAGAGCGAGAGAGAGAGACAGCTAGAGAGGGAACACAAGCAGGGGGAGTGGAAGAGGGAGAAGCAGGCTTCCCGCTGAGCAGGGAGCCTGATGCGGGGCTCGATCCCAGGACCCTGGGATCATGACCTGAGCCGAAGGCAGACGTTTAACGACTGAGCCACCCAGGCGTCCCCAGACAAGTATTCTTGATGAACATGGATGCAAAAATTCTCACCAAAATACTAGCCGATAGGATCCAACAGTACATTAAAAGGATTATTCACCACGACCAAGTGGGATTTATCCCTGGGCTGCAAGGTTGGTTCAACATCTGCAAATCAATCAACGTGATACAATACATTAACAAAAGAAAGAACAAGAAACATATGATCCTCTCAATAGATGCAGAAAAAGCATTTGACAAAGTACAGCATCCTTTCTTGATCAAAACTCTTCAGAGTATAGGCATGGAGGGTACATACCTCAATATTATAAAAGCCATCTATGAAAAACCCACAGCAAATTACATTCTCAATGGGGAAAAACTGAGAGCTTTCCCCCTAAGGTCAGGAACACGACAGGGATGTCCACTATCACCACTGCTATTCAACATAGTATTGGAAGTCCTAGCCACAGCAATCAGACAACAAAAAGAAATAAAAGGCCTCCAAAATTGGCAAAGAAGAAGTCAAATTCTCACTGTTTGCAGATGATATGATACTTTATGTGGGAAACCTAAGAGACTCCATGCCCAAACTGCTAGAACTCATACAGGAATTCAGTAAAGTGGCAGGATATAAAATCAATGCACAGAAATCAGTGGCATTCCTATACACCAACAACAAGACAGAAGAAAGAGAAATTAAGTCGATCCCATTTACAATTGCACCCAAAACCATAAGATACCTAGGAATAAATCTAACCAAAGAGGCAAAGAATCTGTACTCAGAAAACTATAAAATACTCATGAAAGAAATTGAGGAAGACACAAAGAAATGGAAAAACGTTCCATGCTCATGGATTGGAAGACCAAATATTGTGAAGATGTCAGTGCTACCTAGAGCAATCTACACATTCAATGCAATCCCCATCAAAATACCATCAACTTTTTTAAAGAAATGGAACAAATAATCTTAAAATTTGTATGGAACCAGAAAAGACCCCAAATAGCCAGAGGAATGTTGAAAAACAAAAGCAAAGCTGGCGGCATCACAATTCCGGACTTCCAGCTTTAGTACAAAGCTGTCGTAATGAAGACAGTATGGTACTGGCATAAAAACAGACACATAGATCAATGGAACAGAAAAGAGAGCCCAGAAATGGACCCTCAACTCTATGGTCAACTAATCTTTGACAAAGCAGGAAAGAATGTCCAATGGAAAAAAGACAGTCTCTTCAACAAATGGTGTTGGGAAAATTGGACAGCCACATGCAGAAGAATGAAACTGGACCATTTCCTTACACCACACACAAAAATAGACCCCAAGTGATTGAAAGACCTCAATGTGAGACAGGAGTCCATCAAAATCCTAAAGGAGAACACAGGCAGCAACCTCTTCGACCTCAGTCACAACAACTTCGTCCTAGAAGTATCGCCAAAGGCAAGGGAAGCAAGGGCAAAAACTATTGGGACTTCATCAAGATAAAAAGCTTTTGCACATCAAAAGAAACAGTCAACAAAACCAAAAGACAACCGACAGAATGGGAGAAGATATTTGCAAATGACATGTCAGATAAAGGGCTAGTATCCAAAATCTATAAAGAACTCATCAAACTCAACACCCAAAGAACAAAGAATCCAATCAAGAAATGGGCAGAAGACATGAACAGACATTTTTCCAAAGAAGACATCCAAATGGCCAACAGACACACGAAAAAGTGCTCAATATCGCTTGGCATCAGGGAAATCCAAATCAAAACCTCAATGTGATACCACCTCACACCAGTCAGAATGGCTAAAATTAACAAGTCAGGAAACGACAGATGTTGGCAGGGATGTGGAGAAAGGGGAACCTTCCTACACTGTTGGTGGGAATGCAAGCTGGTGCACCCACTCTGGAAAACACTATGGAGGTTCTTCAAAATGTTGAAAATAGAGCTACCATACGATCCAGCAATTGCACTACTGGGTATTTATACTAAAGATACAAATGTAGGGATCCGAAGGGGTACATGCACCCTGATATTTATAGCAGCAATGTCCACAATAGCCAAACTGTGGAAAGAGCCAAGATGTCCATTGACAGATGAATGGATAAGAAGGTGTGGTGTATATATACAATAGAATATTATGCAGCCATCAAAAGGAATGAAATCTTGCCATTTGCAAGACATGGATTGAACTGGAGGGTGTTATGCTGAGCAAAATAAGTCAAACAGAGAAAGACATGTATCATATGACCTCACTGATATGAGGAATTCTTAATCTCAGGAAACAAACTGAGGGTTGCTGGAGTGGGGGTGGGTGGGAGGGATGGGGTGCCTGGATGAAAGACATTGGGGAGGGTATGTGCTATGATGAGCGCTGTGAATTGTGCAAGACTGTTGAATCACAGATCCATATCTCTGAAACAAATAATGAAATATATGTTAAGAAAAAAAAAAAGAAGATAGCCGGAGGGGAAGAATGAAGGGGGGGAAATCGGAGGGGGAGACCAACTATGAGAGATGATGGACTCTGAAAAACAAACTGAGGGCTCTAGAGGGAAGGAGGGTAGGAGGATGGGTTAGCCTGGTGATGAGTATTAAAGAGGGTACGTTCTGCATGGAGCACTGGGTGTTATGCACAAACAATGAATCATGGAACACTACATCAAAAACTAATGATGTAATGCATGGTGATTAACATAACAATAAAAAATTTTAAAAAATTTGTAGACCTTTTAAAAGACATAGACTTTCAAATTTGATTTTTAAAAATTAAATTCAACTTTGTGTTATTAACAAGAGACATACTTCATAAATGACACAGAATAGTAAAAAATTAAACTGAAAAATTTAATTGAAAAAATTAAACTGGCAGATGAATTTTAGGACAGAGATTCATTATAAATGAATATAAAAAAGGATAAAAAGGAACATTCATAAAAACAAAAGAACAATTGTGCAAGAGGTAATAATCATAAATTTGTATGTTCTTAACAATACACGTCAATATATAAAGCAAAAACCAAGAGAATTACAAGGAAAATGTATAAGGAAAATGAAAGATTATCTTGATAGAAAATAAAGATATAAAGGATTTCAGCAGCACAATTAGACAATTGGTTTAATTAGATTATACATTATTTTTGAGCACACTTTAAACATTTATAAATATTGACTCTGTTAACACAATCATATTCTTTGACTATAATGCAATTCATTTAGAAACACACAATAAAAAATATATGACAAGAGAGAAACTCATGTATTTGTAAACTATAAAAGAGGAAATCACAATAGAAATTACCAAGGGAACCCTTGAGGATTTCAACTTATTCCAGTTAGCTTGTAACCTTGCTAAAGTAGCAGCTTGTTTTAGTATCTCAATTTATGCTTAAATAATTCCTCCTATATTTTCCTTCTCCCCCTTCAACCATCTCTAATTTTCAAGCCTTTTGCTTTTATTTTGCTGTAAAGACATTTTCCAGAAATCTTTTTTACTTTCATAGATTTTATCTTTTTATTATTGTTCTTTATCCTCAATAGTGTCTGCTTTTACATTATAAACATATTGTCTCAATGACTTTTAGGTTTCAGTGCTTAATTTTGTGTTTTTAACAATTAAATCTCATTGGCTTCTAGTTTTCCCCTCTATTTTACCTCATTATCCCAAACTCAATTTTTATTTTATTTTTATTTTTTAATTTAATTTTATTATGTTATGTTAGTCACCATACAATACATCATTAGTTTTTGATGTAGGGATCCACAATTCATTGTTTTCATATCCAGTGCTCCATGCAGTATGTGCCCTCCTTAATACCCATCACCAGGCTAACCCATCCCCCCCACCCCTCCTCTCTAAAACCCTCAGTTTTTTTCTCAGAGTCCATAGTCTCTCATGGTTCATCTCTCCCTCCGATTTCCCCCCCTTCCTTTTTCCCTTCCTTCTCCTAATGTCCTCCATGCTATTCCTTGTGTTCCACAAATAAGTGAAGCCATATGATAATTGACTTTCTCTGCTTGACTTATTTCACTTAGTATAATCTCCTCCAGTCCCATCCATGTTGATGTAAAAGTTCGGTATTCATCCTTTCTGATGGCTGAGTAATATTCCATTGTATATATGGACCATATCTTCTTTATCCATTCATCTGTTGAAGGGCACCTCTGTTCTTTCCACAGTTTGGCTATTGCAGACATTGCTGCTATGAACATTGGAGTGTATATGGCCCTTCTTTTCACTACATCTCTGTCTTTGGGGAAAATACCGAGGAGTACAATTGCTGGGTCATAGGGTAGCTCTATTTTTAATTTTTTGAGGCACCTCCACACTGTTTTCCAAAGTGGCTGTACCAACTTGCATTCCCACCAACAGTAAGAGGTTCCCCTTTCTCCACAACCTCTCCAACATTTGTTGTTTCTTGCCTTGTCAATTTTTGCCATTCCAACTGGTGTAAGGTGATATCTCCATGTGGTTTTGATTTGAATTTCCCTGATCGCTAATGATGATGAACATTTTTTCATGTGTCTATTAGCCATTTGTATGTCTTCTTTGGAGAAGTGTCTGTTCATGTCTTCTGTCCACTTTTTGACTTGATTATTTGTTTTTTGGGTGTTGAGTTTGAGAAGTTCTTTATAGATCTTGGATACCAGCCCTTTGTCTGTAGTGTCATTTGCAAATATCTTCTCCCATTCTGTGGGTTGCCTCTTTGTTTTGTTGACTGTTTCCTTTGCTGTGCAGAAGCTTTTTACCTTGATGAAGTCCTAATAGTTCACTTTTGCTTTTGTTTCACTAGACTTTGGAGAAGTATCTTGAAAGAAGTTGCTGTGGCTGATGTCGAAGAGGTTGCTGCCTATGTTTTCCTCTAGGATTTTGATGGATTCCTGTCTCACATTGAGGTCTTTCATCCATTTTGAGTTTATCTTTGTGTATGGTGTTAGAGAATGGTCAAGTTTCATTCTTCTGCATGTGGCTGTCCAATTTTCCCAGCACCATTTATTGAAGAGACTGTCCTTTTTCCATTGCATATTTTTTCCTGCTTTGTTGAAGATTATATGACCATAGAGTTGAGGGTCCATATTTGAACTTACTATTCTGTTCCATTGATCTATGTGTTTGTTTTTGTTCCGGTACCATGTTGTCTTGGTGATCACTGCTTTGTAATATAGCTTGAAATCAAGCAATGTGATGCCCCCAGCTTTGTTTTTCTTTTTCAACATTTCCTTGGCAATTAACAGTCTTTTCTGATTCCATATAAATTTTAGGATTGTTTTTTCCAGTACTTTGAAAAATGCCATTGGAATTTTGATTTGGGTGGCATTGAAGGTATAGATTGCTCTGGGTAGCATAGACATTTTAACAAAGTTTATTCTTCTGATCCATGAGCATGGAATGTTTTTCCATCTTTTTGTGCCTTCTTCAATTTCTTTCATGAATGTTCTGTAGTTCCTAGAGTATAGATCCTTTACCTCTTTGGTTAGGTTTATTCTGAGGTATCTTAATGGTTTTTGTTGCTATTGTAAATGGAATTGTTTCTCTAATTTCTCTTTCTACAGTTGCATTGTTAGTGTATAAGAAAGCAACTGATTTCTGTGCATTGATTTTGTATCCTGCCACATTACTGAATTGCTATATGAGTTCTAGTAATTTGGGGGTGGAGTCTTTTGGGTTTTCCACATAAAGTATCATGTCATCTGCAAAGAGAGAGAGAGTTTGATTTCTTCTTTGCCAATTTGAATACATTTTATTTCTTTTTGTTGTCTGATTGCTATTGTTAGGACTTCTAGTACTATTTTGAGCAATAGTCGCGAGAGTGGGCATCCTTGACATGTTCCTGATCTTAAGGGAAAGGCTCTCAGCTTTTCCCCATTGAGGATGATATTCGCTGTGGGTTTTTCATAGATGGGTTTTATGAAATTGAAGAATGTTCCCTCTATCCCTATACTCTGAAGAGCTTTAATCAGGAAAGGATGCTGTATTTTGTCAAATGCTTTTTCTGCATCAATTGAGAGGACCATATGGTTCTTCTCTCTCCTCTTATTAATGTGTTCTATTACATTCATTGATATGTGAACATTGAACCACCCTTGCATCCCAGAATAAATCCCACTTGGTCGTGGTGGATGATCCTTTTAATGTATTGTTGGATTCTATTAGCTAGGATTTTGTTGAGAATTTTGGAATCCATATTCATCAGGGATATCGGTCTGAAATTCTCCTTTTTGATGGGGGTCTTTGCCTGGTTTGGGGATTATGGTAATGCTGGCCTCATAGAATGAATCTGGAAGTTTTCCTTCTGTTTCTATTTTTTGAAACAGCTTCAGTAGAATAAGTATTATTTCTTTTTTGAATGTTTGGTAGAATTCCCCAGGGAATCCATCAGGCCCTGGACTCTTGTTTTTTGGGAGGTTTTTGATAACTGCTTCAATGTCGTTACTGGTTATTGGCCTATTCAAGTTGTCTGTGTCTTCCTGTTTCAGTTTTGGTAGTTTATAGGCTTCCCAGAAGGCATCCATTTCTTCCAGGTTGCTTAATTTATTGGCATATAGTTGTTGATAAAATTTCTAATAATTGTTTCTATTTCTTGGTGTTAGGTGTGATTTGTCCCCTTTCATTCAGAATTTTATTAATTTGGGCCCTTTCTCTTTTCTTTTGGGTAAGTCTGGCCAGTGCTTTATCGATCTTATTAATTCTTTCAAAGAACCAGCTTCTAGTTTTGTTGATATGATCTACTGTGTGTCTGGTTTCTAATTCATTGATCTCTGCTCTAATCTTAATTATTTCTCTTCTTATGCGTGGCTTAGACATTGTTTGTTGCTTTTTTTTTAGTTCTATAAGGTGTAAAGTTAGTTGGTGAATTTGGGATTTTTCTATTTTTTTGGAGTGAGGCTTGGATGGCTATGTATTTCCCCTTTACTGCCTTTGCAGTAGCCCATAGGTTTTGCACTGATGTATTTTCCTTCTCATTGGTTTCCATGAATTGTTTAAGTTCTTTTTTGATTTCCTGGTTGACCCAAACATTCTTAAGCAGAGTGGTCTTTAGCTTTCAAGTGTTTGAATTTCTTCCAAATTTTTTCTTATGATTGAGTTCCAGTTTTAAAGCATTATGGTCTGAGAATATGCAGGGAATAATCTCAATCTTTTGGTATCAGTTGAGACCTGATTGTGATCCAGTATGTGGTCTATTCTGGAGAAAGTTCCATGTGTGTTTAAGAAGAATGAGTATTCTATTGTTTTAGGGTGGAATGTTCTGTATTTACCTATGAGGTCCATCAGGTCCAGTGTGTCATTCAAAGCTCTTGTTTCTTTGTTGATTTTCGGCTTAGATGATCTGTCTGTTGCTGAGAGTGGAGTATTGAGGTCTCCTACAATTAATGTATTATTATCACTATGACTCTTTATTTTGGTTAACAGTGGCTTATGTAGATGGCTGTTCCCATGTTAGGGGCATAGATATCTCTCTATCCATTCTAAATGACAGCCTTGCTGGATAAAATATTCTTGGCTACATGTTCTTCTTGTTTAGTACCCTCAATATTTCTTGCCAGCCCTTTCTGGCTTGCCAGATCTCTCTGGATAGGTCTGATGTTATTCTGATGTTCCTCCCTCTGTATGTAAGGACTCTCTTCCCTGTAACAGCCCTTAAGATGGTTTCCTTGGTTCTAAGATTTGCGAGTTTTACTATTACATGCTGGGACGTTGGCCTGTTTTCCTTGATCTTGGGAGGGGTCCTCTCTGCATCTAGGACATGAATGTTCATTTCATTCCCCAGATTAGGGAAGTTCTCAGCTACCATTTGCTCAAATATATCTTCTAGTCCTTTCTCTCCACCCCCTCAGGAATCCCAATAATTCTGACACTGGAACGTTTCATGGTGTCACTTATTTCTCTGATTCTGTTTTCATGGATTTTGAGTTGTTTCTCCCTGGCCTCCTCTTTATCCTTCTTTTTCATCAATTGGTCTTCTATATCCCTAATTTGTTCTTCTGCCTTGCTTACCCTAGCTGTTAAATTATCTAGATTAGATTGGATCTCATTGATAGCATTTTTAAGTTCTGCCAGTTCAGCTTTCATTTCTGCCCTTAGAGACTCTATGCTGCCATTAATCAATTTCTCCATTCTAGCTATTGTCTTCACAACTGCTACCCTGAATTCCATTTCCAACATCTTGGTTATATCTGTATCCATTTGTAAATCTGTGGCTGAACTCACATTCTCTGAGTCTTTCCTATTTTGGGGGTTCCTCCTCCTAGTCATTATGTTAAAGGGTGGTTGAGGGAATGTATAGAGTCCAAATTATTGACCAGAACCCAAGGAAGATGCACCCATTTTATAGGGACCTTAGGGTTGTCCGCCTCTTGTTCTCCCAGCCTGTTTTCTGGGGGAGGGCCTGCCGTGCTGTTACTCAGGCAACCCTGTTTGGGCAGAGTTGCCCTGCCCCCTGTGGGGGGGGGATGGGCTCAGTGAAAACTGGTTTTTTGGGGCTTTTGTTCTCTGGCGGCTTTCCATGGCGGCTTTCTGCATCTCTTCTGAGAGTCAGAGCAGAAGAGATCATTTCCAACTCTCTGCCTGAGAACAGAGAGATCGCATTCTGTTCTTCAGTGAGCTCTCCAGGCCACACTATCTCTGTTTCTGTCTATGTTGCTATAAACTGCAGCTTCTTGGGTTGTGCACCCCTCAGCAGGGCTCCCAGTCCTTGCTTCCAGATCAGGGCTTGGGGCACGTCTCTACCCTTTGTGCTTCTAAAACTGCCAGCCACCCCCAGTTCACATGTGGGGCCCTGCCGCTCCAGGTTTCAGTACCAGGGCTGCCCTAAAGTCCTTTCCCCACTGCTACCAGTCTGTGAGTCTGTGCCCTGTCCCCAGTGTTGGAGGCTATTGCTCACTGGTGGTGTAGGATCCCCACGGCTCCCTCTGCCTTCCATTTATCTTTGGATATGTGCCTGTGGAATCACAGTTCCCCGCTTCATACCTGTAAACCAACCTCCTGTGATATTCTGTTTGTGGAGATCCAGATATATCTTCTTACATCTCAGGCTGATTTCTTGGGTGTTCAGAGTGGTCTGGTAGATATCCAGCTCAATTCCAGGGACCAATTGGAATAGGATCCCCTACTCCTCTGCCATCTTTTCCTCCCCCAACTCAATTTTTAAAAATAATAATTCCATTAAAAATTTTTAGTCTTTCACAAGTTTCTCTCTAACATTTGAAAAATCTTCCTACCTCATATTTATTATTTTACCTAAGTATTTTTCTTCTGTTAGTCCTTTTATTCTTAATTTTTAGAATAAGACTCAACCTCAGAAGCTTGGCATTAAAGTGGTGGTGTGAAGGAAACATACTTACAGGTAGAGTTTGTGTCTGCTGCACCTCTCCTCCCTCCAACCACTAGGCTGTCACCCTGCACCCTTGGTTCCTGCCAAATGACCTCCTCAGAGCCCATTAAGGTTGGGTTTCCACTCTGGAGGACTCTGGAAACTCCTGGGTTAAATACTCTCAGGGCTATGGTTTTCTCTGTGCAGATGAAGTACTTGGTTTACTGGAACAACTTTTCTTTCTCAGTACAAGGTCTCCAGTATACTATATATATAAATGAATTACTTATTATAATATGGGGGTAATCAAAGTTAAGCTACTATTAGCTCAACATTCTAAATTCTATTTATATTTATACACTTGTTTTACAAAAATGGGGCCATACTGCCCTGCTACTTGCTAACACATAGCACAGGGTGACAGTAATATATAAGCCTCAATGTCAAGCATAATGGTTACATCACATTTCATCATATGGATTTTTAACAATTTTTAAGCTGAACCCTGATTGATGGCTATTTTCGTTATTGGAGTCTTTCAAATCCTTCTAGTTCTAGCTCTGTGCATGCCATTGACTCTTTTTGGGGCTAAATCCCTGGCCAAGATAGCATTTTCTTCTGGTCCTACCCTGCCACTTTCCTCCCACCACTCTGGTAGGGGAAAGTTTGTTTGAAATGACAAAAGAAAATCTTGGTTGGGGATTTTGGGGTGTGGAGGTGGGTTGGGGATTCTGCTGACCCAGGTATAGCCATAAAACCCAATAAGAGAGATGATTATTTATGCTTATGGAAGCCCAGATAACATCACATTTACAAAGCCCTCCTTGCAGATAGTTTTGAAGATACCTTGTTTTGTATTTTAATATGTCCCAACTCTACCCACCATTTCATTCCTGTTTGAAGGCTGCAAAAAGCCAGAGAACCAGCAACCTCTATCTTTCCTCTTACTTTCCTTCCTTGTCTATTTTCAGCCCACCAGAAAGGTCTGGTTTTTAAGCTTTTTCTCTGGGAAATGAAATACATATAAACTTTGTACTTTGAGCCATCTATAGCCTAGCATGCCATGAGGCTGGAGAGAATGGAGGGAAAGCAGGACAACCTTGGCCTGACCTGGTAAAGAGCTGGGTGGTTTTCTTGTTCTGTGAGAGTCACCATGCTCTTTCCCAGGCTGGGCTCCTGCATTACTTGCTCTTATACTTTTTTTCCCTTTTTTTTTTTTTAAGATTTTATTTATTTGAGAGAGAGAGAGAGAGAGACAGTGAGTGGGAGGGAGAAGGAGAGAGAATCTGAGGCCAACGCTGAACTGAGTGCAGAGCTAGGGGGGCTGGATCCCATGACTGTGAGATCATGACCTGAGCTGAAACCAAGAGTTGGTTGCTCAACCAACTGAGCCACCCAGGCACCCCTCTTATACTTTATTTTCAAATTCACCAGCCTCCTTCTCAATGGACAGTAGAACATTTTCACTTAATGTATGGCTCTCCTTTGCTTTCTCTCCCGAGTTTAAGAACTCGACTAGGGCAAAGGTTTTTCTGGAGTAGGCTTTAAACACCAGAATTGCTGCAGTCCTGCTGGGTAGAATGGCTTTCTCCATTTGGCAAGACCTAAGTGGGGCAAGGTGCAGCTGGATGTGAGCACCTGCAAGACTGAGAGGCCAAGGTCTCCTCTCCACTGGGCCCCTTGGAAGAATTCTCAAAGCACAAGGTTTCTTTGCTTCTTATCTATCTCCCCAAAAGGGAAGAAGACACTCTTCTGAAGAAGTTAGAGTCCCTGAAGGAAAATGTGGCTAACTTTTGGCTTCTTGTTCATAATGACATCATCTTCTTCATTCAGCTTTCCCCTATTAAGACTTTCCTTTGATTTTCTACCACTTACTCAGTGATTTTCTACCACTTACCCAAAGTAGGTCTCTATGAATAGTCTAGTGCTTTCTTGGATATTTGAGGTTCTAAAAATAAGGACCCTGATGTTTAGGTTTCTATGAAAGATTTTAATAAGTAATTGTGGGAGACCTTAATTTAAAACTTGTATCTTCCCACTTTCAAGAAGGTTTAGGTCCTTTATCCTTGCTTTTTTCAAGGAACCGTTATTGGAAACTGGGTAAGTCCATGCCTACCTTGTCACCTTTAAGTGGTCCACCTGAACTGATAGGAACATCTTCTTTCCATTTTTGATTTGATTCCCTGGCAAGCTTCCTGTTTTTCTTAACATATACATTCTCTCAGTCAATGTGCAAGCTCTCTGCTCATACATATGGTCTCCCTTTGACTATCTTTTAAGTCTTTACTTATTTTACATATCCTAAGGCAGAATTAATCATCTCTGGTTTATCTGAAAGTCAAGATTGGCTTATTTATTCATTTAACAAGTGTCTATGATGTTTCCACTATGAGCAATATCTGAACACCATCAGAAAATGGGTGAATCACTTCCCTGTGAATAATTCTCTTAAAGGTGAATGTACTAGCTTGATGGAAAATTTCTCTCTGCACCTAAAGGACAGCAAATATATTCCGCCCCTTTACCAGTGCCCAGAGTTTCATTGTCTTGCATGTACATGGACCCCACCAGTCAGACCCCTTCGGTGGGTAACTCTCATTACACTCATGGACTATGACAGCAAAATGCCTTGCATTGGGCACTGGATATGTATTTGTCAAATAAATGTGTATTCCTCACTAAAAAGACTTTACTTTCCTTCTAGAAATTGTGTTCAGTACTATCCACAGGTCTTATCCTGGATTATAGGTCAGCAATATTTCAAAAATGAGACGCCAAGTTGGAGACACACCAGGGATGTGTGGAGGTACGTGTGCAATGACTCTCTAAATTGTTAGGGATTAGAAAGGGGGAAAGGAAATAATGTGTTTACCTTACTAACAGGATATGGAGGGTGGATAGTGACTTGTCAAGACAGCAGAAAGGGTCTTTAGTACGGTGGTGGCTGCCATGCACACTACTAAGGAAATGATCCTGCAAACTGCCTTTGAGGTGTATGTTAAAGTCTTTGATCCCTGAATTAGAGAGACGATCTTGCCTAGCTGCACCCATGATGCCAAGGACCTGAACAGATTTCGTCCAGGTGATGGGAAGTGCTATGTTTGGGGTTTCTATATGCTTCTCCTACCCGTAAGAGCAGGGTACCCAAGAACCCTCTTCAAAATGTCTGCTCTTAAAATAATTCCTGTGCAACTTGACTCTGCATTTTCTCTGATTTTCCTTTCTCTTCCCTGACTTCTGCTCTCTGCACGATGTGCCATTGAGCAAAGTAGGTCTCTATGAATAGTCTAGTGCTATTATTATCCAAAAGTAATGGTGTGCTGATAAATGTTTAACAACCATCTCTCCAGGAAAAAAAAAAGGCCTGATATGCAGTGTTTGCTGATTTCTATAGTGTAAATATTCCCACCATGGCCAATTTCAAGCTACCCACTTCCATCACTGAGTTGGGAAGGGATGTGCACTCTCATTGGCCCGTATGAATGGGCTGAAGCACACCTTTTTGTAGGACCTGTCACTAGAGGAGGCCCCAGGAAATACAGCAGGCAAGCTGGAGACCATGGGTCATCATGGAACCGTTCAGAGTTGCAGAGTGGGTTCTGTGGAAGCAGGCTCTGGATGGAGTTTGGGGAGGAAGCAGCATGGGGCAGAGGGAGAAGCCAAACTATGACACAAAATTGTCCTGTGTGGGACTGAGACAGCCAGGCCTTTATACCCCTGCCTGGTTCAGTCTCAGAATAGATCCCAAAGGAGCTGACAAGTGGGCTGACACAGCTGTAGCTCAGTAGCAAGTCCTTCTTCAGAGAGGGACCTGAGCAGTGCATCTCAGTGACAACCACACCCAGGTCAGAGCTTGGAGCCTCTGCCACAAGGTGGGGGTTGGTTAGAGCTTTCAGCAGGAGCCCTGGACAGCCCCTTCTTGTCTTCAGAGAACTACCTGGAGCATTCTTGTCCCTTACCTGGTCCCCGCCTGTCCTGGAACTCAGCTTTGCCTGTAGTTTCCATCCGTGGGTTCATCTTCCTCACCGTGGAAGGCCCCTGCAGACCCCTTCCTGAATCCCAGTCAAGTTCAACTCTGCTTTGCCTTCTCAGCCCAGACCTAGATGGTTCCGTGGCACCCTCTTGGGAGCCTGACCTGCTTTGGGTTTCTGGCCTTGCTCCTTGGTGCTGGCTACCTGGGGTGAGCCTGCCCTCCTGGGCAGATAGGACAGGTCCTGGCCTCCCAGCTCTGGGCTGGACTCTGGCCCACGGGCAGGAAGCAGTGCCTGCCTTGTGCACCGGTGGGGCAGGCAAAGATAGCCAGCCTGGTGTGAAGATGAGCAGATCTGGCCCAGTGCCGTAGGAGCTGAGAGTGACCGTAGAGCTCCTGTGGTTTATTCTCCTTGTTTACTTATGAGGACACAGTCACACGTAGTAAATAACTGACTTGCCCAGAGTCCCACAGCTGGTTAGGGATGAGCTGGGAATAGAATCCTGCCCAGCACCCTTTTTACGTATCCTTCTTCCTGAAGTCTGATTTGTTCATTGAATTACAGTCCTTTCCCCCCCTCTCCAAGATAGTTAGTGTGTTTAGAAATGGCCTCATTAGCAGATTTTATATTCTCCTTGGTTAGCTCCTCTGAGCCGCTCACCCCGTTCTGGCAGGTGGCCTGTCTGTTTGAGGAGGAATTATCCTGCCTGCCAACTGGGTGTTGGATTTACATGCTAGCTGGGCCACAGGGAAATCATCTGGAAGAGTTAAGGGGCTCCTCAGACTTCTCAGCCTACAGGGCAGAGGCATGGCTGGTGGATGCTTTTTGCCCTATAGCGAGTAATCCTGGGCTTCAGGCCTTGTCCCTGAGGGAGACAGGCCTGCAGCTTTCTCCCCATCAGCCACCCCCCCTCCACACTGTTCTTCCAGCCCCAGGCCCCATTGCTCCCAGGGCTCTCTCTTGTATTTGCCATTTCACCCTCTTTGAGTGGATGCTGTTAGCAACATTGAATCTGAAAGAACTAAATAATCCTGTTTCACCTTTTTAACGTGATTCTTCAGCCTATAATATTTCGGTATTTACTTCTAAAACTTTCTAGCTTTCTTTTCTTTAAAGATTTATTTATTTATTTTAGAGAGAGAGAGCACGGGGTGGGGGGCAGAGGGAGAGGGAGAGAGAGAATCTCAAGCCAACTCCACGCTGGGCACCAACCCCCAGGCGGGCCTCCACCCCAGATCCCGAGATCACAACCTGAGCTGAAACCAAGAGTGGGTCCCTTAACTGACTGCACCACCCAGGTGCCCCAAAACTTTCTAGCTTTTATCTATAATTGTTTATTTCATCTTGCTTTCCATTATTTCATAGTGTATTTGCTCTCTTTCTAATGTATTCTTTTTGCTAATGTTAATCTCTTTATTTAACCAATGTCTCTCCCTAAATGACAAACAAGAGGTCAGGGCTTTTCGGTGAGTGGGGGTGGGGGTGGGATGTCTGGGCCGCTGGTGGATGTCCTAAGCAGGGAGGCTGTGGGGCCCTGGGGATCCCGGAGCTGTGCCATGCCCTTCTGGCCTGCTTTCATAGAATTCTCCTCTGCTTTGATTCAAAAACCACCAGCGAGGAAGAGTTGGCAAACCTCCTGGAGCCTACACATCATGGGTATAAAATAGTTAAAGACCCAAGTTGGGAAGTGGACAGGAGGTGGGGTGTGATATTGTCAAATAAGAAGTATCAATTGAGTCAAGGAAGATTGAGGAGTGATGGGAAGTTGTTTGATTGGTAACAGTATCCAAATAGGAAGTGTCTTTCTTTCCAGCAAAACCTCAGGGTCTGTATCAATTACCGCCCCCATCCCATCACAGGACAAAGCAAAGAGTATGAATAGAGAAGCCATTTCCCAGCTCACAAGCAGCTGCTGCCAGAACACCGAGGAGCCAGTGCCTGGAAGGAAGGGAGAGCATTGTGCATTTCAGCATCGTATAGGTCTTGCTTTCACCAGAGTCTAGAAATAAAGTTGATGGAAACTGCACTTAAAAACGGAGCTTTGAAGAATAGCAGACGGTGAGATAAAAGGCTCTTTGCGACTGGTATTAAAAATCCAGAATCAAAGAAAGACCAGGCAGAAGGAGAGGATCGATGTATCCGAGCCAAACTAAGACAGAGGCATTTACCCCAGGCAGGTCCAATTTCCCAGCAAGAGGGGTTAAAAGTTAGTAACGACTCCACAGTGTGTAAATTGCAGCTTGATATGTGAACATTATGCTTAAGTTAACTCTTCAGTCCATGGCATGGTTTTCTCATTCTTTCATGTTAGGTTCAGTCATTCTTAGTGATTTCTTTTGTGAAAGAACCTGTATTAGTTTGCTAGGGCTGCCGTAAGGAATACTACACACCAGGCAGATAAAAGAATTGACACCTATTTCCTCTCAGTCCTGGAGGCTGGAAGTCCGAGAGCAGGGTGTTGGCAGGGCTGGCTCCCTCTGTGGTCTCTCTCCTTGGCTTGGGGATGGCTGACCTCTCCCTGTGTCCTCACACGGTTTTCCCTCTGCATGTGTCTGTGACCTCATCTCTTCGTCTTATAAGGACACCAGTCATGTTGGATTAGGACCCACCCTCATCACCTCATTTTAACTTAATTCCCTCTATTAAAGGACTTGTCTTCAAACACAGTCCCGTATGAGGTACTGAGGGTTAGGATTTCAACATCTGAATTTTGGGGGATATGATTCAACCCATAACAGGACATTTCCGAGTATTGTTAAGGATGGATATCTGGTTGGCCTGCACCCAAGGGACACTTTCTGCCAGGATTCTGGAGTCCAGGCTACACAGAGCAGATAAGCAATGCCCCCTTGAAGAATACCACCTTATCAAGGTTTATTCCTTTCAGAACCTAATGCAGTAAACTGGATACATCTGTGGACACAAAGGCCCAAATTCCTCAAAGATGAGTCATGGTCCTGTCCTAGTGATAGGACAGGACTGTGGTTCTAACCCTTCCCTCTATTCACTCCCTTCATGAGGACATGCATGGTTTAAAGTCCATTGTCTCCATTCTCAGATGAAATCCATATTCTCTACGAATATTTCTTGGATTTAGTATGAAATTCTCTGGTCAGAGGCTGGGGTTTTTTTTTGCCTGGGGCTGATGCTGTGAATGGATTGGCACTTGGCCATAGAGTATCCAGGCATAGTTGGGTCACTGAAGTAAGGTGGCAGATCTTGCACTGTTGATCTCTGTGCCCTTCTCTCCTGCTCACTACTAACAGAATCCCAATTCAGTTTGGGATTAGTAATATGCCCAGTCAAAAAAACTACACTTCCTGTCCTCTTACCTTAGGTAAGAATGAAGATGGAATACAGGCATGGCCAATTAGGTATGAATGGAGGGGACCAGGTGGGTTTTCAAGGTTTCAGAAAAGCAAGGTAAAGGGAGCTGCCTCATACAGTCTGTTCTTTTTGCTCCTTTTCATCCTTCTTCCTATCTAAAACATGGATGTGATGGCTGGAGTCCCAGCAGCCATCTTGTAAGCATGAGCATGAGGATAATAGAATGAAAATCTAGACAGAACCTGGGTTCTTCATGATTTGGGGGACTGTCATACCAGCCCTGGCCTGTCTTTGTCTGATTTCTCATCACAAAGGAGAAAAACAAGCCCCAAGGGCAGCTGGTGTCTATAATGGCTTCTCTGGGAGCACAGTGTAAAGTGTTCTCCCAGGCATAGGCCACCCAGTGGTTTTATAAACCCCATCTTATTTAAGCCACCATTTGGGGCTTTCTATCATCTACTGCCAAATATTATTGCTAACTGGTACAAGTGGTTTGCAGTCATTGGAATCATTCCCTTATTTTTCCCTGGATACATGTACAGTATCTTCTGGAAACTTCTGCAAAAGCCTTTTTTAGATAGGAGACCCCCTGGAAAAACACTGAGGGAACTCAGGTAAACCTGGGTTCACATATGCCTCCATCGTTTATTAGCTGTGTGACTTTGGGGAAAGTACTTTACCTCTCTGAACCTCACTTTCTCAAGTGCTCTTGTACAGGGTCTAGTTATGAGGATTGGTGAGATAATGTATGTAAAGCACGTGGCTGCATCCTTGAACACAGGTGCTTAGCAGATGGCCCTCCTGTAACTATGGAATTACTTGTCCCCTCTAGAGGAAGATGCACATCACGTGTCCAGGTCTTACTTTTCCCTTGGATGTTCTTCCTGCATCTCTCTCTAGATGCCTGCAGGACATTTCTGCAGTCCATCCTATATCTGGTCCTCCTGCATATTGGTTCAAGTTGTCATTCCATGCCATGCCACACCATGCCCTGCCACACCACACCTGACCACACCATGCCACACCATAGTGTGCCACACTAGGCCCTGCCACCCAGACTACACCACACTGCACCATGACACACCAGATTGTCCCACACCCTGCCATGCCATCCTTGACTACACTGTACCATGCCTCACCATACCACACTACACTATATCACATTACACAATACCAGGCTATACCACACTATACCATGCCATACCATCCCAAACTATGCCACACCACAGTACAACATGCCATGTCATGTGCTTAACAATGAACTCCAGAGATCGTCCCAGACTTATCCCTACTCATTTCGGGGATCCATTCTGTGTTCCTCAGCATCCATTCCAGCTTTGTGCCCTTTGGTTGGGTGAACCTAGGTGAACTCCTTTCCTGACTTTAAGGTCAGCTCCCAGCTCTGCCCTGTCCTTGCACTTTAGAATCCATTCCAATCTCAGAGACAACCCCTTACTCCTCCCTTGCAGTGCATCTCTCCTTCACCCCTACCCCCCAGGGTCGGGGCAACCGCTACTTTATATAGGAAAAGAAGATATCCTTCTGTGTTAATATAAAGCTATGTTAACGTAAGTCTTCAATATTTAAATGTAATTTGTTATAGTTCAGTGTTTAATTTTAAAAATCCAATGAGTTATCTTAAAATTTATTAATGAGAGTTCATGTATATCTATAAACATATATGTTTATACATACATATATGTATGTATATAAACATTTTTAAGAAGTAGGGTTAGGGTTATATATATTCATATATGTAAAACAATTTCTTTACATAAATCATGTTTATTTCCTGTACATATTTATTTTCTCATTAAATAAATAGAAAAGTATGGTCTACAAAAAAATTCACCCCATTCACTGCGGTTTTGTTACAATTTATGCTTCTAGTTTTCTTCTCACTCTTAGTATCTATGATATTCTGACCCAGACTGTATCCATGAATGAATATACTCCATGAGAGTGACATTGTAATTTGATGATACCCCACCATTCACCTTCAGAGGAGCAGTTTGGGGGTGGGGGTTACCATGATAGAGAAACTATTTAGCTACTGAACTAGCCACATTTTTTTTTCTTAGTATTTCTCCATTGATGAAATGCACTAATGTCACAATCAATGGAGTACATTAAAATGATTTTTATATAGATAGAGTACATTAAAATGATTTTTATATAGATAGATATATGTATAGATACATATATGTGTATACTTTTATTATCTGATATGAACTTGACATTTATTTAGTATTTGCTTTATTGTTTTGGCGACATGGGTCCAGGATGCCGTTCTGTCAGCATAATTCCTAGGAGGTGGGTTCTGATAGGAACCTTGCCCAGAAATGGTACCCATGTGACCATTTGCCAAATTGCCTTTTCTTGAAACCTTCAGAGCCACCTGTGACTCCTCTTTCCATTTTTCATTCATTCACTTTGTTAGTGAGAAGTTTGAACTTGGTAAGAGGTGTGCTGAGCACAGAGGAGAAAGTAAAGAGCCTTTCTTGGGGAAAGCTTTGCAGAGGAGGTGACATTTGAGCTGAGTCTTGAAGGATGATGGAGAATTGCCAGGTGGGGGTAGGGGACATGGAGGAATGTACTTCTCATTTATAATCGCAAATAGTAATTAAAAACACCCCCTCCTTTTTTTTTTTTCTTGGAATTACATCTTGGATTAATCCCATTTCTTCCTTACTCATGACTGACCTAGTTCAGGCTCTAGAGCCATACCTTAACCTTGGGCTGCAGCCTAGGAGCTTATCTGCCTGCCCCCAGCCTGCACATCACTCAGCATCTAGCCCAGTCCCTTGTACCTGCAGTGTTTATTGAATAATTTATGTACTAAACGAGTCATCATAAAATGCTGGGTTCTGGTTCCATTGTCTATAAATGTGCAGGATGAAGCCTAAGCTCTGTAGTTCTGGCATTTAAATCTTCTACATTCCGGCCCTACCTGTCCTTCATGCTTGCTTTCCCATTACATTTCTGCACCAACTCCCCTTTCCCGCCCACCAGATCTGCTTGCTGTTCCTTAAACTCACATGGAAAGTTCCAACCTCCGTGCCTCTGTTCACATGTTTCTGGATTTCTCTACAACTATCTCGATCTTAAACAGCCCTCAAGACCCCCTTAAGGTTTTTCCCCTTCACAAAACTCTCTTCTCTTTTATCCCACAGCCTAGTTTTCTTTCGTTCTTTCCTAATCTTGTTTCCCTAAATTTCTCTGTTTTAAAAACTCATAATTTATATTATGTATTAATTCATTTTGGATTTAATCGTCCTTGTACTGTAAGCTAATTTTATGATTGCCTTGTCTTATAATGAACATGCTTCTATGTGTACTAGTTTAATGGGAAGTTTGTAAGCTTTTTTTTTTTTTTTTTTACAAAAAAGCAGGAATTTGGTGTGCGTGGGTGGCCCAGTCTGTTGAGCACCCAGCTCTTGATTTCCATTCAGGTCATGATCTCAGGGTTGTGGGATCGAGCCCCATGTCTGCCTCTGCCACAGAGTCTGCTTGTCCCTTACCCTGCCCCTGCTCTCTCTCGCTCTCTCTATATAAAATAAGTCAATAAATAAAATCTTTTTTTAAAAAGCAGGAATTTTGTTTTATTTGTATGAGAGCAGGAATTGTGTATTTCTGTGTATGTCTTAGAGTGGTGCTATTCAAACTGGAGTGCAGACCAGTATCCATCAGCAAACTCGTATGGAAGTGGTTGAGGTAAGCACAGCAATTTGAGAGTAAGATTTAGAAATTTTCATGCAGTGCACCATTCCCATGACATCCACACCCAAACACATGTCCTGAGCTCATCTGGTTGAATGGGAACTAGACCAGACTGGGTACTGTTGAATTCTTGTATCAAGTCCCATGTTGTACAGATCATACGCAAGCCATGAGCATAGGGCCATGCATCAGTCTGCAAGGATTGGGAATGGCAGTGGCTGGGCCTTCATCATAGATGGTGAAGCAGCACTCTGGAGCATCTAGGATGGAACCTTGCATACCACAAGTACTTATGTTGTGCTAGTAGACTAGTAAACACCACAGATCTGAACACTTAAATAGCCATGTTTTTCTCTTCTATCCCTATATGAAAATCAGAAGCATTAACATAAATGCAGTGCAAATTCAATTCACATTACATATGTAACCCAGATGTTAGTTGGGTAACCCTGATCCTTAAGGATTAAATGCAATTGCCTTATTCTGCTACAAATTATGCAAAGTCTAATGCTTTCTTCAAGATTTATGCAAGTTTTGGAGGGCTCCCCTACCCCCAGTCACCTCTGGCTCCAAATCTCACCACCCCATGCTCCTGTAACCCTGACCCAGATGGGAACTCAAGCTTTTTGTTGATTTTCCCAAGCTCTCTGCTCTCAGGTAGAAAAAAGCCTCATTAACTCTTTTGCTTGGATAGCAGACTTTACCAAAGATTTGGGGATACAGAACAATTTTGGTTCCACAGAGGTTATCATATTAAAAATTTAATTGCTCAAGTATTTCACTATTTGTGATTCTTCTGGAAGCCTCTCAAGAGTCTGACTTTCTGGCCCTCCCATCCTCACCTTGGTTTTCTGTAGATGATATGATTAGTTCCTGTAATCTTTCCTGAGTCAGTGTTTTTGCAGGCCCTTGATGAATGCATTGACTTCCTCCTGGGGATATTGGTGAAGCTGTCACCACTTACTTCCTTCATAGTAAAATTTGCAGCTTTATCAGTCAACCCAAAACTCTCACAATCATTCATACTTTCTTTCCACAGTTTTACCGATGTGCATTGTCATGGAAACTGGGGTCCACTAAGAAAGAGGTGATCTGCATCCCCCTCCTGCTCACTCAGTGGCTTAATCAGAGGCAGTGGATTCTTGGAAGTTACATTTAGGCATGATTGGCCCCATGTACCACCCCAGAACTCCCTTCTCCCCCTCCGTATAAAAATGAGGTAGAGTGATTTTTTGCCCCATTGTACCTATGAAAATCACTTGTCTTAAGTCACTAGCAGACTCAACTGCTACTTCCTAGGGTGGGAAATTCTCTTTGTCACCCACTCATGTGTAGTCAAATATCCATGGATTGGCGGTAGAAGAGAGAAGATATTTGCAGAACAGTAGGGAGCTTTTTGTGTGTGTGAAGTCACTGTCCCTTACTCTATGTGCTTCGCTTTGAGCAATGGAACTGGGTCAGTGAAAATTAAACCAACAGGGCTTTCCCTAATTCTGTGAGGCTACTTTTCCTATGTATTTTCCCATATATTGATTTCTTTCTACAAGACATTTCTCTGTTACATTTTCAAGAGCTCAAGGATGCTGTCCAACTGTGGCATTGTGAGAGTTGGGGCAGAGCTCAGTGACATTCTAACAATAGGAGAAAAGCTCTCAGAACGTGGGGAGATGATGTCATTGGGAGGCAGATAAAGGCGATGCCTGTGTCTGGAACAGGCCCAGAAGTGGAAGGGAGAGGAATCCAGCCAGGCTCACAGAATGAGTCTAGATGGGAGATCATCCACTTGGAGCCAGAAATCTCCAAATCCAGGGTGGGCCAACTCAATCTCCCCACACACAGGGCAGAAAAATCACTCCTGCCAACCTTGAGAGAGGAGGGGGTGGGGGGAGGGTGGAGCTGTGGTGACAGCTGTCTCCCAGGAGTGGGAAGGCGAGGGGGTGGCACGAGCAGTGGCAGTTGACCTCACCCAGGTGAGCAGGTGATGGAGGGCCTGAGCCCAGAAGAAAGACGGGAGGGAGGGAGGCAGGAAGATGGTTTTGTGTGGCTCACACTACCAGTTCCTGGGGGCTGGGCCATGACAACCCCTTTGCCTTCTCCCTGGAGTGTCCCTTGAGTCTTGCCTCCTCTTCCGCATTTAAAGAATCCTTATCAGTTTCTTGGGAGTAGGTGGCTGGCACGTTGTCCCAAAGTCTGACAAAAGAGGAATGTGTCAGCCAAATTCTGTGGTTTTCCTCCTGGGTGTGGCTGGGTGAGTTAACTGACCCTCCACCCCCCACCCCCTACACACAACTTTCCCTAGAGCCCAAGTGCAAGTGCGTGAGAACATTCCTTGCTAGGATTTCGGCAGAAGGAGGCAGGGATCTGGGGGCTGAGGTAACCCGAGCCAGGGTTGAACCGGGAGGTGGCGCTCTTGGAGGCTTCTGCTGCTGCCTTCCTGCCTCCCGGCCAGGCTGACCTTTCAGGGAACCCAGGTCCCTGAACTCAAAGGCGCTGAGTTGACCGGCCTGCTGAGTGTGGTCTGTTCATGCAAATGTAATGGTCGGGTAGGGCATTGCCTGGGGAGTGTCCTGGCTCCACTGTTCTGTTGATTGATTGCACGGGAATACACTCCTATAGTTGCCACCATCCACGACTGGCAGTAGACATCTGCTTGTTGTATTGACACGCATGCCCTTCAGTCCTTTAATTGGGGTGGGTCATGTGTCACCCCAGCTACGGTGCTTCCTGTCCAAAGCTCCTTCATTCCTCCTCCCACTTTCCATGGACTCCTGTCCCTAGAAGGTGGGGTGGTTCATATCTGTGTCTCTGAACTAGCCCTGACGCACTTTGCAATCCCAATCCCTTGAGTGGAGGAGGGCTCTATCAACAAGGCCCTGTCCTCTTCTGTGCTTCTCCCCCAGAAGCAGAGAAACAGCAACAGGATTTTTTAAAAAAAAACCTCCCCAAGGCATCATCACATGGAGAATCACCACTCTAAAGCCACAGATAGGTGTGCCAGACTTCTGGCCCACCACTACTCCAGTAGTGAAGGGGATGTATGTGAATAAGATGCCTCTCAGGGTCTCATGGTTTGGGGGAAGGCTGAAGGCAGCATCCTCATCAACTTCCCCAAGGAGCACCGTGGAGTAGATTTTAGGACTCCTAGTTGACCCCGTAGAGACACAAGGCTTGACAAGGTAACATGCCTGAGAACACACAACTGGTAGGTGATACAGCCAGAACTCAAACTCGGATCTTCTTGGTTTGTAGGTTCATACTCTATTTACCTCTTGGTCTGAGGAGCTTGGAGGAGGTGATTTTGAGCTGGTTTTCAAGCTGGCATCGACATTTCTCAGGCAGACACAGGAGAAAGGCATATCCCGGGCAGTGAGAACAGGAGCTGAGGTGGAGAGCTGACAGCAGGGCCTGCCTGCACCACCACAAGTCCTGCTTGCGGGTCTGAAGGCACACACTCTAGGGTGCAGCCATGATCCTGGAGGTCACGGGAGTCCTTGAAGACTTTAATGCAGGGGATGGCTAGAATTGAGTCTTGAAGATCTTGTCTGCTCCTCAGCCAGGACCCATGGGAGGTCCTGGGGATGCTTGAGGAGCAGAGCTGCCCTGTGAGAAGCGCCTAGTCAGCCTCCCCAACTTAGTCAACAGGGCTCATCGTTTTCTCTTTCCCCTGCCCTGAAGCTTTCACACACTGCTAGCCTTGCATACAATCACATGGGGTTCATTTCTGAAGTGAATGTAACTAAGATTTCACATGGCTCTCGAGCATCTCTGGGCCCCAGCAGCCCCTTGGCGAGCCGAGGGAACTTCACGGGTAGGCTCTTTCTGGACTGTGTGAAGCTGAGCTTTCTCTCTCTGGCAGGGATTACAGGGCTAACATTTCAGTTATTGTCTGGGAAGGGGTTCCAGAATGTGGCTCCTAAACCCAATCCCCACTAATGTTGGGACAGATACAAAATAAGAAGTTCCACTGAACGTCCAAGCAGGGAACTAGCTTACTCTGATGAACTTTGGGGATCGAAGTCGCCGTGTGGACATTCTTGGGTGATTGAATAAGGGAAATGACCATCTGAATTGAAAGTCTGAAATACAGAATGGATGTTAAAGGAAATGCAGCTCTAATTCCAGGCTCCGGAGGCCCTTCCCATCCTTCTTCCCACTCTCCCTTCCCCCATCCCTACCCTCAATTATTGATTGGAGAGAAACTTGGGTGACTGGTTTTAATGAATAAGATGGGAATGATTGGAAATTAGCATACCAATGGCTTGCATGCAAATAGGTGCTTTTGAAGTGATTGCAAAATTTATTCTCTTAAACATTTTAAATCCTCTCTTACAATCTGGTTTTTGACAGTAAAACCTGACTTAAGACAATAAATAAATGGCATTTTTTTTGCACCCCTTTTTGAATCCGACAAGGGAAAATTTCAATCAACCCTGAGCCCAGTGTTCCCCAGTTAGAAATTGAGGGCACTCACATTTAACTTAAAAATATTTATGTAATGGGGCGCCTGGGTGGCTCAGTCGTTAAGCGTCTGCCTTCGGCTCAGGTCATGATCCCAGGGTCCTGGGATCGAGCCCCGCATCGGGCTCCCTGCTCCGCGGGAAGCCTGTTTCTCCCTCTCCCTCTCCCCCTGCTTGTGATCCTGCTCTCACTGTGTGTCTCTCTGTCAAATAAATAAATAAAATCTTTAAAAAAAAATTTATGTAGTATTTTTATGTCTAATCACATAAACACTACATGTAAGGTATGGGAAATTGGGGAAATAAAGAAATAGATGAAGATAAAATCACTGGTACTGTGACTTCCTCTCTTGAAATAGATGTGTGACATTTTTTGGTAAAAATATATGCATAGTGGACTTAACCGTTCTGTAATTTTTTTAAACATTTAGCGATAGATTGAGAACATTTCTTGTGCCACTGCATATTCTTTGACAATACCGCTTTTATTAGTTGTGTGGCAGCAGATTAATCTGTTTCATCTGTTTTACTGTTCCCCACTGTTGTATACTTCAGGTGTTCCCAAGTGTTTGCTACGGAAGCAAACGTTCATCCTTGTAGATACATCTTGTGAACATCTATGATTAGTTCTTAAGAGAAAATGCCAAGAAGTGGAATTGCCGACCAGAGGGCATGCTCATATAAAGGCGTTTCATACATATTTCCACACTGGCTTCCAGGAAGTTCAGACCAATTGACATTCCTGCCAGCCTTGGGCTTCTTCGCATCTGATGACACAGTAGACCAGATTTTGAAAAGATCTGCTCCTCATTGAAACTTGGGTCCAAAATGAGGTATTCTCACTTATCTTTTCTCCCAGGCCACAGCTGCCTTCGCTTTTAAGTTCATGGGGTCATTTCCCCTCCCCCAGTATTTGTACTGTAGTAAAATACACATAACATAAAATTTGCCATCTTAACCAATTTTATTTATTTATTTATTTTATTATTGTTTTTTTAAAGATTTTATTTATTTATGAGAGAGAGAGAGCATATGAGAGGGGGGAGGGTCAGAGGGAGAAGCAGACTCCCTGCCGAGCAGGGAGCCCGATGCAGGACTCGATCCGGAGACTCCAGGATCATGACCGGAGCCAAAGGCAGTCGCTTAACCGACTGAGCCACCCAGGCGCCCCTTAACCAATTTTAAATATACAGTTCAGTAGCGCTGTGTAATTCATGATGTGGTGCAACCACCCACCATCATCTACCACCAGAACATTTTTGCCTTTCCCAACTGAGATTCCATTTCCATTAAATACTAAGTCGCCAGACTCCCTACCTCCAACCCCTGGCAATCACCATTCTTTCTGTTTCTACAAATTTGACTACTCTAGGTATCTTATCTAAGTGGGGTCATATAGTATTTATCTTTAGTAATGGCTTATTTCACTGAGCATAATGTCCTCAAGGTTCATCCATGTTGTAGCATGTGTCAGAAGTTCCTTCCTTTTTGTGACTGGATAATATTCCATTGTATAGATACACCTTGTTGATCCATTCATCCATCCATGGATATGTGGGTTGTTTCCATCTTTTGGCTACCGTGAATCATGCTGCTATGAACACAGGTGCCTTCGAGTTCCTGATTTCAACTCTTTTAGGTTTATACCCAGAAATAAAATTGCTGGATCATATGATAATTGTGTTTGTAATTTTCTGAGGATAGTTTTCCATTAGTGGCTGCATCATCTTACATCCCTATCAGCAGTGCACAAGTGTTCCAATTTCTCCACATCCTTGCCAGCACTTATTATTTTTTCTTAATAGTAGCCATCCTAATGGGTAGGATGTATATCTCATTGTGGTTTTACTTTGCATTTCCCTAATGAGCAAAATTGAACATCTTTTCATATGCTTGTTGTCCATTTGTGTATCTCCTTTGGAGAAATGTTTATTCAAGTCCTTTGCCCATTTTTAAGTTGGGTTGTTTATTTTTGATTGTTGAGTCAGAGGATATTTTTAGAGGCTTCTGCAACTCACATTCTCTGCTCCCCACCCCCACCTCCTCCTCAGGGTCTGGCAAACAACCTACCCTCGTGGAGCATCTGCCCACTGTTCCGATAGCAAACGTAAACAGACAAGTAGGAATATTACCCACCATGAGTCACTTGTATCATTTACATTTTGGGTCCCATGTAAGTATAGGTGTGCCCCATCAAACATACTAAGATGGGGACTTCCAGAACAGATAAACTAGGGAGTGAATCCTTAGATTACAAGGAGATTCTGGCTCTGCTATATAATTACATTCAGAAAGAACTGTTGCAGATCAAGCATTTAAAAATCAGTCATTTTCTGTGGTAGGTTTGGCTTAACTTTAATCTGGTTTATAATACTAGAGTAACTTACCAAAGTGTGCATGTTGTAGCCTTTTAATCTTGAAGGGCTCACCAAGTAGTTCCATCTCTCAAAGCCAGACATTCTATAGGCGCTCTATTAAAATGCTTTTAAGTGGAATATGACTGGGACTGAGTTTTTTCCAAGTTAAAATGACAGTGTCCATCTTAAAGGCATAGAATATCCACATTCTAATGTGGTTTAAACATAAAACTTTTTTTTCCCAGGCAAAAGTCATTCTTGAAAGCAATAAATACTCTGAGTTGAGGTGCATTTGTTAAAGCAGGGCTGTGGGACCTTGTGTCCTAGTCCTGGGTCTCCCTTTCCCGATTGTCCAACTCCATACAGCACAGAGTAGCAGCTCTGAGGTTTCTGGAGCACAGCTTGAGGACCATGGACGGGGTCAAGGGGTAGGGGATGAGATTTAGTGCAGTCTAGATCAGGAAGGATTTAGTACTGACTTTAGACTGGTTTTGGGAATTTTAGGCTGGGAGAGGAATGGTGGACCATTACAGTGATCTTGAGCAAATGGGGTCCAGAGACAATGTCCCAGGCAAGGATTTAGAAAGCAAAATAGTGAGCAGTGAGAAAGAATTAAATCTGGGGCAAAGGATCTGCCATGGTGCCCAGGGAGTTCTGAGTGGGCAGGCTTGGGAGAGCGTGAGGGTGAGCCCACAGGAGCCACTCATCAGGGAGTGGCAAGTTTTTACAGGATGACCTAAGCACAGCTGTGGTGAGGAGGCTGTGTGTGTTCTGGGGCATGGGGTAGAGGGAGCAGACAGCTAGTGGCACGTGCTAGATTCTGCAAGTCGGTGTGGATACAGACTCATCTACAATTGGGCAGATCTGTACTGCACAACGTCACCTGGCTGAGGGTGTGAGTAGGACAAAATCCAGGCCACGCTTCAATTTCCAAGCCATCACCCTGGTGCATCTCCCAGGAGGAAGGGACATCCTTTCTTACTCACACAAAGGCATTTCATGAGTTAGTAGTGGCCCTGAGTGAATGCAGTTATTTTGTAGCTATAATTCTAGGGTCCTAGTCCTCTGTTCAAAAGATCTCAACCATCTCACATGAATGTCAATGTAAAAAAAAAACAAACAACAAAAAACAAATGGAATATAACTGCGCCATTCATTCATTCCAACAAATATTTATTGATGCCTTACCAAGTGCCAAGCACTGTTCTAGATGTTTGGGACATATCAGTTAACATAGAGTAAGAGGTCTGCCCTTGTGGACCTTGCATTCTCACGAGGGGAGTTAAAATAATAAACAATAATAATAAATTAAAATACACACAGTGAGTAAATTATCTAGCGTGTTGGAAGGTGGTTAGTGTTAGGGAACAAAGAAAGAGGAGGGCAGCCTACGTAGATCAGGAGTTCTGGGATGGAGGAAGCAGGTTACAATATTAAATAAAGATGCCAAGATAAGGCCTCATTGAGAAGATGGAATTTGAACAAAGACCTAAAGCAGAAAGGCCAGGAAGAGCCTTCCAGGTAGAGGAAAGGGCCGGAGCAAAGGTCTGAGTGTGGGAGTGTGCATGGTTGAGGAAGAGCAAGGAGGCCAGCACCAGTGGTGCATCATGAGTAATGGGGGATTTGGAGGAGAGGAGAGAAGATACAGGGCTGTCTGAGGACTTCAGCTTTTCCCTGAGTGAAATGGGAAACCACTGGAGAATTCTAAGGGAGGAGTAAGACAATCGGATCTAAGTGTTAGCTGGGCTGAAAGTGGCTGATGGGAGGTAAAGGTAGAAGCAAAAGATCCCTCAGGAGGTGACTATGGAAATTCACATGGTAGATAATGGGCACTTGGACCAGGGAGGTGGAATGGAGGAGGCAAGAAATGGCAGAATGTAGAGGATATGTCGAAGGTAGAGCCAGTGTGATTCCCCAGCAACCATTCCTCAGCTTTCTGTCTCTATAGATCTGCTTTTTGTGGACATTTTATATAAGTTATATAATGTGTGCTCGTGTGTGGTTTGTTGAAGTTCATCCGTGTCGTAGCGTGTATCAGCAGTTTCTTTCTTTTAATTGTTGCAGAGTATTCTCCATTGTATGGATACACCACAGTTTGTTTATCCATTTCCAATTAACAGACATTTGGGTTATTCCCAGTTTGGGGCTATTTTAAATAATGCTACATTCATGTGCAAGGTATTGTGTGGACATGTTTCTATTTCTCTTGGGTAAATACCTAGGAGTGGAATTACTGAGTTATATGTTAAGTATATGCTTAACTTTTCAGCAAACTGTCACACTGTTTCCCAAAGTGGCTGTATCATTTTACAATCTCACCAACAAGGTATAAGGATTCCATTCTCTCCGCATCCTTGCCAATACTTAAATATAGAAATGTATTGAACGTAGAGCCAGTGTGATTCCTTGGCAACCACCCATCAGCTTTCTTTCTCTGTCTATTGTCAGTGTTTTGGATTTCAGCGGTCCTAGTGGATTAGTAGTGGTATTTCATTGTAATTTTAAATTACATTATGACTATGACTAATGATATTGAGCTTATTTCAGTTGCTTATCAGAATTCATATATTTTTTCATTTTAAAATTATATCAACATTGCATTTTAAAAACCTTTTTGTTTTAAAATAATTTTGGATTTACAAAAAAATTACAAAATGGTACAGAGAATTCACATATCAGGTATACACAGCTTTCCCAAATGTTAACATCTTATACACAGTAGTATAGCTGCCAAAAGTATGATATTAACACTAATACAATATTACTTACTGAATTATAGACTTCATTTGTTTTTCACCACTTTCCCCACTAATGTTCTTTTTTCTGTTCTAAGATCCATTCCAGGATCCCACCCTACAGTGAGTGGTCACGTCCCCTTAGTCTCTTCTAAGCTCTAAATGTTCTTAGTCTTTCTTTCTCTTTCATGACCTTGACACTTCTGAAGAACACTCGTTAATTATTTTATAGAATTTCCCTTAATTTGGGTTTTCCAGTATTTCACAGAGTGATGTGCCTTTCTCAGTGGATCATATTAGGGATTACATGATGTCAATATGTCTTCTTATTGATGATAATAATTGGTCTTATTATTATTGATCATTCGGTTGAGGTTGTGCATGATGGATTTCTCCACTATAACTATTACCCCCCACTAGAATTAATAGGTATCTTAGAGAAGATACTTTGAGACTAGGCAAATCTCCTGTTTCTCCTAAACTAATTTTAGCATCCATTGGAGACTTGCCTGCAACAATGTTTATGGTGGTCTTCTGGTGGCAATTTTTTATTCCCTCCATTCCTCTATATTTATTATTCATAATTCTTCTGTTATAAAAATCTTCTCCCTCATTTATTTGTTATTATATCAGTGTGGGCTCATGGATATTTATTTTAATCTATGGCTTATAATTCAGTGGTATCATTATTTATTTTATTACTCATTTTTCCAGTTTTGGCCACTGGGAACTCTTTCAGGTTGGGTCCTGTGTCCTTTCAGCAGGCTGCCATCCTTTTTGAACACTTTCTTGCTTTTGGGCATTACAAAATGCTCCATGCTTATCTTGTGTTTTCCCCACTCTAGCTCTTGAATCAATCCCTTTTCACAGAAGCTCTGGTTTCTTTTTCATTGGAGATTCATATTTAGAAATCAAAATCAGGCACTAGGTGTGCTCATTTTCTCTGGGTGTCGTTACTCGTATGTCCTCTCAGGGGACAGATTTTGGAAATACATGTATATCTACTTACCCTACCCTTGCAAATACATACACATGTGTATTTGTTTAGAAACCCTGAGTTCATACTGATACTTCTGACTCTAATTTAACACCCCAGAGTTTATCTTAGTCTTCCTCTTATTTGTAACATCTCTCTCCAACAGTGAGAGACCTGGCTCTCATTAATTAAAATATATGTACTTATTTGTTCACCCTTAATATGCACATAAAGTAGTTTCAGAATTGCTAACCCATGCCCCTGTGAGAAACAAATTTATTAACTAAAATATAGTGTTGTATTTTAACAGTATAATAAAAGTTCTTTTTGTCTTTAACCTTAAAATATATGCACAAAATGCAGTTTTCTAAAGTAGCTTAGTTTCTTTTTTCTTAGGTTCTTTTCTTCCCTGTTCCCTTTAGCATGGTTATTTTATTCATTTGTAATATAGTTGACTATAGTCTTACAGGTTTTTGAAAATGGTAGAGTCATGATTCCATTCTTATGTCATGGTTCCCTTCTGCTGCACCCACTATAACTAACTTTATTCTACCCCATGCCCAGCCCCCAGAACCCTCTGATTTGTTCTTCATCCATATAATTTTGCCTTTCCAGACAGTCATATTATGGATTAATGTAACATGTAGCCTATTGGTTCTGGTTTCATTCATTTAACAAAATGCATTTGCAATTTATTCCATTGTGTTGCATGGATCAATAATTTCTTCCTTTTCATTTCTGAGTAATATTCCATTCAATCCATTCATTGGTAGAAACATGTGGGTTGTTTCCAGTTTTTGACTGTTATAAATAAAACTGCTATAAAAATGATACAGGTTTTTATGTAAATACATCTTTTCATCTCTCTTAGGTAAATACCTAGGAGTGGGATTGCAGGATTGTGTGTTAAGTTTGTATTTATCTTTATAAAATACTGCCAGACTATTTTCTGAATGACTTGACCATTTTGCATTTCCAGCCACATGAGTGAAATATCTAGTTTTATATACTCATCAGCACTTGAGATTATCAAGTATTTTAGTCATACTAATAGGATTGTAATGGTGTCTTATTGAGGTTTTAATCTGCATTTCCCTAATGATGTTGAACATTATTTTGTATGCTCATTTGCCTTCTTGCTTGATGAAGTGCTGTTTAGATCTTCCACCCATTTTTAAATTGGGTTTTTTATCTTTTTATTTTTGAATTGAAAGAGTTTGTTATGTATTCTGGATTCAACTTCTTTTATAGCTTTTCTGACAGATATATAAATAATATCTTCCAGTCTGTAGCTTATCTTTTCATTTTCTTGATGGTGGTTTTTGAAAAGCAAAATTTTTAATTTTCATGAAAACCAATTTCCCAAATTTTTGTTTATAGATTGTGCTTTTGTCATCATATCTAAAAAATCTTTGCCTAATCAAAAGTAATAAAGATTTTCTTCTATGTTTTCTTTTAGAAATATTAGTTTTAGCTTTCATATTTATATGTATAATCTATCTTGAGTTAATTTCTATGTATGGTGTGAGATAAAGATCTAAGCTCATACACATGCACACATGCATGCTTGCGTGCATGCATGTGTGTGAGATAAGGAGTTTTCCTGTAAACATTTGTTAAAAAAACAAAACCAAAACCAAAAAAACTATGCTTTTCCTCTTAAACTGACTTAGCAACTTTATCAAAATTAATAAACCATAAACACAAGAGTTGATTTCTGCTCTTACACCAATACTACATTGTCTCGATTATTGTGGTTATACATTAATTTGAAAATCAATCAGGTGTAAGTATTCCAACTTTTTCTTGTATTTTCTTTTCAGAAATTTTTGGCTATTCTGGGTCTTCAAACTTCTATATGAATTTTAGGATCAGCTCATCCATTTCTACAAAAATACGTTGTAGATCAAATTTGGGAAGTTTTGTCATCTTAACAATATTAAATCTTTCAATCCATGAACATGGAATATGTTTCCATTTATTTATTTTTCTTTAATTTCTTCAATGTTTTGTAGTTTTCAGTGTACAATGTCCATCACCCAGCCACCCCATCCCCAGCAACCCTCAGTTTGTTTCCTCAGATTAAGAGCCTCTTATGTGTTGTCTTTCTCTCTGGTTTCACTTTTTTGTTAAGTTTATTTTTAATTATTTTATTATTTTTGATACTATTATAAATGGAATTATTTTAATTTTATTTCAGATTGTTCATTGCCAGTATAAGAATACACTTGATTTTTGTATATTGTCTATTATTCTGCAACATTTGGTTTCATGTTGGCATGCATGCCTATATTTGGATTTCTTTAGATTTTCTATTAAAATGATCATGTCATCTGTGAATAGAGATGGTTTCACTTCTTTCTTTCCAATGTTAATGCCTTTTATTTCATCATCTCTTCTAATTGTGCTAGCTGGAACCACCAATATGATGTTGAATAGAAATGGCAAAAGCAAATATCTTTGTTTTGTCCTGATCTCAGTATTAAAGGTTTTTTCATAGATGCCTTTCATCAAGTGAGAAATTTATTTTCTATTCCCAGTTTGTTGTGTACTTGTTTATTATTTTTTATCATAAAAGGGTTTGAATTTTGTCATGTTTTATTATTTGTATTTCTTTAAAAGATCATGGTTTTTGTCTTTTATTCTTTTAGTATGGTTTACTTATTAATTGATTTTATATTAAACTAACCTTATATTCCTAGAATGTAGCCCACATTGTTATGGTTCATAATCCTTTTTATGTTATCCAATTTGGTTTGTTAGTATTTTGTTGAAGAATTTGCATCCATGATTGCAAGGAATATTGGAATGTGGTTTGTGTGTCTGTGTGTGTGTGTGCGTGCATGCAGGTGATCCCTTAATCTAATTTTAGTATCAGGTTATTTTGACTCCATAGAATAAGATGGGAACTATTTCCTTCTCTTTTATATTCTGGAAAAGTTTGTGAAGGATTGATGTTAATTATTTCTGAAATTTTTAATAGAATTTAGTGGTAAAGCCTGAAGCTTTGGTTGTGAGAAATTTTTTTTTATTACTAATTCAATCTCTACTAGTTATGGGGTTATTCAGATTTTCTATTTTTTCTTCAGTCAGTCAGTTTTGGAAGCTTGTATCCTTCTTGGAATTTCCCATTTTACTGGTGTACATATTAATATCTTACAGTTATTTTTATTTTTTTAAGTTCAGTAGTAATATTTCCTCTTTCATTCTTGATTTTAGTAATTGAATGTTCTTTATTTCTGGGTCAATATAACTAAAGATTTGTCAATTTTACTGATCTTTTTAAAGAATCAACTTTGGTTTTATTGATTTTCTGTATTATTTCTCTACTTATTTACTTATTGCTCTGTTAATTAATGTTCTAATCCTTATTATTATTATTTACTTCCTTATGCTTGCTTCGAATTTAGCTTGCTCTTTTTCTAGTTCATTAAGGTGGAAGCTTAGGTTATTGGTTTGAGATCTTTCTTCTTTTCCAATGTTTTTTAATAGCTATAAATTTCCCCCTGAGCACTGGTTTCACTGCACCCCACAAATTTGGGTTTGTTGTGTTTTTGGTTTTGTTCATCACGAAGTGTTTTCTAATTTCCCTTGTGATTTCTTCTTTGACTTATTGGTGATGTAGTAGTGTATGTTTTAATTTCACGTATTCATGATTTTTCCAAATTTCCTTCTGTTATTGATTTCTAATTCCATTCCATTCCATTGTGTTTAGGGAACATCCTCTAAATGATTTCAGTCTTTTAACATTTACTGAGACTTGTTTTTTGGCCTAACGTATTATCTAGCCTGGGGAATGTTACATGTGCACTTGAGGATAACACATATTTTGATGTTGTTGTGGAGTTTATATGTGGGTGAAGTCTCCAACTACTATTGTTGGTTCTCTACTTCTTTCAATTCTATTAGTTTTTGCCTCATCTATTTTGGGGCTTTGTTGTCACATATATACAGATGTTTTTTAACTGTCTTATCTTCTTGATGGATCAACCCATTTATGACTACAAAATGTCCTTTTTTGTCTCTAGTAAACTTTTGTCTAAAAGCATTTTGTACAATACTAGCATAGACTCTCCAACTCTTTTGGTTACTGTTTGCATGGTATATCTCTTCCATTTTTTTACTTTCAACCTATCTCTGTCTTTGTATCTAAAATGTGTCTCTTATAGACAACATATAGCTGGCTCATGTTTTCATTTTCTTTAAAAAAATATATGTATTGATGATCTTTGCCTTTGACTGGAGTATGTAATCCATTTATAATTTATGAGATTACTGATAGAATTTATACATGCTATTTTGCTTCTTTTTCTATATGTCTTATGTCTTTTTTGTTTCTCTGTTCCATTACTGCCCAATACTGTGTTAAATGGATGTTTTCTAGTGTACTATTGTAATTCTTGTATCATTTTTTAATATACATTTTTATTTCCTTATTTTATTAGTAGTTGCCCTGGGGATCACAGTTAGCATCTTAATTTATAAGAATCTAGTTTGGATTAATATGAACTTAAGTTCAATAGTGTAAAACACTTTGCTTCTAGATACCTCCATTCCCTCCCCCTTCCTATGTGCTGTTATTGTCCTATAAATTACTTCATTTTTAAAAAAGATTTATTTATTTATTTGAGAGAGAGAGAGACACAGCTTGAGTAAGAGGGAGGAACAGAGGGAGAGGGTCAAGTGAAGTCCATGCTGAGTGTGGAGTTGGGGCTAAATCCCGTGACCCTGAGACCATGACCTGAGCAAAAATCAAGAGTCAGACACTTAACTGACTGAGCCACCCAGGTGCCCCCAAATTAACTCTTTATACATTGCATATCCATCAACACAAATTTACAATTATTGCATTATGCCATTATCTTTTAAATAAGATGGAAGAAAACACTTTCAATAAAAAATACATTCATACTGCCTTGTATTTATCTATGTAGTCATTTTTATCAATGCCCTTTATTTTTTAATGTGGATGCAAGTTATTGTGTAGAGTCCTTTCATTTCAGCCTGAAGGACGGATTTCTTGTTGGGCAGATCAAATGGGGATGAACTCGCTCAGTTTTTGTTTATCTGATAAAGTCTTAATTTCTCCTCATTTTTAAAGGATGGTCCTACTGGATTAGAAATTTTAATTGACAGTTTTTTTGTTTTTTTTTTCTCTTAAGCACTTTGAATATGTCAGCCCACTGATTTGGAGCCTCCATGGTTTCTGATGAGAAATCAGGCGTTAATCTTTTAGAGAATCCCTTGAACATGATTAGTCACTTCTCTCTTGCTGCTTCCAAGAGTCTTTCCTTGACTTTGTCCTCCAGAATTTTGAGTTTAATGAGGATAGGTGTGGACCTCTTTGTATTTATCTCCACCTGGTGTATGTTGAACTTTTTAGATGTGTAGGTTTATATTTTTCATCAAATTTGGGAAATTTTCAGCTGTTATTTCTTCAAATATTCTTTCTGACCCTTTCTTTTCTCTCTGGGACTCTTACAGAGCATATGTTGGTATGCTTGATAGTGTCCCACAGGTATCTGAAGCTCTGCTTATTTTTCTTCATTCTTCATTTTTTTTATTTCTCAGAGTCATCTCAATTAACCTATCTTCAAGTTCCCTGGTTCTTTCTTCTGCCTACTCAAATCTGAATTTAGCTCCTCTAGTGAATTTTCACTTCAGTATTATACTTTTCAACTCCAGATTTTTTATTTGATTCTTTAAAAAAAAAAAAAAGTCTAACTTTTCATTGATTTTCTCTATTTGGTGAGATATTATTCTCATACTTTCCTTTAGTTCTTAATATATTTCTTTTTTTAGGTCTTTGAACATATTTAAAAAAGCTAATTTAAAGTGTCTAGTAAGTCTAACATCTGGGCCTCTTTCAAGACAGTTTCTATTACTTGTTTTTTTTCTGTGTATAAACCATACTTTCTTATTTCACTGCATGTCTTGTACTTTTTTTTAAAACTGGAAATTTAAAATAATATAATGTGATACCTCTGGAAATTAGATACTCTTCCTTTCTGGCACTCATTGTTGTTGTTTTGTTATTGGTGCAGAAGTTGTTGTCGTTGCTGTTTGTTTAGTGATTCTCCTGAATTAATTCTATAAATTATGTATTCTTTGTCATGTGTGGCCACCAAAGTCTCTGCATGGTTAGCTTATTGGTCAGCTAATAATTGGAAAGAGATTTCCTGAAATACCTGGAAGCAATAAGTCTTCCATCTTTTGCTGAAGGGCTCAGGACTCACCCAGATAGTTTACAACTCTGCCTTAGTCTTCACTTCCTGCTGTGTAGAGCCTCAAGGTCAACCAGAAATAAAAGCATAAGGCCTCCTCAGTCTTTCCTGAGATGTACACAATTCTGAGCATGACATAGCCCTGTACATGCCCATGGACTTTCAAATTTCTAATAATTTATTGGAATTTTTCAAAGCACTCTGTGGAAAATTCATTCTCCAGCTTTTCTTTTAATATATATATATTTTTTAATTATTTATTTGTTCCAAACTCTTATTACTACCTCAGTAACTGCAATGTTAAATGATTGCCACTGATTTTTTTAACAGATGGTCCTAGGGAATGGTTGTTTTGATTGGGCAAGTTCTGAATAAGGTCAAATAAAAACAAGCCTTGTGAGTGGGATCTTCCAGGGAACCACCAGGCAAGTCCAACAATGACGATTTTCTGGGAATGGGATTTTGAAAGGGCTCCAACCTTTCCAGTGATTGCTGGAATGATAGATTTTACTGCAGTTTTGGGCTGCTGGTTTTTAAGTCTACCATAGAGCTGAGGAGAGGGGGATGGCAATAAGGCAAGTTAAAAATGCCAGAGAACTCACTGTTCTTATTGAAATTCAGCTGTTTTTCTTGAATAAACATTCCCAAACTCCTCCAAGCCTTTGATTAATCTCCACAGTTTTGAGAAAGTTGATTTTAATACTTTTTGCCAGTGTTCTTATGTTTTTTATGGAGGAGAGGATTTTTGGATGTCCTTACTCCTCCATCCCCATTTATATCAGCTGAGTTGACTTTTTGTCTGTATTTCATGAATTATTTTCTTAGTAATTGTTCTAGTGGTTACAATGTGCATCTTAACTTGTTACTATCTACTTCAGGTTAATATCGACTTAATTCCAGTAAAATATAGCAACTTTGCTTTACTATAAATCCATCCCCTTTTCTCTCTCTTGTGCTTTTAGTATTTTATGTCTCTATTATATATAATACATAACATAGATAAAATGCAGATTTAGATATTACATATAATATCTATGTGTGTTTTAAACCTATCAATAATCAACAACAAAATTACTGTTTTTCATTACCTGATAAAACTAACTGACTGACCAAGTGGCAGGGGATCGGAGCTGCCTCCAGCAGTATGTTTGTAGATGCTTACTGTTCTTTCCCCAAAGTTCTAGCAGCTTTTCATGAATAAATATCTCTCCATTTGTTGTTTACCTTTGGTAATCTTCCAGAGCCATGAAATTGTTGTTTTAAATTATTTTGCCCAGTTTTATACTTGTTTTTTGAGGAAAGGATTTGCTGACCTCTTTATTGTGCTATAACCAGAAGTCCATACCATCATAGGATATATTATTTTCATCTTTATTAGATACTGCCAGGTGGTGTCTCTTACCCTCCTACCAGTGATGTTTGAGAATCCCATCCTTGCCAACACTTTATCTTATCAGTTTTTAGAGCGTCTTAAGCTCACTCTTTCCATTCATTTAATGATATCTTTAGATGAACAGATTTCAGTTTAACTAAGTCAAATGAATCACTCTTTTCTTTTGCACTTACTGATTTCCAACCCAAGGTAATGAATATATTCTCCTATATTATCTTCCAAAATCTGTATTGTTTTATTTATCACATTATGGTCTCAGTCTAACTGAAATGAACTTTTATGTACAAAGGAGGAATAATGTTTCTTTCTTTCTTTTCCTATGTGAATATTCAATCAATTTAGCAACATTTGTTGAAAAAATTATCTTTTCCCCACTGCTCTTGTTTTTAATCCTTACTTCTGCAAGTTTGCTAATGACTGTCCAAATTGATCTTGGTATATTCATGTTCAAAACAGCATTGCCAGATTTTTTTATTTACCTTTTCTAATAATTGATAGAAGAATATTTTTACTTTTAATTTCAAATTTTCCCTTCACATGAAACAAGAGATATAGAAATAGTTATAGAAATTCTTTAAAAGTGACCTGTAACTAATAAATAAATTTTAATAAATCTGAACAGTGTGCAAAAGGTATAATTTAGACACCTACCAAATTGTACCATTGATATAATACTGTTTTATTATTTTATTCTTTATTTTTAAATAAATCATAATTAAAAAGAATAAATTTCAATTTAAAGATATTAATCAAATTTTGTAAAATATTGTAATATTTACTAAAATTTGCATCCATCAAGGACAAACCTCATGCTTCTTATTCTTTTTCGTTGTTTGAAAATTCACTTGGGTGGCTCAGTCAGTTAAGCATCCAACTCTTGACCTCAGATCAGGTCTTGATCTCAGGAGTTGTGAGTTCAAGCCCCATATTGGACTCCATGCTGGGTTTGGGGTCTACTTAAAAAATAATAATAAATGAAGTAAAATTCACTTATCAAAATTCCAAACCATCTCATAGAATGGTAAAATTTGAATAATGCAGGTTCTATTTCTTTGTCTTACAATGATAACACATATCATAGCTTATTTTAAATCTGTTATTTAAACATAGGAATATGTAGTATTATAGGACACACAATAGCAATTTTGAATTGTTACAAATTTTTCCTTGAAATAATTCTACTTTTGAGGATTCAAAAAATTTAACTTCCATGTGGAATATAATGTTTCTTTTTCCTTTAAAAAAAAAAACAACACCCAAAAAACAAATAATCCAGTCAAGAAATGGTCAGAAGACATGAACAGACATTTCTCCAAAGAAGACATATAAATGGCTAACAGATACATGAAAAAGTGCTCCACATCACTTGGGGCATCAGGGAAATACAAATCAAAACCACAATGAGGTACCACCTTACACCAGTCAGAATGGCTAAAATTAACAAGACAGAAACAACAAATGTTGGTGAGGATGTGGAGAAAGGGGAACCCTCCTACACTGTTGGTGGGAATGCAAGCTGGTACAGCCACTCTGGAAAAAGGGATGGAGGTTCCTCAAGAAGTTAAAAATAGAGCTACTCTACAACCCAGCAATTGCACTACTAAGTATTTACCCCAAAGACACAAATGTAGTGATCCAGAGGGACACGTGCACCCCAATGTTCATAGCAGCAATGTCCACAATAGCCAAACTGTGGAAAGAGACGAGATGTCCTTCAACAGATGAATGGATAAAAAAGATGTGGTTCATATATACAATAGAATATTACTTAGCCATCAGAAAGGATGAATACTTACCATTTACACTGATGTGGATGGACCTGGAGGGTATTATGCTGAGCAAAATAAGTCAATCAGAGAAAGACAATTATCATATGGTTTCACTCTTATGTGGAATATAAAAAATAATGCAGAGTATCATAGCATAATGGAGGGAACACTGAATGGGAAGTCATCAGAGAGGAAGACAAACCATGAGAGACTCTTAACTCTAGGAAACAAACTGAGGGTTTCTGGAGGGGAGGTGGTGGGAGGATGGGGTAATTCAGTGATGGACATTCAGTAGGGCATGTGACGTGATGAGCACTGGGTGTTATAGGCAACTGATAAATTACTGAACACTACATCTGAAGCTAATGGTGTACTATATGTTGGTTAATTGAATTTAAATAAAAAATTAAAAAACTAAACAAAACCAACTTTACAGTTAAGGTATAATCTACATCCGCAAAATTAACTCATTATTATACAGTTCTGTGAATTTTAACAAATGCATTTTCTTGTGTAACCACCATCACAATCAAGATATAGGACAATAGGAAATGAAATTGCTACCTTGAAGAGATATCTGCACCCCATGTTTACTGCAGCATTATATACAATAGCCAAAGCATGGAAATAACCTAATTGTCTATGGATGAATGGATAAAGAAATTGTGGTCATGTGTGTGTGTGTATGTGTATATATATGGAATATTCAACCATAAAAAAGAGGAAATCCTGACTTTTGCACAACATGAATAAACCTTGAGGGTATTATGCTAAGTGAAATAAGTTGGACAGAGAAAGACAAATACCGTAAGATCTCAGTCATATGTGGAATCTAAGAAAACATCAAACTCAGAAACAGAATAGATTGGTGGTTGCCAGGGGATTGGGGAAATGGATGAAGGTGGTCAAAGAGTACAACCTTCCTGTTACAAGATAAGTAAGTTCTGGGATATATAAAGTTCTGGGATATCATGATGACTAGAGTTACCGTACTATAGTTTATTCTTGAAAGTTGCTAAGACAGTAAATCCTTTTTTTTTTTTTACTTAACTTTTAACTAGTAGAATAAGTTTATTTCTAATACTGAGACTTTACATAGGAATTTACAGAAATAAAAGAAACACCATGCTGCTTATTATCCATTGGTTCCACCCAGACCTTCTCTCTGCTTTCTCTGTGCCCACCTGGGCTAACCTGCAGATCGTATCTGGTTGGGTTCTCCAAAGGGAGGCACCAGCAATTCGGTGCCCACAGTTCTGGTGGGGGACAATATCCCCTCGGAGATGGTCTCTCCTCCATGAGAACAGCTCTTATTGAGCTCTGGTGACGCTAGTTTCTTTCCATCCTTTGCCCCTTTATGACTTAGAATGGTCATGGCTTCTGGGTGATGCTAGTCTCTAGGTGCTTCAGTATCCCTTGTTTCTGGCCCACACCACTTGTAATACGTCTACCATTACAATCCTCTTGGTTGGGCTAGAATTCTGTTTTTCATTAGAAGCAGGGCTGATACAAAAGCTATCCTTGTATTAACTTAAGACAGTAAATCTTAAAAGTTCTTACTGCACACACACAAAAGGTAACTATGTGAGGTGATGAATGTGTTAATTAACTTTATAGTGATAATTATTTTGTAATATGTATGCATATCAAATCATCACATTGTACACCTTAAACTCACACAATATTATATGTCAATTATGTCTCAATAAAGTAAAAAAAAAAAAGATATGGAACAGTCCCATTGATCTACCTGTCCTACATGTTAGTAAACCTTTCCTCCTACCTCTGCCCCTGGTGATCCCTGATCTGTTTTCTGTCCCTAGAGTAGTGCCTCTTCCAGAATGTCATGTAACTGCACTCATACAGTGTATAGCCTTTTGAATCTGTCTTCTATGATCACAGCACATTTGAGACTTTTCGATGTTTTTGTGCGTATCCATAGTTAATTTCTCCATATTGCTGGTAAAATTTCCACTGAAGGCTTAAACCCCAGTTTATCCACTTTCCAGTTGAGAGATGTTTGGATTATTTCCAGGTTTTGGCAATTAAGAATAAAGCCACTGTAAAATTTCTTGTGTAGATTTTTGTGTGTGTTTTTTTAAAATTTCAGTTGGGCAATTGCATACAATGTCAAATATTCCTAAGTATTTGATATCTTTTGAAGTAAATGGTATCTTTTTTTAAATTAACATATAATGTATTATTTGTTTCAGGGGTACAGGTCTGTGATTCATCAGTTTACACAATTTACAGTGCTCACCATAGCGCATACCCTCCCCAATGTCCATCACCCAGCCACCCCTTCCCTCCCACCCCCCTCCACTCCAGCAGCCCTCAGTTTGTTTCCTGAGATTAAGAGTCTCTTATATTTTGTCTCCCTCTCTTGTTTCATCTTGTTTCATTTTTCCCTCCCTTCCCCTATGATCCTGTCTTGTTTCTCAAATTCCTCCTTATCAGTGAGATCATATGATAATTGTCTTTTGCTGATTGACTTATTTCACTTAGCATAATACCCTCTAGTTCTATCCACATCTTTGCAAATGGCAAGATTTCATTTTTTTAATGGCTGCATAATATTCCATTGTATATATATATACTCCACATCTTCTTTATCCATTCATCTGTTGGTGGACATCTTGGCTCTTTCTATAGTTTGGCTATTGTGGACATTGCTGCTATGAACATTGGGGTGCATGTGCTCCTTCAGATCACTACATTTGTGTCTTTGGGGTAAATACCCAGTAGTGCACTTGTTGGGTTGTAGGGTAGCTCTATTTTCAACTTTTTGAAGAACTTCCATACTGTTTTCCAGAGTGGCTGCACCAGCTTGCATTCCCACCAACAGTATAGGAAGGTTCCCCTTTCTCCACATCCCCGCCAACATCTGTCATTTCCTGACTTGTTAATTTTCACCATTCTGACTGGTGTGAAGTGGTATCGCATTGAGGTTTTGATTTGGATTTCCCTGATGCCGAGTGATGTTGAGCACTTTTTCATGTTTCTGTTGGCCATTTGGATGTCTTCTTTGGAGAAATGTCTGTTCATGTCTTCTGCCCATTTCTTGATTGGATCATTTGTTCTTTGGGTGTTGAGTTTGATAAGTTCTTTATAGATTTTGGATACTAGCCCTTTATCTGATATGTCATTCGCAAATATCTTCTCCCATTCTGTCGGTTGTCTTTTGGTTTTGCTGACTGTTTCTTTTGCTGTGCAAAAGCTTTTTATCTTGATGAAGTCACAATAGTTCATTTTTATACTCGCTTGCCTTGCCTTTGGCGATGTTTCTAGGAAGAAGTTGCTGCGGCTGAGGTCGAAGAGGTTGCTGCCTGTGTTCTCCTTTAAGATGTTGATGGACTCCTGTCTCACATTTAGGTCTTTCAACCACTTGGAGTCTATTTTTGTGTGTGGTATAAGGAAATGGTCCAGTTTCATTCTTCTGCATGTGGCTATCGAATTTTCCCAGCACCATTTGTTGAAGAGACTGTCTTTTTTCCATTGGACATTCTTTCCTGCTTTGTCAAAGGTTAGTTGACCATAGAGTTGCTTTGTCGAAGATTAGTTGACCATAGAGTTGAAGGTCCATTTCTGGGCTCTCTATTCTGTTCCATTGATCTATGTGTCTGTTTTTGTGCCAGTACCATACTGTCTTGATGATGACAGCTTTGTAATATTGAAGTAAATGGTATCTTAAAAGTTTTTTCATTTTTCAAATTCAAACTCTTTGCTGCTAGGATAGAGAAATACAACTGAGTTTTTTATACTGATAATCTATCCAGAAAGTGTGCTAAATTTGTTACTTAATTCTAAAAATTTAACATTGCTTCATTTGGGATATTTATGTATAAGTGGTGTGTTGCAAATTCCATTTTTAATAAGATTTTATTTTATTTATTTAAAAAAATTTTTTAGAGAGAGAGACAGATGAGCAGCAGGGAGAGAGAGAATCTTAAGCAGGCTCCATGCTTACAGCAGAGCCCCACATGGGGCTCAGTCTCATAACCCTGAGATCATTACCTGAGCTAAAATCAAGAGTCGGACGCTTAACCGACTGAGCCACCCAGGCACCCCATCCATTTTTTTTTAATTAAGGAAGTTCTTTCTGTTTTTAATTTGTTAGATTTTTTCTTTTAATTTTTAATGTACATGAAGAATATTGATTCTTTTTTCCCCAAGCATTTTTCAGAAGTCTTGGTGTAGGCACTGAGAAGGGAACAGTTGGGTTCATTTAACATGGAGTTGTTTGGGAAGTTGTTAATAGAAATACAGTGGAGCAACAGAGGTTAAGATACTGGCAAAAAGGTGGCTGAGGTGATGAGGCATGGAATTGAAATTAGGTAGGGAGACAAAAGGCATGGGAAAGGAAAAGAGGAGGGGCATGGGTGGACATGTGCCAAGGAGAGGGTTAATGAATCAGGACACCCAGTAAGGTTAAAGGCAGGGCCATAGTTGGAATAAGCGAATGAAGGAGAAAGAACAGTGACTACATTTGGTACCTACTAGAACATTAATTCCAACTCTGGTTGCATATTGGAAACACCTGGGGAGTTATAAAAATGGCCAGGTATCTGTGGCCCACTCTGAGTCAATTAAATTAGAATTTCAGAGGGTGAAGCCTAGGTGCTGGTATTTGGTGAGCGTGTGGTTTTAGTGTGCTACCCGGGTGGAGAATGCTGCACTGAAGGTCAGGTGTGGTAATTCCAGAAGTGCAGTGTGAGAAGTGCACGGTGGGGGCGATGACAGTGCATGGCTGGGGAGAAATGCAACAGGATGTGGAAAATCATGAGGACAGGCTACAAGTGGCTCATTGTTCGATGGGCATCCATTTTGGTCCAGAGTTGCTCCGGATGCGCACAGGTGTGCAGTGGAAGAATGAGAGTTAGGTGCCAAAGTCCTTGAGGGATGAGAGGAAGTGCCTGGAGGCTGGAAGATGACAAAGGAGTGGTGGCTTTTAGAAAAATGTAGATAAAAAGTGGTCTGGAAACACCAGTGACTGTGGCGGATGACACTGACTCTTGAGCAACCTGAAGTAAGGGGGAGCGGGGGTAAGGGCACCCTCCACTGGAGGTGACTGTAGGGGACATGGTCACAGAGCAGATGGAGGGTCTCCTCAAGGTCAGGAAGTGTGGGAATTATTCTGAAGGTATCAACCCATTGTGTAAAATTATACACAACTACCAATCATGTTTCGCGCTAGCCCTTGGCTGCTAGACAGTTGAGTTCCCACTTTAGGTCCCACCTCTGAAATGCAAAGACCTTCACAGATTTGGGGCACTCATTTCACTGCTGGCTACCATTATGTTCTCTTTGCCTTGAATCCATTGCTGTTTTCAAACTTCATTTTTTCTGGGATTATATGAATCTTTTTAAGCTGCCTGAAACATGTGTTTGGCATGGGGTGGATTATAAATAAATACATACAAAAGGGTTGTTTGCAGTACAGAATGATTCATTACAGCCTTCTTTCCAATACCTAGTTCCCCCAGTGTATTTTTTTTATTATGTTATGTTAATCACCATACATAACATCATTAGTTTTTGATGTAGTGTTCCATGATTCATTGTTTGTGCATAACATCCAGTGCTCCATGCAGAACGTGCCCTCTTTAATACCCATCGCCAGGCTAACCCATCCTCCCACCCCCCTCCTCTCTAGAAACCTCAGTTTGTTTTTCAGAGTCCATGGTCTCTCATGGTTCGTCTCCCTCTCCGATGTCCCCCCCCTTCATTCTTCCCCTCCTGCTATCTTCTTCTTCTTTTTTTTTTAACATATAATGTATTACTTGCTTCAGAGGTACAGATCTGTGATTCAACAGTCTTGCACAATTCATAGTGCTCACCATAGCACATACCCTCCCCAATGTCTATCACCCAGCCACCCCATCCCTCCCACCCCCCACCACTCCAGCAACCCTCAGTTTGTTTCCTGAGATTAAGAATTCCTCATATCAGGGTGCCTGCGTGGCTCAGTTGGTTGGGCGACTGCCTTTGGCTCAGGTCATGATCCTGGAGTCCCAGGATCAAGTCCCGCATTGGGCTCCCTGCTCGGCGGGGAGTCTGCTTCTCCCTCTGACTCTCCCCCCTCTCATGTGCTCTCTCTCTCATTCTCTCTCTCAAATAAATAAATAAAATCTTAAAAAAAAAAGAATTCTTCATATCAGTGAGGTCATATGATACCTGTCTTTCTCTGATTGACTTATTTCGCTCAGCATAATACCCTCCAGTTCCATCCACATCATTGCAAATGGCAAGATTTCATTCTTTTTGATGGCTGCGTAATATTCCATTGTATATATATACCACATCTTCTTTATCCATTCATCTGTTGATGGACATCTTGGCTCTTTCCACAGTTTGGCTATTGTGGACATTGCTGCTATAAACTATAAAATATTCATGAAAGAAATTGAGGAAGATACAAAGAAATGGAAAAATGTTCCATGCTCATGGATTGGAAGAACAAATATTGTGAAGATGTCAATGCTACCTAGAGCAATCTACACATTCAAGGCAATCCCCATCAAAATACCATCCACTTTTTTCAAAGAAATGGAACAAATAATCCTAAAATTTGTATGGAACCAGAAAAGACCTCGAATAGCCAGAGGAATGTTGAAAAAGAAAAGCAAAGCTGGTGGCATCACAATTCCGGACTTCAAGCTCTATTAGAAAGCTGTCATCATCAAGACAGTATGGTACTGGCACAAAAACAGACACATAGATCAATGGAACAGAATAGAGAGCCCAGAAATGGACCCTCAACTCTATGGTCAACTCATCTTTGACAAAGCAGGAAAGAATGTCCAATGGAAAAAAGACAGTCTCTTCAACAAATGGTGTTGGGAAAATTGGACAGCCACATGCAGAAGAATGAAACTGGACCATTTCCTTACACCACACACAAAAATAGACTCCAAGTGGTTGAAAGACCTAAATGTGAGACAGGAGTCCATCAACATCTTAAAGGAGAACACAGGCAGCAACCTCTTCGACCTCAGTCGCAGCAACTTCTTCCTAGAAACATCGCCAAAGGCAAGGCAAGCAAGTGTAAAAATGAACTATTGCGACTTCATCAAGATAAAAAGCTTTTGCACAGCAAAAGAAACAGTCAGCAAAACCAAAAGACAACCGACAGAATGGGAGAAGATATTTGCGAATGACATATCAGATAAAGGGCTAGTATCCAAAATCTATAAAGAACTTATCAAACTCAACACCCAAAGAACAAATGATCCAATCAAGAAATGGGCAGAAGACATGAACAGACATTTCTCCAAAGAAGACATCCAAATGGCCAACAGAAACATGAAAAAGTGCTCAACATCACTCGGCATCAGGGAAATCCAAATCAAAACCTCAATGCGATACCACTTCACACCAGTCAGAATGGTGAAAATTAACAAGTCAGGAAATGACAGATGTTGGCGGGGATGTGGAGAAAGGGGAACCTTCCTATACTGTTGGTGGGAATGCAAGCTGGTGCAGCCACTCTGGAAAACAGTATGGAGGTTCCTCAAAAAATTGAAAATAGAGCTACCATACAATCCAGCAATTGCACTACTGGGTATTTACTCCCCCAGTGTATTTAACTTACTATTCTGTTTGTACATCACTTTCTTAAAACAGATTTATTATGTGAAATAAACATATCTTGATTTGATGTAATTTTCCTTGTATAAGTAACAGAACATTTTAAAGCAAGGAAGAGAAATAAAATTGTACATGACCTCCTAACGTTAAAAGAATAATCTAAAGATTACATAGCAGGACAACTTGCTCCCCCTTCATTTCTGTCCAAGAAGATGCTGAGTCTTATGTTTGGTTTGTCAAAAATGGCAAAGGATTATTTATAAAGATAACCACAATAAATGAGATGATATTTTTACCATCTGATTTTGGCACAGTTGAATGTAGGCCTGTCTGACAGATTATGGAAACACTTAGTAAATTTAGGGAGGTTTTTGTTTTTGTTTCTGTTTGGTTGGTTTTTGATGTTGATTGAGGACTGGACACAGATCCAATGCTTGAAAATGTGTGGCTTGGATATCAAATAGTTCTGATTGTTGCTTGTATCAGATTCATGCTCAGAGGAAATAGAACATGCTTGTTGAAGACCCGAGCCTTGGACGTGGTAATTAGTGATCTTTCCAAGCCTCTGTTTTATCATTTGTGAGAAAGAGATGGTAATAGCATCTACCTCGTGGAGATGGGATGAGAAGAAAATAAGATGACACATTTGAGTCATTAAGCATAGTGCCTGGCACATATTGTAAACTGTTCATAGATGTCAATTTGAAAAAAAAATAAAGGCTTTCCCTTTGATCTCACTCACTCAGCTGTGTTGTTCTGATTGTTGCAGTGCATTTGTATGTGTCTCTCTCAAAAGATTAATTCCTTAAGGATGGAGTATCTCCCTGTTATGTCCCATGGTGCCAAACGCAGTAGACTCTCTGATGGATTAATCTGGTTCTCTGGATCTATATCTTAACAAATGTCACTGGCATGTTTGAGCCAACATGCTTAAAGAAATTCACCGGGCAACTGCTTATAATGTGAAACCTACTGTCCAATTTACAGATCCATCTGCCTTTACATGTTCATCAATTGCTTTTTTTAGTTTCTCAGTTGCCTTTTTAGTTCACAAATTTATTTACTACGTTTGTGATGCTGAAGGAATGTGAGTATTTTGGATGTTAATAGTGTGTTTTCAAAGCCAACTTAAAAAAAAACACATTTTTTTGGTTTGAGTTGTGTAGTATTTGGTGAAGCAGAATATTTCTAAGTAATTTCTCCAGGAGTACTTTCTCTTGCTGTTCTCAACACCTTTGGGAATTGATGGTGGTGTCTGGCTGGTGGAGGCGTGAGCTTTTTTCCCTCCTTCTTAATAGAGTGTTCCACTGGGGAATTTTCTAATTTTCAGGACTTGTGGGACTTTTGTTTTCTTTTTCTCCATCATCAAATGTAATCATCAAATCCCAAAAGCAGAAACATGAGAAACTGAGCAAAAATTCTCAGAGCGGTCCCTAGAATCATGAGTATGATGATGAGTCCCGTGAATGTGCAAATACCTACATGTTCTATGGCTTTTGATTTTGATCCGCCTTCGTACTTATCACTCCAAGCTAGTGGGGAAAATTCTATTTATAATGAACAAGGCAGCTGGTGTGTGTAGTGCTGGTTCCCAGGCTCACAAGTGAAGGCAGGCTTGGCAAGGGGGCCAATTTGGCTAATGAGGAATACAACTTCCTGAAACCCTTTCTCTGTTCAAAAATGGGTGTGGAAATGTAGTGGGTGGTCTTTCTAAGATAAAAACCTACATCGCTAAGAAAGCCAGCTCAAGCTTTGGCGATTTTTCCTCTCAACTTTCCTGGTACTTCTGTTGCCTTTAATGACACTTTGTATCACAGACTTTAACCTGAATTCTGAATCGTAGTGAAATATTTTGGCTAGGGCTTTCATTCATGGCATCCTGTTTTGTTGTTAACTGTGGTCTCTCATCAGTCTTTTAAAAATAATATTTCATGCTGTTGGTTTTAGCAAAAGGTTTCATGACTCCCTAAATTTACTCATGCTGTCTTCTCAAACTTATTTTTTTAAATAAAAAATGTGATACATACATATGGTAAAACAAAACAAAACAAAACTCAGCAATATAAAATAATATAAATGAACAAGCAGAAACAAGTCTTTCTTCCACCCCAGACTTCAATCCTCCAAGGCTCCCTCCCCAGAGATAGCCATTGTTACCAGTTTGCTTTGTATCTTTCTGGAATTTTCCATGTATATGCAAGTATATGATACGTTTATTCATTCTAGGCATACTGATCTGTATCTTGCTTCTCCCACTTAATGTCTCTTTCCATATCAACTCATATATATCCCCTTCATTCTTTTTCAATGCTGTTAGTCTTGTCTTTTACATCTTAGTTTAATTTTTCAAACAATGAGATTTCATTTCCATTTTCCACTCCTGTTCTGGCCAGCCACAGACTGCCACACCTGGGACAAGCCTTGTGCACTCTCAGTCCAGTGGCCCTGGGAACATTTCCTAGTAACACAACATTTTTTTCCTTGCTGACATTCCCGAAGCTCTTAATTCCCTAATTAGACCTTCATCCTTTTGATTTTAGTTTTGCTCAACTACTCAAATGCAAATATCCCTGGGAGTCTTGTGTTCTTTTTCATCCTGGTCTCAGTACCAATGTATTTCTCAGATCCTTTCCTGGAAATAAGTTTAGCTGGGATAGGAAGCTGACCAAATTGAGGTCCCTGGGAACTGGGGATGAGGGTGTGAGGAAAGAAGAAAGGGGGATGAGTTAGCCCACTTTCAAATTTTTTTTCCATACCACATTCATCTTCCCTGAATCTCCTCAGGGTGGGTGACACCATAAATGGAAGACATAGTCTGTGGAGGCTTCTCTTCCCTGTTTTACTCATTACAGAGCTTATATGCTTAAGGGAGAGTCCTAGCACAGGAGTAGAAGATATGCATTCCGATCTGAGCACGGGTTCCTTCTATCTGTGAAAATAGCAAGCAGGAGTAAGGATCTCTCTGATAATTTGATAAAAGTTATGACTCCCTTCAGAAAAATGAACAAATATATAATAATTTGTATACTGCTACAAGGTTATTATTTTTTATATGTTAATGCTACTAATTGTTAAGCAGTTATTATGTGCTGGACACTGGGTCAAGCAGCTCTGCATACTTATTTATTTTTATGTAAGCCTTACAATGATCATCCCATGGGGTAGGTGTTGTTGCCCTCATTTTATGGATTAAAGAACTAAGGTTCAGTGAGTTTGATGTGCAAAAGGTATCAAAGGATAGAGCTGCGTTTGAATCCATCTCGAGATCAAGAGTTCCTGGTTAAGGTACCACTTTGACCCATTGAGGTGGACCATGGACCTGGCTTGGAAAGTGTTTAAAGCAGGGGAAGATACTGTCAGCAGATGGGATGAGCATAAGAACACATGTGTGAGCATGGTGCAATGTTGGGCAGATGGGGGGCCTGGACATGCCAAGCCAAAATACACACTCATGGAAGCTCAGAACACAAAAAATAAAGTGTCCTCAAAATTACCAAAAGTGGAAGGAAGGAGGGAAAGTTGGTTGTTCTTATATCAGCATGCGGTATAGAAATGGTGCTAGCAGTAGCTAACATTATTAGTGCCCATCACAGGTGAGGCACTGATCTAGGAGCATTACGCATTTTACCTCACTTATTCCTCATGGTCATCTTATGAGTAAATACTATTACTACCCCCATTTTACAGCTGGGAAACCTGAGGGATAGTGGGGCTAGATAGCCTGCTCCAGATCATGCAGCTATTAAGCGGTAGGGCCTAGATTTGAAAATAGGCATTTGGGCAGAAGTCTGTGTTCTTACCCCCCAGGCTACGCTGCCCCCATACCATTTGTTTGTGAGCTCCCTCCCCTTTTCTGCCTCTTGGTAAGATCCTTTATGGTGATTTTCAAGGCCACCCTAAATGGCCCATTTTCTGTGGACTCTTTCCCAATCATATTTCTTCCTATTTCTGGCCTCGAAGGCATTCATTGTTCCCTTCCAGGTGCCCTCAGAACACTTGGTTCATATGTACTGTTGATGCCTTTAGGATGCTATGGTTTTTATTCATTTATTTTTTTGAGAGACAGAGAGAGAGAACGAGCATGGGAGGGCCAGAGGCAGAGGGAGAAGCAGGCTCCCTGCTGAGCAAGGAGCCGGACATGGGACTCGATCGAAGGACCCTGAGATCATGACCTGAGCCAAAGGCAGAAGCTTAACTGATTGAGCCACCCAGGCGCCCCTAGGATGTTATGTTCTAAGTGCTAAATTACAAGTGTCTCAAGGTTGAAGAAACCGTGTTTTACTTACCCTCAGTGCTTGAAACAGCACTGGTGACCATGATCGATGCCCCTCCGTGTTTCCTGCCTGGCTTTAGGCTACAGTCTACTTTACTTTGGTCCTGTTGGGAATCTCCATGGCACTGCAGGGGCTGGAGAGAAGTGGAAGGTACAGGAAATTACAGCAGGGGCTCAGGGGGCCCTGGATGACTGCTCATTGATGTTCAAGACCCAGCAGTGGTTTGGAGGGACCCGGTAGCACCTCTCGTGACCACACCCCCTTGCTTCTTCCCTGGAAACAGTTGTTGTCTTTAGCTCAGTGACTTCACTCACCTTGCAAACAAGTGTCTCTCTGCTCTTCTATTTCTGTCTGTGTTTTACACATAGACGGTTGACTCTGTTTACCTTAGAGTCAAACTGTAGGAGAGGAGATCTGACTGCCCTGGTTAGTTACTATGCAGGGCAGAATGTCTCTCTCAGGCAGACTTCTCATGCCAGGGTCCCTCCTAGACCACTAGCCTTTTATATATGGCCCAGGCATCTGTTGCTGGATGTGGTGAATCTTGGCAGAATCTGGAATTTTCCTGTTGTATGTGCGTGTGTGTGTGTGCATGGAGAGAAATATTTGATACAATTTCTACTTAGTTGAATGTCCAATTTATTAATCTTCAAACCATCAACATTTATCTAAATATTCAGACACTAGCTACACAATGATTAAATGAAAAAGAACTTACACATTTACCAAATTGGATCTTCCCTGCATTTAAATATTGATTACAAATTTCATTTAGGTGCTCACAAATCTAATATTATCAAGTACTCTGGTTATTTTAAATGACTGAAGAAGGAGACGAAACATGCAAGCACTATTTCAAAGATTATAAAGCTAATTGGTACTTGATTTAAAAATGCCAACAAAAAGACAGAAGAAAGAGAAATTAAGGAGTCAATCCCATTTACAATTGCACCCAAAACCATAAGATACCTAGGAATAAATCTAACCAAAGAGGCAAAGGATCTGTACTCAGAAAACTATAAAATACTCATGAAAGAAATTGAGGAAGACACAAAGAAATGGAAAAACGTTCCATGCTCATGGATTGGAAGAACAAATATTGTGAAGATGTCAGTGCTACCTAGAGCAATCTACACATTCAATGCAATCCCTATCAAAATACCATCCACTTTTTTCAAAGAAATGGAACAAATAATCCTAAAATTTGTATGGAACCAGAAAAGACCCAAAGCCAGAGGAATGTTGAAAAAGAAAAGCAAAGCCGGCGGCATCACAATTCCGGACTTCCAGGTCTATTACAAAGCTGTCATCATCAAGACAGCATGGTACTGGCACAAAAACAGACACATAGATCAGTGGAACAGAATAGAGAGCCCAGAAATGGACCCTCAACTCTGTGGTCAACTAATCTTTGACAAAGCAGGAAAGAATGTCCAATGGAAAAAAGACAGTCTCTTCAACAAATGGTGTTGGGAGAAAAAAAAATATGCAGAAGAAGGGCCATTTCCTTACACCACACACAAAAATAGACTCCAAATGGTTGAAAGACCTAAATGTGAGACAGGAGTCCATCAAAATCCTAAAGGAGAACACAGGCAGCAACCTCTTCGACCTCAGTTGCAACAACTTCTTTGTTTTATTCTTATAATCACCCTTACTATTATTGTTTCATTACTCATCAGGACTGATAATGATTCAGTGCTTTTGTGTGAATGAGAGAGCAGTGGTCATTCCTTGAGTAAGAAAAAAAAGAGTATATTATTTTTTTCTCATTAATAATAATTACAAGTAATACTTGCAACAAAGCCACTTCAAGTGAATTATATAAATCAGATTATTGAACATAAAATGATAGTTCAAGTTTTAAATCATAATAATTAGAAAATTTTGAATTAAATTCTTTGTTATAAAATAGTTACATGTCTTGTTGTCATGGAAACCATTTTTGAGGGATATTTTCAATGTTTACTAGTTCCCATATTTTGCTTTCTATAGAAATGGTTGCCATATTTTATAGTCTTTCTTATGACATTGTAGACTTAAGTTATTTTAAAATATATTTTAATGTTGAGAAGCTTTTGTTCTCCACTAATGATATATATTGGGAAAATTAAATAGGGCCTGATAACTACAGAGTTTTATAAATGTATCCAGCTGATTATTGCTGGAAATAAATTGCAGGACTTCAGTGGGAGACATCCTAGATTTCAGAAAACAAGTTAAGGATTTTAGTTCTGACACCATGTATCCAAGTCCTATCAACATCTTTTCCCTCACTATATTCCTCAGTTTCAGGGATGAAATTTTGTGTGGTTGTCTCACACACTTTCTTTGTTATTCTTTTTTTTTTTTAAAGATTTTATTTATTTATTTGAGAGAGAGAATGAGATAGAGAGAGCATGAGAGGGGGGAGGGTCAGAGGGAGAAGCAGACTCCCTGCTGAGCAGGGAGACCGATGTGGGACTCGACCCCAGGACTCCAGGATCATAACCTGAGCCGAAGGCAGTCGCTTAACCAACTGAGCCACCCAGGCGCCCTCTGTGTTATTCCTTATATTATGTAAGTTACTTAAAACACTGAAAGGGCAATGATGTTCTTTGGGTTTTAAAAATCTTTCTTTTGGGGGTGCCTGGGTGGCTCAGTCATTAAGTGTCTGCCTTCAGCTCAGGTCATGATCCCAGGGTCCTGGGATGGAACCCCACATTGGGCTCCCTGTTCAGCGGGAAGCCTGCTTCTCCCTCTCCCACTCCCCCTGCTTGTGTTCCCTCTCTCACTGTATCTCTCTCTGTCAAATAAATAAATAAAATATTTTTAAAAAATCTTTCTTTTGTTTCTAATATAGAAGAAACTGATTTTTAAGATATTTTTATTTTGAAATTTCAAACATACAGAAAAACTGAAAGAATAATACCATGAACATCAAAAAGCTTTTTACCCAGATCCATCAGTTGTTAACATCTTGCCCCATTTGCTTCCCCCACCCCATTATTTTGTTGAGACATTTGAAAATTGCATATGTCATGATCTGCCCTCTGATTTGCTTCTATGCCTACATGCTAAGAGCACCAACATTCTCTGACATGTCCTCAATGTCATGATCACACCTAAGAAATCCAGTAATTTAATATAACCTCATGTACACTTCATGTTCAAATTTTCCTAATTGTCTCCCAATGATCCCTTGTAGATTTCTCTTCCAGAATTCAATGGAGTTTCATTCCTTGTATTTGGTTATTACATTTCTTCACTTTTCTTTGATGTACAACATTCTCCTCCTCTTTTGTTGTTGTTCATGATACTGACATTTTTGAGGAGTTCAGGCCAGTTTTGTAAAATGCACCACAATCTGGCTCTAACTGTTATTATCCTCACGATTAGATTCAAGTACAACAGTTTTGGCAAGAATACCTCCGAGGTGAAGTTCAAACTTCCCACTGAGTCACACCAGGAAGCCTCTGAGGTCAGCTTTTCTCTTGTTGGTGATGCAACGTTTGACCAAGAAATCAATTTTGAAAATCAGCTTGGATTGTAATTAGACAGATCATGAAATTTTCAATTGAGATGTATCTTCTTTCCAGAATTTTCTACATTGGGGAAGTCGACATCAACGTCAAGAGACTCTGAGGTTCATTGAGTGTCTTCATAAATGGAAGTGAGAGAGAACCTTTACGGGATATCGAGCAGACGGGCACACCAGGGAGGAAAGTAGTAGATGCAAAGGCTCTGCAGCAGGACTGTGGTTGGTTGGCATGCTTGGGGAGCAGCGAGGAGGCCAGGGCTGAAGAGCCCTTAGAAGGGAGGAGGGCCACAGATGAGACCCAAGAGGAAGGAAGTAGATCCTGACTGGAAGGCCCCGTAAGAGCTTTAATTTGGGGCTCAATGTAATGGAAAGCCATTGAGAAGTTCTCAGGAGAGAGCGAGGTGGTCAAACTTAACCTGTTTTTCTTGTCATTTAGAATTTTTTTATCCATATTAAAAGTGATCCTTCAGACCAGAACAGACTTTTGTGATATATTCCTCTTGTGAATACGTAAAATAGGAAAGCAGTAGTGACAGAAATTATGTAAGGTATTTCCAAGACAATGTAACTACATCACAGCTGCCGCCTGGCTGACAGCAACTTAAAGACCATCCTGACTTCAGGGATATTAAAATGTCAAAAGATATGAGAGGAAACACCTGTGTACCAGCACTTTGCTTCAGAAATACAGTCCCCAGCTCTGCTGACGCCCTTTTGTGGGCCTCCCCGCTCACGTCTCCGTCCTCCCCGTCCCGCAGACATCCCCACTCCTGGCTCCTGTGTTTCCCGTGCTCTCATTTCTCTACTGTGATTCCAAACATGTGCCCTCAGCATGTATTTTCTGTCTGAATTGTTCTGTGTGTCTCCTTCCGTGACCTGCTTTCCACTCAGCGTTAGGTGAGGTGCAGCCTCGCTTCTGTGCCGGGCTGTGCTCACTGTCACTGCGGTCTGTGTCCGCTGTGTGTGCATCCGTACTTCCTCTGTCCTTCTGTTCAGGGACGTGGGCGCTCCCGGAGTTTGCTGCTAGGCACGACCTCCCTGCCAGCATCCCCGCTGGTGTCCCGGAACACCCGGAGCGTTTGTCCAGAGCACAGACCTCTGGAATCGCTGGGGCTGCGTGAGAGACGATTCGGTTCTGTTTGCTGGCAGGTCAGATGCATCCACCCCCCCCCCACCTCCCTGACCATCCCGAGGGGGCAGGAGTCCTGCCCTTGCTTGTGGCCTGAATGTCTGCAGTCACGGGCCCCAGGACGAGGAGGAGGAGGGGAGGCAGTGTGGACGGGGCTTCCCGCCAGCAGCCCAGGGAGGCGAAGCAGGGACAGCGAGGCCAGGCGGGGCCCTGGCACTGGCTCTCAGACCAGCCGGAGCCTGGGGACTCGGGCTGCAGCGCGGCGACATCACAGAATCCACTGTGTGGTCACCGCTGGGCTGTGGGACACGGACTCCAGCCGAGGACGTGTTTCATTCGTTGGTTCTTTGACCTCGGTTCCTTCACGGACCCGAAGTCAGGAAAGCCGACTGGCTCTGGGGCCACTGTGTGGCCCCGGCCGCCGCTGAGTCCTGCTCTGGCTCCTGTTGCGGGCTCTCTGGTCCCGCATGTCAGCCCCGGCCACCCTCTGCTGTCGCCTCACTGGCCCGTGTGCAGCCGCACGGCCTTAGACGGTCGCCAGCCCTCAAGCCCGCGGTGGGCCGGTGACCGCTTTGCCCCCGGCTGGCTTTGACCTTCCTCGCGGAGGAGCTGGTGCTGCTGGCCCGGCCCCGGCAGGGCCTGGGTGGGTGGTGTCAGCCCCCGCCGGCTGGGGAATGGCCAGACTCGGGGCGCTGGGGGCGCTGTGCGCCGGGGAGCCGCGTCGGCTGCCCCTGGGCTGCTCTAGCCTTTCCCTTTGTCATCGCTGGCGGGGCGGCCGCAGGATGGCTGCGGGGGTCGTGTGCGCCCCTGCCCTGTGGTGAGGGGAGCTCCCCATCCGGGGGTCCCCACCTCCCCCTGCTGCCCTCCTGGGTCTCCGCTCGGAGCTGAGACTCCCTGGCTTCCACCTCAGCTGCTCCTGTCGCCGACCCCTGCCAGGGGCACTCGCGGCTCGGCTTGCGGCCTTCGGCTGTGCCCGCCATGCCCCTGCCGGCGTCTCTGCCCCTGCAGCGGCCCCATCGTGCAGCCTGCGCGGAGGGGGAGGGCCGGGTGTGCCGCGTCAGGACCCCGGGGGGCTGTTGGGGGGGGGCTGTGCCCCTGCTCCCCCTGCAGTGCTGCCTTTGTCCCTTCCTGGGCCTGGGCCACTGCTCCTGCCCTTGCTGCCCGGGTCCGTCCCGCACCTGCAGAGGTGGGTGCTGCGGGGCCCGTGGCCGGTCCTGCCGTGGCTCACGTGCAGGCCCGTGGCCACAGCTGCGCGCTTGGTGACTGCGCGAGGGGTGGATTCGCTGGGCGTCCCATGTGCAGAGTCTGCGTGAAGGCATGTGGATTCTCTCACTACAGTGCTCTCAGGAAAGGTGGCCCCGGGCACCTTGGGAACATGTGACGATTCCTCAAGCTGACCTGAGCCTGACCGTTCTCAGGAACGCTGGTTTCTTTCTGCCACAATCTGCCGCAATCCAGCTGTGTCCATCGTGTCCCTGGCTGGGGTGGCCTGGGTTCTGCTGCACTTCCATCGAGGTCTCAGGAGTTCATGAGGTCTTCCTTGGTGACTGAAGGGGACACAGCTGAGGATAAAAGGCACAGCCAGTGGCAAGTGTCAGGGGTTGCTCCTGTTTACCCCAACCATGGGCAGATCGAGACAGAGTCCAAGGGAAGGGGCCTCTTGCCCCCTGGCTGGTCACCTGCAGGGGGCTGCTCATGGCCTGGGGTTGGTCCGGTAAACAGCATGACCCTGCGTGCGCAATGGGGCTGGCCATGCCTTGCCTGGGGCATGCATATCAGTGTCCTCCTCTGCTAATCTGGAGAAAGTCAAACACCGGTGTGTACATGAATACATCAGTCTCCCCTGCAGGCTGTCACTGCAGGTCCCTGGGGAAGTGCATGGTCATGGGGGCTGAGTGATGCAGCAACATCCACCCACTGCTCCTATCCTTTTTTTTTTTTTTTAAGGATAGCTCTGTGCCTGGTACTCGATCCATGTGGAGGTTTCTCAGACTGCAGCCCAAGCAAGAGGAGTGACTGCAACTGCTTGTGTCCCTTGGGGTCTCTGCCTGGGCTCAACATCCCCTTTTGCTCAGCCACCTTTATCCGTCTACCTTCCCCTGTGATCTCTCACCAACACTAGCCCCTTTGTCCTTGTGTCTTTGTCCTATAGCTAGCTGACCCCTCAGGACAGGATCACTGTCCCCTCCTCCAAAATGCACCATCACCTCCACAGGTGGCAGGCCCACCTTATTAGGGGAGGAGACAGGAGCCCCACTTACATGTTAATAGCATTGCTGTGGTTGCTTCGTGGGAAATAGACGTGGGAGAGTGAAGTGGAAGAGCGATTACCTGGGAGGCTTTGCAATAGTCCAGGCAGGAGATGAGGGCAGCTCGCACTCAGAGCTGGGTGTGGTGCTGATGGGGGTGATGTTGGTTGGGTTGAAAATCTATTTTGAAGAGAGGTCAAATTGAATTTGCTGGTGGACTGGATGGGGGTGTGCGTGCAAAGTCAAGGATGACTCCAGTGTTTTGGCCTCAGCAAATGGGTGAATGGTAGTGGTGTTCACTGGGACATGGCAAATTGGAGGAGGCACAAGTCAGAGATGACAGGGGATCCAGAGCTCAACATTGGACAACTGAAGTTTGAGTTGCCCATTAGACAACCAAGGGAAGCTTTACTCAGCCTTGGCAGCCTGAGATGCAGGGAAGGGTGTCGAGTGGAGATACAAATTTGGGGCTCTTCAGTGTGTAAATGGCATTTGAATGCATGAAGGATTAAGACCACTTAAGCGAGTGTAGATAGAGAAGAGGTCTGAGGATGATCCCAGGGGCACCTCTGATACTGAGAGGTCAGGAGATGGGAAGACCCAGCACAGGAGCCTGAGAAGGGGTAGAAGTAGGAGAGAGTCAGGAGGGAAGCCAAGCCAAGCCTAGCCATTTCAACTCTGAAATGCTGTGGATAGCAATGCAAGTTGCCCATTACATTTGGCCGTGTGGGGGTGCTGGAGCCTGTATAAGAGTGGGGCTAGGAGAAGGTTGGTGTGGGCTGGGAGGATGGAATTGAGAACGTGGGATGGTGGGTTGCATAACACTCTGGGGCGGGGGGGGGGTTTGGAGCTGAGAAACATGCTGCTAGTTGTAGAGGAAAGGGGATTAAAGGAGATTTTAAATACTTTAAAAACCATCTTTTCAATTTGATATAATTTTACTTTATTTTATTTTAAACACTTCTGTTGAGGTATCCTTTGCATACCATAATATTCAACCATTTTAAATGTGCAGTTCGATGATGTTTAGTAAATTTCCCCTTTTATTCAACCATCACCATAAGCTAGTCTTAGAATATTTCCATCCCTCAAATAAAAGCCTGTACCCATTTACGGTTAATCCAGTTTCTTCTTTCATCCTCAGGCGAACACTACTTTACTTTTTGTCTCTATGGATTTGCCTTTTCTGGGAATTTTGTAGAAATGAAATCATACAACATATTGTCTTTCACGTTGGGCTTCTTTCACTTAGCATAGTACTCATTCATACTATAGCATGTATCATTATTTGTTTCTTTTTACTGCCGAATGGTATTCTATCAGAAGGATATACCATATTATGTCTTTCTATTCACCATTCGCTGCGTATTTGGATTGTGGAAGATGGTTATTGAAGATGGGGATGGTATCGTTGTGCTCAGGCTGCCATAACAAAATACCACAGCCTGGGTGGTTAAACAACAGAAATTTATTTTCTTACAGTTCTGGAGGCTGGAAGTCTAAGATCAAGGTGCCCGCAAAGTTGGTATATGGTGAAACCTTTCTTCCTGGCTTGCATGCCACTTTCTCACTATGTCTTCATATGACCTTTTCTCTGTGCACCAAGAAAGAGAGAGAGAAATCTGGTGTCTCTTTCCCCTCTTATAAGATACCCATCCTATCAGATTAGGGCTCTACCCTTAGGACCTCATTTAATCTTAATTACCTCCCTAAAGGCCCTATTTCCAAATATAGTCATTGCGGGGGTTAGGGCTTCAACATGTGAATTTGGGGGTGGGGAGCATGATTCAGTCCAGAACAGGGAGATTACATCATATTTCTGTGCTGAATGAGAATGATCTAATACAGAGTTTCTCAACCTTGGCACTCTTAACCCCCCTATATCCTAGTAGCCTTCCCCCACTGGTCATGACAACCAAACATGTTCCCAGGCATCATCAAATATTTCTTGGAGGGTGCAAAATCACTCTTGGCTGAGAAGCGCTGATAGAGTAGGAAGAAAATTGATCATTCTGGAGCGAGAAAAGATAATTGCAAGAGCAAAGTCCTTGAGTAGGCAAGAGGAGATGGGATTTGGTAGTGAGAGGCCCTGGATGGCAGCAGAAATAATTCATCCACTGGGGCAGGAGGGAGGACACAGAGGCAGGTTGGGTGGTAGATTTGCTGATGGAAGGAGGTGCTAGTTTTCTTCTTACACTTGTCTTTCTCAGTGAAATCAACCATCTGTGTGGGGGCAGGACTGTGTGGCACATGCATGGCTACTGGAGAACCAACCATGTTTTACTGAGAGCACACCAAGAGAAAGAAATATTTCCTTAGGAGCTAATACCTGCTACATTCTTCCTTCTTTGAGTGTACAGCACATTGTTTAACCCACCTACCGTAGTTCAACACGTTAGAGTTCTTGATGTATGCATACTACATGATTGTAAATTACTCAAAGATGGGAAGTGTCTTGTGTATATTTGTATATCCTACAACAAATAACTCAGTCCACAGTAGTTAATAAATGTTGAATTAAAATGAATTTTCATCAGAACTATATAATCTTTACTTTCTAACGAATTTGCCTCATAAAACTAGTAACACTCCAAGAACTGGCTGGTGGAACTAGAATGTGGCAAAAACATAAGACGCATTATTAGCTATGATTTGGTGAACATTTCCCATTTTTTTCAGAATAGATTATATCAATAAAACTGTAATATAAACCAGTACTTCTCAAACTTCAATCTCCATATGAATCAGCTGATAGTGTTGTTAAAATGCAGATTCTGACTCAGTAGATCTGGGGTGGGGCCTGGGATTCTGCATTTTTCACAAGATTCCAAGTAAGGCTGATGCCCTTTATCCATGGACAACAATCTGACTAGCAAAGTTCTAGGTCCACAAAAGATTGGGTTGCATAAGGAATTGAAGAGCTTAGACAAAGAGCTAACAAGGTCATTGCTGAAGGTGGGAAGGGAGTTCTCAGGCAGACAGTGGTAAAAGAGAGAGCACACCTCACAAGTGCCACATGACTTCATCAAGCAGGGATGGGGGACATTAAGAATCAGCATCATGTTATGGGTTCAGAATCCAAAATGGCCTTGGTAGCTTGGAGACATGGAGAGAAACCAATAAAAGCAAAGTTCAGAAGAGACAAAGGGCATTGTGCTTGCAGAGGAAAGACCCAACCTGTCAAATCTACAGTGAGCAATGATAAGGTAGATGCATGTAGAGCTGAAAAATATCTAAAAATCATGTGGATCTTGGGTTGATCATGAACTGGCAAGAGAAGTGCTCTGGTTTTGAAGTCAAGTGTAAGAGTAGACCACACAATCAGAAACCACAGAGCAGGCCCCGTTATATTTAGCACTGTTTAGAACCTAGCCGGAATATGGCATCTAGTGTTGAGTTGTATGAATTGAGAAAGATGGTGAGAACTCAGAGAAGTTCAGGTGAGAGCTTCAAGAATGATTAAAAGATTGAGAAATAGGATTTAGTGGTTAGAGGAGAAGGCTGCATGGTGATTTAATAATAGTATTTTGTCCACAAAAGGGATACGTTTTGCAGGGAGTGGTGAGTAATACTTCCCTATTTCTCTTGACTGACTAAGACAAAATGCCTTTAAACTGCTCCAAGGGTGATTTTGGTTGCATATGAAAATAGTCCCTCATAAAGAGGGAAGATTGTCAGGCATTGGAATGTGCTATCAAGGGCAGCTCTTGAATATTTTTCCTCTTAGAGGCCTTTCCCTGTTTGTTGGGAATTTTTAGTGGAGCCCAACTTGAAGCCAGAGAGATGGCATAGCTGAAATTGTGAGTGTTATCCACCACTGGCACTCTGGGCCCCTGAGGACCAAAATGGTTCATAAAGTTGAAGTTGGTTATTTTCTTTCTCAGAATGTCCTAGGGATTCCTGAAAGTCCCAGGGATAAGGGATTACTCACTGGTGTCATTGCTGAGAGCTGCCAAGCCTGCTGGGCACATTCAATGGGACAAGGACCAAGGGTGTGTGTGGTAGAGTCTAGGTAGGGTTCCAGGTGCTTCAGACTTGTGATCTATGCTCTGGTGTCTCAGAGTCAGCCAACAACACCACCCCAATGAAGTGGAGTCCTACCTGGTGGACAGCTAGCCTGAAACACTGAGACCAAATCAATGTTTTATGGTAGGATTCACATACAGCATATTCATATGGGTACCCAGAAAGTAATACACATGGATGTAATGGTCAGATGGGTGAAAAACAGGGTGTGGTGGGGGCTGGAGAGCTCATTCTAAAGGAGATAGCAACTGATCAGACCCAAATGATTGCTGCTGTTTAGGAGAGATGGCCCCATATCATCAGATCTCCTGGGCCTTCAAGAGAAGTCAGATGTTTGGATATTTAATACTGATATTTTAATTTAAAAATGTATCTGTAAATAATATGGGAGGCCTGGGTGGCTCAATCAGTTGAGCATCCAGCTCTTGGTTTTTGCTCAGGTCATGATCTCAGGGTCCTAGGATCGAGCCCCGAGTCTGGCTCCAAGCTCAGCAGGGAGTCTGCTTGACAATTCTCTCTCTTTCTTCCCCTGCCCCTTCCCCCTACTCTCTTTCTCTAAAATAAATGAATACATCTTTTAAAAAATGTATTGGCAATTAATAAAAATTCTGGAAATCCCCACATGGGCCAACACCAGGCAGACCAAGCAAATGCAGCTATATCTGGATTTGATCTGTAGGTTCTGGGTCAGATGCCTCCAATATAAACTGAGAACTGATCCGTGACTCATAAGAGAGAACCAAGGGGAGCTCAAACCCAGAGGGACAGTGCCAGCCACAGTATCGTGGTTTTGCCCTGCCCGCCCAGAGCCAATATTACAGAGGTTCTCTGGTATGACTTTTATTAGTTGGGGGAGGTACTTAAACCAGATGTTTCACTCTGAATTAACTGGATAGGTGCAGCTTTGTAGATCTCTAAGTTCACCTCTAAGGTATCACCTAACTGCCCCTTCCCACATAAAAGATACAAAACAATGTCCAACAGTCAGAGATACCCAATCTTCTGGATGCTAACATCATCTTCCCTTTAGGTTTGGTCATTGTCATGGCAAAATGCATCAGGTTGCTTCCTGAAGACCTGTGGACATGTTTGGGATGAGAAAGCCCCACCTTGTCAAGAGCAGGCATTCTGAGCAAAAGCAGGTAGAAGCTGGGAGCCAGTCATCATCATAAACTGAGCACCTTACGAGAAAAATGCTGCCAAGTTCTTGCTCATAGGACATGTTGAGGTAGTGGTTGTTGGCTGCCCCTCTGGGTGTAGAGCACTGGGGAGGAGATGTGGCAGGGGGAGGAAGCTAATCTTGCCTTCTCAGGGCTCTGGCACACAATGATGATGTGCTGGTTTTTGTTTGTTGTTGTTTTGTTTTATGAATGGCCATTAAATAGTAAGATTTTACTGAGGATCACTTCTTGAAGTCTTCAGTGGATTTATAGTTTGCTGGGTGCTGGGAGCCTAACGTCACAGGAACTCCATGATTCTTGCTTCCAAATTATTTGCCTTGGGAAGAGCTGGACAAGTGAGACAACAATTTCTATTCTGCTCAATTCATGGCAATGGAACATTCGAAGTGTTTTATTTTCATTTGTTTTCTTTTCCTTGTATTTTATGAGATCAAAATGAGACAAAGAGACTGATAAGATGTCTCTGAGTGTTCTTTTTGCTACTGGGAAAGAATTTTGTCTTATTTCTGTGTTCAGTAGAAATAATTGTAAATTCTGAGCTGAACAGAATGCCCTCACAAATGACAGGTTCAAGAATAATTTTATCATGGTTGCATAGTTTTCTTTGGCCTGAAAAATATCTAATTGGTTAAATGCTAGCCTGTTGCTAAAATGGACATACCAGTGGATAATCTTTAGGGGGAGAAATTGTTCCACACAATTACAGAATTACAGAATTATTTCTTTATTCATGAAATAACTGAGTGTCTAGACATTGACCTGTATATTCTAAGGACATGAAGTCTTTGTTCTCAAAAGTATATAGTAATAATAACTGTTATTATTATTATTATCACTGAAGTTTTATCTTTTTTTTAAGATTTTATTTATTTATTTATTTGAGAGAAAGAGAGAGAGAGACAGAGAAACAGCATGAGAGGGGAGAGGGTCAGAGGGGGAAGCAGGCTCCCCGCTGAGCCGGGAGCCCAATGTGGGACTCGATCCCAGGACTCCGGGATCATGACCTGAGCCGAAGGCAGTTGCTTAACCAACCGAGCCACCCAGGTGCCCTGAAGTTTTATCTTGTGCCAGATCCTGTACACACAATTTTGTTTAATTGTTCCAACAATCCTTTTTGAAATCATCAAGATTATTATTTCCGTTTTATGGATGAAATCTGAGACTGCAAGAAGGTGCCTAAGGCCACATAACTAGCAAGTGGCTGGACAGGGATACTTTGCCATCAAGGCTTATAATTTAACCACTGCTATATCCTGTTCCCTTTAGGTATAATATGAGAGATGAAACTTGCGCACAAGTAAAAACAAAGCATTACTGATGGCTCCAATCAGAAGTAACTTCTTGTTCTCAGAGACAGATTTTTCAGCTATCCTTGAAACTGCAGTGTTTATCCTCTGACGGGGAACTTGACTTCTGAAAACAACCCAAAGTCCTTGGCACCAAGCCTAGTGAATATGATGTTTAATACCACTTCTAGTCTAAAATGTGGTGAGACTGAAGTATTATCACTGGCTTGAAAATGTTGCCAAATGAGGTGTTTAGAAATATTTTATTCAATGATAGAAGAAAGTATTGACTCTCTGGAGGCAACTATTGTGAAGGGAACTTGAAGATGCATGCATGGTTCTGGCCAGTGAGGATTTTCCCATCTTGCTCCAACTTCTTTGTATCCCTGGCCCTAAAGGAGTAAATGACCTCCCCATGTACTGGGCACAGCATTGTGGTTCCATAAGCAGCATATTGATGGATTGATTGCGTGATGGCATGACATCATCTCTTGTGAGTCAGAGAGTACCAACTCACCTCTCTTTTTTTATTCTTTGGAGCAAGGGCTGAGCTCTGGCCCAGGGTTCAAAACTTCAGGTTGGTTCTCACGAGCATCTCTTCCAGCTCCCTCTTACTCACATTGGCTGGGAATCTGGGCTCTTTCTGGACTTCTGAAACTACTCTAGGGTCATGGCAAAAGGACAGTGCTAATTGTAGCCTTCCTTCCCTCTGCATCCCACCAGAGAGAAACAACTACTTCAAGTGGCCAGCCAGATGTTAAGTCTTTTGCTTCAAGAACCTTCCCTACAAGTATGCCTTACTTGAAATGTCAAAGCATCTACCTTTTGTTCTGTCTTTTTGTCAAGAGTTCTTAATCTGTGACCCACATGACTTATGGCAAGTTTCTTAACCTTCCAAGACTATCCGTCCTCATCTGTAAAATGGTGGCGATGAAGGAGGTAGGGTCATAATGATATCTACCTCAACCAGTTGCTATTTGAAATGTACAGATTTGGCTGCTTGACTTGGCTGGAATCCACCTTCTAATTTGGGCAAGCAACTTTTCTGAACCTGTTTCCTTTACCTATACAGTTGAAACAATGCTTCATATGTTACTGTTTTGTTGTGAGGATCAAGGGAAAGAATATATGGACAGAATTAATTCAAATCCTGAAATACAGAAAATGCTCAATATTAATTGTGTTCTCTTAGAAACCCACTGATGGCTTTAGAGGGATACAATCCATGAATCTTCTGAAATTATATGCAAATATTTACGTATGTATTATGTGTACATTTTCTGGGGCACATTTCCATAACACTCATCTGATTCTCAAAGAGTTCAAGTCTCTTCCCTCCAGACCACCAAAGTTGAGAACCACTGCTTTGGATGCTTAAAAATGAAAAACTCCCAAATACCCTAGTCACAACCTCCAGAATGGGGTTGAAAATCAACCCTCTCCATGTTCTATCTCTTGTGATTGAACTTAAAACCTTGATATTGATTCTATTCTCAGCCTATGTCCAGCTCCTAAGCCCACACCTTTTCTTCATGGCCATTTATTATTTGTGTGTCTATTGTGTATTGTGGCCATCTGCTTTTCTGACTAGACTGTAAGCTCTTTGAAGGTGGGGACTTAATCATTATTCTGTCCCCCAAAACAGGAGGCTAAGCACAGCTCTAAACCAGATGGGTGCTCTGAAAACCCACCTGAGATGACTGAAGGTGAAGTAACCAGAGGTCCGGGTTTGCCAGAACCATGCATGGAGAGACCTCCAGGAGCCATCACTCTGCAGCCCAAGTTGAGAGAAGAATTGAGAGAAGACTTGAAACATTCAGACCCAGATTCTGGTTTTAGGCTGAACTAATTTCCATTCCCTGGTGGGACAACAAGTTTTTCTCCAGTATGATTGCTGGGACAGGCTGGGACAGGTTGGTAAAATGTTGAAATAACAACCTGGCTTGCAGATGCATTGGCTAGCTTTGCTTAGGCAATTTTGGTGGAAAGAGAAAAAGGTAGAATAGGTAATGCCTGCTCTGCATTAAAAAAATATAATTGTAAGTTGGGCTAAAAGGAAATCTTTTTCTTGGCTTACCCAAATGATTCAGGGTAAATTGGTGGATTTTTGGTCAGTAAATCTGGACTGTTGCCATGATATTCTGCTCAACTCAGGAAAATGGATTTTGGAACTTAAGAATTTAAGTAGAGGGAAGAGAGCTTTTTAAGGGAAAAGAGCTGTTCAAGTACTAGCAATTAGGTTAAAAAAAAAGTGAACCAACTAACTTGGGTAAAATACAGAGCAAGCATTACCTTTTCTGTTTCTATCTCTTCCTACCATCTTTCTTCAGAGCCATAGCAGTGAGAAGACCTATTTGTTGTTATTTTTCCCCCAGAATTTATGTATCACATCAGAAAAGGTGAGTTGTCATGAAACCCTTGATTTCCCTACACTTTTTCAAATTATCAATTTTCCTATTAAAAAGTCATGTAAACATTCATAAGAATCTGAAGACTAAGAGAAAAAATTCACTTAAAATCTGGCCACCTATAGGGGCGCCTGGGTGGCTCAGTTGGTTAAGCGACTGCCTTCGGCTCAGGTCATGATCCTGGAGTCCCTGGATTGAGTCCCGCATGGGGCTCCCTGCTCGGCAGGGAGTCTGCTTCTCCCTCTGGCCCTCCCCCGTCTCATGTGCTCTCTCTCATTCTCTCTCTCTCAAATAAATAAATAAAATCTTTAAAAAAAAATCTGGCCACCTATAGTCATGTAATCCCTTACTCACTATTAACATTTTTAAAGTATTTCTTCCTTGTGCATATAACTTAAATATTATAATGCTAATTTATGTATAAGTTTGTATCTTGCAATTTCCACTTAACCATTCACCAACATATATTTCTTGATGAGCTATGGTCTTTATAACCATCAGGGTTAGTGGTTGTATAACATTTTATTGAGTACATGTACCATACTCTCCTACTGATGAATATTTAGATTGTTTCCCTGGTGTGCTGTAATATCAAATGCCACAGTGAACATCTTAGTGCATGAAAGTTTTCTACAGTTTGAATGATTTTCCTAGCATGGTTCCCAGAAGTAAAATCAGCGTCCTGGATCAGTGAGTATAAATGTCTCAATGCTCTTGATGTGAATTCCCCACTGCTTTCCAAAAGGTTTCTATCACCTTATCCTGGCAGCAGCAGCAGGTGAAGGTTCCAGGATTTTCAGCAGAGTTTTTATTTAAATGGTGATATAAACTACCTGAACTGGTCTCCTGATGAGCTGTTACCCCTAGGGAACAGGTAGGAGGAGGTAGGAATACCTCATGGGTCACCAAAAAAAAATCTAGAATCATGATCTCACCTTCTCTCCTCCAAGAGGATCCCCTTTGCTTGTGGACCAGAATGAAGTTGAGCATTCTAGAGCACTAAACCAGAGAAGGAAGGGGGAGACTATAATTCGGCCTGCAATTAGACTCTTGAGACAAGCTGTTACCCATTGTTGCTTCTTGTGTGGTCAATTGAATGTGGAAGGGAAGTTTCTGTTTTCTATCAGGTCTCAGTTTTTCTAGGACCACTTTATTGGGCTAGTGGTCCAAGGAAATCAATATTTATTGTTCCGCCAATTATGTCCATAGATAGGTACTACTGCATCCCAGTATCTAGAAGACTGTCTGGAGGGAGTAGGTATTCAACATATATTTGTTGAGTGCAAGAATGAGTGGATAGTAGAATGGGAGCTAGCAGGGGCCTTATTTTTTTTTTTTTTGAGGCATGTGGCTGACATTGCTCTTTGCCAACCAAACCCCTCTTCTTCCTTATCAATTGAACTTCCATTTTATTTGTGGCTACAGTGTACCAGTGAAATATCTCATTTCCCCAGGCTTCTTGCATCTAGGGAAGATGAGTCTGAGGGCTATGTGACACAGTTTGGATCAATGGGTTGTGCAGATATAATCCCAGAATTTCTGAGAAAGCTGCTTTTCTTCTTTCTTGTTTTTCTCCTCTTTATTTTTTGTGAGCTTGGAGGTGGAAGGGTTATCTTACCACCAAAAGATGACAAAGGTGAGGATGAAGTCACGAGCTAAAGAAGACAGAGAATAAAAAGATGGCAAGCTGGGATGCCATCGTGCGGTTGCTGCACCAGCCCCAGGCATAACATTTTTGAGAAAGTTAAACCCTTTCTCTATAAGCCACGGTGGTCGGGTTTTCATGACACATAGCTGAATGCCATCCTTCCTATACGAGGAACTTGAGACCCAGGGAGTTTCATCTTGCCTAAAAGGTCACAATGACAGTGTGGGCCAGAAATAAGACCAGGACCCAGGTCTACTTAGTTAAACCAACCCTCTGATTTCCCCCAACACTTCTTTCTGGTGGTACCAATTTTAGATTGGAAGTGTTCCCAAAAGTACATTGAGATTAAATACATTTTCAAGTATTTTTGGAAGAGATTTGATACATATCTTGATAAATATTGGTTTCTGACTGATTTGGTAGACAAAGCGTACCTGAAGACACTTATGAACACAAAAGTTTTACTTTTCTAATATACGCTCTAGTCTAAATGTGAGTTCTTTGAAGGATATTTACTTAGTAGAAGAGAAAATAAAACACCAAGAGGGTTTTCTTTTCTTTTCTTTTTTTCTTAAGATTTTATTTATTTATTTGACAGAGGGAGAGAGAACACAAGCAGGGGGAGCAGCAGGTAGAGGGAGAGGGAGAAGCGGGTTCCCTGCTCAGGACCCTGGGATCATGACCTGAGCTGAAGGCAGATGCTTAACCGACTGAGCCACCCAGGCGCCCCAAGTGTTTTCCTTCAGATTCCCATTACCCATGTTAACTCTGCCCTCATATTTCATAGAAAATCGGAAATCAGATCTGATAAATTTGATTTGGGATTTGATATTTCAAAACTTTGACAAAGCCTTCCCTATTTTTTTATATTTTTTTATTTTTAAAGAAGTCAGAAAAGGCTGGAGCTACAAGTGCCAGTGTGTATTTTCTTGGTGTTCTCTCACTGTGTTAAAGTATGGACCCTTTGGCAATATTTCTCAAAGAGTTGCTTTTAAATGACATTTGAAAAGCATCTACACTGTTCTCATAGTTTAGTTCCTGGATAAATAGTCCTCTATGGAAGTGACTTATGGAAGAGACTAGATAAAAGAGAGAATGAGGGTCAAGTTCATGTGGTGTCTCATTTGCTGAGATGACTCAGCAGGGAAGCATTTCCATAAATCAATGTAAACCACAGAGAAAACTGTTCCTGAGTCTTGCACTTGGTGCATTTGTCAGCAACAGGTAATTTCCCAAAAGTAGAATAAAGCAAACCAAATGTTTTAGTCCATTCTTTGAGAGTCATACTAAATTTCAGATAACAGTGTAAGAATGTGGTGCAGATAGTCCCATCAATACCCTACTCCTTACTATATTCATTAGTCAATTTCAACTTTTTAAATGTAGTTGCAATCACTTTCACTGTTAGTGTTTGTATATTAATACATATGTCAGATAACTTCTTCCAACTGCATGTTTACTCAATCTGTTCTTCTTTTCATATTCTTCACTGGCCACAAGTCCAAAGTCATGGGACACTGAATAGCTCTTTACCTTTGTCCTGTTCTTCCACTGTAACTGAGAAGTTGTGCCAAAAATGAGACCATGTTTGGGAGTGATGCTGGTGTTGCTGCTGCCATGTTGCTCTCAGCCATGGATACAGTCAACATGGAGAATGGCAAAGTGGACAAATGGAAAACCCGTGAGGACATACACCACTGATCACACTGCATCTGGAACATGGCTTATCTCTGGATTCCCAGTTATGGGGGACAATAAATGTTCTTCTGGTTAAACTAGTTGAATCAGTTGTTTATGTGTGGCAGCCAAGAGCACTGATACATTTAGGAAGGGCTGAACAAACCCTTGAATCAGCCCAGCCAACCATCTGTGATGTCACATTATCTGGCAGCCCACAGGAACAGCCTGTCCAAACCACATCCATTCATTACAACTTAAAAAATGACAACTGCTGGTAACCCTGCAGGCCAGGGCCACCAGATTTAGCAAGTAAACACAGAAGATGCCCAGTTAAATTTGGATTTCAGATACACGAGGAATAATTTTTATAGCATAAGCATGTCCCATGCTTTTTATAGCATAAGCATGTCCCAAATATTGCATGGGACATACTAATACTAAAAAATTATTCCTCGTGTATCTGAAATCCAAATTTAACTGGGCATCCTGTATTTTGTCTGGAAACCCAACTGTAGGCTTCTGGGAGGACTTCTGAGGTGCTTGTAGGGGTGCTTGGGTCCTGGCCATTCTGGGGTCCTGAAACCATATTTGTCTGGGACTCATTTTTAAAGACCGTTCTCTAGGTGAGCCATTTCCCAAGTTAATGAGGAATGACAGTGTTTCTCATTGGACATTGGGCCCTTCCTTGGTGGGGTCAAGTGAGTCTTCTGCTCCCTGTCCCTCCTTCTCTGCCCCGTTCTCCACTTTTTGTCACATGCCCTTACCCAGTTTCCAGGAACCTAGAGCTTCTCCTGATGTTCTTTGGCCATCAGAAACTCTCCTGGGTCTGTGGGCCAAGTGTGCTCCGGAATTACTTCTTTCTTCCTTCCTTCTGCACAACCCACCCTCACCTCAGGTGACCACCAGGAGACATGATGTGAATCGCTGACAGATGGACTGGCCTCCTCTGGGAGCATCTGCTCTTTGGCTTCTTTGCGGGAATGTTTCTCCGACTGGTCTCATGGAAAGCAGCATGGAAAAGTGAAGCCTTCCGGGCAACAAGTGGGAGTTTTATTGCCCCAGAAACTCTCAGCCTCTGGCATCTGCTCCTGGATTCTGGCATTTTATTCTGCGATGATCTTGGCTTGGGAGCTAATCGGGACCGAGGCCCTACCTCTGGAGTCACCAAAGGGGGAATGGTGCCCTCTCCATGGCAACCTCAGTCAGCCCTTCATGGAAATGAACAAGTTTCCTTTTCTCTTTAGTTGAGATGAAAGTACACTCTTAAAAAGGAACTTTCCTTCTTAGAAAATGGAGGAAAATTAAAGCAAAGCCAAGAATCAAAAGCATATAAATGGCTGTTTGCAGTGATCACTTTCTAGTCCTCACTCCCCACCCACACAGAACAGCCTGCTTGGCACAGTCACAAGGAAGTCAGCCTTGGACTTTAGGCATTTCTTCAATTCTCCTGGACCCGATGAACACCCTGAGATAAAATCGGGTGGTGCTTTCTGAGGTGTGACTTTCATTTGCTCCCTGTACCTGCTCCCACCTCCTACAGCGGGTCCCACTGCACCACCCCAGACCTCAGGGACCCTTTGAGTGGAGGGTCCACCCTTCTGAGTAGAGGAAGGACTTCCCCTTCTGGCTCTGAAGGACTCCTCTCCCTGATCCCTTGCCCTCCTGGGCCCTTTGGTCCTGCCCTGGAAGTCCCCATGGCTCCATCTCCCTTTTGATTTGTCTGGCTTGGTCCCTTCAGTGAGGGTTTTTGTCCTCCCCAGAAGACTCCAGGGCTGCCTGGAAGGTGTGCAGCCCTGAAAGCAGCCTCCATCTCTCCTGGGATGTGTCTCCTAGTTTCCTGCCTCAGCCAGGAATAGACTCCCCTGCCTTCCCATGTCTCTCATCAGCTCCTCTCTCCTGTGGCCCACCCACTAGGTTCCCCCCACGTTTGGTTGGTGAGAAGTTCTGGCCCTTATTTCATTTGCTGCAAAGATAAAGATCTCAATTACAGATGTCATAATCTTCAAAGAGCAGCACTGAAGTATTATGTTATTTGGTTACTAAACATGTCTGGTTCCCTTCCCTGGGGTCATAATGGTAGTAAGAGGGTGCCAAGAAAAACCAGTTTGTCAACAAGAGAAGTTGGGAGATTCTCCAGAGTTCTAATTCCCATTCGACCACCATATATCGAACATCTACATAGTGATCTAATTTACTCCTTTTAAGAGATTTTTTAAAGATGAGGAAACTAAAACATTCATGTATCCCTTACCCCTGACCCATGGAACTATCATCCTCAGGTGTGTCTTCATTATGGGCTGAATTATGTCTCTCCCCAAATTCATATGTGGAAGCCCTAATGCTCAGCTCAATGCCTCAGCATGTGACTGTAATTGGAGATACGGTCTTCAAAGAATAATTAAAGCAAAATGAGGTCATAGGGGTGGGCCCTAATCCAATGTGACTGGTGTCTTTATAAGAAGAGGAAATTAGGACACACACACACACACACACAGGGTGAAAATCATGTGAGGACGCAGGGAGAATGTGGCATCTGCAAGCCAAGGAGAGAGGCCCCAGAGGAAACAACTCTGCCGACACCTTGATCTCAGATTTCCACCCTCCAGAACGGTGTGTGAGTAAATAGAGTTCTCTTGTTTAAGCCACTCAGGCCATGCTACTTTGTTTTGGCAGCACTAGCAAACTAAAATGGCCTGTTCTCACACATCAAGGTCATCATGAGGTCTCGTATGAGGCTTCTGGTGGTAGATTGTGAGGGAAATGGACAGGGGCTAGGGATAATCCAAGGCAGCATTCCAGGTGGGATTACTCTATCCTTGCCCAAGACCACATGCCCTCCTTTCAAAGCCCTATGTTCACATAGTTGCTGCCAAGTCCCAATCATAGAAAGGTCAGGCGGGAAGAAAGGGGAGGTCGGTTTGAGAAGACACGTGAAGGATGTTCCCTGAGCAGTATACCAGTGGTGTGGGATCTTGCTTCCCAAATTTTATAAAGGTTACACTTAGGACTTAAAAAAAAAATCCATAGAGAGAATAGAAGAAACAAAGTAAAATAGAGGGAAGGAGGGAAAAACCCTCATTCATAGTAGTAATATCACCTCCTATTTGCAAAATACACTACACGTTACTAAACACTTAACACCGATGGCCATTATCAATGCTGTTTAGTGAACAGAACAGCCATTCTTCTCCCCACTCTACAGGTGAGGCAAGTGAAGGTGAATGTCTTGCCCAAAGGCATTCAAAGGGTAAGACATGGGGATGGAGCCCAGATTCTGCCCCTGGAGCTGCACAGTGTTCAGTGCACATGCTCCTGCTGTCCATTTCTCCTGTGGCCCCTCCCTTGGTGAAAATCCTGAGATTTCCCCATCCCCGCCCTGGTGGGGGTGAGCTGAGGGCTGGGGTCCCAATGGTTGTGTCTGCCTCTGAGAACCTACCCGCCGTTCCCTGAGCTCTTTAGCTTTCCCCTCTTCTCTACAGAGAGAAGAATGTGATTTTGCCAGGTCGACAGCAATAACACCCACTTTTGACAGCCTTCAAGTCCTCCCAGCCAGAAGCCAAGCAGAAAGTCAAAGCTGGCTGTGTTTCCACCACCCCCAGGGTGACTCTGTTTAAAATTAAAGCTCGGCATGTTTTCTTTTTTTAATTCACAATTTATTGTAAGGGGAGAAGAAAAGCTCTTGTCCTAGTGATTAAGTTTTCAGAAGGATCACCTTTTAGCAGGACTCTAGCAGAGTTGCTGCTGGAAGGCAGCGGTATTTAAAGAATGTGAGCTGGAGTTCTTTCTTCTAAGTCCTTTTTATTTCATTTGCACGGTGCGAAGGCATTTGTCATGAGAGGGGCATTTCATAGCTATCAAGTCAAGTGCAACTGGTAAGCAACAGACTGCCATTGAGGTGAAATAATTTCTGACACTTAATGGTTATTAATATGGAAAGCTGTCCATCACCATCCATGCTTCTTGCTGCTCAGGGCTTTCTGCTCTTCAACTATGGCAGAGAAAATAACTGGGTTGGGGTTTGGAAGCTGCTTCTGGGAGCCACAGTTAGGTATTATCTGGTTGCTAAAGTTGCTTCTTGGTTAAGTGCTAGTTCCAACCTTCCTGGGGCCATGTTTCCTTTAGGGAAACACAGGAATCCCCTGTTCTCCTCATAGCCATGCCCCCCCACCCCTCCTGGGCAACTATGTTGTTGCAAATCAGGACTTCTTGTGATTTGGGTGGAAATCTGGGAAGGCTCAAGCTCTGGCCCAAATAAATCAAATAGAGTAAATCCTCAGTGTTAAGAGCCATCTCCTCTCCATTAATTTGAAATTTGTGATCATCTAGGCTGGAATGAGTTAGATACAAAAAAAGGTGTGGCGGACAGACTCTAAGGTGGTTCCTGTGATTCCCTCCCTTGATGTTTGTGTCTTTGCATAATCCATTCCCCTTGATTGTAGGTGGGTTCTGTGATGTGCCACTAACTGAGAGACCAACAAGACTATGTTATGACTCTGTCCTCCTAGCCGACTCATCTCACTCTCCTGCTGGCCTTGAAGAAGCCAGCTATGTGTTGTGACTGCCTATGGAGGGCTTGTGGCAAGGAACTGCTGTGGCTTTTAGCAGCGAACAGCAGCTTCTACCTGGTTGCCGGCAAGCAGTGTGAAGCTCTCAGCCCTATGACCACAGGAAATAAATGCTTCTAACAACCTGAGAGAGCTTAGAAGCAGATTCTTCCCCTGCCAAGCCTCTAGATGAGAACAGAGACTGCCTGTCACCTTGACTGCAGCCTATGACCCTGAGCAGGGACCCAGTTAGACCCTAAAGCCCAGATCCCTAATGCCCAGAAACTGGGAGATAATAAATGTGTGTTGTTTAAAACTGTTAAGTTTGCAGTCATTTGTTATGCAGCAGTGGATGACTAGTACAAGGGATTTGTGGAGTGAAAGAGTAAAGAATGCAATGTCCCAGGGGTGTCATGTAGCCACTAAAGAAGACAAGCTACGGAAGCCCTTTTGGAAGCACCATTTGCATTAAGGAAGAGGCGACTGCTTGGGCTTCTTAGCCTATCCTTTAAAGAAGATGTGACAGAAATGCTTCAAAGAGGATCTGGGGAAAGCACTGGGTTTGTCACTTCCTGGATGGGCAGTCCTGTGGAGAGAATAATTCCAGCAAAGACTGTGATAAGTGCCGTGGTCGTGGTGGGGAGTGTGCCAGCCTACATGATGCCCAGAAGGGAGCCACTGTGGCTGGAGTGGAGTGGGCCTGGGGCAGGTCAGGGAGGTTAGGGATGGGACTGGGGAGGTCACAGAGACCCAGGAAGCCACCATAAGGACTTTCGTTCTGACTGAGTGGCTTGGGAAGCTGTTCAAATGGTTTGAGGAGTCGTGGGAGAAATGGCATGACCTGATACATTCTAAGCCCACCTGTACTTTCAGTCTCAATTTGTGAGTGTGTAGGAGAAGGCAGAGGCCTGGTGGCAGAGATTTTGATTCTCTTCTGTGCCCCTCACGTGACTTAGTGTGACGTCTGACATATTAGCTGTCCAGTGTTTGTTGGATTGAATTGAATGTATAAGCCATCCATTATTGCTGTAAGATTTTTTAAAGATTTTATTTGCATTTATTTATTTATTTGAGAGAGAAACAGAGAGAGAGTGCATGCATGAGTCGGGGGGGGGGGAAGGAGCACAGGGAGAAAAAGAGAGAGAATCACAAGCAGACTCCATGCTCGGTGCAGAGCCCAACACAGGGCTCGATCTCACGACCCTGAGATCATGAGTTGAACCAAAATCAAGAAGCTGATTGAGCCACCCAGGCACCCCACTGTAAGATTTTTTAATATTCTGAAGAGTTTAAGTCCAAATATTTGCATGGCACTTAACTGGTTTATCAGAGCCATTGACATAACTGGTGAAATTAAAGGCAAACTATGTTGATGAGTAGGGTGTTTATGGTTTTTTAATCATCCCCAAATTTCATGGACAAGAAAACAATGAGCAGGTGTTATCTCAGGTGGGTGAAGAGCACCCCCTCCCTTGCCTGGTGATGTTAAAGGGGATGGAATAGGACCTTTTCTCCTTGTGTGTGTTGGGAGGTGTGCGGTGTCCTCTCCTACAGGAGTCTTGTGAAGCTTTGCCCATAGCATCTGCTACTGAAACCATTCATCAAGTTTACCTTGTGACTTCCACTCTGTTGTTATTTTGATTGCTATATTTGTTTTTTCCCCAAGAAGGGTCAGGATACTAGAGGAACCCATAGGACTGGTAACATATTGAAGTGTATGAACAGTTGAGTAGCTAAGGTATGTGCGATGATGAATTCTACCTGTTGACTAGGCTAGGCCATAGTACCCGAGCGTTTGGTCAAATACCAGTCTAGATGTTGCTGTGATGGAATAAACACACATGGAGTAAAGCTGATTACCCTATGTATTGTGGGTGGGCCTTGTCCAATCAGTTGAAGGCCTTAAGAGAAAAACCTAGGTCCCTAAGGAGGGAGTTCTGCTTCTGCACTGCTCTCAGATGCAAGACTGTGGTATTACCTCTTGCCAGATTTTCCAGCCCACAAGCCTGCTGTGCAAATTTTGGACTTGCCAGCCCCCAGTCGTGTGAAGCATTTCCTCAAAAAACCTCTCTGTATATAGATATAGATATAGATATTTAGATATAGATATAGATATATAGATATAGACATATAGATATCCTATTGACTCCATTTCTCTGGGAAACCTGACTCATACAGTGTGAAAATTCCAAGACTGGAAGTCTGTCTACTTCTCCCCCTCTCCTTGAAGATTGGTCTAGGGGTCTCATGTCAACCTGGAGTGAAGCATGGGGTATCTCCTACATGAGGAGGCATTGTCTGAGTGAGGGTAGGTTGAGGTGTACCACCCCCAAACAAGTCCTGGTGTTGCCAGCTTTGTGAGCGGAATACTCTAAGGCAAGCTTCTCAAGGTAACATCCTAGCCAGTACTGGGGCCCTCAGTGGTTTGGTCTCCAACTGTCCCTCACCTCCCCTGGTCCCAGGGGGTCCAGACTCTTGGTAAACCAGGGACCTACTCTTTCCTCCGATGTGAGCTTCCCCAAGGACCCTTTCTCTCTGCCCTCTACCCCTCATTAATGGTGCCTCATTTCAGAGGAGATCTGATAAAGCTAGGGACAAAAAGGTATACGAACTTTGCAATCTCAGCATCTGTCCTGGGGAAGAATGTATAGGTGAAAAGGGTCTCCCACTGATCGATTTACATGGAGGCATTTTGTGATCATGTTTAGTTGTCCTGGCTCCCTTCCAACCAGGATGAAAAGGCATGGAGCCATGCTGGTTATATTCAGGGCTAGCTGCATATAGTCACCCCCTCCTTGGGGTCTCCCCTTTTTTTAAGCTCCAGCTTCAATGAGTGACAACAAGGAGAGTGTGATCAGCCCAGCCAGTGCTGGAAGCTAGGGTGTCAGGTGTCTAGTCTGGAAACGGGTGATTTCTTGTGGGTCTTCAGTGCTGAGTTACACTACCAGCTGCATGCTACACTGATACTTCCTAGGGAAACTGTCCCACACCAGCAGGGATTCTGTCCCCAAGTTCTCTCTGCCTAGTGACCATCCCTGGTGGCAGGAAGAGTACTGGTTGGAGTAGGAAACTTGCTGTTCGCTCTTTTTAAAAAACATGTTTCCTAAATGATGAGACCAGTAGAATCTACCCAGGGGAAGGTTCCTGGAGTTGGCCCATACTCTTACCCAGAAGTATTTCCTCCTGTTGGGAAATGGACTGGCCAGCTGGCAGTATCCAAGTAGATTCCTGAAGGGCAAAGTGTCCTGCCACTTCTCTGGACTGGACTCATCCCACCAGAGCCCTCCCTCATTGTCACATCATCATCACTGGAAGAGAGTCAGAGACCTGGGGGATAGCTTTTTTGATTCTTCTCCCTCTCCTCTGGGGCCATCTTGTCTGTGTTCCTGTGGTTTAAGGATCAGTGTGCTTGAGCCTGGAAAATGGAGTATGGCTGCATCTGTCCCCAGTGCTGTGGCTGGTGTGACTTACATGAATCACTGAGTCACACTGATGTCCAAGCTGCCAGTGGGCAGCTTGCCAGTGAAAAATAACCACATTTTCCTTCTGAAAGGACAAGAGTGACTGTTCTTTTCATGGATTGACATAGATCAACCTATTCAAAATGCTAAAAGATGATGCATCTTTGCAAATAGATATTGCATTATAAAGCCAACTCAGCTCTTCAGTGGCTTCAATTAGTGCTTGGCGCAGCATGGAGGACAGAGGAGAGTGACATCCAAACAGCCAGCTAGCCAGCCAGCGGTCTGGAGAGTCTCCTACCTCTTGAATTATAGTAGCACCATTTATAAGAGAAGGGGAGAGAGACAGAAAGAAAGAGAGAAACCAAGAAAGAGAAAGAGTCAAGGAAAGACAGAAAGAGGGAGAAGCAGAGATGGAGAGAGAGGGAAACAGAAAAAGAGGGAGAGTCTTACTGTCAAGGATGGGGAGGGATGGATGGGGAAGGGTGGGGATGGGGAGCGCCTCTGCTCTAGGAGCTGTAGTCCAGGTAGGAGTCCCTCCATTTCTCCTTTTACCCTCAAACCAGCCAGGGAAAAATCCCTGTGGCAAGTGCACAGATGATCTAAGGAAGTGGCCAGTGGAGAGAAAGAGGGTTTCTTCCTTACTGGGTGCTTTTTCCCTCTCAAATCATGGCTCATTCAAGTGAGCTTTCCATGGCCGTGGGACCCACTGGGCAGCTACTTCTTTGCATCAAGAACTAGGTTGTCTCCATCTTCACTACAGCTGAGAGCCACATGTGCTCAGCCTTGTCACTGCAGGATGAACAGGCAGCAGAGCCAGGGGGCCTGAGTTCCACGCCCTGAGCGCTGTGGCCTCAGTGGCTGGCCTCTCTCCATCAGGCCATCATGGGCAATGCACACTGGTTCCTCTGGCATGAGGAACGCACAGATCAAGCCCCACTCTCACTCCTCCAGCACCTGGGACAGCTCGCAAGGCAGCACCAGGGCTCTCAGCTACTGCCAGGGGCCTGCCATTTTCCAAAAGTTTCTGGCTTCTTCTAGCCGATGTCTCCCGGTACCTGGATACCTCAGTATATGTTGTCCTGACTCTGTTTCTCTCCCTCCCTGCCTTCCCCTTTTTTCCTCCTTCCTGCCCCACCTCCTCTTCCTCCTTCTTCATCTTCTGAAGTCCAAATTTTCTCCTCTGAGGGTAATTATTGCAGAGTACTTAATTTGGAAACCTCATTGTTTTGTCTCCAACAAGAATCCTATCATCAGGATTTGGGGGGATGTAAAATGAGCTTCCACCATTCATGTGTTAAGAATAAAATGTTCCCTATCCCTTCCTCCATTTTGCATTTAATAAACTGACATGCTTGTTAAACAAAGAAACCAGAGGTGTGTGTGAGTGGTGGGAAACAGTACTCTGTGTCTGTAAGCACAGTAATAGAAGGGCACACTCCCTTGGATCTCGAAATTATACACAGTACACACAGTACAATCGCAGTCCATTAAGTAGTGAACTGTGCCTTCTTCCCTGGTTTATCCATAAATAGACAGGCAGAGTGGGGCAGGGAGTGTGCAACCCGAAAACCATTGCAGAGATAAAGAACACAACTCAATTCACGTACAATACTGGGCACACGTGAGTGAGCACATAGGTGTGAACTGTGTGTCTCCAGGACCTTCTTGGTTCCTCCCAACCTGTTCACTGCATCTCCATGAAGTAGGTCAGGGTCTCTGGTTATCAGCTGCAGCCGACTGGGGAGAACCAGAACAAATGCCAAGCAAATGTCAGTCATTTCTCAGCCTTCTCTGGGTCCATGGATTCCCATGGATTCCCAGGGCTGGGAGTCAAGTGGGGCAGTCAGGTGCTGGAGCACCAAGCTGAGTGAAAGGAGAGTGGGCCTGGGAGAGAACACGAGCTGTGAGAGGCTGCATTGCAAGAGACTGACCTGACGCACACAAAAGGGGCACCTGTCCTTACACCGTGCATGTGCACTGCTCCCTCTTTGCTGGGCTCCAGAAATTAGAGACCTGAGTCCCAGGAGGAAGAGTGCCTCCACTTTGCCCCATCTCATATGCTTATCTGTAAAAGGACAATATGCATTGCTTACCTGATAGGAGGGGCCTGGACCCAAGTCTCTGAGCATGCCTGAACTCAGTTTGGAGGAGAGAAATTATAAAAAGTTGCATTATTTAATATATCCTTATTTTTATTCTGTCATATTTTCATGTGTCTTTTATGCAGCCTTTATTTCTCTATATTACAGACCTAAAACTAAGCCCACATCTTTTCCTATCTCCCTTCCTGCCAGTTGCTACTGAGCCCATCCCATGTCCTACTCACTAGTCCCAGCTCTCTGGCTCTCTGGCTCTCTGGCTGTCAAGTCAGTGGTGGATCTACCATGGAGCTCATGAGTTATCCAGGCTGCAGAGCACAGAGCAAAAGGGTCCACTGAAGAGGCAGTATCTCAGGAGAAGGTAAATCAAGTGACAAGCTGAACACATTGTTCTTGTAGAGGGGCCAAGCAGAGGGAGATGTGTGAACCAACAGGACTGGAATGCAAACCAGAGAGACATTTCAAAGCAGAGGCTTGGAGATGGAGCCTAAGAAAGTCCTCCCATCAGGAGAATGTGTCTAGCAATTGATTACCATGAATGTGCTAATCAGAGAAGATCATTCCTGCTGCACGCCTAAGAGGTTATTCCTCTAGGGAATGTAAGCCCTAACCAGGGGGAAATGCAATTGACCTTCTATGGACTTCATGCTTGTGACCCTCTGCTCCCAACCTCAGGATGAAGATATTTGGAGGTGGGGTCTTTGGGAAGCAAGTTTAAATGAGGTCATGAGGGTGGGGCCCTAATTTGACAGAGCTGGCACCCATATAAGCAGAGGAAAAGACCGGAGCCCTTTCTGTCTGCACCATGTGAGTGCACAGGGAGAAGGTGGCAGTCTGCAATCCAGGAAGAGACCTCACCAGGAACTAAATTGGGTGGAACCTTGATCTTGGACTTCCCAGCCTCCAGAATTGTGAGAAATAGATTGCTGTTCCTTAAACCACCCAGTCTATGGTATTTGACTAAGGCAATGCCCAAAGTCCATGACACCTGATACCATTTACTAAGTCCCATGGAGATTCCAAGTGCTTTACATAATCAGCTCATTTCATCCTCATCATTTCAACCTCACAAACCAATGAGGTAAGTAGTTTTCATCACAGTGCACAGATGACAGCTCCAGGTATAAAGAGGTCAGGAGACATGTGGCTGGTGCCTGCAGCACCTGGATCTCACACTTCCATGGTCTGGCACCACAGCCTGGACAGTGAACCTTGGGGCCTCAGTGCCTCGTGGGATTTTAATGGTAGGAGTGTTAGTCAAGGACAGGACACTTCCAGGTTCCCCTGACTAGTGGCCTGAGGCTGCTGTCTGTCACCCGCCCCTCGGTGAGGCCATCCCTTTCAGGACAGGTCAGTGGGCAGAGGAAAGAGAGCATCCGAGGAGCTGCTGATCTGGTGGGGGCAGGCAGTGAACGTACAGAAAGGTTGGGCCTCCTGGTGATTCATTCCTTCCTCTCTGTGTGCCGTTCTTGGCCTTTTTGTCCCCACTTCCCCCAGGAAGGGTCTGCAGCCATTTCTAGGAGCGGACAAGAGCAGAGCCTGTGACTCGGCTGAGCTACAGAAGCAGGGATTCCCGAGCTGGGGTTGTTCTGAGGGCCTCTCTGTTCGAGCACAGCCAGCAGACGGTAAGCATTGCCCACCTGTTTCTCAGGAGAGGGATATTCCAGGGCTGCCCTTGGGCGACCAAGGTGAGGGCGAGCATGCACCACTGGCCGAGGCCGCACGTGGTGGCCCACTGCTCCGCACGCATGAAAAGGACAGCTTCTGGCACAAGGGCGGCAATGCTGCCGATCCCTCTAACACTAGAAGTAGTCATTTTAAAGGGAGAAATCACGAGCCCAGAAAGAGCACATCAACAGCATGAGAATACTATCTGTGTCACCGGGGCTCCCTAGGAGGCTTAAGATGGCTTTTGCTGAAGCGAACAGGCTTTTGCAGGTACCGCCTTGCCTCTGCAGACATGTGGGGAAGGAAAGCTCCAGAGTGGCTCTGTTACCTCAGCTCTGATAGGGGAGTATGCACATGAGGCAAGGTCAGCTGGTGCTTTCAAAAGTGCTTTTCTTCTTTGCTCCTTTCCTCATAGTTGACTCTTTTTTTTTTTTAATTTTTTTTTTTAAAGATTTTATTTTATTTAGCCACCCAGGCACCCAATGAAACTTTATTTATTTATTATTTTTTTAATAAAGATTTTATTTATTATTTGACAGAGAGAGAATGAAAGAGAGAGAGCACATGAGAGGGGGGAGGGTCAGAGGGAGAAGCAGGCTCCCTGTGAGCTGGGAGCCCGATGCGGGACTCGATCCGGGGACTCCAGGATCATGACCTGAGCCGAAGGCAGTCGCTTAACCAACTGAGCCACCCAGGCGCCCCTCATAGTTGACTCTTAATGTGGATTTCAAACTCTTTCCAGCAACAATTTTGTGGTGCACATTTCTAAATCATAGCTAGTGAATAACACTTCTAGTCTATCAAGCATTGAAAATGCCATTTCAAAGATCCAGCTGGATGATGTGCTGTAGGACGTGTTTCTGTGAGCCACAAGCGGTGGGGGCCACAAGGTTGGCAGTGTCCGTGCTGCACCAAGTGAATGATAATGTATCAGGTATGTCGTTGGGCCTTCGGTGTGCATTATCTCAGTTGGGCCTCCGGACACCCCACGAACTGGAGACTCTTCTGATCCCCTGTTTTACAGATGAGGGAACAGAGGGACAGAGTAACTTGTCCAAGGTAGTTGGTGGGCATTTAAGAGACTGTAAAGAGAGATCATACATGGTATGGTATCTGCCCTGGCTGGAGACTAATATATGCCCTGCTTCCTTCCTGGTAACTTCCAAGATTGGGGTCACCGAACTGTCAATTAGACATTGGCCTAATTGTAATCGGTAGATCTGTGCCTCTTCTCACTCTCTGTTTTCCTCCATCTCTCTTTTCTCTCCTTTCTGATTACCCCAGAAACACTTATTTACATCTACAAGGCAATCGCTTCCTGTAATGGACTGAATTATGACCCCCAAATTCATATGAAGTCCTAACCACCTGTATTTCAGAATGTGGCTGTAATTGGAGACAGGGTCTTTTACAAAGGTAATTAAGTTAGGGTCACGTGAATGGCTCAGTCTGTAAAGCATCCGACTCTTGATTTCTGCTCAGGTCATGGTCTCAGGTTGATGGGATGGAGCCCTGTGTTGGGCTCTACACTCAGTGTGGAGTCTGCTTGAGGTTCTCTCCCTCTCCCGCCCCTACTTCTCCCCCTGTTGGTGTGCATGCTCTCTCTCTCTAAAATAAATAAATCTTTTTTTTTAAAAAGGTAATTAAGTTAAAATGAGGTCATTAGGTGGCCCTAACCCAATATAACTGGGTCCTCACAGAAGAGGAAATGTGGACACTCAGAGACACCAGGGGTGTGTGTTCAAGAGGAAAGACCATGTAAGAACACAGGAAGAAGGTGCCATCTACAAGTAAGGAAAGCAGCCTCAGGAGAAACCAACTTTGCTGACACCTTGATCTTGGACTTACAGCCTCTGGAACTGAGCAAACAAATTTCTGTTGTTCATGCCTCCTGGTCTGTGGTATTTTGTTATGATAGTCAGAGCAGACTAATATACTCCCAAAGTATCAGCGGTTGAACTTGATTTGGTCCCAGTCACCCTCCATGACTCCCAGTCCAGTGAGGGAGACAGACCAGTTTGCAAATAATGGCAGGACAGTGTGATGAACACTCTGAGAGAGGGGTACACCGAGACCTATGGGAAGCCATGGGGGCACTGCTGGTGGGCCCAGTGGGGAGGAGGTGAAGAATGGTTGGTTTGAGAGATGACTTTTGAGCAGAATCATAAAGAATTCAGGTTAACTAGGCTAACAAGAGAGAAAGGTACTCTAGATAGAACAGCAAGGACAAAGGAAGCTGGGTTTCTAGAATTAGGTATGGTGGATTCTTGGCAATCTCAGATTTAATGTTTGCAGTTTTGGTAATACTTGAGTGAATAGGCAGGTCCTTAGCATGTACTAATTTGGAATTTTGCAAAGGCACAGGGTGAATATGAGGGAGTGTGTTGCTGGTGTGGGAACAAGTCCCCTTAGCTGTTAAGTGAGCTTCTGCATTGAAATGACTCATCCAACACAAAGCATGATTTCAGTCTCATAAAGACCCCATGAGAAGCTATGTTGTAGATTAGGAAATGGAGAAAAATACATGTTACAGTCATAGTCAAGGCTCTGAGCATTTAAGAAAGTCTCCAGGTGACTCTCTTGTGGATGTTAAGGGTCCTTGTAGGTCTGAGATTAATATCACCCTGTGTTGGATAAGTATGTTTTCATTTCCTGCCTTTGTTCTCTCCTTAATTCAGCCATTCACCTACCATTTATTTTTTAGTGAGCATTTCTACTTTGTGCCAGCCATCATGCTAGGTATACAGTGGTGACAAAACACACATGCTTCTGCCCTCCTGGAACCCACAAACTTTTGGGGAGGGATAATGAACAAGGAAGAGGACATATACAATTGCCGTTGGCGAGAAATGTTACTAAGAAAAAGTGCCTGTGCTTTGGGAGAGAACAGATGGTGAGGGGTCAACAAAGGGCTCTTTGGGGGAGGCAAAGGATAAGAAAGCCTGCTTTCCCTGCAGACAGAGGGAGGTTCCGAGATGGGAGCAAGGTGTGCTGGAGGAATGGCAGGAAGAGAGTGTGGGGTGTTGAGAGAAAAGGAAGAGCAGCATAAGGTGAGTGGGAGGAGTGGGTGGGGCCAGATTGAGGCCTGTGGCCATGGTAGGAATTTGAACTTATTCCCCATGAAATCAGGAGTCTCCGAGGGCTTTTAAGCAGGGAGTGCCAGGTTCATCCCGGTGGCTCTAAAGGGGAATATGGACAGGAGGGGGCACACGCAGATGCCCAATCAGAATACAGGTTCCCAGAAATGGCTGCAGATTGGAATCCCTTGGGAGTGCAAAATAATACTGATGTCGGGGTCTCCCACATCCCAGACATTCTGATTTAATTGGTCTGGGGTGCAGCTTGGAATTCTACAAAGCTCCTCAGGTGATTCAAATGGGCAGCAAAATTTGAGACTTTCTGAATGTAGAAGGTTCAAGAAAGGATCCGGTAGAGATTTTGAGGGTGCGGTGTGCTATGGTTGTAGCCACGAGAAGCGAAGCCATGAACAAATAAATGAGATGCATTCTAGAGACAGAAACAGCAGCTTAGCAGGTACTCTGGTTATGAGTGGCAGAGGAGCAGAAGGATTTAAAGATTACTCAGAAGTGAGTCTGAGCCACAGATAGACATTTGGGAGCCATTGATATTTGGGTTGGTATTTAAAGCCACAGGAACAGAAGCAATCACATGGGACAAAATACGAATAGAGAAGAAGGGCTCAGTTTTAATAGGGTGGGGAGAAAGAGGTTAGATCGGGGTGGGGTGGGGTGTAAATGAGAGATATGGTACCACGGAGGTATGCATGAGGAGGGATGCCATTGACAAAAGGAGCAATGCACCCTCCATTTATTAGCAGGAGGAGTGAACAAGAAGAGGGCAGTTTGAGTGGCTTTGTAAATTAGTTATGGGAAAGTGAGAGCACTTTTAGCTGATAGATTTCATTTTCTTAATTGAGTTTAAACAGATAGGAGCTGAGGGTGAGTGGCAAAGGTTGAGGTGGTGAGGAGGAGGGGTGGCAGTTTTAAGGAGTTTACAGACTATCCGAGATAGTCATGGGGTTGGAGGGTGGAGAACACACTTATTGGAGAGTGTTGTGAGTTTAGGGCAGCACTGTGTGTCCATCTGAGGATGATGGTCATGCCTTTATTGTGACTGTCAGGGTATGCCTTTGTCCCCACCAACAAGGCTTGGAGTCACAGGTGTAGGCACAGAGAAATGGTGGGCTTTTCATCCCAGGTTGGAATTTGTGTGTCTTTGGTGATTAACAGTTTTAATAAAGAGTTGGGGGACTGCCTGGATTATGGATGAGAGGTGTGGGGACCCTGGAGGGTACACTGCTCCATCTCCCTTCAAGGCAACCTGGTGACGGCACCCTTTGGTTCCTCCTGCACCCTCAATAAGACTCTGCTCCCCCGGCTGCTCCCAGCCATGACTGCAGGTGCCAATGGAATGGCGGGGGTACTGAAAATACAATTACTTTATATTTTCAAAACAATGTTTGTATTAGTTTCCTATTGTGAATTTCCTGTGTGAAAAATTACTACAAACATAGTAATTTTAAATAACACACATCTATCATCTCAGTTTCCATGGGTCAGGAGTCCAGGCACACTTAGGGTCTCACAAAGCTGTACTCAAGGTGACAGCTGGGGCTGGGGTCCTATGCCAAGTACAGGTATTTGCTGGTAGAGTTCAATTCTTTGCAGCTGCATAACTGATGGGAGCTTCCTCCCTCAAAGCCAGTGAAGGGACAGAAAGGCTGGGCTTCTCTTTGATTCATCCTTCTCTCTATGTGCCCTTCTTGGCCTTTTTCTTCTCTTCTGAGCCCAGGAAGGCTTTTAGTCATTTCTAGGGCCACGAGGGGTAGAATCTGTGACTTGACTGAGTTGCAGAACCAGGGATTCTGGAGGGAGGAGAGCATCTCTGCTGCTTCTGTTCTCTTATGTCCAGACAAAGGTCCACCTCCTTAGGTCAGGCCTACCCAGGATAATCTCTTTTCCAATTAACTTAAAGCCAACTGATAGAGACTTCATTACATCTGCAAAATATTTTCACTTTTGCCAGATACCATAACATCACTGGTGATATTCACAAGTCCAGTCAACACTCCAGGGGAGGGGATTACACAGGGAAGGTGCACCAGGGGAGTGGGAATATTGGGGGCCATCATGGAATTCTGCCTACCCCAGCAATCACATCAGGTAAAATTTAAAAAAAAAAATAGTGTTTCCTTTCCTTTTTTTTTTTTTTAAGATTTTATGTATTTGCGAGAGAGAGAATGAGAGACAGAGAGCATGAGAGGGAGGAGGGTCAGAGGGAGAAGCAGACTCCCTGCTGAGCAGGGAGCCCGATGCGGGACTCGATCCCGGGACTCCGGGATCGTGACCTGAGCCGAAGGCAGTCACCTAACCAACTGAGCCACCCAGGCGCCCCTCCTTTTCTTTTCTGAATGTAAAAGTAATATACGCTCATGGGGTAGAATCTGGAAGCTATAGATATGTACAAAAAAGGGAATTTAAACCCACTCGTTGGAACATCATTTTTGCCCTAAAATATAAACCTTATTATCATTTTTATTTTTCTTTATATATTGGGACTACAATATAGAATTTTTTAGATTTTTCTATTAGATTAAGTGTTCTTTGAGAATATGAATATGGCTCATAGTACTCCCTGTGTGAATATGGATTCAATTTATTTACTGTTTTCCCTTGTACACTCTGGTCGCTTCCAATTTTTTTTTGCTATTATAAATAATCTTGATGAATTTCCTCCCGCATCTCTAAGTGCTTATTCAGCGTTCACTATTCACTTGAAATTTTGAGGCAGAGATAGTTAAGGTGGTGGGACCAGATGCCAATAAAGAAATCAATCAGAAATGGGAAACATCCACAACCTGAGTGGGTTATTTGGAAAATAAAATCAGTTTTTATTTGGGCACAATTTTTTTCCACAAGCGTTTATTTACCAAGATACTGCTGAAGTGCTTTGGCATAGGGCTTTGTGAATATGAGAATGACATTTATCCCAGGTTACCCAGCCTTGCACAATAACTGCTTAGCACAAGGATTTGGTTATGCCATTAACATATTTGCATAACAGTCCCTGCAGGAAAAGATCTGACTGTGGGGAAGGGGGAGAGAAATGAGGGGAGATGAGCTGGGATTAGGTAGGAAGGTGGAGTAGGAGGATGATGAGTCAGAGGGTCCATGACTCCAGAGTTAAAGAAAAAGAGAGAATTCCCTTTGTCTGGGAGATTTGGGAGCTGAGCAGACTGCCCTGGGCTGGCATGAAAGCTGCCTTTAGTAATGAACTCAATAAAGTGATTTAAAACATATTGATCTTGGTGTGTTTGTGGGTTTGGGCTTAACCTTGGTGGTTGGCTTCCTTCAGGGCAAACACTTGGTACTTTGTGTGCAGTGCGAAGTCAGAACTCACCAGAGCCTTTGTCATTCAGGGCATTGTGAGGAGGTCTTGGACCCTGTCTGAGGATGTCTAGTTCTAGAAGTCCTGGCAGGGCCTTGGGCTCCCGGAATGGAAGGCTGCAAGAAGGCAGCACGTTGCTTTTACTTTCCAAATTTTCTGGGAGTGTACGTGTGTGTTGGGGGAGGGAAGAGGAAGGGGAAAGAACAGGAATGATGATATAGTGGGTCCCTATAATGGGCCACTGAGAAATGCTAGGGAAGCTGTTCCTTGGCATAGTTATGCTTGACAAATGAGATGTATTTCGTTCCACTCTGGGCAGCTCACCTGTGTTCTCTTTCCAGGTGCAATGGAAGCCATCTCTCCCATGACGATTGTGCCCAAGCCTTTTGCTGTGCTGTGTCTTCTGGGAGTAAATTGCTATTTTCCTTGAAGAGACTATGCCTCCTTTGCCAAGTAGCCCAGTGGGCTCCTCTCCTCTGCCGAGAAGCTCTCCTGTAGAGTACTTGTGAGTTTGGTAGAACGAATTTTCATGTGAATTAATGGCCAGGGCATCAAACTCTAGCCACTCCCTCACAGGAGGTGTCGCTTTCTCTTTCTCTTTTTGTAGTCTCAGTGAGGACCCTAAGCCAGGTGTGGGAAATGTGTATGTTATGGAAAAAGCAACTCACTGGTGGTCTGTCCATAGTAAATCTCCAGGAAGTGGCTTTTCTCCTAGGACTTTTAAAATCCTGTGGTTCTCAACTTCATAATTATGATACTCAAAGGACCAAGTATAGGTATAGATCAGTGGTTCTCAACTGGGGAGTGACTTTGCCCCTTGGGGGACATGTAGCCATGTCTGGAGACATTTTGACTGTCAACGCTAAGGGTGGGGGAATGGGAAGTGAGTGGAGGATACTGTCCATCTAGTAGATAGAGGCCAGGGATCTTGCTGAACATCCTACAATGCACAGGAAATAGTCTGCCCAAAATGTCAATAGCGTCAAGGTTGAGAAATCCTGGCATAGACCAAAGTATTACCCCTACTGCCAGGAAGCCCGGCTTCTGAGTTTATAAGATAGACACCAAAGTTTGCATGGGAGCTGTCTGTCTGAACTCTGTTTAGGGAAAGAACCATGACCTACTTTTCAGCACTTTCCCTAAAGCAAGATTAGCCAAAACATTTCAAATATCCCTAATGTGGGAGAAAACAAACAAATGTCCAAACCTATGGGTTAAAAGACTCATTTACATAACAATGAGACACTTGAAGCAAAGGCAGATCTGGGCTAGAATTGCCTGGCTATGAGTGTTAATTGAGAAAGAGAGCTACACTGGTAAAAGGAGCATTCCCCATCCTTCACATGCCTGTATCATGCCAGCATCCAGCAATACTTTCAATCAGAGGCAGTGCTTACTGGGCAGGAGACCTAGAGACGGCCTCCCTTTGGGCAATTTATGCTAAATTAGTTTTGTTGGTGCTTTGGGTACCAATTCCTCCAGACTTTCTTCATTACAGACAGTGCCTCTGGGACCAGTAGTGAGAAACAGTGTCTTGAATTACCAGGTCATAAATTTAATATTGGAGACCATCTTCCCTTCCTATACCAGGTACCTATAGCAAATAGTTTTTAGTGTTTTCAAAAATGCTCACACTTAAATGTGATGTCTGGGGTTTGAAGAACCCTTAGGTCAGAGGATGGGCGTTATGAGCCCTGAAACTGTCATGCAAAATTGCGTGAGTTCGGTTACCTGGGGAGAGAATCCACTGATTTCATCACATTCCCTAAGGAGCCTTTATTCCGAATATTAAGAACCACTGATATGGATTCATTCGTTCATCAAATATTTATTCAGTGCCTAATCTGTGCCAGCACTGTGTTATATACTGGAAACGAAGAGAATTAGATGGTGGTGAATCATTGATGGAAATTTAAAGAAAACAGGAAGGAGCCTGAAGATGAAAGTACAAAATTAATCAAGACACATTGAAGAAAGTAACTGAAAAATTTAAAGAGCCTTAAGATATCTTTTATTTGATATCGACAGACATTTCTATTTGTACATACACAACGTTGTAACAATACTACGGCAGTGGAAACAAAGCAGAGGGAAAGTTATGGTGGTGAACACTTAGATGAAGTGGATTTTTATTAATAGATAATTCACATCTCTAAGCTGCTGATTCTGAAAATAGAACCCAATTTTTTCCCCAAAAAGCATTTTTTAAATTTAATTATCAGGTGGATTGATCATCTGTGTTTCCTACATCTTATAATTTTGGTGTTTTTGGAATGATATTGAAATGAAAGCTTGTTGGGCACCTGGGTGGCTCAGTCGGTTAAGCGTCTGCTTTGGCTCAGCTCATGATTCCAGGGTCCTGGGATCGAGTCCTGCATCGGGCTCCCTGCTCAGCAGGAGTCTGCTTCTCCCTCTCCCTCTCCTTGCCACTCCCCCTGCTTGTGCCCTCTCTCTGTCAAATAAATAAATAAAATCTTAAAAAAAAAAGAAAAAGAAATGAAAGCTTACTTTCATTTAGGTAGGGTAAAGGTAGGAGGTAGAGGTAAAGGTAGGGGTAAACTCTTGTGTCTGTCACACCCATGACTTATCATGAAGGCTTTCATTTTAATTTTTTTACCATAAACACTTACTTTTCTTCTTCTTCTTCATGCTGGTTACAATTTGCTTTTTAACCCTGCCCTGACCCTGAGATTCGGCACTGAGGGAGTGGAGGTGGGTAGGAGTGGGGGGGAAGGTCACTCCCAGCCATCAGTGGGACTGTCAAGGACACCTGGGCTCCACTCCACCCCACAGGGTAATTCTGGACCCAACCCCGTGTCCATTGGATTCATGGCTCCAAGCTAAACGGCAAAGACTTGTACTCTCCTTTGTGACTTGTAATCTGTGTTTCTTCATATGGACATCACCTTATTCGTGGTTGCCCTGTGAGTAAAAACTTGCTGTCTAAACTGTGGACACTGTAAGTTTACCTGTGTTTCTTTTTCACCTTAAATAAGCCAAGTCATATGAGCCCACTGTTTCCTGAGCCTGAGGGGAATTCAGTTCATGCTGTTTGCTTTGAGGGTGCATAGAATCTGTTTCATAGCATATAGAAAACACCTAACGGTTTGTATAATAAATTCCAGTGTCTCATTTTATAGATGAGGATGCCGTGGTTCCTAGACCTCAAGCTTGAAACCGGCAGACCTAAAACTAGAATCTCCCTTCTGAGTTCCTTCCTGGAGCTCCCTTCACAATGCTAAATTTCTAGAAGACACAAAACATCAAGATTACTTTTCTTCAGTCCTTTCTGGGCAGAATTTGGTGGCCTCTAACAGTGCCTGGGTCACAGTAAATTTAGTAGCTGTCTTACATGCATGATCGGACCCGGTGGCTCAGAACAGCCACTGACCTTCTCAGTCTTCTGAAAGGAAGTAAACATACCCACAAGCCAGTTTCTTGGCTGACAGGTAACTTGAAGGTGGATCCCAGAAGAGACAAATGCTCATTAGATATAAACATGGGAGCAAGAGAAAAGTAGGTATAATGGTTCATTCTGCCCAAGGGGCTCTATTTCCTACAGTACGAACAGGATTCCATTTCTCTCCCAGTTAATACATTGTTCAATGATTTCCCCAATGCCAGGGAAGCTATGTGCTTCTCAGGTGCTCCTACCTTAGCAAAAAGGTCATGTCACAAAAATCTATTTGGTTGCTGAGGGAAAGACAGCAGGTTATTCCCAAAAAGTCATCTTCCCTTCTCCCATAGAAATAAAATTTTTCAAAAAAAACCCAAATTTTTCCAATTAAAAAATGGACAGTGGACTCAAATATACATTTTTTCTAAAGAAGACATACAGATGACCAACAAACACATGAAAAGATGCTCAACATCATTCATCATCAGGGAAATGCAAATCAAAAACACAATGAGCTATCGCCTCACACCTGTCAGAATGGCTAGAATTAAAAAGACAAGAAACAAGTGTTGGTGAGGATGTGGAGAAAACGAAGTCTCCTGCACTGTTGGCGAGAATACAAACTGGTGCAGCCACTCTGGAGAACAGTATGGAGGTTCCTCAAAAAGTTAAAAACAGAAATACCATACGATCCACTAATTCCACTACTGGGTATTTACTCAAAGAGAGTGAAAACACGACTTTGAAAAGATATATTCACCCCTGTGTTTATCGTAGCATTATTTACAATAGCCAAGATATGGAAACTAATCAAGAGTCCACCTATAGATAAATGGGTAAAGAAGATATGATATATATATATATATACACAGTGGACTATTACTCAGACATAAGAAGAATAAGATCTTGCCATATGCAACAACATGGATGGACCTAGTGGGTATTACGGTAAGTGAAATAAGCCAGAGAAAAACAATACCATATGATTTCACTTATACATGGAATCTAAAAAACAAAACAAACAAAAAGCAGAAACAGACTCATAAATATAGAGAACACACTGATGCTTGTCAGAGGGAAGGGGAATGGGGGAATGGGCAGAATGGTTGAAGGGGAGTGGGAGATTCAGGCTTCCACTTATGGAATGAATAAGTCAGAATAAAAGAGCCAGCCTCGGAAATATAGTTAATAGTATTGTAATCGTGTTGTATGGTGACAGATGGTAGCTACACTTGCAGTGAACATTGCATAGCGTCGAGGGATGTTGAATCATGACGTTGCACACCTGAAACTAATGTAACATGGTGTCAAGTATACTTCAAAAAAATGCTCAGAAAAAGAAGAAAGTTTTTTAACCTGGTCACTGTCTGCCCAGGATAAAAGATTATATTCTTCAGCTCCCTTGGCTTTGAGAATGGTCATGGGATCAATTCCTGGCCAGTGGGACACAGAGTGGGAGTGTTGTGTGCAGTTTGCCTCAGTGGGAGAGAGTGGGTTCTCCCTGTCCCTTTCTCCTTCCCTGCTGAGTGAAATGTCAGTGTGACAGGGAATCGTTTTGGAAATGAGGGTGTGAATCAGTGGTAAGGGAAAGGCTGACAGGGCAAGAAGATTGTCTTAGTCACTCAAGCTGCTACAACAAAACACCATGGAGTGGGCAGCTTAAACAACAGACCTTTCTTTCTCCAATTCCAGAGGCTTGGAAGTTTAAGGTCTCACTAGATGGTCACCTTCTTACTCACATGACAGAAAGAGCTCTGGTCTCTCTTTCTTTTCTTATAAGGACACTAATCTCATCATGGGGCCCCACCCTAATAACCACATCTAAACCTAATCACCTCCCAGAGGCTCAACCTCCCAATACCATCACATTGGGGTAGGACTTCAGCATAGCAATTTGAAGGGGACACAAAGTTCAGTCCATAACAAAATCCTCACAAGCAAGGCCCCACCTTGGGCTTCTACATGAGAGAGACGTGTGTTAAGCCACTTTGGGGGCCTCTTTCACATTTGAACACATTTATGATATAATAAATACAGTACTTTCAGTTTTTTCTTACTGATATCACATGTTTTCTCCTGTCATTGTTATGTTATATGGGTTAAAGACCCACTCCGTGAGGGCCTATGCAGATTCTCACCGTACAGTCCTATATGCTGCAGGTGGAAGAATTTACATATGACTCGCCACATGTGACTGACCAGAAGCCACTGTGGTTGGAGCATTGACTGGTTCACTGAGCAACTTCACTGAGTTGCAGACTGTGCAGAGCCCTGGGGGAGGGCACTGGGCACCCTTCCATCCAGTGGACCATGACAAAACACTCCTTTGATTCAGAAGTCTTTTATTTTTGTCGCTGGAAGGGAGGGAAGGTGGAAGGGTGACATGGACCGAGGGAAAGGGGGCCATCTTCGTTCATTGGGGCTGCCCTCACAAACTACCACAAAATGGGGGCGGGGAGGGGCTTAAACAACAGAAATTTCTTGCCTCACAGTTCTAGAGGCCAGAAGTCTGAAATCCAGGTGTCAGCAAGGCCATGCTCCCTTGGAAGGTGCTGGGAAGGGTCTGTTCCGGGTCTCTCTCCAAGCTTCCGGTGGTTCCTTGGCTCATGGCAGTGTAACTCCAGCCTTCACAGGGTGCCCTTCCTGTGTGGAGAATGTGCCCACATTCTGCATGTCTCTGTGTCCACATTTCCTTTTATAAGGACACCAGTTGTATAGGGTTAGGGCCCCCCAGATGACCTCATCTTAACCCAATACTTTGGCAACAACCCTACTTCCAAATAAGGTCACATCCTGCAGTACTGGGGGTTAGGAATTCAACATATGGATTTTAGGGGGACACAGTTCAGCCCATCGCAAGGGATATGAGCTGAAAGAATATCTTGGCCAAATTATGCCATCCCACCAGCAGCTGGAGAGGGGAACCAAAGTGTATCAGAGAGCTCCACAGAAAACCCAGCCTGGTGCGTGGCATGCTGAGAGGGGGTGAGGAGGCATTTCCCCACTGGCTCTGCAGTGAAGTGTTGATCTCGCTGGATGCTCTCCCCATAGCAGCACAGTCCACAATGGCCAGGGTTGCAGGGTATTAAGTGGAGACCCAGGACCCCAAAGCCAGTGGTCCTAGCTCCTCGTCTGGACCTCTGTGCCTGAGTCTCAGCTGCCCTTCTATCCTGCCTGGGAGCCATGGATAAAAACAACTACCTGCTCTGTCTGGAAACCAACACCAGAGGCTGGTGATGTATTTTAGGAAATATATTTTATCCTTTCTCGATGATAAAAATAATGCATGCTCATTATAGCTCACTTGGAAATGACACAGAAGTTGAAAGCCCATAGGAAAATCACCCCTAATTCTAAGACCCAGACAACCCGTTAAATTTTGATTTCTATTTCATCCATTGTTTTTTTTTTCCTTTTTCTATGAGTATTTCACAGAATCTGGACCAAGATCTCTATTTCACTCTATGCTCTGATTTTTTACATAACATAATGTGAAATTTCCTGTTATTACAAATTATGCTTAAATATTCTTTCAGCAGCTGAGGAATATTGAGGGTGGCCAAATAATAATACAGAGAAGCTGATATTTTCTGCATTCTAGACACTGTTTCAAGCAATTTATATACATTTTCCCATTTAATCCTGACAACAGGATCCCAACAAAGTAGGAATTATTTTCATGATACAAACTGACAAAAAATATTGAGGCTCAGAGTTTTAGTAATGTGTCTAACATCACACAATTATTAAATAGCCAGTGGGAGATTTATAGACAAGTTTGTTTACGTCTACTTTCCTTGTTTCTGATTACTGCTTAATTTCTCTATTCTTGGATATGGGGCTTGCTTCCACATTTTTACTGTTGTAAATACTGCGATATACATCTTTGGACAGATCATTTTTCCCCTGGATAAATTCACGGAGCTGGAATTACTAGAACTAAGATTTGAACATTCAAAAAAAACCCCACATTTTTTGTTACATTATCGCCAATTTGCTTTCCAAGAAGGTTATGCCAACTTGCATTCCCTGGAGTACTGTTCTTGTTTCTTTATGCCAAGCACTGGACAGTCAGACTCGCTAAGCATCCCTGCTATTTATCATAGCTGAAAATAGATTGGGTTTGCTTTTTATTTGCATTTTTTTGGTTATTAGGTTGCACGGTTTTTCATATGTTTGAAGCCATTTATATTTTCTACTAATAATCCGGGCCCATTTATCTGTTAAAGCTTTAGTATTCTGATGAGCCATGTGCAACTGACATTTTTTGTAGGTCAAAAACTTGTTGACTATCAGCTCAAATGTTTTTTTTTTTTTCAAATGCATTAAGAATATTAATCTTTAGATATATTGGCTATAAATATTTTTGTTGATGTTTTGATATAGATGTTTTTATTTCCAAAAGGAGCATCCAATAATCTGGAAAGTATTTGAGTCATGAAAATAGCATGCTAATGGTTCCATGGACTAATTTTTTTTTGCTTTTGCATTTTATTTGTCCCTTCTGCACTTCCTTCTCTTCCCCCACCCTCTCAAGTCTGAGTCCAGAATGTTGTACCTATATGAGGTAGATCGCGGCTTGGCATCAACTTTGGAGCTAGAATAGGAAATGTCATTGAAAGAATTACAGGTGCCAGTAAAACAAGAAAAAATAACGCATCTTCCCTATGGGAGATGACCTCTTAAAGTAAAAAAAAAAAAAAAAAAAAAAGAACTGTGGCCTGAAAACATTTGGAGTCACCACTTTGACTGCAGAAGCTTAGAGGCTCTTTAAAGAAAGAGTGATCATGGCACACGTGGGGGGATACACCTTGCATGCCTGGCTACTCGGAATGGGCTGCGTCTCATTCTTAGCCAAATGCAGAGAAAGCCAGACCATCTGGCTCTGCAACGATTTCATGTCTTCTCTTTCTCTGTAGGTAGACGGAGACCCATTTGAAAGAAAACCTTCGTGGCTGCAGATTGCACATACATTTAACATCTCAAAGGAAAAGGGAACGGTTCAAGTCGCTTGTCATATCTAAGCGGGTGGTATGGTAAGAGAGAGAGAAACACCGCTTCAACAGCCAGGAGTATTTCAAAGGTTACTGATAAGCATTTGCCTTTCAACATCTCATGCTCAAGACCCTCGTTTGTAGAAAGTTTCTGTTTGCTTGTGTTCATGAGGGGAGAGGGGTAGGGTTGTATCCCAATTTGCTGCCTTGAGCCTCTGGTTTAAATGATTTCCATCAACTCTCCCTTGGCCTTCAGTACTTTTTCATGTGAAGTACCGATGCTCTGCCCCAAAGATGGGAAGCAAATCTTGGCTCCTCCTGTGTCCAAGCCTTTCATCAACCCGATGTATCTTGCTGCCTGCCTAAAGTGTAAATGAGATTACATTTTGTATTTACAGCACGGATCCTGGGAGGGCAACTGAAGATATTACACATGGGGTGTTTGAAAAAACAATAAATCATTCTCCATGGGTAAGGAGGACATTCCTGACCCGCCCGCCAAGAGGATGAGCTCACAGTTGGTTTTCCCAGGAGAGATCACCACTCCCGTCACCTGGTTGCCATTTGTCGTGTGCCCGGCCAGGTTGGGGGTGCAGCTAAGTGAAGAGAACAAAGTTTGCCTCCGTGCAAAGCTAACTGACCCATTCACAAACCCCACCAATCAAACCCGCCATATCAGTCTTCCTGGCACGAGCCACAGACCCACACAACAAACTGTTCCAAGTCATGTAGGAGCCAATCCGTCAGCACACAGGGCTCTGCACCCAGAGCAGACTTCTCAGCAGATCTCCCATTGCACGGGCTGGAGTCTGTGCTCAGAGCTCAGCCAGCGGCCACCACCCTGCACCCTGGGCCTTGCCTTGTTGAAGATGGCTTACACACGCATCCCAGATGTTCCCTGTAACCGAGAGGTCTAGAAACGGCCGCGTAAAAACACATAGGCTTTCTAAGGGCCGGACTGGAATGTAACCAAATGGTCCCGGATTATTGTCTCATTACTGGGCAGTTGAAGACCCAACCCTGTTTCCTCCTCTCTGAGCTCTTGGGCCTTGCTTCCCTAATGGGGCATGATTCTAACAGCTGCAGTTGTAGTGAGTGTTTCTTGTAAATACTTTGAATATAATGCTCATACTACCACAAGAACTTTAACACTTTTAAAAAAGAGAGCAAGAAGAAGACAAAGAGAAGGAAGCTGATGATAGCTGGTAATGAATATGTGGGAAATTGAATCATATTTTCGGAATGATAATATTGTCTCCTCTTTGCTTTCCAGCAAAATTTATATATATGTGCCCACCCCCACCCGTCCCCCACCACCAGGGCGAAAAGCTCTTCCTTGGAAGAATATCAAGAGTGACAACGAGGTGAATCTATGCAGCTGTGGTGTAAATCTTTCCTGAAATCAACTGCACGGATGCTTTTGTCCTCCCTCTGGGTCCGGGACTGAATAATGCAGGCTGTGTAATGTCTCCCTGACTGGCTCCCTGCCTTCTACTCCCTCTCGGTCCAAACCTGTCCTGCAAGCTGTCATTGCTCGGGTCTTCCTGGGGCCTAACCAGCAATAAGCCCTCTCCTTGGAGAAGAACATGTGATGGCTTCAACCTCCACAATGTGAAATGCGCTGGGCATGAAGAGCAGTTGCTTCTCCTTGGCTTTCGAAACCCTCCCCGTTCTGCCCCAGTCCTACTTTCCAAAGCCCCCCTCACTCCACCAGTGTACCCTGCCCACCCCTCTCCCCCCGCTCTTCCTGTTTCCCAGACTGTCTGCAACCTCCTGCTGTGAGCTTCCCTGTGATCTGATCCTCTTCTTCCCAGCCCTCCTCATCATCCTTCAGTGAGTCTTCCTCACTGGATACCTGCAATATCTGGCAGATAGGTGCTTCGAGAATGTCCACTTACTGAAGGAGTGATTGTTTTAGCAGCCCAGTCTTTTGGCATTTCATTTTGCTGTTTGCTCAACGCAGCAGGTCAGTTTTAGGCCAAGCCTAGGCCACCTTTATTTTCTCTACCTGGGATGCCCCACAATCCACATTCTGTTTACCCTTCCTACTGGGCTCATTCTCCTCTCCAAGGCTACCCTTCATCCCTAGCCCATCAGATCCATTGGTAGCTTTCCCACTTCCAAATTCCTGGGGTGCTCACTGCTCCAGGGACCCAGGCCTTAATCACACACTTTCCTGCAGGGAGACTTGAAATTTCTCAGCGTTTGTGCCTGGAGTCCCTTATTAAATCTGTATCCAACTCCCCCAATTTCTCAGGGTCCTGAGCAGACCTGAGCACAGACCAGCTGCTCAGTACCTGTCTGCCTGACTGATGGCAACTGGGCAACTTCCCTGCCTCTCTCCAATTCCCCACACCCTATCCATCATTCAGAGTTCTGCTCAAGCCCAGCTTCCTCCACAGTGTCTTTGTGGATGACACCCCACAGTGATCCACAGCTGGCTCATGGGCTGGAGCCACACCTTCTGCATCTGGTGCACCTTTGGGATGACATGGTTCGAGCACCAATCCCAGCGTGTATGCACATTCCATTACTTGTGAACTTTGTTTGTGCCCTGCTGTGTCCTGGCTGTCTGGATCCCAGGTGCACTCCCAAGGGGAACACGCACCCTACACTGGAGCCCCTCTTGAGTTGTTGACATTTCTTTCATGCACCTGGACACACCAGAACACACAAGCCCAAAACGTGTGACTGGGTGCCTACTGCCCTCTCAAGGCGACCTTCTGCCAGGCTTGTGCACCTTCTGTGTGAGTCACAACTTCTGGTCCTGGAGTTAGATGAACATATTTCTCAGTGTGGAAGGCAGACTATAGAGCTCTTTGAGACCAGGTCATCCACCACCAGGAGACTGAGCATTTTCCAGAGCACAGAGAGATGCACTTATTTCAAAGAAGGCTCACTGTGCCTGGCACATAGTAGAAACTCAGCACACTTTGAAATAGAATAAGAACAACCGTGATCCTTAATGGCAAGTGTCCTACTCCAGGGTCTTCAAACGTTGGCTTCTACACCTTGTGAAAGAATTTTGAAAATCTATGTGCTCATCCATGCATTTTTAAATTGACACCTAAAATTTTTCACACGTTTTAAAAATAAGTTTTATTGGGGCGCCTGGGTGGCTCAGTTGGTTAAGCAACTGCTTCTGGCTCAGGTCATGATCCTGGAGTCCCTGGATCGAGTCCCACATCGGGCTCCCTGCTTGGCAGGGAGTCTGCTTCTCCCTCTGACCCTCCCCCCTCTCATGTGCTCTCTCTCATTCTCTCTCAAATAAATAAATAAAATCTTTAAAAAAATAAGTTTTATTAATAGGAGATAGGAAATGTTAACTATTTTATATGTTGAAATAAAACAAGGATTGACTATAATTTGAATAAATATTTTATATTATTGAATAAAATAAATTCTCATTACTTTACTGAATAAAGCATGCTATATCTGAAAGATAGCAGGTGAAATATTTGTTTGTGTGTTTGATTTATTGTATTTTGGAAAATCCAATAGTCCTACAAAAATTACATTTTAAAGGACCAACATCGCAAACTTATGCTACTTTGGATATTCTGAATTATGAGCCCCCATGGGCCAACATGCCCTTCTTGCAGAAATATGTATAAGACAGGGAAGGACACAAAGCCTTATGAGCTTAAGGGACTTGGTTTATCATTAATTTTAATTTATCCCATTGTTTCAGGTGCCCTCCTGCAGCAAAGAACCAAAACAAGAGTTGGGATGGGCAAGGGATATATCTTTCTTTTGTAGAGTGAGGAAGGTATATTCTCAGCATAGGCTCATTTCAAGCAGACCCATATTAGCAAAGAATACCTGTGGGCATTGATGCCTTTATACGTATCCTTGTCTGAGTATCATTTGGAAACTGTTCAAATTTTCCAGAAAGTGTGTACCTCGGTTGGAGGAATACTGGCCCACTGTACTGGCTTAGCAATAAGAGAGCTGGAGTAGAGTGATGAGCAATTACTGGTCCAGGCCGGGGAGCTCATGCCTCCCCTTTGGCTCCACGGAGTGGACAGCCTTCATCTTCACTGTGAGGCAGGTTAATCTGGCTTGCCAGAGGCAGCCAGGACAAAATTGAGAAAATGGTTAGATGTTACATTATCAAACATAAGAAAAAAAACAGAGACTGAAAGGTAGCTAAACCAAAGATGCCCAATAGAACACACCAACTCTCAGAGGAGTAAGGGCAGAGAGTGGTAGGCAGGCAGAACAGATGCAAAGGGGAGGGAGGGAACAAAAGGCAGGCAGAGGAGCTGGGACTGATTTGTGGCCAGTCAGGACCAATTCAAGTGCACTGTGATTCTTTTTGCCAGTCCTCCACTGGGAAACCCAGAACTCAGGATCCTGGCTCCCCAATTTGCAGCTTTGTCTTACAGAAGGAAAACTGTTTAAACTTTGTTGTATGAAGTGCTATAAATAGAATCTGGCTTCAACATCTTTGGGCCTCTGGCACCTCCTGAGGCTCTCCAGGCTCATGTTCTAGTCCCTGTGTCTTATTTTTCTTAGACAAACCAGACCCTGCCAGGCTTTTGCACCTAAGCCGTCCCATTCACCTAGAATGCCCTGCCTATTAATTCATAAATTATTGCTTCTGAGCCTTCTTTCTCTAGCATATTCATCCCACCTTACCCCTTAGAGCAGAATTTCTCAAAGTGGGATCCACTACTGTGTCAGCATTATCAGGATTTTTTTTTTTTTTTTTGTGGGAAAAAAGAGAATAGATTGCTAGGCAAATCTGGAGATCTAGATTTCAAGTCTATAATATTGGAACCCCTGTGACAATACATAGGAACTTGCACTTTTATAAGCTGCCCAGGTGCTCTTATGTGCTCTAAAGCTTGGAATCCATCACTGCTGTGATCTGAATGTTAGTGTCCTCCAAATTCATATCTTGAAATCCTAATCCCCAAGGTGATAATATTTGGAAGTGAGGCCTTTGGGAGGTGACTGGATCATGAGGATGGAGTCCTTATAAAAGAGTGCCCTTATAAAAGAGACACCCAGAGATCCCTTGCACTTTCTTCCATGGGAAGACACAGGGAGAAGACAGCCATCTATGAACCAGGAAGCAGGTGCTCACCAGACCAAATCTGCTGGCACCTTGATCTTGGACTTTCAGCCTTCCAAGCTGAGAAATAAGTTTTGGTTGTTTACAAGCCACCCAGTCTGTGGTTTTCTTTAATGCAACCCCAGTGGACTAAGAGAAGTGGTGTGCTATCAGGGACTTTCTCAGTGTTCCTGGGCTTCCTTCACACGTCTACTGTAGCATTCCCCCATCCCATTGCAATTTCTTTGTGTACTTGCTTGTTCCCACTAGTCTCTGAATTCTCAAGAAGAGAAATGCCCTTCATCTTTGTTAACTCTACACCAAGCACAGTGCCTGGTACACAGTGGTACTTAATCATTTTTTTTTCTTCCCTTCCTTCCCTTCCTTCCTTCCCTTCCTTTCCATCCCTTCCTTCCCTTCTTTTTCTTTCTTTCTTTCTTTCTTTCTTTCTTTCTTTCTTTCTTTCTTTCTTTCTTTCTTTCTTTCTTTCTTTCTTTCTTCTTTCTTTCTTTCTTCTTTCTTTCTTTCTTTCTTTCTTTCTTTCTTTCTTTCTTTCTTTCTTTCTTTCTTTTCTTTCTTTCTTTCTTTCTTTCTTTCTTTCTTTCTTTCTTTCTTTCTTTCTTTCTTTCTTTCTTTCTTTCTTCCTTCCTTCCTTCCTTCCTTCCTTCCTTCCTTCCTTCCTTTCTTTCTTTCTCTCTTTCTTTTGCTTTCTTTTTCTTTTTCCAAAACAGCTTTTTATTAAATAGTAAAGCACAATTGCAACACAATTTTAAGTGTTTGTAAATTAGGTCACAAAAGGGTGCAAAATGTTTGCAGTATAGCTATTATATTCATACAGCTAAAGTCATTCATCAAATCTTACACCAATACAAACATAAGATTGTTCCATGAATAAAAGTAGCTCAAATCTAATAACCAAAATGATATTAGTGACTCTCTTATCCTATTTAACATTTTAACATTACTTCTGACACTAAATTTCTTACCAAATGGAATCTACAAACTAAATTTTTGGAAACTGTCGAAGAGTGATTAAACACTACAAACCAAGTAGTTAGGTTAACAGAAAATTCTGGGAGAAATGGTGACAGAAAATACTGAGAAAGTATCAGCTAGTATGCATGCATTTTATTCATGATTTTGATACTAATACACTCTAAAGGGATTTTGCACAAGTTGATCTGCTGGGTACTACAAATAAACCTTGAGACTAAACTCTTTGTAACTATTCTCTTCTAGATGTGGTTGACAAAAGATTAGTCACATTTAATCTACTCTCATATATATATTCCCTAAAAGATCTAGTCTGTGCCAGAGATCATGCAAATCTGGAATAAAAACATTTGGAGTTGGTTACTACTGTATGCCAAGTACTTTTCCTATCCTATTTCCATTTTTCTCAAAATTTCCTATTACAAATATATAACCAGAGCTCATTTTTTAGATACCAAGTGGGTTATTTTGTGCAAAAGGAAGTTTTTGTCAACAAACTGTCCCAGTTTGGCAATTCAGTGGCAAAGAAAAGTCTTCATATGTAAAGCCTCTGTTTTCAATTGAGTGAAGAGAAACCAAAAATCCTATCTTAATACTAAGGCAAGCCCTAACTGTGAAAGTATCTTATTTTGGTTAAGTTTCAACAATTCTAGCTGAGGTTACTCTCACAGATGATTATTATTAAAATTACTTTTACAAATGTGAAACTTATTTTTTCCTTAGGGGAAAGGAAATGAGAAGAAAGAAGCAAATGGAAAAGGGGCATCAGCATGGTGGGCAGGGTATATACAGCTGTATATTCAGTACATGATAGGTCACTTTTTACAACATGATGGTTATTTTCTTGTATCTCTTACTGTGCCTATAATAAAAGAAAGTGTTAAATCTATAAATCAAAGCAAATTTGATAAATCATTCACTTTCAAGTTTCATAAATATACGCATTCTTTTTTTTTTTTAAGATTTTGTTTATTTGTCAGAGAGAGAGAGAGAGCACAAGCAGGGGGAGCGGCAGGCAGAGGGAGACTCAGGCTCCCTGCTGAGCAAGGAGCCCGATGTGGGGCTCAATCCCAGGACCCTTTGATCATGACCTGAGCCGAAGGCAGACGCTTAACTGACTGAGCCACCCAGGCGCCCCAATATATGCATTTCTAATTATAAAGTCTCTACAAGACATTTGCATGTTTACATAGACTAACATATATCACACAAACTTATGGACATCTTCTATTATGCTCTTAATTTTGCCTAGATCTGACATTATCTTTACAAATATTCAATTAAGCTACAAACAAAAGTACTGTAAGTTTTTGAATCTATCCAAGTTTTAAAGAAAAAAAAGATCAGCAGCAATCCCATAAAACAGAAGGGATGTCAATCCCTTACTTTCTTTGGCTTTTTGTGTCAGTTGTTTGAAAAACACTAGAAGCTGACATGAGGTTTTCTATGTATTGTCCAGGAACTCGGTTTTCTGATTTTAGCTTCAGATTTTCTTCCTTAACTGCATCTACTCTTGCCGACAGATCTTCAAGTGTGTGTTGAAGTTTCAACACTTGATTAATAAGTTGTGTTTTTTTCCTCCAGTTCCACCTGATTTTCAGCATCAACTGTATCCATGATGGCATTCATCTCCAGTAACAAATTTTGGGCATTGGATACAAAATCCTTGATGAATGGTCCGCCATTGGAGGTGCTGAGAGTGGGAGGGATCTAATCATTGTTCTTCAGTGGTCAGGATGTCCCTAATGAAGGGTACAACAGATAGAAGAGAAATGTCCTCAGTGTTCCTCTTGGATATCAGTGAGCATAATGCTCTCAGATTTGAAGACAACCACTTGCTGGTTTTAGGATTAAGCTAACTGGCTCTGCAAGAGGCAAAGAGTGGACCCAGGCAGAAAGTGGTGGCAGAACATCTTGCAGCATTGGTCCAGCCTTAGTCTAGGGACTTCTGCCAACTGGCCAGGATTGTCAGGGACAGTGATAATGTCTGCTATGGTAGCAGTGTGTGTGAGGGGGGGTCGGGACTGCCTCTCAGAGCACAATCATCACAGTAAAACTAAGTATTCATGCAGTCTAGACTGACTGGCCTCCAAGACTTTTCCATAATGTGCACAGTTTATTGGATTCTTTGTGGGGCAGTGACAATAATAAAGGACCTAACATTCATTTCCCCTTTCTTCCTCAGTATCTGAATTTTTGGAAAGCAACATGGTACCCAGCTGAAAAATTGCATTTCCCAGTCTCCCTTGTGGATAGGAGTGGTTAATGAGATTTAAGCAGAAGTCACTGTGTCTGCCCTCTGCTCTTCCTTCTTGCAGCCAGGAACACGGATTGCAGCTGTAACAGCCATTCTGTAGCAATGGATGGTTGCCATGAGTGGGGAGCATAAAGCTAGAAACAGTCAGTGTCACTGGTGACATCACAGAACCAGCATTTTAGCCATGGATTGCTGACCTTTAGACTACTTTTATGTGGGAAACAAGACAAACAAGCACACAAAATCCTATATAATTTAAGCCACTGATACATAGGTTTTGGTATAATCCCGACATTTACAATGCTGGCATCATTTGTCTTGTGAGCTGATTGTCCAGTATGGATTTCCTGTTTGCTGTTCACTGACCTCTTAGAGAGGCAAGATTCACCTTCCACTCTTACTATTGCTGCTCCCAGTTCCACGGGGTCATTGAGGCTTTCTGCCCAAGACTATTCAATCTTTTAAGTTACCTGAAAGCCAGCAGCTGGGCTCACTAGCCACTTGCGACATCAACCAGATGGGTCTTCAAACTCTTTGCTGAGCCCACTGTGCCTGGGGAACTCTGGAGGATGCTTCCATGGACTCTTTAATTTGGACCCAGAGGAACCACACAGCTGGGAACCTATTACTCCTGAGATTTTCTTTCTCAAAGACAGTTGCTTTTGAGTCTTAACTGTATATGTTTAAATCTTCCAATTTGCAGTAGACACAAGATTTCCTGAGTAGTGAATACCAAGCTTATAAAGGAAAAATACTAGGAAAACCTCATGATACTCCCAGAGAAAAAAGAAACATGTACAGAATAATGTATAATTTAGGGGGGGTAGGTATTTCTAGGTATAAAAGACTTCAAGTCTTCCAGTATGAAGGAGATTTTGCAGTCAACAAATCCAGAGATCACCATTAGGAAGATCTAGATAAAGCTGTAACCATCATTCCAGTGCCAATGAAACACAGGGACATCTTAAGTCTGTCCAGAATATTGTGTGTAAACCAAATCTAACCAGGGGAAGACCAAATAATCTGCATGCAATGACCAAAATGGTAGAAAAAGAGGTCTGAGAAAGTGCACTAACAGGGGCTTTGAGAGTCAAAGAGAACTGGGTTCAAATTTCTTCTTTTCTTCATTAGAAATGAAGGCACAGGTGGCTATCTTGGCAGGGTTGCTGAGGATGAAATAAGAAGCTGTGAGTAAAAGGGCCTGGCCATCAAAAACACAGCATAGAAGCATGGGAGACATGAACACAGTGGTGATCAGTATGGGCTTTACCATCCTAGAGGGGATGGTCTGAATCTAGCCTCCTTTACTTACTTCTCTGTGACCTTGGACAATTCAGCTAACCTTTTTAGGTCTCAATTTTCCGATTTGGAAAATAGGGATAATAAACTACCTTATTGATAATGTTGTTGTGGGAATTATATAACATGATGCATGTCATACAAGCACTTAGCAAAATGCCAAAAACAGAACAGTATTTCAATAAATAATGCTGCTGAGGGGCAGCTTCTTCTTCCTCTCCCTCCCTCTTGTATTTCCCAGTCCCTTAAACTTAGGTGGGCCCATATGACCCATTACGGCCCATGAGTAGTCAGCAGAAGTGATGTGTACTGTTTTAGGTCAGAGCATGAAGAGTAAGCACTTCTCTGTGTGCTTTCTTCTCTAGCCATGGCAAATCTTGGAGTTACATGTTTGAGATGTTGGAACCTCCATTAACTTGAGTTCCTGAGTGGCTATTTGGACCCACATTGGCTGTGTTCGGCTACTGGATTTTGAGATTGACTTGTTACAACAGCATAACCTAGCTTATCCTCACTGATATAAATACTTATAAGTGCTGTTGATACGAGTTACACAAAAAAGTACTTCAAGGTCAAATCAGCTTAGGAAGTTCTGGGTTACAAAACAGGTGGGGTTTTTTTTTCTGGACTTAGTAGGCCTTTTAAATGTTAACCTCCCTTGTGAAGCTCTAAGGTTTTCCACAATAATTTGACAAAAGTTTATTATTATTATTTTGAAGGAAGCATGTTTCACAACTCTAGTGTTCCATAAAACACACTTTGGAAAAGTGTGTTTGGTTAATCGACTGTTTCCTACTGAGACCCTATCCTTGTTTCTCTACCCCCACTGAATTCGAGCAACGTAGTCCTTCAGTTCCCTACTTAACCCATTTCTACATTCCATGGCTTCCCATCACTCTTCATCCTTCTTCTTCCCTCTGATTTCCAAATTGCTGAGCCCTGCTGGAAAAAGTTAAGGGGTGAAAACTGATTGAACCTCCAACGCTGTTGCTATGCACTGTTGAGCTTCCAGAATCTGTCATCTTTTATTTCATTTTCAGTCAATCCCCTACAAACCCCCCACCACAGTTTTTCTTATGCTCACTTTGCTCACACCTCAAACTTACCCTCATGCCCCTCCTTTCAGCAGAAAACCTCATTGCCTACTTCATGGAAAAGATCAGAGTCATCCAATGTGAACTCTCAATGCATTCTTTCCTTTTCCTATTTTATGTAGATCATTACCGTTCTGTCTTATTTAAAAGAAAAATTTGTTTTCTGTTTTAGATACTTCCCAAACCCCAACCAAGCTATTTTTTTTTTTTCTCTTCCCGGTTTCTGTTAGGCAGCATTTAAGCTTTTAGTAAATGAACACAGTAACCACCAAGGAGTCACCAAAGCTTCTCAAAAGCCCCCGTTCCTCAAATTTAGTGTTTCTCACCGTGTGCTCTCCCCTTGGCCTGTTCACGTGCTCTTGTGACCTTGATGTAACTCTGCAGGTAAGTTATGAATCTAGGTTTTCTTCTTTCTTGTTCTTAAAGACTCAGATTTTCATCTGCCAACTGGGCATCTCCATATGAATGTCTCAGGTATCTCACCATTCAAACAAAACACATTATCTTTCCTCTGTCATGTACTCCTCCTCCTCTGCTTCTCCTGGAGTTGACCTCCCAGGAAACCAGCTCAAAATCTCACAGATATCTCTGCTTTTTCCTTTTCTTAACTCCCTTTGCTGTGTTGATAAAAGACCTCTCTTTCCTTTTCCACATCTGTTGCTTTAGTCCTCATTCCTCTGATATGGGCCAATGAAATAGTTCCTCAACTGGTATTCCCAATTCCCCACCCACAATCTACCTCTTAACTGGTGCCAAAGAGGAATTTTTTTTTAAGATTTTATTTATTTATTTATTTGTCAGAGAGAGAGAGAGAGCACAAGAAGGTGGAGTGGCAGGCAGAGAGAGAGAAGCAGGCTCCTCGCTAAGCAAGGAGCCCAATGTGGGACTCAATCCCAAGACCCTGGGATCATGACCTGGGCCAAAGGCAGATGCTTAATTGACTGAGCCACCCAGGTATCCCAAAGAGGAATTTGACAGAATTTAACACCCACTCATGATTCAAAAATAATAAACAAACAAACTTCTGGTAACCTAGAAATAGAAAGACAACTACAGTGATAAAGATTGTTGGTCTCAAACTGGCAGCCAGCACTATACTTATACGTGAAACATTGGGGCATGCTCATTAAGGCCATGAACAAGACAGAGATGCTTGCCATTATAATTAACCAGCATCATAAGAAAAAAGAGACATAACTATAGTAAAGAATGAAGCAAAATTATCTTACAGTATTTATTGATTTTTTTGAGCCAATGGATGAAAAATTGAATGACATGGGAAAGTGTTTATGATACATTGTTAAGTGAAAAAATAGCGGCTAAAAAAAGAATATAAAGAGCATGGTGCTAATTTTGTGGGGAAAATAAATGGATACTTACTGAGTGAATGGGGAAAAATTTCATGACGAAGAGAATTATTTTGCAAAACACTTCTACACTATAATCTTAATATTATTATATGTTTTTCCCAAAATAGATCTTCAAATCAAATTTTATTTTGTTTTTGTGTTTATCTCATATGTTCTATAAAGAAATAGATTCTTTTGAAATCAGCAAAATGTTCTATATATGAAAAAAATGAGCCTCTAATTCTTAGATTCTAGTCTAGATACCAGGTGAATTTTAACATCTTACCATATTCTTTGTGACTGTCTAAAGATTAGCTACTCATCACCCCTTTGCACAAGTTCTAATCCTCCCTCTTAAATATAAAATGCCTTAGTCTGTCCTAGATACAAAAAAAATTCCTTTCTGTCTAAGAACTCCCAGGCATAATATACCCACAGGGAGACTTTTCTATTTAGAAGTGATTTGTTGATTGGTTTCTCTGTTCTTTGAAATTTGATGAGTAAATCATAGACCCTAGACCAGGAATTTGCCATTTCAGTGGATAAAGAGAGGAGAGCATTGTTGTCTTGTTTGAAGCAAGGGAATTTACACAAAACCTTGAGCCACAAAGAATATTGTTCAACCCTGCTTCTGTTAGAAGTCAGGAAGAACTCTTTGATGCTTATGACCATAAACTGCCACACAAGAGCCCAGCCTGATTAAAAACTAACAAATTCATCTGATTCGGGAAATTTAGCTGTGCTTCCCAATGATGTAATCCTCCTGGGCCTATTACTTTATTTTCTGGATCCTCTTGTCCTCAACTTGGTCCTAGTTTTTAAAATTTCTGATCTCCTTACTGTGAATTCTGTTACCAGTTCCCAATGTTGGCCCTCAGACCATGCAACTGGCAAGGTCTCTGGGGTCCATCTCTGTCCCACTAGTGAGGTTGGGCATGACACTGCATGCCAGCTGAACATTCAGTTAATAAATCAGGTCAGGTGGTAAGCAATGATAGGTGCTAACACCACAAACCATAGGGTAGGCTTTCGAGTATATTCTTGCTTGGGGTTTACCGAGTTTCTTGGAACTATGAGTTTATAATTTCATCAAATTTAGAAAATGTTCAGCCTTTTTATCTTCAAATATTTTTTTCTCTTTCTCTCCTTCTGGGATCCAGTTATGCATTTAGATAACTTGTTATTGCCCCACAGGTCTCCGAACTGTTAATTTTATTCACTCTTTTTTTTTTTTCCTGTCTGTACTTTATTTGTGGTAGCTTCTATTTCTTCAAGTTCGTTCATCTCTTCTTCTGCAGTGTCTAATCTGCTGTCAAGCACATCTAGTGATGTTTTCTCCACCTGTTTCCACATGTTATGCTTTTCAGCTTTAGAGTTTCCTTTGGTTCTTTTTTTTTTTTTTAATATCTTCCACTTTTCTATACCTTATGTTCATGGTTCATTTTATTTTATTTTTTTATTTTTTTAAAGATTTTATTTATTTATTTGAGACAGAGAGCACATGAGAGGGGGGAGGGTCAGAGGCAGAAGTAGGCTCCCTGCCGAGCAGGGAGCCCGATGCGGAACTCGATCCAGGGACTCCAGGATCATGACCTGAGCCGAAGGCAGTCGCTTAACCAACTGAGCCACCCAGGCGCCCATGTTCATGGTTCATTTTAAACCCTGAGCATATTTATAATAGCTGTTGTCATTTCTGGTTCTGTTTCCATTGATTGATTTTGCTTTCTAGGTTGTGGATCTGTGGGTCTCATTTACTATTTCTTCAACTTCTGGTAATTTTTTATTGGATGCTGACCACTGTGTTATTGGGGTATTTTTTGTGTGGATTTTGTTGTCTTCTTATCAATAGTATTGGGCTTTGTTTTGTCAGGCAGTTAAACTGTTTGCAAATCAGCTTGATCCTTTCAAGGACTGTTTTTAAGTTTTGTTATAGCAGGTCTAGAATAAGATTTATTCTAGGGCTAGTTAAGTTCCCCCACTACTTCTGTGGTCTCCACTGAATGCCTTGAGTATTTGAGAATCCTCCACTCTGGATTATTGGAACTCCAGTGTCTCCCATCCCTCTGTGAGCTCCAGGAATTGTTGAGTTTAGAGTTTCCTGGCAATTATTTACCTGGCCTTGTAGGGTTTCACTCCCTGTAGACTCATGGGGACCCCTAATCATTTTTCTCTGTATAGCTGTCTCTTTTCTTGTACTTGTCAATTGCAACTACCTCAGAATCCCTGAACTCTGACCTCTATCTCCTCAATTCAGAGAGCTTCCATGCTTTGTTTGGGTTCCTTCTTTCCATCTCTTGGTCTGGAGTGTGTATCTAAGCAGAAACTTCTTGTGATTATAAGCCTTACGTTTATGTTTCTCTTCTCTCAGGGATCATAGCTCTGTGCTACCTTTTGTGCAATGTTTTTAGCTGTTATAATGAGATGGGAGTCTAATATCAGTTACTCCAACATGGCTGGAAGCAAAGCTTCCCTTTGCTTGTACTTTTAATTTTAGTAAGTGGTATTGTGATAAATAGATCTCATTCTGTATTTTACCATTCTTTCTTTTTAAAATTTAGAACTATGTTTGTCAGATTAATTCAGGTTGTTATGTTTACAACTAATTTGTTTCTTCTAACTATTGCATGATTGGAATTTTATTTTTTTAAAATTAATCTGGCAGGGCAATCAGGGCTGAATTAGAGAAGGGCTTGTCCTATTTAGTCACATTTCTACAGTTTTTCTAAAGCTACTCTCATTAACAAAAATACCTTTGTTCATCCTCTCTGTCAAAATATGCTTGTCACTTTCTTATTATTTTTTAAATTTTAGATCTTATTTATTTGTCAGAGAGAGAGAGAGAGAGAGAGCACAAGCAGGCGGAGTGGTAGGCAGAGGGAGAAGCAGGTTCCCCGCTGAGCAAGGAGCTAGGAGTCTGATGTGGGACTCCACTCCAAGACCCTGAGATCATGACCTGGGCCAAAGGCAGATGCTTAACCAACTGAGCCACCCAGGTATCACTGTTTGTCACTTTCTTAACACTTAAAAAAATCTGAAATATTTTTCAATATATAGAAGTATATAGATAATATAGAAAATAGTGTAGCAGATATATATATGTATATATATGTCAATCATCTAGATTTAAATATATTAATGTTTCTATGTCTGCTTTGTGTGCATGCTTTTTGTAATGATGATAGGAAATAAGATGTTTCAAAAACAGCTACAGTCCCAATCTCATACATTTCCTCCCTACTCCCTACTTTAGGACACCACAGAAGTTGCTGTGTATTTCCTTCTGCATGATTTTGTATTTTTATTATATATGTATTGCTTCATAAATACATAGTGTTTAGTGTGTTTTAAAACTTCACAGAAATGGCATCATGCTGTGTATATCCTTTTGCAACTTGATTTATGGCTTAGTATTATGTCTGAAATTTTGATTTATTGACACTGATAGGTATGATTAATAGATGTTAATTGCTGTATGGGATTCTCTCAACTATTTCATCCAGAGTTCTTTTATCTATCCTCTTACCCATGGAAAGTTTACCTTTTATTCTTATAGATATTTCTTTGTCCCCATATCTCCTTATGCTCACTTCATCAAATTGGTAAAAATTTAAAAATCCAGTAACACTAAGTGTGGTAAGAATACAGGGAAATGTAATATTTTATACAATGTTGATGCAGGTTTAATTCTGTACACCTGCCTGGGAGATTAATTTAGTGATACTAGCATTGACAATGATCAAAGTCCATTCTGTATTTTGGTGAGAAAACTGTCAGAACAACTTTTATTTGGTTTTACTTCACAAATTTTTAGGGAAGTAAATAGCTTATTGTTCTAGCCATCTCAAGAATTGGGAAAACTGCTATAGAACTTTATGCTTTTTGGGCAACAAAGACTCCTAAGGATGGAAAAAAATAAAGTATTAAAAACTTTTGAGTGAGTTTAAGTTCAGTTATACCTGGAATTATTAATAGTAAGTAAAATTATTGATCTTTCACTATACCCTGAAGTAGTGATATTTTATGACTTTCCATAGTTATACAAAACATGTTTTAAGTTTGCTCCCCCTCTTAGCTATAAAGGTCCAATGTCTTTACTCTCTATCTCCTCTTTTCTCTGATAGGGTTATCTCTCTCTCTCCCTCTGCCACTTAATATAGTCCTTCTATTCTCACGAAACAACAACAGCAACAAAACCCAGGGGTTCTCAACCCTGGCTGCTGATTGGGACCACCTGTATCAAAACACCAATCCCTGGAACTCATCCCCAGAAATTCTGATTAAATTGGATTTAGAACCACTGTGTTACAACAATTCAATTTACCAGTATAGAGCTTTACAAAACATTCAATTATACAAAATGTATCTCTATATAATGCACTCATATATCTTATCTTTCACTTTCTTTTGAAGTCCATAATTTGGGCACATTTTTCACAGAGTACTCCCCCTTCTTCAGTTCCTACTGACTAATTGTGTGAATTTGGAGAAATTACTTAATCTTCATGTGGCATTTTTTCCCTCATCTGTAAAATGGAAATAATAATCACAACATACTTTTCAGGGCTATTGCAAGAATCAAATTAAATTATACATGCAAGTAAAATGGAAAGCAATTTACAAATGTTAATTATTATGAGTCTTTTTGCTCAACATTACCATATGCTGTTTGGATCACATCCGTGTGTAATTCTGTATATGTTGAATTGTTGTAATTTCCTATTTATTTTTGTATGTATCCTTACACTTGTATAACCTAAATCTCAATTCAATTAAGACATTTTTGGGGGAAGAAATGAATTTATACTTCTTTAGTATATTTTATTTTCCCTATTTCCAAATACAAAGCGAGAGGCAAAAGCTATTGAGTAGAATGTATTAACAGAAACATAGTCCATAATTAAAAAAAATTTTTCTGTTACAGTACATATTAACTTTGGTTAAAATATTTTATACACACAGGAAATTATGTTTTCACATAGTAACCTTTATTCCCTCTCCACTTTACTCCTTTTCCTTTCTACCATTTTCAATCAGATACTTGGCTCATTGAGAGTTGGTTAATTGATGAGAGGGTTGTATCAAGATCAAAAGCACAAGGGACGCCCAAGTGGTACAGTCAGATGAGCACCGACTCTTGGTTTCAGCTCAGCCCGTGATCTCAGGGTCATAAGATCGAGCCCTGAGTTGGGCTCCAAGCTCAGTGGGGAGTCTGCTTGAGTTTCTCTCTCCCTCTGCCCCTGCCTCGCCCCCTCCAAAATAAATAAACAAATCTTTTTAAAAAAATAAACCATCAGAAATAACCTATATGTCTTTTTTTCACTTCTCCTTTCTAAAAGTCTAAACTCAGAGCAGGTGAGAGGATTCGAAGCATAGACAAAATGCTCCATGAAACCATAGATAACAGAATTTTTCCATCTCCAGGCGAGAAAAAGATTTACCTGAGCTTAGGAGAGAGGTGAACAGAAAAGAAAACTGCAGGGGTGTGGCAAAATCTTAGAAAAGGAGGCTGAGGGGGCATCGAGGAAGGTGGGCATCCTTGAGAAGACTCCAGTGTCCTAAACATGACTGAGAGATTGACAGCACCTGGACCTTAAGTAACTGTTGTAACAGAAAGGCGGACATTCTCCATGGCAACTTGTGTGGACAGATGGCAAAGGAAGGGATTTCCTCTAACTCCCTAGGCCTTGCCACTGTATAGGATTCTGAAACCATGCACACAACTCAGGCTATTACGGTAGAGGCACAAGCTCATAAAGAACCAAGTTAACATGTCTTAATAGCTTAGTCGCCAAACAGGAATTAAATTGCTTAAGAAATTAAAGAATGTTCTATTTCTTGCACAGTTAAAAATGTGGGCTGTAATATCAACCACATATATGCATATGCATGTAGCTATTTATATTTTACATTTATAGACACACACATACACAACACAGAATTCAGGGTATCCTGCCAGAAATGACATTTGTAGTTTTCTCTCTTCTCTAGGAGGAGAAGTGCCTACAAATCACAGTCTCAAAGAAACTCAGAGGTCGGAAGTCAACCACATATATTCCTAAAGGAACCTACATCCATGTTAACATTTTCCCATTGTTGATATGTTTTTGCTGATAGGAGAGTAGACATACAGTTTTTATGGTAAATTAAGAATTATAAAACTAATGCTATCTCATTAACAATGACAAATTGATAAGATGACAGCCAGTGGCTAGTGATTTCCACAGCAGGGCATGGCTGGGTTTTTTTAAATGACAAAATGAAGGCAATCCAGAGTTTCTCATGTATAGACTGGAGCATACATCCTCAGAGACTCTGGTTTTTCATTCCTATGAGAAGGAAGGTAAAAAATGGGAAACAATTAAGAAAATTTCATGGGGGAAAGAAAAGCTGCTCAAAACTTGGAATTGTATCTCCCTCATCACCATATGCTCCTTCTTCTTAGCAATGCAGCTGAGAGGTTTAGTAAAGGAGACCCTGTCTGAGATGCAACAGCAGTCCTGAAATCTTGAGACAAAGCTACTTAGTAAGTAAGAAAGGTAGAGGTGGAAGACAGAAGGAAACCAAGTTCTTGATAACTGCCTTAAGCAGTTGACAATGGCCCATGACTGCCTGCCTCTAGACTTCTTGTTACAAGAGGAAAATAATCTTCTGTCTTCAGCCACTGTGTTTGGATTTTCTGCTCCTGGCAGCTGAATGTTCCCTTACCTCAAACCCATGTTCACAGCTATAATTGGCTAATTTCCTAAGGAACAAGATATGCTTAGGACAGGGCTCATTTTTAATAGAAGTAAATGTAAACCTACATTTCCGTGAGTTGTCTTGAAGATGTTTGGCCAGGCCCTTGTTCAATTAGATTGGATTATCACTACTTTTACTCACAATGGGGCTATTTAGAGCTCAGGCCAGGAGCAAAGGTGTCAATTCTGCCACCATCTTGCTGTCCATTTATGCTTGCAGTATTAGTATTACCTTTAGTCCAAAGGAATTTTTGTTTTGGTAGAAATCTTTAGAAGTCACTATTGTTGTATCTTATGAAAATCAGCTTAATTAAAAGGTTATAATGCATATGTAATATAATCCTCTATATTAAAGAATGGGGTACATCCATGTAATCAGTAACATAAAGTGCAAAAGGAGTTTCCGATCTGGTATCACACAAACAAGGGAGTTTTCGCAACCTTCCTCCCCCACCAGACATGAAGGTCTTCCCCTTTCTCGGGAGCTGGCGGGCCATATGCAATGTGCAGATGAGCAGAAGTAACATTGTTAGTCTGAACACTAGGCAGTTAATAGAACTTAACTTACTTATTTTAGGAATTAAAATAAATACAGATTTCGGTGAATTGGATACTCTAAAGGGACATTCAAGTAACCTTCTTCTATAATAAAGCTAGATTTTGCGTAAATTCCCCTTTTCCAGATTATTTTTGATGCATTACTAGGCCTGAAAGAAAGTCTGGGAACAATACTTCAATTTCAAGGAACCAAAGTAACTAAGTCTCACATCTTATATTTAAAAAAAAAAAAAGTAATCAACATGGATCATGAACTTAAATGTAAAATGTTAAATTATGAAACTTTTTGAAAAATTAATATGAGAAAAACTTGCTGGATCTAGGATTAGGCAAAGCGTTCTGAGACTTGGCACCAAAAGTACTTTCCATAAGAGGAAAAACAATAAGCTAGATTTCATCATGATTAAAAACTTTTGCTCTGCAAAAGACCCTATTATGAGGATGAAAAGTCAAGCTACAGACTGGGAGAAAATGTTTGCAAACCACATATCTGACAAAGGACTAGAATTTAGAATATATAAATAACTCAAAACACAGCAGTCCAAAACCAAGCAATCCAGTTAGAGAATGGTCAAAAGATATGATGAGACATCTCACTGGAGAAGATACAGAGATGCCAAATCAGCACATGAAAAGATACTCAGCATCATTATCCACTAGCGAAATGCAAATTAAAACCACAATGAGTTATTGTGACACACCTGTCAGAATGGCTAAAATAAGAAATAGTGGCAACCCCAAATTCTGGGGAAGATGAAGAGAAACTGGGTGTCTCACACATTGCTGGTGGGAATATAAATATAAAATGGTACAGCCACTCTGGAAAAGAGTTTGGTAGGTTCTTAAACAACAACAACTAAACATGCAATTTCCATGTGACCCAACAACTATACTCTTGGGCATTTGTCCCAGAGAAATGAAAATTATATCCACACAAACACCAGTACATGAATGTTTATAGCAGCTTTATTTGTAATAGCCCCAAACTGGAAATAGTTCAGATGCTCCTCAACAGGTGAATGGTTCAACAAGTGGTGGTACGTCCACACCATGAAATACTATACACCAATAAAAAGGAATAGATTATTGGGTGCCTGGGTGGCTCAGTTGGTTAAGCAACTACCTTCGGCTCAGGTCATGATCCTGGAGTCCCGGGATTGAGTCCCACATCGGGCTCCCTGCTCAGCAGGGAGTCTGCTTCTCCCTCTCCCGCTCCCCCCTCTTGTGCTCTCTCTCTCTCTCAAATAAATAAATAAAATCTTAAAAAAAAATAAAATTAAAAAAAATAAAATAAAATAAAAATAAAAAATAAAAAGGAATAGATTATTGATATACACAGCAATCTGGATGGATCTCCTGAGAATTATGCTGAAAAAAGTCAGTCCCCCAAATGGCATACCATATGATTCCATTTTTAGAAGATGAATTTATTTATTTAGAGATTTGGGGGGTAGAGGGAGAGGAGGGGGAGAATCTCCAGCAGACTCCTTGCTGAGCATGGAGCCTGATGTGGGGCTTGATCTCATGACCATGGGATCATGACCTGAGCCCAAATCAAGAGTCAGTCGCCCAACCAACTGAGCCACCCAGGTGCCCCTGTATGATTCCATTTTTATGACATTCTTGAAATGAGAAAATCATAGGGATGGAGAACAGATTAGCACTAGGAATTAAGGGGGGATAAGAATGAAAGGGAAGGGGGTGCAGCTATAAGAGGGCAACATAGGGACCCTTATGGTGATGGAGATGTTCTGTATCTGACTGTATCAATGTCAATATCTTGGTTGTGATATTGCACTGTAGTGTTTTGAGATGTTACCATTAGGGGAAACTGAGTAAAGGGTACACCAGATATTTATATTATTTCTTAGAACTGCATCTGAATCTACAATTATCTTAAAACAAGATGTTTCATTTAGAAAGTAAATAAATAAAACAGTGCTTTAAAACCAGAAGATGAATTATAAGTGAACTTGAAAGTTAAGGTTGCCCAGCAAATACAAATAACAGCAGTTACGGTCAGCAGAGTAAATGTTAAGTCCATGGCAAAATGAAGGATCTTGAATTAAGTTAGATTTCTTAAATATCTTGGGAGTAAGCCACCCCCAGTTTAGGCCACCAGGATCCCCATAGGTTAAGTTCACCTAAATAGAAGTTCCTACTAAAATAATGACCAAATTACAAGGAAACAAGCCACCATAAAGGAGCGCAATAAATGAATACAATAAATGTTAGATTTAGGTTCCCGAAGACATAAGGTATTTTTCACTTTTCTGATACACAGTACACAATGGCTCTACAAGGAGGAATTAAACTCAATAAAAGATGAAAATAAAAATAAGGAAAGAATAAGAATGCAAAACTACCATTATAAAATGATTATAAGGTGAACAGCTAGAACTTACAGAAATGAAAAATATCATTAAAGTTAAAAGTCAGTGGATCACTGCCTCCATACTCCCTTGTGTGGAGGTCTAGCCAGCAAAAATTAAGTTCTTTAAAAAAAGGAAATAGAAGATATAAAGAATGGAACAGAAGGAGCAAAACTGTCATTATTTCCAGGTAATATAATTATCTATATAGAAAAAAGAACTCACAGAAAAATTATTAGAATAATGAGAATTTAACAAGGTGACTAGAATATAAATCAATATACAAAAATCAAATCACTTCTATAAACCAACAATAAATAGAAAAGGCCATTTTTAAAAAAGATACACTGACGGTAGTAACAAAAATAAATTACTTCAGCATAAGCGTGAGAAAAGTCTGCAGGGCTTTTATAGAGAAAACTTTGAAAACTTACTGGGAAAGAAATGTGAAATAAATGGAGAGGCAAATAATGTTCATGAGTCAGAGAGACTCAGTTTCAACAGTTTTTTACCCTCTCTCTTCTCTTCCAGTGGATACACTTTCTCCCTGCTCCACTGAGAAGAATGCAGCAGTCAGAGAACTTCAGCTACCGTAGGTGATGTGAAAATTTCAGCAGCAGTTTTTTGGAACTGTATGTAAAAGTTATGACATATGTCTTGTTGAGTGTATCTTTGGAGGCTTTTTCTGTCAGGAGCAGTGGTATTTACATTCAATACAGCCTCCTCTGTACTCACCCAGCCAGGTGCACCTGACCCATCTGTGGGCAGAGAGAGAGTTTTCCATGATTGCTTAAATTAGGACCTTGCTACTCCTGTCCACAGGTGTCAAGAGATGGCCCAGCCCCTGCCTCCATCTACAGAAGTAAAGAGGGAACCACGGCATCTGTCCCTCTATATTCCTCACCAGGCTAATCTCATAATGACCTTTATCTATGTTTATGTCTGTTTCCATCAGTGGTCCCAGACTCCTAGGTCACCTCTCAGCTCCTGGACTTGAATCCCCACATAGCTCAGCACACCCTTTCTTGCCCCTTTTCCCATGCCTCCCCAACATATGAAATCCTGGCACTGTGCCCTCTGTAACTCATTCAGCAAAATCTGTTATACTTTAAACCTCTCCTCTGGACATATTTTCACTTTCTTGCCCTGAGGATACCTGGGTTTTCCCTGAGCACCATGCTTCTCCTAGAGCCCTCTTACAGGATCACTATTTTCTTTTTTTTTTTTTTAAGATTTTATGTATTTATTTGAGACAGAGAGAATGAGAGAGACAGAGAGCACATGAGAGGGAAGAGGGTCAGAGGGAGAAGCAGACTCCCCGCTGGGCAGGAGCCCTATGCGGGACTCGATCCCAGGACTCCAGGATCATGACCTGAGCCGAAGGCAGTCGCTTAACCAACTGAGCCACCCAGGCGCCCAGGATCACTATTTTCTCTCCCAGAGTGCTTTAACCGCTGGGTCTGGAGGTGGCCTAAATATCTTCTCTGTCACTCATCATTGTCTCAGACCATTCTCTCTCTCCTCTCCCTGAAATACCTCAGCTTTGAAAATCATATTGTCTCTTCTAGCCCTCATGGTTACAGCTGTCTGCTGACCTTTTAGTTTACTTCACCTTATTTCTAATTAATTTTAGCTCCTGGTTTTCTGTAATTTTATTCAACATTCCCTTTGTCTTCATTCTTAATGATTTCAATATGCACATAATCTGTTCCACACTCTAAACTCTCATTTCCTTGGCTCTCTCTCAATTGTCATTTTCCTCCACCTTACCTTTTCTTTTTACTCCCAAGCATATACCCTAGACCCTGTCATTACCAATAACTCCAACTCTAATATTTCTGACTCTTTTGACATGGTAGAATTGAACTTTCTTCTTCCACAGAAGTTAGGCATGGCCACAAGATTTTCCTTGGCCAGTGAAATGGCCAAAATAAGCTTTATGATGAAAAGCCTTATTACCCTTCTCCCTGTGTGTGACCAACAACATTTGAGATGATGGCTTCCCTGTCATCTGGGACCATGAGTTCTCATTAGTGTTGGACAGAGTGCTCCTGCTGACTTAAATAAACCTTTATTATTTAAAGCTACTGAGAATTTGGGTTTGTTTATTGCTGTAGCATTTTGTGCTTCCTTCCCTTTCTCTAACTATTCCTCCAATCTTTCCACATCACTTCCTTTAGTATCCAGATCCAAACAAACCTCTGTAATGTCAGAGAACCAAAACTGGCATATGGAAATTCTCTTTGCTATTCTTTGGGGGTAAATCTAAAACTATTCTAAACTAAAAGGTTTATTAAAATTAATACAAGGAAATAATATCAGAAAGATGGTAGATTAGGAAACTCCAGGCCCTCATTTCCCCACAGGAACATTAAAACAAAACAAAAACTAGATACTGACTAAAATAACTTTCTAGGAGCTCTGGAAATAAGTCAAAGATCTGCAGCAACAGAAAAAAGTGTTCAATCCCTAAAAACCCACTCTCAAATCAGTAGGGATTTCATGGCATTTTTACTTGTCTTGACCCACCTTCTTACCAGTATGATCAGGAATAAGCAGCCAGTTCCTATTTCCCTTGAGATGGAAGGAGAAGAGTAAAACTTATCTGCCATCTTATGACCTGTCTGCAGTTCTGCTCAGAGGACTGATTTCAGTTTTGCCTGATTTGGAGTTTGATGAGCAAAGGTAGCATGACTTGGATCACAGCTTGGGAAAGGCCAGAGAAGGCAATGGGAGACACTGGGGCATGTGAAAGCTGCAGGGGGAATGCAGATCTGCTGATGTCTGTGGCAAGAGATATAAGTAGAAGAATACAACAGAACATCTAAAGCTTCAAGAACAAACTGGAGGTGAGATTCTGGGAAATCAAGACATTTAAAAATAGTCATGTATATGTAGGAAAAAAAACATTCCTCCACCCCCCATTCCTCACTCAGGTCCACGCAGGATGGAGTCACAGAAAAAAAAACCCTGATAAGACCTTAAGCTTTCACTCTGGGCTGATCCTCATGTTCAGAATATGTCCTGGTAATTAGCATAAGTCAGCAGAAATCTTGCATGCCAGAAGGCAGTGGGATGATATATTTACAGTGTTGAAAGAGGGGGCCTGGCTGGCTTAGTCAGTAGAGCATGCAACTTTTTTTTTTTTTAAGATTTATTTATTTACTTGAGAGAGAAGGAGCAAGAGAAGGGGGAGTGGCAGAGAAAGACAGAGAGAGAGAGTGAGAGAATCTCAAGCAAACTCCGCACTGAGTATAGAGCCTGACATGGGGCTCAATTTCATAACCCTGAGATCATGGCCTGAGCTGAAATCAAGAGTCAGATGCTTAACCAGCTGAGCCACCCAGGTGCCCCTAGAGCATGCAACTCTTAATCTTGGGGTCATTAGTTCAAGCCCCATGTTGGGTGTAGAGATTACTTTAAAAATTAAAAAAAAAAATAAAGTGCTGAAGGAAAAACAAATGTCAACTGAGAATTCTGTATCTGGCAAAACTATCTTTTAAAAATGAGGGAGAAATTAAGACATTCCCAGATAAAGAAAAGCTAAAGGAATTCATTACCACTAGACCTGCCCCATAAGAAATCTAAAGGAAGTTTTTAAAGTTGAAAAGAAAGGACAAGAAATGAAATGCAAGACAGAAACTTGAGACCACACAAAAATATAAAGTTCTCTGGTAAAGGTAAATACATGGAAAGATATGAAAACCATTATTATAATTGTAGTTTATATTTCTATTTTTTATTTACTACAGAATTTCAAAGATACAGGCATATAAATTATTATAAATCTAGGTTAATGGGTGCATAATATATAAAGATATAATTTGTGATATCAATAACATAAAGGAAGGGAGAGTGGAGCTGTAAGGGAGTACAGCTTTTGTTTCAACTGAAGTTAAGTTGCTATCAATTAATTTAAAATAGATCATTATAATTTTAGAATGTTATATGCAGTTCCCATGGGAAACAAAAGGAAAACATCTATGGACTACACACAAAAGAAAATGAGAAGGAAATAAAAATGACACTACAAAAATCAACTAAACATTAAAGAAGGCAGTAATGGAAGAAATGAAGGAAACAAAGCTATAATATACATTGAAAACAAATAACAAAATGGCAAAAGTTAATCTTTCCTGATCAGTAATTACTTTAAATGTAACTGGATTAAACTCAGTATCAAAAGGCATAAGTTGGCAGGATGATAAAAAAAAAAACCCATAAAAACAGGATCTAACTATCTGTTGCCTATAACAGTGTCATTCTAGATCTAAGGACACATATAGGTTGAAATTAAAAAGATAGAAAAACATATTCCATGCAAATAGTTACCAAAAGAGAGAAGAGGTGGCTATATTATCAGATAAAATAGACTCTAAGGAAAATATTGTTATGAGAGAAAAAGAAGGACATTATATAAAGATAAAAGGGTCAATTCACCAAGAATATATAATAATTATATATACACCAAACATTAGAACTCTAAAATACATGAAGAAAAAATTGACAGAATTGCAGTGAGAAATAAACAGCTCTACAATAATAGTAGGAGACTTCAATACCCTACATTCAATAATGGGTAGAACAACCAGAACCAGGAAGAAAATCAGTAAGATGAGAGAGGACTTAAACAATACTGTAGACCAATTGGACCTAGAAGACTTATCAGAACATTCCAACCAACAACAGCAGAATATACACTGTTTTTCAAGGGAACATGGAACTTTCTCCAAGATAAGCCATATGTTAGGCCATAAAACAAGTCTTAATAAATTTAGTAAGATTTAAATTATATAAAGTATGTTTTCCAATCACAATAGAATAAAATTAAGTATCAGCAACAGAAGGAAAACTGGAAAATTCAGTATGTGGAAATTAAACAGCACACTCTTAACAACCAGTGGGTGAAAGAAAAAATCAAAAGGGAAATTAGAATATATCTTGAGACAAGTGAAAATGAAAACACAACATTTTCAAACTTATTGGATGAAGCAAAAGCAGTGCTAAAAAGGAAATTTATAGCAGTAAACACATTTAAAAAGAAAGATCTCAAATCAACAACCTAATTTTATATCTTAAGGAACTTGAAAAAGAAGAACAAACTAAAACAAAGCTAGCAGAAGAAAGGAAAAATAAAGATTAGAGATAAATGAAATGGAGAGTAGAAAAACAATTAGAGAATAAACAAACCAAGAGCTGGTTGTACATAAAGATTAACAACATTGACAAATCTTTCACTAGACTGACTAAGGAAAAAAGAACAATGAAATAACTAAAATCAGAAATGAAAGAGGGGATACTACTACTAATTTTGCAGAAATAAAAAGGATTATAAGAGTGTATTATGAACAGTTATGCACCAACAAATTGAATAACTTAGATGAAAAGGATGAATTCCTAGACATACAACCTACCAGGACTAAGTCATGAAGAAACAGAAAATCTAAGTAGACTGGTAACTAGTAAGAAGATTGAATTAGTAATCAAAAAAAAAAAAACCTCCTGCCAAAGTAAAGCACAGGATCAGATGGTTTCCTCGGTAAATTCTATGAAACATTAAAGAAAAATTAACAATATTTCTCAAACTCTCCTAAGAATTGAAGATGAGAGAACACTTTCTAACAAACTCTATGAGAGCAGCATTGAAAACAAACCAGACAAAAACACCACAAGAAATGAAAATTATAGACCATATCCCTGATCAATACTGATGCAAAAATCCTAGACAAAATACAAGCAAAACTGAATTCAAGACGTTATGAAAATGATTATCCCCATGACTCAATGGGATTTACCTCTGGAATGCAAGGATGGTTCAACATGTGAAACTCAGTCAATATAATACACCACATTAATAAAAGAAAGAAAAAATAAACACACATGATCATCTCAACTGATTCAGAGAAAACATTTGACAAAATTCAACACTACTTTATGATAAAAACACTCAACAAGCTGGGAATAGAAGGAAAAGTACCTAAACATGAAAGCCATATATGAAGCTAGAAATAAGATCCACCTCAACATAAAGACCATATATGAAAATTTCACAGCTAACAGAATACTAAATGATGAAAAATGAAAAGATTTTCTCTAAAATCATGAACAAAACAAAGATGCCTGCTTTCTCCATTTCTACCAAACATAATACTGAAAGTCTTAGCTAAAGCAATTAGGCAAGAATTAAAAATAAAAGGCATCCAAATTGGAAAGGAAGAAGTAAAATTATCTGTTTGTAGAAGACATGATCTTACGTTTTAAAAAATCCTAAAGTGTTGCTTGACATCACTTAATCCTGAGGGAAATGCAAATCAAAACCACAATGAAATATCACCTTACACCTGTCAGAATAGCTAAAATTAAAAAGACAAGAAATAGCAAGTGTTGGCAAAGACGTGGAGGAAAAGGAACTCTTGTGCACTATAAGTGGGAATGCAAACTGGTGCAACCACTGTGGGAAACAGCATGGATGTTCCTCAAAAAATTAAAAAGAGATGGGGAGCCTGGGTGGCTCAGTCGTTGGGCATCTGCCTTCGGCTCAGGTCATGATCCCAGGGTCCTGGGATCGAGCCCCGCATCAAGCTCCCTGCTCTGCGGGAGGCCTGCTTCTCCCTCTCCCACTCCCCCTGCTTGTGTTCCCTCTCTTGCTGTGTCTCTCTCTGTCAAATGAATAAATAAATAAAATAAATTAAAATGAACTCTGAGAAACAAACTGAGGGTTCTAGAGGGGAGGGGGGTAGGAGGATGGGTTAGCCTGGTGATGGGTATTGAGGAGGGCACGTTCTGCATGGAGCACTGGGTGTTATGCACAAACAATGAATCATGGAACACTATATCTAAAACTAATGATGTGATGTATGGGGATTAACATAACAATAAAAAATTAAAAAAAAAAAGAGAATGGCCATATGATCTAGAAACTCTACTACTAGGAATTTATCCAAAGAAAACAAAACACTGATTCAAAAAGATATATGTACCTTTATGTTTATTGATACATTATTTACAATAGTCAAGGTATAGAAGCAACCCGTTTCCATCCATGGATGAATGGCTAAAGAAGATGTGGGGTATATATATAATGAAATATTACTCAACCATAAAAAATAAATTTTGACAAGGGTGCCAACACAATTCAATGGACTGAGAACAGTCTTTTCAACAAATGATGCCAGAAAACTGACTATCCTGTGAGCAAAAAAATAAAGTTGGACCATTACCTTATACCACACCCAAACATTAACTCAAAGTGGGTCAAAAGCCTAAACATGTGGAAGAAAACTATAAAACTCTTAGAAGAAAACATCGGGAAAATCTTTATGACGTTGGATTTGGCAATGATTTCTTGGATATGACATCAAAAGCAAAGGCAGTAAAAGAAAAAAACAGATAAATTGGAATACATCAAAAATTAAAAATCTCTGTGCATCAAAGGAAAGTAACAACAGAGTGAAAAGGCAATCCACAATGGGAAGAAATATCTGCTAATCATATATCTGATGAGATTAATATCCAGAATATATAGGGAATTCCTAAAACTTACACAAACAAAAAAACCAAATAATCCAGTTTTAAAATGGGCGAGGAACTTGAATAGATATTTCTCTAGAGAAGATATACAAATAGCCAGTAGGTGTATGAAAAAGAAACTAGGGAAATAAAATCAAAACCACAGGGAACTACTACTTCGCACATTAGTGTGGCTATTATTTAAAAAAAACACACACACACAGAAAATAATGTATTGATGAGAATGTGGCAAAATTTGAACACCTGTGCACTATAGGTAGGAATGTAAAATGATTAAGTTGCAGTGGGAAATAGTATAGTGGTTTCTCAGAATATTAAACATAGAATTACCATACGACTTAGTAATTCCACTTCTGGGTACATACCCCCAAATTAAAGCAGGGACTCAAACCGATATTTGTACACCCATGTTCACAGCAGCACTATCTATAATAACCAAAAGGTGGAAGCAACCCAGTGTGCATCAACAGATGAATGGATAAAAAAATGTCCCTTATATATACAATGAAATAGTATTCAGCCTTAAAAGGAAGGAAATTCTGACACATGTTGCAACATGGATGAACCTTGAAGACATTATGCTATGTAAAATAAGCCAGCCACAAAAGGAAAAATATTGTATGATTTCACTTATATGGGGTACCTAGCGTAGTCAAACTCATAAAGACAGAAAGAAGAATGGTGGTTGCCAGAGGCTGGGAGAGAGGGGAATGTAGGAGTTAGTGTTTAATGGGGACGGAATTTCAGTTTGGGAAGATAAAAATGTTCCAGAGCTGGATGGTGATGATGGTTGCAAAAATGAGAGTTACTTAGTGACACTGAGCTGTCCACTTAAAGATGGTTAAAATGTAAATTTTATGTTATATATATTTTACCACAATAAAAATGTTAAAGTTGATATAAATAGAAATTCTAATATTTTCGCCCAAATCTCAAATGGATTATCTTATGCACTATCTGGACCCATGTCTTCTACTTTGGACAACATTAATCTAAAGGATCCCTGATCCACCAAAGAGAGTCAAGATCTCAGATTCTGTTGGCTTAGCCATTCTATTGTGAATATACAGGACATCTACAGAACCAGAGGGTTAATTTCCAAGAGAATCCAGTAGATTAGACCACATGGAAGATTCTACCACCTCTGTCATGCAATATGTGCAGTCTCCCATTTTACCTTCCCTGCATGCTTACCTTCCATCTCCTTGATACGTTAACAGTGTATCATAATTTGTCACCCAGGAGTTTGGCTTCATGCCACACCTACAGACCAATATCCCTGATTAATATTGATGCAAAAATCCTAGACAAAATACTAACAAAACTGAATTCAAGATCATATGAAAATGATTATCAAGACAATAAAGAGTAAAATTGTTGTTTTACTGTTCACAGTGTTGTGAAGAACATTCTAGAGGTGTGTCCTAAAATACTCAGGTTTGCTACTGGGCCATTTAGTTTCATCTCAACATGCTTTCATTTGTTTATCTGGACCATAGTCAGGGAAATCATTTCTGTACCTGAATGTACCTCATTTTTGTAGAGGAAAATGTTCTCCAAGTTGAGTGAGTCCCAGGATACTTATTAGTATATTTTCAGATGAACTTGATCTCAATGTGTACATAACACAAGATAAGCACATTGTAATTATCTCTTGGAGAAACAAAAATATCCATTAGGTTGGCAGGTACCCAGAATTGGTGCATTCTGAATTGACCAGTGATAGTTAATGGATCTGATGCATCTTGGGATGCTTAATTGGCATATGTGGAATCATCATAGTCTCAGAGATGATTATTGGCTTTGTTTTGATGTTCTTTAATTTCACATTTGTTTCAACTCCTCTACCAGACCCACATATTTATTTATCTTTTCTGCATCTGTTCCCAAAATATTTCTACTTAGCAGAGAAGCAATATCAATAAGCTCTACTATATTAGTAAGTTTATCAAACAGCAAAATAGCTGGTCCGTGGACCAGAAATTATTGGTGTGATTTTTCTTTTTTTTTAGTTCTTCTAAAGTATAGGGGCTGATTGCCAGGTTTTTTTTTCTTTTTTTAATCTTTGACTTTTAGTCTGCCATGAACTTGTGAACTCACAATATATAAAATCTTTATATTTGCACCAAGCTTTGAAATTTCCTGAGCATTTCCATACACATTTTCTCATTTAATTCAACAATAAATACCAAGTGGTTATCATTAATTCTGTTTTATGGGAAAGGTAACTAATATTCAAAACTCCTGAGGAAGTTTTTCCCTTTCTGTAACTCTTGAAAATGTGATCAAACTTTCAAAATGTATGAAATAAATTATACTAGCATTTCTTCATTAAATGTTTTAGGCCCCTGCAGGTATGCAGATATATTCTGCGTCATTCAAGAGAACTTAATGAGAATATTTAAATTTTGTGATTTTATTTTGGTGATGATAAAGTAAACATGTTTTAGATTATTTGGATAAGCACCTTAGAAGCAACATTTACATCCATGGTCATGTTGGTATTAAGTAATGGCTTAAAGTTACAACCTTTTACTTTTAATATGGTGTTTCTCAAGCTAGGGTGGACTTTCAGGGGATCTATAATTTCCCAAATTGATCAACCTTAAGCAAAGACTGACTAGGGAAAAAAAGAGCTAACTTGTGAGTATTTGCAGATGTTTTCTCCCTCTCTTCTAAAGGAAGAATTCTTTGTGGGGCTGTGAGTTTTGTTGTGTTAATCAACATGGTGATATCGAATTGAAAGAAACTTGAAATAAATTTATTTCTATTTCAAAGAGCAGAAAGACTTAAACAAAGGAAAAAATGGATCCAGAAACCATTGGAGCAGAATCAGGTAGGGAGGAAGAAGGAGATGGGGAGGAATTGAGAGAGAGGACAGTACAGGAAGTTAGAGTTGGGGGCTGCTGCTCTGTTTACCCTGTAAGAGAAAAGATAAGAGGATTTTAACAAGTGTGCTGCATGTTGTGAGTAAAAATCCACTTTGGTGTTTTTTAGAGACTATTTTAAAAGGTTTAAGTAGCTTTTTCAATTGCTTTGGATATTAAACTGGTGATGAGATGCAACACAATCATCTTGACTTTATCTAGGTTATTTTATTAGTTAACTTAGGTTTTTCTGTAAGTGTCAGAGAATTGAAAATATCAGTGAATTAAAAGAGATAAATACTTATATTTTTATAGATTTAACCTGTGACCTGTAAGCCAAAGATAAAATGTCTCCCCCCAACAACACGTCCAACATACAATGTTGATTACAAGGTAATCACAATAAAAATTTCAGTAAAAAATTTCAATAAAGAAATAATGGGAAGCACCAGTATCAGTCCCTGGAGATAGAGTGGAAAGATTCTCTTCTGTTAAGAGAGTGTGTTCCCTGGTTAGTCCATTTGGCAGCTCCTGTTGGGGGAATAAACCAATCCAGCCAACAAAAGATACTCCATAGCAATACAAAAGAGAGAACACAATTTAACATCGAGTAAGCATTAATATAACACATGCATGGCAGGTCTAGATTGAACTTCACACATTTATACAGAAAGTAGGAGAAAGAACATTAAATCTTCTCTTATCTGCTGGGATTGTCTCCAGTAACCCCTTGCAAGAGACTTGGAAGTTTATATTGGAAGTAAGTATTTGTAGCCCCAAGGGTCAAAAGGCTCATGACCTTCTATTGCAAAACCAAAAGTTTGGACCTCTTATTGGACTTATATTTTCAAGGAGACAGTAGGGTGTCTCTCCTCTACGTAGGGGCAGAGTAGAGAAGCATCATTTTCCCTTTCAGCCCTGGTTCTGCTTTGTGGGTTGTGATCATGTGCTCACTATGCTCTGTCCCCACCCCATCCCCCCCTCCCCGCCACCCGGGTCTTTTATGGGTTGCACACGCTTCAGCTGGACCAAGTTTGGAGTTCTGATTGTTGCTCCAAGATTCAAGCTGTTTCCAGCCAGCTTTGTGATTTCTTAGTAGTTCGATGTTCTCAAAAGTTTAAGCTTTCTATCTATTTGGCTTTAATCAGTTTCCTGTACAAATAATCACAAATGAATATCTGTCTACACAAATTTTTTAACCTGAAGACTGAATTAACAGCCTCTGTGCTCTGCTTATCTACTGCCCTTGCAACAGGAATGAGGCTTCCTTGTGGCCACCTGATGCCACAGGCGTAAGTGGGAAGACAAAAACCTTAATTTGACTTTGGTGCTGCAAAGGTTCCTGTTGTCCAGGAAAGATAACCTAAATTAGGAAGTTGCTTTTAAAAAAAACTTGTGGCCACAGGCTGTCACTTCGAAGCCCCTGCTTATAATATCGTAAGTTTGGGCTGCAGAAGTAGTTGATATTTTCAGTTCAGAAAGTCTCAGTGATGAACTTCCAGTGAGTTTCGATGGCAGAACACAAGCAAAGAGTCTCACTTTGAAAAGTTATCCTCTGCCAATAAGCTAGCTATAATCAGAGTTACTTCTCTCTTGTAGGACTTTGTTGAAAGTGTCAGAAGTTGCCAACACATATAAATATTCTCAATCTCTCCTACAGGTATACCTTTGGATGGCATGTGGGGTAACCTCATGGCCAGGGCTGGGACTGGGGTGGGGTGAGTGAAGCGCTCACTTCAAGCACAAAATTTAAAGGGGCACCCATCCCCCTCTGCAGTAACCAAGATAAAGATAAATAATATTTCAATGAGATATTTTTTTAAAAATAAAAAAAATCTGTGACAAAGTATCAAAATTTTAGATGAAGACAAGTTCAATATTGCTGACTTTTCCTTTTGCTTCAGGCTCCTGTGTGGCTCAGCATGGTATTGCTCACAGTTGATAATTTCACCAACTATTTTGCAATTGAAATAATAGGAATTACTTGCTTTCCAACCTGCAGTATTGAGAGTTTAATCACCTTTTGCCACACAGCTTTCAATAAATCACCTCTAGAATCCCACTCCTGATACCAAATTGTGTCTTAAGATTAGGTTTGGCTAAAAAAGAGGTTGGTGTGCTTAGTTCCATTATCATCAAAGACCCAGACTCCTTGTTTTCCTAATTCTCCATTATCAATATGTGGCTTCTACATTATGGTTCCAAAAAGCTGCTCTAACTCTAACTATTACGTCCACATTCCAGCCAAAAAGACAGAAAGTGGGAAGAAGGCAAGTGCATGCTCACATTGTTTCTAAGGAATGTTTCTTTGAACTACCACATGGCACATACACTCATGTTCCACTGGCCAGAACCAACAAGGCTCCTTTCAGCTGCAAGGGAGGCTGGAAAGTATAGTCTTTGTTCTGGGTTGCCATGTGTTAGATAAAAATGCTATTACTATAGAAGAAAGGGAGCTCAGGCATTGGGGACATCAACAGTCTCATAAGCTGTGATTAATTTGGCTCTATCTGCTGCATTAGCTTCATTTGGGTTGCCATAGGAGTGACCTACCACTATGCTGGCCAGGTAATTGCTACCACTCTCAAACATTTTGTCACACTGTGCCTTTGACCATGCTTTCCATTAGTTAGCTCTGATTTAGTTCTACTAAGATCTAATTTTAGGGGCGCCTAAGTGGCTCGGTCGGTTAAGCATCTGCCTTCCACTCAGGCTGAGATGGAGCCTCAAATTGGGCTCCCTGCTCAATGGGGAGCCTGCCTCTCCCTCTCCTGCACCCCTTGCTTTTGCATGTGTGTGCGTGCACTCTCTCTCTCTCTGTGTCAAATAAATAAATAAGATCTTTAAAAAAAAGATCTAATTTCAGCTACATTATTAAGCCTGTGAGGTGAGAAAGATACTTTGAAATGTTAACTGATGTGTCCTTTTCTCCCTATATATCCTCCTACTCAATCAGCTAGCTACCCATTTTTCAGAGAAGGGATAAAATAGTAGAATGATAATGCCAAGAATAAAATTCTTGCCTTTTCGACTTCAAAAGCCTAAGACTGTTGATAGTTTTGGAAGTCTACATCACCAGCAAGAGCTGGTGTTTCCCCAGTGATTCCTCCCCTCCTAAGTATGCATACATTTTTCTGGACTGAGGGGAGGATGAAGAGAGGAGGTGAAGCAGGAGAGGGGGCCAAGGGTGTTGGGTGGGGAGTGGGATAGAATAACCTAGATAAATTTAGAATCCAGAGCAGAGGCATTTGTGTCTCTAATTCCCAGAGCTCAGGAAGCCTAAAAAGTGATTGCCATGTAAAGTATCTGGGATGAAGAAGTGTCCACATTGGGTGTCCAGTGTATTTTCAGGGTCTTCCAGGGAAACAGAACCAACATGAGATTTATTATAAGGAACTGGCTCACCTGATTACGGAAGCTAAGAAGTGTCCTAATCTGCCATCTGCAAGCTGGAGACACAGGAAAGCTGGTGGTGTAGTTCCAGTCCAAGTCCAAAGGGAGAAGCAAGAGAGTTGAATGTGCACTGTAAGTCCCAGTCTGAAGGCAGGAGAGACTGATGTCCCAGATCAAGCAGCCAAGCAGAGACACGATTCTTCCTACCTCTGCCTTTTTTGTTGTTGTTCAGGCCTTCAACGGATTCAATGAGGCCCACCCACATTGGGGAAAGCCATCTGCTCTACTCAGTCCGCTGATTCAAATGCTGATCTCTTCCAGAAACACCTTGGCAGACATACCCCAAAATGACATTTAACCAAATGTCTGAGCACCCCATGAACCATCAAATCCAGGCCAAAGAGTCTGTTTCTATAGTTGAACATTCTATTTTACATGCAATAAGGTGCCACGGGAGAGTTTGATCAGGGAAAGACAAGACGCGATGTACATTTAAAAGTAAATGGTGGTAGAAGCTTCAGCATGTTTGAGTGCTGCTGGGGAAGACTGTCTACAGGGAGGGCTGAAAATCGAGAAGCGACTGGGTAAGCTGAAGCACCTGTGGCAGGCTACAGAAGTGTTAGGTGGAATGTTCGCCATCTGCAGGGCTAATGTACATTGGGTGGACCTGGGGACAGCAGGTTTCAGATGTGGCCACATTGTCTTTATTTGTTCTGAGCTTTAGGAATCCGATTCCAAGCCCTTTGGGGAAGTTGCCCTACTCCCTAAGCTGGCTCCAGATCCAGCAGTACATGGATGATTTGATTCCTACAGAGTGGTGGTTCTCAAGCTTGAGTGTGCATGTGAATCACCTGCAGGGACTGTTACAATATAGATTGCCAGATCTCAAATCCAGAGTGGCTGGTTCAGTTGCGGGGTACCAAGAATTTGCATTTCTATTAAGTCCTAAGGTGATTCTGATGCTGCTGGTCCAGGGACACTTTGAGAACCACTGCTGTTGGAAAAGAAATGACAGTTGGAAGATGGGTCAGGCAAGGAGTGGAGTCTCTTTCATCCAAGGGGCCATCTCAGGTGGCCCTCTGCATCCCCAAATTGGTCCATGACCACCATCACTCGACAGCCCATTTTTACCTGCCCACGTGTAATACTGAAATGTCTTACCCCTTGAAGTCTCTAAAATTAAAGGGCTTTCTGGTAGTGACATTACTAGGAGCAGGAGGCCAATGGGACATGGCTTGGGTGCACCTTGCCCCCAGCTAACATTCACTGACCATCGCTATGGGCTGGGCATAGTTCTGGGAGCCATGTGTATATTATCTCTTTTATTCCTAACATGAAGTGGATTTTATAGATGAGCAAACCGAGACACAAACAGATTTAAGTAAATGGTCCGAGGTTTCACAGCAGTTGGTGGAGCATCAGTCCACTTAACCACCACACCCCTGCCAATGCTCATGCAACCACTGCCCCTGCACTACTTTCCCTCCTGTGGGGACAGAAGGAAGAATCTTCCAGGGAAGTCATTGGGGGAGAGGAGGCTGTGATCCTGAGGGAGACAGGCAATGCAATCCTATTCTCAGTGTGGTGGAGGGCACACCCCTGCCCCACACCCCATGCCAGGCAGCTCAGGGTTCAGCCCAAAACTTGGAGTCTCCAGGGCTGTCCACTTCTTTCCTAATGTAAAACAGAGAGTACTTTAAAATGTAGGCTTTAAAAAATAATAATAATAAATAAATAAATAATAAAATGTAGGCTTTATTATCATTCAGTATGGTAGGTCAACAGATCAGCAGATGTCGGCCACTGAAGAGATAGCTGGTTATGGTCATTGATCCCAGGGTGCAGGGCAGGCCATGGCAATGGGGCCACATGGAGAAGCACCAGGCTTGGTCTTGAGGCAGAGGGAGTAGGAGAAACTATGGTGGCAAGAGCCTCTTTTGTGGTTTCTGTGGGAAGGAATGAGTGAAGCAAGATGAACAGGCTTAGGGTTGACTAGATTGAATAATTTCAGGGGCCCTGGGGCATAGGGGCTGTCCCTAGTGGTCTGGTAACTGGCTTGGGTGTGATTGGCCTCGAGTGTGAGAACCTGATAAAGGAGGTGGTTGGGGCGTGGGCTCCAGCTGGTTGGTTTGTATAAGAAAGGCACACTCATGAGGAAGTCTTAGTATCTCTAATTGGCTAGTCCTAGGAGGGGTAGTCCTCCCAGGGTCACCAAGGCCTCAAGATGTCTAAGTATCAAATACAGAAACTAGAAAACAGTTATTACAGAGACGTCACGCAAAGATTGCATGAGGAGCTACTTCTCCATCTAACAAATCCCAACGCTATTTTATCTCCAGGGTCATTTATTTGGAATGAGACTTATAATCAGAAAGTAATAGAACAAGGAGGGCAGGCCACTGTTAGGAATAAGCAAGGGATTGGTCTTTCTTGGTGTAGACCCAGAGGCTCTAAGCTTTAAACAGACTCTCTTTTAGTGAGGGTATTAAAGATGGCATCTCACAAGTGAAGGCAGGGTGGGGTGAGAAGACATCAGGCTTGCAAGACTATAAAGGGGGCTGTCAGCACAGAGAATGATCTATCTATATCTCTGAGTCAGATTATATAGAGTCATGGGACTTTCTTTGTTTCCCTCTAATTTCCATGTTTTCTGAATTGACCTATGTGTCAAAAAGTACCTGGGGAGCTCCCTAAAATTGCTGGGCCTTGCCTCTAGAGAAAACCACTGCTCCACATTGGAATCCCCTGGATGGCTTACTAACACAGATTTCTGGGCCTCACACCAAGAATTTCTGATTTGGGAAGTCTGGGATGGGCCCCAAGTAGTTTTGACACAGCTCTTCTGAAGCCCACACTTTGAGAAACGCAGCCCTGGGATTTGGTGGATTCTGGTGTAAGCATTCTAAGAGTGCAGCCACAGTGCTATGGAGAACTGAGAGAAAGTCATTGGCCCTGGTTGGGAGATGGAAGGGGGCCATAGCATGGCGGTGGCAGCAAGGCATTTTAGAGGAATGGGGATCCATCTTTCACAAAAGGTCCTTCCTCCTCTAGCCCACCTGGAGATCCCTCTTCTGGGGCTCACCTGACAGATCCTCTTAAGAGAAGATCTCTTAAGATCTCTTAAGAAAGAGAAGGTGCCCATATGGCTTGCCCAGCTCCTCTCCCTCGTCCATGTTGAGTGCTGGTGGACCCTCTCCTCTGGTGAGTCACAGCCCTCCAGCAGGCCCCTTCTGAGCCCCCCAGTTGCCTCCCATGTTCACCTTCATCTGCGTGTGTTCCCCTAACCTGAACTTGGCCTGCTGAGGCATTTCCTCAGACCCATGGGAGGCTCTCCACTCCCTTGTAAGGTGGGATGATGATCTTCTTTAATATTTATATATTTTACAAGTTTGATTAGAGTCTGGGGTGGAACAAGAATTCCTTTCTCAATGTAAAGTTTGCCAAGACATCACATCATAAGACATTATTCTGTCAATATCTCAGTGGTCAGTTAACACTTCCGCAGGAACTTCGGACAGTCAGGTGAGGAATGGAGAAGCAGATAAGAGAAGTGGCTGATAGCCAAGGAGCCCAGAGTGAGGAGGGTTAAGGGAGGAGGTGGGAGGATAGCGATGCCCAGCTTGGCCTTCTTTGCAGTTTTGTGGAGAATTGGCCTGGACTTGTCCCTCTAAATCTATCTGGTAGTGCCCTTGGTACAAATGCTTCATGCTGTTAAAGGTGCCCTTTATCCTGCATTTTCTGATAGCTTTTATTTCATGTGATCTTATTATTTTCAAAAGAGGCATTTTATTAAAGGCAGAAGTCAAGAAGCCTGCTCCCAACCAAGGGACATCCTACCCTGATGTGCAGCTCACATCCCTTTTCCTCTCTGCACCTTTAGCTTCACCAGGATATGTACTGATTTTTCCCACCCCTACTATCCTGCAAACAGCCACTCCTTGGTCACTCCTTGGGCACAGTCTTTATTAAAGGGGAATTTGTCCTCAGGTGGAACTTTCCCCTCTGCTCCTGGGATGCCTGGCCCTGTGAGGAAGGACACATCTGGGAGAAGGCAAGAGTGGGCGCCCCCCGCAACGTGTGGTGCCTAGCCTAGTGGTGTCAATCACCCCAGTCTAAAAATAGTACCTTAACAAAATGTCATTTTATTCTAATATCTTTTGGGGCTTGTCACAATATTAGAAACACAGAACTTGCCAGATCATCTGGCTTGAAAGAAATATTACCATAGATAGAAAGAATGTCCCCAAACTTTGAGCCCTTCTGCTGTTAAAGCGCCCCAGACTAGGCCTATCCCCAGGACCCAGTGTTGTGGAAACATGCGTGTAGAGCCAGGACTACAAAGTTTAAACATCCAAGGTATAAGGGTGACCTCTCTGTGGGAAATGTACTCTTTCAAGAAAACTTAGTTCCTCATGCTTCAAAAGCTGCTTGGAAAAATTCAGGCAAGGATGAAAGCCAGCACCAACTTTAAACTTCAGCATTCCCCCAGCTTTTTCACATTTGTCACATCGGCTAAAGGCTTCCAAATTTTTTAGAAGAAGGGGATGGAGGGAAACTGACAACTTTGTTTTGGCCCTGTGATCTATAAATGCAAATAATGAATTGGAGTTGATTTCTGGTGCAGGAAGAGTTGAGTGACGCAGGCACTAAATGGAAACCTGACTCTCTACTAGTTTCTGTAGCCTGGACAAATGCATAATTTAGTCTCAGATAGCTGGACGAGCAAACTCATGGTGGGGGGTGTCACGACAGAATGCTGTTTGTGCAAGGAATCTGAATTTCAAAGGACAGCCTTGCCTATGGAGATACCACCCAGAACAATGAGGGTTTAATTAAGGTTTAGAACCCTCATTTGTTCACTAGGGGCTGAGAGGAAGCCTCCAGGTAAGATTTTATTTGGAAATAGATTATTGACCAATGACAGGGGAAGGGGTGCCTATTTGCATATATTACTATTCATGACCTCAGGACTAAAGGAATCAGAATGACAGCAGGCGATATCTCTGTCAGCCTGCTGTTTCTGGAGGGAAAGGCAGTTGGTGGGTGGATAAATAGACATTTTTTTCATGCTGCCTTTTTCTCCTGGGCCCGATGTTCTATCTAACCCAAATGTGAGAAATACTTCTCTGAGGTAAAGGGAACACTTTGATGAGATTAATTAACCCGAATACCAAAGATCCATTTGTGGCACCCAGATGTGGAGCCAGTGGGCAGACCCTGCTCCAAGAGGAGCAGCTTGAGGTTCCAGGAAGGCCAAGAGGGGCCCAGGAATGTCGTGCAGGCTCCTCAGAGGAGCCAGGCACTCTGGGTTTACATTAGACCAGGAAGGGAAGGAGTCTGGGGAATTTCCAGCACATCCCAGCCAGGGATGCAGCATCAGGATTCCCAGCTTGTGGTGCTGAGCTGTGCCTCGCCTGCTCACCCAGATGAACAGGGTACCAGGGAGAGCTTTCTAGGGTGAGGCTTTCTGGAATTAATGGATTCATGAAAGATGTCACCCAAGATAAGGGTAAAGGAGAGGTGCACCTTGGTAGAATGGGATGAATGTCTTTCTTCAGGGACCTCAGTCTCCTGTCTTTGCATTTCTTATTCCAATGACAGTGTCTTCCCAGATGTCCCACCCCCACCTCCACCCAAACATAGCAAAACTTCCTTCTAAATTTGCTCTCAGGAAAGCCTCTAATACCAGTAATTCAAACTTTGGGAGGATTTTCATTTAGATATTACCTTCCTTTTTTTTTTTTTTTTTAACATATGGATGTCCTGGTTTTCCTGCATTATTGTTGAAAAGACTATCTTTTCTCCATCGACTTGCCTTTGCTCCTTTGTCAAAGATTAATTGACTATATTTGTGAGGGTCTCTTTTGTGTCCCTCAGTTTTGTTCCACTGCTCCATCTGTCCATTCTTTCACCAATGTCATGCTGTCTTGATTACTGTCATTTTATAGTAAGTTTGAAGTCAGGTAGCATTAGTCCTCTGACTTTCTTTTATTTTCAGTATTGTGTTGGCTATTCTGGGTCTTTTACCTCTCCATATTAACTTTGGACTCATATTCTCAACATCCACAAAATAACTGGCTGGAATTCTGATAGTGATTATATTAAATTTAAAGATCAAGTTAGGAAGATCTGACATCTTAACAATATTGAGTCTTCCTATCCATGAACATGGATATCTTTCCATGCATTTTGATCTTTTTAAAATTCCTTTCACCAGAGATTTGTAGTTTTCCTCATATATATCCTATAGATATTTTATAGATTTAGGCTTATTTCATTTTTAGCTAATGCTAATATAAATGGCAATGTGTTCTTTTTATAAGATTATTTTTTTTAGGACAGTTTTAGGTTCACAGTAAAATTGAGAGGAAGGTGCAGAGATTTACCATATACCTCTTGCCCTTACAGATACATCATCTCCCCCATTATCAGCATCCCTTGCCAGAGTGCTATATTTGTTGCAGTTGATGAACCTACATTGACACACCATGATTACCCAGTATCTGTAGTTTACATTACAGTTCATTCTTCGTGTTGTACATTCTATGGATTTGCACAAATGTATAATGATATATATCCATCATTATGCTATCATACAGAGTATTTCTACTGCTCTAAAAATCTGGGGTGTTCCACCAATTCATCTCTTCTCCTCACTACCCATCATGAACCCGGCAACCATTGATCTTTTCACTGTTTCCAGAATGTCCATAGAGGAAACAACATTAGAATAATTGGGATAAGCGATACCATAAGACAAAACAACATTAGAATAATTGGGATAAGCGATACCATAAGATGAAACAACATTAGAATAATTGGGATAAGCGATACCATAAGACAGAATGTCCATAGAGTTAAAGTTATGCAGTATGTAGCCCTTTTAGATTGGCTTCTTTCACTAACTAATATACATTGAGGGACTTTTATGTCTTTTCATGGTTTCACAGCTCATAGTGCTGAATAATATTTCATTGTCTGGATGTAGCACAGCACAGTCTATTTATTCATCCACCTACTAAAGGACATCTTGGTTGCTCCCAGGTTTTGGCAATTATGAATAAAGCTGTTCTAAACATGCTTGTGTAGGTTTTTGTGTGGACATAAGTTTTTAGTTTTTTTTTTTGGTAGATACCAAAGTGTGCTATTGCTGGTCATATGGTAGCATTTTGTTTAATTTTGTAAGAAACTGCCAAATTGCCTTCCAAAATGACTCTACCATATTGCATTTCCACTAGCAATGAATCAGAATTCCTGTTCCTCCACATCCTCACCAGAATTTGGTGTTGTCAATGTTCCGGATTTTGGCCATTCTAATGTGTGTAGTGGTATCTTATTGCTGTTTTAATTTTTATTTCCTTGATGACATATGAAGTTTGCATATGTTTATTTGCCATCTGTATATCTTCTTTGATGAGACATCTGTTAAGGTTTTCTGCCCAATTTTTGTTTGTTTACTTATTGTTGAATTTTAAGAGTTCTTTGTATATTTGGAAAGCAGTGCTTTATCAAATGTGTCTTTTGTAAAAACATTTTCTGTCAGTCTGTGGCTTGCCTTCTTGTTCTCTTGACATTTTCTCTTTAATTTTAACAAAATCTAGCTTATCACTTCTTCCTTTCATGGATCATACCTTCACTATTGTATCTAAAAAGTCATTGCTATACCCGAGGTCATCTAGGTTTTCACCTATTTTATGTTCTAGGAGTTTTATAGTTTAAAATTTTACATTTAGGTATGGGATTTTGAGTTAATATTTTGTAAAGGGAGTGTAAAGGTCTGTGTCTAGACTTTTTTTTTTTTTTTTGCCTGTGAATATTCAGTTGTTCCAGCACCATTTGTGGAAAAGACTATCTTTGCTCTATTGTACTGCCTTTGCAGCTTTGTCAAAAATCAGTTGACTATTTGTGTGGGTTTCTTTCTGTGTTCTCTATTCTGTTCCATTGATCTATTAGTCTATTCTTTCACCAATTCCACATTGTCTTGATTACTGTAGCTTTATAGTAAGTCTTGAAGTCAGGTAGCGTCACTCCTCCAACTTTGTCCTTCTCCTTCAATGTTGTGTTGGCTATTCTGGGTCTGTTCCCTCTCCATATAAACATTAGGGTCAGTTCCTCAATATCCACAAAGTAATTTGCTAGGATTTTGATTGGGATTGCATTGAATCTATAGATCAATTTGGGAAGAACTGATATCTTGACAGTATTGAGTCTTTCTATCCATGAACATGAGATATCTCTCCATTTATGGGATAGCTCTCCATTTAGGGATATCTCTTCATTTATTTTTACTTTGAAATTGTTCATCAGAGTTTTGTAGTTTCCCTCATATAGATCTTGTACATGATTTAGATTTATAAAGAAGCATTTTATTTTGGAGGGTGTTAATGTAAATGGTATTGTGTTTTAAATTTCAAATTCTACTTGTTTGTTGCTGGTATATAGGAAAGCAATTGACTTTTGTATATTAACTTTGTATCCTACAAACTTGCTATAATCTTTTACTAGTACCAGAGGTATTTTTGTCAATTCTTTCAGATACTCTATTTAGACAATCATGTCAACTGTGTAAAATTTCTGAAGAGAAGTCTGATGTAATTCTTATCTTTGTTCTTCTATAGGTAAATGTCTCCCCCTAACCTGTATTCTTTCAAGATTTTCTCTTTGTCTTTGTTTCTCTACAGTCTGAATATGCTATGCCTAGGAATAGATTCTTTGTATTTATCTTGATTGGTGTTCTCTGACCTTTGCATCCATAGTTTGGTTTCTGTAATTATTTTTTGAAAATTCTCCACCTTTATTACTTCAAATATTTCTTCTGCTCATTCCTCTTTTTCTTCTCCTTCTGGTATTCTCATTATGCATATGTTAACACATAATTATAATTTGTAATTGTCCCACAGTTACTACATATTATGTTCTTTTTGTTTTAATTATTTTTTTTTCTCTCTGCATTTCAGTTTTGGAAATTTCTATTGACATACCTTAAAACTCACTGATTCTTTCCTTGGCTATGTCCAGTGTACGAATGTGCCCAACAAAGACATTCTTCATTTCTGTGACTGTATTTTTTATTTTTAGCATTTACTTTTGGGTTTATTTCTTTTTGTTTACATTAACAATCTGTTCTTGCATGTTGTCCACTTTTTTCCATCAGAGCCTGTAGCATATTATTCAGTTATTTTAAATTCCTGGTGTGATAATTCCAAAATTAGTGTCATATCTAAATCTGGTTCTGATGCTTGCTTTGTCTCTTAGACTTAAAAAAAATCTTTTAGCATGCTTGTAATTTTATTTTGAAAACCAGACATGATGCATTGGCAATAGAAACTGAGGCAAAATGTCTTTAATGTAAAATTTTATGTTTATCTGGCTAGGAGTTATTTTGTGTTTAATGTAGTTTACCTGTAGCTACCCAAGTCTTCAATTTCCTCTAGTGTTCTTGTTTTGCATTTCCTTCTGTTGTCTTGGGTTTTCCTAGAGACTCCTTCTTAAATAGAGTCTTAGCCTTACAGTTCTTCCAGCTGTAATTCCCTGTTAATATACAGGAGCCTGTCAGTTTGGTAGTAAGATGTGGTGGGTCCTATGATTAGGACTCAGTCTTTTAGTGAGCCTGTGCCCCTGGGCTGTGGCCTTCACAAGTGCTTTTCAGCTTTTTATTTTGTCTGAGGTGAGACAGGAAGGCTAGAGGGGCTGAAGTTGGATATTTCCTTTCCCCCACATTTGTTAAGTCTCTAGTAAAGTAGTTTCCTATGAGGGAAGGCCTTTGTTAAGAAGAGGTCTCTTCAGGCATATTTAGCAATGGTTAGTTTTCCTCTTCTCTGAGAACTTGGTGAGGCTTTTAGAAGTAAAATTCATGAAAGTGTGGACATCACCCCCCCACCCCACCTCCCACCCCCCATCACCAAAGGCCCCCAGGAGTTTTTGGATCTCAAGCTAGTCTACACTCAGCCTCAAGCAATTAGTCAATTGCCATTTAAGTTTTCCTGTCCATTAGTTACTTGTTCCAGTGGCTTCTGCTTCCAGTAAGCTATAATCCTCTGTATTCAAGCTATGATCTGTATTTACCTGTCTCTCCAGTTTTGGGGCAACAATTTGCTCTGTGATCCAATTCTTCTCTGATGGATTTCAGAAGAGTTGTGGATTTTCAGTTTGCTCAACTTTTTTCTTGTTGTGGGTGAGAGTGATGACTTCTAAACTCTCCATGTTGGAGCAGAAACCAGAAGTCTAGTTAACTTTTACATAAGACATGAGATTAATTGAGTGTTCATTTTGTTTCTTACAGATGTCCAATTTTTAAGTACCATGTGTTGAAACACTACCCTCTCTCCACTGAATTGCTTTTGCATCTTTTAAAAAACTCAAATGGCCATCTGAGGATTCCTACATGACCACTCCCCAGTAAAATTCTGGGGTGCTGAGTCTCTAATGAACTTCTTTGGTAGACAACATTTCAAATCAATAAGATAATATATTAATATATTGATTTGCAAATTTGGGATTCAGGTCAGAAAGATGAAGTCAACAAGACCAAACATAAGATGAATGAGATCAACCACATGGAGTGACAGCTTTTTGCTGGGAACACTAGTGAGCTGTCCACATTTCCATAAGGGAGGACAGAGTGCATCCTAAATTTAAGTGCAAAACACAATTCAATCAAGGTGGCTGTGATGATTAATTTTATGTGTCAGCTTGGTTGGCCATGGCACCTAGGTTTTGGTCAAACATCAGTCTAAATGTTGCCATAAAGACACTATATTTTAGGTGAGATTAAAATTTAAATCAGCAGAGTTTGAGTAAAGCAGATTACCCTCTAAAATGTGGGTAGGTCTCTCCAATCAGTTAAATGCCTGAAGAGAAAAAGCAGACTTCCCTTGAAGAAGAAGGAATTCTGCCTCCAGATGCCTTCAGACTTGAGTTACATGTCAACTCTTCCTTGGGCCTACATCTTGCTGCCTGCTCTGCAAATTTCAGACTCCCCAGCCCCCACAATTACATGAGCCAATTCCTTAAAATAAATCAATCTATCTATATATCCTATTGGTTGTTTCTCTAGAGAATCCTGACTAACATGGAGATGAGGGTGTAGCCTTAAGAAAACATGCCTGGAATGCAGAGACTGAAAGAGAACTGACTGTTGCAGTTCAAGTGTGTGGTCACAGTCTAACATTCCACTGTGTCATCCAATGCAGAGGGTGGGGTCTTCTAGGCACATACCCTGAAGGGAGCCAAAGAATGTGTCTGTGTGTCTCTGCCTAGGGAGAAGGAGGCTGGTTCTAGTACCATCTCTCCAGGATAATATTTCTCTCATTATGACTGGTCAGCTACCAGGGTACCTGGTGTACGTGGGAACATCACTGGAAATCCTCCCACACTCTGCTCTGATTCATCCAGTGACATTTAAACTTCAACTTGGTTTCCTGAGAGTACTTGCCAGTGGTTAAGAGCTATGCCTTGAGATATTACTTGTAGACTCAGTTAGCAAACTGGTAATCTTATTAATTACTTAGCCTGTTTTGACTTTGTTTAGCAAAGTGTCTTATGTCAAGTTCCCCAGAGTAGATCTTTGGAGGTGGATTTGTGTGCAACCCATTTGCAAGGAAGGGTTCCCAGGGAGAGTAGAGGGAGTAGAGGCAGCAAAACCAGGAATGGGAGGAAGCCGGACAGAATGCACTTTCAGGCAAAGTCTACTCAGTGCAGCTTCAGCCCAATCCTGCAGGGAACCCTGGAATGTAGGTTCACCTCCCAGTCTCCCAACCCACAGCAAAGGAGCTGAGGCTTCATGCTTGTGTAGCCTTCGTTCAATGGTGAGAAATGCCTGGGGGTTTTTAGGTACTTCTGGCTCTCTGTGTGCTGTAGGGTGGAACAAAGGAATCTGAGGTCAGTCCTGCCAAGAAGAGCTGTAGGTGTTGGCTTTTGAAGCAAAGGCACACTAAAGTGGGGTGGGGGTGCCCTCCGAAATGGATCCAGTGAGATCAGACAGAGCACTGACATTATCCTCTACAAAGTCATTCTCCAGAGTTGACCTGCCAGGTTCTACATGTGACCTTGCAGTGACCCCTGTGAATTCTCACTCGCAGATGGGAGGAGATAAGATTCGTTGGAGTAGAAGTAACATCTGCCCTTCTCCCCTTTCCATCCATGCTACATTGCCCTGAGAAGTTACCTTCATTCTGGGCAATACTGACAGAAACAGAATCATCAACTTCTCACATATATGGAAATGATGGCAGGTAGACTTTTTGTCATTTGAACATTAATTTAATTGACACATTATTTGCGGGGGCAATGACCAGATACCTGAGCACCCTGGCCATACTGGGGAAGAAGACAGACACAGTTCCTGACTTTTTGGAGCTAACAGTCTAGAGCTCTGAGGTCCAATGTTCTGTCATGGTGCCACATTTGGCTACTTAAGTCTAAACCAATTAAAAATAGATAAAATGTAAAAATCAGTGCCTCAGTCATACCAGCCACATTGCAAGTACTCAATAGCCACATAAAGCTGGTGGGTACTGTATTCGACAGTGCAGACATAGACCAGCACTGATCGATGGCCATACGCATCAGGGATGCCCCTTATTCTCACATGTCTTTTGAAGTCTCACAGAAGGTGTTCACACCCATAATTACATCCAGCCTGATGACATCCTTGGGGGTGGTTGGGAAGGGCTTACTATTTCCAGATAATAGATTCACTCAGTAGAGACTAGAACTGAAGTCCAGTGTGTGACTCACACAGTGAGTAGAGGCAGGCCTCACCCACAGGTATGCTGATTCTGGGCAGAGAACTTCCTGGCTGCAGCAGCATGTCATGGAAATAACAAATTCTCCATGAAGTGGCATTCCCTTAGGCACTGCAGCCTTGAGGACTGACAACACGATATCAGGTACTTCTATAAGGAATCATGTCTAGGGGGCATTTGACACCTTAAAGTATTATACCGTCTCCAACAAAGTGTAGTATATCTTTTTCTTTCTGTCCTCATATTTTCTGCATTTTCCTTTTATCGTTAAGTCCAGAAACCAACATGTTAATGTATAATAGTAATAATAATAATAATAAACAGCAAACGTGTGGAGTATTTACTAGTCCCCAGACACTGCTCCAAGCATTTTACATACGCTAATTCAGTTTACCTTCACAGCACCCCTGTGATGCAGGGCTATAGTTATCCCCAATTTACAGAAGAAGAAAATAAAGCCCAGGGAGGGTAAGCAACTTGCTTAACATCCCATAGTTGGCAAGCAGTAGACACACTATTTGAACCCAGGCCTCCCGCTCTAGCACACAAACCACTGGGCATGCTGCCTCTCAGATATGAGGGCACATTTATATTTGTAGTGATTTCACATTGTTTAATACAAATACAGTGTGTGTTTTGAGCCCTAACATACAATTGTTTTCAGAGGTGAAGGGTCCTAATGACTCACTAGACCGATATATTTTCCAAAGCCTTTTGAAAAATGCCCTTTACATAATAGGCTTCTACAATTGGTATATTCTTTTTATTTCTCATAAGTGTCCATAAATAGTCCATGGTGCCTAAATGAATAGAAATCAGTTTTTATGTTTCTGGAGCTTCTATTGCCAACAGTGACCCCCTCCTAGAGTATCAGCCAGGGCTCATGATAGAGAGAGGAAACCTCTCTAGCTAGCTTAAGCAGAAATGGATTTGGTACCAGCACTTAGGTGTTTACATGGCTGCTAGGGCTCTATGTGGAAGTCTCAACAACTCTCGGCCCCTAAACTCACATTTGTAGCTTCTGCTGTGAATGGGAGCTTTACCACTGGGGCCGCAGAAGGCTAAGGATCAGAATGCTGGCCCCAGCAACAACGAGGAAAACTGAAGGGAACTGCCCAAGCAGGTTGCTGGTAACAAGATCTGCCAAGATCTATATCCCAAATGGATGCTTCACACCTGCCTCTTTTTCCACTCCTCTCAGTTTCCAATTCAAGTCTGGCCTGAATGCATCAAATTGACAAATCCTAGTGGCAATGCAATAATGGGAAGTGCAACTTTTATCTCTCTGGCTTTTGCAGCATGGGTTGGCACACCTCCAGGAAGCCGGAATGGATGCTGAGAGAGCTGGTCTCTGGTACCCATCGCAGTCCTTGTCTTGGGCAACTCAACATCCACATACACCATCCCTTCTGTGAACTTCTTACTAACAAGAGTAGTAACATGCCTCCCTCACATAATGCAACTATTCATGTACAAACGTGCTCATCTTTTCCTCAAAAGAAGAGACCCAACTCCTCTCCTGACAGCCTTTGGCATCTGGTGATGTTCTCTCCTTCACCAGTTCAATTCCAATCCTATTTTAATTTCACAAAACCCAAACATCAAAGTACACAGTAAACAACTGACAATATACTCTATGTAAAGGAGCAGAGGCAAGAGTGAAGGGAAAAGGAAAGTTGGTTAGTATGCATACAGTTGGTTAGTTCATACCTATCAGAGAAACAAATAAAACTTACATGAGTAGTTACTATAACATTCATTTTTACAATGGGCCAGAAGGCCACAGTTGGTATGTATAAATTCCTCTACTGGCCTTTCACCTTTTTTTTCTTTTTTTTGTGCCTTCAATCAGAGCCTTCAATCAGTTTATTGGGATTCTTTACCTGTAGATTGATGGAAACCTTTATGTGTGAGGGGTCTGAGATCTGGTGGATTTCTATGACTCCCTTGCAAATGGTCTTTAAGAGTAATAGTGAAGTTTGCTGTCCCACTTACAGTATTCTGGCTCTATTGATCGATGGTTCAAGACACATCCTACCTCCCTTGGGGCAGCAATGCAGCTCACAGAGTGTCATCTCTCACCTGATGCTCTGAGTCTTCCATAGACCATTCTACTTTCTTTAAGATTTGCTGCTTCTGGGTGCTGAGCAACAGAGTAAGACCAGTGAATTCCTTGGGAAAAGCCACGGGCTCTCTTCTTTTGGTGTGAACTGAAATTTCTTAGTCAGAAGCAAAGTTGAATGGAATACCAGATGAAACATAATTCAATAAGCCCACTGATGATGTCTTCAGAAGAAGTAAAGAAAGGTTGGGAAAGCAAGTTCATATTTTGAAAGTATCTATTTTCATGAGGAAGAAACATTTGTTCCTCCACCAGGAAAGGGATCTAACATTATCAACCTGTTGCCAGGTGACTGGCTGTTCTTCCCAGGAATGGGTGACTGGAGAAAGGCTGAATGGGGTCCATAGACGGGGCCAACCTACCTACCTCTGCTGAAGGGTCTCCTATCACATGAGACAAGAGTCTCCATGCTCTGGGACCCTTCTGAGAGTTCCATCCACAAGTATTCGTTCCAAACATTCTTTGTCAGTAATTCTCTTATTTTGAGCTTTCCATGTCCTTGACCATCTGGCTAAGCATTCAGGCACTGCTTACAAACTAGTGTAGATCTGCATATCTAACCACCTTTCCTTTCAGGTAAAGTGGAAATCAGATGCACCACTCAAAATTCTGCCCTTGAGACAATTTCTCTTCCCCACTGTGCCATCTCTAACTGGGGATATAATGTTACAGTGGTCCTCCTCTGACTGGAATCCACACATCATGCAGAACTAAGGTTGAGTTTTCCTCCTCAGTCATCTGGTCCTCTGATATATCACATGAGGCCATAGGTGTAGGTTGAAAGAGGGATGACGATACTGCAGGACCAGATGCCATGGGATAAGATACCATTTGTGAATGCAAATTACTTATACTTTCAGGACTAGCTCAGGTCCAATTTGGATATTTCACTGCTACTGATGACAAAGTACTTTTGGACATGACTGACTGGTGGATTCATAGATCAAAGCAAGTTCATGATGTGCGGCTGAAGTTTCATGTGCATTCAGACTCTAAAAGGTACTAGCAGGAAGCCGAAAGCTGCTTCTCAAAGGGACAGAAATGGATTTATTCTAAACCGGAGGGACCTGAGATACTTTCCTCCACCAGGTCTTGCTACAGGCTCGATGTAGCAGTGTTCTATTACAGACATTCTGAGATACTGTATCATAAGTTCCAAGTGACAAAGCTGTTTGTACTGTAGCATTAACCAGCTGGAAAAAACTTCTCTTCCCCACTTGAAACTGGTAACCTTGTGGTTACCCAATACCTTAGTTGGATTAGTACAACTATATTTGGAATAAGTTATTTTCATAATATAAAGATACTCACCAAACTTTACACCTCTTTATTAATGATGGGGATGCAAAACACAGAACTTGTATTTCATATTTTGAAGGGGATATCCTATCATGCCCCAGAAGGCTATACCGTACATTAGAAACTTGATTAAACCACCATATTCTAACATTTTTATGGAGCTTATCTCCCACTTTCCAATACACATATATCATATCAAGGTATCTAGGTACCTGCTATTTCTGGCTGTCCTATCAGCATTATATAATCAATGTAGTGGATCAGTGGTGAAGTGTTTTGCAGATTAAACATGACACAGAGGGACAGAAGGGATGTAGTCTTGAGTAAGGCAGTGAAAGTGTATTATTATCTCTGCTAGGTGAAATAAAAATGGTTTCGGTATTCTCTGTTTATGGTAAAAGGAAGAAGTGTTTTCTGGATCAATAATAGCTATATACCAGGTTCTAGCAGTTAAATTGATTTGCTCCAATAAATAGTCTATATCTGGAATAGCATCTGCAATTAAAATCCCCATTTGATTGATTTTACAATGGCCCACTGTTGTTCTCCAAGGCATATATCTGTCTTCTACACAGGCCAACAGTGATTTGAAAGGGGATGTGATAGGAATCCTCACTCCTGCATCTTTCAAGTGGTAATCTTCTTTGAAACTTCCCCTTGGATGATATCTTGCCTTTGATTGATTGTTTTAGTTGGAGGAGGGGTAGTTCCATAGGCTTCCACTTGGGTCTTCCTGCTGTAATAACCCTCACTCCTCAGGTCAGAGACAAATGCCTATTTCAAATACACAGCCCTGGCACTAGGACAATAACTACAGATGACTTCAAGAATTCATTGAGAACTCAGTAGTACATACTTGATCTGAAACATTTTATTGGATAAACTTTGTAAGTCCCCATCTATCTGGTAAACAACAGGGGCATTCCTGGACCCCAGGCATCCACATTAGCCTAGAGCCAGAATTCAATGACAGGATAGTTAACTTCATAATGCCCAGAGTCCCCTTTTCAAGATGGCCAAAGGGAAGATGAATACTGTGCACTCATGGTGCTTTTGCAGCATTTTTCTTCAAAGGTAACACATTCCTCTTTTTGTGTCTCTGAACTGCCCCCGGAAATGGGTAAGAGGCCATGACTCCCTAATAGTGATGTGAGTCCTCAGTGTCAGTGGGAAGGCCTCTCACCATCAGGCCAAAAAGTTTTGTTGGCTTGTTTCTTTGTTGTGTTGGTTAGTTGGCGGGGAGGGGGTTGTTTGTTTGTTTGGTGATATGAATCAAGTAGGACCTTGGTGGGGTGCCTAGAACTATTTTAGCTTTAGGGACCTCAGGATCACAGTCCCACTGTGATTTTGGGGTAAAATATATCAATATGGGTACACCTATTTGAGATTTTAGATTCTTGAATAGCTGGGGATGAGGATGATTCTGCTTGCTTGTTTAATTGACAAAAATGTCAGTAGAAATTAAGTGAAGGGCGCCTGGGTGGCTCAGTTGGTTAAGCGACTGCTTTCGGCTCAGGTCATGATCCTGGAGTCCCTGGATCAAGTCCCGCATCGGGCTCCCTGCTCGGCAGGGAGCCTGCTTCTCCCTCTGACCGTTCCCCCTCTCATGTGCTCTCTCTCATTCTCTCTGTCTCAAATAAATAAATAAAATCTTAAAAAAAAAAAAAAGAAATTAAGTGAAGATGCCAGAAATTCTTAAATATATTCAAAAGAAGCATACAAACACAAAGAGATAGGACTATTGGAGTGGATTTATTAACTTGCTCATCTGCCTTGTCCCCAGGATGTCCCAGAGAAATACATGGGTGACAGGGATGCCAGTGTCTTTAAAGGTACCATTGTGGTTGCCCATTGTAGGCTGGGGGGAAGTGGTAGATTGCTGCTTCTGAAATGGGCTCAGTGATTCCAATGGGGAGGATGGGACCACCAAGGAAGAGGCCCAGCAGCAGAGTTTAAGCATCAGAGGCAAGGTACTGTGTCTCCTGGTGACTCCTGCAAAGTCAGCCGGGCCTGAGGGTATTCAGAGGGACTTACCTACTCCCATCTTTGGCAGGGAATCATCTATCATAGGGTCCCTCTGTGCTTCATAAATTTCCAGAGACAATAATGCCACCTGTGATTTATTTCCATGTCAAAATGAAAATAACCTCAACCTCTGGTCTATCTTTTCCACTGATAAACATCATACAACACAAGGCTGAAGTTCCATTAGAGCAGAGCTTTACAAACTTTTATGTGCATTTGAATCGCATGGGATCTTATAAAAATGCAGATTCTGACTCAGTAGGTCTGGGGTGAGGCCTGAGATGCTGCAAGTCTCATCAGCCCCCAGGTGATGCTGCAGCTGCTGGTCCATGGCTCCCATATCGGGAGAGGGCTGAGTGGTGGGTCCTGCTTCCCTTTCCCACTCCTGCTGAGCTACTCTGCTGTAACCAGAGCAGCTTCCCCTTTTTATAGAAGTCTTGTATTAGATTTTGTTTGAAACAGAAACAGTTCTAATTTAAAACAGATCTAATTTTTAAAAACACCTGGTCTAAATATTCATAACAGAATTTTGATAAAAACAAAAACAAGAACAGATGACCAAGTAATTCCAGTTCCCATTGTTAAGCGAAGGGTAAAGAGTTTAACTTTGGGAATTCCTTACAGCTATAATTTTCACTTATTTAAGAAATAATTTTTGCAAGGCTATTCTGTGCAAAACACTATAAAGGCTGAGCCTGTCTAGTACCCACTTTTGCAAAGTGAAATTCTCCATCTTTGACGACCCTGACCCAGGAATCATGTCCCTCTGAAACTGCAGTTACTCTTTGGTACATCTCAACCTTCTTTCCCTGGGCTGGGGTGAGGTTTTGGCAGTTCGTACATGTGCACTTATGTTGACTTGGCTTTTTACTTCAATCTTCTGCTATAGGGGGAGACCGTCACTGCCCAAGACCTGGAGGGCCAACAAACATTTCAGATGGAGTTTGCAAAGACCCCTTTCGAGGAGGGAACACATTTCTGTAGGTGAAATTAAAAGAATATGAGCCAAGGCACTAGAAAACACCTTTCAAATAGAACCATCACCTATGCATCTGATGTGCTTCTAAATTTTGATAAATGCCAATGACTTTCAGTTCCAGAGAGGCAGAATATTTATTGCTGGTTCATCTTCTGTTGGTCACAATTCTTAACATATTAATGTTGTGTCTTCTCACCTATTAAAATTCTTTTCAAGTCACACTCAGGGCTCCATTTATTTATTTTTATTATTTTTTTTTTTCATAAAGCGTTTTTCATTTATTTTTTTTAAAGATTTTATTTACTTATTTGACAGAGAGAGACATAGCAAGAGAAGGAACACAAGCAGGGGGAGTGGCAGACAGAGGGAGAAGTAGGCTTCCTGCCGAGCGGGGAGCCCGATGCGAGGCTTGATCCCAGGACCCTGGGATCATGACCTGAGCTGAAGGCAGATGCTTAACGACTGAGCCACCCAGGCGCCCCTCAGGGCTCCATTTAAATGTCACCTTCTCTGTGATGTCATTTTTGACTACCCTGTTCTTGTCAGAAATAATTGATCTTTACACTGCCCTCTTATGTCGCTATGCAGAAGTTCCCAATAGATTTCAGGTATTTATAACAGGTATATATTTTTGAAGTAATTTTTTAAAGATTTTATTTATTTATTTGAGAGAGAGAGACAGAGATAGCTACAGAGAGCACAATCAGGGAGGAGAGGGAGAAGTAGGCTTTCCCCTGAGCAGGGAGCCCAATACAGGGCTCGATCCCAGGACCCTAGGACCATGACCTGAGCCCAAGGCAGATGCTTAACTGACTGAGCCACCCAGGCGCCGCACCCTGCAGTAATTTTTATAAGGATATTATAGTCTCTGAGATGGACAGATTTGGTTAATACCTGTCCATCCTACCTGATAAAATATATGTTATTAGATCATGTATACATTTTTACTGATGCACTGTACATCTTTTATTATAATCCTTAACACAGTCAGTCTTACATTGTATACTATTCTTTCTTATAGGTTGTAAGCGTAGAAGAAACAAGATTTATTCTTCACACTAAGCCTAACATTTCTCATTGTATCTACAAGCGGTTGAGCAGTTCTGTGAAACCCCCAACACTGTAAGTGAAATTTTGTGCATATATGTGTGAATGCAATTTTCTGAGGAAAGGGTCCATAGCTTTCTTTAATTTCTCAGAAGAATCCGAGAACCTACAGAAATTAATAACCATTGGCCTTGGGAATCTCATGGTGAGTCTGTCTATGAAGCAAACATCTGTTTGTAATACACACGTTTGTAGTACTCATTGTGCACTTATCTGTAGGTTTTAAGATCTGGATTTTTTTTGTATTAGTTGTACTTGAAATGGCACACACGTATATAGCAACTCAATTATTCTGTGCTGTGCGATATTGAACTACTTCCTTCACTGGCTGTCTGCCCATGGGTCTTTTCAATACTTAGCGCTTCCACTGGGAGATGGACTGAGACAAGGATAAGAGATAGGGCGCAAACCAGCCAAAGTAGCGACATTATTAGCAGCTCCAATAAAAGCCTCTTTGGAGGGGGAGTTAAAAATCACTGATCCAGTTGAGGTTTGGGGATTATCAGTAGATATCAATTATCCATGACCTCTTGGTCTCCCATGGCTACCACTGACTTAATGTTCCCTGTACGTTTAAATGATTTCTTTTAATTAAATGAAAAGGATCAAATTCATAAACACTGGTAAGCCTGGGGGTTGGTGTCAAGGCTCCATCACCGGCCTGGGGTCTGGCCTGGGGAAGAGCATGATTGGTGGGAAGTGGCAGAATTTCATTTTTCTATGCTTTGATCCACTAATAGTATGAAAGTACCATGGGTTATCTTTGGGAGAATGTCCCTAAAAGGCACAACGGCTCTCACATAGGAGGGCACCAAAATCTCTGCAAAAGGGTAAGGAAACGGGTGACTAGTGTGTGAGGTTTGAAAAACTCCGAGGGGACTGTTACATGCTCTCCTCCTCATCCCCACACTCAACCGAGAATATGCTGATCTGTGAAGAATGAAATAATATCCGTAAGACATAAGACACATTGTGCTTCTTGGCAAGATACGTATTTACCATACCATTGTCCTGCTTGCTGGCATTCAGGAGTAAATCTTACTTAGTGCTATCTGATCTGCATATTCTAATGTTTGAGCCTTCCCTCTTTGTCTTTCTTCTCCTGCTTACACCTGCCTTGGCTCTTTCATATTCGTGGTACCTGAATCAAGATGGAAAGCAGATAGTTGAATGGCAAGTTTCAAATAATGTTTGTTCCTGGAAAGTGGGAGTATATATATATATTTTTTGAAGAATCTCTTACTTGCCTCATTTCTGTTGATTGCTGAGTAAGAAACCCTCCTCTCTCCTCTTGCTGGGGAACAGAGAGAGAAAAAACTCTGGGAGCTATCCCAAAGGGTGCTGGTATCTCCATGGGCAAAGCCAGGGACTTGATGCCTTCTGCTGGGTGTGTGCCTAGAGAATTTGCCCCACTGGAGAAGGAAAAGGTTCACCTAACAATAGAACTCTGTGTTTCCTGTTAACTTTCTGGCAAAATAGAAACTAATAGCAACCTTGGCTCCTTGAATGCAATACCACAGGACTACCCACAGCATGGTGGGTGGGACAGCATTATTGAGTACCTTTAGGGCTCTTTATGTTGTTAGTGTAAGCAGGCTCAGAAATATAAGGAATATATAAATCAAGGAACACATACACACAGCTATTCCTTACCACAGCACTGATGAATCTTCTGAGTAGCATAAGGCCCAGAGAAGTGAAATAACTTGCTCAAAATCACACAGCCCTCACAGAGATAGCTGCACAGACTTCCCTGTTTGTTTTTTTCAGGCCTACAATTTAGCCCTGGGTGTTGCTGCTTTTGGCTTTCTTTCCTTTCCATTTTGTTTTGCTCCCAAAAAAGAACCCAAGAAAAAGGATGTTTACGCTAGAGAAACAGAAGAACAGAATTATGTGTTTTCTCCTTTTGCTCGTAGATCTTCAAGTCCAGAAGAGAATTCCGAGTGAGCGAGCAGCAGGGGTGGGAGCCAAGCCTGAAGGCCACACACCAGCGACTCCTGCTTCCAGCCAAAAGTCCTGGTAACCTGTTAGCCTCCTGCCTTCATGGGGCCACAGGGCCAGGCATGCACTCTCAGTCCCGCCCTGAGCCATGCTAGGAGAGGACAAAGACTCGCATTCAGAGGCAAACCTGCTTCAGCCGCACACCCTGGGCAGCTCTTCTGAAGCTAAGCCACCTTCCCCCTTGGAGCCTTCTGTTTCCTGCCTAATTCCAGCCGGCTTCTGTGAAATCAATCAGGTCAAGGTCAAATGGCCAAAGCGGGAAGCCAAACTCAGGGAATTCGATTTAGAGAACTGAACAGACACCCTCGCTGCCGGCTCACAGTGGTGACTCAGTGGAAATTCTGGAACCAAGAGCCTGACCTAAATGTTTGTGGTTTAAAAAGAAGGGAACGGCCGCTCTTGAAATTGGCAGAGAATGAATAAACGCCTGGCTGATGAATGAGTGAATGAGTGAATGAAGGGAAGGATGGGCCCTTCACCTTGCTGAGCGGCTCTGAAGGAATAGGAGGAAAGAGCTCTCAGCAGTGTGTTGGTTGGAGGATGCTAAAAAGTACGTGCTGGAGTCCTCAGGGAAACCTGGCGGTGGCATTTCCTCCCTCTGCACCCTGCATGCTTGGCCCAAGCCCGTTGGTTGGTTTCTGACTTTGACGGAGGAGGAAATCCTAAGCAGACGGACGGGGAGGGCTCTTGGCTTCCAGCCGTCAGATGACATATAGAAGCCGCTTGAGACGGCAGGAAGACACAGTTGGCTGGCGTCCCTTGGTGAAGTCACAGCGGCTAAAGATAGGCGGTGACCTTTGGTAAGCACCTTGCGGACCGGAAGGAGCCGCACTCCAGGCAGAGGCTGCGGGTGTGGCCGCGCGGAGCCCGCTCACCGCCCTGCACCTGCAGCTCGCGCCGGGCGGGGCGCAAGGACACTCGCGGCTCACATTCCCCCCAAATGAGAGCATGGGACCTACAGCTGCTGAGAACCCCGGAGAAGCGAGATAGCCTAGGTAACCTCTCACGGGGGACCCACTGGGCTAAGGTGGGGCATTTGGCTCACGAGAGGGCAAAGGAGAACTATCGTTTGGTCCCCTTGTGCCCGCTGGGGCAGGGAAGAGGGGCAGGGAGGGGCACCGGGCAACATCTCCACCTTTTTAAAGTGTAAAGACGCCCTTCAGAAAGTGATACCAAAGTCTAAATTTCTTCAGATGGCCGGTTTGCTTTCCTTCAACGCTCCAAGATCACGCATTCCACTGGATCCACATTTATTGGGAATGGTGTCTGAGCCAGGTGATGAGCCAAACAAAGATTGATAGACAGTAACCAACACGGTCATTGCCAGAGTCAGACTTGAGTTTAAGTCCTAATTACAGCTCTCTGCCTTTATTTGGCAAATCTCCTCCATACAATGGGTATGACAACGCCTGCCTCATGAAGTAGACATTGAGACTTAAGGACAGGGGTCACCCTGATCGGGACAGGCTGAGAACGGAGGTGACCTGGGGGAGGGCTGAAGGCCAACATCATCATTCTTGTCTACATTAATTATCACCAAGATAGAAAGGGTTTTTCTCCCTCCCCTGAGGACTGGAGGAAAGGGAACGTAAGGCAGCATCCGTCAGGCTGCCCACAAGGGTCTCCCACTGCAGATGAGTAGCTGTCCCTAAGTCCACTTGTGGGACCAGGATGAAACACAAATGATTGACAGGGACGTGAAGGCAGAAATAACCTTGAATCAGCTCTAATGGTTACATTAAAGCCTGAGGCATTTGCAGGCTTCAAACAAGTTCTGTCTTCTACTACTTGGACACGGCTGCTTACAACACACCAGTGTGTAGTGTGGTTTGAGAGAGGCAGCAAGAGAGGGAACACAAGCAGGGGGAGTGGGAGAAGGAGAAGCAGGCTTCCCGCCGAGCAGGGAGTCCAATGATGCGGGGCTCGATCCCAGGACCCTGGGATCATGACCCGAACCGAAGGCAGACGCTTAACGACTGAGCCACCCAGGCACCCCTGATCTTGTTCTTTTTTAAAGAGCAAGTTTATCTTTTGGCAAACACCAATCTTTTTAGAGTTTTAGGGCCTTTGATGTTAGTTTGTTTGATTTCATGATGCTCTCCTCCCCACACCACAAAACAAGGGTAAAAACTTTACAAGTCATGCTTCCTTTTAATTAATTTGGTTTTGAGAAAAGGCCAAGACATTTGCAATATTATAGCCTAATGCAATGGAAATATCACTTAGGTGGGAGTAACCAGAGGTGATTCTGGTCCCAGCTCTGCTATCAACTAATTATATGATCTGATCTTATTTTTCTGGATCTCAATTTCCTTGTCAGGTAAGTGAAGGAACTGACTCTCTGAGGGTACTTTCAGATCTAATATTTTAAGTTTTTCTGCAAATGGATGCAGTCACAGTTAAGAAGTCAGGACTATGCATCAGCCACATAGATCTAGTTCATCTTTCTTAAAGTTTTATATTTTTAAAATTTGTATATGAAGACATTCTTATAACAGAATTCAATGTTACTAAATCTCATCGTATACACACACACACAAAATCCAAAATAATGCAAAGACTGAATAATGCCTTATTTAGACTTAGTAATATTGAACATAACAATAAAAGCAGAGTATAAAAAAAGACTTTGGACAGTCTTTTGGTATTAATTCCAAATTTGATCTACTAATTTATTTTGTATGGAATCATTTAACTGTTGGTGAACATTTCAATCTTAAAATATTTCACTTGAGTTTGTTGAAAATACATTTTAAAATTAGATGGTCTAGTATCCACTATTCTTTCCCTTTTTGACAGGTGAGCTTAAAAATATTTTTAAAAATTCTGGTGTTATAAATTTCTGAGGACTGGTTACTGTATCAATATGTACTTTTTGGGCATTTTCTATATTCCAGGCGAGCATCATGGAGATGTCAAAGACATCATTAAAAAGATGACTATTGTCCTTAGGAAGTGTACAACCTACTTGGACAAATAAGACTTACAGAAATGAAAATGTAAATCACACTAAAAATGTAAATAATAATCAAAGCCCATGATTCCCAGGCATTTTTTTAGAACCTGATAAACTGATTCTAAAGTTCATTGGGGAACCGTAACTCCTCCTCGTGGACTCGTAGGGCCGCTCCTAGTGGAGGCTGCCTGGAGGTGGGTGGGCTGGAGGTGCAGGTTCATATGAAGATTTTTGGCAGCTTAGTGTGGAAACCATTTGCTCCCCTCGCCCTTATTTCTACCTGTCCTGTGTCAGCAAGGGAAAGTGTCCAAATGAGCAAGAGAGCACAGCAGAACAGTACTCCGGGAAGACGTATTATTCATATTCAGGCTCATGCCAGCAACTTACAGCATCCTCAGCTGGTGCCTGCTGGCCCTGGGGGTGAGGACAAAGCTGTGCCTCCAAGCAAGCAAAGTAAAAAGAGTTCGCCCCTGGATCGCAACAGTGATGAGCATCCTCAACATAGGGAGAGGAAAAACACGGCTGTGAAAAGCAAGCAAAAAGCACAGGATGCACTGCAGAGAGTAAATCAGCTCAAAGAAGAGAATGAATGGCTGGAAGCAAAAATTAAATTGCTGACCAAGGAATTAAGTGTACTGAAAGATTTGTTTCTTGAGCACACACACAATGTTGCAGATAAGATGCAACCCAGTAGCACTGAAAATACAACTTCTGATGATGCAGGATAGTAGACCTCGCTCCTTCCAAACTTCACAACTACTGGTGTGAACGTTAAAGGTGTGACTACCTACCTTCACCCCTCATATCAATGGCCAAACACTGTCCTGTTCTATTATTCAAAGATCCACTGAAGGTTGTTTTCTAGGATGGACACTGAAGACTGGCTAGCTAAAAATGTTAGCCATGTAATTTGAACATCTAGTTTTAAATGATAGGGAATTTTGTGTGTGTGTGTGGAGGGGGAGGGAATAAAACAAATTTTTAAGATAGATGAGGGGGAAAAAAAACCCTGGACCTTGATGTTCTTAATGAATTCTTACTTTCCAAGGAAAAAATTAAAAAAAAAAATCAACTTCATTGGGAAGGAAAATGGGTAAGAACTGACAAGAAAAAATTGAAAAGCATAACAAACAGTGATTAGGAAGAGGGAGTATTTATACTACCAGTTATCCAGAAGACCTAGTAGACCATTGTCATTATAAAAAGTCTGTAATAATTTGGGATCAAAAGGGTAATAGAAATAGATCCAAGAATATGTATGTGTGTGTATGTAAGTATTCAATATATGATAAAATTGGCATTTTAAATTGGTGGGAAAAGATAATTTCGAATATTGATAAATTCTTTGGAAATAATAGGGACAGATGCTTCATTGTATACATTAAAATAAATCTCAGATGAACCAGAGGTTAACACAGGTAAATACTTATGTCATCTTTGGTGTGGGAAAGGTCTTTTAAAACAGCACATTTAAAGGAAAAGATTATTAGATTTGACTAATAAAAAGCCTAAAATATATTTTATATAGCAAAAAGCCTAGATAATTTTAACCTATAATGATAGAAAAAGATCAGTGGTTGCCTGGGGCCAGGGGTGGAGGAGGGGACTGTCTGGAAACGTGACAATTACAGGGTTCCTGAGAACAACAAGAGAGCTCTCCCCAGTGCGCAAACACACCTTAAGTCAGCCTGTGTGCATCTCCTAACCTCCCATTGGCCAAATCAAATCACATGGCCAAAACAGATTTGAGGATTAGAGAAACAGACTCCACGTCTTGACAATAGGCATATACTATGTGGGTAGCTTTTGCTCTCTGCCACGTATTATTTAATAATAAACTTTAAAAACCATGTAAGTGTTCAGCAATAGGGAAGTGGTCAAATAAAAAGTAACTCAACCATGCAACGGGCAATGCGTGATTTTTGGGGGGGGGGGGCAAAAGGAGAGGGAGAGAGAGAGAGAGACTCTTAAGCAGGCTCCGCCCCCAGCCCAGGCCCGTGTGAGGCTCCCACTCACAACCCTGAGATTGTGACCTGAGCAGAAATCCAGAGTTGGAGGCTTAATGGAATGAACCACTTAGGTGTCCCATAATGTGTGATATTACAGAAAAAATCTGATAGAGAAAGATCCCTTATGAAAGCACAAAACAAAATGTACTGCATAAAACCACTTCCGTGGGAAAAAAAAAAAAAAAAAAAACCATGGAAAAAATGACTGGATGGATAAAATTTCAAATGTTGTCACTCCATGACTGAATAGAAGGGATATGGGAGTTATGTTTCCTTATACTTGCCAGTTTTCTAAATTTTCTAATAGAGCACCTGAAGTAGTAGAGTGTGGTAATTAAAATATAGGTTGGTCTGCTTTCAAGGCGCGGCTCTGCCTCTCATTACCTGTGGGACCATTGGTAAGTTACTGACTCTTCAAGCCTCCAGTTCCTTTATCTATAAAATAGATAATGCCCGATAATGCCTACCTTGAAAAGTTGTCATGAAGATTAAATGAGATACTTCATGTGTAGGGCTTCACATATGGCCAGACACATAATGACTCCTCAACAAATGGCAGATAAGAATTCATTATTTTTATACTTAAAGAAAAGTAATAATAGGGCGCCTGGGTGGCTCAGTTGGTTAAGCGACTGCCTTCGGCTCAGGTCATGATCCTGGAGTCCCTGGATCGAGTCCCGCATCGGGCTCCCTGCTCGGCAGGGAGCCTTCTTCTGCCTCTGACCCTCCCCCCTCTCATGCTCTCTCTCATTCTCTCTCTCTCAAATAAATAAATAAAATCTTTAAAAAAAAAAAAAGAAAAGTAATAATAAATATTGGTTTTAAACAGTAACTTGAAAGACATAAATTTATAATAGCCTTTGTATTTACTTAGAACGCATTGAGGATATACATGGCAGAAAGGGTCAATAACTTTTAATAAAGCTTTCTATTAGATTTGTATTTTACCAATCCCATTAATACCAACATGAAAAATAACAGTACATATAATATGTGAGAAATATTTACCAAATCCACAGATGAGGTGTGCTGTGCAAAGGGATTTGAAACCCTGCCAATGATTTTTGTCTTGCAGGTTGGGAGCCAATTATTTGAGACAACAAAAGAAAGGATGTAACAAAGCAGAGCCTGGTCAATTGCCAATTAAAATGTCCAGGCAGTAAATGGCTAATGCTGGTAGTCTAATATTTTTTAAACCGCATAAGACTTTTTCTCCATTGCAAAGGGCACCAGAAATGTTTATGATCCCCTAAATATGACATGCCACAGTTTGGTCTTTCTCGTCCTTCCTCAGTTCAGATGCACCGTCCCCAGGGACTCTTAAGAAACACAGACCTCATAAGGTCGATGCTTTCTGGGTACTGTTTACTACTTTTTTAAATCTCACATTGGACTTTGAGAGTTTGATTAGTATGGAGTCCACGGCAAACATCCCACTTTATTCTGTCCCCTGCATCCTTCCAAATGCCCTTTACTCCCCAAATCACATTAAAGCAAAACAAAACACTGAAGTGTGTGAGATGCATGTCCCTTTCAACACTCCATTCAAAGAATGTGTGTTGACCGCAGTGTCACCATGGAAGTTCCTGAGGAAGCATGACTCTTAATGATAGGGACACTGGCCTGTGGAAATGGAACTCCAGCCCTTCCTAACTTTTGGGGTACTGCCTCTTGTAATTTTCTTCTTGTTGGACTAAAATAGTACTTCCCTCTCTTTTCTTTGGATGAATCTGATACAATTTTATGATTTTCCCTCTCAGCATTATCATTCTGAACAGAAGAGGCCACATTTTTGTTTCCTCTCATAGAAGGCTGTCCCTCATTTCGATTAATTTAGATACTCCTCCTTGGACTTTCTGGAGAACCCTGGAAACCGTCAACATGCTTAGTGCAATAACTATCATGTCAGCTAAGCAGGGTAGGTTTTATTCTCTTCCTGATTCTGGCCACAGTCATTGAGGAAGTAGCTTCAGGAAACCCTAAGGTCCTCTTCTTAGCAACAAACCCAACCCCCAGTCAAGACACTCTGGGTAAAAAGACTTAGAGTACTACCTCCCACTTCACCTGATGCCTGGTAGCTTCATTCCTGCTGGCTCCCTGACCCCATTTGCTTGTCCTCTCACTAGCTTTACTCTGACCCCTGGGAAGCACATGCTGCTTTGTTCTTTGTACCTTGGTCTAGCACCTTTCCTCTGTGCTCGCCCTCAGGAGTCCTAGGGATACAGGATGAAGCATCTCAGTTTCCGTATCTGTGTAGCCAGCATGCGTTGGGCTTTGGGAGCCTTTGGGTATCAGTGAGGTCCTGCTGCATAGATCCTTGTACCTGAGCTCCGCAGAGCTCCTATCTGTCTTCCACAATTCCTCCCCACCCCAGATGTGTGCAAGACTCCCAGAATTACTTCCATGGATTCCTGAAATCATTCTGATCGGCACTCATGGGTGGCCAAGTGGGAACTCTATTGGGCCCCTGTAATGCAAACAACCACAGCCACTGGCTCTCTGACAGTCCTTGGAGATGTCGCTCCCACTGAGCGGGAATTCCCTGGGCACTGCGACTGCTGGGGCAGAGCCAGGGACCTTGTGGCTGTTGGAGCTGACAGAACTGGGGGCTGCTGCTGATGCCACCATGACCACCAGTGAAAACTGTTGACCACACTGGTGCTCTCAGCTCTACCAGGACTGGATGGCCCAGCTCCCACTGTCCCCTAGAGCAGTGGCTTCTGTTTAGCTATCTGCTCCTACTGGCCTCAAGGTAAATCTTTATTAATTCACCCTGGCTCTGGATAAGTGAGGGAGACAATGGTGTGTTCCATACAAAAATTGCCTGTGTCCTAAATTGTAAGTGCATGGTGCTACAACTCTGTATGCTCAAATAAACCTGAAGCCATCTCCACCAGATAGATCAGGGCATTGGGGTGGCTGGGTTAGGGTGGATTCCAGGGTAAGCAATATACTATGACTAAAACCAATCTTCTCTGATCTTCATGCTTTGGAACTGTATAAGGTTCTAGACTCCCAGGGCCATCATATACAATTCGTATGTTATGCATTGCACAAATCCAAAAAGAGATTAAAAAGTTAATGGTGCCCCCCGAGGATTGTTCAGTGCACAACCTACACAACCGTTCACAGTGGTCCTGAGTGCTTTCCTAATGACAAACTGAGCTCCCTTGGGCTCTGCTGTCTTCACTACAATATCGCCCAGTGCTCAGATCTACTTTTCAATCCTTGACCCTCAAGAGGTTCAGAGATCCACTTTCTTCCCACCCCTCCTCCACTTCCAGGGTACTAATTAGCCCTTATAAAAATATTCACCAGCAAAGAGATGCTGCCAGAACTCCACTCACAAAGCATCTGAACCCCAACCGGTGTCCTTGCAAAATAACCTTTTCCTGTTGTAAGAGCCTCCCATCTTTGCAGATGCTCAAATAATTGTGAAGAGAGGAGTCCAGTAAATCTTGACAATGAATAAGTGTTCCTCCTACCAGAATCCCTGCCAAGTAGCCTGGAACAGGAAATAGAGTCATCACTAGGGTCACAGCCCCCGTTTTTTCTTGACGTCAGCATTCTCTTCTGCTACTCCCTGGATAGAGACCATCTGTCGCAACTCCCTCCCCCGTCTGTGTCTCCTTTTGTCACTGCTATAAGGACTGCAAGTGAGAATCTGAGAATAGCCTGTGCATCTCTTTCCTTCTCCGCAGCTCTCCGGGGCTTTGTGTCTCAGTGGCCCAGGCCATCTCTGGTCACCACTTGGACTGTATGCTCACAATTCAGGTGGCTTCCATTAGGTTATTGCACCTTTGTTTGTTTGAATAGAGTCACAGTTGGGCTACCTTCAGACAATGAGATACTCAATAGGGTTAACGATCCAGCAACCACAGCTATTCCCAGCACAGTGCATGGCGCCTGTGGAGAAACAGGACTTGAAAGAATTTACAAGGCTACTCAGACAAACTAGTTGAAAATGCTGGTGAACAATTACATCTATATATAGAACTGACCCGGATCCACCCCTGGCCGCAGGCTTTGATACCATTCTTTTGGGTATTTTGAAGTCCCAGGCTTCTTTCATCACTTAGTGCTGCTAAATGTTAGCGCTGCTTTAAAAGAACTAGCCGGGTACCTCATTACGATCTTGTTTGATTTCAGGGCAGCAACAATTAGATAATAACAGGGCCCCAGGTTCTTATGGCGTAGGGGGTCAGATTCCAGGCTCAGCTCTTCCTCTAGCTGGCTGTGTGATCCCACAAGTCACTTAACCCCTCGGGGCTTTGTTTTCTCATATCTAACATAAAAGGACTAGATTAGCAGAGGAGAGAAAACTGGCTTGGGAGGCGGGCGGGCAGACTGGGTTTTAACCCCAACTCCTATCACTTTCTAGCTGGTCAAATTGTTTAATGCTGAGCTGGCTTCCTCTTCAATGAAATAGGCAAGCTCATACACAGGACTGGGAGAGGATTTCATGGGAAAAATGTGCCACACACAAGGTAGGTATTCAGTCAATGCTAGCTTTCTCTTGCTGTCTGAAGACTGTCCAGCTTTGTTAAAATCTGGGTTTGGAGTAAAAAAAAACAAAAAACCCACAAACCGTGGATTTAAGTCTCAGTGGTCTCAGTGTGTGCAAGTCTCTGAGCCTCAGTTTCCCATATCTGTGTAATGGTATTATCACCACCAGCATCAAATGGAACAGTACCCATGAAAACTTTTGAAGACATTAAAGTCTGTACAAATGAAAATATGGGGATAACTTCTCCAGTGTACACCTGCCTGCAGTTACCTTTTGCCTCTGCACCCCCTTCATTGGACCCTACTGCGGACACTTAAAACTCCCAAGCAGCCGATACGGGTGGGGGATGCCTTCTCAAACTGTTCACATGTATGTGTTCATTTCTCAGCCTGCCTTCTCAGCGAGGCATTCTAGAAACACTAGGCCAGTCACCACCCATCCCAGGAGACTCCCGGTTGTCAGGTGAATCAGCTTCTAGGGTTGTTCCCTTACCTCAGGCCCAGCAGGGATGAGGGTGGCAGCCAGCATTGCTCCAAGATAAACAGATGATCCTCCTGTTGGAATTGCAGCCAGTTGGGTACTCAGGCTTCTGCGTAATGAATAACTTGGTATAAAAACAGAACAATCTGCTCACACTGACTTTCAGAGAAGGGCGGGGGAAGGAGGGCATCATTTCCCAGATTTCCTTCCCAGGTCTCTCGGAGCCTCATTATTCCCTACCACACGTGCCCATCCTCCAAGATGAGACACGCACACCTTGTGTTCACACTCACTTCTCCCTGCCTCTGTCTTCCCCCCCACCCCCCCACCCCCGATGTAAATCTCATGGATTTTCCTTAAGCATTTCCCACAACAGCCAATACCCCTTTAAGACCTTTGGCTCCACAGCCAGGAGCTTGACACCCAGTGCTTCGGGTACCTGGATACACATTCTTATAAATGGCTAATTTTAGGATAATAGACACAGCAGACAGATGACCAGGAAGGCATTTAATTAGATTGAGTAGACTTTAAAAATGGTTTTTCCCTGTTGGGATCTAGATGGAATATTGCGTGTTTACACTAAAGCAATAACATTTTACAGTTGTAACAGCCCTTGGTGAAAGTGTGCTATGAATTTTCTTAGAAGCCAAAAAAATAAAAATAAAAAAAAAGGATATACAAAACGAAAATGTTTTCTGGATGTTTATGAAAGGTTGTATTAATTATTCCATCTAGTCTTCACAGAAATGTTTTCTTGTCTCCAACAAAGAATGGCTCGCACTCAGCCAATGTACCTCATTATTTTGGCTTTACTGGCAATTAAAGAGAATGTCTGATGCACAGGTGACATGGCGACATGGGACATGGCAGACACCCTCCCACTGGGAGTTTCAGTTCGGCAGGGGTAAGGGCCAAAGGGTTGCCTCAGCAATGGCTCCTCTTAAAAGGCTAAAGGCATTTCCCCCACAGAGAGGTGGTGCAGCAGGCGGCCACTGCTCCTGGACCAGCTTGGGCACTTCGGTTTAAGGGGTTTTCACAAACTGGAGTGTGGATTGGGGATGGGGGCCGACGAGGGCAGACGGTCTGGACCCTGCCTCAGTGGTGGGGACTGGGGCTGTCCACTCAAAGAAAAGAAGTGTTGGGTCACACAGTAGTCACCCAGAAATAGAAGCCTTGCGGGGGGTTACTGTGAGTGAATGGTGGCCAGTGGGCGGTCATCCATCCCGAAGCACGTTTGGGATAAAGAATCTCCTACGGGGGGAAGCAAATTCGGTAGAGTTAGGCTTTTGCTTGCAGATCGGAGTTCTTCACTGGGTTGATTCAGTGCCCCTCATTCTGGCAGCAGGCGTGGATATCTTTCGTTCCCACCCTGCCACTTCTCCTTCTCTTGGGTTTGTGGGATTCCTGGTAAACTGGACAAGCAGGAATTAGCAGGCAGTAAACGCCTTGATTGGGTGAGAGGCGAGCAATGACTCCGCCCCCAGCCCGCGTGACCCTTTGATGATCCTCATGGAGCCCCTGGCTGATGGGGGGGATGAGTGGTTCTCACCCAGGAAGGGCTTTTATTCTCATATCTTGGCTTTGATGACATTTGCTCCCTTCCACAGCCCCTTGACCTTTTGCAGACCACGTCCCTAGGACCCCAGGCCTGCGATCTACTTTTGAACCATACTATCAGCTAAGCCAAAATTCAGCCCCTGGGCCAGTGTTTTCAAATAGGTCCCCACAGAGCTCTGGGGTCCCCAGGAGGAGCCTCAGGGCCATGAAGGGGGAGCGAGAGACTGAATGGGCATGGCTTCGGATCCTGCGGCCCCTCCCCATTGAATCCCCAGAACTTCCCTGACGTGGGTTGTCTACAGGGCTATAGGATTCTGCGTGAGGTTTTGTTTGAGAGTAAAAAGGGCCCCTCTCCTAAAGGAAGTAACAAAAGCTTGAGAGGCTGTGTAGCCCAGGGATTAAGAACATGGATAGCAGTTTGAATTCTGGCTCCCCTACTTCTTAGCTAAGTGACTGCTCTGTGCCTCAGTTTGTCTTTAAAATGGGGATGATAATAGTCCTGTCCTCACAGGTTGTTGTGAGGGTTGGATGAGTTACCGCACCCAGAAAGCACTGACTGAGGGCTGATTGTCACTTTCACCATTGTTCCATGTGACGGGCCATTGTGGGGCCCTAAGGGGGGAGCAATCTCATGATTAAATCTGTTTTTAAAAAATCTTTCCCTGACAGTATGTTGGAAAGTGGTCACAGTCTTCTCTGTGGAAAAGGGCTTGAAGATCAGGCAACCTCTTGGCTATTGGGGAGCCTCAGGGGAGCAGGAATTGGGGGAACACTCATCTCATCTCAGGTACTGAAGCTCTGGATGTTCGGGAAGAGAGGTGAGCTTGCGGGACCGCCGTGACTATGAGGTGTTTGGATTGCTGGTTCAGGTGGCCATCTGGGGTGGTGGACCCCCAGATCTGGAGCAGAACAGAGGTTGCACAGATAGCTGTAGGGATTATCAGGCTGTAGTAACTGAAGTTGTGAGAATGAATGAGGTCAGCAAGGGAAAAGGTGAAGGATGACCAAGGACTGAATCCAGCAGAATGCTGCCGGTGAGTTAGAGACACCACAGTACCCGTGGAGCCCTCAGCTTGTCCTCGTAATTGGCTGGGCACCTGCAGCTGCTATCAGGGCTGGTGCCCTCACTGAGCCAGGCAGGCCTGGGAACAAACACACAGGTGACCCTGACAGGCTCTCACCAGGGCGTCACCTCAGGTGGTCTAAAGAAGATGGGAGCCTGGTCAGAGTGCACGGAAGTAGGGCCCAGTTCAGCCTCCACAGCAGCTGGTGTGAAACAGAATCACTCACCGCAAGCCATCTGCAGTGTATTCCCCGAACACAGCCAAAATAAAATCTGCAGGGAAGTTGGGAGGATGTTAAATTAAGTAGGTGGCAGACACTATTTGATGACGCTCCATCTAAGTGACAGCTTAGCATGCAGTAGAGGTGGGATGAGCAGGTGGCTGAGGGAGAATTCAGGGTGGGGGCTGGGTTTCTACATCCAAGTGAACAGGGGCACACCCAAATCAGACCCTGTGGCTATAAACTCCCATTTCTGTGAGCCCATGGCGCCGAATCTGGTGCTGGGGACTCAGTGGGCGTGTAGCAAATGTTCACAGAAGTGGACTGAAGAGACACTCCAGGCAACATTCAAATTCCTCTTGCTTCAGTTCTCCTAGACCTGTCATGGAGGTCTTTTTGCCTGAAGTATATGAGTGAACAGTGCCTCAATTCTCTGAATTATTCTCCTAGTTAGTACCATACTTTGGATTTGCTTTTTATCCTAGAGAAGAGTTCATTGAAGGAAAATCTCTGAAAGTGCAGTGATGGGGCTCATCAAAGCCATTGTCAAGATTCATTTCCCTGAAGAGGGTGATGAAGAAAAGCCAAATAAATGTTGCATTTCTCAAACTCAAGTGTTTGGGGAGGAGTGACTGGCTCCTGGTTTCCTGGAAGCAGACGTTGAGCCCAGTTGTATTCACAGGTCATGTTGCTATCAGTGGTGTCCCTTGGTAGCATATTCTCAATAGAGAAACAGCCCATAGTTGACGATTCACGCAGGCTCTCGTCCTGGAGCCCAGTGTTGCTCCATTCTCGGCCTCCTTTCAGAAGGAAAGACAACCAGGAGTGGATTTCTCAATACTTCAGCACCACCTGTAATGGTTCATCCATAAAGGAAAATTTTATTTTAGAAAATCTGACATTGCATGTTGGAAGCAAGGAATATAGTAAATCCATGGGTTCCTCCATTCCTTCTACCATTCATTTGTTTATTTGTTAATACAAAATGCTATTGAACACCTTGTATACTCCAGGCATCAGAAATAGAAATGAATGAGGTAAAGCATCTGGAAGAACCGAGGAGCAGCAGGGTAAAATATATATGTACATATATTTGTAGTATAATGTAGTTAAGTGTAGGGCAGAGGTACTGCGTAAGTATGAATAGAATGTAAGCTCCATGAGGACAGGATCTCAGTGTCTGTCTTGTTCACTAAAGACTACAGCATACTGGTACTTGGTGCATTTTGCCAAAGGATCCTTCTATCGCATCCTTCTGTTGCTAAGATAGTCATTTGTTTGATTTTAAGCTTTTCATATTTTGTAATGATTTAAATATATATTGACCCAATAACCCAGGTGAAATAACTTTGGGGTTTTTTATGGCTGGGGGAGTGGGGGTGGGGAGGATCAGTAAGGGAAAGAGTATTGCTATAATAATTCTGAAAATTTCAGAATTAGTAGAAACTATTTACTACTTAGACCTGGAAAGAAAAAGGAGGGTTATATTAAAAAACATTCAGTAACAATTAAAACATAATAAATTACCAGACTGTCTTGGCATTTGTAATTCTTTTCAAATCAGTCCATAGTGTTGCTATATCTACATAATATAATTAAATAATGTTTAGTAATAACTTATGATGTTGCTTTTTTTTTTTAAGATTTTATTTATTTATTTGAGACAGAGAGAATGAGAGAGAGAGAGCACATGAGAGGGGGGAGGGTCAGAGGCAGAAGAAGGCTCCCTGCCGAGCAGGGAGCCCGATGCGGGACTCGATCCAGGGACTCCAGGATCATGACCTGAGCCAAAGGCAGTCGCTTAACCAACTGAGCCACCCAGGCGCCCGATGATGTTGCTTTTTATAAAGAAATGCCCTCTACAATGTTAACAAAAGCATAATTGTACCAGAGTAGAATGGTCATCACAATACTAATGATTTGTGAGTACCTCCTGGGCACCAAACTCTACTGTGGTACACTCATTTCATTTTCCCAACAACTCTGAGGTCTGTGCTATGATCACGGTTGAGGACACTGACCTCAGAAGCTAATGACTTGTCTCAAGTCACACCGATGATAAGTGGGGGATCCAAGGAATCGAGCCCAGTTTAGTGCCTGAGCCAAACTCATCATGAATGCTCTCTACTATTCTCTACAGAAGGTATTTAAAGTATTTAGCCTGTGGAAGAAGTACCTTGCATGGGTCGTGGTTTGAAGGGTCATTTTAAAAGACATCACCCTCCCTATTATGTTGAGTGAAATAAGTCAAAAAGAGAAAGACATGTATCATATGATCTCACTGATATGAGGAATTCTTAATTGCAGGAAACAAACTGAGTGTTGTTGGAGTGGGGGGGTGGGGTGGGAGAGATGGGGTGACTGGGTGATAGACACTGGGGAGGGTATGTGCTCTGGTAAGCGCTGTGAATTGTGCAAGACTGTTGAATCTCAGATCTGTACCTCTGAAACAAATAATGCAATATATGTTAAGAAAAAAAAAAGAAGAAGATAGCAGAAGGGGAAGAATGAAGCGGGGGAAATCGGAGGGGTAGACGAACCATGAGAGACGATGGACTCTGAAAAACAAACAGGGTTCTAGAGGGGAGGGGGGTGGGAGGATGGGTTAGCCTGGTGGTGGGTATTGAGGAGGGCACATTCTGCTGGAGCACTGGGTGTTGTGCACAAACAATGAATCATGGAACACTTCATCTAAAACTAATGATGTAATGTATGGGGATTAACATAAGAATAAAAAAAAATTAAAATTAAAAAAAAAAAAAGACATCACCCTCCCACCACCTTACTATTATGGTTTAAGTTTTTGTTTTTTGAGATCTACTTCATTCTCACTGTGTGCAGTCCCAGTGGGACTCTTAATCAAAGTGCCCTCTGTTCCCCAAACCAAAGGGTGACATTTAAGCTGAACTGTGCCACTTTAACCCTCTCTGGGCAACTCCCAATGGTGAACAGAATGGGTCACCCAGAATGGGAACGTGATTGTACCTGACCCACGGGGCCTGAGGAGTTGTCCAGTGGTTTTGAGCATTGAGATCATCAGAGAGCTAGGTTTCAGTCACTCAACTCTGTGAACTAACACAGCTTGCATTTAGAGCTGGTTCACAGAGTTGGTTACTGCTGGTGATAATCCAGAAATTTGAACTTATTTCTCCTTAGGGAAAGGAGGGATCAAACTTTTCCATGTGGTTCCAGCCGGACCAACTAGAAGCAATGAACTGTACACTCCTGGAGGTCGCTTTTTTGTTTTGTTTTGTTTTTGTTTTTGTTTTTTGCACTTTAAAAAAAAATGATATTTATTTATTTATTTTTATTATGTTCAGTTAGCCACTGTATAGTACATCATTAGTTTTTGATGTAGTGTTCAATGATTCATTATTTACGTGTAACACCCAGTGCTCATCACAGGGTATTAAGGAGGGCACATGGAGGTTGCTTTTGATTCAGAATTGGGGGCAAAGCTAACAATGGAAGAAGCAACCTTCAGAAGGAAATCCTGTCATTGGAGATGTTCCAGTGGAAACTGGTGTAGCAACTAATGAATCATTGAACATTATATCAAAAACTAACGATGTACTACATTGGCTATTTGAATTTAAATTAGATAAAAAAGAAATTGGTGTAGCAGAAGGGATTTCCTCATTGTGTGGGAGCTTGGACTAAAAGTCCTCAACACCCTTTTTCAGAGAGTCTATCATTCTTTATGTGTTTTCCTGATCCTCACTATACCTGAGAATGATCTAAGTGCAACTTCCCTTACCTTCCCCATGTGTTCACAGAAGTACCTTCCATCTATCAACAAATAGTGATGATATGTGACATTTATTGGGGGCTTACTTTTACCAGCCACTATTTTAAGGGCTTTCTATCTTCTAGATAGTTTAAGACTCATAATCACCGATGGGATCTGTATTATTATTATTATTCCCTTTAGTTAGATGGGGAAACTAAGGCACAGAGAAATTAAGTAAATGCCTAAGGTTACAGAACTAGTAAGTAACAAAACAAGGATTAAAAGCCAGGCAGTGTCATGCCCTTGACCTTTAAACTGTGGAGCAGATGTTGTAATGGTAAGGCTGTGTTTATTTCCAAACATAACTTGACAAAGATAATACTCATACCCACTTTGTCCACAATGGCATTAGAATCCTTACTTATTTGGGATGGGCATCACACATGATTAGCTCTGGATGGAAAATTCACCATTAGTACAAATTGATGGTCCTTGCCTAAAGATGGGGAGTGGGAGGTGAGGTTGGGGCAGTGGCTGGCTGGAGCTGATTGTGCACACGTCTTCTCAATTCTGTGTCCAGTGGCCTCATATTTACACCAAGAGAACTGGCAAATGTTATAAATATTTGTGCAATTGAAAAAAAGATTTTTCTCACAGACTAGCTATGTCATGTCTTGATCTGACCTTCAGCTATCCAAGGCAAAACACTTCCTTTTACACCTCCTCCTTGAGGCATTCCCCTCTTTCCTCTCCTCTGGACAGTCACTCCTCCTGTCAGGTGGCTGGTGGCTCACTGCCCAGTTAAGGCACATGCACAGCACCCTGAACTTGGCTTATCTCAGCAAACCTCGGAGGAGGCTCTCTCCAGAGATGGATCTTTTTATAGCCACATGGTGAAATGGGGTTTGTCACTGGGCCATGACTCAGGAGCTTTGGGTTCAATTCTGGAACTCCTGCTAATGTGCTGGGTGACCTTAGGTGAGCCAATGACCCACTGTGGATCTGTTTCCTCCTTAGCAGAGTAGAAGCATCAACACTCACCAAATATTCCAGAGTGCTTTGAGAATAAGATGTGCTCATAGAGCAGTCTACTTGTGTAAAAGTCAACTATCAGAGTCTGATTAGGAGGCTCCACCAGATGGGGTCTGGAGGTTACTTGTTGGTGTCAAGATTTGGGGCTCTAGCAAGTCCCCAAGTGATGCTAGGATTCAGGGAACAAATCTTCCAGATGTTTCTGATTCATGCTAAGTCCGAGACCGAGCAATCTAGACATTCCTCTATCTGCTGATGACTTGTGGAATTGCCAGCTGCGCTCTTCTCCCCATTTTTGCCCAGGTTTGTCCCTTTGGTTGACTGGACTCTCCCACTCCATGGATACCGCAGGTTTTATATCTTCACAATGTGGTTCAAGACCACCCTGCTACCAGCACCTTCCAGCAGCTTAGCAAGGGTTGTTTGGCTTGTCTTGGTTGGTTTCCAGGGTTCACTGTCCATGCAGCTAGGCATAGGGCAAACACAGAGATGGACTCTCCTCCTCCAGCAGATCCAGAGTCATCATTTTGGGAAGAAATTACTTTCTTGTTTTCCTTTTGAAATAGCTACTGTATTTACAAGTAAAGACTCTGTTAATTCTCTTTTCTCATCACATGAGGTCTCTTGGGATAAAGATATCTGACCTGAGAGTCAGAAGCATGGAAGGAATTTCTCCTTTAAGATCTATGGGTATATGTGTGCATGTGGACACCTGGTGCATGCTTATAAATCTGTGGGGTACGTGGTGGGATTTGAAGAGAGAGAAGAGGCCAAGACTCTCTCTTAGTAATAAGCACATCCTCCCACCTCCGAGTTCTGTAGAAAGGTCTGGTTTGGAAATTTTGGACCAAGAAAGGTTAGAGCAGGAATGTGTTGCTATGGAGATTTCCCAGCCCAGGATCCTGGATTTCATCCATGTGCTCATTTCTCAATCACCAGAGGGAAGGACCTCTCCCTGTCATTACCCAATGCTCCCAAAGAGGATTTCCAACTAGAGGGAGGCTCTCCTTTCCCCAGCTGCCAGACAAGGCATGTTGTCAAGCTTTCGGGACCCCAACAGGAGAATTACCCTCCTGTTTGGTTAGAAGCAAGTATCAGGCAAGCATGAATATTGGCTTTGGAGAGAAACTGATTAGAGTTCCAACAGGAATCCAGTGTCCTTGGCTGGCAGGCTCTTGACCTTATAAAATGCCTCTTGCTTTTCCCTAAACCACATTCACTGTCCCTCTGTACGAATTTTATTGATGATCTCCACATGCATATGCAAAGGATTTCAGGATTTAGAGGGCCATCCTTTATGTAGTGGATGCACATTAGCTCATACCCTTGCTTACTAACCATGAAATCAACCCCTTGGCCACTCTTCATTTCATGGCTTCTTCCAGGGGCAGCCTTGGCAGCAGTAACTACAGGTGGTGCAAATGAGTGAAGTGGTCCACAAAATGAGTGTCTGAGAGCATAGAAGTTTCCTTCTGCTGGGCAGCCTGGTCGATCTCTGTCGTTGCCAGCAGTTCAGCCACAAGCTATCTCTGATTGGTACATTCTAAGTTACGATGTGATAGATGGTGATGTTGTCCAAATGGAATTTGCAGATGGCCCTACAGCAGAACAGATGATGGAGACTCACTACTTGACGAAAAGTGCTCTGTCACTTTTATCAGTAGATAAAAATATGGCAGCAGCATTTTCACATGGTAGCACAAGTAGGAAATAGAGAAACCCATTACAAACTTATCATTCAGGTCTTGATACGCCAATTCACTCTTCAAATCTTTATCCGTGAAGATTCTTCACATGGTATCATTTTCTCTAAACGTTTTTACATCTTAAATATATAAATCTTCACACCGACCTCTGTGTCATTCATCATATCGTTAGGATGATGATGATGATTATGGGGTAAATTAAGGACCATAATCATAAACCACATCTAGATATTTACGAATCACTGAGGTGAAACTGCTTTATTGCTCTCTATAAAACCTTTGTCAAATTCTATTTAAATGTGTTTTAAAAAGTAATGTTCCGGTACAAACTGAGATTTCTGTAACAGTAGTTAACTGAAAACACTAGTGTCAGGAAAGAAACTGTTGTTATGGGGATCGTCATAGGTAAATTTTGGCTCTTACCAGAGCCTTACTAGTATGGTCAGAGGCAAGAGGCCAAGAAGGATGATTTTCTCCACTGAATAGAACATGAAAGGTAAAGATGAAGAGATGGTTGGGTGTGGGGGAAGCTTCTTCTGATTGATGAAGACAGCTGGGGGACTCTCCCTGCTGGCTAGGGAAGCCTGATGGGACTAAGCTCTTTCTTTCACTGTATCTGTCAGAAAAACTAGACCAGGGTGCTAAGGAAGAGATGCTAACTCCAGCCCTTGCAATGTCTTCTCTGTGCCAAGAAAATGAGACTCTGGGTTGAGTGGCAAAGATCCTGAACAACACTGGGTACAAGGAGCCAGACCAGGCCAATCTAGTTCCTCTGGCTAAGGAAGTTCAAGGCAGCAGTTATTAAAATGGAGTGAGGTCTCCAGATCCTTGAAGCCCTGGGTCTTATACATGAATTTGGGTTTCATGTTGAGATAAGCTACAAAAATATATTCTCATTAAGATTTATGAGCAGTAATAAGATAAAAACAATTATAACAGTGAAAGTTTAGTGAGAAAATTATTTAATTCTTGCTTTATACATTAATCTTTTATAATAATGTTCTTTAGAAAAGCTTGATCTTAGGGCGCCTGGGTGGCTCAGTTGGTTAAGCGACTGCCTTCGGCTCAGGTCATGATCCTGGAGTCCCGGGATCGAGTCCCGCATCGGGCTCCCTGCTCGGCAGGGAGTCTGCTTCTCCCTCTGACCCTCCCCCTCTCATGTGCTCTCTCTCATTCTCTCTCTCTCTCAAATAAATAAATAAAAATCTTTAAAAAAAAAAAAAAAAAGAAAAGCTTGATCTTAGAGAGAGAAAAAAGAATTTTGGTAGATGTTCTTGGTACTCCCACGATTATCCTCTTCCTTGGTTCAGTGCACTCACTGCCCCTGACTCTCATTTTCCCACCCCTCTCCCAGGGAGTTTGGCTACTAATTGCTCTGGGTTCAGGGGTGGCCCGTTGCTGGGGAGGTTACATCCCCAACTGCAGGGGGTGGTCAGCCTACACTAAAGACTGACTGTCAGGGGAAAGTATAAAAGGCTGGCTCCCTTGCCTAAGTGGAAGACAAGGCTGGGGTGAAGTTTATGTTCCAGAGGTCTCCACTGTGGAAGGGAGTCACATCCCTGCTCCCTAGTCCTCCCCTAGTCTGCTTCCCTCACTTCCCTATAGTTCTTCCTGGAGAACATTCTCATGATAAATACTGTGCACCAAATCCCTGCCTCGGGCTCTGCTCCAGGGCACTCTGACCCAAGACAATAACCACAGAGCAAATGGAATCTCTGTGTGTTCACTAGCCTCACAGGAAGGCACATTGCCTGGTCCCACAGTCTGTCACAGCAAACACATAACCTTTGAACCCTAACTTTATGATCAGAGTCCCATAAAATAACAGCATTGTGTTGTTTACATTTCAAAACGCTGAAATATTAGGTCATCAATGAAAAATGAGAAAAAGGGGTGCCTGGGTGGCTCAGTTGATTGAGTGTCTGCCTTTGGCTCAGGTCATGATCCTGGAGTCCCAGGACTGAGCTTTGTGTCAGGCCCCCTTCTCAGCAGGGAGTCTGCTTCTTCTTCTCCCTCTGCCCCTCCCCCTACTTGTGCTCTCTCTCTCTCTCTCACTTACTCTCTCTTTCAAATAAATAAATAAAATCTTAAAAAAAATGAAGAATAAAATCTTATTCTCTGACAAATTTTAAACTATTTCTACGGTATGGCAATAGACAATTTGAATGATTTATGGTTAAGACTAGATCATGTTTTGGGGAGACACCTTCAACTACTTCTGTTTTGTGGAGATTTATAATTCCTTTTGGTTTTGTGAAATGATTGATACCCAATACAGGTCATAATATCAATGCATTAATGACAAACCACTGTATCACATGAAGTTAAAATCTAAAGGTTCATGACCACAGAAGTCTAGAGAAAATACCAACTATTTGTATGGCTGCCAAATTGCAAGGAGAGTTAGTGAGGCATACTGGAACTGCATATTACCTGTTGATAAAACTGGCCACAGTGTTAGACCACCAAATCCCACAGGTAGCATGGCATATTCCACAAGCCCTGATACAGGCACAGGGCAGTTGGTGAACATCCCAGCCCAATGTTTGCTGTTTTGTGACCTTGATCAATTACATAATCACCAAATTCAGGTTTCTCATCTGAAAAATAGGCACAATACTGCCTGCCTTATTGGGTTATTTGGGGTTTAATATGATGTCTACAAAGTGCCTAGCACCGTGTTTGGGAGAGTGTAAGAGCCCAATGAATGGCACCTATTCATCTGAAAGAAGGGCCACACTCCAGATTTTTGAAATTCTAAGTGTATATATAATAAATTTTTAAAGTAAAAATTTTACAAAGATCACGACTGAATATGGACTCTATTATTACAAACTTTCCTTATCTTTCCCTATGTACCTTAATATATATTTGAACATAGATGTACTAACACACACATGGCACTTTACATCCTGCTTTTTTTTCCTATTCAGCATTATTTTGCACACCCATGTCTATGTTTTGGCATAGTCTATGTATATCATTTTTATATATCATCTCTGAAGGCAACACATACAGAATATCACAAGAAGCTGGAGGAGGTACTTACCCATTTTGCCACTCTTTGCCCCCCAAAAGCCCCTGAGCTCCAAGACTCACCAAACCATTAGGTCCACCGGCTAGGAGCCTTTGACTATTAGTCAGCCTGCTGTGGCCCCTCAGAGGTCTGCCCATCTGTTTCTCTTCAAAGGCCCCCAGTCCCTTCTATTTGTTTCCCCAATGCTGAGACTACTTAGTTCCTAATGACTCCTTTTGGGAAAAGGTTTTTTTGATCTATGCATTATTGACATTTGGGGTAGATAATTCTTTATTGGGGAGGGCGGATGGCCTGTGCATTGTAGGATGTTAGCAGCATCCCTAGCCTCTACCTACTAAATGCCAGTGGTACCTACCCCACAGTTATGGCAATCAATAATGTCTCTAGACATTGCCAAATGTCCCTCGGGGAGCAAAATTACCCTTGGTTGAGAACCACTGATTTAGGATCTTGCACCATAATGGAGTCCAGGCTTTGACTGCTTGCTCATCTGCAGGCCCAGGATATCACTGGCTTTGCTTCTGCCTCATCTAAAAGCTACATGATCTCTCTCCCTGGTGGTTGAGCCACCCTCATAGAAATGAAACTCTATGACTGATGTCTAGAATAGGACATGAGGTCTGGACAAAGCAGGATGATTTCTACTCAGTATAATTACCAGTAAGATAAAAGAAAGGCAATCAAGTATAATGGAAAGTCCCTTTACCTTTCCGGCTCCAGGTTATTCATCTGAAAATGGAAGTAGTACCAGAGGAGTTTGCCTAACTTTGAGGGTATGTTCATTGATTGATTCATTCATTCAACATTTATTGAGACAACAACTGTGTCTGACACACGGATGCAGAGAAATATCAGGCAAAGTTTCCAACCTCAGGGCAGAGACGAACACAGACCCTGTAAAACACAATAGTTTCATTGGCAGATGAATGGGTAAACAAAATATGGTTACATACATACAATGGAATATTATTTGACCTTAAAATAAAGGAAATTCTGACATAGGCTATAACATGGATAACCTTGAGGACATGATACTCTTTGAATAAGCCAGTCACAAAAGGACAGATACTGCATGATTCCTCTTATATAGAAGTTGTCAAATTGATAGTGCAGAAAGCAGAATCGTGTGTGGTAGGGGCTGGGGGAGCGCAGAATGGGGAGTTATTCTTGAATGGTGTTATGGACGGAATTATGTCTCCTCTCCCCAAATTCTTATCCCCAACGAGACTCTTTTAGGGATGGGGCCTTTAGGGGGATAATTAAGGTTAAATGAGGTCATAGGGTGGGCCCTAATCTGACAAGACTGGTGTCCTTTTAAGATGAGGAGGAGACAAAAAAAAGAAGAGATCCCAGAGCTTGCTCTCCCCTCCTACCCCTGCTCGCGCTCTCCCTCCTTCTCCCTCGCCCTCCTCTCCCCCTGCCCCCCCCACCACATGAACACAGAAAAGGCCATGTGAGGACACAGAAGGAGCCGTCTGCAAACCAGGAGAAAGTCCTCCCCAGACACCAACCCCGACAACCCTTGGATCTTAGACTTCATCCTGCAGAACTGGGAGAAAATAAATATCTGTCACATAATAGCCCCAGCCTGGGGTATTTTGCTATGACTTCCCTCGAAGACTAAGGCAAATGGGTACAGTTTCAGTTTGGGATGACAAAAATGTTGTAGAAACAGGTGGTGGTGCAGCAACAACAACAATGTAATTCCTTAAAGCCCCGAGGTGTACACTTAAAAGGGACCAAAATGGCCAATTGTTTATTATACAGGTTTTACCACAATGAAGAAAGCACACGCCCACCGTGGTGCCTTTTGTCAGAAAGGCCCAGGATACTCTGTGCTCTGAGAAGGGGCCCTAGCCTAGCATGGGGCGGGGGGGCTGGCAGAGGCTGCGGTGGGAAGGGAAGAGGAAGGCAAAGTGAGGGAAGATCATAGGGCCAGCAAAAGCCAAGCTACGAAGGAGGAGAGAAAGGGTGATGTGTGGCTGCTAGCTACCAGCAGTTGGATGTACTGGAGCAGGAAGAAGTCGGCGAGATGGGGAGGCGGTCAGGGGGCTAGCGAGGACTCTGCATCCCATGCTTCTCTTGTAGCACACAAGGGAAAACACACACACACACACACACAGAGGCACGCACACGGAGCCATATGAGGCTGATGGCTTTTACAGGAAGCCTGGGGCAAATCCTTCCAGGCCATGAGCCATCATTTCCTAGCATTTGTTTTGAAGGTCCAGATTTTCCTATTTGGTCACACCTGGTATGTATTAAGCTTGGAAATAAAACAGTAAGGATATCATGAGGGCATTTCGCACTTTTCTTCTAAAACTCCAAAGCTAAGGACTCAACAAATATTTATTTGGCACCTATTAGCATATCACTAGGTGGAGAAATTTTTTTTTTTTTTAAGATTTTATTTATTTATTTGACAGAGAGAGACACAGCGAGAGAGGGAACACAAGCAGGGAGAGTGGGAGAGGGAGAAGCAGGCTTCCCGCTGAGCAGGGAGCCCGATGTGGGGCTCGATTCCAGGACCCTGGGATCATGACCTGAGCCGAAGGCAGACGCTTAACGACTGAGCCACCCAGGCACTCCAGTGGAGAAATATTTTATTTTTACTCTGCCTGTCCCTAAAAACTATTTATGGTAACTCTACAAGCAAATTGAAGTGGAAGACAAGGTTTCCTGTTAGGAACAGTGCTTTTTCTCTTTGAATCCCTAGTGCCTAGCACAACGTGTGGAATATAAGAGACCCTCCATCAAAAATTCTTACAAAGAATGAATGAAAAATGTATGATCAATTCAGTGGGAGTCAGGACACAAGCATAATAAAATAATAATAAATATTATAATTATATTAATATATTATGATTATATAGATACACTGGGTGCCAAAGGAGTGATCGAATAAGAGGGGGTTTGGGCAGAAGGGGGTGGGACCAACATGATGAGTTCCGGACCCTCAAGACATCACCCTTTTTCTCCAGTGAGCCTGAGACTGATGTCACAGAAGAAGAAACAAGGTCAAAGAGGTGTGTGTCTTACACAAGAGCATACAGCTAGAATCACAGAAGGATGGCTAAATAAGAACCATGACTAGTTATAGGAAGATGACTCTGGATTAAGTTCAGAAAGTCTCAAAGTCCCTATTCTTTGCCCTCCACTTTTGCCGACTGAAGAGAGACCACGGTGGGGCCGGCACCTGGGAAGGCTTAGGGACTTAGGAAGTGGAAGGAAGGAGAGGAGGGGACACAGCGTGAGGCGGTTGGAGGAGATGGCTCACCAGAACAGCAGTGGAGACTCGCCCTGGGAATAGACCAAATCCTTAGACCAGGGCTGTCCCAGTGCCTGAGGCTTTTATGGTTGGGCCCCACCAGGTAGACGCCTAAATGCCAGGCCAAGGGCTGAAACTTCATCGTGCAGCTACAAGAGTCCATTAAGATTCAAGCCTGATGACCTGCAAAACCGTGTTAAGGGGAGACGGGCATATTAGGGAACAAAGAGAAAGGGCACAGAAGAGCTGAGGGTGAGACTGAAACGGGAGCACGTTCCTTCCCAGCCCCAACCCCCAGCGGGTCCTGAGCCAGGAGAAGCGGCCACGTGGCCGGCTCGTGCACACCCCGGGGTAGGAGTCGGTGACGCTCGTGGTGGCTAAGGCGCAGGACTGCGGAGCACACAGCCACAGCCCAGCGCTCCTGCCAACGCGGACGCTCGGACTCAACCTCTCCAGGCCGCGCGCGGAGCACGCTTTCAGGCCGCTGGCTCACGGCCTCCAGGGTGACTCAGCATTCGTTGGGCCATCCACTTCCCCTCCCCTGGGCTGGTCCCGGGCTTTGGGCGCTGCCTGGGATAACCAAGGCTGGTACCCAGGAGCTGGCCTTCCCCGGGCGCTGCCAATCCTACAGGGCCGGCTGCGCACTGCCCTGTGGTCCTCTGGCCCGGCGGCAGCGTCCCTGCAGAGCTGGGAGCCCATCCAGGGGAAGCCCTGGTTGGAACATCAGGAAGAGGCTTTGGCTTTGCTTTTCAGTAACAGCACTGCAGAGAAGACGTCGGTTTGGCCATATGGATCCCAAGGTCTCAGATGAGCCAGGGCTCAGCCTCAGCCCTAAGAGGCTGGCTGTCATTTTCTAGAGCACACCTCCAAGAGCAAACAGTTCTCAGGGGATAAAAAGTTGCGTACGGGCCCCTGCTGACTTTTCATCTGAAAACCTCCTTACTTCCTCTGTGCAATTCTCCTCTCTGATCCGGGGCATCTAAACAATGACACATTGGACCTCTGACCCCGTGCCCCTCCCCCACGTCCCCACTCCCTCTTCTCACCCAACCAGTTCTTCAACTCCAGGCTCGCACTCTCTCCTTGCCATCCACACACAGCCCTCCGGCTTCCCTCTCGTCCTCTCACGCCTGAGGCTTTGGCTGAGACCTCTGCACGCGGCACCGCGAAGCCCCTCCTCCCCAGTCCAGCGGGGCTCACCCCACCCACCTCAATCCCGGATCAATCGGTCTGCTTTTCCCTGCATTGGTTAACGCGCGGCCTCGGGGTGCGGACCAAAACCCTGGTGGTCACACATTGCCCCCACTGCCGGCAACCCTTTCCCTGTCCCTGGCCAGATCCCTTTCTAGGACTGGGGGCACCGATTGCAAATCACCGCTCCGAAGCACCCTCTAAGGTTTCCGTGGTGCGCAGCGTGCGGTCGGTGGCGGAGCTGACTGCTGCGAAGCAGGGCGTCTCACACCGTCATGCCGAGCAGGGACCAGGCACAGGGGCTGAGCTGAGGAGGCAGGGCTCCGAGCACATGCAGATCCCCTCCAGGGGCTTGCAAGCTGTTCGGGAATACTCTGAGGGCCCTGGGTTCCTGCCCCGCCCTAGGTAAGGGGAAGCAGAACAAAGGAAATAGTGTTTTGTTTCGATTCTTGTGAAACTGTTCTTATTCCCTAGATGTGAGGCCCGGGAAACTAAGAAAACACACACGATTTAAATAACGGGCTCTTTGTAACCTTGGGGGGAAAAAAACCCGACCTTTATTCTCAGAAAGAAAAAAATCTGTTCCACATAATATTTTTTTTTAAGAGGAACAAACTGGTGATTTCATCTCTAAGTCAAAAGTCAGAGGATGATCGGCCATCTCTATAAATTGGAGTCTTTGAGTGAATAAGGGTAAGGTATGCAAAAAGCCAATAATTGAGATTTCTGTATTTAACAAAGCAGGGGTGCTTTTATAATTAATATACAAAATACGACAAAAAACCAGAGGGCTCTCCATTACCTCCAAGAGTCAAGATCCCTCAGGACAGTGTTCAAGGGCCTTAAAAATTTAGGGCTAAGCTGCTTTGTTAACCATGACCTTTCCCTAAGCCTCTGTGCTCCCGCACACTCTGGAAAAGAATCACTCACTGCTTTTGTAGAATCTTTCTCTCCTTTTCTTGGCTATCTTCCCCTCACACCTTGTTGTCAGCTAGAGTTATGGGCTATGGGCTAAATATTTTTATCTCCCTGCACAAAAAATTCATGCGTTGAAGCCCTAATCCCCAATGTGATGGTATTTGAAGGCGGAGCCTTTGGGAGGTGATTAGGGTTCGATGAGGTCTTGAGGGTCCAGTGGCCTTATAAAAAGAAGAAGACAGATAAATCTTGCTCCCTTCTACCTGCATGCACTGAGGAGAGGCCACAGAGCATGAGACAAGAAGGCAGCTGTCTGCAAGCCAGGAAAAGAGGCCTCATCAAGAACCAAATCAGCTGGCACCTTGATCTGGGACTTCCCAGCCTCCTGAAATAAATGTCTGCCGTTTAAGCCACCCAGTTTGTGGTATTTTATTATAGCAGCCCGAATGGATGGAGACAGTTGGCAAACACCTACTCAGCCTTTAAGATCCAGTTCAATTACTGCTTCTCTCCAAAGCCTTCCTGAGCACTTCAAGATAAACTAGTCATTCTCCCTCCTGTGCCATCAAAGTACTCTGGTCCCAGCCCTGCTGTCGCTCCTATCTGATTCTATCAGACCTCTTGATTCGTGTCTGTCTTCCCATCAGGCTCCAAGCTCGTGGCAGGGATCAGTTCTTACTCATCTGTGTCGTTATTCCCACACCTGGCCTGTCCCTATCACTCAATAAATTAGTCTTTTGAAGAAACAGTTTCTATCTAAATCTCTGAATGTGATGATCATGGTCATCACAAACACAGCCCTCACTATTAGGAAGAAGAGGAACTGGAGACATAACCATCACTAAACAATATTTCTATAATACCCATGGGCATGGGGCTGTACGAGTTAAATGAAATAAAGGTCTAGAATGAAACACACACATAATTCCTGATATCAAGGACTTTGCAGTTAGGTCAGAGTGGCGAGGCCTCTACTGAATAAAATCATGAAATTTTGAAGTTGGAGGGACATAGTTAGAGAAATGAAACAACAAACAAACAAGTGTTCAGTTGATTTGTACTTCCTGTGGCATGGCTGCTTTTTTAGCATGGCGGCCGCAGGCCTGGGGGATGGATCTCCACTGGGAACATCTAGAGATCTTAGGGATCTAAGCTGGGTTCATGGTCAATGTTGGGGAGAATGACTCCCCTTCCCCACTGGGTTATACTCTGGCAGAGGGCCCCCCAGGTTTAATGAAAATATTTTGTGTCAATATTCTCTAACCTCAGAGCCCAGACAGGAGTTCAGTGAAGTTGGCCAGGGATGGATTCAAATAAGGGATAACATGCTACACTCAGAATCCCTTCTTCTCTCTAGCAAGGTCTTGTTCCTGGATCAAAATAGTCATGTCATTTCTTATTTCCTTATATAGCTATTTCCAGAGAATTTCTTCCTTCTCCTTCATGTCAGTTAAGGTCTTCTGAGAAGCAGGTGCCAAGTCTGGATTAAAACATGCAAAAGATTAATTGGAGGAAACACTTATGATGGAGGGGAGGAACAAGAATAGGTGGGGGGGGGGGCTTCATCTGGCAATACAGGCATGACACCTGTGAGGGGAATGAGGGAAGAAGTGTTCGAGGGGCCTCATATCTCAGAGCAGTCCTGTGGGTCCCAGCTGAGCCAGGGCTGCCCAGATGGGGACTCCCCTAGAGGGAGGGAATGGCCTGGCTCTCATACCCCTCTGGGCATCTGGCAGAAATATGGCCTGCAGTACCTGGAGGCTGTCGGTCAGCTGCACTCTCTGCAGAAGGTTCTCCTGCAGGGACATTTGAACAGGGCATCTCCCTGGCAGCTGCACCCTTGCAAAGAGAATTTTGTTGGGTTGCTTACAGAGCTGTGTCAGATTCCCGGCAGTTAACATGACTTGACTTCCACCCCAGGAGGAAGCAGGCTCTCTGTATGCCAGCCTCTGCCAGTCTTGGCCCCCAGTTCGGCAAGCATGCCCTCGTACACTTGCACTCTAGCAATGGAAAGCAATTAAGGCATCATCCAAATGGCCAACACCAAGTAGCAAGTATGAAGTTCATAGCCACAGGTATGCGAAAATAAATCAGTGATTTCTTAGGCAATTAAGTCGTTTCTCTGTCAGTTCAAAGTTTCTCTGCCAATTTGGAGTCATCTTAGTTAATTCGGGGTGTTCCTGCTCCTGACCCTCCCTGGGGTCACATGTTCTAGGTCTCACCTGCCTCCGGGCACTAGGGGAAAATGGCATGCCTGGTCCACTGCCCTGCCCTGGCTTCACTGGGGATGTTCTCCAGCAGATCATCAGCCTTTGGCTTGGTGGCCTCTCCCGTTGCTACCCATGCCCTACCCCCCCATCCTATCCCTGGAAGGTCTGTGGAACATACCACCCACCTCACAGCCACTGCCAGTCAGCAAGGAAAGGTCATTTCTGACCTGTCTTCTCTCTCTCTGCCTCTTGCAAGTTTTGCCCTGTATCGTGTTGGGTATGCAGCCAGCCTTGTGAAGGGGCCATGACCTTGGGCAAAGCAGCTCCCTTCAGCTGTGTTATTTCCAGAAGAGAGCTGGCAGCTGGTGAGACTTCCAGCGGCTGGGGGAAGAGATCCTTCATTCCTGAAAGGGAATCTGGGAGGACTCTCCTGAGCATGAGTATACTTGTGTGTCGATATCGTGAGCGCGTAGGCCATTACGATCTCCCTCACACCCCGAGGATGTGAAAATACTGAAACACGGAATTAATATTAATTAATAATTCATGTTCATTTTGATTTTCAGTTTCATTCCTCTCCCTCAACAGACTTCATGTCAAAGTGACCGCTCACTCATTCAAGGACTATTGACTCACTTGGGAGAGTTCCCAAGCCTTTCGTGGCTCTCCCTTCACTTTTTTTCCTGCTTCCCGCCCCCCCACCCACAGGCCCCCACTTGTTTGCACTTCTACCACAGGCTGTCAGGGGAAATCAAAAGTAGTGAAATGCAAACAAGTTCATTGTCAGCTCTGGCCATAGGCTCAAAATCAATGGGAAGAGTCAGCTACAGTATTGGCTAAATTGATTTGCAAGTGTTTCCAACAGCTCCTTGCCCCTGTTTCCTTGGATAAGACCTAGAGATGCCTGCCTACATCGTTAGAGTATCTTCTCAGGGTCTTCTCCCAGCATGGCTGCTACCGAGTCACAGAGAGGCTCTGCTGATCCATTACAGCTCCTTTGTCACATACCTCCCACTCTGCCCATAAACACCCCCAAAGGAGAATCCATCAATTCAGAAAACATGAAATCCAACATAGAATCCACTGTGAGATTCTTCACTAATTCCCCACAGCATCCCATGTAACGGGGTTAACTACTTCTCTGTTACGGTAACATATGGATGAGTCATAGCCCAGATAATCTTCTAGAACCCCTCAGAGCTTCGGAAGCTGGGAAACAAGCCCAGAGGACTCAGCCTCTCCTAATATAATGCTCCTTTTGTGCAGAACCACTAGGCACTGTGCCTCTGACATTTCAGCTCTAGAAATGTTCCTCTCTCCATTTCTAGTCTCCATCCCAGACACGTGAACGCCTGAAATTCCCATCTCTAGTGACTCACTCCCTTGGCTAATAACATGAGTCTTTCTCTTACTTCGCCTTTGTTTAACATGAAGATTCCCCTGGGAGGGTGCAGTTTTACGTCATTCATAGAATGTGAGAGCTAGAAGCGGTCTTAAAGACAACCGAATTCTGTGCTCGCTTCGGCAGCACATATACTAAGACAACCGAGTTCTGTGTGCTCATCAAACTGGATGCCGCAGGCATGGCAGAGCCTGGGGAAGCCACAGAATAGACAGGCACGCCTTGGAACAGGGACTTCCCTGTGCTCTGCAGAGTAACATTTTCCTCCGACTGGGGTGTAACTGAAAACATCACTTTTATATTAAAGCAAACAAGGATACAATGTGGTGCAGAATGCCAACATTTATGTGAATTTTTAAAAGATTGTCATCTGTTGGCCGATTCTTGACAACTACTGGTGTATGAATTTACTCCTAATGGCTCTTGTGGGTACTCTGTTGGAAAGTTTGGGAATATACTGCTTCAAAATGTGCACCAGCAGTTCCACTTCTGGGTATTAGAATTTTGACTCTAATTATGATTTGTCCTTTTGATGTAGGAAAGATGGTGTTAGGATTCGAAGCAGACGGCCAAGAAAGAATTCCTGAGACGTCTTTGGTGCAAAAAGGTGGTTTTATTAAAACACAGGGACAGGACCCATGGGCAGAAAGAGCTGCAATGGGATCATGAAGAGTGGCCCATTATATACTTTCAAGTTGGGAGGGGGTTAGGGATAGCGTAAATCTCTAAGGAATTTTGGAAGCAAGGTTTCCAGGACCTTGAGGGGCTAGCTATTGTTGGGAAAATGTCATTTATTACCGTCTAATAAAATCTTAGTCATGAGACCCTTCAGATGTATATCGGTGGGCCATATGCTTGGGTGATGATTACCAACATGTATCTTGGGGGCTTTAGAGATAAAGGATGTTTCCAAAGGAATTTTTATACGTTAAAGTAGAATAGCAGGATCGGGATGGGGGTTATTAGGTTAGGATGGCCTTTTGCCCTTAGCAAAGTGTCAACATCGAGGCAGTTGAGTCCCTAGAGGAATGTCACTCTGTCTGTTTCAAGGATTTGTCAGTGGGCTCTAGGTAGTAAGGAAATTTAATAATTTTTCTTCTGCCTTTGTTTCCCACATCATTTTTTTTTTCTATATCACCAAGCAATTAACTCTCTTTTGACACTGTCCACATGGAGATAGTATCAGATCCCACAGGTTAAGGTCTCAGTCCTACAAGACTGCCCTTTGCCCATATTTTAGACCAATCATGAGTCCAGGTTGTCACCTGTGCTTCTCACCTACTGGCTGTAAATTGGAGGTTCCCAGACCCCCTTCTTTGGGTTTAATTAGTTTGCTAGAGCAACTCACAGAACTCAGAGGAGCATTTTACTTTGTTGATTACTGGTTTATTACAATGGGATTTAACTCAGAAATGGCCGGATGGAAGAGATGCACAGGGCAGGGTACAGATAAAGGGTTCAGAGCTTCCATGTTCTTCTAAGTGTGCCACACTCCCCCAGTCTCCAAGGGATCACTAATCTGGAAGCTCTCCGAACTCTATCCTTTTGGGGTTTTATGCAGGCTTCATCACACAGAAATTATTGATTAAATTGTTGGCCATTGTGATTGAACTCAACCTCCAGCCCTTCTCCCTACTCCAGAGGCAGGGGTGTGAGGGGACTGAAAGTTCCAACCCTCTAATGCAGTCGGTTCCCTTGGCAACCAGCACTCCTCTTTCTGTTACCTAGAGGCATTCCAAAAGTTACCTCGTTAACATAACAAAAGACACCTTTTTCTCTCTGTCACTTAGGAAATTCCAATGTCTTTAGGAGCTCTGTGCCAAGAACTAGGATGAAGACCAAATATATGTTTCTTATTATAAATCACAATATCACAGTATACACTGAAAAGAATTGAAAGCAGGGACTCAAACAGGTATTTGCACACCTAAGTTCATAGCAGCATGACTCACGATGGCTAAAAGGTGGAAGCAATCCAGTGTCCATTAATGGATGAATAGATAAACAAAATGTGGTACAGACTTACAATGGAACATTATTCAGCCTTAGAAAGAAAGTCTGACACATGCTACAAAATGGATGAATCTTGAAGACATCATTCCAAGTGAAGTAAGCCCAGTCACAAAAGGACAAATACTATATGATTCTACTCATGTGAGGTATCTAGAGTAGTGAAATTCATAGAGACAGAAAATGGAGTCGTGGTTTCCAGGGCCTGGTGGGAGAGGGTGGGGAGAGGATGGGGAGTTCATGTTTTATGGGTATAGAGCTTCAATTTCAAGAAGAAAATCATTCTGGAGACAGATGGTTGCACAGAACATGAATGTACTTAACACCATTGAATGTACATTTAGAAATGGGTAAGATGCGGGGGGGCGCCTGGGTGGCTCAGTTGGTTAAGCATCTGACTGGTCACGATCTCAGGATCCTGGGATTGAGCCCCATGTCAGGCTCCCTGCTCAGTAGGGAGGCTGCTTCTCCTTCTCCCTCTGCACTGCCCCCGCCCCACCCCCACGCTCTCTCTCTCAAATAAATAAAAATCTTAAAAAAAAAGAAAAAGAAAAAGAAATGGGTGAGATGGCAAATGTCGTGCTATATGTATGTTTTACCACAAGGCTAAACAGGTAGGGGAGCATGTGAGACAGGAGTGCAATTTCAAGATCGGGTCGTCCCACCCACAGTGTCCATTCACAGGTGACACAAGCTGAGGTCAGAGGGGCAGTCATTTCCTGGGTGCCTGATTAGTGAGTGCTGGAGCTGAGCCCAGGCTTCCTGCATTCTACATCGGTGCTCTTTCCTCTAAATGCCAGTATGTATCATTTTTCTCCACACAGGTAGGAGAGACACAGGTGACAAGGGCAGGCGGTTCAGGTAAACATTGCCCTGTCACTTGTACAACCCTCCTGATTCCCACTCTACTGTCCTAGTCCAGGACTCCACCACCTGAACCACTGCCACGGCCCCCTAACTGGTCTCCCTGACTCTAGCGGAATGCATTCTGTACACACTGCTCCTAGATAGCTCCAGCCAGGTCATTCCCCTGTCTCCAAATTGTCAATGGATTCCCGTTCTCAAGAGCAGAAATGCCAAAGGGGTTTTGACTTAAATGCAACTCAATCAATTGGGAGTGGTCATGTGTCAGTTTGGATCCTCCCAGAAACAAACACCAAGGTGGGGTTAAAGGTGTAAGAGATCTGGGGCGCCTGGGTGGCTCAGTCGGTTAAGCGTCTGTCTTCGGCTCAGGTCATGATCCCAGGGTCCTGGCATGGAGCCCCATGTCGGGCTCTCTGCTCAGCGGGGAGCCTGCTTCTCCCTCTTCCTCTGCCTGCTGCTCCCCCTGCTTGGGCTCACTCTCTCTCTTTCTCTCTCTCCCTCTGACAGATAAATAAATAATATCTTTAAAAAAAAGGTGTAAGAGATTTGAGGGAGCAATACCAAAGAAGGGCATGGGAGTGGGAGCAGGAGTAGGCGGAGGCCTTCACACAATGCAGGTCTGACAGTCAGACACCTGTGCAGGGGAGGGAGCGGGAGTTGGGTGGGAAGAGCCTCAGACCTCAGAGTAGTGCTCAGTGAGTCCCTGCCAGACTGATGCGGAGTCCTTGAGCCAAAGCTGCCCATAAAAGGTGTCCCTGAGGGCAAGAATGGCCCAATTCCAGTAGCCCTGCCATGCCTGGTCATTGGCCAGGAGCAGCTGGAAGAAGTAGACCAGATATGGACGCCATGAAGGATCCGAAGGTGTGGCTGCTGGAGGGTGTCAATCAGGTGTGCTCCTTGCAAAAGTTTCCCTTGAAGGCAGATCCGAACGGGCACCTCCATGGCTGCCATAAGACATCGGGTAGTTTCGTGTTTGTATGCTGAGAAGCACATGGATTCTGAGGCCATACTCAGGTCAGGAAGAAGCGCCACAATCAATTACTGGTATTTTTGTGCGGCAAGCGTAGGTATGGGAGTGAGATGAGTGGTGGCAGATGAGCAGTGCATTTGGCATTCCTTCTCTTAACCTAGTAGATAGAGCAAAATTCCTTAGTCTGCCAGCCTAGATCATCCATAACCTGCTTCCTATGCCCACTGAAATGCTATGTAGCCCTCAAGGCGAAAACCACCTCCAGCTTAAAACTTTCTTTTTGTCATCTGTCTTCCATTGAACTCCCCTAGCCTCTGAGCTTTTCTTATGGCACCTACTAAATTGTGCCTTGTATCTTCAACGTGTATGAGCTTCAGCTCTGTTAGGCAGCTCCTGAGTGTCCGTGTGATGCATCGTTCCCCTGCAGTGCTGTTTCATCATGGCGTATCTGTTACCACCTCGATGGCATTGATGTAGAGTCTAGTCAAATTAAATTAACTTTCTCACATTGATGGGCTCATCTGATAGGACCATCAAGTTCAATGCCAATGCCTGGGCTGATGCATGGGTCTCCTCCGTCCAAGAACACAGAGCCCTATCTCACACGTCCATGCCACCCAGCAGTGAAGAGAGCTGTGCATTCCTCTTCCTGTTCCTCTGCCCTGTAGTTCTGATTCACATATGGAAGGGCTATGGCAAAGAACAGACCTTAGGAGAGACACTTTATCACTCAATACAACATAAAGACCACTTCAAGACTTCTTGTGGAGCTTTAGCAACATGTAAACAGTAGATATTCACTATCTGTTCTGGAATAAATAAAGTGAGCAATGCCAAAATTGGAGAGGGAGAGGCGGCAAGATTTCGAGGACAAAAATTGCAGTTCCAAGGTTTTGCCCTGGGACAGCGCTGGCCCCAAGATGGATAGCAGGTCACTGAGTTTGAAAGTAATGTTCTGTCAATTCCACTTCCTCTTCTACAGATCCCTTACTCTCCTGCTGAGGTTTCTTACAGCTCCCCACCTCCCTCCAACCAGCTTCAACCATTGCCATGAAATACATCACCCTAAAACGGAAATGCAGTAGACCCTTCCTAACTATGCAAAAATGGGTATAATGAGCTAGCTAGTCATTCTCCCTTTAAAAAAAAGAAAAGAAAAGAAAGAGAGGAATGAAAAAGAGCAAGAGTCACTTTAGGAAGAAATGAGCCATCTTCATGGAAGCATGAGACAGAGTCTAGAAATAACCTCCAAAGTGGAAATTTGATGACTGCCTTATTCACAATATTTACTGTGACTGAAAATACACTGTCAGGGTATTATAGAGCAGAGAGTTGCACTTGAGGGAAAAATAAAGCTTCATGAATAGGAAAAATGTGTTTAAATGATATATTTTTAATAAAAATTAGGTGTTCATGATTTGTCATTGAGGCATAGCTGTCTGATCTAACCGCCCTTATTTGCTCCTGTGATATACTTGGTGTTTTCAAAGGACACTCACTGCTTATTGCTGCCCTGGCACCCCTCTGTAGACCCATGGACAAAAGGAGTACAGAGTGAATGCACTCCAACACCCCACTGCTGTAGAGCCCCAGCTGGGGGTGAGGGCTGCCTGAGATACACCCATGGGGATGGCCTGGGTTTCCTCTGCCCATTTCTCAATGCAGTAAAGAGAGAGCAGCCCCTGGGTTGCCACCTACAAATGACCATGGCCATCCGTGATGCCCTGCAGTGCTGTCAACGAAGCCTTGTCACGTTCCGCAGGGCAGCTAAGTCTGCTGAAAAAGCAAAGCCTGCTCTTGTGGTTTCCTGCAAAACAGGAACCCCAGCAGGTTGGTTCCTCCAGCCTGTCAGCCTCGCTCTCACAACTCCTCTCTCTGTGCCTCAGACGATCTTTGTCCCCAGGGGTCAGCAAAGCAGTGGTGCAGGACATGGGTGAGAGAGGTGTGACTTCCTAAGAAACACACTGTGCAGTTTGCTGTCACCTCTGTGACACCTCCCCTTCCTCAGCTACGGCCTGTCCTCGGTCCCGGATGCCAGGCCATGCCTTGGGGACCCAGTTTGTCCCTGATCTCAAAGGAAAATGTAAATGAGAGGCACAGAGATGCAAGAGAAACAGAGAAAGAAATAGAGGCACACAGAGTGACAGCGAGATGGAAAGTCAGAAAGATAGAGGGAGAAAGGTCTTAAGAAGGTGAAGAGAGGAAGAAAAAAGTGGAATAAAGAGGGTGGGGCGAGAAGATTGAAAATTATTTTTTCCTTTTTTTTTCTCTCTGGGGGCTTGAAATTTCCTTTAGAGTGATTCACTCTGTTTCCTCTGGAGAGAGCAACTGCCGTGATTAATCTGAAATGCCCATTTGCCACGTCAGAAGAGAAAGCCATGGTGGGGACTTCTGGGCTCTGCTGCCCTGGCGAGAACCCTCTGGAACAGGTGGGAAGAACGTGCTGCTTGCAGCTCACTAGGCAAGTGGCTGGTCCCTAAGGTCCACAGCACACTTAGTAACCACTGCTGGTGGGCAGGCAAATGGCCTGGGGACTTGCAGTCACAGTGCACACCGCTAGGAGGGTGTTAAGGAAGAGGTCTCCCCTCAAAGGCAAACCCACCCCTCCCGACCTGACCTGGAGTTCCCATCATGTGTCACACTGCCTGTGCCTGGGGTCTCCAGGACCTAGAATCCCATGACTAGAAGGCAGGATGGTAACCAAAGGCACTGAAGGAGGCGGTTCTCCCACTTACAGTCAGAAGTGGAGGGAGCATCCAGATGGCCAGATTTGGTCTTGAATATTCTCCCGTCCAGTTCTTGTGGGACCTTGTGTGACAAGCCACCCAGCGTCTGTGCTGTGTGTGTGAAGGATGGTAATGTGTATGCAATAGAGAAGTTGTAAGAATTAAGCTGCTTTGATAGTCTCTGTGGAGCCCATGAGATCAGGACTGCTTTAACTGGTGACTGAGGTGTGCAGGGGTGGGTTGTAGCATATCTGAGATTCCGGGGGGCTTTGTCGGAGGGTCAGGAGCTGAAGCCCTTGGCTGGTGGTGTGTTCAAGGTGCTACACCAGAAGGACATCTAGAAGCTAACACAGATCTCACAGCCAAAAGGGGAGGACTCTGTGGCGGGCCAGTTCCCTGAAAGCCAGTTCATAAAAGGATAGATTCTTGGGATGACCATTGCCCCATGTACCTGCTTACAATGAGCTAGTTTTAAGAAACAGTCTTTCAGAAGACAATCAGTGAATTTTAACCTAGTCCTCTAATGCCTATGACCAAAGTTTCAGTGCTTTGCTTGGGAAAGGTTTTACTCATTTATTCATGCTTTCAGGGTTTACTCATTTCTTTCTAATCCTTTGAAAAGCCATTTTCTGTTGTGCCAAAATTGGAGCATTTTAAGGACCCTCCCCCCAATTCTATTGAATTTGCTGATTTACCAAAAAAAAAAAAAGTTTTAGCTTTTTATAAAATTTCTAACAGTAATAGATTTGGACTGTCTTCAAGAGATTTGGTTATTTCTAACAGGTTTTGGTTGACTTGTTCCTATTTCAAGGAATGTCACTTTGCTGCCTCAACTCCCTGCTGCTGTACTTGGGGAGGGGTTGGAGTGGGAAGGGGTCCCTGGGGGAGGGGGCAGGAGGGCAGGGGTTTGGAGAGAATGAATGCTAGACACTGCCAGGCTGCTGAACCCAGAGAAAGGAGAGGCTGGAGGAGAGACAGAGGGAGAGTCTGAGAAGCAGAGAGGAGGGATGACTGAAGGGCAGAGGGAGGGGAGTGAGGCTAAGCCTCAGAACAGGAGGGAGGAGGGAGTGTGGGAGCCAGCCTCCAGCCTCCAGTCCTCTCCACGTTGGGTGGGGATGAGCTGTGTACCAACAGCATGTTGCAGAAATGAGCCTGCAGTTTCCACCACACCCTCTCTTGGATCACTAGCTCTAGGATAGCTGGATGCCATGTTGTGGGATACTTGAGCTGTCCTGAGAGGTGCACATGGCCAGGGAGGAACTGAAGCTGCCCACCAATAGCTGTGAATGCCTGAATGTGTGTTTGGATCTCAGCCTGTTGATAGAGATGCTCTGGGCTAGGAATGCCTGGGACACTTACCTGTAAGAGCCCCCCCAGACATCTCCCTAACCCAGGCCAGTGTGGTAGCTGGGCCAGTCCTGTGGTTCTTACTACAACTGCAATAGTTGCAACCTCAGCAACAGCTATCAGGGAACTTTGCAAAGACAAGGTTTATCATTCACAGGTCCTGGAGGGTACATGGTACGCCTGGGGGACCACACCACAAGGTTATGGTTGGGGTTCTGCCTTTACTGGGATTGAGAGTGGGGTGCCTAAGGTCTCAAGGGTTCACTTTTTATGGGTGAAATGAAAACTTAAGAGCAGGAATTAAAGTTCCAGGAGGGAAAAGTAGGGTCACTAAAAAAGGGAACTTCATCAGTGGGGTGGCCTGGCTCTTTATCTAGTTGTGTTGCTGGTGGCCTGTTTATTAGAGATGGTTGTCTTTGAAGCAGATGCCTCAGCAACCCAAAGCTTCATGTCACGCACTTACAATAAAACAAGCTAATCGCCCAGCACTTAACACTACAGCTAGCCATCTGGGAACTGGATGGCAGGATATCTTGACTGCAGACCTCAGATGGAAGGATATCTTGACTGCAACCTTGTAGGGGACCCAAGCCTGAATCACCCAGCTAATCCGCCCTGAATCCCTGACCCCCAGGAACCCTGGGAGAGAATACATGGTTATTGTTTATTTTAAGCTGCCATATTTGGGGATAATTGGTTATGCAGACAGACAGGGGAGGAGACAGAAGAGCAGAGCAGGGGAGACTGAGGAGGAAGGAGAGTTGCAGGGCTCCAGATCCCCAGAGGCCTGACTCTCTTGGTGGCTCTCTCCGTTCCTGGCAGTGCATCTGTAATGAGTTGCTATAAGCTTCAAGAGTAGTTGAAAGGAACATGTATTTTATAAAGTTGGGACATTTGACAAATTGGTCTTTATGGAAACGATCCTTTGATAAATTGACTTTCAGTATATTGATTTTGTATGAATAACCTAGAGCTGGAATGCCTAGAGTGTTTTCATACTTTGTAATCATAGAACCAGATTTTAGAAAGTATTTTAATTGAGATCTGATAAGGTGGGGTTGATATAACTATTAAGGTAATAAGTAGCTGAGATAGAAGTTTGGGAGACATATCTCTGTCTCTCTCTCCCTCCCTTTCCCCCTCCTCCTGACCCTCCTCTTCCCGCTGCTCCTCCTCCTCCTTCTTCTTCTTCTTCCTCTTCCTCCTCTTCTCCTTCCCCTTCCTCTCCTTCTTCTTCTCCTTCTCCTTCTTCTTCTTCTTCTTCTTTTTCTCCTTCTTCTTCTTCTTCTTCTTCTTCTTCTTCTTCTTCTTCTTCTTCTTCTTCTTCTTCTCCTTCTTCTTCTTCTTCTCCTTCTTCTTCTTCTTCTTCCTCTTCTTCTTCTTCTTTCTTCTTCTTCATTCTCACGCATGCTCTCTTGCACCATATCTGGGTCATTGAAAAAAAAATGTAATAAATTCCCTATCCACAGGTGACAATACATATACTTTTGGATTTCTGCCAATCTCTGATTATGTCTGGCAGTAAATTTTTCTCTACAGGATGATAAGAATACAATTTACAGATAGAATAAGAAGAGAAACTGGATTCATAAATAATGTCTCCACTGTTGCCTAAAAAATGCCAATCCTACTTTCACAAAGGTATGGAAACCTGCTTCCCCTTCTAAATCCCCTCTGATTGCCAATGAGCAAGCCAGGTACAACTGTTACTGAAGGTTCCTGTGAAGCCAAGTTTGAAAACTTGTTTCACCCACTGAAGGAGAGGAAAGTAGGAAGATGGTTTTGACTACACACCATGCTCCAACCTTGGGGCTACGAGTGGTAAAAACATGACTGCCTTGTACACTTATGATGAGCACTGAGTAATAAAGAGAATTGTTGAATCACTATATTGTATACCTGAAACTAATATAACACTGAGTGTTAACTATACTGGAATTTAAGAAAAATAATAAAGTCAACTGATTGTAAATGTTTTTTAAAAAATGGCCCCCTTAATCCCCAAGACCATTTTCTGAGGACAGTGTTACTGCCCTGATTTTAGAGACTGGGAAATTGATGCTGAGGGCTGCTTAGTTAATTGCCACAAGTCACTCAGCTAGTAAGAGGTAAGTGAGACTTGAGCCCTGCTCTCCTGGTTCTTGTAGCTCATGGTAGCTCATGTGAGGTCTGCTTGATGTGAGGGCTAGAGTGTCTTGGGGGTAATGCTCTCCCCCAACATTAAAGTCCATGATGAATGTGCAGTGTGGACAGCCAGGAGCAAGGGCTGCTAGAAGCATGGCTGACCCCTACAGGCCCAGGAATGTCTAGGGAGCTCAGCACTGCTCTACAGGAAGAGGGAAGTCTGTGAGCTTTGAGATTCAGCCCAGGTAGCAGCTCTGAGAAGACCTCCTGGGAATCACAGGTGGGCCCCGTGCCCAATTCCAGGCCCCATGGTTGTCTTAGCATTTGCTGCCTCATTCTGGAATTTTCTTCATTTCTGTCTTTCACTTGAGACCCCAAGCCCCTTGAAGTCAAAGCCATGACCCATTCATTCATGTGTTTTCATTTTCTTTGGGTAAATACCCAGGAGTAGAATTGCTATGCCATTGGGAAAGTATATGTTTAACTTTACGAGAAACCGGAAAACAGTTTCCAAGCACATATTTTTAATTTTAATGAAGTTCAGCTTATCAGTTATTTCTTTCATGGATCATGTCTTTGATGTACCTAAAAGTTATCACCATATCTAGAGTAAGCTAGGTTTTCTCCTATTTTATCTTTTGCATTTTACACTCAGGGTCTTATGATCCATTTTGAATTAAGTTTTGTGAGCTGTAAGTTAATTTTGTTAAGGGCTATAATCTGTGTCTAGATTTATTTTTTTGCATGTTGCCATCAGACATTGCCACCAGTTATGTATGAGCATTCTATCCTAGTGGGTGTGTAAGAATACATCCTTGTAGTTTTGATTGGCCTTTCCCTGATGACTTATGGTATCGGACATTTTTTCATGTGCTTATTGGCCATCCGTATGTCTTCTTTTATAAAGAGTCTAGATCCTTTGCCCGTTTAAAAATTCAGGTTGTTTATATGTTTATTGTTGATTTTTAGAAGTTCTATACATATTTTAGATTTATATATTGTAAATATTTTCTACCAGTATATAGCTTAACTTTTTGTTTTCTTAATGATGTCTTTTGATAAGCAGACTTTTTTATTTTAATGAAATCAATTGTATCGGGATTTTTTGTTTTATTTCATGGTTGGTGCTTTTTTGTGCTAAGAAATTTTGCCTGTATTCACTTAAGTTCATGAAGATATTCTCCTGTATTTTCTTCTAGAAGATTTATATTTTAGGCTTTTGTGTTTAAATCTGACCTACCTCTAGTTAATTTTTATGTGTAATATGAAGTAAGGGTTGAAATTCATTTTTCTTTCCATACAATTGTTCCAGCACCATTTGTTGAAAATACTTTCTTTTCCCCAATTAAATTTCATTGAAGCTTATGTTTATAATTTACATAAATATTATTGGGCTGCAGTTTTCCTTATGTTTCTTAATTTTTCACTTAACACAATATTTATAAGATCTATCCACATTACTATGTTTAGTCATTTATGTATCTACTCACTCATTCATTTGATCATTTAACAAATGGTGGTACAGTGGTGAAGAAAACTCTTGTGGAGTTTATAAACTAGTAAGAATATTGACCAAAATATTGACATACAGAAATTCACTGCCCTAAAACTCCTCGGTGCTCTGCCTATTCATCTCTTGTTCCCCTCTAACTCCTGACAACCACTGCTCTTTTTACTGTCTCCATAGTTTTGCCTTTTCCAGGGTTTGAATCATACAGTATATAACCTTTTCAAAATGTACCAAGTTTATTTATCCATTCACCTACTGGAAGACATCTTGTTTGCTTCCAAGTTTTGGCAATTATGAATAAAGCGGCTATAAACACCCTTGTGCAGGCTTTTGTGTAGACATAAGTTTTCAACTCATTTGGGTAAATACCAAAGAGCATGATTGCTAGATCATATGGTAAGAGTATATTTTCTTTTGTAAGAAACCACCAGACCGTCTTCCAAAGTGACTGAACTATTTTGCATTCCCATCAGCAATGAATGAGAATTCAGGTTGCTCCACATTCATCAGCATTTGGTATTGTCAGTGTTTGGATTTTAGCCATTCTAATAGAAGTTTAGTGGTATCTCATTGTTTTAATTTGCATTTCTCTGAAGACATGATATAGAGCATCTTTTCATATGCTTATTTGTCACTTGTGAATCTTCTTTGGTGAGGTGTCTGTTAAGGTTCTTGGCCCATTTTTTAAAAGCAGGTTGTTTGTATTCTTATTGTTGAGGTTTAAGGGTTGTTGGTGTATTTTGGATAACAGTCCTTTATCAGATGTGTCTTTTGCAAATATTTTCTCTCAGTCTGCGGCTTGTCTTCTCATTATCTTGACATGTGTCTTTTGCAGAGCACATATTTTTAATTTTAATGAAGTTCAGCTTATCAGTTATTTCTTTCATGGATCATGTCTTTGATGTACCTAAAAGTTATCACCATATCTAGGGTAAGCTAGGTTTTCTCCTATTTTATCTTTTGGAATTCTATAGTTTTGCATTTTACACTCAGGGTCTTATGATCCATTTTGAATTAATTTTTGTGAGCTGTAAGTTAATTTTGTAAGGGCTATAATCTGCGTCTAGATTTATTTTTTTGTATGTGGATGTCCAGTTGCTCTAGCACTATTTGTGGAAAAGACTATCTTTGCTCCTTTGCCAAAGATCAGTTGATTATACTTACATGGGTCTATTACTGTGCTCTCCATTTTGTTCCATTGATCTACTTTTCTATTCTTGTGCCAATACCGCACTATCTTGATTCCTGTAGGTTTATAATAAGTCTTAAAGCTGGGTAGTATCCATCCTCAGACTTTATATTGAAGGGTTTTGAGCAGGAGAGTGATATGATCTAGTTTATGTATTTAAACTATTTGGATGCTGTGTAGAGAATGGGAGGTGGCAGGAAGAATGGAATCTAGGAGGGAAAGTAAAGTGACAATTCAGGTGAGCAGATAAGAGATAATGATGATTTTTAGTCCCAGATGGTAGTAATGGATATATTAAGAAGTGGTCAGATCCCAATACACTTTGGAAATAGAGCTGATAAAATTTGTTAGTGGATTAAATATGGGGTGGGGGAAGAGAAGATGAGGAGTCAAGGATAGCTCTGAGTGTTTGAATAATGAAAGAAATAGGGGCGCCTGGGTGGCTCAGTCGGTTAAGCATCTGCCTTCAGCTCAGGTCATGATCCTGGGGTCCTGGGATCGAGCCCCATGTCGGGCTCTCTGCTTAGCTGGGAGCCTGCTTCTCCTTCTCCCTCTGTCTGCCACTCTGCCTACTTGTGCTCTCTCTCTCTCTGTGTCAAATAAATAAATGAAATCTTAAAAAAAAGAAATATAAGGTCTATAATGAATTATTCATATTCCTATCAAAGTGAACTCCTTCAATTGAATCCTTGATTCTAGCTCCTTCATCTACTTAATACCTGCCTCTCTCTCCTTCATCATCAGTTTTTCCCTCTCTGCTAGATCTAACTCATTATACTAGAAGCATATGATTTGTTCTCTTTTGAATCTACAGCCTCACTTTTTTTCTTTTACAGCAAAACTCCTCCAAAGCACTGTCTATACTCACTCTTTCCAATTTCTCTCTTTTCTTTTTCCTTTAAGCTCAGTCTAATCATGATTTTGCCCCAACCAAATACACTTTGAAAGTAGAGCTGATAGAATTTGCTCATGTAGGCCATTTGGCCAACAGACACATGAAAAAGTGCTCAACATCACTTGGCATCAGGGCAATCCAAATCAAAACCTCAACAAGATACCACCTCACACTAGTCAGAATGGCTAAAATTAACAAGTCAGGAAACGACAGATGTTGGCGATGCAGAGAAAGGGGAACCCTCCTACACTGTTGGTGGGAATACAAGCTGGTGCAGCCACTCTGGAAAACAGTATGGAGGTTCCTCAAAAAGTTGAAAATAGAGCTACCCTATGACCCAGCAAGTGCACTTCTGGGTATTTACCCCAAAGATACAAATGTAGGGATCCGAAGGGGCACGTGCACCCCAATGTTCATAGCAGCAATGTCCACAATAGCCAAACTGTGGAAAGAGCCAAGATGTCCATCGACAGATGAATGGATAAAGAAGATGTGGTATATATATACAGTGGAATATTATGCAGCCATCAAAAGGAATGAAATCTTGCCATTTGCAACGACATGGTTGGAACTGGAGGGTATTATGCTGAGCGAAATAAGTCAATCAGAGAAAGACATGTATCATATGACCTCACTGATATGAGGAATTCTTAATCTCAGGAAACAAACTGAGGGTTGCTGGAGTGGTGGGGGGTGAGAGGGATGGGGTGGCTGGGTGATAGACATTGGGGAGGGTATGTGCTATGGTGAGAACTGTGAATTGTGTAAGACTGTTGAATCACAGACCTGTACCTCTGAAACAAATAATACATTATATGTTAAAAAAAAGAAAAAAGAAGAAGAAGATAACAGGAGGGGGAAAATGAAGGGGGGGAAATCAGAGGGGGAGATGAACCGTGAGAGACTATGGACTCTGAGAAACAAACTGAGGGTTCTAGAGGGGAGGAGGGTGGGGGGATTGGTTAGCCTGGTGATGGGTATTAAAGAGGGCATGTTCTGCGTGGAGCACTTAGTGTTGTGCACAAACAATGAATCATGGAACACTACATCAAAAACTAATGATGTAATGCATGGTGATTAACATAACATAATAATAAAAAAAAGCCAAAAAAAAAAAAAAAAGAATTTGCTCATGTAAATTGTTTCCTTTCAAGTCACCAATGACTCCCATATTCCTGAACTCAACCAACTTTCAGTCCTCCTTTTACTCTACCTATCACTTAAAATGATTGACCTCACCCTCCTCCAGGAAACATTTTCACTTAATGTTGCTCTCCACCTATTTTCCTCCCCACTCTCTGCCCATCTTGGAGGTTCAATGTGTGGACCACTTTTCTATCTATACTCACTCCCACTCTGAGCTCCACCAGTCTTATGACTAATACCATTTATTCATTGATGACTCCCTTGATCACTTATCTCCAGTTTGTACCTTTTTCCTGAACTCCAGACTCATATATTCCATTGCATCTTCAGTATCTTCTCTTGGATGTCCAAAAGACATCTCAAACTTAACATGCTCATGAACAAACTTCTAACCTTTTCTTCCAAATGCACTCCATAGTCTTCTCACTAAAGGATAATTATATTCATTCTGCTGTTCAGAACAAAAAATCTTAGATCTTTTCTTAACTCTTTTTTTTTTTCTTTCAAGCTTCACATCCAATTCATCAGGAAATTTTGTTGGCTCTACCATTAAAATATGTCCAGATTAAACTACTTCTCATCACCAGTACATTGTACATCAAAACCATTGTAATCTGTGGCCTCTATTTGCTGTAACTCTTCATGTATTCAGGTCTTGTGTCATGTCATTTAATAAGGCTTAAAATATGTTTTCATTAATTTTTTTTACCTTCTTCACTAGGTTAATTCCTAGATATTTTCTCACTCTTGTTGCTGTTGCAAAATGTAGCTCATTTTCTAGTAAATTTTCTAGATGGTTATTTCTGGTATAAGTGCATGTATAAATTGATCTTGTATTCAGCTACCTTGCCAAACTTTCTAAATATGCTAATAGTTTGTCTGTTGAATCTGGTAGATTTTATATAAAGATAATCTGGAAATAGTGATAGTTTTATCTCTTCCCTTTTAAATCTTTAAGCCTACATCTCCTTTTGTTCTTGCCCTATTGCATTTTCTAGCAGTCACATTAAAAAGTAAAACAAATAAAAACTTGAGGTGGAATTCATTTTAATAATACATTTTATTTAACCAAGTATATCCAAAACAATAAGATTTTTCTAAGTTATTTACTCATACTTTCTTCCTATATCTCATTGCTTCCTTTTGGATTTATTTCTTTTCTTTGCTGGGGTACTTCTTTACAGAATATGTTTATTGTATGTTAAAAATTATGAAGACTTGGATGGTTGAGAATATCTTTATTTCATCCTTATATTTAAAGAATTATTTAGCTACATATAAAATACTAAATTTGAACTTCTTTCCCTTCAGATTTAGAAGATTTATTTGCTTCTATCTCAAATCTGACTATATTTAATAGTCTATTTTTTCCTGCTCATTTTTTGACCCAATCTTTTATTTTTAAAGATATTATTCATAGTTGTTTTATACTTTATTTCAGATAATCTCAGTGTCTGAAATTTTTGGCATCTAAATCTATTTTGGGTTGTTTCCTCTGACTTTGATTTAGGGAAGCTTGCAACTTTATGATTTTGGAATATCTATATATTTTTAAATTGTGAGCTCTTATTTGGTTGAATTTAATCTGTAGGAGACCTGAAGGGCTTGAATCTGGGATGGTTTCCACCAAGAAATTTGTTTGATTCTGCTGGGTACCCAAGGTTGCTACATTTGGAACTATCTTAATTTAGTTATAACATAATGTTTCTTTAACCACTCAGGAAGTATAAATTCAACACCAGATCCAAGTGAGGAAAAGCCAGTGGTTGCAAATTCTCAGATGATTATTACTGGATTTTTTTTCCTCCTAACATCATGCTGGAGACAAATGAATTTCCTGATGTTGGGCAATTCCTTCCTCTTGGGTAAATGATTTTTTTTTCAAAAGCCAACCCCTTCATTAAAATTACAGCCACTTTGAGAGCCTTAGCTTCACAGAAAGAGGTTCAGTGACCCTCCAGCATTTCCAGTATCCCCCAGGTCTAGTCCCCTAGTTCAGCATGACAAGCTAATACTCAAAGTTCTAGGTTCTTAGGATCACCATTTGCCCTAGAACATTCATTCATTCATCCAACCAGTTGTTCAACATATATATACTCAACACTTAATTCTGTTCCAGACTTTGTTCCGGGGCTTGTGCTCCATCAGAAATAAAACAATCATAAATCCCTTACATCTTAATGAGGGTAGCCTTCATTTCCAATTTCACTGACTACATTTTTTTCAATTTTTCATTTTTGGAAGAGGAGGGAGTATAGGCTAGACTTACTTGCTTCTGGATCCAGAATTATACTTTAAAACACTTAAAAATTTATCAAGATGTTTTCCTTGGGAGGGGGTGGTTTCCAGAATATCTGGTCTGCAATACTTACAAAAGTGATCAAATATTTTGTTTTTCAAACCCAGTAACTTCAATTGTTTCTCATTATCCCAACTTCATGCTTTAAGTATCATTTCTTAGCTACTTGAAGATATGTATAAGCTTATTTAAATTGTTTTGTTCTGTCTGGTCTATTAATTCCGATTTCTCTGGTGTAAATTGTTGTTACTTTGTAATTTGTGTTATTTTGTGGTATTTGTGTTCTTTAAATACCTCATTATTTTTTGCTCTGAACTCATATTTCCATGATTCTGTCAAAGCTAGTGATTTTCCTCCTACATAATTTTTCCTCCTAAATAATTAGAAAACTGGAAAACAAAATATATTAAATGAGTGTTTTCAGATATTGGACAATAAACAGTGCAAGACTGTGACCCTGGAGAGAAGGGAAACAAATGAAGCGAGCTTACAATTATATCAGCTTATGGCCTGAAGGCAGTTTCTAGGCTAGAATGCAGGGAGGAGGAACCCAAAAAAGCTGAGTAGTCTAGCTGAGTAGAGATAAAGATCAGAGTTTGGAGAAGCAGGGGCAGCTAGGATTGGCTGGATAGATGACTGTAGAAGAGGCAGAGCTACATGGAGCAAGAGCTTAGAGGACAGAGAAGTCCTCTGAAGTCTTTCACTAAATAGTGACCTGAGTGTATATGAGTAGAAACTCCACAACACCAGGGAAGGAACCACTGAAAAGCAATAGACAGTAATTTCTCGAGTTCTTATGGGCTTGGAAAAGTTTACAATCCTACCAATTATGAGAGACCTCAATACAGGAGACACTGGATAAAGTTCTTAGAAGGGCTGCACCTCAGTAGTGAGGCTAAGTTAGCCCTAGAGTAAAGGCTGCTCTGCATCTACCCTAATAAACCTGAAAGGCAAGACTCTAAAGGATCAGCTTGATCTGCAAATAACTCAACTGCAAGCCAGAACACAGACCAGGACTCTTTGAAGGAATACAACAAAATCCAGCATTCACTAACATAAAATTCTTGCTGTTTAACGTTTTAAATTTGTTATTTGTATCAATTAAACTTTCTTGAAATTATACAGTTTTGAGTTACAAGTCAATAAGACTAATTTCCCATGCTAGAATCTGATCAGCACATAAGAAATTGGGACAGATTAGGTACCAAAATACTCAGCACAATACTTGTATATTTTTAGTATCATACATCCTAGGAACTATGAACAACATTCTAAAGCAGTGCTTCTCGACCACTTTTTTCATTATTGTCCCCCTAAGGACGCTTTTTAAAATATTTTTTTTAATATCTCCAACTCCACGAAATTTTAATATCGCAATTATACTGATAAGTTTTTGTACACTGGCATATGCATATGTATATCTATGCTTTAAGCATTAAAAGAGTAAGATTTTTCTGCCCCCTTGAAGGCAATAATCACCCCCATTGAGAATGCATACTTCAGACCTTATGCAGTTCATTCTGTTAGTCACTTCAAACATTGAAAGTAGGGTCTTTGTGGCTACTTGCCTGCATTTCTATCTCTTAGCAACGATAAATTAGAAATTTAAATTTTAAGAAAGCAGTTCTGTTAGCATCCAAAAGCATGAAATATTCAGGGGTAAATCTGAAAAATGATGTTAAAAACTTGGACACTGAAAACTATAAAATGTTGCTAAGAGAAATTAAAGAAATAATTTAAATAGAGAGTTACACCATGTTCACCCATAAGACAACTTCAATGTCATTATAATATTAGTTCTCCTCAAATGAATATATACTTCAATACAATTTCAATCAAAAATCCAACAAATTTTTTTGGTAGAAATTAGTAATCTGTTTCTCAATATATATGTATATATAAATTATATGTGTACATATATATGTATATATAAGTTAGTGTATATATACACATATATACATTAGTGTATATATGCATATATACATTAGTGTATAAATACATATATTAGTATATATGTTACATGTATAGTATATATTACTATATATGTATATATAAATTAGTAATCTGTTTCTAAAATATATATGAAAAATAAAACCTAGAATAGACAATTTTGAGAAAGAACACTGCCTAATTTTAAAACTAAAAGACTACTACAGGGGCACCTGGGTGGCTCAGTTGGTTAAGCTTTTGACTTCAGCTCAGGTCATGATCCCAGGGTCCTGGGATTGAGCCGTGCATCGGGCTCCCTGCTCAGTGGGGAGCCTGCTTCTCCCTCTCTCTTGCTGCTCCCCCTGCTTGTGTGCTCTCTCTCTCTGTGTCAAATAAATAAATAAAATCTTTAAAAAGGAAAGACGACTACAAAGCTACAATAATCAAGACAGTATGGCAATTGTGTAAGGATAAATGTGGATCAATGGAACAGAATAGAGTCCAAAAATAGACTATGCACATTTCAATATTTCAGTGTTTCAATAGGCATTTCAATAGGGAGAGGACAGTCTTTTCAACAAATGGTGCTGGAATAACCGGATATCCATATGAAAAAATATGGACCTCAACACTTACCTTACCATGTAAAAAAGTAACTCAAAGTGGATCATATACCTAAATGTGAAAGCTAAAATTATAAAATTTCCAGAAGAAAATATTTGCAATCTTGAGTTAAACAGTGAATCCTTAGATATTACCAAAAAAAGGGCACAAAAATAAAAGAAAAAAATGGACTTCATCAAAGTTAAAAACTTTGAATGTTTGAAAGACAGTTAAGAAAATAAAAGGACTGAGAGAACATATACATCGTAAAGTACTAGTATTCAGAATGTAGGAAGAATTCTTGCAACTCAATAATAAGACAACATAATGAAAAAGTAGGAAAAGCATTTGAACAGTCACTTCACCAAACAAAATATACCATGACAGAAACACAAGAAAGATGCACAACAGTAGACCATTAGTCATTAGAGAAATTCAAATTAAAACCACAGAGATACTAAAGGATTATTCACCACGACCAAGTGAGATTTATCCCTGGGCTGCAAGGTTGGTTCAATATCCGCAAATCAATCAATGTGATACAATACATTAATAAAAGAAAGAACAAGAACCATATGATCCTCTCAATAGATGCAGAAAAAGCATTTGACAAAGTACAGCATCCTTTCTTGATCAAAACTCTTCAGAGTATAGGGATAGAGGGTACACACCTCAATATCATAAAAGCCATCTATGAAAAACCCACAGCGAATTTCATTCTCAATGGGGAAAAACTGAGAGCTTTCCCCCTAAGGTCAGGAACACGGCAGGGACGTCCACCATCACCACTGCTATTCAACATAGTATTAGAAGTCCTAGCCACAGCAATCAGACAACAAAAAGAAATCAAAGGCATCCAAATCGGCAAAGAAGTCAAACTCTCACTCTTTGCAGATGATATGATACTTTATGTGGAAAACCCAAAAGACTCCACCCCAAAACTGCTAGAACTCATACAGGAATTCAGTGAAGTGGCAGGATATAAAATCAATGCACAGAAATCAGTGGCATTCCTATACACCAACAACAAGACAGAAGAAAGAGAAATTAAGGAGTCGATCCCATTTACAATTGCACCCAAAACCATAAGATACCTAGGAATAAATCTAACCAAAGAGGCAAAGAATCTGTACTCAGAAAACTATAAAATACTCATGAAAGAAATTGAGGAAGACACAAAGAAATGGAAAAATGTTCCATGCTCATGGATTGGAAGAACAAATATTGTGAAGATGTCAATGCTACCTAGAGCAATCTACACATTCAATGCCATCCCCATCAAAATACCATCCACTTTTTTCAAAGAAATGGAACAAATAATCCTAAAATTTGTATGGAACCAGAAAAGACCCCGAATAGCCAGAGGAATGTTGAAAAAGAAAAGCAAAGCTGGCGGCATCACAATTCCAGATTTCCAGCTTTAGTATTAAGCTGTCATCATCAAGACAGTATGGTACTGGCACAAAAACAGACACATAGATCAGTGGAACAGAATAGAGAGCCCAGAAATGGACCTTCAACTCTATGGTCAACTAATCTTCGACAAAGCAGGAAAGAATGTCCAATGGAAAAAAGACAGTCTCCTCAACAAATGGTGTTGGGAAAACTGGACAGCCACATGCAGAAAAATGAAACTGGACCATTTCCTTACACCACACACAAAAATAGACTCCAAATGGTTGAAAGACCTCAGTGTGAGACAGGAGTCCATCAAAATCCTAAAGGAGAACACAGGCAGCAACCTCTTTGACCTCAGCCGCAACAACTTCTTCCTAGAAACATCGCCAAAGGCAAGGGAAGCAAGGGCAAAAATGAACTCTTGGGACTTCATCAAGATAAAAAGCTTTTGCAAAGCAAAGGAAACAGTCAACAAAACCAAAAGACAACCGACAGAATGGGAGAAGATATTTGCAAATGACATATCAGATAAAGGGCTAGTATCCAAAATCTATAAAGAACTTCTTAAACTCAACACCCAAAGAACAAATGATCCAATCAAGAAATGGGCAGAAGACATGAACGGACATTTTTCCAAAGAAGACATCCAAACGGCCAACAGACACATGAAAAAATGCTCAACACTGCTCAGCATCAGGGAAATCCAAAACCTCAATGAGATATCACCTCACACCGGTCAGAATGGCTAAAATTAACAAGTCAGGAAATAACAGATGTTGGCGGGGATGCAGAGAAAGAGGAACCTTCCTACACTATTGGTGGAAATGCAAGCTGGTGCAGCCACTCTGAAAAACAGTATGGAGGTTCCTCAAAAAGTTGAAAATAGAGCTACCCTATGACCCAGCAAGTGCACTTCTGGGTATTTACCCCAAAGATACAAATGTAGGGATCCGAAGGGGTATGTGCAACCTGATGTTTATAGCAGCAATGTCCACAATAGCCAAACTGTGGAAAGAGCCAAGATGTCCATCGACAGATGAATGGATAAAGAAGATGTGGTATATATACACAATGGAATATTATGCAGCCATCAAAAGGAATGAAATCTTGCCATTTGCAACGACGTGGTTGGAACTGGAGGGTATTATGCTGAGCGAAATAAGTCAAAAAGAGAAAGACATGTATCATATGACCTCACTGATATGAGGAATTCTTAATCTCAGGAAACAAACTGAGGGTTGCTGGAGTGGTGGAGGGTGAGAGGGATGGGGTGGCTGGGTGATAGACATTGGGGAGGGTATGTGCTATGGTGAGAACTGTGAATTGTGTAAAACTGTTGAATCACAGACCTGTACCTCTGAAACAAATAATACATTATATGTTAAAAAAAAAAAAAAGAAGAAGAAGAAGAAGATAGCAGGAGGGGAAGAATGAAAAGGGGGAAATCGGAGGGGGAGACAAACCATGAGAGACGACGGACTCTGAAAAACAAACTGAGGGTTCTAGAGAGGAGGGGGGTGGGGGATGGATTAGCATAGTGATGGGGATTAAAGAGGGCATGTACTGAATGGAGCACTGGGTGTTAAGTGCAAACAATGAATCATGGAACACTACATCAAAAACTAATGAAGTAATGTATGGTGATTAACATAACAATAAAAACACAAACAAACAAACAAAAAAACAAAAACAAAAACACCACAGAGATACTAATACACACTATTTGAAAGTCTAAAGTTTTAAAAAGAACCTGACCGTACCAAGTATTGACTAGGTTACAGAGCACCTAAAACTCTCAAATATTGCTGTTGAGACTGAAAAATGGTACAGTCATCTTAGAAAGCAGTTGAGCAGTTGTTTTTATAAGGTTAACACTTTATTTTCCATATGATATGGCACTCTGGCTCCTAAATATTTACTCAAGAAAAAGGAAAACACGGCATAAGTGCTTACAACAGCTTTGTAATAGCCCAAACTTGTAAACAACTACAAAGTCTGTGAACTGGTGAATGGCTAAGCTAATTTTGTTGTATCCATATAATGTTAATACCACAGCAATAAAAATCGACAAACTACGGATACACTCAATGACATGAAGGAATCCCAAAAGCATTATGCTTGGAGGGGAACAGACCCAGAAGACTACATACTGCATGGTTCTACTTATATAAAATTGTACAATTTTAAAAAAGGCAAAATGAAAATGATAAAGAGCAGATCTAACTTGGAGCTGGGGGCAGGGGAGAGAGGGCAGAGTGGAGGGTAAAGGAGGGGCATTCTGTAAAAGGTGATGAAAAGATGATGAAATTGTTCTATTTCTTAATTGAATGTTCCCATCAGTCAAAACTTCAGTAAATTTTATTTTATGTATTAAATTGTACTTTAATAAAGCTAATTTAAAAAAAAATCCAGGGCCCTAGTTTTTGTGCCTTTTCCTAAATTTATGAATGTTTAGTAGGGGTAGGGATTTGCAAGGATCTTCAGGTTTTATAGGATGGGTTCAACAACCCCTTCCCTTATTTGCCAAGGGCAAACCTGTCCCTTGTGCACTTCTGTCTTCCAAGATCTGCCCCATAAAATGCAATGACTAGTCCAGGGATCACAACCGGTTGGGAGGACAGAAGAATGTTCAAGAGCCTCCTGATCCTTCCGCCTGTTGTTACTCATTCACCCCTTACCTCAACCAGGCTCTGGGACTTCCCTAATTTTATCCTCTCACCTTTGACTGGCTCTAAGCTGCTGCTGCTATTTTTCCTATGCTCATTTTCCCATGAAAGCATGAGTAATGTTGGATAAGAAAGAAGGGACAACCCATTCTCCAATACCAAGTGCTGGTTCCACTCTAGGGTTTCCACTGCACCTGAGACCACTTTATTTCTGTCTTCCCAAAGGTGGCTCACAATTTTTGCACTAGATTCTGAGAACCATAAACTATCTCTGGCTTCTTGGGTAGAATTTCAGGGAGAGACACAGCAGCCTATGCTCATCCATGATCGTTCCAGTCAGTGGATTTCAAACTAATTTTTTGCCTTGACATTTTTTTTAAATAAAACCTGGATTTGGATTATAAATATATGAAGCAGCCAATGGAAGCTGTGCTGGAAATTGAGGTGGGACTGGGACCCCAAGTACTGCCCCAATGGCAGAGTTCAGAGAAGGCAAGAAAAGAAGAGAAGACCATAGAGTAGTAGGAATAAAAGTGCAGGGACAGAGAGGTTTGTAATATGCAACATAAGCAGGCTAGTGTGGCAGAGCAGGGCATACAAGATAACGCTGGAAAGCTGAGTTTGGGTTAGTTCATGGGTACTTTAGATGACAATGCAGGAATGCTGAAAGCTCAAAGCAAGAACAGAACTTACTGCTTCCAGCCTCCTCATTTTATAGTTAAGGAAAGTAGGACAAGGACAGTCAGGGGGTTACCCAGTGTTACAGTGAATTAGTGGCAGACATGAGACTAGAATTCTGTTCTCCTGACACTCAGACCAGTACTTATGATGACAGCAAGGACTTTTTTACAGTTGTATAGGAAGGAAGTAGCAAATTATTCTGGAAATTTCTATATGTAGAGGAAGGACTATGAAATGATCGGATGATAGGAAAATGACAACTCAGGTGGTCTTTGCAACCCACCGTGTAGGAGAGGCTTCTCAGATAAAGTGGATTCACTCATTGGCTTTCCAGAAAGTTCTCAAACAAGCTTTGAGAGTGAACAATCAACTTGGTCATTTCCCCAAGTAGGCCTGCTTCATGCCTCAGAAGAAAGTGAGCATCCAGCACTTTAGCCCTGAAATATGTAAGCATTGGCTTAACCTTTGTCTCTGTTCCTCAGTGTCAGGTTGAGTTAATTGTGTGCAAAACATACACACTTCCCACCTTTTGGCAATCAATAAATTGCTCTGGTGGAAGACTTACTCAAGTAACTTCTCCTCCTAATTGTTCTGGAACATTTCATTCTGCCCTTTCTCCTCCAACACAACAACCTCTTATCACAAATCATTCATTGTGGCCTGCAGAAATTATATAACAAATCCCAGCTTGACCATTAGTGTCAAATAATTGACCTTTAATAGACTTCTATTAATTGAACATTTATAGGATAGGCCAAGAATACCAACTCGGTCTCTGCAGGTCTGCTGTAAAATGATTCTGGAGATGGAGCAGTCTGTGTCTTGACTCTGAGCCAGACATCTGATGAATAACTAGAGGATGGTCAACTCCTCAGGATCATTAGCAAATGCATCCCCATTATCTATTCATTGATTTGATATTGATTAAAAAAAAAAACTCTTCTAAACTCAAAGTGTTAATGTTGAGATTTCAAATCTTTGGACTGATTAGAAAAATCAAAATGAAATTTATTTTGAAAGCAGGAAGTATAATGCATGCTATGTGTGCATGCTCTAGGTTTATTAGGTTAAAAAACAAAACAAAACAAGCCTGAACATACTTTGTTAAGATATGCTAATCCATGCCCCCACCACCCCCAACACACTTTTCCCCAATGTGAAACATGAAAATATAGTGTAAATCACCCTGGAAATGTGTGGTGGAAAGAAAATGTACACTCTGGTTGAAATAGTCAACACATACTGATTACTAGTTTTGTAAATGCTTATGAGTCTTTGCATTTCTTCCACATAATTCAGTATCAGAGTTAATGACGGATCCTAGTTCCCTCTGGTATAGAAGCACCTCAATTCCTGAAAGGTTTTGCTCCCTTCAAGACTGCTTATCGGCTGCAATAATTACCAATAAATCTCTCAGCATGAGAAATAACAGGGCCGAACGAGTCTGTGATGAATGCAGAGGGTAGTTGGTTCCTCTCCATTCATCTTGATAATCTTCATTGCTACGTAAACAGTAAGACACATTATCATGATTCACGTTTAAGTCAATTCTCAGCTCAACACTGATTCCGGAGAAATTCTACCTAATCAACTGTTTCATTAGGGGTTGAATGGTAACAGCAAGACAGTGGCAAAAGACTGTGATGGTCTGAACCCGTAAGTGAATGTATGTGTCAGTGAGGGAGGAAGGGAGAAGAAGAGCAATGGATCTCTGTGTGATCAGAGACATCGGGCAGTGGGCCTCAACAACAAACACTCTTCTGAGAATGGTTAACCACATTATCTCCAATTATTCTCATCAGAAGCCATGCTAACTTGATTTAGCAGACCCCAGGTATAAAAAGCAAATCCCAGATCTGTGTTTCAAGTAAATCCCAGGCCTGTATTTAACATCCTAAAACTTACAGGTATTAAATCAACATGATCACTGTAGGACTACCAAAGAGCTGCCGTTAGGTAGATAGTCTAAAAATATCTGAGAAGTGATAGGATCATATTTCCACACAAGTCTATGCCCAGTTGGAAAATCCTCAGTGTAAGAAAATAATTCTCAGGCAGGCACCCGGAAGAATCTGTGATTGCCACAACATTTTCAGTGAACCATTCCTGCCTGTGATAATGTCTTAATTTCTAGAGAACCAACCAGAGCTGATGAGGTCTGCCTGTCTCTTGCAAGCCCAGAGAAAACCAGACACTCCCCAAGGTTTGTTTCCCCTTAGGAGTTCATCAATTCTCACTGTATGGGGTGATTTTTAAACATTGGTTTAAAATGTGCTGTAGCCCAGCTGTTCAACATCACAACATAAGGTCAATTTTATATAGTTGTTCTTCCTTGAAGAGCTAGAGTTAAGTGACCCAAAAGGCCAATTTTCCTCACCGAAGGAAGTATTTGTTCTTGGAAAGTTGCCATTCTGCAGCCAAACTTATGTTGCCTTGTTTTACTAATGCAAATTTTGAACTTTGAAAATATTAATGTATTTAATTTTTATAGTTTGGGGGCTTGGATTACCAGGTATAGGCATGTCTCAATTATGTCCATTAGTAATGAACATAGCCTAGATACGTTAAATCCACTGATAATTCCTAAATTGCCCAAAGCCCAAATTTAGCCAACCAAACTTTTTTTTTTTTTAAAGATTTTATTTATTTGACAGAGAGAGACACAGCGACAGAGGGAACACAAGCAGGGGGAGTGGGAGAGGGAGAAGCAGGCCTCCCGCAGAGCAGGGAGCCTGATGCGGGGCTCGATCCCAGGACCCAGGGATCATGACCTGAGCCGAAGGCAGACGCTTAACGACTGAGCCACCCGGGTGCCCCCACAACCAAACTTTTTTTAAATGTGGTTTGAAATCTTAAAAATTGTGAGAATTAGCATCTTACCCATGACCTTGTCAAAAGAGGAGACTTTGCAAAATAGAATGGCAAAGAAGGGAAGGAACCCAACATGGATCAGGAAGCCAGACTCCCATGGGTTCAAATCCAAGCCCTGCCACTTATTGGCTTAGCTGAGTGAGCTTGCCTCAGTCTTCTCCATCAAATGGGGTTGGAACTGACTTTACAGGATTGTTGTATAAATTAGATGAGCTGGTATGTATCAAGCTACGAAATGACATAAAGCTTTTCTTTGTTGGTCGATCCTCACTCAATTCATGTGAAGGAAGGCTCATTTTACAAATGGGGAAGCTGAGGCTTAGAAGGGTGAAATAACTCACTCAGGGCGATTAGAAAGGAAGAGCCAAAGAGTGTTTGTTGGTTTACTCCATGACACAGTTGCTATTTACAGTTGGTATTATATTTCACTTTTCTTTGAGCTGAGCAAACTTTTTATTTGGAGTGCTTTGAATTATCTCTTTTTCTCTCCTTTTCATCCCTTCCTCCTTTTCTCCCTCTTTCCTTTCTTCCCACAAGTGTATTTTTAGCATCTCCCATTGGGCAAACTGCCCTCTCAATCCTAGTGAAACAGTTACATATCATTAAAAGGAGGCCTCCCGGTGCCCATGTGTCCCGCGGGGGGAGAAGGCACGGCCAGGCCAGACATGCCCTCCCCACTTCCTCTGTACCAGCTTAAAGCTTTTGGCTTCACTTTTCCTTGGGGCTCATTCCACCGTTCCTAGCAAGGTGCCATCTGGACACAGTCACCTGCCTGCAAACGGCTCTAAAATGAAGCCTTGCCCAACAACCCCTCATCTAAAAGTGGGCCTCCTGGGCTCCAAAAGACATGGCCCCCACTTCTGTCTCCCCCCTAGTGCAAGAATCATTCCAACGAGACACAACAGAATCCAGCGGCATTGTCAGGGGGCCCAAAGATGCTATATGTTCCAGACTTCCCCAGACAGTGCTGACTTCCATGTCTTTGTATCCTTCTCCAGAAAGACAATTCATTAAATGTAAGCCTAAATGTAATTGTTAAAAATCTGAATAAATGCTGCCTTTTGTACAGAAAAAAAATATGACAAGTATTTCCTCACCAGAAAATATAATCAGGGTAGGATCACTTCCCTATCCTAACCAACATGCCACCTCCTGCATTAGTGTTGGCCCAGAAATCTAACCATTTTACATTTGCAAGACCTTGTCTTCAGTCTAGCCAAAATGAATTAAGCTCACTTGGTTTTACCATGCATGTGTGCACATGTATGTGCTTATGTGTGCCTATGTGTGCTTACATGCCTATAAGTACATGGGACCATGTGAGTTTTCCTTCCGGGGAGGTGAGCTGCAGAGACTGGTCTTCTGATATAAAAACTCTGGGTTCTCGGGCACCTGGGTGGCTCAGTCAGTTAAGCGTCTGCCTTCAGCTCAGATCATGATCTCAGGGTCCTAAGATGGAGCCCTGCATTGGGCTCCCTGCTCGGTGGGGAGTCTGCTTCTCCTCTAATCCTCCCTTCAGCTCATGATTTCTCTCTCTTTCTCACACCCTCTATCTCTCAAATAAATAAATAAACCTTTAAAAAATAAAAATAAAAAAAAACTCTGGGTCCTCATGGGCAGCCAGGTTGCTTGGACATGCTGTATTCGCAGATGTGACTTTGAACCCCAGATGGATAGGTTCTCAAGCTAATGTGATTAAAGTGCTTCTTGTATGTGGTATCCTGCCATTCCGTGTTCTCAAATGCAGGCAGATACTGGCTGAATCAGGGGCCCATCACGCTCTGCCTTCTAGCCTCCAGCAGCTCCGGCAGTGCCACCCCATGGAGGAAGCTGGTCGTAGCCACCACCTGCCACCCTGACTGACCCCCTGCTCCTCAGCAGCTGTGTAGACACGAAGCTGCTCCCTCATAAAGCAGTGCCACCCTTAGGGTATTTGGAGCTGCTGGTCACCCTGAGTTTTCATCCTTCAGTCTCCCTCTGAAGCCAGTAGATGGGTAGCCGGAAGTAGGGCACTAAGGGAAGTGTGCCTAGAGATCAGCCAGACACAAGTGAGCAGGGAGAGCTCAGAACAGCCGCAGAAACCTGGGGGGAGGGTCGCCCAGGACTAGAAACAAAGGGACCTTGAAGATGGGCTAACCCCACCCTTCTGTTCCCTTGAATAAGAACCCAGGCCTGGCAGCTTGCTCCCTCTCCCTCCTCAGCCAGTTGACTAGCGACAGCAAGCTGAACCCGTTTTAGAAAATCTCACTTAGGACTAGATGATTTTTTTAAAAATGTAATGGGTTTCAAAGACAAAACAGATGAAAATGCTGTTGCTGAATGGGGAGAGGAACAAAGAGAGCCTTTTAAAAACAATCACCAAAAAGCTCTAGGAGAAATGTGGGTGGGTGTCAATTCCACCAGTAGGGTAAAGGGGTCAGTACCCTCCACCTAGAAACTTTCCTAGCAAACCCAAACCTGTCAGAGTTGCTGTATAATGCCATCACCTGGGGGGTTAAAAAGAAGGCAGGTGCCTGGCCCAACCTCAGAGATTTTGATTTAATGGCATCAGGTGGCCTGGGCCCGGGGATTTCTCGAAGCTCCCCAGGAGGTTCTGATGTGCACTGAAGTTTGCAAACCGTTGTTAAAGCATGGGCTTTCCTCCGTCCTTCCCTTGTCACGTGCCAGACTGCCCAGAGCTTATGCTCCTCCAAACTCTAGTTACGTTTACCACCCGTGGGGCTCCCGGGCACATTCACAGATGTGGCCACACACCACTGTGGTTCACTTCCCTGGGCCTGAGCCCTGCTTCTGAGTGGATCGATAGATCTGTCACAGGGAAAGCGATCCTTGGAGAGACACATAATGACTCCCTGAAAATGGTCCTTCTCTTTGAAACACAGCCCAAGCAACCTCACATTGCTTTAAAGGGAGGAATAGAAAAGCATGCTCACTTATCAGTGTGTGAAACTGTGCTCTCTCTCTAACCCTCTCTGCCTGGCTGTGCTATTGCAAGTAGCTGGACCAATGCCACATTCCCCATAGCCACAGAAAATAAAGGGAGGGACGCTGTAAAGAATGGTCTTCAAGCGAGTGGGGATGTGATTGGGTTTGCTTTCAGGAAAATGACCCCTGCCCATGGGCATGGACGATGGAGGATAATAAGGAGACTGGAGTCAGGAAGACCGGTTTGGAGGCTGAGGGCATGGGGAAGGTCAGAGAGGATGATGGCTTCAGCTAAGACCAGGACCAGGAGGAGAAGACAGATATATGAAAGGCTTGTCTGAAATAGAATCGGTGGATGGGTAACAGGTTTGGTGATGAAAGAATTTAGGGAGATCTGAATGTCTGAGCCAGATGACTGGGGACATTATGACGCAGGAAATGTTAAGAATCACTAGTCTAAGGAAACTGACATGGGAAAGAGTCACTAACCAGGAGAGAGAGTTGCTTTAGAAACTGTAAGGTATATTGAAGCTTCTTCTTAAATGTCCCTGCTGTTGACCTGGGAATTGCCTGTGTAACTCTGACAACCATCCTCAAGCTCTGGCCCATGGAAGGAAATGGGGAGACAGTGTGAAATACCTGTTTTTAATGGTTTCCGGTTTGACACTCCACAATGGGGTGTACGCTTTCAGCTAAAATGAAGAGTTGCATGGTGGTGAAGGGGACAAACATGACCTCTACCTATAATTCCTTAAAATCTTTGTAGTCATGAAATAAATATTAAATAAGTATTAATATCTATAAAGAGCCATTATTAATATTATTAAATTAAATAAATAGCTATTAAAAGAAGCTTTGTAAAAGCTTTATAATTATGGCTGTCACAATCATTAATGTAATTTACCAAATGGCAGAAACTTCTGCAGTATTCCTGATTCCTTAAAAGACATAGGAAATTGGTAGAAAATGCCAAAACCTTGTAATGGTTTTTATTATAACCCCAGATAACAATGGGGGTTTCTTGTCAGACATTCAAATGAGGCAAATAATGTAGGTAAAGAATTCCTCTTTAAAAAAAGTAATCTTTCTTCTAAATGCAAAAATAACACAAGGTCATTGTAAAACTAGTAAAAATGTAAAAAAAAAAAGAGTAAAAGAATAAAATAAAAGCCAACCATAATCCCAACAGTCATAGATAATTATTACTAACATTTTGATGTATTTTTCCTCTTTTTCTATAAATAAATATACTTTTTTAACACATTTGGGATCATATTGCATATAATGTTTTCTATCTTTTTTTTACATACTATTATAATTAACGTTTCTTCAACTATTATTAAATATTCTTCAAAAACATGATGGAATAGCTCTCTTCCTTTTTCATGTTCCTTCAGTGGAAATATTGTGGTGAGTATAAAATATATTGCTTGTGTTCTCAAGATATATGATCAGTTGTATATTTTAATGCAATTCCAGAAACTTGGCCTTCTTGTCTCCTTTTAGTCTCTTTTATGTAGGTCTTTCAATAGAAGCTCTCATAGATGACCTTTGGTTAACTAACACTATGATTAATTGATTCTCCATTTACTCTATTCTTCCATGGGCAGGCTGAATTCTTGCAGCTAGTAGACTGCCAAATACATGGACATGCTTCTGCCCATATTATAATTACACAACTTACTTATATATCATACAAACCAGTGAAACCTTAGTGTGAAAAGAGTGGTCATTTCCATGAATATAAAAGAGAATGCTTTGGAAATACTCTATAAAGGCAAGTTGCTTAGAATATTTTTGTTTAAAAACAGGTGTGGGCAAAAATCAATTATTTCAATACACTATCAATCTATAATTCCAAACTGAAATTTGTTTTTAATAGCATTTATAATAGCTCACAGAAAATGGTATGTTTAAGTATAAATCCAACAAAACATGTACATGATCTGTAAGTAGAAAACTACAAAACACTAAAGAAAGAAATAAAAGAAAATGTAAATAAAAGGAGAGACAAATCATATCCATTGATTGGAGGACTCAACATAGTAAAAATGTCAATTTTCCCCACATAGATCTATAGATTTAGTGCAATCCTAATAAAAATTCCAGTTGTATCATACATAGACAAGCTGATTCTAAACTTGATATGGGAAAACAAAGAAATTAAGATAGCTGAAACAATTTTGAAAAAGAATAAACTTGAATGAATCACATTACTACAGTAATCAAGACAGTGCAATTTGGTGAAAGGATAGATCAAAGGAACATAATTGAGTCTAGAAATAGACCCACACAAGCATGGCCAACTGATTTCTGACAAAGGTACAAAAGTAGTTCAATGGAGGAAGGATAGCTTTTTAACAAATGTGTTGGAACACTTGGACATCCATATACAAATATATGAATTTTTACCTGTACACATCTCATACAAAAGTTAACTCAAATGGATCAGAGCTCTAAATGTACAATATAAAACTATAAAACTTCTAGAAGAAAACATAGGAGAAAATCTTTGTCACCTGAGGTTAGGCAAAGGCACATGACACCAAAAGTATGATCCATATAAGAAAATATTGATAAATTGGACTTTTGCAAAATTAAAAACACTCACTTTGCTCAAAACATTGTTTATTTATTTATAGGGTTTTTTTATTCTTCTGTTAATCCCCATACATTACATCATTAGTTTTAGATGAAGTGTTCCATGATTCATTGTTTGTGCACAACACCCAGTGCTCCATGCAGAATGTGCCCTCCTCAATACCCACCACCAGGCTAACCCATCCTCCCACCCCCCTCCCCTCTAGAACCCTCAGTTTGTTTTTCAGAGTCTATCGTCTCTCATGGTTCGTCTACCCCTCCGATTTCCCCCGCTTCATTCTTCCCCTCCCGCTACCTTCCTCTTCTTCTTTTTTTTTTTTCTTAACATATATTGCATTATTTGTTTCAGAGGTACAGATCTGAGATTCAACAGTCTTGCACAATTCACAGCGCTTACCAGAGCACACACCCTCCCCAGTGTCCAAAACCCAGTCACCCCATCCCTCCCACCCCACCCCCCACTCCAACAACACTCAGTTTGTTTCCTGAGATTAAGAATTCCTCATATCAGTGAGGTCATATGATACATGTCTTTCTCTTTTTGACTTATTTCACTCAACATAATACCCTCCAGTTCCATCCACGTCGTTGCAAATGGCAAGATCTCATTCCTTTTGATGGCTGCATAATATTCCACTGTATATATATATATACCACATCTTCTTTATCCAGTCATCTGTCGATGGGCATCTTGGCTCTTTCCACAGTTTGGCTATTGTGGACATTGCTGCTATAAACATCGGGGTGCACGTACCCCTTCGGATCCCTACTTTTGTATCTTTGGGGTAAATACCCAGTAGTGCAATTGCTGGGTCATAGGGTAGCTCTATTTTCAACTTTTTGAGGAACCTCCATACAGTTTTCCAGAGTGGCTGCACCAGCTTGCATTCCCACCAACAGTGTAGGAGGGTTCCCCTTTCTCCGCATCCCCGCCAACATCTGTCGTTTCCTGACTTGTTAATTTTAGCCATTCTGACTGGTGTGAGGTGGTATCTCACTGAGGTTTTGATTTGGATTTCCCTGATGCTGAGCGATATTGAGCACTTTTTCATGTGTCTGTTGGCCATTTGGATGTCTTCTTTGGAAAAATGTCTGTTCATGTCTTCTGCCCATTTCTTGATTGGATTCTTTGTTCTTTGGGTGTTGAGTTTGATGAGTTCTTTATAGATTTTGGATACTAGCCCTTTATCTGATATGTCATTTGCAAATATCTTCTCCCATTCTGTCGGTTGTCTTTTGGTTTTGTTGACTGTTTCCTTTGCTTTGCAAAAGCTTTTTATCTTGATGAAGTCCCAAGGGTTCATTTTTGCCCTTGCTTCCCTTGCCTTTGGCGATGTTTCTAAGAAGAAGTTGCTTCGGCTGAGGTCGAAGAGGTTGCTGCCTGTGTTCTCCTTTAGGATTTTGATGGACTCCTGTCTCACATTGAGGTCTTTCAACCATTTGGAGTCTATTTTTGTGTGTGGTGTAAGGAAATGGTCCAGTTTCATTCTTCTGCATGTGGCTATCCAATTTTCCCAACACCATTTGTTGAAGAGACTGTCTTTGTTCCATTGGACATTCTTTCCTGCTTTGTCGAAGATGAGTTGACCATAGAGTTGAGGGTCCATTTCTGGGCTCTCTATTCTGTTCCATTGATCTATGTGTCTGTTTTTGTGCCAGTACCATGCTGTCTTGATGATGACAGCTTTGTAATAGAGCTTGAAGTCCGGAATTGTGATGCCGCCGGCTTTGCTTTTCTTTTTCAATATTCCTCTGGCTATGCGGGGTCTTTTCTGGTTCCATACAAATTTTAGGATTATTTGTTCCATTTCTTTGAAAAAAGTGGATGGTATTTTGATGGGGATGGCATTGAATGTGTAGATTGCTCTAGGTAGCATTGACATCTTCACAATATTTGTTCTTCCAATCCATGAGCATGGAACGTTTTTCCATTTCTTTGTGTCTTCCTCAATTTCTTTCATGAGTATTTTATAGTTTTCTGAGTACAGATCCTTTGTCTCTTTGGTTAGATTTATTCCTAGGTATCTTATGGTTTTGGGTGCAATTGTAAATGGGATCGACTCCTTAATTTCTCTTTCTTCTGTCTTGTTGTTGGTGTATAGGAATGCCACTGACTTCTGTGCATTGATTTTATATCCTGCCACTTTACTGAATTCTTGTATGAGTTCTAGCAGTTTTGCACAAAACATTGTTAAAAGAATGAAAACATAAGCTACTAATGGAGAAAATTCTTGCAAATCACATATCAACAAGACTTCATTCAGAATATATAAAGAACTCTTAAAACTCAACAATAAGAAAGTAACAAGGCAATTTAAAAATAGGTAAAAGACATGAACAGACACTTCACCATAGAGGTAATAAATGAACACATGAAAAGATGTGCAATGCCATTAAATTTAAACCATGACAAGATACAAGTATGCCCCTCTAAGAATAGCTAAAGTTAAAAATACTGAAAATATTAAGTGCTGGTTTAAATCAGAGCAACTGGAACTCTAATATATTATTGGTGGGGATGTACTCACGAAATTGGTTTGGCAGTTTCTGATAGTTAGATATATACTTATTCTCTGGCCCAGCAACCCCACTCCTAGGTATTTACCCTCGAGAAATGAGAACTTAGGTTCACACGGAAACCTAAACGCAAGTGTTTGTAGCAGCTCTAATCACAATAGCTAAAAGTGGAAACAAGCCACATGCCTTTCAACAAGTGAATAAACAGACTGTGGTACATCCGTACAATGGAATATTACCTGGCAATAAAAATGAATGAACTGCTAATATAAGCAACAGCTTGGATGAATCTCAAAAGCATTATGCTGAGTGAAAGCAGCCAGGCTCAAAAGTTGATATATTCTATGATGCCATTATATAACATTCTTGAAAAGACAAAACTATAGTGATAGAGATCAGATTAATGGTTGCCAGAGGTTATAGGTTAGGGGAAAGTGTCGCTTATAGGAATCCCGTGCAGGGATTTTCTTGGACGGTGGAACTGTTCTGTATCTTGATTATAGTGGTGGCTCCATGACTCTATACATGTTTTAAAACTTGTAGAACTGTACATCAAAAACAAGAAGCCAATTTTAGTGTATGATAATTTAAAAAATAAATGTTAAAAATTAGGTGTGGTCAGGACAATCATTGAAAAATAGAGGAGATCTAATCTATATCTAGATTTCTGCATCAGGTTGTTTTGAAAATGTTTTAAATTCTGCCTGCACTTAAATATGCTGAAATAATCGTGGAAGACACATTATAGGCAGGATTTATTCAAGAAAGATAATGAGGAACTCCAGTCAGGAGACCATACAGAAAGAAAAGATCTTGGCCTTATATCAAAAGATTACTGAGTGCTTGTTTATGTATTTTGAATTAAAATTATAATCTTTTTATGCTTCCCTATGAATTTCTACTAACCACCTAGCTCATAATCTCATTGGATAATAATTTTATTAGGGATCTTTTATTGCAGCCATTTACTTTTTTAAAAGTATCTGATAGTCTATTCATGTGAAATATTTTATTTTGAAACAAATTTTCTTAATGGTGTTTTGTTACATCTTACTCTTCATCTTAAGACAAATAAATTTGCGTTTTAGGTATACACCATATGCCCTTAATGCAAATGGATTCCGTGGATAAGGCAAAATATTGTTCAAGAATATATGGTCCTGGGAGAGAGGTATGGGTGAAAACCACACAGTGTTTGTTCCCAGCTTAGGGCCTTTGTTGCTATGCAACAAGGTCAAGATAATGACATTAAGGTTACTTATTGATTTAAGCTCCCAATAGTCAACCTTTGTTCATAGAACAGTTCTTTCCACCCTCTTCTGATTAAATTATCACTGAGTGTTCAAGCATTTAAATTATTAGCACAAAAGTAGTGTACTTTTGATAGAGTCACTAGGCTGAACTGAAAGAAAGGAAAAGCTTTAATCATGTCAAAGAGAGAAGATGAAGTCACTTGTAGTCTTCTTCAAAGTCTTGTCCACTCCACACAGCCATCCAAAGGTACTGGATCATCTTTGTTATAGCCATTATAACAGCAAAGCTTCCAGGTTAGGGATGGTGATTCCATGCAGAAATTTCTTCCAGGCATTTCCTAGGAAGTGTAAATGTTTTAATGAATCTCAACAAAAATCAATCAAGAAAATGAGGAAACTGGAAAAAGTATAGTTCTCCTGCAATCATTAAAGCTTAACAATCTACTTAGAGATGTTGCTTGTTCGGAGTGATTCAATGACATCAAGCAAGAGTTGACGTCGGGAGGCAAAGGTTAAGGTTGACATTTCCAGGAACTGGGAACAGGAACGCAGATTGGTCATGATCTCATCAATCAGAGCTTCTATAGCTGTTGCCTTGTGGGTGTGTTCATGGCTTGTCTGGGGCTCGTGGTGAGTCACTCTTGTAAATAAAATAAATGTTAAGTTTGTGTGCACTGTATACTTTACAAATCTGTAAGTGGTATTCTAAGGAATAACAAGTTTTAGAAGCAAAATTAGTTCTTCAACTGGCAATTTCAAAAGTGATTCTGTGTAATGCTAATAACCATGCTAGGAGACCCAAGTGTTACATGATTCAAGTACTGTTCCAATATTTGCTGGCATTTTTCAATGTTTGAATATTCTCTGTAGCTGTGCTTATATAGTAGCTACTGGCCACTCGTGTCCATTAAACTCTTGAAATGTGGCTCATATAAATTGAGATGAGCTGGACTCCATAGAATAAGTATGAATAAAAAGAAGCAAAATATCTCATTAGTAGTTTTTATATTGATTATATATTGATATGATAACATTTTGGATATATTGGTTTAAATAAAATATATCATTAAAATTAATTTCACCTGTTTCCTCTTTACTTTTTTAACATGGCTATAAGAACATTTAAAATACGCCTGTGTCTTGGACAGTGTTGATCTATAGGTTACAGCTCCTTGTAGATACAATGAAACCTTTTAAAATTTACAAAACAATTTTTTAGATATTCATAATAATGAGTAAAGAGTATGAAGAATGTTGGAATTATTTTGAGCATGACATGATTTCTGGAATTCCAAAATCCTGAAGATTACTGTCAGGAACTTGGAAACACTAGTCAAGGGCACCAGCTTTGGAGTGCAACATTCAGTTTCGGCTTCAACTCTGATGCCAGACTTCCTCGTAATGTAATGGGATGATAATAAACATCACATAGTGTCATGAATGTTAAAAATAATACAGGGCACCATTCCTCCCCCTGAGCTTCTTTATGGTTTCTGGGAGCTCTGCTGCTCCCCTGTGTCTGGGACTTGGCATCTGCACTTGGCAGTGTCTTGCCCATTCCCCTACCAGCCAGGATGAGCATCCTTACTCCACTCCTGTAAGATAAACAGTCAACCGTTATGGAGTGCCAACTTAGGCCAAGACACTGTTCTGTGAGCTTTGTGTAGCCCACAAATAGACCCTATTATTGTATACCTTTATGGACAGACGTATTGAGGCACAGAGAAGTTAACTTATTCTAGGTAATCCTGCTCAAAAGTAGCAGAGCCTGGATTCAAACAAGACAACCAGGTTCTAGAGTCTGCAGACTTTTTCTTCCCTTCCTCCATCACCTCCCTCCCTCCCTCTTTCCCCTCCCTTTCTCTTTTTTGAGCCTTCAAGCTGAGCTTAGCACTCCCTAGTTCAGGGCCAGTTGCCATCTGTGGTCCCTACCAAGGCCACATTTCCCTCATTCTCTGTCCTCCCAAACTCCATCCCATTCCTTTCTTACCCCAATGGCAACCACCATTATGTTCTTAATGTGTTTCTTTTTTTTTTTTTTTTTAAGATTTTATTTATTTGACAGAGAGAGCACAAGCAGAGGGAGAGAGAGGGAGAAGCAGGTTCCCTGCTGAGCAAGGAGCTCGATGTGGGACTCGATCCCAGGACCCTGGGATCATGATCTGGGCCGAATGCAGCCGCTTAACCGACTGAGCCACCCAGGCGTCCCAATGTGTTTCTTTTTATTTGGTTATGTTCTTGCAGGATGTGGGGTGCCTAGCTGGCTCAGTTGGTGGAGCATGCAGCTCTTGACCTTGGGGTTGTGATTATGAGCCCCACAGTGGGTGTAGAGATTGCTTAAATAAACTTAACAAAATGTTCTTGCAGAATGTATATGAGCCCCATCTTGCCTGCCTGTAAGATAGAGTAATAATAGTACCCACTCTGTGGGTATGTTTGGAGGAAGAATCGATTACCTGTGCTACAAATACATTTGTGATGCCACCGGTACAGGATGAGGGTTCACTGACCTCAAGGCTCTATCAACCCACATGGAATGTTGTCAAGTCCAGTCTTGTAAATTTACCCCTCATTGTAGATTTACTTGCATTTTCCTGATTAGTAAAGCCTTTTAAACAAGTTATACACTTACTAGCCTTGTGGGATTCCTCTTCTGTAAATTGCTGTTCATGTCTTTTGCCCATTTTTTTCCCATTGTGATTGCTGGTCTTCACTTGTCAACTCAAAGCCCTCATTTTTTTTTTTTTAAGATTTTATTTATTTATTTGAGAGAGAGAGAATGAGAGACAGCATGAGAGGGAGGAGGGTCAGAGGGAGAAGCAGACTCCCTGCCGAGCAGGGAGCCCAATGCGGGACTCAATCCAGGGACTCCAGGATCATGACCTGAGCCGAAGGCAGTCGCTTAACCAACTGAGCCACCCAGGCGCCCCGGTCCCTCATTTTTTTAAAATTTCAAGTTTTTATTTAAATTTTAGTTAGTTAACATATATGGTAAAATTGGTTTCAGGAGTAGAAGTCAATGATACATCACGTAAGATAAAACACCCAGTGTTCATCACAACTGCCTTCCTTAATACCCATCCCCCATCTAACCCATCCCCCACCCATGTCCTTCCATCAACCCTTAGTTCCTTAATTTGTTCTCTATATTTGAGTCTCTCTCTCTCTTTTTTACAGAAAGAGAGAGAGGGAAGAGAGGCAGAGGGAGAGGGAGAGAAAGAATGTTAAGCAGAGCCCAAGGCCCTGAGATCATGACCTGAGCCGAAATCAAGAGTCTGACACTTAGCCTACTGAGCCACCCAGGCGCCCCTATAGTTAAGAGTCTCTTATGGTTTGCGTCCCTCTCTTTTTTTTTTCCCACTTCTCCCATGTTCATCTGTTTTCTTTCTTAAATTCCCACATATGAGTGAAATCATATGGTATTTGTCTTTCTCCTACTGACTTAATTCACTTAGAATAATACTCTCGAGTCCCACCCATGTCATTGCAAATGGAAAGATTTCATTCTTTTCAGTGGCTGAGTAATATTCCATTGTGGGGTGTGTGTGTGTGTGTGTGTGTGTGTGTGTGTATCTTCTTTCCTGCAGTCTCTGTCTTTGGCCACAGGCTGCACACCTAGTCACTAAATGAAGTGGCCTCTTTAGGCCCTATTCCTGTCAGACACTGGACAGTTTGGGTCCTTTGACCAGGGAAGACCTCCTTCTGGACAGCACTTCACAGTTATTTCTAATGTACCTTCATTTGACCTTTTTCCTATGTTCTGACTCTCATTTATCAATTCTTTATTTGATAAAATATTTATTGAGCACCTATCATGTGCAGTTAGAGTTCTAGACATTGGGATATAAGACTGAGCAAATAGGCACAGTCTCTGCCCTTAGAATGCTGGGGGGGGGGTGGTGGTGGGGGGAAGACAGACAAAAAAATAGCAAGATATATGTCCCCAAACTTGGAGACAACTCAGATGTCCTTCAGTAGGTGAATGGATAAAGATGGTCCATCCAGACAATAGACTATTGTCTATTTAATAGACTAATGCTAAAAAGAAATGAGCTATCAAGCTATGAAAAGAGATGGAGGGAACTGAAATGCACATTACTAAGTGAAAGAGACCAATCTGAAAATATACTGTGTGATTTCAACTCCATGACATCCTGGAAAAGACAAAACTATGGAGGCAGTGAAAAGATCAGTGGTTGGCAGGGGGTGGAGGAGGGAGGGATGAGTAGGTGGAGGAGTCTTGCAGCAGTGAAAGTACACTGTGTGATACCATAATCGTAGATATGCATCATTAGCATTTATCCAAACCCACAGAATATACAACACCAAGAACTACCCTTAATGTAAAGTATGGACTTTGGATAATGATAATGTGTCAGTGTCGGCTCATTGATTCTAACAAATGTAGCACTTTGGTGGGGGATGTTGATGATGGGGGAGGCTGTGCATGTGTGGGGGCAAGGGGTAGATGGGAAATCTCTACACTTTATACTTAATTTTGCTGTGAACATATATATATATATATATATACACATACACAAACACATATATGTATTTATATGTATGTATGTAAAATGTGTCAGCTGGTGGTAAGTGTTATAGAAAAAAATAAGCATAGAAGAAGATGAAAAGTGATAAATGTTTTTCCTGAGAGCTTGGTCCAAGAAGGCCTCTTTGAGGAAGCGCATTTGAGCAGAGACCTGAAGGGAATGTGAGGGAGTGAGCCATGAGAATATCAGGAGGAAGAGCATCCCAGGCAGAGAGAACAATAAGTGCAAATATCCTGAGGCAAGAATCAGCTTTGTGTGTGTTCCAGGGACAGCCAGCAGGACACTGTGATGTGTGAGAGAGATGCAAAAAGTCAGTCTGGAGGACTGGGCAGGAGCTAGAGCATTCCAGTGCCAGCCTGTGGACCATAGCAGGCATCCCTTCAGTCTCCTGATTGACATAAGACATTTTTTCTTGAGCTAACACCTTAAGCTCTATCTCTCCTTTCAAGATGACTGGCAGTTCAGCTCTGATTCACTGTGTACAATTTTATGGTTTAAAATGAATTTAAAATAAAATTCTTTTAGCATTCTTGGAGATCATCTCCCTTACTGTCCACCAGTTATAGGATGTTGAGCAGTTTAAGGAAGATAGAAAGAAATTCATAGAAGTGGTAAATTAGCCCTTGTGTATAGAGAGAATATAATCATTATTGGAATTATGCACATCAACACAAAGATTTTTATTTTTAATTAGCAGAAATAAGTCATTTGTAGCCAACTGAGAGTTTAATAACTCTTTTCGGTAAGATTGTTGTAAGAGCTTGGAGAAATTAATCCTTTGAAAACTGGGATTTTTTTTTAAAAAAAAAGGAAAAGAAAAAAAGATTTCCTTAGTGCTAGCCTTGCTATTTCTTGCATAATTTAGTGCAGTATTCTATTGGTTCAAAATGTTTTCAATTAAGACAAAACTTCCTATCCCAGATTAATCAAAAGTCACTTTAAGTGACTTAAATTAACAACAGAAAAGGAAGCTTCATCAACTTGAAAATTAAACTAAGCAGCATTTGGCTTATTATTTGGAAGTGCAAGTCAAAGGAAAATTTAATAAAATTTAATAGAATTTCTAAATAAAACAACATACGCTTTAAATTTCCTATCGCAAAATTCAATAACAAGTATCATGTTAGACCATGTATCAGGCAGCATGGTTAGAAGACATCTCTGAGATCCCCATGTGAGGCTGACAGGTCATGATTTTGCCCTCTTCTTTTGTCCAAGGTGGATATGATTTGCTATTTCCCCATGAAAGCTATTTTTCAGTAGCTTGTACCGACTAGGTCCTCCCTGCCACAGGCTCTGTGAATGCTGTTCCCTCCACCAAGGATACCCTTCCATCCTTTCTTCACTTAGTTCTCTCCTACTGGTCTTCAAATCTCAGCTCATTGTCACCTCCTCAGGAAGGCTTCCCTTGGTGTCCCAGAACAGAATGCCTTCGTCCCTCTCTTTGTAACATTGGTCAAAGTGGCATTCATGGAGCAGGGTCCATGATTTTAGTCCACACCATGTTTTTAGGGCACCTCAATGAACATTTGTTGAATGAATGACTGATAGGAGGATATGTATAATCGCTAGGAGGGCAATTGCTGTTGAAGTACCTGAACCACCAATGCAGAGATCCAAAAATGTCTTAGCTGGGAATTCTGGCTTTATTGTGATTAAGCTGGATACTTAATTTTTTTTCCTAATGAGCAGATGATTTTGTTTTTCTCAAGTTTTTTGATCCAAGATTCGATGTTGTCAGGGCAAGGTAAAAACTGCTGATGGCCCCTGCTGTTCTAATAAAAATCCCCAAAAGCCAAAGAAAGGGGGCTTTGTAACGACATTGGATCCGTACATCAACCAGGTCAAGTTTGAGATCAAGTCTCGCTTTTACATTTGGGAGCAGACTTTTCCTTATACCCTTTACCATATGTAATCAAGGGAGCCTAAAAATAAAGCATAGGGTCTGCTGCGGGAGGCAGGAGAGAAGGAAAATGAGGAAGAAAAAATATGCAGAAAGGAGAATTATAACTACTTGTAATTCTTTGCTAGAACATTTTCTGTAGAATAACTGCTATATAGTCAACTCCTCATCTGTCTCCTTAGTATCCTTAGCTCTTTGCCCAAAGAAACTCATCTTAGAACTATTAGTCTCTTAAATGTTTCCAAATATAATTGTGATAGATTGTAAATTCCCCAGTAATTAAAAAATAGTTTGTGTGGATGAAAATAAATGGAACACCAAAGCCAACCAGAGAGAATCAAACTTAATATCACAGCTAGGGCCCCTCAGAGACTCTGGGGGCTGGAAGGTTTCTCTCCGGTCCAGCATTTTCCCAGCTGTGGTCCATAGACCATCAGCATCAACATCCATGGGCAGTATTTAAAATCAGAATTTCTGGGAGTTGCCCTAGAGACCCTTGTTTTTAACATGTTGCTCAGGTGATTCTTACAAACTCTCTGGTTTGAGAACCGCTGATCTAGGTTGGCCCTTTTGTTTCATAAATGGGGAAGATTAAGCATGTTCCTGGAATTGTCCAGCCGGTGAACAGTAGGAAGGAGACTGGACTCTCTGACCAGGCCTTCTTCTGTGATCACCTTCAGACCCAGAGCTTTCAGCAAGGCCTGCTAGTGATAATAGTAAAAGAATATTTCCTACAGAACTGCAATATTGCTGCTTCTTGTTCACACCATTCTTAAATCCTGGGACTATTAATGTCTTGATCATTGGAACTCATTACAACACCAAAGTCTGGGATTGCAGTAGGTCTCCTGCTAGAGGTGATCAGGGAAATTGAAAATATGCTCCCCAAATGCTCCTGCCCAGCCCTTTGTAACCCAGGACATTCTAGGTGGGGTGAGGGGCACAAGGTGACAGATGGCAACTCACTTAGAAGGAACTTGAAACTCCAAGGAGTGCAGTCTGGCCACGGACAAAATAGCCTGTAGGTAACAGTTTCCCTCTGTGTTCAAAATAGCACCTACCTCGTCATTTAGTCAAAAATGTTGTTTCAGATTTACTGAGAAATTTCACAGCCTGCCTGGAAAGTCACTAATGTTTTAGAAATTCAGTCCCTGTCATGTCTTTGGGGGTGTGCAATCCTCCTAGAGGTCAATGAAAACCACCCAGGACTGAAAGACTGTACGATCAGTGCAGGCAGCAAAAATCCCATTGCCCTTTAGAAAGCAATTTATATTTTTTTCTAGAACGGAGAGTTATGTTTACTGAACATGGAAGTCCTAAGTAGGAAGTATCACTTTTTCATTGTGGGGGCTCAGAGGGAAGGAAATAGTTATTACTCAGAATAACCTTCCCATCTTAACCAAGGTTTAACTGTAAAGGATGAACTTGAGAAGCCTCCCCTCTGGGAATGGAGCTATTCATGACTCTAGAAAGGACAACAGGCACCCTGCAAAGGTCACTGCTGTTCTCCCTCCCGCCCTTCATCACCAGTGCATTTGGTACAGCAAACCAGTTGCCTGCATGGGGGCAGAGGAACGCAGCAAGGCAGGCTGATTCATTTCAGTTGAGATGAGATTGCAAGTGGTTGAAAGTCCTCCTGGAAACCAGACAGCCAGTTTGTGGAAATGTGAGCGGGGGCTACCCTGTAAGGACAAAGTCTGAGCAGGTCAGTGCAACTTCCAAACCAGGCATTGCTCACCATTCTTTCTGCTAATGGATGATCCGCAGGCTGGATCAAGATAGCGAGAGCCTGCCCTCGCCCCTCCCAGCTAAGCCGATGTTGTTGGGGGGTGAGGGGTAGGGCACTTGAGCCAAGGTTGTGGAATTGGTAGGAGGCCACCATGGTTATTCTCACCTCAGTCAATGCCTTCCTCTTCCTGGAACCCCATTTTTCTCTCCAGTCCCATCCAAACAAAGCACCCCGGGTACCCACATTGCATCCCTTTGCCCCATGTTTCCAGTTACGGGACCTCAAGTTTCTAAAATTGCACTTTAGTGTTAAAAAGCACCTATGAAGACCCTGGAGTGACTTAAAAGCAAACAACACAAGTTGATGACATGCTGATGACCTTCACTGGTGCCGTGACACCCATTTGGACAAGCTTGTCTGCCACCTTGTTCCAAAGCACAAGTTCTGAACAAAGCTTAAACAAGAAAAAATCAAACTCTCCCACTTCACCTTGCCTTCCAGTTTCAACCCCCTCCCAACGCCATAACGTTAGGTCTGCATGACACACAGACTGGGGCACGTGTTTCTGAGGAGACGTGAGAGTAGTCATTCAGTCACAGTAAACTTCCTCGGGGGTCTAGTCTTGGATCTCCTCTCATACCTTCTCCTTATGGGTGATTGCCCTTGGGAGGCCGTCCAGACACAAGGTCTGAGGGAATCTGAATCTCCTCAGACACTGGGTACCAGTGATATCATGTGAGCCCCAAAAGTGACGTTAAAAATGAACAGATCAGATGACTAATGCAATCAAGGCAAAATATTCTAAGACAGAGGGGAATGCAATGGATCAGCACGGAGCTCTCTGTAAGGAAACGCAGGAGTCAAGAAAAACAATGCAAAGGAGTATTCACTTCTCAGTTACCCCGCCACTGAGGCATAATGCTGAGAAAATCCCCCCACTTCCGTTGAGTGATGGTTAACAACTACTCTTCCTGGCAGCTTGCTCATAATAGTTATAACTCCCAAGGGGGCTTTGGATGCCCCAAACCTTCAAAACTGCTGTGGTGGGCTGACAGGCAGTGGTGGGTGTGCCCCCTTGGAGCTGTAAATATCCCGGCATGGAATTGTGATGACCAGCTGGGCCAGGCTTGGCCTGGGCTCCTGGGGGATGTGGAAGGGGGAGTACAGTGACCAGCTGGAGTCAGATGTGACTTCTCTCCCTATGTCTTTCACTGACCATTTCAACAAGTATTTATTGAGTCCTATTTAGTGAGTTCCTTTGTGACATGCGAGGTTCTGTGCCAATCACCCCCAAGGCCCAATCTCCCTGTCCTCTCCTACATTTCATTTTTGTGAAGTCAACTTAAGGTAGACATCTAGAGTTTAAGAAGAATAGAAAATTGTTGCTTCTGTTATCTTTAATTGGTAATTGAATGGCCTTGAATGCAAGCCTCAAATATAATGAGACAGGATTTTCTTATTCTATTACATGATCTAATATTATACACATAAAAGGCCCTTTGTATTTTTAAGTGTAACATCATTTAGATACTGTGACATGGCCAACAGTTACAGAGTAAATGGCAGAACCGGCACTCAAACATGGATCTTCTGATCTCAAGACCCTTGCTGATAGAAAGGTTGGGTTCTTTCTTTTTTTTTTTTTTGAAGATTTTATTTATTTATTTGAGAGAGAGAGAGTGAGAGAGCACAAGAGCGGGGAGCGGGAGAGGGAGAAGCAGACTCCCCGCCGAGCAGGGAGCCTGATGCAGGACTCTATCCAGGGACTCCGGGATCATGACCTGAGCCGAAGACAGTCGCTTAACCAACTGAGCCACCCAGGCGCCCATGGGTTCTTGAATTAAAATAAATATGAATGCCATGGCCAAACCTCACACCTTGAAGAAAAGGATGAATACCCGTGAAGAGAAACAGCATGGGTGTCCTGGGAGGGCACAATTGGACCAAGAAAGGAGTTATCTTTGTGAATTTCATTGTCTTGTCGGCCTGAGGATCTCAGGATTTCTCATACAACGCAGTTGTGAATGTCGGGAGAGATTGCTTCATTTGTCAAGGGCTCGAGTCTGAAATACATCCAAAACCTCGGAAATAATTACCAAACAAAAGTGGGGGAGACCAACCCTCAAAGAGGACTCAGTTTATCTGACAAACACCTTTATTTTTGCACAAAAATTGAAAATAGATTGACTGTATTTGAAATAAGCCTTATTTCAGGGAATTCCCCGTCTACTTACGATAATCCAATCACAAATGAAACGCTGCTTAAATGAAATGCATTCACCCTGGGGCTATTCAGTGAAATCGTCTTAGGGAGCTGTGTCAGTGGTTGAGGGTTAGCCCTTCAATAATGCCTTATTTAAGCTAAATGGATTTGAAGGCCCTATTAAACTCCTGACAATTTTTTTTTAATTGAGGGTGGTGATGGTTAAGTGGAGATTTGGAGTGATCTGGAAATTACGATGCAGAGGAAATAGGAGGGAACACATTGAGATGTCCTCTTGTTTCTAGAGCTGTCATAATCTCAGCACAAATAGGAATGTTACGAGGAGACTAATTATTTTTCCCCCGTGGAGAGAGAAATGACAGCTATAATCCGAATAGTGACGCCTAAATCAAGACATTCAATCTTTTGTTTAATTTTAGCATCCCACGGTCAAGTTCAAAAATCTCTTCTCTAGATAGCAGGAGGGGAAGAATGAAGGGGGGGAAATCGGAGGGGGTCACGAACCATGAGAGACGATGGACTCTGAAAAACAAGCTGAGGGTTCTAGAGGGGAGGGGGGTGGGAGGATGGGTTAGCCTGGTGATGGGTATTAAAGAGGGCACGTTCTGCATGGAGCACTGGGTGTTATGCACAAACAATGAATCATGGAACACTACGTCAAAAAGTAATGACGGAATGTATGGTGATTAACATAACAATAAAAAATTTAAAAAAAATCTCTTCTCTGAGAGGAGGTTAGAAAGGCACACAATGGTGATGGGAAGTGAGGTTTCTGCCCCAAATGCTAGCAGGGGGGTATGCTCTGAGAACTCCCTGTGCCCCACAGATATTTTCTAGGTGTGAGCTAGTGCTCTTATCTACAAACTGCCTCTCTTTTCACCTCATGTGGTACATTTGCTTCTAAATGCAAATACTGATGCTATAGCCTAATTTATCAGGCTGAGCACACAAGAAGTGACTCATAAGCAGTGCCTGATTAATATCTGATGAATGACAGCAGTCCCCAGAGTGGGGGCTGTACCACCCAGGCTCAGATCTGGCTAGCCACTCTGCTACTGCCCTCACCACTCAACTTCTGCTTCCCGGTGGGTGATTCTAGAAGCTACCCCTGTTGTGGATTGTTTGGGCTCCAGAAAGATAGACTTTTTCTGTTTTTTGTTTTGTTTTTTATCACATACTCCTTTTTTCTCTGGGCTCGTGAGCACTCCAGGAGAAGTTGGCCATGGTGAATTAAACACGATTTCTCACTCTCGCACTACTCACAGCACTTGTTAAACCCCACTTGTGGACCAAGCTCAGATTTCCATCTTGAGGATGCCTGATCCCAGGCAAAGCACAGGGTGTGCTTAGAGCACCCTCCCAGGTATCTCTGATTCGCACTTCTTTGACTCCAGTGGCCTCACGCTCACCCAGAGGGCTTATTAAAACAGGGGTTGCTCGGTCTCATCCCCAGAGTGTCCAGGGTAGGTCTGGGGTGATGCCCTCAAATTTGCATCTCTAACAAGTTCCCAGGCAATGCCATGCTGACGCTGCTGGTCTGGAGAACCCACTGGAGAACCTCTGCTCTAACTTGACCCCAGGGGCCCATTAGAAGCCCCAGTTGTCCTCAAGTTCCCTCCACCACATTTATAAATCACTTTTGTACTTGAGAACATTTAAATGCCTTAGCCTACAGCAAACCAGACCCCTGTGCTCTGGAAGTGTCTCTTGGCCATCAGCTAAGCAGCTCTGGGAGCTGATGTGGCTCTTTCAGGCCCAGCAGGATCTGATTCATCACCTGACTGTGCTGGTTATTTTGTGCATTTCAGAGTCTGATGCTGGCCCCAGCTCACATTAAATGTGTGGACTTGGGGATTGAATGTGACTTCCCAAGGAGTCTTGTAGCCAGGGAGTCATTACTGGTGGCGTTTGGCACAGTGCCCAGGCAGCCCAGTTTCTAGAGAAATCCCTCCTGCTCAGTTAAGGAGCCTGTCACCCGTGAGACGCAAACTTCCAGTCGAGCCTAGATGTTAGCTGGGGTCTGCCTCCCCTAAATGCTGCTGCCTTGTTGAGAAGAATCAGAGAACGTGGCGAGGACCCCTCAGGACACAGAGAAGCCGTCTGTGATGTAGGTGACCCAGGAGGTGAGGCCATCAGGATGCTCAGATGAACCCTTTCTCTGTGCTTTGGCTGAGGCCTCCAAGACCACGACCCCCGTGCCCTGAATGATGCGAGTCTGGCGGAGCAGCACCCCTGGGTCCCACCAGCATAAGCGGTCTCTTACAGGGTGAGGGCAGCCAAGAGCCAGAGCTTCCTCTGAGAAGAAGTGAGAAGTGATGGAGTCTTGCAGACCCCCTCACCGTCATCCCTCTCCACTTGCTCTATGGCCTAAAGGGCAGGTTGCTCCTTGTCACATGAAGCCAAGTGGCCGAGCTTCAGGGGCTCCCCTTAGGTTAGGGTGCAGAGGGACAGTTATGCACTAGTCCCACACTCCCTGAGGACCTGAGTGGAGGATGGGATTCACCCACCATAGAAAGTGGGGCCACTGGTCCCCCTTCTTGGGGATTAGATTTGAACCGACTGCACGTTGCCTGCCGGAGCCGTGCAGCTCCTGGCACTGAAGGAGCTTCCAGGGCAGCCAGCAAGAGGGAGGGGAGTCACCCGTGTCCTGGAGTCTGTGGCAGGGTTGGCAGTGGGGGAGCCCCTGAGAAACAAAGAACTCCCCCCGCCCGAAAGCACAGCTTTGAGCATCTGCCAAGCCCAGAGGCCTTCAGAGCCGAGCATGCAGTGCCAGTCACAGAAGGCTCTGTCCCTTCTCGCATAAGCAGAACCTGGAGAGGTCCCAGCTGCAGCCTTGTGGGGGACAGGTGAATAACAGAGAAGCCCCCCAGTTTCCCTCCCCCATGCAGCTCGGGAGCGGGGAATATCACCTTCGAATTAAGTTTGGAGTTTTACACATAAGACTAAACACTTTTTTAAAAGATTTTATTTATTTATTTGAGCACACACATGGGCGAATGCACGAGAGAGAGAGAGAGAGAGAGAAGTGGGGGGGAGCACGGGGGGGAGGGGCAGAAGGAGAAGCAGATTCCCCACTGAGCAGGGAGCGTGACGTGGGGCTCGATCCCAGGACCGTGGGATCATGACCTGAGCCAAAGGCATACGCTTAACCCGACTGAGCCACCCAGGTGCCCTAAGACAAAACATTTTAATGATGGAAATGAGACTGTTCTGGTAGCTGGGGCATCAGGAAAATGCTTGGGACATTGCTCAGACTTTTTTCAGGTCCCAGGGAAGAACCAGCCCAGAGAGGGACTTCCAGGACCCAGTGGGAAGAGTCTAGTTTCTTGAGGACAGCAGTGTATGGGATTCAGCTCCTTCCTTATACCTGATGCATTTATCTATTTATAATGTCCCCCCCCTCCCGCAAAACTAGAAGGAGACCTTTTCTTTTCAAAATCAAAGCTCCCATTTTTGTGCATTTTACTCTATTCCAGGAACTGTGCTAATCATTCAAATGTAATTTAATTCTCAAGCGGCCTTATGATGCACCATCATCTATTTTACAGACAAGGAAACTGAGGCAGACTTATCTTGTGACTTGCCCAGATTACGAATGGTGTGGCCAGGTTAGAACTGAGGCGGCGGGGTTCCACAGTCTGAGCTTGGATTCTTCCCCAATAGTGATTCTCAACGTGAGGGACAGTTGCCATGTCTGGAAATGTTCTTGTTCACGTCTGGGGGTGGGGGTGGTGTGTGCTTTGAGTGGCTAATAGGTCAAGGCCAGGGATGCTGCTGAACATCCCACAGCACACAGGACAGCAAAGAATTATCCAGCTCCAAATATCAATAGTGCTGAAGTTGAGAGACTTGCCTTGTTTGCCAAATGGAAATAGTTTTATTTTTCTGATTATAAAAGTAATATATCATTATTAAAAAAATCAGTCATTTCAGAAAAAGACATTAGAACATGAAAATTACCTGTAATCTCACCACCAGAGATAACTATGGTTAAGGTTTGTTTATATACATTCAGATTTGTTCCTCTGTGGGTATACATGTGCACACACGCATTTTTCTTTCACCAGCTTTCTTTATTTATGATTCTCCTTTTTCAAAAATGGAATCATATTATAGATACTGATCCCTACGCCAACATTTTTACTTAACCATACATTGTAATAAAAATACGTATCGTAGACTTTTTTCCTTGTCAATAAACACAGATCAGTGGTAACTGGTTTTCAAAGCATTCTCCCCCATAGCAGAAATGTATTGGAAATTTGTGGGGGTTCTTTTTTTTGGGTAGGAGGGGTTCTTGGAATTTAGTGGGTGGGGGCCTAGTGATGCTGAGAGCATTCTATACCATGTAAGTTAGTCCTTCACATGAAGAAGTAACCGTCATAATTTTGAAATATCACCCAAGACATTTGTGACGTTGAAAAGCCTATTTAGAATAATTTGAGCTAAGATCCAAAGTTCATTTTAATTTAGACACAAATACTTTTTGCAGGGTTTTAACATACATTACATATTCCGGAAATGTAGAGGGATATCTAGGGAGGGTTGTACCTTGCTTTGTCCATTGTGGATAATCCCATCATCAATAGCAAAGCAGCTAATGAGATTGGAATTCCCTGTGCACACAGCTAAAGGGTCTGCATTTGGCTTTCGTATGTCTCCCAGAGTGCTCCCATCTGTACATTTATATATTGAAACATTTCATTGTCAGTTCCCCTCCTCCCATTTCTCTTTTCTGTTACAGTGAAGGCAATATATTGATCTTTTAAACTTATGTGTGTGATTCATTGTGTCATTATATTGATTTTTAAAGAAGCGTGTGTAGGTTATATTATCTATGAATTTTGTTTCAGGATAGTAAAGGGAGCATTATAAACATTTATTATAAAAAGGGGTCAGGGGGTATGACCGAGCTCAGAACCACTGATTTATATCATTACATTTAATATAACCTCACTCCTGGGCATACTTTTATCATGGTTTATTTAACTGTCTACCACTGATGGATATTGAGGTGTTTTGGTTTATATAAGCCACACTCTAAGCATATTCATAAATATATCTCTGGGCACTGACAAAAGTCCTAGGAGAGGAATTGCTGAGTCAAAGGGTATGTACATTTTCCATTTCAATATAGTTTTGCCACAGTATCCCACTAAGAGAGTATAAGACACACTTGTGTGAGATTCTGCTGTGAAGGAAGCCATGCATGGCAGCAGGCCCTGCACGGTACTCATCCCTTGGCTATGCTGGGTGGCGGTGGCCCAGATCCTACACCCAGCAGCAAGTGATGCCCTGGGAACTATGTGTCTGTGCCTAATCATAGGCACTAAGGCAGGACCACAGTGCAATGTGGGTGTCCTTCCTGACCCAGCAGCCCCTCTGGAGTTAGCAAACATCCTTTAATAAATTCCTTCCCAGCATAAATTGGCATGAGTGGATTCTATTGTTTGCAACAAATCATTCTGACTGATGTAGAAATCCAACTCAATATCAAGTGACTGTGGTGTTTTCTTTAGTGGTGTTTTTCACTTGGACTTTGTTGTGTTTTGAATTGGGTCCTCTAAAAATTCATATGTTGAATTCCTAACTCCCAGTACCCCAGGATAGGACTTTATATGGAAATAGGGTCATTGCCAATATAATTAGTTAAGATGAGGTCAGTGTGGACTAGGGTGGGTCCTACTCCAATACGAAAAGGGGAAAATTGGACACAGACACACACACACATACACACACGCAGGAAGAACATCATATTGGGTCAGAGATTGGGGTGATGCTTCTACAAACCAAGGAACCCCATAGATGGCCAGCAAACAACCAGAAGTCAGAGGACAAGTCTAGAACAGATTTTCCCTCACAGCCTCAGATGGAACCAGCCTGCTGACACCTGAATTTTGTACTTCCATCCTCCGGAAATGTGTGACAGTAAATTTCTGTTGTTCAAGCCACTCGGTCTATGACATTTTATTATAGCAACCCTAGAAAACTAATACAGTTTCTGAGCTCCAGTTACTGAATTTGTCATATCCTAATAGCGGGGGCTCTGTCATTGCTCAGCAGAATTGTTGAATGATGAAGCCTGAGGTAATATCAGGAGTCATCTGGTCCACCCCCAACTCTGACATACAAAGAATGAAAACCCCAAAGGCCATGTGACTCGTCCAAAATCAGACAGCTGGTGGCAGCAGGGCGAGGTATAGAAGACCGACTTTTAAGTTGTGTCAAACATCCTTCCCACTGAGATGGGAACTGAAAAGGCAGCAAAGCTCCAGAGGTTGGTTTGGACAGAAGCCGCCCTGCAAGGTTCACAGGTACTGTGTTGTTTCCCATCAGAATCATCCTGGGAAGTCTCTAAAAGTACAGAGCATTGGCCTTTCCCTGAGACCCACTGAATCACATTTCTGGGAATGGAGTCAGAGAATCTGTATATTTTAAGAGCTCAGCCAGGTTTGGAGACTCTTTTTTTTTTTAAGATTTATTTATTTTTTGTTTTAGAGAGAGAGGTGGGGGGAGGGGCGCAGGGAGAGGGAGAGAGAGAATCTCAAGCAGACTCCCTGCTGAGCGTGGAGCCCCACGTGGGGCTCAATCTCCCAACCCTGAGATCATGACCTGAGCCAAAATCAAGAGTTGGACACTTAACCGACTGAGCCACCCAGGAGCCCCGAGGTTTGGAGACTCTAGCACACAACCCTCCTCCCAGCCTGCAAGCCAGAGGGGATGGGGCCTGGGTTGTGGGGCAGGCAGAGCTGGGGTGAGGGCTGCCGGCTGTGTGACCTCGACACCTTACCGAAACTCTCCAAGTCTCAGCTTCCTTGCCCATAAAAGGAAAGTAATACCGTTCATTGCCTCCATAGACTGTCCAGAATTGAAAGAAATTTCAGGTACAGCACAGAGCAGTGTGCCTGGCACGTACACCCCTTAGAATTCCGCTGTTATTGTATTGTTATTCATAAAGAAGTGAGCATGACATTTACAAAGTCTTATCTTTAGGCCACATGGCTCCCTCTGCTCCCTGATGTCAGAGACTGGGCCTACTCTTATTATTTTTGCCTCTAATAAGGTCAGAGAGTCATGCGGGTCTCTCTTCCAGGATATCTTTCTCCAGCCGCCAAAATCCTACTCACTCTGCAAGGTCAAGTATCACTTCCTCTTGGCACCTGCCATAATCCCCTTCCTGTGTCTCCAGCCCCTAGTCCCAGCCTCTGTAGGCCTGGTCACAGGCTGTTTCTGTGTTAATTGTCCCATGTCTGTCCCTGTCACTAGTCTAGCCCAGCACTGAGCACTGGGTCTAGTGCAAAAGAGATGCTCAGGAGACTTTCCCTGAATCAGATGGAATGTGAATGCTCATTCCAACCCCAGCAAAACCCCACTGGATGTTTCTGAGCCATGAGTCAGGATCCCAGGTGACAGTGATTCGTCGACAGCTCCTTATAGAGGATGTCAAAGGGTGACCACAAGAAATGTTTGTGTCAAGGGTGGCACTCAACCTCAAATATAAATATTAGGGAATGGCAGAAGGATTCGGGGTCATGGGTTTCTGGAAGACTCTTTCAGAGTCCACAACAGGCAGCACTGTGCATCTGGCTGTGATCTCCAGGGCCCGCACGGCCGATCCTGACTCTGACAGAGAGAAGGGCGCCGATTCCCCAGCGGAATGAGTGGCAGTTAGGGAATAAAAACATCACCTGTGTGTGGGGCTATATTAATCATGGTTGTGCTCTGTGAGGATCCTGTTCCATAGAAAGCTATCTGTGCCTACATTTCTTATCATGGATGTTTCAGGGTATTAGGTCAGGCAAGATGAAAGAGGGAGGGAGAGGGAGAAATTGATGAATGGTGTACTGCTGGGTTATTTTTCTCTTAAATATCTTCTCTTTTTTATCTGTTATAACATCCTGACCTGAAAGGAAATTTCTATCACTCTCTCCTCTTACTGAAATGGGGCTGCACAGGTTTGAGGTAGACGATGTCACTCATGTGGACCATTGTGAACAAAAATAGAGGCAGCTCTCAGGGGCCGAGGTAATAGATGACACAGATGATCAAAACCCACGGGAAATATCCCAGCTTCTATTTACCATAACTCTTGTCTTCTATCTCTGCTTTCCTGGATTTACCAGCACTGCCAATGATCTGGCAAATGCCTAGGAACCTGGTGACTTGAGATTTTTTTCTGCCATTGCACAGTGAACTATTAATTGATAGAAAGAAAGAAGTTTTCCATTTCTTTCTAGAGATCTTCTTCCTCCCAAAAGCCAGTCTCTAAACTTTCCTTCCTCTTGCCTTCTTTTCACTTGATATCTATTGTTAATTGCCTGTTCCTCCACTGCAGTGTCTCTTAAATTTATCCCTTTCTCTCCACCCCCTCACCCCAACTTTCCCATTAGAATTTCATTGTTTCATGCCTGGATTGCTGCAACCCTCCTCCTTGCTCCCAGACTTCTCACATACAACCTCAGCTATGACTCAACACTCAGACACCAACACACTATGTATCCTAACATTCAAAGTCCTGTCTATGCTGACCACTCTGGACCCTATCTAATGTTTCTCTCTTTGTGCATCTACCATGCAACCATCCATCCATCCTTCTACCCATCTACCTATCCACCCATCCACCCATCCTTTCATCCATCCATCCATCCACCATCCATCCATCCATCCATCCATCCATCCATCCATCCATCCATCCATTTCATTCATCTCTATCTATTTATCTATCCATCCATCTATCATCACCCTCTATTCTAATACATAGGTCTTTATCTGAATCAGGACCATGTTCCCTCTGCCTCCAGAACACTTCTGTTCATTCCCCAAGCCTTGCCTGTTTTTTCTAAGTCCTACAGGATGCTCTTCAAATAAATCACAGCCCCATGTCAACAAGCCTGGAGGATGCTGCATACCTTAGCCCCTTTTGGGGTTCACAATGCACATTTATACTTTCAAAGCCTTTAGAAGTCCTATAGCCAAATATGTGCTATTCTTTCCACCCCTAATATTCCCCGAACCCTCAACTAACTAAATCTTCACTCATCTTTTAGGCCCTGCTTAAATGTCATTTTCTCAAGGAAGCCTGTCTTCACCCCTCCTCTCAACCTAGGTGAGGTTCTATTACAGCTTCTAGAGCATCTTCCATTCCTCCTGCAACCTGACCATTCTATTTGTAACCATCCTAATGTCCGTATTTCCAGCTGGAATGCAACTTCCACAAAGGCAGGGACCACCACTCTCTTATTTGATGTCTTATCCCCAACACACAGCACAGTGCCTGTCTTACAGTGGGCTTATACACATTATCCACCAACTAAAGGAAAAAAAAAAAGTAACTTTGGGAAACATTACAGCAAATGCATGATTTTGGCTTGAGAACTTTTCTCCCTTCTTATACAACAGGTGCTGCCCCACCATGATACACACTTAGAAGATATTTCCCTTTCCCTTTGCCTGAAATGCTTCACCGCCTTCACAGATAACAAATCCTATCTCTCACTATCATTTAGGACTCTTTTTGTTGCAAGCCACAGAAAATCCAATTAAAACAAGTTCGCATAATGAAGGACTCCTAGTCTAGAGCTAGGACTAGTTTCCAGCAAGGGTTTATGTAGCAAATCAAATGATGTCACCAGTGGCCTGGTTTCTCCCTGCCTCCCCTGTCTTCTATTTGCATTCCACGGTGAGGCTTCCTCCCTGTGCCCACATCCTGCCCCGGGTTCCCCCTTTGAAGTAGAGGAAAAGTTGTCCCACTGCCTCATATCATACTGAGTATATTCTGATATCCTCTAAGCAAAAGACATGAAGCATTTCTTTCTAGGAGAGTTCAAAGCCTGGGACTGACTAAATGCCTGGACACCTAGAGGTGTCTTCACTAATATATCTGGCAGTTGAACTGCAACTGGAACTGCGCCTGGGACTATGGGCCTGAACTACCAAACATGACTTCTTCCTGTGACCTCACAGCATGCTGGCCTCCAACCTCTTACATGGGGGCTCAGGGCTCCAAAGACAAGTATCCCTAGAAAACCAAGGTGGGGCTTACTTTTTATGAACTAGCCTCAAAAGTCACATAGTATCTCTGCCAAAGTAGTCACAAGCCCATCCAAATTCAAGAGGAAGAAACAGAGGGCCCACCACTCAAAGGGAGGAGTAGCAAATCATATTATAAAGAGTGTGGGTTAGGAGGTATCATTGTAACCATCTTTCAGAAATACAATATGCCACACTCCATTACATATTTTGAGTCTCTTAAGGGCAGGAGCTCTTTATAAATACTATTTGAACCAGCCATTGAATCTAAGAATAGGAATAATTTGCCAATTATATGTTAATTTAATCTGTAACAAGATCAAACAAACCTTTGTTAGGTTTTCTATTTAAAGTGTCTAAAAGATTCTGTTCTGTTAGAATATGCATAAAATAAATGGTTGCATGCAAGATTAAAATAGAGAGGAAGATTCTAGCGACAACCACTTGAGGACTTGAAATAGTCATTGGAAGTAGATTTGGTTTTAGGAAGAAACTGGCTCTAGGAACTGTCCAGCCAGATTTCCAAGTTCTCCATCATCTGCTTCTCCTCCAGAATCTTCACCTTGAACTCTGTCCATACCAAATTTCTGTGGTTTCTCAAAGCTTGCCACAAACTCACTCTCCTCAGGACCTTTGCATATGCTAATCTTCCCAAATGAGGCTATTTCTAGTCCTAATGCTGGTCTAGCTTAGATGACACCTTCTCCAGGAGGCCTTCCCTGACACACTTCTCTTTTTTACCATCACAAAATGCCCCATCTTTTGGGTACTGCCTGGTTACTTGTTTGTCTCCTCCACTAAGCTGTACATTCTGTGAAGACAGAAACAAAATCCATCTCAGTGGCCATTATATGATTGTGCCTGACACACAGGAAGTCTTCAGTGAATATGGAGCAGATGCTGTCATTGCCCTATCCACAGTCTCTTGTCCTTATCATTTTAGCCCAGGCTCGTCCCAATTCCAGCTACCAGTATTTGCACTCCTTTGGCTGAACACTTTCTCTGGCCACCAAAGCCTGTTTTGCCTACTCCAGTAGCAGGGCTGAAGTTCCAGGGAATTCATGCTCCCTGGGAACAGTCCTCAATCAATGATTAGGGAGTTGGTGTCCAAATATCCCAGTTCCCTCAACCCTTGGGTGGAATAACTCTGAGGCATGTGTTCTACACCAGATTGCAAAGTTTCCCAGCTGACCCAACAATCCACTCTTGATTGGCTGTCTTCCTTCCTCACCTCACAACTGTCTTCCTTCTTCACCTCACAACTGGCATTTTCTTTGGTTCTCCAGTAAGGGACTTGCTCTCAAGTCCTTGACTCGGGATCTGCTTCCTGAGAACCCAGCCTAAGACAGAATGTTTGTTGAATGAACGAGGGAGTCTCTGTTCTAGTCCCTGCCCCCCACTCCCCACACCACAGCTGGTGCATGCAACCCGATAGCCAGCAGCCATGCCTGATCCAAGCCAGGAAGAGCAAACACCTAGCAGGAAATCTTAAACCTTTATTTCTGTCTCCAGTGACATATGTAATCAAGACACACACACAGGAAGGTTATTTTACTTAAAAGTGCAATGCTGAGAAGTGGCACTGAAAGAGATTGTTAAATCAGTAAATAACATGGCACCTGTGAATGAAATTAGCTCTAGCAGCTGAGACAAAGCCTGGCTAGATCAATTTCCAGATGAATAATACCACTTGCTTTTCAATTGCTTGGCCCTTGACTGGCATTACACAATCTTTCTTCCATCCTGCTGCAGAAATGGAGACCAAGAGCCACTCTAGGAAGGTCACCCAACAATGGAGAGGGAGCAGATGTTGGAGGTAGGACTGGAATTTAGGGTTTCTCTTCTTCCTTTCCTCTACAAGCCATTGTTATAATTTGGAAAGAGATTTGCTGTGGATTACATACTGCCCTGGGGTCAGTGAGGGTACCTACTCTTTTACTGCCCCACCATACTTCCCCTACTATTCTCTTTTTTTTTCTCCTTCCAGTTAATTAATAGGTGTTTGCTGGATATGGGACGAATAGGACACGTTTCTCTGGGGGATGAACACTGGGGAAGCTTGAAAAGTATGAGGCTTCATCCTGCAAGGGGTCCTCTGAGGTCAGAAAATCAATGATCCAAGATTTGATGTTCTCTCTCAGCCACAACCCAGCTCCACATTTGAGGGGAGAGAAGGGGACAGAGAGGAGCAACGAGCCCTAGGAAAAAAAAATATTTGTACTTCCCTCCTCTGTCAAAAGAAATCATCTTTAAATTGGACATAAATCTAGAGAGGGTAAAGAAATCGTAAGAAATCCAAGAACTCAAAAGTGTTGAGGAAGCAGGAACTATTTTGCCATATTTAGAGAGTGTGTATATACATCTGCACCTGGGCCCATGAGGGGCACGTTTCTGATGTTACTTGAATCTGTCCCCTCCTCCCTAATGCTGACCCACAGGTCTCCCTGCTTCCAATGCCCTCCTCTCAAATCCAGTCACCAACCAATCTTATCAATCCAAATCCTACCACTGGATTCTCCTACTTCAAACTAGTGGCTCCCAGTTGCCTGCAGAGCCCAGAAGGTTGCCTGGAAGCCTGAGGAAATGGCAGGGATTGGGGCCAATAAAAAGCCCCGACCTGGTTTAGAGGAGGCAGCTCATTACAGGACCAGGAATCCAGTGATGCCAGATCTGATTCTTCCAAGGGATGCCAGGGAGGTACTGACTTGTAAAACTTTGTAAGAGTGAAACAAAACAAGTCCTTAAGATTAAAAAAATAAATAAATAAATAAATCCATCTCATGGCCACTAGTTTTCACGCTCCAGCCCTCAGGATGAGATGTAAGCCCTTTCACATGGCATCCAATGCCTTCTATGGTCTGATCTATTCTTGTTTCTGTCCCAGTCGTCTGGAACCACTTGTCACTTTCTCTGTCCCCGAGGCGCCACATCCCCCAGGGGCAACTCAAGTTAATATACAGAATTGAAAGGGGAGGGTACGGACTTGTTTTGAAGTGGAGTCCACAGAGCAAGCTCACCATTTTTGCTCAGGTTGCTTATTACAGATGGCCTTGAAGAGTGCTGGTAGAGATTGCAGGAGGCACCAAGTCCCCCTCAGGTTCCTTCCTGGTGCACATTCCCCTCTAGTTCACCCTCTGGGAGTTCAGAGACCCTGTTGGCTCTAACAAGATGGTCTTCTATGCTCTTATGCACCCGGAAAACTTGTATTCATTTTTCAAAACCCAGCTTAAATATCACCTCTGCCTCCCTGAAAACTCTCCAGAGAGAATTACTCCCTTTTCCTTCTGTACCTTGTATGCATTGTCACTATCATCCGGTCACAATGTAGTGTATATACTGCTTCCTGTGTCTGACTCCCCCGTAGACAGGGGACTATCTGAGTTGGAGCCTGTGTCTTGTGGTATTTGTGTCCTCAGGGCCTGGTTCACAGAGCCCTCCTTCTACTTCTGTATTCCAACATCTAGAATCATCTCTCACACTTCTGCGAACACACCAGACATTCAGTAACTGCTTGTTGAAATGAAACCAAGCTGAGAACTGAGAATTCACGTTGCCAGGCTCCTGACTCACAACTTCCTTATAGAATGTACCTCACCCGCCACCTGCCTAACCCACTTATGTAACCCAGTTTGGCATTTCTGATGCCTCACTCGGCCTGGGAGATTTTGCAATGGGCAGCACCTGCTGTGGGGTCGGGGACAGCCGTGGGGGAGCAGGTGAACGGCAGAGCACAATTATGCAGGGCCTCTTCTGGCCAGATTGGAGAAGGAACAACTTTGTCAGGGTGCCTGGATGCAGCACCTGTGCTGAAATTGGGGCAAAAGGAAAAGGAATGCAGTGGCTGACCAGTGCTTGCCTCAGAAGCGGTTCTGGAAAGGGCAGGGGCAGGGCCCAGGGGGTAGAGGAGGAGGACCAGCTTCCTGATAGCCAGTGGGGATCTCTGAGGAGGAGGAGTCACAGAAAAGACCTTGCACAGGGTGGATGAAACAAGCTTCTATTTTTGTCAAAGCCAAGGGCAGTGACTGTACTGAAATGCCCTGGCCTTGTGGGCAGGAGGCTGGGCTGGGACACCCTCTGTCCCTTCCTGCCCTGGGCAAAAAGCTCAGAAGAGACACCATGCCCCCATGTTCTGGCACCAGCTGGCCAAACCCACACACAGGCAGTCCATCATCCCCAAGTGCCTGGCAAGTGAGCAGAGAAGGAAGAAATTCTAACTCTAAGTTTGATCTGTGCTCTAGACTGGATGGAGCCATGTAAGTCCGTAGGAAGGAGGGGGGCTACCTCAGCAGTCTTTTCTGGACTCACAGGCCCTGGGGAAATTTCCCTAGGGGCAGTGAGAAATACTTGGAAAAGGTGCCTTCAACCAGAAAAGGAATCTTGTCACTTTTGATATTTTAAAACCCAGGAGAGGGGCGCCTGGGTGGGTCAGTCTGTTAAGCATCTGACTCTTGATTTCAGCTCAGGTCATGACCTCAGGGTCCTGAGATGGAGCTCTGAGTCAGGATCTGCGCTCAGCAGGGAATCTGCATGAGATTCTCCCTCTCCCTTTGCCCCTCCCCCACCTCTCTAAAAAAAAAAAAAATTAAAACCCAAGAGAAAATGTCTTCTTTGTGCCAGGGTTTTTTTTTTTTTTTTTTTTTTTTTTTTTTTTTGCACTACTTTATTTTGCATTATTTTCATGTATTTTTACATTACTTTACATTACTTCAGTTAATCCTCATAAGGCTTTTTGGGGGTAGGTACCATTTTCAACCAACAGAAAATCACGTTTGTCCCAGAGAGCAGACACCTCACTGAGTTAGTAAGGTGGTTTCCAGCCGTCTTTTTCTTACACTCATTCAGCTTCTGTTTGGCCACCAGGAAGAAGGAGAGGCTGGGGTGAGGTAGAAGTAAGAAAAAGAAAATGATGTAGATGAGATGCTGCCTTTTCCCCCTGTAGGTGCCTCAGTGCGGTTGCAGTACGGTTAGGGATAAAAGGGCCCGAGGTTTTTTGGATTTTTCAAGAGTGACTCAGAGAGACTCAGGACTGGGCAGAATTGATTGTTACATTTAGGGTAGGGAAGACCATTCTCTTTGTCTATACAGAAATGGCATTGCTCTGGGGCGCCTGGGTGGCTCAGTCGTTAAGCGTCTGTCTTCGGCTCGGGTCATGATCCCGGGGGCCTGGGATCTGGGGCTCTCTGCTCAGCGGGCAGCCCGCTTCTCCCTCTCCCACTCCCCCTGCTTGTGTTCCCTCTCTCGCTGTGTCTCTCTCTGTCAAATAAATAAAATCTTTAAAAAAAAAAAAAAAGAAATGGCATTGCTCTGGTGCCCAATCTCTGCCCCTCTGGGGAGATTTAAATGAATCTTCAAATAGCAGCCTTGCACGGTTTTGACAATGCAATCATGAGTGTCTCCTGGAGCAGACACAAGGCGGGGTGGGGGTGGGGGCCAAGTGCAGAAGAGGCAGCAGGGGGCAAATACGATGAGCAGGTAGCTGCGGCTGACAGACTGTCTCTGCACATGTGAAGCACCCTCTAGGGACTCATAGCGACAAGTCCCAGACACTGTGGAGGGGTTAGTTTCTGGCAGCCAGACCTGGGGATGCTCAGGCAACTATAATTTTTCATTAAAAGTAAGTGTGACTTCGGGGCACCTGGCTGGCTCCATCAGAGGAGCGTGCGACGCTTGGGCTCAGGGTTGTAGGTTTGAGCCCCATGTTGGGTACAGCGATTACTTAAAAATAAAATCTTAAAAAAAAGTAAATGCGATCTACATTATAGACACAAGCCCATGAAATCACCTGAATACCTGGGTCACCCCACTTTCGGGGAAATTAAGTACTGTTTAAAAACTGCACAATAAAGAATGATGTGCAAAGGAGAGCAACGGAGAGCAGGTGGGATTCAAAATTGCTCTTGCTAATACTCTGGGAGAGTGTCGTAGTGTGCAAACCCTCAACCTTTCCTTTTCATCACACACCCACCTATTCTTTTGTGGCGAATTGACCAATCATTTGAATGTCTGTTTTTTGCCTTGGCATTTCTACCTTTTAGTGAAATTCATATAGTATTTACTCCCAATAATTCAGCAAAAAGAATCATTACGGTCTAATACAGAAATATACATAGTTGAGCTTGTCTGGTAAAAGAAAACAATTCATTCAGAAGGCAAAGCATTCCATTTTAAAAGGTAGTTGGAGGAAATAGGAGCTATCCACACTGTAGAAAAACAATAATTGTGGTTTAGCCAGAGGTGGGGAGCAGCTGGCAAAATTAAAGAGGAACTATGCCAAAGCTGTGGCGTAGTTACTGGAGGAACTAGCTTCACTTCAGACTTCCTTTGTTACTTTGGATGAAGCCATTAAGATAACCAACAGGTGTGTCAGTGCCATTGAACATGTCATCATTCCCCGGGTTGAACGTACCCTGCACAGAGCTGGATGAGATAAAGTGAGAAGAGTTCTATAGATTAAAGAAAATACAGGAAAAGAAAAAGTTCTCAAGGAAAAATCAGAGAAGGACTTGGAGTAACGGAGGGCAGCTGGTGAGGTGACAGAGCCTGCTAATCTTTCGGCTGAGGATCTTCTGTTTGGATAATCTTTCCCGCTCTGGTTCTTTCATAAGCCCCAACATGGCACCTTTTTAATTCATGGTGTGTAGGTTTGGTATGTGTGGCTATTTATTTTTTGGCCTAAGAGTTTCACTGGTGGCAAAATTTCCCTGGATGTTGGTTATGGGACTACCTTTGCAAAATCCTAATTCAGCAACCATTTATCACATGAGATTTGTAGACCCTGCCCAGGAACCTGTAGAATTTATCCAGCAGAAGTGGTACCCTACTCCATGTATATCTGTTCGAGTGATAAGCTTATCAAGCATATTAGGAAATCCCCCTTAGGAAGCAGCAGTGGCCTCAGGCCACTGTTCCTGTAGCAGTCCCTGTTCCTACCTGCTCTGACACTGTGGCCCTGTTGTCTCAGATCACTGCGGCCATCCTGTGTAACCCTGGTACTTCTCTCAAGCTTTATGAAACCTTCACTATTTTTCCTTTCATGACAGGTCTCTGTCCTGTCTGTCATGGGAGTTCTGCCAATTTTAATGTGATTATGGCATAAACAGTCAAATGATTTAAAAATGAAAAAAAAAAAACAATAATTGTGGTTATATGAGTTAAGTAGCTGTTGAGGTTTGTGGTTTGTTTTGTTTTTTAAGAATAACACTGGAGAAGAATAAATAATGTTAAGATGGCAATACTCTCCAGATTGGCCTACGGATTCAACACAATCCCTGTCAAAATCTTAGCTGCCTTTTTTACATAAACTGACAAGTTGATCCTAAATTCATATAGAAATGCAAGGGACCCAAAGTAGCCAAAACAATTTTGAAAAAAATCAAAGTTGGAAGATACAGGTTTCCCAATTTCAAAACCTATGACAAATCTGCACTAATTATAAGACAGTGTGGTACTGGTATAAGGATAGACATATATTGAAAGTCTAAAAATAAACTCATATATTTATAGATAATTGATTTTCAACAAGGGTGCCAAGACAATTGACGGGGAAAAGAATAGTTTTTTCAACAAATGGTGTTGGGATAACTGCATGTCTACATGCAAAAAAGAAAGAAAGAAAGAAAGATAGAAAGTTGGTTCTGTACCTCACGCCATATAAAAAGTAACTCAATATGAATCAGAGACTTAAATACAAGTGCTAAAACTATGAAACTCTTAGAAGAAAACAGGAGTAAATCTTTGTAACCTTGAGTTAGACATGACACGGAAAGCACAATGAAAGAAACAATAGATAAATCAAACTTCATCAAAAATAAAAATATTTGTGTTTTAAAGGACATCACCAAGAAAGTGAAAAGACAACCTACAAAATGAAAAAATATATATATTTTCAAATCTTATATATGATAAGAATCTATATCCAGAATATAAAAAAAACTCTTACAACTCTACAACAAAAAGATAAATAACCAAATTTTTAAATGGGCAAAGGATTTGCATACATATTTATTTAAAAAAAGATGTACAAATACCCAATAAGAATGTGAAGAGATGTTTATCATCACTAATCGTTAAAAAAAAACCAAACCAAGCCTGAATGAGATCTCCCTTCACACCTACCAGCATGGCCTAAAATAAAAAAGATGGACAAATAGCAAGCGTTGAGGAAGATGTGGAGACATCGGAACACTTATACATTGCTGGAGGACATGAATGTGTTTCCCTTCTGGAAAACAGTTTGGCAGTTCTTTAATGAGTTAAACATGGAGTTAAACAGGAGTTCCAGTCCTAGGTATATACCCAAGAGAACTGGAACTAAGTATCCACACAATAACTTGTACACAATTTAAGTTAGAATTAAATGTTCATGGGGCACCTTGATTGAGCTCAGTCAGTTAAGCATCTGACTCTTGATTTCAGCTCAGATCATAATCTCAGGGTTGTGAGATTGAGCCCTGTGTGGGGCTCCATGTTGGGCATGGAGCCTGCTTAAGATTCTCTCTCTCCCTCTCCCTGCTGTTCCTGTCCCCCAGCTCCCACACACTCTCTTAAAAAAAAAAATTAAATGTTCATAGCAGCATTATTCATAATAATCAAAAAATGGAAACAACCCACATGTCTATCACCTGTTGAGTGGATAAACAAAAATATATATCCATACAGTGGAATATTATTTAGCCTTAAAATTGAAGTATTGATACATGCTACAACGTGGATGATCCTTGACAACACTGTGCTAAGTGAAAGAAGCCAGACATAAAAGGCCACATATTATAGAACCCACTTCTACAAAATTAGAATAGGCAAATCCATAGAGACAGGAAAATAAATTAGTGTTGCTAGGAGCGAAGGATTTGTACAGTGAGAGAAGGACTGTTGATGAGTATGCATTTCTTTTTGGGGTGATGAAAATGTTCTGGAGTGAGATAACGGTGATGGTTGCACGGCCCTGTGATTATATTAAAACCACTGAATTATGCACTTTAGAAGAGTGAATGTTACAGCATGTTAATTACAGCTCAATTAAAAAAAAAACAACTTAGGTGTAGGTCAAAAAAATAAATAAGCAAAAAGGAGTAACACTCAAGAAGTATGGTGTGGCAGCGTAGCCACAAGTTCATGAGATATGAACCTAGAGTGTCCCAAGGAAAAGGGCTTGTCTGACCCTCAAAGAAACCTGGAGGGAGGTTTCTCCATTGTCCCTCATGCTCAGACAGCTGAGCACCTCTCCCTAGAGCCGGTTCAGAAAAGAATTTCCCTCGGGGTGCCTGGGTGGCTCAGTTGGTTAAGCGACTGCCTTCCGGTCAGGTCATGATCCTGGAGTCCCAGGATCGAGTCCCGCATCGGGCTCCTTGCTGGGCGGGGAAACTGCTTCTCCCTCTGACCCTCCCCCATCTCGTGCTCTCTCTCTCTGTCTCATTCTCTCTCTCAAATAGATAAATAAAATCTTTAAAAAAAAAAAAAAAGAAAGAAAAGAAAATTTCCCTCCAATCTCTTTCAAGAATCTGGACTACCCTCCCCAGGGCCTCTTACAGCCCAGTTCCCACAGTTGACCTCCCGATGTTGTTACATTCCAGAAATCAGGTTGTTTCTTTTTTTTTTTTTTTTTTTAAGATTTTATTTATTTATTTGCCAGAGACACAGCGAGAGAGGGAACACAATCAGGGGGAGTGGGAGAGAGAGAAGCAGGCTTCCCGCTGAGCAGGGAGCCCAATGTGGGGCTCGATCCCAGGACCCTGGGACCATGACCTGAGCCAAAGGCAGACGCTTAATGACTGAGCCACCCAGGTGCCCCAATCAAGTTGTTTCTAACACATGTAATGGTTTCCCATGTTTTACCCAAGTCTAAAACCTCAATCACCTTAAAGAATTCAGACTGCAAAGGAAACAATATGAAGTTTACAGACATGGCCATTGCAACATGTTGTATAACCCTGAAAAACTGGAAACTGATTTAACTATCTGACAATAAGGAATTGGTTAGGAAAATTATGGTACGTCCTTACAATGGAATATTATGGAACTCCAGAAAGTAATGTATAATAAATAATGTTTAGTGATATAGGGAAATGCTTATGATAATGGCAAGCAAAAAATACACCAAATACAGAATCATACAGGCATTATGTTCTCAACTCTGGTAAAAATATACTTAGGAAATATTCCATGATATTAATAGTGGTCATTTTAGTTGGCAGGTATTTTCATTCTAAATTTTCTTTTCAAATTTTCCACAGTAAGTATGTCATATTTTTGTTATTGGAAAAAATAATTATTTGGGGGAGAAATTCCAGGTGGCAAAACAGAAGAATTTTAACACAGCTTTGGATGTACTATGTACATCCCATTGGCCAGAATCCATCCCAGGGCCACTGCTGGTTTCTCCTCTGTGCCCAGACAAAAGGAAATGATTTGAGGAACCACAGGCAACCTCTGCCACAGGGTAGCAAGAATGTAAAGGCATCCGTTGAAGATTACACAGCTGATTAGTTGGAGCAAAGGTTCAGAATCAGGGCTGAGTCTTGGTCTTGTCCATCTTGTGGTTCTGCCCTCTTTCAGGTCCTGACATCCTCTCTCCTCTGGAATGTTCTCTAGTCCATGGATGCTAGACTCATCATTAGGGAGGATAAGAAAGTCTAATGAAAACATTTATGTTAAACAGAATTGGACCCTTTCTAGACCCATCAACAATTCTTGAACAATATTTTCTTCCCAGCTTTTTTTTTCCTTGATTAGTATCTGTAACTCCCCATTAAACATTAACGTAAGGTTGATGTATGGAAGTATTGAATCACTCTCTTATACACATGAAACTAATATAACCTTGTATGTTAACTAGCTGGAATTAAAATTAAAACTTTCAAAAAAAGAAGAAAAGAAAAAGGAAAACACTGCTATAAAAAAAAAAAAACACTAAAGTGAAGCAGAGCAGACACCACTTTTAAGGCAATTCATTACCGTGCTTATGATGTACACTATCATTTATAGGTTTGTTTCTGCAAGAGCAGGACTTCAAAGGCTCTTCCCTGCTTCTTCGGGCCTTTCCAAGCAGGTGCACTCTACTGCCTCCAGGTGGAGGGCAGTGCTGGGCTGGGCCTCAGGTCCTAATGGTAAGCTTTCCCCAGGAATGGAAAAAAAAAAAAAGCTGAGTATAAACATGAACTTGATTGACTAATCATTATCATTAAACAAAGGGCCTATAATTCAAACATGATTTAAAGAAATACAGATACCTGGAGATATTTATTCACAAACATTTGTTTTTAAAAAAATGAGAAGGGTTCTAATTAATATCATCTTGACACTTCAAATACATTTTCTTATCTAACCTTCACATGAACCCTGCTGGGATGGGTCTTCCCATGCGGGTTCTACAGATGGAAGTGGGCACATGGCATAGTGGGTGAGTGGGCTGCAGTTCATCTTCTTGGCAATCCCTTGCTCTGGCTTTTAATCTCTCTGACCCATTTCCTTATCTAGGAGAAAGGAATGGAAAAAGTACTTCTCGGAGTCTAGGGAGAACTGAATGGGATGATAGATTCATAGCACTGAGACATGATTATGACGACAATTTCATTTACAGATAAGGAAAGGTAGGCTCAGAGAGTCATTTTCTCAAAGCCAGCCAGCCAGAAGTAGTGAGGCTGGGGCTTGAGCCCAGGGTTTTGTAGGTCTGATGCCTGAACTTTTTCTCTTAGCTCTTGCTGCCTTCAATATTCGAGGAGACAGACTCAGGCACAAAGATGCCTACACTTGACCAGCCTGTAGTTCACTGGTAGGGGTCCTTTCCATTTAATGTATAAAATGTCTTGGGGTGCCTGGATGATGCAGTCAGTTAAGCGTTCTGACTCTTGGTTTCAGCTCAGGTCATGATCTCCAAGTCATGAGATCAAGCTCCAACGTTGGGCTCCACACTCAGCAGGGAGTCTGCTTGGGATTCTCTCTCTCCCTCTGCCCCTCCTGCTCATGCTTTCTCTTTCTCTAAAATAAGTAAATAAATCTTTAAAAAAATAAAATAAAAATAAAATATCTCAATCACTGTCTATTCAAACTCTACCACTTTTTAAATTGTTCTTTATTCCAAGGTCTGGAATTGAAAGCTTAGCTCATTTACCTTCAGTCTTTCTCCCCCAGGATGAATGCTCAACTGGAAATACTGGAGTTTCTGGAGCCATCTCTCTAAGATGAACTAAGAATTTATCAGAGTCACCACCCACCTCCTGATGAGGGCTGGAGGAGGGCAGTGGACAAAGGTGAGAAATCACAAGACCTGAGTACCAGGCCCACCACATACTAGCTATTGCACCTCATGTGATTTCTCCTGCCCAAGTCTCAGGTTTCTTAGCTAAGAACAGGAGACACCGACTTAGCTCACAATCCTGTGGGATCAAATGAAGTGGAGCCCATTGCAAATTGCAAAGTTCTGTGTGATTGCCACAATCTATCGCCAGGCAGTTCTTCAAATAGGAGACAGATTTCTTTCCCTTGGCAATAATCGTGAATAATGTATTCCAGGATGTTTTGCATTTTCCTGTGCTTAAAATAAAACTAAACCCAAACAAGAATGCAGACATGGTCTCTCGTTCTGCGACTCTTGTTGAGTGTCTCCTATGTGGGAGGCTCTCTGCTTTAATGCACGGGAGATAAAATGTAGTCCCACCCCCAACTACTTCGCCGTCTAGTGGAGGAAGCCAGACATTTATACAGAGTGTTGCATACTTTAAGAGAGGAACAATTACAAGTGTTAGAAAAGTTGAAAGAAGCAGGGGTTACTTTCAGTTTAGTGAAATCTGGGAAAACTCCTTGGAGGACAGAATATTTGAGTTGGGTCTTAAAGTTGGCTAATATTTGGGCAAGTAAAGAGAACCACTTGAGCAAAGACTTGGAGGCAGGAAAATGCAGGCTGTGTGTGGAAAGGGAAGAGTACTTTGACTTAACTGAGTCAAAGGATACAAAAAGAAGATGGGAAACAGAGACAGATTTGAGGGTACTTGAAAGACTGATGACTTGTTTTTTGAATAGGAAATCGAAAATTGATCCACCACAGGGTTTACAGAATGCCCTGGAGTGGATGGAGAGAAGCAAAGGCAGGCAGAATTCTTCAGGGATCATTGTAGTGGTCCACATGTAAGGAAATTCTGAATTTAGGACAGCAACAGGAGAAACAGGGAGCTATCTTACAGGTGTAGAATCCAAAAGACTGGTCAACATAAGTAATACAAAAGGGACTCTAAGAACTGGTAAGCAAATCAGGGTTTGTTTCAAGGTTTTAAAAGCTCCACAAATTCATCTATTTGACAAATATGAGCCAGATGTGTGCTAGGGGCTGAAAATATTGCAGTGGGCAAGATAGACAAGATCCTTTGTGGGAAGGAGGCAGACCCAAAACAAGTAACCCAGTACAGAAACAAGGGAGTAAGGAATCGGGTAATTTGACCCTGTGTTCAGGGGGCAGGACAGGGGTGGGGAAGGTAGTGTAGCTACTCAGGTAGGTGACATTTGGCCAAACTTTAAATGATGTACATAAGACTGCCAGGGGAAAGTTGAAGGAAGAGTAATCTTCACAATTTTGAATCCAAATAACTTTTTAGGGAGTTACCTTTTGGCATTAAGATACTAAGGTCTTGCTGTGGCCCCCAAACAAGGGACAATCTCTTATTTACTATCCTGTAGAGTAGATGACTTCACTTGTCTCTTGCATGTAGTAGATTCTCAACCTCTAATATGACTTCTTTCTCCCAAAGTGGCCATGGGCCAATTTCCCATCCCTTCTTCCAAATAGCTGACCTTTGGATGTCCAAATGGGTTTTTATTAAGTTTCTTTAAAAGACCAGCTTTACAGATAACGTTTAGCACCAAACTGAAGCATCCCAGAAGCTCATATACATTAGATAATCAAGACTCGTCCATTGATATATGATATAACAAATGTCCCTGCTCCATTTAATAGACCAGTAGGTAGTTTTCACAAAAAGACAGGTGACTTTTTCAGTCCAAAGGGTGAGTCAACCCATCTGGTATGACAAATGCTGTTTCTGGCTTGATTCCTTGTCTGAGACCTTTTGCCAAAACCTTTTTCATGAATCAATAGTTAAGATAATCTAAGCTGTTCCCAATAGATTCAATGGTGCATTGGTTCCAGGCATAAGACATCAATTTGGTTTGGTTACAAAATTTAATATTCTATAATTCACAGAAAATCTAATTCATGTACCACCTGGTTTTGGAAGAAGGACCTCTGGAAAAATTCAGGGGCTTTCAGGATTAACATTTCTTATCTTCTTCCTGTTCTCACTCAAGACCTTTCCATTCACACTAAAAAGAAATAATCTATCTGGCATATTACCCCTTATTTTAAAAATGTTAAGTTCATTCCACCTGGCTTACTTTGTAATATGTCCATGAATGTTCTTATTCTCTTGCCCTGACTAATAGTCTGAAGCCACATTACATGTTTCCGGCTCCCTAGTTGAGGGCTATAAGGGCATATACCCAATAAGTCATCACCCGATTAATCTTCCTGAGCCTCCATTTGATGCTTTGTAACCTAAAAGGTTTACAAAACACCTTCACAATGTTATCTCACTTTGTTCTCATGCTGACCCTGAGAACATTCCCATTTTACCAGATGAGACCATTAAAGCCAAGAAAGTGATTGGTTTACCACCTGGGATCCCTGATCTTTGGTGTACATCCTGCCCCAAATATTTATCATGCCAACTCCAGAATGCAGTTATGTTCCTTGAATCTTGCCCTTTGAGCCTCTCTACCTAGCTTTCCAACCTCTTCTTCTCTTCTCCCATCTCAACCATCAGTTCCAGTGGAGCTGGTGTTTTATCACTACCTGAGCCTATTATGCTCCAGAAGGCCTTAACTGGCCCCCCTGGGATCATCCCTACGAGGTGGTGAGTGGGCTTTGGGGTGACTGAGTACTTTGCAAGGCTGCATGTGGGGTTTTGTATGTATATGCTTATGTGAGTCTGTCTAGAGAAAGAATCCACAGTTTTCATGAGATCCTCAAAGAAGTCAATGGCATCCCCCAACCCCCAAAAGTTAAAAATTAATTTTATACCCTGCTTTTCTTTCACCAAATCTCTCCATTCCCTTGACCTATCTACACTTCATAATTTCTCTTCAGAACTTAGAACCAACTACAGGCTCTCTAGATCTCCCTTTCTAGTATAATTTAATTGTTCCCTTCTCTCCAAGTATTAAGTCAAAAAAGGGAGAGGCCAGAGTATTCCTAGGGTGGCCTGTATACATGCAAATCGTATGTGATAACTTATCCCAACCAGGGCACAATGATCTGTAAACCCAGTCATTCCCTTCAGGGTTGATCTGAAGCCTTTCATTAGTACAATGCTTCCTATGAGATAAAGCGTGGAAAGAGCCGAGTGAGATATATTTAACTGCATTGATACAGATATGGCACCACTTATGAAAAGAAAACCATCCTTTTACTGTAAGGATTGCATAGTGATATTCTGATGAAAACAAAAAATCGGTAGAAGTTCAGCCACTCATTCTCCAGACACCAGAGCAGACCAACCCCACTGCTTATGGGGACTTAAAGGCACACAAAACATTGTAAGAACAGATTTGGTCTGGAGAGCTCAAGGTGAGAGGCCGAAGTGGTGAGGTGAGTGGAAAGTGGGAGGGGGCTCTGCAAAGGACGATGGGGGGTACCGGCTTTTGGTTCACCAGCTTTGGCTTTGAGATCTTTCCAGACTCCCAGCCTTAACACACATTCCCTGGCATTTTCTCACTCTGTGTGCCTGAATATCTTCTGCTCCTCTGCATCCCCTCCCATTCCCATCAGGAATCTACTATATTTGGGGGTTACTCTTTGGGTTACACACCCCCTCCTTCTGACCCTGCTGAAGCCTGACATTTCCCATGAGTGGCACCTCCATTGAAGTCCTATGCCTAAAGATGTAGCTTATCTATACCCTGTATTGCTGGGACGTGAGGTCAGCCTCTCGACTCCCTCACTGTTATTCCTTAATTCTTATGAAATCCTTCCTCTCATAGGCCCATGTCACCTGCCTCTGCCACTCTCTGCCTTTTCTTGCCAGCTGGTGCTTCCAGAACATTCATTAGAGACATGGGCATCGCCATGGGCTGCATAGTGGCCCCCTCAAAAGATATGTCCACATCCTAATCCCTGGAACCCATTAACGTGAATTTATTTGGGAAAAGGGTCTTTGCAGACGTAAGGAAGTTAAGGATCACGAGAGGAGATCATCCTAGGTTATCCTGGTGGGCCTGAAATCTAATGACGAGGGTCATTATTAAAAGGCCACAGAGAGACAGAAAAGGGGAAGTGAATGTGATCAAGGAGGCAGAGGTTAGAGAGATGGGACCCCAAATGAAGGAAGGAATGCTGCAGCCACCAGAGGGAGGAAGAGGCAAAGATTGGAATCTCCCTTCGAGCACCTGGAGGAAGTGCAGCCCTGATGACACTTTAACCTCAGACCTCCAGCCTCCAGAACTGTGAAAGACCACATTTCTGTTGTCTCAAGCCACCCAGTTCATGGTCATCTGTTGCAACAACCCCAGGAAACAACCACAGGGAGGGCCAGGTTACCTAATTCCCATCATCTTGCATAATAATAAACAGCTAATATTTACTGAGTTCTTACAAAGTGCTGGGGGTTGTGCTGAAGCCTTTTCATGGATTATGTGTGGAATTCTCAGAAAGACATTGGAGCACAGGTACCGATAAGGAAATGAGAGCCCTCAGGAGATAAGTGCATGCCCACTGTCACACAGGCCAGCGCAAGGGACCAGCAGAAGCAGGTTGCCTGACGACAACCCATGTGCATCACCACTCCGTGACATTGCCCTTAGCGGGTGACATGGAGTCCCCTGGGACCTACAGTGCCACTGGCCCTGCAGCCTCCACCCGCTAACTCTCCAGGTCATAGCCTCTGTCCTCCAATATGGCCATCCCCAGACTTGCTCTTCCCCTGACTTCACCAGCTGCAGGATCCCCCTTGCTGACCACAACCCTCCACCCTTTTAGGTGTCTCACACACTCCCTCCCACTCCACCTGACCTTAGATCTCTAGACCAGCAGACCTCAAAGTGGATTACCGGTATCTGTGCGAGCATGCAGAGACTCTCCAAGAGGCAAATAAGCATGAGTGGTTTTAGGGAGCCATATTTTATTTTATTTTATTTATTTTATTTTTTTAAACATTTTATTTATTTATTTGACAGAGAGAGAGACAGCGAGAGATGGAACACAAGCAGGGGGAGCGGGAGAGGGAGAAGCAGGCTTCCCGCCAAGCAGGGAGCCTGATGCGGGGCTTGATCCCAGGACACTGAGATCATGACCTGAGCCGAAGGCAGATGCTTAACGACTGAGCCACCCAGGTGCCCCTAGGGAGCCATATTTTAGAACCTGATTTCCCTGAGAACATAACTTTGTCATTCAGCCATTGCCACAGTAATGCTGCAGAACAACCCCCCGCGCCCAACGCACAGTGACTTAAAACATCAGTCATTCATACTCATGACAAGTATGGGTCAGGTGGGATGCCCCAGTTTTGGCTGCAGGTCTGCAGTTTGCTGCGCCCGGGCTGGCTCCAGGTTGTGTGATCAGTGCAATTTTATAGAGCCCTACACTCAGAAGGACCTTGCACTTGGGCTTTAATACTCTGAGGTGGACCCAAAGACATTCATGTTTTGTGAGTGAAGTCTGATGAAACATGCACCCGGGGCTTCAAGCCTCAGTTCACACATGGTGCTTCTCCTATCTCCTGGCCCTCCAGGATCGGTACTCAGCCATCAGCTCTCTGTTCATGCCCAGTGAGTGACCACTGCTGCCCTCCATCCCCATGGGGCTCTGAACATGAGCCCAGGAAGGTCCAGGCAGGCATGGGCTCTGGAGTGTCTTGAGGTGGGGCAAGGTAGTAGCTATTTAGACTGGCAGAGTCAGGGCAAATTTGGTGGGCAATGGGCAGGGACTTCTTGTTCATTCCCAATCCAAGTATCAAGTACATCCCTGCATGGACGTTTCTACCCTTTGGGTGTTGCCCATCCACCATGGATTGAGGTGGTGAGCCAGGAGAAAGAGGGATTGAATCCTGATGCCCCACATTTTCATTTTGCAATGGGTCCTGGCTGGGCCAGCTCAGTTGCATATCTTATTTGGGGCCCAGTGAAAGGCAGCAGCTCCCCAGAGCATGGTTCCTTCATAACAATGGCAGAAGCACTAGAACCCAAACCAAACTGCACAAGCCCTTTTCAAGCCTCTGCTCACATTTGTCCACTGAAGTAAGTCACTAAATTATGCTCAAGGCCATGAGTGGAAAGCACACTCCATCCACCAGGTGGTCATGGTGAGGGTATGGCTGCCTGATGTTATTATGGGGCAGTAGAAAAGTAGGACTGAACCACCTAATCCACCTATTGCAGTTCTCCTTTTTAAAATGAGTCTCCTTCAGAATCAGGGCCCTGATTCCACTCGCCCTTCTTTTTACCTCCTCTCTCACAAGTGTTCTTACCAAAGAAAGGCTCAGGGGTGCAGGTGGTTCAACCAATGGTACACTAGGTGTAATCCAGGAAAAAGGGTGAATGTTCCCCACTTGATGTTCCGAGGAAATATTTTAACATCTTATTTCAGTTTATGTAAATACTTTTGTTATGGGGAACTGTGATAGGGCCAACAATAAAAGACTTTCAAGCACAAGAATCTACAATGGGATAAAATTCTTCAGGGAGAGTGGGATAAAAATATGAAAAGGAGGAAAAGGAATGTTGAAAAAAACCCTTTGTTAGAGAACAGCTATGCTGGTGGCTATTAAGGCAGTATGGCATTTAGATGGGACACATTTAAGTCAGAAATGTAACCATTTTATTTTCAAATGTAATTATAATATACTAGAAATGACATTTTTTCTTACTGCCTGAATTTAAGGTGAAAATTTTTAAGGGTTAACTTAGAAATGTTAGAGCAGGTCCCTGGTTTCTCAACCCCACCCCACCCCACAGGCAATCAAAAAAAATTTCAAGTCCAGTCCTCAAGAGCAGGAAAACCTTACATTTTTATCCAACCTATCACTCCCTTGAGACTTTACTTTCTTCCTTAACCCTGTAAGTAAAATAAGCCAGAAAAAAAATCAGAAAAATACTGTATGGCATCACTTACACGTGGAATCAAAAAGAAAAAAAATTGAACTCATAAAAAATAGAGTAGAATGCTGGTTGGCAGGGGCTGGGGGTTGGGGGAAATAGAGAGATGTTGGTCAAAGGGTATAAACTTTCAGCTATAAGATGAAAACTTCTGGGGAGCTAATAATGTACAGCATGGTGATTACAGTCAACAATACTGTACCGCATACTTGACATTTGCTAAGGGAGTAGATCTTAAGTGTTCTCACCACCCAAAAAAGGTAACTATGTAAAGTGATGGATGTGTTAATTAGCTTGATTGTGGTAATTATTTCACAACGTATACGTATAAATCATCACGTTGTACACCTTAATGAAAAACATCACCTTGTACAACTTAAAAAAAAAAAAAGAAAACCACCAACCACCATCAATCATGGCTTAATTTATCTCTTGTTGATTTGAGGAGGATGCAACTATCTAAATCATGTCAAATTTTTCTTCTTATTGGATCTGTTTGTGATTTTCTATGGCAAAAACCCTTGCAAACAGCTGTCAGTCTTAGAACTTTTTTTTTCTTTTTTTTTTTTTTTTTTAACAAGCAAAGCCTCCTGACTTTTTCCGAATAAAGAGCTGCCTGCTTAGGATTCCCCATCATCTTTCCGACAATCAAGTGTTTTTGAAATTTTTTTAATTCTATATGCAGATAAAAAAAAGTGAAACATGATTCCGCTGTCTATTTAGATATGTGCTATCAGGAAATCGAGTGATTTCTGTGTTAGGATCATTCTTCCTGTAGGAAGGGAGTCATTTCCTCTCCTTTTAATCTGGGCCATTTGTCCCGTGAAAATGTCGTTTAGACGGGTTCTAATATCTGTCCCTTAGGAATCATCAGGAATTGCTGACTCAACTTGCTTCAGCAAGAAAGCTTTCGATAACAGTGTGAGATTATCAGTCCATAATCCATGATAACACCCTTAAAACAAACATAGCAGCTTAAAACATGGAGGAGGTGTAGCCCCGCCCAAGTTCAAGCTTGTCAACCAGAGAGAAGGGAGTGGCCTTTAAGCACACTACCTGACCAATCACAGCTGGTCTACTAGCACAAGTCAGTACACTGACCCCGTTGTGAAGTGTGTCCCAAGACGTTCAGTAGAGTCACCTTTGACTGTATTACCTCCGCCATCACTAAATGTGTGTTTCTCTGACCTCTGAATAAGGTGGAGCTCTGCAGAAGAGACCGTGTTTCTGACTTAGTCAAGTTGCTTAAAATGAGCCTTAATGCAATTAAAATGGAATTTTGGGCCTGTCACTGTGATGGTTAATTTTTTTTTCTTTCTTTTTTTTTTAAATTTTATTTTATTATGTTAATCACCATACATTACATCATTAGTTTTTGATGGAGTGTTCCATGATTCATTGTTTGTGCATAACACCCAGTGCTCCATGCAGAACGTGGCGTCTTTAATACCCATCACCAGGCTAACCCATCCTCCCACCCTCCTCCCCTCTAGAACCCTCAGTTTGTTTTTCAGAGACCATTGTCTCTCATGGTTCGTCTCCCCCTCTGATCCGCCCCCCTTCCTTTTTTCCTTCCTACTATCTTTTTTTTTTTTAACATATCATGTATTATTTGTTTCAGAGGTACAGGTCTGTGATTCATCACTCTTACACAATTCACAGCGCTCACCATAACACATATCCTCCCCAGTGTCTATCACCCAGCCACCCCATCCCTCCATTTTATGTATCAACTTGGCTGAGCTAAGGGCTGCCCAGATAGCTGATAAAACAGTATTTCTGGGGCGCCTGGGTGGCTCAGTTGGTTAAGCGACTGCCTTCGGCTCAGGTCATGATCCTGGAGTCCAGGGATCGAGTCCCACATCGGGCTCCCTGCTCGACAGGGAGTCTGCTTCTCCCTCTGACCCTCCCCCCTCTCATATGCTCTCTCTCTCTCATTCTCTCTCTCAAGTAAATAAATAAAATCTTTAAAAAAAAAAAAAAGGGCGCCTGGGTGGCTCAGTCGTTAAGCGTCTGCCTTTGGCTCAGGTCATGATCCCAGAGTCCTGGGATCAAGCCCCACATCGGGCTCCCTGCTCCACAGGAAGCCTGCTTCTCCCTCTCCCACTGCCCCTGCTTGTGTTCCCTCTCTTGCTGTGTCTCTCTCTGTCAAATAAATAAATTAAAAAAAAAAAAAAAACAGTATTTCTGGATGTGCCTGTGAGGGTGTTTCTGGAAGCATTTAATTTCGCAGACTGAGTAAAGAGTTCCACCCTCACCAATGTGGGTGGGCATCTTCCAATCCACCTGGGGACCCAATGGGACAAAAAGGCAAAGGAAGGGTGAATTCACTCCCTCTTCTTGAGATGGGATGTCCATCTTCTGGAGCTTCTGGAGCTTCTGGGCCTTTGGGCGTCAGGACTTATGGCAGCAGCCCTCTGGTTCTCAGGAGTTTGCCCTGGGACTGGGAGTCACACCATCAGTTCTCAGGACTTTGGACTTGGGCTGAATTATACTATAGGCTTTCCTCGCTGTCCAGCTTGCCAAGAGCAGATTGTGGGACTTCTCAGCCTCCACAACCGTGTGAGCCAATTCCTATCATAAATCTCCTCTATTTGTTCTGTTTCTCTGGAGAATCCCATCTAATACAGTCGCTATGAGGAATGGTTGCAAAAGGAGCATTTGATAGTGAGAATCTTAACTATGTCACAAGAAGGGGTTACTGTTCTGACCGTGGCCTTTCCCCACTGTTCTCAGCCAAAAGCCTCTCCTTTGGAGAGGAGACAAGGAGGAACAGCTTAGAGGCAATCTCTGCAGCTTGGTGCAAATGAAGCTGTCATTCTTTTGGCTGACAAAATATAACTGACTAACCATTCTACCAAATAGATATGTTTCTCAAAGGTGTTAACCATTCTATTATCCCTAGTCCCACCTCTGATTTAAGAGCCTCAGAGGCTAGTTTGTAGTTTACATTTCAATGAGATCTCAGATCAATTCCAACATGTCAGAAAATCCAATAAGAAGAGACAATGAAATTTATGTTTATTTAAAGCTTGCTGGTAAACAATTACATACATCTTACTTATAATCATCTACTACAGTTTATAAGTTACTAGCCGCAGCAGGCTGTGGGGTTTTTTGCTTTTTTTTTGTTTGTTTCTTGAGATGGGAAAATAAATTAAGGTTTCCACAACTTGTAGTATGTCTGACAGTCCATGAGAAGCCATGAAAGCAGGGAACAGGACACTGTGACAGTCAACCAATAGCTATTTACTGATATCTGCTCTGTACAAGGCTCCTCCCAAGGGCTATGCAGAAGTTCAAGGTAGCACCCTTTCAGGAAGCTGAGCACCCATCTGAAAATCAGGCTAACAGCACGAGGCAGAATATGCCATTTTTCAAAGGAACATCAGACAGTAGGAGTGGTTGGAGTTCAGGGGACAAAGATGTGTGCCTCGACTGGGTGACCAGGAAAGGCTCCCCAGAGAGGATGACATTTATTGTGAGTCGAGGACAAGTAGCATTTTGGGGGCAGGGATGGGGAGAGAGAGCACATTCAGGAGGGGAAACCACTTGAGTCAAGGACCAGAACTGGTGCACAAGGTACACAAGGTGCACAAGGTACACAAGGTGTGTTGGGGAAGAGTGATGGCTTTCACTGGGAGCAGAGGGGATGAGGAGATAAGGGGATGAGGAGATAAGGCTCAAGGGGAGGTAGAGGCCAAAATGGGAGGAATTGGAATGCAATTCTTTCTCTGTAGCTGAAGCAATGTTCTAATAGGCACTGGTCTAAAGTACTTTTTAGAATGCCTTCACCCTGGAAGGTACTCTGGGGGATCTTCAGGAGCCTCCTTCACTTTTCCAGATTCTGAGAGACCCTTGGGTACCACATAGTCTTAGTATACTAATTGGCTCCCTGGTGCCTTCGGTGAGGGAATGGGAAATTAAGTTAGATACCATCTTCCCCTAACATAGGTAGACATTAACTAGGAATTCCACTTTCCCCTCTCTCTTCATCAGTTCTCAGGATGAAAACAATGAGAAGCCAAAAGAGAAAGCAATTTCAAAAAGTCTTTCCTCATGCACAAGGAACAACCACGAAGGAACAAACACAAGGAACAAACACATACAAGTGATTCATGGAGAGTTTGGGTGCCAGCCGTGCAGTGAGAAACTTCATGCACTAAATTGAGCTGCTATTCTTTGCCAGACACTCAGCTAGGCCCTGAAGACACAGCAATGAATGAACCGGACAGGGTCCGAGGCCTCATGGGATGAATACGCCATTGAGGAAGGCAGATAATAAACAAGGGGAGATATGAAGGACAAGTTTAGGGAGCTACAAGAGGCTACAACAGGGGGTCCAGGGACTGTGTGTCTGAGGAAGTGACTCGAGGCTGAGATGAAGGAGCAGAGAGCATTGGCCAAATGACAAGGGGGTGCCATTGGGAAGACCCTTGTCCTTCATTTATTCTCCAACTTCACTGCTGGAAACACTCCTTTAATTATCTTGACAACCTTTTCTCACAGTGACTATGGTCTCTAACCAATTCCCTGAAGGCTGATACAGTCTATGCAGATAAGATGAGTCTGCAAATATTTTTGCTCTTCATAATACATAGGCATCTCTCAGATCCCAAGATGTGGGTCATCTGGGAGGTCCTGAGAGTTTGCAGATGCTGTGAAGAGACTTTTCATATGGTTTGGCTTGCAGTTAACCCTGGACAGTGTTTACTTTAAACAACCAGTGACCTTTAAGCTGTCAAATATAGTATCATTGTCTTCAGGTTTCATCCTCCTCCACGGTGTCAGTCACTGCTCTGACTTTCTTGGTTTCCATGACACTGAATTACTCTTGTTCAAACTCTCTGGCCAGTTCTTCCCTGTCTGCTTTCCCTTTTACTGTGTCAGTTGGGATTAGGTTTGGCTGCAAACAACAGAGACCTATAACAGTGGCTTAAACAAGATAGAAGTTCATCTCTCCCTCATGTCAAAGCCTGGGGATCAGCGTTTCAGGGCTGGGATAGCGGATCCACAAAGTTATCTAGAGCCCTGGCCCCATGCCAGCTTCTACTGTTCCATCCTTAGAGTGTAGCACCCATTCTTGTGATCCAAGGAGGCTGCTATCACTCAGCCTTTCCCATCAGAATTCCAGGAAGCAAGATGGAACATGGGACGAAAAATAAGAAAACAATAGAGACATGCCAAATGTCTATTAAGACAGGTTCCTGAAAGCAATTGCATGACAATGATTCTTACATCTCTTGGGCAAAACTTAGTCACCTAGTGACAAGGGAAGCTGGGATATACAGTCTTTATAATAATAATAATAATAATAATAATAAATATAATAATAAATAATCCTGTACCCAACTAAAAATGTGGGGTCTGTTATTGTGGAAGTAGGTGAGAACGGACAACCTCTAGTCTCTGTGCATACCATAGATGTCCACACCATAAGAGATTCTGACTTGGTCCTTTATCTTTATAGCCCCACACTTGCCAGTTCAAATTTTTTTTTTAATTCTACATATAAGTGATACCATATTTGTCTTTCTGTGTCGGCCCTATTTCATTTAGCATAATGTCCTCAGGGCTTATCCATGTTGCTGCAAATTTCCTCTTTTTATGGCTGAATAAAATTCCATTGTGTATATTACACCACATTTTCTTTATCCATTCATCCATTGATGGACAGTTAAGTTGCTTCCATTATCTTGGATACTATGAACAATGCTGCAATGAACATGGAATGCAGATAGCTCTTCAAGATACTGATTTTATTTCCTTTAGATGTATATATCCAGAAGTGGGATTGCTGGATCATATGGTAGTTCTATTTTTAATTTTTGGAGGAAATTCCATATTATTTTCTAGAGTGGCTGTACCAGTTTATATTCTCCCCAACACTATATAAGGGCTCTTTTTCCTCCACATCCTCATCAACATTTATTTTTTATCTTTTTGATAATAGCCATCCTAACAGATGTGAAGTAATATCTCGTGGTAGCTTTGATTTGTGTTTCTCTGATGATTAGTGATATGAAGTACCTTTTCATGTACCTGTTGGACATTTGTATGTCACCTTTGGAGAAATGTCTATTCAGATCCTCTGCTAATATTTTTCATTGGGTTATTTGGAGTTTTCTTTGTCAGTGAGTTGTATAAGTTCCTTCTATATTTTGGATATTAACTCCTTATTAGATACATGGCTTGCAAATATTTTCTCTTATTCCGTAGGTTGCCTTTTCATTTTTCGATAGTTTCCTTTGCTGTGCAGTAGCTTTTTAGTTTGATATAGTACTGTTTGTTTATTTTTGCTGTTGTTGGTTGTGCTTTTGGTGTCAAGTCTAAAAAATCATTGTGAAGACCAATGTCAAGGAACTTTTTCTTGTTTTTTTTTTTCTAGAGGTTTTATGGTTTCAGATCTTACATTTAAGTCTTTAATCCATTTCAAGTGAATTTTTATGAGTGGTATAAGATACGGGTCCAGTGTCAATCCTTTGCAGTTGTCCCAACACCATTTATTGAGGAGACTATCCTTACCCCATTGTGTGTTCATGGTGCCCTTGTCAAAGATTAGTTGACCACATTTGTGTGGATTTTTTTTCTGGGCTCTCTCTTTGTAACATTGGTACATGTGCCTGTTTTTTTTATGTCAGTACCATACTGTTTTGATTACTGAGACTTTGTAATGTAGTTTAAAATCAACTTTTGCTCTTCTTCCTCAAAATTGCTTTGACTATTCAAAGTCTTTTGTTGTTCCATATGAATTTTAGGATTGTTTTTTCTATTTCTGTGGAAAATGCCTTTGGAATTTTGATGCCTTTTGAAAATTTGTGTTGAATGTGTAGATTGTGTTGGTTAATATGGATATTTAAGCAATATTAACTCTTCCAAACCAAGAACACAAATCATCTTTTCATTTATTTGTGTTTTATTCAATTTCTTTATTCAGTATCTTATGGGTTTTGGTTAAATTTATTTCTAAGTATTTCATTGTTTTTGATGCTACTGTAAATGGCATTGATTTCTTAATTTTTCAGATAGTTTAATAGTGAATAGAAATGCAAATTACTTTTGTATGCTAACTTTGCATCTGGCAACTTTCATGAATTTATTAATTTTAACAGGTTGGGGTTTTGTTTTGTTTGTTTTGCAAAGTCATAAGGTTATCTATAAGATCATATCATCCACAGAGACAATTTTCCTTCTTCCTTTCTTATTTGGATGCTTTTTACAGGCATACCTTGTTTTATTGCACTTCACTTTCTTGCACTTCATAGAAAATGCTTTTTTTTTTTTTTTTTTTTTTACAAATTAAAGGTTTGTGGTAACCCAGCATCCAGCAAGTCTCTTGCATCATTTTCCATAGCACTTCCTCACTTCATGTCTCTATATCACATTTTGGTAATTCTCACAATTTTTCAAACTTTTCTCATGATTATTATATTTCTTATGATGATCTATGATCAGTGATCTTTGATGTTAACTATTTTTTAAATTTTATTTTATTAGGTTAATGTTAGTCACTATACAATACATCATTAGTTTTTGATGTAGTGATCCACGATTCATTGTTTTCATATAACACCCAGTGCTCTATGCAGTACGTGCCCTCCTTAATACCCATCACTGGGCTAACCTGCCCCCCCACCCCCGCCCCTCTAAAACCCTCAGATTGTTTCTCAGAGCCCATAGTCTCTCATGGTTCATCTCTCCCTCCGATTCTCCCCCCTTCATTTTTCTCTTCCTTCTCCTAATGTCCTCCATGCTATTCCTTATGTTCCACAAAGAAGTGAAACCATGTGATAATTGACTTTCTCTGCTTGACTTATTGCACTTAGCATAATCTCCTCCAGTCCCATCCATGTTGATGTAAAAGTTGAGTATTCATCTTTTCTGATGGCTGAGTAATATTCCATTGTATATATGGACCACATCTGCTTTATCCGTTCATCTGTTGAAGGGCATCTTGGTTCTTTCCACAATTTGGCTATTGTGTACAATGCTTCTGTGAACATTGGGGTACATATGGCCCTTCTTTTCACTACATCTGTGTCTTTGGGATAAATACCCAGTAGTGCAATTGCTGGGTCATAGGGTAGCTCTATTTTTAATTTTCTGAGACACCTCCACACTGTTTTCCAAAGTGGCTGTACCAACTTGCATTCCCACCAACAGTGTCAGGGGGTTCCCCTTTCTCCACAACCTCTCCAACATTTGTTGTTTCTTGCCTTGTCAATTTTTGCTATTCTAACTGGTGTAAGGTGGTATCTCAATGTGGTTTTGATTTGAATTTCCCTGATGGCTAATGATGATGAACATCTTTTCATGTGTCTGTTAGCCATTTGTATGTCTTCTTCAGAGAAGTGTCTGTTCATGTCTTCTGCCCATTTTTTTACTTGATTGTTTTTTGGGTGTTGAGTTTGAGAACTTCTTTATAGATCTTGGATACCAGCCCTTTATCTGTAGTGTCATTTGCAAATATCCTTTCCCATTCTGTGGGTTGCCTCATTGTTTTGTTGACTCTTTCCTTTGCTGTGCAGAAGCTTTTTATCTTGATGAAGTCCCAAAAGTTCATTTTTGCTTTTGTTTCACTAGCCTTTGGAGATGTATCTTGAAAGAAGTTGCTGTGGCCAATGTCAAAGAGTTTACTGCCTATGTTCTCCTCTCCTCCAAAATCCTCAGGATTTTGATGGATTCCTGTCTCACATTGAGGTCTTTCATCCACTTTGAGTTTATCTTTGTGTGTGCTGTTAGAGAATGATCGAGTTTCATTCTTCTGCATGTGGCTGTCCAATTTTCCCAGCACCATTTATTGAAGAGACTGTCTTTTTTCCATTGCATATTTTTTTCCTGCTTTGTTGAAGATTATTTGACCATAGAGTTGAGGGTCCATATCTAAGTTCTCTATTCTGTTCCATTGCCCTATATGTCTGTTTTTGTGCCAGTACCATGCTGTCTTGGTGATCACTGCTTTGTAATATAGCTTGAAATCAGGCAACGTGATGCCCCCAGGTTTGTTTTTCTTCTTCAACATTTTCTTGGAGATTCGGAGTCTTTTCTGATTCCATACAAATTTTAGGATTGTTTGTTCCAGCACTTTGAGAAATGTCATTAGAATTTTGATTGGGGTGGCACTGAAGGTATAGATTGCTCTGGGTAGCATAGACATTTTAACAATCTTTATTCTGCTGATCCAGGAGCATGGAATGTTTTTCCATCTTTTTGTGTCTCCTTCAATTTCTTTCATGAGTGTTCTGTAGTTCCTAGAGTATAGATCCTTTACCTCTTTGGTTAGGTTTATTCCGAGATATCTTATGGTTTTTGGTGCTATTGTAAATGGAATCGTTGCTCTAATTTCTCTTTCTATAGTTGCATTGTTAGCATATAAGAAAGCAACTGATTTCTGTGCATTGATTTTGTATCCTGCCACATTACTGAATTGCTGGATGAGTTCTAGTAATTTGGGGGTGGAGTCTTTTGTGTTTTCCACATAAAGTATCATGTTGTCTGCAAAAAGAGAGAGTTTGACTTCTTCTTTGCCAATTTGAATACCTTTTATTTCTTTTTGTTGTCTGATTGTTGTTGCTAGGACTTCTAATACTATGTTGAACAACAGTGGCGAAAGTGGGCATCCTTGACGTGTTCCTGATCTTAAGGGAAAGGCTCTCAGCTTTTCCCCATTGAGGATGATATTCGCTGTGGGTTTTTCATAGATGGATTTTATGACCTTGAGGAATGTTCCCTCTATCCCTATACTCTGAAGAGTTTAATCAGGAAAGGATGCTATATTTTGTCAAATGCTTTTTCTGCATCAATTGAGAGGACCATATGGTTCTTCTCTCTCCTCTTATTAATGTGTTCTATCACATTGATTGATTTGTAAATGTTGAACCACCTTGCATTCTGGGGATAAATCTCTCTTGGTCATGGTGGATGATCCTTTTAATGTATTGTTGGATCCTATTAGCTAGGATTTTGTTGAGGATTTTGAAATCCATATTCATCAGTGATATTGGTCTGAAATTCTCCTTTTTGATAGGGTCTTTGCCTAGTTTGGGGATTAAGGTAGTAGAGGCATCATAGAATGAGTCTAGACGTTTTCCTTCTGTTTCTATTTTTTGAAACAGCTTCAGGAGAATAGGTATTATTTCTTCTTTGAATGTTTGGTAGAATTCCCCAGGGAATCCATCAGGCCCTGGACTCTTGTTTTTTGGGAGGTTTTTGATCACTGCTTCAATCTCATTACTGGTTATTGGCCTATTCAAGTTGTCAATTTCTTCCTGTTTCAGTCTTGGTAGTTTATAGGTTTCCAGGAAGGCACCCATTTCATCCAGGTTGCTCAGCTTATTGGCATATAGTTGTTGATAATAATTATTGATAGTTGTTTCTATTTCCTTGGTGTTAGTCGTGATCTCTCCCCTTTCATTCATAATTTTATTAATTTGTGTCCTTCCTCTTTTCTTTTGGATAAAAGTCTGGCCAGTGGTTTATCAATCTTATTAATTCTTTCAAAGAACCAGCTTCTAGTTTCGTTGATCTGATCTCTCAAATCAACTGTTTCTGGTTTCTATTTCATTGATCTCTGCTCTAATCTTAATTATTTCTCTTCCAATGCATGGCTTAGGCATCATTTGTTGCTTTTTCTGTAGTTCTTTAAGGTATAGAGTTAGATGGTGAATTCAGGATTTTTTTATTTTTTTGAGTGAGACTTGGATGGTTATGTATTTCCCCCTTAGGACCTCCTTTGCAGTCTCCCATAGGTTTTGGGCCGATGTGTTTTCATTCTCATTGGCTTCCATGAATTGTTTAAGTTCTTTTTTGATTTTCTGGTTGACCCAAACATTCTTAGGTGAGTGGTCTTTAGCTTCCAAGTGTTTGAATTTCTTCCAAATTTTTTCTTGTGATTGAGTTCCAATTTTAAAGCATTATGGTCTGAGATATGCAGGGGATAATCTCAATCTTCTGGTATCAGTTGAGACCTGATTTGTGACCCAGTATGTGGTCTATTCTTGAGAAAGTTCCACGTGTGCTCGAGAAGAATGAGTATTCTGTTGTTTTAGGGTGGAATGTTCTGTATATATCTATGAGGTCCATCTGGTCCAGTGTATCATTCAAAGCTCTTGTTTCTTTGTTGATTTTCTGCTTAGATGATCTGTCTATTGCTGAGAGTGGAGTATTGTGGTCTCCTACAACTAACGTATTGATATGACTCTTTATTTTGGTTACCAGTTGGCTTATATAGATGGCTGCTCCCATGTTGGGGGTATAGATATTTACAATTGTTAGATCTTCTTGTTGGATAGGCCCTTTAAGAAGGATATAGTGTCCTTCTGTGTCTCTAACTACAGTTTTTATCTTAAAATCTAATTTCTCTGATATAAGAATTGCTACCCTAGCTTTCTTTTGAGGTCTGTTGGCATGGAAGATGTATCTCCCTCCCTTCACTTTCAGTCTGGATGTATCTTTATGTTCAAAATGAGTCTCTTATAGACAGCATATGGATGGGTCCTGTCTTTTTATCTGCAACCGTATGCCGTTTTATGGGAGCATTTAGGCCATTCACACTGACAGAGAATATTGAAAGATATGAATTTATTGTCATCATGTTGCCTGTGAAGACCTTGTTTTTATAGACAGTTCCTGTAAATTTCTGTTGTATATCACTTTTGGGGTCTTTCTCCTTTTATAGAACCCCCCTTAATATTTCTTGCAGGGCTGGCTTAGTGGTCACATATTCTTCCAGTTTCTGCCAGTCATGGAAGCTCTGCATCTCTCCAACCATTCTAAATGAAGCCTTGCTGGATAAAGTATTCTTGGCTGCATGTTCTTCTCATTTAGTACCCTGAATATGTCTTGCCAGCCCTTTCTGGCTTGCCACGTCTCTGTGGATAGGTCTGACGTTATTTGGATGTTCCTCCCTCTGTATGTAAGGGATCTCTTCCCTCTAACTGTCCTTAAGATGGTTTCCTTGGTTCTAAGATTTGCGAGTTTTACTATTACATGCTGGGGCATTGGCCTGTTTTCCTTGATCTTGGGAGGGGTCCTCTCTGCCTCTAGGACAGGAATGTTTGTTTCATTCTCCAGATTAGGGAAGTACTCAGCTATGATTTGCTCAAATATATCTTCTAGTCCTCTCTCTCTCTCCACCCCTTCAGGGATCCCAATAATTCTGACATTGGAACATTTCATGGTGTCACTTATTTCTCTGATTCTCTTTTCATGGAATCTGAGTTGTTTTTCCCTGGCCTCCTCTTCTCCCTTTTTATCTATTAATTGGTCTTCTAGGTCACTAATTAGTTCTTCTGCCTCGCTTACCCTAGCTGTTAGAGTATCTAGATTAGATTGGATCTCATTGATAGCATTTTTAAGTTCAGCCTGATCGGCTCTCATTTCTGCCCTTAGAGAATCTATGTTGCCATTAATAATTTTTCCCTTCTAGCTATTGTCTTCACAATTGCTAGCCTGAATTCCATCTCCAACATCTTGGTTATATCTGAATCCATTTGTAAATCTGTGGCATAGTCATAGTCTCTGAGTCTTTCCTATCTGGGGGTTCTTCCTCCTAGTCATTCTGTTGAGGGGTGGTAGAGGGAATGTATAGAGTCCAAATTACTGACCACAACCCCAGCAAGATGCACTTGTTTTCTAGGTACCTTAGGGTTGTTGGCCTCTTCTTTTCTCAGCCTATCTTCTGGGGGAGGGGCCTACCACGCTGTTACTCAGGCAACCCTGTTTAGGCAGAGTTGCCCTGCCCCTTGTGTGGGGAGGGTGGGCTCAGTGAAAACCGGTTTTGGGGGGTTTTGTTCTCTGGCAGCTTTCCCTGGGGGCTTTCTGTGTCTCTTCCAAGAGTTAGAGCCAAAGAGATCGTTTTCAACCCTCTGCCTCAGAGCAGAGATCACAGTCTACTCTTCAGTGAGCTCTCCAGGCCACACTATCTCCGTTTCTGTCTGTGCTGCTATAAACTGCAGTCCTGGGTTGTTCGTCCCTCAGCAGCATTCCCAGTCCTTGCCTCCAGGTGGGGCACATCTCTGCCCTTTGTGCTTCTAAAACCGCCAGCCGCCCCCAGTTCCCTCGCATGACCCTGCCACTCCAGTTTCCATCTGGGGGGCTGCCCTAAAGTCCTATCCCCACCGCTACCAGTCTGTGAGTCTGTGCCCCATCCCCAGCACAAAAGGCTCTTGCTCACTGGCGGTGTAGGATCCCCATGGCCATGCTCCCTCCCGCTGCTGTTTATCCTCTGATATCTGCCCAGAATCATGGCTCACTGCTTTGTACCTCGAAACCAACTGCCTGCAATATTCTGTTTGTAGAGATCCAGATCTATCTTCTTACATCTCAGATTTCATGGGTGTTCAGAGTGGTCTGGTAAATATCCAGCTCAATTCTGGGGACCGGTTGGAATAGGGTCCCCTACTCCTCTGCCATCTTTTCCCCGATGTTACCATTGTAATTGTTTTGCAGTGCCATGAACCTCCATATGTCCATGTAAGACAGCAAACTTAATCCATAAACGTTTTGTGTGTTCTGCTACTCCACTGACCTGCTGTTCCCCATTTCTCTCTCCCCCACCTCAGGTCTTGCTATTCCCTGAAACACAACAATATTGAAATTAGGCCAATTAATAATCCTGCAATGGCCCTTAAGTTTTTAAGTGAAAGGAAGAGTTACATGTCTCTCACCATAAATCAAAAGCTAGAAATTATTAAGCTCAGTGAGGAATGTGTGTTGAAAGCCAAAAGAGGCCAAAAGTTAGGCCTCTTGTGCTAAACAGTTAGCCAAGTTGTGAATGCAAAGGAAAAGTTCTTGAAGGAAATTAAAAGTGCTACTCCAATGAACACATGAATGATAAGAAAAAGAAGCAGCTTTGTTGCTGATATGGGGAAAGTTTTAGTGGTCTGGATAGAAGATCAAACCAGCCACAACATTCCATTAAGCCAAAGCTTAATCCTGACCAAGTCCCTAACTCTCTTTAATTCTGTGAAGGATGAGAGAGGGGAGGAAGCTGCAGAAGGAAAGTCTGAAGCTAGCAGAGGTTAGTTCATGAGGTTAAGACAAGAAGCCATCTCCATGACATCAGAGTGCAAGGTGAAGCAGCAAGTGCTGATGGAGAAACTATAGCAAATTATCCAGAAGATCTAGCTAAGATAATTAATAAAGGTGGCTACACCAAACAATAGATTTTCAATGGAGATGAAACAGTCTTCTATTGGAAGAAGATGCCATCTAGGACTTTGATAGCTAAAGAGGAGAAATCAATGCCTGCCTTCAAAGCTTCAAAGGATAAGCTGACTCTCTCATTAGGGGCTAATGCAGCTGGTGGCTTGAAGTTGAAGCCAATGCTCATTTGTTGTTCCAAAAATTCTAGGGCCCTTAAGAATTATGCTAAGTCTACTCTGCCTATGCTCTAAATGGAAAAACAAAGCCTGGACGACAGCACATCTATTTACAACATGGTTTACTGAATATTTTAAGCCCACTGTTGAGACCAACTGCTCAGGAAAAAAAAAAATTCCTTTCAGAGTATTCCTGCTCATTGACCAAGCACCTGGTCATGCAAGAACTCTTGGTGGAGAAATGGGCACCTGGGTGGCTCAGTTCGTTGAGCCACTGCCTTCATCCTAGGTCATGATCGTGGAGTCCTGGGATCAAACCCCACATCCGGCTTCTTGCTTGATGGGGAGCCTGCTTCTCCCTCTCTTCCCCACTCATGCTCTCTCTTGCTGTCTCTGTCTCTGTTTCTCTCGCAAATGAATAAATAAAATCTTTTAAAAAACAAAAAACTGTCATAGAAATAAACAATGAGATTAATGTTTTTGTTTTTGTTTTTGTTTTTTAATGCCTGCTAACATAACATTCATTCTGCTGCCCATGGGTCAAGAAGTAATTCTGACTTTCAAGTCTTATTATTTAAGAAATACATTTCATATTAACAAGATTGATAAACCCCTGGCCAGACGTATCAAAAAGAGAAGAGAAATGACCCAAATCAACAAAATCATGAATGAAAGAGGAGCGATCACAACCAACACCAAAGAAATACAAACAATTATAAGAACATATTATGAGCAACTCTATGCCAGCAAATTAGATAACCTGGAAGAAATGGATGCATTCCTAGAGATGTATCAACTACCAAAACTGAACCAGGAAGAAATAGAAAACCTGAACAGACCTATAACCACTAAGGAAATTGAAGCAGTCATCAAAAATCTCCCAAAAAACAAAAGCCCAGGGCCAGATGGCTTCCCAGAGGAATTCTACCAAACATTTCAAGAAGAATTAATACCTATTCTTCTGAAACTGTTCCAAAAAATAGAAATGGAAGGAAAACTTCCAAACTCATTTTATGAGGCCAGCATTACCTTGATCCCAAAACCAGACAAAGACCCCATCAAAAAGGAGAATTACAGACCAATATCCCTGATGAACATGGATACAAAAATTCTCACCAAAATACTAGCCAATAGGATCCAACAGTACATTAAAAGGATTATTCACCACGACCAGGTGGGATTTATCCCTGGGCTGCAAGGTTGGTTCAACATCCGCAAATCAATCAGTGTGATACAATACATTAACAAAAGAAAGAACAAGAATCATATGATCCTCTCAATAGATGCAGAAAAAGCTTTTGACAAAGTACAGCATCCTTTCTTGATCAAAACTCTTCAGAGTATAGGCATAGAGGGTACATACCTCAATATCATAAAAGCCATCTATGAAAAACCTACAGCGAATATCATTCTCAATGGGGAAAAACTGAGAACTTTCCCCCTAAGTTCAGGAACACGGCAGGGATGTCCACTATCACCACTGCTATTCAACATAGTATTGGAAGTCCTAGCCACAGCAATCAGACAACAAAAAGAAATAAAAGGCATCCAAATTGGAAAAGAAGAAGTCAAACTCTCACTCTTTGCAGATGATATGATACTTTATGTGGAAAACCCCAAAGACTCCACCCCAAAACTGCTAGAACTCATACAGGAATTCAGTAAAGTGGCAGGATATAAAATCAATGCACAGAAGTCAGTGGCATTCCTATACACCAACAACAGGACAGAAGAAAGAGAAATTAAGGAGTCAATCCCATTTACAATTGCACCCAAAACCATAAGATACCTAGGAATAAATCTAACCAAAGAGACAAAGGATCTTTACTCAGAAAACTATAAAATACTCATGAAAGAAATTGAGGAAGACACAAGGAAATGGAAAAACGTTCCATGCTCATGGATTGGAAGAACAAATATTGTGAAGATGTCGATGCTACCTAGAGCAATCTACACATTCAATGCCATCCCCATCAAAATACCATCCACTTTTTTCAAAGAAATGGAACAAATAATCCTAAAATTTGTATGGAACCAGAAAAGACCCCGCATAGCCAGAGGAATGTTGAAAAAGAAAAGCAAAGCTGGTGGCATCACAATTCCGGACTTCCAGCTCTATTACAAAGCTGTCATCATCAAGACAGCATGGTACTGGCACAAAAACAGACACATAGATCAATGGAACAGAATAGAGAGCCCAGAAATGGACCCTCAACTCTATGGTCAACTCATCTTTGACAAAGCAGGAAAGAATGTCCAATGGAACAAAGACAGTCTCTTCAACAAATGGTGTTTGGAAAATTGGACAGCCACATGCAGAAGAATGAAACTGGACCATTTCCTTACACCACACACAAAAATAGACTCCAAATGGTTGAAAGACCTCAATGTGAGACAGGAGTCCATCAAAATCCTAAAGGAGAACACAGGCAGCAACCTCTTTGACCTCAGCCGAAGCAACTTCTTCCTAGAAACATGGCAAAAGGCAAGGGAAGCAAGGGCAAAAATGAACTATTGGGACTTCATCAAGATAAAAAGCTTTTGCAAAGCAAAGGAAACAGTCAACAAAACCAAAAGACAACCGACAGAATGGGAGAAGATATTTGCAAATGACATATCAGATAAAGGGCTAGTATCCAAAATCTATAAAGAACTCATCAAACTCAGCACCTAAAGAACAAAGAATCCAATCAAGAAATGGGCAGAAGACATGAACAGACATTTTTCCAAAGAAGACATCCAAATGGCCAACAGACACATGAAAAAGTGCTCAATATCGCTCGGCATCAGGGAAATCCAAATCAAAACCTCAATGAGATACCACCTCACACCAGTCAGAATGGCTAAAATTAACAAGTCAGGAAACGACAGATATTGGCGGGGATGCGGAGAAAGGGGAACCCTCCTACACTGTTGGTGGGAATGCAAGCTGGTGCAGCCACTCTGGAAAACTGTATGGAGGTTCCTCAAAAAGTTGAAAATAGAGCTACCATATGATCCAGCAATTGCACTACTGGGTATTTATCCCAAAGATACAAAAGTAGGGATCCGAAAGGGTACGTGCACCCCGATGTTTATAGCAGCAATGTCCACAATAGCCAAACTGTGGAAAGAGCCAAGATGTCCATCGACAGATGAATGGATAAAGAAGAAGTGGTATATATATACAATGGAATATTATGCAGCCATCAAAAGGAATGAGATCTTGCCATTTGCAACGACGTGGATGGAACTGGAGGGTATTATGTTGAGTGAAATAAGTCAAACAGAGAAAGACATGTATCATATGATCTCACTGATATGAGGAATTCTTAATTGCAGGAAACAAACTGAGGGTTGCTGGAGTGGGGGGTGGGGTGGGAGGGATGGGGTGACTGGGTGATAGACACTGGGGAGGGTATGTGCTCTGGTAAGGGCTGTGAATTGTGCAAGACTGTTGAATCTCAGATCTGTACCTCTGAAACAAATAATGCAATATATGTTAAGAAAAAAAAAAAGAAGAAGAAGAAGAAGGTAGCGGGAGGGGAAGAATGAAGCGGGGGAAATCAGAGGGGTAGACGAAACATGAGAGACGATGGACTCTGAAAAACAAACAGGGTTCTAGAGGGGAGGGGGGAGGGAGGATGGGTTAGCCTGGTGGTGGGTATTGAGGAGGGCACATTCTGCATGGAGCACTGGGTGTTATGCACAAACAATGAATCATGGAACACTTCATCTAAAACTAATGATGTAATGTATGGGGATTAACATAAGAATAAAAAAAAAGGATTCTACAAAGTGCACCTCAAAAAAAAAATAAAAGAAATACATTTCCTAAGGCTATAGCTGCCATAGATAGTGATTTCTTTGATGGATCTGGGCAAAGTAAATTGAAAACCTCCTGGAAAGACTTTGCCATTCTTGATGACTTTAAGAACATTTGTGATTCAGAAGAAGAGGTCAAAATATCAATGTTAATGGGAATTAGGAAGAAGTTGATTCCCACCTTCATGGATGACTTTGAGGAACTCAAGACTTCCGTGGAGGAAGGAACTGCAGATGTGGTGGAAACAGCAAGAAAACTAGAAACAGAAGTGGAGCCTGAAGATGTGACCGAATTCCTGCCATCTCATGATAAAATTTGAATGTATGAGGAATTGCTTCTAATGAATGAGCAGAGAAAGTGGTTTCTTGAGATAGAATCTACTACTGGTGATGATGCTGTGAAGATTGTTGAAATGACAACAAAGGATTTTTGTTGTCAAAGGAATATTACACAAACTTAGTTGATAAAATAGTGGCAGGGTTTGAGAGGCTTGACTCCAATTCTGAAAGATATTGTACTGTGGATAAAATGCTATCAAACAGCATTGCATGCTATAGTAAAATCAATCGTGAAAGGAAGAATCAGTTGGATGTAGCAAACTTCATTGTCTTATTTTAAGAATTGCCACAGCCACCCAACCTCCAGCAACCGCCAGCCTGGTCAGTCAGTAGCCATCAACATGGAAGCAAGACCCTGCATCATCAAAAAGCTCAGAGGAAGATTAGTATTTTTTACCAATAAAGTATTTTTAATTAAGGAATGTACATGTTTTTTTAGACACAATGATATTGTACACTAAATAGACTACAGTAAAATATAAAAATGACTTTTATTTGCACTAGGAAAGCAAAAAGTTCTTTTGACTTGCTTATTGCAATATTCACTTTATTGTGATGGTCTGGAACCAAATCCACAATATTTCTGAGATATATCTGTATTTCTTTTCCTTACCTAGTTGCTCTCACTAGGACTTCTAGTACTGTACTGAATGTAAGTAACAAAAGTGGACATTCTTGTCACATTCTTTTTTTTTTTTAAGATTTATTTATTTATTTGAGAGAGCAAGAACGAGAGAGAGAGAGAGTACATGAGAGGGGGGAGGGTTAGAGGGAGAAGCAAGCTCCTCGCCGAGCAGGGAGCCCGATGCGGGACTCGATCCAGGGACTCCAGGATCATGACCTGAGCCGAAGGCAGTCGCTCAACCAACTGAGCCACCCAGGCGCCCTCTTGTCACATTCTTGATCTTAGAGCTCTACACAATTGAATAGGATATTGGTTGTGGGCTTGTCATATATGGACTTTATTATGTATATTCACTCTATACCAAATAGTTGAGAATTTTTATGATGAGAAGGTGTTGTATTTTTATCAAATGCTTTTTCTTCCATCTATTGAGATGATCATATGATTTTTTATTCATTCTGTTTATGTGATGTATCTATCACATTTACTGATTTGTACATATTGAACCGTCCTTGCATCCCAGAATAAATCTTAATTGATCAAGGTGTATGCTACTTTTAATGTGCTGTTTAATTTTGCTAATATTTTGTTGAAGATTTTTGCATGTATGCACATAAAGAATACTGGCCTGTAATTTTCTTTTCCTATAGTGGCTTTGTCTGGCTCTAGTATTTAGTAATGCTGCCCTCATAAAATGATTTTGAAAGTATTCCCTTCTCTTCAACTTTTAGGAAGAGTTTGAGAAGGATTAGTGTTGATTCTTCTTTAAAGGCAAATAATTAAATTATTTCCCACATTCCCTCTCTGTTCTGTGTTTCTTACTTTTATGCATTGCCATTCTTTCTCCACCCCATTTCCTTTTCCCAATCTGTCATGGATGACTTCTCTTCATCTCCCTCCACACGCTATCCATGGCCAAACCCCTATTATCTCTTGTCTGGATTCCTGCAACAGCCGTTTGGCTGTTTCCTAGGGTCATATTCTTCTCCAATCTTCCTGACATATGACTATCTGATTCTCGATATCTAGAATGGGTCACCTCTTTCTCTTACTCCAAAACATTCAAATGTCTCCATGTTACTTACAGAAGAAAACCAGTATTTCTCAACCCAGTGCTCAACTATCTACTAAGTGATCCTAGGCTCTTCCACTCTATAAACACTGTTGAGTTTCAAGTATATGCCAGACTCTATTCTAGGTGTTTGGGATCCACCCTGGAACAAAACAGATTAACACACACACACACACACACCAAACACCCACTCTGTGGAGCTTACATTCTATTTTTCCACTGTTCTGAGAATTCTTCTCACATACCCTTCATTCCAGGCAAACTGATTCACCTGCTGTCTGTCCCAGGCTTCTCCTTTGCTCATTTTTTTTTTACTCTCTCTGGAATATTCTTTTGCCTATTCCTTTATAGCTGTGGTTCTCAACCAGGTGACTTTTTTTTTTTTCCTGTAGGGGACATTTGGCACTGTCTGGAGGCATTTTTTATTTGTCACAACAGGATGGGGACCTACTAGTACCTCATGAGTAAAAGCCTGCAATGCTGCTAAAAATCTTACAGTGTACAGGAGATTCCCTTGGGAATTAGAATAGAGAATGTTCTAGAGAATATAGAGAGTTACCTGGTCCAAAATGTCAATAGTATTGAGGTTGAGAAACTCTGCTATGGATAGAGCCAAGTTATACCCATCCCTCAATGTCAGCTCAAATTTCTCCTTCATGAAATACCCACAGTTCCTTCTTCCATTCCTGTTTGCTCAAAGCTATCTGCTGACCCAGCTGAATTCCCATTTCCCCCGTATGTAGCTTATTAGTGGCACTCATCGCTTTTCATGGGTTATCAGAGTCTACAAGGGTGGATTTATACCTGATTCTTCTGAGTTCTCAGTCTGGAGCTTAGTCCACAGAAGAAGGTACCCACATATTTGTTATGTGTGAGTGGGGAATACCCAACGTCTGTCTCTTCTCCCAGACTTTAGTTCCTAGGAATTAAGCAGCCTGAAAGCTCCCACTTCAGAGGGAAATCTGCCGGGCCCCTTCCAGCCATACCTGGCAGAGATTCAACTGGCATCAAGCCACAAGAAAGACTGCCTCTACCAGTCTAAAGGAAAGAGGCCAGTGGAAAAAGAAACTAAACAAACATGGCAAGAAATATGACTCTGTGTGCAAACAGAGGTTCCCTACAAAAATAACTGAAAGCAGGAAGGACATTTGGTTGGATGGGAGCTTGACCAGTTTTATAAATGGGTTAGAATAACTAGTAACCTCAGCTGCCTTTGAAGTCACAGCCCTAACAGTGCAGAAACCAGGAGCCACATGCAGCCACAGCCAGGCGTGGCTCCCAGCCAAAGAGTTCTGTGATGTCACTGGGCCATCACCCGATGAAGGCCTGAGCACAGACACATTGCTGCTGCAGGGTTCAGAACTGTGTGTCAACCATCACTCATTAACTCAACTTTTCCTGTCTAAGTCCTTGAGCTGTCTGGGAGGCTGAAGTGTCTTGGCAGGCCTAGGAAACTGCTGGATCTAAAGGAAATGGCTCAGTTATCTCAGGCATCTCCTGAATCCAAATGTGCCAGCTTCAGTCTCCTCCTCTTGAGCTGCTCAGAGCAGGGAGCTCTGCTATGCACCATTTTTTATCTGTCTGGCAGCTGAAACGGCAAAAAAGTGTGTGGAGTCCCAGCTCTGAGTCCCTAAAAGTAGGCACAAGGGAGCTTTGGGGCTTTTGCAAAAGGAGTTTGAAGTCAGGTGGAGATGAAGAAAATCACTCAAAGCTGCAGCCAATCCCCAAAGACACAGAGCATTTGGTGAGCACTTTACTGCTACATCTATTCCACCTGGGAGTATCTGTCACTCAACCAACTTAATGCAGAATGGACCTTACAATTAATATAATAGCATAACCAACCAACCAAGTTAGTTCTCTTATCCACTACCTAACCCTCTGTTTCTACATGCTGTAATTCATGCTTTGTGGTGCAGTTGGATGTTAGGAAACAGTGAGTCAGGAGGAGCTCTGTTGATGTTTTTTTCCCTTACCCAGGATTCTGGAGGTTTGAGCAGAAAGCAGGGGGATGATGTGCTTTCCAGAGAGGGAATGTTAGTATGGTGCCCCAGGCTCCAACTCTTGGCTCTAAACTGGCCTTTCAAACAGAAATACAATACCAGCCACAAACACAAACCGCACACGTAATTTCAAATTTTCTAGTAGCTACATTGAAAACACATAAAAATAATTAAATTAATTCTAATAAAATATTTCATTAAATTCAACATATCTGAAATAGTATCATTTTAACATGTAATCAACATTAATAGTATTATCAATAGAATAATTTGTGTTCTTTTTATCATACTATGCCTTTGAAATTCATTGTGTATTTTATACTTACAGAATATCTCAGTTTTAACAAGCCATATTTCAAATACTCATCTACAGGGTGGATCTAGAATAATTCAGGACTTTCACAAGTCATCAAATGGTGCCCAGACACTAATGTATCACGTTATACAACAGGGGGCTAAAATAGCACTTGAAATATAATGAGATGGAGAATTTTTTTTTTAATTTACAAAACTCCCCCCAAGGGGAACACATACCACATATGGTTGAGAGAAATACTTTGAAGAGCTTACTGTGGCCAGGATGAGGGTAAGGGATGAAAGTGGGAAACCCCCATGGAGAATGTTGGGGTAATAATAGATTGAGAGCTGAACTTGAACCTCTCAGGGATTTCACTGACACTTGAAACTAAGAGCAACATTTAATTATTTTTCTAGGACCAAGACAGAGGACACAGGGAGATATAACAATAGTGACTCATTTTATTACTGAAGAAATTATAACAACTTCAATGTCTAATGAGAGGAAATTGTGAACCCACATGAAAGTGTATTTTACTGTGATGAAAACACTATTTAGAAACATGGGGATGTACCTAATATAAAATTTTTCAGTGGAAGAGAAAAGCATATAAAGTGTAATTGCATGTACAAGTTGATCTATATTTAATAAATGCAAAAAAAGAAATGCACCAAAATGTTGCCATTGTTTTTACTAAGAAATAGCATTATGCGTTATTTTTCTGGACTTTCCAATGCTTTCCTAATAAACACATATTACCTTGAGAATTAGGACAAAAGGATAAAATAAAAAACAAATTCAGTGATTCACTTGTCAGAATTCCCCCACTTATATAGCCACGTAGATACATGTATGTTTGTACTGTGTATGTCTGCATAAGTATGCAAGTATGTGTGTGCATGTGTGTACTTGAGTATCTGTATATCTTCCTGAACCATCTCCTGAGCCTAATCCCAGAATAATGCTCAGCAGATCTGGAGAAAGGCAACCTTCTTCCACTTGAACATATTTCCTTGAATTCTGTTAAATTGGCTAAAATTTCTGAAGTCATTCCAGACTCATTTCTAATCCCCACACCCCCACTTGATTTTTTGAGAGACTATATCTCTCATGAACATTTCCAGCTAAGTGTAGAATGGTTTTATCCTTCACTTTATGTGTAAATAAGAAAATAAATCACCTCTGAACTCCAAGTTCTCAACCCAGAGGCAAAGAACTCAAGATGATTATGCAGAAAAAAAAAATTAAGCCACATCACTGTCATGACATCTAATCATATCAGGCCGACTGCACAGCTTTTTAGAGGGTCATTTTTCAATTGCCTGTTTTATATTATAGGGTTAAGAGGAAGAAAGAAAGCTGACAGTAAATTGAAAGTAGAAATTTTAAGCTATTCAAAAAAAATGTCCCCTAGTAATGATAAAAAAAATGTTTGATCATTAAATATTTATGGCTGCAACATATTCAGCTAAGAGATATATGCTAAAAAGATAAGAGTCTGTAACAGAAAATCATATATTGTGAGAAATCTCTTTTTCCAGCAGTATGGCATATTGGATACCCTGAATAACTCACCCAAATAAAATAACTCATATACTGGATAAGAAATCTCTCTCTTTTTTTTGCTTAGCCGACCAAGCCACCCAGGCACTCCAAGAGGTGAGTATTCTCAATACCACCTTCCCTTCAGCTGGATCTTCAGTTTTACTATATTTTTTAAATTTTATTTTATTTTATTGTGTTAAGTTAGTCACCATACAGTACATCATTAGTTTTTGATATAGTGATCCATGATTCATTGTTTTCTTATAACACACAGTGCTCCATGCAGTACATGCCCTCCTTAATACCTATCACCGGGCTAGCCCATCCCCCATCCCCCTCCCCTCTAAAACCCTCAGTTTGTTTCTCAAAGCCCATAGTCTCTCATAGTTTGTCTCTCCCTCTGATTCTCCCCCCCCCATTTTTCCTTTCCTTCTCCTAATGTCGTCCATGCTATTCCTTATATTCCACAAATAAGTGAAACCATATGATAATTGACTTTCTCTGCTTGACTTATTTCACTTAGCATAATCTCCTCCAGTCCCATCCATGTTGATGTAAAAGTTGTGTATTCATCCTTTCTGATGGCTGAGTAATATTCCATTGTATATATGGACCACATCTGCTTTATCCATTCATCTGTTGAAGGGCATCTCGGCTCTTTCCACAGTTTGGCTATTGCGGACATTGCTGCTATGAACATTGGGGTGCATACGGCCCTTCTTTTCACTATATCTGTGTCTTCAGGGTAAAGACCCAGGAGTGCAATTGCTGGGTCATAGGGTAGCTCCATTTTTAATTTTTTGAGGAACATCCACACTGTTTTCCAAAGTGGCTGTACCAACTTGCATTCCCACCAACAGTGTAAGAGGGTTCCCCTTTCTCTAAACCCTCTCCAACATTTGTTTTTGCTTGCCTTGTCAATTTCTGCCATTCTAACTGGTGTAAGGTGGTATCTCAATGTGGTTTTGATTTGAATTTCCCTGATGGCTAATGATGATGAACATCTTTTCATGTGTCTGTTAGCCATTTGCATCTCTTCTTTTGAGAAGTGTCTGTTCATGTCTTCTGCCCATTTTTTGACTTCATTATTTGTTTTTTGGGTGTTGAGTTTGAGTTCTTTATAGATCTTGGAAAGCATACCTTTGTCTGTAGTGTCATTTGCAAATATCTTCTCCCATTCTGTGGGTTGCTTCTTTCTTTTGTTGACTGTTTCCTTTGCTGTGCAGAAGCTTTTTATCTTGATAAGAAATCTTTTAAAGTCCTTTTTGAACATTAAGCTTGTGTAAAGTACATGCCAATCTCCAAAGTGAAGTGAAACCAGGAACTTGAAGTGCCAAAGCCGGCATCCTTCCTGGAAAATTTTGGCAAAACCTAGAATCCTTGAGCTTGTACTTTAATGATTGCACCAGTACAAGGGACAGAAAGTAAAGTCTGGAGCACACCCCAGATAGGGACTGAAATTGAGATTCTCATAAAAAGCTTGGACTCACAGTGAAGCCCCTCTGTGCAGAAGGGCACAGCAGGGAAACCGACTCTCAGTCCTAGGGTTAGAAGGAAAAAAAAGTAAAGTAATCCCCTGGGAATTCATAACCACAAATTGAACTTCACATGGATTTGGTATCCTATTACCTATGTAGTCTGAAAAAATCTCAAAAGGAAAAGTTAACTTGAGGTGGTTATTGGTTAGTATTGCTTCAAGGTGATTGGCCACATCAACATCAACCCAGGCCTCAAAGAATCTCCATAGATAAATTTCTAGTAAAAATGAACAGTTCACAGTTAAAAAAATAACAAAACACAAGAAAATAAGGCATATTCTAATGCCCTTAAAGAATGAGTTAGTTTTATGGACAAATCCTCCCAATGAAAAAAGAGAAAAAAAATTCGGCCTAAAAAAAACATGGGGATAATCTCTTGCAACAGCACAGAATTGGTTAGAAGAATAAATACTCTCCACAAAAGTATTTTTCCCAAGAAAAGAGAAACAGTTTTGAGGGTATAGATGGGGTGCAATAATAAGAATGTATGTTTAAGATGCTTGTGGAGCATTCAAGTGAGAATGTCCAGTAGCAGCAGGAAATAAGAGACTAAAGCTCAGGGGAGAGTCTGGGACTAGAGATATGGCTGTAGAAGTTGAGGGCATAAAGAAAATATGGAAGTCAGAAGGATTTGGCACGGTATTTTTCAAGGTCTGAAAGAAAAAGTAAAAACCTGTGAACTCAGAATCCTATACCCAGGGAAAATGACCTTTAGGAATAAAGGGAAAATCAAGACATTCTCAGAAGGGAAATAAAACAAATTTGTCACCAACACACCTACCCTAAAGAATGGCTAAAAGATGTTCTGTAAACAGAAAGGAAATATAAAAGAAGGAACCTTGGAATATCAGGATGCAAAAAAGAACATAAGCCAAAATATGGGTAAATACAAGAAGCTCTCTTTCTCTTGAGTTTCTAAATTATGTTTGATGGTTGGAGCAAAAATTATAGCACTGTCTGATTTGGTTCAAAAAATATTTGTAAAGGCATCAAAGATTTGACAAGAAAGCAAGGTATTGTCAAGATATCTAAAATATGTATCTTGGGATAGAGGTTAATGAACATAAAAACAATTAAAGGTCTTACCTTCTATCTACTCAGAGTTTAAGAATAAGACAATAGGGGTATGGAAAATGTTCTACAGGTAAAAGCTGAGAATTTTCCAGAATTATTGAAATACACCAATGCTTAAGAAGTCCAAAAAATATACCCCAAATCAACATCTGGCTTAGTATAGTGTAATTTCAGAACATTGATAAAAAGAGATCTTAACAAGAAGCCAAAGTCATCATCAACAAATAAATAATGCTTAGACTGACTGCTAACCTCTCACAGCAACAATGGAAATAAGAAGATAATGGAATATCTTCAATAAGCCAAAAGAAAAAATAATTGTCAGTATAGAATTCTATAACCAGAATACTACTTTTTTCCCCCCAGAATACCAACTTTCAAAGAGGGAGAACAAACTATTGTGACAAACAAAAATTAAAGGTTTGTCACCAAAACATTCTCAGTAAATTTAATTCTAAAGGTTGTACTTCAGGTAGAATAAAGGCAATCACCGATAGAAGGTCTGAGATCCAAGAAGGAATGGTGAGCAAAGATTCTGGTGAGCATGTAGGTAAATTCAAACAAACATTGACTCTGTCAAACAATAATTATAAAAAGTTGGAAAATAGGCTACAAGTAAAATACTGGTAAACTGTAGTATATGAGTTGGAATGGAGATGATTAGGTTAATGTATTTCAAGGTCTCTATATTATTGAAAAGAAGGGTAAATAATGTAAAAGTACAAATACTTGAAAGTCAAATATGAAAAACAATAAATCAAATAAACACTAACAAAAAATCTGAGTAGTTACATCAATATCACAAAATACAAACTTTAAGGCAAAAGACATTACTAGCAATGAAGAACGTCACTTAAAAATGATAAAAAGTCTCAATTAACCACAATTCTAAATTTATATGCAGTTAATGACACAGCCAGCCTCAAAGTATATGATGTAGAAATTGACAGATCTACAAAGAGAAACTGACAAACCCATATTTATAGTAGGAAATTTTACTCTTCTGTCAGTACTTGGTAAATTAAGGAAACAAAATCAGGAAAGATATAGAATATTGGAACAGCACAATAAATAATATCCATTGTTTAAATGGACAGCATGTAACTTTCAAACACGTATTAAACATTTATGAAAATTTATCACATGTTGGACTTCAGTGCATTTTAAAGAATTGGTATATCATATAGCCCAAATTTAATGGCCACAGTGTACTTAAACTATAAATGAATGACACAAATAAGACAAAATCACATGCTATTTACAAAGTTGGAAATAAAACGATAAAAAATATATACCATGGAAACACTAACCAAAGGTGGCTGGAGAGGTTATGTTGATATTAGAAAAAGTAGTATTTAGGGCAAGAAGTATTACTAGATAAAGAGGGACATTTCATAATGATAAAAGGGTAAATTCAATAGGACAACATGGAAATCATAAATTGATATACATCTAACAGCTTCAAAATATAAAAAGCAAATGACATATTAAGGAGGGCACATGTTGTGATGTGCACTGGGTATTATATGTAACTAATGACTATTATAGTAACATTTAAACTAATGATACAGTGGCTAACTGAACATAATAAAAAAATTTTAAAAATTTTAAAAAAGCAAATGACAGAGCTAAAAAGAGAAATCGATTTTCCAGTCATAATTGGGAATTGCTTTCATGAGTATACAGTTTAATGGATTTATACACAGTGAACACACCCAGTTCAAAAAAGAACATTTTGTACCACAGAAGCCTCTCTAAAACCCCTCCTTAGTCAACTCTCCCTCCCTTGACTTTTTTAATGGACATTATTTCTCAGAGCAATTTTAGATTCACAGCAAAAGGGAAGGTACAGAGAATTCCAATATACCCCCTTGTCCCACACATTCATAACACATTCATTATCAACATTCCCCACCCCACAGAGTGACACATTTGTTACAATCAATAAACCTTAATTAATTAATGCATCATTATCACCCAAATCCATTATTAACCTAAGGATTCACTCTTGGTTCTGCAGGTATGGACAAATGTATAATGACATGTATCCCCCATTATAGTATCATACAGGATAGTTTCACTGTCCCTAAAATCTTCTGTGCTCTGCCCATTCATCCCTTCCTCCCCTCTAACTCCTAGAAACCACTGCTCCATTGTTTTTTACTGTCTTCATTATTTTGCCTTTCCCCAAATATCATATAGTTGGGATCACACAGTATATAGACTTTTCAGATTGGCTTCTTTCACTTAGTCATATACATTTAAGTTTCCTTCATGTCTTTTTATAGCTCGATAGCTCATTTCTTTTTAGCACTGGATAATATTCCATTATCTAGATGTACTACAATTTATTTATTCATTCACCTACTGAAGGACATCTTAATTGATTCAAAATTTTGGAAATTTTTTTTAAAGATTTTATTTATTTATTTGACAGAGAGAGATAGCAAGAGCAGGAACACAAGCAGGGGGAGTGGGAGAGGGAGAAGCAGGCTTCCCGCTGAGCCGGGAGCCCGATGCGGGACTCGATCCCAGGACCCTGGGATCATGACCTGAGCCGAAGGCAGTCGCTTAACCAACTGAGCCACCCAGGCGCCCGGAAATTTTTAATAAAGCTGCTATAAACATCAATGTGCAGGTATTTGGGTAGAATGATTGGGGGTTTTAACACTCTCTCTCTCAGTGCCTGATAGACCAAACAGGTAAAAATATCAGCAAGAATATAGTAAATTTAAACAATATGATTAACCAAGTTGATCCAATTGACTTGTGTAGTACACAAAATCTGACAATTATATACTATGGATTCTTTTCAAGAGCACATGGAACATTGATCAGGATGGACTACATGCTAGGCCATAAAGCAAGCCTCAACAAATTTCAAAGGATTGAAATCACACAAAATATGGAATTAAACCAGAAATCAAGTTATTTTAAGGTCATTAGAAAATACCCCAAAATGACAAGAGATCATTGTACATACACCTTTGTTGGGTACTAGCTATTTTGTCCCTAAGAACGCTACGTTTTATTAATATCTCATAACTTCCTCAGAGATTTATCCTGCATCACACCACAATGGCCATTTGACCCCAAGCCTCTGTGCCCCAAAAGGAGTACCAACGCCAAGACTGCCCTTTAGAAGAGCCCTTGTCCCACTATCTATTTCAGTCACCGGCTGGGAGCTACCCTAAGAAAAGCATGCAATCAGTTACCACTGCTTTGCTCAGACATTGGCCAGGAAGTTTCTCCAAGAACAGTATGACCTTGGCTTAAAAACCAGGGTAGATCCTGAGGGAGATAATAGCTGGCAGCTGGCAGATGACCATACTCAGAGCAATTGGTCAGGTTCTTTCTTGAAGGGTTATCCAATTGGCACTCTCCATGTCTGCCACAGCTTATACTGGAAAAGAAGAAAGGTTGAAAAATCAATAATCCAAGTATCCATACAAGATGCTAGAAGAACACTGGAAAATAAGCACAAATAAAATAAAGGGATGAAATAATAAAGATAAGAGCAGGAGACCATGAAATAGAAAGCACATGAACAAGAGAGAAAATCCACAAAGTCAAAAATAAGTTCTTTGGAAAGGCTTAATAAAATTGATGGCCCCTAGCAAGACTCATCAAGAAAAAAGAGAAAAAGATAGAGAAAGAGAAGATAAATTGTGAATATCAAGATTCAATATATACTAAAAAGGTAATAAAATGATATTATGAACAATTTTATGCCAAGACATTTGACCACTTAGATGAAATGGACAGACTCCTTGAAAAGCACAACTTACTGAAACAGTTACACACACATACACAAAAGCAAAGTGAAGTAGTCCTATATCTGTCAAAGTAATTGAATCCATAGTTTAAAACCTTTCCACAAAGAAAACTCTAGTCCCAGATGGCATCACTGGTAAATTCCCCCACACATTTAAGGAAGAAATCATACCCCTCTTAGACAAACTCTGTAGAGAACCAGGGGGTGAGGCAACACTTTCCAACTTGTTTTATGAGGCCCTGGGACCATAATCTGTCAAAGATATTACAGTAAAATTATAGGCTGATTTTTCTGTCAGACTAAGACAAACAAAATCAAATCAAATCAAATCAAATCCAGCAAGTGTGGTTTATCCCAGGAATGCAAGATTGATGCATTCAAAATCAACCTATGCAATTCACCACACTAACAGAATAAAGGATAAATATATAATCAACTCTGTAAATTCAGAAAAAGTATTTGATAAAATTCCATACTCACTCATAATAATAATAATAATAATAAAAACCCTCGGTGGACTAGAACTAGAAGGATACTTCCTTAAACTGATAAAGGGACTATCTGAAAACCTCCCACTAACAATATACATAAAGTCAGAATGTCAAACACTTGCCCCTGATTTTCAGACTGAACCAGACAAAGATGTCCACAATTGTCACTTCTGTCAACTTTGTGTCAGTGGTTAATCTCTGTAGTGTGGCTAGAAAAATAAAGGTATAAAGTTTCCATAGAAAAATGCAAAACTCATTTGAAAATAATATTTATATACATAAAATATTCAAAACAATCTACAAACTTAGAATAATGGCTGAATTCAGCAAGGTTATTCGACACATGATTAATATAGAAAAATTAAATTATCTAGAAAGTAGTGTCAATATTCTAAAACTTGTCTCGGAGTCTTCCTACCCTTGGCAATGCATTTTCTCCATTCAGGTGATTTTCTTAGTACAGATGGGAGAAAAAATGGCAAGAGCAACTTCTGCATTCCTTGGAGGAGGGTGAAGGGTGCTCCCAAAGGGGGAGCAGTCTTTTGTTTAAGGGAATAAATCTTTAGAGTGCTGTTGGTTAGGAAAGGTAAGATCCAAGGTATTGACTACAATGGAGAGATGCAGTAAAAGTGAATTAAAGTTCTGTTGATAGTAATATGAGGCTAGTTTCTGTGAGGTGGAGTATGATCTAATTTCAAATGATTTTCAGTTCTCTCTGGAAAAAGGGCAAAAAAGATAGTAGAAATGACCCTGGGTAAGGAAAGTAGACTCCACAAATATGGAGAGACTCAGGACCTGAAGAGAGAGTATTTCGAGTTGTTTCCAATTTTGTATCTTAATTCCTCTCCATTTTCCTCCAATGGCTTCAGCAAACCTTTAGTAACTACTAAATTAGTCAGATTTATTTTAGTATTTTCTTGGGAAATAAAGGAGAGTCTGTGATCATGTTGGTGAGTCAGCTGGATCGCAGAAAGACAGAAGGCAATAGAGAGGTATAGGGAGGAGACCAGGGAGAGAACCAACCCAAGAGCCAGATGTGGTCTAGAAGAAGCCAATAACTGGGGTTTGCAATTGACACACACTCTCTGGGAATTAGAAATATTTAGGAGGGGACTGGGTTTATTAGCACCAAATATGCGATATGGACTCAGATTATTTCATTTGGATATCCAAAAAATGGTGACCCCCCTCAGTTATTTATAGAATCGAAGACATTCAGGTTATGCTTTATTACTATATCAATAATAAATAACATTTGTGTGAAGATATAACATGACCTGATTTGCAAAGCATTTTCACTTTTTTATTATATTATTTCACAGGTAATTCTTTACTGTTTTACTTTCCAAACCTATCCCCATATTTGGAAGAGACAATATATTTTTTCTTAAATAATATACTTAATGGTATTTAAACAGGACCTAACATCATTTTAAAATAAAGCTATACAGTGATTTATTTACAATTATTAAATAATTCATTCTTTCTACAATAAAGCAAACATCTCAGGTCATTTGAAATAGGGTTGTGTTAAATTGAATTTGTCCCCAATCTTTCAGGAACATCTTTATTAGAGAGCCTTGCTGATATCTCTAGTGGCATAGGCCAGATGGTCTTCTGAGCCTCCTCCTCGCAGATCTGACGGGGTGTGGAAGTGGAATAGAGTGAATAAAGAGAAGCTTAGAAAGACTCCTGGGCCAAAAGTGAAATGCAGCAAATATCCCACTTCCCCCAGCAGATGTGAACCTGTGATCTCTATGGCAGCACTGTTTATGATGAGCAGAGGCATCATTAAATGGCATTTGCTTTATCAGTGTATAACCTCATCTGGTTTTTCTTCCCCTCAACTGAAGCTAATTGCTCGGTTCTCTTTCCCTCAACAAAGTGTTCATCCTCTACATTAACTACAAAAGTACTTTCAAAGTTTTGCCTGATGCAGCCCACAGCAACCAAGGAAAGAAGTTCCGTTCGTGAGCAGGAGGTTGGGGACCTCTAAAATTTTTTTCTGGGATAAGGCTAGCATCAAAGTATCATTTTTGAAAAGTTAAAAAACATGACTCTCATACAAGTAGCAAATGAACATACTTCAAAAATTTACTCATTAATGAAGGAACTAGCAGAATGATAAATAAAACTGGTTCAAAGAGAATTGGAGATACCGAGCAAATACAGGTATTGAAGGAAATAATGCTGTAATAAGATTGTTACATTAGATATAAAGCTGGTTACTAGGGCAATAAAACCCTAATGTTTGTCACTACATTTTCTAAAGGAGAAAAATCATGTGCATCTCTACTGGGCAAAAATCACTTCCACCTTATAAGTCTACAGGTTAACATCTGATTTCACAGAATTTGAGTCCTAACCAATACTACATAGTAAGTGAAACAAAGGTATAACTCCCCTAGGCAATACTTGAGTATCACAACAAAGGCACGTGATCATCCTTTTACTTTATATCCACGTTAGGGTATTTTTTTCTCAACACTTAAAATTCATAATAGAATGAATAAAATAAACTTGAAGTATATGCTTGTAAGCATTTAGCCTTTTCAATCTATAAATGGCAACAAGTTTCACCAGGATTTATGTTTTTATTGGCGTGTTTGTTTGATCGCTTATTTAATTTTGCAATAAGCAGAGACTCCAAGGCTCTTGCTCTCCCCAGAGGACACACTCTTTATGGAAATATCTGATCTTCTTTCCTTTGCTATTACTGATGTCTTTAGGGAGGAAAGACCCTGCCAGAAAGTGTACAGAGTTCAGAATATTCAGACCTTTCCCTAAACTGGACAGCCAGATTTAAAGAACTTGATTATTATGTCCTTAAAAAAAAATACAGGAACAAACCTTCAGGAAAAGAGGTTAGGCCAACTCAGAAAAAAAAAAAGGAAAGGAGAGGAGAGGAGAGGAGAGGAAAGGAAAGGAAAGGAGAAGGAGAAGGAGAAGGAAAGGAAAAGGGGAAGGGGAGAAAAAGGGAAGAGGAAGGGAAGGGAGGGGGAAAGCTTATTCTTGAAAGGAATGGAAGTGCATTTGACTTTCTGTAGGAATTTACCTATCAAAATTTACTAGGAAAAGTAATTATGAAAAGGCAAACAGATGCTGGGATAGCCCTGGGGATGTGAGCATGCTTCAGTCCTTGTCTGTTGCTACAGGAGTGAGGGGGCAGTTACATGGGAAGGTCCATGATGAAGTATATGGGGGAACCATCCCTTGCTCAGACTTGGGCAGAAAGGGGCTCTGAACACTGAATGCCAATTACACAGGGAGATCACAAGCAAGAGAGAACACACCAAGGCAGAATGCAGCACTTGAATGAATCAGAGAGATAAGGAGTCATAGGACCATGCAGCCAGTCCCATTAGCCCATGAAACAGGCAGCCAAAACATCTTGTAGAGATATTTGGAAGGAAGTTGAAGGCTACCATAAAAATCAACAAATGAAAGTTGATGTTCAGTGACTACTTCATGTCCAGGCTGGTTTGGAATTTTCAGTCTGAAGCCACGAATGCTAACATCAGTATTGCAAGTCACATCGCCTACGTGTCATGAGCCCTGTGGGGGCTGTGGGGAACCACAATCCCTATTCCATTGAAGGTGGGCAGCCACTTCCCAGAGCTGCAGATTGCTGCCGTGAGAGAACAATGGCCTCGTGTTGCCAAGTCTTCAGAATGTTTTTAAGCTGGAATCTTAATTCGCATGGGCAATCTCCTGGTTTTAACTTTGACTCCGTTTTTTTGAAATGTCAGTGAAAGGCTAACAAAGCACATCTATAAGCCAACACTTTGTGACCTCTGCATTGATGGCTGCCTTTCTTCTCATATCCAATATCGCTGATGCTCTATAAAAATCCCTCTTTCAGACCATCTGATCTCCTTCCCTGGATGCCTCATCCCCAGATTAACTCTTTCTGACTTGCTTCTTTGGATGGAAAACTCTCTGCCAAACTTTTATTTAGCCTCTCCTTAGATTTGCCTTTCAAATCATTTTTCTTGGCTTAATCCATTGCAGTCTTTTAACGAGCGATGCTCTACCTCTGTTTGACCTTGGTATCCAGAGAATACACCCCAGTATGGGTCTGGCCTCCCTACTACCACTTGTATGAACAGAGATTCTGAGCTAGAGCATATCTGTGACTCTGTGAGCATGTGTGTATGTGTGTGTGAGAGAGAGAAAGAGATGGAGGGATAAGGAGGGGGAGAAAGAGAGAGAGAGAGAGAGAAGTAATAAGAACACTGGATTGAGTTGAGAGAAAGGGATTTGTTCCAACACACAGATGGGATATGAATAGCATGGAACATTGAGAATTCAAACTTGACAAATTAAGACTATTCCCTTAGCCACACTGGTTAATAATTACTAGCAGTGGCTCTCAACCCTGGCTTCATATTACAATTACTTAGGAAGGCTTTATAACATACAAATGATTGGGCACCACCCCCAGAGACTCTGATGCAATTTGTCTGCATTATATGATTTGGCATCAGTACTTTTTAAAAGTTCTCCAGTGATCTTAATGTGCAGCAGGGTTACAAACCACTGAGTGAGAAAAAGCCACAGAGCATAATGGTTCAGAAGGTGGACTTTAAAACCAGCTTTGAAGTGAGCTTCAGTTCCAATTTTCTCATCCAGTAGCTATGTGACCTCAGCTAATGTGCCTAGGATGTCTAAGACTCACATAGTCATGTAAAACACAGAAACAAATGCCTACTTCATGAAGCTGGATAAATGAGGCACTGTTTGTAAAGTGCTTAGCAAGTGTAGGATGAATGTTGGCTGTTATTATTATTGGCATGTGTGAGGGAGACCTGCTGTTCTCATTGATGACCATTGATTATTTAACAATCTTTTAAATAATCTTGTTAGATAAAAAGAACTTGTTAAACACTCATATCAAAATCCTACTGGAGATATGTGTATGTGTATGTGTGTATGTGTGTATATATATATATACAAGTGTGTATGTGTATATATGTGTATGTGTATATATGTGTGATATATATCACACATATATGTGTACTCATATATGTACACATGTATATATGTACTCTTAATACACACATACATGTGTGTGTGTGTATATATATATATACATATGTACTCATTCATATTGTTTCAACAAATCATTTTGATGATGACATAGAGATTGCAGCTGAAGAAGTCCTTCAAGCATTGTAACATGTGGACACCTGGTCAGAATAGGCTCTTCCCACCCATTATAATCATGTGCAAGGAGATACCCTAAGAAATACATATGGCTATTATGTATATGATAACATATTGAGCCATCCTAGAAATCTAACAAATTCAAATTAAAACAATAGTGAAATGCATTTGTGGTCTATCAGATTGGCAAAGACTTTTTAACAGCAGCACGAAGAAATTTTTAATTTTATGTACTGATAGAATAGTAAATTGGTGTGCAATTCTTAGAGAAAAATGTAGTGATATGTATTAAAAGAGCTAAAAATATAAATATCACTCGGTTCAACAATATCATTTCTAGAAATTAATCTTAAAGGAAAATAATTGTTTTATATATAATCATCATTATCACAGTACTATTAATAATAGCAAAATGGCTGAAAAACATCTTAAATGCCAACTAGAATATAAATAAATTGTGGTGCATCCATATAATGGAATACTACACTATCATTTAAAAAATCATGCTTTCAAAGATTTCTAAATGACATAGAAAAACACTCACCAAAAACTGTAAGTAGTTAGTATATATCCAAACAGAAAAAATTTTAAGGGAAAAATCCAAAATGTTAGTAATGATTATCTTTGGATAATGGGATTGTGAGACTTCTGTATTTTTTCCAAATTTTCTATAATAAATCTGTATTGTTTTTATAATAAAAGATACATGTTATAAAACTTTTAAATATTATATTGACAAAAGAAAGGAAAGCAAAATAAGCAACTTCCTTGAAAGAATCCTATTTTAATAAAACTTATTTCTGTTCTTTAGACCAATATCACAAGTAATTTCTGTTCCAGAGATTTTGAGATGATGAGAGAATCTCTTGCCAACATCACAGAATTGGTTAGAAAATAAATTCTTTCCACAAAAATATTTTTCCCAAGAAAAGAGAAACAGGTGTGAGAATATGGAGGAAACACAGTAACAAAGATGAATGTTTAAGGTGCTCATGGGGCATCCAAGTAAAGATGCCCAGGGGCAGCAGAAAATAAAGGACTTATACACAAGGGAGAGGTTGAGACTAGAGATACGGCTCAGGAAGTTGAGGGCATCAAGATGAAAGCAAAGGATGTGATGAGTTTACTTAAAAATATGTATGTAAAAGGACTAGATGGTCAAAGACTGAAGTCTGGAGGAAATTATCATTTAAGAAATGGGGATGGGAAAGATAGCAGTGGTGGTAGCATACTTTTAATTTCCTCAAACTCCTCTATAAAAGTAATAAAAGAAAGTTAGGATGGCAAAAACAAAGGCCTATTGACAATATCTACAATATAACTAGGTTGACAAGATGTTCCACAGGTTTCAAAATCCAAGCGGATGCAGACAAACGTTGGCAACTACAAGATCTGCATGGTATTAGCATCTGTACCAAAGGAAGTTGAGGCAAGCAACAGGGTATCTGATGGACCCAGGAACTCCAAAATAACTATCAGTGGCCACTTTGAAAGCTCAGCAGGCCAAAATAGAGAACAGCAGATGAAACTGGATAGGGTTTGCTCATCCCAATATCATATGGGTTGGAGGGGTCTTGAGGAAGGTGTGCAGGGGCTGAAATGGTCTACGAATTCTCCTCAAAACAAAATAGCCAAAACTCCCCTCCAAGTGTCCCATACTGAGGAGAAACTGCTGAAAACAGAATCCAAATGGAGCAGGGCAAGGACAATTGGCACAAAGAAGAAGAAAGTGCAAGTAAGTGTGGGAGAGGGGAATGGAACCAGGAAATATAAGGAAGCAAATTGCCATATTTTTTAATACAATGTAAATCAATAAAAGAGGGAGGTCTGTGAAGTCAGGAGAGCTCTCTTGAACCCAGCTTGCTCTAAAAGTTCGGTTAAACTAATTTCACATTAATATGATCAATAGAAATAATTGAGGTGAAAGAGATAAAGAAGCAGAATAACATCCCTCAGAAAGAATCCCACAAAGACAGAAGAACAATATTACAGAACATTTAAAATGAGCAAAAATATATCAAAAATGGTAAAATATATGGAAGGAAAAAATATATCTGAACCAGCAATCCCAGAAAGGGATAAAACTATCAAAGGATTAGAAATATAGAAAAATCATTTCAGAAGTGAAAACTAAATTAGAAGGAACACAAGAGCACATAAACACAACAGATAGGGAAATAGAACATGAAAAATTAAAATAAAAAATGAAAAGATAAATTGGATTAGACATAAAGTGACGAATATAGAAGATGGGCAAAGAAAATGCAATAAATGAATAATAGGAGTCCCTGCAAAAGAAAATTAAAGTGAGAAAATAGAACAAATACTAAAAACTATAATCCAGGAAAACTTTTCAGAAATAAAAAGAGATTTTAATCTACCTACATATTGATAAGGTACTTCACATGCCTGGGAAAATTGACTCAGATTCATCAATATCAAGATATATTCTAGCAAAATTATTAGACATTAAAGAAAAAGGAAAAAAAATGTTAGTTATCCAGGTAAAAATGAGTCACATAAAAGGGAAAGAAAATGTGATTACTACCAGAAATTTTTATGGCAATACTTTTTTTCTGAGAAGAAAAGGAAGTAATATATTTAAGGTACCCAAGGGAAGAATGTGAGCCAAGGACTTTACATCCAGGCAAAACTTATGTTCAAGTATAAAGGCAGCAGACAAACTGTCACCAGCATGCGAGAACTAACAGAATATTGTTCTCAGGAGTCCTTCTTTAGAATTTACTAGAGAAAGAGCTTTAATCAACCAAAATGTCTTCAAGAGACAGCAGTTTAAATGCTGGCAGTGAGCATTAAATATCTCTTTAAATGTACAGTGAGTACAGAATATATGTTTAAATGTACAATAAACATATATTTAAACATACAGTATTTACTTATTTATGTTTGTATGTATTTATTTATTTATTTTTATTTTTAAAAGATATTTATTTTTAAGTAATCATTATACCCATCGTGGGGCTCAAACTCACAACTCCAAGATCAAGAGTTGCATGCTCTACCAACTGAGCCAGCCAGGTGCCCCAAAATGTACAGTTTAAATCTACAATATATTTAAATGAAAGATATGAGAGCAAAAGCATAAAAGAGCTCTGTGCTCTGACAATGTAGATTATAGGATAACTGTGGAAAAGGAGGAAAGCATATATCAAAAAATGTTTAATTTTGATTGCCTTTAATAATTGTACTGGTAGGGCGCCTGGGTGGCTCAGTTGGTTGAGCGACTGCCTTCGGCTCAGGTCATGATCCTGGAGTCCCGGGATCGAGTCCCGCATCGGGCTCCCTGCTCAGCGGGGGGTCTGCTTCTCCCTCTGACCCTCTTCCCGCTCGTGCTCTCTGTCTCTCATTCTCTCTCTCTCAAATAAATAAATAAAATCTTTAAAAAAAAAATAATTGTACTGGTAAAGTGTTGGGATTGTTATTCTGAAAAGCAAATTAATGACTTCGTAATATCTAATTCTATCATCAGTGTGTCCTTGAGAACCAGGATTCTTAGTTTGGGAACAAATGGATATTAATGTAAAACAAAAAAAGGTAATTATTCTATACTCCTGAATTTGAAAAGGAAGTAACATCCTAAACTCATGAGGTGTTTTTTTAATCTTCTAATACCCTAGTTCTGTCCATTGAAAAGCCCTGAAATGATAGCCTAACCAGTAACAATGAGTGTCACTTAGTTTCCAGCTTGTAGTCTTGGAGAAATGGCTGATTCCAGGCATGGTGCAACAAATGTATGAGACGAACCTGGATAATCATGTCATACAGCAAAAAAGCTACCAAAGACTATTAGGGTTGGTCAAAGAATACAGAAACCAACTTGAAAGGACTCCTACTGACCAAAGGTAGAACAATGTGACCATCAATAAAGATAATCCCTGTCTTCAGTTAAAACACACCAAATATTATTTGTTCCCTGGGTTTATAAAGTGTAACCATTAACCCCCTAAAAAAATACCCTAACCCTAATTAGTTGCCTTTGGAGGATGCTAGGGAATTGACTATTTTGAAAGCCAGTAAATAAAAGGAAGATTTCCAGCTATCATTTTGCCTTCCCTTTGAAAACTCTTCCACTGGGTAATCAAATTGTAAATGAGGGAAAGTTCCCCTCTTGAAAAGTATTCCAGCTAATAAATAAAGAAGAAATGATGAATGGGACGATCACCATTTTGCAATATCTAAAGAAGTGAAGGATATAGGCATTGATTATCAGTGGCTGCTAACAGCATAGACATTAGACATTATATGCCTCTCAGTGAAGAACAAAACACCACCTAAGGGGACACCTAGGAATTAAAACAGACTTAGGAGCTCTATTTTGAAATAAAGCAAACAGGCAGACCTGAACTATAGTTTAGTAAAGTGATAGCATGTGGGTGATAAAATTATAAAGAAAAGTAAGTAAGTGGTAAAGATCAGAGAGTGGGGGGCGCCTGGGTGGCTCAGTTGGTTAAGCGACTGCCTTCGGCTCAGGTCATGATCCTGGAGTCCCAGGATCGAGTCCCGCATCGGGCTCCCTGCTCGGCAGGGAGTCTGCTTCTCCCTCTGACCCTCCTCCCTCTCATGCTCTCTGTCTCTCATTCTCTCTGTCTCAAATAAATAAATAAAATCTTTTAAAAAATATATCAGAGAGTAGTTACTTATAGTGAGAGGTTTGGGACTGATCAGGAAATATGTCTGCCAAGGTCCCATTCCTTGATCTGGATGGTGGTTACAATGGCTAGTGCCATATAGGAGAGAGTGTGTGTGGCTTGAGAAAGAAGAGGGTGGGCAAAGGAATGCTGGCTGGCAAGAGAATCAATACTTAGGGCAAGAGTGGAAGAAGGAAAGGAAACCAGGGGATGGAAGAGGAGTGGACAAAGATGTAGAAGAAAACCAGAATAAAGTGGTCTAGAACCCAAAGGGAAAGAAGGAAGGCATGAGCCACGTGGAGGCCAAATGAAATACGGTGGTTCTCCTGAAGGCCGCTGATCTCCTATATGACCTCACAGTGGCTTCTCACAGGATTGACCACCCACATCTTGAGAAGCTCTCTTTCCCTGACTTAGGTCATGTTCTGGTTCCCGTTCTCACTCTGTAGCCTGGATCTTCATTGGAACATTTTCCTGTTCTGATACTATAAATGTTGGATTTCTTCTGACATTCAGTCATTATTTTCTTTTCCCTTTTGAGGCATTCTCCTGTGCCAATTTCTAATGTTCCCATGACTTTACTATCATATCTAAGGTAGTAAATCTGTGTCTCTACTTCTAAATGTTCTCCTTAGCTCCAACTGCTTGTTGAACATCCCTACGAGGACTCCCATGGCGCTCCAAAGCCAGTATCTAGGAAACCAAATCAGTCAGCTCCCAACTATCATCTCTTCCTGCCTCCCTGGAGTCTATAGATACAGTCACCATGCTTTCTTTCACATGAGTTTGAGATCTTGTGGTCATCCAGGCTTTTCCTTCTCCTTCCTTTCTAAAAAGTGCCCTGTCCCATAAAGTTTGCCCTCAGAATGTCTCATGAACCAACCTGTCTATTTCTCCTGCTACTTCCCCAGTGTAGGATCTCCTAACTGACCCCATCCCACCCCACCCCACCTCCACCCCACTGCAGTCTTACTACAACAACTTTCTGGTCCATTCCATCCTGCCTACCACCAGGCTGCTCTTCCAGAACAGTTATTTTGATTGTAAGGGGAAAGCAGAATTTTCTTCACATTCCTAAAATCACACCAAATAAGTAATTCCTCAACAACTATAACAAACCATCATTCAAATAAAGGAAAACCAGTCATGTGTCATGTATCGTGGCAGATGTGAAATAAATACAATACTCCTGTATGGGCAATAGTTTACTGTTATCAGAAAATTAAACTCCTTCTCCTTGTTGTCACACTCTTGATTTTTGGGGGGAGATTTGGAAGGAAAAGCATAGGTATAAACTGCATGCACAGAGAAGACAGCCACAGGGACAGGGGACATCAGGGACATGTGCTGTATTATACCTGACCCTGAAAACCATGGTCATCCCGACCCTTGGCACAGACGCCTCACTTCACTAACACTGACACCGAATCAGGAGCACAGCTGGCTGAAGGAAAGTATGTCGAGGGTCAGAGGCCCGTATTAGAGCACTACTCTCTGTAAGCCCTTCTCCTTACTCCTTCGCAGCAGTCCACCCCCCCACCCCGGCCACTCCCCTCTCCTCATTAGCATTAGTAGGCAGGTAATCCGGTGCCTGCTGAATTCGGGTATTCTGAAATGTCTGTCCCATTCCATTTAATATTTAATCCATTTCTGCAAAGCTGAAAATTACAAAAGCAAGAGAGAGAGCGTGCGTGTGTGTGTGTGTGTGTGTGTGTAGCAGTACCTAGAGGAGACAGTGTTAAGAATAGGATCTTCCAGTGTTTCTAAAAGCTTGGCTGTAAGTTAGAATCATTTGGGGAAAATCTTTAAATCCCGATGCACTGGCTCTTGCCTCCTCCCCAAACCAAGTTCCTCAGAATCTCCTGGCATCACATGTGTAAAACTCCCCAGGCGATTCACATGTGTAGCCAACACTGTGAATCACTGTTCTCTCCCACAAGTCACTGAACTCTGCCTTTCTCTTGGACCATCACCAGTACTGGAAAATCATGCCTTACTCTCTGCTCTATTTTAAAACTCCTTTGACCGGGGTTGAGAAACAGGGTTGCAGATCCCTTAGGTTCACCCTGGCATGGCTTTGTTCTTCTCACTGCTTATTTTTGAGAGATTGACCTTGGCTGAAGGTGAGAGTCATACCGGCCTCTTGCCACTTATGTGGGTCCCATTCATCTGGCACTCTAATGTGCTGTAGTTTGGTGTGATTATCTGTGTTCATAGAAGCCACAAACTCCCGAAGGAAAGGATCACGTTTGACACCGGCCCCTTCCCAGCACTTGGCATCATGCCTTGCACACAATAGGTGCTCTATGTCTGGCCTTCTGATTTTTCTAGCGTCTTCCACTCCCATTATATAGAAACAATGAAAAACATTTTAAAACGTAACACTTTTCTGCTGCCTCTGACTATGTTTTTGCTCACATTTCTAATGTAATCCTGAGATAAATGCCTTCTCGCCTTACCTCTCTTGTGGTTTTTGCCACACCCTGCCTCTCCAGAATGTTCCCTCTGGGTTTGGTTTCCATGGAAATCTGTCTCTGGGGGAGAAAAGTGTATCTGCTGAAGGAGAACCATAAAAGCCCATTGCCTCCTGGTGTAATGAAGTCACCACAGGAGGAGAGAGAGAGAGAGCTAGCAAAGTGTTGGCTCTGGCCCCAGTGGGAAGGCAATGCTCTTCATGCTGGTTCCATCCGGGTGGGTCTACAGGGCAGAGATTTTTCTGAAAGCTCAACTCAAGACAGAAGCAAATTAACAGTCGCCTTGTCATACACAATCAAGAATACACTTAAAAACCAAAATTTGACCAATAAACTTTAAAGATCTTATTGACTGTATTCAGTGACTCCCGAATTGAGCAGCATCCTATTGGGCAGATAGAAAGGAGCTCTGAGGATCTGTACCAAATGGAAGACTTTTGTAGGCATAAAGGAGCGAGACGAGAAAATTATTTTAGCAAAAGCGGGTCTATCAGACAGATTACTTCGCTAGTGCTGACCAGGTAATTCCCGATTGACTGATTCAAGATTCCATTCCAGGGAGAGAACAAAACTGTCATTAAGTATTAGGTCTCGGTTTGGTGACATGGAGCTTAGCACAAGTGACTTCATTTTGGGCCTGTTGTCTTGTTTTTAACAATACCAATTTCCCATACTCCTATTCTAGAATGCTTGCTCTTCAGGGAATGATGTGGAGAGAAATGGAAGACACAGTGAGGCTTTTGGTGGAGAAGAGTGAGCAATGGCCTGCCTCAGGCAGGAAGAGTCGGGGCTATTATTTAGAACCGAAGGCTGGGATGCAATCCCTAGCCATGCCCACAAGGTGTCACAGTGATTCTGTAGAAGGTTATTCTTCATCTTTATGAGGAAAAAAAAAAGTAACAACCTAATAGCTAGCTAGTAGTCTTCAAAGATGCAAGGAGAATCTCAGAAAATCCAGGAATGTTGGTATATTGAAAAGGAAGCTATGATAGCAGGAACAGAAGCCATGCAAACAGAGCTCCCCAGTGCACCTAGAATGTACTTACCGTTCCATAGAACCCACAGTTTAAGATACAGCACCAAAGATGGTTTCAAACTCATTACTAATAGGAACAGTGACGGGTAGAGATATTGTAATAGCTGTCTTAATTTTTTTTAATTGTATTTATCCAAGAGGAGAGAGAGAGAGAATGAGCTGGGGGGAGGGGCAGAGGGAGAGGAAAAAGCAGACTCCTCTCTGAGCAGGGAGCCCAACTCAGGGCTTGATCCCAGGACCCCAAGACCACGACCCCAGCCGAAGGCAGATGCCCAACCAACTGAGCCACCCAGGTGCCCCGTAGCTCTCTTAAGTTTTTAAATGCTTTCATTTAGGTTTTTAAATATGCATACACTTAAAACTACCCTTGAACCTAATAACTATTTTTTTTTTCAACCAGGCAGTCAGGAACATTTGGAAATTAACTGTCAGAGGAGGTGGGGGTAAAAGTACTTGCCCAGCTATATTTCAGAATTCTCAGAAATCATCCCAGACCCCAGGTGGAGATGTCCGTCTCTGAGCCCTCCCTGTTGCCTTGACTACAATAGCAAACTTTACAATAAACCACTCCACCTACACAGAGCTATTTTCCCTGTCTCCTCTGCTTAATCATTTAATAAATAGTTATAAACTTCCACCTAACTAGACACATGCAATGTGGAATTGCTGAGGAATTGAAGGTAAGTAATATTGGGGACCTCCTTTCTAGGAACTCAAGATCTAGGTGTGGAGATAGTTTTATAACCAAAGATGGTGGTGGGGGTCCCTGGGTGGCTCAGTCATTAAGCGTCTGCCTTCGGTTCAGGTCATGATCCTCGGGTCCTGGGATTGAGCCCCACATCGGGCTCCCTGCTCAGCAGGAGGCCTGCTTCTCCCTCTCCCACTCCCCCTGCTTGTGTTCCCTCTCTCACTGTGTCTCTCTCTGTCAAATAAATGAATAAAATCTTTAAAAAAAAAAAAAAAGATGGTGGTGGTTGTGAGACTATTTAACTATTGGGGCATTATCTCTATTTCCTGGGGGGAGCCAATGTTGGGGATTTTGAGCACTAGTTAGTATTTACTCTCAAACAAGGGGCAAAAAGAGATGCTCTTGTTTGGGGTAAGTAGTCCTAAGAGGAAAACACACTGGCCTTTAAGTGAAGTGGGAATTCGTAGGCGGAGGGGGGTATGCTGCCCCCCAGTAGTTGTTATTGTTCTGGCAGTATTCCGGTGGTCTGCCCAGCAAGCTGAGACTTAGGGCCAGCAGAAACCCAATCAGTTAGGCATCCCTATTTGAGCCCCATGTACCCATTGAGACCTGAGCACTGCAATAAGTCAAGAGGCTAAAGTTTAGAAATCAATTCAGTTTACAGGGCATCATAGATAGGTTCAAAATGCGTAACACTCAAACTCTAGGTGCTGATACTAGATTTTAATATAATTGACTCTGCCTCTCTTTGACTCCCTCTTCTTGTTGCCTTCTTCCACTGCCTCTTCTGTCCTTCTATTCTAGTAGAAACTCTATTTTAGTTTATTCTATCCCATCTCTTTATTATCATCTTGTTATTTGGCTGTTGAGATGTTTCCATGGTGATGCTAAAGTGCACCTGCATAGAGATTTGGATACAATAAGCTCTTAGGCTCTTAGCTTGCCCATGTAAGGCTAGTTCATCCATTGCTGGGATCCAATAAGTTCAAAGAGCAGTTGAGTATCCCTCTTCTATCTCCTGCACCTGTGTGTTTTTTGGATGAAGAAAGTTGAATCTTCGAGAGATGAGCACTTACCAACATGGGCTAGGGGAAGCCCTCCTCAAGGATATTTGTTTCATGGTCATGAACCTGTCTGTATAACATATTCACAAGGATCTTCAAGTCCAAAACCTTGAGATTGGCATGCAGATTGGCATGAAGTCCGGGAAGTGACCTTGGGTGAAGTTACTGAAATGTCCCCCCAAATTCGTCCTGTAGGAATTCACTAATGGTTGCATCAATGAAAGAATAGACTACTTTGGGGGAACTGTTCTTGACAAAAGTTGTGACACCTGAGATTTTCCTGGAAGAGTTGCATTGATTAATTTGGGGTGAAATTCTGCCCTCCACCCAATTACCCCAGTGGTCATAACTGTAGCAAAAAAAAAAAAAAGAGGGGGAAAAATAGCAAAGGTAATACCAGAGCTCTTTCACTTCATCTGTTATGCTTTTTGCAGGTCTATCACATGGCTGGGCACTGAACAGGCATGGAGGGGGGGAGAACTGTCACTTGGGGTCAGGACAGAGGGAAGCAGAAAGCCAATGATGGCACCACAAGAACATTTTAAAGCCTACAGAGGTGGAGCACAATCAGAACCCAGAGTCAAAGAAAGGATAAGAAAGGGTTTAGAGAAGGGGCAGCTCCACAGAGCTTGGTGCCGGAGTTATTCTTCAGTGTGCCCATGTAGCTGAGGGAAATTGGAGACACCTAGGTAATTACAACACAGTGTGGTGAATGCTATTAATAGAGGCAGGAACAAGGTCAGGTGGGAGCATAGAGAAGTTTCTTTCTTGTCCTCAGGGGAAAGATAGCAAGAAAGGAATGAACTTTGCTTTTTTTTTTCTTTTTTTTTATTATTAACATATAATGTGTTATTTGTTTCAGGGTTACAGATCTGTGATTCATCAGTCTTACACAATACACAACACTCCCCACAACACATACTCTCCCCAGTGTCCATCCCCCAGCCACACCCCCAACCCCCCTCCCCTCCAGCAACCCTCAGTTTGTTTCCTGAGATTAAGAGTCTCTTATGGTTTGTCTCCCTCTCTGGTTTCCTCTTGTTTCATTTTTTCCTTGAACTTTGCATTTGATAGTGGTTTCTCCTGGTGGCCATGTGGAGCCCCAGGGGTCAGGGGGGCCTGACAGAATCAGGCAAGGGCGGGTGTCCAGGGTGTGGGGGGGACACCATGGAACTGATCAAAAGCATGCAGAAATCCTCAGGTGACTCCAAACCAATTGCTTCAAACACTTAGTGAAGTTGCCCTTGGTCACCCAGGAAAGTGCTTACAGGCAAGGAACATAAACTCAAAGAGGAAAATGTGCAGGTAAATGTGGTCTAAAAAGTACTTAACTCACGGGTCTCTACCACCATCTTTCAATTATCTGCAAAGGAATCTCTTGCTCCTTAATTACAGTTTTCTGGAGTCCATGGGGCTTTCGGAATTAAGCATATCATGTGGTTGGAAGCAGGGGCCTTTCCCGGGGATAAAAGTGTAACAACGCAGCAGGACTAGGAATGGGAACTAGGACAACCCCCTCACACCCCAGCTGGGCCATGGCTGCACCCCTCTGGCACTGGCCACTGTGCCCATGGGCACAGAAGTCTAGTCTGGATGGCCTAGAGGAAACTAGGGGTGAATCAGCAAAAGAGGAGGATGCTGGCCAATTTGCTGTTTTGCTGTAAATAACACTTCCAACATTGTACAAAGAGCCTCAAAGCAGAAGTAAATGAAAGTCATTTATTTGAAAATCCGGAAATGACTGTGGGAAGACAGACTGAATGGAATGGTAACTCCAGCAAAATTTACAAAAAAGGAAAGAAGAAGCTGTCTGAAGCTAACTTTGGAAACATATATATAAAATTAGTAAAACTCCCATGACTGTGTCATAAGAATAATGTTTATTATAGATCAACAACAACATGGCCACAGTTAACAGAAAAGTCTGAGATGAATTCTGTCAGATTTACCACACAATGTAGATTCATAGCTTATACTTCTGGTACTTTCTGTAGCTTAACTAAGCTCTACTCGGGGCTGAGAAGGATCATGTGCTAGTGCCCAGAAAGAAAAAAAAAAAGAAAAAGAAAATGGAAATTGAGCAGAGTTGATGTTCTTAAGGGATTAGCACTTTCCGGTGCTCTTAAAACTTGACTAAGGAATATATTAGGTGGTTCTTCTTGACCCTTAATTTTTCTCACCTTCACTGTACTAAGCCCCTTCCCTGATATTAGTAATGCTTCCTATCATTGTATGGCCATTTCCTTTTTTTTTAGATTTTCCCACCTTTTTGTAGTGATGTACAGTTTCCCCTGGCAGAAATAAAAAGCATTAAGAACTCTACGTGGGGGCTCTTTTCCTGGTTTTGCTCACCTTGGACTTTAGATTTTTAAATATGATTGTTGAGGTAGGGTCTGCAGGATCCAGATATTTACATATAACAATTATAGCAGTTTGCTTTAAAAAAAAAAAACTCAAGACTTTAAGCAGACAACTAAAGTGTTAGTTGAGAATGACTACACTTACTGCATAACAAGAATTATGTTCAAACCACAACATATGGTTATAAAGGAGATACACTGCATTCTGAAATCAATTTCCTAGTTTCTCCAAGGAAACTAGAGATAATTAGACTGAGCCCTCCCCTGGGTGCCCCACATTGTTTCTAAGTCTTCTGATTTGGAGAATGTTGAGACAGATGAGAAAGTTCTAGGCCACATTGCTTCAGTGAAGTACAGGAGTAGAAGGTGAAGGTACAAATAACCTTTCAAAGCCTAATAGAAGAATAAAAAATGCATAAGTTTAACAAAGTAAATTGTTAAATCAGTGGATGATTCTACTCCTTCTTGCACAGTGAAACTAACTTTTTCTTCCAGATACAATAGAAAGACCCAAGGAGAACCCCAAGGGACACCATGTTGATTACTACCAATTATCTGCACCCTTCTCCTTCCCTAGTTTTGTTTTATTTTTTCATGAAAGGCTGTGGGATATCCACTTAAGTCAAAGTCCATCGCCTAAAGGAAAATCCAAATTATTTTAAGTGAAGCAAGTCTAAGGTCACAGCAGAGAAATGGCACTGTGCTGAGGTAACAGAGTAAGAAACCAGGTGAGTAAATCACAGAACAAGAGCCAGGAGAACCAAAATCAATGCAGAATGCCAAGGCCAACAGATGAGTGTGCACAGCAGAGGATAACAGGATGCTCACCTGCTGTGTGACATGGGGGTGAGTTTAACGGCCTTAAGAAGCTGAGTGGGACACGACAGATAAATGGGACAAAACAGATAGCCTGGAAGTATGTCCACACATGTCAGGTTAGTTCCTCTAGAAGTAAACTCTGAGACAAGAATTTAAGTGCATGCTGTTTATTTGGGAGGCATGAGGCAGTGAGATAGGGAGAGAGGCAGTCCCTATGGGGTGGAGGGGGGAATAAGGGAGCTAAGTCAGCTACAACTGTGGACTGTGGAAATATTTCCCTGGGGAAACTCAGGGAAATAGGTCTAAACCATGTCTCAGGATTATCTCACCTGAAGAGCGAGGAAGGGAACTGGAATAAGCCAAGTCCTTTTAGACTTTGGTTGTGAACTGCTTCCACAGGATGTTAATTCCCCAGCTCTTTCAGGCTTCTATGGTTCGGTAAAAGTCCAACATATGTGTTAAATTTGGTGGATGAAAAAGGTAACCATACATGTGAGTGAGGGAAAAATGGACTATTCAATAAATTATGTTGGGACTAATGACTATCCATATGGCACAGATAAAGTTAGTTCCCTATCTCACACTCTACACAAAAATAAAGCCCAGATGGATTAAAGACCTAGATGTTAAAAAAAGAAAAAAATATGTAAAAAATCATGGGCAAATATCTATAACATGAAGATATGGAAAGATTTGTTAAGATGTGAAAATCACAAATGAAGAATATATGTGTATTTGACTTTCTTAAAAATTAAAACATCTGTATCACTAAGAACCACAAACAACATGAAAAACCAATCTACAGATTTAAAGAAATTATTGGCAGCCAACAAATATGATAAAAGATTAATATCTACAATATACAAAGTTATCCTTTCAATTGACAAGGAAAAGACAACCCAGTTGATAAATGAACAAAAGCCATAAACAGGATTCACAGAGAGGGAAACCAGTGTCCAATAATCATATGAAAAAATGTTCAATCTCAATAAAACTCAGGGAAATGCAAATGAAAACAATAAGATAATGTGTCATACACATCAGATGGGTAGAAATTTCTGTCTGGTAACCCCAAGTATTAGCAAGGATGTGGAGAAGCAGGAAATTCCATTCGTCGCTGGTGGGAGAGAGAAAGCAATTTTGCGATAGTGAGGGAAGGATGCATGTACTGTACAATTGAGGAATTCCATTTCTAAGGATGGACCCTAGAAAAACTCTCCCACACATAACCCAGGACACATCCAAAAGGATGTCTGCTGCTGTGTGTAATGGAAACTAGAAAGAGGAAAGAAGAAAGAGAGGGTGTGAGGGAAGAAGGAAGGATCTAAATGTTCCTGAGTAGGAGGAATATATAAATAAACTATGTTACATTATATATGAAATATGTTCAGCAGTTAAAATGGCTGAGGTAAGTATATGCACAGGAACATGATTAGATCTCAAAAAGCATACTGTTTGGTGGAGTGGGAAGGGAATTTGACATAATTCCAAAGAATACTTAGATTATGTCATGATACTATCTACATAAAGTTTTTAAACAAAGAACAGTTTAATTGTTTATGGATACAAAAGAGCCAAACCACACGACGGAATGTCAGTGACCTCTGGAAACTGTCCTCACGGGAAGATCCGAAGGAGGGAGACAGATGCTCAGGAATGTTTTAATGCTTCTTAAAAAGATCTAAGCTTGGGGCGCCTGGGTGGCTCAGATGGTTAAGCGTCTGCCTTCGGCTCAGGTCATGATCCCAGGGTCCTGGGATCAAGCCCTGCATCAGGCTCCTGGCTCAGCGGGGAGCCTGCTTCTCCCTCTCCCTCTGCCTCTCTCCCTGCTCATGCGCTCTCTCTCTGTGAATCTCTCTGTCTCAAATGAATAAATAAAATCTTAAAAAAAAAAAAGATCTAAGCAAATATGGCAAAATCTTAGCTTACATTTAACATCAGTAGCAGGTACATAAGTTCTCGTTATATTATTTTTATAATTTTGGGGATGTTCGGAGTATTTCCTAATTTAAAATGTTAAGGTATTACTAAGTCAGAAGAATAGCAGTCACCCTAGAGGTCCCACCCTGGGGATCTTTCCACACTTGGATAGTCATTATGCTTCAGAACATCACTATTGCCTGAGATGGTCCCTGATCTTCATCTCCCACACTTTTCCACAGAGCGTTCTTTTGCCCCAAAAGTCATCAGTATGAATCAGATTGATTTGCTAAACTCAGGACAAGCCAATCTTGTGGCTTACAATATTATTTCATTGATAAATAACCCCAAAAAAAGCTAATATAACTTCCCTCAGCAATTATTTTATTGATATTGATATGTATATTATATAACATTTTGTTTTATACTTGTACTTATAAATTTTATTTATAATGTAATCAGATTTCTAATTTTGTAAGTTAGATTGTGTACTTTATAATTTCATGTCCAGAATTACACACTTATATAAAATTATCATTATTATTCTCCCCCCCCCCCCCCGTTATAGGTAAGTAAACTGATGCCAGGGGGTGAGAGAGCCTGGTCAGCTTCTCACCAATACTGGGGAGCAGAGCTGGGGTTTAGACTGAAGTCCATCTTTCTCCAAGCCAGAGTTCCCTCTTTCCTATAGGAAAGAGCATTTGCGGAGAAGCCGAAGTTCCAACCTGAGACTTTGAGTTATTATCACTTTATGTGTTTTATTTTGGTGGTGTGCATTGGAGGAGAATAAAAGAATTCTTGAAAGGAAGAGGAAGAGATCACAGAGGGGTGCCTCCATTTCAGGTGGAAGCGTCACTGGGGATCGGTGTCACTATCAGCTGGTCGCATCTTCCATAAAGCAGGTGGCGGTCAAACGGTGCTGCTCCAGCCCGGGGACCTGGAGCTGCCCCAACTCTCAATAGGAGGAAAGTCATATTTGGAACACAGGACCTCCCTACAAGGGACGTGTAAACTCTCACTTCCTGCTCTAATGCTCCCTCCTTTCCCCATGTCACCCCAGTTTTGTTCCCCTAACAGTACAAGGCTGCTCCTCGCTCTGAGACAATCCTCGCCCCAAGTGGCCCAACACCACAGTAGCAACATCAAGTCCACGTTGCGGCTGCCACGGTCCTACCTCCATACCCCAAGCCTGGAAGCTGTCTCGTGTCTGCTGGAGCACCTGCCCGGCACCCGGGGCCAACCTCCTGTAGCCTGGGGTCCCCATCTGTTCAGAGGTCTCACGGGATGCTGCTCACGAGCCCAGGCTTGGGTGAGAAAGCCTCCAGGTTTTATTTAATCTCAGCTCCTCTTCCTACAGACAAGCTCTGTGGCTTCCGAGCGTGTTACTTTGCTTTTCTGGGCCTCAGTTTCCTCATCAGGAATAGAGATCATAATAATAGTTCTTTCATAGATTTATCGTGAGGAGCAAAGAGATGAAAAGTGCATGTTACTGCGCTGCCTGCCGCTAAGGGGTGCACTCAGCGTAACCGTGGCTTGCGCCCCACCCCCTTCCCCTTGTTGTCCTCAGACTTCTGCATAGCACTTTGTCCCAGACTCCCCCCAGCCCTGTCTTGTCCACCTGGAAGGCCCTTCTACCCCCTGGGAGGCCTTCGGGATACTTCTCTGTCTCCACACCCTTGAATTCTGTCTTGTTCCTGCAGTTGCTCTTCCAGGGCCTCCAGAGGGCAAAGACAGGCCCCAATCCTGGATTCTAGACTCTCCCGCTCACTGTGCCCCTGCAGTTAGACAGACATCCAGGCTGGACCTTGCTTCAACATGTGATGGAAATGAGAGCAGGCTGTCGGTGTTCTGTAAATAATGTTTGCCTCGGGGATGGCAAAGTCAGTGAGATAAAAAGATGCAGCCAAATCTAAGCCTGCAGGTTTTAGACTCATCATGAACCTGGTACCCTAACTGCAAAGACTGGGGAGGGCTCAGGGTTTCTCAACCTTGATGTTATGGACATTTGGCAGATGTCTGCTCTTATCACTTTTGTTCAGCATTGCACTGGGGGTCTTAGCTTGCAAGCATGTCTTGCCATAGGGCAAGAAGGTAGGGGTTGAGGGTGTAAGGTTGAAAAGGAAGAAGTAGAATTATCATATTTTGCAGACAAATTTGGGTATATATAAAACCAAAAAGGAAAAATTTACTGCTTTTATTTACTATTTATATTACTATTTTAAAATTTATTATTATTTTTTAAAGATTTTACTTATTTATTTGAGAGAGCTAGAGAGAGCACAAGAGGGGGGAGGGGCAAAGGGAGAGGGAGAAGCAGACTCCCCGCTGAGCAGGGAGCCTGATGCGGGACTCGATCCAGGACCCTGGGATCATGACCTGAGTTGAAGTCAGAGGCTTAACTGATTGAGCCACCCAGGCACCCCTTAAAATTTATGTTAAAAAGAAGTAAATTTAGTAATGCTGTAGAATCTAAAGACAATATGCAAAAATTAACTTAGTTTTATATACTACCAAACAAATATTAGAAAATGACATTTTATTCTGAATAGATATTTTTCCAAAGGCATACAGATGGCCAACAGATGCATGAAAAGTGCTCAACCTCACTCATCATCAAGGATATGCAAATCAAAACACAAAGAGATATCACCTCACACCTGTTGGAGTGGCTACTATCAAAAAGACAAGAAACAACAAGTGTTGGTGAGGATTTGTAGAGAAAGGAACCCTCTTGCACTGTTGGTGGGAATGCAAACTGGAGGTTCCTCAAAAAGTAAAAATAGAAATACCATATGAACCAATAATTCCACTTCTGGGTATTTATCTGCAGAAAACAAAAATACTAACTGGAAAAGATACCTGCACCTTTATGTTCATCATAGCAGTACTTACAGTAGCCAAATATGGCAACAATCCACGGGCCCAGAGACAGATGAATAGATAAAAACAATTATATCTATCTGTCTGTTGATCTATCAATAGATCAATAGATAATGGAATTATTATTCAGCTGTAAAAAAGAAAAGAAATCTTGCCATTTGGGACAACATGGGTAGACCTTGAGGGTATTATGCTAAGTGAAATAAGTCAGAGGGAGAAAGACAAATACCATATTATCTCACTTATATGTGCAACATAAAAACAAAAATAAAACAGTGAGCTCATAGATACAGAGAACAGATTGGTAGTTGCCAGAGGCTGGGGATGGAGGTGGGAGAAATGGGTGAAGGGGGTCAAAAGGTACAAACTTCCAGTTAAAAAATAATTAAGTCATGGGGATGTAATGCACAGCATAGTGACTATAGTTAATAATACTGTATTGTATATTTGGAAGTTGCTGAGAAAATAGATCTTAAAAATTCTTATCATAAGAAAAAAATAGGGGGGGATGCCTGGGTAGCTCAGTTGGTTAAGCATCTAGCTTGGGCTCAGGTCATGATCCCAGGGTCCTGGGATAGAGCCCGGCATCAGGCTCCCTGCTTCTCTCTCTGCCTGCCCTTCCCCCTGCTTGGGCTTGCTCTCTCTCTCTTTCTCTCTCTGACAAATAAATAAAAACTTAAAAAAAAATAAGAAAAAATTCTTGTAACTACGTATGATGACTAATGTTAACCATATTTATTGTGGTGATCATTTCGCAATATATACAAATATCATATCATTATATTGTATACCTAAAACTAATATAATGTTATATGTCAATTATATCTCAATAAAAAATGACATTTTAGAAATACTATAAAATAGCATTAGAATAAAATAAATCTGTAGAATAAATCTAACAGAAGATTTGTAATAACTCTATGCAGAAAACTATAAAATATTTTAGAGAAAAAATTATAAAAGCCTGAAGAAATAGAGAGAATTTCCATGGTCACAGATTGAAAGAATGTTGTAAATATGTCATTCTCACCAAATTGAACTGTAGATTCAATAAGATCCAAATCAAAATCCCAGCAGAGTTTCATGGTTTTGTTTTGGTTTTGATTGGTTTGGCATGGTATGGAAAGATTCATTCTGATTCTAAATACATATGCCTATAACAGTTAAAAAAATAACTCCCAAGAAATCTGAACACACACATTACCAGTGGATATACGCTGACAGCAAATAGATGTTTGTCCTCAAAAGTCACTGGATAAATGCATATTAGAACTACAATAAGATACCACCACACTCCCACTAGAATGAATAAAATTTGCAAGACTGACCATACCACGTGCTGGGATACCACGTGGTGCTACTGGAGAGCTCAAACATGGCAGGTGAGAACAAGCAATGGTACAGCCACTTTGGAAAACAGCTTTTCTTAAAAGGCCAAACATACACAATACCATACAATTCAGCCATTCAACTCCTAGGTATTTACCCAAGAGAAATGAGTATATGTATATTACAAATGTATGTGCACAAATGTGCCTGAATGTTCATAGAAGCTTTATCTGTAATAATAGCCCAAATAAACCAAATGTTCATCAACAGGTGAATGGTACATTCATACAACAAATACTACCCACCAATAAAAAGGAATAAACTGTTGACACAAACAAAAAAATATCGCTGAATCTCAAAATCATATTGCTGAGTAAAAGATGTCAGATAAAAGAGGGTACATACCATATAATCCCACTTATGTAATATTCTAGAAAATGCAAATTCAACTGTAGTGACAGAAAGATTAACGGTTGCTTGGGGAGAAGAGATCCCCAAAGGGCCCAAGGAAACCTCTGGAGGGGATGGATATGTTTACAATCTTGATTGTGGTGATGCTTTTACAGGTGTTTACAGGTATCCAAAACCATCCAACTGTACACTTTAAATATATGCAATCTATTTTATGTCAACATAATATGTTTGTTTTTAAATGCTGTCTTGACCCAGTTGAGACCCTGGCTAGAGGCTGGTGGTGGGTCCCTTCATGAGCAGCTGGTTAAACCCAAACCTCCTCCCTTAACACAGCCTCACACTCCAGGCTACTATCCATGTGCCCCATCAGCGCAGAGCCCACTGAATTATCCAAACTGGCCAGTCCTAAGCCTGCTTACCCTGCCTCACCTGTTCCTACCTGCAGAAACCACAATAGAAACTCTTGCCGACAGTTTCCCCTCCCCCTCTGCTCCTGACTGACCCTGCTGCTTCCCGTGTTGCCCGGCATGGCCTGGTGTGTTCTTCCCAGGGAGCCGGGAGCACCTCTAAACTGTAAAACTCTCTGATCGTCTTTCTCTTGATCTGCATCTTGTCTCCGCATACCTCACTCAAGGTAATATGGTTCAGAGTCCATCTTACATCGATAAGGATGTTTAAAAACACAAAGAGAGAGAACACAAAGATATTTCAATCCACCCCCATCATTTTACAGAAGAGAAAGAAAAGGAAAGGAGGAAGACATCTTTCCCCCCAGGTGGGTATAGGGGGGTGGGGTGTGAGCCAACTCAGCAGCTGTGTAAACGAGAGCTTCGTAATTGCAAGAAGGTTTAACTAGAAGTCTCTGAGCTTTGTTTAATGGGAAGAGGAGTGAGTAGGAAAGGGTAGTCATCTCAGGAGTGCAAAGCATACCTTTGCAAAGATATGACAGCACAAAGCCCAGGGCAAATCGAATGGCCCTGGTACAGCAGGGCAGAGCTAGCCGTGGAAGGTGCATGAACACATAGAATCGATGCGGAGGCTAACCAGAGGCAGCTGATGAGCGTGGGCAGCCATCACAGAGCCTGGGACACCCGACAGGCCCGCCTGACCAAAGGAGCCTCGTCCTCCAGGGGAGCTTTGGGCAGCCAAACTGTCTCGGATAATGATGGTCTTGGCAAGCAGAGGACAGCAGTTGCATGGAAATGAGCAAGCTACCCCCACACAGCCCGCACAACGGTGAAGACACAGAATGTTCTGTCTGATCCCTCCCACCCACAACAGCAGTTCAAAGCAGTCCTTTCCTTTTTTCTGGTTCCCAGCACCTTTCACTTCATGTCATTTCCCAGAGACACTTCTCTTCTGCACATTTTGCCAGCCGACTCCTACGCAAGCCCAGCTCGGGAGGCGCGTGGAGGGCACAGGGGCCTCGGGAGAATTCTGCCCCACCTGCAACAAACGTATCCCTTTTAAGCTCCAACTCAACCTAGAAGCTGAGCTATTTAAACTTTCTGACCTGTGTCTACCAGACTGTGAGACAGGCTCTGGAGGGTTCTCGTTCATTTCTCCAAAAATCAATTCTTCAAAAACTAATTCACCAAATGACCAAATTCACTGAAGGGCTGATTCACCAAAAGTCAATGTGCTGAGTTGTTGATTGAGGCTCACGAATTATTGATTGGGGCCCAATGATCCAGGCAGGGAGCTTCTCCCCTGGGCCAGGGGCCAGAGCTGTGGAGTTAAACAGATTTTGCTTGGTGTCCCTTCATCTTCCCTGCACAGCTGTCCCCAAAGCCTGGAGACACCACTGGCTGTGAGTCCAAGGATTTGGGGATCCTACGTTCCCACTATTGCTCTCTCAGCTTCTTGTCCTGGAGATGTTACCCCTGATGAGGGTTCCCCTTTGCTGGACATCTCATCCCCATATTGTTACCACTCTCTACCGTCCACTCCTTTATATAATCTCAATATTGCAAGAGATAAACCTGTATATAATTTATTTGGGGAGAGGTCTTATAAAAACCCTTTTATAAAGCTATTTTTAAACAAAACAAAAGTTTACAAAAGAAAAAAAGATACAGAAAGAATAACTTGGTTCATGTGTCCCAAAAGGCGAAAAAAAATAAAGGGGACAATGCCAACATGCTCAACAATAAAAGGGTTTTTTTCTTTTTTTTAATTTATTGTGAGAGAGAATGAGAAAGCATGAATGGTGAGGAGGGGCAGAGGGAGAGGGAGAAGCATGCTCCCCACTGAGCGCAGAGCCTGACTCCACTCAACTTGGGGCTTGATGCCAGGACCCTGAGATCATGACCTGAGCTGAAGTCAGATGCTTAACTGACTGAGCCACCCTGGTGCCCCTTTCTTATCTTTTTTAATACAAAATACAAGCAAAGGAGACACATACACAGAACAGAGCTCAGGAGCAGACACGCAGTCCTGGAGACCCTGCAATAACAGAAAGCAGGAGCTTGTTTTTCTTCATCTGTGCAGATACATATGGAGACTGGGATATGTACAAATCAAGGAGCACAAAAGACCATCACCCAGGTCTCCCAATGAATGTTGCATCTGTAACTCACGAACCTGGTCAGTGAAATCACCTTTACCTCAACCTCCTTTCATTTAAATTAAAAAAAAAAAAAATCTTGTAAATAAAGTGGTTACATTCATACTTGAACTTCCCTAGTACTGAGCTGCAGACTCAGCAGCTTGAAGGAATGGCAAGAATGCCCAACCCTCCGTGTCTGATCATGTATCTAGCAACATTGTAGAAGTAAGAAAGGGCTGCCCCCTCTCAGCCCATGGGCTAATTAAATGCATTGAAACAGGCTCCTCTCTGTAACCCTTCCTGCTCAGAAAGACTAAGAACTAAAATCAAGGAAGACCGGGAGTTTCAGAGCTGGAAGAGGAAGCCTGAAAGGTGGATCAAGGCAAACAATTACTGAGAACTGCCGCTGCTTCACCTGGCAAGTCTTAGTCTTTCCTTAAATCCTTGGGTTTAATTTAAATAATAATTTGGAAATCTGCCTTCGCTTGCATGGAAACTAGAGTCTGCAGATTTTCTCATGGCCTGCTTCCAACACTGCCCTTTTCCTTCGGAACTGAGAAGCCATTGGTCGGCGGAAGCCACGTAGCCAGACTCCCGACAAGGGACCCGCCACGGGCTTCCTGCGGTCTGAGCTGCACGGAAGCCCATTCCCTGTGACTCGGGGGCAGGCGTGAGCCCCTGGGTGAGGGCGGCTCGCTCTGCTCGGCTGAGCCACTCCCCTCTGAGCCTCCGTGGAGACTCTTGGAGCCTGTTCTCCTGACTTCTTTCGTGGCAGGTCGTTCATCATTCAGCATTTTGCAAACTTTTGGCAACGTATTGAACACCAATGTTTTATTAATTCAGGGCTCCATTCCTTCTGAGAACTTCCCAGGCTGTTCCACTTCCCTCCCGTGCTTCTTTAAGGCTGCCTCCCTCCACTGGCCCCAGGTCCCTGAAGGCCGTGACCTGCAGGGAGGCCACGCAGCTGCCCCTGTCCCCCTGCTCCCTGCTCACTTCAGAGAAGGGAGCGCTGACTCTCTATTTAAAAGGTATTTCATCACCATATCTTGTGTCTGATCCCTCCTCCAGATGTCCTACAGCAGGAAGAAAATGAAGGTGGCAGGGTACCCGAGTCAGGTGGGAGCGCCTGCAGCCCAACGGCGCTGAGGAAGATGCAGGGCACGTGGTGGAGTCCACCTCTGTCATTCCTCACTTTCTCCACTAAGGTGCCTTTCCAGAACACCTTTCCCAGCGGCAAGAAAACTCTTTATATCTTGCCACGAGAGCCTAAATGCGCATTCATAGCGGCAGTATTTCCGTCTAGGTGAATGTGACCATTGAAAACCTGTTCAATGTGGCGCTTTTGAGATGTAAGTATCTCAAAAGCCCTGCTGTTTTCCTGACCCTCTTAGTGCCTCAGGGAGGTTTGGAGTAGGAGACCAAAGTTTGAGGACAAACAGAATTGATATTGGTATTGAAAATTAGACTGATCTTCGTTCCCCCCTACAAGGATTGGAGTCAAGGTCTTTGTAGAACTTTCTTGTCAACAGCTGAGACTCAGGGCTGAGCTCCTGAATTTGGGAATAAATGCTCTTCCGGAGATGCCTGGAAAAATCTCAAAAAAAGAACTAATATAAGTCTGACTTATATTAAGTTTATATATCAATGACTTGGATGATAGTCCCACGAGGGTTTGGCCTCATTCCCCCAGTTACCCTTCCCACCCTCTGCTTGTAGACCCCAGATGTTTCTCCTTGTTACTATTTTTGCTTTTCACTTCCCAGAGATTTATTTATAATCCTGTTCTCTGGTCTTCTTCAACGGCAAGAAAGACTGCCTTAACTTATACCGGGTCTTCTAGCCAATGAGCCTCTGAGCAGACAGTGCAGAGGGTGGGCCCCTGCATAAAAAGCCAAAACTGCGGCCAAGCCAAGAACAGACTCAGAGAATGGTCATAAGCTAAAACGAACAAACCAACCAACCAGAAAACAGGAAGTACAACATCAAAGGCTATGCTCTAAAGAAATAGGCTGATGTCAAGGACTGAGTTAATAGCAGACAGCTCTAATCTAGATGATGTGATCATCTAAGGCTAAGAGCAATCTGAGATCTGAGGTAATGAGGCTCAAGAAGAGGCAAGGAAGGAAAGGGGGGTTTGCACCTGTACGGAAGGCACGGGTCTCTGAACTGAGCATCTGATAGTCCCTCCTTTGATGACCTTTAAGTAATCTAGCCTGGATGTGACTAAAGCCTCCAACATGGCTCTAATAAATCAGATTTATAAAGCCATCTGCTTGGAAACCTCAAGTACTGTCGGAGTACAATACCCAGCATGCACATGAAACCATTCCTCCATCATGCGGGCCAGTTTTCTAAGTAGAGGGCGTGTCTTATGGTTACACTGACTTGTGGACACTGAGGGCCCCAGAGATTAGGGCACTGCATTTGTCAGTACTTTTTTTAGTAAGCTCTTTCTTAGGAATTTAGTGATTTATCACAAATTATTTATTAAGCAATTTTTTTCTCTTTTTAAATTTTATTATGTTATGTTAGTCACCATACAATACATCATTAGTTTTTGATGTAGTGATTCATGATTCATTGTTTTCATGTAACACCCAGTGCTCCATGCAGTACGTGCCCTCCTTAATACCCATCACTGGGCTAACATATCCCCCCACCCCCCTCCCCTCTAAAACCCTTAGTTTGTTTCTCTGAGTCTAGAGTCTCTCATGGTTCGTCTCCCCATACGATTTCCCCCCATCATTTTTCCCTTCCTTCTCCTAATGTCCTCCATGCTATTTCTTATGTTTCACAAATAAGTGAAACCATATGGTAATTGACTTTCTCTGCTTGACTTATTTCACTTAGCATAATCTCCTCCAGTCCCATCCATGTTGATGTAAAAGTTGAGTATTCATCCTTTCTGATGGCTGAGTAATATTCCATTGTATATATGGACCACATCTTCTTTATCCACTCATCTGTTGAAGGGCATCTTGACTCTTTCCACAGTTTGGCTATTGTGGACATTGCTGCTATGAACATTGGGGTACATATGGCCCTTCTTTTCACTACATCTGTGTCTTTGGGGTAAATACCCAGTAGTGCAATTGCTGGGTCATAGGTAGCTCTATTTTTAATTTTCTGAGGCACCTCCACACTGTTTTCCAAAGTGGCTGTACCAACTTGCATTCCTACCAACAGTGTCAGAGGGTTCCCCTTTCTCCACAACCTCTCCAACATTTGTTGTTTCTTGCCTTGTCAATTTTTGCAATTCTAACTGGTGTAAGGTGGTATCTCAATGTGGTTTTGATTTGAATTTCCCTAATGGCTAATGATGATGAACATCTTTTCATGTGTCTGTTAGCTATTTGTATGTCTTCTTCAGAGAAGTGTCTGTTCATGTCTTCTGCCCATTTTTTGACTTGGTTATTTGTTTTTTGGGTGTTGAGTTTGAGTTCTTTATAGATCTTGGATATCAGCCCTTTGTAGTGTCATTTGCAAAAATCTTCTTCCATTTTGTGGGTTGCCTCTCTGTTTTATTGACTGTTTCCTTTACTGTGCAGAAGCTTTTTATCTTGATGAAGTCCCAAAAGTTCATTTTTGCTTTTCTTTCCCTTGCCTTTGGGGAAATGTCTTGAAAGAAGTTGCTGTGGCCGATGTCGAAAAGGTTACTGCCTATGTTCTCCTCTAGGATTTTGATGGATTCCTGTCTCACATTGAGGTCTTTCATCCATTTTGAGTTTATCTTTGTGTATGGTGTAAGAGTATGATCAAGTTTCATTCTTCTGTATATAGCTGACCAATTTTCCCAACACCATTTATTGAAGAGATTGTCTTTTTTCCATTACATATTTTTTCCTGCTTTGTCGAAGATTATTTGACCATAGAGTTGTGGGTCCATTTCTGGGCTCTCTATTCTGTTCCATTGGTCTATATGTCTGTTTTTGTGCCAGTACCATGCTGTCTTGGTGACCACAGCTTTGTAATATAGCTTGAAATCAGGCAACGTGATGCCCCCAGCTTTGTTTTTCTTTTTCAACATTTCCTTGCAATTCGGGGTCTTTTCTTATTCCATAAAAATTTTAGGATTGTTTCATCCAGCACTTTGAAAAATGCCATTGGAATTTTGGTCGACATGGCGTTGAAGGTATAGATTGCTCTGGGCAGCATAGACATTTTAACAATGTTTATTCTTCTGATCCATGAGCATGGAATGTTTTTCCATCTTTCTGTGTCTTCTTCAATTTCTTTCATAAGTGTTCTGTAGTTCCTAGAGTATAGATCCTTTACCTCTTTGGTTAGGTTTATTCCGAGGTTATCTTATGGTTTTTGGTGCTATTGTAAATGGAATCGATTCTCTAATTTTTCTTTCTACAGTTACATTGTTAGTATATAAGAAAGCAACTGATTTCTGTGCATTGATTTTGTATCCTGCCACATTACTGAATTGCTGGATGAATTCTAGTAATTTGGGGGTGGAGTCTTTTGGATTTTCCACATAAAGTATCATGTCATCAATGAAGAGAGAGAGTTTGACTTCTTCTTTGCCAATTTGAATACTTTTATTTCTTTTTGTTGTCTGATTGCTGTTGCTAGGACTTCTAGTACTATGTGGAACAATAGTGGTGAGAGTGGGCATCCTTGTTGTGTTCCTGATCTTAAGGGAAAGGCTCTCAGCTTTTTCCCATTGAGAATGGTATTCTCTGTGGCTTTTTTGTAGATGGATTGGTAGAGGTCCTCTCTGCCTCTAGGACACAAATGTCTATTTTATTCCTCAGATTAGGGAAGTTCTTAGCTACAATTTGCTCAAATATATCTTCTAGTCTTTTCTGTCTCCCCACTCCCTCAGGGATCCCAATAATTCTGACATTGGAACGTTTCATGGTGTCACTTATTTCTCTAATTCTGTTTTCATGGATTTTAAGCTATTTCTCCCGGGCCTCCTCGTTTTCCTTCTTTTCTACCAGTTTGTCTTCTAGATCACTAATTCATTCTTCTGCCTTGCTTACCCTAGTTGTTAGAGTATCTAGATTAGATTGGATCTCATTGATAACATTTTCAAGTTCTGCCAGTTCAGCTCTCATTTCTGCCCTTAGGGATTCTATGTTGCCGTTAATCGATGTCTCCATTCTAGCTATCATCTTCATAACTGTTACCCTGAAGTCTATTTCCAACATCTTGGTTATATCTGTATCCATTTGTAAATCTGTCGCAGAAGTCACATTCTCTGAGTCTTTCCTATTTGGGGGTTCTTCCTCTTAGTCATTCTGTTGAGGGGTGGTTGAGGGAATGTATAGAGTCCAAATTATTGACCACAACCCAAGCAAGATGCACTTGTTTTCTAGGGACCTTAGGGTTGTTGGCCTCTTGTTTTCCCAGCCTGTCTTCTGGGGGGAGGTGCCTGCCGGGCTGTTACTCAGGTAACCCTGTTTGGGCAGTTGCCCTGCCCCTGTGGGGGGGATGGGCTCAGTGAAAACCGATTTTGGGGGCTTTTGTTCTCTGGCAGCTTTCTGCATCTCTTCCGAGAGTCAGAGCACAAGAGACCATTTCCAACCCTCTGCCTCAGAGCAGAGAGATCGCAGTCTGTTCTTTAGTGAGGTCTCCAGGCCACACTATCTCCGTTTCTGTCCGTGCTGCTATAAACTGCAGCATCCTGGGTTATGCCCCCCTCAGCTGTGCTCCCAGTCCTTGCCTCCAGGTCAGGGCACGTCTCTGCCCTTTGTGCTTCTAAAACCACCAGCCGCCCCCAGTTCACATGCACGTCCCCACCGCTCCAGGTTTCCATCCCAGGGGCTGCCCTAAAGTCCTTTCCCCACCATTACCGGTCTGTGAGTCTGTGCCCCATCCCCAGCATGGGAGGCTATCACTCACCGGTGGTGTAGGATCCCCATGGCCAGGCTCCCTCCTGCTGCCACTTATCCTCTGATATCTGCAGAATCATGGCTCCCTGCTTCATACCTCAAAACCAACTGCCTGCGATATTCTGTTTGTAGAGATCCAGATCTATCTTCTCACATCTCAGGCTGATTTGGGGGGTGTTCAGCTGGTAGATATCCAGCTCAATTCCGGGCCCGGTTGGAATAGGGTCCCCTACTCTTCTGCCATCTTTGCCCCTCCCCTATTTATTAAATAGTTAAGAATTTATTGGAAGGTACTAAAATGCATCATGTGATCCAGAGAAGGGTCAGCCAGCAAGCCCTAAGTAGAGATGTGTTTGGGCCCCAGGAATAATTGGAGTCAGAGTCTGGATGTCCCCAGGACTCTTCATCTCTTTCTGTGCCTTCCTTCAGTGGCCTCCCCTCTCCCTCACTGCTGGATAGCTCTCTCCACAGGGCCAGCAACACAAAGGCCAATTAACTGGGGGGCGAGGGGATAGGGTAGAGCTCTCCATGAATATGGCAGCTCCCAGGAGAACCACAGAGATAGAATAGAGTAGCAGCCATTCCCAGAGGAAGGGGAGAGGCTAGATGTCCCCCAACACAGATGTCCATTGCAAGTTCAGAAAACCCCTCACTTGGATGTCTCCCATTTTCCCTCAAGGTTCACCTCAAGAAAACCTTCTCTGACCGCCAGTCCTGCCTAGTGTCCTGCCTACGCACTTCCCAGTACCCAGCACATATATTTATCCCTCTACTGTGTTTCTGGTTGATTGCCTGGCCCTCTACCTGAGATTGTGCTCTCCTTGAGAGTATAATGGTGGCCATACCTCTTTGCATTTCTAACACCTAACCCAGGGCCTGGCACATGACATGCTTTTCATAAAAATTTGTTGGTAGAAACAAAGAAACATTGAAAAATAAGGTCCAATACAAAGGTGATGGGAGAGAGGCTGCAGACCCAACAGCTACAAAGCAGCTCTTGGGCCATTGGTGCAGAAGATAACACACTTCAGAAGATCCTGAGGGCAGCATCACATGCCAGCTTACAGCAACCAAGAGTATTCACAAAATCATCAAAAAAAGGCTCGATTGTGTTTAGTTTATGTTGTTTAAAGCAGAGAATGTATATATTTTTAAGGTTTTTATTTAAAATGATGAAAAAATAAATATCCATTTCCTTGATTTCTATGAAATTGTGCTTTCCTGATTCCCTTCTCTGTTTATTTTTAATGAAGGCACTTACCACATGCCAATTATGGATAAAGACAGTACTAGCTATCATAAAGGCATTCACAGCCTGCCGAGGCCAGGCAGGGTCCTTAGGAGCAGAGGATAGAGTGTTCTTGGTCAGGGTGAGAGATCTGGAAGCTTCCAGGAGCTGCAATATAGAGAGCAAGAAGGTGTTGATTTGGGTTTTTTGGTCACAAGCACAGAATTCAACTCTGACCAACTCAAGCAAAATGAGATCATAGTAGAAATACCCTAATGAAGACAGACTCAGGAAAGGTAGGAGTCAGAGCAGACAGGAACCAGGGGTCAAGCCAGCAAGAGACTGCTGACCATCTGTCAGAGCTGGGTGAAAGAGCTCCTAGAATTTCTTGTTCTACCTTCGGTCATATTTCCAAATCCTGAGATGAGGATCCAGGGGCCCAGCCTAAGGCCTGTACCTTCCCCTTTGCCAGGGGAGGCTAAAACCTATACCCGGCAGATCCACAATCTTGCACATACTGGTGGAGAGAAAATGTCCCCTAAAGAATAAGGAGGAAGAGAGGCTGATAATAAAACAGGAAAGGACAGTAAGTATGGCAGAAACTAACTAAGCGAGGAGAAAGGGGAGATCCTGGCAATTTCATGGAGATGCAATTGCTTCTATTATTGGAGCAAAAGGCCAATGTCAAGATTGAGCAAGAGGAATATGTGGGTACTGGCTGCAAAGAATTTTCTGGGCCAAGTTACAGTCTGGGCTTTCTCCCAATAGCCTGGAGAACCACTGGAAGGCTTGAGGCAGGGAAGTGACATGATGAGTGTGTACTTTAAAAAGATGGAACTTTCCCCTGGCAGAGATGGAACTGGCCGGAAGGGGGCCACCTGGAAGGAGGCAGACCTATTTGGAAGCTATTACAAGGTCTGGGTGAAGGGTGGGAAGGAGCAAAGTGGGAGGGGAAGGGTAGGGAGGAGGGGAACCAGGAACGACTGTTGGGATGGAATCTTAGAACTTGATGGCTGGACATGGGAAATGGGGGCAGGGAATCTAGGATGACAAGACTTCTGGCTTGATGACTCAATATGTAGTGACCAGGGGACAAAGGCAGAGAAGTAGCTTGGGAAGAAGACAAAAAAAAGGTGAGTGCAGTTTGAGATATGTGGAGTCTGAGGTTCTTATGAGGCTTCCCAGGGTCTTAAAGCCACAAATCTACCCCAAGTCTAAATAAACAACAGCAAGAATGGTAACATTATTCCTTCATTCATTCATCAAACATTTACTGACCACCTATAGTGTGCAGGTGTTAGGAATATAGCACTTAACACAAGCCCTATCTTTAACGACCTGCCATCTGGTAGAGATAAGCTAACAAAGGAACACTGTGCACTAAGATAATGTGCTATTACTTAAGTATACAGTAAGAGGACTACAGCAAATTTCCTCATTTACTATTATGATTTGGCCAAAAGCCAGACCTAAATGGAAGAAAGATTAGAGATGATTTTCAATATTCTCCTAATGTCATTTTCTTGTGATCCCTAAAGTTTGTATTTTCAACTCTCCAGAGGTCTTCAATTTTCACACTAAGACACGAAATTACCAAAAAAGTTCCTCCTCCATAGTCATTTTAGTTTGTTTTAATTAAATAAATCTATTTATTTTCATACATGAATATATATCACATTACTGAACACCCAGTAACTGAAGGGAGTTTGTAAACGGCTGCGATAAACAACAAATTGATGAAAACATAACTCAATAGAAAGCCAGGTTGTGAAATGAACCCCAGTCACTCCCACGACTGCCATCTGCCCTAACACCAGAGAAGCCCTGGGAGTATATCAAAGGCAGGAAATCTGGAAACTCCTACTCCTTGCTATTCCCAGTCCTGGACCGAGAGGGTAATTTATTGCATCTTCAGAGATACACAGATCCCTGCAGTCACCCATTTTCAAAAAATGGTGGTGCCAAACTCATCCTGAGAAATGTACTCTGAAAATGTCTTTGAAAATATGAGGTGTGCTCTGAAGAGTAGAAAGCAGAGGCGAGGGGAAAGCCTTTCTAGCTGTCCTGGATTCAGGAATGGTACATGCTTTTCATCGGCAGCTTGCTACTCTGTAACTGGAGACACACAACTGTCTAAATGGTATCTAACTGTTGGTAACTAAACACATCTGCTAAATGTTTACCTGGTTGCCTTACTGTAATGGTTAATTTTATGTCACCTTGGCTGGGCCATGGTGTCCAGATATTTGGTCAAATATTATTTTGGATGTTTCTGTGAATGAGGTTTTTTAAGAAAAAATTTAAAAATTTATTTATGTATTTTAGAGAGAGAGAGAGAAAGTGGGCAGAGGGACAGAGGGAGAGACTCTTTAAGCAGACTCCCTGCTGAGTGTGGAACCTGACAGGGGGCTCAATCTTACGAACCATGAGATCGCGATCTGAGCCGAAACCAAGAGTCAGACACTTACCAACTGAGCCAGTCAGGAGCCCCTGTGAATGAATTTTTTGAATGAGATTAACATATAAATCAGTAGACTTTTAGGTAAAGCAGATTATTCTTCATAATGTGGGTGGGCCTCATCCAATCAGTTGAAGGCCTTAATAGAACAAAGACTAATCTCTCCCAAAGGAATTCTTCCCACACCTCTGTATTTGGACCACAACTAGGTGGTGGTCTTCCTAGGCCTCCTTCCTTCCTTAGGCCTGCAGCTTCTGGTCCACCCTGCAGCCTCCACAATCACATGAGCCAATTCTTCAAAATCCCCGTCCCTCCCTTCTCTCCCCCTCACCGCCCACCCCCCCACACACATCCTGTTAGTTTGGTTTCTCTAGAGAAACCTGACTAATACACTTGGCTTGTCTTCAGCAGTGTTGTCCAGACTCTGCCCCCAGGACTGACGGTCAGTGCCTATTGTCCCAAATCCCGAGTGGTTTCTGGAACCTGTCACTTTGTGGAGCAGAAGGAAAGGTGGGAAGCAGTTGGGTGGCAATAGCAAGCCCCTCTCTCAGGCTTTCTGTGATCTTTTTCTAACATAAGTGCCCATCTCAACTCACCTCTGAGAATTGGGGGCTTCCAACCCTGCTGGATTTCGTATGAGAGTGACAGGAAGGGACCATAGCAAAAAGTTCCAATCCAACCCAGGCCATCTCTAAGGCACCAATGAATGCATCAGCCCCTTGCCTCTCCCACATTTATAAACATTTATTGAGCACCTACTGTGACCCAGCTGGTATTGGAACTAAAGGGATGCAAAGAGTAATAAAACACAGCCTGTCCCCCGGGTGATCAGAATCTTATGTCCAGTTTCTTTTATTTTTCTTCATAACAGAAAACATCATCTAGACATTAGAATTTCAACTACTTTTTTAATCCTTTCAGGAACCACTTAAAGGAGAAGCTATAGAAGGAAAAGCCATAGATCACCAACTGGAAGCCAAATTTTGACAACCCATAGTCTTCAGGCGACTATACCCCGGGGCATAAGGGAATTTAAGTGCTGAAGAACCAGAGGCACTTATATTCAGATAAATATAGAAGCATGTTTAGAGACTGCTGTTAAATGCATCTTCTGTCTCTTCCCTGAATTGTTGGCAAAACTTTTAGGTTCTTGAAAGTGAGGATTAATCCCTCCTGGTTACAGGTTTTTTAAACATGTGTAAGACTTTTGAAGTTTTAAAAAAACCCATTTTTAGGTTTAATCAAGCCCTATTTTAGTCAAAACACAGCATTAGGAGGGAATGCAGCCTTCATTTGGAAGAAGTAACCGCGATGAAAACTTTGTGTTCCCAGAAGGCGCTATACAAATGTGTAGTTGTACCTACTGTTGTCAGTAGGTGGCAGCAGAGGGACTTCTGTGATTTCTGTCCATTGACTGGAGCCGGAAGGAGAAGGAAGTGAGTGGAAATGCAGATCCTGTAGGTGATCGTGGTGTTTTTTCCTGTTGGCACTGAATATGTCAAACCCCCGTAGTGCCTACTTATATCAAAAACAAGGACCCCACGGTGTAGAACTGATTTGAATACAGCATTATCAAGTTAATACGGGGGCTGGAGTTGGGGGGTTGGCCAGGGGGACCAGCTAGATCCCAAATGCGCTTTGCCTTATGTGGCATTTCCTTGGCATTCCTGAGTGGTAGTGATATCTCAGTTTACAGCTATTGGGTTTTCTGAAGGTGTCTTTTTCACAGCCCGTTGTCCCCAGACACCCCTAGGTTCAAGAGTATCCGCTTCTCCTGAGACTACTTTTGTACAGCAGAGTAGATTGTCCCCAGCTTCCTGACTTGGATCCTGAGAAGTCTTACTAAAGGGACAGAGACACAGCGTTCTGTCCCCTAGGCCTGGAGGCAACTGGATAACCCCCTGCTAGGGATGCTGTAGAGACGGTTCGTGGGTGGAGAAGGCTCAGTCTAACAGTCCCTGGCTCATACAAACACTTGGTCAGAGCATATGCCTCACCCAGTGCCTCACCATGATCCTTCCTTGGGGATACATCCCCTTAGGGAAGGCTCAGGCCAAGCAGTAGCTACAGTTTATATCACTCACCTCAGACTGGAGTCGCTGCTTCAGCCAGCCCCTCTCTCCCTGCATCCACCCTTCCTCTAAAGCCTTTATGGCTGCCAGGATTTTACATTTATTTGTGTACTTTATCAATGTCTGCCTCCTTTCCTTTCCTGAAAGCTACAACAGGGCTGAGACCAGGTCTGACTGTGCTCGGCATAATATCCCCAGGACTTTGCATACAGTAGGAGCCCAATGGTTCGGTGAATGACCACATGAATGTCCACCTCGGGCTCATCACTTTTCCTGGGTGAAAGCCATCTGCGGCCTATTTCTTTGTGCCCAGTTCTTTGGTCCCAGATTTCTGCAGCTCGGCTTAATACCCGTAGGAGAGATTGGGATCTCTGGGGCAGCCATGATCTCCTTGAGCAAACTTCCTACCTGCAAAGTTTACATTTTTTGCCCTGCCAAGACAAAGGCTTCTCTTGGGCCTGTTCCATCACATTGTGGCATTGGTGCCTCGGGCTGCCACCTGCATTCAGGAGGGATATCTTTGTGTCTACAATTAACACAAACTTCACCATCTTTTATCAAAATCTGCCACAGCACTACCATTCTGGTAATGCTTCCAAATTCCTGCAATGGTTACTCTTCCCTGAGAAACTGCATTTACCCTCATAGCTGCAGGGACAGCAGATGGAAAATATTTACTAGGACACTGGACAGTGCAGAGGGGAGGGTGCCAGCCCAGTTAGGACATGACCTAAACGTAACCTTCAACTGATTCTTCATTTGTTGGTTTTAGTTTCCTCTTCAGTAAAAAGAGAAGGTTCGGACAGATAATATCTCTACCCCTCCTAGTAAATTTCTAATTATGCCAGGGACATACGCTCTGAGAGCAACCTCATTCCAGAGGAAGTTACTTGCTGAGCCCATTTTTGGAAATACCAGTTGAAGACCTACTTTAGTAGACATATCTTAATCTCCAAAGGTAATAGAAAATTCTAGGAGGTTTTGCCTAGATTCTTAAAGTTCTCCTTAAAATGCCCTTGGCTGAGTCTCATGGATGCACATTGACCATGGCCAAGTCAAATTGCTTCTCCAAATGATAAGAATCCAAAGGACCCTTGTCATTTCTCTATTTACCACCTGCATTTTGAATTTCCTGAAGCACTGCCAAAGGTCTTCATGATATGGAACAATGGGTAGTTTCTCTGGGGCCCCGTTTGAGGGGTAGCTGCTACGAAACAAGACACTTGGCCAGTAAATGGGCCAGCCTGCCTCTGCCACCACGGAAAGGGGGGGCCTTGCTTTCCCTGTTCCCCATAACATACTTAGCAACCATCACAAAGTGATAATGAGTTTGCTTCTTTGATAAGCACAGCCTCAAAAGAAGACCAAGTGCTTGCACTGGTGGTGGAAGTTGAAAAAGAGAGGGGCTAGGGGTGAGAAAACAGTGACTCTTCCCGAAAGTGGAAGTTTTAGTTAATTATGGAATAGTCGTGGCTGTGGGCTCTGAAGGGAATGGACCCACTAAAAGTTCTGCTCAGGAGTGACAGCATGGTGTAGGATACTCTTTCGATGAGAGCTCCAGCCAGAGCCAAAGCTGTTCATGGAAGGAGGAGGACAACTTTGGTGGCTCCCTTCTGGAGTTGTGTTTTCATAGGAGAAATTACAGTATATAACAGAGGTCAACACCACCCTTTTTCCATAAAGGACAAGATAGTAGATATTTTAGGCTTGGTGGCCATTTGGTTTATTATGGGCTGAATTCCACTCCTGGCTCCCACCACCACCAAATTCACATGTTGAAGTCCTGAACCCCTGAGAATGTGGCTGAATTTGGAGATAGGGTCTTAAAAGAGGAGATTAAGTTAAAATGAGATTATTCAGATGGACCCTAATCCAATCTGACTGGTGTCCTTAGAAGAAAAGGTTGGGATTCAGGCACACATAAACCAAGGGGCAACCACATAAAGATGTAAGGAGAAGAAGACAGCCATCTGCAAGCCAAGGAGAGAGGTCTCGGTGGAAACCAGCCCTACTGACATCTTGATTTTGGACTTCTAGCCTCCCGAACTGTGAGAAAATACATTTCTGCGGTTAAGCTCCTCAGGCTGTGGTATTTGTCCTGGCAGCCCTAGCAGGCTGATACAGTCTCCACTGTAACTACTCAGCTCTACCATCGTGGAGTGAAAGCCACCACGGACAACAGGTAAACACATGGGTGCTGCTGTGTTCCGATAAAACTTTCTTTACAAAGATGATGAGAGCCAGATCTGACCCAGGCACCATAGTTCGTCAACCCCTGATCTAGCTGGATTCATGGCATCCCTTGTGAGCATCATTAATTATGCAAGATTTAAAACTATAAATGAGAACGACTGGCCCGGTGAGTGGATGAAAACACAAGTCAGAATAAGTTCAAGGCTTCGGGCATTATGACACCTAACACTGTTCTGTATCCAATTTGCTTCTGAAAAAAAAAACAGATTTTTCTCTTAATTGTACTTGAGGAGATATTGTATGGTTTGCAAGGAGAATAATAATTCTAAGTTGTTTCATTTTCTGATTAGTAATGAGAACTGTTTGTGCATAGGAAAGCAAACCGAGTGCTAGAGCCTACCACCACAAAGTCCCTGCCTGCTGATCCCTGTGCTGTGGAATGTCCCTTGCATAGAGTTCAAGATCCTTGACTCTGCAGTCTTTGTCTGTACAACAGGCTGACTGGGGCAAATGTTCTCCTAGACAAATACTCTAACATTTTATGATTCTTTTTTTTTTTAAGATTTTATTTATTTATTTGACACACAGAGACAGCAAGAGAGGGAACACAAGCAGGGGGAGTGGAAGAGGGAGAAGCAGGCTTCCTGCTGAGCAGGGACCCCAAAGCAGGGCTCAATCCCAGGACCCTGGGATCATGACTTGAGCCGAAGGCAGATGCTTAAGGACTGAGCCACCCAGGCGCCCCTTATGATTCTTTTTATTGAGGTCCTAATCAACAACACATAGCACAACAAAAGGCACCAAGAAAAATATAAAAGAAACACAGACTTGGCTACTCATAACTCAGATGAAACAACCCATGAATAATTAAAAACAGTACATCAGGGTTGCCTGGGTGGCTCAGTCGTTTAAGTGACCAACTCTTGGCTCAGGTCACGATCTCGGGGTTGTAGGATACAGCCCTGCATTGGGCTCTGAGCTCAGCAGGGAGTCTGCTTGAGATTCTCTCTCTCCCTCTGCCCCTCCCCTCCACTCACTCTCTCTCTTAAATAGATAAATAAAATCTTAAAAAAAAAAAAAACAGTACATCATTAAGCACTATATTTTACATCTTAGTGCCTCACAACTTTGTAGATACAATGAGAATTCAATGAGATAGATAGAAAGATCAGAGACTGGGGCACCTGGGTGGCTCGGTTGGTTAAGCGTCTGACTCTTGATTTAGGCTCAAGTCATGACCTCAGGGTCCTGGGATCGAACCCTGCACCTGGCTCTGCACTGGGCATGGAGGCTGCTTAAGATTCTCTCTCTCCCTCTCCTTCTGCCCCTTGCTCCCCCTACAAAAAAAAAAGTTTGCATATTAAAAAAAAAGATTAGAGCCCACATCAGAGAAAATATAAGGGTTTAGTTAGTGAAAGATGGCTGGAGCTTTGGCAGTGGAAGGAGAGAAGCACTTTATTTTAGGTTTGTTTTTTTTTTAGTGTTTCATCTGAGACTGAGATTTTAATTGTGTTTATAATGGAATACATTCATAAATAAATCCAGTAATACAGTAGTTCCTCCTTATCTGCAGTTTCACTTTGCACGGTTTTATTTTTTTTCCATTTTTTTAATTTAAATTTTGTTAGTTAACATCAGTGCAATATTGGTTTCTGGAGTAGAATTCAGTATTCATCACTTACACACAACACCCAGTGTTCATCACAACAAGTGCCCTCCTTAATACCCTTTACTCATCTAGCCCATCTCCCCACCCACCTCCCTTCATCAACCTTCAGTTTGTTCTCTATCGTTGAATCTCTTATGACTTGTTTCCCTCTCTCCTTTTTTTCTTTTCCCCCTTCCCATATATTCATTTGTTTTCTTTCTTAACTTCCACATATGAATGAGATCATATGGTATTTGTCTTTCTCTGCCTGACTTATTTCACTTATCATAATACAATATAGCTCCATCCACATCATTGTAAATAGCAAGATTATATTCTTTTTGATGGTCGAATAATATTCCATTGTATATATACCACCTCTTCTTTACCCATTCATCAGTGGTTGGACATTTGGACTCTCCCCATAATTTGGCTTTTGCAGATAACGCTACTATAAACATTGGGGTGCATGTATTCCTTTGAATCTGTATTTTTGTATCTTTGGGTAAATACTTAACTAGATCATAGGGTAGCTCTATTTTTAACTTTTTGAGGAACCTCCAAGCTGTTCTTCAGAGTGGCTGTACCAGTTTGCATGCCCACCAACAGTGTAAGAGGGTTCCCCTTTCTCCACATCCTCACCAACACCTGTTGCTCATTGTGTTGTTAATTTTAGCCATTCTGACAGGTTTGAGGTGGTATCTCATTGTGGTTTTGATTTGTATTTACCTGATGATGAGTGATGTTGAGCATCTTTTCATGTGTCTATTAGCCATCTGGATGTCTTCCTTGGAAAAGTGTCTATTCATGTCTTCTGCCCATTTCTTAACTGGATTATTTGCGTTTTGGGTGTTGAGTTTGGTGAGTTCTTTATAGATTTTGAATACCAACCCTTTATCATATATGTCATTTGCAAATATCTCCTCCCATTCCACAGGCTGCCTTTTAGTTTTGTTGATTGTTTCCTTCACTGTGCAGAAGCTTTTTATCTTGATGAAGTCCCAATAGTTCAATTTTGCTTTTGTTTCCCTTGCCTCTGGTGACGTGTCTAATAAGAAGTTACTATGGACAAGGTCAAGGAGATTACTGCCTTTGTTCCCCTCTAGGATTTTGATGGATTCCTTTCTCACATTTAGGTCTTTCATCTATTTTGAATTTATTTTTGCATACAGTGTAAGAAAGTGGTCCGGTTTCATTCTTCTGCATGTGGCTATCCAATTTTCCCAACACCATTTGTTGAAGAGACTGTCTTTTTTCCATTGGATATTCTTTCCTGCTTTGTCAAAGATGAGTTGACCATAGAGTTGAGGGTCCATTTCTGGGCTCTCTATTCTGTTCCATTGATCTATGTGTCTGTTTTTGTGCCAGTACCATAGTGTCTTGATGACTAGAGCTTTGAAATATAGCTGAAATCTGGAATCGTGATGCCTCCAGTTTTGTTTTTCCTTTTTCAGTATTGCTTTGGCTATTCGGATTCTTTTGTGGTTCCATACAAATTTTAGGATTGTTTGTTCTAGCTCTGTGAAAAATGCTCATGGTATTTTGATAGGGATTACATTAAATGTGTAGATTGCTTTGGGTAGTATAGACATTTTAACAGTGTTTGTTCTTCCAATCCATGAGCATGGAATGCTTTTTCATTTCTTTGTGTCCTCTTCAATTTCTTTTATAAGTGTTGTATAGTTTTCAAAATACAGATCTTTTACTTCTGTAGTTAGGTTTATTCCTAGGTATAGGAATAAATGCAAATGGGATCAATTCCTTGATTTCTTTTTCTGCTGCTTTGTTATTGGTGTATAGAAATGCAACAGATTTCTGCACATTGATTTTATATCCTGTGACTTCGCTGAATTCATGTATGAGCTCTAGCAATTTTTTTGTTGAGCCTTTCTGGTTTCCACAGAGTATCATGTTATTTGCAAATAGTGAAAGTTTGACTTCTTCCTTGCCAATTTGGATGCCGAGAAAGGCATTTTAGCTGTGAGAAACTATGTGAATACAAGAATGAAGGCTTGTAGAGGTAAGTAACCATCTGAGTGGCAGAAGCCGTACCCAGAAAGACATGGAGACTTAAAACAGTGGTTCTCAATTGCAAGTGGGAGAAGAGGAGTGTGAGTAAAATGAGCTGGGAAGTTTTCTAAAATATGGATGCTACCTCTTCCAACCAGAGCATAACATAAGGAGATGGGTATGATTTGATAGACCTTCCCAGGTGATTCTAATGCCCCCACCCCCATTTTTATGGGTGAGAGGTCAGTGGTTTTCAAAGTGTGGCCCCCATGCATCAGCATCACCTGGTCACTTATTGGAAATACAAATGTGCATTTGCCATCTCCAGTGAACTGAGATAGAAACTCAGCAATCTGTGTTTTAACAAGATGTCCAAGTGCATCTTGTTAAAGATGCATGGTAAAATCTGAGAACTCTGGGCAGGAGGCCAATACTTTTTCACCCTGGCTGCACAGTAGAGTCACCTGGGGAGCTTTTAACAATTGTCCTGGGGAGAGATCTCAACATATCTTTTTTTTAAAGATTGTATTTATTTATTTTAGAGAGCGAGAGAGCAAGTGTGTGCAAGTGGGGGAAGGGGCAGAAGGAGAGAGAGAATCTAAAGCAGGCTCCATGCCCAGCATGGAGCCCGATGTGGGGCTCAATGTCACAATCGTGATATCATGACCTGAGCTGAAATCAAGAGTTGGATTGCTTAACCAACTGAGCTGCCCAGGTGCCCCCCTGCATGTATTTTTTTAAATGTCCCCATATGATGTGCACACAGGATTAAGAACCCCTGAGCAAAATAGTTGAGCCGAATCTACAGCATGGGAAATAATCGAGGCAAATATAATGTCCCAACTTGAATTAAAAATAGGGACTAATTCTCAAACAAATACTTGTACATGAATGTACACAGAAGCACTATTCATAATAACCAAAAGGTAGAAACAACTCAAATATCTAACAGGTGAGTGGATAAACAAACTGTGATATATACACATAATGGAATATTATTCAGCCATAAAAGGAAGGAAATATTGATACCTGCTGCAATGTGGGTAAACCTTGAAAACATATGCTAAGTGAAGGAAGCCACTCACAAAAGGCCACATATTGTATGTCTACATTTATATGAAATACCCAGAATATGTAAATCCATAGAGATCAAAAGCAGATTGACAGCTGCCTAATGGTGTTTTCTTTCAAGGTGATGAAATGTTTTGGAACTAGGTAGTGTGGTGGTTACATAACATTGTGAATGCACTAAATGCAATGGAACTGTACTCTTTAAAATGGTTAATTTTAGGGTGCCTGGGTGGCTCAGTCATTAAGCATCTGCCTTCGGCTCAAGTCATGATCCCAGGGTCCTGGGATCAAGCCCCGCTTCGGGCTCCCTGCTCCATGGGAAGCCTTCTCTCCCTCTCCCACTCCCCCTGCTTGTGTTCCCTCTCTCGTTGTGTCTCTCTCTATGAAATAAATAAATAAAATCTTTAAAAATAAAATAAAATGGTTAATTTTAGAGGATGCCTGTCTCAGCTAGAAGAACATGTGACTCTTGACCTCAGGGTTGTGAGTTCAAGCCCCACATTGGGTGTAGAGATAAATAAATAAATAAATAAATAAATAAATAAATAAATAAATAAATAAATAAAACTTTAGAATTTTTTATTTTAAAAAAAGTTTTTAAAAGATTTTATTTATTTATTTGTCAGAGAGAGAGAGAAAGCACAAGCAGGGGGAGTGGCAGACAGAGGGGGAAGCAGGCTCCCCGCTGAGCAGGAAGCCCGATGCAGGATTCGATCCCAGGACTCTGGGATCATGACCTGAGCCAAAACCAGACGCTTAACTGACTGAGCCACCCAGGCATCCCTAAAAATTTTTTTAAAAATAAAATGGTTAATACATTTTGCAAATTTCACCTCCATAAAAAAATAGGAATTAAAAAATATATAAAAGTCCTTCTAAATAAGAGTCCTTCTAAATAAGACGGAATGAGTTTACATGTATGATTTTACTGCCAACATTGCACTACGGTCCTGGGTTGTTGGTTTTCTCCACGTGTGCCTGTTCCCACTCTGCCATATCAAGCAGAAAGATTGGCATTGTCTCTCTTACCTGAGATTTGAGTTTGTGGCTTAAAGTCAAAGTCCTCTGTAAAAGTCCAAGGACTTTGCAATGGTCATTTCAAGGGTTGATGAGGAGAGGAAGAACTGAAGAGGAATTTTGAGGGTGGCTGGAGGCATGCAATAGATATTTTCCCCTAGGCAAGTGGAAACAAGGGACTTTGGATCCAAGAGGACAGCCAGACCATATTCCTTGGTCCTCTGCGGGAAAGTGGCAGACCTCCAAGGCACTGAAAGGTAGTCCCAGCTCTGCAATAACTACCCAGGACTTTGAACATCATGTAGGCTCGATCAATGCAGCTGCCAGCAGAAACTATGTTACCCTGTGGATCAAAGGATCCACCCTCATCTTCTCTCTATCACATAAGCTTGTGACCCTAGAGACGGAAATAGTGTTGAAAAATTGCATCAGACAAGATGGAAACTTTGAATGGAATTTAGGTTGAATTTAAGTTGATATTTAAAGATTAAGAAAAGTGAGTCTTCTTAGAGCACAACCGTGTAGACGGCATTAATAGAAGCACCCTGCAGAGAACAAGGGAGTGGAGCTAATAGTTCATTTCTACTTTGAGCTGTAGGACCACATCTGGAGTGTTGTGGCTAGGGACATTGACAAAGATAGCTAAAAATAACCCTTGTAATGATTATCGTAGTAGCTACCATTTGCCATGGCCAGGCACTCTCTTAAGCACTTATGCCATTATCTTCCATTGCCTTACCTTATATTACATCATCCATAATGCCATCTTACAAATTTGGAAACCCATTTAACCAATATGGTAAGTGACAGAGCTAAGGGCTTAAGGCTTCTGTCTGATCGCAGAGCCAAAACATGAGGGCAGCCAAAATTCTGATGATACTCAAAAACTGCTGATTGAAGAAGTGGCTGGAAAATAAAGTTTTAGACAAATGAAGCCATCATCAAGTACTGGGAGGACCACCTGCCATGTGCATCAAAGTCGAACCAATGACTGGAATTGATAAGGAGGCGGATTTTGACTCTGAAGATTTCTGCATGGAAAATTGAATTCTCTACCATCTTCACTAGATGAGAGTCCCAGTGCTGGTGATGAGCAGTAGCACTTGGTACTGCTTAGAAAGGCAATCTGCTGTTTTTGTCACGAGTTCAGTGTTGAGTGCTGTGAAGTTTACACATGATATCTATTATAGGGAACAGCATAGTACTGTCACCTAAACCCCCAAACAAGGTCAATAACACCATTTCTCCACTCTTCCAAAGCCAAAGCCACAGACTCAGCTGTCTAGAAGTTTTGAAACAGGAGATTTTTGGTTTGTGGGGGAATTTTGGTTGTGTTTCTTAGTTTTATTTCCACCAAACATATTATTTTTTTTTAAAGGACAAATAGTATATATATTTTTTTCACACTTTAAGTGTAAATTTTCAATGTAGGCATTAATGTGTTTCCACAATGAACATCCAATTCAGGCCTCATTCTCTCCCCACTTTCATCCTCCTCTTTTCTCTTTTCATACTCTTGTGTTGGTTCTAATAAATGGTTGCTTTAAAAAATAGAAAGTCTAAAAGAGCTTTCTAACATTCATATTGGTACTGGTCAGACATGGAGGGAGTAATGCTGGAGAAGAGAAGCAAAGTGGGACCCCATTGTAATGGCCCTTGGGGGCCAGGCAGAGGAAGAGAAGAGGCTAACACTTAACATTGAACTGAGCCCTGTAGGGAGACGATTGATGCCTATATGTAAACAAAATCCCCTTGATGTCAGTGCTGAGGAAGGGAATGCTGTTGCATTCATCAGTGGGCGCCATCTTGTTCCTCTTCTCATCCACCAACTTCCCAGGGCAGGAGGAGGAAAGAAAAAGGAAACATAAGGAAGGAAAAAAGACAAAAGGAGAGGAGGAAGATAAGAAGGAAAAAAGAAAAGGAAGATATTTGGTATCTAATAGACACTATTCCTATATTTCCAAGAGCAAAAAGCAATAATCATAAATTTTCAGTTCAAGGAATACACACACACACAAACACAGATCTACACATGTATAAACACATATTACAGATACATATTACAGATATGTATATCTATACATATAACCAATTGGGTGATGAAAGAAAAGTCAAAGAACAGTCCATAATTATATTAAAGTAATACCTGGCTCACCCCTGTAGATCATAAATGCATTAGGGTGGGCATTATGTCTATTTTACTGACCATGGAATTTGCAAGTCTACTCTAGGACACCCACAGAGTAAGCTCTCAGGAATAAGTGGTTGAACTGTTTTTTTGTTTTGTTTTGTTTTTATTATGTTATGTTAATCACCATACATTACTTCATTAGTTTTTTATGTAGTGTTCCATGACTCATTGTTTGCGTGTTGAATTGTTTTTTAAAGAAAAATAGTAACTCCAAGACAGAGCCAAGCATTTTTTAGCATTCCAAGGAATCACTGTTCCTGTAGGAAGGCTGCAGAGAGCTTCTGTTTGCCTCACAACCCTTGATCTCTGCCTCAAGAGCAGGAAGGGGTGATGGGCTCCTTTTTGGTGTTGAAGAACTTGATTTACCTGTAGTCACTCTGAGGTCAGATGTTCTTTCTGGAATTTCATGGTCTGGTGCATTCATGTACTGGCCAGTGACCAGAGAGATATGAAAGGAAGCCTCCTTTCTCTGTTGTTTTATTTGCCTATCTTTGTATATGTTTCTAATTTGAAGGCCTACTGCCTTAATCCACACAGTCTGCTATAACAAAAATACCTTAGATAGGAGACTTAAACATTTATTTCTCACAGCCCTGTAGGCTGGGACATCTAAGATCAAGGTGCTGGCAGATTCAGTGTCTAGATAGAACCCGCTTGCTGATTCCTAGATAACTATTTTCTCCCTGAGCCCTCACATGGTAGAAAGGAATGAAGGAGCTCTCTGGAGTCTCCTTTCATAAGGACACTAATCCCATTAATGAAAGTTCTACTCTCATGACCTAATCACCTCCCAAAGGCCCCACCTCCAAATACAAACACATTAGGGATTAAGTTCCAGTATATGAATTTGGTGAGGACACAATCAGTCTATAGCACCTACTGAGACATTAAGAGCTATACACATTGTTTTTCCTTTAGAAACCACATATATTTTCACACAGATATGAAGTATAATAATTACAGGGTTAGGCCTCAATGTAAAGGGGCTTGAAAAAATGTATATAGTTTTGTGTGTGTGTTTTATTTCGAAAATAAGTTGTCCAGCACATGTACCCAAACCTATTGTGGTCATGTCATTTCAGATTTGTTAGTTCATATTTTAAAGATTATTTTACTAATTTCTACCTGTCTCCTCTTCTCTACCTGCCTCGCCTTCTTGCTCAACACATACATACACACACAGATGCTCACTCTGGTCAGCTGTTCCTGTTTTTTTTAATTTACTTAAGGAGATAAGAAAGTCACTGGCTGAGTGGTCAGTCTACTTGATGAGCTCCTGCTTCAGTCATGGCTGGCTGTGTGTCTCTGGGCAAGGCCCTTCCTCCTCTTCTGGCTCTAAATTTCTCAACTAAAAAAGGAATAAGTGCTCACTTAGATTTCTTCTATCACCATGATGATTGAATGTTCTGCAATATGTACATACAATGAGAAAGAACTTATTCAAGGCAAAGTAAATAAGCATTTTGGAAAGAATGACTTAGAGCAACATTGGGCATTTGAGCTATCATTAATTCTTCTAAACAGGCTAACCAGTTCACGGTGGAAATATAATATCAAGAGTCAAAAGGCCTGTTATGATAGGGCTCTGATTCTACCACATCTGACCCCTGATGCTTCTGGACTTTCCTACCTGATTCTTTTTTATTTTTAATTAACATATAATGTACTATTTGTTTCAGGGTACAGGTCTGTGATTCATCAGTCTTACACAATTCACAGCGCTCACCATAGCACATACCCTCCCCAGTGTCTATCACCCAGCTGCCCCATCCCTCCCACCCCGACCACTCCAGCAACCCTCAGTTTGTTTCCTGAGATTAAGAGTCTCTTATGGTGTGTCTCCCTCTCTGGTTTCATCTTGTTTCCTTTTTCCCGCTCTTTCCCTATGATCCTCTGCCCTGTTTCTCAAATTCCACATATCAGTGAGATCATATGATACATGTCTTTCTCTGACTGACTTATTTCGCTTAGCATAATACCCTCTAGTTCCATCCACGTTGTTGCAAATGGCAAGATTTCATTTTTGATGGCTGCGTAATATTCCATTGTGTCTATATACTACATCTTCTTTATCCATTCATCTGTTGATGGACATCTAGGCTCTTTCCATCGTTTGGCTATTGTGGACATTGCTGCTGTAAACATTGGGGTGCACGTGCCCCTTTGGATCATGACATTTGTATCTTGGGGCCTACCTGATTCTTTATACTGTGTGTCTGTCTCTAGAAATAATCTTATGAGTGAAAAATAAAAAACAAAGCTTTCTAAAACAATTTCCCCTGTTCTAACTGCAAATCTTATCTCAAATCTGGAGTCTCCATTGTTAAAAACATCTGAAGAAAATTCCTCTGCCTCATTAATTGTGGCCCTAAATGTTAGGCTGATGTATAAATGCCACTGAGTACAAGGAGTTTCCTCGTATGAAAGATTATGCTGTATGTGTCATCTTGAGTCCCAGCTTGGTTTAATTCTACTGAAAAGCACTGATGGAACAGGTTCATCCAAACTGAGGATGCTGGAGGGAAAGAACTCATCCTAAAGCAAGAAGAAAGTTCTAAAATCTTAGTGTAATAACAATGCCTCATTAGTCAGGTATAATGTTTTATCTGTTGCTACATCTTTCTCCAGGCCTACTCATGGTAGAACTGAACCACTGGTGACTTCTGAGTGCTATGATTACTATAGGTAAGAGTAATGTGGGCGACCGGGTGGCTCAGATGGTTAAGTGTCTGCCTTCAGCTCAGGTCATGATCCCAGGGTCCTGGGATCGAGTCCCGCATCGGGCTCTCTGCTCCTTGGGAGCCTGCTTCTCCCTCTGCCTCTCTCTTTGTGTCTCTCATGAATAAATAAATAAAATCTTTAAAGAAAAAAAAAGAGTAATGCCAAGCTTTGTGTTTTACAGTAGAAAAATATTTTTCGGTATAAGCGAGAATATGAGTACATATAAACCAAATTACTTGAAGAAGAAGAATGTTATTAAGCAACATAGTATGGGGAGTGCTAAAGCTGAAAGAAGACCATATCAATTAAGACTACTCTGGCCCACAGAATGGCCTAAATGTTAATGTTTTCAGAGTGCCAGATGTGCCAATAATTCTGGAACTTGGAATGACAGAGGGTTCCATCAAAATAAGGAGATATGTACCAAAGAAGATGACATAAAAGAGTCAAGAGAATAGGTGATTTTGAGGAAGACTTGACATCCAAAAAGTTACATGTGGGCAACATGTAAGTTGGCTCCTTCTCTCTGGAGCCCAACCCGACAACGCATAATGACTGACTGAGATGTGAGCCAGTGAGCCAGTATGTAGCCACACCCAAGCCAACTCTAAGCCAAGGGAGGGTGATGACCCAGCAAGACCTAACAAACAACCCAAAGCCAACAATCAAGACATAGGCTTATTGGGGGAACTTATGGATAGGAAGTCCAGGAGCAGCAGACTGGACAAAGCACCCCCTGCTGGAATCTACATGCAGTAAGCTTTTATAGTGTAGCAACTAGCCTAGCAGCTATCTGTAGCTTTGCCCCTCTTTGGGTGGCTAACATTCCAAGGAGATCGAAGTCTGGACATCCTTCTTTACTAAGGAGATGGCCCAGGTTGGCCACCTCTGGAACCTCTGACCTGGAATGCTGAACATTTCTGCATATCTTGCTTGTTGGAAATGATGTTCGGAGGACAGGATCTATACACTCTCAAGATAATAATTAATAGCGGCATTTGGGGCAAGCCAGCTATCTGGCCCTTAACATACAGTCAGTCATCCATACGTAGAAATATATTGTAGGGAAATAAACTATGCAAGTCACAAATATGTGGCTGTTTATTAAACGGAAAACTAAATCTCAGCCCAAATGTCAAATAACAGGTTCCTTATTAAATGATTGGTGATAGCACATCAATACAATAAAATATTATTTAGTAATTACAAATAAACAACAAAGCCTTCTTAAATAAATTACAGTTCAGCCATCCAATTAAAAAATGATTTGTGGGAAGAATAAGAAGCTTTCTACTTTCAGACAAGATGAAGTGAAGGAGACCAGATTTACTCTCTCATCTGACACAACTGGAAAAAATGAACAAAATACATGAAACAATGCTTTTCAGACAATGGATAACAGCACAAACTAGTCATCCCAGAGAGAAGAGAAACAAATAAAGTGATGCCTACAGTTACCTCCAACTTACTGCCTGGGAATATTCTAGACCATGGCATAGAAAGGAGGATCTTGGTCAGAGCCCACTGATTTTTCTGAGTTGAGGAGATGGATGGGGGAGTCCAGGGAGGTCAAGACAGCTAAAGTTCATAGGGTTGAATATCAAAAGAGAGAGCTGAACAATGAGACAATTCCAGAGACATGCAGATAGTCCTCCCCAGGTACATGATCATGAGAAAATTACCCAAGGGCAAGGAGAAAACTACCCAAAAGCATTAGAAGAAACTACCATCAGTGACACACTGGGTCAGGAACAATGCGTGCTCCCACTAGTCAGAGTGGAGAACATCATAATTCACGGAAAATGGGTACGGTACTTAGAAGGGTTTTGCGTTAATAGTGGGGAAAATCAATGCTAGACTAAACCCTGTTCTGATCATCCCCAACAAAGCCTGGAAACAACACCCAAAAGAAGCAAACTGTTTCTTTGATAACTTAACCACATTCCAGAACAAAGCTCAAGAATATTTATGAAATATAAAGATATCTAGCACCCATCCAGACAAAATTCACAAGGTTTAGCATCCAATTAATAATTACCAGGCATGCAAAGAAGCAAGAAAATGTAACTCATATGAAGAAAAAAATCAACCCATCCAAAGTGACCCAGAAAAGACACATACAATGAACTTAGTAGACAAAGATACTAAAACAGTAATTATTACTGTATTCCATATGTTCATGGTACTAGAGAAAAGACTGAACATGGTAAGACCCAAATCAAACGTCTACAAATAACAATATAATATCTGAGATGAAAGATTCGCCGGATGGAACTAACAGCAATTCAGACACTGCAGAAGAAAAGATAAGTGAAATTGAAGGCAAAATAATATAAACTACCAAAATATAAAACACATAGAGAGGAAAGAGGCTGAAGAAAATGTACAGAGTACCAGTAGGTTGTGGGACAACTTAAAGAGATTAATGTATATGAAATTGTGGTCTCCAAAGGAGAAAAGAGAAGGTGACAGGGAAAAAAATTCAAAGAAATACTTGAAGATTAAAAAAAATGTGTTGAAAACTATAAATCCACATATCCAAGAAGCTCAATAAACTTTGAGCATAAGAAACATGAAGAAAATTATACCACAATACATCATAGTCAGATTGCCTAATACCAGGGATAAAGTCAATACGTTAAAAGTAGCTGGAGAGAAAAAGACACATTACATACAGAAGAAAAAAGAGAAGGATGATAGCAGATTTCTCATAAGCTAGAAGACAGTAAAATAATACCTTTAAGCTGCTGAAAGAAAAAACTGCTGTCAATCTATAATTTTTTTTTCTTTCTTTCTTTCTTTCTTTCTTTCTTTCTTTCTTTCTTTTTTAGAGAGAGAAAGTGCACACAAGCAATGGGGGAGGGGCAGAGGGAGAAAGAGGGAGAGAAAATCCCAAGCAGGTTCCATGCCCAGTACGGAGCCCAACTCAGAACTCGATCTCACGACCCTGAGATCATGACCTGAGCCAAAATCAAGAGTCAGAGGCTCAACCGAATGAGCCACCCGGGCACCCATCTATAATTCTTTATGCAACAAAAATATTTTTCAAAAGTGACCCAAAGTATAAAATAACTATGTATGAGTCCATACTAATTGTATCTGTTTCCCATTGCTATTTTAACAATTGCCATACATTTAGCAGTTAAAATGACAGAAATTCATTATCTTATAGTTCTGGATGTTGGAAGTCTAAAACCACTCTCACTGGGCTAAAATCAGGGTGTTGGTAGGGCTGTGTTCCCTCTGGAGGATAGGGGAAAATCCTCACCTTTGTCAGGCTTCTAGAAGCTGTCTGTATCACTCCAGTCTCAGCTTTCATTGTCTCTTTCTCTGACTCTAACCCTTCTGCCTCTCTCTTAAAGGGACACTTATAATGACATTGGGCCCACCCAGATAATCCAGGATAATCTTTCATTTCAAGGTCCCCAAGTCACATCTGCAAAATCCCTTTTGCCATATAAGATAACAGTTACAGACTTTAGAGGTTAGGACATGGACATCTTTGGGAAGCTGCTTTCAGGCTACACATTGATATGAATAAATAATAGCATAAATTTTTAAATTGGGGAGAATAGACAAATCTTCCTGACAGAAAAATTTCAAGTAATTTAAGTAGATACTCCTTCTCCAGGATGTGGACCATAACCTCCTGCTTTCTTTTCTTTATTTTATTTTATTTATTTATTTGAGAGAGTGCACATGAGTGAGCACACGAACTGGGGGCGGGGGGGTGTGCAGAGGAAGAGGGAGAAGCAGACTCCCTACTGAGCAGGAAGCCTGACCTGGGGCCTGATCCCCTGACCCCGAGATCATGACCTGAGCAAAAAGCAGATGCTTTAGCTGACTGAGCCACCCAGGTGCTAAGATAACCTCCTGCTTTCTTGAGTGTGGGCTGGACTTAGTGACTTGCTTCAAAGGACAGAGTATGAAAAACGAAAAACAGTGACTTTACAGTCCAGAAGCCTGGCAACAAAGACTAGTTTAACAGTTGTGATCAGCGTTAACATCCCCAGTGAGAATTCATGACGGTAGAATGTACCTCTGATACGATGTTAAGAAGGGCACTTCCTCTGTGGTATTCTTAGTCTCGTCAGAATAAAAAAGACAATCTCAAACTGACACAGACCAGGAGAGACTAAGGATAGGTGAGGACTAAGTGCCATGTAGTATCCAGGATGGGATCGTGGAATAGGAAAAAACCTGTTAGTGGAAAACAAGTGAAATCTGAATAAAATCTCAAGTTTAGTTATTAGTAATGCATCGACGTTAGCTCCTTCGTTTGCCAAGTATACCATGACAATGTAAGGTAGGAACATAGGAGAAACAGTAAGGCGCATAAAGGAGATCTGTCTACTATTTTTATAACTTTTCTGTACATCTAAAATTATTCTAAAATTTAAAAATTCAAGGGAAATGAAGACTTTACAAACATACAAAAGCTGAGAATACATCGCCCGCAGACCTGCACTACAGGAAGTTAACGAAGTCTTTCAGCGAGGAACAATGTGATGCCACATGGACACCTGGGGCTAAACAGAGGAACTAAAGCATCAGAAATGGTAACTATGAGTAAATATCATGACTCTTTTCCTATTATTTATATCTCTTTAAGAGATAATTAACAATAACAATGTATTGTTGAGTTTTTAACACATGTAGAAGTAAAAGATAGGACACCATAGCACAAAAGTCAGAGGGGGGGAAGAAAAATGGAAGGATACAGTTGCAAGGTTCTTTTTTAAAAATTTTTTTTTAAAGATTTTATTTATTTGACAGAGAGAGCACAAGCAGGGGGAGAGGCAGCAGAGGGAGAAGCAGACTCCACACTGAGCAAGGAGCCCAATGGGGGGCTCCATCCCAGGACCTGGGATCGTGACCTGAGCCAAAGGCAGACACTTACCCATCTGAGCCACTCAGGTGCCCCCCAACTTTTAAAAAATATATATATATTTATTTATTTTAGAGAGGGGGGGAGGGTCAGGGAGGGGGGAGACAAGTAGACTCCCCACTGAGTGGGGAGCCCAATGTGGGGCTCGATCCCAGGACCCTGAGATCATGGCCTGAGCCAAAAAGAAGAGTTGGATGCTGAGCAACCCAGGCACCCCTACAGTTGTGGGGTTCTGATGTTATATGTGAAGTGTACAATATCACCTGAATGTAGAGAATGATAAAAGTTAAAGAAGTATACTATCAACTCTAAAGCAGGCACTAAAATAACACAACAAAAAAGTTATAGCTAATAAAAGTCAATAAGCCAATAAAAGAGGAAATGTAATAAAAGGTGGGATAAAATATAGTCATAACTCCAAAAAAAAGAAAAAAATAGGAAGAAGGTAAATAGACAATAACAGATGGGAAATAAAAAGGAAAAAAATATCTAGGTGATTGATTTATGCCCACACATATCAATAATCACATTAAATGGCAGAGATTGGATTAAAGATGAATAATGTCATCCTATATGTTGCTTTCAAGAAACTCGCTAAGAGACACAAATAAGTTAGGAGTAAAAGGATGGAAAAAAGATATATCATGCTAACACTAATCAAAAGAAAGCTGAAGTGCTTATATTAACATCAGACAAGGTAGATTTCAGAGCAATGAATATTATAGGAGATAAAGAGCATCATTATGTAATAATAAAGGAGTCAAGATAATGATTAAGAGAATATAAGAATCCTGAAATTTATGTATGTAAGCAACCACTGATAGAACTGCAAAGATAAGTAGAAAAATTCCCAGCAATAGTGAGAGATGTCAATATTCTTCTCTCAGTAAGTGCGAGAACAAATAAACAGAAAATCAGGAAGGCCAGGGAAGACCTGAACAGTACTATCAGCTAAATCAACCTAACTGAATTCATTTATAGAACACTTCATGCAACAATTGTAAAATACACGTACATAGAGTATTTACCAGACAGACCACATTCTGGGCCATAAAACAGGTCTCAACACATTCTAAAGGATTTAGGTCATACAAAGTACATTCTTTGACCACAATTAAAAAATCAAAAATGTTCATCATTATTAGCCATCAGGGAAGTTCAAATCAAAACACACTGAGATACCACCTTACACCAATTAGAATGGCAAAAATTGACAAGGCAAGAAACAACAAATGTTGGAGAGGTTGTGGAGAAAGGGGAACCCTCTTACACTGTTGGTAGGGATGCAAGTTGGTACAGCCACTTTGGAAAACAGTGTGGAGGTTCCTCAGAAAATTAAAAATAGAGCTACCTTATGATCTAGCAATTGCAGAACTGGGTATTTACCCCAAAGACACAGATGTAGCGAAAAGAAGGGCCATATGCACCCCAATGTTCATAGCAGCAATGTCCGCAATAGCCAAATTGTGGAAAGAGCTGAGATGCCCTTCAACAGATGAATGGATAAAGATGTGGTCCATATATACAATGGAATATTAGCCATCAGAAAGGATGAATACTCGACTTTTACATCAACATGGATGGGACTGGAGGAGATTATGCTAAGTGAAATAAGTCAAGCAGAGAAAGTCAATTACCATATGGTTTCACTTATTTGTGGTACATAAGGAATAGTATGGAGGGCATTAGGAGAAGGAAGGGAAAAATGAAGGGGGGGAAATCGGAGGGAGAGATGAACCATGAAAGACTCTGGACTCAGAGAAACAAACTGAGCGTTTTAGAGGGGAGGGGGGTGGGGGGATCGGTTAGCCTGGTGATGGGTATTAAGGAGGGCACGTACTGCATGGGGCACTGGATGTTATTTGAAAACAATGGATCGTGGATCACCACATCAAAAACTAATGATGTATTGTATGGAAACTACCATAACATAATAAAATAAAATTTAAAAAAAGAGAGAACTCACATTGAAAAAAAATCAACAGCAGAAAGATCTCTGAAAAAATATCTTCAAATATTTGGAATCTAAATAATATACTTCTATCCTCATTTTAAAAGTATAGCAGTAATGGATAACTTGTACCTTTTAAAAATCAGTATACTTCCTCAGAGTAGCTGGGAAAGCAGCAGTCATCAGTATTCAATATTTTATTCATCACTGAGGAGCAACTAATCTGGCTAAAACTACGGAGTCCCACTCAACCATCACTCCATGTGTGTTCACCCCCAAGGAGGTGTCTGCTTTCTTGGGGAAAGAAGGCAGTTTTCTGTCAAGAGTGTCTTCCTGCTGGAGACATCACATTTCCAAAAGGTAGTCTGTGCTTCTCCCCTTATTTCTTTTCAGTCAGAGCCGTTACTACCAATTACTAGCCTAGAAAAAACTGACTAGTGGTCCTGACCACTAGCAGCCTTGGTGGGACTAAGACCAAAGGGGTTCTATCATTTTATCCTTCATAGGGCCAGGGCCATAAGCAGAAATTGGTGTTCATCTCCAGGGCTAAAAAACTAGTGTTTTGTGTGAGGGCAAAACTGAAAATCCTATTGTTCAGGGGATCTGTCTTTACTCTTGCTTTTTATTTAACAAAAAAGTACTGAGCATTCCCCATGGGCTGAGCCCTGTACTAGGCATTTCAAAGCGAAAAGGCCATAGCCCCTGACCTCCAGTTGCTTATGGGGTGATGTGTGAAATCAGGTAGTTGAGAAATGTTAGGAAGCAATACATGTTACAGGAACATAAGTATGCTATAGGACGCTGCAGCTTACTAGGTACTTAGGGTTGAAAGATATAATATCATCAGGAATAAAAATGAAGCTTGAGATGTCTATGTGTTCAGTGCACAGTACAGCGATGAGCACAGATTATTTAAATAGTGAAAAGACTCTAAATGATATTACCCAACATAGGCTCTCTTCTGTTTTGTTGGTGGTGGTAGTCGTGGTGGTGGTGGTTGGTGGAGTTTATTTCAATTCCTGAAATAAATCAGAACTTGTGTGGCTGAATCAAAAATCTGCACAGGTGAAAATTTTCAGATCCCCATGAAAAATGCTCAGATCCCACTTCAATTACAGTTTTAGAGATGGTTTTCCCCTAAAATGATGTTAAAAATGCATGAAGAGGGTGGCGCCTGGGTGGCTCAGTCGTTAAGCGTCTGCCTTCAGTTCAGGTCATGATCTCAGGGTCCTGGGATCAAGCCCCGCATTGGGCTCCCTGCTCCGCAGGAAGCCTGCTTCTCCCTCTCCCACTCCCACCGCTTGTGTTCCCTCTCTCACTGTGTCTCTCTCTGTCAGATAAATAAAAAATCTTTTAAAAAAAATGCATGAAGAGTATGCCTGAAAGGAGGTTCCTCACTGTGGAATGGAAAGTTATTTTTTCCTCACAAGAGATTCTTTTCTCACTCAAACCTGCATTTGGACCAATCACAAAAGACATCCCTGTTTGCACTGGTGCAAACTAGGGGCCTTTCTTTCCCTACTGAATTGCTCCCATGCCGAAAAGACTCGGAAATATCACCATAGTACATAGGGTGGTTCAGCTGTGAACAATTTTTATATAATTACAACAATGACTGAAGATTATTTAACAAAAAATGTGGTAAAACTCCACTGGGAGAATGGAGAAAAAGGAAAAGCGAATGAAGGGAGAGGAGAGAAGAGGGTAAAAATCTCTATTTTCTGTAGCACAAAATCAATCCCTAACCACTAAAATAGAGATATCCAGAAATTTAAAAATAAGAGTATTATCTAGAAATAAACGAATTAATGGCCAGAAGGAATTAAAAGCAGTGCCTTTGAGAAACTAGCCTCAGGTATGATAGAGATATATCAGGGGACAGCTAGTTTTCATTATAAGCTTTGCCATACTATTGACTTTCAAAACTTTGTGTATTACCTTAATGAAAAACATAAAGATTTTAGGTAAAAGAAATAAACATTTTGAAAAAGGAAACTGCCCAGTCTTGGCTGATCATAGCATGTTGTAGACTGAAACTTGGGAAAAGTGCTTCTTCAATAATACTTTCCGAACTGGAAAGTGTTCTCAGTGCCACAGTGATCTGCAATAACTCTGCTCCCAGGAGTCATCCGACCCTTGTCTCCATTGCAAACTATGCAAAGTGACACAGAGAACACCAATTTTGTACATATCATATATTACACCTGGTCGATGCCTGAGAACTACTGAAGTCACCCATAGTTTCTGAGGTTTTAGGGGTATTTTGTGAGACTTCAGCAAGATATCATAGAAAGCCATTATTTGCAGAATCATTACCTAATACATATTCATAGAAACACAAAATTACATGTCAAAAAAACTAATTAAAAGATTTGTTTGGCCTAGCAGTGAGGTTCACTTTCATTACATCACTTGTTGGGCTTTAAGTCTGATCTTTTGCATTCTTCCAAAGCACTTAAATTTAATCACCCCCCCTCAACTCTACCTTGAGTTAGTGATGTTTGCCCATAGAACTATGTAGACCACAATCCAGGATTCCCAATCAGCCATTCTCTTTATAGGCTTCCAAACTTTGCGGTACATTAGACTGGGGAGTTTTAAATGATTCCAATGCCCAGATTTCACACCATAGCAATTAAATAAGAATGTTGGTGTGTGGGAACTAGGCATCAGTACATTTTAAAGATCCCAAGGTGATTCCAATGCACAACAAAATTTGAGAAACACTGCAGTACCATAATTACTTCTTGGGAGTCAACTTTGCAAATATTAAATGGTGCCAACATACACACAAGCTGCTTTTCTCTTTTTCCTTTGAGTGCCTGAGTTTAGGGAAACTTTCTTTTATAGGTTATATATAGCTGGTGGAAGACATTCACGACTACTTTTGGGATAGGTTGCATCATGCATGTTCTATTATGCATGTTGCATTATGCATGGAATTGATCTTCAGGTCATCATGCTAGATGGGTCCAGAACTGTTTTCTAAAGAAAATCTGGACTGGGGAAAATGTTCAGTTGGTCCACTATGGTAGTCCTTTATTGAGGCCCAACGTGATAGTGAAGATTTACTCAACAAAGGGTGATGATTCGTTGTGAAGTTTCAGAACACTGGACATAGAGAGGAGATCTTACAAGCTTTCAGAGAGGAAAGCAAGACAAAATAAACAGGTCACATATGAAAAGGTCAGTTATAAGAACATCCTTGCTTTCTTAGTAGTAACACTGGTAGAAGATAATTGAGATGCTCACATCTCAAAAATTTAGTTTTGGGGCACCTGGGTGGCTCAGTCGTTAAGCGTCTGCCTTTGGCTCTGGTCATGATCCCAGGGTCCTGGGATTGAGCCCCGCATCAGGCTCCCTGCTCTGCGGGAAGCCTGTTTCTCCCTTTCCCACTCCTCCTGCTTGTGTTCCATCTCTGGCTGTGTCTCTCTCTGTCAAATAAAATAAAATGAAATAAACTCAAAAAAAAATTTCCTTTCTATACACAATGTTCAGAAAGCCACTGGAAGATATGCATTACAAAAACAAGTAAATGAATCAAGAAAGAGAATGACACATAACATAGGAAACAAGATTTCCAACACTAGAGATAGAGGCAAAGGGAGTATCTACCACAATGGTGAAGGGAGAATTTGGATGACATCTGGCACCTACAGAAGGCAACAAGTCAAGACTAAAACAGGTAAAAGGTTTAAGGAGAGATTTCTTTTGGAAGATAAAATGATAAACTACCTCATGCAGATGAATGTATTGAGAGGAGACTTAGACAAAAGAATTTAGGGTTGAGTTAGTAGTAAGTACATGGAAAACTTACCAAGCAAACAATGAGAACCTCATAATCTCTAGGAAAAACAAAACCTGTCCAGGAGAGAAAAATAATCACAATTACTACATAGTTTGATTCTTAATAGCAAAAAGAATCAGAATAATTAAACTCTGAATATTAATCTAATTAGAATTACAACATGACTATATTAGGATGAAGGGACAGGATAAGTTGGATGGAGGGGAAGGCAGGGGGAAGGAAGTAAGATAAATCATCATCAGGAGTGGGAAGTCAATAGGCAAATACCTAAAACTCAGAAATTAAAAAACAAAAATAAGTATACCATTTAGAAATATGGAAGGCAATACCAAAATCAGCTAAAAGAGTTGAAAGTACCTGACATGGTAGGGGAGCTATGTTGAAGATTGCTCTTTGCCTTGACAAATCTTATAATATCAGTGGGCTCCTCAAATCTCATGCATATAAAACTTGAAAAAAACTTAAAATTTAAAAAGTTCGGAGGATTTTTATTTATTCGTTTGCTTTCTAATGTTAAGGAGAACCTCCTCTACCACTCCAAAGAAATGATCAGTATGATGTACGTTTCTCACGAATATTTTGTGGAGTAGATTCCTGTGGTAGAATTCTTGCTACAAGGTTGACACTAGCAAGCTAGCAACTTCCAATGAGAGGCCAACCACATATGGTTTGCTCTCATTTGTATCTTTTATGAGGGTTCAACTTGATACAGTTTTTATATATATTAAAATCCTAGCATAGAGCCTCAATAATTTAGCTAGTCAATGATTTTGAGGGTCTGTGCTGATTGGCTAACTTTTTAATTTGCCATATATTGACTAAGAGCTTATGTTATTAAGCTATACATACATAATATAACTACAGCAATATAAAATATCTTAATCTCACAACATTATTGGTTCTTTTATTAGATTTATTAGATATTTCCAAAAGGAAATATGTTTTCTATTTAAAAACCTTGTTAAGTGGGGCACCTGGGTGGCTCAGTCAGTTAAGTGTCTGCCTTTGGCTCAGGTCATGATCCCAGGGTCCTGGGATCGAACCCCATGTCGGGCTCCCTGCTCAATGGGGAGCCTGCTTCTCCCTCTCCCACTCCTCCTGCTTGTGTTCTCTCTCTCCCTGTCAATAAATAAAATCTTTAAAAAATAAAATAAAAGCCTTATTAAAAATAAGCCATTACTGCCTATTGGGGAACACTCTGATAAACAAATTTAAGGATCCAGTAACAGGAAAGGGAAAGTGGAGGGGAGAGGAAGCAAGAAGATGAAGGTAAGGTGAAAGGCTGGACAAATTTGACAAATCAGCCTGTGCAATTGGTGCATGAAAATGATCAATTTCACATGAAATACCAGTCTTTGTTCTCCTTATAATTTACATCTACTTATCCCCATTCTTGCTGTTACATTTATAAATCCTCTTTCCATTGTCAACCTTTGCATTTTCCCCATGTTCTGCTCTATCATAACATTAAAGTCAGTCATATTTCACTTAAAAATTTACCTCATTCAGCCTCACTCATTCTTCACAACATTAATTTTTTTCCCCCTAAATTAATCTCCCTACTTGTTCTAATTTGCACACACACTCTTTTAAGAGGAAAAAAACCGTAAGTGCCACTTTCCGTTGCCTGCATTATGTACCTTTCTTTCTTACTACCATTCCGGCTCACTGAGCATCTCTCTTTAAATGTATAGGCTTCTTTCTTGTCAATTAAAATCAGCAGGAGTATCAGTGATCTGTCCTAGCCTATGCTGCAAAGTTATTTACTGAAAGGACACTGTTAACCAGAATTTATCTAATAAGAACAATTTCACAAAGGAGGTTATATAGGTATTTATTTATACACACACACGCACGAATAAGAAATGAAGCATTATAAATTTTCTCCCTAATCCAAGCAAAAAAAAAAGGTGAACAAAAGTTCCAGCTAAATCATCAAACTTTTTTTCTGTGCTAACTTACCACAAAGGGGATCCAAGACTGAATTTCACCACGAACGTAGCTTTACATGGCTTCAGCTGTACTCCAGGAGCTTATGAGATAAATGAAAAATAGGAACTCGATAAGCAAGAGACCAAAGTCCCTATTTCTTCACTATGTTGAATGGTACCCTTCAATCCCATGAAAAGGGCAGGCAAACTGTACCAAACTGTACATGTGAATGCATGCATTATCTTTGGAAGGTGTATCATAGCCTTGGCGATTTTATTAGGTTCTCATTCCATTACTCTACATAGATTTAGAATTACTGGCATACTATAAAAATAATTACACTGAGCATTGAAACTAATTTAAAATGAACATTAAGTTAAAATAGTCATCATAGAGATGATACTAAATTGACCACAAAACACAGAACTATTCTTAAAAATATTTTAATAATGAAAAATTGGTAATAAATATTTGATAGGTTGTACATAGATTTTATGTACTTTTTTACAATGATGGTGTATTTCACCCCCCAAAAAAAGCTTTTTAAAAAACTATACTTCCAGACAGAAAGAGAAATCTGTGTTTGCAGTCCCTGAATACATTTTAAAAGGCTAGAAATTGAAAAAGAAAGGATTAGAGAAATAAAGCATGATAAATGTGTTTCCATGCATGGGGATGAGTTTAAAGTGTGGTTTTACTCTTGATTTTTATAAATCAAGAAATGCATGTTTACTTATATATTTAACAAACAAAATAAACATCTATTATTGAAATCACCACACAAGGTGAAAAAAAAAAAACAAAAAATGTAGTGTGCATGCGAAAGAGAAGGACAAGGAGGAAGGCAGGGAAGGACCAAGGGAAAAGAGAACAAAAGAAATGAGACTGTCCATGCTTATGCGCGCACACACACACACACACACACACACACACACAGCAAAACAACCACATGGAGATTAAAAGAACTCTCCTCTTGAGACAAAAGGGAATTTAAAATTACTATTTACAAACTATATTCAAAACATATGAAATATGATCAAAACTGTACTCAAAAGGGAAGTCTTACACTTAAATACTTTCAATTAGTTTAAAAGGAAGAAAATAGTAATAACTCAAAAAGGCAAGAAAAACAAAAGGAAACAACACCAAGAGGATCTTCGAAAAAAGCAAAAGCAAAAAAAAAAAAAAAAAAAAGGCCAAAGTTGCAGTTAATGAATGAGAAAGCAGAACATTTGTAGAACTGACCAAAAAATCCAAATATGTTTTAGTTATTTGTGTTGTAAGAGGAAAATAAACAAAAGCTAAAATGAGGGGAAAAATGTGAATAAGAATGTAAGTTTTCTGTCGCATATTTTTCTTCCATGTTCCTTTCTTTCTTTCTTTCTTTCTTTCTTTCTTTCTTTCTTTCTTTCTTTCTTTCTTTCTTTCTTTCTTTCTTTCTTTCAAAAAAAAACGTTTAAAAATGTAAAAACCCATGTTTACCTCCAGGACACTATAAACACAGGCCCCCTGGAGTGGCCCAGCAGCTGCATTTTGCCAATCCCTGGTTTGAACTATGAATTCAAGAACAGTTGAATATTAAGAAATATATTCGTTTTGGGGCGCCTGGGTGGCTCAGTTGTTAAGCGTCTGCCTTCGGCTCAGGTCATGATCCCAGGGTCCCGGGATCGAGCCCCGCATCGGGCTCCCTGCTCAGCGGGAGGCCTGCTGCTCCCTCCCCCACTCCCCCTGCTTGTGTTCCCTCTCTCCCTGTGTCTCTCTCTGTCAAAGAAGTGAATGAAATCTTAAAAAAAAAAAAAAGAAAAGAAATATATTAGTTTTACACAAGGCATCAGGAAAAAGGCAAATTCTTTCATTCATACCAAGAATATCTTCAATAAACTCCATCATCCATTTCTGTTGAACTCTTCAGAAACTAGACCCAGAACGATAATTCATCAATATGAGAAAGATTCCCTCTCTTAAACCAAAAGCCAGCTTCATACATAAAACCTTCAAGGATGGCCTCTACAACCGTTAACCATTTTATAATATTTGGAAATGGTAGCAAATACAAAAAGGAAGATGAAACAGAAATAAGAATTCTATGAATAGGAGGGAAAAGAAAACAAGTCATGATTTGTGGACAATATAATTATATTTCTAGTCATCTAAAACTTTATTTTTTTTTAAAGATTTTATTTATTTGACAGGGAGAGAGAGCAAGCAGGGGGAGAAGCAAGCAGAGGGAGAGGGAGAAGCAGGCTCCCCGCTGAGCAGGTAGCCCAATGTGGGGCTCAATCCCAGGACCCTGGGATCATGACCTGAGCCGAAGGCAGGCACTTAACTGACTGAGCCACCCAGGCGCCCTAAAAGTTTATTTTAGGGTCTGTAGAATTCCCTTCATTTTTGGAAACTTTTCCCCTTTTCTGGAAACTGTCCCTATGCCCTACCATTTTGTCCTCTTGTCATTTAAAGAATGTCCAGGTTAGTACAATGGGACTCCACCATCTGACAACAGCTGACTGACTGATGGAGAAAAACCCTTAGCCTGAGCTGGGCTAAGCAAAGCCCCTTCCCCAGATGTTTGGACTTGACCCTGCCTTAGTCTTTCTCTGAGTACCTAAACGGTGATATGTGAAACCTTGAAGTAGGTGGTAGCCATAGTTGGCTGAGAAGCAGGAAAGAATGGTCTGCAGAGAGAAAAACAAAGAGGATATACAGAGAGAAGTGAAGACAAAAAGTATTCTAATTACCTTCAGTCCCTGGTTCCAGTGCACACCTGAGACTCTCTCGGGTTCTTGGACTCCATGAAGCCTTCTTAAATCCTAATAATTTTCCTTTTGTTTATGATTTCTGTTACTTGCATCAGAAAATGTTTTAATTTGTGCACCTAGAAAGTGTAAGTGAATCAGCTGAAAAATATTCGTTTCTTTTTTGAATTCTGAAATAACATTAAACTTACAAAAAGGCTACAAGCACAGTACAAAAAACTTTTTTCCTAAGCCATTTGAGAATAGCTGTAGTTGTGATAATCCTCACCTCTGAATACACTGGCAAATATTTCTTATAAACAAGGACATTCCCCAACATAAAAACAATATAACTGTAAAAACCTCCACCTCCCCATTCCCCACTATGCAGATATTGACCTTACTCTACCAGCCTAGTGGCTTTGGGATAGAATTTTTCAGCAACAGAAGAGCAAGAACTATTAAATATTTTTTAAATATTAGAAAGATATCTGGATACAAGATAAATGAGACTTTTCTATTTGAGTTTTTAATGGCATGTGATTTTTTTTTTTTAAAGATTTTATTTATTTATTTGACAGAGAGATAGCGAGAGAGGGAACACAAGCAGGGGGAGTGGAAGAGGGAGAAGCAGGCCTCCCGCGGAGCAGGGAGCCCGATGCGGGGCTTGATCCCAGGACCCTGGGATCATGACCTGAGCCGAAGGCAGACGCTTAATGACTGAACCACCCAGGCGCCCCTGGCATGTGATTTATCACTAGGGAATATAATTTGCAAGAATCAATTTCATAGAGATGGCTGTCAGAAAAAAAATGCTATTACATGTTGGAAACTTTCTGCTCTGGTGTTTTTCTCACTGAAATACTTTTAGAATATAATTTTTGATATTTCAAATTTTCTTGGAAATACATAAAAAATATTAAAACAGGGGGCATCTGGGTGGCTCAACTGCTTAAGTGTCTGACTCTGGATTTCAGCTCAGATCATGATCTCCGGGTCTGAGATAGAGCCCCACGTCTGGCTCTGTACTCAGTGTGGAGTCTGCTTGAGGTCCTCTCTCTCCCTCTCCCTTTGCCCCTCCCCTCCAATTCGTGCTCTCTATCTAAATAAATAAAACTTAAAAATATATATATATATTAAAACAGGAGTCATTATGCATAAATATTGATGGCTTTCCTAAATACCAGCAACAATCAGAAAACAACTCTAACTCAGATCTGACTTTTGAACTCCAAACCTATTTTTCCAACTCCCTACTTAATATAGTAATTTGTATTTCTTACAATCATTTTACACTTACTGCATTCAAAATTAAACTTTTGATTTATAATCCACCAAACATGTTTTCTGTTCTCTCAGAACGCTCCCAACCTAGCCCTCAGTGTTCCTCAGCCCAGAAAAACTTAAAGCCAGCCCTAACTCTTCCCCTTTCTTGAATTCTCCCAATAGCCCATCAGGAACACTTTACTCACCAAATATACCCCAAATCTGCCCACTTCACTCCCCTCCACTATTCTACTAGCCAGGTGCTACCATCCCCATGAATACCAACATGGTGGCCATATTGGCTCTCCACCTCTATACCTTCTATCTCTCCGACTGATTCTCCACACCAGAGTGATTTTTGTAACACGTGAAGTAAGTCAGGTTGTTCTCATTCATTAAATAAATGAAGAAACAGGAAGTTTTATAATTTAAAAAAATAAATCAAAAGCTTCCTTTTTTTTTTTTTAAGAGAAAATATCTAAAAATCTTACTTGGGGTGCTTTCTAGAATACCTGAAGGAAGGATTCAGGCAATTCTTGCCACACACTATCCCCTCGCCAGACCAGAATGTTTGCATGTCGACACCAACATGCATTAGATTCCAGTCTACCACAACCTGAGGGGCTTGACAGGTGCCAAGGAAAAATTTAGAGACATACTTATTTACATGCAATTTATTCATATGAGGGGAAACACAGTCTGTAGTCTGGTCAACAAAGATAAAAGACAAGATTTACAGGAGAGGGAGGTGACAGGACAGAAGATAACTGCAGTGAAAAAGGTGAATCATACTTTATGCTTTCCAACGAAAATAATTAGTTAGAAAATAGTAGTCAGTTTAAGTAATCTGTCCTTGAGCAAGTTGACCAGGGGATTTGAAAACAAATGTTAGTGGTCTCTGGGTTTTCCAAAAACCATAGACATTGAACTCTGCAATGTAAGTGACAGGCTGCCAGCGTCCTTCCTAAAGACCTCCATCTTGATTAGGTCGGTCTCACCCATTCTTTCCATACAACTTCTCTGATACAACGATAATTTTAAAAGTCACTTTAATATTTTGCAAAGAGCTGATTCAAACATGGGTCTTTTAAAGCTAACAGTTTTGTCCTCAGATTATATTTGCAGTAATAATGTTTTCTTCTAATTCAACAAAGATCATACTGTTCCTGGAATACACCCTACTCTCCTTCAGCTGAAAGTTTGATTAAGCACTGACCTCCACCATGCCCACACCTTACTCATCTCCACCTGTGAAAGTCTGCTCAACTCTGATCCATTCTCAGAGCTTCTCAGAACCCCTCCTCAGTTTCAAGGGGATTCTCTGTGTCTTTCCCACTTTCTCCTTGATTGCACCACAGTGATAGCACAAATAACTTCCTGGACCTTAGACAGAAATCCACCTGAACTCAGTGGAAACCTTAAAACCAGAAACACTGGCGAGATGCAGATGAGGTCTGAAGCAGCTGGTTCCTGGGCAAAGCCAATGTGAGACACTCCCAGCCACAGCCCAGTCCTGCAGCCCCTGCGACCAAAGTCAGCCATGGCTTTATGTCTTCACGGCAGCCCTGGAAAGGAGACGTTACCTCTTTGGCCCATTCCTACAAGACACAGAGCTTTAGGAGCTGCTTGCTAGGAGTTAAATCTATGACTACCAAGTTAACTTTCCAAGTGGAATTACCTAGTTATCTGAATCTCACAGTAGACTGGAAGCTGCTGAGGGCAAAGGGACCGGGTTGTTCTCTTTGGTCTTTCTTAGTCCCAACCACAAATGGGTGCTCAAGAACTGTGGTTGAATCTAATTGTCTGAACTGGGACTTAACACCTCCATTTGGAAGTCTAATATGCATTTTTATAGCAGTTGCATCACATTATAGTTTTATATAATTACTACATTATCTTAAAAGGCATATTACCTGAGATAAAACACTCTTCATTCTCTTCATTCCCACCGCACTCAACTGTTCCTGTCCTAGGCTTTAGTGTTATCTGAATTGTACCACCATATCAAGCCAAATGCCTAGAATTTATCCATAATTCTTATCTTTCCTTCATCTCCCGTATCCATCCATTCATCCTAAGGCCTTTAAGGCTCTCCCTCCAAAATACATGTCAAATTGAACTACTTCTCTTCATCTTTTCTGCTCCATTGGGTTCAGGTTTATCTCTTATCTGAACTACTACATTGACCCCTTAACTACTCTTTCCCTCCTTGATCCATTTTCCAACAGTGCAGCTGGACTGGTCATTATAAAACATCTTCCTACTTAAAATTTTCCAATGACTTCTCTTGAATTTTAGGATAAAATCCAAACTCTGAAAATAATCTACGAGGTCCTAAAGTGCTCTGGTCATTTCCTACCCTTCCTTCTTGACTTTGTCTGTTCTCCAGTCACTTGCCAGATTCACACCACATGAGTCTTTCCTCTGTTCCTTGAGTTTCCCAAGTTTCTTCCTGCTTCAGGGCCTTGTCACTTGTTTCCTCTGCTTGGAACATTCTTCCCTCAGATATTCACATGTGTAGCTTATTGCCAGGGTTTCAACTCAAACCTGACCTCCTCTGAGAAGTCTTTTTTTGGCAAAATCCTTCCTAGCACCTTTTAAAATCAGTACCCTCTTTGGGGCACCTGGCTAGGTCAGTCAGTAGAACATGTGACTCTTGATCTCAGGATTGTGAGTTTGAGCCCCATGTTGAGTGTAGAGATTATTTTTTAAAAAATAAAATTAGTACCCTCTTTTATTTCCTATACAATACCTGAAATTATTCTATTTTTCTGCCTGTTATCTTTTGCTTCCCTCCACTAGAATATGAACTCTATGAAAGCAAGACTCTATCTATATGGTTTACCACCATCTCCATGGTGCCTAGGACAGGCCTGGTACATGATAATTCTTCAATACACATCTCTTAAAGACGTAAAGGAATAAACTCCAATTTTCAATATCTGTGATTTATCAAAAAAAGTTAACAGATTTCTGTGGAAATTTTCAATAAAAAGAAATAAAGTTATCCAGAACATATGTTTTTAAAAGGGCTTGAGATCAGCAATTAGAAATTAATACGAATTTGGGGAACCTGGGTGGCTCAGTCGGTTAACCATCTATCTTCATCTCAGGTCATGATCCCAGGGTTCTGGGACCAAGCCCCACATTGGGCTCCCTGCTCAGTGGGGAGCCTGCTTCTCCCTCTCTCTGCTGCTCTGCCTGCTCATGGTCTCTCTCTCTCTGTCAAATGGATAAATAAAATCTTAAAAAAAAGAATTTAATACAAATTCAAAATAGTAGCAAGAGACAAGTTGATCCTGGTTTCTGAAAATTAATAAAGGTAAGTACAAACTTGAAGAAATCATTGCCTTGAAATCCACAATTAAGCAAATTAAAAAACTACAATTAAAAAGATTTGTGGCCTCAATGCTTTGAAATTAGAACTCAATCACAAGAGGAAAGTCGGAAAGAACTCAAATACATGGAGGCTAAAGAGCATCCTACTAAAGAATGAATGGGTCAACCAGGAAATGAAAGAAGAATTAAAAAAACTCATGGAAACAAATGAAAATGAAAACACAACTGTTCAAAATCTTTGGGATGCAGCAAAGGCAGTCCTAGGAGGAAAGTATATAGCAATACAAGCCTTTCTCAAGAAACAAGAAAAGTCTCAAGTACACAACCTAACCCTACACCTAAAGGAGCTGAAGAAAGAACAGCAAATAAAGCCTAAACCCAGCAGGAGAAGAGAAATAATAAAGATCAGAGCAGAAATCAATGAAATAGAAACTAAAAGAACAGTAGAACAGATCAACGAAACTAGGAGCTGATTCTTTGAAAAAATTAATAAGATTTATAAACCCCTGGCCAGACTTACCAAAAAGAAAAGAGAAATGACCCAAATAAATAAAATCATGAATGAAAGAGGATAGATCACAACCAACACTAAAGAAATACAAACAATTCTAAGAACATATTATGAGCAACTCTATACCAGCAAATTAGATAACCTGGAAGAAATGGATGCATTCCTAGAGATGTATCAACTACCAAAATTGAACCAGGAAGAAATAGAAAACCTGAACAGACCTATAACCACTAAGGAAACTGAAGCAGTAATGAAAAATCTCCCAAAAAACAAAAGCCCAGGGCCAGATGGCTTCCCAGGGGCCTTCTACCAAACATTTAAAAAAGAATTAATACTTATCCTTCTGAAACTGTTCCAAAAAATAGAAATGGAAGGAAAACTTCCAAACTCATTTTATGAGGCCACCATTACCTTGATCCCAAAACCAGACAAAGGAGAATTACATCAAAAAGGAGAATTACAGACCAATACCCTTGATGAACATGGATGCAAAAATTCTCACCAAAATACTAGCCAATAGGATCCAACAGTACATTAAAAGGATTATTCACCACAACCACGTGGGATTTATCCCTGGGCTGCAAGGTTGGTTCAACATCCACAATACATTAATAAAAGAAAGAACAAGAACCATATGATCTTCTCAATAGATGCAGAAAAAGCATTTGACAAAGTACAGCATCCTTTCTTGATCAAAACTCTTCAGCGTATAGGGATAGAGGGTACATACCTCAATATCATAAAAGCCATCTATGAAAAAACTCCAGCGAATATCATTCTCAATGGGGAAAAACTGAGAGCTTTTCCCCTAAGGTCAGGAACACGGCAGGGATGTCCACTATCATCCCTGCTATTCAACATAGTATTAGAAGTCCTAGCCACAGCAATCAGACAACAAAAAGAAATCAAAGGCATCCAAATCAGCAAAGAAGTCAAACTCTCACTGTTTGCAGATGATATGATACTTTATGTGGAAAACCCAAAAGACTCCACCCCAAAACTGCTAAAACTCATACAGGAATTCAGTAAAGTGGCAGGATATAAAATCAATGCACAGAAATCAGTGGCATTCCTATATGCCAACAACAAGACAGAAGAAAGAGAAATTAAGGAGTCGATCCCATTTACAATTGCACCCAAAACCATAAGATACCTAGGAATAAATCTAACCAAAGAGACAAAGGATCTGTACTCAGAAAACTATAAAATACTCATGAAAGAAATGGAAAAACGTTCCATGCTCATGGATTGGAAGAACAAATATTGTGAAGATGTCAATGCTACCTAGAGCAATCTACACATTCAATGCAATCCCCAACAAAATAGCATCCACTTTTTTCAAAGAAATGGAACAAATAATCCTAAAATTCGTATGGAACCAGAAAAGACCCCAAATAGCCAGAGGAATGTTGAAAAAGAAAAGCAAAGCTGGCGGCATCACAATTCTGGACTTCAACTCTATTACAAAGCTGTCATCATCAAGACAGTATGGGACTGACACAAAAACAGGCACATAGATCAATGGAACAGAATAGAGAGCCCAGAAATGGACCCTCAACTCTATGGTCAACTCATCTTTGACAAAGCAGGAAAGATGTCCAATGGAAAAAAGACAGTCTCTTTAACAAATGGTGTTGGGAAAATTGGACAGCCACATGCAGAAGAATGAAACTGGACCATTTCCTTACCTCACACACAAAAATAGACTCCAAATGGTTGAAAGACCTCAATGTGAGACAGGAGTCCATCAAAATCCTAAAGGAGAACACAGACATCAACCTCTTCGACCTCAGCCACAGCAACTTCTTCCTAGAAACATCGCCAAAGGCAAGGGAAGCAAGGGCAAAAATGAACTATTGGGACTTCATCAAGATAAAAAGCTTTTGCACAGCAAAAGAAACAGTCAACAAAACCAAAAGACAACTAACAGAATGGGAGAAGATATTTGCAAATGACATATCAGATAAAGGGCTAGTATCCAAAATTTATAAAGAACTTATCAAACTCAACACCCAAAAAACAAATGATCCAATCAAGAAATGGGCAGAAGACATGAACAGACATTTTTCCAAAGAAGACATCCAAATGGCCAACAGACACATGAAAAAGTGCTCAACATAGCTCGGCATCAGGGAAATCCAAATCAAAACCTCAATGAGATACCACCTCACACCAGTCAGAATGGCTAAAATTAATAAGTCAGGAGACGACAGATGTTGGCGAAGATGTGGAGAAAGGGGAACCCTCCTACACTTTTGGTGGGAACGCAAGCTGATGCAACCACTCTGGAAAACAGTATGGAGGTTCCTCAAAAAGTTGAAAATAGAGCTACCCTATGACCCAGCAATTGCACTACTGGGTATTTACCCCAAAGATACAAATGGAGGGATCCAAAGGGGTACGTGCACCCTGATGTTTATAGCAGCAATGTCCACAATAGCCAAACTATGGAAGAGCCAAGATGTCCCTCGACAGATGATTGGATAAAGAAGAAGTGGTATATATATTCAATGGAATATCATGCACCCATCAAAAGGAATGAAATCTTGCCATTTGCAACGACGTGGATGGAACTGGAGGGTATTATGTTGAGTGAAATAAGTCAATCAGAGAAAGACACGTATTATATGATCTCACTGATATGAGGAATTCTTAATTGCAGGAAACAAACTGAGGGTTGCTGGAGTGGTGGGGCGGGGGAGGGATGGGGTGGCTGAGTGATAGACATTGGGGAGGGTATGTGCTATGTTGAGCGCTGTGAATTGTGTAAGACTGTTAAATCACAGACCTATACCTCTGAAACAAATAATACATTATATGTTAAAAAAAAAAGAAGATAATAGGAAGGGAGAAATGAAGGGGGGGGAATCGGAGGGGGAGATGAACCTGAGAGACTATAGACTCTGAGAAAGAAACTGAGGGTTCTAGAGGGGAGGGGGGTGGGGGGATGAGTTAGCCTGGTGATGGGTATTAAAGAGGGCACGTTCTGCATGGAGCACTGGGTGTTATACACAAACAATGAATCATGGAACACTACATCAAAAACTAATGATGTAATGTATGGTGATTAACATAACATATAAAAACAAAAACAAAAACAAAACAAAAAATGATTTGTGGCCTTTGGTTTATCTGTCCTCACTTTATTTGAGTTAAGAAGGAATTTATTGCCATTAAATACCCAGCATCAGCAATAGAAAAGAGCCCATGGGTCATCTCATACCTTATGTACTATTTCTCTTTAAATATATACCCTTTTACTGAGTCCTTATTCCCTTGAATATTTTACATAGTAGAGTCCCCTGTAAGATGCTTAACTTTAGAACTCTCTACCTTCCATGGAGTTCTTAAAGAAGATCAATAGTGCATACTGTAGTGTATATCCTACAACAGTCCATACTACTGATCTAAAAGCCTGCTATTTGCCATGTAGTGTGGGCTTTGACTCCTAAATGAAAATAGATAAAAATCTTCTGAAGATAGAGCGTCTTTCCCCAGTTCCCATGTATCCACATTCTTTCCTCATTCCGAAGGCCTTCCCTGACTACACCCACCCACAGCGGCTACTCCCACCACCAACTCTTCTGAGTCATTCTTTTTTTTTTTTTTAAAGATTTTATTTATTTATTTGACAGAGAGAGACACAGCGAGAGAGGGAACACAAGCAGGGGGAGTGGGAGAGGGAGAAGCAGGCTCCCACTGAGCAGGGAGCCCGATGCGGGGCTCGATCCCAGGACCCTGGGATCAAGACCTGAGCCGAAGGCAGACACTTAACAACTGAGCCACCCAGGTGCCCCAATCTTCTGAGTCATTCTTTACTGCTTGCTGAGCCAAATAACAAGCACATTGTATAGACAAATATTTATTCAGTCTCATGGTGTAACTGGAAAGTGGGGCCACCAGAAAGAGATTGGAACAAGCAAGAATGTTCATTATCTGTAGTACTAGGGCAAAGAGACAAATAGGTGCTGAAATCCAGCCAGCTCAATTTCCCAAGCCAGGTGCTGCCTAAACCATGTGTTCATGGGACTGCATATGCCCAACTGACTTATCCCTTCTATTTCAAATAAAAATGTGCCATGTGGATTAATATTGACCTTGTTCTTCTTCTTAAGAGAAGAAAAACAAGATTCTTCAACTCTCCTAAGACCTGTAAAACAAGGAGGTGATCTCTCCTCTCAGACCAAACTTCTATTTTTTTCATTGAAAAGAGATGGAAATCACAGGATATCACGGTCAGAGACTGGCCCAAAGGGTTTTTATGGTCCCTTCATTCCCAAACAGATGCAGTGCTGGGAAAAATTCAGATATTGCCTATACTGCTCCTTCAGTTGTCTGGATGGTGCTCCTCATTTAACTGAAGGTTGATGACAAAGGGAGTATCATGTTTCCCAGGTGAATGTCTTTACCCTGTTGGGACATTCTCCAAAGTAGGAAGTTACTCATAAGTCTTTTGACTTGCTCTGGGCATAAATTATGGGCCGGTGGTGATCATTATCATAACTCAATTGGCTCGACCAAACCTCTCTTAACTCATTTGGTTCAACAAAGTATAATTGCTTTCTAGTCTTATTTTTCTGTAGAAAATGGAAAGCTAACTCATACAACTTATAAACCAAGAGCAGTTTTTTTCCCAGAAAATTTGCAGAAATTATCTATTCTCTTCACTTACTACAACATAGAACTTATCTTTTAGGAAAGATAGTCACAAAATACTTGGAGATCCTTGGTTAAAAATAATCGACAACTGGTTATATACCCAAAAGAACTGAACACAGAGTACACCTGTGTTCATAACAACATTATTCACAATAGCCAAAAGGTGGAAGCAACCCAAGTGTCCTTTGACAGAGGAATGGATAATCAAAATGTGATGTACACACACGATGGAATATTGCTCAGCCTTAAAAAGGAAGGAAGCTCTGACACAAGCTACAACATAGATGAACCTTGAAGACATTATGCTGAGTGAATTAATCCTTTTGCAAAAAGAAAAGCACTGTATGAATCCACTCATATGAGGTACCTAGAGTAGTCAAATGTATAGATGGAAAGTAGAAGAGTGGTTGTCAGGGGCTGGGGGGAAGGAAGGAATGAGAAGTTATTATTTAATGGGTATAGAGTTTCAGTTTTGCTACATGAAAAGGGTTTTGGAGACCGGATACACAATAATGTAAATGTTCTTAACAATATTGAACTGTACACCCAAAATGGTTGAGAAGATAAATTTTATGTTATGTGTATTTTACCACAGTTTTAAAAAACAATCAACAATAATTGCAATCCATTAAATTCATGTGTCCTTTAAGAAAATAAAATCTGCACATATTAGTGTCAGATGGTCTCAGACCCTTCAATATATTTTCCTGAGTTTTCCTCACACCCGTCTAATCTGTAATCCCATTCCATTCATATCAATTCATTTATCTAAATTCAGTTTAGCATAGATTAAATTTGTCAGATTAAATAGTAAGGTATTTGGTCTTTTTACACAATATTTGTATTTTCTGGCTTTTTAAAAAGTTATAGCTCAGCAGAAACTCTGTATGTTTGCACAACAATCATTTCCTTGGTTCTCTGATCACTGTGGGAGTGATCAGCAGAGAGAGCACCGTGGTTCAGAGGTCGAGCTTCCAGATCAGAAAGCCGCTTACTGACTCAGATTTGGGGCAATATTTAGACTCTCTGTGCGTCAAATTCTTTACCGTAAAACAACAAGAATAATTGTACGTATCCCTAAGGTAATTGCAGATAATACGCATGGTACATTGTGGCCTATTAATATTGTTGAACTTAAAGGTTACGGACTCTTGTTGTTGTTGTTGTTGTTGTTGTTGTTGTTGTTATAGCGGATGGGGCCCTGAGATCCTTCCTCCCTGGTGTGTGACTTCCCGGATTTGTTCTGCTGCAGGCTCACCCTCCCCTCTCTGTATCAGCAGAAAGAGTGGAGATCCACCATTGCCTAGCTTCTCCTCAACAAACTTGTCACTCCACAGATAACCAACATGAAAGCCTCAACCCCACTCCAACAGAGTTCTCTGCTGCTGCCTGACACATAATAAATGTCTGCTAGAGGAAGGATTGAAGAATGAGTGAATGAATGAACCGATCAATCGATCAACTTTCCAACCTTGCTAAATGCTGCCAGTATCTTAATGAAGCAGGTGAGCATGACAGATGAATGGCAGATTATGTTAATGGATGCTTTGTTTGAACGTCCTGTGATTGACAGCAATACTCAAAGACATGAATTCCATCTGGCCTGGGTACCTATGAAGTCTCTGTAAAATATAGAATTAGATTTATAAGGGTTGCCTGCAATTATAATTGGGCTGAAAATGTTGAGAAGTGTGGAATGTGCAGTACATTTCTGGTCCATGAAATTCCACAGATACTTGGAATGAAGAGCATTATTCAAGATAATAATCACATTGTAATGAAGTATTACACTGGCTGGCTTGGACCTGTGAATTTTCTATCAATGAATCCATTCACTTCAATTTAATTCAAATTGTCCAGTGTGACTGAAGACACTGCTGAGGGAAGAACTAACGGTCCTAATCTAATCATCAAAGATCTAATAGCCTAGTTGAGAGGGCCCAAGACATACCTTTGATGTGGCGCTGTCAAACACAGGACTGCCCAATGCAGGACTGAGCCATGAGGTGGAGTTGCCCATCAGACAAGCAAGCAGGAGTGCCAAGGCATCAGAGACAGAGAAAATCCAAGAGGTCAAATGCAAGAGACCAAACCCATAAGGCAGTGCAGAATAAAACCAACAGCAATCAATAATTTAAAGCAGTCACTATAACCTCCTCCAGGAGGTAAAAGTGAACACTTCTGAAATGAAAATAAACATAGGTGTTGTCAGCAGAAAGCGAAACTAGTCAAATGAACCAAATGGAAATTTGAGAATGAAAAAATAGAGTGTCTGGAGCACCTGGGTGGCAGTCAGTTGAGAGTCCAACTCTTGGTTTTGGCTCAGGTCATGATCTCAAGGTCCTGAGGTAGAGCCCTGCATGGGGCTCTGCACTCAGCAAGGAGTCTACCTTCCTTCTCCCTCTGCCCCTCCCCCCACTCATGTACTCGCTCTCAAACAAATAAATAAATCTTGAAAAAAAAAGAAAAAATAGAATGTCTGAAAGAAAATAATTTACTAGGTAGGCTCAATAACAATGGAGATGACAGATAGAATAATCAGTAAATTTGAAAACATATCAACAGAAATGATCCAGGGGCGCCTGGGTGGCTTAGTTGGCTAAGCATCTGACTCTTCGTTTTGGCTAAGGTCATGATTTCATGGGTCATGGGATCAAGCCCCAAGTTGGGCTCCATGCTCAGTGGTGAGTCTGCTTGAAGAGTCTCTCTCTCTGCCCCTCCCCCCACTCATGTGTGCCATCTCTCTCTCTAAAATAAATAAATAAATCTTTAAAAAAAAATAGAGATGATCCAATCTGAAGAATAGACAGAAAAAGGATTAAAAAATAAACAGTTAAAAAATAAACAGTCACAGGAACACATGGGATAATATCAGTGGAGTCCCTAAAGAAGAGGAGAGAGATCTTGTGGCAGACAAAATATCTGAAGAAATAATGACTAAAAACTCTTCAACTTTGGTAAAGATATAAATTTATAAATTCAAGAAGTTTAGTTAGCCCCAAACAAAATAAACTCAAAGAACACCATGCTTATACACATCAAAACCAAACTGCTGAAAAACAAAGATAAAGAAAAGTCTTGAAAGCAGTCATAACAAAATGATGCATTACATAAAGAGGAACAACAATTCGAACACTACAGTCACTAGAGAATACTAAGGAGTCCTCATCAGAGATTATAAAGGCAGTAGAGTAAAATCTTGAAAGTGCCGAAAGAAATGTCAACTCAAAATTCTATAATCAGTGAGAACACCCTCCAGGGATGAAAGTAACATAAGGTTATTCTTGATGAAGAAAAACAGAGAATTCCTTGCCAATCTATCTGCTATAAGAGAAACTGCTAAAGGAATTAAGGCTGAAGGAAAATGTTCCCAGAGGAAAACTTGGAACTTTAGGAAGGAAAGAAAAACAATAGAGGTGATAAATGTCTGGTTAAATGATATTTTTCTTTTTTAAGTTCTCTAAAATATGTATAAAGGTTGAAAGCAAAAAATCAGCTTTGTCTGAGAAGGTGCAAATGTGATACATGTAACAACTATAACATAAAGGGGGGAAGATAAAGTGACCTATATGGTTACAAGTCCTGTATTTTACCTGAAGCTACAAAATATGATCTCTAAGTAGACTGGAAACTTAGTCATATATATTATAATCTGTAGAGCAACCACTGGGAAAAAAAACCACAAACAGATATAGCCAAAATGCTAGCAAATACATTAAAATGGAATACCAAAAAATATTCAAAGGAAGACAGGAAGACGTGACAGAAGAACAAAAAACACAGGAGACAGGGCGCCTGGGTGGCTCAGTCAGTTAAGCGACTGCCTTCGGCTCAGGTCATGATCCCAGGGTCCTGGGAGGGAGTCCCACATCGGACTCCCTGCTCTGCGGGGAGCCTGCTTCTCCCTCTCCCACTCCCCCTGCTTGTGTTCCCTCTCTCCCTGTGTCTCTCTGTCAAATAAATAAATAAAATCTTAAAAAAAAAAACAACACAGGAGACAAATAGAAAAATAACAAAATGATAGGCTTAATTCAACCATATCAGTTATCACATTAATTGTAAATGATTTAAAAACACCATTAAAAAAAGATTGTCAGATTGGATTTCCATAAAAAACACCTATATTCCAAAAAAAACCCCAACTATATTCTACTTACAAGAAACCTACTTTAATTATGATGATATACATATATTAAAAGGATGAAAATAAGCCACACAAACCCCGATCAAAAGAAAACTGTATTGCCTACACTAATATCAAATAAATTATATTTCAGATCAAGGAAAATTACTTATCAGGGATAAAAAGGGACAATACATAATGATGGTCAATTCATCAAGGAGACATACAATCATCAATTTGTATGTAACTAACAAAGCATGAAGCAAAACCTAATAGGACTAAGTGGAGAAATAGACAAGTTCACAAATATACTTTGTTACATCAACATTCCTTTCTTAGTAATCTACAGAACAAGTAGATAGAAAATCAGTGTAGTTTAAAGAATATCTACCAGACAACAATAGAATACACACTCTTTTCTAAGACACGTGGAATATTCACCAAGATAGACCATAAGCTGGGCCTTAAGACAAACTTATTTAAAACGAATTTAAAAGAATTGAGTTCATACAAAGTATGCTCTTGGACCATAATGGAATTAAACTCCACGGCATGTGTTCTTCATTGGCTCTCAGAGTGCCTGGGTTGAGTTTCAGTTGCCCACAAAAGTCATTTGCTTGATTAACTCACCCTTTATTGGCTGCTTTTGTTTTTCTGTCCCACTTCCCTCAACCCACACCAATGTTTCCTGGGGTCATTTCCAAATAAACTCCTTTCTGGAGGTCTGCTTCTGGAAGCCCAAGCTAACACAGCTGCATGTACAGTCAATTCTCATTATCTGTGGAAGTGAGATTTTCTAAAGTCACTGCAAGCCCTGAATTAGCGAATGCTGAACCACATTGCTCCAAGGGAAAATACAGTTGGTTCCTGTGAGCCTCTGGTCATGACGTTTCATCAACTAATCAATAAATAACCTTGTTTTATGCATGTTTCTGTTTAAAGACAACTTATTTAATATACATTGAAAATTTCTTTAAGATAGATCTCATGCCAACAGCACTATTACTCATGTCTAAATGAAGCTTATCTAGCACACATATTTTCCCCATAAGACACATCACAGCCTTCTTGCAGTTAGATACGCTAGACAGAACTTCAACACTACACTTGGAGGCCATTTTAAACAGCAAATCAACACCACCACCAACAACAATAAACACACACACACACACACACACACACGTGGAAAACGTGATACTAAATAGACCATGAGAAAGACACTTGTTTACAGTATGAGAGCTGGAACAAGAAGGCAGAGCACCACCTTGTTCACCCTCAGCTGGGAACATGCATGTAGGGAAACTCCAATGTTTTGATGCTCTGCACATGTCTGTGAATAACTGTGAAAAACCCAGGAGTATTGATTTTGAGGTTACAAATAAATTTTAGCAAGTAAGTGAATTCTCAAGTACAGAGTCTGAGAATAATGAGGATTGACTGTGTCTTCTTAAAGTCTCAATTTGGTGGTTTATGGATAGAACTTTTAATTTACTTTTTCCTTATACAGAAAGGAGAGGCCAGATCAACCTCTGCTAGTCTACAAGGATGTCATCTGCCTCCCCAACCGGGGATGCCATTCTCTGACCTCTTTCTGAGCCCTGGGATCATTGTAAATTATCTAACGTTGTGCTGAATACATCGCTGATGATTCTTTTTGTCACTCCCCTTGGCTCATTTTTTTTTATTATAGCCATTGTTCTTGTTCTTTTCTATGCATTTGGACAGGTTGTAAGTTAAACTTTGGTGCGAACAAGAAAAACTGGGAATTCCTCTGGAAACAATAGCCATTTCCTACACGTGTAATATCTATCAGTTCCAATCATTCTCAGAGCACAATACCTGAGGGAGGTTTCTTTGCATGAGAAAAGGGGTTAAAGGGTAATCCTCCAGCACAAGACTGGTTTAATGTTTGTGCCACACACACACCCACACATAAATGTGGATAAAATAGATGTGGGTGAATGAACAAATCATTCAAGCATAGGGAACTTAGGCAGAGGTGATACAGAGAGTCAAATGTTTACTTCTGAAATGTGTTTCTTCTCTATATCATAATAATTGAAAAGACAAAGAACGTGCAAAAACATACACAATTCCAGAATATTATTTTTAATATCATATATGTATCATATATTTTAATAACATACTACTGTATAGGAAGATGATACAAAGCCTACATAGAAAAAAAAAGAGGATTAATTTGGTAAAGAAAACATAATAGCAGCAGAGGCTTAACCGATCGCAAGCAATGTCGTAGAACTTAAGCAAGAAATAGTTATGATACGGAGCACAGAACATGGACTAGTGATTTTTAATGACTAATTGAAGAAAATATATTTCCGCTCCCCCAGAAATTTATAGATTTAAACAATGCCACGGTTTCCCTGATCCCACATTTTCTAGTTTGTTTTAATGCAGGAACCCAGCAATAGTCAAATTCCTTCTCCTTGAGCTACCACTCCCTGAAAAAGAAATAGTTTAAAGCACAAAAACATTGATGTTAATTTCTTCTGACAACTTAATAAAAACATAGAAATTTACTCACAACCTATTATCAAAGGTGGAAAATCATGGCCTAGAGAGACACTTTCAATAGCTCATCCATCATTCAACACACATTTACAGACTATGTTGTATCAAGCAGCATGTCAGGAAACAGGACCTGGGGTTTACTGTACATGGAATTCTTCTCAGTGTGTGCCCTTGGGTGAGTAACGAGACAAATCCCTAACCAGACACACAGGTGCTCTGAGAAAGAGAAGTAGGGGGATTATAGGAGCTCAGAAGGAGAGAATATACCCAATGGAGGGTCAGAGGCAACTTCCTGGATAAGATGGTAATATGAAGATTCAGAGAAACAGAGCATCCCAAGTTCATCTGAAATGGAAGTTTCAAGTGTGGGGTTGGTGAGAGATAAACTAGACTGGGAGGCAAGGGCCAAATCTTGAGGGCCTTTAGGTCAGGCGAAGAAGTTTGAATTTTTTCAGAAGACCAAGGGGACCCACCATAAGATATTCAATCATGAGGGGAGATTGGGGAGAATTACGAGTGTAGTGTCAGGTTTACTATTTAGGGAGACCAGTGAGGAAGCAGATTGACAATGGGCTGCAGATGCGGTGCTGAAGTCAGCAAAACTGGTAAGTGGCTGGGATGGTAACTTTAGTAATGATAATCCAAATAACAGTAATCCAAACACAACAAGGGCCTGAGTTAAGACACTGATAGATGGGAAAGGGAAAGAAGTGAACAAATATTGAGGAGTCAGAGTCACTAGGGCTTGGCAACTGATAGAAGTTAGGTGTCAGTGGGACAGAGGGATTCTGGGCTATTTCCAGGTTCCTAGCATGCAGTTAACGGGACAATGGTACCAAAAATCATTCCTCGTGACTGAACATGACAGCCTTCTTGTATGTCATAACAGTATCTGACGTCTTCAAAATGCTCACCATTAAGGGACTTCTTAAAAATATTGATATTTCTTTCAGAGGTGTTTCATCTTCTGGAGTCCAAGAGAATTTCCCAGTATTTCTGCAATTTCTGACTAGTGTATTTCCATTGCCTTTGAGGGTCACCTAACTCCGCCGGGGAGAGGATCCAGGTCTTTGAGAGACAGCTCGGCCTACCAGCCACACCTTGTACTACCTGAAGTTTTAGAATAATTCCAAATTGTTCTACCCTGGCTTTCTGTCCTGCCCCCGCCTGCACTATTACCCAGATCTGCCTGATGAGGCACAAATACTAACAGGCCATCAACATGAAATAGTAAAATTACTGCGGACTTCAACTCTGAGCTCTGAGTTGAAATAGGATTCTGACTACTTCCAAGTCTCAGGTCTTTGGGCAAGCCATGTAATAAATCTTTCTTGACCTCTGTTTCCACAACGGCAAAATAGGGGAACACCATTCTTCCTATGGGATTACAGAAAGAATTATAATTAGTCTGGCTCACTATATATAAGTAATTCAGTGTCAGGGGGCGCCTGGGTGGCTCAGTTGTTAAGCGTCTGCCTTCGGCTCAGGTCATGATCCCAGGGTCCTGGGATCGAGCCCCGCGTCTGGCTCCCTGCTCGGCGGGAAGCCTGCTTCTCCCTCTCCCACTCCCCCTGCTTGTGTTCCCTCTCTCGCTGTGTCTCTCTGTCAAATAAATAAATAAAATCTTAAAAAAAAAAAAAGTAATTCAGTGTCAGTTTCAAATTCTGACTGGCCCCAGGCCTACTTGGATGTTGTACCTTGAGCCCTGTAAATCACAAAAATTTAAACTGAGTAAATTTGAAGAGCTAATTGGCTTTATTAAATGACTCATGAATCAGGTATCAAGCCATCTAACATAGAAAAGAGCTCTGTGGGGCTGCAGAAAAGGAAATGTTTTTAAAGGCAGAAAGGGAGCAGAAAAAAAGGAAATTATTAGCAAAGAATGCATTGTTTTTGGCAAGTTCACCCTCCTAAGAGAACAGAAGGGATTTATCAGTAAATTTCCTATTGACTGGTTAAAGGTTACATGGGGAGGAGGGGGGTAAAATTTAGTTAGGTATTAAGTCTTAGTTTGCTGACCCTGGGGCTTTACCACAAGTGACTCTATTTTGCACCTGTAGTTTTCTTTTGAGCCCAGTTTAAAGCAGTGATTTTTACTGTTCTTGAACTGGGGGAGGTGATGGCTAAAGGCCCTTCCAACTCTTAAGGATTCTTTCCCAAAGAAAATACTTCGTTAAATGCTTTGGCAGAACTCAAAAATATCCAGGGAGAGTTACTGACATGAAAAGACGGGTTTAAAAATACTCAGCAGACCATTTCTGATCCCCAGGTGTTCTACCAGGTCTGTACACCTCTCATCTTTGGCGGTAAATCGTGTGTGTGTGTGTGTGCGTGTGTGTGTGTTACACACCCTCACTGTTTCCCCCCTTAACGCACAGCCCATTTTAGGTGGCTGGGGGACTGGGGGGCACTGGGGGGGCAGAAAGCGACCGCCCCAGCGCTGGCAGAGTTCCAGTGTTCCCATTACACACCTTCGCTGCTCCGAACGCACCCCGAGAAGCTCGGACGGCCTGCGCCTCCAAGCTCTGTTTTTCCGGTTCCCGCCCGGAGTGGATGCGCGTCCATACAGCCCACCTTAATCCCAGCGACGCTCCCCATTCCTCCTCCCCCTCCCCTTCCCCCTCGTCCTCCTCCTCCTCCCCCCCTCCCCTTCCCCCTCTTCCTCCTCCTCCTCCCCTCCCCTTCCCCCTCTTCCTCCTCCTCCCCCTCCTCCTCCTCCCCCTCCCCTCCCCTTCCCCCTCTTCCTCCTCCTCCCCCTCCTCCTCCTCCTCCCCCTCCTCCTCCTCCCCATTCCTCCTCCTCCTCCCCCTCCTCCTCCTCCCCATTCCTCCTCCTCCTCCCCTTCCCCCTCTTCCTCCCCCTCCTCCTCCCCCTCCTCCTCCTCCCCCTCCTCCTCCTCCCCCTCCTCCTCCTCCCCCTCCTCCTCCTCCCCCTCCTCCTCGTCCTCCTCTCTCTCTTCCCCTCCCCCCGCCCCCCGTCCCGGCGTCACCCTGGGCGCTGGTACCGCCCCCGTCCCGCCCCGTCCCCCATTCTGACCTATCGTGTCCCGCTCCGCTCCCCGCCCCATCGCCTCCGGGCCATCCAGGTTCTAAATACCGCCCCCGAATGCTGTCCCCGCCCCAGCTTTCGGGTCAGCCATGGCCGTGGTGGGGCCAAGCGGCCGACTGGCCCGGTGCTATTGCCTGAGAGCGGTCAGGAGGTAAGTGCCGAGCCGGGGGTCCAAGGTCGCCCGTGGGACCCCGGCGTCCAGAGGCGGTCGCCATCCGTGGGAGGTGCCCTCTCTCTTATCTTGTCCCGGTAGCAACAGGGCTTTGCTTTTACGGTTTTCCCGGGAGAGAGTGAAGGCAAGTGTCCTTAAACGCGCGCCCTCTTCTTCGGCTGGGCCCGAAATTGTCCGGATGGACGCGCGGGGGGGGGCCTGAGCTGCCCTCAGCCCTCACCTCGGGCCACGCGCCACCCAGCCCTCGGGTGCACGTCGCCGCCCTGGCTGCCGCGAGGTTGCCACCGTAGTTTGCTAAAACGCGGTGGAACATGTAAGCACGCTTGGCTTCTCTGCTGAATGCTGTAGAAACGCAAGCCGTTATCGTCAGGGGGGGTTAAACTCTTTGCTTCCTGGGGAACACTTCTGTAATGTGAAGTGACGGCATACACAATCTATGTAAAAATTGAGGTGGTGGAGTTAAGAATGATTTTCCCGATTTTATATATTAAACGGTAGTGTTCTGTCATTTTTTTTAAAACTCACTTTATTTGTGAGAACTTGCACATTGAGGCCTTCTAATAGACATTTTGCTTTCCTTTCTGTTGGGAACTTCACATGCATCACGTAGGATGCAGAGTTTTTCCCTTTTTGGAAAGAAACGAATTCAGTTACTTAATATAAAAATTATTGAAGACTTTATTGAATTACTAGTATTTCAGAGTTTGAACCTAGGGTTCTTTATAGGCTTTGAAAGGCATATTATTGCAGAGGAAGTGATACATCAGGTGTGGGCGTTATTAAAACTGTATTATTTTAATCATCTTTGATCCCATTAACTTTAACTTTATATGCCAGGGTCATCATTGTGAACTTCAGTTTTTTGCTTGTGGCCCCAGTACTGTGCACTGAAATTTTCTTTTCCTCTGCCTACTAAACACCGTACCTGGTTGTGCTTGCTGTTTCTGGTCTCCTCCTAGCTGGCTGGTTCAGCTTCCTGGGGTGAGTATTTAGTTATGTCTGTTCAGGGCAGCTTCACAGACTAGCAGCCACAGGGGTTAGATTTTGCCTGGGTAGGTCCCCCACCTACTAGGAAGTGGCTCTTTGTCTGGAATGCCAACAACAGCTCATCCGTCTTTTTGAACATTTCTTGTATCCTAACCCATTCTCCCCTCCTTCTGATGTGGGAAACAAAGGCAGAAGAAAAATTAAATTTCCTTACCACTTACAGCCCACTGACAAGTCCTTGAAACAGGCAGAGTGACCTTCCTCTAGGAACTCAGCTGCCTGGATGTTAATACTTTGCTAAGGGCAAAAGGCAATCTTAGCCCCACCCCCAGGGTCCTGTTAGTCTACTTTAACATATAAAAATTCCTTTGGAAATGTCCTTTATCTCTACCCCCCAAGATACGTGTTGACAATCACCCCCCAAGCTTATGACTCACCGATATACATCTGAAGGGTCTCATGACTAAGGTTTTATTAGACAGTAATAAATGACCTTTTCCTAACAATAGCTAGCCCCTTCAAGGTCCTGGAAACCTTGCTTCCAAAATTCCTTAGAGACTTAGGCTACCCCTAACCCCCTCCCAACTTGAAAGTGTATAATCAGCCATCCTCTTGACCCACGGGTCGTGTCCCCATGCTTTAATAAAACCACCTTTATGCACCAAAGACGTCTCAAGAATTCTTTCTTGGCTGTAGGCCCTGAATCCCACCTTCTTTCCTACATCACTTCCACCTGTATGTTGGGACACACATTTTGCTGAACAGAAAGGATTGACCTGATAATAGTTTATACTTTGTTAACCGTCAGTGAGGGCAGACAGGATTTCTGGCCCTTAGGACACAAAGGACCAAATTCTGTACAGCTGACCTCTTCAGGCTCAGTCTCCTGCTCACTTCCATTTCGCAGTGCTTTTCATTTACTTTCTTGCCTGTGGCAAAATTTACATGGCCATTCAGGTTCTCGAAGCTTTTATCAGTAATTTGAATTGCTACAAATGCTGTGCTGGATTGTAACTTCCTTTTCCTTTATTTTAAGATTACTACAGTTAGCCTCTGTATTGATTTTTTTTTTTTGAGCGGGGGGATCATTTTGAAAACCACTGTTGGGAAGGAAGAGATTTATTCTGCCCTTCAAGGTCCTTCTAGCTGGATTAAGAATCAAATTGACAGAGACAGATCAACGGGAGAAAATCAAATTTAGTTTCATACATATGGGGAATCCACATAGACATGAAATTCCAAAGATGGGCAGCAGGTGGCTTACATGACTTATATTTTGAAGCTTATATTCTGAGCTAAGGAGAGGGATTAGGAGTCTGAGGATACAAAGTGGAGGAAGACCATTAGCAGGAAGGTGAGAGGAGATCTTGGGAAAACAAAGATTGTCCCATTACACAAATAAGTTTCTTGGATAAAGGGGAATCTCTGTTAATGGCACTGTTCCTAGTACAAGCTCTTCTTTCCAATGTAAACCTAAGCAGTTGGTGGGGAGTCAGAGAGCTTTTCCTGCATCTGCTGGGCTTTGCTTGCTTTTAACTCAAAATATTGCTCATGCCAACATGGCCCATCTTGGGGCTGTTTGCCCTTGGCCCCTACACCACTAACCATTTGCAGCCAGCTTGTATAGGGGCAGGTATAGAGAACATATTTCAGGAGAAACAGAGCATTTTGGTATGTAAGGACTGGCAGCAATTAGAAATCAGTCTGCCTGTTTGCAGTTCCCTGCAGGTCCCAGCACTTCAGCTGCACGTGAGCAAAACAGCAATGGGAGCCAGTCAGAAGGATTTTGAGAGTGCAGTGAATCAGGTGAAGCTGTTGAAGAAGGACCCAGGAAATGAAGTGAAGCTCAAACTCTATGCGCTCTATAAGCAGGTAAATGCCTGAGGTCTGACGTAATTTAGAGACATTTTGAGCAGAAGGCTCCTCAGACAGATCTGCCGTGTGTTTTACTGAAATGCAGCTTTCATATTTTTAGGGTTTGTATTACTGCCTTTCCTCTGAAGAGTGTCTACATGAGAGTTTTTGTACATTAGTCTTTGCAGTACCGTGAAGGCAAAAAGTAACGTATCAGGATCACTCTGGAGTCAGAGAGACTTAAAAGAGATAACCACCAAAGGCTTCTGATTAGAAAAAATCAACTGAAAAAAATTTTTTGAGACCACTGGGGAAATCTGAATGTGGACTGAGTATTAGGTGATACCTAGGAGTTATTATTAATGGCACCATGGTTATATAAGAAAATGTTGATGTTCTTTAGGAATGCACACTAAATATGTAGGGGTGAGATAGCATGGCGTTTGGGGTTCACCAAAATGAGCAAAAAAAAAAAAAAAAAAGAAGGAAGGGAGGAAGGAAGGGGAAGGGAAGGAATGGACAAAGCAAGTATGGCCAAAAAATGATAGTTACTGAGTTAGGTCGAGTATTGGGAATTCATTATAATATTCTACTTTTCTACATGTTTGAAAATTTGTATAACAAAAATTTAAAACTAAAATTTTTAAGTTGTGATGTCTAAAGACAACCTTGGGAAGTCAGCTGGTTTGGGGCTCCTGTGTGTGATCTATTTTCCTCTTCCCATGATCGGTACCAGCCTCCCTTAGTGTCCTATGGGTGTGTACAGTGAAGAATTTGACATTTCAGAAAGAGGCCAGGACTTTGCCCTTGACTTCTGGGAGGTAATCCCTAAGCCCTCAAAAGATCATGCCTGCTAAGGAGTGTCTTTGTCGGCCTGAGAGTCTAACAATGTGATTTCAAGTCAGGGCTCCTGGCTGCGTATTCAGTCATGCCTACACCATGAGCCCCATACGAGAACTCTGAACACCAGGGCTTGAGTGAGCTTCCCTGGTGGGCAGTACTCCGTGTGCATTATTACACATCTATTCTGGGAGAAGTATTGTTTCCTGACTCCAGGCTGGGTTGGGGAAGGAGGCTTGTGGACCGTGTTGCCTCTCACTTCCCTCTTGCAGGGTGACTGGTGTCTCTTTGTCTTTGGAAAGTCTAAGCCTCCTCCACTGCCTTTGTTTCTCAAAGCCTCTTTCTTCTTTCCTCTTTTAGCTAATTATAGGATTTGAAGTTTTTACATGTGGCTATGTAAGTGGCATGGGATACTCATCTCAAAACACTCACTCCACCTACTCTCAAACAAGTAAAATTGAGTTGTTTTTATGCTTCCTATTTACATGGCCTTCATTTAAGTTTCCAGAAGGCCGGTGGCTTTGACACTCTCCTATCCTTGCTACCCCAAGTAGGACTCTGTTCAGTTGGCAGAAATCCACCACTGAATTAAGTGGTATTTTTTGTATCTTTGAGTGGGCTTTCAGAATATACAGTAGGTTTCCAAATGTTTGTTGGCTGGTTACTTTTGAAGATGGTTTGCGTGAATATTTTGATTGTGTGTGAAAAATGGGATCATCGGTATAAAACTAATGAACTATTAGACGTTTTTAAAAAGTACTTTGCCAAAACCCTTGCCTTGCATTGTTTTCATAAGCAGGCACTTATAACTTACTTTAGGGACTGATAGCTGATGGCACATTTTGTTTCTCCAGTCTCTTTTCTGTTGTGTATTTTTACCTGCAGCATCAAAGACAGTGCAAGGGGAAGGTTAAGATGAATTTATGTATCTTCTCAAAGTGTTTGGGAGGGGAAGGCGCATTCACGCTAGTTGTCCATTTTATGGATCTTAAATATTTGACACTCCAGTTTGCATGGACATTTGACTGATAATTGCCCCTCTCCTCTTCACAGGCCACTGAAGGGCCTTGTAATACACCTAAACCAGGTCTGTTCGACTTGATCAATAATGCCAAATGGGATGCATGGAATGCTCTTGGCAGTCTGCCCAAGGTAAATTTACTTGCTACTTGGCTTTTATTTTAGTTACTACTTTGCTTTTATTTTACTTGCTATATTCCTGAAGGAAGATGAGTGCTTCTCATTATTAAACCATTGTAGATGGAACCTGTGAGATCTGGTTGGATTCTGTTGAATCAGACCTCTCTACTTTCTTCATTGCAAGGTGCCATTTCTTAGCGTCGTAAGTTTCGCGAAGTGCTTATTTGTTGACCATGGGCTGCAGTTATTTGTCATCTTCTCTTCAGGAAACTGCTAGGCAAAACTATGTGGATTTGGTGTCTGGTTTGAGGTCTTCATCTGACTCCTCTAGCCAAGTGAAGCCTGAAGCAGACAAAAAACAAGCTGGGTATGAAACGCTGGTGATCACCTCTGAAGACCACATCACAAAGATCATGTTGAACCGTCCCGCCAAAAAGAATGCACTGAACACACAGGTAACATGACCTGCCCTGGGAGTTTGTCCTGCTTTTCTTTCCTCCCTCTGTCTGTTTCACTGAACAGCTAGAATGTTTCAGCATCATTGCTATTTTTGTGATCTCTTATTTGATTTGTGCAAGAGGATTAGTAATGGTGCCTACTTCTTTATACAACTGAGTTGGGCATTTGTTATTTAGAATTTGTTGGCTTTGGGTAGGTTCTCTGTGCCCAAAAAAGCACTGCAACTTTCCTAATGATGGAAGCACAAATAAATTAAATTAATACAAATGAAACATACATTGATATAAGAGAATAGGTGTAGAGGTTCTCCAAGGTTGATATAGACCGGATTCCCCAGACTTTGCTCATGTCACTTAGACTTGAGAGTGAGTACTGTTCAAGTTGCATGGGCCTTTATTTATATAAGTAGAGGGAGAAAGGAAAGAAGACCTTCATCTTAAATATAGCATAACCCAGCTCTGCTTCAAATGAGCCGCCTGACAGGAGCTCCTTTGACCTTTGAGTCTTTCATTGAACTAGAATGATAATAAAAATAACCACTTCTACCTCTTACCCTTGAAAAAAATATAGGGAATTAATTGGATGCTTGGTGCTGAATTGCAAGTAAAATTTGAGGGGCTAAAACCCTTTCCATTGGGTTTATCATCTACATTGTAGCAGAAAGAGTGTGATCACTTAAAATGGTGTTAAATAAGAATTCCATGGAGTTGGATATGTGCCATTGACTTAGTAAAACATTTGATCCTCAAAATTTCATTGCCCTTGCCTCATTTCTGTGTAATCACGGTGATGATGATGATGATGATGATGATGATGATGATGATGATGGTGGTGGGATGATGGTGGTGATGGTGGTGGTGATGTTGGTGGTGGTGATGATGGTGGTGATGATGGTGGTGATGATGATGGTGATGGTGATGGTGGTGGTGATGATGGTGGTGATGATGGTGGTGGTGATGGTGATGATGGTGGTGATGATAGTGGTGGTGATGATTGTGATGATGATGGTGGTGGTGATGGTGGTGGTGATGGTGGTGGTGATGATGGTGGTGGTGATGATGGTGATGGTGGTGGTGATGATGATGGTGATGATGGTGGTGATGATGGTTATGATGGTGGTGATGATGGTGATGGTGGTGGTGATGATGGTGGTGGTGATTGGTGATGATGGTGGTGGTGATGGGGATGATGATGGTTATGATGGTGATGATGGTGATGATGGTGATGATGGTGATGATGGTGATGGTGGTGGTGATGATGGTGATGAAGGTGATGGTGGTGGTGATAATGGTGGTGGTGATGATGGTGATGATGGTGATGAGGAGGAGGATAGTAATAGCATCTACTCTTTACAGAGTGCCTAGTGTGTGTCAGCCCTTTCCACACAGAGGTTTCTTTAAATCCCACAAGGAGCCTACTTTTAATACTAACAATAAAATAATTAGGTTAAGCAGTAACTTGCTCAAATTCACATAACTAATAAGCTGGAAAACCTAAATCAAAACCCTAATATATCCATCTCCTAATCCCAGCTCTGGCCAAATACCCTGTCATGCTGCGTCATCATAACCATAATAATAATGGAGTTATTTCCTCGTTCCCTCCCTCAGTGAATACGATTTCACCTTTACTCACATATCATGTCAAGTCCATATTTTTTTTCAGTGTCTGTGTATCCATAAATAACCCTCTTCATCATTCTCTCCCGCACTGATGTCTTATCTGAGGTAGAAAGGGCACCAGTGCGTTAAAAGCTATAACAACGACACCTCCAAGATTTTCAGAGACGTTGCTGATTTAAAATATTGGACCTATTGTCTTTGGCTACCATTAGAGTGTCTTGAAATCCCAGCCTTTAACACTTTCCAGAGTGCCTGGGACACACGTGCTCTTTTTTGAGGTCCCAACTGACAAACTGCTTCATGGAAATCTTCCTCTGGCCACCTCCCGTCCTACCCATGCTAGACGTCAGTGCTTCCTCCAGTCTGCCTGCCATGTCATACTTTCCACCCACTTTAGAGCTCCCTCTCTCTAGTAATTCCAAAGGCTCAAGGACTAGGTCTTACTTGTTCACTTTTGGGGAAAGGTGGATATATCCCCCAGTGTCCACAAGCGCACATGGCACGTGATACACACCAAGTAACTGTAAAACGAATGAAAGTCCTTTCAACTTGGGCTGCCTTTTTGGTTATGTAAATGCAACCAACATTAACAGTTAGCGCTTTGCAGAGGACAGGCTTACAGACTGACTTTTAGTGAATCCCACGCAATGGTTATCATTTTCAGAGTTCCTTTCTTTTTCTCGTTTCCCCCTTTCACATAGATGTATCAGGAAATCATGCTTGCACTCGAAGCCGCAAGCAAGGATGACTCTACCATAACTGTTTTTACAGGTAAGACATTTTCTTGGATTTCTTAATAATTTCTCTTTTGGGGGAATTTCCTACCAGATAGGAAATTGAGTAGCTCTGAGGTATTTTCCAGTACTGAGATACTCTATTCTTTTTAAAGATTTTTTTTAAATTTTTATTTTTTTCTAAGCTTGCTTTCAACAAACCCAGTGAAGATAGGCCCTATAATTACTCTTCTTTTATACATGGGAACACTGAAAGGTTAAGTTTTGATAAATAGTGCTTTTACTATAGTTATTTTCTATATATTCTTCACTTTTGGTTTCTATTTCCTCTTTGATCCAAGCTTTACATGATAATGATAATTCCCTTTTTTTTTTTTTAAGATTTTATTTATTTATTTGACAGAGAGAGACACAGCGAGAGAGGGAACACAAGCAGGGGGAGTGGGAGAGGGAGAGAAGGCTTCCTGCTGAGCAGGGAGCCCGATGCGGGGCTCGATCCCAGGACCCTGGGATCATGACCTGAGCCAAAGGCAGACGCTTAACAACTGAGCCGCCTGGGTGCCCCAATAATGATGGTTCCTTTAATTTCTACAAAGGTTTTTGTTGTTGTTGTTTATTTGGTTGGTTTTTGGTTTTCCATTTCTGTTATTGATTCCTGGCTTCACTGAATTATAATCAGAGATGATCAGTTTTACTAGATTTACTATTTATTTATTTATTTATTTGGGGGGCGGGTAGAGGAGGAGGGAAAGAGCGAATCTTAAGCAGGCTCCCAAAGCCAGGGTGGAGCTCGATGCAGGGCTTGATCTCAGAACCCTGAGATCATAACCTGAGCTGAAATCAAGAGTTGGATGCTTAACTGACTGAGCCACCCAGGCGCCCCACTAGATTTACTTTTTTAAAAATCTATTAAGTTTGGGCGCCTGGGTGGCTCAGTTGGTTAAGCGACTGCCTTCGGCTCAGGTCATGATCCTGGAGTCCCGGGATCGAGTCCCGCATCGGGCTCCCTGCTCAGCAGGAAGTCTGCTTCTCCTTCTGACCCTCCTCCCTCTCATGCTCTCTGTCTCTCATTCTTTCTCTCGCAAATAAATAAATCTTAAAAAAAAAAAAAATCTATTAAGTTTAGTGGGGCGCCTGGGTGGCTCTGTCCTTGGGCATCTGCCTTCGGCTCGGGTCATGATCCCAGAGTCCTGGGATCGAGCCCCGCATCGGGCTCCCTACTCCATGGGAAGCCTGCTTCTCCCTCTCCCACTCCCCCTGCTTGTGTTCCTCTCTTGCTGTGTCTCTGTCAAATAAATAAATAAAAAATCTTTAAAAAAAACCTATTAAGTTTTATGTATATTGCTCCATATGGAACTCTCTACCTTGAAGATAAAGAACTGGAAAATGGCCAATTTTTTATATCATCCAGGAACTATTCAAAAAATAAGTTCATTCTTTTAAGGTATAGAGTTAAAAATATATCAGTTAGACTGACCTTTCTAATTTATGTTAAGATTCCCCCATTTCTGTTTTTGTCTTCTAATTAATCTTAGACTGAAAAAAGTAACGTAAAGGCATTTATTGCTATTATGTTTCTTTCAGTGTCTCCTTCGTGTCAAAAAAACAAATTGCTTTAAAGCAAGTTTTTATCTTATTGACACTAAAAGACTTGTGAATGGTTATCCGTTATTATAAAATGGTCATCTTTTGTCTCACTTACTGCTTTTTGCCTTGAAGTCAACCTTGTCAAATAGTAATGCCATAACACCTGCCTCAGTACTCTTTGCACTTGCCTGGCAAACCTTTACCACCCTTTCAGCTTTCTATCTTTCCGAATTACTCCTTACAGTCTGTGTCTCATAGAACACATTGTTAGATTTTCCCTCTTTGATCCAGTCTGAATTTTTTTTTTTTTTTTTTTTTTTTGTAAAGGCCCCTTTACCTGTTTAGATTTATGTATATGACAGATCTGTTACCTTTTAGCTCTGGCATCTTACATGGTTACTCCTTAGAATACTTTCTTTGACTGTTTTTTACTTCATGGTCTGTTTTTTCCTTAGTGTGTGTTTTACTTCTCATGGTTTGAAAGTTTTTTCCCTGCTTTTAGTAATTGCTTTTATAGCTTTGTGTGGTACCCATCAATAACTCTAGCTTGTATTATTCCCCTTGGACAGGGTCTGTTGGTTGCCCCTATGAGAGTCGAGGAAGGGAGCATGCATTTCCCGACATCCCACAGACCTCTTTTCCGAGTATATGGTCAGTTAAGTAGTGCTCCATTGTCTTCTAGCCTAGGATGTCGCCCCGGAGAGGTTTGAGGCTACCATTAATTTGGTTTTTATAAGATCTTTTTTTCCCCCTGGAAGACCAGGGGATACTTTCCGTTCTTTATCACTTTTTCATAGAACATATGTATCCTGTTAAAACTGATTAGTAACGCCTTGTTTTAAGTTTTCTTTGATAATATCTCTGAATGTTTTTGTTTCAATTGGTCTGTTCTTTTTGAAAGAAATTCTAGTTACAGAAGAGAATGTCTGGACTGTTGGGACTATTATCTTTTATTTTCTCCGAGTTCTTAACTCTTGTCTTCTGTTGTTTTGCTCACTAGTCTCAATCCTGTACTCTGGTTGCTTTTTTTTTTTTTTTTAAGATTTTCTTTATTTATTTAGCAGAGAGAGAGGGAGAGCACAAGTAGGCAGAGAGGCAAGCAGAGGGTGAGGGAGAAGCAGGCTCCCCGCAGAGCAGGGAGCCCGATGTGGGGCTCGATCCCAGGACCCTGGGATCGTGACCTAAGCCGAAGGCAGACGCCTAACGACTGAGCCACCCAGGTGCCCCTCTGGTTGCATTTTTAACAATGTCTGTCCTTTTTATGGCCTCTGATGACATCATTCTTTAGTGGTTGTGGTTTTCTCTCTACCTCTTTTCCTGAATGCTCTCAGGTACTTTTCTTTTTTTTCTCTCATCTATCACTTCCGTTTTGAGTCCGTAGAAAAGCTCAGCTGTTAACTTTTTATATATACGTTGAGGACCAGCATAGAGTGTGTTTGGAAAAGAAGTTTTATTACTCATGAAATTATCAAAAATACTATTTATGATACCATTTGCTCCTGATAGTAATGTAAGAAAAAATTAAAGAACAAATTTATTATGTTAAAATACTGTCGATAACAAATATAGCTCTTTGTTTCTCAGTTCCCTAGCTATAACTATCTAAAGCCCTACTACAAAACAAACATGTCTTCTGAATTTTTCCTTTAAAACTTGCCCTTGAGCCCATTCCAGTGTGGTCTCTACCTTTTGCTTAGATCCCCACCCTGACCTTTGTATCATTAAATCCAGGGACATTTCTTAGGCTTCATCAGACTCTTCCCCCATCTTAAACCTGTGTCTTCCCTGCCTTCCCTGCCTTCCCTTCCAGCCTGCCCCTCTGATCTGCTGTCTCTGATCTCCTTTGTAGATTCATCCTCTGCGTGGCCATCCAAAGGGAGGGTTCCTGAAGGCTTAGTTCTGGGCACTGTTCTCTTTCCCTGGACCCCACATCCATGCCCACTCTCCAACAAAAGTCCATATGCTGGTGCTTCCTCCCTTGGTATCTTTGGTCAGGACACTCCCCAGGGCTCCTGACCCATGTGCCCACCTGGCACTTCCTCATAGGTATCACCTCCCACATCTTTCTCTCTGGAGCTTTATCAGTGTTCCAGATGACAGCGGGTGGTTTCACATCTGCCCTGTTATGTAGACCAGAATCCTAACATTCATGATTGACCTTGTCTCTCTCTCTCCTCCCATGTCCCACTTCACTTCATCAGTAGCTCTGGAGTCAGCCATTTTTTCTGTCTCCTTTGCACTAGTCCAAGCCGCCGTGGACTCTTGTCTGAAATGAAATAAACCCTTTCTCATCTTTCTGATTCCCTTTTGTCCTCCTCTCTCCCTTGCCTTATCCAATCTCACTACATCCAATAGAATCTTTTTCCAAATAAAAATCTTATTCCTCCTCCATTTAAAACTTCTTCAGTGGCACCAAGACAATTCAGTGGAAAAAGAAAAATCTTGTGACAAATGATGCCAGAGCAACTAAATATTCATATGGGGGAAATGAACTTCAACCCCATCTTACACCCTATACAAAAATTAATTTGAAAGTTATATAAGCATAAAACTCAGAAACATAAAGCTTCTAGAAGAAAACAATATCTTTGTGACCTGGAGGTGGGCAGAGATTTCTTGGACAGGACACAAAAAGCATTAACCATAAAAGAAACAATTTACAACTTGGACTTCCTCAGAATTTAAAATATCTGCTTATCAAAGACAATAGTAAGAAAATGAATATATAGGTATTACAGGCTGGCGTAGGAGGAATATTTGTTATACATAAATCTGATTAAGGATTATTACTCAGAATATATAAAGAACTCCTTAGAAACTAATAACAACAACAACCAGATTTAAAAACTAGATAAAGGACTTGGACACCTCATAAAAGAAGATAACACAGATTGCCAATAAGTACATGAAAAGGTGCTCAAAATTATTAGGCTTCAAAGAAATGCAAATTAAAATCACAATGAGATATTTCACCCACTGGAATGACTAAAATCTAAAAGACAGACAATACAAAATATTGGTGATGATGCAGAGCAATTAGAACCTCTACACATTTCTAATATGAGATCACTTCAGAAAACTGGCAGCTTTTTATGGAGTGAAACATACCAGCTCAGCGGCATATCAGTCCACTCCTAAGCAATTACTTCAGATAAATTAAGCATGTATCCACAGAATGATTTGTAATCCAATTCACAGGAGCCAAAAACAACTCATGTCCACCAACAGGTGAATAAACAAATTGTTGACTAGTCATACAATGGAATATTACTCAGCAATATAAAGGAATGAAGAACTGATACGAGAATATAGGTAAATCTTTAAGGCACAGTTCAGCAAAGAGAATACAGACACAAGAGTACATACTATAGAATTCCATTTATAAAATTTCTAAAATAGGCAAAAACATTCTGTGGTGATTGAAGTCAGAAAGTGGTTGTGTCAGGGCAGGGCGGGGTGGGATGGCTGGAAAGGAGCTTAAGGGAACTTTCTGGGATGGTAGAATGTTCCTATATCTTGTTTCAGATGGTGATCACGCAGGTATTTGCCATCATCAAAAATCATTGAACTGAGTGTTTAAAATTGGTGTTCTTGTATGTAAATTATGCTTTAACACAAAACACTTTCAGTGGCTCTTAGAATAAAAGTCAAAACTTCTTTTTTTTTTTTTAATTTTTTTTTTTTTAAAGATTTTATTTATTTATTCATGAGAGACAGAGACAGAGAGAGAGAGAAGAAGAGGGAGAAGCAGGCTCCCAAGGAGCAGGGAGCCCGATGCGGGACTCGATCCCAGGACCCTGGGATCATGACCTGAGCCGAAGGCAGACGCTTAACCATCTGAGCCACCCAGGCGCCCTAAAAGTCAAAACTTCTTAATGGGTCAGCAAAGCCCTACATGGACTATCCTGCCTGTCCTCATCCTACACCAGTTTCCCCTCTGGCTTATTCTGCTCTGGCACAGTGGCCAGAGTTACCCCCTTCATAGGACCTTTGCACATGCTGTTCCCTCTGCATGAATTCTTCCTACCCTTCTTCTTCTAGCTAACTTTGCCTGTCCTTCATGTCTCAGTTCAGTTGTTCCTTCCTTAGAAACATCCCTCCCTAAACCTCCAGGTTAGAACAGATCCCCTGTTACACACTCTCATATCATCATCGAGTACTTTCCCTTTGTATCAGAGTTGCATTACCTACATTTGTTTGTATGTTTTTAAATCAATGTCCAGCTTACTCACCTGTCTGTAAATTAGGGCAAGAGCCATGGCTGGTTCACCGATGTATTTCCAGTGCTTGCTAGAGAGCCTGGCACATAGCAGATACTCAGTAATGGACAGAATGAATGAATGGTGAATCTGTTGATTTTATTTACAGGAAGTGGTGATTATTACTCTAGTGGAAATGATCTGACCAATTTCACTGATATTCCCCCTGGTGGAGTAGAGGAGAAAGCTAAAAATGGTGCCATTTTACTGAGGTAAGAGTGACATTTGTCTGAACCCAGCGGACTCGTTCATATTCCTCAAAGTGGTATTTCGTGCAGCAGAAGTAAGATAAATGCTTCTTTGTGTCAGTGTCATTAATGTGGCTTTGGACAAGCATATTTCTCCAGACCGCCTCTATCAATATGTGGGCATTTATTCTATCACTTTAACTTCTGTTACCCATTCATCCTGCTGCTCTACATGAGATTCGATCAGAAAGCATAAAAGTCAACTACAGTTGAAAAAAAAAAGTTCTCTCCTATTGAAGCAGAGAGATTTAGCCAGTTCTCATTCGGCCAGAGGAATGCATGATTTCCATGATTGCTGGTAATGGGACATGTGAAGTAGTTTCAGCACAGAGAACATGAAGGCCTCTCTCCTCCTAACTCATGTATCGCTACGGGGTTCCTGATTCCCACAAAGCCGTAATATTGCAGCTCTTGTATATGCTCAGCCAGCCTTCCTAATCTCCAAGTCTGCAGCTGACATATAGCCCTGACCTGGTTACCCAGAATACACGGTTGAACCAAGGTCAAGCTTAGAAGATTCAGTCTATGAGTTTCCATCAGATGCCATCCAGATGGATATCCAGGCTGGCCAGAGTTCATTTCAGACTCATGCTGTCTTCCTCATTGTACTTCAGTCATGCCACGTTGGGACATTTTTTTATTGTTATTATTATGTTCAACTAGCCAGCATGTTATTATCATCATTAGTTTTTGATGTAGCATTCAGTGATTCATTAGTTGCATATAACACCCAGTGCTCATCACCATACGTGCCCTCCTTAATACCCATCACCAGTTACCCCATCTCCCCACCCTCCTCCCTTCTGTGACCCTCAGTTTGGTTCCCAGAGTCCAGAATCTCTCATGGTTTGTCTCCCTCTCTGATTTCTCCTCCTTCAGTTTTCCCTCCCTTTCCCTGTGGTCCTCCATGCTATTCCTTATGTTCCATATATGAGTGAAACCATATGATAATTGTCTTTCTCTGCTTGATTTATTTCACTTAGCATAATCCCCTCCAGCTCATTTAACTCTGCTTTTGTATTTCCATTTCTGTAGGGATTTTGTAGACTGTTTCATAGATTTTCCTAAGCCTCTGGTTGCAGTGGTCAATGGTCCAGCTGTGGGAATATCCGTCACCGTTCTCGGGCTATTTGATCTTGTGTATGCATCCGACAGGGTAAGTCAGCCCCCAGAAACGTAGAAAGTCATGAAGTAAAAATGAGGTCCTCTGAATTTTCTTTAATTGTTGGCTGGTAGTAAATGGATTGCATGATTTATGGTAGAATGGACTAAATTTCCCTTTTTCCCAAAGAATTACTCTTAGTTTAATTCGACTTGTTTTATTTGTCCTTCATTATTAACTTTGGTTTTCCTAAACACCAATATTGTTGTGAACATTGTCTCAACTATTATGGTTCTATATTCTAATCAAATTACGTAACAGTTACTCAAATTTTGATTTTCCAATTAATCTAAAATAGGAGATCTTGAAAGCTTGCTATCAGGGCGGGGGGGCAGGGGGAACAGCATTTTTGCATGTTCTGCAAGTGGATAATTTGATACTTTTTTCCAAGTAAACAAATTCTGGAATTTAGAATTTTAGAATATTAGAATTTTTGGGGCGCCTGGATGGCTCAGTCATTAAGCGTCTGCCTTCGGCTCAGGTCATGATCCCGGGGTCCTGGGATCGAGCCCCACATTGGGCTCCCTGCTCGGCGGGAAGCCTGCTTCTCCCTCTCCCGCTCCCCCTGCTTGTGTTCCCTCTCTCGCTGTGTCTCTCTCTGTCAAATAAATAAAATCTTTAAAAAAAAAAAAGAATATTAGAATTTTTGAATAAGAAGGGACTTTGAAGCAGTAACTACCCTCACTCCCTTTTTTGCAGATAAATAAATCGAAGTTCAAGTTACTTGCCAAAACAGTTTAGCCTTGTGTTCACCATTGCATTGCATTGATTTTTAATTTCTGTTCTCACTACAGTATTAATATATACTGTAGTAGAATAAAATTTTGAAAAATGTGGAAAAGCATAAAGGGTTCAATTAAAAATCACTTCTTATCTTACCACTCACAGATAACCGGTCCCTGACTCCTGGAACCCTAGGCTGTCTCCAGTTCTGTCATTATGAACAAAGATGTGATGACCGTTTGTTTTAGAACTTCTGTTGTAGAACTAAGAACCACTTATAAGGTTATCAGATTCTTAGAGTAATTTTTTCTTATGCAGTCGTACAATATCCTGCTCTACAACCTTGTGGAAACATTTGGTTTTTACCCCTGAAGAGATTCCTAGCTTTGTTTGGAGGTGTTTTCCCTACCAATAGACATGACCATATTTTAAGACCCTTATCTCTGGAGTTCATTTTTTTTTTTTTTTTACTGGATACAGTTTGATGGGGTTGGGCATGTTGTCAGACCTAAATGTTTTTAATAATTATCCCATGAAAATAGCAAATGAGATTCTAAGTGCTAGGCTGCCTAACCTTCATAGGTGGAAGCTTCTGCTCAAAGGCAGAAATCAATAGGCTGTGGTCACATCATGTGTGTTAGAGGACTGATTGATCAGCCGGTCTTGACCAGGGGTGGGGTCAGGAGTTCCTGACCTGAACTTAGGGATCTCATTCTTCAGTACTTAGAGGGCAAATATATCATCCTATTTGAATATTCTCCTGGTTCTCCCTCAGAATTCAAAACGCCTGTCACATCCATCATATTTTCAAGGTTTCTAGGATTTCGGTTCTATGATACAAATTGGAATTGAAATAGAAAGAAAGCGTACATAGATACTTCCAATGCTAAAACATTTGGCCCAGAGTAAAATATTTGACAAGTACTGACCACTACTAAGAGTTCACCAACTGAATTAAACCAAGGTTCAACTTAAAACCAGAGAAAGACACAGAAGAAAGAATCTGTGAAGAGGAATGCGTTTGATAGGATTTATCATTATTGGCTTCATAAACAAATACCATATTAAATGTGGGTTTAACACTCGTACAACCAAATTATCCTTTATTGTGGGTAAGAGTTAACAATGCCCATTAGCTTCTTTGTCAGCAAATTATACATTTCCCCTATGAGGTACTAAAAGGGTAGAAATCATAAAAATAGTATTTGCGTACTCACCACATCCTAGGCACTCTGTTGATGCACGTGATACATATTTAATGCACACAGCAGCCCTGTGAGATAGGTATTTTTGTCTCCATTTTACAAAAGAGTTCACTGTGGCACAAAGAGGTTAAGAAGCTCCCAGAGTCACCAGGAAGTCAGATGCCAGAGCCTGACCCTTAATTACATTTACTGCTCTATTTCTGAAAATAAGTTAAATGCTGCTTACTGTCAGTTCTTCACATACCTGTTGGCAGCCCTTTAGCTATGGTTGGCGTTTTCTTTCGCTTTCCCACTTATCCTCCTTAGGCTGTGACTTCTCAGTACATCTTCTTGAATAAGCTTGCTTTTGGGGGGAGGGGGTGATAGGTGACATTAGTAAGTTTTTATTTTATATTTTTCTTTTCACTTATATACTGCGTATATTATATATTTATGTCTTCTAACAATATTCATTAAGAAATAGCACCAGATCCGATAATGGGAAGTGAAGTCTAAATGTTCTGTATGCATATTGTCAAGTATAAATTAATTTCCTTTCGTAAGGACTTCTCATTGATCAAGAAATACACAAAAATATTTCTTAAATCAAAAAAAGGGGGGCACCTAGGTGGCACAATCGGTTGAGCTTCTGACTCTTGGTTTCAGCTTAGGTTATGATCTCGGGGTCGTGAGATCCATCCCTGCATCCATGATCAGCAGGGAGTCTGCTTGGGGTTCTCTGTTCCCCTGCCTCTGCCCCTCTGCCCTCCCTCCCTTTCTCTCTCTAAAATAGGTGAATAAATCTTTAAAAAATTTAAAAAACAAGGGGTGCCTGGGTAGCTCAGTCAGTTAAGCATCCAGCCCTTGATCTCAGCTCAGGTCTTACTCAGGGTTATGAGTTCAAGCCCCGCATTGGGCTCCATGCTGGGCATGGAGTCTGTTTAAAAACAAAAACAGGGGCACCTGGGTGGCTCAGTTGGTTAAGCGACTGCCTTCGGCTCAGGTCATGATCCTGGAGTCCCGGGATCGAGTCCCGCGTCGGGCTCCCTGCTCAGCGGGGAGTCTGCCTCTCTCTCTGACCCTCCCCCCTCTCATGCTCTCTCTATCTCATTCTCTCTCTCAAATAAATAAATAAAATCTTAAAAAAAAAACAAAAACAAACAAAAAAAAACTAGGGCTGGCTCTAGAGGTGTATCATGTACCACTCCCCCCAGCCATGTCGTGATAATAAAAACACAACCAATCTAACTTAAAAATAGTGGGCAAATATTATAATAGTTACTTCACCAAGGAAGATATAAAAAGAGCTAGTAAGCACATGAAAAGATGCTCAACATCATTAGTCATTACAGAATGTAAATTAAAACCACAAGACCCTATTACACACCTACCAGGATGGTTCGAGTTAAAACAACTGACAGTAACAAGGTTTAGCAAGGGGTTGGAGCAACTGGGGGGAGTGGTACATGATACACCACGTTGGAAATTCTTTTGGTCTTAAACCACAATTTACCACACAACCCAGCAATTCTACCACTAAGTATTTACCCAAGAGAACTGAAAACACGTTCATGCAGAGACCTGTGTACAAATTTTCATTAACGGTCTTACTCATCATAGCCAAAATACTAGAAATATCACCAGTGGGTTCAACTGGTGAATAGATACAGGAACTGTGATGTCCATACAATGGAATTCTACCCAGAAATGACAAGGAACAAGCTACCAATACAATAGCATGGTGACTCTCAAAAAGTCTTATGCTAAGGACCAAAGGCTACAGAATGTATGATTCCATTTATATTACATTCTAGAGAAGGCAAAACAGGGGACAGAAAACAGATCGGTGGTGGTTTGGTAGTGACAGGAATGGATTGACTGCAGAGGGCACAAGGAGCCCTTTGGGGTGATGGAGATATTCTACATCTTGACATGGTGGTGGCTACGTAACTGTGTACCTTCATTAAAACTCACCAAGCTGCCTATCTGAGAGTGAACTTGGTGTGTATATGATACCACAGCAATCCTAATTTTTAAAAAAACTTTCTCAAGTATTGTGAGGATATATACAAATAGTGATTTTTAAAAATCACATACAAAAAGTAATTGTCTTTCTTTTCTTTTTTCTCCAAATAGGCAACATTTCACACCCCTTTTAGTCACCTTGGCCAAACTCCAGAAGGATGTTCCTCTTACACTTTTCCGAAGATAATGGGCCTAGCCAAGGTAACTCTTGGAAACCCTAAGAATAAGTTGTAATAAGTAACCTCTGGGGAAGCCTGCGTGGCTCAGTCAGTTAAACATCCGACTCTTGATTTCAGATGTTTTCCCCCACTTGCACTCTCTCTCTCTCAAATAAATAAATAAATCTTTAAAAAAAAAAATAACCTCTGTTCGAAAAGTAATTCTATACTCTTTTCTTTTCCTTGATAATATAGACAGAAGAAAAGTGAGTTATTTGCTCCTCCACTCTAAAACTTCCAAATGTAGAAGAGCTAGGCTATGGGAAATGTCTGGTGTGAGGGAAAATTAGAAACTCTCCATGACTCTGCAGACTAGGATCTGCTCTTGCAGCTGGGTGCCCGGTGCCTTGTCCTCCACTGCTGTGTGGCATGAGTCATTAGAGGACCAGGGCTGTGCCACCTCGCGGCCCCACTTGATTTCTGTGTGGATGAACAGCATCCTCTGGAAGCCATAAGATGACATCTTGACTTTGAGAGTCATGGGAGGTACCAGCAGATGCGAGTCCTCCTGGGGGTTTACGCCTTCCAGAGCTGCTTCCAGTCATAGCAGCCTCTTCATTCAGTAAGTTTAGCCGTGTGTTCAGGCTCCCAGAGGGGTTCTGTGGCTGCCCAGGTCTGTCCCCGTGTCTACGGAAGCCTGGGTGCCCAGGCTCAGTGTGCATGACTCCAGGGTAATCATGATGAGACCGAACAGTGGGTAGCCGGGGATAAGGGAAGGCTTAGCCAATTCTTGGAGGTCTGAACGTGGTGGGGTTGGAACGGAGCCTGTTTTCATTGACTGCTAGGTTTTTGTTGCAAATATATAGTTTTTAAAGCTCATTACTCTGTCACATTATTACAGATTTTAACTTTGAAAAGTTGGGCAGAACCAACTCTTAAGGCTTAGGGCATTTGACTATGAAATAATATTTTTCCAGAAGCACAACTGGAAATACAGAGGATATCCGCTTAGTGAGCTCAGTTTTGTTAGAAGCTGAATATTCCTCCCTTCCTGAATAGTCCTTCCTCCCTTTCTTTTGGTCAGGTAGAACTAATTAGTAGTACCTGTGCAGGTAAAGAAAACTGTCAGAGCTGGACCACTGCATACAGTTTCCAAGGAAGGGAAGTTTGAAAGTTAGGGTGTCTAAAGTTTGGTTGGCATTCACTGTGACCTGGATTTTCCTTTTTTTTTAAGTTCTGTTTTCTTTTGTAATTGTTTATAGTGTATAAAACAGAAATTTCTAGTTGTGTGGGTTACCGGATCAGCATCTGCTTCAGGTCCTTTCTGCGGACCTGTGGCTCCCTGCTTTTGCCTTCCCAGCACAGACACATAGAGAAGCAAAAATCCTTGCAAACCTTCCAGAGAGCCTGAGATGCTCTCAGCACAGTTTGCAAAACATTGCCTATTGAGGTCTTCAGTTTCTCCCTTAACAAGAAATACTGGCAACCTCAGAAGACCGTAAGGGAACTGCCCTCTGTCTCCTGAAAACAGTTAGTTCTGAGGTTAACTGACCTGTGTTTCATTGAGTTAATGTCTTAATCTTGCTTTTCGTTTCAGGCAGTAGAGATGCTCATTTTTGGGAAGAAGTTAACCGCTGGAGAAGCCTATGCTCAAGGACTTGTTACTGAAGTTTTTCCTGATAGCACCTTTGAGAAAGAAGTTTGGACCAGGCTGAAAGCATATTCAAAGCTCCCCAGGAATGTTAGTGTTGTCTTTTGTTTTTTGGGGGTTTTTTTCCTAGTAGAAACCATGGAAATAATTTATTTGCCTTAAGAGATAATAAGCATTTTAGGGCGCCTGGGTGGCTCAGTCGTTGGGTGTCTGCCTTCGGCTCGGGTCATGATCCCAGGGTCCTGGGATCGAGTCCCACATCGGGCTCCCTGCTCCGCGGGAAGCCTGCTCTCCCTCTCCCACTCCCGCTGCTTGTGTTCCTGCTCTCGCTATCTCTGTCTCTTTCAAATAAATAAATAAATAAAATCTTTAAAAAAAAAAAAAAGAGAGATAATAAGCATTTTAAAAAACAAGGTATACCTTGGTTGGCTGTAAGCACATCTAAATTTGAGATTAAAAATAACCATAATAATGTCAGAAGTACTGATTTTTTAAAAAACTTCTCAGATAGGCATTTTATTGCTATGATACATATGAAGGGAGAGGGACAGTTCTTTCTGGGGATAACTTTGAGGAGGAGGATGGGCAGTATTTGCTGAGCACTTTTATTCTTGAATCCAGGTGAGAAGCCAGATAGGCTGATTGTTAGGAGATTCTTACTGTGTAGCACTTTGGTTTTTATATGTGGTAACTCGTGACTGACTGCTCTTATATTCTTTCTGCTCAAAATGTGGTCCTGGAACCAGAAGCTTTAGTCTCTCTGGGGCTTTTTAGAAATGTGTGCTCCCAGGCCCTCTCCCATGTCTACCAAGATGAATCATATGCACATTAAAGTTTGAGAAGCACTGTCCTATGTTACACATACATCTGAGGGTGTGACAGGATTCCATGAACCATGGAGAAACAAAAATCAGCACTATGGAATAATCCCATTCCCTCTGGAATGCCCTTAACCTTATTGTTGGTTTTGTGTTTTCAGGCCATGCGTATTTCGAAACAGATCATCAGAAATCACGAGAAGGAAAAGCTGCACGCTATTAATGCTGAAGAAAGCAGCATCCTCCAGGAAAGATGGCTGTCAGACGAATGCGTGAATGCAGTCATGAACTTCTTGTCCCAAAAAGCCAAGCTGTGATGCTGTTACAGCAGAGTTACGCATTTCAAAGGAAGGGATGTGCTGTCATTTCTGATCCAGTACTCGGACTAAATAAATTGTGCCTTTTCTCAGTGCTAACATACCATTTATGGTTCTCATATTTCACTAGAGCCCCGATGACAAACCAGTTATGTACCACAAGCTTTAAGAATTTACATAGGATTTGGGTCACAGGGAGTCTTACGTCTTTCGACATGAATCTTTGTTTCCAGGAGCACTGAAACATTGCGCCTGGGGTCCTGCTTTGAAAAGCATTCACAGCATTGCAAGCTGAAGTCATATTTTTGAACACCACGATAGCACTTTGCCGTCCACAGAGGGTGACGGACTTAATAGGCCCAAACACCGACAGCCTCTGGATCACTGACTGAAGGTCTTCGGTGGGTTGCATGTTCTTTTTCAACCACCTAGCAAGCAAGCAGATAGAACAGTAGTAGTATTAAAAAAGAAACACACACACAAAAGAAAAGAAACAACAATAATAGTTCCACTAAACCCTATAATTTAATAAAAAAGCCATGAAGGGAAAACTGGGTTATTTCACTGGAAATAAAAGCAGTGTTCTGGATCAGTTATCACATAATTATTTACTACGTAGTCTTTGTTCTTGTGTAACGTGGTATGTTATAAAAGGCATACCCACAAGCCGCCTTAACAGTCCTTGCAACTTTGGGTTTTGATTAGAGCCATATCTAGTGACAAGGACGAGGGCATAATTTCAGCAGCTACCAAACTGGCATGGAATAGTTTGCTCTTCTAAATACCCTCATTTCTCCATAGAAGCATCAAACTACAGAAACTAAACATCTACAGCAAACAAGTGAATGTCCAACAAAGAAAAATTACATTGAAACTTGTAGGAAATTGTGTGGTGTTCTTACCCCTACTCCCCTCCCCACCCCCCATCCCCCGCCCCACCGCTACCCTGCATGGTGGGGTTGGAAGAAATTCACCTAATTCCCAGCTCCCTCCCTTGGGATAGAAGGAGCAGAGTGGAACTTGTTCGCAACCTTCTGGCCATGTGCAGGCCATCTGAGGGACTGGTTGCTGTCTTGCCTGACTCACAGTTCAGGAGGGAGATGCTGGCATAGTTTGGATGTGAGATAAGAAACCCCAAGAGGCAGCGCGCACAAACACTTGAAAGGTAAGGCTGACTACAGCCCCTCAGGTGCCAGGAAGGAGATCACAAAAAAGGAATCCAATAGAGCACTTAAGGCCCTGAGAAGAAGCTGGAGACTCTTCAGGAAATTAAGACATTTAAAAGCAGCTGAGGGAAAATTAAAAAGAAAAAAAAAAAAAGAGAAACAAACACAGGCCTAGACAGGAAGCATACCTAGAAAAGATCTGAGAATTCCTGGGCTGATCTGAAGACTCACAGTGAGAGAGGGTCTTCCCCATCAGTGTAAGAGGGGCTCGTTTTTGCAAAAGTGCTCAATTTTCAACAAAGGGTCATAGGTCTGCAAAGAAACAGAAAAATATAGCCCACTCAAAGGAGGAAAAATTCCAGAAAAAATTCCAAAAAAAAAAAAAAGTCATCAGATTTACTAGACAAGGACTTTAAAACAAATGTCGAGTACCTTAAAAGAGCTAAAGACAAACATGGCCAAAGAACTAAAGGATATCAGGAAAACAGTACGTGAAGAAAATAAGAGTCTCGACAAAGAGGTGCACATTATTATTTTTTTAAACCAAACAAATCCTGGGGCTGAAAATTATAATAACTGAATGGACAAATTCACTAGAGGGGTTCAACAGCAGATTCAAACAAGTAGAAAAAAAATCAGCAAACTTAAAAAGAAGTTGTTTGAAATGATCAAGTTCGAGGAGCAAAAAGAAGAAAGAATGAAAAAAAGTGAATAGAGCCTAAAAGACTTACGGGACAGACTCCATCAAGCCAACCAATGTATATACAATGGGAGTCCTAGACAGAGAAGGAGGGGAGTGAGGTGAGAGAGGAGGAGAGAAAGGGACAGGATGATTATTTGAAAAAAAAGAAGGGCTAAATTTGAGGGAAGATGTGAATATACAAATCCAAGAAGTTCAATGAACTTAAGTAGGATAAACACAAAGAGACCTACAGTGAGACACATTATAATCAGATCTGCCAAAGACAAGGCGTGAATCTTGAAAGCAGCAAGAGAAAAGCCACTCATCACATAAAGTGATCTCCAGTAAGATTAGCAGATTTCTCACCAGAAACCTTGCAGTCCAGAAGGCAGTTAGAATGACATATTTAAAATGCTGAAAGAAAAAAAAACAATTGTCAACTGATAACTCTACATCTGGCAAACTCTACATCTTCAAAGATGAGGAAGAAATTTAAGACATTCCTATACAAAAACTGGGGACATTCATTACCACTAGATCTGCCCCCACCAGAAATATCAAATGGCATCCAAACTGAAATGAAAGGATGCTAGATAGTAACTCAAAGCCACATGAAAATATAAAGTTCTCCAGTAAAGGTAAATATATGCACAAATATAAAAATAGTGTTTTTATAATTTTGGTTTGCCTCTCTGCTTTTTATTTTCTATAGGACTTAGAAGACAAATGCCTAAGATGTAATTGTATATCTATGTTAATGGGAATGCAATATATAAAAGTAATATGTGACATCAATAATGTAAGTGGAGGGACAGAGCAGCAATTGAAGTTAAGTTGGTAACAATTAAAGATATATTATTATAGATTGTTGTAACTACATATAAGATATAGTTAATAATCTATAGTATAGATTGTTATAACTTTAGGATGTTATTATGTAATCCCCATGGTAAGCACACACACACAAAAAATACCCATAGAAGATACACAGAAAGAAATGAAAAGAGAATCAAAATGTGTGAGTACAAGAAATCAACTAAGCACAAAGGGAAGCAGTAATGGAGGAAACGAGGGACAAAAAAATAGGTAAAACATACAGAAAACATGGCAAAAGCAAGTGTTTCCCTGTTAGTAATTACTTCAAATGTAAATGGATTAAACTCTCCAAAAACCATAGACTGATAAAATGGATAATAAAACGAGTCAGGATTCAATTTATACACTGCCTACAAGAGTCTCACTTTAGATTTAGGGACATGCATGGGTTAGAAATGAAAGGGTGAGGGGTGCCTGGGTGGCTCAGTCGGTTAAGCGACCGCCTTCGGCTCAGGTCATGATCCTGGAGTCCCGGGATCGAGTCCCACATCGGGCTCCCTGCTCAGCGGGGAGTCTGCTTCTCCCTCTGACCCTCCCCCCTCTCATGTATACTCTCTCTCTCTCTTTCTCTCTCTCATTCTCACTCTCTCAGATAAATAAGTAAATCTTTAAAAAAAAAAAAAAGAAATGAAAGGGTGAAAAAAAAATATTCCCCACAAATAGTAAGCAAAGGAGAACAGGGATGGCTATACTCATATCAAAGGAGACTAAAAAACTCTTACAAGAGATAAAGACATAATATAATGGTAAAATGGTCAATACAGCAAGAAGATATAACAATCATAAACATTTACATGCCAAATATTAGACCTTCAATATGTAATAATATATAATTGTATATATACCCACACACACCATGTGTGGGATGGCGTAAGGGCAGACTTATAAACAATGGAATAGAATAGAGAACTCAGAATAAACCTTTGCATATGTGATCAAATGTTGTTGTTTTTAATGATCAAATGATTTGACAAGGGTGCCAAGACCATTCAATAGGGAAAGGATGATCTTTTCAGTAAATGGTGAGGAATTTTTGTTTGGATAGAACAAAATGTGTTATATACAGACAATGGAATGTTATTCAGCCTTTAGAAGGAAGGAATTTCTGACAGGCTACAATATGGATGAACCTTGAAAACCTGCCCAGTGAAATAAGCCAGACACCAAAGGACAAATACTGTATGGTTTCACTTATTTGAGGTGTCTAAATTAGGCAAATCCATAGAGACAGAAAGTAAAACAGTGTTTGCCAGGTGCTGGAGAGATGAGGGAATAGGGAGTTAGTGTTCAATGGGGACAGAGTTTCAGTCTGGGAAGATGAAAAAGTTTTGGAGATGGATGGTGATGATGGTGTAAACAGCAATGTGCATGTTCTTAATGCCCCCAAACTGTACACTTAAAAAAAATGGGAAAAAATAGGAAATTTTATGTTATGTACATTCTACCATGATAAAAATATTTTTTAAAAATAATACAATTCACCATATTAATAGAAAAGATAAATATGATCAACTTGATGGATACAAAGCATTTGACAAAATTCAGTATCCATTATGATAAAAACTAAGCAAACAGCCACAGTCATGAACTTCTTCAAACTGATAAAAGTAACCTGCAAAAACCAATAGCCAACAAAATATTGAATTATTTTCCCCTGACATTAAGAACAAGTACAGGATGCCTGCTTTTACCAGTCCTAGCTTTTAAGGAAAGCAAATGAATGTTCATAGAGGAAAATGTGAATAAATAGATCATTTCTTATGTTCTAACAATGGAGCTATCTTTTCAGAAACCACACAAACTAAGATGTAAATTAAAATATATTAGTTCATGTCAAGACATTATGGCCTGAAATTGAGGTATATAAACTTTCCATGATTGTGAAGTTGTTTTTTTCTTTTTTTTTTTTTTATAGGCCTCTAAAGTATGGTCAAATAATTTTAACTCAAGTAATCAGGAATCATCATTTAAAATAACGTATACCCTTAATCTGGATGCAAATTTAGTACCTTGTATTGTCCAAGAAGAAAATACCACCATTCTAATTCTTTTATAACATTTCTTTGCCTTCTTCAAATATGGACTTTTAAGTCAAATTGTCAGGTTATGCCACTGAGGACACTGGGGGGAGAAAACTAGGCAAGGACATTACTTCCACAGAACAATGGTCCCAGTGGGAGTGTCCCGTACAGGCAAATTCATGAGCTGGAAGTCTCTCCCTGTGTCTGCTACCTTCAAAGGAGAGAGAACTCTGTCTTTATAGCAAATTATATATTTCTCCTGTCAGCTTGGCAACATTTTTGGAATACCTACTAAGTACTGAGTAGAAATTCTTTATTAGGTATTGTACAGCAACACATGCAGCAATACTAAAGAAACAAATATGAAGACATCATCTGTCTGGCATAATTAGGGAGGAAGACCAACCAACAAAGATAATTTGCCAAGGAACCAAAGCTTATAACTTGCTTCTTTTTTTTTTTTTTAGAGAGAGTGCGTGTGCAAGAGCAGGGAGGGGCAGAGGGAGAGGATGCGAGAATCCCAAGCAGGCTCCACAGCCAGCGCGGAGCCAGACACGGGGCTCGATCCCAGGGCCCTGAGATCATGACCCCAGCCGAAGTCAAGAGTCAGACGCTTAACTAGCTGAGCCACCCAGGTGCCCCCAAAGCTTACAACTTCAGGTGTCAGAATCCAGGCAATTCCACATCCCCGCTGTTACCACCTGGTCTGAGGCCCACCACCCCTCTCCTGAGTCCACCCTTGTCCCCCTACAGGCCAGGGAGGGTTCAGATCAGATCACGTCACCACTCTCATTAAGACCCTGAAATGGCTCCCATTTCTGTCCAGGTAAAATCTGGCAGATTACAGATCAAGCCAAATTTCTACTGTTTATACTGTTGGACCCTAGGCTGCTGGTCATGCTGGGGGTGAGCTGGTGTTTCCTGACTCATGCAGCGTAAAAGAGCTACAGTTCAGTGGTTGGCTCCCTCTCTAAGAATCCCATTGCAGCCCTGCTAGATCTCTGCTCACCAGCCTGCAATGCAATGGCTCCCGGGGGACCTACACACCTGCTCCTGTCTCCCTGAGTTTTCTCTCAGTGAGGGCTCCTCCAGACACTTGGGTGTGTGAAAATGGGGCTTATGTGCTTTAATACATAGCCATCCTTGTTTTCAGGCTTCCCATGTATCTCAAAGACCACATTAAGTCATTTTTTAGCTAAGGCATAAAGAGAGTTTGTGGTCATCCTGGATATCTCTAAATATGTTGGTGGCAGACAAAAATTAGACACCTACCTGACAACTATGGTTGACATCGGAGGTTCCTCCACGTTTATATTCCACAAGAGGCATTTCTTCCACCCACGATTTGCATTATTGATGGATTTTCTTTTCCACAGGGACATGCTACTTGGCTTTGGGGTCATGTTAATCTCTTTTGGAAACTCATGTCTTGCTAAGATCCTTTCTAAGCCAGAGAATTCAGAATTCTGACCTGGTAATAGAAGAAACATTAATGCAATCCGACATGCCTTTTCATCTTTGCACAGCAAGAGTAACATGGCACTCATTTGAGAAAGAATATTTATGCCACTACATAATTGCTATTGAGCTCTGCCATCCCTTCCCTGCAAAAATATTACTGAGCAACACTGAGACCCTAGCCTGGTCCTGGACGTCCGATAGACGCACAGCAAATGAATGAGTGAATGAACATGCAAACCAATGTGCTGGCACCACCACGAATACTGAAGTCTAGTTAAGCAATCCGTGCCTGATTCTCAAATCAATGGCAATTGATTGCACAATTATTTTGATCTCCGGAGATGTTAACCACACTCTGCATTTACGTCACATGCACTGCTTCACGTGGACCTCGTTTGACCCCAAACCAAATGGCTCATCTTAATGGGACAAAGAGCTTGGGCCAGAATGTAATTCAGTACACTGCATCCTTCATCAAAACAGTCCTGCTACCAAAAGGAAGGAAGAGGGGGACGGAGGGAGGGAAGGAAAGGGAGTCAGTAAAACTACATCGTGGATTTAGTGACATGATTATCTTACATTGTGGTACAAGCTTATCTCTTTGCCAACTAGCAACAATTTGAGAATCAAAAGGCAGCGTGCAGGCTGCTCTATGCGTAGCTCTGCGATCCATCTGGGTGTACGAGAAACTAAGACACTGTCATCAACCTAATGCAGGAAGAGGAGCTGAGCCCCAGTGATTCAGCGTGACCCTGCACAGCAATTAGATCAGAACTCATCCAGCCTCCCTTTTTCTCAGACTGAACGCCTGAAGGTCCCTCCCAGACAAGGTAATTGGCACAGACCCCAAAGAACCAAGAATTGGCCCAAGGGGCCATAGCTTGGCAATCTGACTAAATGATGTAATGATGAATAGATTGATCCTTAGAGGCCTGAAAATCCTTCCAGTGAGTCAGAAACAGGGCTGGAATCTGGGGCTCCTGCCCGGTGGTCTCAGGCCCGGCCCAAACAGCTTCCACATACTGCTCTTACAGACAGTTTATTAGCTCAGGATCCCGCAATGGGGCATCCAGAAGCTCTCCCCGGCACTGGAATGATAGGAATAGCATATGGTTTGCTTTGGTTGTCAGACCCCACAGCTAAAGTTAATATAATATTAAACTGAATTAATTAACCCAATTCAGGTACTGGATGACATCCAGCTAAAAATATTATTTTTTTGCCTCAAATGAATTGTTTTTTATTGTCTTGTTGTATACACATACTTTGGTATTGTAAACTGTTTCAAATCCTTTATGTAAGGAAACAGGAATAAATTAGAGAGACTAGTATTTCACAAATATTACAAATTATCTTATCCTCCAGTATTCAGTACTGCACACCAAAATGAGATAAAAACTCAGAACTCACTTTCAATATTTAATTAGATCTTATTGCTGGCCTTCTTTGAAATTATAAGCAAGTTTCCTGGTTTTGAAAGAAAGCACAAAAATTATAAGGATGCCTCAAGACATTATCGGAAGGAGAGGCACCTGGGTGGCTCAGTGAGAAGAGCATGTGACTCTTGATCTCGGGGTCATAAATTTGAGCCCCACGCTGGGTGTAGAGATTACTTAAATAAATAAAAAAATTTTAAAAAAATTATTGGAAGTATAATAATATGGATTATCAATTTATAGATGAAATTTTAGCTATATTGGACTGTGAGCTGCTTGGATGGTTTTGTATTTCTTATTTTAATGTATGGAATGCAATACATGTTAGATGGGTGGAGGGATGGATGGAAGAATGGGTGGGTGGATGAATTAGTAATCACAAAACAATTCAGCATAGATCAGGTACACAAGTACCTGAGCCAAGTACACAAGCCTGTGTGTGTGTGTGTGTGTATGTGTACCAGAGGCAGTAAAAATAGGTAACTTAGAACTCCAGGCTTTAAAATGATTTGTTGCTTTCACACTTCATAAATGTCTTCTCTAATTTGCACATGGAAGTCATGGATTTGGTGGCCATCAGTGGCCGGCTGGCACGTGAACAGCACGAACACACACACACACACACACACACACACTGCTTAGAGAGTTGCCCCACTGGTCTCTCCGCCTGAGCCCACTCACTCTGTGGAAACCACTCTTCCCGCCTGCTTCATCTCTCCCTGCATCCAATTATGCAATCTCCCAAAGTATCTGGAGAGGGGGAGCAGGGAATTAACCAAGAGAGGCATCTTCTTAAGCATTAAAAACAACATACAAAAGCTTTAAACTTCCTCCCATGTCCTACTTTTTGGTTTGGTACCAGTCATTGAAAAGACTGGTTTGGAGAATGTATTAAACATCATCAAACCAATCCTAAAGTGATCTCAGGATAGCTCCTTACACTGCTGTGCTGGGATGTAGTGGGGGAGGAGGAAGAGGAGGAAGAGGGTCACTCACGGAGGCTTGTGATGTTTGGGGGACAGTTATGTGGGCACAGTAGATCTAAACGCATATAGTGTAATGGATCCTCATTCTTCATTTTACATTGTTCGTATGATTTAAGTTCCTATTATTTAAAATCCAGAAAAAGGACCCTGTGTTTCTTTTTTTTTTTAAAGACCCTGTGTTTCTAACTACAAATCTTCAGTTCTTTTTTCTATTTCTTTCTTCTTCTGATGGCTCTGGGTAACAAATATAGTTTAATGCAGGCAAAGCTTCCCTGCAGGTGCAGATGGGGGTGGCACGAGAAGAAATAAAACCCATTTTTAAGGTCAGGTGAAATTTCAACTAGACGGAAGACTTTAGACATGTAGCAGTGAGCCATTGGTATCCATTATTGAATTCATAATCTGACAATGAAAGTGTGAGAAATAGGGTAATCTCTTGCAGAACCCCTTCAAGGCTATCACTGGAAATGGCATTCTGGAAATGAAGCAGCCTTCCAATGAAGAATTCAGGGTCTCGGAGGCTAATGTCCCCTCAATGACTGGATTCTGCCTCAGACCCAGGACTGTGAGGAAACATTTCTTCCTCCGAATGCCGTTCACGTCAGCTACGTCATGCACTTTCAACTGACTTCCAACCAGCGAAGAGCCCCTGCAGCCCAGCCCCTCTGAAACAGAGGGACCTCAGTGATCATGAGCAGAGGTTTTATCTGGCAGGAACACTACCAGTGGCTAAAGGGGTATCAATACCTATCCGTGTCTACATTGGGACGCTAAGGGAACAAAACTGAAATCAACATATAACTGGAATATCACTAGAAAATCAAAACCCGCTTCCCCAACCTCACATAAACACTGAATGCATTTTCAATGGTAAAACTGCATTTTCATTACAAAAATACATGAAAAGATTTCCATTGGAATAAATAAAATCAGACAACTTAAAGTAGTGTACATAGTTAAAGGGAATGTCCTTATTCCTCTTTCTCTAGAGGTAGCCACCGGCCTGAATGTGATGTGTCTCTTTCCAGAACTCTTCCCTCTGCATGTACGTACATGTCTGTACGTACAAGTATACAGTCTTCTTTTGGTATAAATGGAACCAGTGTTTCTTATTTTGCAGCGTATTTTTTAATATTCTACAGGGCATTTTATAAATATTTTAACATCAGCTTCCTTTTTAATAGTATTCCACAATATGGACGTATCTGTTTATTCAAGTGTTCTGCTATTGAATGACATGAGGCTGTTTACAATTTGTCATCATGATAAACAATGCTTCAGCGCACACACTCCTTCCTGCATCTGTGTGCACGGGTGCAAGAATTTCTCTAAGACACTAACTAGAAGGGGAATTGCTAAGTCAAAGGGCATGAGTATGTAATGGGATGTTAAAAAGTGAGTTTTTCTGTTGTCTTGGTTTTGTCCTAAGGCCACACAGTCTGAGAAAAATCTGGTAGGTGGCAGTTACCCACCTATGCACAACATACCTATGTATACAAGAAAAAGCTAAACATGGGACACCTGGGTGGCTCAGTCGGTTAAACGTCTGCCTTCGGCTCAGGTCATGGTCCCAGGGCCCTGGGATCGAGCCCCACATCAGGCTCCTTGCTCAGCGGGAGCCTTCTTCTCCCCCTGCCTGCCGCTCCCCCTGCTTGTGTGCACGCACCCTCTCTCTCTGACAAATAAATAAAATCTTTTAAAAAAAACAAACGAGAAAAAGCTAAACATTCTTTAAGGCATGTGGAGATTACTTTAGGCTGAGTTGTTGTAATGCTGTGCACTCTAGCATCTCTGCTCCCCCTGGCAACTGAAGGTGCTTTAAGAGAACTACCTGAGATCCACAACTCTATGGTCAACTAATCTTTGACAAAGCAGGAAAGACTATCCAAGGGAAAAAGACAGTCTCTTCAACAAATGGTATTGGGAAAGCTGGAGGGCAACATGCAGAATGATACTGGACCACTTTCTTACACCATACACAAAAATAAACTCAAAATGGATGAAAGATCTAAATGTAAGACAGGAACCCATTTTGATAACACTAGAGGTGAAAAACAGACAGTGACCTCTTTGACCTTGGCCATAGCAACTTCTTGCTAGACACATCACTGGAAGCAAGGGAAACAAAAGCAAAAATGAACTACTGGGACTTCATCAAAATAAAAAGCTTTTGTACAGTGAAGGAAACAATCAATAAAACTAAAAGGCAGCCTATGGAATGGGAAAAGATATTTGCAAATGACATGTTGGATAAAGGGCTAGTAACCAGAATCTACAAAGAATTCATCAAAATCAATACCCAAAAAAACAAAAAATCCAGTCAAGAAATGGGCAGAAGACATGAACAAACATCTCTCCAAAGAAGACATACAAATGACCAAGAGACACATGAAAAAAAGCTCAACATCACTCGGCATCAAGGAAATACAAATCAAAACTACAATGAGATACCACCTCACACCAGTCAGAATGGGTAAAAATCAACAACACAAGAAACAACAGGTGTTGGCAAGAATGTGGAGAAAGGGGAACCCTCTTGCACTGTTGGTAGGAATGCAAACTGGTGCAGCCACTCTGGAGAACAGTATGGAAGTTCCTTAAAAAGTTACAAATAGAACTACTCTACAGCCCAGCAATTGCATTACTAGGTATTTACCCAAAGGATACAAAAGTGCTGATTTGAAGGGGCACCTGCACCCCAATGTTTATAGCAGCACTATCAACAATGGATAAAGAAGAGGTGGCATATATTTACAATGGAAAAAGAATGAAATCTTGCCATTAGCGATGATGTGGATGGAACTAGAGGATATAATGCTAAGTGAAATAAGTCAGTCAGAGAAAGACAAATACATGATTTCACTCTTATGTGGAATTTAAGAAACAAAACAGATGAACACAGGGGAAGGGAAGGAAAAATAAAATAAGATAAAAACAGAGAGGGAGGGGCACCTGGGTCGCCTAGTCAGTTGAGCACCCACCCGACTCCTGATTTCAGCTCAGGTCATGATCCTAGGGTCACGGGATCAAGCCTCGTATCAGGCTCCCTGCTCAGTGTGGAGTCTGCTTGTCCCTGTCCCTACCCCTCGGCCCCTCCACTTGCTTGCTTACTCTCAATCTCTCTCTATAAAATAAATAAAATCTTAAAAAAAAAAAAAAAACAGAGAGGGAGGCAAACCATAGGAGACTATAGTTAAGAGAACAAACTGAGGGTTGCTGGAGGGGAGGTGGGTGGGGGGATGGGCTAGATGGGGGATGGGCATTAAAGAAGGCACTGGTGTTGAGCACTGGGTTTTATATGTAAGTGATGATTCACTAAATTCTACTCCTGAAACCAATACTACACTATATTTAATAATTTGAATTTAAATTTAAAAAAATAATAAGTAAATAAATAAGAGAACTACCTGGGGAGCTGGGCTGTGTCCCCTAACACCTGATGTATTCATTTCCTAGGACTGCCATAATAAAGTGCCACAGTCTGGGTGGCTTAAAACAAAAAATGTATTATCTCCCAGTTCGGGAGGCTGGAAGTCTGAAACCAAGGTGTCATCAGGGCTGTGTTCCCTCTGAAACCTCTAGGAGAAAATCCTTCCTTACCTCTTCCTAGGTTATAATATTTGCTGGCAATCCCTGATGTTACCCTGACTTACAGATGCATCAGTCCAATCTTTGCCTTTGTTGTCATATGGCCATCTCCTCCCTCTGTGTCTCTGTCCTCTTACAAGGAGAGTCATACTGGTTTAGGAACCCACCCCACTCCAGTTGACCTCCTCTTAATTACATCTGCACCTCTCTCAAGACCCTATTTCCAAATAAATTCACATCCTGGGATACTGGGGGGTTAAGACTTCAACATATCATTTTGGGGGACCTAGTTCAGCCCTAATACCTCAGAAAGTATAAGATAATTGGTTAGGACCACAGCTGCCTGTGGCCACAGAGACACAGAGACTCCCACAGTGTTGGGAGTCACTTGTATTTTCACCAGCTGGGTGAAGGTATGAAGGACAGGGGGTCAAGTTTTCTACATGTTATATGCGAACCCCCTGGAAATGGGTTAGTTTTGAGTCATCTTGAATAGGCTCTCAAGAGGGCTTCTGTCACCCAGTGAGGCAGTCTCCACTGAAACACGTTGGGAGCACAGCCTACAGAAGCTGGGCCAGGGGTGGGGATGGAGGAGGGGAAACGTCAGCAGGAGGCTGGGTGAGTGAGAGATCTCCAGCAAGGGAACCCAGCAAATGCCCAGGAAAGAAGAGGCCAGCTTTGGAAAGCTGCCACCCCTAGAAGGCACGAATGACAGGTGACAATCTGATATTTCACATCAAGGAAACCTTTTCAGTTCTTCCCACCCTCACCCTTGTCAACCCAACAGCAGCCAGTGAGCGGGGATGGAACGGTAAAAAACAGGCCGACTCCCAGTCTCTGAGTCTACGTCAGGCCAGAGCGGTGGGGAGCAGAGAGGTCTTTACTCTGGTTGAGAGTTTAGAATGTGGGCATTAGAGTGGACATTCTGTTATCTGAATGAATACGACCAGGAAAGCTCTGAGATCTGCTTGTAGTTTCACCCAAAGCTGATGAGCAAAGAGCAACAGAATGGGCCAAAAGGTGGAAGTTGAGAGAAAAAAGAAAATTAGTTTCTACTTACTCTTTGCCCAGTTCAACTCATTTAAGAAGCCAGTAACACACATTTCAAATTTTGACAAAGACTTTCAAATTATCTTCAAAAAAGCCTGAATCAGTAAGCATGCTAATAATGACTGGGAGGGTATTAATTTCCCCACATGTTCATCATTATTGATCTTTCAAGATTTGACCAGTATGATGGCCTAAAAAATGCCACCTTGATTTATCTTCTGCTTCCTTGATTACCAGAGTGTTTGAACATCTTTGATGCTTATTGATAATTTGCATTTCATCTTGTGAATTGCCTATCTATGACATGTATCACTTGTAGTAGGTTCCTTATATTTTCCTTGACTGTTTTTATGTAATTGTTAGTGTAATCTGGATGTTGGGGACAATTCATAATACTGTGCATTCAGGGACCAGGGACTAACCAGAATACAAATAGACAAATTTGCCATCAAAACTTCCTACCCCTGACTTGTGTCTTCATTACCGTGGTAGCTGCTACTGTGTTTCTAAATTCATGGGCTACCAGCTACCTTTGCCCTTCCCTGAAGCATAAACAATTCAGGAGGCAGGCTCCACCCAATTCTGCAAATCAGTTCAGTCATCCACTGCCCTGATGGAATTCCAGAAGTGGAGGGCCACTCCAAACTCCAGAAAGGGAAGGTCATTTGTAATCTTTGGGGGGAATATCTGGCTTCTCTCTGGGGTGGTACAAATGGAGGAAGAAGCAGCGGGAAAGAGAGCAAAGGAATAAATGTCAAAGCCCCACCTTCAACTTGGAAGTTCTCTCACTCATCTCAAAATCACATTTACACCTGTAAATTTAGTGGTAATTTCCCACCTAGTCCAGTTTCCATCATTCCACAGGTAAGCTTTGCCGAAAGAGGAGTGACAGACCTATCTCCATTCATAAAAGACCAGTGAAAGAAAAGGAATGTGAAGGAGTGATGGTGGAGTCCATCGATGGGCACACTATCCACGGGGCCATGGGTCTCAAGGACGGACCACACCCGCCATGTAGAGAGGCAGTTCTTGGGACACCTGGGTGGCTCAGTCAGTTGAGCATCCAGCTCTTGATTTCAGCTCAGGTCATGATCTCAAGGTCATGAGATCGAGCCCCCGTGGGGCTCCGCGCTCTGCGGGGAGTGTGCTTGGGATTCTCTCTCTCTCTCTCTCTCTCCCTCCCTCTGCCCCTCTCCCTGCTCTCTCTCTCTCTCTCTCTCTCAAAAAAAAAAAAAGCCAGTTCTTACTTGTGGCTAAAAGAAGAAGCAGTTTGCACCAAGATAAAGTGTGTGCTTGTTAAAAGAGCTCACACCACCCTCTACCCACGTACAATTTTGTTTGTCCTCTTCCCTCTTGTAAGAATAAAGTGTCTCCATCAGATGGTTTGGCAGCAGTCTGTGAAGGTTGGACAGAGTCTCAAAGGTGTGATGCAGAACCTCAGGCTGTGCGTAGTTTTTGGGTGTCTTCGGTTTGTCTAGGAGAGGAAGTTTCAGTGTGAAGTGGTTGTTCTTGGCCGTTCCCATGACCACCCGCCGGAGTTAGAGAGAAGAACAAATAAAGAATTGGAAGGGTGGAGCCCCTTGCCGTTGTTCTTTCTCCATGTTTTTCTACTCCTCTGCGGAGATGTCATGGAATCCCTTTTCTGGTCTCTGATCGCTTAGCGTTCTGAGAGTCACAATGGCCCGGACCTTCTCCTGGAACCCTGAGGGCTATCCGATCTTCAAACCAGAGGAAATCAGCCAGTCAAAAACACCTTGCCAAGTCTAATAGGGATTTCAGGCAGAAACTCCGGTTTCCTGTCTGAACATGAGCAAGACCTGAGGAAAGCAGGTGCTTTCTCGAAGGGAAGAGGGGAAGCCAGTGTGCGTGCCTCCAGGGCTCTTTCTCCGGCTGGCACTCCGCACGGGCCATGCACCCTGGGTGCATGTAATTCAGACTCCACAGACCCACGGGGCCCTACGGGAGGCCGCTTACATCCACACAGTTCTCGAGCAGAACTGAAGAAAGAGCTCCATCGCCCCAAACTGCGGAAATGTCCAGATTAACACAGGTAAGAAGCCAACCTGCTGCGTATTCTCTTATCCAAACTGACAAAGGAAACAAAATGTTCAATTCTAGCTTGAGCAGCAGAAGCCATTCTTCACCGTGGGCCCCAAGCAGAAGTACTATATCATCTTAAGCCACCACACTCGATGGCACAGCCCTGAGCCAGATAGAAGGTGCCAAGAGATACTCCCAGATTTGGGGCAAACGTGCAAATAATAAGCGTTGTTCTAGCTACTCCTTAATCTCAGCATGTTCCACCCAAGGAGCCAGGTTCACTGTCATTGCCCTGGCCCGTGCACTGGCTGGGAATCGCACCTCAGAGTGATCAGGGAGAACCATGGAAGCCAGGCATGCCAGGGCAAGAGCTGGGAGTGTTTGCCAGCTTTTTACCGAACTTAAAAACCCTTGACCAAGACTATAAAAACTTCAGGATTATATCGTAGGGTACATTAGTGCCCAGAGCGGAAGATACCAACTTTCACTTCTTAACTATCGAGTTCATTTTCCATTTGCAAACTTTAAAAAGTAAGACTTTTAAACATACACAAAAAGGTATACTTTAAATAAACTTAAAATATGATATAGAATCAGAGCCACTCGAATAGAATGTGATTCTCATAATGTCGTGGATGTTTTTGGAAAGAGAAGGGAGCTGGTGGAAGTGAGGGTGGTAGAATATTTTGATAGACGGAGACTTCTTTCTTCCAGGCAAACTTGAGTGTATTACTCTAAATATTTATATAAATCGAAAAGAACAAGCCATGTTTTAAGCCATTCAACAGGCCAAGGAAGTGATATATTAAAATTGATTCTTTATACTGCATGTAAATTGATATATAGATATATCAATATATATAAATTGATACATATATGATATATATATAATGCTATTACAATACCATTGACTATATTCCCTCTACTGTACCCTTCATCCCCACCATATGTTCTTAATCATTGCTCTGAATAGCAACTGATGGAATGTTTCTAGTTATCTGGTTTATTGACCTTGGCTGAAATCAGAAGTAGACCACAATTATGATATTTTATTTTTAAATAAACTTTATTGAATGGATGGATAAATGTCTTTTGCAATGGATAAGACTTCTCCAAGGAATCCATCTCCTTCATCTTCTCTAATCGTGCTGGAAAGAACACTGTTCAGGACCAGAGTTAACACCCCTGTGGCTAACCAGCTGTGTGATCTTGATCTCAGCCAGCCAGGTCTCAGCCTGCAGAACGGATGTGCTCTGACAAAACAGATCCTTCTCTTTTGTATCTTGTTTGCGATTTGGCTTATTTCCAATTCTGTTCTTCCATGATCAATACATTTCCATTTCCACAACCACAGTGGCAATGTATTATTATTTTCTCAAAGAAAAGATGAGAGAGAATCCTCCTAAGCCTGCACTCCCTTTCTGATGGTGACAGCGAGTTGCTAGGAAGGGCCAGCCACGCCGCTCAGGTAGTAGCTCTGTGTTATTAACTAAATTGATCCCACAGCATAGCACCTGCAGGACACTGGGTCGTTTATCTAGTTAGGCTGATGTCTTATTCATGACTTTTAGGTAAACGGCAATTCCTTTTTTTGTTCCAAAGAGGGCTGTTGTGTCTCCCGAGCACCTTCCCCTTCCCCTCTGCCACAGTGGATGTGACAAGACCAGCTGGCTTCCAGAAGGCAAAGTATTCAGTAATGTTCAAAGGGAAAAGATCATCTCCAAGTTTCTTAAAGAAAGTGTTCTAAAGAGAGTGTTCCGTTCAAAGCAGATGAGGTGGGAGGCTTCCGGCCGCCGTAAGGAGGACCCAGGCTGCACCTTTCCTGGCACCAGAAAGTAAGTCTTGATCCTGAAACTTAAAACTTCCAAGTACACTCTTTTTTTTTTTTTTTTAAGATTTTATTTATTTATTTGAGACAGAGAGAATGAGAGACAGAGAGCACGAGAGGGAGGGGGGTCAGAGGGAGAAGCAGACTCCCCGCCGAGCAGGGAGCCCGATGCGGGACTCGATCCCGGGACTCCAGGACCATGACCTGAGCCGAAGGCAGTCGCTTAACCAACAGAGCCACTCAGGCGCCCCCAAGTACACTCTTGATGTAAGACTAAGAAAACACGACTGCAGAGCATAGGCATTGAAGGACAGGAAGCCATAAGGCTATTCCAACTGCAGGCAGCAAGTCCTGAAGAAAAATCTAAACAGGTGGACATATACCATGGAGAATTTATCCAAAAGTACTGGCTACCACTTCTGCAGCCAAAGTGTCTGTTTATCTTTTGGAAAGATATTCCTGGGCATCACTATCACATTCTTTCTAGGAATGAATAGATTTTAAACAAGATCTGTTACATTTTTGCAACAAAATGGTGGTCTCCCAAACAAGGGAGTAAAAAGTTCAAGGTTAATTTTTAAAAGAGAAACACAACTTCTAACTAAAAAAATATTTTTATACATATTACATATTTCCTAAAAAGAAACTGTACACACCCAAGCAAGTTAGGACATTTCAGGTAAATGCTTACAGAAATGGAGACCTAAGTCGGGGATTAAGGTAATTGGCCATGAGGGAAAGAGAAAGCTGAAGCTGCAAACAGGGGAAACACAGGACTAGTTACCTAACCACACACAAATTGAACTGAAATCACGTAGAATTGAACTGAAATGTTTCCCACTGAATAGCATCTTATTTACTTGAGAACAAAAATGCATGCTATTAATTAGAAAATATGACCTTGACTTTCTGAAAATAGTTACATAATTACACCGAACAAGATTCCATTGCAGTAAACAGCCAGCCGTGAGGTTGACAATACAGCAGGGACAAATAAAGGGAAGTGGGGGCAAACACATGGGTGATATAAAAGATATGAAAGGTTTTGAAAGAGGTGGACTGAACTAGGAGGATTTCCCTGCAGGGTAATTAGAAGCTAAGTAATGTAGTCACTGACATTTCTTTGCATCACCCTGGGCTAAAAAAAAAAGGAATGTCTATCAAAGTGCTTTCCAAAAGAGTTTCCTGTGGGCCCAAATTGTCACCTCTCTCAGAGTAGGGGAAACAGGTGAGCAGCAAGGCATGCTTACCTACTGAGGGATTGGCCCAAGGCTTTCCTTTTTTCCACCAATCCAGACCACCTCCATGGTAATGAATGGAAGAGCGTGTTGAATGCCATGCCGAGACAGAACATCTGCCTCACCTTACCTCACTAGATTAGCTAAGAAGTACAGGTTTCAAGTAAGGCAAGCCTGATGCTACCCCTAAAACCTGAATTCCCAGAGGGGTCTTGGGGTGGCCTGAAAGGAAGGCGCATTCTGTTGGGCTAAGGATTGACATTAGGGCTGCCCCCGAGCTGCTGTGGAGAACAGTCCACTGTCTAATGATTGTCCTCAAGGCTGGATGACAGCCAGTCCAGACTCAAAGCCGTGGAGAGGGCGATTCTCTTCGTTGTTGCCCTTATATTGTCCACGACCACAACATCCCACGCTTACTTTTCCTCTCTCTCAGCCTTGTCTCCTCACCACCTAGACTGCATGTTCTCCTGCCGAACTCTCTACAGGGACTAGGCTGTCACTATCGTTTTAAACCTGTAATACTAACAACTTTATCAATTCAAAAAGTGAGGGGTGGGGCATGATTTTTATGCCGATGTCAAAGCATTCAGAAAGTCTCCAGGGAAAGTAAGGAGGGTCAAGTTGATAAAGAAGGTTTTTAGGAATATGTTCTGTCAAGGAAAAATAAAAAGAGAGAGAGAGAGAGAATCTTAGAGGATGTATTTATGGAGGACAAATCTCAGAGGGACTTTAAGGGATCAGGATCAGTTCATGTTCTGAAACAAAAGGAAAATGCGGAAACCAACATGGTAACCATATCACCACAAATGTTATTTTTTGGAGTAATTAAATTAACTCGAACATTTACTGAATGCCTACTATACACCAGGTACCAGGCCAGATAGAATAAGGCCAGGCCTTGCCTTTAAGGCATCGGAAAAGATGGTGAGTGAGATATTGTAAATGAATAATTATAATGTAACAGTGAGAAAGGAATTGTAAGCAAATAAATCATAATAACCTGACAGGGATTTTGGAAGAGGAAGAGGTAGCAATGTATTCTTCCTTGAGGGGTCAAGGAGGATGATTTGTGAGCTAGATTTCTATGGATAGGACTTAACTAGGTGGATAAAAGGAGGGAGGAGGAAAAAAAGGAGAAGCTATTATAGGAAAAGAAAAATGATGTATGTCCTGGAGGAGACAGAGCGTTTAGAAAAATTGCAAAATATCTGAGGGGTTGAACATGTAGGCCCTGAAAATGATAAGCAGATACTTAAAGCCTGGCTCATTCTTTGGGGTTAGGAGGGCATTAGAGCAGATCTGTGCTTTTTATCAGCAGAATGGAAAACAGTCTGAAGGAGGAGGGAACCCAGGGGGGAGCCCGCCAAGGAGGCCTATGCTAATCTTATATTCATTCTCCTATATTTACTGTGCTCCAGCTATGTGCCTAGCAGTTTTTAAAAAAAGATTTTATTTATTTGTCAGAGAGAGAGCACAAGCGGGGAGAGCGGCAGGCAGAGGGAGAAGCAGGCTCCCCGCTGAGCAAGGAGCCCGACGCGGGGCTCGATCCCAGGACCCTGGGATCATGACCTGAGCCGAAGGCAGACGCTTAACCGACTGAGCCACCCAGGTGTCCCATGCCTAGCACAGTTTTAGCCTGGTGATGGGTGTTAAAGAGGGCACGTACTGAATGGAGCACTGGGTGTTATATGCAAACAATGAATCATGGAACACTGCATCAAAAACAAATGATGTACTGTCTGGTGATGAACATAACATACTAAAATAAAATTAAAAAGAAAAAAGTTAAAGTGACAGGGTGTATCAGTGAACTAGACAGGCAAGACCTCTGCCCTCATTCTCTACTGGGAAGAGGCGATAGAAAAGCACACATGATTAACGAGACTGTGAGGAGTATAGAGAAGAAAATAGGGTGTTACGAAATAGAGTAACGTGGTGGAAAGGTGTCTTTGAAGTTGAGTCAGAGCCGGCCTTTCTGAGAGGAAAATGGACGTGCTGAGGAGGGAGACAGACACCTCCGGGCAGGGGATAGAGATGGGAGATAGAAGAGCTGACACACCCTTGAAATTGGGTTGGACATCTGGTTTATATGTGCATTTTCCTGGGAAGATTCTCAGAAGAGAACCTGAGATGGCCTCTCTTTCCCCCAAATGTTAGGAACCAGTGCATTTAGATGCTTAATGAAACATTTTGGGGCTTGAATTTAGATGCTTAATGAAACATTTTGGGGCTTGGATGTTCAACCCAACAGAATGCAATAGTATCATCAGCAAAGGATTGCAAAATGTCTTCCTCAAATGTCAATGCTTTATTATAAAGAATATCTCTGACATTTTTAGTATTCGTTTACTTACTTACACACATATATCAGTCAGAAATATGTAAGTGTTCACTTACATATTTATGTTATATATGTATGTACATCATAATGCATATATAATAATATATCCATATTATATACGTGTATATATACTCCTTCCTCTGCCACCCCACACACTTATTTCAGGGAACTGAAGTCAGAGACAGGCATTTGGAGGGCAAAACTGGCCTATCATGTACATGTATCCCAGGTAGGAAAAAAAAAATCATCTTTTGTTCTTCCTGTTGTAACACCAGTGACTGATCTGGAACGACCAGAGGTGGGCTTGCTCTCAGCTGGGATACTTTCCTTCTTCCATTGTAATTATTTAAATGGTATACACTATCAGCCCAGACAGAACTGTGCATATATCCACGCGAATACACACAGCTTGCTCCGCCTAGCGCGCTACACGCCCGAGCTCCTGGCTCTATTCGAACAGGGGCCAGGGACCCCCTGGGCGCCGCGCAGAGCTCTCAGCTCGGGGTCAGGGCCAGGGCCAGGGCCAGGGCCAGGGCGGGAGAAGGCCGGGGAAGGCCCGGCGGCCGTGACCGCCGCCCGCGCGCGGCCCCCGGGCGGCCCCCTCCGCCCGCGATGGCCGAGTGCGCCGGGCCGCCGCGGAGGAGGCGCGGAGGGGCGCAGGGGCCCGGGCTCCGGCTCAGCGCCCTCCCCCGGTCGCGTCGCCCGTCCCGCGGGCCTGGCGGCCTGGTGGCCCCCGGGGACCGGTGGCCGCGGTGCAACGCGGCGCCGTCGCGGGCGCGGGCGCTCGATGGTAGTTGCCGGGCGGCCCGGCCGCGGGGGAGGCCCGCGGAGCCGCAGCCCCGGCCGAGGTTGGCCGCGCGGGGCCCCGCCGGGGTCCCGGCGGCCCGCAGGCCGTCCAGCGCCGAGGGGGCCGTGCTCCCGGCCGGCCGCCGCCCGCTGCCCTCCCTGTCCTCCCGCCGCAGGAAGGCCGGGTCCGAGGGGGCGCCCGTCCAGCCGCGCGCCCCGCACGCGGACGGGCCGGGGCCTCGGGGCGGCAGCGCCCTCGGAGACGACGCTGAGGACGACACGTGGGCCTGCGGCGCCGTGGGGTAAGAGGCCGGCCCGGGGCGCCCCCGCGAGCCCCACCTGCTGCCCCCGCTCTGCGCCCCGCCCCCCACCCCGGCACGGAAGGCGGGGGGGTGCTCGCCCGCGCGCTTTGGGCCGCCCACCTGCACCGCCCTGCTCTCCTGCCCCGCGGCTCCTTTCCCGACCCCTTGTCTCGAAGGCCCCCTGTCCTCGGGCCCCTCCTCCAGGCGCGGTGGCCTCGTCCAGGCGCCCGGCGCCCTACTCCGTGGCACACACGTGGATGGCCCCACGCAGCGCCACCTCTTCAGCAAACCCCTCCGCCTTCACCGTTCCATCCCAGGGCCCGGCACAGAGCGGGTGGATCAATACTTACTGATTCAAAACTTACCTGAACTGTACCTTCTATTTCTGCAGGTTACACCTCTCCCTCTAGGAGACAATAAATTGTAAACGATTCGCAAATATACTGATTACCGCGGTGGCTTTAATTTGTGATTCTTTCCGGATAGTCCTACCTTAATGATTGTTTTACCTGTTATCTGATAGTTTTCTGATCCTTCTACCTTAAACAGTAGCGGGCTTAGGGCGCCTGGGTGGCTCAGTTGGTTAAGCGACTGCCTTCGGCTCAGGTCATGGTCCCAGGGTCCTGGGATCGAGCCCCGCATCGGGCTCCCTGCTCAGTGGGAGGCCTGCTTCCCCCTCTCCCACTCCCCCTGCTTGTGTTCCTGCTCTCACTGTCTCTGTCTCTGTCAAATAAATAAATAAAATCTTTAAAAAAAAAAAAAAAAACAGTAGCGGGCTTAGATACTATGACAGTTGGGCGTGGAAAGTAATGCTTGTCCCTGCTTGTCCCTGTGGGCCTTTTAGTGTCCCGGAAACACGCATGGGGTGCCTGTTCTGCCTGCGAGGTTAATCCTGCTTTCAAACGTAGCACCTGTTTTGAATAATTAAAAGAAGAGTTCATGGCCCTGCTTTATAAGTTTCAGATAATTCATCATTTTTTTCTGATTTGTATTTTATCTTTCTGTCTGATAATGTCTCTGTTCTCACCTAAGACCTTAATATCCTCATCTTCTGTCAGATCTTACAATTTGCTTTCTCCGTGTTTTTCTTGGGGGGGGGTCTGGTCCCCCTTGTTTCTGGCTGATTTCATATTGTTAGCCCTCCTCTGCCCTCATAGTCCCCATTCTCCTGCACTCAAAGCATTGTTGGACCTCCTTTAGACAGGGAGCCAAAGCTCAAGCTTTTAAAACAATCGTTGTTCTACCTTACCCATAAATGTGCCTGTCACAACCTGTGTAGGATTTTAAGGAAACAGAGGACCAAAATGGGGAGAAGAAATGGTGAGAACAGTGGTACCAACCCGCGTGGGTCCAACATCTCCCATGAGGTAAGGCTAATGGCTTAACCTGAGCGTTTGGGCCCCTCCCCTGGTCAAGATCTCACTCCCGCTGAATCTGCCCACATCCCTGCTGCTTTCTCTCTTTGTGAGCACTTTGTACTGAGTTTTCCTCTTGGCACATTTGGAATATCAAGTGGGAAATTTCTTTCTTTCTTTTAACAAAGGAAAAATTAACCAGCTTCTCTCCAAATCTCAAACCGGTTCTTATTGCAACTGGATTTCCTGAAAGATGCTGCCTTGCTCCCTCAGGCTGTGCTCACCTTTTTTTTTTATTCTCTCACACATATTCTATGAGAAATGTTGGTAAGGCAGGAGGCGGTATCAGAAAGCATAATCAATTCCCAACCTGTAAGGAGTTTGCAATCTAGCACACCTCGTGTGTAGTTGATAGCTTCCCTTACCAGTTGACAAATTTGGTTATATTAATCTTATTATATGATCTCAACTGCAGTTTTCATCAGCTTCCCTTTACGTGTCACTGTAAGGGTATTTCTGTCACATGTTATTTTGTACATTAGTGGGCCAGGATCAGAGAGCTGAAAGAAGCCTGATAATCTGTCAGGGAGGTTTTAAAAATACAAATAACTGAGACTTACCTTCATCCTACTGAGTCAGACCTTGTAGTAATTTTTTTCAAGTATTTTTATTTTTTAAAGATGTATTTATTTTAGAGAGAGCGCGCAAGCAAGGGGAGGGGCAGAGAGAGAGAGAAAATCTTAAGCAGATTCCACACCCAGCACGGAGCCCAACCCGGGGTTCGATCCCACGACCCTGAGATCATGACCCGAGCTGAAATCAAGAGTCAGATGCTTGGGCGCCTGGGTGGCTCAGTTGGTTAAGCGACTGCCTTCGGCTCAGGTCGTGATCCTGGAGTCCCGGCATCGAGCCCCGCATCGGGCTCCCTGCTTGGCGGGAAGCCTGCTTCTCCCTCTCCCCCTCCCCCCTCTCATGCTCTCTCTCTCATTCTCTCTCTCAAATAAATAAATAAAATCTTTAAAAAAAAAAAAAGAGTCAGATGCTTAACCGACTGAGCCACCCAGGTGCCCCTCAAGTATCATTTTTAAAACGCTCCCCAGTTGATTCTCTCGTAGAGACTAGACCTAATTATGTATCATCTTGGGGAGCAGGGAATTAACCTCCAGAAAAAGATAATCTGCAGCCTACCTTCCAATGTTCAGCTACCCTTCCCAGCAGGAGATAATTTTCTTGTGGGCCAATTAAATCCTCATACTGTATTTAAGCTTATTCTCCCTGTTCCTCCTTTAGTTTGCGGATGATACCTAACATTTTACTTGTGTAATTTACAAAGGCTTTTCTCTTTTGGAGATAGAAAACGACGGAGTTTGCTCTCAAAAAATTATTATTTTTTTTCTTTAATAAACTCCTCACCTCTTCACTTTCCCTCTTCCAGGATAAATTGTTAATAATCCTCTCCTGCACACACTCCACATTTTTCCGCCACAGCATTCAGCACAATGTCTGGAACATAAATAGTACATATTCGTGCCTTTCCCTATTCATTTTTTGGCTTGCTTTTGAATATTTCCTGAGTGCGTTTCAATGTCTGGAGTCTAGAATGAGTAGTGGGCTGGTCAGTGCTGAGTACAATGTGAAGATTAGAGAATTTTCTTTGGTGGTTGGAAAGATTTTATAGGGTTATCAGATCTGGTGTTCAGATACAGAAAATTTGGCGAATGTGCCATTGTGTACCAGGGACACGCTGAACTGGATATCTTATTATATTTTTAAAATCAATTTTGAAAACCCGTGTGTCATTATTTTTAACAAAGTGAGAACGAAACCGTAAATTATTGTAAAAGCCTATCTCCTAATAGGTGTTATCAAGCTGATAATAAGTTTGATTAGAGAACACTGCATTCTTCTCAAAAATTCTGGTAGTGTCCTTCTAGGAAGGGGAATGTGTCATGAAACTTTATGCCTTTCTCATACTTTAGCCACAGACATGAAAAATTATGTACTTGAGCTTTTAAAGTGTTCTTAACGTTAAGTTCATCCTAAAACAAATATTGTTTTAGAACTTGTCTCACTGGAATTTGGATTCAGAAGTACCTGCTCCTGAAAATAAAAATCTCCCACCTGGAAAGGACAGTGCAGTAGGTGGTAAGAAATCCTAGATGTGTGTATTTATATTTATAAATACTGCAAATTTATGTTCATTCATATTTATAATATGAATAACCACTCATATTAAAGGGGGTTTGTTTTTAATACAACCAGTTTTATGTAACTATTAATTGTCATTTTTTCCATACACATTCTTTCAGGCAAAATTAACAAGGTAAGGATAAATGTTTGGTTTTAAATAATTCACAAAACATTATTTTAAAATTATATGTATGTTCATTAAAAAAAATTTCTTTTTTTAAAAATTTCAATTTCATTTCTGTAGAGTTCTTCAAACAAGTCAAAGCCTTTTCTGTTCTGCAGGGCTGCAAACTGGTCATTAAGTTAACATTTTATTATATATTTTTTCAATATAAGAATACCAGAAATGGAAATTAACACTGTAGTGACTATAGTGTTTTGTAGTCATTTCCAAAAGAGAAGTAGTCTCAGCTCTTAAGATATACTGAGGCAGTTAAAATGGTTAATATTTTGTTTTGAAATAGTGAGGAAATTTATCTTTCATCTACTTTTTTGGGTCAAAATATAAGACACTTAACTGTTAGTAAAATAAAGATAATCTTAATGATATTCGAGGCTCATTAGTTAACACTGTTGGTATTTGTAACTAGTTCCTGCTGAAGTCAGTAAAAACAAATGATATCTGTATGTATAAACGGGAGTATTTTATGACTTTACAATATATTTACAATATATTTGTTGGTTAGAACAAGAACTATACATTCTTAGAACAGTAACAGGGACTAGAGATGTATTGTGTTTAAAAGTCTTCTGCTGCTTTATAGAACCATTTGGAAATTCCAATAGAGCAACTGATGCTAGAACTAAATTTGTCAGAGCATGCTCACAAAAGAACACAGGTGAGATGTTATTCATCATAATCAAAGTATTTTTTTTTAAATGCATGCAGTTACTAAAATGTTGTCCATGGTTTTTCTGTTTCCAGAATAGTAAACAAGGGATATTTCAGTTATGGAGTTATCCTCTTAACGAAGGAAGTACCATGGAGAACAGGTGAGAGAATATCTATTTTCGTAACCCCCTAAATTAGTGAGATGCATTTAAATGCAAATGAGTTAACTACTCATCTGAAAGACAAAGAGAAGAACAACCAGAAGAAAAAGTATTGTGTGCCACTTGTGGGAAGTTATGGAAACTCACCCTAAAATAGGAAGTGGCTGGCGTACACCCCAGAGATCATCAGTGTAAGAAGAATTCAGTTTCCTGTGCCCTTAACAATGAGAGTTTCCATGGATAGAGCTGGGGCTTCTTGTCGAAGGGAAAAGGAACTGTAATAGAAACTGTGATAGAAAAATAACAGTCCATGGGGCAGGAATGATTTCTGTCCCTTGCATATATTAATTCATTTAAACGTCACAATGATCCTATAAGACACTATTGTCAGCATCCCTATCTTACAGATGAGGACATTGAGTCAGGGTGACAAGCTATGTTACTTGCCCAAAGTCATACAATGAATGAATGGCAGAATCAGATTCATGCTCTCAAGCACTACAGTATATTGTTTCTCAGAATTTACTTGGGTTTGAATTCTTATTTTTTGGTTCTTAAACTGAATGTGTGTTAGAACCAGCTGGAATGCTTCTCACAAACACAGATTACTACTATATGGAGATTCCATTTATTGAATACTGGCTCACTTTTACATACAGTGTGTTGTTTAATGGAGATCTTGAGTTCTGGATCAGAACTAGAATTAGTTCCTCAGTTTTGTCCCCACTTTTGACAGTAGGATGGCTCATTGGTAGCAGTCTCCCAGTCAGAGGACTTTACCTCGGTGAGGCTCAGGATAAAACTCAACCTAATGCTGAAATGAGTCCAAGAAGCGCTAAAGGGACCGTAGTGACTAATGTCCCAAAGGAATGTCAGTGTGAGGGGCATAGGAAAGGCTACTTTTACTAGAATGAACTCTGCTGGGAACAAGGATTTCAAGGTAAGAGGTCAAATGAAATAAATTGAATTTTATCATACTAACATACAGCAAACATAAACTGAGTCAGTAGAGGGCAGTGGCTAGGATTACCAACATGGGGTGCCACCACTCAGGTTTAAATCCCAGCTCCACCACTTACCAGATGTGTGACCTTAGCCACTCTGTGCCTCAGTTCCCTTGCCCATAAAAGGTAGAAAATAAAAGCGCCTATCTTATAGGGTTGTTGTGAGGACTAAACAGAATCATGTGTTTGATAGGTATTTATTATTAATCCTGGGGAAGCCTAAGTATGTTGCAGTGTTAGAAGTCCAGGATCAGGGCGCCTGGGTGGCTCAGTTGGTTAAGCGACTGCCTTCAGCTCAGGTCATGATCCCAGGGTCCTGGGATTGAGCCCCGCATCGGGCTCCCTGCTCCACGGGAAGCCTGCTTCTCCCTCTCCCACTGCCCCTGCTTGTGTTCCCTCTCTCGCTGTGTCTCTCTCTGTCAAATAAATAAATAAAATCTTAAAAAAAAAAAAAAAAAAAAAAGAAAGAAGTCCAGGATCAGTGAAATACTCTATCACTGAAATTTTTCTCCTCAGTATGCCATCAAGAATAAAATACCTTTGATTTAGTGTTTAACATTTTGCAAAGTACATTCATGCAATTGTTTTGCTTCTCAGACAACCAACCCCAAGGTTGGTGCTGTCATTACCATTCTGCTCACTGGTGGCAAAGGGGTTCAAACCTAGGTCCTCACCCCCAGATTCCATGCTCTTTTCACTAAACAGCATGGATTCTGTCTCTTATCAATTGTAGATTTAAAATGACTTTCCCATGGTTTTACAAAAGCAAATGAGTTTAACTAATATTTAGCTAAATCAATAAATTTTTACATTTTCTATAGAAATAAAAGTATTTTTCAAAATCCTTCAAGAACACTTTGCTGTCTTGGGCGCCTGGGTGGCTCAGTTGGTTAAGCGACTGCCTTCGGCTCAGGTCATGATCCTGGAGTCCCGGGATCGAGTCCCGCATCGGGCTCCCTGCTCGGCAGGGGGTCTGCTTCTCCCTCTGACCCTCCTCCCTCTCATGCTCTCTGTATCTCATTCTCTCTCTCTCAAATAAATAAATAAAATCTTTAAAAAAAAAAAAAGAACACTTTGCTGTCTTTACTGTAAACTGGCATTAAAGGAAGCAAGAAGATAATGAGACTATATATGTCAATTAATGTTTCAACTCTTCCAATGTCAGAATTTCTTTTTTTTTTTTTTAAGATTTTTTTATTTATTCATTTGAGACACAGAGATACAGAGAGAGAGAGAGAGGGAGAGAGCATGAGCAGGGAGAGAGGCAGAGGGAGAGGGAGAAGCAGGCTCCCCGCTGAGCAGGAAGCCCGATGCGGGGCTCGGTCCCAGGACCCTGGGATCATGACCTGAGCCGAAGGCAGACGCTTAACCATCTGAGCCACCCAGGCGCCCCCCAATGTCAGAATTTCTAATAAGCTTTTAAAAGAAACAAACTATAAACTCAGTATTCTACAACACGGCTCTTTTGCAGTTTTCATTCTAATATAGCACCTAGAAGCATTACTCATAAAATAAAAGACCCTCAGATGAAAATTACTATGGGATAATTTTTTATTTTTATTTATTTATTTTTTAAAAGATTTTATTTATTTATTTGACAGAGAGAGACACAGCGAGAGAGGGAACACGAGCAGGGGGAGTGGGAGAGGGAGAAGCAGGCTTCCTGCGGAGCAGGGAGCCGGATGCAGGGCTCGATCCCAGGACCCTGGGATCATGACCTGAGCCGAAGGCAGACGCTTAACCGGCTGAGCCACCCAGGCGCCCCTAATTTTTTAAATTATACAGTTTCTTTCTTTTTCTTTTTCTTTCTTTCTTTCTTTCTTTCTTTCTTTCTTTCTTTCTTTCTTTCTTTCTTTCTTTCTTTCTTTCTTTCTTTTTTACTATGGGATAAGATTTGGTAAACATTGTTTTGCTTCCTTTTATGTTAGCACAATTTTTAAAACCACAATGGCTAAAGTAGAAGGCTTTATTGAGTAACCTAATTACATTCTTTGAGTTTCCTTTTATCTAATCTTGTGTCCGTAAATGTTTCACCATAATTTCAGTTTGAGTTGGAGAGCCCCCTTCTTAGACATCATCACTGCATGTACAATATGTTCATAGGCAAATAGATATAATTAGCCATTTTTAACCTAGTGGCCATTCATAGACACAGCTAGCCCATTTGTGGGTAGAATGATCTCGTCACCTGTGCATGCACAAAGGGGTGTCCAGTTAATATTCTAATCTATACTTTAAAAAATGTATATAGTTTTATATAATTGGCCATATTTGGAAATGAACATATCTCTGTTACAGATAGGTACACATAGGCCATTAGGAACTAAACATTATCCAGTCTTTGATAATTTTGCTTATTATCATTTTAACAGCATTTTAATTCTAGTCAACACACCATTCACTATTTAAATCATTTTTTTAAAGGGATTTCAAGAAGTCTGCAGTGGAAACTGGCTTTAATGTAGCCAATAATCCCATGAGGCTCTTCACTCTGAACCCCGCCCTGACAAGTGCTTCGGTCGATAAGCAAGTTGGTTCTTACTCTGGCCTCCAGATACCATCGGGTCTCTGCTGGCCCTATGCTGATGGAGACTTTTTTCAGGACAGAAATGAGCCTTATGTTAATTTATGTTCAGCCATGGAAAACAATAATGGTGAAAGTTTATCTGCCCCAAATTGGAATTTGAAATATGGAAACAGCAGTGTGGAAGAAAACTTAACAGATGAAAGTGATTTATCAGAAAATGAAAAAGCAAATGATAGTTTGCTCAGCTATTTTAAAAAGATGGACCTGAACTTAAAGCCAGAAACAATAGAAAATGTTGAGGAATCTTTCACAGAGGAACCAAGTGAAGTATTTCCATATCCTGATTTTCTCCCTTCTCCTTTCAATACTCTGGACTTGCACAAATTAGCCCTCTCAAAATCTGAAAATTGGAAAGCGACAGTGGAACCTCCCGAAAGCTCTATTGAACATTTGATAACTCGTTTACTGGAAATGGAAAGGTTACAACACATGACTATACAAAAAGAGAGGCCCAGACTTCAAACTACCTTCTGCACTCCAGCAGCTACTGAGCGACCCTTTTCCTCCAAAGCTATCTCCAAAATGAGACAACCAAAACTTTCGGACTCTTTGAGTCTTCAGACAACTTGTGTAGATAAAAGTCGCGAAAAAAGAAAAAGCAGTTCTGGATCTTGCAAGCTTGAACAAAATGCTTCCAAATGGAATTGGAGCAATGCCGGCAATACATACAAATGGACTTCTAGACCACCGTCTCTAAAAAGTTCATCTGCCACCAAACAATTGATGGCAACTTGTGATGACATTAGGAATCTCAAAAGCTCCATTTTGAATCCATGCCAAGAACTCTCAGCCAAGCCCACTACTTCCCAAACAACTCAATCGTTGGTTAAGATGGTCTCAACAAGATGTCTGCCACCAAGGTCTCCAATACCAGTTTCACCTACACCTCTCTCTTTTCCCGAAAATCACAGAGAAGACATTAAGGCACCAAGGACCAAAAAGAAACCTTATCAAAAAAACATAGAATTGAACAAACCATTCTATATTCAGAAGTTAAACTGTCTATCGCCTTCCTTTGTAGGTAAGGATAAGTGTTCACCCATTGACCAAAAATAACTTTTCTCTCCTGCATCTCAATGTGAGCAAATCTATTTCCAAGAAGCTTGGCTAAAATACGGTTCATCATGCCGAGATACAGGTATTACACACATGAATAACTTGATGTGATGTGGAGTGGAACTTGTGAAAAGCACTGCTGAGATGTCTATATATAAATCCAAGGGCTTCCATCCTGACATATTTGACAATCTTTTGCGTGTCATGTTTCAAAGGAATGTTTCAAAACTATTCAAAAGATTATTCTTTTGTTGTGTTTCCCAGTAGAATTCCATCATCAGTAAATGCTGTAATCGACTGATTGCTGGTGTATTTTGTGTTCCATTATAGTCTTTTTTTTTTTTTTAAGATTTATTTATTTGACAAAGAGAGACACAGTGAGAGAGGGAACACAAGCAGGGCGAGTGGGAGAGGGAGAAGCAGGCCTCCCGCTGAGCAGGGAGCCCGATGCGGGGCTCGATCCCAGGGCCCTGGGATCACGACCCGAGCCGAAGGCAGATGCTTAACAACTGAGCCACCCAGGCGCCCCCCATTATAGTCTTAAGAGTACATTAGCTCTATTAGCAAATTAATTTTTTTAGTTCTTCCCGCTCTGGTACCTTTTTTTCTTTCCTTTGCTAGCTCTAAAATCTCCTTTGTCTATCATCTTGACCTATCTTTTGAGTATTTTTTTGGCCATTAAAAGCTAAGATACTTGTGATTTTGTTGAATTAATATGCAAGATCCTCTAGATCCTCCAGTGAATCTTAAAAATTTTTCCTTTCCCAGGTCCTTTGTCATATACATGAAAGCGAGATCAGTTTTCTTGGGTCCGAATGATAGTTGTAGGCATGAAACAACCCTCTTCCACTCAGACCTAACAGTTTTAGAATGTCAAAGGAAAAACGAGAAAAGGTTGCTGTCCACAGAGCAGCCAAAAATCTCATGTTAATGGAACTTTTCCCCAAATTTCTTTGTTGCTGCAAGTCTTAACTTCAGTTAGTTGAAAAGCAAACAGCTAAAGCTTCTTATCTCATTAATAGAAAGTGTGTGTGTGTAGGGGAGACTATGTGACTGACACACCTTACTGCACCTAATCAGGGAAACAAAGAAGTTGAGTCCGGGGTTCTGTCCCAGGCCCAAGGACACGGAACCCAAGAGTGGGGCTTGGGGACCTGCATTGTAAACAAATATCCCAGGTGATTTTAATGCGGGTGGTTCTTGGATCACACTTTGAAAAACATTGTAAAGGAAAAAGTTGGTGTAAAATGCATAGCTCAGAGTCTGGATGTTTGGGCGGGCGGGGGTAGGGATAGTGTGCTTTGGTTTCAGTGGATGTTTGGTGAATTCAAATGAGTTTTTCTTAAACATTAAAAAAACACAATGAAAACTTCAAGCGTTGCCCAAAGGAAACTGAGAAGTAAAAGGATCCCTACTCCCCAGCCCCCTGCCAAGGCACAGTCAATATTGTGTATCATCTTCCCTGTGGGCGCCCCCCCCCCCCCCCCCCCCCCCCCCCCCGCCAAGCCAGATGAAATATTTGAGATAGGGATGGGGGAGATGAATTAAAAGACAATTCAAATGCATATTGAAGAGAGCAACTGTGGCTTCAGTTCCCGCTATTCTATTTTTAGTAAAAGAATAAGGCTCAAAGAATTAGAAGCAGAGGTCAAAGAGAGTAGGCAGTTTTTAGATTAATTTCAAAGAATTTTCTGGAATTGTATCAACATGGCAATAGAAAAATAAACTTAACTGTTCTTATCATAGAACAGAACCTTACCTAAATCCCAGTTGGTGTCATTATCCAAAGAGGTAGAACATCCCTTTCACAGAACAGAATGTAAAAACGGACTCATGCTTTCACTCCATCCCAGCTTGCAATGGTCTTTGTTTCCCGTCAACCCCCTTTCCTCTCATTGTTACAACTCTAACTTGAGTCCCGAGCCTTATTTGGCAGACCTCTTACCCATTCTCATTTGTGCCTTCTTCACTTGCTTGGATTTCACCCCCTCACCTTTAGGTTCGTAATGATGTAATTTTTATCTGTAAAAGCGCCAGGAAAGGGACCTGCCTGTTCAGTTCACCACTCTTATTCTGAACAACCATCGCCTGGTCTGTAGATCCCTTCCAAGTATTGGATTAAGGAAAGGACTTGGCCCAGCCTTGAGGCCGGTTATGTGGCTCAGCATCACCGCTCCACAGCCAGGCTCTGCCACTTAACACATCTGCACCTCGGGCAGGTTCCTTAACCTCGGCTCGGACCTTTTCTCTCATATAATCATGTGAGGATTGAATCAAGCGCCTGACAAATTAAAAAAAAATAGATCAGGGGAAAAACCGGAATGACACAGGAGGGCACACTGGATGGAACGAGCTGCCTCAGCACTGAATTAACTGTCACTGGAGTAACAACTCCGATGGTTCACGTCCTGCTTCTTGCAAGGCATGTGTCCGGCGTCAGGAACATGCTGTGGAGTGATGAAGACACAAGCCCTGGTTTCCAGGAAGACCAGGAGTGGGAGTGGACATGGGAGACGGGAAACAGGAGGTAGGGAGTAGTACTACAGAGGTAGAGGTAATAGATCACTGTGTCAGCAGTTCCAAAAAATACATTCCTGCACTGAAGGATTGCTTTGGGGGGGTGGGAGGAGACGGATTCTGGGCTTCGATGTCTTAAGAGATAGGTAGGGCAAATTTCTCACTGGAAACATAACCAGGCTACTTTATTTAGGATGCCATTAGACCTAAAAAAGTAGTTACTGACACACCTACCAGTTTTCAATTAGTCCCAAATTGCTTTAAATATAACTATGTAAAAAATGCATTAGCAGCAATGCTGACTTCAATTATGAGGCAAAGGTACTTATTTTAATGTTATGATCATTAGTAAAAATAATTGAAAATTTTTTGTTAATCCCCATACATTACATCATTAGATTTAGATGTAGTGTTCCATGATTCATTGTTTGTGCATAACACCCAGTGCTCCATGCAGAACGTGCCCTCCTCAATACCCACCACCAGGCTAACCCATCCCTCTACCCCCCTCCCCTCTAGAACCCTCAGTTTGTTTCTCATAGTCCATAGTCTCTCATGGTTCGTCTCCCCCTCCAATTTCCCCCCCTTCATTTTTCCCTTCCTACTATCTTCTTTTTTTTTAACATATAATGTATTATTTGTTTCAGAGGTACGGGCCTGTGATTCAACAGTCTTACACAATTCACAGCGCTTACCAGAGCACATACCCTCCCCAGTGTCTATCACCCAGTCACCCCATCCCTCCCACCCCACCCCCCACTCCAGCAACCCTGTTTATTTCCTATGATTAAGAATTCCTCATATCAGTGAGATCATATGATACATGTCTTTCTGTTTGACTTATTTCACTCAACATAATACCCTCCAGTTCCATCCACGTCGTTGCAAATGGCAAGATCTCATTCCTTTTGATGGCTGCATAATAGTCCATTGTATATATATACCACATCTTCTTTATCCATTCATCTGTTGATGGACATCTTGGCTCTTTCCACAGTTTGGCTAGTGTGGACATTGCTGCTATAAACATCGGGGTGCACGTACCCTTTCGGATCCCTACTTTTGTATCTTTGGGGTAAATACCCAGTAGTGCAATTGCTGGATCATATGGTAGCTCTATTTTCAACTTTTTGAGGAACCTCCATACTGTTTTCCAGAGTGGCTGCACCAGCTTGCATTCCCACCAACAGTGCAGGAGGGTTCCCCAATAATTGAAATTTTTTAAATGGAGTCCCTGAAATGAGGCTAGAAGAGACATCTACATAGGAAGTAGATAGCCATCTTCAGTTTATCTTGTGAAGTGTTGGGAGTAAAACAGGAAACATTTGGCCAAGAGAAAAACTTACCATTGGGGGGTGGGAGCACTATAGTTACCAACAAATTTGAAAGACTCGGCTGTTTTTCAAACCTGTTGGAAGCCAACTTCTACCACTATTTTTGAAGAAACACTTGGCAGCTTCTAACAGACGCATATAAACTGAAATAATTCTGTTCAGGAAATTTTAGTTGAATTTGGCTCTCTGGCTTGCTTGTACATTCCCCATGTTTTGGCTGTCCAGTACGGACACCTTTTCTTAGCTCCTTTTTGGATCTTAACCCGAGGCAGATTCTGACTTTCTTTGCCGTGACCGCCTCCCAAACCCAATGCACCCTGCATACTACCTTCCCTAACAAAAGATGATCTCACGACCCTTGTCAGTTGCTTTAGACAGACGAGTATGTAGTTCTTAATCCTCTGCCAGCCCAAGTAGAAAACTACAACTGGGGCCTTTGCAAGGCGGCTGTCCAGGGCCACTGCCTTTACGGCCCATCTCTTACAAAAACCAGTGCTCGACAACTAGGTAGAGAAGGTGGCACCTGCTTGGTCAGGTGTACCCCACACAGCCAGACCCTTGGCCCTGCCTCCTCCAGTCCTGCTTTGCATTAAAGATTCACTCAATCTCCCCATTCCTCTTAGGTATTTTACAGGTTTTTTGCTTGTTCTAAGCTGAGAATGTTTCCTTAAAAGAAAATGAGGAGCGGACAGACCAAGGATACAGTCCAATTATTTGTCAGGCTTCCCCATCTATAATGAACCAACTGATTTAAATCATTACAGAAAAGAGTGTTATCTCATTATTAGGTAACCAAATCAGAAATGTATATAACAAGAACATGAATACCACACCCTTTGGCATGTGTTCTGTACTTAGTTGCTAGGAAAGATTTTGATGTTTGTAAGGAAGATCATACTAAATTAGCCGTTTCCATGCAGCAGGTTCTGCCAAGTGGTTTGGTAAACTTCTCTCCACACCTTTCTCCTTCAGAGGTTCACAATGCACATCAGATATCTTCTGAGAAGTTTTAACATAAATATCTAACTTTAATCTGGCAGTTGCCAATCATATTTGGGCACAGAATACCCTTCAAAGCACATCTATGAACACCAGTGAAATAGCATCTAAGAAACCTTAGGTAGGAAATGGTGAACTTAAAACTAAATGTAAAATAGCAAACTCCAGCAGAGGAAAAATCAGGAAACAATATGGTAACAAGAGGCATATTTTATTAAGTTTTCCCAATAATTGGAAACATTGCTTCTAAAATGCAAGTTACAATTCAAATGATACCACGAGTAACTGGGATACATATTGAGTATTTTCAGAGACCAGCTTCCATATCTTGATCACTAAATGGAAAGATTCTTCAGAAGAATAGCCCCTTACCCTACATACAGAAGGAGAAAAAAAAAATTAAGGATGCCATGATGATATCTATCAAATAACTGGAAAACATTTTAAAAGTCAATTTAGTGTACACTATTGACATGTAAAAAAACACAAATGAATTTGTAGTGAACATTTCCATAAGGAAGATATTCCATCTAGGAGGATGATAAACTCATGTTGAATATATGCTTGAACTACGATACTACAAGGAAAGAAACACTTTTTATGAAGCCCAATTTCTAATGTCATTATAATTAATGAAAGGAAATTACTTGAGTTATCTCCAACATTTAAAAGGGCATTCTTTAACTACTTGGCCTAAATTTGAAGATATGTGATTCCTCTGTTTCACTCCAGAGATTTATTTCTACCTACCCAGCTAGCGTTACAAAATGATAAAGAACAGGTAAAGCATAGTAGGAGGAATGCAAATATGAAACAGATCTGAGAACATTACACGTTTCTCTGCCTCTACCACATACCATAAAACATACATTTTTTTGTATTGTAGAAATGTCCTGAGTATTTGTTTTGGAGAAAAAAGGTGGTTATTATAATGGGAAAAAAATTACAGTATCTTAAAAACAAACTTATTTTGAAAGTAGTAGAGTGGAATGAGTTATACATTGGGGAATAAACAGGATGCAACTAATAAGGACTAAGGGGTGAATGGGAATACTGGGAAGGTCTTTAAAATTAAGATGTTCCCTTCCTTCAAAACCTCGATAGTCCAACCTGATACTCCAACCTTGATACTCTAAACCATGACTTTGAAAATAATGACCCTGTTGAAATGAAATGAAATGAAATGAAATGAAAACCATGACCCTGTTCACATAGAGAACAGGGTCTACAGTGTATCTGCATTCTGGATCTCACCTGCCCCGACTACAGAAAAAACTATGATCTTTTTGAGGGTTAGATCCTAAGACTTAGGAACCCTGACATCTGACAATCACGGGATATTTTTGCTGTGAAGTATAATAAAACAAATGCTTCATCAGAGATTAACTTATTTGAAAACTATACAGCTACTCTGAAATATGAATGCAGGCTAAAGATAATTCACTAAATTATGACCATCATCTAATAGAGGTCTTACAAAGTTCCAAATCTCTGCCTCAGCAAACTTATTAATTCTAATAAAATCATGTATATGTACATAAAGAATGTTTATGGGTTTTTAGAATAGACAAATCTAGGAATGCTAAATTTGGGAACAAAGATCTACTTCTCTCACTTAAGAAGAAAAACGGACAGTGGTTCTAAATATTTTGTCTATCTTAAGACCATGACTGGAGCACTCGCAAAAACAGTTACTAAAAGGGAAAGTTGGGGACTAGAGTATTAAAGGAGTTGAGTAACAGTGGTCTTAAAGTTCCACTTTCTATTCTTTTGCATCTGCCAAGGAGATAAGATACCTAAAGCTAAAGACTACTTTTTGATACATGTGATTTTGGTGGTTTCTATTTTTCTAATAACCCCTAGGAACCAATTTTGATGGCCATGTGTTATGTGGAATCTCACCATTCAAGACTCTTTCATAAAGAGTCACTAAATTTGACTACTGTTTTTACTGGGGGGGGAGGGGAAGGAGGCAGGAAGCATGATAAAACAAGCACTTTACAGATGTGCACCACAACAGCACTACTATTCTAAGTGCCAAACATTAACGAAACCCAAATCATAATGCTGAAAACTAAAAAATTAGACAAAAATTAAATGGAGAACTCTTTTTTTCTTTCTTTCTTTCTTTTTTTTTTTTAAATCTTTTATAGGACAGAAACCTTAGCTCATGTCTTCTGGCTGTCATCATCTTCCACTGAACTGCACCTAAAACACAAAGAACAAGTAACAAGCAACTTTGTTTTTTAAAGAATAGGTAACAGTTTTGAAGGCATAAGATGAACTGTTTCTAGTGGAAGTTAACTTACTTATTAAATAATTATATAAAATGAAGTCACGAAAATCACCAGAAGCATCAAAATGTTAACTATTTCGAGTGAAAATAACTACCAAAGACTTGAATATGCAGCATATTATCACCAAAATAAAGTAAGTCATGGTGGGAAAATCACTACCCATTTTGGTAAGGTAGACAGCTGCACCTGTGATGCCTTATTTAAAAGGCTTCACTCTACCTGAAGATGGAAACCACCTTTTATTTATTTTTAGTAAGTCTAAACCATGAAGAGACGGGGTGTAGATTCAAAGTTGGCTTATTATATCATCTATCACCTTCCTGGCTGTAGTTCATTTCATGTCTTTAAATGGAGCAAAACCCACCAGAAGAATGCTGCTATTCTGATTTTCCATTCTTGAATGCACCAAAATGTGCATGCTTGTTGTAATTAGGTGCCTGGGTGAATAAAAAAATCCCATTTACAATTTAAAAATATTATTTAAACCCCCAAAATCTGGTTATTTTCCACAATGCTCAGGAAGACAAGCATTAATTTTACCACCCAAACAGAAAAGATGTACATACATTTCTGAAAATGCTCTCCTACCATGTTAAAAATACAAATTCCTTTGTGTTGCAAAACCAAGCTGATTTACAGGATTTTGTTTTAAATCGTTGCTAAATGTTTAACTACACATGCTGTCAGAAATAACCTTGTTAAGAAGGTGAAGCTGGTGTCTCAGCAAATCAGACCCCTTGGAGAAGGCGGTGAGTGGCCTGTGCCCCGTTTTCCTTTTCTCTTTCCGCACCATCAAAAGGAAAAGTGAGAAAATAGCAGAAACATTAGTTAAATCCTGAATTACACCCTGTAACCTACAGGAATTATCTCACTACACTGAAAGCTGACAATATCTGTAGGATTTTTTTTTTTTTGATGAAATAGTTAGGATCCTGATTATTAATAAAATGATCAACTTGTGGCTAAGCTTACATCTTTAACAAATAAATCTTTTAAAGACTTAAAGGAAGAAATGAAAGATTGCTTTTTAACTATGTATGGTTTACCTGACTTACCAGCACTGAAGACAAAAACTTTTAAAAATGGCTACAAATGCCTTGTTCACAAAAGACTTTATTATCTAGTGATGCATACTGAGAACATACAGAAATCTGCATGGTCCACTTCACATGCAGGAGAACAATCTTCACTTTACAATAAGTGAGTGTCAACTGTTTTATGCAATAGACAACACTTTAAAGTCACATTCTTAAAGAAAAGCTTCATTTACAAAAGAAATAAAAGGTAAAGAAGCAATTACCGCTTTTAAAAAGCAGCTGCTTTGTTCAAGAGTGGAAGGTTTATGCCTGTATTGAAAGACAACATGATCACAAATAATGAAAACAATGAACAAATGAAAAACACTTTTACCATAAAGCAGTACACTTTCAAAATGACATACAAATAGTTAAAAATTTCATTATGTTGTCTAACTTTTAAATATGAGGACTTTCAGAATTAGGCCTCAACATGTGTAATTAGTAAAGGAAAACTATGCCTTGTTTCTACGTCACTACGAACTGTATTTAACAAAATGTATATAAAGTCTATAGCAAGTTGATTTAAAAAAATTAAAGTTAATAAGAAACAGTACACTGAAGGCGCTCTATCCATCAAGCGCGTACTCTTCCAATTTTAAATGTGATGAACAGAACAGAAACTGTAACTATGCCACAGTTGCAATGCCAAAAAATAAAACAAGATCAGTTACCACACATGCAGGGAATTCCGCCACAAAGCTAATATCCCTCATTTGTCAACTGTTCCAGTAAAATAACATCTTAAAACACCAGTGATGTTGATGGTTTAGCTTACCTTCAGTGTACTGAATGTTGTACACAACCTGCTTTAAAAGAGGAGACCATCCCTGCAGGCAGGCTCAAGAAGGAACAGACCCCTTTCGGCACTGACTACACCAAGGGCATGCTGCTGTGGCCTGCACACACACACCTAGGAAAACGTGAATATAAACAGCATTTATGCTGGCCATTTTATCTGAAGACCAATATGAAGCCAAGTTTGCTAAAAATAAATCAACCACCCAATATTACTACTCATTTTATAACAGATGCTTTTTGTCTTTTATGTGAACTGCAACCATATACATTAGCACTGTAATTTTGTGCAGTCTTGGCAATTAAAACAGTTCTACAGTGAAATTTCACATAAGACACAAAACAGATTAACTAACATTTCTAAAAGAAATATCACCCTTGGTGTTAATTCAAATATATCATGCTTCCTCAAATTTGCTGGAGAAATATTTATAAGTTTATATACATTAATAAACTGCTGTGAAATTTCTTCAGTCTTTGTATTTAATTACTCAAACCCTTGGAGCTTCTTTCATCTCGTTTAAATTTTTTCCTGGATGAAGGCATGCTGTAGGGCCTGGTTGATGCTAATTCGTTTAGCGGGGTCCAACATTAGGATCTGGTCCAACAAGTCCTTTAGCTGGTGTACTTTTTTACGTTGGTCTTCAGGAAGTCGCTGGCACCCAATCAAGTCAGCCAACAGGTCCTTGGTTGGATTAATGGTGCTCATGACAGTAACTTTCTCCTAAAAATAATTTTTAAAAATGTGTATGTCTACATGAGTTACTAAACATATGTACCTTAATTTAAATCAGACTGCTTGGGCGTCTCAGAACTTCTAATATATATACATATGTGTGTGTGTATATATATATCATATATATATATTATCTACTCATTTAAAACTTCTACGTGACTTCCTCTATTCCCTACATCTTTTTAAGAAGTAACCGAAAAACCTGAATGAAAAAAAATCAACCCCAAGTTAGCTATGATAGTTTTTAAAAAACATACTCCAAGTTTGTAAAAAGACCAAACTGCTAACAGAAAGAAGTCTATGAAAATCCCCACACCGTTAAGTAATTAATAATAATTAACAGTAAGCACTTCCTGTTTTAACTGTCCTCTCCCTACCCCGAAGTGGTGACAGACAGACATGGAAGTGTTTGTTAAGGGCTCTGACAAAGTTAGGAACAGACAATATAAGGGGGCAAAAACAGAGAAGTCCTTACTTCAACCTGGAGGATTTGGAAAGGCTCATAGAGAATGTGTATTTCCCCTGAGGCTTGAAGTTGGATAAATTATTTTTAGGGGATGAGGAAGGAGAGGAGGCAAATAAGGTCAGGATGGTCTGTGAACAAAGGCAGAGAGGTATGACACAGCTGCCTGCCAAGTATGGACCAGGGGTGGTTTACAGAGTACCATGAGGGGGTATGCAAACTGCTCAAGACAGCAGAGGTAGAGTTCATCAGAGAGGAACCCAATGAAGGGATTTTAAGCACGGAGAATAACATGATCAGATTTGTTTTCAAAAAGATCACTCTGGTAAGCAGTCCAGAAGCTGGATGGGAGGCCAGAGAAAGAAAATGATCCAAAGAACAGAGGAAGAGGGTCTAATTATGACCTATGATAAAAACAGACTCATTATACTAGACAAACATTTTAAAATCCTTCCTCTTTCTCATAACCTCATTGTGTTTTATTCAGGAATTGGCCACCAGCAAAAAGGATTTATTTTTAGTGTTTTAAATATTCACAGCTCCTACTACCACCCAGTATTCAGCTCATTCACAATAAGAATCATTTACTGTAGCACAGTTAAAAGAGACTTACCCTCTCTGTTACTTTATCAACTTCTATATACATGAAGTTGAGGTTTTGATCAAAATGTTGGTCTTTGAATACACCTTTCCGAATCATCTGGCAATAAAGCAAAATAAAACTTGGGTTTTGAACTATTATAAAACAGTCTGGCCTACCAACAATTTGATACATAACAAGTCACAAATAGGACTTATTTAGTCTCTTCATTTAAGGATTCACTTAGATTCCTTGCTCTGGAGAGTCTAACATCTTTGAAAAAGCTAATATAAATGCTGTGCCTGAAACTACTCAGTAACTTGAAATTATATTTTCCCAGGCAGTGACTTAAACCAATTATAATATCACGTTGTGCTTTCACTATTCAAAATTGAGACTCAAACAAAACAAAAAATCATTTGTTCCTAGGAAAAATATTACACAGTTGGGGCCTTTTTTCTTGGCAGCTTAAGAAACCCGATGACGTTTTACAAATTATGTTCCAATAGCCCTGAAATGATACAGGTCAGACCTCATTAAAACAAATACCAACATAACTAATTTCTGTGTAACTTATTCTAAACAAGTCCAACATGAGAGAATTTGGACAGTACCTAAAAAACGTAGTGGCTTCTGACCTATATGGGGAAAAATCTGTATAATCTCTCAGAAATTCAGCAAATAAGCTGAAATCATCAAAGTTTAAGATATGGCCCTCAGGTTTATAAATGCCTAAAGTTTCTGCTTCATTTCTGAAACTAATTATTGTGGCTGAAGCATTAAGGGTGAGTTTTATGTTAGAAAGATGTCAATTTTAAGGGAGTTTTTCTTGGTATCTTCCTATCCCAAATAACTTCCAATCTTTAATAAACTGATTGCCATCAAGCTCCTTTTCCAATATTCACCCGTCATTCTCTGACAACTGAGCCCTTCTTCACATCTGAACTAACCTGACCTGCATCTTTTTTCACTCCACCTCTCAAGCATGTTTGGTGCTGTTACCAATAACGGTGTGCTCCCAAGGCTGCTTCTCTGCCCATCATTAAAGGATAATAAATGGAACAAGGGAAGAACAAAGATATGAAACAGTCAAATATACATGTATGTTGCTTAACAAATTTATGCTCATCAATCTCTCTTCCTCAATTCCAACTCTAAACTACGGCCCCCTACCCTCCTGCTTAATTTAAGAGGGTAAAGAAAAGCAAAGAGAGACATTAGAGGGGAACAGGAAAATGGAGTTCTCTTATTCACTTCTGATAGCTCTTGGCTGGTTAGACCCACTACTTTTTAAACAGCAGAAATAAACAAAAGCTAAGGAATTACAGTAGCCATACACCGGCCTTTCTGAAATGGTTTTACAGCCATTAGTGATGAGTAAAGTGTCAGCAATCCACTGGTCTACAGTAAACTATTGCTAAGGCCTTGGGGGGGAAAAAAAAAATAACAGCTCGCATTAATGTCCTACCTTATTCGGCATCTTTCCTTTGAGATCCATGGCGAGCTTCAACATATGGTTATTGGTTTTGCCAGGAAATAAAATTTTTCCAGTGTAGAGTTCATATAAGGTACAACCTACAGACCACATATCTATACCATAATCATAGCTTTTACCTATAACTGAAAACAAAATGGAAGTTTAATACATGATGTCAGAAACAATCAACTATTTATTTTCATTAATAGGGGATTAATCTAGCTTGGCCTACATAACTGCAATCTTAATACCTCGCTTTGGCATTAACCTCATGTTTTTCCCCCACTAATTCTTAACAGACTCTTAAACTTAAAAACCTTAAAAAATGAGGGAATGCGGAAGGAATGGGGGGAGGGGTAGAAGGAAATGTGTATTTCTTTTCTCATTTCACCTTTGGTGGAGGTGCTAACCAGCCTCAACCAAGGCAACAGGAAGAGCAAAAACAAAGGTCCCATACAATCCATAAATTTGATAATCAGACCTTGAGTAATCAAGAGCAGTCTTCTAAAGCCGAGGATTTTCCACAATTGTTTTGCTACTCTTGTCAGACATGATCAAGACTCCTGTCACAACTACCACCATTCCACCTGAGGAGGATGAACTTGCTACGGTTCCCTTCCTCATCAATGACCTCGTGCAGCTGCTGAAGTGCGATGGAAAACAGTACTTAGACATTACATATGCTGTTTCCACTGCATATGATGGCCCAGGTCAAAGAACATTTGAAGAAACTTACTGATTTCAGGAGCACGATAAAATCTACTGACAAGATAAGGTGTTATGTCATTATCCGCAACATGTGAAGCCGACCCAAAATCGCAGAGCTTTAAAATAGTTTTTGATTCATTAACCTGCAAAACATTTTATCATGGAAGTTTAATTCATGCCAGAAATAATTAAGACAAGTAATCAGATAAAAATAATTGGCTTTGAGAAGTTACTTCCAATACTGAAAACAAAGTTACCCATTTATAATTCCTTTTCTAATTATAACTCAATTTCCTAATTATAAAAAATTAAGAGCTATCAAATATTTGATTATAATTAGTAAAATAACTTTTTCAGTGAGGAAATATGGGATAATACCAAGTACACTTAATTTTAACCAATGCTACTTTGAAAAGGGAGGGGTAGTAAGAGAAAAATCTTATTGAAGTAAAGCATCTTCTAAAAATCCCCAGAATACCTGAATAAAGTCGAGTTACTATTTAAGGGAACATGAAGACAATTCATTAATAAGGGATCAGACTTAGATTAACTTTCAATTAACTGAAGGTAACTTTCAGTTGCCAGAAAATTACGATAGCAATGAAAGCAGAGGATGATTCAGATTAAATCTGGACAAAAACGGAATAAAAACATTCTTCATCCGAAGCTGCTAGACCATCCCAAATTTAGCAATCACTTCAAGTCTAAAAAATATTAAATCCCTTAAATATAAAGAAGGTATTAGTCAAGAAAATGTTAAATATATTTGGCACAACTGATAAATATGAACTCTATATTAGTCATTTGTTTCTTTTTTTCCTTTGTAAATACTTCAACATACACAGTAACAGTGACATCTGCTGAGAAAGGCTGGAGTTGCTCCCATGGCTGCTGCCACTCATGAGTCAGAAGCATGTTCAGGATTAACAAGTGAAGGTAATTCATATTCCAGAGTCCCTTCCCCCCTTCAAAAGAGACACACACAAATTCCGAGTTGGGACTTGAACTTGGCCTACGGTTCCCACCCCAAAGAAACTTAACACTTTAAATAAATAGTCCTAGCCACTTTCTACTGGGATATCATAAAGCTTGGTCAGTGTTACAGATTGGCCCATTACAGAGGATATCCACAGAATTAAGCTATTAATGGAAATGATTATTTTTCACTGCCATATTCATAACCATTCTCTTCACCTGGGGAATCAAGAAAATCGGTATCTTCAAATGCACAAGTACTTCCGAAACTTTTTAAAGTCTAAACTGCATTCAGCTATTTAAGGATGCAGTTTAAAACCCAGAGAAATCCCAAGACAATTTTAAAATTAAAACCTATCAGTAGGACTCTTGGGCTGGCTAAAATGCCTTCAACAACCTCAGGGTATCCACACTTATACGCACTCCTAGACAACATTTATCCTCCCTGAGGAACATGGTGCTCCTACCACACTGATGGTTGAAATCCTGGGCTAAAAGCTTTGGATTTTCATTCACAAACAGCTCCCTCTAGCTTCTGATGTCTACTTCCTCCTTTCTCAGGAAGGAGACAACATTCAATGTCTGAAGTCCATGTGTAAACTTATACTAGAGTAGCAGTAACTCAAGGAAAATAAAGTTTTAAAAATAAGAGCTCCTAAAATACTGGCAAATGTTTTACTCTTTAACTTCTACGGTGGTTACACAGATGTTCACTGCATAGTTACCTTTACATTTTACGTATTTTATACGTTCTTTGATACAGATGGTATACTTCACAATTTAAAATAGAGAAACAAAACTGAGGTAAAAATTAACTATGAAGTTGAAAAGTCTACAATTCAATCCTAACATGAAGTCTACAATTCATTTATTTCACTGTAATTACTTAGCTCCTCTAACCCCAGGTTATATTAGATGTGTAACACACTGTAAAGTCAAACAAAACCTATTAAGATGGAATGTCTCATTATTAACGTGGTAGTCTGGAAGGATATATTTTAAGATATTAAAAAAGAAGAAAAATCTGAACTAAGAGCTAAGCTACTGATGAGGAGTCCTTAACAAACTTTAATGGCATCATAATCTTCTAAAAGTGGTACCTGGGTGGCTCAAGTCAGTTAAGCATCTGCCTTTGGCTCAGGTCATGATCTCAGGGTCCTGGGATCGAGCCCCACTTTGGGCTCCCTGCTCAGTGGAGAGTCTGCTTCTCCCTCTCCCGCTGTCCCTCCCCCCTGCTTGTGCTGTCTTAAATAAATAAAATCATTAAAAAAAAAAAAAGTGTAGAATGTTATTAGCAGACAAGGTAGGAATTCCCCAAGTTGTGAACACACCCCCAACTCTGAATACCTCAGAACAGGGGTGAATAAATGGTGCCAGGGAAGGAAGCGGTATGTGTGTATTCATCACTCCCCTATGATAATGTATTACTTCTAAATTTAAAAAACACAAACCCTGTGAAAGCTGCATATTACCATCCCAGAAGTCTTTAGTTAAGAGATGAAGAATGTGAAAGGAACGCCTTTCAACGTAACATCTAATCACAACCTAGCTCTGCTGTCTTTGGGCCCCTCCTGGGCACCTATAAAACACTACTCCATACCTCTATTTAAAAGATAATTCCTTAAATGTCTCTAAGCCTGTCAGACCACAAATTAGAGAACAAAGACCTGTGAACACCATTTCAAAACAGCAACATGTGCATTTTTGTGTTTAGATACCAGAGGAAGCCCATCATTACTACATTAAGGCACTTTTGGGATTTGTGTGTACTCCAAATCCATCAATCTAAGGGAAAAAATTGAGAAAATAGCCTATTTCCTCTTTCTTTATACTTTACTATAAAATTTCATGGACCAATTTCCAAAAAAGTAAACACTGGTTAAGTCCTTTGTAATGAGTAATATGCTGAGTTATTAAGACATCATTTCTAGAATAATACAGTGGTTATCACATTACTGGCAAGAACCTATATGGATATACAAGGTGGCCTGATTGATTGACTTACCAGGATATTGTCTGGCTTGATATCTGCATGTAGGATATTGCATCTTTTAAGGAGTTTTAATGCCAAGAACAACTGCTGACTGTAGGATCTTACAGCTTTAATATGAAGACCAACATCCTTACCATATTTTTTTAACACCTCTCGTAAATTCATACTTTTAGGAGAGAAAAAAAAACCCACAAAATTAGGGCTTAAAATGCAAAATGGAAATAAAAAAGGCAAAACCATGTTCAAGCATGAAGTAAAATCAAATCCAAAACATTAACTAAAATGAAAGTATCTGTTCATGAGCCCAGATGTTTAATGAATTATTCTACACTAAAATGAGAGCACATGAACCTGTATATAAATAAGACAGTTTTCCAATAAAACTCAATTTTCAAAATAAATGGAAGGGAAGACACACAATGGTAAAATTCCTATTGATTTTAGAATGGGTTTACATTTGAAAGCCCAAAACTGAAGCCATACTTTTGAAGATCAAAACTATTTCTACTTCACTACTCCCATTTCTTTTTATTACATTGTGATCCTTCCTTGGAAGTATTTAACTTTCAGAGAATCTCTGTTGAGCTGAAGGCTACATAAGGTTACTATCTGACACATAGTATGTGGTCAATTACGGTCTTTACATTAATGATTGTCATGAAGCTAGTTCTTAACCAAAAGTAAAAAAACAAAACCAGAGCTAACTGGAAAAAATAAACATCCAGAAATCTGTCATGGTGTTTATCTAAATTTTTAGTAATGTACAGGTTTGACAGTGTACCTTAGAGGCTCAAATACGAGACAGAGATGCTGTTTGTGATAAAAGTGTCTGAAGAGTCGCAAACAATGAAATTTGTCATCAGGATCAGCATCATTAAGTTTTTTCAGGAATTCTAGTTCTTTTAAGCCAGTTTTTTGCCTGAAAAGAAAATTAGTTCAAAACTGAATACAGAATTTAAGAAAACTAAATATTTACCAGTTCCAGTCTGATTTACCATAGGTGATAAGTAGTTTGGATTTTTAAGTACTAATAGTAAATCTGTTGAGGAATGACAAGTCTGTAGGTCACTCACACAATACTTTATATTTAGTGAAATATGGTTTCCACGGAGCTTATTTCCACAATAATTAACAGAAAAAAACATTGGAGGAACAAACCTACCCTGCCTGAAGGGAATTCAATCTTCCACATTTTCTTTTTTCTCTGGGGGCGGGGGGGTGTGGGTGGAGGGAGAGGGAGAATCCTAAGCAGGTTCCACGCCCAGCTCAGAGCCAGATGTGGGGCTCAATCTCACAAACCTGAGATCATGACCTGAGCTGAAATCAAGAGTTGGACGCTCAACTGACTGAGCCATGCAGGTGCCCCCAATCCTGCATATTTTTATTTAAAAAATGTCTTGATGTAAATGCTATTTTAACAAAAATGGAACCACACTATATAAGAAACTAAGAATGGATGTCTTACCAAGTATTAACATTTGGTTTTCCTCTAAAATTCTAGTTATAATTTGTCAGTAGGCCATATTTTTAAAATGGCTTTAAAATATTTTCTAAGCCTAGGGCAGCTGAAGATGTTAATATACATCTGTAACATTATGCCCAGTGTTTTAAAGCCGATGGCAAGTTGACTTTAACATCAGCTCAGTGTGTGGTATAGACTGTGCTTATTAAAACCTATGGGTATGGCAATTACCTCTATTGTATAAAAGAAAAAAAGGCAGCAGATTCACTACCAGACTTCTGTTATTTTATAACTTCAATACTTTTACAGATTGTGTTACTTTTTAAAAATGTTCATTTGTGACTACCTGTGTTTTTAGGTTTCATTACATAGGTCTTCTGAACTTACATGAGCTCATTGTTTCTGATGATTTTTACTGCCACTTCTTGGTTGGCTCTTGCATTATCTCTGGCTCGTACGACATTACTGAAGACACCCTGGCCAGTGTAGCCATATACATTGTAACGCTTATCTAGGACTTCACCTATGTTCACACCTGAAAAAGTAAATTAAGAAACGGGAATTTCGACCATAGTAAATACTTACTTAACAAAACTATGAGATACATATAATAAAGCAAAAAGAAACACAGCGCAGTCACTTAAAAAAAACCGTGTCAAATCTCTACTGTGTGCCTGGCTTCCTAGACACCACGGAGAATCAAAGACGAGCCTCCATCAGTCACTCTTTCATAATGTGGTTCAAGCTGCATGCCCACTTCCTATCAACTGCTAAGGATTTTAACATTGAGTAGGGAAGAAATGTGCTCACTGAAGTGTTTCCAACTGTAGTCCTGCATGACAAATACTGCATGATTGGCATCCCAAGTTCCTGTATGTCGTTTTTCTTGGTTTCAGATCAAGACGAGCAAGTGACGTTCCCCCTTCCTTCTGGAGGATTATCTCATGGCTGAAAACAACTTTGATTAGATTTAAGTTGCACATCAAGTCTTCACCTCACTTCTATTCATGAAGCTCCTGAGCTGCTTACTAAAATACAACATGGGTTCATGCAGCTATTAGATGTGCCACACATTTTAAGTGATGGCACTGTGACGTGACTTTCAGAGTTCTCCAACATGTAACTTCATCAAGCAACATACTTCTACAAAATGTTGTAATGAACCCTAAAATTAATCAGAACTGTGAACTTACGGTAATAGCCTTCTGCATCTGTCCAGTTATCCCTGAGGTTGGGATTCTCTTTGAAATCTTTTCCAATGCCAGCAGCCCGAAGACGGGCACTCTGAAATGGAGGAGGCAACAAGAGAGCCATTTATCTAACAGCTACTACTCATCAGGCAGATTCTTAAAGCACTTCCTTTAAAACCAAAATGGGGAAAACCAGCTATAATTTAATAAAAACATTTTAGCCAAATTAAGTCAACTCCTACCGTCACCTACGTAAATGCAATACAGCTGAAAACATGACTGATTACCAAAGTCTCACATCACAGTAATGCTCAGGAAAAAAATTAACAAAGTTATCTTCAAAAACTCTTAGTAATATGACTAGGGGATTATAAATGAAAATAAAAACTCAAAACCAGATCTGGTTTTTACAGTTATTAATAGACAGAGGAGGACAAAAATTATAGATGGGCACTCAGTTAACAGCGTTCAACTCTCTCTCCTACAATTTTCACATTTCTTTTACTGCTTTGTCCACGAAACACCCCTTGATTTCTCTTCCCATATATGCTGCACTAACAGTTGGTGTGAGAAATTAAGAGTATGTGTAACTTCTGAAGAGCATGACACATCACTTTCCGTGATACCCGGAAGACCCTTCACTATCATCCAAGTAATGATAGGCGGGGATACTTTCACTGGCTTAATCATTTCATCCTCTCTTAACCTAGCTTTGTTTTGGTGTTCCGGTTGCAAAATATAGATACATTACTTAAGCCAATGACAATGTCCTCAGGGTCCTAGACACAGACTGTTTAATCTTACTCTATTTTTTTCTCTATTTTATGTTTGGCCCTCCACCTTCCCTTGCCAAAGCCTCCTTATTTCTCATGTTCTCTTGAATTTATAATGAAAATGGTCTCATACTTTTAAATATGTTAAAACTTTTTCAAGAAAAGTCATTAATAGCTAAAAAACCAAAATTTCTTAACCCCTTCTTTGTAATAACATTCCCAACTCTTCAGTGAATGTATTAGGATCCAAATCCTAAGTTCTCATTCACCCACAATATAGAAGCCCAAAGTGGACTCTGTTTTAAACCAGGCCTGGAAATTACTGACATCATCTTGTCTCAGCTAACTATGTATCCCCGCCCCCCTGCCCCAGTTTGTAAATCCAAAAAAAAGTTGTTTCAAAAAAATAACTACACGTTTAAGTCATTTGGTGTTTAACTTTTCGGAAGCTCTCAAATCGTTCTGCCATACTTTTTAAAATCTTAACCTAATTTTAGACTTCGAGAAATGCTGCAACACTAGTACAAAGAGTTTCCAGATACCATTCATTCAGACTGTCCAAGTGTTAACATTTATTAATTTGCTTTATCCTTTTCTCTCTCTATATACAACACACATACTTATTATATATATGTATAATTATTTTTTTAATAAAGATTTTATTTGACACACACGGGGGAAGGAGGGGGGCGAGCAAGCACAAGCAGGAGGGAGCGGCAGGCAGGGGAGAAGCAGGCTCCCCACTGAGCAAGGAGCCCGATGTGGGGCTCAATCCCAGGACCCTAGGATCATGACCTGAGCCAAAGGCAGCCGCCTAACCGACTGAGCCACCCAGGCACCCCTATATATATTTTAATAGTTATGTTTTTATGACTTAAAATTACTTACATCAAAGTAGGCAGCAAACATATCATCAGATTCGGTAAACATATCAGGTGCCAAGAGCTTTTTCTGAGATGAACCTTAATGGAAATTAACAGTAATATTTGAAAAATGAAGGGATACAAATTAAAACACAAATAAGTCATTAATGTAATATCACTAGCAATTCAAACCTGCACATCAGTTTTTCACTAATACCCAACTTAAAGTCACTTTGTAACACTTAAAATCTAGAAAGCTATCCATTTTTTACTAAAAGGATGCATTTTAGAAAGTTGAAAGACCTAATGTCAGTATTTTCTCCACTGTTAAATTAATATGCTAATAGCTAAATTAATTATGTATTACATTCAAAGTTCCTCTTTAAAAAATTCCATTTCCAAACTGCAACTTAAAATCTCAAAAGGTTAATACCCCCACTATAGATCTAGATCTCTATGTATCTCTCCCCTAAAAAGTCCAATAATCCCCAAGAAAAACTGGGCAAAATAAAAGGAGTTCCTTAAAAAAAGAAAGAAAGAAAGAATGCAAGGGCTTTAAGGATATGAACACACACCCAATCTCACTTATAGTAAGGGAAATACAGATTAAAATTATAAAGAAATACCCTTTCTCTTTTGAGATAGGCTAAAAAACCTGAAAGTATGATAACATCCTGGTAACAAGGCCCTGATAAGCAAGTACTCAAACATTACTTGCAGGAGGCAAAACTGTGCAAGCCTTACAGAGTGAAATTTGGAAACATAGCACATTATACTCTTTTGACCCAGCAACCCCACTTCTAGGAAATTATTTCAAAGATACAGTTTTAGCATTAAAAAAATGACTTAATGCACAATGCCATTATAATTAATGCTCCAATGAATAATAACAACTGGATACAACCCAAACATCCACCATTAGAAGACACAGTGAATAAGCCTTGGCACATTCATTACACTGGAATAGCACAGAGCTGTAAAAAGGAATGAAGATCTTTTCATACTGATGAGTGTGTATATATTTGTGTGTGCTTGTGTAGGCAAAATACAAATACACATGTGAAAGACATTTTAATAATCAAATAGAAAATTCCTAAAAATCAAAAGCAATTAAAATAAACCCAAATCTATCAAATGGGTGGTATAACCATACCAAAGTATTTCAAATGACTTTACACCTTGGAATGTATCCCAAGGATAAAAAGAATCATTAAATTTTCAATTTGCATTCACTACATTGAATATTGGTGATCATACTGGTAACTGTAAATAAAAGCTTCAAAATAACCTAAATAATCAATGTTATTGGGAATCATGTTTTTCACTATAAAAGAAGTAAGTCAAAAATCAAAGAGGTTAATAAGAACCCTGTAATCTCAAGTTTGAATTGGCAATTTTTCAGTATGAACCTCCCCTTTCCAAAAATGCAGAAATGCACGTCCTAGCTTGGTCCACTGAAAAATCCCATGAATAATGGGCACTCCTAAGTGCTTTGTGAAGTCTAAATGGCATTTCCTATTAAATGGAACCCGGGTTCCTTGCAGCAATAGCTGCTTCTATTCTGGGACAAGATATGCACAAGGTGAGCCTGTGATATCTTACAATGTGGTAGAACGGAGTTTGCAAATTACAGAGTGGGGCAAATTTGGTCCCCTGCTTGTTTTTATATGGCCCATTTTTACATTTTTAAAGGTTTTAGGGAAAAACATAAGAATATTTTGTGACATGTGAAAATTATATGAAATTTAAGTTTTGATGTCCACACAGTTTTTTTCGGAACACAGCTGCTTTGGCATTACAACAGCAGAGTTCAGTAGTTGGAACAGAGAAAAAAAACGCATAAATTACAAAAGCCTAAAATATTGACTATCTGACCTTAAACAGTTGCCAGCCCGTCCTAGAAAGAAACATAATATATTAATACCAATAAATCCTGTAGGGTTTAGATCAAAAAGACAATGGAAACCAACTTAAAAATGCTCCCTCCCTCCCCATCTCAGTTGGAGAGAGAATTTTAGTACATAATGATACCAAATAATAAAAACCTAACAGAAACAGCCCAAATCTCACTGGTCATCTCTGGAGGTTGTTAATGTACCAATTCTATTCTACCCTAAGTTATCAGTCAATAAAAGAAAATAACCAAGCACTTATCCTGACTTTCCTGTACAAACTATATTTCTTGGTTAACGAAAGAATGGAAACCTCTTCTTTTACAGAATTATAGCTAATAATTCAAAAGGAATTATGGAAATTTAAGAATCACGGCTTCGGAGTGTGCCCACCTGCCCCCACCCCTCATGAAACAGTGGATCTAAGGAATGATGACCAATGGCTGCTGAAACTGCCAGGTGAACAGCTGAAGGGCAACTTCATGTTAGACAGATGTGATCATCTTATCTAAACACACAATCTCAATATCAATAAAAATAGGACAAGCACACAGCACATGCCACTTGATGCGATGCAAGTACACACCACCACTTAGGCAGTATTCTTGCCAAAAAAAATTAATGTAAATGTACTCAGGTCTCTTACACTTATACTAGTTTATAAGAAACCTGGAGGATAGAAGAAATAAAGATAAATGAAACAAGAATGTGGCAAAATCACAAAAGAGAAAAGTTTATAGGACACATGGCCTCAGCATCCTCACAAGAAAATGGGAAGGATGAGAATAACTACTAAAGACTTGGAGATTAAAAGATGTGCATCTTATTTGGATTTTGATTCAAACCAACCAACTGTAATTCGAAAGATATTTAAAAATGATCAATTCTTTAGGTATAATGTTTTTTATTTTTAAAAGATTTTATTTGTTTACTTAGAGAGAAAGTGCGAGCGGGGGGAGAGAGAAGCTTCAAGCAGACTCCCTGCTCAGCATGGAGCCCAAAATGGGGCTCAATCCCAGGACCCTGAGATCATGACCTGAGCCGAAATCATGAGTTGAACAGTTAACTGACTGAGCCATCCAGGTACCCAAGTAATTTTTTTTTTTTTAAAGTCCTTATCTAGAAGAGATACACAATTTCATTTATGAAATGAAATCATGGCTGTGTTTTGCTTTAAATGACTCTAGCAAGCAAAATAGAAGGTCATGACATTTTTTTTTTTTTTTTTAAATAAGCTCTATGCCCAACACCGGACTTGAACTCACAAACCCGAGATCAAGAGTCACATGCTCTACTGACTGAACCAGCCAGGTGCCCCAAACAGAAGGTAATGAATACATGAGATTCAGTACAATACTGTTTAGGTTATGTGAACTAATCAAAACATTTATAAAGGACATTCACTGGGACACATTTAACATTGTTATTACCCTAAAATTTAGGAGGGGCAACATTTCTAATCCCTTTCACTTTTACCCATTTCAAAACAATCTTTTTCATTATTTACAGAGCTAAAAATTCAGAGAAAAGCATGTCAAAACAAAAATCTAACTTACCATTATTCTGTTCAACAGTCATTAGATTATGCTTGGCTTTTACTGAGGCCTCAAATGTATCAACGTTTTCCCGTTCATACTCTTTCACATCAGCAGCTACCCTTTCCAGAATGTCATCCGGAGAAGGTGACCGTGTACAGATACTGCTCTGAGGGCTGCTTGGTTCAGATGGCACAGACATATTGCTATCTTCAGCAAGATATTTGTATTTCTGTAACAATAATACAACATATTATTTTCGTAAAATCTGATGCATATCTGCTAAGAGGTATTGCACTGAAAAGACTGTCAATGTTAAAAACTTTAAAAAGGTATTGATGTCTTGATTGAATCAGATCCACAATCCCTTACATGTATTTCCAAAATCCACAAAACTCTGAAGAAGTTTTTCTACGTTTGGTGCACATTCATTAGGTGACAAAACCTCACCTGAACAGATGCGATACTATTTGTAGTCTTATTTTTATCTCCCCCAGTGTGAACATAGTATGTTTCATTGCAGAAATACTAATGTGTTTGATAGTGGGGTGCTGTTCTAGACCCCACTGATGGGGCTAAATAATATACACAGATGCACCATATTACCTTTCTAAAATTCAAATAGTTCTGAGTTCTGAAGCACATCTGGCCCCAAGGGCTGGAGATAAGGGATTGTGGACCTGGGCAAGAACAAAAAAAGATTCAACCAAGTCTCTAGGGATATCAGTTTAATAACAACAATTTCATCAGTGCCCCAGAAAAGCAAGTTTCTCTGGAATTCCAGTTTTGCCCTACATCCTCTGGTGATTCAAGTTCTTTCCTTTGCTCTGACCTCCAGTGCTAGATTTATGATTTGCTATGTATGTGTAAGCTGGCACAACTATTCTTTCCTTTTGCCTGCTATCCTCCTTATAGTATCTAAACATTTTTCACTTCTTCCAGAATGTGTTCTTTACTCCATCACTCACCTTCCCATGATCAAGAGAAAGCATTACACTTTACAGGGACTGCCATCCACAAAGGATCTAGTGGTCATGGTTCTATCTCAGGATGCCCGAGGCACAACGGACAATCTTCCAAGGAAGGTAATCTTAAATGACTACACAAAGACTTATATACAACACCCTCTCCCCACCCCATTTGCTTAATCACCTACCTCTAAACTACTTTTAAATTATTTTTGAGATGTCCCATTTAAGCAATCACATTTACACAAGAAAATCTGTTATTTTTTTAGACATTAAAATGGTTTCCCCCCCAACATAGAAACAGATGTAATTACATAATTTTTTGCTAAATGAAATTCCAAAAAACAAAAACAAACCAAAAGAAAAAAACCACTTCAAATTTTGCCTTATAGTTTATATCTGAATCCTAATATATAACAAAAAAAGAGCAACCATTTCAACTTAAGAAATTATCATCTTTTCAAATCTCATAATCTCACATATACGTTTCCTTAAGACTTAATCAATTGCTACTACCATCGATTCTTTATTAAAGTAAAAACCTTTTTTGCTAAGAGAGTAATTATTTAAAAAGATTGCTCAAACTTTACTAATATCACATACCTGAACAATTGCCTGCCTCTGTATTCTTCTCTGTTCTATTAGGGCTTCTTCATCTTCTTCCTCTACATCAAAGTCTTCAAGGCTTAAAAAAAAAAAAAATTGCACATATATACATACAATTTCAAACATCCTTAGACAGTCACAAACCATAACTATTACACAGTTTAAAAATAAAAACTAGAAAACATAGGTCATCCGCAAGTTCCAGCAAATGTCTTAAGCCATCTTACTCTCTTTATCCTGTTTCTAAACTCTCTCAGTTGCCTGGTTTGGAATCCTGGCAAGTAATTTAACCCTCTGTATCTCATTTTCCTCCTCACTTGTTTCATGGCACCAAACTAGGGAACAAAAAGATCCTTAAGTTCAAAAAAGTGACCCCTGGCTCTACCATGACCTTGCTATTACTAAAGTCATTTCACCTAGCCAGCCTCAGTTTTAACCCCTAACAGAGTAAGAGACACGTAAGAAAACTAGTACCTTCTCTGGGTCACAGAAAGCTACAGATCCTTGGAAAGCTATGGATCCTTTCCCTATCAAAAATATGTATGTAAATATTCGCATACAATCTGACGAGGAATGTGGCTCTACCCGCAGACACTGCCCCACTGGTCCCAATTTCCTCCCGTAAGAACTCCGAATCTTTACAATCCCTCCCCGCACGGCCTCTTTTATGATCTGCTGAATGTTCATTCCACACCAGTAAGCAAACTGCATTCTCAAGGTATCAGGATCTATGTTTAACACCCTTCCCTTAACTTGCATATCACCTAGCTCTGACTGGGCTTTCTTGACCTTAGCACTACTGACATTTTGATAATTCTTTGTTATGGAAGAGGGCGTTGTCCTGTGCATTAGCAGATGCTGAACAGTATCTCTGGTCTCTAGCCACAAGATGACAACCAAAAATACCTTTAGAGATTGCCAAAATGTCCTCAGAAAGGCAAATTACCCCCAGCTGAGGACCACTGCTCTAAATTATCTTATTTTTTGAGATGTTCTATCTAGACAACTAAATTCACATTAAAAAAATTTTATCCACTAGACAGTGAAATGTTTCTGTATTTTCCACACTGTAACAGGCATACCTAACACCAGATAGCTTCAACTGCAAAGGATGTGTGTCATTTTACACGAACTGAAAAGTTTAAAAATTACTATACCCCCCACCCCCAACCACTGTAAAACTGGTAATCAAGATTGGTAAGGCTATCTAATAGATCTGCTGTCTCTAACAAAAATGAAAAAGGGAAGGCTCATGATATTCATTCCAGTCAAAACTGGAACCTCTAAATTCAGAAAACCATGACCTCTGCCATATAATTTTAACCTATAAAATATACACAAAAATTAATTTTTAAATTCAGGACCTAATTAATAGATTCACTTACAATATCCAGGTGGAAATTAAAAGATTTCCAGGTCAAACAGTACTTGTCTAAATTGGAAAAAGGAAATTATGGGAAATTCCATTCTTACTTATCATCAGATGAAGATTCTTGTTCAACTTTCATTCCTTCAGAAAGACTTCCTTTAAATTTATCTTCCTTTATTTTGCTTCTGCTTCTACGTCTACGACCACCCCGTGATCGAGACCGCCTTCTCAAGCGTGACCGGCTCCTCCGACCTCTGTCCCTATGGGGGGGGGGGGGGAACATACATACACACATTTTAAAGGTCAATTAAAGGTAGAGAAGCTGTGGGTGTGTTGGGGGCAGTAGTATACAGAACTCTTTCTACTTTTCAAAAGCTCAATTTTGCTGTGAACCTAAAGCTGTTCTAAAAATGAAATCTTTTAAAAAGGGGTTAATTAAAAATTTAAAAGTAAAATAACATCAGAAAGATTGGGTTAATCAGCTTAATTGAAGAGAACTAAAATACAGGTATTGTTCTTACTGGACTGCAAAGGGGCACAAAAGAACTCTGGGGGCAACAGAAATGTTCTTGATTATGGTGATTATGTGTTTGTCAAAACTCATATAACTTTACAGCAAAAAGGGTGAATTTATTTTATGTGAATATGTTTCAATAAAACCGAGTTTAAAAAGAGATCACTGCTAATAAGGTATAGAAAAGACAAATGTGACAAAAATTCCAAGTCTAATTAACATGCCCCTCAGACATTTTTATAAGTGCATAAAGATCTTGCCTCATGTGTAACAGAAACTGATATTACAGCTCAAGCATTAAAGGTGAAGTTTATGCTGGAAAGATGCTATGGAACTCCAAACAAAAGGCTGCTAAGTCTACAAAGAATTGGCAAACTCTGGTTAATGTCACATCTGTCTACCATGCTTATGTCACATTTCTCAAGAAACCTTACTAAAATAACATGAAAGGAACAACTGAAAAGAAAACCCTCAGGCAAAGAGAATGAGAAGAACTATGACAACAGAAATGTCAACAAAATCTTGATGTGCAAATTGGATAGAATAGCAATAAATCAAATTTAAATATCAGTCCAACAGGAATAGACAAGGTAAATAAGAAACAAGTAAATGCATGCCACAAAACCCAAGAAAGCCTCACGAACTGGAGACACCATATTCTGTTGGATGTGGTGTGAGGTAAAAGCTAAAAAGAACTGGTTGAAAGCCTTAGCAACAACTTGCCTCTGTATAGTTCAAATGCCAAAAACCCCCCTTCACATTCTGGCATAATACTTAAAATTTATTTTATAGAGAGGTGTTGGTTGTTATAAAAACTGACCCAAGGTAGCAGGGAGGCACAGTACTGAACATTAAAGGATTAAGGGAAAGTCTACATTATGAAGAACCACCACTCTCCAGGCAAACATGACAATATTCTCCAGCAGATGAGAGGATTCTGGAAAACTGCTAGCCCAAAAGAACAGGACTATAGTCATTGATATGCTAAAGAGATTTAGTTACACTGAAGTGATACCCACTAATCCACAAATTCTACATTCTCAGAATGGAAGAAAGCTTCCATTCAGCTTTCACAGTGGCTAAGTTTTAAATGAGAATAGGCAACAAGAAGGATCCAGCTGTTTATGAGTAAAGTCCTCAAATGAAAAAAGGTAAGGAACAACAAAAGGAATCTGGGAAGAAACAAAGTATAGGTAAGAAAACTATCAAGAACAAAAACTCCATAAAATAAATTCATTATCATCTTTGACCTAAGAGATGCTATTTCTATAAAACATGAGTAAAATGTCATAAAAAAATTAAACAGCCAACAAGTCTTAGAAATAAAAATAAATATACATGAGCACAGGGGAAAAAAATCAATAGAAAGGTAAGAAGGGTGAATGGGAAAATCTCCTAGACTGAAAGTAGAACAAAAGGACAAACATCAAAGATGACTGTGTGGGGGGGGAAATCAGTGGAACAATACAGAAGGTCCAGTGGGGGGGGGGGGGGGGGGAAGAGACAATGGGCAAGAAGGAAACCAAAACAAAAGAGAGAAAACTTCCCAGAATAGGCAGCCATAATATTTCTGCTTTAAAGGGCCTACTTAGTGCCCAGCAAAATCAATGGAAAGAGACATGCACCAAGGCACGTTATAGTGGAATTCCAGAATGCAGGACATTTATTATAAAGAGAGGGAGAGAGAAAAAGCAAGTCCTCTAAGAAATGCCCAGGCATCAGAACAGGACTTCTCAATAGCAATCAATATTGGAAACCAGAAATCTGTGGAATAACAATTTCAAAGTTCTTAAGAAAAAAATTATTTCAACTTGCAATTCTACTCCTTGACAAATCAAATCAGCAATGGGGATTTAAAAAAAAGGGGGGGGCTTTTAAGAAACAAAAGTCCCCAAAAATGTCCTTTTCATAGGAAGCTGTTGGAGATGCATTAACAAAGCAAGGAAGTAAAACCTGAAGATGCTGGATACAGGAAAGGGAACCACAAAATAAGACAGAAACAAGGGAATATCCAGAGGACAGAAAAGGGAAAAAAATTCTACAATAACTGTACAAGCAGGCCTATTAGTCAGTTTGGAGACAGAAGGCTAGAAGCATTAGGAGGAAGGTCTTTCCTTGCCCCCTTCCCCTGACTACTTGCTCAGCAATGAGCAATAGGCACAAGAGCATAATGACTGTAACAACAACATAGAGAAATGTGATACAATTAGGTAGAAAAGAAAGTGTGATGGGTGGAATTAAAAAAAGTAATTGTTGGGGTGCATGGGTGGCTCAGTTTGTTAAGCATCCAACTCTTGATTTCAGCTCAGGTGTTGATCTCAGGGTTTTGAGTTTAAACCCCATACTGGGCTCCACTATGAGCGCGGAGTCTACTTAAGAAAGGAAAAGAAAAGAAACTGTCCAAAGTAAGATTGAATCAATAGATAACATAGCAATAACTTCAAAAATTTAAACATACACAACCTCAGACAAAGCACTTCTACTTCAAGAAATCTAGTATACAAAAATACTCAGAGATAATGTAAAGATGTATCCACTGGTTAGAATATAAGCCATTGGTGTGCTGTCTTTTTAAACTACATTCATGTATTAGCTCAATTAAAAATGTTAAAAAATTGGCAAATTAAAAGTCCACTTATGTTTGAGTTAAAATGTTTAACACACAGGGCTGTGTGAGTGGCTCAGTCGGTTAAGTGGTAGACTTGGTTTCAGCTCAGGTCATGATCTCCGGGTTGTGAGATGGAGCCTGAGGCTGGCTCTGTGCTCAGCAGGGAGTCTGCTTTGAGATTCTTTCCCTCTGCCCTTCCCCCCACTTGCATGCATGCTCTAAAATAGATACACCTTTAAAAAAGAATTTAATGTGTATACTTTAAAATGATTCCTGCTTTACAAACCAACATTTTGATTAACCAATTCACTACATGTGCTTTACATAAAATAGTTTCTACTACTGTGAGTTAAAGAGGTTTTTGCCAAGAGAGTCTTTCACAACTACTGAGGCTATCATCTTGAGGTCATGTTCTAGGGGACCAAATACAAGTTAAAGAGGTTTTTGCCAAGAGTCTTTCACAACTACTGAGGCTATCATCTTGAGGTCATGTTCTAAGGGGACCAAATACAAGTTAATAGAAAAATAGAGACCTGCAATTACATAATGACTGGAAACTGGGCTACTTATTTATTACCTTACGATCTATCCTGCTTAAAACAAAACAAAACAAACCAGTAAGCATAGCTCACGTAGTATTTCTTTCTTAAGAATTAGGGAAAAAAAAGTGTTCCCTTTTCAAAAGATTGAGTTTTTAATGAACCACTGATTTAAATTTGAAAAAAAGATAAAGAAAAATCAGTGTGTGTGAAATATCACATGTTGGTAAAAAGGAAACTATATGGGATCACAGCTTCAATTTTTCAGAGAAAAATGGTCTTTAAGGAAACTCACCTAATGAGCTAATATGAAGCTTCAGAAGCATACAGAGTTTAATGAATTAAAAAGGTCAACATATGTAACATATCTCTACCTCCTCCGAGGAGACCTGCTTCTTCTCCTGGGTGACCTACTACGTCTGAGTGGGGAACGAGACCGTCTTCTGATGGGAGATCTACTTGCTCTTCTTCGGGTTGGAGACCACCTATTGATCGGGCTGGCATCTTTTGATCTTTCACGTCTACTGAGGATATCATCTCGAGGTCGTGTTCTTAAGGGGACCAAATACAGGTTAATAGAAAAATACATTAAATTAATGAATTTGTTTTGCACATAAAAGACATCTTAAGGGCACACTAACCTGAAGACAGAACACACAGATTAACATGTTTTGCAACAAAACCTGAATTCAGAAAATCACAATGACATTTTGGTGTTATGGTATGCACACAGTAGAAGGTCTACTTCCTCTGGTCTCACAATTTGAAAAATTATAAAGGTTATTCACGTTGTTAAACCACTGATTCTAATTCCAGATAAACAACTCAAATAAAACTTGTCTAAGTGACAGTATTCCATTTCCTCAGTTTGAAGACTGTTTTCTTCCTAAATCTTGACATTTTTGTAATATAGTCTTATTTTTAATATATTACATACAACAGCATCTTACAATTACTGTTACCCTTACAACAAAGAAAATCAAAGTGAGGGTTTAGAGAAAGGGACAGTCCATCTAGTCAAGGAAATACATATTGGTGTAACTTTCCTGGAAAGACATTCGACGGTACTTCATAAAATGTAAATGTACGTTACCTTAGACTTTGCAGTTTCACTTCTATGAATATATTCTACAAAAAACTTCACATATAAACAATGGACATCTTTGCATACAATCCTGAAAAACTGGAACCAACCAAAATTTTCATGTTTCAGTGAGGGATTGATTAGAGGTGACCCCTGAACATGGGTTTGAACGGCACAGGTTCACTCACATGCAGATTGTTTTCACAGTACAGTACTGTAAATGTATTTAGTCCTTAGGATTTTCTTACCTCTAACTTACTTTATTATAACAATACAGTATATATGATACTAGAGCATACAAAATACGTGGTAAGTTATTGGTAAGGATTCCAGTTAGCAGTGGGTTATTAGTAGCTAAGTTTTGGAGGAGTCAAAAGTTATATGCCGATTTCTGACTGTGTGGGCAACTGGTGCCCATAACCCCTGTGTTGTTCAAAGCTCAACTTTGTATATCTATACTGTGAAATGTGGTGCTGCTATATAAAGAGCTAAAAAAGATCTTTGCTGTCACAGAAATGTTTCATGAAAAAAGCAAATCACATTTTAACATGTAGGACTCCATTTCTGTATGAAAGAACATTCATATAATTGTACGTGCATAAAAAAAGAACTAGAAGGATGTATTCTTATGACTGGTAGTGGAAGGATGAAAAGGTAAAGACTTTACAGGCTTCTGCCTTATCTGAATTTCTCTTTAATTAGTATCTTTTCTGTAATTAAAATTGTTTCAAATATTCAACACTAGTCCTTAATAAACTGCTCTGAACTTCCTTTTCAAAGGGAAGACAAACTGAAAGAGACAAAGATCACTTAGAAACACTTTAGAGGACATAATCAGCAACACTAACAACTGTCTCAATTTAGAAAGCTAAAGGAAGAAGGGGCCATTTAATTACAATGCTACTTAGAAGAATTAAGAGTATCTAAGATGCAGCACTTTGTGAAAACAGCATTCTTGAAATTTTTCAGAAAAAACGATTTAAACCTCAAGGTCAACTTGTATTTATACTCACACACAATACGTGGCTAGGAATTTATATCTTTACATAGTATAAGCCAACCTTCTTTTAAGCTAAACCTGGGTGATAATTTCACATGTCCAATTATTCAACATAAGGATACTAAAAAAAATCAGTTTCTAAAATAGTTTAATCTAAACAATCCCCACCCACTCTGCTAAAATCCTTCATGTGCCTTGATTACCTATTAGTTCTATGATGCTAGGTAAATGGAATAATCTCTCAATCTATTTTCTCTTTTATAAATTGAATATGAGAGTCACTCCATTTTATGAGGAGAGATAATCAGGAGAATTTGAGGAAAAAAACCGATGGGCTAAAAGCATTATACAAATATGAATTATTTTCATTATTATAGGTAAAAAAATAAAATAATTTCTTACACTATTCTTCTTCCTAAACTTAAGACATACTACTTTTTTTAAACAATGAGATTATAGGTATATGAATTAGTAACAAAAAAATGTCCACTTTCAATTTAATTTTATTTTTGGGGCAAAAAAAAATTTGGTAGTTCCAATTTACATTGTTGGAATTCAAAATCATGCCAATTCAAATGAATGGATACATCACAATCCTTAAATTGACACCTCCTTTTTTAAAGTTAAAAATTTCAGCCTATACTGTTCAATGAAAAATCCCTGCTCTAGAAATTCCCCTCACTTCCCATAAATGGGAATACATGAATGGGTATACATAGATTTATCAGCCAAATTACTTGGATTTAAAGCAGTGATTCTGCAAAATTGATACTAAATTAAGAACCTGGGGGAAAAAAAACTGATTCTGTCACCAAGTTCAGTATTTGTAAATCTTTCAGTCAAGCTACTCACTGAAAAAAGTACAAATATTAATTTAGTTAGTGGACATGATCTACTTAAAACTGTAAGACTGATCGCACTACCTCATTTTTTATTGTCCACAAGTTCTAGTTTCTCCTTTTTAAAATCCGGTGCATTGGTAAAAAGCATTAACATTTTGAAAACAAGTTACCTTGGAGAAGAAAGTCGTCTCCTTTCTGGTTCTCTTCGTTTTCTTTCCAAGGATCGGCTCTTGGCTCTTCTACCAGGAGACAGAGTTCGGGAAGGTGATTTGCTTTGTTTAGACCTTCTGTCATTTACAAGTGGAGATCTACTTCTCCTTGATTTATCCCGTTGTTTTGGAGACAAACTTCTTCTTTTAGGACTTCGACCCGGTCTTCTACTGGGTGACCGATTTTCTTTCCCAGAAGAAGCATCTTTAGAGGGAGATTTAATTGGCTTCTTTTCTTTATCCGTGTCAGACCGTTTTGATTTTCTCTCTTTGGACCGTGATCTTCTGTCTTTGGATTTACCTCTTAAGTCAACGGGGGATCTGGATTTTTTGCCTCGATCACGACTTCTACTTTCATTTATAATTGGGGATTTTTTTCTATCTTTTGACCTACTTTTATCTTCAATTTTAACTTTGTCATCAGTAGGAGATCTGGCCTTCCCAATTTTCTCTTGAGATCGCCTTCTAAGGGTAGGAGATTTTGATTTCCTTGCTTGATCTTGAGACTTACTTCTCTTGGATGGACTTTTGGACTTTTTCCTCTCCTTTGACTTGCTCCTAGTTGTCTTCTCTTTAACTATTTCAACACCTCCCTTACTTTTCTTTTTATCACTCCTATGTCTAGTCCGTTCTTTGGATCTGCTTTTACTTCGCTTTTTCGTACTATTTTTATTGTCCATTAGTTCAAGTTTCCCCTTTGTACTTGATGATCTGGTACTAGACCTATTTCCATTTCTTGCTTTTTCATGAATCTCCCCCTCTTCTTCAGAGCCAGACTCATAGCCTTGCAATATGAGCCCCATCCCAGATTGGACCTTTCCTTCCATTAACTCATTATCAAGTTCAGCTTTAATCAAGGCTCTCTGTTTTTCCAAGTCTTCCAGCAAAGCTAAATCATCAAGTTTAGTTCTTTTTGCTGGAGACATACCTTCTTTGTCAGAAGCATCAATAACCTCTTTTCTTTTGTGTTTCTTATGTTTATGCTTATGTTTATGTTTTTTATCCTTGTCTTCTTCTGAGGAATGTTTATGTTTCTTATGTTTACTTCTGTGTTTATGCTTCTTTTTTTTGTGACGACTGTGCTTATTTTGAGACTGGTCTTCTGATACTTCTCCATTTTCTTCATTTACACTCTTTTCGGAATTATCAGCATCTTCCATCCTATAAATTTATCAAACACATTTTAAAATTCCATCATTTATCAAGCATTTAGTCATAACAAAATAATGATAAAACACATCTCAATGTAATACATGAAGTTAGTCACTGAAATATTTTCAGAACAGCTTCAGACATTTAATTGCAAAGATATATGGCAAAAACTGACTTAGTGATTTAACTTCAACTTGTTTCCAATGGTTGAACTCAAATACACAGAATACATACATAATGAGGGAAGTCAAAATAATCACGCTTAATAAAAAGAAAATCCAAAACCAGTACAGTAAAATGTTAATATTGATTTAAAGTCACTCAGTAACTTGTTTTTAAACCATAATTTCCCACACAGACTTAACACCAAAGGCATGCCCCACCCCCTATTTTCTTTTTCCAGAAAACATACTGCCATATATTGGGAGACTAATCTCTTTCTCCACTTTATATTGAAAAGTATACTTTTTCTTTTTATAATCTTTACAACCAATATTCAGCTATATCCAAAAAAAGCACTCTAAGTGTGCACTGGTGGCTGATGTTTTAACCCCCCAAAGGTTTAAAATTTCAAAGTGAGCTGACAAGGAGTTAGGATGCTCAGCCTGTAGTGGCCACTGAGCAACCACTGAATCACATCAAAGGGTCTCCTGCAGGTCAACAATAGTCCAATATCAGCAAAAGCCTACACAGTTCAACCAGTATTTGTTCAACAGGCTATTTAGTCTCTTTAAATTTCAAATGAAAGATTACTTTCCCAAAATACACTCATATTGATTGGTGCCATGCAAAAAAAAAATATTAATAAAATTAATTACATCAAAGGGGTAGCTTTTATGCTTAAATGCTTAGACTATGCTGAAAGAGTTTATGATTCTAAATTATTTTGCTAAATCCTTGCTGTTCATTAATCCCAGGTTAAACACAGACTACAATAGTATTATTTAACCTTCTCCTTTAAAATCATTCCATACTAAAACATCACATCCCAGAATGTGAGACTAACGTAAGACTTTAAATCATCTGGATTCAGACACACTATTTTTGGAGGAAGATATGGATTATTTTGTCCAAGTCCTTCAAGTTATATACTCCTGTACTTTTACTAAATTTATTATTTGTGCCAAAATTAAGAACTAAGGAATTCATTTTTTTTTTTTTTTTTTTTTAAGAGAAGGAAGGGGAGAAATGGGAGGGGGAGAGAGAGAATCTTAAGCAGGTTCCACACCCAGCGTGAAGCTAGATGCAGGGCTCAATCTCATGAACCTGAGATTATGACCTGAGCCAAAATCAGGAGTCAGATCCTTAACTGACTGAGCCACCCAGGTGCCTCAGAATTCAATTTCTTTTAATATTTTTTTTTAAATCACTACACTTAACGCAGGCATTAAGAAAGGTAGCAGGAAAACAAAGATGTACAAGACCTGTACCTGCCACTTCAAGGAAATTATAGTTCAGGGGAAAAGAAAGTCACATGAAACACTGGAAGAATGCAATGATAAAGACACAAATAAGGGCATTACGGGAACACTGAAGGATCAACTAAAATCATTCTGAAAACGGTCAAGGAGATCACAGAAAAGCCCCAGCTACTTGTTAAGCAGAGACTTTGAAAGGAGAGAAGGAATGTTTATTGAGAAGGTACATAGATTATAAAATAAAGGTTGTGTAAAAATGTCCTAGAGAATGAGTAAGAAATTAATGAGAAGGGAAAAGAGTACTTTAGATAGGAAAAAAGAAAAAGGTGACAAAAGGTACAGTTATAGATAGCAAACTATAAGCAGATCAGTGTTGCCAGGCATCAAACTTGTGAAGAAACTGGTCTAATGGTTAAGATCTCAAATGGACCAATTCCAGGAGATGAAAAGATATTGCAGGAGATTCTGGGAGTGAATGGCTGAGATAGAGTTAGAGGCTCACTGGGGTCAGAGGCCCAGGAACTGCAGGATTAGGCTGCCGGATAGTGGTCTGTAAAGACACTGCCATTATGGCAGGAGTCAGAGGAAAATCTGGTCCTCCAGTCAGGTCTCAGTCTTCAGTAAAGTTGGAAGGGCTGAGGAGGGAGGTGACATACTAGAGGTATTTTTGAAAAGTTCTTAGTTGATAACAATGAGGTGGTGTGCAGAACATGAAGAACATACAACTACCCCATGGCAGGAAATTTAAATTTTTGTCAGACTGCCAATCCCCATTTTGGTACTGTGGACTGTGAGAAAGAAGAAAGTATTGAAGACAGCTGCAGAGAAAGCTGTATCTTCTGGTTGAGAGGTTTTAGTTTGGACTGACTTCTCTCTAATGGGGAACAAAGGCGACAGAATAAATAAACAAACAAAAAATAAATATATAACAAAGACGACAGAATATACATATATATTTGCATCTTCCAGTGCACTTTAATCAAAATTCCGTCATCAGAAGAGTTCTTGTAGCATACAATGTTAAGATGGGCATGTCAACTTGGTCCTACAAATGGAATTTCCACAGACTTGCACTTCAAACACGTATGAAAAATAAAATATATAATATTTAGCTTTATAAATTTCCCCACTTCATCACTTTGTCCTTAAAATAAATTACTACCTCTGTCCAATAAATTAAGGAACCTGGAGTCACGAAGCAAATATCAGCCAAATGACTTCCATTTCCTGAAAAAGTTCTGGGGGAAATACTTGAGACAGTCAAATGCTTACAGGAATCAACATGAATTAAAACTAGCACATTCCTCACAGTTGGGCGAGACATCAAAAATAGAAGGCTGCTAATGGTTGTTCTTCTCTGTTGGGAAAAAATAAATCCCCCCTGACCATACCGAATGGTTGCAGAAGCTGCAACTGAACTTTTGGCACTGGTGGAGAAAAGAGGCTTTGCAAAGAGGCTTTCCAGGGTTCTCTGGATCATCAAATTTTCTCAAAGACTTAGAAAAAGAAAGTGTAATATCTTTATGTGAAAACAAAAACAAACAAAAACAAACAACATGGTTCTATTATGGTGGGAAGAGGGGGGAAACCACAGATTTAAGTAGAATACACAAAGACATTTCTTTCTCTCTTTTTTTTTTTTAAGGTTTTTATTTGACAGAGAGAGAATGTGAGCGCACCCGCAGGGAGAGGCAGCAGGAGGGGGAGAGAGAGAGAGAGAATCCTTAAGCAGACTCCCCGCTGAGCACGGGGACTTATATGGGGCTCGTGCCAGGACCCTGAAATCACGACCTGAGCTGCAACCAAGAGTCGGACGCTTAACCGACTGAACCACCCAGGTGCCCCGATACAAAGACTTTTCAACTTTGTTCCTTATATAGGCTATATTCTCATATAGGTAACCACTTCCCTTACCCTGAAATCTCCCATCACACAACCTAGAAAGTGGTAGTATAGGTTTTTTTTTCCCCCCGCCGAAACTCGACTTATAGGGGGAAACGTGTGAGAAAAACTGAATTAGGCTAATTCAAGATATGGAGACAAGTATGGAGAACCTGTTTAAAGGCCGACAATGATTTTCAGGCATATAAAATCTCAGTGCCCAAAGTACAAAATTCTAGTCAATAAGCTAAAACTCAAACTATCTAAAGATCCTCTAATGTGTCTTTAGGAACCAGTCTCCATAGCCAGACTATCTGGTTTCAAATCCTGATTCCAATACTAGTTGTGTGGCCTCGAGTCTGCAGGCACCTCATCTACAAACTGGAGAAAATAGTACCTACCTCAAAGCAAACTGTAAGGATTGCATGGTTGTTAAGAGATGTTATTAAGGCTCATAATAGTGCCTAGCACAAACCAAGCACCTCAAAAGTAAGAGATTATTCTTCCTCAGAAACTGGATTAATATTTACTCACCATGACACTGTGGAGCTGTCAGGGCTGATACTAAGAATGTTATTTTCAGTAATATGGTCAAAGAGCATGGATTGAGTCAAACTACCTTGTTCAAATGGTGTTTCCAACATGACACACCTAGTCTAACCTTAAGCAAGTCGCTCCTCCAAGCTTCAGTTTTCTCAACTGTACAAACTGGGGAAATAACAGTATTGATAAATCACAGGCTTGTTGTAGCAATAAGTTCATATATAAAAGGCTACCACACAAAGTACTGAAGAAATACTAAGTCTCCAGGACAGAGGAGACTAAGTTTCAAGGAAGTTTAAGGGTCCTGCCTTCGGTCAAACACACATCAAGCTAGTGAGAAGGCTAGTATTACATTCCAAGTCAGTCAAGAGCTCTTCCATTTGATTGAAGATGCTTTTAAAATGTCAGATCGTATCACTACTCTGTGTGAAACTTGATTATTGCTTCCTATCACATTGAGAATAAAAACCAAAATTGTTTACAAGGCCCCATACTATCTGCCCAACCTCCCCAACACACTGATCTTACTACTTTCCTCCCACACTTAACATGCTCTTAGCCACACCGCTCCCCTTAAACAATAGGTAAACCCTACTTCAGGGCCTTGGTACTTGTACTTGCTGTTTCTCCACCTGGAATGCTTTTCCCAAACATATACATTGCTGGTTCCTTTGCCTACCTCAGGTCTTTGCTTAAATTACTTTCTCAGTCAAATTTTCCTCACCAATTCATTTTAATCACAACCCTTACCCTACCACATATCCCCTTTCTCTGCTTATTTTTTTTCTCTAAAGTAATTGCCACCACCTAATTCTTGTTTGTCTCTCCGTATTGTAACACATGCCCTATGAGAGCAGAATTTTAATTTACTTAGTTCACTGCTCTATCCCTAAGGCCTAGTAAACTTTCTAACCTATAGTAAGCAGGTACTCAATAAGTAATTTGTTGTGTCAATAAATGATTTATATAGAATAACACATAAAAATTGTATTCATTGGACTACAGCTGTGCTTACTGGCTACACTACACTCATCTCTTGACAGGAACCATTTTGTTTTTGCTCGGTTCTATCTCCAGTGCCTCACACAGTGCATACACCTATCTGGTGAATGCAGTGCCCCCAAATGATTTAAATTTAATTACCTCCCTCCCCAAGAAAAATCTACTCTTTGAACTCTTTTCTAGTGCTTTCTACAATTTAGAAGTCTTCAAGGAATTGCAAATCAAAATTCTTAAGAGTTTACCCACAGAGGAAGTAATTCCCTTCAAAAGAAAACCTAGCTCCTAAAGCTTCTGAGAATTAGAAGCTACATCAAGATGTCCAGTGTCACTTGAGTTATTTCCATGAGTGTCCCTAGTTTCTAACGTAACTTAATGAATGTTATCTAAAGAAATGACTACACTACTGATAAAGATGCTATAAGCACTTAGGGCCCATTAGTTTAACCTTAATAATTCTAGAGTTCTCCTACACTGGGGTTAGTAGACCTTCACCCTCCTCAAGTTGCTCTCTCAATGCAAATTCCATAGAAAATACCAACTGAAGTCTGACTAGGTACATCAGGAAATCGTGAACTCAATGAATTGATGGCATATTACACGTAACAAGCTTGTGCTAAAACAGCTAATTTAGGTTCATCATCAACAACTTTCTTCTAAAACTTTACGGAAAGCTACCCTGATAAGAAACTTCATAGTCTTCTTGCATAGTTCATGTTTATAATAAATACAGGTATTTAAGTTCCATATATGTAAATTTACATTTTAACATTTACGTTCTGCAATTTAACACTTTACAATTTACACATTTAGCAGGTCTATGTTTAAACCAACATTTAAAATTGTCTACAACAAGACTGTCATAAAACAGTACTTACTGAGAATTGAGTAATATCCTTCAAATCACATTATTTGGAAATGAAGCTGATTTGAAGTGCAGACTATATGGAAGTGTTAGGAGTGTTATCATTTATTTTGTTAAATGCAACGTGTAAGTTTCATCCTTCAAAGAGGGGTCTCTGGGCATCTGGCACAATGAAACAACTTTAAAATAAAGACTGATTACGAACCACTAGTGTTATTTTAACTTCGTCTTTCAAATTTTTAAAAAGAATACTCTTAATGACATTTTATCTGGGAGGCATTCAATTTATGCTCTGGAAACAGAATGGTGAGCATTCTCTTCTTTACAAAGAAAGTAATTAAGCCTGTTTCTCTGACAACTTCAACTACTTTAATACAGAATTAATGTAGATGTAAAAATAAGAATGGATTCAAAAGACCAACTAGTCTTAAAATGAACTCCTCCATCCCTCCTTTTCCAAATCAGGTGTGGAAAATTAAGCTTCAAAGAATTAGAACTGTCACATCAAAAAAAAGGGACCTTTCTGGGACACTGGAAGTCAATAAAAAGGATTTCAAACCTTAAAGGCTATTTTTAAAAGGAGCCACAATGTATAGTGGGCGAGTACACAGTACAATAGTTAGGAGCAGGGCTCTAGAATTAGACTACCTGGGTTTAAATCCTGGGTTTGTCACTTAGTGTGACCTTGGGTAAGTTAATTTCTCTGTGCTTCAGTTTAACCATTTGTAAAATATAGAAAATAACAGCATCTACCTCCATAGGGTCGTTATAAGGATAAAATATTTGTTCAGTGCTTTGAACAGTATCTGGTACTTGGTAAGTGCAAATAAGTGAATGCCGATAAAAATTTAAATGTTTAAAACCATCAAAGAGGCTGAACTAAAGAGAGCTAAAGGACAAACGTAAAAGCCACTAAAAAGCCTTCAGGGAACTTAACTTTTTATTTCGTCCCAAATGTTCCACTTCGAATAGAGTTCATACAATTGTAAACTACTCAGTGTCCTCTAAAGAACTGTTCAGACACTATATTCCAGCATTCACTATGAGCAGCGCACAGTACTTGCTTTCATACAAAATTTATCTTTGTTAAACATTTTAAGTGCGACACTTAACAGACCAAATACTCCATTTATACCAAGAGTCCTGTGAGGAGGCGAGGTAGAATTAAAGACTATTTATCTCAGGGGCATTCATGTTGCAAAGGCATAAATAAATGCTAATTATCAAGTCTAGTATTTGAATATGCATATAAATATGATCCCAGCACTCCTCAAAATTAATCTGAACGGTCCCTGAAATCAAATAAATGGACATGATACTACAGAACTTTGAAGAGATTGCTAGAAAAAACAGCTGCATAACATTTGTATTGTACTGGCATAAATACTGGAACGTGCCACGCTGTGAACTCGATGAGAAACAAAAGGAGGTGAAGTCTAGTTAAAACTTTAGAATCCATCTGCTCTCTTCTAAGTCAATTTGTGAAGATAACAGAGCAGTCTTCAAAAGCCCTTAATTTCAACTTAGTTTAATTTTCTGAGTAAAACAAATGATTGAGGAGTCCAGAACTGAATGCCTAGCAATGAAGTGCTGGGGCGCCTGGTAGTAAAAATTTCTCCTCTCAGTCCCTAGTTGCTGGGAGACTGTATCTCTTTCCTAAAACGGATTTTTAAAAAAATCAGATAATGCTGATGCACAAAACGATCGCTCTATGAATTCTGTTTTAAAATGCACTCTCTATTTTGGGTTCTTGTTTGAGTTTTCCCAACATGAACAGGAGAACAAAATACTGCTTTTAAGCAACGATTAGACTTTGCAGCATATACAAGTTATGTTTTCACTTGGCCGCATCGATTCTTACGTTAGCTTAATTATAGACATTAAAGTGCTTGGGTTTGGAAGTAGCTACTACTTCTTCCCCTTGTACTCCCAAAGAAGCCCTACAAACTCAGGCCAAAAATGTCAGGCCTCAAAACCAAGAACTTGATCTTACTTTGCCTCAAGTTGGCAAGTTGGCAAATAAGCTGCCAATAGGCAGAGGGGGGAAAAAACAGATCGAATGATGCTGGAGTTAAGAGCACAGAGATGGGGAAATGAAGTACCCCGTTAGCGACAAACTATTATATAGCTCTGGGATGGTCAAAGAGGTTAGCCCTATATCCCTTCTCCTCCCTGCTTTCAGGTCCTAAAACTGACACCAGCAGCAGGACGACGGCAGAAAGTCTTAGGGCTTGCCCCTCTCCCGCCACTGCTCCTCGGGTGCCCCAAACCGATGCACTGAGTGCTGCAGCCAGGGAGCTCGGCTCGGTCCCAGAGGGAGAAATACTAAGGCGCGACCGCACAGTCGCGGCAGCCGCCTCGCGCACGGGACCTGTAGAGGCCGCTCGCGCGTACGCCTCCCAGGGAAACGACGCGCGGCAGGCCGCGGCCGCCTTCGACCCAACAGCCGCGGCCTCCGGGAGAGCGAAGCTCGAAGGCCGCCCGCCCAACAACGTATCGCGCGGGGAAAGACAAAGTTTGGCTCTCGCCGTTAGGCCTGAACTTTCCCGCCCGCCCATGCAGGTCTCCGCGGTTTCCCACTCGGCGGCCTCCTGGGCGCCGGCCTTCCGCACCGCTCACAGAGACTACTTACTCTGGCTGTTCCCGCACCGACAGAGTCTCCGCGGCGGCCATCTTGAACTTCCTGACTCCTCGGCGGCGGTGGCGGCGGCTTCCCGGACGGTATAAGGTAGTGGAAGTGGAGGAAGAGGGAGCAGAGCCGTCGCGCATGTGCTAACCGCGTAGGGAACCGTGGAGCTCTGAGTCCGCTCTAAGAATCCGGATATAGAAGTGCATCCGGGGACATGGCGCACGAGCGCCATGACGCAACTTCCGGGGCGGGGGTTGGGCGTGAGGAGCTATAGACGGCACCTGCTAAGGGTTTAGGGGTGAGTGACTTAGGCTTACCCGCTAGTGAGTGTTGGCACCGAACATTTGGTTCTGAAAACTTGCTAAAGAAGGGACAGAGGGAGTCAGATACCGGTATTTTGTGTGCGGTTCCGAGAACTAGTTTCACTGAGGGACCCACAAGTTGAGTTAATTTTCAAACTAGGACAAGATGATGATTTTGCTGCTGGGCTGAGTAGGAGACATAGTAAATGCCTTATTACTGGATAGATAACCCAATCTGAAGTGGCATTAAGGGAAAGTTTGTAGAAAGACATTTTGAGAATACTGGGAGGTTAGGACTGTATCTAGAACGTAAATGTCTTTTAATACGGAATTATTATTAATACATTTATTTGAAACGTTTGCATTTCCTTTCAGCTTTTGCTTAATTTAGGGGTAACGATTCGGGAGTCGTTAGGTTTGCTGGTTCAGTAATATTTTTGGTCCAAATCACTTTATGTGATTTTGTTTTTCTATAATGAATTCTACAGTAATCGATTAAATGAAATATTTTATGAGAAAATATTTACTGGTTCTTGGAGAGCTTTTAACACCACGTAGGTTTGTATATTCGTTCTCTTTCAAAAATATCTTTCTTTATACTCTGGAACCTGAAATCAGGGTGACGATCGCTTTCATTCTTGTAATCAACTGAGTTTGGTTTCACCATAGAAATTTGACCTCAGAATATCTGGGCTTGCTATGTATCTTGGTTTTCAGAGGGGAAGATATACAAATATTCTTACAAAATGAGTCCCTCGTTGGCTTAATCCTAAACGTGTTTAAAATGTTAAACGTTTTACCTTCGTGGACTCTATTAATATGGAACACTAACACTGATTTTTGGGGATTCCCTCTCCTCCCCTGACTCCACTGTAGCATTTCTTTATATGGTCCTTAATTGCATTGCTTTCTTTGTGAAGGATTTTTCTCTTTCTCCTTAACAATGAGATTCAGGTATAATAACTTGGAAGACTTTTTTCATAGGAAAAAGTTTTCGGAAGTATGTTAAAGATGGTTTATATCTATTATTTACTAATAGTGTGTAGGTTGGGATTTCAGAGTTCTAATTGTTTCTGCCTCTAGATTCTCATCTCTATGTATCTTTTCAAAAGTAGTATGAATTCATGAATTTATTCTTATATTTATGGTTTATTATATTCTCTGCCCCAGCCCCCATGAAGGCAAGGCCATGTGTCATTGTATCGATTGGCTCAAATGTTATTAAAATAACAAAAAATATTTAAAATAAAATTTAAAATTAAAATAGATGAACATAGTTATGTATGTACAACCCTATTTCAGATTTATTCTTGGAAATAAGTGCAAACCTGCAAGAGATCTCATCTTGGATATAAAGTAGAATGTACGTTAGGGCAAAAGAAGCCTAGCACACTGGCACCAGGAGGTAAAGTAACTTATGATGACTTAGTTCCCAATTGCCAAGCCAGGATATGAAATGAAATCTAACTCCTTTCTGTGCTCTTTCCTTACGCTGCTTCCCACAGAAATGTCATTTGTTTAGCATCTACTTATTGAGCACCCACCTACACAGCTCTTTGATATTCAAATGTGTTTTCAGTTAAAGGTAATGGAAAGAGCAATGGATGGGCATCCAGATATACCTTATTTTCCCCGGGTCTCTTCCTTAATGCTGAGTAGCTTATTGCTGAAAGCTCATAGGCAAATCCCAATTTCCTCAACCACAATATTATCTCCTTTGTCACCTCTGCTGTTTGATTCTAAAAAATTTCTTAATTTAAGTGTAATTGACATGTAATGTTTTATTAGTTTCAAATGTATACATAGTGATTTGACACTGCTCACCATGCCGTACGAGTGTGGTTGAGGGAGGATAGGTGGGGAGAATAGACGCTAAGTTGTTCAGGTTTGAAGCCACATTATGACTGGCTCAAATTTAGACTTGGGCAAACCCTTCAAATTTTTTAAAAAGAGCATAGTAAAAACAAAAACAAAACATTTCAGAAAATGATGCTGGCAAATTTCCTTTAAGATTTTCTCACCAATTCGCTTTCCCTTGCACAGTTACTACCAGTTCCGACCGCACTAGGAGGGATTTGTTAAGGATTCACCCAAAACTGTGTTGTAGTTTTGGAAGAATGGGGTTTAGGGAAGGCGGAGTTAAAATTAAGGCAAACATCCTGTACTACTTTAAATAAGTCAGCAAACGTTTATTAAAAGACAAACTTAAGTCCAGGTTTTCACTCTTCTGCTTTTCCTCCCAGAGTTTGGGAACCGCTGCACCGAAAACGTGCAGACACAGCTAGACCCGACCCGCGCGGGAGGGACAGTAAAGCGGCTGAACCCGCCGGCCGGAAGTCCCTGAACAGGCGGGGCCTCGGCGAGCACGCGCTTCCCGACCGTGGGCACTCCGTCCGCGCGCCCAGAGAAGCGCGCTCGTGCGTACGTACGTGCGTGCATGCGTGCGTCTGGCGAAAGGGGTGGGCGTGCCTGAGGGAGGCAGCGGCCCGCCGCCGCCGGCGGTAGGTTTTCTGTAGCTGCGGTTGTAGGTTGAGAGCTGGTTTTCTATGGTCAGTACATTTCCGTCGCGCCTGGCGGAGCCGCCCAGCCTTTGCGCTACTCCTTCGGGCCCTGAGCCCGCGCTCTTTTGCCCCTGTCAGTTTCGCCGCTCTTGCCACCTTTAGAGCTGAGGCGGTTTTCCGGAGCCGCAGGGCCGGCGCGACTACTAGTAAGTAGGTCCGAAATCCGCGGCCTGCGGCCGGGGGGACCTGGCACGCCTTGCTGACCGCCGCGAAAAGCCGAATTCAAAAAAAGCGGACGTTGACTCTCTTTTGCAGACAGGGAGCGTAAAACCCGCAACGCTTGGAGCCTCACTACCGAACAATACCAAAAAAGTGTTCTGGCCCGGAGACAAGGTTTTGAGAACAAGCATGCATTTTTGACTTTTTTTTTTTAACCATCTTTGCTTCCTTTTAAGTATTATTACTTTCGTGCAAGATACACACTCCAGGGGTAGTTTGAAAATGCTTTTGAATTATGTTCCTCCTATGGAAAGAGATTATTAACGTTTGGACCACCTAAGCTACATAGTCATCAATCCCGATAAGCTCTTATTTAGCTCATCCTAACGTAGGCTACAAACAAAATAAAGAGTATCATAAAATCCTTTGAAAAAAACTCCTGGTCCATGGAGAGTTCTCAGATGTCAGTTAAAAGAATGTAGATCGCCTTTTAGATAATACTTAAGGTTTTATCTAGTTTAGATCTAGATTTCGAATCCGTAGCTGGAAGACATTGAGACTGAATTTTCTTTTATTACTAATCAAGAACTTTGACTTTTGTTCCATGAAATTTAGTTTTTTGTTGTTTTAAAAACAGTTCTGAAGCATTCACGAAAATCTGGAAAATACAAAAAGCAAAAGAAAACAAACAAAACCACTTAGAGTTCTGTTGTCCAAACTGAACCAACATTAATATATTGGCTTGGTTTGACTTATTTCCATATGAAATACTAAGTTTTCTTGTACTCATGAGTAGAATGCGATAGTTGGCTTTTTCATGTAACACACCCATCTATTTTTACATAATTCTAGTTTCAGTAAACATTTTTATAACCAGGTGATGTCTCTTTTTTCCTTTGTTGGTGGATGTGTATGTCATTTCAGTTTTGCACTATTGTATATGACTATGATGAAGCGATATTTAGAATAGTATTTAGAACGTGACCATTCAAGGGGAGTTGACTTGGGCTTCACCACTCTACCAAGCAACTTATTTAACCTTTCTGAGCCTCATTTTACACATCAGTAACATGAGGGTAATAGTTCTCATCACAAGGGTTATTATGGGAATTAATTGAAATAATGAATGAAAATGCCTGGATCATATATTAGTAAATACCAACTATTTCTACATGTAAAGTTTTTTTCGATTTTTGTATTTTTAAATTTCTTTTGTTCTGATTTTTTTGGTAACATGCATGGTTTATTCCCAGATTTTGTATATGGTTAAATACTATCACCACACTGGGTCTAAGGGGTTTTATACATAGGCTTTTTATATATTTTACTATATAAATTATTCATAAAAACATAAGTTAGAAATACTTTTTTGCAATAAAAGTTATATTTGGCTATAATTTATAAATATTCATGTTTTATGGTAGGGCCTATTCTTTCTCACCTTTTATACATATATACATACATTGTTATTTTTAAGAATTGCATCATAAAGTGTTCAGTGTGAAGAGAGTACAGTGATTAAGGAGTAGGAAAAAAGCTGGAAAGGGAGGTTTTAGAATTTAGATTTCATTTCGAATTTATGGAATAAGTTCAGTGTTGAGGAATGACCTGATTTAATTTGTTTTGGAGGGTTCATTTGGCTGATGTATGGAGATAGACAGCAGGGCACCAGAAAGGGAAAGATGGAATCCAGTTAGGAGTGTAATTCAGTAATCCTCGTGAGTGATGGTGGTGGTTTCAACCAGGGTGGAAATGGAAAAAGTGCTGGATCCTGAATATATTTTGAAAGGACAAGCTATAGAATTCAATGATTCATTGGATGTGGGGTGCAAGAGACAGCAACTTAGAGGTTTGTGGCTTGAGCAATTGGATGGATGCAGTTGCTGCTTACAGAGATAGAGACTGAAGGAGGAACAGATTTTAAGTGGGGGGAAAGAAGAGTTCTGTTTTAGTCAGATCATACTTTGGAGTCTGTTAGATGTCTAATTGGAAGTGAGGTCTTAAAAACTTCAATTATTGTTGAGTTACTTGTTTCTCCTTTCACTTCTCTCATTAGATGCATTCATGTTTACAAACCTTTTCCATTTGGATTGACACCTTTATCATTACCAAATGTCCCTCCAGTAACTTTTTAAAAAATTTTAGTTTACTTTGTCTCATATTATACAACAATTCCAGCTGTCCAGTGGTTCATGCTGGCATGAGAGATCATTGTTGTAGTGTCTCCTATAGACAGCACATACTTGGATCTTTTTAGTCTAGTCTAATGATCTCTGCCTTTTGATTAGAATGCTTAATTCATTTGCATTCAATGTTATTGGTAAAGATGGATTTATGTCTGCCATGTTACTTTGTTTCCTATAGTCTAATGTGTTTTTTGTTCCTCTATCCCTCTTTTACTGCTTTATTTTGCATCAGGTGACTATTTCCTAATGGAGCAGTTACTTTCTTTAATGATTTTTGTTCACATTTTCTCCTCCTTTTTTTTAAGTTGAAGTATAATTAACATACAGTGTTATATTTGTTTCAGACATACTATATAATGATTCAGCAATTCTCTACATTATTCAGTGTTCATCATGATAGGTGTACTGTTAACCTCCTTGATCTATTTCACCCATCTGTCCACATCCCGTCTGGCAACCACCAGTTTTTCTCTGTATTTAAGGGTCTATTTTTTTGTCTCTTTTTTTCTTTATTTGTTTTGTTTCTTATATTTCGCATATGAATGAAATCATATGGTATTTGTCTTTGTCTCTCTGACTTATTTCACTTAACATTATACCCTCTAGGTCCATTCATGTTGTTGTGAGTGACAAGATCTCATCCTTTTATATGGCTGAATAATATTCCACTGTATATGTGTACCACATTGTCTTTATTCATCTATGGATGGACACTTGTGTTGCTTCCATATCTTGGCTATTGTAAATAATGATAGGGGTGCATGTATCTTTTTTTTTAAGATATATTTATTTTAGAGAGAGAGAGAGAAAGAGAAAGCATACATGTGTGGGAGGGGCAGAGTGAGAGAGTCTTAAAGCAGACTCCCCGCTGAGCGTGGAGCCTGGTGCTAGGCTTGATCTCAGCACCCATGAGATCATGACCTGAGCAGAAACCAAGAGTTGGATGCTTAACTGACTGAGCCACCCAGGCATCCCTGCATGTATCTTTTTTAAATTAGTGTTTTAATTTTCTTTGGATAAATACTCAGTAGTGGAATTACTGGATCATTCTATTTGTAATTTTTAATCTTAAGAGGAACCTCCTTAATGTTTTATACAGTGGCTGCAACAATATACATTCTCACCATCAGTGTGCAAAGGTTTCTTTTTCTCTACATCCTTGCCAACACTTATTATTTCTTGTCTATTTGATTCAAGCCATTCTAACAAGTGTAAGGTGATATCTCATTGTGGTTTTGATTTGCATTTTCCTAGTGATTAGTAATGTTGAGTATCTTTTCGTGTGTCTATTGGCCATTTGTGTGTCTTTTTTGGAAAAATATCTATTTAGGTGCTCTGCCCGTTTTTAATCAGATTATTTGTTCATTTGTTTTGGTGTTGAGTTGTTTGAGTTCTTTATATATTTTGGATATTAACTCCTTATCAGACATATCATTTGCAAATATCTTTTCCCATTCACTAGGTTGCCTTGTGACTTTGTTGATGGTTTCCTTTGCTGTGTAAAAGCTGTTTCTTTTGGTATAGTCTCAATAGTTTAATTTTGCTTTTTATTTCTGTTGCCTAAGAGACATATTTAGCAAAATTTTGTGATGGCTGATGTCAAAGAAATTACTGCCTGTGTTTTCTTCTAGGAGTTTTATGGCTTCATGTCTCACATTTAGGTCTTTAATCCATTTTGAGTTTATTTTTGTGTATGGTGTAAGATAGTGGTCCAGTTTCATTCTTTTGAATGTCCAGTTTTCCCAGCACCATTTGTTAAAGAGACTGTCTTTTCTCTGCTGTATATTCTTGTCTCCTTTGTCATAGATTAATTTACCGTATAAGCATGAGTTTATTCCTGGGCTCTTTTATTTTGTTTTACTGATCTATTTGTCTATTTTTGTGATAGTACCATACTGTTTTGATTACATAGCTTTGTAGTATAATTTGAAATCTGGAATTATGATACCTCCAGCTTTGTTCTTTCTCAAGGTTGCTCTGGTTATTCAGGACCATTTGTGTTTCCACACAAGTTTTAGTATTATTTGTTCTAGTTCTGTGAAAAATGCTGTTGGTATTTTGGTAGGGATTGCATTGAATCTATAGATTGCTTTGTGTGTTATGGACATTTTAACAATATTGGTTCTTACAATCCATGAGCATAGAATACCTTTCTTTTTATTTGTGTCATCTTTAATTTCTTTCATCAATGTTTTTTAGTTTTCAGAGTACAAGTCTTTCACCTCCTTGGTTAAGTTTATTCATAGGTGGTTTTTGTTTTTGTTTTCACTTTTTTAAAGCATTTTTTTAGTGGTTGCTTTAGGGCTTGCCATAAACATCTTAATTTACTAGACTCAGCTTTAGTTTTATGCTAACTTAATTGCAATGAGATTAAAAACCTCACTCTAATGTAGTTTTATTCCATTTCTCTGCATTTTTGTGGTATAATTGTTATACACATTGTATATATAGATGTTACAAACCCAACAATATATTGTTACAATGATTACTTTATATCTTTTAAAGAAGCTGAAAGAAAGAGAGCAAGTATATACATATTTATAGCTTTTGTTATATTGACCTTGACTTTTCTTTTTTAAGACTATACCAAAAGAAACAGCTTTTACACAGCAAAGGAAACCATCAACAAAATCACAAGGCAACCTAGTGAATGGGAAAAGATATTTGCAAATGATATGTCTGATAAGGAGTTAATATCCAAAATATATAAAGAACTCAAACAACTCAACACCAAAACAAATACGATTTTTAACCTCTACACCCAACGTGGGGCTCAAACTTACAACCTCATCAAGAGTCACATGCTCTACCAACTGAGGGAGCCAGGCACCCCTGACCTTGACCTTCTTATTTATGATTTCTGGTTCTCTTCATTTATTGTCTTTGTGAGTTCGTGTTACCATTCAGAGTAATTTCTTTAGCCCAGTACAGCTTTTCTCCTACCCACCTCCTTTAGCAAATATGTTATATTTCCATGTGTTAGAGGCTCAACAATACATTGTGATTTAATTTTTCGTTAAATTCATTTCATTCATTCATGAAATTTCATTTCACTAAAATTTTTAAAATTTAATAAATCTACCTTGAATTTAAAGCACTTTGTATTTAAAAAAATTTTAATTGCAGCAGTTTGTGAAATAGACATCTGTATGTACTGTATGCTATGCTCTTCAATAGGCTATGTTCTTCTTTGGCTATGTTTTTAAGTAGGTAAATGGATAAACTGTGGTACATCCATACAATGGAATGTGATACTATTGGAATACTATTCAGTGATAGAAATGAACTATCAAGCCATGAAAAGACATGGAGGAATCTTACGTGCACATTGCTAAGTGAAAGAAATCTTAGTATATGAAAGAAGTCATGGCATAGTATGATACTATAATGATGGATACACATCATTATATGTTTGTCCATACCTTTAGAATGTACAACACTGAGAGTGAAGCCTAATGTAAACTATGGACTTTAGTTAATAATTCATCAATTTTGGTTCATTAATTATAAAGACTGTACCACACCAATGCAAGATGTTAATGATAGGGGAAACTGAGGGTGGGAGGGAGAGAGAGTACAGTAGTCCTCCCCACCCCTTCATTCATGGTTTCACTTTCTACAGTTTCAGTTACCTATGGTCAACCACGGTTCAGAAACAGACAATCCTCCTTCTGATATATCTTCAGAAGGTCAGTTGTAGCCTAGCACTGTCACAATGCCTACATCATTCACTTCACTTCATCTCATCACATGGATATTTTATCATCAAATATCATCACAAGAAGAAGGGTGAGTACAGTACAATAAGGTATTTTGAGAGAGAGACCACATTCACATAGCTTTTATTATAATATATTGTAATTGTTAATTTCTTACTGTGTCTAATTTATGAATTAAGTTTTATCATAGGGGTGTATGTATGTATAGGAAAAAACAGTATATACAGGGTTCAGTACTATCTGAGGTTACAGGCATCCACTGTTGGGTCTTGGAACGTATTCTTTGCAGGTAAGGAGAAACTACTGTATATATTGATACTGTACTTTCTGTTCAGTTTCTCTGTAACCCTAAAATGCTCTAAAAAATAAATCTATAAAAAAAAAACCTCTCAGCTAGCAAATTTGTGAGATAGACCTGTATATGTTCTAAGTGTATCATTGTGTTACTGGGTGGAATCAGAGATAACTAGATGTCATTTCAGCAACATTATTCCCTCCACATTCATAATAGATTATTTTTAAAAGATTTTTATTTATCTATTTATTTATTTAGTTTTTATTTATGAGAGAGCGAGAGAGAGCACACGAGCAGGGGAGGGGCAGAGGGAGAAGGAGAGAATCTCAAGCAGACTCTGCACGGAGTGCAGAGCCCAACAGGGGGCTCAATCTCATGACTCTGAGATCATGACCTGAGCTGAAATCTAGAGTTGGACACTTAACCGACTGAGCAACCCAGGCACCGCACACGATAGATTATTTTTAAAATTTTATGCCTTGTAGTAAAGATTTAACATTAGCCCTTCGGTATGTTAATTATATCTCAATAAAACTGTGAGAACAAAAGAATTTAACACCAGTCATTTAAAATGCCTTCTCATACATTCATTTCTCTGTTTTTGTTTTTTTTTTTCTATTTGGTCTGTGTTGTTAATGAATTCAAATTTAAATTCAAGTAAATTTCATGTGATCCTGACAATTATCAGAGGAAAGCATAATGCTCAATCCTTTTTCTTCCCTAGGGAAGGACTTTGAAGCTCCAGTTGCAACTGGTTGAAATACTTTCATTAGATATAAGGTGCAAGATTTGCTAGTTTACCAGCAGCACAAAGAAAAACCTCAAGAACCACATTTTAATTTTCTTCTAAAGGATAGGTGGCATTACAGTTTTGAACTAGAAATAAATTTTGACTCAGATGAAACATCAACAATTTTAGAGTGTAGATTAGTCAGAAAACAAAGAAAATTTGAGAAAGATACCTTTTCTGTTATCAATGTAGAGTACGCCCAAACCTGAATTCTGTGTGCTGATTCTAACTGCAGGTGGTCAAAGCAACAGTCCTCATGTACCTACCCCACACACGTGAAGCAAGCACACTATTTGAAGAAGCTGGACAATTCCTGCTAAAGGGCTTTTCTCTCTGTGGCTAATATCCTCTGAGCTAAAATCAGGTTGGAAAGATAAAAGACCTAGTCTGAGTGCTTTACAACTGTTGGTTTATAAAGAGTTTATAGTATATAATCTCAAAACCTTGGTACAATTAAGTGTCCAAAGTAGTTTCCAAACAGAGAATTGAAAAAGGCAGAAAAGAAGGAAGAAATGACAAGAATTCACCTGTTAAAATGTTACGATGAAAGAAGCCTTCTATATAGCCTGATATCTTAGACCAAAGTGTACTTACACTGTGAATGTCAAAAGAGACTTTTTGGATTTGTCCATTTCTATTGTAATTGACAAATGACTGAATAGAACTCAAAGGGAGGACACCTAAAATTTCACATGCTGGTTGGAGTGCTTGATACGGAAAAAGTTTTCTTGACACAAAATGATTTGGGGGGCTGCATAGGAATCAGTCACCAAGAAAAGGAATCAGTCATCATAGTATTTTTTAGTGTCCAGAATGTTTAGCTTTCTGTGAAGCTGAACACGTACGTAATCACAGGAGACTTCTCATGATGATAACTTATTTAAATCTGCACAGTAATTTCACTGGTACGTTTAGAGCATTTCTTTTGGTTGTTATTGCTGTTCTTATTCATTCGTCTTCGATGATATCCGGCAAATTGTATTTTAGACACGAACAGTAATGGCACCTGCATGTGTTAGTGCAACCGTATGATTAGCGTCTTGTTGTTTGCATAATTTCAGGCAGTTTGATACAATTAGGTATAATCAAAGTGTGTAGGAGTAGAAAATGATTTTCTAGTGTATGTATTACATTGTCTCCTTTTAATCTATGTTTGAATATATGTCCCTAATCTTGTAGAGTTAAAGACATACCTCAATAGAGTTACAGTCTGTTTACTGTGAATTAAAACTGGTGAAGAATACGAGAATTGCTTGTACAGTTTGGTGCCACTTGATTTATACTAAGGTGCCAGCAGTTCTACCACCTTTGATTTTGTGCCATCAGTACAACATCAGCACAGCCAAAAGCAGACAGCATCTTGGTATTACAGGTATCCCCTGATTTTTGAAAGTTTGCATTATGCCACCTTGCATTTATGAAAGACCCACGTTATATTCTTTCCTCACTAACCGAAAGAAAGCCATAGAGGATTTCCACTTTTACATAAAGCAAAAATAGTGTTCAGCATCTGTTTTGCAGCGAACAGCTATACTCCCCAAGTAGGGCGGGCGGCACTGCCAAGCGCTTTCCCCAGGAACTATCCTCGCCATCTCAGTGCGGAGCCGCTATAGCTTTGAACTGTGTCTGTGAGCGTTTGTGCCTTATCTCAATTTATTTTGTGCATCCATTGGCAAGATGTGTTGCAAGGTATCAGAAAAGCCTAAGAGGGTTTTATTGGGTCTGGGAACGCTTAGAACCTTTTTTGTATAAATTAATGGTAATCGTTTCTTCGCTTTACCCCATTTTGCCTAATGGAAGGTTTCATAGGAACGCTCTGCTTTCAGATAATGAGGGATACCTGTATTATGAAAGTCATTTTGACATTGTCGACCCCCCATACAAGTTTTGGGAACCCCTAATGATTCATGGACCATACTTTGAGAACTACAATGATACTTAGAAAAGTTAATCAAATAGACAAAAGAGGGAGGGATGACTTTTGCCGTTACTGTTAATCCGAACACTGCACCGGTTACCAATGCCAGAAGACTCCAACTATATGGAGGATAGCAAAGCTCATCACTGTGCCAGCCCCCAGGAATAGAAGTCCAGACACTCCTGTCTACAGCATCTTCATGTCAGAGTCGCCAAGGAAAACAGAACACAGTCAAGCACTAGATGAAACAATGCTTTTACTCAAGTATAGAAGGGGCAGAACAAGATCAGCTCTAACAGTGTGCTTTGGTCCCCCTGGCCAGCAGGTCCCCTGGCAGCCAGTGCAGGACAAATGGCCTGCACCAACTCCGCGTATGCTGTGGGAGAAGGACGCCGACACCTCCCCTGTGGAGACTGAAATACTGAACGCTAGGGGCACGTCTGAGGGCCTTTGAGGTGCCCACTTCAGCAGAACAAAGGAGCACACAATGAGCCTGAAACAGGGATATATCTTCTTACACAAGGTGATAAGATCAACACAGGCTGTGTGGACTCTTTACCTTGGTAAGGAAGTGTTCCTGCCCACGGCCTGTTCTTATGTGGCTGAGTGGGGTAGAAGGACTGTGGGCATGAGACTGCCTTCCCAAAGGTCATGTCTTCCCTGCTGCTCCTCTTGAGCTAGCCTACGCTCTGTGCTTTACTTTCTTTTCTGTTAAATCGTTTTGTTTTAATGTATTCTGTAATGTTTTCTTGTTGAAATTATTATAAAATGTAATTATATAGATGTTTGCTTTTAAACTTTTTAAATTAGTAGGGAACTAGGCATAAGTTAAATTTTATAACCTAATAGCCATGAATCCAAACTAGTGAGGAAATGCTAGATAGCTATGTACTACGAATGTCCTCGAGACCAAAGAAAGCATAAAATCAAAGCTTCCGGGACATATGCCATTTTTATACACTGGGGAAGCATGTTGTCAGTTTCTGCCACTGCTTCCTCAGTTATTTTCCATCTATTTATAGTCTTCTGCCATTTCAACAAACTATTTGGAATCGATACTGCCTCCTTTTGGTGCTTATTAAACTGATGACTGACATCCTGTTGTAGATTATTAGTAGAAAATCTGATTCTTTTTTTTTTTAAGATTTTATTTATTTGATAGAGACAGTGAGAGAGGGAACACAAGCAGGGGGAGTGGGAGAAGGAGAAGCAGGCTTCTCGCTGAGCAGGGAGCCTGATGCGGGGCTCGATCCCAGGACCGTGGGATCGTGACCTGAGCCGAAGGCAGACGCTTAACGACCGAGCCACCCAGGCGCCCCAAAAATCTGATTCTTATTAGTAAAGAGTCTGATAGATTATCAGTGAAGAGATCTGCTACAGAGTTGGATTAGTCCTACAAGGGAACTATTTCTGTACTTTCCCTGTATCTTGAAAGAGATACTGGCTACCTGACTCTGCTTTTTCAGTTGAGAGCTCCTTCCTCTTTTGGTAGCAACTTTGGTGTTCTCTCTGGAAGGAAGTCCACTATTTCCTTTGGTTGGTTGATTGGCACTGCCCCGTTTTAAGTCCTAGGTAGTATTTTGGGGGAAATTGGAATTGCTTTGTATTAAATGTCCTAATGTGTACAGAGATTAACCCAAAGATTGGGATGACACCAAAATAAAAAGCTTTTGCACAGTAAAGGAAACCATCAACAAAACGAGAAGGCATCCTACTGAATAAGAGAAGATACTTGCAAGTGATATATTCAATAAGGGGTTAATATTCAAAATATATAAATAACTGCTATAACTCAACATCAAATAATCCCATTAAAAGTAGTAAGAGGACATGGATAGATATTTTCCAAAGAAGACATACAGATGGCCAAGAGATACATGAAAACATGCTCAACATCACTAATCATCAAGGAAATGCAAATCAAAACCACAATGAGATATCACCTCGCATCAGTCAAAATAGGTATTATAAAAAAGACAAGAAATAAGTTTGGCAAGGATGTGGAAACAAAGGAACCCTTGTGCACTGCTTATGGGAGTGTAAATTGGTGCAACCACTGTGGAAAACAATATGAAGATTCCTTAAAAATTAAAAAAGAAATATCATATGATCTAATAATTCCACTACTGGTATTTACCCAAAGGAAAAAAAGAACCCACTAATTCAAAAAGATATGTGCGCCCTTATGTTCATGTAGCATTATTTATAATAGCTAAGATATGGAAGCAACCCAAGTGTCCATCAATAGATGAATGGCTGAAGATGGTACAGTATGTATATACATAATGGAATATTACTCAACCATAAAAAGTGAGATCTTGCCATTGTGACAAGATGGGTAGACCTAGAAGTTATTATGCAAGTGAAATAAGTCAGACAGAGAAAAATATATGCCATATGATTTCCCTTATATGTAGAATCTGAAAAACAAATGAGCAAACAAATGGAAATAGACTCATAAATGCAGAGAACAAACTAGTGGTTGCCAGAGGGGAGGGGATGGAGGGAAGGGCTAAATAGGTAAATGGGAGTAAGAGGTACAAACTTTCAGTTATAAATAAGTCACAGAGATGAAAAGTACAGCATTGGGAGTATAGCCAATATTATTGTAATAACGTTGTATGGTGACAGATGGTAACTACACTTACTGTGGTGATCATTGTGTTAATGTATAAAATTGTTGAATCACTATGTTGTGCACCTGAAATGAACATTGTATGCCAACTATACTTCAATACTAGAAACTTTTTTAAAAGCATATAGTGTATAAGAATGGCTTGTAAACTCTAAAATGATATATACCGGAAGGTGCCAGTGAGATCACTTCTAATTTTTAGGTACACATAAGTTCATTCATTTTTCCAGGAACAAAATTTATAAATGTCAGTTTTACTTGGATATTCTGAGTGGTTCCTCTTAATTACACAATACATTGAAAAGTACATTGTAATCTATAAGGGTATATACAAATACTAGTTACTGAAAGTTACCAAAGTAAAAGAGAAAGAGATGAGAGCAGGGGTAAAACACTTGGATGAAGAGGAGACTACCTTAAACAGAAATATGAGGTCAGTATGAATATGAAAGGATGATTTTTATATTTGAGGCTGGATTTCCATCTTTCAGTGTTATACCCTTTTATAAATTGTAACTTTATTCTTGTGCTTTTTTCATCTATAAAGGACTTAGTTTGATATATTGATCTTATTATCGTCAGCATATATTGATCTGTAAGTATATAGATGCAGGTTTAAATGATATCTGTAGTCACTAAAATTCATAGAATTAAAATAACATTTCAGATTAGTCTTCACAAACATTTTGAAGATTATAGATAATCTGTATACTCCCGTGCTTTTTTTAGACAGATAAAATTTTACCTGAGATTCTCAAGCATTTCAGTGCTCATGCCTACAATTTCTATTCACATTTGCACACTGAATGTGAAGGAAACAAAATAACAGCAACATACGTAAGTGGCTTGCTATTAGGAGATAAGCTAGGAAATATAGAACATTATAAAGTGAAAAATAGGTTATCTATATTTCTCCCACCAAGACATTGTCCTACTAACATTTGGTAACTTTTCTTCCAGTTCCATTTTTTTGGCATTTTCCTTAATTTTTTTTCTTTTTTTTTTTTAGATCTAATGTGACACTTTTGTAGGTTATTTTTCATCATTTAAAATTTAGGCAGAACCTGGGGAGCCTGGGTGGCTCAGTCAGTTAAGCGTCTGACTCTTGAGTTTGGCTCAGGTCATGATCTCAGGGTCATGAGGTCAAGCCCCACATCCAGCTCTGGGCTCAGCGGGGAATATGCTTGAGATTCTCTCTCCTTCTCCCTCTGACCCTCCCCTCACTTGCATGTGGGCACATGCTCTCTCTTTATTTGTAAATCTTTTTTTTTAATTTTTTTAATTCTTATGTTAATCCCCATACATTACATCATTAGTTTTAGATGTAGTGGTCCATGATTCATTGTTTGTGCATAACACCCAGTCCTCAATACCCATCACCAGGCTAACCGATCCTCCCACCACCCTCCCCTCTAGAACCCTCAGTTTGTTTTTCAGAGTCCATCGTCTCTCATGGTTCGTCTACTCCTCCGATTTCCCCCCGTTCATTCTTCCCCTCCTGCTACCTTCTTCTTCTTCTTTTTTTTCTTAACATATATTGCATTATTTGTTTCAGAGGTACAGATCTGAGATTCAACAGTCTTGCACAATTCACAGCACTTACCAGAGCACATACCCTCCCCAGTGTCTATCACCCAGTCACCCCCTCCCTCCCACCTCACCCCCCACTCCAGCAACCCTCAGTTTGTTTCCTGAGATGAAGAATTCCTCATATCAGTGAGGTCATATGATACATGTCTTTCTCTGACTTATTTCGCTCAACATAATACCCTCCAGTTCCATCCACGTCATTACAAATGGCAAGATCTCATTCCTTTTGATGGCTGCATAATATTCCATTGTATATATATACCACTTCTTCTTTATCCATTCATCTGTCGATGGACATCTTGGCTCTTTCCACAGTTTGGCTATTGTGGACATTGCTGCTATAAACATCGGGGTGCACGTACCCTTTCGGATCCCTACTTTTGTATCTTTGGGGTAAATACCCAGTAGTGCAATTGCTGGATCATATGGTAGCTCTATTTTCAACTTTTTGAGGAACCTCCATACTGTTTTCCAGAGTGACTGCACCAGCTTGCGTTCCCACCAACAGTGTAGGAGGGTTCCCCTTTCTCCGCATCCCCGCCAACATCTGTCGTTTCCTGACTTGTTAATTTTAGCCACTCTGACTGGTGTGGGGTGGCATCTCATTGAGGTTTTGATTTGGATTTCCCTGATGCTGAGCGATATTGAGCACTTTTTCATGTGTCTGTTGGCCATTTGGATGTCTTCTTTGGAAAAATGTCTGTTCATGTCTTCTGCCCATTTCTTGATTGGATTCTTTGTTCTTTGGGTGTTGAGTTTGAAGAGTTCTTTATAGATTTTGGATACTAGCCCTTTATCTGATATGTCATTTGCAAATATCTTCTCCCATTCTGTTGGTTGTCTTTTGGTTTTGTTGACTGTTTCCTTTGCTTTGCAAAAGCTTTTTATCTTGATGAAGTCCCAAGAGTTCATTTATGCCCTTGCTTCCCTTGCCTTTGGCGATGTTTCTAGGAAGAAGTTGCTGTGGCTGAGGTCGAAGAGGTTGCTGCCTGTGTTCTCCTTTAGGATTTTGATGGACTCCTGTCTCACATTGAGGTCTTTCAACCATTTGGAGTCTATTTTTGTGTGTGGTGTAAGGAAATGGTCCAGTTTCATTCTTCTGCATGTGGCTATCCAATTTTCCCAACACCATTTGTTGAAGAGACTGTCTTTGTTCCATTGGACATTCTTTCCTGCTTTGTCGAAGATTAGTTGACCATAGAGTTGAGGGTCCATTTCTGGGCTCTCTATTCTGTTCCACTGATCTATGTGTTTGTTTTTGTGCCAGTACCATACTGTCTTGATGATGACAGCTTTGTAATAGAGCTGGAAGTCTGGAATTGTGATGCCACCAGCTTTCCTTTTCTTTTTCAACGTTCCTCTGGCTATGCGGGGTCTTTTCTGGTTCCATATGAATTTTAGGATTATTTGTTCCATTTCTTTGAAAAAAGTGGATGGTATTTTGATGGGGATTGCATTGAATGTGTAGATTGCTCTGGGTAGCATTGACATCTTCACAATATTTGTTCTTCCAATCCATGAGCATGGAACGTTTTTCCATTTCTTTGTGCCTTCCTCAATTTCTTTCATGAGTATTTTATAGTTTTCTGAGTACAGATCCTTTGCCTCTTTGGTTAGATTTATGCCTTGGTATCTTATTGTTTTGGGTGCAATTGTAAATGGGATCGACTCCTTAATTTATCTTTCTTCTGTCCTGTTGTTGGTGTATAGGAATGCCACTGATTTCTGTGCATTGATTTTATATCCTGCCACTTTACTGAATTCCTGTATGAGTTCTAGCAGTTTTGGGGTGGAGTCTTTGGGGTTTTCCACATAAAGTATCATATCATCTGCAAAGAGTGAGAGTTTGACTTCTTCTTTGCCGATTTGGATGCCTTTGATTTCTTTTTGTTGTCTGATTGCTGTGGCTAGGACTTCCAATACTATGTTGAATAGCAGTGGTGATAGTGGACATCCCTGCCGCGTTCCTGACCTTAGGGGGAAAGCTCTCAGTTTTTCCCATTGAGAATGATATTTGCTATAGGTTTTTCATAGATGGCTTTTATGATATTGAGGTATGTACCCTCTATGCCTATACTCTGAAGAGTTTTGATCAAGAAAGGATGCTGTACTTTGTCAAATGCTTTTTCTGCATCTATTGAGAGGATCATATGATTCTTGTTCTTTCTTTTGTTGATGAATTGTATCACGTTGATTGATTGCAGATGTTGAACCAACCTTGCAGCCCAGGGATAAATCCCACTTGGTCGTGGTGAATAATCCTTTTAATGTACTGTTGGATCCTATTGGCTAGTATTTTGGTTAGAATTTTTGCATCCATGTTCATCAGGGATATTGGTCTGTAATTCTCCTTTTTGATGGGGTCTTTGTCTCGTTTTGGGATCAAGGTAATGCTGGCCTCATAAAATGAGTTTGGAAGTTTTCCTTCCATTTCTATTTTTTGGAACAGTTTCAGAAGAATAGGTATTAATTCTTCTTGAAATGTTTGGTAGAATTCCCCTGGGAAGCCATCTGGCCTTGGGCTTTTGTTTTTTGGGAGATTTTTGATGACTGCTTCAATTTCCTTAGTGGTTATAGGTCTGTTCAGGTTTTCTATTTCATCCTGGTTCAGTTTTGGTAGTTGATAGATCTCTAGGAATGCCTCCATTTCTTCCAGGTTATCTAATTTGCTGGCATAGAGTTGCTCATAATATGTTCTTATAATTGTTTGTATTTCTTTGGTGTTGGTTGTGATCTCTCCTCTTTCATTCATGATTTTGTTGATTTGGGTCATTTCTCTTTTCTTTTTGGTAAGTCTGGCCAGAGGTTTATCAATCTTGTTAATTCTTTCAAAGAACCAGCTCCTAGTTTCGTTGATCTGTTCTACTGTTCTTTTAGTTTCTATTTCATTGATTTCTGCTCTGATCTTTTTTATTTCTCTTCTCCTGCTGGGCTTAGGCTTTATTTGCTGTTCTTTCTCCAGCTCCTTGAGGTGTAGGGTTAGGTTGTGTACTTGAGACCTTTCTTGTTTCTTGAGAAAGGCTTGTATTGCTATATACTTTCTTCTTAGGACTGCCTTTGCTGCATCCCAAAGATTTTGAATAGTTGTGTTTTCATTTTCATTGGTTTCCATGAATTTTTTTAATTCTTCTTTAATTTCCTGGTTGACCCATTCATTCTTTAGTAGGATGCTCTTTAGCCTCCATGTATTTGAGTTCTTTCCGACTTTCCTCTTGTGATTGAGTTCTAGTTTCAAAGCATTGTGGTCTGAAAATAGGCAGGGAATGATCCCAATCTTTCGGTACCGGTTGAGACCTGATTTATGACCTAGGATGTGATCTATTCTGGAGAATGTTCCATGGGCACTAGAGAAGAATGTGTATTCCGTTGCTTTGGGATGGAATGTTCTGAATATGTCTGTGAAGTCCATTTGGTCCAGTGTGTCATTTAAAGTCTTTATTTCCTTGTTGATCTTTTGCTTAGACGATCTGTCCATTTCAGTGAGGGGGGTGTTAAAGTCCCCCACTATTATTGTATTGTTGTCAATGTGTTTCTTTGCTTTTGTTATTAATTGCCTTATATAATTGGCTGCTCCCATGTTAGGGGCATAGATATTTATAATTGTTAGATTGTCTTGTGGATAGACCCTTTAAGTAGGATATAGTGTCCTTCCTCATCTCTTATTACAGTCTTTGGTTTAAAATCTAATTTGTCTGATATAAGGATTGCCACCCCAGCTTTCTTTTGGTGTCCATTAGCATGGTAAATGGTTTTCCACCCCCTCACTTTCAATCTGGGGGTGTCTTTGGTTCTAAAATGAGTCTCTTGCAGACAGCATATCGATGGGTCTTGTTTTTTAATCCAGTCTGATAGCCTGTGTCTTTTGATTGGGGCATTTAGCCCATTTACATTCAGGGTAACTATTGAAAGATAGGAATTTAGTGCCATTGTATTGCCTGTAAGGTGACTGTTACTGTATATTGTCTGTGTTCCTTTCTGGTCTATGTTGCTTTTAGGCTCTCTCTTTGCTTAGAGGACCCCTTTCAAGATTTCTTGTAGGGCTGGTTTTGTGTTTGGAAATTCCTTTAGTTTTTGTTTGTCCTGGAAGCTTTTTATCTCTCCTTCAATTTTCAATGACAGCCTAGGTGGATAGAGTATTCTTGGCTGACTATTTTTCTCATTTAGTGCTCTGAATATATCCTGCCAGTCCTTTCTGGCCTGCCAGGTCTCTGTGGATAGGTCTGTTGCCAATCTAATGTTTCTACCCTTGTAGGTTACAGATCTCTTCTCCCGAGCTGCTTTCAGGATTTTCTCTTTGTCTATGAGACTCATAAGTTTTACTATTAGATGTATGGTTGTTGACCTATTTTTATTGATTTTGAGAGGAGTTCTCTGTGCTTCCTGTATTTTGATGCCTATTTCCTTCCCTAAATTAGGGAAATTCTCTGCTATAATTTGCTCCATTATACTTTCTGCCCCTCTCTCTCTTTCTTCTTCTTCTGGGACCCCAATTATTCTCATGTTTCATCTTATGGTATCACTTATCTCTCGAATTCTGCCCTCATGATCCAGTAGTTGTTTATCTCTCTTTTTCTCAGCTTCTTTATTTTCCATCATTTGGTCTTCTATATTACTGATTCTCTCTTCTGCCTCATTTATTCTAGCAGTTAGTGCCCCCATATTTGATTGCACCTCATTAATAGCCTTTTTGATTTCAACTTGGTTAGATTTTAGTTCTTTTACTTCTCTAGAAAGGGTTTCTCTAATAACTTCCATGCTTTTCTCAAGCCCAGCTAGTATCTTTAAAGTGATGATCTGAACTGTAGATCTGATATCGTACTAATGTTCGTATTGAGTAGGTCTCTGGCAGTCAGTACTACCTCTTGTTCTTTTTGTTGAGGTGATTTTTTCTGTCTTGTCATTTTGTCCAGAGGAGAATAGATTAATGAGAGAACAAAATGCTAGCAAAGTAACAACGTCCCCAGAAAATATACTCTAAACAAATCAGAAAAGACCTGAAACAGTGGGAAAAGAAAGGGAAAGAGAGAAAAAAGAAAAAGAAAAAGATAAAGATAAAAACAAACAAAAACAGAACAAAAGAAAACAACAACAACAAAAAAACCAGAATGTGATCAAGTATGATCAGGCTGGTATATAGATCAGTGCCACACACTAGATTTTGGGTGTATTTTGATCTGTTAGAAGAAAGTGCCTCCCAAAATTTTAAAGAAAGAAAAACTTATATGTGTACAAAAATAAGGGTTGATATGATGAAGGGATGGAAAATGACTGTAAAGATGGAAATTGTAAAAAATTTTATAAAAGGAATTGATAAGAAGTTGTTTGAAAAAAGAAAGAAGAGGATTTAAAAAAAGAAAAAAGAAAAAAAAGGGAGAGAATGTGATCAGGCGGGGGAGTAGAAAAAAACCATACACTAGAGATTTAGGATATATTTTGATCTGTTTGAAGAAACTATCTCAATATTTTAAAGAGAGAACAACTTATATATATATGCCAAAAATACAGGTAACTACTATGAAGGGATAGAATATGACTCTAAAAATGAAAAATAAAAATGTTTTTTTAAAAAAGGGATTGATAAGATGTTGGTTGAAAAAGGGAAAAAGAAAAATTCAAAAAAAAAAGACAGTTAAAAAAAAATTAACTTTGAAAGACTAAAGAATCATGGTAAAAAAAGCCATGAATTCTATGTGCAGTATTCCCCTAGCGCTGGAGTTCTGCCGTTCTCATTGATCGGTAAACTTGGTCTTGGCTGACTGTTCTCGCTGATCTTCTGGGGGAGGGGCCTGTTGCCGTGGTTTCCAAATGTCTCTGCCGGAGGCGGAAGTGCCCCGCCCTTACCCGGTCCGCACTAAGTGATCTGCTCGTGTTTGCTCTCTGGGGCTTTTGTTCCCTGCGAGCTTTCCGTACAGCTTTGGGGACAGAGAGTGAAAATGGCGGCCTCCCAATCTCCGCCCCGGAGGAGCCGAGAACTCGGGGCCCGCTCCTCAGTGAGCCCCCAGAGAAAAGCCGTCAGTCACTCCCGTCTCCCGTCTCCGGCCACACTCCGTGCTCACCCGGCCTGTGACCGCGCGTTTCTATCTCTGGCACCTGACCCCGGGTGGAGTCTCCAAACCCAGCAGATCCCTGCGGTGCACTCCCGCACCACTCCTCCTGGGGGAGGAAGGGGAGTCTCCCCGGATCTGCCGCTTGTTGGGTCCCTGCTGGAGGAGCAGTGGCCCGACTGTGCCGTGGATCATGGTTTATGTCAACCCCGAGCTGAGAGCCCGCGCCTGGGCTCCGCCTCTGCAGCCGGCTTCCCCGATCCGATACCTGGGAGCTCTGCTGCCCTCAGGCACCCCCGGTCTTTCTGTGACCCCAAGGGTCCTGAGACCACACTGTCCCGGAGGGTTCCACCCCCCGCTTAGCCACCAGAGTGATGTCCCTCAGCGGAGCAGACTTTTAAAAGCTCCGATTTTGTGCTCCGCGGCTCTATCACTTGCCAGAAGCGGCCGACGGAGGCCCCTCCCCCGCCGTCTATCCTCCCGAATATCGCCTCGGATTCACTTCTCCGCACGTCCTACCTTCCAGAAAGTGGTCGCTTTTCTGTTCAGAGAGTTGTTGCTCTTCTTTTCTTCGCTCTCCTGTTGAGTTTGTAGGTGTTCAGAATGGTTTGATCCCTATCCAGCTGAATTCCTGAGAGGAGACGAAATCCAGGTCTCCTACTCCTCCACCATCTTGCTCCGCCCCCCTCCATTTTTTTAAATCTGTTACAACACATACAGTTTGTTATGCAAGAAATGTATTTTCAGTGAAGGAAACTTTTTTTCTTTGATGTTTTGTTTTAGGCATAGTGTAATTTTAGCTTGTCCAGGTGATTTTTTTGTTACAGTGCGAGATAAGATTCTTTTTATTTTTTTCTCTCATGACTATCCAGTTGTTCCAACACTATTAAATTACCTTGGTCCTTGTGCTGAGAAATCAAATGGATATATTTGTATGGGTATGTTTTTGGACTATCCATTCTGTTCCAGTGATCAGTGTGTCTGTTCTTACACCAAAACTTCACAGTCTTAATTACTGTAGCTTTATGGCATGTTTTTTTTAAAGATGTATTTTTATTTTAGAGATGGAGTGGGGGAGGGGCAGAGGGTGTGGAGGATCGATCACGACTTTGAGATCACGACCTGACCTGAAACCAGGAGTTGGATACTTAACCAACTATGCCACTCAGGTGCCCCACTTTATAGCAAGTTTTGCAATCAGGTAGTGTAAGTCCTTCAACTTTGTGTTTTTTCCAAATTGCCTGACTATTCTGGGTCCTTCCATTTCTATTTCCATATGAATTTTAGAATTTGTCAATTTTTAGTTTTCTGAATAACTATTTCTCCTTTATTTTTTAACAGTTTTTAAAATTGTGGTAATATATACATACCATGATATTTATCATCTTAACCATTTGTAAATGTACAACTCAGTGGCATTAATTGCATCCACAGTGCTGTGTACTCATCACTACCAATTATACACAAACGCTTTTCATCATCTCCAACCTTTTATTGTCAACATAAACTGTATTCCCATTAAACAATAGCTCTTCCTTTTCTCCTTCCCCATGCCTTAGTGTAACCTTTATTCTGCTATTTGTCTCTATGATTTGCTTATTCTAGCTACCTCAAATAAGTAAAATCATACAATATTTGTCCTTCTGGGTCTTGTTTATTTTAGTTAGCATAGTATCTTTGAGGTCTGTCCATGTTTTCATTCACCCTTATGGATGAAGAGTATTCCTTTGTGTGTATGTACGCCACAGTTTATTTATCCATTTATTCATTGATGGATGCTTGGGCTGCTTCCATAATTTGACTATTGTAAATAATGCTGCAATAAACATAGGGGCACATATATCCTTTCGAGTTAGTGTTTTTTGTATTCTTTGAATAATTACCCAGTACTGAAATTACTGGATCATGTGGTAGTTCTATTTTTAATTTTTTAAAGAGCCTGCATAATGTCTTCCACTGTGGCTGCACCAGTTTTCATTCCCACCAAAAGTGCAAGAGGGGTCCTTTTTCTCCACATCCTCGCCAACACTTGTTTCTTGTGGGGTTTTTTTAGTTTAGTTTTTTTTTTTTAAAGATTTTATTTATTTATTTGACAGAGAGAGACACAGTGAGAGAGGGAACACAAGCAAGGGGGAGTGGGAGAGGGAGAAGCAGGCTTCCTGTGGAGCAGGGAACCCAATGTGGGACTCGATCCCAGGACCCTGGGACCATGACCTGAGCTGAAGGCAGTTGCTTAACGACTGAGCCACCCAGGCGCCCTCTTGTGTTTTTGATTTTAGTTATTCTGACAGGTGTGAGGTGATATCTCATTGTGGTCTTCATTTGCATTTCCCTGATGATGAGTGATGTTGAGCATCTTTTCATGTGTCAGTTATCTGGATATCTTCTTTGGAGAAATATCTGTTTATGTCTTCTGCCCATTTTTAAACTGGATTTTTTTTTTTTTTTGGTGTTAAGCTGTTTAAGTTCTTTGTATATTTTGGACACTAACCCTTTCTCAGGTATGTCATTTGCAAATATTTTCTCCCATTCAGAGGGTTTTCTTTTTGTTTAGTTGATGGTTCCCTTTGCTGAGCAGGAGCTTTTTATTTTGATGTAGTTCCAGTGGTTTATATTTGCTTTTGTTTCCCTTGCCTCGGGAGACTTATCTAGAAAGACGTTATGGCCAATGTCAGAGAAATTACTGCCTGTGTTCTCCTCTAGGATTTTTATGACTTCAGGTCTCACATTTAGGTCTTTAATCCATTTTGAGTTTATGTTTGTGTATGGTGTAAGAAAGTGGTCCAGTTTCATTCTTTTGAATGTAATTGTCCAGTTTTCCCAACACCATTTGTTGAAGAGACTGTCTTTTTCCCACCATATATTATTTCCTTCTTTGTCAAAGATGAATTGACCATATAATTGTGGGTTTGTTTCTAGGCTTTTTATTCTGTTCTGTTGAACTATGTGTCTATTTTTGTTCCAGTACAATACTGTTTTGATTGCTACAGGTTTTTTTTTTTTTTTTTTAAGATTTTATTTATTTGACAGAAACACAGCGGGAGAGGGAACACAAGCAGGGGGAGTGGGAGAGGGAGAAGCAGGCTTCCCGTGAGCGAAGAGCCCGATGCAGGGCTCGATCCCAAGACCTGGGAACATGACCCAAGCCGAAGGCAGATGCTTAACGACTGAGCCACCAGGCACCCCTGATTGCTACAGTTTTGTAATATGACTTGAAACCTGGAACGGTGATACTTCCAGCTTTGTTTTTCTTTTTCAAGATTGCTTTGGCTATGAGGGATCTTCCATAGTTCCATGGAAATTTTAGATTATTTGTTCTTGTTCTGTGAAAAATGCTGTTAGTATTTTGATAAAGACTACATTAAATGTATAGATTGCTTTGGGTAGTATGGACCTGTGAACAGTGTTTTCTGTTCCAATCCATCAGTATGGCATATCTTTCCATTTGTTTGTGCTGTCTTCAGTTTCTTTCATCAGTGTTTTATAGCCTTTAGAGCACAGGTCTTTCACCTCCTTTGTTAAGTTTATTCCTAGGTATTTGACTATTTTTGGTGCAGTTGTAAGTGGGATTGTTTTCTTAATTTCTCTTTCTTCTGCTTTGTAGTGTATAGAAATGCAGCAGCTTTCTGCACATTGATTTTGTATCATGCGACCTTACTGAATTCGTTCATCAGTTTTAGTAGTTTTTTGGTGGAGTCTTCCTGGTTTTCTATATATGGAATCATCTCATCTGCAAATAGCGAGTTTTACTTCTTCTTTACCAATTTGGATGCCTTTTGTTCCTTTTTCCTTTCTGATTATTATGGCTAGGACTTCCTGTACTATGTTGAATAAAAGGTGAGAGTGGACATCCTTGTCTCATTCCTGACCTTTGGGGAAAAGCTCTTAGTTTTTCACCATTGATTATGATGTTAGCTGTCCAATTAAGAATTTCAATCTCATTGTGATCCCTAAACTCATTGACCCTTCCATGTTCTCTTTTCTTTTTGCTCTTCTCTCTGCCTAGTTTAGATTCATGTTACATTATTTCACTTATTCTTTCTTGATTATGTGCTTAACTCTCTTGTCTATCTGCTTTTCATAGCTTCTCCCTCCTAAAATACTCACCCTGAGTAAACTCTGCTACCTACCTTCCCTGTTTGGACATAGGAGGATAAGCCTTCTAACTTTTGTTTATTTATTTGTTTTTTAATTTTTTTATTAAGTTTATTTATTTAGGTAATCTCTACACCCAACATGGGGCTTGAACTCAGGATCAAGAGTCACATGCTCTTCCAAATGAGTCAACCAGGCACCCCAAGCCTTCTCACTTTTGAAGGATAATTTCACTTGATGTGGAATTCTGGGTTGGTGTTTTTATTTTTGATTCTCCCAACATTTAAAGTATGTCACTCTACTCTCTTCATTCTTGCATGTTTGTTGGTGAAAAATCTGATATAACTAATATCCTTGTTTTGCTATAGGTAAGGTATTCTTTTTCCCTGGCTTCTTCCAAATATTCTCTTTATCCTTGATTTTCTGCAGTTTGAATATGACATGCCTAGATATATATATTTTTTAGTATTTATCCTGCTTCTAATTATCTGCATTTCCTGTCATTAATTTTGGAAAATTCTCAGCTATTATCACTTCAAATATTTCTTCTGTTCTTTTTTTTCTCTTCTTAGCAGTTCTAATACACATATATTATACCTTCTGTAATTGTCTTATAGTTTTTGGACATTCTGTTTCCTTTTTTTTTTTAAAGATTTTATTTATTTATTTGACAGAGAAGACACAGCGAGAGAGGGAATACAAGCAGGGGGAGTGGGAGAGGAAGAAGCAGGCTTCCCGGCCAAGCAGGGAGCATGATTCAGGGCTCGATCCCAGGAGCCTGGGATCATGACCTGAGCCGAAGGCAGACGCTTAACGACCGAGCCACTCAAGTGCCCAATCTGTTTCATTTTTTTAATCCTTTTTTCTCTTTGCATTTTAGTTGGTTAGTTTCTATTGATCTGTTTTCATCTCCTGATTCTTTCCTTGGCCTTGTCCATTCTACTGACAAGCCCATTCATTCTTCATTTCTTTCTTTCTTTCTTTTTTTTTAAGATTTTATTTTTTATTATTTATGAGAGAGAGATAACGAGGGAGGGTATGAGCGGGGCCAGGAGAAGGAGAAACAGGCTCCCCTTTGAGCAGGGAGCCCGATGCGGAGCTTGATCCCAGGGCCTTGGGATCATGACCTGAGCGGAAGGCAGACACTTAACCAACTGAGCCACCCAGGCGCCCCTTTTCTTTGTTTCTTTCACAGTGTTTTTGATTTCTAGAATTTTATAAAATTCTTTCTTAGCATTTCCATCTACCTACTTACATTATCTACCCTTGCATGTTATCTACTTTTTCCATTATGGCTCTTAGCATATTAATTATAGTTATTTAAAATTTCTGATCTAATTATCCCCAAATCCCTGGCATATCTAACTCAAGTTCTGATGCTTGCTTTATCTCTTCACACTGTGCTTTTTTGCCTTTTAGCATGACTTGAAATTTTTTGTTGAAATTCATAGGTTTTGAAATGAGATAGATAAGCCTTTATTATGAGGTTTTATGTTTATTTGGCGGAGAGTTAGGCTGTATTTGCTCTAGCAGTGGTGTCAGAGGTTAAAATTTCCTTCAGTATTTTTGTTTTTGTGTTCCCTATTGTCTTTGGGTATCCTTAGAGATTCCCTAAATAAGTCCTGAGAGTTGCAGTTATTTTAGTTGTAATATCCTGTGATTGTATAGGAGCTCTATTGATATGGTGGTAAAGTATCGGGGCGGGGTGGGGGGGGAGGCATTCTATAGTCCTGTGATTAGGTCTCAGTCTTTTAGTGATCGTGATTTAGGTATTTCTCTTCCTCCACATTGAAGGCTATAGGAGGATGGAGTTATTTTCCTCCCCTTAGGAGGCTAAGGTAAACCTGCCCCCCTCCACCAAGTCAGTTATGCTCTGATAAAATAGCTTCCCTTGAGGGCAGAACTTGTTAAAAAGAACAAAATGCTCTGGGGACATTTTTTATATGGTTCCTTTTCCAGTACCACACCTATAAACATGGAATTTTTCTCTGACCTTCACAGTGGTAGGACTCCTGGAGGTAAACCTCTTTTAAATGTGGAACTCCGGGGCGCCTGGGTGGCTCAGTTGGTTGAGCGACTGCCTTCGGCTCAGGTCATGATCCTGGAGTCCCTGGATGAGTCCCGCATCAGGCTCCCTGCTCTGCGGGGAGCCTGCTTCTCCCTCTGACCCTCCCCCCTCTCATGTGCTCTCTCTCTCTCTCATTCTCTCTGTCTCAAATAAATAAACAAAATCTTAAAATAAATAAATAAATAAATAAATGTGGAACTCCCCCCAAAACAACTGACCCTTTTAGGTATTTTAACCTTCAAGTTTCCCCACACTAAGCCTCCAGCAATTCATCAGTTACAGTTTAAAGTGATTCTTGTAATGTTGACTCTAGCTGCCAGCTTCTGCTAGGCCTTTGTTCCCAGTAAGCTGTGATTCTTTGTATCTGTTTGTTTGTTTCTTCAGTTTTGGGGGCAGCAGTTTACCCTGTCATCTCAATTCTCAGATGTATCAAAGAAGAGTTCTTGATTTTCAGTTTAGTGTTTTTCTTGTGAGGATGGGAGTAAACTTCAAAGCACTTTATATGTCTGACTAGAAACTGCAGAAGTGTACTTGTTGATTTTTCAAAATATCTTGCTGTGATTTTGATTGGAATTGTGCTGAATCTATAGCTCAAATTGGAAAGAATTGACCTGTTAACAATATTGAGTCTTTTAGTCTATGAACATTGTATAGATTTCCATTTATTTAGATCTTTTAAAATTTCTCTGACCAGTATTTTCTAGTTTACAGTATACAAGTCTTACATACACTTTGTTAATTTTATCCTTACATGTTTCACATTTATTGGTGCCATGGTATTTGTTAAATATCAATTTTTAATTGTTTACTGTTGTATATAGAATATAAATGATTTTTGTATATAGACTATGTGTCTTGCAACTTTGTAAAATCATTATTTCTAGTAGTTTTACTTTAGATCTATTAGGATTTTGTATATATAAACATCTTGTTTTCCAAATAAAAACTTCTACTTCTTCCTTTCCAAGTCATATGGTTTTTAAATTAACAGATGTTATTGCTTAGAATAGTTTTAAATTTACAGAAAAATAGAGCAGACAGTACAGAGTTCCCATATTCTTCCCCCACCTGCACAACTTCTGCTATTAACATTTTGCAGTAATGTGGTACACTTGTTACCATCAATGAATCAATACTAGTACATTATTATTAACTGAAGTACATAGTTTACATTAGGGTTCACAATTTGCATCATATAATTCTAAGGGTTTTGACAAATGTTTAATGTCATGTATCCACTATACAGACTAGTTTCACTGCCCTAGAAATCTCCTCTGCTCCTCTTATTCATCCTTTCTTTCCTTCCACTGAACCCCTGGCAGCCATTGATCTTTTTATTGTCTGCATAGTTTTGTATTTTCTAGAATATCATATACTTAGAATTATACAGTATTTGCAGATTTGCTTTTATTTAGCAATACATATTTAAATTTTTTACATGTCTTTTTGTATGTGTGTGTGGGGCTTAATATAGTTCATTCTTTTTATTGCTAAATAATATTTCTTTGGGTATACCACAGTTTATCCTTTCACCTATTGAGTGAGTTCTGAATAAAGCTGCTATGAGATATCCATGTGCAGATTTTTGTATGATCATAACTTTTCTTTTTCTTTCTTTTTTTTTTTAAAGATTTTATTTATTTATTTGAGAGAGAGAATGAGATAGAGCGTGAGAGGGGGGAGGGTCAGAGGGAGAAGCAGACTCCCTGCTGAGCAGGGAGCCCGATGCGGGACTCGATCCTGGGACTCCAGGATCATGACCTGAGCCGAAGGCAGTCGCTTAACCAACTGAGCCACCCAGGCGCCCTGATCATAACTTTTCAACTCAACTGGGTGAATATGTAGGAAAACAATCACTGGATCATGCAGTATCTTAATCTACTCAGCTGCCATAGCAAGATACTACAGACTGGGTGACTTAAACAACAGAAGTGTATCTTAGAGTTCAGGGAGGCCAGAAGTCCAAGATCAAAGTGTGGGAAAATTTAGTTTTTGGTGAGGCCTCTCCTCCTGGTTTGGCTTTGTTGATGTGTCCTCACTTATTCCAGAGAGAGATCTCTGGTGTCTCTTCCTCTTTTTATAAAGACAGTCCTACCAGATTAGAGCTCAACCCTTCTGACCTCAATTAACCTTAATTACCCACCCCCCACTCCAAGGCCCTATCTCCAAATACAGTCAAACTGGGGGATAAGGCTTCAACATATGAATTTTTGGAGGACACAGTTCAGTCTATAACATACAGTAAGAGTTTGTTGGGGTGGGGGGTAGGAGGTGGGGAAAATGGGCAGGGGTGGTCAAAGAGTACAAACTTTCAGTTACAAGATGAATAAGTTTTGGGATGTAATGTACAGCATGGTGACTATAGTTAACAATACTGTATTGTACATTTGAAAGTTGCTAATAGAGTAGATTTTTTTGTTGTTGTATTTTGTTTTTTTTTAAACTTCTCACTACACAAAAAATTTGTAACTAGATGAGGTAATGGTTGCATTAACTAACCTTATTGTGGTGATCATTTTGCAATATATATCAAATCATTATGTTGTACACCTTTAACTTACACAATGTTATATGTTACTTATATCTCAATAAACCTGGAAGGGAAAAAAAGACAATGTTTATCTTTGTAAGAAACTGCCAAACTGTCTTTCGAAGTGACTGTTCTATTTTGCATTTCTACCAGCAATGAATGAGAATACCTGTTGCTCCACATCGTCACCAGATTTAGTTATTATTAGTTTTTGGATTTTAGCCATTTTAATAGATGTGTAGTGGTATCTCATTGTTGTTTCAATTTGCAATTACCTAATGACATATGATAGTAAGTCATCTTTTCATGTGATTATTTGCCACCTGTGTGCCTTCTTTTGTAAGGTGTCTGTTCAGATCTTTTGATCAATCTTCGATATGATTTTTTTTCTTTACCTTGGTGATGTGGTGGATAACATTAACTGATTTTTAAATGTTGAATCAGCTTTGCATTCCTGGTATAAATTCTACTTGGTCATGGTTTATAATTCTTTTTACACATTGTTGGGTTAGATTTGCTAATATTTTGTTTTAGAATTTTACATCTATGTTCATGAGTCATATTAGTCTATAATTTTCTCTTCTTGTAAATTGTATAACTAGTTTTGGTATAAGGGTAATAATGTATAATAGAATGATGTAGGACCTATTCCCTCTGAAACATGTTTAGAGTCTGTCAAAGCAAGGGTACCAGTTTACAAGGTGAACAGAAGATTTTGTTATTTGAAACTTTAAAAATATCATTGAAATAACAGGTGAGACTATCTTTTCAACATTCTATATTGGAGCCCTTCTCAAAGATGAGTTGATTGCTAAGCATGTTTTATTTCTGGGATGTGGATGCCTTTCTGGATGCCTTTTATTTGTTTTTCTTGCCTAATTGCTTTGGCTAGGACTTCCAGTACTATGTTGAATCAAATGGTGGAAGTAGGCATCCCTGTTTTGTTCCTGATCTTAGAGGAAACACTTTCAGCTTTCACCATCAACAGGTGAATGGATAAAGAAAATGTGTGTGTGTGTGGGCGTGTAGTAGAATATTATTCATCCATAAAAGAAGGAAGTTTTGTCATTTGTGACAACATGGATGAACCTGGAGGATATTATGCCTAAGTGAAATAAGCTAGACACAGAAGGACAAGTTTGAGCTCACTTATATGTGAAATCTAAAAAAGTCATATTCATAGAACCAGAGAGTAGAGTGGTGGTTGCCAGGGACTGAGGGCTGAGGAAGGGTGGTCAAAGGATACAAACTTCCAGTTAAAAGATGGGGCTCTAATGTATAGCACTGTGATTATTGTTAATAGTACTGTATTTGCTAAGACAGTAGATCTTAATTTTTCTTACACCACCACCACCACCACAAAAAAGAAAAAAAAAGCTGACTATGTAAGATGATGGATGTGTTTGTTAACTTGATTATGGTAACCATCTCACAGTGTATGCATATATTAACTCATCACATTGTATGTCTTTTAAAAAGTCACATTGTATAACTGAAATATATAACATTTTTATTTGCCAATCATACTTCAATAAAGCTGGGAAAAAAAGAAATACAAGGGAAATCTCAGATATTTGTTTGAATTCCTTACATTCATTCTATGCATTAATATTGTTTTATTTTGATATGATGAGGGAAGCACCATCAGTCTTTAAGATTTTAGGGCTGCTAGTGTTCTTAATCCACATTATATCAGATTTTATTCTTTCTCTTTATAGTCACACTAAATCAGGCATTCATGCTCACAAAACCATTCTTTTGGTTTTCTTTCCTGTTTTTACTCTCTTCCTGAACCTATGATAGTGGATCTCAAACATTCTGTTCTTTGGAACCTTTTATATCCCTAAAAATTAATGGAAAACTTTTATTTAGGCAGGTTATGCCTATTGATATTTGCTGTAATAGATATTAAAATAGAGAAATTTAACAATACTGATTAATTAATTTAAAATGTCAATTATAAGCCCATTATATGTTAATATAACTTGCAATTTTTAATGAAAATTACTTTGTTTCCCACTATGCACTTCTGCATTCTGAAAATACATGGTTGACTATCTAGAATGTATTTAGGAAATGTTTTCTGAATAAATGCCTACCAATTTTTAAAAATCAGAAATATATAGTTTACATGGTTTTTGCTAACAATATATATACAGTTACAAATTTCACTTTTAGTAGAACTTGCTTTGGGAAACAGGTTGTTTATCTCTAAGTGATATTTCAATTAGTAAATCACCTATTACAAAACTTCTTTGATGAAAATGAGCCCTCAGCCTTTGGCATCAGAAGGATTGGAAAGAGTCCAGGGTTCTTTGGCACAGTATTGGCTGTGATTTTGGATAAAGAGGCAGTGGCTTAGTTTCATGTTTAGGTGTCATAAGTAGGCTAGACTTGGGCCCCAGGAAATGCTAGACATACTCATCAGGAGAGGAAGTGAATTGCCAAGTGTGACCTCAGAGAAGTCAGTAGGAGGAGTGCAGTATGAAGGTTTAGTGGAGTCCTTGTTGATTAGAAGAAAGATGAAGACTCCAATAATAGATTCACAATTCTAGATATACATATTACTTAATGCAGGTCTATCTTTATTATATTTTTCAAACCATAATAACAATGATCTTCTATACTTATTGGAAAATATTATATATTTTAATTTTATTTACTTCATACATTTTTGGAGTGCCTACTCTGTTTTAAGCACTGTTTAGGCATTGGGAAAATGATGGTGAACTCAAGATATATAAGATCCTTGCTCTCATGTAGCTTATATTCTATTTGGTAGGAAACATGCAATAGGAAGTGCTGTGAAAAGATGAAGCAGGACAAAGCCATTTTAGAGGATGGTTCTCTGATGCTTTTCTGAGGAAGTGTTATTTGAACTGAGCCTTGAATAATACAAATGGGGAGTCATTAGGGAGAAGGATGTTCCAAACATCAGCAAGTGTAAAAATCCTGAGAAGGAGATACATTTGATGTGTTCAAAAGACAGGAAGAAGGCTTGTTTTCCCACTCAAAACAGTTTATTTCATTTTATGAGATCATAATGCTAGCAGACAAACCACTAAAACATCCCAGTTTTGTGCATTCAATTCTTTTATAAGATCTCTGTAAGAAATGGTCAGATGGACTAACCTGCCGTTCGTGTATTCATTTAGCAGCTCTAATTTCTAAGTATAAATTTATGTGGCATAATACTCTCCTGACTTTCCTCCTGTCTGGGTCTTTGGAGCTCTTACTCCTTTATACTCATTCCCCTTACAGCTTAGTCTTGAGTCTCTTTTATTCTCTCTATGATCTTTTTAAGTGATTTCATCCTTTGCCATCATTTGTCATTTATGTACTAAATACTTGACATATTTACTTGGATATGTCACAGAAATCTGAACATGAACATGCCTAAAACTGAATTCTCATTCCCCCTCCCTACTAAATGTAGGCTCCTTTTGTCTTTCTTATCTCAATATATGAGATACCTCCATTCATGAGTTGCTCAAACCAATCAACATCTAGTCCATCATCAATGTTCTATTAACTTTACCTTTAAAACATATTAAATTCAGCTATTTCCTTTCTATTCCATTTTAACTTTCTTAACCCAAGCCTCCATCTTGTTGGAATGCCCGCAGTTGCCTCCATTATGATTTCTCTGCTTTTGCCTTTTCTGCGCTCCAAACAATTCTCTACCCAGAAAATGAAGTAAGCTTTTAAAAGCATGAATTAGATCATGTCACTTTACTGCTTAAAACCATCTAATGGTACCCTGGTTGTTTGAAGTCAAACTTCTTAACATGGCCCGTAAAGCCCTGATAATTTAGGCTGTATTGTCTAGTCTTGTTTTTCAGCCACACTGGCCTTATATACATCCTAAAACATGCCATGCTTTTTCTTATCTTAAGGCTTAAGCTTTTTGCTATTTTTTTTTTTTAACCTGGATTTCTCTTTTCTCTTTTTTTACCTTCATTACTACAACCTATTCTTCAGGTGTTGACTTAAATGTCAGTTCTATAGAGAGGGGCCTTTCCCTGAATGACAGCCTGGTGTGAATAGAAATATAAGGAACTACCTTCCTTTTAACTCTTCTTAAAACATTCTGTTTTTTTCCTTAATCAAACCTTATCAAACAATCAGTATATTTATTTGTATGTTTATTTGCTTGGTGTCCGTTTTCTCTTTCTAGACTGTAAGTTACATGATAGCAGATCATGTATCTTTGGCTTATCATTCTGTACCTAGCTCCAAGCACAATGTTTGTACATAGTGCTCAAGAAATTCAGTATTTGGTGAGTGGGTGTTAAGAAAATAAGAGCCTGGGGGCGCCTGGGTGGCTCAGTTGGTTAAGCGACTGCCTTTGGCTCAGGTCATGATCCTGGAGTCCTGGGATCGAGTCCCGCGCATCAGGCTCCCTGCTCGGCGGGGAGTCTGCTTCTCCCTCTGACCCTCCCCCCTCTCATGTGCTCTCTCTCATTCTCTCTCTCTCAAATAAATAAATAAAATCTTTAAAAACAAAAGAAGATAAGAGCCTGTACTAGTGGGGGACCATTGAGAATGGGAAGGGAAATAGGAGTAGGAAAGCTCCTGATGAACTCATAGTAAGTTGTTTTGATAGAGCTACTGGAAGGATCCAGGAAATATTTCTGGTGAGTACACTGGCAGCTGTTGTTGTCGTTGTTATATGTGTATGTGTGTTTGTGTGTTTTAATTTGTGGTAGCTACCCAACATGTAGGAATGATACTTATGGAATCTGCCCAGTATGTAGGAACAATATATATCACACATCTCAGTGATGTGTATAGCCTTTCCCAGTACTTGTGAAGAAAGCCACGTGAAGTCAATTCTAAGGATTTAAACACCCCACTCTAGTAGAAAGCCTGGAGAGGTTTCCTTGTAGAAAATCATCCATGACTTTGGAAGGCCACTTATCCATGAATTAGTGAAATAATTACCTTTACCATTGAGCTACAAAAATCTCTTACTGTTTTGAAGTCATAAGATTATGGGCTTTAATGTTTAGTGTAATCATTAATAGCCTTATCAGTTTGAGGAAGTAGCTGGGGAGATAACTATTTACCTACATTAAAACCTTTTTTTTTTTTTTAAGGGAGAAAAAAAGCAGGGAGAAGGATCAGAGAGAGAGGGAGAAGCAGAGAAGCAGACTCTGCTGAGCAGGGAACCCAATGTGGGGCTCCATCCCAGGAGCCGGAGATCATGACCCGAGCCGAAGGCAGACGCTTAACCAACTGAGCCACCCGGGCGCCTCTACCTACATTAAAACTTAAAGCACTGCTGTTCTTCATAGATTTTGTTGAGGTTTTATTGGCCTATTGCAGAGTTCAAAACCCTTTGTTTCTTCTGAGATAGACTGTGGTCACAACCAACAGAGACAAAAACAAGAGCAGGAAATAAGAAGAAACTTGAACTATTTGCTTTGAATTTGGGCTCTAAAAAGAAGCAAAAGTACTGGAAACAAGTGATTGAACTGAAAATTTTTGATTATAATTTTTATTTATTTTGTAAATTTCAGGATTTTATTTATTATGCATCAATTGGTTACATGATGCAATTTTATAATTTTAAATAAGCATGATATGAGCCAGTCTGTATACCCCAAAAGATTAAATTGGAAGGTGTGTAGTCATTTGACCAAATAAGTTATTTTTTATAGGATTCTTATAAATCAACCTCCTAGTACATATCAGAGATTCTGTGGATAAACTATCAGTTCAAATCTACAAACATTCATTGAGTCCCTTTTACGTACTGGTTGCTTTGTTCTAGAAGCTGAACAATATCACTTAAAGCTAGGTATATCTGAAATAGTTGTGACAAATGAGACTGTAGTTATTGGCTGGGGACTTTTATGTATCTGTGTACGTCTCCCATAAGGGGGCAGCAAAGGACCAGCATGATTTTGTTGTGTAGCCTTGCAAGAGATTGGCTCACAGAAAAAACTTAAGTAATGGAAATCTTCCAAGAGTAAGGGAAAACAGAGGGCATCGTTACAGTTTTACTTAGTTTCTAGGTTATCTTTTCTATGGTGTAATATGGTTTTTGTACAACACAGTAGATTATCTCACAAGGACTGTGGTATCAGTGATAGTCTAGTCATTGAATGTTGGCCATGGGGTCAGTTGTTGGAGTTTGAAAGCTAGCAGGGTGACATCAGCAGTGTAACCTGGAAAGACTACTTCACCTTTCTAAGCCTCAACTTCTTCATCTGTTAAAAAAAGAGGGGAAATTTTAGGGAAGAGCAGCGTCTACTTCAAATGGTTTTAATAAATACAGTTGAAATTCTGTATCCTGGAGAGGCTGAAAGATGGAGATAGAAAAAACTAACCCGATAACCTACCAGTCTCAAATGTATGCTATTTGCTTAAAATCCTGTTTAGGGTCTGATGAAGGAAAGTATAGGCCATTACTGTGGTAGTTACTTCTATATTTTTATTTATTTATTTATTTTTATTTATTTATTTATTTTTAAAGATTTTATTTATTTATTTGACACAGAGAGAGAAAGCACAAGTAGGCAGAGAGGCAGGCAGAGAGAGAGGGAGAAGCAGGCTCTCCACAGAGCAGGGAGGCGGACGTGGGGCTCGATCCCAGGACCCAGGGATCATGACCTGAGCCGAAGGCAGCCGCTTAACCGACTGAGCCACCCAGGCGCCCCTACTTCTATATTTTTAAATCAGCATATATTTATGTATCAATTATCATTTATTCATATAATTTCTAAAGCCAATTAAATACATTTAATTTTTTACAAACTGTCAGTTATAAAATAAATCACAAGGATGAAAAGTACAGTATAGGGAACATAGTCAATAATACTGAAATAGCTTTGTATGGTGGCAGATATGTAACTACTTACCGTGGTGAGCACTGCATAGTGTGTGTAACTGCTGAATCACTGTGTTGTACACCTGAAGCTAATATAGTCAACCTATACCTCAATTAAAAATAAAAAAATAAATTAAAAATCTTGTGCTATTTCAATAGGATGTCTTAATTTGGCTACTCCAATTATTTTCTAAGTGAATAAATAAGTGAGCTTGTTTCATCCTCATTTAATTCTCACAAATTTATTGTGATAATTATGTCTCTTATTTCTGACATTTTTCATGTTTTTCATTTGTTAAGCATTCTTGATTATTTCTTTTTTTTCCCCTTTGCCTGTGAAACTTCACTAATTATGGTTCTCTTTTTATCTCTTGTACTTAAATTTTTACTAGCCATATTTGACATATATCTTTTTATCAGTGTTGGGAATTATTGAGTAACTTCCAAGTCTCAAGTCAGACAGTTAGACTACTTTTTTTTTTAATTTCCCCTCTGACATGCCTATATTTTGAGAAATAATAGAAAATTTTAGCCTGAGGTGATTGTTACTTTTTATTTGTTTTTTGTGTATTTTTAAAATGGACCTCAAGTGGTACACAGAAATAGATCATTAATATCTGGTTCTTGACACATTCTCACCCGTTGGCCCATGCAAGGCCCTCATTTATTTTTTACTTATTTTTAATACCAATTAAGCATCCATGAAGTTGCCATCCAATTCAACAGCCTGGATCTTAATATTAACCCATACCTAGCAATATGGTGCAGTCCCCTCTCATTCTTTGCCTACCTGAATTTGGGGCCTGTTCGTTTCTTAAATTTTGCCCATTTTCCCTTTGCTTTACATGGCTGTATTTTATCTCTATGCTTCCTAAAACATAATTTGAAATAGTTGTTTCTAATTTTATTTTTTAAAAAAGAATTGTGTTGTATGTAATCTTCCAGGACTATATGGAATCTTCTGACACTATTCCATTGTATGAATATACCATAGTTTATTTTCCATTCTTCTATTTATAGATATTCCATTCTTCTATTTATAGACATTTAGGTGGTTTTTTTCCAAAGTTTTTTCTACTTTTTGTTGTACTTAAACAGTAATTTCTTTGGGCCAAAGAGTAAAATTGCTGTGAATGTTCAACTCTACAAATAGCACCAAATATTTTCCAAAGTGGTTGTATGAAATGGACTGAATGTTTATGTCCTTCTAAAATTCTTTTGTTGAAATCCTAGTCCCCCATTGTGATGGTGTTAGGAGGTGGGGCCTGTAGGAGATGGTCATGTCATGAGACTGGAACCCTCAAGAATGGAATTAGTGCCCTTATAAAAGAGACTCTAGAGAGCTCTTTCTTCCTATCTGTGCCATGTGAGGGGTCAAGAAAACAACGCTCTCCATTCTGGAGCTTGAACTTGACCATGCTGACTCCCTGATCTTGGACTTCCAGCTTTTAAAACTATAAGAAATAAATTTCTGTTTTTAATAAGCCACCCAGTCCATTGTATTTTGTGATAGCAGTCTGAATCGACTGAGACACCTTCACAATCTATTTTAGCACATTTCCATCACCCCACAAAGAAACCTTGGACTCATTAGCAATCACCCCCCCCATTTGTCCCCAGCCCTCTCGTCCCTCCCATGCAGCCACAAATCTACTTTTGTCAATATATTTGTCTATTGTAGACATTTCATATGAATGGAATCATGAAGTATGTGACCCTCTGTGACTGGCTTCTTTCACTTAGTGTAATGTTTTCAAGGTTCATCCATGTTGTGGGTGTCTGTACTTCATTCCTTTTTATTGCAGAATACTATACTATTTCATTGTATAGACATGCCACACTTTGTTCATCAGCTAATGGACATTTAAGTTGTTTACACTTTTTGTCTATTATGAATAATGTTGCCACGAACATCGATGTAAAATTTTTTGGTGGGCATATGTTTTCATTTCTCTTGGGAACCTAGGGGTGGAATTGCTGAATCATATAGCAATTCTATGTTTAAGATTTTGAGAAACTGCCAGACTGTTTTCCAAAGTGGCTGCACTATTTTACATTCCCACCAGTAGTATATGAGGGTTCCACATTCTCCACATCTTTTAATATTGGTAAAATACACACAACATAAAATTTACCATTTTAAGTGTGTAATTCAGTGGCATTTTGTACATTCACAATGTTGTTGTACAACCATCACCTCTTTTCATTGCCACAACTTTTTTTTTTCACCCCAAACAGAAACTCCATCCTCATTACAATGACTCCATATTTCTCCTTCCCCCTGAGCTCCTGGGAACTTCTATTCTACTTTTTGTCTCTAGTTACCTCATGTGAGTGCAATCCTATAATATTTGTCCTTTGGGGTCTAGCTTATTTCACGTAGCATATGTCTTCAAGGTTCTTCCCTATTGTAACATGGATAAAAATTTCATTACTTTTTAAGGCCAATAATATTCCATTGTGTGTGTATATTACATTTTGTTTATCCTTTCATCCATCAGTGGACACTTGGGTTGTTCCCACCTTTTGGCTATTGTGAATAATATTGCTATGAGCATTGGCTTACAAATACCTGACAGTCCCTGCTTTCAACATTTTGGCTATTGTGATAATATAGTTGACCTTTGAACAATATGAGTTTGAACTGCATCAGTCCACTTATACATGGATTTTTTTCAATATGGTACAGTATTATAAATGTATTTTCTTTATGATTTTCTTAATAACATTTTCTTTTCTCTAACCTACTTTATTATAAGAATATAGTATGTAATACATATAACATACAAAATAAGTGTTAATTGACCGTGTTAGGGGTAAGGTTTATAATCAATAGTAGGCAATTAGTAGTTAAGTTTTGGGGGAGTCAAAAGTTGTTTGTGGCTTTTCACCTAAGGGGTGGGGAGTCTCTAAACCTCCACTTCGTTTAAGGGCAGTTGTATTAAGAAGTAAGTATTTGGTCTTTGTCCTCAGTTTCTGGCATACAGCTCCTAAAACTCTTGGAATCTGCTGAGTGATAAGAGTGTCTTTGTATGGTAATGAGGCGATTGGTTGCTGAGAGCCCCTAGAAAGCTTCAGGATTGGGACTGATCACTAGAAAGAACTAGCCATGATTAGAGGTTGGAACTTTCAGTCCCACTCCTTATCCTTCAGGCAGGGGTAGGAATTGGAGATTGAGTCAGTTGCCAATGATTTAATCAGTCATGTTTACATAATGAAACCTCCATAAAAACTCCTAAATGACAGCGTTCAGAGAGCTTCCCATTGGTGGATGCATACATCCAGGTACTGGGAAGATGATGCACTCAGAAAGGGCATGGAAGCTCTGCTTCTCTCCCCCCATACCTTGCCTATGCATCCCTTTATAACGAACTGGTAATAGTAAATAAAATGCTTTCCTGAGTTTTGTGACTTGTTCTAGCAAATGATAGAACCTGAGGAGGAGGTTGTGAGAATCCCCCTAAATTTATAGCTAGTCCTTAGAAGTACTGGCGACAACCTGGGACTTGTGACTGTCACCTGGAGTGGGGACCTGTGGGCCTGAGCCCTTAACTTGTGGAGTCTGAGAACTCCACGTAGATAATGTCAGAATTGAATTGAATTGTAGGACACCCTGCTGATGCCTGAGAGAGAAATGGTATTGGGAAAGACACGGAATACTTGGTGTCAGAAGTGTTATGAGTAAAAACAGTTCAGGTATATACCTGGAAATGGGACTGCTGTATCATATGGCTTAACTTTTTGAGGCACCACCAAACTCTTTCTTATAGCAATTGAACCATTTACATTCCCAATGGCGATAGAAGGTTCCAATTTGTCTACATCCTCACCAACACTTGTTATTTTTCCTTGTATTGATAATAGCCATCCTGTTGGGTGTGAGGTGGCGTCTCATTGTGGTTTTGATTTACATTTCCCTAATGGGTAGTTGATGTTGAGCATCTTATGGTGTGCTTATTGGTCATTCATATATCTTCTTTAGAGAAATATCTATTCAGGTCCTTTGTCCAGTTTTGAGTTGAGTTGTTTGGGTTTTTGTTGTTGTTGAGTTGTAGGGATTCTTTCCATATTTTGGATATTAACCCCTTATCAAATATGTGCTTTGCAAATATTTTCTCGCATTTTATTGATTGTCTTTTTACTATCTTGATAGTGTCCTCTGATGTATAAAAGTTTTTAATTTTAATGAAGTTCAATTTATCCATTTTTTCCTTTGGTTGCTTGTGCTTTCAGTGTCATATCTAAGAAACCATTACCTAATTTGAGGTCATAAAGGTTTATTCCTACACTTTTTTAGGAGTTACAAAATTCATAAAACACAAAGTTATGAAATATATAAATTTTAGCTATTAAAGTCTGACTCACTTTGAATTAATTTTTTATATACAACCAACTTTACTTGTTTATATGTGAATATCCAGTTTGCCAAGCACCATTTATTAAAAGGATTATTCTTTCTCCCATTGTATGAGTTTATTTCTGGACTCTGAATTCTGTATCATTGATCTATGTATCTATCCTTTTGCTAGTATCACACAGTCTCGATACTGTAGCTTTGTAGTATTTTTGAAACCAGGAAGTATGAGTCCTCCAACTTTGTTCTTCCTTTTCAACACTGGTTTGGTTATTCTAGGTTCCTTGCATTTCTATATGAATTCTAAGATCAGTTTCTCAGTTTCTACAAGGAAGCTAGATGGAATTTTGTTTGCATTGAATCTATAGATCAATTTGGGAGTGTTCCCATCTTAACAATATTAAGTTGTCTAATCTATGAAACAGAATGTCTTTTCATTTATTTATGTCTTTTTTTTACAAGCATACCTCATTTTATTGCACTTCACAGATACTGCGTGTTTTATAAATTGAAGGTTTGTGGCAATCCTACATTGAGCAAGGCTATTGTTACCATTTTCTTCTCTTCTCTTTCATCTCATCCCTTCTCTTCTCTCCTCTCCTCTCCTCTTCTCTTTCCTTTTCTTCTCTTCTCCTTTTCTTTACTTCTCTTCTCCTTTTCTTTCCTTCTCCTTTTCTTTTCCTCTCTTTCCCTCTCTTTTCTTTTCCTCTCTTTTCTTTTCTTTTCTCCTCCAGAGTAGCAGGGAACACTTGGTTATTTTCAGCACTGTACTTGGGCCTGCCAAAGCACTTGGTGTAGGGTCAGAGCTCAGGGCATAGTTGCTGAATGATATTGGCACCATTTTTCCAATAGCATTTGCTCATTTTGAATCTCTGTGTCACATTTTGGTAATTCTCACAAGATTTCAAACATTTTCTTTATTATGTTGAATTACTGCAATCTTATAATAAAACAAATGGATAAAGAGTTGCTTGTTAGGTATGATCAATGAAAGTAGTTTCTTGAGATGGAATCTATTCCTGGTGAGGATGTTGTGAAGACTGTTGAAATGACAACAAAGGATTTAGAATGTTACCTAAACTTAGTTTATAAGGCAGCAGCAGGATTTGAGAAGACTGACTACAATTTTGGAAGAAGTTCTACTGTGGATAAAATGCTATCAAACGTCATTGCATGCTACAGAGAAATCATTTTTGAAAGGAAGAGTCAATCAATGTGGCAAACTTCATTGTTGTGTTATTTTAAGAAATGGCCACAGCCACCCCAGCCTTCAGCAACTACCACCCTGATCAGTCAGCAGTCATCAACATGGAGGCAGGACTCTCCACCAACAAAAAGATTATAACTTGCTGAAAGCAAGTTGGTCGATTGTTAGCATTTGGTGAGCAGTTCTTAACCATGGTTAAGAAATGATGGTTAGCATTTCTTATCAGTAAAGTATTTTTAAGTTAATGTATGTACATTGTTTTTTTTAAACTTAATGTTATTGCACAGTTAATAGACTACAGTATAGTATAAACATAGTTTCATATGCACTGGGAAACCAAAACATTCATTTGACTTGCTTTATTTTGCAATGATCTAGAACTGAAGCCTCAGTATCTCTGGGGTATGCTTGTATTTACACCTTTGCTTAGGTCTTCAATAATGTTTTGTAGTTTTCAGTGTACAAGTCTTCTACTTATTTTGTTAAATTTTATCCTAAATATTTTATTCTTTTTGATGCTATTGTAAGTAGAATAGTGTCTAAATTTCATTTTTGGATTGTTCATTGCTTGTGTACAGAAATACAATTAATTTTTGTATATTGATCATGTATCCTGCAATCTTGCTGGAGTTGCTTATTAGCTCTAATAATTCTCTTGTGGGTTCATCAGAATTTTCTACATACAAGATCATATTATCTGCAAATACAGTTTCAATTCTTTCCTATCTGGATGCCATTTATTTATTTATTTATTTATTTATTTATTTATTTATTTATTTTTCTTGCTTAAATGCCCTGGCCAGAACCTCCAGTAGGATGTTGAATAGAAGTGGCGGCAGCAGATATCCTTGTCTTGCTCTTGATGTTTGAGGCAAAGCTTTCAGTATTGCACCATTAACTATTTTTACTTGATTTGTTAGCTTTGGGTTTTCCATATGTGACCTTTGTTAGGTGGAGAAAGTTCCTTCCGTTCCTAGTTTAAGTGTCTTTATCATGAAAGTTTGTAAAATATTTTATTCTTGGGACTTACAGCACTATTTTAAGCAAGAATTTAGACAAGCTGTGTCTCTAATAAGAAATATTATCAAAGCTTCGAGACTTCTGTAGTTTTCAAGCCATATTCAGAATAGAAAGCCATTTCTTAATTAAGGTAAGAAGGAGAATCATTGCTCAGGTGTTGCCAAACAGTGCCTCTGTCTCCAGTTTGTCAGTACCCTGGAAAGCCAATTTTTGTTTAGCTTGTCTGCCTGCCTATATCCTGCCCGTCATGGATGGGAGGGATTTATCTTTTTTGTTTATGTATGTATTTCCAGGGCCTTCAAGAGTATCTGGCACATAGGAGATACTTAGTAAATATTTGTGAAGTGAATAAATTATGAAATACATACTTACAAATTTTTTTAAATTAAGAATTGCATAATAATAAAAATACTTGATATTCATTATATGACAGGCACTTACATTTTTGAAAAGCAACAGGATGTAAATAACTATAGGCAATGCATTTGCAGATAATCTTCAGATTTGTGTCAGAACTTCCTTGTAGTGGTGGTGAGGTGGCAGCATGAAGATTCACAGTACACATAGATAAAAACAAGTCACTCAGGGAAAGTCCTGAAAATGGAGAATTGATTTATTCCTCCCTCCCCACTTTTCCTTTCTTCCTTCCTTCCTTGCCCAGCTTATGTCAGGGACCTCCTGGAACCTGCTCTAGTTCTATGGCCAGCCTCCTTTCTGAGGCGTCAGTGCCCATACCAGGGGTTTTGGATATCATCCCTGAATTAATCATAATTTACCATGTTTTTGGTGAAATTTCATCTGTTTATTGGAAAGTATTTTTCTATTAAATATATATTTAAAAGTCTCTTCTGGCTTCTCTGAAATTTTAGATCTTGAGGAATCCATGTCTTTTCATGGAAAATTGTTCTCTGAAAGTATCACCACCATTAGCGTAATAATATATAACTTTTTTTAATATATATAAAATTCAGTTTATACTAGAACATAGAATTTATTTCCTTCTCAGTAGAGAAGGCATTTGGGCGGAATTGACTGTTTTTATGTCACTTTATATTTCAGACATTCAATGAATTTCTCTTTAAATATGATTTTTTTTTTTTTGCTGTAATAGTAATTACAGATCACCATCCCCCAGTACAGCTTTATCTTATACTTCTTTATTTTCTTTCCTCACTTACCTCTTTCTAATACACCCACATGTGTTTTTCTGCAATGTCTTTCATATTTTCCCAGTCTCAACTAGAATTTCATATTTCACATTATATGGTTAATTTTGTAAAATCTAACCTTTTACATTTGTCTTCATTCTAGCTACCAGCTTTCATCTGTTTTAATAAGCAGCTTAGCTATAAGGCTTATTAAGGAAAGAAAGAAAGAAACCTGCAAAATTTTATTAACCTAATCTCCAGGATTTGTTCTTGGTTTCTTCGTTTGGTTGCTTTTAACATATTTATGAAATGGCTATGAACTCTTTTTTTTTAAGTAGGCTCCGTGCCCAGCGTGGAGCCCAACGTGGGGCTTGAACTTACCACCCTGAGATCAAGACCTGAGCTGAAATCAAGAGTTGAACACCCAGGCACCCCTGGCTGTGAACTTTTTATTGCAAATTTCCAAGTTGCGTCTTTTTGGCCCCAAGAGGATAATTTTTCTTCAATTCTTACAAGGTCAGATCTGTTGCCGCCACAGTTTAAAATAACTCTAGGGTCTAGGTCAGCCTGCTTCTACTACAGCAATGATGTTCTTTCCCTCCGTTAATTAACTTAGATGAGAGGAAGGCAAGTGCCTGCCTATTGACTTTACCATAAAATATGTTTATACTGCATGATTTCCTCTTATCTTCATTTCCATTTCTATCACTCTAGTCTAAGCCACCAAAATGTCTTACCTAGTCTCTCTGCTTCTATTCCTTTTCCCCAAAGCAGCAGAGCGATGTTTTAGAACATTAACCAGAGCCAAAATCCACCAGTCTGGTCTGTAAGGCACTACACGATCTGGCCTTCCCTAAATTCTTTCTTATGCTCTTTAAGCTCCAGCAACACCCTCTTTTCTTTTATGATAATCCTCCAAGCTTCTTTCTGTCTCAAAACCATTCTGTGTGCTATTCCTCTGCTTCTAACTCTGTTTTCTACATCTGTGCATGGTCAGTCTTCCTGGCTTTCAAGTCTTAGCTCAAAGGTCACATCTTCGAAGACTTCTCAGTTTCAAGTAGCCTCCCACCCCTAACCCAGAAATCTTCTTCATCAAATTGCCCTGTTTTATTTTCTTCTCACTGCTTAAGACTGTATTACAATTGCCCTTTTGCTTTATTTAATAATGGTTCACTAAATTAGATGTAAGTTCTATAAAATTAGAGAGATTTTCTACTTTTCTTGGCAGCTGTTTGCCTAGCACTTGACCGTGTTTACTATACAATAGGTATATGATAAATATTTGTTGAATTAATGAATTAATTTCAGTGTTGTTAGTTTATGCTCCAGCCACTTTGGCAAGCGAGTGTTTATTGTCTTTATACAAATTTGTACAAATTTAAGTTGCTTCCAATTAAGTTTAGGCCAAGAAGTATCCGTGTCCCCCCAAAGACTAGCCCCTTTTCAAGCAGGATGTGAGGAATATCCTGCTTTACTTTAGGATTAAGATGCTGCACCACAATTATCTAAGGAAAGTGGCTGAGTCTAGCTACTGAATAATAGTTCTTCTTAGGAAAATTTTAGACACGTATTTTATTTCTGTAGTTGCTGACAAGTGTTTTGTTTTACAGAATAAAAGGCATCTTGCCTGGAGTAAATGCAAAGGGACTTGTCTTTGTAGCGTTTTCTTTCTGTTTTGGAAAGCATTTCTTTTTAGCTACTCTGTGTCATGGTAATGTTGAATTCTCTGTTGAAAAGTCTAGGGCTCTTGGTTTCCTTGATGTTCCTAGGCTTTGAGGTTTTGTTTAAGATTTGTGTTTTTGGAAGGAACATTTCCATGGTTACACCCGTTCCTTCTACCATTCTTGAAAAAAAAAAATGACAAGTAGAGTAATCTGATTCCTGGATTACTACACAGATGTCTTTTGTATCTGCCTACATATGAAACTCTTGGGCAAGTTTCATTTCCGTGCATTTATTCCCTTGAACGCTTTTATAAAATGAAGCATGTTTTAAGATTAGGAATAAATGACTTGGTTTGGCAAATTAAACAGGGTATGGCCTATGTTATGTTAATGGTTTGGACTCAATGTCAGCTGAGTTTGGAGGTACAGTATATGAAGGGAGAGACTGGGTCAGGGGCCAGACTAAATAGGAGCTTTGGGCGGTAATCACACACATGTGTGAGGATGCAATACTACAGTCGGAAAGACTATTGTGTTCAAATATAGTGTTTGGTTTTTTAAATGTAAAGCTTCATGTCGGAGTTATTATAATAAACATATGCACTTTTACTGATATGGAGCAGTAACACTCCCTTTTCCTGGGAACAATTTGTATGCTTACTGCCACTCCACTGAAGCCTCGTCTAATGACATGTACAATCTAGCACTTTTCAGAGCACTGCAAAGCATTTGCACAGACTTGTTTGAATTTACACTCATGAGATAATTTCGAGTAAGATGGGGGAGCAAGAGAAGGACCTCCTCCTCCGAATTAAAGCAAATTTAAATTACAAAAAAGTTGTGTAGCTTTTTTTTTTTAAAAGTGAAAGTAGTGATTAATTTATACTACATTTCTCAATGAGTATATGAAAAATTTAATTTGAATATTAACTATTGGTATGCAGACAGCTTGGCTGGAGGTTTATTTTCAAGTATTTAAAATGACTTTTAGGGGTGCCTGGGTGGCTCAGCGGATTAAGCATCTGCCTTTGATCAGGTCATGATCCCAGGGTCCTGGGATGGAGCCCTGTGTTGGGCTCCCTGCTCAGTGGGAGTCAGTGGGGAGTCTGCTTCTCCCTCTGCCCCTTCCCCCTCCCTCCCCCCTGCTCCGCTCGTGCTCTCTCTCTCCTCTCTCAAATAAATAAATAAAATCTTTAAAAAAATTTTTGAAATGACTTTTATAACCTGGTATCTCTCCATTTTGCTTGAACTTTAGATCCTATCTCTTTTCCTCCTGAGGGATCACCTCTTATATTCTGGTATCTCCTGTATTTTGGTATCTCCTTTCCTACCCCATCTTAATTCAATTATAAATTATCACTAGTGTATAATTATTATTGGTTTATAAATGATTGTAGTTTAGACATAAAATCATACTAAAAGGGGAAAAGCTCTATAATTTTAACATCTAGAGATATTTTATGAGCATATTAGCATATATGTTATAATTTCTTTTTTTTTCCAAAAGGAGATCACATTATGCAGATTAGCGTATGACTTGCTTTTGTATATATCTTGAATTTCAATTATAGTATTTATAGATAGTCTTCATTATTTGCAATTTTGGTTTTATCTATGGCCATCCTTATAGCTACAATATGTTGTGCTTCCTTGAATAAATATTTCAGTAGAAAATTTCTAGAATTGAGGGGCGCCTGGGTGACTCAGTCGTTAAGCGTCTGCCTTCGGCTCAGGTCATGATCCCGGGGTCCTGGGATCGAGTTCCGCATCGGGCTCTCTGCTCGGCAGGAAGCCTGCTTCTCCCTCTCCCACTCCCCCTGCTTGTGTTCCCTCTCTCGCTGTGTCTCTCTCTGTCAAATAAATAAATAAAATCTTAAAAAAAAAAAAAAATTCTAGAGTTGAAACTGTGAGATCAAACAGGTATGAACATTTAAATTTAATAAATACCAATAATTATCTTGAGAAGTATACCAATTTATATTCCCAACAAAATGTAAGAGAGTGATTTTTTTCCTATATATTCTTACTAGCTCAGGGCATTATCAATTTTTTTTTTAAATCTTTGCTGGTCTGATGGGTTTCAGGACATACAACCTTGGCACATTGACTATATTAAGCTGAAGGAGTTTGAGAAAATGGCAGAGCAGGAAGGTCATGCTGACATCCTCCTACCCTTCCCTCCTGAAGCAATCATAAAACCCTCATGTGAGAAGTGCCCTTGCCTTACCTGGAGGAAAGAAGCATCTTCATCTCTGAAGACAAGGGACTGCCTAGAACAAACAGGCCTTGCTAAGTTTCCCCCAGTTTACTATACTTATAATCTTTACCCTATCATATCTTCCCATGACTCTCCACTCTTCATCGAACCTAGCATAAAAACACACAGGCTTACCCATTCCTTTGGGTCTTCATTTCCTTTTGTGGCTCCCAAGTCACATGGAATTTATATTAAATAAATTTACATGTTTTTCTCCTGTTAATCTGTCTTTGCCAATTTAATTTTCAGACCCAGACAGGGACCATAAGAAGGTCAAAGAAAACTTTATTTTCCCGTGCAAACAGTATAACCATATATCTTATTGTTCTTTTATTTTGCTTTTCTATTAGTAGTTTATACATTTTTTCATATAATTATTTACCAATGTCATTTCTACTTATTCAAGCTTCCTGTTCACATACTTTGCCCTTTTTAAAAGATGCTTTGTTTTTTCTTATTAATTTGTAATAACTGCTTTTGCAAATATTACAGATCTTTCCCCTTGCATTTAATGAATGCTTATGCTAGGCTCTGTGCTAAATACTTTACATACATTATCCCATTTGAGCCTCACATCAGTCTTGCGGAATATTGGTATTATTCTCACTTTTCATACAAGGAAGACTGGAGTTCAGAGAGATTAAGTAATTTACCCAAATTCATACAGTTAGTTTTAGAGCTGGCATTCAAGCAGGCTTCATTGACAACCAAAAGCACATCACAAGCTACGATAATACATTACGTTCCAGATTGTCTTTTATCTTTTAACTTTATGGAGGGTTTTGTTTGTTGTGCTCTGAGGAAGCTTCAGATTATTTAGTCAAATTCCCTTGTGGCTTCTGGGTTTCCTGCTGTGCCTATAAAACATTTCCCTGCTCCAACATATATATAAAAACATTTAACAGTTTATTTCTTGTAACACTTTTATATTTCAGGTTTTTAAAAAAGATTTTATTTTTCTATTTAGGGGGAAGAGAGAGAGAGCACTTGTGTGTGAGCTGAGTGGGGAGGGGAAAGGGGGAGGGAGAGAATCTCAAGCAGACTCTGCGCTGAACACAGAGCCTGATGCGGGACTTGATCTCACAACCCTGAGATCATGAGCTGAGCCGAAACCAAGAGTCAGGCACTCAGTTTTTTAAAAGTCCTTGGCCCCAATGAATGATAGAGGCTGTGTAGCTGTTACTATCATCAATGGTGCTCAATATGAAAAAGCCAGAAAAAAAAAAACAAAGAACCAGTTTTTGGGTTGTGGTCTGTCTTGTCCTATGGAAAATCCTGACTTTGGCTTCTCATATCTGTGCCAGAGTTTATAGTATTAAGCTGGCACTCTGTAGATCAGGTACTTGGAAAATGTCTGGTGTGCCAGGAGGAAAAAGGACAAATCTCTCTAAGGGAGTCATTTGGGCTCTTGAGTTGGTTAAAGCAGAAAAGAAAGGTAGAAGAAAGGGAAAGCTAAGCATCAAGCATAGTGTTTTCTACACACATTCTTCAGAATGAAGACTGCATAGGAAAGACTGGCAGAAGGGGAGGAGGTGAGGAATGTTGGTCCCAGGAGAGAATGATGACCAGCATCAAGTTTAATCAAAGTTGAATTCAAGGACAAGTCACTAATAAAATAAGTCAACTGGGGCAGCAAGGTGACCAGAAAGGACCAGAAGATACCATGGACCTGAAAGAGGTCATCCTGCCCATCTCTGGGAGGAATCACATCTCTCAATCTCATCTTCTTCTTCTTTTTTTTTTTTTGTGGAAGCTCTCCATGGAAGTAAACAACCTCTCAATTTTCTTCACAAAGCAAACTTGCTGTCACTCCAGTTACATGCCTTACACTTGCATCAGCTTAAATAGCACTAATTCTTTAAAAATACAGAAATTGGTATTGTTAGAGCAATTTGTTCTCAAGGACAAAGGCCACTGCAGGCTAACATTATCTCAATTTTTTCCATGGCCCTTTCATCAAAAATAATGATAACATTTCAAATTGATTACAGTGTGCTCAATGAGATATTCACAGTGCAGATTATCAAAAGTGGAGAGACCTAGATTATAAACTAGTTGATGGGCAAGATTAACTGGATGCACTTTGACCCACCTTTTAAAAGAAAAAGACCTCTCTACATTTCAAAGAAAAGGGCATCATTTGTTTGCATCCTAATGGCACTTTTAAATTTAGAATGCTGAACTCAGCCACATACACAGGACCCAGACAATCATTGGGAAGAGAAGATAGGCTGGACTTATATTTATAAATGCCCATGGTGACAGTAAATGGACAAAAATCCACATGGGTGAAGGAGGAGATCTAACCATGCTACATTTGTGAGGTTTTCATTTGAATAAGGAATCAATCTACATCTTTGTAATATTGAGTCAACTGTCTTTAGGACTGAAGTGCTAGGTCTTGCTTCCATGGCCCAGTCACCAGAAAGTGAGGCAAGAGACGATTAATTAGATCTTCCTATAGCACCCTGCACTTCTCTTTTATTTCATTCAGTATTCTTGTATAACTTTAATATATATTTTCCCCAGTAGGACCTGTTTTGTGTGAGGATTCTTAGTGCCTAACACAATGCCTAGTACGAACTAGGTGTTTAATAGATCTTAAGAGAAGAAGGGAAAGAAAAAGAGGAGGAAATTCCATTCAAGACTGCTACCCAGGAATGTGGATTTTTCTTTCTCTCCATTTACTTAGGAGCTGTATTAGTAGTACCCAGTATTGAAACTGGGCTAAGATCCTGAATGCCCTGTCTCTAAATGCTATGTGGTGGGGGTTGGGAGGGATGGGGTGCTGGTGATAGACATTGGGGAGGGTATGTGCTATGGTGAGCGCTGTGAATTGTGTAAGACTGTTGAATCACAGACCTGTACCTCTGAAACAATACATTATAAGTCATATTGTTTATTAATCATGTTATTTATTGTTATTAATAATGTCATTTATCATTATAGGAATCAAGTGTACAGGTTCAGCTTTATCCTGTAACGAGTATTGCTTATCCTATGGGTTCAAAACTACCACCTAATTGTGACCCTGGCCTCCTACCAAAATAGAGCTAACTAGACCACAAGTTGTATTACCTCTAGATACCACTTGCTTTATTTGCATGTGATTTTTCTCACTACAATTTTTTTTTAAGATTTTATTTATCTATTTGACAGAGAGAGAGAGCTAGAGAGAGAGAGCAGGAACACAAGCAGGGGGAGTGGGAGAGGGAGAAGCAGGCTTCCCGCGGAGCAGGGAGCCTGGTGTGGGGCTCGATCCCAGGACCCTGGGAGCATGACCTGAGCCGAAGACAGACGCTCAACGACTGATCCACCCAGGCACCCCTCACTACGATGTCTTTACAAAAAATGGAGGTATCATTGCTACAGCAACAAGGAATGGTGTACATGAAGCTGAACCTTTACTAAAATTTTAACTCTCCCTGTCTGAACTCCCACTGACTCCTGGCTTATCCTCGTCTTGTGGCCAGATGACAAACATCACGGAGTTCACACTTCTGTTTCTCTGTTTCCTCTGTTTACTCCCACAGTCATGGTAACCTATTCACTTTCTCCTAAATTGACTAACAATGAATTTATTTCTTCTAACTAATCTTGATACTTTTTCCTTGTCCAATTCAACAATTCCCCTTTGTGCTGAGTACTACCTGCTCAGCATAGTTCATGGTAGGCTATGCCGTGTTTACCTTATCTTCCACTACTGTTAACATTTAGTTATTTACCATTTTTTTGCCATTACAAATGTTGTTTCTGGAACATTTTTTATGGACTAAGTTTTTCTGAAGTGCAAGTTTTAAAAATAAGTATATAATGTTAACTTCCCTTTCAAAAAGGCTGTTCCCAGTCCATACCATCACTGAGCCTCAATTAGGTCATTTATTTCCTTATATTTTTGCTAACTGAGATATTATTCATCTTTTAAATTATAAATCTGGGAAAACTTAAAACTATAACTCATTAATTCACATGTCTGCAATTGTTAGAGAATCCAAGCATAAAACATATAAATATGTTTATATTTATTTTTCACGGAGTTAGGCATTTGTATCTTTAACACACTTTAAAATGCGTTAGTATTGGTGCAAGAAAAGACAGAAAGCTCAATGGGACAAAAGAGTTTAGAAATACACCCTTTTATATGCAGGTGTATTATGTAAAGCCAGTGGTGAAAGAGTACTTTATTCCTGGTATTGAACAACTGGCTATCAAATTCTAAATACATTAAGAACAAAATGTCAAACAATATTCTAAAAATTAGTGATTTATATTAAAATATTTTAAAATTTTAATTTGATATTTTTAAAAATTGAAATATATTTGACATATAACATTGTGTAAGTTCAAGGTATAGAAGTCTCAGTTTGATACATTTATATATTGCAATATGTTTGCATTGTAGCCTTAGCTACATCCCTGTCACATCATATAATTATCATTTCTTTTTGTGGTAGGAATACTTAAGATCTAGGCTCTTAACATGTTTGAGGTTAATAATACAGTACTGTTGTATGCAGTCACTCTTCTGTGCTTTGGATCTCCAGGACTTATTTATCTACTTGTTGTAAGTTTTTATCCTTAAACAACATCACTCCTATTACCTCTCCCTCCAGCTCCTGAAACCACATTTCTTACCAGATTGGTTTTTTTTTTTTTTTTAGATTCCACATATAAGTGAGATCATACAGTACTTGTCTTTCTCTATCTGATTTATTTCACTTAGCATAATGTCCTCAAAGTCCAACCTTGTCACCAATGGCAGGATTTCCTTCTTTCTTGTAGCTGAATAATAATTCATTGTATATATATGCATACCTATTGCATACCAATAATATTGCAATAAAGTAAGTCAAATGAATGTTCTGGTTTCCCAGTACATATAAAAGCTATGTTAGTTACACTATAACGTTATCTATTAAGTTCACAATAGCAGTATGTCTAACAAAATAATGTACACATCTTAATAAAAAAATACTTTACTTGAGAATGCAAGGTGGTGCAGCCACTCTGGAAAATAGTATGGATATTCCTCAAAAAGTTGAAAATAGAACTACTCTATGACCCAGCAATTGCACTACTGGGTATTTACCCCAAAGATACAAATGTAGGGATCCGAAGGGGTACGTGCACCCCGATGCTTATAGCAGCAGTGTCCACAATAGCCAAACTATGGAAAGAGCCCAGATGTCCATCGACAGATACAGAGGGCTCTGTGGAGATTTGACAATGACATAAACTCCCAGACTTTACACAATCTCCTGTGTTCTTTCTTCTACTTCTGTGGAAGCCACATTGGACTGTGACATTAGTGAGAAGTAAACTTTTATTGTGCTAAGCCACTAAGATCTGGGTGTTGTTTGTTACCACAACATACCTTAATTTATTGTAACTAGTAAGCTGTCCAATTCCTCCCAGTGAAGCTAACTAGTCAAGAAGCCCTTCCAATAAATTTTGTAGTACCTCACTTTTAAAAATACAAATTTTTAACCAACATTGATCATATAATGAGGAAAATGTTCACATGAGAAACAGCCTTTGCAAAAAAAGAAACAGAGGAACTCCTAGGGAACAGAGACAATGCAAAGAATAGTAGAAAACATTTGTTGTAAATTATAATTAGTATCTGCAAATAAGAGAGAAAATTTTTTACCAATAAAGCAAAAAGAAAGTGCTATAAAAAGAAACAATCAAAGAACAAGAAAGAACTTTTGGAAATTAATAATATAGCAGAAACTAAGATAAAGAAATAGGTATACACATGTTCATGGCAGCTTTATTTGTAATAGCTCCAAACTGAAAAATACCCAAATATCCTTCAATGGATGAATGGTTAAAGAAATTGTCATACACCTAAACCAACAATAAGAAGGAATGCCCTATTAATATATACAACAGCTTGGATGAAATTATGTCAAATGAAGAAAAGCCAATTTTAAAAGGATGCATGTTGTGTAATTCCATTTATGTAACCTTCATGAAATAACAGCACAGTGGCCCCTGAGGGGTGCCGGATCTGCCAATAGCAAAGACCAACATTGAGCCCATGATGCGGCACTATTATTTGGGGGAACCAACCAGCCACCTGGTGGTAGTTCAAGTAAGTACATTGGATCATTTCTTTCCTTTCAGGAGCAATTTTTTTTTTTTCTCACTGGATATGGATTTTGTCTTCACTGCCCATAATACCTCTGCCGTAATGATTATCCCTGGACTTACAGAGCGTGTTATTTATGATCATGGTACTCTTCTTAGCATTACTTCTGACAGGGAACTCTTTTAAAAGCAAATGAAGTGCCGCAATTGTCTCATGAAAGCATGATGTTGTTAATACTGTTATTTGGAATTCACTGTCTACCATGTTTCCCATCATCCTGAAGTTGGCGTGACAGAATGGACTCTGGAAATTCAGTCATGGTGTCAGCTGGGTTAAGTCACTTTGTGGAGCTGGCATAATGCCTGAGATACAGGATGTGCTATGAACCAGAGATTCATTTATAAAGCAGTTTCCCCCACAGTAGATATGCAATTTCAGGAATCAAAGGGTATAAACAGGTGCTTTTTAAATTGTTACACCTAATGATATACTAGCAAAGTTTTGGCTTTCCATCTCCATGGTATTGAGCTCTGCTTGTCTTAGAGATCTTGGTTTATAGGGTAGGGAATGCTTCTACCAGGGGCACAACAATGGTTTCATTAAACAGGAAGCTGAGATTGCCATTTGGCCACATTGTCAGGTAAAAATAAAAGCTTACTGTACTGGATGTGACAATTGATCTTGATTATCAATAGTAAATTGGTTTGCGGGGCGCCTGGGTGGCCCTCTCTCACTCCCCACTGCTGTGTTCCCTCTCTCGCTGTCTCTCTCTCTCTGTCAAATAAATAAATAAATCTTTTTAAAAATAGTAAATTGGTTTGCTACTACACAATGAGGGCAAGGAGGGATACCTGGGGTCCAGGAGATTCTCTTGGTAATCTCTTAGTGCTCTCATGTTCTATAGTAGAAGTAATAGAAAACTACAGCAACCAGAACAGGTAGGGCCTTTAAGGCATAAAGAGTTCGAGAATAAGATTTAGGTCACCTTACCAGATTGGAAAAAAAAAAAATGAACTGGTTTGGGCACTTGCTGGGGAAAAGTGGAAAAGGGAAAGTATGGTAAAAGAAGGGGATTATAAATACCACCTATGGCCATATGGCCCTTTACAGAAATACGCACTGTGGTAGTTAAATATATTTCCTGTCTTGTTCCTATATTTGGACATTTGTATATATACTGATATTTTTCTCTTTCTCCTCTCCCATTCCGATGCCACCTAAGAGTATTAATGTGTAAATCATGCTTATTTCCATATCTCAGTTTTAGGTTATATGATTGCAAAAGAGGATTGTATTTCGGAGGATAAAGAAACATTTAAAGATGGAAAAGTGGACCTTTGGATTTCTTCTTCTGGGATTGGTTGTATGATGACGAGTTAAATCATATAATGAGGAAGTAATATCTTCATTTGGAAGTTAAATGTTGAAAATGAGGGTCTTTGGATGCTGAGCTGACAGAGGTGTAGACTGTGCATCCACAGTCTGTTGTTAACTCAGTGCTACTATCATTCATCTTTAAGGCTGAACTACATTTTCCAGAATCCCCTTTCCTACACAGTTTTTGGTTAGAATATGCTGGTGAGAGAAACTTTCAAATATGTGGGTAGAGAAGAGATTCACAGTGGTTTCCTGGCAAACTCTTGAGAACTACCCTCTTCATTACTGAATTCTGAGATGATTGGTGGATGCTTCTCGGAAATTTTTGAGACTTTCAGTATGTTTTTGAGAACCACTTGCCTTATGCTTAAGCTGAGATCTTTAACATGAGTTCCTCTGATTTTTGGTGATGGCTCCCATGACCTCTGCTCCTTCAGCTCTTCCAACAGTCATGAAAATTTTTCAATTCTGTATTAAATTTGTCATATACAGAATACATAAGATGACTCTTTTTTTTCTTGACAGTACCCTGACTGATACAAGATTCTAATATCTTTCAGAGAGAAAAAACCAGATTGCATACAAAGAATAAGAAATCAGTATGGCATTGAACATTTCAACAGCAATGTTGTAAGGTAGAAGAAAATGGAACAAAGCCTTCATAATTCTGAAGGAAATTAATTTCCAGGCCAGAATTCTATATCCAAGTACACTATTAATCAATAGTGAGGGCAAAATAAAGACATTTTCAGACATTCAGTTTCCAAATTTTTCCTTTTGTCTCCTTTTCTCAGGATGTTACTGAAGGATACACATTAAAATTAGGAAATGAGGGTGAAAACCCAAGAAACAGATATGAGATCTGGAAAAGAAGGATGCCTACACAGGAGAGAGGTGAAGAGAATTTAGAAGATAATAGCAGAGTGAATTCCAAGTATGGCAGTTGTGTGATACACATGCAGAGCAGATAGGTCAGATTGGGCAGGAAGATAGAAAGCTATAGGAGAGATGTGGCCAAGGGATAAATAAGTGAAATCAATAGATTACCTGATGACTTTGGCCACATGGAGAAGACTTTATTGATGTTCAGTAAGTTAGGTGTATTAAATGCATTTTTGACTTACGGTATTTTCACCTTACAATGGCGTTATTGGGACATAATCCCATGATAAGTTGAGGTGGGTTTGTCCATTGTACTATAAAGGTCACTGGTAAACAGTATTTATATAGTCATAACAATATAAATATTAAACTTTAATTTAATCAAGAATTATGATATAACTGTACTGGGAAAAGCGTTCCATGTATGTGGGTGAGGTGGGCAAGTGTTTTATAAGAGTACTAAATTCTTATGCTCAATCACAGAAGAAGTCAGTATATAATATTTAAAATAATCAAGAAATGAGGGGCTCCTGGGTGGCTCAGTCAGTTAAGCGGCTGTCTTCGGCTCAGGTCATGATCCCAGGGTCCTGAGATCGAGCCCCGCATGGGGCTCCCTGCTCAGCGGGGAGCCTGCTTCTCCCTCTCCCTCTGCCTGCCTCTCTGCCTACTTGTGCTCTCTCTCTATCTTTGTCAAACAAATAAATAAAATCTTTAAAAAAAAAAGAAATAAGTAGAAACTAAAGAATATTATTTAGAAATATAGAGATAAATAGCAAAAGAAACACCTAAAAGAATTGAAAGAATTGCCTCTAGGAAGCAGATATGAAGCTGGGAGAAGAGTAAGGCGAGGGACTGCTTTTTCCCCCCTATAAAGCCTAGAATATTATTTGACTTTAAAAAATAGATATATTTATTACTCTAATAAAATTAATGATTAAACAGAGAAAAGTATAAGAGAAATTAGCTCTTTAATAGAAAAAAATGGGCAAGGATATTGACAGGCAATTCGCAAAACACAAAGGATCAGTTGACATGAAGAAAAGCTTACTCTCACTAAAAAATCAGTGAAACGAAAATACACATAATAACATATTTTCTGATAAAGTCCCAATAGTTTATTTTTGCTTTTGTTTCTCTTGCCTTGAAGACATACCTAGAAAAATGTTGTAATGGCTGATGTCAGAGCAAGTACTGCCTGTGCTCTCTTCTAGGATTTTATGATTTCGGGTCCCACAGTTAGGTCCTTAATCCATTTTGAGTTTCTTTAGTGTATGGTGTAAGAAAGAAAGTGGCCAGTTTCTTTCTTTTGCATGTAGCTGTCCAGTTTTCCCAACACCATTTGTTGAAGAGACTTTTTCCCATTGCATATTCTTGCCACTTTTGTTGAAGATTAATTTACGATATACTTTTGGGTTTATTTCTGGGCTTTCTATTCTGTTCCATTGATCTATATGTCTGCTTTTGTGCCAGTACCATACTGTTTTCATTACTACAGCTTGAAGTCTGGGACTGTGATACCTCCAGCTTTGTTTTTCTTTTCCAAGTTTGCTTTGGCTATTTGGGGTCTTCTGTGGGCCCATACAAATTTTAAGATTCTTTGTTCTAGTTCTGTGAAAAATGCTACTGGTATTTTGATAGGGACTGCATTAAATCTGTAGATTGCTTTGTCTAGTGTGGATGTTTTAAGAATATTGGTTTTTCCAATCCATGAACATGGAATATCTTTCCATTTGTTTATGTTGTCTTCAATTTCTTTTGTCAACATTTTATCGTTTTCAGAGCACAGGTCTTTCACCTCCTTGGCTAAGTTTATTCCTAGGTATTTTATTATTTGGTACAATTGTAAATGGGATTGTTTTCTTAATTTCTCTTTCTGTGGCTTCATTATTAATGTATAGAGATACAACAGATTTTTGTACATTGACTTTGTATCCTATCACATTATTGAATTTATATCGGTTCTAATAGTTTTTTGGTGGAGTCTTTGGGGTTTTCTATATATAGTATCATGTCATCTGCAAATAGTGAAAATTTTACTTCTTTCTTACCAATTTGGATGACTTTTGTTCCTTTTTCTTATCTGACTGCTGTGGCTAGGACTTCCAGTTCTATGTTGAATAAAAGGGGTAAGAATGGACATCTTTGTCTTGTTCTTGATTTTAGGGGAAAAGCTCTCAGTTTTTCACCATTAAGTATGATGTTAGTTGTGGGCTTTTCATATTTAGCCTTTATTATGTTGAAGTATGTTCCCTCTAAAACTACTTTGTTGAGGGTTTTTATCACGAATGGTTATTGTACTTTGTCAAATGCTTCTTCTGTGTCTGTTGATCATAAGGTTCTTATTCTTTCTCTTACTGATGTGATGTATCACATTTATTGATTTGTGAATATTGAACCACCCTTGCATCTTAGGAGCAAATCCCACTTGATTGTGGGACTCTCACTTGAATTCAATTTGCTAATATTTTGTTGAAGATTTTTGTATCTAATGTTCATCAGAGATATTGGCCTATGGTTCTCTTTTTTTGTAGTGTCTTTATCTGGTCTTGATATCAGGGTAATGCTGGCCTCATAGAATGGATTTTCAAGTTTTCTGTTTTTTGGAATAGTTTGAGAAGAATAGGTACACCAAAATAAAAAGCTTCTGTACAGCAGTACCTGAATGGCAGAAGATACTTGCAAATATCATATTCAATAAAGAGCTAGTATCCAAGATATATTAAAAAACTTATAAAACTCAACATCAAAAAACAAAATAATCTGATTTAAAGATGGGCAGAAGACATGAACAAACGTTTCTCCAAAGAAGACATCCAGATGGCCAACAAACACATGAAAAGATGTTCAACATCACTCATCATCAGGGAAATGCAAATGAAAACCACAATGAGATATTATGTCACACCTGTCAGAATGGCTAAAATAAAAAATATAAGAAGCAAGAAGTGTTGATGAGGATGTGGAGAAAAAGGAACCCTAATGCACTGTTGGTTGGAATGCAAACCAGTGCAGCCACTATGGAAAACAGTATGGCGCTTCCTCAAAAAAATTAAAAATAGAATTACCACATGATTCAGTAATTGCACTACTGGATATTTACACAAAGAATATGCAAACACTAATTCAAAAGGATATATGCACCCGTATATTTATTGCAACATTATTTACAATAGTCAAATTATGGAGGAGGCCCAAGTGCCCATTGATAGATGAATGGATAAAGATGTGGTATATATATACACATATATATACACATACATACACAATGGAATATCATTCAGTCATAAAAAAGAATGAAATCTTGCCATTTGCCATGATATGGATTAATGTTAAGTGAAATAAGCCAGTCAGAAAAAGACAAATACCATGTGATTTCACGCATATGTGGAATTTAAGAAACAAAACAATGAACAAAAGAAAAAAGAGACAAACCAAAAAACAGACTCTTAACTACAGGGATCCAACAGATGGTTTCCAGAAGGTGGGTGGGAGGATGGGTGAAATAGGTGAGGGTGATTAAGAGTACATTTATCATTTTTTAAAAGTTTTTATTTTAATTCCTTTTAGTTAACATACAGTGTTATATTAGTTTCAAATATATAATACAGTAATTTAACAATTCCATATATCACCTGGTGCTCATCACAACAAGTGCAACAGTACACTTAACTTGATGAGCACTCAGTAATATATAGAATTATTAAATTACTGTGTTGTACACCTGAAACTAATTTAACACGGTATGTTAACTATACCGGAATTTAAAAAAAAAAAAAAAATATATATATATATATATACATACATATATATTTTCTTATTAGATTATAAAATAACCTTACTTCTCTGAATATTGTTTTCCTTTTTTAGTAAATTGAATATGTAATACCACTTGCCTTGATTAATTTATTTCAAGGATGCAATGAGGTAATGCTCAGGAACTCTATGCTCTTAATATGACTACAAAGGAATGAAAGTTAAGAAAGCTGTCTCCATGTTGCAACACTCAGATAATGCTAAAAAAGAGAGTGTCAGTTTTCCCATTTGACATTCTTTTATTTAAATAATTAGATTATTCAAATTGTAAAAATATTCCCCCATGTGATTCAGTAGAAGTAGAAGTGGAAGGAAATTTTCATGTTTCCTGTCCATTAATCTGCCTAATTACATTGGTGGAAAGGGGACTGGGAAGAATGAATATGTAATATACACATTAGACTCTTATTAGATGTTTGAAAAGGGTGCTGGGTTATGCTTAGGGTCATCATACATCCTGGTTTGTCTGAAACAGTCTCAGTTTATTCCGGTTTCTGGAAGTAATTATTAATAGCCCCTACTTTTGTTCTCAAAGCGTTTCTATTTGGGTAACAAATTATATGGTTACCCTAGTCATAGTCCCCTCGAGTGCAGGTATTAATTTATACTAAAAAATACAAGTAAAATGCTTTTGATACCATGGGGCAGAGGGTAAGTTTGTTGAATTGTACAAGTATTGTAAGAAATAGAATTATATTCCTGATGACACAAAAGTCTTTTACATGTGTGGCTAATGCAGTTAGAATGAATTTTTTTTTCTCTCAAAAACAACTTGGCATCTGCTCTAACAATTGTACAGATTCTTCATTGTGAGCCTACTGCCGCCTATTGACACGGAATAAACGGTTTTAGCCTGGAAATTATTAAAGTCAAATGTTTAAAGAAACTTTGACCATAAGAGAATGTCAGTGTAGCTCCTGTGGAACTTGCTCTTTTTACACTTGATCTTAGCCAAAAGGCCGAGAACATTTTCTTGATGGCGCCACCCGATTTACTGCGGAGCGTACCACTCTGTAACAGCTTCACAATGTGACCCTGAGTATCCACAACAGTCTAGGTTTCCTTTGTACACCATGAAGGGAAACAAAATTATATTGATTATGATATCTACCTTCCCCACCAATCAAAATTTTTTTGGCATGGCTTGAAAAAGGAGTGTACTTGAATAACTTTGTGCATTGGGAAGTGTGAAAGGAGCCATCAGTAAGCTGAGACTGAGAAATTCCTGAAAGAGGGAAAAGAGACGGGGTCACATTTAGAGAGAACCAAGTCTACAGGAAATTTTCTCCAAAATAAGGGCAAGAGAGAACTTCTTTAAAAGTCTAGGGCATGTCCTCGGGATATGAAGTTACAAGGAGGGGCCCTGGGCACAATCATTGAGATGATTCATCAGAGAACTGCGCTTGGAGCGGCTTGGCCGGTTTCTCCTTAGACTGAGCAACAAACAACAGTGGTATTTGCTATCGGTATAAAGCAGACACTGTGGGCTCTGGGGATGGAGAGACATGGAAGATTCCTGGTAGTTAACCTCTTAACTGTAAACTACCAACACCCTTTTTCCAATAATATTGGAATAGTATTTCCTTCTCCTCCATATACGTTGTCAGAAGCTGTATCCACAAACAAGTAAGGATCCTCAAAAGCACAGAGAGGCAGAACAGAAAAGCACCATATATTTGAAAAAAATACATCATGAGAGAAGAAAGAAATGTAATAAAAAGAACAACTAATGAACAGAGAAAACAGGAAAAGCCCCCCAAATAAGTATATTATCTTCAAAAGTATTCAGGGCGCCTGGGTGGCTCAGTTGGTTAAGCGACTGCCTTCGGCTCAGGTCATGATCCTGGAGTCCCGGGATCGAGTCCCGCATCGGGCTCCCTGCTCGGCAGGGAGTCTGCTTCTCCCTCTGATCCTCCATCTCATGCTCTCTCTCTCTCTCTCTCAAATAAATAAATAAAATCTTTAAAAAAAAAAAAAGTATTCATAAGGCCATTTGGGTTCATAACAAAAAAATAACAAAAGTTCTTGGAAATTAAAAGCAGTTTACCTTCCTCCACCACAGCCTTCTGCTGTTAGCCCCAGTACTGCTTTGGTGCTCATTTGTTGCATATCATGCACTTAACTGTAATGGAGCAGCTGAGATGCTGGTGTGCACCTTGGCCAGCAAAAGGCCCCAGGAAGGAGTTAAAAGGCAGAGTGATCTTTTCAAAATGACACCTGACTGCATTAACCCCTTTTGTGTAAAACTATTTAAACAACTTCCTGATACTCTGAAGATAAATACAAAATTGTTAACATGGGCTTTAAAGTGCCTCACAAACCCACTTCTCTCTTCGTTTTAGCTTGCCCCGTGCTTCCTCGCATTTTCTCTGCCCCTCTTGGGACTTCTTGTGTTGTGTCTTGTACTTGAAACACTTTTCTCCCCTCTCTTCAGTGAAATGAGTTTCTACTCTTCCTTCAGACCTCAGATTAGTCATATTTAAGGAAAAAAACGGAGTTCCCTGACCTCCATAGCTGGGTCAAATCTTCCTGCTATTTACTCCGGTGTACCTATTTTTGAACATTTATTAAACATACCAGGTCCTTTAGGTGATGTGCAGTCATCAAGTCTGATGGAATTTCTTTTGGTCCAAAGACGTAGGAACTGTGCTCCATCCTCCAACCCTGCACACACCCAATGTATATAGGATAACTACGATGAAGATTGGAAAACACAGGCAATCCCCTGCTCCATATATTGATGGACCTGCTGGGTCCCCAGTTTTGGCAATGGAGGAGGTTTCTTCATGTGAACCTGTACCTTCCCTCTTGGAGGAACTGCCCATTACCTTCAACAGCTCCTGCTCTGGAATGTTTTAACTCTGAGAATGTTCAGATTATTTTATAGTATAGGAATTTTGGAATGTTATTTTTTACCTCATCCAACAAATATCTAGGTACCCTACTGAATACTAAGATACAATAGTAAACAAAACCAGACCCAGAATCTGGCCTCCGGAGTTGATAGTCAAATCGATAAACATAAAAAACAGCTACACAGGAGTAAGTAAATAACTCACACCATTGCATGCGTCAGTACTTTATTACTCTTTATGGTCAAATAATATTCCATTGTATAGATGACGCATTTTGTTTATCTGTTAATTAGTTGGTAGGCATTTCAGGTCCACTTTGGAGCTATGAACATTTGTGTAAGTTTTTGTATGGACATACGTTTCCAATTCTCTTGGGTATATACCTAGGAGAAGAATTGTTGGGTGATACGGTAACTCTGTTTTTAACTTTTTGAGGAATTGCCAAAAACCGTTGCATCATTTTACATTCCTGCCGGTAATGTGTGGGGATTCCAAAGCCTTTACATGTTACTAACATTTGTCATTGTATATCTTTTTGGTTATAACTAACCCAGTGGTTGTTGACGGGTATCTTACGGTGGTTTCAGTTTGTACTTCCCTCATGGTTAGTGACGTTGAACATGTTTTCATGTGTTTATCGGCCATTGGTATATCTCCTTTAGAGAAGATACTCAAGATATTCATATCTTTGACATTTTAAAATTGGGATGATGTTTTATTGTTGCGTTGTATAAATTCTTTATATATTCCAGATACAGATGTCTTATCTAATACATGATTTGCAAATATTTTCTTCCGTTCTGTAGGTTGACTTTTCACTGTCCTGATGATATCATTCGCAGTCCAAAATTTTTTTAATTTTGATGAAGTCCCAATTTATCTCATTTTGTACTTTTGGAGTCATATCTAAAAAACTATTGCCTGATGCAAGGTCTCAAGTGTTTACTACTGTGTTTTTCTTCTGACAGTTTTATAGTTTTAGCTTTTATGCTTCAGTCTATGATCTGTATTGAGTTATTTTTTGAGAATGATGTGAAACAGGGGTCCAACTGCTTTCTTTTGCATGTTGCCCCACCTGGCACCATTTTGAAAAGACTATTCTTTCCCAATTGAATTGCCTTGGCCCCTTTGTCAAAAAGCAATTGACCATAAATATATGGGTTTATTTCTGAACTCTCAATTTTATTCCACCAATCTATCTGTCCTTATGTTGGTGCCATAATTTTTCTTTATACTTAATTTCACTTAATATATTTCTAGTGAAATTGTCACAATTTGAAATTGTTGACTTTTTTTTCAAAATAAAAAGCAGGTTATTTTTTTTTTCATTTTTATTTATTTATTTATGTGTGTGAGAGAGAGAGAAACAGCATGAGAGGGGAGAGGGTCAGAGGGAGAAGCAGGCTCCCCGCCGAGCCAGGAGCCCGGTACAGGACTCGATCCTAGGACTCTCGGGTCATGACCTGAGCCGAAGGCAGTCGCTTAACCAACTGAGCCACGCAGGCACCCAAAATGCAGGTCATTTAAAAACATTTAACTGACAACCTGTCATTGATGGTTCTTTCTATTCACATAAGATTTAAAGATGAAATAAATTCATTTGGCAACTAATTCATTCCACAGGGACATTAAACAATTTCAAGGGGCACCTTGGTGGCTCAGTCAGTTTAAGCATCTGCCTTCAGTTCAGGTCATGACCTTGGGATCCTGGGATTGAGCCCCCCATCCATCTGGCTCTCTGCTCAGTGGGGAGTCTACTGCTCCTCCCTCCCCCTTTCCCTCTGTGGTCTGTCTCTCTCTCTCTTAAATAAATTTAAAAAATACTTAAAAAAACAATTTCAAAATCATATATAATGCTTGACAAATGAGATCCTAATGAAGTGACAAGGAAAACAATGTTTCCTTATATGTAATTATAAACTTGGATGGGAAACCCTTGTTAAGTTAATTCAATAAGGAGGCCATTAGACTGAGATGGCTTTAATGCCCTAGGTAAGCAAACCAAAACCTAAAAGCCTCAAGGTTAAGAAATTGAATCCTAATGACAACCAATCACAAACAGCCAAGTGGGATTTCCCAAGTAATGCAACCACTTAAGCTACAGGCAATTTCCTTGCTTTGCCTCTGCCTCTTCTCTGTAAAAGTCTTTCCTTTAGCTCCTGTCAGTGGAGTGCTTCTAACAACTTTCAGTTTGGCGCTTACCTGATTTGAATCAATTTTTGCTCAATAAACTCTTAATTGTAATAGATCTCAGTTTATCTTTTAATACCCTGATGGGTCTAACTGCAATATAAAGTGATTATGCTGAGCGTATTGGTTGCCGAGGGCTACCATAACTACATACCACAAACTAGGTGGCTAAAAACAACAGAAATTTATTGTTTCACAGTTCTAGAAGCCAGAAGTCCAAAATCAAGCTGTTGGCAAGATCATGTTTCCTTTGAAACCTGTAGGAGAAAAATACTTCCTTGACTCTTCCAGCTTTTGGGAGTCTTAGATGTGCTTTGGCTTGTGAGACCATAACTCCCTTTGTCACATGCTATTTTTCCTGGGTCTATTTACATAGTCTTCTTTCAGTGCATGTCTGTCTCTGTATCCCAATATTCCATTTTTGTAAGGACACCAGTCAGTTTGGATTAGGGCCCACCCAAATGACCTCATTTTAACTTAACTACCTCTAGAAAGACTCTGTTTTCAACATATCTTTTCTGGGAGACACAACTCAACCCATAACACTGAGCTTCTGAGAATGGTGTTTCACTAGACCAATATTTCAATTTTAAAATTTTGAGTTGTTTTATTTATTATTATCTTTTTGTTTCTGCTGACCTGAGAAGTGATGGACAGTGTTTGATTATTATTTCTCTGTTACAGAAGTGTTCTTAAAAGTGACTGTAGCTCTATGGGATCAGGTACAGTCCTCACCATTGCTGTATACATCAGTAATCTTTCTTCCCATTTGCCTTTTATCCCATATTTATTTACTAATTCATTTGTTTACTTATTAAAAAAGTTATTAACTACCTATTATGTGCCAGACATTGCACTGGGCATTGGATTCTATCAGCCTTATTTCCATCCGACTTAGGGGAAATTGCTGACAGAATATATACTAATTCTGGAACATTAGAACACTATTCAACAAATTTTGTCACTCAGCTTGCTAAATTGTATTCTTAATGTAATGAAACATTTTTATTATGGCTTTCTGAGCTCTCTGACTTGAAAGTATGGAAGGATGCTATTAGATGGGTCCTTTCCAATGCACAGACTGTATTTCCCCCAATGATTTTTGTTCAACATTTATAATTTAGGTGGTTTCTTCAACTCCTCAAAAAGTCAAAGAAAGAAAATGTACAGAACAACTTTGCAGAAGATGATGTATGAGTCCATATGAAATCCTCATACAGGAATGTGGAATATTTCATATTTTATAATTAACACTAAGATTGAAAAACAAACAAAATACAAATTTAATAACCATTTTTAGGGCTTAAGGAATGTAGTAAGCACTCTAGAACTTCTGCTCAAAAAAATTTTAAACAGTGTTCCAGCTCCCAGACCACAGCTTGCTGCTCAAGCTCCAGTTTAGTTTTCTTTCTGCAAGCAACAAATGGGCCATTACTTTTGAAAAGTAGCAAATTAACCACCAAGAGCCAGAGAAAGAGTCAGCAAAGAATTGCAACACCAAGAAGTGAGGTAAAGAGAGTCAATAGGAAGCTATTACTTGTAGGAAAGGCTTCCTTATTCTTCAGTTAATATTGATTTCTATTTATAAAAGCTAGGGGAAAAGTTTCAAATATTGAATTTTTTTTTTTTAAAGATTTTATTTATTTATTTGAGACAGAGAGAATGAGAGAGACAGAGAGCACATGAGAGGGGATAGGGTCAGAAGACGAAGCAGACTCCCTGCCGAGCAGGGAGCCCGATATGGGACTCGATCCAGGGACTCCCGGATCATGACCTGAGCCGAAGGCAGTCGCTTAACCAACTGAGCCACCCAGGAGCCCTCAAATATTGAATTTCTTTTGAAAAGTTGGGAATACATTTGTTTGCAGTGGTGAAGTGATGATTTCCATTGTAGGACATCTGTGAGTGACCCCTGATGTATTACATATGTGTGCAGCATCATTATGCTGATGTGTTTACTCTGATCATGCCGGCCAACACCTTCTCCCACCTCTGTCTGTCTTCGTGTCCCCCCCCCGCCCCCACCACTACTGCCCACGAAAGAATAGGACTTCTTGGCTGTCAGAGTGAAGTCAGCAGCCAGAGCATGTCACTTGCTTGCCCCTCCCTCTTATCTTCCCTTTCTAGTTTTATAAAATAATATTTTTTTGAGAAATTGAAAGAAAACAGAATAGTAATGGATCAATTTGACAAATGACCACACTCACATCATTCAGAAGTAACAATCTTTAATATTCAGTCATGTTATTTCCAGTCTTTTTTATTATTATTTAAGAAATAAATCTCAAGTTAATAATCCTTTAGTTATTACCATGGGTTCCAATAACTCCTCTCTCCAAAGACAATCATATCAAGAGTTTAATGAATGCCCTTCTATTGATGTTTTAATGCATACATATATCTATAAATAGTATTGTTTTCTGTGTAGTTTTTTTAATATATAGAACATTTTCATATATGTAACATTCAACTTCTAGCTTTTTTCATATCCTGTTTATACTTATTGTGACCACTCAAGTTTAGATCTGTATTTGGCATCTCATTTTGTTCTTGTTATTTACAATACTTTCTCTTTACTTTTTTCTCTTTTCCTGATTTCTTGGTTTTTATTGCATTTAATTTTCTTTGTTCAATTTTTTTACCTCCACTGATCTAAAACTTATACATTCTATTCCTAAGAGTTATTTTTTTTTTAAAGATTTTATTTATTTATTTATTAGAGAGTGAGCGAGAGAGAAACAGCATGAGAGAGGAGAGGGTCAGAGGGAGAAGCAGGCTCCCCGCCGAGCCGGGAGCCCGATGTGGGACTCGATCCCAGGACCCTGGGATCATGACCTGAGCCGAAGGCAGTCGCTTAACCAACTGAGCCACCCAGGCGCCCCCCTAAGAGTTATTTTTAAAATAATCATGCATATGCTTAAAGTTACTTTTTTCTAACCTCTAGAGTTAGCAAAACAGGAACCCAAGCACACTTTTGTTTTACTCCATTCTCCATGGAATTCCCCCCAAAACCTTTCTCCATTTTGGTATCTTTGGGATTATTAATTCTAATTTAAAAACTATATTTATTTAGACAACACTACATTTTACTAAGTTTTAAACTCACCATTGATTGTTGTATATCACTGCTGTCTATTGGATTAATTGTTCTTCATGCTGGGGCATACCTTTTAGAGAAAGTATGTAGGTAGTAAACTTCCTGAGTTCTTAGATGCTTAGTAATGTCTTGATTTTGCCTTTAAATTTGACCAGTGTTTTCCCTGAATATAGAATTTTGGATTCCATTGTTTTTCCTTCAGTTCTTGAAGATAGTGCGCCATCATCTTCTTGACTCTAGTGTTCCTGAGGAGAAGTCAAGTGTTGATTTGACTCCGGTTCTTTTCAGGTAATCTGCTTCTTCACTAGTTACTTTTGGAAATTTATCACTGATATTCTAAAATTTCAATACTATATGCCTGAGTATTTGTTTGTTTTTCTTCTTATTTACCCTCTCATATTTAATGGGGCCTTTCTTTTTATTTTATTTTATTTATTTATTTTATTGCAGTAGGTCCTTTCAGTCTGAGGATTTATGATTCTTTGCTCCTGGGCAATTCTCAGCCATCATTCCTTCACATGTTGCTCGCTTCCACTTACCCTATTTTGCCCTTTTATAAAACCTGTGAGACAGATATATCTTATATGTTTCTCAACTTTTAAATTTTCATCAATGGACTCTGGAAGAATTCCTTCCCAGGCCTTCTTGCCCTCTAATTCACTCTTCATATATGTCCATTTTGCTTTTCAAACCATCCATTAAATTATTTTTAAATTTCAGCAATTATAATGTTCACATTCAAGACCTCTACTCTGTTGTTTTTCATAATGACCTATACTTGCACCATGGATATGACACTCCTCATCTCTCTGATACGGGGTCATCTAAGTCTTGTGGGTTCTGAAGCTTCTCCAATTTGGAATACTTCCTCTAAGGACAAGAATACAAAATTGTTTATGAAAATGAGTAGTTATTTAGAATGTAAAAATAAATCACAACAGATTTCAGGAGTCTTGGAGCTTCAGTTTCCTTTCTTCAGAGATCCTTTAAAGATGACCAGAAATGCTTACCTAAAAATGGGCTTCTCCTCTTTATCTAGAATTCTCTATAACCCCTGGCAACTCCCAGCCTTCACATGGGGCCCTTTAGGTCAAGCTTAAGAATATCCATAGGGGCGCCAGGGTGGCTCAGTCAGTTAAGCATCTGACTCTTGATCTCAGCTCAGGTCTTGATCTCAGGGTTGTGAGTTCAAGCCCCATATTAAAAAAAAATTCATATACACACACACATATAGTCTTTTCTGTTATTTCTGTGTTTGATGTGAGGGAGAGAACTGGAATATGGGCTCAACCTGTTTGTTAACTTGAAACCAGAATTCTGTTTTCCCCAAGGTGAATGGAAATAATTTTCACCTCTCTTTTTCTTTCATTACTTTTCTTTGTTTTCATTTCTTGTTGAAGGTTAATAGTTTATGATTTTAGTGTGGTTATATTCTTACCGTAATAGATATTAAACTCCTTTTGAAATTAGAGAATAGATACATTGCATGGGAGGAAAATGTTTTCCTTGACCCCATTGGGGTCTCTGGATGGGTCTGAGAATGAAGCTGACAAAGATTAACAGCAGAAAAGCATACAAATTTATTTAATATAAGCTTTATGTGACATGGGAATCTTCAGGAGGAAATAAAGATTTAAAGAAACAGACCTGTGTATTTTTATGCTAGGTTTGATGAATAGTGCACAGCTGTGGAGGAATATGATAGGTTAAGGATTATAAAGTATTTGTAATACTGGGGGAAATGTAGCAAGGCTTGTTTTTTAGGATTCTTCTTGGTGTCCTCTTTGGACATAAAGATGTACCTTTCCTCCGGGGATACGAAGGTCGCCTCTCACATGAGAATTTTATGATCTGTTTCAGGGAAAAGGGTGAGGGGGTGAGATCAGGGTGACCTTCCTGCTTAAAATATTCAATATTTTAGGGTGCCATGTTTTGGGGTAGTGTGCCCTGAACCCATCAATATGTATATACACATAGATACAGTGTGAGAAAAAAAACATTGATTCTGTTTCTAATTAAATTTCTTACCCAGAAACACAGTAAAATACAGAAATGTTTTAAGATGTCGATTATGTCAGGCAAATCAACTGCTTTTGGGGAATAAAAATACAATCTAATATGCTGGTAGTTAAAAAAAACACAACTTTTTTGTTGTTTGCTAATCCCGAGTTTACTAATGCTGTTCTTTGAAAATTTTGCACCCTCTAGAGGGGTAAAATATAAGTAAATTAAAATATTTTTATTGTTCAAATGAACAACAAACAAAAACCAGAAACAGACTTATAAATACAGAGAACAAACTGAGACTGGGAGTGGGGCATGGGGAGGAAGACAAAACAGATGAAGAGGATTAAGAGGTACAAACTTCCAATTACAAATAACTCACAGAGATGAAAAGTACAGCATAGGGAATATAGTCGATAGCATTTTAATAATAATTCTTTGGTGACGAATGGTAACTACACTTAAGTGGTGAGCATCCTATAATGTTTAGAATTGTTGAATCACTATGTTGTGTACCTGAAACTAACATAACATGGTATGTTAACTCTACTTCAGTAACAAAAACTTTAAAAAAAAAGAATCACAAAACATGTTTATTGTTCAAAAATGTTCAAAATTGTTCAATCTTTTTTTTTTTTAAGATTTTATTTATTTATTTGAGAGAGAGAGAATGAGAGAGCACATGAGAGGGGGGAGGGTCAGAGGGAGAAGCAGACTCCCTGCCGAGCAGGGAGCCCGATGCGGGACTCGATCCAGGGACTCCAGGATCATGACCTGAGCCGAAGGCAGTCGCTTAACCAACTGAGCCACCCAGGCGCCCCAAAATTGTTCAAAGAATCTTATGTTAGGATTTAAATTAATAAAAATAACTTGATTCTTAAAATGGCCGTTTTTTTTTCTTTTCGATGATGATAAATTCTTATTTTCTTGTCTTTGAAGTGAAATTTCCCAAATTGCCACAATTCGCTCATGCAAAGCCCATGCAGAGCTCGGGCCTTTGTGCAAATGAGAGAAAGCTGATCCTTCCTTGGGAAGATAGAAGCATGTCTGGGAGGGCGCCCCTTCCCGGCAGGCACAGCTTTGCCTCGGAACTCATCAGTTCTGATGAGAAGGGCTCAGCTGATTTTGGAGCTGCTTTGTCCCCTTGTATCCTTGCTCATCGCCAGCACATCTGTATGTGGCACCACTGAATACATGTAGTAATCACTTGTAAAATCATCCCTTTTTATAAAATAGCTTCCCGTTTGTTAGAATTTTAGTACCTACTCTGTGAGCACAATAAAGTTTTTTTTTTTTAGTACATATATATTCTCTACAGCCTTGGTACTCAACTTGAAGTCTGGACAACTGTAGCATCACATGGGAGCTTATTAGAAATGCAGACCAGACCTACTTATCGGAATCAGCCAAGATCTCCAGGGGATTACACACACATGGAAGTCTGACATGTGCTACCCTTTACTTTTAGACGTAAAGAGTGGAACACAGGAGAGAATGTAGCAAAATCAAATATAAGAAGTTCAAAACTCCAAAAGGATAGGGATTCTTAAGATAATTACTATCAATAGCCCCCGTTGTGCAATATTCCTGTTCAGCAGATGAAGGTTTTTGAGTTTACAGATACTAACTCGTGTTCAACTCACCACTGTAGATTTTTAAAAAGCAGGATAGAAAAGCAAAAAATAAGCCACATAGTCTAGAAAGAGATTTTGCTTAGGGTACGGCAGAAGTTGCCACTGTATACGCACAGCGCTTTACGAGTAATTTGGACCATTCACCTTTGATCGCTACACTTCACAGGCAGGTGCCGAGAGCAGGCAGCTCATTGTTGGCCTGGCCCCTAGGGCTGCACAGCCTGTCCCCTAGGGCTGCACGGTCTGTCCCCTAGGACTGCCAGCATGCTTTTGCCTCCCTCTGCCTCCTTCAGGCTTGGCATGCTGCAGAATGGGGAGTGACTGAAGCCAAAGGGAGAATGGGCTAACTATTTAGCCCCATTTGTGTTCTAGTTTCTCGTGTTATCCACAGTAACTGTGCCTTGTTCATTCCGACTAGCGTTATCCATTTTCTGTTAGTTTATACTGTTTTGCACTTTCTCAGAACGTCTGCCATGACTCTTGTAGACAATGAAAAGTGCCTGTTGGTTAGTCTTCAAAGTGCCTCAGGAAGGTGCACTGTTCACCTCTGTAGCAGTTCTTGGGAAGGAGCTCTCAATTGCTCACACTTGTGTCTGCTTTCTGGTGTTCAGGGCTTATTAGTTTTGTAATTTTTTTTTAAGATTTATTTGAGAGAGAGAGAAAGTGCACACTGGGAGAGGAGCAGAGGGAGGGAGAGAGAGAGAATCTGAAGCAGACTCCCCAGTGAGTGCAGAGCCTGACGAGGGGCTGGATCTCACAACCCTGAGATCACAACCTGAGCCCAAATCAAGAGTCGGAAGCTTAACCAACTCAGCCATCCAGGCACCCGGTGATTTTTTAAAATATATTTTTAAAGATTTTTATTTATTTATTTGACAGAGAGTGAGCGAGCGAGCAAGAGAGCAAGCAAGAGAGGGCAAGCAGGTAGAGGGAGAGGGAGAAGTAGACTCCCCACAGAGCAAGGAGCCCGATGCGGGGCTCGATCCCAAGACCCAGGGATCATGACCTGAGCTGAAGGCAGACGCTTAACTGACTGAGTCTCCCAGGCGCCCCGGTGATTTTTTTTAAAGGAGAAGTTGTGAAGCATTTTTTGTTGTTGTTGTTACTCAGAGAAGGCTATGAGTCATGCTTAGCCAACAGTTCCTTGGAATTAGCATATATATTGCCAGTAATGTGTTACTTTGATGACCATAATTCTTCTATTATTCTCTTTTAGAAGCTTAACTCTAAAACCCTGTATAAATATAACACCTGTCAAAGTTTGACATTTATATTGAAATATTTTCTAACGACGTTCTCCCAGTCTGTTCTTGTAAAGTTATGGCACCAAAAGAAAATAGGATTAATACCAAACATCAACAAGTAGACAAAAAGAACAGATCTCCAGTTGCTATGAGGTTCCATTGACATGTAGAAGCCCAGAGTCCTGCATCTGGAATTCTGAACCCCTTCTACCCTTGGAATAGGGTGGGGGGATCACCTGAAATGACCCGGAGAAACAAATCTCACTTTCTGGGTTGATTTACAGTATCTCACCACCCCCATGTTACTGAGCCATGTTCCCTTCCCTCCCTGTTGGTGCACCAACCTGAATGGTGTCCTACAATGGCTAGAAGCATCTGTTGTCCAGGAATGGCTGTGGAATGGCCCATAATACCTCTATCATCTTCCAGCAGGCTGAAGCTGGATTTACTGGCAGTCTGAGTTCAGAACAAATTTGCAGTCTAGCTTTCCCTACCTGAGAGCATGGGCACTAAGTTCTGGCTTCATTTTTTATGTTAATGGTCCTGCTTTTATCTGTCTGATACGACCCTGATCTATTTTAATACATTACATTTGCTCAGAGGTTAAGTTTTCTCTGTTAAAAAAATAACTAGAGAATGTTCTTTTTGTTTGAGATAAGCGCTCCCCTGAGATTACTTTACTAGTCAGTTTTACATGTATGTTATTTGAATAGAGCCTTATTCATCGCCAGGACTCGTTTCCCCTTCTATTAACTGAAAATATCCAAAACTGAAGTCATCATCTTTGCTTCTGGCAGGCGGCCCCTCTAGACCTCCATTTCCAGGAATGCTGGCACTCTGCTATCTACCAGGCTATAGGACCTGTGAATCTCCTAACTTTCTTTCTTTCTTTTTTAAAAAAAGATTTATTTATTTATTGAGGTGGGGAGGGGCAGAGGGAAAGGGAGACAGAACCCTCAAGCAGACTCTACACTGCACTGGGAGCCTGACATAGGGCTCGATCTCACGATCCTGAGATCATGACCTGAGAGGAAATCAAGAGTCAGACGCTTAACCCATTGTGCCACTCAGGTGCCCTTAGTCTTCTAACTTTCTGAATTCACCAAGAAGTATCATTTTGTTTTTCAAATTTCTTCTCAAAGTTTTCTGGTCCTGTCTGTCTATAGTCCAGATCTTCACCCCTTCACACATGTATTTATTCTTATTATATCTCCTAATTATATCCACGGGCTAAACAGTTGTCTCCTCAGTCAGCAAACAGAGGGTGCTAAGCCTTTCTCCTCCAAATCCATCCTACATACTTTTAGCAGACTAATCTTCCTCATGGGTGCTTTTATTATTGGAGACTGTCAGTGAGTTGTTCCCAGGATGCATTCTTCCCTTCAAACATAGAAACAGAATTTTTAGTTGAGCACATGGTCACCCAGTTAAAGATTTCCTCCCATCCATTTTTCTCCTGTGCCCCCTTCCTACAATTGAAGATTGACCTCTAGTCTACATTGGGGCTATTCATTTCTTTTTTTTTATCTTCTATTTCCTATCTCTTTTTGTTCTATTTTCTGGGAAATTTTTTCAAATTTATCTTGTAACTCTAGTACTGAGTTTTGATTTTTTTCTATCATATTTTTGGTTTCTAGGAGCTCTTTTATGTTCTGTGTTTAATTTTTGTAACATACTATTTTTTTTTCAGGTACTCAATATCCTCTTGTTTATAAGAAGATACAAATGACAGGCTTTTTAGAGGTTCTCCTCCTTGCATTGTCTTTTATCCTGTGTGTGTGTGCGTGTGCATGCGTGCACGTCTTTCATTTTAGATTCACATTAGATTACCTCATACATCTGGTGCTTCTTGGCTACTTGTTCATATTTAAGAGCGGAGCCCACAATGCTGGGTGAGTGTCCCACGTGCCTGCAGTGCAGGGAGGTTCGTCAACTACAGTCTTCACTGCAGGGGTAGGGGGTGCTGACAGGATAATTTCACTGGAGAACTTCCAAAGTCAGTATTTTTAGATCTTCTGACTCAAGCTGATTGTCTTTCCCAGGGAAGAATCTTCTAGCTCCCACCTGGAGATAATAGGCATGGTTATAAGTGCTCTGAGAAGACGGTGAGGATATAGCTGTCAATTACATACACTTGCAGTCAATCCTCTTGTTTTCCACCCTAGTGAGCATGTGTGACACTGTTTCATTCTTTCCGGAGACTCACCCTCCAGTCTGCCGCCAAAGTAGGAGACGGCATCTGAGTAGGGTTGATGGACTTAGCAAATATGGGATGCCTAGTTAAAATTAAATTTCAGATACATAGCAGGTAATTCTTAATGTAAATATGTCTAATGTAGTATTTGGGATATATTTATACTAAATATCATTCATTCTTTTTTTTAAAGATTTTATTTATTTGAGAGAGAGCAAGAGAGAGAGAGCAAATGAGAGGGACAGAGAGCACGAGCAGGGGGGAGAGATGGAGGGAAAGGGAGATGCAGGCTCCCCACTGAGCAGGGAGCCTGATTTGGGGCTACATCCCAGGACCCTGGGATCATGACCTGAGTTGAAGGCAGATACAACTGACTGAGCCACCCAGGCGTCCCTCATTCTTTATCTGGAATTCCAATAGGACTGGGCATCCTATATTATCTGACCATCCTTCATCCGGGCTCTAGTTGCTTTTCAAACTTCGAATCACACTTCCTGTTTCAGCCCCATTCCCCCATTCTCCTTCTCAATATGTAGAATATTTCTGCCACCTCACAAAGTTTTCTTCTGCTGCTTTGCACTCAATCCCCTCCTCCAAGCCCTGGGTTTTGGCAACCACTGATCTTTCTGTCATTCAAGTTGTGATTTTTTGTAACATTTTATAATATGGTATTATGCAGTATTTAGTCTTTTGGGTCTGGTTGCTGTCATTTAGCATAATGCTCTCGAGATTCATTATGCATCATTCATTGTTGCATGTATCAGTAGTTTGCTCTGTTTTATTGCTGAGTAATAACAACATTTGAGTTGTTGAAGAATGGATAGAAGGGGAAAAAAAAAGAACATTTGAGTCATTTCCAGTTTTTGACAATTTGAATAAAGCTGCTATGAACTTTTGTATACAAGTCATTGTGTGGTCATGTGTCTTCCTCTTGGGTAAATACCTAGGAGTGGGATTTCTGAGTCACATGGTAAGTGTATTTTTAACCATGTAAGAAATTGACAAACTGTTTTCCAGAGCAGATGCACCATTTTACATTCCAGCAGTGTGTGAAGGTTCCAGTAGTTTAGCATCCTTGCCAATCCTTGGTTTTGTCAGTCTAATTAAGCCATTTTATGAGTTTGTTGTGCTAATTTATTGTGGTTTTAATTTGCATTTCCCTAATGGTTTTAAGTATCTTATTTGCCATTCATATGTTATCTTTGGTCAAGTGTCTGTTGAAATCTTTTGCCCAATTTTTTCATTGGTTTATTTATCTTTTTATTGGACTTGTTAGAGTTCTTTATATATTCTGGACACAGTCCCTTTCCAGATAAGTGATTTGCAGATACTGTTGATCCCCATTATTTGTGAATTTCTTATTTGTGAAATTGCATACTCACTAAATTTTTTTGTAACCCCCAAAATCAATCCTTGCAGTGCTTCCATGGTCATTCACATACGTACCCAAAGTGGTGAGAACTTTGAGTTGCCCAATGTGCATATTTTCAGCTGAGGTCAAACAAGGCAACACTGCCTTCTCGTTTCAGCTCATACTGTAAACAAGTATCCTTTATAAGGTCTATTAAGTGCCACGTTTTTAAAATTTTTGTGCATTTTGTTGGTAATTTCACTGTTTAAAATGGCCCCCAGGCATAGCACTGAAGTGATCTCTGGTGTTCCTAAGTGCAAGAAGGCTGTGATGTGGCTTACGGAGAAAACGTGTGTGTTAGATGAACTTCATTTAAGAGTGAGTTATAGCACTTTTGGCGACGTGTTCAATGTTAATGAAGCAACAATACAGTACCTCCAGAAAAAAGAAGAGGAAATTAGCCAATCTGTCTAAGAGGCTGCTCTGGACAGCACTAAAGTAACATCTATAGTGCTTGATGAAGCTATGGGAGAGATGGAAGAGGGGCTAACTGTGGATTCGTGAGATGATGACTGATTTAAAAGATCAAAGAAGGCATTATTATTGTGAGCAAAGCCAAAGAAATTGATGGCCAGGGAAATGTTAAACCCTTCTCAGCGGGCGCCTGGGTGGCTCAGATGGTTAAGCGTCTGCCTTCGGCTCAGGTCATGATCTCAGGGTCCTGGGATCGAGTCCTGCATCGGGCTCCCTGCTCCTTGGGAGCCTGCTTCTCCCTCTGCCTCTCTCTCTCTGTCTCTAATGAATAAATAAATAAAATCTTAAAAAAAAAAAAATAACCCTTCTCAGCTAGGGCTGGCTCACTTGCCTGTTTCAAAGGTGATATGGTGTGAGAAGCATTAAACTTGCATGGGAGGCAAGGGAGGCAGATCAGGAGGCTCTGGAAGACTTTGTTTTAAAGACTTATTAATTTATTACAGAGAGAGAGTTAGTGTGTGTGAGTGCAAGCAGGAGGGACAGAGGGAGAGGGAGAGAGAGTCCTCAAGCAGACTCCCCACTGAGTGCAGAGCCCAACATGGGGCTTGATTCCAGGACCCTGAAATCCTGACCTGAACTGAAATCAAGAGTTGGAAGCTTAACCAACTGAGCCACCCAGGCGCCCCTGGAAGAATTTTCAAAATACCTGCTACACATTATGCAGGAAAGGTGTTATGTGGAAGAGCAGGTTCTCCATGCTGATGAATCAGGCTTCTTTTGCAAGGATGTTGGCACACGAACCTACATAACACGAATGGGGTTTTGATTGACAAAACTGTGCCTGGAGGCTCCCAGGAACCTAACCCTGTGTTTCCCTAGGAGCAGTGCTCTGCTATTCACTAATTCAGTATTTGCAGTCAGTTCACACAACATAACTACTGTGGATGGTGAGAACTGACCGTCCCTCCCACTATGCCTGCCATGTGGCTCCACTGTTGGTCATTGCCTGAGGTGCCTTCTTTTCTCTCTCCATCTGGTCACCTGATCCATCCTCAAACCTCCTTACCAGTTGTCCCCAGGAAGTCTCTCTGGACCCCGGCCCCAGGGTGACTGAGATACTGCTCTTCTGTGCTAACATACCATGTGTATATCTCTGTCCTGGCGATGCAACAGCTCATACATTTCTCTGTCTCCCCCACCGGTCTCTAAGCTGCTTGAGGGCAAGGTTCTCCCTCCCTTCCTTCCCTCCATCCTTTCTCCTTCCTCCCTCCCTCCCTCCCTCCTTCCTATCCCTTCATCCATCCATCCATCTATCCATCCACATGCACACACACACATATATATGTATATTTGTATGCATGTACACATATAAATATATATTTTGTGGGTGGCAAAACCCAACACTCAAAGATATTTCTTTGGTTGTACTTCTGTTTTATTTTTTAAACTAACATACAGTACCATGCCACATTTGATTGATTTGCGTTTCTGAGTTCTGGTACTTAGCACAGAGCCTGACCCATAGATAGGAGCAGTAAATATTTGTTGAAAATAAAAGCATAAATGTTAAGAATATTTATTCATTCTACCCCATTGAAGTTTTTTGAGTAATAAATTTTTAATAAAGAGATAAAATAGTTTAAAATTAACACATTAAATTAACAGCTGGTTCCCTTCAATATCCTAAATAATTGTTCTGCCTGCCCTCTCTTTAATTTGAGCTATCTATAAGAAAATTTTGCTGAGCAAAATAAACTTAAGCTTCATCCAAAAGAAATAATTAGAAGCTTGGAACACGTGGGCTGCATTAATGAGTTCTTACTGTGCTCAGTGTAATTCTAGAATTTTAGAACCAGGGAGTTCTTTTTTTTTTTTTTTCTTTTTAAAGATTTTATTTATTTATTTGAGACAGAGAGAATGAGAGAGAGAGAGAGAGCACATGAGAGGGGGGAGGGTCAGAGGGAGAAGCAGGCTCCCTGCCGAGCAGAGAGCCCGATGCGGGACTCAATCCAGGGACTCCAGGATCATGACCTGAGCCGAAGGCACTCGCTTAACCAACTGAGCCACCCAGGCGCCCATAGAACCAGGGAGTTCTTATTTATATGCGTGTTGATTAGGCTCTTCCAGGTTAGCTGAGGCGACAGGAGGGGAAAGAACAGAGACCGCCCTCTGTATGGGGCTCTGGGGCCTGGCAGGAAGGTCATCGGTGGACAGATGTGCCCTGGCCCTCGGGCAGCCACCGGGGGACTCCACCGCCTGCTGTCTTTTCGAGATTGGACCTTAGCTCCTTCTGGAGCTGGGGCTGCTATTAGGAAGACTCAGCTGCTCCAGACAATGCTTGGCCGTGGCTTGTCCGGACTCGTCCCTTCTGCCACTTTTCTCTCTGCCTGCCTTAGGCTTCTGCCCAGATTAGCAAGTGCTGATGGTCTCTGCAGGTCTTTGTAGGGGAGGAAAAACTTCTTCCTCTTCTTTCTTAGGCTTGGTGACTGGGGCCCTGCAAACTAAACTGACAGAAGACAGGTTAACTGGAGAAAAGGCATACAAGTTTTATTTGATGTTACTATTTTAATTTTTGTGTGTACATGTGCTCTCACAGAAAAGGAAGTGAAAACCCACGGAAGTAGTTAGGCCTGAGATCTTGCATACCATTTTAATGAAGAGCAATAAATTTGTGGAGAGGTCACAAGACAAAGGAAAAGGCTTTGGGCTTGAAGGGTTGGCAAATTCTAAGAAGGTAAATATGTGGGGGGAACTAATGGAGGATAAAGGTTATTCCTGTAAGGTTTGTTATGCAGATTCAAGCTGATAGTCATCTCCTCTTCCTGGTATGGGGAAGAGAAGGGGGACACCTTCACAAAAAGAAATGTATGCTCCACCTTTGGGGAGGGTAGAGAGCTTGTCCTGCATCTTCTGTTTCTCATTTGCCTTCTCCTAAAAACAATCCTTTGTCAAAATTGTGCAGTTTGGAATAGCATACTCTGATCCCCTCATTTCAAATTTAAATCACCATAAAGAAAGATAGTTACTCTCCTTCCTGCCGAGAAGAGATCTCATACCAATCTACCTCCTAAGACCACTCCATAAATTAGCTGCCCTTGGGGCCAGCCCCTTTTTCTTGAACCAGGGGGATGAGAAGCACAGCTGCTTTCTCAGAAGGCCTGTGGGCATGGGATGCACTCAAGTCACATCACTGGGAGCTCCTCTCTGAGTCAACAAAGGCAGACATAGAAGCCTGGAAAGTCAGGTGGGTCGTTCCAAGGAGGGTCCTTTCAGTCCACTGTGATCTAGGTCTCTGAAGGATGTCATCTGCCAGATTTTGAGAAGACTTGCCTATTTGACTAATTTCTTTTGATCCGCTCTAAATATTTGGGTTAAGCCTGCAGGCATCAACAGACACCTCTCATTTTGTTTCCTCTGGCATGTAACACTGTACAAGTTTAAGGTATATGACATAATAATCAATATATGTATACATTGCTAAATGATTACTGCACTAAGTTTAGTTAACATCCATCACATGTAGTTACAATTTTTTTTTTTTGTGATGAGAACTTTGAAGGTATTCTCTTAGCAACTTTCAAATATACAATATAGTATTATTAACTATAGTCATTATGCTGTGCATTGTATCCCCAGAAATTATTGATGTTATAATTGGAAGTTTTGTACTTTTTGACCACCTTCACCCATTTCTCCAACTCCTCACCCCCCACCTCTGGTAACCACCGATCTGTTCTCTCTATGGGTTTGGGTTTTTTAGATTCCACATATAAGTGAGACTGTACAATATTTCATTTCTATATGCCTTATTCTCTGACATATTTCACTTAGAATAATGCCCTTAAGTTTCATCTATGTTGTTGCACATGGTAGGATTTCCTTCTTTTTTTATGGCTGAATATATAAATACCTATGTACATACATACATGCATACACGTTCTCTTTTCCCATTAATTCTTCGATGGCCAATTAGGTTGCTCCCATGTCTTGGCTATTGTAAATAATGCTGCAGGAACATAGGAGTGCAGATATCATTTTGAGATAGTGATTTCATTTCCTTTGGATATATACCCAAAAGTGGGATTGCTGGATCATATGTTAGTTCTATTTTTAATTCTATGAGGAACCTCCATACTATTTCCCACAGTGACTAAACCAATTTACAGTCCCCCCAGCAGTGCACAGGCTCCTCTTTTCTCCACATCCTCGCCAGTACTTGTTCTCTCATCTTTTTTTTATTATTATTAATTTATTTATTTGTCAGAGAGAGAGAGAGAGAGAGCACAAGCAGGGGGAGCAGCAGAGGGAGAAGCAGGACCCCGGGATCATGACCTGAACCGAAGGCAGACGCTTAACCGACTGAGCCACCCAGGTGCCCCTCTCTTGTCTTTTTGGTCATAGCCATTCTAACAGGTGTGAGGTGATATCTCATTGTGGCTTTGATGTGCATTTCCTGATAATGAGTGATGTTGAGTACCTTTTCCTGTACCTGTTGGAAATTTGGATAATTTTTTTTTAAATATCTATTAATTTCCTTCCCTCTTTTAATTGGATGGTTATATTGTTATTGAGTTGTATGAGTTCTTCATATATTTTGGATATTAACCCTTATTAGATATGTGATTAGCAAATATTGTCTTTCATTCTGTAAGTTACCTTTTCATTGTATTGATCAGGCACATCTTGTTTATGGATTGTCTAAATATATGCCAGTGGATCTTTTATCAGAATTACGTCTGGGTGAAAATGAAGGATGTCTGATATGATTGGAACACTGAATAAGTGGGCTGACAACATATTGCTTATTTTCATTTGTTTTCCTTAATCTACATAAAGGAGTTGCTGCTTTAAAAATAAATGGGTAACACTGCGAGGGAAAACTAGTATGAAGCTTACCAGAAGTTGCTGTAACTTAGAAGCTATTAGTATTGTTTCAGAAGTTTGAAGAAAGGCAGTGTGTAAAGTAGTATTTAGTTAATTGATATTTATTGAGAACGAACTACAGGCCAGACATTGTACTAAGCCCTGGGAATACAGCAGTAACCATGACAGATGTATTCCCTGCTCTCATGGAACTTAAACAGCATATATTCAATCAACCTGTTTTTCCTTTTTTTTTTTTTTTCAGGACAATAGAGAGTAGGGCAAGGAGTGGAGTAAGGGTTGAAAGTAAGTCCTAACGTCCTGCACCAAAATTTTCTAATTAAAGTGTGAATGAAAGACCTTAAGCAACCAAATGAGAAATTTGAACATTGAAAACAGCAATTTAACTCCAAGCTGAAGCAAGCTGTGAGTCAGAATAATGCCAAAATGATATTGTTAATCATCGGTGGGCTTCTCGCCCATTGGGGTTTCTTTCTTTTCCTCCTCCCCCACTCTCATTTCCCCTGACTAAAAGGGAAAAAAAAAAAAACCCTCAACGAATAATTAGCAGTAGACATGTTAATTATTGGACTGGTTATAGACTTTCATAAACACAGTGATGTATGATGAGAACCTCAGGCAGTCACCAGTTTCCATCACGGAAGACTCATTACTGGCTCAGCCAGCATCCATCTGAGTTACTCAGCCCCAGGCCAGCATGGAAGGCCCTGTCCTACTTCCAGCCCTGATTTACTTTATCTGCAGCAGATTCATCACTGCTCACCAAGCAGTTCCCTTAAAACAGATCCATTAGAACCTCCCAAGCACAGACCCAAGAATGGGGCACTCTTTTCTATTGTTACTCTCTATACCAGGAAGGGCTTGCTCACTCCTGCCTATGGAGTCTCAGCAGCAGATTTCTGGAAAGCATGTCGAATATAACTTGACATCTACAACTCATCCCCTAGAACTGATAAAGGCCTACATTCCTGTGGGGGGGACCCTGTTGCCCAGAGCATTGAACCCCTGATCAGGGCCAATAGATGACAACCTCATCATTCCCCAAGACAAAGGATACTGAGCCCAAAAGTCAAACCTTGCCATGTGCCTGAACATTTTCCTCACACTTTTCATAGCACTTAAAATGGGACATGGATTTATACCTTTGAGCTGAAGAAGCACCCCTCTGTGCTTCTGTATTTGACACAGTCTGTATATTCTTCTTCCTCAACCAAAGGCTCTCCCTGCCCTTGACCCCTGGATCATTTCTGTACATAATGAGTAGATACACCCCCTCCTCAGTCCCACACTAGCTGCTCCCAATTTAGACAGTACTATAAACCCCAACAGCAAAGGTAAACACCCCAAGGATATTGAACCACAGGGCAGTTTCCCTGTAGAAAGATGTGCCTGACCCCCTGTGCCTCTGGGAAATGAGCCAGCAGTCAGATTCACCTGGAAGCCACTCTTACATTCAAATGCCTGATGGATAGTTCAACTTTGGACACTGACTAACTCACACGTAGAGTGAAGTGTCTGGGCAGCTTCATGCCTGCTCTGGTAGGCAGGTTGCTGGAGTCAGTCTTAGGACAACACATTTATCATGAATGAAATTAAAATATTTGTCACACTAGTAAATTTGTAACACTGGAATAGATTCTCCTGAAGCCATATTCACTATTATTTTGAAAATCTATATTTGTATTTAAAAATAATAATAATGTCAATTGTTATTAAAGTCTATAACTTTCTGATAGATAAAACACTGGGCAGCTTAAAGCCCTCATCCAATAGTTATTTCATATCAACCATGTGAAGTGAGGTTTATAGGTTTTTGGTGAATCTGTGACACATATGGAAACATAAAGAAATTTACATATTGTTCTCTGGCTTACCTTGTTGTAATTTTGGGCATAGAAATGACATGATTTTGTTATAAAAATAAAGTTCATCTAGAAGATCAAGAATATGCTATTTCAATTTTTTAAAGATTATTAGTTAAAATAAAAAATTGAAAAATATTTTTGAGAAGCCTGAACTCATTGAGAATATGTCCTGAGACCCCTGGAAGTTTGAGAATCCGGCCATAATTTGATTTTGTGGAAATGATTAAGAGTTCCATTTGTTCCTTCTGGGATTTGGAGATTCCCACAAAATGCCAGATTGACCCACCAATCTTGACTGGATGGTTATGCTAACAAATCTGTCCTAATGACCAGTTATAAACTCTGAGAGGATTTTCTTCTTGCAGGATATATTTAACACATAAAGATTCTGTAAAATACTGTCACTGCTTTCTGATAGTTTGTAATCCTACTCTCATTACCTATTAAATACCATCATCATCATCATCAGAAACAGAAAAATACCATTCTGAAAAAATATAAAATCTGATGAACAATTAACACTAAATAAAAAAAATTCCAGCAGGGCTTTAAAAATGCAAATTGATAATCTAATTCTAAAAGGTACATAAGATACAAAGGGCCAAGAAAAGCTAAGACATTCTCTAAAAAGAATTCAAAAAACAAAAGTAACTACAGACACAAGACTTACTATAAATTTATGGGAATTAAGACAGTGTTGTCGAATGAAGAATGGAAACTAGACAAATAGAAAAGATCAGAGTCCCAAAAGTCACCCCCACACATGTGGACATGTGATCTATGACAAAAGAAGTACTATAGATTATTGATAAAAATACATTTAAAAAATATAACAGTGGGGTGCCTCGGTGGCTCAGTTGTTAAACATCTGCCTTTGGCTCAGGTCATGATCCCGGGGTCCTGGGATCGAGCCCCACATCGGACTCCCTGCTCAGCGGGGAGTCTGCTTCTCCCTCTCCCACTCCCCCTGCTTGTGTTCCCTCTCTTGCTGTGTCTCTCTCTGTCAAATAAATAAAATCTTAAAATATATATATATATATATATATATATAATGGTGCTAGGTCATTTGGATAGCCATATGTAGAAAACCAAATCTTCAGACCTCTCTTGTACCCTCCACAAAAATTGACTACAGAAGGTATCTTAAATATGAATGCGAAAAAGAAAGATTTTGTAAGATAATTTATTTCTATGACTGTGAGTTAGGGAAAGATTTCTTAAATAGATTACAAAAAGCACTAGCTTTAAGGAAGAGATTGGTAAATTGGCTACATTCAAATTAAGCACTTCTGTTTATTAAAAGACACTATTAAGAGCATGAAGAGGAAATTACTGAGTGGGAACAGATGTATGCTACAAACAAAACTGACAAAGGGCTCATATCCAGAATATATAAAGAATTCCTACACATCAATAAGAAAAAGACAACCTAATAGAAACACGGATAGAAGACCCGAACAGGAAATTTTTGAAAGAAGATACCCAGGTGGTGTTCAGATGCATTAGTAGTCATGCAAATGCAAATTAAAATCACAATGAAATACCACCACACACTCTCCAGAATAGCTAAAATTTAAAAGGCTGGCAATACCAAGTGTTGGTGAGGATGTAGAACAATGAGACTTTTAGGGCTAGAGGGAGTATATTGTCTTTAGCATTATATGTTAGATGTAAAAATTAGCATACTCTAGGACCCGATATTTCACTCCTAGGGTAACAGAAATGCATGCATATTAAAAGATATGTACAGGAATGTGCATAGCATCATTATTTGTAATAGAAAAAGAAACCTTAAAAAAAAAACTAGACTTCTGATTTCCAGCATGGAAGTTGTCACTACCATCTTCACAAGAAAAAAAACAAAGCTAAACAAAGTAAAGTAAACAACTTTTTTTTTTGAGACATAATTGATATATAACATTGTGTATGTTTGAGGTGGACAACGTGTTATTTCATGTATTTATTTATCGCAGTATGATTACCACTATAGTGTTAACTAACACACCTATCACATCACATAATTATTTCTTTTTTATAGTGAGAACATTTAAAATCTAGTCTTTTAGCAACTTTGAAGTATGTAATATAGTATTATTGGCTATAGCCACTATATTGTTCATTAGATCTCCAGAACTGATTCATCTTCCATTTGCAAGTTTGTACACTTAAATGACATGTCCGCAATTTTCCCACCCCTGAGCCCCTAGGAACCACTTTTCTACTCTGTTTTTATGAGTTCAACTTTTTTAGGTTCCACATACAAGTGATATCATGCAGTATTTGTCTTTCTCTGTTTGATTGATCTCACTTAGCCTAATGTCCTCAAGGTCCATCCATGTTGTTGCAAATGGCAGGATTTCTTTTTCTCTCATGGCTGAATAATGTTTAATTATATGTGCCACATCTTCTTTACCCACTCATCTCTCTTTTTTTTTAAAGATTTTATTTATTTATTTGAGAGAGACACCGTGAGAGAGGGAACACAAATAGGTGGAGTGGGAGAGGGAGAAGCAGGCTTCCTGCTGAGCAGGGAGCCCAATGCGGGGCTCGATCCAAGGACCCTGGGATCATGACCTGAGCCGAAGGCAGACACTTAACGACTGAGTCACCCAGGCGCCCCTATCCACTCATCTCTTGATGGATATTTAGGTTGTTTCTACATCTTGGCAATTGTGAATAATGGTCATTTGGATAGCCATATGTAAAAAACCAAATTATGGTTGAGGGCAGATATCTTTTTCATATTCTATTTTTATTCCTTTGTGTATATAGCCAGAAATGGGATTGCTGGATCATATGGTAGGTTTATTTTGAATTTTATGAGGAAACTCCATACTGTTTTATGCAATGGCTGTACCATTTTACATTTGCCCTAACAGTGCCCATAGGTTCCCTTTTCTCACATCCTCACCAGTACTTGTCTCTCATCTTTTTGATGATAGTTATCCTAACAGGTGTAAGGTGATATATCATTGTGCTTTTAATTTACATTTCCCTGGTGAAAAGTGATATTGAGCATCTTTTTATGACCTGTTGGCGAGCTGGATGTCTTCTTTGGAAAAATTCAGTTCCTCTGCCTGTTTTTTTAAAACTGGGTTTTTGTTTTATTGTTATTGAGTTGTATGAATTGTTTACATATTTTGGATATTTTTTTGGCTTGTTTTAATTTTTTTAAGTTTTAATTTTAATTCTACTTAGTTATCATACAGTGTATTATTAGTTTCAGGTGTGTAATATAGTAATTCAACAATTCCATATATCACCTGGTGCTCATCATGACAAGTTCACTCCTTTATCTCCATCACCTATTTAACCCATCCCTCCACCCCCAATCCCTCTGGTAACCATCAGTTTGTTCTATATAACTAAGAGTGTGTTTCTTGGTTTGTCTTGCTCTCTCTTTTTTCCCTTTGCTCTTTTGTGTTGTTTCTTAAATTCCACATACAAGTGAAATTATATGGGATTTGTCTTTCTCTGACTGACTTATTTCCTTAGCATTATACTCTCTAGCTCCATCCATGTCATTACAAATGGCAAGATTTCATTATTTTTAATAGCCGAGTAATATTCCATTCTATATGTATACCATCTCTTCTTTATCCATTCATCTATGAATGGACACTTAGGTTGCTTCCATAGCTTGGCTATTGTAAATAATGTTGCTGTAAACATAAGGGTTCATGTATTCTTTTGAATTAGTGTTTTTGTATTCTTTGGGTAAATACCCAGTAGTGTGATTGCTGGATCATGGGGTAGTTCTATTTTTAACTTTTTGAGGAACCTCCATATTGTTTTCCGCATTGGCTGCACCAGTTTGCATTCCCACCAACAGAGTATGAGCGTTCCTTTTTTTAGATATCCTTGCCAACACCTGTTGTTTCTTGTGCTGTTGATTTTAGTCATTCTGACAGGTATGAGGTGATATCTCATTGTAGTTTTGACTTGTATTTCCCTCATGGCAAGTGATGATGAGATCTTTTCATGTGCCTGTTAGCCATCTGGATGTCTTCTTTGGAGAAATGTCTGTCCATGTCTTCTGCCCATTTTTAAATTGGATTATTTATTTTTGGGGTGTTGAGTTTTATAAGTTCTTTACATATTTTGGATACTAATCCTTTATTGGATATGTCATTTGCAAATATCTTCTCCCATTCCATATGTTGTCTTTTGGTTTTGTGAATTGTTTCCTTCACTGTGCAGAAGCTTTTTATTTTGATGTCGCAGGGTGGTTTAGTATTCACAAACTGATCAACGTGATATATCACATCAATAAGAGAAAGGATAGGAACCATATGATCATTTCAATAGATGCAGAAAAATCATTTGACAAAGTACAAACATCCATTCATGATAAAAACCCTCAACAAAGTAGGTTTAGAGGGAACAAGCCTCAACATAATAAAGGCCATATATGAAAAGCCCACAGCTAACATATTCAGTGGGGAAAAACTGGGAGCTTTTCCGCTAAGGACAAGAACAAGACAAAGGTGTCTACTCTCACCACTTCAATTCAACATAGTACTGGAGGTCCTAGCCACAATAATCAGACAACAAAAAGAAATTAAAGACATCCAAATTGGTAAGGAAGAAGTAAAACTTTCACTAATTGCAGATGACATGATACTATATATAGAAAACCCTAAAGACTCCACCAAAAAACTACTAGAACTGATAAATGAATTCAGGAAAGTCACAAGATATAAAAATCGATGTACAGTAATCTGTTGCATTTCCATACATCAATAATGAATCAGCAGAAAGAAAAATTAAGAAAACAATCCCATTTACAATTGCACCAAAAACCATAAGATACCTAGGAATAAACCCAACCAGAGATGAAAGACCTGTACTCTGAAAACTAGAAAACACTGATGGAAGAAATTCGAGATGACACAAAGAAATGGAAAGAAATTCCATGCTCATGGATTAGAAGAACAAATATTGTTTACATGTCCATACTACCATAAGCAATGTACACATTTAATGCAATCCCTATCAAAATATCAACAGCATTTTTCACAGAACTAGAACAAATAATTCTAAAATTTGTATAGGACCACAGAAGGCCCCAAATAGCCAAAGCAATGTCGAAAAAGAAAAGCAAAGCTGGAGGCATACAATTCTGGGCTTCAAGTTATATTACAAAGCTGTAATAACCAAAACAGTAGGGAACCAACATAAAATAGACATACAGACCAATGGAACAGCATATAGAAAGCTCAGAAATGAACCCACGCCTATACAGTAAATTAATCTTTGATAAAGCAGGAAAGAATATCCAATAGGAAAAGGACATCTCTTCAACAAATGATGTTGGGAAAACTGGACAGCAACATGCAAAAGAAAGAAACTGGACCACATTCTTATAACATACATAAAAATAAATTCAAAATAGATTAAAGACCTAAATGTGAGACTTGAAACCATAAAAATCCTGGAAGAGAACACAGGCAGTAACCTCTTTGACATTGGCCATAGCAACTTTTTCCTATATGTGTTTCCTGAGGCAAGGGAAACAAAAGCAAAAATAAACTATTGCAACTACATCAAAACATTTTGAATATTCTAATCTGATATTTGGCTTGCAAATATTTTCTCTCATTCTATAAGTTGCCTTTTCCATTTTGTTGTGATTGTTTCTTTTGCTGTTCAGAAGCTTTATAGTTTGATCTAGTTCCACTTGTTTATTTTAGCTTTTGTTGCATGTACTTCTGGTGTCATATCCAAAAAATCATTGCCAAAACCATTGTCAAGGAGCTCCTTCCTTACATTTTATTCGAGGAGTTTCATGGTATCAGGAATTATGTTTAAGTCTTTAATCCATTCCAGGTTAATTTTTGTGAGTGGTTTAAGATAGGGGTCCGGTTTTATCTTTCTGCATGTGGTTATTCAGTTTTCCCAAAATCATTTATTGAAGAGATTCTCCTTTTTCCATTGAGTGTTCTTGGCTCCCTTGTCAAATAATAATTGACCATATACACAGGGGTTTATTCCTGGGCTCTCAATTTTGTTCCATTGGTCTCTGTGTGTATTTTATGCTGGTGCCATACTGTTTTAATTACTAACACGTGTGGTGTAGTTTGAAATCAGGAAGTATGATGTCTTTGACTTTGTTCTCTCTCAGGATTGCTTTGGTTATTTGGGTCTTCTGTATTTCCATAAAGTTTTAGATTTTTTTTTCTGTTTCTGAGAAAAATTGGAATTTTGCAAAGGATTGAAGTGAATCTATAGATACCTCTGGGTAGTATAGGCATTTTAACAATACTAATTCTTCCCATCCAGAAATGAGGGATATCTTTTCATTACATGTGTCTTCTTAAATTTATTTCATCAGTCTTATAGTTTTCTTCATACAGATCTTTCACTTGCTTGGTTAGATTTATTCCTAATCTTTGATATTTTTGTGAATGAATAGGATAGTTTTCTTTAATTCTTTTTCAAATATTTCATTGTTAGCATATAAAAACACAACAGATTTCAGTATATTGATTTTATATACTGCAACTTTACTGAATTTGTCGATTAATTCCAACAGTGTCTTTAGGATTTTCTCTATATAAGATCATATATAAGATCATATCATCTGCAAATAATGACAGTTTTACTTCTTTCTAATTTGGATGTCTTTTATTTCTTTATTTTGCCTGCTTGCTCTATCTAGGACTTCTAGTACTATGTTGAATAAGGGTCAGAATGGCTATCTGTTGGTTCACAACCTCCTCAGGAGCCTCCCAGTATAATCTGAAACTGGGCCCTGTATGTGGATAGCAGGGAGAGACTAAAGGAAGAAGTAGACCATTCTAGATTGATAGGTTGCAGGTTTAAGAAGCAAGAGAACTTACACACAGGGCTTGTCTTATGGAGGCTCAAGATGAGTGGATCTCCGCATCTGCCCACCAGGTCTCAAAAGTTTATATAGAGGCCTTACCTGGGTTTAGTCACATATACCAGTCTCCATACCACATCATTATCTCAAGGCTGTGTCCTTGGGGAAGCTTCTGGGAGATGGGAAGGCAAGTGGAATGCACACTCCAAGGATAAGGGAGCCTTCAATTGCCTGGGTCTAGTTTATGGGTCAACGAGAAGTCATGTTCTCTTGGTGACCTTCCTCAACACTCAACCCCTTGTGCCTGGCTCTTAAAATCTCACATGCCTCCCCTCTCTTACAGTGTGCCCTGAGCCGCAAATGGAGGCAGCTCCTTTGGCTGCTATCTGGAGCATTAGAGGCAGATGCCACAGCAACAGTACAAGCACATGGAGAGAAAACACATGTTAAGACAATGATTCCCCAAATTAGTGACAACTTTTTCTACAAAGAGCCCCATGATCTGAACCACTGATTTATTGAGTCCTTATGCTCAGATCACTCAGAGCATTAGCTTGTATCCTCATGTGATTTCCTAAAGATGACTCATTAACAGACTCATCAGTTATGAACATATGACCTTCTGTTTGGGTAATGACATAGGTGCCCTCTTGCAAGGCAGTAATAATGTTCAAGGCTATCCTATTTTGGAAGACAGCTTTTCTTAGTAGAGACATTTCAGTGTTCAGTGAGGACAGGTTTTATTGGGTATCACTTAAGGCTTGCTGGGTAAATTTTTTAAGGGTTTCCACATGTGCTGTAATATGCTCTAAGCTGATGGAGGAAAAAGACAAATGCAGTCAAATGATCCTACTGGTGGAAAACAGAGCGGTGCCCTCTTCTCCTTTTTTCAGTCTCTGTGGGAAGTGTTTTGATGATCTCTTGGGTTGTTTACATTTCAAAGACAAGATAAGACTTACAACCTCAAGGGATAGAGAAAGAATGCAAATTTTCTGCTAGGAGTTTTTTTGGGTAATTGCTATTTAAAATTTTCCTTGGTGTTAGGGGTTGGATGGCATGGGACATTCCATTCTTTTCCCCATCAATCACCACAATATCCTCTCCTCCTCTTCACCCTCTTCACTTTCCCAGGGATTCCACCTCTTAGTGTTTTAATTAGGCTTTGCCGCAAGAGCTCAGATCTTCACCCAGCAGCTTGCACCCTCCTGGCTTTGCAAAAGAACATGCTAGGGTCTCCAACTGATTATCCTGCCTTCCCAAGTTATCCCCCAACCCCAAAGCCAGCAGAATAGTGGATAACCACATGTCCTTGTCTAATATCAGCTCTTCTTCCAACTTTCTAACTCAATCTTCAGTCTCTAGTTGGGTTGGTGTCCAGCTGAACTATGCAAAGTAGAAGCCAGCCTACTACAGCAACCATTTGTTTTTCTTTTCTGCCATAGTGCAACTGTGCACAGTTCCTCAAACAAGGGCATTAAAACAGCCAGCATTTTGGGGGCATCCCCACACTCATGTGGCAGTCCATAAGCATCTGACATACGGGCCACCTCTCCATTCATAGACATTGATGGCCAATTCAGGATTTCCCCTGTAGATGCCTCATTGTCAATGACCATTCCTCTCCTGCCTGGTTCACCAGTTATTGGTTCACAACCTCAGATGCTTCCCAGGTATAATCTGAAACTGGCCCCCAAACACAGAGGCCAGAGAGAGACCAAAGAAAGAGGCAGACTACTCCGGATTGGTAGGTGACAAGTTTAATAAGCAAGGGAACTTAAATGAGATGTTGTCTTGGATGGCTGCAAAATGAGATGATCTCTGCACCTGCCCACCAAGCCTTAAAAATTTATATAGAGGTCTTAACTGGGTTCAGTCACATCTGGTTCAGATGGTCTCAGTACCACATCACTATCTCAAAGCTATATATTTGATGTAGCTTCTGGGAGCAGAGATATCAAGTGGAATGCACATTGTAAGAACAGGAAAGGGAGGTGGTTAGGAGCCTCTGGTTGCCTGGATCCAGTCCACAGGTCATCTGGTGGTCAAGTCCTATTGATGACCTCTCTCAACAGCACCTATGTCTTCTTCCTGGTCTTCAAGAAAAACTTTTAATCATTTACTGTTGATTATGATGTTAGCTGTGAGTTTGTCATATACGGCCTTTATTATGTTGAGGTATTTTTTTCCTAGGGTTTTCATTATGAAAAGATGTTGTATTTTTGTCAAATGCTTTTTCTACATCATCAAAATGTAAATATTATTTTTATTTCACAATCTATTGATGTGGTGCATCATATTTATTGATTTGTGTATGTTGAACTATCCTTGCATCCTAGGGATAAATCCCATTTGATCATAGTGTATAATCCTTTTAATGTGTTGTTAAATCTGGTTTGCTAATATTTTGTTGAGAATTTTTGCATCTATATTCATCAGGGATATTGGTCTATAGTTTTCTTGTAGTTTCTTTTTTTTATTAAAAAAATTTTTTTGAGAGTGTGATTGAGTGGGGGAGGGGCGGAGGGAGAGAAAGAGAATCCCAAGCAGGAGTCATGCTCTGCATGGAGCCAAACACAAAGCTTGATCTCATGACCTTGAGATCAAGATCTGAGCTGAAATCAAGTGTTGGATGCTTAACTGACTGAGTCACCCAGGTGCCCCTGTAATGTTCTTATCTATCTTTGGTATCAGGATAATGTTGACCACATAAAAGAATTTTGAAAGTGTTCCCTCCTCTTCAGTTTTTTGGAAAGTTTGAGAAGGATTGGTATTAATTCTTCTTTAAATGTTTGGTACAATTCACCAGTGAATCTATCCAGTCCTGAGCTTTACTGTTTTGGAAGGTTTTGGATTACATATTTACTCGCTTTACTTGTTGTTGGTCTGTCCAGATTTTCTATTTCTTTCTGATTCAGTCTTGGTGTGTTTATGTTTTTAGGAATTTACCTATTTCTTCTAGATTATCTGGTCTGTTGGCATATAATTGTTTCTAGTTATTTCTTATGATTCTATGTATTTTCTGTGTGTCTTATGCCACCACAATGCTGACATCATTCTCAACCAAATTTCCTTAGGTTCATCAGAGAACTAAGGTCACAGGGTAAACTGCTGCCCCTAAAATTGGAGAGACAAGTGACTACAGAGAATTATAGCTTACCAGGAGCAGAAGGCTAGGAACAGAGACTAATTATTGGATCTAGTATTGGAAAAAGGAAACTTAAACTTTAATTGGCAAATTGCTGGAGGCTCAGTGTTCGTAAACTTGATAATTAAAAATTAAGAGGGGCCCAATCTTTTTTTTTTTTTTAAAGATTTTATTTATTTATTTGAGAGAGAGAGAGAATGAGAGAGAGAGAGCACATGAGGGGGGGAGGGTCAGAGGGAGAAGCAGACTCCCTGCTGAGCAGGGAGCCCGATGTGGGACTCGATCCTGGGACTCCAGGATCATGACCTGAGCCAAAGGCAGTCGCTTAACCAACTGAGCCACCCAGGCACCCAAGAGGGGCCCAATCTTACTTAAGGGGCTTCACACTTTCGTGAACCTACTCCCAGGAGCCCCACCAGGTGTTCTGAGTGGAAATCAAAGAAAAACTCCCTCCTGTCTTCCAAAGGGGGGGGGGAGAAGTAGCCATTTTGAAATATGCACAGAGCCAGAGCATTCTATTCTTCCTAACAAAAGCCTGCCCTCGAGGAACTCTATTTTGCTAGAGTCTAACCATCTTGGGATTTACCAGAGTCTAACAGACCTGAAGCATGGGAAATACCCAACTGCAGTCCCCCAAAGCTCCCCTGTCTTACCTAAGGGCAGGGAAGTGTGATGGTTGCCTGAGAAGCACCTTGTGAAAGTCATAGCCTAGGGCACAGGCTCATTAAAAACTGAGATCTAATTGACTAGTTCTGAGAACACTCCCCCTCCCTCCACACCTTCCCCCCAACAGCAGCAGGGCTCCTGCACAATAACAGATTACAACTGAAAGGACCACAAGACTCAGAGCTTATTGAAGAAGTCTCTAGGAAAACCCAGAGACAACAGAGGAGAAAAAAACCAAGGACACCAGGGAAATTTTAGCTTCTAACACCTACAGCTACAGCAAAGAGTAAACACAGACAAGCTTCTAGCCAGATAAACAAAACTTCTCACCAAAAGCATATTTACTTCAGTCCTTTTACCTAGTACATCATGTCCATCTTTCAACAAAAAATTACAAGCATGCTAAAAGGGAAAAAACACAGCTTGAAGAGCCAGAACAAGCATCAGAACCAGACTCAGGTATGGCAGAAATCTTAGAATTATTAGACCAGGAATTTAAAACAACTATGATTAATATGCTAAGGGCTGTAATAGAAAAAATGGACAAAATGTAAGAACAGATGGGTAATGTAAGCAGAGAGATGGAAACTCTAAGAAAGAACAAAAAGAAATGCTAGAATCAAAAACACTGTAACAGAAATGAAGAATGCCTTTGATGAGTTCGTCAGTGGCCTGGACATGCCAAGAAAAGAATGGGTTTGAAGATGTGTCAAGAGAAACATTCCAAATTGAAAAGCAAAGTGAAAAAAAAAAAAAAGAATGAAAGAAACAGAAGAAAATATCCGAGAACTGTGGGACAATTTTGAAAAGTATAACATGCATATAATGGGAATACCAGAAAAAAAGAAGAAAACAGAAATATTTGAAGTAATAATGGCTGAGAATTTTATAAAAATAATGATAAACATCAAATCACAGATCTAGGAAGCTCAGCAAACTATACGCAGAAAAATAACAAAAACAACAACAACAACAAAAGATACTTAGGAATTCAACTGCAGAAAAAGCAAAAGAAAAAGAGAAAATCTTGAGAGAAGCCAGAGGGGAAAAAACAACTTATCTGTAAAAGGACAAGGATAAAAATTACTTCAGACTTCTCTTCAGAAACTATGCAAGAGACCAAAACAGCAAAAAAGTAAATACCCATGAACCTGCAATTTTGTATCTAGCAAAATCTTCAAAAATGAAGGATAAATAGACTTTCTAGACAACAATAAGCTCTATATTTAAAGATATCAAAATGGACGTAGTGAGTTCTCTGGCTCATGGGAGGGAAGAATCTCCTCCAAATATTCTCAACAAAACTGCAACTAAGAAATGAAAATATGATGGTAGTGGTCTCCCTCTCAGACGTATATTAATGTATTGTATGTACTATGCCATATTAATGAAGCTGCATATTAGTATTAATAATGTATTTATTGTGTATTATGCTACAGAACATTTTTTATAGCATTGTGATGCCATTTATATTGTGGTTCCATTTTGAGACCAACTTTTCAGAGTTTTTTTTTAAGAAAAGAAATTGAATTATTTAAATATAGACATAATAAGCTCTTTAAAAAACAAGAATGCTTAGCTTTTCAAATTAGAAATGAAAAGGTCACTAAAGCATCCTACAGGTTTTAATTTCTAATAAAGTAAATTTGATTGGGTATTACTCACAAAAACAAAAAATCACTGGGGTCCCCATCCCCTTTTTTGAAAGAGTATAGTGGTTCTTGAAACCAAGAGGTGAGGAAACCACTGTGGATTATTCCCAGCTGTGACTGGTTCATTTTTTTGCTATGATCTCATAAGCAACAACTATTAGGGAATTCCAAGCACCTGTAGAAGTACCTGGTTGGCCTAGGTTTTTTGTCCTTTTAACCTACAAAGCTCATTTTGGTGACCTGAGGGAACTGGACTACAGTTAGCTTTATCCCTCTTTGACTTTTTGTCCATTTTATTTTTCTCTATTCTTGTTTTTCCTTTTTCTGATTTTTTCTTATTCTTTTTTTCTTTTTGTTTTTCTTTTTGTTTACTTTTTCTTTTTATTCTAATTTTTCTTTATTTTTGTTTTTTACTTTTTTATTCTTTGATTTTTATTTTTCTCACCTTTTATCTTTCTCATCTCATTTTTTTCTTTATTATTTTGATTTTTTATATAGTTGGTTAGTATTTTGGTATTGCTATGTAGTTAGCATTGTTAGTATTCTTAATGTAGTTATCAGGTCACCATGCTGCAGGCCTCTTGGCCACCTCTGCTGAAAAGGAAACCTATATTGACAACTACTGGCTCCTCTAGACCATCAGCCAGATCAGCTGTGCTGAGATGAGGTTGATCTGGAGCATCCTGCCTGGAACAGGTGTCCATGAAGGTCATTAATAAGATCAGCAGAGCTCCTCCAGTGACTTTTCCTTGAAGTCCAGAGCACAATGGCCTTGAATCACCCCGATATCATGAAACTATTTGAGGTGATTGATACCCAGGAAAGACTCCAGCTGGCCATGGAATATGCTAGTGAAGGAGAGATGGTTGATTACCCACTGTACCACAGCCACATGAAAGAAAGAGGCTTATAACAAATTCCTCCAGATAGCGTCTGCTGTGCATTGCTGCCACCAGGAGGGCATTGGCCACAGGCATCAAAGCCAGAGAACCTGCTTTTGGATACTGACCTTAATGTCAAGGTCATGGACTTCGGCTTTGGCAACAAATTTACCTGTGGTAACAAGGAAGATACCTTCTGTGGCAGTTCCCCTGATGTTTCCCCAGAGCTCTTTTGATGGCCCCACAGTGGGTATGTGGAGAGGTGTCATTTTCTATACAATGGTCACTGGGTCCCTGCCTTTTAATGGTCAGAACTTCGGAGAGCTGTGGCAATGGATACTGAGAGAAATATGCCACATTCCCATTTACATGTTTGTGGAGTGTGAAAAATTTGCTTAAGAAATTCTTATCTTTAACCCCAGTGACAGAGGCATTTTAGAGGAAATCATGAGGGACCCATGGATAAACATTGGTCATGAATAGGGACTGAGCCATTCTCTGACTATAAAGACACCCCACAGACTGAGTCAATGCTGTCCATGGACTACAAATAGGAAGAAATCCAGGACTCACTGATGGGCCTGAAGCATGACAAACGATGACCACCTGTCACTTCCTGGGCTATAAGACACACCAGCCTGAGGGCTACACTATCACCATGAAGCCCTTGCTTCAGCTGATCCCACCAACAGCTGAGTCCCTCCTCCTCCTGTGAGGTAGAGCCTAGGATCTCTGTTACCTCAAGGCCCCGGAATTTCAGGAACCTGCCATTCCCATTTTTACTTTGTTCTTTAACACAGAAAATAAGTGCCATGAGGACCGGGAGTCAGGTGGAAGGCCAGCAGAACAGCCTCAGTGCCTGTCAGTTCCCTACGTGGCCTGGAGACCACCACCTGCTGCCCAGCCTCCCAGGGGGCCCCGTGACCTCATCCTCCACCCTCACCAGCAGCAGTGGGAGAGCCCCAGAAATAACCAACTGTCCCCAAAAGGAAACTCCCTCCACCCTGGGCAGCATGGTCAGGACCCGCAGAATTTGCCTGAAGGTATGACCCCAGCCTCTCCCTCTGGCAACAGCCAGGGCCAGCAGGGGGCCACTGGAGGTTTCCTTACCTTCATAGACACCTGTTTTTCAGGTCATCTGCAAGGACCCAGCCTGCAGCTCAAGACAGAGTGGAGCCCATCAAACATCCCGTGGTGGATGACCGAGGTGATAAAGAATGTCAGGTTGGGCTGTGCTCCCTGCACCTTACATGGAACATGAAGATCCTGAGCTCTATGGGGCCCAAAGACGAGGTGCAGGAGGCCAGGTGCTGGACACAAACAGCTACGGGTAGGGGCTGTGCAACGTGTTCATGCTGCTGTGTGTGGGATCAGGAATGTTTTGTGGATGAGGCTGATTGGAGCTAAGGACTGAAGGATAATTTGACCAGATGCTGTAGTCTTACCCATTGTATTTCAGGTACTGATATGGAATGAGACTGTAATGACCAAAACAAATACAAAGGTTTACAGTCTGGAGATGCAAACATTCATCAAATAATCACATAAATACATATAAATTTACATGGGAAGCTACCCAAATGTCCTGTAAGAAAATGGTGAAGTAAATTATAACCAGTTCTTTTAATTTAATGTTATGCGGTCATTGAAATTTATAGTTAAAGAATTGTACAATGTTTTCAATAACACTGGGTGCATAAAAAGTAGGGTATAGTCCCTCCTTTATAAAAACAAATGGAAGTTTCCCTATGCATAGGAAAGTTGATTATATAGCACACTGAACAATGGTTATCCCTGCTGGTGAGATTGTGGAGCATAAAGCATGTTCTCACATACTGGTTTTGCCAGCTAGCGAGTAGATTTGTTTTTCAACTGTTGAATTTATAATTAGATGCTTTACGTGCTTCAAATGAAGAACTAACATTTTAATGTATTCTTCCTCTTTTAGTTGTTTCTTTCTGATTTTGATGAAGGAAGCTAAATGTCCCTGAGGGCTCTTGTTGAGCGGGAGAATGGTTCTGGTGGAAGCCCTCATCCAGTGGGGTTCCTGGAGATGTGACATCCAGGCACTGAGTCCCTCTCAATGCTGCTCCAGCAGGGACTCCTCTTCCTCTGTCTGCTGTGGGTCTTGGTTTGTTTAGGGGTTTGTCTATATTGGAAGATAAAAACTTGTGTCCAGATGGAAAGTTCCAGAAATGCTTCTAGGGATGATGATGGGAGTTTGATTTCCAAGTCAGTATTCCTGGGCATTTGATTTAATCTCTTTGTCATTAATCAGTATTTGGATTGTTCTGGATTAGTTCCATCATTCACAGTGATAACTGCCATCTTCTACCATCCTCATCAAACATGATTGTTTAGTTTGAGAGCTTTTCTCTTGGAACTCACTGATGTGTTATTACTTTTGTTGGCTTTAAAAAACAATAATTCTGAAAAAAAATAATTCTGTTTCCAAATTTTTCATTTTGTTCTTTTGGGACTTTTAAACAGCTGGACATTTTCAAGCTGAAAATTAAAAGTATTTATTATGAAGGAACTGCTAGTATACCCATAGGGATGGTGTAGGGCATATAATTTGTTATAAGGTATGAAAATTCTAGAGGTTGTTCCTCTGATCTGTAATATTCCACCTACCCCAAGGAAGTTTCTCTTTACATTCTATAACTGATTATAAACACCCAGTGATGGGGAGATAGGGCAAGATGGAAAAGAGTAGGGGACCTCGGTTCATCTGGCCCCCTGAATTTAGCTAGGTAATTATCAAATCCTTCTGAACACCCAAGAATTCAACCTGAGATGTAAGAAGACAATTGCTGTCCTTCAGGGAACAAAAGCCACCTAGTGCAACCAGAAGCAGCTCACACTGAGCCTGGCCTCCAGGCAAGGGGAGGTGCAACCCTGAACAAAGTCACCTGAAAATCAGCACAGCAAACCCCTCCCCCATGGGACCAGCTGGAACATCAGGGGAATACCAAGTTTCCAGAGCACACAGGACTGTAAAACTCCAGCACTAGGGGAAAATAGTATATAGAAGTTGAGGGTTTTTTTCCTCACAATTCATTCATCTTTCAGTTTAAAAATTTCCTTTTTTTCTTTTCACTAGTTTCTTACTTTATCAACTCTTTGTTTTAAGTCTTTTTTTAACTTTCATTTTTTACATTTATATTTAATAGATATATTCTTCATTTTTAGCTTCCTTTCATTGTATTTGATTTTATTTTTGTGTGTATATAAGCTTTGCTTTCTTTATAATTTTGAGATTTAGTGTCTTCTAATATGCAGACCAAAATACACTCAGGACCTAGTGGATCATCCTGTTTTGTCCACCTGGGAGATTATATTCTCTCCCCCTGCCTTTCTCTTTCCCCCCCCCCATTTCCTTTCTCTTTTCTTTTTGGTTCCTGACCTCCTCAGATTTGTCTAGTGTGTATTTCACAACTTGAGTTGTGGTTGAAATTATTGATTTTATTTTCTTGTTCATCCATTTTCCTCTGGACAAAATGACTAGAAGGAGGAATTCACAACAAAAGAAAGAACCAGAGGTAATATTTTCTGCCACAGATGTAATCAATATGGCTATAAGTAAAATGTCAGAGCTGGAATTCAGGATAACAATTATAAAGTTACTAGCTGGGCTTGAAAAAAGCATAAAAGACACTAGAGAATCTCTTAGTGCAGAAATAAAATCTAATCAGGCCAAAATTAAAAATGCTTTAACTGAGATGCATTCTAAATTGGATGCTCTACAACCTACAGTAAAGGAGGCAGAAGAGAGAGTAAGTGACTTGGAGACAAATTTATGGAAAGGAAGGAAGCTGAGGAAAAGAGAGAAAACCAACTAATGGATTATGAGGGTAGGCTTTGAGAAATCAGCGATACCACAAAATGAAACAATATTAGAATTATTGGGGTTCCCAAGGAAGAAGAAAGAGAGAGGGACAGAAGGTATATTTGAGCAAATCATAGCTGAGAACTTTCTTAATCTGGGAAGGAAACAGGCAAGTCCAAGAGATAAAGAGGACCCCTCCCAAAATCAAAATAGATATAAAAATAGATCAACACCCCAACATACACAGGATATCAGATTGGATAAAAAAAAAGATCCATCCATATGCTGTCTACAAGAGGCTCATTTTAGACCTAAAGACACCTCCAGATAGAAAGTGAAGGGGTGGCGGACTATTTATCATGCTAATGGACCTCTAAAGAAACCTAGTGTAGCAATCCTCATATCAGACAAATTAGATTTTTTTTTAAAGATTTTATTTATTTGACAGAGAGTTAGTGAAAGCAGAAATGCAAGCCAGGGGAGTAGGAGAGGGAGTAGCAGGCATCCCGCCAAGCAGGGAGCCTGCAGCGCTTGATCCCAGGACCCTGGGATCATGACTTGAGCCAAAGGCAGACGTTTAAAGACTGAGCCACCCAGGCACCCCCCAAATTAGATTTTAAACCAAAGACTGTATTAAGGAATGAAGAGGGACACTGTATCATACTTAAAGGGTCTTTCCAACAAGAAGATTTAACAATTATAAATTTTTATGCTAACTAGGATGTTGCCAATTACATAAACCAGTTAATAACCAAATTAAAGAAACAGATTGATAATAATACAATAATAGTGGGGGATTTCAACACACCACTCATAGCAGTGGACAGATCATCTAAGCAGAAGATCAACAAGGAAACAAGGTTTTGAATGACACACTGGACCAGATGGACTTTCATAGATACATATAGAGCATTCCATCCTAAAGCAACAGAATACACATTCTTCTCACATAGTACCAGAAGTCCTAGCCTCAGCAATCAGAAAACAAAAAGACATAAAGGCATTCAAACTGGCAAAGAAGAAGTCAAACTCTCACTCCTCACAGATGACATGATACTTTATGGAACATTCTCCAGAATAGATCCCATACTGGGTCACAAATCAGGTCTCAACCAATACCAAAAGATTGGGATTATTCCCTGCATATTTTCAGACCACAATGCTTTGAAATTTGAAGTCAATCACAGGAGGAAATGGATGTGAAAGAGTATCGTACTAAAGAATGAATGCGTCAACTAGGAATTAAAGAAGAATTTTTTAAAATTCATGGAAACAAATGAAAATGAAAACACAACTGTTCAAAACCTTTGGGTTATAGCAAAGGTGGTCGGTCCTAAGAGGGAAGTACATAGCAATACAAGCCTCTCAAAAAATTAGAAAAGTCTCAAATATACAAGTTAACCTTACACCTAAAGGAGCTGGAGAAAGAACACCTAAAGGAGCTGGAGAAAGAACAGTAAATAAAGCCTAAACCAAGCAGGAGAAGAGAAATAATAAAGATTAGAGCAGAAATCAATGAAATAGAAACCAGAAGAACAGTAGAACAGATCAATGAAAGTAGAAGCTGGTTCTTTGAAAGAATAAGATTGATCAACCCCTAGCCAGACTTACCAAAAAGAAAAGAGAAAGGACCCAAATTAATAAAATCATGAGTGAAAGAGGTGAGATCACGACCAACATCAAGGAAATACAAATAGTTTTAAGAACATATTATGAGCAACTATATGCCAACAAATTAGGCAATCTGGAAGAAATGGATGTATTCCTAGAAATTTATAAACTATCAAAACTGAAACAGGAAGAAATAGAAAACCTGAACAGACCCATAACCAGAAAGGAAATTGAAACAGTAATCAAAAATTTCCCAACAACAGTCCAGGGCCAGATAGCTTCCCAGGGGAATTCTACCAAACATTTAAAGAACTAATACCTATTTTTCTGAAGGTGTTTCAAAAAATAGAAAGGGAATGAAAACTTCCAAACTCGTTCTGTGAGGTCAGCATTACCTTGACCCCAAAACCAGACAAAGACCCCATCAAAAAGAATTACAGAGCAATATCCCTGATGAACATGGATGCCAAAATACTCACCAAGATACTAGCCAATAGGATCCAACAGTACATTAAAAGGATTATTCACCACAACCAAGTGGGATTTATACCTGGGCTACAAGCACGGTTCAACATTCACAAATCAATCAATGTGGTACATCACATTAATAAAAGAAAGGACAAGAATGATCCTCTCAATTGATGCAGAAGAAGCATTTGACAAAATACAGCATCCTTTCTTAATTAAAACTCTCCACAGTGTAGGGATAGAGAGAACATACCTCAATATCATAAAGCCATCTACAAAAAATTTGCAGTGAATATCATTCTCAGTGGGGAAAAACTGACAGCTTTTCCCCTAAGGTCAGGAACACAACAGGGATGCCCACTCTCACCACTGTTGTTCAACATAGTACTAGAAGTCCTAGCCTCAGTAATCAGGGAACAAAAAGAAATAAAAGGAATTCAAATTTGCCAAGAAGAAGTCAAACTCTCACTCTTAGCAGATGACATGATACTTAATGTGGAAAACCCAAAAGACTCCACTCCAAAATTGCTAGAACTCATATAGGAATTCAGCAATGTGGCAGGATATAAAATCAATGCACAGAAGTCAGTTGCATTTCTATACACTAACAATGAGACAGAAGAAAGAGAAATTAAGGAATAAATCCCATTTACAATTGCACCAAAAGCCATCAGATACCTAGGAATATACCTAACCAAAGAGGTAAAGGATCTGTACTCCAAAAACTACAGAACATTTATGAAAGAAATTGAGGAAGACAGAAAGAAATGGAAAAACATTCTATGCTCATGGATTGGAAGAATAAATATTGTTAAAATGGCTAGCTACCCAGAGCAATCTACACATTCAATGCAATCCCTATCAAAATGCCATCAACTTTTTTCACAGAACTGGAACAAATTATCCTAAAATTTGTATGGAACCAGAAAAGACCCCGAATAGCCACAGGACCATTGAAAAAGAAAACCAAAGCTGGTGGCATCACAATGCTGGACTTCAATCTGTATTACAAAGCTGTAATCATCAAGTATGGTACTGGCACAAAGACAGACACATAGATCAATGGAACAGAATAGAGAACCCAGAAATGGACCATCAACTCTATGGTCAACTAATCTTCCACAAAGCAGGAAAGAATATCTAATGGAAAAAATAGTCTTCAATAAATGGTGCTGGGAAAATTGGATGGCCACATGTAGAAGAATGAAAATGGACCATTTTCTTAGCCATACACAAACATAAACTCAAAATGGATGAAAGACCTAAATGTGAGACAGGAATCTATCAAAATCCTTGAGGAGAACACAGGCAGCAACCTCTTCGACCTCAGCCGCAGCAACTTCTTGTTAGACATGTCTCCAAAGGCAAGGGAAACAAAAGCAAAAATGAACTATTGGGACTTCATGAAGATCAAAAGCTTCTGCACAGAGAAGGAAACAGTCAACAAAACTAAAAGGCAGCTTATGGACTGGGAGAAGATATTTTAAAATGACATATCAGATAATGGGCTAGTATCCAAGATCTATAAAGAACTTATTAAACTCAACATCCAAAAAACAAATAATCCAGTCAAGAAATGGGCAGAAGACATGAGCAGACATTTCTCCAAAGAAGACATACAAATGGCCAACAGACATATGAAAAAATGTCCCACATCATTTGATATCAAGGAAATACAAATCAAAACCACAATGAGATACTACCTTACACCAGTTAGAATGGCTAAAATTAACAAGACAGGAAACAACAAATGTTGGCAAGGATGCAGAGAAAGGGGAACCCTCTTACACTGTTGGTGGGAATGCAAGCTAGTGCAGCCACTCTGGAAACCAGTATGGAGTTTCCTCAATAAGTGAAAAATAGAGCTACCCTATGACCTATCAATATTTACCCCAAAGGTACAAATGTAGTGAACCGAAGGGGCACCTGCACCCCAATGTTTATAGCAGCAATGTCCACAATAGCCAAACTGTGGAAAGAGGTGAGATGTCCTTCAGCAGATGAATGGATAAAGAAGATATGGTATATATATATATATATGGAATATAACTCAACCGTCAGAAAGGATGAATACTTACCATTTGCATCGATGTGGATGGAACTGGAGGGTATTATGCTGATTGAGGTAAGTCAATCAGAGAAAGACAATTATATGGTTTCACTCATATGTAGAATATAGGAAATAGCACAGAGGATCATAGGAGAAGGGAGGGAAAACTGAATGGGACAGAAGGGAGAAAAACCATGAGAGACCCTTAACAATAGGAAACAAACTGAGGGACCTGGAAGGGAGGTGGGTGAGGGAATGGGGTAACTGGGTGATGGGCATTAAGGAGGGCACCTGATGTGATAAGCACTGGGTGTTACATGCAACTGATAAATTGTTGAACACTACAAATGAGACTAATGATGTATTATACATTGGTTAATTGAATTTAAATTAAAAAAAAGTAAACACCCAGTGGTTCATTTAAAGTGACATAGTTCTGATGGACAGGATAATATTGTATACACCCAGTCTTTTGTACCACCTAGGACCCTGCTCTGCACAATAGATACCACGGGCTGACTTTATGAAACCAGGGTTATTTTTCCATTATGATTTGAGAGATGCTGGAAAGACCTTCTACTGCTTTCCTTACACCCCAAATTACACAAGTAGTGAGTTAGGCTTTTAAGTCTTGAAGACTTTTCATCGTGAGTTTCTGCTGAAATATGAACATCTAGGATGGAGAGCAGTGATCACCCAGAGTCTTCCCAGGGTTTCCTGCCAGCCACCTGGAGGCCAGAGGAGAATGGCCAGGGTAGTAAAGGGCTCATTACTGCTGGGCTGTAGGGAAGAGCTGGAGGAAACTGGCTTTGCCAAGGTTTAGCACAGCTGATCATGGTTCTGCAGTGATAGTGTACTGGGCTGTAAAATTATTCAGAGTGAAGATAATGCATATACATTATGCCTGCTTGAAACTGGTTGGTAATTTACTTCTGGGATTTATTCTCTATACCAGTATATTTATAATTGATTCTACTTTCTCTTCCCTTACCTGCCAATCACTACTCCTTTTAGTAATAATTACAGAGAAGAGACTATGATTTTCTACCAAGGTGCTTGCTATAATTTAATTCTACTATAATGTGAAAATGTGGACCCTCTTACCTCTTAACTATCACCTTTTCCCTTTCTCAGTTCTTGTTCGGCAACTTGCCCGTGTTTTGAACATACTGGTGAAGGAGCAGTTGAGCCATTTTGGTGGAATGAATTTCCATTGACCGGTGTATGAAGAGTGCACACTCAGGGGCCCCAAACATAGGTACGTGATAAACCGTGTGCACACAGTGTTGGGGAAATCGAGCTGTTTCCTCTAACAGCTCAGTGTCACAAATGGTGGCAGCTAGGCTTTCCTCTGCCTTCCCGGCTTGGCTCGCAGCCCCTGAGCTGCAGTCCTGCTTCCGGGAAGACGGGCCCAAAGGCTACCATGTTCAGTTGAAGGGGAGTCACACTGGCTTTCCACTGAGAACCGACCACACACTTCCTTTGTCACGTCCCTGCCTCCTTAGATTGTCACGTGGGAAGACCTGCCATCTTGCTGCGGGGAGGGGGTTGTTAGCAAGCACCTGCAAACATCTGGCTCCCTGTACTTCCCATGCACCTCGTGGGTGCAGAGCCCGAGAAATCTGAGCATTTTTCAAAAAATGGCTTTAACTTTTAAAATGTTTCTTTCTAGTTCTGGTTAGTCTTTTTAGATAAAAAAAAAAGGATGTGTCTATGTTGCTTGGCTTACTCCGGAGATAACAAAGCATATCGGTTCTTTTGGGTATCTCAACCCCTTGTAAACTGGCAGCTCTGGTGGATGTTTTAAAGTCTGGCATTTTTGTTTTGTTTTTTCCCTCCGTAGTAGAAAGGGAGGGGAATTGCTGATGTAATGTGTGCCAGAGCACCTGAAGCAAATCTATTTTCAGCTTGAATACCACAGCTAAAAAAATTTGCCAGAATGGTGCATTGTTTTTCCCTCCCTGATGCTAAGTGCACCTAATGGATATACTGAGTGCTGCCTGCCCCGCCAATTTCAGCAGTGTCCAGCTTCTTCCAAGTGTCAGGAGTACAAAGGATCACTTAGTTGCTGAAAAGCAGGGACCACAAGCATTCCTGGTGGTTTATCATAGGGTGTGTTATCTTTCTACAGCTAAAGCAAGTTTCTGAGAAAATAAGTATCAGGTAGAACTATTTTGCATACATTTTTAGGCTAGTCATGAAAAAACAATGTACATTTGCTCAGGAAGGTGCCATGATTAATGCTTTGTGATAAAAATTTTTAAATGATCCACTTAATTATTAAACACCATAAGCAAGGATGAAAGACAAATGGCCAAATATTTCCAACAAATGCAATATACCTGATAGACAAATCAGTAAGAAAACAATAGCTTGCTAATAAACTGTCAAGAATAGGTGGTTGGGGCACCTGGGTGGCTCAGTCGGTTAAGCAGCTGCCTTCGGCTCAGGTCATGATCCTGGGGTCCTGGGATCGAGCCCCATGTCAGGCTCCCTGCTCGGTGGAGAGTCTGCTTCTCCCTCTCCCTCTGCCTGCCTCTCTGCCTACTTGTGCTCTCTCTCTATCTCTCTGTCAAATAAATAAATAAAATCTTAAAAAAAAAGAATAGGTGGTTTAAAAGAAATACAAAAATCTAATAAAAATATGAAAAGATTTTAAATATCACCAATAAGAAATGAATATAAAAGCATACATTTTTAAGCGTCAGAGTGGCAGAGATGAAATAAACCCAAAATACTCTGTGTCAGAGAGGAGCTGTCAATGTGCCTTCTCACCCGCTCTCGGTGGGAGATTCACAGGTACTATGTCTTTGTGAGGGTGTTTGCCAATATATCATGCAGTCTAGAAGGTGCACGCACATCTTTTGACGTGGAGGTTACCTTCGTCCAGGACGGTTCAGTACAGCACTTTTTATTTCATGCAACCATCCGTGGAGAGCTTATTCTGGCCCTCCTCCCCTCCCCCCTTCTCTCTGATGTGTAAGTCACCGGACTCAGGACTTCTGCTTGGTCTCAGCGCAAGCCCACTTTGCTGGGCTGGTGACTGAAAGGACATCTCTCTTGCCCTGGGCAGAGTGATCACAGATTCTAGAGCAGGGACCCTGACATGTTGGGAGAAACACTTTTCATTTCCCTCTGTCATTAGCCTCTGGCACAGGACCATCCTGGCAAGTCTGTGGAGGGAGCCTTGCGCACATGGCTGATGTCCTCAGGGTTCCAGTGGCCACTGTGAGATCCTCCTGGAGGTCCTTATCCAGGACAGGTCAGGCTTCTCCCCCTCTAGCTGGCACCAGCAGGGGCTACAGATTGGTTCGGCCTGGGGCTCCTTTTTCTCACTCCTCTGCCACCTTTGTTAAGGCTTTGTGTTCTGGGGACAATGGCCTTGTCACTCTGCTCCCTCTGAAACCTGGGCCCGGAGCGTACCAGCCACATGGGAGACCCCGAGTGAGCCCTCCCAGCAGCGGTGTCTCCATCAGATGCTTGGAGTAGTGAGTGTGGGGAGCATGCCACTGGGGTGTGGACTGTTCTTTCCCAAGAGGCAGCATTTTGAATTCGAGACCTATTTACATATACTTTGCATTAATTTACATACCAACCTCTGATAACTAGCTCTAAATACCCTTCCATGAATTCAACTAGTTAGTGCAGCTAACCACTGTGGTAGCCAGACCTGATATTTAGGGCATTACACACATGAAAAACTGAAAAGATCGGCGAAAACATAATCATGAGCATGGTGAATCAGCCCAGGCCCCTCACGGATGCAGCTGCTCCTTAGCCTGATTCCTTATGCTGGGGTGATAGTGCATTTAACACTCGTGAGGGAGATCGTGCCTTTCTAGCCCTCAGCTGAGTTAACCCCCACCCTGGAAAAACAAGGAAGGAAAAGAAACTTTTATTTCTCTTTTACTTAAGAAGAAATAAAGAAACATTTCTCTTTTACTTAAATAAATCTAGTTATAGTCTTTCATTTAAGTTGGCACTAATGCTACCAGTTATTATTTCACACTTTTCCTGTTATTTGACGTGACATCTAGTTTGTGAAGTTGATGAAGAGAAGAACACAGAAAAGGTGATGTTGTAGGCGGTGAAGATTGCCCGCAGGGTTTGCAGTGTCCAACCTGGGTCCTTTCACGCCATTCAGCTCTGAGATGACCTTTTCCTTCTTTTCTCCTTTCTCAACCTTAATCCTGGAGTGACTAGATCGCAATCTGCCTCACTTGAGAATGGAAAGTTGGGGCGGAGAGTGGGCAAGGGACAGCTACACCTGCACTGCCCCTTGCCTTGTGTTGATTCCCACTTTGTAGGTTCCACTGGGTGTTGACATTATCCTTTATTGAAATAACATACTGACTACTTGTTTGTAGAGCTGGACTTTTAATAACATTTTGGGAAATTTACCCCTTTCAGAAATCAGGCAGGTAATAGGAGACATCAGTTCTTAAACAGTGACAGAGTCCTTCAAATTCGTGCTATTCTTTGCAGATCACCTGAAAATACTGAGCTTGATAGATCTTGAAATAAGTAAATGTATACTTTTTATTTTTGTTGCTGTTAAATCAGACATCCACTTATACTAGATGTCAAGATAGGCCAGCATTAATAAGTGCCCATCTCCCCTCTCCCCAAGTTGTAGGAGAATAAGTTGGCAAGAGTCTACCTATTAGCTTTTTCTGTAAGAATATAGAAAAAAAGTTTTTAGCAGGAACTCCTGAAGACTCCCTCTCTCTCACCACCTCCCACTCCAATTCAATGTGAGCATAGTTATTTAAGAATGACATTCTAGGGAACAAGGTGTAATCTCGAAGAGCTATATTGCCACCGCATGAGTTTTTAAGCATGAATGGTATAAAAGAAAATTTTTTTCTTTAACATCAGGGAACTTGAATTATCTTCTTCATTGGCCATGTCATATCATGAAAGATTAACAGCTTGAGACTCAGGAGATCCAGGTCCTGGCTGTTCCCTATCCCAAAAGCTCCCATACGACAATGGGCAACCTCTGCCTCAATTTCCTAAGCTGATCCCTATGTTTCATCACACCTCTGAAATATACTGTCCATACCTTTTTATTAGGGTTAATTTGTAGTTTTAAGTAATAACTAATGGAGATGTATTTATGATGTCCTGATGTCTTATATTTTATTCTTTTGTCTTCCAAGAAATGGCATATATTAAATATTGAATTAGGAATTCTTTTGTAGTAAGAACAACTTCTGAACCATTCTCTTGGTGAACACCTTTTCCACAGCAGCTCCAAGGCTTCAGACAAACACAAGAAAGGAAAACTACATAGCAATATCTCTCATGAACACAGACACAAAAATCTTCAACAAAATATTAACAAATAAGATCCAAATATGTATTAAAATTATACACCACAACCCAGGGGGATTTATTACAGGCATGCAAGTCTGACTTACCATTTGAAAATTGAATCCATTATATCAATAGGCTAAAGAATAAAAATCATATGAATCAACAGATGCAAAGCATCCAATACCCATTCATGATAAAAAACAAAAAACAAAAAACTCTCAGCAAACTAGAAACAGAGTTCCCAAGTTGATGGTCACTTAAGTTTGAACTCATTGTTTATTTTTCCTCCTCCTAAGTTTTAGTATATGATGTCATATTTTATGTCCTTTTATTTTGTGACTCCCTGGACTGATTCTTAAAGTTATACTCAATTTTACTGCTTTTATGCATCTTACGTTTCTTGCTCCTGCTGATGGTCTTTCCTTTCTACTCAAAGAGCCCTTTAACATTTCTTGTAGGGGTGGTTTAGTGGTCATGTACTCCTTTTTATGGTCTGGGAAACTCTTTATCTCTCCTTCTATTCTGAATTATAGCCTTGCTGGATAGTTTTCTTGGCTGCATGTTTTTTTCTCTCTGCAGTATGAATATATAATTCCACTCTCTTCTGGCCTGCAAAATTTCTGCTGAAAATTTAGCTGGTAGCCTTATGGGATTTCCCTCATATGTAACCATTTTCTTTTTTCTTGCTGCTTTTAAAATTCTCTTTTTATCACTACTTTTTGCCACTTTAATTACTGTTTGTCTTGGTGTGGACCTCCTTGGGTTGATTTGGAGGGGGGCAATCTGTGCCTCCTGGATCTAGATTTGAGAAGTTTTGAACTATTATTTCTTCAAATAAATTTTCTGCCCCCTTTTCTCTCTCTCTTCTCCTTCTGGGATCCCTATAATATGAATGTTATTATACTTGACTGTGTCTTTGAGTTTCCTAAGTCTATTTTCACTTTTCATTAGTATTTTTTCTCTCCTTTTCAGCTCAGTTGCTTTCCATTACTCTGTGTCCAGGTCACTGATCCATTCTTCTGCTTCCTCTATTCTACTCTTTTTAATTTCAGCTATTAAGTTCTTCTTCTTCTCTGATTCATTCTTTTTTTATGTTTCCTATCTCTTTGTTAAGGGTTTCACTGAGGTCCTCCACTCTTTTATCAAGTCTAGTAATTATCTTTATGACCATTACTTTAAGTTCTCTATCAGGCATATTACTTATCTCTGTTTTGTTTAGCTCTCTTGCTGTGATTTTTTTTCCTCTTCTTTCATTTGGGACATTTTCCTCTGTTTTCTCATTTTATCTAACTCTCTGTGTCTGTTTCTCTGTGTTAGGAAAATCAGCTATGTCTCCTGATTTGTTTTTAAGATTTTATTTATTTATTTGAGACACAGAACATGAACAGGAGGGAGGGGCAGAGGGAGAAGGAAAAGCAGGCTCCTGGCTGAGCAGGGAGCCCCATGTGGGGCTCAACCCCAGGACCTTGGGATCATGACCTGAGCTGAAGGCAGAACTTAACCAACTGAGCCACCCAGGCACTCTCCACATTTTTTTTTCTCTTAGATTTTATTTATGTCTCCTGTTCTTGAAAGTAGTGATCTTATGAAGAAGAGGTCCTGTAGTGTCCTGCAGTGCAGTGTCCCCTGTTCACCAGAACCTGGAGCTTAGAGTTGTCTTCTAGAGCACTGTGTGTGCCTTACTGTTTTGCCTTTAGGCCAGTCATCTAAAATGGCTCTCTTTGCCTGTTGTGGACAGGGTTTGGTCCCTATTTTGTTAGTAGGCCAGTCTGGGGCTGCCTTGGGCTTGAGTTGAATCAGACCAGGTGTTTGCCAGAGACACAGTAGCACCAAGCTGCAGGGCACTTTCCCTGTGTTGTTCCCTGAGAAGTTTTTATTGGTGGGTGGGGCCTGCAATCAGACCAGTTGTCTGCCCCCAGCTCACTGCTGGGCTTGCAGTGGAACTGGTGTGTGTGTGGTTCGTTATCTTCCCCTCTCTTTGGGGCAAGAGTCACTTTGGAGTGGTGCTTGTCCACGTTGGGGCTGCTTGCACACTGCCAGGCTTGTAGCATACTTCAGAGTGACTCCAGCTAAGGGCATACTGGAGGGGGCAGTCTGCAGGAGAACATGGGGGTGGGGTACCCAGGGTTAGCAAGGTTTAAGCAGGTCTGCTGTGGGAGGGGTCCTGGAGCGGAGGCCTGGCTGGAGGGGGCATGTCTGTAGGAGAACACAATGACAGTGCATGCTGTTAGCAAGTTAGGTAGCAAGTGTTTGTGCTTTGCTGGTTCCTGCAGGTGTTCCTGTGTCTAGTTTGCGGGATGGGGGGAGGAAATGGTGCCTGACAGTTCTTGAAGTCTTTCAATGATCCCTGCCTCTCCAGTACATGTTCTGAGATTAGTAAACAAATCTGCCTCTCATATATCCCAGGCATTTTCCAAACTGCTGCTTCTACACTATATCTCCATGGGGCTGTTTTTTGTGCTGTCTCTTTAAGAGCAGGGACTCAGTTTCCTCTTGCCCTCCTGGCTCTCCCTGAGCCAAGCCCACTGATTTCTAAAGTTCCAGGTGTTAAGCCCTGTTGATTATAAGAACTTGTGAAATTTGGTCCCTCTGGTTTTCAAAGCCAAATGTTCTGGGGATTCATTTTCTCAAGAAGATTCCCTGATGGATGTGATGAGAGTCTGTTTCTCTCCTCTCTCTGCATTCCCTGCATCCCTCTCTCCCACAGACAGTCCTATGGGTACATTTAGGGCCTGGCCTTATCTCTACCCTTCCTACCCTCTTCGATGTGGCCCCTTCTCCACATTTAGCTGTGGAGTCTTTTCTGCCAGTCTTTGTGTCATTTTCTGGTTTATTTACACTGATGTGGGTGTTATCTCGTTGTATCCATGGAACAATGTGAGCTTAGGTCCTCTTACTCCTCTATCTTCCCCAGAAGTCTCTTCAAATCAACATCTTTACAGTGCAGAAAGAAAAACCTAATGTCAACATACGATTCTATATTTGCAGAACTCTTTTTCAAAAATGAGGCCAAAGCCAAGATGAGATGCCACACACTTATTAGAATGGCTAAAATGAAAACATTACTGTAAATACAAAGTCCTGGTTAGGATTTGGAGCAGTTAGAACTGGAAACACAAAATAGTACAGTGAACTTTGGAGAAGAGTTTAGCAGCTTTTTAATAAAATTAAACATACACCTATTATATGACCCAAATATCGTTTTAGGTATTTCAATTTTCAAGCAAATTAAAAGGTAATATTTAAACAAAAACCTTATGTGAAAGTTTATGTCTACTATAGTCTCATATTGGCCAAAAAATGTAAATAAACTAAATGTCCTTCAGTAGATGAATAGGTAGACAGACTGACACATCCATACAATAAAATAATACTTGGCAATAATAAGGAGCAAATTATTGATTCACACAAGAGCATGGATGCATCTTAAAGACATCCCTCTAGGGGCACCTGGGTGGCTCAGTCAGCTAAGTCTCTGACTCTTGATTTCAACTCAAGTCATGATCTCAGTGTCCTGGGATCTCGAGTCCCGCATTGGGCTCTGTGCTGAGTTTGGAGTCTGCTTGCCCCTCTCCCTGCCCCCCACTTATTCTCTCTCTCTCTCTAAGATAAATAAATAAAATCTTTAAGTACCTTCCTGTAAGTGAAGAAAGTCATATCCAAAAGTTGTATATATTATGTAATTGCATTAGTAAGACATTCTAGAAAAGGCAAAATTATAGGGATGGAAAATGATCAGTGGTTGTCAAGGCATGATGTGGGGGAAGGGGCAGAATGAGAGAATTTGGAGGCTGATGAAATAGTTTTGTATGTGTAAAGAAAACCTCAGTATTCCTTCTGAGGTTTCTCATTCTCTATTTTCTCTATTCTCACACTACTACCACACAGCACTTCAGGCACAAGATGTGTGGGGTTTTCCTCCACAACAAGCAATTTTCTGTGACACCAGCTGGGTATCCTCTAATTTGGCTCAGTTCTGACACTATCAGCCTAGAGATAGCATTAGATGCCACAGGTTAGGACTCAGTCCCACAAGACTGCCCCATTCCCCCAACTTCAGATGTAATTACAAGTCCAGGTTGTTACCTGTGCTCCTGATCTTGGAGCTTGTATTGGAGGTCCCCAGGACCCTGTCCTAGGGTTTGATTAATTTGCTAGAGTGGTTCACAGAACTCAGGAAAAACAGTTTACTTACTGTTTACCAATTTACTATGAAGGGATATGATAAATGATACAGATTAACATTCAGATGGAAGAGATGCATAGGGCAAAGTATGTACATGGGAATGGCCAGACATATCACTCTGCCACCCTTCCATGTTCAACCTGTAGGCTCTCTGAACATTGTACTTTGGAGATTTTTTATGGAGGCTTTATCACATAGGCATGATTGATCATTAACTCTATTTCCAGCCCTTCTCCTCTGTCTAGAAAATGGGGGGTAGGGCTGAAAATCCAAAGCTTCTCATCTTAGCTTGGTGTTTCTGTTGACCAGCCTTTTTCAAGGGGCCCATCATTAGTCACTTCATTAGAACAAAAGATACTGCTATCACCCAGGAAATTCCAAGTGATTTAGTAGCTTTATGCCAGGAACTGGGGTCAAAGACCAGCTATTGGAAAATGTGCTCCTACAGTACTTATTATTTAGGAAATTACAAGGGATTTAGGAGGTCTGTGCCAGGAAGTAGAAGAGAGATCAATATATATATTTTTAATTATCTCACAGTATGTTACTGTGGAAGTAGATATGTAACTATACAGATATATAACTATAATTATATATAAAATCTACCATCTACCACAAAGAGTAAGTTTTACCCTATGCAAATTTTAAAAAATCAACCAGGTGTCCTTTCCCATGAAAACCACAGTAAAGTTTCTTGCCCACTGTCCCCCCCTCCTTCTGCTTTGTGATCGACCTTGGAGCTTCCCCTTGTGAGCCCCCTGACTTGGTGCCCCTGCCTCTTGGGATTTATGAGTAATGAATTATCTTTTCAAATGGCAATCATCTCCTGATCTGTTGGCCTTATTATACCTTAAATTTTTCTATTAATACCCTATATTTTAAAACAATTAACACAGTGAACAGAGTAGTTTAGCCTTAGACTGGAATGATATGCCACTAGACTGCTCTTTGCTTACTGACTTGGTTCTACCAGACAGCAGTGACAGCCAGGGGAGGTATCACTACTTGCTGATATGTGCTTCTGCTGTGGCAAGACTACTGTTTGTTGCAAGCGCTAGTTGTTGCCATTGATTCCCACCCTAAATTCAGGAACTGAAAACAAAGCTCTCTAGTTCCTATTTGAGTTACTTGCTGAGATTCTGGAATACGCTCCTAGGGGCACCTTGCTAAGTTTACAAAACACTCCCCTGAAGGGAATAAGGTGTGACTTTCTTCAGAGTGTTGGAGGATGGGCCTGATTCACCAGGCAGCACTGACAAGTTGTGGGGGAGGTGAGTTGCTATTTTTTCATACATCTTAGCCTAACCCATTGAGGAGAGGGAGAATGTGCTTTGGAGGTGCTGGGGTATTGGGAGCCATGCACAGAGTCAGTGTGAGGGTATTGCTTCAGGAACCAAGGTGCTTCACAAAAGGTGCTGTTCTAGACCTGACCTCTTGTGTTGTTGCTCAAGGGATCTTACCCTTGGAGACCAGGGGCATCATGCTTAATTTAAAAAAAAAGAGAGAGAGAACATTTTGTTCCTATCCTGCCTAAGACCCTTGAGGAGGTCGTACAATTGATTGAAGAATGTAAACAGCCCAGATAATGTACGTGGGCCTTACTGAGCATTTCTGATTACCAGCCAAGGGCCTTATACTAAAAATCCAGGGCCTTAGGCTACCATTACTCTCCTAAAGTGGATCAAGCCCCTCAGAGGTCAATTGTGGCACCCAGAGAGGGAGGCCACTCTCTATGGACAGAACTTATTCAGGACCACTATGAGTTTATCCAGTAAGCTGCCAAAGGGTGAAAACAGTCTGAGATAGATAGGAAACTTAAAAAAAAAAAAAAAAAAAAAAGCCAGTGGAAATGGACTGATCCTTCAGACAACAGAGCTAACTGCATTGTTCCAGGAAGAGGCTTCTATAGCTGTAAGTGCAAACCCCAATCTCTGGTTGATGGATTGAGCAGCCTTGGAATGAAAACTGGCTGCCTTTGAGGCCCTCACCAGGCCCCTTATCTCTTTTCCTATAATTGCCCATAAGTTCCACACTATGAGTTATCAACCAGGAACTAAAAATCATGGCTGGGGCACCTGGGTGACTCAGTCGTTAAGCGTCTGTCTTCGGCTCGGGTCATGATCCCGGGGTCCTGGGATCGAGCCCCAAGTAGGGCTCCCTGTTCAGTGGGAAGCCCGCTTCTCCCTCTCCCACTCCCCCTGCTTGTGTTCCCTCTCTTGCTGTGTCTCTCTCTGTCAAATAAATAAATAAAATCTTTTAAAGAAAAAAAAAAAAAAAAACATGGCTTCCAGGGGCTAACAGCCTAAAGCAAAACCCAGAAGACAATGGCAGCAGAAAAAAAAAAGGTAAAAGAGAAAAGAAAAAAAAAGCCACCTAAATGCAGAGGGAGAAAATACAGGTAAATAAGCAAATTATTTTTAAAAATATATAATATTTTAATACATAGAATAAATGATATATGCGTACATACATTAAAACTAAATTAAAACAAAGTTTCATAATTTGATCCAAGTGGAAAACCAAAATTTCTATATTAAAATAATTTATGTAACGACAACAAAAAATGAGAGCACCGACTGGCCTTTCTGCCTTTAACAGCATGGGTTCTAAATCAACTTTAGCATTGGCTAAAATAAAACAGCTGACAAAACTTAACATGCTTAACCAGTATGGGGGCTGATATTATACGTGGAGTGCATGGGAACCCCACTAAATTTAAACATTATACCCCCTATAATCTAGAAAAATAACTATAAATCAGAGGAAAAATAGGCATGCTTCACAGTAGTTGTAGCCTTGCCTAAATTTCTTGTACTCTTAGTACCCATTGCCCTAAAATATTTTATTCGGACATAGATGTCCGAACAAAATGAATAATAAAGTAAAATTAGATGAAGTATTTAGCACTTACAAATCAGCTTGATAAAATGGGACCCACGAACCCCAGCTAAAATAGATAATATGGCCCAATGTAAATTAACACAGGGCCTTCAGGGTTTAAAACTTACTGTGTAACACCTAATTAATAAACAGATTATTATCCTCACTGTTTACCCATTTGACAGCCCTGTTCTAAACTTTGCCTGTTCTTCAACCTGGAAAAAATAAATGTCTCCTGCAACCTTAATGCTGTGGTCCCAGCAGTTAAGGCTGCCATACTCAATATCCAATATTTTAAAAATTACTGATATAGATTTGACTAATACGTTCTGTTCAATGCCTATTTCAACCGCCTCTCAGTCACGGTTAGCCTTCTCTCTGAGCAGACCCGATCCGTCTTTTCCAGGCTATCAGTGCGTGAACAGCTTTGCCATCCCACATTATCTTTGCACAAGATCCTTAACTACATCCATCTTCATCTAGGAGCACAGGTATAACATTATATCAATGCCATCCTCGTCCCAGGAGATTCATGCCCAAAGGATATACAAGTCCGATATCTTCTAGCCCTGCCTGGGGTTCTGATGACAGTGTATTCCTCATTTACAGATTTTGCTTATCTCACTGATGCTGCTAATTGCGAGTCAGCCCAGCTTAAAGGAGCATCCCTGCAAACTGAGAGTTCTAGAGGGGAGGGGGGTGAGGGGATGGGTTAGCCTGGTGATGGGTATTAAAGAGGGCGCTTACTGCATGGAGCACTGGGTGTTATATGCAAACAATGAATCATGGAATACTACATCAAAAACTAATGATGTAATGTATGGTGATTAACATAACATAATAATAAAAAAAGGCTCTAGAATCCATCCACATTCAAATCAGCAGGCACTCTCATTAGTGCCTCAGAGGCTCCATCACTGTAGAGGCTTTGACAGCCTCTTCTCAGGCCTCCTGGAATCTCTGGACCACCTATTATGGCTGTAAATTCCTAAAGGTCTTCTGAAGCGAGAAAGTGCCCCTTCTAGCTCTGTGCTATACACCATTAAAACAAACAAAAAGCTGGATGCATACTGGGCTTTCTTGGAAATGGAGGCTCTTATAGACCCCGAGCCTTTGACCCTTCATACTTAGTTGCTCATTACACTTTGGATCACAGAAACAGCATCCCACAAGCTTGGCATACGTATGGACACCTCCTTAATACAGGATGGAGCCAAACCGTGGCCCTATGGCATATTTCACTTGTAGAAGGGGGTGGCCTCTCTTGACCTCAGTCCTTTGCCAGAGATGGCATCCCTCCTCCAGACCCCTTGGCTACTGAGGAACCCCTTGGGCTTTAACTGAGTGAACAGCAATAGGAATTTGAAGACTCTAAGAATGCCACTACCACTCTCATAAAAATGATGAAGTTCAATAAAATATTGCTGCTTTCCATCCCTTAACCAGGATGTCTCTGATAAGAGATGAAACACCTTCAGGCAATCATCTTAGCTCTGGATGCTCTGGCCGACAAGTGGCCCCATCTTCATATTTGTTAAAAATTATTGGGTCATCACCCAAGAGCTGTACCCTTAAGGAAGTCTCTTGCCCCACAGATGCTCAGAATGTCTCTACCTACACTAAGGCCACAATACAAGGTCTTACCAGGATACTCTTTACCCCTTTAGTAGTTATAGACATTACTAATAATAACCAAGGCACACATTTCACTTCTCAAAATATACAGTGTTAGGCTCTTAGAAAAGGCATTCAATAGAAATTTCATGTCCCTGAGGTGTCCCAACCACTTTAATTAGAGACATTAATAGTCTCCTCAAACAACTCGTTTTCACATTCCAGTCTAGTAAATGGGTCTCTATCTTGCTCCAAGCCTTAATTTCTCTTAATCTACTGCCTCCTGACCAACTCACACCTTACACTAAATTAAAAAAAAAAAAAAAAGCTAAACTTTTTCCATCACCTTTTCTTATCTTTAAAGGTGGATATATTTCTCTTCCATGTATATAAGGACTCACTATATGAGGCCTTTTAATTATGTCTCTCATCTGTATAAATTTTTAATCTTTTCTCCATTCCATAAGGGCTGGAGGTCAGGGACATCTACATTCCTGAGACTCATTCACCAGAGAATGTCCCATGGGCCAGGTAGCTGCTCCTCTGATATGGGTCCATTTGAGCCTAAAAATTCCACCACCCCCCAAAACAAAAACAAAAACAAACAAAAACACCTATTATGTGCAACTGTACACCATGCCATTGGCTATTTATCTCATTACAGTTGGTCTGGGTGCTTTCATTGGTTTGCAGTGTGGAGTCCCAAACCCTCCAAGTAAGCCATTGTTTCAACCAGACATGACAAGTGCTGAATGAAGCCCACATGTCATCAAGTTTGACTAATACAAGCCCCCCCCACCCTCACTGACTTGCTCATCTACAACCATACCAAAAACTGAGGTAAAGGGCTTATAGTAATTGGCCAATCCAAAGGCCTGCCTACAGGGTGATGTTAAACTTCCAACCTTAGCTACAATATTTTAATTGGCAAACAATCTTACACCCTATTAACAACATGCACCCAAATTAGGCCATATATATTTTTTGGATATAATTGACATATAGCATTATATCAGTTTTAGTTGTACAACATAATGATTCAATCTTTGTATGTATTGAAAAAATGGTCACCACAATGTCTAGTTAATTATCTATCACACACATAGAATTTTTTTTCTTATGATGAGAACTTTGAAGATTTGCTTTCAATAACTTTCAAATATACAGTACAGTATTATTAACTAGTAACCAGGCTCTACCTTATGTACCCAGGACTTACTTATTTTACAAATGGAAGTTTGTAACTTTTGACCACCTTTACCCATTTTGCCCACTTCCCACCCCACCCATATTAGATTCCACATACAAATGATGTCATGTGGTATTTGTCTTTCTCTGTCTGACTTATTTCATTTAGCACAATGCCCTCAAGGTCCATCCATGTTGTCTCAAATGGCAAGATTTTCTTCTTTTTCATGGGTAAATAATATCCCATTGTCTATATGCCAGAACGTCTTTACCCATTCATTCACTGATAGACACGTAGGTCGCTTCCATGGTTTGGTTATTGTAAATAATGCTGCAATGTACATGGGAGTGCACATAGCTTTCCAAGTCAGGTATTTTGTTTACTTCAAATAAATACCCAAACTTGGAATTGCTGGATCATATGGTAGTTTTATTTTTAATTTTCTGAGGAACCTCATAATGTTTTCCATGATGGCTGCAGCAATTTACATTTCCACCAAGAATGCATAAGTAATTCTTCACATTCTTACCAACATTTGTTATTTCTTGTCTTTTTTGATAATAACCATTCTAACAGATGTGAGGTGATACATCATTGTGGTTTTGATTTGCATTTACCTGGTAATTAGTGATGTTGTGTACTTGTCATGGATCTGTCAGGCATCTCTATATCTTCTTTGGAAAAATGTCTATTCAGACCCTCTGCCCATTTTCTAATTAGATTGTTATTGAGTTGTATGAGTTCTTTATATATTTTGGATATTAATCCTTTGTCAGATTATGATTTGCAAATATTTTCATTTGGTATTGCCTTGTCTTTTTCTTTTTCCTTTTACTGCCTTTTTTTTTTTTTTTTTTTTTTTTTTTTTTTTTGGTGCAGAAGCTTTTTAGTTTGATGTAGTCCCATCTGTTTATTTTTGTTTTTATTGCCTTTGGTTTTGATGTCAAATCCAAAAAATCATTACCACAGCCAATCTCAAAGAGCTTATTGCTTATGATTTCTTGTAGAAATTTTATGGTCTCAGGTCTTATGTTTAAGTCTTTATCCAATTTGAGTTAATTTTTGTGTATAATGTCAGATAGTGGTCCAGTTTCATTCTTTTGCATGTGACTATCTAGTTTTTCCAACACCATTTACTGAAGAGACTGTCCTTTCCCCGTTGTATATTTTTGCCTCCTTTGTTGTAAATTAATTTGTCAAGTACATGTGGGTTTATTTCTAGGCTATCTATTCTGTTCTATTGACTTACGTGTTTATTTTTATGCCAATACCATACTATTTTTATTACTATAGCTTTGTGATATAGTTTGAAATCAGGAAGTGTGATGGCTCCAGCTTTGTTCTTCTTTCTACAGATTGCTTTGGCTATTTGGGGTCTTCTCTGGTTCCATACAAATTTTAGGATTATTTGTTCTATGTCTGTGAAAAATGCCATTGGAATTTTGATAGCAGGCCATATGATTTAAAACCTATTTGCAACAGAACCCCTCTCATCACCAATCTGGGGAAAACCTTGGATTGTTGGAAACTACGATTTGCCCATCCCTAACTGGGGCTTGAGTCAAGCCAGTTGGGCTCTGGGATGGGTGCCAATATCACCTTTGCTAGCTTTTCACCTGTGAGCCGCTTGACATATAAGATATTTACAAGTTAAATTCCTAAGCCCAGCATGGCATTCAAATCACACAAGTGGGTCAGCCTTGTTATAATACCACAAAGCGCCACAAAAACAAGACCCACATCCACTCAAGTCATATCCACTTGGAAAGGATACACCAGTTCTACATCTCAATTGACATCACTGTGGCTCAGATGCCTGCTTTGGAGAAGACATCTTTTCAGAAGACTTCATCCTAGCCCAAGTTCTCACTGTTGGAGATGACTTAGCCCTCTTCACCAAAGACAACTTCACCCCAAACACTAAAACCTCCACCCCAGAATTAAAAGTGTAAATCTCCACCCCAGAATTAAAAGTATAAAGCTTATTGAAGTTGTTATCAGTTTAAAATAGTTTGCTATAAATTAAAGATATTTTATGTAATACTCATGGTAACCACAAGGGAAAATCTGGTAGGAATTGCACAAAAGAATGTGATAAAGAGGTCAAAGCATACTCATACCAAAAGACATCAAAACACACACACAGAAGAGCAGAATAAAAAACAAGGAACAATGAAGGTACAAACAAAACCATAAAGCAATTAGCAAAATTACAATAGTAAGTCTTTACTTATCAATAATTACTTTAAATGTAAAAATATTAAATTCTCTGATTAAACGATATAGAATGGATGAATGGATCAAAAACAAAATCCAGCAATATGTTTTCTATAAGAGACTCACTTCAGTGTAAAGACACAGACAGATTGAGAGTGAAGGGATGGAAAAAGACATTTCAAGCAAATGGTAACAACAACAACAACAACAAAAAAGCAGGGTTAGCTATACTCCCATCAACTTATATCAGACAAAATAAACTTTAAGCAAAAAATGGTAAAAAGAGACAAAGAAGGTCATTATATAATGATAAAGGATAATAGAGAACATATAAAAATAGAGAACATATAAAAAAATTATAAATATTTATGCACCCAACTTGGAACACCTAAGTATATAAAAGAAAAACTGACAGGGGGGCGGAGCAAGATGGCGGAGGAGTAGGAGACCTGGATTTGGTCTCCTCTCAGGAATTCAACTAGATAGGGATCAAACCATTCTGAACACCTACAAACTCAACAGGAGATCGAAGAAAAGAAGAGCAACAACTCTCTCATCAGAAAAGCGACCACTTTCTGGAAGGTAGGACGTGCGGAGAAGTGAATCCGAGGCGATATTCGGGAGGATAGACGGCGGGGGAGGGGCCTCCGTCGGCCGCTTCTGGCAAGTGATAGAGGCGCGGAGCACAAAATCAGAACTTTTAGAAGTCTGCTCCGCTGAGGGAGGTCACTCTGGTGGCTAAGCGGGGGGTGGAACCCTCCAGGACAGTGTGGTCTCAGGACCCTCGGGGTCACAGAAAGACCGGGGGTGCCTGAGGGCGGCAGAGCTCCCAGGTATCGGAGCAGGGAAGCCGGCTGCAGAGGCGGAGCCCAGGCGCGGGCTCTCAGCTCGGGGTGGCCATAAACCGGGATCCGCGGCACCGTCGGGCCCCTGCTCCTCCAGCAGGGACCCAACAAGCGGCAGATCCGGGGAGACTCACCTTCCTCCCCCGGGAGGAGCCGCGTGGGAGCGCACCGCAGGGATCTGCTGGGTTTGGAGACTCCACCCGGGGTCGGGTGCCAGAGATAGAAACGCGCGGTCACAGGCCGGGTGAGCACGGAGTGAGAACGGAGACCGGGGAGCCGGGAGTGACTGACGGCCTTTCTCTGGGGGCTCACTGAGGAGCGGGCCCCGAGTTCTCGGCTCCTCTGGGGCGGAGATTGGGAGGCTGCCATTTTCACTCTCCGCCTCCAAAGCTGTAGGGAAAGCTCGCAGGGAACAAAAGCCCCGGAGAGCAAACCCGAGCAGATTACTTAGCCGGGAGGGGGCAAAGGTGGGGTAATTCCGCCTCCAACAAAGACTTTTGGAAACCATGGCAACAGGCCCCTCCCCCAGAAGATCAGCGAGAACAGCCAGCCAAGACCAAGTTTACCGATCAATGAGAATGGCAGAACTCCAGCGCTAAGGGAATAATGCACAGAGAATTCATGGCTTTTTTACCATGATTTTTTAGTTTTTCAAAGTTACTTTTGTTTTAACTGTCTTTTTTTTTTTTTTTGATTTTTTCTTTTTCCCTTTTTCAACCAACATCTTATCAATCCTTTTTATTTTATTTTTTATTATTTTTAAAGATTTTATTTATTTATTTGAGACAGAGAGAATGAGAGAGAGAGAGCACATGAGAGGGGGGAGGGTCAGAGGCAGAAGCAGGCTCCCTGCCGAGCAGGGAGCCCGATGCGGGACTCGATCCAGGGACTCCAGGATAATGACCTGAGCCGAAGGCAGTCACTTAACCAACTGAGCCACCCAGGCACCCTTATCAATCCCTTTTATAAAAAAAAAAAATTATTTTTCATTTTTATTTTTCATTTTTAGAGTCATATTCTATCCCTTCATAGTAGTTACCCGTATTTTTGGCATATATATATAAGTGGTTCTCTCTTTAAAATATTGAGATAGTTTCTACAAACAGATCAAAATATACCCTAAATCTCTAGTGTATGGTTTTTTTCTACTCGCCTGCCTGATCACATTCTCTCCCTTTTTTTTTCTTTTCTTTTCTTTTTTTAAATCCTCTTCTTTCTTTTTTCAAACAACTTCTTATCAATTACTTTTATAAAATTTTTTATAATTTCCATCTTTACAGTCATATTCCATCCCTTCAGCATATCAACCCTTATTTTTGTACATATATAAGTTTTTCTTTCTTTAAAATTTTGGGAGGCACTTTCCTCTAACAGACCAAAAACACCCAAAATCTAGTGGGTGGCACTGATCTATATACCAGCCTGATCATATTTGATCACATTCTGTTTTTTTGTTTTGTTCTGTTTTTGTTTGTTTTTCTCTTTTTCTTTTTCTTTTTTCTCTCTTTCCATTTCTTTTCCCACTGCTTCAGGTCTTTTCTGATTTGTTTAGAGTATATTTTCTGGGAACGTTGTTACCCTGTTAACACTTTGTTCTCTCATTAATCTATTCTCCTCTGGACAAAATGACAAGATGGAAAAAATCACCTCAACAAAAAGAACAAGAGGTAGTACCGACTGCCAGGGACCTACTCAATACGGACATTAGTACGATGTCAGATCTAGAGTTCAGAATCATCACTTTAAAGATACTAGCTGGGCTTGAAAAAAGCATGGAAGTTACTAGAGAAACCCTTTCTGGAGAAGTAAAAGAACTAAAATCTAACCAAGTCGAAATCAAAAAGGCTATTAATGAGGTGCAATCAAATATGGGGGTGCTAACTGCTAGGATAAATGAGGCAGAAGAGAGAATCAGTGATAGAGAAGACCAAATGATGGAAAATAAAGAAGCTGAGAAAAAGAGAGATAAACAACTACTGGATCACGAGGGCAGAATTCGAGAGATAAGCGATACCATAAGACGAAACAACATTAGAATAATTGGGGTCCCAGATGAAGAAGAAAGAGAGAGAGGGGCAGAAGGTATATTGGAGCAAATTATAGCAGAGAACTTCCCTAATTTGGGGAAGGAAACAGGCATCAAAATCCAGGAAGCACAGAGAACCCCTCTCAAAATCAATAAAAATAGGTCAACAGCCCGACATCTAATAGTAAAACTTACGAGTCTCATAGACAAAGAGAAAATCCTGAAAGCAGCTCAGGAGAAGAGATCTGTAACCTACAAGGGTAGAAACATTAGATTGGCAACAGACCTATCCACAGGGACCTGGCAGGCCAGAAAGGACTGGCAGGATATATTCAGAGCACTAAATGAGAAAAATAGGCAGCCAAGAATACTCTATCCAGCTAGGCTGTCATTGAAAATTGAAGGAGAGATAAAAAGCTTCCAGGACAAACAAAAACTAAAGGAATTTGCAAACACAAAACCAGCCCTACAAGAAATCTTGAAAGGGGTCCTCTAAGCAAAGAGAGAGCCTAAAAGCAACATAGACCAGAAAGGAACACAGACAATATACGGTAACAGTCACCTTACAGGCAATACAATGGCACTAAATTCCTATCTTTCAATAGTTACCCTGAATGTAAATGGGCTAAGTGCCCCAATCAAAAGACACAGGCTATCAGATTGGATTAAAAAACAAGACCCATCGATATGCTGTCTGCAAGAGACTCATTTTAGAACCAAAGACACCCCCAGATTGAAAGTGAGGGGGTGGAAAACCATTTACCATGCTAATGGACACCAAAAGAAAGCTGGGGTGGCAATCCTTATATCAGACAAATTAGATTTTAAACCAAAGACTGTAATAAGAGATGAGGAAGGACACTATATCCTACTTAAAGGGTCTATCCAACAATAAGATCTAACAATTGTAAATATCTATGCCCCTAACATGGGAGCAGCCAATTATATAAGGCAATTAATAACAAAAGCAAAGAAACACATCGACAACAATACAATAATAGTGGGGGACTTTAACACCCCCCTCACTGAAATGGACAGATCGTCTAAGCAAAAGATCAACAAGGAAATAAAGACTTTAAATGACACACTGGACCAAATGGACTTCACAGAAATATTCAGAACATTCCATCCCAAAGAAACGGAATACACATTCTTCTCTAGTGCCCATGGAACATTCTCCAGAATAGATCACATCCTAGGTCATGAATCAGGTCTCAACCGGTACCAAAAGATTGGGATCATTCCCTGCCTATTTTCAGACCACAATGCTTTGAAACTAGAACTCAATCACAAGAGGAAAGTCGGAAAGAACTCAAATACATGGAGGCTAAAGAGCATCCTACTGAAGAATGAATGGGTCAACCAGGAAATTAAAGAAGAATTAAAAAAATACATGGAAACCAATGAAAATGAAAACACAACTATTCAAAATCTTTGGGATGCAGCAAAGGCAGTCCTAAGAGGAAAGTATAGAGCAATACAAGCCTTTCTCAAGAAACAAGAAAGGTCTCAAGTACACAACCTAACCCTACACCTAAAGGAGCTGGAGAAAGAACAGCAAATAAAGCCTAAACCCAGCAGGAGAAGAGAAATAATAAAAATCAGAGCAGAAATCAATGAAATAGAAACCAAAAGAACAGTAGAACAGATCAACGAAACTAGGAGCTGGTTCTTTGAAAGAATTAACAAGATTGATAAACCCCTGGCCAGACTTATCAAAAAGAAAAGAGAAATGACCCAAATCAACAAAATCATGAATGAAAGAGGAGAGATCACAACCAACACCAAAGAAATACAAACAATTATAAGAACATATTATGAGCAACTCTATGCCAGCAAATTAGATAACCTGGAAGAAATGGATGCATTCCTAGAGATGTATCAACTACCAAAACTGAACCAGGAAGAAATAGCTGAACAGACCTATAACCACTAAGGAAATTGAAGCAGTCATCAAAAATCTCCCAAAAAACAAAAGCCCAGGGCCAGATGGCTTCCCAGGGGAATTCTACCAAACATTTCAAGAAGAATTAATACCTATTCTTCTGAAACTGTTCCAAAAAATAGAAATGGAAGGAAAACTTCCAAACTCATTTTATGAGGCCAGCATTACCTTGATCCCAAAACCAAAGACCCCATTAAAAGGAGGAACTACAGACCAATAACCCTGATGAACATGGATGCAAAAATTCTCACCAAAATACTAGCCAATAGGATCCAACAGTACATTAAAAGGATTATTCACCATGACCAAGTGGGATTTATCCCTGGGCTGCAAGGTTGGTTCAACATCCGCAAATCAATCAATGTGATACAATACATTAACAAAAGAAAGAACAAGAATCATAAGCATCCTTTCTTTGTCAAAACTCTTCAGAGCATAAGCATAGAGGGTACCTACCTCAATATCATAAAAGCCATCTATGAAAAACCTACAGCGAGTATCATTCTCAATGGGGAAAAACAGAGTTTTCCCCCTAAGGTCAGGAACGCGGCAGGGATGTCCACTATCACCACTGCTATTCAACATAGTATTAGAAGTTCTAGCCACAGCAATCAGACAACAAAAAGAAATCACAGGCATCCGAATCAGCAAAGAAGTCAAACTCTCACTCTTTGCAGACGATATGATACTTTATGTGGAAAACCCCAAAGACTCCACCCCAAAACTGCTAGAACTCATACAGGAATTCAGTAAAGTGGCCGGATGTAAAATCAATGCACAGAAGTCAGTGGCATTCCTATACACCAACAACAAGACAGAAGAAAGAGAAATTAAGGAGTCGATCCCATTTACAATTGCACCCAGAACCATAAGATACTTAGGCATAAATCTAACCAAAGAGGCAAAGGATCTGTACTCAGAAAACTATAAAATACTCATGAAAGAAATTGAGAAAGACACAAAGAAATGGAAAAACGTTCCATGCTCATGGATTGGAAGAACAAATATTGTGAAGATGTCAATGCAACCTAGAGCAATCTACACATTCAATGCAATCCCCATCAAAATACCATCACTTTTTTCAAAGAAATGGAACAAATAATCCTAAAATTTGTATGGAACCAGAAAAGACCCCGCATAGCCAGAGGAATGTTGAAAAAGAAAAGCAAAGCTGGTGGCATCACAATTCCGGACTTCCAGCTCTATTACAAAGCTGTCATCATCAAGACAGCATGGTACTGGCACAAAAACAGACATATAGATCAATGGAATAGAATAGAGTGCCCAGAAATGGACCCTCAACTCTATGGTCAACTCATCTTTGACAAAGCAGGAAAGAATGTCCAATGGAAAAAAGACAGTCTCTTCAACAAATGGTATTGGGAAAATTGGATAGCCACATGCAGTAGAATGAAACTGGACCATTTCCTTACACCACACACAAAAATAGACTCCAAATGGTTGAAAGACCTCAGTGTGAGACAGGAGTCCATCAAAATCCTAAAGGAGAACACAGACAGCAACCTCTTCGACCTCAGCCACAGCAACTTCTTCCTAGAAACATCGCCAAAGGCAAGGGAAGCAAGGGCAAAAATGAACTCTTGGGACTTCATCAAGATAAAAAGCTTTTGCAAAGCAAAGGAAATAGTCAACAAAACCAAAAGACAACCGACAGAATGGGAGAAGATATTTGCAAATGACATATCAGATAAAGGGCTAGTATCCAAAATTTATAAAGAACTTATCAAACTCAACCCCCAAAGAACAAGGAATCCAATCAAGAAATGGGCAGAAGACATGAACAGACATTTTTCCAAAGAAGACATCCAAATGGCCAACAGACACATGAAAAAGTGCTCAATATCGCTTGGCATCAGGGAAATCCAAATCAAAACCTCAATGTGATACCACCTCACACCAGTCAGAATGGCTAATATTAACATGTCAGGAAATGACAGATGTTGGCAGGGATGCGGAGAAAGTGGAACCCTCCTACACTGTTGGTGGGAACGCAAGCTGGTGCAGCCACTCTGGAAAACAGTAGGGAGGTTTCTCAAAAAGTTGAAAATAGAGCTACCATATGATCCAGCAATTGCACTACTGGGTATTTACCCCAAAGATACAAAAGTAGGGATCTGAAAGGGTACGTGCACCCCGATGTTTATAGCAGCAATGTCCACACTAGCCAAACTGTGGAAAGAGCCAATATGTCCATTGACAGATGAATGGATAAAGAAGATGTGGTATATATTTATGATGGAATATTATGCAGCCATCAAAAGGAATGAGATCTTGCCATTTGCAACGACGTGGATGGAACTGGAGGGTATTATGCTGAGCAAAATAAGTCAAACAGAGAAAGACATGTATCATATGACCTCACTGATATGAGGAATTCTTAATCTCAGGAAACAAACTGAGGGTTCCTGGAGTGGGGGGTGGGGTGGGAGGGATGGGGTGACCGGGTGATACACACTGGGGATGGTATGTGCTCTGGTAAGTGCTGTGAATTGTGCAAGACTGTTGAATCTCAGATCTGTACCTCTGAAACAAATAATGCAATATATGTTAAGGAAAAAAAAAAAGATAGCAGGAGGGGAAGAATGAAGGGGGGGGAAATTGGAGCGGTAGACGAACCATGAGAGACGATGGACTCTGAAAAACAAACTGAGGGTTCTAGAGGGGAGGGTGGTGGGAGGATGGGTTAGCCTGGTGGTGGGTATTGAGGAGGGCACGTTCTGCATGGAGCATTGGGTGTTATGCACAAACAATGAATCATGGAACACTATATCTAAAACTAATGATGTAATGTATGGGGATTAACAACAATAAAAAAAATTAAAAAAAAAAAGAAAAGAAAAACTGACAGAACTAAAGGGAGAAATAAACAGTAATACAATAATAGTTTGGGACTTTAATACCTCACTCTCAACAATGGATAGATTATCCAGATAGAGAATCAATAAGGAAACTGAATTTGAACAACAGTGTAGACCAAATGGACCTAATAGACATGTACAGAACATTCTATCCAAGCACAAAAGAATACACATTCTTCTCAAGTGCACAAGTAGAATTTCTAAGGTAGACCATATATTAGGCCACAAAACAAGTTTTAGTAAAGTTGAGAAGACTGAAATCATACCACATATCTTCTCTGACCACAATGGCATGAAACTAGAAATCAACACCAAGAGGAAAAGTGGAAAATTCACAAATACATGGAAATTAAATAATCCTCTTCTGAATAACCAATGGATCATAGAAGAAATTAAAAGTTTCTTTAAAAAAAAGATTTATTTATTTATTTATTTATTTATTTATTTGAGAGAGAGACAGAGAGAGTAGGAGCAGGGGGAGGGGCAGAGGGAGAAGCAGACTCCCTGCTGAGCCAGGAGCCCAAGGTGGGGCTTGATCCCAGGTACTGGAGATCAGGACCTGAGCTGAAGGCAGACGCTTAACCATCTGAGCCACCCATGAGCTTCAGAAATAAAAAGCTTCTTAAGACAAATGAAAATGGAAACACAGCATACTATAACCTGTGGAATCCAGCAAAAGCAGTTTTAAGAGAGAAGTTCATAACAATAAACACCTATATTGAGAAGCAAGAAAGATCCCAAATAAACAACCTAACTCTACATCTTAAGGGACTAGGAAAATAAGAACAAACTGAGCCTAAAGTTAGCAGAAGAAAGGAAATAATAAAGATTAGAGCAGAAATAAATGAAATAGAGAACAGAAAAAATCAACCAAACTCAGAGTTGGTTCTTTGAAAAGATACACAAACCTGACAAACTCTCAGCTAGACTTGCTAAGGAAAAAAAGAGAAAGGACCCAAATCAACAAAATTATAAATGGAAAAGGATACATTAAAACCAATAACACAGAAAATCAAAGGATCATAAGAGGCTACTAAGAACAACTATATGCCAACAAATCAGACAACCTAGAGGAAATAGATAAATTGCTAGAAACATACAAACTACCAAGACTGAATCAGGAAGAATTACAAAATCTGAAGAGACCAATTACTAGTAAGAAGCTTATGGCAGTAATCAAAAATTTTCCAATGAGCCCAGGATGACTTCACTGATGAATTTTTCCAAATATTTAAAAAAGAATTAACACCAATCTTTCTCAAACTCTTCCAAAAAACTGAAGAGGTGAAACTCTCCCAAACTCCATTTGACAAAGCCAGCATTATCCTGATACTAAAACCATGAAAGAAAACTATAGGCCAATATCTCTGATTAATATGGAAACAAAAATTCTCAATAAAATACTAGCAAACTGAATTTAGCAGCACATTAAAAAGATCATTCACCATAATCAAGTGGGGTTTATCCCTGGGATGCAAGGATGGTTCAACATAAGCAAATCAATGTGATACATCACATCAATAAAATGAAAGAAAAGAGGGCACCTGGGTGGCTCAGTCATTAAGCGTCTGCCTTCGGCTCAGGTCATGACCCCAGAGTCTGGGATCGAGTCCCACATGGGGCTCCCTGCTCGGCGGGAAGCCTGCTCTCCCTCTCCCACTCCTGCTGCTTGTGTTCCCCCTCTCGCTGTGTCTCTGTCAAATAAATAAATAAAATCTTTAAAAAAAATGAAAGAAAAGAATCGTGATTATCTCAATAGGCACAGTAAAAGCATTTGACAAAAATGCAACATCCATTCATGATAAAAACTCTTAACAAATTAGGCATAGAAAGAACATATCTCAACATAATAAAGGCCATGTATGACAAGCTCATAGCTAACATCATATTCAATTGTAAAAAGATTAAAATTTTTCCTCTAAGGTTAGGAATAAGACAAGAGTGCCCTCTCTCACTGCTCCTATTCAACATAGTACTAGAAGTCTTAGCTAGGGCAATCAGGCAAGAAAAATAAATAAATGATATCAGAATTGGAAAGAAAGAAGTAAAATTGTCTCTATTTACAGATGACATGATTTTATACATAGAAAATCCTAAAGATTCAACCAAAATATTATTATATCTTATCAATGAATTCAGTAAAGTTGCCAGATTAAAATTAACATACAAAAATCAGTAGCATTTCTTTACACTAATAATGAATTTTCTGAAAAAGAAATAAAGAAATTAATCCCATATGTAATAGTGTCAAAAAGAATAAAATACTTATGAATAAATTATCTGAGAAAGTGAAAGATCTCTACTCTGAAAACTGCAAGATACTGATGAAAAAATAGAAGACACAAATAAATGGAAAAGTATCCTGTGTTCATGGATCAGAAGTATTAATGTTGTTAAAATGTGAATGCTACCAAAGCCATCTATAATTCAATGTAATGTTTGTCAAGATTCCAATGGCATTTTTTACAAAAGCAAAAAAACAAAAAAACAAAAAAAAACCTCTTAAAATTTATGTGGAATCACAAAAGATCCTGAAGAGCCAAAGATATCCTGAGAAAGAAGAATAAAGCAGGGGGCATCATTCTTCCTGATTTCAAGCTATACTGTAAAGCTATAGTCATCTAAACAGTATAGTACTGACATAAAAACAGACAAATAGACCAATAGAATCGAAAGCCTAGAAATAACCCCAAGCATATATAGTCAACTAATACTTGAGAAGGGAGAAAAGAATACTCAATGGAGAAAAGATAATAGCTTCAAAAAATGGTGCTGGAATAGTTGAATATGTAAAAGAATGGGACTGGACCCATATCTTACACCACTCACAAAAATTAACTCAAAATGGATTAAAGACTTAAATTTAAGGCCTGAAGACATAAAACTATTAGAAGAAAATATAGGAATAAATCTCCTTAACATGGGTTTTAGAAATGATTGTTTGGATATGACACCTACAGCAAAAGCAACAAAATAAAAAATAAACAGGTAAGGCTCATCGAACTAAAAAGCTTTGCACAGCAAAAGAAACCACCGGCAAGTGAAAAGAAAACCAATAGAATGGGAAAAAATATTTGCAAGCCCTATATCTGATAAGGGGTTAATATCCAAAACATATAAAGAACTCATACAATTCAATAACAAAAAAACAAATATCCCAATTAAAAAATGGGCAAAGGACCTGAGTAGATATTTCTCTAAACAAGATATAGGAAGGGTCAACAGTTACATGAAAAGATCCTCAACATCACTGTTGAGAGCAATGCAAATTAAAACCACTGTGAGATACCATCTCATGCCTGTGAGAATGGCCATCATCAAAAAGGCAATAGATAACAAATGGATTGGAGAAAGGGGAACCCTTGTGCCTGTCCTGTTGGTGGGATTGTAAATTGGTGCAGAGATTATGGAAAACACTATGGAAGATACTCAAAAAATTTAAAAATAGAGCTACAGGTGATCCAGCAATTCCACTCTGAGAATATGGCCAAAGGACACAAAAAAGTAACTTGAGAAGATATCTGCACCCCCACGTTCATTGCAGCATTATTTAAAATAGACAAGACATGTAAACAACTTAAGTATCCATCAATAGGTGAATGGATGAAGAAGTTGTGGTATATATATATATGTATACACACACACACACACACACACACAATGGACTGTTATTCAGCCATAAAAGATGAGGAAATTCTACCCTTTGTGACAACATGGATGGAACTCGAAGGCATTTTGCTAAGTGAAAAATGTCAGACAGAGAAAGACAAATAGTGTACGATCTCACTTATATCTGGAATCTAAAACAAACAAATACCACACTCATCGAAAAAAGACCTCAGTCTTGAGGTTACCAGAGGCAGGAGATGTGGGGAGGGGGAATGGGAGAAAGGTGGTCAAAAGGTATAAAGTTTCCAGGTAGGAGATAAAAAAGTACTAGGGATGTAATGTGCATTATGACTGTAGCTAACACTGCTGTGTGGTAGGGAAGTTGTTAAGAGTTAATCCTAAGAATTCTCATCACAAGGAGAATTTTTTTTTTTCCTTTTTCTTTTCCTCTTCTTTTTCTTTTTATTGTATCTGTATGAGAAGATGGATGTTGGCTAAACCTACTGTGGTAATCATTTCACAATATATGTAAGTCAAACCATCATACCGTACACCTCAAACTTATACATACAGTGATGTATGTAAATTATTTCTTAAAATAAAACTGGGGGAAGGGAGAAACCCCTCCATCCCAGCAATGCCTGTGGACTGCCTCTCTTAAGGTGCTAACAGTTTGGACATAGGACATTTAATTGCCATCCTTCCTTTGATATTAGGGATTCCATTATGTTTCTTGATCTACTTTCTGCTTAGCCCATGATCCTGGTATATTTCTCGCTCTCTGCCAAAACATATATCCTATTCTCCCACAATAAAGGGAAATCTGGTAGTGTTACTATGATTAGTGTCATTCTAAAGAGATCATTGTTCTCCCCAGCAGGTACCTGCCTCATATTAATCAACTCCTGGAGCCCTTGAGGAGAGGACCGCCCACTCCCTAGTGCCTGTTCCTGCTCTCTTCCCCCATCTTCCACCAAGGTCTCATATGATGTCAAAGTATCACAAAGCCAATTGTATTAATCACATCTTTTATTTTCTGTATTCCGATGCTTTGACATCTGAGGGCTTGCTGACGCTGAAGTGACTGCCTCTTCCAAGGGTTAGCCAATTTTTAGAGATAAAAAACAACCCACCCCATAAGCATGCCTTTCAAATGCAAACCAGCTTACACCCAACCCCACCCTCTTTATCAGGCTCTCACATTCTAGGCAACTAGCTACTGACCCTAATCACCTCGGAACAAGGTCCCAGACAACTAGACAGATACCGGATAGTCCCTATGCCCCAGGGCCTCTTGAAATTAGTCAATCTAAACCTGCTGACGCTATTTCACCCATTTCTTCCCATGGAAACCATAATAAGGGCTCTTAGCAGTTTTCCCCTCTCCCTCTGCCTCCTGACCAACCCCAGGGCTTCCCTGTGTGGCCCCCTGTGGTGTGGCATGCTTCCTTTTGATTTCTGTGATTCTAATAAGCTTCCTTTTAAATATTAGTTGTCTCCTTATCTGTTGGCCTCACTCTTAATAATAATAAAGCCTATATTTGAAAACAATCTTGTGTTTTTCTTTATCTTTGTTCTGACTACATGATATAGAAAGTAAATGGTTTGCAGTCTGTATCCCTAGCTAGAACAGGGATTGTATCCAAAGCTAAGTTCCTAGTACATGGCAGGCATGTAACATATGGTTATTGAATTTGACTCAAATTTTATTTACAGTTGGTCCATCCTCTTAATTATTTGGAATTGTTTTCCCCACCTCTGACATGCATTTTTTAATGTTACATTAGTTTCAGGTGTACAACAGAGTGATTCAACAACTTTATACATTGTGCTATGTTCACCATTAATGTAGCTACCATCTGTCTACATATATTGCTATTGCAATATCGTTGACTATATTCTCTATGTGTGCCTTTTATTCTTGTGATTTATTCATTCCATAACTGGAATTCTGTATCTCCCAATGCTCTTCACCCATTTTGCCCAAACTCCTGCCCCCTCTTCTCTGGCAGTCATCAGTTTGTTCTCTGTATCTATAGGCTTAGTTTTGCTTTTTGTTTGTTTTTTCATTTGTTTTTTGGTTTGGGGTTGTTTTTAGAGTCAATTTATGAGTGCAATTGCATAGTATTTGTCTTTCTCAGTATGGTTTCTTTCTTTCTTTCTTTCTTTCTTTCTTTCTTTCTTTCTTTCTTTCTTTCTTTCTTTCTTTCTTTCTTTCTTCCTTCCTTCCTTCCTTCCTTCCTTCCTTCCTTCCTTCCTTCCTTCCTTCCTTCTTTCTTTCTTTCTTTCTTTCTTTCTTTCTTTCTTTCTTTCTTTCTTTCTTTCTTTCTTTTTTAAAATTCCAGTATCATTAACTACAGTGTTATATTAGCTTCAGGTATACAACATAGTGATTCAACAATTCTATACATTGTTCAGTGCTCATCACTCAGTCTGATTGGATTGGATTTCATTTAGCATAATACCCTCTAGGTCCATCCATGTTGTCTCAAATGTCATGATCTTTTTTATGGCTGCGTAATATTCCAGTGTGTGTGTGTGTGTGTATTCCACATTTTCCTTATTCATTTGTCCGACACCCATTTTTACACTACAATGTCCAGAACTCCCTGTGGCGTTCCAAGCTTGGACCTACCGCAAGGTAGTGTGTGGGAGAAAGAGCGCAGGAATAGAATTAACTGGTCAGGTTTTCAGTCTTGGTTCTGCCACAAGCTTGCTGTTTCTCTTAGCTGGATTATTTTATACAACTTCTAGGACTTAGTTACTAATCTATAAAGTAAGGCCTGTGACCTAGGCACTCTCTGAGACAGTGCCACCTGCAAGAAATTCCAGGTGACAGAAGTGTCCCATGTGTGGCAGCCATCAGCCACCTGTAGCAACTGAGACCTTGAAATGTGGCAGGTGTGACTGTGTTGGAAGCTCAATTCTAAGACCCCTCTCAGCTTTAAGATACGACTTTCTTTATGTGTTTCTGTACATTCTTTCCTCTAGTCTTATTTTCAAGTTCTAATGTATGAAAATAGAAAACTCAAAGATCTTTTTTATTTTTGTTTGTACAAAATATCAACATGTTTATGACATAATTAATGATAAAGGAAACTTTTTAGGTAATTATTTTGGAGAACTAAGGAAAAACCAAAAGGATGCCCTAGCTGCAGAGTGTAGGGAGAGAGTCACGAATCCTGGGAGGACCTGGGCAGTGCTGTGAGCAGACAAGACTTGTCCATAACCCCAACGCCTCCCAGTTGCCATGCAGACAGCCCTATTGTGCCTCTACTTCTGCCTGGGGTTAAGAAGTGGGGGCATCCAAGCATCTGGAGGCTGCTGTATCTGCCCAACCAATGGGAAATGACAGTTTGGAACACAATGTTTGGAACCTCCACATGTGGACCTTTGTCTTCAGTGCATGTAGCAGGGGCCCAACTTGTGCACAGAAATGCTATTGTAGAAATGGTCCTCGAGTGGTTCTTAAAGGTCTCCCGGGGACATTTGGCAATGTCTGCAGTTTTGGTTGTCACAAACTGGGGTAGGGGGTGCTATTGGTATCTAGTGGGTAGAGGCAGGGATGCTGCTGAGCATCTTACAATGCACAGAAGATCCCCCCCAACAACAAAGAACCATCTAGCTGTTCTAAATCTTAATAGTGCTGAGATTGAGAAACCCTGATTTATAGCAATATTCTATCATTGTGGACTCCTGGATTTCTAAATTTTTTATTATGTTTATCAACCCAAATACTCAGTCTTATGTGAAGGAGATATTTTTCCACTTTGTTCTTTGATAATTTTGGCTTTCTTTTTCTTTTGATGTATATATGCATGCATATATTTGTATATATTTTCACATGGGCTATAATTTGTAACTCCAAGTTGGCTGTAAAAATGCAACTTCATGTTTATAAGTGTGGTTAAGTAATACTTTCCAGACAATATTTATCAAATATTTAATACTTATGTTCAACAGTTTCACACATATTTATTAACTATGAGCAGTCTTGCAAGATGACGTTGTTTTCATTTCATTCTTTTTTTAATTTAATTTAATTTTATTATGTTATGTTAGTCACCATACAATACATCATTAGTTTTTGATGTAGTGTTCCACGATTCATTGTTTGTGTGTAACACCCAGTGCTCCATGCAGTACGTGCCCTCCTTAATACCCACTAAGACGGAATAAGGAGTAAATGGTTTCTTCAAGGCTGTAAGAAGGAGCAAGTTTCAAACATTCAAATGTTTCTATTCCTTGGCTCTCTATATACAAAATAATTTAGCAAATGATTACTTTTTTACTTTAAATAGCTAAACTTTTTGTTTGTTTTTTTAAAAACTAAGTTTTATTGAGGTAATGTTACATACATTAAAATTTAAATGTACAGTCTGATAAGCTATGACTCCTATTGTTTCTAAACTTATTTAGAGCAAAATTTGTTAAGGGTACAAAATAAATAGATTTAAGATCTATTGCACAGATTGACTATATGGCATCTTAGTACATGGGAAAGTTAACAGTTCTGATACATCAATAAAATCTCACTAATTTATCACATTGGGAAAAAGTCCAGGGTGACTGAAGAGGAACAATTTTGAATTTCAGAATATTTGTTAGAAAAAGTGTTTTATTTCTCCTTAGGCATCAGGGATCCTGCTATGAAATCACAGTGTGACCTCAAGCACCTCACTTCACCTCTTTGAATCTCGATCTATTCATTAGAAGAGCTAAGGGGATTAGATTAAAAGATCTCTTGGGTCCCTTCCAGCGCAAAATTTCTATGACTTTAGGTTTATGCTTTCAGAACACTAACTGAACTCACTCCCTGCCGGGAACTCTCCTTCCCTGACCTCCGTTATCCCACACTCTCCTGGTTTTCCTCCTTCTCCTGCTGCTCTTTCTTGAGCTCCTTTCCAGCCTCTTCCTCTGTGCTCGAATTCCCCAGGCTTGGTCTTCAGACCTCTGATGCTGGAACTACCCATCCTTTGTGGTTGTTGTAGCCACCTGCCTGCTTATCACTTCCAAGTCTGTATGTCTCTCCCCAGCTTCTCTGCTCCTGGCCTCCTGGGAGCATATCAAATAGCTTTTGTACATGGATGCCCACAGGCACGTCCAACTTATGTGTCCAGTGGGACTCCTCTCCTTCTCCCCCCAACCCCACATGCTGCTGCTTTCCCTGTTTTCCTTATTTAAGTGAAAAAACCAGCACCTACTTGAATCTCAAAATAACTCTGAGATGTTATTTTCCCATTATATAGAATCTGTATATAGAGAAGAAAACACTGAAGCTCAGAGAAGTGAAGGAGAGTGTCTATTGGCTACACAGCTAGTGAGTTGGTGGAATTTGGATTTAAACTCAAGCACCTCTGACTGGGAGACTAGAGCTCTCACCCATGGCCCTACCCCACTCGTTTGCCCAAGCCCGAACCCTGGGAGTTGTCCTCAATTCCTCCCTCACCACGCACACCCAACCCAATGCTGACACCGGGATTCTAATGGCTCTCAGACCAGCTCCCCACATCTCTGCCCTGGCTGAGTTCATTCACTCTCACCCTCCCCCAGCACAGCCATCCCCTACCTGTCTCTAGTCTTCACCTCTTCAAACCACACTTTACATTTAGAGAAAAGTGCTTTTTCTACAGCAAAGATCATGTCACTGTTTAAAACCCTTTGGTGGCCGTGCATGGCGTTCAGACAAGAGCAAGCCTCCCCACTTACGGCAGCTTCCATCCACTTTGCTAGCAGTGCAGCCCATCTGTGTTATTTGCAGTTGCCTTCTCCCTACGATGTATTTGTAATTCCAAAATCAATACTCCTGGCACCTTTGCAGTTATTCACAGTCACGTAGAGTGGCAAAAAATTCAAGTTGTCTGACATGCATCTTGCCAAATGAGAATGAACAAGGTGATGCTCTGCCATCTGTTTCAACTCTCATGCTATAAACAAACATCCTTTCCATAGTCTATTCAGTATCATGTTTTTCACATTTCGGACCTTTTTGTTGGTGATTCACTGTTTAAAATGGCCTCCAAGCAGAGTGCTGAAGAGCTATCTCATGCTCCTGAGTGCAAGAAGGTAGTGACATGCCTTATGGAGAAAGTACATGTATTAGATTAGTTTTGGTCAGGCGTGAGCTATCGTGCTGTCAGCCATGAGTTCAATGTTAATAAATTAACAACATATATTACATAAGGTGTCTTTAAACAGAAACAAACATAAAACGAGGCTATTTGTTGACTGGTTAATGATAACGTGACCACAGACCCACCCACCGGAGCCTAACCCTGTATCTTCCCTAGTTCAGCATTTGCTAGTTCAATGTTCGTGGCAACTTCGTGTAAGAATGTAACTACAGTGGGTGTCTGGGTGGCTCAGTTGGTTAAGCGACTGCCTTCGGCTCAGGTCATGATCCTGGAGTCCCTGGATCGAGTCCCGCATCGGGCTCCCTGCTCGGCAGGGAGCCTGCTTCTGCCTCTGGCCCTCCCCCCTCTCATGTGCTCTCTCTCTCTCATTCTCTCTGTCTCAAATAAATAAATAAAATCTGTAAAAAAAAAAAAAAAAAAGAATGTAACTACAGCAAAGAAGGAGAATCAATTGTACTTTCCCTAGTCTGTGGCTTGTCTGTTCATTTTCCTAACAGTAGCTTTTGAAGAGCAGAAGTTTTTAATTTTGATATAGTCTACTTAAATTTTTAAAAAATTTTATACCTTGTGAATCTATAGATTTAATGCAATCCCTGTCAAAATACCAACAGCATTTTTCACAGAACTAGAGCAATCAATCCTAAAATTTGGATGAAACTACAAGAAAACCCTCATAGCCAAAGCAATCTTGAAAAAAGAAAAACAAAACTGGAGGAATCACAATTCCAGATTTCAAGTTATACTGCAAAACGATTGTAATCAAAATAGTATGGTGCTGGCACAGAAATGGACACATAGATTAATGGTACAGAATAGAAAATCCAGAAATAAACCCAAAATTGTATGGTCAATTAATCTTCCACAAAGTAGGAAAGAATATACAATGGAAAAAGACAGTCTCTTCAACAAATGGTGTTGGGAAAACCAGACAGCCACATGAAAAAGAAAGAATCTGAACCACTTTTTTTCTTACACCATACACAAAGATAAACTCAAGATGGATTAAGGACCTATGTGTGAAACCTAAAACCATAGAAATCCTTGAAGAGAGCACAGGCAGTAATTTCTCTGACATTGGCTGTAGCAACATTTTTCAGATATGTCTCCTGAGTCAAGGCAAATAAAAGCAAAAATAAACTATTAGAACTACATTAAATAAAAAGCTCCTGCACAGCAAAGGAAATAATCAACAAAACTAAAAGACAACCTACTGAATAGGAGAAGATATTTGCAAATGACATATCCAATAAAGGGTTAGTATCCAAAATATATACAGAACTTATAAAACTTAACACCCCCAAACCAAATAATCCAATTAAAAATGGATGAATAGACATGAATAGACATTTCTCCAAAGAAGACAACAGACACATGAAAAGATGCTCAACATCATTGATCGTCAGGGAAATGCAAATCAAAACCACAAAGAGATATCACCTCCCATCTGTCAGAATTGCTAAAAACAACAGAAGAAATTACAGGTGTTGGCGAGAATGTGGAGAAAGGGGAACCCTCTTACACTGTTAGTGGGAATGCAAACTGGTGCAGCCACTGTAAAACAGCACGGAGCTTCCTCAAAAAGTTAAAAATAGAACTACCCTAAATCCAGTAATCACACTGCTGGGTATTTACCCCAAAAATACAAAAACACTAATTCAAAGGGATACATGTAGCCCAATGTTTATTACAGTATTATTCACCTTTTTAAAAAAAGATTTATTTATTGATTTCAGAGAGAGAGAGAGCATGGGGGAAGAGCAGAGCGAGAGGAAGAGAGAAGAATCTCAGGGAGACTCCTCGCTGACTGTGGAGCCAGCTGTGGGGCTTGATCCCATGACCCTGAGATCATGACTTGAGCCAAAACCAAGAGTTGGACGCTTAACTGACTGTGCCACCCAGGCGCCCTGTGGTGAATGATTTTTTTAAATGTATTGTTGGATTCAATTTGCTAGTATTTTATTGAGAATTTTTGCATCCATGTTCATCAGGAATATTGGCCTGAACTTCTCTCTTTTAGTGGAATCTTTGTCTGGTTTTGGTATCAGGATAATGCTGGCCTCATAAAATGAACGTGGAAGTTTTCCTTCTTTATCTAGTTTTTGGAATAGTTTGAGAAGTATAGGTACTAAGTCTTTTTTAAATGTTTGGTAGAATTTACCTGTGAAATCATCGGGCCCTGGACTTTTGTTTGCTGGGAGTTTTTTGATTATTGACTCAATTTCTTTGCTGGTTATCAGGCTGTTCAAGTTTTCTATTTCTTCCTGTTTCCATTTTGGTAGGTTTTATGTTTCTATGAATTTATTCTAGGTTTCTCCATTTCTTTGAGGTTGTTCACTTTGTTGGCAGATAATTTTTTACAATACTCTCTTATAATCCTTTGTATTTCTGTTGTGTTGGTTGTTATTTCTCCCCTCCCTTTTGTGATTATATTTTGGGGTCTTTTTTCTGTTTGATAATTTTATTACTTTCTTTCAAAGAAATCACACTTGCAACCCAGGAATAAATCCCACTTGATTATGGTGAGTGGTATGGTTCCATTGATATATTCTATTGTTTTTTATATCTATATCATTTCTTTCTGCTCTAGTATTTATTATTTCCTTCCCTCTGCTGGCTTTAGGCTTCATTTGTTGTTATTTTTCTAATTTCTTTAGGTGTAAGGTTAGGTTGTTTATTTGAGATTTTTCTTGCTTCTTGAGGTAGCCCTGTATTGCTAGATGCTTCCTTCTTAGGACCATTTTTGCTGCATCCCAAAGGTTTTGGACTGTTGTGTTTTCATTTTCATTTGTTTCCTTTTAGTTTTTATTTGTTCTTTGATTTCCTGGTGACTAATTCATTCTTTAGTAGGATATCCTTTAACCTCCATGTATTTGTGGTCTTTCCAAAATTTTGCTTGTGGTTGACTTCTAGTTTCATAGTGTTGTGGTCAGAAAAGATGCATGGTATAACTTCAATCTTTTTATATTTGTTGAGTCCTGTTTTGTGACTTAATATGTAATCTATTCTGGAGAATGTACCATGTGCACTTGAAAAGAATGTGTATTCTGCTATTTTAGGATGGAATGCTCTGAATATATGTGTTAAGTCCATCTGGTCCAGTGTGTCATTCAAAGCCATTATTTCCTTGTTGATCTTCTGCTTAGATGATCTGTCCATTGATGTATGTGGGGTGATAAAGTCCCCTACTATTATTGTAAAATTATCAATTATTTCCTTTATATTTGTTATTGATTTTTTCTGTATTTGGGTGTTCTGATGTTTAGTGCATAAATATTTATATTTATATATCCACATTTTTGAATCCATTTGGATGATAAATGTTTCTCCATTTCCTCACTTTCAAAATGCAGGTGTCTTTAGGTCTAAAATGAGTCTCTTGTAGGCAGTATATAGATGGGTCTTATTTTTTTAACCATTCTAACATCTTATATATTTTTATTGGAAGGTTTAGTCCATTTACACTCAAAATAATAATAATAATTTTTAAAAAAGATTTATGTATCTATTTTTCTTTAGAGAGAGAGAGGGAATAGGGAGGGAGGGGCAAAGGGAGAGGGAGAGAGAGAATCTCCAGCAGGCTCCAAACTGAGGGCAGAGCCTAATGTGGAGCTCTATCTTAAGACCCTGAGATCATGACCCAAGCTGAAACCAAGAGTTGAATGCTTAACCAACTGAGGCACCCAGGCGCCCCTCAAAATAGTTATTGATAGATATCTATTTAGTTCCATTTTATTACTTGTTTTGTCATTGTTTCTGGAGATTTTCCCTGATCCTTTCTTGTCTTTGTCACTTTTGGTCTTTCCTTCCCACTCAAAGTGTCCCTTCTAACATTTCTTCCAGGTTTGGTTTAGTAGTCATGAACTCCTTTAGTTTTTGTTTGTCTGGGAAACTCTTTATCTCCGCTTCCATTCTGAATGATAGCTTTGCTGGATAGAGTATTGGCTGCAGATTTTTCCTATTCAGCATTTTGAATATATCATGCCACTTTCTTCTGGCTTGCCAAATTTCTGTGGAGAAATCTGCAGGAGCCTTATGGGTCGTCCTTTGTAATCTAGGGACTTCTTTTGTCTTGCTATTTTTAATTTTTTTCTTTATCACTATATTTTGCAAATTTAATTACAATATGTCTTAGTGTTGACCTGCTTTTGTTGATTTTGATGGGCATTCTCTGTGCCTCTTGGATCTGGATGTCTGTGTCCTTCCCCAGATTAGGGAAGTTTTCTATTTCTTAAAATAAATTTTCTGCCTCCTTTTCTCTCTCTTTTGTGATTCCAATAATACGAATGTTATTACATTTGATGGAGTCACTGAGTTCCCTAAGTCTATTCTCATGTTGTGCAGTTCCTTCTCTTGTTCAGCTGCATTACTTTCTATTATTTTGTCTTCTATGTCACTAATTCATCCCTTTGCTTCCTCTAGCCTGCCATTCATTGTATCAAGTCTGTTTCCAATTTCATTTACTGCACTCTTCATCTCTGATTGATTCTTTATTAACTCTTTTATCTCTGTGGTTAGGGTCTCATTGATGTCTTCTATTCTTTTCTCAAGCCCAGTGAGTATCCTTGCAATTGTTGCTTTAAATTCTCCATCAGGCATGTTACTTATATCTATTTCACTTAGATATGGCTGCGGCCTTATCTTGTTCTTTCATTTGGGATAAATTCCTCCATCTTTGCATTTGTCTAAGTCTCTGCCTTCTTCTCTTGTTAGAAAAGCCAATTATGTCTCCTGCTCCTGAAAGGAATGGCCTTATGAAGAAGAGATCATGTAGTGCCCAGGGCCTGGTGTTTCAGGGAGTATCTCTGTTGTGTGCTGTGTGTACTTTACAGTTGTGTTTTGGCTGCTCTGTCCTTCAAGCCGGTCATCTACAGAGGCTCTTCTTGCCCACATGGGCAGTGTTTGGTCCCCTGCCTGAACATGGGAGTTTTTACCAGGTATTCTCTGGTCTGCTTGTAAAATGAGACCTGACACTACCTCTACCAGAACTGAGGCCCTGTAGAACTCTCTGGTCTGGAGACGTGGTGTGGACAGGCATTTATGTTGGTTTTCTGGGGGAAAGACGCATCATACTGGGACTGAGGCAAGCTTGACTGAGAAGGACAGTCCTGTCACAGTGCAGGGGGTGGGACTTGCTGTAAGCAAGTTAGGCAGGCAGTGTTGGTGGTGCACTATTTCCCACAGGTGGGTCTGTATTTATGCCGAGTTGTGGGGAGAGAAGTGGCTCAGGCCAGCTCCTTTGTTCCCAGAGAGGCATTTTGTGAATGCTGCCTCTCAGGGATGTGCTCTGAGAAAAACAAATAATCTCTCCGGTGCTTTATGTGGTCTTCAGATCACTGTTTCCATGCTGTCTCCCCACCACTCCCCAGGTTGTTTGCCTGCCTTCTCTCCAGGAGCAATGCAGTGCTCTCTAGGTTCTAGTCCAGCCAAGCCTGCTGACCTTTAAAACTCCAGGCTTTAAGACCTGCTGGTTGCAAGAACTTATGATTTGCAGCCCCTCTCATTTTCCAAGACAATAACTTGGGGAGAGATTCCCCTTGTGCATTCTCCTGTGTGCTTCTCTCTCAAGTGCCCATCTTTATGACCATGGCTCCCTCCCCTCTGCAGCACTCCCAAACCACATCTCTGCACTTCCTACCTTCCTTGATGTGGCCTCTTCTCTCCCATTAGTTGTGGAGTTTGTGATGCCAGACTTCAGGTCTATTTCTGGGGTATTTAGGATGATTAGTTATCTCGTTGTATTCCTGGGAGAAGGGGAGCCTACGGTTCTCCTACTCCACAGCCATCTCCTACCAGACCTCTCATAAAAATTTTAGAATCTGTTGCTATCCATAAAATAACTTCCTGAGATTTTGATTGGAATTGCACTGAATCTACAGATCATGTTGGGAAGAATTGACATCTTGACAATATTGAGTCTCTCTATTCTTGAACATGGAATATCTCTCTGTTTATTTAGTTCTTTGATTTCATTCATCAGAATTTTGTAGTTTTCTTCATATAGGCTTTCTATATATTTTGTTAAGTTTATACCTAAGTATTTCATTTTGGGGGGTGCTAATGTAAATGGTTTGTGCTTTTAATTTAAATGCCACTTGCTCATTATCAGTATATACAAAGCAATTGAATTTTGTGTATCAATTTTGTATCCTTAGTTCCAAAAGGGTTTTTAGTCAGTTCTACATAGATGATCAAGTCATCTATGAACAAAGACAGCTTTATGTCTTTCTTTCCCAATCTGTGTAACTTTTCTTTCCTTATTGCATTAGCAAGGACCTCCAGTTCAAGGAGCTGGATATCTACCAGACCACCCTGAACACCCACGAAATCAGCCTGAGATGTAAGAAGATAGATCTGGATCTGTACAAACAGAATATCGCAGGCGGTTGGTTTCGAGGTATGAAGCGGAGACCCGTGATTCTGTGGGCATGTATCTGAAGATAAATGGAAGGGGGAGGGAGCCGTGGGGATCCTACACCTCCATGAGCAATAGCCCCCCGCACTGGGGACAGGGCACAGACTTGCAGACCAGTAGTGGCAGGGAAAGGACTCTAGGGCAGCCCCCCATACTGAAACCTGGAATGGCTGGGGGGAGGGGGGCTGGCGGTTTTAAAAGCACAAAGAGCAGAGACGTGCCCCCATGCCCTGACCTGGAGGCGAGGACTGGGAGTACTGCTGAAGGGTGTACAACCCAGGACACTGCAGGTTATAGCAGCACAGACAGAAATGGAGATAGTGCGGCCTAGAAAGCTCACTGAAGAACAGACTGTGATCTCTCTGCTCTGAGGCAGAGGGTTGGAAACAATCTCTTCTGCTCTGACTCTCAGAAGAGATGTGGAAAGCTGCCAGGGAAAGCCACCAGAGAACAAAAGCCCCCCAGAAAAACAGTTTTCACTGAACCCACCCCCCCACACACAGGGGGCAGGGCAACTCTGCCCAAACAGGGTTGCCTTAGTAACAGCAAGGCAGGCATCTCCCCCAGAAGACAGGCTAGGAGAACAAGAGGCCAACAACCTTAATGTCCCTATAATATAGGTACATCTTGCTTGGGTTGTGGTCAATAATTTGGACTCTGTACATTCCCTCAACCACCCCTCAACAGAATGACTAGGAGGAGGAACCCCCCAAATAGGAAAGACTCAGAGACTGTGACTTCTACCACAGATTTACAAATGGATACAGATATAACCAAGATGTCAGAAATGGAATTCAGGGTAGCAGTTGCAAAGGCAATAGCTAGAATGGAGAAATTGATTAATGGCAACATAGAGTCTCTAAGGGCAGAAATGAAAGCTGAACTGGCAGAACTTAAAAATGCTATCAATGAGATCCAATCTAATCTAGATAATCTAACAGCTAGGGTAAGCGAGGCAGAAGAACAAATTAGTGATATAGAAGACCAATTGATAGAAAAGAAGGATAAAGAGGAGGCCAGGGAGAAACAACTCAAAATCCATGAAAACAGAATCGGAGAAGTAAGTGACACCATGAAACGTTCCAATGTCAGAATTATTGGGATCCCTGAGGCAGTGGAGAGAGAGAGAGGACTAGAAGATATACTTGAGCAAATGGTAGCTGAGCACTTCCCTAAGCTGGGGAATGAAACAAACATTCATGTCCTACGGGCAGAGAGGAACCCTCCCAAGATCAAGGAAAACAGGCCAATGCACAAATCTTAGAACCAAGGAAACCATCTTAAGGGCATTTAGGGGGAAGAGATTCCTTACCTACAGAGGGAGGAACATCGGAATAACGTGAGACCTGGCAAGCCAGAAAGGGCTGGCAAGGCATATTCAGGGTACTAAATGAGAAGAACATGCAGCCAAGAATATTTTATCCAACAAGGCTGTCATTTAGAATGGATGGAGAGATGCAGAGCTTCCAAGACTGGCAGAAACTGAAAGAATATGTGACCACTAAGCTGGCCCTGCAAGAAATATTAAGGGGGGTTCTATAAAAGGAGAAAGACCCCAAGAGTGATATAAAACAGAAATTTACAGAGACAATCTATAGAAACAAGGTCTTCACAGGCAACATGATGACAATAAATTCATATCTTTCAATAATCACTCTCAACATGAACAGCCTAAATGCTCCCATAAAATGGCACAGGGTTGCAGACTGGATAAAAAGACAGGACCCATCCATATGCTGTCTACAAGAGACTCATTTTGAACCTAAAGATACATCCAGAGTGAAAGTGAAGGGATGGAGAGCCATCTTCCATGCCAATGGATCTCAAAAGAAAGCTGGGGTAGCAATTCTTCTATCAGGCAAATTAGATTTTAAGCTAAAGACTCTAGTTAGAGACACAGAAGGACACTATATCATTCTTAAAGAGTCTATCCAACAAGAAAATCTAACAGTTGTAAATATCTATGCCCCCAACATGGGAGCAGCCATCTACATAAGCCAACTGTTAACCAAAATGACGAGTCATACTAATAATAATATGTTAATTGTAGGAGACCTCAATACTCCACTCTCAGCAATAGACAGATCATCTAAGCAGAAAATCAACAAAGAAACAAGAGCTTTGAATGACACACTGGACCAGATGGACCTCACAGATATATACAGAACATTCCACCCTAAAACAACAGAATACTTATTCTTCTTGAGCGCACGTGGAACTTTCTCCAGAATACATAATGGGTCACAAATCATGTCTCAACTGATACCAAAAGATTGAAATTATTCCCTTCATATTCTCAGACCATAATGCTTTAAAACTGGAACTCAATCACAAGAAAAAATTTGGGAGACATTCAAACATTTGGAAGCTACAGACCACTCTGCTCAAGAATGTTTGGGTCAACCAGGAAATCAAAGAAGAACTTAAACAGTTCATGGCAACCAATGAGAATGAAAACACATCCGTCCAAAACCTATAGGATACTGCAAAGGTGGTCCTAAGGGGGGAAATTCATAGCCATCCAAGCCTCACTCGAAAAAATAGAAAAATCCTGAATTCATCAACTAACTTTACACGTTAAAGAACTAGAGACAAAGCAACAAACGATGCCTAAGCCACACATTAGAAGAGAAATAATTAAGATTAGAGCAGAGATCACTGAATTAGATACCAGAAACACAGTAGATCAGATCAATGAAACTAAAAGCTGGTTCTTTGAAAGAATTAATAAGATCGATAAACCACTGGGCAAACTTATCCAAAAGAAAAGAGAAAGGACCCAAATTAATAAAATTATGAATGAAAGGGGAGAGATCCTGACTAACACCAAGGAAATAGAAACAATTATTAGAAATTATTATTGGCAACTATATGCCAATAAGTTAAGCAACTTGGAAGAAATGGATGCCTTCCTGGAAACCTATAAACTGCCAAGACTGAAACAGGGAGAAATTGACAACCTGAATAGGCCAATAACCAGTAACGAGATTGAAGCAGTGATCAAAAACCTCCCAAAAAAACAAGAGTCCAGTGCCTGATGGATTTCCTGGGGAATTCTACCATTCAAAGAAGAAATAATACCTATTGTCCTGAAGGTCTTTCAAAAAATAGATACAGAAGGAAAGTTTCCAGACTCATTCTATGAGGCCATCAAAAAGGAGAATTTCAGACTGATATCCCTGATGAATATGAATTCCAAAATTCTCAACAAAATCCTAACTAATAGGATCCAACAATACATTAAAAGGATCATCCACCACGACCGAGTGGGATTTATCCCTGGGATGCAAGTGTGGTTCAACATTCTCAAATCAATCAATGTGATAGAACACATTAATAAGAGGAGGGAGAAGAACCATATGGTCCTCTCAATTGATGCAGAAAAAGCATTTGACAAAATATAGCATCCTTTCCTGATTAAAACTCTTCAGAGTATAGGGATAGAGGGAACATTCCTCAAGCTCATACAATCCATCTACGAAAAAGCCACAGAGAATACCATTCTCAATGGGGAAAAGCTGAGAGCCTTTCCCTTAAGATCAGGAACACGTCAAGGATGCCCACTCTCGCCACTATTGTTCAATATAGTACTAGAAGTCCTAGCAACAGCAATCAGACAACAAAAAGAAATAAAAGGTATTCAAATTGGCAAAGAAGAAGTCAAACTCTCTCTTTTCGCAGACGACATGATACTTTATGTGGAAAACCCAAAAGACTCCATCCCCAAATTACTAGAACTCATCCAGCAATTCAGCAATGTGGCAGGATACAAAATCAATGCACAGAAATCAGTTGCTTTCTTATACACTAACAATGCAACTGTAGAAAGAGAAATTAGAGCAACGATTCCATTTACAATAGCACCAAAAACCATAAGATACCTCAGAATAAACCTAACCAAAGAGATAAAGGATCTATACTCTAGGAACTACAGAACACTCATGAAAGAAATTGAAGAAAACACAAAAAGATGGAAAAATATTCCATGCTCATGGATCGGAAGAATAAACATTGTTAAAATGTCCATGCTACCCAGAGTAATCTATACCTTTAACGCCATCCCAATCAAAATTCCAATGACATTTTTCAAAGTGCTGGAACAAACAATGCTAAAATTTGTATGGCATCAGAAGACCCCGAATCGCCAAGGAAATGTTGAAAAAGAAAAACAAAGCTGGGGGCATCTCATTGTCTTATTTCAAGCTATATTACAAAGCAGTGATCACCAAGACAACATGGTACTGGCACAAAAACAGACATATAGACCATTGGAACAGAATAGAGAACCCAGATACAGACCCTCAACTCTATGGTCAAATAATCTTTGACAAAGCAGGAAAAAATATGCGATGGAAAAAATACAGTCTCTTCAATAAATGGTGCTGGGAAAATTGGACAGCTATATACAGAAGAATGAAACTCAACCCTTCTCTAACACCATACACAAAGAGAAATTCAAAATGGATGAAAGACCTCAATGTGAGACAGGAGTCCACCAAAATCCTAGAGGAGAACATAGGCAGTAACCTGTTTGATATCGGCCACAGCAACTTCTTTCAAGATACATCTCCAAAGGCTAGTGAAACAAAAGCAAAAGTGAACTTTTGGGACTTGATCAAGATAAAAAGCTTCTGCACAGCAAGGGAAACAGTCAACAAAACAAAGAGGCAACCCAGAGAATGGGAAAAGATATTTGCAAATGACACTACAGACAAAGGGCTGATATCCAAGATCTATAAAGAACTTCTCAAACTCAACACCCAAAAAACAAATAATGAAGTCAAAAAATGGGCAGAAGACATGAACAGACACTTCTCCAAAGAAGACATACAAATGGCTAACAGACATGAAAAAAATGTTCCTCATCATTAGCCATCAGGGAAATTCAAATCAAAACCACATTGAGATACTACCTTACACCAGTTAGAATGGCAAAAATGGACAAGGCAAGAAAGAACAAATGTTGGAGAGGTTGTGGAGAAAGGGGAACCCTCTTACACTGTTGTTGGGAATGCAAGTTGGTACAGCCACTTTGGAAAACAGTGTGGAGGTTCCTCAAAAAATTAAAAATAGAGCTACCCTATGACCCAGCAATTGCACTCCTGGGTATTTACCCCAAAGACACAGATGTAGTGAAAAGAAGGGCCATATGCTCCCCAACGTTCATAGCAGCAATGTCTGCCATAGCCAAATTGTGGAAAGAGCCGAGATGCCCTTCAACAGATGAATGGATAAAGAAGATGTGGTCCATATATACAATGGAATATTACTCAGCCATCAGAAAGGATGAATACCCAACTTTTACATCAACATGGATGGGAGTGGAGGAGATTATGCTAAGTGAAATAAATCAAGCAGAGAAATTCAATTATCATATGGTTTCACTTATTTATGGAACATAAGGAATAGCATGGAGGACATTGGAGAAGGAAGGAAAAAATGAAGGGGGGGAAATGGGAGGGAGAGACGAACCATGAGAGACTCTGGACTCAGAGAAACAAACTGAGGGTTTTAGAGGGGAGGGGCGTGGGGGATGGGTGATCCCAGTGATGGGTATTAAGGAGGGCACATACTACATGGAGCACTGGGTGTTATATGAAAACAATGAATCATGAATCACTACATCAAAAACCAATGATGTATTGTATGGTGACTAACATAACATAATAAAATAAAATTAAATAAAATAAAATAAAATAAAATATGAGGTTGTGATTGCAAAAAAAAAGATGTGGTACATTTATGCAATGGTATATTATTCAGCTGTAAAAAAGAATGAGATCTTGACATTTGCAATGACATGATGGAACTAGAGAGTATAATGCTAAGTGAAATAAGTCAGAGAAAGTCAAATAGCATATGATTTCACTCACATATGGAATTTCAGAAACAAAACAAATGAGAAAAGAAAAGAGAAGGAGGGAGAGAGAGAGAACCAAGAAACAGACTCTTTTTTTAATTATGTCCAGTTAGCCACAGTATAGTACATAATTAGTTTTTGATGTAGTGTTCAACGATTCATTAGTTAAGTATAACATCCAGTGTTCATCACAGCACATGCTGTCCTCAATACCTGTCACCCTGTTACCCCCTCCTCCCAACCTCCTTCCCTCTGAATCCCTCAAATTGTTTCCCGGGGTCCATAGTCTCTCATGGTTCATCTCCCTCTCTGATTTCTCCACATTTGGATTTCCCTCCCTTCCCCTATGGTCCTCTGTGCTATTGCTTATGTTCCACATATGAGTGAAATCATATGATAATTGTCTTTCTCTGCTTGACTTACTTCACTTAACATAATCTCCTCCAGTTCTATCCATGTCGATGCAAATGGTGGGTATTCATCCTTTCTGATGGCTGAGTAATATTCCATTGTATATATGGACCACGTCTTCTTTATCCATTCATCTGTTGAAGGGCATCTAGGCTCCTTCCAACTTAGGCTATTGTGGACATTGCTGCTATGAATATTGGGGTGCATGTGCCCCTTTTTGTCACTACTTGAATTTAAATAAAATCTTGAATGAAAAAAAATAAAGTGGGTTTCTTGCAGACAAAGTATAGTTGGGTCGTGTTTTTGATCCACTTTGGCAATCTTTGTTATTATTTATTTATTTATTTATTTATTTATTTATTTATTTATTTATTTCTGTGTTTGTTTGTTTGGCAATCTCTTTTAGTTGATGCATTTAGATCATTGACATGGACCTGTGATTTTGATGAAGCCCTGGCAGGTCTCAATAGCAAATAGTCCTTGGATATGTTTTAATTGTAGATAAGGCAACTAATGCATTTAGTACATAGCAAATGCTCAATAAACATGAGGCATCATTGTTGGGATTATGATTTTTACTTGTCAGCTTCAAAATTTACCCCTTGGGTGTGTTCTTCGTGGTGCCTTTAGTGGGACTAAAGAAATTGCTGTTTATTACCCTGTCTTGTTCTATTCATATATTGTCACTTCTAACACTCTGTTTCAAATTACATCAAAGTAAGCATTCATTTAGCTGACAACCTATCACAGGGCATCTTTCCATGTAAAATGAACCAATTTATAGTCATTGCTGACAGCTGGTTTTTGAAGGAAAGGCCATTTTCCTTAGTTGATTGTGAAGAACAGTGATTAATTCAGCTCATCAGACTGCAGCAGCAAATGCTAAAAAGGACCTCATTGTGTGAAGCGCCGCTCCCCCCCCCCAAGTCTCTTAAAACCTACATTTCCAAATTTGGCAGAATTTCCTGAGCCTAGGCTGGACTTCAGAAGTCACTTTGTCCACCCTCCCACCTCCTACACTACTTTTAAAGATTTCTAAATAAAAATAGGCCCTGTTTTTCCTTGGCAATGGGCCATCAGGAGAGGCGAATTTGGCAGCATCCATATTTTAGGATTCCGTAGACTTAAGAGAGGGGGCCCTGACTCAAAAAGTGACTTGCCAGTGCCTGAAAGGGGACAAAGTCTGATGCTACAGTTACAAGAAATGTTTAAGGAGAAATGCCAAGCGGTGAGATTGGTTTTTCCCTCCTCTTTCCATCTAGCGGGAGAGGAGATACACAGTAAGATGGAGTGGAGACAGAAATGTGTCACTCTGACACCCAAAGGACTTTTGCTAAAGGAGGCATCACCTTAGAAGAAACACATTCTGTGCTTCTCCTGATGGTCTCCTGTGAGGAGAATTTTGAAGATCATATTCAAAGCGACCTCCAGGACCTCGCTGTGGAGCCAGGAATCTTGAGGAGAACTGTAGGGGCAGAAAAGCCCAGGAGAATGTAGGGAAAGGAAAGAGAGTGAAAGAGCAGCAAGAGAAGGGACCTCCAAACACAAATCCTTGTGGAATGGATGCCAACTAGATGGGATAAGACACAGAGTGAACTGCATTCTGGGCTCTGTGATCAGCTGATCCTGAGGGCATTTTCTCTCTCCAAGCAGCCAGACCTGCTCACTGGACCAGACATCAGCATTGTGGACCCCCCTGCTTCCCTCTGCAGATTCAGCCTGGACTGAAGCATCTAAACCAATCTGCAGAGCAGGGACCACAAGCGAGGGACAGGTGGGTTGTCGGAGGGTGACCTCGAGTGTGCCCTGCAGTTCTTTCCGCAGCTGGTCACGCAAGTCCCGGGTCACGGAAGGCCGGCTCCTGCTCGCTGTGGACCCAGGCATTGGGCCTCAGTGTTGAGAAAATGCTTGCATTCAAGCCTGTGTTGTCCGTCAGGGAGGGACAGTGAAAATATAGACACCTGACTCCCTCCACGGTGGCCCAGAGAAGAATTTAGGAAGTGAACTTGCTTCCCATCATTCATTTGCTTCTCATACTGTTCACTGAAGGAGGGAAGAGTTCCACTGTCTTGGGAGGCATATTAAATTCATGTGGGTGGAACGTGGATGTTCCAAACAGCTGCCCTTTTTGCAAACCTGGTCCAAAAGTCGACTTTAAGTTTTGGGCCGCCTGTGGTAAGAGGGCGAGATTTAAGGCAGATCTGTTCTCCTTTATGAAGCAGCGGCGTCCCCGTGTTCCATGGGGCACATCTGCACATCCATGAGCGTTGCAGAGGGTCAGATTTCCGGAACAGTTGGCAAGAATGGTGCTCTGTATTTCCCAGAGAACACACATTGCTCTGAAAGGAAGAAATAGTTGGTTTTCCTCCAACTGCCTAGCCAGGAAGAAGCAAGAAGCCGTATCGCAAATGCAGCCGCAGTCTGCTCTGCCGTCTCCTAGGCAGAGAGAGTAGGACCCTTCCTCAGAACGGGGGAGAAACTCACAGGGCTACCCTGGCCCCGGTCATTCTGCAGCATCATTGCCTCGAGGAACCACAGGCTCCCCACAGAAGACGGCATCACGGGGGCAGGGACATGCTCTGCCCTGAGGATTTGTGCCCAGGAGTGCAGATCTAGCTGAGCAGGGTCAAAGGGGACCGCATTCTGCAACACGGAGAACAAAACATCTTCCTATTACTGCTGAATTCAACGTGCTGGGAATGAGCAGGGTCACACCTTTTTCTTGGTTTGGCAAGACATTTTAAAAAATGCTAATGTGGGGCCCCTGGGTGGCTCAGTCGTTAAGCGTCTGCCTTTGGCTCCGGTCATGATCCCAGCATTGGGGGATTGAGCCCCCGGGCTCCCTGCTCAGTGGGGAGTCTGCTTCTCGCTCCCCCTGTTCTTGTGAGCTCTCTCTCTCCCTCTCCAATAAATTTTAAAAATTTTTTAAAAATCAAATAAATAAAAATTTAAAAAATTTCAGAAAATGCTAATGTGAATGGAAGTCATTTTCCAAAACCCATGGGTGAGGCAGATGTCAGTAACTCATTGTCGTGTTGTTATTTACAGGACTGTTTGTTGCCTCTAGGGTCCCGGTGCTTGCTAAGTAGCTCAAAGTCGTTCAGGAACCCGGCCCAGTACTACACAAAAAGCACTATCCTGCAGTTTACCCAGTGAGTGTGTGAGAGTTGAGCCTTGAATCATTCGCTTGATAGATTTTTTTTTTCTTTCCTTTGGAAACAGGAAGAAGACTTTCTCCCTAAGCTTCAGGCCATAGGGCTCGTGCAGGAAGTCCCTTTCCTTTCCTTACGCAGGACACAAAGGTGCATACATGTTCCCAGAACGCTGCAAACAGAGTTCTGCTTTTAGCAGCTGCTGGCTGGGTCCCCGGATCACCTTCCTCCTCCCCGGGCTGCACCCAATGTAAACCATCACCTCTCGGGGTTTGTTCTTTTTTACACAGGCTGCTTTGTAAGTGGGAGACACAATCCACAAGACTTTTTAATATTTGTACTTATTTATTTCAGACAGAGAGAGAGAGTGAGTGAGAGAGAGAGAGAGAACGAGTGGGGAGAAGCAGAAGGAGAAGCAGACTCCCCGCTGAGCGAGGAGCCCCACGCGAGACTCGATCCCAGGACCCTGAGATCATGACCTGAGCGGAAGGCAGACGCGTAACCGACTGAGCCACCCGGGCGCCCCTCCACCACACTTCATACTAAATCTCCACAGGAACCCAGTGGGTCAGTGTGCGTTCGCACGCACACGTGTACATAACACAAACCGACCCAGAAAGATAGCGACCTAGCTGATTCATAAAGATTCTTAGCAGCCGTGCGGTCAGCATCGTAAGGCTTCAGTCCCTTACCCCGACGGTCCGAAATGGCTTCCTTATGCCCGGAGCTAGCGCAGGGCCGGGCATGGAGAGCTTCCAGGGTAAGTCACAGCACAGCGGTGCCCTGCTCCTTTTGGAGACCGGGTGGGCTCCCTAAAATGTCTTCCTAAGCCCTGGCCCTAGCCAGGACCCCTGTGATTGCTCAGCAGGCCAGCCAGTGAAAGGCTCCCGGCCGCAGCGGAGGGTGGGTTCCTCCACCGGTGACCCTTCCTGCACCTTCAGCGTCTCTGCTTGCGGAGCTCCGAGGCCAGGAGAGAAGCCACCAGGAGTTGTTTTTGGATGTGGCCAGCCTAGTTTCCCACTGAGTGTCTGCTAGAAGAGCATCTTAGAAGTGTCTTAAGAACTCTGCTCTCATAGCTGCGGTTCACTGGAGTGTGGACACTGTTTTAAAGTAAGAAAGTCGCGGTGGGGCTCTGTCTGGGGGCCCCCTCCAGCCATCTGACTCCCAGCAGCCCCACCAGCCGTAGGATTCAAATCACCTCCTCCTCTATCTTCCCCATTCTCTTCCTCCCTTTATGAGTCTTTTTTCTCTTAGGAGTACTCTCTAAACACCTCAGCCAAGTTTTCAGGGTGTTTTCGATTTTCTATTTTTTTAAAAATTAAGCTTTCTTAATTAAGCGTAACGTGCATACAGAAAACCACACATGCCCTGAGGGTTCAGTTCAAAGAATGTTCACAAAGCAAGCAGACGAGTGTAGCAAGCACTCAGATGAGGAAACAGAATATGAGCAGCATCCCAGAAACCGCCTCTGTGTCCCTTCCAGTCACTCCACTCCCACAAGAGTAACCCTCAAATGACCTCTGTTACTGTACATTGATTTTGCTTAGTTTTCAGATTGACTGAAATGTACTCATGCAACAGAATCTCTGTGGGACTCACGTATGTCGAGTGCGGAATTGCTGAAGAGGACTCAAATTTGTGGTTTTCTCTGAAAGAACCCTCAAAGAATACCCAGCGCAAAGGACTTTTACAACCAGCGTTGAGTGTGGATGAGAGATCTGAGGGCCTCTGACCTTGTGAGCTGAGCGGAGCTCGAGGTGGAAGGTGAAGAGCTACCCAGTCCCTGCTCTGCTCTGAGATGTGCTCCCAGGACAGTCCCAACTTCTGCTCTCTCTTAATCCCTGGTTCGGTGATTGGAATGATGACAGATTAAATATCAGTTGTTTGCTTAGGTGAGTTTACATATCAAGCTATGTGTACCTCATTGAAAGGCTGCTCACCTGAGATTTGGATTCAGAGTAAAGTGGCTCGATGGAGAATCTAATTCCAAGAGATGTAGGGTCAGAAGCAATCAACCAGTGAATTAACCAACAGGCATTTCTAAATGCCTCTTGTACTTTTCATTCACACATCTCTGTCCACAGGCTCTGAACTAATTCCTTCATTTTTTAAATATGTGAATGGGATTACTGTATCATGGAGATAAGGTGCAAGCCATTATTTTATATAGCATTGTTTTTAAAAAAGATTTTATTTATTTATCAAAGAGAGAGTGCACAAGCAGGGGGAGCAGCAGGCAGAGGGAGGAGCAGGCTCTCTGATGAGCAAGGAGCCCCATGTGGGGCTCCATCCCAGGACCCTGGGATCATGACCTGAGCCAAAGGCAGATGCTTAACCAACTGAACCATCCAGGCATCCCTATAGCATTGTTTTATACACAACTAAGAAATAGAAAATGCCAGAGATGGATTGTCTAACAGGAGACCTCCCGTAAAACTGGGACATCAAAGTCATTCTCTATGTAAGAGTAAAGAGAAATAACTCTGCCACGCAGAAAAGTCACTGAGGAAACAAGCCTGCCTCCATCTGGGGACATGAGGGAGAGAGAAAAATAAAACTTCCGTGAGGGTTTGGACCACAAAACAGTATTCAGATCAGTTGGTGGATTGAATTCACACCAGCAAGCCTAGGATTCATTTTAAAGTAACCTCTGCTTGGTAGTGCCCCGGGTTCTGACAGAAGCAAGTGCAGGTATTCTCCGGAAGACATCAGACTTCCACTGCGGTAACTGCAGTTATAAGATGCCATCCATTGTTAAGATGCTTCAGATTTCAGAGATCTTAGAATGTGAATCCCTAACATATGGTAATAGCATGTACTTCTTGGATTTGTGGTAGAGATCCAGGTGGAAACAGATACACTGTCTAGTACATAAAAAGTTCAGTAAATTGTAGTCACCACAGAGTAGAGTGTTCAGTCTCTCTGGATTTAGGAATAGCTAACCTGGAGAAAACCTGTACCTCTGGCCAGAGAGCAAAGTAAATGTAGCAGCGGAGAAGCCTGGAATGGTGAGGGAAGGTTTCATGGACAAGAGAGGTCTTGAGACTTGTTGTGAAAGATTGAACAAGTCAAGGGGAGAGAATATTCCAGGCTGTAGAAACAGTTGAGCAAAGGTTTGGAGGTGGATACGAATGAGGCATGCGAAGGAGAAGGAAGGAGATAGGCTGCAAGAGATGAGCCCAGTGGGTCCAGCTGTGAGAAAGAATGCACTAGGGCATCTTGAGCTGTGATGTGATTCAGTAAGTGTGCTTTAGTGAGCTTCATTAGGACAGTGTGCGGGATGACTGGACTGGACAAGCCGTCTAGGAGACAACTGCACTGATCCACCCAAGTGCACATAGAGAGCCCCTCGGCCAACAGGGTGGCTATAGGATGGAGAGGAGAAAGAGTGCCTAAGAATGACAGGAGAAAGGTGAGCAGGATTTCAGTCCATTGGTTTTATAAATGAAAGAGATGAGTACAAGGGAGGAGCTAACAATGAAGAGCCTTCCCCTTCTTCCAGCATGGACCTGACCTCAAGGAGCACGAGGCTACTCGATGACAAGCCCCCTGGGGAGTGTCTCGGGTCTGCTTTTCCTGTGTCTTGGACTACCTGAGTCCTTTTCTGCTCATGGTCCTACTCTCTACTTCCCCAGCCCCCCAGTGAATTAATTTATAACCCTCTTCATTTTCTCCAACTCCCCAAAGTCAGCTTGAACCTCACTCACCCAGATCACACCTTGGTTGAGTTTTTGACAAAAATGGCACAGGAGCCCCCAACAGAGGACTGGTTCCCTTTCTCTTTCCTTTCCCTTTCAGCCTCTCCACCGCTTCTCTCCTTTCTGGGATGGTTTGTACCAATGGGAATTGGCAGGGGACCGCCCCCCGACAAAAACAACTGAAAGCACAGGTCTCCCACTGGTGTACCAGCACAGTCACCACCCCCACAAAGAACAGAGAGTGTTTTGAATGCTTCTAGAACCTTCCAAACTCATCCTCATTACCCATACAAATAATCCACCACGATACAAACAATCCAATGGAAAGTAATAGGAAACTGAACAGAAGGAAGCTGACAGGGGCGTCTGGGTGGCTCAGTCATTAAGCGTCTGCATGACCTTCGGCTCAGGTCATGGTCCCAGGGTCCGGTGATCAAGTCCCGCATCGGACTCCCTGCTCAGTGGGAAGCCTGCTTCTCCCTCTCCCACTCCCCCTGCTTGTGTTCCCTCTCTTGCTGTGTCTCTCTCTGTCAAATAAATAAATAAAATCTTAAAAAATAATAATAATAATAAAAAGAAGGAAGCTGACAGGTCAATATATCAAAAAAAAAAAGACACAACCTCATCATAATTGAAAAAATAAATGTCTGTTATTCCCAAGTGTTGGCGAAAATAAGGCAGATGGAACTTGTAAAAATGGGAGTGCACATTATGCAAAATTTTGGGGGGGGATCTGTCACTTTCTACTGAAGATGAAGATGGATATGTGGTAGGATCCAGTAATTCATCTATATGCAAGGAGGCACAGGAAAGAATCTGTGCAAAATGTTTCCAAGAGCAACAAAGTGGCAACAAGCTAACCTCCCTCAGCAGGGGAATGAATCAGCTAGACTGTAGTCAATACAGCAGTGGAAAGGAGTGAATTAGGTCTGGGCCAGCTTCACCAGTATAACATTGAAAGGGAAAATAAAGAGCGAAAAGATAAACGATAGGTTATCCTTTATGTACATGCAAAAACGCTCAAAACGGCAGTAGGTGTTTATGGATACAAGCAATATGCTGCACAAAGTACAAAGTCAGACCTTGGACCAAGGCCCGCTGCCAGCCGCACAATGTGGCCACAGCATGTGGGTGTCGGGGGGGCGCCGATATGATCCCAGGGTGGGAGCTCTTGCTGTATCTGTCATGATTTACCTATTTAAAGAGAGAGATATCTGCAATTACACGTAAAATGATCACGTATTTGTTTTTTTAGTGATCAGTATATAGATGTCTGTTATGTTATCTTCTGTGTGTTTGAAAGGTTTCATAATTTTCGAAGAAAATGAAACAATGGAGAATTGCAAAGAAATATATCAAAGTGTTCATAGGAATAAATTACAATGTTCACAGTTGCTTGTGTCAACAGGAGAGGGTTGTGATTCTTTTCTCCCCTTGATGTTCCAAGTTTTGTGACTATAGCATATTTACAAGAAAAAAAAACCACAGATGATTATTTTAATTTCTTTAAAAAGTGATTATATGGGAAAGAAAAAATGCAGAGAAATCGGTGGTAAAGTTCTTGAGGACCACCCCTTTGTGTCATTCTCTTAGCAAATAGGGGCCCCTTTGTAAAGGTGCGATTAACAAAATCCGCGGGGGAGGGCATTAGTGGGTTCTCTGAAAGGGCTCACGTCATACAAAGACCACAGTGTTGCTAATTCTGACACCAATATTTCCGCAGGGCTAAATTGATGGAATCTTTCTGAATGTGTTATTTATGGTCCCAAATGAAAAAGATCTTGTTCATCAGCCAGACTCCAGCCTGGAAAGGGACAGACAGATGTGTATTCAGGTTCTTATTGCCCAATTTAAGACCAGTATCTTCATGGTAACCCAAATTAATTCAGCACACATTTTGCTGAGTTAGATCCTGGGCCTGCAGGAGAGGGCGCATCCAATCCACAGCTGCATAGATTGGCCCAGTCTAGCTGCTGGGGTCATTACTCCATTTGAAATGTAAATAAAGTTCCTCAAACCCCTGTTTCACCAATGCTGGGAAAACCAGCATCCTTCTCATATTTGCAGGGAAGTGGGGGCGTTTTAAGATTCCTCCCAGTCACTTCTACCTTCTTGTTCTGGAACCCTCTCTCTCCAAATTATTGATTGTCTCATTGTGTTGTTCCTCCTGAACTTGCAGCGTCCCCACTGGAGGATCCATCTCCCCTCAAGGTTTGAGGAAATGGGGAATGTGTGGGCGGGTCATACAGGAGGCTAGTGACTACCCCACAAAACCTCCCCCAAATGACTATATATTGCTGATAATCAAAATCCTGGTTATTACAAGTCCTTCTGCTCTCTTTTCCCTCTTGAAACTTCTCCCTGGTTCTTCTTCAAAGCAGAACCTTGTGCACTTCTTTGTGTTTTTACTCCTCTCTGTCTACCTTTTAAATTTTTTTTCCTGGTCTAGGGTCTCCTGGCTTTTCACTCTTGGGCTACCCTGAAGACATTTATTAAACGGAAACTTTTGTTCATGTTGTCTCTCTGCCATCCTTCTTGGCTGGGCCCCAAGGGCTATTTTTTTTTTTTTTTCCACAACAAAACGATACCTGAAAGGGTATGTCAAAAAGGAATTCTCTATGCTAAGTGAAATTCTGCCACAGAAGTTGTCACCATCCCGTCCCACAGTGCTGCCAACTGGCCTCACCTTTTAATAATATCATTTGGGAACCAAAAAATATCCAGAACAAAATTGACCCATATTGTGCTAAGTGTGAAATAAGTGACAAAGCGGTAAGTTTTGCAGGCATTGGTGGGGCATGGGGGAGAAATATAGGCATTCTATGACCTATAAGAAATTACTTAAATTATCGAGGGTGCCTGGATGGCTCAGTCGGTTAAGCTGGCTGCCTTCAGCTCAGGTCATGATCCCGGGGTCCTGAGACTGAGCCCCTCATCAGGCTCCCTGCTCAGTGCAGAGCCTGCTTCTTGGTCTCCCCTTGCTCCTCCGCCCTGCTCATGTTCTCTCTCTCTCTGTCAAATAAATAAATAAAATCTTTTAAAAAATAAAAAAATAATAAATTATCGAAATGTTGGACACAGAGGCAAAATTTTCAATAACTACATCTCTGAAACTGGCTTTTTGTCTCCTCAGGCTGATTCCACAGGCTGGGGCAGTTTCCACTTGTCTAGAAGACACGGAGGCCCAGAGTAATCAGTTGCTTCTGGAGGCGAGCGGTGGGTGAGTCTCAACGCTGCTTCTGTCTGATTGCCAAGGACAGAGGGAGGGCTGTATTTTCTTGCCTGAAGATGGGAGTAAAAGAATATTCAAAACAGGAAAAACCCTGGCGTCCTTGTCCAGCTGAGCAGGGAGCTGATTTCTGAAGGAGGAGCTCGCACAAGAAGCACCTGTGTTGTCCATGGCCTCCTTTATAAAAAAAAAAAAAAGGTTGAAAAGCCGTAACTGGAAGACGCAGAGGCCTTCCCACAGGGCCGAGGCAGCCTGAAGTCTGTTTTGGAAGAGATCCAGCTGTGAGCAAACGTTGCCTAGCATGGTGCTTGGTCCGCAGCAATTACTCAGTCTGTTGAGAGAAACAAGGATAACCCAACTCAGGAATCTAAGGCATAAATTATGATATATTTGATTACAGCTCTGAGCTCCAGATTTCCTTGGGCTTCATCAGGGCTGAGACGACACGTGGCTCCCACGTGAACCTAGAGGCATCCCCTGGGCTGCATCAGAGAGTCCCTGTTCCCTCCTAGAGCCCTGACCTGAGCTGAGACCATTCTCAAGGAGTCAGGATGAGAGGGTGCCATGGCTTTGGCTGAGGACGAGTGAACTCCCAGGGCCTGTGGGAGGAAGGGGACATGCGCGTGATCGTTGCACCGAGGGTGGCCAGGGCTGGAGCTTCCTTGCTCTGTTTCTCTCCATGCATTTGTCTCATTATGACAATAAACTAGTTTTTCCTCAATCTCCTCTCCACTCATAGGTTCAGGACAACCCTGGGGTGGCTGTAGCCAGGGTCCGGTGGGGAACAAGGGACCACTTCTAGGAATGCGGGTCTTCTCATCTTTGAAATACTCTCTTGGAAGCAGTTAAAAGTGCCGTGATACTTGGAAGAGGTGTCTTAAGAGAGGAAATAAATGAGGGTGGGGAGGAGAAAGTACTATCAAGTCCTCATAATTTGGTCCTCCCAATAACTCCAAGACCCAGTACGGAAATGGATCCTTGTACGGCAGCCTTCCCTCCAAATGGGAGCAGTGGGGGGCTGTTGCTTTCCAGCTGGGTTGGACACCATTCCAAGCACTAATTACCCAGTATAAGAAAGTGTAGTGCTTGAGGAGAGAACATTTATTCAAGGACACAGAATATCTTTTTTTAAAAAGATTTATTTATCTATTGGTGCCGGAGAGGCAGAGTGCGAGGGAGAGAGAATCTCAAGCGGACTAGGAGCTTGATCTCACGACTCTGAGATCATGACCTGAGCCGAAACCAAGAGTCAGCCGTTTAACTGACTGAGCCACCCAGGTGCCCCAAGGACACAGAATTCTTATCTAATTTTACTTTTCAGAACTCTGCAGTGGTGCATTTCCACTGCCTGCTTTTCTACTGTGGCCACCACTTTAGCTCTTATTTACATCCTTTTCTCATAAAACAAGCTGAAGCGGATGTGGGGCTTGAAAGAATTAATCATTTGGCATCAGGCACGGCATTTTACGGCAAAGGTGCCATTCCCCATAGGTCTGCCACTGGCACAACTGTAATTGGACAAAATCCCTGCCACTGTGCACTGACTCCTTCCTGTGAGTTGTCTGCATCCATTTCATGTCTGCTGACCCCTGAAGGAGACAGGGAGAGCAGGAAAATAACCATTGATGCATACCGTGGGAATAAGATGTGTGTTCCTGCATCCCAGTTGAACTCATAATTTTCTAGTCGATCTGCAATGAAATGTAACCTAAACCAAGCCTGCTATCAGAATTAACTAGATTGAAAGGGGGAGTATGACAGGGAAGATGACCCATTGGATCAGGAGAGCTTCTTATGACCTGCTTATGATGATAAGGGTATGTGTCATCCTCGAGTGACAGAGATGCCCCTTGAGTGGTATTGTATAAAACCACTAGTTAATGCGACGCGGGTGAATATCACTGCTCACATGCATGCAGACCTGCTGTCTCTTGACTACAAACTGGTTAAAAATCTCTTCTTTCATCCTTAACAGAGTGTTGAATTGAAATTTGCTTATTTTATGGACACTCCCCACATCTACTCTAGCAGAAGCCAGTGAATCACTGACCCAGGATTGGAAACAGAGCCCAGAGAGGTTGACTAGTCTTATCGTCATCCTGGGTACAGGTTTGCACTAAATAAAATATTTGCTGAGTGGAATATATACACTAATTATCCTAGAGATAACAAAATTTAGGAAATAAATTTTATTATGGAAAATTTCCAAAAATTTTCATAGATATTGACAAGAAAAATAGTATAGTATAATAAATCCCCATGTATCCAATAGCCAACCTAACAGTTGTCAACTCATGCCCAATCTTTTTTCATCTAGACATTCCCTCTGGGTTATTTTGAAGCAAATTTCATATATCACATTATTTTGTCCATACATATTTCAGTATGGCTCTCTAAAATAGTTAAACTCTCTAAAAAATAACTATACTATCAATATCCCACCTAAAATAATTAACATCCATCATTTAATATCATCAAATGCACAATGATTTAAAAATTTTGCTGTCTCATATATATATCTTTTTTATAGTTTGTTCAAATCAGGAGCCAAAGAAGTTCAAATCATTCCAATTAGTTGATGTGCCTCTTACATCTTTTCTAATCTGTACTTGCTCCTTTTCTTTTCTTGACCCCTTTGGAATATATTTGTGGAAGAAGCCAAATTACTCATCCTGTAGGACCTGGATTTTGCTAATTGCATGCACGTGGTGTCTTTCAGCCTGTGTCCCTGTCCTCGGGCTTTCTAGTAGTTAGATCTTGAGTTCTTTTGGGGGTGTTTTTTGTTTGTTGTTGTTTTGGGGGGTCCAGAATACTTCAGATAGTGTTGTGTATCTCAACTGGGAACCACGAATGCCTGGCTATTCATGCCTAGATTGTGATTAAAGATTGCAAAATGGTGATTTTCTAATTTTTAAATCATTTTTCCCTTCATTTCGCTTGCTGGGATGCTTCCACGAGAGAAACTTTTCCTCATCAACTATTTGATTATCTTAGCTACAGTTAATACAGGAAAGACCAGATAAATGCGTCATACTTTCCTGTTACTTATCAGTTTTTAAAATACTAAGTTGGTCTCCTAGTATAGGAATAACCAGCAAATTGGTGTAGTTTTGTTGCTGAAAGGACAGATTTGAACATAGACATGTGTTTCAGTCCATTATTGCTTTTGTTCTTACTGATGCCCAAAAGGTTACAGCTTCAGCAAGTGGCAGTCTTAGAGATACAGCTTTTTTTGTTTGTTTGTTTTAAAGATTTTATTTATTTATTTGACAGAGAAAGAGAGAGAGAGCACAAGCATGGTGAGGGTCAGAGGGAGAAGCAGACTCTCCACTGAACGGGAGCCTGATGCGGGGCTCAAGCCCAAGACTCCAGGATCATGACCTGAACTGAAGGCGGATGCTGAACCGACTGACCTATCCAGGCACCCCTAAAGATACAATTTTAGTGATGTCTTCCATCCGTGCAGTTGTGTAGATGTTACTTGTATTTTGGGGATGTAGCTGTGGTTCGTTAATTCTCACTGCTATATAAAATTGTCCATTGTATGAATATACCACAATCTATTTAACCAACTAACATTCAAACGGTTTCTACTTTTTTGCTGTTATAAATAACACTGCTGTGAACATCTTTTCTCCTAAAGCACATGAACAGGAGCCTCTAGAACATAGCTTTTTCAGGTCATGGCACACGCAGAAAATGATAGTCTGTGCACACATGTGGGTAAACTGAGGTGATATGGGGTTATCTGTAGGGGCTTGGTGAAAAAAATTCATTACATTTTTTGTATATTTTCTAATTACAATGCATAATTCTCTCTTCTGAATTTTTCCTTCTTTTAGCTTTGCGCAGTGGCAGTATCGTAGCCAATGAGGTTTATCCGAGGCGTGATTATTGCTAATTGAATTTTTCCTTCTTTTTACCCTTTCCCTATCCTCACTAATAACATTTTGACTCCCAGAATTTTTTTCTTTTATATTTTGTTTTATTTTTATAATTTTTTATTTAAATTCAATTTAATTAACATACAGTGTATTATTAGTTTCAGAGGTAGAATTTAGTGATTCATCAGTTGCATATGACACCCAGTGCTCATTCCATCAAGTGCCCTCCTTAATGCCCCTCACCCAGTTATGCCATCCCCCCACCCACCTCCCCTCCAGCAATCCTCAGTTTTTCCTAGAGTTAAGAGTCTCTTATGGTTTTTCTTCCTCTCTGTTTCTGTCTTACTTTATTTTTCCTTCCCTTCCACTATGTTCATCAGTTTTGTTTATTAAATTCCACATATGAGACAAATCATATGATATTTGTCTTTCTCTGATTTATTTCACTTAGCATAATACCCTTTAGTTCCATCCACGTCATTGCAAATGGCAAGATTTCATTCTTTTTGATGGCTGAGTAATATTCCGTGTTTTATATATATATATATATATATATATATATATATATATATATATATATATATACACCACATCTTTTCTTTATCCATTCATCTCTTGATGGACATCTGGGCTCTTTCCATATTTTAGCTATTGTTCAATTCCCAGAATTTCTGATTACAGGTGGGATGTTAGTACAAAGCATTCTAAGCCACTGTTTCTTAAAATGTAGCCTGTGAGCATCAAGTAACACTCCATTACATGCTCACTGGCTCACGGGAAAGGGACCGATGTAGACCTTGTTCATGCCAGTCGTAAGCCAAGTGGCATCAGTTTCAAGGATGAACAGAACTCTACAGTGGTGCGGGTGAAGGGACAGTGGAGAGAGGACTGGGTTACTGTACAACACAGGCTTCTGTAGCAGCTTATTCAGGTGGGGAGTGGCTATTGGCTTCAGTAAAACGACGTCATTTGCCCGCCATCTTAAATTAATGTTGACAATTAACTTCCTTGGTTTTGTACGTTTGTACTGAACTTATAGATTGGCTTTAGCTTTATAGCTATGTGACTATACTAAGAACATTATAATAAAGATAACAAAGTCCACATCCATTTAGGAATCCTTTTTTTTTTTTTTTCATTTAGAAGAAGAAGTTGATCATTCCTCAAGTTTGAGAGAAAGTGACCATAGTGGTCTACCCGGCAGCCATTACCTCTCTTTCTGCTTCCTAACAGAACCTTAAGTTTGTTTAGTATTCCACCCTCCCATGCAGCCACGTATTTAGGGAGGACAGGTACCTTTCCCACCCCAAGGTCCTGATGGGTCTGAGATAATCATGGGGACCCCATGTCCCTTGCCAGTGACTGGTTTAAACACAAGTGTGGGATGACGCAAGTTTGTCCAAGAAGACCCAAGGGATAATTTGGTGGGGGGCTTTCAGGAATGATTTCTTCACTCTTAGCAAAAGACAACAGGAAGAGAAAGCCCCTTTCCTCTTCCTGTGAAGGAGTCATGACCAGAAGTGTCCCTAGAAAGTGCTGCAGCCATCCGGTGAGCACATGGGGATAGTCAGCCCCAGGAGGAAGCCAGCATGCTGAGGGGGAGGGGCAGGAAGAGGAAAATGACCCAGGTCACAGTGACCCTCTAACACTATTGTGTCATGAGCCCTGTCTCCTGACTTCTTGTTTTAAGAGATGATGTTTTCAGGGCGCCTGGGTGGCTCAGTCATTAAGCATCTGCCTTCAGCTCAGGTCATGATCTCAGGGTCCTGGGATCGAGCCCCACATCGGGCTCCCTGCTCGGCAGGAAGCCTGCTTCTCGCTCTCCCACTCCCCCTGCTTGTGTTCCCTCTCTCGCTGTCTCTCTCTGTCAAATAAATAAATAAAATCTTTAAAAAAAAAGAGAGAGATGATGTTTTCCCTGCTGCCTATCCCTTGAGAGTGGGTTTCTGTGACCCATACCTGAAAGTGTCCTAACCAGTACGGGGGGCCTGAGGGCACCCCAGGAGGATGGGCTCCTGGGCTGTGGTCAATGGCTTTGCTGGCCCTCTATCCTCACCAGGCTGGGAGCATGGGCAGGCCTATTACCAAAGCGCCCGGCATAGGCTTAGTTGCCTAAGGTGTTCAATAAATAGCGGCAGGATGAGGGAATGAGTAATGGCTAGAGGAGAAGTGACCTAACTACGGGCCACCTAAGATGCGGGCACATGAGGCCTCTGCCACGTCCTCTTCGGCAGCAGAAGAGATGCTGAGGGTCTGAATTTCCTCGCGCTGCACCGTCCAAAGAGGCCACATCGAGGCATAAGTTACTAAACACTGGAAGCCAGCTGAGCAGAGGCCCGGCGCTGAATGGCAAGTAGTTGACACAATGAAGGGCAAATTAGAACGATTAATAAGAATGCAATCAGGAACTCTGCAGGAATAATGGGGAATAATAGATCATAAATGAAGTATGGGGTTGGCTCTATGGGTGTATTTCCAGCCCAGCAGGCAGCATGCTATATTCACACTTCACATCAATAATAGTCGGAGAAAATAGATGTGATTTTACAAAACAATAGACCTAACTAAGCAGGCATATTTGGAAGGAAGGAGGAAGCCACAGCTGACTAAAATAATTTGACACACTCCATTTCCAGCTGAAGGTTTCAGAACGAGGCGAAAACGAATTTTTATCATTTTCATGTTAACTCGGTAAAATTGGCTTTTATTCCTTCAGTTGGGTGAGAACTGTAATAGAAGGTGTTACAACTCTAAAGGTGTACATTTAGGGCTTATAAGTACTGCTTAATAAGTTTCAAAAAGCAGGAAGCAGGCAATTGCTATCAGAATTTTCTTTTTAGATAAAATACATAACAAGAATGTGTGAAGGCCGTAATTACAGGCCTACAGGCTTTGCAACTATACATAATTCTAGTAGGGCACAGAGAAAATAATCAGACACAGGGTCTTGGCCTTCCCGTGGGCTATGGCACGAAGCATGCCAAGAAGAAAACTCAAGCCCTTCCTCTTCGAAATAACTAGGTTCTTAAAAAATCAGTGATGTAAGCAAGTTTGTACAAGAAACATTACAAGATGTGCAGACAAGACTTGGGCAGGAAACCTGGATGAGATGGGCCCTGGAGCCCGGTAGAGAGCATTTGTCCCCATGCCCTGTCCTCTGTGAGGAGGCAGGGTCCTCCGTGCTGGGTTAGTGCAGCAGTGGATGACCTGAGGTAGAACACCACAGAATCCAGGGCCCTGGGAACTTGATGCTCGGAAATTGTACCCCGGAAACACTGATTTTGAGAGTTGCCTGGGGGTTGGAAAAAAATTACTTAACTCTGGTTAACAGAGAGCATCATGATTAAGAATCCAGGGTCTGGAGCCGTGAGCCTGAGACCGAGCCTGGCTCTGCCAATGACCAGCTGTGTGACTTTCGACAAGTTGCTTAAACTCTCTGTGCGTTGGTATCCCCGGGCCATGAGCTCATCTAAGAGCAGAGTTTAGGAAGCAGGTTCTGGAAGATACTGCAGATTTTAGCAGGCCCGGGAGCCAGTCGGCCTCAGCCTGGCCTTGCAGCCCTGGAGACACATGTGAAGTGAAGGAGCCAGAGGGGCTTGTGTGCTGAGAAGCTGCTCTCCCCAAACCAGTCTGCACCAAAGTTGAGGTGCCTGCCATTGGTGAAAGGCACCTTCTCTCAAGCTGTTTCATTTTTTTTCTTCTTTTTTTTTCTTTTGTTTTTTCCTTTAGTTGCCTAGTAAACATTTCTACGGGAAAATTCCAACCTTGCCTTGGATGAGCTAAGAGGAAAGGCAACGTGTCCACACCCAGGCCAGCCTAGCCAGGGAGGGCAGAGGGCCCCAGAGGACGGGCTTGTCCACGTGGCCAAAGCTGCAGCTCCAGATGGCACTGAGGAGTCTGGAGAGGAGCACTGAGGGAGGGGGACCCTGGGGGTGTTGACAGCATCCATGGCCTCTCTTCTTTCTCCAGCTCCTTTGGACTCACTGCTTTTTGTGCACAGTCAGCACTTATCACGGGGATGCGTTGGCCCGACTCCTTGATACAGTGCCCCAAAGCCAAAGCCTATCCCTATTCATTTGAGCATCCCCAGTGCCTGTGGGCTCTTTAGTTTATAACAAATGTTTCTTGCATGAACGTAAATGGTGTGACCCTGAGTGGGGGAGGGGCTGCATGAGCAAAAGAACCGTCACTCCCTTCCTCCCAACTGGGAACCCCAACAAACTGAGGAGAAAGGCGTCTGGGGGGAAGACAGATGCCATAGAGTAACCTTCCTGGGGAGCGGATCGGCGCACAGCCTCTGGGAGACCTTAGCAGGGCAGATTAGAGGTATTAGCTTTTAATGACTATTATTTTGGAAAAGTTGAAACAATGTTGTCCAATATATGTTCCTAATGCGTTTGAGTCAGAAGATGGTGAAGAGGGGGTGAGTTTGGCAGAATTTCGGGCTGGGAAGAGAGGTTAGGGGCCGGCAGGGGACCACGAGCACCTGCGGGTCTCTCCACAAGATGGCGCTCACCTCTTTTCTTCATTCCCCTCCCTGAGAAACTTGGCATTTTTAAATTGCTGCAGAGCAGTGAGGATGAGGGCTTATGTTTCCCAGGTCTGCTTTCCCACACCATCTTATCACCTGTTCCATAACTTTTTTTTGACACTCACATGTTTTATTTCCCAGGGAACCTGGGACATCACCCGGGTTGCCACGTAGATACTGAAGTTGTCTTCTGAAAGCACAGTGCTGTTCCATCACACACGGAGCCTGGACCCTTAGTTAGCTTAAGCACAGGTGTTTGTAGGTGCTGACAAGGGTGACTGGTTAGAGAGACGAGCTTTATTGGATACTGTGGCCTCTGCTGGTGGGACACTCATTACTCTCCAGTGCTGCCAACATGACCTCTCACACTGACCTGGTCTCAGGAAACATGCCTGTTTTTCCTGCTCAAGAGTGTCCATTTACGAGAGAAAGATCCTTGGTCTCTGGACGTCATGGGAGGAGTTTTTAAAAATGCAGACTGAACAACCTTAGCATAACCAATGAAGAGAATCCTTTTACTACCTCTTAAACTGTTATACCCCCCCCTTTGGATATAAGGGGGTGCACGGATAGAATTGTTTCGCTATCCGAGAGAACGTGTATCATCAGGTTTCTTCCCTTCATACGGTTTTTCAAACCCCCCCAGAGAGAACCGTGTCCAGGCATTTCATAGAACAATGAGACAAATACTAAAGATGCTACTCAGACCTCGAGAGAGCTCTAGAATCTTCAGGTCAACCCCGGTTTTCACTGGTTCTGAGAAAATGTGGACCATCCTTGCTTACCTCATGCTGCAGGGCAGGCGTGGTGGTGCTGGGGGTGGATGTCATACTGGACTGAGCAATCTTTTTTTTTTTTTTTAAGATTTTATTTATTTATTTGAAAGAGAGAGAATGAGAGAGAGCACATGAGAGGGGGGAGGGTCAGAGGGAGAAGCAGACTCCCTGCCGAGCAGGGAGCCCGACGCGGGACTCGATCCCGGGACTCCAGGATCATGACCTGAGCCAAAGGCAGTCGCTTAACCAACTGAGCCACCCAGGCGCCCTGGACTGAGCAATCTTACTCCAGACCAATGCTACAGGGAAAATAATTCCCAGTTTGAAAACATTCAAAACAGTGTGCGCGTAGGCAGTTTTCCCAAATGTCACCAACTAATGATAATAATCTGTCATGTTTCTGCGCCCCCTTACAGTAAATGTGCCTACACACCTCGATTAATCCTCTAGCAACCCCACCAAGTGGCCAGCAGGCGGATTGCCGTGCCCACTGCGGACAGGAGGCAATGAAGAGTCCGGAATGCCAAGTGAATTGTACAAGGTCACAGGACAGGTGAGCCTCAGAATTGGAATAAAAACCTATATTGCCTGAATCCTGGCCCCCGCTTTTCTTTACTTGCTCTGCTATTTCTGGGTGCCAGGCGCTGTTCTAGATGTGAGGACCACAGCAGCAAACCACATCGACAAAATCTCTTGCTTTCGTTTATATCCGGGGAAGGGGGGTGGGGCGTGAACACACAGACCAGTGATGGCAATACATGTCCTATGAAATGGGGAGAAAAAGAAAGTGAGGAAAGGGGCATACAGGGGTGGGAGGGGTGGGGGATGCTTCTAAACAGGGGGGTCAGGTGACTTTGGAACAGAAGCCCGAAAGTGGGAGGGGGTGGGTCATGCAGAGCTCTGGAGGAGAAGCTTCCAGGCAGAGAGGTGGCCAGGCATGTCCCAGGAACAGCCCAGAAGGGGAGGCAGGGGAGTGGTGGCTGGTGAGGCCAAATGAGCAGTGGAGACGAGGTAGAGCCATGGGAGGGCTTCGAGCCAGCCAGTGATGTATTTCTGACACGTTACCAGGGTCACTCTGCAAGTTTCCCCTACAACATAAATTTCCAATAAAATCCAAGCGAACAGTGACACAGGAAAAGAATATTATGTTTACTATTATCCTAGGTCTCCCGAAGGAGAGAACAATATCAAGTACCATTTGCTGGGCGTCGGCTATGAGTAGGTGCTTGGCAAGGGGCTTGTTTATCCATTTCATTTCATTCTATCCTTGCAAATGGCTGCATGGCGTAATTGTTATTATGCCATTTTACAGGTGAAAAAAACGTGGCTTAGTTTCACAGGCTAACCGAGCCCAAACTACACCCTCTCTTACCTGTCTTGTGAGCATGTGCCCATCATTAGTGGTTGAGATGATTTTTTTCAGTGGAAGAAAACAAAGTGCTTTTTAAGAAATCCTCTTATAATAAAAATTGGTGACTATTTTTTGATTTTTTAATTCTTTTTAAGATTTATTTATTTATTTCAAGGGTGGGGGCAGAGGAGAGGAGAGGAGACTCTCCAGCAGGCTCCCTGCTGAGTGCGGAGCTTGATCTCAGGACCCTGAGGTCATGACCTGAGCCGAAACCCGAGTTGGATACTTGACAAACTGCTCCACCCAGGGGACCCAAAATTGGTGAATATTTTAAATGTTGTTTAACACAATGGCATTTGTACATGTTATTCAACCTGAAAATCTTATTTTTAAACAATGAATCTAGTAATATTTAATAACTTTTAAAAGGGGGGCCTTTGATTAATCCTTGGTTCTATTAACAAAAACTAAATAACCTTTTACACAGGACTTATAATCATTTGACTTCCTTAATTGCCTCATTAACAAACAAATCTTCCCAAACACTTAAGTAATTATTCCTAGAAAGATAACAAAGAAAATCTGGACCCAGGATGAATTTTATATTCTCTTAAAATGTCAACGTAAAAATCATAATCTAAGTCAACTATTTAACTGCACATTTTAAATTAGAATTGCAAGTTTGGCCTGACACTCCAGCATACAGCATCCTCTTAAACCTAACATAAAGAAAAATACTAACTAGCCACAAATTATTTCTCAACTTTAATATATCAAAAATAGAATGGAGGTTCCTCAAAAAGTTGAAAATAGAGCTACCACATGATCCAGCAATTGCACTACTGGGTATTTACCCCAAAGATACAAATGTAGGGATCCGAAGGGGTACGTGCACCCCGATGTTTATAGCAACAATGTCCACAATAGCCAAACTGTGGAAAGAGCCAAGATGTCCATCGACAGATGAATGGATAAAGAAAATGTGGTGTGTATATACAATGGAATATTATGCAGCCATCAAAAGGAATGAAATCTTGCCATTTGCAATGACGTGGATGGAACTGGAGGGTATTACGCTGAGCGAATAAGTCAATCAGAGAAAGACATGTATCATATGACCTCACTGATACGAGGAATTCTTTTTTTTTTTAAAGGTTTTTTATTTATTTGACAGAGAGAGACACAGCGAGAGAAGGAACACAAGCAGGGGGAGTGGGAGAGGGAGAAGCAGGCCTCCCGCGGAGCAGGGAGCCCGATGCAGGGCTCGATCCCAGGACCCTGGGACCATGACCTGAGCCGAAGGCAGACGCTTAACAACTGAGCCACCCAGGCGCCCCAGATACGAGGAATTCTTAATCTCAGGAAACAAACTGAGGGTTGCTGGAGGGGTGGGGAGTGGGAGGGATGGGGTGGCTGGGTGATAGACACTGGGGAGGGTATGTGCTATGGTGAGCGCTGTGAATTGTGTAAGACTGTTGAATCACAGATCTGTACCTCTGAAACAAATAATACATTATATGTTAAAAAAAAAAAAAGAAGAAGATAGCAGGAAGGGAAGAAAGAAGGGGGGAAATCGGAGTGGGGAGACAAACCATGAGAGACTATGGACTCTGAGAAAGAAACTGAGGGTTCTAGAGGGGATGGGGGTGGGGGGATGGGTTAGCCTCATGACGGGTATTAAAGAGGGCATGTACTGCATTGGAGCACTGGGTGTTATGCACAATGAATCATGGAACACTACATCAAAAACTAATGATGTAATGTATGGTGATTAACATAACATAATAATAAAAATAAATAATAAATAAATAAATAAATAAATAATAGATTTGATTTACCTTTCTCATGTTTATACTTAATTCTGTATCTTTTTAGTATTAAAAGTCATGTGTCCACTAAGGAAAAAATTATATCATTCCAAATACATTTGGGATTGAATTCTTCAGTGAATTTTGGGGGACTCCTTACCAGCCCACTGAGGTTTTATCATGTGCAGGGATATTAGGGAGGAAGTGTGAGCTAGCGGTCAAATCGTCCAGGATGATTTTTCTCGATGCCACGCTGAGCCTGGTCCCATATGTGCTCTGTCAATGCCTTGCAATGAGTTGGGTGCACAGCCCGGCCTCCCGTATTCGGTTCCATGTTACCTACTTCTTCCTGCCAGGTCTCTGTACCACATGACTGGATGTCACAATGCTATTTCTGGCTGACTTCTATTCTAAATTCTTTTCATATTCTACAGATGTGCCGCAACCATAACTTACAGTTATTTACATGATGTTAGATCAGATTCCCTGCCTCTGCAAGGCTCTGTTTGACCCTAATCACAGTTTTGAAGTCAGGCCAGTGGAGAGACATGGGTTTGTGTGGAAGACAAAGGAGGAAGTGAATCAGAAGGACCTGGAGGGAGGCAGAGTGGGAAGTCTTGGAGACTATTTGGTTTTGGGGCGGGTGGGGGAGGGAAGAAGGGCGAGGACACAGCTAAGTGGAGCCTCCAGCTCAGAGACAGATCCATCCTCGAGGGCAAGGATCAGTGCTTCAGGGGCTGCTGACACAGTTCTGCGATGAAGTGTGAAGAGAGGAGCCAGCCGTGGGTGGGTGAGGGCGAGCTCCTCCGAGACCAAGCTCCTTGGCACGTTGGAGAGCAGGAGTGAGGTCATAGCCGGAACCTCAGAAAGAACCAGTGAGAGGAAATGCAGGCGGGAGGCTGAGAAGCAGCCGGGACACTTCTGCACATGACAACAAGGAAGCTAGAGCACTTTTTCAAACACGGTGTAGAGGAGACAAGAGGAAGCTCCGGGACAAAAATGAGGCTCAAAGCTAGACAGTGGAGGGAGGCCAGGCAGGGTCAGAAGTGCACAAATAACTGTGTCTGTGTGTGCAAGCATGTGACTCAGGAGAGTTCTGGGTCAGACACAGCTTGCTGAATGTCGCCATGGCTCGTTCATCTCTCATGCCTTTGGGACACACAAGAGGACATCGTACAAACAGAACATGTGCACATTTGGGTAGCTGCGTCCTTCAGAAAGATCGGCTAATGCCGTGACATCATGGAACTGGAATTCCTTTCCCTCTGGAGGAGGTGGGAATCGCTGCAAAGGAATCTTTAGGAGCTGGTACTTGTTAATTGTCTACTCTATGGAGTTTTCTTGCACCCTCAAGCACGTTAAAAATATTGATGTGGCAATGTAAATGAACCTGATTTTTTTTTTTTTTAAGCAAGAAGGCTCTTGCATTGGTGTTTGCTTTGCTATTTAAAACCAAGTCCCCGAGGGAAACCAATGCAAGTACAAGTTCTGCAATACTCAACATATTTCTGTGGTGGTGCAACAGAGACACCAAGGCTTCCCATTGATGGTTCCCAGCAAGGGGGGCCAGACGCCACTTCACTCCTCTTGCCAGGTGTGCAGAGGGCCCGGGCAACCGAAACCCGCCGCTGTGGTTCTTCAGTAGGTCAGGACTCACAGCTGCTTGCACCTGGCTGTTTCGCTCTCACCGAGGGGCTGACCACGTGGACAGGCCACTGATGTTCATCTTTGGCTCCAGGCACAGGCATATTTCAAAAGCAGAAGCCGTTGGCATGATCCGTCTCCTTCTGTTGGTAGAAGAGAGTTGCCATCCACACAGAAAATTATAGTTTCTGCCCATGTGGGTTCGGAATTCGAACACCAAGTTATTTTGTTCTGGAAACACTTCATCATAACTTGAAATTATGACCTCTTGTGTAGTTATGATTTCTCTCTGCCACGTTACCAGGATGTACAGAAGGGACAGTGAAGGAAAGCCCTGAGTTTGCTGCTTGCGAAACTCAAAAGCCACATTGGGAACAAGGCAGTCAATCTGAGCCAGCATCTTGTCTGGAAATAATTATGCCTTGTGAACAAAGCTGTGGAAGTCTACAGTGTATAAAATATAACATCCATACCTAAATGAAGGGAATAAAATTCCCCTATGTTTTGGACACAGGTGTGCCTAAGACTCCTGAGGTGTAAAAAGCAGGGCTTTTTTACCCACGACGCATTGCTTCAATGAGAAACCTTCGACTCAAAGTCATGTTTGTTACCCTATTAAATACTGACAGATTTATGAGTAGGGAAGTTTCACAAAACAAACAAACACACAAAAAACCACTGAAGAATTATCTTTCATTGTGCAGTTTAAGACCATAATTCTCGTAGTTTTTTTTTTTTTTAAGGTTTTATTTATTTGACAGAGAGAGACGCAGTGAGAGAGGGAACGCAAGCAGGGGGAGTGGGAGAGGGAGAAGCAGGCTTCCCACTGAGCAAGGAGACTGATGTGGGACTCGATCCCAGAACCCTGGGATCATGACCTGAGCCGAAGGCAGACGCTTAACAACTGAGCCACCCAGGCGCCCCATAATTCTCGTAGTATTAAAAGCATTTTAGGTTATTCTAGTATGTTACTTCCCTCTCTACAGGGAGCATGTGATTTAAAAAAAGTTGACTTTGCAGACCCCATTAGTTAGCTGGGAAATGGAGACACAAAAGAGGCATGAGTTTCCTCATTTGGTCTGGACTCAGTTCCTTTTCCAAATCAAAGAAAATGGACCACACTGCTGACTCAGGGAGAAGTTTTGATTTTAATGCATGCTGTGTTTGAGGTTGTGGGCAGTATGGGATCGGGCAGTGGGTCCTATTTCTGTCATCTGACTCCTCTCTTCCTCTCTCTTCTGCCCAGCAAAGGGACCAGAGTTTACCGTCCCAGCCCTGGGGCTGAGGACACAAGGCTTTCAAAGAACAAGCCCAGGGGCATCTTTAATTTGAGTTGCACAAGAAAGGAGGCTCTGATGAAATTGCAAGCCTTTGAAGTGAGACAGGCAAATTTTTCGTTTTATCTGATTTTCCTCCTGCCATCACTGCATTGGAGAAGCTGGGAATGGGGAGGGGCGGGTGCGGTTGCCAGGGACTGGGGGAGGGGGGATGGGCAGTTAGTGTTTCACGGGCGGGGTCTCAGTTTTGCAAGATGAGAAGAGTTCCAGAGACGGATGGAGGGGATGGTAGCACAACCCTGTAGATGTCTTTGATACCACTAGACTACCTGCACACTTAAAAATGATTAAAACAATAAAGTTTACGTGTATTTCACTACAGTTAGAAATAAATTAAAAAAAAACCTAAGGGGAAACTCTACTCAAGTAATCAGAATTCTAAGGTGGCCCATGAGTCCTTCCCCCCATGCCCATGTTCCGTCCATATAATTTCCTCTTGAGTGTGGGCAAGACTTGTGAATAGGATGGGGTTTCACTCCTGGCATTAAGTTGCTTCTATGGCAAAGATAAAGGGATTATTCGGATGAAATTGAGGTCCCTCACCAGTTGACTTTGAGCTCATTAGAAGGAAGCCTGTCCTGGGTGGGCCTGACCTAAGCAGTTGAGCCTTGAAAGGAGGCCAGTCTGAAAAGAGAGAGTTGAGACAGCAGCTCTCTTTGGCCTGGAGCTGCCATGTCGCTGGGGAGGCCACATGGCAGGGAACAGGGGTTCCCCTGGGACTTCACTCATATAAACACAAGGACCTGAATTTTACCAATGAGCTTGGAAGGGGACCCTGGGTCTCAGTGAGATCAAAGCCCAAGGCCAACACCTGGATTTCAGGCTGGGGAGTCCCTGCAGGGGCCCCTGGCTACCTCGTACTTGGTCTCCTAACCCACAGGAACCATGATTTAATATGCTTGTGTCATCATGAGGGGCTAAGTTTGTGGTAAATTTGGTGGCAGCAGAAGACGAATACAACCTCGTGATCACTGGGGATATTTCCCAGTGGTGCACTGTCCATGTGCACGTGGTAGCTTATGCGCTGGGGGCTGGGGTCGGGGAAAGGCCAGGAGGCGAGAGGAAAGCACTGTGTTGGAGACAAGGTGCAGATGACCTTGTTTTATTTTGACTCAATAGATAGAGAGTTGAGGGGATGCAGAGGAAGAGCCCCGGGGAAATCAGGGCTTGTGTTCTAGGAAACACCTTCACCTCTCAAGTGAGGCAAAGGTGTGGGTTTTAAGAAATCCTACTTTAATAAATCACACTAACTCTTCCAAGTGTGGATCCACAGGGATCGATCTTTCTTCCTTGTGTGGCCAGGCATGCAATTTTTATTTTGTGTATATGTAGAAAAGCATGCCAAGGACAACGGAGAGAGTTGAGCTGTGAATCCTTGGAGCTGGGAGACATTGGCATGGAAGGTGGAAGCCAGGAGCAAGAGGATGGGGTGATGCCCGTGATCCCAGGCAAGTCACCTAGAACCTGAGAGGATAGAACCAGAGCATGCGCGATGCTGAGGCTACACAAGGACTTCCATCCTAGGGACTTTGAGGTGCTCACAGATGCTAATGAGTCATCCAGCAGGTACTGGGCCAGGAGCCAGGAGGGGGGATGCTGGGACAGAGAGTCCAGTGAAGTCAAGCCCCACGTGTCACCTGACAGGGTCTCGTACAGAACAGAAGCCGAATGAGGGAGCAAGCGAACACGCGTTATTGACTTAATCAGGCATCGTAGCTTCCAGAGCGGGAAGTCAGTCTGGAGAGGGAGTAGCTGGTCTCCTGCTTACTGAACACAGGATGTTCTCCCCTCCTGTCTGCTGTCTGCTTCCGTTCCTGCTCTCCCGCAGAGCATCCTCCGCATGGCAGCCCGCATGGTGCTTGGACATAGAAACCGAATCATGGCACACCCCTACTTAAAACCCTCCAGTGTCCTCCCATCTCGCCTAGCATGACCCCCAAACTCCTTCCCTGGTCTGTGTTGCAGGTGCACCGGCCTCGACTCAGTTCCTGAACCTGGAGCCTGCGCGTTCCTGAGGCATTGCCTTTGCCACCCCCGTGGCCTTGTCATCCAGACTCACCCCCTCAGAGAGGCCTTCCCAGATCAGCTGACCTAAAGTGGTTCTCCTACTTCCCCAGGATTCTGCATCATGTGTAGAATGATGACAACATGTCAGAAAGACACACGAGCCGACTTGAAGGGGCCCTCACTGGCCAATTTTGGAATAACTTAAGTCTCAGAATAGATAATTGGATTACAACCCATTGTATGAGATAGGAATCAGTGAGTCCATACTGAAAAAATAAGAAGGGGCGCCTGGGTGGCTCAGGCGGTTAAGCTACCGACTCTTGATTTGGGCTCAGGTCATGAGCTCAGGGTTGGGAGATGGAGCCCCGCATCGGGCTCTGCGCTGGGTGTGGAGCCTGCTTGGGATTCTCTCTCCCTCTGCCCCTCCCCCCACTCACACGTGCACGATCTCTCTCTTCCTCTCTAAAAAAAAAATAATACGTAAATGAATAAATAAATGTGATGAAGGGAGAGCTCTTCCTTATAGTATAATGCCAACTAATAAAGGTAGGAGGAATAACGGAAATAAATAATGACCACTAGGCAACAATTGTAATGGTAGTTGATATATGTGTATGTCACTGGTGAGTGGAGGGTTCATGAGAAATAGGATACTGGCAAAACGTGAGACTATCTGCCCACAAAATATTAATCAAATGTAAGAGGGAAGGTGGCAGACAGCTTGACTAGGTGATCAAGGTACCACCACCACAGGTGGGACAGGCTGGCAGCGTGAGCCTTCTGAAGTGACGTGCTGAGGAGAGCCCAGCATCATGCCGGTGGTGTTCCTGCTGGTAGAGGGAATGAAAAGCCTGTGCTCTTGAAGACAGATCAAGGACACTAGAGGCAGGCAGAAACAGGGGTAGTCCTGACAGGACACTAGTGGGATGGACAACTCAATGCAATGCGTGTTCCGGGGGGGAGCCTGCATGGCAAGGGAAAAGAGACATGGCTGAGAGAGTTGAACAAGGTCTACCGATTGGATGGCTGTGCTGTGTCAATGTGGATTTCCGGACTTGGAGAGTCGCGTGGTATGGGAGACTGTTCTCGTTTTTAAGAGGTACATGGTGAAGTACTTAAGGGGTGATGGGGCATGATGTCAGAAAGGCTATGTATCTATCTATCTATTTATCTGTCTATCATCTATCTATCTATTTATCTGTCCATTCATCTATCCAGTCTGATACGGTTATGTAATTAAGTATATTCATCCGCATGATAGAATTTGATCACTTCCTTAACATAGGAGTTGTAGTAACTGCCATTTAAAGAGCAGATAAAACCTGAGGAATAAGGATGTATTTTCTATTATAGACACATCCTCCAAGAGACCTAGGATGACCTAGGGCATTCCCCTGTGCAGAACTAGGACTTGGGTTTTGTACTGTCACAGGCCACTGTCTCCGAAGACGATTTTCCATCACATAGGGGCGTCCCATTGTATCAGAGTTTGGGTGAATTTTCAAGGTTGGTACAAAGTCACAGCAGGACCAGTGAAGGAAGGAAGAAAAATGAAGAAACATTTGTTCCTATCAGAGCCAAATCAATGTGAATAATTTTCCAGTTTGTCGCTCCAACTGATAAAACATTCCAGGGAGATGGAATCTGACCCATTGCTTAACTGGGAACAGTGTGGGCAGGGATAAGGATCTGGTTTTTATAAATGGACGACTTCAGCCCCTTAAGACCTAAGACATATTCTGAATGCTTTAGAGAGTGTGTCTGATACAAGGCATAAATGGCATTATATAGCTTTTTGTTTTTTTCTTAATAAAAATACACTCTACAGAAATAGTTCTTTTAATTTTTTTAATTTTTAATTTTTTTTTCTATTTCTGTTCAAGTTATCTTCATAAATTTCCACCAGCCCATAATTCAAAATTCACCCCGGGATTCCTCTGTTTCTTTTCCCATCTCTGTCCATTCCTGCCTTTGACTCCAAAAGCTGTTGCTTTATTCTAGGAATATGGATTTAAAATAATCTTAGGGAGAAACTGAAAAAAGATTTATCATTACCAGGGATATTAGGTCTGGAGAACACACTCAAACACAAATGTTTCATGACTAACTGGAATCATGGATTTAAATAGAGAAACCCCTGGAGCATGAAAATTCTAACATATCAATGAATAATGGGACTAAAATCTCCTTATCTGTGTGTTTGGCTCCATTTTGTTTCTATGCTTATTTGACTCTTTCCTTCTCATTTACTTTTGTCATCCTGTTGAACTTCATATATCCCTCTAATTTGCCTTAAATTCTATTTGTGTATGTAATGCCCACATCACCAACCAGTTTGTGAGCAATCCTTAGTTACATTTTATTGACTGCAGTCATCAATAAATATACTGTAATATCAAAATCACTTTCACAAGCCATCTGTTGACCATATTCTAGATCTCCTCTGAAGACATATCTTGTTAAAAGTCTGATTCATATGAACCAGATGTCCAACAATAAGGAAATAGCTTATTGAATTATGGTACATCAAGATCATGGAATATTATGCCACCACTAACATTGTAATTTATGTAGTCAATTTTGAAACCTAGAACAGTGTCATTAATATCTTGTGGAAAAAATAATAATAAAAGGTACGTAAACTCTAATTATAACTACACTAAATATTTTATGTATTGGAGAAAAAGATAAAGATAATATGCAAAAATGGTGGGGATATGCTTTGGATGTTCTTTAAAACTAATTTTGATGATACATTATCTTTAAATTTAAAAAAAGGAACATGGTTTGTGAAATTTCTGCAGGAAAGTGTAACAAGGAAGGTTGATCCTGAGCTTTACTGCTTTTGCACTGAACGACATTTGGTCATAATACTGTGCAGGAATGCTGGGGAGTTTTCTTTCTCCTGGTTTATATTTTAAGTCTGCACATAGAGTTAAGTATGTCTGATCTGCGCAGAACTCTAAGTGTGATGTCCCCAGATAAAGTATGGGAGAAACAGTAGGCAAAATTTATTCATGAAAATCATTCATTCAAGGAATATTTATCAGGATACTCATCATGTCCCAGACTCTGGGTGACACCAGGACAGATACAGTCCCACCCCTCATGGAGTGTATGTTCTAACCAGGAAGACCCATTCATCCCAGGTAGATTTGTCACATTTACATTGCAACTCTACAGGGTTGGTTGGTTGGTTTTTCCCATAAGAAAAGACATTTAGTTTTCAAGAGCTCGGTGGACATTTGACATGCCTTTCTGTCTGGCGTCCATGACCCCACATCTCCCCTGCTTTATGAGGTCTTGGTGGAGGGTGAATTCAGAGGCTTCCTCATGTTGGGATGCATCTCTATGGGTAAGCATGAGCCCTAAGCTTGGCCAATTAGACATGTTATCTGGGACTCTGACTCTCGAGGGAAGGCTGGGAGAAAGGGTTGAGTCATTCTCAGAAAAAGAGTCAGCAGGCCTGGGAGACTATGGCTGTATCTTAGGACTTCAGAGATGCCTTATTTGAACTGATTCCCAAGTTTGGTCCTTCGCTCTCCTATTGATTCTGTGAGCCACAACTCATATCCTCTCCCACTTCCCACCAACCCCGTTTCCATCCAGTAAATTCCTCTTTGCTTATCACAGCTGTTTTTCATTGTTTGCAGTCAAGAACTCTGACACAAAGAGAAATGTCATCTATTTGGCTTAGCGTAGTGGCCAGGAAGAAGGCAGAGCTAGGGTCAAATCCTGCTTCGACCACTTAAAAATCAGGACAAGTTGCTAAAGCTCTGAATGCCTCAGTTTCCACATCTGATATTGGGGAGGATGGTACCTACCTTCTTAATGAAGGCTAAATGAGAAAATGCAGAGTCTCACAAAGTATCTGGCTCATTTTAAGGTCTAAAAATGTTTTCTTATTCTTCTTTCCTTCCTTTCTGTCCTTTTCCCTCAAATAAATGCTTGGTGATCTGTCAGCTGGTAGAACTTTAAAATCAAACCAAGGAAATAAGAATTTAATAGTTCTTTGCTCCCTAATTTCCAGTTTTCTCTCTCCTAATAAATTTCCAGGATAATCACTGGCATGGCATTTATATTTCCAGAACTGGATAACTGGATTCAGTAATCTAAAAACAGCAGACAATTTGCTAATGGAATAATATATGTATTTGTCGACCATAGTAAAAAAGTGGAGTAATACATATTTTTTTAAAGGATTTTATTTATTTGTTTGACAGAGAGAGTCACAGCAAGAGAGGGAACACAAGCAGGGGGAGTGGGAGAGGGAGAAGCAGGCTTCCTGCTGAGCAGGGAGCCTGATGCGGGGCTCGATCCCAGAACCCTGGGATCGTGACCTGAGCCGAAGGCAGACGCTTAACGACTGAGCCACCCAGCCACCCTGGAGTAATACATTTTTGTTAACAGTATTGGAAACCAAAGCTGAATCACCCTTTCAAGCCTATGGCCCCTAAAAAAAAAAAAAAGAAAAGAAAAGAAAAAGGAGGCACAGGGTATTTAATCCACTGTCAAAAATGAGAATCGTATGGGAAACACACAATGACACAAACAAAACCCCCAAGCTACCTTGCCAAAATCTCAGGGCAAACACACTGGTCCCAGAGGTTAATACTAAAGCAACAGGACCAGCAAGAGCAGAGCCTCAGATTCATTGTTCTCAGGACTGATAAATGTGATTTCCTACCTCAGTAAGCACCTCACTGCAGGAGCAGTGTATTCAGCCTGTTTAGAAAAGACACCTAGATTTGTTTTTTTAAGTAGTAAACGATATTCACATTCTCTTTAAGCCTGTGGAGGTAGGTAGACCCATCCGTAAGCAATCTGAATTAGCATAATTCACCAGGGTACTTACTCCTGAGTTCGCTTCATGACGTATGCCTAAATGAAGAACTGAGGCCCCCTAAGATGCATTATTAATTCTTCTAGAGATCTGGCCAGGCAGGGAGTGGGGGTTCCTACAGATTATAATGTCATTGCTTTGGAGACAGGAACTTAGTTCACAAAAATTAGGATGCGATAGCTAAGGCTTTCTCTGGAGCCAGCCTCTCATTCCACCACATACCTGAGGGCTAGTGTTTGTAACTTATTTTCTACCCACTAACTGAAATTTTATGAATAATTCAAGTTCACAAGATAATTTTATGTAGCAAGTAAACAATCATGCTGATCTTCATTTTTCACCTAGACCTGAGGGAAAGAAAGAAAAAGGGTTTTAGAATAGTGCCTATCTACTCTATATGTACTCAGTATGCAAACATCAAAGATAATTGCTAAACAAAGGAATCAACTAAGCACGTCACCCCAAAACTGAGTGGTTTTTAAAACATCATCACTATTATCTCTCCTAGTTTCCATAGGTTAAGAATTTGGGAGCAGTCCATCCGGGTCGTTCTGGCTCCCGTGAAGTTTGCCATCAGTTTTGGCTGGTCCACAGTCATCTGGTGACTTGATCCACCCTCCAGGTGGCTTTCTTACAGTGGTGGTCCCTTGGTACCTGCTATTAGATGGGAGGGGGGACTCAGTTCCTCTCCACAGTGTGGTGGTCACACACGATGTGCCATGATGCTTGGTAGGTGGTTTCCCCCAGAGCCAGCAGGTCAACAATCCAGGTCAGTGGCCCTCAGCTGGAGAGACTTTTGCCTCTCACCCCGGGGACATTGAGCAATGTCTGGAGACATTTGTTATTTTTACAACTGAGCACGAGGTGCTACTGGCATTGAACAGGTAGAGACCAGGGATGCTACCAAACCTCTTACAATGCACAGAACAGCCACCCACCCTAAAGAATTCTCTGGTCCAAAATGTTAATAGCGCTGCAATTGAAAACCGCTGGTTACAGGTGGAAGCGGCAATGTCCTTTCTGACCTAGCCTCAAAAGGCAGACTTTTGCCATGTTCTACTGGCACACAGGGCCACTTCTGATTCTGTGTGGGAGGGGACAGCGTAAGGGTGCGAATACTGGGAGGCAAGGATTATTGGGGGCCTCCCGGAGGTTAGTTAATACAGCACACAAGTCTTTTTTTTTTTTTTAAGATTTTATTTATTTATTTGAGAGAGAGAGAATGAGAGAGAGCGAGCACATGAGAGGGGGGGAGGGTCAGAGGGAGAAGCAGACTCCCTGCCGAGCAGGGAGCCCGATGCGGGACTCGATCCAGGGACTCCGGGATCATGACCTGAGCCGAAGGCAGTCGCTTAACCAACTGAGCCACCCAGGCACCCCAGCACTCAAGTCTTAAAAGTCACATCTTCGTGTGACTGTGATTGACTCCCCCCCCCTTTCCTGCCTGTCTCTATTTGCTGGAATACGAATGTACATTTCTGTAATAATAGATACACATAACTTGTGTATAATGCAAAATAAACATCAGAAACAATGTATCAGATCCCTTTAACACAGCCTAGTGCTTTGTGAAATATTATCCCCTGAGAATCAGTGGGTCACTGGCCTCAAAAAAGTTACAATCTAACATTGCAGGATGTTTTTATTTTTTTTAAATTTTTTTTATTCTTATGTTAATCCCCATACATTACATCCTTAGTTTTAGATGAAGTGTTCCATGATTCATTGTTTGTGCATAACACCCAGTGCTCCATTAACATTGCAGGATGTTTTTAATAAGAGGGTCAGACAGTGGCCATGAGAAAAAGTTAGGATTCCAATTGTCCCCTTTTTGGTGAGAAGATAGAGCCATTTCTCCCCAACATTTAGGGACCACTGCTTCTTAGGAGAGGGTACCATTTGGGGTTTGACAACTAGAGCTCTCCCGGGTATGCATTTTTTTCTTTAAGTCTTATTTCCCTATTTCAGCACTTCAAGTAAGTTCAAACTACTAAGCAACACTGTTCTATAGAAACTTTAGGAGTCCATCCATTTTCTCTTATCTCAGAAGGTTATTATTTGAATTGCTTCTTGACTCAGAGATAAATTCCCTTCGTCCTCTGCAAAGCTGGTTGGTCATGCACTGGTGATGCACTGGATCTTAAGTCTTCTTACCTCTTCTGGGGCCTAGATTCCGGTCATCTTCCATTCTCCTGTTATCGTCAACCTCTCTCACTATTGGTCCTTTCATTTCGGCACATAAATACACTTAAATTTTTCCATTCTTTTTTTTTTTTTTTTTAAGGCACACAGTATCTCCTTGTTCCCCACACCTACCACTAGCTACTGTTCAATTTCTTCCTTTCCCTTTCTAAACATCTTTAAAAGGATGTCTATCCTTATGGCTTTCACTTCTTCACCCCCAACCTTCTGGTCCTCCCCAAGGTCGACAGGCTGCTACAGCCAGAGGTGTTTTGCTCTAATTTGCAGTGTGTCTCAAAGACTGAACCCCGCCCCACCTCCACTCATTTGCTTTAGAATCCCCTGGAGGTGTACTGAGTTGAATCTCTCGGAGTGGAAGTCTGGCAGGATCTTTACAGTTTTAAGAAGCTCTTGTGACCCATGTTCACCAAAGTTTAAGAGCCGCAGGACATCCTCCAACGCTGGCCTCGTAGATGAAATACCTTCCTTTCCATAACTGCATTTTGGTGCCTCTTTCAAAGGTGGAACTGGGTCTGACTTGTAACAAATTCTTGTGATGTGAAATCATATACAATGAGACAGGAAAAAGAGAAAATACAAACACACACATTCTTTTTTTTGTCCTGGAGGAAAATTTTAAAATTTGATCTCATTTCCTTTTTCTTTTCTTCTTCTTCTTCTTCTTCTTCTTCTTTTTTTTTTTTTTTTTGGCTTGTTACTTACAATTGAAATTGAGATTCATCTTGGCTTCTTTATGAAGGCGGAGGTGGAAGAGATTTTAATCTCTACCAAATAACACAGACCAGAATGACCCACCTAATATTCGGCACAGGGAGTGTGGCGCAGGAAGGAAACAATGGTGCAAAGACAGAAGGAAGTAGGTTTGGAAGATCAAGGTGTTTAACTCTTGTTGTCACTTTGTACCTTACAGCACTGGGTTTTTATCAGTGGCATTAAATGGTTGATACAGCTACAAATCTGGTGCCTTGAAAAATCACAGCTTCCTTGAAAAGACAAAACTAAACTATTGTGTCCAACCCAACCAAAACCAATTCCCTTACCTCCTGGTTAAATATTTCTTAAATCTGTAGGTTGTAGATTGGAGGCTGGATTGGTGGCTGATAGAGCCCAGGGATGCAGTTGTGGTGAAGACTTGGAGGCTGACTGAGCCCGAGGTTAGCATCAGTGGAAAACACAGGTTCCCCAGGTCACTATTCTCTAGGAAGGAATGCTTGAGAACTCTGCCAGGACCGAGGCCCCTGTGACTCTGAGCAGGTAGGGTCCTGCATGCAGAACGTTGGTGCTTCTGGGCTGCTTTTCCTCCCCGCAAACAGCTTTTCCCAGCTCTTCTCCTTGTCACTTAGGCCCTAGCACTGTCCCCATGGCCTGGTCCTCGGGTGCCAGGAGAGGGAAGAAGACTTGCCATCTCGCAGCCCCAATCAGATAAAAGCGTCCTTTGTGGAGGAGGATATTGCTTTGCACCAGCCCTCAAAAGCAGTCCCGGGCCCTTGGTTGCTCGGCATCCATAGAAACACGGAAGGAATTTATCTTGTGGCACCTTATCTGGCCCAGGTGAAAACCCCGGAGATGCCCAAGTACTGCCTTGTTCAACATACTCATTCAAAGCCACACAAAGGACCCATTTGAATGGCATTTTATTCTCCCCGTCAGCTTTCTGATGGATGCCATCAAATGGGCCAGAGGACTTAGTGTCCTTATTTTCCCTTATTTGAAGTCTACTTCATTTGGAGGAACAGGAGTAAAGCTGCCTTTTCATTTGAGGGTAGCTGGAAAAGGTAGCTGGATTGATAGGGAGGATGTAGATATTATAAAGTATAAATGAGAAATTTGCAGTTTATTATATCATTAACAGGAAGGAAGGGGGTGGTGCAATTTCTGAGCAAGGAGGCCTTCTGTCCTCTGCAGGTGGATGGGATCGAGTCTGGGCCCCACATTAGGCTTCTAATGGGCTCTTGGGAAAAGAGGCGTGGCTTGGTGGGAGCTGGTTTAAATTCTCTAAAAAACTAAGAACAATATTGTAGGTGCACAAAGGGAGCTGGGTGGGGACAAGGGAAGAGTTTTATAATTTTTAAAAAGTTTCCTGCCCATCTCCCACTTTCTATGCCCAAATTGAAATCAAATATCCCCCCCCAATAAAATCCATAGAATTCAGAAGAATTTCCATTTCATAGCAATTATGGAGGGTTCTAGAGCTCTCTGTCTGCAAGTCTGAAAAGGCTGTACCTCAGTGTTAGGGGACTGCAAACAGTGTTTAAATGGTCCCAGAGAGAAACTCAACTTCACAATTACTTGATTTGAAAAGAGACTTTGTTACTCTCCCCCTTCAAAAAAATTCAGTGTTTAGATTAGTAGACCTTCAACTCTTTAAAAAGTAGGATTTTAATCCTGAAAAAAGGGTTCTAGGCCTCTTTCCCAGGATACACAAATGCGCATCTCAACTACCACAAATGAACGCATAGGAGGTGCCACCACCATACAGAGAAAGCCTAATTTCAAAGCGATTGCAGAAAAATAAGAGAGGTCTGTATTCTCTTTACTTTGGCCTGTCATTACTGAGGACACTAATTTTTAAAATCTAGAACACTGAAATACTGCATATTCCAAATCGGTTTATCTTTGATGATATCAATGGGGTTACACGTATATTTTTTATAAGAATGAAAGAGAAATTGAGATAAAAATATTCTGTGGGATGCTTTTGAAGACCACACGGGGAATATAATGGGATATTTAAAAAGGAGATTACAAAATTGCATATACGGTTTAATGATTCAAATGTATCTCAAGTATGCACATGCCTGGGATAAAATGAATAAAAGAAAAAAAATCAAAACAATAAATGTGGTCTTCTTTGAGTAGCACAATTATGAGTGATTTGTTTCCTTTTTTATATTTTAAAAGTTCGCTGTAATATGCATGTTACATTTATAATATAAAAAAAATGAAACCCAATAAATGCCATTTAAATATCACATACAACCTCTAGAGAAGGCAAATGAATCCAGATTCAACAATATTACAGGAGAGTTAGGTTAGGATTTTTGTTTTGTCCTTAATGCCCATCACTTCAGTACTTTTCCTTGCCCTGTGAACTGACTTACTTCACACTCCAGCAGTGCCCCCTACTTCCCTCTGTCTGCGTGAAGCAGCGGATCCCTGGCAGACTTGAGGTTATTCAAGCTCCATAAACCCACAAATGAGCATGCCCCATTTGTAACTGCACAGATGTTAGACACGGTCCATTAGAAGAAGTGAGACAATGCCAGAGCAATTTAACCCAGGAAAGAATAAAGAAAGCGTAAAAAGCCATATGCTTCTCTAGAATCTCAAAGAACATCTGTCGTTAAACCCACAAGGCTGGGTGTGACAGCTCTAAGAACAAAGCCCTTAGCCATCCTTTCTGGGACATACTTGGTTCTTCTAGCCAGAATCCCTTTTCCAGGGCTGGGCGAGGACTCCCTTTCTGACTATGTCCACAGCTCTGGAAGAGATTCTGTGCTGGTCAACCTGCTGGCTATTGGTGTCTGGTGGTGAGGTCACCCAGACTCTATGAAGTCAGCCTTCTCAGGAATAGTCTGAAGCCTCAGGGCAGAGGTGCTACAGAAGGACTCAAGGACAAGCTTGAGGGCAGGTATGGGGCTCAGAGGGTCCTGGAGCACAAATTTGGGTTTCTGAAACAAGTGACTGACTGAAAAGCATGTGTTCAGTAGTTGTGTGAGGGAGAGCTGGCTGTAAGGGATGGACGTCTTTCCTCTGCCGTCTATCACCTGTTCTCATTCTTCTTTATAGTTAGATAGTTGACGCTCACTGAGCTCTGTTCTCTTACTCTGCACGTTTGAATCTTTACCTGCTGGTCCAGGGGGTGGCTCTCCTTGACAAAGGGTGTCTGTTTCTCCCTCTTCTCTATAAAGTCTCAGAGATCTAGAGATACAGTAAGTCTTGGCTACTGAGAGCACAGTGTCTTTCAGACTATGGCTGGAGACACATTAGTGGGTCAAGAAAGCCATTTCATTCATTGGAGTCAGCATTTGAAAGACAAAGGAAGAAAGAGAAACAGAAGGGAACAGGAATGAATTGAACTGAATTGAAAATATCGGAGTATATTGCATATAGTGAGGGTGAACATGATTTCCTAGAAATTGAATAAAATTTCGGTTTCAGGGCACCTGGGTGGCTCAGTTGGTTGGGCGACTGCCTTCGGCTCAGGTCATGATCCTGGAGTCCCGGGATCGAGTCCCGCATCGGGCTCCCTGCTCGGCGGGGGGTCTGCTTCTTCCTCTGACCCTATCCCCTCTCATGTGTTCTCTCTCTCTCATTCTCTCTCTCTCAAATAAATAAATAAAATCTTAAAAAAAAATTTTGGTTTCAGTGATATATATGCACTTACATATATATGTGTGTGGTGTTTGCACACTTGGTTAGGATGTAAGATATATTTAAGGGTCATGGCCAAAGAAGTTTGGAAGTCACTGATTTAGGTAGATGTTGCTTATATAGGGTTGTGGTATAAGAAAAAATACATAAATTTGGTCTTTGACCCTGGAGCACAGAACTCCTGAGACCCTTGGAATTTCCTGAGTGATAAGAGTATATGTTATTCCTAACAAGTCCCGTAGACTACACCTGATTTTATGTTAATAAGGTGACTCTTGCTGGTCCTCTAGACAGCTTTAGGATGGAGGCTGGCAGCCAGAGGAACCAACCATGTGATTAGAGGGTTGAAACTTTCATCTCTACCCCCTGACCTTTGGGGAGAGAAGAAGGGCTACAGACTTTCCATCACCAATGGCCAGTGATTTCACCAATCATGCCTATGCAATGAAACATCCATAAAACCCCTAAACAATGGGGTTTGGGAACTTCCAGGTTGGTGAACACATTGAGCCAAACTTCATGGCTTAAAGCAACAATATTCAACATATTACCTCTTATGATTCTGTGGATCTACTGGGCTTACCTGGGTGGTTCTCCTGTGCATGCTATCTGTGGGGGCTGAAGTCATTTGGAGCCTTATCTGGGCTGGAACAGCCAAGATGGGTCACTCACATGGCTGGCAGTTGATGCTGGCTATAGGCTGGAAGCTCAGTTTAGAGAACCAACTGAAGCACCTTAACATGGCCTCTGCACATAGACTGGCTTTTCACAGCATGATAGATGAATCTTAGGAGAGTGTGTCTTGGGAGCAAGGACTGTGAGAGGCAGGAAGAGAAGATGTGAGGCCAGTTCAAACTCCATCCACAGGAACAGCATTATTCCCCCTATGTTGCACTAGTCAAAGCAGACACAGGGCCTGCCACCCACCCAAGGAGGTGGAGAAATAAACCTCCCCTTTTGATGAAGGAGGTACAAGATCACATTGCAGAAGAATGTATGAGGTGAGATATTATTGTGACTGTCTTTGAATTGGAACCAGACCATTTATATCTAATTAAAGAGACCTTCCCAAGAGACAGTCAAGGCTAACAGCTGAGGGGCAGCTCCCGTTTCCTCCAGTTTCCTGAGGTGGAAGAGCTATTGCAGGCAGATTTGGCAGCTGGTGAATACTGGCAAATCCCACCTCCCACCCCAACCCCCAAACCTTACCTCTGGGCTGTGGAAGATCTATAATGAGCAGTAGTGGTAGCTAGCTGATGGTGCCAGTTCCTACCTTCCCCCCACACAGCTCTTGCTTGACAAGGATGGTGCAGCTGGTAAAGAGTGAGTTCCCGATCTCCCCACCTCTCTGACTCTTCATCCAAAGCACAGAGATCCTGTCCAGGAAAAAGTTGGAGCAAGCCTTAAGACTGGCAATCCCCTGATGCTGCTAAGGGGTTCTACTTTCACTGGATCAGACTATGGAGCAATTTATGCCCCAAGTCATTAGTGAAAACAATGAAGTAATTGACCAGCAATTAGTGGAAGCTAACAAGTGGGTATGATACGTATAGAAGCAGACTAGCCAGAAGCTTAATGAGGAGGTCATGGAAAGAGAGAGTCAAAGAGAGCTCAGCTAAACCTGCACTTATCCTGTGATCAGGAACTCTGTGTGTATGCCCAAGACTGAGTCCTTCAAAGAGTAAATGGAGACAAATTCTGAGCTATTAGTCCCTGGCTAAAAGTGGGGCAACCTGTAAAAACCCTGAACAGCGAAAGCAGTCTCCAAACCACACCCAAATCTAATGGTAGCAAGTGAAAATCATCAGTTCAGGGGGCTTAACTACAACCTCTGACCAATCAGAGGCTCACTGATAACCTATGCTGACTCAGGGGTGACTGGAAACCAGGCTTAAAGATAAAATTGAGGCCAAAAAGTTTGAGCAGAGATATCAGAGGCTGCACAGTGCAGGGAAAATAGATTTCACTGAACGGGTCAAGCCAACTCACTAAGCAAACAACAACAGCAACAGTCCTCAGAAGGGAGAAAATCAGCATCCCTAATTGCTACAATATATTATCTAAAACGTCCAGTTTTCAACAGAAAATATGAGGACATGCAAAGAAACAGGAAAATATGACTAATGCACAGGATGAAAAGCAGACAATAGAAATTACCTTTAAGGGGTCTAGATGTTGGACATAGCAGATAAAAACTTCAAAGCATCTATTATAAATATGTTCAAAGAACTAAAGGTGTCCATGTCTAAAGAACTAAAGGAAAGTGTGATGATGATGTCTCACCAAATAGAAAATATAAAAAAAGAGATATAAATTACAGAATAGAACCAAATGGAAATTCTAGAGTTGAAATTATAGTTAACTAAAATGAAAATTTCAGTGGAGGGACTTAACTACAGATTTGAGCTGGTAGAAGACAGCATAAGCAAACTGGGAGATAAATGGAGATTATGCAGTAGTAACAAAAGAGAAAAAATGATAAATAAATTGAGCCTCAGAGAAATGTGGGACATCTTTAAGTACATCAACATATGCATACTGGGTATACCAGAAGGAGAAGATAGGGAGAAAGGAACTGAAAAAAATATTAAGAGAAATAATGGCTGGAAACTTCAGAATTTGCTGAAAAGAATTAATCTACACATACAAGGAGCTCAATTAATTCTCAGTAAGATTAAAGCACAGAGCCACACCCAGACACATCATAGTCAAAATGTTGAAAGCCAACAATAAAGAAACAATCTTAAAGGCCACAAGAGAAAAATGACTCATCATATGCAAGGGATTACTAATAAGACTGAACAAATCCTCAATAAGCTGACTTATCATCAAAAATAATGGAAGCCAAAGGCCATATTCAATATGATGGAAAAATCAACCAACCAACCTATGAATCAAGAAGCTTATGATCAGCAAAACTATCTTTTAAAAATGAAGGTGAAATAAAGACATTCCCAGATAAACTAAAAACTGAGAAAATTCACTGCTTTGAGAAAGAAGAAAAAGTCAGAGGACACGTACTTCCCTATTTCAAAACTATTTAAAAGCAACAGTAACAAAGACAGTGTAGTGTTGGCATAACAATAGACACATAGGTGAATGGAATAGAATTGATCTATTCTATAGAATAGGTCCAGATATAAACCCATGAGTCCAGATATAAACCCATGTGTCTATGGTCAACTGATCTGTGTCATTTGGGTGCCAAGACTATTTAATGGGGAAAGAATAGCCTTTTCAACAGATGGTGCTGGGACTAGATAGCCACATGCAAAAGTATTAATTTGGGCCCTTACCTCACACCTCACACCATATACAAAAATTAACTTAAAATGAATCAAAAGACATAAATGTAAGAGGTAAAACTCTAAAACTCTTAAAGGAAAACAGGAATAAATTTTATAAGCCTGGATTCTGCAATAGTTTCTTAGATATGATACCAAAGAACCAGCAACAAAATAAAAAAGTAGATAAACTGAACTACATTAAAGTTAAAACTTTTGTCTGAAATAATACTATCAAGAAAGTGCAAAGACAACATACAGAATGGAAAATATACTTGCAAATCATATACCTGACACAGCACTTGGATTATTATATGTAAAGAACTCGTAAGACTCAATAATAAAAAGACAAGTAACCCCATTAAAAATGGGCCAAGGATCTGAATAGAAAATTTTCATGGAAAATACACAAGTGGCCAATAAGCACAGGAAAAGATGTTCAACATCAAAAGCCATCTGGGAAATGCAAATCATAACCACCACGAGATACCACTTCACACCTAAAAGGATGGCTTAAATAGAAAGATGGATGATAATAAGCGTTGTTGATAATAAGGGAATTTGAAACCCTCAGACATTACTGATGGGAACATAAAATGCTGTGGCTGCTTTGGAAAATAGCCTTGAAGTTCCTCAACAGTTTACACATATAGTCACCATAAGATCCGGTAATTCTGCTCCTATGTATAAGAGAAGAGAAGTGAAAACACGTCCACACAAAAACTTATACACAAATGTTCACAGCAACATTATTCATAAAAGCCAGAAAATGAAAACAACCCAAATGTCCATCAACTAATAAATAGATAAAGGAAAAGTAGTATACCCATGCACTGAAATATTATTTGGCCATAAAAGGGAATGAAGTATTGATACATGCTACTACATGGATGAATCCTGAAAATATTATGATAAGTGACAGAAGTCAGACACAAAAGGCCACATTGTATATAATTCTATTGATATGATATGTCCAGAATAGGCAAATCTCTAGAAACAGAAGGTAATTAGTAAATGCTTAGGGCTGGGGAGGAGGGTGATGAGTACAGGGTTTGTTTCTGGAGTGATGAAAATGTTCTAAAATCATATTATGGTAATGTTTGCACAGATCCATGAATATACTAAAAATCACTGAACTTTAAATGAGTACATTTTATGGTATATAAAATATGTCTCAATTAATACATCTATATTAGTTATATATGGCTCAGGATCTCTCGTGAGATCAGTCATGTTGTTGGCCTGGGCTGCAGTCATCAGAAAGCTCGACTGGGGCTATCTGACTCCAAGTTGGATGCTCTGTTTTTGTTGGTTGCTAGAAGAAGGCCTTGGTTCTTTATTTCATGCCAGGTGGGCCTGTCCCTATAGCTGCTAAATATCACAAAGTGATAGCTGGCCTCCCCCAGAGTGAGTTATTCAAAAGAGTAAGGTGGAAAAATGGTACAATGCCTCTTATAACCTAGTCTTAAATGTTACACACTGTCATCTTATCCAAATCTTATTGGTTACACAAGGGCATGAAACCAAGAAGAAAAAAATCATTGGGGGCCCTCTTGGAAAGTGGCTCCCACATGTGTGGATTAAAATCCCATTGCTTTCCCAGTGATCTCAGCTTCTCCAGCTCATTAGCCCTAACTACTACTCAACACTGCCCTAGTGAAATACACTCAGTATCTTGTGGCCCCTGAGGCCTGTGAAGGAGCTTTTCTTTTCTGCTGGAGATCCAAATAAAAACACACACACATGCACACCACACACCCACGCACACACACACACCTCATGTACATGTACAGATACATACATACACACAAATATAAATATATGTTACTTTTCAAAAAGTCTATAAATTCCCAGTATGGGATTGTTTTTTCTTCATCTGGTTTTTCTTTTTCATCTTAATATCACTTATTATTATATTTACCTGGCAAAAATATATGAATCCATGAGAAATGCCTTTCCTTGCCGCAATCCTTCAGTTAGGAATGCAGAAACTCTGATCCCTCATTTTGAGAAATAATGAAAAACACAAATGAGACCCTGACCCTGAGATCCCTGTGATGGCTCTCAAATCAATATACCTGCTTGGCACCTGTTTGTGTCACACTAGTTGAAGCTCTTCCCTTTCATCTATTAATATTTTTCCTAAGTAACTCAATTAATTAGGGTGTTTGAAGAAGAGGGGAGATCATGTGATGATCCCCAAGAGCTTATCTGTACACGGGCTTTCTCCCATGTAATTTTACAGGGAAATGTTCAAAGTTGAGTGGCCTTCACACTGACTCTGCATAAAAGCATTTTTGCCCTCATTGCATGAGGATTGTCTTTTTTCTATCCCCAAAAGCAAGCGAAAATAAATCAGGTGCTTTCTACTTGGCAAAGGGAAGAAACGCAGCAGTGCCCAACTCTGCTCTCACTGGTGTTTAACTTTGAAGAAATTACTTAAGCCTCATCTGTAAAATGGGAATAACAACCTGTCTCATAGGATCCTCATAAGAATTAAATTAGTTAAAATAGCTGAAGTGCTTAGAACAGTTTCCAGCATAACTGCATGTACTAAATGTTAGCTCTCATTATGAATAGTCTTCTACAGGGTTTTTCAGGCTGAAGAATAGGCAGTTGGCTAATAATAATACACAGACCAGTAATAGAGGATGTTGAAATGCAGCACTTTAGTTAGAACACAGACTTCATCTTAGAGGTGGTGCAATGACAAGTGTGTCCCCATGGTGTTAGTTTGGGGTCAGCAGCAGCAGAAGGGGGATGGGTTGTGTCTTGTGTTCTGTGGAGCCATTAGTACCACTCAAGGAGGTAACAATTTTCTCCTAAATTGATTTGGATGGGAGCCTCCAAAATAATGCATTCTGTCTACTTCAGTCTTGAATTCTATCCAGAAAGATTTGGGCCAGCTGACGTCTGTGCATGTACACTTGTATCCTGGAATAAATTTCATCTCCGTCCGAGTCAAGTAAACAAAGTTTTTGTGGTCTAGTCAATCTGGGGAGACAGGAGTCATAAAATCTTGACCCCTGGGCTTAAGGAGTTTACAAAGGATACGTGGAAATGTGGGGGGAATATCTGACAAGTACAAAGTGGTATGGACAATAGAGGGAGAAGACTTACATCTGGGTGAAGACTTGCCAGGGAGAAGACTGGGAAATTAGATGACCCAGCAAAGGAGGGTTTCTTCCTTTGAGAAGAAGTCCTCTTTGGGCAGGCAGGAGCAGAGCATCTTAAAACATACAGAGGAACTGAGGGGCAAGAAAATGGAGGAAGCCTCATCTCAGCCATTCCTCCAGGAGGGTCAGGGATGGTTGCCCTGGATTTTATGTAACCACCCCTACGCTTGACCTTCTGTTAAATATATGAAATGGAATAATCAAGAAAGCAAACTATGAGACTATGGAACAATTCCTTTTGACAGAAAGTGAGTTCCATCTGCTAAACTTTCAATCATGTGGTAAGGTAAAATGAAGAAAAATTTTAAATATTCAAGCTCTAAAAACAAATACTTTTCAAATATCCTTCATCATCAAGCAATGGGAGAATGTACTTCATCAAAAAGAGGAAGTAAATCAAGAAAGAAGAAGACCCAAGATACAGGAAACATGGAATTTAACATACAAGACAGGTGGAGAGTATTTCCAGGATAATGGTGAAGGGAGGTTCCAGAATGTCAGCCATGGACCACTTAGAGAAACCAACCCAGACTGGAACACATCAGAAGACTGCAGAAGATCTCTGTTTCAAGAGGCTAAAGTTATTAGAATGCTCAATGCTTCCTAATATTGAAGGGGTAGGAGTACTCCTGGTTTCTGGGTAGGCATATAAAGAGCTCAGAAGTCTCCATCCTAACTTAATAAACAAATAAAAAGTCAAACAAACTGAAAAAATCAACAACTCTCATAGAACCATCAGAGAAGTAAGGTCACAGAACAGAATGTTGTCCCAGAACTAGAGAAACAGACAGATCAAAGGAATCTCAACTTACCAGAGCAGAAACCCATGAGGAGAAACCTCTGCAGGAACAGTGCCAGGATGCAGAAACCTTGCTAGTATACAGAAACCTGAACTGTAATTGACAATTACTTCAGGCTCAGTGTGATCAACTCTTGAGAATTTCAGGGACCCCATACTTTTGTTTTAACTTCAGGAGGTCAATCAGATTCCCACAGTAAATATCAGAGAAAAATTCCTTCCTGTTTCCTGCAAGGGGAGGGGAAAGGAAACAATTTTGAATGCAACAGAGCACTCTTTTCTTAACAAGGTCTGCCCTCAGAAGAAACTAGTTAACTAGAGCCTAATCTGCTGGGGTATTATCAGAGCTTAACTGACTTGAGAGAAAGGAAATACCCAATTCCAGCCCACTTTTACCATCCTGTTTAACTTAAGGGGGGAGAGAAAAAAACTGGAAAACACTTCTGAAGCTCACAGTCCAGGGGCATAGTCTCACTAAAAGACTTTTACCTGGTATATCATGTCTAGCTATCAAGAAAAAATTACAAGACATACCAAAAGGCAAAAACCACAATTTGAAGAGACAGAGAAAGCATCAGAACCAGACATGTCAGGGCTGTTAGAATTATCAGAACTGGGAATTTAAGTAGGCTAAGTGTGCTAATAGATAAATAGCGTGTGAAAACAGATAAGCAATGTAAGCAGAGAGATGGAAATCCTAAGAAAGACCCCAAAAGAAATGCTAAAGATCAAAAGCACTATAACAAAAAGGAAGCGTGCCTTTGATCGGCTTACTAGCAGATTGGACATGGCTGAGCAAAGAATCTCTGATCTTGAAGACATCTCAATAGAAACCTCCAAAATGGAAAATCAAAGGGAATAAAGAAAAAAAAGAGAAAATAATAGAATGGCCAAGGACTGTGGGACAACTACAAAAGTTGTAACATGCGCATAATGGAAATACCATAAGGAGAAGAGAGAAAGGAACAGAAGAAATATTTGAAACAATAATGACTGAAAATTTATCTAAATTAATGTCAGACACCAAACCACAGATCTAGAAAGCTCAAAGAACACCGAGAAGGATAAATGTTATATATATATATACATATATATACCTTAGGTGTATCATTTTTAAAATACAGAAAATCAAAGATAAAAAAAATCCCAAAATGAGCCAAAGGGAAAAAAAAACCTCATCTATAGAGGAACAGATAATTATATCTTACTTCTCAGAAACCCTGCAGTCAAGAACAGAGTGGAGTGAAATGTTTAAAATGTTGAGAGGAAAAACAAAAACAAAAAACTCACACCACCCTACAGTTCTGTAACCTGCAAAATTATCCTTCAAAAATGAAGGAGAAATAAAGATTTTCTCAGACAAACAAAAACTGAGGGATTTTTTTTTCCCCCAGTAGACCTGCCTTGTAAGAAATGTTAAAAGAAGTTCTTTAGAGAGAAGGTAAATGCTATAGGACAGAAACTCAGATCTACATAAAGGAAGAGTGTTGAAGGAATAAGTGAAGGTAAAATTAAATATTTTGTTTTTCTTATTCTTAATTTATCTAACAGATAACAGTTTGTTCAAAATAATAGCAACCATGTATTTGATAATGTATGCTTATGTATATACATATATATATGTATATATATATATATGCTTACATATGCTTCTATATAAGTTACATGAGTGGCAGCAATGATACAAGGCCCTGGAAGGGGGAACTGGGATTACTTTTTTAGTATAAGGTACCTACACTACCTGTGAAGCAATACTTTATTTGAAAGTGGACTTGTATTACTGTAAATGTATATTGCAAACTCTGGGCAACCACTAAGACAAGTTTTTTTAAAAAACTGTAACTGATATGCCAAGAAAGGAGAGAAAATAGAATTATATAAAATGCTCAGTTAAAACCATAAAAAGCAGAAAAAGAGTGGAAGACAAAAATAGAGGCAAAAAATAGTAAATAATAACAAATATGTAGGCATTCATCCAACCATATCAATAATCAGTTTGAACATCAGTGGTCCTAATGCAACAATAAAAGACAGAGACTGTCAGAGTGGATAAAAAAAAAAAAATGACCTGGGGTGCCTGGGTGGCTCAGTCAGTTAAGTGTCTGCCTTCAGCTCAGGTCATGATCTCAGGGTCCTGGGGTAGAACCCTGCATCAGGCTCAGCGGGGAGTCTGTTTCTCCCTCTGCCCCTTCCCACTGTTTGTGTTCTCTCTTGCTCTCTCTCTCTCTCAAATAAATAAAATCATAAAATAAAAAAATGACCCAACTATACATGTCTACAAGAAACCCACTTTAAATATAGGCATATAGATTTAAAGTAAATGGATGGAGGAAAAAAAATATACCATTCTATTCAAAAGAAAGGAGCAGCTACATTAATTTCAGACAGAGCAGATTCCAAAGCAATGAACAGTATCAGGGATAAAGAAGGGCATTACATAATGACAAAAGGTCAATTCTTCAGGAAGACATGACAATCCTTAACATGCATGCTCCTAACAAAGAGCATCAAAGTAGGTGTGGCAAAAACTGAGAGAATTGCAAGGATAGACGAATCCACTATCATAGTTGGAATTAAGTTTCCATAGTGTAGTGGTTATCATGCTTAGCTCACTATCATAGCTGGAGACTTATACAACCCTTTATCAGAAATGGACAGATACAGAGGACAGAAATTCAGTAAGGATGTACTTCAACTCAAGACTACATCTCCCATACAGCTCAGCACCAGAAAAAAACAAATAATCCAATTTAAAAATGGTCAGAAGACATGAACAGACATTTCTTCAAAGAAGACATCCAGATGGCCACAGACACATGAAAAAATATCAACATCACTCATCATCGGAAATACAGATCAAAACCACAATGAGATATCACCTCACACCTGTCAGAATGGCTTAAATCAACAACACAAGAAACAACAGGTGTTGGTGAGGATGTGGAGAAAAAGGAACACTTGTGCACTGTTGGTGGGAATGCAAACTGGTGCAGCCATTGTGGAGAACAGTATGGAGGTTCCTCAGAATCACCATATGATCCAATAACTGCACTCCTGGGAATTTATCTAAAGAATATGAAAACACTAGTTCAAAAAGATATATGCACCCCTATGTTTATTGCAGCATTATTTACATTAGCCAAGTTATAGAAGCAGCCCATGTTCATCAATAGATGAATGGATAAAGAGGATGTGGTATGTGTATATATACCATGTACATACATACAGACATACATTCCATATATATATATATATAATGGAATATTAGTCATGAAAAAGAATGAAATCTTGCCATTTGCAACAACATAGATGATGTAGGGGGTATGATGCTAAGTGAAATAGGTCAGTCCGAGAAAGAAAAACACCCTATGATTTCACTTGTATGTGGAATTTAAGAAATAAATGAACAAGAAAAAAGAGACAAACCAAAAAACAGACTTATAACTATAGAGACAAACAGATGGTTGGGTGGGGGGGATGGGTGACATAGGTGAAGGGGATTAAGAGTGCACTTACCATGATGAGCACTGAGTATTGTTAGAATTGTTGAATCACTACATTGTATACCTGAAACTGATATAACATTGTATCTTAACTGTACTCAAGTTGAAAAATCAAAAAAAATGAAAAAAAAATTTAAAAATTGACAAAAAAAGACTGTATCTCCCAGCTTTCCTTGTAGCAAGGTGTGGCCAAGTAACCAACTTCTGGCAAAAGGGATCTAAACCAAATTATTATTTGTCAATTTACAGGTATCCTTAAGAGATAGGCATTTTATGCCTTTAGGACTTTCCTTTCTCCCTTTACCTTCTTCCTGTTCCTTGGGATGTGGATGCAGTGACTGGAGTTGGAGCTTCCATCTTGGCTTATGATGTAACTGTGGGTATGGAGGCCACTTGGATACAAGAAGAGATGGAAGTAGCCTGGGTCCTTGACTGATGCTATGCAAACTTATCTCTTGGCTTGCATAGGAAAAGAAATAGGCTTGCTTAAGGCACTGTTACTTTGGAGGTTTTGTCATGCATGGTAGAACAAAGTAAGGTAAATCTAAGTAACACCAAGCCAATTAAGAAATAGATGCAGGAGTTGGACTGTGGCCAGCATATCAACATTTAAATTAAAGCTGGATTAGAAAATGTGGCTTGGACCTACAACCAAAGACGCAGGGTTCTACTTATTAGTACCCTCTAAGTCTAGGTCTTGAGTTAACATGTTAGAACTGCAGATTACAGAGCAGACATGTAGCCAGCACAGTCTGGCAGTCTTGAATCTTAGTGTGCATATGAATCACCTGGTGATCTTGTTGGACCACACATTCCAATTCAGTGGTGTGAAGCGGGACCTGTGATTCTTTCTAATAAGCTTCCAGGTGCTGACACTGCCGCTCCAAGGATCATACTTTGGGTACCATTTCACACCCCACTGAAATAAACCAGAGTCCACTCTGGTGGTCCTCAGCCTGTCCTGGGCTCTGACCCAGGTGTGCTTATGGCCTGGAATCTCAGCAGAGGACTTAGTAAGAGGTAGAGAGAGGGCAACCCTAACACATTCATTCTCAAACCTGACTGCACATTGAATACTGCAGAGCTTCAAAACATGCTAATGTGTGCCTCCCACTGAGATCCTCGCTCTGAGTGTCACTGGGAATTGGATGGTTTAAAAGCTTCCCTGATGTGCAGAAGCTTTTTACCTTGATGAAGTCCCAAAAGTTCATTTTTGCTTTTGTTTCACTAGCTTTTGGAGATGTATCTTGAAAGAAGTTGCTGTGGGCGATGTCAAAGAGGTTACTGCCTATGTTCTCCTCTAGGATTTGGATGGATTCCTGTCTCACATTGAGGTCTTTCATCCACTTTGAGTTTATCTTTGTGAATGGTGTTAGGGAATGGTCGGGTTTCATTCTTCTGCATGTGGCTGTCCAGTTTTCCCAGCACCATTTATTGAAGAGACTGTCTTTTTTCCATTGCATGTTTTTTCCTGCTTTGTCAAAGATTATTTGACCATAGAGTTGAGGTCCGTATCTGGGTTCTCTATTCTGTTCCATAGGTCTATATGTCTGTTTTTGTGCCAGTACCATGCTGTCTTGGTGATCATTGCTTTATAATACATCTTGAAATCAGGCAACGTGATGCCCCCAGCTTTGTTTTTCTTTTTCAACATTTCCTTGGCGATTCAGGGTCTTTTCTGATTCCATACAAATTTTAGGATTGTTTGTTCCAGCACTTTGAAAAATGTCATTGGAATTTTGATCGGGATGGCATTGAAGGTATAGATTGCTCTGGGCAGCATAGACATTTTAACAATGTTTATTCTTCCGATCCATGAGCATGGAATATTTTTCCATCTTTTTGTGTCTTCTTCAATTTCTTTCATGAGTGTTTTGTAGTTCCTAGAGTATGTAGTTCCTAGATCCTTTACCTCTTTGGTTAGGTTTATTCCGAGATATCTTATGGTTTTTGGTGCTATTGTAAATGGAATCGTTGCTCTAATTTCTCTTTCTACAGTTGCATTGTTAGCATATAAGAAAGCAACTGATTTCTGTGCATTGATTTTGTATCCTGCCACATTACTGAATTGCTGGATGAGTTCTAGTAATTTGGGGGTGGAGCCTTTTGGGTTTTCCACATAAAGTATCATGTCGTCTGCGAAAAGAGAGAGTTTGACTTCTTCTTTGCCAATTTGAATACCTTTTATTTCTTTTTGTTGTCTGATTGCTGTTGCTAGGACTTCTAGTATTATGTTGAACAATAGTGGCGAGAGTGGGCATCCTTGACATGTTCCTGATCTTAAGGGAAAGGCTCTCAGCTTTTCCCCATTGAGGATGATATTCGCTGTGGGTTTATCATAGATGGATTTTATGAACTTGAGGAATGTTCCTTCTATCCCTATACTCTGAAGAGTTTTAATCAGGAAAGGATGTTATATTTTGTCAAATGCTTTTTCTGCATCAGTTGAGAGGACCATATGGTTCTTCTCCCTCCTCTTATTAATGTGTTCTATCACATTGATTGATTTGCGAATGTTGAACCACCCTTGCATCCCGGGGATAAATCCCACTTGGTCGTGGTGGATGATCCTTTTAATGTATTGTTGGATCCTATTAGCTAGGATTTTGTTGAGAATTTTGGAATCCATATTCATCAGGGATATCGTTCTGAAATTCTCCTTTTTGATGGGGTCTTTGCCTGGTTTGGGGATTAAGGTAATGCTGGCCTCATAGAATGAGTTTGGAAGTTTTCCTTCTGTTTCTATTTTTTGAAACAGCTTCAGTAGAATAGGTATTATTTCTTCTTTGAATGTTTGGTAGAATTCCCCAGGGAATCCATCAGGCCCTTGACTCTTGTTTTTGGGAGGTTTTTGATCACTGCTTCAATCTCGTTACTGGTTATTGGCCTATTCAGGTTGTCAATTTCTTCCTGTTTCAGTCTTGGCAGCTTATAGGTTTCCAGAAGGCCTCCATTTCATCCAGATTGTTCAGTTTATTGGCATATAGTTGCTGATAATAATTTCTAATAATTGTTTCTATTTCCTTGGTGTTAGTCGTGATCTCTCCCTTTTCATTCCTAATTTTATTAATTTGGGTCCTTTCTCTTTTCTTTTGGATAAGTCTGGCCAGTGGTTTATCGATCTTATTAATTCTTTCAAAGAACCAACTTCTAGTTTTGTTGATCTGATCTACTGTGTTTCTGGTTTCTAATTCATTGATCTCTGCTCTAATTTTAATTATTTCTCTTTTCTAATACATGGCTTAGGCATCGTTTGTTGCTTTTTGTCTAGTTCTTTAAGATGTAGAGTTAGTTGGTGAATTTGGGATTTTTCTATTTTTTTGAGGCTTGGATGGCTATGTATTTCCCCCTTAGGACCGCCTTTGCAGTATCCCATAGGTTTTGGACCGATATGTTTTTGTTCTCATTGATTTCCAAGAATTGTTTAAGTTCTCCTTTGATTTCCTGGTTGACCCAAACATTCTTGAGCAGAGTGGTCTTTAGCTCTCAAGGCAACCCACAGAATGGAAGAAGATATTTGCAAATGACACTACAGATAAAGGGCTGGTATCTAAGATCTATAAAGAACTTCTCAAACTCAACACCCAAAAAACAAATAATCAAGTCAAAAAGTGGGCAGAAGATAGAAAAGACACTTCTCTGAAGAAGACATACAAATGGCTAACAGACACATGAAAAAATGTTCCTCATCATTAGCCATCAGGGAAATCCAAATCAAAACCACATTGAGATACCACCTTACACCAGTTAGAATGGCAAAAATGGACAGGGAAATAAACAAAAATGTTGGAGAGGTTGTGAAGAAAGGGGAACCCTCTTACACTGTTGGTGGGAATGCAAGTTGGTACAGCCACTTTGGAAAACAGTGTGGAGGTTCCTCAAAAATTTAAAAATAGATCTACCCTATGGCCCAGCAATTGTACTCCTGGGTATTTACCCCAAAGACACAGATGTAGTGAAAAGAAGGGCCATATGCTCCCCAATGTTCATAGCAGCAATGTCCGCAATAGCCAAACTGTGGAAAGAGCTGAGATGCCCTTCAACAGATGAGTGGATAAAGAAGATGTGGTCCATATATACAATGGAATATTACTCAGCCATCAGAAAGGATGAATACCCAACTTTTACATCAACATGGATGGGACTGGAGGAGATTATGCTAAGTGAAATAAGTCAAGCAGAGAAAGTCAATTATCATATGGTTTCACTTATTTGTGGAATATAAGGAATAGCATGGAGGACATTAGGAGAAGGAAGGGAAAAATGGCGGGGGGGATTGGAGGGAGAGATGAACCATGAGAGACTATGGACTCTGAGAAACAAACAGGGTTTTAGAGGGGAGGGGGGAGGGGGGATGGGTTAGCCCAGTGATGGGTATTAAGGAGGGCATGTACTGCATGGAGCACTGGGTGTTATATGAAAACAATGGATCGTGGATCACCACATCAAAAACCAATGATGTATTGTATGGTGACTAACATAATAAAATTTAAACATTGTTTTTTGTTTTTTGTTTTTAAAGATTTTATTTATTTATTTGAGACAGAGAGAATGAGAGAGACAGAGAGCACATGAGAGGGGGTAGGGTCAGAGGGAGAAGCAGGCTCCCTGCTGAGCAGGGAGCCCGATGCGGGACTCGATCCTGGGACTCTGGGATCATGACCTGAGCCGAAGGCAGTCGCTTAACCAACTGAGCCACCCAGGCACCCAACATAATAAAATTAAAAAAAAAAAAAAAAAAAAAAAGCTTCCCTGCTGATCCTAATGGGCAGGCCAGGCTGGGACCCACTGCCCTAGAGGGCCAATATTCTGGTGGAAGTTCTTGTTTATGGGTTGAGGCAAGAACTCTGCAAAAAAAAGGGTCCCTCCTATCCTCCAAGCTGGGACTGGGGTAAGATGAGTGAGGCATCTGCCTTGGTCATTAAGGTAAATGGGGCGTGGGGAGGGGATGGAAACACCCCCAAAACTCAGTAATTAAGATAAATATTTTAGGGGTTCCTGGGTGGCTCAGTCAATTGAGCTTCCAACTCTTGATTTCGGCTCAGGTCATGAGCTGAGCCCCGTGTTGGGACTCTGCACTGAGTGTGGACCCTGTTTGGGATTCTCTCTCTCCCTCTGCCCCTCCCCCTCTGTCTCTCAAAAAATTAAATTTTAAGATATTTAACACAATATTTTAAAAAATCAACATTAACACAAGGAAATCCACAATGAATAAAATTATCAAAATTTTAAATAATGACCGGATCTTTAACAGCACTGTGCAGAGCCATATCGGAGCCTGAGGCCCAAGGCATAGCAGTAATCCAGTCTCTAGCCTATACTAACCAACTCCTAACCCCTGAGGCTCAACAACCCGGCTAAGGGCCACTCAAGAGGGGGCTGCTCCCCCAGTTTGTGAGCCACCTTCCCTCCTCCTCCGCTGATCTTGGGAAAAGTTATGGGCAGGTCAACCTTTGCCCTCACATGGTTCTGAAATGGGTCATAGCAGTTCTTTAAATAAATTAACCACGACCATAAGAAGAACAATAGCAGATATTTATTGAGTTCTAAGTACTTTACAAATATTAACTCATTTAATCGTCACATGGATCTTATGAGGTCAGTGCTATTCTTATCCCTACTCACAGGAGAGGAAACTGAGGCACAGGTTCAATTAATCTGTCCCAAATTACACAGCAAGTGAAGAAGCTGAGTTGAGAATCAAACCCAGGCAGTTTGGCTCCAGAGTCCATGCTGGTGACTACTTGCTTTAACAGTGTGACCCAGGTCAAAAATGCACCCGTCATTCCCATTCTGTCCCACAGTGTGCCCAGTGATGGTTTCAGTATAGCTCAACAGAGCCTAATAATGAATCCACACAGTAACATTAAAAATACCCACCCACCCCACAAACAACCAAACACCCCAAAATAACATCAGCAATAGAACGACCACACTTGAATAATGTGAACCCTCAGTTCTTTATTCAATTTTGGGCAAGAAATTAAGGTCACCAAATTAAGTTACGGGGTACAGAAATCTGTTTCCTATGCTGGTTGTCGCTGCCCTGAAGTGGGCAGGAGGCCACCAGGGAGCTGCGGAGGTGACGCGTGCCAGGGCTCTGCAGGACCGTGGAGGGGTAGGACAGGGAGCCTCAGGGGAGCCTCAGGGATCATCGGATCGTGTACTTGTCCCACTTCTTCTCGGGGTCGTAGGGCTCCCAGCGGCTGGCGGGGAAGATGTGCTTGTTCTTCTCGTACCAGCTGCGCAGCACCACCTTGCCCGCGTGCGACTCGTCCTTCTCCATGGTGGCGTCGCTCAGCAGCCGCACGTCGTCGTGCACGTCGAAGCTGAAGAGCGGCCCGCTCTTGCCCCGGGCCTTGGTGACGATGAAGTCGTAGAAGGTGTGGTAGTGGGGCAGGATCAGGTCCTCCTTGATGTACATGAGCTGCTCCACGCCGGCCGCCCGCAGCTCGCGGAAGTCCTTGCGCAGCCCCTGCAGCGCCTTCCTCAGGAACTGCTGCACCGTGCTGCCCTTGTGGATGCGGACCGTGCGCCGGTGCCCCGAGCCGTCCCAGTAGCTGAACGTGACCTCCATCTCCTCGCGCTTCACCTTCTCGCGCCTGGCCTCCCACTCCTGCCGCAGCTGCTCCCGCAGCCGGTTCTCCTCCTCCTCGCGCTCGCGGTCCGGCAGGAAGCTCGTGTCCACGTCTGGATTCTTCCCCAGGTTCTTCTTCCTCTTGCTCGGCCCCGCGGACCTGGGCCGCTCCCCAGCCGCCGCGTCCGCGTCCGCGTCGCCCGCGTCGCCCGCGTCGCCCTCGTCGGGCGTGAAGGACAGGCTGCAGATCTTGCGCTTCTGCTCCTGCTTGCGCTCCTTCTCCCGCAGCGCCTCCAGCTGCAGCCGCCGCGCCTCCAGCTGCTCCCTCTTGGCTAGCTGCCTCTCTCGGTCCTTCAGCAGGGCCTCCTGCTTGGCCTTCATGTCGTTCAGGGTTACCAGGCCCACCGTGCTCGACTTCAGCTCGGCCTCCACGGCGTCGTAATGAGCCGAGAATTTCTTGTCCACCTTCGACTTGATGATGGTCTCCTCGGCGATCCGCTGCTTCAGCACCTCCATCTGCTCCTTCTGCTTTTCCCGCTGCTTGATCAGGTGCATGGCCCTGCCGGCCTCGCGCATCGTGCCCTTGTACTGAGCCATGCTCGCGGCTCGGCGCACACGCAGTCACGCCCGCTTCCAGGACCTTCCCAACGCCCGGGGCTTTCGGGGCTAGCTCCCGGACTCTGCAGCAATGAAAAGCGCCTGAGTTAGAAAGGGACCAGAATAACAGCTTCATGAATATTTCGCGGCGGTGCATTCTAATAGAACTTTCTGAGACGATGGAAATGTTCTGTAGCTGTGCTGACCGATGTGTGCAGCCGTATGAGGCTACTGAGCCCTTGGAATGTGGCTGGGTGCCGTCGAGGTGCTGTCTTTTTATTTTAGTTTAGTTAATTTAAATCTAAACAGCTGTGTGTGACTAGGAGCGCCCCCCCCCCCCCATAGGGACAGTACAAGGCTGGGTTTTGAGAGCTGCACGTGGAGAGGGCGGTTTGACAGAGCAAACTCTTCCCTGTGCAGGTGTCCTCATCCGTCCAGGTACCCCCTCAAGCACACACATGCAAGAGTCCGGGCACCAAGAAGGCAGGCCAGCCGTGGCTTGGATTCGGGTGTGTTGGCCGGTGGAAAGCAGAGTCTGAGAGGAAAATGCCCACGCTGGCCCTGGGGGCGCAGGCACCTACCTGTCCCCTCAATCAGATGCAGAGCACTTCTTGGGGATGCAAGGGAGTGAGGGGAGAAGAGTCAGACAGAAGCACCTTTTAGTACTCTCCTAGAGGGCAGTAATGTTAGCTAAGCTCCCATTAATGTGTTAAGAGTGAGGCAGGACCATGTTAGTTGCTGTCCCTCAAGAATAATTCCTGCAGTGAGGATTTGTTGAGTAGGCCTTATGCCCCGTGTTAAAGAATTCAGAAGCACTGTGGGTACAGCCCCGCTTGCTGTGGAAAACAGGACATCTAGGGAACTATAGAAGGCAGAGGAGATCTAAGTAAAAAAACTGCTTCTTGGTGTTTCAGCCAACTGGAGTGAGGCCTCCCCCTAACTTCACTAGACTCAACTGGAGCTGACCATCCTCCCTTGGGACCAGTCTCAACCTGCCTGAGGCACCACAGCTCCATCATCCTCTGGACCCTCACCCCCATAAACTCCAGACAGGGTCTCATCCAATCATCCCCACTCTCTTAAACTCTTCCACTCTGCCCTCTAGAAGGCAGCACCTCATCAGCAAACTCTTCTAAATCCTCCGCCACCTCTGGGAACCTTCCCTTTTACCTTCTTGTCTCACACTGGAAGCCTGCTGTTCCCTGAGAAGACCATTTCTCCCTGCAGCTCCCTAAAGTACAGGTTGTTTTCTTCTGGCGTCTACATCATCTTAAAGTCTAAAAGTGCAATGAGTGTCTTTGCAGTTTCGAAAACATCTCTTCTATTTTTTTTTTTTTAACTCCATCTCCCTTGAAGCTCATGCAACCCAGTGATACCATCCCAGCTGTTGCTGTCATTTCCGTAATTCCCCGTCCTCCTGAACCCTTGAGGATTAGCACCTGGCTCAAATGCCTTCCCCCTCCATCCTCCAACCATCCTAATCCTGGATGTCATCAGCAGAACCCACCTGACACCCAGACCTTCTCGCTTCCTTTGTCACACCCTAGTTCTTATACTACCAGCAAGTGCCCCATCTCCCAAATGGGAACTCAGTCACCTCCTTTATTTTCAAATTACTTACTCCAGTACCTCAACTTGAACTGTCCTCTGATAGCTCAAGACCTCCGATCCAAAGACCCAGCACCTCTCCCTTATCATCACACCCGCCTGTCCTTACTCCTTCCTTACCTACCAGAGGTTGCACAGATTCCCAATCTCTCATGCTCCTTTCCCTCCTGTTATTCTTGCCTGGAAAAGCTCTCATCCTGGTTACACCTAGCCCCTGTCTTCTCAACTCCTAAACCCAGGCAGCTGGAGAAAATAGCACGACTGTTGCGGGCTTGTCTCACTTTAAGTTCATGACCTCAAACCTCCAAAGGGCCCTCAAAACTGTCTGGTAATTCTATCATGCTGCCTCGGTGAGTCTGCTGTCTTGCCCCCCAACATAACTATTTCATGCTTCCTCCTGTATCTCTAACACCTCTTCTCTCTCCTACCTCCCCCGCCTCCCCCAGGTTGGTCGGTAAATCTTTATCAGCGCACCGGGCGCCTGGGTGGCTCAGATGGTTAAGCGTCTGCCTTCGGCTCAGGTCATGATCCTGGAGTCCCGGGATCGAGTCCCGCATCGGGCTCCCTGCTCTGCGGGGAGCCTGCTTCTCCCTCTGCCTCTCTCTCTCTCTCTCTGTCTCTCATGAATAAATAAATAAAATCTTTAAAAAAAAAAAAAAAAAAAAAAAAAAAAAAAAATCTTTATCAGCGCACCACTGGATACAGTTCTGTCTTCTGATTCAAACACAGTGATTCTTGGATAATCAAATTTGCCCCCGTCCCAAATTTCATAATATAAAGACTGCATTCAGTCTAGTTAGATCCCCCAAAATATGTGTTCTGTGAAAAAAGGGTTCTCACCTCAAGTAACTATGGGAAATTCTGAGTTAAATTTGAAGAGTTTCTTTACCCTGAGTCTCTGATATGTTTCCACCATGACTCTCCAAGAGGGGTATAGTATTTCATGTTTCCCAAAAGTTTTGGATTATTCAGCATTTCTGCATACAGAGTAGCTGTTCATAATTCTCAAAACCAGTGCTTCATGGGACCACATTTAGAAAAATGGGCTGTGAACTTTATGCCAGCCTTTCAGCTAGCCCCTTCTAAAAGCACAGATGCCTGTGGGCACAACCTCAAGAAGAAACCTTTTATGTTATTATAGTCAAATATGACACCTACATGCCAAGAAGAAAATAATGTGGTGTTACCACTCACCAAAGTCGCCAAACAAGAAACCCAGGTGTTTTCCTAGACTACTGTCCTTCACACATAGACAATTAAAAAAAAATTTTTTTTCATATATTTTCCTTTTCTCTCCTTTCCTACCACTGGTCTTAATGCAGGAATTGTGCTTTTTTCTTCCCCACCTAAATCCTCCTCATAGGTGTCCCATCATGAGTTTATTCTCATTCTTTTCTATCTTCTATACATTATCCAGTGATCCTCATAAGAAATAAAAATGAACCTGATAATGTCACTCCCGTTCTTGAAAAATCTCCTCCAACTCTCTCTTTTAAGATCAAACTGGAATGTTAAATTTTTCCTACCCTAACCCTAACCCACCCACTCATTTCCCAATGCTCCACACCACTTGGCGGTCACCTGGAACATTTCAGTGTTCCTGACTACACGATGCCCTTTCATAAACTGTTTCTTTTGGACAGACTCTTCCTAGAGCCCTGCTCTTCATGGTGCCAGCCCTCAAGATCAGCTTCAAGGTCATCTCCTACAGAAAGTCTCCAGTAGCCTCCACTGCCACCACCACCCACAGATACACAAAGTTACCAATACCTTCTTCTCTCCAGGCTCCCTGTATGATGACCTTTATTAGATAGAACATAAATCAGATTGCTTGGCCACCTCCTTTTTCAATTAGATAATCCAACCAGCCACACTTTAATCCAATCAAATATAATATGGCCACATCAACTATAATTGCCCTTTTTCCAATCTAATCAGAAGCCAAATGTCAATATAGTCCCCAAACCTCATCATTCCTATTACTATTATCTAGCAACCATCCTCTTAACTCAATCACAGTCTTCAAATCCCACAGCCAGCCAGCCTCCAGAATTAAAAAGATTAGTCTGAAATTCTTCCAAAAACTTGACAAAAAACACAAATAACAGAAGGAAGCAGATTTATCCTTAGAGTCTGAAATCCTGATTTTAAGAATTTCCCCCACAGGCTCCAAGATGATAACCACTTGTGGCCTCAATTCTCAATGAAAAGTACCTCACAAAGCTAAAAGCTACTTTTTCAACTCTTTTAAACTGTATCAACAATAACAATAGCAACCATAGATGGAAGGGAGCAACAGTCTGCTGCAAGGAATCTGAAATGTTGATTAAATATGCAAATTTAGAGAAAATGTCACCTCCTTCCATCTTAGCCACAAGGTTCAACAAATATTCAAGCAAACAGCGGCGATTTTGAAAAATCCCGCAAAACTCAAAAGCTACTGCCTTAACTATTTTAAGAGAAAAAAGAGAGAGACTCCCATTTCCACTGCAAACAAGAAGAAACAAATCAAAAAAGAATACTTTGTGTCATGATTGGTTTGCAGCTTACCTTCTATCAGTCTGCCTCCTGATTTAAAATGATAATCCTACAAATGGCAGGTATTCTCTCCTCTCCAGAGTCAGCCTTGCCATGAACTAGTGATGGTGGACCAGTGTCTGTGAAGGGCAGCCCTTCCTAATCAGCCCACACTGGGTCTAGGATGTGCCTCCTGACAGCATCATCACTCACGGATCCCTCCAGCAGCCATCGTGTATCCTGAATGAGTTGTCCAAGCAAAGCACAGCCCTTCTCATTCAACCAGATGTCAAAAAACCCCTCAACCAACCAGTGCATGACCTCTATGGAATTCTGTTACCAGACCAGAAGTCCTTCATATAGTCCTTCAAGTTTGAAAATGACTATAAGGATTACTTCATTGGATGCTTTCTAATAGTGGTGGTGGTGGTGGTGGGGGGTGTAGTTAAAAATGTCTTCCAACATTTGCTTGGGAGAAGTCTAGTTTTGGGGGATGTTATAAGGTGGAGGGAAAAAGCTTCACATGTTCAGAACAGAGAAGAGCAAAATGTACTGGTTGGAAAAAGCTTAGATAAACAAGCCATGACTGCAATATATGTTCACTAGAAAAAAGAAAGAAAGATGTCACAGATTTCAAAATAGATTCTGCACCAGAAATGTCTCTGAGTTTTGTGAGACCTAAATGTGTTTCTTAGTTTTTATCAAAGTAATACATATTCATGGTTTAAAAAGAAAAGTAATACTGAAAGGGTTATTTTAACAAACAAAACAAAATAAAACGAAAGCAAATCAAGCAGTTCCCAGTTTTGTCACTCTTTTCTCTAGAGGCAACTCTTTTCAATCCTGTTGGAAGTTTCTTCTCATATTTACTTTCTTATTCTTCAGTAATTCTTATATTGATATTTTGTGGCTAATCAATTTTAATTTATCTATTATTGACTTCTTCTTATGGTGGATGAAGATTTAATTTTTCCCCACAATGAGTTGAAATATCTGGCCAAGTCACGTGAGGAAGATGACACTATGGAAGTTCTTAGTATTTAAACCAGATTTTTAAAAATGCAAGGAATTAATTATAAAGATAGTGGCAAAAATCTCAAACAAAATATTAACAAATTGAATCCAGCAGCTTATGAACATATACATATGAAAGTAGGATTTAGTTAAAGATAGTTCAACACTAAAATATCTACCTGTGTAATTTACCACATTAATAACATCTCAGATACCTGCAGATAAAACTAAAAACAAAAATTAGCAAACTAGACCTAGAAAGGAATTTCCTTAACTTGATAAAAGCTATTTTTGAGAAACCTATGGCAAATGTCGCACGTAATAATATACTTTTATGTTCTTTGCAGTTTAATCAGAAATAGAATCGTGGTGAGTTTTGGCCTGTATCTACATGGCCGCGGGCTGGATGGGGGCAAACAAGGTTGCATGGGCACTTGGGAGGTGAGGGCAAAGAGGAGAGGAAGCTCCGATTCTCTTTTATCTTTCAAAAGATGTACATCGTGGGGTGCCTGGGTGGCTCAGTTGGTTGAACATCTGGTTCTTGGTTTCAGCTCAGATCATGACCTCAGGGTCGTGGGTTGAGTCCCAGGTAGGGCTCTGCACTCAGCGTGGAGTCTGCTTGAGATTCTCTCCTTCTCCCTCCACCCCTCCCCTGCTTGCTTGCACTCTCTCTCTCAAATAAATAAATCTTTTTAAAAACAAAAAGGTAGGGCGCCTGGGTGGCTCAGATGGTTAAGCGTCTGCCTTCGGCTCAGGTCATGATCCCAGGGTCCTGGGATCGAGTCCCACATTGGGCTCCCTGCTCCTTGGGAGCCTGCTTCTCTCTCTGTCTCTCTGTCTCTCATGAATAAATAAAATCTTTAAAAACAAAAAACAAAAAACAAAAAACCCAAAAAGGTACACATCGTTTGTTTTAGATTGCAAAGCGTCACTTGAAACACCGCTTTTAGAAGTATCGTCAAGGAAGTGAAGGGGCCTGACAGAAAGCAGGGCTGAAGGAGGGGTGGTAAGGAGCTCACACTGATAGAAAAAGTCAGTGAGAAATAAAAAGTCAGATGTCTGCCCAGAAGGGAACATATTCTAAACAAATCAGGATTGTCTCTCCTCCCACTGAACACTTAGACAAAAACTAGTAAGGAAAGTGCTATTTTATGAAGAAACATATAGAAGGCATTACAGTACCACACCGTCACTGGTTTTCCAAGGACATTTTTTTCTTTTTTTGGAAGTGCAGTGAATGTGGCTTTCTACATTGATCTCAGAAGATTGCGCCAAGTCAGCGGTAGGCCTAGTTCAGTCACCAGCCATGTAGGTGTTAAAGCCAACTCTGGCCCTTGGTTGGTGTCTCCTCCTGTTTTTGATACTGCTGTCAATGAAGATTATTAGTATCTAAACACCACCCCGTTCTTTTTGCTTTGTTGGAAGTGGATGGTTCAGGGGCAATCCTCTTGGGTCCCCTCCCTCCTCCTTGGGAGCTTTGTACTATCACTTTGCTATTACTCAATAAACCTTGCTTTGCTGCCCACAAAAAAAAAGAACGAAAGAACGAAAGAATGAAAGAACGAACGAACGAACGAAAGAAAGAAAGAAAGAGAAAAAAAGAAAAAAAAAAGAAAGTGGATGGTTCAGATCTGAGCAAAGAGATAATAGGCTTTTCCCAAAGGTTAATTTTTTTTTTTTTTTTTTTTTTTGCTTAAGCAAAATATAATTTACTCTTTTTGGTGTGCAGTTCTGTGAATTTTGACAAATACCTAATGCCTACAAATTTTGACAAATTCTAAATAGCATTCTTTTCTTCCAGAGGAACTGGTCAAGGCACATGTGGTTAAAAAAAAAAAAAAATCTCTGTTATTGGGGCACCTGGGTGGCTCAGTCAGTTAAATGTCCAACTCTTGATTTTGGCTTGGGCTGTGATCTTGGGGTCCTGAGATCGAGCCCCACATCAGGCTCTGTGCTTATCAGGGAGTTTGCTTGAGATTCTCTCTCTCTCCCTCTCCCTCTGCCCCGTCTCCACTCCCTGCATTCTCTCTCTCTCTAAAATAAATAAATAAATCTTTAAAAAAAAAAAAAAAGAAAAAATCTCTGTTATTAATTCCAGTTGACACCAACTTCAGAAGCCCCCACTGGACTGATTTCCTGATGATAAAATGTGCGACACACAGCCTGCTAAGTGCCATAGAACATGGTTTAGCCTTTTGTTGGTTCTTAACTCTGTCCCTTGGGTGCTGGGGGCAGGTGCACACATGAGCTGGTTAGATCCTAGACTCTTTTGGTCCTTATGCGCTGTGACCCCATAGTCATGGCCGTAATGCTACATTTTGTTGTTGAGTTACCACTTACTTAGAAGAAACTCTTGGCCCAAGCACTGTCCCAGTGTCTTGGTTGATTGTGTAACCTTCTGGGGGAAAGGAGGGAAGGAGGATACTTTATTAATGACTATTGTTGTTCTCACATGGGACTACATGGGAGCCACTGAAGCCCTGCTATAAAATACTCTTTGCAAAGTCTTTTTTACAATTTTTTAAAATTTAAGCTGTAGAATTGACTCCCTTGTTTTGCTTATACAGTTCTCTGAGTTGTTTTATTTATTTATTTTTAAATTTTTAATTGAAGTATAGTTGACATATAATATTATATGGGTTTCAGGTGTACAACATGCTGCTTTAACAATTATATATATTACAAAATGCTTTCCAGAGTGGCTGCACCAGCTTGCATTCCCACCAACAGTGTAAGAGGGTTCCGCTTTCTCCACAACCTCGCCAACATCTGTTGTTACCTGAGTTGTTAATTATAGCCGTTCTGACTCGTGCGAGGTATCTCATTGTGGTTTTGATTTGTATTGATGCTGAGTGATGTTGAGCATTTCTTATGTGTCTGTTGGCCATTTGTATGCTCTGAGCATTTTTTTTTTATTGAGTTGTTTTCTTACTATTGAGTTTGAGAGGTTTTTGGGGGGTTCTGAGTACAAGTCTTTTATCACATATGTGACTTGCAATAGTTTCTAGCAGTATAGATTCTTTTTTTCATTTCTTTAAGTGGCTTTTGCAGAGCAGAAGTTTTTAATTTTGATGAAGTCCAATTTGTCAATTGTTCACTTATGAATCATGCTTTTGATGTCTTAAGAGTTCTTTGCCTAATTTAAGTTCACAACGATTTTCTCCTAAGCTTTCTTCTCCCAATTTCATAGCTTTACATTTTCCATTTAGATTTATGGTCTATTTAAATTTTTTTTATTATTATTATTTTTTTATTGTTATGTTAGTCACCATACAGTACATCATTAGTTTTTGATGTGGTGTTCCATGATTCATTGTTTGCATTTAACACCCAGTGCTCCATGCAGTACGTGCCCTCCTTAATACCCATCACCAGGCTAACCCATCCCCCCACGCCCCTCCCCTCTAAAACCTTTAGTTTGATTCCTGGAGTCCATAGTCTCTCATGGTTCTTCTCCCCCTCGGATTTCCCCCCTTCATTTTTCCCTTTCTTCTCCTAATGTCCTCCGTGCTATCCCTTATGTTCCACAAAATTTTTTTTTTCCACAGGAAACCCACTTTATTTTTTTTACCCAATTGTGAAATCCACTTTATATTTTTTTCTTCCAAATTTTTATTTAAATTCCAGTTGGTTAACATAGAGTGTGTAATACTAGTTTCAGATGTAGAATTTAGTAATTCAACACTTACATACAACACCTGGTGTTCATCACAGCAAGTGCCCTCCTTAATCCCCATTACCTATTTCACCCATCCCCTGCCCACCTCCCTTCTGGTGACCATCAGTTTGTTCTCTGTAGTTAAAAGTCTGTTTCTTGGTTTCATAACAACGTTATCAACAATAGCCAAATTATGGAAAGAGCCCTTATGGTCTATTTTTTAGTTTTTTGGGTTTTTTTTGAGATATGAGGTTTAGGTCAAAGTTAATTTGTATGCATATTGGTATCTAATTGTTCCAACGCTATTTGTTAAGACTATTTTTATTCCATTGAATATTTTTTGTACCTTTGCCAAAAATCAATTGACTATATTGTGTGAATCTATTTCTGGACTCTATTCTGTTCCATTGAACTATGTGTCTGTTCTTTTGCTAATATTACACTGCAGCCTTATGGCAAGTCTTAAAATTGGTTAATATGTATCCTCTAATCTTATTCTTCTTTTTCAAGAACTTCCTGGTATTCCAGTCCTTTTGCTCTCCCATATAAATTGTAGAATCACCTAGTCTATATAAACAATCCTTGGATTTTTATTAGAATTGCATTAAATTTGTAGATCAATTTGGGGAGATTTGCCATCTTAACTATATCGAGCCTTCCTATCTATGAACATTGTATGGCTCTCCATTTATTTGGGTCTCTTTTGATTTCTTTCATTGGCACTTTGTAGTTTTTAGCATACAGATTCTGCATGTTAGCTTTATACCCATTAGCTTTATACCCAACTACTTATCTTTTTTAGAGCTATAGTAAATGGCATTTAATTATTCATTGCCAATACATAAAAATAAAATTTGTTTTTTCTGTTGACCTTGTATCTTTCCATCTTGCTAAACTTATTAGTATTAGTTCTACAAGCTTTTTGATAGATTCCTTGGGATTTCTATAGAAACATCAGGTTTCCTGAGACAACAACAATTATCTGAGAACAGGGACAATTTAATTTCTTCCTTTTCAATCTATATGTCATTTATTTCTTTTTCTTGTCTTGTTGCATTGACTAGAACTTCCTGTATGATGTTGATTGGGTAGAACTGGGTGTTTTTCTTTAAACATTGGGTGGAATTTGTCAATACAACCATCTGGGCCTGGAGTTTTCTTTTTTGGCAGGTTTTAAACTACAATCTATTTAACAGATATAGATAGAACTATTCAGGTGCACTTATTTTTTCTTGGGTGAGTTTTGATAGTGTGTGGCCTTCGAGGCCTTCATTCATTTCATCTAAGTAGTCAAACTTATGTATATAGTTTTATATTATTCATTATCCTTTTACTGTCCATAGAGTTTATAGTGATTTCCTCATTTTATTCTTTATATTATGTCCTCTCTGTTTTTTCTTTATGTCTGTCTAGAAGTTTATTGAATTTCATTGATCTATTTGAAGAAATAAATTTTTATTTCATCTATTGAAAATCCCATTAGATAATGATACAGTTGCTGCTTTGAACAATCACTCACAGTTTAAAGAACTCAAGAAAAGCAGTCAGTTGATTATATTTACCCAAATGTTTACAAACCCCTGAAACTCTGAAACCCTGCCATTGGAAATGTGGCAGTCAAAGATGTGGCATGGCAGAATGGAAATTATGCTACATAAGGAGGACTGGATCCTCATGTCAGCTCTAAAATTGGTCATGGCCTCAGGGGAGTTCAGATAACTTATCTAAGCTTCAGCTTTCTCATCTGAAAAATTATAAGCTGAAACTGTCTGATCCTTTTGAGTTGTATGGCCTAGGATTAAACCAAAGAATTTTCTCATAACTCATCCAAGTTGATGCCAAGGCTTAGATTAAGGGAGCCTGAAGCTTATTTGTTTGTGTAATGCCTCCTTGTGCTTGTTATCTAGAACTCCAAACTCCAGTTTCTGGGGGTGGGAGCAGGGAGATGTTGACTCAGCCAAAGGCCTTAGCTCATAGGATCATATCAGGCTTTGGCTGTTCATAGCAGTGCTGACCTGTTATCAAATCAGTCAAAAGGCAACTCCAAAGGACTGGGAAGGGATGAGATCAGGTAGAAGATATTCCTAGTTTGGTGGCAGAGGAGATGGGACAGCCCCTGGCCTTCATAGCCAGAACCTGGCAAATGACTACTTCTCATACTTTTCAAGGAGCCAATTCTAAACACCATAGGTAGGAGTTTAGGAGTGAACATGAGAAACACAATCCCCTACTTCACCTGGAGCTGATTGTGAAATTTCTCCATTCTTAGTTTCCTGGTTGGGGAAGTTCTGTTAATTTCTCTCATACTTCCCTGGGAAGCACTTCCCTATGCCCTCTCTAATCCTCCAGCCCCACTGAATGCACTACTTTGAGACAGTGGGGTGTAGATCTCATTGCTGCCCCTCCTCCTGCCTTCCATGATAATCACTATCATCTGCCAGATGCTTCATCACATTTGGAGGCTAAGGATAAGAGGAATGCATTCAACCATCAAGGTGGCCATATATTACCCAACCCTGATTTCCTTCTGATTTGTGCTCATTTAATTATTTTTTATAAACAAATATTTTTATACTATATACATTTTATAAAAACCTTACATAAAATGATCTTAAGGTAACCCTACACTTGAGAGATAACTATTATTAATAGTTGGCATTTATTTCTAGACTGTAAATGTATATGTAAATATGTATTTTAATATAATAGGATCATTTTATACCTTGTCTGATAAACTCAAACTGTATATCATACTTCTTTCCATGTTAAGATTTAAGAGCCTATTGGATCCTTTTTTTTTTAAACTTACATTCTTAACCGTTTTTTAAAAAATATTTAGTCATTTATTTTAGGGGGGGAGGGGCAGAGGAAGAGGGAAAGAAATCATCAAGCTGACTTCCCACTGAGGGCAGAGCCCAACACAGATCATGACTTGAGCCAAAATCAAGAGACAGAGGCTTAACTGACTGAGCCACCCAGGCACACCCTTATTGGATCCTTTTTAATGGCACCAATGTATTTCAGTATAGGAATATATCATAACATTTTCTATTTTCTATTTTTTCTATTGCTTGAAACTTAAGTTGTTTTCTATTTGTTTGAACTCTATAATGATCATTGTCATACCTACATCTCTGTGAGAGAATGCTTATAATGCCTGGTGTTGTTATTACATGTTATGATATTCGCTAGTTATTACAATTATTTGTAATCTTTTTAAATGATAGCCCTTGACTTTCTTTGATCCTAAGTTCAGCATCTTTTCTTATGGTCTTCAAATTTCATCATGAAATCTTTTACCTATTTTTTTACTGAGGAGGTTTCCTATTATTGATTTATAAGAACTCTTTATATATTGTGAGTTTATCTGCCATATAAACTTCAAATGTTCCTCCTAGTTTGTCTTTGCATTTTAACTTTGTTTATGGTAATTTTTCCTGAATTATAGCAGTTTTTGTATTTTTATTTTTAGGTAGCCAATTCTGACAGTCTTTTATGACTTGTGAGTTTAATATATATTTTAAAATTCAGGCAGTTTTATAGGTTTTTTTTTATTTGTTTCTTTCTATACATATAGATAATCTAGCTGGGACCTATTTCTGCACATACTATATATAAGGCAGTGACTTAACTTTTTTTCTAAAAGTTGGTACTGAATTAAAATGAAAACTTAGGAATTTTTCTCAACCTGCTCCATGGACTATGGGTATTCCTGCTAACTAGTAGGAATAAAAATAGTAAAAACTAATGTTTTTATAGTGATCTCAAGTTACAATTTACTTACATACTCTATCAGTTGGGAGTTCTATTCCAGGTAAGAGAAAGCCTGACTAAAACTGGCTTAAATAAAGTATTTAATGATTCACTTATCTGTAATGACCAGAGGTCATGTGGACTTTGGATGTGGCTTGGTTCAGAAGTTCACTAATCTCACCATGGCTCCTTTCTGCTTGATCTTTAGGCTGATCCTCGTTAGGGCCACTAGATGATGTCTCATGATTTCTAGGCATTACGTGTTGTCTCATTCATATTCAGGGCAAAGGGAGATTGTTTTTTTGATAATTCTCTCAGACGAGTGAGGGAGTTTCTTTCCCAAATCTCATAACAAATTTCTTCTTGTTTTTTCCAATCAACATGTCCAAGAAAATGACAAATTGTCTCTCTGGATCTAGTCAATCAGAACCTACTCTAGTGTGGGGCAGAACAGTGGGGACAGTGTGAAACATGGGATGTGTTGGGGAAGGGTGAATATCCATCCAAACAAAAATCTGGATCACATAACTAAGAGGAATGGAGAATGTAAACTGAACACTCAAATTAGCAAATGTGTACCACACATACATTGTTCCTGTTTGGTACTTATAGGAACCCTATGAAAGTAGGTAGTTACTAACTTCTGCATTTTACAGGTGGAGATATGGAAGACTAGAAGAGTTATATAATTTGCTCTCTCACTTGCCTAGTAGGTAGCAAAGCTCAAATCCAGATCTCATGACTTAAAATTCTCTGCTCCTCCCAGGACTCCAAATTACCTCCCTACATGCCTAAAACCACTGCTACAATATGGGACTGCATCAGCTCTACAACCTCATTTTTAAAAATTAAAAGGTCAAAAGGAGATATTAGCTATTGGCTATATTGATGCTCCTAACGGGAGCAGAACATTATGTGAAGTTCCACTGTGGTGGCTTTAAAAGAACTGGACATGAAGATCCTGTTCTAGCTTAGCCTAGGCTTCCCCAAAGAAGGGCACAATACAAAGGCTTATGCATGGGTGGTTTATCTAGGGAAGTGGTCACAGGGATCAGGGGGTAGTGTGAGGACGAGGTGGGAGAGTGAAGAGGAAAGCCAATACAATTCAGGCAGTCATCTTTATAGTGACCATGTGACAGGGACTTTGGGAAGCTCCATGAAAATGTGTCACTGTGGGATGGGGAGAAAAGGGAAAGCATTTACCCTACAGTATACATTCCCCATGGTCGATGGTTGCTGCACAGGATGTTAATAAGCCTGCATTTCTTAGTTGTACATAAGTGAGTACCCAGCGGGTTGGTTGGACACCCCAACTGGCCACTGCATCAGATAAGCCAGGGATAGGAAAGGAGAAGAGGCACTCCAAGGGTGCTCCAGCATAAAGCTGGTTGAATAGAACTACTCACTACAGCAGTGGCTGGAAGGAGATAGGACCAGAAGATTTAAGTGGGGCATTTTAAGTAGAGGTCTTCAATACATAATCTGTTATTAAGTTAATAATAAGAAACTTGATTTTAAAAAGGGATATACAAATTAGCCCAAATTACTAGTTAACATCTGGTAAGTTCATGCCTGGATTATTAGAACTACCCCCTGAAAAGATTTCTCTAGTTTTCCCCTCATTCGACTATTTATTGTAAAACATCTCCATTTTGTCATTACTTTACAGAATGATTCATTGCCCCCCACTGGTTGCAGGATTATGTACAAATTCCTTTGCTTAACATTCAATATTCTTCACAATTTGTTTTACCATAATTAAACAGCTGTCCTCCCCATAACTGTCCCAGCTGGACTCAAGCCAGTCTAATTTCCTTACCTTTTGATAAACAGGCCAAGATTATTCCTTCGCTGTGTCTTTGTTAATATTGCCCCTTCTAACTGATGGGGATGGTGTGCAAAACATTTACCAACTGCTATGGGAGATACTGACCAATCAGCATGGAGACTGAGACAATCAGAAGTGATGTCACATGTAACTGACACTATGGGTTGACCAGTTGACTCAGCTCTGCCCTCAGCTTCCATTCTTCTTCTATCTGTTGAAATCCCATCTTTCCCTAATCCTCCATGAAGTGTTCCTATACTACACTTGCTTGTGTTGGTCTTTCCTTCTTTGGGATTTAATTACCACTTTGCATCCTGAATATTCTTAAAGATGCATATATGATGATGCAACAGTCTATAAAACACCCGCACTTTTTGGGCAGCACATTATTGTCACTTCATATGGTAACAATTTCATGATATTTTTGATAGAATAGAAAGATATAATTCAGTCTTTCCTATAACATGGTTTAGCAAAAGCATCTTTTTATTATTGATACTGTAGAAAAATTTCTTTTAGCTTTAAAAATTTGTCTCTGATACGCAAATTTTTAGGATTTCTGTCAAATATGAGGAAGAACTGTACTATGTTTCTTTTAGTTATGAACTAAAATTTCAAAGAGAGGGGCGCCTGGGTGGCTCAGTCATTAAGCATCTGCCTTCAATTCAGGTCATGATCCCAGAGTCCTGGTACCAAGGCCCACATTGGGCTCTCTGCTCAGCGGGAAGCCTGCTTCTCCCCTTCCCACTCCCCCTGCTTGTGTTCCCTCTTTCGCTGTCTCTCTCTGTCACATAAATAAATAAAATCTTTAGAAAAAAATAAAAAAATAAAATTTCAAAGAGATTTCAAGTTTCCTTGGAATGCTCTTTGAATTGGCATCAGATATATTCTTGGAAGTCATTATAACACCAGGATGGCTAACAATATTTGAACCTGAGTGGTAGTTTTAAAACATAGCCTCCAGATTCTTTAACACTCCTCCCATTGAGAGATGGAGTCTATGTCTCCTCCCCTTAGATCTGGGTGGGCATGTGACTCGGTTGTAACCAACAGATAACTACTGCTCTACTTAGGGCTTCTCAGGGATTCTCGCCTTTTGAGCCTTGATCCAACATGTAAGAAGTTCGATTCCCCCGTGGCTGCCATCCTTTAAGAAAGCCTGGGCCACATTAGGTGCTGCAGTTCACAGCACAGCTTAGATCCCAGCTGACAGCCAGCACCAATCACCTGACACAATTCCAGCCCCCAGCTGCAGAGTCACCTCTACCGTGGGGTCTTCTCAGCGGAGGCTCCAGGCATTGTGGAGCAGAGATAGGCTGTGTCCTGTCTGAATTTCTGTCCCTCAGAATCCATGAGTATAATAAGATGGTTATTTTATGCCACTAAGTTTTAGAGCAATGCCTACACAGTCGTAGTGACCCAAACAACTATGGACCAAAGTTACTGTGATCCAGGTACACTCTCAATATCGGGGGGTCCTGGGCTTGGGTACAAATGGAGGTCTAAAGATTTAAAGATTTTATAAGTTAAATATTAGAAATCACTAATAAACTATTGAATAGATATGTTTTATTCTCCTTCTTTGAAAAATATGCCTTAGAAGAGACTGGGAAGACTAGGTTTGGATTTAGAATTCCCATTGAAGTCTGGTCCCTCCCTTTCCCTACCCATCCCAGACTCCATCCAACGCCTGTCAGGGCCTCACACATACACATGCTCCCTGGAACCAGCCACCCCATAGCCCTTCTTGGGCCCAGGGAAGCGACCCAGCAGTGGTTTGTCATCCATAAGAGGGTAGATTCAGATGAGAGGCCCATGAAATCCCCAGGTTTTGGCAGGAAATTGCAGGATCCCAGGTAAGGTGTAGAATCTGGGGCTTGGGCCCAGGGGCAGTTCCAACAGTTTGGTCCTGCAGACTTCTCACCCTCTGCCAGTCAACAGTCAGTGTGGGGAAGTCTTGCTACAGCCCATGGGCATTACTTGTCCTAACCACACAAAAACATCCCTCTCAACTCAAACTTAATGTATCTTCAACTCACTTCCCCTTTGTAGTTTCCCAAGAAGATCCCTGGCTGGTTCAGTGCCACCTGAAACAAGGGGAAATGTAACAGAGGGGAAGTCAGAATGGAAAGAGACAGCAGTCCTAGTCCATTGTGGTTGAAACTTCTTACTTTGGAAAACACTGAATATATAGCCCCAGAGAAGGAGCCCAGAGAAGTCCAGGGCTGAGAAGCTTTATCACCTGCATGGAAATCCACCTCTATTGTCATTTTTTGGTTCATTCATCCCCTCTCAATAGACACCCTGGGAAAACAAGATATTCCTCATATATGGCCTTTGTGATCCAGAAAAGAGTTTCAGCTGGAGGAGAGGTCAAAGTTAGTGACCCATGAGCTGCATTTGACCTGCAAATGTGTTTTTGTTTGGCTTGTACAGTGCGTTTTAGTTTTTTTTTTTTCTGAGTAAGTGATTAGCACTTTAAAACTGGGAGATTCCACGTTTAACGTCTCGATTTCTTGCCATTCCTGTAAGTTAGAAAGATCTGGAAAACTGGGCCTGCATTCCCACAGAGTAATGAGTGGCTGCCCCTTCAATGAGACATGGGCTCTCTAAGTCTCCATGGCCTCCCCAGCTCGTAGACCCATGTTCGTCACGGTCTAATTTCTGGGGGCATTTGCATATGCAACATGTGGGTGAGAGCAATAATGCACAGACAGGTGCCTACAGAATAAGACAGTGAATGCTGATTAATGGTGCCCACTCAGATGGCAAAGAGCCTCACTTTTGTTGAGTGAGTGAATGACCAGGAAAATGAAAGGCCATAGCACTGTGGGGACAGAAAGCAAAGCAAAAATCAACGGCTTAGAATCTTTGAGGAGTAAGTCTAGTAGAGCTTCCTTCTATTATATATTTTAAATTATAATACTGTGTGTCTGCTAATGGAGACTATATGAGAATATAAAAATAGATCCTAATTTGACTGGATCCTTAAAGAGAAGGATGCTTATAAAATGTCTCAAAGTAGTGGATAAATGAGAAAGAAAAGGAAAACCTGCAGCCCCATCAGTGAATTACTTTAGACTTGAAGAAATTAATGAAATTGAACTTTATTAAGATTTTTAAGGGTGCCTGGGTGGCTCAGTCGTTAAGCGTCTGCCTTCGGCTCAGGTCATGATCCCAGGGTCCTGGGATCGAGCCCCACATTGGGCTCTCCGCTCAGCGGGAAGCCTGCTTCTCCCTCTCCCACTCCCCCTGCTTGTGTTCCTGCTCTCGCTCTCTCTCTGTCAAATAAATAAATAAAATCTTAAAAAAAAAAAAAGATTTAAAAAAAAATTTAACCACAGGAATTTGAGAAGTCACATATCAGTCTTCTGTAACCCTTTAAAAAATAAACACAACAGGGTTCCTCCAAAAATTAAACAGAATTACCATATGACCCAGCAATTCCACTTCTGAGTATATACTCAAAAGGATTAAAAACAGAGTCTTGAAGAGATATTTTTACCTCTATGCTCACAGCAGCATTATCCACAGTCACTGAAATATGAAAGCAACTCAAATGCCCATCAACGGATAAGTGGCTAAACAAAATGTGAAATATACACACAATGGAACATGATTCAGCCTTAAAAAGGAAGGGGATTCTGACACATGCCAGGACCTGGGAGAACCTTGAGGACATGATGCTCAATGATATAGGCCAATCACAAAGGATAAATACTGGATGATCTTACTTCTATGAAGTCCCTAGAGGAATCGGATTTATAGAGGCAGAAAGTAGCATGGGGGTTGACAGGCGCCTTGGGGGAGGGAAAGGGAGGAGTCAGTGTTTAACAGGGACAGAGTTTCGGTTTGGGATGAGTGAAAGTTCTGGAGTGGTGGTGACGATTTCGGGCACTGTGAATGTATTGAATGCACAGAACTGTAAATTTAAAGTGATGAAGAGGGTGACTTTAATGTTTTGTGTATTTAAACACAAAAAAAACACGGAAGATATGCTTGTGATCTGTAGCTTCTCATTTAACATCAAAATTAGATTTAGCTTGCTTCCCCTTGGAGGATGTGGAACAGATTTCAGAGGGGTGGGGGAGACGGGAGGATGAAAGGCAGAGTTCACTGGGCCAATTGGCCACTTGAGGGGGACTCATAATCCCTTAACTAAAGTAAGCTACTATCTGACTTCCATAGGCCTCCTGGCCAATAAGTACCTCCTCCTCCTAGGTAAGTGCTGGGAGAGTCAGAATTCAGTGGTCACAACCTTTCTCAAAATGGCTGTTATCTAAAGAAGATGAGAGAAAGCCAGTTCAACGTGGACAAGCCTGAACTAACCAACATTTGTAGAAAATAGGCAGCATGATTCGGTCAAAGTAACATTGTGACCCAGGTGGACCAGAGTGTGGAATCAGAACTAGGGATAAAAGACCTCACTTCCTCTTCACGTGCAACACCTGTGTTTGCAGAGGAAGCTGGACACGGCCCCAGTCTGGGACGCAGAGGCTCCTGGAGTGCTAACCTCTAATATTATGTGCACAATGCATATTTACATCGTGTATGTACTAAGTGGTGTATTTTCATGCCACATCAATGTGGCTCTAGTAAATATAAATGTCAAATCTCATTACACCAACTATTACTGTACTAAAATAACATGGAATTTCTGAAATATGTACATGCATTTTTAAAAGCTGATACTCTTGTTTATAATATTATACTCATATCACATGGTACAATAATACACCCACAGGTGTGCGAATCCTCAGCATCAAGACAGTCAAGTTACCCGTAGTTCCTCAGTTTCCTTATCTGTGATATGGCAAGAGCAACTGAATCCACCTCATGGGCTTGTTATGAAGATGAAATGAAATAAGCCCTTCGAGCTGAGCCTGTCACACAAGTGCTGAATAAATTTAGCAACATGGGATTGCAAGCAGGTGAGCACCTTCCAGGCTGAGTATCGGAATAACTCCTGCCTCTGACCCTCCCTAGTCCATCCTCATATTTACAAGTCATCGGTGTGTTAGTTTCAGACTCCTGGGTCTAAATACTTGGTTGGACATCCCCCCTCCTACCAACACTTTTACCGGAGCGGGGGGATGTGGAGATGCCGTGGCGGAGACCCGGAGGAGAGATGTGGCAAGGGAGAATGGCTAAACATGATCACAGGTTGTTTCTGCATTGGTCAAAGGCTGACATGCTGCTGGATTTGCTTTTGTGAAAACCATCCCCCCTCGTGCACACAGCCCCCTAAGTGCCAATGCTGGGCACACACAAGGGCCCCACTGCCCCTCGCCGCGGACCTCGCCTGCCTCTGGCACAGGGAGCGCCCAGCTTTTCAGATGAGATCACCACTGTCTGACCCAGGGAGCAGAGTGCTTGGCCAGAAAACTCCAAATTAAGCCAGACGCTGTGCTTTCTTTCAAGACAGGAGAACATGTGTTCCAGTTTTGCAAGGAAAAAGCAACTCGGGACTTCATGTTTTGATTACACTTGGCTTCCACCTCCTAGAACTCCAAACGTTTGTGGAACAGGGAAATGAGCTTGGAGTCCAATGATAAAGCCAATATGATTCATGAGTCTGTCAGGAGGAAAGAAACAGGAAACGGAGGGGGCTGGCCGGCTGCCGGGGCTGTGACATCATCACTTTGGCATCCCAGCCCGGTCCTGGAAAAATGCAGCTTGCACCGCCTTGAGGATTTTGAGACACAGGAGACAGAAGCTATTTAGTTGCTTGGCCAACTCCCAAGGGCAGTGAAGTCCTATCCATGAGAGTGAGGAAAGGGTGAAATGTCGGTATGTAGGCTCTGTGGCCAAGAACCACTAGGAGAAATGAAGGAAGAAACAAAACCCTTCAGTTAAAACACCAGTGGAAAAACACTTCTTAAAAGCAAACACTGAAGAGCACAATGTGCTTTTATTGTGCCTGGGATTTTTTTTAAAACGGGTTTTAGAAAAATAGTCTCTTGATGTTTGCAAAGTTCTCCTGAATCAAGGGCTACTCCAGGGCAAATGGTAATTGGGCCTCACAGCCTGAGAATGATCATCTTCTGGACCCATTTCTTATGGAGGAGGGAAGTTGAGGCTGTGGGGTGCTGGTGAAGGATGGGGGAGGAAAGCTGACGTGAGCCTTCGCCCTCTGACTAGCAGCAGATGGTATTTTTATCTGCATTCACAGAGCAGGAATGAGGTTCACAGGACTCATGCTTTGCCCAAAGTTAGAGGGCTAGTGAAAGCTGACGTCAGAATAAAAGCCCAGACTCAAGGGGACTCTTGACATCTGTGCTCTGCACATAAATCTGGGAGAGAGATGGAGGAAGTTCTGCTGTCCTCCTTCATGAGTGTATGCCACGCAAGAGCATCTGCATCGGCAGATAACCGGGCCCGGAACAGCGGACAGCCAGGCTCCTGGGTAACCCTGGGCCAGGGGCCACGGCTGGAGAGCGAGAACCACAGCCCGCCGGCCACGGCCTGCTGCCTGCTTTTGTAAACGCTGTTCCACCGGAACTCAGCCACGGCCATTCGGTGGTCTGTGTCTAAGGCTCGTGTTACCGTGGCAGAGGTGAGTGGTTGCCACAGAGACCACGCGGCCCACAGAAGTAAACATACTTACTCTCTGGCCCTTTACAGAAAAAGTATACCAACCCCTGGTCTAAAACAAGAGAGCTGCCAGGAGAGGGAGGTGTCCTCTCGTCTGAGCACCCATCCTTTACAGACCCCGAGAGCCTTCTACTCTCTGCCACTGCGGCCACCTGCTGGCTCTCCTCCTTGGCAGAACGCGACACTCCATGGATGGCAGTGGGAAGGGCGGTCTGGCTAAATAATGCATGGGCCGGCCGGCCTCTATTCTGTTTCCCAGCAGCCTTTGCTGGGTCTTGCAGTGGGGGGGTTTTAACTGAGCCCTGCACAAACTGTTCTGTACTTGTCGCTTCCCTCGTCTCTGAGCTCGGTGATGGCTGGGTGGGGCTAACTTGTTTTTGCATTCCCAGTACCTTCTATAACAAATTTGATTTTAATTAATAAGGAAGGGCACGCAAACACTGGGTTAACCTTTTTAAATTAATAAATGAGTGAGGACCTAATCCCATCGGATGGGACCCTGACTCCACACAGAGAGAACCTCATACCAGCAGGACTGGAGCCAGGCATGAGGGTTTCTGGGCAGCTACAAATATAACCCCCCCTTCAAGCCAATATTCTTTTAGTATTTATTCCACATTTATTTAGCGGGAAGGAACAGATTTCCTTTAGGTAGAAATTATACATATCTTTCTTTCCATCAAGGGGTTTGTTAGATGCATTGCATATAAAATAGCATCTACACTTACTGTGTTTGGAATCGTCTCTCAGTTTTTGTCACTTGAGACTGAATTACAACTAGTCATTCACACACACAAAGAATTGAAATAACACAGAATCTTATTCGAAACAGTTTAAAAAATTCTTTTTCCTGGCTTTGACTACCCCAAAAACATTCCCCATTTTTCTGGAGTCCTGAGTATCTCTTGGGTTTTCTTCTGAAATTGTCTGGACACAACTTCTTGAATCCATACTAAGCAGTCTAAAATTCATGCAAACAAACCACTTCACCCCAGGAAACATCCCCCTGGCGTGCCTGATTGGGCTTCAGGACTTCAGTCCACCGTGTGGGCAGCGTCAGCTGGCTGGTCTGGAATTGGGTGACGAAAGACCATTGGTGACACCTTCAGCAGTCACCTAACTAAGAAAGACGAAAAAAAAAAAAAAAAAAGAAAGACTGTAAAAAAAAGAAAGACGAGCGTGTTTCACTTTCTCCTTGAAGGAAGGACCACTTTGGTGGGTGTAGGACCAATTTATATATAGCCATGTATCTAAAGGGTCATACATGTGGGGGCACGTGGGTGGCTCAGTCGGTTAAGCAGCCGACTCTTGATCGCAGCTCAGGTCTTGATCTCAGGGTCCTGAGTTCAAGCCCCAGTGTGGAGCCTACTTAAAATAAAAATAAAAAATAAATAAAAGGTCATACATGTAAACCTGAATTGTGTGTGATTGATCCCAATAAGGTGGAGACACACCCATAGCCTGGCACCTAGATAAGTTGCCTGGATATCTTGCCTAGTCATCTGACTCATCACTTACTTCCATCACAAAGATAAAATTAATTTACAGCATTATAATGGTAGATGGCCATGAAATAATGATGACAATGGCAGCCACCGCCGGAACGTGAGCTCCAACAAGAGAGGCATGGTTGTCAGTTCTGCTCACTCACTGCCTGTGTGTCAGCCCTGAGGGCCTCGTCTGACACTGCTCGCAGCAGAGGAAAGTAGGATCAGGCTAAGCAATGCATCGGGGTGCAATAAACAGGCATACAATAAATACTTGCTGAATGGATGCATTTACTAAAAGATTACTGTGGGTAAAATTCTCTACTGCATCATTGAATTTAACCACCATGACGTTACTGTGAATAAAGTGTTGTTATGCCCATTTAACAGGTGAGGAAATTGAGGTTCAGAAGTTAATTGACTTGCCCACACATATACAACTGGTGAAAGGGAGGGTCGAGTTGAACTTAAGCCTGTTTGACACCAAGATCTTTGCTCTTCCCACAGTCTTCGGTAGGGGGAGGGGAGGCGATGGAGTTGGTTCTATCAGAGAACCAGTCATGGTGTTCTGACTGGCAAGGCACAGAGAACACGCATCAGGATATTTGTTTACCACAAAATATTCATGACCCTGGGGAATAGGTTAAAGGCTATTTGTAGGGCATCAGAAAGCCTTATCTATCGCCGGCTGCAGACAAAGACCAGACAGAACGTCTAGCATGTCACCGGCAATGAGGCGTGGCTTTATTTGACTCTGTGTGGGCAGGTTTTGCAAGGTAGAGAGGGCATGATGTCGGGAAGTGCCGAAAGCAGTCTACAAGCACGTTCTAAACCTTCTCTTAATTTGTCTAGTAAAATGCTGGTTTTCTGACAGATGGGGCCCCTGGCTCGCGGCTGTGTGGGTTGGCTGTCTGAATACTGCATATATACAGTATGCAGATTAGTCCTGTGTCTGTGAGTCTGTGTTGTGTGTGTATTTTCCATGTCGTGCAGCACGTGTACATCTCTGCACGCTTGTGTGCACATAGATAAGTGTGAAAGGCACACGCCGAGCATTCGGCACTAGTGAGCTCGAAGCAGCTCATCTTCATGCAGAGTTCAAAGGCCACTTGCATCAGAATCACTGGGGTGGGCTGGGGGCTTGCTATAAGCGAAGATTCTCAGACCTGCTCCAGATCGGTAAATCAGACCCTCTGGGGGTGGGTCTCAGGAATATGTGCTTTGTAACCTGCGTTTTTAACCTAGGTGGCCCTTTATACATACTAAAAATAGGAAGAGGGATGTTCACCTTCTACTCTTAGACATATGCAATATTGGATACTTTTGTAATTTAAAACGTAGAGGTATGAGGGAAGACAGGGATGGAGGGAGAGCAGGAGAAAGAGAGTATGGTGAGGAAGGGGGCCTGAAGTACAGGAGCCCCATCTCCCAGACTCTGGATAGTCCCACTTAAAGTCATCTCCTTGTCTTCTTTAATCTACTTTTCCTTGCCATTCTCTCTCTCTCAGTCTATCGCTCCCCACCCCCCTCAATATGGTCACTACCACCAAGCAAACATCCCTACAATACACTCCCTACAGAACTGAAAACAACCCCAGTGTCTGGAAGGTCCCGGCTGCTGGAATTGTTTGTCTTGCTCAAGAGACAGACCTTAGTATTTTGCGAGCAGTAGAGCGAAGCCAAACCTCACAAGAATTGTTGACAAAGTTGCCTTTTTAACATGAACATATAAATCCCAGTCTCTGAGCTTCCTGTTGATGCGGAGTTTATTTTACCTTCTTCCTGACACAATGAAGGTTATTTTGTTGTTTGTTTGTTTGTTTATTTATTTATTTATTTATTTATTTATTTATTTATTTATTATGTTCACTTAGCCACCGTACGGTCCATCATTAGTTTTTGATGTGCTGTTCAATGATTGGTTGGTTGCGTATAACACCCAGTGCTCAGCACGTGTTGCTTTGTTTTTTAAAATGAGTTTCTTTCACCCCAAAACCGATAAAAAGGACATTCCAAAGAGGACCTTGCACCCTGAATTATTTCATTTTTCACAATGGGAGCCTCTCACAGGAAGTCAGTCACTCAGGTCCTGGCTCCCTGGCAGGGCAGGACTAAGTAATACATCCAACTCATCACAGACCATGGAAGGGTCTGGCATTGTCCAAAAGGGATCTCTTCCAGTCTGGCTACTTCATGTTGGGAAGCACGGACCCCAGCTCTCGGCCCCTCTCAACTGCTTTGTCGCTGGTCGTTCAGGCTTCTTGCTTCTGTGTTTATGAGTAAGAGCTCCTGTTTACCGAGCCTGTCTTGGAGTCCAGGACTCGGCGGACATTGCCTCTCACTGGCCTGCCAGCCCCACCAGATGGCCTGAAGATTCTCTCCACAGGTGAAGAGGTGAGACAGAGAGGCTCAGAGCTGGGGCTGAGGTCACACAGCTGTGCACGCGCATCTGTGCTCTGAGCCCCAAGCTCACTCCACTCAGGACACGTGGTTTGGCCATGCAGCCTGCTGCTTCTGGCAGCCTTCTGGCTGGTTCCAACCTCCACTGAAAGGGTGAATGCAGCTCCTTTGCAGGAAAGGGGTCAGGCGCAGTCCTCACAGATGTGGCTACGGCTGGCTGCAAGGCTGGCACCCCCTTTCCAAAGTGCCAGAACCAATCCATTCCCACCGGGGGTCCTCCACCTAGGCTGCCCATTGGAATGACGGAGGAATGTTCAGAAATCCCATCCCAGTCTACACCCCAGACCAATTAAGTCGGAATTTCCGGGGAGAGGAGCAAGACATTAGCACTTTGCGAAGTTCCGCAGGCGATTCTAACACGCCGTGGGGCTGAGACTGCTGGTCACTGGCTGTGGACAGTGGCCCTGGCATCCCCTGGGAGCCTGCTAGAAAAGCAGGAGGAAAGTGCATTTTAACGAGGTCGCTGGGTGACTCATTTGGATGTAAAAGTTCCAGAAGCAGGGCTTCGGATGGCAACTTCTAGCATGCTTCAAAGTTTGACATTCCCAGCACGCCCAGGCTTCCAGACCCAGAGACGGGTGGGGCCTTCAGTCCCCAACATCAACACCTTGGAATCTGAGGGAACAGAATGCGGGTGGTGATTCCCTCCGGGGATCCCCTGAATCTTGGGGTGGGGGGCTTGCCTACGCGAAATCCTACATGTGCTGCCAGCAGCATCCTGGTTCTTTGCATTTTATGATTTCCACTGTGACAACAAGGGTTGTTTTCTTGTGTCTCAATGATCTTTTGTCATGTAACAGAGCAGTCTATAATTTAGCAGCTTCAAATAATAACTATTTAGCTTTTCAAATAACAACGATTTTTAAATCACAACAATGTATTTGCTCAAATTCCACTATTTATTTGAACCCCGTGGTTCAGCAATTTGGGCGGAGATCGCCTGGGAGGTTCTTCTGATCCTCCCGCCCGGGGTCGCGCCTGCAGCTGTGGCCGGCTGGTGGGTGGTCCCTGAGGGCCTTGGGTCTGGCAGTCACCCACGTGGCCAGGTGAGCCTGGGGTTCCTACGTGGCGGCTCCAGCAGCAGCTTCCACGGGAGCAGGGGTGCAAGATGCAAGATCTCTTACAGCCTCTCCTAGAAGTTTTGTACAATGTCATTTCCAGCACTTCCTATTAAGTAAAACAGGTCACAGGGCCAGGCCAGATTCAAGGGGTGGGGACACAAGTTCCTCTTGATGGAAGGAGCAGCAAAGAATTTGTGGCTATTTTTAATCCACCCCATTTGGCTCTTTGGCCGTAATTATTTACCTCGTCCACACACACAAACAGCACTCACTCAGCCGGAGAGACCCTGAAGGCTCACCCTGCAGGGCACTGGGCTTAGAAACCATCATCTAGTGCTCTGAAGCAGGGCCAGGTGCAGTTTCTTTTGATCTGGAGACTCAAGAGCTCAAAAGCGAATTGCCTGCTCTTCACTTCCCAACATATAATGGGGTAAACAGGGCCCCCACTTTAAAGGGGGAGGGTTGGGGCACCTGGCAGTCAGGTGCACACAGCAATTCTGAGGTCCAGCTGGGCATGGGGGGTGGGGGTGGGGCCTAGTTCTGCTCCCCTGGACTGGCTCTCAGGACCACTGCTCTCTGGGCTCTTGGCTCAGCCCTCTGGACTCATTATAAAGTGCTGAGAAGTGTGTCCTTTTCCATAAAAAGTGTCCATGGTGGTAGTTCAGTCCCTCTCTCAGTCTGCTTCCTGCCCATAGAAGTTTGGGTGTCTGGAGATCTCTCACATTTGACCCAAATCAGCTGCTGTTAGTCTAAGCTCGTGGTGCTTCTGCCAATACAATGCTCTTAAAGACTCTGTGGGCTTCCCATGAGTCTGATATTCCCAAGCCACACCTGTATACTCGTTCTGAGGCAGACCTCCTGCTCTTGGCCATGTCAGTCTCCTCTGGGTCAGTGCCCTCCTGGTTGGCTGGGTTTTATTTTCCAACGTCGTAAGTCCCAGGCCTTCTATATTCACTCTGAATTCTGCTTGCAAACTCACGGTTTCTCCTGGCTCACCTCTCTTTTGCAGTATCTTTTTCTATTCAGCAAAAACATTCCACTGACCCTCAGCATTCCACACAGAGATGTGCTTGCCCAGACCCACAAGTTTATTAAATACATTTTCTATTTTCCCAGTTGCAACGTGTGACATCGTCCCCCCATTGTTCCTCCGCTACATAACATGTGTCACCTGTTTTCTGACCTCAAATAAGAATCTCCTCAGTGGTTTCCCAGCCTCTGCCATTCCCCCAGACTTTGCTGACAGCCTCCTCTTTGCTTTTCCAGACTCAGCCTGCCCGGTCCCAAAGATGACACCATATTCTTGCAGTTTTTATTAGGCTGGTACCTCACTTCCAGTGACAATTTCTCTACCTATTGTCTAGTATTGCAGCATAACACACCATCCCAACATTTAGTACTATAAAGCAACCAGTGTATCTTTGCTCAAGATTTTGACATTTGGTCTGGGCTCAGCTGGGGGGTTCTTCTATTAGTCTTGTCTGGGGTTACTCATGTGGTTGCATCTATCCAGAGGGTCTACTCAGGTTGGTCAAAGATGGCCTCACTCTCACATCTGCTAGTTAGCTGGGGCTGTTCATGGGTTCTCCAGCAGGAGAGCCTGGGCTTCTTATAGGGACAGCAATATTCCAAGACAGTACAAGTGGAAGCTACAAGGCCTTTTGAGGTCTTATCTGGAAATTTCACAAGTTCACTTTCACTGTATCCTATTGGCCCAATCAACGCATCAATCCAAGGGATGGAGAAAGAATTTGGGCGCCATTTTTACCTGACCACATCTTGGAAAAGAAATTATTTCTTAATAAATATAATTTGTCACCCAAGACAAGAACTTTCAAATCATGAAGTCCATGAAAGTCAATAATTTTAAGCAAGTGCTTGTAATAAATGTTACTACTACAGAGACTTAGGAGGGGGTACAGGAGACCCCTCAGGAGAGGAAGGGGTGAGGTGTGAGAGAGGCCAGGGCACTGATACGGGAAGTTCTGATATATTAAAACCCAGATTTTGAAATATTAAAACCAACTCTATTCTAACTTTATAAAATCAAAAGTCTAATTTGTTCAGGATTTGGGAATGCAGAGGTGTGTACATTATTGGTTTACGCAGGCACTTTTTCACCCAACAGGCATTTGTTAAACATAGAAACAAAACATTAGTTCAAGGGGCGCCTGGGTGGCTCAGTCGTTAAGCGTCTGCCTTCGGCTCAGGTCATGATCCCAGGGTCCTGGGATCGAGTCCCACATTGGGTTCCTTGCTCAGAGGGGATTCTGCTTCTCCCTCTCCCACTCCCCCTGCTCGTGTTCCCTCTCTCACTATCTCTCTCTGTCAAATAAATAAATAAAATCTTTAAAAAAAACAAAACATTCTTTCAAGACCCCAAACCAGGGCTCACGCTTGTATAATGTACTTGGTAATTCAGGACATCATCCAGAAACCACCCGGATTTGTGTTTGTGTGTGACCAACACCATGAAATGTGAAATAGCAGCATGTATTGTGACCCAGGTAAAGTCACACCACCTCCCTGGGACTGGTCACCATGCAGCTGTGAGATTCTGTGATGCTGGAGAATGGACCTTCGGTTTTTGGTTTCAGCTTCTGTGACACCATCTGCCAACTCTCCATCTCCACCAGTTGTGCTGCTGGGAGCCTGTCCCAAAGCCCGGATTCGCTGGACTCCCAGGAGCTGATCCTTGCCTGGTTCCTTGCCTGGTTCCTTGTTTGCTTTCATTGTGAGCGTAGCTTTGGGCTGCTTGCACGGCTGGCAATGGGAAAGCTGAGCCCTGGCCTTTAAGAGCTCAATGCTCAGGAAAGTTCCTGAGGGGCAGAGCTGGGGGTGAACACAAGATCACAGAGATATCATGGTGAGTCTCTTTCTTGTTTTCTTCTGCTCATCCCTTACCCCTTCTCTGCATGGCAGCTATCATCCATCCATCCTTCCTTCCTTCCATCCATCCATCCATCCATCAATATCCATCTATCTGTGTATCTGTCATAGCTCCCTCCCTCCCTCTCTGTTTATCTGTTTATTCCCTGCCTGAGACAACTTACCATAAAAATGCCTAATACAATAATGGCAAAAAGTAAATGAGTCAGAAACCATAAGAGAGGAAACTGAAACAAACAAAAGTAGAAAATCAGAGATTCTGAGTTTTCAGTGTTAGGCAGGGAGCTTTCCATCAGGACAAGAATATGAGGCCCCGCCCCTGGTGGGCAGGGCCTTGTGGAGGCCCCTCCACACTCAAGGATGGGACCAAGGAGGAGAAAGAGTGTTCGTGGGCCAGCAGCTCAGCCTCCTGAGAGCTGGCCTGCCCCACTCATGCTGGCGTGGGGGAGGCTGAGTCCTTCAGCCCGTCCTCGCTACCCCAAGCTCTGCATTATAACTGCACACAGGTGAGCTGCAATGCTCTGCATCTTCACCAGCTCCCGGGAGGGGCCCTATTGAAAGTCAGCGAGTACACATGAAGACTCAGGATGGACCCTGCAATCACTCTGGTCCCCGGCTCTGAGGCTTCTTGCCACAGCTTCTCAGTATCTGGGATGGGACGCCGGTGCTTGAGAGGACACCAGGCTAGCTTGGCGTCAGTTATAAGTAAAAGAGGGGAGACTCTGCCTCATGGTCCTGTGCGCACCACTTGGACGCACAGCCCTGGCAGTCTGAGGCGAAAACTGCCCTGTGTCATACTGTTTGGGACAGTTCGTGGCTTCCCACCAGACTAAAGCTCCTAAGCGACGGAAACTATGTCCTTTCCTCTCTGTATCCACAATATCCAGCATGTCTGACATATGGCAAGGGAGCAATTAGTTTTGGAAGAAAGGTGCATATTTGAGGTGGAAGGAACTACCAGGGAAGCCTGTGGCTGTGTTAGAACCCGCCTGAGCCCTCCAGCCCCTCGCTGGGCAGTCTGGGAGAAGGGAGATAGGTCACAGCACTGACAAGACAAGGCGGAGTCCTGGATTCCTTGAGACGTCAGCAACCACGGCCACTGTCCACCATGAACTTTCATAAAGATATTCAGTGATGTCAAATGTACACAAAGTTCAAAAGAGAAAATTCTAATAAAAGCGTACGTCACCTATTCAGGAAAATGTGTGGCAGTTGACTTCAACCTTCAGCCTCTCGACACAGGGCAGGAGTGAGCATGACCTTTCTTACTCTTCTAGAGCAGTGTGAGGAAAATGCTGGACAACGCAGACCACTCTGGTTACTCTAGTTTAATCTGTTTGTGGATTTACCCAGACCCTGTGTGTTTCTGATATGTGAGCTCAGGGTTCCTTTATCCTTCCCCGCATGGCGTAAATGTGGGAAGTGTGAGTGATTAAGGTCCAGGAAGCAAACTAGTCAGTGACTCACTGACCTCAGGTTTCTGATGGGAAACAAAGCCTGCTTAGTTTAGTGCTACCATCTACCATCCTCAGGTCGCCAGATAATCCTTTCCTGGTGAAGGCTGCCAAGTAAAAGGCAAAGTACTTGTGGGCACCAGCTATGAGCAAATGAAGATGTTGAGTGCTCTGGTCGCTTCCCTCAAGAATGTACATATACTTGGGAATAAGGCAGTCACATTTGTCACATTTTTAAAAAATTTTAATTCCAGCGTGGTTGACATACAGTGGTTATATTAGTTTCAGGTGTATAATATAGTGATTCAAAAATTTATAGATTACTCAGTGCTCATCATGATAACTGTGCTCTTAATTCCCCTCACCTATTTCACCCATCCCCCACCCACCTCCCCTCTGATAGCATTTTGTTTGTTTTCTAGAGTTAAGAGTCTATTTTTTTGGTTGTCTCTTTTCTTTGTTGATTTATTTCTTAAATTCCACATATGAGTGAAATCATATGGTATTTGTCTGTCTCTGACTTATTTTGCTTAACATTATACCCTCTAGATCCATCCACACTATTGCAAAGGCAAGATTTCATTCTTTTTTATGGTTGAATAATATTCCATTACACACACACACACACACACCCCTACACGCACACACACACATAATATATCCATTGTGCATATATACACATTCCAACCAATAGTGCACTAGGGTTCCTTTTTCTCCACATCCTCATCAACACGTGTTGTTTCTTTTATTTTTTATTTTAATCATGCTGTCAGGTGTGAGGTGATATCTCATTGTGGTTTGATTTGCATTTCCCTGATGATGAGTAATGTTGAGCATCTTTTCATGTGTCTGTTGGCCATCAGTATTTCTTCTTTGGAGAAAAATGTATTCATGTCTTCTGGCCATTTCTTTCTTTCTTTTTTTTTAAGATTTTATTTATTTACTTTAGAGAGAGAGAGAGCACAAGTGGGGGGAGGAGCAGAGGGAGAGGGACAAGCAGAGTTCAGAGACAGAGGTGGGGCTTCATCTCACAATCCTGAGATCATGACCTGAGCCAAAATCAAGAGTTGGATGCTTAACCAACTGAGCCATCCAGGCACCCTTTTCTGCCCATTTCTTAACTGGATTATTTTTTGGGTATTGAGTTTTATAAGTTCTTTATATATTTTGCATACTAATCCTTTATTGGATATGTCATTTGCAAATATATTCTCCCATTCCATACATTGCCTTTCAGTTTTGTTGATTGTTTCTTTTGCTGTTCAGATGCCTTTTTTTTTTTTTTTTTTGACAGAGAAAGACACAGTGAGAGATGGAACACAAGTAGGGGGAGTGGGTTCCCAATAGTTTAATTTTGTTTTTGTTTCCCTTGCCTTGGAAGACATATCTAGAAAAATGTTGTTATGGCTGAAGTCAGAGGCATTACTGCCTGTGCTCTCTTCTAGGATTTTTATGGTTTCAGGTCTCACATTTAGGTCTTTAATCCAACTTGAGTGTATTTTTGTGTAAGGTGTAAGAGAGTAGTCCAGTTTCATTCTTTTTCATGTTGCTGTCCAGTTTTCTCAACACCATTTGTTGAAGAAACTTTTTCCCATTACTCATTCTTTTGTGCTTTATCACATATTAATTGACCATAAAATTGTGGGTTTACTTTTTGGCTCTCTATTCTGGTCCATTGATCTATGTGTCTATTTTTGTGCCAGTACCATACTGTTTTGATTATAACCACTTTGTAATATAACTTGAAATCTGGGATTGTGATTCCTCCAGTTTTGTTTTTCTTTTTCAAGATTGCTTTTGCTATGAGGGGTTTTTTGTGATTTCATACAAATTTTAGGATTGTTTGTTCTAGTTCTGTGAAAAATGCTGTTGGTATTTTGATAGGGCTTGCATTAAATGTATACATTGCTTTGGGTAATATGGACATTTTAACAATATATGTTCCTCCAATCCATGAATATGTAATGTCTTTCCATTTCTTTGTGTCATCTGCAGTTTCTTTCCTCAAAGTTTTATTGTTTTCAGAGTACAGGTCTTTCACCTCCTTGGTTAAGTTTATTCCTAGGTATTTTATTATCTTTCATGCAATTGTAGATGGGATTGTTTTCTTAATTTCTCTTTCTGCTGCTTTGTTATTATTATATAGAAATGCAGCAGATTTCTGCACATTGATTTTGTACCTTGCAACCTGACTGAATTTATTTATCAGTTCTAGTAGTTTTTTGGTGGAGTCTTTAGGGTTTCCTATATATAGTATCATGTCATTTGCAAAAAGTGAAAGTTTCACTTTTTCCTTACTAATGTGGAGGCCTTTTATTCCCTTTTCTTGTCTAATTGCTGTTGCTAGGACTTCCAGTACTATGTTGAATAAAAGTGGTGAGAGTAGACATCCTTATCTTGTTCCTGACTTTAGGGAAAAAAGCTCAGTTTTCCCCCATTGAGTGTGATGTTTTCTGTGGGTTTTTCATATATGGCCTTTATGATGTTGAGGTATGTTCCCTCTAAACCTGCTTTGTAGAGGGTTTTTATCATGAATGGATGTTATACTTTGTCAAATGCTTTTCCTGCATCTGTTGAAATGATTATATGGTTTTTATCCTTTTTCTTATTGATGTGATGTATCATGCTGATTAATTTGCAAATACTGAACCACACTTGCATCCAGAGAATAAATCCCACTTGATAGTGGTGAATGATTTTTTTAATGTATTGTTAGATTCAGTTTGCTAATATTTTGCTGAGGATTTTGTATCTATGTTACCCAGAGATATTAGCCTGTAGTTCTCCTTTTTTGTGGTGTCTTTATCTGCTCTTGATATCAGAGTAATGCTGGCCTTATAGAATGAATTTGGAAGATTTCTTTCCTCTTCTATTTTTTGGAATAGTTTGAGAAAAATAGGTATTAACTCTTCTTTAAATGTTTGGGGAGTTTTTTTATTACTGATTCAGTTTCATTGCTGGTAATCAGTCTGTTCACACTTTCTATTTCTTCCCAATTCATCTTGGGAGGTTATGTTTCTAGAAATTGATACATTTTTTCTAGGTTGTCCAATTTATTGACATATAATTTTTCATAATATTCATATGCAACCCTTTGTATTTCTGTGGTGTTGGTTGTTATTTCTCCTCTTTCATTTCTGATTTTGTTTGAATCCTCTCTCTCTCTGTTTTTGTTTTCTTTTGTTGTTGTTGCTGCTGTTTTTGATGAGTCTGGCTAAAAGTTTTTCCATTTTGTTTATTTTTTCAAAGAACCAGCTCCTGGTTTCATTGATCTATTCTCTTGTTTTTTGTTTTGTTTTGTTTTGTTTGTCTTTTTTAGTTTCTATGTCATTTATTTCTGCTCTAATCTTTATTATTTCTTTCCTTCTGCTGTTTTGGAGTTTTGTTTGTTCATTTTCTAGCTCCTTTAGGTGTATAGTTAGATTGTTTACTTGAGATTTTTCTTCTTCTTGAGGTAGGTCTGTTTTGCTATAAACTTACCTTTTAGAACAATTTTGCCACATCCCCAAGATTTTGGACAATTGTGTTTTCATTTTCATTTGTCTCCATGTATTCTTTTATTTCCTCTGATTTCTTAGTTAACCCATTCATTGTTTAGTAGCATGCTATTTAATCTCCATGTATTTGTGCTCTTTCCAGATTTTTTCTTGTGGTTGATTTCTAGTTTCATAGCATTGTGGTCAGAAAATATGCCTGGTATAACTTCGATCTTCTTGAATTTGTCAAGACTTGTTTTGTGGCCTAATATGTAATCTATTCTAGGGAATAGTCCATGTGCACTTAAAAAGAATGAGTATTCTGCTGTTTTGGGGTGGAATGTTCTGAATATATCTGTTAAATCCATCTGGTCCAATGTTTCCTTCTTGATTTTCTGTTTGGATGATCTGACCAGTGATACAAGTGGTGTGTTAAAGTCCCTAACTATTACTGTATTACTATCGATTTTATTTGTTATTAACCATTTTATGTATTTGGGTGTCCCCATGTTAGTTGCATACAATTTACAATGGTTATGTCTTTAAAGCAGTCACATTTAACAAGTAAGGGGATCTGCAGGCAATGTTCCTTGGGGTCATGAGCCTTGACCAATGTCAGGTAGCTCCTCCAAAAAAAGCCAGACGTCCAGAGAGATGGTGAGAAAGCTTCATGGTGTCAGTGGTGGAATTGCAACTGGGCCATGAGAGATGGAAAAGACTTAATTGAGGGTGTCAGGTAGGAGAACTTTGGGGAGAAGAGGTGGCAGGAAGTGAGACCAGGGAGAGAGATTTTCAGATTGAAATATGTAGTTGGAGAGGAAAGAAGACTGATATTGAGTGATGGATCTTCCACTCTGAGCCAAGGTTTTTCCATTTGTTCTAGTTATCTGTTGTTATGTAACTTAATGACTTATAACAAACCTATTTATTATCTATCACTATTTTGTGGGTTGGCTGGGCTCAGATGAGTGGATCTCCTGCTGCATGTGTTGCTGGCTGTGACTGCAGATATCTGGAGGCTCCCCTGGTGTTGGGGGTCCATGGTGGCTCATTCACATGGCCAAGGTTGACAGTGACTATTGGTTGGGAGCTCAGCCAGAGTTGCAGCCCCTGGGTTCTCAGCTCTCCTCCACATGGCCTCTTCACACATGTGGGCTCTCACAGCAGGTGTGCTGGGTTCCAAGAACAATTCCAAGTATACAAAAGTGGAAACTGCAAATCTATTGAGGCCAAGCTCAGAAATTACAGTGTCATGTCCACTTTATCACATTGACCAATGTGAATAATGGGGCTGGACCAGATTCATGGGAAGGAGAATGGCAATAAATTTGAAGCTTCTTTAATCTACCACAATTACCCTTCCTAAAAACCTGGTAAAGTAGGTTATGTATTCATTCACGTATTAGCTATCTATCTATTGAGCCCCTACTAGGTGCCCATCACTATGCTAGCTGTGCGGAAAGCAGTGGTTAGCAAGGAGCTACGTAGAATCTGCTGCAAGGAGTTTATAGTCCAGGGGAGGAAGAGGACCTTGGTCAATGAATGCATGTGAAGTTATAATCTGAGATAGTGCTCTAAGGGGAAGAAACACTTCCAGGAGAATTCATAATAGATAATCCTGGCCCAGACTAGGGTGGGATGAGGGAAAATGGATGGTCAAAAAGGGATTGATACTTGAGCTATCATCTTCATTTGATCAGTGAAGAGTTTAAACTCAGAGAGGTTAAGTAACTTATCCAAGGTCACCTAGCCTGTAAGTGGTAAATTGACTTCCCTTGAATTAAAGCCAGGTTTGTCTGGCTCCAGAGCCCCTGTTCTTTCTCCTATACCACACTGTGTAATGGGATAATGGGGAGGAGGAGAAGAGAGCTGAGCCAGTGCGAAGTCAAGGTGGAGGGAAGCAGAGTGTTCTTCAAGTGGGGTCTGCAAATTTATATGGGGGGAATACAAGTTCTATGAGAAAATGTTTTTTTGCTGTTTTAAGTATTTTTATTTATTTTAATTATATAAATAATTAACAAATACATTCTCATTGTAAAAAAAAAAAAAAAACTGAAAATATTACAGATAAAGCCAAAGTCTCTTTTAATCATTGGTTAATCCCATTCTGCTCCCAAGAGGTAACCACTGTTAGGAAATTGTGTGCATTGTCCTAGGTCTTTTCTTTATGGTACACACACACACACACACACATACACCTTCCTGTATATTCCCAGACTTCTACAGATGAGTTTGAGTTTTTGGGGTTTTTTGAAAGATTTTAATTATTTATCTATTTGTCAGAGAGAGTGAGGATGCACAAGCAGGGGGTGGGGGGGCAGAGGCAGAGGGAGAAGCAGGCTCCCCGCTAAGCAAGGAGCCCAATGCAGGTCTCAATCCCAGGGTCCTGGGATCATGACCTGAGCCAAAGGCAGACGCTTAACCGACTGAGCCACCCAGGTGCCCCAAGTCTGAGTTTTTAAAAACATAAATGGAGTGTACCATATTTTTCTGTATTGACTTTATCTCTTAAAAAGATATCTTGGAGAGTTTTCTGTGTTTGTATAGAAATTGACATCATTCTTCTATGAGAATTTTTAATTTTGTGCTTTTGTTTCCCTGATAATAAAAAACATCTTACCAGTGTTAAAAAGAGAACTTTTTCCCTTGGGATAATAATTAGCAGTTGAAAGACATTTTTATAGAATAAGACTTCAGAATAGGCTAAAAGTCTATAGTCTATAAAGAGTAGAGAATAAGGCACATTCTTGAGACCATAAGTGCAGGGGGTTTTTCCTTTAAAAGGGGCCCATTATAATTCAGGACATGCTGACTCAGTAGGAAAAGTGCCTCCTCAGCAGAGAGGCCAGAGACAGGATGTGAAATCTGTGGTGAAGCCTCTGTCCTGTGGGGCTTCTTGCCTCCATCCATAAGCTGAGAAGGACGGGCCAGCAGCATGGGCATCACCGGGAGCATGCCGACTCTCAGGTCCCATCCCTGACCTACTGAAGCAGAATCTGCATTTTTAACAGGATCCCCAGGGGATTTGAGTGCACTTTGAGATTGAGAAGCCCTGATCTCGAGGGCTTCTCAAGCACTTTCCAATGGAAATTTTTAGCGTGCCCAACCGGTGGGAAGCCAAAAACGCATTTTGGGAGCTCTCTCTATGTGGTACCAACAGAGGGGGTTTCCCCTGACGGCCAGGGCTTCCCCAGGGCTTCTTCACTCCAGGGGCTGCTATTTCAGGGGCTCTCCCTTCTGCTGTGTCGCCAGAGGAAATGAGCCAGGGGCAAAAGTACCTGTGTCCTGTGGGGTCCCGCGCGGCAGTGGAGGGCAGGTAACCCCTGGAGAAGTGGGGAAGACAGACAGACAGCTCTGGCCTCGCCCACTCTGCACAGAGTGGGGGGCTATCACACAACCCTGGGGTCCAATCTGCTCAGCAGGTCTTCCGTTCCTACACACCTGGTTTCTGGAAGTTGTCACGTGATGTAAGGTGGAAGCTGATCTATCCTTCCATCTAAATACAAGCAAATTCAAATACACATCCTTCTTCCTCCTTGTCTTACACCACGTGCGCCATTCTATAGCTTCACCTGCTGACTTGATGACCTCCGCATCAGTGCCCCACGAAATGGTGTATTCCTTTTTCCGGCCACATGGTATCCACTACGTTTGTGCCACTAGTTTAACTAGCTTATTTAACTAGTCCCCCACTGGATCCTTGTGTTATTTCCAACACAGCTAAGTTTTAATTTTTTTTTTAAGATTTTATTTATTTATTAGAGAGAGAAAGAGAGAGAGCACACAAGCAGGGGGAGCAGTAGGCAGAGGGAGAAGCAGGTTCCCCGCTGAGCAGGGAGCCCCATGTGGGGCTCCATCCCAGGACCCCGACATCATGACCTGAGCTGAAGGCAGACACTTAACCGACAGGTGCCCCAGTTTTAATGTTTAATATTCACTTGCTGATGGACGGAGCAAGGGAGCTAACATTGGAATGCCTGCTATAGGCAAGGGACTTCTCTTTAACCTTCACGGCATACGTTGAAGTCCTAACCCCCAGTGTGATAGTATTTGGAGATGGGCACTTTGGGAAGGACAGTAGTCCGCCCTGATCTGCAGGACATCTGTTCCAAGACCCCCAGCAGATGCCTAAAACTGCAGATGGTACTGAACCCTATATATACACTATGTTTTTTCCTATCTATACACACCTATGATAAAGTCTAATTTACAAATTAGGCACAATGAGGGATTAACAACAATAACTAATAAAAAGTAGAACAATTTGGGGCTCAGCCTCAGGGAGGATTTCTGGGGCCTTGTCTACATGTCCCGGTGCAGTGTTCTGGAATCCGGTTTGGAACAGGTGCACTGATGGTCTAAGTGATGGGGACACTTGTGTCCCTGTGGCCATGCTGTGCAGCTTAGAGAGCGTGAAGGCGCTCTCTGTGATGCTACAGAATATTCCTCCCCTGCACTCCCCCCACGCCCACCCCCCACCCCCCACCAGAGTTTCCCTGCCAAGCAGACCTGAGAAGGAACCATTTTTCTGTAGGCTGAGCACAGTCTCGCATTGCAGACAGAGCATCTGATTCCTTCCAGCCACATCTGCCCGGGGAGTCACGCCCAGCTCGACACGTTCTTCCCTGCTTAGTCACCAGTGCCTGCACACCCACTTGGCACATCTGGAGCCTCCAGGACCCAGACACGGAAAATCATCTGCAGACCACTTGGGCTCCTCAGGCAACTGACCCATGAGCCACAGATTTGGTAAAAACAAACAAGCGCTATAGCAAGCAACTAGGGGCAAGCATGAGCACACGCACACACAAACACACAATGCACACCCCACCCCCCAAACATTTCACAAATCCCTTCTGGCCGGTCCAGATAGCACGACACTGCTCCTTCCAGAGCGGCCTGGACGGGCCTCCTCAAGGCACTGCCAATCCTGCTAAGGGTTCTGTTTCTTTCTCATGACTGTACCAAATTCTCTCACCTTGGGAGCTGTGTTTTGACTTTGCAGCCCTAATAGGCGATCAGTATCTTCTCGGAACACTATTAAAATGTGTCAAGCATGTGGCTCGATCCTGCTGTTACTGCTCACTCACAGACTCCTCTGACTCAGAATTTAGGACTGAAAGGCCCCAGGGGTGGCATGATCCTCCTTTTAACATAAAGAAAACTGGGTCCCATAGTGCCAAGTGCCACTTTATTCATTCCTTTAAAATAGTGGATCCTACCCTCTGACACAGAAAGGCAATGTTAATAAAACCTGACCGAGCCGATCTACACTCATCATGTGAAACTACCTCACCGTTTCGGGAATTCCTAGACTCAGGCCACCCTCCTCTAGGCCCCTCTTGCTACTGTCTGCAATCCGTCTCCTCCTGCCCACCTAGGATCCTTCTTGCTGCTCTTTTACTGATCTCGACTTAGGCAGAGCTGCCGTTTCCAGACTCCTGTTATTGTAGAACCATTGAGTCACTCCAACTTCATCAGGATTTTGGCAAACTAAGGATATTCTTTATGGTAATGTCTTCCTCTAAGAAAGACCTGCTCTCACAAAAATGCATCTGAGTGAGAAAGACATTCCGGTATTTTCTTTTTTTTTTTATTTTTGAAGATTTTATTTATTTATTTGTCAGAGAGAGAGAGAGAGAAAGCAGCAGAGGGAGAGGAAGAAGCAGACTCCCTGCTGAGCAAGGAGCCCGATGAAGGGCTCGATCCCAGGACCCCAGGATCATGACCCAAGCAAATGCTTAACCAACTGAGCCACCCAGGCATCCCTCAAATATTTTCTTTCTTATGAAAATGTGTCCTGGCGTGGGTGGGGGGTGGGGAATAGGGGGAGGTGAGGGAGGGAGCAGCACCTGTGGGGTGAAATAGGAAGGGCGGGAGGAAGGGTCTTCCCTACCAAAGCCCTACAGAGCTCCAAACCTTGCTAGTAAAATGTGGATAGGAAGTCCCGAGCTTGATCATGTTTAAAGGTCTGTGAGAAAGTAATTGTTGGGAGAGCACGGTATCACTAGTGAGGGATTAACCCTTCAAGCAAATCCACAAATGTGTACGTAATCCATCTGGACCTTAGCAGCTGTGTCACATAGGGTATTAGTTGCTATCTGTCTCAATTTCATCACCTGTAAAATGGGGGTGTCTGTCTCATAGGGTTATTGAGAAGATTGCACGGACTTGTATAGGTAACCCACTTAGAACAGTGACTGGCACATAATTAGAGTTACATTTACTGTTACTATTATTTATAGCGAAACTCTATGCCTCAGCTCCTCTGTCCCTGGAGCCCTCCTGAGTCTAAGGAGGGGCTCCGAAGCCCCGGTGCAGTGGGATTTCCCTTGGGGGGGTGAGGGCTGAGGGCCGGAACTCTTGGCCTTCGGGGAGGCTGCAGTGGGACAGACTGAAGGCTGCCCCACCAACAGCCATTGGTCAGCCTCGTCCCCAGGGCAGACTCCACCTGCACTCCCAGGGGTTTGGGATAAACTCTTGAACAAGACACTCCACGGCAGAAGGGGGTTGCCGGGTGTGAGCACAGGGTACATCTGGGATAAGTGGGGGCAAGCGGGGGCCCCTGAAATGGGACATGATAGGCAAGGACTGCCTCCTGCACATTTTGCCAAGGGGAGTCCTGTCCCTGCTTTACAAAACCCCACTATTAAAATGTTGATTTTAGGTTAGAGGTCTTGTCCCACACATCAGTGACAAAGTTCTTTCTATGGGGTGGACTTTGCTGCAGACTGATCCCCCCAAGGCCAATCCAGAACTACTCGAAACAAAGGCCAAGGCTTTTGGGTTCTCTGAGTCTCTCGTATTGCCCTTACCTTCTCCCTGTGGTGCCTTTCGAGTTAAAGAGCGTTAAGGAGACAGGCAGGGAAAGAGGGAAGGTGCCAACTGGCTTCCTCGGGCGGGCAAAGGGCCCTCTGTGGCGCTCCCTGCCTGTGGAGGGACTGGCCGCCCAGAACCAGAACCCAGAGGGGATTCGGGTGAGGAGGAGCTCCTGGCCCGGGCAGGGCAAGATGCTTGGAAGGCAGAAGGTGTTGGCCAGGAGCACGCCCCCTGGTTCGGGCCCTTAGGCCCATTTCCCAGTCAGTCAGGCGGGAGCCACTCACACTTACGGGGCCTCCTCAACCACCTTCTCAGCATCCCAGGTCCTGTCTTCACAGCTTGTTCCTTCTCACTTCCCAGTTTTCTTCTGGGCACTACCTTAGGCAGGAGCTTAGACTTCACATTGGTAGTTACTGTTCTCTTCACTGTTATCTTAGGTGGTTTACAAAGTTGAGCACCACATGATTATTTGTATGTATTTATATGGGTTCTGACTAATACTTTATATTTTTTACACACACACACACACACACACTTCTGCTCTATAAATCTGCACACACAGCAATTCATACTTATAAACATGATTTCTGGGACATTCAGGAAATGGAATTGGAGTCATTTCAAGGTGTTTTGAGCAATAAAGGGTGAGGCCCCTGAGGTAAGGATTTTCCTCAAAACTCCTCCCTGAGACATTACATGTCACCACACAAGTATTTACTGAACACCTACTATGTACCACTCACCATTCTGAGTCCTGGCAATACTGTGGTGAACAGACAGACATCGTCCCCAATTTCATAGAATGCAGCTTTATTCCAAATGAAGGGGCATTTCCAATATTATGGGAGCTGGTGTCCTACCTTTCTCATGCACCTGCTCCCAGCACTGTTGCTTGTTGTTTGATGCAGGTATTGATAGATATCAGTGATTAATAGCCACAAGTTAAAAATACATGGAGGACATTAGGAGAAGGAAGGGAAAAATGAAGGGGGGGAAATCGGAGGGGGAGATGAACCATGAGAGACGATGGACACTGAGAAACAAACCGAGGGTTCTAGCGGGGAGGGGGGTGGGAGGATGGGTTAGCCTGGTGGTGGGTATTAAAGAGGGCACGTTCTGCATGGAGCACTGGGTGTTATGCGCAAACAATGCATCATGGAACACTACATCAAAAACTAACGATGCAATGTATGGTGACTAACCTAACATAATAAAATAAAATAAAGTTTAAAAAAATACATCTTTCTCATTTCCTGTTACCTCGGTTCTTATCCATTTCCAAAGTAAAACCTGACTTGCGTTTGAGCAACCATCCATCATCATGATGATGACTCAGATGTCAGTCTTGGGGCTAAAGCCAAAATGATAATTACATGGGAGATGTTATAGATTGAATCGTGTGTCCCCGTAAGGTATGCTGAAGTCCTAACCAATATGGAAGGATTGTTTTAGATCGGGGCTTTTCAGCTTTGGTACTATTGACTTTCTGGCCTCCATGCGTGGTTGTGGGGGGGCTGTCCTGTGCTCGGTAGGATGTTTGGCAGCCTCCCTGCCCTCCACCCACCAGATGCCACCCACTAAATCCCTCCCCACTCCTGATGCCCCAAAATGTCTCCAGATAGTGCCAACCATCCCTGAGGGGAAAAATGATTAGATAATCAATCAGGAGGTTGACACTTGATGTGTGTTTATAATAAAATTTTCACAGAAATTGTGAAAAGTTGGCTTAACCAGGACAAGGAAAGCAAAGTCATCGTGGGTTCCATTGTGTCCTCCCAAAAGATAGGCTACAGCCCTAATCCGGGTACGTGTGAGTGTGAACTTATTTGGAAATAAGGTCATGGCAGCTGTCATTAAGATGAGGTTATACTGAAGTAGGGAGAGCCTCTCATCCAATATGACCGATGCCCTTCCAAATGAATACACGCATCTGGGAGGAGACAGCCCCGTGCTGAAACAGCTCACCTGAGGGCTGAAACTCAGATGTGTGAAACTCCTAGGTGACTCATCCCAGGTAGTGATGGCACAAAGCCCGGGAGGCTTAATGATTCACGGCCGAGATGAGCAGTTCCTGCAGGCCTGGGTTCCATGCCCTGGCGCTGAGTTGTAATGAGAGTGTGATAGTGAATCCAGAAAATTCTGCCCCTCCTTCCCCACCATGCCAAGTGGTTGTAGGAGTTATGTAAGTAAATACCCCATAAACATACAAAGAAATCAGCCTTATATAATATATAGGGACACACATACCCAAGATGTAAATATGAAGCTATAATACTGACATATCAGCAAAGGAGCAAATGTGTGGAATTTCTCTACGTGAGATATTTCTCTAAAAAGGTTGTCTGGTGAGGCTATGCACTTAGCCTATGGACTGTTCAGAGCAACACTGGAGCCCCCTCCTTCTGAAACTGCTTTTAGAAGCAGTTTATGGAACTTTCAGAAAGTTTGGTCATAATACTCATATAACGTTCTTCAGCTTCCCTGTCTCCTCATTCCAGAGACATAGCGCCATGTGAGTTTCAATTACTTAAAAATAAAATCTACTGGTGATTTGCCGTCCTTGAGGATAATCAAAAGAATATGCCACGAAGTGCATGTCAAGAGTGCTAAAAATGGGGGCGCGTGGGTGGCTCATTCGTTAAGCATCCGATTCTTGGTTTCATTTCAGGTCATGATCTCCTGGATGTGAGATTGAGCCTGGTGTCAGGCTTCATGCTCAGTGTGGAGTCTGCTTCAGATTCTCTCTTCCTCTCCCTGCTCATGCTCTCTCTCTCAAAATAAAATCTTAAAAAAAAAAAAAAAAGAGTACTAAAACTGTTCATAACTTTTCACCAGATATACCAAAGGGAATATTACAGGTCTGTATAAGGGTACTGATGCAGCAGAGGATTATTTATTATCAGAAAAGAACGAGAGGCACCTGGGTGGTTCAGTTTGTTAGGAGTCCGACTCTTGATCTCAGCTCAGGTCTTGATCTCAGGGTCGTGAGTTCCGGCTCTGCTTTGGGCTCCACGAGGGGCATGGAGCCTACTTTAAAAAAAAAAATGAATGCAAACTGTTGAGTGAGACTTCTGGTGCATCCATATGATGAAACACTCCTAAGGTATCAAAATTTAAGTTTTAGAAAAAGACTATAAAACCCGGACAGTGTAATCCTAGTTCTATTATAACAAATACCAAAGGGATATGCCTCAGTACTCTGAGTGACTCTAATGTTTTTCTTTGGGTGTTTTGTATTTTCCAAGTTTTCTGCAATGAATATATATTCTGTTGTAATTAAAAGGAGGTTTACTGAGGTATACACACAAAAAATTAACCCATTTTAAGTGTGCAGTTCTATGAGTTTTGATAGATGTAGACAGTAATGTAATCACCTCCACTGTCAAGATCTAGAATGTTTCTCTCACCCCCAAAATTTCCCTTATGCCTCTTTGTAGTCAACCCCCTACCCCTATCTCAGCCCCTGGAAACCACTGCTCCATTTTCTGTTGTAATTTTGCCTTTTCTAGAATGTCACAAGAATGGAATTATATAGAATACGGTCTTTTGGGATGTGGCTTTTTTTCTCTTAGCATGTTTTTGAGATTCATCCATTAGCTTCCATACTCCACATGAGATAATGAAACATCTTTAACCCTTAAGCTGCTGTCAGGTGGATTTTCCATTCCTCGCAATTTGGCAGCACTCTTAACTGATATAATGATGGACATCACTTTTGAAATTCTACTCATTCTTCGAGATCCTCAAAATAATTTCCTCCAAGGTGCCTTTCAAGATAGCTCTGCCCCCATGCAATTATGATTTGTTGAATCTTTGTGGTATATTATGGCTCCAATAAGGCACTCAGATTATTCTTTGTAATATAGTTAATTGCATCCTCATCTAATCCATCCTAATACACCCAATCAATGAAATATTAGGCTTCTTAAAGCCAAGCACTATCTTATTCCCCTACAATGCACATCATCATTTGCCAATCTTATTTGTGTTCCCATTGCTTTTCCAGAGTGTTGCCCTCTCTGCTCTGGCCATTCCGGTCCCTTCCCTGTCCTATACATGTGCCGTGCTCACTCCCACTCGTGTCCCTACAGGCTACAACAGGCCATAGGATTTCCAGGCCTCCCAGATGGTGTGCTGGTAATGAGTAAGATTCCAGGTGTCTGAGTCTGTGGATGGTCTCTGCCTAGCATGAGAGGCTGGATTGAAAATCCTTCTCAGAAGAGGGAGCTCAATTGAATTGAGAATTGTGAATTCTAATGTCTACCCGTGGCCTCTCCAAACTTTGTGTTTGGTCTGGACCCCTTTAAGAAAATAGACAATTCAAACCATGTCATGTGTATGCATTGTATGTGAAATTAGGTCTTGTGTCACCCCCAGGCTCCAAACAAATCTAGTTATTTTGCAGGACTTCTCAGAACCTTTGAAAAACCATGTGCTTTTTAAAATCCACAGAAGGATATAATGCTTAGTATTTCCCCAATGTATTTAACCACAGACTCTGCTCCATGGAAAAAACATTTATTTTGATGACTTCCTATTCAGTTTTCCCTCCTTTCCCCTATGATCCTCTGTGCTGTTTCTTATATTCCACATATGAGTGAAGTCATCAGAGACGGAGAAAAACCATGAGAGACTCTTAACTCTAGGAAACAAACTGAGGGTTGCTGGAGGGGAGGTGGGTGAAGCGATGGGGTTACTAGGTGATGAGCGTTAAGGAGAGCATGTGATGTGATGAGCACTGGGTATGATACGCAACTGATGAATTATTGAACTCTACTTCTGAAATTAATGATGTACTATATGTTAGCTAATTGAATTTAAATAAAAAAATAAATAAAAGTAAAAAACATTTATTTTGAAATGATTACTGTCTCTCAGGAGGTTGCAAAAATAGTACAAAAAGGTCTTGTGTTTGCTCCCTATTTTCATTTTTCGGTTGCAGTAATTTGTAGGACTCTGGGACTTGGCAGCCACCTTCAAGAGTTATGCACTCCCTTTTACTTAAGATCTCCTGCTTCAACGCAGCACACACAACTGCACTTTGCAAGCTTAGCTTCTAGATTCCAAAGGCCAGACCCATGCTGTATATATATTTTTCTAATCTTCAGCGGCAGACACAGGCAAATTAAAACCCAACCAAAATACCATATTTCAGAGTAGAGTGCATGTTAAATGCCTTATTTCTCCCCAAGAGCTTGTCATTGACACTGTTAATCAGGAACAGGTAAGCAAGCCCTGATTACAGAGCGACCAAGAAATGGGAGATCTGTAATGAGGGGACAAAACCAGCCAAACGTGGCATCCAGCTCTGTAATGCTGGCCTATAGATTGCCACTTGCTTGAGAGTAATTTCTACTTAAGGACAGGTTAAAAGGATGACACTCCCTACCCCGGATTTTAGGAACTCCTCACATTTGAACATTCAAAGCTCATCACAAATGTGCTGGCCTCACCCTGCCTCTGAGTTGTTTCTGCTTCTCCTCATCTTCTCTGCAGCCCCCCACCCCTGCAGCCCCCCACCCCAGCAAGCCCCCCTGCATGCCCCCTGCCCCCCATACATCCATCACCCGCTGTAGTTTTGCATGCGCAGTACCTGTTCTCTGTCGTGCCGTTCCCTCGCCTTTGCCTGTAGAAATCTGACTCCGTCTCCACGTCTCAGCAGGAGGGTCTCCTCCCTGGTACCCCAGCTAGAATCAACCACTCCTTCTCCTCTGCTTCCTTGGTCACATTTCTATTAGAATTTTTTTGCAAGGGCTAGAAACTTAACTCAGACTAACTTACACAGTGCTGGGCAATTTACTGGGTTCAGAGGCAACCTGTGGGAAGGGCAGAGATGCCAGGGAGCAGAGATTTGACTGAGGTCATAGCACCCCTGGCTTCTCTCAGAGCATCATCAACCTCAGGGTCCCAACCTCCACCCAGGGGAGGAGCACGTAGTGGCCGTGTTCCGATTGCACCTACAACTCTGCACCCGGGCAGGATGGGCTATACTCTCCCAGGACCAACACAGCAAGCCCCGGGAAGGACCCCGGACCCCTCACTGTAGCCAGGAGCAGGAGGCCCTTGGATTGGTCCGGGACCAGGGCCAGGGTGATCTGGGTTTGGCAGCTTCCACTGAAGTGACACAGGAGGGCAGGGGCAGGAGGTAGGTGGTGCTGTTGGCAGGAGAATGAGGGACGTGTGATGGGACTTCCGAGCACTAGCTACCACTGACAAGACGGCTTGGCCTCTACTAAGAACCCATCACATTGCCTTATTTGGACACACACTGACCCTCGGTCCTTTCCAGCTGGATTCACAGCTCATTTAGGGTAAACACCTGGTCTTCCTGGTCCTTCTGCCACCCCAGAGCAGGCCACAGCCATGCCTTCGATCCAGTAGGCCCCAACAATGTTTGTTGAGTTGAATAGTCATTCATAAGCTTATTTTGCACTGATGGACCTAATGTGGCATGATTCGTGACATTTATAAGATTTAGACATTCTCACAGATCCAGGGGGGTTAAGAGGGAGGCTGACAGTTGAGAGTTCCTCAAGGTGATCCTGCCCCCATGGCAGACTCCTTAAGCTGCCTTGAACCTATCATTAATTATCTAATTAAGATAAAGACATAAAGCCAAGATTTACCATCAAGTCACCTTGCCACTACTTTGTTAAAGTTTTATCAGTTAAAGTTTAAAATATCTGATAGTGCTTTATTTTGGATTAGCATAGTCATTAACAATTATGAAAAACACTTTTATAGATTTTAACTTGCCAAATTCAATATTGCTATATTTTATTTAAGTGGCTTATATTTAGCTAAGTCCTTTTGATTTCCATGGTAGCATTAGATCAAGTAGTAAAAAATATTTCAATGAGGGGCGCCTGGGTGGCTCAGTTGGTTAAGCGACTACCTTCAGCTCAGGTCATGATCCCAGAGTCCTGGGATCGAGTCTCGCATCGGGCTCCCTGCTCTGCGGGGAGCCTGCTTCTCCCTCTCCCACTCCCCCTGCTTGTGTTCCCTCTCTCGCTGTGTCTCTCTCTGTCAAATAAATAAATAAAATCTTAAAAAAAAATTTTTTTTCAATGAACTATTAACTCAAAAAAGAAGTGTTTGTTTTAAGTGTATTGTCCCAGACTGTCTAGAACATTAATATAGGAGTGTGCTTGAAAAACATATAAACGGTTTGCTCTATTGGGCACCAGGAAATGCTGAGGATGGGTCCTCGGGGCCTACGGGGTGGGAAAGAGACAGCCTGGAAGCAAAGGTCCCTCTCTCCAGGCTCCAGAGGTAAGGTGGATGCTATCCCTGGTCTTCCCTTTCTCTGACCCCATTCTACATTACAAATACTGCCTTCTAAAGTGCATCAGGTTCTGTGTCCTCATTTTTATGTCTGTTGTCAGTGTCTTAGTCTAGGCCTTGTAGTATCTTACTAGAACAAGGATTGGCCCTTTTTCCATAAAGAGCCAGATAGTAACTATTTGAGTGTCTGTGGACGTACCGTCTCTGTCCTAACTCTTCAACTCTGCTGTGATGGAAGGAGCCATAGACAGGATGTCAATGAATGGATGTGGCTGTCCTCCAGGAAGCCCCAGGCCATGGGCTGGGTTTGGCCCTCAGGCTGCAGTTTGCCAACCTCTGGAAAGCATTCCCCAACCACCTCATTCTGGGGTCAGTGGCCTGTTTTCTTCTTTACATCCCCAGATCCTTACAGAGTGTCTGGCACCTAGGAAGCATTCAATAAAAGTTTATTGAAAGAATGAATCCCCCACGCCAAGCACCCGTACCTATGATGGTATCCTATTACTGAGCTGTCAGGTATTGTTTTCAATTTCACTAACAAGATAAAAGATCTAGAGCTCTTTTTAGATTTACTAAAAATTAGAAACCTGTTTCTTTTTTAACAACACATCTACCTGTTTCTTTATTGTTCTGTATACAATTGTTTCAGAAACACACAATCCATCATCTCTTATTGTAAGCATTTTAAAACATGTTCCTCCTGGTGGTTAAGTTTGATCAGGGCTTAAACAAGAGGTTTTTGTTTTTTGTTCTGTTTAAATAAGAGTATCTCAGACGTAAGTAATGATGAAAAGACCTGCTGGTTGGCCGGAAGACTATCATATCATTAAACTTTGTGTTTGGCCAGACATTTTTTGCATATCTTTGGGGTTAATCATTGTTGGAAGAAATTCTTCACCTTGTTACTCTAAGTCATAGCAGAAAGGCTTTGCTTTAATTGTTTGCTTTTATGAAGAAGGGTTACCATGGGTCACACAGCTTCCCTCTGTCTAAACATCACTCCATGCTAAGTGGGTGTGCGCTCCTTGGGACTGACGTGAAGCTCCTGTGTTCAGGGTTAAGTGGGCATCGACACACCCAGTATGAACCTCTGTGTCAAAGTCAGATTTGGGTAAATTATCCACCAGTCCCAAACCCTTCTAAGGTACCATGCTTTTAAGAAGCTATTAGCGGATCACAGACCCAAAATGCCACCCAAACTGTCCAAAAGTTTTGGGGCTTGACACCTTATGCACCCCCAGAAGCCAGTGAGGAGCTAGAGCTAGCCTCTACCATCTCCTGAGAGTCAGCTGTGCTTGTCTCTTCCTGTGCCTCCCCGGTAACAGCTTGAAATCGGCTGTGGTGAGAGTGTCTGCACCATAAAAATAGGCAAACAATACAAATCAGTCCTTAGCAGGGCCAGGTTTTTTACGTTTCCCAGTGGGTCTTTGGCTAACTCCCTTGTAAAGTCAATTTTTCTCATGCCCTTATACTAAGATGTATTAAAAGAGCAGTTGACCAACGTGCATTACTTCTAACACCGTGGGTTCTAGAAAGATCGATATTACTTGATGTCTGTCTTCAAGGAGTCTGTCTGGGAGAAAAAATGTGGACATATGAAAAGATAACTAATGATGTCAACCTCTGGAAGTGAATTGGTGTGTTTCTTAACTTCCCTGCATCTCAGTTTTCTGGTCTGTAAAATGGGGATTAAAAATACCTTGCAGAGGGATGCCTAGGTGGCTCAGTTGGTTAAGTGTCCAGCTCTTGATTTCGGCTCAGGTCATGATCTCAGGGTCATGAGATCGAGCCCCACGTCAGGCTCCATGCTCAGCAGGGAGTCTGCTTGAGATTCTCTCACCCTCTCTTTCAGCCTCTCCTCCTCTCCCTGCTTGTGCGTGCTCGCTTGCTCTCTCTCTCTCTCAAATAAATAAATAAATCTTTTAAAAAAGACCTTCCAGAAATCAGAGGATTAAATTAAATAATGTATATAGCATCTAGCCTATAGTAAAGCTGACAGTATGTGCTTAATAAAAAAAGTGGCTACTATTATTATTATCATTGATTAACTGAAGAAGAAAGAGGTCAGAGACGGGGAGAGTAGTAGGAAATTACGATTTGTAGCAAGTAAGCCTGTAGTGGTAGTTTCCGTCTGGCGACCACTACCTTGACCAAAAGGGCTCGTGTCAGGCATCTGGTCTACCACCAAGGCCCAACTAGCGTAACAGTCTGGAGAAGGGTAAGCTTGGTTTTTTGCTCTTGGCTCTCACATCATCCTTCCTGTGCCTTTAGGCTTCACTCAGGGCCTCACCTATCAAAGGACTCAAAATAAGACCAGGAGAAAAATGGCTGCTTCCAAAATCTCAGCTGGCCCCACACCAGGGCCGAGGAACCTCTGTAACGTAAGGTTGGTATAAAGGGAGGAGGCAGAGGTGCATAGAGCTTACAATGAAATTGGTGTCTATGGGAGCAGGAAAGAATCACATGACTGTTGGAACATGTTCTGAGCTGGCTACCTCTCCACTGTGCTTTGAAAATGAAGCTCTCACTATGGTAACTGGGTCACTGTGGACATTCTGAGCAACCACAAAGGAGAGACGAGCTAAGCTCTTGTTTCCTTCCAGGAAGTAGAAAGTATTATTTCAGGTGTGTTTGGGGAGGATTATTTTAACAATTAATTGAGTTTTATACCTCCCTCACCATGGAAATCCAAACATACAAAAGGAAACACGTTCTCGGTTTTTTTTTTTTTACACACTAAGATGTAGAGATGTATCTGCTTATATGCTCAAAAGAGAGGGAACTTTCACCAGCAATGATACACACAATGTGTCCCATTGGCCAGGATTAGGACAAATACCTATGTCCTCACCACACAGGGCGCTGGGAAACTGAGGACCTGACTTTTTTCAGCCTCCATAATGCAATGTAGACTCTGCTAAGAAAGAGAAAGAATAGGGGAATAGCTGTTAGGTAGACAACCAGCAGGGTCTGCTTTTGCCACTAGCCTCAGAAATGTTGGATGACTAGTAGGCTCATATTATAAAGTGGGATTACCACTGGATTTCACCCTGTATGAAAACCCCAGTATTTCAGTACCATATGGCTGGGTGTGCTTTGCTGGGAGGGACTCTCAAGTTCTGCCTGGGCTCAGCAGGAAAGAGTGAGACCATCAGTTAGGGAGGTCTGCCATGGGAGTGGGAGAAGAGAGTGTCAGCACATGGGCAGCAATTTGCCATACTCTTTCTGGAAAGTTGTCATCTTGTTTGATTTCCTTGCCAAGGATTTGAACCAGCCTTTGGAGAGCTGGGCATACTGATGTAGTTCCATTGGGTACAGCTGTGGACCTGGAGCTTCTGGTAATGTCTCACACATACACCACCATGCTGGATTGTTCTCTTCTCCGTGTCCAGGTTTTTCTTTGGCACATTTCTCCAGCTGAAATGATTGGATGAAATGTTATGGATTAGATCCAATGTCTCCTGCTTCAGTGTTCATTTCACCTGTAATGGCCACTCCAGGTGAATTGGCTCTTGTCTGGTGCGGTGTAATTTTTGCTCCTCATATCCAGAGAAACTTGGTTGACATCTCTGTATTCCAAGGTAAGGAGTGACTGACTCATTTGGTCTTTCTTAGAGCATAACTGCAAAGAAAAGTATTAATAGTAAGCACACGCCAACCACAAATATTATCACTGCTAATGATACGTAACATGACAGGGTAAACTTTACAGTTGACAAAACACCTTTGTATAATTGTTATTGCTTTTAAGTTTCAAGAGTGACAACAGTGTGTTAGTCAGTGTGGGTCATCACATTTGATTGAGTCCTTACAACCTTTTAATCACTATGCTCAGTGTTTATGTGCATATATTTATTCATCACTTTAATCCTTGCAAAAATACTCTGAGGGAGGTACTATTGTTTTTCTTTGGTGTCAGATAAGGAAATTGAAGCCCAAGGAATTTAAGTAACTTCCCCTAGGTCATACAACTTGTAAGTGGTAGACCCTGGACTCAAATACCATCTCATTCTAAAACCTAAGCTTGGACCCCTGCTGTTACTATTTCCATTTTAGTGTCATTGTTATTTCCATTTGGGAGCTGAGGAAGCTGATGTCTCATGATGATTACCGGTGGTTCATCTGACAGGGTCAGGGGTTAGGATTAGGGTTTAGAGTTAGGGTTAGGTTAGGGTTTGGGTGAGGCTAGGGTCAAGGATTGGGTTAGGGTTAGAAAATTCGGGTAGGGGTAGGGGTAGGGTTGGGGTTAGGTTCAGGATAGGGTTAAGGGTTCAGGTTAGGGTTTAGTGGTTAGGGATTAAGGGCTAAGGTTATGGTTAGGGGTTACTGTTAGGGTTAGCCTTAGGGTTAGCATCCAGTTAGGGTTTAGAGTTAGAGTTAGGTTTTGGCTTCATTTAGGGTTAGTGTAGGGTTAGCATTAGGGTTAGGGTTAGGGTTAGGTTAGCGCTAGGATTAGGGGTAATGTTTCCCATCCAGCTGGCATAGTGGTGAGCGGCCTCTCCCTCCAAGGTTCTTATTCATTACTTCCAGATGCTAAGACCAATGTCTGCTGCTACCTGGTTGCATGGTCAGTGCTTTTAGAAGTTAAAGATGGGGAAATCGTTGTCTGTGTCCTTCATTAGATATGAGCAGCATATATGAGCTTCCCCCACAGAGCTCCTCAGAGCACAGAGGAAAGACAGCATTCTGCAAGGCAGATCGGCCTGGATGAAATCTTGGGGAATTATTTTCCCCCTTGAGCCTGGACTCTCCGTGTGGGAGAAGCAAACTATTTTATAGGATTTCTGGGAATTTTAAGTGTGCTATGTGTATGAATTCTGCCCGTAGGGCCTAGTCTCATAGGCAGCCTTCCTTTTCTAGTTCCACCTGCCTGCCTCTATTTATAGTTTTTTGAGGACTGTCCTTTCTGCATTTTAATCAAAGAATGCTTCAGAAAAGTGTGCCCTGTTCATGGATTTTTCCACAGGGATTGGATCAGAAGCCCTGCTACTGGCAGTCTTTTGTACCAAATGTATTCATAAAGGCTTTGGGTTTTGTAAAACAAAGATGAATTATATTAGGTGTCCGTGTCTTCATGTCAAGCAACAAAAGCAAGTCCCAGCCAATAGTTTCACCTGTTTAGAAGCAAAGATGGCCTTATTCGTATCAGAGGGTCTCAAACCTAGGTCTGCCCAGTGAATAAAGACAAAAAGGCTACGTGTCTACAAATGGCTAACAGGAACTCAATATTTATTCATTTTTCTCTTGAAAGTGGATCCTGAAACTTTCAAATGACAGCTACAATTTAGTCATGCCTTATGCCAGACTGCTGGTGACCTAGAACGTTATCCCTGGTGGCAGCTTACACACAGCTACGTGTGGGCCCTCCATTGGGTTACTTACATCCTAATGTCATTCCCTTCTGGTCGCTCCGTTCTGTGAGGGCAGGTTCCTTATAGACGGGACTGGGACACAGTGGGTGTTTAGTCAATGTCGATGTTGGATGTTGCTGATGGATGGAGGGATGGATGGTCCTAACTTCTTCAAAGTGAAAATACTATAGAAAGGAGACTCCCAGGCTTTAAGACACCAGGCATATATAAAAAAAAATAATAATAAGTGACACTTCCCTCTGGGCTTTTTGGCAGAAACTTTCCCTCTCAAATTATTTAAGCATGCATGTAAGAAGAAAAACTGGGCAAGGGAAGTGAGCTTGCTGGGTGACATCGGTCCTGGCCATAGTCAGCCCCAGCCAGAGGAGGGACCATCCCTAGGCTCCCGGGCTGGCCACAGTCACGGTGACAAGAGTACCACTTCAGCTTTCTGGGATGAATTCACGCTCATGCCCACAGTCTCCTGTCTTGGGGTTAAGAAGGAAGTGGCACCAGAATTCAAGAAATCTATTTTAGGTTTTGCTTTTTTGACTCTACAAGATGAATAAGCATGAAAAACATTTTTCCTCAATTCTGTAACAGCCTTGGGTAGTGAGTAATAGATGCATTTCAAAACATACAGACCTCATGGAGAGCTATGGCGGTGTTTTTAGCAATAGTTTGTAGGGCAGAGGAGAGCAACCATCTACAGAGTATCGACCGCACACCAAGCACAATGCAATTATTTTCCTATCCTCAGCAGCCCTGTCAGCCAGGTTTTATCTTCCTTCATGGTAAATGAGATGTCACGTGACCCACCCAAATTTGTAAAAGGAACAGTCAAGATTCCAATCTAGATCTAAAATAACATGGTAGTCTTAAATAAGACATATTCAGGTGAGTTAATAGGAAAGGTAACATGCTTGATGAATTGGCACATTTGCATCCCTGCCTAAGCCATAAATAATAATACAGGAAGCACAGATATTTGTGTTTTGATGTATTGGCTCCGTCTATAGATCATATGTTTTGGGTTGTTTTGTTTTCTGCTCCTGGAAATAGATTTGGGCCAATGCATCTGTAGGCTTTCCTCTGGTTCCTCTTGGAATCACCTGCCATGTTTGGCACACTTTTACCACTCAGCATTTCACAAACTGGTGCCTTGAAGAACACTTGTCAACCAGGAATTACTAAGTGGGACCCTAAAAAACCTTAGATGCACAAATTTAAATTAAACAAAATTAACAGATTTATTTAACGTAAAACTTCTCAGTTTAGGGGGCCTTTAACCTGCTAACATGTATTATGCATTGTCAAGGGACAGGTAGTATACATCTCCCAAACTTATTTGAGCCCACAATATTTTTTTTCACCACACTTATTAACATCTCCAAAATGAGTATGGAACACAGTTTGGGAAAACTGCGACTAAACGGATTTGTTTTTCATGAGGTCAGTCCTTAGAAGCCATTTCTATGTAAGTACCGTGTATACAATTCCAGAAACGACCTTCAGATGAACCGTGAGCTTTTTCTCGGTGCCTAGTGCAAATGTTTTCTACTGGGACTGATAACCCGGACTAAGTCAGCTCCTAAGATTCCCAGACCGGCACTGTCTCCCAAGCTATGGTCACTCCACAAATGCTCAACAGCAATAACTATTCATACAAAGCACTGCAAAGTTTCAGAGTTCTTTTGCCCACATGCCAGAGGTAGTCACTTACCTGTTGGTTTCCACTGACAGCAGGGACCATGTCTCACTTACCTTTCTCAGTCCTTCATTAACTCCCCCAAGTCTGTTGGAATAACCCTTGGTTAGATGCCTGCTCCGCTCTCCAGGTAGGCAAGGCAGGTCCTTCGGTCTCCACTGACCATCAGTGAAACGAGACACACAAAGGTGGATCTCCGTGTCAAATTTTCAAGCAGCACAGCCAGGACTAGAACTGACAACTCAGGATGCCGAATAATAAGATCATTCTCCTAAAGGCATACTGGCAGAGGGCTCTAAACTACCGAATAGTAGTTGTCTAAGGAGGAGAGAAAATTGAGCCTGAGACTTAGACACTGCCCCAATCGGTCTGTAACTCAAGAACACAGACACAAAATACCCATGTAGGAGGAACACGCAGCCCTTCTCATCCCACGGGCTCTCTGAACAGACCCAGAGGGCAGTTGCTATAGGGAGGCAGATGTTAACAAGCACAAGAATGAAACAAACTCTTTCACCACTGGATACGTGAGAACAATCAAATACAGAAGAACCGTCCTGCCACTGCCCATGGGAAAAACCATGTGCTTGTCGAAATCATTCCCACTTGGGCAATTATATAGAACTTCCCTCTGCTTTCACGTTTTCCAGAACTGTGCCAGGGAGTTATCAGACTGGCCAAAGTTCTACATTGATTGTTCTTATTCCTTTGTCCAAGGGGGAGTAATACAGAAGGTATGAAATATTTTATAGATTTAATTTAGGGGTAATATTTATTCCACGTGTCAGGGTACCCCTGAGACCACTGCTGGGGGGAATGAGAGCCATGGGGGCTGGCGTTCTCCCAAGGTCCTTCACCAAAGCTCCCAAGCAGACCCGTATGGAGGGGCAGTGAAGGACTGTCTAATGATCCAGTTACTGTTCCAAAATCTACAATGCAGGAATGGAATTTAACACAAGACCATGGCCCTGGCCAAAACATTATCCATAGAACCAAGATGGTGAAACTCAGAAAAGACTTCCAGAGTCTAAATATTATTTTGATAAAATACTTCCATTTTTCCAAAACCTAGGCTTAGGAGCATTTCCAAGGGAATGTATTCCCCCCACAGAGTGATTTGCTAGAAGCAGGAGAAAACAATGTGATTTCCATGATGACAAGAGAAAGGTCCATCCAGAAGGAAGCATTTTAACATCCCCACTTAGGGAGATAATCCTGAGAAAATTCAGAGGAGAAACTATAGCCTATTTTCATAAATGATCAACAAAGTCCAAATTCAGAATATTTAGTAATAGAACGTATGTCTTGATATTTTTTTTAAAGATATTATTTATTTATTTGAGAGAGAGAGAATGAGAGACAGAGAGCATGAAAGGGGGGAGGGTCAGAGGGAGAAGCAGACTCCCCGCCGAGCAGGGAGCCCGATGCGGGACTCGATCCCAGGACTCCAGGACCATGACCTGAGCCGAAGGCAGTCGCTTAACCAACTGAGCCACCCAGGCGCCCTATATCTATGTTTTAAGAGAAGTTTGAAGCCAACCTCAAAGGAACAACAACCTGTGGCTGGAGCAGACCACTGGACATCAGAGTCTGTTCACAAGAAGCTTGCCCAGAGTCAGTGTAGCCTTCGGGGATGGTTACATCATCCCCTCGGAAGCAGGACTTGGCAGATCTCTGCTCGGTGCTCCTCCCTTTACGGGGCTCAGCTACTTCCTCCAAATCAGCTTCTCTCTCTCTCTCTCTTTGACAGAAGCAATTCCACTTCTAGAAACTCATGCTAAGAAAACAGTGTGAAACTGTGAGTCCCAGGACAAGAGTGATGACATGTGCTTTTTAGCTGACGACTTCCTAACCCCAGCGTGGTGCCTGGCCCATCGTGAGTGCTCGATGCACAGTTACTGCATGTGTGAGGGAATGGCCGAGGATTTGTGGAGAAAGACATTTCCTGAGACATTACCTGTAATAGTGAAAACATTGGAAGAAAACTATTAAATAAAATATTGAACATCTATATGATAAAATACTAAGCAGTCATTAAAATTATGTTTTTAGATAAATTCCAGCGGCATAGGAAAATGCTCACAATAGAATTTTAAATAAAAAATCAAGATATAGGGCACCTGGGTGGCTCAGTCGTTAAGCGTCTGCCTTCAGCTCAGGTCATGATCCCAGGGTCCTGGGATCAAGTCCAGCATAGGGCTCCCTCCTCAGCGGGAAGCCTGCTCTCCCTCTCCCACTCTCGCTGCTTGTGTTCCTGCTCTCGCTATCTCTGTCTCTGTAAAATAAATAAATAAAATCTTTAAAAAAAATCAAGATATAAAATTATATACCAAATATAGAGTAACAACCCAATCGTGTGTGAAGAAACACACACACACACACACTCCAGTTACATCAAGGTGTTAGCGGACTTGTTCTGTGTAGTGGTCCGGTTCTGAGCAATTTTAGTATTCCAATTCATCCTTTTTGTTATTTTCAGGTTTTTCTACAATATGTATATGTGCACATACTAACAAAAGTTATTTTTTTTAAGATTTTATTTATTTATTTGAGAGAGAGAATGAGATAGAGAGAGCATAAGGGGGGGGAGGGTCAGAGGGCGAAGCAGGCTCCCTGCTGAGCAGGGTGCCCGATGCGGGACTCGATCCCGAGACTCCAGGATCATGACCCGAGCCGAAGGCAGTGGCTTAACCAACTGAGCCACCCAGGCGCCCCCAAAAGTTATTTTAAAGAGAGAAAATTCCATAGACAAAGTGAAACATGAAAAAGGATGCCAAAGAAAAATTTTGCAATATAGGTTACTATTGTTCATTTATAAACTCCTCACACATATCAAAAAGCAAAAGATGAACAGTCCCACAGAAAAATGCGTAAAATATATTGTGGCAGAGATTAGTTTTCCACCAAATTCCACTCTCTACACTGCCCCCCGCGGGCCCCACCCCTCGCAGTCCTGGCTCTGTGTTGGGTTGGTCAGCCCAGCCACACTGTACTTCTCAGTATCCCGAGGAGGTGGATGTGGTCTTACAGCCAAATTCTCTCCAGCACAGAGTGACATGGAAATGAAGGGCGCCAATTTTATGGCCCCCAAACTCTCCAGGGTAGTTTATACATCAGTAGAATCTCATTTCCAAAACTTAATGTATACTGAGCTATTAACATGAGCTCAGCTCTTTATAGACGTGATGTCATGTAATCTTACCAACAACCCCCTGAGGTAGGTTTTAAGAAAAACCTGTTTTTTCCTTCCTATGTAAGGAAAACCCCGGTTCTTCCTACTGTGCCTTTCTGTCCCATGTTTCTCCTGTGTGTTCTCATTACTTTTACACGACGACCATGCTCACACTCACATTCACACCTCTGGCCCTTCTGGTCACCAAACGTGTTGGGGGTGTCTTGCCCACACCAAGCCAATTCTCTGTGACACCAGCTGGGTGTCCTACAATTTAATTCCATTATGACACTATCCACTCAGAGACAGTGTCAGATCCCCACAGGTTAAGGGTTCAATCAGTCCTATGGGACTGTCCCCTCACCTTCAGCTGCCAGTCACAAGCCCAGGTAATCACCGATGCTTCTGACCAACCTGCTACAGACTGAGTTTTCATGTCTCCCTCCAACTCAGGATGCCAATAGCAAGCCCAGGCTGTTACCTGGCCATCAGTCAGAGATTCCCATGACCCCCCTCCTTGAGTTTGATTAATTTGCTACAACAGCTCAAAGAACTCAGGGAAACACACTTCCCGGTTTGTTAAACAGTATTTTAAAGGGTACAGATGAACATCCAGATGGAAGCGATGTGTAGGGCAAGGTACGTGGGGCGGGGCAGGCACCCACTCTCCCAGCATGTCCTTGTGTTCCACCTGGAAGCTCTCCAAACCCTGGACTCTTGGATTTCTATGGAAGTTTCTTCAGGTAGGCATCATTGATCATTAAGTCCACTTTTAGCTCCTCTCCCTTCTCAAGAGAAAATCCCAAGCTTCCTACCAGGGTTTGGTCTTTGCGGTGACCAGCCCCCAACCAAAAGCCCCCCCAGAGTAGCCTCACTAGAACAAAAGTTGTCCCTAATGCTCTTACCATTTAGGAATATTCAAGGGGTTAGAAGCCTTATGTCAGGGATGGAGTCAAAGAGTAAGTATCAGAATAAGAGATGCTCCTGGTGTTCTTATCACTCAGGAAATGACAAGGGTTTCAAGAGCCTTGCATCAGGAGCTGTGGGCAGAGAGCAGTCGATACGTTCTACTATTTCACACAGGTATTATTATTCTCCCCACTTTAGTGATGAGAAAACTGATGCTACAGCCTCAGTTTTCCCTGTGACATGTGGTATGTGTATCTATAGAAATAACCTGAGAAGTTATCTGCTAAAACATCTTAGTGGTCATTTCTTATTTTCAGATTATAAATACCATATATGTGTATATATATATATACATATATATATACACATATATATATGTTTTCTCAACAAACATACTTGTATAATTTTTAAAAGTAAAAACCTCTTATAAATAGGCATAATCCATTAGAATTTTATGGGTAATAGATTGTACAGCTTAAGACATTAGCCAAACAACATTCAGAAGAGTACAAATTATCCTTCCTTTTTGGGGTATGCACAGACAATTTTCACTACCAAAATTGTAAACCAAATCTGAAAGCTTCAAAAGGAGGTCTGAAGAGCTAATAATTTCTGGGACTTCAAAATTCACCATGACCCTCCTGTGAAACCCTCGGATTCATATCATCTGATAATGAGCATGGCATACTGACCTGGGTCGTCCCATTCAAGACAAATATGCCAACATTAACCTGTGATAAACCAGAGGTCAGCACACTTTTTTGATAAAGAGCCAGATAGTAAATATTTTAGGCTCTTTTGGGTCGTACTAGCTGGGCATGACTATCCCCCAATAAAACTCTATTTACAAAAACCATGGAAGCCATTGTTCATTGAACCCTGTTACAGACCCTTGCTACTCAAAGTGTGGTCCCTGGACTGGCAGCATCAGACCATCTGAGAGCATGTCCGAAATGCAAAATCCCAGGCCCCTCCCCAGACCTACTAATTCAGAATCTGCATTTTAGTTAGATGCCCTGATGATTTGCATACACATTCAGGTTTGAGAAGCGCTGTTATAAAAGCTGATTCTCAAGCGTGGCTGCTCACTGGTACCATCTGGGGATTTTTTTTTTTTTTTTTAAGTGTTGATGCCCAGAGATTCTGATTTATTTTGTATGGGATAGAGTCCAGGCACGGGGATTTTTAGAAGTTCCCAGGTGATTCTAATGTGAGATGAGAATTGCAAATTTATAGACATGGTCATTTGAGCATTTCTAATCATGACTCGATAAGAAAGAACACTGCCCATCAGAAAGGTGAATAAAACATTCAGCAACCCTGGTTCAGCTACTGCGAGGGAAATGCTCATTTGTTTCCACCTTGCCGGGGAGCAGGCCTGCACTCCTAACCCTGGGGATGACACCTGTGAGGACCCCTACCCAAAAGGGAAGCTGCCACCTGCTGATTCATGTTATCTCAAACCAGTTTCCGTGTGGCTTTCCCAGACCCGGTCATGGAGCATAGAGAGTGCTGGGAGCTGGGCATAGCCACACAGAGTGAGAACCCAGGCGCCAGGATGTAGTTGCAGGAAAACATGGAAATACTTAACATGCATCAATCCAGAAAGGAAGGATGACTGTGGAAGTCAGGAAGAATCACGTGACCAGAAAGCCTAATCCTTAATTTCATCATAGAACATATTTATAAAAAGAACAAACATAAAGATGCTGAATACCAGATGGAATCCTTTTGAAATTTCCTGGGAGGGCAGGGAGAGGGAAGGCATTGAAGCAATCACATCTGTGGGTGGGGGACCACCAAAGGTGAGGCATCTAATTTACTAGAAAATAGGATGCTAATTGTGCAGGAGGTCCAACTGGAGCTGAGGACCTGCTACCATGCTATGTGGTAGTGGCATCCAATCCTGCTCCTGTGGAACCTGAGAATGGATTTCTGGGAGGCTTAGATGGGGTTGGAATCAGGAATCTCTGCTCCTTCCCTCAAACCTTGCACCCTGATCCCCAAAAAGTACCATGCAAGGTGCAAACAGAATGTGTGGGCCACCTCGGTGGGGGGGCGGGCAGGGTTTGCTGAGGGGGCGTGGGATGCGAGGTGACCGGCAGGCACACACCTGTCGTTTTTGGTGGGGCAGCTCTCATTCCCGCCTTCTCGTCCAAAGACCGTCCGAGCCCTCTGTGGGGGCTCCGGTAGCAGCACAGCCCAGGAGAACACTTCCCACAGACGGGGTGGCACAGCAGGAAAACCCGGGGCTCGAATCCAGCACCCGTTGGCCTGGTGATGGCACCTCGTTTGAAGACGCTCTGATCTCTGAGGTCTTCTCCAGCACAGACATCCCTGCAATCAGATGACTGAGTCTCTACAAAGCTTCCTTGAGCACAAAGTCACATCCACAAACTGGACCCTATTTATTTTGGGGAGTAGACTTCGTTCTCTCACACGTCCACAGACTGAATACTTACAATTTGTGGCCACAGTCCCATTGTTAGCCCAAAGTGAGGGCTATGGGTGTTCTCATCTTGGGAGACTGATCTGACCCGCTATTTTCCAAGTCTGAGAAGAGGGTCGCTTGGAGGCTTTGGACAGGAAATCCGTCCCTCCTTTGAAATCAGTTAGCATGGGAAACCTAATATAGAGCAAAAAGGGAGAAAAAAATATACTGTATTTTCCAAGTTGGGACAACTGGCATAAACTGGGGCTGATCTGGACACACCAGACATACGGTCACTTCCTGCTGCCACATCACCCTATGTCCTTTGGCAGAATAACAAAATTAAAACATGCCTTTGTTTGGTCTCAGCACCCCTGAGACCTTCATGATATGTGCATTTCTCCTACTGGCCACTACACTCTTCTTTCAACACATCTGCTGGGCGATACAAGAGCTACCCCACCTTGCCTCTCGAGACGACACCTTTATAAAGAGTTCACAGCAGTGTCAGCTGCCGCCTCCCAGGGGTTGAGCCAGCGCTTCTGTTCAGCTCAGGAAATGATTTACAACAGAAGTCCCCTGGGGTAGGCTTCCTGCTGGGTCTTTGTCCTGAAGAGGTTGTACCCCCTACCCATTTAGATGTGTGAAAATGCCCCTTCTCAGAATTTACAAGGTACGGTGGCCCAGATCACCTCACATTATGAAAAGGGCTGAGAAAATGCCCTCATGGATAACACTTTTTTTTTTTAAAGACTTTATTTATTTGACAGAGAGACATAGCGAGAGAGGGAACACAAGAGGGGGAGTGGGAGAGGGAGAAGCAGGCTTCCCGCCGAGCAGGGAGCCCAACTTGGGGCTCGATCCCAGGACCCCGGGATCATGACCTGAGCCGAAGGCAGACGCTTAACTACTGAGCCACCCAGGCGCCCCATGGATGACTTTTTAAAAAAAGATTTATTTATTTATTTGAGAGAGAGAGCAAGCAAGCAAGGGAAAGGGCAGAGGGAGAGAGAGAATCTCAAGCAGACTCCAAGCTGAGCGTGGAACCCAACGTGGGGCTCCAGCCCACAACCCTGAGATCATGACCTGAGCCGAGATCAGGAGTCGGACACCCAACTGACTGAGCCACCCAGGAGCCCCATGAATGACTTTTTACAGACTCTCTGCTTTGCTGTAGGGAGGCTTGCTCAACTCTCGGGATGACAGGAAATAGGAGACATTTGTGGGCAGGCGAGGAGCGATCAGCATTAAATAGTTGTCTGTACAACGAAACAGCTAGAGAATGCCCAGGTCACATTCCCACTGTAGGAATGCTTCCTTGAAGAAACGTTTTTAAAACCGGGGAATTAAAGCCGAAGCTGTATTCGTTATTTGCTTTACGACCTTGATCTCAGTGCCAGATCTCACTAAGCCTCAGTCTTCTCTTCTGTCAAGTTAGAATAAAAATAGTACACGCATCTCTTGGAGAGAAAATCAGATAATGTGCGCACAGCTCCGCTTGCACTGTGCAGAGCGCGTTGTCAGGGCTTGGTAAGTGCCAGATGTTATTGCTGCATCACTTAATTACTTCCTCTGGAGAAAGCCCCCTAATGCACGTGACCTGCCCCTGCCTCTCTGCTATCTGTTCTCCAACCGCCCAACCCCCGCCTGCCCAGAGGAGCAAGAATCCACAGGCATCCTATCCCATGGGCCCCTATGTCTGATCGTGTGGGACTTAGGGCTCTATGTCCCTCCTCAGTTATAGACTGGCCTCCAGCTCCCTGCATCCATACTTCCCCCAAATGTCCTCACATACCTCAAAATCAACATATGCCAACCTGCAATCACCATTTTCCCTCCCCCAACCTGCTTGTTCTCCCTTTGATCTCCTTCAGAGAATGGCACCCCTGGCTTCCCATCACCCTGGCAGGACACCGGAATGTCACTCCTCGCCCTCCACAGTAGGCACCAGGTCTCCCAGGATCTCACGGTGCAGTCCTCTGCTCTGCTTCTCCCCACAGCCCCTGCCTAGCTGAGGCCCTGGTAGCGAGCCACGTGAGGACCCTGCCCGCCCCCCAACTCCAGGGCCTTCAAGCCTGCCTGCCGTGCCAGAGTTAGATCGCCAAGCTCGCTCATGTGGAGTTGAGACTGCACACACCCTAAACCCAAGCCTACCCCACAACTGTGGCAGGGGGTGAGGCTTCCTGCTACAGATGCAGGCTTTGGAGTCCTGCCTCTGTCCCTGTCCCGCTTCCCCCACCCCTGGCTGGTCTCCCCGCGATTGCCCCCTCAATGGGTCTCTTGCTCATGAATCCTTGTCTCAGGGTCTGCTTCTGGGGCACCCGACCTTTGGCAGCCCCCAGCGTTTCTGGTCCAACCTATTTTGGTGGGCTCTTCGTTGCTTTTCCAGCTGCAAACATCTCTCCGCTGCATTATTTTTACCCTCTGTCTGCAATAGTGAAGAACATTTGACAATTCCTCCATTACAAATGAGCCAAGGTTCAAATGTTGTAGAATGATGCGTGCCGAAGTGTTCAGGGGCGAGGTGTCATAGAGGCTATAACTTACACTCAATATACCAATAATCACTGGATCTAGATACCCCCACTACTCTTTCAAGTCTCCTATATATTTGTAATTAATAGAATGGGGAGGAGTTCAAAAGTCTCTACCCTAATCATGAAGGAAATGCAGATTGGAACTGAAATGAGGCACCACCTCACACTGGTTAGGATGGCCACAACCCCAAAACCAGGAAACACATGTCGGCGAGGACGTGGGGAAATTGGAACCCTTGTGCTGCTGGTGGGAACGTGAGACGCTGCAGCCACTGGGGGACATGGTTTGATGGTTGCTCAAAAAATTAAACGTAGAATTATCATCTGATCCGGCACCTCCACTCCTGAGTGTATATCCAAAAGAATGGGGAGCAGGGTCCGGAGTAGACATGTGTACCCCCACGTTCACAGCAGCATCATTCACAAGGCTAAAACATGGTAACAGCCCAGGTGTTCACTGATGGAAGAATGGGAAATGAAATGTGGTCTAGATACCACGGAATATTACTCCGCCTTAAAAAGGAAGGAAAGTCTGACACAGGCTATAGCACGGATGAGCTTTGAGGACATTACGCTGCATGAAATAAGCCAGTCACAAAACATTTGACGTTGTATGAGTCCGCTTGTCTGTGGTCCCTGGAGTCATCAGATTCATAGAGACAGAAAGTAGAGGGTGGCTGCCAGGGGCTGGGGGCAGGGGACGGGGAGTCCACATGTACCGGGGTCAGAGTTTCAGTCTGACAGGATGCAAAGCGTTCTGGAGGTGGATATGGTGAGGGCTGCACATGAAATGAGTTTATGTAAGGCTATTGAACTGTACACTTAAAAATGGTTGAGATAGTATGGGGTGGGGCCTGGGTGGCTCAGTCGGTTGAGCCACCCTACTCCTGGTTTCAGCTTAGGTCATGATCTCAGGGTCATGAGATCGAGCCCTGAGTCGGGCTCCACGATCAGCGGGAAGTCTGCCTGAGATTCTCTCTCTCCCTCTCCCTCTGCCCCTTCTCCTCCCTCTGCCCTCTTTAAAAAAAAAAAAAAAAAAAAGGTTAAGATAGTAAATTTTATGTTATGTATATTTTATCATGATGAAATATTGGAAAACAAAGTCTCTTATATGCTCACAACCTGTTCCTGAGTTGTCTCCAGCCCAAGTCCTCAGCGTCGTTCCCACCCTACCCACCGACCTCACCCCCGAAGTTTATGGATTTCTAAGGCCTTCTGCGAAGTGCCCCTTACTTTTTCCGCTCTGGGAAAATCCAGCTTCCCTGAAACGCTCCACCTTGCATTTCTCACCTGCTGATCCCACCCACGCTCCAGGGCCTCTTGGGAGGATGTCCTCCAGGAAGCTTCTGTGGCCATCACCCAGCCCTGGGTTCCTGCTGCTCGGAGCTGTGCAGTCTCTTTTCCCACCGCCTGCAGTCCCTTCAGGGTCAGCCACCACCCTGATGAGCGTGGCTTCTGCTCGGCACTCAGTGCCTGCTGTGGGAGTGAGGAGTGCCCTGTCCGGGCGGGGGGCAGGAAAGGGCACATTCGTTCATCTCCAATCACTGTGCGAAGCCCCTGGATTCTAATGGAATCCAATTCTATTTCTAATGGAAGTGGGTCGGGAGTAAAGGCAACTGCCTGATGTGCAGTCAGGCCTGAAGTGTCCCACCATGTTCCAGAAGGCCATAGTGATTTTGTTAAAACACTGCAGGGCTTTCAGACTTGTTGATAATCCACTGGAGGCCATACCCCCCAGAGACCCCTTCTGTACTTTGGCCTCCCTGGTCCCTCCCCCAGCACCCCTAGATCTCCCCATCATCTAATGGGTAACGCCCAACACAGCAGAGAGCCTCAGGAAACTGTCCTCAAGAAGGGCCCCATCTCATCCTCGGATGCCCATACCTTGCCTGTGATTATATACTTCATGGTTAAAATTCCATTTGTGTTGATAGCTTCAGGTAAGAATAAACAAAAGAAGAGAATATAAGGACTGCCAGGACACCCACAAGTCCAGAACACGCTGGCCTGAGCCTCTCGGGGCCCCTTCATGGCAATTTGGCCCCGGGTGCTGGCAGATGAGTTTCCGGAACTCGAGCACGCCACGAGGAGGGTATGACGACCCTGGCAAGAAGTAAAAGTGGGAGGCAGCCTCCTGGGCACAAAAGTCTTCTTGGCTCTAAGACCACGGGGAATGAATCGCACATGGCTTTGGAAAGATTTCTGCCAAGCGCCCACCTGGGACAGCTCTGACAAGGACCGTCTGGAATCAGTGTTGGGAGGAGCTCCCCAGCCCGGCCAAAGGGCAGACTGCTCTCCTGTCTTGAGCCGACCCTGCGGAGAGTCCACCTAGAACACATGCAGCATTTTTTCAGGTAATATCCAAGTGGAAGTTTTCTTTTTTTTTTTTTTTTCCCCAGCAACCCAGAAATGATGCATACTTAGCATTTTAAGAAGGAGATCATCACTGTTTACCTTCAAATACAGACACCCTGAGTAACTTCAGGCTGGTTCGGACATGCAGGATTTGAAGCAGAGAACAGTAAAGGTTTCAGGATTAAGTAGGACAAGGAATCAGTGCAATTTTTCAGGTGCCGCGATATGGCCTTTCATGCTAATTGCTACACAGCCAAGGGGGCTGGGGGGCTGGGAGCTATTGCTGGTGTGAGTGGAATGACAAGTGTGCCCAGTGATCAATGCCACAGCCCACGGGAGGACGCATTCCCAGGTCTTCTATTGCTCATCCAGACCTCAGTTTGCTCAACAGGGCAGGACTGTGGGCGTCCATAGCTGTGGAAAGTCTGAGAGGGAAAGTACCCTTGGATGAATGAGGAATAAGCCACGCGCGCACACACACACACACACACACACACACCCTGCCAGACTTTGAGAGGTTCATGCCTCGATGTCGTATAAAAATAACAAATTAATGTGAAGATAGTTTGAGAAGACATGGATTTCAGCTATGAGTGAGGGAATGAAAGCTGAAATTACTTACTGTAGGCTGAACTGGGTTCCCTTAAACACATACTGCTTTTCTGGGTAAAGAAGGGGCTATATTTTCATCTCGAGCAGGCGGCTTCGGATGAGATGAGCTTACGCTTTGGCAGGCGGACAGTCTATCAGCATTAAGCCGTGCGTGTATCTACACATCCTTGCTGATTTCATCTCATTTTGTTTTCTTAGAAGGAACTTCAAGCTGCTGCATGAAAACGACATGTTAGTGGTGGGAAAGAGCAACAAACCAAAAAAAGCCGTTTTCTCACCTAGCTTTCAGTAGTGGAGACGGGTCCTATGGGTGTCTGAAAACTGTTTCTTCCTGCTTTGCTGGCAATTGGCACTATTGATCTATGTATTTGGAGGAGAAAAGCACTGACTTGAAAGGCTCCCTCCTGAATCCTGCTGTTGAACGGAACAGCACATGGCGAGAAGCAGAATGCGGTTGAGAGGAGGGGCCCCGGGCATTCCCTGCCCCTCACACGGGCCACCCCACAGGCCCTCGACCAGAAACTTCACCACCAGCTGCTTCACACTAAGAAGGCAGCATCACATCTAGAAGGAAAGAGCCCCTTGCAAGTACTGCTCCGTGGCCTGGATGCATCTTCCAGGTGGTTTGTATGGACCGCGCAGAAGGCCCTCTGACAGGGACCCTGGGGGCGGGGGGGCGCTGTTTAACACGCAGCTCTGTATTGTCCTTGGTGGTTCTTGGGGACACTTGGGCAACTTTCGATTTTCTCCTTAGAGTTTCTTGGCCATTTCAAAGTCCTGACTACTATCTCCATCCACATTCAAAGGACAGTGTGCTTGCCTGGGACACAGAGCTGGCCAGACGGCGGGCCCAAGAGCTCGGGGACACGCTGCTCGAACAGCTAGCCATTCTGCCCAGGTCTGTCGCCTCACCTAATGCCCCTCCTGCCCCTGGCCAGACATTTCCTCCTGCCATTCCTCTCTCTTCGACAATATTCTAGCTAGTATCTTGAGTTTTGTGGTCCCCTGAGCAAGAGAGTTCTGTGTCTCTAACTCAGCCAAGCCACACATGAGCTTAAGGCTTCTCTCCAGTTCCTTCCTGTGCTCCCCACCTTCTTTAGAGGCCCCGTCAGGGTCGGGAGCACAGCTCAGAGCCACGTTATCCATTCCGGGGGCCCCACATCTGGTTAGTGTCAACTTCTGACACCAATCCCTTTTCCCTGTTTCCTATCCCAGCCCCTTTCCCAACAGCCCCCTACCAGCTCTCTCTGCCCCTAGCCAGAGACTGTCCTTGACAATGCCGCTTATAAACGACTAAAGAATGTCCGCCAACAATGCCTCCCACATGCTAAGACTAGGTGTCCACCAGGATAAGTCTACTCCTCACACACATGTGCCTGTGTTTGCACACACATGCATACACCACTCCCACCCAGCATATCCACCCACCCAACACACACATCCAACCCATTCACCCAATACACACACACTCAACACGTTCACTCAAAACACACATAACTAACACATTCACACCCGACATGCTCACCTAATACACACACCCTGAACACGCATACCCAACACTCACCCAACACACTTACCCAATGTACCTACATCCAACACCCTCATACTCAAGACACACCCAACACACTCACCTAACACATACACCCTGAACACGCATACCCAACACTCACCCAACACACTCACCCCACACCCTACCTAACACACACACTTCTAACATATTCATCCGACATACCTACCCAACACATACATACACCCAACACCCCACCCAACACAAATACGCACGTGTAACACACACATCTAATACACACACAAACACACACACTTAAAAACTCCTGTTAGCGCTTCATAATGTCCAGAGTGAAGTGTCCGCCCTGGCTTGCAAAGCTTCCCACAGTTAACCCCCCTACTTATCTAGCTTTTCTCCCACTGGACCCCTGCTCCAGAGATGACACATTTAGGGACAATTTGGAATAAGCTCATCCACTTGCAGTGGAAAAAAATTTTCAATGGAATATTTTGCGGTTGTTTACCTGTTCTGTAGACAACAACAAAAGCTACATACGTATATATACACTTCTGCACATATGCACACATGTAGAAATGCAAAATATAAAACATGTAATATATATGTGTATATGGAGAAGGAGAAATTGTCCAAATGCTGGTCTCTGTCGTTTTAAGTCGTTTTAAGTTTTGGAGTGGAGGCAGTGGTGAGGTTCTGTAGGATTCAGATGCTGATCCACCAGCTCACTGCTGGTGCCCATCACATCTCTTACAACTAGCTGTAATCCCACGTTTGCTTATCTGTCCCCAGGTGGATGGGTTTTCCACAGACGGGGCCGGGGGCGGGGGGAGGGGGGAGGATGCATCTTCTTCATCAGTGTGTTCTCAGTGCTCAGCAGGGCACAAGCCAGTGGGGATCCCCTGCAATCTCTTATAATGAAAGAGGATCTGGAGAGCACTTTCATACTGGGTTGCAGGGAGCATGGCAAGGGTGGTGCTCAGTGATGTGGGTGTGAGCCTCCATGAGCCTGCATTTGCAAATTTGTTAACTTTAAGAGGTAAGTTTCCAAAATCCTTCAGGCAAAGTGGTTTTTTTGGGATGTATGGTCTCCTTAAGCCAATCCATCTCACTGTAGACTCTTTGAAGACACTGAGGCAGGGGCAGGTCTAGTGGATATGGCTCGGATCCTATAATGGCAAATCACATCCGAGAAAGACCTACTTGCCCCCAAGTATTTTTCCCCTACTAAGCTTGTCATAGTGTCTGATTCATCCCTTCGCTTTGCAACTACGGTTCCCAACCCCGGCTACACATTTGAATCGCCTGAGGCACTCAGTCCTGACACTGGAAGCTCCCACCAAAGGTTCTGGTTGATGGTCTGGGGTGGGCGATCAGGATGGAGAACCCTCACTAATGTACCAAGGCCACAGAGCTTTGTTTCTCAGCTCCCGACCGGTGTTATACCGTGTGGGGTTCCTACTGTTGAAGGTGCTGACAGCACCTGCTTCGACTTTCATTTTAAAAATAATTCATGAGGGCCACCTGGGTGGCTCAGTCGGTTGAACGACAGGCTCTTGATTTTGGCTCAGGGTCCTGAGATGGAGCCCCACGTTGGGCTCCATGCTGAGCGCAGAGTCTGCTTGAGATTCTCTCTCCCTCTGCTCCTCCACCCTGCTCAGGCTCTCTGTGTCTAAATAAATAAATCAGATCTTTAAAAAAAATAAAATAATAAATAAAGCAATTATTCAGAGATTTTTCCCTTTCCCACCTAACAACTTGCCTTTTTAAGTCTTCGGGGAGTGAGCCCACCTGGTGGAGCATGGAAGCAGTGTTCAGGTTTTGTCACTCTTTTTGCTGAGGACAGCTAGCCATGCTGGTGCTTGTGACGGCCACCAGATTTTACATTATTCTTCATCTTAGTTTGACATTGTTAAATTCACGCCCATAATGGGCCGTTGGTTAAATAAAGCATTTGAAATACTGACTTTTAAATACAAGTGTATGAAGAAAATAATATTTCATAATCATTATGACATAATCATTCCTTAAATAAGGCTCAAAAATTCTACCAGTCACATTCATTGAATCAAAATTCTTGAAGGACATCAGTCTCTGGTATCTCAAAACCATTGTCCCATAGAGAAAATACAGGAACTATTTTACCCAATTGCTTTTCCATTTATGAAAAGAAAACTTAACCAAAGAAACACCCTTGGGGCACCTGAGTGGCTCAGTCGGTTAAGCGTCTGCCTTCGGCTCAGGTCATGATTTCAGGGTCCTGGGATCGAGTCCCACATGGGGCTCCCTGCTCAGCGGGAAGTCTGCTTCTCCCTCTGCCTCTCGTGTTCTCTTTCTCTCTCTCAAATAAATAAATAAAATCTAGAAAAAAAAAAAGAAAACATCCTCTCTTTTATCATTTTGAAACAAAATATGAAAATGATTTTTAAAAAAAGTTTATGTTCTACTTTTGATGTCCATAACATGACTAACTTTCAAGCTGCATTTTAATATTTGTTGTTTGCCCAAACCAAATACAATATAACAGGTCATTTTAAAAATTAAGTCTGTCAGGGTGCCTGGGTGGCTCAGTTGGTTGGGTGTCCAACTCTTGATTTCCGCTCAGGTCATGATTTCAGGGTCGTGAAATGGAGCCCTACATTGGGCTCTGCGCTGAGCATGGAATCTGCTTGAGATTCTCTCTCTCTTCCCCCTCTGCCCCACCCCTGCTTGTGCGTGCTCTCTCTCTCTCTCTCTGTAAAAAAAAAAAAAAAATTGTCAACAAATTGTTGACATATGACTTTCTCATATAAAATGAAAGCATATTAAATAGCACAAGCCACTCATTAAGTGAGAAAAATAAAATGCACCTTATAAATTGTGAGCGTTACTATTACATTAGAAATACTTTATGACAACCTTTGATATCAGATTGATCTAAAATAAGATAATAAATGAGAATAGCTTTTAGTCAAAGTCATGCAAAAATAATAAAATTATTTTTCTTATTTTTGAAAGAGGTCTTCAGATTATACATTATAAGAAAGAGGTGCAGGGCGCCTGGGTGGCTCAGTCAGTTAAGTGTCCTCTCCTGATTTCGGCTCAACTCATGATCTCAGGGTTGTGGGATCGAGCCCCTGAGTCTGGCTCCTGTTTAAGATCCTCTTTCTCCCTCTGCCCCTTCCTACCCCTCTTCCTTCTCCCCCCCAAAATAAAAAAAAAAAGGAAAGAAAAAGAAGGAGTTGCATGAGTGAAAAACTTTGGGGAAATGGCATCTTTTCTCCAACTTGATTATTAAAATCATCCTGGAGCTTGTCGAATAAAGAGACTTCTGGTCGCCACCTCCAGACCCACGAATCAGCTTTCAAGAGATGCTGGGGCCCCTCTATTTTATACGCACCCCAGATGATTCTGATGATGAGCCTGGTGTAGGAAACACCCATCTTGTCAGAAAGCAGTTTCTCGAGGCAAAAAGAAGCCAGAAAAGCAAAGGCGTCAGCTGGCAGAACACAATTGGCAGAAGGCGTCCAGATCTGCACATGGTCCTGCCCTGGAAGATCTTAGAAAGCTGGAGCGAAGGCAGGAAGACATTGAAGGGATAGATCCAGGATTTGGTGAGGATTAAAGCTGCAGGTTATTGCAAAGCCAGCAGATCCAATTACTTGTCTCAGAACTGTCTCTTACCGTGGGACCTCGGGAAAGTCTCTTGCCTCATGTTCCTCGCCTGGATGATGAAGATTAAAAAAACAAAAACAAAAACAAAAAAAAACCAACCTCCTAGGATTGTGGCAAGGGTTAAAAGAAATTATCCAGGTAAGGCATTTGGCCCCAAAGCAGCCCCAACCTAAGTAGAGAAGCCAAAGAGAGGCTGGGGAATGACTTTGAAGAATGATTTTGACTGTCTTTGACCTGTCTCAGCAAAATTATTATTATATTTTTTGAAACTGTAACTTGTCCATTGTCCTATTCTTTTAGGGGTGGACAGTCTATTCATAATCAGTCTGGAACCCTATGCCATTTCATTCAATAGTTGAACGCTGTCTCCAAGCCTGGAAATGATTCTTCAGGGCAATCGAGTTAGAGCATCTTGGTGAAGGAGGTTAAACAATGCTGTGTTTTGAAAGTAGTTTCCGCAAGGTTCTCCCGGTGAAGATGAAGGTTCTGGAAAGGGAGTTTTACAACGCCCACCTCCGCTGAACAAGCAAAGTAGCTAGGCTGGGAGGTGGGGGCTGCGTATGCTGAGATCTTTGATATATTTCTCACCACAAAGCATTCTTTTATTTAACATCTTTCAGAGATGAAAATGTAATTGTTAGCTAGGCTTACAAATTGGAGGTCCTATTCTAAAGCCTGCAGACTAACTCACTGGAAGCATACGGGCTGGTAATGAGATTAGAGACTCAGCTCTCAGATCCCACAGACTAAAATACATATTCAGGAAGCCGGAGATGGGGTCCCGGAGTGGACCAAAAATATGTTATGCAAATACAATGTGTCTGTATTAGTTTGGGAAGTAATGAAAAAATAGAAAGTTATCTTGAGACCTTTCTTTTCCTCAAAGAAAAGCTGTGGCAGGTTCAGAATTGCTCCCTCCCCAGAAAGGGGAACCCTCCTACACTGTTGGTGGGAATGCAAGCTGGTGCAGCCACTCTGGAAAACTGTATGGAGGTTCCTCAAAAAGTTGAAAATAGAGCTACCATATGATCCAGCAATTGCACTACTAGGTATTTACCCCAAAGATACAAAAGTAGGGATCCGAAGGGGTACGTGCACCCCGATGTTTATAGCAGCAATGTCCACAATAGCCAAACTGTGGAAAGAGCCAAGATGTCCATCGACAGATGAATGGATAAAGAAGTGGTATATATATACAATGGAATATTATGCAGCCATCAAAAGGAATGAGATCTTGCCATTTGCAACGATGTGGATGGAACTGGAGGGTATTATGTTGAGTGAAATAAGTCAAACAGAGAAAGACATGTATCATATGATCTCACTGATATGAGGAATTCTTAATCGCAGGAAACAAACTGAGGGTTGTTGGAGTGGGTGGTGGGGTGGGAGGGATGGGGTGACTGGGTGATAGACACTGGGGAGGGTATGTGCTCTGGTAAGCGCTGTGAATTGTGCAAGACTGTTGAATCTCAGATCTGTACCTCTGAAACAAATAATGCAATATATGTTAAGAAAAAAAAAGAAGAAGAAGAAGGTAGCGGGAGGGGAAGAATGAAACGAGGGAAATCGGAGGGGTAGACAAACCATGAGAGACGATGGACTCTGAAAAACAAACAGGGTTGTAGAGGGGAGGGGGGTGGGAGGATGGGTTAGCCTGGTGGTGGGTATTGAGGAGGGCACATTCTGCATGGAGCACTGGGTGTTATGCACAAACAATGAATCACGGAACACTTCATCTAAAACTAATGATGTAATGTATGGGGATTAACATAAGAATAAAAAAAAAAAGAATTGCTCCCTCCCCGCCCCCCCCCCTCCCCACCAAGAGGAAGTTTCATCTCTGGGCCCTGGCTGGCTCTGCAGAGCATGGATGGGTAGCTCTGGGAAGGCACATGCAGATGAAGCCCCACCTGACTGCTGACAGGCACAGGACCTGAAGCTGTAAAGTGAAAAACTGAGGTTTGCAGAAAGGGAAGTGGGTAGGGGGATAGGGTAACTGAATGATGGGCATTAAGGAGGGCACGTCTTTTACACAACTGAATGTCATACACAGCTGATGAATCATTGAACACTACATCAGAAACTAGTGATGTACTATATGTTGGCTAATTGAATTTAAATAAAATAAATAAGTAAATAATAAAAATCTTTAAAAAAGAAGGTGGCTGTGTAGGTATAGAATATTCTGGAAGGAAGCTCAATTCAAGTGATAATGGTTGCTTAAGGTGGGAGAAATTTGGGGATGGGGAGGGGGGGTCAGGGAAGAGAGAGGGAATTACTTTCCATGTGTTCCCTTTTTCACTGCTTAATTTTCTTACCATTGCATGTATTAACTTTGTTTTACACTTTTTGCATCAACTTTTTAAAAATAATTTTTAGAAAGAATTATTTAAGATGATGAAGGATTATCCTTTGCTTGACAGGAAATCAAGCAAAGGATATCATATGGTTCCTGACAATAAAACCTAGACAGTGTCTGACTTTGGTAGTTCTTAAAAATGATTATTAGTTGAGAGGTGCCTGGGTGGCTCAATTGGTTAAGCAGCTGCCTTTGGCTCGGGTTATGATCTCAGGGTCCTGGGATCGAGCCCCGCCACCAGCAGCAGGCTCCCTCCTCAGCAGGGATTCTGCTTCTTCCTCTCCCTCTGCCCTTCCCTCCCACTGCTTGTGCTTTCTCTCTCTGAAATAAATAAATAAAATCTTTTTTAAAAAAAAGCAGGGTAAAGAATGAAGTGATTATTTTCATCTTTATCCCTTGCAGCTGGGCATGGCTACTCTCGATCCATTGTTAGAATTCATTGTGTGTTCATATCTCTCCCTTCCTTTCAGACACAACGCTCTTAACTGCTACAAATTATTAGCATATTTCATCAAAAGTTCTTACAGCAGAAGTATGCCACATGGTGATAATTCTTTTCATCAGAAGAATGAAATGGGAAGTTTGGGACATTGCTATTCATTAAGTTACATATCCATAGCTTCTCTCGTTGATGAGCTTTTCTCCTAGTCCATAGGCTAAGGAAATTCAGGACAAGAAATATGTATGTGAATGTGATAAAGAGAAAATGAGAACATCAGAAACTAGTGATGTACTATATGTTGGCTAATTGAATTTAAATAAAATAAAGAAATAAATTTTTTGTTTATTTAAATAATAAATTTAATTTTATTTATTTAATTTATTTTTTTTTAAAGATTTTATTTATTTATTTGAGACAGAGAGAATGAGACACAGCATGAGAGGGAGGAGGGTCAGAGGGAGAAGCAGACTCCCCGCCGAGCAGGGAGCCCGATGCGGGACTCGATCCCGGGACTCCAGGATCATGACCTGAGCCGAAGGCAGTCGCTCAACCAACTGAGCCACCCAGGCGCCCTATTTAATTTATTATTAAAAATAAATTTTATTTATTTAAATAAAAAATTTAATTTGTCAATTAAATTGACAAATCTAATGTGCTGTTTTAAATTTACTAGAGAGGTCTAACCCAGGGGCCTCCTCTCAAAATGTAAACTCAATCTGTACGTGAGCTCATTACCACAGATCATGTGTACCTTAAAATAAGTGAGAAAATTGGTGCAGAAGTAAACGGTCTGATGACTGGGGGAGTGTAGAAAAAAAAAATCCCAATACTTATTTTCCAGGTAGCAGTCTATAGAAGGTAGAGAGAGCAGAGCTACCTACCTACTAAATTCAAAATACCATCCTAAAGAGCTCACATGGATTAGAGTCAGGGAGGAGGCAGGTATTGCTCACGTTATGGCACAGATTTCTTCTTCCTGAAAATTAAACAGTGGTGGAATTAAAAATTGATATATGAACTTAACAGAGGTACCAGATGACCAGCTTCTAGAAAATCAACTTTCTTTTCTCTCAGTCCCCAAGAGCGTAGTAATTCATGATCTCTTAGGCTAACAAATGTCAATTGAAAAAGTATAAATGAAAACCCTGACCACTTGGTGACTCCTCAGGGCCCAGAGGAATTGTTGATCTTTCATAAAGAAGCAGCCAAAAATACAGAAGAGTTCCACACACACATATTGGTGCTCTTCTCACTTGCTTTTCCACCTGGCAATAAAAAATCTGTGGAATGAAGGAATGAATGAGTGGTAAAAGGATGGGAATGTGGGCCAAGAGGGACTTTCACAGGGAGAGGAGAGGGTTGGGTGAATATATTTTAAGAAATTAAATTGGAAGAGTGAAAGGAGTTTATACATGCAAAAAAAAAAAAAATAAGTGGTTAATTGGGTAAATAGTCATAGGTTTTGAACCTGGATTTATAACCAGCAAACTGAAAAACAAACAAGCAAACAAAAAAACCTCCTCTTAAGGTCACCAATAAAGTGAGAGAGACACTTAGAAGTTTCATTTCCTTAGGAAGTGTGCTCCTTCATACCACATCCACATAGAAACTTATTCTTAAGGATTTTCCACCATTTTGTTGTTACACTGAAGAACCCAGGAGACCACCACATACTGGATCAGGAGGACCCTCCCTCTTTTCCCTCTCTCCTGCTCACTACCCCCACTAAAAGAATTAGGTATTAATCCTTTCTTTGATATAAGGGTTCCGGGAAGTGCCTCCCGTCTTGGAATCAGTTCAGAGGAGAAGTCCAGCTATTAAGGAATAAACCTTGCAGGCAGGAGGTGTTTGAGCTTGCAAGAAGACAGGGCAAGCTTCCTATACAATAGAATATCTAATTTTGGATAATTTGGAATATGCATAAATATTTTTACCCATCTTATTAAAATGCTTTTAGTTCTATATTTGTATGTGACAGTTAAATGGTGTAAAAAGTGGCCTGAATAATACACTTAGTCCTATTTGCCTTCCTGAAGCTTCTCACTGGAACAGGGTATTACCAGATTCAGAGTCATTTTTCCCTGGACAATCACCCTTATACCTCATGAAGCGAAATGAACGGCCAGAGCAATAGGGAAGTGAAATAATTCGGATATGCTCCGCTTCTACCTAATATTCTTAGCTATTAATATCATTCTTTTATTCGTGGTGTTGGAAGCCACGAATAGTTATAATAAATAATGGAACAATATGTGTGTGGCTGCATTCAAGGAATAATCACATTGCTTCAACATGGGACTCAAATTCATTGGAATTAATTTGAAAACACTCTCCTCAACTCCATTTTCCCTCAGTTCGAAAAACACTGATGACATGTCAAAACCCGTTTCCTGGAAGTGACCAAAAGCAGCCAAATTAATCACCAAGAGCTATTACCATTGAATATAAAATTATAGAAAGGCCTCTGAAGACTAGACCGTGCTTACATTTCAGGAGGGTGTGGTTATGGGTGTGAAATGTGTGGTTAACCTGTAACCCTTGGTTGTTTGCCCCAAGCATGCCCACGCAGCAACCCCCGGGGGGCCAGCTGGTGCACCAGCAAACCAGGAAAACAATCTCACTTACTATTACACTGTTATCTGCTGACACTGAACTTGGAGATTTAGGAGTATAATCAGAATCAAAGGAGATGCCAGTCTGCTGAACTTGAAAATAGGTTATTAACAAAAAGCAAAACCTACCAGAGTAGTCTGCAATTGCTTAGCTTCTAAACTACAGCTGTAGCCCAAAATTGGTCTTCAGAGCTAGCCTTGGTTCTTTGGAATGTATGTAATTTGGGGGGCTGGTGGTGGATAGTCCCTCCAGCATATACTTCCCACACATACATGCTCTTCTTGCTTGGAAGTTTAATATAAGTGTTATAACAACTTCACAAAAATTTAAGTAAGGAGGAAGCAAACATTCCAGAAGCTATTCTTAGCTCCTTTTCAATCATTGGCCTGAATTGGAGGGTTTTTGGAAAGCAGTGCTCTGCCCATCTCTTTAAAAATTTATTTACTTGTTTTTTCAGTCTTATGACTTCTGCTCTGGGCGAACTGAAGCCAGGTCATTTTGAATGTTTGAGTTAAAGAGCCCTTGGGAAAAGAATCTTCCATTATTTTCCTGTCTGGGTAAGTGCCAGAACAATCCATTGTAAAACTAATACAAATGTACTTACTTCTATAAAAGTCAACTCCTTGAACCAAGACACCGGCATGTGCTGTGTTGCTCTGAGCTTTTTTCTGATTTCAGTTCACTGAGCCCTTTATGCCTGGGCAGAATTTAAGCCCCATTGGTGAGGTCTTCACAGTCATGGGATAACGTATAGGAGAAATTTGACAATTAGCTGAAATACCTGGACTGGTCAGACAATTAAGTAATTTGGACTGCTACTTGAAAGTACATATTCTGGCCAGATGGAGAGAAGGAGAGAAGGGTAAAAGCAGAGGCTTTCATCAGTATGGCCATACCTGTATTGAACAAATCTGGGGATGAAAAGATGAATATGCACAAAAGCCAAAAGGAAAATCAGCATGTGATTATTTGCTTTAGAAAGGAAGGTCACCTGAGACTCTTTAAAGCTCTCTTGATTTGCAGCAAGATGTCTTCAAACATTATCTTGATGTAAATTTTCCCCCATTTCTTAGACTAACCCTCAAGAAGCTAGAACTGTTGTGTCGAGAAGGCAAAGAGAAATAAACAAGGGTTTCCCACCCCAGAATGATGCTCTTGAGATTCCGAAAGGAAGGCCACAGAGGGGCAGGAAATAAGAGATTATGCCCTGGAAGGGAAGGAAAGGAGGAATCTAAGTCGCCTGGGGTGTATGGCAGGGAACATGGCGGCAGGAGTGCTCTTGGCCACGGGTGGGAAAAAAATTGGGAGTGGAGAGGACCACCTGGCAGGCAGCAACAGGCTACTGCCTGGAAGCCAAGTCACACCTGCAGAGTGAGTGGCAAGGAGTTGTTCTACCTGTCCTCATCGGGCCCCCTCATGGACCCCTGCAGGCCCACTGCCAATGGACAGAATGCCCATCTCTCCACACATCTGCTGAGCCTCAGAATTGCTTCATACTTCCTCCCTTGAATGGCATGAGCCATATAATTCCCCCCAACAGAGAGTGGGTCCTTGTTACTCAGCCATGCTCTGGGGACAAATTCAAGGCCCTGTATGTGGGTGAGGTTGAGTAGAAAAATATCACCCCCATTACAAACGCCTGCTCATTCTAATCAAATTTATGGAAACTGAGTCAATCTAATCTTTTCAGAAGATCTCTTCTTCTTGAGTAGGAGCCCTTGCTCACCTCACCTACATGTCTCATGGCTGATGTGTTAGATTGAAAAGGCACTAAATGGACAAGATGTTGGGTAGACAGATGTGAGCACATATTAAATGGAGTAAACTTGACCCAACTCTTTCCCCATAATTTCCTGAATGAGCCTAAAGTGCCCCAATCTCCTTTTCATTCACTCATAGAAGAAAATGTTTACCCAGTACCAATCTAGAGTCTCTCTGTTATGTCATTCAACTAATGCAGGTGCATTCAGGGCAATATTTCTACCCTCAGAAGCATTAATAATTGTACAATCAACATTCACTACAGTGAAATGATCATTAAAGTCCCTTTTAGCTAGCAGGTGAAATGATTCTATTAAAGTCTGTTGAATATCTAACTTGGGGAACTTGGGTATAAAATGCAATATTCTGGACTTAATTTGGGGGGAGGATTCTTGTGTCCTACGGTGATGGTGGTGTAGGACACCCAACAAGCCTGGGTGTGTCAGGACTAAGGAGCCTTGAAATATGGCTGTCCCCACTCTCTTCATCACCTCATGCATAACTGTAAGTTACACACAAGATGCCGGATTGTTTGTGCTTTTTCCTTGACTTTTAACTCAGTGAATAGGAACTACTCTGGGACTAATTTTAATGTGTTTGATAAAAATCCTTGTCCACTGATGCTTATACACAATCTGAGCCTTAATATCACTTTGAGAATATCAGCAGAAATAAATGGTTTCTGAAGGCAAGAAAACAGGACTTTTCCCCTCTCTTCTTGTTAATTTATGACTTACTGATTTGAAATCACATTTAGATTATCTAGGTACTATAAAGGAGTAGAAATGAAAATATATTCTCCCTCTCCAATTTTTTCTTGTGAAAATTTTCAAATATTCAAAAAAGTTGAAAGAATAAAATAGTGTAATAAACACTGCAATCCTTTACTTGGATTCAATAATTATTAACATTTTGCTGTATTCACTTCATCTATCCATCCATTTATGTATTTATTGTGGAGCCAACTGAAAGCTAATTCTTAACATTATGTCACATCATTACTAAGGACTATGGCATGCAGAGCCTAAAAACAAGGATATTTTCATTACAAAATACCATTATTACACTTACGAGAATAAACAAAAATTCTGGAATACCATTTAATATCCTGTGCATAGTCTTTTTCCAATGGTCTAACACTTATTCTTTATGCTCATTATAGAGATTTGTTTTGATGTACCAGAGGTGACCTTATCAACACTCGGTTCACGCTGTTGGCAGAAAGCATGGCTTATGAGACTGTTCTAATACCCAAATTCTCATTTGTGGTAAACATACTCCAAACTCAATTACTTGAAGGTATCTTTTATTTGACAATGAAGTCAGCCTGGTGGGATCACTGATAATCCATGTTGGTTATCTGTCTGTATGTACAGACATGCAGCAATTACTACATGCTGCTTTGAAATTCTCCCAGACCCAAATCACCACGGCCCAGCCCGAGGGTAGACAACCCCGGGGTCTTGACCGTTCTTTTGTTCACACAGTAAAGCAGCTTCTGGGCTATAGGCAATTTTAGCGGCAGATCCTCCTTGCCCTACAGCCATGTAGAGCTGGAATGCTCCGGAGACATCACAGTTATGAGGATTAACCAGATCCAGACAAGAAATCTGTCCTGTTGATTGAGAGCATATCCATGCGCTTTGAAAAAAAAAAGTACCAACTGAGCATCAGATAGTAGGATGGACCTTCTGTCATGTACAAAATGCCTGCACTCTGTCCCTGGCCAGAGTCAGAACCTTAGCCATCCATAGCTCTCAGAAGTTTTACCTGCCAGGGAGGGGACAGATCATGTGGTGTGCTCTGAAGAAAAAGAAAACACCAGAAGGGGCTAGTGATGGGTGGAAGCCTCATGCTTTTTTGGTAGGGTGGCCGGGGCGGGCCCCTCGGATAAGGGGGTAGATTTGGGTAGAGACCAGAGAGAGAGGGAGCCCTCGGGGAGGACATGGGCACCTTCATGCCCAGGCAGCAGTAACTGAAGGACTGCAGTGGTCTGCCTGGCTTCTTGGGGAGCAGACTGAGGGAGGGGGACAATGGCAGGGGATAAGCTGCAGGGCTGGGGTGTAGGGGTCTGGGGGCATAGGGTGATGCAGCATGTCCTGTAGGGGTCTTGGAGGACAGGCTGCATTCTGGAGTTTAACTCCGAGATTGGAAGCCATTTACAATCCACATTTGGTAACCAAATAAGGTTCTGTGGCCTGTGTATCTATGTAACAAATTTCCTTTGCTCCTTTTTCTCTTCTACCATATTTTTTTAGGCTTTCAGTTGTAATTCATGCATTTTTTATTGTATATATAATTTGGCAAGTCATCTTAAATCTTTCATGGACTCAAACAATACATATTTATATCTCTATATTATCTACCTAAACAGTAAAGATTTTAAAATTATATTACCTGTTTGGGGCTAACATTGCTGGTTAATATGAGCAGTGATGTTGGCTCAAAACGGTAAGAACAAAGTTCAGGCACGGAAATTTTATTTCTATTCAGAATACAGAATCCTAGTAGTAACCATGATCCTTTATTTAATCTAGCCATTCAAAGAGGCCTGACATCTGTCCTAATATAATAGATAGACCTCATATAAATATTATGGGCAGTCACTGTATCTCAGGCTACAATGTCCATCCATTAATATTCCCACTTTGATCTTGAAACTTTCCTTATGTTTCCTGTATAGTTTCCACAAACTGGCTTACTAATTCTGCTCAGGGTAGCCTATAGAAAACAGCTTGAGTGGATGTTTCAATGAGCTAATAAATGTGAAAACAGCATTTATCTTCAAACCAGAAAATCATGTTAAATCATCTCATATATTCATGCATTTGTACCATTGGGTAAAACAGAGCGGGTCGGGGGAAGAGGTACAAATATTTTGCCTGTCCACAGGCTATTTGCTGAATCACCTCACACAGGTTATCATCTAAGAATATTTACTGAATGCTAGTAACTAAAAAGTGTGAACTCCATCAGGCTTTACTAATGGGATTATTTAGTGCTGTGACTAACGCTGATAGCTCCCCCCCCTTTTTTTCCCAAGATTTTGTTTATTTATTTGAGAGAGAGAAAGAGAGAGCAGGAGCCTGGGGCGGGGGTGCAGAGGGAGAAGGAGAGGGACAAGCAGACAAGCAGGCTCCCGGCTGAGCACAGAGCCCAACTCAGGACTAAGTCCCAGGACCCTGAGATCATGACCTGAGCCAAAAGCAGATGCTTAACCGAAACACTCAGGTGCCCTAAAAGCTAATAGTCTTTTTTTTTTTTTTTTAAGATTTTTATTTATTTGACAGAGAGAGAAAGAGCACACAAGCAGGGGAAGCGGCAGGCAGAGGGAGAGGGAGAAGCAGGCTCCCCTGCTAAACAGGGAGCCCGATGCGGGGCTCGATCCCAGGACCTGGGGATCACGACCTGAGCTGAAGGCAGCCGCTTAACCGACTGAGCCACCCAGGAGCCCTAAAAGCTGATAGTCTTAAACAGTCTTGGGTTTTCAATGATTTTTCAGAGTGTTCTGCTCAAAAATGGCAACTTTAGGCAAGCACCTTGGCAGTAGCGATGAATGAAGTCTGTTATCTAGGTTCGAAGTAAAGAAATTCCATCCTCAGAAAAGGGATAGCTTGACACAATATTTAGTTTGGCAGTAAAAGCAAAGCTGAGGTCAGCAGTGTAGGGGCTGAAGGCAGGCCACCCCAAAATGTACGATTTTTTTTTAAAGATTTTATTTATTTATTTGACAGAGAGAGATAGCGAGAGCAGGAACACAAGCAGGGGGAGTGGGAGTGGGAGAGGGAGAAGCAGGCTTCCTGCCAAGCAGGGAGCCCGATGTGGGACACTATCCCAGGACCCTGGGATCATGACCTGAGCCGAAGGCAGACGCTTAACAACTGAGCCACCCAGGCGCCCAAAATGTGCGATTTTAAGTAAAAGTTATTTAACAGACAGCCTGTGTGAGGACTTTCAGACCCTCCTCTCTCTCCCTGCAAGCAGGAAATAAATCTCCGATGGGAGAGGTACCCTCCCTATACCAGAAGGTAAAGAGACATCCTTACCTCCGGAGAGAGGGAATTCAGGGCTGAGAAGACTGTATAAAGAACATTTGTTAGGTTTTACTAATTTACTGCCCAGCCCAAATTCTGTTTAGAATGTCTTGCTGATTGTGGGGCGCCTGGGTGGCTCAGTCAGTTAAGCATCTGACTTCAGTTCAGGTCATGATCCCGGGGTCCTGGGATTGAGCTCAGGTTTTTGCTCAGCAGGGAGTCTGCTTCTCCCTCTCCCTCTGCCCCTCCCCCCCACTCATGAGCACTCTCTCTCTCTCTCTCCCTCTCTCAAATAAATAAATCTTAAAAAAAAAATTCTTTCTAATTAAAGCTCCCAAAGTTAAGTTTTCTTTGTCTTGTCAATTCCTCACAGATTTATTGTCTCTTTGTCTAAAAATAGAATTTTATTTTTTTTATTTTTATTTTTTTTTATTTATTTGAGAGAGAGAATGAGATAGAGCATGAGACGGGGGAGGGTCAGAGGGAGAAGCAGACTCCCTGCCGAGCAGGGAGCCCGATGCGGGACTCAATCCCGGGACTCCAGGATCACGACCTGAGCCGAAGGCAGTCGCTTAACCAACTGAGCCACCCAGGCACCCCAAAAATAGAATTTTATTATTGGGCCTCCATGCACATTTAATAAAATGTCGGGGGTTTTTCTTCTGCTAATTTGCTCATGTAATTTTAATTCTTAGTCCAGCTGGAAGACCTCAAAAGAGAGAGGGAGAATTTTTTCCTTCACCACTCTACTAATAAGATTAAGATCCCTTGGGGGTAACAAGGGTGAGAGGGACTGCATGGATAAAAAGACAGATTCAGAAAGATTTGAGGCCTGAGCAAGCCTCCCAGTACTCATCTGCAGTCTGACCTTCCTTCGTAGTCAGGAAACGGATACACTAGGAACACAGCTAGCTGAGTGTCTGCAGTGACAAAGGAGAGGTGACCACGTACACAGTACAAGAAAGAATCTGCTTAGATGAACTTGAACTTTTAAATGACCTTCGATTTACTGAAGTTATGCCTGATTGCTGCATGAAATCTGGAAAACATAAAAGTGCACACAAGAAAATAAAATCCCATTCCTGAGAGATTGTCATCATGAACAATTTGGTCTGTCCCTTTCTAAAATGGTTCAATGCCCGGGGTTTGATGATACATGATGACACTTCCCAAATGTCTAATTGTCAGAAATCAAGGGATGGCATTTTGGTGGGAAGAACGGTGTTGGCTCTCTGGCTCATTCAGTCATTCCACAGGTATTGAGTGAGCATTCCTCAGGTGCCAGGCCCTGTGCTGGGCATTGGGTAGGGAAATATGAACGAGACAGTTATACTTCGTCCCTGTCCCCAGGGAGATTACATTCTCTCCAGGAAAACAGGACTAACATTTAGTTACGATTAGGAATCAAGGCAGGCATTATGAAATTGTACAACGGTGTCTCCTGACATTTCCCAGACTCACTTTGTCTGGTTTATGCTAGAATTAGGCTTGCTACCCAGAGGGGCCTGCGGACGATGAACACTGGCATCTCCTGGGCAGTTGTCAGAGATGCAGACTCTCAGGCCCATCCAGACCTAATGAATCAAGATCTGCTTCTCAACAAGCACTGGTTGAAAGAGTGAGTGGGAATCAGCAGGCCAAGGCAGGTGGTGGAGGGCATGGGGAAGTCCTGTCGGGCCCGTGAGGGGGCACTGGATAGAGGCACCTGGCACTTGGAGATGGTGAAGGCAGGCCAATGTGGATGGACCAAGGCCAGACAGAGGCTGGTGGGATGAGCAAGGGAGACCCTCAGTTTAGGGCTAGCTATGGGTTGGCACCACTTTAGATCCTCTTGGAGCCTGCAGTTTCCTCATCGGCCAAGGGACCATTATCCTCCCCACCCCCTATCGCTGGGGGCTGTTGGGAAGATCAGATCAGTTAATGTACTGCAAATGTTCAGAGCTGTAGGCCCTCCCACTGCTCTTCTTTAGAAGAAAAACAGAGAAGAGCTATGGTCTGCAGGATGCTCCCCGAATTTCCTTACCGTGTCTGGAACTGGGGAGGTGAAACTGAAAAGTAAATCCTGGTGCTGATGTGAACAGTTTATCAAAGGCATCCCAAGCAGCAGTGACGAAAAAAGACTCTTTAGCTGTGATTTTGCATACTGGTGGATGTAGAGTGTTAGGAGGGGGGGTTAGACATGGTGGAACCTGTGGGGTTAGGGCTGCCCTGGGGCCAGGACTGCCTCCCCCATCCCCATCTCACTTTCTGGCATAAGCCCCCAGCTTCCTATGGTGTTGTTAGATGCAGAAGGAGTGTGACACAGAGGGCCACCCAGAGAAGTGGCTACCAACCTCTGCACAGTTTTTCTGTTAACGGTGAGGTCTAGAAAGGATAGAACTTAAAACAAAGCAAAACAAAACAACAACAACAACAACAAGCCAAAACAAAGCAAATGCAGAAGAGAAACAGAGAGGTACCTGGGTGACTCAGTCGGTTAAGCGTCTGCCTTCGGCTCAGGTCATGATCCCAGGGTTCCGGGATTGAGTCCGGAGTCAGGCTCCCTACTCAGCTGGGAGGAGCTTCTCCCTCTCCTTCTGCCCCTCCCTCCTGCTTGTGTGCGCTCTCTCTCTCTCTCTCTCTCAAATAAATAAAATCTTAAGAAAAAAAAAAAAGAGAAACAGAGAAACAAACATCACTTCAAAAGTAAAGGCCTTGAATTTTATTGACTCTTATCAATCAGATGGACGTATCAGGTTTCCCAGGCTCTCACCTACACCACGGCTCTCCCTCTCTTGTACCCGTGTAACTCTGCACCAGGCTGGGAAGATGCGCAGGTGAACCCAAGAGCTCCTCTTCGTTCTCCGTTTCACATTCTATCACGTCAGCACAGGCCCTGAGCGGGCTACTCAGCTTCATTTACAGCCTGAAACCACTCCTCCTCCTCTGTGTCTGGTCCTCACGTTTATAACCCACAGGCCCGCAAAGGTGTCCACGACACACTTTCTGCCATCTACCACGTTATTTGTCCTTGTGGCAGACATGGGCTTTCCAAAGTTCTTGTTTACAATTCCTAATTCACAGAAAAGAAAGTCCAGGACAAGAAAGTTCAAGTGAGCAGTTTGAGATTCAACAGCTGGAGTCCGTCAGGGGCTGGGCAGGACCAGGAGTCAGAAGTTTTGGTACTTGTTTCCGAGATTTTTTTCATCATCATCATTAGATAATATTTAAGTAACAGAGAAATACTAAGAAGGAAATCTCGGGGCGCCTGGGTGGCTCAGTCGGTTAAGCATCTACGTTTGGCTCAGGTCATGATCTCAGGGTCCTGGCATAGAGTCCTGGGTTGGGCTCCCTGCTCAGTGGGGAATCTGCTTCCCCCTCTCCCTTTGCCCCCCGCCCCCCACCTCACTCGTGCTCTCTCTCACTCTCAAATAAATAAATAAAAAAAAAAATCTTTTTTTTTTTTTAAAGAAGGAAATCTTATTAGCGATTATTCCCACCACCCAGAAGTGAGCACTCGGGAGCACTCTGGCTATGGACTTCCAGCCTCCCACAGCACCCATGTCCTTTTTAAAAATTACACAGTGTGCACATTCATGTAATTCAGAAATGTATATAAGAACATTATAGATAAATGTTCTTGACACCCTCGCATCTGGACTCATTCATCACCCCAAAGGTTACCTTTATGAATTTGGCAGATATCTTTCCAAATTTAGTACTGTTTTGTTACATATATATCTTTATTCCTATGCTATACCCATTAGTCATCTTGTTTCTGAGATCTATCCATACTTTTATAACTGATCCATTTTTCACAGCTATATAGTATTCTGTTGTGTCACTAATTTATTCACCCCACTTTTTTTTTTTTTTTTTTTTTTTTTTTTTTTTTTTTTTTTTTTTTTTTAATTTTTTTATTCTTATGTTAATCCCCTTACATTACAACATTAGTTTTAGATGAAGTGTTCCATGATTCATTGTTTGTGCATAACACCCAGTGCTCCATGCAGAATGTGCCCTCCTACATACCCACCACCAGGCTAACCCATCCTCCCACCCCCCTCCCCTCTAGAACCCTGTTTGTTTTTCAGAGTCCATCGTCTCTCATGGTTCGTCTACCCCTCCGATTTCCCCCGCTTCATTCTTCCCCTCCCGCTACCTTCTTCTTCTTCTTCTTTTTTTTTTTCTTAACATATATTGCATTATTTGTTTCAGAGGTACAGATCTGAGATTCAACAGTCTTGCACAATTCACAGCGCTTACCAGAGCACATACACTCCCCAGTGTCTATCACCCAGTCCCCCCATCCCTCCCACCCCACCCCCCACTCCAACAACACTCAGTTTGTTTCCTGCGATTAAGAATTCCTCATATCAGTGAGATCATATGATACATGTCTTTCTCTGTTTGACTTATTTCACTCAACATAATACCCTCCAGTTCCATCCACGTCGTTGCAAATGGCAAGATCTCATTCCTTTTGATGGCTGCATAATATTCCATTGAATATATATACCACATCTTCTTTATCCATTCATCTGTCGATGGACATCTTGGCTCTTTCCACAGTTTGGCTATTGTGGACATTGCTGCTATAAACATCGGGGTGCACGTAGCCCTTCGGATCCCTACTTTTGTATCTTTGGGGTAAATACCCAGTAGTGCAATTGCTGGATCATATGGTAGCTCTATTTTCAACTTTTTGAGGAACCTCCATACAGTTTTCCAGAGTGGCTGCACCAGCTTGCATTCCCACCAACAGTGGAGGAGGGTTCCCCTTTCTCCGCATCCCCGCCAACATCTGTCGTTTCCTGACCTGTTAATTTTAGCCATTCTGACTGGTGTGAGGTGATATCTCATTGAGGTTTTGATTTGGATTTCCCTGATGCCGAGCGATATTGAGCACTTTTTCATGTGTCTGTTGGCCATTTGGATGTCTTCTTTGGAAAAATGTCTGTTCATGTCTTCTGCCCATTTCTTAATTGGATTCTTTGTTCTTTGGGTGTTGAGTTTGATGAGTTCTTTATAGATTTTGGATACTAGCCCTTTATCTGATATGTCATTTGCAAATATCTTCTCCCATTCTGTCGGTTGTCTTTTGGTTTTGTTAACTGTTTCCTTTGCTTTGCAAAAGCTTCTTATCTTGATGAAGTCCCAATAGTTCATTTTTGCCCTTGCTTCCCTTGCCTTTGGCGATGTTTCTAGGAAGAAGTTGCTTCGGCTGAGGTCAAAGAGGTTGTTGCCTGTGTTCTCCTTTAGGATTTTGATGGACTCCTGTCTCACATTGAGGTCTTTCAACCATTTGGAGTCTATTTTTGTGTGTGGTGTAAGGAAGTGGTCCAGTTTCATTCTTCTGCATGTGTCTATCCAATTTTCCCAACACCATTTGTTGAAGAGACTGTCTTTGTTCCATTGGACATTCTTTCCTGCTTTGTCGAAGATTAGTTGACCATAGAGTTGAGGGTCCATTTCTGGGCTCTCTATTCTGTTCCATTGATCGATGTGTCTGTTTTTGTGCCAGTACCATGCTGTCTTGATGATGACAGCTTTGTAATAGAGCTTGAAGTCCGGAATTGTGATGCCACCAGCTTTGCTTTTCTTTTTCAATATTCCTCTGGCTATGCGGGGTCTTTTCTGGTTCCATACAAATTTTAGGATTATTTGTTCCATTTCTTTGAAAAAAGTGGGTGGTATTTTGATGGGGATTGCATTGAATGTGTAGATTGCTCTAGGTAGCATTGACATCTTCACAATATTTGTTCTTCCAATCCATGAGCATGGAACGTTTTTCCATTTCTTTGTGTCTTCCTCAATTTCTTTCATGAGTATTTTATAGTTTTCTGAGTACAGATCCTTTGTCTCTTTGGTTAGATTTATTCCTAGGTATCTTATGGTTTTGGGTGCAATTGTAAATGGGATCGACTCCTTAATTTCTCTTTCTTCTGTCTTGTTGTTGGTGTATAGGAATGCCACTGACTTCTGTGCATTGATTTTATATCCTGCCACTTTACTGAATTCCTGTATGAGTTCTAGCAGTTTTGGGGTGGAGTCTTTTGGGTTTTCCACATAAAGTATCATATCATCTGCAAAGAGTGAGAGTTTGACTTCTTCTTTGCCAATTTGGATGCCTTTGATTTCTTTTTGTTGTCTGATTGCTGTGGCTAGGACTTCCAATACTATGTTGAATAGCAGTGGTGATAGTGGACATCCCTGCCGCGTTCCTGACCTTAGGGGGAAAGCTCTCAGTTTTTCCCCATTGAGAATAATATTTGCTGTAGGTTTTTCATAGATGGCTTTTATGATATTGAGGTATGTACCCTCTATCCCTATACTCTGAAGAGTTTTGATCAAGAAAGGATGCTGTACTTTGTCAAAAGCTTTTTCGGCATCTATCGAGAGGATCATATGATTCTTGTTCTTTCCTTTGTTAATGTACTGTATCACATTGATTGATTTGCGGATGTTAAACCAACCTTGCAGCCCAGGGATAAATCCCACTTGGTCATGGTGAATAATCCTTTTAATGTACTGTTGGATTCTATTGGCTAGTATTTTGGTGAGAATTTTTGCATCCATGTTCATCAGGGATATTGGTCTGTAATTCTCCTTTTTGATGGGGTCTTTGTCTGGTTTGGGGATCAAGGTAATGCTGGCCTCATAAAATGAGTTTGGAAGTTTTCCTTCCGTTTCAATTTTTTGGAACAGTTTCAGAAGAATAGGTATTAATTCTTCTTGAAATGTTTGGTAGAATTCCCCTGGGAAGCCATCTGGCCCTGGGCTTTTGTTTTTTGGGAGATTTTTGATGACTGCTTCAATTTCCTTAGTGGTTATAGGTCTGTTCAGGTTTTCTATTTCATCCTGGTTCAGTTTTGGTAGTTGATACATCTCTAGGAATGCATCCATCTCTTCCAGGTTATCTAATTTGCTGGCATAGAGTTGCTCATAATATGTTCTTATAATTGTTTGTATTTCTTTGGTGTTGGTTGTGATCTCTCCTCTTTCATTCATGATTTTGTTGATTTGGGTCATTTCTCTTCTCTTTTTGATAAGTCTGGCCAGGGGTTTATCAATCTTGTTAATTCTTTCAAAGAACCAGCTCCTAGTTTCGTTGATCTGTTCTACTGTTCTTTTAGTTTCTATTTCATTGATTTCTGCTCTGATCTTTATGATTTCTCTTCTCCTGCTGGGTTTAGGCTTTATTTGCTGTTCTTTCTCCAGCTCCTTTAGGTGTAGGGTTAGGTTGTGTACTTGAGACCTTTCTTGTTTCTTGAGAAAGGCTTGTATTGCTATATACTTTCCTCTTAGGACTGCCTTTGCTGCATCCCAAAGATTTTGAACAGTTGTGTTTTCATTTTCATTAGTTTCCATGTATTTTTTTAATTCTTCTTTAATTTCCTGGTTGACCCATTCATTCTTCAGTAGGATGCTCTTTAGCCTCCATGTATTTGAGTTCTTTCCGACTTTCCTCTTGGGATTGAGTTCTAGTTTCAAAGCATTGTGGTCTGAAAATAGGCAGGGAATGATCCCAATCTTTTGGTACCGGTTGAGACCTGATTTATGACCTAGGATGTGGTCGATTCTGGAGAATGTTCCATGGGCAGTAGAGAAGAATGTGTATTCCGTTGCTTTGGGGTGGAATGTTCTGAATATGTCTGTGAAGTCCATTTGGTCCAGTGTGTCATTTAAAGTCTTTATTTCCTTGTTGATCTTTTGCTTAGATGATCTGTCCATTTCAGTGAGGGGGATGTTAAAGTCCCCCACTATTATTGTATTGTTGTTGATGTGTTTCTTTGCTTTTGTTATTAATTGCCTTATATAATTGGCTGCTCCCATGTTAGGGGCATAGATATTTACAATTGTTAGATCTTCTTGTTGGATAGATCCTTTAAGTATGATATAGTGTCCTTCCTCATCTCTTATTACAGTCTTTGGTTTAAAATCTAATTTGTCTGATATAAGGATTGCCACCCCAGCTTTCTTTTGGTGTCCATTAGCATGGTAAATGGTTTTCCACCCCCTCACTTTCAATCTGGGGGTGTCTTTGGGTCTAAAATGAGTCTCTTGCAGACAGCATATCGATGGATCTTGTTTTTTAATCCAGTCTGTTAGCCTGTGTCTTTTGATTGGGGCATTTAGCCCATTTACATTCAAGGTAACTATTGAAAGATAGGAATTTAGTGCCATTATATTGCCTGTAAGGTGACTGTTACCATATATTGTCTGTGTTCCTTTCTGGTCTATGTTGCTTTTAGGGTCTCTCTTTGCTTAGAGGACCCCTTTCAAGATTTCCTGTAGGGCTGGTTTTGTGTTTGCAAATTCCTTTAGTTTTTTTTTGTCCTGGAAACTTTTTATCTCTCCTTCAATTTTCAATGACAGCCTAGCTGGATAGAGTATTCTTGGCTGCATATTTTTCTCATTTAGTGCTCTGAATATATCCTGCCAGTCCTTTCTGGCCTGCCAGGTCTCTGTGGATAGGTCTGTTGCCAATCTAATGTTTCTACCATTGTAGGTTACATATCTCTTCTCCCGAGCTGCTTTCAGGATTTTCTCTTTGTCTGTGAGACTTGTAAGTTTTACTATTAGATGTCGGGGAGTTGACCTATTTTTATTGATTTTGAGAGGGGTTCTCTGTGCTTCCTGGATTTTCATGCCTGTTTCTTTCCCCAAATTAGGGAAGTTCTCTGCTATAATTTGCTCCATTATACCTTCTGCCCCCCTCTCTCTTTCTTCTTCTTCTGGGATCCCAATTATTCTAATGTTGTTTCGTCTTATGGTATCACTTATCTCTCGAATTCTGCCCTCATGATCCAGTAGTTGTTTATCTCTCTTTTTCTCAGCTTCTTTATTTTCCAGCATTTCATCTTCTATATTACTGATTCTCTCTTCTGCCTCATTTATTCTAGCAGTTAGTGCCCCCATTTTTGATTGCACCTCATTAATAGCCTTTTTGATTTCTACTTGGTTGGATTTTAGCTCTTTTACTTCTCCAGAAAGAGTTTCTCTAATAACTTCCATATTTTTTTCAAGCCCAGCTAGTATCTTTAAAGTGATGATTCTGAACTCTAGATCTGACATCGTACTAATGTCCGTATTGAGTAGGTCCCTGGCAGTCGGTACTGCCTCTTGTTCTTTTTGTTGAGGTGATTTTTTCCGTCTCGTCATTTTGTGCAGAGGAGAATAGATTAATGAGAGAACAAAATGCTAGCAGAGTAACCACGTCCCCAGCAAATATACTCTAAACAAATCAGAAAAGACCTGAAGCAGTGGGATAAGAAGGGGAAAGAGAGAAAAAAAAAAAAAGAAAAAAAAAAGAAAAAGATAAAGATAAAAACAACAACAAACAAAACAAAAGAACAACAACAAAAGAAAAACCAGAATGTGATCAAATATGATCTATATGGTATATAGATCAGTGCCACACACTAGATTTGGGGTGTGTTTTGGTCTTTTAGAAGAAAGTGTCTCCCAAAATTTTAAAGAAAGAAAAACTTATATATGTACAAAAATAAGGGTTGATATGATGAAGGGATGGAAAATGACTGTAAAAATGGAAATTATAAAAAATTTTATAAAAGGAATTGATAAGAAGTTGTTTGAAAAAAGAAAGAGGATTTAAAAAAAGAAAAAAGAAAAAGAAAAAAAAAGGGAGAGGATGTGATCAGGCAGGGGAATAGAGAACACCATATACTAGAGATTTAGGGTATATTTTAATCTGTTAGAAGAAACTATCTCAAAATTTTAAAGAGAGAACAACTTATATATATAAGCCAAAAATATGGGTAACTACTATGAAGGGATAGAATATGACTCTAAAAATGAAAAATAAAAATGTTTTTTTTTAAAAAAGGGATTGATAAGATGTTGTTTGAAAAAGGGAAAAAGAAAAATTCAAAAAGAAATAAAAAGACAAAAAGACAGTTAAAAAAAAAATTAACTTTAAAAGACTAAGGAATCATGGTAAAAAAGCCGTGAATTCTATGTGCAGCATTCCCCTAGCGCTGGAGTTCTGCCGTTCTCATTGATCGGTAAACTTGGTCTTGGCTGGCTGTTCTCGCTGATCTTTTGGGGAGGGGCCTGTTGCCGTGGTTTCCAAATGTCTCTGCCGGAGGCGGAATAGCCCCGCCCTTGCCCCCTCCCGGCTAAGTAATCTGCTCGGGTTTGCTCTCCGGGGCTTTTGTTCCCTGCGAGCTTTCCGTACAGCTTTGGAGGCGGAGAGTGAAAATGGCGGCCTCCCAATCTCCGCCCCGGAGGAGCCGAGAACTCGGGCCCGCTCCTCAGTGAGCCCCCAGAGAAAAGCCGTCAGTCACTCCCGTCTCCCCGGTCTGCAGCTGCACTCCGTGCTCAACCGGCCTGTGACCACGCGTTTCTATCTCTGGCACCGGACCCGGTCTGGAGTCTCCAAACCCAGCAGATCCCTGCGGTGCACTCCCGCGCGGCTCCTCCCGGGGGAGGAAGGTGAGTCTCCCCGGATCGGCCGCTTGTTGGGTCCCTGCTGGAGGAGCAGGGGCCCGACTGTGCCGCGGATCGCGGTTAATGGCAACCCCAGCTGAGAGCCCGCGCCTGGGCTCCGCCTCTGCAGCCGGCTTCCCCGCTCCGATACCTGGGAGCCCTGCTGCCCTCAGGCACCCCCGGTCTTTCTGTGACCCCGAGGGTCCTGAGACCACACTGTCCCGGAGGGTTCCACCCCCCGCTGAGCCACCAGAGTGACGTCCCTCGGCGGAGCAGACTTTTAAAAGTTCCGATTTTGTGCTCCGTGCTTCTATCACTTGCCAGAAGCGGCCGACGGAGGCCCCTCCCCCGCCGTCTATCCTCCCGAATATCGCCTCGGATTCACTTCTCCTCACGTCCTACCTTCCAGAAAGTGGTCGCTTTTCTGCTGAGACAGTTGTTGCTCTTCTTTTCTTGGATCTCCTGTTGAGTTTGTAGGTGTTCAGAATGGTTTGATCCCTATCCAGCTCTTCACCCCACTTTTGATGAACATTGAAGTTCTTTCCAATGTCTTACTGTGACAAACACTGCAATGATGAGTGTCTTGGTACCTTTCTGTCAGTGCTTATGTGGAAATGCTTCTCTAGGATTGAATCCTAGCAGTTGTTGGGTGACAAGTCATTCACATTTTCAGTTTTAACAACCACTGCTAAACTGCTTTCCAAAGAGCCTGCTCCAACTGATGCATCCAAAAATCTGTCCATAATCCTGCAAAAATTCTTGTTGTTGTCAGACTTGCCCAAGTATAATTTTCAAAAGTTAAATGTGACTGTCAAATGTTTCTACAAATATGGCATGAACATGTGTCAGAAATTTTATTCCCCTCATTAATTAATGTGAAAATTTGTAAGATGACAAAGCTGACTCAACGACCATTTGGTGAAAAAGGTTTATATCATCCTTAAAATATATTAAAATAAGATTGCTAGACTAGATATAAAAATGGTTAATGTCCTACAGGGCAATAAATGATAAACTGTGAAGTTATCTCTGGGGCAAAAATTATTTGCATCTCCATGAAGCACAAATCTACACGTTAATATATAACCCTACAGAGTCTTACCCTTTCATTAATAGTAAATAGCAACATCAAACAATGGTACATTCTCCTAGAAAATTAAGTAATCCTTGGGCTTTAAAACAATGCCCGGTAACTTTGAAAGGACATACATTGAGAGGGGGTGACCAGCCTCTTGGCCTTCTTTTCAGATTTGGGATAATTTTTCTTAATAGATTTTTAGAAATCTGTATCAATGCAATGGATGAAAAATAGTTCATTGTGTTTTAACCTGAATTTCTGTAATTATTCGTGGCTTTGGGGCAGTTGTTATTTCTACTTGGGCATCTGGTTTTCTCTCCTTCTGGGTCTCTTCAAACAAACACCACTGATAGCAAAATACTTTCTTCTCTTTGGTGACCAGGAATGCCTGGCACAGACTGAGGGGCAGTTTCACAAAGTTAGGTCTCCTTGGCAACGGGGGACCCCAGACAGATTATTCCTAGGAAAGACTTTACAGAATGTGTAAAAGCACCTTAATTCTGGCCTTTAAAGTCCTAGTGATGGCTGTTCAGCCCAGTGGCCCGGAGAGCTAAAGGGTGTGTGTCCTGGGAGGGTGGCTGTGAGGGAGGCCTCAGTGGGGCTTTGTTGAGGAAGGTGGAACGCAGCCCTGCGTGGCTCCTTGAGCCTCTGCCCTCAGGCCCCTGGGTGCACAGGGCAGACTCCCACGGTCAGCCTATCAGTCGCACCACACTTACTGACTGCCACCACGGTGGGGGCAGGGCATGCCAAATTGCCGAAAAGTCCTTCTTCTCCCAGTTTACACAGCAAACGGGGACCAAGACTAGCACAGGGAGATAAAGATAAACCTAGATGGTGAACCGTGAAGATAGAATACCTCAAGTCGCTGGAGCAGTCTGAATAAAACCTGGCGGCGGTGATGGGAAGCGGAGTGGGGGGGTGGAATGGGGGGAGGTGGGAAGGGGGTCATATCTCGGGCTGGATTGAGTCAAGTGACCAGCAACCTGCCCTCAACCTCTAACGTTTCTGTGCCCTAGGTGGGCTCTCTGTGCTTTCTAGAACTCTGCAAGGCGCTGAAGGGAGCCTAGCCCTGGCTCTCCCACCCCTGCCTAGGGCGATGTGAGGTCACAGGAGACACTTCTGGAACTTCCAATTCTTAAATTATCGCTTGAAATTATCTTCCAATTAGGAACAGCCTAAAAAATAGGCTGTGAATCACGGCTGCTATAAATCCCAGTTTCCAAGGTGGGCAGTTTCCCCAGTTCGACTTCCGAAATCCCAGACTCACAAAGGGCCCCAGCTCACTCCGGGGGGGCTCTTTCCCACCAAGGTTTGTCCCCCTTCCTGGCAGGGGGAGGGGGCAGGGGGAATCCCCTCTCCTATTGGAGGGCCACCGCTTGTTTGGCTGGCCAAGTCCTAATGGACGCCCGTTCCCTGTGTGTCCCGCCGCGTCCCGGTCTGTCTGCAGCAGGGGTGTCCGGGCTGTGTGTGGCACGACTGGAATGCGCGGGGGGCGGGGGGGGGACGCGGGGCGGGGAGCGGACACCGGGCGGAGAGGGGACGCTGAGCGCGGGGCGAACGCGGGACGAGCGGACCTCGGTGCCCAGCCCATGCCCCCGGCCCAAGCCGGGGTGGGTGGGCGACGGTGCAGAGATTAGGGCGAGAGCAACGGTCCCGACGCCCGGCGCGTCCGGACCCCCCCGCACCGCAGCCTCCCTCGCGCTCCGCCCAGCCCCGGTCCCCGGCCCCGACCCCCGTGCAGCTTCCTTCGCTGTCGCCGGCGGGGCAGGGCGCGCAGCCCCCCGGCCGAGCGTTGCGGAGAAGCGAGAAACGGAAGAGAAGAAAGTCTGCCCCGAGAACCCCGGGAGCGCAGGCCCGCCCCGCCCTCCCTTCCCAGCTCCTCGTCCAGTCACCGGCCGGCGGCTCTGCGGCCGGGAGGGGAAGGAAGCGGCGGGGGCGGTCTGGGGCCGGGCGGGGGCGCGGAGGCGGGGCGCGCGGAGGCGGGGCCGGCGCTCGGGTTTCGGGCCGGCTCCCGGCGGCCGGGGGTGCCGGCGGCCCCAGCAGCGCGGGCTGCGGTGGGCGGCGCGGGGCGCGGCGGGCCGGGCCACCCCCTCCGCTCGCAGCCCGCGGCGCGTCCGCTCACCCGGAGGAGGGAGGAAGGCGGCGGCGGTGGCGGCCTCGACGTCGACGACCGCGCCGCCCGCGATGGGAAGTGCCTTATAAAGACACAGCTCGGCCCGGCCCGACCGACTTGTCGCCGCGCTTCCCCGCGAGTGCGCGCGGAGGCCGGGGGCGGACCCCGGACAGACCCGGGTCACGACGGACTCCGGTCCTTGACGCCGCCAGACGGACCCCGGCTCCGGGCAGACCTCGGACGGGCCGCGGCTCCCGGCCCCGGGCAGACCGCAGGCAGACCCCGGCCGGCTCCCGGCTCCCGGCTCCCGACAGACCTCGGACGGACCCTGACCCCGGAGAGACCCCGGTCCGGGGCAGACCGCAGGCACACGGCGGCGGCCCGATCCCGGCCCCGGAGGCGTCGGACGCACCCGGCCCGGGACAGATCCCGGCCCGATCCCGGCTCCCGGCAGACCTCAGGCAGACCCCCGGCCCGACGAGCGGGCCGGAGAGCGGGCGGGGGCCGAAGGCGCCCCCGGAGGCGGGGGCATGCGCGGCCCGCGGCATGGCCTCGGCGGTGTTTGAGGGCACCTCGCTTGTGAACATGTTCGTGCGCGGCTGCTGGGTGAACGGCATCCGCAGGCTCATCGTCAGCCGGCGCGGCGACGAGGAGGAGTTCTTCGAGATCCGCACGGAGTGGTCGGACCGCAGCGTGCTCTACCTGCACCGCAGCTTCGCGGACCTCGGCCGCCTGTGGCAGCGCCTCCGCGACGCCTTCCCCGAGGACCGGCCGGAGCTAGCGCGCGTGCCGCTGCGGCAAGGTTCGGGGGCCGCGGGCACCGGGCGGGGGGAAGACGGGGGGGCGCCTCGGATGGAGTCTTACGGGGAGATGTGGTTGCGAGGTCGTTTTACAGTGCAATGCAGGCTGGAGGGGCAGTTACTGAAGCCGAGATTGCGGCTTTCCCCTCCGTCCCTGGCACGGGACGGGGGACGCTTAGATCTGCGCCCCCAAATGAAGGGCGCCCAGGGCGGCAGTGGTCGGAGGACGAGGAGTCAGCTCTTGGAGCCCTGAGGCCCTCCAGGCGGAGATGGGCAAGACGGGCGCCCCGACTGTCCCCAAGGACGAGTCACTGACCTGTACCAGTACAGCGACCAGTGTCGGGGTGACCCCCAGGTCTCTCAACCCAGCCCCTGCCCCGGAGTGGCGGCCTCCCTCCCTCCCTCCTCACCGTCGGGAGGGCCGGCTGTGACCCCTGCCCCGCCCCGAGAGCGATAGGAGAGGGTTGGTGAAATGTTTGAGAAGAGTTAAGAAGAGTGTCCGATTGGGGTCGCGTCTTGTCTGGCAGCCTCCCCCCTCGGAGTGCTCCGCTGGAAGGGGCTGCGCCTCTGGTCTCCCGCGACAGAGGAGCCCGAGTCCGAGGTGCCACGCAGCCTTCTGTCACTCGTCCGGAGGGGCCTCCCTGCTGCCGACGGCAGGGGAGAGAGCCCAGGTCCCCACCCCTAGGGTGGGACTGCATTGGGGTGTGATGAACTGCGGCCCGTCTCCTCCCTGGCCCTGTGACTGCGCAGGCTCCTGGGGACTCGAGTTCTCAGAGAACCGCTGTGGCTTCCCATTTCCTACTCCAGGCTGACGCCCATCCCACCGGCTGCTCTTTGGAGGCCAGGAGGAGAGGCGGCTGGAAGAGGGAAGGAAGCGCGTGAGAGAGGCTGAAGTTGAGCCCAGAAGGGGGAGGGGCGGGAGAAAGCTGGAGAGAAGGGGCCCGGGAAGTCTGTAGGGCTCTGAGCAGTCCTTCCCTCCCGCCACTCGCTGTGACCACCTGCAGCTCGGAAAAAATGGTCACACTTCACCCAGAGGCCTTCCTTTCCACAATCTTCGAAACAGACCTGGTGGCACCTTTGGGGGGCATCTGCTGAAGCCCAGGGTGGCGCAAACAAGTCTCCTTAGCTGCTGGTCTGCCTGAGGTCTACTTCCTCCTGCTGATCCCCCGCCCCAGTGTGTGAATTATATGGATAATTAGCTCAGTTCTCATGACACATCCTCTGGCAGACACATCGTTTGGAAAGGCTCCCAAAGCCAGCAAGTTTGAAGGCCCTGAGTGAGATGGCCTGCCTTTCACGCTTCTCGTTGCTCCCCAGATTCTCACATTTATTGCCATTCCAGAGATAGTTGAGTGTCATTTCAAGCATGGCAGCAGTTTTCCTTGGCTTTGCTATTTGGGTGTGTATGTTGTAGTTTTTAAACAAATGAGTGCCCAAACCAGGAAAGCTTGCATGAAGGAACAATGGTTAATTCAGTGAGTTACATCGTTTCTGGAACAAGGCTGGCCATTAACAAATTAGAGCCCCTGAGGGCTGGCCGAGGCATATGCCCTTCCCTGTCCTTGCCAGGTCTCACTCCAGTCAGGTGCCACAGCTCAGCTGGGACCCCAGGCAGGCAGATGGGCTGGAATTGGGCTCCTCCCCTGTAACAGAGTAATAGTCCTACTTTTTTTTTTTCTTTTTGGTGAGGATTAAAATGCATAGTAGAGTGTCTCGTAATAGTAAGTAAGCCCTCCATACATACTAGTTGTTACTGTTAGCCTCAGCATCAGCGGCTCCAGGCAAGGGTTGTAGCCAGTGGGGAAGCTCTGGGATCTGGTAGTGAAATAGACTTGCCTGGAGCAGAAGGGTGGTGAGTGCGAGACACCCGACCTGCTTTGCACACACCCTGGCTCCGACCCGCCTGTGCTCATGGCTCAGTTCTGGGTTCCTGAAGTGTAGTCACAGAGAGTGTCTCTGAAGAGAGAGTGAAGACAGGTTTAGGAAGAGAGGGATTAGCAGGGAGAAAAGAAGATTCAGAGGGACAGGAGAGAGCTGCTCAAGTATCCGAAGGAGGGAGAAACTAGTTCTGGGTGTTAGCGGTGCTGCTGGTGGAGGTGGGGGTGGGGAGGTGCTGAGGATGAGGACAAGTGATTGGGTGGAAAGGGCTTTATACTGGAACTGTTGGCCCCCTTTGCCTGGGCTGGAGTCCTGTTCAGTGGAGACCTCTGTGAGGGCTGGGCCAGCACCCCCTGGAGGGGAGGAGATGGGGGACAGTGGGGCCAGAGGAAGGGATGACCTTAATTCTTTGTCCTGGTCCTTGATTCTCTGCATGGAGGCAAGCTGGTGCTGCCCCAGGGCACCCCTTGAGTTTTGTTGTGGAATCCCAGGGGAAGCCCTTTTCCTTTCTTAGATTCTTTTAAATCCAGGGAAATTGTTCACTGAATCAAATACATAATAGTAACGTAAGAGAAGATTCTACCTGACTTCCATGCGGATTTATTATTTGCATAAAAAGATTGTCTGGATATACAAACTGTAAATACAAAAGGCAAGCGGATGCATGTGTTGTATGGGAAATGTCAGGTTTCCTCGGTATAATTCCCCATCAGATTCCCTTGCTTGAAATTTATTGAAATCCTTCTGGGCTGGGTTAGATTTGTGCCCTCTACTTTTATTAACAAGCTTTGTGAGCAGATCTGGGTTTCGGAGCTCGTGCTGCAGCAGGCTGGTAGCTCTTATACATGTCTGACTGAACACCCTCACGGGGCATGAAAGCCTTAGCCCCCACTGGCATTTTTTTTTTAATTTAATTTAATTTTATTATATTATGTTAATCACCATACAATACATCATTAGTTTTTGACGTAGTGTTCCACGCTTCATTGTTTGCGTATAACACCCAGTGCTCCATGCAGAACGTGCCCTCCTTAATGCCCATCACCAGGCTAACCCATCCCCCCAACCCCTCCCCTCTAGAACCCTCAGTTTGTTTCTTGGAGTCCATAGTCTCTCATGGTTCATCTCACCCTCCGATTTTAAAGGGTTGCTGAGCCCTTTTTCTTAGTCCCTCAAGTCTTGCAGTGGGGGAGGGTGTTTATGTGGAGAGAATGTGGTTTTCTTTCCCTTTGGTACACACACTGTGGTGTTAGGCTCGGGGACCGTCCGTGGCCTTGAATGTTTCACAATGACGCACGTCTAAAGGTGCTTCGGGCCCTGCACGAGTGGGGGGACCTCGCTCACTCACCTTCCTGGCCTTCTCTTGGGCAAGGCTGACCTCAGGACTAGTCCTGCTTCTGTCCTCCTCCATCCTTTTTTCTTAGAGTCTTGGCTTCCCACCTCACCCTCTTCTTCCTCTGGATCTGAGGTACTCACCCATCCTTTCTGGTGCCCCAACCCAAAGAGATGGAGATAGCTGCTTCCTGTGGATATTATCTCTGAGTGACCAAGGGGTTCCTTTTGGTTTTTCTACACCCTACACCAGTGGGGCTGAGTCTTGAACCAGAATTTCCTCCGCATAATACTTACGTGGTCTGGGTTTCCTGACCGTGGTCAGGGTCTCCTGCCTGTTCCGTCTCTTACATCTCTTACACATTAAAACATAAACATGCAGACTCTCTGACTGACTGTTTGGGCCTCTTTGACTATTTTGATTTTTTTTTTTTTTTTAATAGCACCAATTCCAGGCCTTGTGAAGTCTGAGCCATCCTGGTCACCACTCCAGCAAGAGATCCTATTTCCCAAGTAGTCAGGTGATCTTTGATTCTTGATTACTGTGAAATCCAACATTTTGGTTTCATATTCATTCTTGCAGTGAGTATCTGCTGGGTGCTTGCTATGTACCAGGCATCGTTCTAGGTGGTGGAGACATGGCAGTGATCAAAAGAGACCCCCCAAAATTCCTGCCCTCATGATTCTCATATTGTGGTTGGCAGAAATCCAAACATAAACAAAGATAAATAAATCATATGTTAGATAGTGATAAACATTCAGAAGGAAAAAAGTAAGCAAGGAAAGGGGCTATGACTTCTAGGGGGAGGAGTTAACTTTCAGATGAGGTTCTCCAGAAAGTCTCAAAGGACTGACCTGAAGGAAGGAAGGGAACAAGCCACTTTGTCAATACCTAGGGAAGCAAGCATTCTAGGCAGCACAAGAGCAAGAGCAAAGGCCCTGAGGCCAGCATAGGACTGGTGGCTTCCAGGAGGGAGGAGGAGGAGGCCATCATGGCTGGAGCGGGGAGAAGGATGTGGAGAGTAGGTGATCAGGGAGGAGGGAGTGGGCAGATCTGAGCTGCTGTGCTGAGAAAGACTGGAGGGGGACACGGCGGAGGCAGTGAGATGGGGGACAGGTGCTAGACTGTGGGGCCAGGTGCAGCAGAGCAAGTGCGAGAAGTGGTCAAACACTGATGTGTCTGGCAGGGAGAGGCAGGAGATTTCCTGAGGGACCCGATGTGGGAGTAAAGGAGGGTCAGGGCCTGCTACAGCTTTCAGCCTGAGAAGTGGAACTTGCCGTTCACTGGGAGGGGTGGGGGAGCCTGCAGGAGGGCTGGTGGAGGGCCCAGCTTGAATGTGGTATTTTAGCATTTTCTCCAAATAAGGTCGGGTCATTGAAGGCCTGGGCGTGGTGCTAGCATCCAGGTCCATGTTCACCTTTATCACCAAGAACATTAATCTACCTGCATACACGTAAATGGTGTGGGCTTAGATTTGAGATTCTGAGGACCGGAGTTAAGGCATCCAGGAGAGAACCAGAAAGGGCTGGACGCAGATTTGCTTGCCCAGCTCCCACAGCCCAGACCATGCTCCCAGGCCCTGAGCCTGCCCACTTATTCTCACATGGACTGCAGGGGAGAAGCTCTGTTCCTGCCTGCTGCGTGTGGCTCTGCCCTTTGCTCCGACACTGCTCCCCACCCCCCAGCCCCTGCGGTGCTTCACTTTAGGGCATCCTGCCCCTTCGGACAGGGGTAGCTTTCACTTCCCACGGGGATTTGGGGATTTCTGATTCACAGATGTATTTTTGAAGCTCTTCTAGATCCGTGGTGCATGCGCTTTTCCCAGGCCCCGGGGGCAGCATGCCGTCCCAGTCCAACACCCCCGTGTCCGCCCCCACTTAGCCTGCTCTCCTCTCTCTGCCTTCTGTTTTATCTTGCTTCCCCAGTGTGCACCGGGCTTTGTTGCCATTTCCTTTCCTGGTGCACCGGGGCCTTCTCCTTTCTCTGCAAGTGGCCCTATGGCTGAATTGGTTCTTGGTCCTGTGATCTCATCCCATCAGATCTCGGACTGTGCAGGGGGACCCCAGGTGACCCGACCTCACCTCTCAGCTAGAGAAGGAGCCAGCCAGAAACTGACACAGGTGGTTAGGTGGCTTGCTTCTAGGTCACGGTTACTTTCCACCAAATTCCGGGGGAGAAACTTGGCCTGCTTCTCGAGCCTCCTGGTGGCCTCCTGGCTGCCCTCGGGCGGGCCTGCAGGGACACGGGTCCCCTTCCCTTCTAAAACAGGTCTGGGCCTCATGGGTCTCTGCTGTTTCTACAAACACTTTTCCAAAAGGCGAAGGATGTTCCTGTGTGGTGAAGAGTCAAGGAGAGGGTAGATTTGAAAGCCAGTGGAAGGTGACAGCGCCTCGCAAGTGAAATAATGGGGATTTGATCAGTTTGCCACTTCTCAGCGAAGCTCAGCATGGAGTGCGGTGGGATTCGGGACAGGGAGGACAGGCTGGTAGTGAGTATGAGCCCCACATGCATTTGCCCTTGTGGCCTCACAGTAGACTCCGCTGCCCTGGGCCCCCTCTGTGCCGTCCTGGGGAGGGAGTGCGGAAACAGTAAGCTGAGGAGCGCGTCTGGACCGGTGGTTGGTGTTGCTGGTCCTCTGAAGTCCCTTTTTATTGGTATTTGTGTTCACTTTTACTTTCTTGGGTGACACTTGGCATCCACTGGACACTTTTGGTTGTCATCACTACAAAATGGTCCCCATGTCCTGGAACAGGCTGAGAAGCTCCCAGGATGACCTGATCTGCATCCTCCCCTTGAGGGGTGAGGGTGGGGGGGCGAAGCAGGGCAGAGGGGCCTGTACACCATTCTTTGCTGGCCCGACTATGGCCTCTCTTCAGTGATAACAGGACAGACTCACGTGCTGGATGATGCGATTCTCCAGACAGACACCTCCAGGCCGCCCTCCTCACCCGCCCCCCCAAATCGAGTCATGACTGTGAAAGGAGCCACCTAGCTCTGCGGCTAATTTATACTGGCAAGCTTTCATATTTGTTGTAAGAACAAAACATCTTAATCACCCTTTGCTGATACGTAACTTAGAATCAGCAGGAAATATCTGATGAGCAGTAATTGGACAGAGGGTAGAGAGGGAGGAGGGAAGGAATAACATGTGATTAAAACTTTTACATAGAGTATCTTAATCCCAGCAGAAGCCCATCCTGCTTCCTGCGGGAGAAAATCCTCCAGGCCCTGCAAGACTGGGGACTCACCTGGGGACACCGGGGCCAGGTGGGAGGGGTCAGGGTCGTAGTGACTCCCCTGGGGTATCTCACGGTCACCGTGTGGGAGGCTCAGGCTGAGTGGTAGAAGGCTCTGGAAGCACACAGAGGCCTGCTCTGTCCCCTGCTACTGTGCAGGGACTTCAGGCCGTCGCTTAGCTCCCCAAGTCCCGGGTGCCTGATTGATGAAATCGCATGATGATATCCCAGCAGAGCTGCTGGAGGGCCCAAGCGCTGACACCTGAGACCTGAGAGCTGCGGGCTTTGGACTCAGCACGGGTCCCTAGAGCTTCTGCGCTTTGCTCTCGGACACACAGCATCCTCACCGAGAGTCGTCCAGATGGGCGAGTGTGGGTCTAGCGCCCCACCTGCTGCTCCTGACCGCATCCTCTCCCCGGGGAACCCTCCCACCCCATCCTCGGGTCCCTAGGAGGCAGGAATGGTGACAGCCCCTGCCCAGGCTAAAAGAGGGAGCCCACAAAGGGGGCCCCTACAGTTACATACCTCAGTGGGACCCCTGCGGACGAGGCCTGTGGCTTTGCCGATCCAGAAACTAGAATTTGGTGCTTGGCAGGGGTCAGGTTTGGGGACTGTGCTCCAGGGGGCAATTTCACAAGGCAGAGATTACTGTGGAGGCTTAGGGTGACTATATATATATTACTCGAAGAAATACAACTGCCATGTGGGTAGAGTTCCTGTGAGCAGAGCCTACATGGGAAGTCAAGACTCCCCAGTGCCCACTGTGGGTAAACCCCTTAATGTAGTTTGTCGGGCCTCCTTAGGGCCTCCACACTTCCTGACCCCACTCCCTGCTCCTCTCCTCCCTCCCTGGGCCCCTGTATCTGCTCACCCTTCAGACCTCTGACCCTGGCGAGGGTGGTCCCCCTGCTGTGAGTCTTCCTGGTCCCCCAGGTGACACCCTGCTCTTTGTGGTCAGTGTTTGCCCTGGCTAGCAGGAAAGCTCTTGGGGAGCCCGGGGTCCATCTGTCTTTCCAGTCCCGTCCCCCCCCCCCCACCACGCGATAGGGTGCCCGGCACTGAGTGGGAGCCACTGGGTAGTTTAGGATGAGTGGGTGAATGCGTGCTTCCTGTTTTGCAAGCCTAGCAGGTGATGGTGTGCCCTAAATACCTTTGATGTTCCAGGACAGACTAGCTGCGGGAGTGGCTTCTGAAATGCATTAAGTGGCTTCTGAAATGCATTAAGTGGGAAGTCCAGTAAGGGAATTGTGCTTTTATTGGGAGAGGATAATGAAGAGGCGCAGGAAAGGAGGGAGTGGGGAAGGGCAGTATGTTGGAGTCTGGCACTCTTTCTCTCCTGCTGATTAAAGAACACATCATTCAAGGGGGCACCTCGTAGGTACAGGAAGAAGCAGAGAAAGGAGGATCTTCTCCTCTGAGCCCCTTCTTGGATCCTCTGGGAAGTGCTGTTTCTTCTCTGCCTCTTCTATGTCCTCCTGCTCTTTTCTCTGCCCTGCTTTTCATTCTCGGAAAGATGCAGAGGAGAAATTAATACCCAGCAGCTCCCACCTTTTACAGCTGGGTGTGAGCATCGCCTAAGTGGGCAGCCTAATGCAGGGAAGGTGGGAGGGTGAACCTCGCCGGGAGCGAGGGGGAAACGGGCTTTCTGTCCTTCCAGAAATGCTACATGACACCCCACACATGGAACGGGGAGACCTGCCTAGAGTAGAGGAACCACGGGCTCCCTGGGAGTTAGGACTCCCACTGGGACACTTAAGTGTGCACTGAAGAACCAGCTCCCTTATGCTCTCAAGCACATCATTTCTTACGTTCCACTTCTTGAATGTCGGCTACCTATTTAGAAAACAGGTACTTAGGAAATCAGCATTGAAAATTTCCCTAGAAGATTTAAAATATTTTGCTTCTAAAATTCTTATTATGGGCCACCTTTAAAGAATACCTATTTCTTATGCATGCAAGATGACCCTGCATTCCTCGCCTCACCCGAGCCATCTGCCTTGCTGTACGGTGTGCTGATGGACACATTTATTAAATGGAGAAGGAAATCTTTAAACCTAATTTATTATTTGACTCAATTTGAAAGTTCGCTTTACAGAAAATTTCCCTAGGGCACTATTGTATGAGTCTCCTCTAAGAGATGTGTTCTTGGGGGTAATGGGCACTTCTTAATGTGCTTTGAAAAGGACATTCTTCCTTACCAGTTGATCCAAGAGGCACCTTGTCTTTATTTCAGGAATGATGGCAGAAGGCACTCAGGTTAGATTCCGACCTCCAGAGTCCAGCCGTGGAGGAAGCCTGGCACAGTTACCAGAGGTGTTCATCCCAAAGCTTCCACTTACTGAAAATGTGGGACTTTGGACCCAGGGTTTCTGAGGTTAGGAAACTGGTTTGTTTAAGTTTGTTCTCACTGATAAGTCTTTGTGCTGACTCCAGCATGTTCAGTTTCGGTTCCAAGAATAAGTCAGGTGTTTGTGTTTGCATAAAGAAGCTAATCCTGGGGGCACCTGGGTGGCTCAGTAAGTTAAGCATCTGCCTTCAGCTCAGGTCATGATCCCAGGGTCCTGGGATTGAGCCCCATGTCTGGCTCCCTGCTCAGCAGGGAGTCTGCTTCTCCCTCTCCCTCTGCCGCTCCCCCTGCTTGAGCTCCCTCTCTCTGTCAAATAAATAAATAATCTTTAAAAAGAAAAAAAAAAAAGCTAATTCTGAAAATGACAGAATCACATTTTAGTTTCTCAATTTTCAATGCTAAAGTAGTTTGGAAAGAAAGGGCGGGCACCCTGGCTGCTCTAGGCTGATTTTTGGCCCCCAAATATATTTAAATCAGCACACCGTAATTGATACGTAATCATGTGTTATCCGTCTTTCGGATTCAAATCTTTACTTGTTTGAGGCTAATCTGGTTAAAATTTCCACATCACAAACTGGGTAGAGTGAAATTTTACAAATGGAGGTTATATTAGTGATTATGCTTTATCAGAAATTAGAAAAATTTCCAGGGGCTGTGAAGTCTTCTGAGTCTACTTCTACGCTAAACCCAGTTGGTTCCACAGAGTGCTAGCACCCCCTGCTGGCTACTTCTGGAATGACAGTCTCATAACCAATAGATGCGCTAGTTTTTCTGTTCAATTGTGCAGCATCACAACCATTTGCCAGCCTACAGTTTTTGTTATTTCCATCACAGATAGGAAAACGGAGTCAGACAAGATCCCCACACAAGTCTCATTCCATCCGCAATATTTGGAACATAAAAGCCAAAAGTACTTAGGTTATTGTATTTAAGCCTATTTTTGAAAATAAGTTTTAAAAGTATTATTTACTGTAAACAGTCCTATTTGGAGAAGCTTTACCAGCCATTAAATACCAAAGCTGTTGGGTCACAAAGGAAAAAGACAGGAGGTAGGGTAGAAGGAAACCCCAGTACGTATAATCTGTTTGGGGTAGCAGTCCTTCATGAGCTCGGTTCTTGCCACCTGCCCCTGAAAAGTAATTCAATGTCCCACGTGCATGTTCTGTTCGCAACTTCACCTTTCAGCGCTGTCACGTTTTGAGAATTTATAATCATTTCGGGTCTCGCCGTAGGTGTCTAAATTTTCCACCCATTATGAAACCGAGAAGTCTGAAGGAAGGAACCCCTGTGCGTATGAAATTTTAAAATGAAGATTTAGTTTATATTTGCACTGTGGCTGTTGTGGGTTTGTCTTTCTTAAAAATATTTTCCTAACACATGTAAGGTAGCCATCTTTTGATGGGAGGCACTTTTAAAACCATTGAGAAGGGTGATGTCTGGGGCCCCAGAGTGAAGGGAAAGGCTAGGCTGCGGGGAGCCACTTGGAGGGTAGTGATTCTTTCATGCCCGTGTGTGGGGTGTTGGGGGGCTAGCTGCGCTCTGAGCTCTGGTTGGTGGTGGTGGCTGAGGTATCTGCTGCTGTTAGGCGGGTTTCACAGCGTTCAGCTGGATCCATCATTTCCTAAATCCCTCCGCCTTTGATTAGCTGAGGCCCCTGCTGGGGAAGAGGCCAGTGCTGGTTGTCTCCTGGTGGATGCCTTTCCTTAGAGAAAGGAGGACAGCATCGTAAGGAAGCTGATCCACATTGTCAGCTTGATTGTCACCCGGGAAGCCAGGATGGAGAAGCAAATGATAAAGTATGACCTAGCTAAAAAGCAGTCACCTGTCATTTCTGTTCTTGCAGCGAGGGATTCTGGCATCTTCCTTTGCCTGGTTAAATTTCCAGAGCCTCCTTTTGTTTGGGGGCATGTTTACATTTCCAAGGAGTACTGTCTGGCTGGCGTTCAGGAACATAAAGACAGGACAAAGGAAGTGGTATGGTTCTGCACACTTCCACAAATAAAATCAAGCCGGCATGGCTGATGACTGACACATGATGCCACTTGGCTGTCAGGCCTGTGACCTTGAGCTGCTTGGCAGCAGGTTCTGGTGGGGGGGCTGGCTGAGCATGGTGCTGAGAAGCATGAGTTAGGGTTACTATCCTATGGGGCAAGATGGAGCACACCCACGGAAATCACTAATGCTTGACTTCTGTGCCTTCTTCTGCAACTTTAATCAATCAACAAACAGCCAGTAAACATCGAAACCCCTGCATGAGTCAGGCCATGTGCTGGCTGACAACAGTGAGAGGAACAGAGACACCTGCTCCCCTCAGGTTTGCACAAGGTGGGCTTGGGGAGACCCGCGGGCCCAGGAGCAGTCACAATGCTGAGCAGTGAATACTGCAGAGGTCAGGGAAGTTCTCTGGGAGACCAGAGGCAGCTCGAGTTCCCTCTTTGGATGTGCAGAAGGCTTCACAGAACAGACGGCATGCGCCCACCCCTTAAGGGATGGGTGCGATGTTCCCACCTGTGAGCCTGGAGGGGTGGGGAGGGCAGGGGGTTGTGTTTGGGTAGTGTGGACCTTTGAGGTTGGCAGAAGGGTATGGGGAGTCTCAGGGCACAGAGCTGGTTATAAGGTGGGCTGGGGTCGATCAGGGAGGGTACTTCTAGCCTTTTTATACTTCGTTCTGGAAAATAGAATACCCTACCAGGAAGATAGGACTGCCAGATAAAATACAGAACACCAAGTTAAGTTTGCATTTCAGATAAACGGTGAATAATTTTTTAGTATAAGTCTATCCATACTATTGCATTATTCACTGCTTATCTGAAATTCATATTTAACTTGGTGTCCTGTTTTATTTGCTAAATCAAGCCGTCCTAAAAAAAAAAAAGATCAATATAGAGCAGAATGTATTTATCTGACTATATATATTGAGGTTATAAACCCAACTGTGGGCTGAACATTATTAGTTAAATCAAAGATGTACCCAAAAATATGTCACTAAGGCAAAAATGCAAGAATTATAAATCTAACTTAAGATTGTTCAATTATGATTTATATCCTATAAAATGGGTATACATATGCTGCATACATTGATCATCTAAGAGGCTAATCTTCCTCCAGATGTACCTACAGAATATAAAAATACAACCACCATGTCATCAACTTGATTCATTTAAAACTTGTATTCTAGAGGTAATGAAAGTTGAACTTGAATAATAGTTTTGTTCATCCTAGAATAAAGAAGCGTTCGGTGGGGACGATTTATTTATTTATTTATTTATTTATTTATTTATTTATTTATTTTTTTTTTTTAAAGATTTTATTTACTTATTCATGAGAGAGAGAGAGAGAGAGAGGCAGAGGGAGAAGCAGACTTCCCGCAGAGCGGGGAGCCCGATGCGGGACTCGATCCCAGGACTCCGGGATCATGACCTGAGCTGAAGGCAGACGCTTAACCATCTGAACCACCCAGGCGCCCGGGGACGATTTATTTAATTGTCCTCTCTTTAAAAACAATTTTCCAGAGGGTTTTGCATTGGGCATCTCTCCTGTGTAGACTCCCTTGTAGCAAGCAGAAGATGAAAGCATTTTTGTGCAAAGCATGCACGCACGCGTGCGCGCGCGTGTGTGTGTGTGTGTGTATTTCCAAGCAAGGAATTCAGGGCCTGGGGAAGAAGCATCCTGAGCATCTGGCACTCCTTCCTTTCTTTTCTCTGCTCTCCAGAATGTGCAGGGGGGTGTGGTGGGGCCCGGTAACCCAAGGAAGAGGGGAGAAGGTAGAGAAGGCCCGGTCCCTTTCTCCGGTGACTGCTGGGGTGTCATGCTGGGGTGTGTGCCTGGGCCATGTGGACAGAGGCCCCAGGTTGCTCAGCAGGTGAGCCATGGCCCAGCCAGCCGCCTTGGGCTCCTGCCCCCTGACCAGCTGCTGGCTGGCCACGTGGGCCCGCGGACAGGCCCAGACAAGCCCCTCTGACACCCGAGGCGGCCTGTGCTTTTAGGAAGTTGGGAGAACCATTCCTGGCCTTGGCGGGGACTCAGGCTGCTTGAAGGATCCCCCCTGCGACAGCGCGGGCGTTCAGACATGTCCTCGCCCTGTGTTTGGGGCTGCCTCTGGTTCCAGGGACTGTGTTCAATCGTGTAGTTTAGGAAATTAACTCGATGACTTCTGTAGGCTCAGTCGATGAATTGCCTGAAAACCAAGCCTTTCTCCTGCAAAACCAAACCAAGCCAGAACTGAGAACCTTAGACTCAGCAACTGATCATAGTTCTGGGATGACCCCAGCGCCTGGTTTGGTCGTGGCTCATGGGGACCGTCATGCTGGGTGGCATGAAGTATGGACAAGAGGCCAGTGTCTGGGGAATGTCATTCCCGCATCCCTAGGACGCCGATGTGTAGAAACCGAAACGGGGAGACCCGGGTTCTTTCCTGCTCACGGGAGACGGAAGCACACCCAGGGCTCCAGGCCACCAGCTGTCGTAGTTTGCAAACAAAAGTCTCTCCTTCCCAACAGCCACTCGGGGCCCCTGTTATGTGTAACGAGAGTAAATGTTCAGATTCCTGAAATGCTGTGAGTCATACCCACTTTGGTTCTTTTTCTGGGTGAAGATCTGACTTTCCCCCTTCCAAACCCAAGCATTTAAATGACTCGTCTAAATATGGGCTCCATTTACATATGCTCTGTGGTGAGGTGAGCTGTGGCCAGCTGAGCAAGCCCTTCCACCGTGTGGTTGGGGCTGGGCACGTGTGGGCCACCTCCCCTGGCTTGTCCAGGCTGTTCACGGGGCTGGCCCAGACTGTCCCATTCAGAGGGGACTTTGATCCCTGGCTTACACCTGCCTTCCCCACTCATTCCACTGTCCCCAGCCTGCCAGACTTCTCCTTTTGTGTGTGGGGGGGCATCATCCACCCTAGCACACATGTAAATCATTCACTGGGTCACTGAAACTTAAAATGAGGTTGAGAGGGGCGCCTGGGTGGCTCAGTCGTTAAGCATCTGCCTTCGGCTTGGTCACGATCCAGGGTCCTGGGATCGAGCCCCGCATCGGGCTCCCTGCTCCGCGGGAAGCCTGCTTCTCCCTCTCCCACTCCCCCTGCTTGTGTTCCTGCTCTCGCGATCTCTCTCTGTCAAATAAATAAATAAAATCTTTAAAAAATAAAAAAATAAAATAAATAAATAAATGAGGTTGAGAGCAGGGCTTTCAGAGTAGGGCTGAATAAATACTCTCAGACATCTTAGGTGGAGGGGGAACACTGGGCCGTGGCCTCCTTGTCATGGGGATATCTGTTGTTCTATATTTAGTTTAGGAGCACATTTCCTGGTCTGGGTTTTGTTTTTGTTTTTGTTTTTTTGACTTTAGGCTTTCTGTCTCAATTCTAGGACTGGTGGCCATAAAGGATGCCCACGATATAGAGACCAGGCTTAATGAGGTGGAGAAGTTGCTAAAGACCATCATAAGCATGCCGTGCAAAGTAAGTACGATCTGCTCAGGGCTGGGGGTGGGAGCTCGGAATACATCCTGCCAGCTTCCAGATAACCAATGCACTTGCTCACTTACTTGCTTGCTCCCTCCCTGGACGTATCAGGCCACAGAGAGGGGCAGATACAACCAGGGGAAAGGAAGACTTCTGTGGGCTCTTTCGGCTCCATTGTTTTCTCCTTGGTAAGAAGTGGAAGTAAGGGGCCAAGGAGGTGCTGAGTAGGAAGAGACATGGTCCATCCACTGCCATGGTCTTTGCCTTCTTGCCTCCGCTCAGAAGCCCACCGGTCTTGCAGAGGGTGTTTTAGAAGAGGGTGTATGGGAGCCAAGGAGAGTGTTAGCATCCACATTGGCAGATGGCCTTTAAATGAAGTTGGCAAGCTTTGTGTGGAGTGGTGGTTAAGACCCTGGGTGGACTTGGGGCCCACTTCACTCCCGTGGGGTCCATTTCCTCCTCTGCAAATGGGGAAAGTCAGTACACTGACAATCTATCAAATGGTGAAGGGACAAGTGTGCGAAACCCTGGCATATACCAAGCGCTCAGAAAATCTCACCATTGCTTCCATTCACCCCATCCTGTCTGTCCCTGGGGCCTTGCATTTTTGCCACATGGGAACATTAGTAAGTGAAAGGTGGGCCATGACTGCAGCCTCATCAGTGTGGCCCCCCGAGCCACACTGTCCTGCCGAGCATCTGAACAGCGCAGGGGCGTTCGCCTCACATGAGGTCACCTCCAGGGAGGATTCAAGTTTAGTCATTAACGCACTTATTCTCAGTATTCCAGGTCAGAAGTTGTGCTCACCTTCTTTGAAAGATCTCCTTTGGATCAGGTGTTAAAAAATGACAACGTACATAAAATTCAACCCAGCTTTCAGAGTCCGGTGAAAATATCAGGTAAGAGCTACAGGGAAGGCGTGGGGAGGCCAGGTCCTGCCGTGGATGGCCGTGGTTTTCCGGAAACCCTCCCAGTTCGCTGGGCACACCTTCTACCCTTGGGATCCAGAAAGAGGATCCAAAAGAATGATAAGAGTGGGTGGAGGCTGTTACCTGATTTTCATGAAACTGTTTTCCACCCACCGACCTATAGTTTACACTTCTCCAATATCCAAAGGGAGTAACTCGGTATATCAATTGGAACTTTCTTAAGAAACAGTGTCCTGATGAACACATTAATGAGGCATTGGGAAGTGAACGACTGCAATCAGGAGTCTAGCCTGCTGAAATAAGATCGTTCACATAATGTGGCAGTGAATTTGGTTTTAGGGCACCCAGGACAGAAAGGGGAGCACACAGTTTAGCTGTCAATAGCGTTGACACTTGACCACGCCTTCGAGCACCAAAGAGGCGAATGTCAGCAGCAGTAAGAGCGAATGTCAGCTGAGAGGAGCTGCCGGCCGGCTCACCTGTGGGGTGAATGGAAGGGGGGCGCGGAATGCTGGGTCTTCTCCCTGTTTGGTAGCTTTCTGGATCTGGGTTGCACGTGTTGTTAGAGCACTAGACTTTTATTTTTGCATTACTGTTTTGGTGAAGGCTACTGTGCATTTGTGGGGAAGAGAGCTCCGTCCCAGGGTCTCAGACACGGGGCTCCCCCAGGCAATGGACAGTCAGCTTGGTTGGGCCAAAGAGGTGGCATGTGAGTGTGGTCATGCAGGAGTGTGGCCGGTGGAAAGGGAGGAAAGGCAGCTGTAAGAGGAGATAGAGCTTGGCACAAGGGGAGATCCTGCAGAAGATGTTGATCTGAAGGAAGGAGAGGAAGAGGGATTTTGCGTCCAGCATTCTGTTTCCAAATGGAGGAGGGAGGAGAGCAGAAGGAGCAACGCAGGAGGAAGACCCCAGAAGTTGATGAAGAACAGTCAGGAGATGAGAGTGCATCTGAGCCCAGAGCTGTCTCCTAAGAAGGCATTGGGGGTTCACAGTGATGGGGAGACAGAGGACAAATTGGGATGGTGGTGGCAGATGTCTTTGGTAGAAAAGTGTCCTTACTGAGCTATGTGTCACAGCAGGGATGAGATTCCTAATTGTGTGGGGGGGATGGGTGGAGAGGGTGGGCAAGTTCGGGGACCTGAATGGAAATTGCTTTAGGACATGGCTGTGTGTGTGCAGGATGGCTGGCAGGCCTAGGTTTGTTGGGGTCTGCTACTTTTGATGTCTATCCAGCATAGCTTCTTCCTGTGTGTTCTTAGGAAGAAGAGCAGGGGTGTTTGGGCATCCCTCCTTAACTGGCACCTAGTATCCAGAACCTTCTTCATAGGAGAAATGGCAGTCATTTACCCTGCTTGGGTGTCTATGGACCCCAGTCTTGAAGGGCACAGCGAGGGCTCTGGGACACCAGTTGTCACTCCTGGTGGGTTTTATGTGCTGTCACCTAGAGCCTGGGCAAGTCTCTCTTCTTTTGTCCCGAGCAGAAGAGTCCCAGCACCGTGTCTCCGTTTTGCTTTCTTTCTTTCTGTTTTGAGCCAATAGGAGAGCAAAGAGCACTAGAACTCTTTTAGGGCCAGGAGCTGGACACTTGCTTCCTGTTGACCCCGAAGGCCCCAAGCACAAGAGGGACAGACTCGGGCTGCGTGGAGTTGCTTCTCATTAATTCTTGGAGGGCAGCAACCTGGGAACACTCCCAGCCCTCTGTCTACTGTCCTATTTTTACCTGTGACAGAGATAAACGCATGACCCACGTTTATCCTAAAGGGCTGAAAATAATGAGGTGAAATTTAACAGGGATAATTGTAGCCTCCCACGTGAGGCTTTACCCCCATTCTCTGGGTCTTTTTGTGAGGACTGAGGACAGGTTTTAGCTTGCAGGGACACTGCTGTGGGGTGGGGGAGTAACTGCAGTGATTGGCTCAGCACAGACCACTTTCTAACAACGAGAGCTCCGCCCAACAATGGAGTCTGGAAATATCTATTGCAAGTCTGTTTCGGAAAGCCTCATGCCTCCCTGCAAAGGCCAGGGGGCCTGTCAGAGGCATCCCTCGCAGGGTTGGCAGGCTGGGAGAAGCCTCTGCCACCCTTCCAGAGCTAAGATTCGGTCTCCTGGGGCCTTCATCCTGTTCATCTGCTCCGATCGATTGGGCACCAAGTCTGGGGCTTCTCCCGTGGAAGCATCCCAACCTCCCCATCTCTGCTCCAGGACTAGCCAGCCCTCAGTCTGTCTGAGCAAGTGTTTCTCACCGTAAATTAGTGTGTAGATATGCAGATGATAACAGGGTGTCCCCCCGGGATGTGAGATATACTTTCGTTATTCCCGGAGTGAGGAAAGAAATATATTAAGACAATGAACTACGGTAAATTCAAGAATACTTTTCAATGACACCTTTATTTACAGTAGCACTAACATCCCTTTGAAGAACTAGTCTACACATGGGCAAGCCGTGTTCTTCAGTGTTGTTCTCCTATGTGGGTGTTTGTGGCTTCGGGGCCCCCCAGGCTCGAAGCTTCAGGCTCTGGGCAGCATGACCACACCTGGGAATATCCACAGGTCTCTCTCTCTCTCTCTCTCTCTCAGCCTCCCCTGCCCCAGGACAGACCCTGAATACTGAGGTCGGTCATCCTGGAACTCTGACTTCCTGGGCTGGTTCATTTTCTCAAAACCTCACACTTACGATAAAGGCCAAGTGCCCTAGTCCTTCCAGCATGCCAGAGTCTGGCTCACTCTAGCTTTCTGATGCTGACACCATAGAACCCTTTGGTCCAGACCCTCAGCCTCCCCTCGGTGGGGCTTTCTCTGCTGTGGGCTCCCATCTTCCCTCTGTTCACACAAACCCCACCCATCCATCCTGTCCTGCTAAATTCCACTCATTCCTGACAATGCCTCTGCCCTGCGGCTCACCCCACCCTTCCTCCTCCTTTCCTCTCCGATTTCTTAATGCCTTGTATCTGTTGATGTGGCACGTAGGGAGGTGGCACCATGGGGGACAGGCGCTGACCTAGGCTGTTTGGGGCTTTTCTTGAGGGCCAGGCGTGCACAGAGGCTCGAGCACACAGCCGTGGAGACGGCTTAGGGGCCGGGGCTCCGCTAGATGGCGCCAGGCGCTAGCCACGTCCCTGGGCCGCAGGAGGGCAGTGGGAGACACGGTGGCCTCCTCGGGGATGCTTTGGGCCAGTACAGCTTTAAATTCCTCCCACGTGAATCTAAATGTTTTTGGAATCAGAAAAGCTTAAATAGAGTTTTCTACATGGTGGTTGTGTCTGTGCTTAAAAGGAAGCATAAACCCCACCCGTGATCTGGCTACTTGGACTAATCTCCATAAGCCGCAAAAATCTAATTATTCAGGTTTGGGGGACGGGGGCCTGGAAATGAATTCTAATTTTGTATTTCATTAACCAAGCATCTGTTCAATCTCAACCTTAATTTTCGCCGTATAAGGTTAGACCAGTTCGCCAGTTGATAAAAAGATGGTGCTTTGGGTTTTGTTTGATTGCTGGACTCCACTGAAAATATAATGGGAGAGAGGATTTGGATGGGGAGAAGCTACACCGTGAATGCTTTCAGGACTGAGCTAATGTCCGCAGAAAAAGAAGAACATAGGAATTACCGAACTGGAGGAATGATGGCCTATGGGGCAGATGAGAACATAGCTACAGCCAAAAAAATAAGACAAATCATCACTGGGTGCACACCACAGTCATACTGTTGACCCTTGAACAGCGCAGGGGTTAAGGGCTCTGACCCCCTGCACAGTTGAAAATCCATGTATAACTTTGACACCCCCAAAACTGTTGACGTCAAGCCTTACTGATAACATTATCAGTTGATTAACATATACTTTGCATGTTATATGTATTAAATATTCTTACACAAGTAAGCTAGAGAAAAGAAAATGTTATGAAGAAAACCTAAGGAAGAGAAAATACATTTATAGTACTGCACTGTATTTTTCCAACAAAACAAAACAAACTACATGTAAGTGGACCCATGCATTTCAAACCTGTGTTGTTCAAGGTCAACTGTAATTGTTGCAAGAAATATCCATTGGTGGATGCTAAGATGAGTGGGAAAAATTTGAGGAGAAACAGAATTTGCACAGTCTCAATGCATCTCCCCCAAGATATTTATTCACTGCAAAGAAAGAGTGAACCTGGCAGAAACTTCTTATGCAAGTGATCCTGATGGACAGCCCAGGAACAAGGCCTGTTGCCATCACACCCCTGACAGGATGCAGGGAGGGGAGGCGGGGTCACTCTGCAGGATTCCTGCCTGGAAAGCTCCACATCAGTCAGAACATGAAAGCATCAGACAAACTGAGGGACCGTCCATAAAATAACTCACCAGCCCCTCCCGAAGTGTTACTTTCATGGGAGATGAGGAGAGACGGAGGTAATGTCAGAGGCTGCACAAAACTAGGACACAGCAACACAAGGATCCCCAGCAGAGGATCCTGGGCTGGGTCTGGAACAGAAGAAAGGGACATTGGTGGAAAAGCCGGGGACACTCCAGTAAGGGAGGTGTCTAGTTAAGTCCAGCTTTGATCATTGCACCATAGTTACGCGGAATGTTAACATCAGGAGAAGCTGGTGAAGGATACATGAGAACTCTATACTGTTTTTGTAAGTTTTCTGTAACTTAAAATTAGCTCAAAATAGAAAATTAAGAAATGGCAAAGCAGAACTCTTCATGTGAAAAAAATACGAATGCAGAAAAGTCGCTTGAAAGTGAACTGTTACATGGAATCAGTCACATATGGGATTAAAGTAATTACACTGGCCAGTGCTTTTTGCTATTGGGACTAAGCCGACTTCTAAGATGTTCACATTTTATGCATGTTTGGAGATGGGCTTCAGATGTGAGCACTGTTCTGTAATCATAACACTTTCTTTGGTTCTGTTTATTTGCATGACACAACAGATATGAAGACATTAGCAGTAATGATAGTCACCACTACCACTTACCCAGGCCCCCACATTTATTAGATTCTTTATAAACATCGTCTCCTTTCTTCTACACCTGTGCTTTAAGGATGAGTACCAGTATGCCCATTTTACAGATGAAGAAAGTGAGCAGGCAGTGACCTGCTCCCCAGGCATGAGTAGCAGAACTGGAGTTTACAGGTTGCTTTGCAAACCATTAAACCACATGACTGTGTACAGAGGTTTCTTTGCAGGGGGAGTTAAGGAGTGATCTGTTACAAATCTGTTTTGTGGGGGCTGGTAAGGACTTCATTTCTTTAGAGCTCCAAATTTCACATTTGAGAAAGATTAGGAAGTTCGAAAGTTCCTCTGCAAGGTCACTCTCTGTCACAGTCAGAAATGTTTTGTTGCACTGACATGTGCTTTCACTTTAGGATTTCCCCCTCTAAACTCCCTTAGCAGAGGGGTGGCAGAAAGGGCTGGGGGCTGTCAGCTGGCTGAGGTTGGATGTGCTTCTGAGACAGACACATTTGAGTCAGAGTTAGTGAAAAGCAATAAAGAAAGTGGATCTGGGGCGCCTGGGTGGCTCAGTCGGTTAAGCGGCTGCCTTCGGCTCAGGTCATGATCCCGGAGTCCCGGGATCGAGTCCTGCATCGGGCTCCCTGCTCAGCGAGGAGCCTGCTTCTCCCTCTGACCCTCCCCCACTCATGTACTCTCTCTCTCTCTCTCAAAATAAATAAATAAATCTAAAAAAAAAAAAAAAGAAAGTGGATCTGTGCTGCTACATTTTGATTTGAGAGGGGAGGGAATCTTAATCTTTCTTGTTACAATGTAGTCCTTCCTCTTCAGAGTCTCACTCAGACTTGGGTAAACATCTTCTGGCAGGTAGAAATGTCGTTGATCCCGGAGATTCCAAGCACTGACTTTTCACAGGATCTTGGTGCTCCTTCTCATGACTTCAGGCTCTCCATGCTTGTCCTTGCACAGGGAGGGCGTGTGGGCTTTGACCGGGAACGGCAGGGAAGGGCAATGTGCTGATGTCACGAGAGGGTGACTAAGGGGGCTGGTGTTTCAAAAGACCAAAGAACCATGAGCTGTCACTTCTGCAGAAAGTCAAGGGGAGATGGTAGCAATTACTTGGCAAATCTGATTGATGAAGTGTCGTTTTATTCCTGTGGGGCTGAGGAGGAAATCTTCTTTTTTTCTTTGTTTGTTTTTGTGTTGTTTCCCTAATTCTCTTCGCATGGAGAGAAATTCGAAGAACTGAGAACCAGATATCTGGAAAGATTAAAAAGAAATAGGAAGTTACAGTTATACTTATGAGAAAAGCAAATCCATGCATGGGAATAAAAAAAATCTCAATTATGATGAGATGTAAGAAAGAAAATAAAAGAAAACAGTCCCCCAAACGATTGTGGCAGATGCCCAGGGAGACCGCGGACAGTGAGGAATGTTTTTGTTACCTGTGCCGGGCTAGTAGGAGAGGAAAGCTATTTCGAGCTGTGTGTTTCTGTGTGTGAGGCTCTGAATGGGAAGATGATAAACCTTTGGATTTGAGAATGCCCCAGAAATTCAGTCAATTTTAAGCATGTTTTTTTAAGATGAGGTAAGGAGAGGACCTGATTTGAGGACAGACAAGGGCCATGAACTTGGCGCTTAGCTGACTAAGAGCTGAGGTTAGGGGCTCAGGCAGCCTCCCAGAGGGCTGGAGAGCTCCAACACCAAGGAGAACTGGCAATGGCCACCAGATCAGTTCTTGGAGCGTATTTAATCTACCGGAGTGACAGAAACACATTCCCCGGGGAAATGTAAATAAAAGCTACACCAGATATGAGAAGTCAGTCAAGCCACATTGACTCTTTATACTTAAATGGACCAGATGGCTTGATGGAACCTGGTAATTCCTGGGAGTTTAGAGTTGAAGGGATCCTTGGAGATCATCCAATACTATTCTGAAATTCTCCAGTTGTGGATACTGAGTCCCAAGACCATGGAGCTCATGGCTGGGCTGAACTTCGATGTCCAGGCTCCCAGCCTGGGGCTGTGTCAGCTGGACACATCCAGGCATGCCTGTCCTCTCCTCTCTTAGTGCTGGGTAAGCACCAGGCCTCCACCCTCGGAGGCTCACCCCATAAGGCCAACATAGACTACTTTGTTGGCCTTTTTAAATTACCAAAATTTGTGTGTAGAGGTAAAAAAAATCAATTTGTGTAGAGAACTAATATAAAGGAAAAAAATGAAGTTGCCCATTTGGTTTAAAATGCATACTGATCTCAGCTGACCCTCACAGCGACCCAGGGCAGTAGACAGCGTCATCCCCATCTCAGGCACAGGGAAGATGGGGTACCTGTGCAAAGCCTCATGGCGGTGTGACGGACCCAGACCCAAACCCAGACCGATAGACGTGAGCTCAGTACTCTCTCTACCCCAGCTTTAAACCAATGGGGAAGGCTTTTGGGGAGGGTGCTGGTACAATTCAGAGCATCTTTCTGGAAGGAGGGATGTGCCCCTTGGCTTGCACAGGGTCCTCAGGTGTGGTTTCTGTGGAGGTTGGCATTGCCTCCTGTCTGTGTGGCGGAGTTCCAGGATGGGTCTCTGGGGCGTAGAGCATTCTCTTGGAGTGTGGGGGAGAATTTGGGGCAGTAGATGGAGGGGAAAGTAGGGAGATTGGTATAAGCCCAAAACTTCAAAATCTGGCCCCTCCTGCATATTTATTTCATTGCTTTCATTTTTCAGAAATCATGAGATCCAATGGATTTTGCTTAGCAAATACGGAAACCATTGTTATTGACCACAGTATACCAAACGGAAAAGACCAACACCTGGGTGTGGATCCGACAGAGCATTTGTAAGTAGATTGATTTGAATATAGTTTTATAGAAGGGATCCCTGAACCGTCAGCTGGTGCCAGAGGCTGGAGTTCATGGCCCATAGAGGAAGCAGATGTGGCCGGAGACATTGAGCCATCCTACCTGTATTTGGATACTTATTTAAAGTGTTTGCCTTTTCTAGAGGCAGTGAGAGCTTGTTTCATAAACCTTGTGGGAACCAAGTTCCTTTGACCAAGGTGCTGGCTGTGAGGGGGCATCGAGGGCCAGCCTTCAGGGTCCGGTCTGTGCTGGGCCCTGAGGAGGTATGGTGGCCATAAGCCTCCTCGCCCCAAGGGCCTGGTCTCCTGGGATGGGGACACGTGTCACCTGTATGGTGTCACATCACAGGTCTGGAGGTTCTCCGGACTCTGAGGTGACCTCTCTAGGGCTCACGGGCTGGAGCCTAGCCCTGCTGGGCCACTGAGGGGAGGGAGGATGTGTCTGATGAGTGAAGATGGGACAGCCAAGACACCACCGCCTTCCGTGTCCCTCCTTCTCTAATAGCAGAACTTTTAAGCATGATAAGTGGTAAGTGCTCTAGGAAAGCCCGACACCTGGGGTCCCCTCAAGGCACAGCCTCCTTCATCCCTGGTGCATTTCCGGGTCATGTCCTTGGGACTTACTGGGAGGCAGCTTGAGGGGACATCTCAACTTGGCTTCTGTTGACTGTCGAGGTCAACCCTACGGCTCCTCCTGGTTATGTGAGCTTCAGGCTGTCATTTCACCTCTCCTGGCTTCTCTTCTCTTCAGAGTGGGGCCCCTGAGGCCCTCCCAGGGTCACTGTCAAGGTCTCAGGTGGTAAATGGGAGCCCCCCTGGCCCAGGAGTCCTCACAGGCAGTGCTGGGTGCTCAGAGTCTCCCTGTGGGCCCATGAGCAGTGTGCTCTGGGATCCAGGGGCCTTGGAGTCCCACATCCTACCCCACCCACTGAGCTGCAAATAAACACGCACTAGGACAGACTCCTGTGCGGAGACACACCCAGGCCCAGGATGTCCCTGAGCTCCTGCAGGCGGCTGGAGCCGCCTCCGCTGGACCCTTGCTCTTTGATCAAGCACAGTGGGAGCCCCGACAGGCCCATGGAACCGGCCCTGGCCAGCACCTCCCACTTTCTCAGTTTCTCAGATGTCTCTTGGGTGGATGGCACAAGGATCCCTCACCATGGAGATGTCATGAAATGCTTGTGTAAGAGGACATGCTGGTGAAGCTGCCGGGGGTGGCCCTTCTCTGAAAGGCCCTTGTCCCTTTGCATGCCTTGCTGTGACACCACATGACATCCTACCCATGGTGTGTGTCTGGAGATAGCTCATTCGTTCACGAGCCGGGGGTCCATGACAGCACAGGGCTGGCACCGAGGGGGTATGAGATTGCTATGTATTAAATGTGTGACCAGAAGGAGAGCTCCTTTAGCTTCATGGGAGGAGCTTCTGGTGAGGGGTTGTCTTGGTGGATGAGGGACAGGTGGAGACCCTCCCTCATCACCAGCTCTGGCTCCACAGTATCCCCTGGGGGGCCTTTTCTGTCGTTAGGAGGCCTCAGAGGCCTTCCTGCACCTGGCCAGATTTGACAAGTAAGTTGAACTGTGAGAAGCACAGAGAGGAAGCAAGGGTAGTAACGTGACCCCTCGGCTTGGCATGGGCAGGGATGACACACCCTTAGCATGGGGCCCCCGGCTCCAGGATGCCTGGCTGGCAGGAAGCCGAGCAAGAAAAGCCTCTGTGATCCCAGAAAGGCTTAACAAAGAAACGGCGGCTTCCGAACGGCTCAGGGGAGCATTGAGAGGGAATTCCTGATGCGGGCTTGCCAGGGTTTTCTCTGGGTGGCTGACGTAGGGCAGTGTGGCTGAGCTGATGATGGTCGGCCACTGGCTGTCTCTCGGGAGCAGTCTGTTTTAACACTCCACGGGGCTGTCAGGCGGGTGATGGGGGTTGACAATGGGGACGGGAGGTCACAGAGAGATGACATTTGAGAAACAAGGCTTTGCCTCCCTGCCACAGCCGTCCTCGGTGGTACCTGAGGGTGACCATTTGGCCCCAACACTGTGAACTCAGCGCTGTCAAGCCTGCCATTAGGACCTGTGTCGTGCATCCAAGCAGGCGGTGTCCACGTTTCTGGGGCAGGGAGGTCCCAGAACCCAGGCGCAGACCCCATTGCACTCCGGGAGCGGGGTGTGAGTCAGCGGGCCTGCAGGGGCCTCTGCCTGGTGATGATCCTGGTTGGCTGGAGTGGTTGCCAGGCTCCCACCCAGGGCTGAGGCGAGTCCCCAACTCTGTCCTCACAGGTTCGGAGCAAAGCTATTTGCCAGGCCTGCTGAGGGCCACTGGGGACTGACGAGGCCACTGGACTCGGCCTGGTGACTCACTTTCCCCAGTGTCCCAGCTTCCCCTCCCTCCCTGGGTTCTCAGGGTCATCTGATCTGAGGGCAGGAGGTGGAGGAAGGGTAGGAACCTGGGCAGGCCTGCATCTTGGCCCTGTCCCTCCCCTTTGTCTACGTCCAAGAGTCCTCTTTTAATTCTTCCCAATGCTGGCTTCTGGGAAGAGACCACGTCCTGGAATAAAGTCGGAGAGGTGGTCTTACCTCCGTGAGACTTGCTGCCTGGAAGGCTGTGCACACTTGTGTTGGTGTGCAGCTAGATCTCTTTCTCGGCAGCCTCAGCTACCGGGGCCGGCAAGTGTCGGGGGAGGAGGCGGCCCTGCCCCTGCCCCTGCGGCCGATGAGGGGAGGCCCCGCGCATCCCCCCACACACCCCTCACTGTGGAGATAGAGGACAATGTGCCTCCTCGGCCTTTTCGAGCTGATTTCAAACCTCCTCCTCATTTAACTTCCAGCTTAGACTGAGAGGAAGTTAGCCCCATGGTCAGAATCAGTGGGACGCTACAAGGGGCGCTCTGCGGGGGGGGGGGGGGGGGGGGGGCTGGGCCTTTTCTCTGACCCCCTTGCGGCTCCCGTCTCAGTTATGTGCTTCCTGGTCACACCCAACCCTTCCAGGTAGAGTGGAGCTCCTCCAGCTAACTGTCCTAGTTAGTGAGGCCCTCAAGTGCCAGGAATGAGTGCAGGGACACACGGTGTGCTGTGGGCTCCGCGGGCCCCTTCCTCCAGGGAGAGCCCTGGAGAGCAGCGAGCGAGCCTCTGCCCGCCTCCACCCTGCCCCCGCTTTGTTGGGACTGATCCTTAGTTGAGGAAAATGGAGAAAGCACAAGCAGCATCTCTGTGTCCCTTCCCGGGGAGAATGTCCTTCAGGCACTTGTTTCTCCGTTTTAAAAATCTGGAGCCTTGTTTTCTAGCTTAGGAGGCCATGTCTGGGTTAGACGGGGGAGTGGAAATGGTTTCAATTCGTGGGGGAATCCCTGTCAGGAAGGCATTAGTCACCTTATGTTTGGAGTACATACTCTTCCTCAGCACTTCCTGCCTGCCCTCCCCCGTGGAAGCCCCCCCATTGAATACACCGCCCCCTCTAGAAGGAACCCTCCCTCCACGACTTCCCCCAGCCCCCCACCCAGATCCTCTCTGGATGGCTGTTCTCGGTCCCGAAGTCACCGGCACACATGTCCCCCAGATGTGGTTGGGTTGTGAGCTTGTGACCACCGTGGCTTTTCCCACTCGTCAGTGCTGTTGTCAGTGGGGGCCCCACACGGGGTGGGTTCCGGTCCCCATGGACTGGCTCCCTTCCTCGCTTCCTGCCATGTCCCCAGAGCTCGACACAGAGTGATCCCTGGACAGAGAAAAAATCGCTCTGTGAACGAGTGAATGAATGAATGCCTCAATAAATGTTGGTTCCCGAATAGGGATAGCAGTGTCTAAAGCAGTAACAACCAGAGCTGTTACGCTCTTTAGAGAAGAGTCCATTTTGCCTCATTGATTTGTAACCATGGTTCTTCCCACTCTTCCTAAACCTGCATTGAGAAGGCCGTGCTCGTTGGTCCAATGAGCCTGTGCCTCATGAGGAGCCTTGTGGAAAGCCCTTCCATAGCGTTTGGCATTGACCCCTAAGCGCCCTCTTGCCAATGGCCTTCTGCCCTTTCTTTCTCCACTTCAGTGGGCCTGGTGGGGGATGGTGGTCAGTGAGCCAACCTCAGCCTCACCTCTGAACTTTCCTTTTCAGGTTTGAGAATGGCAGTGAATTTACCTCAGAGCTGGAGGATGGTGATGACCCAGCCGCTTATGTCACCAACCTATCCTATTACCACCTGGTCCCCTTCGAGACGGACATTTTGGACTGAGTCTCTGGTGGGCCCCCACCTTCTCCGGGCCCTTGACTGCTGGTTCTGCCCCGGCTGCAGGGGCCCCCCTGCTGCCCCAGGCCTGGGTCAGGGGGTATCTCCTCAGTGACAGTGCCCAGGAGGCCCGGGTGTCCTGCCCCTGGAGCAGCGGGGCTTTCCCCTGGTGCAGGGGCCCCCCACGGCCGCCCGGCCACCCCTAGCTCCCCACCATTCCCTCACCCGACAAGCGCGCACAACATGGCCTGGGAGGTGGTGAGGAGTTGCCACGGTCTGGACGACACAGGCAGGCAATGTGAGGTAATCCAGGATTTCCCTGGGAACCCAGATGTGTGGCTTTCATTTCTCTTTTTCATCTTCTCTCCAGAAGCTGTGGGTCTGGTGTCAGCCAAAGGGGCTCTTTACAGAAGGTTCCTTGTGGATGGCGAGGGTTGGCTACAGAGACAGGGCAAATCATTGCTGATCAGGTGCCGTGAGCGGGGACTGAGAAGTACTGATTCTCCTCCAGAGAAAAGAGTTCCTGCCTGGCCTACCAGCATCTCTAAAGCCCTTCAGTGGGGTAGCCAGGCTGGAACCACCCCGGGCTGTGGGAGGTTCACCTCTCCTGCTGTTTACCAAGCTGTCAGTGACGTCATTGCCATATTCACCTGCGGGGGGCGGGGGGGCAGGGAGACCAACAGGAAAGCACTGGCCAAGTCCCCCTTTGCCCCTTGGTGGGGGGCGGTGCGCAGGCAGGTCTGGGTTCTGTGTGCTTATCTCCTCATGGGGTCTACTAACGACCAACATTTGCTAATGTAAATAATAGTAAATTATTGAGAATCCTAATTCTTTTACACGGTCTGTTTTTTAATCTATTTTAATTAAATAAAGTGTATTACTCTACTCCTGGATTTAGGATGTTTGGTGTCTAAAGGTATGGCTCCTTTTTATTCCCCGCCGCCTCAGGGCTGGCCCCGAGCACTCTGGTCTCATTGTTACTTAGGAAATGTGTTCTGTTCTCACCCTAGGGAATAATCTGTCCAAACTGAAAAGTGAACAAACAGCTTATGTTTTTTGATTTTTGTTTTTCTGACTTAGGGTTGCCCCCCTTCTCCATGTTCCTCTTGGCAGCCCCGGGAACCCTCCTCTGACCCGACTGCCTAGCATATGGCATTTCCATGGGATCTGCGTTTCCCTTCTGCCTTCCGGTTGTGCTCCGTTGAACGCATCCTGCTTTCAAACAGGCTATTGGCTGGCTGATGGGGGTTGGCCAGTTGCCTTTCTTCTCTTGTGGGGTAAATTCAGTTCTTTACAAGGATAGGGCTGCTTGCCTAGCAGTTAAGATTAGAATCAATCACCGCGTTTAGTTAATCACCATCTATGTTTCAGTTGGTGATCCTCAGGATCCCTGTTCCCCAGAGGTGCTTCTCCCACGCTACCCAGCAGCTGGCCGAGCTCCTCTGCTTACTTGGACCTCATTTCCCCATCGGGGCCCAAGGTTGGCTCCACAAGCCTCTTCACTGGTTCCAGTCAGTGCACCATGAGCTTCCTCGACTGGGGGGGGGATCAGGTGTTTAGATATTTGTTCTTCTGTGAAGCACATCAAAGCATTCTCTGGCTTCCTTTTTTTTTTTTTTTTTTTCCCTGGAAAAACACAGGTAGGCTTATTCTTCTCATTCTAACATTTGAAAGAATCCAAAGTACAGGTAAATATTTCTTTAAGTGCAGTGGTCATTGGTCGCTGGCACTCAGAGTCCCTGTGGGAAGGCAGTGTGGAGTGGTGGGGACTGGAACCAACACAGGGCTCGTGCACTGTGTAAAGGAACAGTCAGCACCACTCCGTTTAGTGGACTGTTCCAGCTGGGAGTGTGGGCCCAAAGTGGCCAGTCCTCCCAGGTTTTCAATAGGAGCTGGAAATCTGACTTTTTATGTGAAATATCCCAATTTTGAAGTGTTACCAAAAAAAACTCCAGGGACAAGAAGGTTTCCAAGTAAAAGAATGAGGAAGTTTCACCTTCTAAACCGTCAGTTCAGAGAATCCATACCAGACGAGTTCAAGTTCACGTAGGAAGTTTGCACTCTTGCCCACACATTTCTCCAGAAACTGCTTTAGAACAACCTGCCTCTCTTCTTCCCCTGTGACGTGTCCCTCGTGCTGCCCTGGTAACCAGGAGGCCCTTGGCAGCGGTGGCCTGGACACTCCCCTTTGTTACTGAATCATGTCAGAAAACTCACTAGATAGGCCCCTGCATAGGGGTTTGCAGTTAAAACAATTTTTTGGCGAATCAAATGAAAGTCACCTACATTTCCTATTTGAAAGGAACCTTCAGCAAATGCTATTTATAGGCAGGGGGATCATCTGCTCTTTGTGTTGTAAATAGATGCTGTCTTTCACGGATGAGGTTTGCTTGAAGTGAAGATGCACAATGAGGACACGATCTAGGTCTGCCCTCTGATGAGCCTGCAGAATTGACATGCTGGGCAGTCTGCGTCCTTGCTGTGGGACAGCAGACGGGCACAAGCTACCTGGTAATTGAGCAGACTGGGGGCTCATTAATAAGCACACAGTTCTCACAGATAGAACATTCATTAATAGAAATATATGCAGGGTGCTGGCAGCCAAACTGCCCTGAGCAATGTGTCCTAACCTTAGCCACTTTCTCCTCCCAGAGATCGAATGCATTCTTGGTCTTCATTTAAGAGGGCATTCTGTCAAATTACAAGCATTTTTATTGCAGGTGAAATTTCTGACCCACGTCGGGGGTGCTAAAGTACTTCCTGCAGACCAGTTTCCTACTCCAGGTGCATACTGTTTTCAAATATAGATTTTATGATTATATGGGCATGGCAAGGCCAACAGATCAGATGACAGCCATTGAAAAGATAGTTTGGTACTCAGACCCCAAGAGGAGGGAGACACAACACCAGCAGGGCCACATGGGGAAACACCAGGGCTGATCAAGAGGCAGAGAAGGTGGAGGAGGGGGGGATGCTGTGGGCAAGAGCCTTTATTGTGATTTCTACAGAGAGGAACAGGCAAGGCAGGGTAAGCAGGTTTCGGATTAGCCAGGTTGAATAAATTCAGTGGGCTCTGGGGCACAGGGCTGCCCCTATGTGTCTGATACCTGTCTTAGGGGTGATTAGGGCAGGTGGACAGTGGCCCAGAGTATGAGAGCCCATAAAGGAGGTGGTGGGTTGTGGGCTCTGCACTGGTTGGTTTGCATTTAAAGGTGGGCTCAAAGGCAAGTTGTTCACTATTTCTAGGAATTGGCTAATCCTGGGAGGTGCAGTCCCTCCAACATGAGCAAGGCCCCAAGATGTCTAAGCATCAAATACAGAAACTAGAAGATGTAGTTATTATACAAATTAATCCCTATGAGTCCTTGGTCTACAAAGGGATCTGATTTTATCCCCTGCTGATGACACAGAGGAAACTAAAAATGTGACATAACTTTATGCCTCATGCAAAAATCTTCCAACAGGTACAAGGCTCCCCATAGATATAGATGTTGCTTTTTCTTAATTTGAATGGGTGACATATCCCTGTGGTGCAGAACTCAAAATGATTTAAAGGGTTTTGGACAGAAAGTATTGTTCCTATTCCTGTCCCCATCCTATCCTCCCTAACACTGATTGGTTTCTAGCACAGACTTGTAATATTTCTTTAAATATGAATGTACATATTTTTTAGAAGTCTGTATAACTTAGCATTCACGGTCATTAACAACGTGTCTCGAAGCACTTCAGAACTCGGTGGTCTGCTCAAATGTGATCAGTTTTACTTCTAATCAGAGTCTGAATGACTAAAGGACTTGGCAGGTATGCAGTGTATCATATCTTAGACACGCTTAACTTCATTAGATTGCTGGGCAAAGTGTTAGAATTTCTAGTATTTGTTCCTGTCTGTTTTGGGGCTGGGGTGAAGATAGGGGTGGTAGGAGCTGGCAGAGGGTTGTGAATTTGCCATAAACTAAGGGCTGCTCTTGGTCTTAAGATAGTAAATCCTGAGAGCAAATTTTTCTTCTGTGGCACATTCACATTAAACAATCTTGAGACAGGGCGCCTGGGTGGCTCAGATGGTTAAGCGTCTGCCTTCGGCTCAGGTCGTGATCCCAGGGTCCTGGGATCGAGTCCCGCATCGGGCTCCCTGCTAGGCGGGGAGCCTGCTTCTCCCTCTGCCTCTCTCTCTCTGTCTCTAATGAATAAATAAATAAAATCTTTAAAAAAAAAAAAACAATCTTGAGACAGATGTCTAAACACCAAAATGCCTGGCCACTTATTTATTTACAATAGAAACAACTGATCCAGAAATCAGAATCCTAAGAAGTTATGGCTGGCCAGTGTATTCACTCCTGGCAAGTGGGAAAAGTAGAATAATGATCTAAAGCTTGTTCATGAATATGGAAATTAGAAGAGAGGAGATTAATTAGATTAAATACTACTGGAAATATCATTGGTACCAAGGCTTTAGAATTCTATGGAAGGCATTTTGACACCACACAAAGTCAACGGATTAAGTTTTTTTTTTTTTTTAAGATTTTATTTATTTATTTGACAGAGGGAAGACACAGCGAGAGAGGGAACACAAGCAGGGGGAGTGGGAGAGGGAGAAGCAGGCTTCCTGCAGAGCAGGGAGCCTGATGCGGGGCTCGATCCCAGGACCCTGGGATCATGACCTGAGCCGAAGGCAGACGCTTAACGACTGAGCCACCCAGGCGCCCCCAGATTAAGTTTTTAAAAGTGACTGTTCTGTGTTTTTTTTCATTTCTCTGTGGACAAGTGAAAATTTTTCATGGACAAGCTATGAGATTATTGGAAACCCCAGCGTTGAATGAAGAGACAATAGAGATGAACTCAACAATGGAAAAACCAAGCAGTAACATCCCCAAAGTCAGGATGGCCTTGCCTATAGGCAGATGTGACTCAAATATTCAGATGAGGGTTATGGGAGGGCAGACCCTCTTCTTGGTCCTGCAGCATCCTTGCTCAGTAGGGAAACTTCTCCAGGAAGAGTTTGTTGGTGGGAGGATGGGGCACATAAGGTTTCGTCCTTTATGTTCTTTTGGATAAAACAATTATGGCTCCCTACTGAACCAAACACTCAGAGTTGGTTGGGTTGGTCAAAATTTCTCCACCGGATGGTGACTGGTGGGCACTGAACAAGTTTACTTATGCAATAATTCAGACAGGTCTTACAGTCAAGTCTTGGGATCCATTCTTCTAAGGAGAATTTGCATATCTTAGTTCTAATCAATTGTTAATTTTTTAGTATAACTCACAATGGCAACCTTTTATTATTATTATTTGACTTTAGTTTTGGGGCAAGTATTGTTTGCACATGGTACAAAATTCAATATAATACAAAGTGGTGTGCCTTGAAAAACAAGTTCCTGCTCATTCTTATGCCCTAGCCCTAGGGACAAACATTATAACCAGTTTCTTGGGTCCACTCCAGAAGTATATATGAATGTGTATATTTTTTTAATGTATGCACCTGGCTTTCTCACTTAATAATTTAGTTTGGAGATTCTTAGAGTTACCTCATGCTTTTTATCTATGTGCATTTATTTAGCTAAGCAACATTTTCCTTTTCTTTTATTTCCCTGTAATACTTTCTCTGTTTCTGTTTCTTTTTTAATTTTGTAAATATGTAAACCATCCACATATTTCAAAATATTATCAGTCCATTCATCCACTCACTGTTTGTTCAGAAAATACTTATCGAGTGCCCACTGGGTACCACTGTTCTAGATTCTAGGGATAAAGCAGTGAACAATGAAGTTTATTTCTAGTGAAGAGGACTGGCAATAGACAAAATAAGTGAATTACATAGCATGTGAGATGGTAAACTGGAGGACTTGGAGAAAAATCAGCAGGGATGAAGAACTTGAGGCTGGTTGAGGGTGGTCAGGCAGGTGCACCTGCAGAGGTGAAATCTGAACAAAGATGAGGGAGCAAACCATATGGACATCTTGGGGGAGATAAGAGGACCTGGTAGGCCATTGTTAGGTATTGGCTTTCTTGTGAGATGGAACCCCTGGGGGAGTTTGAATGGAGGAGTAATAGTATATGACATAGAGAAGGGTCATTCTGGCTGTTGGGTGAAGAATAGACCTGAGGGGCCAGAGTAGAAGAGGGAAGACTCGTTAAGAGGTGTTGCAGTCATCCAGCAAAAGATGATGGTAGACCATGGTGGTAACATTGGAAATAGGAAGCAGTTGAGTTGGCCATTGGGTATAAGAGGAAAGGACTCAAGGGTGACTGCAAGATTTTGAGCCCAAACAACCAGATCATTTGGTTTCCCTCAACTGAAATGCCAAAGGTAGAGCAGGTTTTGGAAAGGAAGAGCAGGAAATGATTTGGATATTTTAAATCTGGGATGACTAATACTTGGGTTTGAAGTTCAGGAAAGAGAGCAGATCTGAGGGTGGAGATTTGGGAATTACCAAAATAAAGGACAAACTATTTAAAGCCATGGGAGTGGATTTGATCACCACACGAGTGGGTGTAGACAGAAAAGAGTCTCAAAGATTGTGCCCTGAGAGCTAGAGAAAAGACAAAGGAGCAAAGGAGAATGAGAAGGGCCAGTGAGGTAAGAGAGAAGCCAAGAGTACTTGGAGTCCTGGAAGCTAAGCAGAGACAGTATTTCAGGAACAGAAAAGGATCAAGTGTTTTCAATGTTCCTGATAATGAAGTACGGTGAAGATGGAGAAAAGAACATTGGATTTTAGCATAGTGGAAGTCACTGCTGACCTTGACAAGCACAGTTTTGGTAGAATAATGAGAGCAAAAACCTGAATGGAATAAAAAGATATACAGTAAAAGTGTTGCTTCCCGTCTCCCCCATATGCTATTTCTCCCAACTCCCTTCCCCCAGCCAGATAACTGGTTTCATTGTTCCTTATCTGTAGATCAGGAGTGTTTATACTGGTCTAAACTTTTATACTGATCTATACTTTTATATTTTATATGAATATAAGCATACATGTGTATATATATATTTTGTTTTCCTATTCTCCACTTTTTTACACAAAAGGTAGCATACTATGCATACTTCTCTACATCATGCTTTTTTTTTTTTTACCTAACAACCTACACTCAGCATCTTTTTCTATCCATTCTGAAGAACTTCCTCATCCTTGGCTGGCATCTGTATGACATTTCATTGTGGGAGTGCTCTAACCAGGCTTCCATAGACAGACAGTGCATTGTTTCCGATCTTCTTCGGTTATTACAAACAATATTGCAGAGAATAACCTTTTTACAGTACACATGTAGGTAGGTCTGTAGAGCAATTCCTCCATAGTGAGACATCTGTGTTATAGGGTACACCAATTTATAATTTGGTAGACATTGTCAAATTGTCTTCCACAGGAGCCAGACCACTTTGTACACCCACCAACAATGCATGTGAATACATAGCTGGGTCTCTATGAATGGAAGATGAGATTGCTTCAAATATTTTGCAATTGCAACAGAAGAGGCAAAGGTAACCTGAACATATAAAATTTCTCATGAATAAGAATGTATTTGTAGAATAATGCCTCATTGACTATAGAAGTATTTTTAGACATGAGAGATATGTAGGAGTTTTTGGTTTCTTTTGTTTTTAAATGAAGGAAATTTGCCTTTGTATCACTCAGCTTTTGCTGCATAACACAAGCTCCAAACTCAGTGACTGAACAGCTATTTATTTAGCTCCCAGTCCTGTGGGTCAGCAACGTGTCCTGGGATTCACTAGGGAGTTCTGCTGGTTGGGACCTGGCTGATCTTGGCTGGGCTCTCTGCAGAGAGCTGGTACAGGAGAGCTTGTGCGGTGGCTCATCATCCCTACTCCACGTGCTCCCTACTCCACGTGCTCTCTCCTCCTCCACCTGGGCAGACTAGGCTTTTTCACATGGGAACTCAGCATCCCAGGGACAGAAAGAGGGTAAACCCAATGTGCAAGTGCTTTTCAAGTCTGTTCCCATCGCATTCGTTACCGTCCACTGGCTTGAGCCCAGAGTAAGTTAGGAAGATGCGACCAACGACATGGGTACAGGGAGGTTTGAACAAGTTGGAGCCAGTATTTCAATGAATCCATGACATCCCTTAAAGGCCTAATTTTAATTCTCTAAGTATTTGGGGTCACTTTAATCCCTGTTACTGATCAAGCCAGGCAGACACATGAGTTATGTTCTCCAAGTCCTTGATTGGGTCTGAAGCACAGTTTCAGGTCTAGAATATGACCTTTTTCCCTCTGAAGTTTATTTCTTCTGAAGAGAGAGAGAGAGTTAGTGGGAGTGGGACCCAGGGGCAAGACTACTACCCAATGTGGGATGCACCTCATTTTTGTGGTTTTGAACATACATTTTTATTTTCTGAACACTTTGTTTTTCTTCACTCAAAAGGAGCTTGATGACCAGGTATCCATCTGGCATCCCACGCAACCCAGCAGGAAAGGTTTGACTTTTGCTGATTTTAGCTGATAATGTGTTAAATGGAAACATGCAACATCCAAACTAGGGCTCTCAGAAAGCCACTGGAATGATTGGATGATTGGGTTAAAAGTTCCCCAGTGACTTAAAATTTTGACTCATTGAGAATAGTCTGATTGATCCTTATTCTCCACCCAATTTATTTATTTATTTTTTTCATTTCATGTGTGGTGTTGACTTAAGTCAGCTCAGGAACCTCCTTGCTTTGGAGAGAGAAGTCTGCAGTAAAATCCATGAACTTAGTCCTCTGAGAATTTAGGCAGACAGCTGACAATGACTTCCCAGCACCTGAGGCATGAGGGTTGTTGAGACATGACTGTTGTCACCCACATCCAGGCCTGGGAAACCACAGGAGGCCCTTGACAGGGAGCAGGAAGAGGAGAAAGAAAAATAACACTTGTTGAGCATCTACTATGTCCCAGGCACTGTCCACTGCACTGAGTGTCCATAAATGTGTAAGATGCTCGCTCAGTCTTGAGTAGACAGCAGCTAGCCTGTGAAAACACAGAACAAAGCATGGTATGAAGGAGAAAAAGGTGAAGAAGGAGACAAATAAGAAGGAAAAGAAGGACAAGGAAGAAAAAATAATTCCAGTAAAGCAAGGATAGTGAGAAAGTGTGGACAGCCCAACTCCCTGGTAGGGCATTTAAAGGTTCTCCTTCACCATTGTAGACAGCGCCCCCTGACTCCTTTAGCCTCTGATTAGCCTCAAGACCGCAGTCACCTCACAGAACAGTCTGAGCTTTCAATCCGCCTCGATTGTGGGATTGGATACACAGCGTCCACACCAGATGTGGTCTTTATCCTTGAGTCTGGTCTGCACTCCAAGCTGGGGTTTGCAGGTTAGTGTCACAGGTCCAGTAACTCCTTTTTTTAGAACTAGAGTCCGCTGGTCTGTGATTGGCATGCACACAAGAGCTGAGGACCTTGACAGTCTCAGGAACTCCTTCAGGGCCCCTTGGATCTGATTAAATGAGACCAGAGGCCCAGTGTGTCTTGCTCACCTCATCACACTGGCCCTAGAAAGAGGCCTTGCATGCAGGAAGGTGCTAAACGGTGGTGTGTCAAGAGAGTATGTCATTGTGGCCTGAACAGGTTAATACTTTCTCCCCAAACACCCACAGACACCTGCCCTGGGGAATATTTATTCTCTCTGGGAATCTGGCTCAACTTGATCTTCAGTAGTCCGGGTGGGGTCAGGGCATGGGGGCATGGTTTGACCTGCCACTTTCCAGAAAGAATTTCTCCTCTCATTCACCAGAAAAAAATGTAGGAAAAAAGAATGAGGAAGTGTAAATCATACATTCTCTGTGTCTGGCTAATCTGCTATAGGAAAATAGCTGTGACTGGTACCCGAGGACGACGAAGGCCCTGGGTACACTCTCCTGGGGCTGTGGGGGATGGGTTCTTTGGCTGCTTGGATCTCTAGAAGCAACGTGGAAGTTTGGATTCAGAAGATCCCAACTCATCCAGCAGGTAGCAGGTGGATACTTGGAGCCTCTCCGCCAGCAGCTGGGTTGTGATCTGGGTGCCCCAGCCCCTGCCACATCTGCTCATCAGGAAGGCTGGACCTTAGTCTGGGCTTGCTGGAGCATCCAGCAAGGGCCTTTCCTGAATCCAGCTTGTTCTGTGTGGAGCCCTGACAGCCTGCCTGTCTCCTGCCAGGCACCCCACTCCCACAGTTCTCGATGCTGCTCATGGCCCTCTCCATCCCCATGGCCCACAGCATACCCCCCTGTCATCCACCAACAGCAAAACATCGCCTCACCATGAGTGGGGCTTCTGATTTCCAGTAGATTTATTGCTTCATATGTTTTGTTTAAAGCCTGCCTCGGCCCCAGCCCCCAAACACACAGCCTAGAACCCACATAATCCATCCTGTGTTGCTGGCTCTGTCATAGTGAGGTAAAAACAAATTTTGGTGATGAATTGAATAGAGCGTTCCTAAGAAGTTCTATTTTCCCAAATCTTTTTTGTTTAAAGATTTATTTTTTGAGGGAGAGAGAGAGAGCGAGCACAAGCAGGAGGGGCAGAGGGACAGGGAGAGAGAATCCCAAGCAGACTCCCCGCTGAGTGCAGAGCCTGATGCAGGGCTCCATTCCAGGACCCTGAGATCACAACTCGCGCTGAAACCAAGAGTTTGACGCCCAACCGACTGTGCCACCCAGACGCCCCTCAAATCTTTTCTAAAAAGCGAAGAGGCTTGATTAGATTTCACCATTTATTATCTTCTTGAAAATCAATTTTGAAAATTGACACCGAGCAGAGCCAAGATTATGTTGGTCTCAGTGGGTTTGGAGGGGCCTGATGTTGGGGGCAGGTACCACCCTTTCTTCCTGCAGCCTGGCTTTTTCCCTTCTCATACATGAAGTTGCCAAACCTGCTCTGTAAAGCATAATTTCTTACTTTCCCTATCCTGATTATCCTAACTAGAATAGGTTCCAGCACCAGTCTCTTGTTACATCATCATGGTTCATAATTGTTACACTTTAACAGGGAAGTAGTTACTGCTATAATTCTTCTATTATAGTTATGTTAATAATTAACCTGTTCAGGCCACAATGACATCTTGTTACATCATCATGGTTCAGAATTGTTACAAGGCACATCTTGTTACATTATAGCAGTAGTTACTGCTATAATTCTTCTATTATAGTTATGTATTAATGACGAGGGTCAAAGTTGCTGTGGTAGCTTACAAATCCAGCTGTAGAGCATCATAGTTGTGGTACAATCTTTGGAGCAGGATAGACCTGATCTAAATCTCGCCACACCACGGAACAGCCATAAATGCAGCCAGTCACATGACCTCTCTGAGTCTGAATTTACCCACCTGGAAGCCCAGACAATGAGAACTCCTTCACAGATTTGTTATGAGGACTGAATGAAATAAGGAACGTGGAACTCTTAGTAATGTCTAGAAAATAGTATGTGGGCAATAGATGATAGATTCTGCTCTAGGCATCTGTTTGGAAGCAATTTATTTTTTACTTTTTTTAAACATTTCTTTAAGATTTATCTATTTGAGAGAGAGAGAGAGCAGGGGGAGGGGCAGAGGGAGAGGAAGAGAGAGAATCCCAAGCAGACTCGCTGCTAAGCACAGAGCCCAACACAGGGCTCGATCCCAGGACCCTGAGATCATGACCTGAGCCGAAATCTAGAGTTAGATACTCAAACAACTGAGCCACCCAGGGGCCCCTATTTTGGAAACAATTTATATGGGAATTCAGCCTAAACAACTTATTTGTTTCCTTAAAGATGAAGCACGCTGTTCATATTAATATAGACAAATTTCTATTTCTATGTGAGTACGATAAAGGTTAAGTGACTTGCAGTTTGCACATCTACAGCTGTTTCAGAGGGAAGCTGAGAAAAGGGGGACAAGGGCCTATGGGCTTTTGAGGTGCCAACAAATGCTGCCCTCCCATGGGCATCCTCATGCTCTCTGCTGGTGACCATGAGCTGGACAGATCATTGAGCTGACTCAGTGGGCATTTCTGATGTTTTCACGGACAATTAAGATGAAAACACTCTGCATGCATCTGAGGAATATGCTCAAGGAACAAGACAGAGAAAAACAGGGTGAAGACAAAGGGTGAAGGACCCTGTTTTGCTTTAACCATCTTTTGTTATCACTCTGCAAACTCATAGCAGAAAGGCTTTCGGCGCCCCGTAGATCTGCAATCTCATTAGTCAGTGTGGCGCGCCGTCCCCTGTGACCCCGAGTCCCCCATGCATGTCCTCACAGGCAGAGTCTCTCACTTACTACCAGACTGCTTATTTACCGTGGGCTACCAAAGCCTGATTATAGTATAGGGAGTCATCCCTCCTCTCGGTATAGAACATTTTATCAGGGGATCAAAATCTCAAACCAAACGGCAGATAGACGGTGGGATTTTAGGGCTCCGTCTCTATGAGCAGCTGAAGAATGAGGGGTTCAGTATCACAACAATATCCAGGAGCTGACACTGAAATCGTGTTGGGCACGGACCCTGAACTGTCTTAGCAAAGCTATGCTGGACTGCCAGGTGTTGTCTCAGGACTTGTGAGGACCCACTTTCCCCGACTTGACAGCGGGGCCAGCGTGTTAGGCAAGCCCTCTCTCTACCACCACCATCTCCGGCTGGCAGCTTCCACAAGTTTTCAGGAGGACACTCAGACTTTAGTTCAGGGGCTTCCTAGCCACTGTAGAGCTGTGATCATGAGTGCTTATGTCCTTGGTCTCCCCCCATCCCCTTCTTTCCTTCTGCTGCCATTTGGTGTGGTCAAGAGCTCCTGAGCTTTGGAGTCAGACAGATGTGGGTGTAAATCCTCTTTCCTGCCTGTGTTCAGCCACCCTGGGAGTCTGGGTAGGGCAGCTACTCTGCACCAGGCCCTGGGGTTGCAAGCATAACAGGGGCCGAAGAGGACCCTGGCCCTCGGGGGTTGGCATCCTAGAGGGGGGGAGGTTCACTGTGCAGTGTTTACTCACAACAGGGATGCGAATCCAGTAAGAGCCTGCTGTAGCCCAAGGGTCTGGGAGGGCTTTCCCTGAGGGAGTGGCGGTTAAGCTGCAATGTGGAGGGGGAGAGTGGTAGGAAAGAACAGCTCAGGAGAGGGAACGGCAGGAGCACAGCCCCTGAGCAGGAAGAGCGATTGGGCATGTTTTGTTTACCAGCTTCTTCCCAGGAGTGTTCCAGAGGACAAGTGGAAGGCAACAGTGCATACGAAGTGCCTTGCACCATTCTAACACTCCCCCGTGGGACTGGCTACTTTCCCCCAGTACTCTTTTTTCCCAAGGACTTGTGAATGCCCACCTTCTTATTTTTAAAGCGCTCATAAATTCCACCCCCCCACAAAGAGTGAATGTTCTGGAATTTAGAAGATGTTGCAGCAACAGTGATCCAGGCAGCCAGAAGCCTCACACAGCACGAGAAACCACCAGCTCCAGAGGGATTGGGCTATAAAATGACAAGGGGGTGAGATGGTATTTCACCGAGGACCTGGCAGCAGGTGGTTGTGACCTCATCTGGCTCCCTGTGGGACTGGCTACCTGGATAATGCTTCCTCCTCTGTCACCGTGTACCTTTGTCAAAGACTTCTTGGTTCCTTCCATCACACTGCATGAAACAACCTAATGACTGTAGGATTTCTCAGCTATAGGTCTCAACTGAGCCTTAATTATTCATATGTGCTGCATTAATTATTCAAGACGATGAATTGGCATGTGCAATATGGGTTTACTAGTAAACAAGAAGCTGTGTGAACAGCGTTTGGCAGGGGAGACAAGGCCCCTCGATGATTTAATTTGTGTATGGACAGAGGGGTTCGTTCAGTGATGACTTACCCTGACTGCAAGGCTCGGCTCTCTGCCGGTGTGAAGAGCGACTTTGCCAATACTTTCTGGACAGGGAGAAATGTGGTCAGACCCTGTTTCTGGGCCATGGCTCCTGGGGCCAGATGATACTGGATCTTCAATTGGTGATAAGTCTGCCAAGATTTCTTATGTGTTTGCATTCTTGATCATTTGTCATAAAATGTGTTCGTGAACCAGAACTTTGGCACAAGTTCTTTCCAGCCTGGAGTGCCTGAAATTGGAAATTGACAGAGCCAAGGACAGGGAGCTCAATCCCAAGACAAATGTGAACTCCTTCTGCTGACAAGGTGGCTGGGATTCTGAGATATCCCACCCAGATGGCGGGAGCAGTCTCTCCGGGGCCCTGTGCCCCTCCCTTGCCCGACCTCACCTTTCCACCCTAGCAGAGCCCTGGTTCTACCCCAGGAGCCCTTTCCCTGCACCTCCTTCAGTGGAGGCTGCTCATTTTCCTACAACCCTGGCGTTCCAAGCTTTGCACATTAAGGGCAGGCAGACCAGTAAGCTCTCTCCCCTTGCAAAGGAGGCTGGTACTCCTCTGCCCCCACAGTGTTAGGTCCCAGTACAAATTACCTACTCAGTGTATGTTAGCAATGTATCTGACTCCAACTAGGATCATTATTACTATGTGGAAGGCATGGCCTTTGAATCCAAGTGGCTTGGCCTTTGAACAAAACAGGTCATCCCTGACCTCCAGGGGGCAGCACTCTTCACCTCCCCTCTCCTCTCCTCATTCACAGGGACAGTGACACTGTAGCCTTAGCTCCTTGATCCCCTCCCTCATCTTGCCCACGGTTGGTGCAACCATCACCGCATCCATCTCCAGAACTCTCTCATATTCCCAAACTGAAACTCTGTCCATATTGGACACTGTCTCCCCATTCCCACCCATTCCTCCCTGCCCCTGGCACCCACCATCTGATTTCCTATCTCTAAAATTTGACTGTGCTATAGGTACTTCATAGACGTAGAATCATACAGTATTTGTCCTTTTTCAACTGGCCTAGTTCACTTCGCACAACATCTTTAAGATTCCTCCGTGTTGTGGCATGTGTCAGAATGCCTTTCCTTTTTAAGACCCCATCATAGTCTATGATATGTATCAACCACATTTTGTTTATCCATTCATATGTTGATGGACACTTAGGTTGTTTCCACCTTTTGGCTACTGTGAATGATGCTGATGTGAACGTGAGTATACAAACATCTTTTTGAGTCCCTGCTTTCAGTTATTTTGGGTATATATCCAAAGGTGGAATCGCTGGGTCATAGTAACTCTGTCTTGCTTTTTGCAGAACTGCCAGAATGTTTCCTATAGCTACTATACCATTTTACACTCCTAGCAATAGGCTCACAGCGTACTCACGGGGGAGGAGCAGGCCTGGCTCCCCTCCATGAAGTTTTCTTTTTTTTTAAATTTTTTAAGTATTTATTTATTTATTTTCGAAAGAGAGAGAAAGCATGAGCAGGGGGAGAGGCAGAGGGAGAAGGAGAGAATCCCAAGCAGACTCCCCGCTGAGCACGGAGCCCAATGCAGGGTTCGACACCAGGACCCTGAGATCATGACCTGAGCTGAAGTCAAGACTCAGGCACTTAACCCACTGACTGGCTCTATCCCCTAGAGTCCCTTTTCATGCTGGCCCATTCTTTTCCTGGGGACCCTTCAGGTGTCATCCATCCACTGTCTTGGCTGACTGAAAACAATGAGAACTCACGTTTATTAAGACTGGCCCAGTGCCGAGGTCTTTACAAGCATTTTCTCATTTAGTCCTCAAAGTAACACCATGAGTGGGACAATCTTTTTTTTTTTAATTTTTTATTGTTATGTTAATCACCATACATAACATCATTAGTTTTAGATGTAGTGTTCATGATTTATTGTTTGTGCATAACACCCAGTGCTCCATGCAGAACATGCCCTCTTTAATACCCATCACCAGGCTAACCCATCCTCCCACCCGCCTCCCCTCTAGAACCCTCAGTTTGTTTTTCAGAGTCCATCGTCTCTCATGGATCGTCTCCCCCTCTGATTTCCCCCCCTTCATTCTTCCCCTCCTGCTATCTTCTTTTTTTTCTCTTAACATATATTGCATTATTTGTTCCAGAGGTACAGAACTGAGATTCAACAGTCTTGCACAATTCACAGCGCTTACGAGAGCACATACCCTCCCCAGTGTCTATCACCTAGTCACCCCATCCCTCCCACCCCACCCCCCACTCCAGCAACCCTCAGTTTGTTTCCTGAGATTAAGAATTCCTCATATCAGTGAGGTCATATGATACATGTCTTTCTCTGTTTGACTTATTTCGCTCAACATAATACCCTCCAGTTCCATCCACGTCGTTGCAAATGGCAAGATCTCATTCCTTTTGATGGCTGCATAATATTCCATTGTGTATATATACCACTTCTTCTTTATCCAGTCATCTGTCGATGGACATCTTGGCTCTTTCCACAGTTTGGCTATTGTGGACATTGCTGCTATAAACATTGGGGTGCACGTACCCCTTCGGATCCCTACATTTGTATCTTTGGGGTAAATACCCAGTAGTGCAATTGCTGGATCATGTGGTAGCTCTATTTTCAACTTTTTGAGGAATCTCCATACTGTTTTCCAGGGTGGCTGCACCAGCTTGCATTCTGAGTGGGACAATCTTATCATGACCACCACCACCACCATCATCATCACCATCATCACCATTTTTCCCTTCTTTTTCATTTTTAGATGAAGAAAATGAGCTCCATAGTGAATTCGTTTCCTCAAGGTCGCACAGGGAATGAGATTCGGCTCCGATCCCAGAGCCCTGCTATGGCCTCCTTCATTCTGCCACTTCCCACTCCCCACCCCTCACCCCGCCCCTGGCACACACACACACCCACCTTCGGCTAGTCTGGGCTGTGGGCACCTCCATGCTCTGCAAAAGCAGTGCTCTGCTCCAAGGCAGGCAGCCGAGGGCCTGAGCGGGGCTAATAGTCAACCTTGGGCTCTGTGGCCTGGTGAGGGGAGGGAGGCAGCCTCCAGAAGGTAAGGCGCCTCTGCACTCCACAAGTCCTGCCAGTCAAGCCCTGGGCCCACTTAGAAGGGCACCTTTTCTTAATTCACACAGAGGCCCTATATAGGCTAGGGGGCTCTGGCATTAGCACCCCACAATTACCATCTTGCAGCAATTACAACAATTATCAAAAGTTTTAGATTTTCATCAACTGTCTTCATGAAGGCTTTGTCATCAAGCAAAGTACTGCAAGGATGAGACAAGTGACTGCTTCCAGCTGCAGAGGCCCCCATGTGCCACAGCTGTGCAGAGGCCCTGGTAGCTCTTTTCTCACTGTCTATAGAAACCTATTTACATCATTCAGCTTCTACCAGTCTCAGTGTCCTTATTTCTGCAACGGGAATCCTAATGTCTACCTCATAAATTTATTGTGCCAATTAAGTGAAGCATTACTGGGGAGGGTTTAGGATAGGGCCCAGTACAAATTACCTACTCAGTGTATGTTAGCAATGTATCTGACTCCAACTAGGATCATTATTACTGTGTGGAAGGCATGGCCTTTGAATCCAAGTGGCTTGGCCTTTGAACAAAACAGACACATCAGCAAAGGAACAACATCCCTGCAGTACCGGATGTGTTAAGTGGACAAGCACAGCTGTGGTAGCTGACATGAGGGTGGGAGCTCTGGGGCTCAAGCTGGGCCAGGGAGAGCGTATGGAAGGTGAGTCTGAGCTGGGTCTGGAGGGATGGGTGGAGAGGACTCCAGGTGCAAGAGCTGAATGAGTGAGCCCCGAAGATGCGGGGTCTCCAACTCATCCATGGGTCTTAGATGAAATGCCATGACTCAGGCTTTACTGGACCCCTTCATCAGGCCAGTTCCTCTTGTTCCATGCTGTGATATTCTGATGCCAACTCTCCAGGGCCAACTGGGTGTCCTGCTGCACAGTTTAACTCTAACACTAACTACTTGGTGTTAGCGTCAGATTGCACACATCAAAGGGCACAGTCTCAGCAAGACTATCCTCACTTTATATGGGAGCTGCACTTGGGAGGTCCCCAGGCCACCCATACTTGATAATTTCCTAGAATGACCCACAAAACTCCAGGAAAGTGCTCTACTTATGATTATGGTTTTATTGTCAAGGATACAAATCAGGACCAGCCAAATGAAGAGATGCATGCATCACTTCTCAGCCTTTTGGCTAAGATCAAGGGCAAATGAAAAGATACACAGGGCAAGGATGGGGAGGAGGGGGAAACACAGAGCTTCCATGCCTTCTTTTTCTGGAATCTGGGCACATCACCCTCATGGCACATCAATGTGTTCACCAACGAGGAAGGTCCACTGAGCCTTGTTGCCTTCATGTCCAGAGTTTTGAATGGGGTTTCATTACAAGGGTGTTGTTGATTAAATCATTGGCCAGGCAGCTGAACTCAATTTCCAGCCCCCTTGCCTTCCCTGGAGTTGGGCAGCTAAACGCCCTTCTAATCACGTGGTGACCAGCCCCATCCTAAAGCTATCTAGGGGCCACCAGGGTCACCTCACTAGCATAACAAAGACACTCCTGTCACGCAGGAAATACCAAAGGTTTCTGAAACTCTGTGCCAGGGACTGGGACAAAACCCAGATATAGTTCTTGTAGCACTATTCACAGCTGAAATGGATTATTTGTGCAGTTCAATGTTGAATGTTCCTTTCTCCCACTAGACTATAAGCTTCATGAAGGCAGGAGTTCTGTTGTTCTTGTTCTCCTGTAACCTCCACATGTAGCTCAATGCCTGGCACCTACAATGACTTAATAGGTATTGACAAAGTGGATGACTAGTGGGAGAAGAGGCTAGAAAGTAATATTGGGACCAGATTGCAGAAGGCCTGCATGCTCTGTGACCTTAAATGTTTCCAGCATTTCTCACATTTCATTTCAGTAACTGCTGGGAAAACATTGCTGGGAAGGTTTGTAAAATCATCCAGCCTGCTGTGGCTCCATGATGCTCCTTTGCAACCTGAATCTTATGAAGTCTGAGAAGGAGAGGGTGAGAGCAATGAATGCCTCAGCATGTAATTGCAGTAAGGGATGTGAACTTATCTCTAAGTTGAGGGAAAAGGGCCCAAAATACAAAATGTGGAAAGACTGATCTCTCTCATGTCTAACAGCCTGAGAAGTAATTAAAAAAAAAAAAAAGAAGAAAGAAAGAAAGAGAAAGAAAGAAGAAAGAAAGAAAGAAAAAGAAAGAAAAAGAAAGAAGAAAGAAAAAGAAAGAAAGAAAGAAAGAAAGAAAGAAAGAAAGAAAGGAAGGAAGAAAGAAAGAAAGAAAGAAAGAAAGAAAGAAAGAAAGAAAGAAAGAAAGAAAGAAAGAAAGAAAGAAAGAAAGAAAGAAAGAAAGAAAAAGAAAAAGAGAAGGGAGAAGTGCCAGGGCCCATTGGATAGGAAAGTGGGGAGACAAGCATTGGTTCCTACTGAGCATCAAAAAACATTGTGGAGGGGAGGAGAGACTCCAGGGGAAGGAATCCATGTTCTCTAGGAGGTCCTGACAGATGCCTTAAAGGCTTGGTTCACAAACTTCCACCATCCCCTGCTAATGGCCAAGCCAAAGGAAAAAAAATAGATGTCTATTCATAAAAATAGCAAAACAGCGATGTGGGAGACTAATGATGTCATGGTGTAGAGAAGGGCTACTGGTCTATTCCAGACTGTTCGGTGCACCCCCCTCTTTCCAGAGCAGGACTTGAGTGGCTCTAAATATTCAGATAAGGTCTCCATTCTTCACTTTATCTGCTTGTGTGGTCTTAGCTTCATTTTTCAGAAGCATACAATCACTGAATATTAAATTTGGAAGAAACCTCAGAATCTATCATTTGGAACCCTAGTAAATTGCCAGGGTCCTTCAGGTCCAGTATCTATGGGGACTGGAATTCAAAGAATGTAAGCCCAGGGGCATAATACAGAACTTTGCTGTAGGCTTCTTGTTGTTGTTCTAATGAGCCCCCTTCCAAGAGTTTCCCACAGTGTACCATAGAGTAAGCGTCTCAGAAACCTCTAGATATTATGCCCCTCCAAAGTTCCTTACTGGGGGCAGTCACTCTTTCTCTTTTTCCCATCTCATTGTTTCGCACTGCCATGTTGCTTTCCCATCCACTTCTTGCTTTCCTTCCATCTCGCCTTTCAACTCATCCCTGCTGCTGGCCCTCTCGTGTGTAGGCCTTCACTAGCACTGAAAACTTTCCTCTAAGAAATTCTTTGATATTTTTGGTGAACAAAACTAACCATCTAGTTATTCTCATAAGAAGCTGTCCCAGTGCTGGGCATGGTGCAGGCATGACTTAAACCTTGACTGGATGAAAGACAAAAATGTTTTCTCATAAGATTCCATTCTTCCAAAGTCACCAGAAGACTATCTGCATCTCATGGACCCAAGGAATTACTTATTTTATTCCAGGGAAAAAAAGATGAGACAGTTCTATGAACCAGGGGACCTAGTTTGAGTTCCTTGAGTCTTATCTCTTCTGGTGCTCTCTCCATTGGGTGGAGTGTCCATTTTTTGCTGGAGTAATGAGAAGAACCCACTGTCTAAGTCTCCCACTGTGGGGCGATCTTCTCTAGGATTTTAGGGGCCAGGGGCTGAAGAGCCTGCCCCAAGAATCCTTGGTAAAGTAGGGAAATTCTAGGTAAGGCCTCATCCTCTCAGGCTGCTGATGCTCATGAAAGAAGATTGAACTCTCTGCTGCTTCTTTTCTCATGATTCTGCTCCCCTCAGTGTGAAAAAACAAAACTGTAAAAAGTTAAGAGCAAAACCTTTTTCTTGACTAAATGGACAGCAAACTGTTTTCTGCTCAGGCTTCTGGTCTGTGCTATTGGCTGCTGTTGTAAAGCTACAGGTTTATAAAACCAACCTGCATAAAATGGCTCATTTTCTGTGATGTTTTGCCTGATGTGAGGGTAAACCCCCACCCGGTGAAGGGTGAGGAGGCCGTGGCTCTTCCAGGAGATACGGTTAACTAAGCTTCATGAGCTTTTCAGTTCAATCATATTTTTATTACAAACTAAAAACAGAAGCTTTTAGTGCAACAATTAAATAAGAACATTTTACACTGTCAAATAAATACATAGAATTCAACTTAGAGCAAGATTTTTTAAAAATTTGAACACTAAAATATAGAGAGTTACCTTAAACACCCTACATTATTATCTATAATCCAATAATTCCCAAGTGGTTTAATCATATTTTCTCAAAGTATGCCTTGGCCCTCCAACCTTCCCCCACTTTTGAAAAGCTGTCCCAAATCACTTAGCTCTGACTTCCCTTGAACGTCCTTATCTCCTTTTCTTCTTCTTTTATCACTCTCATCTCTCCCACCCTCCACCTGGCCTGTTTGAGGTGGTGGGACTTTCAGAAGCTTCATCACACATCTACATTTTCATGTTGGGCTTTAACACCTCAAATGAAAAAGTCTTAAATCCAGAAGCTCTCTTGCACTTCCTGTATTAATGAGTGCTTTTCTCTTTGTAACTCCCCACTTTTGTTCCCTGGCTCAAGGACTGTCCTTCTGCATGCACAGTTCCAGGAAGAGAAGATGACAGTCATGGGGTACTCTCACCAGCAGCCCAAACACTCATGATTAGCTTTTTCCCAACTACTGTAAGTTTTTTCACAACTACAAATTCTTAAAAAAAAAAAACCCAAAACTTTTAGTTTGAAATCATTTAGATTTACAGAGAAGTTTCCAAAATAGTTCAGAGAATTCCTATACACTCTTCACTGAAATTCCCCTAATGTTAACATCTTATGTAACTGAGGTCAAGGATCGAAATTAAGAAATCAGCATTGATACAATGCAGCATGAAACTATAGACTTTGTTCATATTTTCCCATTAAAGTGTTTTTTGTTTTTGTTTTTTTTTTCCTGATCCAAGATCCACTCCAAGCTCCCATCTTGTGTTAGACGTTATGGCTCCTTGGTTTCCTCTGACCTCTGATGGTTCCTCAGTATTTCCTTGTCTTTTATGATCTTGTACTTCTGAAGAATACTGGTAGTCCTGGTTATTTTTGTTGCATGTCCTTCAGTTTGGTTTTGTCTGATCATTAGATTAAGGTTATATGTTTTTGGCAAGAATATTTCAGAAGTGATGTTCCCTTCTCAGAGCATCATATCAAGGGGGAAATAATGTCACTATCTCTTATTATTACTATTGACCTTGATCACTTGGTTAGAGTAGTGTTGGCTGGATTTCTGCACTATGAAGTTACTATTTTTCCTTTTGTAATTAATACTATCTTGGGGGAGATACTTTGAGACTACGTAAATATCCCATTTCTCCTCAAACTTTGGTTCACTGATGCTGGCACCCATTAGAGGATCTTGTCTGCAGTAACCTTTGCTATTGTTTCTTATGGTCATTTTCTATTTTCCTCATTCCTTCTACCTTACTAACTGGAATTTTTCTGTAAGGAAGAGCTGTCTTTTCTCCCCATAATATTTATTTACTCAATTATATATTTATCAGTATGGACTCATGAATATTGACTCTATTCTGTGGGTTATAACTAATACTATTGCTATTTATTTTGTTGCTAAAATTATGTCAGCTTTGGCCATTGGTTGTTCCTTTGGCTTCACTCCATGCCCTTTTGACAAGCTCCATCTTTTTTAACATTTCCTCACTTTTTGGCACCACAAGACATTCTAGGCACTTTTTATTGTATTTTTCCTGTCCCAGCCCTGCAATCAATCAGTTCTTCATGGATCCTTAGTTCCTTTATTGGGGAGTGTTATTTAGAAATATAGATCTGGGCACTACGTGTGTTCATTACTATTGGGGTATCATAGCTTCCAGACCCTTTAAGCAAACAGGACTAAAAAATAAATGTATGCATACTCACCCATACATAGACACATCTCTCTCTATCTATCCTTTATCAATGTATCTTTATTTTGGAAACCATGAGTTCCTACTAATACTTCCTGTAAGTCCAGCACCACAAGGTTAATTCTAGTCTTTCATTTTCTTTCTTTGTAACCTTTTAAAAATTATCATTATAACTGATCCATGTTGCCTCTCCCTCCTGTTCAGCAACTTTGCATTGTATTAGTTAAATATACATCTAGTCATTTCCTTTGCAACCATATTACCTCTGTCCTCTACTTTGCTCCACTCAGCATGAGCAAACAAAATTGTAGAGACTTAAAGAGCAGAAACTTTTCCATAACTAAATGGACAGCAAATTTTCTTATCTGTTCAGGATTCTGGTCTGTGTTATAAGCTGTCTTTTTATAGCTGTACGTTTATGTTTTTGAAAATATGCTTCCAAGTTTATGTGCTTAGACAACTGAATTCTATGATTTTGCAACTCCAAGCTCATCAGATTACCTCTAATGGTGGAATCTGATAATGCTAATGATGTAATCTGGATGACTATATTGAAACTGTGCCAAATCCCAAGGAAAACAAATACACAAAATAACATAGATGGATTTATAAAAACAAAACAAAACAAAAACAAGGCAAAGAGATATTTTAAAAAATTACTGAAGGAAAAGTACAGATTATCTACAAAAGAATGACTATCAGATTCCTCATTAGTTATGACAAATGTCAGAAGACCACAGAAAGCTATCTTCAAAGTGATAGAAGAGAATAATTGAAAACCTAGATTTTAATAATTAGCAAATCTATTATTCAAGAGAGAAGGTAAAATAAATACATTTTCAGATGAACAAAAGCTAAGAAATTTTACTACCTACTGATCTCTTGTTCAAAGAACCACGAAAGGATGCACTTGATCAAGAAGAAAAGTGAATTCACAAAACTGAAGTAGGGTGCAAGAAGCAATATTGGGCAAAAATGTTAGATGAACTGCTGGTAGACCAGCATAAAAACTAGCTCTTAAATTTTAATCATAACTCACTCTGGAGAGACAGTTAAAAACGTGGTGAAGTTTTCATAGTAGACAATAATAATGTAGAAAATGGAAGGAAGCTTAGATGCCCTTGACTTTTTGAAGAATAAGACAGACATATTGATTAGCTTCTTGCCTTTTTTAAAATATGAGTTATGAACGTGTATCAAAAATGAGATAATCAAAAGAATAGAAATTGAATGTTCAACTTTAAAAATTATAGAAGAAAAAGGGAATAAAGAAAACTTGATCCAATAGAAGACAGGAAAGGAGAACAAAAGAAGAGAAGGGAAAAAAGCACAGTAAATAGAAAATACAAAAGAAAATGGTAGAACAAGTACAAGTATATCCATAATTCAATCTATATAAACAGATTAAGCTTATCTATTTCAAAACAGAGACTCTCAAATTGGATAAAAAACAAAATCCAGCCAATTGATTTTGTAAGAAACACTCCTAAAATTTAATAATCCAAAAAGGCCATTACTAAGACAGAGGTGATATAGCAGAATTAATATCAGAAAACAACAGGATATAAAAAGAGCAGGAATAGGGTTAAAGAAAGTCATTAGTTAATGGTTAAAAAAAAACCCAAAATATGTAAAAGTGGCAAATTTATATGCCTTTAAGACATAGCCTCAAAGTATAGAAAGTAAATATTGACATAATTACAAGGAGAAATTTACAAACTCATAATGATACCTGGAAATTTTCATGAGTATGTCAGACATTATTAGTTGCCCTTTTCTTACTAGATAAGAGAACATCATTCAGAAGCAGCAGGAGAGTCCATTGCTCCAGGAAAACCTTGGTCATGCAGTTAGAAGTTCCTACCTCAATTTCCAGAGACACAGATTTTAAAATTTATGCATGATATATTGATTCTAAGACCTATTACACTGTGGGGGTAGGGCTCCCCTACAGATCCACCAATTCTCTGAAACACCAGCTGAGGGTCCTATGATTTAACTCAGTTCTTTTTTTTTCTTTTTTAAATTTTATTTTATTATGTTATGTTAATCACCATACATTACATCATTAGTTTTTGATATAGTGATCCATGATTCATTGTTTGTGTATAACATCCAGTGCTCCATTCAGTACGTGCCCTCTTTAATACCCATCACCAGGCTAACCCATCCCCCCACCCCCTCTCCTCTAGAACCCTCAGTTTGTTTCTCAGAGTCCATCATCTCTTGTGGTTCGTCTCCCCCTCCGATTCCCCCCCCTTCATTTTTCCCTTCCTACTATCTTCTTTTTTTTTTTAACATATAATGTATTATTTGTTTCAGAGGTACAGTGATTCATCAGTCCTTCACAATTCACAGTGCTCACCATAGCACATACCCTCCCCAATGTCTATCACCCAGCCACCCCATCCCTCCCACCCCCACCACTCCAGCAACACTCAGTTTATTTCCTGAGATTAAGAATTCTTCATATCAGTGAGATCATATGATACATGTCTTTCTCTGATTGACTTATTTCGCTCAGCATAATACCCTCCAGTTCCATCCACGTCGTTGCAAATGGCAAGATTTCATTCCTTTTGATGGCTGCATAATATTCCATTGTATATATATACCACATGCACCCCGATGTTCATAGTAGCAATGTCCACAATAGCCAAACTATGGAAAGAGCCAAGATGTCCATCGACAGATGAATGGATAAAGAAGAGGTGATTTAATTCAGTTCTAACACTATCTACCTGGAGCTTGTGTCACACCCGGCAGGTCGAGAGCTCAGTCCCACACAAGACTGCCCCTCTCCAACTTCAGATGCCAGTTGAAAGCCCAGCTGGTCACTTGGGCTTCTGACTGGCCGGCTATAGATTGAAGGTTCTAATGTCCCCCCTCCTCGGGTTTGAGTAATTTGCCAGAGTGGCTCACTGAACTCAGGAGAACACTTTACTCATATTTACCAGTTTATTAAAGGATATGATGAAAGAGACAGATGAACATTGAGATAAAGAGATACATAGGACAAGGTCTGGGAGGGTCCAGAGTGCAGGAGCTTCTGTTCCCCATGGAGTTGGGGTACGTCACCCTCCCAATGTGGATGTGTTCACCCACCTGAAAGCTCTCCGAACCCCATCCTTTTGGGAATTTTGTGGAAGCTCCATGTAGGCATAACCAATTATTAACTCCATTTTCAGCCCTTGTCCCTTCTCATGAGAATGGGGGGGGGGGTTAAAATTCCAAGCTTTTAATCATGGCTTGGTCTCTCCTGTGACCAGCTTTCCTCCAAGACCCCACTCAGAGTGACCTCATTAGAACAAAAGACGATCCTACTACCCATGAAATTACAAGGTTTTCAGAAGCTCTGTGTCAGGAACCAGGGTAAAAGACCAAATAATAGAACAAAAGATGCTCCTGTGCTCTTATCACTTAGGAAATTACAAGGGTTCCAGGAGCCCTGTGCCAGGAACTGTGGGCAGAGACCAATATATATATTTTCTATTACCTCACACATGGCAAGATCATTTTCCAGTGAACCCGTTTTACATGGCCTGCATTGATCTCCCTTTCTCTTTTCACCATGGAATCAACAGGCAGGGAAAGGGCACTTGGGGGTCTACACAGAGGTCTCTGGTGTCCTCCACTGGCTGCATGCCTTCATTTGAGAACCTCAGATACGGGTTTCACATTGTTCAAAGCCACTCTAGGAAGAAGATAGGAACAAGGTGTCCATAACACTGAGAGGTCAACTGACTTAGCTGAAACCACAGACCTCACCAGTAACCAAACACTGGACCAAATTAATTCAGGAGATCTGGTCTGGGGCCACCAGTTCCTGCTCATGTCTCCTCATTCCTTATCCCACAAACCATCTCCCACTCCTCCTCCATTTCCCACTCCACCCCAGGCTCCTTTTCAAATTTCTGTGTAGTGCATATACTGTGGACGTTCAGAGTATTTTCCCCCAAGAGTCTAATTTTTTTAATGTTTCTGTTATATTTCTTTTAAAAGGAGATTTGCATAATCTCTTTTTAAGACTCCCTTTGGCCTTTCCTGCCTAATTTTAAATTGCCCAGGTCCATTGGTAAAAATAAAGACAGTTGTTCTGTTCTTTGTTCCAAGTCTCCTTAATTTTGTTTCTCACACTGCATTTGTGCTTGAGTGAAATTTACCTCTGAAAACTGTTGCCATGGTAACTAGGGGACTGTCTTAGTGAAACAAATCCGTGACATGTAAATAAATGGGGATGAAAGTGATGGTATGGCAACGATATTCCCTCTTTTACCAGCAATCTGTCTTATTCAAACCCATTGTGATATTTTAATGTTCTTGGCAGATTTAATCACATCAAACTTCCATTCATACAGAACACACCCCAGAATGATGACTAAGTAGATACATCTGTTCAAAGTTATCTCTTGTGTTGGCTAGCTCCCAAGATGGCCTCATCTTGGTGTTCACACCCTTATATAGTCTTTTTCTCCTCATTTTACTGGGATTGGTCTATATGGCCAATGCAATTTGGCAGTTGCGATGGAATGTCACTTCCAATATTAGGTATTAAAAGATCGTGGTTTCTGCAGATCACACACTCTGGGGGAATCCAGATCCATGCTGGGAAGTCACTCAGCCAATGGAGAGGTTCCTGTGACAAGGAACTGAAATCCTTGACCAGTAACCAATCAAGAGCTAAAGCCCACCAACAGTGATATAAGTGAGCTTGGTAGCAGATCTTCCATCCCTCGAGCCTTCATATGTGACTGAAGCACTAGCTGACAGCTTGATTTCAATCTCTTGATGTCTTGAGCAAGGACCACCCAACAGGCTGCTTCTGGATTCCTGACCTACGGAAACTGCATGATAACAAGCGTTGGTTGTTTTAAGCTTCTAAACTTTGGGAGAAATCTGTTATACAGCAACAGATAACTAATATATTGTTTTTTAGTACAAAAATGTAAAAATGTCATAAAACATATTTACTGCTAAAGGTAAAGTAATCTAATGTTCCTTTTATTCAGGAGATAGTTCTAGATCTCACAAAGTCTGAGATTTCTCACCACGGATGCTATTCACCCTCACCAGACTAAAGACTCCTTGACAATCGAGTGATGACTCTCCATTGTTCTCCTAGTGTCAAACCCATGCCTGGCACTTGCATGTGCTGTAAATATGTGTCAAGTTTTTGATTTGTTTGCCATCGTATGATCCAGGGATTGCAGAAGGCAATGTGGCCGAATCTCCACTGAGCTTATACCAGGTTCTGGAACAGGATTTCCTGAATGGATTCTGTGCATCATCTGATTGTTCATTTGTCTCCATTTCTCAAGAATTCATAAAAATGAATGAATTATTAACGCACACAGTAACATGGGAGAATCTCAAAATAATTATGCTGAGTGAAAGAAGCCAGACAAAAAGATGACATAATGTATGAACTCATCTATATACTATTCTAGAAAAGGCAACTCATCTATAGTGGCAGAGAGCAGATTGGTAGTTGCCTGGGGATGGGGGTGGAGGAGAGAGATTACAAATAGCATGAGGAAACCCTGTGGGTAATAGTTATGTTCATTAAAAAATAAAAGTAGCAGAATGGGTCTAGAAGGGTTTCTTGTCTCCATCCTGGGTTCCTCCACCATACTGTGCAACATCCGTCGGGAGCGAGACACCTATGGCTTCTTATTGTTTGCAAAAGATATTCAACAGCATCAACAAAAATACATATTTTAACAAAGAAACAACGAGTTCTATCACTGTTTTAAATCACGTGGATTCTGATGAAATGATCTACTTGGCCCATCTCCCTTCTCCATGTAAAGAGTTTGTACCATGCCTCAGAAAAAATGGGGCTTCTCAGCAGCTTAAACACAAAGGCTCCACTGCGAAGTTTCTTTTATGGGATGGGCATCAGTATCCAAGCAGCGTCTCCCCCCATAGGTGCTGCCCACTGTGTCCCCTGAGCCACCGTACCCCCTCCCCCAGCTCTGCCATCTGTTCAGGGTCCCTGTGCCCTCCAGCTGCCTGCAGATGCTGGAGGTTGAGGCTTGGCTGCCATGTTTGTTGTCACACTCTCTGATTTTTTTTTAAACATTTAACATTTAAAGACTTAACATTTAACATTTTTAAATACTTTTATCCATTTCCTGACCACATAGCTTCCATCCTGGGAGAAGACTGTCTTCACCTCTGGGGAGTGTTTGGAAATCCCACAAAGTCAGAGTAGACCCCAGCTGAGATCCTGTAAGAAAGAAAGGTCTTATCTCAGAACCCTGTAGCCAGGAAGCAGTAGGACCTCAGGAGACAGAGAGGGGCTTTGAGAGCTCTCACCAGTTGCTTCCCTTGAACCGAAGTTGGTTCAGCTTGTTCAAAGAAACCCCGTGTCAGATGTTTTAGCAGAAACATTTCATGGACTTCCAGGCGTTTCTTTCTTAGCCCCTGGGCCTCAGTTAAAGATTCTTGTGAAAAACAAGGGGTTGAGTGGATTATTTCTCTCCCTTACAAAGTTCACAGTGCAGGTGAAAGTGCTGGGAGAATATGTAACTGAAGTCTAAATGACCATTATTTCTGAAGGAAAAACAGGTGGGAATTGGCAGATTTGTGACAGACCAAGGAGGATCCAGGTTCTGTGCGGCCCAAAGGTGGTACAATTTTTGAGGTCCTCTCTAAGTAAAACAACACAGCATTACAAATACAAATTTAGTCATAAAAGTGAATATTTATTTAGGATCAGAAAAGAAATCAAAATAAATGACACATCTTAGAAAGCTGAAAAATATCACAAAATCCAGATAACTAACACAATGGCTTTTTTCTTTTTTTTTTAAGTTTTGATTTAAATTCCAGTTAGTTGACATATAGTGTAATATTAGTTTCAGGTATACAATACAGTGATTCAGCACTTCCATACATCACCTGGTGTTCATCACAAGTGCGCTCCGTAATCCCCATCACCTATTTCACCCATCCCCCCTACCTCCCCTCTGGTAATCATCTGTTTGTTCTCTAGAGTTAAGAGTCTGTTTCTTCATTTGCCTTTCTCTCTTTTTTCCCTTTGCTCATTTAGTCTCTTAAATTCTACATATGAGTGAAATCCTTTTTTTTTATTCTTATGTTAATCCCCATACATTACATCATTAGTTTTAGATGTAGTGTTCCATGATTAATTGTTCGTGCATAACATCCAGTGCTCCATGCAGAACGTGCCCTCCTCAATACCCATCACCAGGCTAACCGATCCTCCCACCCCCCTCCCCTCTAGAACCCTCAGTTTGTTTTTCAGAGTCCATCGTCTCTCATGGTTCGTCTACCCTTCCGATTTCCCCCCCTTCATTCTTCCCCTCCTGCTACCTTCTTCTTCTTCTTTTTTTTTTCTTAACATACATTGCATTATTTGTTCCAGAGGTACAGATCTGAGATTCAACAGTCTTGCACAATTCACAGCGCTTACCAGAGCACATACCCTCCCCAGTGTCTACCACCCAGTCACCCCATCCCTTCCACCCCACCCCCCACTCCAGCAACCCTCAGTTTGTTTCCTGAGATTAAGAATTCCTCATATCAGTGAGGTCATATGATACATGTCTTTCTCTGTTTGACTTATTTCGCTCAACATAATATCCTCCAGTTCCATCCATGTCGTTGCAAATGGCAAGATCTCATTCCTTTTGATGGCTGCATAATATTCCATTGTATATATATACCACTTCTTTATCCATTCATCTGTCGATGGACATCTTGGCTCTTTCCACAGTTTGGCTATTGTGGACATTGCTGCTATAAACATCGGGGTGCACGTACCCTTTCGGATCCCTACTTTTGTATCTTTGGGGTAAATACCCAGTAGTGCAATTGCTGGATCATATGGTAGCTCTATTTTCAACTTTTTGAGGAACCTCCATACTGTTTTCCAGAGTGGCTGCACCAGCTTGCATTCCCACCAATAGTGTAGGAGGGTTCCCCTTTCTTCGCATCCCCGCCAACATCTGTCGTTTCCTGACTTGTTAATTTTAGCCATTCTGACTGGTGTGAGGTGGTATCCATATGAATGAAATCTTATGATATTTGTCTTTCTCTGACCGACTTATGTCAGCATAATACACTCTAGCTCCATCCACATCATTGCAAATGGCAAGATTTCATTCTTTTTGATGGCTGAGTAATATTCCATTGTATATATACCACATTTTCTCTATCCGTTCATTAGTCAATGGACACTTGGGCTGTTTCCACAATTTGGCTATTGTAGATAATATTGCTATAAACATCAGGGTGCATGTTTCCCTTTGAATAATGTTTTTATTAAATAATTGCCAGACACACCACTATAGTTTATGTCCACATTTTTTGTGCATTCCTTTTTGATTGTTTTTTCCCATGCCAACAACTTTGTCATATCATTTTCTCCAGAGAGTTTGGAAAGAAAAGTCAGTTGTCTTTCTAGCATAGCTGATCAAAATTTGGCTTTTCATTATGGATGGATGGGATGCATATAACATGTGACTTCATACAAAGATTTGCTTAATGCTGTTGCTACACAAGATTTCTAGTACATTCTATTTCCAATATTTCTTGAGCCGAATTGTGTTCTCCTATAAACTCTTATGCTGAAGTCCCAACCCCCAGTCCCTAAGAATGTAACCTTATTTGGAGATAATGTCTTTAAGAGGATGATTAAGATAAAACGAGGCTAAGTTGGGCCATAAGCCAGTGTAACTGACATCCTTATAGGAGGAAATTTGGACAAAGACACACACAGAGGGAAGACCACATGAAGACAAGCCAAGGAGAGAGGCCTCAGAAGAAAGCAATCCTGCTGACACCTTCCTCTTGGACTTCCAGCCTCCAGAACCATGAGAAAAAAAATTTCTGTTGTTAAAGCCATGTACTCTATGACAGAAGTCCTAGCTAACTAATACCACAATTTCCATGAGAAAGAAAAAAAAAAGTATGGTATATTTCTGAGTGTACGTGCTGGATTACCAAGCATATTCCTGACAGGAGAGAATTTCCAATTTGCCTAGGTATTCATTAGAACTGGATCCTTTGCTTGCAGTTTGACAAGTCCAGCAAATAGATGAGCTCTCCACAGACTAGTTTCTGGCCCTGCACATACCAAACTTGTTTCTCCTCCATTCCCACACCCCTCCATTGCTGAGGGCCACAGAAGGTCGTGGGCACTGTGGGCTACATTCTGACAGCACACCTTCATGTCAGAATGCCCATGAGCTGGTGCAGTGGCAGTCAGAGCCTTCTGGAAGTAGTAACCATGTATGGAAGTAACTGCCAACCTTGTTCATATATTAAGTCCAAACTAAATGTTTTTTTCAACCTAACTTTTCCTCAGAGAATCCTAGCAATGCCTGAACTTTCCACACCATCCTACAAGAGGGAAAATGTGTAAAGGGGCAATTAAGATGGAAAGAGACAACAGTTTTAACTGTCTGCAGTTAAAATAACATATTTGGAAAAGTTAAACATACAGCTTTTGTCTTTTTTTTTTTTTCTAATTCTTTTGGTTTCTTACTGCTGTGCTTAATATACATGAAGAAATTTACTTTTATTGTTTGTTTCGTTCCTAGGTTGAATTTGTAATTTTGCAATCTAAAATATCTAATAAAGATAATATAAGTATGAAAAAAAGCTAATAAAATAAGCTGTTACAGAAACATATGAATACATGAACACTCTGCTGGAACCCTCCCCAGGGGCTTGGAAGGGGTCAGTGTGAGTGAGGGGCTTAAAGCTTAAATTTCACAGTAAACTCGTCACTGGGTACAGGCAGGTTCAGGTGGCCCAGAGAGAAAACCCTTATTGAAAATGTTTGTGAGTTGGGGAAAGTCTTTGGTTTCACGCCAGTGGTGACTATGCCACAGAAGAAATATAATGTCCAATCTTTCTAAATCTCAACCAAGAAACCTAGGTGGAGAAGGAAGGCACCTACACACCAAAAAAAGTCTCCTGTCTCTTAAACAATTTCTTCTATGTTGCTTTCTTAATACATTCCCTTAATCACCCACAAAGTCACGAAATCTTTGCACAAATATTTACGGAGCATCTGCTTGGTCCCAGGCATTTTGCCAGAAAGTGCTCCAATGGGTGACTCATTCTGTGGCTTAAGGTTTAAAGCTTTGTTATTTGTTCTTTGTTCTAACGCTCTGCCCCTATGGGATGAGTCACCTGATGGTCAGAACATCGCTGTACCAAACAGCATTCAATCCTAGTGCAAACAGCATGGGGTCGTGGTCACAAGACATAGATAGGAGTCCCAGCTCTAGACGAATGAGGCAAGTGTCCTTGGACAATCTTTTAGCCTTCCTGAGCTTTATTTCTTTATTTGTAAAGCCCAGCACTTACCAGCACTTAGTGCCAAAGAATTTATTAAAAACCAGATGGATGTAGTCATGGGGAGGGCAAAACATTGAAAAGTTATAGGCATGTTCAATGAGGTAGAGGCTTGGTTTTTATCTCTGGGATAAAATATTCCTTTTCTCTGGGGGACATAATAATGAGGGGGGAAAAGCCAGTATGTTAGTTATCTGGATTTTATGATATTTTTCAGCTTTCTAAAATGAGAGGCATAATATTATTTTAGCTACCATGTCAAAATGCATACATTTACTCACTTAAAGAAGCAAAAAAGACTGACATACTTTGGCTGCTGGTAAATTATTGCTGACGTGGCTACTTAAGCAATCTTAAGAAATAGAGTTCCAGGGACTCTAAAAGTCACAACCAAGAATCTTACATTCTGTTGCAGGTGCTAGAAATTCAATTTAGTTCAGTTCAATTCAAGACTACTTGTATCTTTGAGATGAGTTCTGGCCAGTTCAGAATTTCAGTTATCCTGATGCATAGAGATAGCATTAAACAGAGAAGAAGAGTTAAACACATGTTCAACTCTCTATATTCATAACATTAAGTGATTAAAAGGAAATGTCATATGAAATGGCCAGGAATCTCTAAATCACAATGGAATTATCATCCAATACCTATACGTGTTTCTATTTTGCACGAACTTCCTATAGCTATGTTTCTGTGCAGGCCGACTGTCCCATCCAATCACAGACTTGTCACTTGTCCAGGCGGGAGGCCCTGACAAGTCTCTGATGGGATCAGACTCCCAGCTGTGCTCATCACCACTTCATTTACCTTTTAACCTAGTTAAAGGTTTATTAACTTAGGGAAGCTAAAGATTTTTCTTTCAGTGACAATCAGTCTGCAGCCCAGGGATGCTCATGCTGTGCCTGAGACAGCTGATGCTCTCCTCACACCCCCACTGGGAGGCTTCTCCTCAGGGCTCTGAGACAAACCTTTCCTCAGTCACACAGTAAGCCAGACTTCTCTGCACCTTTCAGTTTCCATTTAGAGCAAATCATCTTGGGCACAATTTATAGAAGATGAGAAGGAATCTCTGAGGGGGATGACTACTGAAGGCGTGCTTTTGGCCACCAGGGACGAATCGTTGGTGAAATAGAACCAAACAGAACCTTGGGATAAGGTGACCACCTTGCCACAAATTCTGAGCCAGTCAAGGAGCTCATCAGTCACTGAGGGAGTGCGTGCTCCAGACACATTGATCTCTGGGACTCATTCAATGGCATGAACTCCTTGAGGGAGAGCATTTCAAGAAAAAACTCCATTGCCTGGCAAATTAAAATAGCTTCAGAGGAAGACAGAGTGATCCCTCTAGTCCAAATCAAATAATCCTGACAAAGAAGGAAAACAAATTGTTAAAGGGATTTTGAAAAGAGATTTTAAAAAACGAATGTAGACTAAATGCCATGTGGAATCCTAGACTGGATCTGGGAACAGAAAAAAAGAGTATTAGTGGGAACACTGGTGAAATTTGAATAAAGTTTATAGTTTCGTTCATAGTAATGTGCCAATGTTAATTTCTCAGCTTTAGTAAATGTGCCATGGTTACATAAGATGTTAACATTAGGGGAAACTGGGTTAGGAGTATATGGAAACTCAATGTACTGTGGTTGCTCCTTTTCTGTAAATCTAAAATTATCCCAGAATGAAGAGGTTATTCAAGAAAATGAACAAGGAAAATGGAGGAAGGACATATTCTGAGGAGGAATATGACAGAGAGCTATGATCTATAAGGACAGGGTCAGGAGATCTAATCCTAGAATCCACGAATAAAGCCTGCCATGCCAACAAGGTGCTATGTTTGGAACAAGAGAGAGAGGAATGGTGGCTGGTGTGATGTTGACAACCAACACAAAGTCTGCTGAGTCATCTTGAGAGTGGGGGTGGAAGGAGCACCATTTGAGGGAACTGACGGCCAAGACAGCTGAGCGGACTGTAGAAGAGCTACTAGCTGTTCATCATAATTGAAAGTTGCTTGAACTGCAGTTCAGCCTAGTGAGATGATCTCCCAGAAACTGTGGAAAGGGGGAGAGGAGCCAGAGCCTGGAGGTGTACAGATGTGGTGCTTATTTTGGACAATGGGAAGAATGTGGTGCCACAGATTATAGACCAGTGGGCTTGGTGTGGACCCTAGGAAAAGCATTGACACAGACAATCCAATAAGTGGCCTGTGAACTCTTAGAAAGAGAGGAGGAGATGTAGGCAGCGGACATGGTTTCATCCAAGAACAAGGAAACTGCAGACCCTTTTTGGCTAACATTACTAAACTGACAGATCAGAGGAGTGACGTGGGCATAGTGTATTTGGATTTCTAGAAGACAAAGCTTCTCATTATGTCTTTGTGGACATAGTGCAGTTTCAAGGGCTGGATGATCATATGATTAGTAAATTTAGTATAAAACATGAAAAAGTACAGGTTGTACCTATCTAAAGAGAGCTGATTTCTAGAGCTCAGCTTATCATTATTTAAGTTGATGACTTAGATGTAGCCATTGTGTTAACATAGGTTGTCTTTGGCTTCTTGTCATAGAAACTCAACAGTGGTGGCTTAGCCAAAGAGGGGTTTATTTTTGACAATGAACAGGAAGACCAACAGCAGGAGTCTAGGGCTGGTCTGAGTGTCCTAATGCCCCGGTCACTTTCTCTTTCTTCTGTGTCATCCCTTATGTGGGCTTCATTCTCAGGGTTACCTCATGGCTGCTTCACCTCCAGCCACATGTCCAGATTCCAGTAAGGAAGTAGGCTGGGTATATGGCAAGGAATATGGAGAAGCATCTATGTCAGGAAACCAAGAATGCCCTAGGATTTCCCTAAGCAGAATTCCAACTGGCCAGAATTCTGAATCCTAGCTGCAAGGGAAGCTGGAAAATGAAGGGTTTTTTTTTTTTTTTTTTGGTTGAGCATATAGCCACACTGACCAGAATCAGTGCCTCTCTAATAAGAAGGAAAGAATAGATTTTGGGTTTGTAATTAGCAGTGTTTGCCAAAGATGGCATACTTATTGAAATCAAGTGGGATTTTTGGACTGCTGACCTTTCTCACCTAAACTTGCTCTATTATAGAGTCTTCATCTCAGTGATGCCTATTCCCTCATTCCAGGCTCTGGGGTTAAAATCTTGGTGTCACTCTGTATACCAATCTTTTTCTCTCATATATCACATCTAGCCCTTCACATCTCATATCAAAATGTATTCAGAATCAGTCCATTGGGCGCCTGGGTGGCTCAGTCGGTTAAGCGACTGCCTTCGGCTCAGGTCATGATCCTGGAGTCCCTGGATCGAGTCCCGCATCAGGCTCCCTGCTCAACGGGGAGTCTGCTTCTCCCTCTGACCCTCCCCCCTCTCATGTGCTCTCTGTCTCTCACTCTCTCTCTCTCAAATAAATAAATAAAATCTTTATAAAAAAAAGAATCAGTCCACTTTTTTTACCACTTCTACTACTATCACTCCTGTTTGAACCACCATCATGTCTTATTCAGTGGTTAACAGCTTTCTGTCAATTATCAGGGAAAAGACAAGGATGCCACTTTCACCATTGCTATTCAACACTTTACTAGAAGTTCTGGCCTGACTTATGCTATCTTCAGAGCAGCATTATTCACAATAGCCAAAAAGCAGAAACAACCCAAATGTCCATCAACTGATTCATGAGTCAACAAGATGCGGTATATCCATACAATGGAATAATACTTAGCAATAAAAAAGAATGAACTACTGACACATGTTACAACATCAGTGAACCTTGCAAATAGTATATACTAAGTGAGGGGAGCCAGACATGAAAGATGAATGATTCCATTTATACGAACTGTCCAGGACAGGCAAATCTACAGAGATAGAAAGATTAGTGATTACCAACGGCTGGGGCAGGAAGGAATGAGCGGAGTAACCGAGGGACTCTTAATGGGTATAAGATTTCTCTTAGGGTTTTTTTAAGATTTTTTATTTATTTATTTATTTATTTATTTATTAAAGATTTTATTTATTTATTTGACAGAGAGACAGCGAGAGCAGGAACACAAGCAGGGGGAGTGGGAGAGGGAGAAGCAGGCTCCCCGCCGAGCAGGGAGCCCGGTGCAGGACTCGATCCCAGGACCCGGGGATCATGACCCGAGCCGAAGGCAGACGCTTAACGACTGAGCCACCCAGGCGCGAACCATACGATTTTTAAAATAATACATAAATAAGTCAAAACAAAACAAAATTTTTCACAAAATATGTAAACATAATTACCCATACTTACCCAAACTATGAGTAAATGTATCTACAGCCCCACCCCCAATTTCTGGTGGCTATGTCACTATCTTGACTGTAGTAATAGTTTCATGGATATAGACACATGTCAAAACTTACTAAATTATACACTTTAAGTACGTGTGATTTACTCTATGTTAATTGTGCTTTAGTAAATCTGTTTAAAAAAAGAAAGGATTGAGGGCTTTTCCAGAGAACAGCAGGTGTAACAGTAGAAGATGGAGGTGAAGTTTGGTGTAAGTGGCTTCTCAAGGTCTTACCAAACTTGAGAGGACATAAATCTGTAGAATTAAAAGCGTTCAAGTAAAATAAATTTTGTTTGGTCACAGCGTTTTTCTAGAAATCACCATTTCCATGATGAATTTGTTTGCATGCATCCTTCTGTCCCCAGGGAACTACAAAGACCAATGCATAATACCATGGAAGTCCCCGATACTGGGTGCTGCTTCCCTCCAAGTTCGAACCTTGTTAGTAGAAATGTAGGGACTCTGGTTTTAAGTAAGACAACTTATATGTGGTTTTGAGTTTTAGTTTGTTTTGCTTTTATAATCGACATCTAAGATCACAGATGACCTAGGTAATTTTTTTTTTTAACTGCACTGGGAGGCTGTGCTGAACATAATGATTCGATTGCAAGAAGCACTCCTATTGCTATTTGCAGAGAGGTTCCCATTTAGATGTCAATATTTGAAGCTTCATTTCTATCACAACTCTGGAAAGGAACAAAATATTCTGGTAGCAAAACTAACTTATCAGGTAATAGAAGAAATCTTGTCGGGGGTGCATTCTCCATTAGGATTTAGAAGTTGTAGATTGTTGTGGAATGTCACTGTCCCTCTGACATCCTTTCTGAGTCATCATCCCTGCTGAAACTTTAGGGAAATACTCCACACTTCGAAAAATTAAGATAATGAGCAAGAGAGATGGTGCGGCACAATGACAATCTGAAAGACCTGTTTATAAATTCCATCTTCTCTTTGAGCAAGTTAATGTGTCTGAAACTTGGTTTCCTCCTCTTTAAAACTGGGGAAATAATGGTTATTTTTCAGGCCATTGGTGAATAAATGACATGATAATTACAGCATAGGAAAAACCACTCTGAATGATTGGACATTTAGTAGGAGTGTCAGAGATGAACCAAGAAAACAGAAGTCACTGCAAACATTTACATCAGAGGGATTTGATGCAGGATATTGCATAGGCAAGTGATGGGGCAGTCAAGAAGCCAAACAGACAGTGGTGAGGTTACCTAGAGGTTGACATTAATAGGAAGCCAGTTCAACCCCTAAACTGGAGACACATGGGAGGGGGCTATATTTTTATAGTCCAAGAGCTGGGATCATGCCATGGGAGCTGTCTGACAGGAAATGGGCCATAGAGAAGGCATTCCAAGAAGATGTCTGAGGTAGAGATGAAGGAGGAGACATACCTGGCTCATCTTCCTGCTACTCTCCAGCTTTCAGCTAGTGTCTTCCTTTGACTGAACCTGGCTGGGAAGCCAGATGACTCAGGGGTCTGGGAAGCATAGCCTGCAGCATCAGGCCTGCTGTCCAGAGAATAGGAAGGGAAACGTGAACACAGATTTGAGGGCTCACAGGCCAGGACCAGCATACTGGGTGCCTTGCAGCTTATTCAATAAGTCAAGTACTGAACATCATGACAGCATCTTGAAGTAGCTCACTTAATGTTCGTCCCGCTCCTTCACTCATCCCCTCCACTCTGCCAACATAAAGTGAACATTTTATTTCATGGTTCATTGTTGGCAAGTCATATCTCTGTGTGCTGTATGTTATTCTATCTAGTTCAGTATCATGGATTTGCTGTCAAATTTCCTAGAAGGCAAAAGTGTTATCTCAAGCATGCTGCCCACTCTTACATCTGGATTGGGCTGGATGAATATTCCATGTTCTTGTTTGTCTCTTCTCTGTCTAGCCATTTCCTCATGGGTACTTCTGTCCCCATCTACTTCCATTCTCACTTAGGGGAGACTGTCAAATGTTGCCAAGGCTCCTCCAGTCTAAACTATGAGTGGGAGACAGCATGCCTACTGGGTAACCATGAAATTTTTCAAGCCAGTTGAGTTCCACTTAACCTAGGATAAAGGCTTTGCTAAGTGAGATCATAGCAATCTGAATAAATGATGTCTGCTAAAAAATGGTCTCTTCGCCACAAGACTGTCAGTCCCTACTGACATCCTAATTGATGGCACATATCATGCCTTCACAGAGCTGCCTCTGTAACTAGGCTGTTTTTCCCAGCACTTGCTTCTTTCTGTCCCTACTGATCCCACATATCAATTAGGATGCCTTACTCAAGTTCCTTGAACTTGGGTCCCAGAGCCTTCTCTTACGTCTTCTATTCTGTTCTAGTCCTGAGGCAATCTTGAGAGTGGGACTATGTCAGATATCTCAGTCCCAATAGCCAAATGCCTGGAATCCAGTCTTGCTGCATCAAGTTCACAGCACCTAGCTCAGTGACGTGTGCTGTGATCCCATCTACACACCAGATACAACTATCCTTGTCTCCTGCTGGCAACGAGTGTAAAGAGAAACTGGAAGCAGACATGATGGTACTCAGCAACCAATCAGATTCTCCACTCTCCTGATTTCTACTATCCACCTGTTGTCCCACACTTAACTTTAATTTCAATATCCAATTGTTCATTGTTCATATATAGAAATACAACTGATTGTATATTGATGTTGTATTCTCTGACCTTGAAAATCTCACTTATTGGTTTTAGTAATTTTTGTGTCAATTTTGGGGTATTTCCTATGTAGACAGCCGTATCATCTGCAAATAGAGTTTTATTTCTTCCTTTGTTCCCCTGGATGCATTTTACTTCTTTTTCTTGCTTTATTTCACTGGCTAGTAAGTCCAGTAAAATGTCAAATCGGAGGGATAAATGTAGACATTCTTGTGTTATTATTATTCTTAGGGAGAAAGCATTCAGTCTTTGGTAATTAAGTATGTTATTAGCTGTAGTGCTTTTTGCAGATGGCCTTTATCACTTTTGGAAAATTCTGGATTTAATTCTAGTTTGCTGAGAGATTTTATCATAAATCATGGTTGAATTTTGTCAGATGATTTCTCTGTATTTATTGAGGTGGTCATATCCTCAGGTCTCTGATAAGGTGAATGACATGAACTAGTTTTTTAGTGTTGAACCAACTTCACTTAAATGTTAAACCTCTTCTCCATCTGAAAGCAGGAGAAATCATCACTTATTTCTAAGTTTTTTTTAAGAGCATTTAAGGTGATATAATGTATGCAAAGCATTCAGCACAACATTTGACATGTGGTAAGCCCTTAATAAATTGCAGTAGATATCATCATTTAATTACTAGTTATTACAAGTACCCCCCCCTTACCTCCCACTCCTGCCCAAGGGCTGGGTTGTATCATTGTGTGGCTGGGCCTGCTGTGAGGGTCTGGGGCATGCAGAATACAGCTGCAGTCTACTTGGCTTCTGAGTATCTCACCACAGTCTGGATTTCTTGCTTCTGTGCCCTGTTCCACAAGATTGGCCTCTCTGGCACCAAGGACTTGTCTGAATCACCTTCGAATGTCTCAATCACATGCACTGTGATTTGAAATGCCTGGTTGCCTTCACAGAGCTGCCTCTGTAACTAGGCTGTTTTTCCCAGCACTTGCTTCTTTCTGTCCCTACTGATCCCACATATCAATTAGGATGCCTTCAGCTGTAAATAATAGAAAAGCTGATACAAAATCAGTTCCTTAGCTCATACAACCAGGAATCTGCAAGTAAGAATAGACTTGAAAGCATCAGGGTCAATGATGTCACCAAGAGCTAGGTTCCCCATTGTCTCTCTTCTGTTGTCCTCAGTGTCAGTCCTATGCTAAGGCTGGTTTGTCCCCTCATGGGTGCTGAAGGTCACCTGGTAGCAATCCTGGCTGCATACTGGCTCACACACAGTGGGGGAGCATCTCTCCTCTAATCATAAAACAAGAGTCTCCCCTTCTGGCATCACTTTCTTCCTTCTAACCAGTATCTATTACAATGGAAATGCCATTTGCAAACTGGTTTAGGTCTGGATTCCTGAACCCAAAAGGGAGAGGAGTTAATCATGATTAGTCAGTTTATTCAAAGTCCCATTCCCCTGTGGAGATGGAGTCTATTCCCCAAGCTGTACTGCCACAACCCAGTGAGGACATAGGAGAATGAATGCAAAAAAAAAAAAAAAAAAAGTGAACTACAAAGCCTACCCCCCACATGCTATGGGGACCCCAGTATACATTGTTCTGGTTACAGTGTTCAAGTCACAAGAGCCCTTGAAGGGCTCACAGATTTAACTGAAAAGCATATATATGGATGGAAAATTTTATATCACCCACAGAAGAAGGCCAAACTCTTTCCAATCAAGCTCACTCCTTTCTGCCAAACTTTTCAAAATAAAGTCTTATATTCACCACCTCCTCTTTCTCCCCACGCTCCTACATTTATATACCCTGGTCCCTGAAATATGGCTATTATTTAAAACTCTTCTCTGAAATGGATCTTTTAGAGGTCACAGTGGAGTTTTAATTGCAAAATCCAACCTCTTCTTTCCTTCACCTGGTCCAGTGGGTCTCAACTTTGGCTGCATATTAGAATTACCTGTGCAGCTTTAACAAGTCCAGATGCCATAGCTGTACCCGGAACAATTCAATTACATTAAAATCTCTGGGAGTAGAGCCCAGACATCATTACTCCTTAAAACTCCCTAGGTGATTTCCATGTCACCCAAGATTGAGGACCACTGACCTACACATTCCCTTTATAGCATCCAGGATTTCTCCTGTCCTCATTTGCATGGGACTGTCCTAGTTTACCCCTGAAAGGGCCACATCCCAGCAAACCCCTCAGTCCTGAGCAAAGCTGACTGGTTGGTCACCCAAGTAGCATCTGTCCTAGTGGTTCTCCACCCTGGCTTCACATTGGAATCACCTGGAATTACATAGAATAAAGAATTCTATGTAATCCTTTAAAAAAAAAAAAAACTACCAATGATCCAGCACTACCCTCAGAGGCTGCTTCCATTAGTCTAGACTGAACCCCAAGCACCAGTTACTTTTTTCTAAGCTCCCTGACTAATGTTAACATATAACCAGGGTAGAGACTTATTCATCTACACCAGTGATTCTTGAAATGAGATCCCCAGACCACCAGCAGCATCCCTGCCCTCTTATCTTGGGAATTTGCTAGAAATGCAAATTTTCAGGCTTCACCCCACTCCTACTGAATCAGAAGCTCTGGAGGTGAGGACTAGCAGTCTGTGTTTCAGAGTCCGTTTTTGGATATGCACACTCAAGTATGAGAACCACTAATGGACAGTGTTGAGCTGACCCATCTTTTGACATGTTCGACTCAGTGTTACTGCTTATTTATATTACCTGTCTGCCTTACATAAAATGTGAACACCTTGCTGAAAGTGAACACCATTCTTGTACTGCCCCTAGCTCCTAGTACAGGGCCTGGCCCATATTAGGCGCCAATAAATGTGTGTATTATAACAGTTGCCTTGCCTAGGGCCACACTTTGTCAGAATGGAGCTCTAAGCTCCAAAACTGCAGCCTGACAATTGAACACCAACTAGCAGTGGGTGTTGCCTACCATGTACCACAGGGCATTTCAGGAAAGGAAGAAGGAATTATAGCAATGATGTTAGAGCACAGAATTTGGAGCAAAAGACTGACTGACCAGTTTGCAAGTGTGCCACTCACTAGCCGGCAATTTCTTAGGCTTGTTGTCCATCAGTTTCTCTGTTGGTCAAATAAATAAATGAAATCTTAAAAATAAATAAACAAATAAATACATAAATAAATATATAAAATAAAGCTATAAAATTCCCTCTACACACAGCATTAGCAGTATCCCAGAAATTTTGGTGTCTTCTGTTTTCATTATCACCCAATGAGAAGCTCTTTTAGTTTCATTTGGGATTTCTCTTTGACTGATAGGTTATTTAGATGTGCTTTGAACGTCTAAAAATTTGGAGGAATATTCTAGATATTTCTTTGTTCTTGATTTCTAATTCAATTCTATGTAAGATTTCAAACTTTTGATCATTTTTGAAACTTCTTTAATAGACTGGCATATGGTCTGACTTAGAGGAACATTCCATGTATATTTAAAAGAAAAGATTATATATTATGTACAGTATAATGTAGTGTATATATTGATTAGATTCAGATAGTTGATAATGTCATCTGTATCTTTACTATTTTAAAATATCTATTCTATCAATTACTGGAAAAGAATGCTCAAATTTCATGGCATCAGTATGTTTTATTTTTAATTTCTCCCTTTATTTCTTCCAGTTTTTCTCCATGTACCTCAGCATTCAGTTACTTCAAACAGTTAGGCCTTTCTGATGAATTATCTTTTTGTCCGTGAATTTTATCCACAGAACAGTGTCTGGCATAATAGGTATTAGTAACTTAGATGAAGGCATACTCACTTATCTCGTCTTCCCAAGAGCCCTGTTAGATTGTTATAACCCTATTTCACAGATGAGGAAACAGTCTTAGGATAAGTAACTTGTCCACATGGCTTCCCATGCAGCTACTTCTCCCTTCTCTTGAGTCTCTGCCATCTTCTTTGGGTGAGGAGTACTTGTAAACACAGAGCAAAGTGTCTCCGAAGAGTATCCATTAAATTCATTTAGAGTTCAGAGAAGATGATGGCCTACTCTCTGTCTCCTCTGTGTCCCACAGTCTCTACACAAACATCAGGTGTTGGTATTACCACTACTTGCCCTACTCTCCATATTAGTATAAACACTACTATTCCAAGCACACACTTAGATATCCCTGAGGTTCCTCTCTCAAGTTATTTAGGCATCAATACTAAGGAGCTAGTTTAGGGATCTGATTTTGTATCCAACTCCCTGGCATTGTATAATCCAACACAAAGCATTTACTAGACTCCAATTGTGGGATGGCGAATGAAATGTAAACACCAAGCTCCTGAGCTTAGGTGTTCTTTCCCTGGAGAGCGTAGTGCCTGAGATTAGCACAAGTGGGAGTTCTCCTACAGAAGAATGACTTCTTTGAATTCTGCTCCCAGCTTAGGGCCAGCTAATGCCATCTGTGGTGACTAGTACAGTGTGATAATCGGCTTCTAAAGCTGGATCCCAGAGCACTGGGGTGGGGGGATGCTGGTCTACACCAGAGCAGACGACACGACTGCCAAGCTATGACCTGGCCACTAATAGTTCTCAGGAAATAGCAGAACACACACACACGTGTGTGTGTGTGATATATAATAATGTATGTTATATATATATATATATATATTTTTTTTTAATTTAACCTGGGAAGATGCTGAGTTGCATTAGGGTCAAGAAGAGGGAATATAGGCAGAGTTTCAAATACTGAGAGTTACTAATTTTTTAAAGTCCCTAATCATAACAAAAGCAATAAAAGAATATAGGTTTGTTCTTGGTTTTGTTGTTTTGTTTTGTTTTTTACAATTACTTTGCATTCTTGTCAGAGAAATCATAAAGTGACAATGATCTAGCATCATCTCCAAATGTCAGACTCAGCCCTCCTTGGCAGCCTGGTCCAGCTCTGGTTGATGGGTGACTTGCCACCTTCCCACCATGTTTGCTAGTTAGTCAACATGGGGCAACATGGGCAACATCTCATAGGAATGAAAACACTCCTTAGGTTGGGGGTGGAGAGGTGGGGCCAGGGAAGGAAGGAGGGCTCTGTGCTAAATTCTTGATTAAATTTAGAATCAAGCCTCCTTCACAGTGTTGTCTCATAATGATTTGATAGTAGCTCAGAAGAAAGGATCCTAAGGACAAATTGCTTTTGATAGGGTTGCCATTCGGCCAGGAGTTTATCAGTAGGTAGGTGAGATATCTCAAAGAAAAGAATCAAGTGGAAACCAGAAGGTCTGGCAAAACAAACATGGCACCTGGATGTGTCCAGCTACATGAAATTCCATGCAGTCATGGGTCTGAGCCTAGCGAGGCATGGCAGTTTGCATGGAAGCCTACAAAATCAGAACTCACTATCTAGACTTACTTTCCTGATCACTTGCAGGGTGAAGTGAACAGAATTGACATTAGAAAGTTCTATTCTCAATGATTTAAAGACAAGAAGCTCTGTTTACTTTCACCCTAAACAAAGAAATTCCTTCTTTGTCATTTGGAAGGAGCCATCCCTGAGCTACAAAATGTCACATAAATTTCATGTTGCAATGGAATCACAGGCCTAGGAATCAGGAACTTGAAGCTCATCACCAACTCACTTCTAACCAAGACCCCCAGTAAAGCCATCCTTGCAACCATGCTGTATTCCTCCCACATACTGAGTGGACATGATACGCTTTGTCTTAATAATTTGCTGAGAATATACAACGTGCTGAATACTTTATAATCATTATCTAATTTAATTCTCAAAATTATGCTCTGTAATGAGATGAAGAAAATCGCATTCACTAACTTGACACCTAGGAAGAGAATTGCATTTACTTAGGAATTATACCTTGAAGAGAGCTTAGGTTGGAAGGTAGGACCCTGAACACCCTAGGAGTCAGAAGTAGAGAGGCAGAAGTTTTCTGTGTGAAAATGTTGAAGAAGGAACAAATGAGAAAAGAGAGAGAGTAGAAGTCCCCTCCCCATCACCCCCCAAATCGTTGGTAAATGCTACATAAATCCTGAAACCCTTAATGTGAGCAGAGTTCTGCTTTTCTTTTTGTTTCAAAACTGTGAAGGGGATGAGTTCTGTAATTAGAGAGTCTTGTAATAAAAACAAACAATAGTGGAGGTTGTGACAATGCAGTAGTGAGGAAAACCAAGGAGGTAAGATTGGAGATTTGCAGAAATGGTGGGCAGGAGGCCTTGGAATGATAGTGGGGACATGTCTAGGGTAGATAGGCACAATTGTCTTTGGTTGTCCTGCATCTTTGACTATCCTTTCCGTGTTTGGGTCTCCCCCGCCCCCATCCCCAAGTTAGACCCCAAACTCCTCTCTTGCATCTAGGGTTCTGGCATGGGACCTAGGCTCAGCCAGTCAGCAACACCACAGGAGACATTCTTAGATGTCAATATGGAGAAGAATGTGCCACACAGCACCAGCCCTGAAGAGGGTGGCCAGGGCCTGCAGGTTTTAATGGTGTGATGACCCGGCTTCTTTGGGAGAGGCTGACCATGTCATCTGGGTGCACTTGTTCTCTGCGCAGCCTCCAGACCTGATCCTTCTACACACACCTAGGATGATTCCATGAGCTACCTCATACCCTTAAATGAGGTCCTTTTCTGCTTGAACTGGTCAGAGTGGTACTATTAGGAGCAATTATTGACCTTCTACATTTTACAGACGGGGAAAGCAGGCTCAGGCAGTTACAGGACAAGGTCATGCAGCCCCTATTCACAAAGCTGGGATTGAATACCAGCTTGTCTGAGTCCAAGCTCCAGCTCCTCATACTGGGACAATGGAGAGGAAAATGGAAAAAGGCAATGTGGGCTTCCCTGGGAAGGAGAAGAGAGGAACACCTTGGCCTTTGTGTGGATGTGACCATCAGAATAAATCCTTGCAGAGAGGCTACTTACCCTCTGTGGGCCTCCAGGCGGCAGGGGCTGCTGTGAGCACAGGTGGCATCCTGGCAGAAGAAAATGGCTCATGGCCAGCATTTCCTCCCCGGAGAACCCACCGCAGAGAGAGGCCATGAGTCTGCTTACCTCCCCCCGAGAAGGCCACTGGGTGACAACCTAATTATTTTTCTTAAACTTTTAATTATGAAATATTTTAAACACATAAAAAAAATAAAGAGAATAATACAGTAAGCCTCCATGTGTCCATTATTCAGCTTCAACAATGATCAGCTGATGGCCAGTCTTACTTCGTCTACATCCCCAAACACTTCTCCTCATTCCAGATTATTCTGAAACAAGTCCTAGATTTAATATAGCTTTACCTTAATATTACAATATGTATGACTAAAGATAAAACAGCAATAATGTCATCATTACACCTAAAAATTAGCAATGATTTGTTAATATCATCAACTGTTTAGTCTGTGTTCAGATTACCCTGTTTGTCTCATGCATATTACTAAATTCGGTTGGATCAGATCCTAATAAGTGACCCACGTGGCAGTTGCATGCTAGTATATGCCCACTGATCTGTCTCTGATATGTCTTTCTATTGATTCCCCTCCATCTCTTTATTTCCCCCTGCAACTTAATTGTTAAAAAAAAAAAAAAGGGAGTTGTTTGTCCTGTAGAATTTTCTACAATCTGCCTGATTGCATCCTCATTCTATCACTTAACACTCTCCCATGCCCCATTTTTCTTATATTCTGGTAGCTAGATTTGGATGCTTGCTGAGATTTAACTAATTGTTGGGTGTTGCTGCTTGGCAAGACTTCCAACAGGGGTCACATAGTGTCTGGTTGTCTCTGTTTTGACATGCTAGTAACCATCGGTGATCATTGTATACCGAAAGGATTCTCTGTTGGGATGGTATTACCCCCAAGAGGGAGAAAATTGGTTTTTAAGGGGTGAGAAAACACCTTAATCATTTTATGTACAAATTGTAGACACATATAGGAAGTAAATGGATATTCTACATATCTGTGGTACGAGAATTTCATGGGGTGGGTAATTAGGAATAAAATGCCCAAAAAGGCTCCTTAGGAGGATAATAATAAAAAAAAAATGTTGAGAAACACTGGTCTGAATCTGTTGATTTAATTTATTAATTCATAAAAGTTACATATGCCTCTTGAATGTTTTAAGTGATGAGCAGATGACTGTTGAGTCAGAGAAGCATGGAGTTTAGCGCTGTGGTGAAATGAACTTACGCCATGTTAATGCAATCCACATTCAGTGGTAAGAGGTTTCTGCACACAGTAAGTAGCTGTAAGTGGTAAGCAGACTTTATAAGTGGTAGGGATTTTATTGACATTGTTATGCTAAGCTGAGTAAGCTGTTCCCTTCTTTCATTAGCTCTCTGGGATCCATCAATATCAGCAACGCGGGATGGACAGGCGTCTTCATTGCCACTATGGTAGGTCTCACTCCTGCCCCTCAAGCCAGGCTCCTCCCTGGATATTAGAGGGCAAACATCCTGACGCAATGCCTCAGCGGTCAGGGGATCCCTGTGTCCTCTCTGCACTTACTCTGGGGCTCAGGATCTCAGTCTCCACCCCAACACCGTCCCATCAGAGAAATCTGTGTGGAACATTGTCCTCCATTCCCTGCCCCCTTGTGTGCTGGGCAAGTCAGCCCAGGATGGCCCAGGGCTTGGGGGCTGGAGCAGAACCAGTGCCACTTGGCTATAGGACAAGATTGAGGGGATGGCAAAGGGAAGGTTGTGGAGGATAAAACCGTGGGTAAGAGGGGCCAAGGTCAGACAAATGAGCTTCAGCTCCTGTCACAAGTCAGAAGCCCCCTCATGTGTACAAGCCAGTTCGTAATCTTCACAACATGCCGTGAGCTAGGCAAGACCATTGTCATTATCCCCATTGTATAGATGCTGAAAAAGAGGCACAGAAGCCAACCTGTCCACAATCACACAGCCAGTTAGTGGTGATCTTTTATTCTCTATTAATATGCAAAACATCCCCATTTTACAGAGAAGGGAAGTGACACCCTCCAGGAGCAAATAGGGAGTCAGAGTTGAAATCTGTCCCTATGGCTCATCCAGGAAAGCCCATGCTCATCTAGGAAAGCTGCAGGCCCTCAGGCCTGCACAGGTGAGAGCGTCCACTCCTTGGTCTGAGCCCCTGCTCTTTGTACAACATCACCCCACCTCTTACACAGTGGGGTCCCATGTCCTATTCTGGATCAGTGTTTGATCTGATGCAGGAGAAGGTGGGGGGCGAGAGCTGAGGCACGTGAAGGAGTTAAAACAACGAAGCAGGGTTGGGTAAGAAGGCCAGACTGAATCACGTGAGCAGCTGTTGGGGCTGCTAGGTCCGCACGGTGGAAGTCTCTCCTCTCCACTGTCTCCATGGTTCCTAAACCCAGCCCTAACAATCACCCTCCCTGCAGGCAACACTGATGTGTTCCTCCCTCCCCCACCTGCCCTCCCTTCCTCACTGTGCCCCAGTGCCCTGAGTTGAACATGTTGATGGTTATGATTGGGATGTTTGTTGCATTCCGTAACTTTTATTGCAGTATTAAACTAGGTAAGATTACCTACAGCTGCTCTGTCTTCTGACCACCCCTGCTTTGGGATGATGGAACTTGCCAGCAAGATACATCAGGAACCCTGCCTTCCTGTTTGCTCTGAGTGTGAAACGCTCATGTGAGGCATTTGGTCTCTGTTCCAAGTTGTTCCAATGATATATACTTTAAAAGGAAGGGAGGCAGGATCTGTTCTGACAGTTACCTACGCTGATTCTGACTGAATTATGGGACACCCTTGTGTTGCCATTGTTTTGTTTTTAAACTAGAAAATCCTCTATAGAACTTGGTCTTCACAGTTTCTGGTTATTGAATCAAAGGCTGACAAAGGATAAAAGTGACCAAATATCGTGTGATCCTTAAATATGTTCTCAGCTAAAGGAAGCCAATTATAGCAGGGGGACAGTTGGGCTTGAGTTCTTTGCTCTTGGTGGAAAATATACTTACTCTTAAGTCAAATTCTCTTCTAGGGACTGGGGATGCTATGGGAACAAGGCAAAGATCTTACCTTACATTCTAGATTTCTAGGATGTACTTTGGGTATAGGTATGTACTATGAGAGAAGATATCTAACCTTATTTCTTTTAAATGTGTTTTCTCCAAATGAGTTTAACAGCTGTTCCCACCCCACGTAAAAAGTGCATTGAAGTGGTTGAGTGCCAGAGTTTGCAGATGGATGGATCTGGGTTCAAATCCTGACTCTTAACACTTTTTAGCTATGTGACTTAGGCAATTTATTTTATTTAGTTAGTTATTGATTTAGTTAGTTTTTATTTAAATTCCAATTAGTTAACAAAGAGTTTAAGGTATAGAATTTAGTGATTCAACACTTATATACAATACCTGTGCTCATCACAATCCTTAATGCCCGTCATCCACTTCACCCATTCCCCTACCACATCCCCTCTGGTAACCATCAGTTTGTTCTCTATAGTTAAGAGTCTGTTTCTTGGTTTCTCTTTTATTTTTTCCCCTATGATCATTTGTTTTGTTTCTTAAATTCTACATATGAGTGAAATCATATGGTATTTATCTTCCCCTGACTGACATATTTTGCTTATCATTATACTCTTTAGCTCCATCCATGTTGTTACAAATGGCAGGATTTCATTCTTTTTTTTATGGCCAAATAATATTCCACTCTGTGTGTGTGTGTGTGTGTATGTGTGTATATATATATATATATATATATATATATATATATATATATATATATATACCACATCTTCTTCATTCATTCATCGGTCGATGGACATTTGGGCACTTTTCATAATTGCTTTGGAATATTATTCTTTTGTCATCTTTAATTTTTTCATCAATGTTTTATAGTTTTCAGAGTACAGGTCTTTTACCTGTTTGATTAGGTTTATTCCTACATAACTTATTATTTTTGGTGCAATGGTAAATTGGGATTGATTCCTCTATTTCTCTTTCTGCTGCTTCATTATTGATATAAAGAAATGTAACAGATTTCTGTAGGTTGATTTTGTCTCCTGCGACTGTACTGGATTTGTGTATCAGTTCTAGCAATTCTTTGGTGGAGACTTCCAGGTTTTCTACATAGAGTATCATGTCATCTGCAAATAGTAAAAATTTTACTTCTTCCTTGTCAATTTGGATACCTTTTATTTCTTTTTGTTGTCTTATTGCTGTGGCTAGGACTTCCAGTACCATGTTGAACAACAGTGGTGAGAGTGGACATCCCTGTCTTGTTCCTGACCTTAGGGGAAAGCTCTCAGTTTTTCCCCATTGAGGATGATTTTAACTGTGGGTTTTTCATATGAGGCCTTTATGATGTTGAGGTACGTTCCTGCTAACCCTAATTTGTTGAGGGTTTTTATCATGAATGGATGTTGTACTTTGTCAAATGCTTTTTCTGTATCTATTAAAAGGATCATATGGTTCTTATCCTTTCTTTATTAATGTGATATATCACGATGGTTGATTTGCAAATATTGAACCACCCTTGCAGCCCAGAAATAAATCCTGCTTGATCATGGTGAATGATTTTTTTAATGTATTATTGGATTCAGTTTGCTAATATTTCATTGAGAATGTTTGCTATTTTTGCTATTTTCCATTATTCAACCTTCTATACCACTTATTTATTCTTCTGCTTCTTCCAGCCTGCTGTTCATTGAATCAAGTATGTTTCCAATCTCAGTTATTGCATTTTTCATCTCTGACTGATTCTTTTTTAACTCATTTGTCTTTGTAGTAAGAGTCTCCCTGAAGTCTTCCATTCTTTTCTCAAGCTCAGCAAGTACCCTTATGATTGTTGCTTTAAAGTCTCCATCAGGTATATTACTTACCTGTTTCCATTAGATCCCTGGCTGTGACCTTATCTTATTGTTTCATTTGGGATAAAGTCCTCCATCCTGGCATTTTCTAGGTCCCTGTCTTCTTCTGTGTGTTAGAAAAACCTGTTATGTTGTCTGCTCCCGAGATAACGGCCCTATGAAAAAGAGGTCATATGGTGTCCAGGGCCTGGCACTCCAGGGGGTGTCTCTGGTATATGCTGTGTGCACTCTGCTGCTGTGTTTTGGCAGCTCTACCCTTCAGATTTTCTGCAAAGGCTCTCCTTGCCTGCGTGGGCACTGTTTGGACCTTGGCCAGAATGTGGTGAGTTTTAACTGGGTGTGCTCTAGTCTGCTTTTGAAATGAGACCTGATGCTACTTCCACCAGAACTGAAGGCCTGCAGAGCTCTCTGGTTGGGAGGCGTACCGTGGGCAGGGGTTTCTGCTTCTTTTCTGGGGAGGGGTCTCGCTATGCTGGGACTGAGGCAAACTTGACTCCGAAAGGCACTACCACCAGAGCTCAGAGGTTTGGGATGTGGTGTAAGCAATTTAGGAAGCTAGTGTTGAGGCTGAGCTGCTTCCTGGTTTCCGCAGGTGGCTCCACGCCTATGTTGAGGGGCAGGGGATAGACATGGCACCAGCTGGCTCCTTTGTTCTTGGAGAGGTGTTTCCCTGAATGCTGCCTCTCACGGATGTGCTCCAGGAAGAGCTCACAATCTACCCCCTGTGTGCCCCAGGTATTCTTCAGATTGCCATGTCCACATTGGGTGCCCCCTGGGTTGTTTGCCAGCCTTCTCTCCAGGAACAGCACTGTGCCCTCGGGGCTCTATCTCAGCCAAGCCCACCGACCTTTAAAACTCCAGTCTTTAAGCCCCATTGGTTTCAAGAACCCACGAAAATCAGCCCTTCTCATTTTCCCAGCCAATGGCTTTGGGGAAGTGCTCTCCTTGTGCATTCCCCTGTGTGCCCCTCTCTCTCTCGTCCTTTTCCACGACCAGGGCTCCTGCCCCTCCACAGCACCCATGATCCACTTCTCCCTCAAACCGCATCTCCTCACTTCCTGCCTTCTTTGATGTGGCCTCTTCTCTCCCTGTAGTTGTGCAGTTTGTTCTGTCAATCTTCAGGTCAACTTCTGGGGTATTTAGGATGATTCAATAGTTATCTAGCTGTGATTGTAGGATGAGACAAGTTAGGCAAGGTATTTAACCACCCTGTAGTACATTTTCTCACCTGCAAATTGGGGATAATGCCACTCTATAACAGGATTGTTGTAAGGAGTGAGTGGGATAATGTATGTAAAGAGCTCGGTCCCGTAACTAACATAGAGTAGATGCACGATTAATGATAGCTGCTATGGTTTCACTATTGAACAGACCTATTTTTCTCCCTACTGATTTGAAATGGGTGTCAGAGTTTTTGAAGAGTGTTCGTTAGACTAATAGAGCTAGCAAAGTTGGAGAGCTGGGTTTTCTTTTTTCAAAGATAAAGCAAAGTCTGGAACCTGAGGAGTTACTTTTACTTGACAGGCAACAAGTAAGCCTCCCATGCGGGCACATCTTTCTACCAAGGATGGCAGCTATGCGTGATTAAGAGGCCACTTAGCTCTCCTCAACTGTGGCAGCACTTGCGACCCGTCCCAGCTCCTTCCCTCTGCCTCTGGCCTGGTCCTGAAACTCTTACCCACTCAGTCCAATTGACTGACTGACACGAATGCCGAAAGCTATTTTCCATCTCTGACAGAAACGATTCCAGTGGCAAGATATCCATTGGTTCTTTTTCATTTTTTAAGTGATGTTTTAAAGTGTAGCTTCACAGAGTCCTGAAATCTTAAAAATATAGCAATTTCATAGAGTGAAATGGTAAACAGAATTACTTGACCACTTAGGAGTAGACATTTGCATTTCTAAAACCATTCTTGCAGGGATAGTGACTTCCCTATACCTGTTTTCATGTTTTTAGCCTAATCGTGGACCCAAAGCTTTTCACCAACTCTTCTTTAACTCAGCATTCAGAAAGAATATGTTACTTATAAGGGATTTGCATTTATTGATTTTATGCATAGCTATCTAAGCATGGCTGGCAATGTTATTTCAATAGCTTTGCTATTAAGGTGTTTTGTTTTTTAAATTAAACCAAGAAAGCCAGTGATTTCCTAGACACAGGGAATTTAGACTGCCTTCAGCCTGTAAACAGTTACTATGATATATAATAAGCAGAGTCACTTCTACCACGATACGGTATGGACAGAATGCTATCAACTCCTTAAACCTCAGAAGGTTACCTGTGGATGTGAGACACTCATAATCCATCTCCTCTTCTTGGTTGCAGAAGGTGGGTCAGATTCAAGAACAAGCACACCACCCAAGCCAGGCCATATCACTCTCTTTCTCCAGAAACTTCTCAGCTCCTATTCTTTGTAATATAAAGTTAGGTCTTGTCAGGCCCCAGTGGGGGCCCATCAGAATTTGCCCTCCACCCACCTTTTCAGACTCCTTTGTGATGCTTCTTCACTTCCCTGGAGCTCATGTGTCCCAACTGCTCCTGGCCTGGGATCTACCATGCTAGCCATGCTTTGGTGCCCCTGTGCTTTGTCCCTCAGCCTGGAGTGCCCCTTCTTCCTTGTCTGTGGTGAACTCCTGCTCATCCTGCAAGATCAATGGACTCTTACCTCCTCTTGGAAGCGTTTCCTGACCTGCCCTGGGCACAGTTAGTTGTTCCTTCCTGGTGGTCCAGTAGGATCTGGAGTGACCATCTCCTCCCAGGTACACTCAAGGGGTGCCAGAGACAGCATCCAATGTGCTTGGGACAAGAGAAACTTTGCCCCCTTTATTAATGTGTTAGTGCATTTAGCTAGAAGAGGCAGAAGATACTCTATTCACACTAGAGCATCTCTCATACTCAAATTAGGATGATCAGGTCAATGTACCCTCCATCAAAATAATGGTCAATTAGAATTATAACAATGCCGCTAATTATCTTCCCTAATTTTATTGAATAAGTTCCAAATGGTATTGTCTTATTCTCACCATTTTTTAAATAATAAAGAGGATACATGTGTTCTTTTTTTATTCCACTTAGAGGAGTAGGGGCAAATGGAAAGGTAGAGAATGTTCTAGAACAGAATTGAAGTTGGCAGGATATATGTAACGGTACTGCTCTTCCACAGAGATGCTGTCACAAACCGTGGGTATGAAATCTCTGGGCCCACTATTAGATTTGTGTCTGTATTTAAGTAACTTCTTGAGAAAGCAACCATGGCAAATACTATTGGTTGCCACCCCCTTGCCATCGCCTCTTCCAGTTTGCTAGTAGAATTCTGATTTTCAAGGAGAGGGGTTGGCAATGTGCCTGACCCAGGGGACCACTTCTTTTATTTTTTAAAGATTTTATTTATTTATTTGACAGAGAGAGACACAGCGAAAGAGGGAACACAAGCAGGGGAGTGGGAGAGGGAGAAGCAGGCTTCCCGCGGAGCAGGGAGCCTGATGCGGGGCTCAATCCCAGGACCCTGGGATCATGACCTGAGCCGAAGGCGGACGTTTAACGACTGAGCCACCCAGGTGTCCCCAGGGGATTGCTTCTAATTGGTTGAAGTCAAATGGTTTGCAGTGCTCATTCCAGGGTTGGACATGTGAATCACTCCTGGCCAATGAAGTGTGACTAGAAGTGTGCATATTTATGGAAGGGACTTCGGACAATAATTTCCTCTATGTGTTAAAAAAGGAGGGTGCCCGGGGCGCCTGGGTGGCTCAGTTGGTTAAGCGACTGCCTTCGGCTCAGGTCATGATCCTGGAGTCCCGGGATCGAGTCCTGCATCGGGCTCCCTGCTCGGCAGGGAGTCTGCTTCTCCCTCTGACCCTCCTCCCTCTCATGCTCTCTGTCTCTCATTCTCTCTGTCTCAAATAAATAAATAAAATCTTTAAAAAAAAAAAAAAAGGAGGGTGCTCAACTCCTGAGATTCTGCAACCAAGGTCAGGGGGGCAGTCTCCACATCCTGAGGTTATAAGCTGAGAAGATTGAACCTAGGTCTTCGCTGTCATGAAGGAGCCAATGAACCAAGCCTGACACCAGACATTTTGCAACTACTTGTTAATAAGCAATAAATGAGTTCCTTCCACTTACAACCAGATGCATTCTAGCTGAATCAGTGAATAAAGTCCTTTTGGGGACCTAGGTCCAGGTAAGAGATTCTCTGAAGATTAAGGATATTTGTGATCTCAGATCTGGATCAGTGTAGTGAGCCCAGAAAAAAAGAGAAGTCTACCTACAGAGTCTTAGGTGGGACATAGGCTTGGGATCTGAGAGGTGAGGTGGGATGTGTAGCTCTTTGGGAGTTGGGGTTCTAAAGAAGTGGGTGATTCAGTACAAATCTTAACACTTGCCATGGAGGAATAAAAAAAGCTCAAGGGTGGGATGGTTCTTTTGGACTTCCAGTGATCTCACATTCAAAGTTGCTGAATCATCACATGTGAAACCTAAGTGAGCAGCCCCCTCTCAGGAGAAGGGTGGGGGCAGCATGTGGGGATGGGACAGAAGGGAGATGCCATGGGGCCCTGTGATATTTGCCAAGGAAGTAGAAGAAGAACTGAAGGTGTGGTTCAATAAATTAAAATAATCACTGAAAACTTAGGTTGGCAATGGGAACTATCAAAAATTGTAGTCTCTAAGTGTGCAATAATGTTATATAAATGAGAATTAGTGTCATTTGCATTTAGTGTGTGTATGTGTGAATGAAAGCTGGGAATACCAGTGGACTGTATCACTAGAATTGAATTAGAAACCTCTCTTGGTTTGAGGATTTACTGATTTGGAGGCCTTCACTTGCCCAAGTGGAAAGGCCCGAGGGGGATGATAGAGACACCCCCAGGCTGGAGTCCTCAGCTTGCTCATGACATATCTCTGCACTCAGCTCCTGGACTGATATGTTTATGTGTTTGTCTCTATGAAACACTGCCAGCCCTTCAAATGCATGGGCTTTAAAACCTTAATCTGTAACACAGTGTGCTTAGCACCTAATACGCACTTAATAAATACTGATAGAATGAACGGGGCCCACAGTAAATTTCATATGCACTGCAAGAATAGATAGAAATAAAGAAGGCTGACTTTTACTTAATAACATTGGTCCCTTGGTTAGAGATGTGAGTAAAATGCCTCTGAGTACATCTCACAAGTTGGCATTTGCATTATTGGATTGTGGCCATGGGTCCAATGAAGGAGATATGTTTTTGCCTCCCTCTGGGCCACTTCTCCAGGGAGAGCTGTCTGGATCAATCTTTATCACTCAGGTTTCTGATGGAGGGCATGACAGCTCTGCATTCTGTCACTCAATCATCATATCAGTGAAGGGTTAAATAGTATATTAAAAATAACATTTGTGGGCACCTGGGTGGCTCAGTTGGTTAAGCGACTGCCTTCGGCTCAGGTCATGATCCTGGAGTCCCGGGATCGAGTCCTGCATCGGGCTCCCTGCTCGGCAGGGAGTCTGCTTCTCCCTCTGACCCTCCTCCCTCTCATGCTCTCTGTCTCTCATTCTCTCTGTCTCAAATAAATAAATAAAATATTTTTTTAAAAAATAACATTTGTTTTGGGACGCCTGGGTGGCTCAGTCGGTTAAGCGTCTGCCTTCGGCTCAGGTCATGATCCCAGGGTCCTGGGATCGAGTTCCGCATCGGGCTCCCTGCTCCGCGGGGAGCCTGCTTCTCCCTCTGCCTCTGTCTCTCATGAATAAATAAAAAAAAATAAAATCTTTAAAAAAAAATTTGTTTTAAATCTCTGCAAGATCTGCATATATTATTGGGGGATTTGCACACATTTTTAGATCTCTAATGGAAACGGGTGCCCTCTTGATCTCCTGCCCCTACCAATATAATCAGGCCCAGATATCTGTGCGGCACGCATGTGCAACTGCATTTAGGAATGGACAGTCATGCTCCAGGAGGCTGGCGGGGCTCTTGAGGGAATCATTTTTTCCTTCTTTACCTGAAGCAAAGTCTCCTAACTCCCTCCCTTCAAACTCGGACTCAAGACACTAAAAGGGAATGTCAATTAAAGGCACACAGAGATGCCTCCCTGTATGTGCGCTGATGGAGGAAAAAAAAAAAAAAAAGACATGGCCTGAAAAGACTTGCCTACCTGATCTCATCCAAGATGAGGTTTCTCCAACAAGCACTGAATTGATTTTCTCTACCAAGGGATAAGATCAACATGCCTCATGTTTTGCAACTATTTCTTGACAGGTCTTACAGGACTGACTGCAATCACAGTCAGCAGATGCTGATAGGGGAAGAAACCTGAGGATGTGCTTCTGTACAGCATCATCCTGGGGCTCTGGCCAGGTGCCAGGCATGGGAAGATGCTTGGTGGCCCTCTGAACAATCCACCCTGTGTGGTCACTCGACAACAGGTGCATGTACGAGATAAAACTATCTTCAGTCTGCTTACCTTGCACTGAAAAATTTAAGAAATGCCACTTTCTTCCCCTCTTCCAGACTAATACTTCGTTGTAAATTCAGATGAGGCAGAGCAAAAGTGGCCAAAGGGAAAGAGGAGTGGTGGGTCATTTGGGTGGAGTACACTGAGTTTCTACACACCAAGGCATCCGGGCAGGGGAGCTGGCTGGCGAGGGAGCTAGAATTGGCTGACTCTAATCTCTGTAAATGTCTCTTCTGTGTGCATTGTACCAGGCACTGAGATGCCCAGAGAAGACAATCAGCAATTGTTTGTTGGAAGAATGGTCCTTGTTGTTTTTATTGCCAACGCTTTACAAGTTTTTACAGTGTGGTTGAGCTTCGACCATCAACGACCACCTTGTATTTGATGAATGGGGGCTGAGAATCCAAGGAAGCCCCTTTCCTTAAAGAGGAGGTTTGGACTGGATTGCTGAGGCAGGCTGGATTCTTTGGGAGAGTTGGTCCATGATTACAGATGGTCATGAAGCAAAGCAGAGACCTCCTCTACACTTTTGCAGTCTAGGTGTGGTGTGTGTCTAAAATTTTAGCCCCTTTTATTTATATACCCATCATTTTGCTAAGTATCTGATATGAAATTCACCAACAAGACAAGGTCAGATTCCAGTCCCCAGATGGAAATCAAATGAATCTGAGAAGCAAACCTGGACTTTTGAACTTTTTGTTCTACTGAATGAGTCCACTGTGGAACCCCCACATCTGGAAATCGTCATGTGTGATCATACGTATCCATTGTTGCCTCCACCACCTCATGTTCAATATTCTGGCTCTTGCAACCTAATGCATCCCACCTGATTTGCTGGGCATCTGATTCCAGCTGTGTTAAACAGGCTAGGACAGCTCCCCTTTGCCTCTGTTGGCTTGTGGACAGTTGTAAGCTGTGTGGTAAGGTGTTTCCTCCACTTGAATTTCCTGGAAACACCACATCAAAGATGAACATCATCACTGTGTGTGATGTTTTGTACACTGAGAGGCTTGTCCTGACTCATCTTCCGCTCTGGGATGAGGATGGGGAGTTTAATGGTGACACATGTCTTCTAGAGTGTTGAAAGGAGGACGACAGAAATCAAGGATAGTCATGTTAAATGTCTCTGCATGATTATGAGCCATACAAAAAAAATTGTAAAAATGTAAACCTTCCTGGAGGGGAGGGGGTGGGAGGATGGGTTGGCCTGGTGGTGGGTATTGAGGGGGGGGGCACGTTCTGCATGGAGCACTGGGTGTTGTGCACAAACAATGAATCATGGAACACTTCATCTAGGACTAATGATGTAATGTATGGGGATTAACATAAGAATTAAAAAAAAAAGAAAAAAATGTAAACCTTCTTGTAAACAAGAGAGAATGACTATATGATGAGATGGGATTGTATTTACAAGTTCAGCAGAGGGCTGTATAACAGGACAGAAGCTCAAGCAAGAGACTAGGTCAGAAAGCATAGACCCAGAAGCCACAAAAAGCAATAGGCTCCCTAAGAAGGGGTCTAGGGACAATTTTGCCCTTCCCTTCCCCACCAGGGACATTTGGCAATGCATGGAGACATTGTTGGTTGTCAAAGCGGGGGAGGTATTGCTACTGTCATCTAGTGGTAGAGACCAGGAATGCTTATAACCACCCTACTGTGCCCAGGATGGCCCCTCACTAGAATGATCTGTCCCCAAATGTCAGTGGAGCTGATGTGGAGACCCCAGGTCCAAGAGAACTGCAGCGTCTCAGGCTAGCTGCATGCCCTACTTGCTGCTCCCGACTTTCTTGTGTTCACCCTCTCTGCACTCACTCTTCTCATCACATTCCTACCTCTCTGAGGTGAAAATTAAGGCAAGGGGGTGGTGGGAGGCTTTCACAGTTCGTGAAAGGAAAAAAAGGAAAAAAAGTTTCGTTAATCTCTAGTGACAGTGCATTTTTATGTAAGTATGTACACCTGTTGGCATGTTGCCTGATGGGCTTCAGTATAGAGGCAGGCATATCTTTCTTTTTTTAATCAGAGTGGGGAGAAACAGGGTTTTATTATTATTATTATTTTAATTTGAGTAGAGTCGACACACAATGTTACATTAGTTTCAGGTATACAGCTTAGTGACTTGACAAATTTATTCATTATGTTATGTCCACCGCAAGTATAGCTACCATCTGTCCTGTTACAATGCTGTTATATCATGAATTGTATTCCCTGTGCTGTGCCTTTTATTCCCATGGCTTACTCATCCATAACTGGAGCCTGTATCTCCCTCTCCCTTTTATCTATTTTGCCCATCCTCCCACCCTCTGGCAACCATCAGTTTGATCTCTGTATTTATAGATCTGATTCTGCTTTTTGTTTGCTTATTCATTTGTTTTTGTTTTTTTTTTTAGATTCCACTTACGAGTGGAATTATATGGTATTTGTCTTTCTCAATCTGACTTATTTCACTTAGCATAATACCCTAGGTCCATTTATGTTGTCTCAAATAGCACAATCTCATCCTTTTTATGGCTGCATATTATTCCATTGTGCGTGTGTGTGTGTGTGTGTACCACATTTTTCTTAAACATTTGTCTACTGATGGACACTTAGGTTGCTTCCATATCTTGGCTATTGTAAATAATTTCGCAATAAATATAGGGGTGCATATATCTTTTTGAATTAGTGTTTTCATTTTCGTTGGGTAAATAACCAACAGTGGAATTATTAGATCATATGGTATTTCTATTTTTAATTTTTTTGAAGAGCCTCCATACTGTTTTCCACAGTGGCTGCACCAGTTTGCATTCCCACCAACAGTACATAAGTGTTCCTTTTTCTTCACATCCTCACCAACACTTGTTGACAGGTGTGAGGTGGTATCTCATTGTGGTTTTTATTTGAATTTCCCTGACAATGAGTGATGTTGAGCATCTTTTCATATGTCTGTTTGCCATCTGTATATCTTCTTTGGAAAAACGTCTATTCAGGTCCTCTGCCCATTTTTTAATTGGATTGTTTGGGGGTTTTTTTGGTGGTGAATTGTATAAGTTCTTTATATATTTTGTATATATAATAATAATAACCCATTATTGGATTTTTATTTGCAAATATCTTCTCTCATTAAGTACATTGTCTTTTGGTTTGGTTGATGGTTTCCTTCACTGTGCAAAAGGTTTTTATTTTGATGTAGTCCAAATAGTTTATTTTTGCTTGTTTCTCTTGCCTCAGGAGACATATCTAGAAAAACGTTGCTATGGCTGATGTCAGAGAGATTACTGGAGTCAGGCAGATCTTTATAAGAAATGAGACAGCACCAACCCAGTAGCAGCTAGCCACACATGAGCATATGAAATGTGGCTAGTGCTGTGGAGGAGATGATTTCTCAATTTTATTTCATACTAGTTACTTTAAATAGCCACCTGTGACCAGTGACTGTTGTATTGGATGGTGCAGGGCCAGTGGGAGAAGGAAACTCAGCTCCTGGACAAACCTTTCCGTGTTAGCTTCCTGTGGCTCCTATCATAAATCACCACAAACTCAGTTGCGTAGAATAGCACACATTTATTCTCTCATGGTTCTGGAGAGTGGAAGCCCAAAATCAGTTTCACTGGGTCCCCAAATCAAGGTGTTGGCAGGGACTTGCTCCTTCCAGAGGGTCTGGAAGACAATTCTTTTCTTTGCCTTTTCCTGCTTCTAGAGCTGCATTCCTTGACTTGCGGCCCCTTCCTCCATCTTCAAAGCCAGGAGTGGAGCATCATGCTTCAGGGGTTGCATTGCCTGCTCTGTAGTATCAGCTCTCTCTCTGCCTGCCTGTTTATAATAGGATGTTTGTCGTGACATTTAGACCCACCTGACCATCTCCCTTCTCAATATCCTTGATTTGATCACATTTCCAAAGTCCCTTTCTCCATAGAAGGTAACATTCACTTGTTCTAGGGACTGGGATTGGGATATCTTTAGGGGTCATTATTCAGTTTACAATATCTTCCTTAGCCTGCCTTAAAATTCTTCTCCCTGTTGAATGGCATGATATATTTAGTGCTGAATGGGAAAGATCTGCAGCCAAGAATATTCTATCTAGCAAGGCTATCATTCAGAATAGAAAGAGAGATAAAGAACTTCCCAGACAAACAAAAATGAAAGGAGTTCATGACCACTAAATCAGCTCTGCAAAAAATACTAAAGGGGGCTCTTTGAGTGAATAGGAGAGACCAAAATGACAGTAGAGGTAAGAGACAAAAAAAAGCAATAAAAATGAATATTTCTGTAAAAAAAATTAGTCAAGGAACTCACAAGAAAAGGATATGAAATATAATAACATATTCTTAAAACGTGAGGAGAAGAGGAGCAAAGAATGGGTTCAAACTTAAACAACCATCAACCTACTATAGACTGCCACATGCAGAAGAGTTTATATACAAACCTGATGGTAACCATATATCAAAAGCCACTAATAAATATGTGAAGAATAAAGAGAAAGAAACCCAAATACATCACTAAAGAAAATCAGCAAAACATGAAAAAGAGAAAGACAGGAATGGATCAGAGAAGATCTTCAGAAACAACAAAACAAGTAATAAAGTAGCAATAAATAACATATCTATCAACAATGATTTTGAATATAAATGGACTAAATGCTCCAATCAAAAGACACAGGTGGCAGAATGGATTAAAAAAAACAAGAGCTATATTTATGCTGCCTACAAGAGACCCATTTTAGACTTAAAGACATCTGCAGATTGAAAGTGAGAGGATGGAGAAATGTCAGTATCTATCATGCAAATGGATGTCAAAAGAAAGCTGGAGTAGCAACACTTATATTGGACAAAATAGACTTTAAAACAAACACTGTAACAAGAGACAAAGAAGGATACTATGTAATAATAAAGGGGACATTCCAATAAGAAGATCTAACAATTGTAAATATTTATGCACCCAACATAGAAGCAACTAAATACATAAAAGTTAATAACAAGCATAAAAGAACTAATTGATAATAATACAGAAATAGTAGGGGACTTTGACACCCCACTTACATCAATGGACAAATAATCTAAATTCTATATGAAAAAGGAAATAATGGCTTTGAATGACACACTGGAACAGAGGGATATAACAGATATATTCAGAACACTCCATCCTAAAGAAGCAGAATACACATTCTTTTCAAGTGCACACAGAACATTCTCCAGAATAAATCACATATTAGCCCACAAAACAAACTTCAACAAATTCAAGAAGATTGAAATCATGCCATGCATATTTTCTGACCACAACACTATGAAACTGGGAATCAACCACAAGAAAAAATCTGTGAAGACAAATATATGGAGGTTAAATAACATGCTACTAAACAATGAATGGGTCAACCAGGAAATCAAAGAAGAAATAAAAAAAAATACATGGAAACAAATGAAATGAAAACACAATGGTCCAAAACCTCTGGGACTCAGCAACAGCTCTTCTAAGAGGTAAGTTTATAACAACAGGCCTACTACCTCAAGAAGCAAGAAAAATCTCAAATAAACAACTGAACCTTACACTTAAAGGAGCTAGAAAAAGAATAAGCAATGAAGCCTAAAGCCAGCAGAAGGAAGGAAACAGCAAAGGTTAGAGCAGAAATAAATGATATAAAAACTAAAACAAAACAAAACAGTAGAACTCATCAATAAAACCAGGAGCTGGTTCTTTGAAAAAATCAATAAAATCAATACATCTCTAGCCATACTTATCAAGAAAAAAAAAAAAGGACTCAAGTAAACAAAATCAGACATGAGAGAGGAAAAATGACAACCAATACCACAGCAATACAATCATAAGAGAATATTATGAGAAACTATATGCCAATAAATTGGACAACTGAGAAGAGATGGATAAATTCCTAGAAACATAACTTCCCAAAAGTGAACAAGGAAGAAATAGAAAATTTGAACAGACTGATAACAAGCAAAAAAATTGAGTCAGTAATCAGAACACTCCTAACAAACAAAAGCCCAGGACCAGATTGCTTCACAAGTGAAGTCTATCAAACATTTAAAGAAGAGTTAATACTTATTCTTCTCCAAAAAACAGAAAAGGAAGGAAAACTCCCAAATTCATTCTATGAGGCTATCATTAGCCCGATACCAAAACCAGACAAAGACACCACTAAAAAAGAGAAGTACAGGGCGCCTGGGTGGCTCAGTTGGTTAAGCGACTGCCTTCGGCTCAGGTCATGATCCTGGAGTCCCGGGATCGAGTCCCGCATCGGGCTCCCTGCTCGGCGGGGAGTCTGCTTCTCCCTCTGACCCTCCTCCCTCTCATGTGCTTGCTCTCTCTTATTCTCTCTCTCTCAAATAAATAAATAAATAAATCTTTAAAAAAAAGAGAGAAGTACAGGGCAATATCCCCGACGAACACGGATGCAAAAACCCTCAATAAAATACTAGCAAACCAAATTCAGTGATACATTAAAAAAATCATTCACCACAATCAAGTGGGATTTATTCCTGGGTTGCAGTGGTGGTTTAATATTCTCAAATCAATCAGTGTGATACATCACATCAATAGAAGAAAGATTAAGAACCATATAATCCTCTTAATAGATGCAAAAGGACATTTGACAAAGTACAACATCCATTTATGATAAAAACCCTCAACAAAATAGGTTTACAGGGAACATACCTCAACATGATAAAGGCCATATGTGAAAAACCCACAGCTAACATCATCCTTAATGGGGAAAAACTGAGAGCTTTTCCCCTAAGGTCAGGAACAAGACAGGGGTGTCCACTCTCCCCACTTTTATTCAACAGAGTACTGGAAGTCCTAGCCACAACAATCACACAACAGAAAGAAGTAAAAGGAATCCAAATTGGCAAGGAAGAAGGAAAACTGTCACTATTTGCAGATGACATGATCCTATATATAGAAAACCCTAAAGACTCTGCCAAAAAACTCCTAGAACTGATAAATGAATTCAGTAGTCTCAGGATACAAAGTCAATGTACAGAAATCTGTTGCATTTCTAGACACCAATAATGAAGCAGTGGAAAGAGAAATTAAGAAAAAAATCCCATTTACAATTGCACCCAAAGTAATAAGATGCTTAGGAATAAACCTAACCATTAAGGTGAAAGACCTGTACTCTGAAACTATAAAACACTGATGAGAGAAATTGAAGATGACACAAAGAAATGGAAAGACATTCCATGCTCATGGATTGGAAGAACAAATATTGGTAAAATAGCCCTACTACCCAAAGCAATCTACAGATTTAATGAAATCCCTATCAAAATACCAACACCATTTTTCACAGAACTAGAACAAACAATCCCAAAATTCGCATGGAACCTCAAATACCCTGAATAGGCAAAAAATCTTGAAAAAGAAAAAGCAAAGCTAGAGGCATCAAAATTCTGGACTTCAAGTTATATTACAAAATTATAGTGATCAAAACAGTATGGTTCCCTCCTTCTTCTCTCCCTCTTACTTCCTTCTCCCCTCCCGTCACATGAGCTGTACCAGGCATCAAGCTGAACAGGGACATGACCATCACCCCTGATGTGGAGCAGTCTGCTCTGGGCCAGAGAGACAGAAATGAAAGTACATATATTTATACAGGGATGAGCCCCAGCAAGGCGGTGTTTATGGGGTCAGTGTTACTCCAACTTTCTTCAGTCATAATTTAGGGGTTTGATAATGTGGGTCTTTAGAAGAAGGAGAGAAGGGGTTTTGAGGACAAGGGCCTGGGAGAGATAGGGAGGATGGGTAGGGAAATGGAGGCCCAGGTTTGAATTTATTGCTCCAACCAGCTCGAGCTGCCAGGTTTGATCTCTACAGAGAAAAGAGGTGCAGACAGATGGAGAAGGCGCCATTTTGATGACAGACTGTGTAAGCCTTGAGGTAGAAGCTGTGCCACCTCAAGGCCCCATTGACAACTGGAGACACTCAGCAGCAGTGAGGAAGGCCCCTACCCTCAGGTCCTGTGTGCCCCTGCTTCTCCCCGCTCACCCCCATTCACCCCTACCGTTCTGTCTCAGACCACTGTGGAGATTCGCCACCCCAAGGGCTATGCCCAGTGGAGAGACACCAGCTGTTGGTGGAGCAGTGTTCTACGGAGGCTCAGCAGCGTTGCCACATGCCATGTGGCCTGGGCAGTGGGTCCCTGCCGAGGAACTGAGGCGGATCTGTGTGCTGGCTTTGTTCCGGGGCCCACATGGAACACGGGGGTGGGTAGGGAGACATCAGGCCCTATAACCAGACAGGAGAAGGAAGCACCAGATAAATGTGAGTATAAACGGACCCCATTTCTACCTTGGCCTTCTGAGGCCGGAAGGTATGACATTAAATATTAGATATTACATGAGGACCCATGTTACCCTGAATAGCCATTTCCATGGAGCTGAGAAATTTACTCCAGGAAAAGCAGGAGTGTGTCTTCATGCAGCTCCTATAGCCCTTGCACACGTAACTCATCCCGAGCACAGAGTAGTGCTATGTGGACGCCAGGGGCTTAGGGAGCTGGGTCTGTTACCTGCGGATGAGCTGAGCACGGTGCTGCCTGCAGATGATTCAGAGATCATTTACATTATTGGCTCGTGGAGGATACGCTATGGGTATTTGCAAGAGATTTACTGTCCTCATCTTGCTTTGTTTTGTGTAGGATGCTGTTTAAGCTCGAATTTCCTGCACACACCCTGCCTTACTACAGTGTGGTGAGCTGCAGGGGGTGAGGCCTGTGGAATTCTAAGACGGAAAGGAGGAACCAGCAGGACTACACACTTTCCAGAATAATCTACCATGTTGAAAATAAAGGTGGCATTTATTCTATTGCTTATTCCTTATTTTGCAGGGCGGGAACCTGGAGTATAATATGACTATGCCCATCCCAATTCAACTCTACGTTGGACAAGGATTTTTTTTCTTTAGAAGAAAAACTGCAAACCTTTGTTTTGGGGGGGGCAGTTCTATGTGCCTCTGTACCCTCAGAAGAATGCCTATCACTGATTCTCATATGAGAGAGTTAGCTACTGAAGGTATCTCTTAGACTGAGGCTTGGCTGCACATGGCAGAAAACTTCTACTTTATAACAAGAGCATAAACAAGATGGAAATGAATTTCTCTCTCAAGCCAAAAAAGTCTGAGTTACTAGTCGAAGCAGGTCCACAGTGACATCAGGAACCCAGAGTCCTATTGTTTTCTTGGGACTTCTTCAGCCTGTGGCTTCTGGACATAAGTTTTTCTCATGGTTCAAGATAGCTTTTGGAGCACCAACCATCACATCCATGTTCCATATTGACAAAGGAGAAAAAATAAAACCTTCTCTAGGCTAAATTAGCTCTCTTCAAGCAATCTTGCCTTGGCTAGCTGCAAAAAGGCTGGCAGAAGGGTCTTTTTTTAGTTATGTTGCTATCCTGAATTAAATGTGTGTTCTGATATTAAGAAGAGAAGGAAGTTTCTTCCAAGACACCATGCCCTTATTTAATGGAGATCATTTCTAACGCACCCTAGTCCTCCCACTGTACCTAGCACGCCACCCGGACAGAATAGACACTTATTTGTGTTTGTTGAGTGTTAATAAACACACTCAAACAGCTACTCCTAACTGTTCAGGACATGGGTGGTTCATTTTGCAAAACACTTGCGGGTGCTGGGGATGGATAAACTCATTCAATGCAATAGACATTAAGATATGATAGTACATACCTGAGCCAATCCTAGAGCTGGCTGCTCATGTGGTCATGTGTAAGTTTTTTCTATTCTTTAAAATATTTTAAAGGTTATTTTATTCTTTTTCTGCTTATAGAACTAATATAGAAGAATTATTTCAGGGGTGCCTGGGTGGCTCGGTCGTTAAGTGTCTGCCTTTGGCTCAGGTCATGATCCCGGGGTCCTGGGACCAAGCCCCGCATCGGGCTCCCTGTTCCGCAGAAAGCCTGCTTCTCCCTCTCCCACTCCCCCTGCTTGTGTTCCCTCTCTCGCTGTGTCTCTCTCTGTCAAATAAATAAATAAAATCTTTAAAAAAAAGAAGAAGAAGAATTCATTGCAAAAACAACAGTTTCAAACACTGCAGAACAGATACCATGGGAAGTGAAAGTCTAAGGACAACATTCCCTAGAAATAGCACCATTACCAGCTGAGTGTATATTTTTCCTTTGGGAGATAAATATATATAATCATAATGGAGCCATACTTTCTCTTTCACTTAGCAACATATTTTGGAAATCTTTCAATGTCACTCTTCATAGATCTTTATTATTCTATTTCATCATGTTTGATTTTTTTGTGATTATTAAACCGTTTACCAAAGGAACACATATGTTATCTAAAAATAATATAAATGTAAATCAATTTGTATTTCTTCTTCTCTGTCCATCCCCACTTTCCAAGCCTGCCCAGCCGGGCACAATCTCATTCTTTTAGCACTTTATTTCAGTAATTACCTTCACATTTCTAAGTAATATGGTTTTTCTTCTCTGTGTTGATCCATCAATGTTTAAACATATTCTATAAGTTTTGTATTCAGGTAGATGATGATTTATCTCTCTTACACCTACCTCTGTAAGCCTCCCAAATAGTTACATTACCATGTTTTATAATCAACAGCCAGTGTTTACAGTCTTTTGACTACATAGCTCAACATCAAGACAAACATCATATTAAAGTTACGTGTTCTTTTTTACTTGCATTCTTTTCTATGAAACTAGTCCCAGAATTTTCAGACAGCCTCATCAGATCCAATAGATAGCTACCACTAGTTTTAATACAAGTCCTTTGTCATATCAGATGGTTCATTCTCTCATTTGTTTATTTTTTTATTCAGCAGTTAAGCTGTTCAAGTTCATCTTCATATCTGGCCTTCTAGTGATTTAAAAAAAAATTTTTTTAAATAAGCTCCAGGCCCATTCTTAATCGCAGGAAACAAACTGAGTGTTGTTGGAGTGGGGGGTGGGGTGGGAGGGATGGGGGGACTGGGTGATAGACACTGGGGAGTGTATGTGCTCTGGTAAGCGCTGTGAATTGTGCAAGACTGTTGAATCTCAGATCTGTACCTCTGAAACAAATAATGCAATATATGTTAAGAAAAAAAAAAAAGAAGAAGAAGAAGAAGGTAGCGGGAGGGGAAGAATGAAGCGGGGGAAATCGGAGGGGTAGACGAACCATGAGAGACGATGGACTCTGAAAAACAAACAGGGTTCTAGAGGGGAGGGGGGTGGGAGGATGGGTTAGCCTGGTGGTGGGTATGTAGGAGGGCACATTCTGCATGGAGCACTGGGTGTTATGCACAAACAATGAATCATGGAACACTTCATCTAAAACTAATGTTGTAATGTAAGGGGATTAACATAAGAATAAAAAAATTAAAAAATAAATAAATAAATAAATAAATAAATAAGCTCCAGGCCCAATGTGAGGCTTGAACTTAGGACCCCAAGATCAAGAGCTGCATGTCCCACCCACTGAGCCAGCCAGGGTCCCCTAGTGATTGCTTTGAAGCAGGTGCAGAAGAAGGCCACCAGCCCTTGGACAAACCCTGCCCCCATTCACCATATGCCCTGAAGGCCAGGAGGGCCTCCTACACCAGGAGAGGCCTGGCTAACAGGAAGGCTGGGGACAGGGCTAGTAGCCCTTGGGCCTTGAGCCCCTGCGACTGCTCTGTCAGTGTTGGTAGAACGTGTGTATGTTAAGAAGTGAACACCTGAGTTAGTTTTGTGCAGTGTTTCCATTCTTCAGGTAAGAATAAAATACCTACGGGTGTATTCACTATGAAATAGGAAGTGGGTCATTTCAGTGATACCCCATACAAGTTAAATGCTTTTATATTGACATTTAAAGCTGGCGTTGCCCAACCCAAAGATGAACAACAACAACAACAAAAATCATGCTAGTAATTTAAAATTTTACTTTACTTTTTACTTAAAACAACATTAAAGACCAAATAAAAACACCAAGACAGGTTGAGAGAGAGACCCCAGAAGAAAGAAAAAACCTATATTTCAGTGCATTGAACAGCACATTTTTTTAAAGATTTTATTTATTTATTTGAGAGAGAGAGAGAGAGAGCACGAGATGGGGGAGGGTCAGAGAGGCAGACTCCCAGCTTAGCGGGGAGCCCAATACGGGACTAGATCCTGGGACTAGATCCTGGGATTCTGGGGGCAGGACCTGAGGTGAAGACAGATGCTTAACCGATTGAACGACCCAGGCACACCCCTGAACAGCACATTTTTCTAAGTGCTTTTTGAACAAGGTGCTTCACATTTTTTTTTTTAAGATTTTATTTATTTATTTGACAGAGACAGAGATAGCGAGAGCAGGAACACAAGCAGCGGGAGTGGGAGAGGGAGAAGCAGGCCTCCCGCCGAGCAGGGAGCCCGATGCGGGACTCGATCCCAGGACCCTGGGATCATGACCTGAGCCGAAGGCAGTCGCTTAACGACTGAGCCACCCAGGCACCCGATGCTTCACATTTTTAACTTGCTCTGGGCTCCAAAAATTATGTAGCTTGCCCAAATCTTTCTTTCAATTTAATCAAAAGGAATTGTTTATTACCTATGTCTATCTAGATGCTGAGGCAATAAAGCAGAAGGAAAGTTTAGATCAGGATGCCCATCTTTGAGGAATTTATAATATGATTGGAGAAGCTAGATTTACACACAACCATAGACCAACCCAGCGCCATAATCTAAGGTAAATTATCTGATAACAGTCATAAGCAACAGAACAGGGGAGAGAGAACAGTATTGCTAAAAAGTACTACTTGTTAAAAAAAAAAAAAAAACAACACCATAAAAGCAAAACAGAATTTGGGCCTCCTGGGAGGGGATGTAGGGGGATGGCCTAACCTACTGTTGGCATATTCTCTGAACCTCTAATAGGAACATAAGGGTGACAGAGCATTTGAATGTGTGGTCTCTTTCTGAATGTCAAGGCTTCATTTTCTGGAGTTCATTCCCTTCTCTACTTCATATTTTAGATTTAGACCTAATACTTTCCACTTCGAACATCTGCTTATACTCCCTAAAGCCCACAGGGCTGTGCCTTACTTCCCAGAAGTCATGGGTCTGTCTGGCACCTGAGTCATGGCTGCAATTAGCTACGTGCACAGCGAGCTGAGCAGCCAGACAATCCCTTTGCCTGGGTGGGAGAGGGACAGCTGTTTGACAAGAAGAGATCATCCAGAACTTGCAGAATGTTTTCTAAGTATTCCTTGGCTCCTGTTAGCCCTGGGCTTTCTAACAGCACCAAGTAAGCCTCTGTTTTGTTTGCTTAGCCATTAAAACACTAAGGTCACTGTCCCTTCACAGTGGGGGAAGGACAGTGCAGAAAAGAATGGCAATTTACTTCCTCAGTCAGTGACAACCAACTTAAGCCTGTTTGAAGAGGTTGACAGGGACATGGACACACACACACACACACACACACACACACACACACAAAGCCATATTTCTGTCCCTAAATGCAGTGGATTTCAGGGGCCTAGCAGTGAGATTTTTCCAACATGCTCACACAGAAAACTCAGCCTTTCAGCCCTCACTATCAAGTCCAAAGTAATATTTCCATGTAAGAACAGGTGGGATATATACAAAATATAATGGGGAAACACAGTAGTATATAAACTACGTCTATGAAATTATTTACCTCAATTGTGAAACATATATACACCTCAGCCTGACTGTTCTTTTTTCTCTGACACCATAGTGTAGGAGGAGGGGCCTGGGGAAATGAGCCAAGACAAAAACCAAAACAAGGAAAACCCATGGTGCCATTTTATGGAGAGGGTGGCCCTTGCTGCTTCCACCAATAGTTCACACCTGTGACCATTGGGAGTCTCCAACCATTTACAGTAGAAACACCTGATTAGCACATTTCCTACCGTGAGGGAGGGGGTGGGACTCAAGGTGGCACACACATCTCAGGACCCTACCCTAAAGCCATCCCTTTCCTTCTCAAGAAAGTATATCCAAATACACAAGAGCAAACATGATGCTGTGGTAGGGATTTCCTTGGAAACTGCTTGAATTTATTATTTATTAAGTAGCATTTTAGATAATAGTAGTTACTATGACTACCTACAAACTACTCCCCCCCCCAGGACAATGGAACTTGTGGGGGTCACACCGCATGTGAGGACTGTGGATATTCCTGCTGAGGAACCCTCCAGTCTCCACTGGAACCAGAAGAAATAAGATTTTCACCCACTGGTGAAATAATAAATAAGGAAATAAGGCCAGGGAACAAGAAACCAATTCTTCTGAAAATCTGTCTTCCAATTGCAGTAGTAATTAACATTCAAGTAAAATGTTTGGAGATTACAGAAAAGCAAACACACAATCCTAAAATACCTATAATCTCACTACTCAAAAACACTTACCATGATCATTTCCCCTAACCTTTATTCTAAAAATGTTTTAAATATCAAAACGTTAAAAAAATTACAATGACTATATACCTATATATATACCATATATCTACCCTATCACATATTTATCTAATTGGATTCAACAATTAACATTTTGCTATATTTTTTCAGCTTGCTTATAATTATCATTTTAGTTTAGGATCTTCTAGTCTTTTCTTTGCAAATGAATTCCCCCCTTTGCAAATGAATTCCCTCCTTCACCCCCAAAATTGAGATCATAGAGGCTACTGGGTTTTATTCTTTTTGCACATAGCATCTTCATACACGAGCATAAAATTAACCATCATAACTATCTTTAAGTGTACAATTCAGTACTGTTAAGTACATTCACATTGTTGTGCAACCATCACCATCATCCATTTCCAGAACTTTTTCATTTCGCAAAACTGAAACTCACTGAATGTCAACTCCCCATTCCCCTTCCCCCAGTCCCTGATAACTACCATTCCACTTTCATCTTTATGAATTTGATTCATATAAGTGGAATCATACAGTAGTTGTCCTTTTGTGAGTGACTTATTTCACTAAGCATGATATCCCCAAGGTTCATCCATGTTGTAGCATATTGCAGAGTTTCCTAAAGGCAGAACAGTATTACATTGTATGTATAAACCATTTTGTTTGTTCATTCTCCTGTCAATGGACTCTTGGGTTGCTTCTACTTTTTAGCTACTGTGAATAATACTACTATGAACATGGCAGTACACATATTTGTTCAAGACCTGACTTTCAATTCTTTTGGTGGTATACCTAGAAGTGGAATTGCTGGATCATATAGTAAATTGGTTTTTAGTTTTTGGAAGAACTGTCATACTATTTTTTATAGTGGCTGTACCATCTTACATTCCCGCCAACAGTGCACAAGGATTCCAATTCTTACACATTCTCACCAGCATTTATTTTCTGCGTTTTTGTTTGTTTGTTTGTTTTATAGTAAGCATCCTCATGGGGTTGAGTTGGTATCTCATTGTGGTTTTGATTTGCATTTTTTTAATGATTAGTGAGGTTGAGTATCTTTTCATGTGCTTACTGGCCATTTGTGTATCTTCTTTAGAGAAATATCTATTCAAGTCCTTTGACCATTTTTAAATTAAGTTGGTTGTCACTGGTTGAGTTGTAGAAGTTCTTCATTTAACTCCATATTAATCCCTTATCAGGTATATGATTTGGAAATATTTTCTCCAATAGGTTGCTTCATCACTTTGCTGATTATGTCCTTTGATGGACGGAAGTTTGAAATTTTGATGTCGTCCTATTTATCTATTTTCACTTTTGTTGCCTGTATTTTTGTCATAGTTAATAAATCATTGCCAAATCCAATGTCCTGAAGATTTTCCTCTATGAATTTTGTAGTTTTAGCACTTACATGTAGGTCTTTGATCTATTTTGAGTTGATTTTTGTGTAGGGTTTAAGAATTCAACTTTGGCTACTTAGGTTCCCTTCAGATTTCATATGAATTTTAGGATAGGTTTTTCTATTTCTGCAAATAACATCATTGGGATTTTTATAGGGATTGCATTAAATAAATAATACCTTCGAATAATATTGACATCTTAATATTAAGTGTTCCAATCCATGAATACAGTTGCCTTTCCACTTACTTGTGTCTTCTTTAATTTATTTCTGCAATGTTTTGTAGTTTTCAATGTACAAGACTTTTGTCTCCTTGGTTAAGTTTATTTCTAGTATCTTATGCTTTTTATGCTATTGTAAATAGAATTGTTTTCTTAATTTCTTTTTGGAATTGTTTATTGTTAGTATATAGAAATGCAATGGATTTTTGTGTGCTGATTTTGTCTCTTGCAACTTGGCTGAATTTATTTATTAGCTCAATAGTGTGAGTGTGAGTGTGTGTATGTTTAATTTTTAAGGTTTTCTACATATAAGATCATTTTGTCTATGAACAGAGATAGATTTACTACTTCCTGCTGAGTTTGGATGCCTTTTATTTCTTTTGCTGCCTAATTGCTCTGGTTAAGACTTCAAGTACCATGTTAAATGGAAGTGGCAAAAGCAGGCATCCTTATCTTGTTCCTGATCTTAGAGGGAAAGCTTTTTGGTCTTTCACCACTAAGTATGATGTTAGCTTTTCATACATGGTCTTTATAATGTTGAAGTAGTTGAGCCTAGTTTTCAAATCCATTTTTTCAAATTAATGTGTCATCTAGATTCCTCCATGTCATTTTTATACCTAAAATACCATCTTAAAAGTATATTTAATAAATTTTCATTACACAAAGAACCCCAGTTGCAGAGAACCTAGGCAATATCACTATGAAAAGGTAATTGATTAAAAAAATTGCTTTGTCATATAACTTTCCAAAACTGAATCAGGAAGAAATAGAAAATTTGACAGACTGATTACTAGCAATGAAATTGAATCACTAATCAAAAAACTCTCAACAAACAAAAGTCCAAGACAATACCAGACAGCTTCTCTGGTGAATTTTACTAAACATTTGAAGAAGAGTTAATACCTATTATTCTCAAACTATTCTAAAAAATAGAAAAGGAAGGAGAGCTTCCAAATTCATCCTGAGGCCAGCATTACCCTGATACCAACACCATATAAAGACACCACTAAAAAAGTGAACTACATGCCAATATCTCTGATGAACATAGATGCAAAAATCCTCAACAAAATATTAGCAAACCATATCAAACAATACATTTAAAAAATCACTCACCACAATCAAGTGGGATTTATTCCTGGGAGACAAATGTGGTTCAATATTTGCACATCAATCAATGTGATACATCACATTAACAAAAGAAAGGATAAAAACCATAAGATTATTTCAATAGAAGCAGAAAAACATTTGACAAAGTACAACATCCATTCATGATAAAAACCTTCAACAAAGTAGGTTTAGAGGGAACATGTCTTAACATAATAAAGGCCGTATATGAAAACCCACAGCTAACATCATACTCAATGGTGAAAAACTGACACCCTTTTGCCTAAGATCAGGAATAAGACAAGGATGTCCACTCTCACCATTTTTAGTGAACATAGTACTGGAAGTCCTACCACAGCAATTAGACAAGAAAAGGAAATAAAAGGCATCCCGATTGGTAAGGAAGAAGTAAACTTCCACTATTTGCAGATGGCATGATACTATATATAGAAAACCCTAAACACTCCACCAAAAAACTATCAGAACTGATAAATTAATTCAGTAAGGTTGCAGGAAACAAAATCAATATATAGAAATCCACTGTATTTCTATACACTAATAATGAAGCAGCAAAAAGAGACATTAAGAAAACAATCCCATTTACAATTGCACCCAAAATAATAACATACCTAGGAATAAGCTTAGCCAAAGAGGTGAAAGACCTGTATTCTGAAAACTATAAAACACTGATGAAAGAAATTGAGGAGGACACAAAAAAATGGAAAGACATTCTATGTTCATGGATTGGAAGAAAAAATATTGTTAAAATATCCATACTACCTGGGACACTTGGGTGGCTCAGTCATTAAGCATTTGCCTTTGGCTCAGGTCATGATCCCAGGGTCCCAGGATTGAGTCCCGCATCGGGCTCCTTGCTCAGCGGAGAGCCTGTTTCTCCTTCTACCTACCACTCCCCCTGCCTATGCTTTCTGTCTCTCCAATAAATAAATAAATAAATAAATAAATAAATAAATAAATAAATAAATAAATAAATAAATAAAATCTTAAAAAAATATATCCATACTACCCAAAGCAATCTACTGGTTTAATGAAATCCCTATCAAAATATCGATAGTGGGGTGCCTGAGTGGCTCAGTCAGTTAAGCATCCAACTCTTGATTTTGGCTCATATCATGATCTCAAGGTTGTGAGATTGGGCTCCACACTGAGGGTGGAGCCTGCTTAATATTCTCTCTCTCCCCCTCCTTCTGTCCCTTCCCACCTATCTGTCTCTCTAAAACAAAAACAAAAACAAAAACAAATACATATATATACAGCACTTTTCACAAAACTATAACAATCCTAAAATCTGTACAGAACCACAAAAGTTTCCGAATAGCCGAACAATCTTGAAAAAGAAAAGCAAAGCTGGAGGCATCACAATTCTGGACTTCAAGTTATATTACAAAGCTGTAGTCATCAAGACAGTGTTGTAGTGACACAAAAACAGACACATAGATCAATAGAACAGAATAGAAAATCCAGAAATAAGTACACAATTATATGGTCAATTAAACTTCAACAAAGCAGGACAGAATATCCAAAGGGAAAAAGACAGTCTCTTCAACAAATAGTGTTGGGAAAATTGGGCAGCCACATGCAGAAGAATGAAACTGGACCACTTTCTCACACCATACAGAAACATAAACTCAAAATGAATTAAAGACCCAAATGTGAGACCTGAAGTCATCAAAACCCTAGAAGAGAGCACAAGTATTAACTTCTCTGACATTGGCCATAGAAACATTTTTCTAGATATGTCTCCTGAGACAAGGGAAACACACTACTGGGACTACATCAAAATAATAAAAAGCTTTTGCACAGAGAAGGAAATAATCAACAAATCTACAAGACAACCTACTGAATGGGAGAAGATATTTGAAAATGACATATTCAATGAAAGGTTAGTATCCAAAATATATAAAGAACTTATCAAACTCAACACCCCAAAAACAAAAAACCCAAGTAATAAATGAGCAGAAGACATGAACAGACATTTGTCCAAAGAAGACATTCAGATGGCCAACAGACACATGAAAAGATGCTCAGCATTACTGATCATCAGGGAAATGCAAATCAAAACTACAAGGAGATATCACTTCACACCTGTCAGAATGGCTAAAATCAAAAATGCAAGAAACAAGTGCTGGCGAGGATGTGGAGAAAAAGGACCCCTTGTGTACTATTGGCAGGACGGCAAGTTGGTGCAGCCTATGTGGAAAACAGTATGAGGTTCCTCAAAAAGTTAAAAATAGAACTACTCTCAATCCAGCAATTGCGCTACGTATTTACCCAAAGGATACAAAAAAACAGATTTGAAGGAGTACATGCACCCCAATGTTTATAGCAGTGTTATCAACAATAGCCAAAGTATGGAAAGAGCCCAAATGTCCATCAACTAATGAATGGATAAAGAAGATGTGGTATACACACACGCAATGGAATATTACTCAGCCATCAAAAAGAATGAAATCTTGCCATTTGCAATGTGGATGGAGCTAGAGTGTATTATGCTAGGGAAAATAGTCAGAGAAAGATAAATACCATATGATCTCACTCATATGTGGAACTTAAGAAACAAAACAGATGAACATAGGGGAAGGGGGGAAAGAAAGAGGGAAACAAACCATAAGCAACTCTTAAAGATAGAAAATAGAACTACCCTACGATCCAGCAATCACACTATTGGGTATTCACCCAAAGAATACACAAAGTCACTAATTCAGAAAGATATATGCACCCCTGTGTTAATTGCAGCATTATTTTAAATAGCCAAATTATGGAAGCAGCCCAAGTGTCTATCGCTAGATGAGTGGATAAAGAAGTGATGTATATATACAATGGAATATTACTCAGCCAAAAAAAGAATGCCATTTGCAACAACGTAGAGAGCATACTATTAAGTGAAATAAGTCAGACAGAGAAAGACAAATACCATATGATTTCACTCATGTGGAATTCAAAAAAAAACAAAACATATGAACAAAGTGGAATAAAAAAAGGAGACAAACCAAGAAACAGGTTCTTAACTGTAGAGAACAAATAGATGGTTGCCAGAGGGGAGTTGGATAGAGGGATGGGTGAAATAGGTGAAGGGGATTAAGAGTGCACTTATCACCATGAGCACTGTGTAATACATAGAATTGTTGAATCACTATATTGTACACCTGAAGCTAATACAACATTGTATGTGAACTATACAGGAATTTAAAAAAAAAAAAAAAAGGGTAATGGCCAAAAAAGAAGTTGCTTTGTACCTTTTCTCTGTAGAGACCACTATGTATATTTTGATGACTATTTGTTTTTATTTGTCTGTTTATACATTTATCTTTGGGCTAAACTATTTTTATTGCAGTATAGACAGAAAAGTGCACGAATGATAAGTGGATGGCTCCATGAATTTTTAAAAACTGAACTCAGCAATATGGTCCCGCCCACACTAGAACTATAACATGACCAGCACCACAGAAGGGCCCCCTGCCCTTCCCACTCATCATCCCCACCAAAGAGAACAAGTAGTCTCGCTTCTCTGACCACAGATTGTTTTGTCTGATTTTGAATTTCATATAAGTAGGATCATACTGACTGCTCTTTGGTGTCTGACTTCTTTGCTCAACCTCGTATTTAGGAGATTCATCCATTTTGTGCTTGGAGGAGTTCATTCATTTTTATTGCATGAAGTATTCCATTATAGGAATGCCCTATAATTTATTTAAATTATGATAAATATATAAATAAATAATAAATGAACTATAAAAAAATAAATTTATTTGTGTATTCTATTCTTGGCGGACATGTGAGTTATTTCCTGTCTGGGGTCACTATAAATAGCACAACTCTAACCCTTTTTCATACATGTCTTTTGGTGCACATATATAAGCATTTCAGCTGAATATATACTCAGTGGATATTGCCATAGAGTTTTCCAAAATGGTGGACAAAATTATCCTCCCAGTGTTTGAGCATCCAGTTGCTCCATATACTTGCCAAAACACAGTATAATCAATTTTTGTTGTTGTTGTTGTTTTTAAACTATTCTGGTGAGTATGTGGTAGTGTTTCTTTATGGTTTCAATTTGCATTTTTACCTTTCAGAAGTTTATTGGCCATCTGGATATCCTCTGTTGTGAAGTTCCTATTGGAATCTCTTGCCAATTTCTGAAAATATTGGTTTGTCTTTTCCTTGTCTATTTGTAGGTGGGTTTTTTGTAATATATTCTGTAATATATCTCCCGTTCTAAGACTTCCCTTTTCAGTCTCCTAAATGGGGTCTTCTGATGAACAAAAAGTTCATTTAATACAGTCTAAATTATCTTTCCCTTTGTATTTCTTAAGAATATCTTCCTATCCCGGGATGCCTGGGTGGCTCAGTCGGTTAAGCGTCTGCCTTCGCCTCAGGTCATGATCACAGGGTCCTGAGATTGAGTCCCGCATCCGGGCTCCTTGCTCAGCAGGGAGCCTGCTTCTCCCTCTACCTGCAGCTTCCTCTCCTTGTGCTCGCACGCTCTCTCTCTCTCTCTCCCCCTCTCTGACAAATGAATAAATAAACAAATAAATAAATAAAATCTTAAAAGAAAAAGAATATTTTCCTATCCCAAGATCATGAAGACATTCTTCTATGCTATCTTCCAGAAGCTCTGTTGTTTTCCTTGTCACTATTTAAGACTTTGATCCACCTAGAATTGATTTGTGTTAAGTTGGGAGGGGGTTCAAAATGTACTTTTATCTCCATATATTATGAAGTTGACCCAGTTACTCTTTCCCCACTGGTAAAGAGTAGCTTTGCCATGCTACTCTATCTAAATCATATATATTTATATATGACATATATAGTATATATGCAGTCATTTCTGGACCCGCTATTCTCTTTCATTGGTCTATTTGTCCGATTGCTATGCTATGCTAAAGTTAGCGCTCTAACTTTATAACTGATCTTGCTATCTGGTGCTGTAAGTCATCCATCTTTATCCTTCAGGGGGAAAGCCCAGTAGAGAATGTCAAGGTCACCTCAACGCATCTACCTTCCCCCTGGGAGTTTGGTCCTCAAGCCCTGACTGCATTACTTTCTCTTTTGATGTCTTCAAATGGCTGTTTTCTAAACAACTGTATCCAGACTTTTTTGTTTCCTTGGTATAAGAGTTGGTCTGATTTGAGCAGCTCAGTCATAGATGGAAGGAAGTTCAACCATTTATTCATTTTTAAAAAGTTATTTTTATTGTGGTGAAACGCCAATAACGTAAAATCTACAATTTTTATATTTTCAAGTGTACAATTTAGTGACATTAAGTACATTCACAATGTTGTACGGCCATCCACCTTCCAGTTCCAGACATTTCTTATCACTCCAAAATGAAAACTCCTAGAGCCATTTGGCAGTCACTTCTCATTACTTCTCCTTCTAGCCTGGCCATTTATTCTTATCCTGACAACCAATATTAGTGAGGTTTAAAAATTTCTACAGTGCTTCTACTGGGTATTTACCCCAAAGATACAAATGTAGGGATCCAAAGGGGTACGTGCACCCCAATATTTATAGCAGCAATGTCCACAATAGCCAAACTATGGAAAGAGCCAAGATGTCCATTGACAGATGAATAGATAAAGAAGATGTGGTGTATATATATACAATGGAATATTATGCAGCCATCAAAAGGAATGAAATCTTGCCATTTGCAATGACGTGGATGGAACTGGAGGGTATTATGCTGAGCGAAATAAGTCAGTCAGAGAAAGACATGTATCATATGATCTCACTGATATGAGGAATTCTTAATCTCAGGAAACAAAGTGAGTGTTGCTGGAGTGGTGGGGGGTGGGAGGGATGGGGTGGTTGGGTGATAGACTTTGGGGAGGGTATGCGCTATGGCAAGTGCTGTGAATTGTATAAGACTATTGAATCACAGACCTGTACCTCTGAAACAAATAATACATTATATGTTAAAAAAAAAAAAAAAGAAGAAGATAGTAGGAAGGGAAAAATGAAGGAGGGGGGAATCAGAGGGGGAGACAAACCATGAGAGACTATGGACTCTGAGAAACAAATTGAGGGTTCTAGAGGGGAGAGGGGTGGGGGAATGGGTTAGCCTGGTGATGGATATTAAAGAGGGCACATTCTGCATGGAGCATTGGGTGTTATATGCAAACAATGAATCATGGATCACTACATCAAAAACTAATGATGTAATGTATGGTGATTAACATAACATAATAAAAATTTAAAAAATTTCTAAAGTGCTTTATAGACCATTCCTTCATTCTCACTTGAGTTCTTTTGGTTGATCGTGATTCTCTTGTGTGGTGATGCCATATGACAGATGAGAAAAATGGGACTCCGATCTTGATGGTTCCACCTGGAGGCCTCTTACTTGAGGTCCTGAACTGCCCGGTCACAAGCCTTGCACCTTCCCTAGTTTCTTGGCGGAGAGAGCCATTTCCTGTAAGATTTAAAGAGGAAGGCTCTGGAAGTAAGACAGATTTATAAATAATAGTAAAAATATTGGAGCTCATATATAATCACCTTTAAGAAACTGCTAAGTATGCTAAATATAACTCCATAAATAGATGGGACAGAGGTCCTGGAACTCTCCCTGAGTTTACAGGCTACGTTGGAGGCTGAGCTGAGACACAGGCTCAGGTCTCTGAGGGCCAGCCCAAGGTTTCCTGGTGTCATGTGAACTGTGTCGTTTGGTACTCCAGCCCTCTCCTCAGACACGTGCCTCCTCCCTTCCAAACTCAGATCTGCTGAGCTGTCCTAAAATACCAGCCAATAATTAATACCTTACACAAAGACACACTGGAAGCTGGAAAATTTCATGTGGTTGAAAAAGAGCCACTGTATCTCCTTTCCCCCCAGGGGAAAGTGAATAATTGACTATCTGGCTCGCCTTTTTAAACCCCTGCTCTATTTCATGGAACGGAACGTATGGCTGCCAAGGGTCCTTCTCAGATATCACACGTTCTAATACGGTGGAAAAGGATATTCTTTATTCCAGGACCGTTGCCAGCACCTAGCACACTACTTGGCTGTACTGCAGGGAGTGACCGCCTGAGTGACCGTCACACTGTGCCCCCACTCACCGCCCTGGGTCAGCTGACAGGAGCCAGGCCGCCAATCTGTGGCAGCAACCTGTATGAGAGCCCAGGGGCGACCAACTAAACCAACCTAGAGCCTCGGAGGCTGAAGCTGGACACTAGCAACCAAGAGGACCCAGGAGTCACGGCACATGGAGACAGAGAAAGGAAGAGAGCAGCGAACAATTAATTAGCAGCAAAGCCCCAGAAGCGGACACCGAAGGCATCCGAGTCACCAAAATGGTAAAGCCTTGTGACTGTTGAGCTGCCCAGACAACTGTGGGTATAGCAGTCCCTGCGGAAGATCGTCGCCTTCTATCACCTTCTATCCCCTTAGCCTCCTATCCTACTAGTGCCCAGGAGATGGTCAGTGCCCACAATGTACCAGATACTGGGCTACACCCTTTTTAGGCACTACCTTATTTATGACAAGTGGACAAATGGGGATCCTATAACTACCACTTTAATGCCAAGAGGAAAGACTCCGAGGTTATGTAACTTACCCAAATTACAGACCGGTGACACAGAAACCAAACTCTGATCTGCCTGATCTGTCACTTGTTTTTTACAGTTAAGACTGTTTTTCTGGGGACACCTGGGTGGCTCAATCAGTTAAGCCGCTGCCTTCGGCTCAGGTCATGATCTCAGGGACCTGGGATCAAGTGCCTCATCAGGCTCCCTGCTCAGGGGGGAGCCTGTTTCTCCCTCTGTCTGCCGCTCCCCCTGCTTGTGCTTTCTCTCTCTCTGACAAATAAATGAAATCTTAAATAAAAAAAGACTTTTTCTATATCAGTGTATATAAATCCACTCCATTCTTTTCAGTGGCTGTATGTATTCCATTATGTGGATATACCATATTATTTGAGGAAAGACCCACTCCTGTGAATTTAGGTCATGTGTGTTTCTCAAACACTGCTATAATGGATATTTGTATACATACATCTTAATGTATGTGTGTAAATGTATAGGGTTTGTATTCCTCAAACTGAAATGCTAAGTCATAGTGGTCTTCAGTTAAATTTTTTTCATTTTTTAAATTGAGGTGAAATTCACATAACATAAAATTATACATTTTAAAGTGTATACAATTCCATGTCATTTAGTACACTCATACAATGCACAATGCGCAATGATGTGCAACCTCCACTTTTTCTATCTAGTTTCAGAACATTTTCATCCCCCCAGAAACTATATATCCATTAAGTATTGACTTCCCCTCCTCCTCCCAGTCCCTGGCAGCTACCAGTCTGTTTTCTGTATCTATAAATTTGCCTATTCTGGAGATTTCATAGAAATGGAATCACACAATATGTGTTCTTTTGTGTCTGGCTTCCTTCCCTCACATAATGTTTTGGAGGTTCATCCACATCGTAGCACATATTGATACTTCATTCCCTCTCATGGTTGGATAATAGTCCATCATACATATGGACCACAATTTGTTTATCCATTCACCTATCAATGGACATTGGTGTTGTTTCCACCTTTGGCTACTGTCAATAGTATTGCCAGGAACATCTGTGTATAGGTATTTGAGTGCCTCTTTTCGTTCTTTGGGGTATGTACTGAGGAATTGAGTTGCTGGGTCATTGTGGTTAAAATTTTGATAGATGTTGGCAAAGTGTTCTTGAAAACTTGTACCATTGTTCATTCCTGCCAAAAGTAAAGTGGAATGCAGGTCTTCTACAATGTTGCCAACACTGGATATTATCAAAATGTTTAACATTTGCCAGTATGATTAGTGAAAAGTGATACATTACTGAAGTGCAAAATTTCATTTGCTTAATTAGAATGAGGCTGGGCATCTGGGTAACACCGTTAGTTACCCATCCAATATCCATTCTCCTTCTATTTTGTTAACAGGACACTGATTTCGTTTGCAAGGACAGTGTGCCTGGTCCTAGGTAATCAATCATGATTAATCTAAGCTGGAAGATCTCAATTGGAGTATGGGACTGGCCCTTATGGGGCCTTGGGGAACATGAAAGAATTTGAGGTTGCCACCAAGATGGGGAATGGGTGCTATCATTTAGTGTCCATGGGTTGGAATAGTAAGTGCCCCACGATTCAAAGAACAATCCTCTCAACAAAGAATTTTCCATCACCAAACGCAGTTAGTACTTTGTGGAGAAACACAGAAAGCCAATCACCACCAAAGCTTTGATGTGCTGGGAAGGTACTATATTCCCAAGGAAGAGGGAAGCTTCACTTTGGAATCCTCAGATTTTGCCCTCTGTGTCCCTCCTTTTGGCTGGTTCTGATTTGTATCCTTTTGCAGTAAAAAAACTGCAATAATATACACAGTGCTTCCAGTGAATTCTGAGTTTTTCTAGTGAATTATCGAAGTGGTCACTAGAACTCCCAAATCTGTAGCCAGCTTGTCAGAAAAGAGGGTGACCCTGGGGACTCTGAACTTGCAGCTGGTGTCTGAAATGAAGGCAGGTTGTAGAGGGCTATGCCTCTGTGTTTGGCCAACTCCAGAATTGCCATGTAAGGACGACTGATTGATCATTGGCCCACAAGGTTGAACTCAGTCTCCAGCCTCCTTCTCTCCCCAGAGGCTGGGCTGATATCAGATGGCTCAAAGCCCCAACCCTCTATCATATGGTTGGTCTTTCTAGCATGATCAGCCACCATATCAAGTCACCTTGTTAGCTAAACTATCAGATACCATCGGAGGGCCCCGTCATGATAACAAAGACAACCTCACTTAGGAAATTCCAAGGGTTTCGGGGTTGCCTGTTAGAAACTTTTATTAAAGTACAATTAACATGTAGTGTTATATGTGTTTCAGGTATACAATATAATGACTCAACAATTCTATACATTGTTCAGTGCTCATCATGGTAAGGGTGATCGCCATACGTCACCAAACAACGTTATTACCATCTTATTGACTATATTTCCTATGCTGGACTTTTCATCTCTGTGACATGTTTATTTTGCAACTGGAAGTTTGTATCTTTTAATCCCCTTTATCTATTTTATCCATACCCCATTTTGTTCTCTGTATTTAAGTATCTGGTTTCTTGTTTGTCTCTTTTTTTTTCCTTTGTTTTGTTTCTTAAATTCCACATATGAGTGAAATTATATGGTATTTGTCTTTCTCCATCTGACTTATTTTACTTAGTGTTATACCCTCTAGCTCCATTCACATCATTGCAAATGGCAAGATTTCATTCTTTTTGATGGCTGAATAATATTCCATTATACATGTGTGTATATATAAATACATTCCATTATATTCCATAATTCCATCATACACACACACACACACACACACCACATCTTTAACCATTCATCTATCAATGGACACTTAGGCTGCTTCTGTATCTTGGCTATTGTAAATAATGCTGCAGTAAACATAGGGATGCATGTATCTTTTTGAATTAGTGTTTCCAGGTTTTTTGGGTAAATACCCAGTAGTGAAATTACTGGATCATATGGTAATTCTATTTTTAATGTTTTGAGGAACCTCCATACTGTTTTCCAGTTTGCATTCCCAACAGTGCATGAGTGTTCCTTTTTCTCCACATCCTTCCAACACTTTGTTCTTATCGACTTGTTAGAGAGCTTTGTATATTAGAGAAAATATCCTTTTTGTCTGGAATGTGTATTGCATGCCCATTTTTTTTTTCTGTAGTACATTGTCATTTGTCTTTTAACTTTCTTTTCAGTGGTTTTACTCTAAATTACTTTTTCCATTTTAATGTGGTCATATTTGTCCATCCCTTCCTTTTTGGCTTTTGTGCTACGTGCCATTCTTAGAAATGCCTTATTTTCTTCAAGGGAGTGAAAATACTAATCTGTGGGGTTAGAAACATTATTTTATGATTTCACTTGCTACACTTAAGCTTGTTGTGTCATAAAAACAAAGTTAAACAGTAGCAGTAGATAGCATTAAAGATTTACCAGGCCTGTTTCCCTCTTCTCCAAGGATCATCTCATTTAATCTTCATCTAGATAGAAAGCAGTCATTCATATTATCTTTATTTCAGTGTTGAGGAACTAAGCTTTCAGAGTTTCTGGACCTTATTCAAGGACTTGCACCTTCGGAGGGAATAGCCCAGGCTTGAACCCAGGCAGTTTGAGTACAAAGTCTGTCCCCATAACCACTCCGCTACAGTGGTAGAATTATAGGAGTCTCCATTAATGTCCCACTTGTATTTCTCCCAGTCTGTCTCTCAATTATAAGCACTGTATGATGTTTCTGGCTTTAGAAAATGGCTTCATTAGATATGTTCTGATTCCAGCAAACTCTGCATTTGATCCCTACCTATGCTTTGCTTATCACCAAACCTACTTTGGAATTTGGGACCTGAACGTTGAATCAATGCAACTTCATGAGGGTAAATGTTCCTCTAGTAGCTTCTGGTTTGGGCTGGTGGTTGTACCAGATGTGTTTTAAGGATGCTCTTAAATAGGATTTGTTTCAGTCAGGTGGAGTAAGACATGCAGACGTGAAAATACTTGTCATGAAGAAAGAAGTGTGCTATGCTCACAGATCCCTAGCAACAGACAGCATAGCTACTTGGGGAAGAACTGGGGTTGGTCAGGAGGCAGAGGGGAAATGTGAGCAAGGTCCTTTATTGTGGTTTCTATGAGAGGGCATGGATAAGGAAGGGTACACAGGCTTAGCTAGGATTGGCTAGTTGGGACAATTTCAGTGGACTCTGTGGCACAGGGACTGCCCCCTCGTTGTCTGGTACCCGGACCTGGGGTGATGAGGGCAGCGTGATCACGGCTTGAATGTAAGGGCTCAGTAGAGAAGGAGATGGGGATATGAGCCCTGCATTGGTGGTTTGCATGTGAAATGCACACTGGCAGGTGAGTTGTCTGCTCTCTCAAGGAATGAGCACTGGGTGTTACACGCAGCTAATGAATCGTTGAGCACTGCATCAAAAACTGATGATGTATTATATGTTGGCTAATTGAACATTTAAAAAAAAAAAAAAAAGGAATTGGCTAACCCTGGGAGGGGGAGTCTATCCAGGCCAGCAAGACCCTGAGATGTCAGAGCATCGAAAATACAGAGTAAAAAAAATATGAGTAATATAAGACAATTATTGCTTTCTCTGCCCAGTACTTTTCTTGAGGACCGTCTCCCTCTTCTCTGTGTTCTGATGGGAGAAGCAGATGCTATTGTCTCATATGATTGTCTCCAAGGTTTTATTTATTTATTTTAAAATTTTATTAATTTATTTGAAAGAGAGAACGAGCAAGAGAGAGAGCACAAAGCAGGGCAGAGGGAGAAGGAGAAGCAGGCTCTCCATTGAGCAGAGAGCCCAATGTGGGGCTCGATCCCAGGACCCTGGGATCATGACCCGAGCCAAAGGTAGACGCTTCACTGACTGAGCCACCCAGGAGCCCCTGTCTCCATGGTTTTAGCAATTGCCTAAGGAGTGAGCAGCTTACTTTAGATGGCCAAGTCCATTTTCAGGATTTTTCAAGTAGAACTAGGACCCACTCCTAAGGAGCTATGGGAGAACATGAGTATACAGTAGGAGAGAATGGAGTCACAATATAGAGAGAAACAGAGAGGGAAGGAAGAGAAGGAAGCCGAGGCATTTGGATCTTGAATCCAGTTCTCCCTGAAGCTGACTCCATCTCTGTCCTTGATTCCAAGAGCCAATAATTTGCTCTTTTGCTGAAATTAATTTGAATTGGATTTTCTTCATTTGCATTTTATCTTAACAGAAGGGAAAATAAATGTGCTTTAATTTACTCTTGGGAAGTTCCATGCTTGCTTTTCAAGGAATGCTTCAACACCTAGGCAGCTCCTCTCAAATAAGGTGGCATGCCGGTGATTTAATAGCTAATAAATTAAATTGCCTCCGAGGTGCCCAGAAAAAAAATTGAGTGAACTTCCAAGGCAGAATAAAAATGGGCAGATTCAATTATGCAGCCATCAAAAGGAATGAGATCTTGCCATTTGCAACGACGTGGATGGAACTGGAGGGTATTATGTTGAGTGAAATAAGTCAAACAGAGAAAGACATGTATCATATGATCTCACTGATATGAGGAATTCTTAATCGCAGGAAATAAACTGAGGGTTGCTGGGGTGGGGGGTGGGGTGGGAGGGATGGGGTGACTGGGTGATAGACACTGGGGAGGGTATGTGCTCTGGTAAGCACTGTGAATTGTGCAAGACTGTTGAATCTCAGATCTGTACCTCTGAAACAAATAGTGCAATATATGTTAAGAAAAAAAAAAGAAGAAGAAGGTAGTGGGAGGGAAAGAATGAAGCGGGGGAAATCGGAGGGGTGGACGAACCATGAGAGACGATGGACTCTGAAAAACAAACTGAGGGTTCTAGAGGGGAGGGGGGTGGGAGGATGGGTTAGCCTGGTGGTGGGTATTGAGGGCACATTCTGCATGGAGCACTGGGTGTTATGCACAAACAATGAATCATGGAACACTTCATCTAGAACTAATGATGTAATGTATGGGGATTAACATAAGAATAAAAAAATAAAATAAAATAAAAAATTTTAAAAAAATGGTCAGATTCAGCTGGGTTTAATCATCTCTGTTTTACAAAGTTAGTGGTAGGGATGAGTCAAGAACTAATACACGCTCGAGGGGGCTGTAGGGCGAGGAGAACGTGGTTTACGAAGCCATCAAGATAGGTTTTAAGAGCGTGACATTGTGGGCAATTAGGCAAATCAATCTCTAGCAGATACCACTCCCTACCTACCCCTCAGAGAAAGGAATATTAATGTGAGGTCATCTCTACTGTCAGTGGATGATGCTTGAAAGGGGGATGGAGTGGAACTGTGCATGGAATACCAGGGATCTTACTGCAGTCAACTAGGAAGATAAGGGGCTCTGTTACCAAAGACACCATCTGAGGCTACCACTGGCTCGTCCTTGCCAATGCTGACAAACCCATGTGTGACTCAGTGTTGGTGCTTATCTTGCTTCTAATCTTGTTTATTTAACTTTTGACTCCTCTTGCACATGCAACTTGAAATGTTCAAGATTTTTTTTAAAATACACATTGTAGGCATTCTTGGCCTGTGTGCAAAAAACATTCACCTCCAAATAGAAAGCACAGTACTGCCCAGCCCCCAGTCGCCTATGCAGAGAAGAGAACCTGGAATGGTTTCACTGTGTTACTAAGGCTGGAGGGCACTCTTGGCAGCGGGTGGTTTGACCGGCTGTGGGGACAGTAACACAACAGAAAACCACCGTCACAAGTCACACCCACACGTGTGTTCTTAGCTCGGTCTTTGGGAGTTGGGGCAGGCTTCCCAGTGGGTATTTTTATTTCTGTACTCACTAATAACAACTGATTTTAAAAGCACAGAGTTGGGAATCCGTCTCCAAATATTTCCGGGTTGAAAAAATATTGTTAGCATTGCCTGGCCCTTTTCCTTTTTTGAATGCCTGACCTCTTCCCGTGTTTTTTTGTTTGTTTGTTTGTTTTTGTTTTTTCACTTGGCTATACCTGTCCTTGGAATACAGTGTGGTGTTGTTCCTATTGCCCTTTTCAACTTGCTTCCTGGAAACCTCCAGAGGGACGGGGGATGGGGGGAGGAGAGGAGACAGATTTTTAGACAATCACCAGGCAAATAAGGATCTCTTTTGATTATTTCCACGTGCATTCAATTTGTGAACAAAACTGACTCTCAGGGGCAGTCGCCTTTGTTATTAATTATTCATTCATTCATCTATCCAGCTACGTGTTCAATAAACATTTATTAAATGCCAATTATGTTTGAATAAGGCATTGTCTTTGTCCTCTTCATGCTCTTGTCTGTGTCCTCCTGAAACTCATGTTCTAATTATGGAGACGGGCCTGTGAGTGAATAGCTGGGGGACAGTATGGTAAGTTTTATGCCTGTCATCTGCCGCTGATTTGAGGTTGTTGAGAAATCCTTCCTCAAGAGGAACGAAACTCAAGGAGCCTCCCCACGTGCCAGGGACTAAATAGAACACACCTGCTAGCTCACTGCGTCTTCTCAATAAGCTTCTGAGACGACGGGTACTGTCAGTGTCCTCATTCCCTCATGGGGAAACTGAGGCTAATGGGTACTAAGTCATTTGCTGGAAATTGCACACGGGGATTAGAACATGGCCAGTCTGATCCCTCAGTGTGTGTTCACTTCTTGCCAGTGTCTCTCTCATCCTTCTAGTAAAAACAAACAACAAAACTCTCTCTTGGCTTGGCCACTGGGACACCACCCTCTCCCCTCATTTTCTTCCCTAATTCTACCCCCAGCCCTGAGGGGACAGTCCCTGTTCCTCAGGGACTTGTCACTGGCCCTCATCTCATTCTACACCTTCCATGGGGTCCATGACTATAACACATGCACGTGCATGCAACGACGTGTGGGCACACAGTGGAAAGATGGGTTGATTCTTATTTAATCTTTTACATTTGCAGAATGTATAAAGAAGGGCACCATTGTGTTTTATAGAGTTTTTAGGCAGAATAAAATCTAATCCACACTAAAGGTTCTAGACATAATATGAACAGGGTGGTCTGGCATTATTATACATTGGAAATGCCCACATTCAAAGGAAAAGGACATCCGTTTCATGGCTGTCAGGCTAAGTGATGTCCTGTCAAGGGAGAAGGTGCCTTGGCCTGAGTCGGGGCAGGCAACTAGAACTAGCTGAGGAAGTATCCATCACGGGCACACGGCCAACATACCAGACAGCTGCCTGCTTCTCCGGCATCCAGCTGTTGGCAAAGGATCACCACATCACAGCTGATGTCCTGTTTTGGATTTAGTGATGTAAGTATGAGGTCTCCCTTCCTAAAGAGAAAGGAGCATTTTTTTTTTTAAAAAAAGCATTTTTTCTATCTTTCTATAAACTCTGCAGCACCCCAAATCACATTGAAATACACATATGTGAAATGACTGGACAACCCACTTGCCTCTTGTAAAATTTCTCATAGCTTCTCATTTCACACTCCTCAGGGTACTTGGCAGGGTTTTTCCAACAAGAAGGAAGCCAGGGTCCTACCGGGCAGCCCTGGGGACAGGGGATGGGTTGTCATGTTGGATAACTGGGAACGTTATAGGTACCTGACAACCAACCCCAGGTGGCCCAGACCAGATGCGCCCAGGGTGCCTTCTGGCCCCCTCTTCCTACCTGTCTCCCTCTGTGTGGAAAACTTCGATTTGCCCCTCACATTCCAGAACTTTACTCTAGCTTCAGAAATTCCCTCCTTTGCTTATCATGCCAACACTGATGATGAGTCCACTAAGAGTAGGCAATTCTTCCATGAGAAACCATTCTTTTCCCTAGGTGGGCCTGGGGGCTTTCACTGTTGAGAGCTTTTTAGTATAACTCTCAGCAAGTGTCCACTGAACTAAAGTGAAGGGGAATTTCTGAGAACTTTGTCAGGGCCCATGTGGGAGCTCTGGTCCTTCTTCTGTCCAGGGGCATTGAGGGTGGGAGTCGGGTTACTTGGAAAGACTGGGAGAGTTGTCAGGCTGGGCAGGTGGAGGTGGCCCCAGGATGGGAAGAGGCAGGGCAGCCTGGTCTCCACACCAACATGGCGCTGGTGGAGTTTGGATCAGACCAGCAAGACAGAAGGCAAGATTCAACATCCCAGTGTCCAGGGACCACCGCTCTGTCCCCTTGCCCTCCAGGCTCCTGTTTCTGTCTCTAGTTTTTCTGGAAGATAGCAAGGTAGAGGTAGCGTGGGTGGGTGGGCGGGAAGGGGCTGGGGAGAGAAAGGAGCATCATCATTGCTTGCTGGAGGCTGGGCTTCCATTGTAGGGCTGCAGAGAAAACCCTGGTTGCCCAGTTACAACGGAATTTCAGATACACAGCAAAACAATCGTGTAAGTAGGTCTCAAATTCTGCCTGTATTCTTACTTGCTAAATCTGGCAACACTATCTTGTCATCCTGTTCTCTGCACCTTTAATCAGGATGACTCCTCCCCCTGTCACAGCTTCCAGGTTGTGACTCCCACCCACCTCCCCACCCCCCGCCAAGAATTTAGGGGACCGACAGTCAGCTTGGCTCACATAGGCAATCTCAGCGCACCTTGAACAAGTCAGAGACTCCTCCACCATCAGAGCCCAGCCCCCGTGGCTCTCCCTGGGTGATGATTTAAACAATTTAAGCACTGCTTTGCGAGCATGGGTTGTGAAACTCCTGCAGGCTCCTGCCTGGGAGAGTGGTTTCAGTGAGCGCCTCTGGAATTCTAACAGCACGTGAGTCACCTGGGGGAACTGGTTAGGATGCAGATTCTGAGTCAGCAGGTCTGGGGTGGGGCCTGAGACTCTGCATTTCCTAACACGCTCCCCGGGGATGTCCAATGCAGCTGGTTAGAAATCGAGATACAATTTAGATTTGAGGTAGGACAAGGACTCATCCCAAACAGCTTCAGTGCATGTGAGGCTCCTGTTATGGGCTCAGTGGTGTCTCCAGCCCCACCAAATGTATATGCTGAAGTCCTAAGAGACTTTTGAGACACACACAGAGGGAAGAGCATGTGAAGACAAAGGGAGAAGGCCATCTGCAAGCCAAAAGGAACCAGCCTGGCCGACACCTTGATCTTGGACTTCCAGCTCCAGAACTGAGAGGAAATATATGCTTGTTGGTTAAGCCCATGGAACTTTGTTACAGCTGCCTTAGCGGACTAATACATGCTCCTTAGTGGGAGCACTGGGGCAGAGCCACCCAACGGGATCCAAAGAACCTTGAAATTAAAGGAAGAAGTAGCCCTTCCAGGAGCCAGCAGCTTGTCATTGATAGCCAAGCAGAACAGTCATTCTCAAAAAGGTTTCACTTGCAGGGCGCCTGGGTGGCTCAGTCAGTTGGGCGTCTGCCTTCCGCTCCGGTCATGATCCTAGAGTTCCTGATGGAGCCCGGCATCAGACTCCATGCTCAGCGGGGAGTCTGCTTCTCTCTCTGCCTCTCGCCCCGCTTGTGCTCTCTCTCTGTCTCTCAAATAAATAAATAAACAAATAATCTTTAAAAAAAAAAAAAAAGGTTTCATTTGTATCCCAGAATGTAGATCCTGGAGAAATGTGATGCTTACCTCTCCTTCAGCCGTCTCATAGCTCACGGCATCGTCACAACCCCCTGGGTGGAACACTGATCAAGGGCTTTAATCCCCATAATCCAGACGAATAAACTGAGTCACATGTGGGCAGGCTGTCTTCAGAGGCCACAAATTACGGCAAAAAAGAAGAAAGGGGAAGAGGAGGAAGAAGAACTCAATTTTTCTCTAACGATTTCTACTTTTCCAAAAATGAAGCATCAATTCAGGATTAATTCAAAGAAATCATTTTCCTGGTCAGCTGGGTTTGCACTCTCCCCTTTCTCTTTGGGGCTGGGTGACATTTGGGGGGCTTTATAGATCACTGAGGCATCAGTGGGGGTTCTGTTGTTGCCATCCGTCCACTGTGGTGGCCATCGAGCTCCCCACACCCCGCCTGACTGCAGGCATCCTCTGCTGCTGGCATCTCGGAAACACTCATGCTCCACACCTGGGGTCCAGGCCCTGGCTCTCACAGGAGGCGCCACTTCCCCGCACCCTGACCTCGACGCTCTTCCAGGTCCCCCAGGTGTTCCTCACCTACTCCTGAGCCATTCACCAGGGGCCACTTTGGATGCCCTCCCATTTAGTCTGAGCCCACAGAATGCTCTGGGCTATCAGGTCCTCCACAGGAGGCTGGGGCATCTGCTAGGCCTGCAGCCTCCCCAGGCTTCACCCAGAAAGCGAGGCATAACCTTCTCTGCTCTGGAGTCCTCTAATCCCCTGTCCTGGGCCCTGGGCACAGGGGGACAGGGAGCAAGGCCCCCGCCCCAGACCAGCACTCTCGACTAGCTCTAAAACCACCACAGATTCTCCCTGCCACCTGTCCTCACCCACCCAGCCAGGGAACTTAGCACCCAGTTGGGGGTGGGGTGGGCTGGGGTGGGGGTCTCTGTCTCCATAGCTAATCTTCCCAAGTCATTTGGGCATTAAATTCATGCCCTTGGCCCTTCTGAGTCTGGGCTTTTGAAAAGAAAGAAACCTTTAGGCTCTTGAAACTCAAAAAGTTGTTTTGTGGGTTTTTTTCCTGAAATGAGTGCCTCTATGATAGGTTTTGGTTTTTTTTAAAGATTTTATTTATTTATATGACAGAGAGAGACAGCGAGAACAGGAACACAAGCAGGGGGAGTGGGAGAGGGGGAAGCAGGCTTCCCGCTGAGCAGGGAGCCCGATGCGGGACTCGATCCCAGGACCCTGGGATCATGACCTGAGCCGAAGGCAGACGCTTAACGACTGAGCCACCCAGGCGCCCCTCTATGATAGGTTTTTAAAAAGTCTCCCTTGAAATTCAAACGCTGAATATTGACTCCCAGTGTTGCTTTTGCTGCCCTCTAGTCACAACCCCACTGCAGGTGCAGAGGACAGGGTCAGGGCTGTCTGAGTGGGAAGGAAAAGGCAGAGGGCAGAATCATCATAAGGGAAAAACAAGTTTTAAAACTACTGAACACGACCCATGAAATGGCTTTCCAAACATTCAAACCTTTTTATTTTCCTGTGATTCCAGGGCACAATCTACCCAGCAGCAGGCACTGGGGTCCCTGAATTGCTGGTCACAAGAGCCAGGAGGTGGAAGCAAGCAAGGGTCCATCAACAAATGAATGGATACACAAGATGCGGTGTCTACAGACCATGGAATGTGACTCAGCCTTAACAAGGAAGGGGCTTCCGACACAGGCTACAATGTGGATGAAGCTTCAAGACATGGCGCTCTGTGAAATAAGCCAGTTGGGGAAGGACAAAGACCGCATGATTCCACTTCTGTGAGGTCCCTAGCGTGGTCACATTCACAGGGACAGAAAGTAGCCTGGGGGCTGCCGGTGGCTGGGGGAGGAAGGACAAGCCAGGGTTTCGTGGGTGCAGAGTTTCCCTTCTGCAAAGCGAGAAGCTCTCTGACGTCCATGACAGGTGCCCAACGATGTGAACGTACTTAATGCCACCGAAGTGCGCACCGTCATGGTAAACATGGTTCCAGGGCTGAACTGTGTGTTTCACCACAATTTCAAAAATGACAAAACAAAAGAATCTTCGTAAGAAAAAGAAACACAGATTCCTGTTCGAGCCTGGGTCTCCTACCTCTTGGTGGTGAGGACAAAGAGCCCTCACGTTTCATAAATTCCCCAGGGGATTGTTGAGAACCAGTTTTGGGGTTTTTTTTTTTAATTAAAAGTACGTGTGTGAGGTGCGGTAGTGGGAAGGGGGTGGGGGCATGCTCCGAGCCAGAGGACTAAGGCAGGGGAGGCAGGTGGCAATCCCTGGAGGTGCCATCCGGGTAGGCAGCGCTGTCTGCAGCTGCTAGAACTAAGTCAGCCCTGCGGCCTTTTGCCACATGGTGTTTAACCTTGAAAATCAGGTCCAGCATCTTGATTTCATAGAGTTCTTCAAAGGGGTGGAGACGCCCACCTCACTGTGGAGGAAATACTCCAAATCATGGGGTTTTAAATCTAAGCTGTCTTCAAGGCAGCTCCACGTATTCATTTCCTGTCTGTTTTTAACTCAGACCCAGGAGATACAAAATTGGAAAAGGAATCCTGCCACAAAACACAGCCTTGTCTGCGTCAGGATTGTAAAATACCACCATGCTTTCTGCAGTTCCACCCATAGGCAGCTCCAGCCTCTTCTTCCAATGCTGGATGCATAGAGTGCCTGATAACATAGGCTTTCTTCCTGCCCCCTGCTCTGCTGTGAAAACCACCTCCTTCTTCCCTGTGTCATTCTTGGAAGTTGACTAGAAACTGACCTTACCCTCATTTGGAGGGGAGCTGTGCTGTGGTTTGGCCATTTGAATGGTCAGAACTTTAAAGAGTTACAGCATTGAAAGTAAGAGCGATTTTGTCCAATGCTCTGACAACGAGATGCCGAATCTGCATGGAAACAATCATCCCAGATGAATCTGAACTTGAAGAACCACCCTACAGATGAGAACATCTGACTGCATCCCTGTGGGAAGAATGCTAACCAACACCTGGCATTTACGTGTTTGTACATTCCATACTCCAGCTGTTCCCAAACCACAGCCTGGAAGTCACACCCCACAGGGGGCATCACCTTCTTCTATAGCTGAGGAGACAGACAGAAGATTGTGCAAAAGTTTTGCCTCTGAGCATCTGCAATTTGAGGTGTTGAACTTGATGTCTTTCGTTCCCTTTCCAAAAACCGGGTGGCCTGTCTCCTTTCTAAACAGAATTCCACTTGGTTCAGATGTCTGGTGGCCTCCCCACAGAGAAGTTGGAGGCAGGGGAGGATACCACACAGGTGAAGCTGGTCGTTGTGATTGGGGGGGTCCCTTGCTTGAAACAGACCACTTGTGATGGTGGGTGCGACCCAACCTGAAGAAGTCATTCATAGTCTCGGCAGGGGCAAGGTCTTCTTAGAATTAGCCAACTGTGCTGGAGGGGGGGGTCCTGTTGGAATAAACCAATCTTGGGAACCATTGCTCTTGGATCTCTGGCTCCAGGCTGGCTGATGAGAGAGGAGGGGAGGGCTGGCGAGTGGCTTCTGGAAAACCGTCTTGAGTCTTCAAGAAAGACTCAGGTAGCCAACAAGATCATGTAGCGCTGCTGGACCTTTGTGGGGCGTGCTTATGGTGCTTGAAATGACAGCAGCCGTCCTCCAACCCCGAAGGCACCACCTTGAGAACAAAGCTGGACCCACGGAGGGACCAGTTGGAATGTGCTCTCCAGGCCCTTCATGGTGGCTTTGAACTGCTGGAAATCACCAAGCCTGGAAATCTCCTACCTCCGGGCTTCTTGTGGTGGGAAGCAATAAAATGCTCCTGCTATTTCAGGTGAGGCTGGGCTGGGCACATCTGACTGGAATCATTTCTACATGAAGAGTTGGCAGAACAAATAACTAAACTGTTACCATGCTGTAACAAACAGGTGCTTTATGGAGAGGAGAGGAAAGATTGCATGAATATCAGGATAGAACAAGAGACATGGGAGCAACTTGCCACTCAAGGTGGGAGGCTTTGGGTTATGCTTGGGGTTGTACCTGCCCCCATCTACTTCTTCTGGGTGCCCAGCCTGTGCAGGAGGATATGGGGTTTTTTAAAAAAAATTCTTTACTTAATTGTGATAAAATAGACATAGCATGAAATTTACCATTTAAGCCATTTTTAAGTGTTCGTGCGGTGGCATTCACACTGTTGTGCAACCATCACCACCATCCACCCATGGAACTCATCTTCCCAAACAAAAACTCTGTCCCCATTAAACACTAACTCCCCTCCCCTAGCCTCTGAGAACCATCATTCTACTTTCTGTTTCTATGAATTTGACTACTCTAGATACTTCATATAAGTGTAATCATCCAGTATTTTTCCTTCTGTGACTGGCTTGGGTCACTGAGCATAACGTCCTCAAGGCTCATCCATGCTGAAGACTGTGTCAGACTTTCCTTCCTTTTTAAGGCTGACTAGTATCCCATTGTATGTAGAGACCACATTAGCCATTCATCCGTTGATGACACTCGGGTTACTTCCACCTTTTGGCTATGGTAAATAATGCCGCCATGAATGTGGGTGTACAAATACCTGTTCTAGTGTCTACTTCCAATCTTTGGAGGTATATACCCAAAAATAGAATTACTAGATCATATAGTAATTCTCTGCTTAATTTTTTCAGGAGCTCCTATATAGTTTTCCATAGAGGCTGCACCATTTCACATTCCCACCAAAGTGCACCAGCTTCCAATTTCTCCTCAAGAGGAAATGTGTGGCAAAGCACTGGATCAAGGCAAGAAGAACATCCATTTAGGAAAAGGCGTCATCACAGCCTGTTCACATTTGAGAACAAAACAGTGGCCTACATACTATTATTTTTAAAAATTTCTACATATAATTTCAATAAATCCCATGGTGTGTGGGGAAATGACATATGTGTATTAAAGTTTAATTGTGACAGAGGCAGAATTCTCTACCTAAATATGGATTTAGGAATTTAAGTTTTAAAGGGGGACTGGGTGACATGCAGCCATTTCTCATGGGTCTTGGAGCTGTGTGGAGGTGTGTCTCAAGTGGGAGGTGGTGATCAAAGAAGGAAAAGCTGTCAGTGAAGGTGAGGGCTGAAGGGGTGACGGCATGTAAGAAGGAGTCACAGGGAACCCCAAACATAGGTCAACTCGAGGCAGATTCACAAGGAAAAAAAAGAAATAAAGTGCCCAGGAGGACTGAGTGAGATCTCTAAGAGAGGGCTGGAGATATTTTCATGTGTAGAGACCAGGAAATCCCATGATTTAGGGAATGGGGCAGGCTCTATTTTATCTGGTAATCCTGGTAGAACCTTGAGTCACATTTTTCAAACTGTGGGTTTTGACCCATTAGTGGCTCATGAAATTGGGTTAGTAGGTTGTGGGCAGCCTTAAATAAAGACTGGAAGGTGGGCAAAATAGAACAGAAAATATCAGGACACATGGCACTTTGTTGTGTGTGTGTGTGCATGTGTGCGTGCATGTGCACACTTGTGTATACTGTATTCCAATGCATGACATCTTTCTTACAATGGCTGTGGTTCAGAAAGTCAGAAAGCTGCTGATCTGGGGTCCGAGAGTGCTGCGTTCTCTGAGGCTTGGAGGAGCTAAGGAAAGTTCCTTTTGGTCTGAGGTCAGGAGCCACATAGGATGGAAAAGGCTGCAGGAACCACGTATCCTCTGATTGGGATGTCAAGTGGTGCTTAGGGTCTGGACCTTTTCTTATCTGTGTAGAAGTTCCTCTCGGAATGTTTGCATTGCTGGGATTTGTTTATGCACTTAGACATCTGTGAAAACAGACAACAGTAAAACTAACAAGACCATGAACATAGAATGTGCCCAACCTGGAGAGTGCCTCATTCTTCGGAATTCATGTCAATGAGAAATTATGAAACCCAATTAGAGACCCAGTGGCTTTAGTCAGGAAGGTAGGACATGGGAAGAGGCTTGGATTAATCATGGCTATAGCAGGAAGGAGCTCTGGAAGACTTCAGTGTTCCTTTTTGTGCCTAAGGTCTCCTGCTGGCCGTCATATTCGAATTTTCACTTCATTGAGAGCACGCTGGATAGACAGACTTCCTTACCTCTTGCCAGAAGAAGCCTCCCTCTGTCTTGTGGTGGTAGAAAAATAACTATATTTGGGGTGCCTGGGTGGCTCAGTCAGTTAAGCGCGTCTGCCTTTGGTTCAGGTCATGACCCCAGGGTCCTGGGATCAAACTCCACATGGGGCTCCCTGCTCAGCAGGGAGTCTGCTTCTCCCTCTGCCTCTGCCGCTCCCTCTGCTTGTGCTCTCTCTCTCTCCCTCTCTCTCTCATAAATAAATAAAATCCTGAATGAAAGAAAGAAGAAAGAAAGAAAGAAAGAAAGAAAGAAAGAAAGAAAGAAAGAAAGAAAGAAAGAAAGAAAGAAAGAAAGAAAGAAAGAAGAAAGAAAGAAAGAAAAGAAAGAAAGAAAGAGGCAGACATACATAGTTGGACTTCAAGGGAAAGAGTTCCCAGACAAAGGGGGGAGTGAGATGATGCGCAGAGACAAAATAATACATACTCACTAAAATGTGAACCAGGCTTTCAGAAGATGCTGTTCAAAGAGGACATGGTCACCTGAGCTCTGATGCTTAGTGAGCACAAACAGACAGTATTCAGGGCTGGGACATGGAAAGGGGTTGGTTTTGAGTAGCACAGAGATGACGAGTTGAAAAGTGTCTCCATATTTTTTCTCTCCTATTCACCTAATGCGTACCGAATGAGCAACCTCCACTTCATTGCCCTGGACTCCTTCCTCCTCCTCCCTACTCTTCCCAGTCAGACAATAAAATCAATGCTGTGCTGGAACTTGACCAGCACTTTATCTTTCTAGTACTCTCTTGTATTGACTTTCTGGTTATGTTTTGACACCAAAACTGTGATAGTGGCAGGGCTAGCTTTCTCCTGATATAAACTCTGATTTTTAAATTAGAGAAGTGGGGACACTGGAGCATCCTGTAATGGAGAGAACACAAACTTCACATTTAGATACAGCACTATTATTTACCGATCAGTGGCAACAAGTTCAATATTCTGCCTAATATTCTGTTAGGGGGCTAAATTATGCCCCCCCCCCCAGAATTCATATGTTGAATGAATTCTGTCTCCAGTACCTCAGAGGTGACTGAATTTGGAGATAAGTCTTTAATGAGGTGCTTATGGTTAAAGGAAGTCATATGGTGAACCCTAATCCAGTCTGACTGGAGTCCTCATAAGAAGAGATCAGGACACATGTACCCACAGGGAAGACCGTGTGAGGACACAGGGAGAAGGTGGCATCTACAAGCCTCAGAAGGAACCAGCTCTACTCCCCCCTTGATCTTGGACTTCCAGCTTCCAGAACTGTGAGGAAATAAATTTCTGTGGTTTAGGCCACCCCATTTGGGGTACTTATTACGGCAGAACTAACAGACTAATATACTCCCTCATACAATTGTAGTGAGAATTAAAATAATATCTGGGAAATAACCTAGCACTGTGCCCATCATGAAAGATGCCCATCATATAAATTTACTTCTCGTTCTTTCTTTTTATTGTCCCAGTTTCCCCTTCCCCTATATTCTCATCAGTTTGGCCGTGAGCTAGAGGCTCAAAGTGAAAGGCCTGGAATCCCCAGCAGCCCATCGATGGCAAGTCAGCCAAACCCAGCTCCCCATCTCCACCCCATCTGCATCTTCCACTCCCACCCCCGATGGTGTTGTGTTGGCAGAATTATTCTCTACACCCCCTCCGTACATCTGCTTCTACTCTAGAGGTGTCAGATATATTTCCAAAGTGAATAATCCACAGATATCTAATCTGGTTCCAGGTTTTGGGAGGAACATTTTGGCTAGGAGAAAGCCCTGTGTCTCTGCAGCCCAGATTACTACAAGGACACCAACCACCTGGAAGCGAGCCAGGACAGGGTTGCCGCAGGCCCTGCTGAACCTGAAGAGCAGGCCAGGGCTCCCCAACCTCTGGACTAGCTTTTCTAGTTGTACGCGGTTGTGTTTATTTCCTTTTTACTCTGCCTGGGCTTTCCATATCATGGTCCTAAATGTTCCTCGGCCTTGAATTAGCTGCATAGGGAGTTTAAAGAAGGGATCCTGTCTTCGTGCTGGAGATACCACTATAGATATCCCAGAAATGTGGGAATATCACACAAGCACCACCTCCACTCATGGTGGATAGCACTGTTGTCCTGGCCTCTGCCCAGCCTTGGGGTTCTAACCCCAGCGCGGCCCCTGACTCCTGGCCCCAGGGAGTCACTAAGAATCAGTAGGACAAGCCCACTTTCCTCCTGTGACTGATGGGGACGAACACCCTACCAGCTGGGAGCAATCTGGTGGCAGCCGTGGCATACGTTTGCCCCTTGCCACAGGGCACAGAGATTGAGTTTACTGAGGACAGCCTCCATTTCCCTACAGTGTAGCAGAGATGATCGCTGGATGGTCTGGCCCTGGCCCTTGGTTCTGGCCCACACTGCCTGAGATGATGTTTGTCTGAGACATTTCCTGTAGGGATGGGGGAGTCTTCCCATTTTCCACTCACTGCTTCATGGGGGCAAACATGTGAGACTGGGCACGGTGCATGGAATTTGACCTGGAAGTGAGCATGTATGCTTCCCAATGGAAATGTTTCACAGATCTGGTAGTTCTTACAGAGATGGACATTGAAAATGCTGGGAATGAGCTGACATACCTTAAAATTATTGCCAGCCTTAACACAGGTATTTATCACATGCCAAATCACAGTTTCTCAACCATGAGGGGGGTGACCTCCCACACACAACACACCTGTGCCACCAGGCAAGAGGGCGGGAGGGGGCCTGGGTCACTCAGTCTCAGGTGACAGAATACCTGCACCTGGAGGGCAGGCAGGCACGGAGCCTGGATCTCTGGAAGAGCCAAGAGGGTCTAAAAGCCCTATAGCCATGGCAAAAGAGAGCTTCTTGACTGAACACATCAATGCTTCCCTGCCCTCTTGGTTCCAGTGCAACATGGGTGCCTCCGTGGAAGCCAAAGGTCCAGGGAGATGTGGTCTCTGGCCGTGTGAGCACTTGTTTCTCCTGCTTTTCATTGCTGTAGGTGAGTGGAAAAGGTGTGTTCTTCACCTACACTAAAGGACCATATATTCTTCACCTGGTCTGTTAGCGTATCTCCATCAACTGGAGCACCACCTTCTTCAGCAGAAGTGGCCCTAATGTCTGTATCACAGAGTATGTAAGGGGTCAACATGGAAAACTCAGTTAACTGGCTGCAGAATTCCAATTTATCCCAATGAGATGTCAGAATTCCTTATGGACTGGTGTCTTCCAAAGCTCTTCCACTGGACTGCCCCTTGTCCTGTCTCGGAACTAGGTTACAGAAGGAGTTTCTAGGGTCTTCCCCAAAGCAGTCCTTTGAAGGTGTCCCTCCAAACCCCCTCCCACATTAGCCTTCCTCCTTCCTCTTCCAGAACGTGATGGGCAGGAATACTCAAGATCTCCCCATGTGACGGAACACCCAAGTCAGTTTCTCTCTTAACTCACTGAAAGCTTCAAAACCATGACACATGCCTGAGGTATTGACTCCAAGTTTACAAGGCCCCTGACTGTTAGAAATTTTTGACAGGTTTGGTTAGAGCTCTCTGTGCATAATAATGAGAACGCTGTCAGGCTAAATGCCATTCTGACATTTGAAAGAAGAATCTCATGTAATTTTTGGTTGTTTAAGGGCAAGAAGCCTGGAACTCTGTCTTGTTAAAATGACAAGGAGCAACAAGCAAGTTTTCTCTTCTCTTCTTCCTTAACAAGTAGGGACTAATAGGGAACTTGCTATATAATGAACTTACCATGTAAGAGAACTGTTTGTGTGGAAAAGAAACACTTCAGTAAGGTGCATTTCTGCTCATTGTTACCACACAGTTAATATGTGTATGAGCAGGACTTTGCCACAGGCTCCATCAGATGAGCTAATGGTCATGGTCCCTGATTTTCGGGATTGCAAAACCTAAGGAAAATATGTGGGCTAGAGCAAATTACAAGGTATGCCTTTAGGGGTGCAATCCTGTTGTATGTAGCATCACCCACAACGCATCAATAGCTTCTACATTAACATTGTAATCTCAGAGTCAAATAGAGAGGATCGATAGCAAGGAGTTAGTATCAAGGAGATAGCTATCACTGGATTAAAGCCTGCATCCAGGTATCATCCCAAACCCAGCCACTTCCCCACTCACACTCTTCCCTTGCAGACCAGGGACCAGAGTGGGCCAGGACCTCTTCCTGAAGTTCCCTGAGGCTAGGAGAGCTGTTTTTTGTTGTTGTTGTTGTTTTCCTTCAGTCCCTTAGAGTCGCATCTTTTGCTGTACAAAAGCTCCTGCTGGTTTGGGTTAATCTGAGTGATTTGGGGATTTGCTCATGACAATCGGCACTGCTGTTGGCTTCACTCCTATCTATACACCTTACAATGAGCCTACAGCTTGGGAGAATTTATACTGAAGGAACCCTTCCCCAGAATGCCCTTCTCTTGCCAACATTACTCAAAACATTGGATCTATTTAGAAAAGGAGGTCTTATTTAAGCCCACTTAACCAGCCAGGAGATCCCTGTTTTAATATGAAGTGTTTGTTTTAGATGAAGATTTTTCAGTCTTGGCAGTACTGACATTTTGGGCTGGATCATCTTTTGTTGTGGGATCTGTCCAGTGCAGGGTAGGACATTTAGCACCATCCCTGGCCTCTGCCCACTAGATGCAGGGAGCACTTATCTTCTAAGTTGTGACAATCAAAAATGTCTCCAGACATTGACAGACATTCCTGGGGTGGAAGTGGGGTTGCAAAATTGCCCTCAGTTGAGAATCACTGTTTAGATATACTATAGATTAAAATTTTTATCCTAACACCCTACCTCCCAGCAATTGCACTACTAGGTATTTATCCAAAGGATACAAACAGTGATTTGAAGGGGCACATGCACCCCAATGTTTATAGCAGCAATGTCCACAATAGCCAAAATATGGAAGGAGCCCAGATGTCCATAGACAGACGAATGGATAAAGAAGATGTGGTGTGTATATACATATGGCATATGTGTGTGTGTGTGTGTATATATATATATATATATATAATATGTAATATATATATTACATATATATGTGGTGTGTGTGTGTATATATATATAGTGGAATACTACTCAGCCATCAAAAAGAATGAAATCTTGCCATTTGCAATGATGTGGCTAAAACTGGAGTGTATTATGCTAAGTGAAATAAGTCAAAGAAAGACAAATACCATATTATTTCACTCATATGTGGAATTTAAGGAACAAAACAGCTGAAAATGGGGGAAGGGAAGGAAAAATAAAATAAAGATATAAGGAAGGTAAACCATAAGAGACTCTTAAATATAGGAAGCAAACTGAGGGTTGCTGGAGGGGAGGTGGGTGGGGGGATGGGGTAACTGGGTGATGGGCATTAAGGTGGACACTTGATGTAATGAGCACTGAGTATTATATGCAACTCATGAGTCACTAAATTCTACCCCTGAAACTAATATTACACTATATGTGAACTAACTTGAATTTAAATAAAATCTTGAAAGGAAAAAAATTTATTCTAACAATAATAATTCCACCCAGAAGGACCCACAATTAATATCATTAGTGTTATAAAATAAGCACAGAAAGTAGATGGGTTCTAAAAAAAAGTTTCAGCATTCCATACCCAAGCCTCCCATCCCCAAAACCTTTGGAGGGAACATTATTAAAATTCAGGGTAGTTCATAGGATAGCTGTGGAATGGAGGTAAATGTAATGAAAAGATGAGCCCACAGGAGCTACCGGAGCATTGGGTTACAAGTCTGGGGACCTATGTCCTTGACATAGGAGGAGTGTGACAGTGTAGCTCACCATGTTTCTTCTGCTGTGATCCATGTTGACAGTGGAGACAACCCCACTGACATACCCCAACTTTGATGGAATTGGCAATTCAACCTTCCAGTTTGAGGGCTATTTCTAGTTTGTAGTTCAAGTTCCTATTTCTTGTAACTGGTTAAGAATTACAGTGTATTTTAACAGTCTGGGTGAGAACTGCTGAAGTATATAACCTTTACTATTTCTTCTAGCTCTAAAATTCTGGAGTCACCAAAGTGTCTTATTCTGTCCAGTTTGCTGGTCAGCCAATACAAGAATGACATCCTTTATCCCTGATTTCCAATCCCATTACTAACCAGTAAGCAACTCACTCTCCAAATTTCCCCTTCATAAAATCTACTATTATAATTCATCACTCCAGCCCATGGGTAATGAATTCAATCCAGCCATTATGCTTTCCTGTCAATGAGTCATCTATTTTCTTTTGTTGTTGGTTGTTGTGAGACTACAGCATAATTTATGGGCGGATAAGTATTTGGCATCTTTCTTTGTCAAAAGATACTTTAAAGCCCCAGTGCTTCATGGGATTATCTGACCCTTTTCCCACCCTCATTTCTAGAAATTATCAGGTTTGGTATAAGTCCTTCCAGTCATCATTCCTACAGAGTGTTGGTTTGAAGTAGTGATGTCAAAACAAGATTTTCATCCTTCAGTAATTGCCTGAATAGGCTAGACTTGGTGTAGTTTATTGCTCTTGGCTGCAGTCCATCCCTTTTGTCTCTGTCTTTGGAGTGAGGTAGTTAATCTCCCTTTGCCCTAGTTTTTGAAAGAACTCACTGCATCATTTGTTGATCCATTAAAGCCATTAGACATCTATGGAGCCCCTGCTGTGTACCCAGAATTGCAAGATGCTTGGAATATAAAGATGAATAAGACTTGAGCTTTGCCCTCAAAGGATGCTTCAGTCTAGTAAAAACTATAGCTTCAATCCAATCATTGGCACACAGAATGGTAAGCAGTAGAAATAAAACAAGCTCAAGTTATATGGATGGCACAAAAGAAAATGACCTATTTTTCCTGGTGAGACAGGAGACTGCATGGAAGAAGTTTGACTTGAGCTGTGTCCCACGAGATGGGTAACAGTTCTCCATGGGGGAGAGAGAAGGGCAGATAATGAGTACAAAGGCATGGGCATTTGAAAGAACATGACAAGTTTAGGGGATTATGGGTTTGCAATTTGCGTAGGGGCGTGTGTGTGTATGTGTGTGTTTGGGCTCGCAGGTGTGTGTTGTTGGAGAACAGCTGAGGAACGATGTGGTGATCAATGAAAATGAAGTAGGCGAAGACACATCATGTGTGGGGTGATTAGGAGTTTGAATTTTTTCACAAGAGAATGGAGAACTTCTGAAGGATTTTAAACAGAGAGATTGCCGTAATCAGATTTGCTTTCTAGGAAGACATCCAAGAACCAGAGTGGAGGTGGGGCTAGAGGCAGGTGAAGGAGGGGCTGGAAGACATCTGTGGGATAGAGTCAGTAAGGGAAGTGAGGGAGAACTGAAAATCTGGAATGATATCCAGGTGTCAGGCTTCAGAACAAGTTGGATAGAGATGCCATTTGCCAAGAAGGGAAATCAGGAAAAGGAAGAGGTTTGGGGAAAAGATAGTAAGTTTGTCAGCAGCATGTTGAGTGTGAGGTGTGTGTGGAACATCCTGGGGCAAAGGTCCAGTTCTCCATCTGTGATATGAAGCCTCATGATGAAAATGTGATTAAAATTAAAGAAACACATTGAGATCCTCAGATGAAAGGTACTGTGGAAGCAGGAGGATCATTACTTGAGTGTATTTCATAAACTCTCTTCATTGCCTCATCAGTCAGTCTTTCATGGTGAAGAGCACGCTTTCCTAGTCTTGATTTTAATTGCCTCTAATGCCTGTACTAGCAAATTCTAGGCATGAGGGAAATAGTGCTGCAAATAGAAAATGTGGGACAGGCTCGTGTGGAGAGGATCTGAAGTTCCAGGGCAAACTGCCAGAATCAGAGAGGAGAAGGCTCTGTCCTTAGTCCTGTGACTTGTAGACTCAGCCCCTTCCACTGAATCACTTAGTAAACCCATGCCCTTTTTTGGTTTGTTTAATCAGACTTGGAACTCTTCTACAACATTCAAGATCTCTTCTATCCTGGCACCCACTACATCGCTGATATTGGGGATTTAATTCTGAATAAGAGTGGCGTGGTCCCTACCCTCACAGAACACATTGTCTAATAGTAAGAATTTTTAAGGTATCCCATGACCAAGACAGAGTCAAAACTGAATCAGAAAATCTCCAAGCAAATTGTTCAACTTCAGGAAACAAGTGGACACTCTCTCCAAGATAGCATTTGGAAAGCCAACCCCCATCCCATCACACACACACACATACACACACACACACACGCTCCATGAGGGCTCTGAAGAGGGGGAGCAGGCAAAATCACTCCTTCTGTTGGGATGACACACAGAATGAATCATCACTTGTGTATCATCTTCCGCATCCTGGAGATTCAAAACTGGCACCTCCATCTTCCTCAGCTAAAGTGTTTACACGGCATTATTACTATGATTATTTATGACTTGCCTTGCTGCCTTCAGGTACAAGGGCGAGGATGAACTGAGAGCTTGTTTCAGGCAAAGGCAGGCAGAATGAAATGTTAGAACCTGTACTTAATGCCCCCATGGAGCTATACAAATTCATCTTCCTGGCATACTATGGGGAAAGGAGAATGTCTACCCCAGTTACTACACTACAAGAAGTGCAGCTTGTGGAAGTAGGGAACACGGACATTCTGTTTCTACCTACTGACTATGCTCTAAGGAAGAGTTGCGCATTAGAAGCAAGAATACCACTATCCCTGTGGGCATTGTGCCTGGAACAATGCTTTACTTTCTCCCTCGTCCTAAATCCCCTTCCAATCCTTTGTTTCCTTTTAATTTCATCTTCATTACTGAGCACCTGCTGTTTCACATGGTACCATGATGGGTGCTGGAGAAATACAGATAAAACACACAATCCTCTCCCTGAAAGGACTCACCACATGTAATGGGAATGTCACTTCCCATCTTACCATCTTACCAGTTCAAGGAGTCTTGAAATGGTTTGGGGTATATCCCCTAACCATTGTGACCCCGGAACCCTCCCTATATCTGGAGAAATACAGATAAAACACACAATCCTCTCCCTGAAAGGACTCACCACATGTAATGGGAATGTCACTTCCCATCTTACCATCTTACCAGTTCAAGGAGTCTTGAAATGGTTTGGGGTATATCCCCTAACCATTGTGACCCCGGAACCCTCCCTATTGATGGGCCTGAGGGTGCCACCAGTGGAACATTGCAGCGGGGTTGTGTATGTGTGGTAAATCAGCAGAGATCAAGCAATGTTCGAAGCCTGAGCAGGAAGAGACTCTCTCGGTCAGTAGTTGGAAAATTAGTTGACTGCAGAGGGATTAATACACCCCTGTCCCTTGCAGGGAGAAGCACTATGCAGCTTCTGCCTGGGCACAAGCAATCTGAGCTGCCCACCTGGGGAAAGACTCAGGAGGAAGCCAGGAATGACTCCCCGTCCACGTTTGCCTCCCGCAGATGCTCAGCTGCACTGGTGCTTGGGGCAAGAGAACCTTTGGGAGCCATCTGTGGTCCTATTACAGGCAGCTGCCCAGAGGAGCAGCCTGGGGTCTGGGAGCTAGGCTGGGTGGGCCAGGCCATCCTGTTGGTTGGGGTGAGAGGGCATCAAGCCATTCAGGAAGTCTCCACCTTTGACTACTTTCTTTAATCTCTTGCTACCATATGTTTTCCACTAACATCTTTTCACGCTTGTCTTAATCTTATATCAAATTGAATCCAAAAAAATCCACTTTCAGAAAATATTTTGCTCTATTCTTATTTCTTGAAAACATTTTTTTGTCCATGTAAATCTTTTCTTTACCTCTTATAACTTCCTTTTAATTTCCAGCAAAATCTTCCTTCTGCCCTCCTGTTCTTTCTCAAGAAGAAAACATCATGCCCAGGAACTAGTGGGCTGTGTAATGAAACCATGCTACATACGTGCTCATGATCTACATTAGTGTTTAATTTATGACCAGATTGCCCAGCCAAACATATTCCTAGGTGGAAGTTGCTAAAGTAACTTGAAGTTGCAATGTCCACATGTCCATGCTTTCAGTAATAATTTGCTGACAGTTTCCTGCCCAAGCATTGGCCCTTCTTGTTCTGGCATTCAGGCCAGAGAATGAATGTCTACACAGATGCCACCAAGATAGGATCTGGGGGTGGACAGAAAAGCCAGCCTCCCACCTCAAGACCCTGTGCTGTCCCCATCCAGAGGCCCTTTTCTCTCCCAGAGCCATGGCCACGGCTGCTTTTGTTGCTGTTCCCACCATCGCCATTGCCAATCTGGGCCTGAGTTCTGACCTGACCACCTTACAGTGCCCTGGATGGCCCCAAGGCACACACCTGCACACCTAGCCAGGCCAAGACAAATTGCTCAGTGCCCACACTGTATCTCCTGCCCACAAGCCTGAGCCTGTTTGTGTTTGCACAGCTGCCCAATCCCAGAGTCTTGCTGGTACTCAAGTACTGTTATGCCAAAGTCATGATCCCTTCTTCAAAAACGTTCAAAACCTGTGGGGAAATAAATGTGACTAGTGCTCCAACAAAGCCCAGACCCAGCTCAACAACAGACCAGAATGATTCTGACAGAGGAAAGGGTGTGTTCTTTCCTGGGGGTAAAGAGTATCTACTTCAGTCTCTATGTATGCTTTTACAAACAATGTCTGGCACGCAATGAAAATTACAGTACACGCAACAAGGGAAGAAAACATGACCTTTGGTCAAGAGAGAAAAGAGTAAATATTATTACATCTAGGCTTATTCTGGATGTTGGACTTTAAAATAACTATGGTAACTATGTCAAAGGATCTAGCGGAAAAGATGGGTGATATGTGTGAACAGAAGGAGAATTCCAGCACAGAGATGAAAACTATAATAAAGGGCCAAATAGAAATTGCTAGATTTGAAAAATACAGCTGCACAGATGAAGAATTCAAGCTCTGGGCTTTACAACAGACTGGATGTAGCAAGACAAATGGACCGAAATGATCCAAATTGAAAAGAAAAGCAGGAAAGAGAAGCAAAGGGTCTAAGATCTGCAGAACAATACGATCTCAGATGCAAGTCACTTAAGTCACAGGAGAAGGAGATAGAATGGTGCAGAATAAATATTTGAGGAGACAGTAGATGAGGATTTCCCCCAAAACTGATGGAACATCCACTAACAGGCCCAAACTCAGTGACTCACGAGTCAAGATAAATATAAAAACAAAAAACCAAAAATCACACTCAGGCATATTGGTGGTAAAACCACTGAACACCAAAGATAAAGAGAAAATAAAAGTAGCTGGAAGGGATTGTGAGGGAGATACTTTGTATACAGAGAATGATGATATAGCCACTGACTGACTTTTCATAAAAACAATGGAGGCCAGGAGATAAAAGAGTAACACGTTTAAAGTGCTGAAAGACTTAAAATTTTATGTATAAATTATATGTGTGCATATGATATATATGTATATATGTTTATGTGTGTGTGTACATATAAATATATATAGTGTAATGTATGTATTACACACACACCACACATATTCCTTAAATTGACACCAATACTGCTCTGAACCCACCTGAACTCATGTGCCCTGATATTCGTGCACTCTTATTATCAGGATTATGAGAGGTCCTGGGGGCTTCTACAGCAACAAAAATCATCGGGCTCCTCCCCTCCATTGCCATCTTGTCTGGCCACCTCTGACATGTGCAGGGTCTCTCTGCATTGTTCTTGATGACTCCAGGGCTTCTGCTTTCTCCCTGCCACAAGGAGTGTGGGCTCCACTCCTTGCGGAGGCACGGAAATTAGGTACCAGTATCCATTCTCCCTGCAAGGATTTTGAAGGATGGGGCAGAAGGCAGGGTGCCAGTCCACCCATCACAGGACCAACGTACCATTTGCAATGGATGGCAGCAAGATCTCCCTGTCCCTTTTCCTCCCCAAAACTCCCTTGCTCCAGGCTCACCCTTCCAGTGACTAAAACTTCCACAGAAGACCTGACAAGAGGCAGGAGCTATTAAGGACCTGGCTTCCAGCTTGGAAGAGGAAAGAGAGGCTAAATACAGTGAACAAGACACATATTCATTGCAGAAAGAATCCTGCCACACATAGTGTCCTTGCAGCAGTGAAATGTGCTGGTGGAAGGTGAGAATCTATTTTAAGCATGTTGAGGCAGAGACAATGATGTGAACCCCTGGGTCAGAGGTGGCTGTGTCCTACATGTTGAGGGAAAGAGCAAATGGTGTGAAAATGACCAGTTCTTTCCACATGTGCATTTCCTCCTCTCTACAGAAAGATCTTTTAAAGAGAGACCGATGGGTCTTTTTTTGCTACTGTTTTAGTGAGAGTTCTCTAGAGAAACAGAACAACACACTTATTATTACAATAATATGCAATACAACGTAATGGAATATAATTACAATAATATACAATCATTATTTCAATAATAGAGAGAGAGAGAGAGCAAGGGAGGGGAAAATATTGTTTAAAATTGGCTCACACACTTCCAAGGACTGGCAGGCCAGCAGGCTGGAATCCATAGGACAGGCCGGCAGGCTGGAAATTGAGGTAAGATTTGATGTCGCAGTCTTGAGTGCAAAATCTTCAGGGGAAACTGGAATCTCAAGCACAGTTCTTACGTTATGGGCTGGAAGCAGAATTGCCTCTTCCTTGCAGGACCTCAGTCTCTCCTCTTAAGACTTTCAACTGATTAAATGAGGCCCACCCACGTTATGGAGGGTGATCAGCTTTTCTCAGTCAACTGATTTAAGCGTTAGGCACATCTAAAAATATACCTTCACAGCAACATATAAACTGCTGTTTGACCAAACAATTGGGTACCATGGCCAAGCCAGACTGATGCATACAAATAAACATCGTCGCTTCTTTGCAAAAGAAACAAAGAATTAAAGCCAAGCTGGATCCATGTGATAAAGTTCTAAGAGCTTAGCGTGTGAGACAAGTTTCTCATGGAGCCTAGGGTGTGTCTGTACTTACAGATATTCTTTCCAATTAAACTCATTTCACTGGACTTCAAAAACACTGGAGTCTTCTTACAACATCATGTTTACAAACAGGGGCTTTTTAGGCAGACAGACCAAATTTGAATCCTGGCTTTCCCATTTATTAGTGGGGTGCCCTCGGGCAAATGATGCGCCGCTGGGCTTCTCAGAGCCTCAGTTCATACATACGCAAAATGCGGATAATCACTGCTACCCCACAGGGGGATGTATTTAATGTGGTTAGCACAGCGCCACACTCAGAGGTAAGCACTCAATAAATAACAGCTTTTTTGTAAAATTACCAAGAGGTGTAAAATGCCTCCCTTCGTTTGATCTTCATGGAAACCACCAATGTCCCATTGGCCTTTTGATTCTAAGTTCATGATTCACATTGACCTGTCCTATTGTCTGTCTTTTTTCCCTTACGTCTCTGTGTGAGAAATGGAAGCTCCCCCTACTTGGGCCCCGGAAACTTGACCTGGCTCCATCCCATGTTCTTTACCTTATCTTTCTGCCAGAGAAATGCCCAGATCCGTAGAAAACTCCAACCCTAAGACAGCTTCAGAGAAAAGCTACTGCCAGGAAGCAGACATAGATTTGTGGTTGATTGACAGATGCCTTGCCCTCCTGGGTGGTGGTTCCTGAAACTCCATTCCTGGCCCACGGAGGTAAGGACAATTTCTGGAAAAGTGATTGCAGTAAGAAGGCATTGTTACATCAGGGGACCCATTCCTTTTATCAGAAAAGCAAATCTTTCAGATGCTTAGCTTCAAGGGTATGGGTAGTGTCAGGGTGACCCGACCTCAGGATTCTTCTGTTTGCCTGGCAGCTGGAAAATAGAAATCAAAATTTATAGTACCATCCTGCTATGAAACACCTTGCTATTGCAGAGGTTCAGTGACGCAGTACAGCTATTTCTCTCTCTAAGATGCATAAATTCTACATCACAGATGCTGTACTTGGCACAATCGCATTCAGGCTGTTCCAGAGCCCAAAGCACTACAGCATCATCCATCCTTAGCAATGTCATGGGACCTGGCTTATCGTCACCGTAGGAGGAACGTGTCTGCCAAGACAGCACACCAAAAGGGTACAGGAAATGAGAAAGGCACAGGGGACTCCCATCAGGGCTCTCTCTTTTTTTTTTTAAAGATTTTATTTATTTATTTGAGACAGAATGAGAGAGAGCACATGAGAGGGGGGAGGGTCAGAGGGAGAAGCAGACTCCCCGCCGAGCAGGGAGCCCGATGCGGGACTCGATCCAAGGACTCCAGGATCATGACCTGAGCCGCCCCCATCAGGGCTCTTGATCAGGCATTTCCCTGCTTCTCCTTTCTTTCTAATTGCTGGTAGTCATCTTTCCGGTAGACTGTGTATCTCAGTGAAATCACTCATTTGTATAGCTTCTGCGTGGATGAGTTGCACCGAGTTCTGTTCAAAATGATAGAGGGTATATACCTTTGAACACTTGTAACAGCCAGCCTATTGTTTTAAGACCCACTTCAATTGAATTTAAGATGCACATGGGTACCATTTGACAATAAACCAAGTTTTATTAAAGCGAGGCAACTGCTTTTTTGAGAGACCGACAATGAAATGTTGGCAGAAACAAATTAAACAGACAGACATATGAGATGCTGAGCAGTTGAATTAAAACAGAGATGTGATTTTAACAGACAATAATATCTCTTCTACAAGTGCCCCTTCCCCCCATATATCAGACCCTAAAAAAAGGTGTCTGAGGAATGAGGAAGGTGGTCAGGTAGCCAAAACTCTCTTTCTGATGTTATATTTAAAGTTCTCCTTAAATTTTAATCAGTATCCTTTGAATAAATCCTTTTATTTATTCACAATGAAGTGAATTGCATTTAAAAGGGGACTTAATTTTTAAAATTCCTATGGCCCAGCCCTTTAAGATTTTGGCCACTAACAGGGTACCTAGTTCTCTCTTAAAGCCAAATGCATATCCCTAGAGGTAGAAGATCTTGGACCCATGGACAGATATTAAACCCATGAAATGCGAGTGCTTCTGAAATGGAGCTTTGTATATCATTACTTCTTTTTACAAAGGAAATTGCATGCACATTACAGAAACATCAGAAAATATAGATGAGCAAATGAACCATATCAAACAGCTATAATCCCAATCATCTAGAAACAGCCACTGATAGAACCTCTTAATATATTCATTCTAAGTGTGTCCGTAGGCATAAAAACAGATGTGCACATATGTGTTTTGGATATGTGTACAAACAGGTATATGTCATATGTGTCATTCACAAGCACACAAACATGAGTACATTATGTGTCTCTCCTATGTTCATGAGAACATATACACACACTGTATTCATCTTATATATAAACATATCTACATGTCATGTATCTTCCATATACACCTAAACATACATGTGCACCAGATGTATCTTTCAGATACATACAAATGTACTCATACACATGCATCTTTTATATGCACACAAACATGCATACATCACATGGACCTCCCTGCACATGCAGACATATGTGCATTTCATGTGTCTCGTATATAAACATATAAATATATACCATTTGTTTCTTCTATATGTATGCAAACATATATGTTCACCAGATGGTTCTTTCACATGTGTGCACACATATATCACATGTGTCTTTCCCATGCACACAAACACACGTGCATATCACGTGTGATTTCCACAGACATGCAAACTATACAGGTACATGTGTCTTTGATATGCATACAAACATGTGAACTTCATATGTGTCTTTTATGCTCATATAAAGATATGTGTATCACATGTGACTTTATTGTGTGTATCTGTTGGGGGTTTTTTTTAAAGATTTTATTTATTTATTTTTGAAAGAGAGAGATAGAGAGAGGGAGAGAGGGAGACCACGAGCCGGGGGAGGGGGGCAGAGGGAGAAACAGGCTCCCCGCTGAGCAGGGATCCCAGTGCAGAATTCGATTCCCAGGACCTGGGGATCATGACCTGAGCTGAAGGCAGATGCTTAACCCACTGAGCCATCCAGGCGCCCTCTGTTGTTTTTTTTTTTTTTAATAGATGATATATATTTAAACTAGTCTACTGCATCCTGATAGTTCCACTTTGTTTTGATTTGCACTTTTATATGGTGCACATCTTTCCACACCAATAGGCCTTTTTCTGCCACTGTGTGATTTCAAATAGCTGCCTAATATCACATTGTGTGGGTACATAAAAATAAATCTAATTGCTCCCTATTATTAGGCATTTAGGTGGCTCTCTGCACTGTTTTCAATAGAACATCCTTGGGTTGGCCATAATATCAAATAGAGCTGTCTGCAAGTCAGAATTAATTTCTCACATTACCAGACTCCCCAAGCATATTTACTTGTCACTTTCATAACATGTTCCAGCCTGGAATTGGAGTCACTTGCGTGTGCTCTTACCTTCTCCTCCCATCTTTGCCTGGGAGCCGGGGTTGTGCCTGGAGGACAGGACTCCTTATTCAACCAACTTCTGCCTTCTTGAGCTGCAATTCAGTCTCATTCCGTTTAATAAACATTTGCTGAGCAGAGTCTCAAAAAATCTGTGCTGGATGGGAAAATATTTCTACAAATGGCACCCTTGCAGAAGAACCTGGGGAGCTACCACCTTCTTCATTTGTTTTAAGGGCATACAGTGCAGTGATTCTGAGCACAGGCTCTGGAGCCAGACAGGCATGGGTTCAAGGCTCGGTTCTGTGACTTACAAGATCTACGACCTCAAGCCTTTGTTTCCTTATCTGTAAAATGAGGCTAATGATGGTACCTTCCCCATGGGGTTGAGAAGCTCGTTAAAGACAACATAAATAAGACAGCCTAGTGTCTAGTGTGCAATCAATATTAACTCTCACTATTATGGTTGATTTTTGGTTCCTAAATCAAATAAATAAAAATTTTAAATTAAGTGCTAAGTTTTTAGTGGACGCCAAGTTGAATTTAACTAAATAATTTCTCAGTTAGTATGAGAGAAATAAAAAAATAAAGGAGAAGAATAGAAATTTCTCACTGGTAATAGTTTTCTGAACCTCCGCAGGGCCTATCCACCCAAAATCATCGGCTTGGCTACCGGCTGAGTGAGTCTGTCGAAGGTTTTCTCAAAGGTCAGTGGGCATGATGATAACACAATTCTTGGTGACTGCACAATGGGTTTGATCTGAGGGTCTCAGGGCCTGAATTGTTGTTACTTATGTGTGTGGCTCTGGTTTCCGCATGGAGAAATTGCACCGTCCCGAACTGTTTAAAAGTGACGAGACGCTATTGTGGACTGCTGATCTGTAGCCACACCTGAGACTCAGCATCAGGTTACTCCAGAACATGAGAGGTGTTTTGCCATGCCTGCCGGAAGCCACAGCTCTTTCTCACTATTGGTTGCTTTGACACTTTGAGCAAGAACGACTTCTATGACAGGGGGTCTTACACTCTCGTATGGATAGAAAACACATTAGGAGGGTATGGATACAGGCTTTCTTTCTTTTTTCTTTCTTTTTCTCTCTCTTTTTCCTCTTTCTTTCCTTCTTTCTTTCTTTCTTTCCTTCTTTCTTTCTTTCTTTCTTTCTTTCTTTCTTTCTTTCTTTCTTTCTTTCTTTCTTTCTTTCTTTCTTTCTTTCTTTCTTTCTTCTTTCCCCCTTCCTTTTTTTTTTTTCTTTCTGAGCAAAGCTTTATTTTGTTTCCTCCCTGGTTTAATAAAATAAAATATTTTCTTTAAATATTTACAAAGTATCTGATTCAATCAACTTTTAAACATCCAGAGTCTACAAAATACTGTCATTATATTGTCGTGAATAATAAAAGCAAATTAATACCAAGGATTTTTTGATTTTTTTAAATATAAACACTTTTAATTTTATACTTACAATAACTTTGTGAAATACTGTCTTCATTTTAGCTGTAAGTAAACAGAAGCTTATTCAAAATCACTGGTGCTTAAGGTATACACATGTTCAAGCTTATGGCTACAACTGACAATTTTCCAAAGTGGTCGTACTAATTGATTCTCCCATTAACTCTGTTAAGAGTTCTTTCTAGTTGCTTCACGTTATTTCCAGCACCTGGCCTGTCTTCTTCCTTGTAAACATTGTAGTATGCATGTGACGGTATCTAGTGGCAGAGTCACTTTTGCTTATAAGTACTTCTCGTATATCTTTTTGACCATTTGGAGATCGTCTTTGGAAGTGCTCTTTTCCCCATATTCCTATTGGGTTTTCCGTCTTTTTGTGATTGATTTAAAAATTTTATTTTTATTTATTTGTCAGAGAAAGAGAGAGCACGAGCAGGGTGAGGGGCAGAGGGAGAAGCAAACTCCCCACTGATCAAGGAGCCCAATGTGGGACTCGATCCCAGGACCCTGGCCAAGATCATGACCCGAGCCAAAGGCAGACACTTAACTGACTGAGCCACCCAGGTGTCCCTCTGTGATTTATTTAAAGAGGTCCTTGATATATTCTGAATATAAGTGTTCTCCCAGATGTAGGTGTAGCAAATAGCTTCCTCTGGTGTGTGGCTTGTCTTTTAACTTAGTGATATCTCTTGTTAAGCAAGAATTATTAATTTTAATAGAATCCAGTTTATTAGTCTTTCTGTTCTGGTTAATCTTTACCAGCTCCAAGGTCATGAAGATATTCTGCAGTTTTTTTTTCAAAAACTTTATCGTTGGGGCGCCTGGGTGGCTCAGTCGTTAAGTGTCTGCCTTCGGCTCAGGTCATGATCCCAGGGTCCTGGGATCGAGCCCCACACCGGGCTCCCTGCTCCACAGGAAGCCTGCTTCTCCCTCTCCCACTCCCCCTGCTGTGTTCCCTCTCTCTCTATCAAATAAATAAATAAAATCTTAAAAAAAAAACTTTATCATTTACCTTTCACATATTTGATTAATTCTGAAATTAAATTTTGTGGATGGTGTGAGGCAGGTGTCAGGCATAATTTTTCCATATGGATATCCAGGTGAGTCCGTACCCTCTCTCTTGCTGAACAATGTCACCTTGGTCATATCAGTGCACTGTATACGTGCAATCTGTTTCTTGATTCTCTATTTTATGGGTCTCGTTTGTCTCTTTTATGCCAATCCTACCATTTTGTCTCGCACCTCACATCTTCTGAGTTCATTTGTACTTCTTGAATATCCTTTTTAAAATTCCTTTTGGCAAGGTTTGTTAGTGGAAAACTCTTTGTTCTTATCTGAAAAAAATTTTCTCTTTATCTTAAAGAAATTCCTGCCTAGATTTACAAGGATATTTTTCCATCATCTTGAACATATTATCATTTTCTGGCTTTTTTTAGTGCTGCCAATCTAATGGCTGTCCTTCTGGGAACAGTGCCTTTCCCCTCACCTTTCAAATCTCTATTTTATATTCCGCTGTTTCAGTTCTACTTGAATTCCGAGGTGTCATTTTCTTTTTAACTTCTCTGGCCCCCAGTGTTTCCTAAGTCAGGGGATTCATGTCTTTCATCAACTCTATAAAATTCTGACATTATTTTTTTTAAGGGTTTGTTTGCTTTGGGTTTTTTTTTTAAGATTTTATTTATTTGTTCATGAGAGACAGAAAGAGAGAGGCAGAAGGAGAAGCAGACTCCCCACTGAGCAGGGAGCCTGATGCAGGACTTGATCCCAGGACCCTGGGACCATGACCTGAGCCGAAGGCAGACGCTTAACCGGCTGAGCCACCCAGGCGCCCTTGACATTATCTTTTGAGCAAGAGCTTTTATTTTCTGTCTTCAACTATGGAACTTCTCAGTCCATAGCTTAGGTTTATCTTAAGTTTTCTCTATATTTCTCCTTCTGGGTAATATATTCAGATATATAATACCAGTTAAATAATCATCTGATCAATACCTATAACTTTTTTTAAAATATCTTTTCTTAAATTTCTCAAGATATATTTGATTTTTTCCCCAAATTATCTGTCTTTTGGCCATGGTATCTTGCTCACTTCCTATTTTATGTAAATTATTTTATGATATTGGCCATTTGAAAAATATTATTTTAATAGTTTATAATATTTTACAATATATTATTTTCTATTCTATTAATACTATATTTATAATAGAGTATATTTTACCATATATTATTTGAATTCTTTCTCTCCAATATTTCTGTCATGCAAGAATGTCAGGAGACTTCTGCTGTTTGTGTCTACCGACTCTTGCTCATATTGGATTGTTTCTTTGTGCTGTTTCTTGTAACTTTGGACTGAAATGATCGTCAGTGGGCTTTATCTTTTGGGCTCTGTAGTAGGTTGGGTTGAAAGCAGATCTTCAGAATAGTGTCCTGTTTGTTTTAGAAGTTTCCCAAGAGGTATTATGGGACTTGGACCTTACGAGAGTTTTTAGATGCATATTCCCGGGCCGCACCAGACACTCCGGCCAGGAATCTGAACTCTCAGGCTATCACAGAGGTTCTGATTCAGAGGACTCACAGACCACATGCTGAGAAAGCCTGTTCCGGGAGCACTACCCAGGTTCCCCTTAACAGAGGAAGCCTCGCGTTTCTTGCTTCTATTCTTTCATCACCAGACTACACCCTGTCTGTAAATTCCACTAATAATATGATGTGAGGATACATCTGAGCTTGAAAAGCCCATGTTCCAATAAAACTGTCCTTCACAGCCTGGGAAAATTAACTGTTCTCTTCCATTGCCTCTTTTATTCAATCAGAAGCTTCAGAGCTCTGTGAGAGAGACAATTATTTTATTTAAGGTTTCAGGCAAATTTTGTTGCCAAAATGTTTTGAAAATTGAAAATTGCTCCATGAGCTCTCAGAAGCGTCGATGTGCCGCTAGATTTCCGACAACAAAAATAAGGCTTTTCATTTTCATCATTTATAGTAAGTACAGCTAATATGAAGTACTTTTAGAAGGCACTTTATTTTCTCAGAAAGAAAAAAGTTAACAAAGGCCTGCTCATGAGAATACTGAGGGGGAAAAAAAACGATGTTCCTCAACGTGCATTTAATATTAATTGCGTTTTTCAGAGAAAGACATGTATCATATGATCTCACTGATATGAGGAATTCTTAATCACAGGAATCAAACTGAGGGCTGCTGGAGTGGGGGGTGGGGTGGGAGGGATGGGGTGACTGGGTGATGGACACTGGGGAGGGTGTGTGCTCTGGTAAGTGCTGTGAATTGTGCAAGACTGTTGAATCTCAGATCTGTACCTCTGAAACAAATAATGCAATATATGTTAAGAAAAAAAAAGAAGAAGAAGGTAGCGGGAGGGGAAGAAAGAAGGGGGGAAATCGGAGGGGTAGACGAACCATGAGAGACGATGGACTCTGAAAAACAAACTGAGGGTTCTAGAGGGGAGGAGGGTGGGAGGATGGGTTAGCCTGGTGGTGGGTATTGAGGAGGGCACATTCTGCATGGAGCACTGGGTGTCATGCACAAACAATGAATCATGGAACACTTCATCTAAAACTAATGATGTAATGTATGGGGATTAACATAAGAATAAAAAAAATAAATAAATAAAAATATTAATTGCGTTTTTAAACATTGACACTATTGCTAATTAAGCATTCATTTTATTTCCCATGACTTATCCTCAGCAATTTTTCTCAGTTATTCAATTATTGCTAATTAACATGATGAAACTGATTATTACTTTGTTTTGAAACACCTATTAGTTTGTTTTGGATCAAACGGCATTAAAATTCATCTTGGTTGCCTCGTGTTACAGTGTGTTACAGGAATACCAACTGCTACGGGAGACAGGCCTTATCTTTTCCACAAGTTTTTAATAAATATAAGGTATGTTTACATACATACAGAAACATGGGACAGAAGCAGTGGCGTTTAGTGGAATGACTGTCATGCGGGAGGTAGTTCCTGTCTCTACTGTGTTCTCAGGAGGTCATCTCGGGCAAATTACTCTGACAATCTGCAACTCCGTTTTTATTACAAGCAGAGGGAGTGTGTATTTCCTTGGGAGAGAGGGCTCCAGGTAAAAATGGAGACTTGTCTAAGCTCTGCTTTGGGGCCCCTTTAACAGAGCAAGTGCAAAGGACAAAGAGTCGCTTCTCCCTCAACCACCCCAAGACTTCCACACAGTTCTGAGAGTGCAGGATACCACAGTAGAGCATCTGGAGCAACAGTGGTGGCCCCGAGGGAGGAATACAATGGCTCACAGAGCATGAAGAGCCGTAGCTCCCCTGCACCAGTGGCCCCTGACAGAGGAGCCCCACTGATGTCCAGTCCAGCACTGGGAGAGTCTGTCTGTTGCGGAGCAGCTTGGAGGGCATGGCCGCAACCAGCAAAGGACAGGACAACGTGTGAGATACATGCATGGAAATGACAATTACCTACAGGTTTGGGAGGGGTGAAGTACGAGTCAGCGCCCCCTGATCATTGACTGCCGACTACTCTACATTCACAATAAGTGTCCATAGAAGCATGGTGTCCGTATCTCCAAGTCTTCAATGACAAAACAGAATCACAAGGCATTAAATGACTCACTTGGGGATGCATGGGCATTATAGGTCCCATGATAATCCTAGAATTGTTGTCCCAAATCACATTTTTAAATGCTACCCTCTAGGCAAAATAAAGCTATCATGTAGATATTGCCACACTCCCATCAGATGGCCAAATTTTAAAAAACGAAGTATGCCCCATGTAGGAGAGGAAGTGAGGAACTGGAACCCTCATATGCTGCTGGTGGGAATGAAATATGGCACAACCACTTTGGAACACAGTGTGTCAGGTACTTAAACAGACTGCTTACCTTATGGCCGGCCATCTACTCCTGGGCATTTTCCCCAGAGGAGTGAAAACATATGTCCACACAAAGACTTATATATACACAAATGTTTATTGCAGCTTTATTCATAAGAGCCCCAACCTGAAACAACGTCAGTCAAGCCCATCAACAGTTGAGCAGGTAAACAAGTTATACATGCGATGGAACACTACTCAGCAATAAAAAGAAATGAACTACTGATACACCCTGCAATGTGCAGGAGTTCAAAATAATTATGCAGAGTGAAGAAACCAGACCTCCCACACAAAGAAAAGTACATACTATGTGATTCCATTTATATAAAACTCTAGAAATGAGGAAAGTTGGGGATGCGGGACATATTCATCATCTTGATGTAGCAATGGTCTCATTGGTACATTCATGGGTCAAAACATCAAACTGCACACGCTGAGTACGTGAAGTTTATTGTATGTGCACCAAACCTCAGGGAAACTACCAAGGATGAATAAAAAGCCCAAGCCTACTCTTAACTCTGTCCTGTAATTTTGTCAGAATGACTTAGGGATTTTTGGTCTCATGAAATACTTGTAAGACCTCCAGAGATTCCTAGGACTATTTTAATTCTCTTTCCTCTTGGGTATGGCATTGGATTGAGGCTTGAGGCTTCTTACCTCATCACCTTAAAATATTAATCATGGGTTAGAGTCCCATGAGTGAAAATCCAAGTGCATATTTAAATGCCCAGAGGACCAGGGCCAACTGATTAACAGTGCCCTTTCAAGATACAAGGTCATATTTCCAAATTCAGGGCCAGAGGGCAGTGCAAAACATATATATATATGGCTTATAAAGTGTAAATTCTCTAGAGAGCAAGCTATTCAAACAAGCTTGGGATTCAATTATTTCATTAGAACTTTGTCCTGCATCACTATTAAGGCTACCTGGACCATCAGGTGGGCTCAGGAGAAATGCAAGAGAGGGTGCTGATTACAGGACCACCTAGCCCTGAAATCTAAGTGCCTCTGTGTGAGTTCAAGCCACACAGTCAAGTTCAGGGAGGGGATGCAGAAAGCCCAGAGAATCCAGACCAGTTCTTTCAGCTACTCTGATCCTAGCAAGCCAGGGGACATGTATAGTGAGTTTGGTCTCTTCACTCTACCAGGATGAAAAAAGTTGCAAATTCCCCCAGCCCAGACAAGTGTTTCACTAAGGAGTTGACAGACAAACTGTGGCTCGGAAATCAGGAACAGATGCACCCAGCACTTGCTATGACTGTAAGATCTCTTGCCTAGAAATACAAGCTCTTGTATTCTGCTTCCTCTTTCCATGATGGTTTGGAGTAATCACTGAAGTAGGATTACATAATCACTTTCAAAAAGAGGGAAATCCAAAAGGGTGAAGCAGGGCTAATATGAGTGTGTGTGTGTATGTGTGTGTGTGTGTGTGTGTTGTGTGTGTGTTGGAAAAATTTAAAGAGGAGTTGGTCTACTGCATCTCTACAAATAAAGATTTTCTTTTCAGGATTGAAAACTTCTAATTTTTATTGTGAATACAGAGACAATGTGATTAATGTCCATCTCTGGAGTGCATGCTAAGGTATTCAGGGGTAGAGCGTCACGATGTCTGCAATCTACTGAAAAAATGGTTCAACAGGGGAAAAAAAAGCCACCAACAGCAAAACCCCATATATGGAAAGAAAAAGCAAATGTCACTAAACGTTAAAGGGTATTTAAGTATTTATTGTACACCTCTTTCAACTTTCCTTTTATGAGTTCATTTTCTTTTCAGAATCAGTTTGAAACTTGATTTTGAAACTTTTCAGAATCAATTTGGGAGGAAACCAGGCAGAATTCCATCAAAGTGTGTTTTGCTATTCAGGCTAATAGAAGTACAATTTCCCAAGTCCATTGGCAAGTTCAATTTTTTCACAAGAGGAAAGAATTTCACTGGCTCCTAGAATGATTTGATATAAAAATACATTGCTTACACAAAGTAACTACTCAGTAAATGTGAAAGGAAGTAAATGAGCAATCCAGGAAGGTGATAAGGGAGCTAAAACTATTCTGTTATAACTCATAATCACCAAGCAGGTGTTCATATTCTTAGCATCAGACACACAGAACACTGAAATGGGTCCGACAAGAATTGATCTTGTGTAACTTGTGTCTTCTGGAAAGACAGCACGGGTAGGAGATAAGTCCTGACCCTGCCACTAAGTAGATACATGAGCTTAATTGAGTTACATATTCTTTCCATGCCTTAATTTTCTCATCTTTAAAAGGGGATAATAAAAAAAACATTATCTATCCCAGGGGATTTTATAAGGCTAAAGAGGAGGAGAAAAACATAATTAAAACTGGTCTGAAAAGATTAAAGTGCTGCACAAATGTAAGATATATGTGTTAATAATCTTTATGTTCAATAATAAAGGATGCCTCCTTACATAGCACAATTTGTGGAGTTAAATTAATGTCTACATATCAGTTAGAAACATGAAATTTGCAGACATTAGCAGTTTTATTCTGGCAAATATGTTCCAAACTACTTTATCCAATTCAAGGAGCAATTAACTATCTTCACATATGCTCCCTAACTTGAAATTTCCCAACTATTATTTTGTAAGTTGATTTCCAAACAAAGCTTAATTTCTTTTAAATAAGAATATTTTTTTCACTGACAACACCAACGGGATGAATCATCAGTTTACAGGACAAGTGACCTTTGTGGCAAAGAGTTTTAAAACGGTGGAACAGCAGGGACACTGTATGACGAGGCACAGGACTCACATGGTTTTAATTTGTGGTGCTTGTGACTCATCACACCGGCCCTCCTAGCGGAGTCAGTGTCCATCTGGCTATGGAGTGATGGGCAAAGCGATGGATGCAGGTTATTGTCCTGGTTCTGCCACCAACCGCTTTTGTGACCTTGGGAAAGCTGCTCCCCCCTCTCCGATGCCTTGTCAATGAAATGAGGTTCTAAACAGCTGACTTTTCAGATCCTTCCGGCCCTAACAGTCTGTGAGTCTATGAACTGACTGGTGAAAATTATGTTAAATGTTTCACATGAGTGCCTTTCTTTCGGGTTTCAAGATGTTTAGGTGGCTCTGGGACACAGAGCAAGGGCAGGTGGGTGGCAATTGCAGAATTGCAGATTTTGGCCGAATACAAATCACAGTGGTGGAAAGATTAAATCTGTTTAAAAGTAGACTGCGATAGGGAGATGGCAAGTCCAAAAGATGTTGTAAGCTGCACCTCCTACGCTCCAGACACACAGGTACAGCAGACAAAGTGAAACCAAGGAAGTTACAAGGACACAGCAGTCCTCAAAATCAAGAAGACATTTCCCCTGACCAGAAACAACAAAAACAGAACCAGTTAGTGGGGCCATAGTGCCGGCCTACTGGGCTCTGAACCCCAAAGCAGGTGAAGGTTGTCGGGAGCTCCCTTCAGGCAGCATAACACTGATCAGAATGCTTCGTTCAAGGAATGGGAATGGAGCCAGGCATACTACGGACAATGGAAGGCTGAGCAGAGTCTTCCCGTGAAGAAGGCTAACAGGCTGCCTCCACCTGGTATAGGGCTACACAGAGCTGCCCCCCAGGAAGGGCAGAAGCAGCTTGACGCCAGAACTGAGTCCAAGATGCTTGCTGGTTCCATGACACCACTGTTCCTCCCTCTCCAATATCCCATGCCCTGGGAGCCGGGGGAAGGGGACAAGATGGGGTAACCACCCCTACTGCCCAACCCTGTCAGATGAGTGAGCACAGAGAGAGAAAACAAGCAGACAAAACACTCTACCCAAGAAAAAGGGCCAGAACCAACGTCCGCCCTGACTTCTAACTGGTCTTCATCCCACCCTTGCCCCAACCAGACTATCTTTAACAAATCATCAGAGGGATGCTGGTAAAATGGAAGTCAGGTTAGGTGACTCTCTGCTGAGTCTTCTCTGGCTCCTCATCCCTGTCAGAGTAAAATCACAGGTTCTGCCTTGGACTCTAAGTGTCACATGATATGGTGTCCTGGCACTTCTCACTGCTGCTTGCTCTCGCCTACCTCCTCCTCCCCCTTACTCCCCGCTCTGCTGCCCACACCTCCTTGCCTTTTCTCCCACACATCAGGCATGTCTTCATCTCGGGGTCTCATCCCCGAATCTGCTCAAATGTCACTTCTCAGGGAAGCCTCCACTGACCAGCCCCATGTAAAGCAAGGCCACTCTTATCCCTTGCAATCCCCCTCACATATTGCATACACTTTCAAACACTTGGTTATTAAAAGCGTGCTTTTAGCATCCCCTGGGAGCTTGTTAGAGATGCAGAACCTCAGGCCCCAGCCCAGACCACGGAATCAGAGTCTGCATTTAATAAGGTCCCAGGAGAGCTATAGACACATTAGAGTTTGAGAAGCACTATTCTAAAAGCCAACATAATTTATTTCTTTATTATATTTACTGTTCATGGCCTTAAATCCCTGTGCTAGAATGTTAATTCCACGAGCTTGGGGTTTGGGTCTGTTTTATTCATGATGAGTCCCAGAGGCTAAAACAGTGCCTGGCACAAATACTGAATGAGTGGATGTTCTCCAATGAATATCTATAAAAGGATTTCTTTCAACATTACCTCTACGAGCCAGAGATTAAATTAATAGTCTTAGATCTAAGTCTGGTGGAGAACAGTATAAAATTAAGATAATTTTTTCACTTCAGGGCATTAAAAAATTCTTCAGGTTACAGAAGAATACATTCAAAGAATGTATGGGGAAAACTAATGCATCGCCCTCTAGGACTACAAAATAGAAAGAAGAAAAAGAGGCTGAAGAAACAAAAAGAAAGAGCCTGTGGATGTCTCTCCTCCCCTTTCCCTCTGACATGTCCCCGCGTGTACAGAGCGGCTTCAGCCCTACATTGGACGGAGCCAGGCAGCAGGGTGGCCCCGGACCTGGGCATCAGCATCTCTGAGCCCTCACCTGAGATTTGACGCTCACTGGCCAGGTACGCCGTGTAACCACTCAGCCTCAAAGTCTCCATCTGGAAAATGAAAGAGTGGAACCATAGAATTCCTTAGGTCCCCTCTGGTTCTGTGTTCTCTAAATCCAGCCTGTGGGGCCATCTCAGACCTTCACACCCATTTCTAGGAAAAGAAGCCCTGGTGGTTACCACTTCTTTGCCTTTCCTCATCTGCGGTGCTGATTCTGCCCTCCACCTACGTTACACTTCAAGACATGTGACTGGAACCTTCCTGTGCGTAAACCCTACAGGTGTCCACTGAGGGACTGTGTGTGCAGGTGCATGTGTGTATGGGGGAGGGGGATTGACCCCATAGTTGGTGCTGACCCCGGGCCCGCCTCAGGCCTGATGACTTTCCCCGACACACGTACATTTGCTGTTGTGGCCCGTGGGCTCTCTTTCCGGTGAGCACACTCCAGCCAGAAGTTGAGCCAGAGATAGTGGGCAGACAACCACAGTGGCTTCCCCTTCACCTCACGCACAGTCTTGATTTGGTAATAACATCTCCCATCCCTCCTTAAACTTTGGGGCCTCACTGGAAACTCCGTAAGTTAGAAGGTTTCGTAGACAGAAGCCCCAGCGTCCTAGTGAACTATCTTGCGCAGGAGACCAGAAGCAAGGAATGTTGGGTGTCTACTGTTGTCAAAAACCAGCCTCCAGGCTTCTGTGCCAGACTCAGAATCACTGGCCGGTTGGCCCAGCCCATCATGTCATAGATGTGGACTCTTAGCCCTGAGAGAGATGAAACAACATGTCCCAGGGTCCCCCAGCTAAAACTGAAAGCCGCATCTCTCATCTGTCAGCCAAAGGAAAAGGCAAATTAATTTTTGTAGTCATTTAGTTGACCATTAATTCACCTGAAGCCAGTGATTTTCACAGAGACACACAGATGTTAGAAGGAAAAAAATCACTAATAATGTGAGAAAAGGGGCTTTCTGGTAACTAAAGCTTTTTACCAGCCAAATCTATGCTTTTTATTATTCTAATCTCAGTGAATGAATGAATGAATTAGAGAAAAGAAATAGATATTACACCATCAACTTTAAGAGTTATACTTTTTATTAACAGAAATAAAATTGAGGAAACAAAACAAAATAATAAATATAATTATAAGTTGTAAATTTTCCTAAAGCTCTTTTATTTATTTATTTGAGAGAGAGAGAGAGAAAGAGAGAGAGCATGTAGGCATGCACAAACAGTGGAGGGGCAGAGGGAGAGAGAGAATCTTCTTTTTATTTATTTATTTATTTATTTTTTATTCTTATGAAAATCCCCATACATTACATCATTAGTTTTAGATGAAGTGTTCCATGATTCATTGTTTGTGCATAACACCCAGTGCTCCATGCCGAATGTGCCCTCCTCAATACCCACCACCAGGCTAACCCATCCTCCCACCCTCCTCCCCTCTAGAACCCTCAGTTTGTTTTTCAGAGTCCATCGTCTCTCATGGTTCGTCTACCCCTCCAATTTCCCCCCCTTCATTCTTCCCCTCCCGCTACCTTCTTCTTCTTCTTTTTTTTTTTTTCTTAACATATATTGCATTATTTGTTTCAGAGGTACAGATCTGAGATTCAACAGTCTTGCACAATTCACAGCGCTTACCAGAGCACATACCTTCCCCAGTGTCTATCACCCAGTCACCCCATCCCTCCCACCCCACCCCCCACTCCAGCAACCCTCAGTTTGTTTCCTACAATTAAGAATTCCTCATATCAGTGAGATCATATGATACATGTCTTTCTCTGTTTGACTTATTTCACTCAACATAATACCCTCCAGTTCCATCCACGTCGTTGCAAATGGCAAGAGGAGAGAGAGAATCTTAAGCAGGCTCCACACCCAGCGCAGAGCCTGATGCAGGGCTTGATCTCAAAACCCTGAGATCATGATCTGAGCCAAAAATCAAAAGTCAGACACTTAATGGACTAAACCACCCAAGCGCCCCTAAATTATAAATTTTCTGTAAGAGGTCTGATTCGGTCTAGAGCATAATTTTACCAACCTCCCTCGTGTTGACAAAAATTTAGAAAATTTAGAAAAATTCATTTTGATAGATGAGAAAGTACTCTGATGTCAGAGAAAAACCAAAATTCAGAACCACAATAAATGGACTGATTTTTCTGGCATGTCAAACTCATACACAGTCCTTCCAGGCTAGAGGGAGATGATCAAAATGATGAGATTATCTTTGAGGGTCGTTTCCAGGGGGTCATTCATATCAGAGCCAGTGTTTCCGAAAAACCTGTTAAATACAATATTCGACCTCTGGTATAAGTCAGGACTTGTTGGCACCTGAATTTCTTTTTCTTTTGTTTGTGCTATCATACCACACAAACACAATCAAAAAGGTTTACAATGAGTAGTCATCACCAGTCTTTTGCTTCATGAATAGGAAAGCAAAAGTGACTATTTAATAGAGCAAAAGAAGTTAGTAAAAATATATTTGCATACACAAAGCTCTATGACTTCCAAGTGCCTGGCAATGTTATTTTCAATAAAGCCAAGATCATTCCTTTTTTATTTCACCACCTTGTTCATTAGCATGGGAAAACCTTTTAGTGGCAAAAGCTCATTTTCTTTTATGTACTTTGCTGTGCTCTGTCTTTGAACAAACACAGTAACTTAATTTTAACACATGGGTAGAAAGAGTGTGAATCTATATCCTTTTTTATTCTGAGAGACAAATAGGACAGGGACTTCTAAAACTAAACCTGGAAACATTTCTATAGCGACAGAATCAAGGCCCTCTATAATATCTGTTACAATTTTTTTAAAGACAATGCTACAAGTTTGTTGCTCCAGGCCAAGAGAGTTGTCACCGTTTTGTTTGTTTTGGTTTTGCAAACAAGCCCCCCGCAAGATTCAGTACATAACCACATCATTGAGGATGGCTTCTAATCTTTGCCTTAACTTGCTTTGTGATTAATAATTTGAAAATGATACATTTTAAAATACCTATATTTTCTAGTTCTGTCTGCTGAAATGTTCTGGAAATAATGTCCAGCCTAGTAGCAATGGCGCCCAGATTATGGTCTTGAAGTACTATTCTCCACAAAACAAACAATATGAAAATTCACAGGGCTCCTTGGAGAAATGGATGACTCTAGGTCTGCAGTGGAGAATGTAGACAATGAGCCTCGACTATCTTGTTCCCTCAGATAGTTAGTGATGTAGGAAAGACGATTGGTTCAAAAAGGTGGTTTTTATTAAAGCATGGGGACAGGACCCATGGGCAGAAAGAACTGCGCTGGGGTCATAAGGAGTGGTCCATTATATACTTTCAAGTTGGGAGGGGGTTTGGGATAGAGAAAGTCTCTAAAGAATTTTGGAAGCAAGGTTTCCCTTGAGGGGGCTAGTCATTGTTGGGAAAAGTTCATTTATTACTTCTAATAAAACCATAGTCATGAAACCCTTCAGATGTATATCAGTGAGCCATATGCTTGATGGATGATTGCCAACATGTATCTGGGGGTGTTAGAGATAAAGGAAATTTCTAAAGGAATTTTTATGTGTTAAAGTATACTCACAGGGTCCTGGGAGTTGGGCTAAGATTGGCTTTTGCCCTTAGCAAAGTATTAACATGGAGGCAGTTGAGTTCCTAGAAGAATGTCACTCTGCCTGTTTTAAGGACTTATCAGTGGGCCCTAGGTTGTAAGGAAATTTAATAATTTCTCTTCTGCCTTTGTTTCCCACATCAGCTAGGACATTGTTAAAGGCCACTAGGATTTATGAACCAACCTGAAGAGCCTCCCATTGGCAGAAGAAGACGGGACAGTTGGAATATCAATAGGTCAAAGGTATCAAAACACATACAGTTTAATTACATCCTGAGTTCATAATTGTTAAAAACAAACAAAAACTAACCACTACTGGGAGATGCTTAAACCAACTTGTTTTGTTTTGTTTTTTTTTAATGGATACATAAAGAAAAAGAATCTAACATTTATTCACTTTTTTATACAAACTGTACTATCAATAAACAAATAGATGAGGAGAAGTTTTTCTTTACAGAAGTGTTCTAGTAATAAGTGAAGAAGGCATGATAGAGTGGCACTATTTTGCAACTTGTAACAAACTAATGGATGCCTGCATTGAGCTTCAACAACCACTGCTGTGGGAGAGAAAGAATAATAAGGTATTTCTTGATGGAACAACTCACCACTGCCTAGGAAATAATCACCCTACCCCCACCTTCTGCTAAAAAAGGAACCTGACTGATCAATTGAGAGGAAATACAGAGGACTGAGCAACATGTTCATCCACACCATGAGGATGCCATCAGCAAACTAGTCTGGGGAAACCATAAGACAGCAACCCAGTTTCCACCACACATAAAATATAAGAGGAGCCTTTAGACTGGCAGAGACGAAAGATACATGATGAGGAATCGCAGACATGGATCTCATGTAGATCTTGATTAAAGCAAATAAACCATAAAAGGGAAATAAATTGTGACATTTATGAGTCAATTGGAAATTTGAATGTGACTGAATATTTTATTTTTTGAGGAACTATTTTTGATTGTTTAAAGGTATGATAATGGTATTGCAATTATGTGGGGAGAAAAGAATCTTACTATTTTTTTAAGATTTTATTTATTTATTTTAGAGAGAGAGAGTGAGAGCGGGGAGTAGCAGAGAGGGAGGGAGAGGGAGAAAGAATCCAAAGCAGACCCCACACTGAGCACCGAGCCCAATTTGGGGCTCAATCCCATGATGGTGAGATCATGACCTGAGCCAAAACCAAGAGTCGGACACTTAACCCACTGAGCCACCCAGGTGCCCCAGAATCTTACTCTTTTAGAGATACATATTGAAACATTTAGAGATTAGTGATGAGGTTTCTAGGATTTGCTTCAAATTAGTATAGGAGGGGGTGTGTAGGGATGCTAAAAATGAAACAGTATTGCTTATGAGGTAGTCATTAATAAAGCTAGTGAGTTCATGAGAATTAATTCTCCTATCCTGTATTGTACTTCTTTGGTAACATAATGAAAAGTTTAAAAGACAACTATATGTGAATAGTAAAATCAAAAGGAAGAATATCTAAGATTATTCAAATAACAGTTGAATCAGTACATATCTTTCTTCCTTTATCCAGAGGCTCGGGATATGAAGGATCCCTCTACACCACCCCTCCCCTCCAAAACAGGGATAAGGATTTCAAGTCTTGAATGAAATTGTGATGAATGTTTTATTACTCTTGCACTGAATTCAAAATTCTACACTATTTCTACCAACTGCCCCCTTTTGTGCTAAAGGCTTTCCAAAGTATAATCAAAGCAATTCAGTACAATTATAATCCTTTAAATGGTCATGGGACTTTCCAGTTTAATAAAAACTTTCATAGACATTTATTAAATTCTTACCAAAACATAGAATAGATCAGCTAAACATTATTAATACCATTTTTATAGATGGGGTAAAAAGACAATAACCAAAATTGCACAGCTGTTATTTAGCAGAAAAAGTAGAATCCATGTTCTTTTCTTTCTGCTTAATATTTTTTCCCTACATAATGATGTTTCTTAGAAGAGCAAGGTAAATTTAGTTTAAATGACACATCAAGATAAAAGCACATTTTGTTATTTTTGCTATCTTACAAAATCAAGAAATAAGATTAATATGATATGTGATAAGATTTAAATTCAAGACTTAAATTAGTTTACATTTAATTTTTTTCTAAAATAGTGGCTCGCAGTTTTTCCATAAATTTTAAATGTTCTTGAAGTTTTTAAAACAAAAAATTGACTCTCTAAGATAAGAGAGACAAACTTTCCCCTGACAAATCATATGGTGATTTGCTAATATATACATTAAGAGAAAAAAATGTATTTAATTCAGTTATAACCCCCAAATGCTTGGATTTATTACCTTATCTTTTCCCAACTTTACATATATTATCCCTGATAAATTTTATATTTGGAAGATCCTGCAACCATAAAGAAGATGCCTACTACCAATGTTATGATTAAGCATTGTCCTAAATGTCTTAAGCAATGCCTAAAGGTAGGAAAAGCAAATGAGAAGCTAATGCTGGAGGAGAAAAGGTAAATGCAGCATTATATTCAGATGACATGAGTAAATGCTGGATAACCTAAGGGAATCAACTTAGAAACTATCTGAACTTACAAAGGACTTCAATGTTTCTCTTATGGACCAGCAATAACCAGTTATAAAATATATGAGAGAAAGTACATTCAAAGTACCAACCAAAATATTAAATGTGAAGAAAACTGCAGGAATTAACTTAGAGATTTAAAAACTAAAGACTTGAATAAATGGAGGGGTAAAATATTTCTAGAAACAAAGACTGCAAATATATCAACTCTTCCAAGTAAATCTATAGTTTTAATTCTAGTAAAAAATCTCAAAATTTTAAAGGTTTTTTTTTTTTTGCTTGTTTTTATCTTTGCTTTTTGTTTTTTATGATGAGAAGAAGAGTGATTTGGAGAAAATTAACTAAATCACTTGTAAAGTTCATCTTGAAAGTTAAATGCGCTGTAACTGCTAAGCGTTTTGTTTGTTTGTTTGAAAGGCAATGAGATTACAGTCTTGAATTATGTGTTTGTAATAATGAAAATAGCCTGGTCTTGAAATGAAGCAGTGCCAGAATCAGACCTAAATATAGGTGAATAATACATGAAATTGACAACATCTTAGTAGGGTGGAAACAAATGGTCAACCCATTGGGAAAAAATTAAGTTAGATTCTTTCCTCATACATTAAAATAAATCTCAGATGGACTAATAAATGTAAAATTAGTAAGCTTCAAAGCAACTGTCCCTGTCATAAGCCACAGAGATAAGATTAACACATTAGCTACACAAAATTCTCAAAGTCATATATGCCAATTATCCCCCTCCACCTTAAATATAATCATGACACAAAATACAAACTCACTTTTGGCTACAAGTAACAGTTCCTGGGCAACCAGTGGTTTAAGTAGTAAAGATATCTCAGTATCTCACAGAACAAAAAGTTGGGGGAATGTGGTCCCAAGTTTGGTATAGTCATTCACTGATATCGTCAGTGACCTATTCTCTTTCCATTTGTGCCTCCATCATCCTTTTTAAGATTCTTTTTTTTTTTAAAGATTTTATTTATTTATTTGAGACAGAGAGAATGAGAGAGAGAGAGCACATGAGGGGGGTGGTCAGAGGGAGAAGCAGGCTCCCTGTCGAGCAGGGAGCCCGATGCGGGACTCGATCCAGGGACTCCAGGATCATGACCTGAGCCGAAGGCAGTCGCTTAACCAACTGAGCCACCCAGGCACCCTCCATCATCCTTTAAGAGCGGGCTTTTCATGCTGCTAGTGGTCATCTCATTTTGCAGAATGGCTGCCAGAGCTCTAACCATTAAATCCACATTCAAGGCAAGAACAAATGGGAAGGAGCACCACGAGCCATAACTGGAGTTTTTTTCATCATTGTTGTTGTTTTGTTTGCTTGCTTGTTTTTATAAGAAGCAAAAAGAGTCTAAGAACTCCTCTGCCTGACCTCTGCTTATGTCTTAGTGTCTAGATGTGTGCCACAGGCCATTCCCAGATACAAGGAAAACCAGGATTTCTCTTTACAGTCTCCAGAGATGGAGAAAGGGGTTGGCAGTGTGTGACTGAATTACCCAAAATTCATAGAAAGATGACAAAGTAGCCATATATAGGTAACAAAAAGATGTATTTGCACTCTGGAAAGAGTTTTTACAAATCAATAAAAGAAAATGGGAAATTAAAGAGTCTAAGGATTTTAAAAAGCAATTTATTGGAAGGAAAAAAACTAAGTAATGATTAAACAGATGAAAAATTATCTATCTCATCAGTAAGCTAAGAAATATCGGCTTGGAAAATATTAAATAGAGTTATGATCAGTTTGTGAGAAAGCTACTGTTTGTGGGAAAGTTACTCTACAATCTAGTTCCTTCATGCCTCCTTCCAGTCGATTTTCTCCCTCTAGGCAACCACTCTTATGATTTCTAGCATATATTACTTTTGTAATTTAAAAACTGCTTAAAACTTAAATATAAGAAAATCCTCAAAGGAGCACTCTGCAATGAACACAAGAAAATTATCACAAACTTAAGCTTAAGCAAATTGGCCATGAAAAATACTGTTATTGTGGAATGAGAGACTTTTAAAAATGAGATATTTGTTATATTTTAAAAACATTTGCAAACTCTCATTATTCTGCATCAAACCCAGTTTCTTTTTGTTCTCTCATGATTAAATATGTTTTGCACACAATATTAAATATGAATATAACACTTAGAAATAACATTCCAAGAAGGAGAAGATTTAAAACCAGCCATTCATCTGGAAAAGTTAATTTCCTTCTCCTTATTGAGGTTGGCTCTTTTGGGGGGCCAAATTGGGAAGGCTCATTAGTACCACCATGTTCATACTGAATACAATCAGCAAAAATACTCAAGGTTTCTGCCCCCTCACCTCTCCAGGGATCTCACAGTCCAGTTGAGAAGACAAAACTTTAAAAAACTAGTTCAGAGCACAGTTATTAAAGGCCAAATTGTAAGGACCATATGAAGAAGGAAACCTGTGATCCCTAACTTGCCCATCGGTTTTAGGTATCACAGGAGTGTGTGGCTGTAAACGTGCTCTGGAAAACACCTGCTATGATCTAGATGATTAATTGTGGTTCTCATGAGAAAGCTGGAGAAGTTATGGAGCTCAGGTCATCAAATGCCACCTGCTAAGTCTTGAACCTATCACCCATCTGTGATGACCTAGGTGCTGTGAAGGATCCACAGTTTTGGGAGGGAAGGGGGTGTGGGACTAGACAAGGAACACGAGACCAACTATAGTAATACCCTCTCATAGAAGACCAAAGTGGTCAGGTTGAGGGAAAAAGTAGGTCAAGGAGGGGGCAGCCGGACCCAAGGCCCTATATCAATTTGTGCAGGCTGCCATAACCAAGTACCACAGGCTGGTGGCTTAAACAACAGAATTATTTTTCTCATGGTTCTGGAGGCTGGATGTCTCAGATCAAGGTATCAGCAGGGCTGGTTTCTCCTGAGGCCCCTCTCCTTGACTTGCAGATAGCTGCCTTCTGACTGTGTCCATACGTGGCCTTTGGTGGGGAGGGGGTGTGAGGGGACATCTGATGCCTCTTTCTCTTCTTATAAGGGCACCTGCTCTACAGGATTAGAGTCCCACCCTAACAGCCTCATCTAACCCCAACTGCCTCCTTAAAGGCCCTATCTCCCAATACAGTCACATAGCAGATTAGGGCTCCAACATATGAATTGGAGGGCAGGAAATAATTCAGTCCATAACAAGCCCCAAGGTGAGAATCCGTGTCTTACATCAAAAGGAAATGAACAGTCAGTTCTGAAGGAGCTGGGGACCTGTATTCCAGCACGGTGAGTGATAAGGATGGGTAAGAGTGCAGCTTGAACAAATCAAGCTTTGAGCTCACTGCTGCAGGGGACCCACCAGCAACATGGTGCTCCTGTCAAGGGCCTCGCCTCAGCCGGTGTTTGGGCTGGTGGGGCCTTTGCTACCTCAGAGAAGGCAGGCACAAAGCCCACCTCCCACCACCGATCTTCACATCCTGGCAGTGTCCTCCCAGGGCTGAGGAGCCCAGCAAACTGGGGCCATGTCCACCCCGAGGACAACTTCAGATCTGAGTGGCTTTTAATCCTTTGAAGCATCTTCACCCAGTCAATTCCTGCTTGTGTAAACAGGGAAGGCCTGGTACTGCTCAATCAGAATTTCTCCTGGTTTCAGGGGAACACCCTGTTGTATCCATATGGCTTAGTGTTGTACCTGCGCCTCAAATTTCTTTTCTCCTGAACTTCCTTGTTATAGCCTGGTTACAACTGGTAATGGAGGGACTTTCTATCTCCTTTCTGGATTCTTCCCAGAGAGAGATCTCTAACTGGCCCCATCCAACTCTCAAATATCCAGGCACACATTTAGGACCTCTAAAAGCCCACCTAATCTTTACGTTTTGACTCAGTGAAAACCCATGGGAAAACAACATTTCTGTCCCAAAGAGCCTGTATGTCCTGCTACAGTGGTGATTTTGCAACATGGCTCCCTTTAAAGCCAGCCCAGGAGAAAGCAAACTGCCTGGTTTGCCTCCTCATCAGCTCAGACGCCCACCCACTTGGGACTGCTGCTCAACCATTCACATGGCCCCATGTTCCCTGGGTATCCTGCCTCAAGACAGGAAACATGACTAAACCTTGATCCTGGGAGCACTTGCGTGTTGGAGAGCAAGAGCCCTCTTAGAGACAGCACAGACTTCTTGGCTAAGAAGATTCATACTCTGAGGGAGAGTCGGGCCCCCAAAGCTCACCAGTCCTTCTAAGGATTTGGTCCACCCATGTGGCTGGTCTGGTTGACCTTGGGAAGTAAGATCTGGGAAGTCAGAATCTGGCCAAGCAGTAGATTGGATGGTCAGATTTGACCGGTGTTGAGTGGGGTTTATAGAGCCCAAGAAGAAGATGGGACTGGGGCCCGTGAGCCACCTATGAGAGTGGATGGCCCATGGCCACCTCTCCTTCCCTAGTCTAAGAAAATGGCTTATTTCTAATGAAATCAGAAGACATATATTGACATCTGACTGTGTACCAAGCATGATGCTGGGCTTATTTCCATTTTTGTAGTGTAAAAATACGAATACATATTTTGCAAGGCTGCTGTGAAATATATATCTATGTTATGTATATCCTAAGATAGATATGAGGCTCAAGAGCCCCATTTCTTTTTATTGCCCACTTTATTTCTCTTTTTCCTCTCTAATGCCATCATCTTGTAATACAACGAACCCTTGAGTCCTTTCCACCCCCCAGACTGTCATTTATATACACCCAGTTCTGACACCACTTCTACCTTATCCCTGTCACTAAGGCCAAATAAGAAAGAAATCTACCAAGAAGCTTTTGTTCACTTCTCAGATCTATATCTGTGCACTTGCTTTTTCTGATACCTCCTAACTGCTTTCACACTTCCAGAAGCAATTTGAATCTGTCTGAGACTTTCCCCAGCCCGATCCTTTTAGGGCAAGTGGGACAAGATGGTTCCTCTTTGCTCCACCCCCACCAAGCACCCAGGCCTTTCCCTGGAAAGTACCGGCTACGGGGTGGTGTCCAGCAGCCATGGGCCTTCACTCCAGAGCTGGATTTAGGAATTTTCACTATGCCGATTTCTTCCAACTAAGCTGTTTCATTACAAGCATTAATGTCATTTTATTCGCTGTAAACATGATCTAGTTAAGACCACAGACCAAGATGTCATAATAAAAATTACATGAAGCGTGTTTTATTTTAAAGAAAGTCAAAATATAAAAAGCTGAATTTATGGGGCGCCTGGGTGGCTCAGTCATTAAGCGTCTGCCTTCGGCTCAGGTCATGATCCCAGGGTCCTGGGATCGAGACCCGCATCAGGCTCCCTGCTCGGCGGGAAGCCCGCTTCTCCCTCTCCCACTCACCCTGCTTGTGTTCCCTCTCTCGCTGTAGGTCACTCTGTCAAATAAATAAATGAAATCTTTAAAAAAAACAAGCTGAATTTATAATAATGCCCCATGAAGCAATTTCTTGTATCAGCAAGGATTCTTCACCACAGGATTCCCTCCATCAGTAGCTTTAAGTCCATAAGGGGTACTGAGAGAGAGAGATCTTATTTAGTACAGTGGTTTTTTTAAACTGAGTTCCACGGGGCCATGGGGGTGTTCTGCAGAGATGCCTCAGTGGCCACTGTACTGAATTTTCAACCCCTACTTCAAAAAAAGCAGCTCAAGCAAAACAAAAACAAAACACATCACTCTGTCTGTTCTCTGTACCAGGCTTCCATGTATAAGGTCTGGTTTGAAGACAAGATTATATGACTAAAATGTTTTTAAAAAACCATGAACCTAATCTAATGTCATTCATTATACAGATGAGGAAACCAAAGAACAGAGAAATAGAGAGTCTTGCTTAGGAGTCAGAAGGTGAATTTGCATATTCTAATCCTGTCCAGTGAGTGTTCACCAGTATTCCATGCTGCTTTTCTGAAAGGTGAGGAGCAACAGGAAGAGAAGGAAATTAACCAAATGCATAATTTTTAAAACACCAGTAGCTATCTGAATAACACTCAGAATTGAAGAGAGAGAATCACTCAAAATACAAAACAATTCCACTAACCTGTTTGGCAATGGCAACCCAAAGTTCTGAAAAGTCCAGAGGGATTATTTTTAAGAGATGCATTTAATACTTGTGAATACATACAATTAAGTACCGAGGTTCTTATAATATGTTTTAATTAATTGACAAGAACACTTTAAAATTCAGATCAATCATTTGTAAAGAGGAACTTCAAAGATGCTTGAAGTAATTTTTTTCTCTTAAATATTTCAACCAGTGTGTTTATATTGTGTTTATATACCTGGTTTGCTTAACAAACCACTTTGACATTTAATGGTAAAAAATAAAATGTCAAATCATCTTCTGGCCAAATTATCAGAAATTTAGTATTAGTGGAAATTTTACTCTATGCACACCTACCAAGGGGTGGGGGCACTGCAAGGCCAACAATTTATTTTTTAGTGGGGCCTTTACGTATATCGACCATTTGAGTCACTCACTATCAGCTCATTAACATCATTTGCCTGCCCAGTTTCATGAGATCCCATGAAAGAAGTTTCGTATAGGGCAGCCAGAATGAACTGCTTGCCAGGTAACCCTCCTGGATGATCCTATGTGCAAGTCCCAGAACTCAGGGACATCTAGTCAGCCCCATGCAGATGATGGAACACAGTGGGTTGGACATTGTCCCAAAAGGAAGAAATGAGGACTGGGGCCCACACAGTCTCCAACCAGGTTCAGGGTGCCCACCCTACAACACTGTCATTTCCAGACACCACGGACAGGACCAGCTTGCCTGGATCAAAGGGTAGTGCTGACTTTGTAAGTCAAAACAGTAAAAGCAAGGCATGTATAAGAACTCTTCATACTCACAACTTTTCAGGAATATCTCTCTGGGCAGTAATTAAACTGGGAATTGAAAATCAAAAGAGAAAGGACTTCCATTACTGTCAAACCTGCATTTTGAATATCTTTGATGCGAACAACGTGCATTTCCTGTTTCATGCATCACTGTAATGTTTCTAAAGAACTCCCTATACGATTCCACCGACTACAATTCTTCTAAGGGAATGTGAGGCATCAACTGGCTTTTTTCAGTCACCCCAGGAATTTTTTAAAGCATATCTTTCAAGTTAGGCACAGCAGGGAGTCAAGCTATGGGGATCCATTTTTCCATCTGTGGTGACATTAAAGAGCATGGTACTTGGGACTTGACAGAGCAGCTCCTGGTTTCCACAGCCTGAGGGTAGGCACAGACATTGACGACACCACACAGAGTTTCCTTTCTCCTTTCTGTCAACCACACTGGGGTCTGTGGGTGCTGTGGCCAGTTGTGAATAATGCAAGATGTGGGGTGGGCTGCTCTTCAGCCATACAGCAAAATAGGCTCATGATAAAACCTTGGTGCCTACACCCTGAATTTCCATACCCGGGCAGGACAGCCATGACCGAATGGTACCATGGAGAGCAGCTCTTCCCAGGGGCTGATTTCCCGTGGGTAGTACATGGCCTGGCAGCCAACCTGACCCAGGAGGAGTCAGGGCCCGGGGACCTGTGTGATCTCAACATCAGAGGCACAAAGTGATTCCTCTTACACAAAACAAACATTGGTTGTGTCCTCCCTCTTCAGGACAGAAGACCACATGAAGCCCAACCATTGCTGAATCTAAGGCTCCAAATGAGTAGAGTGGGAGAAGGATATCTTCCATTGGATGTTTATTGGCTTGTTTTTCATACTTCCCTCATATAGTTCCTCCACTATGTTCATCTCATGCCCCCTAGATTCACAGGAGTGCTTCTGTTTGCTGCCCTTGCCCCCAGTCCTTGTCACCGGTGACAAGAGGTTGTGTGCTCTGGCAAAAAAAAAAAACCAAGCAGCTTCCAGCCGGCAGAAAACAAATCCAGCAGCAGCCTCTCCCGCACCCCGCTCTGCCCTTTGTGCAAACCAGTGCCATCCAAAGTCACATCAGGACAGTGCATCCAAGTCTGTCCCTGAGGGAGGAGGGCACAGGTCACCTCGGAAAGGATGTGTTTCTAGATCCCATTCAATATGAGCAGCTGACATATTGAAGCAAAGCCTACCAAGAAAACAGGAGAACATCTAGATGTTTTCATGAACACGAATCCTCATTCCAATGCTACTTCTACAGTTATTCCAGAAATCCCTGAGAGAAAATCTGTCCCCCTCTTCATTTCAGATCTCCACATGGCTCACCTTGTCACCTCCTTCAAGTTCACGCTCAAATATCTCCTCCCAGTGAGGCCTATCCTGGGCACCTTATTTAAAAGTACTCCCCCCACAACACACACACACTCTCAACATTGCCTTCCCTAACCCCCTTCCCGCTCTACTTTTTTCTTTCTCTTCAGCATTTATCACCTTATAAATATACTTATTTATGAAGTCCATTGTGTACTGTCTGTCTCGTCATTGCTAAGATGAGGTGGGGAGGAGTCTGTTTTGTTCCCTGATATAATCCCAGGTATTTATGTCTGCCACAGAGAAAATGCACAAGGTCAGAAGTGAAATTAGATTGTGATGGGGTTTTAATTAGTTAGGACATTCTACTACTAGATTTTTTAATGAAATACCCAAATAATAGCATGAGACCACACTTCAATTATCCTACTTCAATGACTAACTTACTTATTCAGAAACCATATCCTTTGTACTCTACTCTGAATGTAAAGAATGGGAGAGGAGATGGCGTGTGTGTGTGTGTGTGTGTGTGTGTAGGGGGCTGGTGATTAAGCTAGAGGGGAAATCAAGAAGACAGACTTCTTCATATTAACTGTGAGCCTAATTCTGCTCAGTGAGTGCCAGTTCTAATTTTTCAGAGCCAGGATCTCTTTCTTAACTATCGATGACTTGAAAATCCTCCACTGGCTTCTGGAACTGCAACAGAGATGAAGCTGACATGTATCATGCATTATTTGGTTTACAAAAATGAACTCTCACAAAACTTTCGAGATCCAAATTTATCCAAAGTGACAGCTGCCTTGGGCAAGGGTCCCTGGTCTGTAATAAATACTTCCTCAGATGTAGCATGACCACTGGAATAATGGTGTTACACTTCAAAGCCTGTCATCACAAGAGATTCTCCCAATCTTCCTTGAGGAACAATGGTTTGTCTCCTAAAAGGAGAAACCAACACAGGCTTCAATTTGTTTAAAACAACAGTAACAACAAAAGCAAAAATGTTATTTAGAGCTCAAATGCTTTCAGACTTTTTCTCCAGGGTGAACTGTTCAGGTAAATTGAGGCGGAAGGTCTGATATAGTGTGACAAGTCCAGTTTTTAGAGGCTGGGACTTGTAGTTGAAACTTCTCCTAAGCCAGCCACTAAACCAGCTGTGTGTCCTTGAGCAAGTTACCTAACCTCTCTGGTTTTCTCATCTCTAAGACGAGGTTGCTTAGAGCTAACCCAAGAGCTCTGCTTCTCCCTGCAGCAAGTTCCTTAACCTCAGTTTTATCACCTGTGAAATGGGAACAATGCTTTCCTCAAATAGTACAGTGCTGAGTACATAGTAGGCAAGCAGTTAGCCATGGGTCCCTTCCCCCCACTTCCTTTCTCTTCTTGTCCCAGCACTGTGAAGATGTTACTGTCATTTGGTTTCTGTTTCTTCCCAGGGCCTGTCAGGAGTCTCCTAATGGAAACCCTGGGAGGTGGAAAAATAATGAGGAACACCATGTTGGACAGGCCTCTGCCAGGACCCCTCCCCCATTACCACTCATTACCAGAGCATGGGACTTGAGGAACCGGCCCCTATGGACCCATTAATAATAACAGCTACCCTTTAATGAGCTCCTTGCCCACCACAGGCTAAGCTGGGGGCTGGGCATGTCTCATCGAAGCCCCACAACAACTTTATGAGGTGGCCGCTTTTACCCTCTTCTCTGTTCCAGAGAGACTGCGTGAATCTGAAGTTACAGACACAGGATTCTGACCGAGGTTCTTTCTATGGCCTTCCAGCTACACAGTCAAGGTGGCTGCATATTTTAGGCCTCCTCTCCAGAGACACTGCACCCTCCACCACCCAACTGGGCTTTTGCTGATTTCTGAAAGGTGTTCCATGGCTCAGGTTGTGTCTGCGTGGGTGTTGCAGCCAGCCTTCTCCCCTCCACTGACCGGCTGCCTGCTCATCTCCCAAATACCTGAACAGGAACAGGAACACCACTTGGGACCTGGTTAGAAATACAAAGTCTTGGCCCCATCCAGGACCTAATGAATCAGAAACTCTGGGGTGGGGCCCGGGAATCTGTCTTCACGACCCTCCAGGGGATTTTGAGGTAGGCTCCGGTTTGCGAACCACAGATGCTTGCTGCCATGCCCTGGGTAATCTTATGCACTAGGCTGTCGGGACAAGAATTAGCTCAGAAGAATCCTGATATTCGAAAATGTTGCCGACTCTGCCTTTAGCAGAGAGCACTGACCAGCTGGCCCACAATGTGCATGGGGATTGGGGGAGGGGGCAATGAGGAGAAAGTTCTATTCCCAGGGAGAACAAGATGTTTCCTTTACCAGAATTGATGGGAAACAGCCAGTGTCCAGCAGAGGGACTAGCCAAGGTAAGCCAAAGTCCCCAGGAGAGTTTCAAACACAGGGAGCTCATGGACAAACACCAAATGCAGAAGACCAGAGATGGGTCAAGGTGAGAGCCATGGGCCAAGACGGCAAAGAGCAGTGACATCTAGAGAGGTCACGACTTCAGGTGCAGACACACCTGGACCATCTGCAGCTCAGGCAGTGGACACATGTCCAAAGCCTTGGTGGACCCCGGCCGTGGCAGGCAGGACACCCAACAAGTTGTCTCAGTGCAGAAATGCATGGCCATGTCTTTCCTTGATTATTTGCCTACTGTAGAAAGAATCAAGTCCTTCCCTTACCAGGGTCAATATACAGGTGGGGATAGGCAGTGCTGTCTGGGGAGGGGGCTAAGAGATGGAGAATGCTCTGGAAAAATATTCCGGAGACCTTTTGTCAGAATTCCTCAAACTGGGATGATAATCAGAAATGTTGCTTTTAGTAGACATAGTTGCTGGGTGAGGAAACCCACATTTGCCATGGGATGTAATATTCAGATCAAATAATAAAACACACATTATTTTCATTTCTCAATATAATGTAGTCAAAGAAATCCTATTTGTTGGAGATGCTTATCTTAAGCCAGAGGACAACCCCTTTTCTATTGCTCTCTAGAATCAAGTAAGACCAACCTTGGTCACGGTCCACACCTCAGGACGAGGCAGGGAATGAGTGGAAACATTTGCACTGAGTGGAGAACGATAGATGACCCTACCCTGAAGGGCTGGCCAACCCCTCCTGGGATCAGGGGAGGAGGACAGCACTAAAAGCAACTTTGAATTTGGTTTGTGCCCATCAGTTCTTTGTCATTTCCCCTCTTACAAACTATGTCACAGTGGAATGCGTGAGATGATTTTAACGAAATTACAGATTACAATGAAAACGTGGTCGAGGCAAGGAATTCTTATTGGGAATGTTTTTCTTTTTCGCCCTATGAAAAAACAAAAGCCTCATGTTAAGAAACTAAACCATTTTTATAGTTTGGACTTCACTGGTATATTAAATAGCATTTATTAAAATGCTTTTAACTCTGGAAATGTTAGAATGAAATATTAGCCCCTGAAAAATCAAATTGAGATCTTTAATTCTGATGTTAATGGAGAAGAATTGCCAGGAAGATGGCCTTGTAAAACTTTTTCATCAGGAAACGAGCAGCAACTGAGGCTGAGACAGGAGAAGAAGATGGTCAGAGGGGGAGAGGTGGCGATGGAACAGCCCGCTGGGGAGACACGGAAAAGACCAGGGGCTGACCAGAACTGAGGGAACATGTGTACGATCTGAAGTGGAGACAGCGTGACCCCAAAGATGAGTTCTGGATGTCAAGAATTTTTTCTCTGGGGGAGAAGTTGTGGGGGACAAAGGTTTGGAGAAGCAGAAAGCCAAAGACCCCAGCTGGTCTCTCAATTTGTCCCGTGGTGCTCCTCCAAACCATTCTCCACTCTTCAGCCAGAATGAACCCATAGAAACCCCAAAATTATCCCTATATCTGTCCTCTACTTAAAACACTTAAAGAATATAATCCTTACAGGGCCTAAGGCCCTACCTTGTCCAGCCCATGCCTTCCCCTCCAGCCTCATCCCCATCCTCCTCTCAGGCCTTCTCTCTGGGCCGCAGACAATCTACAGGACTCCTGGCCTCACAGACTCTCTTCTCTCCTGGTGTCACCTGCCTGGCACTCCTCCTCCTTGCGATTTCAGCTTGAAAGCCGCCCCTAAAGAAAGATCCCACGCTGGTATAGCACCCTGCCTTCAGCAGTGAATCGCTCATCAGTGAATCTCTGCACTTAACAGATTTGTGTGTGCTCGATGTCTATCTCTGCTGACCCTCTGTGAGCTCTCTAAGGGCAGGAATAGGTCTATATTGCTCATTACTACTCCCAGCATACAATACCTGGCATGTTGCAGGTATGTTGCTTAGTATGTGTTGAATGAATGAATGAGTGAAGGAGTAAAGGAAGGGAGGGACACAGCAGGTGTCCCACTACAGTGCAGCCCAGGAGGCAGGGTGCTGTCTCCATGATGAACTCTGCTTCTGGAGTCAGACACCCCTGGATCCAAATCTCTCCTCATCCCCCTACTACCATAGGTAATTGCCTTGGGCCCGTAACTGAATTCCTTCCAAATTCAGTTTTGTCATCTGTGAAATGGAATCATAACAGTACCTCACTCACCAAGTAGGGATTGAATAAAATGCACTCCACCACATGGATAAATAACACTACCATCTATCGAACACTTGTGTGAGCCAGGAACTCTTCTCAGTTTTTGTAATATACCCTCCCATTTAACTTTTACAACAACTTAATGAGGCAGGTCCTCTCTTTCGCCCCATGTGACAGGTGAAGAAACTGAGGCCCGAGTCATAGTAGCATGAGTCAACACAACTACCAGGTTAGCGGCGACTCTGGCTGTGGGCTTCCTGAGCCCTCATACTCGGTGGCCACTGGCCTGCTTCTCACATATTGAGTGCCAACTTGAGGGAAGCTGCTATTCATTTTATAGGATCAAGAAACTTCCTAGGATAGCCACAAAATAATGAAGATCAGTAATCCCCAGAGGGGTTTCACTTTTCAGTGCTCACCTCAAGGAGCCAGCATGCTGGAAATCAGAATGACCATGCAAACAGCTTTCGGGAGTCCCAAGAACTGCTCTCCCACTGAGGAGATGACCTCCCGGGGAGGCAGACAGGCCTTTGTTAGCTAGTATGGCCATTTCTTTCCTACATCCTGTTGCTGTGACCTATTAGGTTCTAGGGACCTGGATAGGAGACAGCAGTGACTTCTCCAGGCCCTCATTGGCCTCAGAAAAGACTACAGAAGGAACTCAGCGGGCTCAAACAGGAATGCCTTGCAGGGGAGCATTTTCTAGGTATTTCTACTGGATCCTTCAACTTAGAGGTAAGAACTGCCATTTCCTAAAAAAGCACACCCACACCTCAACCATTACCACACACATGCTCTCTGCTGAGTGTTCGTGTGGGCAGCTGGGAGTGAGAAGCTCTGGAGGCATGACATAATTTGAAAATACCATGATCCATAAATATTTGTTGAAGAATGAAAGAATAAATAGTCAATCAGTCAAGAGTTGATTAAGTGGCAATTTTCAAAATGGTGGAAGGGACGGGCTCAGATAGCCTGCTCCATTGCACTGATGAGATTAGAAAACACTAATGAACATACCTACCTTTGCCATTTTCCCTTTTCTTTCTTCACAGAGTTTACTTTCGATATATATAGACCCCCAGTCTCACTTGTAAGCCAAATTTTTATGACAATGGGCCATATTGGCTCTATAGTTTCCTTGCAATATTTCAACCCAACATGAAGAGAAGAGCAGACTTGTATTAAGTAAGAGTTTATGTTGCTCACATTCACTTTTGAAGGAGGTTCTGTGGAGGTGAAACGGGTATCGAGTAGAAGAAACGCCAGTGTGTAGTTGCCTTCTCTAAAACATTAAATAATGAGACCTAACTTACCAAAAGAGGTGAGATCCTTCAAAATATAACTTCTAGTCATTTCTCATGTGAAGTTTTATTAAACTCTAGAATTCAGTGCCATTCGATCTTGAAGGAAGATTTATATTCCTGTAGACTCTGATGGATAAGGTAGTAGTTAAGAGAGCTGGACATCACACACTGCATTTAGGACCTCGGGCAAATTACTTTACCTCCATTTACACCATGAAATATGGAAGAAAAAAAAAGAACCCACTTCATAACACAGTGCAGGGCAGCGTAAAAGCTCACACTAGATGTCGTTATTTTTACTTTGGCTTTATTTTTCTGTAAATTGGAAAGTAGTGGAAAATAATGATGGGGAATTTTTTTATATCAAGCTTACTCTAAAAATACTCTATTTTTTCTGATCTTGGGAATTAAGAACTTGTCTAGAACAAAGTTAGTAGAAGAGATAATGTCTTCCTTCAAGTCTACATAAATCAACAAATCCTTAGTTAATGATTGTTGAATTTAGATTCATCATTTTTCTCAAGGAGTCCAGCTTCAGTTTTCTGAGAATAAAAAAGGCAAGGGCTTCCTATAAACTCATTTGGAATAATGTGGATGTGCATGAGGTTTATCTTTCTCTAATGATGTCTATCCTTCTGGTGGTTTTGAATAGAAATGCTGCCTACCATGGTAGTTAGGGAGGAAATAATCAGGTAGAGCCCATTTCAAATCTTCCCCCAGACATTTAATTGTTTCCTACATAGGCTCAAGCCTTATTTCATTAATGTAAATAAAAATAGTTGAAAATCAGAAAAATAGTCTGCAGTATCCATTATGTTTATTAGTAAAATTTGTGATTATGCCTTATCATCAGGAGTATTTTTTTAGTAGTATTTTTTTAAATCCACCTATATTGAGGGCCCAGCATCTCTTTATCATCAACAAACCTCACTGGGCACTTCCTACCTAACAAGACTGTACCACATATTGGCCATGAAAAGATGTATCAGAATCAGCCATTCTTCAGAGAAGGATCACGGTAGCCAGCCTCTGAGATGAGCCTCAATAATGCAGTCTCCTGGTGTTCACATGGTTGTGTGGATCCCTCCCACGCTGCATTAGGGTTGAGTGTGTGTGACAAATAGTATAAGACAGAAGTGATGAAGTCACTTGGAGTCTAGGTTATTAAAGACATTGGCTTCTGCCTTGCTCTCTCTTGAATCACTCACTCATGGAAGCTGGCTGCCATGTTGCCCTGTGGAGCTTCCCACACAGTGAGGAACAGGGAGGGCCTGAGGGAGTACAAGTCTCCTGCCACAGCCAAGGGAGTGAGCTTAGCAGCGGATTCTCTAGCTCCAGTCAAGCTTTCAGATGCCTGCAATCTTGGCTGAGGGCTTGAATGCAACCTCGGGAGAGACCCTGAGGTAGCCCACCCAGCTAAGCTGCTCTCAGATTCTTGACCCTCAGTGACTAGGACTACGGACACTTGTTTTGCAGCAACAGGTAACTGTTGTGCTCAAGGGTATGGTCTAGTTGAGAAGGCTGTCCACACACTTAGGGGAAAAAAATACGTGTAGTACAAGGTAAGAGTCAAATAAGCAGCAGAAACCAGAGAGAAATTAATGCTTAGGAAAGAGAGCAAGAGAGACCGAGAGAGAGAGACTGACTAACCTGCGGGATGGGAATTCCACCAAGTACTCCATCGAGGAGCTTGCTTCTTATAACATCTATTCAAATGAGCCCTCTTCCGTTCTTTTCTAAAACCCAGAAGTCATTCTGGTTGGGGGCTTGCCCAACCAGGGTTGATGTTTGCCTGATAGCCTTTGGTATGACCATACAGGCTATAAAAAGTTTGAGTTAGGTACCAGTTAGTGAAGAGCTGATGTCCCAAGGCTCTCAAATGCTTCCCTCACCCAGGCCTACCTGCATTTTAACTAACAAGTTTTTGAGTGGTCCCGCAGGGGTGTCCCAGCCCCTGTTCCCACTCCCGCCCCCAAGACCAACATCAGTCTCATTGATCGGTGGCCATGCCATATCACCTGCCAGATCAATGTGAGCTGAGCCAGGACATAGCACATGCTGGTACTGTCTTTGAGCCACCTCTCTGAAAGATGGACTTGTTTCTGTTCCAGTGAAACTCTTTTTGCTCTGCTGCTGTGAGAAATTAAAAAGGAGAGGCACCTGGGTGGCCCAGTTGGTTAAGCATCTGCCTTCCGCTCAGTTCGTGATCCCAGGGTCCTGGGATCGAGCCCCACATCGGGCTCCCTGCTCAGCGAGGAGTCTGCTTCTCCCTCTCCCTCCTCCCATTCATGCATGCTCTCTCTCTCAAATAAATAAAATCTTTTTAAAAAAAGAAATTAAAAAAGGAGATTTAATTAGAAGTTTCCCTCCCTTCCAAAGCTTTGTGGTCCTCTATACTGCCCCAAAGATGTAGTTGCTAAGGTTAGTTGCAGCAAAATGAAGAGGAACATTATGATCTGGTAGAGTCAAAGTTTATACATATATCTTTTTGTCTATAATAATACTGAATATATAGATTTGACTATATATATAACTATATATATAACTATATAACTCTCTCTATATATATACATATACATATATATGTATAAGTATATATATATATATATATATATATATATATATATACATAAGATCTATGGAACAAAAGTGTGATTTGATTTGAATGATTGGGGAAAGTTGCTTAATTTTCATTCCTTATCTTTCCTTTTTTAAGTGTGAAGCCTTTAAAAAAAAACCTTTCTAATTGTTTATAATGCCCTATATGATTTTTATTTTATTTTTTAAAAGATTTACTTATTTGTTTGAGAGGGAGTGAGGATGGGGGCGGGGGAAAGGGGCAGAGGGAGAGAGAATCTCAAGCAGATTCCCTGCTGAGTGTGGAACCTGGTACATGCTTGACACGGGGCTCAATCTCAGGACCTTGAGATCATAACCTGAGCCAAAATCAGGAGTCAGACACTTAACCGACTGAGCCACCAAGGCACCCCTATGATACCCTATATGATTTTACAGTAGTGTCTTATAAACTAAATGCAGGTCTCAGATGAATGCTCCTCTTCCCAAAATTGAGGTCACATATTTGAAAGTGCTAAGCAAGTGTCTGGCACACATTCAGCCCTTAATAAATGTCAGCTTCCTTTTTCTTATTTTCTACAGACACATATTATGACTTCGTTTTATCAAAAGTAGAGGCCTCAAAATACAAAAATAATCATCAATTTTCAGAAATGGAACAGAGATTCATCTGAAGTCAACTGTATTGTGAGTGAAATGAACAGTGTCTGACTTTACCAATAAGAGGGTCCCCTTGTCTTGGCCCCTTTCAAAGGTTTACAGATGTTTACCTTGGTGGTTTTGACAGGTAGCCAAGAGCAATTTCTCAGCAACAAAGAGAAGTCCTGTCAAAGGGCTTCTTACTTTATCACTGCTTCCCAATAAAACATCCTGTGTGAGGCTTAGATGCCTTTAGATACAGAAGAGAAATTCCCCTTTCAGGGAAGAGACTGCCAACGAACACAGTAGGTAAAGAGAAGCCGGCTCATCAAATGCAGCATGCACCACATTCTTTCTACCTGGTTTATGACTAAGGACGTATCTCCCCATTTTAGGTGTGTTACAGGCTCTCAGACACACAAAGCACATTTGCTGTTGTGAGTTTGGATTCCAGATGACATCACCATGTCTCAGAGTCCTTGGCTGGGATGGTAGCCCAAATCTTGTTCATTCAGCAAGGTGGGACTGCTTATTACCTACCCGTGTGGGATGCTGGCCCATCTAAGAGTTCAGATCCCAAGTAGGCTCGCAGCCCTGCCCTGGGGGCCACCATGGCCACCCAGCCTGCCTCACCCAGAGGGCAGTTCCCTCTGCCCATCACCTGGGCCTGTTTACCTTTGGTCTGGATGTGGTGGGACAGTGCGTTAATTCATGGATACTTAAGCCCTAATTAAAAAAGCAATCCAAGGGGCGCCTGGGTGGCTCAGTCAGTTAAGCCTCTGCCTTTGGCTTAGGGTCCTGGGATGAAGCCCTACATCCGGCTTCCTGCTCAGCAGGGAGTCTGCTTCTCTCTCTCTCTCTCTCTCTCTCTCTCTCTCTCTCTCTCCCCCCCCCCTACCCCTCCCCACCACTCATTCTCTCTCTCTCAAATAAATAAATAAAATCTTTAAAGAAATAAAAAATAAATAAAAGGCAATCCAAAAACTGGGAAAAAATACTTATAATATGTATGAGAAAAATGACAACCCAATAAAAAAAAGGACAATGGACACAAATAAGCAATCTATAAAAGAATAAATACAAACAGCTGGTAACATATTTTAAAAATAGTCAAGTGATAATCAAAGAAACTCAAGTTGAAATGGGACACTAGGGGGTAGAGGGGGGAGAGTCAGTATTGACAAGAGATTGACAAATAATAAAGACAAGGGTAGGCCTGAGTATGGGAACCAGGCACTCGGCTACTACTGGGGAAGAAGTGGATAGGTCAGACTTTTGGGGAAGGAAATTGGCAACATGTTTTTAAAATGCATATACACCATGACCCACAAATTACACTTATAGGAGTTTATCTTAGAGAAACAACTGGACAAGTGTGCAACATGTACATGTAACCACATGAATCTCAGCCTTTGTGATAACAGAGGAAATGAAAAGAGCACAAATGTCCCATAGTGGGGGACTGGTTAAATAAATCATACCAGCAGTGCAATAAAATATTATATAACATGACAAATGTGAATTATTTTGATGTGGAAAAATGCTCATGATATACTAAGAGAAAAAACAGTTATGGAATTCTGTATTTAACTGAATAGATCATACCTTTGATACACCAATATACTGTGTATCACTAAGGGGGAAATAAAACATTTGTACATATGTAAAAAGGAAGTTATAAGGGAAACAAATTAGTTAAGGTGCCCCTAAAGCTTCTTCACCTTCAGAGCTGAACTCTCCTGGATAATGTTTATCTTCCTAGGAGGGGAGGATGGCTGGAGGTTGAGTTCAATCTCATGGCCAATCATTTAATAAATCATGCTTATATAATGAAGCCTCAGGAAAAACTCTGGACCCTGAAGCTTGGGTGAACGCAGATTTGTATCTTTTGGCTATAATAAAACTGAATCATAAGTACAGCACTTTCTGAGTTCTGTGAATCATTCCGATAAATTATCAAACCCAAAGATGTAGTGGCCTGGGGACCCCCAGCCTGGCGGCTGATGCCTGGAGTGAGGCCAGTACCGTGGAGGACCGAGTCCTCCTCCTGTCTGGGCTAATTCTGACTGGTTGGCATCAGAAGTCATTGCAATCTGTTTTGTAAAAACTAATAACAAAGTAAACACGTACGTGTGCTCATAGACAGTAAAATATGTAGAAGCATATACATTAAAATTTATTAAAGGTTCTTGACTGATGGTACTCTCCATGACTTTTATTCTCTTCTTACACTTTTTAAATATTTTCTGAATTTGGAAAGTGATTTCATGATATTTTTAGTCAAAAAAAAAACCCCAACTTATTTCTCTCTCAAGAAAGAAATAACTTGAAATACTGGTAACTGGGCACTCAAACTCAGGGCACCTGGGTGGCTCATTCAGTGAAGTGTCTGCCTTCAGTTCAGGTCATGATCCTGGAGTCCCAAGATAGAGTCCCTGCTTCTCCCTCTGACCCTCCCCCTCTCGTGCTCTCTCTCATCCTCTCTCAAATAAATAAATAAAATCTTTAAAAAAATAAAATAATAAAATAAACAAATACTGATAACTTGTCCTTATAGAGTGGATTCCATAGGTTTCTTTCTGCAAACACAGTCAAAGGCATCTTTTCTGGCTCTTGCTTCAACGTACATAGAGTTAGGCCATGGTTATAAACCCAAAACACAAAAACTATTTCAAAAATGCATGCTTAAAAACAAAACTAAACATCTATCCCTCTGCCTTTCTTAGTGGGAAAGGCAAGAGCAGATATAAGGTCATGATAGCAAAGTTGTGGAAACTTGGCTTTTTTACTAAAGGAAAGATTGACTACAGCACATAAAATGGAGAACAAATTATGAACATCATCCCAAACCATTAAAACTACCAACTCTGGGCACCTGGGTGGCTCTGTTGGTTAAGCGACTGCCTTCGGCTCAGGTCATGATCCTGGAGTCCCGGGATCGAGTCCCGCATCGGGCTCCCTGCTCGGCAGGGAGTCTGCTTCTCCCTCTCCCACTCCCCCTTTGTGTTCCCTCTCTCGCTGTGTCTTTCTCTGTCAAATAAATAAATAAAATCTTTAAAAAAAAAAAAACAACTACCAACTCTAAATATAATTTTAAAAATTTTTTTTAATTAAAAAAAAAAAAACCCTGCCCAAGCAAGAATGAGTTCAACTGCCTTCTCGAGCAATCGAAGCTGAGGCCTTACTCCTGACTGCTGGGAGAGGCCCCTTTAAGCAGCAAAGAAAAGTTGGTCCTGATGGGCCACCCGCAGCATGGGATGGGACCACAGTGGTTCAGCGGTGCAAGCCCTGACAAACAGCCGCTTCCACCGAGACCCAGGAAGGGCCCTCATCACATTTGTTCTCCCTGCTCTGGTGGCACCCCCACCACAACTTCACCGACAGCTTCTAACCTGCCGCGGGAAATGGAATAACCACACTGGTAGCTACGGTAGGGGTGAGTGGACTCAGTGTGGGTGAAATCCTTTAGTACTTTCACGTGCGTACTCTGTAGCCTCTGTTTGCCCCCGGCCATCGGGACTGGTTGCCACCTACATTGCCGTGTGTTGGGGCAGCAATGAGGGTCCACTTCACAGAGATGGGGTCGTTGATGACATACAGTGGCTGGTTCCTGGGACCTCACGTGGGCTTCTCTGTGCCACGCGCGCTGGTCACCCGATCCTTTCGTCCACTTTGCCTGTCCAACTGGTGTTCGATGCATGGACAGGTGATGCCAGGACTTCAGCCACGGAAGTCTATGACGTTCTGGCATTAGCAGTAAGATCTAGTATTAACGAGGGTAGAGAAGGTGACCCATGCCAATTTCAGAGCCTGTCTCCTCTTGTTAGGCTTATTATACTCTACCTACTATATGTTTGTGGTATCTAATTTCCATGGTGCTGAAATTTGCAGGTTTCCCCTGTTCCCTGTAACGTGGTCTGCTTTATCCTTATCACGAAAAACATGTGGATGATGAATTCCCCAGGCCCTCCATCTGTGACCTTTCCCGGCTCAGCAGAGCACAGGTAATTGTATTCAGAGATATTTTCCAGCCTTGAAGGAGCCGCTGTTGGCAACACAGAGGGCATTTCAAGCTTGCAGGTGCTTGGCTTCACACGCACCTGGAAAACTAAAGGCTTCCATTGTGGGAACAGAACAGGTGAGCCATTGATTTTTGCTTCAGTGGTGAAAGCAACTACTTTAGCCCTGCTCTGTAATCTGCAATCTCCAGTGAACCTAAGCATTTCTTTTTTTTTTTCTAATGGAACAGGGTAATAGGCTTAGCTAGTGTTCAGAGAGCCGGTGCGTGCGTGCGTATGTATACGTGTGTGTTTTATAAAACAAACCCTGAAGTCTAAAGAGAAGCAAATGAATACTCTCTTGCTCTTTAAGGAATGACAGTAGAGGCTAGTGTTCCTCTCCCTTCATCCCCATAGTGGTATTTGGAGGAGACAAAGGCACCCAAGCACACAATAGATACCATGTCTGTGTTAGTGACCCAAGAACAAGGACAGGGTGGGGTATGATTATATAAGGCAGAGATTCTCATCTGCTTCTTCTCGTTGTTTATTTTCATAGTTCTATGTTTAAAGTTCATCTGGTTCTTATCATTTTTCTGTTTTGGGCTCTATGTTCATTTTGTCTCTACGGTCCAAAAATTTGCACATAGTCGGTGTTCACTAGATATTTGCCAAGTGAATTAATGCTAAATTTTGCTTTTTTGCCAAAGAACCTTATGAAATGCAATGCCAAGGGAGGCTTAGATCTTATCAGATCTTATCGTTAATGCCAGAATGCCAAAGACGTCTGTGGCTGAAGTCCTGGCATCACCCTTCCATGCATCAAATACCAGTGAAGAAGAACCTGGGGTCAAGATGGTACCAATGGCAATGGAGATGCAGATTCTAGAGCCATACTGACAGGGTAGGAATCCTGACTCCACTACTTACTAAGTGACCTTAAAAAAATTACATGATTTCTCCATGATTCACTTTCCCCACCCAGAAAATGGGCATACGACTAGCAGTATATTGTTTAAGTGTATGAGAAGTAAATAGTTGAAGTTCTTGGTAAGCAGAGTTTTGTCTACTATCATGGAGAGCTCCCCACTCTCTCAGGTCCTCTCTCTCACCTGGAAAGACCCTGCGGTAGATTATGTTCCCAAAGGCAGCCACCACAATGACTCCCCTTTTATGTGCACTTTTGCACTATGACCTCACCACTCTTCCACCAAAAGGTGAAGTTTATGTTCCTTTCCCTTGAATCTGGACTGGCCCAGTTGCCTGTTTTCACCAATAGATTCTCATGGAAGTATACTGTATAACATCCAAGACTGGGATTTTAGAGATCTATAGCTTCCCTCTCTGCCTTTAGAAATACTCCTTCTTGGAAACCAGCCACCATGCACTGAGGAAGCCCAAGCAGCCATATGGGCCCCACCTCCCACCTGAACTCCCACCTGGTAGCCGGCATACTGCTACCATGTGATTGAGGCCATTTTGGACCTTCAGGTTATTCCAGTGCCTTGGGTACTTAAAGCAAAAATCCTCCTGGTCAATCCACCAAATCATAAGATTTAGCTACTAAGTTTTGGGGTGGTAACCAAAAATTATGTCTAAATGACTTAAATTCTCCAGTGGTACAGGAATTGTAGCTGGTGTGTGTGTGTGTGTCTGCAACTATGGATTCTGTTACAATCCATGGCACCACCATGTAGCCCCTATGCACACTGGGAGGTATTTATCAGGCCACACTATAACTGACTCTTTAACCGGGGTGTGGACAACTGTCTCCCTACCAGGGTTGAAAGCCCCCTTTTCTAACTTCCAAAAGGGCCATTTGCTTCTTCAGATTCCCATCCTTTCTTCTGAGGAAATGAGGACAAATTCTCCAGGCCTGAACCATTATTTGTCCTCACTCTTCCTACTCAAATTCCTTGCCTCACTCCTTTCTTCCCATAGTCATCTCAGGGACAGTTTCCTGATCCCTCAGTTGACTAGAGCCTCTCCCCACCAAGACAGTCCAGCCACCTTACTGCCCCTGCCTGTTACTCAATATCATAGCCCCACTTCCTGGAGGATCCTGCTGCTATAATACACCCATCAAGACAAAGAACATATAGTGAGAGAATTTCTCTCCTCAGGGTGAGAGTTGGGGCTGTCCTGACACACCCCGCATAGGTCACAAGTAGCTTTCACCTCCCTCTTTAAGAGTCAAATGTCCTAAACCTCAACCCATAGCCCAAAGTCTCTTCGCCATGACTCCTATAAGCCTTAGCAAGGTCTCATGTAATTGAGACTCCAGGTGGTTTCTCGCATATCCAGAGTTCTTGAGTTAAATATTAGACTTCACATTCCACATCTACTGGATTCTTGCTAGACTAATAGAGACGAGTCATTTGCTTAAATGTCACTATACAATAAATCAATACTCAAATAAACTAAAATTTAAGTTGAAATGACATTTCTTTTCCAGTGGTTTACTTAATTTACACACACACACACACACACACACACCAGGGCCAATAGTGAATTATTATCAGAGAAATATGGGGGCATGTTTATCCCCCCATATCCCATTTGACTGAATCATCACCCCCAAATAAAACCTCAAATTCATTAAGCAGTTACTGCCCATTACACTTTCTCCCTAGCCATTGGCAACCACCAATTTGCTTTCTGTCTCCATGGATTTACCTACTCTAGATTTTTAAAAATATTTTTATTTATTTGACAGAGAGAGACACAGTGAGAAAAGGAACACAAGCAGGGGGAGAGGGAGAAGCAGGCTTCCCACTGAACAGGGAGCCTGATACGGGGCTCAATCCCAGAACCCTGGGATCATGACCTGAGCCGAGGGCAGACACTTAACCAACTGAGCCACCCAGGCACCCCACCTATTCTAGTTTTTTTATATACACCGAATAATATGTGACCTTTGGTGCCTAGTTTCTTTCAGTTAACATAATGTTTTAGAGATTAATCTATATTGTAGCATGTATCAATATTTCATTCTCTTTTATGGATGAATAATATTCCACTCTGGGGTGTCTGGTTGCCTCAGTTCGTTAAGCATCTGCCTCCAGCTCAGATCATGATCTCAGGACCCTGAGATTGAACCCTGTGTTGGGCTCCCTACTCAGTGGGGAGTCTGCTTCTCCCTCTCTCTCAGTTGCTTCCCCTATTTGTGCTCTCTCTCTCTCTCAAATAAATAAATAAAATCTTTCAAAATAGTAATAATATTCTAATATTCCATTATATGGATATACCACATTTGTATAACCATTGATCCACTGATGAACATGCAGATTGTTTCCACATAGACCTAGAAAAGAAAGACTGATGTGAGGCTTAGTAATGAAAAAATAGATTAGAAATGCAAAGAATTGAAAAGTGGTGAAATTCTGGCCAAGTCGGAGTGAAGAGTTTTCACCAAGGACTTGAGCATTCAGTTGAATGAAACCCAAAAAACCAATGTTTTCATAACAAGGATAACTCACTGAGTAAAAACCTTGCCTCAGGGCTAAAGAAAAAAACTGAAATGAAGAAGCCATAACAAAGAATAGAATCAAGCTTGACAGAATCAAAAAGACCCATCAGTAATTTCCTGTCTGGAAATACAAAACCCAATATACATTAAAGGAAGAGAAAATGATCCAAACTTCTGAAAATATATTATCTATAATGTCCATCATATAATAAAAAAACTAATCGATATATAAAGAAGCGGGAAAATGTAAACCATAAACAAGAAAAAAACTCAATATAAGCAGACTCTGAGGTTGTCTAGATAGTAAAATATACTTATAAGGAATTATAAATGCTATTATAAATATGTTCAAGGACTTAAAGGAAAAAATGAATACAATGAGTGAACAGATGTCATATCTCACCATAGAAATAGAAATTATAAGAACTGTTTGACAATTTTAGAACAGAAAATAACGATATTTGAATTTTTAAATTCATTGACTCTACTACAGACTTTACAGAAAAAAAGTATAAGAGAATACTATGAACAATTTTCCACCAACAAATTAGACAACCTAAATGAAATACAACTTCCTAGAAAATCACAAATTACCAAAAGTGACTTAGAGGATATAGAAAATCAGAACAGATCTATAACAAGTAAAGAGATTGAATCAATAATCAAAACCTTCACAAAGGAAAGCTCAGGACCAGATGTCTATACAAGTGGATTTTACCAAACATTTAAAGAATAAGCACCAATCCTCAAACTCTTTCAAAAAACAGAAGAGTAGGAAAAACATTCTAATTCATTCTATGAGGCCAGCATCACCCTAATGCCAAAGCCATACAGATATCACCAAAAAAGTAAACTACAAATTAATATCCCTTATGAACATATACATGCAAAAATCCTTCATAATACTAGCAAGCTGAATTCAATAGCAAATTAAAGGATTATACACCATAACTAAATGGAATTTGCCCCAGGAATACAACTGAAATTATTCAAACTAGCCAATCCTAAAACTGCTTAACCTGCCTCACCTGTCCCTTCTTGCAGAAAACACAGTGAAGCCTTTTACCCACAGCTCCCCCATCCCTTGCCTCCTGACTGATCCTCATGCTTTCCCATGTGGCCCTGCCACAACCTTCAGTGGCAATCATCCCCTGATCTGTTGGCCTTACTATACCTCAGATTTTCCATTAATACATTATATTTTTAACAACACAGTACCAGGCACTTAGGTTCTCCATAAATATATGTTGAATGAATATACCAAATGAGATATGAAGTATCTTAAAGACTGCAGAATTTCAAACATGTAAATAATTATCCCCTCTCTTTTTTTTCCTGGGAATGTTCTCTTCTTTATAACTTTGTGATTTGGGATGTCAGTTCTCAAGTCACAATGCCTTCCTAGCTGTGTGACCTTGGACAAGTTTTTCACCCTCTCTGAACCTTGGTTTCCTTATATACAAAATATGAATAATAATGCTCGTCTTGCAGGGTACTGTGAGGAATAAATAAGTGCACATTTACAAAGCTCTTATAACAGTGCCTGATCCATTGTGGGGCGCCTGGGTTGCTCAGTCAGTTAAGCGTCTGACTCTTGATTTCAGCTCAGGTCATGATTTTAGGGTCCTGGGATTGAGCCCTCCATTGGGCTTGTGCTCAATGGGGAGTCTGCTTGAGATTATCTCCCTCTCCCTCTGCCCCCACCCCATCTCTAAAAACAAATAAATAAATCTTTTTTAAAAATCAGTTGCAATTATTATCCCACCAATCCCTCCCTCAGCTCCCTCTGCTGATATTCAGTAGGCAAAGTTGGAGTGCAGCTCATACCCTTTAGCCTGTCACAGGTCTTCTGAGCCCCAGATGACTCATTTTTTCCAGCCCATCAGTGTCACTGTTAGAGCTATGCAGAATATAAAAAGAAAATCAACAACAATAAACCAAAGTTTTCTTTCCAGTCAGAAGGTAGGCACACTTTTAGTGCAATTTGTCATCATTTTGCTCTCAAATTGCTATAGAATTTTGCTTCTAAAACTTCTTCCCATTTGGGTCTAGAATTAGCTTTAAAACTCATAAGAGGGAAAAAAAAACAGAAATGCAAGTTTCTCTCTTTAAACAAAGCAGCCATACATCAACAAAAATCACTGCAGGCTTCCCCTGTCCAGCTCATATTGCTCTCTCACCTCTCCCAGGGATTAAATGAGTTCCATTATGTCTCTGCAGGATGCTTTGTCAATCTGATGAGGATGTTTGGGTATAAATTCCACTCTGCTGGGCTGAAAATGGAAGATTTCTCCTTCCTGAGAAAACAACAAAGAAATTGGGGAAAGAACAAAGAAAATGTGAAGCAAAAACAGAATCCAAACTTGGTACAAAACAGGAAAAGATGCTAAGACTGGCTGTTTTCTTTCCTTCTGGTCATTCTCAGTGCAGTGAGAAAACACTGGCCTCCACTCAGATTTTAAGATTTAGAGTTTTTATATGGTAGATAAAGGCTTAGTTTGTCTTTTTCTCTTTTTTTTAACCCAAATAAATAGAAGGTATTAGTATGGACCAAATCATAACATAATCCTGAGTGATTGAAAAGAGAGGTAGAGTCACCTACACACTCTTACACTTCCCCATTGATTCCTGTGTGTCAGGCAAAATTATTGTCTGCTCATAGACCTTGAAGTCCTCAGAAATACAGACAATATCTTCCTCACTTATCTGTGAGTGCCCGCCAACAAGACTGGTTCACAGTAAGTACTCAGTAAATGACAAGTGGTTGGATGGATAGATGGATGGATGGATGATTTAGCCCTAAGAATTAGTTGGGAGGCAAAGGAGAAGTAGGTGTAGATAGTTCATTCTGAATAATCAACAGTTTGCAAATGCTCCTTCCTTTCAATCATCCTCATGGAGGCCTGTTAAAATTGTAGTGGTGAGAACTGAAATCATAACATGGATCTTTTCTGACCACCATAGTATAAAACTACCATAAGAAACAAGAAAACTCTCAAATAACCAAATCTTTTGCCTAAAGGGGCTAGAAAAAGAATAAACAAAGCCCAAAGCCAGTAGAAGGAAGGAAATAATAAAGATTAGAGTAGAAATAAATGAAATAGAGACTAAATAACAGAAGATCAATGAAACCAGGAGCTGGTTCTTGGAAAAGATGAACAAAATTGAAATATTTTTACTCAGACTCATTAAGAAAAAAGAGAGGGAGCTCAAATAAATAAAATCAGAAATGCATGAGAAATAACAACCAACACCACAGAACTACAAAGGATTATAAGAGATTATGAAAAGTTATATGCCAACAGACTGGACAACTTTGAAGAAATAGATAAATTCCTAGAAACATATAACCTTCCAAAATTGAATCAAGAAGAAATAGAAAATTTGAACACACTACTAGCAATCAAATCAAATCAATAATCAAAAAACTCCCAACAAATAAAAGTTTGGGAAGAGAGAGCTTCACAGGTGAATTCTACCAAACATTTAAAGAAAAATTAATACCTATCAATCAACATGATACATCACATCAATAAGAGAAATGATAAAAAAAACATATGATCATTTCAATAGATGGAGAAAAAGCATTTGACAAAGTGCAACATCCATTCATGATAAAAAACCCTCAACAATGTAGGCTTAGAAGGAACAGATCTCAACATAATAAAGACCATATATGAAAAACCCAAAGCTGACATCATACTCAATTGGGAAAAACTGAGAGCTTTTCCCCTAAGGTCAGGAACATGACAAGGATGTCCATGCTCACCACTTTTATTCAACATACTACCAGAAGTCCTAGCCACAGCAGTCAGATACAAAATCGCTGTACAGAAATCTGTTGCATTTTTACACACTAATAATGAAGCAGAAGAAAAAGAAATTTAAAAAAACAATGTCATTTATAACTCCACCAAAAATAATAAAATACCTGGTAATAAACTTAAACCAAAGAGGTGAAAGACCTGTACTCTGAAAACTATAAAACACTGATGAAAGAAATTGAAGATGACACAAAGAAATGGAAAGACAGTCCATGCTATGGATTGGAAGAACAAATATTGTTAAAATATCCATACTACTCAAAGCAATCTACATATTTAATGTAATCCCTATCAAAATACTGAAAGAATTTTTCACAGAAATAGAACAAAAAATCCCAAAATTTATATGAACCACAAAGACCCCAAATAGCCAAAGCAATCTTGAAAAAGAAAAGCAAAGCTGGAGGCATCTTAATTCCAGACTTCAATTTATATTACAAAGCTGCAGTAATCAAAACAGCATGGTACTGGCACAGAAATAGACACGGAGATCAACAGAACAGAATAGAAGACCCAGAAATAAACCTATGATTATAGGGTCAATTCATCTTAGACAAAAGAGGAAAGAATATGCAATGGGAAAAAGTCTCCTGAATAAATGGTGCTGGGAAAACTGGACAGCAACATACAAAAGAATGAAACTGGACCACTTTCTTACACCATACACAGTTACTCAAATTAAATGAAAGATCTAAATGTGAGACCTGAAACAATAAAAATCCTAGAAAAGAACACCGGCAGTAATTTCTCTGACATCAGCAGTAGCAACACTTCTTTAGATATGTATCCTGAGGCAAGGGAAATAAAAGCAATAAACTATTAGAATTACATCAAAATAAGAAGCTTCTGCACAGTGAAAGAAACAATCAACACAACTAAAAGGTAACCTACTGAATGGGAGAAGATATTTACAAATGACATATCCAATAAAGGGTTAGTATCCAAAATAGATAAAGAACTTATACAACTCAACAGCCAAAAAACAACTAATCCAATTAAAAAATTGGCAGAAGACATGAACAGACATTTGTCCAAAGAAGACATACTGATGGCCAACAGGCACATGAAAAGATGCTAATCAACACTCATCATCAGGGAAATGGGAATCAATACCACAATGAGATACCACCTCATACCTGTCAGAAAGGCTCAAATAAAAAACACAAGAAACAACAGATGTTGGCGAGGATCTGAGAAAAAGGAAACCTTGTGCACTGTCAGTGGGACTGCAAACTGGTGCAGTCACTGTGGAAAACAGTATGGAGGTTCCTCAAAAAATTAAAAATAGAACTACCTTATGATCCAGCAATCGCACTACTGGGTATTTTCCCAAAGAATAAGAAAACACTAATTCAAAGGGCTACATGCACCCCAATTTTATAGCAGCATTATTTACAAAAACCAAATTATGGAAGCAGCTCATGTATCTATCAAGAGATGAATAGATAAAGAAGAAGTGGTATATTTATACAACAGAATATTATTCAGCCATAAAAAAAGAATGAAATCTTGCCATTTGCAACAACATGGATGGAGTTAGTATAATGCTAAGAGAAGTAAGTCAGTCAGAGAAAGACAAATACCATATAATTTCACTCCTATGTGAAATTTAAGAAACAAAACCAATGAGCAAAGGAGAAAAAAGAGAGAGACAGGGAGACAAATCAAGAAACAGACTCTGTAGAGAACAAAGTGTTGGTTACCAGAGGGAAGGTCGATGGGGAGATGGGTGAAATAGGTGAAGCAGATTAAGAGGACACTGGTCATGATGAGCACTGAGTAATGTTAGAATTGTTGAATCACTATATTGTATACCTGAAACTAATATAACACTGTAAGTATACTGGAATTAAAATTTAAAAATTTTTAATTAAAAAAAGAAGAATTAATATCTAGTCTTCTCAAACTATTCCAAAAAATAGAAGAGGACAGAAAACTTCCAAATTCATTCTATGGGACCAGTGTTACCCTGATACCAAAATCAGCAAAGACACTACAAAAAAAGAAAACTATAGACCAACATCTCTGATGAACATAGATGCAAAAATCCTCAACAAATATTAGTAAACTAAATTCGATAATACATTAAAAATTATTCACCATTATCAAGCAGAATTTATTCCAGGAATACAAGGATGGTTCAATATTGCAAACCAATCAATTTGATATATCAAATTAATAAGAAAAAAGATAAAAACCGTATGATCATCTCAACAGATGCAGAAAAATCATTTGATGAAACACAATCTCTATTTATGATAAAAACTCTTAACAAAGGTTTAGAGGACATAACAAAAGGTCCAGAAAGTGAAGTACAGCTACCACAACCAGAAGAAAGTGACATCTGCAGAGCAGAGAAGTACACAATCAGATGTGGGTGGTCTTAGGAATAAACCAAGAGTGGTGTGTTACCTGGGGAATCAGTCCGAAGAGTTGCCCCCCAAGAAGGAGAATGCTAGCAAAGGCCAGGACAAGTGAAGTGTGTAGAAGTTGATGGACTGGTTGATCACACTGAAGCTAAAGCAGGAGAGGGAGGAGCTGAAGAACAGGCATGTTTTGGAAAGTATGGATGGGTTGAAGACTGATTCAAAAATGAATCCCAAACTTCAGGTGCCTGCAAAGATGGAGTAAGCCCACTTTAGCCTATTTCCCCTACTAATTACAGCTAAAAACTCTGGATGAAATACAAAAAAACAACCTCCTGAGGGCTCTAAAGAGTAAATAAGAGCAGGTGATTGGGGGAGGGAGGTCAAAACTTAAAGAATGACCAACACAGCAGTGAGTTTACTCTATTCCTTCATCTCCTGGCTTTTACCTAAAGGGTGAGCCAAAGACAGAACCACAGAGAGCAGACAGTAAGAATTCCATGGCTAACCCACTCTTCCTAGCCAGAGGACCAGGAAGAGGGACCCCTGTGAGTCTGAGGGTGTGGAAAGAATCCACCTCTTTGCCTCCCCTTTTTTTCTTATTTTTCTGTCTCTGCCCCAAGGGTAACCTCAGCTGCAAAGCAGTACTCCTTCTTCCATCATAAAACCTAAAAACTGAGGCAGGGGGTGGGAAAACCTCTCTTTGGCCAGAGGAACCATAAAGAGGAGGTACAGAGTGTGGGGAAATCCTGATGAGCAGAGAGCTGGAGCCCGGCATCCCCTGATTCTGAGAATGAACCAGTGAAAGTCCTAGGCTCACCCCTCAGTGACATATAGATGGAAGAGACTCATTAGCAAAGGTTTTGAAAACTGAACTATCTGAAAGAGTTCTAGAACTTCCAGACTAAGCCCTGAGTATTACATGCAGGGTCAGTCACAGAGCACAGGAAGGGCTTGGAAATTTGAATTGATATTGGAACCGCCAGCCACAAGAAGTGAGTCAGGACTTGCAGTCTGAACTGGACCAGTCTGTTTGCCCACCAAAGCAAAAAGATTAACATTATCCAGAGGATCGTTTAATAGACCTTAGTTTTTAGAACAGTTTAGAGTCTAAACCTTGCTCCCCATTTCCTCTATCAGTAGCAGGTTACATTAGTATGATACATTTCTAACAAGTAATTAGCCAATATTGATACAATATTATTAACTGAAGTTCATAGTTTACTCGATTTCCTTAGTTTTTACTTGTTTCCCCACCCCTCCCCCCTCCGCCCTCCCTTGGCCAAGGATCCCATCCAGACACCGCATTACATTCAGTCTTCATGTCTCCTTAGACTCCTCTTGGCTATAACACTCTCGTGTTTTCCTTATTTTTGATGACCTGGACAGTTTTGAGGAATACTGAGCAGGTATTTTGTAGAATGGTCCTCAATTGGAATTGTGTTTATTTTGTGATTAGACTAGGGATATGAAGTTTTTGTTTTTGAGATAAAATTCACATAAGATAAAATTAACCCTGTTAAAGGCTACAGTTCAGTTACCTTTGGTACCTTCATGACGTCCTATAACCATCACTTCTATCTCATTGCAAAACATTTCCATGACCACCAACGGAAACCCCCTACACGTTAAGCAGTCCCTTCAATCCCCTTCCCTCCTCTCCCCCAACCAGTCCCTAGCAACCACCAATTAGCTTTCTGTCTCTATAGATTTACCCATTCTGGATATTTCATATAAATGTAACCATACAATATGTGACCTTCTGTGCCTGGTTTCTTTCACTTAGCAAGTTCTTAGACTCATTCATATTATAACATGAGTCTTTCATTCTTTTTTATAATAATACTTGATTGAATATGCTAATATTTAATTTCTAGTTGAATGTGCAGGGCACAAGTTCAGCACACAAAATTCAATAAGCAAAAAATTTTTAAAAAATAGATAAATTGGACTTTATCTATTTTGGCTTGGGTTTGCATTTCCCTAATGACTAATGATGGTAAGTATCTTTGCATGTGCTTCTTGACCACCTGTACATCTTGTTTGGAGAAATGCTTATTCATGTCCTTGACCTATTTTTTAATGGACCTTTTGAACTTTTGTTGTTGCATTGTAAGAGTTCTTGTTATATTCTGGATACTAAACCCTTGTTAGATATAAAGCTTGCAAATATTTTCTCTGTTCACCTTCTTGATAATGTCCTTTAATGCACAAAATTGTTAATTTTGATAAAGTCCAATTTATCTATTTTTTTAAAATTTTTTGCTTATGATTTGCTGTCCTATCTAGAAAACCATTGCCAAATCCAAGGTCATAAAGATTTACCCGTTTCCTTTTAAGAGTTTTATAGTTTTAGTTTTTATATTACAATATTTGATCCATTTGGAATTAATTTTTGTAAATGGTGTGGAGCAGGGGTCCAATTTCATTCTTTTTCATGTGGATATCCAGTTGTCCTAGCACCGTTTGTTGGAAATACTGTTCTTTCACCAATGAATGGTCTTGGTATCCTGGTCAAAATCAGTTGGCTATAGACACATAGGTTTATTTCTAGACACAATTCTATCCCATTGATCTACATGTCTACTGTTACATCAGTACCACACTGTTTTGGTTACTATAGCTTTGTAGTAAGTTTTCAAATTGGGAAGCCTAAGTTTTCCAACTTTGTTCTTCTTTTTTTTTAAATATATATTGTTTTGGCTACTCAGGGCCCCTTGTAATTTCATATGAATTTGAGGATTTGTTTCTGTATTTCAGCAAAAGCCTATTGGAATTTTGATAGGGATTGATTGAATCTGTAAATTGTTTAGGGTAATTTTGCCACCTTGAAAATATTAAATCTTCCAATTCATGAACATGGAATGTTTTTCCATTTTTTTAGGTCTTCTTTAATTTCTTTCAGCAATATTGCATAGTTTTCAGTGTACAATTTCTACACTTCCTCGGTTAAATTTATTCCTAAGTATTTTATTATCTTAAATGCTATTATAATTGAAATTGTTCTCTGAATTTGTTTTGCATTGTTTATTGCTGGTGATTTTTGTGTGCTGAACTTGTGCCCTGCAATTCTGCAGACTTTATTAGCTCAAGTAGTTGTGTGTGTATTCTTTAGCAATTTCTATATATAGGATAATGTCATCAGCAGATAGAGATTATTTTATTTCTTCCTTTCCAACTTAGTTGCCTTTTATTTGCTTGTTTCTTTCTTTCCTTCTGTGTTTTCCTTACCTAATTTTTCTGGCTAGAACTTCCAATACACTGTTGAATAGCAGTGGTGAAAGCAGACATCCTTGTCTTGGTCTTAGGAAATAAGATTTATTCTTTTACCATTGAGTATGATGTTAGCTGAGTTTTCCAAAAATGTCTTTTATTTTGTCAAGGAGGTTTCATTCTATTCTTGATTTTTTTTAATGTTTTTATCATGAAAGGGTATTGGATTTTGTTAGATGCTTTTTTCCTATCAACTAAGATAACCATATAGTTTTTTTCATTTATTCTATTAATATGGTATGTTGTATTAACTCATTTCCACATGCTAAGAAATGGCTTTCTTATGATAAATACCATGTGGTCATGATATATAACCCTCTTAATAAGTTGTTGAATCTGGTTTGCTGGTATCCTGTTGAGAATTTTTGCATCTATATTCATAAAGTATATTGGTCTGTAGTTACTTTTGTTGTAGAGTCTCTGTATGGCTTTGATATCAGGGTAATGCTGTCCTCATAGAAAGAGTTAAGAAGTATTCTCCCCTAGTTTTTGGAAGAGTTTGAGAAAAACTGGTATTAATGCTTCTTTAAATGCTTAGTAGAAGTCACCTGTGAAGCCATCTGGTCCTGTGATTTCCTTTGGGGGAAATTTTAAATTACTGATTCAATGTCTTATTTGTTATGCATATCCACGGATTTTATTCAGGAGATTTTAACAGAAACTAGAGCCTTATAATGTAATTTTCAAAATGTCCAGGATTTGATCCAAAATTAAGTGACATAGAAGAAAAAATGTGTCCAATTCCCTGGGGAAAAGACAATCAATAGCAGCAACCTTAAGATGACCCAGATGTTGGAATTACCAGACAAAGTCTTTAAAACAGCTATTATAACTATACTCAATGAGGAAAAAATGAACACTCTACACAAATGGGAAAATAGAAAATCTCAGCCAATAAGTAGAGACCAAATAAGAACTAAATGGAATTTTTAAAACTGAAAAAAATATAACATCACTAATTAATATATCCTGGGTGGGCTTAATGGCAAAATGCAGATGACAAAGGAAAAAGTCAGTGACGTTGAACATAAATAAAATTATATAGTCTGAAGAATAAGGAAGAACACTGGAAAAAATGAACAAAGCCTCAGGGGCCTGTGGGACAATATTAAATGATCTAACATTTGTGTCATTGTCCCAGGGTAAAGGAGAAAAAGATTGGTGAAGAAAAAAAATGTTTTAAAGAAATAATAGCAAATTTTCCAAATTTGTAGAAGACATAAATTTAAAGATTCAAGAAGTCCAACAAAATGCAATATGAAGGAAACCATACCCAGACTCATCTAATTAAATTCTGAAAACCAAAGATAAAGAAAATGTCTTGAATGCAGCCAAAGGAAAATGAAACATTGCATGCAAAGGAACAACAATTTTAATTACTCTGGATTTTTCACCAAGAAACCATGGAGGCTAGAAGACATTGGAGCACGTCTTTAGAGTGCTAAAATTGGATATTCATCAATCCGGAATTCTCTATCAAGTGCAATATCTTCAGGAATTAACATGAAATATAATCTCAATGATTAAAAATTAAAAGGATTTGTCATCAAGAGACATCAAACTAGAAGGATGTTAAATAAAGTTCTATAGGCTAGAGGAAAACTTGTAACTTCAGGAACCAAGGAAAGGCAATCAGGTTGGCAAAGATCTGGATAAATATTAAATTACTTTTCTTTCAAATGTTTAACATCGCTGGGCATCAGGGAAATGCAAATCAAAACCACAATAAGATATGATGTCACACCAGTCAGAATGGCTAAAATTAAAAAGTCAGGAAACAAGAAATGTTGGTGAGGATGCAGAGAAAGGGGAACCTTCTTATACTGCTGGTGGGAATGCAAACTGGTGCAGCTACTCCGGAAAACAGTGTGGAGGTTCCTCAAAAAGTTAAAAATAGAGCTACCTTACCATCCAGCAATTGCACTACAAGGTATTTATCCAAAGGATACAAACACAGTGATTTAAAGGGGCACATGCACCCCATGACCTTCTGGAAAAGGCAAAACCATAGGTATGGAGAAGAGATCAGTGGTTGCTGGCAACAGGGGTAGAGTTTGGTTTGATTACAAAATGGCAAAATAAAGAATGTTTTTCGTGTGATGGAAGGGTTCTGCATCTTCACTATGGTGGTGATTACAGAGATGTAAGCATTTGTCAAAACCCATAATTTTTTTTAATTTTATTATGTTATGTTAGTCACCATACAATACCTCATTAGTTTTTGATGTAGTGATCCACGATCCATTCTTTTCGTATAACACCCAGTGCTCCATGCAGTACGTGCCCTCCTTAATACCCATCACCGGGCTAACCAATCCTCCCTCCCCACTCCCCTCTAAAACCCTGTTTGTTGTCTCTCTGCCATGTTTTGTTCTTCTATTCTAGTCTCTCATGGTTCATCTCTCCCTCCAATGACGCCCCCTCATTTTTCCCTTCCTTTTCCTAGTGTCCTCCATGCTATTCTTTATGTTCCACAAATAAGTGAAACCATATGATAATTGACTTTCTCTGCTTGACTTATTTCACTTAGCATAATCTCCTGCAGTCCCATCCATGTTGTTGTAAAAGTTGGGTATTCATCTTTTCTGATGGCTGAGTAATATTCCATTGTATATATTGGACCACATCTTCTTTATCCATTCATCTGTTGAAGGGCATCTCGGCTCTTTCCACAGTTTGGCTATTGCAGACATTGCTGCTATGAGCATTGGGGTGCATATGGCCCTTCTTTTCACTACATCTGTGTCTTTGGGGTAAATACTCAGTAGTGCAATTGCTGGGTCCAAGGGTAGTTCTATTTTTAATTTTTTGAGGCACCTCCACACTGTTTCCCAAAGTGGCTGTACCAACTTGCATTCCCACCAACAGTGTAAGAAGGTTCCCCTTTCTCCACAACCTCTCCAACATTTGTTGTTTCTTTCCCTGTCCATTTTTGCCATTCTAACTGGTGTAAGGTGGTATCTCAATGTGGTTTTGATTTGGATTTCCCTGATGGCTAATGATGAGGAACATTTTTTCATGTGTCTATTAGCCATTTGTATGTCTTCTTCAGAGAAGTGTCTTTTCATATCTTCTGCCCACTTTTTGACTTGATTATTTGTTTTTTGGGTGTTGAGTTTGAGAAGTGCTTTATAGATCTTGGATACCAGCCCTTTATCTGTATTGTCATTTGCAAATATCTTCTCCCATTCTGTGGGTTGCCTCTTTGTTTTGTTGACTGTTTCCTTTGCTGTGCAGAAGCTTTTTGTCTTGATGAAGTCCCAAAAGTTCATTTTTGCTTTGTTTCACTAGCTTTTGGAGATGTATCTTGAAAGAAGTTGCTGTGGGCGATGTCAAAGAGGTTACTGCCTATGTTCTCCTCTAGGATTTTGTTGGATTCCTGTCTCACATTGAGGTCTTTCATCCACTTTGAGTTTATCTTTGTGAATGGTGTTAGAGAATAAAACCTATACATTTTTTTTAAAGATTTTATTTATTTTTGTGAGAGACAGATTGAGAGAGAGAGAGAGTGCACGTGCAGGAGCAGGGACGAGGCGCAGAGGGAGAAGCAGACTCCCCGCTGAGCAGGGAGCCCGGTGCAGGGCTTGATCCCAGGACCCTGGGATCATGACCTGAGCTGAAGGTGATGCTTAACCGACTGAGCCACCCAGGCGCCCTAAAACTCATAAATTTTGCTGTATGTAAATTTAAACATTTTTTTTTTTTTTAAATCCTGAGAATGTGACTGTCCAAAGCTGCATGCATGCCTCTTTCCTATAGTCTGGATGTCTCCACCAGAGTCCGGCCCAAGAGCTCCCTTATAAGTCAGGTACTTAAAAATTCTAACACTGTAATAAGCACTCATTATGTAAACAGGACAGTTTATTTGAGGGAAAAAAAATCTGTTTAGCCCATTAATTAACAGGACTATATTACTAATTATTCCAGAAAACCAAATCACTCTCTCTAAACATTGTTTTGAAAAGCTACTGTCACTGGGACTTGTGATGCCAGGAATACACTTATCCTAGTGCAGCCTTGGCAGTAAACCCAGAAGTCCTCCTATACACTGCCCTCCTGGGAACCCAGAGCGGAAGGTGTTCTAGGAGTTGCCAAGAGGGCAAGAAACTTGCACTGATTGGGCAGCTACTTCTAGGTGGTAGTAGTTTGTTCCAAATGCCTCTAGAGGATTTGGAGGAGCCAATACGAAGTAACAATAGTAACCAAATATAGAGTAGAAAAACCATAGCAGGAAAAAGTAAGATGTGTTTACTTTCTAGATGGAGTGTGAGAATTCATACAGGACTGTGTACATAGTAACATAGCTTATTCTTAACAGTATCCACAAGGTACTGACTCTTTAGTAGTAATGTCATCCTCCTGCCTGTCTTGCCATGAGCCTGTGCCTTGACTTGAAAGCTCTCCCTGCCTGGGCATGACTCCATCTTGAATGTCCTCCATGTGAAACATAATGGAACTGTCCATTGGCACTGCTTGGAAATATTGTTCCTGCTTGCATAATTAGAAATACTTACATGACAATTAGCTTCTGAAGGCCATGTGTTATCTGTAGGAGTCTGCTCCATTTTCAGTGCACAAATTTTAACTCAAGGGCTATTCATTGGTAGAGCTTTGTAGATACAATTGCCACCAATTGCCAGTGAGGAGACAGCAGGAGTGTCTATGACATGACGGGGAAGAGGACACGGTGACCACTCAGGCTAATGAAGGGCTGCAACAAGCAGGCTGCCATTAAATTAGAATGACTGCTTGGACCAGCCATCAACTTAATTAAAATATCTATTGCCTTTAAATGTAAATATCACACGTATGATGAATTATTAAGCAGGAATTCTTGCCAGTTACTGGCTTCCCTCTGTCTTCATGTTGGAAAACAGCCTAGCCTGTTGTGACAGTGATAGCTGAGGCTAAATGACCTTTCATTGCCATTTTCATTCCCATTATCCTCTCCCTCTGCTGGGAGCCCTGTGGGCCACCTGTCCTCCTTACTGCTACCCCTAAGAAGCTAACCCAACTCCTTTCCACTTGATATGACACTATTTCCATATTCCCTACCCTCTCTTTGTTACCTTCTGGATTTTTGTCTCCTGAGATGTTTTAAACCCTCATCAACTGTTCTTTCCCTACTAAAATCTAGCTCTGTCCTGAGGACTTTGCCTCTCCAGCCCCTCCATCCAAGCGTACCTGTCCTTTTCCCATCCCTCCTCATCCTCAGGGCAGTCTAACCACTCCCATTACTATGCAAACCAATACTCTTCCCCTGATGGTTCGTGCCACCAGCTCTGCTATGCGCCTCCCAGATAAGTTCTACCCCCCTTTCCTGGGCTCCAGGGGGTCTCCTGCAGAGTCTCATGGGCCCCTCATTCTCAGAAGGTCCCAGGGACTCTTTGCTTGTGCCCCAGACACATTGCCCCTTCCAGCCTCTCCTTACCCTGCCTCCAGCCAACCGGTTCATGCTGGTCCTTCCTCCTGGCTGCTCACTCATTCCTGTGACAAACTGCTTGGTCAGCCTTTGAACCCAAGTTTGAGTCACCTCTATAAAAGAAACCCTAATTATTCTCTAACTTCCAGGAAGTGTGAGGACCTCACTCCTCTTTTCTATTAATCACTATACATTGTTGTAATACAACAATTATTGAATCGGTTAACTTAGTCTCTCCTAATTGACCCAGGACATACTGAAGGCATTCTTTTCCTCCTCCTCCTATTCTTCCTCTCCCTCTACCTCCCTCTCTTCCTCCTTCTTATTTTTCTCCCCTATTAATATTTTATTTTTGTGCAGAGTTCCGTATCTGGCTATGAGTCCTTGCTGAATGAAGAAATGAGTAGGTGTGGTAAGATGCACAATGCCTGAATAATCTGCCTTCATTTAACAGATGAGAAAATTGAAAGTGAAGCCCAAGGAGCAGATGTGATTTCTCAGAGTCACACAGCTCGTGTCAAACCAGTGCTAGGACCAGATGTTCTGAATCCTAGCCCTAGGGACCCTTTATAGCTCACTACACTGCCATTCTGTACTTAGAGGCATTTCAGGTTTTTAATTAGTGCTTTTGATCATTAAAAATTATAAAAGTATACAGAGAGATACATTTCTCTGTTAAAATATTTTGGAAGACTTCCAAGAATGGCAATGATATCTATAACATTTAAGAAAAGAAAAAAAAAAAAAAAACCTGCCAACACATACAAAAAGGAATCAGAAGAATTATAACTACACTGAAACTAAGGAAATCTGTCATTTTTACCAACTTGAAAGACTATCAGTGAAAGGAAACACAGTTTGGATTCAATTAAATGCCATCTTTATTCACTGAAACACAACAATGTAATATGTTAAATGAATCATCTGGCGGGGAGGCGGGGTGGGCAGGGAGCCACTGGGACATCTCCCAGGCTCTCAAGCAAAGTAACTGGTTGCCCTCTTTGAGTCTAGAACATTCTCCAGTTAGCATCTTCACTGGGGCGGGAGGGGTGGTGTAGATCAGGATGCTCTTTTTTTTTTTTTAATATTTTATTTATTTATTTGAGAGAGAGAGAGAGCGAGCAAGCGCGAGTAGGGGTGGGGGTGGAGACAGAGGGAGAGAGAGAATCAGACTCCCCACTGAGCAGAGAGCCAGGACCCTGGGATCATGACCTGAACCAAAGGCAGATGCTTAACTGACTAAGCCACCCAGGCACCCCAATCAGGATGATCTTGAGAGAGAATTACACATTAACATATCCTAGGTGCTAAGAGAGTCCTACCAGCTCAGGCTATAATTTAAAAATATGATAAAGCAAAGGTAATTTACTAGACTCTTGAGGAGAATGAGCAACGAGAAAGAACGACACTAAACTCGGCAACCAGCCCAAATGGCTCCCAATTAAAAAGATTTAATGTGAAGAATAGAAGATAATCCTTTATAAATTCTGAATAGTATTCACAGTAACATCCAAAGCCTCCTCTGAAAAAGAACCCACTAGAGACATAAAAAATAGTTGTAGAAAGAACAATAATCAAATAAATATAACATTTAATCAGGGAACTGAGCCACAAAAAGAACACTGTTAAAAATAAAATTTTACAACTGGTAAATCAGCAGAATAAAGTCCCCCCCAAAACATGATAAAACAGTAAAGTGGATAGAAATTACAAAGCGAAGAAAGATAAAGCACTCAAAAGATAAGTCTGAGAGAGTCAATATCAAGATCTTTTTAATAGCAGTTCCATAAATTGAAAGTGGACACACACAATGGCAAGACAATGACTAAGAAATACTAGATTATTGACAGTAAAAACTTTTATTTTCTTCTGAGTTGCCCCAACTCACCCAAAACATTTAGTCCCATTCTGATGGGCCAGTGAAGATAATTCTAACTACCCACAATACTTTCTTCCAAACACTTGGGCATTCCACTCTGAAGAACCTGCCTCAGGACACCACTGGTCCAAAACAGTCAAATCTGTGCCAAACCCACTCAATCCTTCCACGTGAGGTGGAGAAAAATCAGCCTTGCAAAAAACCCAGGTTATAGACCGACCTGATTCCTGAACCACTTAATGACTTGCAATAAGAAATACACACGACTTGAGAACAGTGATTTCCACCACAGGTGAGTCTTAATGCAGATTAGCAAATATCTACTGAACAAAATAGTTCACATCTTGGTCTGAGGCAGCTGCACTTAGGTTAACTCAACCTTTCCCCTAATGAGTACTTTCTTACATGACCAAAGGGGTTCACGGAAATGTGCATCACAGAATCAAGAGTGGTATACAGTCCAAAATGATTCCCTTCTCCATCCTAAAATATTAAAACTGCTGCAACTTCCCCTACTCACCATTATGCATAACACTGCAAATTAATGAGTTTTAAGCTGTTTTCTGAGGAATGAATGGCAGAAGGAGAAATATGAAAAAAATTCCAGATTATTTAATAAAAACCAGGTGATAAGGGGAAGAAAATGGAAGTAAATACACGTTAAAATTCTTGACTGTATGAAGGCTGGTGGTTATGAATAATGTTTAATTCTTAACTTTGATAGAAGAATGTAGGAAAAATATGTTTGTAATAATTTAAGAGTAACCACTCTTAGAATAACATTTAGATATAATATTTCATAACCCTAGAGCAGAAAAAAAAGACCAAAAAAATGATCAAACAAAGAAGAGGCAGGAAAGGTGAAAAAAAGAAGCAATAAGAAATCACAATGAACATAAAACATAAAGTAAGATGGCAAGAGAAAGATTAAGTATATCAGTCATTGCAATAAATAAGTGTGCATGGATAAAATTATTCTCCTTGCCATGTCTTATATTCAAAGAAAAAACAGATTAAATTAAAAAGCAAAAAAAAAAAAAAAAACCCAGCTAAATGAAATTTTTAAGTTACTTATCTACAAAAAAATAATAAAGAATAAAGGTAGAAAATAAAGAAGTGAACAAGAATATATCAGAATACTGCTAACAATTGCAAATGGCAAGAGTGTCACACAGAGTGCACTTTAAGGTCAAAACATCAAATAAGGCTGAGAAGAATTTTATTGATAAAAGATACTACCTCTAGGGGCGCCTGGGTGGCTCAGTTGGTTAAGCGACTGCCTTCGGCTCAGGTCATGATCCTGGAGTCCCGGGATCGAGTCCCTCATCGGGCTCCCTGCTCGGCAGGGAGTCTGCTTCTCCCTCTGACCCTCCCCCCTCTCATGCTCTCTCTCTCTCTATCTCATTCTCTCTCTCAAATAAATAAAATTTAAAAAAAAAGATACTACCTCTAAAGAAATTGTAACAGATGCACACTAAACTATATTGTATGGAAATACTTGAAGCAAAAAAATTACGAATTCAAGTTTTTTTTAGTAAGATCACAATAAGATTTATAAATTTATATCAAATCCAGTAGAAAAAGAATTAATATGATGAGAGCATTTGAATTGCACAATATGCTTTATTTAATAGACAGACTATTTTTGTATAAAACAGAAAATCTTTTCAGAATACTCATTGACTATTTACAGAAATCATTTATAAACTGTGCAATAAAGAAAATCTTAACAAGTTCATATAGATAGATAGAGAGATAGCAATCAAACATACCCTATTCTCTGACAACAAAACTAAAATAAACCACCAAAATATAGCCCCCAATCTAACTACCTAGAAATTTGAAAGCACTCATAAATAACTCATGAATTAAAGATGAAAAGATTATAGTAACAGCTTAATTAGAAAATGACCACAAAAAGAACTCTACATTTCAAAACCTATAGAATGGGGCCAAGACTCTCATCAAAAAAAAAAACAAACATAGGAAAATACTTGAAAAAGTAGTCTCCTTATTGCTTAAGAGCATGGATTCTAGAGTCCAGTTATATAGGTTCAAATCCCAGCTCTTCTACTTACATAATTTGTGTGATCTTGGAATAATTATCTCACTCAGTTTCCTCCTTTGTAAAATGGGAATAATAATAATACCTATGTGTTAGGGTGTTGCAAAAAATGAAATGAAGTACTCCTTGTGGTCTCCTTCCATAGTGAGTCTCTGGGGAGATAGATGATAGATGATAGATAGATAGATAGATAGATAGATAGACAGACAGACAGACAGGTATAGAGAGGGAGAGAGATTGAGAGGGAGAAAAGGTTGAGATTGATTGATTGGTTGACTGACTGATTGATTGACAGGGATTTCAACAGTTTTATGGGCTGAGTTTTATCCCCCTTCCCAAAATTCATATGTTGGAGTTCCAACCCCCAGTATCTCAGAATGTGACTATATTTAGAGATTGGGCCTTTAAGTGATCATTAAAGCTAAAATGGGATCATGAGGGTGGGCCTTAATCCAACTTGATGGGTGACCTTATAAGAAGAGAAATGTGGGGGCGCCTGGGTGGCTCAGTCGGTTGGGCGACTGCCTTCGGCTCAGGTCATGATCCTGGAGTCCCTGGATCGAGTCCCGCATCAGGCTCCCTGCTCGGCGGGGAGTCTGCTTCTCCCTCTGACCCTCCCCCCTCTCATGTGCTCTCTCTCGTTCTCTCTCAAATAAATAAATAAAATCTAAAAAAAAAAAAAAAAGAAGAGAAATGTGGACACACAAAGAAACTCCCTAGGGAAGACCAGGTAACATCTCAGCATCAACAAGTCTACCTACAAGCCAAGGAGAGAAGCCACAGAAGAAATCAACCTGCTGACACCTTGATCTCGGACTTGTAGCCTCCAAATCTGCGAGGAAATAAACGTGTGTTGTTTCAGCCCCCCGGCCTGTGGTGCTTTGTTATGGCCGCCCTGGCCAATTAACACTGGTGGGGCGAGCAAGGCTGCCCGCCACGGCCATGTGAGAGGGCAGGAGATGGACTTCTGCTCTCAGTTGCTGGGTTTCTGGTGGTGTGAGCCCCTCACTGAACTGCATGTGGGTCTACTGTTGAAGGTGTGTGTATCTCTCATACAATACCACTCCTAAAGGAACCCATCCTCCTCCCACAGTACCCGAGTGGAAGAAAGAGATTAGATCCAACAATGGAGGGAAAACTGTCAGCCCTGAGAGTTTGCTGAGCCCAGCACTCTGTCCCCTGCACTTTACAGCCAATTTTCAACAGCAATTTTGTCTATGTGCGATTTTAGCCTTATGGGCTACTTTAGAGCTTAACCTTTAGCTAAGCTGTCCCTCCACAGGATAGCATGGTATGGAGTTCGGTGCTGACAGTGAAATGCACAAAAAGATCACCAGAAACAGAAACGTGTGTCTGTGTGTGTGTGTGTGTGTGTTTTCACTACATGGAATGGGGGTTCCTAGACCCACAACTCAACCCTCCTACTTAGAGTTTCCTCCCCAAAGAAGTTTGCATCCAACAGCTAAAGAGGCCAGGAAACAATAGCTCTCGGTAAGTGAGCAGGAATGAGGACTGAGTTTCCCCTTCTTGCCAGCGCGCGATCAGTAGAGTCTCCTGGATGGAGTCTACACGGCCAGAGTCCACCTCGGTGACTCACAGACCTAGACCCCTTAGGACCACCTGCGAGCTGTTGACCCATCCGCAGCAATCCTGACCTGTTCCGTCAGAGTGGAGGCGGGAGTGGGGGGAGAGGCTGGTTCAGCCCAGGCCGCAGCCCACAGGAGGCAGGAAGCCCAGAGGGCTTGCTCTGCGGGAAGCCTGCTTCTCCCTCTCCCACTCCCCCTGCTTGTGTTCCCTCTCTCGCTGTGTCTCTCTCTGTCAAATAAATAAATAAAATCTTTTAAAAAAAATGTTATTAAAAGTTCAAGCTAGTGGACCTCCCCTTTGGGTTACCTACCCCAGAAAAAACCAACACAGATGCAAAAGGAAGTGTGTTCATCTAAGCATTGTTTGTTATGGTGATCTATCATAAACAACCCAAAATAGTCATCTGCAGGGGTGGTGTGCTGTGTCCATATTCTAAAATAGCACGTTGTGTTTTAAAAGAACAAAGCAACTCTGTATGCACTGATATGAAGGATAACCATATTTCTGAGTTAATCAATGACCTTCAGAATAATACCTATAATATCATTCATTTACAAGTATACATAATGCCTACAAGTGTGTGTGTGTGTGTCCGTGCATGCCTGTGTGTGTGTGTGTGTGTGTAGGTAAAGGCACAGAACTATGTACTTTTATAGAAACATATGTCTATGCAAGAGCATAGCTTAAAAAACTGAAAGAACACATACTAATTAAGAAGAGTAGTTCCCTCTGAGGAAAGGGTGGGCGGTCAAAATAATATCTTAATTTTTCACTAGAAGAGTCATTAATTTATGTATATGTGTGTGTATATATATGTATATATATACATATATGTATAAATAATTAAATATATGCAATTCACAGAATAAATAAAATTAGCCAGTAAGCTTGTGAAAAGATGTTTAGCCTTACCAATAATTAAAGAAATGTCCATTTTTCAAACGGCAAGGGTTAGTCTTTCATTTGTCAGTCTGGCAAAAAGTAAGCAGTATGAGGATTTCAGCTGTGGAGCAAAGGTGTGGGTAAAAGGAGCATGTCAAACATCCATCATTCCCCCCGCCCACACACACACACCCACAGCCCACCTTTTCAGCCCAGCTGTTGCTGTAACAACCAGCTGTGAGGTGCAGCCCAACGGCCCATCTCTTCTGTGCACTTCAGTCTCTTGCTCTCTATCCTGTCCCCACCCCACCCCAGCTTTCTGGGCCATTCTGGGCATGTGAGCCACACGATAAAAGTCCAGAGATAAGGTAAAGGTCCAGAGGTAACACATCCTGGGGGCAACCCTTGAAAGGAGTTGAGACTATATGTACTCTCCTCTCCATTTCTCAGAGAACAATCCTGAGCACATTCCACGAAGTTCCTAAGAGGGTCCCAAGGGGGAAGGAATCCTCGATGCCCACAGCAGTGACCAGCTCAGTAATGGATCCCTAAACTGGCTTTCCCTCCTTCCCTGTTGACCCTTCCCACGCTCCCACTCCCACTCCCTGGAATTGCTTCCCAAAGTAAACCACCTGCACACCAGCCCCATCAGCTCCGCCTTCTGAGGAAATCTGGGATGGCCTAGGATTTGCTGGAGGACAGATGGATTAGCACGGACAGACGGATTAGCACGGACAGACGGATTAGCACAACATACTTACTTGGAGCAGTTTGGTGATTTGGAATAAGGGGTAAGTATGCATAACCCTGCTCCACTGTTCCACTTCTAGAAATTTATTCTGCAGCAAACCTGTGACAAGAGCAAAAGGATACTTTCATTCATCCATTTATGATGAATCCATGTATTGCTTGTTCATCCATTTCTGTTCATCTGCTCATTCTGTTCTGTTCCGGACACAGGGTGACAAAGGCAAACTCTTACGCTCCTTCTCTTAGAAGGAGTTAGGCAGTAAGCCACAGACAAGCCTATAAATGTATCCGCACCTTCATTGTTCTTAATAGGAAAGGAAAAAATCGCGGGAAAGGGGTTAAATAAATTCAGCTGCCTCCATCCATACAGTGGGTTAGTGTGGCAGCATTAAAAGAAACAGTTTCAGGGCGCCTGGGTGGCTCAGATGGTTGAGCGTCTGCCTTCAGCTCGGGTCATGATCCCAGGGTCCTGGGATCGAGTCCCACATCGGGCTCCCTGCTCCTTGGGAGCCTGCTTCTCCCTCTGCCTCTCTCTCTCTCTCTCTCTCTCTGTCTCTCATGAATAAATAAATAAAAAAAAAAATCTTAAAAAAAAAGAAACAGTTTCATAGGTCCCAACGGGTAAGATGCAGAAGTTTTATTCCGTGAATAAAGCAAGTTGCAGGACTGTGTGGCTGGAGTGATTCTACTTTTTTTTTAAGATTTTATTTATTTATTTGACATATACAGAGAGAGAGAGAGCACAAGCAGGGGGAGTGGCAGGCAGAGGGAGAGGGAGAAACAGAGTCCCTGCTGAGCAGGGAGCCCCATGCAGGGAGAGGAAGGCAGACGCTTAACCGACTGAGCCACCCAGGCGCCCTTAGAGTGAGTCTACTTTTTAAAAGACTTATTTATACACTCATGCTCACACACACACCAGGATTAAATCTCAACTATTACTAATGGATTTTCCGCTTTAACCTATGTACATAATCCATTAGCATCCCATCTGCTGGAGATGATTTGGGTTCGTTGCAGGGAAGATCAAAGGAGAAGAGAGGGGCTCACGCGCAAAATAAGGCTCCGGGGCAGGACAGCTTGTAAACCAGGGTACTGTCTTAAAAGAGGATCTTCCAAACGTTGCTATTCCCCTCAGAATTCCCTTACGTTGTACAGAGGAAGTATTTTTGCGCCCCTACGATGGCCTGAGTTCGGTGGCTAAGAAGGGCTTGCTGCAGGAGAGGGATGGGAGGACCGGGAACGGCGAGACAGGGCTCCAGGGTCGGCAGGGCAGGTCTTACGGCTGATTTGCTTGCGTCTTGGCTCCAGCCCAGAAAGAAGCGCACGAGAGAAGCGAAGGCACACTGAGAGCATGGGGGGCTTTTTGCTGCCGCTGCCTGTCTCCGGCTTTGCAAAGCTGTCGCTGCGCCCCCGCCCCCCGCAGCCTCAGATGTGGCCACACCCCCCCGGGGGGAGGGCCAGGCACAGGCAGCCCCCGGCTGGCCTCGGTGTCAGCGGGGCGAGGACACTGCACGGATCCCCAAGGGCCAGCCGCGGCCGGTCGTGCGGGTGCGCAGTGACCCCGCAGCAGAGGGCAGGAGGAGCAGGTGAGGGGCCTGGGTGGCGGGCAAGACAGGGAGAGGCTCAGGCGTCTGCCGCCAGTGTCCTTCCACCAGGGGCAGCCACGTGGGAGACCAGATCCTGAGTGTCATGAAGTACAGTGTTCCCTTCAAAGGCCAGAGGGAAGCCACAGTGCGGGCCTGGGGCATTTCCAGTGCATGACCCAGTCCGGCCTGCTAGGCCTTGCATCCGGCCAAGGCCATTGCCGGCCCCCACTTTTCCACCCATTCGACGAGGAGGAAGGCAGGAAGGGGGAGCGGAGGGCAATCTGAAAGTCTGGACATACTTGCCTAGACAAACTGAAACGATCTGCAGAAACTGTTTATATCTTGGGATCAAAATTTGAGCCCCTTTGGACATTATATTTTTATAGACTAAAAAATCTAGCACGAAGAAAAGTGTTCCTCCTGCTGACCAGCAGGTAAGACTCAGAAGGAAGGCGAATTAGATGTAGATACAGCCAAGAACCTAATTTTCTCTGCACTTCTGACTTGCAAGTGTGAGTTCCGAGTCTGGGCAGAGCACCCCCCCCCCCCTGCCCATTTCTGGGAACGGACATGGGGCTCACTCTGACTTCGTATACCTTACACTTTGGGGGTCATTTTACAAATCTGGAGAGGGACAGAAAGCAACACCTGGCAAATATTTAGAAAGACAATTTCTCTCTTTCCCACAATGCCTTCATTCCATACTTTCCAGAGTGCTTTGACTTCTCTCTGTTCTGCGCCCTTCAGTTACTGCCCATATTCCGCTTCTAGCTTTTCTCTCAGCAACTGGTCAGACCAGAAACTGCAATTTCTGGTTTCCTTTTGTTCTCTTTAAACTTTATTCTCCCTTCTTTTAAAGTTCCAAAGTTTCTTTTAAAGTTTCAGTTTCTTTTAAAGTTTCTTTTGCTCAAGAAACTTTACTTGGGCTTTCTTTTCCCAGGACATTTCCTAAGGTCTATCAATGCCCCCAAAGAGGCAGCTGAAGAGGGGACAGCAGGGCAGCATCATTGCCTTGCTCACTCTCCCCTGGTTTTTGCTCCTGGCAATCGTGCCCTCGGGGAGAAATCATATTTAAAAGATATTCTGGGAAAAGGACAAAAATAAATAAGTGGGCGCCCTGCCCCCAGCCCTTCCCAGGAGCAGCACCCCATTGTGGGGTTGAGGGGTCACATCTTCATTGCAGCTTTGAGTGGGGTCCCTAGTTGCTGCTTATCTGGGGGCTTTGGGGATCCCCCCAGGAATCACCCCAAGAGCTGAGCAGGCTTCAGCCTCCCCACAACGGGCACCCAAGGGACGACGGAAACCTGTGGGCCCCAGGAGAAAAGGTGGGAAGGGAGGAGAGCCAGGAAAAGGGGAAGGAAGAGAAAGAAACATTTATTTATCACCTTCTGTGTGCAAGGTATTATGCTAGCTAAGTGCTTTCCCACAATATATCTCAATGCCTCCGTGGTTCATGGATTCATCTACTCAGCACTTTGAACACTTTATTCACTCAACACAGATTTATTGAGTTTCTGTTATACACCAAAGTGCTCTTCTAGGCTCTTCATTCTGTGCACTCCATTAGATATTGTTCCAACACCGAGGGGGGATATTAGGGAGACAAGATATAGAGAATAAAACAACATATTTCCTCAAAAAGACCAGGTAAGACTAATGCACTAATCACTTGTACACACCCTGTGGTAAGAATGAGGAACGCTTTTCCTGCTCTTGTCTTTGAAACAGGGAGCCAAGACCAAGACCTGAGGATAGAACGAGATCTTCCAGCCTAGCCCCTGGCTCCCAGGCTGTGCACTGACAAGTTCACCGGCCACGGCTAATCACATGCGGGCAGCTGGTTCAGGGCTCTGGACTCCCCGGGTACGGTTAAAAGGGAGCTTGCAACACAGCCCCTCTTCTGAAACACCCACTGAATACTACATGTCACCCTTCCATGGTGGCTGAGCTCAGGAGCCCCAGTTTTTATTATAGTTGTAAAAATCTCATGTTGAAAATAAGAAAATGCAATTAACGTGCCCACCAGCTCCAGGGCCTGGTTTTGTTCTATAGCTTTTGTCTGTCACAGGTGCTGATGTCTTAGGCCACTCCCCTGATCCTGGGACACCTCCACCCCCCAGATAGGAGGGAAATCATAAATTAACTTTGTGGGCTGCTCACCCTATGCTCGTCACTAAAGTACTCAGCATCCATTAACTCGTCATACTGAAACGACTTCCTGAGCAAGAAGCCACCCCCATTCCCACATGAAAGAGGATGAACCCGAGGCACAGAGAAGTTTGTTAACTTGCTTATGGGACCACAGCAGAGTCAGGATTCTAACTCAGGCTGTGGAGAACTGGCATTCTAAATGTGCCTCTAGGAAAGGAAAAAGAACACTTCATTCCCAGCCTCAGGCCGCTGGTAAGATCCTCATTGTGCCTCAGTGACCTGGGAAGTTAGGTTAATGATAGAGTAAGGGCGTATATTTTGCAGTTCAACCTGTCATTCTGACCTACGAATTCAAAGAGTAGGTACTTTTCCTTAAATTCACTTCCCAACTAAATGGAGCCAACTTTCTTGTAATGCTACAACTTTGATCTTTTATTCTGATTAATGAATGATAATCTCTTAGTATCATACCGCTTGAGACACAGTTTCATCCTCCCCACCCCCAAGAAATATAACATGGTTACTGATTACATAGACTTTGCTGGGTCCTTTCTTGGGTCTCTGAAAGCTGGACAATTTCTGGGACACTGAGGATGGGCATATGTTTTGGGATATCCTATACCAAAGCAAGGTGGAGAAAGCCTTGGGAATACTTCAGTAATCCCCCTCATCAAATCTGTTTGTCAATTGATTTAATCTGGAAAAAAAAAAAGTGATGGGGTTGGGTAGTAACTATATGGGCTGACTGTCCCAACAGCTCAGAAACAGGGCTGGGCCTTCCATGAAGCACAGGTACATTCTCCGTGCACTGAGGAAAGGGAAAGAAGGTCCCGCGTGTGACCTCAGCACCCCCAGATCCGAACAAACGCAGCTCCCCAGCGCACAGGGGCCTCCTGCAACTGGGTGAAGTGAGCGTCAAAGTTTATTTCTTTACGCTCCAAACAGCAGTTGGCTTTTCTTCCGGGATTAGAATAATCCTAAAAGAAATGGTTCCCACTGAGCTCCACATTCATGCCTGTACAATGAAAGCTGACAACAAAGCAGAACAGAACAAAACAAAACCCTTTCCTGCACTTAGCGGTGGTCAGGACAAGCATTGCTGTCATAAGTTCTGGATGACCGGTGAGATCCCACAAGATGATGAAAGATCAGCAAAGGGGGCTCACCTCTCTCCGCTTGGTGCAGAGGGACTGCATCTTGTTGCTAGACTAAAAATCCCTGGGGCCTTTATTAAGATCCATGCTGGGGGGGGTGGTGCCCGGGGGGCTCAGTTGGTTAAGCGACTGCCTTCGGCTCAGGTCATGATCCTGGAGTCCCGGGATCGAGTCCCGCATCAGGCTCCCTGCTCAGCGGGGAGTCTGCTTCTCCCTCTGACCCTCCTCCCTCTCCTGCTCTGTCTCTCATTCTCTCTCTCTCAAATAAATAAATAAAATCTTTAAAAAAAAAAAAAAAGATCCATGCTGGGGAAGAGCGGGACACCCCTGCACAGTCTAATTGCCTCTCGAAGTCCTCGCCGCCATGAGGAAGATTGAGAACCGACGTTGCGAAGGCCTCGTTACTTTTAGATAAAACAAATGAAGACCACAAACGTGAAGTGAATGAATGAGGTGCCTGCCGATAGAACTGGGACCCCACGGGGGAGGAGGGGCGGGGAATAAACCCACAGCGTTCATGGAAACCGAGTGAACGCACTGCGGTTCCATTGGCCTTCTGTGCCTTTGCCGACCTCCCAGCCCTGTCAATGCTGACAATGAAACGAATGAACTCTTGAGGCCTCTCAGCTTCAGCTGCAACAGCTTTGGAGTCATTTTTGTGTTCAGCTCTTGCCCCCTGGCCGCAAGAATTGACTTCTCATGCTGCGGAGTCTCACCCTTGCTGAGCCTCGGAGAGCTGCCTTCCTGGTGATGGGGAGCATGGCAGCTGGTGGCTGTCCACGGAAAGGAATCGCCTCTGCAGAGAGAGTGACCGTGCCCTGAGGTCACGGTGCTGGTCACGCAGAGCCGGGGGCCTTCCCTCCGGGTACAATGGCTCTGAAGGGCCATTCTGCTCTAGAGGTCCCGGTTAGAATTAATCGTGTTGGCCAAACTAGCCAGGCTCCTCTGAGCCCACTTCTCAACCAGGCCTCCAGCTTGGCCTTGAGCAAAACACTGACATAGTTTCTAGCAGCTCAAGGCCATATCCCTCTGATAACCCTAGTACCCCTCAAAGTGCCTGCCTGAGAAAATTGAGGCTGCCAAAGGAATTGAATCGTTTGCTCCAGCCAACACCTGAAGACAGGGTCCCCTCTCCCAGCTTCTGTGCAAGGGTAGGAACCTAATTTCAGTAAGCACCAGAGCAAACCCAAATGGGGTTTCACATGGACCAGAGCCCCCCCACCCCAACCCTGCCTCTTGGAATTTTGCTCTTCCCTGACTCTAATGAGCCCCACTCCTCCCTCCTCTCTCCCTTCATTCTCCCTTTGAAACACCTGGTTGCCTCCGTATACCTCTGTACAAACTGAAATTGAGTTCACACTGGACCCTTTCTCAAGATCCAGGAAGAGCGGATGTTTCAGTTCAAGTCTGAAGGCAGGAAAAAGCTGATGCCCGGGTTCAAAGGCACTCAGGGAGGAGGAATTTTCTCTTGCTCAGGGGAGGCCAGTCTTTTTGTTCTATTCAGGCCTTCAACTGGTTGGATGCGGCCCACCCACACTAGGGTGCGCAATCTGCTTTACTTGGTTTACCAATTTAAATGGTAATCTCATCTAAAATGGTAATCCTTCAGAATAACGCGGGACCAAATATCTGGGCATCCCGTGGCCCAAAGTGACACAGAAAATTATCCATTGCAGATGGTTAAGACTAAGTAAGACTCAGTAAGACTGTTGTTTGAGCTGCCCAGTCTGTGGTAAGCACGAGGCAGCCCTAGAAAACTAATATAGATTTTGCTACGGGGAAATGGGGTATTCCTGTAACAAATAACCTAAAAATGTGGAAGTACCTTTAGAATCGGGTAATGGGTAGAGGCCTGGAGAAGTTTTGAGGTCCGTGTTAGAAAAACCAAGATTGCCTTGAGAAATTATTGGTAGAAATGTGGGTGTTAAAGACAATTCTGGTGAGGGTCTCGAAAGAAAAGAGGAGAGCTATAGAGAAAATGCCCACTGTCTTAGAGAATGCATACAGCATCGTGAATGGAACGTTGCTAGAAACTTGAATGTACAGGTGCTTCTGGTGAGTTCTCAACCAGAAATGTGGAACGGATTATGAGAAACTGTCAGAAAGGTGATCCTTATTAAGCAGGAGCAGAGGGCTCGGCCCAATTGTGTTCTACTGCTTTATGGAAAGTAGAAGGTGTAAGCAATGAACTTGGAGAGCTAGCTGAGATTTCCAAGCCATGTGTCGAAGGTGCATCCTGTTTCTGTTGTCTAAGCCACCCAAACTGTGGTCCATGTTATGACAACTGTAGGAAAACTATACAGTAGGAAAGCACCTGGCTGGCCCAGGAAACACCTTTGCTCACCTGTCCGTGAGGGCATGAGGCCTTTTGGAGGGGAAGGAGGAACAGGGGAAATCAGATCCCAAACCATTGGGCTGTGGCGGGCTTTCACTGCCTGGTGTCTGTGGATGAGTCTTGGTAGAGAAAGGGGATGGATTTCAGCCAAGCAAAACTGCCTTCCACTCAGCTCACCTTCCCTTGATGGGCAAACAGTTCCCCCAAGAAAGCAATGGGGCCCGCCATGCAAAGAAGCCATGTTGTTGGCCAGTGGGTATAAACATCAAGTGGCAGGACTGCCCTAGAAGAAGTACCTCATCAAGAATTCCAGCAGCAGAGAGAGGAAGGAAAAACGTGCAGGATGCATTTGCCCCCCTCCCTTGGAGTTTTGTACAGTGGGACTCCATGTCTGGGAGCCAAACACACAATTTAGTAGCAGTGCCCAGGAGGTGAGGAGGGGGCTACAAAGCCTTACACAAGTCCACCTCTATCACCGGCCACGATGAACGCCGAGCTCCCTCCGGCCTGCGGCTCACTCAGCCAGTAACCAGCTCCTTCATTTGGCCTAGGGTTTTGGAGCCTGACTCAGAGATGAAAACTCTCACATGGCAACTGTCGCAGGCCTCCCCGCCGGGGGTCTTAGAGCAGCTGGTGGAGATGCCGGCAGGGTGCAGACGGAGCCGGATTGCCCCTAAGGATCCTTTAGACTCTGACATGCCTTCTGACATGTGTGCCAATCAAATCGATGGCAAGGTGAGTTTTGGTTGAGCGAATCTGATTCTCCATTGGCTTCCGTTATAAATCTAATATATGTCCTGAAACAAACAGAAACAATCCCCTGTAGACTGAAATGAAGGCATGGATGAGAACATCTTTATCAAGCAATTAGCCTGTTGAGGGGGGCTTGGCCACTGGACATTCACTCCTCTCCCTCGGGGACCACCTTTTCTTCTCTGATGATGGGAGAGGTGGCTCTTTGCCTGTATTCTGCAGCACCTCCTCCCTGCTGGCCGGCTTGTCCTCACCCAGAAGCCTGACTTCACCTCCCCATCATGGTTATCACCCCTCCCGCTCGCTCCACCTCGGGTTCCCCAAGGCCCATTTGACCCTAAGTCCAAGTTTGGCTCCATGCCCATTCCTACACCTTCACAGGCCTCAAACCCATGTGAGAAAGAGGGCTGATCATCAACAGAGACTTATTAGCGTTGGCCTATTTCAGCTCCTAGGTCGTTCGAATGCAAGCATTTCTCCCATGTCTGCTGCGTCTAGCCACCATCCCTGTCCTGGCCTGGATCACTGCACACGTGTCCCTGCCCACATCCCTCCCAGTCCTTCCTCTGCAGCCCAGGTGGATGGGTTTCCCTCTTCATGCCAATCCAATCGTGTCACTTTTTTCCATCATCCTGTTGAAAAGGAAACCATAAAAAAAAAAAAACATTCTTTTTTAATTTTTTTATTGTTATGTTAATCCCCATACATTACATCATTAGTTTTAGATGTAGTGTTCCATGATTCATTGTGCATAACACCCAGTGCTCCATGAAGAACATACCCTCCTCAATACCCATCACCAGGCTAACCCATCCTCCCAACCCCCTCCCCTCTAGAGCCCTCAGTTTGTTTTTCAGAGTCCATCGTCTCTCATGGTTCGTCTACCCCTCCGATTTCCCCCGCTTCATTCTTCCCCTCCCGCTACCTTCTTCTTCTTCTTTTTTTTTTCTTAACATATATTGCATTATTTGTTTCAGAGGTACAGATCTGAGATTCAACAGTCTTGCACAATTCACAGCGCTTACCAGAGCACATACCTTCCCCAGTGTCTATCACCCAGTCACCCCATCCCTCCCACCCCAACCCCCACTCCAGCAACCCTCAGTTTGTTTCCTGAGATTAAGAATTCCTCATATCAGTGAGGTCATATGATGACAGATGTTGGCGGGGATGCGGAGAAAGGGGAAGCCTCCTACCACTGTTGGTGGGAATGCAAGCTGGTGCAGCCACTCTGGAAAACAGTATGGAGGTTCCTCAAAAAATTAAAAATAGAGCTACCCTATGACCCAGCAATTGCACTACTGGGTATTTACCCCAAAGATACAAAAGTAGGGATCCAAAAGGGTACGTGCACCCCGATGTTTATAGCAGCAATGTCCACAATAGCCAAACTGTGGAAAGAGCCAAGATGTCCATCGACAGATGAATGGACAAAGAAGATGTGGTATATATATACAATGGAATATTATGCAGCCATCAAAAGGAATGAGATCTTGCCATTTGCAATGACGTGGATAGAACTGGAGGGTATTATGCTGAGCGAAATAAGTCAAACAGAGAAAGACATAGATCATAAAACCAGATTCTTAACTCTAGAGAACTGGTGGTTGCCAGAACAGGTGGGGGAGGGGGAGGGGTGAAATAGGTGATGGGGATCAAGAGGACCATTATCGTGATGAGCACCGAGAAATGTATAGCATTGTTGAATCACTGTTGTACACCGGACGCTAATAGAACACTGTATGCTAACTCTGCTAGAATTTTCAAAGAAAAAAGAAAACCACTGGCCCAAAATGGTATCATTTAGACCAAGCCACCAAAGTGGGGCTTGCTAACTAATCTAATTACTGTTTCGACCACCCTGAGAAATGTAGTTCTTCAGCAGTCACGCAGGTATTTTCTGGTCAGAACCAATGATACAATCTTGTCACAGGGGCCCTCTCCATCCCTCAGAGGAGGATGAAGCAATCTACCTACTAAGACCCCCTGCCCGCTCCCCCTAAGGGAAGGTGACCTTGCCTGGAACAATTCTTTCTTTTTTTAACTAACAACTTTCTGGCCCTACCCTCCTTCCTATAAAACCCCCCTTTTTGTACAACTCCTCAGAGCTCCCTAGTATTTGTGAGATGAGGATGAGGTGTTGCCTGGTTCATGAATCCCTTCACAAAGCCAATTAGATCTTCAGGTTTACTCAGTTGAATTTTTGCTCTGGGTTTGGTTTGGCTTGGCTCCACGGCTCCCTGGACCCTGCATGGTTCAGCCTCTCCCTTCTCTCCAGCTAACTGCTCACAGCTTGCCCCAGAATTCCAGGCTTCAGGACTTAACACCTTTTCTCTGTTTCTCAGATTCACTGTTTCCTCTTCATTAGGATGATCCCTTTTCTCCTCTCCCAGATCCCGAGCTCCCTGGACAGCCCAGCCCATTCTTAGTCTTCCTTCCAGCTACAACTCTGAGGCCACTTCCTCCAGGACCTGTCAAGTCTAGCAGGTCTAGACTTCTCTGCCCTTGTACCTGAAATGACCCCCACCCAGGGCTTTTCAGACAGTGGTGTCAGGGCCTGTTCATCTCTCTGTATCCTCCACTAGACCTGATTAGAAGCTTTATGAAGCTTTTTATTAGCCTTTTTATAAGCCTTTATTAGCCATTTGCTGGCACCTACCACAGCGCTCAGCACATAGTAGATGCTCAACAAAAATCTACTCAATCAACAAAAATCAACAAAAATCTCAACAAAAAATCAAGGAGTGAATGCCCATTGAGAGGAGCCAATAAGGGCGCCTGGGTGGCTCAGTTGGTTAGGCGACTGCCTTCGGCTCAGGTCATGATCCTGGAGTCCCAGGATCGAGTCCCGCATCGGGCTCCCTGCTCGGCAGGGAGTCTGCTTCTCCCTCTGACCCTCCCGACCCTCCCCCCTCTCATGCTCTCTCTCTCTCAGTCTCTCTCTCTCAAATAAATAAATAAAATCTTTAAAAAAAAAAAAAAAGAAAAAAGAGAGGAGCCAATAAGATAATTCAATAAGATAATGAATGTGTCTGAAAGAACTTACTCTTACGTAAGCACCTGCAGTCCAAATCAGGCCCACATCCTGTGTTTGCAAATAAAGTTTTATTGGCACACGGCCACCCCGGTTGGTTTGCTGTTGTCACGGCTGCTTTCCTGCTTCCGTGGTGGAGCTGAGTTGTGGCAGAGGCCATCTGGCCTGCAAACCTGAAAATATTTACCGTCTAGCCTTTTATGGAAAAAGTTTGCCGCCCCTGATCTAGATGTCAGCATAAATCGTTCTGACTCCAAAATAAGAAAAAAACGTTTATTAGCCAGGGCTCCACTGTGGGTAATTGAAGCATTGTCCAGTTAATTCACTCCCCTAGCAAGGATTGCTTTTATCTTTATTGTCCAGATAATCTTATCAACTACCCCCTGCCTGAGATCCTTGGTAGTAAATATCTCACTAAGTGGAGTTAATTAACTCTTTCAGGCTCTACAATGACATTAAGAATCCCCTTGTCTGGGAATCTAATTGCCCTCTAGGGGCCATAATAGGTCTGATTCACCCTTAAAACAAATTTGACCTACTCCAGGGTCAGCAGGGCTGAATCACCAGGTCAGGTGGATGAACTCACAGTCTTTTCCCAGGGGGTTCCTGGAGGCCTTGGGAGCGAGAGCCTAGGAGGAACTCTCAGCTGAGGGCAGGTTAAAAGAAGTTAGCCTCAGCCCCTGGATGCTCGGGAGTCACTGGACAAGTCCCTAAGCAGGAGCCACAGGTGCGTCCTGTTTCTAGCTTCATGGCCATCTCCACCCATGGAACACTAGGATGCCCTCCCTGTTCCCAATCAAAGTCCCAGGAGGATATCCAGATTTCCCTCTACAGAAAGAAGTCTGCCCTCTGGAATTTTGCTTAATAACGTGACTGAGCCCTCTTCAGCAGGACAGTGACTATCGGGCTAGGATTGTTTAAACAGGCTGCCACGAGCTAAGTAAATGTCACAGGCAAAGCGTGGCATGCGCGTCCCCTTCTTACATATCTGCCCAGGGTGGGGTGAGGTCTTTGCGGACAGCAAGGACCCTGTTCATGCAGAGATGAAGGAGTCCCCGTGTGACCTCTGTGCGCACAAAGGACCAAGACTCTGGTGCGATCCCACCGTTACTGAAGTTCAAGAAGACGGGTTTCCCCAAATCGGAAGTACGGGGCATCATCATGTGCTGGTTTTGGCAGTTGGTGTTTTTCCCCATGGATAGTTTCAGATAATTATAGTATTAATTAAGATACTATTTCTGGGGATAACAAAATGTCAGGGGGCAGGAAAGCGAACACGGTCCCTTCAGCCGTCGATGGAATCATCCTCGTGAGATGCAGGTAACTGGCAAGAGCACATGCCCACTTAGGGCCACAAGCTGTGCCAAATGCCTTACCCCGTTAGTGACACACACACACACACACAACCCCATACACAGAGGAGAAAACTGTCACACACCTAAGCAAGATGCATGAGGTCACTTTCTTAGTCTGGGCTCCCTCGGAAACAGAGCCTAAGACAGACACGTACAGACGGATCCCAGAGCAGTCCCAGTGAATGGCGGCCCCTAGGGTTGTGCGGAGAACAAGCTGGGTGACTGTATGCAGTGGCCCGGGCCCCAGCTCCTTCACTGTCATCTGTCTCCAACGGGTCACTTCTGAAAGAAAGTTATAGAAGGTGAGCACCACCCTGAAGCACATCTGCCACGGAGGAGCCCTTTTTAGAAGGACTGTGGTGGTTTCCAAGCCCAGTGGGATTCAAGTCAGCTTTGCGGGAAGCAGCCCATTATGAATAGGAGCTGGCTGCCCCTTTCTCCGCAGCCTGCATTCAAAACTGACTCCGTTATCCCAAAGCCGAGGGGAGGCGAGGAAGCCAGGGGACAGCACGGCATCTCCATTTCTGTACTTCTCTGTAACCCTGGTCTGACCTTCCGTCTTCTCCCAGAAACATGACAATGACGGTCCAAGATCCATCTAGGATTTCATAGAAACCTAAATATTATACTCAGAAGGCCAAATTGTGTCCCTTAGGTAAAAACAGTTCCTAAGAGATTTTCAGAAAGGTAAACTTAAAAGTCCATCCTGAAAATACTTCTGTGCTTTTTCCTTTCCCGGCAAAATTGCAGTTGCTAATCTATGTGAGCTCACTGGGATGGAATAAATGTGCAGTTCACAAAAGCCCGTAGGGACCCAACTCTGCCATACAGCCCAGCCTTTTCCTGGACACCCATGCCTCACAGATGAAAGGATCATCCTAAAAATATTCAGAGAATTGGTGGATGTTCATTCTCATGTAAAAGGATATTCACTCATTTACTCCTCAAAGGCCAGGCGCCGTCCTGATGCAAAAGTGAAGAGACACAATTCCCATCTTCAGCGTCTCTCACTTCGGAGCAGAAGACAAATGGTATGTGGATAGTTACAACACAATGAGATAAACACTATAATAGAAGAGAGTTTTCTTTTGTTTAAAATGCAATAGAAGCCCAGAAGAAGGACCATACTAGTGCTGCCTGGGTAAATCAGGAAAAGAATGAGTCACAGAGAGCATTTTCAGTTGGGTCTTGAAGGATGAGTAGGAGTTTTCTGGGTGGGGAGGGGTGGAACGAGGGAGAAGGGGGCATTGCAACCAGAGCAGGAGGTATATGCAAAAGTTTCGGGGTTTAGAACATTGTGGCCTATTCAGAGGGCCTGTGCCTGGGCATGGGGTATAAGAGGCAAGGGAGGAGAAATTGTAGGAGGGCTGCTGCGTGAGCTGAGGCTGGAAAACTTTGTCAGAACCCCATTACAGTGATAGCTTCAGGCTGCTGCCCCCGGGGACGCGGGCAGCTGCATGCATTATTCTATGGAAACCAAAATTAAACTCAACCAAGTGCTTAGATTAACCAAAAATGCAGCCTTTGCCTCCTTAACAGTAAAAGAAGGGCGCAGTCTCTCACTTGATGAAATTCGAAAAACAAGGCACTCTGCCCCAAATATCCTCTCTCCCAACCTGACCCAAGACTGGAAATGTCACCGTCTGAGTGCCCATCCCTTTGGATCAGAGAGGTGTTTTGGTTTTCAATGTCCCTGAATAAAAACACAAAGAGCCTAGGCTGAAAGAGCAGCCTGAATGCTGTGAGTTATTGTACATCGTCCTGAGGGCGGATCTGGTGAGCATCTTGTCCTTTTGTTAGTGGCCATCCATGGCTCCACTTCTGCGAAGCACCTAGTCCGTGCTCTCCCTGGTTTTTCTATGGAGTTGTTTCTTATTGATTTATAGTAATCCTTGATGTTCTCTGGTTGCTAATCCTTGGTCGGTTCCACGTGTGGCGAATATCTTCTCCCAACTCAGTGGCTTATCTCTTATTTTATGAACACGTGTGTATGTCTACTAACAGCTCCCCTAGGATCATGGAATTCTGTGCCTGACACATGGTCAAGAGCAGGGGTAGGACACAAGACAGAGTCCCGGGCCTGGAAAGAAAGGGCTAGACACAGCAAAGAGAAGAAAAAGTCCAAGAGCTTGACTCAGCCTTCGGTGTTCAAGGACTTCAGGCTTGACACCTGCTCATCTCTCTTGCCACGCTGGTCCCCTCCACCCAGACATTCAGGCCACAGGAAACTGCTCAGCTCTCTGAATGTGCCACGTTCCCTCTCCCTCAGCACTTTCTCCCCAGGCCAGTCCCTCTACCAGAGCTCCGTTCTGCCTGGAAAGTTCTAGTGCCCTGTTAGTTCTCACCTGCTTGTCCTCTCCGAGTCATCCTAGGACCCAGCTAGATTCCCTCCAAGAGCCTCCTAAAGGACCCTGACTCAACCCTGCTGAGACTCTCACTTTTTTTTTTCAATCTGATAGTTGGGGTATTAAGATTAAATTAAACATTCATGTTTTCCTCCAAAAACATGTAAACTACACCATTTCTTTTTTTTATTGTTATGTTAATCCCCATACATGACATCATTAGTTTTAGATGAAGTGTTCCATGATTCATTGTTTGTGCATAACACCCAGTGCTCCATGCAGAACGTGCCCTCCTCAAGACCCACCAACAGGCTAACCCATCCTCCCACCCCCCTCCCCTCTACAACCCTCAGTTTGTTTTTCAGAGTCCATCGTCTCTCATACTTCGTCTACCCCTCCGATTTCCCTCCTTCATTCTTCCCCTCCTGCTACCTTCTTCTTCTTCTTCTTTTTTTTTCTTAACATATATTGCATTATTTAAACTACACCATTTCTTAATGCATTACAATGAGGCAGGCAAAAAAGTAAACACATGGCTGAAACAGTTTCTTCTCCTATGTCAGGGCAGACCGTGGGAAAACCGTTGTCCCGCCTCTAGGTTTAAACAAAAATTATACTTTTAGCTGACACAGTGCTCATACTATCACAGGACAATGTTCTGGCCGTGATACAAATGTACACATTTTCCTTTTCATTTTTTTTTCCAGAACCATCGGCACATGATTTAGGCAAAATATGGTACATAGAAAAATTACTGAGTTTTTGGCCAAACCCAAAAAAACAAAAAGCAAAAAAACAAACACAATGGGACCCCCTTCGCCCACCCCCACCTGGCCTCCTAAGCCCCACCCACAAAAAAGTTATCCTCGCAACTGTGTCTTTCATATTTCACATGAACCTGCACCTTCATCTTTGACCATATTGTCACATTACAAGTGAGAAAGTTCAATTAAATACATTATTAATGTTACTGGATTAAATCTGCTCTCCGCTTCAGCAAACTGCCCATTAGACCACCATTTTACCCCTCTGCGTGCCCACTTCCAACAAAACCAATGGCTTGTTCATAGTCCCCAACTTCAGATACCCATAAGACAGGAGACTCACTTTTTACTCACTCCCAAGCTATCCCCTAATCCCCCACTAGATAGATTCCTACCTTTTGTGGGCAATGCGTTCTACTTCTTTTGCATTCCACACATTGTATAGCATGAGACTCAATGTACCATTACCTATTTAATACATTTTTTTGAAGAACAAAACGACTTGATAAAGGCAATTTGGAAGGTAATCACATTTTTAATTAGGCTTCCCTGATCACCAGCATAAACACAGTTTTTTAAATCAGTATTTGTGTTGGGAGTCTAGCTTTTTGTGGAAGACACAAGACAGTTTCAGTTGAAGTTAGAACTTTCATCACCCATATTTGACTCAGAAGCAGGACCTTCTGTAAGAATTACCTGCGGGTGGGACTGTGACAGAACAGCCCAGACCCTGCAGGAAAGGCACCCCAGACCTACACTGGACTAGGATGTAATGGCAAAATAAACCATTGTTGTATTAAAGCCTTTACAGAAGCCAGTGTTCCTTAATTTCCCTGACCGCCCCCCCCCCCCCCCCCGCAAAAAATCTCCTTTTGGTATTGCCTTTGAAATCTACTTGGAACATCCTCAGTGTTATCAAGCCATTATTCTTTGAATAGGAATGGATCCCTTGATCTAAGTCAGTTCAACAAATATGTATTGAGCACCTAGTGTGTTCAGGATAGAATGACAAGGGCTGGATCAGAGAGCAAGCTAAGTCACAACATGGCACACACAGGAACATCTCTGCTGCCACCAATACCTCTGAAGCCGAGGGAAGGATTGGCTGGGAAGATGCCAAGGAGAGGGCTTGAGATTTAAGTCATAAAGCTGCTTCCTTGGAAAACATCACATTAAAATGAGAGTACCTGCACCTGCTATCCTGGTGACTGGAACCACATGTAAGATCCATGGCCAAACAATGTCAACTAGCCTTGATCTCTGCCCAAGGAGTCCTGCTCCTGAGCTCTGGGTAGGTGGTGATGAGCCCACCCAAGAAGCAGTGCGGTTGGCAAGGAGACACGATGGGCTTGAGACTTCCTGTCTCCAGGTTGAGTTGTTCAGTTGTTGAGTGTCTCTTGGTAAGCAATTGACCACTTTTGTGTCTCCGTTTCCCCACGGATGACCCAAAAATGGGAAAAAGCCGCTTTATGCTGCATCATCAGGTCATGTAAGGATCAGGAGGGAATGCCTGGTGAAGGCCTTGTGCTCAGAAGTTTTGTTGTGATGAATAAATCATGCTGAATATTGACATCATTATTGATGATGGCTGGGCTCCCACCACACTCACCTAATTGCTTTTCTAAAATTCCACCCCGGAAGGGCATATTTGGTTAAAGTGAAAAGATAAGACTAATGGAGAAAAGGGGGAATGTGAAGACTGCCCCATTGGGATGAATACAGGAGTTCAGGCCAGTAGAGTCATCTGACAGTAAATGCCCAAGCACCTGGCTGATCTCAGATCCTGCTTCAGACGCTGCCCATGGCAGCCCCAGCCAGCTGACAACTGGACTCACCAATGCGGCTGACCCAAGTGCCCTGCATGGTACAGAATGACCTATAGTCTCGCTGTATATCTCTTATGTCCGTTCCAGGCACCACGCACGAATTCCATTACCTTACCCTCTCCTCAGAGACAGGCTGAGCTTGTCTGGGCTCCAGTTAATCTTTCCTATATAATCCATAAGAAAATCCATCAGAGGGACTCGATGATACCTTCCAGCCCAAGTGTTCTTAATTCCAAACACAAAGCTCATAGCTTTCACGCCATATCACCTTCCATCTTCGCAACTAGCCCTTATGGTGGTTCTCTTTTCATTCCCATCTTACAGATGAGGGAGCTATGGCTCGGAGACATGAAGTCACCTAAAATAAGGCCACACAGCATGTATACCAGGGCCCAAAATTCAAACCTGTGTCCCTCTGACTCTGGGATCTGAATTCTTAGCTACCATGCTGAATACTGCCTGCGATGGTTGATTTTATGTGTCAGCTTGACTGGGCCACAAGATGCCCAGATATCTGGTTAAATGTTGCTCTGGCTGTCTCTGTGAAGGTATTTCCAGAAGACATTAGCATTTGAATCCACAGACTGATGGAAGCAGATTGCCCTCCCCAGTGTGGGTGGGCCTCATCCATCTCTTGGATTAGATAGAACAAACAGAACAACTGTTGTCCCAAATAAAACAAAAAGGTGGAGGAATGGGGAGTTCTCCATCTCTCTACCTGCCTATGAAGTTGGGACACTGGTCTTCTCCTGTCTTGGGACTTGGACCCGGACTGACATTACTGGTTTTTCTGGTTCTCAGGCCTCCAGCTCACACTGGAACTGGACCCCTGCTCTCCTGGGTCTGTGCTCTCACACACAGACTGTGAAACTTCTGGGCCCCCATAATCACACGAGCCAATTCCTCATAATAAATCTCCCTCCACAGATAATAAATTAAATACACATACAGGTATAAATGGATCCTATTGGTTCTGTTTCTCTGGAGAACCCTCTCCAGAGCAAGCAAAACTCATCCTTTGTGGTTCTTTTCTCTTCGTCAATTCCGTAGGATACAGACGATGAAATTAGGGGTGCCTGGGTGGCTCAGTCGGTTAAGCATCTGCCTTCGACTCGGGTCATGATCCCAGGGTCCTGGGATCCAGTCCCACATCTGGCTCCCTGCTCAGTGGGGAGCCTGTTCCTCCTTCTGCCCCTCCCCCCACTTGTGCTCTCTCTTTCTCTTTCAAATAAATAAACAGAATCTAAAAAAAAAAAAAGATGATGAAATTAGAAGTCTGAGTGACAATATTATCACCATCTACCTAGTCAACATCAGTTGCTATTATGTTAAATAACTTCAACATAAGTTCATTATTTTTAGTAGTGAAGATGGCTTTACAGAATTTCTCTTTCCGATTCTCAATAAAAGTAAGGGGGAAAAAATTAAACTGGCCAAAAAAAAAAAAAGAATTTTCCAATAGCAACCAAGGGAGAGATGAGTATAACTCAAAAAAGCACATTATTTCAAAAATTGGAAGCCCAGGCAAGGAAGAATGTGGCATGGAGCACAAGTGATCAGGCAGATACCACACTGCTCCCAGAGCCATAATTGTGGGTCCCCCAAATCCTGAGAGCCAAGCTGTTTCTCTCTCCTCTTCTGAGAGAGGAGGAGTGGAATCAGTTGTGGGGGGAAAATTGGCTAAAACAGGGAAGTGGGTGAAGCAGGGCCTCACCTAAGGCCTGGCAGAGTGCACATTGCTTTGGGGAAATAATCTGAAACCCTTAGCGCAGTTCCCATGGGAGTGGGGTATGCCCTGCAATGGGGCGGAGTAGGGCCTGTCACCAGATAGTCAACGAAATTTCCTTTCATGAAAGAAAGTCTAGACAGTCCAACAAACACACCAGCTCATGTCAGTTGAATTCCTTCCCTCTACACCTGCAATTCTCTAAGGCAACAGAGAGGGAAATACTCAGGCTTCAAAACGCTCGTAGAGAAAAACAACTTGGTCTCCGAGAAGGAAGGAGTAATGTCAAGTTCCCCTCTTGGATTCAGAGCAAATGGAAGGTCTGCAGAGAGCTACTCAGGCATGTGTCAGATGAAAGAAATGGCCGGGCAGCTAAGCAAACATATAGCACAAAGAACAGGGCCAAGGAAGGGGGGAGGGAGGTGGGGAGGGAATTCACCAAGAGTTCAAAGCCAAGAAGATAAAATGACAAGGCACGAGGAAAGGGAGACTGCACGGCTAAAGAAACAGTGAGTGAACAATGAATCTATGTCATCATAAAACACACGCATCACACACCAGTACGAGTGAGGGTCATCGGGACGCCTGGGTGGCTCAGTCAGTTAAGCGTCTGCCTTCAGCTCAGGTCATGACCCTCGGGGTCTTGGGATCGAGTCCCGCATCAGGCTCCCTGCTCAGCGGGGGGTCTCCCTCTCCCTCTGCTACTCCCCCTGCTTGTGCTCTCTCTCTCTCTCTCTCTGTCGAATAAATAAATAAAATCTTAAAAAAAAAAAAAAAAGTTATGGTTCCCAAACAGAATGTGACTGATAGACAATGTAAACTGGGACGATACAAAAATAACTATCCATTTGTCACCGACTGGGGGGCTCACACAACAGAAATTGATTCCCCCACAGTGCTGGAGGCCACAGGTCCAAATCAAGATGTTCACAGGGTGGATTCTTTCTGGAGGCCCAAGGGAAGACTCTGTTCCAGGCCTCTCTCCTAGCTTCGGTGGTTGCCAGCAACACTGAGTATTCCACAGTTTATGATTGCACCACTCCAATCTCTGTCTGTCTTCACACAGCTGTCTTTCTGTTGGTGTCTGTGTCAGAATTTCCTGCTCCTTATAAGGACACCAGGCACTCACTGCATTAGGCCCACTGCAATCCAATATGGCCTCGTTAACCTTATTACATCTGCAAAGACCCTATTTCCAAATAGAGTCACTTTCACAGGTACCAGGGGTTAGGACTTGAGCATATCTTTTTAGGGAACTCAATTCAACCAGAAATAATGATATAACTGAATAGAATTAAGAGCAAGAGGAAGAGAAACGGAAGCACTAGGAGAATGCCAATATCCTCATCTTCATTTGGAAAGAGACAACCAATAATGTTCTAAAACCCAGACAGAGAGCATCGATGTGTATGTGTGTGCATACAGATATAAAACCCCAAACTGTGAATTTTTCTGTAAACTCTTATATTTAGAGAATATGCGGTGAGAAACATTTACTTAAGATTCAACAACTTCAGTTTATTTTTGTTCTTTGATAAAATAAATAAAATTTAAATGTGTAATGCTTTTTGTTCTTTCAAACATTCTAGTGACTACTTACCAGGTTGTTCCATTAAGCATTCGCAGTACTCACTTCCTCCCTGACAACCATCAAAACCATGAGCAAGCATATGACTAAGTCAGGGTCTCAGTCATGTTTGAAGCTCCACAGCTCGCAGCATGCCTGGGACATAGTTGCTGTTTAATAAATGCTTGCTAAAGTGGCTTGTTTTGTTGCTAATTAGGCAGAGTGTTGTACCGGATAACATACGACAAAACCAATGCGACATGCCCTCTGGAATCCTTCACCCATAGAGGTACATGGTGTCCCGTTCTCCAAGACTACATTTTTCACTTCCCTTTTGCACCCAACAGTCTAACTCTGGGAGATTCATTCCAGACATAGCTGAGGGGGAGACGGCACGGTTGTCCTCCGATGGGCTGATCCTGTACTCAAAGGGAACATGAATCCTTTCTTTCTGTCTGGAATGTATTTCGTGCTCCCTGCTCTGAAGTCCTATTCTCTGGCAACATAGTCATTTCATCCATGGACAACAGAATCTGCTGGTACAAAGCCAAGGGTGAATGGGTCAGCTCCTTGGGCTCAGCGCCTTCCCTGCAGAGGGCATTATTGCCGCTGAAGAAGGTAGCCTGGTTCCGAATGGAGCAGATGTGGCTGCCGACAGAAGTGGCCAGGTGTGCGGGCACATTCACAGACCGTCAGCAGCCTTGCACCCCCACTGTCCTCTCCCCTGCCCCCATGTCAGCTCACCTCTAACTTATTTGGAAGCCAGCAGAGGGCTGCCCAGAGTTTAGTAAAGATACGGCATGCACGTGTGGAACCGGCCTTAGCTCTTAGGAACAGGCTCTTGGGAAGGAAAACCAGGGCTGACTGCTTCTCGCCTCTTTATCCGCATCTGTCTGGTGTAAATGGCTCTCTCTCCCTCCCTATCTGTCTCTCTCTCTCATTTGCACCCCAGTGCAATCAATATTCTGCTCCATCACAGATTGGGGACCTGACAGGCTGTGTTTGCCGTTCCTGTGCTGACTCATCCACGGAGCCCATCACGGCCAAGTGCTCCCTTTGGCCAGAGATGCTACTCAGTCCAATCTCCGACTCTGGCTTATCTTTGCTCCAATCGGTTTCCTTTTTCCTTTTCCCCAGAATGTCATTTCGGTTTCCTGTGCCCAGCCAGCCTGGGAGTCCCAGAGAGGCATTAACACAGGCTTGGGGGCTTGCAAGGGGACACCAAGGGAAGGTGGCACAGAATAGCATTGTCCCTTGTGAGTATCAAGAAGCAGTAGCTAAAAAGAAGGAAGTGCAAACGCTGGTGACCAAGGGCGAGGTCTGGAGTTGAGGAACACACTAGAAATAGCTGCCACCCTGGAAGGGCATATTCTGTGTCCAGCTTTGGTTTGATTTCCTAATTTTGTAGCCTAAGAAAGACTACAAGGATGGAGAAAAATAAACACTCGTTTAAATTCTTTCCTAGAATGTCAGCTGTCAGGTGATAGAGACTTCCAGCTGGCTGCACCTCAGAGATGACTGCTTTCAATGTCCTCTAGCCACAGAGGAGGAGCCAGAGGGATGCCAAGATGGGCCATGTCTCCAAGGTCAGACAGGGGACAGGGTCCCGCATTTCAGTCCAGGGCTATTTTCCTGCCTTCTTCAAGTGTGACCTCTTTGTGCACTGCCATCCGAGTGGTTATGCTGTCAAGCGCTTTACTCTGCAGGGTCTGTGGTTTGGAACAGCTGGTGGATAGCAATAGCAGCTTAGAGACCTGTTGAGGGACGCAAAGCGTGCTTGCAGTTGCTGGTGCTGGAAGACCACACTGCAGCCAAGGGCTCCGGGGAAGGGCAGGGATAGCCGGCAGGATGGACGGCCGGACACCAGCTTCAGCACGGAGGGTTCCCTGGGGATTTCAGGAGCTGAGGCTCTCATCCGCCTCTCTATTACACTTCAGGGGCAGAGGACAGACAAAACAGCCTCACCCTGGAACTTTCGAAGAAGGTAATGAGCAATTTGGCATTCTGCATCTTTAGGTCACCAAGCAGCATGATCTCTTCTGAAAAGTTCTCCTTGCAGCCTTGTGGAAATCTCTGCAGAGAGAGTGCTTGGCTCCCATCAACTCTGCTCCCTTGGTCTGCAGCGAAGTGGGGGCGGAGGGAGGGGCAGGGGGGAGATGATAGAGAATGGGGGGATGAAGAGTAACAAGGTGGGGAGATAGGAGGAGGGAGGGGGATGGGGAGTTGGTGGGGGACATGATGGGGTGTGAGGGCATAATGCGAAGGGAAGAAGCCAGGTCTGGCTCCTGCACTATGACCTTGCCGAAACCACGGGGTTACTCGGGCTAGAGTTCAGGGCTTCCGGGAATGCCGGCCCACAGACTAAGGGGAGACAGGAGGGACCAGCAGGGACAGATCGAGCCCAGCTGCTACTCCAGGGTCAGTCAGCTCAGGTTTTTCCCAAAGGAGAACATTCATAGGCTGTTTTGATGCAATTGTGGGCAGGAAGTAATAAATTGAGGGAGGAAAAAGAAGACCCCCAAAGTACCTTCTTTAAGACTGTGAAATCCCAGGATCGTAGACTCACAGTTGAGAGTCACCTTGGAGATCATCAGCCTGTTCGTGCACCCTGTGTAAGACTATCTCCTCAATCAGCCTTCTTTGAACCATTCCGAGAGAGTGCTGGTCTGTGTGCTGATTAGCCATTCCATTCGCGCTGCTCTAAGACCTTCATCATTATACAGTCAGAACGGGCTCCCTATAGCCTCTAGCCTTCTTTTTTAAATCCTCTAGCCTTTATTCTAATCCTTCCACATGATTCTCAGAAGTCAGATTATTACACCTTTGTAACACACAGTTCAGAGGCTGCATGTGTGTGCCTGCATGTGTGTGTGTGTATGTGCAGTGAGCGGGAACTCCCACGCTGTTTATATGTATGATCTGGCAATTACAAGCAATTAGCAAACAATCCAGTGATCTGTTCAGTTAGAGGTTATCAATGACTAATTCAAAAATCATATTTTTGTTTCATAAGTCTATTTGAATTTATGAAACCTAAGACAATCCAAAAAAAAAAAAAAAAAGCTCAACCAACTTTCCAAATGCGATGCTAGAAATATTAAATCAAATCTCAGCCTTTTCCCAAGATGCATCCCCCATCTTCAATAATGATGGATTCTGCCCAGAACCTTCCAGTCTTCCTTGATGCCTCCTTTCCTTCCACCCCCATGCCAATTTTGCTGGACCCCTCAGCACTGAGACCCTGCCCTGGCTTCCGTGAGCAGCACAGGTTTCCATAGCCTCCAGCCCGCCCCTGCTCCAGGCTCCAGCTCCTCAGGCTGCCTCTCCTGCCCACTCACAGAGTCCAAACTCCCCGAGCTGCCAGTTTATGTCACCGGCCCAGGGGCCCCTCAATACCCCACCCTCTGCCTTAGCAGCCCCAGCTTCTTGTCGTGCTCTTTCCTCGCTCAGTGCATTTGAACTTGGCAGTGGACCCCTAGCTTGGGCCTCTCGAGCATGCATGTCCCAGTCACATCTCAGCCTGCTCCCCCCAGCTCTCTGCTCCTGGAGAGCCCCTTTTCCCCCTGGGCATCTCAAAGGAGCTGGCTTATGGTCTGAAACTCTCTTTTTTGTGTACCAGCCAGCCCTTCTCTTTACCACTCACCTACCTCACTCCAGGTCCTGAGACCGCTCCCCAGAGCTGTCGGGCCATAGCCCCTCCTTGTGCGGCACTGGGGTACCCTGCATTTCTCTTGTCTTTCTCTGGGTGACTCCTCCCAGGTCTCCATGCATGGATGGCCTCCACCAGGAGGGGCCCCACCTACGTCATTTGTACCTGCTTCTTCTATACCTAGCACAGCACCTGGCCTGCACGAAGTGCTCAGTAGCAAGTGTCCCCTTGTCTACTGAATGCAGCTCAGATCCCCACAGAGCCCTATAACGGTAATCCGAAAATCCCCTTCCATCCTCCTCTCCTACTCTGTGTCCTTGTACAGGCCTACACAGAGCAGACTGACCGCTCTTCTCTCTCCAAACAGACTGGAACATTCCCACCGTGAGACCCTTGCTCACAATAATAGGTACTGTATATATGTACTATGTATATATAATATTCTAACACATAATAATATTCCATTTTATGCATTAACTTAATATATAAAATTAAATGGTGATATTTAATATATAACGCTTAATAATAAATTACTAAAAATATATTATATATGATGATCTGTTATAACATAGCAATATATTGTACATAATACACTAACATAAAGTGATATCATATACATAAGATATTGATATAATTATACATCACACATAAGATATTATATAATAATGTGTTATAATCTAATAATTTATTATTGTCCATTACTGAGTGTAATGGACAGTCTCGAGACTTGATACATAAACAGGTGAGTGATTCATACATTTGCTAATTGTGTTCTGCTGCAGACAGTTTGGCTAAACCTTTGGTATATTCACTAGACCCATTAGCTGTATGGCATCTATCCTGTTAATTTGGTCATGACACCCAAGTTCCACCAAAATTCAGACTTAAAACACACGTCTAATGGGTGATTGATGTGGGAGGGGCCGGCTCCTCTCTCCACCTGTTAAAGAATGTCCCTATACTTCCCAGATTTACAAATGAAATGCATCGTCCAGGACTGCACCAGACCCACCCCCCCCCAACTGTGACTCATCCAACAGTCATGGAGGGTCACCTCTGGTCCCACCATCTGACTCCTCAGGCCACTCTGAAGGGCACCAGCGGTACCCAGGTCTGTAGCTCCCTCCTGCTCCCCGGAGGACTTCAGTGCCACAGACGGCCCTTCATGCACACCACTCCCAGCCCCAGCAGCCTCTGCCTTCCTTAGCTCCTCTTCAGAGAGCTCAGCAGAAAATCCGCCTCTTGCTCACCGGGAAGCAGGGGCGGCTGGAGGCATGTGGGTACCCCAAGAAAACTAACATTTTAATGGAATTTAATACCATTCAGTATCTATTTCGAGGAGGAGCTGAGTGCTGCTCCAGCCCCCCTTCTTCCCTGTCCCCTCCAGGCAAAGCTCAAGCTCCACACCATCACCCTAAGCAATTCCGCTCAGCACCCCCGCAACAATTTATATATCTAGTCCAGAAGACAAACAAACAAGAAAGCCCACAGGGAATTGGATCTGCATTCTCTAGAAGGCACTTGAGCCAGCACATTGGAGTGGGTGAGGCTCACCCCTCACAACGAAGTAAATAGTCAAGAATTCTTTCCAAACACATTGGGCAATCTCCCTGAGTCAAAGTCTGTAGGTAAATGTCATTTTTCTCTTCCCTCATTGCATTTCTCGGACTGTGATAGCGGTTGTCAGAGGCCAGACTCCCCCAAAGCAGGGCCTGAGGCCAGGATTTGTGGGCATGTGACTTATGCAGGGTACTGGGACAGCAGAGCAGGAAATGGGAGGTGGCCACACCGGGCTGTACCGCTGCCTCAGCCCATCTTGCAGATGAGCTAGAGTGAAAATTACTCGTTGGACCTTGTCCTCTGTCAGAGCAAGGGGCCTGGGCTTTCATACCCCTTCCCCAGACAGCTGCTGCTAAAGCCTCCCTTCCCCCCAATGGGGATGTGACTCCTGGACACTTGTGGGATCGCAAATGCAGGCCAACTTCTCCAGCCGCCCGTGGGTAGTCCAGGCATAGGGGTTGCCATCAGAAGCAAAGCTCAAGGATGCCGGGGCTTAGGCACCCAAGAACCAGTGGGGCCATGGGGACCTGGACAGAGTACCAACCATGGCCACTGCAGTGGCCCATGTGGAGTGACACTTCGGGCCATTGCTGCCCAGCTGGGCCACTCTTTAATCAGGCTCTGCCAAGAATTGGGGATTAATAACCTAGTACAATCCAGTTAAAATCCTGGCATCACCAGGTAACCAAGATGAGCTTCCATTGTAATCTGTGTGTGTGTGTGTGTGCGTGTGCGCGCTATGGGGATTCGTGTGCACACACACACACACACAATGGTAGATGGAACATCCGCACACATACACTCCCGACTGCCTTCAGAGCACAGCAGAAGGGCAGTCAGTAAATGCTGGAGTGCAGATGCCAGTGGCTTGGAGAAGCCTCGCCCAGGTGGGAGTCCCCTCCGTACTGCTCGACATCCAGCGTCTCCCCGTGCAGCATCTCTGTCCCCATGCTGCTTCTTCCTGCGCCCACATCTTAGCGCTTCTGGGTCTGTTTGCAAAAGAGCATCTGCTTCCTGAATCCTGTTTCCTTTTGTCAGTGACCTCGTGTCTTCCTTTGCATCCATAGGATTTATTTGTGAATCCTTTCCTGGAGCACGCACAACTTGTATACAAACCCTTCTCAAACCGTTCTCACAGGTTCCTGGAGGCTGCGTCCTTGGCCAACAAGGATTCTGAGTCTCTGAAGCGGTGGTTCACACTTTATAAGGCAAAGAGCTATCTGTTTCTAGTGATTATTATAGTTTCTCCCAATTTTACTGGGGCCAGAGCCTGCTGGTAGTGAGGAGGCCACCTCACAGCCCCTACCCCTGAGACTGCACCTGACGTTGGGCGTTGTGAAGATGCCACAGAGAATATAAAGAGCATATTCTAGAAGCAGATGGCCAGCTTTGAGTCCCATCCCTACCACTCGTTAGAGGGGGGTGTTAGCTCACTTTCCCCATCTGTCAAATGGGGGTAATAATAGTAACTACCCACCAGGTTCTTCTAAGAAAACAAGATCATGAGAGATTAAGTGAACAAAATAAAGTCTGGAACACTGTTAACATTCCAGAAATTAGTGGTGGGAGGCACTGTTCTTATTACTGGGGAGATAGACCCAAAGAAGAACATCTCAGAGATTCCCTTTAGTTTTTTAAACCAAGATCAAATATCACTTGCTGGTCACTGACACTAGGAACACTCAAATCCCTGGGGCAAGCTCAGCAATCTTGCAGGTTCTCTTGGTCCTGTGAGAAGGAGGCACTCGGCCCATGGCAATGCCCAATAACAACTGACTCGTTGGACCTGCTTCAGAAGGAATTCGTAGTGTGTGTGTGTGTGTGTGTGTGTGTGTGTGTTGCAAAGTAGTGATCCGTTATGGGAATTGAAAATAAAATGGACTAATATTAATTAACTTGATATTCCTCTGGGTTTGTTTTTTTCTGAAGATTTTATTTATTCAAGACAGAGAGAGAGAGCACACGTGAACATGCGGTGGGGGTTGGGGAGAGCAGAGGCAGAGGGAGAAACAGTCTCCCCACTGAAGCAGGAAAACCAATGTGGGGCTTGATCCCAGGATTCCCCCCGAGATCATGACCTGAGCCAAAGGCAGATGCTTAATGGACTGAGCAACCCTGGCGCCCCATTCCTCTGGGTTTTAAGACAACGTGTTACAAGGCAGAATCAAACTCAAATTGGCTAAAAGCAGGAAGGAGTTCACACCTTTCAACATTATCTTCTCCCTGTCCACTCACCCAAACTTTCATTTGTTTTAGCTTTTTATTTTTCAGGAATTTTAAATTTACACAAGAGTTATAAGAATAGCACCAAGAATTCTTACATATTTTCACCCAGTTATCAATTACTAACATTTCTCCATATTTACTTCATTACTCTTATCTAAATGCATAGGCATATTATTTTTTTCCTGAACAATTTGAAAGTGAGTAGCAAACACCCTTTACCCCGAAGTATTTCAGTGTGCATTTTGTAAGAACAAGAATATGCTCTTTACAAAACCACAGTACAATTATCAAATTCAAGTAATTTGACATTGATACAATACTATGACCTAACTGAGAGTACATATTCAGTCTTCATCAGTTGTTCCATTAACGTTCCTTATGGATGTTTTTTCCCTGATCCAGGATCACACGGCGCCTGGAGTTGTCATGTCCTTTGTCGCTTTTAATCTAGAACTCTTTTTTGTCCTTCAAGATCCTGATTTTTTTTTTCAGCTTTATTGAGGCAAAACTGACAATACTGATATTTTTAAATAGTATAGACCATCTCTTTTGGAAAATGCCCCCAATTTGATTCTGTATAACACGGTCTCATGAGTAGGTTTAGGTTAGGCATTTTTGGCAGGAACACTACTTGAATGGTATGCTCTCAATTATTGCAAATGGTAACTTTCTCATTGGTAAGGGGGTATCTGCCAGGTTTCTTGACAAATCTTTGTTTCAAAGAAGAAATCAACTATGGTTTAAAGATGTGACTCATCCATCAATAAATTTATAAATTTAACATAATCCTCCAAAATGTACTAATAAGTTTCTTTCCTTTAGAAATAGACAAGCAGGTTCAGTCACAATAAATAAGCAAGCTTAGCCCAGGAAAAATCTAAACTAGAAAAAAAAAAAGAGGAGGGACTGGTCTCCCCAGTTCTTAGAACCCATCATAAGGCCTTGGCAAATAATATAAAATGGCACATGAATAGACACATAGCCCAATGGAACAGAAGAGAAAATCCAGAAATAGACTCAAATGTACACTGGATGTTAATATATGACAAATATGGATACTCTAATCAGTCGGTAAACGTGGCCTTTGTAATAAACAGTGTTGGGACAAGTGGATAGCCGTTAGGGAAAAAGGTAAAGTTGGAACCATACGACACCTAGGACATCAAGGTAAACTCTGATGGATCAGTTTTAAATGTAAAAAATAAAACTATGTAAGCATTACCAGCAGGCATTCTATAACTGTGCTGGATCTCCTCCACTTCCCACCGCACCCCACAGAACTTCGATCCACTCACCCTCCCTATTCCCTGCTGTGGAAGGCTGCTCACGTGGATGACACCAGCAGGATCCTGCACCCTCCGGCCAGTGGGGAACCATGACAGGACAGAGGAGGGCCTGAGGGAAATGAGGGCAGGGTATTCACTTCTTGGCTTCCTCCTGCAGGCCACTGTTTCCCCAACAGACACGAGAGCTCTTCTCTACTTGGCCTGGTCTACACAGCTCTCTTTCCCTCCAGGCTGCAATAACCTGTCTGCCCCTGGTCCCCTGGAGCCCAGGGATAATGACACCTCTGTTGCTCCTAGGCCCTGATTCTTGCACCAACCTTGGGTGGGGGAGAGGGTCCCTAAATCTTGCCCACATGCCCTTGTAACTTATCCCTTTGTACATAAACTCTTCTCGAATTATCCTAATTGGGACTCTGATTAGGACTCTCATTGATACAATAACCTTGGAGTAGATTGGCACATCTATGTCTCAAACTCCAGAAGCAAAAATAAACCCCTCATAACTGTAACTGGAATCGGTAACAACCAGTTCTATATAGAAAGCATAATCAAAGCACAACACAAAGAAAACAGACAGCAACTAGGGGAAACATTTGTAGCTCATGACACAGAAAAGTGTTTTCTCCAAAAGATGTGGAGAGCTCTGAGAGATAAAAAAGAGTAAGACCCCAAGACCGATAGAAAAATGGGCAGAGGTCACAAGCAGTTCACAGAATAAGAAAGCCAAATGGTCTTAAATACTTGTGAGCCCTCATAAGCACAGACAGAAAAATTAAAACTCCACTAGGGTACAATTTTTCCTTAGTCAAATTGGAAAACTTCCAAAGGTTTGACAAAACAGCCCACTGGTTAAGTGCTAGGGAAGCAGATGTTGGTCTTCCTCAGTGGTGGTGGCAGCTATGAACATTTCAAACGCACTTTCCTTCGGACCCAGCGACCGTGCTCCTGGAGTTACGTCTGATCAGGATGAACTGACATCTGACAAGATCATTCCTTGCAGTATTGCCTGTGAGAGTAAAACATCTGGAAACCACCCAAATGTCCATGTCTGAGGGACTGGATAAATAAACCTACAGTTTATTCACACGCTGGAATAGCCTGTCCCTGTAATATATATACATATATTTTTTTTAAATGAGGAAGCTCCCTGTGAACTAAAATCAAAATATCTCCTGAACACATCACTAAGTGAAAACAGGGAAGTACAAAAGTATGTTATAATGTGGGATGCTAACTTTGGGGTAAGAAAGTAGGAAATAGGAACATCATTTCTGTGTTCTTGTGTCGGCGGAAAGACGTACTGAGAGGATACCAAAGAAACGAATGATGGCAGAGACTTGGGGTGGAGGCAAGAGCACGTGGCTGGGAAGTGGAGGAGCAGAATTTCTCAACACCTACCTTCACCGTTGGTTCCATTTTTGAATAAGATGAATGAGGCGCCTGTTCCAAAAGATGAAGAAGATAAAAGAGGAGGGAGGAGGAGACACGGAAGGCTCAGAGAGAGAAAATGAAAAGGAAGGCCAGAAAGAAAATGAAGACAAAGGAGATGAGCATGGAGATGGAGAAGTGGACCACGTTCCTTGGAAAGGAGGGCTGGGTGAGCTCTCTCCTCTGTAACTGTTTCTCAGGTTAGGAGAGCCACAGACAGAGGGGCAGAGGTAAAGAACACGGGTTTGGGAATAAAAGAGACCGTGGTTTGACCTTGGGGCTTCTGCCTTCTTGCTGGACCGATGAGTCCACCTCTCTGAGGCACAGTGTGCCTGATGGGGAAATGGGGAGAGTAGTCCTGACTTCACAATAGTGTTGCGAGGACCCAATCAGGTAATATACATCCATAGAAAGTGCTGACTCATAGGAAATATGAGACATTCTTATTTTTATAGCTCTCAGGCAGTTATGTTGAAAGGTAAGAATTTAATTGTCCATGTAAACTCTTTTTACCGAAAATTCTCCCTGGAAAATGAAATTACTGTCTTCCAAATAAATACCGAGCCTTCTATTTCAGGATGCATTGCTGAGGGCTCTTTGCTCTGCTGTGCCTCCATCATTTAATTAGCCTCCATTAAGGATACAAAATGTCAAGGCACGTGCTTTACTCTCAACAAATGCAGCGTTGGGTTTTCCTCTCTCTTTCCATACTCCTCCCCCTCAGTCTTCTCTCTTCATGTCATCTGTCCCCCTTCTCCTCTTTATTCATCTCCATTTTGTCTTCTACTTTCGCCTCCTTTCCTCTGGACCTCTGGAGTCACAAATGACCAGGATATTAAAAACAGAAGTGACCCTAGGAGACCAACAGTCCAATCCACTCTTGCTGCAAATCCAAGCCCAGAGAGAAGGAGGGTTCACCCACGGCCACAAAGTGGGAAGAGAGGAGTCCACCCAAGGTAGTGCCTACTTGTACTGTCCCTTCTCCAATGCCTTGTTTCAGCTATCGATCTGGTTCTGAGGGGCAGGAGAGCCTGGCAGTCATCAGCTCTCTTGCAGTGCATTGTTTAGGTCATTCACTCTATCCTTCAGAGCACAACCTTTGTAAGTGCCCAAGAGTGTGTTCTTGCAAATCAGAAGCCTTTTCTCCCAAGACTACCATCTCTGTTTCCTTTCTCTTGGCCATGCCTTTTAAAAAATTATCAAACTGATACATGTGCACAATTAAAATCAAAGAGAGTAAGTCTTGTGATGAAAAATGGTACCTTGAGCTCTTCCCTATTCTAGCATTCACAGCCCTGATTCTAAATCATATCATTATATCATTATTTCTCGGTTTATTGATTTTAGATGTTATGTGCTGATTTCCTGCTATGAAAAGGTACTGCATCACCTTGGCACTCCCACCGTGGTTCTACTTCCTCCACCTTCTCCATATTGGCCATATCGATAGTCTGCATTTACAATATTATGACCAGGAATTGTGATTTAATTCATTCCGTATACAAATTTTTAAATTTATTCCCCTGGATCTAATAATAGCTATCTTTTTTAGAGCCATTTTTTGTTTGCTTTGTTTCATTCTTCCTAAAATCCTCAACAGATCATGGAAACCTTCTGAATGTTATTGCTTACCTACATGACCAAATATATGAGATATCTAACTTACCTATTTCGGTTTTTTTCTAGGCTACATCTCTCCTAAACCTTCAGTCTTCTGGCCTCAGGCTGGACCAGGAGCATCATCAGTGTTGTTTCAGATTCTCCTGTCTGGAGTCCACCACTTTCTCCTTGGAGCATCCTGTTTCAGTAGCACATCCGCTAATAACTCCCATGAAATCGTGCCTGAGAGGTCAATATTTTTAGACCGCGCATATCTGGCAAATGTCCTTATTCTACCTTCCCTTTGGATCAATAAATCAGTAAGTTGAGAATCACTTCTCCCTGGTCCTCTGGTTTCTATTATGGTTTTGAGAAGCCCCCATAAAATTTGGATTCTCTTGCCTTTGTATGGGACCTTCTTTTTCTTCCCTGGAAGCTTTTATTATCTTCTCTTCTTACTGGTGTTTTAGTATCTCGGCAATGTGCCTTAGTTAGGGTGTTTTTTCATTCATGGTGTTGGCCATTTCGTGGATCTTTCCATCTAGAAAGTTAGGTATTTTGTAGTTGAGATGTACACGTAAGATTTGCATGCTTAACCGAACTTCAAGAACAGGAAAGGAGGAGCCTATTTTGGAGCTCAAAAGCTAAAATGTGATCATCTCGGGGGCGCCTGGGTGGCTCAGTCTGGTAAGTGTCTGACTCTTGATTTCAGCTCAGGTCATGATCTCAGGGTTGTGAGATCGAGCCCAGCATTGATTTTAGATGTTATCCGCTGATTTCTGCTTGTCCCTCTCCCTCAGTGCCTCCCCCCATTCAGCTCAGAGTCTGCTTGTCCCTCTCCCTCTGTGCCTCCCCCCACTCTCCCTCCCTCTCTCTCTCAAATAAATAAAATCTTTAAATAAATAAATAAATAAAAATTAAGGAGGGCACATACTGCATGGAGCACTGGGTGTTATACGCAAACAATGAATCATGGAACACTACATCAAAAACTAATGATGTACAGTATGGTGACTAACATAACATAATAAAAATAAATAAACAAACAAACACACAAATAAACAAACAAAAATAAAAATAAAATGTGAACACCTCGTACCTGTGTTCCCTCTCTTGAGGCAATACATGCTTCTAGAAGAGAGGGCAAAGGCAATAACTGTTTACCAAACTCAGTATCACTAAATTCTATCTTGCCTCCTTTACCTGGCTTATGGATCCTTACCCTCTCAGGTAGGTGGGTGTTCTTATCCCCATTTTACTGATGAGAAAAATCAAGACTCAGAACTTTCAAGTACCATTCCCTAAAATCCCACTGCTAACTCACATTTCAACCCGACTTGGAATCTTGCTGACCACAAATCTTTGTTTTATTTGCTTATTTATTTATTCATTTATTTATTTATTATTTATTTAATGGTGGAGATTAAGCCTCCATTTGAGACTGTTACGAAAATGCCAAAATTTCATAAATTTTCTGCTCTCTACATTAATTTCCTATCCCTTTGGAAATATTTAATATCTTGAAAATAACATTTGTTGATATAAAAAATACGAAAGTTTCTGTGGAGAAATTATAGTAAATTAAGGTGTTTCTGGAACTCAAAGACATTCACTGGATGTATTTTTTTCTGTGATTGCGGTACATATAAGAAAATGCTAATCATTGAAGGAAGCCAAATGAATCTACATGAAACATATATAATCATTCATTTTGTATGTTTATGTGTTTTTACAAATAAGGTCTACAAAGGCATATAATTACATAAATTATAAATTATAATTTTATTATAAATATAATGTATAAATTATAAATAAGCTGCAATTTTGGAAGACTATGAATCTTGGGGAGTAGACGATGCTTGTATTCTTAGTCTAACCTGTAATATTTTTTAAAAAATTGAGGGTAGACAGACAACATTATTTGGACAGCTTCTGTGTGTCCTCTGGACGTCCATGTCATCATCAGGATATCTTTAAATCTCCTGACGTGACTTTTCATGGATCACTTCTAGATCCACGCCATGGTCACGAATGGACAATTTGCCTTGCAATCCTCATGTACTCAACCTCTTCTGTACCATGTCAGATGGATACATAACTCAGCCCCTCTCCTGCATTTCCACAGAGATCAGCTGACAGGAGACATTTGTGAATTTGGCACATTTTCCTCAGGTTTTAGGAAAGTTGACATGGCGAAAACACCAAAAACCTTTGTTTGCATGATATAACACAATCACTCCTTTCTTCATCTTTATCTATAACCAAACTCCATTTGGAGTTTGGAGAAATATTCATTTCTCTTTTTTTTTAATTAATCGGGGTGTAATTGACATATAACATTATATTAGTTTCAGGTGGACGCCATCATGATTCGGTACATGTATACATTATGAAATGATCATCACAATGAGGTCTAGTTAACCTTCATCACCATACAGTTACAGTCTTTTTTTCTTGTGCTGAGACCTTTTAAGATCTACCCTCTTACAAACTTTCAAATATACAGTACTGTATTATTAACTGTATATGTACAGTCACAATGCTGTACATTATATCCCCAGGACTAACTTACTTTATAACTAGAAGTTTGTACCTTTTGACCACCTTTGCCCATTTCCCCTACCCCCCAGCCCTCACCTCCAGCAACCCCCGATCCATTCTCTGTAGCTATGAGCTCAGTTTCTTAATTTTTTCTTTTCCCTTTTTTTTTTTTCATACAGTATTTGTCTTTTACTGTCTGGCTTATTTCACTTAGCCCAATGCCCTCCAGGTCTATCCGTGTTGCTGCAAATGTCAGGATTTCCTTCTTTTTTATTACTGAATAATATTCTGTTGTGTGAATATATATGACACATTCTTTATCTATTCATCCATTGATTAAATGAAAGCTCCTTTCTTAATTATGATTCTGGAGTGCTCCTCCAGAGAAGTATAAAAGGGGTCAGGGAGGAAGGAAGGAGAGGACACCGGCTGCTAAAAGGAGACGTCGGTGTGCAGTTGGTGTTATACCCTAGACTTGAAAGTATTTTGCTTCCCATTTTCTCTCTTTCTGCACCTGTAGGGAGATGGTGAATCTCAATCTCCCATGTAGACTCAAATGAAAATCTAGGCTCCCTGAGCTAGAGAAAAATATTTTAAAGTTTTCTCCATAGAACACAGCAAAGATTAGTAATCTGTAGAATACCTTTTTAATGGACTAAAAGGTACGGCATTCTCCTGCCCATTTGATTCTAAGGCGATATTTTATTGGCACTGACCACTCCTCCAATAACCACAGGGGCAGAAAGAGAGTGCGCTGTTGGATCTCTTTCCTTTAAAAGAACAGATTTCTTTTGGGGGGTGACCTGGCTCTCCTTCATGTACACATGAACAGTAAACCAACAGCCAGCTGGATACCCGTGGGTTTTCGCCACCAGCGAGCTGTGATCCTTCTCGCTGATTCCCACTTAATCTACCTATTTCTTTTCCAATTTGGTGCTACAAAAGTCAACTAAGCATCGTGACTTCTCTGGTGACACAAGGGCCTCAAATGAAGAAGGACTACTCATTACCGTAACAGAAATCTGGAGAAAATGGATGTAAATATTTCCCTGATGAATGAAATCTTCAGTTGGATTCTCTTTCCACAATTAAATTTGCTAGCTTACCCTCCTGGTTTTGCAATGCAATGATTAATGCATTAAACTAATTAAACTCTAAGTAACTCTTCACATTTGTTTGCCTATTTTTTTTAGAAGCGCACACACAGAATTAGTCTGAACCAGAGGTGTAATTTATTTGTCTGTGATCTTGAGTCACTGAGTTCCCTCGGGGTATCTTTCCACTGGTTCTTTCTTAATCTCAACGGAGTATTTTTTTTTTTTTCAAAACATGTGATTTATTTAGAAACAGGTTACTCAGCAAGAACCCAAGGTGCTCCATGTTCTCTATTTCAGAATTTGCTCATATGACTTAAGAAACGTCAAAACTAGGTACTCTGTACTTTTACAGCTCTGAATTGGTATGCGGTGGGGCATGTTGTTACTGTGCTTGCTTCGTCACAGAAATCAGAAATGGCCACCCTCTCTAGGCGTGCCTGTCAATTTTGGAAAGGTAAAGTGAGAATACAGGAGCGACAGTCTTCACACACCCTTTCAAGTCTGTTGAACTTCTTTTCAAGTTTTATGTTAATTCCAGTTATCATATAGTGCTGTACTAGCTTCAAGGGTACAATATAGTGATTCGACGGTTCCGTACGTTACCCGGTGCTCATCACAACACATTGTTCTCTTTAATCCTCATCACCTATTTCACCCATCCCCTCCTCCTCCCCTCTGGTGACCATCAGATCGTTCTCTATAATTAAGAGTCTGTTTCTTGCTTTGTCTCTCTCTCTCCCTCTCTTTTTTTACCTTTGCTTGTTTGTTTTCCTTTTTAAATTCCACATATGAGTGAAGTCATATGGTATTTGTCTCTGTCTGACATATTTCACTTAGCATAATACTCTCTAGCTCCATCCGTGTCCTTACAAATGGCAAGATTTCATTCTTTTTATGGCTGAGTAACATTCCATTGTATATATATACCACATCTTCTTTGTCCATTCATCAGTCGACGGACACATGGGCCGCTTCCATATCTTGGCTATTGTAAATAATGCTGCAAAAAACAGGGATGCATGTATCCCTTTGAGTTCATGTTCTTGCTTTCTTTGGGTAAATACCCAGTAGTTCAATTGCTGGATCATAAGATAGTTTTATCTTTAACTTTTTGAGAAACCTTCATATTGTTTTCCACAGTAGCTGTACCAGTTTGCACTTACACCAACAGTGCAAGAGGTTTCTTTTCTCTCCACATCCTCACCAACACCTGTTGTTGCTTATGTTGGTGATTTTAGCCATTCTGACAGGTGTGAGGTGATATCTCATTGTAGTTTTGATTTGCATTTCCCTGATAATCAGTGATGATGAGTACCTTTTCATGTGTCTATTAGCCATCTGTATGTCTTCTTTGGGAAAATGTTTATTCAAGTCTTCTGCCCATTTTTTAGTTGGATTATTTGTTTTTTGGGTTTTGAGTTGTATAAGTTCTTTATGTATTTTGGATACTAACCCTTTATCGGATATGTCATTTGCAAATATTTTCTCCCATTCAGTAGGTTGCCTTTTAGTTTTGTTTGTTGTTGCCTTTGCTGTGCAGAAGCTTTTTATTTTGATGAAGTCCAAATAGTTCATTTTTGCTTTTGTTTCCCTTGCCTCAGGAGACATTATCTAGGAAGAAGTTGCTGCAGCCAATGTCAGAGAGGTTACTGCCTCTGTTCTCTTCTAGGATTTTTATGGTTTCATATCTCACATTTAGGTCTTTAATCCATTCTTAATTTATTTTTGTGTATGGTGTAAAAAAGTGGTCTAGTTTCATTCTTTTGCATGTAGCTGTCCAGTTTTCCCAACACCATTTGTTGATGAGACTTTTTCCCATCGCATATTCTTGCCTCCTTTGTCAAAGATTAATTGACTATATAATTGTGGGTTTGTATCTGGGTTTTCTGTTCTGTTCTATTGACCTATGTGTCTATTTTTGTGCCAGTGTGTGCCTGTTTTAATTATTACAGCTTTGTAATACAGCTTGAAGTCCAGAATTGTGATGCCTCCAGCTCTGCTTTTCTCTTTCAAGATGACTTTGACTATTTGAGGTCTTTTGTGGTTCCATACAAATTTTAGGATTGTTTGTTCTAGTTCTGTGAAAAATGCTATTGGTATTCTGATAGGGATTGCATTAAATGTGTAGATTGCTTTGGGTAGTATAGATATTTTAACAATATTTGTTCTTCCAACCCATAAGCACGGAATGTATTTCCATTTCTTTGTGTCGTCTTCAATTTCTTTCATCAGTGTTTTATAATTTTCAAGGTACAGATCTTTCACCTCTTTGGTTAGGTTTATTCCTAGATATCTTCTTATTTTGGGTGCAATTGTAAATGGGATTGTTTTCTTAATTTCTCTTTCTGCTGCTTCATTATTGGTGTATAGAAATGCAACAGATTTCTGTACATTGATTTGTATCCTGAGACTTTACTGAATTTGTGTATCTGTTCAAACAGTTTTGGGGTGGAGTCTTTAGGGTTTTCCATATAGAGTATCATGTCATCTGCAAATAGTGAAAGTTTTACTTCTTCCTTACCAATTTGGATGCCTTTTATTTCTTTTTGTTGTCTGATTGCTGTGCCTAGGGCTTCCAGTACTATGTTGAATTAAAGTGGTAAGAATGGACATTCTTGTCTTGTTCCTCACCTTAGGGGAAAAGCTCATCATTAAGGATGATGTTAGCTGCGGGGTTTAAGTCTATTAAACTTTATGGCACGGCAGCATTAGATAATATGTTATCTAAAGTTCAAAACAAGTTTTCTTCCTAAACATTTACATAGGCTTTGGACTTAAGCTAAAAGAAAATCAAAGATATACGTAATTATTAGAACCCAGATAGATACAAGACCACGGTTTTTTTCCAGACCGACAACTCTTCTAGAACATTCATGAAACTCTATGGTGCATGGCCACGAAGACACCAGAACTCAAGCTTCAGGTCTGCTACTACTTACCATGTAATGGTGGGTAAGCGACTTAACCTCTCTGGGCCTCAGTCTCCTGATGTATGAAATGGGGCCTGGTTGGCCCAACTCACAAGGTTGTGCTTGGATTCAAATGATTTAAAGCCTGTGGAGGCCCTTTGAGTGTGTGAGGTCGTCCTGCCACAGAGCATTGTTGTGTGGCTTTTTATTATTCTTAACGTCTCCTCAGAGAGGTCTGAAAAAGGACCATGTGGTGCAGGGAGAAATTATCAGAGTGCCTAAAATTTTACTCTCAACCTTTCATTTCTCTTTCTGTGCATATTTGTGGAGGGTGCGATGCGTGTGGGTTTGATGGGAGACTCGCTTGCTCCTCATCAATTCCAACCTTCTGGTTTGTCTTCCTGACTGTAAAGCCTGGAAAGCTGCAAAATACTGCCCAGATCCCTCGTGGCTAAGGATCCACAGGTGTTCGAGCTTTGTGTATCAACCATGTTTCTCACTTCTGTAAACTTGACTCTGGCACATCTGCCCTACGTGTTCAGACTGAACAAGCCATAGCCTGACAGCCCAGTGATCTGCCTGAGCCACCTTGTCTTGGCCTTCCTCCCTTGTAGTGCCCCCTCTACCTTCCCCACGCACACCAGGAGGAGTCTTCCTGGGGTGGGGGGCACTTTCCAAATACAAACCAACCAGTCAGAGCCCATACCCCAACCACTCACCTCCTCTATGGGCAGTCACACTCCAGCCACTGTCCACCTGCTCTAATCACCCCAGGGCCAGGGGCCAGACAACCAGGGACAGCTTCCACGTCCCAGAGCCTGCAAAAAATTTCCAAACTAGCCAGCCCTAAGCCTGCTTACCCCACCTCATCTTCTCTTTCCTGCAGAAACCACAAGAAAGACTCTTATTCACATTTCCCCTCTCTTCCTCTGCCTCCCGGATGACCCCGTGCTTCCCAGGTGGTCCTGCATGGTATGCACTTCTCTTGGGATCTGTGAGAAATAAGCTATCCTTTCGGTGGCAATCATTTCCTGATCTGTTGGCCTCACCCTACCTCCAATTTTCTATTAATACACTGTATTGTAAAACATCTGCAAGTCAGTTGCGCTCACAGGAGACTTGGAGTTGGAAGGTTAAGCGGGGAGTAGGTGGGCCATCCATCTGCCAGGCCACCCAGGTGCAGCGTGGCTCTGGAGCTCAAGTTCAACAGCAACTTCCTGCTCTCTGCTTTGCTGCTAAAGCTCTCTGTTCCCGGAGCCAAGGGATCCTGTGTTTGTGCTTCGTGGCCCCACCGTGCCCTGAGTGGTAGTGGGAGCGGCTCCCTTGGCAGGCTCAGTCTGCACTGTGATCCTGGGGGCCTTGGCCATGTTCCAGTCTAGACTATATTCTTCCTGCTCTTTGTAAACACCTGATTCTCCAGATTAAATCTCTGTTCAGACTTTCTGTTATCTGTGACACAACCCTGCTCGATACAATATTTCATAGTAAATGTATCAGGCGGGATTCCGGTCAGGAGACAGAAGCCACAGGACTCATGTGAACAGAGAAAGGTTAATATGTAGAATTATTAAGTAACGCAGAATTCACTCCTTAGAGGGGTAGAAAAAACACTGAAGCATACAGAAGTAGCCAATGTAAGTGGCAGCCACTGTTTCCAGGGTGGGGGGAGCACATCTAAGGAAGCAACACGGTTGGACAGGTTTCCCCTCCTCTCACCATGGCTGAGATCCGGACCTCAGTGCAAGGGGTGGCTGAGGCTTGCTGGAAGGTGAAGAGCTCACCAAGGGCCACAGGTCTGAGCAGGACACAGCCTGCCAAGGTGCCAGGAAAAATGGCTAGAAAGGCTCCTGCTAGGGAGCACCCTCAGGGTGTCCGCAAGACCGGCTGGGAAGTAACCTGGGCCACCAACAAAGCGGCCCGGAGGGAATGTGCTTTGCCATTTGCTGTTGGTGGGGAAGCTTCCTGAAGGCAACCAGGGCATAGGTACAAGAGGAAAAGGCCCTGGTTCCAGGGAGAGAAGACCCTTCCTTTTGCAATGTTAACTCTCTGGGTCCGATCAGGAGAGAGAAACCACCCAGTAATTTGAAACAGGCAAACTTTCATAAAAAGAATTACTAGCTATAACGGGGGATGGGAATGAGAGAGTGGCTAGTGAGACGTAAAGAGAACTCTTTAAAAGTACAGGAAGCACAGATATAAGAAGGAGCGATAGCTCTAGGGCTGTAACAGAGTGCCAAGGAAGCAAGTACGCCCCCACCGTGAGCTGGGATCCGCACCCTGCGAGTGACGTCATGGCTGCCGCAAGGTCAATAGCAGACATGTTGCTGTGGCGCCTCACCAGCAGAACTTGCTGGAAATCTGTCCTCTAAAGTACCCCCAGAAAGCTGTTCATGGGAGGTGTCTCAGTGGACTTCTTCCACTGCAAAGCCTTGTGAAGGGGATGCCAGGGGGGATTTGCTCACCTTCAAGTGCTGCTTGGCTGCTTGGCCCTGCAGGATGCAGATCCAGCTCCAGAATCACAAAGCAGCTCAGAGAAGGGAAGATTTGGTGATAGGAAGTACTAAATCGATCATTGATAACGGTCTACCCCTTCAGCTACTTGGCTTCTAAATGCATTCTTTTACACACACTTGAACTTTTGCACTTACCCCTTCCCTGCATGAGGAGGTGCAATCACCATGGTACCCATCACTGGGTATGTCATTACTCTGATTCAGTCATGGTGCCACCGAGTATTCTGTCACCTAAAGACTAAATGATAAAGTGAATTCGTATATGAAATAATAATGGAAGGAGAAGAGAGGAGAAGACACACATAACAACATATGCATCTAAGCAAAGAGAAAAGAGGCAGAGCTACTTCAGCCCTCCTTTATGTCACTGGTCACAGGCTGTAACTTGTACCTATGGCTTCCTTCTTCCACCTCTCATTTCGTATTTCCCTTGCCCTCAGCCAGAACCGCAATGGGTCACTTACATCATAACCTGGTAAAATGACCCAAAACTTCATTGGCAAAATGGTCTGAATCCTAACTAGTTCTTCTCTCCTTTTTTGTGGGGGGAGGGGGAGAGGTCTGTAGTTTCCTATAAACTTCCACTATGAGGCATGGAAATATTTAGAGTTACCTGAGGAATCCCCTGGGTTCCAGACGTCATTCTCGTTGCCCTATTGGGCAGCAGCAACTCAATCTCCCCTCAGTTATTGGGACCGATCACTCCAGCCAGCAGAGTGACCTCTTCTTCTACCCAGTGACTAGAGGCATAATAAGCCCAAAATAGCCCAGTGGCAGTCGCATCATACCACTTAGTGAAACCATCGTTGCGTCCAATGGTGGAAGTATTAGCCTTGGACTATGATCTCCAAACTAACAGAGCTCAGGGATGCTGGGACAAGAAGCAAACTTTCTGTGAGTGGGTTACTAGTGACAACAGAGAGAAGAGCAACTCTACTTCCGTTTCTTGATTCCTAGATCCATGGATCTTAGCAAAAGAGAAACACCCCTTAAGACAGAATCCCATTCTTTGGTGTGTTGTGTCCCAAATGGCGTTCCAACAGAGTCTTCATGAAGCCATTCCACCTTTCAGTTCGGCTAGCCAGCTGCTTCCTGGTGATGGAGTATGTGGTTAATTCCATGGCAGGAGACCATTACCGCACTTCCCTCATTGTGAAGTGATTTCCTTGATCAGAAACAATGCTGTGCAGAATACCACGACGGGGAACGAGGCCTTCCAGAGTCCACAATGGCAGCCCTGTCAGAGACAATACAGATAAGCAAGGCATGGCGGTATTAGGGCAGGGTGATTTCATGACACCCCCCCTTGCCTATTTTGTTCCTCTCTCCTGGAATGCCTTCTTCAACTTCTACCACCCTTTTAGGTTCTAATCACTCTCTCTCCGGCACATTCCTGTTCCTCTCATTATCTAAGGCTCCAACAGAACGTTTCTCCTTAGCCCGATGGTTGATCGTGCCTTCATGGAAGGAGTAGTGTAATATCATTCTTCAGTTGGGGGAGAGGAGAAAGAAGCAAGGAAATAGCAGTGTAAACCCACCAGGCTCCCCCAATCAGTCCGAACGCAGGCAGGAAGTGCGAGATGGGCAGGGTTGGCAGGACTGAAAAACATCTGTCCTCTCTATGGGGTTGGCTTTTCTCATAAGAACTTGTCCCTAGTTTTTGTTGTTGTTTTTGTGTTTGTCTGGGTATTGGTTTGGGTTGTGCTTTTATTTTGTTGTTCCAGTATGGGTCCAGAAAATAAGGAAATAGGAAAAGTGGCATTTCAGGGGTTACATTAGAATCTTCCTCTCCTAGCTCAAAAACACATTCAGGTTCTTCACATGTGTATTGTTCTAATCATTCTTAGGGGTCAGCAGGCTCACACGTTAATATTATACCTATTTTTCCATTAAGAAAACCAAGGCAAAGTGAACTAAGGGGCTTGCGGGAGCCTCACGGGGAGTTACCCCTAAGGCTCATTTGAGCTCAACATTTTCCCACGTTATTTTAATAATCTATACCCACAAAAGAGCATTGCCCTTCCATGTCATATCTCATCTGTATAGCGTTATAATGATATGAACCAGATCAGAAACAGGTCATCAGCCAACACTGCTCATCAGCATAGACCTGGTATCTGGGGAACATTGCTGCTGGTTGTGACATTTCTCACTCATTTGTAACCCACGTCAGCTGATGTCACCATCACCCTTAACACCTAAATTACACAGGCCTGAATCCCTATCCCAGAACTTGTCCAAGTTCAGTGTCATCGCCAGGGTTTTTCCTGGTTCCTCTGGTCCTGAGCCCATGCACTCGCCAGGTGAATTCAGGCTGTGGTATATCCTGCCTGTGCACACAGTCCCCACTGGGCCCAGTGTGGATCTGGCCCTTCCTGGATCTCCACCAAAGAAACAGCACGCACACAGAGCCTCTGTGTCCCCAACACATTTCCTGAAGACGTGAAGAGAGGGAGGAAGTTTTCATCCAAATAAAGTCAATGCTCCTGTTCCTAATGTTCTTTCAGCTCCTCCAAGACCAGGCCGTGCTGACCAGCCGCACCCTCCCCGGCCTGCCCCCTGGGCGGCACCAGCTCAGCTCAGCTCTTTTCTCCCCATTTACATCATTCCTTCCTCTGCAATTGCTTCCGGGAGCTCTGAATTCCTCCCATCCTACTTTGTAGAGCATCTCTTCGGCTCTCCCAGCCCTGATGCCCAGATCAGCCCTGAGCTCTTCTGGGCAAATCCAAATCAAGATGCTTGGCCGAAATAATTTTTTCATTAATAGCACAACATTCCGTGCTTACTCTCTAACATGTCCTTTAAGAGAATCCACCCTCCTCAAAAAACAGGTTGATTTGATTTCAAACAGCAATTTGTTTCTTTTTTTTTTTAATATGCTATATTTATTGAAGGAGGGCCAGGGAGACCCCCACTTGGAAAGACTTTACATTTCAAGCTGGTTCGATTGATGAGAGTATTTTAAATCAAGTAAATGAAGATTTCCAATCCATTCGACCCCTACTCCCAGCAATTAATACAAAGTAGTGGGATTTGCTTAACTACTTTACAGGTATCTTTCTTTTTTCAAGATGGGACAGCTAAAATCAAATGATCTTGAAGGAGTGATGAAGATGTTCAGGATAAAAGAAGGGGTGAAAGAAAGTAAACTTCCTGTACCTCCATACTGCGTGTGTGTCCGGGTCTCCCTCCCAGGGGATTCGGGCCCTGTGGATTGATCCCGAGTCACTTGTCATTCCTTATCTCGCCCTGTGCCTCTCCATAGACTTCCTGAACACTTCCTGCCAGGGCATCCATCTCTCACAATCCAGAAACAGTTTTTTCAGTTTCACTATGAGTCAGCCTACTCCCCAAAGTCCCCAAATGGGTTTCTCAAACTGGCACATTTTAGGTGTCAGTTTTCCCAATAGACACCAGACCTCATTAATCTGCAGTGGTCACTCCACAGGACATATTTGCTTTGCTGCATGACTCTCAAAGCATTCCTTCTTACCTTTCCAAAAAGAAAAAAAAGGAAAGTCAAATTGTGTCTAAGCCAACTAGTACACTGTTCTTCTTTCCATTCCTGGTTTCTTTTCCCCTCTCAATGAAGCTTTTATCTCTGCTCTTGAGGCTAATGGCCCCAAATTAGTGCCAAGTATCCTATCTAAGTCACTTTTAAAATAGCAATAATGGAATTGGAATGTAGCTTTTACCAGGAGGAGGAGGAGAAGAAGAAGAGGAAAAGGAGGAAGAGGAAGAAGAAGAAGAGAAAGAGGAAGAAGAAGGAGATGAACAAAAGAAAAAAGGAAAGGGAAGAAAGGAAAGGAAAGGAAAGGAAAGGAAAGGAAAGGAAAGGAAAGGAAAGGAAAGGAGAGAAATGTCAAGAAATTGGACATTAAGGCAGGCCAGCTTTAAGTCACACCAGAGTCCTTTTTTCTCTCCCACAGACACAATTTCCATCCCGAAGGCCATTCTCCATCAGTGATCTATTGCTTTCAGGCTAGCTTTGTGTGGAAAACAAGTAATTTAGGGGCACCATAAAAGCTTATTGATTACCAATGGTCCACTCTGTGGTAGGTACTTAGGCAAGGAGAAAGAAGGAAAAATATAAATAAGCCCCAAGTTTACTTCTGCAGAAATAAATGGACCAAATACCAATATGGCACCTTCCCAGCCCAGATCATTTCTTGCACTCATTAAAATTCAAAAGCAGTGATCCAAGTGAGTCCTGGAGGAAACTTCCAGAGTCTTGCTAATGGATCTCTCTAGCCTCCCTCTCCACCTCCAGCAAAGGCTCTGGGAGGGAAGAAGGGGAGGGAAGTCATGGCTCTCAAACTGGAGCGGGCATCAGAATCACCTCTGAGGCCTGGGAAACCACAGCTCACTCAGCCCCACCCCCCAAGGTCAGGCCAGCCCAATAACTTGCATTTCTAACCAGCTCCTGGTGATGCTCATGCTGCTGGCCCAGAGATCACTGAGAACCACTGGTTACGAAGCAGTAAACAGTAGTGGTTAAGAACAGAGACTCTGCAAGTCAGAGTGCCCTGATCCAAATCCTTTCTCCCTTACTGGTGCCTCAGCGTCCTCACCTATAAAATGGGAATTAGGGCTACAATCCTACTGCTTAGCATTGTCAAGAGAACTAAATGCATTTACATGGATAAAGCACTTGGAATAATACCTGGTACATGGTAAGAACCATGTAGAAGTATTAGCTAATATTATAAATTTTTAAATTTAGATGATCGTATTGTTTATTCGGTGACCCCAGTCGGGCCGAGAGTAAGCAAAGCTGCTCTGCCAACTGTCTTGTAAGTGAGCCAGCAATCTCCTTTCATCTGTTTGCTGTTAGACTGAGATTAGTCAACCCATAACTGGGCCTCAGTTTCCTCACCCATAAAATGGGAGGGTTGGATAGTCGGTTTCAAGGTTCCGGTTAACATAAACACAAAGTGATTTCTGTAGCACTTTGAATCCTGGGTTGTAAACTACACCCAGCCACACCTTCTTTTTTAACTTTCCAGTGTAACAGGTGTCTGAGTCCTATACCAGTTAGCGAACTTGCTTCTCTGTTTCTCTTCTCTTTGCCGGGCGTATCTCCTGCCTCCCCACTTGGTTGTGGCAGAAGGAAGGGAAAGGGAAAAGGAGCTGAGTCGGACGCTATACACGCCCATTCCGTAATCCTTAGGGCAGCCCTAAGGGGCAGGTGGCATTGCCCTATTTTGCAGATGGGGCAGATTTTAAGGAAAGTGAGCCAAGGAAGATCGTAATGGGCGCAGAGTTACCCAGCTGGGAGGCGACAACGCGGCAATCTGAGCCCTGGTCAGAGGCCTCAGGGAGACGCTGAGGGGTGGTGAGGCAGGGGGACAAATAGGCCCAAACGAACACACCAGAATGCCCCCAGAGGGTCCAACAAAACAGAGTGGAACTCTTGACACGTGGCTGCCAAACCAGTTCTCAGAGGCTATTTGATGCAATCATCCCAGATCCCACCATTCAGCAAGGGGCAGCCACACCCGTCTTCTCTGCCCCAAAAGCTCCACAGGAGAACATGGGGTGACCAGCTGCCCCTCCCTGTAATTCCTTCTGCGCAGCTGTTCCCCTGCTTGAGGTCAGGAAGCTCAGCACTTCCTCTCCAAACCTGTGCCCCCCGGGGGAATTATTCATCCGTGAAGGCCTGGCCCTCACCACCCCTCCAGGGGATTTCTGTGGCCTACACCCTCACCCTGCAGTGACCCTCCCTCCCTGTCCCCCCATCCCCAGCACCCCACATGTTCCTACTGTAGCATCCGAGACCCTTTACAGCATGCTTTCCTTCCCCTCTCTGGCCCCTATTATGGGCTAAATTGCATCCCACACACACAATTCACATGTGAAACCCTAACCCCAAGGGGAAATTAGGGTTAAGTGAGATCATTAGCACGGGCCCCAATGCAGCATGACTGGTGTCCTCATAAGAAGAGGGGGATCAGGACACAGACACACACAGAGGGAAGACCGTGTGAGGACCAAGGGAGAAGGTGGCGTCCACAAGCCAAGGAGAGAGGCCACAGAAGGAGCCAACCAACCCGCTGACACCTTGATCTTGGACTTCCAGCCTCCAGAACTTGAAGAACTGAAATTTCTGTGGTCTAAGCCGCCCAGCTCATGGTATTTGTTACAGCAGCCCCAGCAGACCAATATCCCCACCCCCAACAAATATAAGAACACCTTGTCATCTTAGAGATCAGCACTGTTCATCCCAGAAGTCCTCATGCCCGGGATAGTCCCTGGTTCCTGGGAGGCCTTCAGTAAATGGATGTTGACTAAATCAATGCATGTGTCCATATATACACATGTATACATATATACACTGTATATACACTGTCCTGATGTTTTGATAAAGCCCTATTATGTCCCTCACCTGATATGAGACACGTGATAAACAGTTCCCTCATCCCTGCCCAGAGCTATGCTTGCAAAAATAACAGGCAAAAGGGGTTGGCTGAAAACACACAAGTGTTACTTTTGCTGAATGCGGGAACAATTTTGAAAGAGCAGTCCCTGACAGCCAGATGCTGGCCTGGCCACGCGATTCTCCTCCTGAACATAAGCCTTGGCTGGTACAGGACACCAACCCCAGATGTCACTCTGAAACCACAATAAGATGAGAGAAAGCAAGGCTACTTCATAATTTCACCTAAGCTCAGATAAAAACAAGGTCACTGTACCACCCACAAAAATACTCTCCCCAAAGGCTCCTCTATGGGCTAAAATGAGTGACTGCTACTTTGTCAATTACAGCTTTGGGTTGTTTTAGTCTCCCCTCCCCACAAAGATTTATTAAGGTGCCCAAAGAATTGCTACCACTTTCTGACAGCATCCAACCTCCAACCAATCTCTAGAGCCAATCCTGGCTTCCTTATCATGCAACCAGATCCCCAATCCTATGAGGGTCTTTCTAACACCCCCCTACTGAGATCCCCAGGTTCCTCCCAGTGAGGTTCTCACTGCGGCTAGTAGTGAGCCCCACTTGTCCAAGTGCAAGTGTGCCCCTGGTGGTCTTGGGCCTGGGCCCTTTGACAATGCTGTTCAATTGGCTTTTGTTTGATGCAGTGGGATATGCTAAAAAGCCAAAATTTTAAGAAGGGGTGTCAAGAGGAAGATGAAGTGGAGCCATTAAAGATTAAGAAGAGAGCTTTGGCAATTTCCAAAGGGAGAGACAGGTTTGGAAGGCATATTAAAGAAGGTTGCCTCTGTGGGAGCAACCCTTTCCTCCACCTCCCAACAAAACCTGCAATAGTGTTGGTACCATTTGTTAAACTCTTGAAACTGGGTCTGGGGTTGGGATAGAGAGGGTCTGAGTCTTACAATACCTGGCTGAAGAAACTGGACTATAAGCTGATACCTCAAGAGTGGTGAGTGGCCCCCAAAACTATCTCTTGGGTTACCCAGACTTCCTCTCCACCAGTCTGCTAAGGTCTACAGAACAATTTGATAATGATAAGAATAATTTAGTCCCCACAGCGTCCTATACAGTGTGATGGCCATGGTGGGTGCTCAAGACTGATTAAGGGACATCTGTCCCACCATTCCAGGAAACCATTCAGCCTTCTAAGAAAGGTGATCATGGGACCCACCACTATTCTACCCATGGCTGATGGAATTAACACTGGGCTTCTAGAACCTGGGCAGCCAATCTATAGGCTGGCTAGTGGTCATGAAGTGATCCTGACCTGAGGGTTTGGGGGACGAGGAATGACAGTGGCGGATGGATAGATTCTGGTCCTTTTGTGGGCAGTTGTATGTAAAATAGATAGAAGACAGCATGAGTGAATTTGTTTTTTGTAGGGCTGCTGTAACAAAGTACCACAAACTGGGTGGCTTCACAGAAATGTACTGTCTCTTCGTTATGGAGCCCAGAAACCTGAGATCCAGATATTGGTAGGATTGGTTCTTCCCAAGGGCTGTGAGGGATGAATCTGCTCCAGGCTTCTCTCCTGGGCTTGTAGAAGGACATCCTCATGTTCAATGATGTTCTCTCTGTATGTATTTCTCTGTATCCAAATTTCCCCTTTTAATAAGGGTATCAGCCATATTGGATTAGCACTCACCCTGATGATGTGGGAGGTCACCCAATTTAACTTGACTTCCTCTGTCTCCAAATAAGTTCACACTCTGAAGTACTGGAAGTTAGGATTTTGACATAGGAATTTGAGGGGATATAATTCAGCCTGTAACAGTGAGTAACTGAATGGATACCAAAGCAGACATTTGAAAAACATTATTTTGGGGGTGCCCCGGTGTCTCAGTCAGTTAAGCGTCTGACTCTTGATTTTGGCTCAGGTCATGATCTCAGGGTCATGAGATCCAGCCCCAGGACATACTCCACACTCAGTGAGGAGTCTGCTTCTCTCCCTCTCTCCTCCTCTCCCTCAGCTCCTCCCCCTGCTCACATGCACATGTTCTCTCTCTCTCTCTCTCTCAGATAAATAAATAAATAAATCTTTGAAAGACGTTATCTTGTACAGTCCCTTTCAAACTGTAATGTACCCATGAGTCATCTGAAGACCTTATTAAATACAGATTCTGATTCAGTCAATCTTGTGTGGGCCCTAGGATTCTGTGTTTTTTTTTTTTAAAGATTTTACTTATTTATTAAAGAGAGAGAGGGCATGAGCAGGGGGAAGGGCAGAGGCAGAGGGAGAAGCAGATTCCCCACTGAGCAGGGAGCCCAAAGTGGGACTCCATCCCGGGATGCCGAGATCATGATACTTAACCCACTGAACCACCCAGGTGCCCCGAATTCTGCATTTTTAAAACAAATGGCAAGATGATGCTGATGCTTATGCTGGTGGTCTATGAACCACTCTTTGAGTGTGGAGGGAATAGGACCTCTCCTAGGATCATTCTTCTCCTTTTGAAGAAGACTTGCTGATGAGTAAGACTGGCCAATTCTCTATAGTTCCTTGTGTTCTGTGAACTCAGGGCAGCAGTCTTCAACCTTCACAGCACATTGGACTCACCTAGGGAGCTAGGACAAAGTCCTCATGGTCCCACCTCCTAGAGATCCAGATTTGTCTGGGATGGGCCTCAGGATTTTTTAAAAAGTCCCCCAGGGAAGAATGAAGGGGGGGAAATCAGAGGCGGAGACGAACCATGAGAGACTATGGACTCCGAGAAACAAACTGAGGGTTCTAGAGGGGAGCGGGGTGGGGGGATGGGTTAGCCTGGTGGTGGGTATTGAGGAGGGCACATTCTGCATGGAGCACTGGGTGTTATACGCAAACAATGAATCATGGAACACTACATCAAAAATTAATGATTTAATGTACGATGATTAACATAACATAATAATAACAAGTCCCCCAGGTATTTCTTCCATGCTTTCCAGGGTATCCTTTCCACAGGTCATATATTTACATTTTAACAGGTGCACTTGTTCAGTAAGTGACCCTAATTGTGAGAATTTCAGCCACCAATTTCAACGGTGAGAAAATATCTGTGGACCTACAAGTCTTTTGTTCTCCCAGTAACAGAATGAGGTCATTTTAGTGCTTCGTGAGATCAGCCTTACCTCAAAGTGTAGGGGGCTGAGACATAGGCTATCTTGTCAGTTCCCTTATTTAGAACAGAGACATTTACTCATTTTCCAAGAAAGCACTAAGTTGTGCTCAAAGCAAGAACTAGCTCCCACCCTATACAATACCTGTAATCCTCAAAAGACAGGAAATGCTCTTTCCACTGTTGGCGCTTTAGCAAAACAAGGATGTCTGGATGGAAGTGGGCCTTCTGCCACCAGTTCTCTAGGGACCATGACCCACTAGGACAGTCCCAAGACCAGGTGCTTGAAAATCATCAATATTAGCCTACGTGGGCCTGTTAGTGTCAGCAGGGGAGGCAAGAAGCTGAGATCTGGGGAAATAGGATAATGGCATTTCCAAGAAGAGTGGCTTTGAAAAATCATATAGAATTTGAAAAAAACAAAACAAATAAAAACAAAATGTGCCCCTATTAGCCTCTTTGTCCAGGGGTATAACATCCGAGCACTAAGTCCCGAACACTGTATTATTTAGAACGCACGTCACACACTGTTGTTAACTGCACACAGACGACTGCCTCTCCCCCTGACCATGAGTCCCTTCTTGTCAGGCCATGTTATCTGCCTCAGAGAGTCTCCAGTACCCAGCACAATGCTTAGCACGTGGCAACATGACAGGAGGGCAGGGTGTCTGCAGGGTCCCTGCTTTATTCCAGCACACGGCACATAGAGGAGTTCAGCAAGTATCTGATGAATGAGCATCAGGTCACTGAGAACCCAAAAGTCAAGTTCTCACTATCCAGAGGCGTGCCCTACCCTGTATCTTTTCAGATGATTTCATTTACGCAGATTGATGCAGCTTCAGCAGGAAAGAGAATGGAAAGGGTGGGAGGTGGTTGCTGTGAGAGGCAGGGATGGTGAGTCATCCTCAACCTTGAACTTCCCTTTTCCCCTGAAGACAGTCTAGGCTCCAACAGCATGGCCACCTAGTTTCCTGCCCACCACTGAGATCTGAGAGTCGAGAATCCAAGCCACCTTTCTATAAAGTGGTGTTTTTTTTATAAGATGACTGAAGTGTCCTTGTTGACACAGCTCCTCTGTCTTACATTTCAACTGCTTCCCACGCAGTTCTGCCCTAATGCTCCCAGCCTTGCCCTCAAGTGACCGTGAAAGCTGTCTTTTTCCAAATGAGGACCCAGCGCATTTTTGCCACTGACAGGCACCCTTGGGCCAGACCTGCGCATCCTAAATAAATTCAGAATAGCTCAGCCGATATTTTGGAAACTGATTAGTAACCTGATGTTTGCTCAGCTCAGCTCTTAAGTTGAAATCTACTCATATCAATCAACTAGTAGTTATGGAATATCAGTTGGGAGTTCAGGACTCTGCTAGGTCAAAAGAAAGCAGAAAAGCATTTTTCTGGTGGTCCCTACCAGAAAGCATTTTCCCCCTTACCTGGGCAGGCTGGGTAATGCTGAGGACAGCAGCTAGGTGGTTCACTGTGCAGTGTAGGTGCTGAAGGTAAAAGCCGTCGAAGGATGGGGAGATGACTAGGAACCACGGCAGGTGGAGGAGGTGGGGTTGGGACTTGAGCAGGGTAAGCACCGAAAGGGGGAGTCACGGGGTGTGAGGATGACGTGGGCACAAAGGCACAGAGGCAGGAAAGTCATGCTATCTCAGGCCACCTCCCAGAGTCCGGCCGGCCTGGCCAGCGTATGTATGTGAGTGTGTTCTGGGACAACTGGTCAACAGGGTTACCCAGCTGAGTGGGGCCAGCTGACAGTGGACATGCAAAGCCTTAAAGCACAAAGCAAGGCAGATAATGTAGAGAGACTGGTCAGGAGACAGAATAGGAGCAAGCAGAGACCGCAGGACAATAATCAGAGAGGAGTAGGGCAGGCATTAGGAGGTGCCGGCCTGGCCTGGGATGGCGGGGTGGGGATGGGAAAGAAAGGACAACTCCAGGGTCAGAATGGCAGGATCTGGTGCAAAGGATGGAGAAAAGGGAGGCTTTCGGTAAAAGAGGTAAAAAATTTTGACTCTGCTAGGTCCAACATTTCGGGCAAATTCTTGTGACATGAAAATTAGCTGAAGCGTTATTTTCTTCCTTTTTTAAAAAAAAAATTTTTATTCTTTTGAAAAATTGTGCTAAAATATACATGACATAAAATTTACCATTTTAACCATTGTTCAATCATATGGTTCAGTGACAACAAGGACATTCACAATGTTGTATAACTATCTCCCCCATGCATCGCCAGAACTTCATCTTCCCAACATGAACTTCTCTACTTAATTAATCATTAATTCCCCATCCCCCTCCCCCAACCCCTGGCAACCTCTCTTCTACTTTCTGTCTCTATGAATTTGATTACTTTGGGAACCTCGTATGAGTGGGACTATCCAGGATTAGTCTGTTTGTGTCTGGCATAGTTCACTTAGGAGGATGTCTTCAAGATCCATCCACATTGTAGATTGTGACATTGTCAGAATGTCCTTTCTTTTTAAGGCTGAATCACATTCCACTGCATGTATAGGCCACATTTTCTTTGTCCACTCATCCCTTGATTGATATTTGGGTTGCTTGCACCTCCGGGCTATTGTGAATAGTGCTGCTGGGACCGCAGTTGTATAAATATATCTGTTTGAGCCCCTACTTCCAATTTCTCTCTCTGCTCATGTTTTCCTGTAAGCAGACCAAATCACTTCTTCGACATCTTGCTTAGAAATCTCCTCCGCAAAATATCTCATCTTATTGCTTGTGAGTGTCACCATACACAGAACATGAGAACACAGCTCAGCCAAGTTCTTTACCACTTTACAGGAAGGATCGTCTTTCCTCCAGTTTCCAGTGACACATTCCTCATTCCTGTCCATAATTCTACCAACATTCTGCCCATGTTGATACACATATCCTCTAAGATGACAGAGGATTTCTCTCCAGCTCTTCTCTTCTCTTCCTGACACCTCACCAGATTCGCCTTTAACATCCACATTTCGACCAACAGTCACGTCAGGGCAACCTAGGCTTTTTTTCTGGCATGCACCTGGAAACTCTTCCAGCCCCTCCCCACCACCCGGTTCCAAGGCCACTTCCACATTTTGGGCTGTTTGTTACAGCAACATACCAATTTTTGGTACCAGAATCTGTATTAGTCGGCTCTGGCTGCCATACAAAATGCCATAGACTATGTGGCTTAAGCAGTAGAAATGTTATTTTCTCACAGTTCTGGAGGCTAAAAGTCCAAGATCAAGGTGCTGGCAAATTCAGCTCCTGGCAAGAGCTCTCTTCCTGGCTTGTAGACAGTAACCTTCTTGCCACGTCCTCACATGGCCTCTTCTCTGAGTCCTTGTGGAGAGAGAGAGATCTCTGGTGTCTCTTCCTCTTATAGGAACATCAGTTCTGTCACATTGGGGTCCTACCCGTATGACCCCATTTAACCTTAATTACCTTCCTAAATGCCCCATCTCCAAATATAATCACAGTGGGGGTTAGGGCTTCAGTGTAGGAAACTTGTTCCACAATTCAGTCCATAACAGCATCTATCTGTTTAGGTGACATCATGGAATGAGCATTGGACTTCGATCAGGTCAGCTTCTGCTCTCATCCTGGCCCTACATCCTCAAGAAGCCATTTAACCACAATAGGTCTGTTTTTGTGGGGGGAAATAAGACCTTTCCCCAGAGTTGTATAAAGGATTAAATCCAATCATGCAGGTGGAGGCATTTTAGTGCCCTGCACCCCTAAAGAATTCCTGGTCATGGCCTTCCAGGCCCCCATAAGTGATCTAACAGTCAAACAACCAAAGCCCATCTCTATCCTCATCCCTGGGGGGACACCCTTCATACTGACCTCTTGCCTGCTGGTAAGTGCAAGAAGGGTAGCATCCTCTTTTTTGGGTAGTTTTTTTTTGGGGGTACTCTGTTTTAGAACAGAGACCAAGGATAGCAAACACTGTGTCGCAAAGGAGTCTCAACAGTGTTCAGTCTCAGCATGGCCTGATTGGGTGGTGGGGCCTGCCTGGGGCATAGGGAGAGGGGACACACTCAGCCCAGAGCACCCGAGGCTTTGGGTGTCAGTCAGTGGGCTCTTGTTTATTTAATTTCCTAGGTTCTCAGTAACCCTACTAACACTCTCCAGTATAGGGATTTGTTGTCCAAGGACATGGAACCATGATATCAGAAGGTAATAAGCACCGTTTAATGATTAAACCACAAAGTAACATCCTGTGAATCCTCCATATTCCCAGAAATGAGCACAGAACCTTATACTAAGTGAATGTTTGATGAGTGAATTCCCGCACACACGCACAAGGCATTGCTAAGGAAGCCCTGCTAGATTTCATGCCTCGAGCATCATACCTTGAATTACAAAGCTAACAGAGGACTGCCACACATCAGCTCAGACAAGACAAACACTTAAGATAATTACACCAGTAAATAGTTACAAGCAGATTTACTAATGTTGACATGCATCTCACTTCTGCATGCTCTAAGAGTACTTTTGCCATTCTGTCATCTAGGATTTCCCATGGAGTATAATTACGTAATTCTGTTTTGCCTCTCTCATTAGACAATAAACTCCTTGAGGGCCAGAACCCTGCCTTAATCTGTGCTGCCACAGCCTCCTACACAATCTCCCACATCATCAGGGCTGTGTGTGGGACAGATGACGCAACAGATAAACGGGACGGGGTGCTATCGAGCTCCCAGAGCTGGAGATGACAGCCGTGGCTTTCTTTTCTCGTTTCTTTCTCCCATATCCCAGCACCTAAGGGTTCCACAGCAGCACCACTTGATTATTCTGGTCTTTGTGCCTGCAAGCGCATACATGAGCTGGGTTTTTAAAAAGAAGTGGAATTAGATATTATTTTGGATGCTCATAGAGCTAATTACGGGATTAGAAAAAATGCCCTTATTCCGACCCCAGGAATTGTGACGCTTCCTATTTTTTAATGTAAAACATGAAGTAAACATAATTCACTGTCATTTTTAATGTCCTGGTACATTTCAGAGACCCATTTAAGATAAATGATTTTCAAATGCCTGCTCAGTCTGGTTTGAAAGCCTCTATGGAATTAATGTTCTATAATGTATTCAAATCATTTTAAATCCAGGTCCTGCTTTGATATTTGTTTTTCATTGCCATCATTGATAGAGGTACAAGTTCACATAAATAGGACATTGCCAATGGGATGTGTTCTGCCCTGACCATTAATTCCCGGGCTCATTTTCTAGCTCAGCCCCAATGAGCAGGGAAGTTGTAAGACAAGCCACTGGAAATGTTTATTGTGACATATAAGTAGTCGGGCAGGATAGAGGTGGAGGAGTGTAAAAGTGTGTGTGTGTGTGTGTGTGTGTGGGTTCAGCTTCAGATACTCATAGATAAATACAGAGGAAAGATTTTGAAATCTGTCAGCTATAACAGAAAAGAGTTTTTAAAATAGATACACATGTTTAACTCAGAACAAGTGAAAACACTGATTTAAAAATTTGTACATTAAAAAGTCATTCTCCTACCTCTTATTTAGTAGTTGTTGGTATGTCTCTCCAGCGTTCCTTTGCACACATGGGGATATATTTTATTTCCCCCCAGAAAGGATAATTATAAAGGAGAAATGTGAATTGCAGATGACATTTATTAGGTATTGACAACATGCTCTAAGTGTTCATTTAATCCTCAAATTAGTTCTAGGAGGTGAGAATTATTACTATCCCCATTTAATAGATGCAGAAACTGAGGCAAGTACAATTAAGTTCTTTGCCAAAGTGAGCGGAGATGCAGGATTTGAACAGGAAGGGTTGGAGATCCTGACCTCTACCCTCTTTTCATTCAGGCAGAGAGAAAAATCTGCAGAGTTTCTGTTCTCTCCAAGGGAGAAACCATTTCAGAATCAAATAAACCATTGCTCCTTGGGTATCAGAAGAGAGGTCAATGAGGTCCCTGGGATATGAGGGTAGAGTAGCAAAGACTGTCCCCAGCCAGAGAGCCATGGAGGGGTCATCACTGCCACAGGATGTCTCAGTGTCTGTGAGAGAGACACAGCTCCTTTTGAAGCGTGACCAAGGTGTGGTAGAAGTGTAGACCAACCTGGACAGTTCTCCTGTCTCCTCCAAGATGAAGTCCAAGCCCACTCAAGTGTCAGGACCTAGCTAGCAGTGAATTTGTGTACCCAGAGCTTAGGATGGTCTCTCCAGATGAGAAGCTGAACGGATGGATGTCCAGAATGAGAAATGGAACAATTCACTAATCCATTAAAAGAATGATTGACAACCGTGATGGGCCAGATGTTGGGCTAGAATGGTGGGAATACAGGGGCAGCTAGGACATGTTTCTGCCTCAAGGTGTCTACAATTTAGAGCAGAGCACAAGTAGGCTTGTGGATCATCAGGACCCTGTCACGCAGCATTACAAATGCTGTGGTAATGGTACGTACACAGGGAGGTACGAAGGATGACCACTGTGTCTGCAGAAAGTGGCAGGCATATAGGTGGGAAACAAATTCCACGCAGATGATTCATCAGAAGGTGTGGCTAGGATTGGAGAAACAATGGGGGGTTGTGGTATAAGAAAAAAATGTATTTGGTCTTTGTCCCCAGTTCCTGGCACAGATCTTCTAAAATTCTTGGCATTTCCTGAGTGATGGGCATGTCTTTTGTTATTCATAATGAGCCCCTTTTGACCATACCTGAGTTTATGCTAATGAGGCCACTATTGATGGGTCGCTAGACAGCTTTAGGATGGTGTTGGTCCACAGAGGGACCACCATGTGACCTGAGAGCTAGAACTTTCAGCCCCACTCTCTGACCTCCTGGGAGAGAAGAGAGCGTGGAGGTTGAGTTCAACCATCCATGGCCACCAATGGCAGATCAATCATGTTCAAGTAATGAAACTTCCACAAAAACTCTGAACAACAAGGCTTAGGGGAGCATCCTGGTTGGTGAACATAGCGATGTGCTGGGAGGGTGGTACACCTCAGCTCCATGGGAACAGAAGTGCCTGCACTCAGGACCTCTGCAGACCTCGCCCTATACATCTCTTCCATTTGGCCATTTCAAACTCCATCTGAGTTATATACTTTATAATCAAACTTTAATTGTCAGTATAGTGCTTTCCTGAGTTCCGTGAGTCATTCTAGTGAGTTATCAAACCTGAGGGTGCGTTGTGGGAACTCCTGAATTTGTAGCCAAGTTGGACAGGAGTATGGGCCCCCTGGAGACCTGGGGTTCGCAACTGGCATCTGAAGTGGGGGCAGTCTCGTGGAGTCCGTTACTCCGCACTCACTCTGGGTGGTCAGTGTCAGGATTGAACTGAATTATGGGACATCCAGTTGGTGTCAGAAAAATGGAGAATTGTTGGAAGGACATAGGGGTGTTAAGGCACCCAGAGTCTGGCAGCAGAGAGAAGCTGTTGCCACCCCTAGAGCTGGAAGGACAAGGAGAAATAAGAATGGGGCCCAGGGAGAACAGGATGAGAAGAGGCCACTCAGGTAGGGGCATTCATCGTGTGTGGGGCTAGAGTTGAAGATTCTGAGGGAGTTAGGGGATTCTCCCACCTACAAGTGAGTACCAGCCAAAGACCCCAGAAGTGGGCAACACTCTTAAAAACCTAAAGAAGATTAAGAAATAAAATGGGCGGCATCAAGGCTTGCCTTTATTTCTTTTCTTTTATTTATTCATGAGAGACAGAGAGAGAGAGAGGCAGAGGGAGAAGCAGGCTCCCCGCAGAGCAGGGAGCCCGATGCGGGACTCGATCCCAGGACCCTGGGATCATGACCTGAGCCGAAGGCAGACGCCTAACCATCTGAGCCACCCAGGCGCCCGGCTTGCCTTTATTTCTATTGAGAAGAACTTACCAGGCTTTTCAAGCAGACCAAACAAAACCACACCTGTGCTATATTTAACTATTGTGAAGAGAGGTGCGCCTGGGTGGCTCAGTTGGTTAAATGGCTGCCTTCGGCTCAGGTCATGATCCCAGGGTCCTGGGATGGAGCCCCGCATCAGACTCCCTGTTCAGCAGGGAACCTGCTTCTCCCTCTGCCTGCCGCCCCCCCTGCTTGTGCTCTCTCTCTCTCTCTGTGTCAAGTAAATAAATAAAATCTTAAAAAAAAAAAAAAAAGATCAATTGGGAACAACCCAAACAACCAATAGGGAAATGAATGAATGAATTGTAATAAATTTATAGAAATAATACTAAAACCGCAGTTCAAAAGAAACGTACTAGATCTCCACGTATCAACCAGGACAAATTTGGAAAGCCTAGAATGGAGTAAAAATGTAAGTTGCAGACAAACTGTATGAAGTGTTATGTATCTAAGATACAAACACCACTAAATACTGATTATTTACATATACACACATAAAAACATTAAAGCACAGATGAAAAAGAGAGACCAGGATCAGAAGAGAGGGCTGCTGAGGGCAGGGCGAGGGGCAAGATGAAGGAAGGTGGGAAAGGAGTTGCAAAGGTACCTCTGAAAAAACATGGCACACTTGTAAAGTCTGGATGGTATATGCTTTTATTATTCTCTGCACTTTTCTATGTGTTTGAAATATTTCCGAGAGAGAGGTTCTTCCAGGCATCTGAAGTAGAGCCACCCTGAGCTACTTGCTGGTCCCTAGGCGGCCCGGTACACCTCTTCTCCACCCTTCGAGACTCAAAGTGGGGCTAGCTAACAGCGATCACTAGCAGCTTCTTGAAAATGCAGATCTCAGGTCCAACCCAGACCCGAAGATTCAGAATCTGCCTTTTAACAAGTCCCAGGTAATTCCTAGTGTAAGTCCGAGCAGGCTCCACGAAACTGCTGCCCCCGCTCCCCCCTGACCACTGCCCTGATTACTAGCCAACTCCTAAAACTCTAATCTGGATGTAGTTCACCAACTGCCTATTCTAAGGTTTCTTTGAACCCCTGTCTAGGTCAAGAGTTGTCTGTGCATGCAATACACCTCCTTTTCTCAAAACAGGCAGCATTATCATCATTTGCTAAATGGACTGTGGAGTCCTTGTTCGTCCCAACTGCCTTTGGGCAGCTGTCCTTATCACAATATATGGCACATGACATGAACTCAAGGAATGTTATAAGAATGAGCAAGAACCACATTTTTAGGCACCAGTAAGGCCTTCGTCATGCTCAAATGGTTCATCCAGGGAACGGAAGGGTCTGGTTCTAGAGCACTTTAATACATGCAATCAATGTCCTACCACCGTTTTAGGTTCTCAATCTAAAAGAAATTAAATTTACTTTTAAATTTCCAGCATTCAAGAAAATGTGCATGCCTAAAATTTTGTAGCAAAGTGCTGTTGGGTGTTTTGGGGTTTTATTTTTGGGGGGCGGCTGCAGCACACCTTAGTAAATCGGTGTAAAAAATGTCTCTACTTCAGGAACTCTTAATCTTTCCAGAAGTCTGGGCCCCATCTGAGGCCTGATGAAAAATGTGGATCTTCTCCCCAGATAAATGCACATAATTTAAGTTTATAATTTCAGTATCTACAAACTGAAGTTCAAAAGGTGGTGCAGGATACCCTTATTTAGCTTTGTTCTAGAGCTTTCCACAGTGTCATGTAAACAAAAACGTGTCTGTGGACATTCCCACCATATGACACCTTTGACAGCAAACTAATTTCTCTTGCTATAGAAACAATCCCAACAACCCACTGAAAATCAGGAACACCTTAAAAACTTTTACCATCGTTGGTTAATAAAGTGGTTTTTGTTTTGTTTTGTTTTTTAAAGATTAATTTATTTATCTGAGAGAGAGAGGGAGGGAAAGAGCATGCACGCCAGCACAGGAGCGTGGGGGTTTAAGCAGAGAAAAACATGAAATGCCCAAAGGTATCAAGAGATGGGAGGAGCCATCTGCCTAAGACTCTGGTGATGTAAGAAGCCCAGATCCTGAGGTTTAACTCCCCCAGGTTGTGCTCATTTGCCTCAAAGAAAAGTCCAATGCCCACCCTTCTCATTGAGTGACCCCCAAGCCCTTCAGGAATAAAACCCCACCTTCCAGGGGTACTCATTTCCCCTGACATTTCCACAGTCACTGGAGCTGTGAGCGGTTTGTAGAATAATAGTACTGATATAATAATGAGCATTTGCGCTGTTTCCAGCCTTGCAAAGCTCTTTCACTTTGTGGCAGTCTAGCATTTTAATTATGTCGCCAGAAAGAAAGCGGAGATTCTTTCTCCACTGAGGCCTTGCGCCCCCCCTGGCAAGCCCCCCACAGAAAGCCCCAACCTGGCTTTACATTAACGCTGAGTCATGGGAGCCTGGGCCGTCTGTGGCCTTGCTTGTGTGGAGCTCTCACGATATTTATGAAATGATTCCCTGGGGACATAAGTCAGCTCTTCCTAGAATCAGAGTGAGGTCAGAGGTTGATTGAAAAATAAATTTTTTAAACAGGCAGCAATTTCAAGCAGGGCAGAATTCATGAACGAGGGTAGCCTTTTCAGAAGGATGGCTTTTTTCTCCGGGACTTCTCTAGTTAAAAATCTGGAGATAAAGCGAAACTTTGAATGAGTACCATTTTATTTTGGATTTTGATTTACTTTATATAAAATTGCACTGATGCTTGAAAAAGAAGCCAACTTCATCAAAAGACTGGAGGTAAATGATGGTGGTGGAATTTGCGTCCACCTGTGGCCGGTTAACTAAATTCACTGGCACTAACAGGGGAGTCCATGCGGTCCTTTGTGGGTTAGCTGGTTTCGCCTTGTGCTACCCTCCCTCCACTCCCTATTCACGGAGGCCCTACTAGGCACAGAATATGAAGGCTACATCAGAGAGCTTGAGGTCTCCAGGATGAACTCCGAGAGAGCCTATTTTAATACATGAAAGATGAAGTAGGAGCATGATCAGCGTAAAGCCATCATTTCTGCTAAAGGGGAAAATGCCCTATTGACGGCATCTCAGTGACTTTGTTACTGATCATAAGATATTTTACACAAATTCCATTTCCACAGACGCAGAATCAAGGATGTGTTACTGGGAATCAGAAGACCTGAGCCCTAGTCCCAGGCTGACCTCTCATGAACTCTTCGATTTAGGTCAAAGGACTCAATTTCTCTGGGGCCTCGGTTTCCTCTCCCAGAAGAGGAGACTTCAGGTAGGTGACAAGAGGTTCCATCTAGCTTCATTATTTGTTATCACTCAAACATTGTATTTCCCGCCTGAGAAAGGGAGAAGTAATTTTTTGTTGTTGTTGTCTTGGAAGAAAACCAGCTGTGGTGCACCAGCAAATCAGTAACAAGCCCAACCCTGAACGGGCTGCTGCTTCTCCTCTTCTCTTTGACCAGCCACCACTGATGGCCACCTTCAGGCAGCTCTTGAAACAAATGAAAAGAATGTCCTCCTTGCCCTGGGCATGAGCACAAGTGACTATTTGCAAAGCGACATAAAGGCCGTAATTGGTGTGAGTTCACACTTGGGTTTACAGCAAAACAGCATCTCTTAGCAACAGACACCTTCAAGCAGTGAAGCCGAATTCCAGTGTAGACACTTCCAGAAGGGAGTGAGGAATCAGTGTTGAAAGGGAAAATGAGAGCCATCTGATGGAGTTCAGAAACCACGGTAGCTAGAAGAGGAACAGGAACCACCTGAATTCTTTTCTCGAAATGGCCCAAGGAGCTGGTCAGCATGTTACCCTGACATGACCGAAGATCCCTATCAAAGTCTGGATAAAGGTGCACTGCTGTTGAAATTTGCCAACTCACCATCAGCAAGCTTTCACACCCTGAGATTTAATTAGGTGGGAATGTGAACCCATCACATGTTTACTCCTTTGAAAGCAGAAAAATAAAAAGAGGAGGAGAGAGCACAGAGGAACAGGACTTTGTACTCCTGTACTATCCTTTTATCTTACCGCAGTTAGAAAGCAAGGCCCACCCGAGGAAAGGCAAATATCAAACATACCTTTATGTGGAGGACCCATGGGCAAGGAAGGATTTAAATTCTTCACCCATTTCTCTTGAGGTTCAGACACTTGTCACTCTCATTAAATGAAAATGTGAAGGATAAACACCTGGCGAAGATCAAAAAGGGGTAGGATTTTAAAGTGGGGCCAGAGAAGAAAGTTCTTTAGCAGCTAGCCAGGGCCTGATCTCAAATTGCCTTGTTAGAGGGTGAGGGTTCCTCTCCCGAAAAGCTTTTGTGTGCCTCTGAAGAAAATCATTACCATCAGAGCAACCATAAGGACAAGACATTCTTCCTCCTCATTTTATACTCACAGATCATTTTTAGCCCCAAATGATATTTCTCAGCTTAATCACTAAACTTGGTTTCAATTGACTTTTAGCCACTTTTTCTTAAAGTCAAGAGCGTAAAAAAAAAACTTCACAGGAGAAAATATTCAAAAGGTTGTGCCACAGACTTCAAATGCAATTTCCAGAAGAGAGGGCCAAGAATGGTTTGAACAATAGCTGCACCTTTTCTATGAGACTATTGTCCTCTGTTGAAAAGGAGCGAGATTCGTATGTACACATTCAGGCCTGCTCGTTTGAAAATGTCTATTTCTATGTGTAAAAGTCTCATCTGATGCAAGGCATTTTTTAACTGAATTAGGTGGGGGGGGGGAGCAAAAACAAAAAATAGATTCACTGGTAATGGAATTTAGATTCTCCCTTTTTTGGATCTTTCCTGTAGAAAGGTTCCCCCAGGATCTCAAGATGTATGCTCGGCTCCCTTGACGACTCAAACCAGCTCTGGCTCCAGGCTGAGATGGTGAATCCTTAAGGCCTCGTGAGAAAAGTGAGGGATTGAAGTATTTCACGTGTGCTTCTGGTTAGTTCTGTTTGCAACAGTGGGATTTTCTGAGCATCTCACACACTGAAGACAGAGGGAGACACAGAATTTTGTACTCCAGAGCCTTTTCAGTGGGAGAATATTTCTGAACGTGAAACAAAAGGGAATCAGGCAAATTTGTAAGAAGCTTCATTGTGTAGAGTTCTGTTTTGTTCACTGACTAAAGGTGAATGCTGACATTAACCCTTCAACGAGGTAAACGATTCCTGGAGAGCTCCAGGGGCTCAGAGATGTCTCCAGGGAGGGCGATGGGTGACAGTCATGGCCTGCAGATCTGTAAGTGGGCATTTTCCTGTAGGGAAGCCCTTTGGGGTTTCCCAAGTCCATGGGTGTTAAAGCAGAGAAGAAGCTGGTTCCAGAAGCAAGGGCACTCACACGGGCCAAGGAAGCCCACTAGGTGTGACTTTCTGCTGGGAAGATGGGGAGAGAAAGGGGCAGCAACTCTCTGGCTGGGGATGAGACCTGTTGGATCTGGATATTCACCCAGTTGAATCACAGAGATCTGTGAGAATTCTCTGCTTCGTGGAGCTCTCTCCTACCAGGGCTGGCGGGGGCGGGGGTGGGGGGTGGTTGTTATTGTTGTGACCTAGAATCCTGAGCTCTGATATGAGGCTGCTCTGAGTTTCGAGTGTGAGTCCTGGTTCTGATACTGTGTGACCTTGGGCAAGTTACCTAACATCTTTAACACTTGCCTTCTTCATTCCAAAATGGTGCAATGGTGCTTCCTTCATAGGTATGCAGGGTACTTTAAGCGAGGTAACACACATATAGAAAGGTGTTGGAGGACTCAAGAAATGGTAGCTGTGATCATTATTAAGTTTATGAGGAATGTGTCCAATTTCTGGGTCTGTCAAAGAGGCGGAGCAATGTGTTTGTGGCAAGATAAGGCAAGCAGGATGAGGGAAGGCCAGGATCTAGCATCAGATCTGCCAAAATTGAGGGCAGGGAGCAGGGAAGGGTCCTAGGGTGGGCTGAGTCAGTGGACGACACACAGTGTGATGGTTCTGCACTCTTCGTGATGTTTATTTAGCCTGGTAGATAAGACGGAGGACCGGCTTACCTGCCCCGGCCAAAGAGAGACAACCGGGATTTCAGGACAATCCACAGAGGTCTGGGCCAGCAAACATTCACTACCAGGAAGTCTGACCACAGGCAGCAAACTCAAGCTCTGTGTCTGTCTGACTCTACTGTAGAATTATTTAGCAGAGCTAATGGAATGAAATGTCTACTGGGGATTCCAACCTCTTTTCTCTATTTGATTGCTATTGAAATCTGACCTTGGGTTTGTGGTGATGAAGCATCAGATAAACTCAGTATAGCTATCTTAGGTGGTTGGGGACAAGATGATCGCTTCTGATAGCACCTAAATAATACTGGCTGTTAGCGTGACTGCTTACATTTGCAAGGTTGCTCTTGAGCAACCCTGTGTGATAGGTGGGTGAGGCAGATATTACAATTATTCCCATTTTATAGTTGAGGAAAGCAAGGCTCACAGAAGTGATATGACTTGTTCAAGCTCATACCACCAAAAGGTTGGAAGGTTGGGACAAATAGTCAGGAAGTCTGACTTCAGATGCTCTCTTTTCCTACGAAGTATTTCTTGGGTTTGATGCCTAGAGGCAGACCCTGAAATGGAGCTTTATGTGCAAGGAAGCCAGCAAGGGAATTGGGGCTTTTGTTGTCCCACATTCACCTGTCACAGGTTAAGGGGCAGCTATACTCCCTGGGACTTCCCGTTCTTCTGGCAAATAGGCTTCAGTAATCCAAGCACCATGCTTTGGGAAAAAGTCTGAGTTGCAGGATGATGGAAGCAAAAGCCTCTTAAAGCTGGCTTCCCTCTCTCCAACCTCCAGACCTCCAAAAATAGTTAAAAGGTCCCTGAGGGATCTGAGCAAAGCCCTGAGAGCATCGTCCTCAGTCACCTTAGCCAAGAAGGCCTCAGAAGGTCCTGCATCCCTTTCACCTAATGATGGGCCATGTTAATAGTGCTCTCCGACTTGCTTTAGATGAAAGATAGGGTTTAATTTGGAGTCCTATGGGTTCTTGGGGTAGCAGTTCCCTCTAATTTTTTTGCTGAGTTATCCTGAAAAGGAGGATGATTTCCTGACACAGTTTGTAACTAGCAACTCACCTACTTTCTGTTTTAGCTTGGGGACCCACGATGATTTCTATATATTTAAAAAATCTAGAATTTGACGGGCCTGGGCAATTCTACTATTCCACTTTCAATCATCATGGCTTGGAGGAGGGTAAGGCCACCTCCATGACATGTGACTAAGCCTGGCCAATCAGAGCATCACAGGCTGGAGACCACAGTCAAAAATAGTACTGACCCAACCAGCCATAAATCAGAGCCAATGAGATTGGCGGTGATATTGTTGGAGCTTTTAGAAAACAGGCATTCTCTTCCTATTGGAGCTGCCAAGGGTGAGCAGGGGAAACACCACACAGAGCCTAAGAATGAAGGTCACAGAGAAGAAAAGAAATCCAAGAGGTGGAAACAGACCAGGATTTAGCCATGCCTAAAGCCATGCAAGCCTTGATCTTTCTGGTTACATAAGCTAATAAAGTCCCTTTTTTGCATAAGTCAGTTTGCCTTGGGTTTTCTATAGTTTGGGTATGAAAAAAATACTAATGCCCTGACAGTATTGGTAATTTCCTATACATGTTTTGCTATGTAAGGAAGTATGATGAGACCCTAGGATGCTGCCTAAAATAAATCACTTTTCAGATACTGACGTGTAAAGAATTCACTTTTATTTTATTTTATTTTTTTAAAGATTTTATTTATTTGACAGAGACAGTGAGAGAGAGAACACAAGCAGGGGGAGTGGGAGAGGGAGAAGCAGGCCTCCCACTGAGCAGGGAGCCCGACGCAGGGCTCGATCCCAGGACCCCGAGATCATGACCCGAGCCGAAGGCAGTCGCTTAACCAACTGAGCCACCCAGGCGGCCCTCACTTTAATTTTAGACTCACTAACCAGCATATTCTATGGCATCTCTTCATTGCTACTTGTGTCCTCAAAGAATACAAGCATTTTTCTAATTTCATAAACATGTAAGCTGTTCCGTGCTGGCTCACATGATGCCCTCGCCAGCCCTGGATTCTTTGTTTAATAGTGGCCATAAGGACAATTTTTGTGGATTGGTGACCTCCGAGGTATCATTTTCAAAAAGTGAGACATGACTTACTGTACAGCCCTACTCCCAGATATTTACCCAGGAGAAATGAAAATGAACCATAGACAAAGGTTCATAGAAGCTTTATTCAAAGTAGCCCCAAACTGGAAACAACCCAAACGTCCGTTAACAGAATGCATAACAAGTTCTAGCATAGTCACGCGATGGAACAATACTCAGCAATGAATAAAAACGAATAAAATACTGAGACATGCAACAACATGTGGGTGAACCTCATATGTGTCAAGCTGAGTAAAAGAAGCTAGACACAAGAGAGCATGTGCTGTCTAGTTCCATTTATCGTAAGTTCTAGAACAGGAAAAACTTATCTATAGTGAAAGAAAGCAGTTCAGTAGTTGCCAAGGTCACGTGTGCGGTGGGGGGATTGGTTGCAAAGAGGCACAACAGAACTTTTTTGGGTGAGTGAAATGTTTTGTATCTTGATTGGGGTGATGGTCTCATAGGTGAATACATCATGAAACTGTACATTTAAAATGTGTCTATGTAAAATATACCTCCATAAAGTTTTTTTTTTAAGGAGGTATTTCCTTAGGATTTTCTTTTCTTTTCTTTTTTTAAAGATTTTATTTATGAGAGGGAGAGACAGACAGAGCATGAGCAGTGGGAAGCAGGCAGAGGGAGAGGGAGAATCAGGTTCCGCGCTGAGCAGGAAGCCCAGCACAGGGCTCCATCCCAGGATCCTGAGGGGAAGGCAGACACTTTACCAACTGAGCCACCAGGTGCCCCTCCCTAGGATTTTCTTAACTTCAAGACTCATAGTGTTTATATTTTAAATAGTATCATCAAATTTTAGTCTATAAATACTATATTATTATAAATTATATTAATATATAATATTATCATAGAAATGCCGTGAGGTCCATAAAATTTTCCAAATATGCAATTCTCACTACTACCTTTGAATTTTCATTCCTGCTGTCCCTTCAACTTGGAATACACTGTTTCCTCTTCTCTCCCTGACAAATGCTGTCTATTGTCCCATTCTTCATTCATTCATTCATTCCCCAAATATTTATGGAGTGCCAGGCCCTGTGACAGGCAGTGGGGCTGTTGAGACATATAAATCAGGAGCCCTGCCCTTTAGGACACATCCTAGAAAATGGAGTTTTACTTGAATGCCCTTAAATTTATATGCTTAACATTTTCTGGCTGATAAAAAGACTGTCAAAGACCGTTAAGCTGGAGGCTACAGGCCGTTCTATTACATTACCTAAAAGTGTGCTGGTTCTTCCATACCCATGTATTTTGCCGCCTCCCTAAAGGTTCTATGTTAACTTTAAAGAAATGGAAACTTTGAGGAGGTTAACAAGACAGGAAGAAAACATCTCTGAGAAGTTAAAGGGAAACTTGGTTTCAGTGCATTTCTACATCTATGATGAAAACATGACAAAATATGGGAATGTAACTCAAATGAAAGGGGAATCGAGACGAAGTGATAGTTGCCAGGTTTTCCAGATGGGGCTTGAGGCTCCCCTGGGCTGGCTGGCCTGTTAGACCAGAGCCTGGACCCCAGCTGACAAGTTTGCTGGTGGTAACTTTTAACGTTTTAGAGTATTTTAAAAAATCAATTACTATAACAAGCTTTTATTAACATTTATTTTTCAGTTATTTACATTTTCTTCTGCTCCCCCATCAACTTTGGGTTACAAACCATTAAATCTTTATTTGATTCAAAATATCATCACAGAGATAGGACCTGTACAGAGCAAAGTTACTGACTTACACTTCAATGAAATATTAATGCTTGGAAAGACTGTTAAATCACCTTGTTTTTTTAAAAAATGTTTATTTTAGAATAGTTTTAGACTTTTAAAAAAAGATTTTATTTATTTATTTTTGAGAGAGAGAGCATGCATGAGCAGAGGCGGGGCGGGGGGTGCTGAGGGAGAAGCAGACTCCCGGCTGAGCAAGGAGCCTTGATGTGGGACTTGATCCCAGGACCCTGGGATCATGACCTGAGCTGAAGGCAGATGCTTAACCAACTGAGCCACCCAGGTGCCCTAGAATAGTTTTCAGCTTCTAGAAAAAGTTGCAAAGATAGGACAGACAGTTCCCATATGCCACACATCTAATTTCCCCTATTATTGTCATCTTATCTTTGTCACAACTAATGAACCAATATTGATACATTTTTATTAATTGAATTTTTATAGTTCACTCACATTTTCTTAGCGTTTACCTAATGTCCTTTTTCTATTCCAGGATCCCTTCCAGAATGCCACATTACACTTTGATCATCATGTCTCCTTAGCCTCCTCTTGGCTGTGATAGGTTCTCAAACTTTCCTTGTTTTTGGACACCTGGACAGTTTTTAGTACTGGTCAGGTATTTTCTAGAATGTTCTGCAATTGGGACTTGTCTGATGTTCTCCTCATGGTTAAACTGGGGTTATGGGTTTTGGGGAGGAAGATCACAGAGATAAAGAGCTGTTTTGGGGCGCCTGGGTGGCTCAGTCAGTTAAGCGGCTGCCTTCAGCTCAGGTCATGATCCCTGGGTCCTGGGATCGAGCCCCATGTCCGGCTCCCTGCTCAGTGGAGAGCCTGCTTCTCCCTCTCTCTCTGCCTGCCTCTCTGCCTACTTGTGCTTTCTCTCTCTGTGTCAAATAAATAAATAAAATCTTAAAAAAAAAAAAAAAAAGAGCTGTTTTCATCACATCCTATGGAGGCTACATGCTATCAACATGTCTTATCACTGTTGATGTTGATCTTGGTCACCTAACTGAGGTAGTGATTATCAGGTCTCTCTATCTTTTCCCCCTCCCTTTCCATACGCTCCATTTTGGAAAGGAATATGCTGTATAGCCCGCTCTTGAGAGTCATGCTTGACCTCCTCGAGGACTGTATATCTACATACATTCTTTGGGATTCTTCTGCATGGGAGATTTGTCTCATCTTCCCATTTCTTTCTTTATTCCGTCATTTATTTATAACAGTATGGATTCATGAGTAGTTATTTTAGACTTTGGGTCATTATACAACACTATTTCATTTTGTTGTTCAAATTAGGAGCTCTTTTCAGTTGGTTCCTGTGACACAACCCTGTCACTGGGGTCAGGGGCGGGGTGGGGGACAGTTAGCAGTTTCTTACTTTGAGGCACTACAAGGTGCCCTGGGCTCATCTTGTATATTTCCTGCCCCAGTCCTAGAATCAACCATTTCTCCAAGGAGCCTTGGTTCCTTTTATTGGAGAATGGTATTAGAAACCAAGAATTGGTACTAGGTGCGCTCATTGCTACTGGGGTGTTAAATAACCTTTTGAAATAGCAAAGGTGTTTTACTCGAGTTTAAAAACTTAGTTTCATTTTTAAAAATATTGTTAAAAAATGCTTCAGTGACTTTATATATTATATATTATTTTGCTATAGAAACACTAAATTTTTATTCAAAGCACTATTCGGTGGCCCACAGCTTAGAGGGACAATAATATGCATATATGGCTAATTTTTTAAATACAAAAGGTTTCTCAGGACTATCTAATAGCCATAAATTCAAACCAACCTTATTAGAGACAAAAAAATATCTAAAAATTTTTTTTAGTTAAAAAATTTTGCCTCAGAAAGTATATTCTGGGTCTATGATTTACCTCATTTGGGATTATTCCTTACTCTTATACTCTTCTAGCTTCTAGTCCTTGAAGGAAATCAGCTGAATAGATTTAGATTTGGCTAGAACACCTAGACCATCCAGTAGTGAGTTTTTCTTCATCTCCATTTAGAATTAGTAGGCAAAGAGGGGAAAAGTGTTCTTTAAAGAGCATTATTTTATCTATCTTAGGAAGTGAAAGTCTCTTTCTCTAAACCTTTGTTACTTGATTTTTGTTCCCACCAACCCTCCTGGCAATGATTATCTTCAGATTGCCTCTTCATTGAGGAAAGCCCCAACATCCATACTCGAAACCTGAGGTTCATTTGCTAATTTTGGGATGATTCTCCCAAGCAACAGAGGCTGTTTCTATGCTGGAATGAAACATATAATGTTCATCTGTCAGTCCTGGTATCCTACCTATCCTTTTTCTGTGTGTGTGTGTGTGTGTGTGTGTGTGTGTGTGTGTGTGACAAAGATCATTCTTAAACACAATAAGGCAAATGTGACATCTGTGATTTTTAGCAAACAGAAGCCAACATCAAATTCTAGATTGATTTGTTATACTAATTGTTTTTTAACTCAATTAAAGGAGCTCAAAATTAAATTTTGACCAAGGTTTTAAAAGTAATTTGGCCTTATCAATCACACAATTGAATAGCTTTTTGCGTGGAAGTCTTATCTTCATTTTGTTATATCTTTTACTTGGCCTTTTGATCAGGAAGGATGAATTTGGCAGTACTCACTGAGTAAGTTTTTCTTAAGATATTACCTGTAGTTTTCCTTTGGATAGATTACGTGACATTTTTATTACTTCTGCCACCGAACAAAAGTAGCTTTTTCATTTTCGTTTATGATAGGTCTTGTAAATGTCAAATTCCCTGTTTGAAAGTCAGAGTTAACATTCCAAAAGTCAAAGGATGATGTAAGTAATGTTCAAGTATACACATTTAGAGTTTGAAGTAATTTCATATCACTTTTTCCTACCCCCCACCCAAATCAAGATAACCTACTTTCAAACAACTACTTGAAAGAGAGAGGTCAAACTGTGGTAAGAAAGAAGAAAGACACATGATATTCCAAACTGTGGTATCTATCTATATTTCAAGTATAAATAAAAAACATGAACATATAGAGGCTCCTGGCTGGCTCAGTCAGAAGAGCGTGTTATTCATGATCTCAGGGTTGTGAGTTCAAGCCCTATGTTGGGTGTAGAAATAATGTAAATAAATTTTAAAAAAAGTGAACATACAAGTAAAACTAATGTGAAATCCATTTGCTATGACTAGTATTATACATTTTAAGTTAATTAACCCTGACACCAATCAATTCCTTGGAACTCACTTTTACAGAATTATGGAGGACTTAAAATTAGATTTCTATCAACTTTAGAAGTAAGCTACATTTTTTTTTTCCTCCTGTTATCTTCAAGGAAATAAAATTGTTCAAGTGTATTCGTGATTAGGTGGTATCTTTCATTTCTTTATTTTCTCAATTTTTAGGAGATTACAAACTGATAGATTATTTAACATGCTTTCAAAGCAAGAGAGAATGGCTCAGCTTCTTCACAGTGTTAAGTAACAAAAGTTCAACAGAGTAAATTTTAAAGATAAAATCAGCTTTATTAATTCATTTCAAGTATAAATAAAAAACACAAATGCACAGATACATGCTCACAGATGTGAGCTCCGAAGGGCTACAGAAAGGGAAAGGTTTTTAAAGATAGGACAATGAAGTCAATTTTCAAATGTTGACAATTGTTTTTCTGGGAACATTGTGTGTGGTCTGTGAGCTGCATTTGGCTTCCAGGCCAATCGTATGCAAGCTGATAACCGTGCACAAGAACTTCACACAGGGGGGCACCTGGGTGGCTCAGTTGGTTAAAGCGACTGCCTTCGGCTCAGGTCATGATCCTGGAGTCCCCGGATCGAGTCCCACACCGGGCTCTCTGCTCAGCGGGGAGTCTGCTTCTCCCTCTGACCTTCCTCCCTCTCATGCTCTCTGTCTCTCATTCTCTCTCGCGCAAAAAAAAAAAAAAGAACTTCACACAGGGAGCTAACCCATTGACCACAATAACTTATAATAAGAAATATAATTGTTCAAATGGATTCTCATGCTGGCTGATCTGAGCACTGTATCTGAGAGACTAAGCAAATAGGAAAAGGTTGCTTGGTGACTTAACAATCAAAGTAAACAGAGTTGTAGGAACCTTGATGATAATAGCAAGTGATAATAACCTGATATTCAGCAGATTGAGTGTCTTGAGTGTATTGAGCACCTTGCATGTGCCAAGCACTGTTTTAGGCACCAGAAATACAGCTGAGTACAAATATGAAGGACCTGTCTAGATGTAGGAGGTAGTAAATAAAGAGGTAAATGAGAAAACTAGCACTTGATAGCTACACCCAGAAAAGGAAAAGAGGGTAATGTGATAGCGGGTGCCTGATAGGCTGCCCCGTACTAGCTGGTGAACCTAAATACTTACCCTGGAGGTTATCAGAGTTTAAAATTCCTCTTCTTCACTCCTTGCATTCTAGGTTCCTCCAAGAAGTCATTTGTGATATGTCTTAATGAATTGAAGCCCAGTTTAATTTAAATTAGTTACTTTTTGATCTTGACTACATTTGGGGCAGGGAACATGTTGATCTGAGAGGGATTTAGTCAAACCTCTAATCTAATCAGGAACTTAATTACAAGGTAAGTCAGGGCTGGGTCAGCACTGCAGATGGCTAATTGCAAACATTTTATGTTGGTTCCTTTTAGCTTGGATCTTAGAGGGTACCATTTTCTAGTGTTTCTCTTAATTCTGGGACTGTACCATTTGAGGATTTTTTTTTTTAAGATTTTATTTATTTATGTATTTGAGAAAGAGGGCACCCACAAGCCTGGGGGAGGGGCAGAGGGAGAGGGAGAAGCAGACTCCCCACTGAGCAGGGATACCATGTAGGGCTCTATTCCAGGACCCTGAGATCATGACCCGAGCCAAGCAGAAGGCAGATGCTTAACCGACTAAACTTAACTGCCCCCCATTTGAGGATTTTTATCACCTTTTTGGGACAAGGACTAATAGCAGCTTGGCAATGAAACTTCACCCCAGGGTTAGGGTTTCTCCCACCTAAAAATGCATATTAACAAATACCTCTTAAAACCCTTCCTGGGGTGCTTGGCTGGCTCAGTTGGTGGAGTGTGCGACTATTGATCTCGGGGTTGTGAGTTTGAGCCCCACATTGGGTGTAAAGATTACTTAAAAATAAAATTTTTCAAAAAAATTAAAAAAAAAACCCCAAACCCCAAACTCTTCCTATGGTATTATAATCTGTCCCTGCATGTTAAAATAGAGACACCCTGGAATGCCCAGTCAGAAGGTCTGGGTTCAAAGCCCGTTTTTGGGCTCTGCTGTGGGCCAACTCTTTGATCTGGTAGACGTTTAACCTTTGGAGCCTCAACTGGGAGACCCACCTCTTGGGGGTTTCACGAGGACCGAATGAGAGTGTGTATTTGAAAACTAAGCCTGCAGAGTTCAATATTATTTATTATGATGATTGGAATGACCATCAAGGTCACTGGCAATGCTTATTTTGTGATGAGTTCTAAGAAAACAGATTGGTCCTTGGGGTACAGAGGTAGAACCCAACACAAACTAGAACTCTACTGGAAAAATCAGCCGCTGAAGAGGAAATAAATATCTGTAAAGTTATATTTAAATTCAGAAATAAAATGTAAATTTTATAGAATAGTAATTGTGGTGGTAATAAGGCACAGCTAACATTTATTAAGTACTTTCTCTGTTCTGGGCAAGGTAAACACTTTGTATTTATTATCTCTTCTAAGGGAGAGAGGGGAGAAAAGAAAAAAAATCAAGGTAATAAATAATATGAACTTGGAAAATAAATCATTACTATACAATGTGCCCTATCACCCCCCCAAAAGCTCTTTAAATATGTACGGGTTTGGAGACCCATTTCTCAGAGGTTTGGTATCTTCTGCAGCCCCATGGGCCCCTTTGGCCCACAATTATCTAATCTCCCCTTCTCAGCTACTCAGAAAAGTTCATGACCTCCTCCCATCCCCAAGGCCCAGCTCACTAACAGACTTCAGAAATAATTTTCGCGGATGTGCCAGTGTTTTAGTAGTAAGCACCTGATGCCCACAACAAAAAAGAACTGCAGGTTAAAAATGTAAGCGAATAATTGAAATGCAAACGAATACATTCAGTATGCGTAGCTGAGAGTGTATTCCTTTGTAAAGCCAAAGCATGCCTTTCACATCCCCCCCCCCCAAATCATACTGGAAATGGATCGCTCTAAGACTTCCATTAATAAACTTCTCAGAATGTGAAATGTCTCCAACATGTGGGGACGCCGGGGTGAAAGGTGCCACGCTATTCTCATTTCTGCCAGGCCCGGGTGCAGGAGGAAATATGCTAATGCAGCCGTTTGCCGCAGGGCTGGTGTTATTTATATAGTGCTGGCTGGGCAAGGTTCGAGCTGGAGCACGGGAGAGGTGGGAGAGGTTTGTCTTCATGTGTGTGGATGTAGATGTGTGCGCCTGTGCACTTGGCGTTCGAAACGTGAATTCAAGATCTTGGGGAGGGGGTGGGGAATACCATCACCATTCACGTTTATGTGTATACAGTATAACTCGTGCGGACGATGTATCCTTCTAGCATTGTACTTACACAGCATGCATTTTGGAGTGGGGAAGACATGGCGATTTGGGAGTTAGGTGCCGCGATCGGTCGCCGGTGACCCGACACTGCGGGTGACCAGCGACCTGCAATTGGCCAATGCGCATTCCTGACACTGCTCCGCGGACACAAAAATCAACCATTATCTGAACCCCGAAAAAAGTGCGAGGAGGTTGCTCCCGAATGCTAGCGACTTTGGGCTCAGGACCGGGAGTGGGGTGTGGACAGCGGGTGGTGGGCGCCTCTGAAGCGAGCAGAGGTCACCGAGACCCGGCACACGGGGGTGGGTGGAAACCCCTCGCGGCTTCGGGAGCCGAGCCTCGAAGACAACCCCTCTCACGCCCTTGGCGCTCAAGCCGACTCCTCCGGGACCCCCAGCCCACCCGCGCCCCCCGCTCCGCGTGCCTGCTCCTCCTCCGCCTCGCCCGGCGCGGAAGGGGAACAACAGGGGATCCTCCAGCCAGGCAGGCGCGGGGTGTCCCTTTTCCCCGCCCCCTCCCGCGGATCCCGCGGCGGCGGCGGCGGCGGCGGCGGCGGCGCGTCCCAGCTGGAGGGGGCGCTCGCGCGCAGGAGCAGGGCGCAGCAGGTGCCGCGGTTACCTCCACCTCGGCGGGGGGAGAGGGGGCGGGCCGGGGGACAGGGGAGGAGGAGGAGGAGGAGGGAGGCCGGCTCGCGGAGCCGGAGAGCGCGGCCGGCTCGGCAGCCTGGGACCCGAGCTCGCGGCTTCCGGGAGGCGCCCGAGGCCGGATAAATACATCCCGGGCTCCCGGGGAGAAGCGGACGCTGCCCGCACCGCCGCCCGCGCCGCCCGCACAGCTGTCCGCAGGGCACCGAGCCGCCCGGCTTAGGCGCGACGCCCGCTCCTCCTCCTCCTGCGGCCGGCGCGGAGCAGCGGAGAGCGGCGGCCTCGGCCGCCGGCGCCCGGGCCGCGGAGCCGATGAGCGGCGGCGGCTGAGGGCCCGGGCCGGCCTCTGCCCGCCCTCTGCCCGGCGCCCGAGCGGGGCCGCAGCGCTCGGGGCGCAGGGTCGGGGCCGGTGACATGGGGGCGGACTGAAGCAGTCGGGGCGGCCGAGCGCTCTCTCTCGAGCCGCGGGCCCTCCTCCGCGGCGGCGGCGGCGGCTGCGGGCGCCCGGCCCGGCGCGCTCTGCCCGGGGCGCCCGCGGGAGCCTCCGCCGCGCTTCTATGCGCCTCTGCGGGCGCCGTGGGCCCCGGCCATGGCGATAGACCGGCGGCGCGAGGCGGCGGGCGGCGGGCCCGGGCGGCAGCCGCCCCCGGCCGAGGAGAACGGCTCCCTGCCGCCCGGGGACGCGGCGGCCTCGGCGCCCCTCGGGGGACGCGCGGGCCCCGGCGGCGGTGGCGGGGAGATCCAGCCGCTGCCCGCGCCGCATCCCGCCGCCGGCGGCCCGCACTCGGGCTGCAGCTCGGCGGCGGCGGCGGCGGGGGCCCCGAGCCTCCTGTTGCTGGACTACGACGGGTCGGTGCTGCCCTTCCTCGGGGGCCTGGGCGGGGGCTACCAGAAGACCCTCGTGCTGCTCACCTGGATCCCGGCGCTGTTCATCGGCTTCAGCCAGTTCTCGGACTCTTTCCTCTTGGACCAGCCGAACTTCTGGTGCCGCGGGGCCGGCAAAGGCGCGGAGCTGGCGGGGGTCACCGCCACCGGCCTGTGGGACGCCGGCGACGTGGCCAACTGGACCAGCCCCCCGACCACCCCCTTCTCCACTGCCTCCTGGGGGGCCGCGGGCAACCTTAGCAACGGCAGCGGCGCGGACGGGGGTGACACGCCACCCCTGCCGTCCCCTCCGGACAAGGGGGACAACGCCTCCAACTGCGACTGCCACGCGTGGGACTACGGCATCCGCACAGGCCTCGTCCAAAACGTGGTCAGCAAGGTAAGGGCTGCGCCCGCCCCGGCCCCGCGTCCTTCTCCTGAGCCTTTCACTCCTGGATCTCCTCCACCCTGCCCTCGGTCTCCCTCCGTGCAGACCGAGGTCCCTTAAAGCGATGCTACCCTGTGTGTACATGCATCTGGCATTGGCTTCATCCTCCGTCCCCCAAACGAGATGCATTTGCCTGGGTGTGAGGCGGGGGCTTTTCGCTGCCTTCCTCGGGGAAGCTGTCTCCCAATCCTAAGGGGGCTCAAAGGCCTTTCCTAGTTTGCACCCAAACTCCTGCCCGAGTGCACGTTTGCAAAGAGTGCCCCTCCCCCACAAATGACTTGAGCTCCCTTCCCTTACCCTTCCAGCTGTCACCCTCATTCAGGCAGGGGTGGCCCTCAAGAAAGGTGAGGCCGCTGACCTGTCAGCCAGCCAGCTCTGGAAGACTCGCCTCATTCAGGGTCTGATGCCTGGAGCCAGGACCTCGGTTCTAGTCTTCTGCCAGGCTAGTGGTCTCCCACAAAGAAATATCTATCCATGGGACTAATGTCATATTCCCAGATGTTCTTCTTTCTGGCAGACCACAGTCATCCTGTGCTGGGTTTGCAAACAGGCTAAATAAAGCCAACGAAAGAACCCAAGTTAAGAGCCACAGAACCAAAGAGCTTTCGCAAATTCCCTTTCCCTTCTCATCGTGCTCATTCCTCTCCAAAGATTTGCTATTTTTTGACTTTAGATTTTGCCACTCCAGTGTTCCCTCAAATGTCTTCTCGGGACTTCAGGAGTATCTCTAGAGTATAGGAAGGAAACTAAGAATTTGTTTTGTGTCCCTGGACCACCGCCACTCCCACATAGCAGCTGCTTTTGTCTGAAGCATCGAGACCCTGGGAGGCTTTAGCTGAGCAACCGCCTTGCTCAGAGTCCAGAAGGAGCCCCTCTGGCAGAGGTACTGCATTGTGTGAAATGAGCAGCAGTGGTTTTTGAGAGGAGCTGTGTGGCGGGCAGAAAAATCAATCCCGGAGACCTCTGTGTTTTCTGATTTTTCTTAACATACAAGAGACATTTATTAAGCAATTTGGGTTTTTTGTCCGTTCTGTGTTTTAAATAACTAATTTGTATTTCAAAGTAAGTGTAGACCTCCCCTCCCCTTCTGGGCAGTTCTGAGTTTTAAATGCTTTGTTTAAACGTGAGACTGAAGTGTGACAGTGTGCATGTGCTTTTTCCCCCCAAATGAGTGTTAGTAAACAGTTGTAGCTCATGGATGTGTAAGATGAAACTCTTACATCATCATAATCCTTGTTTTAATCATGTACCAACCTGGCAAGAAATGATCTGTCCTGTGGGAACTGACAGGATTAGCTGTTAATGGGGAAGATCCTTCAGGCTTGGTTCACCTTGACACCCCCCAGCCCCAGCCCCAGCGCCTCTCCTTTCCAAATGTGTTCCTGTGACTCTGTTTCCCATCCATGCTGGGCAACATTTGTTTTTGTTGTTGTTGTTGTTTTGTTTTTTTTGTTACCAGTATGGAAAAAATTCAGAACAATGACTACAGAGACTATTTTAACACCCTTTGTATGTCTGTGCAAGTAAGGATTTGGTGACATTTTCAAATACTTTAAACCCCTTTTTAAAGTAGAGGAGGAATAATAGAGATCAAAGCAAACGTGTTTAGAGGGTGCTCTGTCCTGGGGTCAGAGGCGAGGGGAACTTGAAAGTTAGGAGGAGGGATAGAGCATCATTATCCTGGTGGTGGGGACCCAGGGACTGCCGGATGGCGGGGATGAGAGGACTAAAATAGTCCTTGGAAACAGGCTTTAAAGGCACAGTGGAGAGCTGGCCAATTTTTCTAAATTAGCACTCAGAAGGGTCAAAGATGGCAGTAATGTGTGCCCTATGCTTTGGGGCTGCTTCAGAGCTCTGTCATGCTTACCTGTAGCTGACAGGGCAAGGCTGGGAGCTGAAGACCTCGGGACAATAGTTAGAGACACATTTTCTTGTAAGATAAAGACTAGAAAGGACATACTGATTTTCTCGCACAAATAAGATCTAAATAAAGGACTGTCCTTCTACAGTGTTCGATGCCATAACAAAAGCCTTAAAGAGCTCTTTAAGCACATTTGGCGTATACTAAGGCCGCCTTTCAGCTTCAGCTGGATGTGCCCACAGATGCACAGATATGGACCGTATACCGTGATGGGTGCGTAATTCTAGAGGTCAGGTGCCTGTCAGCTTGGTTTGTAAGAGCAGAAGTGCAAGGTGTCACCTTCCGTCAGTGGATGAAAGTTCAGAGTCCGAGAAGTTGCCTTTTGTACCCTTTCCCCACTCCATACCATCATCTAGCCACTTGAAAATAATCTCCCACAATGTCTCTGTCATTCAATTCCCCTCAGCGTGTATGTGCCCCTCCAATAAGTGTCCTATTCTATCTCTAAGTGTTGGGGGGGGAGGGGAGACAGAAAACTGCCAGGCATATATTATGTTTTATTGTGTTATATTATACATATGTATTTTATTACAATTATATATCATATTACAAATATAAATATACATCATTAATGTATGTCATATGTAGTACACAGTTTATCACATATAGGTTGTAATAGCACCTGCACATTTGAAACTGCCAAGCCAGTTAGAATCCCAGGTTATTGTAGTTAAAAGGGATCTTCAGGCTGACAAGCCTCTCTCCTCTCCTGATCAACATCCCTGACATGGGTACCCCTTCCAGGATGGGAAGGGAGGGCCCCATTGGCTAGGCAGCTCACTCCATGCAGACAAGCACGTTTTGGGGTGAATATAACTCAGGCCATCTCATGCCTATTTGCACGGCTTGCTCCTCTGAAGGATTCTTTTTCCTTTATATAATAGGTATTCAGATATCGGAGAATACCCAAGTTTCTTTCCTGGCTAAAAAATCTCCAGCTACTTCCGCCATTCCACACATGACAGAATTTGCCATGCTGATTGCTCCCCTTGGCATGAGTGTCTCTTAAACATGACACTCAGAACACAGCCTGGCAGGCCCTGTGTGCCCTAACTACAAGGGAGCATGGATGGACGCTGTGCTTCCACTAACAAAGCCTGCACAGTTGATGCATGAAGGCTTTCAGTGAACACGACAAGCTTCTGTCTGGAGACCATGGTCACCAAATCTTTGTGGGATTGCGTTGTCAAGGATTTCTCAGGCTATGCTTCTGTGACATGGCACACAATTTAGGTTGCTTCGTAATAGTTTTGCGTCATTACATGTCTCCTGTTAGTATCTGCTTATTTCTGTTTTGTGCCTTGGTCTTTGGTATTTGTTCCAAAATTTTCAATGCCTTCAAAATAATAACGCACCTTTCTTTTGTGCAACCCTATAAAGTTTTCCAAACGTTTCCTTTTATTATGTTACTTCCTTTTGTGAATGTTGACTATCCAAGGCCAGTCTTAACACTGAGCATTATCTTGGATATTCAGTTAACATGTACGAGAGTGGGCCAGGACCTGTGTACCTTGAACCCTGTGTTCAACTTCCCAGGGACATTCATAGCTCTGCATTTTATCTCCCAGCCATGCCTTTCCGAAACAAATCTAACAAAGTTCTGAGTCACTTAGAGGTCAGCTCTGGGAGAACTGAGGCCGGACATGGTTCCCTGTCCCACACCAGCATCCCCAGGCAGCTCAGATTGTCAAAGATTTTACACAAGGTTAAAAAAACACAATACCGCTGACTTTAAAATATTCCTCTTAATAATTTGCATCATTATCCTGCGTTGTTCTGAGTGAATCCTCCTTGGTTTCCAGTGCTCACCACTTCCTTGAATAGCCCTTGGAATGTTGCCAAAAATCAATGTCAGCTGCTAAACTTTCTAAGCTCCCTTCTTTTTCTTTATATAATATAAAGTTTGGGATGTTCGTCCCCGGTCTTCTTACACTTCTTCTGTTCTCCATGAATTCTCAAAGATTGCTGGCTTTTGTCCTGTAAGTACATCTGAGAGTTGTTTAAATATCCTGGGAAGTAATTTGTATTCTTTTTCTGGGGCTCAAGTCTAGAAGTATTTAAAGTGATTCAGTACAATTTAATTAGGATTAAAAATAATTACAATTTCATTGCAATAGTAATATTTTAAAAATAACCCAGTGTCAGGTCATCCCAGTGGTGGTTGATTTATTTTGTCTAGTGTATACAACACAGCAGTGAACATCTTTATGCAGCTCTCTGTTTAGAGATTGACCAATAGATAATGCATGCACACGATACAGAAAGCAGACCGTAATAGTAACATTGCCTTCCATCTCTGCCTCCAGTTTCCCTCTTCAGAAGCAACCATGGTTACCAATTTCTTATGTATTCTTCTAGAAATAGTCTAAGTATATTTTCATTTATATATTTGTCTCTCACAAACAATGACATAATACATACATTGTTCTATGCCTGTTTATACCACTGTCAGGGATAGATGCCTATCACCAGTGAGAGAGCCCCTCATTTTGCTTCTGTAATACTATGTCTGCATAGTATTCCATTGTATGGGCAAGCCATAATTTATTTAAGTAGTCACCTACCAAGGGGGTGCTGAGGTTGTTTCCAGTCTTTGCTGTTATATAATATGTAATGAAATTCTGGCATGCATGAAATTCTTAAAAGTGGAAGGTCAAAGTAGGCTACATTTTTATTTTAATAGATGTTGTTAAATGCTCTCTCTAGAGATCTTACCAATTTCCGCTTCCATCCGTCAAGCTGGAGGTCCTGTTCCCTATACCCTCCCTGACCAAGGACTTACCACACTTGGAAAGGTCTCCTCGTTGGATCTGTGAGGTGTATTTGGTGGTGGTTGTCATTTGCATGCAGGAGGTTAAACATGTCTCTGAAATTTTTTGAGCCATTTGTTTCCTTTTCTTTGAACTGCCCTCCTGAGGTCCTTTGCCTATGTGTGTGTTTTGGGGGAGGAGTATACAAAAGTTACCGTAGAAGTGCTCTGCTCCAAGCAGAAGGTTAATTAACTCTCTGGATGTCTTGTAAATGTTTTTCCCCTGGCTCTTTGTTTGTCTTTTTTTTTTTTTTTTTTATGGTGTGTTTGTTATGCAGAAACTTTTGGCTTGTATAGAGTCAACTTAATCTTTTCTGTTAGGGTTTCTGGGTTTTGCATTCGATTTAGGGCTTCCATAATCCCGGAATATTAGAAAAAGACCCATACTTTCTTCTAATATTTTTTTGATCTTGGTACCTCTGTCATTTGGTGTCGCAGATACCCATTTTGCTTGGATTAAACTAGTAGGATAAATTGCTAGAAAGGGAAATAAATATTAGGCCCCTGGATACGACCTGCATTTCATGCAGGCTTTGACTTGCTCCTAACGACATTCTAAACACTGCATTTGGTAGTGACGCCAGTGGGAAGACCAGAAGCTAAATGGTTGTTAAGCAACCCTGGTCATCTTTTGGGAGCCAACGCTCTACCCCACGCCGTGGGGCTCACCTCTCCTGCATCTTCTTGTTCTGAGCTGGCTGCAAAACCTCTTTTTTCTCCTTTTTTTTTTTTTTCCCCCTCTTTTTCCTCTTTCGTCTGTAGCATTTTTTGCAGGTCTCAATTCATTTTGGCCTTCAGTCCAAAGTGGGATTGAGTCAAAAGGTGATGCCATCTGAAACCACGATGGGTTTTCTGAACGTCAGTCCTAGCGTTGCCACAAACCAGCAGTGAGCTTGAGCCGCGTGGCCTCTGCTGACTCTGAGCCAGGGTGCGCTTCTCCGTCGAGCTGCACACTCAGGAATGTCCGTTGGGGGCTTCAGGGCAGCCATGGCGGGAGCATCTATACCGTGGAATTGGCAAACACTACACCTCGGGGTTTTATGTTTTCTGCAGAGATCCAGTTGTTAAACGATCCTTACACCACTAAGTGCGACTGTAGGCCACTCCTTTCCCTTTTTTTTTTTTTTTTAACTTTTCTCCTTCCTTCCTTTCATAGATGAGTCCCTCTTTTGGGCCAAGCTTTGTGCTATGTATTCGGGATAGAATGACAGATGTAGACAGCTCCAGTCCCATAGAGCTTATAGACTAATGAGGGAGGCACACCTTAACTGATAATAATCCTTTAAATACATATGGAGTTAAGTGTGTGGAAAGAAAGGGAAATGAAAGACTAGAACAAAAAGCCTGGCCTACACTGACTGGTCTCTGAGTGCAACTGACATCTGAGTTGAGATCTTAGGTTTGAGTGGGAGAGGGAGGAGAGAGAATGGCATTTGCAAGGGTCCTGTGGAATGGTGAGAGCTTAGAATTGCTAGGAGGCAGTGAAGGTGGGAACGTGGGGAGGGGTGGCTCTGAGTCACATTCAGAACATCAGCCGTGAGATGACCCGAGTCAGCTGAGGGGATGAATTGGGATGGAGGGCAGCAAGGCAGAGCCTGTGGAGAAGGGGAGCTAGGATGGGGAGTGGGGCTCTGTGGAGAGGCAGAGGGGAGGGTGCAGAGCATTTGATGGGGAAAGGTCGCCTGACCGAAGGTTCTGGGGAAACCGGGTGGTTTGGGCTGTGGGAAGGAGGCCGGCCAGCCCAAGAAGAGGTTCTGAGGAGAAGCTGTGGAAAATCACATCGCAGCTGCAGGTCCAGGCCAGACTTGGGGCAAGTGGGCCTGAAGCCTCTTTCCAGGGCTATTGCTAGGAAGCAGCACTGGCCCATTGGAGTGTTCCAGCATTTTCCCTGCCCTCCTCCTCAAAAGGGGGGAGTGCAAATTGAATTTGCACAAAGCTGAAAGACCCTGACATAGGAAACCATCAGTCTAGAGTTTACTTCGATCCAACCAGCTTTACCTTTACCAAATGCCTAGTGTAGGTAAAAAAAAAAAAATTGTCCTGGGCACGGCTAACATATAATACGATCTCTTCATCCGAAGTCCTCAGTTTACAGATGAGAAGACTGAGGCTGGAGTGAGTGTGGGGGGTGTCGCTGACTTATCCAGAGCCACCAGCTCTGCAGGGGCTAGAATCTAGCTCCCCTCACCCTGCAGGGTGTTCTTGCCTCTGCTCTGGGGTGGGCCCGCCAGGGGACAGGGGCCAGCAAGCGCTGGCGGGTGCTTGCTGGCCCCTGTTCCTTTTGTCCGGCCTGTCAGGGATGGCCGTCCTGTGGCCGCCTGAGAGGGAAGGGACACGGCTGTTGGGAGCTGTGCGCTGGGGTGGGGTCGGTGGGGTTGGGCAGGGCGCCTCTCTGGGCACATTGCGCTGAGCTCTGCTCCTCCTGCCTGGCTGGCCCGCTCCTCCTTCCTTCAGCCAATGCGTCCCTGTTCCTCCTTCGGACTTGCTCATCCTCACTCTGCTCTCCGGCCCTCGGCCGGGTCTCTCTGTCCTAACCCCAGCTGTGTGGTGGTCAGAGTGCACCCTGCCCCTCTCCACCCCGGAGCTGTGTCTGACGCATCTTCTACCCACGAAGTCTTCCCTGAGACTCCCTGAGCTCACCTGAATCTGCAACCATGAAAGAAGAAGAAGGGCTTTTCCGTCTGGCAGGAGTGGGTTCAGGTCCTGATGGCTGCTGAGGACCAGCAGATATTAGCAACAGCCATGACAGTCACAGGTACAGCTCCATGAGCTTTATCTTTGGGAGAGTGGGTCATCGCTCGCCTTCCCGGGAGGCTAGAATGAGAACAGCCGGGGAGAGCCCACTGCCCTCCCTGCTAGGCGCCCGGCAAACCCCAAGGAACCTGGGAATCTCAGATCCCGTTCTCCCTCCTGTGTGTGGGGGTGAGGACCGGCCGAATGAGTCAAATGAGTCATCTGAGAAATACTTCGGTGGGGAGGAGCCGATAGGCCACACCTGGGAGCACTCCGAGGTGCCTGTCCCCTCCCCTCCGCCCATAAACCCATCATGTGGGGGGCCAGGTGTGCCTTCCTCCAGGACGCAGGAATCCAGGGTGGCCTGAGGAGTCTGACCAAAACGGACCTCTAGTCTGATAAACAAGACCATGTAATGGCTTTGTTTGTTTTCAGGTCACTGGTCACAGGACTCCAAAGGATCTGAAAAGGAAAAGGCTTTTCTGGCCGACCTCGAGGAACCGGAGAGCAGGGTTCTGCCAGGGGCTTCACACCCCCACAGAGGTTTTGGCTCAGGAACTTGAGGTCATGCCGTTGGATGGAGAACCATCTACACGTGTTAAAAAGTCTGGGCTGGCTGTGCTGGTGGATCAGAGAAACTGTGGAATTTTAGAGGGGTTGGTGGTAGGTTTGGACCTCGGTGGCAGGCGTCAGAGAGCTCACCTCAGGGGCAGGTGGAAACCGTGCAGAGGGCCAGGCGCCCCCCGAGGGCTGCCCCACCCACCCCGAACGCTGTCCTTGCTGACTTGTCATGAGAGGGCAGTGACTGACCTCTAGCCTTCAGACCTTGATCATCTGTGACTGGGGGCTTGTCCTTTCATTTGCTCAAGGCTGCTCAGTGCTGATCATTATGTGTAGGCAGATGTTCCTCCAAACAAGTGACCTAGAGATTGGCAAGGCCTCTATTTCTGGGAAAGAGGGGCAATGGTTATTGACCGATTGAGCTGGGTTCCCCTAAAATAAATCACTGCTGAAATAGAATACTGCCTGAGGCCACTCCATTTACACAGGATTAGATTCTATAAAACCTCTCGTATGACTCTTGGTTGCAAGTGAGGAAAACAAATTTCACATTACATTAACAAAATAGAAAAGAAATGTATAGGAAAGATGCAGGAATGGCTCAGGGAACCTAGGGTGGGATCTGAAACCAGAAAATTGTGGGGGAGGGGTTGAATCAGGAGCCCTGGTGCCACCGCCCTCTGTCAGGAGTCACGTGTGCTCTCAGCCCTTTCTCCAGAAGTCAGCTTTGTTCCCTCTACAGGCTGACTTTGCCCATGCTTTTGCTTACCTGGTCAGGCACTGGTCAGCACAGAGGCGCTGCATTCCTCTGTCCATTCCAGATTCCTGGGTGCAAATCTGATGTCCAGGCAGGTTTCAGAGTAGAGGATGTGGTTACCCAGCCCTGGGGGTCTCCTGCAGACCATGTGGCAGGGGGTGGTAGTAGCTATTCTTCATTGGGATGGAAGGGATTAGAGATGAATCTTTTTGGCAGTTAATCGAGAATAATTGAACATTGATGATTGAACCATTACATACTTAAAAGTATTCTTTTTCTTCCCAAAGACTCAGGATATAACTTACCTGGCAGCTTAAGCTTAGTATGGAATTGGCTGGGATACTCCTCCTGAGGCTTCTTTTCTAGAAACAGTGATACATGGTCTCAGTTATTAGCTCCAGATCACAGAGAGAGCTTGGAACAAGCCCTTGGGCAGTCACTGAAACAGTTTTACAAATCGTTCCCCCCACCCCTGACCCCACACAGGGTGTCTGTTTTTCCAAACCTTTCTGCTGGTCTCAGGACCAGCTACATCATTTGTGGGGCCCGGTGCAAAATGAAAATGCACAACCCCTCATCCAAAAATTACTAAGATCAAGAGAGTGACAGCCTAGCTTTAAGCCAGATGTGGGCCCTTCTGAGCGGTGGTGCTTCTCGTGGGGGCTCCAGCCCATTGTCTCTCACAAAGCCAGCTGTCACGGCTGCAGAGCTAAGCAAGGATCCCCGAGCCCTTCAAGTCTTTCTTCCTGATTTTTCAGTGTCTTTCCTGCTTCTCTGTGCCTTGGTTGTGTTTTATATCTTTTTCTAGATGTCTTGTAGTCAGAGTGCAACATACTTTTTGTGCGTCTGTTTTTCCCAGGGAACAGCTTCACAAAGCCCTAGCCAGTTTTGTGTTGAATGTTTAGTTCACTCAAGGTATGCAGCAAGAAGGAGCCACGGAGGGAGCCTTCTTACATTTGAAAACACTGCCCCAGAAGTGAGACAGTTGGTTTACTTATCTGAGCAGTGAACCAAACAGCTGAGTCATAGGAATGTGTGGTAAAGAATGTTAAGTCATAGGAATGCTACTTAAGTGTTTGTCTGCCTTTTATTTATTTATATTTTTAAATGGAGAGGATGGTCAGTCCTTTGTCTAATTTAATTCTGCCAAAAGCGAACAGTCACACTTTATTTCTTGGTATCATTTAAAGAAGTGCAAAGGAGATGATGCTTGAATCAAGCAGCTCAGACGTCCCAGTGGTCATATTAAATTATGGCTGGGTTATGCACTCAGCATAGTAATTTGCACTACAGAGTGTTTCCTCCCAGATTAGATTAAAAGCTGCTTTTTCTCTGTGTGTTTAAAAGATGCTTTACAAATTGGGCACCCTTGATTGTTACATACTGAGGAACTCCACTGTTCTCCAATGAATATACATGAGCGTTTGCAGTGGACACAAAGTTTTTGTCCTACTTTTTAAAAAGTTTTTTTTTTTTTAATTGTAAAATCCACATAACATAAAATGTACCATTTTAACCATGTTTACGTGTACAACTGAGTGGGATGAAATACAGTCACAGTGTGCTGTGCCGTCATCGCCACCATCCATCTCCGGGACTTTGTCGTCTTTCCAAACTGACACTCTGTCCCCATTCACCGCTAAGTGCCCAGCCCCCTCCGCCTCCCCCTGCCCCTGCCCCTGGCAACCACCACTGCACTTTCTCTCTCTGAATCTGACTACTCCAGGGACCTCACCTCAGCGGAGCCATTCTAGTCCTTGCTCTTTTGTGACTGGCTTTATTTTACTTGGTGGAATGTTCTCAGGGTTCATCCACATTGTAGCATGTGTCAGGATTTCCTTCCTTTTTTTTTAAGGCCGAACCATATTCTGTGCTAGGTATAGACCACATTTTGTTTATCCATTCATCCACTGATGGACCATTGGGTTGCTTCCACCTTTTGGCTGTTGGAAATAATGCTGCTGTGGACATAGGTGTCGTTCTGCTTTTTGAAGACTGCTTCGTACAACCCCTTCATCCCTCCCCTCCCCCGTTAGAGGTGATTTCTGCAGTCACTTGTGTGGTGCCTGGCTCTGGTCCTTCTGTCAGAACATCTGTTCTGTAGGCAGGCCTTCTGCTCCGCCTTGGGTGGGTGACACAGATGGGTAGAAGATGGTCTCTGCCTTGAAGAAGGAGCTCGTGGTGTAGCCAAGACAGCTGGTAAATGGAGGATTCTAGGCCCAGTGTGGGACCAGCTGAGTCGAGCGTGTGAGGGCCGGGAGCTGAGGGTGAGGGGTGCAGAAGAGCTCAGGCCCAAGAAAGCCCGCGAGGTATGTGCTCGGCCCTGGGAGTTCCCACCATGGCAGGGGGAGCCGGGTGCTGCAGCCTTTGAGCTGGGCCCTGAAGGAGGGCTGGGGTCTTGAAAGATAGAAAGGGCCTCATCTGCGGAGGAGCTAACACAGGCTGGGAAGGGACTAGTGCAGGGCGCGGAGGGGGACACCTGCAGCAGAACTTGGGGCCCGACTGCCCAGGCCCCCACAGTCCGTCCTTGGGGATCGGTTGGGTTTTCCCCCAGTAGACAATGAGTTATCTGAGATTTGTAATGGAGAAACGAGAGTAGAGACCCAGGGCAGAAGAACCCCCGGGCCCAGGCTGGGTCCATGTGGCACTGTGTCCTCAGGACCCATACAGCAGGCCTCTTGGCTTCTGTCCGGCCGCCGTATGCTGCCCCTGGAGCACGCATGTTGGTGTGGGCCTCCGTGAGAGCCCTCGCAAAGCCCCCGTCACAAGCCTGGCCACATCCCAGGGGCTACGGCCCTCGCACTGTCTGTGTGTCCGTGCTCTTGGGAGGCGCCAGCTTCGCCCAGCGTCCCTGCCTTGCCTGCTGGGCCTCGTGGTCTCTGCGCCCCAGATGGTGTCAAGCCTGCCTGATGCCAGGTCCCTGGAACTGCTTTGGCGGTCTCGGTCAACCTCTGCAGGGCGTTGCCGATGACTGCTCAGTCCTTGACACTCTCTCCTTGGGATTGGCGGGGGGAGGCTGCTTTTCCGGATTTTTCTTGTGCTCTGCTGGTTGCTCTTCTCCTTCGAGAATCCTTTCCACCACCTGCTCCCTTCAGATGGTTCCCCAGAGTCTCAGTCAGCTCAGGCTGCATAACAAGTACCACAGATGGGCTGGGGGTGAGGGGGGGCTAACAGACATTTAGCTCCTCTCGGGTCTAAATGCTGGAAGTCTGAGATCAAGTGTCGGCAGGGCTGTTCCTTCTGAGGCCTCTCTCCCTGGCTTGCGCATGCCGCCTTCTCCCTGGGTCCTCACACGGGCTTCCCTCTGTGTGCGTCTGTGGTCTAGTCTCTTTTTACAAGGACACCAGTCCTGTTGGATTATGGCCCATCCCAATGACCTCATTTTAAGTTAATTACCTCTGTAAAGGCCCTGTCTCCAAATACAGTCACGTTCTGAGGTACAAAGGGTCAGGACTCAACATTTGAGGCTTTGGGGTTTTGGGGGGGTTTTTTGGGGGAGGGGACATAGTTCAGCCCCTAATATCTGAGTTCCAGCACACACCCTAAGTAGGGCAGTGGCAGATCTTTCTCTGTAACCCGGATGTCTCCTCAGAGCCCTAGCTCTGTGTGTTTGGTTACCTGCTAGACCAGACCTCTCATCTGGCCCCTGGCCCCTGATCTTATCTACCCCCCTTGCCTCAAATCCCAGTGATTTTGATTCTAAATTGACGATGAAAAGCTTTTTTTTTTTTACTTCCTTGCTTCAGATCCATGACCTTCAGGATGAAGTTAGGCCTGGTTGGCTGGTTTTCAAGGTCCCTGATGGTCTGTCTGCACCCTGCATGCTTCTCTTGCATGGGCCCCCATCACGGTCGTGCAGGGACCCTGTGCTCTAGCCCCCAGTTTCTCAAACAACACTTGATCTTTGCAAGTGGTGCTCCTTCAGTCCAGAATCCACCTGCCATCCCCCATCATCCCATCACCTTCTTAAGGCCTTTCCTGGCTCCCTATTTCCGCCCCCTACCCACCAATCCTCCACCCCTGCTTTCCTGGCCCAGATCTGTATCCTCAGCACCTGGCTCTAGTAGGTGCTCAATTAACATTTCTCAAATGGCAAAGGTAAACAGATAGTAAAGGGGCCATTACTCTCATCTGGGCAAGGTAAGGTGATTTAATTCTAGGATGAGAAGAAGAGGAAGAGGACAGTGGTACATAGGTCAACTCAGACCAAAAGTCAAATTCCAGTGAGTTTATTGAAAGCTAAGAAATAGCAGCTAATCAAACTTGAATTCCTACCGGGCTCTGGAACGGGTTATATGTTGGCTTTAGTCACCGTTTTTCAGAACTTTAAGTCCCAGGGCTTTTTCTTCTCATGAAAGTGACATACTGAACGGGTCTGAATCTAGGATGGCAGTGTTGGTGGCTAGAGCTCTCAGAGTCACCTGGGAGCTTTTGGAACTTGGGATCCAGGCATCAGTTGTTTAAAAAAGTTCACTAGATGATTTCCAGGGGGATACCCCCCAGGGGACATTGGCCAATGTCTGGAAATAGCCGAGAAAGGGGATGCTACTGGCGTCCCCTGGGTAGAGACCAGGGATGCTGCTGAATATCCCACAATGCACGGGACAGCCCCCGCAGCAAAGAATGATCCAGTTGAGCATGCCAAGTCTGAGAAATCCTGGTGGAGGCTAATACAAAAGTTCATTGTATTTTCTGACCATACCCGACAGATGGCCGGGTCAGCCGGGGTGAGACCTTGGCTCCTTTGTAACCCACAAGGGGAGCATTGGTATGCGGGCTCAGGAGCTATAGAAGGGCGATTCATCACACCAGAATTATCGCAGTGCGGCCACGGCCCGTTTGCCCTCTGTGAAGAAAGGGTTTGCTAAGTGCATAAATGGTGTAAACTGAGGGTCAGCAGGCACGTTTAGCTTACCTAGGGAAGCACATTATGAAACACTGCCTTAGCATATTTATGTACAAATGAATGTTGCTAATGACCAAGTCACTCATTAAAGTAGGTCCTTTGAACCTCTGCTTGGAATAATGGTTAATTACTTGAAAAGGAAACATTTATTTGGAAGTAAAGGTATTTATTTTCAAAATGCCTCTAATTCAGACTAGTCTTTTCCATAATTAATTCCCATTAAGGTGGTTTGAAACGTTTTCAGCAGCAGGAAACAAGAACCCCCCCCCCCGGGGGACACAGACACCAAGCACTAGAAGAGTTCAGAATCAAACATAAGCACTACCTACATTCACTGAGTAACAGACCGGGGTTGACATCTCCCTTGGGCACAGGCAGTGAACCTAAAGTGATCCTAGCGTGACATTTACCCGTGCTTAGGGCCAGCACCTGTGAAAGTAAGCATGTGCAGTGTTAGCTGGGGCTGCTGGGGACGTGCCCCCTTCCTTAACCTAAGCCAGCCTCCCCGCCGCAGGGAGGTCCAGGCCCCAGGCAGCCTCAGCACCCTCCCCAGAGAGATCTTTTCTTCCTTAGATGTTCATGGCATCATCTGTCTGTCCCACTCATTCCTATTACTTTTTGGGAGTTTGTGCTTGGTATTCTTGATATCCCTAATAAAGAACTATCAGGGGCGCCTGGGTGGCTTAGTCGTTAAGCGTCTACCTTCGGCTCAGGTCATGATCCCAGGGTCCTGGGATCGAGCCCCACATCGGGCACCCTGCTCAGCGGGAAGCCTGCTTCTCGCTCTCCCTCTCCCACTCCCCCTGCTTGTGTTCCCTCTCTCGCTGTCTCAGTCTCTGTCAAAAAATAAATAAAATCTTTAAAATAAAATAAAATAAAGAACTGTCAAGGGCCACAGATGGTCAGAGAGCTGTGTGTCCTGGAGCTGGCCAGAGGGTCTGTTCTGGCTCTCAGAAGGAACTTCCAAGTAGTAAATAAAGATGCCTCAACTAGAGGTCATCCAGTGAGAGGTAGTGAAATGCAGGAAGGTGATGTTTCTTCATAGGGGCCTCCTTGTTTCTGGAGCCATATTGCTTGGTGAGTCATCCAATCTTCTGTGTTCCAAGGTAGGGTTTTTATTATTTCAATAAAAGTTTTATTGGGAAGTTTTTCTGGGAAGTCCCATAAGACACAGCTTTTCAAATATGGGTATTGTCTAGGCTATCAGGGTGTTTCGGGTTTCGTTTTTCTTTTATTTTTGGTTTTGTGTATCTCCTGATACCGGTTTGAATTGAATTGAATTGTGGTTTAAGTATAAGCAGTGGTGTCTCTCTTTAATTAATTTCTCACCTGCCATCAGATTCTTCCCCATTTATAGTTCTAATTCTTTTTTGACAGAGTCTCAGATAAGTGACTAACAGGAGGGGTGGTGGAAAGGAAAACTGTGACCTCGATTATGAATCTCATCTCCAAAAGCAATTTTTGGGGAAACTGAAATGACCTTGGACAGGCAGAAGGTTACCAGGGAATTTAAAGACTCATAGTTTACCATATTGAAAATAGGTTTTTCAGTCTGCAGAAGGCATTTTCTCTTTCAGTCTGGGAGGCAGTGACACACAGCAGTCTTTCTTCAGTCATCTGTTCGAATCGATCTAGTAAAGATAGTGGTCTAGTCTCAGATAAGTTAAAAGCATATGCAGGAAATATAGCCCACGGGAGAAGTCCAGAGTACTGTGTCGTATTCAGGCACTGTGCTGGAGCTGCAGGGGAGAAGGAGCCCATGAGGTGGGCCTTGGAGAATGGTGGTCCCGGGGGCAGAGACGGGCAGAGGGAAGCAGGGAGCCAAAGAATGGTGAAGAGGAAGAGCAGGTAGGAGTGGGGAATAATCAGAATGTAAGTCCTTGGAAGGAGGGGGGAAAGCACTTGTTTTCAGTTAGGAGGGGAGAATGTGCAGTGTTGGAAAGGATTTGAAAGCTTGGAGTTCATCAGGGTGCTGCACATCGCAGAAAACCTCAGATCAAATGGGCTTAAAAATATATACAGAAATACCTGTGATGTTTCTGGAAGTCCAGAGAGAGGATAGGCTCCCCTGCGTGCTTCTAGGCCTTCTCAGCATTGGTTCATTCTAATGCTATATTATTAGTCTGTGCCACAGATTGAGTGGCTTAAACGACAGAATTTATTCTTCACGGTTCTGGAAGCTGGAAGTCCAAGATCAAGGTGTTGGCAGGTTAGTTCCTTCTGAGGCCTCTCTCTTCAGCTTGCAGATGGCTGTCTTCTCCCTGTGTCCTCCCATGGTCTGTCCTCTGCACATGTCTGTGTCCTTATCTCTTCTTATAAGGACGCTGGTCAGTGACCTCATTTTAACTTAAACCTCTGTACAAACCCTTTCTCCAAATACAGTCACGTTCTGAGGAACCGGAGGCTAGGACTTCAACAGATGTATTTGGAGGGGATACAATCAGCCTGTAACAAACGCTGAGTCCCTTGTAGTGGCAAGGTGGCTTCCCACCACAGTGGGTCATTTGCTGCCCCCTGCCCCCTTGTGACTTGGAGAAAAGGAAATAGCCACCTTCTCCTTGAGCATGGTGGGTGAATCCTCCTCTCTAGTGGACCTCGCCTCACCGCATACCTGCCCCTGGACCAATACCACTCACCAGGAGATGCCATGTGTGCTGTAGGGAAGGGCCTCCTGACCCTGAGTCATATGGGAGGAGGGTACCTGCACAGCTGGGTTCTGCAAAGAATGGAATTGGCGAGAAGAGGCGTTGTAAATGACCAGCACAGCCCATTGCTCTCTGCCGAGGAATCTGGACTGTGGCAGGTGATGGAGGGTATTGAAGGATTTTGAGCAAGGTCACGGCAGCATGACCTTCCCGGTTGCCCTTCCTATCCCCACTGCATCCTGGCTGCTTTGAGCAGGCCTCTCTCTTCACCCTTGCAATAAGCCAGCGAAGCAGCCCTGTTACCAACATCTGCCAGGTGAGGAAACGGAGGTGGAGATGCGAAGAAACCTGGCCAGGGACACGCTATTACGATTGGTGAAGTCAGCACCCTCCAGTGCGTCACCCTAGCTCCAGCATCTACGCTCTCTCCATCCGCCCAGTGTCACATTTTCAGAAGACAAAGCTGGCTGTGCTGGAGGAGATGAGGGGATGGTGCTAAGCCCCTGGCCAGGTGTGCTGGGGAAGGGAGAGAGACCAGACTCGCTGGCGAGGCAGACGAAGGCAGGTGGCGGGGCACGAAGCATCCAGGGGGTCTGAAATCAAGGTGTCGGGGTGGGTCCCTTCCAAGGGCTGGGGGGACAGTCTGTTCTAGGCCTCTCCTGGCTTCTGGTGGTTGCTATAATCTTTGGTGTTCTTGGCTCGTAAACGCCTGGCTCCAATCTCCCACCTTCATGTGGCCTTCTCCCTGTGTCTCCTGTCTTCACATCATCCTCCCAACGTCTGTGTCTCTGTGTCCAAATTGCCCCTTTTCCTAGGGACCTCAGTCACACTGAGCTGGGGCCCACTTTAACGATGTCACTTTAACTTGATTACCTCTGTGAAAACCCTGTCTCCAAATGAGGTCAGGTTCTGTGGCACCAGGGGGACTTCACCAGAATGTGTTAGGGAGACACAATGCAACCCACAACAGAGTCCTTTCAGGGAGGAGGAGGAAGGTTCGAATCGCCGGAACACAGTGATTTTGTCTTTCACGTCGGTTTTGCAGGAAGAGGGCTTTCCATCTATGTTATCTACTGTTGGAATCCAGGTGGTGACCGAAGGGGGCAGGTAGAGAGAAGAGGTGGCTGAGAACAGGATGGGAGGGCCTGTGGGGCACGTCACGGGGGGCGGCAGGAAGGGAAGGAAGAGGACCAGGAGGCTGCGGCAGGATTACTGGGCCCAGTGTCCCACACGTGTCACCGCTGAGTCCTGACAACCACCCTCCTGAGAAGTGGGCCTGGCTCCGGCTTACTCAGACGGAACTTGGTGTTCAGAGAGGCTAAAAGAACGTGGCTACACGGACCCAGCTGAGCAAAGTGGCAGGGGCGGGGTTTGCGCCCCGGAGGGTCTGCGTTCCAGTTCCTGCTGGGGCACCACTGCGTGGGTGAGCCTCGGGCTTCTGCAGGTGGGCATGGCCGTAGCTCCTTCCCAGCGTGCTGCTAGCCCCGCCCGTGTTTCTAGGGAGGACTTTGTAAACCAGGGTAGGGCTCCTGTTTTGCTGGCCTTTGATACAGTTACAATAACGCTCTGGTCTTGAACTGTTGGACAGACAGCGCATAACCACATTTGTTAAGAAGCTCAGGCCTCGAAATAGCAACTGTGTGAGTTGTTCGCTCTCTGTTCTGAGTGCTCGGCCAAGAGATCTGCTTAGGCAGAAGGGAAAGTACACACAAATGCCTTCCCTCCTTGCCCTTAATCTAGCTATTTGAGATGCTCTGTCAGCGAATGGTGGTCGGTGCCCCGTGAGCCCCTGCCCCTTTGCCGCCTGCCTCCCGAGAACTAGCAGAGGAAGGAGCTGCGAAGCCCCAATCGGTTGGGTATTTCTGTCTCGTCTTTGGGGACCCATTTAAAACCATTAAGGGCAGATTTTTTGAAAATGGAGGTATCATTAACATGTCGGTAAAAGGCAGAGATTTAAGTGTATAGTTTAGTGGGTTTCAACTCCCATTCCACCCAGTAGCCACCATCTAAATGAAGATCTCGAACATTGCCTTCACCCCGTTCGATACCCTCACGCCCATCCCATCAGCTCGCCCCCATAGGCAGCTGCTGTTTTCATTTCCAGCAGCAAAGCTCAGCTCTGCCTGGTGCAGAACGTCACAGACATGGAATCACACAGCACGGAGGCTTTTGTGTCTGCTGCGTCCCCCAGCACCGTCTCTGGGATCCGTCTGGGTTCTGGCGTAAACCCGCAGTCGCTCCCTTCCGTTGCCACGCGGTGTCCCTCTGCGTGTGCGCATCACGTTTTGTTTCTCTCGTCACCTGTTGATGGGCCCGTGCGTTGCTTCCTGTTTGGGGCTATGCCACATAGAGGGCCATGAACGTTATAAGCTGAATTTTGTACATCCTTTCTGGTCTTTACTCCCTTTTAGCTCTAACGTTTGGAAGTTGATTGACAGAATGAGAGCAGCTAGTGAGAAATCTTGACTTGTTTATAATCTAGGTAAGTTTCCTTCTCTGTCTTTTCTTTTTAAGGGTAGAAGCTGGAGTGACAGGGTACCTGTGGGGAGGGGGGCTACCATCTCTATGGGGTGGGAATCTCGATACTGTTTCCCTACCGAAGTAAGATGTGGATTTTTGACCGCATGGGTGTGGGGGGAGCAGTCAGCACCCCTAACCCCTGCATTGTTCAAGAGTCAACCGTAGTTTGATCCCATGTCCTGTGACCCAGAGCCCCTGTGAGCAGCCAGGACTTCCTGCCTGTTTTGTAGCTCCCGCCTGCTGCTGGGACCTCGCTGAGAGCTTCCTTCTCCTTCCTCTCTTTAAGAAGTCCTGGGTGGGGCGCCTGGGTGGCTCAGTCGGTTAGGCGTCTGCCTTCAGCTCGGGTCATGGTCTCAGGGTCCTGGGATCGAGGCCCGTGTCAGACTCTCTGCTCAGCGGGGAGGCTGCTTCTCCCTCTGCCCGTGCCCCACCTCTGACCCCACTCATGCTCTCTCAAAAAAAAAAAAAAAAAGACGACCCAGGTAAGCCTTGTGAGGACAGATAGCTCACAGGTTAAAGAATCTTTGGAGCAAACCCCAAACAGAGCACAGGGTGCATCTGTCACCCAGCCCACAGCTGAATGCAAATGGTGCCAAGGGCCCAGTTTGTAGGGGCCTGGGCCAAGAGGAATTCTTTTCTGATGGAGCCTGCCCTACAGAATCCTGTTTATTCCTTCATTGGATTAAAGAGGGAATTAGAGGGGTATTTCTCAACAGGGCTGAGAGAAGGAGAGTCAGCCCCCCCAGTCTGTCACCTCCTGTCTGGAAACCTTAAAGGAAGCCATGAAATGTAGGCAGACATTTCCCACCATTTTTAAACATACGAAGATGTGTTTTTCACAGGGGTTTTACATTTCTCTGTGTTTGCGAATCAGTCAGCATTTTGTCAAGAAGCATGTTTGTGCTTGTGCATATGTGTCATCCCGCGATGAACTGCATTTTTTTTTAAAGCAGGTTAAGCAACCAGTGATGCACTTTTAGTGAATAACAGTTTAGAGGTTGGAGACCCCCGGCATGTCAGCATGCTGGCACATTTATCCTGACAGCTGTTGAAGTGACTTGAGCCCAAGCAGAAGGTTCTCCCTCCATTTGGGTATTTAGTGCTTTGAACAGCATTTTTGCACCGGGGCAAAGAAGCTTGGTCCCTTTAGGTTTTGTAAAAGCAGTCCCATGATTGGGAAAAAGACATTTTTTAAAAAATGGTTTTAAACATGGGCTTTTGTCATGGGCTCCCAGCCAGCTCTCTCCCCAACACGGAGTGGCTGTGAGGGGGTCAGTGTGCGTGCAGCAGAGCCTGGGGCATCCTGTGTGCAGGTGCTGTGTGGAGAGGCGGGCCCGGGGTGGGGAGGCCAGCGTGGGGCTCAGTGCAGAAGACCCGGGTCTAGATCCCAGTGCTACATCTTCACCTCTGTGAAGCACTCGGGGTTCCTTAGCCTCTGGGAACTCAACTGCCAAGGTGGGGATGACACTTTGTGCAGGAGGCTTTGTGGGCATCAAATGAAATGGCCGATGCGTAAACTCCCTCTCAGCAGAGTGTGTGCTTTGAGTCCTCTTCTGCAAGGAGCTCCCACTGGAGTTGGGAGGGCGGCCACGCAGTCAGCTCTGCTGGTGCATCGTACGGCTTGCGGCACTGTTCCAGCCATCCTTTAGACCTTTCAGACCGGAAGTATGGAAGGGCACCGCGCGTCCTTGAGATCAGCCCTGGCAAATGACTGAGCCACGGATACCTGGGACTACTCCACGCTCTCACTTTGAGAAACCCTCTTCCTTTAGCCCCACCTCGTCCCAGGCTAGTCTGCTGCTCTTCATTTAGGTACATGTCCTAGGTCTCCCTAAATGTTCTGGTTCTCGGAATTTCCCTCTCTGTTCCTACTCTCTAAAACATTGTGCAGCTACCTCAGCTAAGACATGAAAGGAGTTCATACCACGGTGGGGTTAATCCTCCTCCTTTTCGGGCTCATCCACGTCTCTAAAGCTGTTAAGCAATGACTGGTCAACAGCCTGCAACCCTCACGCCCACCCACAGGTAGGCTGTTTCGAGAGGCTTTGCTACCCCACCGCGTCCTGTGAAGAGCCAGGGTCAGGGATTTGGTTGTCTTCCTCCCAAAGGCTGAGATCCTTAATCAGGGTATTTCTAACAACAGTAGCAAAGGCTAAAAGAAGGTTTGCTTTCGGTTAACATTCTAATTCCATTTAAAATCTGTAACCTGGTGCACAAGGCCCCTGCAGGACCTGCCCCCTTGCTCACCACCCCCTTCGTCTCTGCCTCTGGGTCTGGCCCCGGCGTGGCTCCCCCTCCTGCCCCACGCTTCCCCCTCCTATCTCCCAGTGCAGCTTACTCTCTCACCCAGAGCCCCATGCCTGAGCAAGGCTGGGACAGCTCACACCAGGAAGTCGTGATGGAAAATGGAAAACAGACCCTCTGATGCACTGTCCCAGCACCTGAAGGACATCTGCCATCACGGCTCTTCATTTCTCAGAGTTGTCATTTTAATTCCTGGCCATTTTCCGCTCTTAGACTCTAAGCCCTTGAGAGCAGGGACAGCGCTTTCTGCCATGTTATTTCCCTGGGGTGTGGCACTCAGTAGGTGAGTAATAAAGAGTCATTAAATACTGAAGCTGTGCCATCCTCTGACCCCGAGGATGAGCTCCTAGTGGGCCTGGACGGGCTGCTGGCTGTGGGACAGAGATCCGAAAGGAGAAGGAAAACCTACTTAGGCAAGGGCGGGACCCGAGAGCTTGGGGTAACCTGCCTTGAACGTCGTGTGAGGTTGAAAGCAAAGGTTGAAGGGTGCAGGTGGCCGTATGACATAGGAATTTGCGGTCACTCTTCCTTTTTTGGAGAGGGATTTTCCTTTCCACTCTTCCACTCACGGGCAAGTTTGAGGACAAAGGCTATTTCGCTGCGAGGTATAGTCACTCCAGTGGCTCGGGGTCCTGGGATTCAGCCCCAGGTCAGACCCTCTGCTCAGCAGGGAGGCTGCTTCTCCCTCTGCCCATGCCCCGCCCCGACCCCACAGGGGTCTGGACCTTGCAGATTCTCTTGAGATTATACTCCCTGGGACTGAGAATACACAAGAAGTGGTTGCACCAGTACTTTCTGCTAATGTTGTAATTTGGGGTTCTCTTCAAAGTGATAATGCCATCTGTGTTTAAGTGACATGGAACCCAGACGAGCCCATTTCCCCCATTCCAAATCTTGGCTTTGTCATTGGTAGGACTGAAATACAATTGAATGGTTCAAGGTAAGACTTGAAGATACACTAAAAAAAAAACAAAAACGCTTTTTTTAAAAATTGCGGTAAAATATACATAAAGTAAAATGTACCATTTTAACCATTCTTAAGCATATAGTTCAGTGGCATTGTTCACATTATTGTGCAACTGTCAACACCAGGCTTCTCCAGGACTTTTTCATCTTGCCCAACTGAAATTCTGCTTCTCTGGGGCCTATAGGCTGCTTTTTAAAGAATGAGAGAGGGGCTGCAGTTTCGTCCGGAGGACGCAAGTGCCGCTGGACGTGGGCTGATGACGGAGTGGCCTCCTGCAACAGGAGCAGGGTCGAGCGGAGCAGTTGCCTTGTGTTTCGAGGAGGCTGAATTGTACACGGCTGATTGCCTTTTGTTGCGGTTGACCTTTTGTGTATCATTTCCTAGGAGTATTTAATGCTTGTCCATCTGTTACCAATTAGCCTTTGTAATCTCTTGCAAAGACAGAGGAAAACAGTTATCATTTTTATTTTCTCTGACTGAAAGTAGAAAAAAAAAATCCCTATGCTTACTTTCTTTTTTTTCTTCTTTTTTATTTAAATTCAATTAATTAACATACAGTATATTATTAGTTTCCGAGGTAGAGTCCCATGATTCATCAGTTGCATACAACACCCAGTGCTCATTCCATCACGTGCCCTCCTTAATGCCCAGGCTTACTTTCAGTGTCCTTGGATTCACACGGCTAGCACCCCACCTCCCCTCATGTGGATTGCCAGGGCTGACAGGACTGTTTGACTCCGGCCTTAAAATCCCAGAATTGTCATGTGTTGTAATTTGCATTGTGATCAGACAGTAGGTCCTGAAGGGCACACCAAATATACATGGCAACATCTCCCATATTCCGCAATCCAAAAATATACCCTCTCAAGGGGAGGGAGGTTTCCAAAGTCAAATAAGTTTGGGAAGGGCCACATGCAGATCCCCCCTCTTCAGAATGCATGATGCATGTTAACAGCGTCAAGGCTCTGAGAAATCCTGCAAATGAGACCCTGGCTTCCCTTTGTTTAATTGGATGTCACCATACATTATTTGACCGTCGATTCCCTTTCTGAAATGCACACCTACTGGTGCCCCTACAGACATGCTCCCTCGAGAAGATGCTTCAGCTGCTGACCCAGAGATGAATGTGTTTTAAAAGTGCAGCTATCCACGGGAGCACAATCCAGGGGCAAGCTTTCATTTAGGGACCATTCACTTTATCTCATCTTTTGCTTCCTATTTGCCTTAGAGAGAGAGGAAGAATGGAGACGACCTAAGTTAGCGCTACGGCAGAAAGACCCCGGCTTTCGGAGGGTCACCAGGAGCAGAACAGCTGCTTATTGTGTTCACCAGAAGGGGCTTCTCGTGACAAGTTCCTAGGTCCCTGTCATTCTAGTCCACTAGCAGCAGAAGGGTGACCTCTCTGGAGTGAGCCGTCCCAGGCCCATCGCCAGCCTTCAATCTTGTGTAATTCTGACCACACTGCAGCCTGAAGGGGGCTGAGGACATCCCGCAAAGCTACATTAGAGGGCCACTGGGAGACCGCCTGGGGACCATGGCGTGACCGCTTTGCAGCTACTTTGGCATGGAAGGGTCCCTGTTGCCCTTTCTCCTCTTGCTGAGGTTCAGACTGGCTAGCACATTCACCGTTACCCTCTCCCACACATCTGGCCAGGCCCGTGTGGGCTCCTGTGATCTGTCCTCAGGAGAATTAATTCCCGGTAGGAAGCAGTACCCTCTGGGAGATGATTCTGGCTTGGACTGAAGGATGGTTTGGAAGTTTGTTCAAGGCGGGGTCTTGGAGAACTGTCTGCCAGTGAACTTGGGCCCAGGATGTCAGAGGCACCCACAGTGGAAGGTGAGGGGCCCTCTCCTCCCCGCCCCAGGTAGGGCCGCCCCCCTGCTTCTCCCCATACCCCTGGGCTGTATCTGCACATTCGTGCTCCCCGCCAAGCTCTGGGCAGCCAAGGAGACAAACTGCACAGTCATATTTTGCTGTCACCTTGCCAGTTCGGCCCAGTGTCTTTAGGAGATTAATAGTTCAAGGAAAAAAAAATGTAAACACCGTTTTGGGTAGAATAGTGTCGTCTGCTACTTTTTCTCCTTTTTGGTCAGCGAAATAGTCTATCTAATAAATGATTGTGGAGTCTGGGACCCGGTGCTCTGTTGCTATTCCCATACGCTGCCTAAGAGGTCAAAGTGAAGGGCATTGCATCCTGGGGTCTGGCGGAAGACTTGGCGAGCACACAGAACCCCTGTGCCGACCTGTGCCCGTTCTCCTGGCGGTTCCTCCCCAGCTGGGAATACAGCTGGGCGCCCCCCCCCGCCCCAAACCGGGGCAGCTTCTCTCCTGGCCTCTCCCACTCCCTGTGCTGGTGCTGGCCAGGCAGACAGGATGCACAACTGGTAAAAATACCCCTTCTTTCGGATCCCTTAGGGGTAAGCCTCCATGAATAAGGCAGCTTTAAATATCAAAAGCCTTTTTGAAAGTAGCTTTATTCCTCCCACATTCAGATGTTACTTACCAACAGACAGAAGCCCCCAAGGAGCTGCTGAAATGACAGACAAAATTAATAAGTGATAATCACCTTGTGCCATTTAGTACACTAGACACATTCTTTATATGATTTTGACCCCTAAGAAAGCGACATGATAGGTTTTGTGACTCCCGTATCACAGATGTTGCAACTCAGGCCCCAGGAGGCGAAATAACTTAACCCAGGGTCACACGAATCTCAGAGGGCAGAACTAGAATCTAAACTCCTGTGCCCGTGACTTGGAATCTGTGCTCTCAACCTGAGGCCAGCTCCCGACAGTCCCATTCGGGGCCCGGGCTCAGCCCTCCTGTTGGGTTGTAAGTGTCAACCCTCCTCCAGGCTCTTGTTTATCCACTGATGCTCTTCCTCGGAGATAATGGTAAACTACAGCTCAGCCCAAGTGCATTGAAGACAAAAGTCAGGTTGGTAAAAATTCAAAAAGTTGTGCTCTGCTCTCCTTAGACCATTTGTTGGGTTCAGTAAGCAGGGACGGGGTGAGGGCCAGGTACAGCACCAGGGCTCCGAGCCCTGTTTTTGGGAGGTCGGTGTTGGCTGTCTTCCTGGAAAAGGTGATCGTTAACGATTCACAGGTGTCCTGCCTTCTAGTCTGAGTCAGAGGAAGGAAAAACATCCTTGTTTGAAGAGACCTTTTCACCAAATATTCATGTCCTTTCAAGATAGTGAGAGCAGTTTCGAAACAGGAGAAGGGCTGGGTTAGCTTCTCAACTACTTGGATTCATATAGTATAAAGAAGATGACTATTTGACAGGAAGCCCAAGATTTGGTCTCAGTTAGAATGTTGACCTTGGCTTTCCCCAGCATTTTGGTGCTGACATTTTCTATGAAAAATAAAGATACTGGGATATTCTTATTTTTAACCACGGCCATTTACAAAGCACCTGCTATTCACAGGCTCTTTACAGGTTATTTTTTTTTTAGTCACCGTAACGACAAAATAACACCAAAGCCTGTCCTACTTCCACTACAATACTGTTCTTCCATGTACGGGAAGTGTTACAGCCCCAGCAAGACAAATGCCATATAACCCATGGCCGTGTAATATACACCACGGAATTGTTTTTATTTGCATGAACCAGAGCTGTTTCTCTGAGTTTATGGGGGGAAAGAATAGGAATTTTTACCAGACAGGGATTTATAATCTCCTATTGAAGAGCCCTTTGACCTTCAACTAGTTGCTTTACCTCTCTTGGCCTTGGTTTCTTCGTCTGTAAAATGGGCACACTGATAATAATACCCATGTTGTAGGATCATCTTGATGCCTGAATGAGAGAGGCTCGTCAGAGCAGCCCACAGAGTGCTAGACGATGGTAGGTAATTAATAAATGTTAGTTCCTTTCTTCTTAGAACAGTGCCGAGGGCGCCTGGGTGGCTCAGTCGGTTAAGCGGCTGCCTTCGGCTCAGGTCATGATCCCAGGGTCCTGGGATCAAGTCCCGAGTTGGGCTCCGTGCTCAGCGGGGTGTCTGCTTTTCCCTCTGTCTGCCGCTCCCCCTGCTTGTGCTCTCTCTCTGTCTCTGACAAATAAATAAAATCTTAAAAAAAAAACCAAACAAACAGTGCCAGGGTGCCTGGGTAGCTCAGTTGTTAAGCATCTGCCTTCGGCTCAGGTTGGGATCCCAGGGTCCTGGGATCGAGCCCCACGTCTGGCTCCCTGCTTGGCGGGAAGCCAGCTTCTCCCTCTCCCACTCCCCCTGCTTGTGTTCCCTCTCTCACTGTCTCTCTCTGTCAAATAAATAAATCTTTAAAAAAAAAAAAAAAAACAGTGCTGAATTTATATAATAGATTTTCTCTATTAAGAGAATTATTCATTGTTTTAAACAAATTTCTCATATACCCAGTATTCTATTGGTTTTTATAATAAAACTAGAATGATCTTTCCCTGGAGGAAAATTGCAAATAGTGGAAAGGTAAGGGAAACATTAAAACTATATTGCCTGTATAAATTTTGTATAATAATTATGTATTAATTATTTAAATTAAATTATATTTGAAGAAATAATCCCAGAGAAAAAAAGGATTAGGTGGGGCATGGCACGGTGAACACAAGCAAACACAAAGAACATTTCGACTTCTGGGAGTGGGAGCTCCTGCATGAGTATGTACCTTTGTACCTCCTCCCTTCCGGACATTAGCTTGGGGACTAGGGTTATAGAGATAAGACACGGTCTTTTTCTTCCAGGGACTCACAGTCTAGTTCGGGGGTTTGCGAACTTTAACTGTGAAGGGCCAAATAATAAATATTTTCTTTGCAGGCCATATGGTCTCTGTTGTAACTACTCAACTCTACATAAGCAGTGGTAGTGCTTAAGCAGCCAAAGACAATATGTGAATGAATGAATGTGGCTGTGTTCCAATAAAACTTTTATTTACAAAACAGGTGGGAAGGCCATATTGGGCCGACAGGCTGTAGTTTGCTGACCCCTGAGCCAGGGAAGAAAAACTTGTAAACAATAGGCAATTACAATATATCGTGATACATAGTCTGGGTGTTTATCATGATAAAGGATGCCATAGGAGTACAGAGGAGGGGCACCTGATCCAGTGTAGGAAGAAGAGACTCCCTCAGTTGAGTTTATTAACCTTGATAGAGATATGGAAAAGTGTTCATTTGAATCTTTGTAATTTCATACCCCTTTCCCTCTTCACTTGTGTGTTTACAAAGATAATATATGCTCATTGAACGAAGAAAAAGCAAGCAGTACAGAAAGTCAGCATACTGTGACCCACAGGTGATATACAATATTAAATAATTTGGGTTGAAATGAGTCTGATCCTTTGAATAGGCATTGAGCCAGAAAAATTGGGGTGTATGTGAATATTGTGGGGCAGGTGTGGAAGAGCAATTCGGGCAAAGAGCATGAGGCTTTTTGGGAGCTGGAGGGGGCTTTGGCATGGCTGGATCATGGCAAGGGTTGGCAAGCAGGTGGGGCAGGCATGTGAATGGGAGGTGAGGGTCAACTTGGGTCATAAAGGGAATTAACAGGCCTGTGTTAAGTCAGATCATAGCCTGCCAGCCAGTGGGAAGGGATTGAGGCATTTGTTTGCAGCAAGTGAAAGATGATTTTCCTTCTGCCTCTGAATTCTTCCGAGATTGATCACCTGAGTCATCAAATTCTTCTCATCCCAAAGGTTCCCTGGTCCTACTGTCAAAAGTTTTCCATGCTTGGCTCCTTCCAGAATTAGTGGAGCTATTTTAAATGTTAATGTTATAGTCCAGTTTTGCTCATACATTATATCCTACTAAAAGATATTCTCTAGTCACGTATGAAGCCACTTTTTAATTTTCCAAGTTAAAAATCTTCCAGTTACTTAGTATATATTAGTGTACTAGAAGGACATTAATAATTCCTCCTATTTAATGCTTAGATCTGTGGGAGTTTTTCTTTCTTTCTGGTTTTGCAACAGGCCTCTTTAATTTATAGGGCTTACTCTTAATTTCCCTTTTTAGAGGTAGTTGGTGAGGGCCATTAGTAAAATATGCATTGCAGAATTTGGAAAGACTCCAAGGTTTTGGTTGATAGAAGGGTATTACTTGTTTATAATCTCTGCTGCCTTGTGAGATATATATTCAGTTTTCCCAAATGCCATAGAGGGCATTATACCAAATGAATAAGAATATTCAATAATGTAAACCTCCTCTTCGAATAATACATTATCTCTATTTCCTTTAAGAAAAAGTCAAGGAGAAAAATGAGTGTCTCCTGTAGATGATCCTACATCACCTACTAAGGGCCTCTTCAGGTGGTTATTTTTCTGTTTCCTTTTAAAATCCTTTTTGGCAGAGATTTTCTATTTCTAGCCCTTTAAAAATGGTAGAATTCGGGGCGCCTGGGTGGCTCAGTCGGTTAAGCGGCTGCCTTCAGCTCGGGTCATGATCCCAGGGTCCTGGGATCGAGCCCCACGTCGGGTTCCCTGCTCAGTGGAAAGTCTGCTTCTCCCTCTCTCTCTGCCTGCCTCTCTGCCTACTTGTGCTCTCTATCTCTCTGTCAAATAAATAAATAACCCATGCTTTAGTTTAAAAAAAAAAAAAAAAAAAGTAGAATTCAGGAAGAACCGGGGAAGCCCCCAGTATCAACAGCCGATGCACATACCTCCTGGCTCTCTTCCAGGGAAGGTGACAGCAGACACAGTCACCGTTGTCATTGGGAAAAACAAAGAAACAAAGACCGAGATCACCGCATGAGGGTTAGAAGGAATCTAAAATTACTACATTAGTCAGAGATGGGACCATGCGAAGTTTAAGAAGTGTAACCAACTTCAGTGCTGTGGTTTGGGATTGGGATTCCTGCAAAGGATGGGGAGTGAGGGATTTCTAGGCAAAGTGTGTCCTGCCTCTAGCATGAAGGGGCTTGCGATGGATTTTTGGTGCCACTGGGTTCCTCAACAGGCCACGTTTGGTTTCTTGGTGCTGAGTTCAGAAAAAAAGAATGTTGAAGAGCAATTTGAGTGGCAATTAATGAGAAACAGAGAAACAAAACTAAAAAAAAAAAAATCTCCCGGAGTACCTGGCGAGGGTGTTCATTGTGTCATTTAAGGAAGCTTGGAAGGATGCCAACCTTGATTGGCAGTTGTGTTGGCTACTGTTGACAGTGAATCTCCTAAAATTGGAGGATGAGCTTAGAGGCAAAAAGCAGAGAGCACTTTGGGGTTTTCAAAACATGCAGTATATTTTGAATTTTGATGGAGTTTTTAGGGGAAAAAAAATCCACGTACTGCTAGATAAAAAAAAAATACTTAAACACACAAGGTAGGATCATAGGCTGCCTAAATGTAGCTAATGTGCTTCTTCAGTCTAGCCCATGTAGCATGTTTCTCTTGTCCATCTGGGACTAATCTTGCCCGTGTGGACGTGTGTGTGTTCTTGTACATTTCTGTTGTTTCCATTTAAGAAATGTGGAGATGGCCAATCCATGGTATAGAAAACAGGAGTTCATGAGAGGCTGCTGAAATGCCACTTTGGTGGTAGGGGCGGGGGTGGAGGGGAGAAGGTGACAGAAGAATGCTGACCCTATATTTCTCTAAATTCCTACAACTCAGGAGGTTTGTTTAAGCTTCTGAAATTTTAAGTGGCATTATCCCCTTTGTAGTGCTGAGCAGAATGTTTCCTTTTATCTCAGTTGACTGTCCTCAGGTTTAGAACAGAGGTCTTGCAGAAGGATCGGTGAAAACATGTGGTTTCTAACAGAGCGAGTTCAAAGGGGTATCTCCACTACAAGAGATGAGACTTGGGGAAAATTCCCCCCCCATTCCTAAATTCCTAAGATACGTGGGGGGTTTTTTTGCTTTAGTCAATGAACATTAACATAAGTAAACTTCAGGCTCTGAAGATCTGTCTTCTTTCAAGTGAGATTCCAAACAAGCTTCCTCCGGGCTTAAGTTTTTAGGTTGTGTTAAAATGCATGTCCTTGCATGGCAAGGTGGCAAGGTTTTTTGGGTGTTATTTTTAATTGTTAATGATTTTGTCTTACCCTTACCACCACTCGTTCCACCTGCCACCGTGGGCGTGTATATTTACCTATGTTTTTTCTCTCATTATAAGGTTCATAGATTAATTGTAGAAAGTTTGAAAAAGTCACGAAAAATAAAAAATCAAAAATAAAACTCAGTCTTGGGGTTCCTGGATAGCTCAGTTGGGTAAGCGGCCAACTCTTGCTTTTGGCTCAGGTCATGATCTCAGGGTCCTGAAATCGAGCCCCGAGTCGGGCTCCATGCCCAGCAGGGAGTCTGCTTGAGATGCTGTCTCTCCCTCTCCCTCTGCCTCCTCTCTCTCTCTCTGTTAAATTAATTAATTTTTTAAAAAATCTCTCTGTAAAAATAAATAAATAAATAAAAATAAAACTCAGTTTTAATTCAACCCTCCAGAAGTAATCAATTTAAATAGTTTGGAATACCTTCTAATCATCTCTCCTATATACATAAATATCTCTTCTAGTCACTGTTGTTGTTGTTTTTTTTAACTCTGAGGTTTTCTCATCATGAGCGTTTTTTCTTAATCATTAGTTTCCAAAGGAACTTTTGTTTTAATTGGAGTGGTAGTTGATGTACAGTGTTATGTTTCAGGAGTACAACACTGTGATACAGCAAGTCTGTACATTACTCAGTGCTCATCACTCTAAGTGCGGTTACCATCTGTCATCATACACCATTATGACAATATTTTTGGCTGTTTTCGTTATGCCATACTTTTCATTCACGTGACTTATTTATTTTCTACCTGGAAGTTTGTACCTCTTAATCCACTCACTTATTTCACCCATCCCCCACCCCTGTCCCCTCTGGCAACCACCAGTTTGTTCTCTGTATTTATGAGTCTGTTTCTGTGTGTGTTTGTTCATTCATCTGTTTTATATTTAGATTCCACATATAAGTGAAATTATATGGTATTTTTCTTTGACTTATTTCACTTGGTATGAGATCCTCCAGGTCCCTCTAAGCTGGCACAAATGGCAAGATCTCTTTTTTTTCATAGTTGGGTAATATTTCATTGTGTATATCAAAAGCAAAACTTTTAATGGCTGCATAGTATCACTAAACATTTAGTCAAGTTCCCACTTTTTATTCTTATAAGTTAACAACCAGTGAACATCATTGTACTGGGACCTCTGTGGGCATCTCTGATAATTTCCTTGGGAGAATGTTCCAAAAAAGGGAATTGCTGGGATAGAGAGTGTCCAGTGTTTGAAGTAATGTGATGTGTATTGTTAAATTGCCTTCCAAAAACACAGTGTCTAGTTTACAGTCCTAGTATAGGTCTGTACCTCTGTGTTTCTCCTACATCTTTGGGAAATTAAGAAAAAAAAAAAAAATTTTTTTTTTTTTTTTGAAAACAAAATACTGTGCTTTGATGTTCATTAGTGGGATTGAGTATTTCCCAAGTGGCTCTTTCAGTGGGGTGGGGGGCTTTGGGGGTGGACAAAGGTGGGAAGATGAATATGTGGGGAAACTAATGGAAGTAAGGGTTATTTTAGTAAGTTTTGTTTGCAGACCCATCTCTGTGTAGACTTTCCGCCTTCTTCATGGCCATAAACCTTCCCCAGGAGAGGGGATTTATGGCAGTCCTCATTTCTCAGAAGTTTCTGCTTTTCAGTCAGATAAGAGACGCTCCTGAGAAGGCTTCTTTCTGTTGATGTTGGTTCTCATTTGCCTTCAGCTCAAAAGAAGCCTTATGCCAAAGTGGCATATTTTGGAGTGGCATATTCTGATTCCCTACAATATATTTAACAAATGTAGATCTTTATAATTTTGTTTATGGTATTTTTAGTGCATGGAAGTTTTTTTGGGTTTTTTTGTTTTGTTTTTTAAGAGAGAGAGAGCGTGTGTGAGCTGGGAGGAGGGGCAGGAGGGAGAGAGAGAGAGACTCTTAGGCAAGCTCCATGTCCAGTGTGGAACCTGACTTGGGGCTCAATCTCAAGGCCCTGAGATCATGACCTGAGCCAAAATCAAGAGTCAGACACTTAACTGACTGAGCCACCCAGGCACCCCTAATGCATGGAAGTTTCAAATAATAAGTTAAATAAATCATTTAAGCAATAATTTACATAACTTAATAATTTAAATGAATAGTAATTAAGTAGTAAGAGTTACACTCTTACTAGATTATGAAATCTATCCGTTTTTTTCTTTAGGTAAGGAAAGGTAAGGTTAGTTTTTATCTTTAGGGATTTCATCTCCCACTTCAAAATTGGACAAGTGATCTGTTTTCTTCCAATATGTTCTTCTTTTACATTTACTTTATCACAGGATTTATTATTACTGAAAATAAGACTGTTTTCCTTATGTCCCCTTTATTTTGCATCTTCTTTAGAAATTTCATTAGTTTCCTTGATGAGTATTTTTCTACTCTGGTATGTCAAGCAGTTAGATCATTCCTTTGAAAATAGAAAAATAGTCTGCCAGATTTTCCATAACCTTTGCCTTTTTTTTTTTTTTTTGAAACAGAACATGTGCAGCTAAAATTGAGACCAGGTTTTAGGGTCGTCTGTCTCACTGTTTAGTGATGGCTGGCAAGTGTCCTGTGGCATCACCAAAGAATGTCGCTGGTCTTGGAACAATGTCAAAGAGAGCAAGCTTACTAAGATTATGAAATGGGGCCATGACTTCAACGCTTTTATGTTTGTGTTAAACTGCTGATGAAGTGTTAACATGCTTAATTAGAGGATTGTTTTCATTGTTCTGTAGGGAATGGATTTGAGGGAGGCCGGCATTAATACATGGAGACGCTGGTATTATTTCGGGAAGAGAGGATGGTGGCATGGTCTACATCCTGTTCTCACCCTGCAAACTCCATCCCAAGGAGGTTGAGTCAGGAACTGGGGCTCAACGTGCAGATAACAGAAACTACTCTAGGTGTATTTAAGAAGATCGGGAGTGAATACAGGGAAACGGTATTCACTGAATTGCAGGAGCAGCTGTAGGCTGGGCCTCCAGAAGGTGTCCCAGAACAACTCCCTAGAACTAGCGTGCCCTGGGGGATCGTGTCACAGTGAGGAGGCCAGGGAGTCAGGAGGTCCCTGTCCAACCGCTGGCTCAGGATGACAGCTGAGCCACCTCCAGACTAAGCACTGGCAGATCTGAACAGCAAAGTGGGTGTCCCACGTATCCCTCGCCGCACACGCTTCCTAATTCAAGCCATCCCAAAACTTAGATCTAGGTTGTGCACTGGAAGTTATTTTGGGGTGTGCAGCTGATTGGCAGAACCTAAATCACATCTGAAACCTTAGCTGGAAGGGAGTCCGGAAGTGGTTTGGTTTTAGCCTTCCAGCTCCCACTGTGGGAACACGCACCACACCGGGATGATGAGGGCTTCCCTACCACGTCCATGTAAGTCAGGTTGCCCGGAGTGAAGCTGGAGTGCGGGGGTGGAGGCACGATGTGTTGGAAAGGGCGGATCCTCTGGATTTGGTGGTTGATTTGATGGTGTGCAAAGGATGGGGAGGCAAGCGTAAGGCCAGAAAAAGCCCATTGGACGTTTTAGATTTTTAAGTCTCCTGGTCCTTGCTTAGCAAAATGACCAGTGGTTCTATCTTATCAAGAGTGGTGCGAACAAATTTCAAGAGCAAGGGTGATCTCAAAGCTTCCTCATACTTCTGAAATTCTTTTGGAGCTATTACTGTGTCTGAACATACTCTGTCTTCCCAGTTCGTGTTTGTCAATAGGAGAAGTCGAAGTCCAACAGAGGGATGCCGCCGTGGTGGATTCCCCCAGCCTCACCCTCCCCAGCTTCTGGAATGTGCCCCAGGGCGGTGTTACAGACAGATCCCCAGGCATGAGGAACCTTATCATGGGAAGCCTAGAGTTGGTTTGCTTGTTGACTCAGAGACGTTGTCTGTTCTTGTGCCGCAGTGAGACACTGTGGAGGCACCAGCTGGCAGCCCTGTCCTGGGCCCCCGGCCCCCTCCCCCAGGCTGAAAATAGCAGTGCTTACGGACACTTCGGGCCACGTTTCCTTTCCTCGCTGGCCGTGGGAGCAGTTCTGGCTCTCTCATCTGTTTTTTATCTTTTTCCACTCCAGCATTGTTAATTGATAGAAGTTGTGTGTCGAGGTGACCACGGGATGTCTCATTAGGTAGCAAGTAAACTGAGTTGTGGCTGCCCGAGGTCGGGTATGGTCATTGCTCATGTGAGCCACAGTATCAGAGTTTCCCTCCATCTCCCTGAATGCTTTTATTAAAATCTCTTTTGTCTCCTGGCCATCTAATCTAAGCATAATGTGCTCTTTTGCATCACTTAACCTCAAATAAACTCATCAGTGGAAGTCTGGGTGGAGACCCGAGCAAGTGATTCTCTGACCCCGAGCCAGCAGCGGGTTACCTCCTCCTCAGCAGCAACCAGGGGATCAGGTCCCTCTCCTGCCAAGAATGTGTCAGGCTGGGTGCAGGACCGCGTGACATGATTGGGATATTAATGATTCCAGGTGTTGGTGTTGTAAGCACCTCTTCTTCAGATTAGCCAGGCATGCTTAGAGATGGAGCTCTTATTCTTGGAACTGATGACTTTGTGGGCGGGGTCCTGTGCTGGGCAGAGAGGAGAGAAAGCGATCCAGAAACGGCTTCAGAATATATACACCTAGCAGGGGAACCAGCGTAGACACACGCAGTCAGTTATGATGCTCTAACTCCCATGAGAAAGCAAGACCTGCATTTCTGAAGCTGGGTTGCACCTTGAAAGGTTTTGTTGGTTTTTTTTTTTATTAAAACTATATTTACTCCTAGAAACGATATATAGGTGAATGTTGGTTTGCCCACTGACAATCTGGTCTGACAATCCTGCCTTCGAAGTACAAAATAACAGGACTGTTGTGCATGTTTCCTGCAGCGTTTGGCTGCATCCTGCTCATGGTGAGTGGGTTGAACCCCAGCCCAGGACTGCAACGCTCATTCATCGTCTTCAGAATGACAGGGAAATGGCAGGACAGGGCTGGCCACTGGTTCTCAGACTTGAGCGGGCGTCAGAATCACCTGGAAGGCTTGCAGACTGCATTCCTGTGCTTCACTCTGGGAGTTCTCACTCAGCGGGTCTGGAGTGGGGCCCAAGAATTTGTAATTCCAGCACCTTCCCGGGTGATGCCGGGGCTGCTCACTGCTGGAGCACATTTTGAGGACCACTGGAGTAGACACAGGAGAAGGTTCACCCTCTGAAGAACTCCTGTATCTGAATTATGATTCTGTGCAACCAGCAGCGCCCCGCTCCCCAAACACATGAGTAAATCTTGACGAGAACCACGCCCAAACCATCCACTGTTGACAAGGCCCCGTGCGGTCTGTGCCTCCCTTTCTTCCTGAGCCTGGCATTGGACATCACTCTGGAAGCAGATGGGTAGAGGAGTTAAGTTACTCTCCCCAGGTCTCTGGAATCTGGAAAGTCAAACATGCCTTGGGGGCATCAGTGAGCAAATGTGTGTTCCAAGGAGTCCAGGGAACAGTGTGACAGGCGGCTGCCTTCCGGCTTTGTCCAGGCCAGGTGCTTCCCTGTACCGTGGCCGGTGCAGAAGCGTGGCTTTTCCCAAAGCCTGCTGAAGTCAAGACCCACAGCTAAGGTCTCCCAGGTGGGGAGGGGAGGGGAGGGTGCAGGTGCCGTCCGGCTTACCAGAAGTTTGGAAATGGAGGGCAGGACCAGAGCTTACAATGCCCTGTAAGGATCCCCTCATTATACTTGGGTCTCAAGATGGACAGACAAGGGGGCAGGGGGGTGTATTGAGTAAGACAAAGCTAAGATCAGGTTTCACCCCAACAAATCCTGCTTTTGCTTCCAGAACTTCTGACATTTCCACCTCCCCTACCTCGTGGTGCATCTCTCCATCTCCACTGACCTGACGTTCTTTAGCAACTTCTTTGTACCTGAAGGAGGGCATCCGATGGGGTGATGTGGGGTGGGGGGCTGCAGTCTTCATGGTGTCACCAGCCGGGACCCTGCCGGTTTGCTCCCGAAGCCCGGATGTGAGCTGTTTTTGGATTTGAGCTCCATGTCCTCATAGGTCTTCCACTTGGATGCATATCACTTCCAGGGAACAAACGTGGCTCTTCTGCTTCTGCAAAAGGACGACACAAACTTAGAGACTTGTTGTATTTTTTTATTAGATAATAAAACAATTGTTAAAAGAGTCTAAATGTTGTATTCACAAATCGATTGGCTTTCCCTCCAGGTGGAGCGTAGCTTTAGAAGGGAGTCAGGGGAAACCTAAGGGACATTTACAAGAGAAAAAGAAAAAAGAATGCTTTGTTAGTTGATACTTCAACATTAATTGTTAACTGTTTTTAAGACTACTTACAAAGTGTGGGGGGAGGGCTTGGGCATGGAAACACAGAAGTTGCTTTTAATTGCCTCGTGTCACGATCCCCTGTGCAGCAAGTTGGCAGGGTCTTCCCTCCTCCAGGCGAGCGACAGCTCTGTGGGTGAGAACGGGTGCTGGCCATGAGGACAGCCCGGCCTCCTCCGTCACGGTCCCTGTGGTAGCTGGGGCAGAAGAACACACGCCCCCACGTTTCCTGGGGTGCTCCTTGCAGACGTTTGTAATCTGTCCCGGACTAAAATGTTACACAGCCTTTTGTGGGCAAATTCTATTTCTCCTTGTTGGCTTTTCAGACCCACTGAAGGAAGGTCTTCATGGTGTGTGTGACTTGGTGCTATGAATGGGGTCCTGATCCTTACCGTAGTGATTGTATTACCCTTATGATGAACTACAACTGGCCTCTGTATGTGTTTCTCTCTGACTTATTTTCTATTTGCCCCTCTCTAGTGGGATCTTGTGTGTGATAATTCCTGGAAGGTCCATATCGCTAAGTTCTCCTTACTGGTTGGATTAATCTTTGGCTACCTAATAACTGGATGCATTGCTGACTGGTGAGTACCAACGTGCCCGCTGCACGAACCTTTGGAAGCCACAGCAAGCCTTTGCTGGCTAAAGAAGAGTGGTCTGTGTTAGATCACTGTTAGCGAGTCTTTTCTCTGCCCTGGTGTGGGTGTTGGCCCAGAGGGCCGAAGCCGTCACCTGGAGAATTCAGAACTAAGAGGACTGGCCGGTGCATATAACCGGCCCTTTGGAAAGGAGAATTTAAATTTATTGCAATTCTCCAGCTGCTAGAATCTAGCAACACCTGCATGCGACCCACAGCCCCATCTGCTCCTGATGTTTTTTGTTTGGTTGGGAAGAGCTTGAGGGCAGAGGTTCAAGGCTCTGTGGGCTGGGCTCTGAGGAGGTAGATCTACAAGATGCATCAAAAGATGGGGAGAGGAGAAGCTAGAGACTACCCACATGCACTGAATGGGTAGGGCTGTGCCGATGGGCACCTCAAAACACACACAGATTTCAGAGAGGCACAGTCCTATAGTTGGCTTGGCCAGGAGACGCCTCTGCAGGGCCCGTGGGTAGCTGGACCTTGGAAAGTGAACAGCATTTGGGTAACGGATGGGCACCGCAAGCAGAGAGAGGGTGGTGGCCAGAGGTGAGAATGAATATGCTTTACTTGGGTAGGTAAGGAGTTCTCAGTGCCTGGAGCAAAGTGTGTGGTTGCTGATAAAGTGATAAGGTTAGGAAGATGGAGAGGGGTAGTGAAGAGAATCATAGTTAACAGTAATGATGATGATAGCACAATATTAGCAGCTACCACTTACTGATTGATTATTGTTGCCAGGCACCGTGCTAAACATTTCCACACATTAAAATATCCCATCCTCACAGCACCCCTGGTCGGTAGGTACTATTCAGTATCTGTTTACGGCGGAAAAACAGAAGTACAGAAGTCTACGTAAAATCCCCAAGTTCACTCAGCCTTTAAATTGGAGAGCCCAGATTTGAACCGAAGCCCAGTGGCTCCAGAGCCCGCCTCTTCACGAGTGCGTGACAGCCCCGTGTGTTCACGAGGGCCGCAGGGAGCACCCACCTGAGCAGGGAGGCAAGCTCCCGATGTTGACGGGGGTTTCCAGTAACAGGGCTGCTCAGGGAGAAAGGTGTGGGGTAGCCGTCCCCCCTCTCCCACCTTGACGTTCTTTGATCTTTAAAGGAACTTTTTGCGAATAAGGACATCTTGGACCCAATGACGTCATAAGGGCCAAGAGTGATGTGGAGCAGACTCCTTACATCTGTGGCTTTGCTCTGCGTTGCCCCCGGTTCCCTGGTTAGTTGACAAAGCGGGTTGAGGCACTCCAGCAAGAGCCTGGAGGGAGGCCATGGGGCCAAAAGGGGTTCTGAAACCACTCTCAAGTTCTGGAAATTTCTTTCTAAAAGCAAGCATCTATTTGGGAGTTGCTTTGCTTTCACAAGTAAGTGATTTCCTGTGTGTTCAGAATTTGCTTAATCATCATTTGTAAATGCTTCTTAAGGACACATTCCCTGGGAGCAGTAACAAAAGCTGCCGTGACCTCTGAAAACCTATTCCAAGGACCCCTGGAGGGTTTTTTTGGGTTTTTTTTTTTTTTTTTTTTTGGCAGGGGACCAGGGGGTGAAGTGGGGAAGTGGGGGGAGTGTAGGGTATTTTTTAACCCAGTCCTTGAGTTTATAGGTTTTCAGAGCAAACTCTACTAATCTGAAACATACTCTAATCCCAATATTTTAACCACGAGGACTTTTGTTTCCCAGTATTCTGCACTGAAATAGGTTAGAATGATATACTAATAGAATCCATGTCTTTCTAAAAAATACAGACTTGACCGAGGTTTGGGTGTCCTTATTTAGTGGTATCATCGGGAAAGTTAATATGGACTTCTATGAATAGATCAGTCTATAATGGCTTAAATTGTTTAGAAGGTTTTTTTTTTTTTTTTTGGTGATTTCTTACTTTTTTTTAAATTTAATTTTTTTTTTTTTTTTTTTTTTTTTTTGGTGGGCAGCAAAGCAAGGTTTATTGAGCGACAGCTAAGTGATAGTACAAAGCTCCCGAGGAGGGGAGGGACCCCAGGGGGTTGCCCGTGATTTCTTACTCCTTGCACGTGTCTGCTGTTTGGCACCCCGGCTCACACACCAGGCCTGGGGACAAAAGGCAGAGAGGAGTTTGGTAGTCTTCCTTGTAAGTAACCCGAGCCTGATGATGTTGCCAAGGCACACCTCTGCAGTCACTTTTGCTCGTGGTGAGCTGGCAGGGGGTGCCCGGAGAGGCAGGGCCGGCCGCTCTGTGCCTGTGGTTTTTGAACATCTTGAGTGGACTTCAGTTCCAGTTTGAAAGTTTGGTGTTTTCCACCCTTTATTTATTCATTTATTTTTGGCCGTTTACTCCCTGATCGAGCCATGCCCAAAGGGAAATAAGCACATTTAGAAGGAACTCCAGACTTCACAGCTGTCAGCACCCATTTCATGGCCTCATGGGGAAGTTGGTCAGGTCATCGGTTAAGGTTGATGTCTAAGACTGATGTCAGCACATGTTGAAACTTCAGTAAGACCCTTTTTTATTTTACTTAATTTTTTAAAATGAATCTCTACACCCAACGTGGGGCTCAGACTCACGACCCTGAGATCGACAGTCACATGCTCTACCGGCTGAGCCAGCCAGGGGCCCCAGGACACTTTTTTCCTTAAAAGGTTACCGTGTTCCACCCAATCTTGTTTGGGGATCTACAGTATGTACTATCCTATAACGTGTTAGCTTAGACGTTTACGAGGGAGCAGCCCCGTCCGTGCTCTTGCTAGATGAGCTCCCTTCCCTCTATTATTGGTTCTGTTGCTGGACATTGTACTCTTCTCCCTTCAGGAGCCCTCTGCACCCTCTCCAGCTGGCCCTGGGCCCTGGCCTTTCGAGGCTGCACCAGAGGACCCCTTGCCCTCTAGCTCCAGGCTGAGGCTGGCCATGGGGAGGGAACACCAACTGGAGGTCTAAGAGAGAGAGATGAGAGTAAGGGGGGACGTTTCTGTCCCCAGCTGGGTCTCTGAAGGGCTGCCAGGGGCTGGCTGCCTTCCGTTCCGGGCCCCTCCACACCGCGCCTCTCTCTCTCTGGGTTCCAGGACCATCCTTCCCCCTTCCATTGCCAACCCCAAGGTTTCTCTCACAGCTTGCCCAGCCTTTTGCAAATAATCCCTTTACTAAAATCTTTCCAAATCACTCTTTTTGAGTGGGGCATCAGACCCTGTGTTATTTCCCTATGACTACTGTGATGAATCACCACACACTTGGTGGCTTAAATTAATTAACTTACAGTTCTGTAGTTCTCACGAGGCTAAAATCAAGGTGCAGGCAGGGTTGTATTTCCTCGCTTTTTCCAGCTTCCAGCGACTGCCCACATTCCTTGGCTCATGGCCCCTTTCCTAGCCTCAAAGCCAGCAGTGACAGTCGGGTCTGCTCATGCCGCCATCTCTCCTCCCTGCAGCCTGAAGAGGCTCTCCATGTGCTTAGATTGGATCCACCTGAATCATCACCTGGTCTCAAGGTCTTTAACCGTAATTGCATCTGCAGAGCCCCTTTCTTCCATGAAAGGTAACATATTCACAGGTTCTGAGGAGGAGGACGTGGACAACCTTGAGAACCACTGTCTCTGCCCACTTAAGATGCCACCTCTGCATTAACAGATTTTGGAGTGTGGTTTTGTATGTCATCTCTGAGGGGATTCTGCTCTGGGGGAAGCCAGCTCACACTAAAACTCCAATGATCATAACATTTGTTAACTAAATCTTACTAAATCACCTGCACATATCCATACCTGACAGCAACCCCATTCGGTCGGCATTAACTGGCCCTTCCAGAGAAAACTCAAGGCTCGTTTGAACAACTTTAGTCTTTCCCAAGATCTTGCAGTGTGTAAGTGGCAAGCCTATATTCAAGACCGGGGTGTCTGCTTCTAAAGACCATGTTTGCGCCACAGTTCCTAAAAATAATTTTTACTTACTGATGTTAGCAACCATTTGGGAGGGAGAGATTTAGATTTAGATTTCTACAAGCTAAAAAAAAAAAAATGAAGGATCTTTTCTAAAGTATCGGAACAGGGCAAACCCGGTTTGGTGGGCATCCAGGCTGTAGACGTGTAGGAAGGAATCACATGAGCTAAACCTTTATTTGCTCTGTGGCAGGCATTGTGCCTACATCCATCACCTCTCTTAATGATCTCAATAATGCTGTGAAGTCAGACAGTTATCCCCATTTTACAGACAAGGAAGGGGGAAATAACAATGGAGAAGTTAGATATCATCTTTGTTTTCAGGAGACCAGCTAAGCCATATTATAAATTTATTTAAGTGAATTGGGTTTGGATAAAACTACCTATAGAGTACGTGACAAGGGCTTCATGACCCCAGCACCAGTCAAGGGACGTAATGCTTAAAAGCTCTGACAAGAGTTGACTCACATTGGCATTGAGTTCATCTCACTAAACCCATGTGACTAATGGGGATGGTTAGAAGCCTAAGAAATAATGAATGAAACTGTGATCTGTAGTTCCCTCCCTCAAATTTTCTCGAAATTACATCCATTTCTTTCACAGGACAAGGACATGCGTTACTAAGTATTGCTTTTTTCTTAACGGCTTTATTGAGAGATAATTTACATACCATAAAGCTTACCCATTTTAAGTGAGTAATTCAGTGAGTTTTAGTATGTAGACAGAGTTATAGAACCATCACCACACTCTAAGTTTAAAACATTTCCATCACCTTGAACGGAAATCTTGTGTTCACTTGCACTCATTCCCCATTCTTATCCCGAGCCCTAGGCCACAAATCTCCTTTCTGTTTTCATTTGTCACAAGACCGTCACAAGGTTGTCTAGACGAGTTTCAGCCAATTCAGCTACTCTTTAGGTGTTTGGGGTACCAGGTGTAGATTTTTTTTTTTCCCCCTTTGGCAGATAGTCCACTACTCCAGTTTTTCTGTGAGCTATCCTTCCAGTTCAAGCTGGGATTTATTATATTAATTTGTGTGGTGGAGAGTTTGGGTTTGTTTGTTTGTTTTTTTCCCCTAGTGAGTCGATGAAGGGAAAGATGGAAAGATACTTCCGGAAGGATGGAGAACTAGGGACTTCCTGTTCCCGGGGACCACCCCCTCTGCCCTGCCAGCCACGCCTAGAAGCACATCGCCCCCTAGTGGTCACCGATCTCGCACAGGCCCGCTCTGTAACCCGCCAACCTAGCGTGTGCGCACAACCCTTTGCAGAAACACAGTAGGCAGGTTCTTTCCAAGCCCCTTGCTGCCTGGTGGGCTTCACTTCCAGGTCCACGCTCCTTAGTTAAAGTTCAAACTCTCTTAGTTTAGTCTGTGATACCTTAAAAAGTATTTCCCATCCTGTAGCTGAAACAGATCAGCCCCTGTCAGGTCCTGGACTCTGATAGGCTGCATGGGAGGTCAGGTAGGACTAGTTAACAGCCCAGAGAAAGGAAACGAAGTGACTTGGCTCAGTGTTTGTGTTGACTGTGGAGCCCATTCCAAAGGTCAGCAATTTCTCAAGACATTTTATGCTGGGTGTGTCAAGGTTTGTGTTTGGGGAGTTATTATTGATTTTGTTACTCTTGCCTTGAACCATCCCCCTCTACCCTCAGAAACAGACTTGCCAACAGGAACTGGGTACCTGTCTCAGTTCTACTCAGTAGCTGTTTTGACCTCCGCCCCCTTATGTACAAAGCAAGGGTTTGGGCCGAATTTCCCCAGAGGGCCTTTCTACCCTAGATTTACCAAGTTGGGTCTGGGCACCACAGAGCCTTTTAATGTAGTACTCATCCCACATCTGTGGAGCGCCAGCTGGATACTGGGGGTCAGGATCTAGCATTGCAACCCTGTTTAACGATGCTTCCTAATTTTTTTCCCCTCTCCACATGCAGGGTCGGCCGGCGGCCTGTGCTGTTGTTTTCCATCATCTTCATTCTGATCTTTGGACTAACCGTGGCGCTGTCAGTGAATGTGACAATGTTCAGCACCCTCAGGTTCTTTGAAGGATTCTGCCTGGCTGGAATAATTCTTACCTTGTATGCATTACGTAAGTAGGAGCCTTCACAACTGTCTTGAAGAAATTAGTTGGCAGTTTTGCTGCTGCCCGTGAGGGTATGGGAAGGGTGCTTGCTTGCTGGCGGTTTGGGATGGCAGTCTTTTGGAAGCACAAACTTCAGTGGCCTCGACTGTTCCCGAAAAAGTTGTCTCGGGCAGTGTCATCCAATACTCTGTCCTGATTTCCAGCTCAGGCTCAGGGCTCATTGAAGGACATGGAGGGTTTACATAATTGCTTGGAGAAATGGAGGTCTGGCCACGGCTGATATGGATGGGCTTTTGCTTTCCTCCAGAATTTTCTGGGTTGACATTCTGCGCACTTCCAAATCCAGTGCATAATCGGATATTCCTGTACTTGGTTCCAGAAGAACATACCAAGTACCGCTATTGTTTGGTCTGGGCTCAGTGTTCTCATTGGCACTTTAAGAGTTTTTCTCATTTTTTTTCCTCTACGGTTGTATAGAGTCCAAAATTCCCACACTCTCCTGTGTCCACATGTGGCCTGATGTGGTCTGGATGTGAACCCTCAGTACTGGAAGCGGAAATCTCAGCATTTGTTAGCATTTGCTCTTTTTAGGGTGAAAAAAAATTTCCTCCATTGATCTAACATGTTTGTTGACTATACTAATTCCCTTGTCAGGCATGCTTATATCTCACTTCTTTGTAGTTGGTGTTTACTAAAACAGCCACAAACTCACAGGGAGGACGAAGGTTGTAGGCCTTGATGTTTTACTTATTTTCTGGTTTTATACTTTTTAATTACCTTGTGGAAAGATGTTAGGAATAACGTAAAATGATTTATAATATATCTTGCCTGCTTCTTGCCTTCTGACAACATGGGTAGGAATCACATGTAGACAATGCCCAGTAGTTCTGATTCTCTTAGATTTGCCTATTAAAGACTCAGTAACACTTTTCGGGTAACCTGAATTTTTGTTCCTGATTGTAGAGAGTAGAAGTAGAATCAATTTGTAACATAGTTTTATTAGTCACAAAGGAGGAATGAGCATAGAGAAAGGTGTGACAGATGTGTTCTTCCAAATCTACAGTTGGCGGTTCTGTCTTCCTCTTCCAACACTGAACTGAATTGTACTTTCTTGGAAATCACCGTTTCCAGTTTATTTGCATTTATTTTGGAATCCTTGCTTCCGGCAGGAAGGGGTTCTTTAGGAATGTGTTCAAGATCAGTGGGTCTGGGTGATGGCTGTTTGGAGGTTTTGTTTCTTGGAACAAACAACATGGGCATGGGGCTTGAACGTTCCCAGACAGAATGCAGTGCCCTTGTTTGGCCTCGGCCCCCGCCCTGTGGTCCGTGCATGCGGTCCACGCGTGCACAGGAGGAGGCTCCACCCTCTTTTCTGGAGGAGAAACCTGGCCGTGCTCTCAGACCCTCGCCTGCGCCACGCATGTGCTGGCGTGGTGGGTTTTCTCAGGCAGCCGTCCTTGCGAGGCTCCTGGCTCCCCCAGGACGACGTCAGGCCAGTGCATCCTCATGGATACCATTACTGGAGACGGCTCTGCGCGTCGACAGAATAGAATAGCTCCGCTCAGGAATGGGGCAGGGAGCGTTGCCTCCGCGTCCCAGCCCCAGCGCTTCTCAGACTCAGAGGTGGAATGTTGATGGAAAACCGCCTTGAAGCAAAGATGGGTACCAGTTTTATCTTGCATGCCAACCGCTAATGGTTGGCCGAGGCTGCCAGAGAACGCAGAGAACACTTCGGAGAACACTTCGGGGCTCCCTGGGGGAGAGCAACCGGAGCCCTTGGCCTCGTCTGCCTGCGATAAGGAAGGAGGGGGGAGGGCTACGCGTAGCTGGCACTTGCCATCTCTACAACTCTCCCTGAATTAAGCCAGAGCAGGGGAGAATTTCTCCTGACCTGCCTGGTCGCAGCCTCACATGGGACTGTTTCACTGATGTGGGTTGTGACATCATGCCATCGGCCCTGAAACCCATTGCTGTGTGTACTGTGAAAAATGAAGCTAAGGATGTGTTTTCACGAGATTGCATAGTGAGCGCTTTATACTAGAATGTTCTTTGTCAAAGGGTGTGCTTATCCCAGGAAACTGCTTTGCTTTGATCTTGTATGCACAGAATCACGTAACCTGGTCGTCTGCAAACTTTTTTCTGTAAAGGGCCAGATAGTAGACACTTCAGGTTTTGCAGGTCTCTGTAACAGCTGCTTGACTGCCACCATATGGCGAAAAGCAACCATAAATGATACCTAAATGAATAGGTGTAGCTGTGTTCCAATAAAACTTTACTTAACCCAAACAGAATGTAGGCCAGGTTTGACCAGTGAACCATAATGTTCAGCCACCGATGTAAGTGAGTCCCTGTCTTTCCACTGGCTTCTAAGAAGCTCAAAAGCTAAGAATCTAATCCAGCCATGTGTGTGATGAGCCTGACAAGCTGAACTTTAAATTCTGGCCTCTCTCCTAAATTCATCTAAACTTTCCTCCCTTCATTTCTCCTTTGTCCCATTTTCCTATTTCCATAATATAAGTGCTACTTTATTGCATATATTTGTGCCAGGAGCCTTACATTTTTTTTCTGAAATGAAGCAGGGCATAAATAAATAATTATGTTTTCTTAACTTGGGATTACAAGTCAACCATCCTGACAAATATCATGGCAATGAAAATTTCCAAGTATCAACCAGCCGCCCACTGTTTGAGTTAATATAGCATCTGATAGAGCAAAGTTAGAATAAAGCAAAAGGATATCAGTGAGTACTTGGAGTTCATTGAGGGAATATTGAAACAATAAATTAGGGGGAGGTTGGTGATGGCAGAGGAGCTAAGATGGGCAAGGGGAATCAAAAATGAAAATGAAGTTGTGATGGGCTTTGGGGGAGGATATGGGATGTGCTGGGCCGGGATAGCCCATCTCTGGCAATTTTAGGCCAAGATAGAGGCTGGTGATGAGAAGTTAAGAGGCAGGCTCCCGGTCAACAGGGCAGGCTGCGTCTGAATTTCCAAATTAGTGTGCTTGCTAGCGTTTTATACACACGTAGTACATGCTTGGGAACTTGTTTTGCTTAAAGGATAGTATTGATAACCCCGGCCACAGGGTCAAAGTATTTATTGACTCTAAAGAAAAGTTTTTAAATTGGGGGCATTGATTATTTGGAAAATACATTTTTTTAAAAGATTTTATTTATTTATTTGAGAGAGAGAATGAGATAGAGAGAGAGCATGAGAGGGGTGAGGGTCAGAGGGAGAAGCAGACTCCCCGCCAAGCAGGGAGCCCGATGCGGGACTCGATCCAGGGACTCCAGGATCATGACCTGAGCCGAAGGCAGTCGCTTAACCAACTGAGCCACCCAGGCGCCCCGGAAAATACATTTTTAATGGTCCTGACATTTTCTCCCCCTTCAACCATACGGGTTTTTGTTGTTGTTGTTGTTTTTTAATCTCACTTAATGCATCTGCTGGAAAGCTTGTACTTTCTCAGAAGAGAACTGGGTATGATTCTTTTTTTAGTCCTGCAGGTGCTTGGCAATGGAAGTAGGGGAAGTCATGATTTGTGCAGATTTTGTTTCTTGTGTAGCTTGCCGTGAGGGTGGACTCTTCGTTTTGTGAAATGCTGCTGACTTGTGAAAGTTTTCAGCTTTATGTGCAAGGCTGCCAGAGGGCTTTTTTTTTTGTTTTTTTTTTCCTGCTTTGGAATTTTTCTAAGGTGCATTCCAGATAAATACTTTAAACTTCCAAGTCATCAAAGGGAGCCATGGTGGTATAATTAGGACATAAAATAGAGATTGCTGGCATCTTCCCATGAGTCTTCATATGGAAGCGGAGTGCACGCTGGCCCGAACGAGAGAGAACCAGCTAAGGTGGATGGCTTCGTGTCTGCCTGGGAGGCCACTGGGAGACACTGAAATAATTAAACACCTTCAGGCTAAATCAGTGGCTTCATTGTGTGCCTTTACCTCGGGCCGGGGGGACGGGGGAGGAGAAGAAAAAAAGGTGGGGGAGAAAAGGTTGACTCTGCTGGGCAAGAGGCAGGGAACCACTGATGGAGAAAAGAATCAGTGGATCACATCTCCTTATTTGTTTATGAAAAGAAGTCTTATCAAAGACTAAAGAAATAGTCGCTGTGCCTTACAGGCTGACGTGATGTGTTGTGGTATGAACTCTTCTCCAGCAAGGACTCCTAACATCATAGACATGGAAACATAGTATCGTTTCAGATGTATCTTTCTTCAAAAGAAGCCTATGAGAGATTATTGCTTCTTAAATTAATTTGGTGTTAGATGTATTAAGTCTATGGGAGAGATATTTTTTTTAATGTAAATAGTTTTTCTAGTTTCTCCCTTCATTTGATCTCTGTCTTCCCCCTTCCCATCATTGACAACCTCCCCCCACCAAAACCCCCATTTGAAATAATGAACACTACTTTTTGCTGGCAAAGACCATATCTTAGTTACTTTTGGTGGTTGAACATCACTTCTTTTTTCTGTTTTTGGACCCGACAACAGTGAACAATTTCCTTGAAAACTTCTCTCCAAGCTTCACGTTCTCATTAAGATAACCCTCCTTCAACCCAGTCAGCCTAAATAACTGGACAAATTTTACACATAATCAAGCAGTGACCAGAAATATCACAGGTGACTAAGTTCCTGAGTATTTCGCAAAAGGAGAAGCGACGTCTAATTGGTAACTAGACTCGGAAAAGTCTTGAGTTTGCTCTGGGCGGGGTGATGTTCTCCCTCTCGCATGGTACTGATGGGTTTAGCCTCTCGCTGAAGTCGTTGAGTAGCTCCTAATGTGCTGGTGTAGGGTGACTCTTCCTCACTTCTGCATGGATTTCTATAATTTGACGTCTTTCTGAACTATGACTCCCTGGAACATATTTCAGCCAACTGGGCTGTTAAGCATCAAAGTCATGCTGTACATTAAAAAAAGAAAAAAAAAAAAAAGGATTGAGCCAGAACATGGTGAGTTGCTGAACTGTGGAATGAAGAGACCGGTGATTACCACTATCAGGTAGAAGAGACTTTCCACTGGCTTGTGGCTCACTTCTGCTGGGGAGCAAATATCTGCACTGCGTTTGGGGGAAGGGACAATTTCCCGTGAATGCGTGCTCGGTCACCGTCGCCTGTCTCTCTCCTCTCTCATCTGTCCCTGGCTTCAGATTCCTGGGCCCTCCCCAGAGCAGCACAACAGAGCCAGAAGCCTGTTCTTCTGGTGGTACCAGCTCTACGGACACGGCTTTTTTTCCACCAAGGAAGTGAGTCAGAGTTTACCAAAAGCCTATGACAAACGCTTTTTTTTTTTTTTAAAGCTTCAGAAGAATTTTAGTTTTCTCCAGGTTCAGACTAGAGTAGCTAGGAAATCAGAACAGACTAAGGTTTCTGCACCAGTCTTTTCTTCACTAGAAGCTTTACTCACCCTGCAGGTGGACTGAAAAGCAAAGGAATTAATGTATAAGCAAAAAAAAAAAAAAAGGTAATGAAGTATTTGTCCTCCATCTCTCTGCCTTCCCTCTGTCCCACCTCTGAGGAACCATAGCTCCTGGGATAGCCACGGAGTGTTGAGTCAGTAGAAGCTCCTGGTGAGCGAGCTCCAGTCCCTAGGAGACGGGATGGCAAGGTGGCCACTCAGGGCCATGCTTCTCGTTGACCTGACCCTCCTAGGATGAGTCATCCAGCAGAGAACCAGAAAACGCCACTGACAACTAATTTTTCTCAAACTTCAAGTAAAGATGAATAAACCTCTCTATCCCTACTTACATGTTAGCCGGAGCTTGAGTTTATATTGAGACTTTTCTCTGAAAAAAAAAAATAATAATACAATGTCTGTATGTCTGAAGAGCATGGAAGGAGTTCTCGCCTTACTTGCATGTGAAGATGGAATCCAGGGTTCTTCCTCCGAGCCACCATTGAGACCCATTAAGCAGGTCAGCATGTATATATTGCCTAAATATAAGTAGGCTTCAAAGCACCTATTTCTTTGGATGTTTTAAATTTGCAGGATAGTCCTGTCTCCAGATCAGAGGGAAAAACAGAAATTTTGATATCTGGCATTTTGAAATTGGAATATTTGGATGCCTTTTCCATGCAGTGGAGGATGTTATAAAAGCTGTGTCTGCATCCTTCGGGACTAGGTTTTTCCCAGACTGGAATTTTAGTGGTGCTTCAGTTGAAACAAAGCAGTTCACCACACTAGCAGTGGAAGTAGAAAGATCTGGAAATCAGGAGATCTGAGCGATGGTGTGCGCTCTGCCATGGACCAACTCTGAGTCAGTGACAAACTGCTTTATCTGTAAGCTTCTGTCGCCCCTGGCTCTTAAGTCAGGGCCCAGGCTTTTACACTGCATTCTGTGGAGCTGTGCAGTCCCTTCCTGGACCCATTTGTGGGGAACATGGATGGAAAACAAATACAAAAAAAAAACCCCAGTGGATCCTCTATGACAGCACTGAATACTGCTGTAACAGTCTAACAGTAACAACCAAACCAAATGGAAAACCACTGGTCTCTACCGAGCCTTCTTTTGAATTCTAAGCTGCACTTCAGTGCTGGAGGGGCATGAAGCCAGGCAGATGTGCGTGGCCCTTGGATTGTGTGACTGTCATGCCAGGAAAACTGCTTTGGATGGTTTATGTTTTGGGTTTTGGTGACCTTCTTGGAAACACAAGACTACTTTCTCCTTCACTCATTCGCTTGGCAAATATCCGAGTACTTACTCAGTGCCCAGGGAGCAACTTGAGCCCTTACGGGGCGCTGTCAGGTGCTGAGCGCACAAAGGCAGACACACCGGCCTGCCCTCTGGGACACTCAGAGGTTAGTGGGTAGGGATGCAGGGACAGGCCCTGGATGAAGTGAGAGTGTCAGAAGGAGACCCCTGAACCGTGAGTTTGGTAGGATCAGGGAGAGTGGATGTTTGCTATTTGCAGGGGGTGCTCAGGGGCCAGAGAGCCTAGTACATGCTGGGTACTGTGGTTGGGAAGGAGGCTGGGACTGTGCACAAAGGTCCTCTCCTCCATGACCCTCGGACAGCACCAGGCTCACGAAGAGTCTCAAGCAAGAAAGGCAAACCTTTATGTGCTTTGGGGGATCACTTAGGCTGCAGCAGAGGAGAGCAGACCAAGGAAGAAGGCCAGGCTCAAAGCTGGGAGGCTGTTGCAGGATCCAGGTGAGGAAGGAGAAGATTCTGAAGAAGGCCGTGGGCACAAGGAAGGAGAAATAAGGAGGTGCAGTCCACAGCCTATCTGACTGAAGAATGAGGAGAAGGATGACCAGGGGACGGGTGACCAGCTTGGACAAGTGGATAGATTTCCCTCCCACTGGTGGGGCAAGGGATGCAGCCCAGGCATTCTGATCCAGGTCCTATAGATTTTGAAGCTCCTGGCCACTCCCTTCCTCTGGCAGGTTTGGTGGGGGAGGATGACAGCTTCAGTTCAGATATGATGACTTGGTGGTGCCTAGGGACATCCGAGGGGGTTGATTCCTCAGGTGAGTGGCTCTTCAGACGTTCAGGAGCAAGGTCTGTGTGTCCTGAGCATCCTGGTAGCAGTTAAGGGCTGCAGAATAACTGAGATCACCCAGAGATTGTGTAACATGAGAAATAAATGGGCAGAGGTAGAAGAACCAGTCGGGGGAGATGGGAGGGGATAGCCTGAGTAGTCCGTGGAAAGTGCGAATAGGCTGATGCCCAGGGAGCTAGGGAAGGGGCCAAGCAGGGTGTCAAATGATGCAAGACCAGGATTGAGAAATGTCCATTGGATGAAGCAATGATTGCCCAGTAGGGCAGAGGCAACGAGGGCAAAAGCAACTGTTGTTCAGTTTAGTGATTAACGTAATCTACATGATTTCAAACATAGGTTTTACATGTTTTCCCCACAGGAGTACTGTCTTGTCCTGATGTCAAGTATTTGAGAAAGAAAATAACATTTTTTTTTATTGTGGTTAAATGCATGTAGCATAAAATCTACCATTTCACCATTAAGTGTACATTCAGTGGCTTAAGTACATCCACATTGCTGGGCAAGAAAATCCCTTTTTAACATTGGTAAGTGTTCATTATAATTGGGTGGAAAAAAATTGAATTGGAAGGCAAATCTGTATTGCCTATTTTTCCTTGAAGTCACCTGAAACAGTACATTTTCACAGCTCAGTAGCTGGGCATTCAGAGCCACAGTGAGTTAGAGATGCGGTTTTGTTCTCCCCACGATGTTGTGTGGCTCGCACAGGAGGCAGCATGTGAAGACCGCACCCCCCGTCCTTCCCATGCACATGTACGCACACATGTGTGCGAGCACATATCAGCAGTGGAAAAGCCCCTGGGAGGGATCCCAGCGTGAGACGTGAGCCGTGCCCCACCACTCATCCACTGGGGTTTGGGGCAAGGGGGACTTAACAACTCGATCCATCTTCTCATCTGTAAAGGATTGTGCAGAGAGGATGCATGTGATCACCATCAGAAGCCACGATCCAGAGAAATGGTGGGTGCGTTGCTTGGGCGCCTGCTTCTTGCCACGTGACAGCCACCGTCGTGCCAAAAGCAGGCATCCTATATCGAGATAATCAGCACCTTTCTCTCCCAGTAGGGCCTTCTCAGGTGAGGGCCTCTCTGAGCTCACGACAAGCTTGGAAAACCCAGCTAACGAGGAACTTGGGTCTGGGGCTGGCTACCAGCTTAGGATTCCATAGGAGAATAACTTGGGGGTCAGAGGGGCTAAGAATCTGCTTCATAATCATTTCTCCAGTGGCTGACTTAATAAAGTACTTCTCCTCCAACATGCATTCAGAGCTCCATAGACTGCATTTTAAAAACCCTAACCACTTTGGGAGCTGAAGAGGATAATAAACTAAAGGAAGAATTCTCCTGGACAAATTATACATAGGGACCTTGTCTCTTCTGTGGGACATGAGTACCTGAGTATCCAATACCCCACTATTTGTTGAGAAGAGACGCTAAAGTAGACTACTGGTAGCCATTTTCAAGATTTATCTTACACATATTCAAAAAAGCTCTCCCGGGCGCCTGGGTGGCTCAGTTGGTTAGGCGACTGCCTTCAGCTCAGGTCATGATCCTGAAGTCCCAGGATCGAGTCCCACATTGGGCTCCCCGCTCAGTGGGGAGTCTGCTTCTCCCTCTGACCCTCTCCCCTCTCATGCTCTCTCTCATTCTCTCTCTCTCAAATAAATAAATAAAATCTTTAAAAAAAAAAAAAAAAAAGCTCTCCCTTTCCCTTCCCTAAAAGTATATACATTTTCTCTGTAGTTTTAAATGTTAGCTCAGGAAACTTGCTTGCTGTCCCTTAATGCAGCCATTGACCTGCTGAGGTCCTGTTTTTGCCTTGTTCTACCACGACATTTCCATGCCCCCAAGCAGGTACATTTTAGGGCCCGAGTGAGATCCCGGAGGTCTGCCAGGGGTGGAATGATCTGTCCCCTGCACGAGCGTCCTCCTTGTCTTTGGAAGCTGAAAGGTGCTGGTGTCCTTTCTAACCTGTGCCTTTTGAAAGTATATTTGCCCCCCTCCACGTCGGGATGATGGCCGCTCCCATTTTTGACGTGATTTGTATGTAAACGTATGCTCCGAGGACAGGTGTGAGTCAGGGTATGGAGAGGAGCTTTCCTGAGAAGTGGCACCAGGTATTCTGTTGTTCCTTCCAAATGACTCCTCAGGAGGAAAAGCTCACAGCTGCCACCTTCCAGTTGCTGGTCCATGAATGTGTAAGACCTGGCCAGTATTTGGGGTGGGATGGTGGGCAGCACCTTGTTTTATTTGTCGGTTTTGCCTCCCCCTTTGGAGAAGTGTTCCTTCCACCAGAATGAGACGCCAGAGCCCAGCAGCCAGGCCTTTGGGGACCAGGTGTCTGAGGCTGAGCAGGGATGTCCTGTTAGGCTCGCTCCTGGATTGTGGGGACCCATTCAACTCTTCTCCCTGGAAGCCACCAAAGTCCGTGGCAGGTGGGCCCTCCCTTCCCCTCCTGCTGAGACTCTGGATGTGGTGATTCTCTGTGAAGTTGGACTCCCGGAGCCTCTAGGCATCTTTAAAGCTGTGCACTCTGCCCCGATAGAAACCAGTTTTGGGGAGTTGAGGAGCCAGGGAAGCATTACAGCTGGGCCGGATGCCCCAGAAGGAGACCGCAGGGCCTCTCTGGCGGCCATGTTCGACAGCTCAGAAGCCCCAGTGTGGGGTTCCCCCTGAGCCACCTGCATGGAACAGAGCTGGGAAAATGATGGGTGTCTGATTGAGGGCTGTTGTTCTGCTCTTTTCTGTCCCTTCCTCCTTCCGTGGGGCCTTTGATGATTCCCCTAGAGAAGGGAACTTTGTGTCTTTGTGTCCACCCAGAGTTGGTTCTGCCCGCTCTTCTTTGAAAACTGGAAGGTGCCTGTGTCCCTTCCAACCTGTGCCTTTTGAGAGATTAGGGCTTGGATTTTGCTTTGTGCCAGTTCTGAGAAGGGGCTCAGAACTCTCTCCAAACCTTTGTCAGGGTGGGGGTGAGGGAGGAATTAGGGCCCTCTCGTTCTCATCCAGCCCACCCCCCCTGACCCCTACTCTGTCACAACACTTTTACGCGAGAAAGAGAGAGCTTTCGCTAGTTCTGGTGTGACTTGGAATTTCTGACTCTTTTTCCCTGACATCTGTGCAATTTGTCAAGCTGGCCTATCTGTCTATATGCATAAGGCCCTGGGCTCAGATTGTAGAGGCGACAAGGGGCTCGCTCCTGAGATGGAGCTGCATGTGGGGATACAAACAATTTGCCGTGTTGATAAATATTACTGGCCTCTTTGTGTGTGTGTGTGTGTGTGTGTGTGTGTGTGTGTGTGTGTGTGTGTTGGGGAGGGCATGTGACTGCCCTCCTTTAGTATATGGGAGGTGGTGCTGGGAGGCCACCTGGCCCTTCCTCCCTGGTCATTTGCTCACTGTTTAGCTGGCCTCGGTGCTCAAAGCACGATTTTGTCTGGTATCTCAGATATCACTCCCTCACTCGGATGGATGGGTGGGTGGATGGATGGATGGGTGGATAGATGGATGGATGGGTGGATGGATAAGCAGATAATCTCACTGTTTTCCTTTTAGAAAGAATCATAGGCAATTCTGATGAGCAAGGGCTAGACAGAATAGCTGAGGGGAACCTTGCCTGCTGACCTCCCTTTTCGTGCATTCTAGCACGTGCCTAACGTGTATGGAGCATGGTGTATGAGTAGTGCTTTGATGTTAAGGAATAAAAAGGAGAAGCTGAAGAGGTCATGATGATAATTGTTTGGTAACAAAAATAAGGTATTTATTGAGTGTTTTCTAAGTTCAGGTACTGTGCTAACTTACTCATTCATACACACCCCCACACCTCCATACATATATTTTAAATTTCATACTAACCATATAAAGTAGATCCTGCTAATGGTCCCATTTTATAGATAAGGAAACTGGGACTGCTTGTCCCTGGACCTTATCTACTTCACTAGTGGGGCTTCTAAGCAAGAACTAATACTTACTGGACTTTTACAATGTACATTGATGCTGTGCTGAGTGCAATCTAAATATTTCATCCACCCCACGGTTCTGTGTGTGGGCACCATTACTATCCCCATTTTACACATGGAAACCTGACACGTAAGGGAGGGAACCTGCCCAAGGTCCCACACCAGAGTCAGGGGGGCCGGGAGTGGAAGCCAGGTCTATGTGGCTCCAGTGTCTGGGTTGTTTCGAAAAGCCCTCTTTTTCTTTGTCTTAAAATGTAACGTGTACAACATATCCCATAGGAGTTTGCATTCGTTCTTATGACTTCTAAATAACTATAAGAGCAAAATATTAACAACATCCAACTTGAAAGCCAGCACAATCCAGATTAATAGCGGTACTTTAATGTGATGGACGATGGTCTTCTCGTGAAACAGAATCACCTCCTGCCCTTGTTGGGTTAAATAGCAGAAAGACATAGCTTCAGATTCAATTTCGTATTTAATCTATTTTGGCATTTGGACTTGAAAAACTCCAGCGTACATGATGCCTCTTCGTGTAATTTTGCTAAGATGATGTTGGCAATGCTAAGGCCTCCCAGCACGGCTGTTCCAACTGCCCATCCCACCACTGCTCACGAGCATGCCTCAGTCCCTCACTTTAATGGAGCGCCTCCTGATGGCTCCCCCAACCTGGCTACTTCTCTTGAAGATACAGTTAGATTTGTGGCATTATTAAAACATCAATTAAATAGATACTTAATCCATTTATGCCTGGAATTGAGACTAGAAACCTTCACGTCTGCCTGTTTCCCGGGACTCTTGTGCTAATGAAGTTGGCTTTTACAGAGACAGCAGGTGCAAGACTCACATCCTCTGCCCAACGCCAGGCTCGGCCAAGGTCCTGGGGCCTGTGTTGTCATATGCGTGTGGCCACGCAGTTCTCCTGCCACTGTATGCGGACCACTGTGAAGCCTGCGTTCATGCAACCTGGTGGGGAGACATTTGGCCTTTGTGAGTGTACCTCTAGATGCAGACGTGGGCCTAGAAATCTCAGGTCCACCCTGGGTTACAGGCTACTCATCTACATGAGCCAGGTTCCACTTACGTCAATATAGACTCAGATTTTCGTTGACACTGGAACTAAAATTTTAAAAATTCTTGTAGCCTGCCAAGAACACATCCACAGATGGCCACAGTCCTCCCACCCAACTTCAGAAGTCTGTGTTCTAGAACATGGCCCCACCGGGGGGACCTGCTCTCCCTTGTCCTCTTCCCTCCTGCCCTCCATGCCCACTTCCTCACTGCACTGACCGCTTGGCTAAGTCCTGCTCCCTGCTCCCTGCTCCCCTGTCCCTTTCGTGGTTCAGCTTCCGCTCTGGCTCTCTGGCCTCGCTCTCCAACATGCTGAGGGCGAGGCACCTCCCCAAGCCTGACCTCAGCCCCTCTCACTGAGGAGCCTGGTCAGCCCAGATATGACCCCCCTGCGGTGGGGGCCAGGCAGAGATGCAGTGGAGGAAGGGCTGGGAAGGTTTTCCCGAAGAGCTCAGGCCAAGGGGACAAGAGGTTTGGGCAGTGGAGAGACACCACTGGCTTTTTGTTCTCTGTTTTGGGGAGATGACTCTGGGGGTCCTTCCTTTCTTGTCCCGTGGGCTGCCAGGAAGCAATACTAGTTTGTGCAGTCTAACAAGGCTGACGGAGTAATTTCCCCCTTTGATGTCTACGGCATCCGGGGCCGAAGTTACATGGAGAACTCATCTTCCAAATCTGTAATGAAATGAATGAATGAAATATACCCATAAATGAAATTTACCAAAACCGTTCCTCTTTTTGAAAGTTTTATCACTGAAAAAATGGTCTTCTTTGGACATCGTGCAGCTTCCTCGTGTTCTAGGTGGTTTCTTGAACCTCACGCACATAGAGCCTATGAGCCACGTGTAAGGATTACTGTTAGAACTTTCACGTGAGTTTGGAATCGTCAGGGAGTATCAGGTTACTCTAGGATTACATGAATCTTGTTCTTAGGGTTTAACTGAATGACAGAAGGCACCACCCAGTGAGGCCCAAGCTGAAGTCCCAGGCTATCACGGAGCCCAAATCCCATTTTTCCCTTTGTGATCATATCCAAGAACACAGTGGTGTTCTCTGACCTGTTCCTGGTTGGATCTGATTTTCCATTTCCTTTGTGGGGTCACTGGAGGGTCTTATTTCATGTTCTCTTCAGGGGATAATTGCTCTTTCGCTGTTTTTCTAAGCTCTCCTTTTTGGCATTTTTCCTTTCAGTCTTGTGACAGTGGAAGCGAATATTTGCACAGTTGGCCTTTCCACTCCCTCGTGGCTCTGCTCCAGCATCTGCGGGGAGCGGGGGCCGTCCAGGGGACAGGTGAGGCTGCCTCCAGCACCTGCAAGATCACCTTTGCTTCCTTCTGCCCTTTTAAAAGGGTTCATGATCAACTTGGAATGAAAGAACAAATGAAAACCATAGGACTATTACCTTCTGAAAAGTTACACAGCCCTGGGGTCTCTTCAAATATTGACAATTATGATCAGCAGTTTATAAACCTGAACCAGAAGCATTTGGGCAAAAAAGGAGGAGTAGTAGCTGTTGTGTGTCTCCATTATAAAAGAAAAAAGAAACCCAAATGGGAAAATGCATGCTTCTTTTTTCTGTCCCATTCTCGCTCACACGTAGTCCCATGAGACAAGGCAAATTAATCATAATAAACCATTTCTTTTTTTTAAAGATTGATTTATTTATTTTGGAGGGAGAGAGAGTGAGCAGGGGGAAGGGCAGAAGGAGGGAGAGAGAGACTCCCAAGCAGACTCCGAGCTAAGCACGGAGCCCGCTGCAGGGCTTGATCTCATGACACTGAGATCATGACCTGAGATGAAACCAAGAGTCAGTCACTGAACTGACTGAGCCAGCCAGGGGCCCCTTGAACGATTTCTAAAGAGGTTTGGACCAGAGCTTTCTGAGAGAACTTGCTGTAATGAGGGAAGTGTTCTCTGCACTGGCCAGAGCTCAAACCACTAGTCACGCTGGAAATGTGGCCCGTGGGACTGAGGAACTGAATCTGTAATCTTTGTTCATTTTAGTTAATTAAATTTAAGTCACTCCAGGTGGCTGGTGGTCTACTATATTGCTGGATCTGCTAGAAACATGGCATTAAATCATCTCCATATGATTTATATCATCAAGTTTGACCTCCCTACCAAGTCCTAAACGCCTTTATCCAGCTGCCTCGTGGGTATTCCATAGGCATTTAAATTCCATTGTGGCCAGCATAGCACCTTCACCCTCCCACGTGCTCAAAGCCCCTGCTCCCAGGTCTTCTCCAGTCTCAGTAAGGAGAGCCGCCTCCATGTAGGGGCTCAGGCAAAGATGTGCAAGTCACCTCTTCTTCCCTTGCTCGTGATCAAGTTGTCCCCTCAGCTCTTGCTCCAGATTGTATTCTGAGTCCCTCGATTTCTCTCCACCTCCACAGCAGCCTCCTGAGGCAAAGCCTTTCATCTCTTGCCTGGATAATCACAAGAGCTTCCTGACCGATCTGCCTGCTTCCTGCCCGAACCTCTACAACTCATCCTTCACTTACAACCAGGGTGATATTTGTACAACATGAGTCAGACCTCATACTCGCCTACTTTATTCTGTGTTAGTTAGCAATAGCTTCACTGTGAAAGACTGAAAACCAAAACAACGGGGATTTAAACAACGTAGAAGTTTATTTCTGCTATCAGGGTAATCAGCCCAGGGCTGACTCGGATAGTCTGCTGACACTAGGGTTCCAGACCCTTCGTGTTTGCTAATCCAGCTGTCCTGTCTGTATTCCAGCCAGCAGAGGGGTGGCAAAGAAGGGGAGGGAGCACTTCTTCCCATTAAGGTCACTTCCCAGAACTGGTAGGTGCCACTTTGTACATCCCACTGGCCACAGCTCTGTAACCTGCCCCCCCCCCACCACCACCAGTGGCAAGCGTGGCTGGGAAATGCTGTCTCGTTTTGTACGGACATCTGCCTGCAAGAAGAGGGGGAGAGTGGGGGTCGAGGATGACTAGTGGTCTTTGCTACACCCTCCAACAGCTTTTATCGTGCGATGTAAACTCCTACCATGGTCCAGGAGGTTCTGTGTGGTCTGACCCCTGCTGCTTCCACACTGTATTCCAGCCAAACTGACTTTTGGTTCTTTACATGCTGGTCTCTCACGTGTTCCCTGGGTCATTTGTACGAGCCTTTCGCTCTGCCAGAAATACTCCATCCCTGACCTCTGTGGGCCCGGCCACGTCTTGTCACTACGATTCTGCTCATGTGACTTCTGCCAACCTTTCTCAGACCACCTGTCCACTCAGCACTCAGAAATTCCTTTAAAATCACCTGCCTTGTTTTAAACATCTACCACTCCCTGAAAATATATTTGTTTGTTTGCATTTCCATGCATACCACTCACCCACTCTAGAGTAAACTGCACAAAAGCAGGATCTTATCTTTCTTTTTCTCCACTATGTCCTCTGTACCTGGCACAGAAAGGGTATCTAAATATGAGTTGGTTGAATGAATGAACTCATTAACAGGATGGAAATCTATGTAACAGTAGTACAGAAGAGATGTAGGTGTATGATTGTGAAATAGTAAAGCTGGATTAGTTCAATTCCCGCATGATAAAGGTGAGGATAAAGGACAACTGAAGTTGTCATATAGCTGGTTATAAATTCTAGAGATAATGTGCTGAGATTTCTCAGGACATCCTCATGAACTAGATTGATTTGGACAGGACACCAAAAGAATTGGCTGGATTTAAAAGTGAGCTCAACCGTGTTCCATGACTATTGATTAAGGAACTGGTAGCAGTCAGAATAAAGTCTCAGTGACTTGATGAGGACATTTGTGTGCAAATCATGTTTTAATGAGCCTAAAATTAGGGGCTGGTCAAGAATGAATGATGACATAGGGTCACCATCTTCCCTTTCCCTACCATTTTTAGTTGATTTCCCCTTGGATCATTGCCATTATCTCCATTGTAGCTCTATGAGCGAGGGGACAGAGCTGATCTTGCATCCTCTGTGTGTCGCACGGTGCCTGCCCAGTAGATACCTAATAAGAATTTTGGAGGGATGAGTGATGCATCCCTAAAAAATGGAAAAAAAATCTCATCAGGGGTTTCTGGTAAGTGTGAGAAACTTTTCATCATTACAAAGAGTCAGGGTATTGTTCCTCTATATTCCATCCATGCAGTTCACCAAGTTCACTCAAAGACTGGGACCGATATCAACAGTACGTATTCTGCTTCACTCATACTGGCGTGTGGGGCTTTTAGGCAGGACTCCAGCGTCAGTGTTAGAGTCCTTGGCTCGAACTCTGTCCAGCCAATGGTTTGACCCACAGCCAGCATTAAAATTTAAGCCTGTAGGACCTGAAACTAGTGTTTTGAAAATAAAGAAAGCAGAATTCCACATATTCTATATCCTCCCTCAGGGCCCAGTGATGCATACCAGATTTGGGAATGCCAAGTGTCTCATGGGGGGGTACAGGCCAGCTCCCCAGTTTTTATCCAGCCTTTCATATATAACACAGATTGATGGTGAAATGGAGCCAGGGTAGCTGCCGGGGATACATCTCAGCCAAGGTCATTCCTTAGCGGATATTTAAACCTGCAGATGAGCACGAAGTACACCTCATCACTCTGGCCCCCTGAGAGAAATAGGTTTACTCTGGGCTCTAAGGACATTTCCTCATGGAGAGCCTGAAGACTGAGGTCATTGCAGACATGAATAGACATAGACATTCTGGGCCTGCACATGTAGGTTTTGAATGAGGACTTGACTAGGCTTTGGGCCCAGAGGAAAGAGGCAGTGAGGCGGGTAGAGGGACACAGGAGGTGCCTAGATCTCTCTCCATCTCATGGAGGGGAATCTTTAAAAATCTGATTTGTGTGTTCTATGATTTGAAGCCAATTACTTGAGATGGCTGAGCACATATAAATTTCCCAGGCAATCATGCATTTTTCTTCCAGACCTTTTCTTCTTCAGTGTCACTGGATGTGAGATTTAGTTTAGGCCAAGAGGTTGTCAAGAGAGCCCCATTCCCTTATGCCTGGTTGTGGCTTTCAGCTGGTTGCTGTTCCAAATGAGCTCACAGACAGATAGATGGTGGCAACTGGCCTGGGAATGCCAAGGCCAGAAGAAGTCTGTTCGTCTCATCCCGAACCGGGCCTGTTTTTGTTTTTGTTTTTGTTTTTGTTTTTAAGATTTTATTTATTTATTTGACAGAGAGAGACACAGCGAGAGAGGGAATACAAGCAGGGGGAGTGGAAGAGGGAGAAGCAGGCTTCCCGCGGAGCAGGGAGCCCGATGCGGGGCTCGATCCCAGGACCCCGGGATCATGACCTGAGCCGAAGGCAGACGCTTAACGACTGAGCCACCCAGGCGCCCCTCGGGCCTGTTTTTGAAACACAGAATTATGAGGTCACTTTCATACATTAGCTCACCCTTTGACTAGCTGAGTATTCTTTTGGAGACAAATGACCTCAAGTTTGCAGAGTTAGCAAAAAAGGCCAACAGCGGGGCAAATCTTTGCAACTGGTTTGGGCAAACCAGAACCCAGTTCTTCACTAACAACTGCCCAGCGTGGTGGGTCTCCAGCGGCTGACCATGACTTGCAGTGTTCGCTTTCCTGGGTGTCTTCTGAGGTTTTCACACAAGTTGGGACGACAGCCTTCTCTCCCACCCAGGGCTGATAAGGTGCCTTAGCTCCATCACCCTGCTGAGTTCAGACCTGCATGAGGCTGGAGGGGGAGGTGGCGGCTGGAGAACAGCCTGAAAAGATAAAGATGTGGTGTGGTCAGGGAGCAGCAGAAATGAAAGATGCCGGAGTGCTCCACCCTCCACCCTTCCTCCCTCCTCAGAGAGGCCTTCCTGATGTCCACTCAGAATTCACTAGCTTCTTTCTCTGATCACGCTCTAATTCTTTGCATAAACTTAAAAAAAATTTTAAATTGCGGTTAAAAAAAAACATATAGAATTGACTATCTCAACCATGTCTAAGTGTGGAGCTCAGTTACGTTAAGTACATTCACTTTGTTGTGCAACTGTCAGCACCATCCATTTCCGGCTAAAACTCTGTCCCCATCAAACACGAACACCCCGTTCCCCTCTGCCCCCCACACCTGCAGCCCCTGGCAACCGCCCTTCTGTTCTCCATCTCTGTGAACGTGACGATGCCAGGGACATGCAAAAGTAGACTCATCCAGTGTGTGTCCTCTCGTGGCTGGCTTATTTCACTCAGCCTGATGTCTTCCAGGTTCACCCATGTCGTAGCCTGTGTCCGACTTTCTTCTTTACGCCTGAGTAATACTCCCTTACAGGTACAGACTGCATTTTGTTTGCCTGTTTGTCTGCTGATGGCTCTTGGGCTTGCTTCCCCCCGCCCCCCTGGCTGTTGTGAATCACGCTGCAGTGGACGTGGCTGTGCAAGTAATGCTTTCAGCTCTTTTGGGCGTGTACCCAGAAGTGGGGTTGCTGGATCCTGCCGACACCCTTTCTTCATCTGGGAAACAAAAGGGCTGGCCCTCGAAGCCCGCTCTGGGCTTGGGGACTGTCTCCTACCATGTCCAGCGTGAGCGCTGGGGACCGAGGGCCCTCGGAGCCCCCAGCCCGCAGGGATGGCTGTCTCCAGCGGTGCCTCTCTCCTCTGTGGCACTCAGAACAGGACTCTCAGAAGGACCCTGAGCCTCCCGTGGCTGCTTTGTTTTGAGCCCCTCCCCCAACTTTCTAAAGAAGCCAACTTTTGGAGGAGGAATAGGGAGAAATGAGTTACAAGTGGCCACTTTCAGAGTTCATAGATGTTGGCTTTGTTCATGGTTTCTGTGGAACAAGTGGGTGTTTCTTTTTCCTTCTCTCTTTTCAGCTGGGAGGCCTGCATGTCTCCCTCAGTGACTGCGAGGGCCACCTCCCCCCAGCAGCCCTTCCTGCCTACCTCTCTCCCCTCCCCTCCTGTCCCTTTCTGAACTCTAAGGTGCTTGCTGAGACTTGGTGGCGCCAATGTCATGTTTCTAGCTAATGTTGAGCTGAGTCCTTTAAAAGTCCATCTTGCCAAGGAATCAAAGACCTAGGAAAGGTAATTTTTTAAAAGATTTTTTTATTTATTCATTTGAGAGAGAAAGCGAGAGAGCATGAGCAGGGGGGGAGGGTTGGAGAGGGAGAAGCAGACCCCCTGCTCTGCGTGGAGCCCGACGTGGGACACAATCCCAGGACCCTGAGATCACGACCTGAGCCTAAGGCAGATATTTAACCGACTGAGCCACCCAGGCGCCCCTAGGAAAGGTACTTTTAAAAACATAGTATTGCTATCTCTTCTCTGTGTCCTGCAGGGACGGATGTTTCACAGGGAGTTTGCTCGCCGGGTCAGATGGGGCACGATGCGTTTATTTTGGCGGCACGCTGCTTGACCTCAGAGCGGGGTCACTTGCTACAGTATTTTGGCAGCCTAATGGATTGTTCTGTGGATGCTGTTTAAAGAAGATGAAGTGAAAAAAATTAGGTGACCATATTTGCCCTCACAACATCCCCCCTCTAATGCATCTCCCAGTCCTGGCAACCAAGTGTTCTCTGAGACGTGTTTTGCCCTGAGGACAGGGGTTTTTAAAGTTTTCCATGTGGCCGGTAGCGGGCGCTCGTGTGGGCTACCATGTGGGCTACCACGTGGGCTACCAGGTGGTCGGGGATGCCCTGACTCGGCCAAGGGCTTGCTGTGACCTTGGGGGACTTCCCCAAGGAATCCACAGACTTTTAAGGGAACCAAGTCTAGTCTGTAATAAACTCAGCCATTGTGTGGCCCAATTAAGGCATCTGTGTTTAGAAACTTTTTGTTTTATTGTGATAAAATATACACAATGTAAAATTTCCCACTGTAGCCATTTGTAAGTGCACAACTCACTGACATTAAGTCACTCACCCCGGGGCACCTGGGTGGCTCAGGCGTTAAGTGTCTGCCTTTGGCTCAGGTCATGATCCCAGGGTCCTGGGATCGAGCCCCGCATCGGGCTCCCTGCTCTGCGGGAAGCCTGCTTTTCCCTCTCCCCCTGCTTGGGTTCCCTCTCTTGCTGTGTCTCTCTCTGTCAAATAAATAAATAAAATCTTTAAAAAAAAAAAAAAAAGTCACTCACCCCATTGTGCACCATCTCCACCATCCCTCTTGCAACTTTTTCATCTCGCACTGATATTCTATACCCATCAACCACTGACTCCCCCTAGACCCTGGCAAGCACCCTCTACTTTCTGTCTCCGTGAGTCTGACTCCTCTAGGTTCCCCATGTCCATGGAATCATCCAGCAGTTGTCCTTTTGTGACTGGCTTATATCGCTTGGCACAATGTCTTCATGGTTTGGCCACGTTGTAGCCTGTGTCTGAAGTTCCTTGTTAAGGCTGAATAATGCTCTGTTGTATGCGCACACCACATTTTGTGTATCCATTTCTCTGGGACGGACACTGACATCTCCACTACCTTTCAGCTGTTTGGACTACTGCTGTTCTGAGCATGGCTGTCCGAGTGTGGGTTGGAGGCCCTGCTTTCACTTCTTTTAGATCCGTACTCTGAAACAGAGTTGCTCAGTCATAGAGTCTGGAGAACTCTTAAAGTCACGCTATTCTTTGGAGAAGATCTTTGGGGAATCTGGCCTAACTCACTGTCAGCATTAATAAGTAAAAGATTAGGTTGACATTGTTTCAAACAGAAGTAACAGGAGGCAACAAAACATGGTCATGATTGCATAATTAAGGTCCAAGCTCGAACTAGGCGGTGTGATGACGAAACCAGAAGACAGGGCTGGTCTTCTGTTTTGTTTTCTTGGTAGCATCATATATACCCATGATTGTTCTTGCCACTAGAGAAGTGTGGTTTTTAACTGATTTTCCTGTTGCTCTGATTTAAAAGTACTTGTAGCACTTTTAGTCTTCACTTGCCTATACTTTTAAAGAATTAAGCATTTTTATTTTTTATATTTTATATATTTATTTATTTATTAGAATTAGGCATTTTTAGATAGAATGCCTGTTTAAAATAAGAATGAGGGCGCCTGGGTGGCTCAGTCGTTAAGCGTCTGCCTTTGGCTCAGGTCATGATCCCAGGGTCCTGGGATCGAGCCCCACATTGGGCTCCCCGCTCGGCGGGAAGCCTGCTTCTGCCTCTCCCCCTCCCCCTGCTTTTGTTCCCTCTCTCACTGTGTCTCTCTCTGTCAAATAAATAAAATCTTTAATAAAATAAAATAAAATAAAATGATATGGGACGTCTGGGTGGCTCAGTTGGTTAAGCAGCTACCTTCAGCTCAGTTCGTGATCCCAGGGTCCTGGGATCGAACCCCACGTGGGGCTCCTTGCTCAGCAGGTAGTCTGCTTCTCCCTCTGCCTGCCACTCCCCCTGCTTGTGCTCTCGCTCTCTCATTCCAATAAAGAAATAAAATCTTAAAAAAAATAAAATGAGAACGATAGATTACAATCTATTAATATAAAGTTGACATATGGTAGGAGATTCTTCCTTTTAGAGAAGGCTCATCTGCTTGGCTTTGCAAAGACACCATGGAGTGTCTTTTCCGTTGTAAGCTAGTGCACTCGTATTTATCTGCACTAGTGTTTATTTCAACATACAAAAAAGTGACCTACACAAAACTTCTGTGTTTCTGCTTATTGTGGTCTGTAGTCAATAAGCATCTGCTGTATTAATGATGTGCCTGCTAATTTTGGCCTGACACCTTCTTGGTTTTGTTCACTTGTTTAAGCAGTAGGGGTGTCCATCATTGCTACATGCATGCAGTCCCTGGCCTTGTTCTCAGCCTAGCAGAAACCAGAGGGGACTTGAGGCTAGCTGAGTAAACTGACGTTGCCACAGCAAGAACAATCTTTTTAAAAGACAACTTTGATCATGTCTGTACACTCCCTGGCCAAAATCCCTCCAAGGCTCAAGTTGCTTTTGGAATAAAGCACACATTTTTCCCTGTGGCTCACGAGGCTTACTAGCGTGGCCCCAGGGGACCCTCGCCAGCCCTGCTTTCCCTGCGCAGCACTTCGCTTGCTGGTTTCAGTTCCTTGAAAACTTTGCAATCTGTTGCATCTCTGGGCTCTCGCACAGGCTCTTCTTTGCTAGAACACTCTTGCCTGACTTCTTCTCAGGGTGAAATTTGTTCCAGTCCTTAAGTGACAGGTGCCATTTTCTGTAGGATTCTCTTCCTGGCCCTCGCATCTGAGTTAGTGGTCCCTCCGCTGTGTGCCCAGAGCACTTTCTGGGGTCTTTCTTACTTCATCCTAGCGCTCATCCCATGTTTCTACTTATAAAATTTAGTCGATTAAATATCGAGCAGACATAAAAGGGCTAATGAAATATAGGTTGGCTGGAAAAGATTCTGACACCATGCATCTCTGTGTACTCACCACCCAGTTCTAGAAAAGGAATATGGTCGTGACTTTTGAAATGCCCTATACAGCCCCTCCGCGGCCATCCCTGTCCCCCTGCCACCCTCCCACTAACCATGAGCCTCGCTATGCTGTTACTCCTCACCCTGCTTTTCTTTATAATGCCTCATCTTTTGGGATCCATAAACAATATAGCATTTCATTTTGCATGGCTCGGGGCTTCTAGTAAGTCAGCTCATATGGCATGTGTTTTTCTGTGGGCTTTTTTTCTCTCCACATTATTCCCAAGATGCATCTATGTTGACCTTTATGGCTACAACTCATTTGTTTCACTGCTGTGTAAATATATCACCATTATTTGGCCTGTAATTGCCTTTTTACATATTTCTGTGTCTCCTCTTTCCCTTAGGCCCCATCTTTATCCCTACACACAATTTTAAATTCCCAAAGGACAGAGATTGAGTTTATCTTGCCCACTGTTGTGTCCTAGTATCTGGCACGTAAGAAAATATTTGTGAAGCGAGCCCTATGCCCTTGGGCCTAAGGGTTTGCCCGTGAGTGGTAATCAAGGCAACCCCATTCTTTTTTTTTTTTTTAAGATTTTATTTATGTATTTATTTATTTATTAAGAGAGAGAGGGAGAGAGCGTGTGCACGTCCATGTTGGGAGAGGGGCGTTCGAGCACAAGCCGGGGGAGAGGGAGAGGGAGAGAGAGAGAATCTTAAGCAGATTCCCGGCTGAGTGCGGAGCCTGATCCAGGGCTTGATCTCACGATCCTGAGATCACGACCTGAACTGAAACCACAAGTCAGACGCTTAACCGACTGAGCCCTCCCAGGCGCCCCAGAGCGACCCCATTCTTGCTCGGCAGGGACCTTTGCTCCCAGCACCCTCCCTTACTGCAGCACTCGGGACCAGGGCTCAGCAAACTTTTTCTGTACCAGGCCAGATGGTAACTATTTTAGACTTTGGGGGCCATATGGTTTCTCATGTAACTCCTCAACTCTGCCATCGTAGTGTGAAAGCTGCTATAGGTAACACATAAACAAATGGGCGGTCCAGTAACACTTTATTTACAAAAATAAGCATTGGGCCAAATGTGGCCCACAACCTATAATGTGCCAACCTCTGTTTAAAGGACTTTCCTGGTTCCGTGTGTCTAGTTCTGGCCAATGAGCTGTGAGCAGAATTGACGCGTCCCTACTGTCTGGAGCATTTAATTACCTATTGACCAGTCCTGCTACTTGATCATCCTGTGCCTTCCAGGGGGACCCTCCCGGTCTAGTACAGACAGGGACAAACAGGGTGGGTTCCTGGCACCTTATCAGGCCCTCAGGCAAAAGGATATGGCTGTAGTCAAGGTGGAAAAGTAGCAGCTTTCAGACTAGGACTGAAATGCATCTTCGAACTTGTCATGCATGTATATAACATATAGATTGTGTATGTATATAACATATAGACTAAAGGCATGGATAAAAATACTACTGTAATATTTGAGTTGCAGGCTGCAGAGTTTGGATCTCCACTTTGCCATCTTTCATCCCCACCCTTTCTTTCCTGGTTCCTGGCCGGCATCTGAGGCTTGAGCCTGGCCCGCTCTGCATACAGAGAGCTGAGAGTTGCTGTCTTAACTCTGCCAAGCATACAGCATATAGCCCGATGGAGAAAATGTTGACTTCTATTTGTTGGATTAGCAGAACAGCTTCTTTGGAGAGTTCTTTTTTTTTTTTTTTTAAGATTTTATTTATTTATTTGACAGAGAGAGACACAGCAAGAGAGGGAACACAAGCAGGGGGAGTGGGAGAGGGAGAAGCAGGCTTCCCGCCAAGCAGGGAGTCCGATGCGGGGGCCCGATCCCAGGACCCCAGGATCATGACCTGAGCCAAAGGCAGACGCTTAACGACTGAGCCACCCAGGAGCCCCTCTTTGGAGAGTTCTGAGCACAAGTGGAGGAATAACACATACTGGGTCATTTTCCTTACATTAAGTGGACCCCCTTGCACTCACGATATGGGAGCAACCCACGTAGAACATTGCAGTGAAAGAAGACAGCCTCGGACAGATAGATTTGAAACCTGAGTTGGTTTGGGTCTTCTCATGATTTAAGCGGGGATACTTAGACCTACTTCACAGGATTATTGTGAGGAATGCAATTTGCTTGTTGCAGTAGCAAATTAGTTTGAAAGAAATATGGCTGAAGGGAGGTCCAGATGATGAGGATAAGAAAAAGAATAGGATTGACAAAAAACAGGGCTCACCATGCACTGCCAGGCACTGTTCTAGCACCTTACTCCTCATTCCACCCTTACGGTGACGGGGGGGGGGGGATGGTACTATTACTGTCCCCCTTCACAGATGGTGAATAAAGCACAGAGAAGGCCGGTCACTTGGCCAGGGCTGCTCGGCTAGTAGGTGCTAGAACCAGGGGGGCTATCCGTGTGTCTACCTGGAGAGTCCCGCCCTTCACCAGATCACTGCTTCTCGTGGTATTGGTACCGATGCTTTAAGTTTGCCTATTGTTACATTGTTACTGGGGAAGGCTCCTGAAACCCCTCACTGCTGAGGTGACTTGGTCAGCCCCATTCTGCTCTCCTGTAATTGACATAGAAAGTGGTCTAGAGACGTCGGCTATTTCTCTAAGGACACAGGGCATCCAGGAAATCATATCAGTGTCTTCCCATATGATGTGTATTTGAGACATTTTAAAAGGATGAGCTGCACATAGCAGAGTGTGGATGTCACTGGTGCCTCTTGCCAGTATTTCCCTTGAGATGGGGCAGGCCCGTGTGTCTAGTTCTGGCCAATGAGCTGTGAGCAGAATTGATATGTCCCTTCTGGTCCGGAGCATTTAATCACTAGTGAGACAGCCTCGAGGCCTGTAACACATCAACCAGCAACAGTCAAGATGGTATCTGATCTTCGAACCCACACCCCAAGTGACAGTGATGAGCAGAGCCCCCCGCCAGCCCTCAGTGGGCATGTAGTGTGAGCAAGAAATAAACTTGCAGTGTTGTAAGCCTCTGAAATTGTTAAGAGATGATTGGTTCTGCAGAACATAGCTCATGACTAATACACAAACCTGCTGCAGTTTTCTGTCCTTGCAAACAGCTCGTTTGTACAATTTTTTTTAATTATTACTTGATGTGAGTTAGGACTAACATGAAAGAGTATTAGCATTGACCTTGGGTGTGTAGAGTTTTGTAGAGAGTAAATAAGTTACAAAATTGGGGTCTAGTTCCTTCGGCTCGGGTCGTGGTCCCAGGGTCCTGGGATCGAGCCCCGCGTCGGGCTCCCTGCTTGGCGGGAGGCTTGCTTCTCCCTCTCCCACTCCCCCTGCTTGTGTTCCCTCTCTCGCTGTGTCTCTCTCTGTCAAATAAATAAAATCTTAAAAAAAAAAAAAAAAGAAATGTTTCATTGGCAGGCCATTGTTAGGGGGACTCAGATGTATATAAATACCATTAACTGGTACATGCATGTTACTCCCTTGATACTCTTCCTATCAGTTCCTTATTCCTGTGGTTTATAGGAAGACCTCCTACCCACACCTGACCCATCTGTGTCAGACCTTACAGGGTAGGCTAGTGTAGGTGCTGTGTTTAACAACATCACTCCTGTTTGCCCAAACGGACTTCTGTTCATTTGCAACTTCCACCTAAATATTTCCAAAACCTGCTTAACTTGTCAAGTTTGGGCAAACCGTTCACCCCGTTGGACCTGTAGAGTCAGTATGTTGTTCACATATCAAGCACCATTCCTGCCCTGTTTTCTATCAACTGTGTCTTGAACATCTAGGATTTCTGTATCTCTCACCTTCTCTCCCCCTATCTGTCATCATGTTCTTCATATTCTTCTCTGTCTCTTGCTCACACACAGGCATTCTCTCTCCCTCTCCCTTGCCCCCCTCCCCAAAGATTTAAATCGATCCTGTTCTAAGATCCCCAACACTGGGGAAATGTCTGCACGTTATTCATCATCCCTAATGAACAAAACTGCAGGAACCTTTTGAAAGGCTTCTGCTGGGAACTGAGGGAGGCTGGAGAAGTCATCAGTAATCTGAGCTCACCCAGCTGCATGACTTCAAGTGGGAATTGCATAAGTTTCTGCCTTAAGCACGTCCTCCAGAGGTTTAGGTTTTCAGCTTGTTTTCAACTTGTGATACGGAGCAGGGGTAGAATTAGTGGGAGAAATTTAATATTGAGGGAAAGGAAACATGGCAGCATTCCAATCCCCACGAGGTATGTTTGCCTTTCTCTTTCACAGAAGCTAAAATTTCCAAAACCAAGTAGAAGCGCTATCCGCCCTGTCCTCTCCCACCCCTCGCCTGGCAAGTGCAATACCCTGAGTTTGCTGCTCGGTGTCCTTGAGTTCATTGACAGCGTCTCATAGCAGGAGAGAAAACTTTCATCCTTGAAAATGAGAAGCATACGCTGAGCTTTCCCAGCGAGCATTTGATGATCTTTAAGGTTTATAGATTATCATTGAAATGTGGGCCTTTCCCTCAGAGAGCTTCTAATCTAGTAGATTATAAGACGTTTGCCAAGAAGAAAGAGTGTCTCGGGGGGAGAAGACACTTAAGCTAACCCTTTGGTAGAAAAGAAAGATGTTTTAAATTTCTGCTCTAGTCTATGCACAGCAGAGAGTGGAACTTGTCTCAGAAGCAGGCCGGGTACAGGAGAGCATCCGCAGGGAGCTCATTAAGGGGATCGGACTCACATCATGGAGAGAACAGCGCCGACATGGTAGGCTGGCAGGGAGGCCCAGGCCGGCTGTCCTATAAAGACGGGCTTTGCTGGAGCTGCAGCTTTGGGCCCAGACTGCAGCCCAGCTCGCCCTTCCTGTTAAAATCTGCCGTGGCAAGAGGTTAAGAGATGTACCTATGGCCAGACAGAGGGTGTCTGAACCCAAGTCAGAACTGAGACCTCTGAGTAACAGACTGATGGCCCCCAGATAGTGACGGGAGGTCGGAGTTGTCAGGGAATATGTACAGAAAGGAGAGGAACTGATGCTTCTCAAGGAAAATGGAGGCCTCTTGCCTGAGGAGTAATGACAGTAATGAGCGTCTATAAAAAGTTTTGTTTCAGTGCCCCTCGAGTCTTGCAAGACAAAGTCCTGACACATGGCTGAGGGTTTCATGTCCTGTTGGCCTTTAATTCAGGGAGAACTACCAGGTTCTCCCTGTGCACACCCAGTGACCATATTGATCCGTTGGCCATGTTGACCTCTGGCCTCCCAGCACACCCCCTTGACAAGTGCAGCCCGGCTGGAGGGGCCGTCCGGAGCGTCAACAGTACCGAAGGGTGGAGAGAGTTGAAAGCACGCAGGAGTCAGTGTGGGCCATCGTTGATGCTTTCCGGGTAAACCGATCCCATGGAGATGTCACCTAGCGCTGCCGTGTGTCCGGGGCTGTGGTAGAAGCACTCCCAGGAGCTGCCGAGCAGCAGTGTCCTCAGCCAGGCAGACTGTGTATGTCGTGTTGTTTTTGGAGTGGCCGCCAGGCTGTGGGAGGGCCTTGAGGTGCTCTCGGAGCATGCATTCTCTGGAGGAGAGAACACCCCAGGTGTGAGGCGCCCACACCTCCTTCCCAGAGCCACTGCCCTGCCTACGGGAGGTCCTGCTTGTCTCAGTGGTCTCCTGACTCTTTCCCGCCCCACCTCTTCGTTCACCAGTGTGACTCTGGGCGCCCGTGGTCTCTCTAGAACAGAATCAGCATGTTCGCTCTGATTCTGCAGCTTAACTGAGTTTGCTGCAACCCACAGTTGGAGAGACAGCCTGACTTCTCTGTTATGGTGTGGCTGCCCTGGATGTGACCCCCACTAAAGCCAGGGAAGGGGGGTACCTGCCCATCCTCATGTTGCTTACGGACCAGAGGGAGGAAGAGGCATCTGCACCCGGTCTGGGCACAGCTGGTGCGCGGTGCGGGCAACTGCCCCAGCCAGGAGGGTGGAGGCCTTCCTGGAGGAGGTGCCGTCGGAGCAGCAGGAGGGCTCTTTCACCCCTTCCCCAGGGCTCTCCTGCCTTCGGAGCCCCTCTTCACTCTGCTCCCGACCCTCCTCCCCACACCTTCATCTGTACCTGAAGTGCCTTCTCCTTCCATCTGCCATTTGCATTTCGAAATCCTACCGGCTTCTCATTGAGCCAAGTCAAAAGGCCTTTTTTTTTCCTTTTTCAAAACATGGAATGCTTCATGACTTTGCCTGTCATCTTGTGCAGGGGCCACGCTCATCTGCTCTGTGCCGTCCTGTTTCACGTGCTGCCCAGGCGAGCACAGAAGGCCCTTTCTCCACACAGGCCCTCCGTCTCCCCGCCTCCAAGCCGGGGTGCGGGCCCCTCATTCTCTGGGCCCCTGCCCCGCTTGACTTTGCCTTTTATATGATCAGTGGCACTTCCGTCTCCAGCCAGCCTGCAGAGTAAATGTGTGTCCCATCGGGTTTTGTCCAACGGACCCAACACGGTGTTTGTACAGTGAACTGCACCTGAACACACTGAGCTGTGCTTAACGGACACTATACTCAGCAAACACTAAAAATATTTGTAATATAAGTGCATGCATTACAGGGTTCTGGAGGGGAGGGGGCGGGGGGATGGGTTAGCCTGGTGACGGGGATTAAAGAGTGCATGTTCTGCATGGAGCACTGGGTGTTATGCACAAGCAATGAATCACGGAACACTGCATCAAAAACTAATGATGTAATGTATGGTGACTAACATAACATAATAAAAAAAATAAGTGCATGAATTAAAGATTGATGCAGGGTGGCTAAAAGTCATGGAAACTTAGGAGCAGGGAAGAAGGACATGAGCAGTGAGAGCTGGGAGCAAGCCATCCTGCGAGAAGGAGGGCTGGAGGTATTTTGTGGCAGGGACAAGAAGGCGCGTTCTAGAGTGGGAGAAGAGCTTGGTGACAGCGTCAGATTGCAGCTGCAGAGAAGAGTACGGGGGCTGTGGACGATGGCAGGGCTGGTCGGGGCACAAACATGGCTCCGGAAGGGTGGCTTCGGAGGAGAGCTCGGGGGGTGGGGGGGTTCACTTGGCACCATGATTTGGTGTTGGCCTTACTTGGCCAGGGCACAGCGACGGTGACGTGAATTGTCCCGATCAGACAGCGAAAGGAAGAGGGAGGGAGGAGGAGGCCGGGTGTCTGGTCTTTGGTCTGGCTTCTCGCTACTGGGTACCACTCTGAATTGATGGTACAATAAACGTCCGTATTCCGAAGGCAGCAGTTATATTTCCTGCTATGCCCTACCTGGCACAATTATTTAATGAAATCTGCAGAAGCTTTATTACCCCAAATGCAGTGTGTTTTTCCAGAGAAATAGATCTGGCTATAAAGTATTCAAAGACAAAATATAGAAAAGACTTCCTGATGCCTGCTGGAAATGGAATTGAAATACACACAGCACCAAATGAATTTCTCTCCACCATTAAAATTCCTAGTTCACCAACTACTTAAAAGGCAAATTCAAGTAAACAGAAGAGGCATGTGCTTTCCCCTAAGGGGAATATTTTAATCAGGATCGAGACAGTTTGATAGACATTTCTATCTGGATCTCTTCTTTCTGCCCCATTAAACCAGAAATTGGTCTTTGCCAGTAGTGACCTAGTATATGTGTTCAAGGCAAGATAATTAACTGGAAGGGGGCCATTTTGCAGCATCGCTAATCCTGTCATAGTTAAGACCAGCCTTGAATGTGCAGTGCAGATAGACACATCCGAGGCTCTGTGTCCCCTCCCCGGAGAGACAGACTCTACACAGAGCGGTAAATGACGAATGCTGGAAAGAGGTTGCGTGGGAGGCCTGAGCCACCCTCCCCGCACTCCTCTCTCTGCCACGCTGGGATCCCCGGCACTGGCCCACTGGCCCACTGGCCCACGGTGCTCCCCGGGGGTAAAGCACCGCCATGGCCATCGTGGCTAATGATTTAGCTGGCTGCGTCGCTGGGCAGGACATGTGGAAAAGCAGTTAGCTTCCCGAGGGTCAGTAGCTGATAGTCTAGTTCCAAACACAGAATGTGCTCAGGTAGAATCGTGAGAATTCATCAGATCCAACTGCAGTTGTGTAAGCAATATTTTGATAGGGGGTGGTTTGTTTTGAAGCTGGGCGTACTGGAAACGTTAAATGATGAATGGGGTGGATAAAGCAACTATCAACTAATTCATTTCCTCTGGGGCTTGCTTTTAAATTTTTTCTGCCTTTTTTTTTTTTCTTGTAGCTTATTGTCACTTGAAGTCTCACTTCTTACAGCCCTTAAGACTGTTCGTATAAACATATTTTTTGTGTGAAATAGAGAATGTCTGTATTTTCTGCCCAGACTTCCTTACTCCTGTCAGTATGGCCATGACTCCCTCGCTCGGTCGCCCGCGCCCAACTTTGACACCCCTGACACCCCTGCTGCTGGAATTAGCTACCAGATTCCGTCCATTCTCCCTTCAGAAATGGTTCTTAAAACCCACAGCTCGCGTGCTAATTCCAACCCGAATCTATTGGAATCGTAAAGAGTCAGAGTGGGAAGGAACGTGTGCCATGGTCATGGGCCCCCCGTGAGCTGAGAAAGGGTGCGTTGTCTGGGGCCCTGCGTGTCTTCCCAGCAGACCTGGCCCCATCTTCGGTCTCGGGCTCTGGCCACACCTCGAGCAGGGGGGCATCGCAGCATCCAGAAGCCTGTCACCCCCGCACCCTGCTCCAGGGCTCCAGCCCATCAAGCCATCCATCTCTTCTGCTCCCAGCTAAGTCTTACCCAATTGGCCCTTTAAACACTGTCACTCTCATCCTCACTGGCTGCCCATCAGTTTGGAACTCCAGGGTTGTCATCGTTGGATTTCACTCAGTTTTACCCAAACACACCCCTCACCCCAGCCAGTCTTCCCTTGGTGCCCTCACCCTGCGCTGCTCATTGCTGGGTCCACCTCTTTGCTCATATTGTTACCGCCATGGGGATTGCCTGTTTTCCCCTCTGACTCTTCAGAACTTGCCTTTGAGATCTCCCTCAGTGTTCCCTGAGACCTATCATTGCTGCTCTAGGCTGTGCTGGCCTCCCACGCCGAATGATTGTTCTCTGCCATCCATGTGCACCTGAGCGCTTACCGTATGTGAAGTGTGGCACCATGGTGAAGACCCAGGGGTGCACCGGGCAGGAGCCTGCCACACAGCTTAGAGTCTAGCACAGGCATGAAAACACGCATACAAATAATTTTAGTGCAGGATGCCTGGGTGGCTGAGTGGGTTAAGCATCTGCCTTCAGCTCAGATCATGATCTCAGGGTCCTGGGATCGAGTCCCGCATCGGGCTCCCTGTTCAGCAGGGAGCCTTCTCCCTCTGCCAGCCGCTCCCCCTGCTCATTCTCTCTCTCTCTCTCTCTCTCTCTCTGACAAATAAATAAAATCTTAAAAAAAAACCCCACACTATTAAAAGAAACCATTTTAATGCTGGGTGGTATGTAGTAAATACTATGGTTGTTAAAGACATGGATGCAATTGAGCCTGTTTATGCTAGTCCAGAACTCAGATTCTGAAGCCAGAGGATGTGTTGCTGTTAACTAGTTATGTGACCTGGGGAGTACTTCCCCTTGATGTGCTCGGCTTCCTCATCTGTGAGGATGGAGGAGGGAAGAGCGCCCCCCTCCCAGGCTTGTTGTCAGAACTACGGGAGTTGATGCTGAAAGTGCCCAGGGAGTGCCCAGCATGTAGCACGCACCAGGTAAGTGTTAGCTCTTACTACCCACCTGCCATCACCCTCATCCTCCCCATCGTTGTCTCTTACACTTGACTGCAGATTTCAAGGACAGAAATCACAAGGTTAGGATCTTGCTGAGCATGTGATGGGTGCTTGGTCAACACTGAATGGGACAGTAGGTCATGTGATCCCTGGTTTCTCATGCGCTCGTGTTTCAGGATCAGTGGAGTGAGTAGCCTCCCTATGCCTGGCACAGCACCGTTGCCAAAGTGAATTGGCTGAGGACGGTTGTATCAAGAGTCCCTGGGATGGATGGGGCGGGGGGGGGTGAGTCACCGGGACTCGCAGGACTCAGCATCTAGTTTGGCTGTGATTTATTACAGCCGAGGGGTACAGAGCGAAATCAGCAAAGGGAAAAAGTGCTGAGGCAAAGTCTGGAGGAAACCGGGCTCAAGCTTTCCAGAGTCCCCTGCCGGTGGAGTCGACTCAGGATGCACTTCACTGCTCCGGCAGTGAATTGTGACCACACGTCATAAATGCTGTCTACCAGGGAAGCTCATTAGAGACCCAGCACCCAGCTTTTTCCTGGAGGCTGGTCACACAGGCACCCTCTACTGAGCACGTACCAGATTCCAGACCCTCCAAAGGAAAGCAGGGGCTCAGCATAAACCACATTGTCTGTACAAAACAGTGCAGCACGGCGAGCCATGCTTCTCTGTTAAACTGGTAGGACTTCTGAAGTCCAAGTCCTCAGATGCCAGCCAAGGGCCAGCCAGGCGAGGAGACCTTTCTAAGGAGAGCAGTCTCAGGTCTGCTGTGTTGAGTCCTTTGTGCACAACAGCTCAGACTGAAGCTACATGTTGAGTAGGCTTTTGACTAATTGGAATTTTACAGGAAAAAGAGAAATCTCACCCCCTTGAGCATATTTGAAGCGCTTCATTAATATTTGGTGATGAAATAATAACGGGGAGAAAGAAACGTGGAGCTACAATTTTGAGAGGAAAAACAATTCCGAATTTGAAAGAGATTTTTGGCCTGAATTGTTCTGTAATTTCTGTGCATCCTGAGTGCCCCCCCCACCCCCTGTTCAGTGAGGATGGGAGATCCAGGGGAGCATGATTCCCCAGGCAGCAGGGCTGCAGGCTGCTCTCTGGCCTGCGGACTCCACCCCCAAGCATTCCCTGCACACAAGAAAATACAGCTCAAAGATAGGACACCTCTCCCAGTCCTTCTCCTCTGCCCTGCTCCGTCCATGCCTGGACAGGATTCCCAGGACAGCTGTTCAGAGGAATTACACAAGCTTCGATGTTAGTGTGCCTTGCCATTTTCATTCTGCATTTTAGAATTCCTGTTTCTCCTTACCCCTTGCTGCGTTAACACCCTCCTAGGAAATACCAGAGGGACCTGGTTGACTGGTCTGACGTATGTCCTCTCACCAAGAAGAAAGTTCCTTTGTGCCAAACTCCTCCACCTGGATTGCACGCTTAAAGTGCCAGGTGTTTTCAGCCTTCCTCCCAGTGTTCATGCCCTTACGGCCGAGCTTTGACTCTGGACCAGGTTAACCTGCCTGTGTTAAAAAGCCCTGACACTTCTAGCTTTTCCTGCAGAGACTGAAACTGTTTGTCAGTTTCCTCATCTGTACAATAGGGACGATCACAGTACCTACCTAGATCCTAGGTAGTACATGGCCTGCAGGAGAGTTCTGGGCTTAACAGGGATGCCGGGGTTTTTTGTTTTTTTTTTAAAGATTTTATTTATTTATTTGACAGAGAGAGACACAGCGAGAGAGGGAACACAAGCAGGGGGAGTGGAGGAGGGAGAAGCAGGCTTCCCGCTGAGCAGGGAGCCCGACGTGGGGCTCGATCCCAGGACCCTGGGACCATGACCTGAGCCAAAGGCAGACGCTTAACGACTGAGCCACCCAGGCGAGGGATGCCGTTTTTATCCGTTCTAAAATGCATCCCCCCTCCCTCCCACAAAAACACACTCCAGCATTTGTGAAATCAGAACGCATCTTACACTCAATGCCGTGTCAAGAGGTTAACTGGCAGCTTTTTCTTTCTCAGTGGTACATTCAGGAATGGCACGTCGTAATATTGATAGCACCATAGATTAGATGAAATACTGTAAGAGTTGGTAGCACTTAACACAGCACCTCGCAGGAAACAAACGTTCAGGATCGTCAGTTGTCATTGCCATTATCAGGGTCATGGTCATCATCAAACAGGATGCCCCTCCAGGAAGGACATCAGCTGTTTTTTTCTGTTCAGGTGTCTAATTTTTAAAACTCAGAAGACAAAGGTTCTTATTCCCACTTGGCAGATGAGCAAAGTGAGGCTCGAGAAGTCTGGGCAACTTCTCTTCCCGCCCCCCGAGAGCTGGCCAGGTGCGGACCCAGAGTCTGTAAGCTACAGCCCACTGACCAGCTCGGGCCACCTGCCTTTTTAATGTGGTCTGTGAGCTCTGAGTGGTTTTTACATTTTTTACAAGTTATAAAACATCACAAGAAGAGTCCTGTTTTGTGACACATGGGAATTATGAAAAATGTAAGTTTCAGTGTCTGTTCAATAAAGTTTTATAGAACACAGACCTGCTCAGACATTTACAGTCTGTGGCGGCCTTTGAACCACAGTGGTGGGGGGGGTGCTTCAGAAACCACGTAGCCACACAACACCTGAAATATTTGCCATTTGGCTTTTGAAGGGGAAAACTCGCCGACTCCTGGTCTAGCTCTTTGAATTCTGATGTGTGTCCTTTTGAGGAAAGAGTTTCGTGCTCATCGTTCTATCTTCCATACTTGGTAAGCACTCAGTAAGTGTTTGCTAAATTGACTTTCTGTAATCGGTCTTCAGTCTGAGAAGTAAACCTCAAGTCCTGCCGGTTACCATGGCACCAGATAAACATCAAAATAAAATGCCCATAAGCTCAAGGAGAGGAAAACCAGTCACAGAGGCACTCCCAGGCACTTTTTCAAATGTTCATGTTCGTGTTGCAGTGTCTCTTAGAGAATAAATAAAGTGATTTCCTAAGAACGAGGCCACATTCCAGGAGCAGCTGGGTGGGTAAATAAGTCTCAGGTAGGAGATGTTTTCAGAAAACTGAGCACTTATCAGTTCGCTGCTTGGCTGCCCTCGGAAGGCCTACAGCACAGCTGCCTCAGGACCAAGTGCAGACCGCAGGGGGTTCAGCGATCAGAAGACCCTTTGGCAGGTGTGTGGAGAAAATGAATCTGTGATGTCTTGGCTTTGAAGGCCTTGTTGGTTTCAAGAGATCAATCAAAATACTGAAATTAAACCAGGATCAATGTTGCCCCCTCATTAAATGTTTACAAGGTAGGCAAGCATCGACACACTCAAGGTCATTGTGGCGACTTGCTCAACCTGGAGTTTGAGCCAGCCGTCGGGCGCATGGGCCCACAGTCAGGTGATGGGTGCTGAAGTGAGCGAGGAGCTCCACTACCTCTGAATGCAGAAATCGAGCCGCTCGGGGCGGGGGGCGGGGCACCCCGGGAGCTTCAGCAGCCTTGGGCCGACACAGCTGGCTGATGCCCGAGTACCTCCGCCAGTTTCAGCCCTCCCTCCTCGCCCACCTGGACACGGCGTTCTCTGGAGCTCAGGGGTCTTGGGGGAGCCATGTTTATCTGGTGCCATGGTAACCATTCTTTCCACCTGTGTGGAGAAAGTTTCCTACAAAGTCAGAACCAAGAGCTAGGGCCATCTGCCCTTGGAAGTCTGCAGGGACCCCCCCCCCGCAAAAGCCCCCGGGAAGACTTGAAGTTCCTCAAGGACTAATTCGAGATTCTTCAAAACTTGTTTTAAGCATTTGCAATTGTTTCATTAAATAATTTCCCTTTAAGTCATTTCTCCCCCAGAAACCTAATTTAAAAAGAGTTTTTACATTCCTAGATGCGGCTAACCACCTTCAGTTTTATACCAAAAAATCAATGGAAAAATAGGTTTAGAAGAAAATAATCCCCCACCAAGGTGTTTTTTGTTTTTGTTTTTTTTTAAATAGAAGCATGTGTTCTGTAAAGTGAGGTTTGGGACACTATACATCCTTAACAGTCATCCTCACAAAATCGGATCTCTTTTCGTATAATTTGCCTCTTTCTCCTGAAAGAAAATTATGATGCGCAATAATATTAATTGTGATTACAGTGTACTGAGTTTTTATTTTTCTTTTTTCTCTTGAGTAGGGAACTGTACCTATATGGAAGGGAAATTTTCGCAGGAAAAGTGTTACGCTTAAGATATGTTAAAAATCACTTCGAATATTGAAGCAATATTGTTTCAACACATACACATTTTAAGGCTGAAGCATGTCAGCAGTCTGTGTGTTAAAATGCTCATGTGGACTAGGCCAGGGCCTTTAAAGAAAGCACTTCGAATTGAGAACCCAAACATATGTTTACACCGTTATTTCTAATAAGTTACCCATGAACTTTTGGAAAGCATTTGAGAGGTGGAGATTGCCTTGAACATAGGGTTGGAAGAAAATTATAGGGAGCTGATGACTATAGTCCTTGCTTGTCGTAATTTTTTTTGTCCTGGTATTTTTAATAAGGGGCCCTGCAGGGTGGGACATGGGATTCACCTGCCTTTCATTAGTCCCCTTCTGCCTGGAGTGTCCCTCTCTGTCTTGTGAAGAAATGCTTGAAGGAGGCCAGAGGAATTATCAGCTAAGCTCAATTATTCATGGGAATATTAAGAAGGAAAAAAGAGTATTTTCTTTAAAAAAAAAAAAAAAAGTAAACCTCACACTTTAAGTGACAGTCAGAATTAGGTTAAAAATAGAGCCATCTCTGGGAAAGACCAGAGAATTTTAATTAGCTCATCACTCTGAGCAGTTCTGACTTGTCAGCAGGTTGGTCCCAGAGGGGATGCCAGGACTTCTGTGCTGTATACACATTTTTCTTTCAGTACGTTTAAGTAAAAATAGGAACCGATGTGCAGCCTCAACAAGCTGCCGGGGAGCCCACCTTATGAACGACATCCATCTCAGAGCCGGAATCACTGCGAGCCCCGCGTAGAACTTCTCGTCCCTTTGTTATTTCCACTGCTCTGGCTCCTTTCCCGATTCCTATTCTTGTGCCCCCTCCCCCTTCACGGCCCGCAATTCCCCCTTCTCTTGGAATCCTTTTGCATCGCTTATAGCATCAGAGGGTTTATTTTAATTTCCCTGAAATCTTACAGATTAAATTGCCCATCTTTGACTTTTTTCAGCTTTTAATCGCTCTGACCCACTTTATGTTGAAATTTGGCCAATTTGACAGAAACGAAAGCTCCTTTTAAAGCGGTACTTTTGAGTCTTCTGAATCTTTTTTGGGTCAGAGACCCCCTTTGAGAATTTGATGAAAACTACAGGCCCTTCCCCTGGAAAAATGCGTATCTTAGACACGCACATGCACGCACACACACACATGCACGCACGCACGCGCCCATCCAGTTTTACATAAAAGTACAGAATATTCATGGTTATCCCTAAAACACATCTGTGGATCCTAGGATGAAAACTGCACGGCTCTGGTTGAGCACAAGGGCCAGGAAACTAGGGGAGCCTGACTTGTGTCCCAAATGCTGGGGTCATGAGGAAGATGCATGATGTGAAGGACCAGAGCAGGGGGCCTGTCTCCAAGATGGAGGTGCTAGCAAGTATTTTATCGTATAGAACCAAGGATTCAAATTTTGGTTGAAAAGCCCGGTACCAGAAAACACCTTTTGTCCAAAAGGGTGGGGATCTAGTTGCCGTGACTTCCTGCCCCTTGTCCCCATTCTCAGTCTCCTTGACCTCACGGGAACCTGGTGATGGGCTTTCCACATGACGAATCCTGAAGTTTTCCCCTTAGGATGGTTGTTAAGCCGTGTCGTGAATGCCCGGCTCCTCCTCTCACTCTCCATGACCCAGATGGCCCCCAGTCCTGGCTGGGGTGGCCGTGGGCCTGCACTGCTTTGGGGGGAGGGTGGTACATGGGGAGTGAGATGACCATAGAGCTATCTGCAGGTGCTGCTGAGGCGAGGACCTGGGGCCGAGGGAGGATGACCCTGCAGGTCCCATCAGGCCTGGCTCGCTAATGCCTGAGGTGAGGGCATAGAGAAATAGACCCTTTCAATGATGACCAAAGGACGAGGCTTTGACTAGCCACCTAACTGCACCTGCAGGGACCCTCCCCCTGCCTCGAAAGTTTGATTTCCGGGCTGCTTAAGAAATGTGCTTTGAATTTCTGAAGCCTTTGAGACTGGAGCAGCTGATACCTCCAAGAAGCCCAGGAAAGCAGGAAGCCCCGTGGAAAAGAGCATTTCCCTCGAGCTCCACGTGCACTTTCTCTGAAGGTTTGCTGACAGCGATGTCTTATCAGGAGTTCCTGGGGCACATGGAGTGACTGAGGCCACATTTTTGTGCAGTTAGGACCCTGCTCGTGTGCTCGCTGCCTAAGACTTGAGATCATCCCCTGCCCTTTCCTTCTAGAGGAAATATCGAAGGTGATTGCTGCAACACTGACAAATCTCAGTGTAATTTTATTTTGAAGTAGAGGACGGGGCGGGACACAGAGGCCGCTTGCTTGAGCAATGTGCCTACCATGGCTCCGAGGTCCATGGCAGCTTCTGCTGGGCATCACCTCTGTGGTTTAGTACTCTCCTAAGACTGATAGCTTGGGTGGGCCTTTTGCTTGTGGAGCAGGTCCAAGTGAGTTTTGTGGACCTCAGCTTGACTCTTGTCTTACGGTAACAATAGCAAAGGGGTTTTTTAATGGAAGTATTCTGGAAAATCCATCATGGATAGTTTCTATGGTTACAGGTTTAATCTGTGTTCTTTAGTGTTTAATTCCTTGCCAGAAATACTATGGAGCAGAGAATGTGTGCTCTCCAGGGGCGGGTGTTCCTGCCAACCTCGTTCACTGCTGCATCTGCAGAACCCCAACAGGGCCAGGCATGCAGTGGGGACACAACAGATACTTGGTGACTGATTGGGCTGATCTAGAAGCCAGTATTTCGGGAAGTCCTAACCTTTCTCCAAGCTTTGTGCCAGGATAGGTGTATGCAGTCTCCGCCCATGGCTCCCTGGCCCAGAAACCAGGATAGAGGACCAGTGGAGCCACAGAAGTTTTACCACCTTAGCGACACAGCAGCTCTGCACCTTATTCTCTTGTTCCTTTCATTCCCTCTTGGCTCCCGGCGACTCAGAACAGCTGTGCCCTCCTTCCGATCTGCTCTTCACTCCACGGCCAGAGTGACCTTTCTAAACCCCAAACCCATCACATCCCTCTGTGGCTTGGGATCCTTTCAGGGACCTGCGTCCCAGGCTTAGCCCAGTTATCATCCACGGCTCCCTGCGCGGCGCTTCCCAGCCCGAGCAGCAGGCCCACGAAGGGTATGGGGCATGTCTCCTCCTCCCCAGGGCGGCTCCCTTGGCCTGGAGTAACTTCTTCCTCTCCAGCTGCCCCTTCACATGGGCGCTTCATGAGCTGAGCCTGAAATGCAGCAGTGGGGTCACCTCCTGGCACCCTCCCCTACCTCTGTGTTGAATTTAGGTGACCTTCCTATAGGACCTCATCCCGCAGGGTGCGCAGGGCATGTGGGACAGGTGTGACATCATCGGGCACTGGTCCTGACTATTGTTTGTTTTTTGTTTTAATAAGGGAATTGAGTATGAAAGAATTTTTTTTTAAGATTTTATTTATTTATTTGACAGAGAGAGACAGCAAGAGAGGGAACACAAGCAGGGGGAGTGGGAGAGGGAGAAGCAGACTCCCCACAGCAGGGAGCCTGACGTGGGGCTCGATCCCAGGACCCTGGGATCATGACCTGAGCCGAAGGCAGACGCTTAACAACTGAGCCACCCAGGCGCCCCGAGTATGAAAGAATCTTAACCTAGGAGTCTGAGAACATGGATTCTGGTCCCAAAGTCAAGCCTTCATTATCTCTGTGTTCTTGGGCAAGTTACTTCAGAGAGCTGATCCTCAGTTTCTTAAAATATAAACTGAGAATTGTACTTGTTTCATCTTACCCCGTGACGCAAGAGTGGATGCGCTCATGTATGCGGAAAGGCTTTTCTAAACTAGAAACCTCTGTGCAAGTGGCATCATCCAGACGCTTGGTGTTCATCTTCAAGTGAGATACTATTGCAGGTGTGTGTGCAGATTGGTTAGCGGGCCGTTTTTCTCTGTATATGCCTTACCTTTGTCTCATCCCAAAGGGACTGATTAAAGTGCCCCAGGAGAGCTGGGCGTCAGAGGCGTGAGTTGGTAAAATGCGTGGATGTTGGGCCATGCTGCCATTCCTCTGCCCCATCGGGCAGGCCAGGTAAAGTCGGCACGCATCTGGGCCACCAACTAGACCAGACTCGAATCTTGTGGCCTGAAGTTGAAGCATGCACTTTGACTGTGCCTAGTCGGTGGCGAATGACTCGCGGGGTCAGGCGGTCCCTGGCTCTGTCCCGTGTCCCTGTGTCCTCTCAGAAATGTCACGCTAGTGCCCCTGAGTGTGCCAGGATAAGAGGGGCCGGGGGCAATGGAGTAATTGCTGAAGTGGAGCCTGAGCCGAGGCTGAGACAGGCTCCTCCCACCGCTGCCCCTGGAAAAGCCCATTTCTTTCTCCTCGGGGCGTGGCTGTGGTTGGAGCAAGGAGGGGCCAGGCTGCAGCGCTACATTTTCATTTCTGGAGTGCCATTGTCCTGGGAGAGTGGTAGGCAGGCCCCTCCATGCTGGGGGTGCCTCGTCCTAGTCTAGCCGTGGCCGCTGGGCCCCCGGCAGGCAGCAAGCAGCCTGTCTCGTCAAGGTGACCCCTGGACGGCCGGGCAGTGCACGGGGAACCGAGTCCATGAACCGTGTTCTTACCTCCCCTTTCTCCCTTACCGCCCCCACCTTCCCTCCCAGCCTCTCCTCAGCCTGTGCCCCCTGGGGCGCCACTTTCCCTGAGGAGGAAGGCTGCGGAGGCTGCAGCATCCCAGGTGGGCCATGTCTTATGTGTCCTGTTTGGGCGGGTGGCCTGGCGCCGGGGACGGAGCCCCACAGGCCATCCTCCCTGATGGTGCATGGCTGTCCGAGCTGCCTGAGCTTCTCCCCTACTGCTGTGTGCGGGGAGGACAGAGGAGCTAGGACTGCAGGAGGAAAACACTGACTGGCGGACGGGAGAGGCGACTGCTTGTGTTTTTTTGTTTGTTTGCTTTGAAATAATAGGAACCCAAGTCACAGGAAAAAATGCCACTGCTTAAGTGTGTCACACTTTTTTTTTTTAAACCAAAAAAATGGGGATCTTAAGAAAAAAAAACTGAGGTCAAACTGTTGGATTTCAAATAGCGAAAACTGCAGTTCTCATTATCCCATCTATGAAGAACCACAGAAGTGATGGTTCTCCTGATCTGGCCCAGCCAGCACTATCACTGTTCACAGCAACGTGAACCAAAATAAATGCTCATTGAACAACTCCTTCCCAATTGGAAAAGAACGTGGCGTTCTGACCTCAGTTTGTAACCACTGAATCTGGTCCCCATCTCTACATCTTCTACCACACACTACACCCTATTTCCTGCAATTGTTTGCTAAAGATGATCCCTTTCACTGCGGCCTCTGGAGCAGAGATTAGCAAACCATGGCCTGCCACCTGTTTTTGTAAATAAAGTCTTATTGGAACACAGCCAAAAAAAAAAAAAAAGGACACTTCCTGGCCTCACTGTGTGGAGAGCCTCTTTCTGACCTCGTCAGAAGTTCTGGGTGGTGGGCTGCAAGACAGGCCCTGGGGGTAGCGGTGAAGAGCCCCTGTTAGACTTCCTTGGGGCAGGGGAGGCCACCTGCTTTAGGCACAGGGATCCGGCTGCCTAGGCTGGCCACAGACCACCGGAAGCCGTGGTGGGCACAGATCCCACCACGTGCTGCCAGTTTGGTGGGAAGTGGGCTGAACAATCACAGACCTGTACCTCTGAAACAAATAATACATTATATGTTATAAAAAAGAAGATAGCAGGAGGGGAAGAATGAAGGGGGGGAAGTCGGAGGGGGAGACGAACCATGAGAGACGATGGACTCTGAGAAACAAACTGAGGGTTCTAGAGAGGAGGGGGCGGGGGGATGGGTTAGCCTGGTGATGGGTATTGAGGAGGGCACGTTCTGCGTGGAGGACTGAGTGGTATACGCACACAAGGAATCATGGAACACTTCATCTAGAACTAATGATGTAATGTATGGTGATTAACATAACATAATAAAATAAAATTGAGAAAAAAAAAAGAATGCTAACAACAGGGACACCTGGGTGGCTTAGTCAGTTAAACGTCTTCCTTTGACTCAGGTCATCATCCCAGGGTCCTGGGATCAAGCCCCACATCGGGCTCCTTGCTCAGCGGGAGCCTGCTTCTCCCCTGCCTGCCATTCCTCCTGCTTGTGCTCGCTCTCTGTCTCTGTTTCACTCTCTCTCCCTCTCCCTCTCTCTCGCTCTCTCTGTGTCAAATAAATAAATAAAAAATCTTAAAAAAAAGAATGCTAACAACAGAACAGGAAACGGTGCTCGGCTGAGTGCTGAGCCATCAAGCGAGAATGCAGATCAAAACTCAGTTCCTCAGCCTCTGAGCATCCATCATTGAAAGGCTGCTAATTGGCTGAGCCTGTTTAATATTTCATTCACACCCGTAGAAGCGGAGAGGCAGGCCCATGGCAGAGGCTGCCACAGAACTTTCCCCTTTCCCCGCCACCCTGTTCCCCTTGCCTCAAAAATCTTGATCTGATGGTCCTCTTAACATCTACACTTAATTAAGATTTCCTCTCCTGGTGAATGGGGGGCTGCACGCTTCTGGTACCATATCTGGGTTAGCTGTTTTCCACTGCTCAGTCTGAGCAGGACCACGTTCATGGATGACAGACTGGGGCTCTCCCCCTGGTCCCAGAACTCTGGTCCTATACTATCTTCTTTAAAAAGAAGGGTCTGGGGCGCCTGGGTGGCTCAGTTGGTTAAGCGACTGCCTTCAGCTCAGGTCATGATCCTGGAGTCCCGGGATCGAGTCCCGCGTCGGGCTCCCTGCTCGTCAGGGAGCCTGCTTCTCCCTCTGACCCTCCCCCGTCTCGTGTGCTCTCTGTCTCTCTCATTCTCTCTGTCTCAAATAAATAAATAAATAAATAATCTTTTAAAAAAAATAAATAAATAAAAAGAAGGGTCTGGGGCTTTGGCGGTGGGGGGGGGGGGGTGCGGTTATTAATCCTAATCCTACAGAGCCTGGCTCCGTAGAGAGACCCTAGGAGCACCCCAGCAGGCCCTTGCCTGTTGAACAGCTATTTGGGTCAAGAAAGGGTTTCCTCAGTAGGTGTTTCAGTGCCTGATTAAAATGTATACTAATGTTGGGGCGCCTGGGTGGCTCAGTCGTTAAGCGTCTGCCTTTGGCTCAGGTCATGATCCCAGGGTCCTGGGATCGAGCCCCACATCGGGCTACCTGCTTGGCGGGGAGCCTGCTTCTCCCTCTCCCACTCCCCCTGCTTGTGTTCCCTCTCTCGTGCGCTCTCTCTCTCTCTCTCTGTCGAATAAATAAATAAAATCTTTAAAAAAAATGTACACTAATGTTATTTGAGTATACTTTAAGATGATAATGTGTGTGTACACGTACATACCTGATAGAGGTTTGCAGAGCCTTTCATTTACTGATCTGCAACTGAATCTCCAAGGAAGGTGAACCAAATGTTTCCTCTCTGTTTCCATGCTCTCTGCGTGGTGGCAACACGAGGTAGCGCAATATTTGGATTTGGAGTGTTTTCTGGATCTGACTGTAGCTCCCCCAGGGCAGGGACTGTGTCTGTATGCTCTTAACTATAAGCATGGGAATTGGCTCATTTGTCACACTTCGCTCATGTTTACTGCACGGATGCCTTTTGTAATCTATTGAGATGGCCTCGTGTTTCTTAGTGCCCCGATAATGAATGTAATTCAACAGAAGGAATATTGGGAAAGAAAGCTATTGAGGATTTTTCTTGGATCACATAGGGCTTGCTGTTGTCAAGCCTGTGCTTTGTGGAGAGGGTGCTCCTGGCCCTTTCTTTCTTTCTTTTTTTTTAAGATTTTATCTATTTATTTGACAGAGAGTGAGCACAAGCAAGGGGAGCGGCAGAGGGAGAGGGAGAAGCAGGCTCCCCGCTGAGCAGGGAATCCGATGTGGGGTTCGATCCCAGGACCCCGGGATCATGACCTGAGCCAAAGGCAGACACTTAACTGACTGAGCCACCCAGGCGCCCCTTCCCGGCCCCTTCAAAGGAGTGTGAGGGATTGGTGATGCAAAGAGATCTCTCTAGGGCATCAGCCCAGTCCCTTACCCTCCATGAAACTGGGGATGAAAGTATAAATCTGGAGACCCAAACTCCAGAATTTTGGAGATGGAACTAGGATCCCCACTCCCTCTCAGGACCTTGGCTGGTGTACCTCTCCCAGCTGCTAACTTTTAGACTCCTCCATCACCATGATGGACTGGTCCTTACCTGGCCATGACGATGCCGTTTGAGGGGACCCAAGGCACTCGAAGTTATGACAGAGAAGGACAGGATGGGGGATAAAGCAGATTTAATTTATCCTAGTTTTTAAAAAGATGAAAAATGATGTAGGAACCATCTTAAAATTTCTTAAAAAGGGAGGGCTTGGAGAACCCAGCATCCTCCCTCTTAAGTAAGTGCCATTTGGTTGTGGGTGGTTGTTGTTATTTTGGTAAAAAGGCGATGCAGAGGGTATGTTTTGTGAGATGCAGCTATGGGGCTTCTTTGGGGGAAGGAAGTCCTGATCTAAATCCCAGCTGGTTCAGGTCCCAAGTCGTTTGAACAGTTTAACTTGGGGGCAAGCATAAAATGCATAGAAATAGAAAATACATGAACTATGGAAGTATAAAACATGGGGTGCTTTCTGCAGCTTGGAAATGGGGTCCCCCCAGCCTCACATTCCCCTGCTGCTGCATGCACCCTGCCCTCCCCCTTACTGACCCACTGGGCTCCCCCCAGCTCATGGCACCCTTCCCTCCCCTTCAGGGAAGCCCCCCCCCCCTTCAGCTCACCCTCCTTGGCCAGCTCTTGGCCCAGGCAGGATGCCCACATCCCCAGTGGTGTCTGTGGGAGCACCCCCACCTCTGGCCTGTCCCCATCACAGAGGGCTCAGCTCAGGGCCCTCTTTGTTTCCCGAGTACCTGGGACAGCGCCTGAGGCTCAGATGAGCAATGAAGGAGGGATAAGTGGAAGCGTGGCAATGTGCGCAATGAGATTGTCAGGGTCAACCTTCGAAGATGAAAAGGCCTCCCCTGTGATTGAGCCAGTGCCCAAAAGCGGACCTTTCAAATGTAATTCTCTATTTTTAAGCCACATGGGACGGAGAATTGACCACTGAGAATGGGAACACAGCAAGCTCTGTGAATCACTTCTGCCTCTTGTAGATTGGGTTTCTCTGGTCGTCCTGATGGACAAGAGGGGCCAGCATGAGGATCCTTGTGTGGGTCGGGTAGGTAGGGCACACACCCCAGGGGTCAGAGTTTCCAAATACGCCTACTTTACATTTTCTGGGTTTTGTTTGTCTGGAGGAGGATTTTCTTTGATTGTGGTAAAACACACATAACATAAAATTTACCATTTTAACCATTTTAAAATGTACAACTCAGTGACATTAACTACTTCACATGGTTGGACTACCATTCATCTCCAGAACTTTTTCATCTTGCAAAAATGAAATTCTGCCCCCATTAGACACGAACTCTCATTCTCCCTCGCCCCAGCCCCCGGCAGCCACCCTTGCCCTCTCTGTCTCCATGAATCTGGTGACTCTAGGGAACTCATGTCAGTGGGATCATACAGTATTAATCCTTTCGTGACTGGCTTCTTTCACGGAGCATAACACCCTCAGGTTCCATCCATGTCATGGCATGTGTCAGAAGTTCCTTCCTTTTTAAGACGGAACACTAGTCTGTTATAGGTTATGTACCCCATTTTGTCTCCCCATTCATTAGCCGATAGCCATTTGGGTTGTTCCCACCTTTTGGCGACTATGAGTAATGCTGCTGTGAACATGAGCATGCAAGTATCTTTGAGTCCCTGCTTTCAGTTATTTGGGGTATATATCCAGGGTATATATGGAATTGCTGGGCCTAGCGGCTGTGAAGAAGCATCTCCTAGTGGTTTGGATTTGCACTTCCCTAACGATCGGTGAGGTTAAGCACCTTTCCATGTGCTTATTGGCCCGCAGCCTCTGTATCCTCTTTGTTTTCCATTTTGTTTTAAACTTGTCCTCAAGATGCTTATTCGCATGGTATTTACGTGTGTGACCTGAGAGAAACCACTCGATGACACAGGCTAGATGAGCGGGAGCGGCCAGCCAGGCTCACAGGGTCTGCTGCCGGCCCGAGGGCGGCAGGTGCTTGGGGAGATGCTGCTTCTAGCCCTGCCCCAGAGTGACGTGGTTCAGGGAGCCCTCCTCCCTTCCCCTTCTTAGCGCCCATCCTGTTCGCCGTCGCCATGATCTGTCCTGTCTGTGGCCCTGAAGCCATCAAGAGTTTTCCTTTGTGCAGTTGTCTAACTGGGCCTTCCTGTCCTGCCCTGCTGAATGAGTGGGGTGCACCGGGGTGGGGGCGGGGGCGGGGAGGAAGGGGCAGCGAACGTGACATGAAAACACCATAGGTGGCGGAGGCCGGGTTCAGATGACCCGGGGGGACAGAAAGCAGGGGAGGCCAGAGTTTCCCTTTAGAATTGGCAACATCTCCTGACACCTCGCAGAGGCAGGTCCTTGCTGGCTGCTTCTTCCCAGGACTGTGGTTCCGGCTGATCCTATAGTTGTTGGATGACACCAAGCCCTCCCTGGGGACTTTTTGACGCTGATCGCCAACCCTGTGCTCTTGGCCTCTTCTGCGCCGGCCCTCTTTCCAGGAGTTGTCCCTCATTCCGTCTGTCTCAGCCCCCTCTCCTCCCCTAACACCCACTAGGCAGGACAGCCCTCCTGACCTTCCCCCTCAAGGTCAAATCCAAATGCTGATTCCTCTGCAGAAGCCTCCCCAGGACTCACTCCTGCAGCGTAGGCATCACACCTGGGTGTGCTTCGTCTCCTGGGCCTGTGCCTCCTCCATCAGACTGCCGCCCTGGAGGCCGGGAATGCGGCTTACTCATCTCGGCCTCTCCCCTAGCCTAGCATCCTGCATCATCCTTGCTCCATAAGTGGATAGAATGCATTTATTATGCACAGCCAGCATTCTGTTTTCCCTTATTCACCCTTATTCAGTGTTTTCTTTGGGGCAGGAGCAGGGCATGGGATGTTGAGTGGTCCCTAGATTCAAGGAGATTTTAATTTGGTTAAAAAAAAAAGATTATAAATTTTTATTTATGACATGCTTTTAGATATCTTTTTGATATTTAGAAAGGCATAAACAACACAGTATTTGGAGGTGAGTTTTTGAAATAGTTGAGATATGTGCCTAGTGCCGCGTGTAAAAAGCTAGGGAAGACACACCTACTCTGTGCTTGAAGTCATTTCCTCGTGCTGATTTATAAGGCGAGTAATCGGTGTATCATCGCTGAACCGCGCATGTTTACATAGGAAGGCTGTCTGGGTAATTATTAGCAAAGACTTTACCCAGGCTGTGACCAGTCCTCCCAGCTGGTTGTTTGTACTGGGGGTTTTACATGCATTTGACCTTTGCCTAAGGTAAGGGAGGGTTTGTTTGGCCAAAACAGTGATAAATATTCCCATGGCATTTCAGCACTGCTGGATCTTTGAGACCGGGAATGTGATGTGGGCACTGCTCAAAATGTGAGCGTTTCCAACCGAACCTGCTTTGTTTCACGTTTCTTGTTCTGTTGTGGTTTTCTCATCCAGGCTGCATTGCTGGATCGTGTGCGTTACGGTTGTCCGTGTGGCCTGGGCTGCCACGGCCTCTAGGACTTGCCCCAGGGTTGGAATCCAGAACCCTGTGCCTCTCTTGGAGGGACCACTCGGCATCACAGTGCCCATGAACTGACCTTCCGAGGGGGCCGTTTCCTATGTTAGAAATGGGGATAATACTTCATATCCCTATTTATAGGATTTGGTGAGGGCCTGTGAGGCAACACCTCCGAAACTGCTTTGAAGGGCTTGGGCGTAACCGGACACCTTATTATGGGTGGCTCTTGGTCTCCCAAGCCAGGGGTGCAAGCCAGCCTGTCCTTACACTGCGCTGGTAGGAGGGAGCTGGCATGGCTACAGCAAAGCTCCAGACTTGGGAAGAGAGGTTGCACGCGCACGTGGGCCTGGCCTGCAGGCTCTGTTCTAAAATAAACACACCTGTGTCTCAAGCTGAAGGTTGGCCCAGAGAAATGGGAGAAGCCTGTGGGAGGGTAGCGTGGCCTGGTACATGTAGGGTCCGCTGTATTTTCAGAAGCAGACGAAGTGAGGGGGCCGCCAGGATCACCCCCCTGAGGCTTTCCCTACCCGAGAAGGTTGCTGCCACCCCCAGGATGGGGGGTACGGCCCCTTAAGCTTGCCGGCCGTTAGGTTGGGTTTAATATGCTATTTCATGAGCCAGTTCCATCAGCTGTCTAGTTGCTCACATCTCCTTTTGTACAGTCCCTGTAGCCAGCAGCCCACATCCCAAGGGCTGGCAGGCTTCGGGAAGGCAGTCACAAGAAGCACATGTGCTTTAATTTCTTTTATTATGATTAACTGTGAACCAATTCAGACATCAGATATCTACAGACCCACTACCCAGGCCCAGAAACAGCGTATTAGTACAGTCTGACCCTCTTGCCCAACAACTTCTTCCTCACCACTGTTTCCAGAAGTTTTCCATTGCTGTTTATCATCCCTGTGAATTTTCTTTGGTTTTACTACATCTCTACTCATCCCTCAGCAGCATCTAGAATGCTGTATGGTACTGTTTTGTCCTTTTAAAAAGCTCAGAAAAAGTGGTATCGTACTATCTTTGTTCTTCTGAACTTCCTTTTTTTTTTTTCTTCCTTAAAACTCAGCTTCATGTTTGGGAGGCTCTTACATGTTGACAGGGATAGAAGGAATGAACTGGAGTGATGTCAGTTTTGATAGTTAGGGTTTACTCAGGATTGAACAAGGCCTTAGGCCTTGCCTTGAGAAATAGCAAAGGAGTGAAGTGGGTGAGCCAGGAAATAATGTGGTTCCGTTTCATCTGGGTTAAAATGAAAGCTTGGAAATTTGTCTTTCTCCTATTTTTTATTCTAGGTTCAAAGGCTTCTAACATACATAGTAAGTTCGTCTCTTTCCTCTGATACCCTCACTTAAGATTTTGAGTTTGGAGATAAGGAAATTGATGGTGTTAGGGCCTCTCTGTTCATCTTCTCTCACAATGTAAGATTCTAGTCAGTATCAGGGAGTGAGATTATTTTTTTGATTGGCGAGGGCAGTAACCACAAAGGAAGGAGACCATTTCCAAGCTGCTGGAGGACAAGAACCCGAAGATAAGGATTTAAATACTAATATGTTGTATAGACAGAGAGACACTCTTTTGTTTGTTTGTTTGTTTTTCATTTTGTGAGCTTAATAATAGAAGCCCCAGTATTTTTCCTGTTTTCTATTTAAAGAAAAATGTGCAGCACAAAGGCATGCAAATGCTTCATGCTTTTAGGGACAGAATCAATGCTGTAACCGCTCTGACCCTCAGATCATTACTTTTTCAATTGCACCATCTTGCCTCCCCACAAACTGACAAAGCTACCATCTTAATTGACAAGTATTAATTGAAGAGGAAGGATGACATTGAATTATGAGAGGTAGCAACCAATTACATGGTAACTTGGCTCAGCATAGTACCTTCCCCACTGTAGACATTCACTAATTATTTGATTGATTAGTAGGAAATTAGAGGTGGTGTGAATAATTGAAATCTGAACAACCCCTCCAACTCCTTGTCTTCCCCCTAAGACTCTGAATGGGCATCTACTAAAACACAGAGACCGTGTTTCAGTTTGTGCATGTAGTTCATCCACTAACAAATGGTGCATCCACCATTTATTGAGTGCTTGCTGGATGCTGGGGCTCTAAAGATGAAAACATTGTCCTGCCACGGAGGCACAGAGTCTCTAGTGTGACTGTGGCATCATCTGACCACCGTACGGTATTCGCTATGATGGAGGCACATACTGAATGCCGTGGAGACGTGGGAGAAGGAGAATCTCAAACTTTGAGATTTTCTTTCCTTCACCTAATTTGCCTTTAGGTAAAGGTGCTGCGGAACCAAAGGCAGGAGAAGGGAGGGTGTCTGAGTGCCCTTATTTCCTAGCTTCTTGGCAAATACATGTTTCTTATTGAATTCACCACTGAGTCCTCTTGAAAGGAGTATTTTGCCTCTGGGGGGGGGAAGATCAGTTTCATTCTGTCACGCTAAGCAGCCTTGTGTTTCTGGTTTGGAAGTTTCCCTGATCCTTTCATGGGGCTCTTGTCTTGGACTTGCCAGCTCTAAGGAATAAATAAGTATGATTGTCATTGAAATTCCCACAAGCCATTCAAGTCTGCCAAGGAGCTTTACCTGATCGGGAAGATGGTTTCACTCCTTGTCACTCCAGGGAACGCATTCAAGAATTCAGTCAACCTGCCCAAGGAATGGTGTTTTTTTTTTTTCCCCATTGTCTTCCTAGAAAAAGCAAAGCAGCCCACCCACAGGAGATCTGGAAAAATCACTGGCTAGGATTTGGAAGGGGCCTCTGCATGTGGCTTCTTCAGTGCTCTTATGTTCAGGGCCAGAGCTGGGGTCCTGGGAAATGTTCACCAGTTGAGGAGAGAGGTCCTCCCCAGCTAAGAAAGGGGCTGCAGGGGCTCCCTGAGTCGGGGCCATTCGGGACAGCAATCCTGGAAGCAGGACTCACATGAGCACGTTGGGGTGGTAGCGGGAGGAACAGAAAGAACTTGTCAGAGCTTCCATAAGAAGAAGAGGAGGCCACCCCCAACCCCCCTACCCCCACCTGGGATAGTAACACTTGACCCATTTGCTGATTTGAGGACCAAAATCCCAGTAGTTCTAGGGGCACCTGGGTGGCTCAGTCAGTTAAGCATCCGACTCTTGACTTCAGCTCAGGTCATGATTTCAGGGTCATGATGAGATCAAGCCAGGCGTTGGGCTCCACAGGGGGCATGGAACCTTGCTTAAGATTTTCTTTCTCCTTCTCCCTCTGCCCCTCCCCCCCAAAATCCCAGTAGGTCTAGTCTGTTTTCAGTTGAACTTTTTTCCTGATGGCTGTATCTGTGATTTTTTTAAAGGGCAACAGACACCTGAATCAGAGCAGTGGGATGTTTCAAAGCCCAGGGTCTCCGTGTTCTTGGTTGGGTATGATCCAGGCCACTCGGCCACAGAGATTTGGGGGACGTGGGCAGTTGTTTAAACTAAAACAACCACAGAGAAGGGTGAATTTGGCAACTGGGAGAGTTGGGAGACAGAGGCACCTCTTAATTGGAGTTCTGGCTGTGGTGTGGGAAATCTAACAGACAGAGCTTCTCCTTTTTTGTCCATTTATTGAGAGAACCAGGTTTCAGTTCGGGCAGCCAGGTAAAGCCCCCAAGCATCTGTGTTTTGCAGCCCTTGGCCATCTCTTCTTCCAAAAGATACGGGTTGTTTTTTTGGACACTAGCAATTCTTATATGTAATTTTAGATTAAGCAGGGTGTTGGCAAGTCTCAGCTTCACCTGATGTGTAGTGGGGCAGTCAATATTTGTACAGTAATTATATTTACTTACCGCCTTCACTTTTAAGTAAGACTTTTTGCCCTGTTCCTCAGCACCAACGTTCTGTTGAAACAAAGCCAGTCCTCGGGGGTTGGTTCTGTCAGCAGCAGGAAAGTCAGGTGGGCTACCTGACCTTCTCCCAGATGTTTGCAGGCCTCTCGACTTGTGAGCACGGCAGACCCAGGTGTGTTTCCAGACTCTTGTGCGAGCCTCAGGTTTTGCTCTATGCTTGCCCTTCTCAGCAAAAGTCCCTCCCTCAGATTAATGACAGAATTACAATCTTTAAAAAAAAATACTGGTAAGCAGCGCTCATGGTTCTTAGAACTCAAAGAAACTTGCTGCTGAGACAGTTGTCGATTTTCACATGATGTGAGAATATGATTTCTGGACCCAAGTGATTCCGTTTTCCATGATTGAGGTGAGTCCCAGTAGAGGCTTCTGATTTACAGATGGGAGAACGAGACCGAGGTAGCTACACAAGGAGCTGGGCCTGTAGAAGTGAGATCCTTGCTGTGGGCTTTCTTTGTCCTTTGTTACAAACCATTGTTAGAGTGGAAGCTTGGCGTACTCACTCTCTCACTGCCTGTGCGTGTGTGTGTGTGTGTGTGTGTCCCGTCGGAGGAGAAGGACAAGAGGCACTTGCACTTTTCCTTTCATAAGCTACTCTTCTCTGGGGTCCCATAGAACCAGGTTTGCTCTCTGTCTTTGTCACCCACCTTCCCGCGGAGGGGGGCTGGGGAAAGCTCAGGTCTCAGATCTCATGTCACATGTCCTGGAAGGAGCAGCCCTGCCAGTTGGGCCTTGGGCGATCATCAACCCTGAGCATTCCTTCCTGCTCTCCCGTTTGCCGTGGCCGCAAGGGAACTAGGGCTGCCTCGGGGTCGGGGAGGTGGGGGGAGAGGGATGCTGGGGGAGATGCGGTGAGTCCTTCGAGTGGCCAATGGCACATTCCTGGGCTGAATGAAGCTGGGACAGGCAAACAGGAGAGGTTTCTAGCGCTGCTGGGGTTGGGAATGGAGGTAGGGGAAGAAAGGGCCATTTATTCAGCCGCGGTCACTGCTCATTAGTACACAGTCGGTGAATGCTCCGCACCGGCCCAGCATCCTCAGACACAACCCCGGGATGGGTAGCCCATTGCCCACCTCAGCCATCCCACCCCCATAAAATCTTGACATTCATCTTCCTGTCAGCATGTGTGATAACATCAGATTACTTTTCCCCTTACCTTTTCCTTCTCGCCTCCTTTTTCTGCCCCAAGAGGCTAAATCCCTGGCACTTTCCACCGTACTCTGATTACACTGGACAAAGAACGCTGGGCCGTGAGGCTAACAGGGAGATTTCTTTTCTCGGCAGTGGGAGCCTCACAAAAGCCCGGGCTGTAGCTGCGGGGCCTCCCCAGCTCTCACTTTCTTTCCTGTAATTCTATACACATGGCATTAGCCTCTTACGAGGCCTTTGTTTGCAGCTACTCTGAGGGTGCTTTTCAGCTGACGCTGGTTGCTTGAATTTTAAGTGAAATTTGTTCTGATCCGCCCGGTGTTACTTCTTGTGGAGGAAATGCAAGCTCAAGAATGTAAGTTACTAAATGCAAAAGGGATAGCTTTTTAAAAACCTTTCTCTTCCACCACAAATTAAATGCCTCCATAAGAGAGGAGCATTAAAAATTAAAATGGCCTTTGACGAAGCCAGCTCGTCGCCCTCGGTCGGAGCACAGGAGTGGGATGGGCCGTTTCCTGCACGCCCGGAGAAATTCCATTTGTGTTCTCTCTCCCATACGTAGGTAGCTCAGCCTCCTCGAGGGCTCTGTTCTCATAATAAAAATCATGATTTGCTTTCTTTAAGTGATATTACTGATTTTTCTGTTGCAAACTGAAGTAAAACTCTCACATCCTAGCTCTGACGACCAGTTTGACAGATTAATCAGACAATCCCGTCTATGCCCATCCTAGCCTTAGACCAGCACGCTTGTTCTGTAAAGGGTCAGAAGCTCAGCATTCCAGGCCACGTGGGCCCTCCAGGCTGTGCCACAATCACTCAGCACCGACATTCTGGTGCGAAAGCAGCCCCAGACAATCTGGGAGTGAGTGAGCGTGGCTGTGTTCCAACCGATCGTTGCTGGCAGACGCTAAAATGTGAATTTCACATAAATTTCACACAAGAAATATTATTCTTCTTTTGGTTGTTTTGAACCCTTTAAAAATGTAGAAAACCATTCTTAGCTCACACGCCAAATAAAAATAGGCAGCAGGAGGTGCAAAATGGGCCTTGGGCGGGATTTGGCCCACGGGTCATAGTTTTCTGAGCTCTGTGTTACACCTGGTCTCAGCCAAAAGGCTGAAAAATGATTCCCAACCCGATCATAAAGCAGCATTTGAAAATTGCGGCTCCTAGCACATTAATCGGTTATGGGGTCCATCTGGGGGAATCCTTCTTAGCATCTTAAAAGAAAAAGAATAGAATTTAGTAGAGCACAATAGTAAGAGTCTGGTGTTGTATCATGAAACTTTTGTGGCTGGTAAGTGTGTACTGGGTCATTGTGCGGACTACTGCTGGGAAAAAATGTTAGGTCAGCCATGGCCCTCCCCGTCCTCAGACTTTTGTGCACCCCAAGGAGCACAGAGACTCACAATCAACAGAGTGCTAATGTTGTTAGCCAATGAGAAGGGGACAGAGGTGAGCGTGGTCATCTCCCTGCATGTATCAGAGAAGTCAAGACTCAGACAGCTGGGCTGTCTCTCCCGGGTCTATAGCTGGAGAGAGACAGGAGCAACAAGCAAATAGCTCTCCTTATGACACTAAGTTGTTTGGGGCACTGCCCACTGAACATGAATTTCCTACTTTCATGTTTTGCTTATTTATTTCTAAGTAGTTCTAAGAATCCATCTTCATTCCTTTACTCTTCTGCCTTCCCAGACTCAGTGATATTTAAAGCACTTGGTTGAGTATTCAGTATTCTTCACCAAACAGAAACACAATTGTGTGTGGGAAGAGGGATGATGCATTTTAATCTGATAAAAATACCTTATGCCAACCATAACTGTTAGCCTAACTGCAAGCCAGGCTGTGAGGAGGTGGAGGAGGAGGGAGGAAGGATCGCTTCTCGGCCTTTTGGCTAAGATCAAATGGAGGGAGGAAGGAATATTTGGGCACTCTACTCATTCAGGGCCATCCACATCCTAGAGGGGGTTTCAGAAACTCCAGGCCCCAGGGCTCTTCTGGGGCTATGGCTTTGCATTCTGGTGGTCAGAGTCAGTGGGACTGAAAAGTGTGCCAGTAGGTAAGATAGGGAGGGAGGGCGGGGGAACTGACCCTTAGTTTCCTGCCTTGGGCCAGTTCTAGAAAATGGGAGTGGGGAGGAAGAAAGAAAGGTGAGAGATAGAAACATGTTTGGAGGTTCCCACTGAACAGTGTGTAGTCCCAGCTAAGCCCTGTGCCTCGTGGTGCTCGAGGGCAGCCTCCCTAGAGGGCTCTGGGCTTCTCGGCTCTGAAGGCCTCTACCGAGAGGAATAAAGGAGCAGAGGGAGTAGCCTTGAGGCCAGCTGGAGGCCTCTGACTGGAGAGTGGGAAATGTTCCATCGAGGAACTGTTGGGAGAAAGGGGGTGCTCCAGATGGAGCGTCATGCTTCCGTGTTCTCTGGCTCAGATGATGCTTCGTGGCTTCCTTGTTTACCCAGAGGGAGAAATGTTTACTCTTTGGAAGGGCTAATGAAAGATGAGCTTCTGTTTCCAGGGTGGTGATGGAGGGTGAAGTAAAGGGTGGAAGAGAAGAGAGTATCCGTGGCTTCCCCTCCAGAACAAAGAATCCAAGTGACACTAGACGTCTTCTCCTCTGCCCTGGCCTTGACATGTAAGTTGGTTCTGACCTGTAGGTTGGTTAGTTGTCTCCTCATGGTCAAGGACCCTTGCTGCAAGGTTCAGTGGCTCTTTATGCAGATGGAAGATTTGCACCCCATTTCCCCCGGGGCAGTTTCTCAGTTGGCTTTGGAGTAAGGGGACATTGGCTCTAGTGAGGTGTTTGCAGGTGGGTCCTGGGAGTAGCAAAAAGCACCATACCCAGCTCACTATCTGAAACATGCTGGACACTCAAGGAATTGCTGAATTAGTAAATGCAGAATAGCGGCATGCATCGTTTGGTCAACAGGGCCAGTGTCCTATGTGTGTACTCAGATGCGCAGATGGGGGCCAGTCACCAGGCTGTGGCCTGGCTAAATACAGAATCGTGAGAGGAAAATGATTAAAACACACAGACTGCTGTTGTCATTCTAAGCCAATGGCCACAAATCAGCCAGAGCGCGCCCTTGCAGATGTAAGAGGGTAGACCAGAAGCTCGTGGAAAATATAGCCCCTTTTCCAGGGAAGATGGTAGCTGGGCTTTGGTTTAAAGTTTGGACCCCATAAGTTGGAGTAGTTGAACCAGGCCATGGTCACAAAGCAACTCCCTGTCTCCCTTCCCCACTTCCTTCCTTCCCCAAGCACAGAACACGTATAACGTACAGGCACTGAGGATTAGAGATACGGCATTGAAGATATGGTATGCACGTAGGTCTAAGGCAGGAGATCTATATCTGATTATACAGATAATCAGATACATGTATACCCCCAGCTGGACAAGTGCTATGAAGGAGGAATCTAGGGGGGTGTGAAGGAACGTGGGAAGACCTGATTTAGACGATGGGACAGAGAGAAAAAGGCTACAGGGACCTGGAGGCTTAGCAAGGGGAAGGACAGGAGAAGAGCGTCTGGGCAGAGGTTTCAGCCCCATATGTCCTAAGGCTGGGAGAGCAGACCAGCTCCGCATGGGGACAGGCAGAGAAGGCGAGGACATGGACCGGGGATGGCTTGAGAGGATGAGGACGGTGTCAGACAGAATCGCCAGGTCTCCAGCATGAGCTGTGAGTGGGAGCAGGTGCTTCTTACTAAGGAGGGGAAGCTGGAAGAGAAACAATGTGAGAGATCCACAAGACCCAAACAGAGATCCAAGCCGCTGGGACAGTCATGCCATGGCTGGGTCCTGGTTCCTGTTCCCAAAAGGGAGATGACCAGGTGTTTCTGTTGCAGTTGAATTCCATACTCTGCGTACAGTTTTGCTTTTAGAAGTGAGCTCTGGGGCAGCTCACACATTAGCAGGTACAGTGCTCAAGTTCATCAGCCACCCTACACGTACCCAGGGCCCATTCTGGGTCAGTTTTTACTAGATCTTGGGGAACCACCAGGAAGTATGAGAGGAGGACCTGACCCTGAAGCAAGTTAGGGTCCATCTGGGGAGAGAAATACATACACATATAAGATAAAGTGTACAAAATGGGAAGAAGCTAGATGTCCAGCGGTGAAGAAATGGGGAAGGTAATTCATGGTGTAGCCATCAGTCACACCTCATGCACTCACAAAACATCACATTTTGAAGATTTTATTTATTTATTTATTTATTTATTTATTTATTTGAGAGAGAGAGAGTGAGTGGGGGGAAGGGCAGAGGGAGAGAAAGAATCTCAAGCAGGCTCTGACATGGGGCTCGATCTCATGATCCTTAGCCAAAATCAAGAGTCGATTGCTCAACCGACTAAGCCACCCGGGCACCCCGAAACATCACATTTTAGGGGAATATTTAATGCTTGAGGAAATGTTTACAATGTCATGCTAAATAAGAAAAGCAAGCCGATAACCAATTTTGTTTTTTAAATAACTCTTTAACAGAATGAAAGGAAAGACTCAGGAATATGAACACTGGGCATTTGCATTATTGATGATTCACTTAATGTCAACTTACCTGTATTTTCAAAATCTCCTACAGTATGATGTGCCTTTATGTTTCAAGTTAACATGGGCACGTTGCTCTTTAAATGTTACAAGGGGGTATATGTTGTATGTCAACTGTGTGTCCTGACCCCAAACGGTTTTACCAGGTCCTAGGACTCTAAGCTGGATCTGGAAAGGTGGGTAGCATTTGTCCTGGGGGTCAGTGAGGGTGGAATATTTCTAAGAGGAGGATGTTTCTTCACCACAGAAAACAGACCGGAAGGCAGTCTGCCGGATGGACAGCAAGGAATGAGTGCAGCTCAGGTGCACGGCCTGGGTGGTGGTGGGAAGGTACGGAAAAGTCACTGGAGGCGCTAGAATTCTAGTGACCGTAGGAGTGGGGGGCCAGCAGAGGGGTCTGAATAGCAACTTGACTGTTGAGGAATGATCTTGTAAGCTGTGTGGCGGAAGATTTGGAGGGGGTGAAGGAGGGGATCCCCCCGCTGAGCTGGAGCAGTATGATAGAAATGAGGAGGACAGTCAGATCTAAGAGGATCTGTAGGGAGAAGGCTTGTGGGATCCAAAGACAGTCCAGGTAGCAGGAGGAAGAGGCCCCCAGCTCTCACCTGTGGTGATTAAGGGGTGCATATGCCTTTAACAGACAGAAGAGGTCAGTGGAAGGGTTGAATTCGGTGGGGCGGGGGGGGTGGGCAACGGCAAATTTAGTTTCATATGTTCAGTGTTGGGTTTTCAACGGGGCAGCAACTTGCAAGCAGAGAAGCAGAAAAGCAGAGCTAGAACCTAGAGGGAAGACGGTGCTGACAGGCCAAGGTGGTGTCGTTCACATACCAGAGGGGAGTCTGGGCGTCTCTAAGACAGAGCAGCCCAGTCTCTGGCTTTGAGCAGGTGGAATGGGGAAGAGGTTCAGTGGTGCCAGGGTGAACTGCTCGCAGGTTGTAAGTAGAACATTTTTTTTTTAAAGATTTTATTTATTTATTTGAGAGAGAGAGAGAGCACATGAGAGGGGGGAGGGCCAGAGGGAGAAGCTGACTCCCCACTGAGCAAGGAGCCCGATCAGGACTCGATCCCGGGACTCCAGGATCATGACCCGAGCCGAAGGCAGTCGCTCAACCAACTGAGCCACCCAGGCGCCCGTAAGTAGAACATTTTATATTTTTTTATTTAAGGATTTTATTTTTAAGCTATGCCCAGCATGGGGCTTGAACTTACAACCCCGAAATCAAGAGTCGCATTCTCCACTGCCTGAGCCAGCCAGGCGCCCCTGGGACATTTTAAATGCTGGAACGGAAGCTCCTTGGTAGAACAGGACAGCTGGTAGCAAGCATAGGTTCCATGTCACCTCAGGGTCCCGTGGTGTATTCTCCAAAATCAAAGCAGCCTACAGCAGACTGCATGCTGTAGAGAATCCGAGACCCCCCCAAATAAGGGGAAGGCTCAGCTCCATGTACAGCAGGTTATAAATATAAAACAAAAACAAAACTGGAATGTGTTCGGCATCAGGTAGGCCGCTTCTATTACAATGAGCATCTGGGGCAGAACTTTCTAAACCATGGAAGCGCATGACTGTAGTCGGCGACTCTGAGCGTGTGGACCGTGCCACCTCGGGTCTGCACAAATACGAGCCCCATTTCTTGTCCTGGGAAAGACAGCATATGCGTGTACTTTCTTTATAATTTAAAAGTCAGTGGCTTCCTGCTAAGAGACAATTTTCTTCGGATGAGTGAAGATGGATTGCACGAAACTTAAACACGTGTCTTCGCTTTTGTTTCTCAAACATTGGCAACTCTGTGGCCATTGAAACCTCTCTGCGCTCATTCCCCAAATGCTGATGCCTGGACTCTCCTGGATTTGAGAGCATAATAGAAGTGACATTAACATGGACGAGTATAAAGAATTCGGACAAAGCCGTACGTTCTTCACATTTGGACATGGGGTCATATTTATTACAGACCTAGCGATGGATCTTTTGTCAAGTATTGGACGATAAATAGCCATTTCCTTTGTATAATGGAAGCTTGCGCTGTGAGGGGTCCCCTTGTTTCCTGACACTGAGAATTTATGGAATGATTTACCAAGAGTAGAGAGATGGTTGCCTCAGCCCAGGTTCCCAGAGCGGCCAAAAAAAACAGGGTTTCCTGTGCATTTGCTTCTCGCTACCCACGTGCTTTTATTCTGTTTTAAGGAGGCAGCAGGCAGATTGCTTGCAAGAAGCTTGTTCCTGAAGTTAGAGACCAAAGCTTATGATACTGAAGGAGTGTGTGATTGCTTACCGATTACTTACTTTAATATGCTTCAAGTCTGAAATTGGTTCTTCTAAGATGTGCTGTCCATTTCTACCTCTAGAAGAAGGATCTTTATGAATCATTCTCTGCATTCAATTTAGTTTTGCTTTAACCTTCAACGAAACTTCAAACATTCTAGAATTGTTCTTAGTTGTCCGGGAAACTTAGAACCCATGCTGTCTGGCTCCACAGCCCAGGATCTTAATACATGGTTGTGTTGAGCACCACTGCTTATATGCTTTGAACTTTTCAGTAGGGCATTTATTGGATTCATTAAAGGAGTCCAAAGGGGGCTTCTATATCTGTTGTGTTTTACTTCAGAGGGGGAGAGGAAAGATGGAAAATGGAAAGATTTGACCAAGCGTGTTTTCTATTATTTCTTACACCTTTTCACTATACAGTTGATCCTTGAACAACACAGGTTTAAACTGTATCAATCCACTTATATGTGGGGTTTTTTTTTTTCAATAAATACAGTGCACTACTATAAATGTATTTTCTCTTCCTTATGATTTCTTTAATAACATTTTTTCTCTAGCTTACTTTATTGTAAGAAACCAGTATATAGGGCACCTGGGTGGCTCAGTCAGTTAAGCGACTGCCTTCGGCTCGGGTCATGATCCTGGAGTCCCCGGATCGAGTCCCACGTCGGGCTCCCTGCTCGGCAGGGAGTCTGCTTCTCCCTCTGACCCTCCCGACCCTCCCCCCTCTCAGTCTCTCTCTCTCTCTCAGTCTCTCTCTCTCAAATAAATAAATAAAATCTTTAAAAAAAAAAAAAAAGAAACCGGTATATAAAGCATATAACATACAAAATGTGTTATGTCACCAGCCAACAGTAAGTAAGCTATTGGTAGTTAAGTTTGGAGTGGGAGTCAAAAGTTATATGTGGATTTTCAACTGCATGGGAGTGTCAGTGCCCCTAAACCCCTCATTGTTCAAGGATCAACTGTACTTGAAATATTTCATGATTTAAAAAAAAAAAACTTTGAGTTTAATTTTGACCTCCTTTGTGTTTACATTTTCTTGAGAATTTTGCAAAGTGTCTTTATTTCGACACTTTAACATGAGAGTTTATTTAGCTCAGTGCTTTGCAGTAGAATATTTGGAATGTGACTAGTGCACATTATTTAATTTTAATTAATTTAAGTTTAAATTTAAATAGCCGTATGCGGTCGCTATATTGGACGGGTACAATTCTGGAAGAAAAAAACTGCAGAAACCAGGAGAGTCCTTCAAAGCTATCAGACACTGGGCTATATATTCTAATTTGTGTATCATCCTTCAGCAAAAAAAAGAAAAAAAAAAAGAAAATCCTCTTAAAATATTGTAGGAATTAATGAACCAAGTCTAAAATTTACTGAAGGAAATAATATCCTAAATATTTATAGAATGTAAGTTCCTTCCCGTGCCCTCTCGTACTTCTACATATCCTTTTTCAAATGAAACCTCTTTCTCCCTTCCTGTGTAAGAGCTGCTTGCTAGCAGGTACTAGTGTTTGACAATGATTAGCTCTTCACTAGGTTTAACTGCGTCCTAGTCCCTGAGGTCATCAATCAGTGTCATTAGGTTTGGAAGCAGATGGACAATTCAAGAGCAACCTATGGTCCTTAGACATTTGGCTGGTTGCTGAGGGTATAATTATGTCTCAGCAAACACTGGATAGAGCCCTCATTGATAAGCGTGGTTTATTAAGGGCTGGCCTGGTTAACAGTCATGGTGATAAATTGTGCTAGTCTTACTGAAAAGAGATGACTAAAAGGAAGCTAGTGTGTTTGGAGGGTGGGGTTGTTTGCTTTGTTCTTAAAGGATAAATATGGTGTTTAAAATCGAGAGGTCTGAATTCAAGTCCTGGATATTATAAACCATATGACTGAAGCCTATTTGATAACCAGCCTCTTGTGGACACCCTGTGAAATGGGAATGACTCTTGTTTACGTGACAAGAATGTAGTTAGGAATAAATGCAGTGATGCGGGTGACTGTGTTTGCTAATGGAGAGGCCAGAATATACCACTGTGGCATAAGGATTATTTTGTGATGAAGGCATTTGAGAATTGACAGATGCAGGAAGAGGCCTTCTCTGCATTCCCCTGACAGCCTAAAATCACAAATCCTCCTTTAAGAGAAGCTTCCCATACCAGAGGGAAAGAGTGACTCCTGTTACCTGAGATGAGAAATTGCTCAAACAGACTTTATTAAAACAAACCTTACCTTCCAATACTTTCATTCATTTATTTTGCAGTCATTTCCCACCATTTATCATTCCTTAAAATCCTAACTCCCTCCCCATGTTAAGATGGTATATAATCCCTAAATTCTAACCACTTCTTTGAGTCACCTTTATAAGACTTTGCATACACACCTTCTCCAATAAACTTTGTCTTTTCTCTTGCTAATGTGCCTGTTGTCAGTTTAATTGGCAGACCCCCTGACTGAATCTAAGAGGATATAGAAAAGTTTTTTCTCCCCAACACTCACAGGTGACAGACAGTGTTCCTCGTACAGTGGTGATTTGAGGTGGATAGAAAATCCCGGCAATTCTGGTGACACTTGATGACAAACGTTCTCAAGCTTTAATGTGCATCAGAATCTCTTGGACCCCCTGTTCAACTCCGGCTGCTGGGGCTTCACCCTGAAAGTGTCTTGGTTCTGTAGGTCTGGGCATAGGACCCCAGGGAAGTCTGATCAGAGGGTTAAGGGAGCCACACTTTGAGAAACACTGCTTTCAGGGACCTCTGCATATAAGATCAGAAAGCATAGGGGATGACCCAGGGGGGCCTCATTTGCATGGTGTCTGGGCTGTACTTCATTCTGAATTTCAATTTTAAGTTTAGTATTTGGTTGCCTAAAGGAAATGAGATATTCATTTTAGTTTTGCTTTATCTCAATTTGCTAGCTGCTGTTAAATCACAAAAATTCAACTGTGTAAACTTTAAAGATCTAACTGGCCTTATTAATTGATTCGTGATGGAGGCAGCATCCCATGTAGCAAGTAGGGGGAGCTCCTAGGAGTTGTACAAAATGGAAGGTTTTATAGGAATTAAGGCAGGACAGGGAAGTAATTAGCAGAACAAACAAAGGATTGTTTCAGGCAAGGTCACCTTCCTTCAGGGGGAAGAGCAGGGGGTCTTATTAGAAGATTACTTCATCTTCCTTTGGGGGATGGAGAGGGCCCTTGTAACAGATGACCTGATTGATGTTGACCAGAAAATTCCTCACTGACTGGTGAAGAACTACATTCCATGGGGGAGGTTGAAACTGCAATCACGTTAGGTATTAAGCCCCAGTTTGGTGACTTGGCCTGGCAAAAGTGACTCCATTTTGGGCCTGTGGTTTTCTTTTTAACACTACACAAAGACTTTTTGAAAGGGTTGAATTATGTTAAGGAGGCATATATCCTTAAATTATCAGGCCTAACGGGTTGGAGTTGCAATTCAGAGTTCCACTGTAGCCGGGGCGCGAGGGTGCAGGAGGACCCGGCTCTGGGGTCCCAAACAGACCAGGTTTGGCCACTCGCTGCTGACAAAATCCACAGGCAGAGAGACGAGCGGTGGTGAAGCACAAAAGGAATTTAGTTCCATGAGGCCAACACCGACTGTCTCAAACACTGTCTCCGAAGTGCTTTCATCTCTAGTAAATAACACCTAGGAGTAAAATGGTTATATCCTATGGCAGTTGTATGTGTAACTGCTTTTTTTAAAAAAGAAAAGATTTTATTTATTTATTTATTTATTTATGAGAGAGAGAGAGAGAGCGTGCACGCAAAGCAGAGGAAGAAGCAGACTCCCCGCTGAGCAGGGAGCCCGATGCGGGACTCGATCCCAGGACCCTGGGATCATGACCTGAGCCGAAGGCAAGATGCTTAACCAGCTGAGCCACCCAGGCGCCCCCTTCCAGGTTTACATAAGGAGAATGTGAGACAGAGGTCGGTGGGTATGTGCCTGTGGGCAGTGAAGGTCAGGTCATTGTTGTCTTGCGGTCACTCCTGGGGGTCTCGCTGGCTCAGGACAGTCCTTGTTGCTGGAGGGGGTTTCGGATCCCACAGGGTCACTCTGCCCACAGTGTCTTCCGCCTGAGATCAGAGAGAAGCTGGAAAGAAGAACTTAATCAATTAGAAAGCATGGACTGAGGTCAAAATCCAGGTTAAAACAGTGACTAAAAATAAGTTTTCACTCGGGCACACCTGGAATTTAAACCAGTACTATTTACCTAGAGGAACAAAATGCTAGCGTAGGAGTTATTAAATTTAGATTATCTTCCTAACTCTAGTAGGCAGATTGCTTCCTCTCTCCATGAATCCAAATCCGTTTAATCACTTGGGCCCTAGGAGTTGTTTCTGAAATGACAGATGTGCATGAAGATTGGTTATGTGGCTTTAAAAACAAAACAAAACCTTTTAACTTCTCTTTTTAAAGACTTTACTCCAATTATTTATTTTGCATGAAGCGCGTCACTCTGATTTTATGTGGTTTTTTTCCCAAACCTCGGGTGGGGAAGGTAAGCCCGGGGCGGGAAGGATTCTCCCCCCATTTGTGCTTCTCGCCCTCTGCCCCACCCCCAGTGCTGGCAGGAAAGCTCTGATCACACACATAGATGATAAATGAATTCTTCATTTTGGGTTCTGCTCTTCTGCCTCCTTCTCTTCTGTCAACGTTGTCAAAGGCAGCCCAGCGTGAATCAGAAGGGCTGGCTGCACACTGACCCCCAGACGTCTGGGATTGTTTTGTGTGCCAGGATTTACATTTGAATGTCGCCTGAGACCACAGAAATGATTAACCAGTGACTGCGGCATCCCATCCAAAGTGCAGGAATGGAATGGCTTTTTCTGTGTTTTTATGTTCTGGACCAAAGAGAGAGGGGGAGAGAGAACAAAACAAATCCACTTAGAAATTTTCCAGTGAGGTCTGACGGTTGTCTCGCTAAACCTGAGCTTCACGTGCCCTCAAGACCTCGCCTTGCACAGCCGCTTGCACCCTCTAAAAGGTAGGCTTTTGGAATAAAATCTTTGGAACAACAAAAAAACAACACATTGCTGTGGCATAACTTTTCTAAACTTTAAATCCTTCGTATTTAATATTTTCCTCTCCATTTGATTCGAGGGAATGCTTTCTCTTGCCCTCGTAAGGGCATCTGTGAACCGGGTCAGCCTGGCCACGACCTTGATGTGGGGAGTATTTCTCTTTACAAAGTACTGTGTGTTTTGAACATTTTCCCCTCAGAACCAAGAACTCAAAGGAGACATATAATCCCTGACTTCACAGCAGGCCATTTTTAATAGTATAAAATGATCAGAAGGCATCATTGCGTGCAAAATGTGATGTTAATGAGCATGGGCACACGGAACGTAAATGATGGGGCTCCTGACCACTCAGCTTCCTTCCTGAAGAAGGAATGCAGTGTGAAAACACTACTCTTTTAGACGTAAATACTCTAGACCTACATTACTTCCATTCTCCAAATGCTAAAAGTGTCCATTCCAAATGGCTCTCCATCAAAATCCACAGATACCTTGGGAAGATTTCTCTGCTCTGCCACCTTTGGCACGTTGTGGGGCTGTGCTTTGCCCATCAACCCCATCTGTTTTCCATAAGAACTGCACTCTGTTGCTCTATAAATTTGCTATGGCCATTATCTCATCCTTTTTCACAAGGGACCTTGGAAATCTTTTTCTTCTTTCCCCTTTTACAATAGTAGATCATTCAGCAAGGTCTTTATACTGTGGTTAGAAATCCCGTCATTTTGGAAGTTGCCATTCTTATGCAAAAAGTCACCAAGTTTTGCAAGAGTTAGAAACTTCTACAAAAGTTCTTTTATATCATGGTCACCTGAAACTAAAGGGGCATTATGGTCACAGCCTCTGTTACGGTGGTGAACGGGCCCCCTGGCCAGCCCACAGTTGGGCTGTGTCCCTGAATTATCCTGATGTGCTGTTTGAAGGAGCAAATATCCCAGGCATGCTACCTTATATCGTCAATTTCTTTCATTCTTGCTCCAGTTCCAGCAGATGGTTCCTATGATCCTTTCCTAAGAGGGACACTTGTATGTTAAGTACCCTGCTTAGTGCCTATACCTGGTCCTCGGAAGATGGAAAGTCCAACACCTTCAAAGCTTCTGTTCTCCCCACTGCCTTCCCCAGCCTGTCTCTCTTGGATAAAGGTGTTTTTGTAGGAGCCTGTGGGAAAGCAAGAGAAGGTGGATTCTCGTGGATACAGCCATTTTTAATCCCATACGTCTGCGTCAGGATCCTGGCCTTTGGGCAGATACTCCAAGGCATTATGAGTTGGAAAGCTGAGGCTCTCACCCCAGGAGGGATGGGGCCAAGGCTGGGAACTGTGCTGCACCTGGGAAATGGGCAGGAAACAGCTTTATAGTGAAGCTTGACACAGTCTTTGAAGACAGATCATCATCTGTCTCCATCAAAGGCCTATGAGCATGATGCCAGGTTACTGGATTGGGGGTATGCTGGGGGGGGTGGGGGAAACATACTGGTTTTATTTTTAATCACAGTTGGTGGAGATTTTTAAGGGATGTGAAACCCTGATTGGCCAGCAGGAAGCTGGCATGGGTTTTAGTTGTGGTGGGAGTAACAACCACAAAGCCGTCATGTCCGCTAAGGATGACTGGCTGCCCTCTCCTTCGACCCTACCATTCTCTCTGTGCTCTCTCTACAGCCCACCATCTGGCATCACCACCACATCTCTTAGATTTCAGCTTAGGGATTCATGTTCTCTATTAAGCCCTCCCAACCCTGGAGCCCCCAACCCTCCTCCCGAAGCCCCTTCCTTGGTATCTCTCTTGCCTCTTCTTCTCCATCTGAGCATTCTTGATGGAATAGCACTCTGTGCTGGGAAGAGCCAACGTTCTTAGACAAAAGGAAAAAATCCAAAAATCTATATCTTCTTGTATAATTGAGCACTTTTAATTTTGCACAGACTTTTCTTTCTCGAACAGCATTGTTCTTTTTCATAATAATTACCAAAAATTATCACACAATTATAAAATGTTACAACTTTAGGAATGCAACTGTAAGGGAAGAAAGATCTTTTTCCTCTACCCTCTTAGGTTCAGTCTCTGGGGCCATGTAAATTGACAAAAGGCATGCAAATTTTATTTGATGTTAATATTTTAATTTTCATGTGTACACAAGGTCTCACAGAAAAGAAAGCAAAAACCCAAAGAAGGGGTTAGCCTTCTCCGTTAGCCCTGAGAGCTTCTATATAATTATAACAAAGAGTGATAATATATGGAGAGGTTGCCTGCAAAAGGCAAAGGGGTCAGACTTGTAGGGTTGGTACATTGTGGAGACGTCAATCTATGGGGGAAGTAATGGAAGATAAGGCTCTTTCGGAGAGCTGTGTTATGAGGACTCAAGCTGGTGACATCTCCAGTGACAAGAATCATCTCGTTTCCTCTTCCTGGGACAAGGAGGGAAAGGGGACCCTTCACAAAGGAAAATGTATTGCCTTGCCTTTAGGCCGAAAGGAGGAAGGCAGAGAGACTTTTCCTGTATCTGCTGTTCCTCAGCTGCCTTCAGCTCCAAACAGTCCTTCTACCGAAGTGGCACGTCCTGGAGTGGCAAACTCACATCTCCAGCCTTCCTTTTACAGATGAGAAAACTTAGTCCCCAGGGGAGTACTCGTGAGTCCCCGAGGCAGTGCCGACTGGGGGCCTCACTGCGCCTTTCTCCCACACTGGCTTGTCTACACCCTTTGTAGACCCCGTGCACACCAGCACGTAGGGAGTACGGACCCTCCTGTTACCTCCCCAGCGGGGCTCCATAGAGACCTGGGCTTCGAATCTGCCTCTTCCCTTTACCAGCCGTGGGTGTGTGAGCCAATCCGGTAACTTTACTGAGCCTCACCTAAGATGTTAACACCTACCCAAGAGGGGATCTTGCATTTACAGTGTAAACAAGATGTGTGTGAAGGACCCTGCCCTGCTGTGCGTGAACCTGGCTGCGTTACTGAGCCTGTCCAAGCCTGTTCATCCATCTATGCAAAACAGACTGAATAGTTTCCCTGCAAGAATAAAAGGAAAGGAAGAGGGCACCTGGGTGGCTCAGTCGGTTAAGCAGCTGCCTTGGGCTCATGTCATGGTCCCAGGGTCCTGGGATCAAGCCACACATCGGGCTCCCTGCCCAGCAGGGATCCTGCTTCTCCCTCTCCCTCTACCCCTCCCCCCTTGCTCATCCTCTCTCTCCCTCTCTCTCTCTCTCAAGTAAAATAAATAAAATCTTTAAAAAGAATAAGAAGGGCGCCTGGGTGGCTCAGTCGTTAAGCATCTGCCTTCGGCTCAGGTCATGGTCCCAGGGTCCTGGGATCGAGCCCCACATCGGGCTCACTGTTTCACGGGAAGCCTGCTTCTCCCTCTCCCACTCCCCCTGCTTGTGTTCCTTCTATCGCTGTGTCTCTCTCTGTTGAATAAATAAAATCTTAAAAAAAAGAGAGAGAGAAAGAAGAGGTGCCACGCACAATGACAGGCACATACAAGTCCTCTGTAAATGGTAAATACCGTCCCCCTAGCGCCACCATAGCGGCTCAGTAAATGCTCTACCTTAGGCAGTAAATACCCACTGGGAGCCATTGGGGGAGTGTGGGGCATGGAGATACTCTCTAACAAATAGGCCTGCAAGCTTTTGTGTTGTAGAGTGGCTTGGAGGAGCTCTTGCTCATTGTGTTTGGTGCAGAGAGCCCTCAGAGGCTCCATTCATGACAGATCCTCATTCCCTCACGTCAGCGTGCTTAATAAACCTGCCATCCTTTCTTCATTAACCGGATTCTCTGGCTCCCGTGGAGAATTGTGCCCCTCTCATTTTTGTTTGAAGTCATGGAGCATCTGGTAGGTGCTGAATACAGTGCTAGACATTAAGAAGGACGCAGAGAAGAGCAAGCATGGTTTTCATTCTCAAGGAGCTCACGGTTGCACCAGGGGAAGGCGGAGTAAGAGGTTCTGGAATGCGCTTGCAGAGTGCTCTGGGATCCAGAAGGAAGAGGTTACATTTGGCGTGGCAGTCCAGGCGCTGACAAAGGAAGGTGCAGGGACAGCTGGGCCTTAATGGATGGGAAGGGATTTGAGTAGACAGAGGCAGGGGGGCTGGGAGTGGCGAGCAGGGGAGGCACCATGTAAGGCTTGGAATGGTCTAACGCGCACTGCATGTGGAGTTATGTGAGGAGAGCCAACAGTGAGAGGGAAATGGGCCAGGAAGGTGAAATCAGAGCGAACCGTCAATAGCACGCTCAGAATTTGGACAGGACTTGGCATTTTTAGCAATACTGAAATACAACAGAGCTCTGTTTTAGGGTCAGTAATCTGTCAGCAGTGTCAGGCGAATGAAGGGGAAAACCTTCTGGAGAAGCTAGGGCAGCAGTCTGGGTGAGAAATGTCATGGGTGGATGACATGCCGTGGAGACTCTGTCTTCTGCCTCCAGCCACCCGGAGTGGATGATCAGGAGGACATTCTGGAAACATTTGCTAACTGCCAGGTTGGGTGACATGCACATCTCAGTACGTGCACTTTCCATGGTTTCCAACAGCCACCTCTAGGATTCAGCAGGGCAATATTTGAACGTAGTGCTCCCCCAGGGGCCAGATTGCAGTCTGCTGCATTATAAACTGTACGTTCTGGAGCTGGAAGGACAGACGGATGGAGCCCCCCAGGAGAGACAAGCACCTGACTTCCAGGAGAGAAGAAGGACGCACTCCGCATTGTAAAGGCGAAGCCCCTGGCTCAGGTGGAAGAGGCTGGATGGCTGCCCCAAGGCCACACTGCTGTCCGTGGGGTCACAGTAGGGCTTTGCCCAGAGGAGTAAACTCGAGTCCCGCTGTGGAGGAGTTTGGCAAACACGTGGGGGACTTAAGCTGAGGAGTGTTTTGTTACTTGAACGCTTATAAATGTGTTACTCAGCGTCTATTTACTGAGCCCACACTGTGCGTGCCGCAGGGCATGGGTGTGATGAACACAAGTGTGACCTTTGGCATTCCCTAGACGGGACTTCAGAGCTGCGCCCTCTGAGGCTTTGTTCCCACTTGGGACGAGAGGCTTTGCCACAGAGGGGGCATTGTCTCCCAATTTCCAGGGCAGGACTTGGCTGAGAACTAGTGTTCTGTACTGTCAAATTCCTCATCTCCCCACCCTCACCCCATGTACAGGAAATCCAACACCACGTAGAACAAACTCTGTCAGAAACAAGATGGCTCTGGGGCAAGATGGCGCTGGATCTTAGAATGTCTCGCTTGTGCTGAGGATACTCCACTTCACTTGGGGTGGGAAGAGAACCACTTATGGCTCCTTCTGGCCAGCATGTCCCCTCACCAAAGATCTGTTTCTTGAAAATCCCTTCCCAGTTGTTGGCCTGATCTGCCCTTGCATTTCGTTGGGAGATGCTGTTAGGTTGAATATGGCACAAAGGGGTTTTCCGGTTTGGTAGAGGAGGAGAGAGCTAATTTTAACTGACATATGTCACATCAAGTTTGATTTTTGTTTTTATTGTAATCTGCATTTAAAAATAAACCAGGAGCAGTCCAAGTGACTTGTATCCTCCAGAGGCCATGTCGTAAAGCCCAGAGAGCCCCAGGCTTGGAATTCATGCTTGCTTCGGCTACTACCAACTCACTCCGACCTTACTTTCCCCTTGAATAAAATGAGCAGGTTGGGTGAGGTTCAGTGGCTGCGGGCAGGCAAGCGTGTGGCCAGACCCTGACCCTAGGCATGTTTTGTGTGACCCCGACAGTGTTGTATTTTCTAATTGAACTTAAAGGCCTTTAAACTAGGCAAGCACCTGCTGGTTTGCCAAAGGCCCCACCCCTCATGCCAGGTCAGTTTCACACGTTTCTTATCTGCCTGGCATTTGACCCCCCCGGCACTGGTGGGTGTTCTCTGAGTTTCCTTTCATCTGAAATAGGCTGAGAGTTGAATTTCTTTGCAACCCCAGGTCTTTCATGCCCCTGCCTGCCTTGCCGTTTGGGCCTTGGAGGAACTGTTTTTTTCAGTGGGGGGAAAAAATCGTATGTCTGATGACAGGGAAAAAAAAGCAAGCTTCCAGTCACTCCAAGGCCAGTAGGCTAACAGGTGTTATAAGCTGTAATGTAGCTTTGTTTTGTGTTATTGTTAATATGCTAATGCTGCAAAGGGAGAGGAGATGGTGGGATCTCAGGCTTAAGGTGTCTAAAACTCTGCCTACAGTGTTCAGAGCAGTGATTTTCAAAGTGTGGTCCCTGAACCCACAGCATCTGCATCATGTGCGAACTTGTTACACAGGTTCTGGGACCTGTCCCCAGACCCCCTGAATCCGAATCCCCAGGCATGGGGCCCAGAAGGCTGTGTTTTGCCACCTTGAAAATGGAATGATAAAATAGTAGCGACCTCAGAGGGTGATAGGAGGATGAAATGATCTAATATTTATGAAGTCCACTGCAGGGGTTCTTAAAGTTGAGAATCATCAGAATCGCTGGGGTTGGTTAACACAGCTTGCTGGACTCAACCTCAAATTCTGATTTGATTTTGGTCTGGAGAAGGGCCCTAAAATCTGTGCTTCCATCATGGTCCCAGGTGATGCTTATGCCGCTGGTCTGGGTCCACACTTGAGAGCCAGGGTTCTAAGAAGAGCCATGGGAGAAGTCATCAGGGAGAACTTGGGGCATGACAAGGGGTAAGGGTTACTATTCAGCACAGGCTGAGCTTCCCTGATGGAGTGACACTTGGGCAGAGACCCGAAGGGAGGGAGGAGAGAGCCATGTGACTCCGGGGAGGGTGTTCCAGGCACAGGGGACAGCCAGTAAGTGCAGCAAGGAGGCCAGGGTAGCCGGAGTGACGTGGAGGAGGGGGAGAGTGGCAGATGATGAGGTCTTAGGGGTGCGGGTGGGGTGGCGATCACATGAGGTCTTGAGTAATTATGAAAGGCTTTGTTTTGCTCTGAGTGCAGTGGGAGGGTGACATGACGTGTGAAATTATCCATCACCCAGAGCGATCATGAACTGCTGCCTCTTCCGAATTAACAAAGTCCTTTACCAAATAATTCAAGGTGAAAAAATGAATGATGGAATTAGAAAAACAAATCACCATTTTGTACCCCCTAATGAAATAACTGATACAGGCATTGATCATCAGAGGATGCCAAAACCAGGAGCAAGAATGTTAGTGGATGATTCCGGGACAGGAGGCTGAGATGCCCCCACTGGAATGGTTGATTGATCTTCACATCATTGGAAGCAGGTGCTTCGTGGGTGCTCTGACAGGAAGTGCAGACCCACCCATGAACCCTTCTTACCTAAAACATTGAACTTGAGTCCAACCAGATCTTTAGGTCTAGTTTCCAGTTTAGGTTATGAAGGAACCATGGGAAAGTAATCACATAAAACGAGAACCCCTCTGGTTTCTTCACCAGCACAGTGTCATGGGGGAGAAGGAGATGGGGAGGGCCTTCTCTAGCTTGAAAGAAACCTAAGGGATGTGCAACATACAGACCGGATTTTTAAAAGTACAACCAGATGGAGACTTTTTTGAGGTAATTGAATAATTTGAACACAGACTGGATATGAAGTAATATTAAAGAATTATTATTGATTGTTAGATGTGATGACGGTATGACATATGTCACATCAAGTTTGATTTTTGTTTTTTGTCTTCTTGTAAGAAAATGTCCTTTTGAATAAAGAGCCATCCATACGTTAGTGTTTCGAAGTAAAATGACCTGATTTCAAGCATTTGATTTAAAATATTACAGGAAAGAGAGAAGAGAAGCAGAAGAACCAAGAGAAGCAAAACATTGATCATTGTTGACACTAGCAGGTGGTCTAGGGGTCCATCTGCTCTTCTCTCTTCTCCGCGACTATGCAAACTTTCAAAAGTTTTTTTTTTAAAGTACAGATGTAGTAGAAGATGGGAAGGTGAGAAAGTAAGGAAAAAAGGAAGGCCTTGTTTAGAAAGACTACGTTACTAATAATTCTTCCCTAATTAGGAGAATTATTCCAGAGAGTGAAATGCATTTACTATTGCTACATGTTACAAGTAATGATACTATGAACTCACAGTGCGCTATATTCTAGTTACCATAAACCCAGCCCCCAAGTTCTTGATTCCTCGCCAGTCTCATAAAATAACGACAGTATCGGCAATGTTGATGATGAGAAATAAAAATTGGGTAATTTCTGCCCTCTGACATTTCGGGAGCTAAGTGCGTGCCCCCGGAAGTCAGAGCTGGAACGAATTTAGGACTATTCTCTTTGGCCACACCTGTTGTTTCAAATCCCAAGGCCTGGGAGGCTTCCTTTGGCTCCTGCGTATAATCTAATTATGCAAACGGGACCGGTCAGTAAGTGTGATCTCCATCCATAGCATGGGCAGAACCAGAGAAAATGAAGTTTGAGGATTGTTACTTTGGAACAGGCAGCTGGAAAACCTGGACAGTAATTTCTAAAGTGCGTTCTTGACCCTAAAACCACCCACTCTCTGTCTCTGCGCATTCACTGAGCTGGAAAGGGAGCTGCAGATCTGAACTGCAAAGGATTTCAGTGGACTGGAGGCTGTTCTGGTGTTTGAAGTCATTTCTCTCCTTGGATTTTTCTTCTCTTATTAAATACCAGGAGACAAAAAAAAAGCGGTATTAATTTAAATTCTTACGCATGTCCTGCTGAACATCAGTCGCTGGTGTTTAAACAGTGTTTCTGGGCAACTGGGTGGCTCAGTTGGTTAAGCGACTGCCTTCGGCTCAGGTCATGATCCTGGAGTCCCTGGATCGAGTCCCGCATCGGACTTCCTGCTCGGCAGGGAGTCTGCTTCGTCCTCTGACCCTATCCCCTCTCAGGTGTTCTCTCTCTCTTAAATAAATAAATAAATAAATAAATAAATAAATAAATAAAATCTTTAAACAGTGTTTCTGAGCAGAAATATTAGTGAACATTTAAATCCCCATTCCTCATTTTGAGGAATTATAATGTTGTTTTTTAAAAAAACAAATGTAAAGTAGTAGAAATCATTTATTATTTGGAAAGGAAACTGAACTTTATGGCTCATATTGGGTAGCTGGGTTTTATGGTTGACATGTCCCCAAATTTTGATCAGCCTGTGATTTTGTGGACCGTGATGAGCTCACATGTAAGACTAGTTTCTGCAGATTTACCAGCTGATCCCAGCCACCATAACTCTAATTGATTCCACTGTAGAAATCTAAGAAAGGAGGAATATAGGTGAAGTGACTAATCTAGACAGGAAGAACCCCTGATGCAGCTTTTCATCTGACAGACAGCTGAGCCCCTGCTGGGGGCCAGGCACCGTCCTAGGCTCTGAGGAAGGGTGATGAGCAAAGGCGAAGCAGCCTTGGCCTCTGTGGAGCTCAGATTCTGGCAGGAACACAGCACAGAGGCCATACCCACCAGGGGCTCTGACAACAGCCCCTGCCTTCAGCAGAGGGATGGGGAGGCGCGGGGGAGGGGGGCTGGCTTCAGCTCCTACCTCGTTCCTTCCTCAGCTCTGTGATCTTGGACGAGTCACTTAATTACTCTGAGCTTCAGGGTCCTCTTGTGTAAAATGAGCATTAAAAACAATCCTTACCTCATAGAGTCTCTGTGCAGATGAAGTGAGTTTCATGTGTGAAAAATGGCCTACCAGAGTGGCCCACAGTGAGCAGTGGAGGCACGACGACAGGTTACGCAACTGGTCATCAGTTCAGTCCTTCTACATTTGAGCTTTAAATGCCTATGTCCACATGTCTGGCAGACACCGGAATGTGATTTGTAAGAAATACCTCCATCTCTGTGTTTTTATTTTCTCTTTCTCTAAATAGAGGAAACAGCCTTTCAGACTCTTCCGACCATTCCTTTATGTTGGCAGGTCCTAAGTGAGGAGGAAAAGGGAGTTTTCCACGGGGAAGGGAAGATTCGGAGCTGTTCTGATAATAGCAACCTTGTACAGTCATGCCCTCGGATGCTATCTGAGTCGAGGTGACTGGCAATTTCGGGCCCTCTTGCTAGAATAAGGAATTCCACAATCACATGCCCAGAGGTCTGTTTTTCAGGATCCCGGGGGGGCCCCCGTGTCCCCAGCCGGGGCCGTAATTACTGAGGGGCACTTTCACTTCCAGGCCCGGCTGGGTGAGTGGCCGGAAGGAGGGCGAGTGCAGCGAGGAGGGGAGAGGGGAGGCAGGAGGCCAGTGAGAGATTGGAAGGGAGGCCTCCTGGCTGGGAAGGGAGTGAGGGGGAGCCCGCAGGGGCTCAGGGGCTGCTGGGAGGGGCCTCCGGTGGCCCCCCGGGGGGGCAGCAGCACCCGGGAGGCCGAGCCGAGCCGGGCTGGAGGAAGTCCGCGCCCCAGGGAGGCAGGTGGTGGTGCAACAAGGAGCAGTTTTTCTCCGGCGGCCACAGTGTGGCTGAGCTGGTTGACTGATGGCAGAGGAGAGGGAGAGTGGGTGCCCTTTGTAAGGTCCCTGGGTTTGGACAAGTGGCCTGTGAATGGCGTGCGCTCTTGCATGGGGCTGGGCGGTGTGGTCGCAGGGGCCCCGTTGGCCTTTCTGTGGCCTTGCCCCTCGTGTGGCGGCCAGTCAGCACTGTGTTGCCGTAGGTCTCTCATTCCCCAGGCCGTTCCAGGAATCGTGTTTAATTTTGGTGCTTAAATACGGCGTGGGGAGACGCTGTCCTTTCCTGAGCGGGTCTCGCCTCCCTCTCCCGAGCCTTGGGACGGCTCATGCTATGTGGACAGGTGTCTTGGGTCCCGTCAGAGTGGCCCGGGGCCGTGCAGCCAGGGAAGATGCAAGGGCCGGCTGTTCTCGTGCAGTAGGGTGTACGATAAAAGTGTGCTGAACCCGTGAGGAGCAGTGTGTGCTTTTATTTTAATTTGAAGATTTTATTTACCTGGGGGGGGGGGGAAGCACAAGTGGGGGGGAGGGGCAGAGGCAGAGAGAGAAGCAGACTGCCTGCCGAGCAGGGAGCCCGATGCAGAGCTCGAGCCCAGGACCCTGGGATCATGACCTGAGTCGAAGGCAGACGCTTAACCGACGGAGCCACCCAGGCGCCCCAGAGTGTGTGCTTTTATACCCTTCCAGGCCTATTTCTGCTCCCTGCAGGCCCCTCTGCTTCTTTCCTTGGAATCCCCTGTATGAATTAGTGAGGGACGACGAGGCAGGCCTGGGCATGGGCTTCCTGGCTGGCATGGAGCACTGCAAGAGGGAAGTGGGAGGCAGGACGAGAGGGACAGCTCGGGCCTCGCCCTCCCAGCCACGTCTCACAGCCTCAGCTGGGGTGAAGGCCCTGCCCAGAAGAGGCTATTCTTTCCAAGTAGGCTTGTTGGCTTTCTCTGCTAGCCAGAGAAAAGAATCCTATCCTAGGGGGCTTGTACATCATATCACATGGTTTGGGTCGGTTCTGACCATGTTTTTCCTAAAACCCAGGATAGTTTGGGTCCCTTGTGGAAGAACTGAATTCACTGGAGTTAGTCTGTTGGCACCACGCGCCCACCCAGAGCCTCACGGAAGCGGCGTGAGGTGCGGAAGGACAACAGTGAGTAGGAAGCCTTCCAAAGCAGCTAGATATGCGCCTGTGAGCGGGGGGTACAGTTATTATCTACTTCATAGATGACAGAACAGGAGCACAAGGAGGTTGAGTAACTTCACCTGGCCTGGAAGAGGCAGGGGAGGAATTTAACCCCGCTCTCCCCATCCCTGGGCCTCAACTGAGCTCCCCCATGCAGGGCGCACTTTCCTCATTCTCTGGTGTAGATGTGGTCAGCCAGCTCCATATATTCCTTCACTGCTGGCCAACTCTGATCCAGAAAAATCCCATAGGCTCATTTTAGAAGAGCTAGGAGCAGTTAGCAATCCCAGGAAAATATAGACTTCAGTTTTTGGAATAAATATTGTAAGAAAGAATAGGGCTGTGTTTTATTCACTTACATATTATAGAAGGATGGGACATGTCTTTTTAAGCCTGGTTCTAAAATGGTTTGTTTGTTTTTTTCTTAAATCAAACCATCATAATTCCGAAACCCAGTGAACAGTTAGGTAAGTGTGCTGGCCGGGGTTGGGAAGGTGAGAAGAGACTATTTCCTGCCGGCAAGTCCCTTAGACACCGACGCAGCGGATGAGTTTGTCTGCTGCCAGCACAGCTTTGCCTTTCACCTAGCGCTCCTTGCCTGGAAGCTTCTCAATGCACGGAGCGCCTCTGGTCCAACAGGGCCGCACTCCCCTAAGGGGGCCTGAGCGACAGGTCAGGGGCATCTGCAGGTGCTGAGCGTGCATATCCACGGAGACTCTGCCCTATCTGATCAGGGCATTTTGTTTCTAATTAAATTGTATCAGCAAGGAGTTTCTAAAGTGATTATTGGGCATTGACTACCAGCTAAACTGTAGGCTTTTAAAGCCCATCAGGCTGAACGTTGTGACACATTTAGGCATAAATGAGAACGCAGAACCTTTGGTTGCAGCCCAAGGAGGCTCTTCCGCATGTTGAGGTTCTTGGTGGATGTTCAGGGGCATTCCCTTGAAGAGCTTTGCTCTGTAGCTGTCACCTGACTTCTAGGCTCTGCCTGTAACCCCTCCTAATCAGCCAGGTGCCGCCAGAGGTGTCCTGGCATCAGCCCATGGAGTTCGTGGAGGCCACACTGGGGAGCTCCTGGTTCAGAGGTCACAGTGGAGCTGGGTTCGAGTGTTGTAGCCCCCGGACCCACCCCTGGGGCTCTGCACCCTTCAAACCATTCAGACCACATGACTGATTTCAGCTACTTTTGCTCTGATGCCATCGTGTCGAGTGGGAGAGTGTTTAAAGTTTGATCTGCCTGCATATAAAGCCTCTTAGTGGCTCTTGTGGGATCATGGAATTTCCAAGCTGGATGGGACCTTGGAGCGATGTTTATTCCCTTTGCAGATTGACCCTCAAATCCCTGGTAGGGAGGTAGTCAGCAGGACAAAGCATCTTCTCCCTAACCTCTTGCTCCCAAAACAAAGATAAAAGCCATCATGGTGGGGCGCCTGGGTGGCTCAGATGGTTAAGCGTCTGCCTTCGGCTCAGGTCATGATCTCAGGGTCCTGGGATCAAGTCCCGCATCGGGCTCCCTGCTCCTTGGGAGCCTGCTTCTCCCTCTGCCTCTCTCTCTCTCTCTCTCTCTGTCTCTCATGAATAAATAAATAAAATTTAAAAAAAAAAAGCCATCATGGGGCGCCTGGGTGGCTCAGTCGGTTAAGCGACTGCCTTCGGCTCAGGTCATGATCCTGGAGTCCCGGGATCGAGTCCCGCATCGGGCTCCCTGCTCGGCGGGGAGTCTGCTTCTCCCTCTGACCCTCCCCCCTCTCGTGCTCTCTCTATCTCATTCTCTCTCTCAAATAAATAAATAAAAATCTTAAAAAAAAAAAAAAAAAAAGCCATCATGGTGTTTTCTTCTTAGTGCAGAATTGATGAAATCCTTCCTGAACTCTGACGTTTATGCCTTGCCCCACCCCCAACTCTAAAGCTTTCCTCTGCCTGGCTCCTCTCTGATGAAGGATGCCCACGCTGCGTGCCCTTGCCTGTCCCCAGTGCCACTTTGTCATCCATCTGTGTGCTTAACCAGGAGAGTAGAATGATGCCGCCACCTTCATAGACTTTGACTTAGATGAGGCTGGGGAACCAGGTCCAGGCTGGCCTGGAAGGGAAGCAGGGTAGGAGGTGTCGATCCATACTGAGAGCACTGTAGGAGGGCCAGGTGGCCGGCTGGGCCAGCAGCTTTGAGACAGGGCTTCATGGGGGACCCTGTGTGACCTCGTGTCAGTGTAAGAAGCCTGACCTCTGTATCAAGGCTCACCCAGAGAAACAGAACCAGGAGGAGATATACAGGAAGAGATTTTCCACAGGGAATAGGCTTACACAGTTGTGGGGGCAGGTTATGCAGATCTGAAATCTGAAAAGAGGGCAGGCTGGCAAGAAAGACAGGCTGGAACTCGGGCGCAGGATGAAGCTGCCGTCCACAGGCAGGATGTTCTCTTTTTCCTCGGGGAAGCCTCCGCTCTATTCTGTAAGGCCTTGCTACTGATTGAGTCAGGCTTGCCAAGATTATCTAGGATAATCTCCCTTCCTTCAAGTCCACTGATTGTGGACTTTAATCACATCTACAGAATACCTTGATAGCAACACCTAGATCACTGTTGATTGAATCCCTGAGAACCTAGCCTAGTCACGTTGACCCATCACGGTGACCCTTCCAACCTCCTTCTCAGGAGAGGCTGTGGGCCCATTAATGACCCTCATGCTTTGATGACCTGTTTCCCTTGGGTCTTTGTCCTCCATCACCTGTAATGACTAATCTGGGCAGCACGCTTCTTATCCTCCAGGAAATCTGTAAGGATCCGAAAACTTCTGAAAAGCAAATCCCCTGAAAAGATCTCCGGCCCCAACACCACGTTTCCAATAGACGTCACAGATGAGCATCAGGCTGCCCCTGCACCCAGAGTGCTCAGACTGCTGTGGTTGTGACCCCCCATTCTGCAGGCCAGATGCCTCTGCCAAGGCCTAATTCCATGCTCTTTGACTCTCATAACGTTCTGCAATTCCTCTGCTTGCCATCAACGTCTATCAAGCTTGGAAGTGTAGCTTTTCAGCCTTCTCCATTAAGGTGTTAGGGGAAAAGTCATTTAAGAGTAGGGATTTCTGATGTGGTTTTCTTAGATTCACTTGGTTCTGTTTTTTATTTATTTTTTATTTTTTTTTTAATTTTTTTAATTTTTTTTTAAGATTTTATTTATTTATTTGACAGAGAGAGACACAGCGAGAGAGGGAACACAAGCAGGGGGAGTGGAAGAGGGAGAAGCAGGCTTCCCGCTGAGCAGGGAGCCCGATGCGGGGCTCGATCCCGGGACCCTGGGATCATGACCTGAGCCGAAGGCAGACGCTTAACGACTGAGCCACCCAGGCGCCCCGGTTCTGTTTTTTAGTTGATGGATTATTGCTAGGCCTGAGAGAATCTCTGTGAAATAAAATATATGGAGAAGAAAGAGTGTAGACTGTCATTGTAGGTTTTCTTGTTCAGTCTTTTCGAACAAAACCCATTCCTACCCTGAATTCATTCATTCATTCACTCATTTATTTTGTTTTTAAGTAATCTCTATACCCAATGTGGAGCTCAAACTCACAACCCTGAGATGAAGGGTCCCATGCTCTACGGACTGAGCCAGCCGGGTCAGTCCTTCAATCCTACCTTGAAATTCACCAGATCAGGTGAATAATGAAGAGGTCAGATGAGACCAAAGAGTGACTTGGCAATAATTATATTATTATATATGGTAATAATCCATATTATTACTTTGAAAAGCCAACATACCACATTTTCTATGTGCAACCACTCTATGCTTATTTAATGCCCACAATAGCCCATTTTACAGATGACAGAACTGAGGCACAGAACTCACAGATGACCGAACCAAGGTCACAAGCTTTTTTTTTTTTTTTTTTAATTTTATTATGTTATGTTAGTCACCATACAATACATCATTAGTTTTTGATGTAGTAATCCACGATCCATTCTTTTCGTATAACACCCAGTGCTCCATGCAGTACGTGCCCTCCTTAGTACCCATCACCGGGCTAACCAATCCCCCCTCCCTCCTCCCCTCTAAAACCCTGTTTGTTTCTCAGGTCCATAGTCTCTCATGGTTCATCTCTCCCTCCAATTCCCCCCGCCCATTTTTCCCTTCCTTCTCTTAATGTCCTCCATGTTATTCCTTATGTTCCACAAATAAGTGAAACCGTATGATAATTGACTTTCTCTGCTTGACGTATTTCACTTAGCATAATCTCCTCCAGTCCCATCCATGTTGATGTAAAAGTTGGGTATTCATCTTTTCTGATGGCTGAGTAATATTCCATTGTATATATTGGACCACATCTTCTTTATCCATTCATCTGTTGAAGGGCATCTCGGCTCTTTCCACAGTTTGGCTATTGCAGACATTGCTGCTATGAGCATTGGGGTGCATATGGCCCTTCTTTTCACTACATCTGTGTCTTTGGGGTAAATACCCAGGAGTGCAATTGCTGGGTCATAGGGTAGCTCTATTTTTAAATTTTTGAGGCACCTCCACACTGTTTTTCAAAGTGGCTGTACCAACTTGCATTCCCACCAACAGTGTAAGAGGGTTCCTCTTTCTCCACAACCTCTCCAACATTTGTTGTTTCTTTCCCTGTCCATTTTTGCCATTCTAACTGGTGTAAGGTGGTATCTCAGTGTGGTTTTGATTTGGATTTCCCTGATGGCTAATGATGATGAACATTTTTTCATGTGTCTGTTAGACATTTGTATGTCTTCTTCAGAGAAGTGTCTGTTCATCTATTCTGCCCACTTTTTGACTTGATTATTTGTTTTTTGGGTGTTGAGTTTGAGAAGTTCTTTATAGATCTTGGATACCAGCCCTTTATCTGTAATGTCATTTGCAAATATCTTCTCCCATTCTGTGGGTTGCCTCATTGTTTTGTTGACTGTTTCCTTTGCTGTGCAGAAGCTTTTTATCTTGATGAAGTCCCAAAAGTTCATTTTTGCTTTTGTTTCACGAGCTTTTGGAGATGTATCTTGAAAGAAGTTGCTGTGGCCGATGTCAAAGAGGTTACTGCCTATGTTCTCCTCTAGGATTTGGATGGATTCCTGTCTCACATTGAGGTCTTTCATCCACTTTGAGTTTATCTTTGTGAATGGTGTTAGAGAATCGTCGAGTTTCATTCTTCTGCATGTGGCTGTCCACTTTTCCCAGCACCATTTGTTGAAGAGACTGTCTTTTTTCCATTGCATGTTTTTTCTGCTTTGTCAAAGATTATTTGACCATTTAGTTGAGGGTCCATATCTGGGCTCTCTATTCTGTTCCATTGGTCTATATGTCTGTTTTTGTGCCAGTACCATGCTGTCTTGGTAATCACAGCTTTGTAATTTAGCTTGAAATCGGGCAACGTGATGCCCCCAGCTTTGTTCTTCTTTTTCAACATCTCCTTGGCGATTCGGGTTCTTTTCTGATTCCATACAAATTTTAGGATTGTTTGTTCCAGCACTTTGAAAAATGTCATTGGAATTTTGATCGGGATGGCATTGAAGGTATAGATTGCTCTGGGTAGCATAGACATTTTAACAATGTTTATTCTTCCGATCCATGAACATGGAAAATTTTCCATCTTTTTGTGTCTTCTTCAATTTCTTTCATGAGTGTTTTGTAGTTCCTAGAGTACAGATCCTTTACCTCTTTGGTTAGGTTTATGCCGAGGTATCTTATGGTTTTTGGTGCTATTGTAAATGGAATCGTTTCTTTAATTTCTCTTTCTACAGCTGCATTGCTGGTGTATAAGAAAGCAACTGATTTCTGTGCATTGATTTTGTATCCTGCCACATTACTGAATTGCTGGATGAGTTCTAGTAATTTGGGGGTGGAGTCTTTTGGGTTTTCCACATAAAATATCATGTCATCAATGAAGAGAGAGAGTTTGACTTCTTCTTTGCCAATTTGAATACATTTTATTTCTTTTTGTTGTCTGATTGCTGTTGCTAGGACTTCTAGTACTATGTTGAACAACAGTGGTGAGAGTGGGCACCCTTGACGTGTTTCTGATCTTAAGGGAAAGGCTCTCAGCTTTTCCCCATTGAGGATGATATTCGCTGTGGGTTTTTCATAGATGGATTTTATGAGCTTGAGGAATGTTCCCTCTATCCCTATACTTTGGAGAGTTTTAATGAGGAAAGGATGTTGTATTTTGTCAAATGCTTTCTCTGCATCAATTGAGAGGACCATATGGTTCTTCTCCCTCCTCTTATTAATGTGTTCTATCACATTGATTGATTTGCGAATGTTGAACCACCCTTGCATCCCGGGGGTAAATCCCACTTGGTCGTGGTGGATGATCCTTTTAATGTATTGTTGGGTCCTATTAGCTAGGATTTTGTTGAGGATTTTGGAATCCATATTCATCAGGGATATCGGTCTGAAATTCTCCTTTTTGATGGGGTCTTTGCCTGGTTTGGGGATTAAGGTAATGCTGGCCTCATAGAATGAGTCTGGAAGTTTTCCTTCTGTTTCTATTTTTTGAAACAGCTTCAGGAGAATAGGTATTATTTCTTCTTTGAATGTTTGGTAGAATTCCCCAGGGAATCCATCAGGCCCTGGACTCTTGTTTTTTGGGAGGTTTTTGATCACTGCTTCAATCTCGTTACTGGTTATTGGCCTATTCAGGTTGTCAGTTTCTTCCTGTTTCAGTCTTGGCAATTTATGGGTTTCCAGGAAGGCCTCCATTTCATCCAGATTGCTCAGTTTATTGGCATATAGTTGTTGATAATAATTTCTAATAATTGTTTCTATTTCCTTGCTGTTAGTCGTGATCTCTCCCTTTCCATTCATATTTTTTTTTTAATTTGGGTCCTTTCTCTTTTCTATTGGATAAGTCTGGCCAGTGGTTTATCGATCTTATTAATTCTTTCAAAGAACAAACTTCTAGTTTCGTGGATCTGATCTACTGTGTTTCTGGTTTCTAATTCATTGATCTCTGCTCTAATTTTAATTATTTCTCTTCTAATGCGTGGCTTAGGCATCATTTGTTGCTTTTTCTCTAGTTCTTTAAGGTGTAGAGTTAGTTGGCGAATTCGAGATTTTTCTGTTTTTTGAGTGAGGCTTGGATGCCTATGTATTTCTCCCTTAGGAGCGCCTTTGCAGTATCCCATAGGTTTTGGACCGATGTGTTTTCGTTCTCATTGATTTCCATGAATTGTTTAAGTTCTTCTTTGATTTCTTGGTTGACCCAAACATTCTTGAGCAGAGTGGTCTGTAGCTTCCAAGTGTTTGAATTTCTGCCAATTTTTTTCTTGTGATTGAGTTCCAGTTTTAGAGCATTGTGGTCTGAGAATATGCAGGGAATAATCTCAATCTTTTGGTATCGGTTGAGACCTGATTTGTGACCCAGTATATGGTCTATTCTGGAGAAAGTTCCATGTGCGCTCGAGAAGAATGAGTATTCTGTTGTTTTAGGGTGGAATGTTCTGTAAATATCTATGAGGTCCATCTGATCCAGTGTATCATTCAAAGCTCTTGTTTCCTTGTTGATTTTCTGCTTAGACGATCTGTCCATTGCTGAGAGTGGAGTATTGAGGTCTCCTACAATTAACGTATTGTTATCAATATGACTCTTTATTTTGGTTAACAGTTGGCTTATGTAGATGGCTGCTCCCATGTTGGGGGCATAGATATTTACAATTGTTAGATCTTCTTGTTGGATAGACCCTTTAAGAATGATATAGTGTCCCTCTGTGTCTCTTATTACAGACTTTAAAATCTAATTTGTCTGATATAAGAATTGCTACCCCAGCTTTCTTTTGAGGTCCACTGGCATGGAAGATGGATCTCCATCCCTTCACTTTCAGTCTGGATGTATCTTTAGGTTCAAAATGAGTCTCTTGTAGACAGCATATGGATGGGTCCTGTCTTTTTATCCAGTCTGCAACCCTGTGCCGTTTTATGGGAGCGTTTAGGCCATTCACATTGAGAGTGATTATTGAAAGATATGAATTAATTGTGATCATGTTGCCTGTGAAGACGTTGTTTTTATAGATTGTCCCTGTAAATTTCTGTTCTATATCACTCTTGGGGTCTTTCTCCTTATATAGAACCCCCCTAAATATTTCTGGCAGGGCCAGGTTCTGCTGGTCTTGGAAGCTCTGCATCTCTCCATCCATTCTAAATGACAGCCTTGCCGGATAAAGTATTCTTGGCTGCATGTTCTTCTCATTTAGTACCCTGAATATGTCTTGCCAGGCCTTTCTGGTTTGCCAGGTCTCTGTGGATAGGTCTGACGTTATTCTGATGTTCCTCCCTCTGTACGTAAGGAATCTCTTCCCCCTAACTGCCCTTAAGATGGTTTCCTTGGTTCTAAGATTTGCAAGTTTTACTATTACGTGCCGGGGTGTTGGCCTGTTTTCCTTGATCTTAGGAGGGGTCCTCTCTGCCTGTAGGACTCTAATGTTTGTTTCATTCCCCAGATTATGGAAGTTCTCAGCTACGATTTGCTCAAATACATCTTCTAGCCCTCTCTCTCTCTCCACTCCCTCCGGGATTCCAATGATTCTGACATTGGAACGCCTCATGGTGTCACTTATTTCTCTGATTCTATTTTCATGGAATCTGAGTTGTTTTTCCCTGGCCTCCTCTTTTCCCTTTTTATCTATTATACTGTCTTCCAGATCGCTTATTCTCTCTTCTGTCTCAGTTACCCTAGCTGTTAGATTATCTAGATTGGATTGGATCTCATTGATAGCATTTTTAAGTTCTGCCAATTCCCCTTTTATTTCTGCCCTTAGAGACTCTATGTTGCCATTAATTGATTTCTCCATTCTAGCCATTGTCTTCACAATTGCTAGCCTGAATTCCATCTCCGACATCTTGGTTATATCTGCATCCATTTGTAAATCTGCAGCATAAGTCATAATCTCTGAGTCTTTTCTGTTTTGGGGGCTCCTCCTCCTAGTCATTCTGTTGATGGGTGTTTGAGGGAACATATAGAGTCCAAATTATTGACCAGAGCCCAAGCCAGATGCACTTGTTTTCTTGGGACCTTAGGGTTGCTGGCCTCTTGTTTTCCCAGCCTGTCTTCTGCGGGAGGGGCCTGCCACGCTGTTACTCAGGCAACCCTGTTTGGGCGGAGTTGCCCTGCGCCCCTGTGGCGGGGGATGGGCTCAGCGGGAATCAGTCTTTGGGGCTTTTGTTCTCTGGCGCCTTTCGCTGGCGGCTTTCCGCGTCTCTTCCGCGAGTCAGAGCAGAAGAGACCGTTTCCAACCCTCTGCCTCAGAGCAGAGAGACCGCAGTCTGTTCTTCAGTGAGCTCTCCAGGCCACACTGTCTCCGTTTCTGTCTGTGCTGCTAGAAACTGCAGCAGCCTGGGTTGTGCGCCCCTCCGCAGCGCCCCCAGTCCTGCCTCCAGATCGGGGCACGTCTCTGCCCTTTGTGCTTCTAAAACCGCCAGCTGCTCCCAGATCGTTCGCGCGACTCCGCCGCTTGGGGTCCTGTCCCGGGGACTGCAGTTTGCGTGCGCGCAACTCCGCCGCTTGGGGTGGGGAGGTTGCAGTTCACCGGCGGGACCCCGGTGCACTGGGTTTCCGTCTCGGAGGCTGCAGTTCGCATGTGCGCGACCATCGCTCCGGTTTCTGTCCGGGGGGGCTGTGGTTCGCGTGCTCGCGACCCGGCCGGTCTGGTCCTCCACCCGGGGGGCTGCGCTAAAGTTCTTTCCCAACGCTACCGGTCTGCGAGTCTGTGCCCGTCCGCAGCGCGTGAGGCAGTCACTCACCGGCGGTGTAGGATCCCCACGTCCAGGCGCCCTCCCGCCGCCGTTTATCCTCCGATATCTGCCCGCAGAATCACGGCTCTCCGCTTCGTACCTCAAAACCAACTCCCTGCGATATTCTGTTTGTAGAGATCCAGATCTTCTTACATCTCAGGCTGGTTTCGTGGGTGCTCAAAGTGGTCTGAGCTCAATTCCAGGGACCAGTTGAAATAGGGTCCCCTACTCCTCCACCATCTTTCCCCCCTCCCCGGTCACAAGCTTTGATGCTGGGGACGGATTCAGGCGCAGGCTGTCTGGCATCAGAATCCAGGCTTTTCACATTTGAATCTACGATGCCTCACCTAAGATGATTTTTTGTGTGTGTGGCCCTTAGTTGTTTTACATAAGGAAGGGGGGTAGTTGCTGCCCATAAGTGAAAACCTACTAAGATGACTTCAGGGCGGGCCTCCCACAAAAGTGCATGGCATGCCCCCCGGGCCACCCCAGGTGCTGCCGACCAGCTAGCGGTGCAGAGCTGTGGATGCCTGCCTGTGGATGCCTGCCTGTGGGTGGCCTGTTCTCTGTGATCCCCAGGTCCCGAGGGGGCGGTGCCACTGGGACACCATTCCCTGCTGCCGGTAGTTTTCCCTGCCTTTCAAGATTTTATTTATTCATTTGTCAGAGAGAAAGAGCACAAGCAGGGGGAGCAGCGGAGGGAGAGGGAGAAGCAGGCTTCCCACTGAACAGAGAGCCTGATGCGGGGCTCGATCCCAGGACCCCGGGATCATGACCTGAACCAAAGGCAGGATGCTTAGCTGACTGAGACACCCGGATGTCCCTCCTGCCTTTCAAGACCAAGGCCAGTGGCCCTGGCCTCATAGCTATAGGCATCTTCAAGGTGTGTGAACCCCTGCACCAAATGCTCTTGTTTGCAGAGCGGGGAGCAGGCCCCCTGTGGGCGGAAGCCATCTACCTGCTGTCCCTATCCCCTGCTACCAGATGCCAGGACTCAAGGCTTTAATGCTGTGATGTATTTCTTCCTCTCTTCTACTTCAGGAAAACTGATTTCTCATCATCCAAAAGGAACATGTGATTAATGGCAAGCCTAAAGTGCCTGCCGTTCTTTGATAATTGCTTTTTTTTTTTTTTTAAACATCTTTATAGCCACGTTCAGAACATAGTGGATTTCGGGCAGTTTGGAGAGGATTTCTGGTGAGTCAAGGCAGAAAGGTCATTATATGCAAGTGTCATACCTGTGTCCTTACATCAAAGCACTGTGTTTTTCCATTGCCCTGGCAGGAATGCTAAAATACATGGATCAGCTAGAGTGCTTGTCCATTTTTCTACCTGGCGAAATAAAGTGAAATCTCTGCTAAGATTCCTTGCAAAAGCAGGAGTGGAGCGGTCAGAAAATGATGTTACTTATTCAGCTCTCAGATATTGTGTCTGGGAGGCAAAAACATTTCTCACGCTATGGGTGAGGGTAACCATTGGGGGACGTATCATGAGCCTATGCCTCGCAAGGAGTCATCCGGGGATCTTGCTAAAATGCAGAAACTGATTCTGGAGGTCCAAGTGGGGCCTGAGATTCTGCATCTCTAACAAGCTCTCAGGTGGCGCAGATTCTTCAGGACCTCACGAGGAATTAGAGGAACCCTCCACCCGCCTATGGGAGAGGGACGAGAGAACCCTACGGGAGAATAACTATGACAATTAATCACTGTCATGTCGACAGGAACGCTGACATATGTCCTGGTCACAGCATGTCATTTGCAGCAAGGGAGGGGGTTGCTGAGAAGTCAGACTGTGGAATCATTTGCCCATCAGGGGACGAATTTCCTTTGGCCTCCACAAACCCACACCCTCGTTTGGGAAGTAGCCTTGTGATCCTTTGTGCGATAGCACGGAGTGGAGTGTAGACTAGCATGTGGGATGAGACGTCCCGAAGGAGGTCTGTAGTAAAGCTACCAGAGTCTCGGATAGTCTCATACTTACCGGGGCACAGAATTAGAGAGAGAGGCAGTGAAGAGCAAATCCACAGGCTGTGTGCCATGCCCGCTGCACCTGCCAGCCCGCTGACATGAAGCCATCGGCTATTTAACAGTATCTCTCTGACTTTGTTTAAAAGCTTACCCGGGTGGCCAAGTGCTAAATTGTCTCTTCTGAGACGAGCCTGTGCTGAGCCCTGAGCAGTGAACTCACCCTGGCTCATGCTGATTGCTGGTTTCCATATCAAATCTATCGCTTGTGCCTACTAAGTGCAAGCTACCACCTGTGCCCGTTCGTCTTTTTTTTAAAAGATTTTATTTATTTATTTGTAGAGAGAGAGCGCAAGTAGGCAGAGCAGCCCGCAGAGGGAGAGGGAGAAGCAGGCTTTCGCTGAGCAGGGAGTCTGACGCGGGGCTTGATCCCAGGACCCTGGGACCGTGACCTGAGCCGAAGGCAGATGCTTAACCGACTGAGCCACCCAGGTGCCCTCGGTTCATCTTTTCTAAAAAGACCCTGGTCCGTTATTTTTAAGAGCAGAAATGCCAGATCTGCAGTGAATACCCGAGTCCCACTAGGAAGTGATCGTTTAAGTGAACCCAGCTCGTGCCTCTTGAAAGGAATGGCATCACAGTAAGAGGCCAGGAGAGGGCTGCTTAATCCTGATTTCTTAATTAAATGGCAAAAAGTCCTTTAGAAGCTATATGCAGCGAGGCCAGCTTTCTTTCCCGCTCACCCATTGCTGTGATGATCATCTGTTTGTGGCAGAGAGGCAGTGGAAATGTTGATGACTTTATTCTTCTTTCCGTGCAGGTGAGCTGGTGTAGATATGGGCTGGCATGGTGCCCTATCCTTGTTAGGGCTGATTCCATCCTTGTGGCCAAGTGTAATGTGTCTGTTTTCCCCTCAAACCTGCTCGCCTCCCTATTGCCTTTTGACCTGCTATCTCAGCTCTGGTCCCTAGACAACCAGCAGATGGGCCACAGCCACGGATCCACAGCCTCTGGAAACAGAGGCACAAAAAGTATTCTCTCCCAAGGGTCCTTCTTTTTTTTTAGAAAGTCATTTTTAACTATACTTAAAAGACAAAAAAAAAAAAAAAAAGCAAGCTTTAGGGAATATTGCACGTTGTAGAAGACTAGCAAACAAACCGACGTGCTCTATAGGGGGTGGGATATATAAAACTCAGCCTACGTTGCAGTGCGGAGGACCTTGATTATAGGAATTCGCATACTGGATCTGTGCTGGCTGGCACTTGGGTACTACAGATGAAGCTTTTGTGACCGTCTTTTTCACTCAAGGTCAGATTAAGAGCATAGATTCTTGCCAACAAGGGGGACCATGGTGTCTCTGCATTCAGGAGACATTTAGCGAAGGCAGACAGTGGTGCTGTTTTGAACCTCTGAAGATAACTCAGACATGCCTCTGCCAGAGGAGCTGTCTCTCTCGTGGGGACAGAGAAAGGGTCGTGCGACACCCCCATGTCACAGTGGGCTGCAGATTTCCAGCAGGGAGGGGAAGCTTACTACCTAGTCCAAATCTGCTTTATTGATTGTTTTTTGGGTTTTGTTTTTGTTTTTGTTTTGTCTTGTTCAGATAGATTAACCATGATGCAACTTGGTCTGTCTTGGTCTCACAGTGCAAATAGATGGCCTGGAACTCACAGTTCCAAAGGAGCACGGGAGTTGGGACCAGAAGGAGGGATGGTGCAGGTGGCGGGAGTGAGCAGACGGACGTTCCAGGTGGAGGGGGTCCCCTGATACAGCATCGCCCAGGGAAGGCACGGCAGCAGATGGGCAGGAGAGGGATCCTACCCTCCAGCAAGCTCAGTAGCATCCCCAGAGCAGAGGAAGCGGAATTGTACGGTGCAAACACTACATACAAAGCCCCATACAAAGCAGCGTCTCCTAGTGTCTGGGCTCAGCAATTCTGAATTACAACGTCCTTTTGCCGCTGACTCGCTCTGTGACCTTGAGCAACGATCTCTTCCTTCCCAGTTCAGGCCTCGGCTCATCCAGCTGTAAAAACAAGGATCTCAACATTGACGTACAACATGGGGCTCTCGTGGCAGCCAGCGGATAAATACGATTTCTGCAGTGCTCTGTTGTTTGAGAAGGTTCCCTGACCCCGGTGCACCCGTGGCTCCTCCAGGCTACGGGGCAGGGCGCTCATGTCTCTCTTGTCCCTTCTGTGTTCCAGGAATAGAGCTGTGCCCCCCTGGAAAACGGTTCATGATCACGATGGTGGCGAGCTTTGTGGCCATGGCGGGGCAGTTCCTCATGCCCGGGCTGGCCTCCCTGTGCCGAGACTGGCAGGTCCTGCAGGCCCTCATCATCTGCCCCTTCCTGCTCATGCTGCTCTATTGGTCGTGAGTATCCTCCCCGCAGGCTTCACCCCCTGCGGCTTCTGCAAACGCTTTCTGAAGGGCACCCCTCCCCCGCCCCGGGGAGGAGACTCGGGAAGCAAACCACTGGGGGCCCGCTGGCCCCCAGCTCCTGGCTGGTTTCAGCTTGTGCTTTTTTTGTGAAGGCATTTTCCTCCTTTGTAAAATTTCATCTCTTAAACCTGGTATCCTGGGAAATGTTGAAACAGACATATCGGCGGAAGAGAGTGGAGGGAGTCCCTGAGCACCCCTCACCCAGCTCCGGGAACCTGCCCTCCCTCGGTCTGGCCGGACGCCTGCTTGCTGGGTTATTTTGATAGGATTTTTATGAATAGACTTGCAAAGGGAGGATTCTTGTGTTGGGAGGGGGGACTGCGGAGACGTTCAAGGGGTGATTTAGGAAAGCGCCCTTATCTCCCCTAGATTAGGGACGGACAGAGACTGCAGTCGTGGACCAAATCTGGTCGCCACCTGTTTTGGCAAATAGAGTTTTATTGGAACACAGTCACGCCCGCACGTTTACGTACGTGTCAGCTCGGGCCGTTTTCATGCTACAGTGGCGGAGCTGAGGAGGGTACAGCAGTCTCATTGGCCTACAAAGCCGAATATTTACTCTCTGGCCCTTTACAGGAGCTTTGTCCACCCCTGCTCCTGACGAGTCCACTAGGCCTTTGAGAACCATGTATAACTTTGGCTTTTGGCTGCCTGGCTGTAGGGAGAAAACAACTGAACACACTGGGCTGGTGGGTATGACCTGGGCAGCTAGATTTTTAAAAACTCCCCAGAGGATTGATGTTTAGCCAAGATTGAAAAACCCCGCTCTTGGATAGAGAGAGGTTTAGGAAAAAAATGAGTGTTCAGCCTTTTTTTTTTTTTAATAACTCCTGTCTTTCTTTCCCTGCCCCTCCCCGGCCCTCTCATGCCAACAATCCATCCACACGCGAGGACGAGCCACTGTGCCGTAGAGAATACGTACTATGCTGTGTGGCTTTTACTTGGTCACTAATGGAAACCCACCTTCTGGTGAAAAGTCAGTTTGTGTCATAGCTTTAAGTGTTCACTGGAGCAGAGAAGGCTCCTTAATTGGGCTTCCTTTCCTAAAGTACCAGGGAGGGGAAGAAAGCCCCTGCCTTTTACCTTCATGGTGCTGGGCCCCGGCCCCGCCCTGGTAGGAGGTCGTCCTACAAAGAAACAGCAGTGAGGGAGGGAACAGGTGCATTTTCCTCCAGAGCCCAGCTCTTGGTTACTGTATCAGAAGAACCTCTGCGGCAGCAGGGAGCTAGCTGTAAGGGATGAAGAGAGGCCACCTGCCGGGGAGCCGCTCATCGGGGACAGCTGCCCCAGCTGTTCCCCCCCCCCCGTTCCCCCCTCCCCACGCTTCCTGCAGCCTTGCCTGCCAGCTGGGGCTGGACAGCACCCCCCCCCCCCAGCCCCGCAGGAGTGGGAGCCGTGCATACTTCAGGACCTCCTGCTCCCTCCAACAGGGGCTTAGGAGGGAAAGAATGAAATCGTTGCCCAAAGCAGGATGGAATGGGCAGTTCTTCCTTCTGTCTTCTAGGCAGTCCTTCCTGTTCCTTCCCTTGCGGCATCTGGAGCGGGGCCTTGCTTGTTTTGGAATTCAGGGGCATTTATTTATTTAACAAATACTTATACCATGTTCATGTCACACACAAACTGCAAGCACTGTACAAATAGTAGGTTATTCGGTCTTCGTATTTCATCACCCCACTGTACAGATGGCAAAACTGAGGTCACCCAGCTGGCCCTTGAACCCCAGGCCACTCTTACCACACGCGGTGCCATCTCCTGCCTTCCCTGAGCTTCTGTCTCTTGTCTCGGACCACTAGAGCCCCTGGGAGAGAGCCTCTGGCCCTGGGAGAGAGCATTGTTGCCCTAGAGGATCCTCCGTGAGGTCTGGCATCCTCCCAGCCACCGCCCCTCTCACCAGAGCGCCCAAGGGCCCCCGGAGCTGTCTGAAGGCCCCTGGGGGTGCTGAAGGCCTGGGGAGGGATGGGCACAGCCTCCTGGAGGCTCACACTCCTATAAGAGTTAGGCTTCAAGTCTCCACCAGGTGCTGTCCCACCTGCCCCAGGTAGGAGGACACTCGCCAGGGAGAAACGGCAGGGAAGGCTTTGGAATAGGTCTGGAGGACTGACCCACATGGTAAAGGACTGGGTTCCTATTGACCATATTGTATTTTTTATTTAAATTTAAAAAGTATGTCAGGGTTTAATGGCAGGTAAGACACTCATTTCTTTAAATATACTATAAAACCTAAGAAAAAAAATTCTTTGAAAGTCACAAATGTAAAAACAAAATCTTCTAGTGAAAAAGGCAGCCAGGGTGCTTTGGTAAGTAAAACGTGTACGCAGACCCGCAGATGGACGTTCCAAGTCACTGACGCCATGTGGTCACAGCTCTGGCGCCTCAGTCTGGGGGAGACCAGCTCTACCCAAATATGTAACTGCTGGGATCAGCATCATAATCATTTTGTATTTATATTATTCTCTAAGGTGCTTGGCACATGTCTGACCTACACCAAGTGCTCATAAATCTGAGCTGCTTTGTGGCTACAATCGTATCACCTCTTCACCTGCATGGAAGCCAGGGTGTAACGGGGGTCAGGCCAAAGAAATCGGTGGTGAGAGACGCATCCCACCTTTGCCTCTAGCCTTGAAAGCTCCGTAAGAATCACCGGCTTTCTCTCGCCGGCCACCCTTCCTGCCATTTGCTGTGGGAGGCAGGAAGCCCCTCGCTCCCGGAGGCTCTGTAGCTTGACAGAATGAAGGGGGCCGCTGGGTAGTGGGGAGGTGGCTACAGCACCAGCCAGGAGGCCAGCTGTGGATGACAAAGCCCTGACACTCTCTCACTTTCCTTTCTTGAGCAAGTCTTTACGGTGGGGGCCCAGGGGACCCTGCAGAGTACTCGGTACTTTGGGGTACTTTGGGGTCCCTCCAAGAGCAGACGTGGAAGCAAGGACCACAAACCAAACTGCACAACACAGAGTCACCGTCACACAGGGTCTTGGCGTGAGAGCGATAAGACAAAGCGGGGAGATTGACCAGAAGGGATCCTCTCTGGTCCACAGGGTGGGCTGCACCGACACGGACCCTCCAAACACACACCCAGTGCTGGATAAGGTATCACATCAACCAAATATGCCCACAGTACTGAGCTCCAGTGCCAGAAAGGGGAACTCCCAGGGCCCAGGCCAAGGAGAACATTCAATCTGGAGTGGACACAGAGGCAGCCTGCAGGGCAACTGGACCAGAAGGAGGCCCAGGGAGCTGGAATCTTAATACCGGTCCCAAGGGCTGGAGCTAAGGTCTCAGGCCCTTTATGCACTTGTAACTGAGCTCCTTGAATGAAGCCAGGACTCCAAACTGTCCTGTTCTAATAACAGTATTCGAAAGTCTTTGCCCGCCACAGGGACTCGGCTCCAAAGCTGGCTGATGCCTCGGACTGTGGGCAGAAATGATCCACCTCTAAGACATGGAGCCAGGAAGTCTGCACCACCCATGGCTCTGTGTTCCAAATGCTAACCACTTTGTAAGGCTGAGGAATTGTGAAGCTCGTTGGACCCTCCGGCTCAAGAATGAAACCTCCCACAGAGAGTCACTGGAGACTCACATGGAAGAAAATGCTTACCAAGGATGAACTCAAAGCCAAAATTCAGATCCATGGGAATCCATTCTGAGGGCCTGAAACTATAAATTGAGAAATTTGCCTCTCAGGAACTCTAGGAAACAGAGCAATCTGAAAACAAAGTTGATTCAAATAATTTATTAAGGTAGTTACCACTACCTCATGCCAAATGCTGTCCTAGCTACTATGTATTCTAGATACTGCACATACATGTGAGCGAAAATCTCTCATCATTTGAAATCTATATTACAGAGGGTATATGGGGGTGGGAGGGAGCCCAGAGACCATAAACCCATACTCGAGCAAATAATATTCTTCCAAATAACCACCACTCTGAAGACATGAAATAAATCAGTGGGGTAGAGAGGAGCAAGTTAGGGCAGTCAGGAAAGGCGTTTCTCAGGGAGTGACTTTAGGGCTAACACCTAAATACGTGATCAAAAAGAGGAAGTCACACAAAGTTCTGGGTGGAAAAATAGGCAAATGAGAAGAGCAGGGCCAAAGCTGGCTTCCACACGGCTTCTCCGGAAGAGGAAGACGACCAGTGGAGCTTGGGTGCAAAGGACAAGCTCTGACACACAGGTAGGTCAGACCACATGTGGCCTTCAGCACCATGGGTTTGTTGTTTTTTGGGGTTTTTTTTTAAGATTTTATTTATTTATTTGTCATAGAGAGCACAAGCAGGGGGAGTGGCAGGCAGAGGGAGAAGCAGGCTCCCCACGAGCAGGGAGCCAGATGCGGGACTCAATCCCAGGACCCTGGGATCAGGACCTGAGCCAAAGGCAGACGCTTAACTGACTGAGCCACCCAGGCGCCCCTTGATGGGTTTGTTCTAAAAGCCATGAAAACACATGGAGGTTTAAACAGGGGAGAAATGTGCTCTGGCAGGTGCTCCAGCAAGGTCTCGCTCTCTGCCGCCGGGGCTGGTGGAAGGGTGGCCGAGAGTGGGATGGAGGGAGCCAGCGTGGTGTCCGCCCCCGCGGTGGACGGGGTGCTCACCTGGAGAAGCCTGAGTCCAGGTGCGTTTGGGAGCAGTCCCAGTGAGAGGTGCTGGCGGGTCCGCTGTGGCCCACGAGGGCAGGAGAGCCACGGCCCAGGATGTTTCCTGGGGGTGGGGGGACAGGGCTCTCTGTGGCACGGAGGCCCCGCAGGGACTGGAGCATCAATCCTGTCCTGAGGGGAGAGCTCGAAGAGTCACAGAAACCCGGGGTGACTAGCTGGCGAGAGGGAAGGTCTGATCTTGAGTCTTGAGGGCAGTGGAGGAGGCCCTGCGGAGAGCTGGGAGCCCTGAGGGAAACACAGGCTGTTTGGAAGTATGGGTTTCATACTCCCTGGGTGGGGTGAGGCCGGCAGGTCAGGAGATTGCTGGCCACCAAGAAGAGAAGACAGTCCCCAAGAGATGGGGGCACACCGTGTCCCGGGGGCCCCACAGGGAAGCACCAGCTGGTCAGGAGGCAGAAGGAGAAGGAGGGAAGGGAACGGGTCAGGAGCCTTCCCTACTGTTTCAGCCAGAAGAAAGGGGTGAGGCGGGCTAAGCAGGCCCCGGGTTGGCTAATGTGAGTAATTTCTGCAGGCTCTGGGGCACAGGCCTGTCCCTGGTTGTCTGGCACCTGGCTCTGGGGTGACTAGAGCAGGTGGGCAGTGGCCAGAGTGTGAGAGCCCACAGAGGAGGCGGTGGGGTGTGGGCTCTGATCGGCTGGTTTGTCCTTGAAAGGTGCGCTCACACTGAATTGTTGGCTATCACTAAGACTTGCCTAACCTGGGGGGGGGGGGGGGGGCGGCGGGGCGGGGGGGGCAGTCTTCCCTCCCAGAAACCTCAGAAAATGCAGGAAATAAAAAGGCATGATTAATCCGGAGCCTTACAGCCGCTCCAGGGTTACAGAATGTTCTGGAATGAAGTGAGCCAGTCAGGAGGAAGTGGCAGCAGCCGAGGTGTGACGCGCCCAGGGGCCGGCTGGGGTTGGACAGGGGGTGTGGTGAGTACAGGTGGACCCCGGGGAGGACGTGGTGCGCGAGTGACTGGGGCCCCAGCGGGTGAGCCTCTGGAGGAGATGAACGTCCTTGCACGTGCTGCCTGGGGATGCTGCTGACCCCCGGGTCCAGGCGGGACCAGCTGCTGGCCCGCGGGGCTTAGGTGGAGGAAGAGCTTCAGAAGCTCAGTGGCCCGAGACGATGAAAGGATGTGCTCGCTGGGATGCTGGATGCTTCGCAGAGTCAAATTTAGGCACCTCGTCAGGAAGCAAGAACAGAAGAAGAGAGGCTACTGTGAAGAGTTCTCACCTGAATGAGAATCCTGGCAGAGGTAGTGGGTGACTCCACGGACAGTGCCAGCGCCCGAGGCTCAGATCCCCACGGTCTTTGTCCCTCAGGACACCAGAGCCTGATAGAAGCGCTCGCTCAGTCATTTCACTTAGAAAGTAAGAAAGGGCAGCAGAGCCTCAGGGGTCATCTAGAAGGAACTCGTATCGACCTATCCTTTTTCCAGAATAAATGTGGACTTCTTCCGGGGTCACAGAAAACAAATGGGGTTGGGGGAGGGGGAGAGTGCAGATTCAGTATCCAAAACACCAGATGAAGGGAGAATCTAAGAGAACCTCTGCTTAGATGTGCCGCTAAGTGGCAGGTGAGCCCAGAACGGAAGAAGGGGTGCTTGCGGGGCGTCTGGGTGGCTCAGTCGTTAAGCGTCTGCCTTCGGCTCAGGTCATGATCCCAGCATCCTGGGATCGAGCCCCGCATCGGGCTCCCTGCTCGGCGGGAAGCCTGCTTCTCCCTCTCCCACTCCCCCTGCTTGTGTTCCCTCTCTCACTATCTCTCTCTCTGTGAAATAAATAAAATCTTTTAAAAGAAGAGAAGGGGTGGTGGCAAGGGCTGCCGCTTTCTAATTGCACCAAGTGTATAAAAGCTGTCCCTGTCAGTGGGCTGCAGCCTGCCCCGGGACACACGGCTCGGGGACAGAGTGTCCTCGTGCAGGGCACAGCCTGGGGCAGTGCGTTTGGGGCTGCAGGTCTGCGTTAAGTGAGACCGTCTCAGAAAACCGCGGTGTGGACAGTCAGGAAGCTGGTACACAGAGCAGGTGGCGTCAGGTTTCTGGAGGGATCTGACTAGGGGAGACTGACCCAGGGTGAGGAGGCGGGGGAGAAGGCGCCCACGGGGTATCTGCCTCACGTGTTTGCAGGGCACAACGTGAAGCAGGAATTGCAAGAGATGAAGATGTCCGTGCCGCTCTTCCAAAATGTTGGTACGTGACCTCACCACACCTTCAAATATAAACTCGTGCTGCCGAGTCCTCGCGATTATTCATAAAAACAAGCGTGTGCACGTCGGCTTTGGCCCCGTGCATGCTGGGGGGCCGTTGTGATGCCGACTCAGGAAGGTCCCCAATGAGATCACCCACCCTGCTTCAAGCAGCATTGGCTAGGTGTGGCGGGGTCGTCGTGAACCCAGAGGACACCGTCCCGCCCCGTGGAACAGCTCGGCCAGGAGGAGAAACATCACATGGTTCACAGGCCGGGCCCCCTCTGTGGCAGAGGCCCCGTGATGTACCCTGATTTGAACATGTCTTAACATGTTAGGGACGCTTTTCCCAAGACCAGCTGCAAGCTTCTGTGTGTGACACTATGGTAACCATTAACCCTTGGATTAGGTTGGTGGGTTTAGTCCTGTTTCTAGCTGGGGGAAACCGGGGCATCAAAAAGCTTCACCAAAATACTCAAAAGTGTGAGAAAGTTACTAAAAGCTGGTTTTCGAACATCAGTGTTTCTCATTGTGTGGTCCCTGGACCAGCGGCCTCATCAGCACCTGGGAACGTGTTAGAAACACAAATTCTCAGGCTCCACCCCAGGCCTACTGCCTGGGTCCGAATGTCTGGAGCGGGGAGCAGGTCTGTGGCTTCAGAAGCCCTCCAGGGGATGCTGACGAGCGCTCGCGTTCGAGAAGTGGGGTGGGTACATCACAGAATAAAGGCCAGATGTCTTGCTCATGGACTGAGGGACCCGGTAGCCCCCCCCCCCAAATAAAGATGGTGTCGAAGCATAAAGAGGATCTGAGTCAGCTGTGGAGGAGTCACACTTCTCGCAGGAAGAGGTATCTCAGTCCTGCAGGGAAAGGAGACAGATGCCATTGTTGAGGATCAGTGAGATGTCACGCAAGGCCTGGCTGTCTGATCCAATTCCACTGCGGAGAGCAAATTTGTCTTACCGTCTCAGACAGCAGAAGTCAGAGATATTCCCGGAACGGATGAAAGAAGGCCAAAAAATCTGGGTCCTGGATCTAACAATTTTATCCGCACTGTGAGAACATAAACCTGGATGCATGTGTGTTTTGGAGTCTCAAGTTACAGCCTGTGCTGAAGGGTAATGGGAGGGACAGGTTTCTCCCCCCTCGCTGTCCTGTCCTCTGAGCAGGTTCAGTGGGGGGCATCCTTCTGTGAGTTTTTGCCTTCGGTGCGACCTTCCACCCCCGCGGGAGAGCGTTGGATACAGTTTTCTTTTACTCTCCTCCAAGATCGTTAGACAGGTACCTAGTTAGGGAGGATTCTCATCTTGGACTCACCAAACATGTATTTTTGCCTGAGCTGCTTCGAGAAAGAACAGACATGCTGGAAATGTGTGAAGATGGTGAATTATTAACTGTGCTTTGTACAGCTGGAGTTTCATCCTAATGAGAGAAGAAGTGCTGTTGGCAATCAGCGTGATCATCAAAAGCATCTGGGAAGGCAATAAGTAGGAAATAATAAACCGTATGGGAAATAACGAGGAAATTAGAGAAAGATCAAGCTGCACTACAGAACACTGAGAATAAGTAATAGTATCAGTTCCCCAAATGAAAGATAAACCTTGAAACAGAGGAAATTAGAGCACGCTGTCATGAGGAACTCACAGAGTAGAGGAGTAAAACAATTAAAACTCTTAGGAAAAAGGTATGTGCTAAAGGGGATTTTAATTTTTAAAAATTTCAAGAAAAAAGCCATTGTAAAACATTTAAATGGCCTCGGGTTAGATAAATATCCAGCATAAAAATGTACTAACAGTTCCAATATGTAAATGGTCCTAAATATCATTGGCTCTTTTCAAATATCAGAAAGATTTTGGACAGAATAATACTCATTTTTAACATTTCTGGAGGGTTTGCTCCGAGCCAGGCGCCGCCAAGCACTTTCAATAATTTGGCCCCTTGGATCCTCCTGGTGACCTTCTGAAGGAGGTACTAGGAAGGCCTCTAGTACAGATGGAGAAACTGAGACACGGGGCTATTCAACAGCTTGTTTTGTCGTCCTAGAACTGGTACCTGGAGCCGAGGCGTGAAAGCCAGAAGGCAAAACCCAGAGCCAGAATGAGGACCAGTAGCCTCTCAGTCATCATGCTAGTGGTGCTGCTGGGCCCTGGGGGTGAGACCCAGCATGCCGGGAGGATGGGGAGGGCCCTGGCCCACCAAGAGCTCCATGCGTGGGGCACAGAGCAGGCTTCTCACCCGGGGTGGGGGGTGGTCTTCTCTTCTAGTTCCTCTTGTTATTTAGCATTTCCCTAACATGTACAAAAACATTTCTTAAAATCATTGGGCAATCACTACCTTCCCTAATGGGGCCTCCATAAAAATGTGTTAAGTGGGTGAATTAATTTTGCTTCTTGTCATTGTTGAAATGATTTTAAAAGACCCCTTAAAATTTTGTGTGTGTGTGTGTGTGTATTCATTCCAGCGATTATCAGTCTTTTTTCTTGCCCACACACACGTGAGGGACATAGTACCTTCTTCCATCAAAAACAGTTTTATTTCAGAAGCCGGTCAAAGTACCACAGGCTGCAGACTCTATTACTGGTAAAGGAAGGGCTGCAGGGCTCCCAGCACAGCAGGAGGGAAACTGAATTCAGTTATACCAACAGTAAAGTCACACAAGAAAATCTTTTCCTCAAAGGAAAGTGAAAGAGATGAATCATAAAAAGCATATAGCCTCTGGGAGCTTGAAAATCTGCAATAATTATTTTTACAGGTTATCAGATAGTTAATTTAGGGGGACTTCTAGGAATTTTAAAGCCAAAAAAGAAATTTACTCAAATCCTATTTGTCAGCAAATTATCTAAGTGGGGGAAGATTTGGTTAGTCCTGTCCAAGGCAAATGTATAAATAAAAATGGCAGCCCACATTTCAATCATAACAATTGAATGAGCAATTAAAAGTGAGATCAAAATGTTCTCCGACTTGCTGTTTGGGGATTTGCTAATGGCATGGAATTTTAGGGAGCCCTCAGGCAAGAGGCTGCCCCATTTTTAACTTCTGAGTCTGCAGAGATTATGTAAAAAGTAACAGGAACCCCTACGGTCAACAAAACCGCTTCCAAGTCCAAGTGGAGAAAGACCTGTGAACGTGGGAACATGTGGCCCTTCAATACCACGTCCTCTGTCAGGGGATGTAGCCTCTGTTCTAGAGGCCAGTGTTACCAGCTCCGTGGTCCTCACTGTCCGCACACCTAGGATGTGCTCCGACATTCCATCTCGCTACCCTGTGGGAGCTGGAGGATCACGGAGTCTTGAAACCAGGCAGAATGCAGGGCGCCGATGGGCACATGTGTGTTTGGAGGGAGTGGAGGGGACAGAAAGTGGGTAGGCTGGTGTCTAGTGATAACTGCTCAGTGGTTGCCCCACTGTTCACTCGCAAAAGTCCACGTAGATGGAAACAGAGTGAGGCCGAGCATATATCTGGTGCTATAAGAAGTGGGGGTCCCAGACAGATCAGGCTGACCTCACTCCATCGAGACTGTTTCTGTTGAGGTTGGGAGGGGTGAGTGTGCTAATGGCAAGAAGCTGCTTTCCAGAGCTGGGTCCAAGGTCAGGTAGAACCAGCAGGCCCCCCCCCCGATGACAAGTCAATGAATTTGTGGCCTCCGTGGGCTCCTTTATCAGCAAGATGGGAGCCAGCAGATCAGGAGAAGCTGACTCCCGGGAGAAGGTTGACCGGACTCCCTGGACAAACTGCTAGTACAGAGATGCCAATAAAATTCTACTTAGAAGCAGCAACAGGGTAGAGCCTGTGTTCCTTCTGCCCACTTCTCTCCTCCAGTTGTTTCTCAACATCACGTTTTTTTTATTATTGTTATGTTAATCACCATACATCATTAGTTTTTGATGCAGTGTTCCATGATTCATTGTTTGCGTATAACACCCAGTGCTCCACGCAGATCGTGCCCTCCTTAATACCCATCACCAGGCTAACCCATCCACGCACCTCCCTCCCCTCTAGAACCCTCAGTTTGTTTCTCAGAGTCCATCGTCTCTCATGGTTCGTCTCCCCCTCTGATACATTTTTTTTTATCGGTTGCAAAAATGCCTACCAAATTAATTCCCCCTACGGCATTATTTTTTTAATGCCCTGGGTGCCTTATACTTTCTGCAGCCTGATAATTGCTTACATGGATAAACTAGTAAAAGGATCAGGGAAAAGAGGATATGAAGAGAGAGAACTTGGAGAAAATTAACCCAGGTACATTCAAGGTTCCAGAACATTTTTAGGTGAATTTTAAGCCTTCGTGTTTAGAATGTGAACTGAGGAACATTTTAAATTTATCCCAACTGTAGGATATTCTGGACTGCTTATTTAAAAGGCTAGCTCTAAAGACATTTTCGGTACTGACTTCATTCTGCCTGGCAAAAAATTAAGGCAGCATTAGAATATTTGTACAGTGCATGGCTATGATCAGCATCTTTTTTACCTTTCAGAAGAAGGCAATGGTTGCCATTAGCCTCATGAAATAAATCCACGCAGAGAATGTTGGTGCCGGGGTAAGGCCTTGGTGTCCTTCCACACCCCCTACACTGTTGTACAGATGTGGGGAAACTGAGGTCCGGAGGGTTAAGTGATTTGCCCAAGGTCACAAAATATGTATAATTCCGGGGCTCATGATGTATTCCCTCTATAATTTTTCTATAAGGGAAGAATTACATCATTTAGGTGTATACCGTTTTAGAAAACATCAGAGACACAAAGTTGTGAGTTTATGTGACAAGTGGGATGGCCATTTAATTATGAAAGAATTTTATATTCTATAAAGAGATTTACAAGAAGGGTTATTTGCCTCAGGAAAACTTTGGGGTTTAGCCATCCTAAAAGCCAATTTTTATTTAATTTTATTTAATTTAAATTACTAAGTTTAACTCAAATCATGAATTTGAATTTTTGTTAAAAAGAGCTAATTCGTATTCACTTGCTATCCCCTGAATTGAACCGACTTACCTTTCTTTATATGTATACCAGACAAAACTAAAGTGTAAAAAAAAAAAAAAATCCAAGTGAAAGCTTAGCTATGGGAACCAAGCCTATATTTTTGTAAGAGCTTTGGACCAGAAACTTAAGATATTCTCCCAACTTGTATTTCATTCAATTCTAGACTTTGCTCTCATTTTTTAAATTTTGAGACTCTTTCCAGAATTTCGTAGCACTGTGATACTTGGTAATATCTTCAAGTATCAACAGGTAGAATCACATCTTTAAATCAGAAGCGCCCTTAGTATAGTCTGAGATGCTTTTTACATACACACTCAGGGAAGCTTTGCTTCTACCAAGCCTTCCATGACCCAACTCCACCAACCCCATCTATGTCCTTCCCTCTACACTGGATGACCTGCTGGAGGGAAGATCTTACCCTGTAAGGCAGCTGTTAATTGACATGTTTTTCCTGCTGGCAGGTTGATCATGCCCCGTACACACTGATTCCATGAACGATGGATATTGACAGTGTGAAGGCGTACCTGTCCACACACATATCGCTCTAAATGTAATACTTCAAGAGAACAAACAACTCGAGGATAAAATTAATAGAACATAAGCTGTTAATCTTAACTTCCTGTTTTTTCTTTATGAATAAATATTCTAGGACAGTTAAAGAGTATAGATATGCTTTTAATGCAGAGTTGCCAAGCTGGTATCTTATCTGAGCAGGTGCTAAATGAATTAGCAAGAAGGCGGCCTAGATAGTAGACTTGCCGGTGTCTGGTTCTCCAACTGGGTAGAAGGAATGCTTGGTTTTATCTTTAAATGTCAAGGAAAAAATAGTGACTTCAGTATTAGGAAAGGATCACAGTATTGAGCTTTAATTACTGATTCTACCGAGTGATGCTAGGTGTGAAACAGATCCGTGAATGGAAATCAGATGGGCTTAACACTTAGCCAAATAACAGAAGAGGCAGAAATGAAGACAAAGACAGGCAAGTGCATCAGAAACAACACATTACTATTACATCTAGAGGACTGGGATCTGAAAAGCATGTGGCGAACCAGGGGGTGCGAGAGAGGAGAAGCAGATAGGGTTCTCCTTGTCTGAATGGCACGCAGACACACAATTTGAAGAACAACCATTTAGTGGTAGCAATTAGGAGAACATGGAAAATTTATCAGCTTTGACATAGTAACATCGTTTACGTGATACCACTGGGAAAACGATTCCATGTAAATAAATTTTCCATATAACTCATCAAGAGTCAGCACTTCAGTGTAGCTATTTGGTGGGCATCTTTCTAAAATAGACTTTCCTGCTTTTTAAGCAATGCTATAAACATAGCGTGACGTGAAGAAAATAATACTGGTCTAGAGGTCTAAAGACCAAGGTCCAGGTCTGACCGTGCCACTGTACCCTCCCCCAACCCCAGGAGGCATGGTAGGGGCTCAGTCCATGCGCTTTGCCTGGAGGGGCTGGGTTGAGTCAGAGACCTCACTCTGACTCTGAAGTTCATTTTTATAACTTTGCCTCTTCTTGGTGGGTCTTTAGAGGGTTTGCATATGGCATCAGGCACATTCCAGTAGTGTGAGCCTTCGTGGTGTGTGAACTGTACCACCGATCGAGATTGTGCCCCTCGGCTCCGAACGGCCTCTCCCCATTCCTGTCTGCCCTGGGGCTTTCAAACCTAGAGCACGGGTGTCTGAGTGGGAACCTCAGTCTGCCTTCCGGGGGATGGCCTCCGAAAGCTCCATGTGATTGAGTCAGAGGCCCTTTTCACGTGATTGCTGGTCCTTGGCTTTTTGTAGAATAGTTGAGGCCACGGGGTAAGTGACCGATAGGTTGATGGTTTTATGATGTTCCAAGTTCATGCTGGAAAATGATGTTGCTCACGTTGTTCTGAGGTTGGGTCGGCCTTGTGTCAGGTGGCCCCAGGTCACAAGTAGGAAGTTAGTGTGGGTTTGATCCAGGACCTCAAGATAGAAACCACTGTGCACATATTTGTGAGTGATGGTCTTTGGGCCACCTGTGGGCAAACATGTGCCAGTCTGGAAGGAAGGGAAATTTTGAGGGTGAAACTGGCATTTTTCACTGAAAGTGGGGGCGGTGTGATATAGCAGAAGAAGCACCGAGATATGTAAGCGTACAAGTGCCCAGAGTGTGATTGGAAGGATTCGCCCCCACCAGGCAGGTGTTCACCCCTAGCAGGGAGGACGAGGGCCATGTAGGGCACCAGGATTGGGGCAAGGGGTCCAGGAGGGCTGCACTATATTATTTTTTAAGATTTTATTTATTTATTTGAGAGAGAGCAAGGAGGGGCAGAGGGGGAGAGAGAAAGAAGCTGAAGCAGACTCTGCACTGAGCACAGAGCCTGACGCGGGGCTCCATCCCACGACCGCGAGATCCCAACCTGAGCCGAAACCAAGAGTCAGACGCTTAACAGGCTGAGCCACCCAGACGCCCCTATTTTCATTTTTAAGTAGAGAATGGATTGATCTGTGATTTGCTTAGTGAAAAATTAATTCCGTAGCCGAAGGCTTTGATCCAGCGTCCCCAGCCGTAGCGCAGTGCGGAGGGTGGCTCGCCTCTGACCGAGACCGTCGGCTGAGCGGACAGAGCGCCGCCCGCCCAGCCCACTCCAGGCAGGTGCTCGACAGACGCCACCTGCATGGTCCGCGTGCAGCTCCACCATCGCCCGTCCCAGATTCTGAAGTGTCCGAGCCCCGTCCGTCTTCAGCTACTCAGCATCAGATACTCGATGCTTCTGCAGTGAAATGTATGTGCGCTCAGGAGGAGCAGTGCCTGAAGACTCAAAATGCTCGCATCCGTTCGGTCTGGTTCTGCCTCCGGCGAGGTCAGGCCAGCGCCCGTCTCCTTGCCAAGCGAGTTAAGCAGCGAGGTTTTTGGATTTCAGAATCTTTGGGATTCTGGAATTGTGACTACGGGATCATGGACCTTCTAACCATCCCGAACATAGTTTGGAGAAGGCCTCAGAACAATCCATCGTCTGCCTCGGGCCGAGAGGCCCGTCAGCCCTGTGATCCTCAGCAGGGGAGAGACAAGGCGTCTGCCCGGCACTGCCCCTCGTCCGCCCTCCCTCCTCCACACTCGCTTGCTGTGTGGGGCTTAGGACCAGAGCAGCTAGAGTGGGGCTTGCCCACATCCTTCCGGCAGAAGCCCTGGGGCTCATGGAACCACCTGACTTGGAGCAATCCCAGCCTGAACATCTCTCTAGTCATGGGTTCACATCCGGCTCTGCCACTTGAGAGCTGTGTCATCTGGGCCAGATACTTGTACTTTCTTTGCCTCGGTTTCCCCATCTGAGCAAGAGGGATAATAATACTACCACATAGCGAGCTTGAAAGAACTAAATCCTTCCAGCTTTTGAAATGTCTTGCTCAGCTCCTGTGGGCTGAGACAAGCCATTGGCCCCGTGGACGCTTCCTTTTCCCAGAGCCACAGGCAGAGGCCATTGCAGAACTACCTCCCAGAGAAGCCACTGTGGCTTTTACGCCCAGGTACCTGGCGTGGTTGCAGAAGTCACCCTCAAGGGCACTTTCTTACCATCTGCCCGGGAGGGTGCACCGGGCAGACGCAGCCTCCTGCTGCCTACCGTGCTCTTTTATTTTTGTTGAAAATGATCGATTTCTCTAAGGTTCTGCTACATTCCTCCTAGGTCCTGGGCTGTTGGCTGGCTTTTTAATTTGCGTGGTGTTATTACATTATGTACTTGTCAGAAGAGATTTCATTAAGCTCCCATAATATGGCCACACGGCCCATTTTCCAAACTAGAAAGCCATCTCTGGGCTTTCTCCTAGGCCGATAGTCCAGCGAGTTCTTTATGGCTTTGTAGTAAACTTTTAAGTGTGTGGTGGGCCTCATAAAACTTCATCATTCCGTGCAAGCATCCTCTGGGCTTGTGGCATTCTGGAACACCCAAGGAAGCATCACTAGAACAGTACGTCCCGAGCTTCTGTCACCTGAGCGCCATCTGGGCGTGTGAGGTTTCTTTGCCACATCCACCGAGGTTAAGGATGTGGGCTCCTGAGGCAGACTGCCTGGGTTCAGTTAAGCTCTGCCACTTAACGGCTCTGGAATCTACACGATGTACTTGAACGTTCTGTGCCTGAGTGTTCTCATCTGTGAAATGGGAGTAATATCACTACCCCCTCACAAGCTTGAAAGTATTCAGTACGTGGGAAACGTGCGGAAGAGTGCCTGGTGGTTGTAAATCCAGTCCTAGGGAAGGCCGTTTGCGATGCTCTTGGCCACTGGAAGCAGGGCTGGGTGGCTAATGGGAGTCGGCCCTTGTTCTCATGTCCAAATCTTCTGGGAGAGCGCTGTCTTCATTGCAGTTCCTTCTGGTTGGATGGCTACCACTCATTAGACTCCGTGGTGCTCAGGAGCCCCCACTACCTGGGCCCTGCCTCTCTGCCTCTCCTCATCTCTTCTCAGCTCACACCCAGCATTCCCGTTTTACCAGCTTGCAGCCCCCCAGACACATGCTGTTTCATGGCCCTGCGCCTCTTCTCGGGGTCCTGTCTCCACACACACCCCACCACATGCTGCACCTACCCATCTCCCGAGAAGCCCAAGCATACCACCACCCTCCAAAGTCTTCCCCGGCACCCCTTTCCTACAACTGCGCACTCTGGTTCTTGGCCCCAGTTGTGTCCCATACCGTATAGACTTCTATCCAAATCACTGGTAAATCGTGTGTGTGTTTACTTACTTTAGTTGTCTGTCTACTTATTTATGTATAGAGATCTCCTCCTACGTTGGAGGACTCTTAGGTTGAGGTCAGGGATGTATCCATGTGGGATGCATCAACACATATTAGAAAAAAAGAATTTGGTGACAGAATGTTTGAGCTCCAAAAGAGACCCACACCCACTTCTTAAATCCTAAGATCATGGCATGCCTTTGCAAATGGTGCTGTCCTTGAGCCCTCTTTTACAAGCTTTGCCATTCTCAAAGATTCTCTAGGAAGAAACTTGCTCCTTGTCATTTCTCATAAGGGCATTTATTTTTTCTTACCGATTTTTAGTTATCCAAAGTCTGTTGTCTTTAGGCATGATTTGGGGGTGAGAAAAATGAGTGATAGAGGGTGACAGGGCCGTCAGGAGTAGGGCAGCATCCCTGAGACCCAAGAGCCATGGGCCACCAGATCACACATGATGCCTTCCGCATGGGACCCTGGTCTCCGTCTGTGGCTCTGAAACCTGGGAAGAGGAGCCTCTTCTCCTGAAGGGCCAGGGCTCTGTGGGTCCTGGTGGGATTTAATGCCTAGACTGATGGGATTTCAATAACAAAAACGTTAGCTTTTTATGCATAGTGCAGGGCTTTCCCTTGAAGACAAAGTGACATCAACTAGACATCACTTTGTAGTTTCCTAGAGCTGTCACTCACCTCCCATTCAGGCATCAGAACTGTTCAGAGCATCTCATGAGGGTTCTCCCCACCTAGCCCCACCCTGCCGGCAAAGCTTTAGGGTAAATGGAGGAAGAGGACCTCCGCTTGCTGGGGGACATGAAACCCCCTGTTCTGGTGGTGGATGACATTCCTTGCTTGTTTACTTGCTCTGTGCCTGTAGCCCCAGGTGCCTGGGGATCCCGCCCCCCCAGGGGTGGAGGGGGGGAACTGAGCTCCCCCTCTCCCCCGCTGACTCCTGGGCTCTGGGCCTTGCTCTTCCTGCATCGAGCACCTTTATGGTCTTGATTTTCAAATTCTGTTCCCTGCTGTGGAGTTTGTTCCATAAACATTTGATGTAAATTACTTTAAATTACTTTGTTAAAAGGACCCCAAACTTTCTCGTGTTCTAGACCATATTTTACACTTCAGAGACCACCTGCAAAACATCTTGTGCTGTCAGAGAAATATATGAGCTGGTTTTCTGAGATGCCTTTTAAAAAGGATTCTCCCAAAGTGGCTGAGCATATTTGGACGACCTGTGAACATGCCCGGCTGAAGAAGGCGGCAGCTCGGCAACTGGTGTTGGCTATAGGGCCCCCTGCCGAGAGGCACCCCGAAGTCCAGGCGGATCCCGGGGCCAGTATTCAGGCCACAGCCATGCGGAGCCTCACTGGGCCCAGTAGTCAAGGGCCATGGCAGGTGGCCTGCCACGGTGTGGGCTGTCCTGTGGGGCATCTGGAAATTGGGGATGCTTCTGGGCTGGCCTGAGGCCCTCTATCCAGCCTCCCCAGCATTGTTTATAGAAGCGCCTCTGATCCCCACAGAAGGCCCCTGCCGTCACCCACCGGGGGCCCGGCTGCTCAGAGTGGCCCGTGCCTGCAGGGCTCTATCTACCCAAACCAGGACCTAAAATCTACAATCAGAGGAGCAGCAGAACCCACTTCTCAGTGCTCAGGAACTTGATCAGACAGCTTAGAGAAAGTACGACACGGAAAATAAGCTTGATTTCATTGTTGCGTATGGGATCCCCCATGAACAAACGAAGATTTACAAGCCAGCTTCTGGATTACTTTAATTAGAGGCTCTCCAGAGCTTGCAGGGCTGCTGGGGGGTAGTTGCAATGCTAACTTTTTAGCCACACCAGTCATGACTCCTTGATACTATATAACCGAAATAAAATGCGGTGATGACTGGGGCGGGCGGTGGGGTGGGGGGGCCTGATTTCCAGCTTTTACTTTCCTCCCTATTAGGGGTGGCCCCTCTTCTATAGGAAAGTTCGAAGGGAACACAACCACACCTGTTCTTGCATGAGTTGTCCGTGGCTGTTCGGACACATGGCAGAGTTGAGGAGTTAACCACAAAGACCTCGCAGGTCCACAAAACCTAGAATATTTACAGATATTGTCCAGGAGAAGTGAGCTAACCCCTGCTCCAAGCAAGCACCCTGTTCTCTTTGACTGACTTGTAAGTACTGTCATAAAAGTAAACTTACCAGTTGGTGGGAATGCAAGCTGGTGCAGCCACTCTGGAAAACTGTATGGAGGTTCCTCAAAAAGTTGAAAATAGAGCTACCATATGATCCAGCAATTGCACTACTGGGTATTTACCCCAAAGATACAAAAGTAGGGATCCGAAAGGGTACGTGCACCCCGATGTTTATAGCAGCAATGTCCACAATCGCCAAACTGTGGAAAGAGCCAAGATGTCCATCAACAGATGAATGGATAAAGAAGAAGTGGTATATATATACAATGGAATATTTTGCAGCCATCAAAAGGAATGAGATCTTGCCATTTGCAACAACGTGGATGGAACTGGAGGGTATTATGTTGAGCGAAATAAGTCAAACAGAGAAAGACATGTATCATATGATCTCACTGATATGAGGAATTCTTAATCTCAGGAAACAAACTGAGGGTTGCTGGAGTGGGGGGTGGGGTGGGAGGGATGGGGTGACTGGGTGATAGACACTGGGGAGGGTATGTGCTCTGGTAAGCGCTGTGAATTGTGCAAGACTGTTGAATCTCAGATCTGTACCTCTGAAACAAATAATGCAATATATGTTAAGAAAAAAAAAAAGAAGAAGAAGAAGGTAGCGGGAGGGGAAGAATGAAGCGGGGGAAATCGGAGGGGTAGACGAACCATGAGAGATGATGGACTCTGAAAAACAAACAGGGTTCTAGAGGGGAGGGGGGTGGGAGGATGGGTTAGCCTGGTGGTGGTGAATGGATAAAGTGGGGGGTGCACTGCATGGAGCACTGGGTGTTATGCATAAACAATGAATCATGGAACACTTCATCTAAAACTAATGATGTAATGTATGGGGATTAACATAAGAATAAAAAAAAAAAGTAAACTTACCAAATGCACTGATGGTAAAACACTAGTTTTTTTTTTTTAAATTGGGACTTCTTACAAGGGCTCATCCTAAACACAATCAAGGAATCTGTTGGCTAATAAAACTTGCAACCTGCTGTGTTATGTGGTGTCACTTCAGAGGGAGGTGGCATGCAGTTAGCAGCAAGATGAAAGTAATTCTATAGGTAAGTCCTGTGAAAGCCTTCGCATGTTCGAAAACTGAAGATAACTGGCTGGTTGCTCACATCGGGCATTTTTTTTTAAACTTAAAATCATTCTACTACTATTTGGTTTTTGTGACAAAATATAACAAAAGCAGCCCTTCAACAGACTGCTTAAACCTGCTGTAGAAATCCATAGTTAGTGAAAAGTTGACACTGATTTCTTGACACAAATGATAGGATTGTTGTTCCTATATGCCGCGTTTTGAAAGTCATCATTTTTATATTTTCTCAAAAAAAATTTAGACCCCTTCCCCAGCCCTCAGTTTAGCTTCTCTGGTTCGGCTCATGAGCATCCTGAGCATTCATTGGCCATTACTTCACATGGGTGGGAAGTGAATGCCACCCACCTGTGAAGCTTGCAGGCCCAGGACAGAGGCTGTGGGGTTTTTTGTTTGTTTTTGTGGGGTTTTTTTTAATGATTTTATTTATTTATTTATTTGTCAGAGAGCACAAGCTGGGGGAGCGTCAGGCAGAGGGAGAAGCAGGCTTCCCGTGGAGCAGGGAGCCCGATGCGGGGCTTGATCCCAGGACCCCGGGATCATGACCTGAGCCGAAGGCAGATGCTTACCCGACTGAGCCACCCAGGCGTCCTGGGGCTGTGTTTCTTGATGCCCTGCAGAACCGAAGACATTCACCCATTCCCTTTGTGTCTTTGAAGGATATTCCCCGAGTCCCTGCGGTGGCTGATGGCTACCCAGCAGTTTGAGGCTGCAAAGAAGCTGATCCTGCACTTCACGCAGAAGAACTGCATGAACCCCGAGAGTGACATCAAAGGTGTGATGCCCGGTGAGTAGTGCTCACTTCAGCCCCGCAGCCCCACCCCGATCGGGAGAGGCACCACGTGGCCTGGACGAAGTCACCACGGTCTTACCAAGCAGCTGCCTTCCTGGTTTAAGTTTCCATAATGGTTGGTCTGCAGCTGGACCAGGAATGTACGGGAATTGAAATTCTCTCCACCTTCTAGGTGTTGGATTCTTTCCTGGCCAAGTCTAACACGCTGTCCTGTCCAGACCCAGAAGTGAGGCATGAGCCTAATATGCACCCAGTCATCTGGGAATGTTTGGGAGGGGTCCAGCCCGAGTCTGGTACACAGCCGTGCCTACCAGCCCGGTTTATACACCCGCAGAGCCCTGGCTTGGGGTGGCACTGGTCCGCACTGCCTCTCTCTTCCCACGTATGAACTTCAGAGATGCCACTGTCTGTCTCTGTCATGACCTATCTGTTGGGCATCTGAAGAAATAGGAAAGTGAAGTCTTTTTGTAGAGTAGTTCAGAGCCGTTTAATTTTTTTTTTAGAGTTTTATTTACATTGAGGTTAGTTAACAGATAGTGTATTACCCATTTCGGGGGTCGGATCCATAGAATGTGTGTGTATCAGGAGCATCGCCACAAGCTAGATCAGGCCTTTCAGGCTGGGGATCCGTCGGTATCACCAGGAAGTTGTTAAAATCCACATCCCCGGTTCCCTCCCTTGTACGCAGAAATTCTGATCCAGTAGATTTGGAATAAGTTCTGAGAAATTGCATTGTTAATAAGCAGTAGCAGAGATTCTGATGTACATGGTGCACAGACCCTTTGAAAGTCCCAATAAAACCAACCCCGGGCTCTGACCCACGGCAACAACCCGATGATACTGTTGTTATAAATTTCCCAGGAAAATACTCTTCAGGCCCCGCCCAAGAGAGAATATGTACACCCCCCAGCCCCCACCACGATCTGAAATTCTGTCCAACAGATATTTACTAAACGCCCGCAGTGTACCGGGCACTGTTCTAGAACAGAGAAGGAAGCAGGCAAAGCCTTGCCTTTTCCGTGCAGCTTACAGGCAAGCAAGGGAAGGCATACATTGAACAATGAAATGTACAATCCATCAGGAGGGAGGCGTGCTGTCAGAAAAATTCACAGAGTGGAGAGATGGGGGGGTGAAGGATCCCAGTCAGACGCTTGGGGGGAGCCTGGCTCCAAGGTCACAGGTGAGCAGAGACCTAAGCGAGGTACGAGAATGTACGCGTCACGTCTCCATTCACAACGGGGAAGGAACATGCGGGAAATCTGAATCACACTGGCCAGGAAGGGCTCCTGGAATCGTCTATTCCATGGTTCCTAGACAGGCTTTTCATTAGACTCCTGCTTCAGATCTAGGGTTCACAGGCTTTTCATTAGACTCCTGCTTCAGATCTAGGGTTCACAGTCCATAGACGTTCCCCGGATGCTACTGCTTGACCAGCATGGCCTGGACCCATGACCTGGGAGATGGGGACAGCAAGGCTCGGCTGCCTCCACCTGTGGGGCTGGCTTGCTCTGCCTGGCCCTCCCACACAGGCAGACGGGCTCGGGAAGCCTGGAGCCCAGCTTTACTGGAAAAAAGGCCATGAGCCAGGTCTGCTTTACACAACGAGTACCGAGTGCTGATGCTTTGCAAAGGGGCACCTGTGGTTCCTACACCAGTGACCATGAGAATAGGATGACATTCACATGGTGCTTAGATGTCAGTCACTTTTCCAAATGATTGGCAAATACGAACTTAATATTTAATACTAAGTGCTTTACGTACATCAACTTTTTCACAACAGTCCTATGGGAGAGGTACCATAATTATCCTGAATTGCAGATGAGGAAGCTGAGGCACAGAGAGGGCAGGTGTCTTGCCGAAGATCACACAGCTAGTAAGTAGTTGAGCCGGGACCTGAACCCAGGAAGTCCAGCAGAAGCAGAAGGGCGTAGGGGGAGCTCACAAAGACACCAGTGTCCCTGTAGAGAAGAATGAGTACTGAATTCTTTTCCCCTTTGGGGGCCATGTTTGCTCATTTCGCGATGTCCAGGCCACCTTCCCAAACTTCTCCAGGCCCCATTCATTAGCAGCTTAATGCTCTTAAGTCCTACAGGATAATCTGTTTCTGGCATTTCCCTAATGAAATCACCACATGCCATTTCTTTCCGGTTAAAATATTGTCTGGGAAAAGCTTGCTTTCTCAATCCTAATTATACTGATTCATTTTTCTCCTATTTTGGGGAAGTGGTATTAAATCTTTTTTTTCCTTTCTTTGCTTATGAGTTTTGCTGCTGTCCCCGCAGCAGGCTGCGGGGGGAGGTGGCTGACACATGTGACCTCAGCCCCACTTGGGAGGGTTGTCACAGCACTCGCTGCTGGGGACACACGGTTCACATCTGCCTTGGACCTCTGCTCACTCCCCGCTGTCAAACACGTCGACGCCAGTGCTGGGGGAAGGCAGGTCATCGGAACTGGCCACTTCCAACTTTCGGAGGCTGCTTTTTTCTGCTTGGGATCTTCTTCCCATCACCTCACCTTGCCCACCTACCAATCCCTGTCCCTTAACTTGTCTACCTGCCTTGTCTCCATCTCGCTGCCCCCCCACACACACACACCACCTGCTCAGAAATCCCTCAGCAGCCTCCCGGGCCTTCTAGCTAGATCCCCCAGACCTTCTGAGGTGAAGGTGCTCTGAGACCCTGTCTCACCTCTACCTGCCCCTCGAAGACTCCGCAGCCTGCATTAGGCTCTCGGAACGCACCGAACGTCCCCCTCCGCAGGGCTGTCCCCACCCCAGGTCTTCCTGGGTAACACCCCGCATTTGCTTCTCTCCAGAGCCTCAATGAGGTCAATCATCACATCATCCCTGTTTGACGTATGGAGAAGCGGGGCCCAGACAGGCTGAGTGTTGGGGAGCACTGCCGCCCACTGCCGATGTCCCTCCAGGTGGAAGGAACAAGGCCCATGCAGGGAGTGGCTGTCCTCTGTCCTCATGCATCAGGCCCTATGTGGGCAGCACCCCCGGAGAAGCCTGCCTGGCCCCGCGTTGCCGGGAAGGGAGGATGAGTCCCCCCATCAGGCCCAGCAGGGGCTTCGCCTGGCCCTTCTCACAATCCAGCCTGCATTCTGCCTTCTCCCGCCCTCTCCGTCTTGTCAGCCTGGTCAGAACCAGGTGAGGAGCAGGTCAGTGTATCCGGCCACCTCCATGTCCTCAGGGTTAGGTCACTTGCCCAGAGTCCCAGCACTAGCGAGTGGTGACTCGGAGGCCGGGCACCCGGCTGCTAACCCCGCTGGCAGCCGACTCCCCCTCCTCCGGGCTCCGGGCCAGCTGCAGCCACGTGCCTGGAGAGGCAGTTACTGAGGTCAGCGCTGCCGGGTCACTTGCCAAAATTTGGGGCAGATTTCAAAGAGTGAGCTATCTGAGGTGACTATGATAAGATCCCTCTAGGCGGTCTCATCTGCTTGCACCTGAAGCACTTGTTCTAATGGCAGAGCGCCGTCTCGTCCAAATCCCTACCTGACGGGGGAGGGGCTCTGCGGAGGAGACAGCAGGTGCTTTCTCCATTTCTGAGCCTGGCCTCCGGGCCTCCAGGCCTCCTGGCCACGGCCCGGAGCTCTTAGTGTGTGCTTTTGATAATGGCTCCGGGGCCGCTGAGGCTCCTCCTCCTCCCCTTCCTCCTCCTGCTCTTCCCCCTACTCCTCCTGCTCCTCCTCCTCCTGCTCCTCTTCCTCCTCCTCCTGTCCTCCCCCTACTCCTCCTGCTCCTTCTCCTCTTGCTCCTCCTCCTCCTGTTCCTCCTGCTCCTCCTGCTGCTCCTCCTCCTCCCCCTCCTCCTCCTCCTCTTGCTCCTCCTGCTCCTCCTCCCTTCTTCTCTCCCCCACTTCTGTCTTCTTTCCCATTGCTATAACTGATGTTTCCCAGGTTCACCAGGAACGCGATAGCAGTGCACACAAGTATAAAAGTGAAGCCAGTTAATCTCACCCCACCATCCAAACAAATGCAAATTACCGTCCCTGTGTTTGTCCTGCATCTCTGAGCCTTGAGCGATCTAGCGCTGTCCGCTCCTTGCTCTGTGCTGTGCTGGAGAAGCAGGGTTTGGCCTCTCACCTGGATCGCTCAGTATGTAGAGGTCATGACTCCTGGGTGTCTGCAAGGACACCGTCCCTTCTGCAGCTGGGGGCGGGGAGGCCGGGACCGTCTTGGTCAGCCAGAGCACTGGCCAGGAGGGGCGCCTTTTTTTTTTCCCCCAACATTTTGTATCTTTAATAACATACACAATGGTTACCAGCCATATTCATAACAAAAGTTATTCATAAAATGTATCTAAAAATAACATTTCTTTTTTTCCTTTTCGGTGTGAAAGGCTTGAAAATGTCCCAGTGGGGGGGGGGGGGTTGAGTGGGAAGAGGGGGTTGGGATAGGGGACCCTGGCTTCCCCACAGCCTGAACCCCCAAGTCCCCTCCCTCCACCTGGGCCCCAGCACAACCCCTCAGCAGGAACAGAGACCAGAGGGTCTGTATGACTCCAGGGCCATGCGGGGCTTCATCTGCTCCCTTTGGTCCTTGTAACAGTGCTCCATGAGAGGGGCATTGTCCCACTTACCAGCTGAGAAACTGAGGCACAGAGGAAGCCCAACAAAAAGAAAGAAGACCGGGATTCTGCCAGGTCTGTCGGACCCCTCGCTGCATCGCGGGGGAGGCTGTGACCTGACGGGGATCCGTGGAAACGCGGAGGAGAGGGGACTGGGGGCTGCAGGGCGGAGTAGGGGCAGCCGGCTGGTCAAACTCTGTCAGCCCCGCTTGGTTTTGTTTTGACATTTTTCTAATCCTCTGAATATAATTTAACCTGTGAATCCAGAGGGTCAGAGAGCTTGGGAGGAGGGACAGGGAGAGGAAATGCTTTTAACAGTCACTTCCTTGGTGCTCAGGGTCTGCTCGACTGGCACTCCCCTCGTACTCCTGTGCAGCCGCGCGCAAGGACTCGAGCCCGTCCCAGCTTTCCGTCTGATGCCTAGAGAGATGGCAAGTCATCTGCTGGTCCTTCCAGCGCAGAGCTGGGGCTTTTTGTCCCAGAGACACAGACGTTGTGCTGAGGCAGCTTGACGGTGTTGTTAATAGGCTGGTGATGTGTGTAACCGAGACAACATATCAATAGCCCCGGACAGGTTAATTTAATTCTGTTTAGAATAATGAAGTTAACCTCTGTAGATTACAGTCAGTTCTGTAGACCTCGGGCTCTACAGTTTATTGTCATAAAAAAAAAAAACACCACCACTCAGGTCATAATTGCAGTTGCTGCAGCTTCTTTAAACATCTGTTTCATGTATTAGCCGTTAGGTTTGGGCCACATTACAGAAAAAAAAAATTTAATTTATATAAACATTCTAACAGCCGTTTTCTTCTTGGACAATTTCCATGATGAGCAAGTGTGGCTACTATAGTTGATTCCTGATGAGGTTGATTTTTTTTTTTAATTTTATTTATTTATTTGAGAGACAGAGCCAGAGAGAGCATGAGCCGGGGGCGGGGGGGAGGTGCAGTTTGCAGAGGCAGAGGGAGAAGCAGACTCCCCACTGAGCAGGGAGCCCGACACAGGGCTCGATCCCAGCACCCCGGGATCACGACCCAAGCTGAAGGCAGTCGCTCAACGAACTGAGCCACCCAGGTGCCCCCTGGTGAGTTTTGTAACAGTGAAGATACTCAGACCATTGGATCCAACATTATCTATTAACCATACTATTTCCATGATCTTTAAAAGTTTTTTAGTGTTTTAACCAAGGGGAAAGGATGTTTGTAAATCAAATTAGCCTATGTTTGCAGAGGGGAAAATAAAGGTTCAGAAGATGTCGGGAGTTGGGGGGATCCATGGATAGAAAGCTGAAGTGCTAGCTGTTCTGGTTTGTGCATAGACCTCAGTTTTGCACCTAAATAGGGGAAGGAAGAAAGTTCTGGAAACTCAGGTGGCATGGCATCCCTCAGACATCGAAAGACTTCCTTCTCCCTTCTTGCCCCAGCTGGTGACACTGATCCAAAAAAACCCTCCTGGTTAAGCAACATATTTTCCTCCAAAGTGTAACTAGTAAGGTTTGTGGCCCTTCTGCCATGGGCTGGCAGGAAGGAGGTAGAAGAGGAGAGTCGAACTGGGAACATCCAGGGGTAGGAATGGCCCTAAGAGATACCAGAGAGCACTTCGGTAGCTCGGTCCCCTCTGCAGACGCTGCTCTGGGGTCTCTCCTGAGGTTTGTTTGGTTTGGGTTTTTTAGTAAACTTACTTTGGAATACTTCCAGGTTTACAGAAAAGTTGCAGAACTAGTACAGAATTTCTGAATACTCTGCACTCCGTCCATCTCCCCCACTGTTAACATATTACCACAGGACCCTTGTCTCAGTCGAGAAGCTGCCGCTGGTACGGTATGCCTAACCGACCCCAGCCTTCCCCTGGCTGTCACCAGTCTCTCCGTTGATGACTTCCTGTCCCAGGGTCCCATCCAGGATCGCACTTAGTGGTCACCCCTCCCCAGCCTCCTCCGGCCTCTGCCTTATTTCTCGTGGCCTTGACGGTCCTGAGGAGCACCAGCCACCCAGCAACGGGCTAGGTCTCCCTTTGCCTTTCAAGCTCCCGAGTAGAGAATGAGTCCTGAGGACCCGCTTGGCTGGGAGAGCGGGGAGGGGCCTCGGAGGCTGAATGTGGGACATTCCCGCTCCCAGGCGCTCAGGGAGCTCCAGGAGGCTGGGGCATTTCCTTGTGTTGAGCTTTCTTGTGAGGCTGCCGGGTCGGTACCCGGCCTTCGGCAAACGGCTCCACTTTGTGAGCGGGGCGTTGGAGTTGCCTGTCGGAGTCTGTTCAGAACGGCTTTCAGAGCTGGTCCGAGCCGCCCAGAAACTCCGTCTCATGCCCTGGGGGGTGGTCACATCACTGAGCAAAACACTGCCTTGTCTTGCTCGGGTCGCAAAGACCTCTGACTGTTGGCAAAGACGTACACACACGCGCGCGTGCATACGCTTGGGTCTGCCCTTCTGTGCACATGTGTGCACTCACGTGTGCAGGCCGGACTTGGAGAGGCTGCCCACGCAGCTAAGGAGCACAGGAGCGTGGCGAGGCAGACGGGTCAGACTCTAGACGGACAGGAACCACTTGTTTTGATATGGCCTGAACCTGATCAGTGCCTCTGTGACCTAGAATATCGTTTAGTTTTGTGCTCAGGCAAAGCGGGGCGCGTCTACCCTGATGGCTTATTTGTGCGGGTCCTGCCTCTCTGGCAAGAAAGGCTTTGCCGCGGCAGGGGACTCTGACGGGGTGCCGTGGCTCCCTTCAGGCCCCACAGGGAAATTTGAACTGCAAAGCTGGTGTCTCTGTGGACGCCTTTTCTAACCTCAGAGCCAGACCCTATCCCCTAGCTTAACGGGGGAAAAAAAAAAAAAGTTTCCCCTCGTCATGATGCCCAAAGTCGGGAACATCTGTGAGGCTGCCTGTCCGGGGTCTTGCCGAGAGGTCACAGGCTCTCTTTCCCTGCAGAGCTGGAGAAGGAGCTTTCCCGGAGGCCCAAGAAGGTCTGCATCGTGAAAGTGGTGGGAACCCGGAACCTGTGGAAAAACATCGTGGTCCTGTGTGTGAACTCGTGAGTTGCGAGAGGGACACGGAGAGGGTAGAGGTCAGGGAGAGGCTGGGAAGGAGAGGGGCTAGAGGAGAGGACAGTGGGGCCCTCCTCCTCCCACCGCCAGCCCAGGGCTTTGCTCTTTGCCGAGAGGCCCTGAGCTAAGCCCCGGCATCAGTGTTACCGAGAAGGTCTTTCTCGTCTTGACTCACAGCTCAATAACCCTGCCCTTCCCTGACCACACGAGGTGGCCTTCACTCAGGGTCAGAGGTCATCTAAGGTGGGGGGTTGTTAACCCTTATTTGATGTTAGAGGCTGTGGGGTGGGGGTAGTTTTACACTCATCTGTGAATGGCCTCAGGACTGCTGTCCCGGAAAGAGCGAGGCCCAGGGTCAGGGCTCTGGTCCTACCGTTCCCCACAGCTGTTTCTATCGAAGCAGCTCTACTTAATCAGTTCTCGATATTGGGGTTCCTGCTCACACGCTGTCCTACACTCAGGGAGACGGAGGCCCTAGGCACACGGTGGGTCAGGGCCGGAGCCCTGAGGCCTCAGCCTCCCGGCCCAGAGCCGGCTCCGGACACGGCCACCATGCTGTTGTCAGTCTCAGACGCTGGCTAGCTAGGCTAACGGGACCATTAAAAATGGAATGACTTCTCCAACTTTTATTTCGGGGAAAAAAACACAAATTGTGACATAGAGGAGATGCCAAGTTTCCATTTTAAGGCTGCTTGTTTAATGCTTCTGACCTTGTTACCTGTTGTGGTCAGAAGACTGCCTTCCTCCCAGAACAAAAAGGTAGATTTCCCGGAGACCTCAGTAGGCTGAGAAGCAGAGAAAGTCATCTGGGATCCGCAGAGGTGAACCCAGTCTCCACCAGTTGCTCGATGATAAAAGGACAGCACGGGCAGGCCCTCTGCGGAGGATTTCCCAAGTGGAAATGAGCTCATTTGGCGAACAGCAGCTTCCTCCTGCGGGGGCAGGGGTCTGTTGCAGTTGACCTTGACGCATCCTCATGGTGTGATAAAAGCACTTCGATTTCCCCAAAGCACGGAAGAGGGGTTGGGAGCGAAGGAGGTTTTTAGCTCCGGGCCGGCTGCCGAGCGCTGACGTCACGAATGAGCATTCAGGGCGCTGCCCACGTGGTGTGCATGCACCTGCAGCCTCCCGGGGAGTGGGGGTCGGGGGCCCGGGTGCATTCGGATTCCCGCTTCCCAGACTGGACATCTGCCTCCAGCGGCCCGGACACACGTTTCCCAGCAGGTTTATACGATCCTCTGGGGGTGGGAAAGAGGCTTGACCCAGGGCAGAGGGAAGGAAACAGTGATAAATTAAGAATGGAAACAGTCTCCAAGACTAGATGTCTTCATTTGGCCTGACTTCCTATGGCTTTCCCAGGGCGTGTCTTGTCAATAGCAGCAGGAATGGGTTAAGTAGGTAGTTCTCTGGATGGATCCCCAAGTTTCCAGAACCCTGAATGTGGCAGGAAGAGGCAGAGGCCCAGATAGGCAGGAAGTCTTTGAAGTTGTTACTTGTCAGCTCGGTAGACTGGTGCAAGCTGCTTAACCTCCTTGGGCCTTTTTGCCCTTCTGTGAAATGGGTCTGACAGGAGCTCCTGGGGGGGCCGACATGGGACGAAGTGAGCTGATGCGTGGGGAGTGCTTTGTCCTGCATGATGGATTTGTTGGATGGTGTTCGAACCGAGGGTCTCACTGCTTTTACACCCCCACTCTTCTGCTAAAGGGATGGCGGAGGAGAGCGAACCGCAACCCTCCCCCCCCATGAGGGGCACGCTCCTGTCACGTCTCTGAAGTCCCTTTGCCTTGCACCCGGTCATACACTCGCTCGTGGTGACAGCATGTTTTCTGTGACATGCTGAGCTGCCTCTCTGTTTCCTGATCATGATCCCTCCTGCCTTTGTCCGCCTGCCCACTGCCCCCCTCGGCTGTGTGTCTCCCCACAGGCTGACGGGCTACGGGATCCACCACTGCTTTGCACGGAGCATGATGGGCCACGAGGTGAAGGTGCCACTGCTGGAGAACTTCTATGCCGACTATTACACTGTGGCCAGCATTGCCCTGGCATCCTGCCTGGCTATGTGCGTGGTGGTCAGGTTCCTGGGGCGCAGGGGCGGGCTGCTACTCTTCATGATCCTCACGGCCCTGGCCTCGCTCCTGCAGCTCGGGCTCCTCAACTGTGAGTGGGGTTGGGGGCGGGGATGGGCCTGGGGCCGGGGGGCGGGGGGGGGGTGGGTGGGCAGAGCCTGGGGCGGGGGAGCTGGCCTATGACCAAAGGGTATTGGACAGAGCTGGGTGAGACTTGAGGAAAGTTTTCTGTGACCTGAGCTATTATTCCAAAATCAGCAGCTTGAGGAAAGTGCCTTGGGAGGGACCGGTTTGAACTGGAATGTCCCTGGTGACTGCCATTGACGGAGTGCGACCCTCCCCCCCCCGGCCCTGGGGCTGTAACTGGGAGCCTTCCTGGCTACACCATCATCCCCAGCACGTGAGGCCCGCCGAGCCCCGGTGGGCATGACTTCACGGAGGGCCAGACTGTGTGTCATACGTCACGTGACGAGAAGAACAAAGCGCTCTTTCATGGGAAATCAGGGGGACATTTTGACACCCTTGTGTCGGGACACTGCTTTTCAGCAACTGTTCCCAAGTTTATCAGCTTGTCGTTGGGCCAAAGAATGCCTCAGTGAATGTTAAAAATAATCCACAGAAAAACTAGGGAATCCTTGCAGCTCCCGCAGCTGCCCGCCGCATGCTTGACAGAGCTCCTCGTGCAGGGAAATAGCACCGGGCATCCCTCCGACCCGCCCGGAACGAGACACGCCAGAGCCGGGCAGCTGAGCCTTCTCTCACCAGGCACCGTGCTCCCGGGGCAGGCTCGGACCCGGCGGGAAACAGATGCCGCGGACCGCTCCCCTCCTGCGCAAGGAGAGCCCACCTGAGGGCTGGGGATTCGCCTCTAGGGCTGTCCAGGTGCAGCACAGATCAGAGCTGCTGAGAAAACAGAAGGCCCTCTCGTCCTCCAAGGTGTGGGAGTCAGTGTCCAGAACAGAAGAAAAAGGAGAAACCTCAAAACTTTCTCAACCTCGTCGTGCAAACTGGATTAAAGAACAGCTCCTTTCAAACTCGGGAGCCATTTTCCTAATCTGGTCACGTTCCCGTGCATTCTGCCTCTTGCTGGGAGACGGGTCTTATTTTCAGCTGTGACAAATAAGGAAAACGGAGAAGTGGTGTCTGTCCCCCTGGTGGGGGCCGCCCACGCTACCCTGCCTGGGAGCCCTGTGCAAGCTCCCGAGCTTCGGGTGCAGGGAGGGGCAGCCCTGGGAGTGTCACGGGTGTCCTCTTTGTCCCTGAGCAGGAAAGGCCCGGGACCTAGATGCACACGAGAGGCCGTGAGCATCAGGCCCAGAGCCCCTGGAATTGCCGCCCGGCGGGTCTGCCCCGCGGTCCTTCTGCTCCCTGGAGCACGGACCAGCAGCGGCTCACCATGAAATTGACCCTTCGGCTTGAGGTCTAGAAGAGCTGCTGGCGTCTCTGTTCTGAAGAGTTCCATTTTCCCCCACATTTGGAGGCCGGAGGGGTTTTCGCCCTCCCCTCCAAACAAAAGGAGCTTTGTTCAGCCGGGCGCTAATCCCGTGTCCGGGGACTCTCTCACCCACAGGTCTCTGCATCCTTCTAGCACTTGGCTCCCTGCAGGTGTTGGCCCTGCTCCCCAGGGGGCCTGGCGGGGGTGGGGGGTGCAGTGGGGCCAACCTGGGCTGGAAGGGAGCTCACTGAGAAGCCAGTCACGTGGAAAAGCGCAGTAGTGGCTTCCTCCCTAACGGGCTTTCTCTCTCCCCTCCCCTTGACCCACTGTCTTCCTCCCCGTCCGCGTGGGGCCGTCATTCCTGGGGGCGCAGTGATTGGGAAATACAGCCAGCATCCAGACTCAGGTGAGCCCTAATGTCCGTGCGGTGCGCTTGACCACTTTTTATTGCACCCGAAAGGGCCTTTTCGTCAAGACTCACAGACCTGTGGTTTCCCCTCCCTGTCTCTCTCCCGCTCTCGCCTTACCCTTCAAGAGTTGCAGCTGAAGTTGGCCGTAGGTTGGACACTATGAGCATACATTTGTATTCTCTACTCCCTCCCGCCTCTAGAAAGAGCCCCTCATTTGCCCGTCTGTGCCCGGCTCGCACCCATGGCCTCGCCTGTCCCCGCGGCCTCGGCAGCCAGCCCGGGGTCCTGCTGCGGCTGGTCTCACGGACGGCCCCTGGGTGACATGAGAAAGCCCCAGGGGGCGCCGAACACCCGGCTGACTGTGCCGCCAGGGGAAGCTGCCGTCCCCCTTTGTCCGTCACAGCCGCTCGCTGCCCTTGGCCGCGGGGATGGCGGAGCTGCTGGTCGCACGTGCCTGGCCTGCCCCACGCCCGTGCTGCCGAGACTGCCAGCTGTGAGACCCCCTGCGTTCAGGATATGGCCTTGCCGGGACCTGGGCTGTGCCCCAGATGTGTGACCCCAGCCGCATGCCACTGCTCTGTGCTAGACGCTGCCCGGGTGTGTGGTCAGACCCTGGCGCCGTTTGCAAAGTGCCCGGGTGGGTTGAGCACTGTCCCCCCAGGCCATAAATTCTTCTGTTTGGGTTACTGGAGTTTTTGTTCCCTTCCGTCCAACCTAGCGTAGCCTGTCCTGGGTATTGGACGGGTCAAACCCGAGGCCAGAATAGCCGGGGCTCTCTGGAGGCGGAGGCCTTGTTCCTCCGAAGGCTGGGAGAGAAGGGACATTGCTACAGCCCCGGGGAGACCACCAGCCTCCCCTCCTGCCAGGCACGGCTGGTGGCCTCCCGAGTCCCGGCTGAGTGCATGTGAGCCCCAGCATTCCAGGCCTGCAGGCAATCACGGGAACCCCAGCAAAGCCTTCTGCCAAGAGGGTCTGGCCTGTTCCACCTCGAGGTGCTCCTCGGTCTCCAGAGGGAGCTGAGTGCCCCAGGCTGCACCCCGACCTGGGGAAAGGGGAAGGGGGAAGACCCTTGTGTGGTCCTGGACCCTCCCTTGTCCCTTGTGCTACTGCTGTCTCTGCACCCCCCGCCCGCCTCGCCAGCCTCCCTTTCCCTTCGCTTCTGCCCGCCCCCCTCACCGTCTCCCCCTGATTCTCCTTCAGGTATGAGTGATAGTGTCAAGGACAAATTCTCCATCACATTTTCCATCGTGGGCATGTTTGCCTCCCACGCGGTGGGAAGCCTCAGTGTGTTCTTCTGTGCAGAGATCACCCCCACGGTAATCAGGTAGGTCACGGCAGGGGCCCCACACCACGCCTTCTCCCCAGGACTCAGGAGAGGCCTGGCTGTGGAGCCAGGCTCCTGTGGGAGGGACCAGCATCAGCTGTGTCCCGCCCTGGCCTCCAGACCAGGGCGCAGCTTGCGCGCCGGGCACGTCAGGCCTTCAGCTGGGCAGCTTTGCCCTGACTCTGAGGCAACTGGGAGTCAGCTGGGAACGTGACGCTGGGCTCCGTCCAGGCGAGAAGCCAGAGGAGCAGGGAGCAGGGAACTTTTTGGGGTGCAGGAAGCACTGCACGGTTCCACCTGAAAGGGGGCGTTAGCTTGGGCTTAACTACTTTTGTCTTAGTTCACGGAGGAAGGTCTGATCCTTTCTTGGTGCTGGTCCCAGATAGTGGTACCTGGATGCTACCCACCCTTTGATGTTATTAAGATTACAGCGTAATAAAAGGGTTTGCCTTCATTTAAAAGGGCATCACTTAACTACAGACTCATGTCATTTTCCCAGTAATTACTGTTTGTGACTTACAGAAGGGCTCATCGTGATTGACATCATACCAAACTTGGCATGGGAAGATCATTAGCATTGCAAAACACATATGTTTTGAAAATATAAATTGTGAATAAATTAGGCAATTATTCAGTTGTGAAAGAAAACCCAGAAGTCAGCATGATGACACCCATGCACCCTGATTTCCCACGCGGGCAAACAAGACAGCCCAGTACAGGTCAAGGCGGGACTCGTGCAGACTCATTATTTTAGCCCCTCGGGTGCTGTGAAGGACTCTGGGCGAAGGCAGGTAGGTTCATGGACTCTCTTCCCACGTTTCCAGGAGTCATGCTGACAAGAGAAATTTCACATGACCTCATTTTGCTTCATTCTCCCAGATTTTTACAGTGCACGCCAAGTCTGAAGGCTACTTCATGCCCGTGGAATAAAATGCCAAGGAATTGTGTATGTAAGAAAAAAAAGCAATTAAATGCCACGTAATTCATCCTGTGCCGACCCTCTCCTAAGCTGAAGCGAAGAGAACAGCCTGAAGCTTCTTTCATGCTCGAGGTTGCAAAATGCCTCAAGCAGATAGCATCTCCCTCTGTGTCTTTTCTTTACCTAGTTAAAATTGCCTTCCTTGACCAAAGAATCCAGCAAAGAGGGTTCTTTCATTAGAGCAGAAGTCAAGGTTGGACGTCTGGCTTTCCAGCTAGTCTCCCCGCAGATTCGTGTGATTGTGGACCTTTCTCTGGGGGCGGCCACCCCTTAACTGTGCTGGTTGGTGGACCTCATTAGTCATTGTTAGATTTTGCTTAACAAGCTAAATGGAAGGAAATACCCTCTCCTCCACCTCTTTGATGCAGACCTGCCAAGATGATTTGGGGATAGAAATTCAACAAATACGTTCTTCGATTCAGCTTGCCACGATGACACACTAGAAAAAATATTTGACCTTTGGTGCTGTTTTTGTACTCACAGAGGGATGAAAGGAAATGGAGTCCAAAGGGGGTCTCTGGCCAGGAGGGAAGGGGTCCTGGTGTCACTCCCGCACCCCTCCCCTTCAGCGGCCTAGCTCTTTCTTGCAGACACACCCAGGGACAGTTCCCGCAGAGTCCCAGGGACAGAAATTGACCCTCCTCCCCTCCCCCGACTTCGCACAGCTAAATCCCAGATAAACGAGGCTGAGCGGCTTGGGGTCTGTGAGCTTTTTCTTTTCCTCACTGAAGTATGATTAACATACAGTGGTTACATGCGCTTCATTTCTCTTAATACCAAACGAACCTTTTTCTACAAGGCTCTTATTAAAAACATCCTTTCTGAACCAGAACAGTAGCCCAGGGGAAGATGCCAGGATTCACTAACGAGAAGCAAATAAGAGGATAAGAACTGTTTTGCACAGAGGCTTGTGGAAATCCGTTGTCCAGGAATGACAGACTCACTAGAGTCTAATGAACGGACTAATTGCTGTTGTGTCGTGAGATCGCTTCCAGACTTTCTATTGCAGAGAAGGGCTTCCCTCCCACCCAGGCCTGGTCTGGGTGCTGTTCGTTGGCAACAAGCTCTTCCCCAGTTCGCCTCCTGAGGCTTCAGGAGCTGGGTGTCTCTGCAGGCAGATGGGGAGGACCCTGTGCAGCACCCTCTCCCCCGGGGCCTGGTCGATCTAGAAGCAGTTGGTGGCTTGTTTGGGCAGGACCATCTCTTCTATGCAGTGTCCATCTGGAAGCTGCAGGTGGGAGCCCCTGAGGCCTTCACCGTCCTCCTCACCCCTCCCCAAAGGGGTTCGTTCCGAGAGGAGGCAGGCGCCAGTGCTAACAAGCCCATTTCATTGTCCAGCAGCTTCACACCGGCTCCCTCCGAGCCCCTGGGCCTCGGCTGTTACTGCTGTGGTCAGTCTGAGCTCAGCTGCTCTCCTTCCTGGTATCTTCCGCTTTCCTCCCCTTCAGGCTGTCCCCCTCCTCTCTCTAGAAACTTCTTTCTTGGAACTTGCCTTCTTTGAGAATTCCTTCTGAGTAACTCCTCCCTCCTCCCACCTCGGGACTAAGACCCTGGGCCCTGATGTCCTCTGCCCCAAGAACAGGCACCAGGGACAAAGACGGCCTGTGTCATGTGACATCTGGAGTCTAACTTCTTTAAAGATTTGTGTCTTCAATATATATATATGATATATTTACATATATAATACAAACTCGCACACACATATATATGTAACGAATGCTAAGGTCAAGGAGCCAAGGCATTGCAGGCTAGGAGTTCAGCGGCAGGAGGAAGAACAAGCGAAGCGTAGAGGATGTGGCCTCGAGCCTCCGATTCGGACCTTCGGCATGAGGGCAGATGGTGCTGTGTCTGATCCCAGAGGCCACTTTCCTCCGCGTGGCCTTAGGCAAGTCCTTTAGCCAGACTTCCTTCATCTCTTTGCCCTAAAATGAGCTGAGTTATGATGGCCCTGTTACAGGGTAGTGATGCTGAGGGGAGAAAGAGTATATAGAGAGGGTCCAGCCTCAGTAGATGACAACAGATATTGTTAATTATTCCTACCCAAATATTTTTGGCAGTTCTATTTATTTCTGCAAAACTGGCACAAATATTTGTTTATCCTTGACTTTACAGAAATGTAGTCAAGACAAAATAAGTAAGACAGGAGGGGAAGTGAGAAATGGGAGGTTGGTTTGTTCTGTTTAAATGCAAGATGCTTGATATTCACATGTTTAAAAGGATGATTTGAAGATTCTAGAATTCTTAATTTAAGCTTACTACTTCTAATAGTAAGTCTGCCTGTGTATCGGTCTTTAGATCCTTAATTTAGATATTATTACTAGTGAAATAAAGATATCCAGTGGATATTTAAATTTTCTGTGTGCTCCTAAAGCCCAGGGAGACAAAATTTGCCCCCTAATTCTTTTATCTGTAAATTGAGGTGCCCGCCTGCTCTGATATTTACACACGGACATATGCTGCCCTCTAGTGACAATCTGAAGAAAAGCAGAAAATGCAGTCGGCATTTTAGGGGAGGAAAAGGAAGGTAAACACCTGAAAGCCAAGCACGTAATAATGACCCCATTCTCTCAACGGAGAGTTCAAAGACAACACAAAGCCAAGAATGGTATACTGAATTCTTTCAAAGGTGTTCCTAACCTCACTGAATAATGTCAAGGTATCCTTGATAGAAAACCAAACAGAAAATTGCTTTCATGGAAAAAATATATCAAGGTATATTGCATATTATATATGCACACGTACGTAGACTGCATTTTACACACACACACACGTAGATACTTACGTGAGCTGTCTAATCCTACCATAAATATATTTGACATGATTTATGGATGTATTATTTTGGTGTTATGAAGCGAGACTTCATTCCCATGCTGACCTCTACCTCCTTCCCCGTGGGTCTGTGTACCCTCCCTCCCTGTAGGTTAACTCACGTGTGGACTTTACATGCACTGAGCAAGGTCAGTCTCCCTCCCTGCTTGTCAGTGCCGTCCACACGTAGTGACGGGGAGGTCCCACGGAAATCCAGAAGGTCTTAGAAAAAAGGATGTCTTACCGGCATTAAAGGCCGCAAGGAAACACATCCATTATCCCTGGCATCCATCTGTCCCTTGCAACATCCTGTGGCTTCCAGAGCGGCCAGAATGACCGAAAAGACGAAGCGGCTATTTTAGGTGTTCGTATTCTTGGTTCCCATCACATCGCTCTTCCTGATGGTCATCTATTTTTAACCCGCCCCATTCATTTGGGTGAGCTGACCTTCCTACCTAGGAAGCCACCGTAATCCATAAGCATCCAATATTTATTAAGCATAAATAATACATGCAGGTTGATATTCTAGAAAATAATCCTTGCCCTGGACAAGCTCATAGACTAAATAAGGACGGTAGGCATATGAAGAAATACCAACAGAAGGGTGCAGAGGTGTCTTCAAAAGGTGGTCTGGGACCATCTGACTGGGAAGGGGGCTGGTGTCTGGGGGATGCCCCCCAAAATATTGCTATTCCTTACTTGTGTCCCCTTGACGGCCCAGTAGCACGATGGTGTGGCTTTGTTAGCAGGACTAATGTCTCTCCCTTGGCGAAAGTCTTTCTAACACATAAGACTAGTGACACATCACAGCCTGGGTGAGAGGTGGCTGTCTTTTCTTCCATAGCTAAGGCTAGGAAATTCCATCACTCACTGAGTGTACTAGTTATCTACTGCTGTGTAACAAATTATCCCAAAACAGTGGCTTAAAACAACACAGGCTTGTTGTCTCACGGTTTCTGTGGGCAGGAGTTGGCAAAGCCTAGCTGGACCCTCTGCTGCACCATCTCCCACAGGTGGTAATCAACCAGGGTAGGATCGGTCTTCAAGCTCATTCAGTAATTGGTCTTCGTGTGTTCGTGCTGCTAAAACAGAATACCACAGACTGGGTGGCTTATAAACAACAGTAATTTATTTCTGGAGGCTGCAAGTCCACGATCAAGGTGTCCACAGATTTGGTGTTTGGTTAGTCTGCTTCCTGGTTCATCAATGGCCATCTTCCTGCTATCCCTTTGGGATTACATGTCTCCCCCTGGTGGAGGGGTGAGGGAGCTCTCTGGGATGTGTTTTCTAAGGGCAGTAATCCCATTCATGAGACCTAATCACCTCCCCAAGGCCCCGCCTGCCAACACCGTCACAGTGGGGATTAGGAGCTCAACGTATGAACTGGGGTGGGTGGGGGGACAGACATTCGGACCAGAACAGCAGGATTCAGTTCCTCACTAGCTGTTGGACCGAGAGCCTCAGTTCCCTGCCACCTGGAATATGACAGCATCACAGCTTGCTTCATCAAAGCCAGCACGAGAATCTGCCAGCAGTCAGTCTTTCGTAACCTAATCACGGAAGGGACATTTCCTTACCTTTGCCATATTTTGTTGGTGAAAAGTGAATTACTAAGTCCAGCTCACACTCAAGATACAAGGGTATGAATGCGTGGAGGGGGGAATCATCAGGGCCATTTTAGCAATCTGCTCCGGCCTGGCCTGTGGTCTGGGCCTGCTGGGCCGGGCGGCCGCCGCCACCACCTTTGACCCCCATGAGGCTCCGGGCCAGGCCTGGGGACGGCCTCGAAGAGCCGCCTCAGCAGCGGGAGACCGCTGCCGCCAGAGACCTGGCAGAGCTGAGCTGAGCAGTGGCCAGGGCCTCCTCACAGAGGGAGTGAGGGAGAGAGCCAGGGAGCTCGGGCACCAGGGCTGCAGGTCAGGCAGGTGTGGGGCCAAGGCACGGCCAGAGGCAGGAGGGAGCCCTGGGCCGACTCTGAGAAAGGGAGTGGCATGAGCCACTCCACATTCTAGAAGAGTCACTTCGTCAGCGGTGAGGAAAGAGCCCCAGGGAGTGGGAGAACCCAAAACGGGCTGGTTAGGGGAGTGTGATCCAGACGGGCCCAAACTGGAAGCCATGGGGCTTGGTCCCGGGTTGGACAGAGGAGGCTGGGACAGGGAGGAGTCTGGCCGCTCCCAGGCTTTGGCTTTGTCCAGAGGACAGTGGGCCCCACGCCTCCCCACCCAGCACGAGGGGTGTGAGGAGCCCCCTCCCATGTGCAGAGATACAAGGCCTTTTCTCATTTGGGGCTGAGAGAAGGGAAGAGAGCCGTGTCTTTTGTTATGAAACGTGACAAATGAGGAAGAGAGACCCCCCCCATTGTCTCACCCACGCACACACGATTGTCATTCTTCTGTTCCATTCTTTGAGAATGCTCCTCCCTGTCTTGACCACCAAACTCTGATATGTCCACTTTACGGTGGCCCTTAGGGACAGCTGTTGACCTGGGGGGCCCCAAGATGCCGAGTCCCCCTCGTTCCTGTCACTCGTGTGGACCCAGGACTGGCCAGCCAGAGGGCCTACTGTAGACAGCAGGGACTCTCGGTTCACTGTTGACAGCAAGGCCCTGGGAAGGCGCCAGGGAGAGGGAACCCGCTGCCGAGCCACACGGAGGGCAAAGCAGAGCGGGACCCCCCCCCGCCCCAGCCTGAGCAGCAGGGGGGACAGAGGGGAGGCCTGGCTGGCCACCCACACTCGAAGCTTTGGGGTTTGTGTTAGCAGGAGGCCCCAGTTCCCACAGCTGGAACAGTTTGGGGTTTGGTTTTGTCTTTTAAAGCTTTCCTGCGGTGTAATTTACATACCATATAATGCATCCATTTTAAATACACAATTCAATGATCTTTAGTGAAATCGTCCCCATAAATCGAGATGTCGAACATTTCCATCACCTCAGAAAGTTCCCTGCTGGCCCTTTGCAGTCTGTCCCTGTCCCCACTCAAAGCCCCAGGCAATCACTAATCTGCTTGTCTCTGCTCCACCCCCCGCCGCTTTTTCAAAATTTCATATAAATGGAGTCTACAGTCACTTAGTATAATATTTTTGAAATTCGTCCTCGCTATGGCAGGTGTCAGCACGGAACTCCTTACTGTGGAGTACTGTTCCGTTGTAACGGATGTGCCACGGTTTGTTTATCCATCACCAGGTGATGGACGTCGGGATTTTTTCTGATTTGGGGCTGTTTTGAATAATGCTGCAGCGAACATTCGCTTCTAGTTTTTGTGGGGTATAGGTTTCCTGTGTCTCATGAGAATGGAGTTGCTGGGTCACATAAAAAGTTTACATTTAACTGTTTCAGAAACTGATAGGATTTCCACGGCCGTTGCCCCACTTTTCCTTCCCAGCGGCAGAGGTTGTGGGTCCCGTTCTCTGCGCAGCCTCACAAACACTTGTCACTCTCTGCCTTTGTTTTGGTTTTTTTTTTTAAGATTTTATTTTTTTATTAGAGAGAGAGACAGAGCACAAGCAGGGGGAGCAGCAGAGGGAGAGGCAGACTCCCCGCGGAGCAGGGAGCCCGATGCGGGGCTTGATCCCACGAGCCTGAGATCACGACCTGAGCCAAAATCAAGAGTCAGACACTTAGCCGACTGAGCCACCCAGGTGCCCCCCAAGTCTTGCACTTTTTTTTAATTTCTAAGCATTTTGTTCTTTTGATGTTACTACAAATAGAATTTTTTAAATTTCATTTTCAGCTTCTTTGTTGCTAGCGTGTAGCCACACAGTTGACTTTTGTACGTTGACCTTGCGTCTCGTGCCCTCGTCGGTCAGTGGTTTGATGAGTTAGAGCCACCTATAGTGCCAACCAAGAGAACCAGAGGCTCCTCGAGAGCCTGCTGCAGGAGCCTTCTGCCTACGTGCATCCGAGAACTAAGATCACTTCACTAAAGGGTGATGCATAGCTCTTCAGCAACTCCAATGAAAGTTCTTCTTTAAACCAGCTGAGATCCACATCCCCATACCCTCTGCCCACCGGTCTGGATCCACACTCTGATGCGAAGCAGACAACTCTACTCCCCCTTCCTTGAGACCAGACTGTGACCAGACTGCTCCTCCACTGTGGCTCCAGAGCAGACACCAGCCAGCCCTCCCTGGCCTGTGCGTTGCCTGACACAGTGGGACCGGTGGGACAGGAGGTCACGTGAACAGTGTGGTCCCCTTTACTGCAGCCCAGCACTGCACTGCTTCCTCAGAGGCCACATGACCCCTTCTCCCCGCCAAATATGCTTTCATGTCCAAGGACAGATGTTCGAGCCATGATGGATTTTTTTTAAATGTTGCCTATCTACTAATCTCTTTGGAACTTTGGCAGGTTCCCCCAAATGGCAGAGGAGTGGAGATAAGTGGCACATCCTCTAGGCTCACATTTAGTACTTTCTGAGCTCAGTGCTCTGTGACTTTCTCTCAGCACGTGGCTTCTGGCACAGCACCTCGCAGAGGCGGGACCGCTCCCACTGGTGGTGTGCAGATTGATTTTAGGAAATAGATGGGACACAACAATAAATAAGAACTCACAGTGAGAAAAATTACTGTCTTTTAAAGTATCTTCCAGTCTCTCTAGTTCTGGCTGGAGAAACTCTCTGTGAGTGCTGGTTTGTCTGTCATATCCTCTTTAACCCCTGTTAATCCACCTCCCACCCGCCCACTGACCTCTTTCTAAATGAAGAGCAAACCTTGGGAAGTAGCATAATTTAATAATACTTTGGCGTTGCATATTATTATGGCGAGTGCTTTTCCATTTACAGTAGTATTATAATATTGCCTTTCAAAATAAAGTAAAAAATTTTGAGCTGGCAAGAGAAAATATTAATTAGAGGTGGTACAAAGATAGCCAAGGTGAAGGTGGTCTGGGATATCCAACAGGCGGGATGCACTGGGCTGGTGGCCCCCTGCCCAAGCCAGGCCCTGGTCAGCCCCACGATCCTGCTCCCGTGTGTCCCCACTCTGGGCGGCGCCGTGCCCCTCCGCAGCGGGCTCTGACCGTGGACGTTAACCATGTGTGCTCGTGCTCTCCCGTAGGTGCGGCGGGCTGGGGCTGGTGCTGGCTAGCGCGGGCTTCGGCATGCTGACAGCGCCCATCATCGATCTGCACAACCAGAAAGGCTACTTCCTGCACCACATCATTTTTGCCTGCTGCACGCTCATCTGCATCATCTGCATCCTCCTGCTGCCTGAGAGCAGGAACCAGAACCTGCCCGAGAACATCTCTAACGGGGAGCACTACACTCGGCAGCCGCTCCTGCCGCATAAGAAGGGGGAGCAGCCCCTCTTGCTCACCAACGCCGAGCTCAAGGACTACTCCGGCCTCCACGACGCGGCCACCGCAGGGGACGGGCTGCCCGAGAACGCCACAGCCAACGGCATGAAGTCCATGTAGCTCTGGGCACGGCCTTCCCTGAAGGGGGCACTGTGGGCTCCAGGGGCTTGGGGGCTGTTTGGGCACAGGTTTACAGACCAGGGACCGAACACATGGCTGGGGGGGGCAGGAAAACCCAATTCTGCTGCTGATGCCGCGGATCGCAAGACTGTCAACTGGTGTGGGGAAATTCTGTCTTTCCAAAACTCTAAGGATCGTGTGTGTGAGGAAGCAAACTCTTTGAAAATAACCCTTCAGACTTTCTTTTCTGCCATGAAATGTTTGTATTTATTTTGGTCATTTTTACGAGAAGCACTTTATTCCCTTTCCTCTAACTGATCTCGAAACAGAACCACCTCCTTCGGAAGAGGGACACGGTTGCCGAGGAGGACGCCGTAAGTAGCCAGCGCAGCGGCCCTGGAGGTCACACACGACCCTCGTCCAGCACCCCGCACTGGAGCCAGGGGTCCCTCCCTCTGGGCCCGCGCCCCCCAAGGCCGCCTGCCTGTGTGCGGACAGACTGACCTGTCGTGGAGTGTCTCCATGACCACATTGTAGACAGAGTGAAATGTAAACGATTAGGTTTTTGCTAGAGAGTCTGTGTATGGTTTCTAAAGGGTTTTTGTGTGTGTGTGTGTGTTTGTGAGGTAAGAGCTTCTGTTCCATGCGTTGGGGGAAAGCAGCTCCCAAATATCATTAAAACCAGCTTAGTCTTTCCTTCGAGATCATCCTTTTGTACTTGATGCTGGAAGCTCCTTGGGGCAAAGTGTACACATTTCACCAGAAATCCTAAGTAACGGGTGGTACTAAGGCCACGGTCTGCCGACATTGGTTCGCCTGGCCGAGCTCATGACGAGCAAGGGTGTGGAGAGGTGAGGCACGGTAACGTCAGTAGTACTCCTTCCCGGGTTTAGCTCCAGCAAGAAAGTCCCCTCTGTCACACTCGGCTTCCTCGCCAGCACAGCCTGAACATGAGGCCACTTTCTGAACTGAAAACCAATAGGACACTAACTGACGCAGACCACTGAGGCAAACCCACAGGAGCGAGGGGTGCTCTCCCGGACGTGGCCCGTCACCCACATCTCGAGCACACGCCGCATAGAAATCACCAGCCTGGATGACTGTCAGCTCTCACTGACTTCATGCTGAGACGCTGCAAAGCCTGTGGGAGCCACTCCCCCACACAGCCCTGCCTTGGCCTGCTTCCTGCTTCCTGTCGCTTGTCAGCACAGAGCGGGGCTCAGGGTGAGGAGTGGGACTCACAGCTGAGTCCACCTGACCTCTGGCCTCTTCAAGCATCAAGACCAGTTGAGAGAAAGCAATAACTCACCAAAGTTCAACACCCACCCCGCCCCCGATAGCCAAGGGTTTTCATCGTGCTCCTCACTGCGTCCCCGACAGTGAAGGCTTCCTCCTGCCTTTCCAGGTCGGGCTTCCTGCGCCTGTCTGAGGGGCGCGTCACTTGGAGGGCCTCCGCAAGGCCACCCAGGGGGCCACGAACAAACAAGCTTCGTCGGCGCAGGCAGGCGCTGTCTTGTAGCAACACAGGCACCCAGTTTTTTGGACAGCCTGGTTTCTTTCTAGAATTGTCCACCTCCGCACTTTGTGACACATGTCTTTGCTGTGAGCCGTGTTCTTCCAGGGAGCTTGTGGTCTCGAGTCCGTGAAGCAATTAGGGGACTTCCATTGGACAGCGGCTAGAACTCAAAAGGGCCAGAAAAGAGGTTGACGTAACTTCCCTTTCATCCCCGTCCAGCTTTCCACCCGGTCTGTTCTCAGTCCACCCACCACCCTCCCCCAAAACCGCCAGACCCCAGTACGAGCCCGCTGGCTTGCTACAAACACCGTGAGGTGAGCCAACTCGCAGGGAGTGAACCGCACCGTCTCCTCACCAATGCCTGGGATGGAAGATGCCCGGCGGGCCCTCCCCAGCACCACCCGCTCCAAGCCCAGCTCACCCACACCTCCCTTCATTGCTTTTAAGTCACTTTGTTCCACGTTTCAATGTTAGTCTGCATTCCCCTCAATCTGAGATCTTTCCTTCCATCTCTGCAGCCTTCACGTGCCAAACTTTGCCTTTTTTAGAGTACTTACTACAAAGCCCCCGGGCGGCAGGACCCAGTCAGCCCAGGACAGGACCTGCGCAGCGGCCGGGCCACGGGGGGCGGGGGGGACACTTGGGAAGGAGCCGGCGAGGGCCCCGAGGCTGCACCCGGCCGGATGTCTTGTCTGTGTCCCTCATCCCAGCGCCAGGACGGCCCGCTTGCTGTCTTCCAGGACTTGGGCGCCTTCCCTCACTGGCCGCATGGACCTTCGTGGAGCTTCTGTGAGAACCGTCCTCAAGCTGGCGCGAGCCACCGCTAATCTCTAGCCAGGAGGGCAGAAGCGAGGCATGGCACAGACAAGGTCCTGTTCCTCAGTCTCTGATCTCCATGTGACGGGACAACTGTGAAGACCAGTCCAGTGGAGACAGCAGTCAGCACTGTCACTTCAGTGATCTGGACTAGAAGAGAAGCTGGCTACGGGGACCAAAGTCTAGCAGATGTGAACACGGCTGACTTGCCAACAATCCGTGATGTCCCGGCAAAGAGGTCCCACAGCTCTTCTCTGACGGCAGCCGCGGGGGTAGGCTGAGCTGCTCTCTTGCTGGTTGGGCTTCGGGACACCCAAAGCTCTTAAGGAACGCCTTTATGAGATGAGGACGAAGCAGGAAAGCTTCCGTGCGGGCTGAGCTCGTGGACATCCCGTACCGTGCGAGCAAGGCAAGAGGGGCCGTCTGCGCGGGAGGGGGCTGTGGGCCCCCCTGGCGCGGGGTCAGCGGTGCGTGGACTCCTCGGTCCTGCTGCCTCCGTGCTTAGTGAGGGAACACTTCTCAGGCACCTGCTACTTCAAGTCTGCCTTCCCCACCGCCTACACCCCACCCCCTGCTGCCGGGGGAGACATCCCCAGCTCCAGCTTCCTCCGCCGCCCACTCCTGCATCCTGCTAGCCTATCAGGGAGCTGTGATCCCCTTCCAATAAAAGTTATGCACAAATGTGAACACCTGAGACAGGGCTGGATATTTCTTCATTTTGTTTTTCTCCAGAAGTCAACAGTAACACCACATCCCCTAAACGGTAGCGCCCCAGACAAACAGGAAACAGTTTTAAATGCTTTGTCTTCTAAAAGAGTAGAATCCCTTGCAACCAGGGGAAGGGGGCTGGTAGGTTGGTTTGGCCACACAACAGAAAGAGAGCAAAACTAAACCTCATAAAGGAAGTAACTGCACTCAAACATTACCACTTCCTAGAGCCAAACAAGAAATGACTGAAGTGCCATTAAGTGACCCATGTGACCATCGCATCGCCCACCCCTGGGGGCCCGCGGGCACACACATGTGCTGGGGGAGCCCACACTTCAACTCTTTTAAAGAACACCTCACTTTAATGTATTGTGTGTTTTGGAAAAGCAGTGTGTTATGTCTAGTGGGGAATACTTCCCTCCCTCTGTCCTTTCAGCAACCCCCACACATTTGAGGTTTCTATGTAAGAACGTGTTACTGTACATGTCGACCGGGATTACTCTGGAGGTGCTCATTCATAGCACAAGCCTAAATCGAGTTCTGAACTGTCGTTCAAAGCTAAACGTCTGCATGATGTCACATCTGTTGTACCTTTGGGGAAAATTTGTATGTAAATGTACAGAAATAAAAAATGTTGCCCCATTAACAAATTTCCACTGGAATGTCTTCCCTACCTCATCTGATGGTATCCAATGAAGGGCATTTCATGACCATTGACTACAAGTAATAAAAACTCTACCTGTTTATGCAGCTCTCACTGTCCCTACTTTAGCGCCTCTGTAAACCAAGTCTTGGCTCTCACCCTGAGGGGACAGCGGGTGGCCTCTCACCTCGCTTGCAGGGTCCCGGTCTTAAAGGCAAGTAGAGGCAGAGATCGGATTGCACGCAAACTGTTCCCTTGGTGATGTTCTCAGACCACCTGAGAAGCGGGGGCCATCAGCAAACTGAAGAGTTCTTTTCTTGTGTGTATTGACGTCCTGCTAACCCATGGCCTGACGGTTCCTAGAGAGGTCAAGAAAGGACTCTCTTACACTGTGATTCTGAGAGGAAGTTCTGATAACCCAAAACTCTTCTTTAATGTAGTATTTTTTAACAAGAAAACACTATTTCTTTAATAAAGTATTTATACCAAACTCTTCTCTCCATAGCCCTGATTGTGTGTTACTTGCTCTTCTTAGAGAGGTGCCCACTGTGCTTCCAAGCTACAGTTGTGGTGGCCGCGGCCTTGGAGGTTAGCACAGGAAATCTGCAAAGGAGGCAAGCTTCTGGAACCCCAGACCTGCTCCTCTCAAGTGCCTTTATGTCTTGGCCAGAGTGTAAGCACCCCGGGCTGCCTAACCACGGGCTCAATACGAGACTTTTGCCACTGCATGGACCCCATTACAGGGCCCTAAACAATCCGCCTCCAGCAACAAAAGGGGTCCAGATGGACCTTGAAGATTAGGAAGTTCTTTGCCAGTGGTCCTCAACCTCGCCTGTACTGAGCAGCACGTGGGGAGCTTTTCAGATCTGCCAAAGCCTGGGTCCCAGGCCCTCTGAGTCTCTGGGGAAGGGCCAGGCACAGGCAATCTGTGAAGGCCACCCCCAGGGATTCGAATGTGAAGCCAGAGTTAGGAGCCACTAGCCCGTGACATACTGGCTTTTGGAAAAGGGTGTGAAAGAAAATGTGTAGCATGTGGAACTAGCGAGACTGGAATCCACTACATGTGGCGGGCAGGAAAAGGCTAAGGATTAAAGGTAACCAAAGCAGGTGCTTGGGACTTTGGAGAAAAGAAGGACAATGATAGCAAGAAGAGCCAGGAGGAGCTAAAGCATTTGGATCCATAACAATGAAGTAGATAAATAGCGCAACTGACATCTGAATTGCCATGCCCCTTACTCGATCATGCGAAGCATGCATATATATCTAGTCCTAACGATAACCCAGCAAGGGAGAGCTTATTCCCAATTTACAGGTGAGGAGACAGGGCCCAGGGGAGTTAGAGATTCAAGTCCAGAAATCCAGTGAGCCGGTCCAAGGGAGAACACAGCAGGAACTGTGGTGAGCAGCCGTGCCGGGGAAGGGCTTGCCCGGAAGGGGACAGGAAGGAGCTAACCTGACACGTACTTTATAAAGACTTACTACCTTAATTCTAATGAGGAGTGTACACGGCAGGGTCATGACTAATGTACCTCTTTCCTAGATTATCAGGTTAGCCCTCTGCAGTCCCAACAATATCCCATTTTAACCCCTGTTCCCTATTCCTGAGTGGCCACACACGCACTCTTGCCTGCCATTTGGCTCTTCTTCCCCAGGCAGATCGATTGCAGCTTTTTGGCCCACGCTCTGGTGAGCGGAAGAAGGAAAGTTAGATGAAGATTTGAAAACAAAACGTAAACACATTAACCTAATGACAAACAGTGAAATTCAATCCATTTATTTCAATGTACATTGTACATAAGTTACAAATCCTCACTTCTGCCACTCTGCTAGAACTTTTCCGGAAAAGCCTCCATTTCTTCCTTGATCCTGTTTTCTACCAGTAATGCGAAGTTACTGTCTGTGTTTTGAAGGTTATAGCTGACAAACACCTGTTTGTTGGTCTTCCTGGCTAAAAAGAAAACACATTGGCACAGATGTGACTGAAATGCCTGGAGGTTGTGTGCGCCTCACACATCCCTGACAGCAGAACCATGCCTGGGAAGAGAATGGGGTCGTAGGGAGAGAAGAAGGTTCTGGTTTTTAATGCTCCTCCAGGCAGCGCCTGCAAGTGCGGTCACGCAGACCCCTCCCCCCCTCACTGTCCACAACACCCGTTCTGCGAGTGTGGCCCCAGTCAGCAGCAGCGCCTGGGAGCTTGTCAGAGATGCAGATTCCCAGGCTCCACCCCAGACCAACTGAGCCAGAGATTCACAAGCGCTCCGGGGGATCCAAGCCCTGATGGCTGAGTACCACTGTTCTACCTGAGAAGTTGGTTTGCCTGTTTTGTTTTGTTTTTACTTTAAAATACAGACAATGATAAAGTAATTAAAATAATTAAGTTCCCCTTCAGTACCACCCTCTCTAGCAATTCCATTCCCTTCCCAGAGATAATCCTACGTGTCTGTACGGTTCCATTTACGTAACACACACACATACGTGTCCATGCATGTGAACAGACGCACAACCGTAGGGCTTTCAATCTGATGTTGAAGATACGTGTTAGCCCCTTTCTACAAACCCATCATAGTTGAAGAGTGCTCCTCCAACTACTAAAATCAAGCCCAGTCACATGCCCAGAGTCATAACACATATCGGGCAGTAAGCCTTAATTAAACCAGTTCAGTACCGACCACTCCAGTGCTGGGCCCCCTCCCTCGGCGTCCCCCCACACACGGGCAAGTGCCAACTCCTACTCCCCGCAGACATCAGATGACCATGCCAGCCCTGTCACACGGGGAGGTGAGGAGAGGGGGGCTGGCACTGTCAAGTCACAGCCCGCTCAGCCTACTGTCGTCCAGTGGCAGGAAATTCCTTGTCCCCAGGGAGAGGCCACTCTGATTCCAATCACTCTACCTGCTAAGACAGGATCTTACAGGGAGCAAAACTGTGTCTGCCTGCACTGTCCACCCAGCAGCCCAGCCCTGCCCTCCGGGGCTCACAGAGTAAGGGCGCCCCGTGCACACCAAAGCCCTCCAGTGCTTCTGGGGTTACTCTGGACCCACTAGATCGTCTCTTTTCCTACTTCCTTTCATTCTCCATATAGGATACTGTTTCAGGACACCTCTCTCTTCCCATTGCCCCTCGAGACAAGTGATGCATTTTCAACTGCAGGGTCCAGACCTAAGTTACTCGAGAGGACCAGCACAGGCCAGGGCGGCGTGATCCCAGCACCTGGGCATCAGCAGCCCCCTGGCACTGCCAGCAGCCACATCATACCGCTGACTTTCCCAGCCTTCTCCGCATGCTTGTCCTTGCTGGGCAACAGCTAAGCGCTGCCAGGTTTGGCTGATACAGGCAGGAGACGACCCTTCATCAATATCTGAGTTTAGTAAGTTGGTGAAGACATATTTTTTTGTCTACGCTTATACAGATTATAATCAATCGATGTAAACCACACGAGAAGAAAAATATTAATTAAAAAAAATCATTTGCACAAAACTAAAAAAAAAAAACCAACAAAATACAAAAAACGGAACAAAACAAAAAGCAAAGTAGTTTGTTGCACACAAAGTGCTACTAGGCTTCCATCACAAGGACACCCGTGAGCCCATCTTACTTTACTGGCATCAACTATTTATTCGTGATGCAGCAAACAAGCCCCCGCCAGCCTCCTCTAGCAGAACCCGTCTCCCACCCTGGGGCGATCCCCCCAGTTTCCCAGCTCTATAAACATGAGCACGCCCGTGTCTCCCCCTGACCAGGGCATGATACGGTATGTCAGCCCTTCCACACTGGCCGACGCACATGAGGAGCAAAGGGCCATCTCGCCTTTCAACTCCTTTCACGTGGTTCAGAAAACAATAACATCATCAACGTAGGGAATGAGAACACCCGGGACTCTGGGTGAAGGCTAAGCAGGAATACCCTGTATCTTTGCTGCAAATTTTCTGTAAATTTAAAATTACTTCCTATTAAGAAATTACCAAAGTAACTTACTAGTTGGGTAACCAGCACACGCTAGTTCCCAGCCAGGTTTCTCTAACGCCGGGCTAAAGAAAAAGGCCAGCGGATGCTCCTATAACACCAGAGCCGCCCTCGGGGTCTGCGCCGTCCGCACGCAGGGAACTCAGAGCGGCAGGTCTAGAGGCACCCACCCTCACCCTGGCCACGACTCCCCTGTCCACCTCCACCGTGCGGCCACACTGCTCACACGGGGGCTGCCCGGAGTGACTGGCAATATAAACGCCCACTGAGCAGGGATCAGGTTGGCCGAACGGTGGGCACCACTCAACTACCTGCCCCTCAACACCAGGGGCCGGGCCTCCCCCGCCTCACCCCCAGCGCCCGGCGCGTCCAGGGCACTGGCTGGGAGCACTGGTGCACACGAAGACCAAGGAGGAGACAGAGGCTGCCCCCACTGTCCCACGTCCCCAGGCGCCCTGCACATTGGCAGGGGCAGGACACAGCCGTCCTCACCTCAACTACCGAGCTATTTTCAGGAAGTATGTGTTCCAGGCGCAGGAAGACGGTGGAGCCTTCAACCTCCCGCTCTTGCTTACCACCGTCTACACCACACTCGAGTCAGGCCTGCCTCCCCTCCGGCCAGCTCTGCACGACACCACATGGACACCGAAGGACAGTTCTCCTGCGCAGGCTCTGCCGCATCACCAGGAGGCAACCCCGAGCCACTGCTGATGGGCACTGTGGGCATCACTCTCACTCTCCTCCCGGGAGGAGGTAACGCGCTTCCAACAGGGAACTGAGTCACCCTGTCACTCACCGGCCTGGAGAGCAGGCCGTGGGAGCCCCTCGAGAACATGCCAGCTGAGACAGTGGTCAAGGTCATGGACAGAGACAAGCCCTCCTTAAAGAAGACCCAACATACAAAGGTCTGTGCTTCTCTCTCAGTATAAGGATGCTCTCCTTCTCCAGGGCCTGGGCCTCGCGGGTCCCTGCAACAGCGACTCCCCATCTGGCTGTTCGTGCAGCCGCAGCCGCAGGTACATACCTAAGCGCTGCGCAAGGCCAGCGGAGGTGGTGTCGGAAGTGTCTCCGAGGAGGGAGGTAGACACAGGGATGGAATCCTAAAAGGGAAACAAAGAACACATGCTGCTTTTCCATCGGCCAAGCTTCTGTGGCTTCGGATTCCTCCTGAGGGTGGCAGTGGCAGGTTCTGGGAGGTTGGACACATTTACCGAGAGAAGGAAGCCCCGGCATCTGTGTGGACAGCCAGGTGGGCTGACGCTCTGCTGCACGTGAGGTCAGACAGCTGGGACAGACGAAGAGCAGTCACGGAAACTGGCATCACAGTGCTGTTAGCAAGTTCTAAGACTTATTTTACATAAAAGGCTTGCTTCAGTGTTGGAAACCCCAAAGCATGCTGAAAGACCACATTATAACCAAGAGGGAAGCCAACAAGACCATTAAGGGTACAGCAGGAAGAAAGCTAATCCCAGAGTCTAGGTGCCAAGTGCCCCTGGGTCCCTCTCACCCCCAAGTTAGCCATGAGCCCAGACGGCAGGATGCCTATCTCCTCATCTGGGCCTGTTAAGAGAACACACAGCTCCATTCCCCTGAAGGTGTCTGGGTTCTGCAAGCTCAACAAGGGCCCTAGGGCACCAGCCATCAGTGTCCAAGTAAGGAAAATAGGAACGTCAGAGTATGTTTGACCAATCCTCATTTCAGATAAGAAGCAGTAAAACTAAAAAAATAAATGTGGCCCTTTTGAAATATAGAAGAAATCTGACCTCCAATTACTATGGAAGTAATCCCCCTTACCATTAAAATTCCTAGCTGAAGAGAAAAAAACTCACTAACTTACAATATGGTCAAAATTACTTTTATCAAAATACTAGCCTTCTAAAACAAACAGCACTCAGTACTGAGTCAAGTACAGAGCACTCAGTATAGAGACAAGATGTTAGGTTTGCCTTTCTCTTTTTTTATCTATTTTTTTAATTTATATTTTAGTTAACACACAGTATGATATTGGTTTCAGGAGTAGAATTTAGTGATTCATCACTGACACCCAGTGCTCACCACCACAAGTGCCCCCCTTAATACCCATCACCCATCTAGCCCAACCCCCGCCGACCTCCCTCCGGCAACCCTCAGTTTGTTCTCAATCATTAAGAGTCTCTTACGATTTGTTTCCTCTTCCCTTCCCCCCCTTTCCATAATGTATGTTCATCTGTTTTCTTTCATAAATTCCACCCATGCATGAGATCATATGGTATTTGTTTTTCTCTGACTTATTTCACTTAGCATAATACACTTGAGCTCCATCCACGTCATTGCAAATGGCAAGAGTTCATTCTTTTTTATGGCTGCATAATATTCCATTGTATGTATGTACCACATCTTCTTTATCCATTCATCTGTCAATGGACATTTGGGTTCTCCACAGTTTGGCTATTGTTGATAATGCTGTGATAAACATCAGGGGGCACGTATCCCTTTGAACCTGTATTGTTAGTAGTATCTCTAGTAGTGCAATTGCTGGATCAGAGGGTAGCTCTGTTTTTAACTTTTTGAGGAACCTCCATAAGGTTCTCCAGAGTGGCTGCACCAGTTTGCATTCCCACCAGCAGCTTAAGAGGGTTCCCCTTTCTCCACATCCTCACCAATACCTGTTGCCTCTTGTCCTGTTAATTTTAGCCATTCTGACAGGTGTGAGGTGGTATCTCATCATGGTTTTGATTTGTATTTCCCTGATGATAAGTGACACTGAGCATCTTTTCACGTGTCTCTTAGCCATCTGGGTATCTTCTTTGGACAAATGTCTATCCATGTATTCTGCCCATTTCTTGACTGGATTATTTTTTGGGGGGGCTGCTGAGTTTGATAAATTCTTTATAGATCTTGGATACTAACCCTTTATCAGATATGTCATTTGCAAATACCTTCTCCCAATCATAGGCTGCCTTTTAGTTTTGTTTCTTTTGCAGTGCAGCTTTTTATTTTGATGAAGTCCCAAAAGTTCATTTTTGCTTTTGTTTCACTTGCCTCCAGCAATGCATCTAGTAAGAAGTTGCTACGGCCGAGGTCAAGGAGGTTGCTGCCTGTGTTCTCCTCTAGGATGTTGATGGTTTCCTATCTCATATTTAGGTCTTTCATCCATTTTGAATTTATTTTTGTGTATGGTGTAAGAAAGTGGTCCAGTTTCATTCCTCTGCGTATTGCTGTCCAGTTTTCCCAACACCATTTGTTGAAGAGACTGTCTTTTTTTCCATTGGATATTCCTTCCTACTTTGTAGAAGATTAGTTGACCATATAGTTGTGGGTCCATTTCTGGATTCTCTATTCTATTCCATTGATCTATGTGACTGTTTTTGTCCCAGCACCATAGTGTCTTGATGATTAGAGCTTTGTAATACAGCTTGAAGTCTGACATTATGATGCCTCCAGTTTTATTTTTATTTTTCAGTATTGCTTTGGCTATTTGGGTTCTTTTGTGGTTCCATACAAATTTTAGGATTGCTTGTTCTAGCTCTGTGAAAAATGCTGGTGGTATTTTGATAGAGACTGCATTAAATGTGTAGATTGCTTTGGGTAGTACAGACATTTTAACAATGTTCTTCTAATCCATGAGCTTGGAACGCTTTTCCATTTCTTTGTGTCATCTTCCATTTCTTTCATAAGTGTTCTATAGTTTCCAGAGTACAGATCTTTTACCTCTTTAGTTAGGTTTGTTCCTAGGTATCTTACTGTTTTTGGTGCAGTTGCAAATGGGATCGATTCCTTGAATTCTTTGGCTGCTGCTTCCTCATTGTTTAGAAATTCAACAGATTTCTCCACATTGGTTTTATATCCTGCAACTTTGCTGAATTCATGTATCAGTTCTAGCAATTTTTTGGTGCAGTCTTTCACATTTTCTACATAAAGTATCATGTCGTCTGCAAATAGTCAAAGTTTGACTTCTTCCTTGCTGGTTTAGATGCCTTTAATTTCTTTTTATTGTGTGATTGCTGAGGCTAAGACTTCCAGTACTATGTTAAACAGTAATGGTGAGAGTGGACATCCTTGTCTTATTCCTGACCATAGGGAAAGGCTCTCAGTTTTTCCCCTCTCAGTCCCTCAAAGGAACTGCACCCTTTGAGGATGATATTAGCTGTGGGTCCTTCATATATGGCCTTTATAATGCTGAGGTATGTTCCATCTATCCCTACTTTGTTGAGGGTTTTTACCAAGAATGAATGCTGTACTTTGTCAAATGCTTCTTCTGCATCTACTAACAGGATCTTATCCTTTGATAAGTTCTTATCCTTTCTTTTATTAATGTGATGTATCACACTGATTAATCTGCAAATACTGAACCACCCCTGGAGCCCAGGAATAAATCCCACTTGATCATGGTGAATAATTTTTTTAATGTACTGTTGAATTCAATTTGCTAGTATTTTGTTGAGAATTTTTGCATCCATGTTCATCAAGGATATTGGCCTGTAATTCTTTTTAGTGGGGTCTTTGTCTGGTTTTGGAATCAAGGTGATGCTGGCTTTGTAGAATGAGTTCATAAGTTCTCCTTCCATTTCTATTTTTTGGAACAATCTGAGAAGAACAGGTATTAACTCTTCTTTAAATGTTTGGTAAAATTCCCCTGGGAAGCCACCTGGCCCAGGACTTTTGTTTGTTGGGAGATTTTTGATTACTGATTCAATTTCTTTGCTGGTTATGGTTCTGTTCAAATTTTTTATTTCTTTCTGTTTCAGTTTTGGTAGTCTGTAAATTTCTAGGAAACTGTCCATTTCTTCCAGATTGCCCAGTTTATTGGCATATAATTTTTTCATAGTATTCTCTTATAATTGTTTGTATTTCCATGGTGTTGGTTGTGATCTCTCCTCTTTCATTTTTGATCTTATCTATTTGGGTCCTTTCCTTTTTTGATAAGTCTGGCTAGGGGTTTATCAATTTTATAAATTCCTTCAAAGAACCAGCTCTTAGTTTTGTTAATCTCTTCTACTGGTTTTTTGTTTGTTTCTATATCATTTATTTCTGCTCTAATCTTTATGATCTCCCTTCTTCTGCTGGCTTTAGGCTTTATTTGCTCTTCCTTTTCTAGGTCCTTTAGGTGTAAGGTTAAATTGTGTATTTAAAACTCTTCTTGCTTCTTAAGGTAGACCTGTATTACAATATACTTCCCTCTTAGAACTGCCTTTGCTGCATCCCAAAGGTTTTAGACTGTCATGTTTTGATTTTCATTTGCTTCCATGTATTTTTTTTTTAATTACTTAATTTCCTGGTTAACCCATTCATCCTTTAGTAGGATGCTCTTTAGACTCCATGTATTTGAGGTTTTTCCAAATTTTTTCTTGTGGTTGACTTCAAGTTTCAGAGAGTTGTGGTCTGAAAATATGCATGGTATGACCTCAATCTTTTTTGTACTTGTTGAGGGCTGATTTGTGACCCAGTATGTGATCTATTCTGGACAATGTTCCATGTGCACTCAAAAAGAATGTGTATTCTGCTGCTTTAGGATGAATGTTCTGAATATATCCATTAAGTCCATCTGGTCCAGTGTGTCATTCAAAGCAACTGTTTCCTTGTTGATTTCTGCTTAGATGATTTGCCCATTGCTGTGAATGGGGTGTTAAAAGTCCCCTACTATTACTGTATTATTATCAATGAGTTTATATTTATTATTAATTGATTTGTATATTTGGGTGCTCCCAAGTTGGGGGCATAAATATTTACAATTGTTAGATCTTGTTGATGGATAGACCCCTTAATTATGATATAATGCTCTTTTTCTCTCTTGATATAGTATGGCTACCCCGGCTTTCTTTTGACATCCATTAGCATGACAGATGGTTCTCCATCCCCTCACTTTCAATTTGCAGGTGCCTTTAGGTTTAAAATGAGTGTCTTATAGGCAACATATAGATGGATCTTGTTTTGTTTTGTTTTGTTTTTTATCCATTCTCATACCCTATGTCTTTTGATTGGAGCATTTAGTCCATTTACATTCAGAGTGATTATTGAAAGATATGAATTTAGTGCCATTGTGTTACCTACAGAGTTGATGTTTCTGGTGATGTTCTCTGGTCCTTTCTAATCTTTGTTGCCTTTGGTCTTTTTTTCTCCACTTGAAGAGTCCCCCTTAAAATTTCTTGCAGGGCTTGTTCAGTCGTCACAAACTCCTTTAGTTTTTGTCTGGGAAACTCTCTCTCCTATTCTGAGTGACAGCTTTGCTGGATAGATTTCTTGGCTGAATATTTTTCCCATTTAGCACGTTGAAGATATCCTACCACTCTCTTCTGGCCTACCAAGTTTCTGTGGACAGATCTGCTGCAAATCTGATCTGTTTTCCTTTGTAAGTCAAGGACTTTTTTTCCCTTGCTGCTTTCAGGATTCTTTCCTTGTCTGTGTATTTTGTGAGTCTGACTATGCTATGCCTTGCTGATGGTCAGCTTTTGTTGAATTTAATGGGAGTTCTCTGTGCTTCTTGCATTTTGATGTCTGTGTTCTTCCCCAGTTTAGGGAATTGCAGATATAATTTGTTTGAATAAACCTTCTGCCTCTTTTTCTCTCTCTACATCTTATGGGACTCCCATGACACGAATGTTAATACGTTTTAATAAGTCGCTGACTTCCCTAAGCTACCTTTGTGTTCCATTACCTTTCTTTCCCTCTTCTTTTCAGCTTCATTATTTTCCATAATTTTATCTTCTATATCACTGATTTGCTCCTCTGCTTCATCCATCCTCTTTTTTATGGCCTCCTTTGGTGTTTGCTTCTTGGTTATAGCATTTTTTAATTTCGGCCTGACTAGATTTTAGTTCTTTTATCTCTGCAATAAGGGATTCTCTTGTGTCTTTTATGCTTTCTTCAAGCCCAGCTAGTATCCTTATGATTACTATTTTAAATTCTAGTTCAGACATCTTACTTATATCTGTATTGATGAAATCCCTGTCCATGGGTTCTACTTCTTGTTCTTTTGGGGTGAATTCCTGCATCTTGTCATTTTGTCCAGAAAAGAAGACAGAAAAAACAAACAAATAAAAAAAACAAAAAACAAAGAAAAAATACCCAAAAAAGTAATCTTGGGTGTGTTTTAGTCTGCTTGTTAAAAGAATCTAGATCCAAAACTTTAAAAATAAAGAAGTAAAATAAAATAAAATGAAAATAAACAAAAAAATAAAAAATAAAAAAATATTTAAATATATATGTTAAAAAATAATAATAAAGGAACAGAAAAAAGAAAATAAATGAATAATAAAAAAACAAAGCATAAAAGTAAAAAGGAAGCTAGATCCTATTTCCCCTAGAGCTGAAGCTTTGCAGCACTCTATGATTAGTAGACTTGGTACCAGCCCGTTGTTTGTGCTGGTCTTCTGAGGGGAGGGGCCTGCTGGGCTGATTCTCAGGTGGCTGACCCTAGTGGAAATGGGCCTCCTGGGCGCAGGGGAGCAGGGCTTGGTGTAAGCGGACCAGCCTCCACTAGGTGGTGCATCTTGCTCCCTGAAGGCTTTCCGTGCTGATGGGCAGGATGAACATGGTGGCAACCCATGCACTAGCCCTGGAGCTGACGGTTCACAACCCTACTCTTCACTGAGCCTTCACGGAAGAGCAACCAATCACCCCTCATGTTCCCAGTTTCCATCAGAACCCTGCACTCACCCTGCCTGTATCCAAGCTTTTTTATCTCAGGCACATGACTTAGTTTCAAGACTCCAAATTTTAGGGACTCCCATGGCATTGACCCACACTGTTCCTCTGGGGGAGGGTCTCCCCACACTTTTGCAGTTTGCCGCCCATCCCAGGAAAGCAGTCTCACCACCGCACAGCAGTTCGCAGTTTATAGCAAAACTGAGCAGAAAGCCGGAACCAAGACCTGCTGCTCTCAGCCAGCATCCCCACTCCTCTGCCTGGGAACAGCACAGCACCTTGGCACCACCCATTCTTCTTGCAACCCAGGGAATCCTCAGACCACCCTGTCACTCTGCCCTGCTTCACCACCTGAGCACTTTTTAGCCAGGGACGTGCCCCACAGTAGTGGACTTCTAAAAGTTCAGATTTTGCACTCTGCTGCTTAAATACTTTGTGGCAACCTCTGAAAGCAGGGTCCCTCCCCGCCTCTGTACCCAGTTATATCTCCCCAAGTCAACTTTCCACACCTCCTACCTTCCAAAAGGTGGTCGCTTTTCTACTTGTAGACTTAAAGTTTTTGCTCTCTCAGACCTCAGACTGATTTCTTGGGTGTTCAGAATGATTTGATAACTAGCTGTGTTCAAGGGACAAGACAAGCCCCTATTCCTCTACCATCTTAACTCTTCCCTGCCAGGAGGCAAGATTTTTAGAGGAACAAGCATGTGCCACCAGAGGCTCTGGGGTGGGCACCCCTCCCCCCATACTGTCCAGATAAAGACAGGTAAACTGAATAAACACCTACTATGTGCCAGATACTGTGAGCAGGGCACAGATCAGTGACTGCGCCTTGTCTCCTAGTGGTTCAAAGTCACTTCAAAAGGAGAAAGAACCTGTTCAGGTCTATAAGAGATGATCAAAAAAATACAGGATAAGAATGAAAGCATTTACTGCAAGCTTTTTTGCTGAAAAGATAACAAAAACATGAACTCAATTAATGAATTTGCTGTTTACAAGTTTCAAGTTCAATATTCAGCTATGTGCTAACAGTATTTACAGTTAAACTTTTAGAAACAGAAAATCTACTTTAAGGTGATCGTTTCCCAACAAAAACAAAACTAAAAACCTTATATTGTTACCCTTAGTACTTCATTATTTCCAAAATCTTACTATACCCAGCTGGTCTCCGAGGCACACACATGCTTAGACAGTTTTACTATGGCTGGAGCACCACTGTCCACTCCAAGTGGGCCCAACACGTCCTACATCATCTGAGCACGTAGGGCCCCTATATCATCCTTGTTCTAAAGCCTGTCAGTGCCACAGACAGACCACATGATGCAAGGCAGGCCAGCTGGAAGAGCAGCAGAATGGTATGGTTTTGTTCTATATGGTCTTGTCTTACATGTGGAGGTCGAGGGGCAAGGGAGGAGGGGGAGACGTCACAGACCCTTTGGTGCCACTCTCCACACATGGGCCAAAAACCTTTTTCTGGGAAGGGCCAGAGGATAAATCGTTTCGTTTTTATGGACTACAAGGTCCAGTTTTAACTGTTCACCTCTGCCATCCAAATACAAAACCTGCGACAGACATTACTGAATGGATGGGCAGAACTATGTTCCAGTAAAACTTGGTTACAAAAGTAGAAGGCAAGCCAGCCCCTAAGCCATGGTTTGCCAAGCCCTGTTCCACAGGAAGCTTGTTTCCTGCTTTAAGCTATGGTCTACACCTCTTCTCTCCAGCTGGAGAGTGGGTGCCCTGCTGCAGGAAGACAATGTACAAGTATACAGTGTGACCAATGAATAGGACTGAACTTCTGACAGGTCTGGTAACTGAGACTGGCCCCTTTTCCTCTCCCTACCTGCTCTTTATAGAGTGTGAGCTTCCAGATGAGGAAATATACCCTACTAGGAGCTATGACTACCAAATGGTCTGACTGCCAAAGTGCACCAAAGCAGCGCACGGGAGGAATCCTGAAACTGATTCAAGGAAGCAATGCCTGGTCTTACCAATCAGTAGTCCTGTGCCCTATGTGACCCACAGCCTTACCCACTGTCTATGACTACAGCCTAAGGACTAGGAAAGAAAGAAGGTGAGGTTCTCCAGGGCATCACAACCTCCAAACACACAGCCCCACCCATCACCTCTCCTCCAATGAAAGAAGGAACTGCCACCTGCCCAAAGGCCCAGCTGCTAGTACCCACCAGAAAAGAAATAAAAGAAAACCCGCCCAGGAAAAGAAGAGCAAGAAGGGAAAGGGCAGAGAGGGATACTGTGTGAAGACATCCAGAAGTCCCATTCAGAGGCTGTCTCCTTCCTGAAACTTTACCCAGATCCTGCCTGATGGCTCACTCCTCTGATTTCCTACCACCCCAAGGTCCCCTCGGAGATTACAATCCTTACTGCTGCAGGTTACTGGTAGCCCTCCCTAGCAAACCTGGAGGTCCTTGAGGGAGGCCTCATTCATTCACTCAACAATTTAATGAGCAGCTTGTCAGGCACTAAGGTTACAAAGACTCATAAAACAGACAAACCTCACCACCACCAATACTGATAATTAATTGCAGAGGGAGCAACATCTGGGGACATGCCTATGTGCTAAAGCAGCCAAGAGTGGGCAGGAGGAGGGCGGGAGCAGGGGAGCTCTACCGGGTAACAGAGCCTAAAGAGTTACTGTGAAGTCTCTGAACTGTGCTCTGAGGGTACCTCTTGAAAGATCTGGAGCAGAGGAATGACAATATCTGATTGCTGTCTGCTGCCCTGTAGAGAACTGGCTCTAAGGCAGTGTTATGGGCTGAATCACATCCTCCAAAAAGATAAGTGCACATCCTAACCCCTACACCTGTGAATGTAACTTTTTTTTTTTTAAGAAATAGGGTCTCTGCAGATGTAATTAAGCTGGAATTTAAGATGAGGTCATAATGGAATAGGGTGGTCCCTTAATTTATTATGACTGGTGTCTTTACAAGTAAAGACACAGAGAAAGACACACAGAAAAGGCCAGTGACATTGAGTGATGCTGCAAGCCAAGGAATGCCAAGGACTTCCAGCAACACCAGCTGATGGGAGAGGCATGGGAACATTTCTCCCTCAGAGCGGGCAGGGGCGAGGGGGAGGGCGGAGAGGGCTGGCGAACGCGGCCCTCCTTCCTCCAGAAGGACCAGACCTGCCGACACCTTGATTTCAGACATCTGGCCTTCTGAACTGTGAGAGAATAAATCTTAGTTGGTTTAAGCCACCCAGCTTGTGGCATTTTGCCACAAGCATCTCTAAGAAATTAACACAGGCAGCAAAGGGGGGAATGAGGCAAGGAAAAGGAGATGCTGCAGGTTTGGCCCAGGGTGGCAGGCCTGAAAGGAGGTGATGGGTGTGTAGAGGCCGCTTTGAGGCAACCAACTTGGACAGTGGAAACCTGAGTACAGTAGAAGGACCCACAGTGCCCTCCAACCCCTTAGCTGAATACAAACAGGCCCATTAGGCGACCCACCTAAGCCCTAGCTAACCAATGGGTTACTTACACCCCAAAACGGGTACCAAAAAAAGGAGGAACATTCCATATGTTCCCATACCTCCTCACCTTCCCCCTTATCTACAGTTCCCCAACACTGCCTCCTGGCAGTCTCTCCCATGCTGTCCTTCCCGCTGTGCATTCAATAACCTTCTGTCTCCTTTGTTCTGTCTTGGGTGAATTCTTTCACTGACCCTGCCAACGGCCTCCACCTCATGGGGTCGCCCCACATGCTGGTTGGATTCCCCCCATGTTCTGATGGACCGCAGTGCCTACAGATTCACTGACACTCCCATGTGGAGAGTGGAAGACAGAGTAATCAAAGTTTGAATGGAGTTTCCACAACAGAGATGGGATGGCTGTGAAAGATGCAGGTCTGCGGGAAGAGGTTAAGAGTTCGGTCTTAAATATGTCTAGCGTGAGATGCCTATTAAACTTTCAGGCGGGAACACAGGAGTCCAAAATTCAGGAAAGAGGTCTGTACTAGAAACAAGGAAAATTCAGTGTGGCCAATACAGGGAAGGTATGAAAACTAAGAGGTGGATGCCATCCCCCAGGGCAGGAGTGTGACCAGAAACCCAGAGGTCCCACGATAGAGCCCCACTGAATATCCAACTACAGGGAGGGGCTAGGAGAGCCAGCAGTGGGGCGCCCGCCTTAAAGGTAGAGGAGGTGGGGAGAGGCGGGGCTCGCCTGGGGGCCCACGCGCCGGCCGGACCGCACCCCGTTCCCCTCGGGTGGTGCAGGTCCGGACTGGACCCCGGTTCCCTAAGACACCACAGCAAGAGTTCCGGGGAGCCCCCAGGCCCCTGGGCCCAGGAAAGACCTGAGGGCCACGCGCACGCACCTAGGGGGCCGGAACCCCCTCTGGTACCCCACTTGCGCCGGGACGCTCGGTTACCCTCAGTCCCAGCCCCCGCCCCCACACCGGCCCGCTCCCTTGGGCCTCCACCCCCCACGCCTGCCCGGCCTCCCCCGCCGCGCCCCCCGTCCTCTCCCCCCACCTCAGCCCCGGGCCCCCTTCAGGACCTCCCCGACCGCGTTCGCCGGCCCTCTCCGCCCCCGACCTGCACTCACGTAGCGGTTGCACATGGCCACGGCGAGGTTGCGCAGGTGCGGCGTGGCTCCCACCCACAGGAAGAGCGAGTCCGTCAGCCGCATGACATGGAAGTGGACGAGCTGCTCCCACAGCCTCGCGCTGAAGTTGTGCAAGGAGACGTCCCCGCCCGCGGCGGCCCGCGGCCCCTCCATGCCGCCTGGCGGGCCCTGTCCCGCTAGCGCCGAGACTCCGGCTGCGCTGCCGGCGCGGAGCCTGGCCAGACCCAAGCAAGCGAGCGCCGAGAGGCCGAGCGCGCGCCTTCACTCTTGGTCCCGGGGCGCCGGCAGGGCGGGCCCGGGGAGGAGGAGGGGCTAGCCCGGGGCCGGGGCGGGGCCGGGGGCGGGGCGGGGCCGGGGCGGGTCCAGGAGTGGGCGGGGCCGGGCTTCTCGCTCTCGCGCCGTAGGCAGAGCGCAGACTGCGCGGTTCCCCCGCCTCTCCCAGCGCTGGGGTTTGCTGAGAACTTGCGGTCATCAGCGACAAGGGCAGGGCCGGCGTCAGGGGGCTAACCTCAGGGTGTCCAGGGCCGCCGGGCAGAACTCGCCCTCGCTTGTTCCCTCCCTCCTCCTTAGTGCTTGATAAGTAGCATTCATGTGCTGGCGCTAGCTGCAACGTCATCCCAGGGCGTGACTCGTAGCCCTTTGGAGACACTTTTTTTTTACTTTTTTATTGTTATGTTAATCACCATACATTACGTCATTAGTTTTTGACGTAGTGTTCCATGATTCATTGTTTGTGCATAACACCCAGTGCTCCATGCAGAACGTGCCCTCTTTAATACCCATCACCAGGCTAACCCATCCTCCCACCCCCCTCCCCTCTAGAACCCTCAGTTTGTTTCTCAGAGTCCATCGTCTCTCATGGTTCGTGGAGACGATCACTTTTTAATTAGTTCCTTAAGCGCTCCTAGCGCGGCCACCTCCCATCACCTCGTCTTTGGTTTGGTTTACCAAAATCCTCCTCCTCTAGGAGCCCTGTACCTTCAGGGAAGCCTTGAATGCAGCTACCTTTGAGAAAGGCGGCGATATTGGAAGAAAGCCTCCAAAAAGTGTGACCACTAAAGTTGGCAGGAAGGCACTCTTGGACGCAGACCCCCTGAGGTTTGCAATCACATACAAGCCAGGACCTTGGGCTGACTTGTAATCTTTGAGACTGTTTCCTCGTGGACAAAATAGAAATAAGAATAGGTACCTTTCAGAGGAGTGGAAAGGAGTAGGTGCCAGTGTGTGGGAAGCACGGTTAATGGTGGCCATTATAACTAAGGGATCCTTTAATCTGAGTCACTGTGGGACACTGCAGAGTTGAAATAAGGAAGCCTTCAATATCAGAGAGAATGTTTGAGGTAAGAGCAAGCAGGATCCATTTTGTCAGGTTCTCTTACAACAGACCGTTGGGTTTTATGTCAGAACTATCACAGTCCTACTTTTTAAAGCTCTAATAGGTCTCAGTAGACAAAATTTAAATGTAAAAGGTTACATTTGTAACCATGTAAAATGTAAAAGGTTTGTTCTGTTTGCTAATTATCAATGATTCAATACAATAGTTAACTTTCAGGTCAATATTTTTAACAGCTATATTCAGGTATAATTGACATACAATGACTACACATCTAAAGTGTATAAATGGATGTTTTGACACATGTATAACCCATGAAACCATGGCTACAATCAAGATAGTGAACATGGGGCGCCTGGGTGGCTCAGTTGGTTAAGCGACTGCCTTCAGCTCAGGTCATGATCCTGGAGTCCCGGGATCGAGTTCCGCATCGGGCTCCCTGCTCAGCGGGGGGATCTGCTTCTCCCTCTGACCCTCCCCCCTCTCATGCTCTCTCTATCTCAGTCTCTCTCTCAAATAAATAAATAAAATCTTAAAAAAAAAAAAAAGATAGTGAACATGTCCATTACCCCCAGAGGTTTCCTCAAGCCCTTTTATAACCTTTTCTGCTCCCCTCCCCAGGCACTAATATGCATTTTGTCACTTCAGCTTAGTTTGGATTTTCTAGAGTTTTAGATAAATGGAATCTTAGAGTATGTACAATTTTTTTGTCTGCCTTTTCACTCATCATAATTACTTTGAGATCCATCCATTGTTGTGTGTATCAATAGTTCACTCCTTTTTATTGCGGAGCGGTATTCCGTCATTCGGCCCCACCACTATTTGTTTATTCCTTCACATGTTGATGTTCATTTGGGCTGTTTCCAGTTTGGGGCTATTACACTAAAGCGGCTACGCCTATGCTTTCATCTCTGGTAGATAAACACCTAAGAGTAGAATGGTTGTATCATATGGCAGTTGTATGTGTAATTTCTTTTTTCTTTTTTAAGATTTTATTTATTTATTTATTTATTTATTTATTTGAGAGAGGGAGAGAGAAGAAGAGGGAAAAGGACAAGCAGACTCTGCACAGAGTGGGGAGCCCAAATGTGGGGCTCGATCCCAGGACCCTGAGATCATGACCTGAGCCAAAATCAAGGGTAGGACGCTTAACCAACTGAGCCACCCAGGTGCCCCTGTATGTATAACTTTTAAAGAACCTGATGAACTGTTTTCTGTAGCGATTATACCATTACATTCCCATCAGTGTATGGAGTTCTGTGTCCTCCCCATCCCCATCAAACAGCAAGGACCATGTCAACTACTTGATATGGTCAAGCTTGTTCATTTTAACCATTCTAAGCGGTGTGTAGTGGTATCTCATTGTGGTTTTAATTGGCATTTCCTTACTTACTAGGAAATCTCAAAAAGATTTTTTTTAATTAAAAAATTTTTTAAAAAAGAAGATAGCAGGAAGGGAAGAATGAAAGGGGGGAAATCGGAGTGGGAGACGAACCATGAGAGCCTATGGACTCTGAGAAACAAACTGAGGGTTCTAGAGGGGAGAGGGGTGGGGGAATGGGTTAGCCTGGTGATGGGTATTAAAGAGGGCACGTTCTGCATGGAGCACTGGGTGTTATACGCAAACAATGAATCATGGAACACTGCATCAAAAACTAATGATGTAATGTATGGTGATTAATGTAACATAATAAAAAAATAAATAAAAAATAAAAATAAAATTTAAAAAAGGAAATCTCAGGTCCTACTTAACGCCAACACAAAAACGAACTCAAAATTAGACCTAAACATAAAACTTAAAACTATAAAACTTCTAGAAGAAAACATAGGAGAAAATTTTTGTGATCTTTAATTAAATGAAGATTTCATAGATAAAACAGCAAGCTCCATAAAAAAACAAATTGATAAATGGGACCAATGGAGCAGATAACCTCACCACATTGCAACTCTAATACCTTCTCATTCTTCATCCCCTAGGAAACAAACAATTTTTAAAATGAGAATTTATATCTAAAGAATCCAGAAGAACTGTCTAGAAAAACTGAGGCAACTAGTTAACAGCATATTGCCTCACTGTCCTCTCCACACCCACTCAGCACAGCTTGAAGCGAACTCCTCGCTGCTCCTAGAGCTGGGCACTGAGCACTGCTGGGAAAACCACCTGACCAGCAGGCATGGCCCCAACAATCAGCTGCCCCACAAACACTACCCTGGACTCCCTTAGACTGTGTCCTCTCTCATTTACTCTCAGGACTATTCTCCTCAAGCCCTAACCCTATTCAAGCTCAAGTTCACCAGATAAGGTGCTTCTAATTTTACAAAGAAAACATAGATTATCTGGCTTGATTTCCCCAACACCTTGTTCCTCTACTCAAACCCTTATCTTCATCTGACCCCATTCCTACCACCTTCTCCTCCTCCCATTACCATGAGTTTCCCTTCCTCTTATTGAAGTTTAATCTATCCACCTGTGCTCAGACCCTGTCCTTCTCCACATCCTCAAGAGCCCCACTCTGTCAACTTCGGTGGCTTCTCCATAGACTCTGTGGTGGGCGCTGAGATGTGCCACCTAGATCCCCCTTCAAGAAAGGACTTGTCCCAGCCGCTGGAAATGCTGTTGGCAGACAGTCATCCACTGTCACCTCCCTTGGAGTCTGCACACCCTTCCCAGGGCAGCTCACATCCAGTGACTGATGGAGGCAGCTGTACAGAGGCCAAGCCATTTCGGCCCAACTGTGACGTGCCATTTTTGTTCCATAGTGCCCGTGGGTTCAACTGAGGCCAACTGCGAGAGTTTATTCACCCTACACCATCAGAAGAAACTGTGGTTGGTTGGGCGCCTGGGTGGCTCAGTCGTTAAGCGTCTGCCTTCAGCTCAGGTCATGATCCCAGGGTCCTGGGATCGAGCCCTGCATCGGGCTCCCTGCTCTGCGGGAAGCCTGCTTCTCCCTCTCCCATTCCCCCTGCTTGTATTCCCTCTCTCGCTGTGTCTCTCTCTGTCAAATAAATAAATAAAATCTTAAAAAAAAAAAAAAAAAAGACATAGCCAGGTCCCCTGCAACACCATATTAAGTATACGCCATATGACCATCCAGCCCCTCCCCCAAAAGACCAAAGGTCATTTAGTCAAGTAACACTATACTAGGGAAAAGGAAGACCCGAACATCTCAAGAGTCAGAGTTGGACTTGAGTGAGATACCGAGATCTGAAGTGTCATCACGGTCCTCCTGCTAAAATGGGGGCATATGGGAACTGGACAATACATACAGTCCTGGCTAAGGGTCCATGTGGTCTGCAGACCCATCCGGGATCATTTGCCTGGTCCCTGAATATATAACTGGGATAAGCATACTTGGAAGTTTGCACAATTCCCACAGTGGGTCCTTGGCCTGTGGGGTAAGAGCTCTCATAGTGGAGAAAGCTCTGTGAAAGCCGATGAAACTGTCCCTTCCCCAGCCAAGCAATACTGCACTGAGGGGAGGATGGTGGAATTTGGTGCCAGCCTTAGGGATCCAAAGGATGCAGTGGTGGTGGTCTTCATCGTAGTTCTCCTTCCGCAGCTGAATTCTGGAAGATGATAACAGACTACAACAAACTCAACCTAGGAGCAGTCCCAATTGCAGCTGATGTGGTATCCTTACTTATTTATTTATTTGACAGAGAGAGACACAGCGAGAGAGGGAACACAAGCAAGGGAGTGAGAGAGGGAGAAGCAGGCTTCCCACGGAGCAGGGAGCCCGATGCGGGGCTCCATCCCGGGCCCCCAGGACCCCAGGATCATGACCTGAGCTGAAGGCAAATGCTTAATGACTGAACCACCCGGGCACCCCTGATGTGGTATCTTTGAGAGAGCAGCATAATAAGGCCGCAGGGACATAGTATGTGGCCAACGATCTGGGAAATGCATTCTTTTCTATTCTAATCAGAAAAGAGGGGCAGAAACAGTTTGCATTTCCATGGGATGGACAACAAGATTCACACAGAGCTTTGCCCAGGACCATGTTCACGCTCCACCCTCTGTCAGGACGTCGTGAAGAGATCTAGGCTGTCCAGACATCCCACAGAACATCCCGCTGATGCGTTACAGCACCGTCACCTCCACTGCACCAGTGTTCTGTCTTTAGTTTGCACCTCTGGCTATATGGGGGATCCCACAGGAATGGCAACGAATGAGTTAAGAGCCTGAGCTGGGTTTCCGGATGGATCCGTGTAGGGGCGCAAGCTACACCCAGTACACTTGTGCTGTAGCCATACTCTGGCAGGGCGCCTGGCCAGCCACGTTGTGAGTCCACGTAGACTCATGAGCGGAGGGCCAGGCATTGACCAGGCTGATCAGGAAACTCTGGGGAGAAAGCCTGGAAGATAGAGGATAGGACAGGGCCGTCTGGGGAAGAGGCATGCGAAGAGTGTCCACCAAGTGTGAAGATCATTGGGCCACCTGTAATGACCCAGAGAGAACATGAGTAGACAGAATGACTCAACCAGTTGATGTTACCTGGCCCCTGTCTTCGGCCATCCCAGGGCTGGTACGATGAATGCGCCACGGACGAAAGAGCCATGGTAGGTTATGCAGGAGCCAACGGCACGGATTCCGCCTACCAAAGCTGTTCTTGCTGTTGCTGTCGCCAAACATCCTCCCTATCCACAGAGGCCCAGGCCGAGGCTGTCATGGCATCCCCATGGCACCAGTTCTCCTCAAGGAGAATGGACCGCTACCTCGCAAGCTGGTGATGTGGGGCTCTTCCCACCCAGAAGGGCCAGCAATCGGTTCGGATGGAATAGAACCACATTCCAGGTGTGGGCTTGCCCTTCCTGTCCGCAGAGCCTTCATGCCATTATCTGAGCGCTTACAGAGTGCGGGATCCTCCAGCATGGCATCGCACAGAATATCACGTGAGACGGCCAAAAAGGTGGGAAAGTGGGCCCAGAGCCATGGGAGCCACTGGCCACAGGACACCGTCTGTGCCACCCACAAGCTGCCCACTGAAGACCGAAATGCTCAGAGATGGTAATTTAGGAGGATGGAGAACCATCCCCCAAGACCCCTTATGTAGCTTGAACGAAAGGACTATATATGGTGCTGTGTTCCCAGCAGGAAGACCACATGAGTCAGGGATCCAAGAGGGGAAGCAGGAGCAGCCCCTCCTATCACTCCCCCAGCCGGGACAGGGGACTGGGCTTCCCAAAGCTGCACTTGTGGGCCTGCTTCCCAAAGGGAGAACACTTCCTCCAGGGGACACAGCAAGAGTTCTGCTCAGTAATTAGCTATGGCGGCCACTAGGCACTTTGGGCTCCTTGTGTCCAGAGCCCAACAACTCACAGAGGCGTCACCATCCTAGCAGGGGAATGCCACCCTCATCATAAGGGGGAGATGGGGCTGTTGTCCCCAGGTGGGGGCAGGGAGGAAAACGTCTGACACTCAGATGATCCACTTGGGTGCCCTGTGGTATGCCCTTGCTCAACTGTGACAGCAAATGGACCAAACTAGAACTCTGGCCTGAGGGAAGATCCTCCTTCCAGGAAAGAATTGTTGCCCAGTGGCTGGGACCATAGGGCCTTCAAGAGTCAACCCCTTTAGGGATGACCTCGGCAGCGGAGAGCTGCCGTGCCCCATGGTCTTTCCTGGGACGGGGGGTGGGGGCAGGAGGGCTCTCTGAGGGAGGCAAAGGAATAAAGATGCAGCCACTTTGGCCCCAAGCAGTCAACTCTGACAGCCATGTGAGCTCCAGAGCTCCCCACGGGGTCACTGGGGAGCTTTTCCTTCTCCCTCTGCCCACTCCTACCTCCTCTCACTAGGGGTGTTGATTCCAAGGGTACTCTCTAATAACATTTGCATACTAAACTTTCCGAAATTGCTTTCTGGCGAGCCCAGCCTGGGGCAGGCTCCCTCTGTAGCCTGTTCTCCTCTCACCTTATGTGTTCCCTGGGCAACTTCATCCACGGCCATGAATTCGCTTGCCACCTAATCCCAAAAGTATGCATGTACAGCCATTGTTGCTTTTCCTAGAGGCGAGCAGGCCCAACTGCCTGGGGCCATCACTTCCCAACTGTCCCCCGCGGCACCTGGCCCCTCGGTGTCCACACCCAATTTCATCATCTTTTCTACCCTCCCTCTCCTGGCACCCCCCCCCCCCCAGCACTTTCCTTCCTGTATTCCCTCCGTTGGTGAATGTTCCGCCACTCCCTGGGGTTCCCAAACCGAACTGAAGAATCTTCTCTATCACTGCCAACAGGGCTGCCCACGGCTGTGGCCACACGCCTCCCTCGTACCCTCCCCACCTGCACTTCGGGCCTGGGGCAGACCCTGCCCTTCCTTCTCTCGCCTGAACTCCTGCCCTGGCATTCTGGCTGGCTCTCTTGCTTCCTCCAGGGGGCCTTTCTCACTGCGGCCAGAAAGATCTATCGCATGAATACACCTGCTCTTGTTATTTCCTCCAACGAAAACATTCTTCAGGGATGTTTAGCCTCAACGCCTTTGCCGACATCCGAGGGCCCTGGCCCAGCTGCCAGTCTGCCCATGTCTGTCCCTTCGCCCGCCTGCTGCTTTACGCTCTGGGGAGAGATACGGACCTCCACGAGGCGCCCAGAAGCCCCCACCTCTGCTCCCCCTGTGCATCGCTCTACTTGCTGCCCCCAGCCTGGGCCTGCCCCTGACTTACCTGCTGGAGGAACCCCTCGACCCGAAGTTAGCCCCAGTAGCACCTCTTGGGGAAGCCTTCACAGTTTCTCCACAGCTTCTCCTGGCCCTTCATCTTTACCTCCCACAGAGCACTCATTTTCTGTGATGGCCTGTTTGCATGCTCATCGTCCTTCTCGGGAAGCTTCTTGAGGGCAGCTACCGGGTCTCCCAGCTTCAGTGCCCTGCCCAGCACCACCTAGTAGGCACCAAACAAATATTGACTGGATGGTTGAGGGAGTAAATGAATACATGCTGGAAGAATAATACAAGGGCCTCCTCGGGGCCTTCGGCTCTAGGCCTGGCTCCACCACTAATTAGCTCTATGCCTCTCTTCTAGGTCTCTGTTACCTTAGCTGTAAACTGAGAAGATTGGCTTAGACGATCTCTAAGGCGCCTTCCAGGGCTAATGCCCTCTGAAGAAGATCAGATAAGAATGCAGAATGGTAACAAGATCCCCGGGGCCTCTGGCCCTGAGCCGGAGGCTGCAATTCTTCGGGGAACCACTAGGTGGCAGGTGGGAAGGAAGCGGGCTGACTGCTGTGTAGCTTTCGCTTTTAGAAAGCAAGGGTAAGTCACTGGGTTCCCACTCTTTGTGACTCAGGAGCTCTGTCGGGGGCAGTCTTTTCTCCAGGCCCTACAATATAGAATGCTGAGATGAAACAGCAGGTCCTGTTTCTCAGGTAGGCCACAGTCCACAAACACAAAAGCACCCAGCCGCACACCACAGAAGAGGCTGGCCCTCCCAGGGGTCTGCTTGACAACAGGGCAAGAGGGGCATTGGTGCTTTGATTCATCCCTCTCCTCTTTCTGCCACCAATTTGGGTTGTGAGACTTTTATCTGGCATGCATTTCAGTAGGAACCAAGAATTACAGGATTTTTTAGATGATAGATAAGAAAACTGCTCTGTGGGGAGGATACCGGTTACCTCCCTTCCAGGTGAAGAAAGATGAGGCATGGAATGGCAATGCATGCCATCTGAAGATAGAGCTGCCCCGGGCATGTTCACAGTGCAATCAATGAGTCATAAGAACATCCAGGATGTTTTCAGCATCACAGGACTCTCTCATGAGATCCTTGGGCATTTAATCCAAACCAAACCCAAACTCCCTCATATGCCGTGATTGGTGATGTGGGGCTTGGTTTCATAATAGGCTAGGTTATGCTTTAGTGACATTTTAATCCTGCAAGGGCATTGGCATTGGGGGCGTAGGAGGTAAGGTGGGAGGACTCTGCTCCGTATAGTCCTTCAGGGACCCAGACCACACCTCGGGTCACAACAGCAAAAGAGGGATCTGTGCAGTTGGATCAGGCCCCTTGATGCTCTGACCTAGAAGTGACACCTCAAATGTTCTTGTGGCCAACAGCCAGAAACTGTCACCTGTTGCTGCCTCCCTGCAGCAGGTGGGAGGGGTTGTGTGCAAAATGTGAAGCAGACAGGACATCTGACGAGCACCAAATGTCCCAGTTGTAGAGGCCACTTTTAGGCAACAGGCTCAAGCAATGAAAACTTGAGCAAGGCAAAAGGACCCACAGTGACTCCCGAGCTGACGCAAACGGGCTCATTGAGTGACCCACCTTGAAATGGCCAGAGTCCCTAACCGACCAATGGGCTACTTACGACCAGGCACAGTTACCAAAAAAAGGAAAATTCCATAGGTTCCCATACTCTTCACCCCACCCCATAACTATAGCCTCCCCCCCCAGCCACCTCCTGGCAGATGGTCTCTCCTTTGCCGTCCTGCCCGCTATCCCTTGCAGTGTATTCAAAAAACTTCTATCTCTTTGATCTGCCTTGGGTGAATTCTTTCACCACCCGTGCCAATCAGAATGCCCCACACCTGCCACAGTGGCAAAATGTGTATATACATATATATATTATTTACTGAGAGTTATTATATCTGCCGATCAGTGTTCATCCAAATTCTCCACTGAGGAGCCCCAGTGGCCTGGGGTCAAGAGGTGAAACCCAAAGCCGTGTTCACCACCCCAACTGGCCTTTCTCTAATCTACAGAGCATAGAATAATTCACATTCTGTTCAAAATCTGTTCCTCCCACCAAACCCAACAAACTCTCTACAGCTGAACCCATTAAGTCCGCTTCTGTTCTAGTTACTACAGATGAACCTTCCGTTGCCACCCGAAGCTAACCCTCCACCGGTGTCCCCCTTCTTCCTCACCTTCTCAAGGACAGCACGTGAGCGATTCGTACCTCTCTCTCTTCCATCGTGGATTTTCTCCTCTGCGCTAGACTATTTTCATCGGCATACAGACATGATCTTACAAAATATCTTCCTTTGTCTCACATCATTCTGATTCGCTCCCCTTGTCTCTGGCCCTCTACAGCAAAACCCCAGGGAAAGGCTTCCACGGTTATCTCCAGATCCTCTTTTCCCTTTCTCTCCTGGCCTCACTCCTACCAGGCTGCCCTCTTTCCATGACACTGCTCTTGCTAAGGCCACTGAAGATCTCTAGGTGTCAAGGCCTGGAGCCTCAATCAATCTCTTCCTTGTGCTGGGGGGGGCCCCTCCTCCCAGCGCCTCTGCTGGATCTCACTCATAGTCCCAGCCTCCCCCGTGGAAGTGCCCCAGTGACACTTGTCTCCTCCAGCTGCTGTCCCTGTAAGGTACCTTCGACACACTGAGGCCTCCCACATTTGTGTCTCTGAGCTTTCCTGAGCTCCAGCCCTGTATTAGAGTCAGCTGTCTACCCAGCACCCCCGTTTGAACGTGTGTTGGAAACTCAACAAGGGTGCCCCACAAAGACTGCCTTTCCCACCATCCTCCTCATCTTAGAAAGTGGCACCTGCGTTCTTCTAGGCAGTCAGGCCCCAAACCTTGGCATCCTCCCTGACCCTTCTCCTCCTCTCTCAGCTCACATCCCATTCATCAGCAAACCCTGCTGGCTCTGTCCAGACTCTGACTGCGGCCAACCCCTCCACCTCGACTCTCCTCTGGACTCCTGTGCGAACCTAAATGGTCTCCCTGCCTCTGCCCTCATCCCCTTACCATCGTTCTCCACATAACAGTCAGAATGATTCTTTCAAAGCAGTCTTCCTCTTACCTCATTTTTGAAATAGGAGGATTAGGTTGTCATACCAAAATTGTCTAATACGAGCAATCTGTTTCCAAGGAAGATTTCGAGAATGTTAGACTTCCTTGGTGCTATAAGAACCATTCGTATTTTTTAAAATGTCCCCTATCATACCTTGAATCCCCCCAAAGACCAGTATTTTCAAGCATATCCACCTCTTTCCTGCCCCCCACCCTGTCCCGGCCTCCTCCACCCCCGCTTCCCCCCTCCGCCCCCGCCCACACTCCTCACAAGTGCAGACAAAATATTTTTGCTGGCAAAGCTGTCACACAGAAGAAAAACCCCTGCCCAAGTTCTAATGTCATCAGGCTCTGGCACAAAAGGAAAATAAGTTAAATCCTATCACTTTGTTTCAGAAGGGGGAAAAAGCTCCAAGTGGATGAGAAACAAGTTGAACGGAGTCACTGTTAGTCACAGGCATTATCAACCACGAAGAGATTTTTATAAGTCTTTGAAAAATGTCCATATAGCTGCCTTAAGCAACTAAGCTTCCATACAGCTCTGCCTTACCCAGAGGACGGCTGGTAAGTTAACTCAGCCTCCGCCATTAGACTAGGCAGCCCCACCAAGGGCCCCGGAGGGAGCCGCCCCCTTCTTCCTGCCACCCGACTCCACAGGAGCCCAAATTCTCCTCTCCTACAGTGCCAGGGCAGATCTGGCTCTGGATCAACCACGAGTGGTGAATAAAAAGTTTCCTCCCTCATCAAGCTAGGCCAAGGGAGCAGTCTACATGCATCCCCACTTGTTTCAGGGAAGGAAACACACAGAAGCTTCAGGAGAGCAAAGCAGGAAAGGAGCTTCCAACAGGAAGCCGTTGGGCAGCCCCAAGGCATGGCAGTTCGTCTTCGCCTTACTGACTTCTGCTTCTTTCAGCAGCGTTGACAATACGCTGAGCTCTGAGCAATAGAGTATTTCATCTTGATCTCCAGGCACAGACAGACTGTTGCAGAGACGAGGTGATAATTAACAATGGCGGGCAGGGCACAGACCGGCCAGTGAGGGGTTGAGGCACCAAGTACTCACGGGTCATGAGCTTGAGGAGGGCTGGGTCAGGCTGGACAGGTCGTCAGGACCTGAGCAAGGGCATGGGGGATGCCAGTCAGGCTGAGAGAAGAGAAGAGGGCGTGCTGGGGCCAAGGGAGAGACAGATGTGGGCAGAGCCGTGGGCAGCACGTGTCCTGGGAAGTAGAAGAGCAATGGCACACATTTGAAGACCCTCCTGTCTCAGTTGAACCTCACAAAAGTCCTAGAAAGTAGGTATCATGATTCCCAAGGAAGTGAACACTCGGGGAATAGATGAGGTGCTCAGAGGTACACAGGGCCTGTGGTGGAGCTGGGCCTTGGATCCTGCACCCGCCCGGAAATCCTCTCTCTCCAGCCTGATCTGAGGAAGCTGAAGATGAAAGGGGGGGCTGGGAGGTACAGAGTGCCAGGCCAAGGAGCCCGGATTGAAGGGAATGCATAGGTTTCCAGACAAGAGGCCTCCCCACATCAGCTCCCAGGGGCTGTTCATCCACCACAAGCCCTGAAGATGGACAGTGGCCCCGGGGCCATGTCACTGACCCCAGCGAGACTTGTATTCTGTCCTTTTGCTCTAGCTGTCTTATCCACTATCCTGGAATTCTCCCACACAACCCTAATTTTTTTTTTTAAAGATTTTTTACTTATTTATTTGACAGAGAGAGACACAGCAAGAGAAGAAGCAGGGGGAGTGGGAGAGGGAGAAGCAGGCTTCCAGCTGAGCAGGGAGCCCGATGTGGGGCTCGATCCCAGGACCCTGGGATCATGACCTGAGCCGAAGGCAGGCACTTAACGACTGAGCCACCCAGGCGCCCCAACCCTAATTTTTAATATTTCAAGTAAGTGTAGGCTTCTAGATGATTTTATCTTGTGACTTGATGCTTTTTAGATGAGCAAACTCACACATAGGGAGGGATCCTTACCATGGACAGCATGTAACCTTATTTGAGTGGGGAGACATGTGATCGTCCATATGTGCGACTGTGTTGGGAGATCACTTTCAGACTCTGGAACACATGTAGGGTTAACAAGACATAATAAGACTCAGCAAGAAGCAGAGACAGCTCTGCTATCACAGGGAAGGCAGAATTATATCCCTAGTCCAAATCAGTGCCGAGTGAAAGACCATGCTGGCTGCTGGGTGAATCTTCTGATGCTTTATTAAAATCCTTGGCCTGACTTCAGAGCCTTGTGCCAGAGATAAGCAATCATGGAGGATGGCAGAACAAAAGACCGTTTCTCTCCATCTCTCTTTCTCTCCCCTCCCGCACCCTGGTCCCCGGTCCCCCTCCCTCCTGCAGAAACAGGTCATGTGATGCTGAGGCAGAGATCTTTCTGCAGAGTCCCTGTGGATGGGAGGGGCAGGTGGGCTGGCTGTTCAGCACACTGTGGGGTTTTTTCCGAGAATGTGGAAAGCATTTCCCCGCATTGGTGCCAGGACACTGCATGAGTCATGGTCTGTCTGCCAGCCCGGTCACTCAGCCCTTCTGATTCCTCACACATGGCCCTTTGAGTCCCAATGGACTCGAAACATCCACCCAGTCTGTAGATGGTTCTATTCTTGGCACAAAGGAGATCGCCCTTGCAGAGAATATGGCTGCCCTGGAGGGCCCATTTCTGCGCTTGCTTTTTCTTCTTGGCTCAGAAAACAAGCACAGCTCCCCAATACATAAAGATGCAGCCCACGAATGCAGCCGTATTTCAGGGGGAGTCAGGGAACAAGCCAAGGGATAAATGAAAAGATCCAGTGACAAAATGTCCATTCATCGGGTTCACTCAGCAAACATTTACTGCAGCCATCTGTGTTCCAGGCACCTCGCTGAGGGCTGGAGAGACACAAAGATGGCCTTGAAAGCAGGGACCACACCTCCTGTGAGCTGTCCACTCCCTGCAGCTCCACACAGGCCACCACACAGAGGGGCAGGCCCACACTCGCTCGGATGCGGCTCGGCCCACCATCCGCGGTGGCTCGGCCCGAAGGAGCTGAGAATGCGTGGGAGGTGTGTGTGAAAGTGTGCACACATTCAGGATGAATGAATCTCACAAAAGGAAGCAAGGCATAAAAGAGCACACACCGTCAGAGTCTATTTCTCCAAAGACCCAATACGATGAAACTAAGCCCCAGCGCTAGAGGTCAGGGCAGCAGTTACGTTTTGGGGCAGGGCTGGGAGGGAGAACACAGAGGGGCTTCTGGAAGGCTGGTAGTGTTCACTAGCACGTGCATCGAGCTGAACACCTATGATCTGAAAGGTTTTTTTGAATCCAGCTTTCAATAGCTTAAGAATCTATTTACTCCTGTCTTTGCGTGTATTTGTACACCGAATCAGAGAGCGGGAGGCCTTTAAAGGCAACTGTTCTATGTATTGCCTTTGCCTAAGACATTATCTAATGAATTCTGGCCCCTCAGTATTCCCCCCAAACTTTAGTATGTCTCCTCCTGAAAGGTCTTCTTTATGGCCAATCTCAGTCCATAAAAGGCAGCCATCAAGCCTATTGATCATAATGATGGCCTCTGGTTTGTGCAGATCATTCTTCTTACGGGGAGTTCCCAAGCAGCTTTTTATCTATTTGTGCTCATGGTCATCCTCCAAACATTGTTGAGTTCCTACTGTGTGCCAGGCAAGAAGGATATCAAAACATGAAGACAAAGCTCTTTTTAGTGAAAGAAAGGGACCAGTGAAAACTCCAAAGCAGCACAAGTGCTGGGCTAAATATAAACAGAGTGACTTCACAGAGGCTCCCAAAGGGTGGGGGAGCTTCCTGGAAAAGGTGAGAGAGCAGAAGGGGAGGATGAGGAGTCAGAGGGAAAAGGCAGGGCAGGGGGCGGGGCGGAGTGAGGGCACAGGCATGAGAGGGGGAGGAAGCCAGATGGAGGAACTGCAAGGTGATCAGAAGGTGCGGACAGTCTGAGAACAAAGGTGAGGCCACAGGACAGGAAGCTGTTACTCAAAGAGGGAGAGTAGTGATTGGCTAAGAAGAGGCAGCAATATGGAAGAAAAGGACAGAGCTACATTCAGCAAGAAGCCCCCAGTCAATATGATGCCTTGAAAAACCCTCAGCTGAATGTCCGGGCACCCACTTAGAGAGGTGACCGCATCTTAAAAGGGAAGGGAATTCGGACACATGCTACAACATGGAGGGCATTACGCTCAGCAAAATAAGCCAGTTACGAAAGTACAAATCCTGGGTGGATCCACGTGTATGGGTTCCTAGTGTAGTCAAATTCTCGGATTCACAAAGTAGAACGGGGAGCTGCCAGGAGCGAGGGGCGGGGAAGGAGGAGGCAGTGTTTAATGGGGACAGAGTTTAATTTTGCAACCTGAGAATACTCCTGCAATGGATGGTGGTGATGCTGGTCGCACAGCATTAAGTGAACATACTTAATGCCACCAAACCATACCCTGAAAAACGATTAAGATGGTAAATGCATATTATGTGTGATTTACCATAATTAAAAAGAAAGATGACCTTGGCTTGGAAAGTCAGTCATCTTGTGAAGGAATTTAATCAAGCCCCACCACCCTGAGGGGCTTCTGCGTACTTGGCTGCCCAAAGTATAACAGGTCCTCCAAGAACCCAGAACAAGTCACAAATGATTGCTGACTCTAACGTGACCCTATTTTACAGTTCTCCAGGCTTCTGAATCAACTGATCAGCTTCATGTCCAAGAGCCCCATGGGGTCAAGGGTCCACTCTCTGGAAGCCGGGGCCCCGAGCCCACCACACACAGCTTCTCAGGACAGTAGGAAGTGCTTCTGAGGAGGGGACCCCTGGCCCTGCTCTGGCCCCCATGCCTCGAGGAGACCTTACTGTCTCATCTGGAGGCTGAGGAGGCCAAGGGTCAAAGGTGAAGTAACTTGCTCACAGGCCCACCACAGCTGCTGGGCTGAGAGGAGAAGCCAGTCTGTGCCTTTCCCACTTACCCTGCTCAACTCCCTTGTCCTGTCTTTCCTGCCAACAGCATTGAGACGCAGGTTGCCGTTTGCAGGTCTGATGCCCAGATGTTTTCCCCAAGCATCTTGGCACATCGGACGACCTCCTGCCCTGTAATAGAACAATGGAGAGAGTAGTTACCCACCAGTGGGCGCCTACCCCGCGTCCATGACTGTGCTCGGAGCGTGAAGTGCTCATGGGAGCAATGGGGGAGGTACTAATCTTCCCTAGTTTTACTGTGTGATTTGCTGTTTGATTCCATACCCGGTGCTTTTCGCACTCTGCTCATTGGCTTCATTCGTGCAGTCTGGGCTCCCCTTGGAAGTGGATGGAAGGCTTCCCTCCAGGTTAAAGAGAATGTAACTTAGTCACAGGCTCCTTGGACCTGTTACTTCTTTTATATCCCGTCTGGCCTGCCCCTTCCCTCTGGGCCTCCGACTGGGCCTGATTTCTAGACCCACAACAACAACATCAACAGCAATGAAACTTCTCTGCATAGCATACATACCCGATGCACCTGCTGACCAGCCCATGCAGAAAGAGGTCCGTGCCCTCCGGGATGGATGCTGACCCGTTCCTGGATCAAAGTCCATCTGAGGCTGAAGGATGGGCAAGCTGCCCAAACCCTGCCCTCCGGCTGATCCGTCCTGCCCAAATGTACACCACGGAAATTCTTGCAGCAGGTGGGAGACGACCCTAGAGCAGAGGAAGCACCTTCTCTGACCCCTCTTGTATCTTTCAAAACTTCGTTGCTAGGGTAGGGCTCAGAGCAGAGGCCTTGTACAGACCTTCAGAAAGTTGCTAGACTCTTCAAACTCTAACAGTGGGTAAAGACATAAGCTATGGGATCCATAATCCGGCTTGTATGGTAGGGTGCACTATCTACTCACGGCCACAAATAAACCCCCCATGTGGTCACCAGCACCCACCCCACTGCACCCCAATGCACGCTTTTACAGAAAACCCCAACCCTCCCCCCCAACTCAAGGTTATCTCAGTGGGCTCCTTGCTGTGCTCACCCAGGGAATAGAATCCCTTTCAGGGATTTGCGTTTGAGACCCAGGGAGATTTGCGCACTCTCTCTCTGGGTGGCTGGAATGTAGCAAAGGGGGCTTACAAAGGCGGTATGCGCACCTTGAATGTGGGAACATGGACACTTTCCAGGCATGCAGAGTGACAAAAAGCTCTTAGGGTTTGTTTACAGATCTAAACCTTCCATGCATGTCTTTTCTTCTCTTTTTTTTTTTTTTTGAAGATTTTATTTATTTATTTGACAGAGAGAGACAGCGAGAGAGGGAACACAAATAGAGGGGAGGAGTAGAGGGAGAAGCAGACTCGCCACTGAGCAGGGAGCCCAATGAGGGGCTCGATCCCAGGACCCTGGGATCATGACCTGAGCCAAAGGCAGACAATTAACGACTGAGCCACCCAGGCGCTCCCATGCATGTCTTTTCTCTAAGTGTTCTGCCAGCGAACGTTTTATATTCTGAGGCCTCAGCTTTTCCAACTGGGCTTTCATACTCACCCGTCTGGGACTTCACAGGAGAATAGCACACCTCTCCCATCAGGGATCTTGCCACAAGTGTTACTCCAGGGACAGAAAACTCTAAATTGCTCCTGAGTCCCATGCAGAGAAAGACGGAGAGCTTAGTGAGTGATATGGAGGCAGCAAGGCCTTACTTCCCCCCTGAGTCAAACTCAGGGCAAACCTGCACACCCAAATAATCCATCTCTCTTAGAGCGAGAAATCACCCTTTATGGATGGAGGAAGGACTTGGGGTTTGACCAGAACAGGAGTCTGAAAGTATCATAAAGCAGTGCTGGATACTGGGATTGTAAGGGAAAAGAGTACATACTAAATGGGAAAAAAATAAAGAATAGTAGGTGCAGAGACCTGAAAAAAGCAGGAGTCATTAAGTCACTGATTAACAAAGGTTTGAGTTGGATTATGTGTTGGAACATGGCCAGGACAGTGGTATTCAGTTGTACGTGTACTTACGGCGCAATATAGCTTAAGGCAACAGTTTATTAAAAGCAAGGACAATGAAAACATTCCATACACATAAGATTAGAGACGCATCTCCACTGCAGAGGACAAGCCTGAAGGTCAAGCAGAACTGAAGCTAGCCATGTGCAGTCTGCGTGTGAACACACACGCATGCATGCGACAAAATTGCAAGTTTGGTGAAACCACATACCTACCCTCTCTCCGCAATAGCGCTCACTCAGTAACTAGAGACTGACAATCATGGAGCAAAAAGGAAAAAAAGCAAAGTTCAATGAGACCAAATGAACAATTTTCAATCCAATCTGTGTTGCATTTGTGCAGGCCACGAGTATAAAAGAATAGAGACTCAAAGTTAAATTCCAGCGTGTGGCTCCATGGGCCATGTTAATCCAGCCGAAATGTGTTACCACTGTGTTTGTAATGACACACCGGGACCCCTTGGTGCCAAGCTGGGAAGAGTTCAAAGTACATGGTGATGTTATCTCATCTCAAGAAAGCACATTATTATTCTTATTATTCCCGTCTACAGATGAAAGATGCACTGGGGGGACAGGTTGGCTGACTTGTTCAAGGTCTCCCAGCTGGTCGGTGAAAGGCTGAGGAAGCAAATTTGGATGGGCCACTCTCCTTCTTGGTGACTTAAGCTGCCTCTTGTGTTCCGAATCAATTTGTCACTGTAAAAATCGTTGCTTGATAAGACCTTCCTCCCAAAAAAAGCTTCCACGGGCTAAGCTGACAATGAGTAAGTGTGCCTGGGAAAGTAGATTCACCTTTGTCTTTCTGTGTGATCTGACCTGTGGAAGAGCTCAGCAGGCGGAATTCATTTAACATTGAAACTTCACTCTGTCCTGCCTTCAGCTATTCAATAAAGGAGTAATTTTTTGGGTGGTGGTGGGGAGTGCTGTTGACACCAATTTTTAGGCTGATGGTTTGTTTCTTTGTTTTTGATGAAATCCCAGGATCAGTCACTTCATTTTCCTCTACCAGGTAATCTAAGGTCATTCAGATAGAGGAAGGAGGGTGTGGAACAGAGCAGTGGGGGTGGGGGAGGAAGGGAAACCGGATTAGAGGCTGGAACCCTGTCCTTACCGAAAGCAGCAGGGAGATTGGATAACCCTGACTGCCCTGTGTCATCAGCTGTCCCAGACATGGTGTTATTACAATGCCACCTACGTCCTTTGTAACCTTTAATTACTCCCTCTCATCACCCAAGTTACTTAGCAGAGAAAAGAAGAAGATATGGAAAAGCATCAAAACGGGATGAAAAACACTAACGAAGGAGAAAGGAAATAAGGAAGAAAGTTGGCAAAGCTAAGTGCAGTGCTAGTCCCAGGAGGGTGGGGATTTATGGCTGATTCATGCACTGCTGTCCTTCATGCCCAGAACACTGCTTGGCACACAGTAAATATTTGTTGGACGAACCTAGTGGCCTCTAATGTTTTAAAGATGGACTGGGTGTGCCCAGCCAGAACACAACGCAGTTGGCCCTTGAACAACACAGGGGTTAAGGACTCCCAGAAAACTTAACGACTAATAGCTACTGGAAGCCTTACCAATACCATAAACAATCGATTAACACGTATTTTGTTTGTCCCATGTATTATATACTGCATTCTTACAATAAACTAAGCTAGACAGAAGAAAACGTTATTCGGAAAATTCTAAGGAAGAGAAAATCTATTGAGAGTACTGCACTGTATTTATTAGGGGAAAAAACCCACATGTAAGTGGACCCCCACAGTTCAAACACGTGCTGTGGGGCTCAAGGGTCAACTGTGCTTCCAAAGGCCCTAAAGGAAACCCAAATGGGTTTCCTGGTTCACTGGGAGGAGGAGAACGGCGCCATCCCATTTTCCTTGGAAAGCCTACCAGGCCTTTTCCCTCTGCCCACCTGGAAAATCACCAGGATATCACACTTGGTCCTACACCTAGAATCAAGTTTTCCCTACCTCACCTCCCACTGTGGCCTAACCGACGCTCCCTGGGTTCTTCTGATCCTGAGGAAAACTGGGTCATGGAAGTTCATGCACCTTTAAAATGGCCATGTGTTACCACTGTCAGGTCTGAGCACATGTGATGTCAAACCATTTCTCAGATCAAGGCAACGACTGGTATAAAGGAATGAGTCATGGGTGGTGGCACCCCAGACCCCCTGTTTCCTGAGTGAGGACCCTAGTAGAGGAGAGGACCTCCTCACCACACTTCCAATTACAGTAAGGTTTTCTTCCTCCATTGTCCAGTACCTTGACATTTCTGAACTTTAAAAATATTAAAGTTATTTCATTTTTGTAATGTTTTCATAATGTTTATACTACTTTGCCAGTTACTCAAATTATAGTAACCCAAACAAAACGGTTGGATCATAGTGCCGGCAGCTGTAACTTCAGAGTCTTCTTTATTTGTGGCTCAAAATGCACGATTTGTTTAGGGCAGCCTAAGCAAATAAAAAATCTGATAAAAATAGTACAATGGAAATGGGCTGAAGCCTAAGGGATGTTTTCAACAGTCTGCTCATTGTCGTGGTGAAGGTCTGAGAGAGGCCTGTGAGTTGTTCTATGACCAGCCATGGTAAGAGGGTCAGGTCTGGAGTCTGAAGACATTCCTGAATCTTGCAAAAGGTGGAGACGAATTGTCCCTTGTCCTGGGATGGGCTGCAGGTGGAGTGGTCTTCTCAGGTCAGAAGAAGAGTATGTGAGGGCCTCGATTCTAAGAGGTGGCCTCTCTTCAGGGCCGGAAGACATCTCCTTAAGTCCATGGGAAAGCCCGCTTCGAGTGTGTGATATTCTCTAAGTCTTGAGGAGAAGCCCCACAGGAATGAGATGTGGAAGAGGTCACAGAGGCCCAGAAGCCACCTGCAGGGACGAGGTGTCCAAGGGGATTCCGTGGGCATCTTCCCATTGAAAATCCAGGCACTCTGACACCAGCATTACCTTTGAAACTCATCACTGTAAAAGGGAAGAGGTTTCTTGGGTTTCTTGATGAAGGCTCTTGGAGTCCATGTCCTAGGAAAGTTTGTTCTAGAAACTTCCTATGATTCCCCCAGGACCATCCACTGATCATCTCGGGCATATCTCTTCCATAAGAGAAGAGAAAGTCAGAGCTATGGATACATCATCCATGTGGGTGTGGGACAGAGCTTGTGTGTGCCTCAGTTCAGTGGGTGCCCCAGAGGAGCAGGGTGGAGAGAATTTCTCTCTGGGCATCCTGGTTTAGCTGCATGAATTTCTCTCCCAGGCCAGCATATTTCCCCTACCACTCCAGCGAGGGCAGTGGGCCAGCTGTCATGAGTTTCTCACCATGAAGAACAGTCTGGGGTTTTGTCAGATGTCTCTGTTGGCCATAATTCATTCAACATGTCTTCATTCCCCTGCTTGTAAGTTTTCACTTCTTCTGCAGCTGGTATCTTCCGTTGTTTCTTTTCCTATTTATACCAGTCATGAATCAGCTGCTTTTTCAGAACCATGGATTTCTCTAGCTAGAGGTCATAAGGATCTGCACTTTCCGATGCTGTGCTTTGGTTTCCAGCAGAATTGTGGCCACATGGCATGCCTAGATGACCCCTCACCAGTCAGCTCATGTTGACAACAAAGGACTTAGCAAAGATTTGTCTATGAGCCCTTCATCTTCCTCCTTCTCTGATTTAAAAAAAAAAAAATCCCACTCCAGTGATCTACCTCTGTTTCAACCACACAATGTAATGATTTAAAGTTTTAATTTCCTTCCCTCTGTGAGCAAGTCTTCTTAGACGTCTTTCTAAGAGTTCCTGTATAATATTGTTAGTCTGCTGAGCCCAGCGTGTTCCTTATTCCAGTCATCTTTCCACAATAACTGCTCCATATTTCTCTTAAATTTAGTCATTTTCTTCTTAAGCCTGGTGGAGTTTAGACAACATCTTTTCTTTGCCGGTTTAACTTCATTACGGCGTACTTTTGCCTCTGAAAGTTTTACAAAATTCCCTATAAAAACGTAATGTTTCTGTAGAGTTTCGACTTCCCAATAGCTTGTCCTGTTTCTCTACACGGCATTTGTCTTTAGTTGTCAAAGAAGCAGATTTTCTGCTGCAATGTGATTCCTTTCTTCAAGCCCTCTGACCATGTCACTGAAGCCACTCACCTCAGACAGACTCTTCCTTTGCCTACTGAGTTCTTCCAAAGGTGCCTTTGTTGCTTTGATCTTTTATCTGAAATCTTACGATTTGTTAAGGATTTATTTTGGCACGTGATCTTTTTGACCGTCCGTGGCAGTCTCCTGTTCCATCACTTGATATCTTCTGCTCTTTGTGGCAGAAGGAGCTTCAAGAATAAACTGGTCAACAACCAATTCCCTGTGAGGTGGTAGTAATTCCAGTTTGCAGGGGACTCGAAGTATGGCAGCCTCAGGCCCTCGGCCAGGGTCACCACCAGCATCTTGGAGTAGCATTTCCAACATCCTTCACTGAAGGAGCCGAACTTCCCCCATCTGAAGGATTGCCATGTTTGTTTCTAGGCTATATTCAGAGGTACTGTTCACCATCTCTTAGGTCACAAGCTACCAGAAAGCCAACCTTTCTAAGATCAATTTCTACATTCTCTGGGATCCCCTTCTTTTCCTACAAAATGACTCACAGATACTATATTTCTTTAGTTCATCCATGTTCAAAAATATGTTACCTTTAAAATTAAAAGGCAGTGTAACTGAATACACAAATATTGGGACATACTGTCTTTGAAAATTTTATAAGAATTGTTCTCTTATCTTCTAGCTTTGAATATTGTTTGGAAAAGTCTGGGACAACTCTATTTTTTCTACCTTTATGAATGACTTGATCTTTTTTCTGGGTTGGCCAAAGGATTCTTTCTTTACCATAAGGTCTAGAAAGTTGCTATTGACTGTTTCATCTTTCACCTAAGTTCATAAAAGATGGGATTTGCATTTTTGTTTTCCCTCCCCCTTTCGGGAGGGGGAAAACCCACTTTGTTCTTTCATCTCCAAACCTGCTCATGAAGATAGCTATGTGATTAAGTCCCCTGATTTATATGCTGAGAAAGAAGACACAATCATCAATCAATGCTGATTTCTAAAAACTGAGCTCCTTCTCTCCTTCCCTTCTGCCCTACTAGGTAGTCTTCCCCAGGAATGTCAGTCATGCATTACCAATGTGGATAAGAGAGGGTGCAAATGCAAGAGAAGGATTGGGCAGCTGCTTGGAGGGTATTAAAAGATCATTCCAGGGCGCCTGGGTGGCTCAGTTGGTTAAGCAACTGCCTTCGGCTCAGGTCATGATCCTGGAGTCCCAGGATCGAGTCCCACATCGGGCTCCTTGCTCAGCAAGGGGTCTGCTTCTCCCTCTGACCCTCCCCCCTCTCATGCTCTCTCTCTATCTCATTCTCTCTCAAATAAATAAATAAAATCTTTAAAAAAAAATAAAAAAAAAAATAAAAGATCATTCCAGAGAAGGCCCCATTTTCTGGAACAGTGTCCACCATCCAGCTGGAACAGCAGAGTCTGAGAAGGATGGGACTTAACCTGGGTGGGCTGGGAGGTAATGATGAAGAAGGAGAAGGACAGTTTCTTACTACTTACCTGCAACATAACCTGCTCTTGTTTCAAGTTAGAAATAACCAGGTTGGGACTCCTGGGTGGCTCAGTCGGTTAAGCGTCTGCCTACGCCTCAGGTCATGATCCTAGGGTCCTGGGATGGAGTCCTGTATCCGGCTCCTTGCTCAGCGGAGAGCCTGCTTCTCCCTCTGCCTGCCATTCCCCCTGCTTGTGCTCTCTCTACCTCTCTCTCTGACAAATAAATAAATAAAATCTTTAAAAAAAAAAAAGAAAGAAAGAAAGAAAGAACCAGGCTTTTTCTGGTGGCCGTCTACTCTATTTGAGGTATTTTATTTACTCAAGGACTAGTTGTTGTTCGCCTATACTTAGTTCCAGGCAATGTGGGAGATACAAAGGTTAATAAGACATGGTATGGTCCCTGCCATCAAGGAGTCACAAACCAGTGGGAAACTGAGGCACCTATGGAACTTACTCTAATCTAATCTGAAGGTCAGAGTGGGACAGGCAAGAGCAACTTTTGTAGTGTGAAGAGAAACTGTGAGTACTCCTTTTTATACTTATTTCCTAGAAAAATAAGTTACTCTTTAAATAGTTAATGTTCCAGATGACACTGGTGTCCTCACAGGATGCTTCTGTCTTCTGGTCACATGTTGTGCATCAGTCCTTGGAAAGGGAGGTCCATAAAAGAGAAATTGTCAGTGGGTTTACTGATCATATTATCTAGATTTTGCTCCACTGATCCTCACAAATGGACAAGAGGCTTAAAACACTACAGCAAAGAAGTTGCAAAGTGAAGAATGATATTAGTGATGCAGACACATAAGGAAATAGCAGAGCTGACACTCTGCTGCTTCTACAAGCTCTTAGTCAGGCTCACTGCCAGGTCAGAAAACCATGAGGAACTCAAGTATGGCAAGATGTTGACCAAAATAAGATGGAAAGTTCTAGAAAAGTGTATTTGAAATCTTAACATCTGGTATCATTAATGATGTATCTCATACTAAGTATATACACCTTGAAATACTGGCTTATAAAAATACACATATATACTTTATGATAAATAAATATACATATATTGGGAATGTATGCTCAACTTTTCTTTTTTTATTGGAAAAGCTTGGTGACCACTGCTTTCATGTAATAAATGCAGAACCTGTAGTAGGTATAGGAAGAAACTTCTGGGTGTGCATAGCATAGGCAGTTCATTGTTCCTGGCAACTGGGGGGACAGATCACAGATAGTTGAGCTGCGTCATGAAGAATGAATGAAATGTCAACAGAGGAAGAAAAGGAGAGGCTCATTGCAGATTGAGGGAACAGTATGAGCAGAGACTCAGGGACTCAGAGAACATAGCCTAGAAAAGAGAGCAATGGGCAAGTCCAAGTATCCTGGAATGTACTGTGTCTAGGTGGAGGGATGGCTGGTAACGCTGGAAAGGTGGATCACACCCAGATTCAGAGGACCTGAATTCTATGTTAAGAATTTGGACCAGACACTACAAGCTATAGGGTGTCAGTGGAGTATGAGTGGATGTATGAGTGAAGAAATCCCATGGTCCAATTACTAGTTTGGTTGTCTCTGACATCACTTTCAGTGGTAAATTGGCCCAGGGAAATGTTAGAGTAGGCAGCTATACAGGCTCTAACAGGATGGGGGGTGGCGGGCAGTCAGCAACAAGGAAGTCGTGGCCAGCTATTGGGAAGGTCAGAGGCCTGTCCTGCCAGCACTCCCCAAGGCAATCAAACCAGGCAGGCCCAAGATGGCGGATGTGATGACAGGAAACCCCTGACCAAATTAGGAAGAAAAAGCAATGAAACCCTCCCTGCTTCCTGCCCCAAGTAATGAATATTCTGCCCCCTGGTTAACAACTATCAATAAAAGATTGGAAACCAACCCCCAGGGTGAGCCACTCTCTCTCCAGCTGGAGCTCTGTAGTGTACCTTTTACTTTAATAAACTTTCCTGCTTCTGTTAGTCATCCACTGTGCTGCGTCCTTGAATTCATTCTGTCCTTGAATTCATTCTTGTGACAAGACCAAGAACCTTCGGTGACTCGTTCCAGTCTGGCTGGGTCCAGGCTCCAGGGCCCAGACTCCTCAGTTCACCTGAAAAAGGAGGAGAGATAAATGATGATATTGACTTTGGTTTTAAGAATATCTATCTATCTATCTATCTATCTATCTATCTATCTATCTATCATCTATCTATCATTATGTACCTTTTACTGAGAAACTTAGAGCACTATACTAGAACCAAGACAAAAAAATAACACTTAATATTTAGGAGATACTAAGAATTAATCCTAATTTTTTTTTTCATTTCTAATTGTGGTAAAATGCACAAAACACAACACTTGCCATCTTAGCCATTATTAAGTGTAAATTCAGTGGCATTAAGTACATTCTCTAAATGCTGTGCAACCATCACCACCATCCATCTCCAGAGCTCTTTTCATCTTGCAAAACTGAAACTCTGTCCCCATTAAACACGAACTCCCCATTATCCCTTCCTCTCAGCCCCTGGAGACCACCATTCTTTCTTTTTTCTTTTTTTCCCCCCACCATTCTTTCTGACTCTATGAATTTGACTATTCTAGGGACCTCATATACATGAAATCATATAACATTTGTCTTCTGATAGCTGGTTTATTTCCTTAGCCTAATATCTTCAAAGTTCCTCCATGTTATGTCAGGATTTCCTTTTTTTTAAAGGCTGAGTGATATTCCATTGTATGTGTATGCCACATTTTATTTCATCTGTCGATGAATACTTGAGTTCTTCCACCTTTTAGCTGTTGTATATAATGTTGCTGTGAACATGATCTCTTTGAAATTCTGCTTTCAATTTTCTGGGTATATGTGAAAAACAGTCTCTTTTAGTAAGTTTCCTTTCTACGGGGTTATTTTGAAAGAGGTAGAGAGTTTTCCCAGAGGTTCCCTTAATGTATTATTTTCTTGACAATGTACCACAGATATGTGGTGGCACTCACAAGTGGTCTGGGCATGTCAAGCCCTTAAGAGTTCCTGTTCAGAAGCTGCCCTGTTTCTTTCTTCAATGAAGACATAGTTAATATCCACCAGGCATCTCAATCCAGGAGACAAAGGGTGTTACCATAGGCATGTGTGTATCTGTCTATCTGAATACACAGGGGTGTTTTGTTTTGTTTTGTTTGTTTTTAAGTAGGCTCCATGCCCATCGTGGAGCCAAACATGGGGACTGAACTCATGACCCCGAGACCAAGACCTGAGCTGAGATCAAGAGTCGGAGGCTTCACCAACTGAGTCACCCAGATGGCCCTCAATATAGTTTTAATTTTATTTAAACGGCAAGCAAAGGTCTAAGAGCAGAAGTAGAAGAGCAACGGAGCACTGCCTAGACCTTCGTGAGCAGCCCCTGCTGATGCACCAGCCTCTAAGGTGGGGTGGCAGACCTGCAATCACCTTACCCCACAGCTGTCTGGCACTAACTCTGAAAATGGCTCCGGAAGCCTATCTGTGTGTGTGTTCTCAATTCATTTCATAAGGGATTTATTTATAAATTTGTTGATTTCACGGACTGCACCTTGCAAGATGCGCCCTGTCAATCTGAGCATTTTGTAATGTTCCCATGTAAGGGTACTTTCTATTCCTCTGTTTCTGTTTTCTACACCACCTGGCTCTGTATGGTGAAATGCCATTTACCTAGGATTCCCAGACCAAGCATTCTCTGGCTTTGCCCTCCCCCAGCCCGAGGATCTTACAGATCACTGATACTGTGGGGGAGGAGAGCCGGCTTACACTAGGGAGGCGGTGCCTTGGAAAGCCGGGTTCTACCCCCCTCTGCCCATTTGTTTGACAAAGAAGGCAAATCTCTTCGGTGAAAGCTCAGCACTCCGCCTGGACTGAGGCCATTTGAACTCAAATTCGAACGCAGGCAACGGAAAAACAGCCAGCCTTACCGAGGAACAAAAGCAAGTATTTCCGCACTGCCCTGCACTCACGGACTCAGAATTTTCCCTGCTCGTTCTAGTCTTTTGTTACCTGGGCCGGCTGCTCCCCCCGGAGCCCCACGACCTCGGAAGGACAGGGGCTCTGAGACTCACAGCCCGACAACCCTTGGACTAAAGAGCACCAGGGCAGCTCTGCTGGGAGCTGCTAGCTTCTCATCGGGGGAGGGGAAGGCCTGGGAGAGGAAAGGGGGAGGACAGTGGCATGGAAACAGAGAGAGTGACAAAGCTGAGAAAGCAGAGGTCTCGGTGGGGCCCAGGAAGCCCGTGCACCATCTCCTTCGCCACAGTCACACTATGGGGCTGCGACCCCTTCCTCTGGGCATTCGACTCCTTTACGTCGGTGTTAGGATTGGTAGTTTTATTTAATATTTCTAGCTGGAGAGTATTGAGAAGAGTGAAAAAAGGAAATAATGATGGATTGGCAGTCTCTTTCAATTCCTCTTCATTCATTGGCCAAGTGTCGGTTGCCTAGGAAACCGCTTGCAGCTTGAGGCGGAGTAGGCTGTCAGGCTACCCGGACTTGGGCTGTGTATCGAGTGGTGAATGCAGGCAGGCAGTAGGGAAATCCGAAAGCTAGATGTCTTGTAATTTCAGTAAGTGTGTTAAAAAAAAAAAAAAAAAAAAAATCTTGCTTTAAGAAAATAATGCTTTAAAAATTTACTACCAAATCAGCAGTACAATGCTCCTTATCAGACTTCAATTAATTAAAACAATGACTCTGTGTGTAATCATAGAGAAATGCAAAATCACTTGAGAATTTGCCATTGAAAATACTCTGAATATTGTGAGAGCAAATACAACTTTAATAGCTTCAGGGGTATCTCACTCACCTCAGCCACCTAATCTGTTATGCATAGAATAAATGTTGGATTTTATTTTACACTGCGTTGTTTCTACAACTGTCTGGGAAAGGGAAATTTTAGGAATATTGGTACATCATTAAAGCTAATAGCCTGTAAGTGATGGTGAAATATATTGTCCTGACACCTTTCACATCTGGTATACAGTGACCGAGGTGGAGAAGAACTGTGTATAATTCACAAAAAGAAATGCTGGAGGACCCAACTGAGGCCGGATCTATTTATGCTTTGGAGGCCCTTACCAGCCTCCCCTCAGGAGCTGTACGGAATACAGATGATAAGGATTAACAGATAAACGGAAAGATCGGGGAAAGATTTGGCTGTCATCAACGTTCAGCTTTCCGACCCCAAATCAGCTTCTTGCGAAAATAAAAATGTGTAGCAGCATAATTCCAAATTGGGAAGGGGGGCAATGGAGAGGCCTAAAGCCCTTAACAAGAGTGCCGGCTCCGCAGAGACTGGGGTGGGCGACAGTACCCGCAGATGTATGAAAGGGAGGGTATCCGGGTTTTCAGAAGAGTGAGTTCCAGCCTCACCCCATCCCAAGCATTCTCCCCTAAAATAAACCCGAGAGGAAAGGGCCCTTTTATCCACCTAATCTCGCACTCGCGTTCTCAGCCGACACTCCGTGGCAATCTGGCTCTGAAACCGAAGCTGAGAAAATAAACCATTAGGTGAGGGAGGCTGGCGGCCGGCTCAAATTTCCCGGCCTGGAGCAGATCCCCTGGAGCGCAGCGCGCCAGGGTTGCCCCTTGGCCCTGGCAGCCAGGCGCTCATTGCTGGGCGCGCGTCTACACAGAGCGCGGGTGCAGCCCCAGCGGGGGCCTTCCCGCACGGCTCGCCCCCCCCCCCCCCCGCAGCCGCCGTCCCCAGGTCCGGGTGCTGACACCAGCCACAGCTCTTTCGGCCTGAACGTGGTCACCCTCCCCGAGGGCCGGGGTGCCTGGAAGACGGGATTCCAGCCTGAGCCCCGTTCTTAACTTGCCGTGGGACCTTGGGAATCGTTCACCCTCTACGTTTCTGCGTCTGTAGGGGCTGGATTAGAAACTCGGGGTCCTGGGTCCTTGGAACCCTCAAGTGGGGCCTGTGGGCGGACCTTCTGCTCCTCTGCCTCTCGCCCGACCCCATCCCAACCCCACGAAGGGGAGCCGCGTCCGGGGAATTCTGCCCGGAAGGTTCAGTCTGGACGTCATGGGTGTTTGGGGGAGGCTGGGCTTTTGTTCTCTGGGTTTCTCTTTGTGCACTGGAATTGAGTTGAAAGCCCCCCTTTCACCTCCCAGCGGGAAAGAAAGGCGGTGACAGCTTGCTGATAGTTCTGGGAGGGTCTCACTCAACAGCTGCAGGCTCCGCTCCCCCACGGGAACCCGGGTCATTCGGCCCCTCTCGCCGGAGGATGAAAAGGGGTCACGTCACCTCGCAGAAGACCCGTCCCGAGTCGAGAGGGGGAAGGGCGCTTCGCCCACGGAATTGCAGGGGCCAGGTTCCAGGTCGGCAGTGAACATTTCAGCCACCCTTTCCGCTCCCACCCTTGAGCGCAAGCAGGTTGAGCACCCTCTCCCCATCCCCCCTCACACACAGACACACGAAGAGTAACAAAGAGATCATCTCCTCCGACCACCTAGAAACTGTGGATTTGAAAGTGTCAGTGCTCCGAGTCTGCGCACGCGCTCTGTGCGCGTCAGGGTCTCGGGTGGCTGCTGCCTCGCTCTGCCGCAGTTTTTAGGCGTGTCCCTCACCCCCATCAGCAGCACGAAGGTCGGGGACCTCGTGGCCGCCGCTGGGTCTGGCACCTGATGAAAGAGAAGAGTGTTAGCGGTGTGGTGGGCCATGATCACCCGCGGAACCCATTTCCGTCCTGGACAATAGATGAACCCAACCCAGAGAGGGAGAGCGCCGGGGGTGTGATTTTTAAAACTCAGCCGTGGGAGGTATCCCACACATTTGTGAGCCCTTTGTTCTGCCGCAGCCCCGCCCCCCGGACCCCACCCTCGTTCTGACCGCTGGACAGTACCCGTGCGCGGACAGCCACACCCACCCCACCCACTCCGGAGGAACAAAAAGCCAGCCCGCGAGGTGGAGGGGTCTTTGGTACCAGCCAGGGAGCTGGGGACTCTTGGAGAGAGTCGGATGGGCTGGAGGGGGCGCGGAGGCTGCCCCACCCCTGGATGCAGCAACCGCAGTAGAGGGAGCAAGGAGCCCTTGACAGAGACAAAAGAGAGCAGGCGGATGCTGGGGGCAGGGCGCAGGGCCCCCTGGGGCTCCTGGGCTTTGGGGTCCGGGGTCACGGCTCTTCAGACCCCACAGCCTGATCACACACGATTTTCTCCTGGGCTCGCCTGTCCTCCCAAGGCTCTGTGTGACCAGGGTTCGGCGGCTGGACAGTCGCTGGCTTCTAGGGTTGGGGAAAGAGGCAGTGGTCTCACGAGGGACGGGTAGCTTAGGGATCTCAGGCCGTTGGGCGAGGAGACGCCTCAATCAGCGCTGGCAGTGCGACCTACACCCCCCTCTACCCTTCCACCTGCCAGCACCCCGGCACAGCGCACAGAGGGCCTCTCCACCTGCTCCAGTCTCCCTGCTCCCCCCATCCAGTACCAGCTCTCCCCCCACCACCGGCCTGCCCCAGGGGTCGCCCTCGCTTCGCCACCCTCCCACCCTCAGCTCCTTCACCTACCCCCAATTCTCAGTTCCCAGCTCTTCCACCTCCCCCGCCCCAAGTCCTAGACAATGCCCACGCCTCCACCCTACTACCCCAAACCCCCACTCCTCGCCCGGTCCGCAAGCCTGTGCTGATTGGCTGCGGGCCCAATGTCCAGCCCCCAGGATGGTCCTTGGGGCTCGGAGCATTACGTCAGCGGGGCCTGGAGAGCTCTAGCTCGAAGGGGACTGGGGCACTCGGGCTGGGGGCGCGGCCTACGCGGGTCGCCCCACCCTCCTTGCATAAAAGGCTGAGTCCGCTGGGCCGGCGCTCTCAGACAGTCGGTTCCGGATCGCATTGCCCGTGACCCCGCGGTGGGTGTTTAAGGGAGGACGGACAGACTGACCAGACGCCGACCAGGGCCAGAAGAAGCTACCTAGCACCATGCGTGAGATCGTGCACATCCAGGCCGGCCAGTGCGGCAACCAGATCGGCGCCAAGGTGGGCGCTCCGGGAGGGGCGGGGTCCGGGGGGGGGGGCGCCCTGGCCTGTAGCCCCTCGGAGTTGCTCGGCTCGAGCCTCGACCTGAGCAGGGCCGGGGCTCCCCAAGCACAGACCTTCCCGGCAGCTTTGTGCGGCCTTGTAGGGCGTGGGCTCGGGGACGACTTGGAGGTGGGGAGGAAGTTCGCTTTCATTTTTGCTGTAACTCAATTGGAATCCCGGCCACTCCTTGTTCCCCGCTTTCTCCCTGCTCCTCACTTGGCCAGACAAGCTTGCCTGGAGAAGGCGCGGGTGTGTCCCCGAGGCTGTGCGCGCGGGTTTACGGGAGGGGCCGGGACACGGGGAGAAGTGGTTTTACCCGCTAGAACCCCAGTCGAGCTGTGGGGGAGGGGAGGAGAGCGATTGTCTTGAGGTCTCTGGACGTGCTTTGAATCTCAAACCACCCTCCTTCCGTTCCTCCGGTCCCTGCTCCCAGCCCACCCCCTCCGCGCCGCTGGGAGTCCCTGCGCGCCCGCCGCTGCGACTCTGAGCCGCGGCCGCGCGAGCCCGCAGCTTTTGCAGCTCCAACCCCCTCCCACCCCCCACCCCGCCCCGCCACCCGAAGAGACCCCCGCCTCGGGCCGCCCGCAGCTGTTCGCCGGGGAAACGCCCAATTTCAACTTTCTGACCCTGCACAATACAAGTCTTGCGGCGGAGCCGGGTCAGCTGCCTGAAAGTTCGGGTTTTGGGAACTGAGTCGAGGGGTTTTCATTGTGAGACTCGGTCTCTCTTTGAGGGGTCGGGCATGGCTAAATGCAAACTTTTTCTGTGTCTTAGTTTTGGGAGGTCATCAGTGATGAGCATGGGATCGACCCCACTGGCAGTTACCATGGAGACAGTGATTTGCAGCTGGAGAGAATCAACGTGTACTACAATGAAGCCACTGGTAATTGCCTTACCATTCCCCCCCCCCCCTTCAATTTTTAACTCTCCTGTCCCCAGGACTAACTCCAGGAGTGTGGCCCCAGGGGAGAGTGGACTAGCGGATTTAGAATTCCCACTCTTTCACTGCAAGATTTCAGCGGGTGGTTCACAACCAAAGCCTTTGAGAATCTGATCGGTTCTGTGTCCTTCTTTGTTTGGGGACAACAGTAGTGCCTGCAAAAGGGGCGGAGGGGAGCCTCTCTCTTTAGAGCTCTCTGCCTGCACATCTAAGTCCAGCTGTGTTCCCTGCAGGTAACAAATACGTACCTCGGGCCATCCTGGTGGACCTGGAGCCGGGCACCATGGACTCGGTCAGGTCTGGACCATTCGGCCAGATTTTCAGGCCCGACAACTTCGTTTTTGGTGAGTAACTGACATGGCTGATGGCAGGGGAGGCTCATTTGACAGTGTACAGCTTGGGGTGGAGGGGTATGACCACGTAAGGGAAAGTACTGAATGAAGAACATCCCGTTGTGTGCCCATTCAGTCTTAACATAAGCTAAAACAAATTTGCCTTTCAACCTTTAATAGCCAGGTATTCCTAGCCTTCCTTGTTTATAGTTATATCCATAACCAAATATTTTAATGTCTGGCCATTTGGGTGGTAATCTGAGATAATCTTATCTGAACACTGACTTATTGATCTATATTAAGGGGTTTAGGGTAAAAAGAATTTAATCCAGTCATCAGTGCCTTATGAAGTCTCTCCTTCTGGCAGGCCAGAGTGGCGCGGGCAACAACTGGGCGAAGGGCCACTACACAGAGGGAGCCGAGCTCGTGGACTCGGTCCTGGACGTGGTGAGGAAGGAGTCGGAAAGCTGTGACTGTCTGCAGGGCTTCCAGCTGACCCACTCGCTGGGGGGCGGCACGGGGTCCGGGATGGGCACGCTGCTCATCAGCAAGATCCGGGAGGAGTACCCAGACCGCATCATGAACACCTTCAGCGTCATGCCCTCGCCCAAGGTGTCCGACACGGTGGTCGAGCCCTACAACGCCACCCTGTCGGTGCACCAGCTGGTGGAGAACACCGATGAAACCTACTGCATCGACAACGAGGCCCTGTACGACATCTGCTTCCGCACCCTGAAACTGACCACCCCCACGTACGGAGACCTCAACCACCTGGTGTCGGCCACCATGAGCGGCGTCACCACCTGCCTGCGCTTCCCCGGCCAGCTGAACGCCGACCTGCGCAAGCTGGCCGTGAACATGGTGCCCTTCCCGCGCCTGCACTTCTTCATGCCCGGCTTCGCGCCGCTCACCAGCCGCGGCAGCCAGCAGTATCGGGCCCTCACGGTGCCCGAGCTCACGCAGCAGATGTTCGACTCCAAGAACATGATGGCCGCCTGCGACCCGCGCCACGGCCGCTACCTGACCGTGGCCGCCATCTTCCGCGGCCGCATGTCCATGAAGGAGGTGGACGAGCAGATGCTCAACGTGCAGAACAAGAACAGCAGCTACTTCGTCGAGTGGATCCCCAACAACGTCAAGACGGCCGTGTGCGACATCCCGCCGCGCGGCCTCAAGATGTCGGCCACCTTCATCGGCAACAGCACGGCCATCCAGGAGCTGTTCAAGCGCATCTCGGAGCAGTTCACGGCCATGTTCCGGCGCAAGGCCTTCCTCCACTGGTACACGGGCGAGGGCATGGATGAGATGGAGTTCACCGAGGCCGAGAGCAACATGAACGACCTGGTGTCCGAGTACCAGCAGTACCAGGACGCCACGGCCGACGAACAGGGGGAGTTCGAGGAGGAGGAGGGCGAGGATGAGGCTTAAAGTCACAATGAAAGCAGGTTAGGGAAAGTCGAGGAGAAGGAAAGCACGGGGGAGGGGGGCTTAGTGGTGAAAATCTCTTGGCAGTTGAAGGAAAGAAGCATGGTCTTCTCTAGGTGTGTGCGCTGGGTCTCTGGTGCTCTTCACTGTTGCCTGTCCTTTGGGGTTTTTTTTTCTTTTTGTATTATTGATGACATCAGTGTAACATTTGAGCTATTTCCGAGCTACTGTTGTAATGGCTAAAATCACATAAACGTTTGTGTCCTAACGGTGTCTTCTCTTCTGTCTCCTTCTCTTTATTGGCTTCTTTATAATGGTTTTGCCTGTTAACTTTCAGAACACGTCATATTAAATTCTTCCTCTAGAAAAGAGAAGGGAGAGGTAAAAGTTCAAACGAATTTACTCTGTCCGTGTGGTAAAACTGAGCCAACCACAGTCATACCCAATATAAGATGGGACATCAATGCGAATTTGTAAATGCCCTTAAATATTTTATTAGTTGAAAGGATGCCTCCTTGAAAGCAGACTAAGTGTAATTTCATGTAGAAATCCTATGTCTTTACTTCTTTACAAAAAAAAAATTTTTTTTTTTAATAGTTACTACCTGCATGCAGCACACGTTCTAAAGGATAGAGAGTGGAAAGGAAGTCTCTTCCTCCTGTGTTCCTTGCTACAGTTTTCCTCCCTGGAGGGCAACCATTCTTAGCACTGTTATCTCTCCAGCATCCTTGAAGAAATATTCCATATATCTTCAAACAGATGTAGATTATTCCCTTTTTTTCTTTCTTCACACATCTTATGATGATAGTAACACTGTTCTGCTGCCTCTTTTCTTCACTGAACAGTATGTTTAAAATACAGAGCTTCCCTCCTTGAAATGGATACACAGTATCCATTATGTAATCCTGCCATACTTTATTTCATTGGTTCCCTACGATGGCCATGTAGGTCCTTTATGCTTTTTTCTCATGGTGCCACAATGAGTAATTTTGTGCATATATCATTGTGTATATGAGAACAGCTATCTTGCAAATGTCTCTGTGGAGATTTTCTGCCAAATTGTGCCATGTTCTGCCTTAGATTGGGCCAGTCAGTTTCTCATTTGGGGAACAGAAGTGGAGTGTTAAGTTATAAACAAATGTATAACATTTATTTATATACCCCTATAGGAAGAAAAAAAATAAAACTGGAGGCTTATGATTTTTCCTATTTTTAGACAAATGCAAAATTAGGAAAAATATTACTTTAAATTTGACCCTGTATTTATTTCATTCTAGTTGGTTCTACTACATAAATGTTTTTTTTTTTAAAAGAGAGGAGGAGAAAAGATGAGGGGTGGATAAGGGATTTCCACATTAAAGAGGCTGAAGTATATATGAAGATGGTTCCAAGGAAAAGTGTGAACATTATCTAAATAGTGTGAAAATGGCCTCCAAAATGGAAAAGAGTAGCAATTTGCAAGTATTATATATTATAAAACCTAGACCTAGTGATGAGTAAGGACAAATGGATCAGAGTCAGTGATTTCTTCAGTTTTCTATATTTAACAGTGAATTGGCTGGTGCCATTCCTGCTGAGCTGGTGTAAAGCTTCCAACAACTTAATTGAAGGGTAACATTGGTTTTAAATGCCCTGAACACTGGGTCAGCTGCCAGGGCCCCCTGGATCCTTGGCCATGCATTCCCCACAACCTGTCAGATACATGATCGGTAACTTTGGAGAAGACAGGGATTGCTGCCGGGTGCTTCTTGGCATACCGTAAGTATCCTGCTTCTCTTTCCCACCTTGTGAGAAGGGGACAGGCAGGCACCCAGCAGGCCAGCCTGCTAGCCTGTCAGCATATCCCGTCTGCACACTGCTAGAGCTTACTTCAGCATGATTAGAACAGTGGGTGCCAGACGGACCAGTCAAGCAGATGCTCTGGGGCAAAACTTTAAGAGCACCGTTGTACAAGACAACTTGAAATGCATACTTTTTTTTTTTTTAAGATTTTTTATTTATTTATTTGACAGAGAGATAGAGAGAGCACAAGTAGGCAGAGAGGCAGGCAGAGGGAGAGGGAGAGGCAGGCTTCCCGCGGAGCAGGGAGCCCGATGCGGGGCTCGATCCCAGGACCCCGGGATCATGACCCGAGCCGAAGGCAGCCGCTTAACCAACTGAGCCACCCAGGTGCCCCTTGAAATGCATATTTAAGAAAACAGTTCAAAAGCAAGAAAATGCAGACCAACACTTGGATTAAAAGATACTTTTGGGGGCACCTGGGTGGCTCAGTCGTTAACGTCTGCCTTCGGCTCAGGTCACAATCCCAGGGTCCTGGGATCGAGCCCCGCATCGGGCTCCCTGCTCAGCAGGAAGCCTGCTTCTCCCTCTCCCACTCCCCCTGCTTGCGTTCCCTCTCTCGCTGTGTCTCTCTCTGTCAAATAAATAAAAATAAATAAATAAATAAAATCTTAAAAAAAAAGATACTTTTGGAAACTCTCAGTTTCCTGTTACATCACCACTGTGTGATGGGATTTGGAGTGGTGGTGATGGTCGTGGTGGTGGTGGGGATGGTGGGGTGTGTGTGTGTGTGTGTGTGTTCAACACTCTGCAAAGGAAATGTTCTGTCACTCCTTGATGTACCACCAGGAGGATATTCACTTCGAGGCAGACACTGTATCCATATTACCACAGCTACTGGGATGTGATGCAGGATTCAAAGGTTGGGGTGAGGGAGGAGCAGCTAGAGTTATCTTGAGGTTCTCCCAAGAGTCTAGAAGGAACAGGAACCTCATATGTTCCAAATTTGCCTGGACCCTTAACCCAGCCCCAGAGATGATCTTAGACTATGGCAGGTTTCCCATTTCATCACAAGGATGCTAGATTAATAGAAATTTGAACCAAAAGTAACCTTAAGAGATCATCTAGTTTGACCTCCTTATTTTGTAAGGAAAGAGATGGAGGCTCAGAGACTTGTCTAAGACCACTGAACTTTTTCTGTACAAATCAGATCTTGGACTTAGTGTTCTTTTCTCTATAGCTGCATCTCTCAAGTCCTGTTATGCACAAGGCCACATGAAGAAGGGAAAGAGAAATTTCCTGGCTTCCAGAAAAAAACCAAAGCTGTCCCTTGGTCTGTAGCTCAACCTCCCTGGATGGGTGGGGCACAGATAAAGTGCTGAAGGGCTTTTGTCTCTAGTGGGGTCACTGTTTGACAGATGATGCTGAATTTCCTGGTCCTGAAACACCACATATACAATGTCCTAATGTAATCATGATTGCAAGAATATTCTATCAGGGCATAGTTATTGTGAAAGTGAGTAGGAAGTTAATGAGTAGGAAATAGCACTTTGGAGTGCCACTTTTACACACCCCCATTTTAGTTAAGATGTGACATATACTAGACAAAGCTATTTGACATCTACTATAATGCTGATTTCTTCCCATTGTTTAAGAGATATTCTGTTGACATCTACTATAATGCTGATTTCTTCCCACTGTTTAAGAGATATTAAGCATGTGTAGTACCTCAAAGTTGAGCTATTTACTTGAAAACTGATTCACTAATACCCTTGTTTCTTAGAGGCTTTCTCCCTATCCATCCTATTCCTCCAACCTATTTGGTTTTGTTTGGTCTGGTTTTAAGAGAGAGAGAGAGAGAGAGAGCACATGTTGGGGTGGAGGAAGGGCAGAGGGAGAGGCAGAGAGAATCCCACTCATACTCCCCACTGAGTGCGAATCCCAATATGAGGCTCCATCTCACGATCCTAAGATCATAACCTGAGCTGAAACCAAGAGTCAGACACTTAGCTGACTGAACCACCCAGGCGCCCTTTTCCTCATGTTTTTCTTTCTTTCTTTCTTTTTTTAAGATTTTATTTATTTGACAGAGAGAGAGAGAGAGCGAGAGCAGGAACACAAGCAGGGGGAGTGGGAGAGGGAGAAGCAGGCTCCCTGCTGAGCAAGGAGACCGATGTGGGGCTCGATCCCAAGATCCTGGGATCATGACCTGAGCGGAAGGCAGACTCTTAACGACTGAGCCACCCAGGTGCCCCTCCTCATGTTTTTCTTAAGGCATGCTTGCCAACACATACCCAAATAGGATGCAGTCTATTTCACTCAAAATGTTTCGTAATTCTATTTTCTTTTCCTTTAACTGCGATAGAATTGACATGCCATAAATTTCACTATGCAAAAGAGTACAAGTGAGTGCGTGTTAGTATATTCACGGAGTTGTGCAACTATTACCACTATGTAATGGCAGAATCATCACCCAAAACACAAACCCATACCCACTGGCAGTCCCTCCCTAACCCCTCTCCCTCCAACCCCTGCACAACCACTAATCTTTCTGTCAATATGGATTTGCCCGTTTTGGACATTTCATATAAATGGAATCACACAGGACATGTGGTTTTTTGTGTCTGGCTTTTTTTTACTTAGCATAATGTTTCCAAGGGTCATCTGTGTTGTAGCATGTTTCAGAACCTCATTCCTGTTTATGGATGAATACTATTCCATTGTATGGATATGCCACATTTTGTTTATCTATTCATCAATTGGTGGACACTTAGGTTGTTTCCACTTTTTAGCTATTAAGAATAATGCTGCTATGAACACTCATGTACAAGTTTGTGTGTGTGTGTGTGTATTTTCATTTCTCCTGGGTATATATCTAGGAGTGGAATTGCTGGGTCACGTGGTGGTAACTCTATGTTCATAATCATTTTGACTTCCACCTAAGGAGGTAAATGCTTTCGAATTTGCCTGGAAGGCCAAGATAGGATAGAGGTCAGGCCAGCCCTGGCTTTTGTACTTGGGCACCCATATAGAGTCTTAAAATTGCAGTTATAGAAATGGAGGGGACCGTAGGGATCTAACATGACTCCATCAGTTTGCAAATGAGGAAATGAAGCCTCATTGCTTAATTAGCAATGTTCCCAGGTCACTGTATCAGTTAGGGCTGATACTTGGCTTCTAGCAGCAGTGACTTTGAATTATTTTTTTTCCTCTCCCTTAAAAAAGTCTAGAGACACACAAGTCTAGGCCTTGTGGCTCCACAATATCCTCTTTCTGTTCTACTGATCATTGTCACTGGCTTTCAACCTCATGTTCTCCTCAGGCCACAGAAGGCCATTGCAGCTTTGGTCATGATACCTGGGTTCTAAGCAAGGAAGAGGGGAAGAAGAAGGGTAAAAATGTACCTTCCAGCTGAGTAAGCCACTTTAAAGATCATGGCAGGAGTCCCCCCAGTGACTTCTACTTGTACTTCCTTTCCTGCAGGAAAGGCTGCACAAAGTAGGTTTTTGGACGGGCACATAATCCAGTCTCCCAACCATTTAGAGGTTCTGTTAGGAAGCAAGAAGTGGAGAATGGACACTGGATGGGAAACTGGTAGTTTCTTCCATAATTAAAGAGTGGCTAAGAAGTGACATTGACCCAGATCTCACTGCTCCTCTTCCAGTGCTCTCCATAGACATCAGTTTGCAAAAGGCTTCATGAAGCTAAGAGTCCTCATTTTCTAAAACAGAGAGCTGAAGACTGAATGAAAATATTTCTTGATTCAGATTTCTGAATCAAAATGTTTACTTACTTTTCAGCATTTCTAACTTTTAGTCAACAACACATGTCCATGACTTCTAGAGAAATTTCTGTCAATGACCTATAAAGGAATGTTCATGTTAGGTTGGGCTGATCATGAACATTTTTCAGCTAAAGCAATGGGATTTTTTTTGCGAATATATTTCACTGGGACTCACAAACTGATCACTGAGGAGAAAGAACCAAGAGTACTTTGATGAATTGGGTGGGAGGAGAGGGCACCAGGGAACACTCCAGGCATGAGCAGCTGTGGGACCACATGGGACATGTGGAGGAAATTATGGGACACACCTGCTCAGGAAGATATGGGTAGGCGTTGGTGACTAATGCAGTCAAAGGGCCCAAGGGATGAGCTTTCAGAGGTCAAGACAGGAAGAGTCAAGCACTAAGGAGGTAAGATCAAAGTTAATGCAGACTATACCTAAGTGAGCCAGATCTCGAGAAGCAACCTTCCAGGTTCTGCTTTCCTCTAGATCTCTGGGTAGATAGGCATGATTTCAGGATCTCATGTATAGGAAAGAGGAAGGGAATCAACATTTACCAAGTGCCCACTATGTGCTAGGAATGAGACTACTGAGACTATAGTGTAGAATGGAGAGAGAGCTCAATTATGTCATTTATCGACTTTGGGACCTTAACAAGTCACCTCCCTTCTCTAAACCCTTCTATAAAATCGAGTTCTTTTTTTTTTTTTTTAAAGATTTTATTTATTTATTTGAGAGAGAGGGAATGAGAGAGAGCACATGAGATGGGGGAGGGTCAGAGGGAGAAGCAGACTCCCTGCCGAGCAGGGAGCCCGATGCGGGACTCGATCCAGGGACTCCAGGATCATGACCTGAGCTGAAGGCAGTCGCTTAACCAACTGAGCCACCCAGGCGCCCAAAATCGAGTTCTTAACATCTACTTGTGCAGAGTTTTAAATGTCATTAAGGTATATATAGTGATAAGAAAATGATAATGGCCAGTATTAATCAAACATGTGCTGTTTGTTACACATTTATCTCATTTCATCCTACAGAAACGCTATATAGTTTAGTGCTTTTAGAACTTTTTTTTTTTAAGATTTATTTATTTGAGAGAGAGAGAGAGAAAGCACGCGCAGGGAGGCGCAGAGGGAGAGGGAGAGACAGAATCCTAAGCAGACTCTCCACTGAGTGCAGAGCTGGAGGCGGGGCTCGATCGCAGGACCCTGAGATCATGACCTGAGCCAAAATCAAGAGTTGGATGCTTAACCAACTGAGCCACCCAAGCTCCCCTAGTTTAGGTGCTTTTGGCTGTGTCCAAAATCATTTAAAAATTTGCTTATAAAAGGGTAAGTTTGGGAAATTATTGACTCACACAATCAAAAAGTCCAGGGGCAGATCTTCCAAGTTCTACCATGACTAATTCTGGAGCCTCTAAATATGTTATCAGAACTTTCTCCTTTATCACTCTCTGAGCTCTGCATTCTTCTGTTTTGGCTTCCTTCTTTGGCAGCCTCTCCCCCACATAGTGGCAACTTTAGGCTCCTAGCACCCTGTTGCTAGAGACCCAGAGAGAAGAAGAACACAGACTGTCCAGAACTGTGTCAGGTGTCCATCCCTGAATCAGTAATGTAGGCAGGGGAAAAGGGACACTGATCGACTACCATGTGACTGGCAGTCTCATCTTTTAGGGAACTGACAGTTCCGAAAACAATTCAGGCTTAGATTAAGTAATTTGCCCCAAATCAGTCCGCTCTAAGTGGAGGACCTGGATATAAACCCCAGGGATTTCTGACTCCAAAGTGCATGGTATTTGCAATACAACAGCAAAAAAGTGATTATAGCCCATTAAAAAGGGGTATCCAGGGTGGCAGCTGAGGACGCGTACCTGAATCAGAGACAAGGAACCCTTAAGAGGCTCCATCTTGCCCACTGGCCCAAGTCTAAATTCAAAGCACTGGACCATCTGGTGAACCTCTTTACCTCTCTTATTACTTTCCAATATTCTCTGGTTACTTTCTGCACTTTGTCATCTTAATTTCTTCAACTAAAAAATGACATTCTTCCTCTTCTCCTACTTTCATCATTTACATATACCATCCTCTCTCCCAAGACTATCTTATTTTACTTCTCTCCCCAAAATGCTTTTCAGCTCTTCGAGTTAGGCTAAGGTTCCACTTTTTCTCAGAAACCTTTCTTTACTCTGATGCCTCGTGCAGCACATTCCTTGCATTTTTGATATACTAAGAGCCCAGTTCTAGGAGCCAGGCAATGTCAGTTTCCGTCCTAACAGTTTCAACTTCAATTTTGGCTATTGTTCATTGGTTCTCTATTATGAGTGGGGTTTTTTAATTCCATGTTTATCTCCACTATTGGCTTAGTTGTGTGTATGTTTTTAATGGTTACTCTGGGGTTTCTAATATAAATCTTTAACTTGCTATCATCTACCGTCAAATAATACCATCTCACTTCATGCACAGGGTGAGATTCTTACAGCAGCATGCTTCCTAAGAGGGGGAGAAAAACATATTTATCCACATATTTACAACTCGGGTCTCTTTATCTGTTTGGGTGGATCACATTTCCTTCTACCTGAAAAACTTCCTTTAACATTTTTTGTAGCACAGATCTGGGGCATGAATCTCAGCTTTTGTCTGGCTGAAAAAGTCTTTATTCTGCCTTATTTTTGACAGATATTTTTGCTGGATATAGACTTTTACAGAGACGACTTGTTTTCTGCCAGCACTTTAAAGATGCCGTTCTATTGTCTCCAGGTTGTGCTGTATGAGTAGTCACTAGTAATTTTCAACTTTGTTTCCCTGTATGTAATGATCTATTTTTATATCTAGCTGCTTTTATTAAGAAGATCCTTTTTTTCTTTTTTAAAATGTTTTTTATTTTTTTTAAGATTTTATTTATTTATTTGACAGAGAGAGCAAGAGAGCACAAGCAGGGGGAGTGGCAGTGGGAGAGGTTCCCCGCTGAGCAGGGAGCCCGACATGGGGCTCAATCCCAAGACCTTGGGACCATGACTTGAGCCGAAGGCAGACACTTAACTGACTGAGCCACCCAGGCGCCCCTCCTTTTTCCTTTTTTTAAAAAAATTTATTATTTAAGGATAATTGATATACAATGTTATATTAGTTTCAGGTGCACAACATAGTGATTCAACACTTCTATATATTATGCAATGCTCACCACTTACTGGTAGTTACTACCATCTGTCATCATTCAACATATTTAATATGATGTGCCTTGGTATGGTTTCCTATCCTACTTGGAATTTTATTCTGCTCGGGATTCATTGAACTTCCTGAATCTGTGAGCTTATAGATCTCATCAAAATTATACAATTTTCCACCATAATTTCTTCAAATATTCTTCCATCCCCCACTTTATTTTGGGATCCTAATGACATGTATTTTAGAGTTCTTGACATAGTCTCATAGTCTATTGATGATCTGTTCATTTTTTTTTTTAAGGTTTATCGATTTATTTTGGAGAAAGAGAGCAGGAGCAGGAGAGGCAGAGGGAGAGAGAGTCTCAAGCGGACTTCTCACTGAGGGTGGAGCCCAAGGTGGGGCTCGATCTCATAACGCTGAGATCAGGACCTGAGCCAAAACCAAGAGTCTGATGTTTAACCAACTGTACCACTCAGGTGCCCCAGATCTGTTCATCTTTTGTTCAGACTTTTGTCTCTTTGCTTCAGTCTTGATGCCTGTGACTTCCATTCACTGATCTTTTCTGCAGTGTTTAATCTGCTGCTAATTTCATACAAGTATTTTTCATCTCAGATATTATATTTTTAATTTCTAGTTCTATTTTTGTCTTTTAAAAATTTTCCATTTCTCGGGGCGCCCGGGTGACTCAGTCGGTTAAGCATCTGACTTCTGCTCAGGTCATGATCCCGGGGTCCTGGGATCGAGCCCATTTCTCTCTTTGTGTCCACGCTCTCCTCGCCTTTCTTGAACGAGGGGCACATGTTTATACCAGCTGCTTTATGGGCCTTGTCTTCATCACCTTTGTGTTTTCTAGTCTATTTGTATGAGTGGTTTTCTTCATGGTTATGGGTCATATTTTCCTGCTTCTTTGTAACTTTTGACTGGATGGCAGACATTGTGAGTTTTATGCTGTTGAGTGCGGGATATTACAACATCCTTTAAATGTAGTTGGACTTCATCCTGGCATACAATGACATTACTTGGAATCGGTTGGATCTTTGCAAAGCTTGCTTTTAAGCTTTACTAGGGCAGGTCCAGAGAACTCTTTGGTCTCGGGATAATTTAACCCCACTATTGAGACAATGCCCTTGAGGCATTTCCATTCCAGTCAACAGGAACACACATCATTCGTAGCCCAGTGTGAGCTCAAGGAATTGTTTGGTCTGCTGCTTTCCAGTTGTTCCCTCCCTATTCTTGAGTAATTTCTAATTTTGCACATTCGTATCAGTTCTCAGCTCAAGACTAGAGAGGGCCTCTCTACAGATCTCCAGAGCTCTTTCGGTGAAGTTCCTCCCACGTCTGTGTTCTGCCTGGTAGCTCCCCCTGACTTGGGTGCTCTGAATTCTGCTTTCTCTCTGCTCAACTCAGTGCACCCACCAAGCTCTGTTTGGGTGCCCCCCCACCCCTGCACTGCAGCCTCCAAATCTGTTGGGACAATCACAAGCTAGCTTCATGTGTTTCCCTTTCCTCAGGGGTCACTGTCATGCGCTGCCAGTTGTCCAATGTCCTGAGAACCATTGTTTCATATATTATGCCTACTTTTTTTAGTTATTGCAATCAGGAAAATAAATCCAACTCTTCCTGCTCCATTGCAGCCAGAAGTAGAATTCCTCTCTTCATTTTCTTTTGATTAAAATGTGTCTTCTTTCCCTCTATCTACCAATTCTCTTAGTGTCTGTCCTGTTTATTTGCTCCTGTATTCCTTTTAATTTGGACTTAATTTATAATTTTTTTCATCTTTTTTCTCAGTTCTTTCCCTTATTTACAAGTATTTCTTTTCTCCAAGAATCTCATTTCAGAGTTTTTCTAATTTTAATGTATTTTTTTCTTCCATATTTGTGATCCTTTGCTTGACTTTTTCTTCTTTTTTTAGCTAATTTGAAATTTTAGGTTATAGTTTTCACCAGTTTGTATCTGTTGTCTTTCTGGCATACTCTCATCATCTGCAGAGACATTATTCTGCTCCTAATTCTTCTTGATTTTATTAGTAATTTTGTATGGATTTGGTCATGATCCTTTTCTGTTGCCCATGTTTAAGTGAAACGAGTTTTATTGTGGTTTTAGGAGTAAGAGAAAGGCCAGGATAGCTTTAAGAGCTGCGTGGCTCTATAGTTCCCCCTTCTGTTGTTTTCAGAAACCACCCTACGTTAGAGATCTTTAATGCTCCCTCCCTCATTTTTACTGGGATTCTGCTTTTTCCTTTGCTGCTATTAATCCTATCCTCCATATCATGGAGGATATCACTGTAAGGCTTGTTCTGAAAGGGAACTTTGATTTTTTTTCATTTGGGAGTTCATTTACTTAGCTTCTTGGTCTGTTTTTTTATGGGGGCTAGTAGGGGCAGATGGTCAAGGGAGAGTCAAACCTATGGTCCTACCTCCATGATCTTCCAAATCTCCCAGTATCCAGTCATTTCTAAAGCCTTGTAGTTCTGACTGTCATGTCTCTATTTCATCACCCATTTACTTCAGCAAATGTTTATTAGATACCCACTATGCACAATGCTGTGCTAAAAATCACAAATATGAATAAACAAACTCTAGCCTTCAGGAAGTTTCCAAGTTAGTCGGGAAGGCAAATATATGTACAATTATGTACAGCCAGGCTGCAGTCACTGCTGTGAAGATGCTAGGGAATAGGAGCAGTGTCTACAATAGCCAAGATAGGGAAAGAGCCCGGATGTCCATCGACAGATGAATGGATAAAGAAGATGTGGTATACACACACACACACACACACATACACACACATAATGGAATACTACTCAACCATCAAAAAGGATGAAATCTTGCCATTTGTAATGATGTGGTTAGGACTAGAGGGTATTATGCTAAGCGAAATAAGTCAGAGAAAGACAAATACCATATGATCTCACTCATATGTGGAATTTAGGAAACCAAACAGATAACCGTAGGGGAAGGGAATGAAAAATAAAATAAGATGAAAACAGAGAAGGAGGCAAACCATAAGAGATGTTTAACTCTAGGAAACAAACTGAGGGTTGCTGGAGGGAGGTAGGTGGGGGATGGGGTAATAACTGGGTGATGGACATTAAGGAGGGCACTTGTTGTGATGAGCACTGGATGTTATATGCAACTGATGAATCACTAAATTCTACCTCTGAAACTAAAAAAAAAAAAAAAAAAAAAAATAGGTGCTATGGAAACACAGAGATGACATCAACAAATTCTTATTGGTTTGAAACCAGGGCAATTTTCATAAAGAAGCAACATTTACATCCCCCCAAACTCGAAAGTCTAACGTGATCCACCTAATAATAGGAATCAGGGTTCTTGTAGGAGGGTGGGCTGATTTAAACAGTAGCTTTTGAAATAGCCAAGCTATGTTATTAAAGAACCCGAGGCGAGATAATTAGTGCTGTCTCCTCTACAGAGCTGCAAGCTTCTCCTTGCCCGTCAGCCTGGCCTCCTCTTCCTTTTATCTGTTTTCCTCTTCCCTGGCAATGTTGACAGTTCTCTGGGAGGAAGACAGGATGGTTGCTGCTTGGTGGAGATCTTTTCTCATTCTCTTCATGGGAGACTCAGCAGATTACAGCTTTGCCTTCTTCTGCTGGAAGAACATCCCCGGACTGAGCAGTCCTGCTCTCCTGACCTGTGACGTGCACCCCCAGCCCTGCACCACCCCATTACCTGGGGAGACGCGCTGGCTGGCAAAGGAGCCAGGCTGGCATTTCACACAATCAAGTCCCTTTGTTTGGATCTGCTCATAAAGCCAATGGGTGGATGTGTGTACTGGCACAGAAGGAGGGCAGGCTGCCATCTACCCAGCTTTCACCCAGAGCAGTCTTTGTGGGCCGATCTTAATTATATAGTACCAATGTGTGTGTCTCCCTTCTATTCCTAAGAATGGTGTTTTTTTTTTTTTAAGTGTTGAGTCCTGTATTCAATTATGCAAGGTTTCAACTAGAAATTTCTTTAAAAATGTAGAAAGTGTGGTTATTTTTTGCGGTATTTTCCTGGTCTGTGATGCTATGGCTTCCTATAGAACCAGAAGCTCAGAAGTAACCTGCGAGGCCAGGCAGGAGGTGGGAGAAAGGAGGAAGTGCGCCAAAGAAGGCCTTCTCTCTGTGAGCCCCAGTAATGACCTTCCAGAAAGGGGAGCCTGCTAAGGATAAACACACCCTGAAGCTGTTGACTAAAAGAGGAAGAGGAAGAAAATTCCAAGTCCAGGAGGGAGGGGACTAGCAGCCTTCCCAGCTGCTCTTCACCCTGGCCCTTCTGAGGACCCCATTGTCCCTATGCCAGCTTCCCTGCCCAGGCCTTCAGGCAAGTCACTGCCAGATCACCACTGCTCCTGCAATCTACGGGTTCACTGACACCCCCCAATTCTTTGCCAGGTGGGGAGTCCCTTTGCATGATAGTTCCATAAGATGAGCTTAGAAACTTCATTGAAGAAATCAGAAACTAGAAACTCTAAAGCTTGGAAGCAAAGGACTTCCAAGCTACAAGATCCTTTTTTCTATAGAGAGAGAGAGATCACAGGGAGAGGCAGAGAGAGAGAGGGAGAGAATCTCCAACAGACTCCATGCTGAGTGCAGAGCCTGATGTGGGGCTCCATCCCAGGACCCTGAGAACATGAACTGAGCCAAAATTAAGAGTCAGATGCTTAACTGACTGAGCCACCCAGGCGCCTCCGAGCCACAAGATTCTTGTCCTAACTCAACTGTCTTGAAGCTTGGCTCAGCCAGCACAACCCACGGGCTCCCCTCCCATGTCTTCCTTCAACTCTGCCTGAGTTAGGCACCGAGCAGAGAGACTCAGTCATTTGGGCCAGAGTGGACCTGGGACAGAGCTGTCCCCCTAGGTACTGGCTTCCTTCTTTCTCTCTCACTTCTGGGTATGGCCTGAGGTGGGAGCTCTGGCCTTGGGGCCGCCCAGAGTTTCCCCTTTGTTCCCTGAGCCACTGGTGATGAAGACACTTCATCAGTCAGCATTCCTCTTTGGAGCTTTAAACCTTCTTGAACAAATCCTTCAGCTCTGTGACCTTGGCCTGGTATTCTTCCGCCCACCTTCACTCCATTTCTCCTGGTGCCATCCGGCCTTCCACTCACACAGCCTATTGATTGTTCATGATAATTACATCCTTCAGGAAGATCCCTCAGTTCATCCCCAATGGCATGGGCTGGAGTTTGGAACTGATTATGCTATAGTTATGGGGAATTAGATGGAGGACCTTGGTTCCTGGGAACACATCTACCCCGCAGGGGCATGGATAACCAGATTCTTTTCATGTCCTGGTTTTAACTCATTTTTAAACCATTCACTAAGTCCCTAGTTCCTTCTGAGTGGTTTCCCTAGCTTTTAGCTCCTAGGTCCAACAATAAATGAAAAAGCTCTTATGCTAAAGGTTCTGCCTACTAGAGCACCAAGCGACTCTAGTGATAATCAGGCATCATTCTGATTACAAACTGTGGGACTTGGCAAGGAGCAGAATGCCCTTCTAGGCAAGCCTCCTGCCCGTCTGTCCTTAGGAGGCATGGCTGGTGCTCAGGCCGGAGAGCAGGAGGATGGTGACACCACGCACACACACGCGCGTGCACACACACATGCACACGGGGTAGCTGAGCGAGGAGAAGTCATGGACACATGAGACTCATTCTGGGAGCTCCCAAAGTGTGAGGTTGAGCTCTCTTGCTCAGGCCTATGGTGCTGGCAGGACGGCTAAGTATCGCAGTCTTCATACTGCCAGAAAGCTCCATTGCCACCGTCAAGATCAGAAGTGGCATTATAAATAGTACAAGAAAGCCCATTTGGGCACAGCTGTGAAGGCCAACCCTTTTGGAGGTGCTTCCCATGCAAAGGGAATTGTGCTGGAAAAAGTAGGGGTTGAAGCCAAACAGCCAAATTCTGCCATCAGGAAATATGTCAGGGTCCAGCTGATCAATAGTGCAAAAAAAAAAACCCCAAAAAACAAACAAACAAAAAACCCACAGCCTTTGTACCCAGTGATTGTTCAAATTTTATTGAGCAAAATGAACCAGTTCTGGTTGCTGGATTTAGTTGGAAAAGTCATGCTGTCAGTGACATTCCTGGAGACATTAAGGATGTCAAAATAGCCAGTGTCTCTCTTTCGGCCTCATAAAAGGCAAGAAGGAAAGACCGAGATCATAAGTTTGATGGTGCACACATGACAGTAATAAATTTTCATACGCCAAAAGAAAAAACAAAAAACGAAAAACAAACCAAGTGTGAGGTTGAACCATGTGGAATTGCTGGGCCTTGGGGAGAAGCCTGTAGATTCCTGTTAGGTCCCACTTTTAGCCTCAAGCAGAGAATGGGGGGAAATGGGGATTCCTAGCTCTTCTCACTTGCCAGGTTCTCCTGATGAGTCCTCCCGTACGACAGAGCTTCTGCATCCAGACTGGCACCTCCAACGTGAAACTGCCTACTCTTCGCCTCCTCACCTCTTGGGGGAACTCATTAAAATGCAGATTCTGACTCATTCGGTTCTGTGGGGCTGGCGATTCTACATTTCCAACCAGCACGCTGGGGATGCTGCTGCCACCAGACCATCCTGGGAGGAGCAGTCTCTAGAATGTCGTCCGTAGAGTTGTATCGCATCCTAGCTCTGAAGATGGCAGAATGAATCTTTCCTGTGCAACATTAGCATACCAAAAACAAAATAAAGCCAAGCTGCCGCCGATTGTGCATGTAACATCTGTGTCACATTTCCCCACCCCCACCCCACCGGTCTGGAGAGTTCCATAACCTACTTTTTTTTTGCTGCAAACCCACTAAGTCTATAAAAAGGGAATTTTTCTTTCCTTTCTTCACTGATCTTTCATTCAACAGATATTTCCTGAGCACCTACTATGTCAGAGGCATTGCAACCCATGCTTCATACTGTGGCAAGAGTAATTGTTGGAAATGAAACCTGACCCTGTGATTTCTCTTCTTACAATTCTGTTTCTGCAAATATAAAGTGCAAGTGCCCTAATATGGCCCTTCTGATACCTGCTGAAAGTCGACTTATCCTCTCACCGACCACTCACCCTACCTCAGGCCCTGCCCAGTATTAGAATCCTGTCCCCACAATCTCCTGCTGAGTGGCTCTGAGCTTTGGCACCTGCTCCCTCCCTTCCTATGGACAATCTATAGAATCTAATCTAATATAGACATTCATGGCTCACTTACCCGCTTCCAGATGTGACTCCCCATCACTCCTTTCAGGAATTCTTTTCTGAACACCCAGGTGGATTTCCCGCACCCCCCCAGTTCTGAACAATTTTACATTGAAATTCCGGTTCTCTCTCTGATAAACTTTAAGTTTCTTAAGTGTAGAGAAATGTCTCAACTCTTGCTGGCAGGTTTTCCCATTTGAGATGCCCATGGACTTTGACCTGCTTCCAAGTCATTAGTTTTGGCCTCACAGCAGCTGGTGAAGGGCTGGGTGACAGACTGCTGAGGAATGAAAAATGTTCCAGGGTGAACATGCGTCATCCGTGCTATGTGACATTTTACAGGCCAGCTTGGGACAGAATCAATAAAAACCCGGTCAATGCAGGGTGAGGAGAATACAAAGTAGGCAAGCTAAGGACAGGAGGGTAGGGTGCTGATGTCTAATGCCAAGCACTTAGAGACAGAGTGGGTCAGGAATTTTAGATCTGCTCCTGCCCTGGAAATCTCTCACCCTTGGATATAATACGATGAAAAAGGAATCCAAATGCTTTGCACCTTCTAACTCTTTGCCTAATGTTTGGCATGGCTAATCTTTCCTAATTTGACAGTTTTGTAAACCATTTCACTTTATGTCTTTGGATTGCTAAAAATCCATTCTTCCTTTTTATGGGAAAAGGGTTTTGGAAAATATTTAGTTTTCTTGCTCCTCTCTTGAGATCGCAACCCCCATTCAAAAACCATGCACACTAACACACCCCAACAACAGCACAAAACAAAGACTTCTTTTTCCTTTATTAGAAACATTATGCATTTTTATTGTAGAAAGACATATACATATAAGTGAAAAGATCATTTCACTTGGTCTTACCATTTGTAGGTAACCAGTTTACACCTAGTGCATATCTTTCCAGATTTATTTCCATGTACACAAATGTGTATAAATATTCTTATGAAAATATGATCATACTATGACTACTATTCATAATGGTATCTTGGTGTCAATTTAGATCCATATCTTAATTGGTGTCCATACAGGTCTGTACTGTTAAGACTGCATAGCCTCGCCCTGTGTGGATCTACCAAAATTTATTTAATTCCTTGTCACTGGAAATTGCTGTTTCACTAATATTTAGGCATTGTAAGCAATGCCTAAAACAACATTTTTGAACTTGTGTCTCTGGCATCATTATTTCCTTAGGATAAAGTCCAAGACATGGAATTCTTGAAAGTGGAAGAGATTAGCAGCATTTTAAAGGTTTTACAACGATGTCTTTAAGGTGTATCTGTTACGTCTTGCTTCCTACGAATTGCTCTGTGTAGCCAATGCCCAGTCTATAGCTTTGACCGCCGGGGAGGCCAGTTGGGTGGCCTGGTCAACACGCATGCCCAGTGTGTCTGCCTTGAGGTAGCTGAGCTGCTGAGACATGGCCTGGAATTCAAATACTCTCTTGGCACGACAGGGGCAGTCTGGAATATCCTTTTCTTGAGGGCTATTTTCACCAGGAATCCAGATGAGGACAATCCCTCTGCCAATTTCTGAGAATTTGTCCGGATTCAAAAGCTATTTTGGGTTTAAACTTCTGCAAAATGTTATCTTCCCCGGATTCCTGTTTCGCTATGGAATCCAATTCTTTTTCAGACACTTCTCCCACGCGTCCTGTAATCTCTGTGACATCATCCTTTTCTACAACTTCAGGTGTAATCCCATCTTCTGTTTCCATTCCGGTTTCAAATCCTGGGAAAAGGAAGTGGCAGTCTAGAACTCTACTGTCCAGATGATCTGTGCACAAGCTTGCTTGTGTCCCAGTCTCCGGTCTGGACTTGGATGCTGCCTACTGCAGTAATGTGCCTTGTGACATCTGGGGCAGGTTTGGGGGCCCAGATAGCCACAGGCCCTGCAGAGAGGAGCACCAGACCCCAGCTGGAGGCACCAGGATTTTCCTGTCTGTGGGGGAGAATTCTCAGAAGGGAGCTCAGATGAGTAAAACTTTTTCTTGGGTTGCCAATTCCTACAAACTCACAGCTGGCATAGCCCCGTGGCTCTGGGTAGCAGAAGAGAAAGAGGCCCCAGTGGGAGGTATCACGGGGACGCTGGGCAGGGACACGTGCACCTGCAGCACAAAGGGATGAAACAGCGGTGCCCAGCTTACAGGCCAGGGGCTGCCCCCCCAGCTCCGCCAGCCCCCCGGACCATCCGCCCGCCTCATGCAGAACTGCTCCCAAACGAGCTGCCTCCTCTCCAAGCCCTGCTCCACCGACTGCTTAAATCCTTCAATATATTCGTAACAGCTGTTTTTAAATCCTTGTCTCATACTGGCATTTAAAAAAATTTGTCATTCCTGGCTCTTTTTCTATTGCTTTGATTTTCCCCGATTTTGGGTCACATTTTCCTACCTCTTCTTGTCTAGCATCTTCTAATTGAATTTAGGGCACTGCAAATGTTTCACTTTTAAAAAGCATGTGGATTTTGTTGTCTTTTTGTAAAGAGTGTTGGGCTTTGCTTTTTTGCAGGTAGTTCACTTGTAGATCAGCGTGGTCTTTCCCAGGCTTGTTTCCAAGCTCTGTTGGGTGGGTCTGGAGTAACCTTTCCTTCAGTGCTACTTAAGTTCTAGTCCTAAGGTGGGACCTTTCTGGGATTTCTACTGAATATCCTGGGTAGCTCACTGAAATATCTCCATGTGGCTAGGCAGAACTCGAATGTCTCCAGTCCCATGTGAGCGATAATTACCAAATAGTTGCTCTTTCCCTGGTGGTTGTTCTTTGCTTGGCCTTGTGGAATCTCACCTGTTCATCCCAAAGCCACCCTTCAGCCAGAACCTTCAAAGGTGCCATGCCGGTTTATGGGGCAATTTCTTTGCGTGGCTTTGCAGCTTCGACCTCCCTCAGGGTTCCGAACATCCGTCTCTGTTTTCTCAGCTCAGCAAGACTACTGGGCTCCGCTTGGATTCCTTCTCTCTGTACCATGGTTTAGAAGGTTCTTCCGGCAGAAAGCACAAGTGATTGTAGGGTTCACCTCATTTGTTTCTCTTTTTTCCAGAAGGTACAGTCCTCCTGGGTCTGTGTTCCGAGGACTGAAAACGGTTGTTTCATAGATTTTGTCCAGTGCTCTCATTGTTTATGGCACAAGGGTTGGTCTGGAATCAATTTACTTCCCATACACTCCTTTTAATGAGACTTTTTTGGGGGAAAGGGGGCGGGTTATTATGTGGTTTAAAAAAAAGAGTACTCTGGTTCTGAGGGAGGTTTTCTTTGCTCTTAAAAAATAGTTGGGCAAAAATATGTAGTGCCTTTTCTGCCTCTGAAAGCATGTGATGCTACAGAGGGCTGTCACAGCCCACGTGAGGGAAGCTGATATAAGGGAAAGGCCAACAGTGCATTGAGAATAACAGTCTAGAAAACACCTGGGTCTGGGGTAAAGTCAGTGACATGGAGTAACCCATCCTGGACCTGTCCTAGCTCTAAACTAGCTGTTCTCAAACCTGTCAGCCTCAGGGCCCCATTACACTCTTAATAATCATTGAAGATCCCAACAAGATTGTGTATGTGGCTCATCGCCGTCAATATTTACCATATTATTAATTGAAATTGAGAACATTTAAGAAGGTGTAATTATTATTTTTTTTTAACTTTTATTTTTTTTATTTATTTTTTTTATTTTTTAAAGATTTTATTTATTTATTTGAGAGAGAGAGTGAGAGAGCACAAGAGGGGGGAGCGGGAGAGGGAGAAGCAGACTCCCCGCTGAGCAGGGAGCCCGATGCGGGACTCGATCCCGGGACTCCAGGATCATGACCTGAGCCGAAGGCAGTCGCTTAACCAACTGAGCCACCCAGGCGCCCTAAAAAGGTGTAATTATTATGAATTTAAATAGATCGTTAATCTATGATAGAATCAAAAACCCATTACATACTACCTTAACTAACATTTTTTATGAAAAACTAATGTTTTATAAAACAAAAAAAATAACTTAAGGATATGAGTGGCATTGTTTTACATTTTGGCAAATCCCTTTAATGTCTGGCTTTTCATAAGTGATTTTCACACTGGCTTTTCAACTGGATTTTCATAACTGCTTCTGCATTCAATCTGTTCTCATCCGTTGTTTCTGTTGAAAATCAAACAAACAAATCTGGCCTCACTCAGATATGTAGTGGAGAAAGGGAGGAGTATTTTTTTTTTTTTAAGATTATTTATTTATTTATTTGACAGAGAGAGCATGAGAGGAGGGAGGGTCAGAGGGAGAAGCAGACTCCCCATTGAGCAGGGAGCCCGACACGGGACACGATCCTGGGACTCCAGGATCATGACCTGAGCCGAAGGCAGTGAGGGAGCCACCCAGGCGCCTGGGGGAGTATTTTTTATTCATGTTCAGATAATCGTGGGTACTCTTTTTTGGTAAACACCAAAAACATAACGAGTTGTAATTCCTTAAAGGTTAGTTATAATGTGGACTCTGAAACGATCTCCAAAAATACTTACACTTTATTACAGGGCTCAGTACATTTTTTTCTGTAAAGGGTCAGATAGTAAATATTTTCCCCTCTGCAGGCCTTGAGGTTTCTGTTACAACTGCTGAAGTCAGCCCATGCAGCTCAACAACAGCCACAATGATACATAAACACATAAGTGTGGTTGTATTTCAATAAAACTTTTACAGAACCTTCTTTGAAATAAGCTTTTTGTAAATAACTGCTGACTTCTGCTTTAGGACAATTAAAACCTGTTGGTCTATCCTGCACTTGGAATGGATGGTTTTGACCATGCAGAGGCCCTGAAAGGGTTTCAGGGACTTGCAGGGGTCACTAGACCACACTTTGAGAACTGCTGCTGTAATATTTTTGTTATATGGGATAACACATTTCTTCTTGCGAAAGGCATTTTCAGTTGGAGCTTCTGTTCCTTGCAGACAAAAGCATCCTAGCTGATAAAGTCCTAGGTAGTTTCTCAAGCCAGGAATCTGCATACCAGTTTCTATTTTGGATTCTGGGAAATGGCAAATTAAACCCAACGGCGTTCCCTCCCACCGGTTTGACGTACCAGCAGTAGAGTAGAAATTGCAAGTTGCATGTCGGGGCTGAGAGGTCCTGAGGCTGGGAGCCTTATGGGGCCCCAGAACGTTGCAAGAGAGCTTCGGAAGGTTTCGTGTTTTCACTGGGAAGAACAGAGGTAGCCAAAGAGTCCTCATTATCTAGACAAGGGGTATGTGAGTCACGGTTCTCTGGAGAAACAGAACCAATAGGATATATTTAAAGACATTTATTATTTTTTTTAAAAAAATGGTTCACAGGGCGCCTGGGTGCTCAGTTGGTTAAGCGGCTGCCTTTGGCTCAGGTCATGATCCCAGGGTCCTGGGATCGGGCCCCACATCAGGCTCCCTGCTCAGCGGGGAGTCTGCTTCTCCTTCTGCCCCTCCACCTGCTCATGCTCTCTCTCTCTCAATAAAGAAATAAAATCTTTTTAAAAAATTGGCTCATAAGATTGTGGAGACTGAGAAGTCTTGAGATCTGGCATCTGCAAGCTAGAGATTCAGGAGAGCCGGTGATGTATTTCCAGTCTGAGTCCAAAGGCCTGGGAATCCAGAGAGCTGATGGTGTGAGTCCGTGTCTGAGAGCAGAAGGTCGACATCAGGCCCCAACAGTCTGCTAGAGAGCAAATCCTTCCATCCTCCGTCTTTTTAGTCTATTCAGGCCTCCAATGGATGGGATAATGCCTGCCCACACTGGGAACAGCAATCTGTTCCACTCAGTCTACCGAATCAAGTGCTAATCTCATCCAGAACCACCACCCTCACAGAAATAACGTTTAGCCAAATATCTGGGCACCCCATGGTCCAGTCAAGATGACACATAAAATTAACCCTCACAATGGGACAAGGCAGGATATGTCAGCGAGAACTTTATAACGTGAGCCTCCAGGGGCGGGTGTCTGAGAATGCATGAGTCTGGAAGGTGGGCAGAGAAGAGCCCGTGCAGGACGCCCCTCTCTGGCGCGCCCCTGGCCTGCATCACCGCCCCCTCCCATTGCTCCGAATCCACCTCAGTGGGGAGGATAAAAGCCCGGGGGTGACGGAGGGTCTCACAACCCGACAAATACTAACCTTCACTGACTAAGTTGAAGTTGTTTCTGCCAAACGGAACAGTGGCTCTTGAGTTAGAAATGAAGATCAATTTTAGGAAAACTTAAAAATTTTTTATGCCTGTGTTTATGTCCTAAAAGTTCATATTTTCTTCCTTCCTTTTTTAAAAGAATATTTTATTTATTTATTTGTCAGAGAGAAAGAGACAGAGAGAGAGAGCACAAGCAGGGGGAGCGGCAGGCAGAGGGAGAAGCAGGCTTCCCGCCAAGCAGGGAGCCCGATGCAGGACTCGATCCCAGGACCCTGGGATCATGATCTGAGCAGAAGGCAGACAACCAACTGAGTCACCCAGGCATCCCTAAAATTTCATATTTTCTAACAATGGACATAATGAGATTCAAAAATTTGGCCAACCTGATGAAAAATACCTCATTCGCATTTTATTTATTTATTTTTAAAGATTTTATTTATTTGAGAGAGCAAGAGCGCATGAACACGAGTGGGGGAGGGGCAGAGGGAGAAGCAGACGCCCCATTGAGCAAGGAGCCCGAATCAGGTCTCAATCCCAGAAGCCTGAGATCATGACCTGAGCTGAAGGCAGCCGCTTAACCGACTGAGCCACCCAGGTGCCCCGATTTTTATTTCTATTTCTTAATTATCGGTGAAGATGAGCATCACTCAGATGTTGTTGGGGGCATCATATTTGAATCCACCACAGTGCCTTAGGCACAGTACAGTTCACATTTGCGGGCTCAGATCTGCAGATGAACCTACGTGCCCCGAACTGGTGACCATGACTTTTACCTTTACATTCACGGAACTTATAGTTTGTCAAGCATTAAATAGACCACTCACGAGACATATTCCTCCATTTGAGGTTGACCTTCCGCCCTCCTCGTATGTTGATGCTGTTTATCATGGAAGTTACATTTTGTTTTCCTATGTGCACTGCCTTGCCCCTGCCTTCCAATCAACTCTGTTGAATGGCTTCTGGAAACAAGGCCAGGGCACTAAGTCTCCGTGTGAGTCAGGATTTTGTTACTTCCTAAATCTCTCTTCTCCTTCCCAATAGTCTAATAAAAATAAACACGTACTTTGGATCTACATTCCTCATGACAGAGGCAAATAATTTTCCATGTTGTGCAATTTTCTTATATATTAACGGGTTTGCCTTTGCTTGCCTGCAGGAGTCATGCCCATTTATAAATTACTCTGATTAAAAACAAAATGGTACACAGGCTAAAGAAGGCTACTTGAAATCCCACTGCTCTAACAGAAGCAGTTAGTTTCATTTTTTAAATATTAGCTTTAATCATTGCTTAACTCCACAGATATTTTAAATGTGTATCATGCTGCGTCATTAACTAAGCATTTCTCCTATAACGGTCTGTTATATTTAGTCTACGAAAGTGATAAAACACAAAAAAAATTGTATTGTGGATTTGCACAATCCTTGGCTATTGTGAAATTCAAATATTGTCACATCTCTTTATTCTACTTTATTTATTTATTCATTTATTTATTTACCCATTTACTCAACAAATATTTATGGAGCTGGGCAATGGGAGTACAAATATAAATAGGAGAGACACTGTTCCTGCCCTTAAGGATATGAAGTCTAGGAGGGGAGATAGATATCATTACACGATTTTCATGCATTTACCCATTGAGCCATGTATTCATGTTCTATCTGCACAAGCATCCAAATAGAAATCCCCCCCTTTTTTAATTATCTTCCTAATTATGTACAAGTGTGGCAGCTCTGTGTGTTTTGGTTGATCGAGTTATTTCCTCAGGGCTATAAAAGCAGAACCACGACAGGGATGTGGAAGACTTGCTGTCCTCTTTTGTGGTTTAATCTCCAGACAGCACTCCCTTCTACTTCCTGCCACAGGATGGGTAGTCAGATAAAATGTTCTTCTGAATGAGAAAAACAATTAAGCATTGAAAATGTGAGAACAAGAAAACACAAGATAAAAATAGAACTCACCAGCCTGCTTTATGAAACACATTTTTAACTGGTGGGTTTAACGGTAGCATTTTTTTCCTTAGTCTATCTTTTCTGGACTATACCATGTTTATAAAGAGGAAGCCAGGAAAACATTAACTAATTGTACCACTTAGTATTAAAAAAAATCTGTTTTACGTTTCAGGCCTAGAATTAATCATTAACCCTTTTTAAAAAAAACTTTTAAAAACATATTTAAACAGTAACACTTAAAACCTACAAAATGGGGGCGCTTGGGTGGCTCAGTCGGTTAAGCATCTGCCTTCGGCTCAGGTCATAGTCCCGGGGTCCTGGGATCGAGTCCCGCATTGGGCTCCTTGCTCAGGGGGGAATCTGCTTCTCCCTCTGCCTGCTGCTCCCCCCCTGCTTGTGCTCTCTCTCTCTGTGTCAAATAAATAAAATATTAAAAAAAAAAAACCCTACAAGATGAAAGAATAGCTCAGTCAATTCTTGAATACCCTTCTAATTCCAACAGTTATACATGTTTTGCCCATTCTGTGGCGTTTGCTTGTATATGTGTGCGTGCGTGTGTGTATACACCTTTTTTTTGCTAAATTATTTGCAAGTAGATTATAGACATCATAACAATTCACTCTTAAAAGTTTCGGTATACACCTCCTAAGGACAAAGACATTGTCTTATGTAACCATAATGCCATTACCACTCCCAAGAAACTTATCATTAATTTAAGAGGGCCGCCTCATATCCAGCTGCCTGCTACAGTGTCCTGGGATTGTGAGCGGGCTCAGCCCATCTGCCTGCTCAAACTAGCTTCCAGTCCCTCCTGCCTGGCCCCTGAGCCTTGTCCCTGCCCTGTCCACTGCCTGTCCAAAACTAGAAGTCTGACTTGGGGCACTGTCACTGCCCAGAGACTATGCCAACCACCTTCAGCCATCAACTTGGACCCCTGGATGCTGATGCCTTCCCACACCCCTAAAACTGAGCCCACCATTTCCCATCCCTCGGGCTCGCCCTGCAGCTAGGCTGATGCCTCCTGACCTTGACCCGTGACCATGCTGTAGCTGTCCATTGATATATCAGATGGCAAGTGAAGGTGTTAACCATATGTAATAAAACTGGCCAGAGATATTTCCAACGTGTTCCGTGAGCATAGTGCTACTGAAACAAAATGGCTTTGAGCAGCAACACCCGTGAGCTTAACTTTCATTAATATTTACATCAGAAGAGGGCTGCTCATAAAAGCAAAGTGCATTTCAGCTTCTTAGTAAAGGGAATGCTTTGGACTGATGAGGATCAAATTGTTGGCGGCGCTGAAGAAGCAAGCTACTTCAACTCTCATTCCCCTTGCTTATTTAATCTCTCGGCCTAAGCCCATCTCCTGCAGCAGGGCATGGAGAGCAAATTCTTCCAGTTCCAGTGGCCATCTGCAATGACCATCACAGGACAGAAGATAAGAAGCAAAGACTCCGGGGGCGCCTGGGTGGCTCAGTTGGTTAAGCGACTGCCTTCAGTTCAGGTCATGATCCTGGAGTCCCGGGATCGAGTCCCGCATCAGGCTCCCTGCTCAGCGGGGAGTCTGCTTCTCCCTCTGACTCTCCCCCTCTCATGCTCTCTCTCTATCACTCTCTCTCTCAATAAATAAATAAAAATCTAAAAAAAAAAAAAAAAAAAGAAGCAGCAAAGACTCCGTGTCAGGATGAATGGGTCGGGTGACACAGAAATTTGCCAGCCCTGGCCCTTGTCCTGGTCACTGGATCCTCTGCGAGGATTCTGCAGAGCCCTTTGCCCATGGTGGAACAGGTGTTGGCGTTTCTAAGAGCACAGGCTCATTGGAATAAGGGGTACTCACTACTCTTGCCCACTAGGAAAGGGAACTTGCTGCAAGGACAAAAAGCCTAAGAGAAAAGAAAAAAGCCGGGGAGTGGATAAAAGCAGAAATAGGCTCCATGCTCTGAACAGGCAAGATTCTCAATGCATCTGGTCCTTCAGTGAGTAGAAATTCTCATCGGAAACATAATCCCACAGGCAAGCGCTTGGGCTTTCTGTTTTCGCCACATTAACACCCCGACAAAGGCTGCGGCACTGTTGATGCAGGAAATGAGGGGAAGACTAGATGGATTCCGCCCCCCTTCCTCCCTTTCATGCAGACAGTCCTGGAGGCTGTGTGCTGGTTACCTAGGAAACTATGTATGTGAAACTCCAGAAAATGTGCTGTCGGGCGTTAGAGGATGCAACTGCTGAGGTTTTTGCTGGCATTGCATGATGCCAGGCCATTTTCTTAACCCCTCCGAACCAGTTTCCTCATGCACAAGGAGGAGATAATCTCTACCTTGTGTGTGCGTGCATGTGTGTGTAAAGTGCCTTGGTTGACTGTAGAATACAGAAGGAGCTCAGTGTGGATCTCCCTTCTTTTCCCTTCATCTCACAAACATTGCGTGGAACAGGCGCCACTGGATAAATGGGATAGAGATTCAATATAGAAGCAGTTTTGGTAACAAATGAGACATTCATTCAATTTTTGTAACTGGACTGATATTAACACCTAATAAGAAAGTTTATTATGATAAATCTCGTGCAAATTGAAACATCATTTAAAATGCAAACACTTCTAGTTTATCCCCTCCATACATGTGAAATGTTTAAAATGTCTTAGATGCCCTTTGAATCGGCACAGCCGCGTACTAGGGGTTTGAGGAGCCCGTCAATAGCACTCCCTTGTGCTCTGCTTGAATTCAGCCCGAGTGAGGGCTGGGTGTGGGAGTCGGCCATATAGAGGCAACATGGCCACAGTATTACTGATACAAACCCTATTACTGATTGTGTGACAACAATGGGGCTTTTGAGGCTGCTCCTCAGAAAGACTTCACAGGGCGCCTGGGTGGCTCAGTCGTTAAGCGTCTGCCTTCAGCTCAGGTCATGATCCCAGGGTCCTGGGATCGAGCCCCGCATCGGGCTCCCTGCTCCGCGGGGAGTCTGCTTCTCCCTCTGACCCTCCTCCCTCTCATGCTCTCTGTCTCTCATTCTCTCTCTCTCAAATAATAAATAAAATCTTTATTAAAAAAATAATAAATAAATAAAGTTTCATTGGGCGCCTGGGTGGCTCAGATGGTTAAGCGTCTGCCTTCAGCTCAGGTCATGATCCCAGGGTCCTGGGATCGAGTCCCGCATCGGGCTCTCTGCTCCTTGGGAGCCTGCTTCTCCCTCTGCCTCTCTCTCTCTCTGTCTCTCATGAATAAATAAATAAAATCTTAAAAAAAAAAAAAGAAAGAAAGAAAGACTTCACACTCCCTTCCCAGGCAGCGCCCCACAACTGTGGCCAGGGCTGGGCCTCCTCACCAAGCCTGGGCCTGGCACAGGCAGCCCACGCCACGCTCCCCTAGTAGGCAGACCGCCATCCAAGACCACGTGTGCATTTGGACTTCCAAGGACTTAAAACTAGAAGTTTCCAAGGGAATTGAGGAAGTGCATTCCCCCTTCAGGACTCTGAGGCTCCTGGAAGTTGGGCCACTGACGGAGCCTCAGCTGAGCTCTGCTCTTAGAGTTGCCTTCAGCTAGCAAGCTGCCTCACCCACAGGCATGGTCCCTTCCTCGGGGACCTGTTGCATGCCAGGGCTGGTGTGAAGGGGAGGGTGTGAAGATTTAGCCCCCTTGCTTCAATTTGGGACGTCCCTGAAGAGTCATCTGAGCTCCAGATCATCCCCTGGGACTGTACACCTCAGCTTCTCATTTCCCCCAGTTCGGCTCCCTTCCTTCTCCAACACGCTTCTTGTGTAAATCTCTCCGAGTCCGATGGGAGACAAGGAATTTTCAAGTAACTGGATCATGCATTCAGATCATAAGGAGGTGATAGACTCCACCATACAGAATTACATCTGGAAACTCACATTCTTCTGTCATTTTCTTCATATATTTATATGATCATATTTCTCTCGTTTTTTTTTTTTTTTCTTCAGCTGCTTTTCTGTGGAGCTGTTATTCATCTGATGTTGGACCTCTGGTTAGTCCTCTAATTTTTTAATCAAATTCTCTCCTATTTTCCATCCCCCCACCCTTCTTTCCTATACGTTTTAGATTTGCTTGACTTTATCTTCCAGTGTCTCAACTGAGTTTTCAATTGTGCTCTTACATTTTTTAATTTCTAAGAATCCTTCTCAATTCTTTAATTTTATTTTTTATGTATTCTGTTCCTATTTCATGGATACACTATCATCTCTCCTCTGAGGAGATTCATAAGATTTTTAAAGGATGTTTCCTTTTCCCTTCATAATTTTTTCCATGTTTCCTTCTTTATTCTTAATCTTTGTTTACTTGTTTGAGCCTTTGTCTTCCAGGTATCTGATCATCTTCAGTTGTGTGCTCATTTTTAAGAGAGAGACACTAAGAAGCTCTTTGGGATCTCCAGGCCCATGCATAGAGCTTTTTGAGCATAGAATTCACTGGGTGAATTCTGAGCAATCTGGTTATTTGTTTAGGGAACTATCAATGGAGTATACAGACTGAACGAGAGCTGAATATTTGCTCTGTGATGGTGAAACTTTGTGTGTCAACTTAGTTAACCTATGGAACCCAGTTGTTCAAAGACTAATCTAGATGTTGCTGTGAAGGTATTTCGTAGACATGATTCACCTTTGCAATCAGATTACTTACCGTTTTATTAGCAGATTATCTTTCATAATAAGGATGAGCCTCATCCAAATGGTTGAAGGCTTAAGAGCAAAAACTGAGGTTTCCCAGAGATGAATCCACCTAAGACTGTGACATAGAAACCCTGCTTGAGTTTCCAGCATGTGGGCCTGCCCTACAGATTTCAGGCTTTATTGGTTCTGTTTCTAGAGAAACAGACTGATACACAAAGAGGTGGAGTCTGTTTCTCTACCTCTTGAATCTGGGTTTGGTTACACGATTTGCTTTCACCAATGGGACATTAGCAAGTATGATACAAGGAAGGGTGGGAAAAGCCTTATGGATTGGGGCTTGCCCTCTCCTGCCACTAGGGACGGTTTTGGCACCATATAAACAAGCATGGTTAGCCTGATGGGTGATGAAAGACACATGGCTTTTCCAGCTGACATCAAGCCAACTGCCAGACATGACAGTGAGCACCTCACTAGACCAACAAGCCTGCCAACCAACTGACATGTGAATGAAGCTACCCCAGAACATCAAGCCCCAGATGAGCCGGCCCATAACAAAACCACTCAGCCAACCTCAAACGTACAAATAATAATACATGGTTTGTCTCAATCCACAAAGTATTGGGGTGGATTTTTGTGCAGCAAAAGATAGCCTATACAATCATCATTATGATGTCTTCGTTCTTGAAATGATCATATAGCCCAGATTATCCCCACCCATATCCTGCTTCTTCTGCCTGGCCGCCAGCATTCTGATTGCTGAGTAGAAGGCTGGAGGTTTCAGCATTCATAATGTAAATATTCACTTCATCCCCTGAATAAAATATGGACAACTGTGAAGTTCTAGAGGACACAAAGTGTCCACACAGAAGACTGCCCTCACTTCTGACAACAAGCGCAAGTTCAAGGGGCCCCCAAAACCACTCTCAGTTTTAACTATTTGTCAGAACGATTCACAGAACTCACTGAAAGCTGTTATGTTCATGGTTATGGTTTATTACGGGGAAGTATATAGATTAAAATCAGCCAGGAGAGGAGACACTTGGGGAAGAGTCCCAAAGGGTCTGAATGTCAAGATTCCAGTCATCCTGTCCTCACATAGTCAGGGACAATGTTAATTCCCAGCATCTATGTATGACAACACACACAGAGGATTGCCAACCAAGGAAGTTCAACAGCAAAACAATCACCTTTGTCTGGGCATCTGTAATCACAGATACAGTATTTACTAACAAAGCAATGGTAAACAACTAATCAATTCACCCTATAAAGCCATGACATAGACATTCACCTTTTGGTGCTAGGTTAATTACTCTTTTTCTCTCTTGCTGTGTTGCTGTTTGTACCTTATAATAAACTTGTACAGAACCATTTAGCATAAAAGTTAGCTTATGGTTAGTTAAATCCATCCCCAAGCCAGTCATTTTATTAACCCTGATGAGGCTTTAATATATATATATTATATTGCTATCCATAAACCAACCAGCTCTTTGTTGGTTAATAGAGAGTTGTTTATGTTGTTTATATGGCAATACCCAAGTGGCTTTAGGGTCCAGCAGCACGTCAGATGGTTCCAAATTCAGTCCTAAAGGAGAAGGAGCTCCCTGCTCCTCAGTACCTCTCCTTGGATTCCCTTGGTACCATTTCCTATATAAATGACTTCTTTTTTATTATGAAACTCTTCTGAGCACTCCCCTCCCCATTAGGATATTTTTTGACATTACCCAAGACATTATGGGTATTTCAAGATTATTTTATGTCCTTCAGTCACAGGAACAATTTCAATTAAAGTCAAATAGCAAGCTAGGAATTGTCTTTCAAATGGGAATGTTCTGGAATTTTCAAACAGCAATCCCAGTGGTCATTGCTGGGTGGCACTCCCAGGCTTTTGTAATGAGCCCCAGTCCACACCCCACATCTCACCCAGTGTCACTGTACAGATAATATGTCTGCACTGCTACCCCTGTCAAATTAGGAACAGCCCACGTTGTGCGCTGTCTACTTAATAATGGCTGAAGGGTGGCTTTACGACACTCCCGTTGTATAACACTAGGGTAGGGGAAGCACTGACCAATTAGACACAATATTCACCCCCATAATATATTCAGGTAATGAAGATACCACCACTTCACATAGTCTGTTCAAACATTTCAGTCTTCATCTAAACTTGAATCCCACCACCCATGTCATTCCCATATCCTCCCAATCTAACTGCAACCCCTGTTAGGACTTCACTATCTCTGGCACCAGGGTGCACGGGGCTCTCGTGTCAAGGAGTCCCAGAAATATCATTCTTAGACTCCCTGACCATTTTACCCACTCATGTGTACATGCCCTTGGGTCCCCAGCTGGGGATTGGGTCAAGGGACCAGGCCCTTCTGTCAATCTTTAATGTGATTAGATTGTGGAATCATCACTCAGGCAATTCCAGGGTGGTTTTCCCATTTTCACCTTTGCCATCCGGCTTTTGAAATCCTTCCAAACTATGGCGAATAAAGCAGATTTGCTTAAGGCCCTTCAGTGTCGGGGGAAGAGCAGAAGCTCTCATCAGACTGTTCAACTTCTGAGAGTGCTGCAGTAAGACCTTTATTTTGATCCCATTAATGTCTGCTTTAAACAAATAACTGTTTAAAGGTTTCTATCCTCCTGGCATGGGTTTCTTGCCTTCCCCTCTCCTTTCCCCCCATTATCTTGCAAATCTTGGCTATCTGTGGCTTCAGCTTAACTAATTCTTTTGGCAGAAGTCCTAAAATAACTCAGATTCCAATCTTGGCTCTGTCTCAAGATCCACCCATCATCTACCTTTCATTTTGGTTATTAGAGATAACAACAACAAAGGGATTGATATTTGTTTATTTCTTGTTACTTTGCATTTCCTTATGATCCAGAGAGCCTCCTATGAAACAAAGGAGGTAATGACCAAATGTTCACAATTGCCCATTTCTTACCCTCTACTTTGCTTCACCCAACTGTAGGCAGGTTTTCCCCCACCCACAGCCCATAAATCTTGGCTTGCGCCAGGTTTAAACAAGCACACAGGTGAACACTGCCCCCCTTAACAGTTCAGTCTGAGAAGCTGCTGACTACAGAGAAAAATATTCCTGCTGGGTAACCTGACATTGCACCTACAGCCCCACCATCTCTTTCCCTCCTCACCCACATAGTCCCTGCCAGTCCTGCCCACCTCTGCCTATAAAAGAAAAGTCTGTTCTGATTGATGTCTGATGCTTGCAGATTTCTCAGATCCGAATGGTAGATAACTTCCCTAATATGAGCACCCTCAACATGATGAGACAAAATGTCTGGCTTCCTGTCTGCGAGGCGGCAGGTGACGTCCCGGCGCTGTGACTACCGACCGCAGTGGGTGAGGCAGGAGCCAGCCTGGTGCAAGGGTGTGGGCGGGCGCCCGGACAAGGACGTGGTCTCTTTCACAACCGCCATATTGCCCACCCCAACCTCCCCGCCCCCTTCCCTGCTGCAAATTCACAATGGAGCCTGTGCCCTCACCGTGCCCAGCTCTACCCACTGTCCCCGGTCGGGATCCCAGACTCCTCCAGCCTGCCCTTCCCCACCCACCCCTGCCGAGGGCAGGGGCGGCAGGCCCTCTGGATGTCAGTGGCCTAAAACTGCTCTGCCTGGAGGGCTGGGTGGGGTTTGCACCAGGAGACCTTGATCCCTGCAGGCAGTTGAGGGGTGGGGTCCAAGTGGTCCTTGGTCCTGGCGGGACCCACCCATCGGCTGGGATGCGGTGACATTCAGCCCTGCCTGGGGGTGACGCCCCCCCCCAACCTCCATGGCTTTCCCTAGAAGGGCATCTGCTGTGCCCACCCTCCTCGCTCAGTGCCCTTCCCAGCTTTTCAGTCTGTCGCCATCATATGGCCGATGCTCTGCGGATTTCCAAGCCCCTCTGCAGCAGCCCCTGGAGGAATAGGGGGGTGCAGCTCTAGGACTCCTTCACTGGCTGACCACAGTGGCCGCTGTTCCAAGCACATGAGAGGGAGAAAAGAGGCATCCTTACCGATATTTAGGATGCCAGCCCATCATGTGATTTCCCCCCTCCCCCCAGTTTTGGGAGGTCATCAGTGATGAGCATGGAATCGACCCCACTGGCAGTTACCATGGAGACAGTGACTTGCAGCTGGAGAGAATCAACGTGTACTACAATGAAGCTGCTGGTGAGTACTTGAATGTTTTTGCCCAGTCAACCTTGCTTTGCATACTGTGGCAGACGGAATGTACTAGGACAGACAAATGACAAAGACGTGCTTCTTGCATTCGTTTTAAATGTCAGCTGCTAAAAACGACACGTTCTAGAGCTCCTCACGACTCCTGCATGTTGGCCATGACTAAGCATGCTGTTATCTCCTCTTCTGAGGCAGAAAAGCACCTCTATTCGCTCACTTTTGTCTCAGATGCTAGAATGTTCTCTAATGATTCTGCGGTGAAAGGAGCATAGAGCACAGCCTTGTCTGTGATCCCTTTGCCCGCTGCACATCTAAGGGCGGCTCTGTTCCCCACAGGTAACAAATACGTACCTCGGGCCATCCTGGTGGATCTGGAGCCGGGCACCATGGACTCCGTCAGGTCTGGACCATTCGGCCAGATCTTCAGGCCGGACAACTTCGTGTTTGGTATGTAGTCATGATCAGTGGCAACTGGCTCAGTGAGTCTCCCTTCTCAACACTGTGGAAGTCAGAGATCTTAGTGCTGAATGCCAAGGTGGAGACTGTGTGTCCACAGAGAGCCCTAGGTCCTGGCCTAATTTCACCTAATCCTGGGGCGGCCACTTCTCTGGCCCCTCTCTGGGCAGTTCAGAGAACAGTGTCAGCCTGCAGAGGGCCCCTTCGCTCCCCGACCCCCGCCCCCAACTACAGAGTAGCCTGTGACAGGTGAAGAATACAGAGCAGTGACTAACCTTTCAGCAGGAGTCAGAGAACCAGGGCCAGCAGGTAAGCACGTCAGGAAGCCAAAGGCCAAAGGCACAGGTTATGACCAGACATGGGGCCAGCTGCCTGGAGCCCATCTTCTTTTCGGAACATAATGTGCCCTTGCCCTTGACCATTTATTGTACCTACTTTAGGTATGTTAAATACTGAATGCAGACCTGCACAAATGGGTCATGAACACGGTACCTTTATAGGCCCCTAATGGTGCCCAAGTTCATCCACAAATGAAATGTCCTTCCTACAATCCCAATACTAATAGCAGAGGAACAGGAAGGGTGAGATAGTTCTTAGCAGTTCCACAAAGAAGCAGGACAACTTCATATGAGTCACCTGTGAACAGATGAGGCTGCCCAGAAGCTGACGTGGTCAGACCTGCATTCATAGCTCCCAATCAAGACCATCGAACTAGTTCTGAACTGAAAATCCTGTTTCATGGGGCTGGGGGGAGGGAGTCCAGGAAGGGACTGGATATTTTAACTAGTGAAACAACACCTCAGGAATATGGAAATTACAGGTATCTGAAAAGTATGGAGAAGATAGACATCATTAGCTAAGGAACCAAACCCGGACAATTGGCTGAAGTGTATGTGTCAACTGATATGAAGGAACTTTCTAAGGAATGTCTTTGTAGCAGATACTGTTGGTGCCTGCCCATGCTCCTGGGACACTCATTCTTCCTAGACTCCCTACTGCATGTCCTGTCCATCGTACCCCTCTGGAAATGAGGACTGTTGAAGGACAGACTAGAGGCTAAATAGCCCAGCTTCCCCAGCTCTTGGTGAAACCATTCTGGGTGATGGTCTGCTTCATCCCTTACAGATCCCCCAGCATGGAACCCTGTGCCCACCCCAGCACCTGCTTGCAAATGTAGCCTGGGGTCTTCCCTTTCCTGGCTCAGTTCCCTACTACCCTCCTGCTGCTTCCTGGAGTAAACTTCACTCAAACCCTTGTCTCAGGTTGGCTTCTGGGGGACTGACCTGAGACACTCACCAAAGAGGAGATGCTGTAGTTTTTCATTGCTAGGTAACAAGTTACCACAAACTCAGTGGCTTAAAGCATCACAGTTGTCTTACAGTTTCTGTGCTCGAGAGTCGTGGGTTTTCTGCTCATGTCCTCAACTGACCATCCTGAGCTGCTCCATCTGAAGCCCAGGGCTCTCTTTCATGGCCCTTGGGTGGTTGGTAGAATCCAGTTCCTCGTGGTCATAGGTCTGAGGCTCAGGTTTGCTTTTTGGCCATTGATCAGAGGCCATTCTCTGCTCCTCGAGGTTGCCTTGCACATGGCCCTCTCCACTAGGTGGTAGTTCCTCCTTCAAGGCCAGCAGGAGAGGGTCTCTACTGCTTTGAAATTCTGATGTCCTCTTCTGCCACCAACCAGAAGAAAATTCTCTGCTCTAAAAGGGCTCATGTGATTGGAGGAGGCCCACCCCCATAATCTCACTATTTTAAGGCCAACTGACTTGTAATCTTAATTATATCTGCAAAATCCCTTCACAGGAGTACCTTGATTCGTGTTTGAACAACTGGGAAAAAGTGTATATACGCCAGGGCCGGGTGGCTCCCAGGGCTGTGTTAGAATTCTGCCTACCACAAACGGGCCGTTTGGGGAATCAAAAGCACATGGTCTATGAAACTGGTTCCAACATCTGAACCTATGTTCACAGAGTAAGTGATGTTCCTACTTACTAGTGGTATGGCTTTGGGCAAGTACTCAATCTCTCTGAACCTAAGCTTATTTTTCCAAAAAACACAGTTATAATAGTATCTGCTTCAGAGGGTCATGGTAAGGGTTAAATGAAATAACATCTGGAACGTACTGGTCACAACAGTGCAACAGTTGGTGTGCAGTGAGCATCCCGTTAAGGAAGGTGTTTGAGGATAGGCTATATGACTTCTTGTTCGGAATTCTGCAAGGGGGAGAGGAACCAAGATAGATTAATTTTGGAATACCTTTTAATTTTAGAAAATGTGATTTTCCCTTTTGACCAGGTCCCTTTTGAAGTCTATGGATCTATGTGAATATTCTTGGAAGAGTTAATATACTCATCAAAATAAGACCTTAACTGATTGGTATTAAATCGTTTCCTTGGTACAGAATTTCATAAGGGGATGGAGCCCATGTGCTCAAATTTGGGAAAGAGTAGCAAGAGGTGGGAAAAAGAACCAAAAGAGAAACCTAACCGCTCTTAAATTTGCCTCAGAACTAGTTCCAATTCTGTAAGTTAAATTTGCAGCTGCAGGCGGCTCCAGTGGAAATTTCTATCTTAGGCTGGGCTCAGAGTAGCAACATAAGATTTTTTGAGGCAGGCCTGCAGGTCGAGAGCCCATTCTAACTTTCTTCTCACATGTACTTCCTTGTTTCCTTGTCTTGCTTTTCCATCATTTCCTTTCAGCTCCAGTTTAAGACTGGACCACAGGTTCTGGTCCCAGCATTAATCTCTAGTCAGACTTGACAGTTCATTTGTTGACTCAGCTCCTGATCTTGCTGGGCCTCTTTATTCCCTTACTGTTCCTGTACTCAGCCTATAGTGGGCTCTCCCCACTGTGGAGACTCTCAGTCGGTGCCCTATTTTCAGCTTCATTCCTCCAACATCAGTATGGGCATCTCAACGGGATCCAGATGCCTCATTAATTGCAAAACTAGCCAACCTTAAAAGTCGTCTGTGAATCAGCAGAGTATTCCCTGAGTTAACAAAAATTTGACTTTGAAACATCCAGTACATAGGAATTTCTGGTTACACACTGCTTCTCTATCCTACAACTCACCAGAAGGCCTTACCCTCCCCTCTTCCCCCAACACACACACACCCCACAACCAAGCTGTCCTTTGCCAGTACACCCCTGTACTGATGAGGGGAAATGACTGGTCCAAGACTACACCTCCTTATTTTCACCAAGGTAGTTATGCACACAACATGCTCCTCCCTTTCCTGTTTCTAACTTTTTTTCCTTCTTTCTTTCTTTCTTTCTTTCTTTCTTTCTTTCTTTCTTTCTTTCTTTCTTTCTTTCTTCTTTCTTTCTTTCTTTTTCTTTCTTTCAGATTTTACTTATTTATTTGAGAGAGAGCAAAAGCAAGAGAGACCACAGAAGGAGAGGAAGAAGCAGAATCATCACTGAGCAGGGAGCCCGACACAGGGCTCAATCCCAGGACCCTGAGGATCTGAGCCAAAGGCAGATGTTTAACCAACTGAGCCACCCAGGTGCCCCTTCCTCCCTTTCCTCTTTCAACAGTCACAGCTCTGTTAAATCTCTCTCAGAGGATGCCTTTCCCAACATAATTGTCTCCATCTTCTTTAATCTCCTTCTTTCTTCTAATTATCAAAAAAAATCTCGTATTTCTTTGTAAATACTCCATTATTTACAGAAAATAATCTATTCTGTAAAATGTTTACACTAATTGTAATTTATGTTACGATATAAAAGTTAAGTTGCATTTGACTAATTGACATGCTATGTTTGGTAGACAGATCATTAAACATTTATTAATTTTACTATCGCAGTTTTCTTTTCATATTCATATTTTGGAATTTTATCCCTCCCCCTGCACCACTCATCTCAAACATTTTCTTAGGTCTTGAAAACTAGTAAGTGCTATGCTTGCAGTGGTAAGACAGTAAAATGGGTAAAACTGGCCTTGCTGACAAGATGAAAAGAGTGGAAATAACAACTATTCCATGTAATTACAAAAAACAAAAGAATATTGGCAGTGCGTTACTGAAGCATCACACTCTGAGTGTTCAACAAAATTCGGTACAAATACTAAATTTAACAAACTTAATCTACCACATATTTGAAATGCAGCCTATTACTATTTTTGTACTGCATGACAACCAGGCATGAAGAATAACTGATTACAAGAACATACAATGGGGAAAAGACAGTCTCTTCAATAAATGGCGCTGGGAAAGCCTTAAAAGAATAAAACTGGGCCACTGTCTGGGAGCATACACAAAAGTACCCAAGATGCGTGAAAGACCGGGATGTGAGACCTGAGACTAGAAAGGCAGCACAGGTAGCAATTTCTCTGATATTGGCCGTAGAAATATATTTCGGAAAGGTTTCCCAAGGCAAGGGAAGCAAAAGCAAAAATAAACTATCGGGATTACATCAAATTAAAAAGCTTCTGCACAATGAAGGAAATAATGAAACCAAAATACAACCTACTGAATGGAAGAAGATATTTGCAAATGACATATCGGATAAGAGGTTAATCTCCACAACATATAAAGAACACACACAACACCAAAAAACAAATAATCCAATTAAAATACGGAAGGAGGCCTTGAATAGACATTTTGCCAAAGAAGACATCCAGATGGCCAACAGACACACGAAAAGATGCTCAACATGACTCATCATCGGAGAAATGCAAATCGGAACTACAATGAGCTATCACCTCACACCTGTCAGGATGGCAAAAAGCAAAAAGACAAGAAATAACAAATGTTGGCAAAGATGTGGAGAAAAAGGAACCCTCGTGCATTGCTGGTGGGAATGTAAATTGGTGCAGCCACTGTGGAAAACAGTAGGAAGGATCCTCAAAAAATTAAAAATAGAATTACTATATGATCCAATAACTCCACTACTAGGTATTTATCCAAAGAAAATGAAAACACTGATCTTCCCTGTTTATTGCAGAATTACTTGCAATAGCCAAGATATGGAAGCCATCTAAGGGTCCCTTGATAGATGAATGGATAGGGAAGGTGTGACGTGCGCGCGCGCGCGCACACACACACACACTGGAATATTACTTGGCCATATACAGGATGAGTTCATGTCATTTGTGACAGCATGGATGGACATAGAAGGTATTATGCTAAATGAAATAAGTCAGACTGAGAAAGACAACCACCACATGATTTCACTCAAACGTGGAATCTAAAAAAAAAAAAAATGAATAAACAAACAAAGAAAAAGCAGAATCAGACCTATAAACACAGAGAACAAGCTGATGGCTGTCAGAGGGGGTATAGGGAGTGGGACAGTGGGACACACAGGCTTCCAGTAAAAATAAAATAAAACAAAACTGATTGCAAATAAATAGTAGTATTTCTGCACAAAGCAAGCATTTCTGGCACTTAGTTGGGAAAAAAGGAGGGCAGCAGGAATGAGAAACAATTTTGGGGTTTCTCTGAAGACTCCCGGCTATACAATGCAGCAGACCCCAGCAGACTGTAGTTTTCCACAGTTTAAATGAGCTCGATCCAGTAAACAAAATGTACCTCAATATTATTTCATAGCTAAAAAATAGGCACTTCATATATTGAGTGCCTCCCTCTCCCCGCCCCCCAGGTATTTAATGAGTGGTGGTGGTTGGTTGGTGCTCCCAGGGCCAAGCCCGATCGTGAGCAAGCTGGACAGCCCATGCTGGTGGTGGGCAGAGAGGAGGTGGCTCCTATGTCTGGGGCGGGCACTGAGAAGGCCCGGAATGTTCTGGGAGGGCAGAGGCGGGCCCAGGCTGCAGCAGCTGGGCCAAGGATCCGGGGAAGCCACTCTTGCCACTCCCCACCAGCCACCACTGGAAGCCTCTCCCCCAGCATGCTTGGGGCAGAAGGCAGAATTATTAGGCTCTGCATAACCTAATGGCTTTCCCACCACCGGGAGGAAAATGCTTCCCATAACGGCCCTTTGCCTTGACAGTGAAACAGAGCACCACTTGAGCCCTGGAGCTTCCACGAAAATGACCTGCACCTTTTGTGCACCCGGCTTGGCCACAGGGGAGTCGGCATGGTTGGCCCAGATTCTTTGCAACTCATTGGTGTGAAAAAAAGCCTGTGTTCAGAAAATAGGTGGCGAGGGAGCCAGAAAGTTGGAAAGTGATGGGCACTGGGCTCTCTTGGGTTCCATGCCTCCTCCAGGAGCTGGTCCAGTCCCGTGAGGGGTGCTATGGCTGGAACTTCTTGCAGAGTGTGGTGACATGCACTCCCCTGCAGACCCTTTGGGTCTGGGAGGGGAGACAGCATTCAAAGGGTGCCTCAGCTCACTGCCTGCTCAGTTCTTCTGCATGTTTATTTCTATAGTAGTGCCCTTCCTTGCTAAATTAATCTCAGGGAAAAAGGGTCAGGATTATAATATGAAGATGTGTACACCATATGATAAGGTACAAAGGAGGGAGCATCACAGAGAAAGTGATGACATTGGAGTTGAGCCCTGATTTGTGGAGAGGAGCTTCCTAGAAGAAAGGAAGGAAGGAAGGAAGGAAATAGTAACACTAATTATAATAGCTAAGATTAATGAAACACTTACTATGGAACAGGTGGCATTCTAAGTGTTTTCACATATCCATTCATCCAGTCCTTGTAGCAACTCTAGGAGGTAGGTGCAATTATTATTACCATTTTACAGCTGAAGAAATTGAGGCACAGAGAGGTTAAGTAACTTCCTCTCAGTCACACAGCTAACAAGGGTCAGAGTCAGGATTTGCACCCACTCCATCCATGGCCTGTGCTCTTAACTCCATCCAGGGAATGTGAGAGTGGGCTGAATGGGGGGACATTCATTCAGGCCATGTGAACAGCCCTGGCTGTATGAAACAGTTTGCTTAGAGAATCTGGTACGTTCAGATGCTCTAGATTATAGGAAAAATGGTAGCATTTGGGAAAAGGTTACATACGTTTGAAAATTTGTAAGAATTGTGATTTAAGTCATGGCATAAGAAAATGCAGTATTTCTTCATTTTTTTAATGTCTAAGGCAAATGTAATTGAAATGATGTTAAAAAGGAACAAACAAAAACACCCAAATGACCAGGAAAAGGGAGAAGAAAAGAAAGTAATACATCAAACATAAACAGTGAAAAAAAAGTACATACAGAGAAGAGTAGAAAGACATATTTATGTTCTTTGGTATTTTCTAAAGTTTCTAATTTCATAGTCAGAAAATATGTATATATAAAATAAGTTTTCTTACCATAATAAAATATATATGTATATACAATGTGTGTGTATATTATACACACACATATTTGTTGTTTTCAATTTTGAAAGGCCCAGATTGACAATTCTAGTAAAAATAACACATACTGGGACATGAAACATTCCAGAAGAGGGCTGAAAAACATTACTTTATATTACTCCAAATTACTATTCTCTGGTGCAAAAATTTATAAACTATAACTTGGTGGAGTTGATATTTTCAAAGTAAGTTAAATTGGGGTTCAGACTATTCATACTTCAGGCAGTCTTTTTAAAAAGGAAGCATTTTAAATGCTTTAAGTAAAATTCCTCCATCTTCATAAAAAGATGCTTTTATTAAAAGCTTGAAAATGTGTGCTCACAGTCGAAGGAGCAGGCAGGGCTATTTTAGAGGCGTTTCACGGGAAAGAGAAATTGAGGCGCCTTGTCCCCTGGACCCTCTCTGAGGGCACAAACAAGTAAGCTGTGAGACTGTTCCAGAATAATACATGCGACTTGATTGCTGGAATGGTTTCTGGGTTTTCGTTATTCTATTGATGTTTCCCAAATGTCAGGATCCCAGTGAAATCTCTTTGAAGCAGATCACATGTGTCCCGCCAGAGACGGCATCCGCTAAGAGCAGCCCTCATCATGGACATCTCAGGCTTGCGGGGGGCGCTTTCACTACGATCCTCTCACCCAGGGCAGGAGACAAGAAGGGCAGGCAGAGCGAAGGGGAGGATCCTGAGTCCGTCTGTAAAATGCAGGCAAGGCCCAGCCTTCTACCGGGAATTCACTCCTTTCTTTCCAGTCTGAAGGTTGTCAGCATCACTCCAAAGTGCCTTCAGGGCAGGGACGGCTCGCACACTTGATGTCAGTGACATCAGGTCCAAAAGCAGGAAATGACATGCGACGGCCGGAGGATGTTGGGACCCCTCCCCCTGACCCTGCCCAACAGCCAGAGAGCTGCTCCTTTTTGGACAGGAGGGTCTTGGGTGGGGGTGGGGGGGAACCACCTTTCCCCAAAGCTTGCCAAAAGCCTATTCCAGGGGAGAGGGGAGGATGCGCCGGCCCCATTCCCTCCTGCTCCCCTCCCCGGGGTGGGGGGGGGGGTTTCCCCAGACCCGTGCTGGTGCTGCTGATGCCCACATGGAGGAGAGTAAGGGGTCACAGCTGTCGGATGAGTCACCTTAGGCTGGGCAGGCATTGTTTAAAAATCTGCCTGTGTGCCTCTTTGATTAGATTCCAACAGACAACAGGGGCGGGTACTGGGGGAGGAGCGAGCAGATGAGAAAGCAGGCCGGTGCAGACTGGGTGGCAAGAGGAGACAGCCTGGGCAAGGACATGTGCTGCCGGTAACCCACGGGCAGCCCTCCTGTGCCCGGGCCTGCTGTAACCAATGCTGTCATTGATTTATCGACTGCGTGTGTACTAAACGTCCAGGTCACATTGTCTCTTAGACTCACAACATAACACAACCGGATTTCCATGTTTCAGATACGCTAACAGAGGCTCAGAGAGGGTAGGTGACTTACTTAGCGACCCAACCAGCAGATGGTGCCCAAGCAGAGTGGGCACCATCCATGAGGGTGATCTTTCCCTTCCACAGGTAGGGAGATGCCCACCTGTTAGGGTCCCATGTCCCCAATATTATCCCTTCCAGGTCACATCTTCTATGCCTACTTGGCCCCAAATCCCCATCTTGAAGGAAACAACAAAGACCAAGAAGCAATTACCTCCAGAAAATCTTTATGGCGCTGTGTTATCCGTGAAGTTACCCAGAGCAGGGCCATTCTCTGGAAGGGAAATGGAAGGCTCTGTCTGCTCATGAACAGCCCAAGAAATGGGAACTGGAGGTAGAGATGGGGAGAAGGTGGAGGCCAAGCCCTCGGAATGTGGGAACAACATCAGTGGGAATAGACTGTGCCCTGGGGGCCCAGCTGCATGGGGAGGGGAGAGAGGAGGAGAGAGCCAGGAAACCCATACCCCCCCCCCGGCCCTCCCCCCAGGGCACCAGGCACCTGACCAGTGCTGAGAGGACCCCCGAGGACTGGCTCCCTCAGGCAGGCGTGATGAAGCCATGACGTTGCCCACCTCTGACAGATGCCCACTATTAACACAGCAAGCAGGCTTCATACTTATAACAACAGCATCACCTTGGGTTTTATGGGGGCATTTCTGCTCCATAAACTTGACCTGCTTTCATATAGAGCTTCTCATTTCCTACTCACAAAGCTGGCTGCAGGGCACCTATAATTATCGTCATTTTATAGTTGGAGAAACTGGTCCCAGAGAGGAAAAGGAGTATGTGTGGGCAACAAAAACAGTCCCCAGGTCCCCGCTCACCTAGCCCAACGTTCAGGATCATCTTTGAGAACAATTACGATTGGGTGTTACCTCATGCTGACCAAGCCTTTAAAACTCACCTGGGCTTTGTCTTTGTAGAAGGAATCCAGATGACTTCACTTACTAGCTTTGTAGCTAGTCAGCTCTTTGAGCCTCCTTTTCCGAGCTGTGAAATAGGGATAGTAATTATGTCTACTCCAGAGCAGAGCTGTTCAATGGAAATACAATGTGAGTCACATAGGTAAGAACATTTTCCAGTTTAGTCACTACTAGTGTAGTAGTCATTTAAAAAGGTTAAAAAAAAAAAGTGAAATTAATTTTAAAAATCTATCCAAAATATTATTTTGAGATGTAATCAATATACAAAATTAGCAATGGAATATTTTACAGCCTTTTAACTTACTGAGTCCATGCAATCCAGTGACTCTTTTACACTTAGAGCACATCTCAATTCAGACTACCCACATTTCAAGGGTTCAGTAGCCACACGTGGCTTAGCGGCCTTTGAACAGGACTGTGCAGCTCTCTAGATGGCAGCGAGGATTAGGTGACATATTGAATGTAAGGTGTGGGTACCTGGGGGCTGATGTGCGGCTGTTACATCCTCTCGGACCCACACGTACGCACGCAGAATTTCCCACATTTAGATGGCCTTTACAAGGACCCAAGAGCCCAATGCAGACATGAGACAAATCCAGCACCTTCTAAACGGACCATCTTCCTCACAAGTAGAAGTAAAAGCCGCCCCCTCCCCCCATCCTCTCTTTCCTCCAACACAGTTCCCATCTGCTCTCACCGGGGAACCCCCCACTCTTCCCCATCTTGCACCCCCTCCCCGCGTTTAGACTGGCTGCTGCGAATTCCCACCCGGAATAGGAAGAGAACGGGGCCCTGGGAGGCAGGAAAGCTGAGGAACAGCTGTAGAGCCCACTGACCATTCTAGGCTCCCCGCTCCAAGAGGGTACTGGCTGCCTCTCACCTGGCCCCGGGAGGCGAGGACCCTCCCACCCCCGTTCCAGGACCCAGGTGTCCAGCCCCTGTCGGGCGTCCAGAGTGGACGGGTGGGGGGATGCGGTGTTACTGAGGAGCCAGTGCAAGGTGGGGCCGCGTCGGTGCCTCGAGCCGACCGCGGCGGGCTGGGCCGGAGGCCCCGACACCGCCCTTGGCGGCCGGCCGCCGGCGCCGGGAGCCCTCTCGCGAGCCGACAGGCGCGGACCCGGGCCTGAGCGCCCCCGCACCTCGCACCGCGCCCCAGCTCCCCCTCGCGGTGCCGCAGTCCCCGCGGCGCCGCCCCCAGCCCCGCCCGCCATTACGTCATCGCGGGCCAGGCCGGGGAGGGGGCGACTCCCCCGGTATAAAATGCAGCGCTGGGGGGCGGCGACTGGTCTCTGCTGCGGAGTCCGCCGGTGCCGCCGCGCGCACAGCTCCGAGGGCCAGCGCCAACACCCTCTCCGCAGCCGGCACCATGCGAGAGATCGTGCACATCCAGGCGGGCCAGTGCGGCAACCAGATCGGCGCCAAGGTGGGCGCGCCGCCGTGCAGGGGCCAGGGAGGGGGCGGCAGGCCCCGAGGGTGCCGACCCGGGCCGGGGGTGGCGGGACCCCAGGGTGCGGGCCGGGGCAGGGGCCGGGGGGAGGTGGCGGCGGCCCGCCGGCCCCGGTGGCGCGTTCTCGGCGGGGCCGCCGGGCGGGGCCCAGGAAGCCACACAACCTGCCACGATGCGCGCGGCGACGCATTGGGGTGTGCCTTTAATCAAGGCCCTGCGAGACGTGGTTGGCATTTTCTTGGGTGTATTACCCTCTAGAATTTGCATAGGGAGAGCGGTCATATTAATCCAGTGGCCTCATGTGGAATTTAATTAGTGAATTTTCCTCTATAGTTTGAATGAAAACAATGCACTGTCACTGCCGTGACATGCTAGAGTTCTTGTTGGGTTTCAAAAACGGGGATTTAGAGAACTTCCCTAATATGAGCACCCTCGACATGATGAGACATAATGTCGGAGTCTGGCTTCCTGTCTGCGAGGCGGCAGGTGACGTCCCGGCGCTGTGACTACCGACCGCAGTGGGCGAGGCAGGAGCCAGCCTGGTGCAAGGGTGTGGGCGGGCGCCCGGACAAGGACGTGGTCTCTTTCACAACCGCCATATTGCCCACCCCAACCTCCCCGCCCCCTTCCCTGCTGCAAATTCACAATGGAGCCTGTGCCCTCACCGTGCCCAGCTCTACCCACTGTCCCCGGTCGGGATCCCAGACTCCTCCAGCCTGCCCTTCCCCACCCACCCCTGCCGAGGGCAGGGGCGGCAGGCCCTCTGGATGTCAGTGGCCTAAAACTGCTCTGCCTGGAGGGCTGGGTGGGGTTTGCACCAGGAGACCTTGATCCCTGCAGGCAGTTGAGGGGTGGGGTCCAAGTGGTCCTTGGTCCTGGCGGGACCCACCCATCGGCTGGGATGCGGTGACATTCAGCCCTGCCTGGGGGTGACGCCCCCCCCAACCTCCATGGCTTTCCCTAGAAGGGCATCTGCTGTGCCCACCCTCCTCGCTCAGTGCCCTTCCCAGCTTTTCAGTCTGTCGCCATCATATGGCCGATGCTCTGCGGATTTCCAAGCCCCTCTGCAGCAGCCCCTGGAGGAATAGGGGGGTGCAGCTCTAGGACTCCTTCACTGGCTGACCACAGTGGCCGCTGTTCCAAGCACATGAGAGGGAGAAAAGAGTCATCCTTACCGATATTTAGGATGCCCGCCCATCATGTGATTTCCCCCCTCCCCCCAGTTTTGGGAGGTCATCAGTGATGAGCATGGGATCGACCCCACTGGCAGTTACCATGGAGACAGTGACTTGCAGCTGGAGAGAATCAACGTGTACTACAATGAAGCTGCTGGTGAGTACTTGAATGTTTTTGCCCAGTCAACCTTGCTTTGCATACTGTGGCAGACGGAATGTACTAGGACAGACAAATGACAAAGACGTGCTTCTTGCATTCGTTTTAAATGTCAGCTGCTAAAAACGACACGTTCTAGAGCTCCTCACGACTCCTGCATGTTGGCCATGACTAAGCATGCTGTTATCTCCTCTTCTGAGGCAGAAAAGCACCTCTATTCGCTCACTTTTGTCTCAGATGCTAGAATGTTCTCTAATGATTCTGCGGTGAAAGGAGCATAGAGCACAGCCTTGTCTGTGATCCCTTTGCCCGCTGCACATCTAAGGGCGGCTCTGTTCCCCACAGGTAACAAATACGTACCTCGGGCCATCCTGGTGGATCTGGAGCCGGGCACCATGGACTCCGTCAGGTCTGGACCATTCGGCCAGATCTTCAGGCCGGACAACTTCGTGTTTGGTATGTAGTCACGATCAGTGGCAACTGGCTCAGTGAGTCTCCCTTCTCAACACTGTGGAAGTCAGAGATCTTAGTGCTGAATGCCAAGGTGGAGACTGTGTGTCCACAGAGAGCCCTAGGTCCTGGCCTAATTCCACCTAATCCTGGGGCGACCACTTCTCTGGCCCCTCTCTTCTGGCCCCTGGTCTCTGGGCAGTTCAGAGCACAGTGTCAGCCTGCAGAGGGCCCCTTCGCTCCCCGACCCCCGCCAACTACAGAGTAGCCTGTGACAGGTGAAGAATACAGAGCAGTGACTAACCTTCCAGCAGGAGTTGATAAGCTGCTGGTGACGTCAGAGGACCAGGGCCAGCAGGTAAGCATGTCAGGAAGCCACAGGCCAAAGACACAGGTTATGACCAGATGTGGGGCCAGCTGCTTGGAGCCCATCTTCTCTTTGGATCATATTGTGCCCTTGCCCTTGACTGTTTATGGTACCTAATGTAAATATTTACACAAGATTCCTGTTCCTAGTTTTAAAACCAGTTGGGTTTTGGGATGCCTGGGTGTCTCAGTGGGTTAAGCGTCTGCCTTCAGCTCAGGTCATGATTCCAGGGTCCTGGGATCGAGCCCCGAGTCAGGCTGCCTGCCCAGCAGGGGAGTCTGCTTCTCCCTCTGCCGCTATTTATGCTCTCTCTCTCACTCTCAAAACAAAAACAAAAAACCAGCTGGGTTTTGTCAAACCATCTTCCCGATCAGTTAATAACTCCATCTGAACTAAACTTGCTTTTTATCCTATTATGATGTCCAGTGTTTTTGAGGATCATTGATGTATAGACAATTTTCCATAGGTAAAAAAGGTATCTAAAAGAGAAGAATCTGCAACTCTTAAGATTAGTCTACAAATGACAGAAATCAGAATTCCTAATGTTTTAGTGTCTAATATTCTCCTTTCCCTCTGGCAGGCCAGAGTGGCGCGGGCAACAACTGGGCGAAGGGCCACTACACAGAGGGAGCCGAACTCGTGGACTCGGTCCTGGACGTGGTGAGGAAGGAGTCGGAAAGCTGTGACTGTCTGCAGGGCTTCCAGCTGACCCACTCGCTGGGGGGCGGCACGGGGTCCGGGATGGGCACGCTGCTCATCAGCAAGATCCGGGAGGAGTACCCAGACCGCATCATGAACACCTTCAGCGTCATGCCCTCGCCCAAGGTGTCCGACACGGTGGTCGAGCCCTACAACGCCACCCTGTCGGTGCACCAGCTGGTGGAGAACACCGATGAAACCTATTCCATCGACAACGAGGCCCTGTACGACATCTGCTTCCGCACCCTGAAACTGACCACCCCCACGTACGGAGACCTCAACCACCTGGTGTCGGCCACCATGAGCGGCGTCACCACCTGCCTGCGCTTCCCCGGCCAGCTGAACGCCGACCTGCGCAAGCTGGCCGTGAACATGGTGCCCTTCCCGCGCCTGCACTTCTTCATGCCCGGCTTCGCGCCGCTCACCAGCCGCGGCAGCCAGCAGTATCGGGCCCTCACGGTGCCCGAGCTCACGCAGCAGATGTTCGACTCCAAGAACATGATGGCCGCCTGCGACCCGCGCCACGGCCGCTACCTGACCGTGGCCGCCATCTTCCGCGGCCGCATGTCCATGAAGGAGGTGGACGAGCAGATGCTCAACGTGCAGAACAAGAACAGCAGCTACTTCGTCGAGTGGATCCCCAACAACGTCAAGACGGCCGTGTGCGACATCCCGCCGCGCGGCCTCAAGATGTCGGCCACCTTCATCGGCAACAGCACGGCCATCCAGGAGCTGTTCAAGCGCATCTCGGAGCAGTTCACGGCCATGTTCCGGCGCAAGGCCTTCCTCCACTGGTACACGGGCGAGGGCATGGATGAGATGGAGTTCACCGAGGCCGAGAGCAACATGAACGACCTGGTGTCCGAGTACCAGCAGTACCAGGACGCCACGGCCGACGAACAGGGGGAGTTCGAGGAGGAGGAGGGCGAGGATGAGGCTTAAGAACTTCTCAAATAAATCGTGCATCTTTAGTGAACTTCTGTTGTCCTCAATCAAGCATGGTCTATTTGTATACTATGGTGCTCCGTTTTGCCTCTGTCAGAAATTCACACTGTTGATGTAATAATGTGAAACTCCTAAAAAATCACAGTATTGTCTAAGATATCTATACTAATAAAAAAGCATGTGTCCAAAACTGTGTGGTCTCCTTAATTTCATTTCAGGCAATTTTTATTCTTTCACTGAATGCTTCTTAAATATGTTTCTGGGTTTAGTGACTTTAACAAACTAGGATTTCTGCTTTAATGTTTTTAATTAATAGCCTTTTCTGCTCTGTTAGTGAAGACAGATAAAAAGACAGTTCTTCATCTTCACGGGCCCCGAGTATTAAAGTAAATGAATCCAGGAAACATGTGGAAGAAATAGAGATTTAAGGACAAAGCAAACCTTCCTACCTTATTTACTGTAGTTCCAGCAACTCTTGTGAAAATGTGGGATCAAGGGCCCTAGGCAAGGATTTTCTTCTGTTTCTCTACTTTGAACCATGATAAATTCAAGTAAAAAGACCAGCGAAAGCTTGTACCTCTCAGATAAAAGGGACAGCATAATTCTAGATTCAGGATACCCTGAAATCACAGTCATAAATACTCCAAATGCTTCAGCTAAGATTCACTGGCGAGAAAGTAAAACAGAATCAGAATTCAATTTTTAAGCCAATGGTAGACATTCACAACTTCACTGTTAAAAAAAATCAGCTTTAATTTCTGTAGCACTTAGAGCTGGAAGACGTTTTAATATGAATTACTTCCTTTTGGCCGGGAGCAGTCTGCGGGGAGGAGGAGAAAGCATGGGAAGGCAGGGGAGCTACGGAGGGACTGCAGTGCGTTTCAAAGGCAGCAACAGGCTCAAGCCCCACAGTGAGGAATCCCCAGGTCCCTGCCGTTCTCAGGGGCCTTTGCCCTGTAAGAAGTCTTCTGCTAACTTACTGAATTCATCTGCAAAACGTAAATGTAGGTTGTGCTTGCCTTCTCGTATCAGATGCAACCTAAAAAAAAAAAAGTTTATGATTAATGGCACACCATTTAAAACTCACCCTTTCCAACATTTCATGAAAATCTGAAGTGAAAACCTGCCCCATCCTTTTTTTTTTTCATGATGACTATTGGGCAGGAAAGGTAAGGTACATAATACAAACTTTCCCTGATTATAGGCGTAAGGGTGAGAGCTGCTTGGGGCGTTTACAACCAACCTGGGGGTTGACTTAACAGCACACACATTGTATTTACAATCTGGAACTGTATCATGTAACACATGGTTTGACTTTAAATCTGATTGAGAGTGGGGGATGTGATTTGGTCATTACTTAGGGGGGGAAAAAAAAACCCATTTTAATAAGGTTGATTTTAAGAGAGAAGGTTGGAAAGCCAAGAAAAATACGAAATGTCCAGAATCCACTGGATTGGAACAGGTGAGCTTCCTGAGGTATCCTAGAGTGAAAGCCCAAGTCAGAAATCACAGCCCCCAGCAGCCTGTCATTTAAGATTCAAAATCACCTTGTCACTTTTGGAGGATTGAAGGAATCTGAATATTAGCCAGCAGACAAAGGGCACGTAAGTGTTCCTGGGGACCTTGGGGGCAGCTGGAGCTAGCCTCAGCAACCCTTTGTGCATGTCTTGTGGCAAACCTCACTACTCCTAAGACTTCTGTCATAAGCTTTTGGTCAAATGTGGCTGGTTTGCAATTTCTTGAATATAGGCAGTCTTCTTTGAGTTCTACATTTTCTTTAGTGGCTGTAAAAGTGCAGAAATAAAGTGTTAAACAAAGCTTCTAGGATATAGGCACAAGTTCAAGCTGTTTTGTCTATAATAACAACTGGACATTAAACGGTCCTATCGGGGCAAAATGCCAGTTACTACACCGCCTAATTCTCTGACCTTTCAACAACTGGGGGTTGAGAGCTCTAAGAACTTGAGGGAGGATTTGTAGGGAAAAGGAGCTGGGGGAATAGAGCTGTCCTTGGACAATGTCGGGCCCCCTGCAACTCAACCACGTGGGGTGTGGGGCAGGGGTACCTAGATACACCTGATAATCTACTTGAAAGAAAGATATATTGTTGGCATCTTTCTGAGGCCCTTGGGAAAGCTAATAATGCCATTAATAATAGCCAGAACACTCCAAATTCAATTTTAATGCTGTTCACAAAAAAAAGGATCAACTGCAGCAACTCCAAAGATAGGATCCCATTTGCCCCACAGAAGGAGCAGGGCTTGCAGGGATGCTCAGGGCCTCCATTTTTAGAAGGCAGAAAATAACCAGCAGCAGAGGATACTGAGAGGTCATAGAAGGACGTGTTTAGGCTAACCTGCATCCCCTAATGTGTGCTAAGCTGAACTCTGAAGCAGAGGGACCCTGACCTGCCAAAGTTGGACGTCCTCTTTGTGGGTAGCCACAATGGTTACCATAGGGCCTACCCCATTTCTACAATTTGCTCAGATTCCCAACAAGGAAGGAGAGACACCAGCTGTGCATCTCTTCTTTTTAGCCTCAGTGTATCTGCACTATTCCTATGGTAATCTCTAGGTCTTAGGGAAATAAACACTAGGTCCCCTTCATTAAAAATATGGGAGGCCTGTTTTCAGGCATCTACATTCAGAACTGCACTGGACTGTGGATGGATGGATGGAATGATGGATGGATGGATGGATGGGGCTATAAAGAAAATTGCTCTCCTCCTTGATATGTTTTGGGGGTCATTTCAAGGTCCTTAGTATAATCCTTTAGGATTCACTATACTTGAAACCTATCATGTGTTCCGCTTTGGGAACAGTCCTCTGGACAAGCATAAATATACAGCTGTCAGGGCTATGAAGCAATATACTGCTGATATAGATTCTCACCCAAATAACAAAAAGAACTAATCACATGCTCCATGGAGGGTGGTTTTCAAACAATCACATTTTCCAGGAAAATCAGTAGCAAGTCCCCCCACCGTCAGACACATAGTGCAACTGGAAATGTAGGGGCCTCTGAGGGGGCAAATACAAATTCCTCTTTCCCGGGGCAGGTTCCTGCCTGCATTTGGCACCTTCAGAAAAAGAGATTTGATTCTAGATCTTTTGAGGAGCTGAAATGTGTCTGATCCCACAGTGTAAATTCAATGGTCACTTTACCTCTGCTTGGGAAGAGTGCTTCTAGGATGCTCCTTACAGATGAGGTGGCCAAGGACAAACAACACACCGGCCCCACCATACTACCTCTCCTTCCTCAGTCTAACCTTCAACAGCTTTCAAATTAAGCTGTGAGAACTACAGACAGGAGCAGCCCATAAGTAACGTGCCGTAGCATTTTTTTCTTCACTTTGGATGTGATAAAACTCTAGTGGTATATGAACCCCTAAAGTTGCTAGTCGAGTCTGTGAGCATTTTTGTTTTAGTTGAAAACCAAAGTAGGCTGCTGGTTCTCTGTACCTGGATCTCTTCCACAATGACAACTGGACAGCCATGTGGCTAACAGGGAGGCCTGGTCACTTTCAGGCATTCCTTCCAAGGCCATCCAGACCTCGTTGCCAACAACATCCCCTTTTAATTCTTTATTCTCAGGCACCTGGGTGGCTCAGTCAGTTAAGCGTCTGACTCTTGATTTAGACTTAGCTCATAATCTCAGGGTTGTGAGATGGAGCCCTGCGTCAGGCTCAACGCTGGGCATGGAGCCTGCTTGGAATTTTCTTTCTCCTTTTTCCCTCTGCCCCTTCCCCCCACAGTCACTCTCAAATAATTAATAAATTATATTTATAATTTATATATATGTGTGTGTGTGTGTGTGTATGTATATATATACATATATATATATATATATTCTTTATTCTCTGCTCCTTTCAGAAAGCCCAGTGGGTGGGCCACAATCCCCTTCAAGCTGGTAAAATGGGGGTGTAGAGCACGGCCTCCAAGCCTGCATCCTCTCCAGCAGGCTCTCCCCCTCAGCCCGAGAGCCAAGCAGATGTTTGGGAAAGGGAAGTAGACTTCTGAGAAGTTCTTTCCCTCAAATGCAATCATATCTCAAGCATTAGAAAGAAACCAAACTGCCTCAGTGGCTGCTTTTCTGATAACACCACAGCTAGGAGCGGACCCCCTCTGGGCTGTCCGGGTCTACCAGACTGATGCTTTTAACTCGTGTGCAGAGAAGCAAGTCCTGCCAAAACTGCGGGACGACAGGGGCCATGTTGGGGCCTTCTGACCGGACTGAGAGCTCTGAGTCACAGCTGAATGTAATTGGAGGTGATACCACAGGGTTAAAGGCATGGGCTGTATGGGGTCAGGATGTGTCCAGTCTAATCAATGTGGGATCCATGCTGGCAAGTTATTTCATCTTCCCAGGTCACACTTTCTCATCTGGAAAAGGGGGACAAGTAACAGCATCTACCCCACAGGATTACTCCAAAGACAAAACGAGATAAGGCACACAAGCCACATCGTACAGGACCTTTGGGCACACAGCGAACAATAAATGTTTTCTATTATTTTCTTATTCTATTTGAGTTGCCCTTTACAATACGCAAAAGTCCTCGCAATGGTTCTAATTATGGACAGCATCGTTAATGAAATGCTCTGACTTGGGGAGCACAATTTATTTACGTTTGGCTAACATAATCTACTCCAAGTGGAAGATTCTCAAGAGAGATTTTACAAAACGTCATGGGTAAGGTTTGTCTAGAAAGGAGGAGACCCCACTCTCTCTAAAATACAAAGGATTCAGCTTTGTAAGGACGAGGCTAATCCTGTTTGGTGTTCGTCCTGTAACCCGACCGTAAGTGGGGTCTTGAGCTGACTGCTTTCCCTTCAACCACAGCAGCAAGCAGCTAGGGATGAGGAACTATAAGTAGCGGCTGGGAGGAGGAAGGGATGGGGAGAGGTAGAGAAGTCACCTGGGGCAGTTAGGAGAAGGGAGGGCAGATCTTCCCTCCCCCGTCCCAAGGCTAGAGTTGGTCCAGAAATGGAAGTCAAGGCAGCCATCCCTCCTGCACTGTCCACCTCCCCCCAGTAACCTGGCTCCCTCTACCACAGAGCTGAAAACAATCCTTTGTCATCAGCATGAACTTTTGTCACCTAGGTCAGTTCATTTCAGTTCCTCCTGGCCCACACCAGAGGCCCTGGGCCATCTTACCTCTGGTGATTGGACCTGAGGAGCCCAGGAAGCTGCAGAGAGAGGTCCTTCCTCCCTTCCATGAGTCAGACAAAGAACTCACGGCACCTGGCCCACCACCTAGACAGCCTAACCCTCACTACCAATGTGTACCCTCACTACTACCCTGCTGGAACATGCTCCAGGGAATCTACCAGAGGCCAAGACCTCTATGGAGAGTGACCTGTACCTATGCTCTCCCCATTGTGACGGCTGGTTTTGTGCATAAACTTGACTGAGCCATGGCTGCCCTGCTATTTGGTCAAACATTGTTCTGAGCATTTCTGTGAGGGCACTTTTTGGATGAGATTCACATTTAAATCACTACAATTCCATGAAGCAGACTGTCCTCCCTGATATAGGTGGGCCACATCCAATCAGTTGAAGGCCTGAATAGAACAAAATGGCTGACCCTCCCTCAGGAGGTAAGAGGCAATTCCTCCTGCCTGACTGCCTTCAAACTGGGACATCAGCATTTTTTTTACCTTTGGACTTACACGGAAACATTGGCTCTGCCCGGTTCTCAGGCCTTCAGGCACACTGGAACCACACCATCAGCTCTCTTGGGGCTCTAACTTGTTAATGTTCCAGCTTGCCCATCGAAGATCTTGGACTTCTCAGCCTCCATAATTGCATGAGCCAATTCCTTATCCCGTAAAATAAATCAACCTCCGCGTGCGTGCGTGCGTGCGTGCATGTCTGTTGTGTGTATCCTATTGGTTCTGTTTCTCTGGAGAACCTTAATACGCCCTGACAACAGTCTGAAAGTCGGGTCAGAGAGCAGCTTGCCACTGACCTCCTATCAAGCGACACCCCAGCTGCCTCCTGGGACCCCTGATCACTTGCACCCACCCCAGCATTCCAGCCACAGAAGTGGCAGCTACTGTGTAGCTCTTACTAGATCTACAAACTATTCTGAAATGATACGTATCATCCCCATTTTACACACAAGGAAACAGAAGTACAGAAATACATGCACACTGCTGAAGGGCACACTTAGGGACAGCGCCAGCACTCAAACCTGGGTCTGAGTCCCTGTCCGTGCTCTTAATCCCCGCTGTGAACGCTGCTCAGGATCCCAATGTACCAATCCTGCTCTCCAGCAAGACTCCACTTCCCACCGCTCCCCGTTAGCTCACACTGAACCCCTGGTGCCAAGTCTTTGCACACATGGACTTTACCCCTCATTCTTTCCCACCTGATCTGGCTCTCTGGCCCGGGCCCCAGAGCACACAGTTGGGACTCCTCACCACACTTTTTGGGACTGAGTCACCGGTCAATGGCCCCTGTGTGCCTCTCATACTCTCTTTCAAAGTGTAGCAAGCACTTTAAAATGCACTAGACCACATCCTGGGACCGATGTTGACATGCTCAACAGGAAGAAAATTAAATTCATATGCTCACAACTGTTAAAAAGGACCATGCAGTCTCAGAACGATGAGTAACTGGCGAAGGATACATTTGAGTTGCTACCGGAGGGATGAGTCCACTTGGCCAGGCAATGGGAGGTGGTGGAGGGAGGGCCATGGAGAGGGATTCCAGGCATGGTGCTGGTCATCTGCAGCTGGGTCTGCAACCCGGGTCCTGGTCTCTGCTGGTCCTCCTATTCCTGAGATCTGAGCACCTCCATAGAAACATGGGCTCATGCACACTGAATTGCACGTCCTGCAAATCCATATGTTGAAGTCCTAACCCCCAGCATCTCAGAGTGTGACTTTATTTGGATATAAGATCTTTAAAGAGGTGACTAATGAGATCATATGGGTGGGACCTAATCCAATGTGACTGGTGTCCTTCTAAGAAGACGACTATTTATAAGCCAAGGAAAGAAGCCTAAGAAGAAATCAACCCTGCTGATACCCTGATCTCAGACTTCTAGGCTAGAAGTTCAGTTCTCCAGAACTGAGAGAGGGAATACGTTTCTACTGTTTAAGCCGCCCAGCATGTGATATTTGTTAGTGGTGCTAGCTGACCCGTACACGTGGCTCAACCAGCTGTGAAGTTACATCGTCTTCTGAGCTGGCTCAGCCCCACCGCTTCCCGAGGCTTGTCCATGGCAACCCCAAAGGGTCTCATGGGTGCTGGCCTCTGATCAGCGCAAATCCTCTGAAAGCGAGCTGGGGCTGGCCTTAAGGGGATGCCCAAGGAGCAGCCAGATAGCCAAGGGGTGAGCGGTCAGGGCTTTGCAGTCTAGGAGGGAGGGCTGGATGAGCAGGGAACGCACAGGGGCTGGGGCAGGACAAGGAGAATCGAAGTGGCAAGGGCGCCCCCCTCCCCCCGCTCTAATCAGAGTAGCTCTTATTTTATGTGTTATGTCTTGGGCTTCTGCATCAGAGTTTGTTAGGCTGCCTAAAAACAAGTTTTAAAACCACTGAACTTGAATGATCCTTAAGGCCTCTTCGCTTCCAAGAGACTCTACCACTGTTTCTCACAAAGAGAAGAAAGAGAGACAAATTAACACGGGCCTGTTTAGCAGGCCTGAACAACCCCTCCCTTCATTGGGCCTCCTTCTGAGGAGAGAAAGGCATTTGTCTCATATGTGATTATCTGTTTGTTGGTATAATCTCTGAAGGGATAGACTGTATCCTTAAGTTTAATTATAAATGTACCTGGCAAGGTAATGAAATATCAAGTTCACTGGAAACTTGCCACTCTACCTTGCTTTCCTGTTGTCACATGGGCCTGCAGCGCTGAATCTCAGTAGGACTTTGGTGCTCAAGGAATCCACCTTCCTTTTCTGGGGTCTGAAGTAACCCACCTGGGTTCTAGGTGGGTTCAGGCCGAACACAAAGGGCTCTTACAGCATAGCAATGCAGGTGTAAAATGCAAGCCAGTTTAAGACAATCATCGCCAATAATACTTTACCTTCCACTCATTTGTTCCAAAGAACACTGCTCTAAGAAAACAATCTTCCATAAAACAGTCTCCTGAAATAATTAACATCTGAACAGGAAGGGACTATTTTTTTCCCATATTGATGTATTCTGTTGCTAGGAGATGGGTTTGGAACAGAATTCCTAAATTAAACTTCCTTGCAGACTGACTTGTATTGAACCTGGCTCTCTAAGAGAACACACTGCATTTATCATGAGCATCAGTGTACAAAAACCTGTCATTTCTGAAGCTAGGAGACAATTAACCAGGTCAGCAAGCATATAATCCAGGCATCTTACCATCATATTAAAATAAGAGTATGTTTATGAGAGGCAGCTGTGCTGTGGGGGGAAAAGTGCTATATTAGGAGGGAAAAACATCCAGGATTTGTCATTTACTAGCTCTGCAACCTTGGAAGATTACTTAAGAATTCTCAACCTTGATTTTCTCATCTATACATGGGGACAATATTTTTTTCATAATTTTGTTATGAAGTGTAGTTAGGTACTGTATGTAAAATGCCTTTTAAAATATAAAATGCTATATGGATATAAAAATTATACAGGCTGATAATAATTATATTTTACTGTAGAATAAGAAGCATGGCCCCCACATTTAAAAATTCTCCTTTTGTTTGTTGAAATTTATCATGGAATAATATGATTAAAAAGTAGTGCAGGGGCCCCTGGGTGGCTCAGTCAGTTAAGCGTCTACCTGTGGCTCAGGTCATGATCCCGGGGTCCTGGGATTGAGACCCACATTGGGCTCCCTGCTAGGGGGAGCCTGCTTCAGCCTGCTTCTCCCTCTCCCTCTGCCCCCACCCCCTGCCCCCACTTATGTGCTCCCTCTGTCCCGCTCTACACTCTCTCTCTAATAAAGAAAATCTTAAAAAAGAAAAAAAGTAGTGGATGGCTTACACCATACACAAAGATAAACTCAAAATGCGTTATGAACCTACATGTGAGGCCTGAAACCATAAAACTCCTAGAAGAGAACACAGGCAGTAACTTCTTTAACATTGGACATAGCAACTTTTTTTCTAGATATGTCTCCTGAGGCAAGGGAAACAAAAGCAAAAATAAGCTATCGGGACTTCATCAAAATAAGAAGCTTCTGCACAGCAAAGGAAATAATCAATAAAACTAAAAGACAATCTATTGAATAAGAGAAGATATTTGCAAATGACATATCTGATAAAGGGCTAGTATCCAAAACATGTAAAGGACTTATGAACTCAGCATCCAAAAAAACAAATAATCCAATTAAAAAATAGAAGACATGAATAGATATTTCTCCACAGAAGACATCCAGATGGCCAATAGACACATGAAAAGATGCTCAACATCACTCATCATCAGGGAAATGCAAGTCGGAACTACAAGGAGATATCACTTCAGACCTGTCAGAATGGCTAAAATCAAAAACACAAGACAAGAGTTGGAGAGGACAGAGAAAGGGAAACCCTCTTACACTGTTGGTGGGAATGCAAACTGGTGCAGCCACTCTGGAGAACAGTATGGAGGTTGCTCAAAAAGTTAAAAATGGAACTACCCTATAATTTGGTAATTGCACTACTGAGTATTTACCCCAAAGAATACAAAAGCATTAATTCAAAGGGATACATGCACCCCTATGTTTATAGGAGCATTATTTACAATAGCCAAATTATGGCAACAGCCCAAGTGTCCACTGATAGATGAATGGATAAAGAAGAGGTGGTATATATACAGACAGGAATATTACTCAGCCATAAAAAAGGATGAAATCCTGCCATTTGTAACAACATGGATAGAGCTAGAGAGTATAATGCTAAGGGAAATAAGTCAGTCAGAAAAAGACAAATACCACACGATTTCACCCATATGTGGAATTTAAGAAACAGACAAGTAAAGGAAAAAAAAAAAGACAAACCAAGAAACAGACTCTTAACTCTAGAGAACAAATGGATGGTTAGTAGAGGGGAGATGGGGGGGTGAAATAGGTGATGGGGATTAAGAGGACACTTATCATGATGAGCACTGAGTAACATGTTAGACTCAACATAAGAATTGTTGAGTCATTCTATTGTATACCTGAAACTAATATAGCGCTGTATGTTAACTATACTGGAATTTAAAAAAACAGTAGTGGAACTGTTTCTGAGTCTGGTTTCCCTGCTGGATTGTGTGAGCTCTCAGGACAGGGACCAGCACTAACCATGCCAGGCAGTGCTGGCCCATGAGGCATCAGAAATCAGCTCATAGAGGGAAAGGAGAAAAGGAGGGAAGCAGAGAGGAAGGGAAGGAGGAAGGGAGGGAGGATTTTCTTAAGTCATTAATAAAGCCAATTTCAAAAGAATTCCTTAGAATTCCAAAGATGGAAAAAATATATAGTCTCTGAAGGGGTCAAGGCTCACTTGAATATTTATCCTCTGGTATGTTTGTTAAAAAAAAAAAAAAAAAAATCAGGTCACTACCCCCTGGGCACACCTCACTTTCTCCTTCAGAGTATGCATCCATTTCAGGGAAAGAAAATGCAAAATTTATTCAACTTTAAATTTTCATCTTGATATAAGTACCAGGGAAAGCTGGCTCCTGCGTTAGCCAAAGTACTTAAAAGATAAATTTCTATTCCATACAAAAATGCATGGGCTTAAAGAACAGAATTTCTGCTGACATGTATAATAAGCTTCTTTGATGTCCAAGGCTGCTTGGCAGAAACAAGAATGCAAAGAACAAGTAACATGTATCTGCTGTTTAATCAAGTGAGCCACCAACATGGCTTGGTATATGTTGATATTTTGTGATTCTGAATAACAGGCTTCCCATCTGATGTGTACATATTTAAGGCTGAAATAACATGAGAAGTTTACAACATAATTTTAAGTGGAAAAAAAGCAGGATTCAGAATTGAATACAGAATATAATTATATTTATGTTTAAAAAATACTAGAAAGGAGAAACATTAAAATTGCTAATAGCTGGGGGCGCCTGAGTGGCTCAGTCGGTTAAGGGTCTGACTTTTGCTCAGGTCCTGATCCCAGGCTCCCTGCTCAGCAGGAGTCTGCTTCTCACTCTGCAACCCCGCCCCCACCGCCGTGTGCTCTCTTTCTCCACTCTCTCTCTCTGCGCTCTCTCTCAAATAAATAATATCTTTAAAAAAATGCTAATAGCAGAAGTACTTAAATGGGTGGCAAGCAGCAGGCAATCTGTTTTCTTCTTTTGATTTTACAAATTTTCTTTCCTGGGTAGATAATACTTTCATAATGATAAACACATCTGAAAATTTTCAAATTACATAAAACTGTTTTAGTTAACACTGATGGCTAGAAATCTAAACTGTCTGCAGTGTTACAGAACTTGGTACCTATTAGCAAATTTGCCGTAAGACGTCCATCTAAGAATTCCTTTCCTTCTGGTTCCCGGTTACCCACAAATCCCAGCTCCTTGCGTTCGGCATTTCCCTGGAACCCCAAACAGAGCAGTACTATTTACTGACACTGGCAAACTGGGAAGGGGGGGGGACACCTTAAAAACTCCCAACCCCAGCGGTGCCTGGGTGGCTCAGTCGGTTAAGCGGCTGCCTTCGGCTCAGGTCAGGATCCACGGGGTCCTGGGATCGAGTCCCGCATCTGCTCTGCGGAGAGCCTGCTTCTCCCTCTGCCTCCCTCTCTCTCTCTGTCTGTAATAAATAAATAAATAAGATCTGAAAAAAAAAAAATCCCCATTCCAATATTTCCTTTCCTTCCCTAGCTCCTTCCATGCACGCATGTCCTGAGGCTGTGAGGCAGAGCTCCAGGGCAGAGACAGCACTTACCGCGACCCTCTCACGTGTTTGTGTATGAAGTCGGCGTGGAACCGTGGGACCAGCGGATCCTTCTCTCCGTGCACGATTAAGGTGGGGCACTGAATCAGCGGCAGCAAGTGCCCACAGATATTCCCTGCAAGACAAACAGCACCGAGGATCTGCTTCCATGTGACCAGCACGCCGAGGGAGTCAGAGGAGAAGCAGGGGGCTGGGGCCTGTCCGGCCTCCCTCCAGACCTCGGTGCCCCTGTCCCTAAAAGAGGTGGTCTGCATTAGATGGGGTCCGAGGGGTCTCCTAGCTCTCACAATCTGTGGGCCTCCTTTTCTGGTTCTCTGCTTTTTTTTTTCTCCTTCTTGGAAAGTTCTAGTAAACAAGCAGTTTTGCCTGATTATATGCATAATTTATGCGAAACAGGAAAATAAACACACACAAAAACCCCACAGCTCTTTATATTATGGAGAAGAGTCCCCAGTTTGCAAAACACTGGTAGGTGCTTGGCATCTGAAAAGCTTTTTCCTTGAAATAATGTCTTACGTGGTCCCCGGGGCCCCAGCTACCCTCAGAGCTTCTATACCTCCTGTGAAGTTATAACTTACACATAGCAAATGAGCTTCTCTTCATTCCTCCTGCCTCCATGACATTCCTGACTGCCATACTCTGGAGACGATAAGGGCCTCACCTCCATTGTAACAACCTTCCTGAGGCGGATGAGGAACAACCTGGCTCTGGTCCTGTCCTACTGTTTCCCGCCGGGGAAATCTTGGTGGTTCCTCAGTGAGGAGTTTCAGCCTCCTCCCTGGTCAAAGGGGATAGTTCCAGTTCTCTGGGGTGGCCGTGAGGCCAAAAAGAGGTGTCCTATCTACAGTTCTGGGCAGCAGGCAGGTACTCCATAAAGTGAGCTCCTTCCTCCTCTGCCTCCTCCCGGCCTCTGCAGGGGTCACTGGGGCCCTGAGAAAGCTGGGAGCCAGCCCACTGGGGTGCTACCCAGGGACCTGGCCTACCCCTCCTCCTCAGTGGCCGGGGTTGGGGGCACTGCCTGCTAAATGAGAAGGGGACGGGTTGGCCAGAGAAATACTTCTCTAGGTCTCAGAAGCTGCCATCTCCTGTCCCTGGGATGACACACACGTGTTAACTGCACAATCAGAGGACGAAGTGAGCAGTGTCCTGAGCACTGTGGGTCAGACGCTGTTCGCGTGGGTTCATGCCCGTGACACACTGCCTTACCTGCTGTAGCTCACTTGGTCTGACAATCATTGGTAGATACCATACTTTTCCAAAAAGAGTCCTAATAACCTTTTATCAAGCGCTTACTCTGTACTTGGTACTGCACCACAGCTGAACATGCAAAACCCTGTTTAGTCCTCAAAACACCTTAACGGGGTAGTCATCAGCTGCTTCGGCTCGCAGGTGGGGAACAGCAGCTTAGGGAAGCTGAGTAGTCTGCCGATCGCTCTGACAGCAACCAAGTGGCAAGGCCAGACTTCACACCCAGGCCCGTCTGACTCCAAATCTGTGCAGCTAACCCCTATGCTAAACCGAGCATCTACCAACATGCACAGCGTACAATTATGAAAAAAAGGTGTCCTGTGAAATTAATGAGTGTGGAGGGGAGATAAGTAGTTTATTAACAGTCTTGCTATAAGAATACTGCTATAGTTCCTCTATATTTTGACATTTTCCCCCTCCCTTTCTTTTTTTTAAAAACTGTATTTGATTTTTTTAAATTTTAGGTTTACAGCAAAATTGAGTGGAGGGTTCAGGGATTTCCTCTGTACCCCAGCCCCCCACATGCACAGCCTCCCCCACTATCAATATCTCCCACCCAAGTAGGACATTTTTACAACTGATGAACCTACATGGACACATATGTCCTCATCACCCAGAGTCCAGAAATTACATCAGGGTTTAGTCCTGGTTGTTGCACGTTCTGTGGGTTTGGGCAAGTGTATAATGACATGGAGCCACCATTATGGGATTACAGAGTATTTTCACGGCCCTAAAAATCCTGTTTTGGACCTTCTAACAGGTGAGTGTTGGGATCTTGTTATTTGGCTCATCTTTTAATCAGGTTTTCTTCTTATTGTTCAGGTTTAAGAGTCTGTTGCACATCCGGATAACAGTGCTTTATCAGATATGCCTTTTGCAAATATTTTCTCCCAGTCTGTGGCTTGTCTTTCCATACTCTTGACAGGGTCTTTCGCAGAATGGAAGCTCTGGATTTTAACAGATACAGGATGTATGTTTGAGCTGCAGATTTAATTCTGCTTCTGCCTCTGAATCTTCCTACCCCGCTCTCTAGTCAGGAAAGCACAAAAATTTACATTTCAAGAATGTGCCTTCTTTAATGGAGAACTGTCATAGACATCTTTATGGCATTTTTGTTTTAAGAGCTGAGGGAGACACATTTTCAAAGATCTATTTCTTTGGGTGGGTACTGCACTGGAACAGGATATATTTGCTGTTTTGAACTTGAACCAGAAAAGTAATAGTTCCAAATGTCCTTTTCATTGTGAAAGTTTGGATAGGTGACTCACTCTGGAAATGATTACCTAATAGATCAAACTGCTCCTTCAGCTGCAGCCATTTTGTCACGAATGTGCTCCCAGATTTGATCTCAGCTACCCTCTATTCTTTTAGCAGTTAAAACAGAAGAGTGAGAGATTAGCAACGTAAATAGCTATTGAAAAACAGACTTCAATTCAGAATTTCTCTTAAAGATGTCAGTTCTTCCTGTTAGTGGAACTCTTGTTAATTTTTCCGATAAAGACGGAATTAGAGTCACATAACTAAGTTCTGAAGGTGGGAAATAAACTGAACGCTCTTCCTCAGGCTAATTCTGCTGTAGCTGAAGGTCATGACACAAAGGCCCTTCTTTTTTATCCTGGTAAGAGAGGATGTAACAGGGTCACGCATCTAACTGTGAAAAAGAAAAAAATATGGTACGCGCGACAGCTTGTTTTCTGATTACCCACTCTAGAATCAGAAAAAAACAAACACTATTTGAGGCTTCTGGAGAATTATTTTGTCATCGTACACACAAAGGATTAGGAGGAAAAAAGAATAGTCTGCTATTAAAGACTTCACACTGTGAACCCTGATACACAGAGTAGCTGTATACACAGTATCGCTTAAGGCGGATTTATTATACAAGAGCGTGTATGGTATACAATCACTAGCTTCCTCTGTTCAAGCATTAGTGTGAAAGGACAGTGGGTGAGTGCATTCATCACCAGGGAATTCTGGAACACCAGGGGAAGAACGCAAGCAGCCTTTCTAATCAGCAAAGGAACAGCTAAACAGTTCACATAACCTACCATCTGGAAGACGTTTAAATTGTTTTATGCCATCCACCCACTTCTCACAGGTTTTGGCAAAGTAGTCATAGCCATATAAGGTTTCTAGAGGTTTTCTTGTTTTCTCACTCCATTTAGAAACATCTCGGATACCTGAAAAATAGAAGTATTGACAAGAACAGGTTTAGTCTAGGGGCACCCGGGTGGCTCAGTCGGTTAAGCATCTACCTTCGGCTCAGGTCATGATCCTCAAGCCCTGTGTTGGGCTCTCTGCTCGGCAGGAAGCCTGCTTCTCCCTCTCCCCCTGACCCTCCCCCAGCTCGTGCTCTCTCTCTCTCAAATAAATAAATCTTTAAAAAAAATAAAACACATGAACAAATTCAATTACTTAGCCCACTCCTTTCCGTATTTCTTTAAACACACTGATAATTCTAATGCTTCTAAGCATATTACATCTTGCTTAATAACAGCTTTTAACACAGTGCTTCTGCTGCACAATACACCTCAAAGAAAACATGACTAATGACATGAACTCATATCGAACAATAACCCCTCCACGGCACTCCCGACAGTGCCAGGGCCCTGGCAGGCACCCTGTATGTACTCGGTGAATGCAATTACAGAGTGGAGGGAAAACTGCTGCTTACAAGTGCAACTGCCTTCCAAGGCGGGCGGATGCTGTGACAGACAGCGCCGGATCCTTTCCGACCTGCACAGGTAAGCCCAGAGGTGCACGTGGAGGCTGGGAGAGCTGACCTGCTCGGCACAGGAGTGAAAAGACTTCACAGAGAGGTGCAGAGAAGTCTGGAAATTAGGGTTCAGGGATTTCCTCTGTACCCCAGCCCCCCTTCTATGCAACCTTCCAGAGAAGTCTGGAAATTAGGAGGAGATCTGGGAAGAAAAAGGAGAGTTGGAAGAGGGGAAAGGAGAGAGGAGCCAGCAAGAGGTCATAAAGATGGCCAATAAAAAAAAAAATCTCCTACAGATATTTCTACTTTGGGCTCTGTTGCAGACCACACCCTCTGCAAGGTACCCTTGCAGTGGAAAGACTAGTTGTTTTTTTTTTTTTTCTTAAGTAGGCTCCATGCCCAGCGTGGAGCGCAATGCAGGGCTTGAACTCGTGACCCTGAGATCAAGACCTGAGCTGAAATCAAGAGTCAGACGCTCAACCAAGTGAGCCACCCAGGCGTCCCTACGACTAAATTGTACCTAAAACATATTCTTTGTTGCATTGTTGGAGTTGCAGCAATTAATGGAAACTAGGATATGAAGGTGTGTGTGTGAGAAAGAGAACCTAAAAAGAGAGCAAAGAGTGGTAAGACTACTCAAAAGGCAGGGTGGCTTTTGGGGGAAATGTAACTGGTAGTTGGGGGTGGGTGGGTAGAGCTGAACCCAAGATTCCTAGATTAAGTGGAGATGAAAATGGCTCCAAACTGGTATGATCCTGTGCTTCCCCAGAGTAGCCAATGTAAATCCTCTCTGAAAGAAAGCATCATCAATTTGTATGCACGGTCTTGTGTGTGTGTGTTTTCAGATTAAGGGTAAGCAAATATTCGCTCCTAATCACAGGTCACAACACAATCAGAATCTTTATAAAGCTAATGAAAAAGCTAAAACACTGGAAGAGAAAGCTTAAGAAACGATGCAGACCACCACACAGAGAGACAAGAAAATGAACAAGAGACACGGAAGATGGGAAGGCAAGGCCTACAAAGTCCAATCAGTGCCCTGATGGATGAGAGGAGGGGGAGAGGAGAAGAATGGAGGAGAATGGACGAGAAGCAATATGGGAAGGAGGACACGGGCAAGAATGGTTTTCAGAACTGATCAAAGATAAGGGTCCACAGATAAAAACTGAAGGTAACCCAAACTGGATAAATAAAAAGGAATTCGCATCTGGACACACAACAGTAAAATAGCAATACATCAAAGAGAGAGAAGAAACCTGAAAAACAGCCAGAGCTGAGACACATTCACTCCAGAAGGGGGAAAGCTACATGGGCAAAACTTCTCAACAGTGGTCGAGGAAGGCAGAAGACTGTGGAATGGCCGAGTAAATAATCTGCCATTTACATTTCTGCACTTAGCCAAACAAGCTTTCAAGAATGAGCGTGGAATAAAGACAGTATGAGGTAAAAACGGAGCTCACTATTAACAGAGCTGCCCTTAAAGAACTTCTAAAAAAATAACTTGAGGAGAAAGAGAAGGGAGCTTGGGAGGAATATCTGAGATGAAAGAAGGGGAGTAAAGAAACTGATGGATGTGTCCGTAAGTGTGAAAACACAAAACTTGCCAAGCTAATGAGAAAACAGAACACTGGAACATTTTTTTACATTACAATTAGTTCTGTCTAGAAAGGAAGCGAAAGGACAAGCCACAAGCTGTGCAGAACAACTAACCCAATTACTAACCAGCAAGGGGGTAATAATCAGACTGTCAAATAACAAACACCCTCAGTTTTTGTTAACTGCAAATCAGTAACATCGTAACAACACTGGAAGTGTTCTAGTCTCGGGTGTTTGTTCTGTTGATAGACTTCACACAGTATGCCTGTTAAACCTATCGTTTTAAAACTTTTATGTAATCTTTGATACATATAAATCAACAAAAAGACATGAATAGGGACAATACAGGAGAAGAAACCCCAGTGGCGCATAAATCTGTAAAAAGATTCTCAATCTTATTAGAAAGAGGAAGATGCAAATTAAGTCCGCCAGTAAGATACCATTTCACATCCATATGACTGGCTGGGACTAGGAAGTCTGATGATTCCAAGTTTTTGTTTTGGATGTAAATTAAGGAATCTATTACGCTGGTGGTGGAAATGCAAATTTATGTAGTTGGAAAACAGCTGGTCACTGGTAACACAGCGTATTTGCATACCACAATATTCAGCAAATCTCACGTTTGGGCCTATACCCCAGACTGACACCACTGCTCATAGGCCCCAGGAGACATGTACATGAATGTTCGCAGCAACAGTGAAAACAGACCTACAGTCCATTGATAAAAGAGAGGGAAAATAGAATACTTTTGCCCAATGGAATACGATACAGCATTATCATGAATGAATCTTAGAAATTCAATGTTCATTGAAAACAGTGAGTCATAGAAGATGATCTATGGTATGAAGGCACTTTGTATGACTCAAAAACAAATAAAACTAAATTACATATTGTTTAGGAATATAAACAGATGTGACAGAAGTGTTTTCAAAAAGGCATAGGGATGATCGTAGGACTCAGGCTAGAGGTAGAGGTGCACTGGGGAGGAAGCACAAGGAAAGAGTGAAGGTATAGACAGTGATCAATCTTCTGTTCCTTGGTGAACTCGTGGGTGTCCGTAATTTACACTGTCACATGTGTTGCATTATATGTATCAAATATTATACAATTAAATAAAATTCAATTATAAAATAAATTTAAATACAATATTATATTACAAAATAAAATTTAAATATATATTATATACCTTATATAATATATAGTATAAATATATATTATTCATGTTTAATTCACATATTTAAAGATACACAAATATATTTAATATAAGTGTTTAATTTACATATATATTATAACGTATTTTATTATTATATTGTTAATAGTATTATTAATATATAACATAAATGTAACATTTTATAAAATTTTATATACTTTTATAAAATTTTAAATAATTTTTAAAAAATTATAAAATTTTGTAAGATTTTTAATAAAATTATATATATTTTTATAAAATAAAAAAATTCCCCTGTGACAGGAAGGCCAAGATCTTTTAATCCAAGTTGGCTAATGTTCAATGTGAAGACATTTTTCTTGCTAACATGTGAATTCCTCTTTGGGATAGCGAGAGATTTCTCAAAGTGAATTAACTCAGTCAAAGCAAGCATTTAGAGTGAGAGGTATCTATTAGTATGTAAACTCTGGGGCATGGCTTTAGACTCTCTGGGAAATATTATCTAAATCTCAAGGGGCAGAAAAATCCAGTGGTAGCTGGGGCAAGCCAGATGTTCACACCAAGCTCTGTGGTTAAGCACACAGCCTCAGAAGTCATACTGGCTGGGTCGCACCTACTAGCTCTGTGACCCTGAGCAAGTTCCTTAACCTCTCTGTGCTAGTTTCCTCATCTGAAAAATGAGAATTATAATACCACTCTGAGATAAAGAGTAAATAAGTTAGACATGAAATGTGCTAACAAGAGTACCCAGCATATAACAAACACTGAAAAATATTCTATGTATTTATATACTTACTTCTGTTAACTTTTTTCAAGAGGAAGCCAGTTTTACCCCAAAGCATAATTTCCACCAAAAAATAAGTAGCAATTATGTTTCACAGTTAAGTTCCTAAATTAACTATTTGAATCAAATTATTTGCTGATGCGAAATAGATATAATTTGTATCCCCCCCCAAACGGATACATTTATTTTTTGAGCATATAATTTGTGCTAAGTACCAGAAGAAAACTCATTGGCTCACCATTAATTAGTGAATTAATCCAGTAAACATTATTTGAAGGCTGCTGAGCGTTAGTCACAGCACGTACAAACTTGAATGAGATTTGGTCTTTGCCCTTAAGGGCCTTATTGTTTAGAGTTGTAAATGACCTCTGTAGAAGAGTGGGATAGATGTCGTGGGAGAGGCTGGGGAGGACAGAGGAGGGTCAGTGAGCTTAGAGGGGCAATGGCAGGAAGTGGCAGTGGTGGTGGGCTTCCTGGAAGAGGCACTGCTGGGTCTAAGTCTGCAAGAACAGAAGCCAGCAAGCAACTACGGGAGCCATTCCATCTATTGCTAGAACTTCAGGAGTTTCCAGGTGGCCGAAGAAAGAATGGGCATGTGCGGGTAGAGGAAACAAAGTGGCTGCAGATGGACCTAGAAAGACGGGGTGTGTGTGGGGGGTCCCAGCTCACTCAAACTTTGTGAGCAAAGCAGAGGAGTCTGAACTCTACTTATCTGGAAAGCTATGCGAGACTTTGGAGGGTTTTCAAGTAAGATATAATGAGATTTACATCTTAGCAAACTACCATCCAAGCAGTTTGGAAAGTAGACTGAAAGGAGGTAAAGACAGGGCAGGTTGGAAAATGCTGGTCGATCTAAGTGAAGACAGATGGGGAGGCCTGGACCCGGGGTCTGGCAGGAGGAACGGAAAAGGTGAGATGGATCCAGACAGAGCCCAGCAGAACGCAGGAAGAATGCGGAGGGCTGGGGCGCCTGGGTGGCTCAGTTGGTTAAGCGACTGCCTTCGGCTCAGGTTATGATCCTGGAGTCCCGGGATCGAGTCCCACATCGGGCTCCCTGCTCAGTGGGGGGTCTGCTTCTCCCTTTGACCCTCTTCCCTCTCGTGCTCTCTGTCTCTCATTCTCTCTCAAATAAATAAAAAAAATCTTAAAAAAAAAAAAAAGAATGTGGAGGGCTGGATCACTATCCTGCAGACGTGAAACATTGGGCTTTACTGGCCGACCTTCCCAGCTGTGCCATCACAGGTTTCTTCGCTTGTTTGAGCCCCGAGTTGAGTCATAAACAGCTATGTATGTTAATATTAGCTCATGGCAGGCATTCAATAAATCATAATTAAAATATTCTTTGTGGAAAAAAGAGTATATTCCATCGAGTGTCACTTAGCAACGTGAGAAATATGGCAGGAAGACCAGGTGTGGAGAAAAGATTCTGAGCTCGACTTTAGACACGCTGAATGTAAGGTGCCTGTGGGGCAACCAGGTAAGAAAAATGGACATGAAGTTGAATATCTGGAATTCGGGAGTTTGAGGACGCCAAGCGACGAGGGAAGCTCCTTGGGTGTAAGAATGAGAAGAGGAGCAGAGAGCTAAGGATGGTGCCCGGCAGAGCAGAGCAGGGAAGGTGTCAAAGACAGAGACTAAGCAGAGATAAGGGGAAAGCTCTGGACGTGGTGGCAAGAACTCCACGGCAGAGAAAGCTTCGAGAAGAGGGGTGTGTATTTTCAAATGCTGCAGCATGACCATGGAGCCGAAGGGCGATAAAGCATCTGCGGGGCTTGGCAGCACGGAGGCCCTGGTTCCACGAGGCCGGTGGGTCGCCCAAGTCGCGAGAGGGGGCCGTGACGGAGTGGGCCTGGGAAGGGCAGCCGAAAATGCGAAAGAGGAGTGTGAGGTGAGGAGGGAGCTTCTCGGGGTTTGTGTGCGTCGCAAAGAAGGGAAGTCAGAGTCACTGAACGTGGGGAGTTCACACAGTCGTGACTGAGGGGAAGGTGTGACAGGGTGACAGCGCCCAGGACAATCGGGCGGGTGAAAGGGTGTGCGGAGCGCTCCAGCGCCAGAGGCACAAGCATCCGCCAGGACATGGGCTCCGGAACAGTGGCTGAAGAAGACGCATGTGGTGAGGAGACCCGGCTGGAGGGCAGGCCGCGCAGGCGAGCTCGCGAGCAGGTGCCGAGGCAGAGAGGCGCAAAGGAGAAAGCCTGTTCCAGGAGAAGCAGCTGTTCAGCGTGGGAGGTCGGGGGGGGGGGGGTAAGGCGCAGGGAGGCCGGGGTAGGGGGGGAGGCGCAGGGGGTAGGGTGCAGGGAGGCTGGGAGGGGGAGAAGGCGCAGGGAGGGTGGGGGGGAGGGGAAGGCGCAGGGAGGTGGGGTGTGGGTTAAGGCGCATGGAGGCCGAGGAGGGGGAGGCGCACGGAGGCTGAGGGTGGGGTAAGGCGCACGGAGGCGGGGGGGGGGGGGGGGGGAAGAAGGCGCATGGAGGCGTGGGGGTTGGCTCACGGAGGCCGAGGGGGAAGGCACAGCTGGCTTCAGGGCAGGCCGGGCCCAGGTGCTTGGAGGTCACTGAAGTCACTGAAGGATTGTAAGTCACAGAATCCGGTGACCAGGTTTTTGCCTTAGTGAGGAAACTCTTTCGTGCAAGACCAAGTGCCCTCAGAGGCCAAGGGTCCGAAGCAGGAAAAATGGTGGGCGGGAAGAGAGAAGGGGTTATCTTTAGAGGTCGGCCTTGGAGGCCTCCCAGGTGGCCCGGGCCCCACTCACTGAGACAGAGATTACGGGCTGGGCTGTGGGAAGAGTTACGAGGTAATGAGTTCAATGCAGACATACTAGTTTTGACAGACTTACAGGCTATCCAGAGGAAGGTGCTCAGCTGGTAGATAGAAATCTGGCTCTGGGGCTCAGGAAGAGCCTGGCTGAATAGTAGTTTAGAGAACCTCACCCCCTAGTCATAGCAGAAGCTGTGAGACGTCTGCTCAAGTGAGTACCCAGTATCTCTTGGGCGTGGGTGCTGGCTAAGCTGGCGTGAGCCCCGCCCCACCACCACCATGGATCATAGCTGAACTCCAGACGGAACAAGGAGCAACTACCTGCCAAGGTATAAGAGCAGGAGGCTGAACAGTCAAACCTTGAATAATGACACAGAAAGGGGATGAGTTTCTTATTTCCCTTGTCTTCCTTGGAGTCCCAACTTTGAAACACGGAGTGGGGGGTGGATCACACGTGGTTGGGGGATGCGGAGAGTGGAAACACATGTGGTTGGGGGATGCGGAAAGTGGAAACTTCAGGAGAGGACCCCTAGAGTTAGCCAGAGGACCTGGACCAGGCTGCCCTGCTTGAGGAAGACTCTCTCTCTCTCTCTTTCTCCCTATCGTAGTCCATGTTGTGAAGGTGCACAGCCATGGGCCTGCACTACTAGTCCAGCAGCAGACAGTCCCTAAAACCCCAAGAGAAGGCTAGCTTTCTGACCGAAGGTACCAGAAAAAGGGGCCCCTAGTGTCTGAAGATTGTGGGCGAAATCCCTGTTAATTCTTCCATCTCTTTTCTCTGGCTGCTTTGCCCTAAAGATGGCTCCAGTTGCACGAAGCACAACAGCGGGGGGGTTGCTGAAGCCTGTCTTTCTGAGAGAAAGCTGTTTCTGGTCATAGGAGCTTTGAAGGGGGTCCCTAATTCTGCATATGAACTAATGAAATGATTCAAGTCCTGGGATCACCCCTGAGCTCTCCATGCATGGGGAAGATCCAAAAAAGCACACAGCATAAGCGTCAAGAACTGAACTACCATATAAACCACCACCTACATCCCAGCATAGCCTGAGTGGGGTTTGTGTGGGGCAGACATGAGGAAGCATAGCACAGGCTTCGAGAATGGACCCGATGCTGGAACTACAGCCCACAGAAGGCTAAACAGAATTTACAGTATGAACCTAACCAGGCCGATAGCATGCCAAGAAAAAAAAAATCAACAATTAGAGTTTTAACAGGATACCGAGTCTCACAACATAGCACAATAAAAAAATCCCAAATTAACCAACATATAAAACCAACAAATAAATAAATGAAAAAACTCTACAATCCCCAAACAGGCAGATCTGACCAATTCTCAAGGGAAAAGACAACCAGCAAATGCTGACCCTAAGATGACCCAGACATTGGAATTATCAGACAGAGAGGGCAGTCATTGTCACAGGCATTTCCATTCCATTTACAGTATTTTCTTTCCTGTGAACCTGGTACGGATACAATAAGGACAAGCAGGAGTACCGATTAGGATGGGTGACTGCCTCAGACTCATCATTTAAGAGGTTCATTGTCCTTTCCCAAACAGTGCAAAGAACTAAGATTCTACAACAGAACACTGCCATTTAGTGGCTTACTTAAATCAGGTGAATTGCAGAACTAACTGAATAAAACTAGACTTGTCATATTCTAGTGCCTGGGTCTGCAAATGTTTTCTGTCAAGAGCCAGAGAGTATTTTTGGCTTTGCAAGCCAAGAGGCAAATCAAAGGTATTAGGTAGGTAGATTTATGGTGAGAGACTTCTGACCCACTTGACCCCAACTGCCTGGACCAGGCCATCTGGGATCCAGGAGAGACATACTTGAGATCAAAAGCCACCAGACTGAAGAAGAGGGTCCTGGTGGGTCAGGCCGGCAGGTGGTGGTGGGGGGGTACCCCAGGGCAGTTTTGCTTTTTGCCACACCCCCAGATCCCGATGTGTCCTCCTCTCCTCCCGAGAGCCAAGCAGTTTCAATTTGGTCAGCTTGCTGGAGGCTAAGCAAGTCCTCAGTTGCTGCCTGCAATCCCATAGCTGGGCGCCTGGGAAGAGCCAGCAGTCACCAGTTTGTAAGCTGCTACCAGCACATGCCCTGGGCAGCAACTCTGGGCACAGAGGAGGAAATGGGGACGGAGGGGGCGCCCCGCTTGATCTCTAGGCCTGCCGCTGCTGGCCTTCTCCATCTGTGCCTGGCCTTACAAAAACAGATGGGCTGGATTTGGCCCACAGGTTCTAAGTTTGCTGGTCCCCGTTCTTCTGCCTCTAAAACCTTCAAAGATAAGCTTCAAGGACAACCTTATGAAATGTGAACAGCACAGAATTTCTTTATCAAAATATAAGGTTTCAATACAATATTCCTTTTTACGCTCCCATAATTTTGAATACACTATTCCTTTGAATATTCAAACAATATTCCTTTTTACGCTCCCATAATTTAAAAAGAGGTTATGAAAAACACTTTCCATCAAGCCCTCCCTCCTTGAAGTTCACTACCAGTAGTCGGAAATGTGAACGCGGATTTTCTAGGACCTTTTCCTGAGTCACGAAGGTGTCGCTCCTGCAAACAGGAAGCGTTAAAACACAGGCTGGTTAAACTGTAGGACTTCTCTGAGAACTCATGGCTTTTCCTACCTCAGAGCTGAGAACTGGATGCAGACAAGACAGGATTTGTCAATATGGATTGAAGCAAGTCCTGAGAAGGGGAGAGCAAAGGTACCACTTGTCATGACATCTCCGATTCGTGAGACCTACCCTGATAAATCTTCTCATCTTCATCAGTCACGTAGGCATTGGCTCCCCAGATCACCATCTTGTTGATGAACGATGGATATTTTGCAGCTGCAATAAGAGATGTAATGCCGCCATCACTCCAGCCCAGCAGGGACACCTTCTTAAACTTCAGCGTCTGCGAGGAATACAGTGAAATGCACATAGCACAGCTGATTGCTCCTGCTAAAAGAATCCCCTGACAGTTGTCAAAATCAATACAGCTGTGAGGTTTGGAGCAGTTGTTGGTAATTAAAGAAAAATCCTAGAATCCACCATTTGATGACACAAATGTTTTTTTCTCCATTAGTTTTGGTGTAAATCTAAGTGTCGTAAAATCCTAAGTACCTCTGAAACTAATAATGCAGTATATGTTCATTAAATTGAATTTAAAAAAACCCCTAAGTACATAGTATTGTTTTGAATTAATGAGGGAACTACATCTTCTGGTTGGACAGACTCTGGAAACAGTGGCGATCAGCTGTCCTTGGAAATGACAAGTAACATGTGCATGCACACCCACGCCTGAGCGAAGGCTTTGAGAATAGTAATGCAGATTAGAGAGGGAAACTTGATATTTACTGGATGGAATGAAGTCACCACATCTGATAAAACCACTGACTACAACTGTGGGAAGAACGGGCTGGAGGAGAATGGTGTCACGGGGAGGTTATGTTAGTCCTTAAATCAACCAGGCTCTGAAAACATGTTAGGGAAACTGAACAAAGATGACATCGGAGAGATGCTGCCTAGAAGTAAAAACAGAATGACCTGGAATTTGAAAGATTTAACAAATATCAGTCCAAGATACTGATGGGACTATACATGGCTGTAAGTAGCATGGATAATAATTTGGCACTATCTTGTAAAAGGAACATTTGCATCTTCTATAACCCAGCAACATCCCCTAATATGTATGGAACTCCTGCACCCGTGCATCCGGAGACAGGTCCAGGGGTGTCCACACCAACACTGTTTATAAAAGAACTAAAATGTCCATGGACAAAACAATGTTCACTGCACTGCTATTTCTAATAACAAAAAAAGGCAACGTAAAAATTTGATTATTTATCTACCATTAGAGAGAGGTGAAATAAAACAGTACATCCCTACAATGGAATACTGTGTGACTATTTTAAGACTTAAATAAACTTATTATTTATTAACATGGAAGTATCTCCTTGACAAATTGTTCAAAGAACAGTAGTTTGGAAAAACATTATGTATAAGTATGATGCCATCAATACAAAACTGTGTATTTATATATGAAATAAGATTGACTGGAGGGGAACCCTCTTGCACTGTTGGTGGGAATGCAAGCTGGTGCAGCCACTCTGGAAAACAGTATGGAGGTTCCTCAAAAAGTTAAAAATAGAACTACCCTACCATCCAGCAATTGCACTACTAGGTATTTATCTAAAGGATACAAACATAGTGATTCAAAGGGGCACATGCACCCCAATGTTTATAGCAGCAATGTCCACAATTGCCAAAATATGAAAAGAACCCAGATGTCTATCAATGGATGAATGGATAAAGAAGATGTGGCCTAAATATACAATGAAAGATCACTCAGCCATCAAAAATAATGAAATCTTGCCATTTGCAATGACATGGATGAAACTAGAGGGTATTATGCGAAGTGAAATAAGTCAGAGAAAGACAAATACCATATGATCTCACTCATATGTGGAAGTTAAGAAACAAAACAGATCAACATAGGGGAAGGGAAGGAAAAATAAAATAAGATGAAAGCAGAGAGGGAAGCAAACCATAAGAGATGTTAACTCTAGGAAACAAACTGAGGGTTGTTGGAGGGGAGGTGGGTGGGGGGATAAGGTAACTGGGTGATGGGCATTAAGGAGGGCATTTGATGTAATGGGCACTGGGTGTTATATGCAACTGATGAATCACTAAATTCTACCCCTGAAACTAATAATACACTATATGCTAACTAAATTGGAAAAAAAAAAAAAAAAAAAGATGGGCTAGGAAGGCAGAGTCTCAAAGTCATAGCAGCAGTCTCTAAATAGTTGGATTGTGAGATATTTCTACTTCCAAATTCATACCTATTTGAACTCCCTGAATTGTCTGTAGGAATTACACGGTATTACCCTTAAAGAAATTAAAAAAAACACAAAAACAAAATAGACGAAGACAGGCCCAGCCATCCTCCCTTCTCTGGGCTCTTCCCTAAGAGACCCACCTTCATCAAATCAACAGCATCTTTTGCATCCCTTTCAAAAAAGTCCACTGGAAAATCTCGATCTGGGGGTCTGGAGTGTCCATACCCTCGAGGATCCCACGCAACCACTGTGAAGAGCTTCTTATTTAGGTTCTTAATCTGGGGTCCAAAATCAGTCTCTCCACTTCCTAAAAAAAGCCACTCAGTTACCCTCAGGTGAATGATTTCATTATTTCAAGCACATTACAGTAAAAGCAGAAACAACTACAATTTTAAAACAAACTAACTAGTTTCTACTCAAAGTTAGACAGCAGGATGCAGTCAGCAAAGTAGCCTTGTGATGATAAATAAAATCCATTTACCGGGAGGCTGACTTCCTTTCCTGGCGTTCAAACCTGCCTTTTGTCTCCTCCTAGTGGCTACTTTGAGGATTCATTTGGTCCTGTATTACTACTTTTGATACTTTCCCAGTTAATCTTCCTTAAAAAAATTTTTCTTTTAATTTAAAAAAAGGAATTCATGAAACTGCATAGAAATTGACTTACTGATATGATATGTTTCTGGGTGATTTTTTTCTTTCTTTCTAAAAAGTGACTGTTACAAATGAGAGATATCTCAATATTATCTGTCAACAAATTTAAGAGATTTGGTCCAAGTTATTCAAAGTAGAATTCTAAATTCCCAGGTGTTTTTTGTTTTTTTGGTTTTTTTTGTCTTTAAGGTTTTACTTATTTATTTGACAGAGAGAGACACAGCGAGAGAGGGAACACAAGCAGGGAGAGCGGGAGAGGGAGAAGAAGGCTTCCTGCTGAGCAGGGAGCCTGATGCGGGGCTCGATGTGGGGCTCGATGTGGGGCTCGGTCCCAGGACCCTGGGATCATGACCTGAGCTGAAGGCAGATGCTTAACAACTGAGCCACCCAGGTGCCCCAAATTCCCAGGTGTTTTCTACTAGGCTAATGTGAACAGCCCTGGAGATTTATTTTCTGGTTATAAGTGAACACCAGAAAACTCAACTAAAACTCTAAAATGAGGGGGAGGGCAGGGTGTGGAGGGAAGAAATCAGATTAGCTTGTTTCAAACAGCAGCATGGTAACAAGCAGAACCACATTCTTGAGCCTGTAGTGGAACTGACTGGTAGTTCCCAGCCTGCCCACGAGGTCACGGCCACTGTGCGCAGACACCTACTTCGTGTGGCCCGGAAGGCCAGACTCTCAAGGAGCCCAGTCCAGGAGCAAGTCCGCATTTAGTTTTTAAAGTCCACTTAGTTTCTAAGGGCTTGTAGCTCAGGCCACCTAAACATCTTGCTTGATAAACTAGCTATTATTACAAAATGTTTTTTAAGATGGTACAGGATCATTTAACATTATCAAGGACCACCATTCTTCCTGGGAAGATCTACCTTTCTCACCATCAGGTAAATCATTCAGAAAACCTAAGGCAAAAATATAAATGGAGGGGTGCCCAGGTGGTTCAGTTAGTTTAGCATCCAACTCTGGATCTCAGCTCAGGTCTTTTTTTTTTTTTTTTAAGACTTTATTTATTTATTTGAGAGAGAGAATGAGAGCATGAGATGGGGATGGGTCACAGGAAGAAGCAGACTCCCTGCCGAGCAGGGAGCCCGATGCAGGGCTTGATCCCAGGACTCCAGGATCATGACCTGAGCCAAAGGCAGCTGCTTAACCGACTGAGCCGCTCAGGCATCCCTCAGCTCAGGTCTTGACCTCAGGGTTGTGAGATCGAGTCCCATGCTGGGTTACACGCTGGGCATGGAGCCTACTTAAAAAAACTTATATATGTGTGTATATAATGTGTAATGTATATATTGTGTATATATGTTTTTTGCACATATATATGTTTTTTACACACACACACATATGTGTATATAAGTTTGGAAAGGCATTTTAGCATTTTACTTTTAGAAGAAAAAAAATCATAAGGAAATAGTATATATTGGTATTATTTAACTACTAAAATCCTTAAAACCAAATTTGAGTGTCCTGGATCACTGGACATTATCGCCCTGAGCTGTCTACATGTAAATTACTTATCTGAAAGATAAAATTGGGATCCAGTCGGCTTTACTATGCTCCATTCATGCCAATCTAATTTTGACTTCCAAAAAGGCTTTAAATTAAGTCTTGTTCTTAGCTCGTATTTTAATTGAGCATATAATCAACTGCAACAGGGTGATCAATCCATCTTCCAGCACTGGAAATCTTGCATCCTGGAACCCCTCAATTCCAGGCACACTGGGATGGTTGGTCAGTAGCTCGTCTCCTGCCTTTATCCATCCTTCTGCCCACACCCCTTTCCTTGAACCCTGTCATCCTCCCAAATTGTAGGTAACTACACAGTATAACTCTATGAGAAAAAACAAACAAACAAACTGGGTATTTAAAGGAATAAAGAATACATATAGTAGAAAGTTATCCTTCTTTTCTGAATCACTTAAATTTGTAGCAAATATTAAAGCATTTAGCAAAGCACTAAAATTAATAATCAATATTTGGCATCTAATAATGTGAATGCATCATAGACTACACAGCATGCAAATTCCATTAAAAACTTCCAGACCCAACATTCCAGGAAGCAGCAGGACTGCATGCTCTCCCTCTCCAGCCTGCTGATAATGCAAATGGACACCATTCACAGCCACTTTGGCAGAGGTTACGGAGGTGCTGAAAGAGAAAAACCCCACCCCCAAAGAATGATTACTAAGCAGTACAAACGTAATATGACCAAACTGCCCTTTTATATACCCGAGTCAACTCCAGTACCCTTCTCAGGCTTCTTGGATTCCTTTGAGTTGTGCTTAAGTTTTCCAAACCTAAAAGGGGACCACTTACTAGACTGCAGATCTGAACTGTGCCTTCGTGTTTGAATGTCCTACAGCGCCAGCCCAGGGCTTACCCTACAGAAGTACTGAGAGGTTAATGAAATCAATGGCCATACACCCCCGAGGGCACATACCTGGTGAGCTGGAAGCCAGTGGTGCCAAGGTGCAGGCTGACACAAGAGCTTCACACAATGACATGCGAGGGTGAGCAACCAGGACACAGAGCCGGGAGCCACTTGTCAGGACCTTAGCAGATCTAGAGGGGCGACCTGGGCCTTCAGCTGCACTGGCGGTGTCCCTAAGGGTGAGGCTGGTCTCAGGAGTCCTCAGAAAAGGCCTTGGTGCCTAGGCAGTCCTTTAGGCACATGGCTTCTCATGTTCTCTGGCCAGCCGCAGGAGGGCTCTTGGCAGGAACGCCTGTCTGCACTGCTATGGCCAGCCTGGTTTTTAATACGTTGAAGTATTTGTGTTGTTAAACATGCAGGTCCATTAGCTTCAAGAGCCCTCCCTGTGCCACTGACCTTCCTTGGCCCAACACCTCCCATGACACAGCACCTAACTGGACATGTTGGCACAGCAGAGTGCCGCGGGCAGGACTTCTGCCCTATCTGTTCTGCCTGATGCTCGCGCCAACCATATCAAGGGTCCTGCTCGGATGAAACTCTCCTCTGTGGCTCTTCCAGAAGCTCCAGAATGACTGTGTGGGGATCCACAGCGATAAGCACATACAAGCCTCCTGCATCAGGCTCTAACAGCCTCCCCACTAATTTCCCAGGTGGCTGGGTGACCTGCGGAAGGGACATTTTGGCACACCAGGACAGATGCTGGACGGAGGTGCTCCTCTGCTCCCGGCAGAATGTTAAGGAATTTAAATTAACCACTGCCCCCCTTTTTCTTTACGTACTCTCTACCCCTATTACCTCTCTGCAATTAGTCAAAATGGCTTATGGAAATGAAGCGTTTTTTAAAAAATGAGGTCCTTGGCACCTGGGTGGCTCAGTTGGTTAAGTGTCTCCCGGAGTCCTGGGATCGAGCCCCATATAGGGCTCCCTGCTCAGTGGGGAGCCTGTTTCTCCCTCTCCGTCTACCCCCCACCCCCCACTCATGCTCTCTCAAATAAATAAAAATCTTTTTTTAAAAAATGAGGTCCTCTTCCCTCTTTGGTTTCCTCTTGTCACCAATTTCAAATGAGAATGCAGAAACGAATGTGTTGAATGCAGGTACATTAAGTCTTAACACAATTTCTGCAAAAATGACAGAATTGGGTGGTAATAAAGCCTGATCTAACTATAAGCTCCTTATCTATAGAAAGTCACGAGGAGCAAAAATAAAACCACTGAGCAAGAGTGGTATCATACGGACACTGCCAAGTCCTATTCTTTGGAGTCATTCATTTTGATTGTTAAGGTGACTCTAGGATCCAGATAAAGGCAAATAATACTCTGGTAATAAAGATTCATTTCTGCAAACATTTATTGACATATTTATTTTTGCCCACAATCTAGCAGGAGAGATGATAAAGACATAAGAGATTGGAAGGTTATGACTGAGGCCAGGAGCACAAGGAACACGGCTGGAACTTGTTAGTAGGATTTCCCATATTCACCACACGGGAATGAGGCAGCTCCTAACTAGAGATGACCAGCATTCACATGGCTCATGTTAATGATGATGTGTACCTTTATTATACCTCATGCCCTGAAGATTTTTGAGGGGCTCCCTTCCTTGAAGCATTCAAGGACATGCTTGTAAGAATCATTTTGTGCAGTGAGGATGTCACATACAAAGAGAGGAACCCCACTCCCCACAGCATCCTTCTCAATGTCCAAGACAGTGGGTTTTCGTGGCTGGGTGTTGCTGACTCTCGCTGTCTGCAACTCTTCAGGGGCCCCAGGCGTCCTTTCCTTCAGCTTTCATGATCATTCCCAAGTCTCTTCTGCAAAAAACCTCTACTTCCCTTTGTGCTTTGCTGTATTTGTGTTTTGGTTCCCCATTCCAAACTTTTTTCCCCATTAACCCTATCCCATCTTTTGGTTGCCCAAGATGAAGGTAAAAACAAAACCATGTAGTCTAGAATTTAGCATAATGGGAGCTCAATGTCAGGGCAGGGTTACTAAGGCAGAAGACTTTGAAGATGGTTTTAGAGAGAGACAGAGACCGTCCTGCGTTGAGTAGAGGTATCTGGAGAAGAGTAAAAAAAGTAGCATTTGAATTGAACTTCCAAGAGACGTAAAATTTAAAAAAAAAAAACAAAAAACAATGTGGTGGGGAGGGTGCTTCTAGAAGAAATAGCATGATCAAAGGCCTGGGAGCAAGGGAGGTCCTCGGCACCTAGTGATTCAGTCGGTTAAGTGTCTGCCTTCAGTTCAGGTCATGATCCCAGGGTCCTGGGATCCAGCCCCGTATAGGGTTCCCTGCTCAGTGGGAGGGACAAGGCAGTGTTCAGCCTGGCAGGAGTGTGGGGGCAAAAAGGGAGCAAGGTTTGGGCTGAATGCTGAGGGGGTCTGCAGCTAGGGTAAAGGGAAAGAAGATGACCCCGGTGCCTTGTCATCAACATCCTATGTGTCCCCACACCAGAGGTTCCTGCCACTATCACATCAGCCCACCCCTTGGGGTTAATGGAGGCTGCCAAAAATCCCTTATCAATCTTCAGGTTGGGGAAACAGGACAGAGAACTGTTTTTGAACAAAAGTAAATCAAAGCAAATCAATTTCAAATGTAAGAAAAAAATTTTATTAAAAAAAGTTACTGAATGAAAAAAAGTTACTGAAACATTTACTGAATGATTCATTTATCATCAATAGAAGACCACTGAAATGAGTAAAGCATTCTTTTCTCCAGCTTAGCAAGGGACTCTTAAGACAGTAGTTCAAGCCTCATTATGTGTCTGTTGAAAGAAAATTGGGCTGTGGAGAGACCAGGCCTTCAGTGGCCCTGAAATGTGCATATTACTTGAGCCACAATCAAGATACCAAATTTCCCAAACTCTCACACAGGAAAGAGGATAGAAAACTTCAGAAAATTTAAAGACCAAAAATGAATCTTTCCTTTGGGGTGTCCATCCGTCTTTAGCACCACTTTCTCCCTGCTAATAATCACTTCACTTCTCTAACCCACGTGTTCTTAAGCAGGTATGCTTGTTAGAATCACCTGTGGAGAGTTAAAAATATACCTGCCTAGGACAACCCCGGAAGACTATCACTCAATGATTGGGGTAGAGCCCTGGCATGTGCTTTCTTTTCTCTCCCTTCCTTCCTTTCTCTTCCTTCCTCCCTCCCTCCCTTCCTTCCCTTTCTTCCTTTCCTTTCCTTTCATTTCCTTTTAAATATGGAACGCCTCACGAACTTGCAGGTCATCGCTGCACAGGGGCCGTGCTAATCTCTGTGTCATTCCAATTTTAGTGTATGTGCTGCCGAAGTGAACATGCCCCTTTTTATGAGAGCATTTCCAGCTTCCCACTGTCTTAGTGGGAAGCTCAAATTTAGATTTAAATCATCTGGCATGCTTAAATCTCCAGATGCCCAGGGTGCAAAATCTCTGGGGTGGGACACAGGCATCTGTATTTTTTAAATTCCCTGAGAGATTCCAATATACAACCAAAGTTGAGAATGACTGTACTGAGTTAATTTCTTGTAGAAGAAAAAGAAAATCCTAACTCCCTATTAAAAACAGCCTGTAGGGGGCGCCTGGGTGGCTCAGTCGTTAAGTGCCTGCCTTCGGCTCGGGTCATGATCCCAGAGTCCTGGGATCGAGCCCCACATCGGGCTCCCTGCTCAGCGGGAAGCCTGCTTCTCCCTCTCCCGCTCCCCCTGCTTGTGTTCCCTCTCTCGCTGTGTCTCTATCAAATAAATAAATAAAATCTTTAAAAAATAAAAATAAATAAAAACAGCCTGTAGGAAGGCCTGCTCACCTAAAATTGCCTTACTTCATATTTGTCCCTTTCTTTTTCGGGGAAGCTGAATAAGCAATTTTGTGAAAGGGGAAGGAGGTCACAAGCAATACAATGATAATAACTTCCTGATTGAGGGGGCTGAGCTGCTCCTTTCCAAGAAGGAAAGTTTCCTTCAAGAATCTAACAACTTGGGGAAAACAAACTAACATTTAGTTTCATTATTAAGCTAAATAATGAACTCTACTGAGAGCTTACTTACCTCATTTGTTTTGCTATGTGATGTACATACACTTACCCTAATTTTACCATTGAGAAACCTGAGGATTAGAGTTTCTAGACAACTTGCCCCAGTCACATTACTGGTAATGTCTGACATCAGCGCCTTTGGCATTTTGCCCTTTGCTTAGAAATAAAAATGGAGCCAATTAACACAATACATCCTCACTTTGAAAGTCCTACATATTCTCCGTATATCTGATGTTCAGCTATTTTTTTTTTTTTTTTGTATATTTTTTCCAAAGTAACCATTAGCTACAATAAAGTAGGAGCTACCCATAGGGCTTGGAATTAAATGAATTTTGATGACTTACTTTGCATCTTTTACGCACTGCATTACTAATCTGTATCAGTACTAATTGTAGCTACGAATTAGTGAATTCTTATTATATTCCAGGCCCTTTACATATATTGTCTCTAATCCTCAGAACAATTCTGCAAGGCACTAGGCTCGGAGAGGTTAAGTAACTTGCTCACATTTGTGCAGCTAGGAAGTGGCAATGCAGCCATGTAAACACTAGAATCCATGTTCTTTCTGTTAGGTCAAGGCTGAACAAAGTCTCCCAATGAGGCTCTGGCCCCAGGGCCCCACCCACCCTGACTGCCAGACAGAAAGAAGGTGGTGGCAGGTGCCGGGGGAAAGGAGGGTCTCTGATTCTCAGGCAGAACAACCCAAGGTGAACTCAGAAGACATTTTTCTTCTGGCAGGTTGTTAGATTTTTATTACTATTATTTTTTTTACCTGATCCTGGAACAAAGCAGTTTACAGATTATAAAATAAAAAAGAGCCAGAGTTCCAAATTACAGACAAAACAAGCTTTTGGAATACAACTCAAGTGTAGGCTGGGTACTGGCTGTTTTGAAACAAAGGTCTTAAAGTGGTGCTTTCACCTACTTATATTGGGCTGCAGCTTCATTTCAGGATCAACCAATACCACTGCTGGTTTTCTCTGATTACATGTAATATCAACTTGCAACTGCATTTACAAAATGGCAATTCAAAATCCAGAGAAACCTGTCTTTCAGAGATACTTTAGGAAGAATGATTTGCACTAAATGGATGAGGCCTTCCTGCAACCATTAAATAACCTATCTTAACTTGGGTATTGGTACATAGTAACCTTATTTCAATCTCTTTCTGCAAATAGGAAACTGGATAAATTGCCATTTTTCAATGTTTATTTATAGAGCTGTGAACATTGACCTATTTTTCCACCTATATTAAAATAGTCCTGAAAATCTAAAAGTTCTAAAATAATAATAAAAAAGAACTTAAATCAAATACAAAACTCAGGAACTAGTTAATCACAACAAAAATTTAAAGCTGGTCAGATTTTTCCCTTCTCCTTCCAAATTAAATTTTCAAATGAGAAGTTTCCACATTGGATCAACCAAGGTTCTAAATACCAGGTACCCATTTGGGATTTGACTTTCCCTAGTCATAAATGGAACTGACTCATCACCAGTTAACTGCATACATGCCCTGTGTACGTTTGTGTGTAAAGTCTACAGGTAGGTGTACAGGGAATAAAGTAGAGCAAGCCTCATGCTGCTCTAACCACATTTTCTGCTTAGTGTCTCTTGGGACCAAGGGCACCCATTTTTAAGACAGTAGGTCTGAGATTAATCTAGTTTTGTTTTTTTTATCTCAAAGTATATGTGAGGATGGGGGATAGGGAGTCAGAAAAGAAAAAGGCAGATTCTTGGCCTTTCCGGCTACATCAGAACCTCAGAGTCAGGCCAAGATTTTGAATTTTCCCAGGTGCTCAGGATGGTCATTTTGCACATTAAAGTTCAAAATCAGCAAAAAAAAAAAAAGACAACGCAGGGACTTCGGACCCGGGACCATGAGAGCTAACAGGTCACGGACATTCTCAGGCTGTTTTTTGTTTTTTTAATACAAGAAGCATGAGAGATCAGAGTCCTGAAGGTGTTTAGAGACTGGGCAGAGCAACGAATAAGAATGAAGAGTTTGGGATTCCAACCTCTGTCGTGAGAGTGTCTGTGGCTGAGAGCAAATTACGTTACCTCCCTGGGTCTCCTTCGTCTGCACAATGAAGGGCTTCAACTCCATCACCAAGTCCTTTAAGGCTCCAGAGTCACCGAACTGAAGCCGATGCACGGCTGAAGCGCTCAGTCCCGGAGCAGCAGAGGTGGAGGGCAGCCCCACCGCCTCCCGTGCACCCACGTCGCGCAGGCTCCGGGTCGCCGTGTAAGGGCAAGAAGGCGGAGACCAGGGGGCGCCTGGGTGGCTCAGTCGGTTAAGCGACTGCCTTCGGCTCAGGTCATGATCCTGGAGTCCCGGGATCGAGTCCCGCATCGGGCTCCCTGCTCGGCAGGGAGTCTGCTTCTCCCTCTGACCCTCCTCCCTCTCATGCTCTCTATCTCATTCTCTCTCTCAAATAAATAAATAAAATCTTTAAAAAAAAAAAAAAAAAAGAAGGCGGAGACCTTGCGTCCACGGCCGCTACTCGCACCGCCCAGCCTGCCCCCCAGCTAGCGCGCCCCTCTCCCGCCGCCCCCCAGAGCGCGGACCTGGCCGCGCGGGCCCCCGGAGGGAAGCGGGCAGCATTACCCGAATGCGGCTGCAGGCCCGGCACGAGGGACCGGGTTCCCGGGCTTCAGAGCTGACAGGAGGATCCGCAGACGCCGCAAAACCGAGCTGTTTGGCGCCGCATCCATGATCACAGTGGCGCCCAGCCTCGGAGCGCGCCTGCGCCGGGATCCGCCCACTGCCCGGGAGGGCCCGGCAGCGCCGCAGGAGAACAGGCCGGCGCCTCTCGGCACCCGCTGCCCTTGGCCCGCTGGCTGAGTCTCTGGGAAACACGCATGCGCCGAGGGCCCGCGGCGCCGCGCTGCAAGGGAACATGCTTGCGCCGGGACTTCAGCCGGGAGATGGGGGCATTGGTCCCCTTCCGCCAGCCTACCGTTGTCAACGCTGAGGTGCTCGGCCGCGTAGCCCGCTGGGCTGTCTCTGACCCTTGACGGAAACGGGGCTTGGGGTCCCACGGGCACTGCAACACAGATCGTCTCCTCTCGGGGTGCCAGCGCTGGCTCACGAGGAGCACGTCCCAGTGGGCTCTGCCCCGCTCGTCGCCACGGTGACTGGTCCTTCCAAGGACTGCTCCCATCCGCCCATCTTTCAGGGAGTGGATGGTGAGGAGGGGCTCCGGAGGGATGGGTGAGAGAAGGGGGGCTTCAGGCTGGCAGCCATCGGTGAGGTGAAATGCATTTGCTTCTAAGAATGATGGGATTAAAATTTACCTTCATACCATCTCACATCCATTGGTATAGCTATTGTCAACAAACCAACCAACCAGAAAACAGTAAGTATTGGCAAGGATGTGGAGAAATTGGAACCGGTGCACCGCTGGTGGGAATGTAAAATGGTGCAGTGGCGGTGGAAAACAGCATGGTGGGTCCTTAAAAAATTACACCTAGAATTACCATAAGATCCAGCAATTCCACTTCTGGGTATATACCCTCAAGAATTGAAAACAGTGTCTCAAAGATATTTATACACCCATGATCATAGCATTATTCACAACAGCCAAAAGGTGGAAAGCAACCCAAATGTCAATGAAGGGATGAAGGTATAAATGTGTATACATGTAATAGAATATTGTTCTTTAAAAAGGATGGAAATTCTGACATACGTCATAATATGAACATTGGGACATTATACTAAGTGAATACGCCAGTCATAAAAGGACAAATACTGTGTGATTTCATGTATATGAGGAGTAGGCAAATTCAAAGAGACAAAGTAGAAAGGTGGTTTGCCAAGGGATGCCGGAAGGGGAGGATGGGGAGTTAGTGCCTAATGGGGGCAGAGTTTCAGTTTTGTAAGAAGAAAGGAGTTCTGGAGATGGAAATGGTGGTGGTAGCACGAGGATGTGAGTGTACTTAATGCCACTGAACTATCTCCTTAGAAGTTAAGATGGTAAGTTTTATTTGTATTTTATCACAATTAAAATATTTTTCTTCTTCAGATCATATAATTGCAGCTTTCTAAAGATTTCTAAAGATTATAAACATTACCTGCAATTCACAATTCAGTGGAGAAAAAACTACCGCTGTAATTCTGGCTACCACTCTGACTTAACTGGAAATAACTGGCAGATTTACGGTCACTGTTTAGCCTTGGCTCCAATTATCCAGGATAGCTGAGGCTTCCTTGCATATCACATTCTTCCTCTTCCATGAGACCCTTCTATTGTAAATAGTCCTATACACACAGTGCTCTTTAAAGTGTTACAGCCATGGAAAGTTCTGATACCTGCAGTATCCCCACTGGCCATGAGTTTCTTGAGCGATAAAGGCAAGGCGGGCCTAAAAATGGATTATGCAAAAATATTCTCTCAACATAAATGTGACATATCAATTTCCCGCATAGAAGGAAAGAGAAATACATTTCAGCTGATTACTATCATCTGACTTTCAGAAACCTTTGGTGGGTCAAGGTTTCCTTCTTTTTTCCTGAGACGTTGATTTGGGATTTCTGGTCAGAGATCATGAGAGTAAAAATAATTGTACAATTTTAGCGTGTTATCCTACCGAGCAGCAGTAACGGTTAGCACTGTGAGGCTTTAGGTTATTGGTGTCACAATTGATTTTTAAGTGCACAATTGAGAACTAGTCCTTTATGTATAACACTATTGTACAGTTTTAAAAATAACTGTGCTGGGCACCTTATGATGCATTATTTTGATCCTCACATCAACTTTATTGCCCTATTACTAGAAGAGAAAATTGAGGCTAAGAGAGGTTAGGAAGCAGGCCCTCCATACACAGCAAAGGAGTGGCAGATGAGAATTTAAGCCTGCTTGATTTCACAACCTATACTTGGATTGTTATTTGTTATGGAATTCACTGGACTAGCATTAGGCCTTCAATGATTTCTTTGTAGTCATATTTCTAAAATCTTGACCACATAGACACCTAGTGTTTTGCTTTGTTCTTTTGTTGTTGTTGTTTTCTTGACTTCAATCCTTTGCAGTGAAATTGCACATTAACCCTGCCTGATTGCAATGGGTAAAAATCATTAATCTTTCACTTCCTGCCCCTAAAACCCTAAAACCTGATGGGTTAAATTTAAAATTTAAACCGCGGTGTTGTATTAAATTCAGTTTTGGCAGTTAGTGGATTTTTTTTTTTTTTAATCCTACAACAACAGATGTGACTAAAAGAATCGATCTTGTTGACATGGTTCTTTTTTTTTTTTTTTAAAAGATTTTATTTATTCATTTGTCAGAGAGAGAGAGCACAAGCAGTGGGGCGGCAGGCAGGGGGAGAAGCAGGCTCTCCGCTGAGCAGGGAGCCAGATGCGGGACTCGATCCCAGGACTCTGGGATCATGACCTGAGCCGAAGGCAGACGCTTAACCGACTGAGCCGCCCAGGCATCCCGACATGGTTATTCTTGTATGGAGAGAAACCAATACTAAAATACTAACAATATCATCTACCATTGCACATTCTGGCAAGGAAGTTTTTACATAAAGTCAGGTTCAGCTTGTTTTCCATTGTAGTGTCACAGCCTGCTGCTGACACAAAACATTTTTATCTGCAATTGGTTAAGTCATTTATCTTAGTAACACCTAGTTTTATTCACATTATTATAAAAGAAAAACGTTTGTAAATAACACACATTAAAATGTACATCGAAATGCTATTTAAAACATTTTCTGAGAAAGAAAGAACTATTCCTGAAGACCTAACTTCATATGATGGACCCCAAACAAATACTGTAACCACAGCAAGTGGAAAACCCACTGATTTCACAAGCTGTAAGAGTTGGAAGTGGGCGTTATTTACAGTAGAAATCTTAGGGTCTTTTGCAGAACCAAGTATGACTTCTCATTTTGTAGTCCGTGCCATCTCATTTAATTGATTTTCTGCCCAATTGATTTTCTTGTATTGAAACTCTTCAGATACAAATTTGGCTCTTTTCAGTCCAGTTTTTAGAGAGTGGGGGCTGAAAGAAAGACTTCTGAACCATGTTTGAAGGACAGCGGGGCTGCAGGCTCTCAAGGCAGCACATTTTTATCCTGAGAGCCAAAAAGCTGTCCAGAAGCTTCTCTTCTTTTTACTCTCAGCTTCCTCTTGGCTGCTAATAGCAGGAGGGTGAAAGGGAGAGTACGTATAGGAAATGCCAACCTAAGTGGAGAAGCCCAAATGGTTTCATTTATACAAACACATCATTTCAGTTGCTTATATTTGAGGTACAAAATTTTTTTTTTAAAAGTCCGTTAAAAATACCATTTTTGCCTCTTAACATTGATCATCCAATTGCTTTGGAATTTAGAGAATTTAAACACTTAGGATAGAGGTACAAGGGATACATTTAGAAAAGCAATCATCCACCCACTCCTCTCTACCAAAGCCTGGGACTCTTTCTCCATCCAATTTTTCTTTCGGTCTGTGTGATCTAATGCTATGTGGCAACTAAGTAGTGAGCCTAGATATGTGTGGGTAAGAGACTGAGGTTCATTACTTTGTAGCAGGGCTCTTCTCAACGGGGGCACCTGTGTCCTTCCAGGGAACATTTGGCAATGTCTCGAGACATTTGGCTTGTCCCAACTGGGGACAGGAGGAGGGGAGAATGGCACTATTCACATCTAGTGGGTAGAGGATACTTTCAGATAGCCAGATCCTACAATGCTCGGGACAGCCCCCACAACAAAGAATTATCTGGCCCAAGATGCCAATACTGCAGAAGTTGAGAAATTCTGTTTTACAGTCCCACTTCAGGTGTTGGGGTGTGTGTGTGTGTGTGTGTCAGCTGGGGCTAGCGGGATTTTAGAATCACCAACCACAATACTGTTATCAGCCCACCAGACCCTAGAATCTGTTCTGACATCCACAGTCGCCATACTGCATCCTTCTCTCCCTCCTTCCTGGAAGGGCTGAGCACAATGACACACCCTCTCTGTTTAGCCACATGCAGGCAGTGATACTGGATGGGCTGCTTGCCTTCAGTCTTCTAGTCTTCTGGTTCCTTTCACTCATTCCTGAGTTTCGGGTGGGCTTTGAAAGGTCCAGTGTTAGAGGCACAATTAGAAGACTTTGAAGTATCCTTTTTTTACATCACAGCAGCTCACAGAAAAAAATGAAAATATTTCTACAGTATCCTGGGGTAAGCTGAGGAAGCTGCTCAACAGTGATCAGCCCTGAAGCTCCAGTCACAGCCAGGTGTGAAGAGATCAATATTCCCTGCAGCCTCTGCAGGGCACAGAGGTTGGGAAAGTACATAAAGTATCAGAATGCTAGGAAGGAACTTAAAAACTCCATCAAGAATTGATGTAGTCACCACAATAAGTAGTAATTCCTTGCAACAACCACCTGGAAAATTCTGATATTTTTGTTCTCTTTTTTTTTTTCTGTTTTAGTACTCCTTAAAATCCCTCCAGTTAATTTATGGAGTGGAGACTGCATGTAATTCTTGAAGCCTGTGGTGACGGACACAACATTTGATACTGAAGTTAACAGACCTTAGAGTTTTGGAATGAACTGTGGTTAGAATACCAAAAAAAAAACTAGTTGAAGAGAACTCACAATTTCACTGTACTTTGGTGATAACAGGAGCCTATGTGGAGAAGAGAGCATAAAATAAGAAAGCTGAATTTTTTTTTCTCTTGCTGAAACAAAACTCCAGGAAATGAAATGAATGTCATTGCGGAAGGTTACGGAATGAACTGAAAGAAAATTATCTTCCTCAAGTATCTCTCCCTTTCAAAACCCAGTTAGGCTTCTTTTTGGAGTGGGTCTCAGCCATTAATAGGTCTTCCTGGTTCGTAGGTTGTTCGCTGTAGATTTCTTTCCCATGCTCCAGCTATGGAATGCGGGAGATTTTTATGCAGAGAACCTGTATCAGTGAGGAGAGAATTCTGAAGGATCCGAGGGAGCACACTTCCAGCGGGTTACTTACTAGGTGAGGAGATTACCTCATGCTGCCAAAGCCCCTTCTGGAGTTAGCTCTGGCTGATATGTACCAAATCGTTCAGGAGGTCTATTCTTGAACACTGGTAGAGCGCATAGGCCAGCTTTCCCACCGTGGCCCCCTTATTGCCTTCCCTCATCAGCCACTTTTGGAGCATCTGGTAAACCTTTTCTTTTAGTCCATCGCGCTCATAGTCATGGTCAATTTCCTCAATCTGAGGTTCAGTGAAGCCCAGCTTACGGGCACAGTTTTTCCATTGCTTCCCCAGATTTTCCCTGACTGGGTTCAGATGTTTATCAGTCAGACTAGTGATATTTTCTGCCAAACAGAAAAGAGAAGAAGGCATCAGGCTATAACCCATTTGAACATTCTAGTTTCAAAAACCTGTATAAAGAGTATCAGGAGACAATAAAAAAGATAACTTATTAATTATAGAGTTGCTGACCCATGAGGTGATACTTTACATGTCTGGAAGCCCATTTGGAATGTTTATGTGAGTACAATAGAGAACCTCTTCCTCTTAGCAGATACCTCTCCCAGCTACAGCTGATGGCATTGGGAATAAAAGCCCTGCTTGGCTACTAGGCTGTTCTATACAACCTTAGCCAGTGGCCCTGTTAATATCAGGCCTTCCTGATGTAAAGAGGGAAGAAAACACCATTTTTGTTCCTTTTGGCATTGTCTACTTATATCTGGCCAGAATCAAGGTCATTCAATTCCTGATCCCCTGCCCCCTACAGTTCACATTCCTCTTACTTAGGGAAACCAAGACCATCAAGTGCAAACTTTTCAATTACAGTGCCTTCCCTTATCTTTTAAGGAATGAGGTATCTACTTTTCAAGGTCTGTTTGGGACTCCTCTCTCCTTTACCCTAAGTGTTATCTTCTCCTACAGCCACAGCCTCCCTTTCTACTGGTTCCTTCCTCTTAGGCCTTCATAAAAATAACAAAAAGAAACTAAAGTATAAAATCACCACCACACACATTTTCCTTGATCCTCATCCCAGCCCAATAAGCTGAATATAAGGAAAAAGACATCTCATTCCCCATGCCCATTCTTTCCTTAGCATCCCCCCTCGCCCCGCAACTCCCATTCTTTCCTTAGCTCCCCACAATGCATTTCTGTCATCACCACTGGATGTCAGCAGTCCAAAAACGTCCCAAATTTTGTCAACACCTCTCCGGGAGAGGGACCCTGGGCTTCATCAGATTCTCAAGGGTACCTGTGTCACCCCAAGAGTTAGGAACCTCCTCTCTAAGGACTATTCTTCAAATGGATTAGGCCAGGGATTGGCAAACTATGGCCTCTGGGCCAAATCTGGCCTGCTGCCTGTTTTTGTAAAAAAAGTTTTACTGGAACACAGCCACGTACATATGTACATATTGTCCGTGGCTGCTGTTGCATTGCAATGTCAGGTGAGTAGTTGCAACAGAGACCTCAGGGCCAGTGAAACCTAAAACATTTACTCTCTGGCACTTGACAGAAACATTTTGCCAGCCCTGGGGTTAATCATAAAGCTGCGTTCTTAAATCCCATTGTTTTGGCCTCATGCCTGTTTCCCAGGTTGTGTTTTGGGATTAATGTTATGAGCCTGCAGAGTGGAACCCTGTAAGAGAAAGCTCTCTTGTTTTTATAACAGAGGTGCTGTTGAGGGCATAGTCTTCTATCTTTTCAGAATCCCTTTTGATGAAGACCTGAGGGACCTACCTCTCTTAGGTCTGAGTAGTGATATTGATCATGATGATGATGATGATGTGTTCAACACTTTCATAGATCTTACTATGTGTTAGGCAGTGTTCTAAGCTCTTTATACATATTGACTCATTTAATTTTCATAACAAATCTGTGAATTAGATATTGTAATTATCCCCATATTAAACATAAATAAACCACAAAAAAATTATACGGAAATTACAGAGACATTTTACAGAGAAAACATGGGGCAACTTTCAGGGAAAATAATTGGAAAAATTTCAGGATTCCACTCTATCCCTCTAAACAAGTAAGAAAGTTTCAGGTTGCTAGATGACAGGTCTTTAAAGGGCATCTTACCAAAGATATCTTGGTACTTAGAAGCTGGCTCTTTCAAGTTCATGTCTGGTAGCACTGAACTCATTCCACTAATCTCCATATAATTTTGGTCTCCAACCTGAATGCCAGCACTGTTGTATATGGTACATTTTGCAGACTCATCTGAATAGAGTGAAACACACAGGTAAGTATATCTAGACTGAAAGCAAAAGAAATAAATACAACATGGTAAAAGGGCAGAGCTTTACTCCAGATGTATAATTTAAATTATTTATCCTATGCCAACCTTTGAAATTTTCTTCTTTAAAATGTAACTGAACCAACCTCACATCCATCACGATGACTACTATAAAAACAAAAACAAAAACAAAACAACAACAGAAATAACACGTGTTGGCAAGGATGTGAATGAACTGGAACCCCTGTGTGCTGCTGGTGGGAATACAAAATGGTGTGGTAAACAGTATGGAGGTTCCTCAAAAAAATTAAAAATAGAATTACCCTAAGATCCAGCAATTCCACTTCTGGGTATATACCCAAAGGAATGAAAGCAGGGCCTCAAACAAAGATTTATACACCCCAGTCTATAGCAGCATTATTCACAACAGCCCAAAAGTGGAAGCCACCCAATGTCCATCAACAGAGGAACAGATAAGCAAAATGTGTTATATACTGACAATAGAATATTTTCAGCCTTAAAAAGGAAGGAAATCCTGATACATGCTACAACATGGATGAACCTTTAGGACACTGTGCTCAGTGAAATAAGCCAGTCACAAGAGGACAAAGATTGTATGATTCCACTTCTATGAAGTACCCTAGAGTAGTCAAATTCATAAAGACGCAAAGTAGAATGGTGGCTGCCGGGATGGGAGGTGGACTGGGGAATTAGTGTCTGATGAGTACAGAATTTCAGTTTGGGAAGATGAAAAGAGCTCTGGAGATAAATGGTGGTGATGGTAGCCCAATATTTTGGTTTCATCACAAATGGCAGTCTTTGGCCTATATAAGAATCAAAATATCCAAGACTTCTTTCTTAACCTTCAGAAAACAGCAAGCAAGTAAAAGAACACAAGCAGTGACCTTCACTTCCATCACAGATTGGGTACAATGGGACCACTGTGATGCAGATTAGAGCAGACAATGCCTACCAATTACAAGGAAGGACCTGTAATCCAACACTTGCAGGCAGCTGCAATGAATCCCACCTGAACTGAGGCCAAGTGGTCTGATGGAGATTATTCCACGGTTGCAAATTGCATCTGGCGGCTGAACACCACAAGCAACTCACCCTTGTTACCTTAGAGTCTACAACAGAGCTAATGGCTGCTTTATTTTCAGAAACATTTAAAAAAAAAATTGTAGCTAAAAAAACTGTTTACCTCTTGATAGGACGGAGATGAATGGAAGGGTGGGTGTATTTCCCAGTAGGTTGGTCTCAGGCACTGGAGTTTTATGCACGCTTGGCATATGGCTTGGATTTGGCCCATACCAAACTCTTGAACCTGCTGTTCCCAGATCCTGTGGTCTTGTTCCAAAAGGGAATGGATTGTACAGTCCATTGTTCCAGTATAGTACTTGGGGTTGGCTGGTTAGCCCTGTGGGTTGGTGTAGTGCATTACCAGGACTGGTTGCACTAGAATAAGGAAGGCCTTTTACTCCTGGGTTCTGAACATTCTCGTAAGGTCTCTGCTGTGCAAAAGGGTCATGGGAGACCCTTCGTCTCCTTTCCTCCTCTCTATTATAAGCCACATTCTGTCTGAGCGGTTTTGTCTGCCTGTCCATGCGGCTGCCAAAAAGATGGTAGTTGGCTTCCTCCTGGAGTTTACTCTGCAAGCTGAGCTGATTCTCCTCCTGCTGGTTCTCTAGGGAGGGACCAAACCAGGACTCCTCCACGGGACCTATCCCAAGTCCCTGGGAACTGTGCAGCGAGCTGGGCTGTTCTGGGGCTGAGAAGAAATGATCAACATTGGAAAGAGTTTCAAAAAGCAACAAGAAGTAAAATAAAAGCTGAGCACCATCATACATCTGTATCTCAGAATAACATACTGAAACCTTTGCGAACAAATAAAAAAGCATTTACTTGATGGTCCTCTTCCTACCTATATTACCTATATAGGTAATTCGTAGAAGTACCTGCATGGTGGTGAGAGAGCACTAGGGAAATTTTAACAGGCAACAGAAATGTGAGTGTCACAGGAATGAGCAAGGAAGAGAGGGACTTGTGTTGTAGCAGAGAAGGTGGCTGTCTCCTTGATGGGATGCAGGGCTACAAAATAAGAACAGGAGCAGCTTGGTGTTAAGCACTTTCCATGGATTCTTTTATTCTTTAAAAGCCCTGTAGGAGTAGGAGCAATTATTATCATGACTTGATGGATGACGTTTACAAGAGGTTAATTTGTCCTAAGACAGATAGCTAATAAAGTGGTTTCAATATCCTATACTCTGTTTTTCCTTTAGTATCCCTCCTTGAATCTGAGATCAACCTCTCTGCTTGTTCTCTGAATCTGTCATCCCTGACCTCAAGGACCTTGCTTCCACACACATCCCCTCTTGTTCCTGAGCCGTCACTTTCTTCCTATCAGATATGTTAGGCCTCTTATGTTCAGGATGCTTTGTGATTTTGGTGAATACACTGCTATTTACTCTTTCAAATATATGTATCTTCACTCCCAAATATATTATAAATTTCTTTAAATATTTTATAGCTTCTTCTGTTTCTTTACGGTCATGAAAAGTATTTTTGAGAATAGAGTGAATGCATGAACAAACAAGTGAATACATTACTTTCAGTCATCGGATGTTACCTGAATTTGACCTGCTTGGAGGTATTGCTGTACAGTCAATCTGGAGAGAATGCATTCTCTTCACAATTAAATTTTGGGCTGGGTCTGGATACTCTTTCTGTAATTAACAGCATAAATGTACACCTTAGTAAGCAGTAGAAAATAGTTCCAGAAAATTATTATAAGAAAAACAAATCTTTTCAAATGGTAGAGATTTCCTGTAGCTCTTACAAGGAATAAATCTTTTTTTAAAAATAAACTTTTTTCCCAAATAGCCAAAACAACCTTAAAAAAGAAGAACCAATTTGGAGGGTTCACACTTCCTGATTTCAAAACTTACTACAAAACTACAATAATCAAAACTGTGTGGTAATGGTCAAAGGACAGGCAGAGACCAATGGAAGATAATAAGAGAACCCAGAAATAAACCCTTGCATGGCTAACTGATTTTCAACAAGGGTGCCAAGACCATGCAATGGGGGAACACAGGATATCCACACCTAAAAGAATGAAGCTGGACCCTTACCATTAATATATACAAAAATTAATTCACATGGACCAAAGCTTAAGCGCTTAAACCACATAAACATTAGAAGAAAACATAGGGGGAAAGATTCATGACATTTGATTTGACAATAATTTCTCAAATAGGACACCAGTAACATAGGCAATAAAATAAAAATAAATAAACTGGACAACATCAAAATTAAAGCCTCTGTGCATCAAAGGACACCATCAAGAGAGTGAAATGGAATAGGAAGAAAAATATTTGCAAATCATATATCTCTGATAAGGGATGAATATCCAGATTATATAAAGAATTCATACAATTCAACAGTAAAACAACTCAATTCAAAAATGACCAAAGGGCTTGAATAAACATTTCTCTAAAGAAGATCTACAAATGGCACATGAAAAGGTGCTCAACATCATTAGTCATTAAGAAAATATCCATTAAAACCACCATGTAAGATATATATGACTTCACACTCATTAGAATGGCTATTATTTAAAAAACAAAACAAAACCCAGAGCATGAAAAGTGTTGGTGAGAATGTAGAGAAATTGGAACCTTGTGCATTGTAGGTGGAAATGTAAAATGGTAAGGCCATTATAGAAAACAATTTGATGGTTCCCCAGAAGTTAAACATAGTATTATCATACAACGTAGCAATTCCACTCTTATGTATATACCCAAAAGAATTGAAGAGCTCAAAAAAAAAAAAAAAAAAAATCATACACCAATGTTCATAGCAGCCTTATTCACAGATAAAAGGTGGAAACAATTCAGTATCCATCACAGCTGAATCAATAATCAAACTGTGATAGACACATAAAATGGAGAATTATTCAGCCTCAAAAAGGAGTGAAGCTCTAACACATGCTACAACATGGATGAACCTTGAAAACATTACCCTTAGTGAAACAGGGTAGACACAAGAAGACAAATACTGTCTGATCCCCACATCTGTAAGGTACCTAGAAGAGGCAAATTCATAGACAGAAACTGGAATTAAATGTTAGCAGGGGCTGGGGAAAGGGAGGAATGAGGGGCTCTTATTTAATGGATACTGAGTTTCTGTTTGGGATTTTTAAAAATGGAAATGGATACTAGCTACGTTTGTACAACATTGTGAGTGTACTTAATGCTACTGAATTGTACACTTAAAAATGGGTACAATGGTGGGGCACGTGGGTGGTGCAGTCCTTTAAGGGACTGACTTTTGGTTTCTGCTCAGGTCGTGATCTCCAGGTCATGATATAGATAGAGCCCTGCGTCAGCCTCTGCGATCAGCACCCAGTCGCCTTAAGACTCTCTTTCACACTCCCTCTGCCCTCCTCCCATCCATGTGCGATTGCGCTCACTCTCTAAAATAAATAAATAAATCTTTAAAAAAGAAAAGAAAAAATGGGTAAGATGGTAAATTTTATGTTATGTATATTTTACCAAAATAAAAAAAAAAGAAAAAGAAACTCTTTTTTGCTATAAAAGTGATACTACTCATTATTGAAAATATAGAAAATGTACAGAATTATATTTAAAAAGAAACCTACACGTACTGCCTCCACTTCAAGCACAAAATTAACATTTTGGTATTTCCTTTAAGTTTTTTTCTTAGTCATATTTGCATTTTGTTTTAATATGTAGTGTTTTTGTTAGTCTTCAGTTTTAAGTTTTTCTAAGTTCCATTGTGATTTCCCTTTTTGATCCACAGGTATTTAAAAATATACTTCTTAACTCCTAACCACATGAGATTTTCTAATTTTAAGATTAATTTGTAGCATAACTGAAATAAAATCAGAGAAAATTCTTTATATGATTACAATCCTTTTAAATTGGTTGATAATTGTTTTATTTCCCAGGGCATGGTCAATTTTAAAGTGTGTTCTGTATGTTCTTGGAAAAGCCTTTAAAGGTAAGTATTCTGCAGTTATTAAATGCAGTGTTTTATTTCTTTCCATTCAGTCAAATGTTAATCATGTTCTTCAAATTTTCTATATCCTTACTGATTTTTTTTTTTGTCCAGTTGTTCTATCAGTGAGAAATCTATATTAAAATCTCCAATTTGTCTATTTCTCCTTTGAGTTTTGTCAAGTTTTGCTTTGTATGTATTGAGGCCATGTTATTTAGGGCATATACATATTTAAAGCTGTTATTATCTTCCTGGTGAATTGAACTTTTTATCATTATGAAATATTCCTGATTATTGTGGTAATGCTTTTTTAGCCTTAGTAACTATCCTTCCTGATGGCCTTTGGATGCCCAAGAACGGTTTCCACTGGATACCTCTCCTTTTAGAGTGTAGGTATCCCTCAAAAGTCTGGTAATTCTTGACTCTCTGGTTTTTTATCTTTATTTTAAAATCTCCATATGCCTTCCTGTTTTATTTACTGTAGTCTTCCCCTCATGTTGCTATAAGACTTAGGCCAGCAACTTGCTTTCTAAGTGTGTATGTAGGGAAGGTCTTTGTTTCTCTTGGTTACTTAGCTGGTATCAACCTTTGACATACCTCTTAGACCCCAGACACCAACTTCACTGCTTCAAGTTGAGGCAGATGCTGCTCTCATCTGTTGCTTAGTGCAAGGGAATCAGGGGGAGGAGCCAACTTTTGTAACTGGCACAACCATGGTTCCCGAATGACAATCTTATCATCAATGTCCCAGGTGACCATTCTGTTTCTTGTACACACGGACCCAAGGCTTGCTCCACCAGTTCTTCTTCAGCATTATGTTTTGGGTTAGCATTTTCTTCTTCTGTTCTATGACTTAGCAAATATAATTCTGTTGGCTTTCTATCTTTCAAGAATTCTTCAAAACGACTGATCCACCTACGGTACTTTCCATTCTATTCCAGTGACATTGTGCTTTTGTTTTCATATTGCTATATATAATTTTTCTCATTTCATTAGTTTTGATGGAGGAATGGGTCCAGTATGCCAACTTGATGATATCTGTATAAAACTGCTAATTTTCTTCAAGTGGTTATCAAGCTTGCTTACCTCAAATTATATTGCCTTGGTTTTCAAGATTGATAATATATATGTTTTGATATGTTATGCTTTGAGTACCTGCTAGGTTACCTACCTTTAAACTTGTCACATCGTCTTCTACATTTTCTTCTAATTGAACTACATAAAAGGGCCTAAATTTTTCTTCAATGCCTGTATAAAAAAAATAATACTTTAAATTTTCTAAAGTAAAGTATTTTCTAAAGTAAAATTTAAATATTAGCAATCTATTATTTTTGAATTACTTACCTTAATCTGTGGACAAAGCAGTAAAATAAAAATTTTAATGCCAAATCACTGACTTACATGTAGAGACTAGTAAGACCAATAAGTAGGTGGACAGAAGGAGGGACAAGATAACACTGAAAACCAAGGGCTACTGCCTAATAGCATGTTTCTCTGGCTGCAGCACAGAGCCCTATCTAGTATGAATTACTCTCCAAGTGAACAGGGATGGATGGACTCCTTGTTTCTATGTCTCTGGGATCAGAATTATTATAGGACAGAATACTCAGAATAAGGATTTGATATGAGTCAAGAGGTGCTAGCTTTAAAAGAAAAAGGCAACTTCCACTTTCAGGAAGATAGAGTAGACATACTTTTCCTCATTTCTCCCTCTAAGCACAAGAACTGCTAGATATCACATATAAAACAAACATGAAAAGAGTCTGAAAGGAGGAAAGAAAAGGCAGACCAACTACAGAGTTTGGGATCTGAGGAAAGTCATGGCGATGAGTTCACTAGGATTTCTTTTTGCCTTTTAGATCTCAGACTTAGCCTTAAGGAAGCTGGCAACCCACCCCCCCACCAAAAAAAAAAAGCCTAACAAAAGCCTCTTCTAGCCAAAGGACTAAGCAAGGGGCAGCCTAGCAAGACAAAAGACCTTTATTCAATAACCATTCTCCAGCCAAACATCACAGAATACACTGTGGCTCCACTCGCAACCTCACCAGCAAAGGCCAAGTAAGAAGAGCTAAGACTTCCAACCTCATGAAACAGTAACAGGGTACTCCAACATTCCCACCAGAGTGATCTCAGAGAAGGCCAAATAAGGAGCCAGGTCTTTCCTTCCTGCCAGATGGTAATCAATGGACTATGAGGGTAAACTGGACTTGCACCCTTATTTTGCAGTAATAAGGTGCTCCCACCCATTCCAGTGGAGAAGTATCAGGAGAGGCCCCAGTGGGAGTCAGAACTTTCACCTCCACTGCAGTGTCCATGGAGACCAGGTGCACTCCACTGGAACTTCCATCCTGACCAGTACAAACAAGGAGCCCCCCCCCTGGCCCCCCACCACCCCGCCTCAGGTGTCAACAGGGCTCAGTAGAAAACCTGGACGTCCCTCTACCTGTCAAACAAGGTGGCAGCCACCCTTCCACTGGCAAAGCCATGTCAGAAAAGGCTAGCTAATAGAGAAGGCTTGAAGAAGATCCAGAATCTCCTAACACTATAAGAAAATGTACAAGTTTCAAGAGAAAAAAATAACTCATCACACTAAGAACCAGGAATATCTAAAACTGGAGAAAAAAAGATAATCAATAGATGTCAACACCAAGATACCAGAGATAGTAGAATTCACTGTTTAAAGGTTTAAACAGCCATGATACAAATGCTTCAACAAGCAATTACAAATAAGCTTAAAACAAATGAAAAAACAGGGATGCCTGGGTGGCTCAGTTGGTTAAGCCATTGCCTTTGCTTGGGTCATGACCCCAGGACCCTGGGATCGAGTCCCACATCAGGCTCCCTGCACAGCCTGCTTCTCCCTCTGCCTGCCACTCCCCCTGCTTGTGCTCTCTTGCACACTCTCACTCTCTCTCCATCAAATAAATAAATAATCTTAAAAAAAATAAAGATAAAAAAACAGGAAGCCTCAACAAAGAAACAAGATATAAAAGAAAGTTCAATGAAATTTTTGAATTAAAAAATATAGTAAACCAAAATGGATGAGTTCAACAGCAGAATAAAGGGGACAGAGGAAAATCAGTAAGCTGAAAGACAGAATGATAGACATAACCCAATTTGATCAAGAGAAAGAAAATAAACTGAGAAAAAAAAAGTGTACAGAGCCTCAGGGACAAGTGAAACTATAACAAAAGATCTAGTATTTTTGTTATCCCTACCTCAGAAAGGAAAAAGAGAGCATGGCTGAAAAAAGTACTCTACGAGATAATGGCTGAAAGCTTCTCAAATTTGGGAAGGGACATATATCTACAGATTCAAAAATCAAAAGAAAACCCAAACAGAATAAACCCAAACAAATTCATACCATGACAATAATTAAACCTCTGAAAGATAAAGTTGTGAAAGCAGCCAGAGAAAATGCCTTACCTATAGGTTTAAAAAAAAGGATTTCTTAACTAAAACCATGGAGGCCAGAGTAAGTTGCATGGTATTTATTAAATCCTGAAAGAAAGGAATTGTCAACCCAGAATCCTACACCCAGCAAAAATATCCTACAGAAATGAAGGTAAGACCAAGACATTCTCAAATGAAAAAAAACTGATAATTTGTCCCTAGCAGACAACAACCTAAAAGAATGGCTAAAGGAACTTCCTAAACAAGAAGGAAATGATAAAAGAAGATACCCCAGGGCGCCTGGGTGACTCAGTTGGTTAAGCGACTGCCTTTGGCTCCGGTTTTGGTCCCGGAGTCCTGGGATCGAGTCCCACATCAGGCTCCTGGCTCAGCGGGGAGCCTGCTTCTCCCTCTGACCCTCTCCCCTCTCATGCTGTTTCTCTCTCTCTCAAATAAATAAATAAATAAATAAATAAATAAATAAATAAATAAATAAAAATCTTAAAAAAAAAAAAAAGAAGATACCCTGGAACATCAGGGAGGAAGAAAGAACACATGTGGTATAATTAAAAAATATTTATTCTTTTTCCCAGCTTCAGCTGGTTCATGGCATGGAGCTCCCCAAATCCCTGGGATCTCCTGAGCAGTAAGAATGTCTTTTCTATGTTAATGAGATGGCTCCTGGCTACAGGGATGAGGACAAGAAGCTAGATAGCTTCAGGATTGGAGCTGGTCACCAGAAGGACCTAGTTATGATTACAAGGCTGGCGCTTTCAGTACCAGCTGAGGGGAGAGGGACTAGAGATTTAGTTCAGTCACCAATGACCAGTGATTTAATCAATACTGCCTACTTAATGAAGCCTCCATGAAAACCCCTACACAATGGGGTTTGGAGAGCTTCCAGTAGTGAATACATTGAGTGAGTACATTGTTGGGAAAGTGGCATGAGAGCTCTGTGGCACACCACTCCCACCACCAATAACTTAATGAATCTCTTCCTTTGGCTGTTCCTGAGTTGTACTCCAGTAAATGTAAGTAAAATGTTTTCCTGAGTTCTATGAGTTCTAGTGAATTATTGAACCTTAAGGGGGTATTATGAGGACCTTCAAATTTGTATTTGGTGGAGTAGAAGTGTGGGTAGCCTTGGCATCCTATCTGCATCTGGGTCTAAAGTGGCGACAATCTTACAGCAGGCCTAAGCCCTTAAATCTGTGGAATCTGACAATAACTCCAGTTGGTTAGTGTCAGAATTTAATTGAATTCTAGAACACCTAGTTGTGACACATTTAGTGTCAGAAGTAATACTACAAAAAACACCCCACAACACAGAAATCAAAAATATGGGTAAATACAATAGGCTCTCTTTCTCTTTTTGAGTTTTCTAAACTATCACTGACAGTTGAAGCAAAACTGTAACAATGTCAATGTATTCTAAATATATGTAGAGGAACTATTTAAGGCAATTATATACAAAGGAAGGTAAAGGGAAGTAAAGGAAGTAAAGTTTTTATACTCCACTCAAACTGGTAAAATAATATAAGTATACTGTGATAAATTATGTACAGATAATGTAACACCTAGAGTATCCATTGGAAAAACTATCCTCAAATATATTATCCATAAATTCAGGGGAGCCTGGGTGACTCAGTCAGTTAAGTGTCCAACTCTTGATTTCAGCTCAGGTCATGATCTCAGGGTTGTAAGATGGAGCCCCACATTGGGCTCTGCACTGGGGCATGGAGCCTGCTTAAGATTCTCTCCCTCTGCCCCTCCCCAGCTCATGTGTGCATGTGCTCTCTTTAAAAGAAAGAAAAGAAAAGAAAAGAAAGAAAAAAATACTATTGATAAATTAAAATGGGATTCTAAATATGTTCAAGAATGCATAGGAAGGCAGCAAAAAGAAAATGGAGACATGAAAAACAGAAAGAACAAAAAACAAAATAAAATGGGAAATGTAAGCTCTAACATCAAAATTACACTAAATTAATATGGTCTAAAAACACCAATCAAAAGACAGGTATTGGCAGAATAGATTAAGGAAACATGACCCAAGTATATGCTGTCACAAGAAACTCACTTCACATATAATGATTATAGGCAATTTAAAGTAAAAAGACGGGGAAAGATATATCATATAAACATGAGTAAGAGAAAAGAAAGGTGGCCATATTAATATCCAATAAAGTAGACTTCACAGCAAAGATGATTGCTGGAGGTCACCTGGGTGGCTCAGTCATTAAGCATCTGCCTTCGGCTCAGGTGATGGTCCCAGGGTCCTGGGATTGAGTCCCACATCAGGCTCCCTGCTCAGTGGGAAGCCTGCTTCTCCCTCTCCCACTCCCCCTGCTTGTGTTCCCTCTCTTGCTGTGTCTCTCTCACTGTCAAATAAATAAAATCTTTAAAAAAAAAAAAAGATGATTGCTGGAGACAAAAAGGGACATTTATATAATGATAAAAGGATCAATCCATCAAGACATAGCAATCCTAAATATATATACACCAAACAACAGAGATGGAAAATCTATAAAGCAAAAGACGATAAAACTAAGAGCAGAAATAGACAAATTCTCAATTATAATTGTAGACTTGAACATCTCTTTCTCAACAATTCAAAGAACTAGACAGAAAATCAGCCAAGGCATAGAAGAACTCAACAACAGCATCAACAGGATCTAATCAAGATTTACAGCACACTCTACCCAAAGACAGCAGAATAATCCATTCCTTTCAAGTGTCCACAGAACATATCCCATGATACACCATATCCTGGGCCATAAAATAAACTTCAATAAATTTGACAGAAGTTAAACACACAGAATGTGTTCTCTGACTAAAATGAAATCAAACCAGACATCAGTAACAGAAAGATAACAAGAAAATTTCCAAACTTTTGAAAACTAAACAACATACTTCTAAATAATGCACAGATCAAAGAGAAAGTCTCAAGGAAATTTTAAAAATGCAATGAATTAAATGAAAATAAAAAACAATATATCAAAATTTGTGGGACATAACTAAAGCAGTGCTGAGAAGGAAATTTATGGCATTACATACACATTAGAAATGAGAAAAGGTCTCAAATCCAAATCAATAATCTAAGTTCCCACCTCAAGAACCTAGGAAAAGAAGAACAACACAAAAGTAGAAGAAAGGAAATGATAAAGAACAGGGATCTATGAAATGGAAAACATAAAAACAATAGGGGAAATCAATGAAACAAAAAGCTGGTTATTTGAAAAGATCAATAGGAAGACTGACAAAGGAAAACAGAGACATACATAACCAGTATCAGGAATGAAACGGGATATCACTACAAACACTGCAGGTATCTAAACAATAATAAGAGATACTACAAACAACTTTACACATATAAATTTGACAACTTAAATGAATTATCATTTCCTCAAAAAATACAAACTACCATAACCAGAACTACCCAACTATTTGATATACTACTCTGATATAAAACAGACTACTCTGATGTAAAACAGATCATCTAGATAGCTCCTATACTATTAAAGAAATCAACTTCAAAATTTAAAAACTCCCAAAAAAAGAAATTTCCAGGCCTGGATGGTTTCTTCAGAGAATTCTACCAAACTTCTAAAGAATTAACATTACTTACACTCATTCTCTTCCAAAAAATAAGAGGGAAAACTTCTCAATTTCTTTTATGGAGCCAATATTGATCCTGATATCAAAACCAGACAAAGACAATAAATACAAAAAGCATAAAGTTATAGACCAATATCCTCATGACTATACTTGCAAAAGCCTTAGCAAAATACTAGCAAATGGAATTTAGCAATATATTAAAAGAATCAAACACCATTACAAAATAGGTTTTATTCCTGGGATGCAAGGCTGGTTTGGTATTCAAAAATTAATCAATGTAATTCACCATATTAACAATGAAAAGAACGGAAATCACATTACCATACCAATCAATGCAGAAAAAGCATTTGACAAAATTCAAAACCAATTCATGATAAATTCTCAGAAAAATAAGATTAAATATGGTGAACTTCATCAAGTGATAAAGAGTATCTACAAAATACCTAAAGCTAACATACTTCATATGGAAAGTCTGAATGCTTTCCCCTAATATTGAGAAAAAGTGAGGGTGTCTGCTCTCACTGCTCTTATTTAAGATAATGCTAGAAATTCTAGCCAATGTGATAAAGTAAGAAAAGGAAATAAAAGTCATACAGATCAGAAAAGAAGAAATAAAACTCTCTATTTGGAGATGACATGAAAATCTAAAGAAGATACCCCAAAACTCCTAGAACTAATAAGTCAATTCAGTAAGGTCATAAGATACAAGATTAACATACAAAAAAAATCAACTATATTTCTATATTCTAGCAATGAACAAATGGACACCTAAATTTAAAATACAAAATACTTATAATTGCTCAAAAAAGAGAAATATATAGGACTTGTATGCTGAAAACTATAGAACACTGATAAAATAAATCAAAGAAGATATAAATGAAGAGACCATGTGTTCATGGATTAGAAAACTCAATATAGTAAAGATCTCAATTCTCCCCAAATGGATATACCGATTTAACACAATTTCTATCAAAATCTGGGTAAGATTTTTTTTTGTAGATTTAGACAAGATTTTTTCTAAATTTTATATGGAAAGACAAAGGAAATAGAGTAGCTAAAAGAATTTTTTAAATAAAAAAATGAGAGGAATCAATCTATACAGTTTTAAGACATATCACTATATTAAGACTGTGGGTATTGGCAGAGGGATAGATGCACACATCAATGGACCAGAATAGAGAACCCAAAAATAAATGCATAGAGATATCCCAATGATTTCTGCCAAAGAAGAAAAAGCCATTCAATGGAGGAAAGATACTTTCTTTTTTTTTTTTTTTAAAGATTTTATTTATTTATTTGAGAGAGAGTGCACAAGTAGGGTGAGAGGCAGAGGGAGAAGCAGGCTCCCCACCAAGCAGGCAGTTCTATGTAGGGCTTGATCCCGGGACTCCAGGATCATGACCTGAGCCAATGACAGACAACTGAGCCACCCAGGTGCCCTGGAAAGATAGATTTTCAACACACGGTGCTGGAACAAGACGATATTCATAGGCAAAAAATGAACTTCAACCTAAGCCACATATCTTATAAAATAATTAACTCAAGATAGATTGTGGTATTTTTCCAATAAAATCTAAATTGAATAACTGGCAAGAAAGACAACCAAATATTTAGTTCTGTGCTATTGTTCTTTGGTTATCAATTAAAAATTTTCCTTGACAATAATAGAAAAAAATACTTAACACAGTCTTAAATGTAAAACTGTAAGAATTTTAGAACAAAACATATTAGAAAATCTTTGAAATCTAACCCTGACAGTGTTTTTAGGCTTGACACCAAAGTACAATCCATAAAAGGAAAAATTAATAAACTAGACTTCATCAAAAACTTTTACTCTGTGAAAGATGCTTCTAAGAGAATAAAAAAAAAGCACTATATGTTGGAGGAAAACATTTGCAAACTACATATCCAATGAAGGAATACTATATGGAATATATAAAGAACATTCAAAATTCAACAGTAAAAAGAAACCAAGCAATCTAATTAGAAAGTGGGCAAAAGTTATTAAAGCAACATTTTACCAAAACAGAGAGACAGATAGCAAATAAGCACAAAAAAAGATATATTCAATATCATTAGCCATTGGAGAAATACAAATTAAAACCGCAGTGAGATATCACTACATACCTATCAGAATGGCTAAAATGACATAGTGATAATACCAAATGCTAGAAAAGATGCAGGGAAACTGGATCACTGGTGGTTCACATTGCTGGTAGGAACATAAAATGGTACAACTACTCTGGAAAACAGTGGCAAGAAAAGCCCACAAAAAAACAATCATGAAACTACCATACAACCTAGCTATCTCACTCCTGGGTATTTATTCCAAAGAAATAAAAACTTATATTCACACAAAAACCTGTAACATGAATATTTACAGCAGTGTTAGTTATAATAGCCAAAAACTGGGAACAAACCAGATTTCCTTTGAGGAGAGAATAAACAAACTGTGGTACATCCACACCATGGAATACTATTCAGCAATGAAAAGGAACAAATCATTGATACACAGAACAGCCTTGATGAATCTCTAGGGATTTATGCTGAGTGGCAAAAAGCCATTCCCAAAGGATTTCCAAAAAGTATTTTATGATTCTATTTATGTAACTTGTGAAATGACAAAAAAATGATAGAAATGGAGAACAGTTCAGTGATCCGCAGAGGTGAAGGAGGGGGGTGGGGTTGGGGAGGAAAGTGGGTGTGGCTATAGGAGGGCAACATAATGGACCCCTTGTGGTGATGGAGATGTTCTGTATCTGACTATATCAATGTCAATATCCTAGTTGTAATACTATACTATAGTTAGGCCAGATGTTATCATTGGGGTAAATTCAATAAAAGGATAAGGGATATTTCTGTTATTTCTGTTATTTCTTTTCTTTTTTCTTTTTTTTAGATATTATTTTATTTATTTGGCACAAAGAGACAGAGAGAGCACAAGCAGGGGGAGCAGCAGGCAGAGGGAGAGGGAGAAGCAGACTCCCCACGGAGCAGGGAGTTCTATGTAGGGTTTGATCCCGGGACTCCAGGACCCTGGGATCATGACCCGAGCCAAAGGCAGAGGCTTAACTAAGCCACCCAAGTGCCCCTCTTTTTTTTTAATTTTTTATTTTTTGTAATTTTATTTTATTATGTTATGTTAGTCACCATACAATACATCATTAGTTTTTGATGTGGTGATCCACGATTCATTGTTTTCATGTAACACCCAGTGTTCCATGCAGTATGTGCCCTCCTTAATACCCATCACCAGGCTAACCCATACCCTCACGTCCCTAAAACTCTCAGTTTGTTTCTCAGAGTCCATAGTCTCTCATGGTTCGTCTCTCCCTGATTCCTGCCCCCCGCTTCATTTTTCCCTTCCTTCTCCTAATGTCCTCCATGCTATTCCTTATGTTCCACAAACAAGTGAAACCATATGATAATTGACTTTCTCTGCTTGACTTATTTCACTTAGCATAATCTCCTCTAGTCCAATCTATGTTGATGTAAAAGTTGGGTATTCATCCTTTCTGATGGCTGAGTAATATTCCATTGTATATATGGACCACATCTTCTTTATCCATTCATCTGTTGAAGGGCATCTCAGCTCCTTCCACAGTTTGGCTATTGTGGACATTGCTGCTATGAACATTGGGGTGCATATGGCCCTTCTTTTCACTACATCTGTGTCTTTGGGGTAAATACCCAGGAGTGCAATTGCTGGGTCATAGGGTAGCTCTATTTTTAACTTTTTGAGGCACCTCCACACTGTTTTCCAAAGTGGCTGTACAAATTTGCATTCTCACCAACAATGTAAGAGGGTTCCCCTTTCTCCACAACCTCTCCCACATTTGTTGTTTCTTTCCCTGTCCATTTTTGCCATTCTAACTGGTGTAAGGTGGTATCTCAATGTGGTTTTGATCTGAATTTCCCTGATGGCTAATGATGATGAACATTTTTTCATGTGTCTGTTAGACATTTGTAGATCTTCGGAGAAGTGTCTTTTCATGTCTTCTGCCCATTTTTTGACTTGATTATTTGTTTTTTGGGTGTTGAGTTTGAGAAGTTCTTTATAGATCTTGGATACCAGCCCTTTATCTGTAGTGTCATTTGCAAATATCTTCTCCCATTCTGTGGGTTGCCTGTTTGTTTTGTTGACTGTTTCCTTTGCTGTGCAGGAGCTTTTTATCTTGATGAAGTCCCAAAAGTTCACTTTTGCTTTTGTTTCACTAGCCTTTGGAGACGTGTTTTGAAAGAAGTTGCTGTGGTTGATGTCAAAGAGCTTACTGCCTATGTTCTCCTCTAGAATTTTGATGGATTCGTAGTTTGAGTTTATCTTTGTGAATGGTGTTAGAGAATGGTCGAGTTTCATTCTTCTGCATGTGGCTGTCCAATTTTCCCAGCACCATTTATTGAAGAGACTGTCTTTTTTCCATTGCATGTTTTTTCCTGCCTTGTCGAAGATTATTTGACCATAGAGTTGAGGGTCCATATCTGGGTTCTCTATTCTGTTCCATTGGTCTATATGTCTGTTTTTGTGCCAGTTCCATGCTGTCTTGGTGATCACTGCTTTGTAATATTGCTTGAAATCGGGCAACGTGATGCCCCCAGCTTTGTTTTTCTTTTTCAACATCTCCTTGGCGATTCGGGGTCTTTTCTGATTCCATACAAATTTTAGGATTGTTTGTTCCAGCACTTTGAAAAATGTCATTGGAATTTTGATCGGGATGGCATTGAAGGTATAGATTGCTCTGGGTAGCATAGACATTTTAACAATGTTTAAGCCATGCATTAGAAGAGAAATAGTTAAGATTAGAACAGAGGTCAACGGATTAGAAACCAGAAACACAGTAGATCAGATCAATGACACTTGAAGCTGGTTCTTTGAAAGAATTAATAAGATCAATAAACCATTGGCCAGACTTAGCCAAAAGAAAACAGAAAGGACCCAAATTAATAAAATTATGAATGAAAGGGGAGAGATCACGACTAACACCAAGGAAATAGAAACAATTATCAGAAATTAGTATCAACAACTATATGCCAATAAATTGAGCAACCTGGAAGAAATGGATGCCTTCCTGGAAACCTATAAACTGCCAAGACTGAAACAGGAAGAAAATGAAACCTGAATAGGCCAACAACGAGTAACAAGATTGAAGCAGTGATCAAAAACCTCCCAAAAAACAAGAGTCCAGGGCCTGATGGATTCCCTGGGGAATTCTACCAAACATTCAAAGAAGAAATAATACCTATTCTCCTGAAGCTGTTTCAAAAAACAGAAACAGAAGGAAAGCTTCCAAACTCATTCTATGAGGCCAGCATTACCTTAATCCCCAAACCAGGCAAAGATCCCATCAAAAAGGAGAATTTTTTTTTTAAAGGTTTTTAAGTAATGTCTACACCGAACCTGGGGCTCAAACTTACAACCCCCCAGATCAAGAGTCCCACGTTCTACCGACTGAGCCAGCCAGGTACCCCTCTGTGTTTTTCTTACAACCACATGTAAATCTACAATTATCTCAAAATAAGAACTTTAATTTTGAAAAGGTGAAAAAGGCATGAAAGAAGAGAAGAGACTAAGTCAGGAGAAGATTGGCTGACTAACAGAATAAGAAAACAAGCAAATAAACCAAAGTAACCCTCTAATCCTTGGTAGCAGCGGTAGGTGGGCTTTAATTCTGTTTTCTCACAGCAGAAATAGGCTCCTAAGTGACTTCCTACTGTTTATTTTTTGCTCACTTGATTTTCTTTCCTCTGATTTCCATTCTTCCTCTGCCTCTAGGATCTTAGCAAGATCCTAGGTAACCTAGAGGAATGGGAAGAGGTACAAGGATGTGGCAAACATCCATGTCCCTTTCCCTCTCCCTCTCCTATAGGCCCAATCTAAATGACAACATACATTTCCAAAGATGTCAGCTACACAAGGGGAGAGAAAAGAAACAAGAGAAGCTAAGAAACAAAGAGGCCGGGGCGCCTGGGTGGCTCAGTCGTTAAGCGTCTGCCTTCGGCTCAGGTCGTGGTCCCGGGACCCTGGGATTGAGCCCCGCATCGGGCTCCCTGCTCGGCGGGAGGCCTGCTTCTCCCTCTCCCACTCCCCCTGCTTGTGTTCCCTCTCTCGCTGTGTCTCTCTCTGTCAAATAAATAAATAAAATCTTTAAAAAAAAAAAAGAAACAAAGAGGCCAGTGGAAGCAACCCAAGTATCCATCAACAGATGAATGAATAAAGAAAATGTGGTCTATAAATACCACAGAATACATACCATTCAGCAATAAAAAGGAAGGAGCTTCTGACACATGCTACAACATGGAGGAACCTCAGACATTATGCCGACTGAACTAAGCCAGGCACAAAAAGACAAATCCTGTATGATTCCACTTACATGAGGTACCCAGAGTAGTACCTTTCTATTTATGTAATAATAGACATAATAGAATAAATTCAGAGAGATGAAAAGTTAGAATGGTGGTTGCCAAGGGCTGGGGGAAGAGGAATGGGGAGCTGGTATTGAATGGGGAGCTGGTATTTAACTGAAACAAAGTTTCAGTTTGGGAAGATGAAGTTTTGGAGATGGGTGGTGGCGATGGTGAAGGTACTCAATGCCATTGCCCCATACACTTGAAGAAGGTTAACATGGTAAATGATGTGTTATGTATATTTTAACACAATTTTTAAAAAGTTACTTGTGAAAGAAAAAGAAATAAGAGGGCCTTACATGCCTTCATGCTTTTGAGATGGATGGTATCTTTTCATTGAACAAAATGTTTGAAATCTAGAAAACCAATCTGAAATCACAAGTGGAACTGAGTTTTTTGAAAACTTAAAGCAACTCCTTGACAACATCTTACTAGGAAAATTCGCCTCATTGGCAATGTACACAGTCATAAAAGATGCTCTTACCAGTAAATGTTGGCCGAACTTCTGGTTTCGCCTCCCAGCATTGCTTCATGATGCTGATAATCTCCATTGGGCAGTACTCAAGGATGTCTTCCACATTTGGCCTGTTCCCAGATTTAATGCACATTATCAACTGCTGTTCACAGATAGCATCTATAAAGCAAAGAAGAATTTAAGTTGACTTTCTCTTAGGTCCTGCATATCTCAGGCAGGGAGGTGGCAGAATTTGGACAATGCTGCTCATCTCTCTCTACAGAGGGTGTGCTTTTAATACAGGTGCCTCATCTGATAGGGGCAGAATGACCCTCTGACAAGGCACTGGCATGTTCTACTGCCCACATGATCAAACGACATTTTAACCTCTGCCGATGAGACAGAATTCACAACAAAGTGGCCTCCTGGTAGAACAAATAGAATATATAAATAAAACCAATGGCATACTCCAGATTTTAATACAAAGACAAATATGGTACAGCTCTTACCTGTAAGGAGCTCAATCTATTGTGACTGAAAACACTGAGTGGTAACTGTTATTCAAGGAGTAAGTACAAAGGGTTCTGCTAACAACTGTGACTAGAAGGTCAGAGAAGGCTTTGCTGAGTCAAGAAAAATGAGCAGGATTTATCCATGTAAAGAATCAGGAAGGGGGTGCCTGGGTGGCTCAGTTGGTTAAGCGACTGCTTTCGGCTCGGGTCATGGTCCTGGAGTCCCGGGATCGAGTCCCGCATCGGGCTCCCTGCTTGGCAGGGAGTCTGCTTCTCCCTCTGACCCTCCTCCCTCTCATGCTCTCTGTCTCTCATTCTCTCTCTCTCTCAAATAAATAAACAAAATCTTTAAAAAAAAAAAAAAAGAATCAGGAAGGAGGACTCTGAGAGGAGGATTCCAGGCTAGGGAAGCAGGATATGAATAGGCTGGAAGTCCCCGAAATCATGATGTGTCCCAGGAATTATGAATAGTTCATTATAACTGGGCATATTGACTAAAGAAAGAGAGGTAAGGAATAAGGCTAGAGAAAGATGGAAAAGCCAAATCAGAGAGGGCTTGGTATTCCATATTGAAGAATTTGAACTTTATCCTGAAGGCCCAGGGAGCCTTGGAAAGATTTTTTTTTTTTTAAGATTTTATTTATTTATTTAATTGACAGAGAGAGAGAGAGAGAGACAGCATGAGGGGGAACACAAGTAGGGGGAGTGGGAGAGGGAGAAGCAGGCTTCCGGCCGAGCAGGGAGCCTGATGCAGGGCTTGATCCCAGGACCCCAGGATCATGACCTGAGCCGAAGGCAGTCGCTTAACCACCTGAGCCACCCAGGAGCCCCAGCCTTGGAAAGATTTTAAATAGATGAGTGAGATGGTCATACTTGCCTTTTAGCATGACCAGCTTGGCTGCAGTGTGAATGGGGAATGGCATGAGTAGGCTTCAGCAGAAATATGAAGGGTGTGAACTAAAGAGAGTCTGGTGGCGATAGAAGTGGATGGATTCAAGATGTATCTTGAATCGTATGTATACCTTGGATTCATAGGTTTTGATGTCTGATTGGATGTAGGAGACAAGCGGCAAAGCTGAGACTGGGATGAGTAAGGGTTCTGGTCCAGCGACTCAGTAGGTGGATGGTGATGCCATTTTCTGAACATGAGAAGAGCAAAGCTGAGTGGACTACAAGGAGAGCATGCAGAAGATGAATTTGTTTGGGGGGATGCTGCTTTGGGGTTCCTCTGGTAGGTGTAATGGATCTAACAGATAAGGGGATATCCAGGCCAGGGCTAGAGATAAGAGATTTTAGAGGCCTTGGCAATGGGTGATCATTAAACCAAGGGAGCTGATAATCACCCAAGAAAATGGGACCAGAAAATGTCCATTAATCTGAAGAATGACCAATTCTATATTGGTTCTCCTTCATGAACAATGTCTTTTCTCATCTCTTTATTCTTAATTCCAATTAAAGTGCCCATAGTAAGTACCGAAAAGAAATAATTCTCGAGTAAGGGAGCAAGTGAATGAATGAAAGTATGAAGTACTATGTCTCATAAGCAGAAGCAAGCAAGCTTTCCTGTTCAGGAAGAATCCTGGAATTTTACATCACTTCCCAAACTCAGATATATCATCAAGGCTCCTATTTGTCCTGTGATCCCTGATTCCTAAACTGAGATTACTCATTCATTCAACATAATGGTATTGAGCACCTACTGTGTTCCAGGCACTGTGTGTGTAGATACTGAGGAAATAGCACTGAATAAATCAGATATGGTCCCAGCCCCTGCGTAACTTACGGTGTAGTGGGTAAGAAAGACATTAAATGAACAGACAGTCATAAGTCTTAACTGACTTCACTGAAGGTCACTATTTTACTCAGCAGTTTTGATTAATACCCAGATCCCATTCCTCTACAAATGTCTTACTTTCATAGGGCTCCTTATTAGCAAATATTGCCCAAAGTACTATGCCAAAGCTGTACACATCTGACTTCTCCGAGGGCTTTGCATTGATGTCATTCAGATGCTCAGGGGCCATGTAGCAAAGGGTTCCGCCATTTTTCTTAGAGACACTATTCAATTTCCTCTGCTCATTATGTTCCTCTTTAGTCAGTTTACTCCACATCTTAAAGGAAGCAACGCCAAGATCAGCTATCTGCAAGAAATCAAAACCAAAAGGATTGTTCTGTGAGAGCCACAGGTAAATCAGACTTGTCTTTAAATTTGGGGCTTAACTAATAGATGGGAGGTATAGTGGATTTCCAGAAATTTCCACTAGATAGATTTAAAACAGCTACTTCTGAACAAATTCATAGAAACTTTGTGTTTCCTCAGCTTGCTGGAAAATGTCCTCTAAGAAATGTCCATGTGAAATTCTGGTATCTCAAATTCTTATGCAATAAAACCATGGAATTTGCTAGTGGGGTTAGGGGAGGGGAAGCGAACAGAAAAAGCAGAAGTCATTTCTAACATGAACTACAGTAAAACATGTTTATTCTAATTCCTCATTTACTCTACATATATTTTTCAACTATTTCTGGGGCTAGGAAGAAAAGATATTTTCTTCTCAGCAGATTTGTATAGCTGATGATGACGAGATACTGCACCTTCAATTTTCCCAAATGGTGTCCTGAAGCCTGTGGACGCGAGATTCTAAGGACTCCAAAGTCCTGAGGTTAAGGACTGCAATGCTAGTTGTTTTGAGTTGGTAGCCTGAACCTAAGAGAAGATGGGATAGGAAGGAGGAGGAAAACAGAGAAGAAAGCAAAAAGAAAAATACAAAGATCAGACACAGAACAGAGAGAGGTGGCAAGAACAAAAGTACAGAACAATAGAACAATACAGTTAAGAAGAAATCAAAGATGACAGTTTCACTTTTGCCTCTAGGAATCCAAGCATATGGGTATGGGTTTTGGCATGTGATGATCCAAAGTCCCCAGATTTTAACATAAGAGATACATAAGAAATGTTATTAATGTAAAGAAGGAACCTTCTTTCAAAGTCATAGGAATAAAAATCTGTCCAAGACTAGAAGGAAGTGTTAGAAGCAGAATCTTGTAGTAAAAGGATGCCTGCGTAAGCAGTTCCTGAGTTCTCCCCCAAATGCTGCTTCCCCTTTCAGATTCTCGTGCTTGGATTCCTGTTGCCAAAACCAATTAGATGTGACGTTCCACCTCGTTAAATCTGCTCTTGAGTGAACAAAAGGAAAATCTCTTCCCCTTGTTCCCTTTACTACAATGGAGTAAGTTACAGTTAAAAAAAAAAAAAACTGATAAAAAATGTAGATGAGAATAAATAAATAAGTAAATAATATGAATTCCATCAAGTCTGCATCTTTCTTGTCAATCCGTGGCAGAATCTTCCAGCACCACTGTCTTCAGTTCTAAGCTGAGTGAGATCTTCCTTTAGGGGTCTACCATGTACAAAATGGATTTATAGCGAAGAATTAAAACTAAAATCACCCCAATCTTCTAGAAACCTTCAGATCATGACTTACCTTAATGTGAAAGTCATCATCAACGAGGATATTTTCAGGCTTTAGGTCCTTGTGTATTACGCCTTGTCCATGTAAGTAGCACATCCCTTCAATGGTCTCCATAATTATCCTTCCTTTTACAGAAAGGGGGATTCTGACCTAAAACAAGTGACATTAAGTCTATGAAATGGAAAGGTAAGTCAAATAGGCCAAAGCCACTGTTTTATTCAAGAGTAGTGGGGTCTGAACCTGAGGATATACAGATCTTCCTTGACATACAATGGAGTTATGGCCTAATAAACACATCATAAGTTCAAAATATCATAATTCAAAAATGTTTAATACATCTAACCTACTAGACATCATAGCTTAGCCTAGCCTATCTTAAATCTGTTTAAAACACTTACATTAGCCTTAGTTGGGCAAAATCATCTAACAAAGAGCCTACTGTATAATAAAATGGTGACTATCTCATGTAATTGACTGATACTAAACAGCAAGTGAGAAACAGAATGGCTGTGTGAGTAACAGAATGGTTGTGAGTATATCGGTTGTCTACCATGTGATCACATGGCTCACAGCCACTGCCTAGCATCATGAAAGAGGATCATAAGGCATGCTGCTAGCCCAGGAAGAAATCCAAATTCAAAATTCAAAATACGGTTTCCACTGAATGCCCATTGCTTTTGACCATCATAAAGTGAAAAAATCATAAGTGGAACCATAAGCTGGGGACCATCTGTAGTTACCAGGATTCCTTCTATCATGCTCTGCAGCACTGCCATCATTTTAAAAGAAGCCCCCCCCCTTTTTTTTTTTTTATTTGAGAGAGAGAGAATGAGACAGAGAGCACATGAGAGGGGGGAGGGTCAGAGGGAGAAGCAGATTCCCTGCCGAGCAGGGATCCCGATGCGGGACTCGATCCCGGGACTCCAGGATCATGACCTGAGCCGAAGGCAGTCGTTTAACCAACTGAGCCACCCAGGCGCCCAAAAGAAGCCCCCTTTTAAAGAAAGATTTCATCCCACATGCTAAGGGTATTAATGTTGTATTCTGCCATGTAAAAATAAAACATTCATGCCAATATGGTAATATATTAAAATGCTATAAAATTAAGCCCCTTGAGAGCAGAACATGATGATGATGATGATTATAATATGCATCCTTACTACCTAGCACAATGCCTAGAATTGCTGTTGAATGAAGGGATAAATAAATAAACAAAAAACAGGTATTTTCTACAGTGCATTAATATATGCTACTATATACTAAATGAGTGAACAATGTCACAGAAGTGTGTATATGAAATAATACTGAGAAAAAAGAATACAAGAGATTCTCAGCATGCTCACACTGATTGCAAACATGTAAAGATTAACCTATGAGATATCATGATGTTAAAACAATGTGGAAGTGAATTTAATAGCTCTTTGGTAATTTGGTATCAGATACTTCAGCAGGTTTTTGTAAATTCACAAGTCATTCTTACTTAACAATTGTATTCTAGTTACATAAATATCAACGTTAATATAGAGAATTCCAAAACATTAGTTTTGCTTAACACTGAAAAATGCACATTGTGTGTGTGTGTGTGTGTTTGTGCAGTCTCTAGTTTACAAACAGGCTGTTTCCTAAAAATTTATGTATATGTTGGTTGTTGGTAAACAGGACAAAAATTTAAATGATGGAAGTTAGAATCCCAAGTCAACCCCCCCAAACCATATTTAAAACCCATAATGTAGCTGAATTGGTAGTCTGATCACCACCATCCAAAAAAGAGCCAGAGATTTTCCGTTCTTCCTTGGTATACCTTGGATGTAGGAAAAAATTCTGAGAAGGAAATCCCCTTCTCATTCCCCTTTCTGCTTTTCTCCTTCACATCCTCCTGAATTCCTCTGGAGCCCAGACTAGTCCACCTTATCCTCGCCTGATCCAGCAGAACGCCTCTTGTTGCACAGGATTTATTTCCCAATCAAAATGCCTACTTACTTCATGCAACAGCTGGTCTAACCTAGTTTTGGCGAGAAGAGCAGTCTCATTCAATTATAACACAACGTGTATAAGTGAACATCCCTTACCCTTCCCACATGTGTCTGTGAGAGATGTCTGGGGCTTAGAAGAACTGAAGAATGGACATAACCTCAGGCAGTTGTAGGGTGAGGGAGATGGGAAAAGGGGGGATATCTGCCCTACAGACTGCCACATCCCACCACTCCCAGATGCAATCTATGCTTTGGCCAAATCCAGTTATTTGCGGTGTCCCAAATTTGGCATATTCTCTTTCCTTTGCTATTCTCTCACCCAGAACACATATCCCCTAATTCTCTGCTTGTCCTTCAGGCTTTGGCTCAAGCATCCCCCTTCTGGAATCCCTTCTCATCTCTTCCACACTGCAGTGAGGGCCTCTCCCCTGTGTTCCCACAGCACGCTCGCTGGGAGATGTCTACTGAAACACCGAGAGGCCACACCGTTCCCTCCTGATCTGTTCGTGGTACGTGTCTGTGTCCTATTTGCCATTGCCTCCTGAGCAACTGGCAGGAGGCCTTGCTCTTAATAGGTAGATAAACTCTAAAAAATGCTTTATTACAGTGATGTGGTTTTCATAAACAATTTTTCTTATTTTAAGTCTTATCCAGTGTTGTTGCCTCTAATGCTCTCTATTTAGCCTCTAAGTTTTCTCAAGTGGTATCAAAGAGCAATCATTAATATTCCATTTCCACTTACAGTCACGTCTAGTGTACATCCTTCAGTCAATCAGTCAGCTCACACCCAGGAGGCATGTGCCTCACGTCAGACGGCGGCCTTCAGGAAGACAATGCCTATCCCTCAACTGTGGATGCTGGGGGTGCTGACCAGAGCCAGCTACAACGCCAAGACAGTGGGGGGACCTCCCCCCGGTGAGGGGTACGACAGCTGTCTACAAGGACTGACAGGAAGGCAAGACCACCTTCTGGGCAGGACATTTTCACCAGGGATTGACTTCAGAAAATCCACACTATGTAGCAACTCACAAGGGGGTTATTTGACACCAACAAGCTACAAAAGAACAAACACCATGGCGAGCACCATCACGGATGAGCGATGCCTGGGTCACGGTGCGGGTCCAGCGCACAGCGAAGCCCTCTTTACCTCCGCCTTCAGAACGTGCATCAGGTTGCCCTTTTCCATGTACTCCATCACCAGGGAGTAGCTCCCTTCTTCCATGATGACGCCCAGGAGCTTCACCACCCGATTATGTCTCAGCCTGTGCATCATCTTGCCCTCCTCAAGGAGGGAGTCGTTGTACCTGCGGGACAGAAAGGTGCTGTTAACATGGGCGGAGTTTGCGCCCTTGTCCCTTGTGCCCCCAAGAAACACAGTACGCGCCTCCCACGCATCACATGCTGGTGTTGGAGCTTGTGCATGTACTGATCTCCTCCAGGCCCAGACAACGGGCGTCCGCAGGCACAGGACTTTCTCGTTCCTTCCCAGTGATGGGCAGCAAGCGCTCAAGAAATCTCAGAGCGACGAACGAATGAATGCAAAGTATGTGAAGAGCCGCAAGGAGAGGCAGCCGGACAAAGGGCTGTGTTAGATGGCATAACAGAAAATTCACCTCTCTTGGTAACCACTCTGGCAAGAAGAGAGGGAAGTAAAACAAGTCCACCAACTGCTTTAAAGAGAGGGCTTCTGGAACCTCTAATAAATGGCCTACATTTTGTTTTTCTATAGGTACGGCTGGTCCCCACCAAAACCGTGCAGCAAGTAGGCAAGTCTATCTCACTGACCCCTCCCATTGTCTTCTCATTGCCTCCCTCATCACTCTTCATCTCCTTCCCCTTCCCTAATTCCTTCCCTTCGCTTCTCTTCCATTGTCTATTAGCTGTGGACTTTTTGCCAACCAGCCTCTGAATCCTCATTTAGTGGTACGGGGATAGTAATAACCAGCTCGAAGGGTTATGGGACAGCAAGTGTGCCCGCTGACACCCCGCGGTCTGTCTCCTAACGCCTGGGCCATGCTTATCCACTGCCCTGCCTTGGCCCTCCACAGTAATTCTTCCCATGGCCAGCCCGTAATTTGGCCCACCCACCTCTGCTCCCAACTCACTCAGTGCGCGTGGGCCCTGTGTACACCTTTTTCAGTATTACAAGTCCATGGGATCTGTGTAAACACAAAGACACCTTTCCGAAGCCCCCACTGTCCAGATGCTCCTTCTCCAAAAAGTCACTAGATTTCATCTTAATGTCATCCAAGGACATGGCTGGTTTCCTTGTGCACCCTCAGAATGTCCGGAAATGCACCACTTTTTCCCCCTGAGCTGTGCCCTGTAAAACAAAACAAAACCAAAGAATTTCAGGTAATTAGACTATTGAATACTCTCAGAAAATAACAGTTTTAAATAATTATGAACAAAAAGAATGAATTTGAAGAATATAAAAACAACGCATTATCTAAAAAAAAAATAGGTGTAAAGGATGAGGATTTGAAGAATTTGTATATAAGTGCTATGAAGTCTACAGTGTATACAATCTCAAAACAGAACTGTTTGCTTCTCCTTCTTCCCTTCTTCCATTCATTTTCCCCAAACTGAACTGAAGAGTAAAAACCCATGGGGTTTTTATTGAGATACCATTACACAACTACCAGAATATCCAGAATTTAAAAGGCTGATACCACCAAATACTGGGGAAGATAAGAAACAACTGGAATTCTCATACATTGTGAATGGGAATATAAAGTGGTACAACCACTTTGAGAAAAGGTCTGGAGGTCTCTTATAAAGCTAAACATACACCTAAACTATGGCCAAGCAATTCTAATCACAAAAGAAATGAAAATATATGTTCCCAAAGACTTCTATGATGTTCACTGCAGCTTTATTCATGATAGCCCCAAACTGGAAACAGTGATGCATCAATAGGAGAATGGATTAAAAAAAAAAGATTGTATATTCATACAATGGATTACTATTCAGCAACGAACTACCAATATGCACAACAATGTGGATGAGTCACAAAAGATGCTAAATAAAAGGAGCCTAGTACAAAAGAATACATACTGTATAACTCCATCTATGTTAAGTTCTCCAACAAGAAGATGGAAATGTTGGAAAAGGAGCACCTTTCCAGGGACAGGTTGCCCAGGGACAGGGTGAGGACTGCATGGTTTGGAGCATGAGGAAACTTTCTGGTGTGATGGTAATGCTCTATCATCCTGGTGAGGGTTAGGGTTACACAGATATAAGCATTTGTCAATACTTAGCAAATCTTCCATCAAAAGAAAAATTTGTAAACATACTGAACTCTAGTTAGTGGTGTGCATGCTGAAAATATTTAGGAGGAAGCGTACTGATATCTGCAATTTACTTTGCAGACAGACTGGTGGATAAAGAGTGTGTTAAACAGATACTCTGTGATAAAGCAGGCCAAATAAAATAATATTGATGGTGGACACGTAAAAGTTCACTGTAAAATCTTTAAAAATTTGTTTCTACATTTCTATTTTTATTTATTAATTTTTCCCATATATTCCTCACCCAGTTTCTAATAGTACATATGACAAAACTAAGAAGTCAACACTGTACATTACTATAACTAGACAACCTACTTGATTCTGATATTACTCATTTTTTTTACAAATTCCCTTTTTCTATTCTAGGATCCAACCCAGAGTACTACATTGCCTTTTATAGCTTGTGATTTTTAAATTTTTTAAAACTTTTTGACCCCCTTCACCCATTTCTCCCAGCCCCTGCCTCTGGCAACCCCCAATCTGTTTTATGGATCTATGAGCTTTTTGAGTTTTTGGGTTTTTTTTAAGATTCCACATATAAGTGAGATCATACAGTATTTGTCTTTCTGACATTTCACTTAGCATAATGCCCTCAAGGTCCATCCATGTTGTCACAGATGTCAAGATTTCCTTCTTTTTTATGGCCGAATAATATACATATAAATCACATCTTCTTTATCCATTCATCTACTGATGGACTTTTAAGCTATCTCCATATCTTGGCTATTGTAATTGATGCTGCTATGAACATAGGAGTGCATATGTTTCTTTGAGTTAGTGTTTTTGTTTTCAGTAAATACTCAGAATTTTTTAGGAAGCTTCATACTGTTTCCATAGTGGCTAAAACAATTCACATTCTCACCAGCAGTGTACAAAGGTTCCCTTTTCTCCACATCCTTGCCAACACTTGTTATCTTGACTGATAACAGCAGTTCTAAGAGGTGTGATGTTATACCTCATTGTGGTTTTGATTCGTATTTCCCTGATGATGAGTGATGCTGAGCATCTCTTTATGTGTCTGTTGGCCATCTGGATGTCTTCTTTGGAAAAATGTCTATTCAGATCTTCTGCTCATTTTTTAGTTGAATCTTTTTTTTTTTTTTTTTGCTATGAAGTTGTATGAGTTCTTTATATATTTTGGATATTAAGCTCTTAACAGCATATGATTTGCAAATATTTTCTCCCATTCAGTAGGTTGCCTTTTCATTTTGTTGATGGTGTCCTTTGCTGTGAAGAAGCTTTTTTGTTTGATGTAGTCCCACTTGTTTATTTTACCTTTTGTTTCTTTTATTTTTGGTGTCAGATTCAAAATATCATTGCCAAGACCTATACCAAAGAGCTTACTGCCCATGGTTTCTTCTAGAAGCTTTATGGTTATTAAAAGAGTGGGCATGTTACATTCAAGTCTTTAATCCATTCTGAGTTAATTTTTTTGTATGGTTTAAGATAGTGGTCCAGCTTCATTCTTTTGTATGTGGCTGTCCAATTTTCCCAACACGATTCCTTGAAGAGATTGTCTTTTTCCCATTATATATTCTTGGCTTATTTATTGTAAATTAATTGACCACACATGTGAGTTTATTTCTGGGCTCTCTATTCTGTTCCACTGATCTATGTGTCTATTTTTATGCCAATACCACACTATATTAATTACTGTAGCATTGTATTAAAGTCTGAAATCAGGGAGTGTGATGCCTCCAGCTTTGTTCTTCTTTCTCAAGACTGCTTTGCTGATTCAGGGTCTTTTGTGGTTTCATATGTATTTTAGGACTGTCCTATTTCTGTGAAAAATGCCATTGGAATGTTACTAGAGATTGCTTTAAATCTGTATATTGCAGGGTGCCTGGGTGGCTCAGTCAGTTAAGTGTCTGCCTTTGAGTCAGGTCATGATCTCCAGGTCCTGGGATTGAGCCCCACGTCGGACTCCCGGCTCAGCGGGGAGTCTGCTTCTCCCTCTCCCTCTACTTCTCCACCTGCTTGTGCTCTGTCTCTCTCCCTCTCAAATGAATAAATAAAATCTTTAAAAAAAATAAGAAATCTGTATATTTCTTGGGGTAGTACGGACATTTCAACAATATTAATTCTTCCAATTCACAAGCATGGAATATCTCTCCACTTACTTGTGTCTTCTTCAATTTCTTTCTTTAATATCCTGGATTTTTCAGTACACAGATCTTTCACCTCCTCAGTTAAATTTATTCCTAGGCACTTTTTTTTTCTTTTGATGCAATTGTAAACAGAACTATTTTCTTAATTTCTCTTTGGTAGCTCATTGTATAGAAACACAGTGGATTTTTGTATTTTGATTTTGTATCCTATAACATTACTGAAATCATATATTCGAATAGTTTTTTGATAGAATCTTCATGGTTTCCTATATATTTTATCATGTTTTCTGCAAATAGTGACAGTTTTGCTTTTTTCTTTCCAATTTGGATGTTTTTATTTCTTTTTCTTGCCTAATTGTTGTGGCTCTGACTTCCAATATTATGGGTTTTTTTAAGATTTTATTTATTTGACAGAGAGAGAGAGAGAGTACAAATAGGGGAAGCAGCAGGGAGAGGGAGAGGGAGAAGCAGGCTCCCCGCTGAGCAGGGAGCCTGATGCGGGACTTGACCCCAGGACTCTGGGATCATGACCTGAATGGAAGGCAGACGCTTAACCGACTGAGCCACCCAGGCACCCCAACTTCCAATATTATGTTGAATAAAAGTGGCAAGAGTGGGCATCCTTGGGGCGCCTGGGTGGCTCAGTCGATTGAGCCCCACATCGGTCTCCCTGCTCCATGGGAAACCTGCTTCTCCCTCTCCCACTCCCCCTGCTTGTGTCCCTGCTCTCGCTGTGTCTCTCTCTGTCAAATAAATAAATAAAAATCTTAAAAAAAAACAGAGTGGGCATCCTTGTCCTGTTCCTGATCTTAGAGAAAGAGCTTTTGGCTTTTCACTATTGAGTATGATGTTAGCTGTGGGTATAAAATCTTTTGAATTTTTCACTTTGAAATTTTTCATAATAAAATATTGTGAGGCAGGAAGTTTAAAAAGAAAAGCACCTGAGGGATTTCTGAAAATGCCTGGCCTGATGGTGGTCTTGCGTAGTGGCCTGTGGCACTCTGGCTCAGGTTACCACCTGCACCTTGTACAAAGGCTCTGGGTAGACCGTGTCACTCCAACAAAATTCACATATCAGCACAGTAGACAACACTATGGACCATCTTTCTGTAACATGAGACATTGCCAAACAAGAGGAATCACCCTCTGGAAAGAAGCACATCTATGTATGGGGTAGACAGGGAGCGGGGGAGGCTACCCAGAGAAAGGGCATGAAGATGAGAAGCAGAGGGTGGTGATGGTCTGACGCAGGCATTGAAGGAGAGGTAGCAGAGCCACGTTACTGTGGAAAGAGCACAGGCCTTTCTTTTTTGAGTATGAACTCTAGTTCTGTAATTTATTAGCCCCATGACTTGTGTAACTTCATAAGCCTCAATTTCCTCATTTCCAAAAGGAAAACAGATTTGTTGCTTGCTTAAGGGTTCTGGCTATGATTGGACCAGCTGCCCACATTTATCCACATTTCTCCCATTTTAATGGGCTTTGAGAATGCCACTGTGCTGCTGGGATCCTCTGCTCAGCAGTTCTCTACTGATCCATCCTTGTGTGATGGTAGGGTGGGGGGAGATAGAGTAATTTGTTCCACTCTCCCCTACAACCCTCTGAGGGCACATTCTTCTCTGGGCTCATCCTGCTCATCCTTCAGGTCTCAATGAAATGTCATTTCCTCAAGGAAGCCATCCTAAGTCTTCCCATTAGACATTTTCATAGCACCCTTTACTTCTCCCTTGAAACAGTTAAGATAGCTGTAATTTGAGAATTATTTCTAATTAATTATACAGGATGCAGGAAACTATCTTGTACACTGTCTGTAGTGCCTAGGACAAAACCAGACATATGGCAGGTTTTGTCCTAAGCACTGATCAGGAACAGGACAAGGATGCCCATTCTTGCCACTTGTATTCAACATAATGTTGGAAGTGCTAGCCACAGCAATAAGGCAAGAAAAAGAAATAAAAGGTATCCAAATTGGAAAGAAAAAAGCAAAGCTGTCACTATTTGCAGAAGACATTATATATAGGAAACAATGAAGATTCCATATGTCCTAGTTGATCATTAAATGGATAATTATCCGTTAAAAAGAAATATTTAATTGTCCAAAAATAAAGGATACAGTTAAATGAATTACAGGACATTCATAAGATGGAATATCATATAACAATTCAAAGTTATAGGTAAAAATAAAAAACACATTTACAGGGAGATGGCTAGATATACATACAGAAAAAAAAAATGAAGATACCAAAATGTTAGCAAGGATTATTTGGATAGTAGGGTGATTTTTACTTTCTTCTGTACAGTTTTACATTTTCCAAATTTCCTACAATAAGCATAAATTACATTTATAATAAAACATTTCTTAAAAGCAATAATTACTTCACTCAGTATTTCTTTAATCAAATCAGAGATGCTGAGATAGATTATTGACAATGATGGTCCTGGCAACATTATACAGAACGGCAAAAGCATATAAAACAATTTACATACAGAGAAGAGAGAATAAGTTATAGCCCATCTATACTCTGAAATACATCTAGCAGTTTTCGAAAATACTGTTGTATATGACCTTTTAAAAAAAGGCTCACAGACAGAGTAAAGAAACAGGAAGGAATTATTAACTGTGAAATATGCCATTTGAGTATAAGATTTCAACTTTTCTGAGGAGTTCTACTTGCTCTCTCTCCTTCAGCCAAGATCTTGTCTCCTGGAATTTGCCAGGACCAGCTAGGATTTGGAGGGCCTCCTGCCAGCATAATGGACCTCAGGGGGAAGGAGGCCTCCTGGTGATTCCACTGCACTTTGTGAAGTTGGCTCCTGATCAAATCAGTTCTCTTCTCAGTCTTGGAGTTTGCTGGTTTAGTCTGACCTTAATCTTATGCACTTCTTGCATGGTTCCCAGTGACTTCTTTTGCTTTTACTGCTTTTGTTCCTTTTTTTTCTCATGAACAATTCAACTTTATAAGTACCAAATATCTTAGGAAGGTCTTATGAGTGGTTTAGATACCCAACAGTCACAAAAATACTGAATGTAGGCAGGCAGAAAACCACATTATAAAGCCATGTTACAGAGTAATTAACGAAAGCACACTGCCCTCTTACATCATCTTAGATAACTAATTTCAACTAATAATGTAATTGTGTCCATTTTAATGGGATTTCTTAATGTTTTTTTCATAAATGGATGTTAATTCAGGGACTCAGGAAAGCAAATTTTGTCCACTGAAATTAACTGACAATTTTAAGAAATTTCACAAATTTCTAAAATTTATTCTAAGGCAGGATGAATCTATATATCAAAATACTCACATCTATATTCAATTTTGTTTGTCAATTATACCTCAATAAAACTGGGGGAAATACAAATAAATAATAAATAATAATACCAAGAACAAAGGCAGAATTAATTTCTGATATTAACAGATAGTGGTTACTATAAGATAGAAGACAAGAGATAGTGAATGAGAGGAGAGAGACACAAGAGCTTTCAGGAATGATGGCAATGTTCTATTTCTTAACCTGGGTAATGTTCATTTTGTGATACTTCATAGAGCTGTACAATTATGAAATGTGCATTTCACATTGATTATGTTACACTTTAATAAAAAAAGTTTTAAAAAGACTTTAAAATATTCATACTTACCTTTCAGTGCTAGAAGACTATTTTTTTCAACTTTTCAATGATGATCATACATCAAGAATCAGAAAATGTCAGTTGCCTACCTATCATTGCCTTCCTTTCCCCTGCTAATAGAACTCTGATTTTACTCAAGTATCCAATGTGGACTTCTCAAAGGTTCTTTGATTGTAACAGCTTAATACTTTGCCCCAGATAAACAAGAGCTCTGAGTAAGGAAGAACCAAATGAAGAGCAAAGGACAGGACTGGAGGAGTTCAACCAGGTATTATCATATACATTAGCACATTATGACCCCATGAAGTAAGTTTTATTCTTATCATTCCAATTTAGAAATAAAGAAACTAAAATCTGGAGTTAAATGATTCATCTAAAGCGGTAGATCCTGGCACTGAACTTTTGTTTCTTCATTCAAGCTTCCACTATCAATTCACTAACACATGCAACTTCTCTAGATAGCAAACTATAATCTTTGTTAAAATCCTATTCAAAGACTCAATCTTATAGCTTTGCTCACCTATATTAAATGAATATGCTACAGTCAGAAACATGGGAAATGCACAGACTAAATTTTTAAAACATAATATGTGGTTCAAAATCAGTATTTTACAGGTTAATGCAGTCAATCATTTTTGCCAGAGTATAACATCCAACCAAAGCATGGGAACCTATATATATTTTTTCAAATTCCAGATCATATTGGTGGTATTAACATATTATGGATTAATAAGCACCAAATAGTAGTTAGCCATTTTGATATTTTAGGAATTTTTCTTAATTCTCATTAATATTCACATTCTTAAAAGTGCAACATATTGGGGAGCCTGGGTGACTAAGTTGGATGGGGGCCTGACTCTTGACTTTGGCTCAGGGTTATGAGAATGAGCCCCACATGGGGCTCCAGTAGGTGTGGAGCCTGCTTAAGATTCTCTCTCCCTCTGCTCCTACCCCCCCCCAAAAAAAGTGCAACATATCTCTGCGGCTCAATATAGTGAAGAAGAAAATGAAAATTAAAGTTAATAATTATTACTGTTTTATTAACAATAATTGTAACGATACACCCTAAATTTTATTTATTTTTTAAAAGATTTTATTCATCTATTTGAGAGAGCGCAAATGAGCAGGGGGGAGGGGCAGAGGGAGAAGGAGACGCAGACTCCCCGCTGAGCAAGGACCCTATGCAGGACCGGGCCTCAGAACTCTGGGATCATGACCAGAGCCAAAGGCAGACACTCAACTGACTGAGCCACTCAGGCGCCCGATACACCCTAAATTTTAAACAAAGTCTTCACTTTTTGTGTTTAGAAGAGTTGCAGTTTTCCACATTGTTGATTGACTACAATTTCCTCCTTCCTCTGGCACCTACCCGGTGTTTACAAAATGCAGATCAACTACTAAGTCACTCTATGTTCCAAAGGTTACTTGTGCCTTGATTTCCTCGGGTGTAAATCAAGGGAAGAATTAATAGTGGTCTAAAGACCGTAGGACTTCTGAAAAGTTGGTTGAATATAACAGCCTCGGGCTTTGTCCAAGATAAACAAGAGCTCAGGGCAAGGAAGAGCCGAAGGATCAGCGAGAGACAAAGAAATAACCGCCGCCCCCCTCCATCGGTGGTGTTTTGCCAAATGCTTAGGAAAGGAGTATGTAGCTTAACCTCTTCAAACCCTGACAAGATTCTGCAGCACTTCGTAAAAACAAATGCCACTGACTACGTAAGAGGTCTCCTAGGGTTCTGACATTCATCCCTTCTGTCGCTGTGCAAGTGGACCCTTCTTTTCCATTTGCCAGCTCACAGCCAAGTTATGCGGAAATGCTTTGCAAAATGCTTGATCTCTGCAACCCGCGCGCGCGGCCCCAAGGGCAAGAGTAAAAGCCCTTTCAAAGGCTTGGTAAGCACTCCTAGCCCAGGACCAGTACGTAATCCTATTACGACGAGAGCATGCGCCACCGTATCTTAATGATTGCAATAAAAACCCATCATCGCTACGAAACAACAACGATAGCAGCAACCCACCGCCACACCGTCCTCCTGGCCCGAGGGCAGGTCTACGCCCTTGGACGGAGTTAACACCTGGTGAGCAACATCTGGGAAGAAAGGAGCGCAGCTGGACTTTTGACAGTTCTACAGCCGACTCAGGGAAATTCCATAGGCCCAGCAGGCCGCCCTACTTCCGGGAATACCGACGGCTTTCCCATAGCTCAACTTCCCCCACCGCCGCAAGCCCCGCCCACCAGCCGAAAGGCCCAGTCACTGTTAGACTTCCGGTGGATGCCGTCCCCGCCCACCGCCCGCCCGCCTAATCAGGAAACCCTACCCCTGTTTGGAAGCCGGTCCCTGGCGAACCTGGATGTGGCAGCCGCTGCCTCCGCGCAGACGCACGCAGAGTTATTTACTTTCGTTTCCGCGGCAAACTTCCCGAGGCCTGGGTAAGGAAGCAAAGAGGCAGCGGTGGGAGAGTCCGGAATAACTCCGACGCCGCGCAGCCTCGCCGGGACAGGCAGGGGGCGGACGCCCGGGCCTGACACGAGGGTCGCCGGGGACAGAGCTCCTCGGGCTCGGAGAGGCCGAGCCGCAGAGTGGCCGCCCCGCTGCGCGCTCACCGCGCTCCGTTCTGTGGGCCCCGCTGGTCAGTGCGCGTCCGGCCGCTCGGCCCGGGCTCCCTCCTTGCAGCGGGACAGCGGGCTGGCGCACCTCGAGATGTGGGCCCGCCCGACCGCCGCGCTCCGGGAGCCCCAGTCCGGTGTCCGCGCCCTCTGGGTGTGGAGTGAGGGCTCTGGGGCCGGCGAGAGGGCGTGGACTGTTCGCTCCGCCTTCGCGGGCTCCGGAACCGGGAAGGAGGAGAGCGCCTGCCCCGCGGCCAACCGGGCCTTGCACCCAGACTTTAAATTCCGGAGATGTCACCCAGAGGATCATGGCTTTACTTTGTTTTAAAGTCAGCTGGGAGGCCAAAAGAAGATATATTACCTAGTCGTAGAAACCGCCGCCGCTGCGGAGAAGCAGCTTAGCCTAGGGTAAGCACTGGGTAGATTCCACCACTCCCCCCTACTCCCACTCTGAGCTCCGCGCGTCATCCCCCCTACAGCTTTAGGCAAATTACCATTCTCGTCTCTCCCTTCAGCTGTGAAGTGGGCATAATAAAATCCGCTCTGTGGAGTTGTGGAGAAAAAATATATTTATCTTGCAGTCCTTTAGAATGGTGATTGGGAAGTCTCAAGCAAAATGGGAAATGCCACATTATACATAGCGTGATTACATATTGTAGAAAGATATACAGTTGACCGCTGAACACCAGGGGTTTGAACTGCAGGGGACCATTTATAGGTGGGTATTTTCGGTAAATACAGTAGAGTACTGTAAATGTATTTTCCTCATGATATTTTGAACATGAGACTAGTTTATTGTTAGAATACAGTATATAATATATATTACATATAAAATATGTGTTAAATTGACTGTTAGTGTAAGGCTTCCAGTCAACAGTAGGCTATTAATGAAGTTTTTTGGGGAGTCAGAAGTTATATGTCAATTTTCAACTGTGTGGGGTGGGTACCTCTAACCCCTGTAGTCCAGGGTCAAATGTATACTTCAAGAGAATAAGAAGCCACAAGCTGGAAGAAAATATTTGCAAAAGACATCTGATAAAGGACTGTTATCCAAAATACACTAAAAATTCAACAATTAAAAAAGGAGCAACCCAATTAGAAAATGGGCAAAAGATCTGAACAGACACCTCACCATGTAGATGACAAATAAACACATGAAAAGGTGCTCAGTATTATAGGTCATTAGGGAATTGCAAATTTGAAACAACAATGAGATACCACTACCTACCTATTAGAATGGCTAAAATCTAAAACTCTGATGATACATGTTGGTGAGGATGTGGTGCAACAGGAATTCTCATTATTGTTGGTGTGAGTGCAGATTGGTACATCCACTTTGGAGAGAGTTGGGCATTAAAAGCTGAAAATAATCTTACCATATCATATGATATCATATCATATCATATGATCCAGAAACCACATGCCTTGGTATTTACCCAAGTAAGTTGAAAGCTTATATCTACACGAAAATCTGACATGAATGTTTATAGCACATTTATTCCTAATTGCCAAAACTTGCAGGCAACCAAGGTGTTCTTCAGTAGGTGAATATGCAAAAAAACTTGTCTATCCATACAGTGGAATATTATTCACTAAAAAAAAAAAAAAAATGAGCCATCAGGCCATGAAAAGGCATGGAGGAAGCCTAAATGATTATTTCTAAGTGAAAGCTAATCAGAAAAAGCTATGTAATATATGATTCCAACTATATGACATTCTGGAGAAGGCAAAAATATGAAGGCAGTAAAAAAAAAAAAAAGATCAGGGGTTGTCAGGTTTGCAGGGAGATGGAGCACAGGATTTTTAGGGAAGCAAAACTATTCTGTATAATGCTACAGTGGTGAATACATTATACATTGTCAAAACCCACAAATGTACAACAAAAAGAGTGAAATCAGATGTGAACTATGGACTTCACATGATAATGTGTCAGTGTTCATTAATTGATTATTAACAAATATGCCACACTGGTGCAGGATGTTGATGGCTGGATAGTCTGTGTGTTTGCGGGTAGGGGAGGGAGGTAGAGTTCCTTCCACTCAATTTTGCTTTGAAACTAAATCTGTTAAAAAAAAAAATTGTTTATTTTAAAAATACCTATAAAAAAAGATGACGGGTACCTATTCATTCAACAAACATTTCTGACTAATGTATGCTAAGCAGGTACTAGATAATAAGAATATCTGATGGTAGATACAAGTAATACAGAAAGGCATTCATTCATTCAATAAATATTTGCAGAGCACCTTTTCCAAACACTAAAGACTGAATTTTGAATAAATAAAAAATACCCTTACCGAGCTTACATGCTAGTGGGGGAGATGAATGAGGAAACTATGTAGTATGTTAGTGGTAAGTGCTAAGAGAGAAAAAAGAGCACCAGAGTTGGATTGGAGATGTGCATGTATATATGGAGAGTGGATCACGGTATTAGATGGATGTCCAGGTGCACAGGTGATATTTGAGTAAATAAAGGAAGTGAGGAAGGAAACCATGAGGATATTTTGTGGAAAAGCAAGGACAAAGGCTCAGAGATGGGAGCATGGCAAGGAGGTGCCTGAGAAGGAACGAGATAAAAAATAGAGGATGAGGTCAGAAAAGTTAGGTAAGGAGCAGGGGAGACTATGTGAGACTCTGTAGGTGATTTAAAGAAGTTTGTCTTTTACTCTGAATTATGGAGTCATTGAAGGGTTTTGTGCAGAAGAGAACATGCTCTAAATTATAATGGGATCATTTTGGATGCTGAATTGAAAATACACTAAAAGCAGGTGCCTGGGTGGCTCAATTGGTTAAGCGACTGCCTTCAGCTCAGGTCATGATCCCGGAGTCCTGGGATCGAGTCCCGCATCGGGCTCCCTGCTCGGAAGGGAGTCTGCTTCTCCCTCTCACCCTACCCCCTCTTGTGCTCTCTCTCTCTCAAATAAATAAAATAAAAAATCTTACTTAAAAAAAAAGAAAATACACTAAAAGCAACAAGAGCAGGGGTGCCTGGATGGCTCAGTTAGTTAAGCATCTGAGGTTTTTTTTTAAGATTGATTGATTGATTTTAGAGCAAGAGCATGTGGGGTGGGGAGGGGCAGAGGGAGAGGAAGAGAGAGAATCTCAAGCATACTTTCCGTTGAGTGTGGCACCCAAGGCAGGGCAGGGCTTGCTCTCATAACCCTGAGATCACCTGAGCCCAAATCAAGAGTCAGAAGTTTAACGAACTAAGCCACTCAAAGTCTGACTCTTGATTTGGGCTCAGGTCATGATCTCAGGGTTGTGAGATCAAGCCCTGCATCAGGCTTCTTACTCAGTGTGGAGTTTACTTGAGATTCTCTCCTCCATCTGCCCTTCCCCCCGCGTGCTTACTCGCTCTCTCTCTCAAATAAATAAATAAAATCTTTTAAAAAATAAAAGGAACAAGAACAAAGCAGAAAGACAAGTTTGCAGGTTATTACAGTAATGTTGACAGGATAAGGATGGCTTGAATGAGAGTGATAGCAATGGAGATAGTGAGGAATTTTCATATTCTAGCTAAAATATGAAAGTGGAAGTGATGATTAGCTTGGAGATCAGAAATGGTGTGAGAAATGAGAAAACCAGAAGTTTTCTGTCCTGAGTGTAATGGGAAGGACAGAGTTGCTGATGGAGAAGACAAAGTAGTTACAACAGCAGGTTGGTGGAAATACCAGGAGCTCTGTTTGAGCATGTTAAAATTTGAGATGGCTATTAAATGCCCAGGTGGAGATGTCAAGTAGGCAGATGGATATGTGAGTATGGAGTTCAGGGAAGAAGTCCAGGTAGGAAATAGAGATTAGAATGTTATCAACAACACATGGATGGTATCTAAAACTAAGAGGCAAGATCTTCAAGGTAGGGAATGTTGATAGAAAAGAGGAGAGGTCTGAGGAATGAGCCCTGAGGTTCTCCAGTGTTTAGAGGTTGAGATGAAGAGGAGCCACTAGGAAAGTAGGGGAAAACCAGGTCAGAGAGGCATCCTTAAGAGAGTGATCAGTTGTGCCAGTTGCTGCGAATAAGTCAAGTAAGATGTGGCCTGAGAATTCACCATTGGATTTGATAACATGGAAATTATCAGTGACCACAGTAATGTAAGTTTTAGTGGTACGGTGGGAGCAAAAGCAAATTTGGAGTATATTCAAGGAAAAGTTGGAGGAGATGGGGAGAAAAACGAGACACTGTGAATATAATTAGGTCTTTAAAGGAATTTTCCCCCCAAAAAGGAATTTTTCAGAAAACAATGAAATTGATAGGGGAGTCCCTTAGAGAGGCAATTGTTCCATAAAAATGGAAATGTTATCTAGTAAGGGTAATGATAGAGGTATGTGCCAGGTTCTGTGGAAACCAGAAAAAGTTCCTCTTGAAATGATAATTCTATTCTAGAGCAAAAGAATCAGGAAAAAGTTCACGAAGTCACATTTAGGTTGAATCTTAAAATATGAATATTCTGGTCTCCAGAGAACTTCCTATTCTGGTCTTCAGAGAACATTCAGAATGAATCCTTTCATTGAAAACAATAATGGAAAATGGACAAAATACATAAAATGACATAAGGCATTGGAGAGCTAATTTCCTTGCTTTTTTTTCTGGGGGTATATCTAATTCTGTGCAAAGGGTAATAGAACCTAAGCAGAAAGTAGCAGTCTCACTGGGGACATCAGAGTTTGGAACTTGAAGAGCAAAATCCCAGAAAGAAGAGAACTATAAAGAAGTGACCCCCAAATTATCATTTTTATTACACTCCAGTGATTGGCTGATGACTAAACCATGCATGTGAAGGGACAGACTCCAAGAAACCCAGCAGGCAAGAGCAGACCAGAGGCTAAAAGCTGAGCAGGATTTTCAGCAGCTTCATAGTGCTAGGGAGATAGAGGTTAGAATTCAAGTCCTCCCAAGCTGAATGGGTCTCAGAAAACACCCTAGGCTTTCCATTAATATCTCATAGAAGGGACAGACCCTAGGAGTCAGGACCATGCTTGCCTTAGCCTGTTCAGAATGCTAAAACAAAATACTATAGGCTGGGTAGCTAAAACAATATACATTTATTTTCTCACTGTTCTGGTGGCTGGAAGTCTGAGATCAGGATGCCATCATGGTCAGTTTCTGGTAAAAATCTCTCTTCCTGCCTTGTTAGTAACCACCATCTTGCTGTGTTTTTACATGACCTCTTCTTTGTGCACTTGTGGAGAGAAAGCAAGCTCTATGGTGTCTCTTCTTACAAAGGCACACATCCCAACATGAAGGTTCCATCCTCATGACCTCATCTAAACCTAACTACCTCCCAAAGTCCCCATCTCTAAATACCATCAGATTGGGAGTTAAGCCTTCAATATATGATTTGGGGCAGGTAATATACAATTCAGTCTATAGCAATTCCCTTGAAGTAAGAACATGACCCAAGAATAAGGTCAAAATGGAAATAACCCAGATATAACAAAGCACAGCTTTGACCCACCTAAACAGGACCATGGTAATTTGCTGGTAAAGTATGTGCTTGCCAGAGGAAACAACACTTTTTGAAGGTAGACAACACTATTCTGTACTTATACACTTTTTTGTAATATCTGGCATCCAATAAAAAGGTATGAAACATGCTTAAAAATAATAGAAATTTCAAAAAACAGGAGGAAAACACACAAGAGAAATGGCATCACTGGTGATTCAAATATTAAATAATCAGATAGGGACTTAATTATAATGAGGGGCACCTGGTGGCTCAGTCGGTTATGCATCTGCCTTCGGCTCAGGTCATGATCCCAGGGTCCTGCAGTTGAGCCCTGCACTGGCTTCTCCCACTCCATCTGCCCGCTGCTCTCCCTGCTTGTGTGCTCTCTGTCTGAAATAAATAAAATCTTTAAAAAATAATTATGATAATATTTTAAACAACTTTGATGAAAAGATGAAGAATCTCACCCCAAATCTGAAAGCTGTTTAAAAGAAAGCCAAATGGAGATTCTAGAACCTGAAAAATATTATACTTGAAGAAATCAAGTGGATGGATGGGGGGGTGCCTGGGTGGCACAGTCGGTTAAGTGTCCAACTCTTAGTTTCGACTCAGATCATGATCTCAGGGTCATGAGATTGAGCCCCACATTGGGCTCCGCACTCAGCGCTGAGTCTGCATGGGATTCTCTCTCCCTCTTCCTCTGTCCTTCTTGATTATGCTCTCTCACTGTCTCTCTCTAAAAATAAAATAAATAAATCTAAAAAAAAAATCAAACGGATGGGGTTGATATCAGATAAGAGCAAAGGATTAGGGAAGTGGAAGATAAGGCAGTAAAAAAATATCCAGAGTGAAGAACAGAAAGGAAAATAAATGGAAATAGGGGGAAAAAGAAACACAAGAGGTATATGGAACATGATGAAAATGTCAAATATTTATGCTATTGAAATACCACAGAGAGAGAATGGGATAGGAGAAATATATAAAAAATTACTGACCAAAAATATTACAAATTTAATTGTCAAGCATTAAGCAACACATTCAAAGAACTTTGTAAACCCATACAGGATAAATACAAAGAAAACCACACCTAGACACAGAAAAGTCGGCTAACAATAAAAGCAAAAAAAAAAAAAAAAAAAAAAATCTTAAAAACAGCCAGAGGGAAAAGACCTATTACATTTAAGACAGTAACAGCAACACAGATGGCTGATTTTTCAGCAGAAATTGAAGTCAATGACTTGTCCTCTTTAATGTGCTGATAGGAAAAAAAAATATTTATATTCCAGTCTAAAATTCTGTAGCTAGCTAAAATGTCATTCAAAAATGAAAGAAAATACACATTTCAGACAACTAGAGCTTAGGGGATTTATTGTCAGAGAGCTGCATTACAAGAAATACTAAAGGAATTTCTATAGGCTGAAGGAAAATGATCTCAAAGAGAGCACAGAATGACAAGAAATAAAAAAGCACACTGGAAAGGGTAAATATATGTGGATAAATATAAATAAATATTGAATGTTTAATAAAACAATTATGATGATGATGACTTGTGGGCTGTAAAACCTATGTAGAAATGAAATATGTGATAACTAGTACAAAAGGGTTAGAGTTGAGAGAATAGAATTAAACTTTTTAGTTTCTAGCATTGTTTGTGAAGTGGTAAAATTCTAATTTCTGGAAGACATACCCCAAAATAAATAGTTTAATTCCTATAAGATTAATATAAGAATGCATAGGTAAAAAACTAATATGGTGGAAATACAATAATATAAAACTTTTGAGTAATCCAAAATGAGATAAGGAAGGAGAAATAAAGGAATAAAGACAGATGGGACAAATAGATGGCAAATAACAATGTGGTAGACTTAAATTCAATTATGTCAATGACAGTATTTTGTGTAAACAGTTTAAACACTTCAATTAAAAGACAGTGTCATGTGAAGAAAAGTACAAAACCCAACTATACATTTTTAAAGGAGCCACATTTTAAATATATGGACCTAAAGTCTAAAAGTAGAATAATAGAAAAGATAAACAGAAAGTAGAATAACTAGAAAAAAGTTGTCATAACTATTCTGATACCAGGCAGAATAGAATTTAAAGGAAGAGATGTTGCATAACAATAAAATAGTCAATTGGATGAGAATATATCACAATTCTAAATTTGCATGTGCCTAATAACAAAAAGATGTTAACAGAACAAAAATAAGAAAAAGACCTACAATAATAGTTGAATATTTTAACAAACTTCTGTCAGTAATGGATAGAAAAAGCAGACCAAAAAAATCAGTAAAGATATAGAAATATTTGAATAACCCAAACAAACTGACCCAATTGACATCTTGGGTGTCGATGTAGAAAATTCAGAAAACTAAATTCAACAACTGCAGAATATCCATTCTTTTAAGTACACATGAAACATTTGCCAAAACAGACAATATCCTGCACAATAAATCAAGTTTCAACAAGTTTCTAAGGATTGAAGTCATATGGAATATATTCTCTGGCTACAGTAAAATTAAAGTAGATATCAATAACAGAAAGACAACTAGAAAGTCCCCAAATACTCAGAAATTAAGTATCACAATTCTAAATAGCCAATGGACCAAGAAAATATTAAAATAGCTATTACAGGGATGCCTGTGTGGCTCAGTCAGTTAAATGTCTGCCTTTGGCTCAATTCATGGTCCCAGGGTCCTGAGATTAAGTCCTGCATTGGGCTCCTTGCTCAGCAGGAAGCCTGCTTCTCCCTCTGCCTGCCACTCCCCCTGCTTGTGCTCTCTCTAACAAATAAATAAATAAAATCGTTAAACAAATTAGAGAATGTTTTGAACTAAATAATAATAATATGTACAACATGTGTGTGTGTGTGTGTGTGTGTGTGTGTGTGTGAGAGAGAGAGAGAGAGAGAGAGAGAGAGAGAGATGAAGCCAAATCAGTGCTTAGAAGGGTATTTTGGCCTCCAAATGCATGCATTATAAGAAAGGTTGAAAATCAATTATTTGAGTTTTCATCTCAAAAATCTGAAGAATAGAAAAGCAAATTAGACTTAAAGAAAATATAGTAAGGTTCTAATACATATAAGAGAATAAATCATTGTAATAAAAACAAACATACAAAAGAAGAAATCAAGAAAAAGTTGATCCTTTGTAAAGATTAAAATTAACCCCTGAGCAAGATTGACCCAGTTGAGGGAGAGAGCAAGAGCACCCACTGATATTAAAAATGAAAAAGATGACATCAATACGGAATTTTAAAGCATTAAAAAGAAAATGAAGGATTACTATTACCCACCTTAAGCCATTAATTTGACAGTGTAAATGAAATACATTTCTTGAAAAATATGACTTGTCAAACCTGATCTAAGAAGAAATAGAACATTAGAATAGTCCTATATCTCTTGAATAAATTGAATGCATCTTTAAAAATAGAAGAAAACACCAAACCCAAACACCACACCCAAACTTCACTGGTAAGTTTTTCTAACCATTGAAGATGAAATAGTGCAAATTCTACACAAGCTTTTCTGGAGAATAGGAAAGGAAACTTTTCAAAAGTTTTTAATAAGTCCAGCTTACTCGTGGTAGCCAAACCTGACAAGGACAGTGCTAGAAAAGAAAATTACAATCCAATATATCTCATTACCATGGGTGCAGACAATCCTAAATTGGATATTATCAAATTGAATTTATAGACATTAATAGAATAATACATTATGACCAAGTAGGTTTTATTTCATAAATGCAATGTTATTTTAACATTCAAAAATCAGAGTAATTTACCACATTACAGAAGAAAAAAATCATATGATCTCAAAAGATACAGAGGAAGGATTGATAAAAATTCAAGATTTGTTCATATAAAAACCTTTAACACTAGAAATAGAAGATAACTTCCTTAGTCGGATAAAGAATATTTACAAAAAACTATAAATAACATCATACTTAATAGCAACAAATTAAACACTTTCCCTTGAGATCAGGAACAAAGCAAGGAGGTCCACTATCACATCTTTTCAAAATTGTACTGGAAGTTCTGGCCAGTGCACTACAGAAACAACTGAGAATTAAGACATATAAATATTGGAATGGAAGGAATAAAACTGCCATTATTTTCAGATGAAATGATTATGTGGGTAGAGTATTCTAAAGGATCAAAAACAAACTATTAAAATTAAGTGAATTTAGTAAGGTCAGTGGATTAAAAATAAATATTAAAAATAATCTGTATTTCTGTATCTAGCAAGAAGTTTTAGAAGATGAAGTTAGAAAAGCAACAGCATTGAATTATAATAGCATTAAAAGCAGGAATTAATACAGTGAAAAATATGTAGGACTCTACAAAAAGAAATACAAAACATTGCCAAGAGACATGAAAAAATACCCAAATAAAGAAACGGATGTTTCCTGTTTCTCAACTCATAGAATTGATGTTGTTAAGATGCTAATTCCCCCTAAATCATTTTTTTTTAATTTTATGAATTGTGCTTTTGATATCAAGTCTAAGAACTCTTTATCTCAGCCCAGGTCATGAAAATATTTTCCTGTATTTTCTATTTAGAAGTTTTATAGCTTTATGTTTTCCATTTAGAGGTATGATTTATTTGAGTTAATATTTATACAGGGCATGATGTTTAATTTAGATCAAATCTCTTTGTCTCTCTCTCTCTCTGAATATGGATGTCTAATTGTTCGGCACAATTTGTTGTAAAGACTACCCTCTGAATTGCTTTGGCACATTAATCAAAATTCACTTGCGTTGTCCAGTGTCAGTTCCACATGTAAACAAGCTAATATCCCTGATGAACATGGATACAAAAATTCTTTTTCTTTTAATTTTATTTTATTATGTTACATTAGTCACCATACAATACATCATTAGTTTTTGATGTGGTGATCCATGATTCATTGTTTTCATGTAACACCCAGTGCTCCATGCAGTATGTGCCCTCCTTAATACCCATCACCGGGCTAACCCCCCCCCCCAAAACCCTCACTTTGTTTCAAAGAGTCCATAGTCTCTCATGGTTCATCTCTCCCTCCGATCTCCTCCCCTTCATTTTTCCCTTCCTTCTCATAATGCCCTCTATGCTATTCCTTATGTTCCACAAATAAGTGAAACCTTATGATAATTGACTTTCTCTGCTTGACTTATTTCACTTAGCATGATCTCCTCCAGTCCAATCCATGTTTTTTTTTTTTTTTTTTAAGATTTTATTTATTTATTTGACAGAGACACAGCGAGAGAGGGAACACAAGCAGGGGGAGTGGGAGAGGGAGAAGCAGGCTTCTCGCGGAGCAGAGAGCCCGATATGGGACTCGATCCCAGGACCACCAGGACCCGAGCCGAAGGCAGTTGCTTAACAACTGAGCCACCCAGGCGCCCAGTCCAATCCATGTTGATGTAAAAGTTGGGTATTCATCCTTTCTGATGGCTGAGTAATATTCCATTGTATATATGGACCACATCTTTATCCATTCATCTGTTGAAGGGCATCTCGGCTCTTTCCACAGTTTGGCTATTGCGGACATTGCTGCTATGAACATTGGGGTGCATATGGCCCTTCTTTTCACTACATCTGTGTCTTTGGGGTAAATACCCAGGAGTGCAATTGCTGGGTTATAGGGTAGCTCTATTTTTAATTTTTTGAGGCACCTCCACACTGTTTTCCAAAGTGGCTCTACAAATTTGCATTCTCACCAACAGTGTGAGAGGGTTCCCCTTTCTCCACAACCTCTCCAATATTTGTTGTTTCTTTCCCTGTCCATTTTTGCCATTCTAACTGGTGTAAGGTGGTATCTCAATGTGGTTTTGATTTGAATTTCCCTGATGGCTAATGATGACGAACATTTTTTCCTGTGTCTGTTAGACATTTGTAGATCTTCTTTGGAGAAGTGTCTTTTCATATATTCTGCCCACTTTTTGACTTGATTATTTGTTTTTTGGGTGTTGAGTTTTTAGAAGTTCTTTATAGATCTTAGATACCAGCCCTTTATCTGTAGTGTCATTTGCAAATATCTTCTCCCATTCTGTGGGTTGCCTGTTTGTTTTGTTGACTGTTTCCTTTGCTGTGCAGAAGCTTTTTATCTTGATGAAGTCCCAAAAGTTCATTTTTGCTTTTGTTTCACTAGCTTTTGGAGATGTATCTTGAAAGAATTTCCTGTGGGTGATGTCAAAGAGGTTACTGCCTATGTTCTCCTCTAGGATTTTGATGGATTCCTGTCTCACATTGAGGTCTTTCATCCACTTTGAGTTTATCTTTGTGAATGGTGTTAGAGAATGGTCGAGTTTCATTCTTCTGCATGCGGCTGTCCAATTTTCCCAGCACCATTTGTTGAAGAGACGGTCTTTTTTCCATTGCAAGTTTTTTCCTGCTTTGTCAAAGATTATTTGACCATAGAGTTGAGGGTCCATATCTGGGTTCTCTATTCTGTTCCATAGGTCTATATGGCTGTTTTTGTGCCAGTACCATGCTGTCTTGGTAATCACAGCTTTGTAATTTAGCTTGAAATCGGGCAATGTGATGCCCCCAGCTTTGTTTTTCTTTTTCAACATTTCCTGAGCAATTCGGGGTCTTTTCTGATTCCATACAAATTTTAGGATTGTTTGTTCCAGCACTTTGAAAAATGTCTTTGGAATTTTGATCGGGATGGCACTGAAGGTATAGATTGCTCTGGGTAGCATAGACATTTTAACAATGTTTATTCTTCCGATCCATGAACATGGAAAATTTTCCATCTTTTTGTGTCTTCTTCAATTTCTTTCATGAGTGTTCTGTAGTTCCTAGAGTATAGATCCTTAACCTCTTTGGTTAGGTTTATGCCAAGGTATCTTATGGTTTTTGGTGCTATTGTAAATGGAATCGTTTCTCTAATTTCTCTTTCTACAGTTGCATTGCTGGTGTATAAGAAAGCAACTGATTTCTATTGATTTTGTATCCTACCACATTACTGAATTGCTGTATGAGTTCTAGTAATTTGGGGGTGGAGTCTTTTGGGTTTTCCAAATAACGTATCATGTCTTCTGCAAAAAGAGAGAGTTTGACTTCTTCTTTGCCAATTTGAATACATTTTATTTCTTTTTGTTGTCTGATTGCTGTTGCTAGGACTTCTAGTACTATGTTGAACAGTAGTGGCAAGAGTGGGCATCCCTTGATCTTAAGGGAAAGGCTCTCAGCTTTTCCCCATTGAGGATGATATTCGCTGTGGGTTTTTCATACATGGATTTTACGAACTTGAGCAATGTTCCCTCTATCCCTATACTCTGAAGAGTTTTAATCAGGAAGGGATGTTGTATTTTGTCAAATGCTTTTTCTGCATCAATTGAGAGGACCATATGGTTCTTCTCTCTCCTCTTATTAATGTGTTCTATCACATTGATTGATTTGCGAATGTTGAACCACCCTTGCATCCCGGGGATAAATCCCACTTGGTCGTGGTGGATGATCCTTTTAATGTATTGTTGGATCCTATTAGTTAGGATTTTGTTGAGGATTTTGGAATCCATATTCATCAGGGATATGGGTCTGAAATTCTCCTTTTTGATGGGGTCTTTGCCTGGTTTGGGGATTAAGGTAATGCTGGCCTCATAGAATGAGTTTGGAAGTTTTCCCTCTGTTTCTATTTTTTGAAACAGCTTCAGTAGAATAGGTATTATTTCTTCTTTGAATGTTTGGTAGAATTCTCCAGGGAATCCATCAGGCCCTGGACTCTTGTTTTTTGGGAAGTTTTTGATCACTGCTTCAATCTCGTTACTGGTTATTGGCCTATTCAGGTTGTCAATTTCTTCCTGTTTCAGTCTTGGCAATTTATGGGTTTCCAGGAAGGCCTCCATTTCATCCAGATTGCTCAGTTTATTGGCATATAGTTGTTGATAATAATTTCTAATAATTGTTTCTATTTCCTTGCTGTTAGTCGTGATCTCTCCCCTTTCATTCATAATTTTATTAATTTGGGCCCTTTCTCTTTTCTTTTGGATAAGTCTTGCCAGTTTATCAATCTTATTAATTCTTTCAAAGAACCAACTTCCAGTTTTGTTGATCTGATCTACTGTGTTTCTGGTTTCTAATTCATTGATTTCTGCTCTAATCTTAATTATTTCTCTTCTAATGCGTGGCTTAGGCATCGTTTGTTGCTTTTTCTCTAGTTCTTTAAGGTATAGTTAGTTGGTGAATTCGGGATTTTTCTATTTTTTTGAGTGAGGCTTGGATGGCTATGTATTTCCCCCTTAGGACTGCCTTTGCAGTATCCCATAGGTTTTGGACCAATATGTTTTCGTTCTCATTGATTTCCATGAATTGTTTAAGTTCTTCTTTGATATCTTGGTTGACCCAAACATTCTTGAACAGAGTGGTCTTTAGCTTCCAAGTGTTTGAATTTCTGCCAAATTTTTTCTTGTGATTGAGTTCCAGTTTTAGAGCATTGTGGTCTGAGAATATGCAGGGAATAATCTCAATCTTTTGGTATCGGTTGAGACCTGATTTGTGACCCAGTATGTGGTCTATTCTGGAGAAAGTTCCATGTGTGCTCGAGAAGAATGAGTATTCTGTTGTTTTAGGGTGGAATGTTCTGTATATATCTATGAGGTCCATCTGGTCCAGTGTGTCATTCAAAGCTCTTGTTTCTTTGTTGATTTTCTGCTTAGACGATCTGTCCATTGCTGAGAGTGGATTATTGAGGTCTCCTACAATTAACGTACTGTTATCAATATGACTCTTTATTTTGATTAACAGTTGGCTTATGTAGATGGCTGCTCCCATGTTGGGGGTGTAGATATTTACAATTGTTAGATCTTCTTGTTGGATAGACCCTTTAAGAATGATATAGTGTCCTTCTGTGTCTCTAATTACAGACTTTAGTTTAAAATCTAATTTGTCTGATATAAGAATTGCTACCCCAGCTTTCTTTTGAGGTCCGCTGGCATGGAAGATGGCTCTCCATCCCTTCACTTTCAGTCTGGATGTATCTTTAGGTTCAAAATGAGTCTCTTATAGGCAGCATGTGGATGGGTCCAGTCTTTTTATCCAATCTGCAACCCTGTGCCATTTTATGGGAGCATTTAGGCCATTCATGTTGAGAGTGATTATTGGAAGATATGAATTAATTGCCATCATGTTGCCTGTGAAGATGTTGTTTTTATAGATTGTCCCTGTAAATTGCTGTTGTATATCACTCTTGGGGTCTTTCTCCTTTTATAGAACCCCGCTTAATATTTCTTGCAGGGCCGGCTTAGTGGTCACATATTCTTTCAGTTTCTGCTGGTCGTGGAAGCTCTGCATCTCTCCATCCATTCTAAATGATAGCCTTGCCAGATAAAGTATTCTTGGCTGCATGTTCTTCTCATTTAGTACCCTGAATATGTCTTGCCAAGCCTTTCTGGCTTGCCAGGTCTCTGTGGATAGGTCTGACATTATTCTGCTGTTCCTCCCTCTGTACGTAAGGAATCTCTTCCCCCTAACTGCCCTTAAGATGGTTTCCTTGATTCTAAGATTTGCAAGTTTTACTATTACATGCCGGTGTGTTGGCCTGTTTTCCTTGATCTTGGGAGGGGTCCTTTCTGCCTCTAGGACGCGAATGTTTGTTTCATTCCCCAGATTAGGGAAGTTCTCAGCTATGATTTGCTCAAATACATCTTCTAGTCCTCTCTCTCTCTCCACTCCCTCTGGGATTCCAAATATTCTGACATTGGAACACTTCATGGTGTCACTTATTTCTCTGATTCTATTTTCATGGATTCTGAGTTGTTTTTCCCTGACCTCCTCTTTTCCCTTTTTATCTATTATATTGCCTTCCAGGTCGCTTATTCGTTCTTCTGCCTCAGTTACCCTAGGTGTTAGATTATCTAGATTGGATTGGATCTCATTGATAGCATTTTTAAGTTCTGCCAATTCAGCTTTCATTTCTGCCCTTAGAGACTCTACGTTGCCATTAATTGATTTCACCATTCTTGCTATTGTCTTCACAATTGCTAGCCTGAATTCCATCTCCGACATCTTGGTTATATCTGCATCCATTTGTAAATCTGCAGCATAAGTCATAATCTCTGAGTCTTTCCTATTTGGGGGGTTCCTCCTCCTAGTCATTCTGTTGATGGGTGTTTGAGGGAATATATAGAGTCCAAATTATTGACCAGAACCCAAGCAAGATGCACCTGTTTTCTTGGGACCTTAGGGTTGCTGGCCTCTTGTTTTCCCAGCCTGTCTTCTGGGGGAGGGGCCTGCTGCGCTGTTACTCAGGCAACCCTGTTTGGGCGGAGTTGCCCTACCCCCCTGTGGCGGGGGATGGGCTCAGCAGGAATCAGCTTTGGGGGCTTTTGTTCTCTGGCAGCTTTCCCTGAGGGCTTTCCGCGTCTCTTCCATGAATCAGAGCAGAAGAGACCGTTTCCAACCCTCTGCCTCAGAGCAGAGAGACCACAGTTTGTTCTTCAGTGAGCTCTCCAGGCCACACCATCTCCGTTTCTGTCCGTGCTGCTATAAACTGCACCGTCCTGGGTTGTGCACCCCTCTGCTTCACTCCCAGTCCTGTCTCCAGGTCAGGGCGCGTCTCTGCCCTTTGTGCTTCTAAAACCACCAGCCCTCCCAGTTTGCACGCGCGACCCCGCCGATCCGGGTTTCTGCCCTGGGGGCTGCCCTACAGTCCTTTCCCCGCTGCTACCGGTCTGCAAGTCTGTGCCCCGTCCCCAGTGCATGAGGCTGTCGCTCACCGGCAGTGTAGGATCCCCATGTCCAGGCTCCCTCTCGCTGCCGTTTATCCTCCGATATCTGCCCATGGAATCATGGCTCCCTGCTTCGTACCTCAAAACCAACCGCCTGCAATATTATGTTTGTAGAGATCCAGATCTTCTTACATCTCAGGCTGGTTTCGTGGGTGCTCAGAGTGGTCTGGTAGATATCCAGCTCAATTCCGGGAACCAGTTGAAATAGGGTCCCCTATTCCTCTGCCATCTTTCCTTCTCCCCCTATACTCTGAAGAGTTTTAATCAGGAAAGGATGCTGTATTTTGTCAAATGCTTTTTTTGCATCAATTGAGAGGACCATATGGTTCTTCTCCCTCCTCTTATTAATGTGTTCTATCACATTGATTGATTTGCGAATGTTGAACCACCCTTGCATCTGGGGATAAATCCCCCTTGGTTGTGGTGGATGATCCTTTTAATGTATTGTTGGATCCTATTAGTTAGGATTTTGTTGAGGATTTTGGAATCCATATTCATCAGGGATATGGGTCTGAAATTCTCCTTTTTGATGGGGTCTTTGCCTGGTTTGGGGATTAAGGTAATGCTGGCCTCATAGAATGAGTCTGGAAGTTTTCCTTCTGTTTCTACTTTTTTACACAGCTTTAGGAGAATAGGTACTAAACAAGAAGAACATGCAGCCAAGAATACTTTATCTGGCAAGGCTGTCATTTAGAATGGATGGAGAGATGCAGAGCTTCCAAGACCGGCAGAAACTGAGAGTATGTGGCCATTAAGCCGGACCTGCAAGAAATATGAAGAGGGGTTCTATAAAAGAAAGATCCCAAGAATGATATACAACAGAAATTTACAGGGACAGGGGCACCTGGGTGGCTCAGTTGTTAAGCGTCTGCCTTTGGCTCAGGGCATGGTCCCAGGGTCCTGGGATCGAGCCCCACATTGGGCTCCCTGCTTGGCGGGAAGCCTGCTTCTCCCTCTCCTACTCCCCCTGCTTGTGTTCCCTCTCTCTCTGAGTCTCTCCCTGTCAAATAAATAAATAAAATCTTTAAAAAAAAGAAATTTACAGGGACAATCTATAAAAACAATGTCTTCACAGGCAACATGATGACAATAAATTCATATCTTTCAATAATCACTCTCAACATGAATGGCCTAAATGCTCCCATAAAATGGCACAGGGTTGCAGATTGGATAAAAAGACTGGACTCATCCATATGCTGTCTACAAGAGACTCATTTTGAACCTAAGGATACATCCAGACTGAAAGTGAAGGGATGGAGAGCCATCTTCCATGCCAGCGGACCTCAAAAGAAAGCTGGGGTAGCAATTCTTATATCAGACAAATTAGATTTTAAACTAAAGTCTGTAATTAGAGACACAGAAGGACACTATATCATTCTTAAAGGGTCTATCCAACAAGAAGATCTAACAATTGTAAATATCTACACCCCCAACATGGGAGCAGCCATCTACATAAGCCAACTGTTAATCAAAATAAAGAGTCATATTGATAACAGTACGTTAATTGTAGGAGACCTCAATAATCCACTCTCAGCAATGGACAGATCGTCTAAGCAGAAAATCAACAAAGAAACAAGAGCTTTGAATGACACACTGGACCAGATGGACCTCATAGATATATACAGAACATTCCACCCTAAAACAACAGAATACTCATTCTTCTCGAGCACACATGGAACTTTCTCCAGAATAGACCACATACTGGGTCACAAATCAGGTCTCAACCGATACCAAAAGATTGAGATTATTCCCTGCATATTCTCAGACTACAATGCTCTAAAACTGGAACTCAATCACAAGAAAAAATTTGGCAGAAATTCAAACACTTGGAAGCTAAAGACCACTCTGTTCAAGAATGTTTGGGTCAACCAAGATATCAAAGAAGAACTTAAACAATTCATGGAAATCAATGAGAACGAAAACATATTGGTCCAAAACCTATGGGATACTGCAAAGGCGGTCCTAAGGGGGAAATACATAGCCATCCAAGCCTCACTCAAAAAAATAGAAAAATCCCGAATTCACCAACTAACTACACCTTAAAGAACTAGAGAAAAGGCAACAAATGATGTCTAAGCCACGCATTAGAAGAGAAATAATTAAGATTAGAGCAGAAATCAATGAATTAGAAACCAGAAACACAGTAGATCAGATCAATGAAACTAGAAGCTGGCTCTTTGAAAGAATTAATAAGATTGATAAACCACTGGCCAGACTTATCCAAAAGAAAAGAGAAAGGGCCCAAATTAATAAAATTATGAATGAAAGGGGAGAGATCACGACTAACAGCAAGGAAATAGAAACAATTATTAGAAATTATTATCAACAACTATATGCCAATAAACTGAGCAATCTGGATGAAATGGAGGCCTCCCTGGAAACCCATAAATTGCCAAGACTGAAACAGGAAGAAATTGACAACCTGAATAGGCCAATAACCAGTAACGAGATTGAAGCAGTGATCAAAAACTTCCCAAAAAACAAGAGTCCAGGGCCTGATGGATTCCCTGGGGAACTGGATGATAACCAAAGTACCAAACATTCAAAGAAGGGATACAAAGGGATACAAAATACTAGCAAATTGAATCCAACCATACATTAAAAGAATCATTCACCATGATGAAGTGGGATTTATTCCTGGGCTGCTAGGTTGGTTGAATATTTGCAAATCAATCAACATGATACACCACATTAATTAAAAAAAGAAGGATAAGAACCATATGATCCTCTCAATATATGCAGAAAAAACATTTGACAAAGTAAACGTCCATTTATGATAAAAAACCCTCAACAAAGGGCTAGAGGGAACATACCTCAACATAATAAAGGCCATATACAAAAAACCCCACAGCTAATATAATCCACAATGGGGAAAAACTGAGAGCTTTTCCTCTATGGTAAGGAACACAACTGAGATGTCCACTCTCACCACTGTTATTTATAACATAGTACTGGAAGTCCTAGCCTCAGCAATCAGACAACAAAAAGAAATAAAAGGCACCCAAATCAGCAAGGAAGAAGTCAGACTTTCACTATTTGCAGATGGCATGATAGTCTATATAGAAAACCTAAGAGACTCCACCAAAAAGTTGCTAGAACTGAAATAGGAATTCAGTAAAGTCACAGGATACAAAATCAATGTACAGAAACCTGTTGCATTTCTATACGCCAATAATAAAGAAGCAGAAAGAGAAAGCAAGGAATTGATCCCACTTATAATTGCACCAAAACCCATAAGATATGTAGGAATAAACCTAACCAAAGAGGTAAAAGATCTGTATTCTAAAAACTATAAAACACTAATGAAAGAAATTGAAGATGACACAAAGAAATGGAAAAACTTCCATGTTCATGGATTGGAAGAACAAATATTGCTAAAATGTCTATACTACCCAAAGTAATCTACACATTTAATGCAATCCCTGTCAAAATGCCACCAGCATTTTTCACAAAGCTAAAATAAACAATACTAAAATTTGCATAGAGCCACAAAAGACCCCAAATACCCAAAGCAGTCTTGAAAAAGAAAAGCAAAGCTGGAGGCATCACAGTTCTGGACTTCAAGCTGTATTACAAAGCTATAGTCATCAAGACAGTATGATACAGGCACAAAAACAGACACATAGATCAATGGAACAGAATAGAGAATCCAGAAATGAACCCACAACTATATAGTCAACTAATCTTCAACAAAGCATGGAAAAAAGACAGTCTCTTCAACAGATTGTGTTATGAAAACAGGACAGCAATATGCCAAAGAATGAAACTGGACCACTTTCTTACACTATACACAAAAAATAAATTCAAAATGGATGAAAGACCCAAATGTGAGACAGGAAACCATCAAAATCCTAGAGGGGGACACAAGCAATAATCTCTTTGACATTGGCTGTAGAAACTTCTTACTAGATAAGTCTCCTGAGGCAAGAGAAACAAAAGCAAAAATGAAGTGTTAGGACTTTATCAGATAAAAAGCCTCTGCGCAGTGAGGGAAACAATCAACAAAACTAAAAGGCAACCTACAGAATGGGAGAAGATATTTGTAAATGACATATCTGGTAAAGGTTAGTATCCAAAATATATAAACTGTTTATTACTTGGTTTGGGGTGTTGAGATTTATAAGTTTCTAAAAGAGTTCCCAATGGCCAAAGCTAAAACACTTTGAGCAAGAAAATTAATGAATTGGATTATAACATAATTGGATGATAACCAAAGTATAAAATAATATCCTTGAGTCCATATTGATACAAATAAATGATAAATAAATAAATAAATAATAAAGGAGAAGAGATGAATGTCTTATGCAGAAAATTCCAAATAAATTATGTAGATATTCCACTCTAAAGGATGGGAAGTATAACTCCCATTCATTAAGTGTGAGATCCACAAAGTGACTTCTTTCCAAATAATACAGCATAAAAAGGGAGAAAATAGAATCTAATTACTTAATCCAGTTGATCAAGGTCAACAACATCAGTCATATTTATACTATGTGTCCTTGATATGATGTGAAGAAAATAGCACTTTCTTTCTGTGATCTTCCACCCCAAACCCATAACTCCAATTTAATCATGATTTTAAAGATTTTATTTATTTATTTGTTTGATAGAGAGAGTGAGGGAGAGCAGGAGAGGGGCAAAGAGAGAATCTTAAGCAGGTTCCACGCCCAGCATGGAGCCTGACGTGGGGCTCAATCTCATGACCCTGAGATCATGACCTGACCTGAAACCAAGAGTCAGACCCTAAATTGACTGAACCATCCAGGCGCCCCTAAACAATATTTAAAAAATCAGGCCCGTTCCATTAGAGGGACATCCTACAATGTACCTGACCAGTATTCTTCAAAACTGCCAAGGTCATTAAAAATAAAAATCTGAGAAACTATCACAGATAAGAGGAGCCTATGAAGATGTGACAACTAAATGTAACATGATATTGTAGATGGGATCCTGGAACAGAAAAGAGAATATTAGATAAAAACCAAGGTAATCTGAATAAATTATGGACTTTAGTTAATAATAATGTATCAGTATTGGTTCATTAATTATAACAAATGTACCGTACTAATGTAAGATAATAATAGGGGAAACTGTGTCCATGGAGTATATGGAAACTCTGTACTATCTGTTCAGCTTTTCTATAAATCTAACCTGTAGTCTATTAATTTTTAAAAGCCAAAAAAAAAAAAAAATCAGTTAGCTGTACTTGTGTGAGTCTATTCCTCTCTCCTCTTTCACTGATCTTATATGTATTCCTTTGCTATACCACACTTTATTACTGTAACATTAGAATATGTCTTAAAATTGGATAGTATGGGTCCAACTGTATGCTTATTCAAAAATTTTAACTATTCTAGCTTCTTTACTTTTCTCTAGAAATTTTAGAATTAACTTGTCTCTATCTACCAAAATTTTTTGGAGATTTTGATTGGAATTGTATTAAGCATATGTATAAATTTGGGAAGAATTGACATCTTCACAATATTGATTCTCCTAATTTGTGAGTATGGTGTGTTTCTCTATTTATTTAGAACCATTTTAACTTTTTACCAGCCATTTGTAGTTTGTAACAGAGATTGCATACATGTTTTGTGAGATTACTCCATTTTTGTATCTATCATAAATTTTATTTTAATTTTGGTTTACAATTGTACATTGCTGGTATATAAAAATACAATTTGTCTTTGCTTGTTGATCTTGTGACTTTGCCAAACTCTTATTAGTTTTAGAGGATGTTTTTGGTAGGATCATTGAAATATTTCATTTAGACAATCATATAACCTATAAATAGGGACAGGTTTATTTCTTCCTTTCCAATGTGTATAGCTTTTTTTTTCTTGTCTTATTGCACTGACTAGGTCTTCCAGTATGATGCTGAATAGTAGTAGAGTGGATATCCTTGCCTTATTCCTGATTTCATGGGGAAAGTATAAGGCTTGCTATAGGTTTCTAGATGCTCTTTATCAGATTGAAACCATTTCTTTCTATTCCAAGCTTGCTGAGAGGTTTATGGGATTTTTTGCTTTTTGTTTTTTGTTTTGTGAATAGACATTAAATTTTGTCTCTGTGTCAATAAATATGATCTATGTTTTTCTTCATTAATGTATTATGGATTACATTCATTGATATTCAAATATTAAACCAGACTTCCATGCCTAGGATAAACCCCACTTTGTCATGTTATTTATATTTTACTGGATCTGAGTTGCTAATATTTTGATTTTTTGAAATTGAAGTATAGCAGACACACAATGTTACATTAGTTTCATGTGTACAACATAGTGATTCCACAACTCTATATGTTATGCTATGCTAACCACAAGTATAGTTACCACCTATCACCATACAATGCTCTTACAATACCATTGACTGCATTCCCTATGCTGTACATTTCATCCTTATGACTTATTCATTCTATAAGTGGAAGCCTGTACTTCCCACTCCCCTTCATGCATTTTGACCACCCCACCCAACTCCTCCCCTCTGGTAACCATCAGTTTGTTCCCTGTATTTATAAATCTGTTTCTGCTTTTTTTTAATTTGTTTTATTTTTTAGATTCCACATGTAAGTGAAATCATATGGTTATTTGTCTTTTCTCCATCTGACATTTCACTTAGCATAGTACTCTCTAGGTCATCCATGTTGTCACAAATGGCAAGATCTTATTCTTTCTTATGACTAATATTCCATTATATCGATATCCATATACCACATCTTCTTTATCCATTTATCTATGGATGAACACTTAGATTGCTTCCATATCTTGGCTGTCATATATAATGCTGCAATAAACATAGAGGTGCATATACCATTTCAAATTCGTGTTTTTGTTTTCTTTTTCTTTTTTAGAGAGAGAGAGAGCAAGAGCAGGGGAGGGGCAAAGGGAGAGGGAGAGAGAGAATCTTAAGCAGGCTCCACACTCAGTGCAGAGCCTGACACAAGATTCAATCTCACAACCCTGAGATCATGACCTGAGCCAAAATCAAGAGTTGGACACTCAACTGACTGGGCCACCCAGGCACCCAGTGTTTTTGTTTACTTTGGCTAAATAAATACCTAGTAGCAGAATTACTGGAAATCATATGGTATTTCTATTTTTTAGTTTTTGAGGAACCTCCATACTGTTTTCCACAGTGGCTGCACCAATTTACATTCCCGCTAACAGTGGGTGAGGGTTCCTTTTTCTCCACATCCTTGCAACACTTGGTATTTCTTGTCTTTTTTATTCTATGAGTTGTTAATTTTTTGTTGAGGACTTTTGCATTTATGTTACAAAAACATGTAGTGGTATAGTGGTCTATAGATACAGTGGTCTAAGATTTTCTTTTTTTATACGGTCTTTGTTTTTGCTATCACGATAGTACTAGCTTCATAAAATAAGTTGGGAAATGCTCCCTATTCTATTTTCTGGAAAGGATTGTGTAGAATTGATATTTTTTATCATATAGATGTTTGGTAGAACTTACTAGTAAAACCACATGGCCTTAGGGATTTCTTTTTCAGAAGGCTTTTAACTATAAATTCGATTTTATTCAAGTTGTCTATTTCAGTTTGGGCACAATTTAGTAGTTTGTATTTTCAAAGAATTGGTCCATTTCATCTAAAGTTTATGTATATAGAGATGCTTACAGTATGTTATTGGTTTATTAGTTTTTAATGTCTACAGGTTTGTAGTGATATCCCCTCTTTAATAATTACATCAATAATTTGTCTTCTCCTTTTATGATTCATCAGTCTAAGATTTATCAATTTTATTGATATTTGAGGACCAGCTTTGATTTAAGTAATTTTTTTCATTGTTTTCTGTTTTCAGTTTCATAGATTTCTACTCCTATCTTTATTATTTCCTTCCCTCTGCTCTGTTGGGTGTATTTTGCTCTACTTTTTTTATTTCTTAAGATGGAAGCTTAGATTGATTCAAAACTTTTCTTTATGTTTAATATAAGAATTGAATGCTAAAAATTTCCTTCTAAGCATTTCTTTACCTGAATTGCAAACATTTTTATATGTAGGATTTTCATTTTCACTCAATTCAAAATAGTTTCTAATTTCTCTCAAGGCTTCCTCTTTGACCCATGGATCATTTATAAGTGTGTTCCTTAATTTTCAAGTGTCTAGTGATCTTTTATCTTTCCTCTATTGATTTCTAGTTTAATTCCATTATGTTCAGAGAATATATTTGGTATGATTTATTTCAAACTTCTTATGACTCAGGATATGGTCTATTTTAGTTAATGTCCCATGTATACTTGAAAAGAATGTGTAATCTGATGTTGTTGGATGGAGTGTTATATGTGTAGATTAGATCCAGTTGACTGATGATATTTTTTCAGTTATTTCATCTCCTTGCTAATTTTCAATCTCTAGTTCTATTACTGAGGTAAATGGTTTCTGATCAAAAATCTGCAGTCATTTGAAATGTTGTTCCTCTATACGTAATACATTTTTTCCTTTGGCTGCTTTCAAGTTTTTTGTTTTTTTTTTTTTTTTTTTTAGTCTTTAGTTTTCAATAGTGTGATTATGAATTGCAGTTTATGCTGTTCAGGTTTGAATTAGTTGCATTATATCTTTCACTAAATTGGGGAAGTTTTTGTCATTTTTTCTTCAAATATTTTTTAGCAGTGTACTCATTCTCCTCTTCTTCTGGACTCCAATGACGCCAATCTTAGACTTTTCATCATTGTACCACAGGTTATGTCCTTGAGGCTATATATATTTTTTTAATCATTTTTTTCAGGGCGCCTGGGTGGCTCAGTCATTAAGCATCTGCCTTCGGCTCAGGTCATGATCTCAGGGTCCTGGGATCGAGCTCCGCATTGGGCTCCCTACTCGGTGGGAAGCCTGCTTCTCCCTTTCCCACTCTCGCTATGTCTCTCTCTGTCAAATGAATAAATTAAATCTTTTTAAAAAATCAAATCAAATCAAATCATTTTTTCCCTCTGTTATTCAGATTGGATACTCTCTATTGACCTATCTTCAAAGTCACTGACTTTTCTCCTTCTCTTCCCAGTCTGCTACTGAGATAGTATTTTGGTTATTGTATTTTTCAGTTCTAAAATACCCATTTGGTTCTTTTTATATCTACCATTTATTTACTGAGACTTTTTACTTTTCTATTGGTTTCTAGAGTATCTGTGATTGATCACTGGAGCAGTTTTATAACAGCTTCTGTAAAGTCTTTGTCAGATCATTCTGACATCTGTGTCATCTTGGTGTTAACATCTCTTGATTTTCTTTTCCCATGCAAGTTGAGATTTTTCTGGTTCTTTGAATACCAAGTAATTTTGGGTTGTATTCTGGCAACTTTGAAGATTATGCTATGAAATTCTGGGTCTTATTTAAATTTCACAAAGAATGTTATTATTTTTGTTTTAGCAGATAATCAATACAGTTAGGTTCAGGCCACTAGTTTCAATATGCTTTCAGTGGGCTGTGGTTCCTATGTTGTTTCAGTTCTCAAATCCTTTGCAGTGCTGTTTGGATCTGTTTCATGTGTATGCCACCCAGGGGCCAGTCCGTGATCTGAGTAGTAGTCTATCTTAGTTCATTTCCCAAAGTATTTAGTATGCTGGTTGGGATCAGATCCACAGGTCTGCCGCTTAAAGGTGAGCTTAGGAGTTCAAACACAACATTATGGCATGGTTTCCCTGTGCTTCCCTCTGCCTCTCCAGGATCTCCCCAGTACTTTCTGTTTCTATGGGACTTCTATTTCCAGTCTGCAGACAGGAAGCTGGGGCTTTAATTGCCCCATTCTGCCACACGCTTCTCCAAGTGCACCCCTGTCTGGAGCCAAGAAATTGGAGAACAGAGAGAAAAAGAAAGCAACAGGATTTGGCCCCAACTTCTTGGGACCACAGTGCCACTGATTGGACAGGGATGCTTTATTTCTTCAGGGTCTTGGCAGTTGCAGGCTCCATTTGTCACCATTGCAGGATTGCTTGTAGGCTGGATTGTCAGAGAAAAAAGAAAAAAATGGGGGATTTCACACTTTCCCTGAACATTAACAATTCCCATTCCTTCCAGTCAAGTCAGAAATAAAGGGCTCCTCGTGGAGATGTTTCTGTCTTCAACCTATGCCTACTTCAGAATTTTAGGCTGTGTTGAGTTCAGGCTGAGGGATACTGAAGGGGGGAGAAAAGGGCAAAATCACTGTCAGGTTGGTAGTACTATTAATTCTGGTCTTCCCCATCCCACCTGCTACTATTTACTTTTTAGACTCTTGTAATAGTTGTTTTAAGCATTTTTCCAGGCTTTATGCTACATTCAGTGGGAGAGATGGGGTGGGTTGCACTTATTTTATCTAATCCAGAACCATAAAACCAAACAAAATTTCATGTCCAGATTGTTTTACTGGAGAGTTTTACCAAGCCAATGATTTCATTCAAAGAGCAAATGATTTCATTCTTTTTTTTTTTTTAAAGATTTTATTTATTTATTTGACAGAGAGAGACACAGCGAGAGAGGGAACACAAGCAGGGGGAGTGGGAGAGGGAGAAGCAGGCTCCCCGCAGAGCAGGGAGCCCGATGCGGGACTCGATCCCAGGACCCTGGTATCATGACCTGAGCTGAAGGCAGTCGCTTAACCAACTGAGCCACCCAGGCGCCCAAATGATTTCATTCTTAATAAAGTTAATACATAGTGTAGAGAAGGGGCTTCACTCCCCAACTCACTTTTTTGAGATTAAGCTCATATGAAAATCTGATACAGACAGGAGGAGAAAGAAAATTATAGGCTAATTTAACTCATCAACATAAAGGTAAAACTTTAAAACCAACTACTAGCAAACAGAATTCATCAAGATGTAAGAAAGATAATACATAGTGGCCAAAGGGAGTTTTCCAGGAATGCAACGTTAGTTTAAAATTAGGAAAGCAATCACTAAAATTTACTATTAACAGATAAAAATTAAAAACATGATTATCTCAATATATGCATACAAATATTTGATAAATTCAATAACTATTCATCATACTAATAGTGAGTCCTTAAAAGCTTTCACATTAAGATCAGTAACAAGATAAGGGTGCCCATCTACTGTATCGGAGGTGTCCCTAAATACAAAAAAAAAAAAAAGGCAAAAATAGTATAAGAATTGAAAAAGAAAGTACAAATGATCATTATTCACAGATAAGTGATGCCTGATGGACGTAAGAGCCCCCTCTACAGTCCCTATGATTTGTGGGAAGGACAGGGAGAATTTGGGAGCCATCTCTGACAAAGGAAAGAAACAAAGATAGTAGCAGCAGGAAGAGGGGAGAATTATCTTCCTTAGTTTTTTGAAAACTGATATTGGACTGCATTTTCTGCCCAATGTTTGTATGTGAATATATACATGTATATATACATATATATGTAGATGACAAGAGCACAGAACAATCCTAAAGAAAATATTACCACACTAACAAAATTATATTTATTTTTTCATGCCTTTTTCAGTCTTCATGGCTTATGCCTAGTTTATACTTCGTTGTCGGGAAAGGCAGTCCATCAAAGGTTGAGCTCCTTGAAGGTTCCTGCCAAGTATGCCAAGAATGCTTGAATGCTCTTTGTCTGGGCTATTTCTCGGGGTTATATTTGCAGTGGGCAGCCTCAGTGGATGAGTTAATATCTCTCCCCAGGAAAGAGCAAGCTTGTTTCTGCTTTCTGTAAAAGCAGTGAATCCCCCAAGCTCAGTTTTCTTTTCCCAAATTGCAATCCTCTGGTTGTGAAGGCATCCATGAAGGGTCTTTTGCATTGCGTTCATGGGACTTGGGTGGCATGGGGAACCAACACAAAATAATATGATAAGCTCTACCTGCTGCTTTTGCTATGAGTAATGAATGAAGTCCTTTGTCTCTGGTCCAGAAGTCTCATGTCTTCTGTCAGCATCCATGAAATAGGATGTAATAGACTAACTTGTTAGCTTATAAGTAGGGTAAAATCCTAGAACCTGCACAGCTCTTGACAATTATGTAGTCCTAGTTTACATATTTCTTGTGTGCAACACTTTCCATGACCAGGTTTTATAGGTTGTGCATAACAACACATAATTTTTCTGTTAAGTGTATAATGTTACATCAAAGTGATACAACGTAATTTGCTTAATCAAACCCATATTTATGATTCTTTTCATTTAAAAAAATCTATAACTTAGTGATTTTTAAAATAATTTCTTAGGATAAATTCTCAAGAATGAAGTTAAAATATTAACTGTAATGAATATTTTCTTCATAAATTGTCCCATTACTTCCTGAAAGAAAAAAATAGTAATAGAAGAAAATATAGCCTACCACAGACTCATTTCAGACCTAAAGACAGTGGCAGATTGAAAGTGAGGGGGTGGAGAAACATTTATAATGCAAATGGATGTCAAAAGAAAGTTACAGTGGCAATACTTAGACAAACTGGACATTTTTGTTTTTGTTCTTGTATTGTTTTTATCCTGCTTTGGTATCAGGGTAGTACTGGCCTCATGGAATGATTTTGAATGAGTTCTCTCTATTCCATTATCTGTAAGATTTTGATAAAAACTATCGTTAATTATTTTTTTAGTGTGGTAGAATTCACCATTGAAACCATGAGGTCCTGGGCTTTTCTGTGCTGGGAGATTTTTGATTCCTAATTCAACTTTGTTATTGAATTGTTTGTTATTGGTCTAAGAAGATTTCCTATTTCTTGGATTCCAGGTCCATGATTTAAACTTGGTAACTTTGTTTTTAGGATTATCTGGGTTTTTTTCCTAAGTTATCTGAATTGTTAGTATATAATTGTTTATATTTCTGTGGTATCTTTTGTATTGTTTTCCATTTCTCATTTTGGTTTTTGAGTCTTCTCTCTTTTTTTTCTTAGTTTAGTTAAAGCATTGCCAATTTTATTTTTTGGGAAAAACTAGTCATAACTTTCAGTGCTATGTCATTGTTTATTCTGTTCTCTATTTTATTTATTTCTGATTTTTGTCATTTTCTTCCTCTACTAAATTTCAGCTAAGTTTCTTCTTTTTCTAGTTCTTGCAGTGTCATGTTAAGTTGTTTATTTGAAATTTTTTTCTTAATACAAGCATTGATAGCATAAATTTCACTATAACATCTGCTTTTGCTGCCTCCCAAAGATTTTAGAATACTGTGTTTTCTTTTCTTTTGTTCTGAGACATATTTTGATTTGCTGTTTGATTTCTTATTTGGCCCATTGCTTGTGCAGTAGTGTGTTGTTTAATATTTACACATTAAATATTTACATCATAGTTTTTCCAGCTTTGTTTTATTGTTGATCTTTACTTCTGTACCATTGTGGTCAGAAAATATACTAGGTATGATTTCAAAAAGAAGAAGGAGAAGGAGAAGGAGGAGGAGGAGGAGGAGGAGGAAGAGGAGAAGAAGAAGAAGAAGAAGAAGAAGAAGAAGAAGAAGAAGAAGAAGAAGAAGAAGAAGAAGAAGAAGAAAGAAGAAGAAGAAGAAGGAGAAAGAAGAAGAAGGAGAAAGAAGAAGGAGAAAGAAGAAGAAGGAGAAAGAAGAAGGAGAAAGAAGAAGAAGGAGAAAGAAGAAGAAGGAGAAAGAAGAAGAAGGAGAAAGAAGAAGAAGGAGAAAGAAGAAGGAGAAAGAAGAAAGAAGAAGAAGGAGAAAGAAGAAGAAGGAGAAAGAAGAAGAAGGAGAAGAAGAAGAAAATACAGCTCTATGATTAATAATAATCGTAAGTGGAGAATACGTTCCATAAAAGCACAAATTGTATCACAGGGATTTGAATCCGGGTATCTTCAGAGTAGCTTTTGAAGACTTAGAAAGACTTGATTTTGTAAAATATTAAACATACCAATTCATGAGAGCTATTTACCATTTGGGTTACTTACTTATTATGAAACCTTTCTGCACATTATTAAATATAGCATCTGGGTCTAATCAGGAGATAGAGAGCACACAGTAGGGCAAACAGGAGCTTAATATAAAGAATTGTGAACTCTGATAAAAGAGTGAACATAAAATCGAAGACAACTCTGTAAGGTTCCTTTGGGCTGGGAGAGAGTGCCACAGAGAGACACATAGTGCTTGGGTTCAGACCTGTTGGGGAAAGTATGGCTCAGTCCCCACATGGCAAAGAAATTCACTGCTTTGCTCTCGCTGGAGCTGAACTGGAGTTGCTGGGAGAGCAACAGGCCATCCTGGGGGTGCAGGCAAATGGGCAGCATCTGCAAAAGGGGCCTCTGTTTTCCCTGCAGAGGGGACTGTGCTCGGGGTCTGCCCGGCCAAGGCTGCAAGTTGGCAGTGTGTCTGGTCTGTGGCTGGGCCCGCTACACAGGGGTCCTGACGCCACACCATGGGCCGCGGCCCTCACAATAAAGCACCTCAGAGCCTCTTCCTCTGTCCTGGCCAGAGCCCTCCACCAAGGAAGCTTAACATCATGCTTGCTCCAGAGGAGAAATGCTTAAGGGACTTATGTTCATCCTGCAGCAAATATGAGAGGTGGCATTTGGGGCCAAGAGGTAATAACTTGATGATGGGCACATTAAGTCTATTCAGCCAACTTTTCTGTAAGTTTTATTTAACTACAGTCCCATCTGACTTCAGTGGGCTGAGTGGACTGCGTGTTACTTTCCGAAGTCCCAAGGAGGTGGGCAGAGGGTGGGCTCTTCCTCCCCCGAGCCTGCCAGCCTCCGGGCCCCCAGTGCTACCGCCGCTTGCCTTCCTTTGACGCAACCTCGGGAGCAACACTCCTCTGAGGCGGGAAGACCTCAGCTCCACGGAAGAGCGGCACACAGTGCTGAAGTCAGTCCGAAAATAACTGCTGAGCGGGCGCCTGGGGGGTTAAGCATCGGACTCTTGGTTTCGCTCAGGTCATGATCGCAGGGTCCTGAGATCAAGCCCCGCATCAGGCTCTGTGCTCAGCGGGAAGCCTGCTTCAGATTCTCTCCCTCCTTCTCCTACTGACCCTCCCCCTGCTTGCACTCTCTCTAAAATAAATAAATAAATAAAATCTAAAAAAAAAAGAAAGAAAAGACAAGAGAAGAACTGGTTAGAAGCTGCCCCCTCACAAGTCCTCTGAGAAACACCCCAAAGCCTTTCCAGAAGGATTGGCAGTTAGCTAAAAACAAACTCCCCCTCAGTGTAAGGTCAAAACATGCTGGATATACAATTTTTCCTGTAAGTAACGCACCTGTAAATAAGGCAATTTTGATTTCTGTAAGTAATGTAAGCAACTTTGTAAGTAAACAACTGTGTAAGTAAGCAAAGTAAGTAAGCAATTTTGATTTCTGTAAAGCAATTTTCCTGTAAGGCAGTTTTCATTTCTGATTGTGACAGGGACAAATCCTGGTGTCAGCATTAGTAAGGAGAGAAGCCAGTTCCTGTGGTGAAGAGCCTAAAGCGCCCTCACTCTGCATGAGTTTCAGTCCGTAGAACCATTAACCCACCTCCTTTCTAAGCAGGCACGTTCTGCGCCGACAAAGAACGCCTCTCTTCTGCCCTGTGTTCTGTAAGACCATCCTTCATGAAAGCAATTCTAGGATAAGTGCACTTTGCTTTAGACACCCTGAGACACCGGACTCTCCTTGGTATCCACCACCTGCGTCGCAACTTCATCCACACAGCGGAAAGCAGAGTGCAGAAGGTTTGCCTTCGACTCCATCCAAAAGGATTCAGTGAGTCAGCTCTCGGGGGGCCTCGTTAGGAGGCACGGTTCAGCCTCAAGCTTTTTCACACAGCCAGAGAGAGAACAATTAGGGCAAGACAGCCTATCATCCCCCAAGCCTGGTTTTCTCTCTCTGTTCACAATCAGCTCTTTTTTTTTTTTTTTTAAGATTTTATTTATTTGACAGAGATAGCGAGAGCAGGAACACAAGCAGGGGGAGTGGGAGAGGGAGAAGCAGGCTCCCCACCAAGCAGGGAGCCCGAAGCGGGGCTCGATCCCAGGACCCTGGGATCCTGACCTGAGCCGAAGGCAGACGCTTAACGACTGAGCCACCCAGGCACCTCCTCAATCAGCTCTTACTAACTAATGATTGATCATTAAGGGCCCAGTGGCTGCCACTTTGCTGCGGCAGGTGGGGCAGGAAGTGGAGGAAGGTCGGATGCAGGGACTCACAGCTGTACGAGAGAATCCCAGGGCTTAAATCCCTGCAGGAATCACAGGGAGTGACGCTAGTTTCCCCCGGGTCCTGCTTGGGTGGACATCTCTGCTGCTCCTTTCGTGATGAATCAACAGAAGGCTAATTTATCCTCAGAAAAAGTAATAATTGGGTGAAGAGCAGAAGTGACATCCAATAGGCTCGATAACAACCCTGGAGGGCAAATCCAAATCAGTGTCCTCCAAGGACAGAGACAAATGTGACATTCCCTGCCACGTGTCATAGTTATTTGTGTATGAGTCTGTGCCCCTCTAGTTTAACAATTCATTTAGAATGTGGCCTGTGTTGTCCCCATCTGTAGGCTCTTAAGGTACGGCATTGCACATAACTGCTTGATAAACATTTATGGAATAAAAAATAAACATATCTAATAGATTGGAGGTTTGACTTGATAAGATGAAAAAAAAAACTTTAGGAAATCTAAATTTTCATGGAACTTCTAACCCAAGTATTCCTGAGCACAAACCTGAAGGAAGTCAGATTGACAGCATTTTGGTAGCTCGAAAGAAAATCTTTCACAAGCATCCTGTCCAACCAGCCCTTGAGGACAGCTGGTGCGCTGAACCAGCACCGAGGGCCCCAGCCATGGCAACACCAAAGAGACACAGTGAACCAAACAGAAATGAACCCTTGAGTTTGGTGGGAAACCCTGGACACAGCTCATCTTTATTCTATCTAAACATGAACTGATAATTACTCAGAATCAATCCAGCCAACCTCTTTCACCAAGCAGATCAGACAGGTTTAACATAAATTGGGCTATTTTCCTCCTCCTGTCCTATGGGGGCCGTGTCCTATGTGGTCATAGTAATGTGATCCCCTTGCAAAAGCCTCTTTATATGGTGTTCAAGGACGACTGTGGGTAGTTATGCTGGGCACTGGCTCTGTAAGGTCCGTTCTCTGCTCAAGCACAGGACAAATCAAGGGTCCAGTGAAGGGAGAGCCCATGACAGAGTACAAAACTGTCTTTCCCTTTTCTATTCCTGGAATAATATGTTGCTGACCATCCTGGACTTGATCTGAGTAAGGTTCTAAAGTGTTATGGTTTTGACCCATGCTAAAGGCAATGTTCCTATACTGTGTTTATATACTTGTATGAGACTTTTTTGTATGCCCACAGAGGCCTCCACCTAAGTGTTTACACTGCCCAGCCTACAGCTTTGATCCTGGGAGCAGGCCAGGCACACCTCTGTTTGCGGGTGAGGGCCATGGATCTGAACATATCTCAGAGTTCATCTGCAGTGAGGAAGGCCGTGCGGCACAAAGGTTAGGAGCCTGCACTCTTTGGCAGCAGATCTGGGCTGTGATCCCAGCTCCGAAACTCATTAACTAGGCCGTTTTCTTTCTCTCCAGCATGGATCCCCCACCCCCCACCTTTTACAGGAATACTACTAATGGTACCTACTTGTTGTGCGGATTAAATGCCACACTTCTATAAAGTCTGTTGCCCAGTGAGCAACACCGAGTAAGCATTCTATAAACTTTAGCCATGGTTATGGTCAGTGTTCAATGAAAAAATGAGCTTACCTTCTGGGCTAGGTGTCCAGGAACAGTCTGGGAGTGAAGCTGGAAGGCACCCATGCATCCAGTGTAAGAGGACAGAGTCCGGAGGCTCACTCCAGGACCTGACACCAGAGGGAAGCAAACGCACAGCCTGCTGTCTCTGCCCGCTCCAGTCGCGACCACAGTACTCGGGAGCATCAAATGGTCAGGTCTAGGAGCTTCACTCTGTGTCAGTGTGGATCCAGAGGGTCTTGGGAGCCCCAATCACTTTCTGCAGACATAGGCACACAGTGCTTGAGGACCCTGCGGTACCCAGTTAGCGGCGTCACCACTCGGAACCGGCCAAGCCATGTGATTAGAATCAATACTTTGGGAAAGTGTTGACTCACTCAGACCCCCGATCAATTTGTGAACCATGTTAAAACCAAACAAAAGAAGAGCATGTGACAATCATCAGCGTAAACAAAGACAATGAGGATTTTCCTTCAATTCTCCAGACTTGTCAGGTGGATTGCTTGTTGTGAACCTAAGTGACCTTGATAATCTCGTCTTGGCAATGGCAGGTCCAAGCTGGCCGGCAGCCTGGCCCACAGAAGGAGCAGGGATGACATGAGGAGAACGTCCTGGAGCCACCACCGGGGACAAAGGGCCCTCAAGCCATACTGAGCCTGGAGCCTCGGCATTTACAATTTGTGCTCCGTGCAGTTCTGGCTGCAGCAGTCAGATGTGTGATGTGAGTGCCATTCCCTGGTGCCCTTTGCTAAGTCTGTGTGTGGCACTTACACCCCCTGCATTCTGAAGATACCTGGCTTATGCGATATTAAGAAATATTAAACATATTAGGGGGCGCCTGGGTGGCTCAGTCAGTTAAGCGTCTGCCTTTGGCTCGGGTCATGATCCCAGGGTCCTTGGGATCGAGTACCGCGTCGGGTTCTCTGTTCAGCAGGGAGTCTGCTTCTCTCTCTCCCTCTGCCTGTTGCTTCCCCTGCTTGTGCTCTCTCTAATAAATAAAATCTTTAAAAAAAAAAAAAAAGAAATATTAAACATATTAAATAGGAGAAAAAACAAACTTGAAATATCACCAGAATTGGCTTCCTGAATCTTCTCTTGCTCCTCAATCATATCTCTGACCAGAGACCTCTTCTTATAGCCTCCATCTGCTTCAACTCATACTTGAAGACTCTGGGGCTGCAGAGAGATCTTGGGGAGAAATATGCCACACCTAGGTCTTCTCACTCCCGAGCTCAGCCGGCAGCTCATGCAAATCAGAGATCATCCCCAGCAGACAGGGTTAGAAATATTCCTGTCTCTTTTTGATTCTACATGCATTCATTCTTTGGAGTTCTAGTATGCGCTGGGCACCATGGGGTTTCCAATCCTGGTTCCCATTTTCATGAGGTGCACAGTGTGTGAGGGGGAACAAATGGATAAAAGGAACCAAAATATATGGAACAATGTGGGGAAAAAAGATGCTACCTGCTCAACCAGTTATAACTGTCTAATCAACCCTGGAAAACCGAGATTTCAGCCAGAATCATTCAGAATTAATAATCAAAACCCAAGGCAATAATATGTGTATTTAAGTAGTACAGCAAGTCTGGGAGGGTGGAGAGATTAGCTCCACTTAGGGTGGGTCAGGAAGACTTCCCAGACAGGGCGTTCTTGAATGGAATTTTGAAGGATGCCTACGCTTTTCCAGAGAGGAGAGTCCAAGAGATGGCAGGGACAAGATCACTGTGGGCAAAGCGTTTGTGTTGAGAACACTCTGCTGGAGTGTGAGGTCTGTGTGTGCCAGGGCTAGGCTCTGCCTGAGTTTGTGGCAGCCACGGGATGGGTAGGGAGCTGTGACAAGAAAGCAGACCAGGGGTCGGTAGGGCTCTATCAATAAAGTCTTGCACTTTCTTCTGGAAGCAAAGGGCAACAATGAAAGGCGTTTAAGCTGGAAGGTTAACTTAGAGCATGATCAGATTTGTGTTTTAGAGACATCCTTTGGTAGCAATGTAGAAAAGGGCAAGGTGGGAGGTCTGGCAACCAGTTCAGAGATGACTATATAATAAAAAATTCCAGGGCAGCATGTGGCCCAGCCTTATGAAACCTGAGGGTCTCATATTCTAAGAAACAACAATAAAAAGCAATTCCAGTCTTCCCTTGTGCTTCCAAAACTGCTAAAGGGAATAGCAACACAACTTGGCAGTTCTTTCTCTTCAGCAATCCACACTCCCTAAAGGTGAGCGCCTGGAGAGCAGGGATTCTATCTTGCTTATTCTTGCATCCGTAGTTTTTAGAATAGTATTTGGAGCTTCACAGATACTGTGTGAGTAGTTTTTGACTCCACTGTGGAGTTTCTCATACTCCAAAGCCAGCTCTTCCCACCCTCAGCCCCTGGGGCCTATCTCCTTCTTCCCATTTCCTCTCTTGGCACCTCACAAGCCTGGGCACTCACCTGGCAGTCTGCTCTGCATGGAGGCTGGTATAAAGCTCTGGGGATAAAGATGAGAGCCTTTTATGGAAAAGAGGCTGAGAACACTTAAATATGAATGACTTGTGCATCTGTCCCAGGAGGGATATTCCAGGTGAGAGGTGATAAGGACCTGAACCCAGGCGCTAGTAATGGGAGGAACGCAAGGATGGCTAGGACCCATGATGTTACAGAGAAGTGTCCACAGAACTGCCTCCCTGTAGACTAGAGAGCTGGAATGTCATCATGACTGAAAGGAGGACTACTTTGATTTGTTCCCTGAACATGCATGTGGGCTCCAAAGTTAGTAAGTTATCCACCCTGAACCTGAGCATACTACACGTCAGAGAGCATACTACACTAAATGCCTTTGGCATAAAAACATTTTTTAAATCATGTGCATAACCCCCATTAGCTCACCGTGATCTATGTCTTACAGATGGAGAAACTGAGGCACTGAGAAGATAGGTGCTTGCCTGATGTCAGGGTTAGTGGCAGAACTGGGACTCAGACACAAATCTGTACAGTGTTGGAGATCAAACCACTAGGCTACAGTGTATGTAAGAGTTTTCAAATACTGGGGCACCTGGGTGGTGCAACTGACTCTTGGTTTCAGCTCAGGTCATGATCTCCGGGTTGTGAGCCTGAGGCCTGCATCGGGCTCCATGCTCAGCATGGAGTCTGCTTGAGATTCTCTCTCCCTCTCCCTCTACCCTTTCCCCTGTTCTTGCTCTCTCTCTGCAATAAATAAAGCTTTAAAAAAAAGTTTTTAAATACTGATTTGTCTTGAGGGAAGAAAAATTAGCATCTGTCCTGGTGTCCTAATTGTTTTTAAACTTTACTTGCCACCTCTCTCTCTGTCTCTCAGCCTACTATTGTTTGGGTGGAAAAGAGAGGGAAAGAATGATGGTGTATAAGAGCATATTTATGAGAAAACCTCTCAGTATAATTATTTTTGGTAACTTACGACTTATTATCTAGTGATATCAGATAATGTAGTAATCAATCAAAAATATTTTGTACACTTATTCTATTTAGATATCTATACTGGACATTGAAAGACTCTTTGAGAAAAGCAAAAACCAATACAAATTTTGGGGCCAAATGGGACTCGTAGAGTCTAGTAATGTTGACTAACTTCTCAGGCTCGTAAGCTCATCTGGTTATCTCTTGGGCAGTGGCTCAAAAGGCTCATTTGTCTGCCCTCGGACTATGGGTGTCTGTTGGTAACTTTGACATGTTAAGGGGGTACCATTAGTTCCTTCCCCTAAACCCCATTCCTGGTCCTTATGTTGGCATTCAATATATGGCCATAGTTGATTTCCTATGAAGAAAAAAAGGTAACCTTTGAATAGGGGATTAAAACATTGATCTAGTAGCTCACCAGCAATATCTTTCCTTGTGACCTTCAGCTCAAAAGCCACAGCATACGGATCAGAAACAGCGATGAAGTAGCCCTGCTTGCTGAGTTCATCCACTGCCACTTTTTCAAGGCTCCATTGAAAGACCTGGGTTCTTGGTGCACAGAGATGGTGAGCACTTTCCTTTTTTCCTACTTTTTTTGAAGTACAGCTGACACACCATGTTACATTAGTTTCAGATGTACAGCATAGTGATTCCACAACTCTCTATGTCGTGCTGTGTAGCAACCATGTTACCGCACCTTGCTATTAAATACCATGTTCTCTATTCCCTGGGCTGCACCTTTTATCCCTGTCATTTACTTCCCCAGGTGAGCACTTTCTCACCTAAATCTGAAGAAGAAAATAAAACTTTCTGGGAAAAAAAATTCTTCTTGGCCATGATTCAAGGAAGAAGAAAACCATTAGCAAATACTGTATTTAAGTGCATCACCATATTCAAAGCAGAGAAGTAAGGTTTTTAGTGCATACTTCTTAAAAAGAGTGATCATTTTATATTGTTTAAAGTGGTAATTTGCAAGGTTCACTTTCACTGGATTTTACAATTAGAAAATAGAGTGGAATAAATCATGTCTTATCAGGATGAAGCAAGCAAACTTTATTAAAAGTCTCATATAATTTGGTTATTTTGGGTGAGAGATTTTAACCCTGTTCTTGGAAAAATAAATGGAGTTCATGCTCTATGCTGAATGACAGGGGCTCTAACATTTTGCCTTTAGCCATGACCACACCCTGATAAATATCAATCTGATTGTAAGAACGGAGTTATGTTTTCTTCTCCAAGCCCACACTCAAACCACCGTGGAAAGAACTGACCTAAGATTCAGCAAGCCTGAGACTGATTCTGCTTTGGGTGGTGATACAGGCAGCAGAGAGGAATCCAAACTGGTGATGGCTCACATGCTCTGCTTATGTCCTGCACCTCACCACCCCTGGTACAGAGCACTAGCATTTCAGAAGTCCCTGTGAGACTCTTCATCCTTCTGGAAGGCGAAAATGGCAGACGCTTTCTGTGCGGGATGGGTTGCAACAAAGGCCGAACACTAAAGTGTGAGCCAGAGCAACTACAATTAAAATAATAAATCCCTGATTTTGTAGGATTTGTTCAGGCCCTAAAAAGGGAATATATACGTAATGCTAAAATTATCAGCTTCAGGCCATTCTCCGAAGAATAGGAATTTGTCCTTTTTTTTTTTTTTTTTCCCGTGAAGATTTTATGGCTCCAATTTGGATATTGCGAAAAGGAGGAACCTCTGTTAGCTGTGAATTATCCGCCTGCCCTAACCCCTCATTTCCCGACGTGGCCCTTCCCAGCCAAGGAGGAGCCAAGAAAGGTCGGCCGTGCTGCAGCTGCTGCCCGAGCCCACGCAGAGGTGCTGGAGAGAGCCAGCCCTACCTCAAATGCACCTGGCTAGAGTCATCTGCCTGCACCAGCTTGGCACACCAAGCCTTCATTTTCTTCCAGTTAACCCATGGGTCCCTAAATGCCCTTATTAGTTAGGCTCCCCCCGCCCACTACCCTTACATTACACAAGAACCTTGGGGGTTTTCTCAGGGTTTTTGCTTCCAAACCTTGAGACGTGAGAGACTTGGAAAGTCAGCTCTGTCCACCAGCACTGGTGCTTCTGACCGTGATATTTTGGGGTCACTGCTGAGTTTATGACCTGCATGGCCTCACGGACATTTGTTCGCTGGGATGGTCATGTTCCTGGATGGTTCAGAGCATTCATGGTCCTCGGGTTCCCTGCAGTGGGCTCCTAAGGGACAACTCATTCAGCTTCCATTCCCTCAGCCACTGTCCCCAGTGCAGAGCATCCCGCCTGGGCAGTTGGCATCTACAACAATAAGGATTTAGATTACTTTACTATTATTACTTTTTAAAAACAAACGATTTCACATATGTAAAAGTAAGTGTTATATAAATATGACTTAAAGGGCAGTAAAATGAATAAGCAAGTAACTACCATCTAATTTAACAAACATTAATACACCTTTAAAGAACTTTTTGTCCCTTCCCATCATGACTATGCTGAATATTCCATTATAATTCTACCATTTCAGTATGTATCCCCAAATAATTTTTTATTTGGCATGTTTTTATACTTAGTTTAAGTGATATTTTGTGACTTTTTCCCCCAACTCGACTCATGATTATGAGATGTATACACCTTGATGTGGGTACCTATAGTTAATTATTTTTTAGTGGGTAGTAAAATGTGTAAATGCTCAGATTTACATGGTACATTTTCTAAAGTTGGCTGTTTTAATTTAGATTTTACTCTCTATATGTTATTTTTGTCAAGCATTTTAGTTCTATCTGCTTTTTAACCCTATGAGTCAGATAGTATGGTTATTGATTTTATAGTTATTGTTTGTCTAGATTAACCCAAGTTTGCCATTTTCCTTGCTCCCCATTTCCTATTGTATTTCAGGCCTTCCTTCCTTCTTTCTGAGTCATTGCACTTCTAAAAAAATGCAACTTTCAGAAATTCCTTTAGTAATGTCTGTTCACAACAAACTGTATTTTTTGATTTTGTGAAATGTCTTTATTTTACTCTAATAATGGAAATAGAGGTTTTGATTTATAGTTATCTTTTTTGCAATGTGTTGATGATACTATTTCATCATTTTCTGGTTTATGTTGCTGTTATTGGGAAATCAGTTGTCACTTAAGTTGTTGTTCCTTTATAGGTGATATGTCTGTTCTTTCCATTTTTCTTTTGTGTTAAGCAGTTTCATGATGCTATTCTGTGTATAGGTTTTCTTTTATTTAGCTTGCTTGAGACATGTGGTACTTATTAAATCAGAGGTACTAATATCCTTCATAAACTCTGGGACATTTGCAGATATTGTAGATTTTGAAATTATGATACTTCCCCATTTTCTCATTCAAGAAACCCAATTAAAAATATGGCAGGTCTTTTTACTCTCTTCTTTATGCCTAGTGAGTCTATCTTTCATCCTTTCCATTTCGTTCCTTATTTGTCCACATCTATCTTTTAGCTCACTAATTCTCTCTTCATCTATGTCTAATCTACTGTTTAACCTCCACTGATTTTTCAAATCTATCTGGTCACTTTTGAATGTCTCTTCTATATCGTTCAGTGTTTGATTCCATTTTTACTTCTTTAAAGGTTTTACACTGGGACACCTGGGTGGCTCAGTCGGTTAAGCTTCTGCCTTCAGCTCAGGTCATGATCCCAGGGTCCTGGGATCGAGTCCTACATCGGACTCCTTGCTCATCGGGGAGCCTGCTTCTTTGTCTGCTGCTCCCCCTGCTTGTGCCCGCACTCTCTCTCTCTCTCTCTGACAAATAAATAAAATCTTTAAAAAATAAAAAAAATTAAGATTTATACTTCGTTATTTTGCATTATGTATCTCATAATGCTGATATTTGAAACTATGGGAGATAAAATCTATTGGTTGGTGTTTCTGCTTGTTCTCAGCCGTGGCATTTTGTTTCCTCGTGTGTCTGGCAATTTTGGGGGGCTTATACTAGGCTGATTGTAATCAGGGAGAATCCTGACAGGAGTGAGATGATGTTTTTTTGTTTTTCTCCAGGGCAAATTTATATTTACTTCTTCCCTAACTGAAGGTTCTCATCATTTCGGGCCACTTTATTTATATAGCTTTCCCCTACTCTGTAAATGTGGGTAGATTAAATTCCATTCCCAAATCCTATAGTACAAGAGAGTTGTTTTTTTTCAGCCCAGAGCTGAGATGGAGATAGACAGGTTAGCCCCCTGTCTCCCGTTAAAGGCAGATGTCATCTTCTTTTTTTTTTTTTTTTTTTAAGATTTTATTTATTTATTTGAGACAGAGAGAATGAGAGAGAGAGAGCACATGAGAGGGAGGAGGGTCAGAGGGAGAAGCAGGCTCCCTGCCAAGCAGGGAGCCCAATGTGGGACTCGATCCCGGGACTCCAGGATCAGGACCTGAGCCGAAAGCAGTCGCTTAACCAACTGAGCCACCCAGGCGCCCGGCAGATGTCATCTTCTACCCACCGTCTCACAAGTGGCCCCATTTATGTAAGGTCTCAGCACAGCTGCCCAGGTTGCACAGACCCAACTCTGGTCTCTTGCTCCTTCTCGCTAGGGTACTGCAATCAGCATTTGACCCTGAGATAGCCTAAGGCTCTGCATTTGTTCATCATCCTGCTATCAGCAACTAGTTGGTTTTTTTGTTGCTGTGGGGCAAGATTGGTGGGTGGGGGTAGGGAGAGAAAGGGCTGGGGATACACTTGAACATTTCCCTTAGTCTCTGACAATCTCAGTAATGCATTTAAAAGTGTGTTTGTTGTATCACTCAGCATCAGGGAAATACAAATCAAAACCACAATGAGATACCACCTCACACCAGTCAGAATGGCTAAAAATTAACAAATCAGGAAACGACAGATGTTGGCAGGGATGCAGAGAAAGGGGAACCCTCCTACATATTGGTGGGAATGCGAGTAGGTGCAGCCACTCTGGAAAACAGTATGGAGGTTCCTCAAAAAGTTGAAAATAGAGCCACTGTATGACCCAGCAATTGCACTACTGGGTATTTACCCCAAAGATACAGATGTAGTGAAAAGAAGGGGCACCTGCACCCCAATGTTTATAGCAGCAACGTCCACAATAGCCAAACTATGGAAAGAGCCTAGATGTCCATCAACAGATGAATGGATGAAGAAGATGTGGTGTATATGTACCACGGAATATTATGCAGCCATCAAAAAATGAAATCTTGCCATTTGCAACAACATGGATGGAACTAGAGGGTATTATGCTAAACGAAATAAGTCAATCAGAGAAAGACATGTATCATATGATCTCACTGATATGTGGAATTTAAGACACAAGGCAGAGGATCATCGGGGAAGAGAGGAAAAAATGAAACAAGATGAAACCAGAGAGGGAGACAAACCATAAGAGACTCTTAATCTTGGGAAACAAACTGAGGGTTGCTGAAGGGGAGGGGGGTGGTGGATGGGGGAACTAAGTGATGGATATTGGGGATAGTATGTGTTGTAGTGAGCACTGGGTGTTATATAAGACTGATGAATCACAGACCTGTACCCCTACAACCAATAATACATTATATGTTAATTGAATTTAGATTTTTTAAAAAGTGTGTTTGTTGTGATTTGTCTGGCCTCTAGAAGTTTTACTGCAGGAGGGCTCTTCAGAAATCTCATCTAGGGCGCCTGGGTGGCTCAGTCGTTAAGCATCTGCCTTCGGCTCAGGTCATGATCCCAGGGTCCTGGGATCGAGTCCCACATCGGGCTCCCTGCTCAGCGGGAAGCCTGCTTCTCCCTCTCCCACTCCCCCTGCTTGTGTTCCTGTTCTTGCTGTCTCTCTCTGTCATATAAATAAAATCTTAAAAAAAAAAAAAGAAATCTTATCTGCCACAGAGCAGGAAATGAAAGTCTAGGTCGGGTTTTCAACCTCAACCAGACACTTGGCAAAAGAATCCCTGACCCAAAAAACATTAGGTTTTTATTGAGCAGAAGGCCTCAGCTTAGACTTCTTTTCCCACTATGAACTCCTCTCTAGGGTCTTTGAGGGTCATTTTTTAAAATGGCCTCTGTTCAGTGCTGCTTTCCCCCCAACTCCGACCCCCTGGGTGGAGTTCCCCAACCTGAATGGTTCTGAGCACAAAGTCTGAAAAAGGCTGCTTTGGTTTGAGTCTCAGCTTTTCCCTTGCAGTGGTGGGACCCTAGTCAAGTTACTTCAACTTTGTAAGTCTCAGTTTGCGCATCTGTAAAAAGGACATAATAATAAAATCTTCCATACCGCCAGCTCATGCTGGGAGAAATCAGACAAAATACAGTCCTTCCATCAGTGCTACAGGAATTCAAGTGACACAGGATCAGATTCCTGATAAGCTTTGTCCTTAATACATTTTAATGAAACAAACAACTGAGTGGATTTACATTTCAAAGCATCCATCCCACTTTATGGAAAGAAACAGTGAGAGACAAATAGAAATCAGACATATCAGTCTGAGTCTGGATCAGCCCCAGGACCACTGGGGATCCCAGACAGTATTTCAGACCGTTTCTGGAACCTCAGGAAAAAATATTACAATTTGACAGGACTAAGGGTCTACTGGAATCTTGCACAGCAGGTGGGGTAACTTTGGAAGCCAGACTCCCCTTTTTTCATAGATGGGGAAACTAAGGCCCAAATAGTTTGATCAGCTTGTTCAAGGCTACTCTGTCAGTTACTGGCAGAACTGGGCCTGAACTCAGGACTTGGTCCTGCCCTCTGCTGCCTCCCTTAGGTCTCCACAAGGGCAGATTCTCCATCTTCTTTGTTCATCAGGAACTATATACTTAACCCATTTGGTGAGGAAAAGAATGTGATATATTAGTATAAACTTTATTCTAATCTTATATGCCTTTAGGTATGTTCTTATGTCATTGTAATCAGATTCCAAAATGAATTTGTGTTTTCTTTTCCCTGGAGTATTTCATATTTTCATGGAGATACTAACCGTGCTTGTTGGATTCTTTAGGATTGTACTAATTGCAATTATTATAAAACCATGTAAGAAAAAGGGCGATGTATTTGCATGACTGAAGAACTGAAGAAACTTCAGCTTCAGGCAAAGATGGTTCCAGGTGTTCAAAGGCTGTCCTTAGGAAGCTGTCTCTGTATACAGCAGAGATGAGATTCCCTCAGTGTTGGCTCCACCTGCAGGCCAATGCTCTCTATGTCATGGCCTTTGGCCGATTTACATGGTCACAGGTCCAAGTCCAGAAGCAAAACAAGTGTCCTCTTTCCCAGATCAGTGAATTCCTGAGTGCAATCTCATTGCCTGGCTTGGCTTGTCTCGGGCACGGAACACTGATCGATCAGGTCGGTCAGGTGCCACTCCTGGGTACTGAGATGTCACCCCTATCAAGACCACATGGCTTGGTGAAAGGGCATGATTACCAAAGGAAAATCAGGGTGTTGCCACCAGAAGAAACAGAAACAAATATGGGACAGGCAAAGGTGACTGTGACCCCGGCCATCCTAGTAACTCTGTGGATGACCATGGCGTTCTTCATCATTACCCTGGCACTTAGGTTGCTTCCAAAGAGGAACCAGATGCTCTGGGTTCAAATCCCACATCTGCTTCTCTATAGCTGTGACCCTCGGGCAAGTGTCGTCATCTAACTTTGCCTCGGTTTCCTCAGATGTGAGGTGGAGACAGCAACGGTACTTGCTCATAGGCCTGTTACGAGGATTAGAGGTGCTAATAATACATGTAAAGCATTTATATCAGCCCCTGGCATATATTAAGTATCCATACATGTTAGCGACTATTACTCATTACTATAAAGAGCATTGCTAAAAAAGCAAACTTTTAATTTAGATAATTAAGTTCACTCTCAGTGTACTTCCTTAGACTACATTCCTGTAGGTGGAATTTTCTGGTCAAAGCTCCGCTGTGCTTCTAGCTCCTGTTATTTGCTGCCAGGGCGCTCTGGGCAGCGCAGAGCCAACAGCGTGCCCTTGTGCCGCTACGATCCTAGCGATCTCAAGCCCTCTAGTCCTGCACTTTCCTTTCAGGGCAAACAGACTAACGGGAGCACACATGGGATGGGGATGATCGGAGAGCAGCCTGGGACTGGCTGCGCTGCCCCACCGAGGCTCCTCCGTCTTCCCACTACCCACCTGCTCGCGCATGCGCCGTCTCTCTCCTCCATCCCCATCTTGCTGCCTTTTCCGGGGCTTCAGGTGCCCTTCTTGAGACTGTGCCTAGTGCCCTCTCCCATGCTCTCCAGCTGCCAGAACTACTCCGAATACCCTGACACTTTTCTTACATCGAGCAACGTTAAGTTTCTTTCCTCCACCCAAACTAGGTGTGGGACCTACCTCTGCACAACCAAAGAGAACTTCCCGAATCCAAATCAGGCCCCACGCTCCTAAGAAAAACGTTGTCTTGCCTTAGATGTGACTGCGGTCATTTCCTGTTTTTTCTTTCATCGGCAATTCCCACTGCCCTGCTGATGCTGAGTGTGTCTTTAAGTCTTTCAGCAATGAGGTTTCAAAACTCAGCAATGTCTGAGGGAACTCAGTGCTATGGGAGCTAATGAGCTATATAATAAGGTCCTGGCCCTTGAAGTGCTAACAGTTTTGGTTGGAAGGCAGAACTAACATCCTTGGCATACGGGAGGCCAAGTTTTCCCAGGGAAGTCGGGTTTCGGGAACCTGGGAAGACAGCGAGGAGTCTTCCCCTTGAACTTCTGGTCCTCTAACCCCCTTGTGGGAAGAGGCAGCATCCCCTGGTTGGTTAGAGATCCACCCTCTGACATTTAGAGTTGGTCTTCAGCGACCTGCAGTGTGGCATCTGCTTCCTGCCTTGAGGAATCCTGGGGTCCAGCAACCCCACGCAGACTGCAGGATGAGGCTCTAAAGGCTGGCGCTGCTCCCTGTCTACGTGGCATGCTTGCGGCAGCGGCAGCCCGCTGGGCATGAGGGAGGAGGAGCCAAGTTCATGATGCCCGAATGCATCCCAGAGGCATCAGTGAAAACAAAGATGACGGCCTCCAGGGCATTTCTCCTGGCGCTGCTGGTCGTCCCCAGACGACAACCCCAATCAAGAGCCAGGGGCCAGTTTCAGCAAGCACAGGAGCAGAAGAGAAACCAGGGAGTGAGCGATGAGGTCCAGTCAGGTATCCATGCATTCCTTCTACCTGGTGTGCACAGGGATGCACACTCACCACTGGGAAGCTGGTCTTGCTGAGAGCCAGACTGCAGCCTGTGATCCAACCTGGGGCCCTGGGCAGGGTGCAGACCTCATTTCTCCTGGGGTAGGGGCTCCTCACACTGACACAGTCTTGTCTAAGACTGCTTTCATGGAGCCAACAGTCTAGTGACGGAGACAAACATTAATCAGATGCCTCCAGTGTTTGAAATGTGTATGAAAATGTCCTCCTGTGTTTCTCAAGTAAACACAATACCACAGAGATTTTTTTTGAGAGAGCGAGCAAGCACATGCATGCACATGAGGGGGGAGGGCAGAGGGAAAGGGAGAGGGAGAGAATCTTAAGCAGGCTCCACGCTCAGCATGGAGCCCAGTGTGGGGCACGATCCCACCACCCTGAGATCATGACCGGAGCTGAAATCAAGAGTCAAGACGCTTCACCGACTGAACCATCTAGGTGCCGCACACTGAGAATTTTTTTTAAGGCAGAAGTACAGGGCATAGGACAGGACATCCAGCTCCATCCAAGGGGTTGTGGAGGGCTTCCTTAAGTGACATGGGAGGTGGCTTGGGCGATGAGATGGGCAGAGCACTGCTGCCAGAGGGAGCAGCCCCTGCACCAAGACTGGGAGTGAGAAGTCCAGTATGGCTGGGATGTAGACAGAGTAGCCAGAAAGCCTGTATAGGAGAGAGGGTCACATGCTGTACCTTACACACCAGCTCAAGGACTCTGGACATTTCCTAAGAGCCCTGAGAAGCCCCTGAAGGATGAACAGGCCTCAAGAATGGCATAAGCTGTGTGTGTGTGTGTGCGTGTGCGCACGCGCACACACTTAAAATTTTGAGTGCTCTAAGCATTCTGTAGAAAATGGGTTGTAAGGGACAGACATGCATAAGGGAAAATTAGCTAGGTGGTTGTTGCAATAATCCAGGCGAGAAAAGGTGGTATCCTGGATGAGCATGGTAGAACTGTGGATGGAAATAATGGGCAAATGAAACGCAGGTAGAAGGTGGAGTCAGCAAGACATGAAGCTTGATTGGGGGTAGTCCAGGTGAGGCCCAGGTTTGGGGCCCGACATCGGAGGAATGTTCCTGCCACTTATTGAGATAAGGGGTGGTGAGGGGGGTTTGGGTAGGGGGACGAACTCGGTGACGACACGTTGAATCGGAGGTGCCAAGAAGACAGTCAAGTAGAATTCTCCAAGGATCAGCAACTTTGAGAGATTCCAGAGGCAGAGTCTGATGGGGAAATAGTGCCAAAAAAGAAAGCCGGGCACAGCGAAAATAACAAAAAAGATACCAGACCTTGAACCTTGACTGGCAGCGCTGAGGCAGGGCGGAGCGAGCCAGCCCCTTCTTGCTCACCTGGAGCCTGCTCTGGGCTAGGTGGGAAACTCAGGCAGCAAGTATAGCTGAATAATGCAAGGCTGGGGGTACCAGCCACACCCTGAGAAAGTCTGTGTGCAACTCCTGACCCCACAAAGTTTAACTACTAACGGCCTACTGTTGACTGGAAGCCTTAGTGATAACATACAAAGTCCACTAACACATATTTTCTATATGCATTTACTATATTCTTACAATAATATATTTTTCTTAAAATTTTCAGCGTTTCTAGGCTACAGGATTCACCTGGAAGTTTTTGCAAATTGTTGGAACTCCCCCCAAATTTTTCCAATGTACTTATGGAAAAAAAAATCCACGTGTAAGTGGACTGCAGTTCAAGCCCATGTCGTTCACAGGTCAAGTGTACTTGGCTGAGGAATCTGCAAATGAGCAACTGTGAATGAACTGTACAGAGACAGCAAGAATCCCAGCGGAGAAAGCCAATCTTCTGGGCAGCGGCTGGCTGGCACCCGGGCAAGGCAGCTGGTGTGAGATCACCGCGCATCGGGCCACGTACAGCTTCTCAGCGCCGGCACATCTGGTCCGTGGCCAACATCCGAGAGGTGCCAGCAATGCTAAGAAACCTCTGCGGAAAAGAGCCTCAAACCCACTGATCTTGAAAAGAGGAGAAAAAAGAAAGGCTTCACGTTGAAGACAGAACTACAAACGTAAAGGCAACCGGTTTGCCTACCGACATCACAGTGGAGGCCTTTATACAGCTTCTAACTTGGCATGATTATGAATTCCCCGGACAGAATTTATGGTCAAGTTTTACAAAGATAAACCAAGGGAATCTTAAAGCAGATGGGCTTTGCAGTTATTTGAAGAGGGACTCTGGAATGTGCAATAATGCTTTTGGATGAAGATCAAATTAGAAGCTAGAAATCGCATAGTGAGGGAGCTCAGTTTCAACGGGAGGGGAAGAGGGGGCATCAGCAAGGAAGAGGTGCGAGGACCACAGGTAGGGGCTGGCTCTGTAATAAAAGCAGTTGGACTGTTGGAATGCTTGTGGAATGCCCCAAGGGGGAGTGCTCATCACCAAAATGTTTCATCCCATGGATTTTGAGCTGGTGCTGATCAAGGTCAGAGAAAACCTTGGAGACTGTTCAAAGCTTGGGCCAGTCACGAAGCTCCTTCTCTTGGAGAGACACCCAGATGTCTTGAGGAAACTATCTGTGTACTCAAACCTTCGATGGAAGGTGTTTGGTGGCCATCGATTCCCTGTCAAAACATGGGATGGGACTACAGATAGCCAGGCTGAGAAGACCCCAAGAGTGAGGGAGGAACGGCTGAGAGAAGGGAAGTCTTTCTTCAGTGTCCCGAGGCCAATGGAGGTGTTCTGTGTTCAACTTCCATCTTTGCTCCAAAAGGCGAGGCTTTCTAAAGTAAGGCATTTCCAGAGCACTCGAGCACATCTAGGATGAATGCTCTAGAAGCCACAACTAACATGGCATGTAAAGAATCTAGACGTGGAAAGATATTCAAAAAATGAGAAGATGGGGAGATTTTGAAGATGCTTCTGAAAAAAATGCTAAAGAACATGGTCCCAAAAGAATCTGAAGAAGGCAGTTCCAAAAGTGATGAGAACAGTCTCGAAATACCTCAAAAAAGACTCCGAAGAAAATGGCTTTGAAAAAAGTCTGAAGGTGACCCTGAAAATCTGAAAAGGAAGACGTCTTGAAAAGAGAATCGGAGGATTGCTCTGAAAAGGACTTTGAAGAGGGCTCCAAAAAAATAACTAGAGGAAAACGGTGTTGAGAAAAAAGAGGAAGGAACGGTCCTGAAAGCTGAGCATCTGGGGATGGCGGCTCTGAGGGAGTGTCTGGTGGGGAAGGCCGTGGGGATTCAGATGAGGAGGAAGGAGATGCACACAGGGAAGTGTGTGATGATGCAGCAGGTAGAAAACAGGAGAAAGAAGAGGCAGATGGAAAAGGGTTTGGAGATGCTGAGGAAGAGGGAGGCGGCGGCGGAGCAGGGGACAGGCTGCTCAAGGATGAGGGTGCCAGCTCGAAGGAGTGTGATGAGCAGAGTCCGGGGACAAGCTGTGCGGCCAGTCCGACAAGGGGACTATGGGTGGCACTGGGGACGTTAAGGAAGGACGGCCCCTGTGCACAGGCAGTGGCTCCATCCTCGGAAGTGATGGGGAGGAGGAGGAGGAGATTTAATCTCTTAAACCTGATTTCAGGGAGACCCCCTCCTGCTACAGGCACCTTCACTCAGGGTAATTATTAGTAGTGTCACGTGAACGCATCAGAGTGGCGCTGGGAGACTTTCACGGTAACCCCCATGCAGTGACTTTACAAATGGGTTAACTTCAAAGCCATCATGCATGCACGTACAAAAAAAAAAAAAAAAAAAGAGAGAGAGATGGAAGAAAAAAGTCCAAACACAGCACTACAACAGTGGCTATCAAATATTCAACCTTCCTACGAAAAAACAGGAATTCCCAAGTTGAGTTATGAAATAAAACAAAAGGAAAAAACTATGCCACGCCAGGAGGACTGTTTGAGAACAAGATACCCACAAAGGTTGAACATAGGGAGATGGAAAGACATCAGAAGAGAAAAGCAAGCCCGGATGAATAATGCCCTCGTGGGAACAGAATTCAGGGTAACCAGCGGATGGCTGAAATGCTGGATCGGCCGTAGGACACCCGGTCCTACCGGACATTAACTATCTCCAGCTCACTCTGTTGTAATTTCCTTTTATTACGGGATCATCTCTTCACAGGTGCAGGCAGTGCCCGTGCCGTGGATGAGGCGCGAGGCGTCACTGCCCGAAGTACCAAGGAGGCGTGCAGTCGATGGGCTCTTCCTCCCAGATGGTTTTCAGCCGCTGGGCCCAGGACGCCACCATGGCCTTCCTCTCCTCTTCTGACGCAATCTCAGGAGCAAAACTGATCTGCGGGGCGAGGATTTTAAATCCACAAAAGTGCAGTGCCCCATGCTGCAGCCACAGAGAGAGCAGAGAGCTGATTAGAAGCCGAATCCTTTCTGTGTCATTCAGGTAAACAACTAAAGGGGGGAAATGACCTGAAATAAGCCTTCAAAAAATAAAAGAACAACTTCACTGCTACTAGGTCACCGAAGACAACTGAACTGCCCTGTAACCTTAAGATGCGGGCCCTGACAAGTGAGGTGAAGAACTTCGGGCAACTGGAAACTTCAGATCCTCACTGAAATGCATCTGTAATCTTCACTTCTGACTCAGACAGTAAACCTTATGGTTTTGATTGATTAGGCAAATTATGGTAGATTCATACAATGGATTATTCTAGAATGATGTGACATTATTGCAGCTATAGTGTATGTATATCCACGTATGGTTGTTCAAGATGAGTCCAGTAAAAATAACAAGAAATCTGAAGCAGTATTCGTGGTATACCATTTACGTAAAAACAAAAATAACCCTGATAATAAAAAATATACATATAAAAATAGGTCTGGGCCATAAGGAAATACATCAAATTATTAAAAGCAATTACTTTTAAGGGGGGATTAAGAAGACTTTCTATTTTTATATTTTATACATTCTTTTTTCATAATATATACTTCTGAAAACTGAAAGGAATATATAAAGATTTTTAAAAAACCAGAAAAATTTAAGCTTGGCTCATGACCCCTAGGAGACTAGCTGACCTGTGGCGAGGGAAGTTCAGCCCTGTAAGTTATCACTTTCTCCTGCAGAACATCACTAAATCGAATCACTATTCTTTCAAAGACAACTCTTATTACAAGTATCACTCTCCCCTCTCTGCACTTCTTCCCTTAAAACCCATACCTCTGTCCAGGCTTGCCCTATGAGGGGTCACTGTCTACATCTTTAAAGCAAGCTCACAAACTGTTAAATATGTGATCTCCTCCCTGGACAAATGTCGCTTCATAACAGCCTGGAAGAATGGTTTGCATCTAGGTTTCTGAGTCTTCTGGAAGCTCGAAGCCAGGTTGTGGCCGCCTGACCCAGACAGAGCCTGCTTCCTTTGCCCCGACGCCCAGCTCGGTCCCTCAGCAAGGGGTGCCTCACCCGGGGGCACCCCAGCCTGCTTGCATATGCTTTGCCCCCTGCTGTGCCCTTCACAAACGGCCCAGGGGTGCACAGAGGCAGCACGGTGTCTACCTGAGAGAGCAGAGCCAGAGTCCTGGGAACCCGGGGAGGGGTGTGGGCTCTGGGGACGGGGCACAGCCCCTGGCTCCAAGAACCCATCACGTGTGGGAGGTGTCAGACTATCTGGACTGCCGGCCCTGGGGCACCTCTTGCCAGGGTTTGGGATGCCACCTTCACAAAGCGCCGCCAGTCGGTGTGGACGGGGCCCCCGGTGCTCGGCACACACGCAGGGCCACCACGGAGCAGACGTCAGCTAACCAGGTTCGGCTTAGCTTCCACGCAACAAATTCAAAGGCTATCGTTATAATAAATATGTGTTTTCCCTATTGGCCCACTTTTTCAGTGCTATGTAAGGCATTTGAAAGGGCAAAACATTCTGACTTCTTGTATTCAGGTGGAGTCAAAATGGTCTGGGTTTCAGGCTTACATCACATCTTATTTGACACCCGGGGAAGCTGCAGGGGTAGCGGAGGGGGTGGGGGGTGCAGGGGGTACCTGGAGGGGCCACAGGAAGTATCGGAAATCTCCGCTGACTCCGGTTCTCGTGTACATCTCGGCTGTGCTCCCCGTGGTTAACGAGAGGAGGGCCAATTTATTCTGCGGAGGAGCAAACAAATCCTTGTGATTCCGGCCCCAAGGTTTAGACCAACCAGGAGGGAGAGTCTGAGGTCAGTCCCTCCAGGGATGGACATGTGAGAACACTCCTCTGGCATGCCCGGCTCCAGGGGGGCAGCCACAGCCGGCAGGGACAGGGGAGGGCCTGGCCCGAGTGAACACAGGGCTCTGGTGCGCCCCGACTTCTGGTAAAGAGCAGGGGGTGGTGCCGGGTGCGGACGGGCGAGGCCCAGGTGCCGACGGCCGCGGCTGCTGTGAGGGCGACCGAGGCAGCGCACGGCCCCTGGCCCAGGACCATTCTCACGGAATGGTGGCCTTACTTCACCATCCACGACGGAACATGTGACTCTATGGTTTCCTTACGTGCACTTACTTTCTGAGGCTTTCAGAATTAAGACATTATTTATTTCAGTAAGGAATGAACTTAGTAAGAAACTCAGAGCTACTGTGACTGTGCACGGCGCACCCACCGGGTTCCATGCAATGCTCACCCTGCAACACGCGGGTCATGTTATCCTGTTTTTCAAGGAGGAACGAGAAGCTGCAAGGTGAGGTGCTGTGAAGCCACGGCTCAATTCTGCATCACAGTGCAGACACCCTCTCCCGAGCCGGAGCTGACACCGTGGGGCCCACTGCAGCCCTCCCGCAACACCAACTCCATGCCCTTCTTGGCCACTCGTGTAGTTTGTGGTGGATGCGTCTATCTCCCTCACCAGACAAGAGCCCCATGACCTCAGAAACTGCTTTTTTTACCCAAGTACAGCACACGGGGCTTTGCACACCGTTGGTGGCTCAATCACTATTTGCTGATAAAAAAGCAAACTCCAAATAGGACTCGAGGAGATGCCCCCCACCAGTACACAGGGATCCTTATCCCAGGGTACGTACCTTGAGAAAACCAGAATCGTAGAATCCTGGGATGTCAAAGGCAAAGCCCTGACACAGTACCCTGTCCATCCAGCCCTTCAGGATAGCCGGCATGCCGAACCAGTACAGCGGGAACTGGGGACATAAGACCAGGGAGAGACGGATGCTGCGGGCTGCCTCAGGTTGCAGATCTGCTGATCCAGAAGGAATCCCACTGTCTTCCTCTTCTCGGGTGCTGGGCAGGCGAGTATAGCCGGGGAGCGGCGCAAGCAGGGACATGCAGTGTGGACAGGGTGATGGTGGGGTGGGGGGGCAGAGCTGACCATGGTCCTGGTTGCTGTTACAGGTGGCTCTGTGTCCCCCAGGGACAGCCCCTTAGGCTGGTCCTTGAGCAGGTGGCGAGGTGGTGCTAGGAAGTTCTGCTGGACACTGGCTCAGCGGCAGCAGTCCCTGTGACTGATCCAATCAAGGGGCACAAGAGGAAGGGTGTGGAAAAGATTTTGCCCCTTTCCCAGGGGTGAGTTGCTGCCTTCTGGAAGTCAGACTGAGTTAAGTTCTGAGAAGCTCCAGATTCTGACACAAACTAAAGCCTTATCCTCAGATTCTACACACCAGCAGTAAGATCTACCTAAAGTCCACTCTGGTCTCCACAGAAGCCCTAACACTATATCCAGAATCATCATCAATGATAGGAGATGAACACTGATAATAATCTGTTACCAAAGGCAGAAGGAAGCCCATGTTCCATGTGCTTTTGCTATAAATCTAACACAGGACTTGGCATTGAAATTTAAGCTCCACAACCCACTGCTGTGCGATGCTGGCAAGTTACTTAACGTCTCTGTGCCTCCTCTTCCTGATCTGCCATTAGGGCTAGTACAAGTTACTAGGTCACAGCATCAGGGAGAATTCCATGACAATACAGTGCTTAGAACAGAGTAAATGCTCAGTGAGTGATGGGGAGCTGTGATCACTACTAAGTAGTAGTGAGGAATGAAGTTCTTATTAGTGTTGAATGAAAAACAATAAGCTTATAATGCAGACCCTCTGAGCAAAGTACCAGGAAAAGAGGGAAGGCAGCGGGAAAAGAGCTGTGAGATGGAGTAGGGAAAAAGAAAGACCATTACAGAAGGAACTGGCCTTGGCTCGCTTTAGCTCTCCAGCTGCAAAAGTGCAGAAGCAAGGAGAATGGACAGCCGGGCTCCATGTGGTCACCTGCCCCAAGGGGCAGGAAGAGAAGATCGAGAGGGCCAAGTATGGTTCTGCTTGGACCATGGACCGAGACTGCTGGCCAGTTTTGATACGGCCCCACTGTCCTGGTGTGGCTATTATTCTGTGACATGACAAAGCACATAGCAAGTGAGCTCTGTGGCACCGTGATCCAGCCACGTGGAATTAGGATGGAAGAACATCTCGCACTCTGATCAGACAGCAGCTCCAGGTTGCCTGGGAAAGAAAGGGATGGTGCCAGGAAGGGTGTCTAGAGGTAGCCTGGGCGGGGCGGAAGAGGAGGGCTGAAGCATTCCCTCCGCCCAAAGGGGTAGGGTTATTTTGTGAAGGGTTCGTGAACTTTCCCTTCTGGACACGTTGTTTCACCTGGAAACTGGTTGCATCCTCACCCCTCCCCCACACGTGGGGGTCTTGTTCTCTCACCGTCTCCTTGCCTTCACGCTGTGTTGGAAACTGAGACACTCGGGACCAGTCGGACCCATCTTGGCGGTTCCAAATCTAGAGCCCCCAGGCCCGGTGTGCAGCAAGAGGACAGAGCCGGCATGCAAGGAGCAGCAGAGGAGAATCAGAGGGAGAGGGCAGAGGGGTCTAAGCCTCTGGTCCCATGGTCCCTGAAGCCCAACTAGCCTGTCCTTGGCTTCCAGGAGACCCAAGGGACCAGGGCCCTGAGAATAAATTCCTTGTTTCTAGTTCACTTGGATTTCTGTCAACCCAACAGCTCCCCAAAAGCATGTTTATTTTGCTGCCAGGCTCACAATTCCCTCTGTGGGTACACATGGCTGTCTAGTTGGGGCTAGAGCCCACAGAAGCAGGGTCCTGGGCCAGTTCTCTACCCAGGGAGTCCTGGCCTGGGGCAACTTGTGAATGAGTACACAGAAGGTGGGCTGGGGAGGCAACCAGTGACAGGAAGGAATCAAAAGAAGACTTTCCTCTCTGATTAGGACATTTAGGGCAGGAGTTACATTTGGCCCAAATTCCCCTGATAAACACTCATGTGGACAAATCTGGTTTTCACACAGCCTCTGCCTGTGTGGGGTGGGGATCAGAAGGGAATGAAGGCAATCCCCCGGACGTGATGCAGATGTTTCTTGGACTGCTGGGCTAATGGGGTATTCCTTACTATTTACTTGGGAGTCAGGATTTTTAATGAATATTGGCTACACAGATCTCCTTACCCAACTACACATAAATAAGTGTGCAAATGTGCTAACAACATTAACACCATTTCTAGAAGTGTGCGACTCAGTATTTGGAAAGTGCTTGTACATGGAATAAATCTAATTTGTTATAATAATTAGAGGCAAAACAAACCTGAAATATCACTAGATCAGCTTCCTGAACCTTTTTCTGTTCGTCAGTTATGTCACTGGCCAGAGACCTCTTCTTAAAGGCTTCATATACTTCCACCCCATAGTTGAAGAACTCGGGATTAGAGAGAGCACCTGGAGAAGAACAGGCCAAATATTCACGCTTTCACATGCGCATCCACAGCCCATCCTGGCCAATCCCACTAGCATCCCCGTTACCTGGACTCCCTAAAGCAAGTCGCCAGACATTCACTGAGACCCCACCAGGTGTTGGGCCCTGGGGTCAGGCCATGGGAATAAAAAGAGAGGAAGCTACTGTTCTCACCTTCAGAGGGACTCAAAGTCCAGTAAGAGTAGATAAATAACCAAATGATTAACATACAAAACAATAGTTAGGTAGCTCAGTCTGATGTTACGGCCAGATAAGCCTCCTGTCTTAGAATCAAGATGCTTGTGGTCTAACTCAGTACAACAGTGCCCAGCTCTGCTTGTTTGGGTTAGTGATGAGCTTTGTAAACCAGGCTTTGAAGATGGATTGGGAGTTCACCAGGCCACCTGGAGCCTTGGAGAGAAGAGACAGGACATTCTGGGCGTAAGACACAGAGAAGGCAGGGTGTCCGACAACCAGGCCAGCCCAGGAAAGGGCTACTAGGAGCACCTCCAGGGCAATGGGTGAAAGGCCAGGAGGGCTGCCGGTGATGTGAGTAGAGAGATGGGCCAGGTCTTGTAAGCCTTCTTAAGGAGCTTGAATTTTTCCTGCACATAGTGAGCCATGTGGCATATGCAGGGAAATACATAAATGCTCTGAAGTGGGTGTGGACGAGCTCACTGTAGCAGCAGGGATTCAAGAGCAAGCGTGTGGGGGGACGGGCTCCGTCAGGCAGCAGCAGTGGGTGGTGGGAGGAGGGGGATTGGGCTAGAACTTACAGCACTGCCCACGGCAACTAAAACGAAAGAGAAGTTATTTTGATCTACACCTTCCATTGGGATCTTGTCAACCAAAAGGATTCATCAAAGGCATTAATCAGCATTAATAATAGCTTCCTATTTATTGAGGACCTCCTACCTATCAGGTGCTATGCTCCATCACACATCACCTCTTCTATCTTTATAGCAACTGGTAAGTATAAGTCCAAGTCTACCGAAGAGGAAAGCGAGACTTTAGAGAGGCTGAGTGACGAGTGCAACACCACAGAGGTCTTGGTAGCAGCAGAGGTGGGAGCAGGTGTGAACCCCACCCCACCACACGGGGTCTGGAGAGGAGCAGGCAAACCCCCAGCCGCGTGGAGAGAACTGAAAGGACAACTGAATCCACAGTCCTTCAACAGACTCATCCACTTCAAAACCAGTGGCTCCTTAACGTAAGAGTCTGTTTTCCCAGTCCCTGCTCCGTTGTTTCTTTCTTTTTTTTTTTTTTTTAAAGATTTTATTTATTTATTTGACAAAGATAGAGAACACAAGTCGGCAGAGCAGCAGGCAGAGTGAGAGGGAGAAACAGGCTCCCCGCTGAGGAAGGAGCCCGACGTGGGGCTCGATCCCAGGACCCTGGGATCATGACCTGAGCCAAAGGCAGCCGCTTAACTGACTGAGCCACCCAGGTGCCCCTGCTCTGTTGTTTCTTAAGTGAAAACTGTTGACTGATTTATTAAAACGGAAGAAAGACAAGAAGATACAGGATGTCAGCTGTTACCATCAAAATTAAATATTAAATCTTGGGATTATCATTAACAAAATAAAGCCTTGGCATATAAAAAAAAAACAAACACAATTACAAACAGAAGGAAATTAAAGGTATTAAATACTGGAAAGGCCGAAGTGAAATTATCACTATTTGCAGATGATTTGATTGTCTATCAGGAAAGCCCCAGAGAATCAGCTGAAATCTACTACAAACAGTAAGAAAATCAGGCGTGGCTGGATACACATACACTCGCAGGCACAGAGACAGAGATTCGCCCTCTTCACGGAGAGAAACAAAAACCAATTCACAAGAATTATGCAAGATCTGCATGAAGAAAACTTGTAAAGAGAGCTGCAGGGTTGTAAAGGAAGACATGAGCAAATGAAAAGCCATACCATTCTCCTGGGTAGCATCAGCATAATAAAAGTTCATCTGTAAATTTAATGGAATCTCAATAAAAATATCATCTGGTTACTTTTTGAATCTGGAAAGTTAATTCAAAAGATTTTATAGAAAAGTAAAGTAAAATTAGCTAGAAAAAATAGAAAATAAGGCAAACATGGAGACCTAATACTATCAGATATTCTATCACTTGCCAAAATAATTAAAGCCATGTGGTACTGAATCCATAACAGTTAGAAAAAAAAAAACCAACAGAATACAAAGTATAGAACAGAATCAAATGTACATGGGAATTTAAATCACAGTGAAGGTGGCATGGAACTGGAGGGGATTATGCTAAGCGAAATAAATCCATCAGAGAAAACAATTATCATATGATTTCACTCATATGTGGAATTTAAGAAACAAAACAGATGAACATAGGAGAAGGCATGGAAAAATAGAATAAGATAAAAACAGAGAGAGGCAAACCATAAGAGACTCTCAATCTTAGGAAACAAACTGAGGGTTGCCAGAGGGGATTGGGGTGGGGGGGATGGGGTAACTGGGTGATGGACATTAAGGAGGGCACGTGATGTGATGAGCACTGGGTGTTATATACAACTGATGAATCACTCAACTCTACCTCTGAAACTAATAAAAAAAAAAATACTAGGGGAAAAAACTAAAAAAACCCCATCATGTTGTATACCTTAAATATATATAACTTTTGTCAATTATGTCTTAATGCAGCTGGAAAAAAGAGAAAATGCTTCTTACATAAACACAAAGACAGTGCTTACAGTGACAGAAAGGCAAATCAGAACTATACTGGGAGACCATTTCTCACCTGACAGACTGGCAATTATCAAAAATTGATCATGCAGAGGAAATGAGCACTTGTAAACATGCTGGTGCGAGTGTAAACTGGTCCATTTACTATTTGATATTATCTATGAAAATCAAAACTGCACCTTCCCTCTGACCAGCAATTCCACCTCTAGACTCACCCGCATATGTAGGAAAAGACGCATGGCCATGATTCTTCCTTGCAGCTGTTTGTAATAGGAAAAGATCAGGAATGATCTGAAATGCCCTTCAGTGGGGGCTACTTGAACTATGACACCTCCACACAATGAATACTTTGGGCAGTAAAAAACAAATGCAATGCGCAAAACATGTAAAATATGCTACCATTTTGAAGCAAAGGAGAGAAAATGGAGAATATGCCCATAATTGCTTTCCATTGCACAGACGTCTCTGGAGGGACACAGAGACAAGTGAGCACCCTGGTGACCTTGCGGGCAGGGACACGGGTGGCTGGGGGACAGGGATGGACTCCTTTGACTTCAGAACTGGGTCTCATGTGCAATGGTGAGTTTTTTCAAAACTTTTTTTCCATTAAAAAACTAGAAAGAAGAACGTTAAAAAACCAGGAGCACTTGGGTGGCTCAGTTGGTTAAGTGTCTGGCTTCAGCTCAGGTCATGATCTCAGGGTCCTGGGATCGAGCCCCTCGTCATTGGGCTCCCTGCTCAGTGGGGAGTCTGCTTGTCCCTCTGCCCTTCGCCCCGCTTATGCTCTGTCTCTCTCTCAAGTAAATAAATAAAATCTTTTTAAAAAAAAGTAAAAAAAAAAAACCCAACCGTTTAGCCCACAACTCACCGATGACATCTTTCCTGGTGGCCCGTGGCTCGAAGTCCATGGCGTACAGGTCTGACACGGTGATGGTGCAGCCCTGTCTGCTGAGCTCCTCCATTGCCACTTTCTTCAAGGAGCCGTTGATAGACCTGGGTTCTTGGTGAGCATAGACAATGAGCACTTTCTTGCCTGTATCAGAAAACAAATGATGTCTCTTGAAGAACAATTCCTCTTTGTCAAAATTCCATGAAGACTAAGATAACAATGAAATGCGTAGGTGCATCATAGGCTCAAGCTAAGAAATACCAACCTTTGTCATGGGTGACAGTTTTAACGTAACAAACGTTCCTAAGACTCCAGTTATAACATAGCTCACTGCTACCTGAGTTTACTAATGCACAAATGTAAAATGGGGCAAATAAGGATTCCTCAAAAACCACACCACAAATTTCTTGAAAAGCCCAAGCTATCGTGGGTTTTCTCTATCAGAGGTTTCTGCCCCATTGACGAACATCAAAATTGAAAGCTACCATAACTAATCTCTCCTGCTAACCCTACTTTGGCAGGCATCAGCTACGGACATACAGCTTTGCTCCTTCTCCTCTAGGCCCACTGAAATGGGACAAGTAAACAAGATCGGGAAAATCAGACCCCTAACCTGGGGGGGAGGCAGGGCCTAGATGGAGCCCCGCTTTGGGTGGCAAGGCTGATGACAAAAGAAATTCTGAGTCAGGTCTTACAGGTCCTGGCTGTGCCATTAATACCAACAGCCTCTGAAGCAACATTTCCCTCGTTCCGAAGACTCTGGGAGATCACGTACTGATTTCTTCTGGGAGGCGGCTTTGGTCATCTGCTTAAATTAGCCCTTAGTAATAATGTCTAAGACTGGGCGCCTGGGTGGCTCAGTCGTTAAGTGTCTGCCTTCCGCTCAGGTCATGATCCCAGGGTCCTGGGATGGAGTCCCATATCGGGCTCCCTGCTCCAAGGGATGCCTGCTTCTCCCTCTCCCACTCCCCCTGCTTGTGTTCCTGCTCTTGCTATCTCTCTGTCAAATAAATAAATAAAATCTTAAATAAAAAAAAAAATAATGTCTAAGACTAAAATGTTTGAACTCTTGATTTTAATTTTTCATTTTAGGCCCCTAAGGAGGATACCAATGTTAGCTTGAAGCAAACAGTTCTGGGCACTCAACTGGATGTAAAGGTTGGATTCCATGAGTTAGGTTAAAGGTTAACGTTTTTAACTTCTCAGACTCACTGGTGACACAGGAAATCTACCAATGGACACAAATGAAACATCTACATCAGTGGTTCTCAGGTGGGGGCAGTGTTGCCTCCCACGGGGACAGCTCAAAATGTCTGGAGACACTCTGGGGTGTCACAGCTAGGGAGAAGGTGTTGCTGGCATCTGGTAGACAGATACCGTAAGTGCAGCTAGACATCCTGCACCAAACAGGACACGCCGCACCAACGGATTACTGGCCCAGGATGTCAGCAGTGCTGAGGTTCAGAGAAGCCCTAGTCTACACCGTACTGCGTAAAATAAGGTTGACTTTATATTCTGAAATGAAAGACTTTTTATGCCATATTGTTGAGAGGAAAAAAAAGTTGCAGCATGGGGTGTGTGTGTTTGTGTGTGCTTATGGGTGTTTGTGTGTGTGTATATGTTGAGAAGGGACAAGAGTAAAAACTGAGTCGTATTGAATTTTATTTTTTTTAAAGATTCTATTTACTTGACAGAGAGAGAGAAGCACACACAAGCAGGGGGAGCAGCAGAGGGGGAGGGAGAAGCAGACTCCCAGCTGAGCAGGGAGCCCGATGCGGGGCTCAATCCCAGGGCCCTGAGATCATGACCTGAGCCGAAGGCAGATGCTTAACCAACTGAGCTACCCAGGTGCCCCGAGTCGTACTGAATTTTTTCTTTTTAAGATATTTTTATTTATTTGACAGAGACATAGCGAGAGAGGGAACACAAGCAGGGGGAGTGGGAGAGGGAGAAGCAGGCTCCGCAGGGCTCGATCCCAGGACCCTGGGACCATGACTTGAGCCTAAGGCAGACGCTTAAAGACTGAGCCACCCAGGAGCCCCAAGTCGTACTGAATTTTAAACCACAGTTACTCCTGGGGCTCATTCACTCAATAAATGTTTATGGAGCACTACTATAGCCTGGTTATCATTCCAGAGACTAGAGGCACAGCAAAACAAGATACGCATGGCTCTCACTTTTGAGGAACTTATAATCTGGTGAGGTTGAAATGGACAATAAAACAAGTAAGAAAATACAAAATAAAATAATTCCAAATAGTGATTCATGTTAAAAACAAAACAAGTTTTAATACAGTTCAGTGTTGTTTGGGTTTTTATAACATATTTAATTTCTAATTAAAATTTTTATTTAGAAAAGTTTATCTTCCCCATAGGTAACAGTCACCTGCCATGTTCTAAGAAGATGGATTCTTCCCCTCTGACTACTACCAAAGGGAGGGTCTGCTGTTAATCCTGGGCACAGGATTCAGTGTGGCGAGCTGCTGGCTTTCAGCTGTGGTCACTCTCCTCAGGAACGCCAACAATCTGGAAGAGAACACAAACACTTGAGGGAAGGGGGGAGAAGTGGTGATGAGGCCAATGTACCAACTGCAGGCCTCAGGAAGGACATGCAGACATGTCTGAAAAAAAAGCTTTGAGGGGCAAGGAACCACTTGGAGAGTTAAGCCTCAGAACAAATCAGGCAGGTTGCCAAAACCAAGACTTTTTTTTTTTTTGAGAGGACTCAGAACCTTCCACAAAGGCAGCCAAAATGAAGAGGTCCTAGAAAATGAGATATGATAAGAAGCAGGAAACATGCCTCTGTGTCCTTCCTCCCTCTCCCACGTTTCCATGCTCCCACCCTGCCCCCAATAATCAACACAGCTGAAGAGACAAAGGTCAGGAGTGTTGCTAAGAAATTCATAGTTACCATGTCTACTGCAGTCTGCAAATCCCAGCATGGCTGAGAAGAACAAGACAGACAAGACATACATATGGTGGCCTGCACATAATAAGGCTCTGGAAAAATGTTAGTTTTCCCGAGAAGGCCTCAAAGGCACAAGAGAAGCCTGAATCCTCACTCCTAGCAGGCCAACTCTGAAATTGGCTCCACTCTGGGAGAGACAAGATACCTCTAACAGGGGCGCCTGGGTGGCTCAGCTGGTTAAGCGACTGCCTTCGGCTCAGGTCATGATCCTGGAGTCCCGGGATTGAGTCCCACATCAGGCTCCCTGCTTAGCAGGGAGTCTGCTTCTCCCTCTGACCCTCCCTCCTCTTGTGCTCTCTCTCTCTCAAATAAATAAATAAAATCTTTAAAAAAAAAAAAAAATACCTCTAACAAACCTGCTCCCTCTGCCGGAAAAAAAACAGCCCAGAGCCCGTGACTCAGGGTCAGTGTGGAGATGCTGTATGATGCATTTTGTATCCAAATGACAACTTTAACACCTATCAGTGCATCTTTATTGGATAACAAGAAGAACAGAGACAGAGATCAGGCTTATCCGTGGCCATGACTGGAATCTGGAGCAGAGCCTGAATTAGCTTCTTCCTGGGCCCTCCATACCTCCAGCTGCCCGGGAGCCCCAGGTAAAGGGCTAAGGTATGCAGAATACTGCCAAGAAGCGAGGGTGGGCTGCAGGGGAATGGGCTCTGGCCCAGGCTGGGTGTCCCAGGGACAGAAAGAAAAAGAGGTTTACATAATTGTGGCTGGAGGTGAGTTGAGGGCAGGCAGGACACTTAAACTGGAGAGGGCGCAAACAGCTCTCGTCAGACAGACAGTTGGAACTCCAAACACCATCATACCTCAAATAGGAGTTTAAATCCTGCCCATTTGCTTAAGTTGACTACTGACTGAACAGTTAGGAATCTGCCTCTTTGGCTACCCAACATTCCCTCTTGTTTTTTACGAACAGTCCCTGAATTTATTCAGGTGTCAGTGTGTGCAGCTAATCCCTACATTTCCCAGTCTTCCACTCAGGGGTGATCAAAGAGGTGAAGCAGAAGTCATTACATGCGGCTCCTAGGACATATCCTTAAGGGCTGACCTGCGGGGGGGTTGTGAGGAGGGTGGAGGTACCATTTCAGCCCCTGCCGCTGGCCTTCCTCTGAGCTGCACTGTGGAACGGTAGCTAGGGCTCGGTCAGTCATCTTGTTATCACGGGGGTAGAAGCTCTGGACTAAGGATGGTAGAGCACAAATACAAAAGGAACCTGGATTCCTGATGCTTCCTTGGAGCTGTGAGATGGTTCTGAATTGCCAACCTTCAGACTTCTTTATATGGGAGAGCAACCTCTGAACTGTGGTTAAGCCGTTTGGAGTTGACTCTCCATGAACCGCTGTGAATGGGACACAATTCCAATGTATGCCTTCATTCAGCTGGGTCACGGCTTGTAGGAGGACTCACCCTCTGGCCAGGTACTGTGCCAGGTGGGGAGGCCACAGTGGTGAACAAGACAGGCTAGAATGGAACTTTATACTCTCGGCCGGGGGCTGGGTAGACAAAACCAGCAGGCAAAGAAGGCAACCGTAACATTCTAGATAGTGATAAGTACTAACAATAATGCTAAGTAATAGTGATAGTGATAAGAAAATAAAGTACCTTTGTGACTAAAATGGCCAGGGGTACATCTGCTATTTTAGATAGGATAGTCCAGGAAAGTATCTCGGGAACAGGGATGTGAATGATATGGACTCAGTCATGCAAAGATCAGAGGTTCAGGCAGAGGCAATGGCAAGTAGGAGGCCTGAGGTAGGAACTGGCCTGGAGTGTGTTCAAGAAAGCCTGTTTGAGGGTGGGGTGGGAGGGATGGGGTGACTGGGTGATAGACACTGGGGAGGGTATGTGCTCTGGTAAGCGCTGTGAATTGTGCAAGACTGTTGAATCTCAGATCTGTACCTCTGAAACAAATAATGCAATATATGTTAAGAAAAAAAAAGAAGAAGAAGGTAGTGGGAGGGGAAGAATGAAGCGGGGGAAATCGGAGGGGCAGACGAACCATGAGAGACGATGGACTCTGAAAAACAAACAGGGTTCTAAAGGGGAGGGGGGTGGGAGGATGGGTTAGCCTGGTGATGGGTATTGAGGAGGGCACGTTCTGCATGGAGCACTGGGTGTTATGCACAAACAATGAATCATGGAACACTACATCTAAAACTAATGATGTAATGTATGGGGATTAACATAAGAATAAAAAAAAAAAGAAACAAGCCAAAAAAAAAAAAAAAAGAAAGCCTGTTTGGCCTGTAGTTTAAAAAAAAAAAAAAGAGTTGGATGGTGGGAGATGTGGTCATAGAGGTGAGGTGGGGTCTGTAGGACAAGGGCAAGGATCTTATTCTAAGCCTAACAGAGAGCCATTGGAGCATCTTAAGCAGGAGAATGATAGGATCTGATTACCTTTTAAGAGGTTATCAGTGTCACTGCAGGCTCAGGGAACACCTTACCCTGAGATTCCATTTTGGTTTGGATAAAATGCTTTAATTTTAATGCCCACGACAAAGCATGTACCGTTCCCTGCTGTTCGGCTTGGCCCAGTTTACGGATTTACATCACACACCTGGCCACCTGAAGCATTTGAGTTTGTGACTCCACATCTCGTCCATTCTCCCATTTTTACAGAGTAAGACACAGGCCCAAGAAATGAACTTGTCCAAAATCAGAGGAAAGACTCAAGCCAAGCTCTTTACTAGCTGTCCCCGCCCCCCCTGCCCCCCTTCCTTAACACCCTGCTGCACAGACAAGTTTCCTTTGTTAGGAAGGAGGCACTTGCCTAGCTCAATAAGAAAAAGGAACCACGTGGTGTGTGCAAGTTGATAAAGGGAAATCTCATTTGAAGTGGAGTCAGGACACCCTGTAGAGGGACCTCTCACCCACACACTTTCCCTCACAGCTTACCTCACATTCCTGAACAGGTCATTTTACAACCCCAGCAGGCAGTAGAAAGATTTTTTTTTTTTTCCTCCTTGCCCAGCAACAGTCCAGTCAGTGAGAAACTATCACAACTCAGCCCACCAGAAACCATCACCACCCTGAACTCTTGCTTTCCTCCAACAGGCTCAACAGACCTTTGTTCAAAGCAGCCCTTCCCAACTTCCTCCTTTTTTTTTTTTTTTTTTTTATAATGTTCCTCTGTTCCTCTCCTTTGTTCTCCAGACTGACCTATGGTTTGCCATAGCCTGCAGGTCCCAAATTGCAATTCCTCTGTTATTCCCGAATACACTCATTTTGCTGGTAAAATAACTGTTTTTGTTTTTTTTTTTTAGGTCAACAGGTTGTTAAATTATGTATGTCACACCAATCGGGCTCTGATATTTTTATGCATATTATTTCATCTTAATCAGCACCCAGAAACTATTTTATAATGTTGTCATTCGATTTCTGCGAAAATTAATAAAAGGAAAGGTCATTTGGAGTGGAGTCGGAGGCCAGCAGGAGTAGCTCTTGCACGCTTATGGGGGGGGTGTCAACTGCAGCCCCCAGAGGAAGTGACAGATGCACTTTGCACCTCCGGTCTGAGCAGGAGGTAGAAAGGTTTCCTCCTGCCCCAGCAACAGCCCAGCCAATGGGAGGCGGTCACACTCAGCCAATGAAAAGCCAGTATACTTGGAACTCTGGCTTTTTTACTCCAATGGACTTTTTGGTTATAACAGCCTTCCCAACCTCCCCTCTCCCAGCGTTCCTCCCCTTTCTTCTGGGCACTTACCTATGGCTTTACCTAAGCTTGCCTGTCCCAGATTGGAAGTCCCCAAAAAACCGCCCCCCCTTTTTTTGCTAGTTAAATAACTGTCACTTTTATTTTTAAGGTTAACATTTCCAATACCTCTTTCCATGTAGACAGGCTCTGGAGCCAGTTATTCCAAGAGCTAAATAACATCTCACTATGTATGCATGCCCATTTGTGACCATTTCTCTTACTGGGCACCTAAGGTATTTCTGTTTCCCCCCCAACTATAAATAGCACTGCTAGCCGACGTCTCGTTTAATACATATTTCTTTTCATGTGCTTCTTTAGCTAATATTCTCGTTAAGACAAAAGGTTTAAGATTATTTTTCTAGGATCTGCTACAGACTGCCACGAGCCAAAACAGGCGGCTCCCTGCGGCCAGCACAGCCCTGGCCGGTGTCCCGCTGGCCTAAATGATGGCAGCCCCTGTCCAAACTGACCCTGGGCTGCCCTGTTTCATTTTTAACACGAGGGTAATCACACCACGGACCTCCTAAGGCAGAGGGCCCATTAAAGGAGACGATTCCCCTAAGCACTTATAACCGGACCTAGCACGCGGTAAGAGGTAAGTACAAACCAGAGCCGAAACGGTGAATGGCCCGCGGTGCGGACAGCGGCGCCCCGGAAAGTGCCCCCGCACCCCGGCGAGGGAAGGCACTCACCCTGCGGGCAGCCCGGGCCCCGGAGAAGCAGCGACAGGACTCAGCCCTCCGCCTTCGGGAGCAAAGTTCCCGGCGTCCGCGCCAGGTTCCGGCCCCCCGGGGCCCCGCACTCTCATTCGTCCGCCGGCCGGAGAGCTGCGACTGCGCTCTGTGCGGCAAGGCCGCGCGCACTGGCGCCGTCTCCGCACGGCCCCCGCAGGTCCCCAGAGCCCAGCCGCTCCCTCTTCCCGGCCCTCTCCCGGCGCCCCGCCCCGCCCCGCCCCCACCCGGGCGGTCCTGACCTGTGCCCCGCCCCACGCCTCTGGCGCTGGCCCTGCCCTGGACCTGGGTTGCATGTGGCGGGGAACCCTCCTGTTCTGTGCTTCTTCCCTACTCCAACCCTGGTTAGGTATCCAAGTTAAAAAAAAATGCAGGTCCATGGCGTAATACTTAGCAAGAAAAAAGATCGAAAACCCAACAGCCTGTGAGACTCTCCAGAAAATTATGCCGAGTGAAAAAAGCCAATCTCAAGAGGTTCCATGCTGTATGACTTATGTGACATTCTTGAAATGACAAATTATAGAAATGGAGAACAGATTAGTGGTTGCCAGGGTTTAGGAAGGGGGTAGCTGGGGCAACAGGGACCCTTGTGGTGTTGGAAATGTTCTTTATGGGACTGTATCAATGTCAGTATCCGGGTTGTGATATTGCACTGTAGTTTGGCTGGATGTTCTCATTGCAGGATTCTGAATAAAGGGCACAGGGGATGTCTCTGTTCTTTTTCTTTTCTTTTCTTTCTCTCTTTCTCTCTCCCTTCCTTTCCTCCCTCCTTTTTTCTTTCTCTCTTTTCTTTTTTCTTTTCTTTTTCTCCTCTCCTTTCCTTTCCTTTTCTTTCTCTTTTGTAGGCTCCACGACCCTGAGATCAAGTCCAGAGCTGAGACCAAGGGTTAGCTGAGCCACCCACATGCCCCTCTAGGTTGTTTCTTAAATTGCATGTGAGTCTACAATTTTCTGAAAAGAAAAAGCTTATTCAAAGAAGAAAAAGGAGGAGGAGGAGGAGAGGGGGAGAAGGTTCTAGGCCAAAAATACCCCCTAGAAGGCAGAGAGGTACATGAGAGGTACTGTGTGTGTGTGGGGGGGGGGGGTGGGGGCTGCTGGTGAGCAGTATGGGCTAATCATCTTTTTTCTTTTTCCCAGCACTTTCTGGTTTATGCTACCTCATTTGATAGCCCACCTACTTTTGTGACCTTCTTAAGGACCCTCCCCACATTCTGTGCTTTGATGTCTGGTGTCTTCAGATGACCATATAAAGCAGAAGTAAGGTTTCCCCTGCGTTCATAATGTTCCTGATGAAAATAACTGCTGCTGTTTGTAGACCAGCTGGGTTGCTGTCTATGTTTTCTGCTGTTGATGTATTCAGCAATGAGAACATGGCCTCTCTGAGATGCCCTCACGCTGGCAGGGAACAGGGCTGCCTTGTCTTGTGAGCCCAGGAGATCCTAGAGGCATGCTCAAGGCATTTTCTAATGGACTAGAATGTCCCCAAAGGTAAAATTTGTTTTGTCTTATCCCCCTTTCTGTTGACTCACTGAAGGGATGTCCTCAAATCATCTCTGTGTCACAGAAAGAAACCAGTCATCCTAAAAGGAAGGTGCAGGCCCCCTGGCATAACTGAAGGTAAGCTTCCTTAGGAGGAGCACAAGTAAGCTATTGTCAGGTCTCTTATGCTGTGAGGACTTCTAAGACCTCTGGGTGAGGGGCGCCTGGGTGGCTCAGTTGGTTGGGCGACTGCCTTCGGCTCGGGTCATGATCCTGGAGTCCCGGGATCGAGTCCCGCGTCGGGCTCCCTGCTCTGCAGGGAGCCTGCTTCTCCCTCTGACCCTCCCCCCTCTCATGTGCTCTCTCATTCTCTGTCTCTCAAATAAATAAATAAAATCTTAAAAAAAAAAAAAGACCTCTGGGTGATGTAGATCCCATGGGAAGACCAGGGAACTGTGGAATAGCAAATGCCAGAACCAGTCTTGGGGGCATCTTAGTTCTTGGTATGGGAACTGAAAGAATTGAGCCCTAAGGGAGACCAAGACTCACCCTCGCCTCTGAAAAACAGCAGGTACACGGAGGATTGGAGCTCCGCGTTCATTATGCTTCCGTGTGATCTGACAGTACCATCTTGTGGTAGTGAGGAGCAATCACACATGTGGACTGAGCTAGTTACCCCCTTGAGAATAGAAGCTGGCCTTCCCTTGGGTTTGGAACAGTGTGAGCCCCCGTGGTTGATTCTAGGACAGTTCAGTAGGAGCCCATCTGCCAAGAGAAAATAACAGAATTTCCTGTGAATCTGGTATGGGCAGCTGAGCATTTACCACAAGCAAATAAGATATGACCATATGGGTATTCTGAGTTTAATAAGAAGGTGGTGCTATTAAAACAAAATAAATATACTTGGCAGCAACAATAAACATCACCTCGAGGGGTTTCTGAGATTTCCATTTTCCTTTCCCCCCTTGCTATGAAGAAATGCAAGAACTGAATTAGTCATTCTAGGCAAAGAGGCAATTAAGCCAGTTACAGACATCGTCTTCTCCCTAACTCCCTATACTCGTGTTTCTGGTGAAAATGACTATTGAGGGCTACATTAAAGCTAATATAAGCAGTTTGAACTATCTCCTAGAGGAGTAGTTACTTTGGGTTTTACTTAATGACTTTTCTTTCACTCTGCTAACAGCATCCCCTTTCCTTTGGGAAATGAATTCTTTCTCATAACATATGTTTTGTTTTGTTTTGTTTTTTAAGATTTTATTTATTTATTTGACAGAGAGAGACACAGCGAGAGAAGGAACACAAGTAGGGGGAGTGGGAGAGGGAGAAGCAGGCTTCCCGCTGAGCAGGGAGCCGGATGTGGGGCTCGATCCCAGGAACGTAAATCCATGACCTGAGCCGAAGGCAGAAGCTTAACGACTGAGCCACCCAGGTGCCCCACATATGTTTTTTTTTAATTGTAGTAAAATGTATATAAGATTTGCCATTTTAACCATTGTAAGCACACAGCTCAGTGGTGTTAATTATATTCACAGTGTTGTGCAAACAACACCATTATATATATATCCCCCAATTTTTAATCACCCCAAAGAGAAACTCAGTAAGCATTAAGCAATCACTCCCTACCCCCCCCCAGTTCTGATAACCTATTTACTTTCTGCCTCCATGAATTTGCCTATTCTAGATATTTTGTGCAAATGGAATCATACAATATGTGGCCCTTTGTGTCTGGTTTATTTTCACTTACCATAGTGTTTTTGATGCAGGAAAGTTGGATCCAAGGACCCAGAGGCAGGTCCCACAGGACCAGCCAAGAGGGTCCTTGGCTTTGCACAGGACAGAAATCAAACTCGAGCTGGAGGAAGTAAAAGCAGAGGTTACTGAATAGTGATCAATTATGGCAGACAGAATGTCTGGGAGACTAGGGAAGGGAAGGAGAACAAATCTCCATTGTTGCTTGGAGTTAGGGGCAAGGGGTCCAGAGTATGTGTTCCTTCAGGTCTGATCAAAGGTGAGTGACAGGTGAATCATAAGTGTTATTTTATAGATCATCAAATGTAGAGGATATTGATGCTAGCGTTGGCTGAGGTTTGTTTGAATCTAATGTCCTGGCACATGTTTGGGACCTGGTTCTTCTTAGATGTTATCAGGTGTTTGGGGGCCTGGGAGAAACTCAGAGAATGACTAACTGTTGTGCTTCCCCCTTGGAGTGGGAACATAGCTTCTTTGGGTTACGCAGATGCAAAATACAGAACATGAGGAAATGGAGCCTAACAGAAAAACAGCAGAGATAGAGCCCTTCTAAAAATGGAGTCCCCTCAGCTTCCCTATCTCCTCTTCAAGGTTCATCCATATTATAGCACATATTGGAACTGCATTCCTTTCTTTTTAAAAAGGGATCCCTGCCCCTCACTGCTGTGATGAGAAGCGGCATTCCAAGGATGCTGCTTGCATGGAAAGTATGTGGAGCTTGCTGAACTGTGATCCATGGAGGCTAGCAGGCCCCGAGGCTGTCCTTGAGACAGAAATGGGTCACAGGTTGAGTCATCAAGTAAGAGGCTAGCTGAGGCCAAAGCGGGCATGACAGGTGTGGGTTCCTGACACTCTCTCGGCACGGTCTCAGCTCCAGACAGAACTTCATTACTTTTAATGGCTGAATCATATGCCATGGCACAAAAAAACACATTTTGTTTATTCATTCATCTGTTGGATACTTGGGTCGTTTGACTATTGTGAATCATACTGATGAAAATATTGCTGTACGAGTGTCTAAATCCCTGTTTTCAGTTCTTTTAGATATACACCTAGGAGTGAAATTGTTGGGTCTTAGGGTAATTCTGTGTAGCTTTTTAAGGAACTGGCAAACTTTCCTACAGGGACTCCACCCTTTCATATTCCCATCAGCTCCATACAAGGGTTCAGATTTTTCTACATTCTCACCAACATTTGTGATGTTCCTTTGAAAAATTATTATACCCAAACCTTAAAAATAAAACAGTTATTTTACCAGCAAAAATGGGTTTATTTAGGAATAACAGAGAATTGCAATTTGGGACACGCGACCTATGACAAAACCATAGACAAATCCAATAAACAAAGGAGAGGAATGTTATTTTATGAAGAAGAGGGAGAAAATTAGGAGGGATTATTTTGAATGAAAGACCATTGGAGAAGAGCAAGAGTTCAGGGCGATGACGATTTCTCATTGGCTGAGTTACAGGGGTGGTCAATTTCTTGTAGGAAATGCAAGGTACATCTTTTCCCTTTGGGAGCCTATAATTGATGATTATTCTTTTGGGGTCTGTAATTAATAATTCTGCTTGTAATTGGTATTGAGTGGTATATTATGGGACCCCCAAAACCAGATTCTTGAGTCTCAATGGCATAGAAATGAACACTGAACTCGAGAGAAAGAATACAGGTGGAGTTTATTAGAGATAGCTTGTATACAAGGGAGCTGACAAGAAAAATGTCGTTGTTTTCTGGTCGTCGCTCTTTAATGGATGACATATTTTAGGGCACCTGAAAAACAGAAATACTTGTGCAGACAGGCTTAAAATTGTTATATCTGGGTAAAGTGTTTCTTCTGTTTTTGCTCAAACAACCATTACTCCCTGACAACTTGTTCTCTCTCCTTTGTTCTCTTTCTGAGAAGGAGGTATCTGTCTCTAAACATATGGAAACTTTGCACCCTTGCCTCCCACCAGTGACTACACAGGAATGGAGTCTCTCATTTTCCCTGTACTGCCTCTGTATGGCTCCCCTTACTAGCCTCAGGACTCTACTTTAGTGGGATTTCCTTTTATTAATTTTCACACATCCTAATTGGTGTGAAGTGGTATCTCCTTGTTTTGATTTGTATTTCCCTAGTGGCTAATGAAGGTGAGCATCTTTTCATGTGCTTATTGACCATTTGTAGATCTTCTTTGGGGAAATGTCTTTGCATGTACTTTGCTCATCATTTAATTGTCTTGTCTTTTTTTTGTTGAGTTGTAAGAGTTCTTGATATATTCTGTAAATTATCAGGGAAATAATATGCAAATATTTTCTCCCATTCTGTACATCATCTTTCACTTTTTTGGGGTGGATCCTATTCCTCTATAAGCCATTAACCAGTTATTCTTTTTCTTAATTCCCTTTTATTGTTATTTCTATCTTGCTGCTGAGTTCTCAGGAAATAGATCTTGGAGGTGGGATGGAGGCATAATCTTTGTTCAATGAACATACTGGTAGTTCTGAATATTTTCAGGTTTCTTTGGATATTTCAGGGTGAGTAGATGTTATATATTTTGAAGGTGTTCTTTGTCTCTAATTGAAGATCATCCAAACTCTGAGATGTCATGAAGAAATCTAATGGCTTTTTCCTCAAACTTAACTGGAAGACATTGACCCCTGCCAGTTTCATTGGGAAATGAGCTATTATGTCCGTCTCCTTACAGAACCCCTGGTTTCTGAGAAGTTTCTCTCCTTGTGGTACTTTGGAAAGGTCTGCTGTTTGTCAGGAGTGATCAATCTTGATTCCTCAAAAGTTATGGGTCGAATTCTAATGGCAACAGGGTATTCTTTAACTTTTTGCATTAATAAGTATTAAGTGGATGGCATCTAAACAAAACAGTAGAGACTATATTCACATTTTGTTATTAGTCTATTTTTTTATTTTAAAATTTTTTTTAAACTTTTTTTTTAGATTTTATTTATTTATTTTACAGAGAGAGACACAGCGAGAGAGGGAACACAAGCAGGGGGAGTGGGAGAGGGAGAGCAGGCTTCCCACGGAGCAGGGAGCCCGATGCGGGGCTTGATCCCAGGACCCTGAGATCATGACCTGAGCTGAAGGCAGGTGCTTAACCAACTGAGCCACTCAGGTGCCCCTAAATTGTTTTTTTAAAGATTTTACTTATTTATTTGAGAGAGAGCAAGTGAGAGAGAGAGAGCACAAGCAGGGGGAGGGGCAGAGGGAGAGAGAGAAGCAGACTCCCCATTGAGCAGGGAGCCCATTCTGGGGCTCCATCCCAGGACCCTGATATCAGGACCTGAGCCGAAGGCAGACACTTAACCAATTGAGTCACCCAGGTGCTCACACCCCCCATTTAAAAGATTTTATTTATTTGAGAGCTAGAGCGTGAGAGAGCGCATGTGAGGGAGAGTGAGAGTGTTATTAAATAGGTTTTTGATGTTAAGTGGCCATTCATACCATGAATAATTGATGACTCAAATATGAGAACACAAACCTTTCATATCTTAACTTATTCTAACTAAGGATTTAGTTGACAGCCAAATTCTGGCAAATTCAACATGCCTTTAGAAATCACTGCTGTGTGTACTTGGGCCCAACCAAACCTTAAACTTTGTATTATCACCCCAAATCAATCAGAACATTCTGGCAATTGTATGAATAGAGATATTAGGCTTTCGCTGTACACATTGATGTATAATGGGTAAAATTTTGGTTTAAAATTGTAGATAAATGGTACTTAAAAGTTTGCACCATGGGAATTGCAAATGTAATTAAGCCAGAATCCTGTTCTATGACTTTCCCCCCGCCCTTTCTTCATGACTCAGAGTAATGAAACTTGGATGAGGGAATGTGAATTGAATAAGTGCTCCCTGCTATTCAAGGTTAAGCTAAAAAGGCAACTTAATATTCTGGGTAATTATTAGAAATAGGGATAGTGTGGGATAAGAATCGCTAACATTTACAGAGGGCTTACTATGTACTAGCAGTATGCTAGGTTCTTTACTGTCTGATTTAATCCTCACAGCGGCACCAGAATGCAGTTTCTATTATTATTTCCATTTTCCAGATAAGAAAACTGAGGTCCAAAGAGTTTAGTTAAAGATGCAAAGCAACCTGGCTCCAGAGCCCATCTTTTAACGATGATACTGAATGAAAATACCCCCAATGGGATAACAGGGGGCTGTGGGGAAGTCAGAACCTATTAATTATTCATAAGATTAAAATAAAAAATCAGAACCACAAACCCTATAAAAATGGAGTCTATTTCCAAAGGAGTTGAGAATTAAAGGCTTCACGAGAAGTACAACTCTTTATATCCTCTAATTTTTCGGCTTTGTAGGGCAACAGCAAACAACAGCATCGACCGTAGAAGGAACTCACCAACCTCTAGGGTAGCCCCAGAACGCTCTAGGGTAGCGACATGTTAAAGCACATTAACCCGACTCGAAGTCATCGCACAGTGGTGAGTCTACAGCCCACCTGTGTCTTCATGCCTCTTGGCTGGCTCTGCATTCAAGCCTGGTTTCCAATGTCTTTTACTTTCTTGATAATGTCCTTTGATACACAAAACTAATTTAATTTTGATGAAATCCAATTTATCTAACTTGGTTTTTTTTATTATGTTCAGTTAGCCACCATATAGTACATCATTAGTTTTTGATATAATGTTCAATGATTCATTAGTTGACTATAACACCCAGTGCTCATCACAACACGTGCCCTCCTTAATGCCCATCACCTGGTTACCCCATCCCCCCACCCACCTCCCTTCTGAAACCCTCAGTTTGTTTCCCGTGTCCCGAGTCTCTCATGGTTCGTCTCTCTGATTTCTCCCCCTTTGGATTTTCCTCCTCTCCTCTATGGTCCTCCGTGCTATTGCTTATGTTCCACATATGAGTGAAACCATATGATAATTGTCTTTCTCTGCTTGACTTACTTCACTTAGCATAATCTCCTCCTTGGGCTTTTGGTGTCACATCTAAGGACCTACTGCAAAATCCAAGTTCATGAACATTTACTCCTGCGTTTTCTTCTAATAGTTTTATAGTTTTGGCTCTTATATTTAGATTGTTGATTGATTTTGATTATTTTGTATATGGTATGAAGTAATGGTACAGCTTCTTCTTTGCATGTGGAAATCCACTTACCTCAGCATCATATGAAAGAAACCATTCTTTTCACTATTGAGTGGACTTGGCACCCTTATTGAAATCAATTGACCATAGAGGTGTGGGGTTACTTCTGGACTCTCAATACCATCCCATTAGCATATATGTCTGTATTTGTGCTAATACCAAACCATGCTGTTTTGGTATCTGTAGCTTTGTGGTAAGTTTTGAAATCAGGGAGTGGGAGTCTTCCAACTTTGTCCTCCTTTTCCAAGATTGCTTTGGCTATTCAGAGCCCCTTGCAATTCCATTTGAATTTGAGAATTGGCTTTTGCATTTCTGCAAAATAAAAAATACAGTTGAAATTTTTATAGGAATTGCACTGAATCTGGAGGTTGCTTTGAGTAGTATTGCTATTTTGACAATTAAGTCTTCTTATCCACTAACACAAGATGTCTTTCCATTTATTTAGCTCTTTTTAAAGATCTTTCAGAAATATTTTGTTGTTTAAATTTACTCTAGGTTAAATTTACTCTAGGCATTTTATTATTTTATTTTATTGGTATTTTATGATTTTACATGCTATTGTAAATGGAGTTTCTTTCGTAGTACCTTTTTCATATTGTTCATTACACATATATAGTATACACATATTACATCATATTACATCATATACACATATTACACAACTGATTTTTGCATGTTGATCTTGTATCCTGCAACTTTGCTAAATTTGTACATTAGATTTAGTAGCTTTCCTTTTGTTTCTTTTAATTCAATTAATTAACATATAGTGTATTATTAGTTTCAGAGGTAGAGTTCAGTGATTCATAAGTTGCATATAACACCCAGTGCTCATTATATCCCGTGCCCTCCTTAATGCCCATCACCCAGTTGCCCCATCCCCCCACCCTACAGAATGGGAAAAGATATTTGCAAATATCTTATCAGATCTATAAAGAACTTACCAAACTCAACACCCCAAAAATAAATAATCGAGTCAAGAAATGGGCAGAAGACATGAACAGACATTTCTCCATAGATTTAGTAACTTTCTTATGGATTTTCTATATATTTTATGCATTTGGAATTTTCTGTATTATTTGGGATTTTGTAGATATTTCATATATTTGATATATTTCTATATATAGGATTATGTAATCTGAATAGCAATAGTTTTACTTCTTCTTTTCCAATTTTGATGACTTTTCTTTGCCTCATCTAATTCCTCTAGCTAGAAGTAGTAGGTTTTTCATAAATGCCCTTTATCATGTTGAGGAAGTTCCCTCTATTCCTAGTTTTCTGAGTGTTTTAAAATTATTGTTATGAAAGAGTGTTGGATTTTGTAAAATGTCTTCTTTTCTGTGTCAGTTGAGACCATCATGTGTTTTTTTTCTTCGGTCTATTAAGGTGATGTATTACATTAATAGGTTTTTCTTATGTTGCGTTCCTGGACTAAGTCCCACTTGGTCATGATGTATAGTCTTTTTAAAATACTGTTGGATGCAGTTTGCTACTACTTTCTTGAGGACTTTTGCGTCAATATTTATAAGGATATTAGTCTACAGTTTTATTTTCTAGCAATGTCTTTGTCTTGCTTTAGTATCAAGGTATGAGTTTGGACATGTTCTCCCTTCTTTAATTTTTTGGAAGAGTTTGAGAAGGATTCGTGTTAATTCTTTAAATGTTTGATAGAATTCACCTGTGAAGCTACGTGGTTCTGGACATTTCTTTGTTGAGAGGTTTTCTTTGTTTCTTTTTTTCTTTTTAAGTTAACATTAAATTGGAATATTTGGTTTGTGGGGAGTAGGCAAGGGAGGGGCTAAGAAACTTGTATATTTTATTTTTTTATTTTTTATTTTCTTAAACGATTTTATTTATTTATTTGAGAGAGGGAGAATGAGAGAGAGAGAGCACATGAGAGGGGGGAGGGTAAGAGGGAGAAACAGACTCCCTGCAGAGCAGGGAGCCCAATCCCGGACTCGATCTAGGGACTCCAGGATCATGACCTGAGCCGAAGGCAGTCGCTTAACCAACTGAGCCGCCCAGGCACCTGAAACTTGTATATTTTAATCAGGTCCTTTCAATACAAGTGATATATTGTTACAGTCTCTTAATTCACTTCCCTGCAATAGACTTTCCCATTTCCTGGCTATTCCATATACAGTTTTCTAAATCATTGCTTTTCCTTGTCACACAATACTCCAAAAGCTTGAATGTCTTTCTATTACTTAGGGAATGATTTTTTAAAAAAAATTTAGCATTCCACTCAATTTTTGCTTTGACTATTTCTCACCCAAGCTCTAAAATAAACTGCTTCTACTACCCTTAAAACTATGTTCCAGAGAAAATGGTCTATTTATTCTCACTTCTGTATCTACTTCCTTTTGATTAAACCTGAAGTAAGAAAATGGTTAGGGGCACCTGGGTGGCTCAGTCGGTTAAGCATCTGTCTTCAGCTCAGGTCATGATCCCAGGGCCCTGGGATCAAGTCCCACATCGGGCTCCTTGCTCAGCGAGGAGTCTGCTTCTCCCTCTCTCTCTCTGCCCCTCCCCCTTGCTCATGCTCTCTCTCTCTCTCAAATAAATTAAAAATTAAAAATTAAAAAAAAAAGAAAATGGTTAGAGCAAAAGCTGTACCAATTATAAGCTGTGATTCTGTGCCAGATTTTTAAAAGCTTTCTGAGCATTAATTTCCTAACCTGAAAAAATGTACAAGATAATAAATCATGATGGCAGGTAATCTGGATATGAAACTACAGAAATGGATAGGATATGGCCACTGTCCTGAAGATACTTACCTTCTAATTGGAAAAGACAAAATGAATTTTAGGGTAAACTCCTTGATGGCAGGGCACATGTCTGATTACTATAAATTAGTAGTGCTAACACTTTCCATAATGCTTTGTGCATACCCAACGCTATTTATTTTCTTATAATGATATACAGAGAAATGTGAAATTTTTTATTGATATAATTGACATACTATATTAGTTTACAACATAATGATCTGATATCTGTACACATGGTAAAATGATCTCCACAATAAATCTAGTTGACATCTGTCAAAATACATAGTTGCAAAAAATAGTTTTTCTTGTAATGAGAACTTTTGAGATTTACCTCTTTTAGCAACTTTCAAATATGCAATATGATAATATTAACTATAGGGGCCATGGTATATATTACATCCCCATGATTTCCTTATTTTATAATTGGAAGATTGTACTTTTTGACCCCCTTCACCCACTTTTTTCCCATCCCCACCTTCTGCTTCTGGCAACCAATAGTCTGTTCTCTGTATCTGAGCTTTTTTTTTCCCCTTAGATTCCACATATAACTGAGATCATATGGTATTTGTCTTTCTTTGACCAACTCATTGCATTTAGTATAATTGCCCTAAAATTCCATCCATATCGTCACCAATAGCAAGATTTTGGCTGAATAATATTCCATTTTATATATGAGACACACCTTCTTTACCCATTCATCTATTGATGGACACTTGGGTTATTTCCGTGTCTTGGCTATTGCAAATAATCTGCAGTGAACATGAGGTACAGATAACTTTTCAAATCAGTGTTTTTGATTTCTTGGATTAAATACCCAGAAGTGGAATTGCTGGATCGTATGGTAGTTCTATTTTTATTTTTTGAGGAACTTCCATATTGTTTTCCATAGTGGTTGTACTTATGTTCCCACCAACAGTGCACAAAGGTCCCCTTTTCTCCACATCCTTGTCCAAACTTGTTGTTTGTTGTTTCTTGTCTTTTTGATACCAGATTTCTAACAGGTGTGAGGTGATACCTCACTGTGGTTTTGATTTGCATTTCTGTGATGATGAGTGATGTTGAGCATATTTCCATATACCTGTTGATCATCTGCGTGTCTCTTTTGGAAAAATATCTATTCAGATCTACACATTTTTAAAATTGAATTGTTTGTTTTGCTGTAGAGTTGTATGAATTCTTTATATATATTTTATATATTAACCTCTTAGCAGATATATGATTTGCAAGTATTTTCTCCCATTCAGTAGGTTGTCTTTTCATTTTGTTGATCGTTTTCTTTGCTGTGGAGAAGCTTTTTAGTTTGATGAAGTCCTGTTTGTTTATTTTTGCTTTTGTTGCTTTTGCTTTTAGTGTCCGATTCAAAAACTTATTGCAAAGACTTACATCAAGGAGCTTTCCAGGAGTTTTATGGTTTTCTTCTTTTTTTAAAGATTTTATTTATTAGAGAGAGAGAAAGACTGAGAGAGAAAATGAGTGGGGGAAGGAGCAGAGGCAGAGGGAGAAGCAGACTCCCTGCTAAGCAGGGAACTGATGTGGGACTCAATCCCAGGACTCCAGGATCGTGACCTAAGCTGAAGGCAGATGCTTAGCCAACTGAGCCACACTAGCGCCCTTATGGTTTTCTTCTAAGAGTTTTATGGTTTCAGTCTTACATTCAAGTCTTTAATCCATTTTGAGTTATTTTTTATGTATAGTGTAAGATAGTGGTCCAGTTTCATTCTTTTGCATGTGGCTGTCCAGTTTTCCCAACACCATTTATTGAAGAGATTGTTCTTTCCCCATTGTATATTCTTGGCTCCTTGCTGAAATTAACCATATATGTGTGGATTTTTTTCTGGGCTCTCTTTTCTGTTCTGTTGATCTATGTGTCTGTTTATATGCCAATACCATAACTTTTTGATTACTATAGCTTTGTAATATGAAATCAGGGAGGATGATGCCTCCAGCTTTATTCTTCTTTCTCAAGATTACTTTGGCTATTCATGGCTTTTTATAGTTCCATATATATGTTAGGATTTGTTTATTCTATTTCTGTGAAAAATGCCATTGGAATTTTGATAGGGATTGCATTGAATCTGTAGATTGCTTTGGGTAGTATGGACATATAACAATATACTTCCAATCCATGAGCACAGATTATCTTTATATTTATTTGTTTTTCAGTTTATTTCATCAATGTCTTTATAGTTTTCAGCATAAAGCCTTTTACCTCCTTGCTCTTATTTACTCCTATGTATATTATTCTTTTTGATGCAAGTGTAAATGGGATTATTTTCTTAATTTCTCTTTCTTATCATTATTAGTGTACAGAAATGCAACAGATTTTTGTATATTGATTTTGCACCCTGCAGATTTACTAAATTTATTTATTCCAATGTTTTTTGGTGGAGTCTTTAGGATTTTCTATATATAATATCATGCCATCTGCAAACAGTGATAGTTTTACTTCTTCTTTCCCATTTTGGGTGCCTTTTACTTATTTTTTTTTAAGATTTTATTTATTTATTTGACAGAGAGAGACACAGTGAGAGAGGGAACACAAGCAGGGGGAGCGGGAGAGGGAGAAGCAGGCTTCCCGCTGAGCAGGGAGCCCAACGTGGGGCTTGATCCCAGGACCCTGGGATTGACCTGGGCCAAAGGCAGATGCTTAACGACTGAGCCACCCAGGCGCCCTGGGTGCCTTTTATTTCTTTTTCTTGCCTAAATGCTCTAGCTAGGACTTCCAATATAATGTTGAATAAAAGTGGTGAGAGTGGGCATCCTGTTGAGAGGTTTTTGATTACTGATCCAATCTCTTTACTTGTTCTATATCTGTTGAGATTTCCTATTTTTTCTTCAGTCAGTTTATGTAATTTGTGAACCTCTAGACATTTGTTCTATTTAGGTTATTACATTTGTTGGCATATAATTGTTCATAGTATTCTCTTGTCATCATTTTTATTTCTATAAGATCAAAGTAATGTTACCACTTTCATTTCTGCTTTTAGTTATTTACATCTTCTCTTTTGTCAGTCTAGCTAAGGTTTTGCCAATTTTGTTGTTCTTTTCAAACAATCAACTTCTAGTTTCACCGATTCTATTGTTTTGTTTTGTTTTTTTTTTAAGATTTTATTTATTTGAGAGAGAGAATGAGACAGAGACAGAGAGCATGAGAGGGAGGAGGGTCAGAGGGAGAAGCAGACTCCCTGCTGAGCAGGGAGCCCGATGCGGGACTCGATCCCGGGACTCCGGGATCATGACCTGAGCCGAAGGCAGTTGCTTAACCAACTGAGCCACCCAGGCGCCCCGATTCTATTATTTTTCTATTTTTTATTTTATATATCTCTACTCTAGTCTTTATTATCTGCTTCCTTCTGCTAACTTTGTGTTTAGTTTCATTTTCTTTTTCTAATTATTCGAGGTATAAAGTTAAGGTTTTGATTTGAGATCTCTCTTCCTTTTTAAAATAGGCATTTATACCAAGAAATTTCTGTTTGAGTGCTGCCTTTACTGCATCCCATAAGTTTTGGTATGTTGTTTTGTTTCATTCATCTCTAAGTATTTTCTAATTTCCCTTATGATTTCTTCTTTGATCCATTGGCTATTTAAGAGTGTGTGGTTCAATTTCCTTTTTAAAAAAAATTGGTTCTAGCTTTATTCCACTGTGGTCTGAGAATATATTTTCTATGTTTCCAGTCTTTAAAAATTTATAAAGACTTGTTTTATGCCCTAAAATATGGCCTATCCTGGAGAATATGTATTTTGCTGTTGTTGAATGTAGCATGTCTGTTAGGTCTAGTTGGTGTATAGTTATTTTCATGTTCCCTACTTCTTTATTGATCTTTTGTGTAGATATTCTATTTGTTATTGAAAGTGGAGTATTAAAGTCTCTAACTATTAATGTACAGTAATCTACTTCTCCTTTAAATTCTGTCATTTATGGCCTCTTATACTTTGAGGGTCTGTTCTTAGGTATGTGTAAATATTTTAAATTGTTATATCTTCTTGCTGTATTGAAACTTTTACCAATATATAGTGCTTTCTTTGTCTTGTTACAGTTCTTGACTTAAAGTCTATTAGCCTCATATTAGTGAAGCCACCACAGATCTCTATGGATTACATTTTCCATGGAATATCTTTCTTTATCCATTCACTTTCAACCTATTTGCATATTTGGATATAGAATATAGTTGGATCATGTTTTATTAATGTAATCTGCCAATCTCTGCCTTTTATTAGAAACTTTAATCCATTAACATTCAAAGTAATTGCTGATAAGGAAAGACTTACTTCTGCCATTTGCCTGTTTGTTTTCTGTATGTTTTATAGGCTTTTGTCCCTCATTTCTTCCCATATTGTCTTCTTTTGCATGTAGTTGATTTTTTTTAAATGAATCATTTTGACTTCCATCTCATCTCCTTTTGTGTACAATCTTTAGATATTTTGTTGTTACCATGGGGATCACATTTAGTATCCTAATTTACCACAATCTAATTTGCATTGATACCAACTTAATTTCAGTAGTTGAATTAAACTCTTCTCTCTACAGCTCTGTTCCTTTCCTTATATTATCGTCACAAATTGCATCTCAATACATTTTTTGCCAATAACATAGATTTCTATTTTATTTATTTATTTATTACTTTTTTATTTTTTTAAGATTTTACCTATTCATTTGACAGAGAGATAGAGAGCACAAGTAGGCAGAGTGGCAGGCAGAGGGAGAGGGAGAAGCAGGCTCTCCGCTGAGCAGGGAGCCGACCGTGGGGCTTGATCCCAGGACCCCAGGATCACGACCCGAGCCGAAGGCAGCCGCCCAACCGACTGAGCCACACAGGCACCCCTATTTATTTATTTTTTTTAAAGATTTTATTTATTTATTTGACAGAGCAAGACACAGTGAGAGAAGGAACACAAGCAGGGGGAGTGGGAGAGGGAGAAGCAGGCTTCCCGTGGAGCAGGGAGCCCGATGTGGGGCTCGATCCCAGGACCCTGGGATCATGACCCGAGTCGAAGGCAGACGCTTAACGACTGAGCCACCCAGGTGCCCCAGATTTCTATTTTTTTTTTTTAAAGATTTTATTTATTTATTTGACAGAGAGAGATACAGCGAGAGAGGGAACACAAGCGGGGGGAGAGGGAGAGGGAGAAGCAGGCCTCCCGCGGAGCAGGGAGCCTGATGTGGGGCTCATCCCAGGACCCTGGGATCATGACCTGAGCCGAAGGCAGACGCTTAACGACTGAGCCACCCAGGTGCCCCAGATTTCTATTTTTTTTTTTAAAGATTTTATTTATTTATTTGACAGAGAGAGATACAGCGAGAGAGGGAACACAAGCGGGGGGAGAGGGAGAGGGAGAAGCAGGCCTCCCGCGGAGCAGGGAGCCCGATGTGGGGCTCATCCCAGGACCCTGGGATCATGACCTGAGCCGAAGGCAGACGCTTAACGACTGAGCCACCCAGGTGCCCCCAGATTTCTATTTTATACATTTGTCTTTTGAACATTTGGAAATAAAAAAGCGTAATCACAAAACAACAATGCAAAAATACTGGCTTTTGTATTTCCCATATATTCACCTTTACTGGAGATTTCTATTCATACAGCTTTGAGGTACTGCCTGATGTCGTTTTGTTTCAAATTGGACTCCCTTTAGCATTGCTAGTATGGCAGGTCTAGTGGTAACAAACACCCTCAAATTTTGTTTATCTGGGAGTGTCTTAATTTCTCCCTCAGTTTTGAAGAACCGTTTTGCTGAGTGTAGAATTCTTTTTTTTTTTTTAAAGATTTTATTTATTTATTTGAGAGAGAGAGAATGAGAGACAGAAAGCACGAGAGGGAAGAGGGCAGAGGGAGAAGCAGACCCCCCGCCGAGCAGGAAGCCCGATGTGGGACTCGATCCCGGGACTCCAGGATCATGACCTGAGCTGAAGGCAGTCGCTTAACCAGCTGAGCCACCCAGGCGCCCCACTGAGTGTAGAATTCTTGATTGACAGTTTTTCTTTCAGCAATTTAAGTATGTCATCCCACTGTCACTGGGCCTCCATCATCTCTAATGAGAAACTGGTTGTTAATCTTATTGAGGCTCCTTTGTATGTAAAGAATTGCATCTCTTTGGCTGCCTTTAAGATTCTCTCTTTGTCTTATAACCAGTTTCATAATAATGTGTCTCAGTGTGGATCTCTTTAAGTCCCTACTTGGAGTTTGTTGAACTGCTTGGATGTGTAGATTCATGCACATGTATCATTTTAAAAAACCAAACTTATTGGTTTTTTTTCATAAATATTAAAATAATGTACTCTAGAGATATTATCATATCTATATAGCTAGGGAGAATGACAAATTTATTTTTATCCCTTAAAAGTTTTTTGTTAGGGCGCCTGGGTGGCTCAGTTGGTTAAGCGACTGCCTTCAGCTCAGGTCATGATCCTGGAGTCCCTGGATCGAGTCCCGCATCGGGCTCCCTGCTCGGCAGGGAGTCTGCTTCTCCCTCTCCTGCTCCCCCCTCTTGTGCTCTCTCTCTCTCTCACTCTCTCTCTCAAATAAATAAAATCTTTAAAAAAAAAAGTTTTTTGTTAATGTGACATTTACATTTATCTTTTTACATTTCAGAAATAGTATTTCAATTTAATGCTTTGTAATTCTTGAAGTACCATTGTCATGTACATTTCATATGCATCATGTATGAAAAACATCTTTACCGAGGCCTGATTTGTCAGCTATATCAATATAATATATAGTTAAAGGTATGCTATTGAAGTTTCTCAAGAATATATTTGATAGTTTATAAATTACCATTGTAAAATTAAATCCCCCTTTTCTGCTACCTATTTTTAAAATATGTATGCTGACATCAATGGAAAAACTAGTGAAATCCAAATGATGCCTGGAGTTTAGTTAATAGTAAGGTACCAATGCTGGCATCTTAGTTTTGACAAACGTACCATGGTAATATAACATTAACATTAGAGAAAACTGCGTTAGGGGGTGTATGGAAACTTTCTGGATTACCTTTGCAACTTTTTTTGTGAATCAAAATAAAAATTGTATTAAAATAATTATTATATCTCAAAGTTTACACATACTAACATTCTTGCTTTTTAAAAAAATCTCATGAGCTAGAAGAGTAAATTTCATATATACATAAAACAAATTATAGGAAGATATTCTTAGTAATACTAAAATCTCCAAAAAAATGTGTTTTCCTAATTTCTTTTAAAACCCCTGCTATACAATGCTTATCAGCTGTTATTCTAATTTTAGAGAATGATTCATCACTCTAGTTGTTTTTTTCTCATATTTATCTAATAAAATGAAAGATGAACTCTGACATGAACAGTGTATGAATTAGTACAAGAAAATCTGTTTTCTGAATCAAATCTTGGTTCCGTAATACAGGATTAAAGAATGGTGTCATGCCTTACCACCAAAGGTAGAAAATTGTGACATTTTATCACATCTTTACGAGATCTTTATGAGACATTTTGCCTCTCTCATAATATCTCACATTAAGTATCAATGAAAGGAAATCTTTTGTTTTTGTTTTCTAGTAAATTAGAAGTCTTTAACTGTTGTATATTATTGTGAACTCAAAAGAGAAGTAGATAACAAGGGAACTGACCACATGGAAACCAAAGCAGAATAAAGGAAGAAACGCACAACACTATCTCTAAGGCTGACAATTAGACCTTAAGCATAATATATATATATTTTTAAAGATTTTATTTATTTATTTGAGCCAGAGAGAATGAGAGAGAGAGAGAGAGCGCACATGAGAGGGCGGAAGGTCAGAGGGAGAAGCAGGCTCCCCGCCGAGCAGGGAGGCCGATGCGGGACTCGATCCCAGGACTCCAGGATCATGACCTGAGCCGAAGGCAGTCGCTTAACCAACTGAGCCACCCAGGCGCCCCTAAGCATAATATATTTTTAAAAAATAATAAAAGTTAAGGGATTCTAGAAGTTTCAGAGTGGTAAGATTCATTCATTCATTCAAAAAGTGTTTACTGGTCACCTTTTTGTGTCAGTCACTATTTGGGGCATGGAGGACTCAATTCTGAGCAAAAACAGACCCTGGTACCTTGGTTCCCTGGTCCCCAAGTGTCATGGAGCTTACAAACTAATGGGGCAATGGACTTGAACAGGAGCTAAAACAGAGAATGATTGCAAAATAAATTATGTGTGTGTGCCTGTGTGTGTGTGTATTTTTAATGTATGTCAGGATTTTTATTTTATTTATTTATTTTTAAAGATTTCTTTATTTTAGAGAGAGAGAGAGTGCAAGCATGTTAGTGAGGGTAGGTCAGAGGGAGAGAATTTCAAGTAGACTCCCCGCTGAGTGTGGAGCTGGACTCTGGTATCAGTCTAACAACCCATGAAATCATGACCTGAGCCGAAATCACAAGTCTTTCGCTCAACCGAGTCACCCAAGTGCTCAGGATTTTTAAATAAAGAGTCTTTCTGTAGGGAATTATTTGCTGATATTACATGTTCTCTCTCAGTGCAAGTATATATATAACCCGTCTTTTTCACAGATCTTAGGAACGGATAATATTCATGATCTGCTGACCTCATTTGTTTCCAGGGAAAACAAAACAATTTCAGAGTAGTGACAGAAGTGGTCTCAGTTTCTGTTAGGGATTTTTCTTTTTATTGATAGTATGGTTCTTTTTATTGATAGTATGATTCTACTTTTATAAAAATATTATATAAATGTAGATGTTTCCACATATACATATTTTAATACATACAAGGGCATCTAGGGGAGAAAGGAGAGGAATATTTCTTTTTTTAACTCTATTCTTCTGGATTGCTTGATTTCGTTACAGGGACAGATATTGCTTTTGCAACATTATGAAAGTAAGGTGATATGTAGAACAATCTGGGCTGAGCTTGGAGTGGAAGGGGAGAGGCTACCATTTTCAGAATTAAAATAGGATGAAAGCATTCTGTTGGGGGAGGGCAGACTGAGCTCATGCTGAGGGCTTCACATCCACATCCCTACAAATAGAAATATTTTAAAAATATAAATAAATCCTCAGTCCCACTGGAAAACAAGAGAATCCTTGGTAGATCACGGAAAAAAAAAACTCTTAGTAAGTATTAAAAAATAGAAAGCTGGGATTAGCAAAGAAGTACACCACCGATCAAAACATTCACAAGGGCATCCGGTTATAAAAGGTAGGAACAGCTCCAGGAAAGCCCCAGGCCTGTCCCCTCCCGGGGACACAGAATTATAGGTACAGCACCCTGGATCTCAGGCAACTCACCACAGGTGATTGATTAGGGACCCCAGCAGGAGCAATCAGGAAGATCAGCTCTTGAACAACAGTGCTGCTTGCCCACCCACGTGAATAGCAAAACTTGACAATACTTATTCAGACTACTTTGCACATAGTACATTAAAGTAAGTGACCAGCAAGATGCATCTAGTATTTTAAGAATTTGTATCGGATAATGAAAACTCTACTTGTGGGTTGAAGTTAAATTGTTTATACCTTGTGTTTGTTTTGGAAAGTGCTGTACAAATGGTCTAAAGTGTAGATAAGATCTCAAATATCAAATAAAAAATTAGAGCGACAACAGAAAGCTGGGCCTCAGGACTTCCATGAGCAGACTCTGTCCTGGTGGCAGCAGGACTTGGTGAGGCTCTGATGGTCTGTGAGCTGTCTACTGAGAAAAGGAGCTAAACTAATGTGGAACAAAGGCCTTTATTTGGGGTCTCAGAATTACAATTTGGGCAGCACAGATTCTGGAGTAACCAGAAAAGTGTCCCGTTCCTGTGGGAAAGCAAGGGGTTTTTATGGGAAAGAAAGACGGCATCATTATATGATTTAGAGAAAAAGAAAAAAATTTAATTTCGTGCTAATTTTGATTACCATCTAATCGACTTTTATTGGTGCTATTAAACGAACTATACGTGGTATGCGTTAGTTAACTTTTATGTTTTCATAAAGTTCCTATTAACAGTTTTATGGTCCGGATGCCAGGGATCCTGTTGGATTTTATGAGCAACTGCTTGTAAAACATTATGCCCGCTTCTGGCACAGTTCGAGATCATTAGTTTGAAAGGAAATCGAGCTTCAAAATGGAGTGGCTCCTGTCCAGAAATTGTATACAATTACACAGGACGTGACCTTGGCAAAGCCGGGGGGTTCTGGCAGAGGTCCGAGTGGCATCAAGATGGACCGGCAGGTCCAGTGTAATGTGATGAGTTTCCCCTTATGCTGGACCGCGGACACAGTCAATGCGGGCACCCCACGCTGACCCGGGCCCGGGCAGGTGCTGCGCCCAGCTCTGCTCACTCTGAGCGCCGGTCTCTTCCTCGTCCCTACCCTGACCAGCCTCCCCCCTCCTCCCTTGGCCGATCCACCGCGAGCCTGGCGCTGTTCCAGCCGTGGGGGGCTCCAGGAGACCTGGCCGCCTCTCCTGGAAATCACCTGGGGGCAACCAACAATGAGACAATACAAGTCGTTACAGACGGTGGCTAGTGCTGTGAAGGAAATAAAGAGGGCGCTGTGGGAGAGACTAACGGGCCTCCTCAGGGTGTACCCAAGTGTCACTTGACCCTCCTCTACCAAGCCTGGGCCCCAGGTGAATCACCCCAAGTGATCCCCTGCCACGCCATGCTGCCCTGGCGCTGGGGCGCGTCCCCCTGGGCCCAGCCCCGGTCCCGCCTCGGTGTCACCAGCTCCTCCCAGACGCGGCGAGCTGGGGCGCAGGGGGCGCGGCTGGCAGGACGCTGCGCGGCGCGGCGGAGATCGCGGGGCGCGGCGGAGATCGCGGGGCGCGGCGGAGATCGCGGGGCGCGGCGGAGATCGCGGGGCCCGGCGGAGATCGCGGGGCGCGGCGGAGATCGCGGGGCGCGGCCTCCGGGAAGCGGACCGGAGCGGGCCGGCAGGGCGCCGAGAGCGCAGCGGGTGCCAGGGGCGTGGCAGGGAGGTAGGGACGCCTCAGGAGTGGGCGGCAGGCGAGGCACCCCGGAACCGGCCGCCTCTTGCTGGTGCCCAGCGGCACACCCCGCGCGCCCGGTTGTCGGGCGGGAGAGGAGCCTAGCAGTGCGCCTGGGGTCCCGCCACTCCCTAGCCGGGCTGGGCCCATGGGGCGGTGCCTGCAGCTTTCCGGGCTCAGTCCAGCTCGGCTCCCAGGAAGGACGCAAGCCCTTCCCGGCCTGCCTCCCCTCTTTCCGGGGGCATCGTGACCTGCGCTCAGAGACTCATCCCTGAGCTCTGCCCTCTGACTCACCCGCTCGCTTTCTTGGTTACCCGGAACCGCCGCGTCCCCAACCCTCTCCAGCCTCGCCTTCCCTGCAGCATTTCTTGCAGACGCCGCAGGTTCTGATTCCTCCAGCTCAGGCTGGGGAAGAACGGGAGGGGCCCCTCCCAAGCCACCGGCTATCACCAACCTCCCCCCTCCTTTCTGGCCCCATTTCCCCACAGGCTGAGGATTTCAGCACCTGGCTCAGCTTCCTCGCCACCCATCCCGCTAGAATCATCAGTCCACACCTCTGCAGCCATTATTAGGGTCTCCATCAGATCCTACACGTACTCAATTCTGACGATGACAATACCACTCGACCACACACTGCTGGCTTCCTTTTTTAAAACTCTCTTCTCTTTTGCTTGTTGTTAATAATTCCCTTTCCAGATTCTTTTCATGCCTCTCTGGCTTCTCCTTGTCCTTTTCTGGCTCTTCTTTTCCTCTATTCATCTTATGTATTGACATTCCTGAGAGTTGGAAGATGCTTTCCCTGGCCAACCTCTCCAGCCTATAACTTCACCTCATCCATTTCCTGATGACCCCCACATTGACAGCTGGTGCCTAGACCTCTCACCTGAGCCTTCCATGGAACCTCAACCTTGCCCTAACAAAATCAAAATTCATTCCCTTCTCCAAAGTCATTTGTCTCCCTGTTTCCAATCTTCCAATCTTCCAGTCTTGCTCATGGTCATTGCCATTCACCCGCTGGTCCAACTCAGTTATCTGAAAGTCAGCTAGATTCCTCCTTCCTTATCTACCCAACCAACAACCCCCAGGTCCTATCCTACCTTCTTCCTGAACAGCTTTTCCTTCTGTTAAAAAGAAAGCCACGGGCCCCAAATGGTGTTACTTAGTCCAGGCTGAGTCACCAAACCAAGCTTAATACCTAATCTAATTGTAGTTTCAACCTCCTCCACCAATGTGGTTTTAACCAGGCCAGTCAGGAATTTTCTGATTGGGGTCAATGAGTCTGTCACTTGGCCCTCTCCATCCCCCCTTGAAGGAAGACGAGGTAATCTGATAAAACCCCCTGCTCTTCCCCCTCAGGGAAAGAAACCTTGCCTGGAACAATCTTTTTCTTTTGCTTCTAACTTTCTTACCCCACTCTCCTTCCTATAAAAACTTTCCATTTTGTCCAACTCCTCAGAGCGCCCCTCTACTTGCTAGATGGGAGACTGCCTGAGTCAGGAGTCATTTAATAAAGCCAATTAGACTCGGTTGAATTTGTTTTTTAATACTTCCATCCCGCCCACCCCCACTGCTCCTGCGCGGATTGGGGTCTTTCATTTCAAGGATTGCAGCTCTGACACTTCAGTCTTGTTCGCATCCCACTTATCCGCATTCCTGCAGAGCAATCTTCCCAGGACATAACTCTGCTTATGTGTCCCACAGTTAAGAATTCTTTGGAGACTCTCCGCAGCCTATAAAATAAAATAAAAATGTATTGGCATGACATATAAAGCCCTTCATAGATGTCTAGTCTAAACTGCCTCATATTTGATGACATTGTAATAGTTAGTTGCTTCCTCCAACATGCATACTTTTGCAAGTTTCCCTGTCTCCCAGTTTGGAATACTTTCCTCTGCTTAGCTCAGCCTGATTCTGCAGATCTCCACTCAAGTGTTAGGGAGTGTGTGACACCTTTCCAGATTCCTCCAGCCAAACTCCTTATTGTGCTCCTACTTTTCCTTGCCCCTTATACTTAAGGCCATTACAGCACATGCCAAATCCTATTTCATTTGTTTGCACATCTGTATAAGCAAAAACCTCAGTCCAGTCTTCCTCTTGCAGAGAGAAAAACCCCAGTCCTTTCCTCCTCCTGTGTTTCTCTCCTGTGTGTCTCCTTTACTGCTCATAAAAAACACTTCACTTCTGACTCTTCTGGTCAGCAAATGTATGTGGGGGATTTCCTACACCAAGCAGTTCTTCACAGCACCAGCTGAAGTCCTATAATGTAACTCAATTCTAGCACATTCTACCTGGAGATCATGTCAGGTCCTACAGGTTAGGGGCTCAGTCCCACAAGACTGCCTCACCTCCCTCAGCTTCAGATGCCAGTTGCAAGTAATAGGTTCCCAGGTTACCCACAATTCCTGTCCAGTTTGGCTACGGATGGGAGGTTCCCTTGATGTCCCCCCACCCTGAGCCCACCCTGGTTTGATTAATTTGTTAGTGGCTCACCAGAACTCAAGGAAACACATTTCTCAGTTTATTAAAAGATAGATAAAGGATGAACAGATATAGGGGTGTCTGGGTGGTTCACTTGGTTAAGTATCTGCCTTCAGCTCAGGTTATGATCTCAGGGACCTGGGAATGAGTCCTGGGATCAGCCCTAGGTTGGGCTCCCTGCTCAGCAGGGAGTCTGCTTCTCTCTCTCCTTCTGCCCCTCCCCTTCCACTCATGCTCTGCCTTTCTCTCTCTCTCAAATAAATAAATAAAATCTTAAAAAAAAAAAAAGATACAAATGTCCTGAGTGCAGGAGCTTCTGTCCTTCTGGAGTTGGGGGTGGGATGCACCACCCTCCCAGTGTGGATGTGTTCGCCAATGTGATAGCTCCCCGAACCCCATCTTGCTGGGATTTTTGTGGAGGCTTTATAATGTAGGCATGATCAGTCATTAACTCCACTTTCAGCCCTTCTCCCTTCTCAAGAGGATGGGGGGTGGGGCTGAAAATTCCAAGTTTCTAATCATGGCTTGGTCTCTCCAGTGACCGGCTCTCATCTAGGAGCCACCCAGGACCCCACCTAGAGTTGCCTCATTAGAAAAAGACACTACTATTACCCAGGAAATTACAAGGGCTTCACGAGCCCAATGTCAATAACTGGAGTCAACGACCAACTATTAGAGCAAAGATGTGCCTTGTGTTCTTATCACTTAGGAAATTACAAAGGTTTCAGGAGGTTCCTTGTTAGGAGCAGGGGGCAGACCAATATGTATGTTTTCTGTTATTTCACAATATCTATATGATATCTTGAGGTCAGGAACCTTGTCTTCTATCATCATATTGCCAGACCTTGGCGTAGCTCCTGACCTATAGTAGGTGCTCAGTAAAAGTTTGTGGAATGAATGAAATAATTAGTCGTACCACCAGTTAGGACATCACTTACCATTTCATGGATGCCAGGTAGTTCATATAATAAAGTTATTAAGGCTGATGAACAAACATTAAGTTATCAAAGAATACCATTGTAAATGATCTAAAAGACTATGCTCATCATATTGCTTAGATAACTCATAGGATAAGAACTCCCCACAGTCCTTGTGAGGATCTTCTATTGCCTTTGGAATTTGTGATGGCCCTGGGAGAAAGTATGTATGTCACAGGATAGTGATAAGGTGATAGAGTTCCTCCCGCAGCCCTTGAAGTTTCATCCCCGGGGCTCAGCAAATAGTTACCTTCCTCATGAGGGACTGAGGTTCTCCAACTCGAGGCAGATGGGCACCTAGAAAGTGATGGAACTGCTTGCCCTCGTTTAAAAAGAATGAAAATGGGGCACCTGGGTGGCTCAGTCGATTAAGCGGCTGCCTTCGGCTCAGGTCATGATCCCAGGGTCCTGGGATTGAGTCCCGCATCGGGCTCTCTGCTCAGTGGGGAGCCTGCTTCTCCCTCTCCCACTCCCCCTGCTTGTGTTCCCTCTCTCGCTGTGTCTCTCTCTGTCAAATAAATAAATAAAATCTTAAAAAAAAAAAAAAGAATGAAAATGTTCTGACCACCTTTCACAAAGTACAAGTAATGAAAATGCATATCTTGTGTCCCTTTTTGCTTTCGTTCTGTGATGAAACCTGCATTTTGAAATTAAACTTCCTGCCCTTTGTGCAAAATCTAGTGCATCATCATGGGTTTCCCACTCCTTGAGCACTAAGCTTACCCAAGAAGACACTCTTCTGAGTTTCCAAGGTCACTGCTCAGTAATACAAGTCCTGGTTTCAGCCCGTCTCCCCAAGCAAGCCCTGTGACAGGTGACAGGTCTGGAGGGGATTTTTACAATTTGGCACAAGCCACAGACTGGCTGAAGTTACACTCATAACTGTTGAGCCCTGCTCTCAGCCATTTTTGTTTGTTTGCTTGCTTTTAAAAAAATTTTTAGGAGCTTCATTAGTATAGGGCCTGGTTGGGACTGCTTTGGCCCAGCATACTAAGTCTCTCTAGCCTGGCATTTGAGGAAACAATTTCCTTGGGCTTCTCATGCAAATCCATCCAGCTCCTTTCAGCAATGACCTGGACCTCAGGGTCCAGGTGGCCCAGAGCTAGGGGCACCCTATCCCAGGACAAAAGGTTCCCATTCACCTTTCTTTTCATTTGCATTCTGAAATGGATCACCCAAGCGATTCCAGACCACCTAAGAAGACAAGCTTCTCTTGTGAGGAAGAAAGAAAGAGGGGGAAAAAAGTAAGGGGGGGGGAGAAAGGAACCTCTATTCAGTTATTTAGCTATTTCTTAAAATCATATGGTCATGAATATTAAAAAAAAAATCTCCAGAGTAATAAGATTCCCTTGATTTAACTCAGATTTTAAATAAGAAAGCATGATTTCAAAAGAAATAAGTGAATAATAAAATGAATGAAGTAAGATAACTGAAACATACATTCTGAAAAACTCCTTCTGGACTTCAGGTAGAGCCATTCACACCGTAGATGAACCAGCTTTAAGCCCCTTCCTATGGGCCCTTCCTACGGCCCCTCTTCCTAGGGACACCTGTCTTTCAGGTACTAGGTTAACATGTTGGGCTAGAAAGTGCAAATTTCATCTGAGCCCTTGGATTAAAGATGGCCTAAAATAACAAAGAATAATTGTCAAGACAGAAATAAGCAGCGTTGCTTTGTTTCACCATCATACTCTTGACCAAACCATCATTTTTTTCATTTTAGGTTTTCCTTTAAATCAGACAATTTCCTAGTATTTTCCTGGCTATTCCTGACTGCGACTATTCAGAAGGCAAATGGCATGTTCAACTCTGTTCAATCCTTAAAACACAGCCCTCCTTCCAGCTGACCCCCAGCTCTACCTAGCCCTCTTAGTTGTCACGGCAGTTTCTTCAAAGAGTATTCTAACACAACTGTCTCACCTGTCTCTTTTTATCTTCAATTGCACTCACTTTATTGGTTGTCCTGCCTGTCACTAAGGTAACTATTGACCTGGGAATGATAAGTGGCCTCTCCCCTCTTTAACTGTCCACTTCCTCCAACACAAGCTTCTAATGCCGTTGACCTCACTCTCCAATGTCCAGCCTCTTTTGCTCTTCTCAGTCTTCTTTGCTATGTGCTTTGCCCCCCTAGCAATCTTTTAAAATGTTGGTTGCAGGCGCCTGGGTGACTCAGTCATTGGGCATCTGCCTTCGGCTCGGGTCGTGATGCCAGGGTCCTGGGATCGAGCCCCGCATCGGGCTCCCTGCTCCGCGGGAAGCCTGCTTCTTCCTCTCCTACTCCCCTTGCTTGTATTCTTTCTCTCGCTGTCTGTCTCTGTCAAATAATGAGTAAAATCTTTAAAAAAAAAAAATGTTGGTTGCTATTGCCTCGCCTTCTGTCACCAGACAGATGCCTTCCTGATCAACAAGCTTGGCTGGGCCGATGCATCCCTCTTCTGGCTTCTAGCCCCTGGATCCCGTAGCTTTGTCTTTATTTCTACCTGTGTCCTGGACATCGTCACCTAAACGCGTCACAAGCACTATAAAGCCCTTTTGACTCAAATTAATTCTTTATTTGACCCCTGAACCTATATCCTCCTCCCCTCATATTCTTTCTGTTAATTATATCGTCTTGTATCCAATTACCTGAGTTAGAATACTAAAAGTCATCTGGAACTCCATTATTTTCCTTGTCTCTTCCCCCCAAATCCACTTAGCCATTCTATCCTATGATTTCTGCTTCCTGATTAGCTCCCTGCCTCACCAGCATCATTTTTGCCAACTACGTAGGCTTAGGCCCAAATGGCCTGTGCTCTGGATCCCTAAAGCCAACTCCTAACAGACTCCTGGGGCCACTGTCTTTTGTATCCAAACCATCCTAAAGGCTGATGCTAGAGTCAGAAAGAAAGGGAAGGAGGGAGGGAGGGAGAGAGGAAGGGAGAGTAGGGAAAGGAATGAGTGAATCATGTTATTCCTCTAGTTAAAATCCTATAATGGTTCCCCATTGCCTGACCAATAAATCCCACACTCCTTAGAACGCCGTAAGGACCCTTTCCAGGCCAGCCCTACCTTGCCCATCTAACTCTACTTATCCTCACTGTGACAGAGACACCACATTCACATAACTTTTATTACATATATTGCCATAATTGTTCTATTTTATTATTAGTTGTTAATGTCTTATTGTGCTTTATTTATAAATTACACCTTATCATAGGTATGTATGTATAGGAAAAGATACAGTATACATAGGGTTTGCTACTAGGCAGTTTCAGGCCTTGGAACAGATCCCGCCACTACTGAATATTGCAAACACAATCTCCCTTTGCATCCATCTGAACTGCTGAGAAAGGGAAGGACCATGTTTTATTCAGTCTTATTTTTCAACTTCTTTGAGACCTGATACTGTCCACTGAAAGAAAACCAACCTCAAAGTAGGTTAGCGAACGCTTTCTTCATTGTCTTCCTGAGGACTCTAGTCCAGGAGGCAGTCTTTCAGATTGCTCAGAAGAACCGCTCCGAAGCTTGTTAGCTGCAAGGGGAAAGGGGCACCTGCTTGCAACCAGTCTCCAAATACTTGCGCACCACAAGGTATAATTTGTTCTGGGTGTAAAAAGTAAGGTTTCCTGATTTACACAAAGACCTGGGAAAGACCCTTAGGTTCTCTAAACACATTATATTTCAGTTATAGGTGATGGTTTAAACATGTTGCTTGCCTGCCTTTGCTGAACTGGTTTCCGGTTCTTCCTGGTTTTGATTCCTCCTGGAGGTCGGTTCCAGGAGGCTGTAACCTACTGTAATCAGTCACCTCCTGCAGCTTCAGTGCCCAATGCAATATTCAGTATAATAAATGTTTAATAAATGAAGTTTGGGGTTTTCCAGCTCTTCTATCTAGTAGGGCTTCGAGGGTATGAATCCGCTGGGGGAGGATTTACAAAATACAGGCATCTGAATGTGAAAAGTAGTTCGTGGTTAAAAAGAAAAAGTCACTTTTTCTCAGTTTTAAACATGGGATGATAGAAAACTGTAAAGGAGTGCAGGAGAGTACTGCCTGGTTGCGTCTCTCAGTCCTTTAGCCTCATAGATGAGTTCTTTTAATTGTGGAAGTTGGAGAGGCAAGTCCATGCTGGATGTCCCCAAGAATTCCAGTAAGGACAAAGAAAGTCAATGTTAGGTCTATTTTGAAGGACCATGGATTTACCTCAGTTGCAGGACTATGGTCACATGTTAGGGAAGGAAAGCCAGGGGGGATAAGGAATCTTCTCTAGTACGGGGTCCCTAGGAGTCTGGAAAGAAAGCTGGGGGATGCTCACCCTGAAAAATATTCCAGTGTTGGTGCCTAAACCTCTGCTAAGGTATTCGAGGAAAGAAGGCAGGTAGGTTTTATTTATTTATTTTTCCAGGCAGTTAGGTTCTTGGCCTCGGTCCCAGAAAGCACTGGGAAGATGCCCAGCTCTCTGCGGTGAGTAGAGGAGCAGGGGGCCTGGTGGGAGCAGTGCCAGCCAGCACTCACAAGCTGGGTTGTAGAAGATTCAGAGTCTTGGATACTCCCCAAACTTTCCTTAAAGAGAAAACGCAGAGAAGCCTGGCGTCTACCTCTCAGCTCCTTTGATGTTATTCCAGAAGCTTTTCTGGGGTAGAAAAAATCGAGACCTCACCTTAGTTTTCCAAATGTTTTTCTCCTCGGAAAGGGGGTCACCAGCTCCCAGAGGAAGGGAGTGCATGGCCTTTATTCACCCACTGCCTGCTGACTGGATCCCTGCTTCTCACATTTTGCTCACTTTGGGCAATGTCTTATTTTATGTTTTTTAAGTTTATATTTTAATTCCAGTTAGTTAATATACAGTGCTGTATTAGTTTCAGGTGTACAATATAGTGATTCAACAATTCCATACAACACCCAGTGCTCATCACAACGGGTACACTCCTTAATCCTCATCACCTATTTCACCCATCCCTCCACCCACCTCCCCTCTGGTAGCCATCAGTTTGCTCTTAGAGTTAAGAGTCTATTTCTTGTGGTCTCTCTCTTTTTCCTTTGTTTGTTTTGTTTCTTAAATTCCACAAAGAGTGAAATCATATGGTATTTGTCTTTCTCTGACTGATTTTGCTCAGCATTATATTCTCTAGTTCCATCCATGTCATTGCAAATGGCAAGATTTCATTCTCTTTTATGGCTGAGTAATATTCCATTGTGTATATATATATACACGACATCCTTTTATCCATTCATCAATAGATGGACACTTGGGCTGCTTCCATATCTTGGCCATTGTAAATAATGCTGCTATAAATATAGGGGTGCATGTATCCCTTTGAATCAGTGTTTTTGTATTCTTTGGGTAAATACCCAGTAGTGCGATTGCTGGATTGTAGGGTAATTCTGTTTTTAACTTTTTGAGGAACATCCATACTGTTTTCCACAGTGGCTGCACCAGTTTGCATTTCCACCAACAGTGTAGGAGGGTTCTGCTTTCTCCAACACCTGTTGTTTCTTGTGTTGTTGATTTTAGCCATTCTGACAGGAGTGACGTGATATCTCATTGTAGTTTTGATTTCAGGGTGTTGTTTTATTGGCCTCTTTGATGACCTGTCACTGGCAGAAGACAAGGTTACATTTTGTCCTTAGCAGGGATCGACCTTCCACCAACACTCTCCATGTTCATGACTTCTGTTCTCTTGCTGCCAACCTGGTCTGTCTTTCAGAAGTGACCTATGACCTGAACATGTCAGTCAAGTGAATCTCTAGGAGAGGCTGCTACAATTTCTTTGAAAGAACATTAGGTATGCATAACTATTAAGTATTGTGATGTTGCTAACAGGCCATTGCCATGTCGTTCAAATAACTTTTATATTGTTCGTAGGAAACATCGCAATGCTTCTGATCTGTATGGAAAACCAAATAGATGTTAGATGGTTGCCCAGGAACTTACGTTATGGACTTTATGGGGGGACAGCGGTTCTAGTTCTGGGCCAGTCTCAGAGTTTTGCACTGCACATGTGTGGTAAATATCTATTTAATTAAATTGGGTTTGCTAAGCAATTGACCTAATCAGGGATGGTTCAATCCATTAGGGTTTTTTTTTTTTTTAAACTCATTTAAGGCCCTAGGTGACTATTTAGACACTTAGTCTTGCTTGGCTCATTTACTGTAATCTGATTTTTATTTTTTATTTTTTTATTTTTTTAAATTTTTTAAAAGATTTTATTTACTTATTTGAGAGAGAGAGAATGAGAGAGAGAGCGTGAGAGGGGGAAGCAGACTCCCTGCTGAGCAGGGAGCCCAATATGGGACTCGATCCTGGGACTCCAGGATCATGACCTGAGCTGAAGGCAGTCGCTTAACCAACTGAGCCACCCAGGTGCCCTGTAATCTGATTTTTAAAAGGCATGGCTAAATCAGTACAAATCCATCTCTACCACTGAGGTCAAGGTAGAAGTGTTCTACCCGTTTTATGGAAGTTAGTTCCAGTTAGTCCACACAGCACTGAGAATATATAGAGAGAACAACAGTATTACATAACATAAATGTCATGGTCATGGGTTCTAGTTAATGAGAGGAGTTTCCTTTTTTTTTTTTTTTTTTTTTAAGATTTAATTTATTTATTTGACAGAGAGAGACACAGCGGGAGAGGGAACACAAGCAGGGGGAGTGGGAGAGGGAGTGGGAGAAGCAGGCTCCTTGCTGAGCAGGGAGCCTGATGCAGGGCTCGATCCCAGGACCCTGAGATGATGACCTGAGCTGAAGGCAGACGCTTAACGACTGAAATGAAACTAAACAATTACTGCCACCCAGGCACCCCGAGGAGTTTCCTTTCTTCTCTCTTTTTTTTTTTAAGATTTTATTTATTTCTTAGAGAGAGGAGCACTCAAGCAGGGGGAGAAGCGGGGGGGGGGGGGGAAGGAGACCCCCTGCTGAGCAGGGGGCTCGATGTGCAGCTAGATCCCAGGACCCCGGGATCATGACTGAGCTGAAGGCAGATGCTTAACCGTCTGAGCCACCCAGGCGACCCTCCTTTCTTCTCCTTTTGTATTAGGGTTGAAATGTCAGCAGAATAGAATGCATTTATTCAGTGTGATGTTTTAGTTACTGTTCTTTGATCTGGTCATGGGTGAGTTACTGGGCTGTACACTCATGTCAAAACCAACTTGTGTTAAATGAGCTGAATACAGGTTGCCACATGCTTTTTTGAATGGGTTTTTGTCAATCTATTATTTACAACATTTAAAAGGGGGATTATTTTCAAAAATAAAACACAGCAAAATATTTACCTGTAATAATCCCAAATTCATAAGTAAAATGAGCTGTGTGTAGTATCATAATCAAGATTCTTGGATAATCTTTATTTCCAATTTACTGATTATAAATTCCCAGGTAGCTGAGGCTGCTTATAATGGAGTACCAAAGTCCTTTGAAACTGAAATTGAACCAATCCCCCATTTCAGGGAAGTTTGGGGAAATAAAATGCCACACTACTGCCAAGAGTCAGAGCTACAAGTTTTCAGTCAGGGTTAACAAGAGACCAATTAAACTAGGGTTGGAAATAAAAGACATTCTCTGGAATCCGATCTTTTTTGTTGACAACACTGCTGTATTTGAAGTCAATTTTCTAAACTTTAGACACCAATGAATCACCGAGTCCTACTGAGCAACAACTGTGTGGATGGCCTCAGCACATGCACTGGGATATACTCTTGCCTTCCATCTTCACTGCCCTGTCTTCCTCCGGCCATTACTTGGGGCTGAAATGAAACTAAACAATTACTGGAAGAAAACCTTGATGAACTATATAGTCTGGAGAAAGACTTTCTAACTATGACTCAAAAATCTAGAAGCAGTAAAGGAAAAATCATTAAATTTGACTAAAAAAAAGTATGCCGAAGCCACCAGAAACAAAGTCAGAAAACAGAGGAGAAGCTGGGAGAAAATATTTGCAACTTATATCACAGAGGACTAATGCTACTATATAAAGAGCATTTAAGAACCAAGAAGAGGGGCGCCTGGGTGGCTCAGTCGTTAAGCGTCTGCCTTCAGCTCAGGTCATGATCCCAAGGTCCTGGGATGGAGCCCAGCATCGGGTTTCCTGCTCAGCGGGAAGCCTGCTTCTCCCTCTCCCCCTCCCCCTGCTGGTGTTCCTTCTCTCACTGTGTCTCGCTCTGTCAAATAAACAAATAAAATCTTAAAAAAAAAAAACCAAGAAGAAGACCATACAATTTAAAAAAATGAACAAAAGTCATGAACAGTTCACAGGGGGAAACAGAAAAGAGGCAATGCTTTTTTTTTTTTTTTTTTTAAAGAGAGAGCAAGAGCATGCATGTGCAAGCGAGGGGGGGTGGGGGGCAGAGGGAGAGGGAGAGAGAGAATCTTAAGCTGCACACAGAGCTGGATCTCATGACCCTGAGATCGTGACCTGGGCAGAAATCAAGAGTGGGATGTTTTGGGGCGCCTGGGTGGCTCAGTTGGTTAAGCGACTGCCTTCGGCTCAGGTCATGATCCTGGAGTCCCGGGATCGAGTCCCGCATTGGGCTCCCTGCTCGGCAGGGAGTCTGCTTCTCCCTCTGACCCTCCCCCCTCTCATGTGCTCCCTCTCATTCTCTCTCTTTCTCTCAAATAAATAAATAAAATCTTTAAAAAAAAAAAAAAGAGTGGGATGTTTTAACCAACTGAGCCACTCAGGCGTCCTGAGGCAATACTTTTAAACATATGAAAAAGATGTTCAGCTTCACTCATAATAAAGGACATGGTAATTAAAACGACATGACATAACATTTCTCCCCTATCAGATTGGTAAAAATCCAAAGATGTCCAAGTATCCCTGTGGAGAGGAATTTGACAATAACTAACAAAAATATGTGTATTTGTCCTTTGACCTCGCAATCCCATTTCTAGGAATCTAGGAATCTGGACTGATGGATATTTCTCCACTAATACAAAACAGTCTTTACACTAGTATCTTGCTACTGAAAGTGTGGTCTATGGGACAGCAGCCTCAGCTACCTGGGAGCTTGTTAGAAATGCTCCACATTTTAACAATACCTCAGATCGTTCACATCTTGAGAAGCACAGCATTAGGTTATTGGTGGCATTATTTGTAAGGACATAAGGTTGGAAACAACCCAAATGGCCATCAGTGACACGTGATGAAATACGATGTAGCCATGAAAAGGAATAAGGATGCTCTCTGTAGCAAATACAGAGATCTCCAAAGTTTATTGCGAAAAAAAAAAAGTTGTAGAACTATTGATAGATAAAAGATGGATAGGTAAGTAATAGAATGCCACCTTTTTGATAAGCACACACACACGTATACATGTTTGCAAAAGGGCAAGCTGGAAAGACAAACTTGAAGCTAATAAAACTGGGTTGAAAAGGAATGGAGAGAGAATAAAGTTGGAGTGATACCTCTGGGTATTCCTTTATGTTCCATTACTCCAAAAATAAAATCAAAACAGTCACAACTGGGAGAGGGATGGGGTGTTTGTTGCTGCCATGTAGTGGGTAGAGAGGCCAGGGATGCTTAAACATTCTACAGTGTCAGAGCACAACCAAGAATTATCCAGCTCAGATGTTCATAGTGTCCACGTTGAGAACTCCTGGCCTAGGGTAAGGATGGAGGAAGCACAAAACAGTTTGAGGTTTCCAAAATTGAACTCATTTTTAAAACGTGGCTAGCATTTTCCCCTCCTCCTGTCACCTGAGCCCTTTCCATTCTCCAAGGCTGCTCTAAGATGGCAAACGTGGATTTCCTACGCATTTATTTAATTTGTCAATACCCTGGAGTTTAATTCACATGGGTCGGAAGACTACTGGAGTCTTTGAACACACAAGATGATCACGTAGAATTTGTTCATTTAAAATTTCTGTCCTGGGCGCCTAGGTGGCTCTGTCGGTTAGCATCCCCATCTTGATTTGCGCTCAGGTCAGGATCTCAGGGGTCCTGGGATGGAGCCTGGACAGGCTGGGCGCTGAGCATGGAGCCTGCTTAAGATTCTCTCCTTCTCGGGCGCCTGGGTGGCTCAGCTGGTTAAGCGACTGCCTTCGGCTCAGGTCATGATCCTGGAGTCCCTGGATCGAGTCCCGCATCGGGCTCCCTGCTCAGCGAGGAGCCTGCTTCTCCCTCTGACCCTTCCCCCTCTCATGCTCTCTGTCTCTCATTCTCTCTCTCGCAAATAAATAAAATCTTAAAAAAAAAAAAAACAAACGTAAAAAAAAAAAAAAAAAGATTCTCTCCTTCTCCCCCTGCCAACGCCCCCCCCAAATAAATACATAAAAAATAAATTTCTGCCCTGCACTGTACAACTTATGCCCATGTACCAGACTCTGGCACTCTTCTGGTCACTGAGAACATAGTTCACGGTCTCTACAAAGCCAGGGTCAGGCGCTGGTGTGGCCGCACTGGGCCGCCCTCTGACTGAAGACCTCTGGAGGGCCAGGCCTTCCTTTGATTCACGTCCCGGGTGGCCCGGTGGGCGAGCTCAGTGACACTGCCCAGAAAGGCGGCGCGGTCCCTCCCGCGGCCCGCGGATCGGCTGGCTCCCGGGTGGCGGTCAAAGTGCAGCGCAGTACCGGGCGCTCACCTGCTCGCCTCCCTCCACCGCCCTCCTCCGCGCCCCCGGCTGCCGAGCGCCGCTCCGCGATCCCGGGGTGGGCGGTGCGCTGGCTCGCTCCCCCGGGCTCGCCCCGCCCTCCGGCCGCGCGTATTTGAGGCCTGGAGCTGCTCCCTTCCCTGCAGGCCGCCGACCCTCTGAGGTACGTGTGTGCTGTGGGACCCGCCCCGCACGCGGGGGTCTGTCCTCCGCCCCCAGGCCAGGGGAGCGCGGGACGCAGGGTGGAGCGGCCGCGGCGAGTGGCGGGGCTGGGCATAGTCGCGCGGCGGCCGGGGGCTGGCGCGCACCGGGGTGTGGTCGCGCACACGCGCGGGGAGGGGCGAGGCCGCACGGGGCCGGGGTCGCGCGTGGGGGGGGCGGGGCCGTGAGCCTGGCAGTCCTGGCTGGGCGGGGGTGGGGTGTGAGCGTTTGGGCTCGGGTTCTCTTGAGACGTCCGGCGGCCTGGCGGACAGTGACGCCATCTGGTGAGCTGTGCATGGCCGCCTGGACCGGGACCCGCAGCCCCGCGCCCGCAGTGGAGGAAGCGGGAGCGGGCATGGGGACAGCGCCGAGCGTGCGGAACTGCTGCGCTGGGTCCCAAGGCCACAGGTGACCTCGCGCGGTCCCTCGCCACAGGTGACTTCGCCTGTCTGTCGGCTGCAGGGGACCCGGCCCGCCCCGCGGCCTAGGCCCGCGGGGCGCCGGGCGTTGGGAATCCGGTGAGGGTGGGGGGCGGTGCTGGAGGCCCCAGAGAAGGCCAGGGGTCGTGCGAACGGCGGCCGGATTCTGGCTTCCCTGCGCCTTGGGCTTCCTGCCCACCGGTGTGGCCTGTGCTCGCTCGGGTGCTTCGCAAATTCCGCAGCACTTTCCAGGTCACTCAGGCCTGCAGAGATGCTTGTGAGCATCATTCCAGATCTTGTTACTTCTGTGTTTTTTCATTAAATTCCCCGCAGGCCAAATATTCCAAGATGTGGTGTCTAAGGGGCTAAGAGGACATGGTAGAAATTTTAATCATACTTGGGGCTAGTACGCTACATGAAATTGGCACATAAGTTACTTTCTTTCCCCCTTTTTCCCCATAAAGCTCAGTTTTAGAAATGAGAAGTATGGGAAATGGACAGTCACATGCCGCCAGGAATAAATACCTAGATGCCAGGGGGGAACTGGGTCAGTATTGGCACTTTCACTCCTTGGGTCTGTACAGCTGTACCCGAGGACAGGAATATGACCGACCGGAGGCTGCCTGCTTCTTCCCAGGTGTGGTTTAGGACTGACGTGGTGAGGTGAGAGGGCAAAAGTAACCTTTGGATTCAGGTCCTTCAGCATTGTATTGCTGAGTTAAGAAATGTGCACTGTGGTTAACATGAATGAAGCTGTTATCAGTATTATAGGGGTGTGACCCAGTAGTTCATGACTACTTTTGAGTGATTGTAGCCTTTCCTTTATGCCATCACAGAGAAAGGGTACAATTTTAGTCATCAACTAACTATTTAGTCATCAACTACAATTTAGTCATCAACTAACTATTTAAAATTATATGAGGCCATTTCCAATCCAAGGCATCTTATTATAATTCAGCATATACTATATAGTTCACTCCACCTGGAACAGTAGAGTGAAATTAGAATGAATGGAATCACCATTCTTTTCTGTTTATACTAAGAGCACCCTACATCGCACTTGGTGTTTGCTGTAAGATCTGGAGGAAGACCACACATCTTACATTTCCAAGGTTGCTGACCTGAGATCAGGCCTAGACATCAGAAGAAAGGAAATAGTGTATAATTCTATCCATTTGTTGAATACCCATTGGATGCCAGACATTATTTAATCCTCACAGTAAACCTGTAAATAGAAGGAATCATGTCCTGTTTACATACTGGAGAAATGCTGTTCAGAAAAGTAAAACACACACAGTATACCAGATAACATATGTAGGGACAAAGCAGAAGCCCAGGTCTACGTTAAGCCAATCTTTAAATGGTTAGATTTTGTAGGAAATTAAGGCATCCTTAATCCAAGAAGACAAGAAGCACAAACAGTGACACTTTAAAAAATTAATACTCAATCGGTTGAATCAAATCAATTGTGAACATTAATTGCTCAGAGTTACTGATGGTACTACAGGGAAAAATAATGGTGCAAGGATAGATTTGTTAGATTTGTTTTATACACACACACTCATATATGAAATTGTTCATTAATAAAACCTTAATATCCAGTTTTTATGTTCCTGGATCCCACATTCTCAAGGTTGGAGGCTCCAGTACCTGGAAAGGCAGGGCTGAAGTGTAGGGTTGCAAAATGGGGTTTTTTTAGAACATGTGTTGACAGGTCTATTAGACCCCACCTGCTGTCCCTGACCCTGGCAACCAGGCAGCCACCCTCCCTGCCCTACCAGCCACCCACAGGAGATCAGGTTTCACCCAAAGAGGATTTGATGCTCAAACTCAGGGACTGCCAGGCACTGGGTTGAAACGAGGGATTACAGATCCAATAGAAATTCCCTGGCCCTACCCAGCTTGCTTCCAGAACACACCAGCAGCCAGACCAGGGGGTTCCTCCATTTGCTGGACAACCACAACAAAAGCAGCTGATCCCTTGAGCACACTGCATCAAAGCCCCCAGCTGACTTCCTCCCCCTATAAACAATTGCCAACATTGTTTTGTGTGTTTTCCTCTTAAATGTGACAGATACCCAAGGATTGCCAGGCATTTGTGAGAAGCCTATGTATGAAATAGACCTAAATAAAATAAAGCAAACACCAACCACAATAACAAAAAAGACTCCAGAGAAAGAGAGATGGTGTAGGGAGCAGAAGATAACTCACTAAAACTGTAATGATATTCTCCAAGGAACTGGAATAGAGGGCTGTAAAGAAGGAACAGCAGAGAACAAGAAGTCCTTTGAAATTAAAAATAAAATGGCTGAAATTAGAAAATTATCAGTAGAAATATTAGAAGATAAAGTCATGGACCTCTTCCAAGAAATGGAACAAAAATGTCATTGTGATGGAAAATGCAAGAGAGGGAAGATCAGAGTAGAGCTTTCTACCTCTGCAGTAAGCTGACTTGCCAATCCCAAAGTGTCATACAAATACCTTCTTCTGTGTGTGCTGTGACATGAAGGCACTTAGGTAATATCTGATGAGACCAGTCCAAGATTTCTAGGACCTGACTACTCGGGGATACAGAAAAAGAGAACAGAGTCAGTCTGGAGGGAACTAACAAGTGCCTTAAAATTTTCCCCAGAGAGGAAGGAAAATTTGAATTGCTAGATTGGAAGGTCCGACCAAGTGCACAGCAAAATAAATAAACTGGGCCCATCTTAAGGACACATTGTGACATTTTAGAATATCAGGGTTAAGGATAAGATTTTATGAGCTTTTTAAGAATGGAGACGTGGGGAAGGAGGGATGGAACTGGGGTCAGAATGTCATCAGACTTCCCAACAGCAGAGCTGAAGGAAAGCAATGTAGCAATGTGTCAGAAATTTGGAGGTAAAATGCTGTGCAGCTCATTCCAGACCCTGCCAAACTGTCAATTAAATGGAACGATAAAGACTTTTGGACATGCAAGAAGCCAAAATATATGTATTCTATTTTGAAAAACTATTGGACAATTTGCTTCATCAAAATAAGGGAGTAAACCATGAAGTAAGAAGACATTGGGGTCCGACACAAAGGATACTGTTGGCAAAGAGATCTCTCAGAGAGAGAGCAGTGTGGCATGCGGGAGAGCGGTGTGTCCAAAACGTGGCTGATAAGCAGTGGTATCAATACATGAGTATAATGAAAGAGCAGGGTGGTACAGTGGCAGCCCGGATGAATGCCTCTAAGTGTGATTATGCTTTAGAAAAGCCAAGTGTATAAAAACTTTATGTGGCAGTCTCATTTACATCATGGCCACATTTGGGACCTGAAAGGAAACATCTCTCCAGCTTTGTTGCTGATGTGGCCCAAACAACAGCACCAAAACTCACATACTCCTTGAAGATTCAGATTTTGTACTTTACAATGTTTCTCCATCAAAAGAAACCAGGAGAGGGGCTGATACCTCAGGTCTTTGGACTGGAAAAAAAAATCAAAATGGGTTGGTAAGAACTAGGGTTGTTGCCCCAGAGCAATGATGTTTGAGATCAACATGTCATGATAAAGGAGTCAATTTAAAGAGACCTCCCACTAGTCCAGTTAGGGCAGTTTGAACACCAAGAAGAAAACTGAGATCAGCTAATGCATTGTTTGTAAAAATCCCTGAGGCTATTAATAACTTCAAATGAGGCAGACAAAATGAGCTTTAAAAAGGCTCACAGAGGGGCACCTGGGTGGCTCAGTCATTAAGCGTCTGCCTTCGGCTCAGGTCACGATCCCAGGGTCCTGGGATCGAGCCCCGCATCGGGCTCCCTGCTCGGCGGGAAGCCTGCTTCTCCCTCTCCCACTCCCCCTGCTTGTGTTCCCTCTCTCGCTGTGTCTCTCTCTGTCAAATAAATAAAAATAAAATCTTAAAAAAAAAAAAAGGCTCACAGAGGGGCGCCTGGGTGGCTCAGTCGTTAAGCGTCTGCCTTCGGCTCAGGTCATGATCCCAGGGTCCTGGGATCGAGCCCCACACTGGGATCAAGCCCCACATCAGGCTCCCTGCGCAGTGGGAAGCATGCTTCTCCCTCTCCCGCTCCCCCTGTTTGTGTTCCCTCTCTTGCTGTGTCTCTGTCAAATAAATAAATAAAATCTTAAAAAAAAAGGCTCACAGAAATGTCAGTATTGTTTCAGGAAATGCTGTGTGATGATTGTTAATGTAAAAAGTTCTGTTATCCCAGGTTCCTAGGCTAACAAGCACAGTAGTTACACAAGCCAAACTAAGGCCTAAAATTTAAGCTTATAGCCAAGTTATACAACCCAGATAGAGGAAAACTCAAATAATACCTCATTTTAAGGAAGGACACTGGGTTACAAGGAATTGAAAGTTGGTGTTTGCCTTAGGCCTTGTAAAACCCCAGAAAAGGGGGAAATGAAGCTCAAAATTCCCCCACATACTGGAATGTACTTGTCTACCAGAGAGTGAGTGCCGAGCTCCCAAGGAGCTGCTGGGACCTCACAGTGACCAAGAACCAGGCTCCTTGTGTGGGGAGAGGCTGGTCCCTTAAGATTGATTGAGCCCCAGAGAACCATTAAAATGAGCATTACTGTCACCTTAGGAAATGTATAAGATATAACAAAGATAAAATACGTTAAATCCATGGTGTTAATACCTTCGTGCTAGACTTAAGCACAGGTGTAGAGATGATTTTTGTAACCACTGTAATGCTTTGTGTGTTCTTAAACCTGTTCGAAAGTCTTAGGTGATCCTAGCTTACTGGACTTGTAAGTCTTGATTTAGAAGGTTTATCAAAGTCTAAATGATTACTGAGGTTTGGTTTAAAAAAATTTTTTTTAAAGATTTTATTTATTTACTTGAGAGAGAAAGAGAGTGAAAGAGAGGGAGAGAGAGAGATTGCGCACGAACCAGGGGAGGGGCAGAGAAGCAGACTCAGTGGGGACCCCAATGTGGGGCTCGATCCGATCCCAGGACTCTGGGATCATGACCTGAGCCTAAGGCAGACGCTGAACTGACTGAGCCACCCAGGTGCCCCTATGAACCCTATTTTAAACTGATAATAACTTCAATAGAATTCATATACTTTACATTTTCACTTCTTCTCCCTCTCACATTATAGATAATTGCTGTTTCAACTAACATATTTTTTATGTTGAGTAACTAATAACAGATTATTATATTTATGGATTTTTTTGCTACATTAATCTTTTTTTTGTTTTGTTTTTAACTTTTAAACTAGGGTTGTAAGTGAGTTATGTACCACTGTGACCATGTGGCAGAAGCTGACTATGACTACATATTTACCATTACCAGTGAGATTTATTCTACCTTTTTGTGTTTTTATGTTAGTGTTCTTTTACTCCCACTGGAAGAGTTTTAGCATTTCTTGTAAGGCAGGTCTGGTGGTAATGAGATCCCTCAGCTTTTGTTTGTGTGGGAAAGTCTTTATCCCTTCTTTGTTTCTGAGGGAACATAGAATTCTTAGTTGACAGTTTTTGGTTTTGGGTTGTTTTTTTTTTTTTTTCAGTATTTTTAATGTCATCCCATTCTCCCCTGGCCTGAAAAGTTTTTGTTGAGAAATCTGTTTATAGTCTTACTGGGGTTCCTGCAAGTATATAACTTCTCTCTTTTCTCTTGCTGCTCTTAAAATTCTTTCTTTGTCTTTTGACAATTTAATTATGATGTGTCTTGGTGTAGCCCTATTCATGTTCAACCTGTTTGGGGTCCTTTGGGCCTCGTGGATGCAGACATCCATTTCTCTCCTCAGGTTTTGGAAGTTTCCAGCCATTGTTGCTTTAAATGAACTCTCTGTCCGTTTCTCTTTCACTTCTCCCTCTGGAATTCTCATAGTGCAAATATTGTTTCTTTTCATTGTGTCTTATAATTCCCATGGACTTTATTTGCTGTTTTTCATTTGTTTTTCATTTTGTTTCTCTAACTGAATAATTTCCAGTGTCTTCCAGATCACTGATTCTTTTGTCTGCATGATCAAGTGTACTTTTGAAACTTTTGAATTCTTTGGTTCAGTTATTGTACTTTCAACTCTAGGATTTCAGTTTTTTGGGATTTTTTTGATGGTTGTTATTTCCTTGTCAGACTTCTCATTTCGATCCGCATTGTTTTCCTAATTTTGTTTAGTTGTATGTCTGTACTTTCTTTTAGTTCACCTTAGCTACCTTAAGAGGATTATTCTGAATTTGTTTTCTGACAGTTCATAAATCTCCATTTCTTCTAGGTCTGTTATTGGAGCTTTATTAGTTTCCTTTGGTGGTCTCCTACTTACCTGATTTTTCAGGATCCTTGATTCCTTACGTTGGTATCTACGCATTTGACTAATGGGGTTCCTCTTCTAGACTTTACAAATTTGTGTTGGCAGAGAGAGTTCTTCACCCATCCGCACAGCTGGGTTTCTGGATACATCTGCCTCTAATGTTTTTGGGCAGGTGGGGCCTGTTACTATGGTCAATTTTGAGGTTAGGCAACTGTTCGAGCTCTGAAGGTGGAGATGGTGGGTTGTGCCACTGGCTGAGAATGGTTGGGTAGGACTACAGTGAGGTTATCGGATGGGCTCAGCAGTTGCTTGGATTTTCTGGTCTGGCTTACTAGAGGGTCAGGACTGGGTACTATACTCAGTAGCAGCTGGGGCTCTGAATTAGCTTTCCTGCCCTGGCAGGGCAGCAGGATAGGACCCTGGGCCCATATAGCTTTGGGGATCTGAATCAAGCCAGAGTGTGCACTGAATTCCCTGATTAGGTGAGGCGACCAGTTTCACTCTGCAGATGGGGGAAGCCATGGGCTGTACTCTCTGTTCAGGTGCCACTGGACATAGGGATGTTGAATGGGCTACAGAGCTTCTCATGGGCTCTAGGTTCCCTGTGTGGACGGGCTGAAGGCTGTATTCAGCAATGAGTGGGTCTATGAATTAGATTCCCTGTTCCAGTGCAGTGGGAGAAGCAGCTCTAGAGATGGTAGAACTCTTTGTTGTCTTAACTCAAACTGATCCACACCCCAAGTTCCCTGCTGAACAAGACCACTGGCTTTTCTCTGTAAATTCTCAGCTCTGTCTGTCCTTCTCTTGGTTCAACACCACTGGGCTGCACAGCTCCCAGGGGTTGTCTCCAGGCCTTCTGTTCAGATGGGGCCGGAAGACCCTCTCCACGGCAGGTCAGGCTATGGTTTAGCTACCTTGCCCAGGTGGGAAAGGGAAGGCTGCTCCAGGCTACTCTCCATTTCCCAAACAGGCTGTCTGGTTGGGAGAGTCCTGGGGCTACCCTCAGCCCTCTGTGAATTAATCCCTCTGCCTCCATACCTGGTACTGGTTTTGCTGTGGGGACAGTCAGCTCTCCCTGCCCGCCTCTCAGCTCGAGCACCACAGGGCAACACAGCTTCCAGAGTTGTCATCAGGCCTTCTGGGCAGATGGGGCTGGAAAGCACTCTCCACAGTGGGTGGGGCTATGACTCAGCATGTTGCCTGGACACAGGCAAACCGGGCTCTAGGGCTGGCAATCTCCTAGTTTGAGGATCTGAATCAGGAAGATTTCTACCCCAGCGTGTTCCCTGGTCAGAGCGCACCCCTGACTTAGTTCTACAGATGAGCAAAGCCTCTGCATGGGACTACTGGCTGGACACTGCAGGTATGAACTTGGTCTGCCAAGATTCATGTGCTGGTTGTTGCAAGCCCCTCCCCTCTTCTCCATCACAGATGCCCAGTGGTTGAGCCCTGCAGATTCCCCTGCAATCTCTGTAGTGCGAGATCAGAGTAGGGGCTGCTGCAAAACAACCCAAATGCTGAGGGAGGCCGGTTGTCTCCCCTGGGTTCTCTTTTCCCACTGGAGAAACTGGAGACTCGGGGGAGACCCTTCCACATGGTGCTGCACTGTCCTGGGGGGCAGGGGGCAGTATGGTGAATGGGTAGCTTCTCCTCTTACTTGTCTAATGCAGCCTGTCTTTAGCTTCACCCCATGTTCTAGGATTCTCTCACTGGTGTCTTGTTAGTTCTTCTTGTGAGGGGGAGTGAAGACAGGAACGACCTATGTTGCCATATTGGTCCATGCATGGTATTTGCATCAGTAACTCTGAGTTTTACCTTTAATTAAATCCCTAGATGTGGAATTTTTGGTTCAGGCAATAAGAATGTTTTCATGACATTTTTGTCTTCCTTCCTTTATTTTTTGTATAATTCTAAATTACACTCCGGAAATAGTGGTATACCAATTTATAGCATCGTTTACACAGAATAGGAAGGAATACCTATCTTAGTCATTGTTGGAAATGAATGGTTTTTGAACTTTCAAAAATTGTGATTTGAAAATGTATCTTTAATTTGCTCTCCACCTCTCCTTTTTTTTTTTTTTGGAAGTCAGTATGCCGTAGTGATTAAGAGAATGAACTCCAGAGCCACCCAGACCTGGTTTCCCGCCTTCACCCTGCTACTCGTATAGCCTTTGGACCACAGGGGCAAGATCAGAGAGCTATATGAGCAATTCCTTTGCTTGTCAAATGCTGATATTCTCAACCAGCTTTATACAGTTGTAAGAGTCTTTTAGGAAAAGTGCTAACGTAGGTCCCAGTGTGTAGTACATACTCAAAAAGGGATATTTATTAATCTTTCTGAAGTTAAAGCTTTTTAATCTAGTTGTTAGTTATAGTTCCTGTTTGGGGAACAAAGGAACTGTTTCTAATATTTTATCATCAATGATCATCACATTAAGGAAGTATAGGAAGTGTCATTTCCTATTTGTTTCAAGGACGTTTATTATGAGTGGGCTATTTAGTTATTTCATGATTGACATATTTTCTGCTGTAAGACTATCCTGCATATCTGGGATAAACCTATGAGGCATCAGTGATTTCATGTTTCTTTTTTATTTAGCTATTCTTATAGGATGTGGGTGGAATTTTATCTTTGGTGGCTATCAGTCATTTGCAGCTGAGAACTGGAAGCTATTAGACTTCACTGTGGGCTTTGAAGAGTGAGCCACACTTAGTTGACAATTAGTAGGCGTTGACGATGGAAGGGAAGACAGATTATCTGGCACGTCCTCTTCCTCATACAGGGAGCAGAAATCAAGAACATATTTAGAGTCCATGAGCTGGGATTGTAAACCTCATCTCCCTCCTGACTCGTGCCTTTTCCTCTGAATGTCCTGGCTTGTTCTTCCCAGGGCCAGTATTTAAAACAAGAAGACTGGAGCTGTTTTATGTTGAGGAACTACTGGTCTTTCAACTTTCTTTTTTTAAAAAATATACTTTTAAATCTTTCAGCTTTCTCGATTCGCTGAGGGGCTGTGTAGCCTGTCAGTGGGGGCTGAGCCATCTTCGGGGCAAAGTCAGAGGTGCCCCTGTCCCCAGGCAAAAGGAAGATTAGTGTGGCGGGGGACCCACAGACACCTGAGTCCTAACATTTGATTGTATCAGGAATGCTTGGGACTTTGCTTCTTGTCCTGTGGTACCTCCTCTTACCTAGTTCTTCATTCTTAAACCTGTTTTAACAGTTGTTTCGTTTAAAATTGGTAAGCAGGGAGCATTTGCTAATATAAAATCCAAATAAACAGTATAACTTCACATCAGTTTCGTATAATGGCTACTTTTGTTTATGTTTTTTTTGGTAAAGATTTTATTTTATTTTGAGAGAGAGAGAGCAAACATGAACAGGGGGCAGGGGCAGAGGGAGAGAGAGAAGCAGACTCCCCTCTGAGCAGGGAGCCCCATGCGGGACTCAATCCCAGGACCGTGGGATCATGACCTGAGCTGAAGGTAGATGTTTAACCAACTGAGCCACCCAGGCGTCCCCCATTTATTTTGACAGAGAGAGAGAAAGCGAGAGAGGGAACACAAGGAGGGGGAGTGGGAGAGGGAGAAGCGGGCTTCCCGCTGAGTAGGGAGCCCAATGCAGGGCTTGATCCCAGGACCCTGGGATCATGACCTGAGCCAAAGGCAGACGCCTAACCAACTGAGCCACCCAGGGGCCCTACTTTTGTTTATGTTGATGTTCCCAAAGCCCTGCAAAATCCTGAAGTTATTTCTGTATCATCATACAATCAGTTGTATTCAGGAGAATTTTAGTAATGTGTATGTTCTATTGTCCTTTCATCAGAAATTGGAAATTTAAGATATGTATGGAAAGTCTGAGCAAACCAGTGCCCCAACTTTTCTCTATAATGAATAAAGAAGAGTTTGAAAACAAAATGTTTAAACAAGGACAGTAAATAAAATTTATCAGGCATATTCGTTATAGTATTAGTTTTCTGCGGCTCTTATAACCCAACACAAACTCAGCATATTTACTTTCTCATGCTTCTGGAGGCCAGAAGGCTGGCAGGTTTCATTGAGCAACACTGGGGTGTTGGCAGGGACTTGCTCCCTCCAGAGGCTCGAGAGGAGTGTCTGTCTTGCGCCCTTTCCAGCTTCTAGACTTGCGGCTCTCCCATCCCTTGCTTGTCTCCTATTCCTCCAGTTTTCAAGCCACAGGGTAGCGCTTTCCTTCTGTCCCCACATTGCTTTCCTCATTGGTCGCATCCCCCTCTGCCCACCCCTCATTAGGATACACGTGATGACATTTAGGGTCCACTTGAATAATCCACGATGATCTCCCCATATGGAGATCCTTCCTTTAATAACATCTACAAGGTCTCCTTTGCTATATAAGGGAACACTCGCATGTTCCAAGGGTTGGGATGGGGGCATCTTTGCTACCTGTATTCAGCGGACCACAGTTATAAACGGAAAGGCATGCTTGGTGAAGAATGGGTTAACTCCCCATTCTCTTCACTGGGTCTTTCAATTAGATTTGTCCTTCCCTGTCCCTTCTACTCCACAAAATATCTAGTCTCTTGTTTTCCTTTCCTTGTTCTGTCGGTTCCCACCCACAGCTCAGATGAGTCATTTCCCCAATCTCTGACTGGGGAAATGGGAGTCTGGTAAATATTTGTAAAGATACCAGAGCAGGCAGGTGCTGCTTCCCCCAGAGTCAGCTCCTCCCTGGCCTACTGCTGCGTCTGCAGCTATCTGATGGAGGGGCCCTTGGCTGCGTCTTGCCTTCTCGCCTGCTCCTTTGTCCTTCCTGAAGTAGGGACATCCAGAGCTGCAGTGCAAAGACAGGGTGTTGGCCCTGAGTTCAGCCTTAGCTATTCAGTTCCTTAGCTTGGATTTATCACTTCACCTCTGTGACCTTCAGATCCCCCGTCATAAAATGGGGAGTCGATAACAGGTCTTTCTAAAGATCATACCCACCGCATCCCAGACTGCCCACAAGTATTCCTATTCTGGACCCTGCCTGGGCCACCGGGGTCATGGCCACATGCCCTCCATGCCTGACATGTGCAGTCTGACCCCTGGCCCCTGAGGCCTGTATGCAGGGGTGGCCATGGGCACGGACCTGCTGCCACAGGCCCTTGTCGTCCAGAACAAGGGGCAAGAAGGCCTGGGCCTGGGGCAGCAGGGGGTCTGGGGAACATGGCCATAGATTTGGGCCTCGACACAAGCAGAGGCTTCATAGAAGGAGAATTGAAGGTCAAAAGTCCTTGTTTTTAAGGCTTTCATACATCTTTCCATGTGGTTCGATTTGTCTTTTATCTTTAGGCTTCAGGTTATCTTAAAATGGAGTCCTCCCACATTATAAAAACATTCAACCATCTTTTTTTTGTGTAACCTTGTAGTTGGATTGATTATTTTGAATGATTAAATGATACATACAAACCCACACAACACACCAAACAATAAGAACTGGAAGCAAAAGCCTGTAATAACTCCTTTCCCAAACCGACCCCCAGGCAGTAACTTCGGTAAGCTGTCAGGTGTGTAACCTTTCACACTTCCTCTGTGCTCCCAGGTAAGTGGGTACGTAGCAGTCCCCACTGCCTTTTCCCCCCACACAACAGGATTATATTATTAATATCATTGTTCAGTTTTCTTTTTCACTTAATATTAGAAGCACAGAAAATAATTTTGAGGGCCCCAAAAAGAAATAGAGTTTTGTGTATGTACCTATTTGCCCACTGAACCAAAGTGGTCACTATTAATAAGAGTGAAATATAGTCAATGTGTAAGCCTATATTTATGTGATACCAATCTTACTGTTTTATTTATTTGTTTGTTTGTTTGTTTAATTTGGAATGTGATACTGATTTTAAAACCGTTCTTTCAGGCTCACCATCATGGATACTCTTTCGGAGGCAAATGGCACCTTTGCCTTAAGTCTTCTGAAAAAGCTGGGTGAAGACAACTCGAAAAATGTGTTTTTCTCACCCATGAGCATCTCTTCTGCCCTGTCCATGGTCTTCATGGGCGCAAAGGGAAACACAGCAGCCCAGATGTCCCAGGTACGTACCCGAAGCCATTTCTGGGCAACAGTAAATGCTGTTCATTTGTCAGTTGAGCTGGTCTTCACTTTCACCTCCAGGATTTGCTCCTGACACGTCCCTCTGCTGGTGTTGCGGGATGGGGACAGAGTTGCCAGGTGACACGTTAGCCCTGAGCGAGCGAGCACCCTGGAGTGGTGCCTGGGATCTTTGAGGGAGGAAGTGGTATGCGCCATTTAGAAGGATGAGAGAAGTCACCAGCCCCGACTATGCTTTATACATGAGTTTGAGTTTGTGAGTAGGGATTCAGTCACAGGGCCCATGCTGAGTTCTGTGATATTCTTTGGATGTTGTCACTTGCTTTTCAGTTGTTAGAAATTATTATTTTAATTTTGTCACTGAAGTGTAAAACCTTCTTAGAATGGCACTGGTCAGCCCCTAATGTTTTCAGTGGCATTGCAGTTGTTTGCTGTTGACTAACCAGTACCCTAAACTTCGCAGTGTAAGATGCCAGTTTACTGGGACCTGACTCTGGCTGTGTCGGGGGATGCTTCTGCTCCACTTGGCCCCAGCCGGGTCACTAGTGTGGGGTCTCGGGCCTCCTCTGCGTGTCTCGTTGGCAGGGTAGCCTGGGCTTCCTTATGGGTTGGCACGCAGTTTCCAAGAGGACCAGCTTAAATGCACAAAGGTTTATCAAGCCCTTTCTGTTTCAGGAGTGGCCTGTGTTTGCAGAGATGGGAGGCCTGGTTGGCAGCCTTATTTGCAGACAGACTACAAGTAGTGAGCCCACAGAGCGTGACTTGCAGAGGGGCACCGCTCTGCCTCTACCCCCCCCCCCCCCCAGGAAGTGCCTTTTGTCTTCCATTGGACCAGTCTTCTCTTACGCCCGATCTGTACAGTTCTTAGGCTGAGTTTAGTGTTGTATCCATTTCCCGAAGCCCGGGCACACTGACGTTATGTGTTTGTATTCTGTTTTGGATTTCAGACACTTTCTTTAAGTAAAAGCGGTGGAGGAGGCGATGTCCACCAAGGGTTCCAGTCACTTCTCACGGAAGTCAACAGGACCGATGCTGCGTACTTGCTTAGAACCGCCAACAGGCTCTTTGGAGACAAGTCTTACGAATTTCTCTCAGTAAGTCATACTCACTGTTTTTGACCAAGGAAGTAAAGATGCCAAGGGGGTGGGGAGGAGGGGTCATGAGGTAATAGCAGAAAGCCTGGAGGTTATGAATTCATTCCAGTGGGCAGGAACTTGGCTTTCCATTCACTAACGTCATGCATTCCCTTGAACCCTGCTTCAGTTTTATCTGTAAAATGAGGCTTATCACAGATACCATCCAGATTTTTGTGAAGCTTAAATGAGATAATTATAAAAGAATTAACATGGAGCAAACACAATTCAAGGTGAATTGGCCAAGGGGCGCCTGGCTGGCTCATCAGAAGAGCATGTGACTCTTGATCTCAGGGTTGTGAGTTCGAGCCCCACGTTGGGTGCAGAGATTACTTAAAAATAAAATCTTTAAAAAAAAAAAAGGTAAATTGGCTGAAACAAAGAAGTGATCAAAATGAATATTTCTAATCATTGTTTTCCACATATTGATAATTTTTTGTGCATTGTGACTCGGTCAGCTTTTTACACTTGTAAATATTTTTATCGTTTTTTTCCAGTGCAGAATTTTTACAGAGTTATCTGTCTAATTATACTGGTTCTCTTTATTTATAGTGCTTTCAGGCTTTTTTTTTTTTTTTTTCAAAAACTACTCAAGTAATATGTGAACACATTCTTGTTATACAATGAGTATGTTCTTGTTAGATAAAAATGCAGGTAAGGAAGACAAAGCAAGAGCTCTCACAACCCCTTCCACACCTCATCACTCCCCTCCCAATATAAGAGCTTTTATAGATTTGAGGTGTATCTCCCACACATGGAGAAATCTGTTTGGTGGGGGTTTTCTCTACCTAACGTCGTTATACCATAATATTATTTCATAACTTGTTTCCTTTCACCCAGCGCTGTGTCTGAAAGTCTTTGCATCTTGGGCATCTACCTCTGTTTCACTGTTATCTGCTATTCTTCAGTATGGATGTACTGAAACATACATCGTACACATCATTTAGACAGTGAACATTATTACTATATGTGATCCTGTGCCTCGGGGCGTGTGTTACTCCAAGATGGATTCGTAGAAGGGAGGAAGAGAGTGAAGCTTTGAAGTTACAGCAAATACTGCCAGATTGTCCAAAGTGCTGTGGTCATTTACATTCTCTCCAGAGTATTAGCAGAGTGCTCATTTCCACTCACCATCATTAACACCTCATGTGGTTAACCTCTTAAATTTTGATGATTAATGAGATTGAACAACTTTCCTTATGTTTATTGAATAAGTATCTTTTCTGAGAATTTTCTTTGCACGCTTTTTATTAGGCTATATATTTCTTACTGTTTTTTGAGTTCTCTCTATATTCAGGCCAACAGTCTTATTCTGTGATACGATTTTTTTTCATTATGTTTAAACTTGTTTCAGACTCAAATTGTTTTAAGGTAATTGGAGTAAAGTAAATGTAGTCAAGCGTGAGGTCAAATATTGGCAAGATTTGTTCACCACACTGTGATTTTTTTGCAACCTGTCTTATTTTATCAGTCTTAGGCAATTGTCATCTTTTTATAAGCCCTCAGACGAATGCCGTATCCTCATTCACAGGGAAAGACAAGGAAGCTTAGAGAAACAAAGTGATTTTTTAAGGTCACACAGCTAGTAAGTTGCAGGACCAGTGTTGGTAGCTACTGCGCCATGTTACCTCTGTCATGCTGTCTTGAGGGAGAAACGTGAAATCCTGTAATAGAAAACCAGGCCTGAAAAGGGGGATGAAATATTTAGCCGTAAGCTGTTCGGAAGAAAGATTGGGAAAACATTCTTTTTTTTATATATATATTTATTGGGGACAGAGAGAGAGAGAGAATCACAAGCAGACTCCACGCTGAGCGCAGAGCCCGACATGGGGCTCGATCTCACGACTCCAAAATCATGACCCGAGCAGAAATCAAGAGTCGGATGCTCAACCGACTGAGCCACCCAGTCGCCCCGGGAAACCATTCTGTAGTACACTGGCCACAAATGAGTTATATCAGTCCATTTACTTTCTGTCAGGTTTCCTGCTTTTATGGGGCATGATGTACGTGTTCATGAATGTCATCATCATTTAAAAGACTATATTAACAAGATATAGTTTAAACTTTTTTTGAGAGTTGCTCACCCTCCAAAATGGAGCCCTCCAGTGCGGTAGCCACGAGACACATGTAGCTATTTGCATTTCGGTGTGACTAATTACAATTACAGTTCACTGTTCAGCTCCTCAGTGGCACGGGGCCACATTTCACGTGTTCCGAGCTGCATGAGGCACAGCTTGGGACCACACAGGCTTCGAACATTGCTAACCTCATCACAGAAAGTTGTAGTGGAAGAGGAGTGGCGTGGGGTCGCGCACTTGCCCTGTTGTATGGAGCAGCAGGCCCTGGTTTCCAGTCCATTGTTCTGGAACGTGGAGGTGGTTGTGGCTCTTGCTGTGGGTGGGACTCACATGGCAAACGCGGTGGCTGGCCCGAACCACACTCTCCTAGCCTCAGTCTCCACGTCTCTGTACTTGCCTCACTGGTGTGCAGCTCGTCCCTCACAGAATCCAGCAATTCATGGTATTTATTTGATATTCAGACCCCTATTTTACCTGGTTTATAAGCTAAGATTAAATGTAGTTGAAAAATGGATTTTCAGTTAATTCCTCGTGCTTACTTGTATGTTGCCCGTGTAAATCATTAACATGGCCAACATTCTGATTGGGCGCGACGAAGTAAGCGTGTGGTAAGTAAGCGAAATAAGTGTGGGTTCCTCCTGCAGCCATGTGATTACCTTGCTCTGTCTCTCCTAGTCTTTCAAAGATTCCTGCCGTAAGTTCTACCAAGCAGAGATGGAAGAGCTCGACTTTAATAACGCTACGGAAGAGTCCAGGGCACGCATCAACACTTGGGTGGCCGAAAAGACAGACGGTGAAAAGACACTGTTACTTTTTCTTAATAGTCTTTTAATCGATCTTACTATCCATTCCTTCACAAGACCATCAAAATGCAAACAGGAATGACAGTTTTCTTTCAATAACTGTAAACTTTTAAAATCTGCCTCTGAAATATGATCAGTGTCTGCTGCTTTTCTCTAGCCCTTCCCTGTTCTCATCAATGCATCTGTGATGTCTGAATATTCAGTACACGTCTTCTAGAACAATCCATATGGTTGTCATTGTTGTTAATATAGTCCTTCTTTTCACAAATACTGTAAAGAAAAAGATCCAGGCTTCATGCTGTACAGACTGCCACACATTACTAGCACATTTGCTCAAGCCCTCCTTCTCCGCGGCCCTTCACTGCGACTCTCCTGGACGCGCACACCGCCGCTCACCTTTCCGACAGTCCCTTACGTGCCTGTCTTTGGTCATAGGTGCCAAGTGTTCCTTTCTGTCTCATTTGTGCATTCATCCCACACGTACTACTTTGTCCATTTTATGTTTTGTTCGAGCGATGGTATTTTTCTTACCAGGGCTTTTTAAGTTTTTGTTGTTGCTGTTGTTTTAAGGACCAGAATCCCCTTACATGGTTATATTTGGGGGACAGTAAACTCCTTTTATCTGTGTATTTCACAAGGAGATTGACCAATTTAAATATTGTCCCTGATGCATGCATCAGGAAACTTTTTTTTTTTTTTTAATTTAAATTCCAGGTAGTTAATGTACAATGTAAGATTAGTTTCAGGTCTACAATATAGTGATTCAGCACTTCTGTACATTCCTCAGCTCTCATCAAGTTAAATGCCCTCTTAATCCCCCTCACCTGTTTCAACCCCTCCCCCGCCCAGGTCCCCTCTGGTAATGGTCAGTTTGTTCTCTATCCATAAGTGTCTCTTTCTTGGTTTGTCTCTCCCTCTCTTTTTTCCCCCTTGCTCGTTTGTTTTGTTTCTTAAATTCCACATGTGAGTGAGATCACGTGGTATTTGTCTTTCTCTAACCATCTTGCAATTCCTTTAGTTCACTGATTCTTTATTTCTTCTTTTCAGGTAAAATTACAGAGTTGCTATCTCCAGGTTCAGTTAATCCAATGATGAATCTGATTCTCGTGAATGCCATCTATTTCAAAGGAAACTGGGATAATCAGTTTAACAAAACGCAGACCATGGAAAGACCATTTAAAGTCAGCAAGGTGAATATTTTGGAATAACAAAGGAGACTCTTGGAACAAGTCCCTGTGTTCACACTGGTTTTTAAAACATGCAAGAAAGCTCACCTCACAAGCTAACGTGTGCCCTGTGCGGCCTCAGGCCGTCGGCAGCCGGGCTCCCCAGTGTGCCTTGCCCTTCTCCTTTGCTGTGTCATCAAAGGTAGCTACATACTCATAGGCTACTGTTGCCAGGTGTTCGGTCTACAATCATAAATCCCATGTCACTTGTCAGGCTTAAGGTCTTTCTCGGCTTTCTAGAACTTTTGAGATAAAGTTTGAACTCCAAATATGGTGTATGAGGCTCTTTGTAGACCCAGATCCTACCCATGTATCCCCATTTCTCTATCTTCATTCCCATCAGTACCTGTATACCCCTTCCTTTCCAGCAGCATCTGGAAGCCTTCCCTGACCATCTTCCCTGGTGGGGATTTCTGTATCCCTCCTCTCAGCAACCGCAGTGACCCCGGATGGTCCTCAGGGCAGCATTGCGGTGGTTGAATGCCCAAGGCCATCTGAGGGCAGATGGCTCTCACCAGTGCCTGGCATATAGTTGGTGCTCAATGAACTGAACAAATGACTGATCTGCAGTCTTCTTTTGATAATAAGGAGAACAAACTCTAATTTTTGTTTAAAAAATAAGCAAACAAAAGGACATGTAGATAAGGATAGACAGTAAGTTGAGCTATCTCCAGCTTTGAAGATGTTATTTGCTGGTGGCCTTATATCTTTTCTGTCACTGAATCTAGTACATTCTTTCTTTTTTACTAATCTCTAATTATAGAGATTTTTGCATATATATCTAAGTAGACAGAATAGATCAGTTACAGCCTATTCTTGATCACTGACCATGAGTTAGATCTTCTAAGCAGACATGAGCCTGAACTTTCAGTTTCTCAAGAAATATATTTTCCTTTGAGCTTTATTCTGAAATGAACTGCCCTATTTTCACCCAGGGAAATGATTTCTCTAAGATGTATATTGGGACTTGATTCATGGGAAGTTCATCTCCCCTAGCAGAGGCCTGCAGGTGGGCCAAGAGTGTATGGGGACCAGCTGGGGACCAGCTCCCTGTCTTGTTGCTCAGCCATGCTTAGCAGGCAGCCTTTGTTCTCTTCATCCTATCAGGGTCAAGGCATGCGCCATCCAGGCGGGAGGGAGGGAGAGGATGAAGGGTGAGAGCAAAAGCGCTCTCCTTCAGGGTTCTGACATCTTAGTCAGAAAGAGAAGCCTCTCTTCTGTGTCTCATGGGCCCGATTATGTTGTATGGCCTCTGCTGGCTGCAGGGAGGTGAGGACTTCCAGCTTGCTTCCTAATCTCTCCAGTAGAGAAAGGCAAAAGGAGCGCACTAGGTTTTGAGTGCACCAGCCTATTGGGTTGGAGGATTGTGCCTGAAAGTAAACAGATTTTGAGTTCCTATAGATTTTTAAAATTCCTTTATTTCTAAGTAAAATGAAACTTATCTCTGTAATTGTATACTTGATGAATCATTCAGTTACTGAGATTGGACCCTTTTATATTATAAGCCTGAGGGCTTTGGGCCCTGGAGGGGTAGAAGGAGAAATTGCCTCAGGCAAGGGTCAGTGAGCTGCAGCCTGAGGCCAAAGCCAGCCCACCACTTTTTTTTTTTAATAAAGTTTTTTTTTAATTAATTTATTTTTGATGTAGTGTTCCATGATTCATTGTTTGCGTATAACACCCAGTGCTCCATGCAGAACGTGCCCTCTTTAATCCCCATCACCAGGCTACATTTTTAACATATAATGTTTTAATGCAACACAGCCATGCTTATTTCTGTATTTCATGCTGCAACTATAGAGTTGAGTAGTTAGGACAGAAACTGTGTGGTCCATAACGCTGAAAATATATACTGTCTGGCCTGTTAGAGGAAAAGGGTGCTGATGACTCCTGGCCCAGGAGGTGAATGGGGTGCTGAGGAACGAGGGGGCAGGCATGGCTGAGGCCAGCTTGGGCGTGCCTCGGCAAGGCACAGGTGAAAAGCTGAAACAGAAGTTTCTTCCGTGTGACGCAGAGAAATGTGCTTCCCCAGAGAACCGGGGACTGCAGCGTGGGGCTTGCATGCCAGTCAGGAGCCAAGGAGGGCTGCTGGCTAGGATGTGGTCACCGTCCCTGGGTCTTTCTTACCGCCTAGCTGGGGACGCATCGGTGACAAATGCATTCTTCTCCTAGTAGGATGTGTTCATTTTGCCTGGTCCTTTCAGTCTTCTGGTCCTTTAGTTGTCGATCCATTTATTCAGCAGATGCTGCTTGAGGGCCAGGCGTGGTGCCCGGTACCATCACAGTGGGCAAAACCCGTGACGCGTCCCTCTCATGAAGCTGCCGTTTTCCTGAGGGGAGACCGTGAGCGTACCTGGGAAAACGGGAGTGTATGAGACAGTGGTAGTGATCCAGAGACAGACACAGAGGAAGGATCCAGCCTGTGGCCGGGAGTCTGGTTTCAGGTTACGGTGTTCAGGTCTTTGCACTGAGCAAAGACCAGAACAACGCAAGGGCACGCGCCGCCCAGGTTCTGGGGTCGGGCGGGCTGAGTTTGCCCTCAGAAGCATCCAGGGGCCCCTGTGACTGCAGCAGACAGGCAAAGGGAGATGGCAGCAGAGAGCATGGGGGACAAGCTTTTGTCACATCACAGGTGTCTTTAAGGACTTCTGCTTTTTTACTCCCTTGGAATAGAGGGGGAGCCACAGAAAGGTGTTCCAAGACTAATTTGATCTCATTTATGTTAATACTTTAAAAAGCAGAGCCATATGACTTGCTAATGAGTCTACTGTGGGGTGAAAGACAGGAGTCAGGGATACTCCAGAGTGTTTGACAATGGGGTGAATGGCATTGCTGTCATCTGAGCTGGGGAACATGGTAGATGGAGCGGACCTGAAAGGGACTGTGAGGAGACCAGTGTGACATGCGACATTGTAGGTTCCTTTACTGTCCAAATGCAGGGGCCAAGTAAGCAGTAGGATACGGGGGAGTGTAACCTATCTGGAGGACAGGGGAGAAGTCCCAGCTAGAAGTATACGTTTGGGAATTCTGTTTAAAGTCACAAGATTGAGATCACTGAGAGACCAGCAGTGTAAGGACTGAGCCCTGAGTACCCCAGTGTTTAGAGGTTGAGGCAACAGAGATGGGCCGGCAGGAGAGGGGGCCGGTGCGGTATTCCAGAAGCCAGCCAAGGAAGTGCTTGTAGAAGCCACACTGGCCAGGTCTGTCGATTTGTCCAGTGTGTCCAGTGGGTCTGGTTTCAACTTAATGTTTATCTGTTTCCTTGATAGAATGAGGAGAAGCCTGTGCAGATGATGTTTAAAAAATCTACCTTTCAAATGACCTATATAGGAGAAATATTCACCAAGATTCTGGTGCTTCCCTATGTGGGCAAAGAGCTGAACATGATCATCATGCTTCCAGATGAAAACACGGATTTGAGGACGGTAAGGAGCGCTGAGGGGCAATGGCGCCTGCTGGCAGGGTCCACGGGCCTGCTCCGAAGCTCGCATGACATCCCGTTGCCGTTCTGCCCCCCTCGTCCTGCACCGCCCAGAGCACTCACAGCCCTGCAGATGGTTCTGTTGGGCAGCACTGTTCTAGATCTGAAAATCTTCAACTCTCTTCTTCTAGGTGGAGAAAGAACTCACTTATGAGAAATTCACAGAGTGGACGAGGCCAGACATGCTGGATGAAGAAGAGGCGGAAGTGTACCTCCCTAGATTTAAACTGGAGGAGAATTATGACATGGTGAATGTCCTTTGCACTCTGGGCATGACCGATGCCTTCGAGCAGGCCAAGGCAGACTTTTCTGGAATGTCGTCCAGGAAAGACCTGTATCTGTCCAAGGTGGTGCACAAGGCCTTCGTGGAGGTCAACGAGGAAGGCACGGAGGCTGCGGCCGCCACTGCGGCCATCATGATGTTGCGGTGTGCGAGAATCATGCCCCGGTTCTGTGCCGACCACCCCTTCCTTTTCTTCATCCAGCACAGCAAGACCAACAGCATCCTGTTCTGTGGCCGCTTCTCCTCCCCATAAGGTCATGGTCGGCCCCGTACGGAGTCCTCCTCCTTTCTCCTACTGACCCACTTCTCCTGACTCTTCACAGTGTGCCTAGAGTGCAAAGTGACCTTGAGTGACAATCCAAAAATAAAAGGCCCAGTTTGAAACCCCATGTTCTGGACTCCCGTATGTGTGTGTGTTCACGTGTCAAATGTTTCCGGAGATCAGAAACTGCCATTCAGGCAGCTCTGTGGTCACGTTGGCAGGGCCAGCACCGGCCACTTAGCCAAGGCCACTGCTCTGGGAGGTGTCGTCCCATCCAGCCTCACACCTGCTGGGCACTCGGGTCCTCACTTTGGGCAGAATGCGGCTCTCCTGCAGGCACAGGAGGACACATGGGGCCTGTCTCTTCTCTGTTCCGTGGCTCCGTTAGTGAGAGGACAGGGTGACAGCCTGTGGAGCGCCACGGGGAGCAGGGCTCTGAGACCCTCCTCGGCGAGTTCTATCCCAAACATGTTGCAAGCACTCCGGAAGCCAGCACAGAAGCTGGGAGAGTGGTTAACTCAGACCACTGAGAAACCAGCCCCATTGCCCACCCATGTGGCTTCTTCTATCGCAGTCCGCAATCACAGGATCTGTGGTCACATGCGCGTTCAAATGGACAACATACAGTTTCTCTGAACACTTTAAATTGCGACCAGGGGCCAGAGATGATTAGACAGGTTCTGTTCACAGTGGTGGAGTCTAAGACAACTCCCTGAGCTGTAAGTACCGGATGATTTTTTGTTCGACTGCAAGTATTAGAGAAGAGGTGGCCAAGGTTTCTGTGCTAGAAACGTGATCACCGTGCTCAGTGACACTCGAGCCTACTGATGTGTGAGGTTCAATGAGGAGAAGACCTGTGCTGTGTTTTGGGGACAGCCACAAGGACTTCCTCCATGACCTATGTTGATGCGATCAGAGCTTAACTGATGGGATTCGTTATTTCCCTTTAGTTGCTGGTCCACTTTCCCCATTGTGCCCAAGCCAGCAGCTTGGCCTTGGGGAGAGGCTGGGACTGAAGAAACGATGAGTGGCTTGAGAAGAGGAAAGAGGACTAGAGGGGGTTGCTGTTTGGGTGGCTGGCGTCCCCCTCCCTGCCCCCAGCACTGTGCACATTGGCTGCCTGTAATCTCTAAGCAACGAGGTTTCAAGGTGTCTGTCTGCCCTTTCTCTGGAGGAGAACTGTCAGGCCAGATCAGTAGTAAGTCATACAAATGAACACCAGTGCTCCCATCTGCTGGAGACCTATCCCACAGTAAGAACTTACCCATGTCAAAAGTCACAGTGCATGTAGAATAAACACGCTTGCTGCTCTAAGAGCTCTCCCAGAATTCTTTCACTTAGCTGTCAAGTTGCCTTGGAAGGGTCACTCAATATATAATTTTAGTAAAAGGCACAGTCACCTGAATAATTATTCTGTGTCTCATGAGACTGTACCAAAAGACATTTTTTTTTTTTAAATTTTTTAATTAATTTATTTGACAGAGAGAGAGAGCGAGAAAGGGAACACAAGCCGGGGGAGTGGGAGAGGGAGAAGCAGGCTTCCCGCGGAGCAAGGAGCCCGATGCGGGGCTCGATCCCAGGACCCTGGGATCATGACCTGAGCTGAAGGCAGACGCTTAACGACTGAGCCACCCAGGCGCCCCCCAAAAGACATTTCTATTCTGTCGTGCAGTGCTTCTTGTAAGGATCTACAACATAAAATCCCCCCAGGATTTAATTCTAGGAAAGAGTTGGTCTCACCCACTCACAAATGTTTACTGAGCACTTGCTTTGCACTATAGTGTTTTAAACAGACAATTTTATTTGCATTTGATCTTAGCCAAAAGGCTGAGAAGCGATTCAGATGATTTTATTTGATCCTCAGCAATGAATAAACCAGGAAGGATCTGAGCCCCAAAAGGTTAAGTAGCATGAACAAGTTTTTGCAGCCTGCAAAGGCAAGAACCCAGCTCTGGGGTCAGTAGGGATGGAGGCGGCAGAACCTCCGCCTTTTGTGGGGCTGAGTGGAAACCAGGGCTCCCATCAGGACAGCCATCAGCAAAGCAGCGCGGAGAGCAGGAGATGCCCCAGCCTCTAACAGGAAGTCTCATTTCGCTGCTTCTGTTTTCTCATCTGCAAAAGCGGGGCTGGGACATTTCCAGCCCTGAACACACACGAAACTGGACCCCGAACCAGGGCCATGGGTGTGGAGCTAGGGCCGGTGCCGCAGCAGGCTCTAGGAACCTGCGGGGGTGGCAGCCCCTCCAGGAGTGCCAGAGGGACCAGCGTGCTGGGGAGCCCATGCCCCCCCAACCCCTCGATTCTGCTGCGGTTCTCAGAGGAGGGGCCTCAGGGCTGCGGCCTCACTGAGGGTGCAGGCCTTGGACGCCTGGAGAAAGGCCCTGGGCGCAGGGGAGTGGCGGCGGGGGGCGCCCTGCAGAGGCCTGCACCCTCTGCACGCCGACCGCCGGGAGCCCGAGGACGGACCGCAGAGCCTGGGTAGAAGGGGATGGAGCGAGGAGCTCGCGCACCAGCTGATCCTGAGCTTACACGCCGCTGGTGGGCAGCACGGACGGGGCCCCAGGACTAGCGCTCAACGATCCTGGCGGGTGGAGGGCGAAGCAGGGCCCCCGCGGATGGGAATCCCAGCAGGCGGGCTGCAGGAGGTGGGATTTGGACGCACCGATGGAGGCCTGTTGAGTTCCCTTCCTTGCTCTGGTTTCACTGCGTTCCTAAACACCTGTCCACAGGGGACAGGACTCCGAATCCCGCCGCCCGGATCATCTTGAGCAGTGATCCAACTTCCACTGGCTCCAGGTGAGTAGAAGAGCTGCAAGAAATTTACGCTCTAACGTGTTTAAAATAGGTTCCAGGATTGTAGGTGGGTTTTGCTTATTATTATTTGGAGATATATATAGTAATTTAAATTTTTTCTACAATGAACGTGTATTCTTATATAATCGGGAAAATATTATTTAATACTATGTGCAGGAAAGAAAGGCTTTGTTATGTTTAAATATTGTGGAATTGTGTTTGTATGGTATGTGAGGTCTGTTCTTTCCTTTTTAAAAAAAATATAGCTATCATGCTGTGCATTACACCCCAAGATTAAATATTTTTTGAGTTTTTTTTAAGATTTTAAAAAATGTATTAGAGAGGGAGAGAGAGAGAGTGAGAGTGGGGAAGGGCAGAGAAAGAATCCTGAAGCAGACTCCCCACTGATCACAGAGCTGACTAGGGTCTCCATCCCAGGTCGGGGAGATCATGACCTGAGTAAACCAAGAATCTGGGTTCCAACTGACTGAGCCATCCAGGCACCCCAAGATTTATTTCTTATACCTGGAAGTTTGACCATCTTTACCCATTTCACTCACCCCTGCTCCAGCCCCCACCTCTGGCAATCACCAATCTGTTTTTTGTATCTATGAATTTGGGGTTTCCCCCCTTTGTTTTAGATTTTCTACATAAGTGAGATCATAGAGTATTTGTCTTTCTCTGACTTACTTCATTAGCATAATGTTGTCACAAATGGCAGGATTTCCTTCTTTTTTATGGCTGAATAATATTCCTCTGTGTGTGTGTGTGTGTGTGTGTGTCTCACATTTGCTTTATCCATTTAGCCATCAGTGGGCACTTAGGTTGTTTCCATGTCTTGGCTATTGTAAATAATACTACAGTGAACATGGGGATGCAGATATCTTTTTGAGAAACTGATTTCATTTACTTTGATATGTATCCAGAAGTGGAATTACTGGATGATATGGTTTCACCATTTTACAATCCCACTAACAGCGCGCAAGATTCCCTTTTCTCTACATCCTTGCCAACACTTGGGATTTCTCATCTTTTTGATAAAAGCCATTCTAACAGTTATGAGTTGATATCTCATTGGGGTTTTGATTTGCATTTCCCTGATGATTAGTGATGCTGAGCATCTTTTCACGTACCTGTTGGCCATCTATAAGTCTTCTTTGGACATATGTCTATTCAGTTCCTCTGCCCATTTTTTAATTGGATTGTTTGCTATTGAGTTGTATGAGTTCATATATATATATGAGTCCTTATCAGATGTATGATTTGCATATTTTTTTCCCATTTTATAGGTTACCCTCTCATACCTTTTCATACCATTCTATAGGAAACCATTTTTGGTGATGGTGTCCTTTACCATCATGGTATGGAAATTTTTTAATTTGAAGTTGTCCCACTTGTTTGTTTTTGCTTTTGGTGTCAAATCTAAAAAGAGTCATTGTCAAGACCAATGTCAAGGAACTCATCCCCTGTGTTTTCTTCTAGGAGTTTTGTAGTTTCAGAGCTTACATTTAAGTCTTTAGTTCATTTTGAGTCAATTTTTGTGTATAGTATAAGATAGTGGTCCAATTTCATTCTTTGCATGTGGCTTTCCAGTTTTCCCAACACTACTGAAGAGACCGTCCTTTCCCCATTGTGTGTGTGTGTGTGTGTACATCCCCACTGTATATATAGTCTTGGCTGCTTTGCTGTGAATTAACTGACCATATATGTGTGGGTTTATTTCTGGGCTCTCTGTTCTGTTAATCTATGTGTTAATCTTCTGTTAATCTATTCTATCATTAATTTTTTATCTGTTTTTTTAATCCAATACCATACAGTTTTGATCACTGTAGTTTGTAGTATAGTTTGAAATCAGGAAGTGTGATGTCTCTAGCTCTGTTCTTTCTCAAAATAGCTTTGACTTTCTGGGATCTTTTGTGGTTCCAAACAAATTGTTTGTTCTATTTCTCTGAAAAATGCCATTGGAATTTTGATAGGGATTATGTTGAATCTGTAAATTGCTTTGAGCAGCAGGGATATTTTAACAGTATTAATTCTTCCAACCCATAAGCACAAAATATCTTTTTATTCAATTTATTTCATCAGTGGCTTATAGTTTTCAGTATACAGGTTTTTCACCTCCTTGGTTAAATTTATTCCTAGGTGTTTTGTTTTGTTTTGTTTTTAAAGATTTTGTTTATTTATTTAACAGAGAGAGACACAGCGAGAGAACACAAGCAGGGGGAGCGGGAGAGGGAGAAGCAGGCTTCCCACGGAGCAGGGAGCCCGATGACCCTGGGATCATGACCTAAGCTGAAGGCAGACGCTTAATGACTGAGCCACCCAGACACCCCCTAGGTGTTTTGTTCTTTTTGATGCAATTGTAAATGGGATTGTTTTCTTAATTTCCCTTTCTGATAGTTTGTTATTAGTGTATAGAAATACAGGTGATATTTGTATATTGATTTTACATCCTGCAATTTTGCTGAATTTCTTTATAATTTGTAACAATTTGTGTGTGTGTGTGTGTGTGTATGTGTGTGGAGTCTTCAGGGTTTTATACATATAATATATCATCGGTAAATAGAGACAATTTTACTTACTACTTTACATCCAGTTTGGATGTATTTTACTTCTTATTTCTGCCTTATTGCTTTGGCTAGGATTTCCAGTATTATGTTGAATAGAAGTGTTGACTGTTGACATCCTTGTAAGTGCCAGATATTAGAGGAAAATCTTTCAGTTTTTCACCACTGAGTATGATTTTAGCTATGGGCTTGTCATAGCTGTGGCTTTTATTATGTTGAGGTATGTTCCTGTTATACCTGCTTTGTTGAAGAGCGCTTTTATCATGCATGGATGTTGAATTTTGTCAAATGCTTTTTCTGCATCTATTGTGATGATAATATGATTTTTATCCTTCATTTTGTTAATGTGATGTATCACATTGATTGATTAGTGGATGTTGCATTCCTGGAATAAATCCCATTTGATTATGGTGTATGATCCTTTTAATATATTGTTGAATTCAGTTTGCTAATATTTTGTTGGAGATGTATTTTCCTTTTAAATCGTCATAAATGCCTGAAAAGATTTTCTCTCACATTTCTCCCGTCTTATCCTCCTTCTTCCTCAAGTTCTTATATCAATTCATTCTTTCAAATGACTCAGCCTTAAAATATCAGTGCAAGCACAGTTCTGTTTGGAATGACCCTCTCTGAATTTGGCCTACAGTGGTCATGCAGTTGGGGGCCAGAGCCAAATGAGGTGCCCATCCTTGGATGCACTACAGTGTCTTTATTTCAGTAAAGTACTTTGACTTCTTATTATTCTTTCTGAAGCTTTAATGCATGGTCTGAAGAAAGGAGAATGGAATCATCAGGTAAGGCCCAACTGTTTTGTGAACGCACTGGGGCCATGTTTTTTATTCACTCCCTCACTGAGACTGTTTGGATCTTGGTGAACAGGGCAAGCCTTGCAGTCAGATGGAACCTGGGTTCAAATTCCCAGCAGTAGAAACTGTATGTAATGATCAAGGCACAAATCAGACTTAGCCAAAATATGCGGGGGATGAAACAAAACCAAATGGAACAAAACAAAACAAAAAATCGGTCTCATTGCTTGTGGCTACCACAGCCTTGACAATATAAGGATACAATGGAAAAGTTGAGTTTATCCCAGGAATGCAAAGTCAATACAACATGATCAAATTAATGTCATCTGTCTCATTTACAGAACAAAGGAGCAAAATTGTGTAGTGATATCAGTAGATGCAGAAATAGCTATCTAACCCTACAGGAGACGACAGTGGCTAAGAGACACAATAATAGGCCCATTTATTGATATTTTTAATTTTTTAATCAGCTAGACCAAATGCAGAGCCCTTTACATACACTAATTTAATTTCCATAGGTACCTTTTGAGATAAATATCACTTATATGGCTGTTGCTATTTTTAATCTGTAGACAAAACTTTAGATACATTTTCTTCTCAACATTAGAAAAGAGTTCCCAGTATTATTAAAAACCCTCTATTTTTTTATAGTCATTTAGATACTTTCTTAAATGCCAAGGACAGTTATGTTACCAGTTTTCTTGAAATTCACATGTACCCATGTCACTTTGCTAAAAGGTAGTGAGCTATAAAGGGAAATGAATGCTGAAAATAGGTGTCATAACTCTTCTGTGAACTTGTAGCTATTTAAAAATATTCTTTTTTAGGGGCACCTGGTGGCTCAGTCAGCTATGCGTTCAACTCTTGGTTTCAGCTCAGGTCATGATCTCAGGGTCCTGGAATCCAGCCCCGAGTGGGCTCCACACTCAGGAGGTGGAGTCGGCTTGAGGATTCTCTCTCTCCCTCTGCCCCTCCCCCTGCTTTCTCGTACTCTCTCTTTCTCTAAAATAAATAAATCTTTAAAAAAAAATTTTTTTTAGAAGTAACATTTCCTTTTCCTCCCCCTTTCTTAGAGGAAACAATCAACACACAGCTGGGATCAGATTAGAGAACAATACACACATTTTTCTGAAAACATAGAATTATTTTTTCAGTCTGTAAAGCGTATGTAACACCTATACACATCTATATAACATGAAATATTAAAGTGTGAAATCAAATATACTTGCTGGGTATGTAGTGTATCCAAACTAGGACACCTGAAAATGAAAGAGGTCATGAAAATAATTGTTTTATTTTTAGAAATTGATTTACTGACTGCCAACTTGGTTTTTATTAAAGTGGACCTAAAAGTAATTCTTGTCAAAATGGTCTTTAAAAATATTTTTTTTCAAAAGATTAAATTTAACATATAAATTAAAGCACAACTTAAAAAATATATTATTTAAATGTTTATTTTTTTACTTATTTTTTAAAGAGTTTATTTTTAAGTAATCTCTACACCCAACATGGGGCTCGAACTCACAACCCCAAGATCGAGAGTCATACGCTCCACTGACTGAGCCAGCCAGGTGCCCCTGATTATCTAAATGTTTAAAAATAAATAGATTAGGGGCGCCTGGGTGGCTCAGTTGGTTAAGCGACTGCCTTCAGCTCAGGTCATGATCCTGGAGTCCCAGGATCGAGTTCCTCATCGGGCTCCCTGCTCAGCAGGGAGTCTGCTTCTCCCTCTGACCCTCCCCCCTCTCATGCTCTCTCTCTATCTCATTCTCTCTCAAATAAATAAATAAAATCTTTTAAAAAATAAACAGATTAATTATTCTTGCCACCTTTTAATAGATTTTAATTTGCTTCTTAGCTGAATCTGCTGAAATGTCACTGGTATTTATTTCAAAAATTTATTTTTCGATATGATCTTATTAAAAATTTTTAACGATTTTTCATTCATTGTATTATTCACAAATTTGAAATTATTGTCATCATCACTTGGCTCTTGTCTGTTGACCAGCACTCGTGGCTTCTTAGGCACGTGGCCTGTGCAGCCATCCTGAGCCCCTCTCAGAAGGGCCCACACTTGGTTTAATGCTCTCTTATTATTGTCTTGAACCTCAAAGTTTTGATCAGAGGGTCCTTCATTTTCATTTTGCACTGGATCCTGCAAATTATGTAGCCAGAACTGCTGTAGAATATAGCATTTTTTTTTATTGAGAAAACACTCATTTTTCAGATGCTGAGGGACCTAGGTAAGCTCAGAGCAAATTCTGAAAAATAAAGATCTTCTCAATTCTATTTTTTTCATATTAAAATTGATAAAGGAACTTTTCAACCTTTCATGTTTGTGGGCCCTGTTCCTGGGCTCCCGGGGAAGCTATACTTCTACCAGGATCAGAATGACTTAGCCACACTTCAAAGCACGGGCTCTATTTCTGCCCATAGTGCACACTGTCTATCTGCTTCGTCAGCAAATAACCTAAAAGAAACATTTCAAAATAAAGATAAGAGTGAAAATCTCCCTAAGTTCCCACACCTCAAAGCCTGCAACCTTGCACATACTAAAAGCATAAGATAAAGTTTGTTATTTTCTGGATGTTATGTTATGTTATGTCCTGATGATTTGTAACTCTTGATATAACAAAAAACCATGTATGACTCTGTATTACACAGTCCTTCTGAGTTGCACTGTCTTCTTTTTGAAGACTGAGTATCCTGGGCAGCTGGCCTCACTTGAGCGCAAATAAAACTGTCTTTTTTCTTGTTTAAGAAATTTTAAAGATTTGCTCATTTTGCATCGACAGAATATATAAATATCTCAGTGGGAATATTTCCATAGCTACAGTCTTTTTGCCTCCACACATTATGTGTCTCTTTTCCAAATACTTATATTGGACAAACCGTATCAAATTATTTATCTGTATCACTCTTTTGAAGTTTTTCCCAATGTATATGCTACAAAATTTTTGACCTCAGTTTCATCAGATTCTAATATAGAGTATAAAGTTATCCAATTAAAAATAGGAACTCTATCTAAAGATTCTTCCCACTGGCCAAGAAATTCCAAAATTCGATTATAGAATTTCATAATTAGTTGAGCTCAGATTATTTAACTTATTACTTTCTCCCATGTTTTTGTAGGTACAACTTTGACTATCTCCCTGTTTGCAAATTTTGTGTTTGACCATTAAAATTTAAATTTAGATACTCCACTCTTTGAATATTTTTTTATTCTTATGTTAATCCCCATACATTACATCATTAGTTTTAGATGAAGTGTTCCATGATTCATTGTGCATAACACCCAGTGCTCCATGCAGAATGTGCCCTCCTCAATACCCACCACCAGGCCCCATCCTCCAACCCCCCTCCCCTCTAGAACCCTCAGTTTGTTTTTCAGAGTCCATCGTCTCTCATGGTTCGTCTACCCCTCCGATTTCCCACGCTTCATTCTTCCCCTCCCGCTACCTTCTTCTTCTTCTTTTTTTCTTAAAATATATTGCATTATTTGTTTCAGAGGTACAGATCTGAGATTCAACAGTCTTGCACAATTCACAGCGCTTACCAGAGCACATACCCTCCCCAGTGTCTCTCACCCAGTCACCCCATCCCTCCCACCCCACCCCCCACTCCAACAACCCTCAATTTGTTTCCTGCGATTAAGAATTCCTCATATCGGGCGCCTGGGTGGCTCAGTCGGTTGAGCGACTGCCTTTGGCTCAGGTCATGATCCTAGGGTCCTGGGATCGAGTCCCACATCGGGCTCCCTGCTCGGCGGGGAGCCTGCTTCTCCCTCTCCCACTCCCCCTGCTTGTGTTCCCTCTCTCACTGTGTCTCTCTCTGTCAAATAAATAAATAAAATCTTTAAAAAAAAAAAAAGAATTCCTCATATCAGTGAGATCATATGATACATGTCTTTCTCTGTTTGACTTATTTCGCTCAGCATAATACCCTCCAGTTCCATCCACGTCGTTGCAAATGGCAAGATCTCATTTCTTTTGATGGCTGCATAATATTCCATTGTGTATATATACCACATCTTCTTTATCCATTCATCTGTCGATGGACATCTTGGCTCTTTCCATAGTTTGGCTATTGTGGACATTGCTGCTGTAAACATCGGGGTGCACGTACCCTTTCAGGTCCCTACTTTTGTATCTTTGGGGTAAATACCCAGTAGTGCAATTGCTGGATCATATGGTAGCTCTATTTTCAACTTTTTAAGGAACCTCCATACAGTTTTCCAGAGTGGCTGCAACAGATTGCATTCCCACCAACAGTGTAGGAGGGTTCCCCTTTCTCCGCATCCCCACCAACATCTGTCGTTTCCTGACTTGTTAATTTTAGCCATTCTGACTGGTGTGAGGTCGTATCTCATTGAGGTTTTGATTTGGATTTCCCTGATGCTGAGTGATGTTGAGCACTTTTTCATGTGTCTGTTGGCCATTTGGATGTCTTCTTTGGAAAAATGTCTGTTCATGTCTTCTGCCCATTTCTTGATTGGATTCTTTGTTCTTTGGGTGTTGAGTTTGATAAGTTCTTTATAGATTTTGGATACTAGCCCTTTATCTGATATGTCATTTGCAAATATCTTCTCCCATTCTGTCAGTTGTCTTTTGGTTTTGTTGACTGTTTCCTTTGCTTTGCAAAAGCTTTTTATCTTGATGAAGTCCCAATAGTTCATTTTTGCCCTTGTTTCCCTTGCCTTTGGCGATGTTTCTAGGAAGAAGTTGCTTCGGCTGAGGTCAAAGAGGTTGCTGCCTGTGTTCTCCTTTAGGATTTTGATGGACTCCTGTCTCACATTGAGGTCTTTCAACCATTTGGAGTCTATTTTTGTGTATGGTGTAAGGAAATGGTCCAGTTTCATTCTTCTGCATGTGGCTATCCAATTTTCCCAACACCATTTGTTGAAGAGACAACATTGGACATTCTTTCCTGCTTTGTCAAAGATGAGTTGACCATAGAGTTGAGGGTCCATTTCTGGGCTCTCTATTCTGTTCCATTGATCTATGTGTCTGTTTTTGTGCCAGTACCATACTGTCTTGATGATGACAGCTTTGTAATAGAGCTGGAAGTCCGGAATTGTGACGCCACCAGCTTTGCTTTTCTTTTTCAACATTCCTCTGGCTATGCGGGGTCTTTTCTGGTTCCATACAAATTTTAGGATTATTTGTTCCATTTCTTTGAAAAAAGTGGATGGTATTTTGATGGGGATTGCATTGAATGTGTAGATTGCTCTAGGTAGCATTGACATCTTCACAATATTTGTTCTTCCAATCCATGAGCATGGAACGTTTTTCCATTTCTTTGTGTCTTCCTCAATTTCTTTCATGAGTATTTTATAGTTTTCTGAGTACAGATCCTTTGCCTCTTTGGTTAGATTTATTCCTAGGTATCTTATGGTTTTGGGTGCAATTGTAAATGGGATCGACTCCTTAATTTCTCTTTCTTCTGTCTTGTTGTTGGTGTATAGGAATGCCACTGACTTCCGTGCATTGATTTTATATCCTGCCACTTTACTGAATTCCTGTATGAGTTCTAGCAGTTTTGGGGTGGAATCTTTTGGGTTTTCCACATAAAGTATCATATCATCTGCCAAGAGTGAGAGTTTGACTTCTTCTTTGCCAATTTGGATGCCTTTGATTTCTTTTTGTTGTCTGATTGCTGTGGCTAGGACTTCCAATACTATGTTGAATAGCAGTGGTGATAGTGGACATCCCTGCCATGTTCCTGACTTTAGGGGGAAAGCTCTCAGTTTTTCCCCATTGAGAATGATAGTCGCTGTGGGTTTTTCATAGATGGCTTTTATGATATTGAGGTATGTACCCTCTATCCCTATACTCTGAAGAGTTTTGATCAAGAAAGGATGCTGTACTTTGTCAAAAGCTTTTTCTGCATCTATTGAGAGGATCATATGATTCTTGTTCTTTCTTTTGTTAATATATTGTATCACATTGATTGATTTGCAGATGTTGAACCAACCTTGCAGCCCAGGGATAAATCCCACTTGGTCGTGGTGAATAATCCTTTTAATGTACTGTTGGATCCTATTGGCTAGTATTTTGGTGAGAATTTTTGCATCCATGTTCATCAGGGATATTGGTCTGTAATTCTCCTTTTTGATGGGGTCTTTGTCTGGTTTTGGGATCAAGGTAATGCTGGCCTCATAAAATGAGTTTGGAAGTTTTCCTTCCATTTCTATTTTTTGGAACAGTTTCAGAAGAATAGGTATTAATTCTTCTTGAAATGTTTGGTAGAATTCCCCTGGGAAGCCATCTGGCCCCGGGCAGTTGTTTTTTGGGAGATTTTTGATGACTGCTTCAATTTCCTTAGTGGTTATAGGTCTGTTCAGGTTTTCTATTTCTTCCTGGTTCAGTTTTGGTAGTTGATACATCTCTAGGAATGCATCCATTTCTTCCAGGTTATCGAATTTGCTGGCATAGAGTTGCTCATAATATGTTCTTAGAATTGTTTGTATTTCTTTGGTGTTGGTTGTGATCTCTCCACTTTCATTCATGATTTTGTTGATTTGGGTCCTTTCTCTTCTCTTTTTGATAAGTCTGGCCAGGGGTTTATCAATCTTATTAATTCTTTCAAAGAACCAGCTCCTAGTTTCGTTGATCTGTTCTACAGTTCTTTCAGTTTCTATTTCATTGATTTCTGCTCTGATCTTTATGATTTCTCTTCTCCTGCTGGGTTTAGGCTTTATTTGCTGTTCTTTCTCTAGCTCCTTTAGGTGTAGGGTTAGGTTGTGTACTTGAGACCTTTCTTGTTTCTTGAGAAAGGCTTGTATTGCTCTATACTTTCCTCTTAGGACTGCCTTTGCTGCATCCCAAAGATTTTGAATAGTTGTGTTTTCATTTTCATTGGTTTCCATGTATTTTTTTAATTCTTCTTTAATTTCCTGGTTGACCCATTCATTCTTCAGTAGGATGCTCTTTAGCCTCCATGTATTTGAGTTCTTTCCGACTTTCCTCTTGTGATTGAGTTCTAGTTTCAAAGCATTGTGGTCTGAAAATAGGCAGGGAAGATCCCAATCTTTTGGTACCGGTTGAGACCTGATTTATGATCTAGGATGTGATCTGTTCTGGAGAATGTTCCATGGGCACTAGAGAAGAATGTGTATTCCGTTGCTTTGGGGTGGAATGTTCTGAATATGTCTGTGAAGTCCATTTGGTCCAGTGTGTCGTTTAAAGTCTTTATTTCCTTGTTGATCTTTTGCTTAGACGATCTGTCCATTTCAGTGAGGGGGGTGTTAAAGCCCCCCACTATTATTGTATTGTTGTCGATGTGTTTCTTTGCTTTTGTTATTAATTGGCTTATATAATTGGCTGCTCCCATGTTAGGGGCATAGATATTTACAATTGTTAGATCTTCTTGTTGGATAGATCCTTTAAGTAGGATATAATGTCCTTCCTCATCTCTTATTACAGTCTTTGGTTTAAAATCTAATTTGTCTGATATAAGGATTGCCACCCCAGCTTTCTTTTGGTGTCCATTAGCATGGTAAATGGTTTTCCACCCCCTCACTTTCAATCTGGGAGTGTCTTTGGGTCTAAAATGAGTCTCTTGCAGACAGCATATCAATGGGTCTTGTTTTTTAATCCAGTCTGATAGCCTGTGTCTTTTGATTGGGGCATTTAGCCCATTTACATTCAGGGTAACTATTGAAAGATAGGAATTTAGTGCCATTGTATTGCCTGTAAGGTGACTGTTACCGTATATTGTCTGTGTTCCTTTCTGGTCTATGTTGCTTTTAGGCTCTCTCTTTGCTTAGAGGACCCCTTTCAAGATTTCCTGTAGGGCTGGTTTTGTGTTTGCAAATTCCTTTAGTTTTTGTTTGTCCTGGAAGTTTTTTATCTCTCCTTCAATTTTCAATGACAGCCTAGCTGGATATAGTATTCTTGGCTGCATATTTTTCTAATTTAGTGCTCTGAATATATCCTGCCAGTCCTTTCTGGCCTGCCAGGTCTCTGTGGATAGGTCTGTTGCCAATCTAATGTTTCTACCCTTGTAGGTTACATATCTCTTCTCCCGATCTGCTTTCAGGATTTTCTCTTTGTCTCTGAGACTCGTAAGTTTTACTATTAGATGTCGGGGTGTTGACCTATTTTTATTGATTTTGAGAGGGGTTCTCTGTGCTTCCTGGATTTTGATGCCTGTTTCCTTCCCCAAATTAGGGAAGTTATCTGCTATAATTTGCTCCATTATACCTTCTGCCCCTCTCTCTCTTTCTTCTTCTTCTGGGATCCCAATTATTCTAATGTTGTTTCGTCTTATGGTATCGCTTATCTCTCGAATTCTGCCCTCGTGATCCATAGTTGTTTATCTCTCTTTTTCTCAGCTTCTTTATTTTCCATCATTTCATCTTCTATATTACTGATTCTCTCTTCTGCCTCATTTATTCTAGCATTTAGCACCCCCATTTTTGATTGCACCTCATTAATAGCCTTTTTGATTTCTACTTGGTTGGATTTTAGTTCTTTTACTTCTCCAGAAAGGGTTTCTCTAATAACTTCCATATTTTTTTCAAGCCCAGCTAGTATCTTTAAAGTGATGATTCTGAACTCTAGATCTGACATCGTACTAATGTCCGTATTGAGTAGGTCCCTGGCAGTCGGTACTACCTCTTGTTCTTTTTGTTGAGGTGATTTTTTCTGTCTTGTCATTTTGTGCAGAGGAGAATAGATTAATGAGAGAACAAAATGCTAGCAGAGTAACCACGTCCCCAGAAAATATACTCTAAACAAATCAGAAAAGACCTGAAGCAGTGGGATAAGAAGGGGAAAGAGAGAAAAAAGAAAAAGAAAAAAAAGAAAAAGAAAAAGATACAAACAAAAACAAACAAAACAAAACAACAACAGCAAAAAAAAAAAAAAAAAAAAACCCAGAATATGATCAAATATGATGAGGCTGGTATATAGATCAGTGCCACACACTAGATTTGGGGTGTATTTTGGTCTTTTAGAAGAAGGTGCCTCCCAAAATTTTAAAGAAAGAAAAACTTATATATGTACAAAAATAAGGGTTGATATGATGAAGGGATGGAATATGACTGTAAAAATGGAAATTATAAAAAATTTTATAAAAGGAATTGATAAGAAGTTGTTTGAAAAAAGAAAGAAGTGGATTTAAAAAAAGAAAAAAAAAGGGAGAGGATGTGATCAGGCAGGGGAATAGAAAACACCATATACTAGAGATTTAGGTATATTTTAATCTGTTAGAAGAAACTATCTCAAAAATTTAAAGAGAGAACAACTTATATATATAAGCCAAAAATAAGGGTAACTACTATGAAGGGATAGAATATGACTCTAAAAATGAAAAATAAAAATGTTTTTTTTTAAAAAAAGGGATTGATAAGATGTTGGTTGAAAAAGGGAGAAAGAAAAATTCAAAAAGAAATAAAAAGACAAAAAGACAGTTAAAAAAAAATTAACTTGAAAAGACTAAAGAATCATGGTAAAAAAGCCGTGAATTCTATGTGCAGTATTCCCCTAGCGCTGGAGTTCTGCCGTTCTCATTGATCGGTAAACTTGGTCTTGGCTGTTCTCGCTGATCTTCTGGGGAGGGGCCTGTTGCCGTGGTTCCCAAATGTCTCTGCCGGAGGCGGAATTGCCCCGCCCTTGCCCCCTCCCGGCTAAGTCATCTGCTCGGGTTTGCTCTCCGGGGCTTTTGTTCCCTGCGAGCTTTCCGTACAGCTCTGGAGGGGGAGAGTGAAAATGGCGGCCTCCCAATCTCCGCCCCGGAGGAGCCGAGAACTCGGGGCCCGCTCCTCAGTGCGCCCCCAGAGAAAAGCCGTCAGTCATTCCCGTCTCCGGCCACACTCCGTGCTCACCCGGCCTGTGACCGCGCGTTTCTATCTCTGGCACCCGACCCCGGGTGGAGTCTCTAAACCCAGCAGATCGCTGCGGTGCACTCCCGTGCGGCTCCTCCAGGGGGAGGAAGGTGAGTCTCCCCGGATCTGCCGCTTGTTGGGTCCCTGCTGGAGGAGCAGGGGCCCGACTGTGCCGCGGATCACGGTTTGTGTCAACCCCGAGCTGAGAGCCCGCGCCTGGGCTCCGCCTCTGCAGCCGGCTTCCCTGCTCCGATACCTGGGAGCTCTGCCACACTCAGGCACCCCCGGTCTTTCTGTGACCCCGAGGGTCCTGAGACCACACTGTCCCGGAGGGTTCCACCCCCCGCTTAGCCACCAGAGTGACGGCCCTCAGCGGAGCAGACTTTTAAAAGTTCCGATTTTGTGCTCCGCGGCTCTATCACTTGCCAGAAGCGGCCGACGGAGGCCCCTCCCCTGCCGTCTATCCTCCCGAATATCGCCTCGGATTCACTTCTCCGCACGTCCTACCTTCCAGAAAGTGGTCGCTTTTCTGTTCAGAGAGTTGTTGCTCTTCTTTTCTTCGATCTCCTGTTGAGTTTGTAGGTGTTCAGAATGGTTTGATCCCTATCCAGCTGAATTCCTGAGAGGAGACGAAATCCAGGTCTCCTACTCCTCCGCCATCTTGCTCCTCTTTGAATATTTTGATTAAACATTTCTAATTGTTTTTGAACAAAATGCACCCGACCTTTAGAGGACTCAGTTCAAAGGTGAACACCATCATTGGACATTTAGGCTAATTTAAAATCATTAATCAAAAGAGCACACAGAACTGTATTCCATCTGCTGATGGCCACCAGAGAGGAAAAGCGTGTTCTGCCATGTAGACCTCTGTTTTTGTATTCATCAGTGGCTTCATCACAAATAGTTTGTAGTCGTGATTATATAAAGAGTACTTGTAAATTTGCACAACTACATATTATATCTTGCTTGGAAGAATATTGCAACTTGTTAATGCGGTTCAAATTGTGTGTATTTCATAACCAACTCCAGGTCATTTCTTCTCCAGAGGTTTTTAACTTCGTAAGAATATCGAGTTTACACAGGGGTGTGTTCCATCAAAATTTGACTCATGTTGTCATTACAAACATCTTCACTGATACACATTTTAACTAAGTTTATAACAGCTTCTACTCACAGAGTACTATAGATTTCACTGCCGGGAGATACAACTCCCAAAAGCTTAATTTTGATTCTATCTGTGAATTAAATGAAAACCTTAAACTGCTTTTCTATTGGAAGCCTTGATGAAACTGGCTTTAGCAAGATGTAATTTTTCTTCTGCTAATGGAGCCAACACGTTCACATATGGCTTTGCTTTTTGAAAATGACAGAAACTAATTTAGAATAACAGTCATTCGATCAAATGAAAAAGTCTGCTTCACAAAGTGACATATATATGTACCCCCTGCAGCTGCACTCATTAGATTGTTATCTGTGGGTAGAATCTTCTTAAAATAACTACTACCTTTTAGGGGCCCCTGGGTAGCTCAGTTGGTTAAGAGTCCAACTCTTGATTTCGGCTCGGTCATGATCTCAGGGTCGTGGGATTGAGCCCCAGGTCAGGCTCCATGCTCAGCAGGGAGTCTGCTTGAGATTCTCTCTCCCTCTCCCTCTGATCCTACCCTTATCACTTTCTCTCCCTCTCTCTCAAATAAATAAATAAATCTTTAAAAAAAATTTAACTGCTACCTTTTGAAGGAAATGCTGGTATTTTCTTATAGATAGCATCTTCTGGTCTTCACATGGTTAGAGATCACACTACGCTACCCACTATGGTGGATGGTAAATACCATTTTGTACACATTACACATTCCATTTCTTGACATATGAAAACTCAGTACTTAATTTTTGAGCCTGCTGTTTGCTGAAATGATTTACTGCAAAATAAAGAAGTATAACCATACAATAAATAAATGTAGATTTTCACTCTATAATGAATGATAAAATCACTGTTGCCAGAGAGTTTAGATTTTTTTTCTATAATCTCTATAACTGGATTTTCTATAATACACCGTAACTGGACTGGCCAGCCTCTATTTCCCTCTACATATTTTACATATGTCTAAACTATAATTCCCTGTGTTTCCAATTGCTCCTGCCAGATGGTGGCCTCTCATAGGCCTTGCAGGAACCACGGCACAACCAAGAGACAACTGAAGTACCAAATACCTCTCCCACCCACACTAGAGACCAGAAGAACTTACCCGTCCCCAGATGCTGTGACAACGCACACCACCTTGTCAACAGATACACTGTGGCTTTATGAGTAAGTTAGTTCCTTATACCGGCATATCTTAGAGATACTGAGGTTTTGGTTCCAGACCACCACAATAAAGCAAATACCACAATAAAGCAAGTCAAATGAATTTTTTATTTCCCAGTGCATATAAAAGTTATGTTTACACTGTACTATAGTCTATGAAGTATGCAGTAATAGCATTATATCTAAAAAATGTACATACCTTAATTTAAAAATACTTTATTGCTAAAACTGCTAACTATCATGTGAGCTTTTAGTGAATAATCTTTTTGCTGGTGGAGGGTCTTGCCTCCTTCTTGATGGCAGTGATGGGTCAGCATGGTGGGTGCTGGAGAATGGGGTGACTGCAGCTGTACCTTAAGATAGCAATGAAATTTGCTGCATTGATGGACTCTTTCTTTCATGAGCAATTTCTCTGTAGCTTGTGATGCTGTTTGATAGCATTTTATCCAAGGAGAACTTCTTTCAAAAACTGGAGTCACTCCTCTCACCCCCTGCCGCTGCTTGATCAACTAAGTTATGTCATATTCTAAATTCTCTGTTGTCATCTCAACAGTCTTCACGGTATCTTCCCTGAGAGTAGGTGTCATGTCAGGAAACCACTGTCTTTGCTCATCTGTAAGAAGCAATTCCTCATCCATTCAAGTTTATCGTGAGATGGCAGCAATTCAGCCCCATCTTCAGGCTCCACTTCTAATTCTAGTTCTCTTGCTGTTTCCACTACATCTGCAGTTCCTTCCTCCACTGGAGTCCTGAGTCCTCAAAGTCAGCCATGAAGGTCAGAATCAACTTCTTCCAAACTCCTGCTCCTGTGGATATTTTGGCCTTTTCCCATGAATCATGAATGTTGTGAATCCTTTCCAGAAGGTTTTCAATTGACTTTGCCCAGATCCATCAGAGCAATCACTATCTCTGGCAGCTCTAGACTTACAAAATGTGTTTCTTAGATAATAAGACTTGAAAGTTGAACTGACTCCTTGATGTATAGGCTTCAGAAGGGATGTTGTGTTAGCAGGTGTGAAAACAACATTCATCTTGTTGTACATCTCTGTTGGAGCTCATGGGTGACCAGATACGTTGTCAGTAAGTAGGAATATTTTGAAAGGAATCATTTTTTGGAGCATTAAGTCTCAACAGTGGGCTTTAAATATTCAGTAACCCATGTTGTCAACAGATGTGCTACCATCCAGGCTTTGTAGTTCCATTTATAGAGCACAGACCAAATAGACTTAGCATAATTCTCAAGGGCCCTAGCTTTTCTGGAATGCAAATGAGCACTGGCTTCAACTTCAAGTCACTGGCTGCATTTAGCCCCCAACAAGAGAGTCAGCCTATCCTTTGAAACTTTGCGGTCGGACATTGACTTCTCCTTTCTAGCTGTGAAAGTCCTAGATGGCATCTTCTTCCAGCAGAAGGCTGTTTTGTCTACATTGAAAATACATCGTTTAGTGCAGCCACCTTCATTAATGACCTTAGCTAGATCTTCTGCATAATTAGCTGCAATTTCTCCATCAGCACTTGCTGCTTCACCTTGCACTGTGATGTCATGGAGATGGCTTCTTGTCTTAAACCTCATGAACCAACCTCTGCTAGCTTCAGACTTTCCTTCTGCAGCTTTCTCTCCTTTCTCAGCCTTCACAGAATTGAAGCAAGTTAGGGCCTTGCTCTGGAAGAGGCTTTGGCTTAAGGGAATGTTGTGGCTGGTTTCATCTTCTATCCAGACCACTCAAACTTTCTCCATATCAGCAATCGGGCTGTGTCACATTCTTCATGTGACACATTATTCATGTGTTCACTGGAGCTTTTAATTTTCTTCAAGAATTTTTCCTTTGCTTTCACAACTTGGCTGTTTGCCACAAGAAACCTGTCTTGGCTTTCAACATGCCCTCCTCATTTAGCTTAATCATTTCTAGCTTTCGATTTAAAGTGAGAGATGTGTAACTCTTTCTTTCACTTGAATGGTGATTCATTGGCCTATTTTCACTATTGTTGTGTCTCAGGGAATAGGAAGGTGTGAGGAGAGGGAGAGAGATGGAGTGAAGCAGGACACATACAACATTTATCGATTAAGTTCTCTGTCTCATATGGGCATGGTTTGTGGTGCCCCCAAACAATTACGATATAACATCAAGGATCACCAGGCATAGATCATCATCACACATATAATGACAAAGTTTGAAGTATTACAAGAATTACCAAATGTGAGACAGAGACACGAAGTGAGCAAATTCTGTTGGAGACTTGCTTGATGCAGGGTTGCCACAGACCTTCAGTCTGTAAAAAACAAAACAAAACAAAACAAAAAACAACCAAAAAACCAAAAACCAAAAACCACAGTATCTGCAAAGCTCAATAAAGCAAAGTACGCTAAAACAGCACAACAAAATGAGGTCTGCCTGAGTGATGTGCGTGGAAAGGGAAGGCCTGGAAAAGGTTGGGAGAAGAGGAGCAGACTCACTAGTTGCCTTTCAGATTTCACCCCACGTTATAGTGAGCAGTGAGAACGCTACGCATTGCTATGTCAGTTATCAATTTACCGTCTCTGGGCTCTAACTCCACCCTTCATTGACACCGTAAAACCTTATCAGTACTTGGGTGCCTGGGTGGCTCAGTTGGTTAAGCGACTGCCTTCGGCTCAGGTCATGATCCTGGAGTCTGGGGATCGAGTCCCGCATCAGGCTCCCTGCTCAGCAGGGAGTCTGCTTCTCCCTCTGACCCTCCCCACTTTTGTACTCTCTCTCTCTCTCTCTCATTCTCTCTCTCTCAAATAAATAAATAAAATCTTAAAAAAACAACAACAAAAAAACCCTTATCAGTATTACTACTTCACCAGCGGGGCCAATGTTGGGATTCATCAATAGGGGGCCCTAGAGAGACATTCGACAGCAGTAGAAAGGCACTGATTTCCCTCCCAGTTGCTGGTCCTCCTGTGGTTCTCACTGCCGGGGTAGCAGGCCACACCGCCCAGCTCCACCTGCATGCCCCTGCTTGGCCACCCCCCCCCCCCCCCCCCCCCGCCCGACAGTGGCCTTTCTGCGGTCACGAAGGCTGCAGCCTCAGCCCACTGTATCCCTACCTGGCATTTTGCTTCTGCGGACCAGCTCCACCCACCAGCAACAGCAGACGGCTTCTCTGGGCCGGCTCTGACCCAGGCCCACTGGCCCGTGGCTGGCTTCATGTGCCCGTGGCAACCACCTCCTCTCCAAGGAGGTCTGAATCTCAGCGGGGTCTCCCAGGCCCTTGGTCCTTTCATTGTCTTTCATTGTCCACTCTTCTCGGCCCTGAGATAGCAGCTGGCCCTTTGCACCTGCTACTTCTACTCCCCTGGGAGTCCCATTTCACTCCTTTGCCTATCGAACAAGTCTGTATACTGCTTCCCCCGTTCAAAGAACTGAGGTAGTTTTGTCTCCTAACCGGGCCTTGACTGATGTAACTACGAGTGTCACACAGAGTCGGAAAGACCCTTGACTCTGTCAAGGGCAGAATCTTGACATACTAAGTAAAGATCTACCAAACGCCTCCCGGTTTAATGTAGCTATTAGCAAAAAGTACTCCATTAAAAATGAAAAAGCTGTGACAACTGCTGAACTAAGTGGGACACCTGGACAACAGCTATTATTGGGACTGTCCCAGACAAACCAGGGTGTGTTAATTATACCACACCATGTTCCATATACTTTACTACACTATACCATACCACACCATACCATATACTTCTAGGAGGGTTATATTTCTATTTAACTTGCCACCTGCAATACATCCAGTCAAAGCCCCCCAAAAAGGAATGGACATATTTAGAAGACAAAGAGACTGCTCTAATTAATTGTCATGCAACTGAACAACACGGGTTTGAACTGCACAGGTCTATTTTTATGCAATTTTTTCCCCAATAACTACAGTACAGTGCTATAAATGGATTTTCCTTATGATTTTCTCAATACCATTTTCTTTTCTCTAGCTTGGTTTATTGTAAGAATATAGTGTACGATACATATAACAATCAAAAGATGTGTTAATTGACTATGTTCTCAGTAAGGCTTCTGGTCAACAGTAGGCTATTAGTAGTTAAGTTTTTGGGGAATCAAAAGTTATACACAGATTTTTGGCTGTGCGGGAGGGTGGGTGCCCCAAACCCCGTGTTGTTCAGGGGTGGACTGTACTTCTAAATAACACCCTTATTATTAAGAGAGAGAGTGACAGGACACTAACAAGTCACTACTGGCCATTACCAGGTGGTATCATGTCAGAAACACTTCTGTTTCTCTCACAAGTTCCTTGAAACACAAAACCTGGCAAAAGTCATGTGATGCTTTTGAAACTGAGGTCCACTGGGTTATTCGCACATTCCTGGAGCATGACAGGTGCTCCGCAACATTTCTTTTTAAGAGCATGCTTTCATTTGGGTAGTAATTGAAACATTTTAACATGAGCATGTTTTGGATTATCTGCGTGAACCCTTGATAGCCGAGTACTCTGAATTTAGGATCGTGTTGCTATGACACGGTACTAGCTGCAGGGTAGCAGGGGAGTGAAATAGGACAGAAGCAGATCTTCCACAGGTGATTCATTAATGCTGTAGACTCGCCAAATAGCACCCAAGAAGGTTTTATGTCGGCGTGAGTGGAGAGAAGTGGTGGGAAAACTGGGGAGAAGAGAATGCACATGTTAGTGTGGAGGGGCACACGGAACTCAACAGGAGTGGCAAAAAAGCAGAGGATCATTTTCAAGTTGAAATGTCAGTTTCAAAGAAGAACAAAGCTGGGGGCATCACGATGCCTGACTTCAAGCTATATTATAAAGCTGTGATCACCAAGACAGCATGGTATTGGCCACATAGACCAATGGAACAGACACATAGACCAATGGAACAGAATAGAGATTCCAGAAATGGACCCTCAACTCTATGGTCAACTAATCTTCTACAAATCAGGAAAAAATATCCAATGGAAAAAAGACAGTCTCTTCAATAAGTGGTACTGGGAAAACTGGACAGCTATATACAAAAGAATGAAACTGGACCATTCCCTTACACCATACACAAAGATAAACTCAAAATGGATGAAAGACCTCAATGTGAGCCAGGAACCCATCAAAATCCTAGAGGAGAACAGGCAGCAACCTCTTCGACATTGGCCACAGCAACTTCTTTCAAGACACGTCTCCAAAGGCAAGGGAAACAAAAGCAAAAATGAACTTTTGGGACTTCATCAAGATAAAAAGTTTCTGCACAGCAAAGGAAACAGTCAACAAAACAGAGGCAACCCACAGAATGGGAGAAGATGTTTGCAAATGACATTACAGATGAAGGGCTGATATCCAAGATCTATAAAGAACTTCTCAAACTCAACACTCAAAAAACAAGTAATCCAGTCAAAAAATGGGCAGAAGATATGAACAGACACTTCTCCAAAGAAGACATGCAAATGGCTAACAGACACATGAAAAAAATGTTCAACAGCACTAGCCATCAGGGAAATCCAAATCAAAACCACAATGAGATACCACCTTACACCAGTTAGAATGGCAAAAATTAACAAAACAGGAAACAACAAATGTTGGTGAGGATATGGAGAGAGGGGAACCCTCTTACACTGTTGGTGGGAATGCAAGCTGCAACAGTCACTCTGGAAAACAGTATGAAGTTTCCTCAAGATGTTAAAAATAGAGCTACCCAGCAATTGCACTACTAGGTATTTACCCCAAAGATACAGATGTAGTGAAAAGAAGGGGCACATGAACCCCAATGTTCATAGCAGCAATGTCCACAATAGCCAAACTGTGGAAAGAGCCAAGATGCTCTATAATAGACGAATGGATAAAGAAGATGTGGTCCATACATACAATGGAATATTACTCAACCATCAGAAAGGATGAATACCCAACTTTTACATCAACATGGATGGAACTGGAGGGGATTATGCTGAGTGAAATAAGTCAAGCAAAGAAAGACAATTTTCATATGGTTTCACTCATATATGGAACATAAGGAATAGGGTGGAGGGCCCCAGGGGAAGGGAAGGAAAACTGAAGGGGGAGAAATCAGAAAGGGAGGCAGACCATGAGAGACTATGGACCCTGAGAAACAAACTGAGGATTTCAGAAGGGAGGGGGTGGGGAGATAGGGTAACCAGCTGATGGGTATTGAGGAGGGCACATGCTGTGATGAGCACTGGGTATTATAGGCAACTAATGAATCATTGAACACTACACCAAAAACTAATGATGTACTATATACCGTGGCTAACTGAACATAGAAAAAAACAAGTGTCGGTTTCGTTCCAGCAAAGCAGCATCACAGATCAGGAGGAAGAAGGCTGCACGGAGCCATGTAGTCTGGCTGCTCTCAGGAAGTGAAAACCACATTCCGTCAGCACTCACACAACCATGTCCTCGCCCTTTGTGACACACGTTCACCGTCCTTTAACTCCTCCTCCCAAACAGGATGTGTGGGACACCCTTTCATACTGTCCTGTGACAATATTGTCATTACAGGGTATGGCAGAAAGAGCTAAGGGAAGGAGGCCTATGGACCACGGCTGGTCTCTTCCATGAACTGTCCGTGGGCCCCACGGCAAAGGAACCACGCAAACGCCACCTCGTGTCCTCTCCCCTCCTGGAAACCAGGAGGAGCAGTCTGCAGTCTATGCACTTTCTAGCTCCGACGGTTCATGACTCTCCTTCTGCTCTCCTGGGATGAGTCAAGAGAGGCACATGCACTCTTTCCCCCACACCTTCTCGAAACCACGAGAACCTGCAGAGCATGTTGTGGGGAGAGTGGGAGGTGAGGTGGGGGAAGTATGAGAGGCTCTTGCTGGAGAATATGGCAGCTGGTCACTGAACGCGGACATCTGGATCCCCAGCGAAGGCTCAGGAGGCCTCCTCACAATTAGTCTCGGCTGACTCTTCAGTGTGGGATGTTCCCCCATCTAACCACGTGGGCTACAGGATCTCAACCTGTGGGAACTCCACTGTGCCTGGACGCCACAGCACTCCTGGACAAGAGGAAGTCTGAGGTGGAGGTCCCAGGGCCCAGCCTGGGAGTGAGGTAGGCGTGTGTCCTTCCTGGGGTCTCCGAAGTCCAGAGCCAAGGCAGTCAGAAAAACCACATCAAGGAGTGGGGACTTGGGAACCACAGAAACTCCAAGTACCAGTTGAAAAGGTGTGAGAAATGAGGTAGAGGTTAAGAAGGCAGAAGGTGAGACTGAAAATAGCATCTGAGACTCTGAATCATGGTCTGGAAACTTTTCATCAGGCAACTGCACCTCCCTGGTGAATGGGGCCTCTGTATTCCCCTGCCTCCACCATGTGACACTATTCATCTCTCACCTTGGCTGGGTTTGCCTCATGTCATGTCTCACTGCCCGTGGTAGCAGCCTCCCACAATATACGCGTCATAATGCAGCCAGAGGGGTCCTTCTGAAACACAGAAATGGCTGTGCTTCTCATCCCTTAAGATCTTTCGGTGATTCCCTTATAATTCACGAGACAAAAGAGGAAACTTGGTGTGATGGTTAAGTTTATGTGTCACCTATGACTGGGCCATAGTACTGAGATATTTGGTCAAGCACCAGTCTAAATATTGCTGTGAAGGTATTTTTAAATATGAGATTAACATTTAAATCAGCAGACTTCGAGTAAGGCAGATTACCCACAATAATGTGGGTGGGCCTCATCCAATCAGTTTCCCTTAAGAGAGAATAACTGAGGTTCCCCGAAGAAGAGGGAATTCTGCCTCCAGATGGGCTGCAGCATCAGCCCCTCCCTGGGTGTCCAGCCTGCCCACCTTACCCTGCAGAATTTGAACCTGCCGTCCTCCATAATCACATGGGGAATGATTGAGAATCGGAGAACTCTCCCTCAGTGGTCCATGGTCTGCACTCTGGAATCCATCCTACTGCCTGGGTTCCTGCTCAAGCGATCCTCACTTAATTGATTTGGGGTTCAGAATGGCCATGGGATTTTTTGAAACAAAAGAGGCATACACTACTTGGAGATATCTGGGAAAGCTTCCTGGAGGAGGTACTGTTTGAGTTGCATTTTGATAGAGAAGCTAGGGTGCCAGGTGCCCCAGGTGTACATGTAGAGGAATATGCATGCAGGATACGGAGGGACCACAAAAAGTTTACCACAGCTCGAAAGAAACGAAGACATAGCCAAGACTTTGAAGGGCTTACACTCTTTGATTGACAGTTTGGACTTGATCTTTGGGGTAAGGAGATGTTATAAAGGATTTTCAGCTGAGCTGTAACATGATTAGATTCGGAATGATTATTTGGGCTTCCATGTGGAGAGCAGGTCAGCATGGATCAGATGAAGGAGAGAAACGAGGAGAGCCTCACGCAAGCAATGGAGGTGACCAGGATAGGGTGGACAGGAAGGATGCTCAGATTGGTAGAAGTGACAGGACCATTGATCATTTAGCTTTGGGAGTGGGGCAAAAGGCTCACCCCAGGTTTCTGAGAGATGTCTAGTAGTACAGAGACTGGGAATGCCTACAGCTCAAGAGACAGGCCAGAGCTTTGGACATAATCAGTAACTGTCAAAACTTGAATCCATGTATATAGAGGTCATCCAAGAAGAGCATATGACAGAATGAAAAGAAGAGAGCTTAGAATGGAAAGATGGGACATTTCAGGTGGAAGGAAGAATGTGGAAAGAAAGGAAAGGAACCAGGAGAAGGTCCTCTGGAAACCCTGGGAGGGCAGCAACGGTGAAAGAGCTGAACATTACCAACATAAAATGAAATATGAGCCAGGAGATATCGTTTCGGCTATGGCAATTAGAAGTCATTGGTGACCTTAGGTGGGCAGTTTTGGGGAATATTGGGGTGAAAGTCAAACTGCAGTGGGTGAGGAATAAATCAGAATATGGGAAAAAGGCAACAGCGTCTACTTTTTTTTTTTTTAAAGATTTTATTTATTCGACAGAAAGAGTGAGAGAAGACAATCAGGGGAAGCAGTAGAGGGAGAAGGAGCAGGCTCCCCGTGAGCAGGGAGCCAGACGTGGGGCTCGATCCCAGGACCCTGGGATCATGACCTGAGCCGAAGGCAGATGCTTAACCATCTGAGCCACTCAGGCACCCCAATAGTGTATACTTTTTTTTTTTTAAAGATTTTTTATTTATTTATTTGAGACAGAGAGAATGAGAGAGAGAGAGCACATGAGAGGGAGGAGGGTCAGAGGGAGAAGCAGGCTCCCCGCTGAGCAGGGAGCCCGATGCAGGACTCGATCCGGGGACTCCAGGATCATGACCTGAGCCGAAGGCAGTCGCTTAACCAACTGAGCCACCCAGGCGCCCAATAGTGTATACTTTTTAAAGAAACTTGACTGTCAGGAGAAGAATGAAAAATAGAGTACAGGCCCATGAGAAGTAAGAGAAGTGTGGTTACTTGGTTTTTAACATGGGGGAGACTGGGCATATGTATGAGATGTGAATAACATGACTCCCACGGGGTACAAGAAATTAAACCTAGAGGAGAGAAGGCAATTAATGGAACCACTAGGTCCTGGGGAAGAGGAAGGGGTCTGTTTTCCTTGAAACAGAAGGGGCAGAGAGGCGGGAGGTCAAGTAAGGAGAGTTGAGTTGGCCACACTTCCATGAGCCCGAATAAAAAGGCACACGTGTTTCCAACAAGACCTTACTGTCACCAGGCTTGCGGGACCTTCCAGGTGCAGGAACTGGGGAGGTCCTCAGGGGCCCAGGCTGGAACATTCCCGAGAGAGCTCCAGGTGAGCGGGGGGAGAGGAATGGAGGGAGAGCCCAGGCAGGGGACCTGCGGACAGGGAGAGGAGGTAGGAGGGTGACAGCGGGAGGGGGGGAAAGAGGAGAGCTGCGCGGATGTGGGTGCCAGGGGTCCTCCTGAGGGCCCTCCACAGCGTCTTGGGGGTGGGGGGCATCACATACGGTGGGGCGACGGCTGTCCCCCCCACCCTGGCCTGGCGCTGGAGTTGTGGCCTCGGAGGCCTGGGAGCAGAGGCCCGGGGGGCCTGGGCATTTTCGTAGTGGGGGCCCGGGTGTCTTTCCTTGGGCACGTGGCCCGCGGGCAGCGGTGGGTGGGTGGTGACACTGCATTGGATTTGGTGGCCTTGAGAGGGAGGCCTAGAGCCACCATGGCCTCCCCTGGGCCAATCCCAGCCGCACATCTGCCTGGTCCCTCTGCCAGTGGCTTACTGATGACCTTGTGTTCTTGCTTTTGCCCTGATTAAACAAAACAAAGCAAAACAAAATAAAACCGTTTAACCTTATTGCCTTCATCTGTCACTTCCCCTCGACTTGGAAAAATGCTTCTTCACCAGGATGCCCCTCGGGTCGCATGGCAGTAGCTCCCTTAACTCACTTCCTCGTCCCAGATCCTCCTCCTCCTCCGCCTCTGAGGCCTCCTACTCAGACGCAGCTGCCCCCAGGGCCTCCCCTGCCTCCTCACACACACCTTCCCCTTCTCTGTGTTCTCCTCGCATTTCCCATAAAGGGGTCACAGGCACCTCTTCCTCCTTCCTCTTACTGCCTCCAAATACTGGAAAGTTCTCAGAACTAGCCGAATTTCTTTCCTTGTGTCTCCACTACGCCTTCTTAGGAATTTCATCCAACCACATGGAAGCTCCTGGAATAGGGAAGCTAATGGCTCCTAACAGGAGAATCCCTACTGATTCTGAGACTCCGGCCTGAATGCGCAGCAGTCCTTGGCCGTCCTTGGTCATGGGTTCAGTTGGGAGGTCCCACAAACCTCACAGGGAATGTGGCAGCTTCCCCGTTCTGAGCCGGCTTCCTCATGCGGCTGTCCCCGTGGCCCCTGGCTCAGCCGAAGTGTGCCACAAACCCAGACGGATCCTTGACTTCTCCTGCTCCCTAAGCCTAAGTGACCTGTCGCGCGGGCCAGCAATTCTCTCTCCTCCTTGTCCGACAAAGATATCTCTGCATCCCAGCGCCTGGTAGTCTGCTGAGGTGGCCTCCCCACGGGCTTCCCAGCGACTCCCGCGGGCCCATGGTGGGCCACGTGATTTTTCTAAAACTCCAAAGTACTCACACCCAACATTTGTTTAAAACCACGCATGACTTTCCAAACCAAGTTCAGACTGGTCAACCTGCCACGAGGTAGCCTCCCTTTCTGTCTCTAACCACATTCTCACAGGAAACCCTGCAGGCCCACTCACCTAGGCCCTGCGTGGACATGCCCTTCCTGTAGTTGTCACCGAGCTCATGGCTCTCGGGCCAGCCATGCACTCAGATGTCTCTTCTCCCCTGGGGGCTGGGCTCCAGCTGAGGACCTATAGCACCGAGTTTGCATTTTCATCCCCCAAACCATGTAAGGAAATTTCTACATAAATGGTCTTTGAATAAACTCACTTAGGGCAGCGTGTAGAGAAGCAGGGAGCTCACAGGCCTACAAGACTCCTGGGGGGGCTCCTCCATACTGGAAAGCAGAAGCCTTGCTTTTGAGATTCTGTCACTCTTTCTGCCACACCTGAGGACAGTAATTTAATCGCTCCAGGCCTTATTTGTTCACCTGTAAAAGGACAACTGGTTTGAAGCTAATTCATTGTAATGGCTGGAAATCAGACCTTTCCCCTGTGGCACGTGGCCCTGGCGCCCACACGTGTTGTTCGTGTGGTATTGAAAGGAATGCCTTTTTCGATTTTTGCTGGGAGGTCCATGTTGTTTATTTATTTATCTGAGAGAGAGAGAGTGCACGCTGAGAGGGAGGGGCAGAGGGAGAGGGAGGGAGAGAATCCCACAGGGCTTGATCCCAGGACCCTGAGATCATGACCTGAGCTGAGACCAAGAGGGGCCGCTTAACCAACTCAGCCACCCAGGTGCCCCCAGAGATCCACGTTGTTTAAAGTTCGGACCCTCTCAAAAGCTTTACTGATCAAGGGGACTGAGGCACCAAGAGGTGGAAGAACGAATCATTCTGCTCCCTCCCTCCTCCCTGCTGACATTGGTGTGAGCTGAGACGCCCCGGAAGCACACTGCGAGGTGCATGCACGCCTGTGTGTCCTGGCTCTGCAGTGGGTAATGATGGGAAATGCCACTACTGCCCAGCACCTGGATGCTGAAAAGGAATGGAGGCAAGGAAATGAGATGGAAGAAGAGAAAAAACAGGAGAAACCATAAGTAGGCCATAACAAGGCAGTCAAAGTAGTTAAAATCTAAGATTGAGGGGCGCCTGGGTGGCTCAGTTCTTAAACGTCCGTCTTCGGCCCAGGTCATGATCCCAGGGTCCCGGGATCGAGCCCCGCATCGGGCTCCCTGCTCAGCAGGAAGCCTGCTTCTCCTTCTCCCACTCCCCCTGCTTGTGTTCCCTCTCTTGCCGCATCTCTTTCTGTCAAATAAATAAATAAAATCTTTAAAAAAAAAAATCTAAGATTGAGATTGATGGAATATTCAAGTTTATTCTTTGACCTGTTCAGACAGAATGATTAAACACACCCACACGGACGCACACTCACCAGCCTAGGTTTATGCCTGCTTCATCTAGAGGGCAAAACTCTCAAGGTCAAATAGGGCCAAACTCAAATTTTATTTGTGTCTCTGTGGTCTCTACCTCGTTCTCTCCTTCTCTGGGTCTCTTTAGTTGGTGAGCCCAAGTGCTTCGGAGTTTGAGTAGCTCTTTCTGGCCAGACATTGTCCGAAACGTGTAAGGTGAGGTTGTGTGGACTGGAAGTGGCCCGGAGGAGGCTGGACCCTGCTCTGCCGGGGGCTTGCCCATGGCCAACACACCAGCCTTCCAGAAACTGCAGACTTCGAGGACAAGCTGTGTAGCTGAAGGCTCCCGAGAGCCATTGTGATTTGAGGACAGTTGAGGAATTTTAACATTTAACATGACCCATTATGTGTAGGGTTTGCAAACTATACCACTACTGTACTTTCTTGATGTTTTTGCACATTGTTTGAGACTTAAAATACATTGTGCTGGTTGGGGCTGATCTATATTTAGAGTGGCCTTCACACTTTTTTTTTTTAATGTGAGACACTCCCTCTTAAACAACTATTTTTGGAGGAAGCGTCACATAAAACACCTAACCGTGGAGACGCTTGTATTGAAACGGTGATCCCCAACTCCTTAGTCTCACCACCCAGCTCCACTCTCCTCTGGTTGTGCCCCTAAGAGACTCACAAGACTTTTCCCAAGACTTAATGGAGCACGTTTTCAAAACTGCAGAGTGAGGCACTTTGCAGCCCCCTAGGAAACTGGAAGGCAAAAGATCAGACGATGACCCATCTGCCTGTGAAAATGAGTCTGTAACACTATGGGGGTTCCTCAAAAAATTAAACATAGAGGTACCATATGGTCCAGGAATTTCATTTCTGGATATTTACCCAAAAGAAATAAAAGCAGGGACTCAGATATTTGTACACCCATGTTCACAGCAGCACTATTCATAATAGCCAAAGGTAGAAGGGACCTGGGTGTTCATAGATGGATGAATAGATGCACAAAATGTGGTGTCTGTGCACAATGGGATAAGAGCCTGAAGAAGGAGGGAGCTTCTGACACAGGCCAAAATATGGATGAACCTTGAGGACGTTATGCTCAGTGAAATAAGCCAGTTACAAAAGGACAAATGTATGATTCTGCTTTTCTGGGATACCTAGAATAGTCCAATTCAGAGACGGAAAGTAGAAGGGGGGCCGCCAGGGGCTGGGGCGATGGGAAAGGAATGGGGGGGTTAGTGTTTAATGGGTACAGAATTTTAGTTTTGCAAAATGAAAAGAGCTCTGTGGACAGACGGTGGAGATGGTAATGCAACAGGGCAGGTATGACAGGGCCTCAAACTGCACACTTAACCGTGGTTAAGATGGTAAGCGTCATTATGTGTATTTTACCACAATTGAAGAAAAAATTTAAAACCTCATATCTATGGACAATGATCTTTATCTCTGGGTGGAGTTTCCAGTAACTTTGTTTTGCTTATTTTCCATTTCCCAAACTGGAAACCATATTTCTTATGTCGTTTTAAAATTTTTGAGCTAAAAATATACATACCATATAAAAAGAAGATAAAATAAGAAAAAAAAAAAAAACCCAGATTGCATGGCTATGGGATTATGGATGATTTGTCCCTTTGTTTCCCAAAATGTTTTCAATTATAACAGCAAAGCAGGTGAGGGAAACAGGTGCATTGATGAACTTCAATATTGTATTGAGTAGGGCGCCTGGGTGGCTCAGTTGGTTAAGCGACTGCCTTCGGCTCAGGTCATGATCCTGGAGTCCTGGGATCGAGTCCCGCATCGGGCTCCCTGCTCAGCAGGGGGTCTGCTTCTCCCTCTGACCCTCCCCCCTCTCGTGTGCTCTCTCTCTCTCATTCTCTCTCTCAAATAAATAAATAAAATCTTTAAAAAAAAAAAGAAAAAAAATATTGTATTGAGTAGTAGCCCAGCCAGAAAACAGCCCCTCTTGTTAAATAAGGTTTATTGAAACCTTATAATAATTTGTTAAACTTATAATAATGAATAGTGATCTGTACTAACTTTCAGTTTGGTAATAAAGCTTCCCTTGGAGGGCATCTTTTCCTCTCTTTTCCTTCTTTCTATGTACATGTGGATGAGTCCTGCGCTCCTTTCCTGGGAGCATGGGTCATCCAGCTACGACTGGGCCCAGAAGAATGTCTCTAGTGCAAAATGCCCACCCAGTGGCACTAGATTCTTATTTGCTGTCCGTGACATGGGCCCTCTTGTTCCCTCCTTGGCCCCGTGTCAGTCACCGTAGTGGAAAATGGTGTATCTCTTTGGAGTCCCCCTGTTTCAAAGCAAAATGTGTCTTTTCTACATTGCTCACATTTTAGATCAGACTGTCTCAAGCCAACCCCCCAGGTCTGGTGAGTTCTGCCCAGCTGTTTCCACATGGCACGGTGACCAAAATTTTGTTTTTATTTACAGTGAATTACATTATTTACCTTATTTATTCATAGACCATCGTTTACAAATTAGATTAGAGACACGCCAGACAGAGAGAATGAGCAACAATGGCTGGAGGCGGGCGGGGGGGCCGTCCTGAGATGATTCAGGCTCTGGCCTCAAACTGCCCTCATCCGTCCTGGCCGCCTGCGGCCTATGGCAGGAGCGCAAACAGCACTGACCTCAGCAGAACGAGACGATGCATGTCAAGGGCTCCAGCAGGGCCTGGCACTCAGAAGTTGGCCATTGTCGGCAAGGGCACAGGGAGCAGGTCCTGGAGCGTGTCTACGACCCTGGGGCAATCTTGTTGCTCATGGTCGTGCCCAGGCGGCCAGGATCAGCTGCGTTGTGAACAAACCAGTGTCTTTTTTTCCTATTGCTGTTCTACCAAATGACCACAAACTTAGTGGCTGCCGACAACTGAAGTTTATTATCGTACAGTTCTGCAGATCAGAAGTCCAAAACAGGTCGGCAGGGCTGCTTCCTTCTGGATGATCTAGGGGAGAATTTTTTTGCCTTTTCCAGCTCCTAGAAGCTGCCTCCATTCTTTGGCTGATGGCCCCGCATAGTCTGGGCTTTACATCTGTCCTCATTTCTCTGATTCTGACCTGCCTGCCTCTCTCTTGTGATTTCATTGAGCCCACCCAGGTAATTCAGGATAATCTCCCCATCTCAAGGTCCTTAACTTGATCACATCTTCTAAGTCCCTTTTACCATGTAAGGTGACACAGTCACAGGGTTTGGGGATTAGGACGTGGACATCTTTGAGGGGCCATTATTCTGCTGACCACACCCAATGCCCACTGACAGAGGTACTAATGACAAGGTGACTAAAAAAGGACTTGATGTGCTTCTGGGTTATGCTTTAGATCTCAACTTTCCCTGATGATCCTTTAGGTCACAGACTTGCTTATGTTGCAAATGGTACTTTTGCTGTTAGCTCATTAAAAACATGAGGGAACTCCAGAATTGTGATGCCACCAGCTTTGGTTTTCTTTGTCAATGTTCCTTTGGCTATCTGGGGGCTTTTCTGACAAAACCAAAAGAACCGACAGAATGGGAGAAGGTATTTGCAAATGTCTTATCAGATAAAGGGCTAGTATCCAAAATCTATAAAGAACTTCTCAAACTCAACACCCAAAGAACAAATGATCCCTCAAGAAATGGGCAGAAGACATGAACAGACATTTCTCCAAAGAAGACATCCAAATGGCCAACAGACACATGAAAAAGTGCTCAACATCACTCAGCATCAGGGAAATCCAAATCAAAACCACAATGAGATACCACTTCACACCAGACAGAATGGCTACAATTAACAAGTCAGCAAAAAAGAGATGTTGGTGAGGATGCAGAGAAGGGGGAACCCTTTTATACTGCTGGTGGGATGCAAGCTGGTGCAGCCACTCTGGAAAACAGTATGGAGGTTCCTCAAAAAGTTGAAAATAGAGCTACCTTATGACCCAGCAATTGCCCTACTAGGTGTTTATCCAGAGGATACAAAAGTGCTGATTCGAAGGGGCACCTGCACCCCAATGTTCATAGCAGCAATGTCCACAATAACCAAAATATGGAAAGAGCCCAGATGTCCATCAACAGATGAATGGATAAAGAAGATGTGGTATATATATATATATATATATATACACACAATGGAAAATTCAGCCATCAAAAATGAAATCTTGCCATTTTCAATAATGTGGATGGAATTAGAGAGTATTATGCTAAGCAAAGTAAGTCAGAGAAAGACAATTATTACATGATCTCACTCATATGTGGAATTTAAGAAACAAAACAGGATCATAGGGGAAGGAAGGGAAAAAAAAAAGTAAGATGAAATCAGAGAGGGAGATAAACCATAAGAGACCCTTAACTCTAGGAAACGAACTGAGGATCACTGGAGGGGTGGGGAGTGGGGGGATGGGGTAACTGGGTGATGGGCATTAAGGAGGGCACTTGATGGAATGAGCACTGGGTGTTATATGCAACTGATGAATCACTGAACTCTACCTCTGAAACTAATAATACACTATATGTTAATAAATTGAACTTAAATGAAATGAAATGAAATTTACAAAAAAGAATGTGGGGGGAAAATGTAGAAGTCAGGACATGTGTTTTTCTTGGCCCTGAGCATCTCCTTTGCTCTGGCCACGGTCTTCATAGCAACAAAAGGAAACCCTGCTGCCCAGATGTCTCAGGTGTGCATGCTTGTCACACAGGAAGAACAAGGCCATGCTTTTTTGCTGTGATTCCAAAGAGCTGATCTTTTCGCACCTTCGCACCAGCTGATGAAAACCAGTGTGGCCCATTGGTAGCAGGAGGGGCACCATGGTGATGGAGAAAGAGCAGAAATGGGTAGAAAGGTAAATTGTGTAGGACAGAGAATCTCTGATAGTGTTCATTGGGGGGGGGGGGCAGAATCAAGTGATTAAGTTATTTTATCCAGACAAAAGCATCAGTATATTATAGCAAAATTGCATCTTTGATGAGTAAGATAAAATTACAACTCTATTTCACAAAAAGACAAAGGCTTTCAATATTTTATTTTGAACTTTCTTAAAAACCTATCTAAAATTGAAATGCAGTTATCTAAATGAACTTTTGTAAACGGGTCATTTTTAGTGTGTGATTATATGTAGTGAAAGAATATAACACAAATGAGAGAACTTACATCTTCTGGAGTCGTTTAGAGGGAACACATAATCATCTCCAAAGTGGGTTATGTGTGACTTTCTGTACAAATGAAGTAGTGGGTAATGTTTTCGGGAAGTAGTTCTTCGCCTCTTTGTGTTTTGGGTTTCTATCATGATCTGGTGAAAGCGTCCCGGCATTGTGCTTTGTGGACCATTTTGACGTAGTATCAGGGGGTTATATGAACATTCCCCCACAGTGCAGCAATGAACCTCAGTGGGGTTACCCTGAGGTTCCTTCTTCCTGTTCACTGGAAGAGGGAGACTTTGGGCTGGGGCGGGAGATACAGGAACAACCTTAGTTTCTATTCTGACTGGACGTTTAATCACAATCTGGTCTGGAGAACTTCTGTAAAATTGCTAGTGAGACATTTTCATTTTTATGTCTGCTCTTTCTCATTTCCCTGAGGCCATGTTAGATTCAATCCCAAAGACCTATTTTTTTTCTTTTCTTTCTGCCTCCTGTTATCATACTTTTCTGATAGGAATACATTTGCTACATTGGTTTTCAGCTGGGGGCAATGGTGTCCCCTTGGAAGACCTGTGGCAATATCTGGAGTCACTTGAGTTGTCATAATGGAGGAAGTGCTATGGGTACCTAGTAGGTAGAAGCCATGAATGCTGCTAGACATCCTAAAATGCACAGAGAGCCCCCACAGCCAAGAACCATCTGGCCCTATGTCAGTAATGATGTGGTTGATAAAGCCCGTGCTAGGCAATTAAATCAAACTCCTTTCCCTATAGGAACCCACATGATCTTTGGTACAGAGATTTGTTTGGAGGTCACTAGAAGACAATTAGAAGGAAATGTTTGAAGTGGTTGGTGGTGTTCTCTGTTAACAGACACTTGGCAACAAAGATGGTGATGTTCACCAAGGGTTCCACTCACTTCTCAATGACATTAACCGATGTGGCAAGCAGTGCTTTCTCAAAACTGCTGACACCTTTGGAGAAAAAAATGTGGAATTCCCTTTCAGTAAGTGGGGTTCACACATTGGATGAAAAGGAAAATAGAAGAGGAACTACAGAAGGGCAGAGGATAAAGTACAGATCTTCCTTGACTTACATGGGGTTATGCCCCAATAAACCCATCATCAAGTGAAAATATCCAGAGTTAAAAGTGCACTTCATATACCTGACCTATCAAGCATTGTAGCTTAGCCCAGCCTTCCTTAAAAGTGCTAAATATACCCTGTGCTTAGCCCACAATTGCACAAAATCATCTAACACAAAGCCTATTTTAGTGTTGACGATTTCATGTAATTTATCAAATACTACTAAAAGTGAAAAACAGAATGGTCGTATGGGTACAGAGTGGTTGTAAGCATATTGGTTGTTGACCCTGGTGATTGCGTGGCCACCTGGGAGCTGCGGCTGCCAGCCAGCATCGTGGGAGAGGATCATCCCATGTATGGCTAACCTTGAAAAGTTCAAAATTCAAAGAACAGTTTCTACTGAATGCATGTCACTTTCACACCAATGTAAAGTAAAAGAAATCATAAGCTGAAGCATAGTACTTTGGGGACTATAACTCTACTGCTTTAAAAACGTGCTTAGAGGGCGCCTGGGTGGCTCAGTTGGTTAAGCGACTGCCTTCGGCTCAGGTCATGATCCTGGAGTCCTGGGATCGAGTCCCACATCGGGCTCCCTGCTCGGCAGGGAGTCTGCTTCTCCCTCTGACCCTCCTCCCTCTCATGCTCTCTGTCTCAAATAAATAAAGAAAATCTTTAAAAAAAAAAAAAATAAAAAAAAATAAAAAAAAAATAAAAAACGTGCTTAGAAATACACTTCTGTAATTATAATTTTGAATTTCAATATTACTTCTGAATTATGTCATTCTTTTTTTTATTGTTTCTCTTTTTTTTATTGTTTCTCTCTCTCAGTATGTCTATCCTCCTGCACCCAAACCTGCTCCTCCTCCTTGACCAATGTAGCAAATGTATTCCTATCAGAAAAGTATGATAACAGGAGGCAGAAAGAAAAGAAAAAAAATAGGTCTTTGGGATTGAATCTAACATGGCCTCAGGGAAATGAGAAAGAGCAGACATAAAAATGAAAATGTCTCACTAGCAATTTTACAGAAGTTCTCCAGACCAGATTGTGATTAAACGTCCAGTCAGAATAGAAACTAAGGTTGTTCCTGTATCTCCCGCCCCAGCCCAAAGTCTCCCCACTGTGCTATAGAAGGCAGAAGCTCAGCCATCCTGGGTCCTCTCCAGTCTTACTGCTGGTGGTTGGGCTGATTCCCCTTCAAGATCTCTTAAATTTGCCCCGTTTTCTGAGCCACACTGCTATTGCCTGCATTCACTATTTTCTACACTATTTTTTTAATTGCTACATAACTGGTCCTCCAAGTCCAGCCTGGTCCTTTCCTCTGTCTCATAAATCCACATTACTGACAAAAGAGTCTTTCTAAATAAAAATCTTATTGTTAAACTGAGACTTTAAATCTGGGTAGCTTCTACAAAATTCTCTAGTCCAGAAAAACCCTTCCTTAATGCAATAAGTGAAGCAAAACAAACAAACAAAAACTACCAAGTAATATACAGGGTGATGTTATTGTGAGATTCATGAACTGATGGAGTGATTCTGACCATCTCACTGGTTGGCTGTGTCAGGCATTCTTCTGTAAGTCACAAATACGTGGTGCCATCCCATGGAGGTTGCCTGCTCTGGGCTTCAATCTCCTTGGGGATGATCCTGGGTCCTTTGGTGGGCTGAGTCTTCCTGGATAAGCACTGGTCATTCTAAGAAACATCTGGTTAATTGATGTTCATTTTTGAACATCAGCCTGATCTTTCATTATTGGAGAATATTGGAGACACAGGGAGTCACCCACCACTCTCCTTGCTTGCTTGGCTTCTCTTCCACTCTACTTCCTCTTCTATAAAAGCTGAAATATTTGAAAACACGTGATCAGCAGAGGATGAGAGCCAACTGCCAAGCTCTTTATATCTAAAACCAAATAATCATAGGAGAGTTGTCTCTAGGTTTTAGTGTATTGGGTACAGATCCTTCTCTGTTTGGTCTCACACTTACTTTTCAATGATCATTCCCTGCCAGTACATTCTCCCTAACAGCCACCCTGACACACACACACACACACACACACACACACACATCCCTCCAGACCTATCCCAATCCATTCCCAGAAGACCTTCCTTGCTCTCTGTTCTCTTGTTACTATGACGATCCAGATGTAAAATGCTGGTTCCCTCTTTGTCCCACTGGAGAGCTATAATATTTTTAAATGATCACACCCCACTATGAAGCGTCTCAGTCATTCAACAAATATGTTTCAGACACGGTGATTGATGACTATTGACACAAAAACGAGTATAGGAGAGTGAGGCCATCCTAAGGCTTACAGGCTAATGAAGTCCATATGGAGTGTAAGTGTGGGACAGGGATGTCCTTGGGGTTTGGGGAGCATGGCTGCCACCATCCACTTCCCCATAACACCATGAAAGTACCTCTCTGTACTTTCAGTCTCTCTCATCAGACTGTAAGTCACCTCAGGTCAGATATTACGTCTTCAACTTGGTGCCAAGACCTAGCACAGTGACAGGCAGATAGATAGTAGATGGTTTTCCTCTTTTTATTAATTGAGTTAATGAATCTTGAAATACAACATAACCTGTGCAAGTATTTATGGTAGAAACATGTTAAAAGGGGAAAAAAATTTTTTTAAGTTGTGGAAACCCATGCAGATTAGAACCCAACTCAGTGTTTGCTCTCTGTAAGGAATTCTGTCAGAGTTCCCTCAGGCAGAGCTAGAGGCACTGTCCTTGGCTAATGACACAGAAGAGTCACAGAAGAGACAGGGAACTGCATCACACAGTGGTGGTATGAGGTGCTAGCTTAGGGGGTCTCCAAGTCAGGAAGGAAAGAGGGACTGAGCCTAGCTGGGGCGTGGTCTCCTTGAGATTAGCATCCTGACCTAGTTATCAGATGCCTATCTGTGTGTGCTTGACTGCCTTTGGCTTGGGTCATGATCTCAGGGTCCTGGAATGAGTCCCCCCGAGTTGGGCTCCGTGCTCAGTTGGGAGTCTGCTTGAGGATTCTCTCTTGCCCTCTGCCCCTCCCCCTGCTCACTCTGTCTCTAAAATAAATAAATTAATTAATTTAAAAAAAGCAACTTTCAATTCTTAATCTACTGCTGAATGGATTTCATGTCCCCTGTGTATCTTTTACTGGGAGGAAGGGAGAAAAAGCCTAGAACCATTTTCGTAGTGAGAGTTCTGTTTTTTCATCCTTGGTCAAATCCAGCTTCTGTCCTTGGTGATATGATATGGATTGGAGGTAAGTTTCCTCTAAGTCCTGGGGCCCCGAGGCACCCGGCACGTGTGTATCATGCCATCATGCTCTACATTTACTCAGACACCTTCTTGCAATGTGAGGGACAAGGATGCCTATCTGTTGTCTTAAGGTTCATGGCTCTACAATTCCGAGCTCAAAAAACAGTGTTACTGGATGTTAAGGCTAACTTTAAACACTTTCTTACACTGCCTTTTGAATGGGATGATGGGTGGGAGCTATAGCTTGGATCTGGCCTCCATCAACCAAATATGCATATTGCTCAAAGATACAAAAGTATACAATATATTTGAATTTATATTTAAGCTTTATAGTTACATTTATATGACATAACTGGGCAACTCTTCAGGATGAAAGGATCATTCCCTTTGGCCAGCAATATATTTTCTAACCAGAACCTTCTTCCCAAAGGCCTGGATATTAGTTGATGATCATCTTAACTTGGAGAAATATTTTTTAATTAGAAAATCCATGGAGGTGTTTTTTATGCAGCTTCTCAAAAGAGGAACAAAAACACAACTCCTTCCAAAACTAACATAGAAAGTTTAGGTCTCTCTATATTTGTTGATCTATTCTCTCTCACCTGGTAATATTTGGTCTGAGGGGACAAAAGCACTCTGTACTCAACACTAAAAGGTACTGATGAAGATTTTATATGTATCAGCATAAAGATCATACAGAAGTAAAAACTCTCTTGTCTGTCCCCGAGGGGTTCTTCCAGTTAGATGTATTATTTGGGGGTTAAGCTGTGTTCATGTTTCAGTAATCTAATTTTGACTTCCTGTTTTTATGAGGAGACAGAGATAGTATATATGATATTTAAGCAAGCTAAATTTAAAACAGGGTATATAGATAGGTGCAAACCCCAGACCTGGGGCTGCCCTGTGTATAGGCGGACCTGATGTCATTCTGCTTCCTGATGACAATACTCATCTGGCCATGGTAAGCCCACAGCAATGAGTCTGAGTGTCGGTGGATTTCAGCCTGAGCTCATTTTTTTAAGTCCACCCACTAGATAGCATTCCAGGAGTTCCCAACTTTGGGTTATCACAAGTAGTGCTGGATGAATACCACTACATGTCTTTTGGTGAACATGTGTATGCATTTCTTTCTTTCGTTCTTTTTTAAAGTAATCTCTACACTCAACTTGGGTCTCAAACTCAGGACCCCAAGATCAAGAATCGGATGTTCTACTGAGCCAGCCAGGCACCCCCTCGTGTATGCATTTCTATTGGGTATTCCAAAGTGGAATTGCTGGTAAGGGCAAGATTTGATGAAGCAAAGAAGAGAGTATGCCAAAAATATAAGGACATTATTCTTTATTCTGAAGGAGGGGTGCTTGTTGAAGACCTAATAATTATTGAACAAGAGTCTTGAAAGAGAGGGTAGGGATTGATCCAGACAGTGTTTCTCAAACATTAATATGTATACAAATTGTTATGGGCTGAGTTGTGTTCCCTAAAATTCATATGTCGAAGTCCTTACCGCCTTGTACTCAGAATGTGATCGTATTTGGAGACGGGGTCTTTAAAGTAGTGGTAAAAGTAAAAAGGAGGTCATTAGGGTGGGCCTTAACCCAATATGACTGATGTCCTCATAAGAGGAGGAAATTTGGACACAGATAGATACAGAGGAAGAGCAATGTGAAGACCCAGAAAGAAGATCGCAATCTACAAGCCAAGGAGAGAGGCCTCAGAAGAAACCAAATCTGTTGACACCTTGATCTTGGATTTCAAGCTTCCAGAATTGTGAGTAAATAAATTTCTGTTGTTTAAGCCACTCAATCTGTGCTACTTTGTTATGGCTGCCTTAGCAATCTTGTTTAGATGCAGTCTCTGTTCAGTAGGTCTGGGTGTGGACTTCAAGTTTTTATTTCTAATAAGCTTGTTTATAATACAGATGCCATTGGTCCATGGACCACACTTTGAGTAACAAGGATCTAAAGTACAAGTGAGGAACTTACCTTAGACAGGAGGAGAGACCTTTTTCTCTGACAGGAAGGAAGAGAGTCCAGGAGGGCAAAGTAAACTCATAGGTAGAAAGTATGGGATCAATGTTGCTGGCAAACTGGCTCATCACCCAGAGGTGATGTGTATGTGTTGGGGTGGGGGTAGGTGGAAACCCTGAATAATGATGTTTGCTGGTTAATGTCCACAATAGCCAAACTATGGAAAGAGCCTAGATGTCCATCAATAGATGAATGGATAAAGAAGATGTGGCATACACACACACACACACACACACACACAGTGGAATATTATGCAGCCATCAAAAAAATGAAATCTTGCCATTTGCAACAACATGGATGGAACTAGAGGGTATTATGCTAAGTGAAATAAGTCAATCAGGGGAAGACAATTATCATATGATCTCACTGATATGAGAAATTTGAGAAACAAAACAGAGGATCATAGGGGAAGGGAGGGAAAAATGAAACAAGACAAAACCAGAAGGGGAGACAAACCATAAGAGACTCTTAATCTCGGGAAACAAACTGAGGGTTGCAGAAGTGGAGGGGGATGCGTGATGGACATTGGGGAGGGTATGTGCTATGGTGAGCGCTGTGAATTGTGTAAGACTGATGAATCACAGACCTGTACCCCTGAAACAAATAATACACTATGTTAATAAAAAAAAGTAATGTTTGCTGGTCCCTGTGGGGTAAGCGCTCTCACCATGGCTGACTTCTGTTACCAAGAGTTTGACAACTGGCTTGCCAAGTTTCTGGAAGTTTAAGAATGGCCTCTTGCCGCAGGTAGGAGCCAGCTCCAGCTCACCACTGCCCAGGATGCTGAGGGGGCCTGCCTGATTTCCCCGCCTTCTCTTATGGGACCAGAATGCGCTTCCCTTGTGGGGCCGTGGATGAGATCTGTCATGGCTACTTGAAGAAAATTAGGAGAGACTGGGACTAGAGCTGGTATCCCATGAGCTGTCACTGAAGAGGGGCACTTATTGGGGCTCTAGGTAAGGGGAGGAGCAGATACAAGTGGAGGCCCCCTCTCTGTCCTTCCTTCTCTGTGGATGCACAGAATGAGTGACAGCTCCTGGGGGACCAGAAGCTAACTCCAGGGCAGGCAGGAAGTGTGAGGGCAAACAGGGATGCCTGACGCTACACTCCTCTAATTCCCATTTCTGCTCTCGGCTCACAGGAAGCACACCACCCTTCCCTGATTTCCTTCTCTTCCACAGTCAGAGGTCCAAGCCCTGATCTTGGCCTCTCCTTTGTCAGACTGTCCTTTGACTCACAGTAATGTGTATATAGCATGAATATAAGTGTAACAATTGGTTATGAGAATTTTGAAATTAAATATTTTAAATGAGTTTAGGGAAAATAGTTCTTTTTGAAAACCTCTGCTGGGGGCACCTGGGTGGCTCAGTCGGTGAAGCATCTGACTCTTGATTTTGGCACAGGTCATGATTTCAAGGTCGAGGGATCAAGCTCCACATCCAGCAGGGAGTCTGTTTGAGAGTCTCTCTCCCTCTGCCCCACCCCCCACCCCACCCCCCGCTCATGCTCTTTCTCTCTCTCTCTCTAAAATAAATAAATAAATCTTAAAAAAAAATGAAAAAGAAAGAAAACCTTTGCTGGTCTGTTGTTTTCCAGTTGTTTTACTCTAGTGTCCTAGCGAGGACAGGGAAAACTCGAGAACTTGGGAAGAGTCTTGATGTGTTTATAAGAAGAAAAATATCTGTGCATTGTCTTGGACCAGAACTTACCACGTAGTTGCACAGGGGGTGTGGGGCTGGGAGACAGGTGGGGGATAATAAGTGTGTGCATGGCACATGTTGTTGTCATCTGGATTTTACCATTTAACTCTGTTTTTCCATGTGGAAAAAGCACTGACATCTGAGTTCAGAGCCTGGACAAATCCAGAAAAGCTCACTAAAGAAAGTTCAAGTTTTGGAAAGTTATGGCTTGCAGTCTTTTCTCCAAAGTTTTGCAATGACTGGTGAGTTTGAGGAAGCCAAGGCCAACTTTCCTGGATGTGACGTGTGCATCCAAGGTCGTGCAGAGACACCTTGCAGAGGCGACCAGTGACGAAGGCACGTAAAAGGTACAGTAGCTGTCCATGCGCTCCCTTCCGCTTCTGCCTACCGTGCCTTAATTTAAATCTTGTGTGACCAAATCAGTGCAGTGGTTTGAACAGCAAAATAAAATGTGTGCACTTGGGCGGATTTGTGAATGCTTGTTCTGAGCATTCTGGGGCTGCTTGAATAACTGAGGCTTCAGATGTGTAAAGTTTGGGGCTGAGAACGCTATGCTTCTTTTGCAGTATTTAGGGTGTCCCTGAGTGTTTCTGCCCTCCCTATATAACCTGAGATGGGTCCCTTCCCAGGCTGTGCTCATTATTTGTGGGTGTCCTTGGAGCATCTCGGGGACCCATGGGCCAGTCCTCTGCTCTTCTGTCCTAGGATCACCTCAGAGCTCTGCCACCCACCCCTGCCAACCTCATCAGGAGATGCCAGTGCCCAGGCCCCATGGCTTGCAATTCCAGAGATCTTGACATGTTAGCCCTGCAGCCACCCAGGGTCTGTCTCCCCAGCAACTGAGACCGTGTCTCTCAGTGTCTTCTTCAGTGTCACACAGAGAGCTCTGCATGCTCCACATCTCAGAGAGTCCCTTGTGAAAACAAGCCAGATACAGGCCCAGGGGCTTAGCAATGAGCTCCAGCAATGAGCTTCAGGCTAGGAAGTGGACCTCTGAAGCGGATGCCCGCAGTCCTCTCCATCCCTGTCCCCTGGAGATGCACACAAAACTCTGCCTGTTTCTCCTAAAGCCCGCAAAGAAACCCTCACAAACTCACCAACTCCTGGGAGCCATGGCCTGTGTAATCCCACATGTAGCTCAAGCATCTCCCTTGCTTAAGAAAGGATCTCCCTACGTTAATACCTTTTTTGATTACAAATGAGTATGTGTTGTGGCAGAAATTTAGAAACTAGAAAATACGAAGACAATTTAAGTTGTCCGCAGATCCACACCTAGCGATCACTGCTGTTGATGGGGAGATATACGTATATGTATCTCCTTCCCTAGTCTATGCTGTTGGGGAAGATCACGAGCTGGACACTGGCACTTGGAGGCTCAACAGCCTCCCCCCGTCCTTGGAATGTGGGCTTCGCTTGCCTTTGCCACTCCCAGAGGCCACTCCAAGGACACAGTCTTGAGATACTGACGTGGTGTGGAAAACACCTGCGTGGTATATGTGACTGAGCCCAGTTAAGGCCTCTTTGTAAACTTTTGAAGATCTGATGGGTGGCTGTGGGGATCCATTCATCTTGCTGCCGCCCAAGACAAGCCTTGTATGTAAGTTCCCTTTGCTTAATAAAACTGCCACCTACCAAGCTAGGGTGGCCTGCCTCTTTCTTCAGTCTCTCTCCAATCTCTGAGCATGAGGCTGGTTTCAGATCATACCAGGGAAGCTCCCAGGGGGGTTTTGAACCAACATCTATATGCAAATATAAACCTACAATCATCTGTTCCCACAAGTTAGTCATAGACTTTTGTAGCCCCTCCTTACTATAAACCCTCTTCTAGGTGATTACCTTTCCACATAGTCAGTGTTGATATGCATACAATTCCATTGTGGGATTGTCCATATTTCTTGTGATCTGTTTACTCATAGACAATTTGGGTAATTAAAATTATTTATATTATATACTGCATTGTTTTGAATATCCTAATTATTTGCTCACATCCTTAATATTCTAAAGGAAATCTTCTTAAAAATAGTACTGTTGAGACAAAAGTTGGGCACTTTTTGAGGCTTCTTCCAAACTGGTCTCCAAAAAGTACTGATTTACACTTCTGCTCACGGTACCACTGACTTATTCTTTGACTTGGACTGAAGCATGGTTGCTCCTGGTTCAAATTTGGATTCACAGTTCATCAGCCTCTTACCTGAGCCATTTATCATTTACATTGCAGCTCTTATTAAAATATACCAAGATAGACTATGTTCCCTGTTAGACCACATCCATTTCAGGGGCTCTGCTTTCTAAAATGGATTTGGAAAAAAAAATTTAACCCACAGGACTGGAAAGGCATTTGTTTATTGCATTTTGAGAGTTCTTATAGATACCAAGTCCTTAATCAGATACATGATTTGCAAATATTTTCATCCAGCTTGTGGCTTGAGTTTTCATTTTGATAACAGTGCCTTTCAAAGAGGAGTTCTTAAGTTTAATGAAGTCCAGTTTATTCAACTTTTTTTTTTTGTTTATGTATTGTGCTTTTTATCTAATAACTCTTTGTTGAAGCTAAGGTCACAGGGATTATCTCTTAAGTTTCTTCAAGAAATATTATACCCTAATATTTTACATTTTGGCCTATGATCCATTTTGAGCTCATTTTGCATCTGTTGCAAAACCATCCTTTCTCCACTGATCTGTATTTGCACCTCTTTCAAAAATCAATTGATCATATACATATGGCTCTATTTTTGGACTATATTTGATTCCACTGATCTAATGTCTTTCTTGATGTTAATACTACAGCATCTTCATTATTGTAGCTTAATAATAAGTTTTGAGGTAATGTTAGTCCTCCAGTTTTATTCTTATTTTTCAGAATTGTTTTGGCTCCCCCCCGGGAGCTTCCCTGGTATGATCTGAAACCAGCCAGAATTGTTTGGCTAAATTGTTTTGGAGTACTTTGCATTTCCCCATAACTTTTAGAATTGGACTCTGCTGTCTTTTGTGCTGTTGTTTTCCTATGTGTTATGAACCCCATGATACATTATTACTATTTTTATTAAAGCAGTTATCCTTTAAAGACATTTAAGAAATAAGAAAAAGAGTTTTATATATATTTACCTGATAGTTCTCATTTCCAGTGCTCTTCTTCCTTTGGGCAGATCCTTATTTCTTTGTCATCTTTAGTCTGCCTACCTGAAGGAATTACTTCAACACTTCTTGAAGTGCAAGGTTGGTGGGTGATGAAAACATTTGGGTTTTGTCAGTCTGAAAAAGCCTTTATTTCACCTTCATTTTTGAAAAATATTTTTGAAAGATCAGAGTTCTTGGTTGATGGTTTCTCTTTTTTCTTGCAGTATTTGAAAAATGTTTCTCCACTGTATTCTTGCTTGCATTGTTGCTAAAGAAAAATCTGATATCCTCTTTATCTCTGTTTTTCTGTACCTCTTTTCTTTGATCACTTTTAAGATTTTCTTTTTATCACTGGTTTTGAGTAGTTTGATTATGCAGTATGATAATGAAGTGAATAAAAACTTACAGTGTTAAAACTCAACAATAAAAAGACAAATAACCTAATTTGAAAATGAGCAAAGTATTTGAATTGATTTTTCTCTGAAGAAGATAGACAAAGAGCCAGTAAGCACATGAAAAAGATAAAAGGTGCTCAACATCATTAATCAGTATGGAAATACAACTCTAAGCCATAATGAGATACCACTTCACATTCACTCTGACGGCTAAAATTAAAAAAGACAGATGTCAAGAAATTGAAACCCACATACAATGACGGTGGTAAAATTGTGTCGCTGCTTTGAAAAATATTTTGACATTTCCTCTGAAAGTTAAATATAGACTTGTTATATGATTTAACAATTCCACTCCAGGTATAGACTCAAGAGAAGTGAAAATATATGTCTACACAAAATTTTATATGTGAATGTTCATAGTAGCATTATTCATAACAGACAAAAGAGGGAAACAGCCAATTGTCTACCAATTGATGAATGAATAATCAAAATGGATATATATGTGTACACACTTTATATTAGTATATTATCAGTCATAAGAAGAAATGAAGTACAGATAATTGTCACCTTGAACCAGCAAAGATCAACCTTGAGAACACTCTGCTAAGTGAAAGGAGGCAGTCACAAAAGACTATTATATATGATTCTATCTACGGGAAATGTCCACAGTAGGCGAACCTAGGCAATGGCTTCATGGTTGCCGGGGTGGGGGTGGAGGGGCCGGAGGAGGAGGGAATAGAAAGTGCTAATGGGCACGGTGTTTCTTTTTGAGGTGATAACAATGTTCTGGAGTTAGATCGTGGTGACAGTTGTACAACTTTGTGAACAGACTAAAAATCACTGAATTGTATACTTTTTCTTTTAAAACAAGATTTTTTTTTTTTTTTTTTTGAGAGAGAGCAGACGGAGAGAGAGAGCATGGGCGGGGGGAGGAGCAGAGGAGGAGGGAGAAGAGCGGAGGCCTCTGGCGGACCGCGGGCGCCGCCAGCCCTTTAGGTTGCAGGGTCCCACTCACGCGGCGGGGCCGGGGGGCCTGGAGGCGTCGGCGACCCCGGCCCCCAGCCCTGCCGCTCGCGAGCCCCCGCCTCTCGCCGAGCCCCGCCCCCAGGCACCGCCCAGGCACCGCCCCCGCCCTGGCGGGAAACCTAGGAGTGGTCTCGGGCCCTGGGGGCTGGCGGAGTCCTGCGGGTGCCAGTCACCCGAGTGGGCACCCGCGGCGCGGCTGCGGAGCTCGGCCTGGAGTCGTCGGGATCCGGGTCCGGAGGGAGGAGCGGCGCGGTGCCGGAGGGGGCAAGTGGGGGCGTTCCGGGGCAGGGCGGGGATGGCGGACGAGGAGAACCCCCGCGCTCCGGCCTGGAGACAGGACGCGAGCACGCGAGCACGCGAGGACGCGAGCGAAACCGAGCCGACTTGGCCCTCTCCCTGCTGACAGAAAGAGAGCCCTTCACTTCGCAGCTGCTCGGTGGCGCAGCGGCTCGGTGGGCTCGGTGGCGCAGCTGTTTGGTGGCGCAGCTGCTCGGTGGCGCAGCGGCTCGGTGGGCTCGGTGGCGCAGCTGCTGGGTGGCGCCCGTGCCTCCCGATGCCAGCGAGCCCCAGCCGCTGGCGCTCCCCGAGGGTCTTCTCTCCGCCCCTCGCGCGCCTCCTCCCAGCAGGCTCGCCGCCCTCCAGCCGCATTCGCACCGGCCCTGCTTCCTCACCTCCTCTCTCTCCTAGGGATCCGCGGAACGACATCTCCCTACCTGTCCTCTTTCCTGCTAAAATCACCAGTCTGCAGCTGCAAATCCAAGCACTTCTTACCCACCCTAGTTCTTGCAGGCCTTCCACACAAATTCATGGAGTCCTTCCCGTTTCCTGAGCTCTCTTGCGGGCCCACCACGCCCGGCAGGCGGTGGTGGCGTCAGTGCCGTTAATCAGTGTAGGGGGCGCGGAGTTGGATACGGTGTTTTCAAAGGCCCAGGGGTGACTTGGAGGGAATGAAAGGCGGTCAGGATGGCCAGAGGCCGAGGCTGGATGCAGAGGAGGCGGACGGGTGGGGCATAAGCCATTTAAATGAAGTGAGCCTCGGGCTTATCCTAAGGGCCCTTTGAGGTTTAAGAGGAGGGCTGAAAGGGTCCTCTTTCCTGTCAGAATGGAGTGTACTGGGTGGGGGGTGGCTCTGCCCGCGGGGAGAGGGATCAGGTGGTATAGACTAGGGTGCAGGCTCAAGAGAAGTAGACTGGTTCAAGAGCCATGTAGGCAGCAGAGGGCAAACCTTGGTGATGGGCTTGAGGGGGTGAGGAGCGGTGGGTGGGAGGAGTCAGGGAGGTCTCCCAGGGTGTGAGGCCAGCGTTGGGTGAGTGAGGGTCTCATTTCCACCCTTAGCTAATTCCCTGGAGAAATGTGGGCTGGGGGATGGGAGCGGTGTGTGGTCAGCAGACCTGCCCACTCACACTTAGGCTTCTGACCTCTGTAGCTACCAGGATTACTGGCCTCCCCATTCTCAGTGGTTTTGCTCTCTTGGACCCTTCTCTGTTCCACCTTACCTCTCCATTCTGGTGTTCCACCAGGGCTGCTCTTCGCCCTCTCATGCACAGTCCACTGTAGTGGCTTTTTCTGAGACTAACGGGTAAAACTCCCAAATCAGTGTTTCTGAGTTAGCAAAAAAAAATTGTGAAACAAAAACGCCCAGACTCCTCACCCTCAGTGCCAAGGTCCGAAGGTCACGTGATGCCTAGCCCCTAGCAATGGTCCTGCACTCTGAGTTGGGTGTTAATTGGCCATGGGCTGCCCAGCAGGAGAGCACATTGGCTCTCCATTCACTGTAGATGAAAGGTCCTGGCCTCACAGCCAGTTCCAACCCAACTGTAGCCTGTCTCTCTTCGCTTACCAGCATCTCAAACATTTCTCAAGAATCGGCTAATAGGGCGCCTCGGTGGCTCAGTTGGTTAAGCGACTGCCTTCGGCTCAGGTCATGATCCTGGAGTCCCGGGATCGAGTCCCGCATCGGGCTCCCTGCTCGGCAGGGAGCCTGCTTCTCCCTCTGACCCTCCCCCCTCTCATGTGCTCTCTGTCTCTCTCATTCTCTCTGTCTCAAATAAATAAATAAAATCTTTAAAAAAAAAGAATCGGCTAATAGATGGGGAGACTGTGGTCTGTTGCATAACTGAAACTCTCAGAAGTTCTCTCCATAAATGTATGGAAAAAGAAAGTATTGTGGAGAAGATTGGACTTCCCTGAAACCCGGAGGCTGAGTGCTGTGCGTCTGTGCCCAGGAGCTGGTGCTCTTCATTTGCCCCAAGGCTCTCAAGCTGGTTTTATCTTCTGCCAGTACCACACTTAGCTAATTATCTTAATATTTGGACTTACTGTTTGGATGGAGAGCAATAGTAAATGGGTTTGCCTTCAACTTAAAATATTTATGAGCTTTATTATTAAAAAAAACAAAAACAAAACCCCGTACAATTCCCAAACTGCCATATGTGAGGTCAGTAATGTTCGGGGTGGGGGGGTGGGGGCTGTTGAAGCAAACTCTCTCTTTATCTGTCTTTATGCTCTGGTTCCAGACCCTGCATCATGGACGCTCTTTCTGAAGCAAATGGCACCTTTGCCCTCCAGCTTTTAAAGATACTGTGTCAAGACAACCCTTCACACAACGTGTTCTATTCTCCTGTGAGCATCTCCTCAGCCCTGGCCATGGTCTTCCTGGGGGCAAAAGGAAACACTGCTGCCCAGATGGCCCAGGTAAACCTGCTTGTCACCCAGCAGAAGGGACTGCCTTTTGGTTATTATGTCCCATCACCCAGCTTCGTACCTGAGGCTCCAGAACTGCCGTAAAGCAGGGTGGGAGGGGTGCCCAGTGTGGACACACCTGTGCTTACTTCTGGCAGGTGGGGCTGCCTGGGGACCAAGACACAAAGGACAAGGCTGGGAGTCTCCTTCCCTGAGATATTTTTGGGGGCAAGTTCCCTTATTAATAATGTGGATAAGACTATCAGAATCTTATCCTAGCACTTTATCTTTGTTTAGGTAATGATACTGAAATTATTTGGAACTCTAAGCAGCTAAGAGCTCTCATTTTTGGAGTATAAGACTTCATAGCTATAATTATTCTTTAGTAAGGAAGGGGAGGTTCATATCTATTTCAGGTCATTAATACACCAACATGCCTTCCTAGCTCAGTAAGGGGATGGACAAAAATATGCAATGTGGGTAAAAAAGCACGTCTTTATTACATATACAGACGGCATGTGGACTAGTTAGTTTAACAAACATTCAGCAAACATCTGAAAATGACTAAGACTCCATCCCTGTCCTGAAGGGGTTTTATAGAGTAGGTAGGGGACATGTGCCCGAGATGAAACCTGAAAGCTTACCTCATGCCCCCACACACATCTTCACTATCGGTGTGTTAGTCAGTGTGGCTCTTTGTTTTGATATAACTTTCTTTTCCCTTGAGAGCCCTTTCTGGGGTGACTACTCAATGTTAATCATTTTTCAGCTTGTGGTAGGAAGGACTGGGTGTTTCCGTGTAGAAGGGGGCTTCTTTGGGCTTACTGAACTTTTCTGTGTTTTAGGCTAACTGATGAACCCTCTAGGAGCTTTTTTTGAGAACCTGAAGATTGTCTGGTTACTTTGTATTCAGAGACATTGAAATTCCTTATCCTCCTGTGCTCAACTGGATGGCAATGGCACTGAATATGCTAAATACACATTGCTACTCCTAGCACTCAGGGCACTTCTTTCAAAGAACTAGCTTTCGGATTCTGTGTGCACTGGCGGAGACTGAAAGTGATGTTTTTCCCCACTGGTTGTATTTCTGCCCATTTCTCCATGAACTTTTCATGCTTTTAACTGTATGTGTTGTTCTTTTTTCCTTGTAAATCTTAGAAGCAAATTTTACTTTATATAGGGTGTATTTCATACTTACGTTTTCCTTGGGATGCAAGATTTTGTAATAGCCCCCTTTTCTGAACCCCTCTTATCCTTGTCATTCTTTCCTATTACTTACCTTTTTTTTTTTCTTAAAGATTTACTTATTCGTTTGAGAGAGAGAGAGCAAGCACGAGCAGGAGGGGCAGAGGGAGAGGGAGAGAGACTCCCAAGCAGACTCCCCACAAAGCACAGAGCCCGATGCAGGGCTCGATCCCATGACCCTGAGATCATGACCTGAGCCAAAACCAATAGTTGGATGCTCAACGGACTGTACCACCCAGGTGCCCCTTCCTATTACTTATCTATAAACAATAGATATCTATTTAGGTAGAAAAGCCAATTCTTACTCCCCTGTTTTTTTTAATTTTTAAATTTTTAATTTAAATTCAATTTAGTTAACATATAGTGTATTATTAGTTTCAGGGGTAGAATTTAGTATCGGTTGCATATAACACCCAGTGCTCATTCCCTCAAGTGCCCTCCTTAATGCCCATCACTCAGTTACCTTATCCCCCCACCCACCCTCCGTCCAGCAACCCTGTTTGTTCCCTGTACTTAAGAGTGTTTTATGGTTTGCTTCTCTCTCTGTTTTTATTTTATTTTTTCTTTCCTTCCCCTATATTCATCTGTTTTGTTTCTTAAATTCCACATATGAGTGAAATCATATGGTATTTGTTTTTCTCTGTCTGATTTATTTCACTTAGCATAATGCCCTCTAGTTCCATCCAGGTCATTGCAAATGGAAAGATTTCATTCTTTTTGATGGCTAAGTAATACTCCATTGTGTGTGTGTGTGTGTACACACACATTGTGATATATATATATCACATCTTCTTTATCCATTCATCTGTTGATGGACATCTGGGCTCTTTCCATATTTTGGCTATTGTGGACATTGCTGCTATGAACATTGGGGTGTGGGTGCCCCTTCTTTTCACTACATTTATATCTTTGGGGTAAATACCCAGTAGTGCAATTGCTGGGTCGTATGGTAGCTCTATTTTCAACTTTTTGAGGAAGCTCCATACTGTTTTCCAGAGTGGCTGCACCAGCTTGCATTCCCACCAACAGTATAGGCGGCTTCCCCTTTCTCCACATTCTTGCCAACATCTGTCATTTCCTGACTTGTTAATTTTAGCCATTCTGACTGGTGTGAGGTGGTATCTCATTGAGATTTTGATTTGGATTTCCCTGATGCTGAGTGCTGTTGAGCACTTTTTCATGTGTCTGTTGGCCATTTGCATGTCTTCTTTGGAGATGTCTGTTATGTCTTCTGCCCATTTCTTGACCGGATTATTTGTTTTTTGGGTGTTGAATTTGGTAAGTTCTTTACAGGTTTTGGATACTAGCCCTTTATCTGATAACGTCATTTGCGAATATCTTCTCCCATTCTGTCGGTTGGCTTTTAGTTTTGTTGATTATTTCCTTTGCTGTGCAAAAGCTTTTTATCTTGATGAAGTCCCAATAGTTCATTTTTGCTTTTGTTTCCCTTGCCTTCGGAGACGTGTCTAGCAAGAAGTTGCTGCGGCCAAGGTCATAGAGGTTGCTGCCTGTGTTCTCTAGGATTTTATTGGATTTCTGTCTCACATTTAGGTCTTTCATCCATTTTGTCTTACTCCCCTGTTTTCTGTTCTCTCCCTCCCCCTCTCCTCTCTGTCCTTTTCTCTCTGTATCTTCTCCTTACCCCACATAGTGCTGCTCTAGTATGTATTAAATCTGCGATTAAAATGAATGTAATATCCGTTTTTTAAAAAGAGAAACCAGTATACTTTAAAGCAAAAATTTGTAGAGTATTTAAGAAAGAATTTTGCTTACAGATTTTTTGAGACAATCTTTTTTTTTTGAGAGAGAGTGTGCGAGCAGCTGGTGGGGAGGGGGGAAGCAAAGAGAGGGAGAGAGAATCTGAAGCAGACTCCACACTGAGTGCAGAGCCTGACTCAGGACTTGATCTCATAACCCTGAGATCATGACCTGAGCTGAAATCAAGTGTCAGACGCTTAACTGGCTGAGCCACCCAGCTGCCCCGCAAAGAACAATCTTGATAAATTTTAAAATTATTTTTCTCAACAGGTGCTTTCATTAAGCACAGAGAAAGACATTCATCAGAGTTTCCAGTCACTTCTTGCTGAAGTGAACAAACCTGGCACCCAGTACTTGCTCAGAATGGCCAGCAGGCTCTTTGGAGAAAAGACTTGTGAATTCCTCTCGGTAAGTTGAGTCAGCAGAACAATAAAAGTTGTAATCAAAATACGGAGTCTGAAAGAAAGATCTTGGAGAACTGAAAATTATGGTAAACATTTTTTTAAAAAATCATAATGCTATAACTGTGCCTTGAATTATTTAAAAATTGATTACTTCTAAAATTCACTTATCCATTTCTGGTTATTTGGGGCTTAGTACTTACCTATTTATAAACTCTGATATTTTAGTACCTAGTAGACTGAGATATGACCACTTTTAAGAAATGTATACTCGTTTTAATAAAACGTATGTAAGATTCCAATTTTCTTGGAACCTGAACTTTATTTAGGAATATAGCCATATTTGAACCTTTTTCCCTCAAAGGCCTTTAAGGAATCCTGTCTTCGGTTCTACCACGCTGAGCTGGAGCAGCTTTCCTTTGCCAATGATGCAGAGCAGTGCAGGGAGCACATCAACACTTGGGTCTCAAAAAAGACTGAAGGTCAGAATTACATGTTATTACCCCCTTCTTTTTCCTTCTCCCTCTGCCTTCTCATCTTTCCCCTGGTTCTCCTCCGCTCCCTCTTCCTCCCCTTGCTTTTCCTGATGCTCTGATTTGACGAGTGTTTCAGATGGTCAGAGGCCTGCTGATGGGCTGGGCTTCTTGGCGTATTTGAAACTTAATGGACTCACAGGGTTCTGATCAGATGCTCAGGTTTTCAACCACAGAGACTTAATTTTGTCCATTCTCCTGGGACAAGAAAGACTGATACAAATATCCAAAGAAAGTCATAGGCTGGATTTCCAGTTTAATAAGGTACACTGAAACATACTTTCACTTGGCCTGTAACATTCACATGTTGGGGGAATTCATCACCTCCGTAGGAAGGAGGCTATCGGTCAGATCTTCTCTGAGACATACGCTTGGGCTTCGAAATTCTCTGTGGACCTCACATACCACCACCTTCACCCTATACATTAAGCTTACTTATTCTGCTGCTTCTTTCATGTCTTCCACGTACACTCCCTTAATTAGGTTTGATAAGCCTAGATTTGGTAGGCCAACTGCAGATGCTCTCTCACGGCTGATCAGTTCTCTAGACTGAAATCATCCTTTGTTTGGTATTGAGCCTTACTCGTTTCTGTTTTACAGAGTGGTGTGTTCTGATCTTGACCCGCATGATCAACGATGTTCGAACCATTCAGGACCTTTTGCACCAACTCTACTTAGTACCACTAGGAACACTCCTATTTCTATCAATAAATCAGACAATAGAGAACAAGAGGTTGTCTCTCCTTAGAGAGTTAGCGGTTATTGCTACCATTTCTTCTTGTAATATTTGCTACTTATGCCATCTGGAGGCAGGGAATTAGCAGGGATGCTCTTAGTTCATTAGAAAGGTACAACTTGATATCTAGGGAAGAAGGGAGTATCTTTCACTTGCCCACCTTACCTTTTCCAGGAATGTCTGGTATTTTGTTTAGAGGATCAAATAGTGAAATCTCTTCCAGATGCTTCCAGAAACTCCTCAGTGCATCCATGCTACCCATTGTCAACTATATCCCCGTTGAGTCATTCATTCTGGCTGCCTCTGACATGTGGACATAGTTGTGGAATGTTAGCACTCATTGTACCTTTGGTGCATTAAACCAAACACTCCGTTTTAGCACTTGAGAGAACCTAAGTCCCTCCCAGCCCGTCTCTCGTTTCCCGCTTGCCTTGCTGTCCGACCTAGTGTAGTGTTTCTCTGAGTGATTTAGAAACCTTTCACCGTCATGGACTTTGTGGGTGTTCCCACAGCATTTATGACCTGACCATGAAAACCACTTGTATGTGTTGTTTTTTTTCTATTTCTGCATATAGCAATCCAAACTCACCAAATTTGGAAAAGAAAAGAATGTTTGGTTCTTGATTAATAACTGAGGATCTGTCAATAGCCTTATTACGATTTATTCATCACACTTCTATGAAAACAACTTAATATATTCTCTACTTTTCCTGGAAGGTAAAATTCGAGATTTACTGCCAAGTAACTCAATCAATGCAAACACCAGGCTGGTTCTTGTCAATGCCATCTACTTCAAAGGAAGGTGGAATGAACAGTTCAACAAAATGTACACAAGGGAAATGCCTTTTAAAATAAACCAGGTGAGAGAAGCTTTCAAAAATCCTTCTAGTTTCATGAAGAAATTGAATGGAAAAAGTTAACTTTGTAAAAGCATAAATGATTGGTTAGAAATAATTTTGAAACTTAACGCATTTTTGAATGAAGTTTTAAACTCAGGAGAAAAGAACTGAGAAATAAAAATAATTTGCTGCCTCTGATTTTTTGCATTTTATTACTATTCCTACTGCCTCTGATAATTTCTCCTACATTCATTGCTGCCACCTAGTTCTGGAAACTTAAGACTTTTCCTCTAAGCTTAAGTTGCTTAACAGAAAGCAAAAAACGTGTTAAGGAAGTGAGATATGTGTATGTGTTGGGCAAGTGGATAGAAGGAGTGAATATTTCTTTAATCAGATACTTGAAAAAATAAGTATAGACTTGAATTATTGTTAATCATTATTAATCTAGTATTTATAAGTTTCTAATATTAAAACTAACTGACAAAGATGTTAGTCTTGATATTGAGGTATAACTTCAATTCAGGCAGGCATTAAAATAGCTTGCCAAATCTCCCAGCCCCTAAAAAAAAAAATACCATTTTAATGCAATTAGGAAACTTGTACTGTACAGGTAGAACCTTTTTTTGGGGGGTGGGGCATAAGGTGTACTTTACATAATCAGCCCTCTAGTTACAAAAGTGGAAGGAGGAGAACTTTTTTAGCTATGATTTTAGAATTCTAATTTTTAGAATAGCTGATCCATATCAGCTTTTAAAACTTTAATGAGTATAGTAGTCCAATTAACTTCTGCATGCATATACCTCTTCTGTGTTTTTAGAAAACTATTTCCTTGGATTAGAGTATCAGAACTGAAACAACTGCATTTGAATACAGGAGGAGATATGTAATTCTTTCTACTTGCTGGCAGACTGCTTCCTGAGGGGCTCTTTACACCACTAGTCACACTGCTGTGAAACTCTTCAGTCTCTTCTTTTTTTTTTTTTTTGTATTTTTTTTTTTAAAGATTTTATTTTATTTATTTGAGAGAGAGAGAATGAGAGACAGAGAGCATGAGAGGGAGGAGGGTCAGAGGGAGAAGCAGACTCCCCGCCGAGCAGGGAGCCCGATGAGGGACTCGATCCTGGGACTCCAGGATCATGACCTGAGCCGAAGGCAGTCGCTTAACCAACTGAGCCACCCAGGCGGCCCAGTCTCTTCTTCTTTATCATAAAAACTTTTTCCAGTTAAATAGAAATAATTTTCTATTTCATTATATTTGATTATATTGTTCCCTTAGATATATTTGCCAGGCATATTTTACATGAGGAAAATCTGATTTCCTCCTGTGGGAAATGCAGAGTATCACGTTTATTTTGCTGAATAAAACATCTCCTTTCCTAGGCTAGCGCCGTATCTGTTTACCACAGATGCCTCGTATCGATGATAGGAAAGAGTTGGAACTAGCACACGAATATCGTTTCCATCATGGGTGCTGAAAACACTCCTGGAGCCAATTATAGCTCTTTTGGAAATTTTTATTGCCTCTTACAATAATCTGTTTTTAATTCCGTGCTCATCTGTTTCTTCCCGTCAGAAGGAGCAAAAGCCGGTGCAGATGATGTTTCAGGAAGCTACGTTTAAGCTTACCTATATTAAAGAGGTGCAGACCCAGGTCCTGGAGCTGCCCTACGAGGGTGAGGAGCTGAGCATGGTCATTCTGCTCCCGGACGACAACGTGGATCTAAGCTTGGTGAGAACCCCAGGGCGCCCTTTGCGTCCTTCTTGCTGGAACTCAAGCACCACTTTGAACATTTATGTTTACCTTTTGAGTCAGTGATGTGGGCAACCAGGAAACAGAGCACAGTATTCAGGCTCTCGTGCTTTGGAACCAAACTGTCACTCAGGACCTACTTCTCCCATTATTATCTATGTGATCTCGCCAAATTCCTTAACTCTGTTTTCCCACCTGGAAAACAGGGATGGTGATAACATCTGCCTGAGAGTTACCATGAGGATAAAATGGGGGTGGTTCGAGTAACAAGCTTAGCACATTGTCTGGTACATAATAAGCCCTGAATAAATATGATCCGTTATTATTATCATAATCGTTGTTAGCATTATATTTTATTTCTTTATTTTTTTAAAGAATTTATTTAATTGGGGGGGGGAGAGTGATTGCGCATGAACAGTGGGGGTAGGGCAGAGGCAGAGGCAGAGGGAGAGGAGAAGCAGACTCCCTGATGAGCAGGGAGTCCAGCGCGGGCTCATGACCCAGCTGAAGGCAGACACTTAACCAGCGGAGCTGCCCGGGCACGCCTGCATTATATTTTAAATATCAAGAACCCAAAACTCAGGAGAGCAGAGCCAGAAAGAGCTCCAGACGGCACTCCCAACTCACTTTGCTTCCTTTCAGCATGCATCCCTAGTGTGAGAGTCATCCATGGCCCAGGAGCTTCTAGGCCCAGGCGCTGAGGGGCACACAGCACTCCCAGTGTCCTAAGGGGCCTGTGTGAGCCGAGCTGCAGCCAGAGGCTCTCTGTGTGTCCTTGCCACCTGCCGTCTCTTCTTCAGAAGGTACACAGGATTGCACCTCTGGCAAATTGCTCCAGCAAGAGCCCTTTCTTTTCCAATCGTTTTTCTTACCAGCAATGCCTCATCTTCAAAAAATAAGCACAGTTAAAAAGAAAATCACAGTCAGCTGGGCATTGAGCGTTGTCAGGATGAAAGATGTGTCGTAGATACTGTTGGGTAAGGAGAGGACCAGCCGCTCGTTGTATGCCTCGGGGCTGCCTCACGTGCCGCCTGCTTGGCAAGGGAGCGTGGTTGGAATAGCACAAGTCTGAGATCTCACGGATTTCTTGGCGCAGAAAGGTGCCCCTGGTCCCATGGGACAATCACCACCCATCTCCGAGAGAAGGAAGGGTACGTGGGTGTGCGTGGCCTTATGTACGGAAGTATGAATTTTAAAGTCTTAATTCTGGTCCTTCAGGTGGAAAAAAATCTCACTTTGGAGAAATTCAGAGCTTGGACCAAGCCAGACCGTATGCAGAGCACCGAAGTGGAAGTTTTCCTTCCGAGATTTCAGCTGGAAGAGGATTATGACATGGAATCTGTGCTCCGGGGTCTGGGAATGGTTGATGCCTTTCGGGAGGACGAGGCTGACTTTTCGGCAATGTCAGGCGAGAGAGATCTGTGTCTGTCCAAGTTTGTGCACAAGAGTTTTGTGGAGGTGAACGAGGAAGGCACGGAGGCCGCGGCCGCATCAACTATCTTGGTTGTGGAGTGTTGCATGGATTCTGGCCCCACGTTCTGCGCCGACCACCCCTTCCTTTTCTTCATTAGGCACAATGCAGCCAACACTATTCTGTTCTGTGGCAGGTTTTCCTCTCCATAAGGGTGAGCATTCCCCTCTTTCTGTGTCCTCCTGCCCTGCTCCACAGCCCCGGAAAATGGGCCTTCGAAGCGCAGTGCAAAGGTGAGGCCAGATGCCTCAAGCATCTCAATCCCATGCTTGTCTACACCCAGCTCTCCCCATCCTGACCACTCATTTGCCCTACTTAGCCAAGTTCATGGGACAAGAGACCTTAATGATTCCCTGTAGTATTTAAAGTGCAGTCCGAATCCGATAGGATGGAATGCGAAGTTTCCCTGAATGGCCCCAGACTTACTCCCCTCTCATTCCACTTGTAATTCATTCTAGTGACACTGTGTTCTGCCTTGTACCTCAAATCTGGTTGCATACTTGCCTTAGCCTGTTTCAGTAGTAATAAATGCTGCTAGCTGAGGCTATTATTTTATAGTCTGCCTGGTGCATGGGCTTTTTAGAAAGCTTCTTTAATGCACATTTTTATTTTATCTTTGACATTCATGCGTCACTAAGTAGGTGGCAAGCAGGGCATCAGGCATTGGAGACAAAGGGGGCGGAGTCATGGTCTTTTGACACCTGGTCTTTAATACTCAGGCCAGAGTAGCTTTTATGACAGGTTGGACGAGGTCATGTCCTTAAACTTATCATGTGATCTCCTCATAGGGATCCCCTTTCCTTCTGTTCTTGTATTTTCTTCACCTCCAACTCTAACAAAAATTCCGCTCAACTCTTAAAAGTTCATTTCCAATGTCATCTCCAGGAAAATTTTCCTTTTCTACATCAGCAGGTGTGCATCTTTGAACTCTTCATTGCATACTGAGGGAGGGCATTTCTCTTATGGCGGTTGATTTATTTATTAATCATCTGTGTTCTCCAACTAGACCTTAAATTCCTCAGGGGGTGGGACTATATTTTACATGTCTATGTGCCGTGTACAGTCCAGTGGTAAGTAATTTGATCGTAGATGAGCTCTGTAATTTTTTAAAAAAGTGATTAGCTATCAGTGACATTATTGGGGCCTTTTTAAAGAATTTGTTATTGAGGTGAAATTCACATAGCATAAAGTTAACCATTTTAAAGCGAACAATGCAGTGGTCTTAGTACATTAAAAATGTTGTGCAACCGGGCGCCTGGGTGGCTCAGTTGGTTAAGCGACTGCCTCCGGCTCGGGTCATGGTCCTGGAGTCCCGGGATCGAGTCCTGTGTCGGGCTCCCTGCTCGGCGGGGAGTCTGCTTCTCCCTCTGACCCTCCCCCTTCTCATGTGCTCTCTCTCTCTCTCTCATTCTCTCTGTCTCAAATAAATAAATAAAATCTTTAAAAAAAAAAAATGTTGTGCAACCAAAAAAAAAAAAAATGTTGTGCAACCACCACCTTTATCTAGTTCCAAAAAATGTTCATCACCCCAAAGGAAAACCCTGTGCAGTTACTCCCCCCACCCCCAATCCAACTCCTGGCAACTGCCAATCTGCTTTCTACCTCTATGGATTTACCTACTCTGGATAGTTTATATAAATGAATTATATAACATGCGACCTTTTGTTTTTGGCTTTTACTCAGCATGACACGTTCATTCATGTTGTGGCATGTGCTTCATCTCTTTTTATGATTGAATAATATTCCACCATATAGCTGTAGCATAAGATTTGTTTATCCACTCATTCATTGGTGGACATTTGATTTGTTTCCATCTTTTTGCTATTTATGAGTAATCCTTCTACAAACATGCACATACATGTATTTGTTTGGATAGCTGTTGTATAAGGGTTCCAGTTTCTTCATATCCTTATGAACACTTGTTATTTCCCACCCCTCTTTTTATAGAAAAATGATGGCGTCTCTAAGTGGGTAGGAAGTGAAATCTCATTGTGTGTTTTATTTGCATTTTCCTATGACTAATAGTGTTGAGCATCTTTTTATGTGCTTACTGGTCATTTGCATATCTTCTTTGGAGATAAGTCTATTCAAATGCTTTGTTCATTTTTTCATTGGGTTGTCTTTTTGTTGTGAAGTTGTAGGAGTTATTTATATATACTGGATACAAGACCCTTATCAGATACATGGTTTGCAAATATTCTCTCCCATTGCTTAGGTTATATTTTCCCTTTCTTGATAATGTCCTTTGATCCACAAAGGTTTTTAATTTCAGTGAAGTCCAGTTTATCTACTTTTTCTTTTGTTACTCACTTATGGTATCATATGTAAGAATCCTTTGCCAAATCCAAAGTCACGAAAATTTACAACTATTTTTTTCATAAGACTTTTATGATTTTAGCTCTTATATTTAGAACGTTAATCCATTTTGATGTATATGATGTGAGGTAGGGGTCCAACTTAATTTTTTTGCGTATGGGATATCAGTTGTCTCAACACCTATAATTGCTTTTGAATTGCAAAAGGATGTTGATAATAGATAAAAAAAATAATATCTAAACAAGTGATAAGGTGAAAAATTATACAGCTGGCATATATATATCAAATCCATTCCATGAATGGAATCCACAACCAGACTGAAAGAAAATATTATAAAAAATCAGTAAGGAATTAACACTAGGGTATACAAAGAACTCCTGCAAATCAAAGAGAACAAGGCAGTCAGTTAGTAATCAGAAAAATACAAATAAAATACCATGAGATTCTATGCTCAACATCCATCGGATTGGTGTCAGGAAGTTGGACACCGTGCAGCATCAGCCAGAAAGTAGGGAAATTTAGGAGCACTCGTGGGAACAAGAACCAATATGGCTCAGATAGGAAGCAATCTGGCAGTGAACTCAATTGGTGTCTGCTCTGGGCTCCAGCAGCTCATTTCGGGGTGTGTGGCCCAGTGCTGTCATTGCACAGGTCCCCAGAGGTACGGGCACGAGGGGGTTCACTGCAACTTCTTTTATGTTGGCAATGAATTGGAAGCTACCTAAGTGTCCATCTCAATGGGAATAATGAAGGTGTGCACATACTTTTGCCACTATGTAAGAGTTAGACTAAAGTACAAAGTAGGTGTACATTCAGTCTTACGGATAGATGATACTGAGTAAAAAATACATATATATGTGTATATGTATATCTAGTTTAACAACTTATAAGTTTTACTTATGTAGATTAAAAATCTCTGCAGTATATATTATACAAGGATACACACCTACTGTATTTCTTTTTATTGGTGAGAAACTTTTCATAAATTTTGCTATGATGTTTTATTAATGAACAGTTTTTTTATCCCAGGTTTTCTTCCGTAGTGATTTTTGACACTGCTTTCAATTCTTAGAAATACTTTCCCATTGAAGCCAGCACGGCACCTATATTTTCTTCTAAACTGTTATGTTTTTAATTGATTTAACTATTTAATCCATCTGAAATTTGTTTCTGTGTTGTTGACATTCAGGAGAAAATATAATTGTATTTATTTACAAATGGCCAACTTCTCAACATTAATTGTAAATAATCTGTTTTTCCCTAGTGTTCACGGTGATTTTCTCATCTTCATTCTTCAAGGTGAACATCAGAATAATTTTGCAATACTCAAAGTAATGTTTTTAACTTTGGTATTTTTTGGAGGGATTAGTGTGACATTAAACATATAAATTTGGGGATAAATTAATCTATTTACAGGGTTTAGTCTTGTTCAGGAAATGTGAGGAGTCTCCATTTATTCAAATCTTTTTTATCTCCCTCTCTCTATATATATTTATGTATATATATATAGACAGAGAGAGAGAGACATAGTTTTGTTTTTCTTGTTATGGTATTTCTAAGTTTTATTGTCATTATAATAATTGTAGTGAGAGCATTTTTCCCTCATTTGGTTATGGGTGGCATATAAGCAAACGAAGTTTAGTACATACTAAAGAGAAACATCATTTCTCCCTCCTCCTACTAAATACTTTTGACCCCAGTTGTGTGGGTTTTTCCACACCAAGCAGTTCTCCGCTTCTCAGGGACACCGACTGGGTGCCTTACAATTTAACTGAATTTTATTTTTTCCGCAATAGAAGAATTTAATTCATTTATATTATGCAATACTCTGCAGAACATTTTTTTAAATTGTGAAGGGTCTATATGCAGTTCCTGAAAAAGGTCATGAAAACAAATTAAGTGAAAAATACAGCTTTCAGTACAACGTGCCTACATGATGCACGCATTTATGTGAACAGACCCTGTATGTCTACACGTAAATTCACATATGTGAGTCTCTGGGAAAAGGTTTAAAAGGCTAAGCCTTCACCTTTAACAGAGGTTATCTCTGGGAAAGGTTTTGAGGGGGAATGGGAGGAAAACTTCCAGTTTTTACTCTCTGTGTTTCAATATTATTTAATGTTTCAACTAGGAAAATCTAATCCTGTGATCTGCACATAATTCAAAGGAAGAACTCCAGGATATAACCACATGTGTAATTCTGAGTGACACGGTATTGAAACTGAAATAAATCTACATAAACAGCTTTAAAATATTTTATTCTTGGCTTTTAGAATAAATTTTAATAAGAATGTCAGTCAAACATGTATCTTCCTCTTTTCATGAATAAGGTTCATTTCCAGCTTTTTTTTAAAAATTATTTTTCAAAGCTTTATTTCCTGTTCTGTGAGCTGACTTCATATACTTTGCTCATATATTCCCTAGGGTTGTGTGGATGAGGAGGAGTGGTTTCACACTTTTTTTTTTTTCTTTAAGATTTTTTTTTATTTATTTATTGAGAGAGATAATGATAGAGAGAGAGCATGAGAGGGGGAGAGTCAGAGGGAGAGGCAGACTCCCCGCCGAGCAGGGAGCCCGACGCGGGCCTCGATCCCGGGACTCCAGGATCATGACCTGAGCCGAAGGCAGTCGCCCAACCAACTGAGCCACCCAGGCGCCCCACACGACTTTTAAGATAAAGATTAAACGCCCGCATAGAGCTAACCAGTAAGGAACTGGGTTGTGTTCCCTCCAAATGTACATGTCAATGCCCACACCCCCCTCCCCAGTACCTCAGAATGTGATTATGTTGAGACATAGAGCCTTTAAGGAAGTAATTAAACTTAAATGCGGTCAGAAGGGTATGATCCTAATCTCCTTATAAAAAGAAGAGGGCCTGGGTGGCTCAGTGGGTTAAGTGTCTGCCTTCAACTCAGGTCATGATCCCAGGGTCCTGGGATCGAGTCCCGCATCTGGCTCATTGCTCAGTGGGGAGTCTGCTTCTCCCTCTCCCTCTGTCTGCCGCTCCCCCTGCTTGTGCTCTCGCTCTCTGTCTGACGAAGTCTTTTTAAAAAAAAAAAAGAAGAGATACTAGGGCAAACAAGCTCAGAGAAAATGCCACGGTGAGAAGGTGGCCATCCGCAAGCCACGGAGAGAGGCCTCAGGAGAAACCTGCCCTGCTGACATCTTGATCTCTGACTTAAAGCCTCCAGAACTGTGAGAAATGTCTGTTGTATAGGCCACCCAGTCTGCCGTATTTGATTATGGCAGTCTGAGCAGGCTAATACAAGACACTTCCTAATTTAGCCCACTCTCCTGTCCATCCTTTGCCTTTCTCCAAGGACAATCCTCAGCTCTAGCCTGACTAAACTATTTACAGCTTCCTGATGACAGATTGATTCCATGCTCTGTCTTTCCTCTGGGGCTTTACGCTTTCCACATTCTACCTTGAAACCCTTCTTACCCATCCCTCCCCCCCCATTCACCTCCCCCAGCCCCAAACCCTCCATCAGCAGCTAATACTCACTAATCCTTGTGGGTGAAATACTCCACCTGTGTGTTTAATTCTTTGAAGCTGAAGCTTTTGGTACACTGAATATAAATGAACTATTCACCCACCTGCCCAAGATTGTAAAGTCCTGGAGGGCAGGAGTTGTCCCACAGGTGTCCCCCCAGCACCCAGCACCTAGCACCAGCTACACAATTTATGAGGCCCTACTACAAAGGAAAATGAGGTCCCTCGTTTGAATTTCAGGACAGTATCGAATCAGGGACAGGGCATTTGCGAGCGCGGGGCCTTTTGCAAATCCACAGATCCCGTGCTGCTGAAGCTGGCGCTGCTTGAACACCACCAATCACACAAGCCCGGTACACAGTCTGGGTTTTGTGAGATTTGAGAGAGCATTTCAACTTTCTAATCCTTGGCTGTCAAGGGAAACAGAAACACTATTTTTTCTGAATCATGTTCTAACAGGATACGACCATGGGAATCTGTTAGTTTTGCCTGAAACACAAACATAGTAGATGTCCAAGGCTAAAACAAACACCAACAGGGCTAAAAAATGTCAGAGCTGAGGTCATTAACTAGCCAGGCAAGGGAGCAATCAGAAATTCCATGAGTAGTTTGCCGAGAGGAAAAAGTCAAGGATGCTTTAAAGGCTGAAAAGAGGGCGCTTTTGGAACTCAGCACTCTGGCCAAGACAGAAGGAGCCCTCATGTTTGTAAAAGCTCACGGGACAGCAGTGTCTTCAGTCAGGTCTTCTACAGACCTGGTGTCTGAGGGTCACTTAAGGTTTCATGGTCCCTCATCAGCCTCACTGGCTAGGGCACTGTGATGAGCTGCAGTGAATTACGGGGCGGTTCGGGTAAGGTGCAGGGAGGGGAAGTTACCTTCTCGTGGAATATGTGACTGATGTCTCTCCCCGAGGACATCACCCCAATCTCTAGACCTCTCCCAAGTAAGAGGGATTAGAGAGAAGCTTTTGAAAGGGTATTTGTGAGAGATTCTTCCTCAGAGAGAGATGGTGTGCTAGGACCCACTCCCCCAACCCCTGTGCATGGGGGAAGCAGGGGAAGACAGAGCCTGTTGAGTGAGTTTGGCTCATGCAGAGAGAGAGAGGAGAGAGGCAAGAGACAGATGGATCGAGATAGAGATAGAAACTCTGTAAGTGGGCTTGACTCATGTCCCCTGGATATGCCAGACATTTGGATATTGCCCAGGAGAAACGTGCAGGGAGTGCAAATATTGATCCCAACAAACCAAAATGGGCCAAACTAGAGTTGCATGGCCTCTCTGGGCTCAGCTCCTGGCCCATAAAATGAGAGAGCAATTTGATTGTGATGTGAGGGTGGATAAGGTTCACAGAGCTGGGTCACACAACAGTGAAGGTCAAAAGCACTTGGCGATATTGCCAAGCTTCTAAAAGGGAGTGGTGACTGCAGGGACCAACGGCCTTTCTTCTTTGTTCTCCGGGGTTTGGGCTGCTTCTCCAATGTCTCAGGAGCTAAGGTCGTTTGTATAATGTGGGCAGGAAGAGTGGAAGTTTTCAGTCCTGGACCATGATGCTAGTCCTCAAGTGGGAAGGCTGAATCCTAATACCTCCCTCCCCACTACCTGCTGTGGGAGCCAGGCCCTGACCTTCCAGGGCTGCGCAATAAGGAAGTCCATTTGGACAAGCCTTCCCGCTCCAACATTCCCCAAGCCTGTTTCTGGATCTCTTCTCGACAACCAGGCAAAGATGACATCAGCATAGCCTAAGCCCCCAAGGAGAGGTGGACTCCCCTGAAAAACTATGAGGCAGAGAAAAACGAGATCTAGCAATCCCTTCCTTTTTGGGGGAAAGGAGGAATTAGCATTTGTGAAATCCTGCTATGCACCAGAGACTGTGCTAGGCACTGCACGTGCATTACTTTACTTAGTCCTCACAGCAACCTGGGCAGGTAAATATTGATAAGAAAACTGAGCTTCAGAGAAGTTAAGCAACTAGTTCACTTAGGTAGTTCAAAGCTGGCAAGGGAAATGAAGCCAGAGCTCTCAGACTGCAAAGTCAGAAGGGACCGTGGCAGAGCCTCTGTGAAAAGCACGCACCCCGACTCTAAGATGCATGGACTCCCTGTTCACTAGCCTTGCCCAGATGCCCTCCCAGCAGCTTAGCTGTTCCACATTGGACACGTTGAGTTGCCAGTGTTTTGTCCTTGTTTTCTTTAAACATTAAGGAGGCTCTATTGCCGGAAGTTTCAGGCGAAGCGGGCTGGAGGGCGAGGATCTCTCTGATCTCTGCAAGGAAGGATGGCTTATTGATGCCCCAGACCTTGCGCCACCACCCTGGGACCTCCGGCCCGGGTAGACAGGATGAAGCGGTATTCGGTGTAGGAACTGCCTGGAGTGAAGTCAGGTTGGTCCAGAGCTCGGGGTGCTGGGATGGTGGACAGCCGCTCTGCGGAGTGCACCAGGTTTCAGGCTGTCCAGCGAAGCCCCGCCCCGCCCCGCCCCGCCCCGCCCCGCCCCTCCGGGTCCGACTGCTCCCGCCCCGCCCCGCCCCGCCCCTCCGGGTCCGAATGGCCCTGCCCCGGCCCTCCAGGCCCCGCCTCCCCCAGACTTTCCCCTCCCCTCCTCCCCCACGCCCCTCCTCCCGCCCGCGGAGGCCCAATCGCTGGAACCGGAAGAGGAGGAGCAAGGGCTGCGGGACGCTTTCGGAGGGAGGAAGGGGAAGCTGTGGGGTTGTTATGCGTCTCAGCGGTTCGCTGGCTCCTGCGTGTGTCCCTGGAGAGCCCTAGGGCTCGAGGGGAGTCACTTTGGCTTTGGGAGAGGACAAGGAAGGACCACCAGGATCCAGGCATCTCGTGTGTGCCTAGGATTAGAAAACAGGGCTGCGTTGTTTAGTAACTACAGTTGCACTCGCGGGGACAAGACCTCAGTGTCCGTTTTCTTAAGGCCAAGGCTTTTGATTCCTCTTCAGAGAGAAGCTGGGAAGGGTCAGGAGGGAAGGCTCTGAGAGCCAGGACGTTATATGCCCTTATATGAGCACTGATTTTAGATACTGACCGTGTGGGACCTGGAATTAGTCATTGACTTGGGCAGAAGCCTGATGAGGCTAATCTTTAACAAGTATGCAGCAGTATGGCCTCATTGGTTGTGTTTGGCCAGCATTTACTCTGATTGGCCACTGCCCAGGATATTCTCACCACCACCCTGGGGCCTGCCCGCTGTCACAGATCAGCTCTGTGACCGCCCCGCCCCCCCTCCACTACCTAGTAAGCACCCTCTCCTTGGTCAGTGGGGCCTTCCAGAGGTAAGCCGAAGATGGTAGCCCAGGTTTGGGGTCCAAGGAGAGCGCTCCGCTCCTTTCAGGCCAGACCTTGGGGAAGCAGAGCTCCCAGGCAGGCATCTAGGTCATCAAAGCCGGGATGGCTTTGCCGGCAAGCGCTGGGCGGGACTCAAGTCCTGCAAGGACAAGAATTGGGACAGGGTTCTGGACTTACCTAGGGCAAGGAGAGGAGGGCCTTGGCATGGCAGGAGGATCCTCTGGTGTCCATCAGAAGACCCTGGTCTGGGAGTGCTCTGGCTGGGGGCCAAGCAAAACTGCCCGAGTTGCCTGAAATTTCCGAAATCAAGATCCGCTGGGTGTGCTTTGACCAGTCATATAAATTAGCGGAGCCCAAAGGCAGCACAGTGGTTAGGCTGCTGAGTTCCACACCTGTGCAGCCTGGGTGTGACCCTTATTGTGCCACCTCCTGACTGGACTCTCTTAAGTAAGTGGGTGCAGTTCTCCAGCCTGATTTCCTCATCTGTAAGGATGCCTGACTCAAAGGATTAGGGTTGTGATACACTTGGGACAATAGGCGACTGACAGTAAGAGCTTGATGAATGTTAGCTTCTGTGACTGTTTCAAGTTAATCAGATTGTTCTCTTCCTGAGGCATAATTAAGGCCACAGAAAATGGGGAATGAAACCTTTTATGGGCAGATGGTGAAGAAAAGCAGTGGAATGATGAAGAGACAGGCGTTTATTAATGAATGCAGGGTCTGGGGGAGGGGTTCGCTGACCTGGGGCTCTGTAGGGGCCATGCTTGGACAACCAGAGGCAGCGTAAGGGAAGGCCATGAGTGGTGGACGGGCAGGGGAGAAGCGTGATTGCGAGTGAAGGGGCTAACGGGGAGTGGTGATTCAGGTCTGACAGGCCCTCCCTCCTCCTTGTCAGCTGCCGTTGGCATGGCTCCCTCCCTTGGCAAGCATAACCTCCTGCTTCGCTGCTGCCCAGCCTCGCCGGGCCATCACCCTGCTTTGCAGAGTCCTCTGAGGGAGAGTGAGGAGAAAAGAGAAGAGGCAGCTTCTCAAGCACCCCCCCAGCCCTGCCACTTCCTTGGGCTGTACAGCAGCCAAGCTTCTCCTCCCCTCCAACCCCTTGAACACTCTGCTTGAGAAGCCACCTGTCCTTGAGGACAGCGAACTGTCAAACACACAAAATAATTTCTCTCTGTGCTCTGGTTCCAGACCCCCCACCACGGATGCCCTCTCAAGCAAATGGCAACTTTGCTATCCATCTTCTAAAGAAACTATATGAAGAAAACCCTTCACACAATGTGGCTTTACCCCCCTCTCTCCCAAATGTCTCCTCTGCTTCGGCCATGCTTTTCCTGGGGGCAAAGGGAAACACTGCTGTCCAAATGCCCAGAGGTCTCCACGGCAGATGGAGGAGGAGGAATTGTATTGTAGTCGTTAGAATCATGTGCCAAAAGTTTCTGGGTTTCCTCCCTTCTTGCACTTGGCAGGATTGTTTTTTTTCTGGCTCCCTTGTGGGGCCACATGACCTGTTCTAAGGCCACTGGGTTAACGTGTAGAAGGGACACACACAGGAATATTAACTGACAGTTCGAGGTCCGCTAGAATTCTTTGTGTCGCTCTAGCATGGCGTCAGCAGCATTTGAGATGATGGTTACCCCACTGGCCTGGGACCCTCAGTGCCCCTGCCTATCCATAATGGACATACAGCCTGAAGATTAAATGACTCTGTTATTTTAAGCCACTGAGATTTGAGCGATTATTTGTTACCAAAGTGTAACCAAGTCTATCCTGACTGATACAATCAAACATTGTTTTTTTTTCCACACCATCATAGAGCTGCTCATGAGGACTTCTGCTGGTGCTGTTGGAATGGGAAAGGAAGTGAAAAATGTGGTAGGACCTTGAAGATCTGTGATAACTTCCTCCATGGCTCACTTTTCACATAAACTCCAGAGGTGTTTTGTGGGAAGGCCCTGGGCTTGGAGCGAGTCAATCAGCTTTCAAATCCAGGCTGTGCCTCTGATCCACTAAGGAACCTTTCCTAAGCCACATAACTTTTCAGAACCTTATAAAAGGCAGATAATATCAGCTTGGCTTGTATTCACAAAACACAGAACATCTGTAAACTAATGAAATATGTATGTGAAAGTGCTTTCTTAACTGTTAATGTGTATCTTAGCCATAAAAATATTGACTCTGTAATACCTGAAGATTTTTCTAGTTCAAAAAGTTTCTGTAGGGCGCCTGGGTGGCTCAGTCGTTAAGCATCTGCCTTCGGCTCAGGTCGTGATCCCAGGGTCCTGGGATCGAGCCCCACATCGGGCTCCCTGCTCTGCGGGGAGGCTGCGTCTCCCTCACCCTCTGCTTGACTCTCTGCCTACTTGTGCTCTCCCTCTCTCTCTCTCTGTCAAATAAATAAAGAAAATCTTTAAAAAAAAAAAGTTTCTGTAACTGCATAAGAGTTTATTCAAGAGAATAAACCTAACTTTTACACTGAAAACCCATATTGTAGGTGGAGAAAGTGTTGCCTGGACTGAGAAATAGTTCTGAATATGGGGAGAATTATACGCCAGATGTACAGCTTTAAGAGTGTGAGGACCTTTTGCCTAATTCAAATTGGTGCCGTTTTGAGAGTTCTCTCTTGAATGTCATCTCTGCTAGGGTGCTCATGTGTCCCATCTTTTGGAGCTGGGAATTCTACTTGGCAAGACTTCCTTGTCCTGCCATTTTGCTTTCCTTCCCCAGGTGAATAATGTCATTGTCCCTCCATTGCTTTGCAAGTTCCCCTCTGTATATCATGGATTTCTAGAAGGTCAGTACCGGAATGGCCACTAGAAACATCTAGCCTAGGGGTTCTCCACATTGGCCACATAGGAAAATCTCCTGGGGAAATACTCATCCTATCTAGGCCTTTTCAGTGTACTCCTTTGCAGTGTTTGAATTTTTATCATAAATGTGGTTTTAACAATCAATATAATTAAATCAATGAAAAGAAAATAATGATGTACACATTGAAGTTTGCACATAAAATTAGTTCTCCTTGGCCTCCTGGATGAGTGAGGGTGGATGGAACAGTTCTAAAGACAGGTCTACTATTAAAACAAAAACATCCCGGAACGCCTGGGTGGCTCAGTCGTTAAGTGTCTGCCTTTGGCTCAGGTCATGATCTCAGGGGCCTGGGATCGAGCCCCGCATTGGGCTCCCTGCTCAGCAGGAAGCCTGCTTCTCCCTCTCCTACTCCCCCTGCTTGTGTTCCCTCTCTCGCTGTGTCTCTCTCTCTCTGTCAAATAAATAAATAAAAATCCTAAAAAAAAAAAAAAAAAACATCCCAAGCCTAGCTTCCACTGGGAATTTTTTTAGGTTGGTGCCTCAGCATTGGTATTTTTAAAAAACCTTTATGTACTGCCAAGGTTGAAACATATAGATCTAGCCCAGTGGTTCTCCAGAGTGTGGTCTTGTATAAGCAACATTGCAAACACCCGGAAATTTGTTAGAAACATGTACATTCTCTTTTTTAAAAAAGATTATTTATTTATTTATTTATTTATTTATTTATTTATTTATTTATTTGAGAGAGAGAGGTGGAGCACACATGAGCAGGGGTAGGAGCAGAGGGAGAGGGATAAGCAGACTCCATGCTGAGTGTGGAGCCCAATGCAGGGCTCAATCCCACAACCCTGAGATCATGACCTGAGCTGAAATCAAGAGTTGGACGCTTAACCGACTGAACAACTCACGCACCCCAAAATGTAAATTCTTGTATACCCCCACACCAGACCTCAGTAATTCTGAGGATGAAGCCCCTCAGGTGGTGCTAATGTTTGAGAACCACTGATCTAGCCCAATGCCTCATGCCACAGGTGTTGGTGAACCTGAAGTTCAGAGATTAATAAGCAAGTTGATGTCACTTCTAGGCAAGATGGAGTAACAAGTATTGGACTTGACTTCCCATTGTAATTAACCATGAAACTGAACAATATGTATGAACTAGTTGCTTTCAGGAATTGGGTGGACAGTGCAAGGCTGTGATCTTTGAAAGATGGGCAACACATGTGATGAGGTCTATATTCTACCTGAGTCACTTTCCAAACTGTAGCACAGGGAAGAGGAGCCCAAACAGAAAGGAGTAGTCTCACTGGGTAGAACGAACAAAGATCAGAGTCTGAGGTTGCTGGAGCAAGTTGCAATTGCAGGACATGGTGCCACAGAAAAGAGAGAAACACAGAAATGTAGCTCCCAAAACATGCAGAGAAGTTTCCTGGCATCTTTGTCTGAATACTGAACTGCAAGACGAGATGAGATTCTGTGAGATTAGGCAGAGAACAGACTGGGTCATGAGGGCTGAACCAAGATTCCAGATCGCATGGTGCTACAATGCAGTCAGACTGCATTGTTAGGTTTCTGACCTTAGAGAGTTAAGAAACCCCTGCTGAGCAATGTGGGCATCTGATTGAGAGTCCAGGAAGCTCAGGTCTTAGGACTAGGACTAGTAGCCCAAGAAAAAGGGCTACTCTAGACCCTCCCTAACAAAACGTAACCTCAGCAGCATCAAACTGAGCCACCAAGTAAGAACAAAACTCAACTCTATTTAAAGGAAGGCAACATAAACCACAATGTCCAGCATAGAATAAAACATTACTAATTATATCAGAGTGTAAGTAAATATGACCCATAACCAGGGGAAAAAAGCAGTCAAGAGAAACAGACACAAAAATGGTGCAAATGTTGAAATTAATAGCCAAAGATTGCAATGTAACTATTATAAATATGTTAAAGGATTTAAGGAATACATGGCATAATGAATGAACAGATGTGAAAACCCAATAGAGAAATAGATACTAAAACACACACATACACACACACATACACGAGAAAGAAAATTCTAGAATTGAAAAACCTGAAATAAAAAACTTAGTAGATGGTCTTAACAGTGGATCAGACATTGCCTTAAAAAAAAATCAATGAATACATTATGACTTTTACTCCTAAATACTTTGGTATGCATTTCTTTTTTTTAAAGAAGATATTTTCCGGGTACCTGGGTGGCTCAGTTGGTTAAGCATCTGCCTTGGGCCCAGGTCATGATCGCAGGGTCCTGGGATCAAACCCCACTTCTGGCTCCCTGCTCAGCGGGGAGCCTGCTTCTCCCTCTCCCTCTGCCTCTCCCCCTGCCTGTGCACTCTCTCTCAAATAAATAAATAAAATCTTTTTTTAAAAAAAGACATTTTCCTATGTAATTATAATACCACTTATCAAATGAAAAATTATTTCCTCATATCCAATCCACATTCAAATTTCCCTGTGGTCCTGGAAATATCTTTTTTTTTTTAAGATTTATTTATTTATTTGAGAGAGAGAGAGTGAGAGTGAGGCCAGGGAGAGGGGCAGAGGGAGAGAGAGAATCCTCAAGCAGACTCCCCACTGAATGCAGAGCTCAACGATGTGGGGCTTGATCCCAGGACCCTGAGATCATGACCTGAGCTGAAATCAAGAGTCGGTCGCTCAATCGACTGCACCCAGGCATCCCTGGAAATGTCTTTTACAGCTCTTTTCTCCTCCTGAGAATTCATTCAAGGGTTCGTCTTCAAATTTTATTGTTATGTCTCTTAAAACTCTTTAAATCAAGAACAGCCTCTCTGAATACCCCAGCTCCTTTATTTTCTGAGACATTGAAAAAGAAGAGATCATTCTTGTACCATGTCCTGCGAACAAGATTATTGTTGATACTCCGTTGATTTAAGCTAAAACAGGATTGGGAGAAGAAAAGATACACAAAATAAACAATTTCTGGAACTTTATGAATTTAGCCCCTAAATCAGCTAGTGATGTCCTACTTACACATTTCACTTAACTAAATATCACATACGCTTTGTTCAATGTCCATAAATACATTTCTATGGCAGCTTTTTATTTTCACAGTCAGTCTTAATCACCTTTTCTTTATACCTTCTCCCTCTCTTATACTGTCATGCATAGAAAGCCTTCTTGGCGCTAAAATTATATAAATATTCACCTATATTTTTCTTTAGAGTTTTAATAGTTTATTTTTTTTTAAAGAGTTTTTATTTTTTGACAGAGACATAGCGAGAGAGGGAACACAAGCAGGGGGGGTGGGAGAGGGAGAAGCAGGCTCCCCGCGGAGCAGGGAGCCAGATGCGGGGCTCGATCCCAGGACCCTGGGATCATGACCTGAGCCGAAGGCAGACGCTTAACGACTGAGTCACCCAGGTGCCCCATTAATAGTTTTATTTTTTATATTAATCTATTTTGGAATTTATTTCAGACTAACATGAGGAACCAAATTTTTAAGCTAATAGGTTTTTGTGTTTATTAAAAATAGTGACGATATTAGTTAATCCAGTTTTATTGGACAAAGACATGGTAGGAGTCCTCCAAAACACCTGCATCTGTAACTCTGTCTTGAGGAACAAGTCAATGTGCATGGCTAGAGCAAGGCGACCAGAAAGTGCTCCATATGTCCTTTTATTAATTAACCACAAAGGATTAATCCCAATATGTGAACATAACAGCTTTGATGATAGCTTGGGCTCAGAGCACTTCTGTCCACATGCAGATCAGATGTTGGAATCGTCATATTTGTTCACTGGTGATGAGTCAGTTACAGAACAAGTTTCAGCCCACGAAATATTAACACTGCTGCTTGGTCCCTTTCTAATTTTATACATGATTGTTCCCCGAATGTGTGAACCTCCCAGACAACGTCACCCCACCTTTCTGTTAAGACAGGAAAAGACCCAGTGGAGCTTAGTAGAAAGATTTTCCTTGAACACCCACTGTTCTTGGAAACAGAAGCGTAACACCTAAGGTAATTTATTTATTTATTTTTTGAAAAGTACTTTCTGTAAATAGAGGTAAAGACATTCGTCAAGGTTTGCATGTTAACCTTACTTCTCATTAACATCAACAAACTGGAAACTGAGTACTTGCTTAGAATGGCCAATAGGCTCGTTGGAGAGAAGACATGATTTCCTCTAAGTCATACCTAACGAGATCATGACTGACAAGGAAAAAATGGTTAGGAATTTAGCAACACTATTAGTAAGTAGGAGTCCTTGAGAGGTTTTTTCTCATATGACATTCTGTGACACCAACTGGCTGTCCAAAAATTCAGTTCAATTTTGTACACTAGCTACCCAGAGTTAGTGCAGACGTGACAAGTTGAAGAGCTTAGCCCCACCAGACTCCTCCCTGAAGTGGGGATGCTAGCTGCAAATGGGGTGCCCAGGAGACTTCTCTTTCTGCCCAGATTACTACAAATTGGAAGTTCACATGACCAACCCCTACATTCAATAATTTGACAGAATGTCTCACAGAACTCAGGAAGGCACTTACAGTTACTGGTTTCTTATAAGGGATGTCACTGCATAGGGCAATGTATGTGGGGAGGGGCACAGAATTTTCTGGGCACGCCACCGTCCCAAGCACTTTCATGTGTTTGTCAACCTGGAAGCTCTCCAAACCCCATTGTTTAGGGATTTCTATGTAAGTCCGACTGATTCATCATTGGCTTCATTACTGAACTCAATCTGTAGCACCTCTCCTTTCCCCAGAGGTCAGAGGGTGGAGCTGAGACTTCCTATCCTCTACTTGCCTGTTTTAGGAGCTCTGTGCTGGGAACTGGGAATGACGACTACTATTTTTTTTATTATGCTCCACCCCAAATGAAACTAATTTACTAGGAAGCCTGAAAAAGAATAGAATGACTGGTTATGAGTCAACTGCTGAGTGACATCTGCTAGATGTTGGAGAGCAGAGGAAGGGGTCACAAAAGTGTACAATAAAATGCCATCTTTAAGGACCTTAAAATTCAGCCATGAAACAAGATGGCAAATGGGCTGATTGTTGTAGGATTGAGCCTCTCTGCAACAGGCTGCCCCTCTCTCCATCTGTGCCTGGCTGGTTGTCGGGGTTAATGTAGAGCATGAAATCGGCCATAATACCTGGCTTGCTAAAATGTCACACGGAGGCCGCTGGGGACGAGGTACAGTTTCTGAGAAGGGCATAGACCTTTGGAATGCCAGGGCCCACGTGACCAATCTGCCGTTGGAATGCCTTGGGGAGTTGCCTTCTCCGAAGCTCTCTTAGCCCAAACAGCTGCCCTGTGATCTAAGAGATGTGTGCATTGTCCCTTAGGCTGTGTTTAGCAGAACACGCAGATTAGCATATCTTTTCTTTCCCGTAAATCCTCCCAGTTCCAGTAAGACCCTTTGTCACACATCATGTGCTTGAGAGACAGTGATAAGGATTTGTGATTATCCTGAAGGACCAATAAAAGCGGGAGCAAAGATGAGCAAAGGGTCTTCATCTCTGAGTGTGGACCGCCCTGTCTCCTCTTCTGTGTCATGGCGGAGTTTGGAGTCATCATTCATCCATCGGTGCAGGGTTTGCTGGCCATTCCCAGCAGCTGGTCAGTTACAGATCTCACTCTCTGTCCTCTGCCATGTAGTCCTGTATACATGGCCCCCTGGGGTTGTTGGGAGGAAGCTATCTCATCAGCATAATTTTTAGGATTTTCTTTTTTTTTTCTTTTTTTTTAAAGATTTTATTTATTTGACAGAGAGAGACACAGCAAGAGAGGGAACACAAGTAGGGGGAGTGGGAGAGGGATAAGCAGGCTTCCCACAGAGCAGGGAGCCCGATGTGGGACTCGATCCCAGGACCCTGGGATCATGACCTGAGCCAAAGGCAGTCGCTTAACCAACTGAGCCACCCAGGCGCCCAGGATTTTCATTTCTCAGAAAAGTTACTGGATATTTAGCAATGAGAAGAATTTAATTCTGGAATTTCCAGTAGGACTTTATCTTGCCAGCAGTGTTATGAGGCAGAACCAGAGGGGCTGACCTTTGCTGGGGCTGTCAGCGTATCCAGGCAACACATTGGCATGCCTGGGGGGCGGGGGGCCCACAAAGCACCTAAGGGGAGAGCTTGAATCGTTGTGGTCTTACTAGGATTTTCCATGGATATTTCTGCTACGTATAAATGGGTAACATTTTTACATTAAGGAAAAGTGCTCTACTTTTAATTATTCCGGAAGACTTATAAAAACAAACTTCATCACAATAGTCATCAGCAAATAATTTGTCCCTTTAGTTATCTCTGCACTTGGCACTCGAGCTACGGTATACCTCATAGCTCAGTAATGTGCTCATGGCAGCCAAAAAATGCAAGGTATCCGAGGCAGCTTCCTTTGGTTTGGCTTTGTTTAAGGAACACATATGAATGCTGACTTTGGCCCAGAAGCTGCGGAAACAACAGAGCACCCCTCCCCCCCAAACCCCACCTTGCCTGTGGGCTTTGGCATTACGAGTGGGAATGATTCCTGCATTCCTCAGCTCAACCCTACCTTCCATCGGGTGCTCTGCGAAGTCCCATTACTCTTAGCGTCCTGTGGGGGTCATGTTAGGACCTTCCTCCCAGGGATTATGCTGTGAGGATGAACCACTTTTATGTTTCTCATGTCCTTGGGGCAATGCCTGGGACATGATCGGTCCCAGTGAGGACGCCGGTGTCTCATCCCAGACACCCCCCTTCCACCACCGGCCACACTGCCATTCCAGTCAGACAAGGTACGTTTTCCTCATGCCGCCCTCCAATCCCACTCTGGATTTCTCCACACCCAGAGCAGCAGAATTCCCTTCACTCTTTCAGTTCTTCTTTCTTCACAAAGCCAGATACAGCTACAACTTCACTATCTTCAATCTGCTCATTTATTTTAGAACCATATCTCTGTTTATAAACGACTCAATATTGCTCTTCTGTTTCTTCCTCACGCCTTAAGAGAATTATAATTTGCCCTCTGGCAGAGACAACAGTCAGCACAAACTCTCTGCACTCCATTTTGTCCGGAATAGTTTCAGACACCCTGTGAAAAGTGCAGATTACTGTTTGATTAATTTGATTTCTAGGCATGATAACCATAACGCAGTTTGAGAAGTTGGTCCTCAGCTTATGATATATCCTTTATGTGCGTTATCATAGCATTACTTAGACCTGTCGTCTTCCTTTTTAAAAAAGACAAAATTGTAGACATATTGCCTGCCAATTCAACTGGTTTATTGACAAAACTGGCCCCTAATCAGTGCTGCATACTTCAAAGGAAAGCAGTCTTAGGCAGTTTGATGAAAAAATACACAGAAGAAACCTTTTTAAAATTAGCACGCTAAGCCTACGTCTACCTGTGCAGAAACTTGTCTGGAAACATTGGGATATTGCTACGAGTGGAATTGTGTCCCCTTGAATTCACGTGTTGAAGTCTTACCCCCCAACACCTGAGAGTATGTACTATATTTGGAGGTGGGATTTAGAGAGACCTTTCGAGAGGAATTAAATGAGGTCACGTGGGTGGGCCCTAACTCAGTAGGAAATTTGGCCACAGACACCGTGGGAAGATGATGTGTAGGCACGTGTACAAGTCAAGAAGAGGCAAAACTACTGACACCTTGATATTGGGCTTCCCGCCTGCGGCACTGGGAACTGATAAACTTCGGTTGTGTAAGCCCCCTCATCTATAGTAGTGGATTAAAGCAGCCACAAGAAAGTAATTCAGATTTTAAGAATCACTACGATTTCTTTTGGGTTGTTAAATGCAAATGAGTGCCTAAACGCCAGAGGTGGTTTTCTTTTGGTCTACGGTCATGTGAGTATTCTGAGTCAGTTTTTATGTTGAGTAAGACCTTTGGCCTTCCCCTTCAGTCCCCTGGTTGTGATTACCTAGTTAACACCTGCTTTGTTTTAGAATGAGAACAGATGGGGCACAGGGTGGACCAGCTGCTGGAGCTGCCCCACGTCCCTGGGGGGCTGAGCATGGCCATTCTGCTCCCTGATGTCAATGTCAACGGGGATCTAAATGCCGTGAGTCTTTGCTTGTTGTTGTGCTCTCTACACCCACTTCTAAAATATACCCTTTCCAGCACTGGTTCTTGGGTAAGAAATGGTTTAAAAATATCAATGCAACTTAAATTGTGGCAGAGCAAGGACAACTCATTTTCTGAGATGTTAGGATCCTCTCCTGGTTGGGGGTGGGGAGGGGAAGGGCCTCATTTGTTTGCAAAGCTCCAGAGCAAGGCATCCATGTTGAGTGTGACAGGTATGTTATCCCTGGAGCTGGGCAACCCTGTGGCCTGGACCTCTGGCAGAGGGCTGAAGCATTGTTGAAATGTGCTAGAAACTGTGAGAAACCTGGAGAGAATTCTGACATGGTCCTGTTCTGCAAGGGGTTAACCACATATGAAAGAAAAGCAAGTCTACATGTAATACAAGGTAGCACGTGATAATAGGATAGGTGTAGAGTACTTTAACAATTTAGACAACACTTTCGATCTATTTGTGTATTCGATTTTTACAACAGCTCTAGGCCACAGGCAAAGCCAGAAGCGAATGAAGAATTTAGGACAAAAAGGTTTAGAAACTTGGCTAAGATCTCACAGACAGTCAGTGGCAGAACTGGGACAGAGAGAGACAAACAAGAGAGGAGGAAAACCACAGGCCCCAGTGTCATCACTTAGCCTGAGTCCCCAAATTGAGGCTTAATACCTAATTTAGTTGCGGTCTCAACCTTCACCAGAAGTCTTACCAGGCTGGTCAGAAATTTTCCATCACCAGTGAGTCTGGCACAGGGGGCTCTCCATCCCCAAAGGAGGATGAGGTCATCTGCATGATAAAGACTTCTTGCTTTTCCCTCGAAGGGAAAGAGGCCTTGCCCAGAACAACCTTTTTCTTTTGCTAGTACTTTCTTGCCCCACCCTCTTTCTATAAAGACCTTCCATTTTGTAGAACTTCTCAGAGCACCTCTCTACATGCTAAATGGGGTGCTACTGATTCAGGAATTGTTTCATAAGGCCAATTAGATCTTCAAATTTCCTTGGTTGAATTTTTGTTATTTGACAAAGTTAAACTCAAAAACTCAAGGAAAAGGCTGATGAGCTGAACAGATAGGGCATTCTAAGCTACTTGATCAGCAGGGACAAAGGTGAGGAGAGAGAAAACCCATCCAATGGTCACAGAAGGGACGGACAGAGAAGAGACAGGGAATAGAGCGGTAAGGGCTGGAGCCATCTTTAACCTGTGCTTAATTCTAGGCCCTTGTTTAGGATCAGTGGAGTAACATAATCTTGAAGGCTTCTTCAAGTCTTCAAGTCTATGGACTCTGAGAAACAAACTGAAGGTTCTAGAGGGGAGGGGGGAGGGGGATGGGTTAGCCTGGTGATGGGTATTAAAGAGGGCATGTATTGAATGGAGCACTGGGTGTTACACGCAAACAATCATGGATCACTACATCAAAAACTAACTATGTAATGTATGGTGATTAACATAATAAAATAAAATAAAATAAAATTAGGTTCTTTCTTCCCTTCTAACCTGATCCCTGGCACTTTACTCAAAACTGCACTGTAAACCTTTATGGTAAAAATAACTGAAGGCCTAGGTCAGAGGATGATCTGGCAGCCAGACAGTGGCTAGTTGGGTTGTGGGAGGAGAGGCGGGGAGGCCTGAACCAGAGGTGGGCATGAGAAAGGGGGACTCCTGACAGGGAGCTGGACTGGGCTCTGTTTGTTCAAGAAGACAGTGTATTTTGATGTGTATTTTGAAGGTGCCTGCCGTCAATTGGAGAAAATGAAATGAAACCAAACTATTTTTTGCATACCTTGAGTGAGAACTCTCTCTTTTTCTAGCTGCATAATAAAAGAAAGGGAGGGAGGGAGAGTATACAGTTTGGTATCATTGAATACATCCACCCTGTTGTGCAACCATTACCACTATCCACCCATAGAACTTTCTCATTTTCCCAGAGACTCATTAAGCATTGTCCCCATTGAACACTCACTCTCCCTCCCCCACTGGCCCAGCCCCTGGCAGCCCCCATCCCACTTTCATTTCTCCATTCTACTGTTAATATGAATTTGACTACTCTAGGTCCCTCATATAAGTGGAATCATGCAGTCTTTGTCCTTTTGTGACTGGCTTTTTTCACTTATCATAATGTCCTCAAGGTCCAATCCATGTGATAGCATCTGTCAGAACTTCCTTCCTTTTTAAGCCTGAATAATATTCCACGGTTTATACACACCATATTTTGTCCAGTCCAAGGACACATGGGGTGCTTCCACTTTTTGGCTGGTGTGAATAATGCTGCTGTGAACATGGGTGTACAAATACCTTTTCAAGAGTCTGTTTTCAATTCTTGGGGTATGTACACAGATGTGAAATTCCTGGATCATAGGATAATTCTATATTGAATTTTTTGAGGAACCATCATACTGTTCCTCACAGTGTTGTACCAAAAGTGTACAAGGGTTCAACTTTCTCCACATCCTCACTCAGGAACCTTTTTTGAAAAGGCATTTGTGCTTCTCCTTTGCTCATTTTTTCAGTGATCACGGGTCCCTCCAGTCTGACTCAGGCTGCCTATCAGCAGACCCTCTCCATACCACCTTCCAGTCTCCTGCTTCCAGCAAGACAATTCCTCTCTTCTGCCTCCCCAAACATACCTCAGACCCTGCAATCCTCTCCCTTTGGTCAAATCATGGAGGCAGCACAACCCATGCCCTTTTCAGTGACATCCTGGGACCTGCCTTATGCCTCCTCTAGCCTGTCTTCCTCTGGTCCCACTGTCTGAGTTCTTTGAAGTACCTCTGTGCCCCAAGGGGGATTTCTTGCTTTCTGTCACAGGCTAATAGACACTGCTCAAGAACATCCTACTGCTTGTATTTTTTTGGTTTTAAAGTAGGCTCCATGCCCAGCATGGAGCCCAATTGCAGGGCTTGAACTCACGACCCTGAGATCAAAACCTGAGCTGAGATCAAGAGTTGATGCTTAACCTACTGAGCCACCCAGATGTCCCTCCTACTGCTTGTTTTATCCAAACCAGCTGGCCTCCCCACTAAGAGTACCCATGTAAGTAAAGTGAAAATAAGGCTTCTTACCCCTACTTCCATGGAAATGCCTTATGGGTTTAATTCATAACGGTTGGTTGCTCTTTTTCTGAAAATCCAATAGTACACAATTAGCTCTCTCCTTGTGGAAATTATTTGACTATTTTATCAAAGTACAAACTTTCTGGATCAAGTTTCATTTGCATTTTGAGATGAAAGAAAACAATACTTAGAACAAAATCTCTTAGCACTTCAAAATTACTCAAATAGACGCAAAACTGCAGACAGGTTCAAAGGGTTCAAAGGAATATATGCACCCTTTGCACGCTTATGCTTATTGCAGCATTATTTACAATAGCCAAACTACGGAAGCAACCCAAGTGTCCATCCATAGATGAGTGGATAAAGAGGAGGTGGCGTGTATATATATATATATATATATATTACACACACACATATTTACATTTATATTTATATATATTATATATATAAAGTGGCATTTTATTAAACCATAAAAAGAATGAAATCTTGCCATTTGCAACAACATGGATGGATCTAGAGAGTATAATGCTAAGTGAAATAAGCCAGTCAGAGAAAGACAAATACCATATGATTTTACTAATATATCAATTTAAAAAACAAATGAATAAAGGAGAAAAAAAGAAGAGACAAACCAAAACAGACTCCTAACTTTAGAGAACAAAGTGATGGTTCCTAGAGGGGAGATGGGTAGGGGGATGGTCGAAATAGGTGATGGGGATTAAGGACTGCGCTTGTCTTCATCATGAGCACTGGGTGACATATAGAAATGTTGAATCACTATATTGTACACCTGAAGCTAATACTATTTTAACTATACTAGAACTAAAATTAAAAAAAAATAACTGCAGGGGCGCCTGCGTGGCACAGCTGGTTAAGCGTCAGACTCTTGGTTTTGGCTCAGGTCATGATCGCGGGGTCCTGGGATTGAGCCCTGCTCAGCAGGGAGCCTACTTCTCCTTCTCCCTCTGCTGCTCCCCCTGCTTGTGCGCACACACTCTCTTTCTCCCTCTCTGTCAAATAAATAAATAAAATACTTAAAAAAAAAAAAAAACAACAACTGCAGATAGGCTCAAAGATGTAGGCTAAATTCTTTGCCAAGGAGATGAGAAACTCTTTACTGTCAGCTCTATAGCAATTCATGAATAGATTCGGAGTAGCCAATAAAACATAAAAATACAACCAATTAGTAATTAGTAACTAATCAGTCATTTGAAATCAACTTGACCAGCATCTTAAACCAGCTGTCGGGGATGGGAAACTCAAATATTTTTGAACTTTAACTCCAGTTTGACCTGTTGCACACAAACACCTCCCTCCAGGGCCCAGGTGACCGATCAGAGCTAATGTCAGGGTACTTGGGGATCTGGTACAGTTTCCAGGCCTTGGGATGCCAGGCAGCAGAGCCTGTGACTTACCTCAAAGTTCAACTGTTGACATTATTTTCTAATGTCAATTTATGTAGAGTCTAGAGATAGATACTGAAAAGATGGACAGACAATACTTTAATTATAAAATTTAGGCTCATGTCCCATAAAAGAAACCATGTAACAGTATCTTATTTATAAATCCTATAGTTAACTTGGGGATAGCACAACTATATTGCATTGCATTTTTAAAAACATCCATTTGTTAAATACAAAATTTTAAAACATACCATAATGCTTGCATTTCTTAATTTTTTTTTTTATTAAACTAGGAGACTCAAATCAAAAAGTGATACTGGTCTGGGCCTTGTCTGAATCTCCATGAAGCCCTACCTCATGGACAGAGGGCTTTGTGATGCCATGGTCCTGGGTAATTCCACGGGAAAGCAGTGTAGACCCAAGTGACTGGCCCACCATCTGAACCTTAGGGCTCTTTCCTCTTTTCTTCCAGGTGAAAAACGAGCTTACACATGGCCAACTCAGTGAGTGGACAAAGCCAGTAGCAATGGACAACAAAAAAAACTGCAGTGTGGAGTTTGTTCTTGGCAGTTAGGGAATTACCAATGCTTTTGATGATACCAAACCTGACTTTTCTGGAATGTTCTCCAAGACAGCGCTGTCTCTATCCAAGTTTGTGCACAGGTCCCCTGTGGAGGCCAATCAGGGAGGCACAGGAGTGGCTGTTGTGAGCACTGTTGTGGTTGAGGTGGCAAAATGCACAAACCCCAAACGTTGAATACAGATCACCCATTCTTTTCTTCATCTAGCACCACAGAACAAAGAGCATTCTGTGGAAGGTTCTCCTCTCCCTAAGCTGATTCCTGCTGGCTGCTGTGCTGCATGCTTCTCTTTCCCATTACAATATCTGTGTAGCTGACCTCAACCCCAGAGCAGGGAGAACACCCTAATAAAGGAGCTCATTTGAAATTCTGAGCTCAGAGCTTAATGATATGTGCACTTAAGCTTTATGCTGTGATTTTCAAACAACTTTAGAATGTCCTGAAGCTACATTGGAAATTAGAGCAGGAGTGGAATGAATGTTAATTTGGGTTTAGAAAGAAAATGCTTATCCTTGATTTAGAGGAGCAAATAGCTATTTGCAGTTTTCTCCACAAAGGGTACATCTCCAATCCCTGGATGTCTGTCTGTCTGTCCGCATTCACACCTTGACCCTTACAAAGGCTTCCAGTGCTTCAAGCCACCTACTCTCGTCTCAGTAGTGACAAATTTCTGTCCTCCGCTTTCAGGATAAAGATCCCAGATAAAGATGCCTCTGTTGTTCGACGCTTTTAAATAGCTTGAAAGTGCACTTGAAACATCTCTCCTTCTGAGAGATGATGTGGAAAGATAAAAGGGCTGATCTACTTGTGTGTTTTTTTTTTAAGATTTTATTTATTCATTCATGAGAGACAGAGAGAGAGAGAGGGGCAGAGGGAGAAGCAAGCTCCTCAAGGAGTAGGGAGCCCGATGCGGGACTCGATCCCAGGATGCCAGGATCATGACCTGAGCCAAAGGCAGACGCTCAACCATCTGAGCCACCCAGGCGCCCCTGATTTACTTGTTTTTGAGAATACTCTTACCTAAGAGAACTGTAAGAGCTAACAGAACTTCCTGACCTGTTGGTTCACTTGACTGGGCTCAGATTCTTCTCTCAGGAGTAGTTGTTAGAATCTGTCCCATGGGTATGCCTTATTTACCATCCTGGTTGGCAATGTGGTCATGCTGCATTACATTCTCAAGAGGGAAGCCCTTGGCCAAGATTCCTGTTTGGCATTGGTTATCTGTTCTGGTTCTCTTTAAGGCACAGGATCTTCAAACACAGCCTTACACAGAATAAGAAATAAGGGAATTTTAGGCCGTTTGGACACCCACATAAACACAATTGACTGTAAGTTTTAAGGAGAAACCACAAAGGTGATTTTACCCAGGGAGAGTAGCAGTTTGATTTCTTTTTTTTTTCTTTTTAAAGATTTTATTTATTTATTTGAGACAGAGAGAATGAGAGACAGAGAGCATGAGAGGGAGGAGGGTCAGAGGGAGAAGCAGACTCTCTGCCGAGCAGGGAGCCCGATGCGGGACTCGATCCCGGGACTCCAGGATCATGACCTGAGCCGAAGGCAGTCGCTTAACCAACTGAGCCCCAGGTGCCCGCAATTTGATTTCTTTAGAGTAAGTTTCAGACCAACTTTTATAACTGAACAGGAAATTGTGTGAATTTTTTGGAAATGTCAAAAATTTTTAATGTTGACCTCCACACAAACTTTCCAATTTCAACATTAGCTGTAAGTATGCTTACTCCCAAGGTTACTAAGCAGCCTCAGTTATTAGGCAGATTGAAGATAAAGAAATGAAACTGTGAGAAAATCAAGGGGGTTTCATTTGAGGAATTGTAACTAGACATTTCTTGCCTGGTTTTGTATCAAGGGGTCTGAGGGACTTTCTCCATGCTTCTCTTGATTAAAAATAATATTACTAATGAACAATTAAGTAGATGGATGGTGGGAACAGGTTTCTCATTGTTGGAGTGGGAGAGTTACAGCACAGTAACCTGACAAACATTACCTCGGTCAGGTGACCAAGGTCAACAACAACAGTAAATAATCATGTTGATATAGCCTGTATCTTTGATATGATTTGATGAGAATGGCAATTTACCTCTGTGATCTTTCTTCCAAAGCCCACAACCCCTGTTTAACCATGAGAAAAATGTCATACAAATCCCAATTGAGAGGTGTTCTACAAAATACCTGAACAGTACTCTTCCAGACTCTTATGGTCATCAAAAGCAAAGAAAGTCTGAAAAACTGTCACAGCTAAGATAAACCTGAGGACTACATGTGAGGACTGAATATAATGTTTTGTCCTGACTGGGATCCTGGAATAGAAAGAGAACGCTGGGTAAAAACTAAGAAAACATGAATCAATTATGGACTTTAATGGTGTATCAGTATCGATTCATTAGTTGTGACAAATGTACCACATTAATGTAAGATGTTAACAATAGGGGAAACTGTACTATCTCTGCAACTTTTCTTTAAATCTAAAACTATGCTAAAAAAAGTTTACTTTTCAAAAAAAAAGAGATGTAGGAGACATATCAACTACAAACAGTGATACTAGTTCTAGCTAGTGTAATAAGGAAAGAAAAAATAAAAGGCATATAGATTCGACTTGAGGGAATAAAACTGTTCTTTTTCAAAGATGACATGATTGTCTATGTAATAACTCTAAAGGAATCCACAAAAGAAAGCCCTCTTTGAATTAATAAATGAATTCAGTCACTTAAAGGTGAGTTAGAATCACTCCAAAGAAAATAATATATTTAGGTACAAGTGTAGTAAAACATGTACAGGATCTGTATGTTGAAAATTACAAAATGCTGATGAAAGAAAGAAGATCTAAATAGAGAGACATACCATGTTCATGAATTGGAAGACTCAACATAGTAAAGACTGAGTTCTCCTCAATGATCTATAGGTTTTGGATGATTCCTATCAAAATCCCAGCAGGGTTTTTTGTAGACACAGACAAGCTTATTTTAAAATTTGTATGGAAAGGCAAAGGACAGAGAATAACTTAAAAAGTTTTTGAAAAAGATTAAACTGGGAGGAATTACTCTATCCAGTGTTGAGGCTTACTGTCTAGCTACAATAATCAAGACAGCATGGTATCAGTGGGGGGTTAGATACATAGATCAATGGCACAGAATAGAGAACTAGAGAACTCAGAAATAGACCCACACAAATATGCCCAGATGATTTTTGACAAATATGCAAGAGCAATTTAATGGAGGAAGGATAGCCTTTTCAAGAAATGGTGCTGGAACAACCAGACATCCATAGTAAAAAAGAAAAAAAGGAACTTTGACTTAACTCTCACATCTCATACAAAAATTAACTCAAAATGGATTATGGACTAACACGTAAAATATAAAACTATAAAACTTTAGACCAAAAAAAAAAAAAAAAGGAAAAATCTTAAGGACCTAGGGTTAGATGAAGAGTTCTTAGACTTGACACTAAAAGCACAATCCATAAAAGGAAAACAATTGATAAATTGGATTTCACCAAAGGTAAAATGTTTTTCTCTGCAAAAGACTCTGGGAAAAGAATGAAAAGACAAGATACAGACTGGGAGAAAATATTTGCAAACTGTATATCTGAAATATGACTTGTATCTAGAATGTATAAAGAGCTCTGAAAATCCCACGCAAAACAAAAAGTCTAGTTAGAAAATGGGCAAAAGTCATGCTCAGCATTACAGTGGAGAGGATTAATAGATGGCAAATAAACACATGAAAAGATATTTAGTATCATTAGCCATTAGGAAAATGCTACCTAAAATCACAATGTGGTATCACTCCACACCTATTGGAATGACTAAAACAAAAAATTGTGGTAGCACCAAATGCTGGCAAGGATTTGGAGAAACTGGATCACTCAGACTTCATCGCTGGTAGGGTACAGACACTCTGGAAATAGTTGGTAGTTTCTTTAAAAAACGAGACCTGTACTTAGTATATGCCCCAACAACTGTGTCTTGGACATTTGTCCCAGAGTAAAGAAAACTTTTGTTCACAAATAAACATGAATACAAATGTTTGTAGTGGCTGTATTCATTATAGTCCCAGACTGGAAACCACCCAAATGTCCTCAATATATGAATTGTTTAAAAAGCCATTTACGGGCACCTGGGTGGCTCAGTTGTTAAGCATCTGCCTTCGGCTCCGGTCATGATCCCAGGGTCCTGGGATCGAGCCCCTCATCGGGCTCCTTGCTCAGCGGGAAGCCTGTTTCTCCCTCTCCCTCAACTTGCCGAACCCCCTGCTTGTGCTCTCTCTGTCTGTCAAATAAATAAAATCTTAAAAAAAAATAAAATAAAAAGCCATTTACCATGGGATACTTCTCAGCAATAAAAAGGAATGAACAATTGATACAATTTGGATGGATCTCAGAAGTATGCTGAGTGAGAAAAAGCCAATCTCTAAATGTTACATACTTTATAATATAATTCTATTTATATAATTTTCTTGAAATTATTTTCTTGAATATATTGGTGGTTGCCAGGGACTGGGGGAAGGGGACGGGTAGATTGGTGTAGCTAGAAAGGGGTGGCAAGAGGGAACTTTGTGGTGAAGGAGTGGTCACGTATCTTGATTGTGGTGATTAAACAAATCTGCACATGTGATCAAATTGCACAGAACCATACATTGTTAAAATCTCCTGTCAACACAGAAAACCTCTCTACAAAGGTAGAAGAGAAAACAATTTATGATTGAACCAGAATGTGATGTGCATCCCAGGCAATGCACTAAAACATTGCAAAGATAGAAAGAACTGTTAGCCTTTTATATCACCAGGCAGGTACAATCCATTACACACATGTTCTTGAGATAAACAATAACCAGCACTCAAATAAAAGGACCTGACAGTGCCATTTATTACACATAGTTCATTCTAAATTCATCTGATAGTTGAGGTGACCATCTGTGTTAGCTACAACCAGAGATAGGTTTGCAACTTGGAAGGAGATGCCCACTGAAGTTAGGCTTCTACTCTCCCATAGGGACTAGGAGACAGGAATGCTGTCTTCCTTGATGATTGCATTTCAAAGAGATGGTTCCCAAGTCCTTGAGAGAAATTTCATTTAGATTTCAAAAAGGTTTACAAGTGACTCAAAGGGATAGTGAAAGAATGTATAATTACATCTTTTCTTAAAAAGTGCTCTGAAAGAGAAGGGGGTGGGGGAAGAGTTTCTTTTCCTTTTTGTACCATGCAAAATTAATGTTTTGATTCTATTTGTATTTGCCCTTACAACAACAATAACAGCAAATGCATGCATGCATGAAATGGGTGAAATATGAATAAATCCTGAAGATTGTACCAATGTCAATTTCCTGGCCTTCCTATTGTACCTCAGTTGTGCAAGATGGGACCACAGTACCAGGAAGAAGCCTGGTGAAGGGTGCACAGGACATTCTTGTACATTTCTTACAACTTCCTATACATCTGTAGTCATTTCAAATAAAAGGCTTTTCAAAAACATGGTATTAGACTGGCATTGAGAGAACTGGACAGCAACATGCAAAAGAATGAAACTGGACCACTGGCTTACACCATACACAGAGAAAATAAAAATGGATTAAGCACCTAAATGTAAGACCTGAAACTATAAGAATCTTAGGAGAGAGCACAGGCAGTAATTTCTCCCACACTGGGTGTAGGAACTTCTTTCTAGGTATGTCTCCTGAGGCAAGGGAAACAAAAGCAAAAATAAACTATTGAGGCTACATCAAAATAAAAAGCTAATGCACAACGAGGAAACAATCAAAACTAAAAGACAACTTGGTGAATGGGAGAAGATATTTGCAAATAATATCTCTGATAAAGAGTATCTAAAATATATAAAGAACTTAAAAAACTCAACACCCCAAAAACAAATGATCCAGTTAAAAAATGAGCAGAAGACATGAACAGACATTTCTCCAAAGAAGACATACAAATGGCCAACAGACACATGAAAAGATGCTCAGCATCACTCATCATCAGGGAAATGTAAATCAAAACTACAATGAGATATCACCTAACACCTGTCAAATGGCTAAGATAAAAAACATAAACAATAAGTATTGGAGAAGATATTCTCCACATCCTCATGCACTGTTGGTGGGAGTGCAGACTGGTGCAGCCATTGTGAAAAACAGTATGAAGTTTCTTCAAAAAGTTAAAAATGGAACTACCCTATGATCCAGTAATCGCACTACTGGGTATTTACCCAAAGAATACAAAAACACTAATTCAAAGGGATACATCTACCCCTATGTTATATATATAACAAGATATTATTCAGCCATAAAAAAAGAATGAAATCTTGTCATTTGCAACAACAGGGATGGAGCTAGAGAGTATAATGCTAAGCAAAATAAGCCAATCAAAGACAAAAACCATATGATTTCACTCATATGTAGAATTTAAGAAACAAAACAAATGAAAAAGGGGGAAAAAGGAGAGAAAGACAAACCAAGAAACAGACTCTTAAGAGAACGAACTGATGATTACCAAGAGAACAAACTGAGGTGGTTGGGGGTTGGGTGAAATAGGTGATGGAGATTAAAGAGTACACTCATCATGATAAGCACTGAGTAATGTATAGAATTGTTGAATAATAAATAAAATCTTTAAAAAAATGTCAGCAATGTAGATGGAGATTTTTAAAATTATGTTCAATTAGCCACTGTATAGTACATCATTAGTTTTTTGTTTGTTTGTTTTTAAGATTTTATTTATTTATTTGTCAGAGAGAGACAGAGCACAAGCAGGGAGAGAGGCAGGCAGAGGGAGAAGCAGGCTTCCCGCTGAGCAAGGAGCCCGATGTGGGACTCGATCCCAGGACCCTGGGATCATGACCTGAGCCGAAGGCAGACGCTTAACCGACTGAGCCACCCAGGCATCCACATCATTAGTTTTTGATGTAGTGTTCAGTGATTCATTAGTTGCATATAACACCAAGTGCTCATCACAACATGTGCCCTCCTTAAGCACAGCAGTGGATTGAATCACCTAAGGAAGATAATAAAATGAGAAAATGCAAAGTCTAGGACAGAACCAGGAGAGACAAAGCATAAAATTAACTCTCAAAGACCTCTGACACCATTGGTTTACACTACCCTGTATTTAATGACCTCAACACAAAACTACCATAGATAAGATGAAATCTATCAGCAGTAGTTGAGCCATACACAAGATGAAAGTAGTATGCCAACAAAGATTTCTCAGAATGTGAAATGCAGATTTCAAGTCAGAATCACTGCCATTCTAAGATATATTACAATTAATATTCATGTATCTGTGTTCATGATATCTACTCAGCCAATGTAATGTCATTCATTCACATCTTTCGAGAAGATTACTCTTGTGTTAAATATGATATGCTGCAATTTGTTCTGTATAAACCGCGTGATTGGAAATAAACTACAAGGTTATGTATTTAAAAAAATTATTTACTTTTTGCACCTTAATAATAATATATATGAAAAAAAAAAAAACTATGCCAAGCCCACTGAAATATGCTGAGATGCTTGCTACAGGGCATATAGCCATTCCACCAAAATTAACCCAAAACTCTGTTAAGGTGAATGTGACAGCATGAAAGCCTCAGGGCAGAACTTCTACCTGATCTGGGGGAAATACAAGGGATAGTTTTATTCCAGAAAATGTGCTTATGTTCCAATATGTACGAGTTGATAGGTAATTCTACATTCTTTGTAACCTGACTTCATTTGTAAAATAATTTCAAAGTCAATAACATCTCATGTGCAGACAACATTATTGCAAAGGTATTCTTCAGGAGGATGATCGTCTTATTTACCTTCTGTTTGTAATTTAGTTGAGGATATTTTACTTCCATATATTTTCTTGTGGTTATCATTTGCTTTATATATCCTTGAACTTTTTATTGAAATATAAATTACATGCAGAAAATAATAGCATTCATAAGTATACAGTGCAATGAATTTTCACTTATTGAACTAACTCATATAAAAAAATACTCAGATCAAGTAATAGAACATTAACCACACCACAGAATTATCCTTCCAATCATTGTTACTCTTCCTTTCAGGGTTATGCTGATTTTGAACATTGTAAGTTAGCTTAGTCTGTTTGGGGACTTTTTATTTAAATGTAATCTTACTTTTTCACAAATTCATGGTTGGCTTTTCCCCTAAATATATTACACAAGAAATTCCTCTGTATTTTTTAGTTCAGTTGTAGTTTATTCTCATTGCAGCATGCCATTGTATTGTGTAAATATACCATTGTATTTGTCCATTCTACTGCTGATAGAAATTTGCATTGTTTCCCTTTGGGTCCATTATGAACAGGGATGTTACAAACACTCATTTAGTGAAACTATGAGAGGATTTTTATTAGAGACATCACCATTAAACATCCTGTAATTTCAAGGAATTACAGTACCCCCTCTGTGGCACATGAGGGCTTGCATTATCTTCAGGTGGTAGATTAAGAACCTGAGATTGCCTTTTGGTTTCACTGATTGTTTCCTTTGCTGTGCAGAAGCTTTTTATCCTGATGAAGTCCCAATAGTTCATTTTTGCTTTTGTTTCCCTTGCCTCCAGAGACATGTCTAGTAAGAAGTTGCTGTGGCCGATGTCAAAGAGGTTGCTGCCTGTGTTCTCCTCTAGGATTTTGATGGTTTCCTGTCTCACATTTAGCTCTTTCATCCATTTTGAATTTATTTTTATGTATGGTGTAGGAAAGTGGTCCAGTTTCATTCTTCTGTGTGTGGCTGTCCAGTTTTCCAGCACAATTTGTTGAAGAGACTGTTTTTTTTTTTTTCCATTGGACATTCTTTCCTGCTTTGTGGAAGATTAGTGGACCATAGAGTTGAGGGTCCATTTCTGGGTTCTCTGTTGTGTTCCATTGATCTATGTCTGTTTTTGTGCCAGTACCATGCTGTCTTGATGATGACAGCTTTGTAATACAGCTTGAAGTCCGGCATTCTGATGCCTCCAGCTTTGGTTTTCTTTTTCAAGATTACTTTGGCTATTTGGGGTCTTTTCTGGTTCCAAACAAATTTTAGAATTGTTTCTTCCAGCTCTGTGAAAAATGCTGGTGGTATTTTGATAGGGATTGCTCTTACACTGTTGGTGGGAATGCAAGCTGGTGCAACCACTCTGGAAAAGAGTATGGAGGTTCCTCAAAATGTTGAAAATAGAGCTACCCTATGACCCAGCAGTTACACTACTGGGTATTTACCCCAAAGATACGAATGTAGTTATCTGAAGGGGCACCTGCACCCCAATGTTTATAGCAGCAATGTCCACAATAGCCAAACTATGAAAAGAGCCCAGATGTCCACTGACAGATGAATGGATAAAGAAGATGTGGTATATATATATATATACACACAGTGGAAGAACTGTGAAACTGTTACCAACTGTGGACAGAGTTCCTATGCTGTGTTATTATGCTGTGTTATTAGCCAACTTGGCAACTTTGGGCAAGAGTCTCTGAGCTTCTCTGTTCACCTGGTGTCTCAAAAAAATGAGCTGAACTGGATGATGGGGAAGGACCTCTGCAATTCTATGATGGACCTGCAAGTCTCTGCTTTCCTGAGTTCTCAGCCCCTTCCCCAGACAGCGCCAGTCTGACACAGAAGATTAGTGCCTGGAAGAGCTATCTGTGAGTTTAGGTGTGATATAGCAAAACATATTTGGCCTACGTCCAGTTCCTGCCATAGAACTTCAAAAACCTGTGGAATTTCCTGGGTGTTAGGGGGTGTCTTTGGTTATTCAAAATAGTGTCTTTTTTATTCTAACGAGGTGATTCCTAATGGACTCTGGGTTGTTACTGTCAGAATGAAGTGAGGTGCAGGACCCCAGCTGGTGTTGGAGAGTTGTGTTGGAAGTTAATAGGTGGCAGGATGCCTCCATAGCTGGAAGAAGACGGAAGAAGCTTCCTCTGTGTAGATGACCTGTGGGCTGCAAAAAACTTTAAAATGATATCTTTCCTTTTTTTTGTTTTAAAGATTTATCTACTTATTTTAGAGAGAGAGAGAGAGAGAGTGGGAGGGGCAGAGGGGGAGGGAGAGAGAATTTCAAGCAGACTCCATGCTAAGTACAGAACCCCACTTGGGGCTCCATCCCAGGACCCTGAGATCATGACCTGAGCTGAATTCAAGAGTCTTAATCAACTGAGTCACCCAGATGCCCCTAAAATGATATCTTTCTGAGCACTGTAGGAAATACGGAAGTATGCTAAAAAGAGAGTGCTTAAGAAGATGAAAGGAGTTACATACTTTCCTCTACTTTTCCTGTGAAGGAAATGTCAGGAGAGGTGGGGGGAAGGGTGCCAAGGGCGTCAAGCTACAGGAAGGCAGGGAAGCCACCCTTCCAAGGCAACTCTCACAGAGAGCCCTACATGGCTGCTGATGTGGGAAACAAAGGAAAAAGAAAAATTAAATTTCCTTACTACTTAGAGCCCTCTGACAAGTCCTTGAAACTGGTGGAGTGACATTCCTCTAGGGATTCAGCTGCTTCCATGTAAATACTTCCCTAAGGGCAAAAGGCAGTCTTAGCCCGACCCCCAGGACCCTGTAAGTCAACTTTCACATATAAAAATTCCTTTGGAAACTTCCTTTATCTCTACCCCACAAGATACATGTTGGCAATCAACCCGCAAGCATACGACCCACCGATATACATCTGAAGGGTCTCATGACTGAGTTTTTGCTAAACAGTAATAAACAACTTTTTTCTAACAATAACTGGCCCCCTCAGGATCCTGGAAACCTTGTTTCCAAAAGACCTTGGAGGTTGTGATTCCTGGGACAGGCTCTCATCAGTGTTAAACTTCCTGTCAACACACCCTAAACACCCGTACACAGTCTTAGGTATCCTAACTCTTTTTTTTTTTTTTTAGATTTATTTATTTTATAGAGCGAGCGAGAGAGCACATGAGCGAGGGGGTGGGGGGGGAGGGGGAGGGGCAGAGGGAGAATTTTCAAGCAGATTCCACTCCGAGCCTGGAGCCTGATGCGGGGCTCGATCTATGAACCCTAAGATCATGACCTGAGCCGAAATCAAGAGCCAACCAGCTGAGCCACCGAGGCACCCCAGGTGTCCTAACTCTTAACAGTGATATCCAGTTATTATGCTGGCACAGTGGCACCACTCAGCCACCTTCCAGACCGTATCTGAATTGCTTCTAACATTTAGAGATGTTTCCCTGAATCCACCCCAAAACCTTAGGAGGTTGCGATGATTAATCTCAGTGTGTAGATGGCGCAGCTGGGACCCGGACAGTATGAGATATTGGCCTCAAGGACTCAGCCACAAAGGGGCAGTGTTGGCCCTCTTACCAGCGGGCTTCCTTCAAAGATGTCCTACTGAATTGCCTACAACACCATAATGGTTTCCTTCCTGCCCATTTCCTCTTTGAATTAAGCAAATCTAATTCCTTCCAAAATTCCTAGCAGAGCATCACCCTCGCCTTCCTCTGGATATCTGTGGCACCCACATCTGAAGGCTATTCTCTAGATAGATCAGGCCAGAGCATGAGGCAGGGGAGCTCCCCCCGACCCCCGGGCTGTGGACTATATGCTTCTACTAAGGCCCTCCTAACCATGTTGGTGAATACGGAGTTTGTGGTCAGTTCCAATTTCAGAATTTTCTTTCACATGAACTGCTACCACAACAGGCCTCCCACCTCTGGTATTTGCAAAAATTGTTTCTTAAAATCTAAATTTAAAACATCTATGTTCTCCTTATTACACTTTCATATTGGTTTGGGATGACTTATCAGTCATGGGAGTTCCTTTGAACCCACAATAGGTTTGTGCTTTTTTTAAAAAAATTTTTTATTGTTATGTTAATCCCCATACATTACATCATTAGTTTTAGATGTAGTGTTCCATAATTCATTGTTTGTGCATAACACCCAGTGCTCCATGCAGAATGTGCTCTCCTCAATACCCATCAGCAGGCTAACCCATCCTCCCACCCCCTCCCCTCTAGAACCCTCAGTTTGTTTTTCAGAGTCCATCATCTCTCAGAGGGGGTTCGTCTCCCCCTCCGATTTCCCCCCTTCATTCTTCCCCTCCTGCTATCTTCTTTTTTTTTTTTTCTTAACATATATTGCATTATTTGTTTCAGAGGTACAGATCTGAAATTCAACAGTCTCGCACAATTCACAGCGCTTACCAGAGCACATACCCTCCCCAGTGTCTATCACCCAGTCACCCCATCCCTCCCACCACAGCCCCCAACCAGCAACCCTCAGTTTGTTTCCTGAGATGAAGAATTCCTCATATCAGTGAGGTCATATGATACATGTCTTTCTCTGTTTGATTTATTTCGCTCAGCATAATATTCTCCAGTTCCATCCATGTCGTTGCAAATGGCAAGATCTCATTCCTTTTGATGGCTGCATAATATTCCATTGTAAATATATACCACATATCTTTATCCATTCATCTGTCGATGGACATCTTGGCTCTTTCCACAGTTTGGCTATTGCGGACATTGCTGCTATAAACATCGGGGTGCATGTACCCCTTCGGATCCCTACATTTGTATCTTTGGGGTAAATACCCAGTAGTGCAATTGCTGGATTGTATGGTAGCTCTATTTTCAACTTTTTGAGGAACCTCCATACTGTTTTCCAGAGTGGCTGCACCAGCTTGCATTCCCATCAACAGTGGAGGAGGGTTCCCCTTTCTCCGCATCCCCGCCAACATCTGTCATTTCCTGACTTGTGAATTCTAGCCATTCTGACTGGTGTGAGGTGGTAACTCATTGAGGTATTGATTTGGATTTCCCTGATGCCGAGTGATGTTGAGCACTTTTTCATGTGTCTGTTGGCCATTTGGATGTCTTCTTTGGAAAAATGTCTGTTCATGTCTTCTGTCCATTTCTTGATTGGATTCTTTGTTCTTTGGGTGTTGAGTTTGATGAGTTCTTTATAGATTTTGGATACTAGCCCTTTATCTGATATGTCATTTGCAAATATCTTCTCCCATTCTGTCGGTTGTCTTTTGGTTTTGTTGACTGTTTCCTTTGCTGTGCAAAAGCTTTTTATCTTGATGAAGTCCCAATAGTTCATTTTTGCCCTTGCTTCCCTTGCCTTTGGCGATGTTTCTAGGAAGAAGTTGCTTCGGCTGAGGTCGAAGAGGTTGCTGCCTGTGTTCTCCTTTAGGAGTTTGATGGACTCCTGTCTCACATTGAAGTCTTTCAACCATTTGGAGTCTATTTTTGTGTGTGGTGTAAGGAAATGGTCCAGTTTCATTCTTCTGCATGTGGCTGTCCAATTTTCCCAACACCATTTGTTGAAGAGACTGTCTTTTTTCCATTGGACATTCTTTCCTGCTTTGTCAAAGATGAGTTGACCATAGAGTTGAAGGTCCATTTCTGGGCTCTCTATTCTGTTCCACTGATCTATGTGTCTGTTTTTGTGCCAGTACCATACTGTCTTGATGATGACAGCTTTGTAATAGAGCTGGAAGTCCAGAATTGTGATGCCACCAGCTTTGCTTTTCTTTTTCAACATTCCTCTGGCTATGCGGGGTCTTTTCTGGTTCCATACAAATTTTAGGATTATTTGTTCCATTTCTTTGAAAAAAGTGGATGGTATTTTGATGGGGATTGCATTGAATGTGTAGATTGCTCTAGGTAGCATTGACATCTTCACAATATTTGTTCTTCCAATCCATGAGCATGGAACATTTTTCCATTTCTTTGTGTCTTCCTCAATTTCTTTCATGAATATTTTATAGTTTTCTGAGTACAGATCCTTTGCCTCTTTGGTTAGATTTATTCCTAGGTATCTTATGGTTTTGGATGCGATTGTAAATGGGATCGACTCCTTAATTTCTCTTTCTTCTGTCTTGTTGTTGGTGTATAGGAAAGCCACTAATTACTGTGCATTGATTTTATATCCTGCCACTTTACTGAATTCCTGTATGAGTTCTAGCAGTTTTGGGGTGGAGTCTTTTGGGTTTTCCACATAAAGTATCATATCATCTGCAAAGAGTGAGAGTTTGACTTCTTCTTTTCCAATTTGGATGCCTTTTATTTCTTTTTGTTGTCTGATTGCTGTGGCTAGGACTTCTAATACTATGTTGAATAGTAGTGGTGATAGTGGACGTCCCTCCTGCGTTCCCGACCTTAGGGGGAAAGCTCTCACTTTTTCCCCATTGAGAATGATATTCGCTGTGGGTTTTTCATAGATGGCTTTTATGATATTGAGGTATGTACCCTGTATCCTTATACTCTGAAGAGTTTTGATCAAGAAAGTTGTTGTACTTTGTCAAATGCTTTTTCTGCATCTATTGAGAGGATCATATGGTTCTTGTTCTTTCTTTTGTTAATGCATTGTATCACGTTGATTGATTTGCAGATGTTGAACCAACCTTGCAGCCCAGGGATAAATCGCACTTGGTCATGGTGAGTAATCCTTTTAATGTACTGTTGGATCCTATGGGCTAGTATTTTGGTGAGAATTTTTGCATCCATGTTCATCAGGGATATTGGTCTGTAATTCTCCTTTTTGATGGGGTCTTTGTCTGGTTTTGGGATCAAGGTAATGCTGGCCTCATAAAATGAGTTTGGAAGTTTTCCTTCCATTTCTATTTTTTGGAACAGTTTCAGAAGAATGGGTATTAATTCTTCTTGAAATGTTTGGTAGAATTCCCCTGGGAAGCCATCTGGCCCTGGGCAGTTGTTTTTTGGGAGATTTTTGATGACTGCTTCAATTTCCTTAGTGGTTATAGGTCTGTTCAGGTTTTCTATTTCTTCCTGGTTCAGTTTTGGTAGTTGATACATCTCTAGGAATGCATCCATTTCTCCCAGATTATCAAATTTGTTGGCATATATTTGCTCATAATATGTTCTTAGAATTGTTTGTATTTCTTTGGTGTTGGTTGTGATCTCTCCTCTTTCATTCATGATTTTATTTATTTAGGTTCTTTCTCTTTTCTTTTTAATAAGTCTGGCCAGGGGTTTATCAATCTTGTTAATTCTTTCGAAGAACCAGTCCTAGTTTCGTTGATCTGTTCTACTGTTCTTTTGGTTTCTATTTCATTGACTTCTGCTCTGATCTTTATTATTTCTCTTCTCCTGATGGGCTTAGGCTTTATTTGCTGTTCTTTCTCCAGCTCCTTTAGGTGTAGGGTTAGGTTGTGTATTTGAGACCTTTCTTGTTTCTTGAGAAAGGCTTGTATTGCTCTATACTTTCCTCTTAGGACTGCCTTTGCTGCATCCCAAAGATTTTGAACAGTTGTGTTTTCATTTTCATTGGTTTCCATGAATTTTTTAAATTCTTCTTTAATTTCCTGGTTGATCCATTCATTCTTTAGTAGGATGATCTTTAGCCTCCATGTATTTGAGTTCTTTCTGACTTTCCTCTTGTGACTGACTTCTAGTTTCAAAGCATTGTGGTCTGAAACTATGCAGGGAATGATCCCAATCTTTTGGTACCAGTTGAGACCTGATTTGTGACCTAGGATGTGATCTATTCTGGAGAATGCTCCATGGACACTAGAGAAGAATGTGTATTCTGTTGCTTTGGGATGGAATGTTCTGAATATATCTGTGAAGTCCATTTGGTCCAGTGTGTCATTTAAAGTCTTTATTTCCTTGTTGATCTTTTGCTTAGATGATCTGTCCATTTCTGTGAGGGGGGTGTTAAAGTCCCCCATTATTATTATATTGTTGTCGATGTGTTTCTTTGCTTTTGTTATTAACTGCCTTATATAATTGGCTGCTCCCATATTAGGGGCATAGATATTTACAATTGTTAGATCTTCTTGTTGGATAGACCCTTTAAGTAGGATATAGTGTCCTTCTTCATCTCTTATTACAGTCTTTGGTTTAAAATCTAATTTATCTGATATAAGGATTGCCACCCCAGCTTTCTTTTAGTGTCCATTAACATGGTAAATGGTTTTCCAACCCCTCACTTTCAATCTGGGGGTGTCTTTAGGTCTAAAATGAGTCTCTTGCAGACAGCATATCGATGGGTCTTGTTTTTTTTTTTTTTTTTTTTTTTTTTTTTTAAAGATTTTATTTATTTATTTGACAGAGAGACACAGCGAAAGAGGGAACACAAGCAGAGGGAGTGGGAGAGGGAGAAGCAGGCTCCCCGCAGAGCAGGGAGCCCGATGTGGGACTCGATCCCAGGACCCTGGGATCATGACCTGAGCCGAAGGCAGACGCTTAACGACTGAGCCACTCAGGCGCCCCGATGGGTCTTGTTTTTTAATCCAATCTGATAGCCTTTGTCTTTTGATTGGGGCATTGAGCCCATTTACATTCAGGGTAACGATTGAAAGATATGAATTTAGTGCCATTGTATTGCCTGTGAGGTGACTGTTACTGTATATTGTCTGTGTTCCTTTCTGGTCTATGTTGCTTTTAGGCTCTCTCTTTGCTTAGAGGACCCCTTTCAAGATTTCCTGTAGGGCTGGTTTCGTGTTTGCAAATTCCTTTAGTTTTTGTTTGTCCTGGAAGCTTTTTATCTCCCCTTCTATTTTCAATGACAGCCTAACTGGATATAGTATTCTTGGCTGCATATTTTTCTCATTTAGTGCTCTGAATATATCCTGCCAGTCCTTCCTGGCCTGCCAGGTCTCTGTGGATAGGTCTGTTGCCAATCTAATGTTTCTACCATTGTAGGTTACAGATCTCTTCTCCTGATCTGCTTTCAGGATTTTCTCTTTGTCTCTGAGACTCGTAAGTTTTACTATTAGATGTCGGGGTGTTGACCTATTTTTATTGGTTTTGAGAGGGGTTCTCTGTGCTTCCTGGATTTTGATGCCTGTTTCCTTCCCCAAATTAGGGAAGTTCTCTGCTATAATTTGCTCTATTATACCTTCTGCCCCTCTCTCTCTTTCTTCTTCTTCTGGGATCCCAATTATTCTAATGTTGTTTTGTCTTATGGTATCGCTTATCTCTCGAATTCTGCCCTCGTGATCCAGTAGTTGTTTATCTCTCTTTTTCTCAGCTTCTTTATTTTCCATCATTTGGTCTTCTGTATCACTGATTATCTCTTCTGCCTTATTTATCCTAGCAGTTAGTGCCCCCATATTTGATTGCACCTCATTAATAGCCTTTTTGATTTCGACTTGGTTAGATTTTAGTTCTTTTTTTTCTCCAGAAAGGGTTTCTCTAATAACTTCCATGCTTTTTTCAAGCCCACCTAGTATCTTTAAAGTGATGATTCTGAACTCTAGATCCGACATCATACTAATGTCCGTATTGAGTAGGTCCCTGGCAGTTGGTACTACCTCCTATTCTTTTTGTTGAGGTGATTTTTTCCATCTTGTCATTTTGTCCAGAGGAGAATAGATGAATGAGAGAACAAAATGCTAACAGGGTAACAACGTCCCCAGAAAATATACTCTAAACAAATCAGAAAAGACCTTCCAGAAGTGGTCGCTTTTCTGTTCAGAGAGTTGTTGCTATTCTTTTCTTCGATCTCCTGTTGAGTTTGTAGGTGTTCAGAATGGTTTGATCCCTATCCAGCTGAATTCCTGAGACCAGACGAAATCCAGGTCTCCTACTCCTCCCAGGTTTGTGCTTTTTGTGAACTTATTCTTTGTGCTCTTTGATGACTCCATCTAAGTTGTTTGTGAGGAGGTAAGACAGGACCACACCAAAGGCAGAGCCCTGCAGCATGCCTCGGGAGACCTCTGACCTCAAGTGAGCCACACTTCAGTCATTTCCATAAACAGCTAGCACTCCTTCGCTGTGCTCTCATCTTGCCCTTGGTGTGACAATGACAGGCTTTGGTAAATGCCTCTTTCTCAGTTGTGAGTTCCCAAGGCCAACTTCCTTGCACCATCCTATAGGCCATGTATATCATTTCCCTTCTGTGTTCCAGTTCATTGAGCTGGGACTTAAACTCCTTTGGTTTGGGCTCTGCTTCCACTTAAATTAGAGTTCCTCTAACTTTCAGTGTGAAAAGACTTTTCTTCCACTTACCATTCACCAAGAAACTTTACTAAATATCACATCACCTGTTCACACAGCTCAATTTGTCCTGGGCTTTAACTTTCATTCATTTATTGAGGCATTTTTTAAAAAAGATTTATTCATTTGAGAGAGAGAGAGCACGTGCACTCACACGTGGTGGCGGAGGGGCGGAGGGAGAGAGAGAATCTCAAGCAGACTCCCCGCTGAGCGTGGGGCCCCACAGGACTCGATCTCATGACCCTGAGATCATGACCTGAGCCAAAACCAAGGGTGGGACGCTTAACCGACCTAGCCACCCAGGCACCCCCAGGCATTTTTCAACAATACTTACTAAACATCTACTATGTGTTAGGTGTTGTTCTGGATACTGGGGATATGGCAGTGAAAAGCCCCATTGTTGCGATGGGATAGTTTGTTGAAAGAGACAGACGACACATTCATAAGCAGGATAATTTCTGCTGGTGACAGGTGCTGGAAAGCAAATAGAAAGTAACTTGGAACAAGAACAGAGGCCTAGTGGCCAGGGTCGGTCTCAGCAGAGGCGGCATCGAGCAAAGGCCAGACTTGTAAGGAGTCAGTCATTCCAGGGCCAGACAGTAGCAGGGACAAAGATCTGGAAGAAAGTGGGCCTTCTAATTTGAGATACTGAAAAAAGACCTATCAAATCAGGGAGAAAGAGAAGGAGGTGAGGTCAAAGAAAAATCCTGATTGACATGTACATATGTAAGAAGAAATTAATTTTCTGGAAATTTCAGGTATCCTAGAAAGGGGACTGGTCTTTTTGAAGAACTACAGGAGGGTTCCTGGTATTTGGACATCAGATCCCTGGTTATTTTACAATGAAGACATTTGGCCCTCTAGTGGATGAAACTGTGTTACGCAGCTGAAATTTTAATACTGGGTTTGTCCCATTTTTTTTGGTAGAAAATAAAGGGACTAGAAGAAACTTTGAGGGGTTATTTTATCCATTTCTATAACCTCAGTCATTAAGCTGCCCAAGATATGAGAATGTAACTGGTTTAGAATTTACCAGGACTGTCTAGTCACCTGCAGCTACCGACCAGGGCCAAAATTATTCATTGTCATGAAATTACTGTGTCTCACCTTAAACTCTCACACTATTGATAGGAAAACATTATTTGCAGAGTGATTTGAGTCATTTTTCTTGTTTTAACAAGCTAAAAATAAGTTATTGAAATAAGTTGAACAATTATTTACATAAATAGCAAGTAATTGTCAAATTTCTCTTTTAACTACAGGAAATACTGCTCTCGGTTTACAAAAATCACTTTTTAAGCTGAAAATATTTCCATGCTCATGGAATATTGTACATTTTGTTTATGTCTTGAGAGATTATCTAAAATAAAATATCTAGAGAGCACAATAACATGGAAATAAGTTACTCATAAGAACCACATTTAACATATTTACAAAACAGTATTGTGAAGCTTTTAACTCTGCCAAGCTTCAAGTTAATTAAAAGTATAACAGTTTGCTTAATAACAGTGTCTTAAACTGAATGGCAAAACAAACCAATTCAAAATGACTTTTGAAAAGAGAGGGAAGAAAAATGAAGATTTTTGTAGGGGTTCTGGATGATCAGTGATCAGCTTGTTTTGAAGGTCAAGGCAAATCTAAGAGTAACTCCCTCCTACCTTCAGGATGTAGGGCAGGAGGAATAATTCAAGTCCAGATGGAGGGTCACGAGGAAAACCCCGTGGAGGACTGATCCTCCTTATTGTTGGAGGTTGAGCTGGGCCAGGAAGACTAGGTGGGAAGTTACGTTGGTAGTGCCCAAGAAGAGAGGGATGAAGAGGAGGTCTTAGGAAGAGCTCTACCCACCAGCAATGAGTCCTCAGACTGGGAGAAAGGAGGGTGCACACAGCATTGCAGAGAGTCTGTGTGAACACGGGGGGAAGCTCTCCTTTCCAACCCAAACAAACCGATGAGGGAGTGGATGGGAATGTTTGCCGTCCCTTGCATTCTGTGTGGAAAAGGCACGTGTGGTTTGATGGACTTTGATTCCGTCTCAATGACGGTGTCCTTCTTACAATGCCTTTAATCAGTTCATATCATTTTGAACATCTGATTTTCACTTTTTTCAGTTCCTTTTTTAGAACTGAACTGCACGAACTGAGATAAGTACAAACGGAGTTTGGCGGAGTTAAAAGCTTCACAATACTGTTTTGTAAATATGTTAAATGTGGTTCTTAGGAGTAACTTATTTCCATGTTATTGTGCTCTCTAGATATTTTATTTTAGATAATCTCTCAAGACATAAACAAAATGTACAATATTCCATGAGCATGGAAATATTTTCAGCTTAAAAAGTGGTTTTTGTAAACCGAGAGCAGTATTTCCTGTAGTTAAAAGAGAAATATGATGGCTTTGCTTCAGAGCATCAAGTTGGGCGCACTCAGCTTTTCATATAGTGACTTGGCCTTTCAGATGACTTGACTCTAGTCTGGCAGTCTTGACACATGAGTCTTCATACTCTTTATAAGAATGCCAAGTTTGGGGATTCGTTTGTACTTATCTCAGTTCGTGCAGTAAGTGCCTAGCAAGCTCTTTCCCCCTGCGTAAGCCTGGCTTTCATCTGACTGGAAACTTCTGAACAAAATCAAAAGGTTTGTAAAAAATTCAGCTACTGCTGCATAGTACTTACCAACCCTGGAAGACAGCTCAGAGGGAGGGTCTGGTCTTGTCTTCAGGCGACGTGGCCACAGCCTGGCAAAGCCCCTCCATGTCTCGTCCAGCAGGCTGGGGATGCACTCCTTACAGCCCTCTGTTGTCAGTGCCACATCCCTCACGGAGCATTCCAGCAGGGGGCCACGCAGCACTGAGCACAGGGAGGAATCTCACCAGAGGGCTGTCAAGGGAGGTAGGGTTGGTACAGGAACCAGCTCACCTGCTCACGCACCTGCCCAATACTCCTTTATCTCTGGCTCCTATGTTCTACTCATTTCTTTTTCTTTTTTTTTAAAGATTTTATTTATTCATTTGAGAGACAATGAGAGAGAGAGCAAGAGAGGGGGGAAGGTCAGAGGGAGAAGCAGACTCCCTGCCGAGGAGGGAGCCCGATGCGGGACTCGATCCAGGGACTCCAGGATCATGACCTGAGCCGAAGGCAGTCGCCCAACCAACTGAGCCACCCAGGCGCCCCTGTTCTACTCATTTCTTAATTTAACTTGACAAGGTGCTGTATCTGTAATTACAAAGTTAAATTAAGAAATGTTCTACTCATTTCTTAATTTAACTTTGTAATTACAGATACAGCACCTTGTCAGGCATTTGGTTCTATGTCAGTCTGTTAGATCACTTGGTATGATTTTATCTCATTTATCGTAAAATGTACTGCACAGGTCATAAAAGTAATGGAACAGCTAATTATAAAGCATGCACTCAAGTAACCCAAGTCAAAAAAATCAAATACTCTTCCCTCCACGTGACCCCTCCAGATCACAGCCCCCACATCCCCCAACGGGTAACAACTCTTCTGACTTTTGCAATCATTTCCTTGCTTTCTCTAAAGCAGTACAGTTTGCTTTAGCTTGATTTTGAGATCTGTATAAATGAAATAAAGTTGAAATGTAGTTGTTGGAATGTAGCTTCTTTTGCTCAACTTATGTTTTGGAATTTCATCCATGTTGTGAATGCAGCAATAATTTGTGTCTTTTCATTTCTACCTAGTATTCCACTGAATGGATATATCACAGTTCATGTATCCATTCTTCTACTATTGACCTTTGCAGTTCACCAATAAAGCTACCTTGAACATTCTTGTACATGTCTTTTTTTTTTTTAAAGATTTTATTTATTTATTTGGCAGAGAGAAAGAAGAGCACAAGCAGAGGGAGTGGCAGAGGGAGAGGGAGAAGCAGGCTCTGCACTGAGCAGGGAACCCGATGCGGGACTCGATCCCAGGACCCTGAGATCATGACCTGAGCCGAAGGCAGACGCTTAACCATCTGAGCCACCCAGGCGCCCACATGTCTTTTTTTTTTTTTTTTAAGATTTTATTTATGCCAGAGAGAGAGAGAGAGAGAGTGAGAGCTCACCAGCAGGGGAAGAGGGAGAAGCAGGCTCCCCACTGAGCTGGGAACCCAATGCAGGGCTCAATCCCAGGATCTCAAGATCATGACCTGAGCCACCCAGGCGCCCCTCTTGTCTTTGTCTTTGATGTAAATGTGAACATATTTCTCTAGGAGAAGGAAGAATTGCTGGGCAACATTCTTAAATAACACTGAACTATTTTCCAAAGTGGTTTTACCAGTTCATAATCCTCCCAAGGAGTGAGAGAATGCCAGCGGCTCTGCATCTTTGTCCACACTTGGAATTGCCAGAATTTTAAGTTTTTGCCGGTGTGAGTATAAGGTATCTCATTAAAATTTGTACTTAACACCTTTTCATACATTATAAGCCATTTGGATTTTCTCTTTTGAAGTGTTTATTCAAATTGTTTGCCCTTTTTTAAGTTTTTAATGTGATGTGTGTAAGTTATATACATGCACGTACATGTGATAACAGTCTTTGTCCATCATATGCCATTCAGTTCTCATCTAACTGTGTGACTCATGTTTTTAACTCTTAATGGTGTCTTTGTAATAAACAGAAATTCTTATTTTTAAAGTAATCAGATTTATTAATTGCTTCCTTTATACCAAATGCTTTCTTTGTCTTCTTTGAAAACTCATGGAAATAGCTCCTACATTTTCTTCTAAAAGTTTATTTAGCTTTATTTTTCACATTGCTTTTCATAGATCTTAAATATCCATGGAATTGCTATTTTGGTATAATGTAAGGTAAGGATTTTTTCATCTTTCTCTCTCTCTTTTAAGATTTTTATTTTTATGTAATCTTGATACCCAACATGGGGCTTGAATTCACAACCCCAAGATCAAGAATTTCATGCTCTACTGACTGAGCCAGCCAGGCACCCTGCTCCCCCACCTCTCTCGTTACTTTTTGCATATAGATATTCAATTGTCTCTACCACTTATTAAGTATTCTATCCTCTCTCCGTTGGCATCTTGCCACTTTTGTCATATATCAAGGGTCAGTATATGCAAAGGTCTGTTCCTGGACCCTCCATTCTATTTCATTGACTTGTCGTCTCTCCCTGCACCAACACCATGCTATTTTAATTACTGCAGCTTTATAAGTTTTGATAGATAGCAGAACATGTCCTTTTGCTTTGTTCTCCTTTAAGAGTGTTTTGATCAATAATAAATAACAACAATAAAAAAGAGTGTTTTGATCATTTTCAACACCATGTAAATTCTATAATCAGCTTGCCTAGTTTCATGTGCGCGCGTGCACACACACACACATCCTTTGCAATACTGATTGGGATTGGGATTGATTTAAAAAATCAATTAGAGGTAAACAGCCATCTTTACAATAGTGACTTCCACTCAATGAACATGATATATTCCTTCATTTAGTTAGATTTCTAAAAAATTCTCTTGATGTTTAAGAGCTTGCTGTAGAGAGGTTTTTTTATTTATCTTGCTGGATATATTTCCACTTGCTTGATTTTCTTGATGCTCCTTTAAGTGGCATCTTTCTTTTCATTTTCCATCTGTTGCTAGTCAATGGAAATACTGATGTTTAGTTATTGTCTTGCTACATATGCTTGGTAGATCTAAGCAGAGAGCTGAGTAAAATGATTAATTGCCCTTATCCGAATGGCCACATATATAGAACACTGCCCCTAATGGATTTCGGATATATCTTTTCTTCTGATACACAGGAGTATTTACAAAAATTGACCATAAGGTGGACCATAAAGCAAATCTGAAAACACTTCTAAAGATGACAGCAATATAGAGTTCACGTTCTCTAACCACAGTACAGTTAACCCAGAAATCAATAACAAACGCAATTATTTCTCAAACACCTACTGGTGCTGCTTTGAGATTTTTCTCCTGGGTTTTATAAATCTGGCTGTGGGTCTTTGAAAAAATTATACTGCATCTCCTTTATTGTGCCCCTTGAGCCAGTGGTTGGTGTGTGCTCACATGCAGGGATAGATGGGAAGGGCTTCTCGCCTGGATTCGGAGTTGTGAGTTGCTGGATGTGGGGGAGCAGGAAGGGCATGGGACTCACCAGCTCATCTGGGTCCCTTGGGCACAAGCTGCTGACACGGTTAGGGGGTGGACATGCTGGATGACATGCCAGCCGGCTTCAAGCTGATTGATCCTGTGGCAGGAGAGAAAGGGGAGACAGGAAAAAAGATAATCACTAGCATTCAACATTTTTTTTGCTACTTTTTAATAACTTTTATTAATTTTTTTCAAAGATCCACAGCCAGATTTATAAAACCCAGGAGAAAAATCTCAAAGCAGCACCAGTAGGTGTTTGAGAACTAATTGTGTTTGTTAACATAACATAACATACACACAGAAAAGTACAAAAGTTATGTGTACAACTCAGTGCATTATCACAAAATGAATACATCTGTGTAACCACTACCCATGTCAAGAAATGCCACATTATCAGTACCCCAGAGCCCTCCCCACCCCATGCTGCTCCCACTTACGCCCCCTGTGTTAAAAATGAAACAGGGATGTGTTTTTGTCAGTTATGGTAGGACTGCTGACATGGACATGATAGTCATGAAGGAGGTTTATACTCACAGATCCCTAGAAGTAAAAGGCAAACCACGCCACACCATGCCAGACCATGCAGAACCTGGGGAGCACCCCAGGCAGAAGGCAAGAGGGCGGAGCATGGCCCAGAGCCTTTACTGGGGTTCTTGCAGGAAGACATGGGCAAGGCAAGGTAGGCACACTAAGAAAACTTACGATTGGGTAGTTGAAATAATTTTGCTGGGCTCTTCAGGTGGTCTCTAGCTGTTTGGTACCTGGCCCTGGGGTGATTTAGGGCAGGGGGAGTACTGGCTTGAGGTGTGAGAGTTTGATAAAAAAGATAGTCGAGAGTACAGTCACCGAGCTGGTTGGTTTGTATGCCACAGTTTCGTTATCAGGGGAATCACTATCTCTAGGAATTAGCTAGCCCTGGTAGGGGCAGTCTCTCCAGGATCAGGGCCCCAAATGCCAGAGCACCAAGAATACAGAAAACAAGAAAATTGAGTCAGTACAGTACTCCTTCCTCCCCAGAGAGAATGTCTTTCCTGACTTCAAACACCATGAATTAATTTTGTTTTTGAACTTTCCATAACTAGAACACTCTTTTGTGTCTGTGTTCTTTTGTTCAGCAGTGTGTTGGTGAGATTCAGCCATGTTGTTGCGTGTTGCCGTAGTGAGTTCATCTCCACTGTTGTATATTATTCTGTTGTATTAATTTATCTGTTCTTCTGTTGATGTGCATTTAGGTGGTTTCCAGTTTGGGTCTCATGTAAATAACGTTGTTGGAAACATTCTTTTACATATATCCAGGTGCACAATTCCTTGGGTGAAATTGCTGGATCACAGTGAGGGTAAGCATGCGTTTGAGTTCAGTAGATATGCCAAACATTGTCCAAGCTGACTGTGCGGTCACCAGTGTAAGAGGGTATCTCTGTATGACCTTTGATGTGGCCATGCACAGTTTAAAGCCACAAGTAGGACACTCCAGTGTCATTCAGCAGAACAGTTACTTTGTCTTGACTTGGCCACAAGTAGGACACTCCAGTGTCATTCAGCAAGCAGAACAGTTACTTTGTCTTGACAGTAAATGTATTGATTTAAGAAATGGTTTCATTTTATATTCGACTCAGATTACTAACTCCAGGTAAGCACAAATGCAAAATGTCAGGAGAAAAAAAGAAAAAGTCAGAACACTTTTCTTTTTTCGGTTTATGTGTCTCAGATTTTAACTTAACACATTTTCAGCACAGCTTTGTACCCTTGACTTTCTCACGTTGACCTCTTAGCAGAAGCTACCAACTAGTTCTCTAGCTCTATGAGAAGTGGTGGAGAGTTTACCAGATTTGATCAAACCGCTTCAAGTTAATTGTGATTGGCTTTCCGTAAGTGTTGATTTCTTTATTTTAATAAACTGTAAAGCCCTCTACAATCCTAGTTATTAAAACCTTGCTGCCTTTTTTTTTATAACTATGGAGAGTATTTTTATTACTCATTACTGTGATCTTTTTTGCTCCTTTTCATTATAAATAAGTAATCACAGTTGAAAGAAATCTACTAATCTATTCACACTATATTATCCATACTAATAAAACAATAGGATTTTTTCCTTTGTCCCCATTGCATGTTGAGATTTAAAAAAAAAAAACAAACAGGGGACAAGTTTTATGGACTAAGAATTATTTCATACCCTCGAACACCATAAATTTTGGTGAAATTACATACCTGGACCTTTAAAGGGAGAAACAGACAAAAAACCCACAGAAATAGTTATTGCCTTTATTATTCAACCACAGTCATTCTATTTCAAGAGTACAGGAAGAAAAACTGGTGAGTCTACATTTTTGTCTAGTGGGTAAGCAATTCTTCCTGGCTCACAGATGTGAGTTATCATGGTGTGTGGTGCGTGATTCTACTCAGCTGGTGGGGTCATCACCTGTGAGGGAGGTACTGGAGCGGAGTCCACTTTGGCACCTGAAAGACAGTGACGGCAAGGATGTGGTTTGGGACGGACTTTGTTTTCTCTTATTCTGGAGGCCCCTTTTGTGCCCTATGCAAGAGGTCCCAAATTAGTTTCCCCCACCAAAAGATAAACAAATAACCTCCGAGTTTGGAGTATATCATACATAGATGGGACTCGAAGGGGCTAGTTTGCCCTGTAAGAGGTGACACTATAATCATCGCAGTCATTCACATCTTAGTAAGAAATATTCCATCAGATCCTTGCCAGGGATCTGACTTTGCCTAGAACTCAAAAAGGGGCTGAAAGGAGGACGCTGCGCGGAGCCCCCATTCACCTCGGCTTCTACGAGGCCAAGCCTCCAAGCCCAGACTCCCAGGAAGTCCTGGGGGGAAGGGCCAAGGCCCTGCCCGCCGCCCGCCGGCGGCCTGCCTGGGCGACACTCCCCTTTCGCAGCTATAAGGGCCTCGGGCCGCAGCGCTTCTTCCCACACCTCGCGCCGCCCGGAGCCCGTCCAAGCGCGGAGCCGGTAAGGCGGGGCCCGGGCGCCGTGGGGAGGTGGGCCGGGCGGGACAGGCCAGCCGGGGCTCCATCGGCGGCGCCGAGCCCCGGGTGCCGAGAGATCACCGCAGCCCCGGCCGGTGCGCGCGGACTGCTGCCTGCGCGGCCCCCCTACCCTGCACAGCGCCCCCGCCGCCCCGCCCCGCGCCCCGGACGCCGCCGCCCCCGCCGTGCGCCCCGCGCCCCTGGGAGCCCCGGATCCCCCGGCACGGCGTCCGGGGCGCTAGGCCGGGCGGGCCTGCGCGGGAGCTAGGTTCCTCGGGGCGTGGAGCCTGGAATCGGTATGGCCCGGGATCAGAATGTTTTTCTTCCTGTTCTCCCTTCTTGCCTGAGCTGTTCGTGGCAGTTTCCAGGCATCCCAGGCCCGGGCCGGAGGAGCCCGCTTCTCCTTTCTGCGATTGGAGGAAGGGAAAGGAGGCCAGATGAGAGAGAGATTTATCAGCAACAATAATGTAGCTTATTCCTTACCCACTAGGCAGCCAGCCCAGCTAGTCGTCTTCCTGGCCTCTCTGTGGGGACATTAATTAAGGCTCTGGGAGAAGTCACGAGGGGTAAGTGGGTGGCTAAGCTGAGATCGAAGGCCAGGTGCACCCAACTGTTGCAGGGGTGACCGAGAGGATGCTGTCACCTTCTCCCTGTCGGGCTGCCCGGGCCTAACCCTGGGACCTGCGGTGGGTTCTTAAGCTCTCACATCCAACACTAGCTAGAGAGACTTGGGACTCTCAACCTCGGGAAGCGTTAGACTGAATCTCAATAATGAGGACAACTGCATTTACTTAAGTGGAATTTGCTTTAGTGCCTAGGTAGGTAGTTAGGATTTTCTAGTAGCAACATTTTTTTAAAATTTTTTTTAAAGATTTTATTTATTTATTTGAGAGAGAGAATGAGAGAGAGAGAGCACATGAGAGGGGAGAGGGTCAGAGGGAGAAGCAGACCCCCCGCCAAGCAAGGAGCCGGATATGGGACTCGATCCCGGGACTCCAGGATCATGACCTGAGCTGAAGGCAGTCGCTTAACCAACTGAGCCACCTAGGCGCCCCTAGAAACATTATTATTTCAGGTAAATATGGACAATGGATTCATTGCCCAGATGAATCAGAGACTTGAACCCAAGGCACACAGAAAGTCGTGTGCCCCTAAATTTAGCAGGAGAGGCTCAGTGTGGACTCCTCCTCAGACTCACCTGTCTGCGAGGTCAGAGCCCTTTAGGATGCCCTAGGTCCTGTGTCCCTGCTAAACCCCTGGCTGGTCATTCCCAGTCCCACATTCGTGTGCATGGGAAGTGTCTTGGCCCCCTGAAAAGAGAGAGAGAGAGAGAGACAGTACAAGTTCTAGGATGTTTCAGGGTGTTCCAGGGTGGCTGGCACCAGCTGAGGAAGAGATGGGGACATGCGGGTTGCCTCATTTGCTGGTGCGGGCGGTGGGCAGCTCAGGGCCTCTGTTCTGTGTTGTAGCCTTCACCATGGAGCAGCTGAGCACAGCCAACACCCATTTCGCCTTGGACCTGTTCCGCGCTTTGAGTAAGGACAATCCTACTGGGAACATCTTCATCTCTCCCTTCAGCATTTCATCAGCGCTGGCCATGATCTTTCTGGGGACTCGAGGCAATACTGCAGCGCAGGTGTCCAGGGTCAGTAGAAACGAACAAAAACAGCCTGCCTTCCCTTGCGTCTCCTTGCTAATGTCAAGTCTGTACTGAGAACTTGTGCCTTTGAGATTACAGTGTGTGTGTGTGTTTAAGATTTTATTTGAGAGAGAGTGAGTGAGGTTTGGGGGAGGGCAGAGGGAGAAGCAGGCTCCCCGCTGAGCAGGGAGCCGATGAACAATCCATTGGTATGCAGGCTTTCCTTCATGATCAAGTCTTTACTGAGCACCTGCTATGTGCCAGGCAGTTTTTTGTGTGGCTGAGGGTAGGGCAGTGAGGAAAGCTGACGAAACCCCTGGGTGTGCCTGTCGCTTGACAGCTTTCCTGTAAGCCATAGCATCTCCTTCCTGGACGAGGATTTTCCAGTATCTGCTTTGCATGTGATGACCCGCCGCTGGTAAATAAAGCCTGTCTATGGAATGCTACTTTTGAGCATAATGACACATAGGAAACGCACCACCGCGGAGAAGTTGGCGATGGCGCCCTTTGGAGGGGACAAAGCGGGTGTGTGATTGCGAATTGCCTCCGCCTAGCCCTGGGCCTGGCACTGAGTGTGGTTGTGAGGGCTGTGACACGGCGTGCCAGTGTGAGCGGGAGGGCCCCGCCAGGAGGGAGGGGTGAAGCCCGGCCGCTGCGGGGGCGGGGCCAGGCCCTTGGGGGTGTGGCGGCAGGAGGAGAAGCGGGATGCCCAGCCTTCCTCCTGTCCTTAGCGGGGGTGCAGGGCACTTCTGTGCTAGGTATTCTTTCCTTCTGAGAGGAGAACTCTGGCTTTCCTTGGAATCTAGGGAAAAGGAGTGCCAAGAGTGAAGGGCTTCCTAAGGTGCCAGTCATAAAGTACATGGCACCTGCCGCTAGGGAAGATCCAGCCCTGGATTCTAGTTTATGGACTGTTCCAGCTGCAGAGCTTCTATTACTGTACTTGGTGGAGAACCAGCCCTCTTCATCATTGCAGATATGAAAGCATTTTAAAATTTTCAAAAATCTACATTTTTTTTTTTTTTTTTTTTTTTTTTACCCCCTGGTACTAATTGTTAGTTGCTCCCTGCAGGGTAATACCAGCTTCTATTTATTTATTTATTTATTTATTTATTTATTTATTTATTTATTTATTTATTTATTTAAGAGAGAGAACGTGCAGGAGCAGGGGGAGATGCAGAGGGAGAGGGAGAAGCAGACCCCCGCTGAACAGGGAGCCCTACTCAGGGCTCAATCCCAGGACTCCAGGATCAGGGCCCAAGCCGAAAGCGGACACTTAACTGACTGAGCCACTCAGGGACCCCCTATCAGCTCCTATCTTGAGGCTTTCTTTATGCCTTCAGCAAAGAATAGTTTTAAGGTCCTCCCCCACCCCTATTTCCATTGAAGCAGATCGATCATGGCAACTAGGCAAACATTCCATATCTTGGTGAGTAACTGAACTTTGTACACGTATAGGTTTGTTTTTTGTGTCTTAAAAGCAAAGAACCAGCCCAGGCCTCATAAAACCATAAAGGGACTCTTGGTTTGTAACTGATACATGAGGAATTAAACTTTTGCCATATGTTAACTTTAAAGAAGTTATTTTCAAATAAGTGAGTTACTGATGCTAATAGTATAATAAAAAATCCCTCTACCTGTAATATCTTTGTGTTCCTGCATAGCTCATGATTCTTATTTTTACTGTTTATTTCTGAGAACTTTCAGTGAAATTATATTAGATGCAAGATAAGCCCACGAACATACCATTTATGATTTTCTGTGGGACAAAAGCAGACTTGTATAAACATTTAGTTTATTAACCACTCATACTGTAGAACTAGAATTATAACAAAAAGTGGTGTAAAAGCAGTTTCTAATGTTGTAATTATAGTGTCTCACAATGCTACACATTTTGGATTCTCTATTATTTGTTCACCCATGAGAAATTAATAAAATATTTGGCTATGGATCATGAATAATCGGTAAAAAAAAAAACACATTAGCTTAATTTGATGGAAGCAAATGCCAAGGAATCACCTTATAATTTCAAAGTAAGTGGTTATAGAAAGAATGTTTTCTTTATTTTAGACTCTTCATTTTGATATGGTTGAGGAGATTCATTCAAGATTTCAGAGTCTGAATGCTGATATCAACAAACATGGAGCTTCCTATATCCTGAAACTTGCTAATAGGTTATATGGAGAGAAGACGTATAATTTCCTCCCTGTAAGTACTTTGCACTTCCTGTTCAAAAACTCACTAGACAGCGCAGATTTTTTTTCTAGCATAACCAAGTCATAGAAATCAGTTTTAATTTTTATAGAAATTCAGAAAAATGTTACAGAATGAAAACATAAGACAGACAGGACTTCCATTAATTGACCTGGCTTCATTTTATAGTCTTCACAGTGAAAAGATCGATCCTGGCTGTTTTACCAAAGCAAGACTGAATTCCATAGTTCATTTCCAAGTACAATCAGTATTTGCTTATTTATGAAAATGTTAGCCAAACGTTGGAAAAGAATTGGTAAATTTTACACAAACACCCAAACTACTGAACTATACATTAAAAAATGGTTAGGATGGTAAATTTAATGTTATGTGGCTTTTTTACCATAATAAAAAAGCATAAAGTTAGAATTTTTTTTGTTATAGTGCAATTTGTACCTTTTAGGACCATTTCTGCTTTAAAAAAACTATCTCTGTGTGTAATAGGAGTTATTCATGATATTCCCCCCTTTTAAAAAAATTTTTATTGTTATGTTAATCACCATACATTACATCATTAATTTTTGATGTAGTGTTCCATGATTCATTGTTTGTACATAACACCCAGTGCTCCATCCCTCCCCCCTTTTTTTTAAACAGGAGTTCCTAACTTCAACTCAGAAAATGTATGGTGCTGAACTGGCCAGTGTGGATTTTCAGCAAGCCTCTGAAGATGCGAGGAAGGTGATTAATGAGTGGGTCAAAGGGCAGACGGAAGGTAAGAGACCAGGCAGAAAGTAATTATTACACACTGATGTTCGCCTGCCAGGTGCCCCACCTGCATCTGATTGCCTCTCCCTTTTTCCTGTTTCCTCATCCTGACCCTGGGAATCCTGGAGTTCACCCTGGGAATGAACTCTGCACCACCCAGTTGGACAGTGTTCACATGTAGAAATTCTTCACAGAGGAAACGTCCGCATGATTTAACTGAAGCAGCTAAATACATTTCCCCCCATAAGTTCCCAAAACTACATTGTAAAATGAAAGCTCACCTTGAATGTAGAATAAAAGGGATAAAAAATTTGAGGGAAATCCAGCCTGGCCCCGATTATTTCACATGCTCATGGAAAGAAAGACCCTAATACTTGCGAATGAATACTCATGAATCGCTGTGGTCATAAATAACTTTTGTCCACTTCTCGTCTAAGAAATCAGGGATGGTAGCTGGGACTGTCGAGCACAACTGTCTCTAACCTAGTCGTGGGAGGAGTCAGGGCAGCTGCAGAACATCTGTCTTCTCCACAAAGAATTGTTCATGGCCATGCTCTGGTCAAGGGTGGATCCCGTATTTCAGGGGAGTACTTGTCCTACCTTTTGCATATTTACTAAAATCTTTTTTTTTTTTTTTTTTTTTTTTGTGAGAGTAGGCTTCTACTTAGAGGATTTGAAAAAGTGATTTACTAGTGAGTAAAAATATTTTGTATTTTTACAGGATATTTTTTTTTCCTGAAAAAGAATGGTCATTCACAAAGTAAAGCTCATTGTTTACCATACACTCCAGAAAAGGAGAAATTTCCTGTTTTAGCCTGTTAGCCCTTTACTTGGATTATTTAAAGTAGAAACATGCTGATAGGGCTTTCCTAACTTAATACTATGTGAAAGGAAAATCAAGTACAGAATATGCTTTTGGATTGCATTTCAGTGCTAATCAAATGTCAGTTCCAATTTGGAATTCTGATGTGTGGATTTTTAAAAAAGCTAACTTTATCATTTTAGGGAAAATTCCAGAACTGTTGGCTGCGGGTACGGTTGACAGCATGACTAAACTCGTGCTGGTGAATGCCATCTATTTCAAAGGCAGCTGGGAGGATGAGTTCATAAAGGAAGCTACTGCCGATACACCATTCCGGTTGAATAAGGTAAGGTGAGGTAAATGCCTAAACTTACTCTTCGCTCGAAGAGAACGCAGATAAAAACGTGAGTGATTTGTTTTTTGTTTTGTTTTGTTTTTTTCAACTGTTCAGAAAAACAAAAAAACCGTGCAAATGATGTATCAGAAGACGAAATTCCCATTTGGCTACATCCAGGACCTTAAGTGCCGGGTGCTGGAACTGCCTTACCGGGGCAAGGAGCTCAGCATGATCATCCTGCTGCCAGATGACATTGAGGATGAGTCCACGGGTCTCAAGAAGGTAACAGCTCCCAGCTTCACGCTTCATGTCTCCTCCTGCTGTACCCATTCTGCCTTGCGTGGCAGTGGTTGGTGGTGCTGGCGGTCGGTGCTTCGTATGTGTTTACGGATGTTACCTCCCTTTCCAGTGCTCTGTCATTCTTTTGTCAAGTAGCTCATGGGCATTACTACTCCAAAGCCCTAAGTTTACATTTTCAGCTACTGTCAGGGAACAGTTGTGGTGGAGAACGTCTAAAGATGTGTGCTCCATGTAACATGGGTCAGTGGCAGCTCATGGACACTCTCTTAGAAGAACTTTAGGGGAAAGTGCAATAAAATGAAGCTGTTTTATTAAAACGAATTTTTTCAAAATTAAAAATCCCAAAACAGTATAGTACCTAAGTTTCATCGTGTACTATAAAGCCCTATTACACTGCTCATCCTTGCTGCAATTCATATAGGTTGTGAATTAAATTTCCAATAGCTACAAAATAGAAAAAGACTCATGTGACATGTTGGCTTGAGCGCTCAGGCTGTCTCCTAACAGGAGCCTCATATGAGGTTCCTATTCTGTGTTATTTAAGGGCTATGTCATGTCTTGCCAGGGCTCAGACTAGGCAAAACCGTGAAGATTACGGTTTGTCAGGGTGCCCGAGTGGCTCAGTTGGTGAAGCGTCCGACTCTTGATTTCAGCTCAGGTCACGATCTCAGGGTTGTGAGATCGAGCCCTGCGTCAGGCTCTCCGCTCAGTATGGAGTCTGCTTGAGATTCTCTCTCTCCCCCTCCACCCCAACCCTCTAAATAAATAAATAAAATCTTAAAAAAAAAAAAGATTATGGTTTTTCTTCAGCGTCTCTAGGCTGCTGAGTGGTTTTTCACTACCCTTTCCCTGATCAAACTTGCTTTTAGGAAGGGGTCTAATATTAGCCATTTCCACGTATAGAGTATGTATTAGAATCGACGTGTTCCTTCTATTTGTCTCTTTCTCTGATTATAAAAAGAAAGTCTGTAGCCTCCTGAAAAGAACACTCAGCATCAGTAGAGCAAGTGGGTAATGGTTCTGCTCTAGTCCAACAGCAGTAGTGGAAAGAGCATGAGAACAGCTTCTATTTATGTAGCACCCACTGGTGCCCAGCACTTTATGTATGTCAACTAAGTTAATACTTGCACAGTGCGATAAGGTGGGCGCTCATATTACTCCCTTTTTAATGAGGGACGAGGTCTTTTTCTATTTTTACCTAGAAGCTAAGTCTACTAGAGATTTCTTCTGCTCTGTGAGGTTCACAGATAACCACTGTGATCAGTGGGGTTCAGAATAAATAGAAGAAAGCTTTTAAATTCTCCCTTGTACCCCTTGACTAATTAGGTAATACAGTCATCCTGGCCTAGCACAGTAAGCTGGTGTGGTAGGGGCTTAGTAAGTCCTGGGAGGATGGATCAGTGGGGTGGATGAGTGTATGGTAGGGAGGAGGATGGTTACTTGATGGACCCAATGTCCAGAGTCCCTGCACTTGGGCCCTTGATGGCCTGGAACACAGCTCTGTTCTATTATCACCAATCCCTGGAAAGAAATGACATCTTCCAAATGGAATCTGTTTTGGCACAAGACACAGAGGAAACTAATTAGCAACTGATATAATGGGTCCATTCACTTCAATAATCCTTTTTAGTTTACTTACGTAAAATTGTTCTCACCTCTTCTTTCTGCCCATTGGCATTCCAGATCGAGGAAGAGTTGACTCTGGAAAAACTGCGTGAGTGGACCAAAGCTGAGAATCTGGACCGCGTTGAAGTCAACGTCCACTTGCCCAAGTTCAAGCTGGAGGAGAGCTACGACCTCAACTCCCACCTGGCCCACCTGGGTGTACAGGATCTCTTTAGTCGCAAGGCTGATCTGTCTGGCATGTCAGGAGCCAGGGATCTTTTCATATCAAAAATTGTCCACAAGTCCTTTGTGGAAGTGAATGAAGAGGGCACAGAGGCGGCGGCGGCCACCGCGGGTATAGCCACTTTTGCCATGCTGGTGCCCGAGGAGAACTTTGTGGCCGACCATCCGTTCATTTTCTTCATTCGGCACAATCCCTCATCTAACATCCTGTTCTTGGGCAGATTTTCTTCCCCTTAGAGACTGGAAATACAAGGTCAAGCTTAGAGCTTTATTACCTGCACTTTTAATGGTGGCGGTTTTCACATGTCTTTGCCAATACCACTACCATCCCTAAGCAGATCTTCCATTTCCCTTGTCAGTTCAGCTCTTTGCTGTTTACATACACCCATGAACTTTGGCACAAGTATCTATTTTCCTTTTTTTTTTTTATATTGACTAAGTCCAGTGATTACTTTTGAATGCAAGTCCCCCCCCCCAAAAAAAGCAAGAAATCAGATGTGTAGATTCTTGACAACATAGTAGTCTATGAAGTTGCTATGTTCTCCTGCTAGCCAAAGGAAACATGATAATTCTGTAATTTATTTTACAGATAGAATTTTGGAAGCCCAAATAGACACTGATTGTAGAAGGGAGGCTTAAAAATGGTTATTCAATTGAAATATAGAGCCTCAATTAAGGGCCTGGGTTATGAAGACAAACTTGCCTTGGCCAATATTTCTCATCCCTTATTCTACAAGATTAGTATTTTTGGTTGTTGTTCTTATTCTTTCAAACTGTTGAAGAGCCATATGGTGATAGCCTGCCTTCCCCTTTTTGTTCTCTTTTATCCTACCTGATGTGGCGTTTGTGTGGGATCACATGGAGTCAAGAAGTAGGTGTCCTATAATAAAAGATGCCAAGAGATGACAGAAAGAATAATGTAGTGGGAGAGACTGTTAAGCAAAGAGGGGGGTGTTAACCGTCTTCTTGCATGTTTTCTGATGAAGGTTCTTGACTTTCATCATGTGATGCAGGTTTTTGTGGCAATGGGATGGCTTTATGCAGTGCTGTGGGGGGAGGTGGGGGGTGGACTCTGATTAATATACATGTACTCCTTGGAATGAGGCTTGAAATGCTGCATTTTCTTGTTCCCACAAAACCAGTGGGTTGGTTAATAAATTTTCCTAAGATTCTACAAGCCAGACTGATCTCAGTCCTCTTCTTGTTCTCTTGGATCTTAGACAAGCCAAGAATAAAACAGGTAGTTCTTGGCCTGAAAGTACTGATGTCCGTGATGATAGTAAGATAGCCCTCAGAATAAAAACAACATTTGCCACTGGCAAATCTGTTGTGGGAAAGCTTTCCTTCCTTCTTTTCTTCTTCTGGAAGGAAATAGGGTAAGAACTCTAAAGTCCTTGCATTGTCTGGGAAGAGAATAAAAGTACAATTACAACTACATTCTATTTTGATAAGTCGAGGGTGCATGTTGCATAGTCTAAGGTAACCACTAGAAGAAGAGTGAGAGGATTTATAACTTTGAAAATAAACCAAAGAGAAAAAGGGAATACCAAAAAATAAACCATCAATCCAAAAAGAGGAAAGAAGACAGAGAGAAAGGTACACAAAGCAGGCATGACAAATACCAAGATGGTGTATTAAACTCCAAATATCTAAGTAACTACCTAAAATGCAAATTGGCTGACAGTGCCAGTTAAAAGACAAAGATGGTTAGGCTAGATTGGCAAAATACTATCTGGTATTTACAGGAAATATGTCTATAACATAAAAATAGAGTTTGAAAGGAAAAGAATGGAAAAGATATATGGTACAAATACCATAGAAATAGATATAAGCTACAGATATTTTTGGTGGAACATGGTAAGTGGTTCTAGTATTTATACAACAAAGTAAATGACCAAGAATATCCGAGACAGTCTTGCAGAAGAACGAGGTGAGAAGACATACCTCATTGAATTGAGACTTATTCTAATTAATATCAATGCCCTCTTTTACTCTGAAAATTGAATCGATTTGGATAATAATGAACGTGGCACTTCAAAGTTGAGAGTGAAGGGAGAAAATTTTCAATCAATCAGTTGTTCTGGGATATTTGGGAATGCACATGGAAAACAGTTCAAGTTGATTTCTGCCTTGAACTTAAATATTAATACCAGCTGGACTTAAACTGTGAGAGCAAAACAATAAAATTTTTAGAAGGTCATATACAAATACATGTTCGTGAACTTGTGATTTCCTAACAGGACACATAGACACACACAATATTTGGTTAAATTCATTTCTAGGCACTTGGACATTTTTTATGATGAATTGGGCCAAGAGAAAAGTAAAAACTTCAGTCCTGTATCACACACCACTGAGGGTGAAGAGCCAAGCCTCAGGATAGTTGATATAGGCCAGTGCCCCAAGGAGAGAACATCTTAGTAGTGGTCTGAGAGAATGTCTCCAGAGGCAGGGTTCCAAGTCTGGAGCCTTTCCCTCTTTATCTCCCAGGCTAGAACTAAAAAAATACTGTTAGGGCAGCCAGACCTTGTGAGGGTACCAGCTTCGGAGAACGGGCTTCCAAGTATCTTCAGAGTTTTTATATATCAGAAACGCTGTCTTAGATTACCCAAAGAAACTGGCAGCCCATCTGGAGGAAGGAAAGAAGGGGAATCTGGTTGGATATTACAGAATCAAGAGGGCTTTTAAGATCATCAAAAGTCAAATCGGTCAGGCGATTTCTACACTGGTCTGTTTCTTTAAACAGATTACCGCCCTGTTCTTGTCCTCCTCAATTCCTCCTCACTCAGAAACAAATCATAAGATTGTAACCTAGAACTCTCACCTGCCCATAACTACTCTTCTAGTTTAGGTCAGGGAGAGACTCGCTCAAACTTCATGAGGAATGACACGGGGCAGCCTCTGTGCTCCGTACATGACATTTGTATTAACACCAACCCCATGAGGTAGGTGTTACTTTGTTCTACAGACGAGATGCAGAATGGGGATTGTGGCTCAAAGCTCCACGGTGCTGAGATCACCCTGACTTATCATGAGCTGAAAAGTCCCATTGAGTCTCACCCAGAGGGATGAGAAATGCATTCTAAGCGAGGCTTAGAGATTCTGCCTTTCAATATTAATGTTACAAGTCCACTCTCAGCTGCCAACCTTAGCCACTGAAAAGGAAATCTCCAATAAGTTTACAATCTCAAATAAACTCGTTCTTGAAAAGGCAGAATATAACCTGGAATTGCTTGGAAACTGGAGGTAAAGGGCATTTCAGTAGAACGTGCTGAATTACCATTTTTCCATGGCAGGAATTCTGCACCCTGTTCACCTCCAATGTCACTGCCAAAAGCTGAGATCACTACAAAAAATGCTCTGGTTGGGGACAAGAAATATACTGGAGGAAGAATTTGTCATTTAAAAAGAACAATTAGGGACTGAAGAAGCATCTGTTACATTTCAACTTGGAGAGGTGGATGACTCATAAACATGTACAGCTATAAAGCATTTCTTCATCTAAACGCTCAGGTTCTAACTACATAGAACTTGATATCAGACACTTTCTGATCTGAAAAAGATAAAATGGTCAGCAGCTGCGGTGACAAGGGCCCAGTCTACAGGGTGTGAATGGAGAGATGTAGGGTGAATGAATCAGTTCAAAATTAGACTGCCAAAGAATAATTTGTAGTGTGAAACCGCATATGTGTCATGGAACAAAGGTTATTTTGTAGTACACAGGAGGGACAATAAAAAAAAAAAAAAGCAATGCATAGCAAGAACAAGAGGACGTTACTGAAAGAGGTTTTCAAAGAGTTCTTGCCCAAGAGCCCTTCCTTCATTTTGTAACTATGTTACAACAAATCCTGGCAATAAGATTTTTTCCTTCAGCAGATAAGTGAGTTTCCCTGTTAAGTGAACAATTTAAATATTTTATCGCTGTACAATATTTTAAAAGGTCAGTTTTCAAAGACTGAATATGCACTGCAAATTTTAGTTTTCTATGCAAAATTTGATACATTAGCTGAAATGTTTAGGTAACTGGGTAAGATTTTCCCCCTCTATTTTCAGGTAAACCCAGGTGTTTTCTATCAAGGCAAAATAAGAGATATTTAAAATTTTCAATTATTTTCACATGACATAACTATATTACTGTAAGGACTTACATACTTTTATTTTATTATTATTATTATTATTATTATTATTATTATTTTTAGAGAGGGAGAGAGTGCAAGTGGAGGGTTTGGGGCGGAGGGACAGGGAGAGAGAGCATCCTAAGCAGGCTCCATGCTGAGCATGGACACGGGGCTCGATCTCATGACCCTGAGATCATGACCTGAGCCGAAATCAAGAGTTGGATGCTTAACCGACTGAGCCACCCAGGTGCCCCAGGACGTTTATGCTTTTAAAACTCATTAATTTGTTATTATCATTCATGTCCTACATTACTTGCTGAACTACTTTTAAAAAAGTAATGTTTTTTAATCATTGTGGGTTTTTGTAAGTAAAAATATATTAACTCCAGAAAAATTATTAGTCTAAAACAGGTAAAGTCCTTCATATTCAAGGTTCACCATCTTCTACTGAACCATAGTAGCATGACATATCTCTTAAGAGTGTTTGAATCAATTCTCTTTGCTCTAATTTCATTCACTCATTTTTTGAATTAATTTTCCTTCTCTCTATATTATGTGCTGAGCTCTGGCCTAGGCTCTAAGGATGCAACAATGGACAATGAACCCAGTAAGACCCCTGCCCTAGGGTAGTTTATGTCTAGTTCATATAATAGTTCTCCAATAACTTATTTGGTTAACTGACCCACTGGATAGCAATGGTACCGATTTGGTTGCTCGCACCTTAGTCCTGTGCTTTTGCTCATATCTTTCCCCTTATTGCAACCCAAGGGGTTATCTTTGATATAGAGTGCCAACATTCTGGGAACCTTTTCCTCCAAATTATTTAGTAAACTGGTAATTAGCTGGTCTGTACTTATCTTGTTATCAGTGTATGTATTCTGGCACCTACTCCCCCTTCTGGATATACTTACCCCTGGGCGTACGGTTGAAACAGAGGTGTGAATACCCAAAGCACAGCTAATCCAGGACCAGGTAGGTGCTCCCCTTGCAAAGGGAAGAATGTGATCAAAGGCATAAGGTTAGGGAAACAAAATCAGGATGGTGTGACTGGAGATGAACAAGTAAAGGGAAGAGCAAGGGGGATGTGTCTAGGGAGTGGAGAGCCTGGATCATGCAGAGCATTGAAGGCAAGGTGGACCTGGGGATTTCTATCCTAAGTGCAACTACTCCATTCACCCCAGTAGGTCCCATACCCTGTTTTAGGTACTAAAGACAAAACGATTAAAAAACAGAATGAAAAGTCTATGCCCTCATGGCTATTGAGGTGTTTTAAAGCAGATAGGTCATGAGAAACATTTACTGTGCCTGGCATGTGAAGACATATTGGAGGGTAGCCAAGAGTGGGAATCTGAGGGCTATTTAGGGGCTCTCCCAGGAATGAGAGATGAGGGTGTCTTCTACCAGGGCCAGTGAACGTGGATATCAAGAGATGGATTTGAGACATACTTGGAAGAAGCCACTTCTCAGGAGGTAAATTGTGGAGGGTGAGAGAAAATGAATTATCAAAGTTTTCTTCCAGCTTTCTAGCAACTGGGTGAATGGACAGAGATGGGAAGATGGGAGGAAGAATAGTTCTGGTGAGAAAGCTGGGAGTCTAATCACGGAGGTTCAATCCATGTTTATCATGGATGGGGCTGTCTGGTGTGAAGCGAATGGAGAGGAGAGTGCCTGGGGTTGGGGGCGAGCCCAGAAGTGCTGACATTCAGGGCCAGCTGGCAAGTGAGGACGAACAGAGGATGCCTAAGAGAAGGAGCCTATGAGATGGGAAAGAACAGGAGAGGGAGTGGTCAGCAGACCCTCAGGAAGGGAGAGCTTCAAGGAGGAGCAAGTGGACAAACTGCATCCAATTCAGGAGAGGTCAGGGAGGTGAGGACTGAACTGCCCTTGTGATTAGCAACTTTGAGGTCACTGGGGACCCTAGCAAGGGAATGTTGACACAGTGGTGACAATGCAAGCCCAAAGGAAGTGGCTCAGGGAGCAAGCAGCACAACTTTTGGCTGCAAGACTGTGGCAATAGCATAGAGTTTTTTTCTTATTTATCAACCTACTGAAGCATAGTTTACATATAATCACCTGCTCAAAGCATAAAGTTCAAGGAATTTTGACAATGTATATATACATGAAACCACCACCCCTATCAATAGATAAAACACTTCTGCCACCTCAGGCATCCACTGATTTTTTTTTTTTTTTTATGTCACTATAGATTACTTTTGTCTGTTCTAGAATTTAAAATAAATGGAATCATACAAAAACGTGCTTTTGGTTCTTTGACTTTTCACCTGGCATGATTTGGGGATTCATCCATGTTGTCACATGTATCACTTCATTCCCTTTTAATGCCAACCAGTATTTCATTGTATAGATAAACTACAACTTAATTACCCACTAATTTTTTAATGTACATAACTAAGGTGGATCTATGCTGATGAAAGCAAGAACACTTCAGCATTAGATCATCTAGTAATACATGTCATAATGACTCACTAATCCCAAGAAGAAAAACAATATAAGAAGAAATATAGTAAAAATAATATTAAATAAGAATAAACAATTTAAGAGAAAACCTACAAGAATCCCAAAAAGAAAAAATATGTATACTTATTTTGATGAATAGAAAAAAGCATTTAGTAACATTTAACATCCTAACTTGATAAGAAATTTCTGCTAGAAACCCACAACATCATGCTTAGTGATAAAATATTATAAGCATTTCCATTAAAGTCAAGAGCAAAACAAGGATACCTACTACCACCAGTGTTATTGTACATTTTTCTAGATATTCCAGATAGTAAAATAGGTCAAGAAGGAGAACAAAAATATGATTAGAAAAAGAGAAAGAAAATATCTAGAAAATTAGAGAATCAATGAGCAAACCATTGTAACTTATTAGTTATAACGAGACCAACAGGATAGCAAGATTCCAGGTAAATTTACAAAAATTAGTAGGTTTCTATTTAGCCACAAGAGTAAGTTAGAAATTGTAATAAAAAATCCCATTTACCATACCAACAAAATTAGAAAATATCTAGAAATTAATAGAGGTGCAAGAGTAGAAAGAAAACTGGGATGCCTGGGTGGCTCAGTCAGTTAAGGGTCTGCCTTCAGCTCAGGTCATGATCCCAGGGTCCTGGGATCAAGCCCCGCATCATTCTCCTTGCTCAGCAGAGAGCTTGCTTCTCCCTCTGCCTTCTGCTCCCCCTGCTTGTGCTTTCCCTCTCTCTCTCTCTCATTCTGACAAATAAATAAATAAAAATATAATTATCTTTAAAAAAAAGAGTAGAAAGGAAACCATGAAACTTGAGTGAAAGACAGGAAAAGGATGACTTATAGCAACCATATTATAAGACAGAATTAATGTGGTAAATGCATGAATTTCCCCAAATTAACCCATAATTCTAATGTAATTCCAATCAAAACCCTAATTTGACAACTAAATCTAAGGTTTTCCTGGAGGAGTAAGTGAGTAAAACAGGAAAATTTTTTTTTGGAAAGAGGAAAAAATGAGAGAAAACTCGGCCTATAGTAAAGGGAACAGTGTGGCTCTGGCTCAGAAATAGATAAATAAATCAACAGAATAAAACAGAGTGTCGAATAATGAATCTGTGAGAATATGTGGGAGTTTGTTGTATGATTAATGTGGTGCCTTAAATCAAAAGGATGGACTAAATGGGTGTTGGGACAATCGGCTGACCTTTGGGAAAAAAATACATTTCCACTTCATACCTGAATGAATCTCAGATTAAAGGCCTAAACTGAAAAAATAAAGCTATAAATTAAGAAGATAAAGTAATAAAAGTACTGGAATAAAATATAAGAGAACATATTTAAAATCCTTGAGTGAGAAAAGACTTTGTAAGACAAAAGATCCAGAGTCATAAGGTAGAAATTTACATATTTGATTTCATAATTTTTTTCTACCTGTAGAAAGTATTTGCAACATATATGACTAAAGTAAAATATCCCTAAGATGTATGCTGCGAGAGGTGGTTACGACATGTCCAAGCATCAGGGACAGAAGCTGGGTGAAAGACCTCTCAGGTGCCATTGGCCCCATTCTCCTACAATTCTACCGGGGCTGGAAATCCCTCCCACCAGGACCCAAATGGAAAGTCCTCTGTCCTCACAACCATTCAACAGGTGGAAAATGAGCACCGTGTGTGTGTGTGTGTGTGTGTGTGTGTGATTGCCCTAGGTCCTAAAGATTAAAAGATAAATAAGACAAAATGATTCTTTTGGAAGGTGACTATCTATTTGGGAAGACAAGTACCAGAAGCAAATTACCACCATAAAGCATGAGAAGTGCAGGACAGAGGGAGGGACTAAGCATTTTCAAAGAAAGAACTGATTTATTTTGGCCCAGGGGGCCCGAAGGGGAGAGGGTGAGAGGAGGTCAGTTAATCCTGGAACTGGGTGATTTATCCACACATTACCATTCAGTTCTCTTTTGGATTATATATGTATATATATATAATATATTTTGGATTATATATATATCATATATATATATAAATATTTGTTCAATCATTGCAACCATCAAATTTCCTAATGAGGGATCACCTTTATTTGACTTTATAAAACTTATAAAACTCTTTAAAAAGCCTATATTTTGATAAATGACACTTTCTAAGAACTAACTAGTGTTTTATTTTTTTAAGATTTTATTTATTTATTTATTTATTTATTTATTTATTTATTTATTTATTTATTTATTTGAGAGAGAGAGTGCGGAGCAAGTGAGAGAGAGCGCGCGCTCAAGCATGAGTGGGGGGAGGGGCAGAAGGAGAGGGTGAAGCAGACTCCCTGCTAAGCAGGGAGCCCAATGACAGGACTCCAGGCTTGATCCCAGGACCCTGAGACCATGACCTGAGCCAAAGGCAGACGCTTAACTGACTGAGCCACCCGGGCGCCCCGATAAATCTATTTTGAATGACCAACTTATGACCAAAAATCCCTTAGGACTGAAGCTCTGTGTTTGGCTTTTATGTGCACAAGTGATAATAAAGATTTCTCACCCTATTTGTTCTTAGTCACGCTAGTGCATTCAGTAGAATATAGGGATGGGCATGTGTTGAAGACACCCTCTGGCTGATTATGATTAACTCCGTGTCTTGAAGATCATTGCTCAGGTTGATGTATTAATACTCCTTTGACATGATGTGTTAATGGCTGTGCCAGTGGCTGGTGACCAGGGATGAGTAGAGCAGAATCCCCTGTCAAAGAGTCCTTTCGTGGAGGAAAATGACAGGACGGACACATCTGCAGAGGACTCTAAACATAAAGACCAGGTTCTATTTGGAATGGTAGACTCAAAGAGCAAAAGGAGATGGCCATTAGTGTATCAATCATAGAAGCCACATTCCTCACCTGGGAAAGTGAAGAATGTGGTCCCAATGTCTTATAAATTTCCTTTAAACCCTAACATCCTACAGTCTTCATGCCTGGTCACGGTCCTGTTTATGAATGGGACTCAGTGGCCACATGTTGGTGGTCAAACCAGCAAGACTTTGCCAGGCTTGCAAAACAAGATATTGGGCACAGTTTGGGTGCATCTTGTAACTGCAGTTCATTATGCTGAGTAAAAATATTGCATACAGCTGGGGATACAACCATAGAGAAAAAGCCACAAAATGTTCCACTTACCAAGGACACTACACTCCTCAGATGTGCATAACCCCAGGGCCTTATATTTCCAGTATGGGTCTTATTATGGAATGGAATGGAATGGAATAGCTGGATGCTTTGGTTCTTTGGAAAAGTATTTGCCTTAACCCACTCATGACATCGACATTTTCTAGCTCAGAGATTTATGAGCCATTATTGAAGATTGCTCATGGGCTATTATTGAAGAATGTTCTCTCTCTTTGACAACCAAGCATGTTGCCTGGCAACAGTTCCCTTGTTGATTTCATATCTCCTCTTATCATTGTTTCTATAACTTCAGCAAATCTATCCCTATTTTGTTCCCTCCTACACAGAATAAAGTCCCTTTATGTTCCTGAATTACCAGGCAGCAGAAATAGAGTGATAGATCATCAGGGTTTATTATAAGATAAGGGGCTGGGTGTTTCACTGTTATAACTGCATCTCAACTTCGGTTTGCATTTGAAGTATTATGGGACAAATTACTATTGAATTTAAAAAATACAACCCGTGAGGCCTATGGCAGAGCATGTGGTTATATGGGGAGAAAGCACAGGTGAAAAATTTCAGATTCAGACTGATATGCTGTAAAGAATTTGGTCAGAATCAGGTTTTCCTGGAGAGCAGGAAGAGTGTGGTACTTTGAACACAAAGCAACAAGGCATGTTTCCTTTTTTAAGTTGTAAGAATGGTGGAAGATTCTTAAATAGTTGTAATTCAAACGTGGAAAACACTTAGCACTTACTGTACTTGAAACCAGGCTGGTGTAAGCCAAGTAGAAACGCTGATAGCCTACAGCTGTTCCTTGAATTCCAGCTCCTCAGACTCCAGAGAATTTGCTTATCCTCTGATTAATGCCTGAAATTCCATGACTAAGCTAAATCCTGTTACCTTAAAAATTTAAGTCCTCTTTAAAATAAAAATGCTTACTAAAGGAATAATAGTCTTTAGCTACTACCATTTACAGCTTAGTGAAGATCAGTCCTTTATATCTTTGTTGGATTGAGGACCTGAGAACAAGATAGGAGTGGGAGAGAGATCTTGGGAACACTGGGCTCTGAGTAAAATGAAAAGACAATGGACCTGAATCACAGACTTCAAAAAAACATTGGCCTGGGGTTGGTCCTGACTATGGTGCCCTTGTCCAGTGACTTACATAAATACGTGAATGTACAGATATCAGACAAGTACAGGCTTATTCCGATTCCTCCTTCTTCCTCACAAACTCTCCCATCTTGAATCGCCATAGAGTTGTAAAGAATTATAGATTTCTCCCCAAAACCCATTTCTGTTTATGCACATAACAGAAAATAAAAATACATAAACCAACTATTATAGTTAGAGGTTGTAATATATATTGCTCCATAAGTGATAGAATAAGTATGCAGAAAATCAGTAAAGATATAGAAGACTTGAATAACACTATGAGCCAAATTGACCTAGTTGACATTTATAGAACACTCCATTCAACAACAGCAGAATATACATCCTTTTCAAGACACAAGACACATCGATCAAGATAGAACATATTTGGGGCCATAAAACAAGGCTCAATATATTTAAAATGATATAAATCATATAAAGTTTTTTTTCTGACCACAACAGAATTAAATTAGAAGTCAATAACAAAAAGGGATGTGGGAAAATCTCTAAATATTTAGAAACTAAACAGTGCACTTGAAAGTAACCCATGTGTTAGAACAAAAATAAAAAGAGAAATAAAAATAGTATGTTGAACTGAATTTCATTTTGAAATGGAAAAAAATGATGTATTAAAATTTATGGTATGCAACTAAAGTGCTTAGAGGGATGTTAATAGCATCAAATGCCTATAATAGAAAAGAAAGTTCTCAAAATAATGACCTAAGCTTCCATCCTGAGAAACAAGAAAAAGAAAAACAAAATAAACCCAAAGTAAGCAGAAGAAAAGCAACACAAGAGCTGAAGTCAATCAAACAGAAAATAGAAACAAAAATAGAGGAGGGGTGCCTGGGTGGCTCAGTCAGTTGAGCATCTGCCTTTGGCTCAGGTCATGATCCCAGGGTCCTGGGATTGAGCCCCACATCAGGCTCCCTGCTCAGCCCCCTGCTTGTGCTCTTTCTCACTCTCTTTCTCAAGTAAAATAAAATAAAAATCTTTAAAAAAATAGAGGAAATCAATAGAGCTAAAAGATAACTCTCTGAGAATATAAATAAAATTGGCTGATTTTATTTATAATCAGCCAGGTTGATCAGCAAAAAAAGAGAAAAGATGCAAATTATAAATACCAATAATGAGCAGAAGACATCACAACAAGCTCTACAAATAATAAGGAAATATGACAAATATTGTATTAAAACATTCAATCACTTTGATGAGGTGAATAATTTATTGAAATTTTAAAACTACCAAAGCTCATCAATAACAAACTGATAACTTCACTACACTGTGTCAATGAAAGGAATTGAATTTGTAGCTCAATACTCTATCCCCAGATGGTTTTCATTGCTGAATTCCATCAAACAATTATGGAAAAATAATACTAATTATATACAAACTGCCCGAGAAAATTAGAAAGACTAAAACACTTCCCACTAGTTATATGGAACCAGAATTACCTTGATACTAAAATCAGAAAAGAAATTCCAAGAAAAGAAAATTAGACAAAAACATCCCTCATGATGTAAATGCAAAAATTATTCATCAAATTTTAGCAAATCAAATCCAGTAATATATTAAAAAGATAATATATCATAATCAAGTGGGGTTTATCCCAAAAATGTAAGGTTGGTTTAACATTAAAAAATTAATCAATGCACGGGGCACCTGGGTGGCTCAGTCGTTGGACGTCTGCCTTCTGCTCGGGTCATGATCCCAGGGTCCTGGGATTGAGCCCCGCGTCAGGCTCCCTGCTCGGCGGGAGGCCTGCTTCTCCCTCTCCCACTCCCCCTGCTTGTGTTCTTGCTCTCTCTATCTCTCTCTCTCTGTCAAATAAATAAAAATCTTAAAAAAAATTAATCAATGCAGAATAAAAAAATGTAATTCACCATATTATCAGATTAAAAACAAAATACTATGTTTGTGATCATCTCAATAGGTACAGAAAAGGCATTTAAAAATTAAATATCTATTCATAATAACACACAACTCTCAGAAAAATAGAAATGGAAGAAAACGTCTTCAACTTGATAAAGGGCATCTACAAAAAACAAAAACAAAAACAAAAACCTGTACAGGTAATATACTTAATAATGAAAGAGTGAATGCTTTCACCCTAACATTGAGAATAAGACGAGGATGCCTGTTTTTAATCACTTCTATTCAACATTTTACTGGAGGTTTTAACCCATGCAATAAAGCAAGAAAAAAGAATAAAGGCATCCAAATTGGACATAAAAGATGAAAATTGTCTTTATAGACAATATAACTATCTATGTAGAAAATCCTAAGGAGTATGCAAAAGCTACTTGGAACTAATACTTAGCAAAATTTCAGGGTACAAGGGCAACACACAAAAATCAATTGCATTTCTATATATTCACACTGAACAATCAAAAACAAAATTTTTAAAATACCACTTATAATAACCAATACAAATTACTTATGGATAAATTTGACAAAATATGTGTAAGATCTGTATATTGAAAACTACAAAACACAGCTCAAAGAAAGTAAAGAAAACCAAAATAAATGGGGAGACCTACTGTGCTTATGGATCAGAAGATTCGCTATTATTAACATGTCAATTCTCCCCACATTGATGTATTGATTCAATACAATCCCAGTAAAAACCCAAGCAGGTTTCCTTGTTTGAAAAGCTAGCCAAAATTTATATTGAGATGCAAAGGACCTAAAATAACCAAAATAACTGAAAAAGAAGTACAAAGTTGGAGAATTTAAACTACATTATTTTAAGACATGTAATAAAGCTCTAGTAATAATCAAGAAAGTATACTATTGAGATCAAGGAAGAAAAAATATATATTTATGTCATATATATATCATACCTGTATATATGTATATAATACATTTAAATAAATAATGTTATATGATATATACCATGTCTCTACATTATACACATATATGAAACAGAATAGAGTCTAAAAATAGACGTACACACACATATGATCAATTGATTTTCAATAGATGTGCCAAGGCATTTCATGGGAAAAGTATAATCTCTTCAACAAATTGTGCTGGAACAATTTGACAGTCATATTAAAAAATATGAATCTCAACACTTATTTCTTATATGTACTTTTTCAGCTTTATTGACATGTAATTGAACATACCATTGTGTTAAAGTATACAATGTGTTGATCTGATACACTTACATATGATTACCACAGGAGGATTAGTTAACACCTCCATCACATCACATAATTACCATTTCTCTTTTGTGGTCAGAACATTTGAGATCTGTCTTAGCAATTTTCAAGTATATTATACAGAATTATTAACTATAATCACCATGTTGTTCATTTGATCCCCAGGAATTATTTATCTTCTAACTAAAGGTGTGTACCCCTTAAACAGCATTTCCCATTTTCCCCACCCCCCAGGTCCTGGTAAGAACCACTCTTCTTTCTGTTTCTATGAGTTGAGCTTTTTTAGATTCTACATAAAAGTGATATCATACAGTACTTGTCTTCTCTGTCTGACTTATTTCACTTAGACCAATGTCCTCAAATTCAATTCATGTTGTCTCCAATGGCAGGATGACCTTCTTTCTCATGGCTGAATAATATTCCTATATATATATTTTATATATACACACACACACACACACACACTTTCTTTATCCATTCATCTTTTGACTGACACTTAGGTTGTTTCCATATCTTGGCTATTGTGAATATGCTACAGTAAACATGGGAGTACAGATATCTCTTCAAGATCCTGTTTTCACTTCCTTTGGATATATACTAAGAAGTGGGATTGCTGGATCATAGGGTAGTTCTATTTTTAATTTTTAAAGGAAACTCCATCCTGTTTTTTCATAGTGACTGCACCATTTTGCATTCCCACCAACAGTGCACAAGTGTTCCTTTTTCTCCACATCCTTACCAACACTTGTTATCTCTTGTCTTTTTGATGACAGCCACTCTAACAGGTATGAGGTGATTATCTCGTGTTTTTTTTTTTTTTTTAAGATTTTATTTATTTATTTGACAGAGAGAGAGACAGTGAGAGAGGGAACACAAGCAGGGGCAGAGGGAGAGGGAAAAGCAGACTCCCCACTGAGCAGGGAGCCCGATAAGGGACTCACTCCCAGGACTTCAGGATCATGACCTGAGCCAAAGGCAGACACTTAATGACTGAGCCACCCAGGCGCCCCGATTATTTCATGGTTTTGATTCGCATTTCCCCGATGATTAAGTGATGTAGAGCACCTTTTCATGTACCTACTTGGCCATTTATATATGTATATATATTTTTGAAAAATGTCTACTCAGTTTCCCCACCCATTTTTATATTAGATTGTATTTTGGTATTGAATTGCTTGAGTTTTTAAATATATTTTAGATATTAACCCCTTATCAGATATACGATTTTTCAAACATTTTCTCTCATTCCCTAGGTTGCCTTTCCATTTTGTTGTTTCTTTTTCTGTACAGACTTCTTACTTCTTTGTAGTCCTACTGACTTATTTTTGCTTTTGTTGCTTGTGCTTTGGTGTCATACCCAGGAAATCTCTGCAAAACCAATGTCAAGGAGATTTTCCCCTATGTTTTCTTCTATGAGTTTTATGGTTTCAGGTCTTATATTTAAGTGTTTAAATCCATTTTGAGTTGATTTTTGTGAGTGGTGTAAGATAGGGGTCCAATTTCATTCTTCTGCATGTGGTTACCCAGTTTTCCCAGTACCGTTTATTGAAGAGACTAACCTTTCTCTATTGAGTATTCTTGGCTCTCTTGTCAAATATTAGTTGACTGTATATGCAAGAGTTTGTTTCTGGGCTTTTGATTCTACTTCATTGGTCTATATGTCTGTTTTTATGCCAGTACCATACTGTTTTGATTATTACAGTTTTGTAGTATATTTTGAAATCAGGAAGTGTGATATGTCCAGATTTGTTCTTAATTTGTCAGGACTACTTTAGCAATTCTGGGTCTTTTGTGGTTCCACACATTTTTTTGTTTTTTGTTTTTTTTTTTCTATTTCTGTGAAATATGCCATTGGAATATTGAATTTTGATTGATCCAATGATCAAATCTATGGATGGCTTTGGCTATTATGACCATTTAACAATATAAATTCTTCTGATCCATGAACATGGATATCTTCCCATTTGTTTGTGTCTTCTTCAATTTTTTTCATCAAAGTCCTGTAATTTTCAGTGTATAGATTTTTCACTTCCTTGGTTAAATTTATTCCTAAGTATTTTATTGTTTTTGATGCCATTGTGAATGGGATTGTTTTCTTTATTTCTTTTTCAGATATTTTGTTGTTAGTGAATAGAAATGCAACTGGTTTTTGTATGTTGATTTTTAAAAAAATTTATTTATTTATTTGAAAGGGAGAGAGAGAGAGAGAGAGAGAGCACAAGCAGGGGGAGAAGCAGGCTCCCCGCTGAGCAAGGAGCCAGATGTGGGGCTCAATCCCAGGACTCCGGGATCATGACCGGAGCTGAAGGCAGCTGCTTAACCGACTGAGCCACCCAGGCTCCCCTGTTGATTCTTTATAACTACTGTAATCATTGATTAGTTCTAACACGTTTTTAGTTGAGTCTTTAGGATTTTCTCTAAATAAGATCATATCACCTGCAGACAAAGACAATTTTCCTTCTTCCTTTATGATTTGAATGGATTTTTTTTTCTTGTCTGGTAGCTCTGTCTATGACTTCCAGTAATATGTTGAATTGGAGGAGCTGAGAGTGGGCACCCTTGTCTTGTTCCTGATCTTAGAGGAAGATATTTGAACCTTTCACCTTTAGAGTGATATTAGCTATGGGTTTGTCATACATGGTGTTTATTATGTTGAAGTGTGTTCCTTCTATATCCAATTTATTGAATGTCTTTATTATGAAAGGATGTTGTATTTTGTGAAATGCTTTTTTTCATCTATTGAGATGATCATACGATTTTTACCTTTGATTCTATTAATGTGCTATATCACATTTATTGATTTGCAGATGTTGATCCCTCCTTTCATCCCAGAGATAAGACCTACTTGATCATTGTGTATGATCCTTTTAATATGCTCTTGAATTTGGTTTGCTAATATTTTGTTGGGAATATCTGCATCTATGTTCACCAGAGAAACTGGTCTGTAATTCTCTTTTCTATAAATTTTTTTAAAGATTTTATTTATTTATTTGAAAGAGACACAGTGAGAGAGGGAACACAAACAGGGGGAGTGGGAGAGGGAGAAGCAGGCTTCCCGCTGAGCAGGGAGCCCGACGTGGGGCTTGATCCCAGGACCCTAGGATGATGACCCGAGCCGAAGGCAGACACTTAACGACTGAGCCACCCAGGTGCCCCATCTTTTCTATAATTTTTTAAAAAAGATTTTATTTATTTATTTATTTGACAGAGAGAGAGAGAGAGAGAACAGCAGGGGGAGGGGCAGCGGGAGAGGGAGAAGCAGGCTCCCCGCTGAGCAGAGAGCCAGACACTGGACTTGATCCCAGGACGCTGGGATCATGACTTGAGCCCGAAGGCAGTTGCCTAACTGACTGAGCCACACAGGTGCCCCTGTAGTTCTCTTTTCTTATAGTGTTCTTATCAGGCTTTGGTATTAGGGTAATGCTTGCTTCATAAAATGAGCTTGGGAGTGTCTCCTTCTCTTCAATGTTTTGGAAGAGTTTGAGAAAAATTGGCGTTAATTCTTTAAATATTTGGTAGAACTCAGCAGTGAAAACTCCCAGTCTCATCTAAGACAGTGTTTTCCAGGATCCTGGACCATGACCAAGAAGGGCTGGAGCTGGTTCCTGGGCCATTTCAGGGTCAGCAGTAGAAACCAAGGTCTTGCTGCCTATTACTTAACTGACAGGTGGGTAGGACTTTTCCTGGGTCTAAGCTCCTACAAAGCCACTTTTGTTTGCGGATAGATTTTTTTGTTGTTGAGAGGGGAGCAAAATGAGGGTCAGCTTATGCTGCCATGATGCTTATGTCACTCCTCTCACATGTAATTTTAATGTACAAAAATTAACTACAAACAGAAACATAGACCCAAACATAAGAGCTAAAAAGAAAATAACATCTAGAGTAAGACATAGGAGAAAATCTTAGTGACATTGGGTTTGGTAAAGGTATCTTTAAAAATACATAAAAAGGGGCGCCTGGGTGGCTCAGTTGGTTAAGCGACTGCCTTCAGCTCAGGTCATGATCCCAGGGTCCTGGGATCGAGTCCCGCATCGGGCTCCCTGCTCCGCAGGAAGCCTGCTTCTCCCTCTCCCACTCCCCCTGCTTGTGTTCTCTCTCTCGCTGTGTCTCTCTCTGTCAAATAAATAAATAAAATCTTTAAAAAAAAAATACATAAAAAGACCACCCAAGTATAAAAGAAAAAAAATCAATATATTGGATCTTTTCAAAGCAAAACAAAACAGAAACACCTTGCTTTTTATTTTTTTTTAAAGATTTTATTTATTTGACAGAGACACAGCGAGAGAAGAAACATAAGCAGGGGGAGTGGGAGAGGGAGAAGCAGGCTTCCCGCTGAGTGGGGAGCCCGACGCGGGGCTCGATCCCAGGACCCCGGGATCATGACCTGAGCCAAAGGCAGATGCTTAACGACCGAGCCACCCAGGCGCCCCAACACCTTGCTTTTTAAAAGCAAGCCATGGACCAGGAGAAAATATCTGTAAGACACATATTTGACAAAAGACATTATCTAGAATATATAAAGAATACTTAATACATAATAAGAAGACAAAAACTCAATTTTTTAAAATAAAAGATTTATACAGATACTGCACCAGGATGATGTATGGATGCTAAATAAGCACATGAAAAGATGTTCAACATCATTAGTCATTAGGGAGATGCAGATTTAAACCACAATGAGGCACATATCCACTAGATTGGTTAAGTAAAAAAGATGGTTTGTACTAAGTATACCCTGCTGGTGGTGATGTAAACTATGACACCATTTTGGAAAACAATTTCTCAAAAGGTTAAATATGTACCTAACAGAGGACCCAGCCATTCCACTTCTAGGTATTTACCAGAAAAGAAAGCACGTGTCCACACAAAGATTGTATGCAAAAGTTCATAGCAGTTTTTTTTTTTTAAAGATTTTATTTATTCACCTGAGACAGAGATACAGAGAGAGAGAGAGAGCATGAGCAGGGAGAGAGGCAGAGAGAGAGGGAGAAGCAGGCTCCCTGCTGAGCCAGGAGCCCGATGTGGGCTCGATCCCAGGACCCTGGGATCATGACCTGAGCCGAAGGCAGATGCTTAACCATCTGAGCCACCCAGGTGCCCCAGTTCATAGCAGTTTTATTTGTAATAATCAAAACCTGAAAACAGCCCAAATGTCAATCAACAGGCAGATGAATGTACAAGTTGTGGTATATCCATATGACAGAATACTACTCAGCAAAAAAATATCAAATTATTGGTACAATCAATAACATGGATGAGTCTTAAAATGACTCTGTTGAATGAAAGAAGCCAGACCAAAATAAAAGCACACTCTACATGATCCCACTTCTATAACATTCTAGTAATTGTAAACTGATCTAAAGTGACAGAAAACAGATCAGTGGTTGCTTGGGGACTGGACTAGGGGTAGGGAGAGAGAGATTGCAGAGAGAATGAGGAAATTTTGGGGGCTAATGGATACATTCACTATCTTGATTGTGATGGTGATTTCCCAGGTGTATATGTACGTCAAACTCAGCAAATTATACCCTTTAAATAAGTGCAGTTTATTGTATGTCAATATAACTCAATAAAGCTGTTTAAAATCTCTCTCCCAGAGCCATTCCTTCTTTTCCACTCCCACGGAACCACCTATGGTCAAGCCCTTATTATATTTTGCCTGCTCTACAGTTAACACCGTCAGAGTTCTCCCTGCTTGGTACCCTCCAATCAACCCATTCTTTGATGCTAAAAATAATAATAAAAAAAAATCCAGCTAAGAACATACCAACTTCTGCTCTAAAATCCCATGACCAACTGACTTAAGGAACGAGAATAACGATGTGCCAGAGACTTGACATACATTATATAATCCCTGCAATAATCTTTTAATGTAAGCATTACTACCTTTATTCCCACTTTCAGACAAGTCGAAGGATGTGACTCAGTCCAAACAGCAGCATAGGATAAAAACTGTGTATGTGTGTACGGATGTGTGCATCTGCGTGTGTATATATTTCCTGTCAGGGTTCTCAACAGAGAGGATTTTGCCCCTCATCCCTGGGGATATGTGGCAATATCTGGACTCATTCTTGGTTGTCATGACTGGTGCTGCTGGCCTCTAGTGGGGGGAGGCCAGTGAGGCCGCTAAACGTCCCAGTCTGCACAGGACAGGCCCCACAACAAAGAGTTATCTGACCCCAAATGTCAATAGCGCTGAGGTTGAGAATCCCTTTTCTACACTGAAGCAGAATGAGTGTGCCCCTCCCTCTTTCTGGAATGCTGATTTCTACCCTTTGTACCTGCTGAAATACTACTTAACCTTCAAGTCTCCTGTCACCTTTGCCTCTGCTGCCTGAATCTTTTCCTGGTGATGCAGTGTTCTTGCTCACATCCTCTCTGTTGCTCTTTGTGCGGACCTCCTTTAACACTTACCAGATATGTCTTGGAATGATCGCCGGTGCCCTGTCTGAAAGCTGGCCATAGACTATAAACAACCTGAGAGCAAAGACCCACTTTCTACTTATTTCTTTTCATCTTCTTCAGATCATAGTCATTTCACTAACATACAAAACAGACCACAGAAATTACTATCATACCAAAGATGCTGTACCGGCCCTGTTAGAGCGTGAAGAAGAGAAAGATGAATGCAGATTAAGAGGCTTCCAGGAGAGGGCATCAAGCCAAACTTGCCTGTTCCTAGGAAATTTGCTATCCCACACAAAGTACCAACTCTTTTACAATGATACGTGAAAGTAATTTAGTTGTGTGTATATTTATTCTGCCAGCTTAACTTGGAAGTTCTCTCACTGATTTTTATATTCCCAACATTGAATCTTTGTTAAACCAGTGAGGGAGGAAATGAATGAATGAATGAGTGAGTGAGTGAATGAATACAATTAGGTAACCGTGTCCAGTGACCAGATAGGGATTTAAATGGAGATGCTATGCTGTCAGGTGGAGCTTCTGAAATGACATGCTGATCTCCCACTTCTTCCTTTTACATTCAATTCACAGGAAAGCTTTCTAGACTGTTCTCCAGCAAACCTGGAACATCCATAGAGACTAGAGAAACGGAATGATGTCATGGGCACTTGTCTAAGTGCACAGAGCCAGTAGGGGAGTTAACTTGGTCTGTTAAGCACATACTCACCGAAAGGAGTCAGGTCTCAAGTAAAACTCTCCGTAACGATAGCCTACTCTTTGTTTTTAATGTGTTATATTTTGCTTGCAGGAGCAAGTATTATCAAGATGATTAATTAGGGAATGGTGTTTACTAGGTATATTAATGGAAAAGTTATGATTGAACAAATGCTCCATCAAAATAACTGTGATTTTGATCTTTTCTTTTTCTACCAGTCAAGTGTCTGTCACATGGGCAGTGGGTGGTGCTGTAGGACCTGGATTAAATGACTCAGAAGTTCCTTTACAGTCCTATGATGCCATGTGAGACAGCATTGATTATCTATAAGTGATCTATCCTTTTTTAAAAAAAATATTTTATTTATTTGAGAGAAAGAGAGCACGAAGGGGCAGGAGGGAGGAGGGGTAGAGGGAGAAGCAGGCTCCTCGCTGAGCAGGGAGCCCAACTCGGGGCTCAATCCCAGGACCCTGGGATCATGACCGGAGCTGAAGGGAGATGCTTAACCTGAGCCACCCAGGCGCCCCATAAGTGATCTATTCTTAGGGCTGAATCCGGGACGGACATCCAGCTCAATTTATTTGCTCTAACAACACAAGGAAAAGGACCCCCAGGAGTAAATCACAGAGGGAATGTCTGGCATACCTGGCTTCACCGGTCGAAGGGAAAATCATATCTGGACTGGTCCCGGCACATGGAAACAATATTGGCCACTTTTGAAAATACCCAGGATCAGAAAAAAAAAAATCTTTACTTTCAGAAAGGGTATTACATAGGGGTCTTTCAAGATTGATAACAAAACACCTTCTATATGCCAGGCATTTTATAGGCATGATTTTGACTCCTCTCTGACCATAGAAGTAGGTGTCATTAGCCCAGTTATACCAGTGAAGAGACCAAAGTCCAGAACGTAGGTCTAATGAGCCAGGATTCGAACCAAGCTTGACTCCAAGCCCCAGGCTCTCCTCACCACCCCTGGGCACCTGCCAGTGAACAACTGTGGCAGCAGGGCATGGGCTAGGGACAGATGGACAGGCCCGGGTCGAAGAGGGGCAGGTGGGAGAGGGGAGCAGCCGACAACCCTGGCTGCTTTTGATCTCAAAGAATCATAAAGGACAAGGATGTTCCCACCAGACTTCGGTAGTTCTTGGGAGACAAAGGTCCTCTCCTTACCTCCATTTCAAAATAAAGTCGGAGCTTTTTCGATAGGAAATCTGACAGAGCAAGTTACCCATAAAAATGGGCATGAGGTTTCGAGAGCCGCCCTCGACCTGCCCATTGCCCGCTGCCTCGGGAGGTCCACTGAGTCACAGCTGAGTAAGGCCTCCACCCCTCGCTTCAGCGTCCCCAGCCCAGCGCTTGAGCCCGTGCAGTCCATTAGTCAGCAGGCTGTAGAGGCCCAACCTGAACCGGATGAAGAGGAGAGAAAGGGGGGATTACTGGGAGCGTGAAGCTGCCCCTGAAATGACAGAGGGGTGGGGGCGCTCAGGAACGTCCTCACCGAGGCCTCCGAGCCTCCGGGCTTGTCTCTGCTTGCATCTTTCCCTGGGTCAGCTTGATTTCCTCATACTGACTTGCTTCACCAAGCAGGAAACCCATTTTCACACCTCTGGGTGTCACGGCCGAGGAGGAACCCGGGCTCGGCCCTCTGGTCTCCGGGAAGAACCGGGGCCGAGCGGTCAGGGCCTGAAGGTCAGGCGCCCAGTGAAGCCAAGTGCACGCGGCTGGGCTCCCGGGCAGGGGCGGGGGCTCCTGGGCCTGTGGAAGCCTTAACTCCCCTGCACGTCCCACGCTCGGAGCCGAGCAGCAGGACGGCCCCGAAGAAAGCGACGGTCGGTCTGTATACACAAGATTCTAGGTGTCCCCCGTCACTGCCCAAGAAAACCTCTGCGAGGGGATCCCCGGCACTGCCAGGGAGAGGGGGCACGTGGCTGGAAATCCAGCCGGTAGCTCTCCCTACCGCGACTCCTTATACTCAAGGATTAGAAGCCAATCGAGGATTTTACGGGGAATTTTGTGTTCAAGATATTATTTACTTACACACAATCTCACAAGTGTGTCCTTACATCTTAACAAATATCTATGTAAAAGTATCTTTTTGATGCTGAAAAAACTGAAACAAGGATATTTAAACAAATTCGGATGTCGTGGGTGGGGTTCATTTGAAGAAAGTGGGATGCATTAGCTTGAAGTTGCAGTGGAATCCGATTTTTTAAAAGATTTATTTATTTTGGGGGGGGAGGGGCAGAGGGAGAGAGGGAGAATCCTGAAGCAGACTTCCTGCTGATTGCAGAGCCTGACTCGGGTCTCGATCCCAGGACCCTGAGATCATGACCTGAGCAGAAATCAAGAGCTGGTCACTTAACCCACTGAGCCACCCAGGCAACCCTGGAATCCGATTTTAAAGTGAAACACAGCTCTTTCCACTTCTCCTCCGAGAATTGCCTGCAGCAACTCAGGAAGGACCAGAAGACGACAGCCTGACTTTGATGAAACCGGGTGGTGACTGGAACGTGCACCGTGGGTTCAAGTTGATGGCTTCTTTGTGTAAATCTGAGCAAACCCCTCCCTGCTCCCTCAGGTGTAGATTGTCCCCTGGAGGCCTCCAGGGTGCGCTGGGTGCTGGGGACTGGGACTCGGAGGCAGAGGGCAGAGGATGGGCAGAAGGCAAGAACTGAGGACACACTCATTCTTGGTCCTAACATGCGGTTCCAGGGACACGTTTTAGCTCACTCCATCCCTGGGGGCCAGTTCCTTCTCTCCCACCCTCACCAGCATAGGGAGCCTCAGGGGCTTCTGTCACATAGAGAATGAACTCATGGATGAAGGGGGCCAGGGTGAAACCAGGTCTGCAAAACTGCAGGAATGGGTTTTGTGTTGGGCTTCTGGGCCCTACGGCCCCAGAGTCACACAGGGCCTGCCTCCTCTCACCTCCTTTTCTCTCCTCTGAGGGCCCATTTTATCAATTCACACATACCACTAATGGTTCCAACTGGGCTGCAGACACGGCCAGCCCTGTGCCAGCCTCGTGGGGCCCAGCATGGGGGCTATCCCATATAGTTCTTTCCTCTGCCAGGGCCTGCTGGTATCTTTCCCCCAAATCCAGAAGGTATGGGTGGGCCACAGTAAGTAATAGGGTGGGCTTTAGATATACCAACAGCTGAGTAAGATTCTTACTGTTGAGGCACATCCAGCCTTGGTGTGGCCCGGACATATCTTTCTAGGAAGAGATTTGGAGTTGTGGAAAAGGACGGATGAGACGGAGTGGATCTGCCAGGTTTCTGGCTGCTGATGGGAGGTGGGTGAGAGAGCCATCTGTCCTCTCCTTCTCCCTGTCCTTTAGGGCTTCCAGACTCTGCTCTGGAAGCTTTCTAGAACTGTGGGAAGATCCAGGTTCTAGGTAGACAGAAAGGGAAGTCCCAGGGAGGCTCCTGAGAAGATAGAGAAGAATCTGGAGAACCTGATTGGCAATTTGATATTATCTGACTGTTACTGAGCCACAATCCCTTTCCCTAGTATTACGGGGCCAAGGTCTCCTAGAATAACTTAGAACATTGTTTCTTAAATTTTAGCAGGCACAAAAATCCTTTGAGACTTTGTTAAAACACAGACTCCTGGACCCTAGCCCTTTGGCTCCCACACCCGGCATTTCTCACATGCTCGGGGGGCTGCTGCTGGGTTGGGAACCCCACTTTGAGTAGTGCTGACTGAGAAGACAGAGCTGGTTGTCCCGCAGAACCCTACAAGATTTATTGTCCACCCTGGAGTCAGATGACACTCCCAGTTCAAGCATGACTTGGGAAAACATTGGCAAAGATTTCCTAAACGTCAATGTTGTAACACCTGTGGTGTCTTCCCTGTTCTGTCCCTTGTGCCGCTGGGACACTCATATGACACAAGACACTCGAAGAGAGGTTCCTGATATGAGGCTCAGGTCTCATCTCCTTTGATCTTTCATGATTTCCACACCATCACCAGGTTCCGATTCTGGGAATGGGAAGGTGGAGGCAGATAGGCAAGGAGAGATTTGGCTCATGCTGTCAATGGGAGCAAGGACAAGGAAGAGCAGAAATTCATTCCCAACTGTGGCTGCTCAGGGCCGTTAGGGGGAGGAAGTGGTCGAGACCGCAGGGTGACAAGGAGCCGGGGACATGCGAGTGGGGGCGTATTTATCAGTTTTCCGGAGTTCCTTCCATTCCTGTGTGAGTATTAAGCAAGCTGATGAAAACAATCTGTCATGGCATTAGGCCTCTGAAACTTGCTAGTATTTCTTAACACTTTCATCTATCAGTGGCCAAAAAAATATAACAGTCCCTCATTTTTAGAGTTTACTGGCAGTTGATAAAGTACCCACGTGACATATGTTGTCTTAATGACTTTCGTGAGAAACAGGCAAGGTCAAAGTGAGCCTGGCAGCCACTGTTATCCTCACTCTAAAGCTGAGAAAACAGAGGCCCAAAGAATTTATGTGACTTGCCAGAGATTGGATAATGGCTTTGTCTCCAAATCTCATTTGCCCAGTATTGAAGAGTTCTAGAAAGATCTAAAATGTTCACTTTGTTTGAGTGACTCATCAGCAAAAGGGGGACTTTCCTTTAAGTGGTTTTATGATGTGAATAACAAGCACGTATCTGCAAACTGTATGAGTTTTTAGAGATTATTATAATCTACTCTCCTTCAAGAGATAAGGAGACAGAGGTTTAGAGAGGCTAATTAATATTCTGTGATTCTGGAAGTTGTCCAAATGTGTTTTATGATTTACCACCTTAATCATGTTAATTATATCGTTTTTATTCTGCTCCTTTAAGACATCATGGAAAGGTCAAGAAACACTGACTTTGCAATCAGGTTATTGCTTCAATAAAGATATTGCAAAAGGGACACACATTCTGTTTTTAGTGCAGAAATGGAAAATTCATACCTTATCCTAAACGACACCATCACTCCCAGGCATTCTTCAGGAGCCCAGCAAGCCGGACGCATTGCCCTGAGCTATAGGGCAAGTTCATACCTGCACCATTGGAGACAGGGAGATGTCTACTCTTGGATATCACCATCTTCTCTAGCAAGTACAGTCAACTAAACAAATGCTTGCTGAAAGCCTGCTAGGAGCCGGATGTTGTGAGGTTAACATGATTAGCACTCTGACTGCCCTCAGCAGGCTTCTCATCCATCATCCAAAAGACAGACTCTAGGCAATGTTGGTGGGCGGGTGTGATGTAAGCAGAGGAAAGAGCAATTTATTCTAACTGGTTGGTTTAGTGAAGACTTCACATTTTTGAGGGATCTTGGGGCAAGATTTCAAAAAATTGATAATGGAAGAGATGTAGGATTCCAACTCAAATGCTGTCTACTTCAGAAAATAGTTGTGTGGTCATTAGGCTGCCGGTTATGTAACTTCCACTCACAGTAAAGCAATACCAGCCCTACGACTTTGCAGGTTGCCCAAGCAGGTGGCCACATGGACCCTGGCTTCCTCAGAGCTGCTTTTAACCGGGGCACAACCCCTCCTGAGGCACAAGGCACCTTCCCCATGTGTGCACACTTCCCATATCCATGCTCAGTTCTGTCTCCACGTTCTCGGCCCGAGAGATTTTCTCATCACAATACCTGTTTCTGCTCATTGTAATAGTGAGGAGGTGGCCAGCCAGGTAGAGAATTTGCTGGCTGCAGGATGAAGTCCATACATGTCATTCCTCAGGAAGGAGCCAAGTCAGGGAAAAGCCGTGTTTTCGGTAGAAGCTAGAAGTTCATCAAGATAGGTAAGAAGCACAGCAGTCATCTTGCCCCAGAATCCATCTTCCTTCAAAGGCCTCACCAGCCCATGTGGTACCTCCCTGAGAATCAGAAACCGAGGCCCTTTCCTCTGCCCTGCCCCTGAGCCTGCCTGGCCGGCATAATGCATAGCAGCCCTGTTCCCCCACTCACGTACCATTTCAGGTGCGGATGACTTAAAGCACACACTGATTATTTGAAGGAGCTGAGGGAAAAGTGGGGCAGGAAGGAGGAAGACCCAGTTGGCATGGGGACTTTGGACAGGCCTCATGGCTTCATAAGTCCCCGACTGGGGCAATAAAGGGAAGATAAATGGGTGTACAGGTTGGGGAAAGACAAACATGGCAATTTTATCCTCAGTCTGAAAAGTGTGTTTGCCACTGAAAAACCTAGAGTATTGATGGCAGGGGGCATGGCATAGTGCAATAACTCTCAAAGTGTGGTCTGCCCGGACCAGCAGCAAAAGCATCGCTTGGGAACTCATTAGAAACAAATTCTTAGGGCTCATGGCGGACTGACAGAATTAGAAATTCCGGGGTTTAAACAAGAACAGCAGGTGCCTCTTCTGAGGCACAGGAGAGTCGAGAATCCCCTGAAAAGTGGCTGAGCAGGCCAGACCACATGGGTTCCAAGCCTAGATCTGTCACCCTAGGACAGTCACTTAACCACCCCAAGTCCCAAAGTCGTCGTTGTCTTTTTTTTTTTAAAGATTTTATTTATTTATTTGAGAGAGAGGAGCACGAGAAAGGGGAGGGTCAGAGGGAGAAGCAGACCCAAGGCGGGGCCCGATCCTGGGACTCTGGATCATGACCTGAGCCGAAGGCAGACGCTTACCGACTGAGCCACCCAGGTGCGGCACCCCCCCCAAGTCCTCTTCTATATTTAAAATAGACGTAATAACACTACTAGCTCAGATAGTTACTTTGGAAATTGAGATCATAAATGTAAAACACTTCGAATAGTGTCCAACACATAGCAGTCAGTACACATGTTTGCGATTATTGACACCAGCCAAAAATAAGTGTCAAGTGTCCTCAGAAGACTGCCACCCTGCACTGCCCCTGGGCTAGCTCCCTAGTCCAGCGCGGCCCCTCAGGGAAGGAAATGAAAGAGGATGCCAGCCAGCTGGCAGGGCACCAGCCTCTGATGTTACACAGCACAGAGGAACAGGGCGACGTCCAGCCCACACACGGCAGGCCTGGAAAAGCACAATTGCTCACAGAGCGACGGGCGAAAGTACTTGGGCGGTGGGAGCGTCCGTCTCCTGGACCTCACTGGACCTGCGGGGTCCAAGGGCTTTCCAAAGAAAGTGATGTTTCAGCTGAGATCCGAATGAGCGAGGCTCCTAGCTACTCTTTATGAGCACCCCCCATGCTCCCAGCGATATGTATTTTAAATCAGGTGATCCCCGTCCTGATTAGATAATATTTTGATCCCTATTTTACAGAGGAGGAACGTGAACAAGATGATAACCTTGACCCAGGTCACATAGTGGAGAAGTGGCAGAGAGAATTCGAGCCCAAGCAGACAGGTCCCTGGACCACGCTCTTCCCCCTCGTAGTTGGAGGAGGGGCGGAAAGAACCCGGGGCGGGGGGGTTGGGGGGCCGGGGTGTGGGGCGAAGTGGAGCTGGGGAGGAGGTCGGGGTCAGGTCATGGACTTGTTTTCACACTGAGAGCAGAGAAACAGCATGGAAGGATTGTGAGCACCAGGTAGGGGGTGCTGCTGGTGCGCGATCGGACCGTTGCTCTCCTCCCTCCCTCCCTCCCCGGCTGGACCGCGCGGCCCGGAGGGCAGGGGAGGAGCGGGCGAGCCCGGGGTAAGGAACCCGGGCCGAGAGTCCGGCGCTGGCGAAGGACTCCGAGGAAGTGGCTGGAGGCCCACAGGGTGTGTTTCTCGGGTGGTTACTAAATCCCGTTCCGAGGCGCCCGCCGTGTCCTGGCCTGCGTGGATGGCACGGCGGCGGCGGCGGGGGCACGCGCCGTGGGCGACCCCCGGGGGGCTTTGTAGGCAGCCATTAAAAGTCAGATGCTAAGAGACTAATTTCGGGATGTGAAAATCGTGTGGTGAGGTGAGAGAAAGCCAGCTGCAGAGCAGATGACGTAACATGCTTCCAGTTCTCACACACGCACACGCACACATACACGTTGGAAAAATACCCACAGGACGTCTACTAAGTGTTAACACTGGGGATCACTGAGGAAGGATTGAAGTTGATTTTTATTATTTTTTCTCTGTACGTGTGTATGTTTTTTTTTTTTTTTACTTGCTTTTGCCGTCTCCCTTCCTGTACCTTTTTTGCAGTGATTACTGGCTACTTGTATAATCAAATAAGTTCTTTTAAAACCTGTTTATTAAAAACAAAAACAGAACAAAAAACCTGTTTATTAGTGTATGAGGCTAATCTCAAATAGTGAGCCCAGTCTTGGCTGTGTGGCCACCCGTCCCAGGGGAGAGCCTGGAGGAGGTGCTAAACATTGGCTCCTCTGTCACGGCGGAAGCCTGACTCCTGGCGGACAGAAGTATCAAGGACAGACCTCTAGTAGAAGACATCTACATAAATAGCTCAGTGAAAGTTTATTTATTCACTCTTATCATCTGACAAATATGTACCGATCACATTCTAAATGCCAAGCACGATGGGAATATGAAAACAAGTTTAAGTAGTGTTTATAAGTTATATTTATGATAAAACTATGTTAAGGAACAAAGCTTGCCTCTCCTTTTGTTCAACTGTTCTCTATGTCTCAATAGTACAGCAGTTTCTTCTCTCTGGTCCCGCTCCTCAGAGACTCAGGTCTATTCCCAGGCTGTTACTGAGAACAGGGTATTTTTCTTGGTGTATTTTCTGACTATAGTTAACCATCCAGAATCTACTAATTTTCATGTATTGTTAACATTGGACCGTTTTCCTGGACTCCATTATTAGTTTTTCAAACTATTCTCTCTGGTTCTCAAGGCATATATATAATCACGCAGAATTTTCTTTTTAAATACAGTAGTTGTATCTCTTACTTCAGAGATCTGTCCATTCTAAGTGTTCATCACTTACTCCTTTTTAAATCGACTCTCCACCCTTCTTGTGCTGCTTTCTTAACCAGGGAAACTTCAGTAGGTTCTTCCAATGGGAGGCACCAGCAAGAGACCAGAGGGCAGGAGGGAGGTCAGGCTATTCATTTCCTTTTCCCACCTTTTGCTCTCCTATTTCTGCCAAGACGTACAGTAGCTGCTGAGCCGCGGTCCTGGTCATAGGCAGTCCTAGTGTTTCCCCTCGGCTCCCTCCCCTTGCCTCCTCAGGTCTTGAGTAGGAATTGGTTCTTGTGGTTGTGAGCTGTAAATATCTTCATTAAATTAACTATCCAAAATATCCATAAAGATGGATTGAACCCACGCCTAATTTTTTTCTCTCAAGCATCCCCACTCCCCCAAAACACTACAGTAAAGGAATCTTTAAAAGCCATCGACTGTTAAAATGGCGGAGAACAAGTGATAATGGCAACACAATGTTGGAGGTTGGGAAGATGATGGGCAAGTGGTAACTGACTCGGGAGATCCCAGTGGGGAAAGGCAAGAACCCACCTGATCCATGTGGCAGTTGTCTCAAAGGCTTGGACAATGGCAGGACTCTCCTATTCCGGGCGATTGGGGAATTTCTAAACTAGACCCCAGATAGAGCTGGGGGCTTGGCTATCTGATTCATATTCAGAGATCAAGGGGACATAGGCACACCTATTGCTGTATGACGACCACCTACATGGCATCCAGAATGCAGGGAGCCAACCTTGACCTACTCAGCAGAAGAGAAGTTTCTCTGGGGCCCTACCTAACCAGCTTGAAGACACAGACTTTAAGGATTTCCAACAAATGGCTCAGCAAGGATCGAAGTCCATTCCCACCAAAGGCTCAGAGCTTTCAGTCTGAAAGACAGCGATCAAAAAAAAAAAAAGAAAGAAAGAAAGAAAGAAAGAAAGAAAGAAAGAAAGAAAGAAAGAAAGAAAGAAAATAACAAGGAAGAGAGTATGTAGGGAGAAAATTAAAAACAAACAATATCCTTAGGGAGATAAGATAAGCAGTCTTCACACAAATGAGTAAGCAAATAAACAGTCTACTCCAAAAAAGGAGGAGTGGGGGGGGGGACATTAAAAGTGAACTCTTGGAAATTTAAAACATGATGATGGTAAAAGGGATGAAAATAAAGTTGAGGCATCTCCCAGAAAGTAGAGCAGAAAGACAAAAGGATGGGAAATAAGGAGGGAAGACATAGACAAAGACCAGTTCAAGAGGGCCAACCAGCCTCAGGGAAAACGGAGGTGAGGAAAATGCACTCTCCCTTCAAGCATGATCCTAATCACACCCCTCCTCACCTGCTCCCACCAGTCCTGTCACCTCCTCCACTAGAGCGCTGCAAATTCTGATTTACCCTCTCCTTGCTCCACCCTGCCTTTCCTCAACAATGCAGGCATAGCTATCCTTACAAAATACAAGGGCCACTGTGACACGCCTTTGCTAGAATCCTTGAGTAAAAACGAATCTTTCCCAGGACTGGAAAGGTCCCACACATTAATGCAAACCCCATCATCTCCTCTTCTCAACTTCCACTACTTCCTTCCCTCCATTCCAATTAGACTCACCTCCTTTGCAGCACTGAGCAGGCCAGGTACCTTCCTTTTTCAGGGCTTTTGTACCTGCTGTTCCCTCTGCCTGGAACGATCTCCCATATCTTTGAATGGCATAATCACTCCTCTAATTCTTGACTCAAATATTCCCTTCTTGATGAGGTCTACCTTGGCTACTCCAAATAAAACCGTAACATCTCCCCACCCTTTCTAGCTCGGTTCTCTGATTATCTCCCCCATGGCACTCATCATTAACAAACATATTAAAATACGATTTTTCATACCATCTTTTTTATGAGCACAGGATGTTCTTTTTTCTTTACTGATGTGTTCCCAACAAGAGTGCTTAGCATGAGGCAAGTACCCAATAGTTATTAAATGAATAAAGAAACTTTCCCAAAACTGAAAGACATGAATTTCTAGACTGAAAGGATCCACCGAGCACCTGGTAAAATCACTGTGAGCTTTTCAAACACTAGGAACAAAGAGAGAAGATTCTATCAACTTGCTGGGTCACAAATCAAAATGTCTTCAAATTTCTTGATAGCAACATGGGAAAGAGGGAGACAATTGATAAATAATTTCCAATCTAGAATTTATTCCCAAACTGTCAGGTAAGTCTGAAAGTAGACTAAAAGCATTTTCAGACTCTTAAGATCTAAAAATACTTCGTCTCCCATGCACCCTTGTTCCATAAAGCTCCTAAAGCATGTGGATCCCCTCAGCAGAAAAAGGCAGGTGTTGGACCCTGCAACCAGGACCTGTGAGGCAGGTACAAGGGAGATATCCAGACTGAGGAGGGGAGTTTGCACACCAGGCCTGCTGAGTGCAAGGTCATTGTCACTCCAGCCTGGTAAAACTAGCAAAGCATGTGTTGTACAGAAATGATGGAATTAACCAAGATGGCAGAGTATACTATGGAGAAAACAGGAATCCTCACGTAGGAGAAAGGCAGAGGACATCCCAGGGCATCAGCTGTGTGTGTGTGTGTTGGGGGGTGGGGCGGGGAGGAAAACAGAACTGACAGATTACTGGATGGGACAATCCTTGTGGATGACTATTAAGTAGTTTGGAAAGAATTAGCAGTAGCTGCAAAGGAAACAAAGCTGTGTATGTGTGGTATTTATGTTTAGGAATCACAAAAGTAAAACAGGAGTGTATCATTTAGAAACACGGACCTGCAAGAAGAAACTGGAGGAATGAACAGACTACTGGATTCTTCTATAAGCCATTTAAAACTCTATGTAGTCCTTTAAAAATTAAAATGGATTTTTACAAACATCCAGATTTCTCACTAAGCTTTCCAACCTTCTCACCTATGGGCATTTTTCTTTCCCAGTATTTACCTACCAACATGTGACGGTGACAGATGTTGGTAGCTAGGATCCCATGTGGGAAAGATGTGAAAGAACGGAAGAGTACTTTGAAATAGTTTTATTGGCTCATAAGACCTTTGCATATAAAAAAAATACCCAAAACACTATGCAGTATTAAATCACAATTACATTTTTTTACCAATTCAAACTACCCTGAATATACATCTTTTAAAGAAAAAAAATCCTACAGAACTGAATTCTGAAATGACATTATGACTTAAATACTATGACAAAATAGATAATTCCTTATAACATTAATTCATTGCACAAAGCTGCCAGATATTTTCGTAAGCATAACCATTGCACAGAGTGCAAATGAACACAATTTCAATGTTACACATTTAGTTGAAGTACGTGTGCCTCCACCTAAGGAACTCTGACATTTCTGGCACAAAATGTTGGTCTCATTTAACTTCCACCGGGCAACCGACTTCACAATTCAGTTACTCTTGCTCTCCTTAAAAAAACAGACATATCCATCTGCTGTCAAAGCCTACGAGAGTCAGCATCGCCTCTGCTTAAAGAAATCGACTCCTCTCAATTCCTCCGGCAGGTATTCCTGATCCACAGGCTCGCTGTACATGGGGTTGTACTTGTAGCCCTTGCCATAGCCCAAATCCTTCATCAGCCTGGTGGGCGCGTTCCTCAGGTGCAGCGGGACGGGGGGCAGGGGCCCCTGGTGGTTTCGCAGGCATGCTTTGACGTTGTTGTAGGCGCTGTACACCTCAATGGACTTCGGGGCTCTGGCAAAATAGACCACACACTGGGCCAGAAGCACCTAGGACAAAAAAGAAACATTATGAAGGTGCCACAAAGTTTCTGTCCTGTAGAATATTTTATGACATCTCTACTTAATTCTGAAAAGATTCCCAATGTGCTTTTGTTATCCCCCTTTTATGCCTATAGTCAGGATAACCACTTGTGATGGAGAGAAGAAATTCCTACAGGAGGCAAGAGGCTGAACCAGACCAATGATTTATTTTTTGTTGTTGTTGTTAAACAGAAGAACTTTTATTAAATGAATTTTTTCTTAAAACCCCAACATATAAAACATAAATATGAAGCTGCTCTGTTTGTGGGTGAATTTACAGAAACTTCCTGTTCAGCACTTTGTAATTTTTTTTTTTTTTTTTTAAAGATTTTATTTATTTATTTGAGAGAGCAAGAATGAGAGAGAGTACATGAGAGGGGGGAGGGTCAGAGGGAGAAGCAGGCTCCTCGCTGAGCAGGGAGCCCGATGCCGGACTCGATCCCGGGACTCCAGGATCATGACCTGAGCTGAAGGCAGTTGCTTAACCAACTGAGCCACCCAGGCGCCCCTGTTCAGCACTTTGAATACTTCTGCCCCCAGGAAAGGCTGAGCACTTCCTCTGAAACCACAACTACTGAAAAGTTTCAAAACCTGACCTTGTTGATACCTAAGGTCTCCCCTCTCTCTAGAGTCTAAGCTTCTAAAATGGGAGTTAAAAAGCCAAGCAGCTTCTTCGGCAGGCCTGGACATTAAAGGTGATAGCAGGACATGTGTTCAAATCCACAAAGGGACATGGCACAAGAAAAAGGAACTGATTTGCAGGAACTGAGCTGATTACTTTACCTCACATTCGGGCATGCCTATAAAATGACAGCCTTGGTAGGCAGCAACTGCTTGTGTTAATGCAGAAGGGTCTGCGAGACCTGTCACACACACGGAAAGACAAAGGAAAGTTTAAGTCATAACGCACACTCCCAGCCAGACCTGTCCACGAGCTGCTGCGACCAGAGATCACCACTGCGTGTAGACGTTACTGACCACAAAAATCCCCTTTAGCAAAACGGACTCTTCTCTGATCTCACTAGCTTATTTGAGAAATATTTACTGAGTGGTGTCAAGAATTGTTTCCTCAGGATAAAAACTACACCTAGCAGGAAAAATACGAGAGTATGAATGACAAATGTGAGAAGCCAAGGCCATGCGGACAGGCACAAGGACACATTAAAGGCAGAACATCTACTACACCAAAAAAATGTCTTTCTAATGTTTTTCTTTATATAGTGTCCAGAATCTTCCTTTTTTTTTTTTTTTAAAGATTTTATTTATTTATTTGAGACAGAGAGAATGAGAGAGAGAGAGCACATGAGAGGGGGGAGGGTCAGAGGGAGAAGCAGACTCCCTGCAGAGCAGGGAGCCCGATGCGGGACTCGATCCAGGGACTCCAGGATCATGACCTGAGCCGAAAGCAGTCGCTTAACCAACTGAGCCACCCAGGCGCCCCAGAATCTTCCATTTCTATTTCAGAAGCTCTCCAAAGCTGTCCAATGAAAACCTGAACATGTGATTGCAAAGCATTTAAAATATTTCTTTTATTTCAATGCCCATGTTAGGAAAAGCAGTCCTGAAGAAGAAACAGATAATGATGACTTCAGGAATACAACCCCTCAAAAGCACATACACAATGCCGAGAAATAAACCAGTGAGTTCATGCTTGTCTTTTTCTCTTCTCCTTCCCTGTCCACATGGTACAAAGAAATTCCTAGGCCCCAAAGTGGTCGCATTCCTGCCCCCCCCCACCCCAAGCACGCTACCCCACCGTCTGTGGACACCAGAGTCTGGTCCTTCCCAGAACACTCACCTATGTCCTCACTGGCAAACCTCACCAGCCTCCTGGCCACATACAGCGGGTCCTCTCCTCCTTCAAGCATGCGCGCGAGCCAGTAGAGGGAGGCACTCTGGTCTGAGCCCCGCATTGACTTATGAAGTGCAGAGATGCAGTTGTAATGCTCTTCTCCTAGATACCACAAAAAGGACATGCTCAATTACGGGCAGAAGAGGGAATCCACAGAGCTCACAGGCGGGTCATCTAAGCCATAGGTTTGTTTCAACTGGTTGATTTTAAGGAAGCCTGAATAAGGGACCTAGAAAAGCCTGGGAGAGTGAGGTTTGACCGCTGTCCTCAAGCTGCTCAGCGGGTGGGCGCGATGCCAGGGGTGCGGGATGCTGGAGAGACCGGAGCAGCTCCGCGTGGGGCCTGTGGGCCTATCTAGTAACCTAGTCAGCCTCGGAGCAGGAGGCTGCTGGAGCACCTGTGCGGCCCATGCTGAACCTGAGCAAAGACCCGGGGGTGGGGGGACAAGGAGAGCCTCATGTGGAGAGCTGGTTCTCCTGGACCTCAGTGGGTTGCCACAGCCAAGAGGGGGAGGGGACTGATCTGATGTTCCGTTTCCATGTGCCCCTACGGTCATTTTGAGGAAAACTGTCCCTGGGCCTGGCTGGAGCCATGAGGACGGAGAGTCAGTGACAAGGACAGCTATTACGGACGGCCCATTCGTTCCTCAGTGTCCTTTCCAGCTGCCTTTCTGGTATCTGAAGGCTGCGGTCACTTAAATCTGGTGTGGGGATGTCCATATGGCAGGATCCCAGAGGGCTGACACAGGAACTAACAGCTCTCACCTTGAAAGCTCTGTAGCCCCTCCCTCACCACTTGGGTCTCCCCTCAACTTTTCACCCAGGATTCACATGCAAACAAATCAGTGAAATGTGCTTAAAAAAAAACATATTTAAGAAGAGAAATTTCATGATTTTCTGACCACAAACTCTTTCCTAAGTTTGAGGAGAGAATAGTCTCCTCATGAATGAAAGCAAGGGAGTTATTCTTATTCGCATTAGTCCTTCCTGGAAAGCACCAAGGTGGACAGAGAGACCATGACCTCCTTTGCACAGCATTTGGGCCCCAGGAACGAGTCCCAGCAGCTGACCATGCTGGTAAGACCATCCTTGGCCTTCATCTGAAGACAGCATGGGACAAGATGCTGGCCTGCCAGGGAGGAAAGACCCAGGAGGCTGAATGCAGGGGCCTGAGCACCTCCTATTCAGGAAGAGGGCGGATCAGTGGTTTTCAGTCCAGCCAGCAGATTCCTGTAGACAAATGGGCTTGTCATCTATCTCCGGGCTTCCTAGCTAAGTCACAATGTCATGGAGACAGGCTGGAAAAGGGTTCTAGGTGAAATCCACAAGGTCCTGGCCCCATTCACAGGCCTGGCCACCTCGTAGATATATGGGAGATGAAAGCAGCCACTTCTGCTCCACTTTCTGTGAAATGTAAATAAGGAGGTGGCAACAAATATCCCCTACACAAACATTACTCACTGTCTCATACCTTTCCTGCAGGTCGACACTGAGAGGCAAATAACAGTGAAGAGCATGGGCTCTAAAGCCAGGTAGCCTGGGTGTGAGCGCCAAACTTCTTAGCCACATGACCAAGAACACGGTACTGATCCTCTCTATGCCTCGGGCAGCTCACTTGTAAAATGGGGATTAAAGCCTAGCTGGCTTTTAGGATTCTGAGTCTCAAATAATGTATGCCTGGTATGGAGTAAGCACTACAGAAACATTTAAGTGTTAGATATTACTCTGTGCTAGCTTCCATTTTTGCTTTTATCATATAACGTTTTTTAAACCTAAAATTTCACATTATTTACATAAAACCCTGACCTCAATGCAAGGCAGAGAACCTGCTCTCATTTAGGAATTTCTTCACTCTGATACAGAAATACGTGAGCTAGTTACTGGATCCTACAAGTGGGTAACTATATACTAGATGACATTAAAAGAAATAATTAAAATCTCGGGACTGGGGATTTTTGTCTCACCAGAGTTATAAAAAGACCCAGGAGTATAAGCTAGCAGGTTTCCAGGGCAATGCTTCTATCATCCCTATTTATGGAACACAGCTTGGAAGAGAACAATTCTCTAGGATCTGAACTGTATTTATGAGTGTCTACAGATCCATGGTTGTACTACTACACTACAGTGGGGTAGTGGGGGGGGGGGGCATAGTCACATTAAGTGTCAGACTTGTAGAAACTGTGGGTTCTCAAGGCCTGACCCCAGGCAGCCTCCACTGTCCCCAGCTCTTCCTGGGGCAGTGCAGAGCTATAGAGAAAGTGATCCCCATTGTGCATGGTTCCCCTGGATGGAATGTGAGCCTCGAGAAGCAGAAACCCTAGGACTAGACATGTCCAACATCCACTGTGTGCGTATGCATGTCTGTGAGTATACTCACGTGAGTGTGTGTTACTGTGTGTGAGTGAATATGCTCTGGTGGGAAACTGGTGACTTCAGGCCAGGGCTGGCGTGGAGGCAGCACCAAGAGTGGGGCAGGACACAGTCCCAGGAACCAGTCTTATACCTGGGGCTGGGAATGAGTTTTACCATTTGCTTTGTGAACTAAGGCAAGCTTTTTATCTGTGAAATGGAGATAATATTAATAACTACCTCCTAAGGTTATTTTGAGAATTAAAAAAAAAAGGACAATATATATAAAATACTCAAATATTCAGTATTAACTAATGTTATGTTAAATGGTAGCCTTTTGATTTTTAAATGACAGTCTGATAAAATGTGAAAGAACAGTTCCAGTCCATCTAGTCAAAATGAAGAGTCTCCTTTAGGACACGTACAAAGGAAAGAGACAACTGTTGCCGGAACCCCCAGAAACAGTGAAGAGTCCAGCATGTGGGAATATTTTTACCTTTTAAAATTTAAAATTTTGTTCATATCCTCCATTCTTGTATTTGGCCAAAAGTAAAGCAAAGCTCTATGTCCAGAACGCTTTACTTTTCAGACTTTTCAGCATTCCTATGACATTCAGGAGTACAGATAGCTGGCCACTTGGGATCTTTGGGCTGTGCTGGAGAGGTCCTGCCGAGCAGCACATTCAGATCAGAAAGGAGCCAGGACTGTTTGTTAAATGCCTCTGAGGAGTCCTTGCGAATGTGTCCGTAGTACTTACTAGTACCCTCCACCCACCCAGCTCCCAATCAGCTGAGGCACACTAAGGCTGACGAGCTTCTGCCACTTCCCCAAAGTCACACAGTGTTCTGTTCAACTCATCAGGAGGCAGTGCCTGGAACCCAAAGTCACTCTTAAGCTCCCCCACTCCTCTTCTCTAACCAGTTAAGAAGGATTCTCCATCATGAAAAAGCATTTTGGAATACTGTAGACAAAGTACTGCCTCTGGATACCTGGACTCTTCAATGATCAGCTTCCTGTTCTGGCACAGCTTTGAAAGATGGGGAAATTATTCCCGTTACTGCAGTATGACTCTATCCAGAATCACACAAACACTCAAGCCCCAGAGTCCAGCCTAATCTACCATAGGCTAATCTTCATCACCCATCCCTCTTATAAAAATTTACAACTGTGCTGTGCTTATGACATTTAATATTGCCAGGTCATGGATCTAATAAGAGTCTGTTTCAAATCTGTTATCTGTAAATGCAGTTCTACAAAAACAGGTAAGTGTACACAGCAAAATTAATTTTTTTAAAAAGCTATTACAACCCAAAACATCACATCAAGATCCACATAAACTTCATTTTTAGTTGGGACTGTAGAAATTATGGCCTTTAATTCTCATTAAACTAACAGAAATAAGTCACTTATTGTAAAAGTCTTCTTGTTATTACTGCCATTGTAAGTGATCACGAAGATTACTGTCAACTGTGAATGTAGGAGCTTTCAAAAATGTTTATATCTTAAAAGGCACTACCAGAGAGTAATGGAAAAAATACCTACCTACCTTACAAGGTAAGTTTGAAGCCTGCAGTTTTAAACATGAAAACTCCTTTCAATTCTTATCAGGATAGCTTCTGCTCTGTGCCTCTCACAAGAAAGATCGGTCAGGAAGCTAGGTCTTTGAAATCAGGCTCTGAGTTGGAGGTTTAATTCAATTACCAATATGGAGATCCAACTGAGAATCAAGTTCATGTTTTGAACTCAGCTGAAAGTCAGAAGCCTGGGATGCGAATGTGTGGACACAACTTATTTTATTCAAGTTCTCCTCTTTTCACTTTACGTTACTTACCTGCTCGGTCATATAAAATATGAGATTGCTGGAGGCCTTCCTTGACATCATTTTCAGTGATCAGAACTCTACTGGGAGAATAGGTTTGCCCACTTTTCTTACAGAACATCTTCCTCGAGCTTAACCTGGCCAGCACTGCCAGCTGTAGTCCATTCAATCCAGCCCGGGCATCCCCATCGCTAAGATAAGCCAGAGTGTCTACTGCTTTATCCTCTATGAACACGGACGGCCTGCAACACAAACAGGGTTAGTTTCCATCACTTTCATGTTCGACACTTCTTGTGCTGTAGCACTTCTTACAGAACAGCTCTGTCTTAGCAAGGTCATTAAAAAGCTACCTTAGGTTAAAGGCTCTTGCTCCCTAACTCATGTTGTCAACATGGTTAAGCATTATCAAGACTGGGAACTGACCTGACCTCGAGTCATGAGATTATTTTACTGTATAAGCACACACACATTAAGCATGCATGAAGGAGACATGGAAAGATACATGGCTTCTCTGGTTCTATCCTACAAGAGTGAAAACTACAGGAACACTAGGGCTTCATTATAGTATCCAGAAAACATACTTCAAACACAGTGTACATCCTGACGAGACAGGTATGCTCAGATCACTTCCCAAACAGGGAAGGGCCAGGACCGCATCATGCAGTTCAAGGCCCTCATTTTACAAACAACCCGAGTCCCCACTTACTCTGGACACAGCAGGGCCTAGAAGCAAACCTCTGGGATTTTGGCCCGAGGCGTGCTTCCAAGAGGGTATTAATCACATAAAGCCTGCACAGTGTAGTGGAGAGGTCACTAGCCTGGTTATCCATCAGACTCTGATGGAACTTGGCTGTAAGACCTGAGGTAAGTCACCTACCCTCACATTTCCAAATGTGGACCTTCATGAAGGTCTAATTAGGATTGGTTCTCAAGTCTAATTCAGCAAACTTTTCTATTTCTAGTCTAGTCAGACAAAATATCTCACATATTTAGTTACTTAGAGGGGTCTTACTAATTCTTGTCTAGCTGCTAGCTGCACATTTGCAAAGCAAAATATAATTTTTCAAAGTTAAAGCTCACCCATGTCATTGCCAACCTTCAGCTGAAAATGTCTCTAGTATTAATAAGCCAAATGGGACTGTCCAAATCAGCTACCTAGAAAACAAAGCAGAGGCACCAACTGGGTTGGGCCAAGGCAGGGTGGTGGGGGTCCAGTCCAGGAGGGGACCCAGCCTATGAAGGTCTATGCATAATACACCTACCTGCTCCTTTGCTTTAGTGAATAGCTTGAATTACACTAATTTGCATTCAATTTACTAATAGATTTCTTTCTTTTTTTTTTTAAAGATTTTACTTATTTGAGATAGAGGAAGAGTGAGTACAAGAAGGTGAGGGGGGCGCGGCAGAGGGAGACGGAGAAACAGACTTCTGGCTGAGCACTGAACCTGACTCGGGGCTTGATCCCAGGATCCTGAGATCATGACCTGAGCCGAGGGCAGAGGCTTAATTGACTAAGTCACCCAGGTGCCCCTTGTTTCTAACATCTTAAAGACTACCTCATCCCACCCCTTATTTACCAAAGCCAAGACTTCCAGTTTCTCATCTGTCACTACACATAAGGCACCTGTTTTGTCTTAGCTTGATAATGAATGACTCTCTCATCACACTCCTCCTCACAGCTGCCTGGGCCCCAGGAACCATGGTTACAGTTCAGAAGCCCATCTTCCTCCCCTCCTGGCCAGATAAGATATTCAAAACATACACCAAGCCCATATCACTGGCACTTTTTAAAGCCAAGGAAGCATTTCTCCAACAGATATTGTTTAGCAGATTCTAGATGATTTGGAAGAAAATGACAGACAATACATACTCAAGAAAATGTGTTAGGGGGGACTAACGTCAGAGCGGGTGCGGTAGCAACCGATGTGCCTGAAAGGGAAGGGCACTCCTGAGGCTAGGTTACAGTACATTATCTCTGAGTGTGTGCATGTGTGTGCAAACACGTGTTATGTGGCGGTGGAAGTGGGTAGAGAAAACCAAAATTGCCTTAACATCTCATTTCAGCCCCAGAACTAATAAAAGCCAAGGCTTCCATCTCCTTGGAAAGCTTCCTAGCAACAAAGAGCCTACAGGATCATTTGCAGAAAAAAAAGGAGTAAAGCAGGAGCCCTAATCAATCCTAACTGACTGAGCCATCACAAGGAGTGAGGCCATTTGTTGATCACATTTGTCATCTCTCCATCCCCACTAAATGTTGAGGCCTCAGGGATAGGAATTATGTTTTATTCCTTTTTTACATCCCTTGTGCCTGGGAGAGAACAGGCATTCAATATCTGCACAATAAATGGACTAATTTCAATTCTCCCCATAATCTCAGAATGAAATGTTTATTTTTTAAAAATTATAACATATGGGAAAACATAAAAACAAAACAAAACAAAACAAAAAATCCTTTTCTGCGCCACCTAAAGATTAACAATAGCTACTAGGTCATTTGTCGAATTTCCTTTATGATGTAACCATCAATCTTACAACCTAATTTTAAAACAAAATTTGGATCATACTATATATAGTTTGCATCCTTAACAAATAATACTCAGAACTCTGAATATTACTTTTATTTTAACAAAATGTACAAATCACCTATTGCTGTACTACCTTAATGTTAGTATTTTGGTATATATCCCCTTTCTATGGACTTGTCCACTGTATATATTTAGTGGCATGAAGTGCTTTTGGGACAGAAAAAAGACAGGTGTCCTTATACACTCCAGCATTGACTCTATGGCCTCATTTCCATTGGTCTTCATGCAAAGGCAGTGAGTAGGCCTTAATAATTACGAGAGAAGCCAACTAACAGACTGCGCCACAGATTTATAAACAGCACAATGTAAATAGGCCTCTCAATGGGTATTTTATGGGGTTGGAAAATAGGATCTTTCCTTCAATTTTTAAATTCTTAACCAAAGTCTGAATTATTCTATTGTTACCTTTTTAATCAGGTTTGGAGTCACAGGGAGCGGGAGAGCTGCCACAATAAAACCAGAGCTGAGAGCTTTCACCCAAGTTCCCACTGTTCCATTCTCCCTCCCCCTTGATATGATCCACATTCCAAATTTCACCCCCGCCCAAAATGAGGAGTATTTTTAAACACAAATGAATCTGTCAGCAACTCTGTTCAAAGTAATAAAAGGTGACTGCTGACGGCACTCACAGTGGTCACACAAGCAATTTACCAAATGGAATTTTGCTATTAAGAACACTGTACAGGATGTTCAAAGGTTCTACCTATCCTCCAATATACCTTGAACCCCAGTTTACAAGACCTTGGTTCTGAAAAGTAATAAAATGTGTTAAGATACCTTGAGATCTTAGAAGAGGGAGCACATGAGTGCTCACGCCAAGGACAATGAAATAAGGAGTATTATATTGATATTTGCAAAACTCCTCAGCAAACAATAACTATTGCACACATTATCTTGCAAGAGCACTCCTAGTCCAGAGGCATTATTTTAAAATTTAAGCATAAACTTAGAAAACAATGGTTAAAATAAGTGCATTGGAAAAGATCATATTCCCAGTTAACAGATGTAGAAATTAAAGATTTAGCCTTGTTTCTCTAACTGAAGAGAAATGCTTTCATCTTAGCAGGAATATGGGAAGCATACTGTAAAGACAACTTCTTCCTTTGCTTTTCATTTCCAAGGGCCTGAATCTTTCTGCACACTGTTTTTGTGGTGGATGATACTGGGATTTGGAGAATTCTTTTTAGATGGTGAGCTGTTTAAGCTGGAAGAGGAGTGAAAATAAATGAAAATGTACCTGTTATTTCATGGCAGAACAAAAGAGTATGTATGGCTCAGTTAAACTCTCCATAAATTACAAAACTATACTCTGTGAATCTCTTTCACTAAAGACAAGGAACATTCCATGGTCAGGGTAACAACTGCTCAACAGTGGTCCTCAACCAGGGAGGTGCATCAGATTACAGAGAACTATCTTAAAATACAGATGTGTAAATCTAATCACAGATTTACTGATTCTAAAACCTCCAGGGACAGACTCTGGGCCCATGTAGAGCTACCCTTCAACAATGTGGGGGTTAGGGGCAATGACCCTCAACACAGTCTAAAATTCATGTAAAACTTCTGACTCCCCTAAAACATAACTACCAATAGCCTACTGTTGACAGAAATCTTACCAATAACAAAGACAGTCAATTAACACATATTTTGTATGTTATCTGCATTACATGCTACAATCTTAACAATAAAATAAGCTAAAGAAAAGGTTATCAAGAAAATCATAAGGAAGAGAAAATCCATTTACAGTACTGTTCTGTAAGAAATATGTATATAAGTGGACCCATGTAGTTCCAACCCATGTTATTCAGGGGTCAACTATATTTTCAAAATGTATTCCTGGTAAATGTGATGCGTAGATGTGGTTAAAAGGCAATACTGCTAAATTATAGATGAGAATCTTTTGTTCCTAATCCTTTACAAATTAAAAGTATTGTTCTTACATGAAGAAACACAGAGAAAGATTCAAATGTTAATATTCACCAGGAGCATTTTAACTTGGTTCTAAATGAAAGCAAGTGACTCACTTAACTTGGTACCTAGATCCCTTCTAAACTGAGTACAGGCACATCTCCCTTACCTTGCTTCATTTTATTGCACTTCACAGACACTACATCTTTTTACAAATTGAAGGTCTGTGGCAAGTCTGCACTGAGCAAATCTATCGGTGCCATTTTTCCAATAGCATTTATTCATTTCGTGTCTCCAGGTCATATATTTTTTTTTATTTATTTTTTTAAAGATTTTATTTATTTATTTGATAGAGAGAGACACAGCGAGAGAGGGAACACAAGCAGGGGGAGTGGAAGAGGGAGAGCAGGCTTCCTGCCGAGCAGGGAGCCTGATGCGGGGCTCGATCCCAGGGCCCTGGGATCATGACCTGAGCCGAAGGCAGACGCTTAACGACTGAGCCACCCAGGCGCCCGGTCATATTTTTTTTTTTAAAGATTTTATTTATTTGACAGAGAGAGACACAGTGAGAGAGGGAACATAAGCAGGGGGAGTGGGAAAGGGAGAAGCAGGCTTCCCGCTGAGCAGAGAGCCTGATGTGGGGCTCGATCCCAGGACCCTGGGACCATGACCTGAGCCGAAGGCAGACGTTTAACGACTGAGCCACTCAGGCGCCCCTCTAGGTCACATTTTTTAATCCTTGAAATATTTCAAACTTTTCATTATTATTTGTTATGATGAACTATGATCAGTGATCTTTGACGGTACTATTCTAATTGTTTTGGGGCACCACAAACCACACCCACATAAGACAGATAACTTTTATCAACTGACAAATATTTGTGTTCTGACTGCTTCATCAACCAACGTTCCCATCTCTCTCCCCCTCCTCAGGTTCCTCTATTCCCTGAGACACAACGATATTGAAATCAGACCATTTAATAACCCTATAGTGGCCTCTCAACGTTCAAGTGAAAAGAAGAGTTGCATGTCTCTCAGTTTAAAAACTGGAAATGATTAAGCTTAGTGAGGAAGGAATGATGAAAACCAAGACAGGCCAAAAGCTAGGCGTCTTAAACCAAACAGCCAAGTTAAGAATGCAAAGGAAACTCTCTTCAATTCTGTGAAGGCTGAGAGAAGTGAGGAAGCTGCAGAAGGAAAGTCTGAAGCTAGCAGAGGTTGGTTCATGAGCTTTAAGGCAAGAAGCCTTCTCCATGACATCAAAGTATAAGGTGAAGCAGCAAGTGCTGATGTAGAAGCTGCAGCAAACCATCCAGAAGATCTAGCTAAGGTCACTAATGAAGGTGGCTGCACTAAATGGCATTATTTTCAATGTAGAGAAAACAGTCTTCTATTGGAAGAAGATACCATCTAGGACTTCCATAGCTAGAGAGGAGAAGCCAAAGCCTGCCTTCAAAGCCAGGGTGGTCTGACTCTCCTGGTAGGGGCCAATGCAGCTGGTGACCTGAAGTTGAAGCCAATCCTCCTTTATTATTCTGAAAATCCCACGGTCCTTAAGAATTATCCTAAATCTACTCTGCTGTTGCTTCATACATGGAAGATCAAAGCCTAGATGACCACACATCTGTGGACAACATGGTTTACTGAATATTTTAAGCCCACTGTGGAGACCTACTGCTCAGAAAAAAAGATTCCTTTCAAAATATTCCTGCTCATTGACAATGCACCTGGTCATCCTCAAGTTATGGTGGAGATGTATAGAGATAAATGTTGTTTTCATGCCTGCCAACACAACATCCATTCTGTGGCTGATGGACCAAGGAGTCATTTCAACTTTCAAGTCTTATTATTTAAGAAATACAACATCTTGTAAGGCTAGAGCCTCTGATGGACTGGGCAAAGTCAATTGAAAACCTTCTGGAAAGGATTCACCATTCCAGATGCCATTAAGAACATCTGTGATTCATGGAAAGAGGTCAAAATATCAACATGAACAGGACATTCATGTCAGGACATTGAGAAGCTGATTCTAATCCTTATGGATGACTTTGAGGGGTTCAGGACTTCAATGGAGGAAGTAACTACAGATGTGGTGGAAACAACGAGAACTAGACTTAGAAGTGAAGTCTAAAGATGAGACTGAAATGCTGCAATCTTGTGATAAAACTTGAATGGATGAGGAATTCCTTCTTACAGAGGAGCAAAGAAAGTGGTTTCCTGGGATGGCACCTACTCCCAGTGAAGATACCGTGAAGACTGTTGAAATGACAACAGAGGATTTAGAATATGACATAACTTAGTTGATCAAGCAGTGGCAGGGGGTGAAAGAATGGACTCCAGTTTTGAAAGAAGTTCTACTGTAGGTAAAATGCTATCAGAAAGCATCACAAGCTACAGAGAAATTGTTTGTGAAAAGAACAGTCAACTGATGTGGCAAACTTCACTGTTGTTTATTTTAACAAATTTGCGACAGCCACTCAACCTTCAGCAGCCACCGCCCTGATCAGTCAGCAGCCACTAACATCAAGGCAAGACCCTCCACCAGAAAAAAGATTAAGACTTGCTGGAAGTTCAAATGATGGATAGCATTTTTTAGCAGTAAAGTTATTTTTAAATTAAGGTATGCACGTTGATTTTTTAGACATTATGCTATTGTATATTTAACACACTACAGTGTAGTGTAAACATAACTTTTATATTCACTGGAAAACCAAAAACTCATTTGACTCACTTTATTGCAGTGGTTTAGAACGAAACCCAAATTACGTCTGAGGTATGCCTATGGTTAGAAATATGCCTCAGAAACCGGCCCTCCTGACGTCAAGCTGGATGATCTTGAACACATTCTTACACCTTTTTGTGCCTCAGTTTCCTCATCTAATAAAAGGAGGTAAAGATACCTATATCGAAGAGAATCATTCTAATTAGCCTATTCAGTAACATACTCTCTAAAATTGCAAATCTTCAAAGCAGAGCCCTCGACTCTGCTGCTTCCAGGATAACCAGACTAAATATAACACAAAACAAAACTACTTTCTCCAAAAAGAGAGAACATCAACTTCACAGATGATGCCCTGTTTGTGTTTAATTCCATGGCAGCACACATTCCCAATTACATGATACCTTACACCTGGTAGAGAATGGTGGGATGAACAGTGGCCTCAAAGATGTACCTAAATCCTAATCCCTGCAATCTGTGAACTTAGCCATATTAAGGATTTCAAGATGAGATCATCCTGATTTAGTATGAGCCCTAATCCTAAATGTCCTCATAGGAGACAGTAAGAGAAGACAGAGGCACAGAGACAGCCATGTGAAGATGAAGGCAGACATTGGAGTGATCCTGCCACAAGCCAACGAATGCCACGAGCCACCAGAAGCTGGAAGGACACTCTATCCTAGAGTCTTCAGAGGGAATGTGGCCTGCCGACAGCCAGATTTCAGACTTAAGAGCCTCCATAACTGTGAGAGAATAACTGTCTATTGTTGTAAGCCACCCAGTTTGTGATACAGGTTTTCCCCACTGTCCGAAAGTAGAGGGTTCCTTTGAAATCTTTTGCAAGCCAAAATGGCATAAAGTGAAAAGGCCATTACCATTAATTTGTAATGGAGATTTTTTTAGTGTTCCCAGACCCAAAAAGTGACCTCTGTTAGGCTTTTCTGAGATCTTAGGGCACATCTTGCTAACAGATACACAAAATAAATTAAGATAAAGCACACGCTCACAGACATGATCCAAAGCTATGGTGGCGCGATTCAAGATGTTGAGTGTGGTTCCCGGGGAAGGAGCTGGGTGGGCACTGACTGCCTCTATAGAGGACTCACTGAAAAACAAATGCTGAATGCTGTTTTTGCTTTTTGCCTTTTTTTTTTTTTTTTTTGGTAAGAGGGAAAACCCTCTTCTGATTTCCTCCATGGATGTGAAGTGGTATAATGTGAACTTTCAGAAAGTAGAGGATACCCATAATTTGTGATGGCAGGAACAGGAAACAGATGCAAGGTCAGTGGGATTGACTGGTGTTTCTTTCCGGTTGCCATTATTTTTGTCATCATTTTCATAACATATTCTTATATATCTTTTTTTCTTTATAGCAAACCATTTTTAAGGAGAACTATTAAAGTCCACTCTAACTAACTAAATCCACAACTCATTCCGATCAGTACTTTCTATTCTGGTGTTCCACTACCTTTCTCTCCATTCAGCGTTTAGAAAAGATTATTTTTGAAAGGCAGGCAATAATATTAATATTAATAATATTAATTAATAAAATCCAACCAAACCAGCCTGCAGCCGGTCTGTGAGGGCTCTCTTCTCCCGGTGATTATAGAGAAAAGCCCCAGTCTCAGAGTCAAGCCGCAGCACCCTCACTCCAGCAGGACAGAGCCATTTTAACTTCCAACCAACTGCTGGAACTGCCTTGTTGGACAGCAACAAGGCAATCCTGGCTCCTCGCTCTATTCTCCTCATACCCACAAACAAGTGCACTGTTATCTAGCCCACAAACAATGGATTCTTTAGGGGTGTTTTTGAATATGCATGTGTCTTATTATCTGGAATCTATAACCCTTCAAAGCAGCAAGTTCTCAGAGTGACTAAACACTAGTTCACTTTCTTATTGCCAGCAGCACAAGGTCACTGGATGACAGACCATGGATTTTTTTTTTTCCTGGTCTCCGAAATTAATCCAGTGCAGACACCATGCTTCACAGTTTGTACCATGTGACCAAGATGCTTATAGTAAAGTACACGAAAACTGCTGATTACCCAAACAGCCCAAAAGAACTATGGTATGGATAATTCAACATAAATTACCAGCTTACCTCTAACTTTCTCTTCACAATCAAATCACAATTGAGTACAGAGTACTACTTTGCAGATGTCTCACTAAAGCTGTGAGGTGGTAAATAGGGGACTAGGGATGGGGAAGATGCTGTTCTTTGGCTCTTCTTCCTTCCTGTTGCCTGGAATGCAGATATGATGGCTAGAGCTCTAGTAGCCACCTTGGGGCATGAGGTAGAAGCCATGTGCTGAAGGTGGTAGAGCAGAAAGATAAGGGTCTGGGTCCCTGATGATACCATGAGACTGACTAGCAGCTGCATTTTTTTATACTTCTCTACCTTCAGACTCTTCTACATGAGAAGGAAAATTCTATCTTGTTAATGCCAGTTAATTTGATTTTTTTCCTGTTACATGCAGCCAAACCTAATCCTAAATGGTTCAATAACGTTGAGTACTTCCTCCTTGCTGAAGCTCTTCTCTGTGGAGCATCTTTCTAGTTTTCCTACCTTTCTAAACTTTGTCTCTTCTCCTACACAACAAATGCTGACAAGACCTCAACTTATACCCTTAGTTCCTGGCTCTCTTCAGCTCTCCTATTCAAACACATGGGCTATATGTTCTCTGAAGTGCTGGCGGCTCCCAAATCTCTGGCTTAAACATCTCTATTACTCTCCTACTTCTTTACCTAACTGCCTAGAAAACCTCTCCATATGAATCATCCAGAGGCCCCACAAACTGAACAAGTCCCAAACTGAACTCCACACCTCCTCTGCTCCTCTTCCTTAAATCCCTCTTGTCAAAAGTGCAACTATTTGCCCAGTCACCAGGTATGAGAATCATCTTAGACAATCCTTTTTCCTCCCTCCTCACACCTAGGCTCACAACCTGACTTTGCAACTTCTCAGAGCAGCTCCTGCTTTTGTTCAAGTCACCTGCATTTGTCATTTGTCTTCAGCACCACTGCAATAGCTTCCCAACTGGTCTTTCTGCTCCCTGGTGAGGGGTAGGGAAGATGGAACTTGACTCCCTCCAACCCACCCTCTCCTATGCTATTCTCATCTTCCTAAAACACAGAGCTGTTATGTCACTCTCTTGCTCAAAATCTATGGTTTCCCATAGCTCTCCACGTCACTTACCTTATCTTAGAACACATGTCTTTCATAAATCTGGCTCTGCCTCCCTCCCTGGCTTCACTGACCATCACTTCCTCACGCCCACTCTTCCACTCAGCTATAATGAATGGAACATACTATTTATTACCACCTTGACTTTTAGGGGCCATATTCCCTTGCCAAAATGAGCTTTCCATTTCATCTAGTTAAATTCTGCTTATCCTTCAAAATTCAACTCAGCATCCCCTCATCTACCAGATAAGAGATCCGATTTCACATATTCTAGATGCCTCTTCTCTATCCTCTACCACTCCTTGGTCATAACTCAATCACAGCATGTTCCTGGAAGCCATTTACTTACCTATCTCCTTATCATATACTAAGCTCTGTAAAGGCACAGGAATGTGCTTTTCAGCACTCAGCCAATGCCTAGCATATGTGGGGCCTTCAATTAATGCTGAACAAATAAAATACAGAAGGAAAAATTTAAAAAGAACACTTTTATCTTACTCTAATGGGAATCCATCATGTACAAACACATACTATATGAGAACTCACAAGTCCTCAAGAAAAACCAACAATTAAGGATCAGCTTGACTAGTGTCCAGACCAGTACCTGCTCAGCTCCTCTCATGCGCAGCCGTAAGTAGTCTAGATTTCTCTGTAAACTAGGGCACCAAAACACAAGACTACAAATGCACTCATGGTTTCCCAGAGAAGTAATTATTTGGGGTTTAGTCTTTCCTTCTAGCTAAATTAGTGTAACCAAATCTAATTTATGTCCACAAGAATGTGTATACATTTGAAGACAATCAATAGATGTGAAAGTACAATTTTACCTAAAATTGAAAGAAAACAATATCCATTTTTAATTCTCCATGGCAACTGGGGTGGTCAGATGCTTCTGTTAGGAAATCACTTATAATGTAAGAGTTCTTTTTGTGGCCTATGGCATCTCCCAACTTAACTTTCTTGTCAGAATTACTAACAAGTAGATCAATTAATTAAGCTTAATAATCTTTAATTTCATTCTGTTTGCTTAGGCAATAGTATTAAAGACAAAGGTTCTTGATACCTGGGCAATGGGGCAATCATCCCTTATGCTGGACTACCCAAAAATAAAATTAAACTATTTTTCTCATATTGAAAGCTAGAATTTATTCATTCACAAACCATTTACTAAGCATGTATACACTAGGCACTGTGTTGGGAATATGAACAAGGAGGACAAGTTCTTATCCTCTTAGCCCTCCCAGGAAGGGGAGGGGTGGGAATTAGAAAGGAAACAAGTGAATAAAAACAAGTTATAATTAGGATCAATTCCAAATGAGTGATAGTGGAAAAAGCAAACATCTATTGGACATGGCAGGTTTTCTCTGACTGAAATGCAATTTTAGCAGATTAAGAATCATTGGCTCACTTTTGTATCAGGCTCCCAGTCTCAGTAATAAGAGAAATCTTAATTCTTTTACTTGATCCTCTCAAATTTTACTGTGCATGCAAATGATTCGGGGATCCGGTTAAAATGCAGAAATCCTTTTTAAGATGAGCTTCATGATTCTTCCACTGTCCTTCTCATTTCACGTAATTATGGCATGGGAGAGACTGGGGAGAGAAAAAACCTGAGGGTACCTGAATAACAATTCCATGAAATCATGACATGACTGAAATCAATAAAACTACCCTAGATTAATAAAAATGCAGGATATATAGTTGTAGATATATTATGATAACCAGTACCCAGAAATAAAATACACAGGAATATGTTGGGATATTTATTCCTCTGCCTTTCCATTTTTATCAGTTGGTTGTATGAGTTTTGTAGTGAAAATACTGTTTACAGGACAGCTATACTAGATGTGAGGACTGGCTGTATGTAGACCCTTTTAACCCCGACAAGGGCCAAGCACACAAAGGGCCCCTAAGTATGGATACACTTAACGGATACCAGCAAGTTCCATATTTCTTTTAAGCCACAATTTTGATGGCTCTGCCATCACAACTCTACCCTAAACTGATGTGACTTTGTTGCACCTGGGGGTCCTTGGCCATGTTTCAAGGCTTTGTGAGGCACAGCATAATTCCTCCTAGATGAGAAGGGGCAAATGGAAGAGGCCAGACACACAAGGAGAGACTCTTGAAACTTAAACCCTGAACCTAAAACTATGTCTTGTTCTTTAATCCTCATAGAAGAGTGGCTCCAGAACTTGGCCTCAGGGCAGGCACCAGCAGCTGTGGGGTCCACAGCATGAAGAGGCAGGCATTAGTCTCTCATCACACCAGATTATGTTCCACTGTGTTATTTCAGTTGACACATGAATAAACGACATCTGAAGAATATATCTGAATATAAAGTTAACCTCTAACCCAAGTAATCTAATTGATTATACACTATATATATACTCTGTGTATTAATGAACTCACACAGTACTCATGATACAGAAATAGGTTGCCAAAAGGAAAGAGAGAGCTTTTAATGTGTCATTTTCAGGTAAAATTTCTTTACTAGAATTGAGCTTGACTTTTAAAATGTGCAAAAATAATTCTAAAAAGATTTAAAAATTGTTATGATAACATTTATATTAATTTGTAGTTAGTACTTCTAAAAGAGGAATAAACTGCAAGAAAAAAGAAATTGGAATCTGAATATAAATCTCAAAAGATTTGTAGGTTAAGCCTATTCCATGAAAGAAAATAATCAGTAAGGCTTCCCATAGTCTTCCAAGCCTTATAAAAAAAGTGTGTTAGGAAAAAAACAAAATCCTTAAGCACAAAAGCAAACACCCAAGGACTGAAATAATGGGCAAAACAATGTTAAAGCTTGAAAAATTAGATGTACCCCTTAGAGGGCTATAAAATCCATCTTAAAAAAAGGAAATGTTTGCAGAGATACATTTGGTACAATTGAGCACTTTCCTCCGTTCTTGTTTTCATTACTAGATCAACATTTCTTCTCTGTCCCCGCCCTCTCCTTACTGCCATCCAGCCCTTTCTGGCCCTCTGCCAGGGGATTCTCTGAGAGGTGTGTGCCCCCAGGATACTGCCCACAGTCAACTTACTCTGAACTGCTGTTACTGCTGTGGCTCAGAGGGTCAGTGGGACGGCTGGAGTCTAGGACGTGGATTCCCAGTGAGTTGACTGCCCGCATTAAGATAGTCACCATTGCCTCTACGGGAAGCTTCTCAAGAACAATAACCCGACAGCGGCTTAGGAGAGCAGCATTGACCTGGAAGGAAGGGTTTTCCGTGGTTGCCCCAATCAGAGTGATCGTCCCACATTCCACGTGAGGAAGGAAAGTGTCCTAATCATGGGAAGAAAACAGAAGAAACTGATTCCAGTCAACAACCTGCAGAATCCTATGTAAGTTGCCCATTCCTTCCTTTTCCTAGTTTTCAGTTCAGGAACAACAGCTTTATATTCATTGGAGATGGATGCACTGTTGGGAGTGGAAGCACTCATGCTTTTTAAGCCAAAAACACACCTTTTGGACTGTGAATGTCTAAGCCTGGCCACCTGCTGGCACACTAACAGCTCAAAGTAGAATTCTAACGTAGTTTCAACATAAATGATTTTTTTACTTAGAAAATTATCTTCTATCCCAACTGGGCTTCTATCCCAACTGGCAGATAGCTTAAATACAGTAGCTATTTAAGTTTAAGAAAACACAAAAACATTAGTAATTCTAAAATTTTCCTCTGGAGTACTCAATCGTAAGTTATTCTTCCTAACAAACTTGGTAAATATGCCTTGGTGAATATGTAACCACTGGATGTTGTCTTACAGGGAAGAAATGCTAATAAGATGAGTCAATGGTCTAATGAAACTGAAAGTGCTAACATCCCGTCAGAACTCTGAAGAGTCTATTTAAAAAGAGATTCAGATAAAAAAATAAATAAATAAATAAATAAAGAGAGATTCAGATCAGTAACAAAAGCTTAGTAAGGTTTTGTAAAATATTTCTATCTCTGATTAAAAAGCATTAACACCTATATCAAAGAAAAAAGTGTACTTGAAGAAAAAAGTTAATGTTCACTTAGAAAGGATACAAAAGTGACTTGGCTTTGTTTATATAAATAAACTGTCCTTTTACTTTTATTTCAGAAAGCCGTTTAAATAAGTAGTGGGGATTAGCTCTTGTAATATTCACCCTGCTGAGAGCCTGAGGTCACAGAAAACACTCTTTAATTTTGAAAATAAAAAACTAACACTGTATAGGGGAGAAGTTTAAAAATATTAAAATAAGGATCTTAAAATCAAGTTAAATTGCTTATAGCTCAGGACCATACTAATAATTTCATTTATCAGATAGAGAAAACCATTTTCTTGTCACCAAAAAACACTAAGAAAAAGTGGGGAAATAGGCTCAAAGGAGATGGGCTGACAATCTATACCTCTCTATACGCAAAAAATTAATGATAAGGACAGTCCTTACATTTGCACAGTGTTTTATGCTTTTCAAAGTAATCTCACATACTTTATATTCACTGTAATGTTCACAATGACCAAAAGGTAGAAGGAAGTTAATATACCTGCTGAGATTTATTGAACCGATGAATCTCATCAATAAAAAGGATGGTTTTCCTTTTGAAAAAACTCTTTTCATTCTGAGCTTGTTTTATGACATCTCGCACATCATTTGTCTTGGCATTTGTTGCAGACAATGTCACAAATCTTATGCTATGTTTCTTGCTGTTGTTGGCTATGATGTGAGCCAGAGTAGTCTAGAAAATATGACACACAGAGTTTGGAAAGCTGATCAGACACAGAGAGAAAAGCACCCATGGACACCAACACAAGCAGCATCAGCACTATTTACCAAGCAACTTGAACTCTAAAGAATGCTCAGCAGCACAGATACAATCCGAAATACCACAGCACATTTTTAAAAAATTAAAAAAAAAAATGTTAAAAATAAAACAGGAAAAGTAGCTAAACGTTAGTCTAATCCTGACCTTTTCTCCTTTATACCTAACCCTGTTTGATTCCTTTTTTGGGGACTCTAAGATCTTTGGAATCCCCATAAAGAGTAGCTGTCTTGATTTAGCAGAGCCTGAGTGACAGCTGTGACCTCTTCCAGCCAAGAAAGCATTACTGTTGAAGGACTAGTTGTAGAAATGGAGTGCAGAACCACAGAATCAATCAATTCTACAACTGGAGGCTCATCAGTGCAGCTTAGAAAAGGAGTGAGCCTTTGAACTGAAAGGCCAATGACAACTACCTAGCATTTAAGATGACTGCATGCTGCCCCCTCTGAATGTCTACTTTGGAAGTAGATTAAACAATAGCACTTTGATCATGTTAGCAGTTATGAGAAGACAATGTCGATATCCAAGGAAACCACTGCTCAGTGTTTACCAGGTGCTCCATAAATGTGCATATGCTGTTATTAATATCATTATTGTGAGCAAAAGAGTATAATAGTAAGAATGAGAATTAAAAAAAAGTGTTTAATGAGAGGGACAAATCTGGTCCTGAATGAATGGAAAGGTGCATTTTATTTTCTAAAATTTCTATAGTACCATTAAGATACTGTGGCTGCTTCTTCATCAAATCTCGGCCTATGGGCTCCCACACCACATATGCCTAGGCTTGCGACCACCAACCACTATGCTGAGCAGCCCATCACATCTCTTGTGTGGCGTCTTCTATTTTCCTCTGGAGTTTTTTCTTGCCACCTAGTCTGCCAACAGCTGATTAGCCATTCTCATGACTTTATGTAAAGATTTTGTGAACAATTACTAATAATGCTCTCGCTCAGTCTCCTAAATGGGGTAGCAACTAAATCTACTACCAGGTAAATTATTTGGGATAGATATGATTTATTCCTGGCCAAAGGGAAAGTATGAGCGCAAACAAGAAGGCACAAAATGCGCAAGATGCATTCTGGGAACTGGAGCAAAGGAAGGTGTGACAAAGTTGGAGATGAAGTCGGAAAGAAAACTGGGAAAAATCATCAAAGCCCTTGTATACTAACTAAGGAGTGTGAATCACAAAGCTAAGAGGGCCCCTTTACGTTCTGATACTGAATTTTGCCTTTTACTCACGGGTGCTCATCTTCCTCTCTCTTCCTGTGGATAGAAAAAAATCATATATTTAAGCACCTCTTAGCCTTCTCTGTTTTGCTTAACTCTGCCACTGTTTCTCAAGTGTTCTCCAATGATATGTTTTCTAAACCCCAATATCTGAACCACCTTCCTCTGGACATGTGCTAATTCCTAACAAGGTACATACAACTGGACACCAAAACGCATAGATGTTTCTTCCCTAAAGTAGAAAGCATAGTGAGGATAGTTACAGAAGTGCTAGATGAAAACGACTTGGAAAGGGAAAAGAGTTTTCATATTAGTCTTGTTAAATAAATATATTCTCAAGGATAAATAAACATCAGTCTGTTAAATAAACCAACAGCTAGAGGGAGGGAAGAGAAACACAAATGAAACAAAAAAAAATCTTGATCTTTCGCCCCGAAGCTAAACCCACGTACCTACAAATTGGATATACAAACGTTCCTCTGCAATTTGTAGCATGTCATTTCCTTGAGAATTGGATCATTAATGGGAGGGTGGGGGTACACGTTGGAACACAAAGATCAAATCTAAGAGTGCAAATATTTTTGTAAACCTTTGAATTCAGACATCTTCATTTTGAAAATGACCGGAAAACGTGTCTTCCAAATCTGACGGGGTGTGTCTTTTTCACACCCATCACTAACTCCACCTGTGGACTAGGTGCTGCCCCGGCTCAGATGGATTCTGAGGCCCTGCCCTCAGGTCTCAACATCCACGGTGGACGCGCGGATTCTTCGGGGACGGCCTCCGCCACGGCTCTCTGGCCGTTAGATCCACGCCCGACCCGTACAGATCAATACTCAGAACCCTCCTGCCAAGGCGGCACTCACCTTGCCGCAGCCCGGCGGGCCCCACAGGATGAGGGAGGGGATTTCGTTCGTCTCCAGGAGGGACCGGAGCAGCGTCTCCTGCCCCACGGCTCTGCTCTGCCCGATGTAGTCCTGCAGCGTGTCTGGGCGCATCTTGTCGGCCAGCGGCTTGCCCTCCAGCATCTGCCGAATCTCGTCCGCCGCCAGCGCCCGGGCGTGCGGGCGGCCCCCACCGCTGGCCCCGAAGGCGGCGGCGTCGGCAGCGTCCGCATCCCAGTGGCCCGGGTCTTCCTCGCCGTCCGCGTCGGCGTCCCCGTCGCCATCGCCCACCGCCTCCTCCTCCTCCTGCGCCTCCGCCTCGTCCCAGCTCCGCGGAGACGCGCTGCCCGCCGCCGCGGCCGCGGCCGCCGGCCTCTTTCCCGAGCCCTTCCTCCCGGGACTGCTGGAGCGGGCCACGGGGAAGTCGGGGATGAGGCGGGCGCCGCTGGGCGTGGGCGGCGCGTCGTAGCTCTCCCGGCTCTCGGTCTCGCCGCCGTCGTCGCCCTCCTCGCCCTCGCCCTCGCTGCTCTCGGCCGCCGTCGGGGTGGCCGGCTGCTTCAGCGCCGAGCTCTCGGAGAGCCGCCGCCTCTTGGCGCTGGGAGGCGAGAGCCCCTTGGCCCGCTCCCCGGCGCGGTGCGGCCCGGCCGTGGGCTCCGCGTGCCCCGCGGGGTTGAGCAGCAGACAGCGGTCCAGGTGCGAGTTGATGTGCGCGGCGGGCATCATCTGCTGGCACACGGGGCACTGCACCTGGTGCAGCTGCGACAGGAAGGGGTCGTCTTCCGGCCCGCTCACCTCCATGGTGGCCGCCGCCCTCGCCGGCGCCCGGCGCGGCCGCAGCAGCCCCTGCGCACGCCGAGGGCTCGAGATGCCCGCCGCTAGGCCCCGCGCCGCGCGACCCTCGCCCGGGGAGGCAGCAGGACGCGCGCGGGCCGGGGGAGGGCGCCGCTCATGCCTCACGTCCGGAGCTTCCCGCGTCGGCCCGCCCCCGGCCGGCCGCCGGCGGCGCCTCGCGCGGCGCGTCGGGAAGAGTAGTCCGCAGCCGTTTAGCTCAGCCGCCGCTGGAAACGTCTCGCGCGTCGCGTCGGGAAGTGTAGTCCGCGGCGGTTCAACCGAGCCACCGCTGGCCTCGCATCCCTCAGCCTTTCGGGAAATGTAGTACGCACTACCCCGCCCTGGCCGCTGCCCGTCCACTTCCGGTCGGCCCCGAGAGCCACCTTTGTGAGGGGCCGTGAGACCCACAGGTTGCGCGTGCGCAAGACGCGCGGTGGCGAAAACGGCGCTCCTCCGCGCCCTTCGGGGCCTGTGACGCCGGGGCGGAGTCCGTGACAACGCGCCGAGATTGCACCTGGGAAAGCGGCTTTTCACACCCAGGGAACTGAGTGGGCGTGTGGGGAGGGGTGCGGAGGCCCACGACAGGTTGTTTCTAATTAAAGGGAAATGGGGAAAACCCCCAAATCCTGCAGAAGAAAACTGGACAAAGGACCTGAACAAAACAAAACAATGCCAACAACTACACGTCTGAAAAAAATGTTTACGTCAGAGAAATGCAAATAAAGAGAACATTCCCCAATCTCACCCCCTTTTTGATTTTTGGCCTTTTCATCCAAGGGCTTTTTACTTGAAGCGCAAACTTAGATGCTTGTCTCAGTCTGCTAAAAATATTTAAGAGTTAAAAATTAAAAACAGACTTAATTCTAAAGGAGGGTTAGCCAAGTCAGGTATATTTACCCCCACAGCAATAAAATGTTAGGCAATCAGTTAAAATTAACGTTATAGGCAGTGACAAATAATGCCCGCCATAAGTGAAAAAAAAAAAGAAAATAAAAAGTGTATTACACATTTTCAAATGATAGGGTTACCATTTTCTGTGATTTTCTACTTTTCTTTCTTTCTTTCTTTCTTTCTTTCTTTCTTTCTTTCTTTCTTTCTTTCTTTCTTTCTTTCTTTCTTTCCTTTCTTTCTTTCTTTTTCTTTCTTTTATAGATATTATACAGCTGTATTTAAAAAATTCCTGTCTGGCAATCTCTGCCTTTAGATTGCATCTATAATTATTGATGTAGTTGGATTTACATGTGCCTTTTTGCTATTTATTTATTTATTTATTTATTTATTTATTATTCTTATGTTAATCCCCATACATTACATCATTAGTTTTAGATGCAGTGTTCCATGATTCATTGTTTGTGCATAACACCCAGTGCTCCATGCAGAATGTGCCCTCCTCAATACCCACCACCAGGCTAACCCATCCTCCCACCCCCCTCCCCTCTAGAACCCTCAGTTTGTTTCTCAGAGTCCATAGGCTCTCATGGTTCGTCTCCCCCTCCGATTTCCCCCCTTTCATTCTTCCCCTCCTGCTACCTTCTTCTTTTTTTTTTTTTCTTAACATATATTGCATTATTTGTTTCAGAGGTACAGATCTGAGATTCAACAGTCTTGCACAATTCACAGTGCTTACCAGAGCACATACCCTCCCCAGTGTCTCTCACCCAGTCACCCCATCCCTCCCACCCCACTCCCCACTCCAGCAACCCTCAGTTTGTTTCCTGCGATTAAGAATTCCTCATATTAGTGAGATCATATGATACATGTCTTTCTCTGTTTGACTTATTTCACTCAGCATAATACCCTCCAGTTCCATCCACGTCATTGCAAATGGCAAGATCTCATTCCTTTTGATGGCTGCATAATATTCCATTGTGTATATATACCACATCTTCTTTATCCATTCATCTGTCGATGGACATCTTGGCTCTTTCCACAGTTTGGCTATTGTGGACATTGCTGCTATAAACATCGGGGTGCATGTACCCTTTCGGATCCCTACATTTGTATCTTTGGGGTAAATACCCAGTAGTGCAATTGCTGGATCATATGGTAGCTCTATTTTCATCTTTTTGAGGAACCTCCATACTGTTTTCCAGAGTGGCTGCACCAGCTTGCATTCCCACCAGCAGTGTAGGAGGGTTCCCCTTTCTCCGCATCCTCACCAAAATCTGTCGTTTCCTGACTTGTTAATTTTAGCCATCCTCACTGGTGTGAGGTGGTATCTCATTGAGGTTTTGATCTGGATTTCCCTGATGCCGAGCGATATTGAGCACTTTTTCATGTGTCTGTTGGCCATTTGGATGTCTTCTTTGGAAAAATGTCTGTTCATGTCTTCTGCCCATTTCTTGATTGGATTCTTTGTTCTTTGGGTGTTGAGTTTGATGAGTTCTTTATAGATTTTGGATAGATTTTCTACTTTTCTGTAAACCTCTCCTTCAAAAATGTATCAGAAGCATGCATTTATTTTTTTGGTATTTTGGAAGAAAATAAATTGAGTGAGAGTGAAGAATGAAAAAATAATGAATTTTAGGAAAGTATGAACTTTTCTAAAAGTTGACAGAATGAGATTTTTATTTAATCTGCACAAGAACATCTCCATGAAACTTATCCCAAAGCAAATGCCTAAGGATTTTATGTCTCTTTATGCAAGATGATTTTACAAATAGGGGAATGACTCTCGAGGCACTAGAAGTAGATAAAGAATAGTAATCAAAAGATAGGGTAAAGGAAGCATTGTTTCTGTTGATACTGGATGTCAAGTGTGTGGCCCAGCCTCCTGGTAATTGTGAAAAGGTGTGAGATCTGATTTTTTCATGGTTTTCTGACTAGATATGTTAGTTTCAAAAATAAAATTAATAGAAAAGGTATGTTAAAATGAATTAAGAATCTTTATTCTTTGGTCATCATAATTTGAAACTGTGCAAAAATGAAAGAGCATGACCTCTTATAGCCTTTTACCTATCCCCAGAGCAACCAACATAGGAACATCACAGAAGCAAGTACTTTGAGGTTTGTTAGTGCAAGAAAAAGTCTTTTTCCCCTACCCATCTTAAGTTTATTGGCCCTGTGAATTAAATCTTCAAAAGAGACTAAAAAGAGAAAACAAATTAAAAAAAGAAAAACATTTATTAACACGTAAGGCACTCATATACACGGAAGTTCATCACTTAGTGATGAACTTGGGCTTACTACATCTTAACCAAAGAATAATCTGTAGAGGAGCGACAAGACAAAGGAAAAGGACTGAGTTTCAAGAGTGGCAAATAGTGGAAAGGTAAATATATGGGAAACTAATGGAAGATAAGGGCCAGTTAAGTTTGTGATTTCTCTGGTGCCATCTGTGGGCTGATAAAGGTCTGGAGTTGTCTCTGAGGGTAACTAACTTCTTCTTTTTTTTTTTCTTAAGATTTTATTTTATTTATTTATTTAGAGAGCTAATGCGAGCAGGCGAGGGAGCAGAAGGAGAAGGAGAGAAAGAATCTCAAGCAGACTCCATGCTGAACTTGGAGCCTGATGTGGGGCTTGATCCCACGGCCCTGAAATCATGACCTGAACTGAAATCAAGAGTCAGAGGCTTAGCCAACTAAGCCATGTCCTTTCTGGTAGAGAGGGGAGGAGGGGCGTCTTTACAAATTTATGTTCTGCTTTTAGGCAAATGTGGGGAGAGCAGAGAGCTTTTCTTGTATCTGCTGCTTCTTAATTGCTTTCAAGTCAAAATACAGTTAGTTGACCCTCATACAATTGTGGTGTTAGGGGCAGTGATCTCCCCCCCCCAACTCAGTCGAAAATCCATATATAACATTTGAATCCCCCAAAACTTAGCTACTGTTGATGGGAAGCCTTACCCATAACATAAATAGTTGATTAGCACATATTTTATATGTTTTATGTATTATATACTGTATTTAAAGTAAGTTAGAGAAAAGAAAATGTTACTGAGAAAATCCATTTACAGTACAGTACTGTTTTTATTTTTATTTTTTGGCAGGCTCAAATATTTTATTTTATTTTTAAGTTTTTATTTAAATTCCAGAGGGTTAACATACAGTATAATATTAGTTTCAGGTGTACAATATAGTGATTCAACGCTTCTATACATCACCCAGTGCTTCTCAGGACAAGTGCACTCCTTAATCCCCATCACCTATTTCAACCATCCCCCAACCCACCTCCCCTCTGGCAACCACCAGTTTGTTCTCTATAGTTAAGAGTTTGTTTCTTGATTTGCTTCTCTCTTTTTTTCCCCTTCGTTAGTTTGTTTTGTTTCTTAAATTCCACATATCAGTACTGTTTTTATGATAAAAATCCATGTGTAAATGGACTTGCCGAGTTCAAATCTATGTTGTTCAAGGGTCACTTTTAATCATTATGCCAAAGTGGTATATTTTGGTGTGCCAAATTCTGCTACCCTTCAGATTCTAAGGCTGTCCTCAAAACAGGTTGTGGAAGAAAGTATTACTAAATATGGAAATGTAATACACTACATTAATTTTAAATGATTATAGAAAGATAGGGACTTATGGTCACCCCTAACACAAGCAAATTATTTTAATTACAACAAATTAGACAACTGTGAAGTTTCTTAAATGTCTTTTCTTTTGGTAAATGTAAGGCTTAAAATATATATATTTTTAGAAATAATACATGTTATTATGGAAAATCTACTCAGACAGAGATCAGCATCGTTAATATTTTAGCAGCTTCTTCCAATTTTTTAAAATGCATTTCTAGGGGCACCTGGGTGGCTCAGTTGGTTAAGCAACTGCCTTCGGCTCAGGTCGTGATCCCAGGGTCCTGGGATCGAGCCCCACATCGGGCTTCTTGCTCAGCAGGGAGCCTGCTTCTCCTTCTCCCTCTGCCTGCTACTCCACCTGCTTGTGCTCTCTGTGTCAAATAAATAAATAAATAAATAAATAAATAAATAAAAATGCCTTAAAAAAATAAAATGCATTTCAAGATTACACTGTATATTTACATATAAATGTGATTCTATATCTGTCTTCATTGTTACCTAATATGTATATGTATTTATGGGTAAAATCAAAAATATTTATTATAATGGGAAAGTATTTATATAATATGGAGTAAAAATTAGAATGCAAAACTATACAGTATTTTCTTTTTAATACATGTGCTTTGCTCATGTATATATTATATATAAGAAAAAATAAGAAAAAGGAAAGAATATAAAGAAAAGACAAAATTCTCCACATATGTATGTATATTGTACATCCATGGTCATATCCATGAATAAAGTTGAGGTATTTGGTTGTACTGTGAGGTGAAAATGGCATTTGACGTGGACTTCAGGAATCTGGGTTTGAGTTGTCCACAGTGTGACCTTGGGCAAGATACTCAACTTCCCAGACTCACTTTCCAAATCTAAAAGAGGAACAACAATGCCTATCTCGATGAGGCACTAAATGATCTGCTGTGAGAAGCAAATGACCTTATAAATGTAAAGTGTGTAGTATATTGCTTGACACACAATGCCTCTATTTTATTCCTGAACCCTAGCTCATTCTGCCTGAAGTTCAAAGTTTTCTCCACTAGATGGTGATGGTAGAAAAATGAAGTGAATCTACCATAGCAACTTTTCTAACCAAATTTAAACTTTTTTTTTTTTTACTCAGCTAAATACAAATAAATTTAAACCATATGATAAGGTTGCAGGAAATGAGACCATTGTAAAACAGTAAAATCTAGGCTTAAATTTTCTCTTTAAATAACCCACTGATTAATTATTTTCAACTGCCCTTGGCAGTTTACTTTGAGCAGTGTAACGATCTTCTCTGTCCTCCTTCCCCAGAGTCAGTTTGGGAATGATGTATTCAGTGGATGACTCAAATAAGTAACCACAAGTATTATTGAACCTCCAGGCATCATCTTGTCTCCTCATATTCATACCCAAGGTATGTTGGACATTTTGAGTCCAGTTAATCCTGACATCTTTAGTCACCATCTTAGAAGTGAGCCCTATAATTATCTGTTCTCCTTTCTGCTTTGTGATTCCTCTCCCTTAACCTAACCTCATGTTGCTTTCTTTCCTAATATTCCCCTGTATCTTCTGGAATCTATGCCACATTTTTTATTAAGTTTATTCTTATAGGTTGTATACATTTTCTTGATATTGTAATAATGTCTTCTGATTGTTCTATTTTCTTACTGGTCTTACTGGTATAAAAGAAATGCATTGACTTTTTATTAATCTATTTTATGTTTGGCTTTTTTCAAACTCTTTTTTTTTATTTTAAGTGATTTTCTATTGATATAATATAAAAATAATATATCTGAACTTTGTCCCTACCTCCTGACACAGAGCTTCAAAATCCCTTGGACTCTCCTGAGTGACAGGAGAGTCTTTATTATGCTAATCAGTTTGCCTCTGATGGGTTCTGACATAGCTTCAGAAAGGTGGCTGGTCCCCAGAAAGACCACCCACATGATTAGAACTTCAGACCAACCTGGGGGTGAGAACATTGGAGATTGAGTTCAATCACAGGGCTAGTGATCTAATGAACCATGCCTACATAATGAAACTCCAGTAAAAACTTTGGACACCAAAGCCCATTTGAGCTTCTTGGCTGGTGAATATCTCTCTTCTTGGCAGAGAGAGTAATGAGCCCTGTCTCCATGGGAGTGGGCGTAGAAGCTCTGCTTCTGGTATCCTCCCAGACCTTGCATTCTGTGTATCCCTTACCAAAAAATTGTAATTATATGCAGAGTGCTTTGAGTGAGTTCTATGATTTGTTCTAGTGAATTATCAAAATTGAGGGGGTCATGAGAACCCCCAGATTTGTATCCAGTTGGTCAGGAGTGCAGCTGGCCCCTCAGACTTGAGGATGGTGTGGGGGCAGTCTTGTGGAGGACTTTGCCCTTAGCCTGATACTAACCCTGGTTAGTTGGTGTCAGAATCGAATTGAATTACAGGACACCGAGCTGGTGTCAGAGAATTGGTGTCAGAACAATACTCTTGCCTTTTCCTTTTCAATGCATTTATCTATTATTTTGTTTTCTTTTTGAATTGCATTAGCCAGTACTAGGTATTATTAAATTATTGGAGAAAGCAGGTCTCTTAATCTTCTGAAGTGAAATTTAAAGTTGCGTAGACAAAATTCTAATTCAATCCCTGATTTAAAAAAAAAAAAAAACTTCTATGGATAAAGAAGATGTGGTATATATATACAATGGAATATTATGCAGCCATCAAAAGGAATGAGATCTTGCCATTTGCAACGACGTGGATGGAACTGGAGGGTATTATGTTGAGTGAAATAAGTCAAACAGAGAAAGACATGTATCATATGATCTCACTGATATGAGGAATTCTTAATCGCAGGAATCAAACTGAGTGTTGTTGGAGTGGGGGGTGGGGTGGGAGGGATGGGGGGACTGGGTGATAGACACTGGGGAGTGTATGTGCTCTGGTAAGCGCTGTGAATTGTGCAAGACTGTTGAATCTCAGATCTGTACCTCTGAAACAAATAATGCAATATATGTTAAGAAAAAAAAAAAGAAGAAGAAGAAGAAGAAGGTAGCGGGAGGGGAAGAATGAAGCGGGGGAAATCGGAGGGGTAGACGAACCATGAGAGACGATGGACTCTGAAAAACAAACAGGGTTCTAGAGGGGAGGAGAGTGGGAGGATGGGTTAGCCTGGTGGTGGGTATTTAGGAGGGCACATTCTGCATGGAGCACTGGGTGTTGTGCACAAACAATGAATCATGGAACACTGCATCTAAAACTAATGTTGTAATGTAAGGGGATTAACATAAGAATAAAAAAATTAAAAAAAATAAATAAATAAAAAATAAAAAGAACATCAAAAAAAAAAAACAAACTTCTAGTAAAATAGGAGAAAGATACCTCCTTAAGGTATTTTTTTTTTTTTTTGCCACAAACTAGCAGTCATTGTTATGTTTCATGGTAAAAACACTAAAGATATTCATCATATTTTCACACATATACATCTTACTTCCTTGCCCTAGAGTTCCCTTCTAGCCCTTTGCTATGTCTGGGTAAGTATTTACTCTCCAGTTTAGATAAGTCCTGTTTACCTGCCCCGACCCTCCAGGCTGCTTTGGTGCCCTTTGCCATATGCTCTGGTGACTATTGACACCTTGTCTATTCCTTATAGTGGACACTTCATAGGATTATACTTCCCAATTACAGGTCTTCCCATTGCTCTCCTGCCTCTACTTCCATTATAGGACAGAGTTTTTCACCTTGTATGCTCAGGGTCAGACCCCAGGCCTGCCATGTAGCAGACACTAGGAATGTACTCGAATGGAATCCATGAATAAAAGCAATCAGGCAGGCTTCAAGTATAGACTTAATGCCTTTTTCCTAAGGTTCACCTTTGGAGCATTCTGTTTCTTCTGTAAAAGTCACCTGACTGGGTTTTCAGGTATGGGAAGGTTTGATGAAGACTTCCCAATGACACGGAGGTATTTAGACAACATTCCATAAAGAAAAAAGATACCTTTTTTTTTTTTTTCCCCTCGGGTGAGAATAAGATGGTCATCTCCAACAATGGAGAATGGCCCCTGGGAAGTCAGACTGAGTTGCTTTGGGGAAACATGGATTTTAACTGAAGATGGCAGAGGGTTTACCATGACATCTGTTTCCTTCTTGCCGATCAAACTGCATTTGAAACCTCATGCAGAGAGGGCTGAAGCCCAGAAGATGAACAAACTGCGAGAAACTGGATGTTCTGGGCATAAGTGTTGCTGCTTTGGGAGCTAAAAGACCCAATAGCACTGAGTTGGAGAGGAGGCCATATTCCCCAGCTCTGCTCTGGCCCCCGAGGATGGGCAGCTTAAGGAGCACCTGTGGACAGCACCCACAGCACAGACTTTGGTGTTGCACCGTGGACACCATGAACACTGGAAGTAGTCAGGCTTCTTCAAGGAGGCTCTTGAACATTGGCCTTCAGTACGCGTAGAGCCCTGCAGACACAGGATGATGCGGTCAACAGAATAGTTTGTAACACAAACTAAGCAACCCGGTGAAGAATTTCCAGAAATAAGTTGGGGATACTCTGGGAGCTGCTAGGTGACTGGTTGGTAGAGTGAGGCATTGCAAAGGAGAATCTCAGAGATCTTTTAAAAAAGGCATTAAAAATTAATATGAAGGTCACAAATGTTCTTGTCAAAAACTGAATAAACAAAAGAGAAAAAATGAACCTTGGCTTCTACCTTATGCCACAGGCAAAAATTAATTCAGGATGAATCACAGGCTTTGATGTAAAAGCTAAAAGTATAAAGCTTCTACAAGAAAACATAGAAGAATGTCGTCATGACTTTGGGGCAATGATTTTTTGGGAGGACACAAGCAGCACTAGTTATTAAAAAATATATGTATATATAAATTAGACTTCATCAAAATTTAAAAACATCCACTCTTCAAAAGATAGCTTTAGGAAAATAAAAACACAAGCCACAGACTGAGAGAAAATATTTCAATACATACATCTATACTGGACTTATATCCAGAATATGTAAAGAATTATTGCAATTCAATAAGAAGACAAAACAGAATGGGGAGAAGGTATAAAAGAATAGTTCATGAAGGAGATATATGAATAGCCAAAACACATGAAACATGCACAGGGAGATGCAGATTAAAACTGCAATGAGGAGGGCCTGAGCTTGGTAGGTTAAGCATCTGCCTTCAGCTCAGGTCATGATCTCAGGGTCCTGGGATTGAGCCCCGCGTCAGGCTCCCTGCTCAGTGGGAAGTCTGCTTCTCCTTCTTCCTCGGCACCCCCAACTTGTTCTCTCTCTCTCTCAAATAAATAAATAAAATCTTAAAAACCACAAAAAGCCCAATGAAATGCTACTACATTCCTGCTAGAATGACTGAAAAGAAAAAAAGACTGGAAATATTAAGCATTGGAAGCTCTAACGCATTGCCCTAATGTGTTGATCATGAGAGTATGAAATGGTATAACCATTTTGGAAAATCATTTAGTAGTTTTCTTAAAAAGTGAAACATACCCTTGCTGCATAACCCAGTGATTCCACTTCTAAGGAATTTACCCAAGAGAAATGAAAACATATCTACAACATGTCCACAAAATGACTTGTATGCAAATGGTTATAGCAGATTTATTCATAATAGCCCCAAACTGAAAACACCCCAAAAGCCCTTCCACAGATGAATGGAAAAACAAATTTTGGTTTTGTCATACAATGCAATTCTACTCAGTAAAAAATAAACTGCCAATATATACAGCAAGATAAATAAATCTCAGAAACATTACGTTGAATGAAAGAAACCAGACACAAAAGAGTCTATATTGTATGATTCTAATTATGTGACATTCTAGACGAGGCAAAACTAATCTCTCGTGATAGCACTCATATCAGTGGCTATCTGGGGCAGAAAGGTGGGCGTTATTGATGGTGACAGAGTATTAGGGATTTTGGGGGATAGTGATAGCAATATGGTGTATATTGATTGAGGAGATGGTTACACAGTTGTATATATTTATAAAAACATCAAACTGAAAAAAAAACACATCAAACTGTACCCTTAAAATGAGTGCAGTTTATGGGGCGCCTGGGTGGCGCAGTCGTTAAGCGTCTGCCTTCGGCTCAGGTCATGATCCCAGGGTCCCGGGATCGAGCCCCGCGTCAGGCTCCCTGCTCTGTGGGAAGCCTGCTTCTCCCTCTCCCACTCCCCCTGCTTGTGTTCCTTCTCTCGCTGTTTCTCTGTCAAATAAATAAATAAAATCTTTAAAAAAAAAATGAGTGCAGTTTATTAATGCAGATTTTATCTGAACAATGTTGATTTTAAAAAATACAGTGAGATCCTATTTCATACCCATGCAAATGAATAAAATTCAAAATGACTGACAATACCAAATGTCAGTGAGGATGTAGAGCAATGGGAACTCTCATACGTTGCTAGTACGTTGCTGGTGGAAGTATAAATGGTACAAACACTGAAAAATTTCTTGTTTTTTAATAAAATTAAACATGCACCTACCCTATGACCTAGCACTTGTACTCCTAAGTATTTACCCAAGAGAGATGAAACATGTCTACAAAAAAATTTGTGGAAGAAGGTTTATAGAATCTTTATTTTTATTTATTTATTTATTTATTTATTTATTTATTTATTTATTTATTTATTCTTATGTTAATCCCCATACATTACATCATTAGTTTTAGATGCAGTGTTCCATGATTCATTGTTTGGGCATAACACCCAGTGCTCCATGCAGAATGTGCCCTCCTCAATACCCACCACCAGGCTAACCCATCCTCCCACCACCCTCCCCTCTAGAACCCTTAGTTTGTTTTTCAGAGTCCATCGTCTCTCATGGTTCGTCTACCCCTCCGATTTCCCCCGCTTCTAGAATCTTTATTCTTAACAGCAAAAAAACCCCAAACCAAACCAAAACAAAAAACACCTGGAAACAATGTAAATGAGTAGCTGATGGAATAAACTGTGGTCTATTCACACAGTGAAATACTACCTTGTAATAGAACAGGATGAACTGCTGAGGTATGCAACAACATACAAGATTTTCACAAATATTATGTTGAGTGTAAGAAGCCAGACACAAAACAGCACGGACTATGATTTCATTAATAGGAAGCTCAAGAAAAGGTAAGAGCAGGAAAACTATAGTGTTTGAAATTAGAAGGATGGGGGCACCTGGGTGGCTTAGTTCATCAAGCGTCTGACTTTTCATTTGAGCTCAGGTCATGATCTCAGGGTTGTGAGATTGAGCCCTGCATCCAGCTCCATGCTCAGCAGGGAGTCTGCTTGGGATTCTCCTTCCCTCTCCCTCTGCACCCCCTCTAAAATAAGTTAATAAATCTTTAAAAAAAGGAATTAGAAGGATGGTTGTCTCTGGGGTATTCCCTGAAAGGGGTTATAATAGAAATATTCTATATCTTGATTAGGATGTTAGTTAATTGGGTATGCACATTTCTCAAAACCCACAGACCTGTATAGTATTTTAGATCTGTGCATTTCACCATAAGCAAATTTTATCTTGGTTAAAAAAAAATGAATGGGAGAGGCTTCCATTTTCAACAATGGCAGCTGGGAAATTCAGATCAACACCCCTGCTGAAAACAACTAAAGATGCTGAGTAAAATATTTTAAAAATCTTTAAAGTATCAAAGGCCTGATAAAATAGGCAAAACTTCAAGGGAAATCCAAATCCAGAGACAAGAGGGACCTGCACACAATATTTCCTCTTGCCCTGAGGGCTTTTGGCAATTCTGCCAAATGTGGGCTTGGATTTTGGTGGCCTTATAGGATGAGGATGACAGTAGTTCAGCTTGGGGTCTACCCAAGCAGAGGGGTCTACTACACCTTCCTCCATTAAGCTCGTGCCCCCCAAAGGGCAATACCCTGAAGGTGAAAGTGAACCAGAAGTAAATCCAAAGCCATAACTACTCCTGTAGGACCATGGGGAAGGTTGCCTTGGCACTGAGCAATAATGTTAAAAGTGTCTGTCTTTGAACCATGAAAGACTATGGACTCTGAAAAACAGACTGAGGGTTCTAGAGGGGAGGGCGGTGGGAGGATGGGTTAGCTCGGTGATGGGGATTAAAGAGGGCACGTTCTGCATGGAGCACTGGGTGTTATATGCAAACAATGAATCATGGAACACTACATCAAAAACTAATGATATGTATGGTGATTAACATAACATAATAAAAAAAAAGTGTCTGTCTTTGAGCAGTGTGGCTGCAGGCTCAGCTCTGTGTGATTTTGCAGCCTTGCAGTTTCCTGAGTTGAGCCTCAAGCCAAAAACTTGTTAGGTCCCGGATTTCTGAGAAGTGCTCCCAGGGCTTGGCAGAGGGACAGGGAGACCCTCTCTAGACCTTTCTCTAGAGAAAGAAGCACATTTCGAATAACCCATGAGTCAAAGAAGAAGTCAGAATGGAAATAAGAACATATTTTGAGCTCAATGATACAAACATATTACATTTCAAAACCTGAGAGACATACCTAAAACAATAGTTAGAGATAAATTTGTAATCTTAAATGCACTTACTATAACAGAAAGAAGGCTGAAAACCCCATAAGGACTTTTTTTTTTTTTTAAAGAAAAACTGTGGGCTAATCTTACTCAAGAACCATAGATGGAAAAATCTTAAAAACAAAATATTAACACATCTCATTAAGTAATATATGAAAGATAATAAGGAATAACCAAGTTGAGTTATTCTAGAAACACAAGGTTGATTTTAGATTCAATAATTAGATTCAAAAATTAGAAGATTCAATAATGTAAATAACCACATTAATGGATTAAAGGAGAAAACCATGCAATCATCTCAAAAGACACACAAAAATAAAAGCACTTAATAAAATTTAACATCCATTAATGATTTAAAAACTCCTAGAAAACTAGGAATAAAAGGGAAGTTTCTTAATATGAAAATGAGAATCCATGAAAATTTTAGAGCAAATATTAATCTTAATGGTAAATGGTAAAACCTTTCCTATTAAAATCAGGAACGGAAGCAGGATGTCTGTGAGCATCATTTCTATCAATGTTACATCTATGTTCATGGTTCATGTACATCTCTAATGTTACATGGTTATTGAGTGAGATTGGCCTTCTTCCTGTTTCCAACCCTTAACGCCCTTTCTTTCTTTCTCTGACTTGACACACTACTGTCAAGCACAGTATTTAGATTATTTAAAAAATTATTTAAAAATAATTAAATTTAATTAATTAATAGTAATAAAATACATGAAAAATGACATGGCAGTAAGAAAAAATGATAGCAGATTTAATAAAAAATTAGCAAAGAAATATGTTCTTAATAAAAGACAAAGGCCAAATGATACATGAAAATGTTCTCAATTCTTCAGGAGACAGAGAAATGCAATATAAGTTAAAAATGATAAATTATTGTATATTAGATCAGGAAAAAGTAAAGTATTGTTAAAGATATGGAACAGCAGGAACATTCTCACAGTGCTGGCGAGAGTCTATATTGGTATATACATTGAAAATATACATCACGCATGCACAATAATATTCATACAAGTCCCAAGCTGAAAATAGCCAAAATGGGTGCACGCATAACTTTCATAATATTTATAGAATGAAATATTGCACAACAATGCAAAATGACAAAGACAGCTATCTCCAATAATATGATGAATCAGTTTTAACTGAAAAAAAGATACAAAATAATGCAAATAGTATGAATACATTTACAAACAAATCCAAAACTAGCAAAATTAAACAGTATATTTAGTGTGCACATTATAAGTGGTAAAACTACAAAGAAAATCAAAGAAATTTTTATAAAAAATTAAAAATAGTGGTTAATTTAAGGGGGAGGACAAGGGAATGGGATTTTGGGACACTAGCAATATTCTAGTTTTGATAGTGGTTTTATGGGAGTTTACAATTATTTCTTAGCTGTACATACAGTTGTATGTCCTTTCTAAATGTGTATATTCCAATGAAAGAAAAATATATTTCAAGTTAGCATGACTTCATTTTGCAGCCATAGGCTGGTAAGGCCCTGATGTACAGTAACAGTAAGTGATCTTGCCCTGCAGTTAAGAAAATTGAGATACTTGGAAGTATTTTTCCTCCTTAGAATTTAAGTTTTAAGTTTTTCAACTGGAATCTTTTATTTTTTATGAGATTTGGTAATATTAACAATAATATTACCAACGATAACCATCAAGGCTGACATTTATTAAGTCCCTCTGATGCATCAGCCATTTTTATCTCATTTCTTCTATCTGAATGACCCTGTAAGGTAAATGTTATCTTCATTTAACAGATGAAAAAAGCTTAGGCTTAGGAAAATGGAGCAACTTTGCTGAGTTCACACAAGTAAATCTCATATGTAAGCCTAAGCTGTTTACAAAGCCCATGCTTTACCCACTAGGTTGGTCTCTTTATTAAGGCACTTGTTATTTTAATGGCATTTTTTTCAGATTAAGAAGAAAATACATGTTTATTTTAGAAAAACTGGTAATTCTTGAAAGCACAAACATTAATTCCCATCCCCACTCTAGAGTTAAGCATTGCTAATATTTGGTGTAGCAACCTTATCCATTTTCCTGTGTGTCTATCTGTATTACCATTCATCTATATATCTATAAAGCATCTTTTTTTAGTCAAAATTAGAATCTTATTGCATATACTATTCTATAATCTGTCCCTTTCCTCCTAACTACCACATTCATCTTTTCTCGTGTTGTTCAACATTCTTCTACATGGGACTTAATGGAAGCATAGTATTCTTTTTATAAAAGTACCATATCTATTCAACCAGCTTATACTTAGGTTCTCTTTCAGTGTTTTAAATACAATAAATAATGTCATCATATATGAATTCAAAGATAATATTTTGTGTACAACTCTATTTTGGGGGAGGCAAAATTCTTAGGAATGCACTTGAGGGTCAAAGGGTATGGCTGAATTGCCTTTCTTAAAGATTAGAACAATTTACATTCCAACCAGAAGTATATGAGAGTGTCCATCACTCTACGCCCACCCAGACTTCATTTACACTGAGGATGTTTCTGTATAAGGCAACTCTACCAACTCCTGTGGTCCTTTCTGTATAATGCCATTTTGCCAGTTCCTATGGTCCTTTTGCACCAAAAAAATATAATAATAATAATTCAATGCTTTTGAGCATATAGCATAAAACCTAAGAACCTATTAGGAACCATTACATAATAGCCAGATTTACTTTCTACCTAAAAATACAACTTTTACCTTTAGTAGGGAATAACACATCCCTAAAAGTAGGTGAAGTTTTCAGCCATCTCCTCATCAGCCACTAATACCCTCACTACTGCAGTATTTTTCCCTATGGAAAATCTCTCTCCTGAACCTTACCCTCTTGGGAAGGGAAGGGAAGAGCAGGCCAACATTTGGTCAGAAGAGCGTGACTTGGGCTTTGCACTTCTGTAATTTCATGCCTTGTTACTATCATAAGCTTCTTCTAACTCCTGAAATTCACTTCTAATTTAGAAGGCAGAAAAGCATACCCAAGAATGTAAACATAAATACACCCTTCTTCCAATTCCAGAAACCAAGAAAATGATGATTCATGCTGTAGAATGGAATTTTTAAAAATTGGACATAAACACAGTTAGACTTTTCTCCATTGTTTGGAATAGGTAGTCACATAGCAGCGTGGATTTCACCTTCTAGCAAGCATTTTATTGTGTTTTAAAAATTTTTTATGGTTAAATAATTAATGGAAGGGAGATATGTATATGGAATGGGGGAAGGGGAAGAAAGAATCCTATGGTGTTGGGTTGGAATTAAAAATATACAAGTATGAACTCCTGATTTTTAAAAAATTATATTTCCTAGCTTTGTCCATGAAGGAGCTAGAAGCAATGATCCCCCAGTAGCAAAGAACACTCCGATTGCCCTTGTCTTAATTTCTAAATACATTCTTCTCTAAAAGGAACCAGGGCTCCTTTGAGAAATGGCAGATTCTAGAAATAGAGCTGGAAAGGTACAACATGGGCTTTGAACATCTTGTTATGCCATAAAGTAAGGAAGTACTCAAAAAATAATGGTGGCATGTCAGAAGTACACAGGAGTGTGCTCAAAAGTGCTCCCATGGACCAAATCTGGAACAATTTGAGCATCAAAATGAATAATATAGGGAATGTATATTCATTTAAAAAAACCCACCAGTTCGTGGCGATACTAAAAAGCAAAGGGGACCAGGATGGAGATGGAGAGCTCTTCTCTTACAGATGAATGCCAATTAATAAATGTAGAAGAAATGATAGAATTAGAAAATCACCGCTTAAGAATTGCTGTGGTAATAATTGATTCAGGCAAGAATAGATACTAAAATCATAGGATGACAGATTGTTGGGGAATGGGATATCCATAAATTCACAGAGCTGCTTATTAATTCCAAAAAGAAAAAGGGTAACTTTGCATTGGAGAAAACTTAATCAGATCACCAAATTTCACATGACAGATCATGCTGCAAGCTACACCATTGCTTCTTGTAATGTTCTGAAAGACACAACATCACTTCCATGGTTTTCATACCCAATGGTTTGCCCAGTTCCAAATATGAAGAAAAATGAGGTGATTCAAAATGAGAGATAGTTTGTGAAATAATAGGTTTGAAGTCTCCAACGACATCAGTGTCATGAGGGTTAAAAAAAAAAAAGACTGGGTGATTGTTCCCCAAATATATAAAAGTAGACTAAAAAGACTTGCTAACTATGTGATTTGTGATTGGATCCTGTTAGGTGAGAAAGTGTCTTTATTCTCAGGAGACATATGCTTAATGTATTTAGGGATAAAGTTTCATGAAGTTTGTAACTTACTCTCAGAAAAGAGAGACAGCAAATATAGCAAACGTTAACATTTGGTGAATCTACGTAAAGGGTATATGGATACTCATTGTTCTATTCATGTAAATTCTCTGTAGGTTTTAAGTTTTAAGAAATAAGTCAGAAGAGGGGCGCCTGGGTGGCTCAGGTGGTTGAGAGTGGGACTCTTGGTTTTGGCCCAGGTCAAGATCTCGAGGTCTTTAGATCAAGCCCTGTGTGAGTTCCTCTCTCAGTGGGGAGTCTGCTTGGGATTCTCTCTCTCTCTCCCTCTACCCCCCCACCCTGCCTCTGCTTGCATGCACTCTCTCTACATATATAAAATAAATAAAAAATCTTTACAAAAAGAAAGAAGTCAGAGGAAAGGAAAAATATTTAACAAAAATTTTATGAAAGTCATATGAGCTTTGGAAATTTATTTATGAATAGTATTTACACAATGTTCTTTGTTCCAATTGAATATCACGTGTATTGTTTAATACACAGCATATTTACTCAATGACATGCATTTACATTTTATAAGAAAGTAAAAAAGGGTATAACTAGATGAACAAATTGTGAAACCATTACAGAAGTAATGAACTAAAACATTATTTAATATTTCTGAAGGAGATTAATTTTTAAATGGTCCCATATATATTTTTGTCTAGTTTTTAAAACTCTCCTGTTTTTATTTTCATTTTTTATTACACAGAATTCAGCTACTTACTCAAAGTCACTTGGAAATATTAAGGATTTAATGTAAATACATCTGGACTTTCTGTAACGTCATTATCCTCCTTGCTCTAAGAATCCTGGCTTGAGTAGAAAATGAGATAGAATTTAGTTTTAAATTGCCATTAATTTTTCTATTAATTACAAGTCATGCATTACATAGTATTCATACCATGAGAAGAGTGAGATTTTTGACTTTTCCCCGACTCACTGTTCCCTTCCCCTTTTCTTTGGCCCCAGGTGACCCAGCAAGTATGGGTATAATTTACGTCCCCTTGGATCCCAGCCTTGGTCACCTGGAAAAGCTGGCCATAAATGTTCAGTAGTGCTTTGTTCTTTTGTTTTCTTTTAACAAGTTTACTTTTTGTTAATCATATTACTAGATTTCCCTTTTTCTTAATTACTTTATTGAAGTAAAATTTACATATGAAATTCACCCATTCTAAGTATACAATCCAGTAATGTTTTAGGAAACTTAATGAGTTGCACACTTATCACCACAGAACAGTTTTTTTTTAACATTTCTATCACCCCCAAAAGATTTTATTTATAGTTAATCTCTGTTCCTGCTCTGAGCCCCAAGCAAACACTAATCTACTTTTTGCGTCTGTAGATTTGCTTTTTCTGGACATTTCAAACAAATAGAATTATGTATGTAGTCTTTATTTCTGGCTTTTTTCACTTAGCACAACGTTTTTGTTTATCCAAGTTGTAGCAGGGATCAGTACTACATTCATTTTTGTTACTGGGGAGTATTCCATTTGAATGGATGTATTACATATCTCTTTTTACCAAGCCAATTGATGGAACTTTGTGTTGTTGTCAATTTTTAGCTATTGTGAATAATGCTGCTATGAACATCCATGTGCAAAGCTTTGAGTGTTCATGTTTTCATTTCTCTTGGGGAGATATCTAGAAAAAAATTGTTAGGTCCCTTGGGAAATCACTTTTTAAGAAACTGCCAAACTGTTTTCCAAAAACTGTACCATTTTACGTTTCCACCAACATGTATGATGAGTGTTCCAGTCAGTCACTCCACATCCTCGCCAACATTTACTCTTGTCTGTTCTTTTTTTTAAGATTTTATTTATTTATTCATGAGAGACAGAGCAAGAGAGAAAGGCAGAGGGAGAAGCAGGCTCCCAAGGAGCAGGGAGCCCGATGCGGGACTCGATCCCAGGACCCTGAGATCATGACCTGAGCCGAAGGCAGAAGCTTAACCATCTGAGCCACCCAGGCGCCCTTGTCTGTTCTTTTAATCATAGCTCTTCTAGTGGGTATAAAATGTTATTTCATTGTGATTTTAATTTGCATCTCCCTAATGACTGACTTTGAGCATTTTTTCTTGTGCTTTGTAGCCACTCATTTATATATATTCTTTGATGAGATGTCTTTCAAATCTGTTGTTCATTTTTAAAAATTAGGTTGTTATTATATTGGTGATTTGTAAGAGTTGGTTGTATATTCAGTATACAAATCCTTTATCTGATGTGTGATTTCATAGTATTTTCTCCAGGTCTGTAGTTTGTCTTTTCATTTTCTTATGCTGTCTTTTGAAGAGCAAATTTTGAATTTCAGTGAAGTGCAATTTATCACTTTTTGCTTTTACGGCTCATTCTCGATGGTTTTTGAAAGGAAGAAAATTCAATAGTTATGTGGATAACAGGGGCATCTGATCGCCAAAGGCAAATGCTGCTTGGTTATTCTGAGTATTACCACACTGATGAGAAGAAAGGTGAAGGTGATATTTCATCCACTGTTCCCAGTACATCCTCTCCTTACCTGACCTCTGAAATGGAGCCATTGGCCTTGAAAAGCCTGGTGTCTAAAATTAATAGTCTTCCCCATCTGACTAAGAAGGCAACAGCTGAGCAACATGAGATCAAGGACCATATTAGTTTAAACAGGGGCTCAAAGTGGCATTTGAGAGAGAGGATACTTCCTTTCAGAGTGGACACTTGTCTTTTCAGAAGACTTATTCTGACTGAGAGTAAAGACCTTTACCAGAGAAGTGTGTAGTCATTTTGAGCTCTGTAAAACTTCCTTTTATCTGCTGGATATTATACTCTGCACTTGAAGGGGTCCGAACCCTAGGATGTCCTCCTATACATGGTAATTACTCTATTTTAAATAATTGTTATAACCTCTCACATCTCTTCTTTCTATGTTGCCTTAAATAACAGGTTGTACCAAACTCCAGGTAGAGCTTAACATTTATTATTTCTTTGCAAAATTATTATATCTTGGACCTGTTTTCTTTTTAATTTGTTAATTTTTATGTGGCTTCCTGATCCAGCATGAGTACCATCTGCAACTACATATTGTGTATAAGTCATAGTTTGCCTTAGAAATAGCCATGCATCTGCCTCCTTTTTTTAATAATGTTTTTTTTTTTTTTCAGGGCAATTTGAAAGACTGCTAGTATTGATCTATAATGTATCATAGTTCTAGAACTCTGGTTGGCATTACATTTCAGTGTATTTGAAGTAAGGTCTTTGTGTGGCTAAGAAGACTTTTGCAGAGCATTGGATTTTTAATAATTTGGAACTTAAGGTTTATATGAATTTTACTATCTGAGTTAAGAGAATGAAAAATGAAGTTTTGTGGACATAATTGCAGATGATTTTAAATTTGAGAAAAAGCTGGAAGCAGGGGCACCTGGGTGGCTCAGCTGGTTAAGCGACTGCCTTTGGCTCAGGTCATGATCCTGGAATCCCATGATCGAGTCCTGCATCAGGCTCCCTGCTCAGGGGGAAGTCTGATTCTCCCTCTGACCCTTCTGCCTCTCATGCTCTCTCTCTCTCTCTCTCAAATAAAAAAAATTTTTTTTTTTTTTTTTGGTGTGTGAGAGTAAGCTTTATTTCTACTCTCAAACTCTTACAACTTTGAATAAATGAAAAAAAAAAAAAAGCTGGAAACAATTTTCAGAAAATCTCCAGCAGGGGGCCTCAGCAGTCAGCGGTGGGAACCCGCCGCAAATTCCAATCAGTCTCTCTCTCCCCAAGCCCCCTTACCATCAAGCGTGTGGACATAAACTATGTGTAGATCTCTAGTATCAGAGCGGTATTATGTGTATTACTTAATTTGGAATAAAAGTATTCCAAAGAAAGCACAAGGATTTGCACTCGATACTTAGCAGTTAATGACAAATCGAAGAAAGCTATCTGGGTATTTTATCTGCGTGACAGCACTGTAAGGAAATTTCTTTTTTAGAATAAACACCAAACATTTCTGGTGTAGGCAGAGAAGTGCTCTGGAAATGGGCCATCTGGTGGAGATTACTCCCCATATGGGGACAAAATTCCCCTGGGGGAAGCATGAGAGACCCCCTCACACAGGAAAGAGCCCTTCCTACTGGGGATGGGAGGAGCAAAACCTGCAATCCCAATTAACTCCAACGAAATTTTATATTCTATATTTAAATTGGCCCCTTGATATACATCTCATTTTATGCACTGAGAGATACAGTCACCCAGGGAAACTGAAGGTTGCCTTTTACTGTTCACTTTTGTAGGACAAGTTGGGGGAAAAAATCCTTTTTTTCTTTCAAAGTTCCAGCATTTGAAACTTGATATTAACATTTCTTTTCCTAGTTTTGGGTCTTCTTTCCAGTTTAAGTAGAAGGGACTTCAAAATTCTCACTGGTCATTTTCTCCAGAAGTCAAATATGTGAGTAAGTGATGAGATCTTTGTTCCCCCTGCCCTTTTTTTTTTACAGTCAAGAGGAAGGCACGCTCAAAGCTCATGATTGCGTCTTAATTTACAAATCAGGGACAGAGGGAGATGAAAACCACACTCCAGACAGTAACTTAATCGGACTCACCACCAAGATGTTAAAAGTGAAGAGGCTGGAAGAAATCAACACATGTTATAACAGTAACAAACGGGAGGAAATGGCCTTCTTCCAGTGCATGGAAAAGGTTGAGAAAGTGAAATGTTTTCTGGAAGAAAGTTCCAGTGAACAGGAATCAAGATCTGGAAAGAATGAGGTAATTATGTGCTAATTTAGTCTTGTAAAAAGTATCAGTTCTACTTTATCTGTTCTTACATGAATCAGTAAATGTAACCATTTATCAGACTCGTCAAATTCTATTTTTGTCGCTTGTGTGAAGAATTACGGAATGTTTATGGATAAGACATTTTTCATTGTGTTTCACTGAGGATTACGTGTTGTAGATTATACAACCGAGTTTGGTAAGTAATTGAGTAATTTGGTAAGTAATTGAGGGGCTTTGAATGTGCATCTCTACCTCGTTGTGGTTAGTGGCTTAGACGTTATGAGAGGGAACTTCTGGAAACACACATTTCTTGAGCATTTACAAGGATGGGTGTGAAATTCAGAGAAGCACTATGAGGGGCACAATCGTTCTGCAGAAGAGTTTCTAATTTCCTCAAGACTTTGAGTTCCTCACAGTGTAGGTGACAAACCTGTTGGCAGTGACTGTCAGAGACGGGGACCAGCAAGCCTTCCCTGAAGGTTACGCCTGGGTCCTCAGTTGTGCGCAATGAAACCCTGAGCCTGATTCTGGCTACTTGATCTTTGGCAAGTTCCTAACCTCAGCCTAGATGCTGCCTCATCAGAATAATGGTTCGATGGCTGTTGAGGAATTTAAGTGTGATAATGTGTATAAAGCACTTAGCACAGTATCTGTTCACCATGGTAAACTGTCATCCAACAGCAGTCTTCTCTTCTCTCTTGACTTAGTCAGTCCCACTCACGGACCCATGGAAGTGCAGCTCCTGGCCCAGGGTTGGCCTCCCAGCATGTTGCTTGTGCCTTTCTTCTAGCATACACAATTGTTTCGAAGTCTGTCACCTTTCTCTCGATAGTGCTCTTCAAGGTCGAGACCTTGAATGACTTGTACTTGGACTCCCCTGGTAACCAGCACAGAAGAGGTCCCCAAAATGTCTGTGGAATGAACAGATCTGTAGAAGTGAATTCTGCATTCTGGTTGAAGGCTAGGAATGAGTATTTTTAAAGATCAGAGCAGGTGATTCTTACTAGGCAGGATTGGAAATATCCTTCTTTGTCCAACTACTCTTCTGAAGAGCACTATTCGGACAGGAAGGGCATTTCTAATGGTGCCCCGGACAATGAAGCAGGGCTGCTAAGTAACTGTCAGTGAGTATGGAATGATAAAACGTGCTGGAGAAAAGAAAGGAGTTGTGTTGAAACTTAGGTTTCTTGAGACCTCCACTTTCCCTATGAGTTAATATCTTGTTCAGTATACACCAAAAAGAAACTTCCACAGGTGAAATTGAAGTCACATATGAAGGACTTCCTCCTTAGGGCTATTAGGATGCAAATGAATAAACAGAAGGATTCCTTTTTCTGTTCATTAACTTCTCTAGGACAGAGAAGACAAAACAGTCTTCTTGGATAACTTTGAAATAACCAGCTACTGGTAATAGTTATATGAATTTGATTATTTTTCCAGGACTGTTTTTCTCCAGGTTCTGTGATATAATTTTTAGAAGTAGGAATTATCTTTGAAGAGGGAGATGGTGCTAAGCTGGAACAGGAACATTTTTAGGAAGAATTGTTTTCATGATAAACTGCACCAGAATATCAGAAATCAAATGATTTGGACATTCAATATTTTTGGATATTTTTGAGGGCAAGACTGAGAATGTTGCTCCTCAGAAACCCTAAGAGAGCACCCTTTGCACTTGGTCTGATGTCCCGCGTGTAACCTGGGCCTTCTGGCCTTGATCCTGCAGTCGATGCTGGGCGGAAGATGGAAAGGAGTGACTGGTAGCTCCCTATGTCCCATTCAGCTTCTTCTTTGTAAATGGCGAAGGGCCCAGAGATGTCAGCAATAAATTTCCCTGTCTCTCTCTCTCTGGCCCTCTGGAGGATGGATGGAACATGAAGGGGAGACACAGAGCTCTTCTTCTTTGTGTGGCTGCCAAGGTCACGGTACTGGAGGCCCTGGCTGGCCCAGTCAGTGGGTGCCAGGGTAGGCAGCGGGCCTTGGCCGCGGGTGGATGGAGAAGGGCATTCCAGTAGCTCAGATGTCAGCAGGTATGCAGACAGAGCTAGACTGACATGTCTCCATCTTCTGCTGGGGCCACAGTAAATCTTCACAATATCAGGCGTTATTCTCCAGGGACCGTCTAAAAAATGCTTGCCATAATTTGCCGTAAGTGGAGAAAACTTATTCTCCTTTTTCTTTTTAGTCCTCCTCTTTCTGAGAAGATTAGCATTGCTCATCACAGTAGAAAATGTCACTGTGGTGCATTGGCAATAATTTACTCTGAATTTCCGATACTCTAGTGATATGGAAGCTTTGTTTGGAAGGCGTGAAGTGCAATTTCTTTCTAGAAGAGTCTTTACTCCCTAGTCCAGGCTGGTAAAACTCAGGTTCTTTTCCTTTTCCTGCTCTTAACCAGGTTTTCTAATTTCACTTATTTTTCCCCCACTAGATTAATTTTAACTATCTTCTTTCTTTTCCTCTACTTTATTTTTTGTTGAATTTGTTAAATGCCACATATTCTACTTTTCTCCTGTGGTTTGTTCACTTTATTTTTCTACTTCCCTTTTTATTCTGTTTTTTTTTTTATTCTTATGTTTATTCTGGTTTTTTTTAATGACTTTTCTCATTGTCTTATATTCTAGAGGGTGTTCAAAATCACCTAAATAATGTAGAATTTTAAAAACTTTTAGCAGATGTGCCATAATAAACCAGGTCTAAGCCTACATAATGTGGTGTTGAAATAAAGTAAAACACAAAAAAATTAATCTGCTACATACGCGGGATGAGCTCACTAGCGATTGTGTATATACTGTTAACTCATAAATGGTAAATGACTCTCATAACTATAATTAGTATCATTTTTATAGAATCAAATCCAGGTTTTCTTCTTCGGTTAGTTCTCTGTTACCTATATAAATAGCCCCCTGGTATACTTCTCTTAGATATGATTTACTGTTTAACACACACACACACACACACGCACACACACATGCACACGCACTTTATTTGTTTAATAAAAGACAAAAGGGCCAGACAAGCAGAGTTTTACTCTTCCATTTGGTTCTGTCTGCCTCCCTTTGCCTGCTCCCACTTATGATACATATACCTACTTTTTATGCCCAAGGTTATCTATGTTCACCTCCTTGTCCTTTGCCCCCCACCCCCACCTTCCTGTAGAACCCTGGTTCCTGTCCTCCATCTGAAAGGCACGGTCCGAACCAGGGGAGTGAGGCAGAGCTGTGGGAGTAGAAACAAGGATGGCTCTAACAGAGGCAGAATGCTTAAGTGCCTGCTACAAATGCTCCAAGACCAAACAAAAAATATTTATCGACAGGATGTGAATAGCATAGAGTGGGTTGGAGCAAAGCGTGGATCTCCCTATTTTGATTGCAGTTGGTGCGCTTAATCGCAGATGGCATTTCCTGACTAACCACTGTGAAATTGTACCGCCAGTGGTGCTCACAGTGACTTACTTAGATATCAAAATATCATGGCTGAGGGTGGAGGCTTTGCAATTTTTAAAGTTGCATTTCCCTGCCCCCATCTCTTTGCTCCTTTGCTCCTAAGGGCAGGAGAAAGCTCCCTGGCGGTGGCCCAGCCAGCAAGGCAGATGCCAGTTTCTGTGGTGCTAATCGTCCTTGAACTGGGGACAAGCGCATTCAAGTTGGTGTCGTTTGTCACCAGCGGGTCTGTCTCTGTCCCTACACCTGTTTCAGATCTGTCACGCAGGCCGTCCTATTTTTCCTTTTAAAGAGGCAGATTATCTGTGGATCGTGTAGCTGGAAACACAAATTGCAGGACCCTGCAAGAACCCTCTGCCATGGGGCAGCGCCTACTCCTCAGAAGTGGGCATGTAACAAGCATGTGCTTGGAAACGTGCTTGTGCTAGATCAGGGGAGGGAAGGAGCGTATAAGCCAAGTGACTTCCATAGCCGCTCCCCGAGAATGGACTTAGCACTTAGAAGAAAAGACATCTGGATTGTAGGTAGCGTGTGCCTTATCTCGTCTTCCTTACTCTGGCGTGTGTTCCAGTCCATGATGACACGGGGAGGTCACAGACAGGCTCCTGCCCTGGAGGACACGCAGGTAGTAACATCACTTTTAATTAAGACAGATTCATTTTACTGTTCTATTTACTGTTCTATTTCCAACCAGGGAGTGGTGCTTGCCAAAGGAGACGGAATGCATGCCCCGTCTTAATCCTTGCCAGAGACTACCGCCTTAGGAGGGGTTGGGATAATAATAGTGGCATGTGGCTCCTTTCAACATTCCAAGCACTTGCACCAACTTTCGGGGAACCTCAAAGCAACCATTCTTGCTGCATGTTAAAGTCGGCGAGCTATTTTTGTTTTGAGAGCAAAATAGTGTCAACATCTCTCCATTCCCCTACTATGTATATGACTTAATTATGAAAGTAGAATGACACAAGAGTAAAACTTATGTCCCCCTTATCATGTCTATGGCGAAGGCAGCATCCGAAGAGCGGCCGCCTCCCCTGGGGGAGCCAGCTCGTCCAGCCTATATGCTCTTTCTTTGGAACCGTTGCCGGATCACGCCTTTCACGTGACACGGCAGCTATTCCAGGAATGGAATTCAGTCCGGAGAAGAGTCCAATTCCGAAAGAAGAGAAATAATTCAGATCCTAAGGATTTTAGCACTTCCCAAGAGAGGGTATTCGTGTCTGGGAAAACAGCTCTTTCTACAGATTTAATACTTTTATCTATTAGCGGAAGATACATTATTTTCAAGACAGTATAAAAACCGTTTGGAAGAGAGGACAGAAACCAGCCTGAATCCCAGGAAGGAGATAGGTAGCAGTGTCCCTCCACTTTGCTTTGTTGCCATCTACTCCCCTGCAGAGCTTTTAGGCTTTTCTCCCCCTGGTGAAACCCCTCCTGTGAAATCTTAACACCACAGATATACTGTATACCTGCTTACGTATTATAGGCATTATTTGTGCTTTATACATAAAAGGAATGCTTTTTTTTTTTACCCCTCCTAAAGAAACAATTTTACCCCCTTGGGGGGTGATACTACCCTCATGGAGAATGCATGATTTATAGTTAAAAAAATTTTCTCTATACCTGTATGCAGATACCAAAGAAGGTATAAAGAAATATTTATCCATCAAGAAACCACCCCTTCCGCATCCTGGTGGTGTTGGTGGACTGAGAGCTTCAGGCGTCAGGCTTTCATAATGGCCCTGAGCCTTTCCACGGGACCCCGACACAATCAGTATTTCGGGGACCATTACGTTCACTTTCAGAGGAATTGCCAAACCTTGGAATGGTTTATTATCTGATCTATCTTAGTTGAGGACAAGGTAAAAGAGATGGGAAAAAGATGGATAGACAGGAACAGACTTTTTTTTTTTTTTTAAGTAAGATCATAAAACATTCTAAGTCTCTTTAGGTCTGACCTAATGCCACCATTAGGTCTGTGTTTTCAGACTTGGTCAGTGTTGTCCAAGCATTACTCATTTTTGGCTGCTTAACAGATCTCCTATGGGAAATACCATGAGGGTTTTCATCTTCTATATGGAAAAGAATGAGTTATCCACCCAAGTTCCCGGAATGTAGCCCTCATAGTATTTCCCAGTGACAAAGTCAACAAGATATATGCATTAACTGGGAAAGTTGTGGGAATGTATTTCAAAAAGTTTTTGCAACTTTTTAACTGTAAAGAAAATGTCTCTTAAGTCAGATTTTTATAACATAGCCTATTGCTTTTTCCCCCCATTGTTAATGGTTATTTAGAAACATGGACAACCTATCGTCTTAGAAATTTCTGCAAGCCCAGAAGTTTTAGGAACTGTTTTTTCTAAGGGCATCAGAGAATCCTACTTGTGATATTAATGTACTCAGTATCCGTAGAACATAAAACATAGTGTTGGCATACAGGTATATAGGGATAGTGATAGAACATAAAGCAATCGAAAGATTTTTTCCAATACATCGGGTACAAATACTTGCCCATGTAAAGTTCTGGGTGTCCTAGACCAAACACACAGAGGAATCATATTGTTTGTGTCATTTCAGGTTCTCAGAATAATTAAAATTATGAGAGTTTTATGTTATTCGGTGTAATATGAGAAAAAAAAATCTTACTTTCTCTGAAAGTTAAAGCAATACAGTAAAAATATAAATATTGCAAATAAAGTCTGTGTTCTCAGGTAAGAAAATGCTTAACATACTTGATAAAGAAATTCACCTAAAACATTATAGTTGTGAAAAGCATATTGAGCTGTTAGTGTTTCTTTTTTTTTTTTTTTTTTAAGATTTTATTTATTTATTTGACAGAGAGAGAGATAGCGAGAGCAGTAACACAAGCAGGGGGAATGGGAGAGGGAGAAGCAGGCTTCTTGCCGAGCAGGGAGCCCAATGTGGGACTCGATCCCAGGACCCTGGGATCATGACCTGAGCCAAAGGCAGACGCTTAATGACTGAGCCACCCAGGCGCCCAAGCTGTTAGTGTTTCTCAGACTTCAGGTTTTCAGGCCACCTTCATGGGTTTTGCTGTATCTGCATACTACTTTAACCCCTGTCAATTAATATTTTCACATATCAAGTTATTTAAAAAATTTTAGCAAAAGCAACGATAGAGTGAAATCATGGTTTTGATATGCTTATTCTAGATTTTCAAAGACACAGTAACACACACACACATTTTAAAAATGGTTTATTAGTGTACAACATAAAATCACCCCAAATCCCTAATGATGAGGTGATCCCACGTCAGTCTCTGGACCCCTAGACTAAGGAGGCTATTTCCGGGTCTTTGCCCTGTGCCACTTGGTACTTTCAACTCTATTTGTCATTTTCTTGCCAGGCTGACCACTGCTGGGTAGGGTGACCTCAGAACTGTCCACGCAGAGGACTGGGTGGGGAGCAGCAGTGATGCACTGGGTCATCCCCACTGGTCAAGAGCTGTCCCATCGGGTGACTAACCTCTAGCACTTTCAGTTGCATGTAGCTGATCGTTGGTTCCCAGGGGTGTTCCACGTACTTCAGCCTCATTTACAATTTTGACTTCAGGAGGAGTGTCTGATTTGCTAGTCCATTGATTAGGTAGGAATGGTATGTGCTCATTTGGATACTGGCACAAACCTGCAGTATAATCCATGGCTCGTGGCTTCGTCCACTCAAGGGTTCTGATAAGCCCAGGTTAGTGTGGCATTTCCATAATGAATGGGACACTAAAGACACCAAAGGCTCTAGCAAGGAAGCTGTGACTCAGAGATTAGGGAGCAAGGCACATAGGAGCCTTGGCGCTCAGCTCATCCAAATCCTTCTTTGAAGGGGGGACTCAAAGTCCAAGAGAGGTAAACTGGACTTGCCCAAGATTCATTACATGGGAGGACTATTCCTACCTAAAATCAGAATTACCCTCCCAACCGTGTTTTCCGGGTTGCTCTTTACGTGTTTTGTTTTACTAGAGCCAGGCTTTTTCACGGAAGGGGTGGGGGGCACTTTGCATGGTGTCTGTGAAGGTTCCGCGTTGGCCACGGCCTGTGGGAACACAAGACAGCACGTATCCCGGGCAGGCGTTGGCTCAGCCGGCCCGGAGCGAGGCAGCTTTTCGAGTCCTGCAGGCCTGCCTCGAAGGATGGCTGGCTGGCCATCAGCCAGGCCCTGGCATTTTGCCTTGGCACCACCTCTTTCTAGGCAGGAGCATCTTGCTTCTTAATTTTCCTGTGCCTCAGGCTCTCCCTCTATGAACAGTTCCCCCAAGGCTTCAACTCGGGAGCCGAGAATCTGAGCAGCAAGGAGCCCAGTTAGAAGGCTCAGGTGGTGACTGAGCAGGTATAATGCTGCTGTCAGTGGCCAGGTGTCAGGAAATTCTAAAGCAAGGCAGTGACCAGGCTAGAATGAGGGGTGTGTGAGCCCAACGTCTCGTTTGTCTACTAGACCTTTAGCTTCTAGCTTTGTCATTCCAAATGTAAGCAGTGAACAAGGTTGTAAACTTTTTGTATGGCTTGGGGCTTATCTGAACTAATTGGGGTGAGGGGTAAGCATAAAAATGAATTATAGAGACAAGATTTTAATTCATAAATGTATTTTTTTCTTGTGTCCTTGAGAAATGACTCTACCTTCTGTGCAATAGAAATGTTTTATAATAGCATTTCCCCACATCCAGCTATACAATTCTTTTTTTAAAAAAATATTTATTTATTTGAGAGAGAGAGAGAGAGAGCAGGGGGAGGGGCAAAGGGGAGAAGGAGAGAGAGAGAATCTCAAGCAGACTCCCTGCTGAGCAGGTAGCCCCATGCAAGGCTTGATCTCATGACCCTGAGATTATGACCTGAAATGCAATCAAGAGTCAGATGCTTAACTGACTGAGCTCCCCAGGAGCCCCCAGCTGTACAATTCTTTTTTTTTATTTTAATATTTTATTTATTTATTTAATTGACAGAGAGAGAGAGACAGCGTGAGGGGGAACACAAGCAGGGGGAGTGGGAGAGGGAGAAGCAGGCCCTGAGCAGGGAGCCCGATGTGGGGCTCGATCCTAGGACCCCGGGATCATGACCTGAGCCGAAGGCAGCCGCCTAACCAACTGAGCCACCCAGGCGCCCCCAGCCGTACAATTCTACATGGAGTTTTCTCTGCTGTTTCTGGAGTGCCAGTATGCAGGTATAACCCATGGAGTTGTTAACTGCAGAGTTCTGATGGGGCATAATAATCAACCTCTGACAAGCATTGCACTATCGCTCTATTCCAGAGCATCTGTCATTCCAGGGGCCCACTTCTAGCTTGGATATTTTTGCCTCTAGCATATATTTGGTCTATAGGATGGTTTCAGATTCTGAAAGGGGTTTTGAGCTCCCTTGGACACTGGAGGATAAGAGAGGAGGAACTAACAGGAACTGAATATTTTATTTGGAGCTTCTAAGTCTCCTAGAATCTGCTAGAGGCCTTTGCACACCCCTGAGTCACTCATGCCCCTTCAGTTCTCTGGAGAGGGCTTTAGATGGTATCATAGTGTGACCTCAGAAAGTGCTCATCACTCGTTCCAGCCTAAACCCTAAGGAAGATCCCAGCAGCCCTTGGTGTTTTCCCAAATTGTCCAAGAAAGAGAAACGGGGGGATGGAACAGGCAAGGGGAACACATGATGAATCTACCTTGTGCAGCATCGTCTTTCACTGGAACATCATCCACGAGGCCTGCAGTTCTCAAAGTGAGATCCTTGGACCCCCCTGGGGCACCCTAAGACCCTTTCAGAGGTCTGCAAGTTCAAAACTATTTTCACAATAATTCAAATTATTGACCTTTTCCACTGCACTGACATTTGCACTGATGATGAACAGGCAATGGTGGGCAAACTGCTAACTCCTCAGCACAGAATAAGACAGCGGCATCAAAGTGTCCTAGTGATCATAGCATATTTCACCACCAGACCCTCGATGTTTTTGTTCTGTTTTGTTTTTGAAAGAGACCGTCTTCCTTAAAAATGTACTTGATGAAACAAGAATGTAAATGTGGTTAATCAGCCTGTATCAAAGTCATTTAGATCTTTGGGCCCATATTCTATATTAATCTACTCAGTAAGGAATTACTGAGCTTCTACTGCATGAAGACACACTGTTGATTCTGCTGGGACTGTCCCATAGTCGTCGCAGGATACGACTCTGGTTTGGAGGGTAGATACTTGAAACCCAAAGACACAAGCTGTTTCATGTATTGATGCTCACTGATGGTGTCAAAAAGAGGCAGAATCTGATGACACAACATCAGGTATTTAAAGGGTAAACATAGGATACACATTTAGGTTGCAAATGGCTTTTTTTCTGTTCAGTCTGAGCTCCACGTATTAGAGATGTTTTCTGTTAGGATCTCCCTTTAGACCACTTGGCAATCTGTAGTTATTTAGAAATTTAAAAATGAACAATGACCTGTGTTAGGTCCTACTTTCTTCCCAACCTTCCAGAATAAGCATGTTGAATTAATAGGATAATATAAGTAAGTTTCTACATTCTTAAGGCTGTGTTTGCATCTGCCTATTTAGAATTTATGCTTTAACTTGGGTCTATTTATTTATGTACTTATTTTATTTAACAAGCATGTAAGTGGCCCTCATTGTATGCCAGACCCTGTTCTAAGCAGTTTACAAATAACTCATTTAAACCTTGTAGGCACTTCCCCGATTGGCTCTATGGCTAATACTAATGATTGCTAACACTTATGTTGTTTATTGTGTCCCAGGCACCGGGTTAAGAACTTTTCATACAGCATCTCAGTTAATCTTCAATGTCCAGTGAATTTATATAATTATTACCTCCATTTTATAGATAAGTGAGGCTTAATGACATCCGGTACTTGCCCAGAGTTATACAGCTATATACCATGATATCTCTTGAATGGGTTAGCTTGCCCCATAACATGAAAAGGAAAACTACATTTATTTGAAGAAAATTTAACTGGAATTTATTTTTTTTTTTTAAGTTAAACGTGAAGTATTTGAAAACAAATCGTCTCTGATGGATTTTCTAAGGACAGTTTGTATTATCTGCACATTATCTAAAATATAGTTTCCATCTGATGACTGCTCTGCTTGTTTGTTCTATTTCTCTATGCAAACACAGCCAGAGTGGCTAGATTGAAAGCAGTCAGGTTTCTTTTACTTGACGGCGAGGCTCTTTTCTGGAACAGCGATGTAACAGGGACCTCTAGTGGGGAGAAGTTGCAAAAGTTACTGCGGCTGGGCAGTGAAGTCCCACCACTTCAGGCTAAGCCTTCTGATTGTAGGACGGGTGTCCTGTGGCCGAAGTCAGCCATCAGCAAGTGTTGGTCCATGGACACAGCAGAAGCTAGGCGAGAATATATTGGAACTAATGATTCTCTGAAACATATAATAAGGCTGGAAAATGATAGGCTAAATTGGCTTACTTTATTGTAACAATGCAGTACATCACATACAAAATATGTGTTAATTGGCTGTTTACATGATTGTAAGGCTTCTGGTCAACAGTAAGCTGTTGGTAGTTAAGTTTTGAGGGAGTCAAAAGTTATATGTGGATTTTCAACTGTGCAGGACGTCAGCAGCCCCAACCCCACATTGTTCAAGGGTCAACTGTATTTAAATAGAGAAGGATTTAGTAACTTGGGCTTGATAGAACATGAGAGAAGGTAGAGCCTATTTATTTTATTGGACACATGTTACTGAATATGTCACAGGAGTCAAGGCAATGTGTGGGTCGTTCAAGCCTGACACAGATACAGTTAAAGATTTATGAACTCTCAAATTATAACAATTACTATCGCTGATATGACAAAAGGGGCAGGAGACTCCACTGGTGTCCTGTCCAGCACCTTCATCTCTTGATATTTCAAATGGTGAATGACTAGACCCGACTTACCTAGCTGTTGGATACCACAAGAGATGCTGCATCATCTACCTCTCGACTCTCCGACCCTGTTCTCTGAGAACCATCCCTGGTCCCAAGCTCAGGAGGCCACACCCAGTTTACTAACAGAGTTGTATATTACAGCGAAGTTACTGGGGGATACAGGGAAGAATGGAAAGTCACCGGGCATAATAGCTAACTCTTAAGCTTGTCTACCAGAAGGTAATGACCTCTAATTGAAGCCTGTCTATTTCCAATTATTCTACTTTAATACTGTGTATTTGCATGATCATATCATCTTATGTGGGATTATTAATATTATTCCCCAACACATAACATTGGACATTCTCAATGCATATTACAATATTAAAGGCTCTGAGAGGTTCCCTGTTAAAACAGCAACAGAACCATTTTAACCAGGCACATGGGAAGCATTCAATAAACGTTAGCTCATATCTGAAACACTATTAGCATTCTAATTTATCCTGAGAGCTTTCAAAATTTATCTGACCACTGAACTCTTCTGTTTCCCGAATCATATTCACGTCTCAGGATGCCATAAGATGTACCTTGTGGAATGCTGGTTTAGAGAGGATCCATTATCAACTCTGGTATCAAATAGCCCCAGATTCAAATCCCCGTGGGGCCCCTTACCAGCTGTGTGACCTTAGTCATTGAGCCTGAATCTCTGTCCCTGGTTCATCATAATGGGCCAGAATGCCCACCTTGCAGAATAATTGGGAGGGTTAAATTAGCTAATCTGTTAGCAAGTGGCTTGGTGCCTGACACAGAGATGTAACCCCCAAATTTAATATCTGTTCCCACTTCTTTATTTTCACCACACCTTACCGCATTCTTTCTCCTCTTCTATGCCTTTTGAAATCCTTCCTGTCCTTCAAGGTCAGATTCAAATCCCACCACCATTGATTCTAATCTGACATCCCGCCTCCTCCCCCCACACCAAGTTTGCCTTAACTACATCATCCTTTAAGAACACCATTTAAATAACATATGCCATTTGTGTGGGTAGTTTTGGTACCCTTTCTGGTAATAATTGTTTCACAGGTTGGGTCTCTGCTCCTAAAAAGCTGGGGCTCCTTTCCTGTGGGGATCATTCCCTAGATTTCTTTGTATCCCTCTTAGCAACTGTGTTAGGCATGTCCATTTTCATTTGTGCTCTAGTTATTACCAACACATTTTAGGAAAAAATTCATATTTTAAGTCTTTGAAGTGAAGATAATTATTAATATACTTATGTCAAATATTTAAACAAAGCAATGAGTAGAATTCCAAATAGCAGAATATTTGGAATGATATTGGTGTTGGACATTTCCCCAAAAAGTTCCAAGAGGATGTGCTTGAATGAAATTTTAATCATTTCTAGACTGGCAGAATCAATTTTGAGAGATCAGTATGATCTGATCCACTCCAGCATTCTTCATTTACCCACAGATCAGAGTGTCTGCAGTAAGAGAATACCCATAATTCTGGGTGCTTTCTGGCTCCTTCTGAAGAAGAAGGCAGTCTGCTTCCTCTTTCTCTCAAGTCGAAATCTGTCTATCAACTTGTGCTCTGAAATGGCTCTAATAAAATTGAGTGAAAATTGTTTACAATTATATCCAAGGGACATTGCATAGATTCTGAAGCCCCTTTTGGAATTAATTATTCAATAAAGAGTAGGTTAATTTGAACGTAGTTTTTATTTTTTTGTTCCTTTTATATAGTCTGATCCTTAACAGTTGCTATTTATGTGTGATGAAGATGGTCATTCACCACAAACCAGAATCTTATTGTTCAGAGCGTGGCCTGTGACTTGTCAGCATCTCCTGGGAACTTGTTAGAGATACAGATTCTTAGGTCCCACCCAGATTTACTAAATAGGAATGCATTTTAATAAGGTCTCTGGATGATTCACATGCATATGTAAGTCTGAGAAGCACTAGAATATTTGTTACTCCCGCAATTGAAAAACGAAGGGTTAAAGTTTACTGCAAAAAATTGCTGAAAGGAAAATAAACATTTCCTACTACACTTAAGAATATATGCTTACCTAAGTAATATATATGTATATTACATGCATACACACACCTATATATTCAAAACATAAATGTATACGTGTATATCCTCCAAAGGGTCTCTCTGGCTGTTCTTGGGAACCAGGCAATATCCTTTCTTGAACATTTTATGAGAATATTTTCCTTGATAAAATAAATATGTCTAATAATAGTTCTTTCCATTAGATTTCCCAGGCAGACAAAATACGAAGCTTGCATTCCGGCCAGTGAGATTAGCTGGGTGAGAGAACTTGTGAAGTGCCAGGAATGGCCTGCTTTCCCCGCGAAGGTCACACTCTCAGAGACGGGTGTGGATATCAAGTTCCTTGCCCATTTGAGAGTTTGTAGCCCTCTGATGAGGCTCTGCGTCATGGAAATCCCTTGGTTGGCTCTTGCCGGCAAAGCAACAGGCGGTTTAATTGAAAGCCACGTATGTGCTGAGTAAAGGACTAATCCCTGAGATTCTACCTGGTCCCGGAGTTACTTCTTCCACAGGTGCTTCCTGGCATGTAAGCATGAGCACTTGTGGCGTGAAGGAGCTGGACCCATCACCTTCCCCTGGCGCCGGTTCTAGGATGGCTTTTGGTTCAGAAGCTCTCAGGGTCAAGTGGAAAGATCATTGGTATCCGGAGTCTGTGGGTCCATCTGGCCTTTGCCACTCACATTAGATAAGTGACCTTGACTATGTTATGTAACTCTCTGAGAATTTGTTTATCTGGGAAGAGAAACGCTGTTCGAAGACAGCATGTCTCAAAGTCTCTTGAGGATCACCTAGGGGGCTTGGGGACTGTACAGATCCCCAGCCACTTGAAAGACACTGAAGCAGAATCTCCATGAGTGGAGCTTGGGAATCTGTGTTTCTAATCACCTTTCAGGGGATTCTTACGAGAAATGTGGTTAGCAATGTTCGAGGGAAACCATTTGATTGATAGCCAGCTCACGTCCCTTCTTCTATCCCTAAACTTATTCGTATCAGCAGATGCCAATTGGCAACTAAGAAGGTGATTGTTGTGTCATTGCTGCGGGTTGGTTAGACTATAAAAATATATGAAACTTTGAACTATCTGGCCTGAGTACTCGTCACCCCTACCACTATAGTGAAATTAGTCCTGTGACCACTTGAGTTTCCTTATCTATAGAATAAACTGGTAATAATACACACAGATGAGATGATTTTTGTTCTGAGTCCATGCTGCATAACTGTCAGCTGATATTACAGAACTTCTTGACCCTCCTGTTGCTTGTTTGGTCTCTGGGGATTATGAATTCACGGAAAATTGTGGGAAACTATAGTTTTTACATATATATTTCCATTTCCACCATAACTCTTCTTTCTTCATGTCAGCTGCATCAAGATTAAAAGGAGAAATGTTTCGTAGGATTAAAAATTTGGTTCTTTCACACTGAGAGAAGAGAGAACGTTGGCTTCTTTACAGTTGGGTAGAAGATACACTAGGTAGTTAAGGTAGCAAAAGAGGATTCACCCAGGATAAAACCAACAGATTTAAAAATAATCCGAAAAGAAGAAAGATATAATACAAAGGTTTAAAGAAGAATTGAGAATCATTTTGCACGACATGCAAGCAGGTGGGAGGGCCTGTCCCTGTCTGAAGAATTATAATAAAGTAAGCCTTCCTTGAATGTATTTTAGACACTGAATAAAATCCAACCCCAGTGTTCTTAGCTCTGAACATATCCACAAATAGATCGAGACAGCAGTTGGGGACAGAGGGTCAAGGAAGGTTGTCAACGAAAGAATGTTTGGGAGGAACAACCAAGGTCAGGTGGAGCGAAGCCCGCACCTTTTTCAGTGTGAGGTCACTCTCAGCAGAAATGAAGCACGGTGCAGTCCCTTTGGCCATTACTGCAAAGCCTTCTAGATTTTCAGTTTTATGGCATTGGCAAAAGATTCCACTAGCCTCCCAGAATGTTGAGTTCACCTCCTCCCAAGACTCCAGCAGCTTCAGGGTTCACTCCGCATGGCCTGGCACAGAACGGCATTCCCTAGGGTCACTGCGGAGCTGGCCAATGAACTCCGTCAAGACCAGCGTCCAGCTCAGATGGATTCTGGCTGTGTGTGTGGGCCCAGGTGGGACTACTGTCTCCAGAAATGCAAGGAATTGTACTGTTCTGCTCAGGCCAACTGGAAAAGATTTATGAAATGCTTCCCGAGTGCCCAGATACCTGCTAGGATCTATAGAGGAGGCCAAAGAAATGGGATTTACGGTGCCCGTCATGATTAGCTGTTGGACCTATGTCAATTCCTGTAGCTTGCTGAGTAGGTATTTGAAATATGGGGTTAATAATACTGCTCTCATGCTGGCTGCTATGCAGAATACATAGACACTGTGTATAAAGCCCTCAGCACTCTGTCTGATACATACTGAGCACTCAATAAATGGTAGCTCACATTAATATTATTGTTACTGTTACTCGAGAGGCTTATCATTTAGTCAAGGTTGAAAGGTCTGACTGTATGAATCGGGAAGAAAACCAGGCTGGGCAAATTCAAGCGTGGTTCTTGGGGACTGTAATTCTCCAAGTGTAGCTGGCAGGCCGGTCCAGGCCGACCTCCTGTGGGACGGGCCTGCAGACCACTGTTGTTTGGGGCTTTCTCTCCTCCCACTTAGGTTTATGCAGAAATGGAGTCACCTGCTCAGATTGCTTGCTGACGACCTCACTACCATGTAAAAGAGAGCACGTCGTGGCCATAGACTGTTACGAGTACCCTCTCCTTGCTGCCACTTTCTCTTCTTTACCAATCCCTTAAAACTCCAATTTCTGAGCCGAATCTCCAAGTCCTTTCGGAATAAAAGATGAACCAGATAAAATGGGCCTGTGAAACTGGAATCACGGTGTTTGGAGTTTATTCATTTTGCCAGTCTTCACTGGGCACCCCAATGGGTGGGTGCCCGGTGCGTGGTGAGGGGGTGTGGATGCAGCTGTGAGTGAAAGAAACCGTCTCCCCTCTGTCCGCACCACCTCCCAGAGAAGTCAGGCCATTGAAAAGAGAGCTGAGGGTGAAGAGAAGCACAGAGACCAGGGGACTTGACCTAATCTGCAGGGAGCTCACGGAGGCCTCTTTGAGCACATGATGCTTCTGTTTGCCTCCACAGGATGAGCAAGAATAGATAGAGCCAGACAGCATACAGGAGGTGCTCAATAAAGGTGGATCAAATAGGTGAACTAAAGAAGGAGGCAGAGCAGAGAGACATGGAGGGAAAGGGCTGAGTGCCCCTCCAGACCTGCCTAAGCAGAGTCTGGAGAGGGAGGAACCTCGTAGCTGGCTCCGGAGTGGAGAGAGCAAAGGACAGCCTGTTTCCATGCATGCGACAACTCCGATTTCCTGCTAATATTCCTACGATTATTTTGTTGCCCCGAAAAGTCAATTCTGGCAATTCCAGGGACTTCTTAGAAATGAAATTATACTTGGTGCCATTTCCCTTCCTTCTGAAATTACTATTGCTATATTTTTAGTATGTTTTAGGGGAGTAAAAAGTATTACTTACCTCTAGTTTTCCATATAACCACTTCTGATGACTACTCCTTTTAAATACCTTTTTTTTTTTTTTCCAGGCCATCCAGCCTGAATTAACTTTTCTTTAAGAAAAGGTCTTTCGTGGTTTATAAATTTTAATGCAAGATGCTAACTGCCAGGATATTTTTGGACCACAACCAAGGATTTAACCAGCCTCGCTTAACAGATGAAACGAGGCAAGCCTGTATGCACCTGGACACAGTGGCTCTTTCATCGTTCACTTTCAAAGTCATGACACCTCCTGGTTTTAACCTCAGGACGTCAGGAATTTTCTTTTAAAACCTGTTTCCTGGAAATAGGTCTTTGCTGTGCTAATGGATAATTTTTCACTTCATATTTTTTTAAGGTGCATAAATTCTATTTTTTTCCGCTTGCAAATAAAAAAAAAAAACCCACCAGGGTATGGAGGGGCATGGTAAGAGTCTCCTCTGTATTAAATAGTACAGGCCATCCCTGTCCTGGATTTTTAAATATTTCATTAGCAACAAGGGATTCTTTCACTGCCCTATTCATTCCCCACCCCTCCTCAGACACTGGACTGATTATTTTGATTAAAAGTGCTGAGTAAGAGAATGTGGGCTGAAAATTAGCCTCTTCAGCAAACGCCAGCGCCTTTAACCACATAAGGACCTGCTCCTGTGGCTCTTTGGAGTCCTTGGTTCGATGTTGTAATTAAGGAAAACTGGGTTTGTGAGACTTGCTTCCTCTCGATGTTTCCTCATCCTTTCTCCCCCTGTGCTGGGCAACTCTCCTGGAACAGAGGGTCACTCTGAGCCGGGAAAGTACCTTTGTGCAACATTTTGAAAAGCGTTCCCTCTAAGGCGTAGATTTGTGGGAACATCCTTCTACATGCCCCATGGACTGACGTCTTGGTCAGCTGACATCACTTATGGGAGAAGAAAAAGGCATCCGTTCCTTAGGCTTAGCCGCGGGAAAACACTGGCTTTCAGGCCATTTGTTTCCTGGAAGAGCTTCCTTGTTTAGTGTGTGAACCACACACTGAATGTGGACGACTTGCCTGAACTGAGAACTTGCTCTTAGTCTGCTCTCCATTTGTTCTTGTTGAACTGCTAAGAGTTCATTCTTAAGAATGTAAATAATGCATTTGCAAAATCTCAGTGGGTTTCCTGGGAAGGCAGTGCTTTAGGGAAAGAAAAGCTAGCATTTGCCAAATGCATCTCCATCTGGATGGAGGTAAAAAGTTGTCTTGGGCCCAGTGGTCCTGCTGGGAGAAATTGCTTGAGTAACCCTTCTGGGTTATGTAAATAAGAAAATCACAGAAACCACTGCCTCCCGGATAGGTTTCAACGGGTCCCTTTGTAGTTGGGCAAAAACTCCTCTCCCAATGGTCTTAGTGGATAAATGCTGAAAAATGCCCCTGAGGAGGAGCCTCCTAGAAACAAAATGAGACCTTCGCTTTTGTCCCCAAAGTTATTAAAACACATCTGATGAACTAAAGTCTCCAGTCTGGAAAAGATCCAAAGAGGCCTAAAGAGAAACTCCCCTTGGGGGGGTCTGGCCCACTGCTGTAGGCAGGGGCTAGGGTAGGGTTGCCAAATAAAGTTCAGGACCCGCAGTGAAATTTGAATTTCAGATAAACAGTGCATCATTTTTAGTGTAAGTCTGTTCATGTAACATTTGAGACATACATAAATAACCCTAAATTTACTCATTGCTTATCTGAAATTCAAATTTCTCTGGGCTTCCTGTAGTTTTATTTGCACAGCAATGGGGCGTGGCTCACAATTAAGGCTGCACAGGACGTGTTTTGTGACGGGGGTTGGGAGCTAAAGCCGGGGAACCTCCGGTGTGATTGCAGCTGGTGGACTGGAACGCAGGGCTCCAGGGCGCTCACGGGGACCAGCAAGCAACACCTTCATTGTCGTGCTGGGTGGGCCCTGTGATGGCTCAGTGGGGACGCAGTGACCGAAGGCAGAGCTGCAGAAACCTGAAACTACGGGCGCCAGGAATGTTCGCCAGCTTCTCTCTCATGGGACTCGGGTGGGGATGGGTGGAGGAGGCCAGAGAGTCCGCTGATTGGGAGGTGGGGGCTCGACAAATTGATTGAAGATCAAGAAAATGCAGGTGTGGATTTCCTGGTTTTCCAAGTTGTGAAGAGAAGCCCGCCAGCACGGAGGACTTTCGGTGCACAGTGATAACCAGAAAAGAAGAGAAACACATCCTGTGATGCCCCAATCGGTTCCCAACCTCAGCCCCAGTGGGAGTCCCAGCCTAGCCCGGCATGATGGGAACGGGGTGGGGCTGGGGGCAGTGAGCAAAGTCACAGCTGGAAGAAAATGCTTTGTTGAGCAGGGCCCAGCATGCAGATGGGTAAAACGGGAAGTGGCAGGAGCTGACATGGGAAAATAGGGGGGCCGAGGCCTCGGAGAGCCTGATAGAGGAGCTTGACTCTCCCGAAGGCTGGGCATTATCAAACTCTTATTTTTTTTTTTTTAATTTTTTTTTTTTTTAAGATTTTTATTTATCTGACACGCAGAGAGAGAGCGAGCACAAGCAAGGGAGCATCAGAGGGAGAGGGAGAAGCAGACTCCCCGCTGAGCAGGGAGCCCCACGTGGGGCTCGAGCCCAGGACACTGGGATCATGACCTGAGCCCAAGGCAGACGCTTAACCTACTGAGCCACCCAGGCGCCCCCGAACTCTTTTATTTTTAAGCTCTTTCTTCAAACATTACATGATTAGGTAAGACAGAAACAGCCCTTCCAGAGGTCAAGGTGCAAACCTTCCACCTTGCAGCAAACAGGCAAGTGTCATTGTAGCCCATGTGTCTTACCTCCGAAAAATAAGACAAACAGGAAGAAACGAAGCATGCATGCTGCCCCGAGACTTGTCCCCCACTGTCTGATGCTACTTATGAGGATTTTGTGGCACCTGGGTTACCTTGAAAAATCGAGATAGCAGCCCTGCTAATTACTACCCACGTGGTCGTGGAGTCATTACCTCACTCTTCTGTGCCTCGGCTTACTTGTGTGTGGAATGGAAGAAAAATGAGCATTTACAAGGTTGAGGTGGCTTAAATAAGAGCAGGGCCAGGCCATTATGAAGTCCTCAGTAAATGCTAGCTAATAATAGTGATAATTACAAGAAGAAGTAAAAGGAGAAGATATGAACCAACCAGGTTACTCTCTCTCTCTTTTTTTTAAATTTCTGAGCTCTATCCCAGACCCATAAAGTCAGAATTTCTGATCCGTATGTTTAGGACCCGCCCCTAGTAATTCGTAGGTATTCTGAACTTTTGAAAACACTGCCTTTTGTTGTCTATGAAAAAATGCCTGTCCGTTGGGGGCTTCCCACCCACTTATGGGGGAAGTTGTGTCCCTGAGACTCCCGAGGAGAAGGGGAGCTTTCCTAGTGCCTCCCTGTCACCAGCTCTGGGGCAGCCTCTTCCCCTGGCATGCTCCCCACTCTTCTCAATTTCCATTCTACCCAAAAGCCTCCTGGGGCTTCCCTGTGTCTTGTTCCTGCCTTGTGTTCAGGCTCTTAGATTAGTAGAATCCCAAGTTTTTGTGTTTGAGACAGAACAGTGGACCCACTGTATTTGTTTTAAAGGGTAATAGCAATTGACTTCGATTTAGTTAACAGAGCCAGTTCTCTAAGATTAATAAAGATTGCCAAAGAGACCAGAAACAGCCAGTTCTCCAGGCCCTTGGGGTTCCACCCATCTGCCTGTGCCTACGCTCTCTGAAACCACACAGTGGACTTCACTAGGGCCACATTTCAGGTAACGGTATCTGATGCATATTTATAATTCCAAAGTATTATATACCACAAAATTGGTCTTTCCTGCTGTAAGGTAATAATCCCGTCTTAAGATATTTACATAGAAATTTGTTTTAGCTTGAGTTACCATTTGGTTAATTATATAGTAAAAAAAAAAGCCAAGGGTGTGAGGGCTGCTTTGGTCTGGGGTTCCTTTGAGCCACTCCTACTTTTCACTATGCTTTCTCATCTCTCTCTCTCTTTTTTTTTTAAAGATTTTATTCATTTATTTGAGAGAGAATGAGCTAGAGAGAGCATGAGAGGGGGGAGGGTCGGAGGGAGAAGCAGACTCCCTGGCTGAGCAGGGAGCCCGATGCAGGACTTGATCCCGGGACTCCAGGATCATGACCTGAGCCGATGGCAGTCGCTTAACCAGCTGAGCCACCCAGGCGCCCGCTTTCTCATCTCTTGTAATGGCCCTACAACTCTGGGCAGGGCTTCTGTGTCCTCTAAGTTGGAGTGAGTAACTTTCTCAATGGCTAGGGGAGTGCACCAAGGATGGAATTTAGTTAAGCAGACACCTAACACTGAGATCTGGTTTCACGAAAACCACTCACCTACAGTCTCCAAACACTTACAACTATTTCCTGGCAAATGGCTATGGCTTTGTGTGCCCAGAGCTCCTTCTTTCTCTCACCTCCTCCATCTTCTCTGCTTTTTATTACATCTGTCTGTAACTTGAAACATTGTACTTTTTTGCAATTCTATAGTTGCAGAGTCTCAGTACCATTTTTGGACTTCAACAAGCATTATACATTTCCTAATGTGATTATTGGAGATGCTGGTTATTTCTTAGTCTTTTTAGAAATGCTTTAGCGCCTCTCAGCTCCGTGAGACATTTCATAGTATGTACAACCAATAAGGAAAGAAGTCAGCCACGAGAAAACAGCCCAGCACCAACTTGCTCCTTGGTAAATTCAATGTTAGTGTCTTGAAAATGAGACCAAGAATGCTGACCTTGGTATATAAGAATGAACCTTCCAGACACTGAGGTCATTCCATATTGGAACATGATCATGAAGTCATGAGCTTGTAGCTGGATAACTATTTGTCAGGGATATTATAAAAGGGGTTTGAATGAGACACATTCATGTGCCCCTCCAGAATGTAGGATTCTTTGATTGTTTTAATATATTGAATCCTGAGATATGCTGAATTCTGATTTATATTCCCCCCAGATACATGAGATTATTTTAAAAAGTGCTCTGCACGCCAAGATTTAATTCAAAAGATGCTAGGTCTAGCATCCTGCTTAGCCACACAATATATTCTTAATTTTATATATAGTTTTAGTAAGCTTGAGTTGTTTGTGTCATGAGCTTGAACTTAAAAAATTATGTTTCTTAATAGAATATGAGGATTCTCCATGAGGATTTCCCTGCCTGTCTTAATCATCATCAAGACATGAACTAATTTTTCATTTGTCTGCTGCTGTGTTGCATACCGTGTTTAGAAAATTAGACCACATTGTGGTCTATAGGTTCACTCCATGGCGATGAAATGGACTCCCTGAAGATCTCCAGTAAATAATGAACTGTTGAGTAGATTCAAATGTCTTGGATTATTTAGGTCTAATGTCTTGGCCATAAAGGTGCAAAGGATGAATTTCTGTAGTGTGAGTTTACTTGGCAAAAGAAAAAAGAGACTTTCTTCTTTCCTCCACGATTTCCCTTATGGCTCTCAGTGACCCTTCCCACTTCGGTTTCTCAGCACGGGGTGACTAAGATCTTTAGATGCCTTTCTGCTTGGTTTCTTCTCAGCTGGTTCAATGTCAGAGCACCCCTTCACAGCTCCTATAAATCTGAACCCTCTGGGATTCCTGTTGTTTTTCCTTAACAAATCCCTAACCCAGAGTAAGCCCCCGCTGGGCCCTCAGGAGCAGGAACATTTGGATGATGATGACTAAGCAGCCACCGGAACGTCCTTGACGTGTCTAGATCACCAACACAGGTGCTAGGTGAGAAGGAGAAACATCATTCTTGGCTGCAGGGGGACTAAAGGAAGACAAAGTAATCTTTAAGAGCCAGTATAAGGAATATAAGAAACAGTCAATATAACTTTGTGTAGAAGAGCCCAGAAATAGGCTCCCCTGAGAGCTAGCAGAACTAATGAAAGGTATCTGTCTAGCCAGATATGCCTGGAGCCAGAGTTATCCACTGCCCAACCACTTCTACCTGAGCCCTTATTGAGGATGTGAAAAGCCCCAACTTTATGAGGTGTTTTGACTAAGCCATGAATGAAGAGGAAATTTGAAGACGTGATTGTAAATGAAAGAACAAATGCAGACCCTAGGGTGTCAGTGAGAAAGAAAACTTCAAGGTAGCCTAGTGTGAGGGCAGTCACCCAGTTTTATTGAAAGATCTTTGCATCTTTTGTACTTTCAAATATTTGAATGCTAAATTGCTTGAGCAAATTTGCTTCACTGCAAGCTTTAAAATACACTCTTTTTGATGCTCTACAGGGATGAGAAAGCTTACCTTTAAAACCTTAGTCATCTTAATAATTATCAGACATCACACAACTTATTTTTTTAATTAGAGAAGTAACAATATGAGAAGTTGGTGTATCATTGAAAAAATGTGAATTATTAAATGTAAAAGTGAATTATTAAGGTGATATAACAGGGTCTCAAATTTTCTTGCCAAAATTGGGGCAGCTCACTCATAATTAAAATATTTTATATATAAGATACATAAAATATTTTTATATAAAAATCTTCATATTTTTCATATAAATTTTTTATATTCATTTTACATTCACATAATTTAAAGAGTCATAAAGTTCTATAAAATTTTTGGTGAGAAATAGCAGTCCCTACCCTTATTCCCCACTTCCCCCTCATCAGAGGTAAGCATTTTTATTTGTTTTAGCTGATTCTTTTTGTCATTTACCACCATATGTCTAAATAACATGTATATGTTGTTTTTCCATTTCATATTTAGGCTTCTTTAATTGAATGCTGTAGAAAGAAAGCCTCATCACCCGCCTCCACCACACACACACACACACACACACACACACACACACACACCCCTTTTATGTCCTGCCTATTCCCCTCATTCTCCCAACATAATTGTAATTTTTGGTTAAATAAATTTTCAGTGTTTCAATTATTGTGATTTTGGAAAATTCTATTCATGACTGAGAGCAATGTAGAGCTTCACTGTGTATTTTCTTTTTCTTTTTTTTTTTAAATTTTATTATGTTATGTTAGTCACCATACAATACATCATTAGTTTTTGATGTAGTGATCCACGATCCATTGTTTTCGTATAATACCCAGTGCTCCATGCAGTACATGCCCTCCTTAATACCCATCACTGGGCTAACCAATCCCCCCTCCCCCCTCCCCTCTAAAACCCTGTTTGTTTCTCAGGTCCATAGTCTCTCATGGTTCATCTCTCCCTCCAATTCCCCTCGCCCATTTTTCCCTTCCTTCTCCTAATGTCCTCCATGTTATTCCTTATGTTCCACAAATAAGTGAAACCATATGATAATTGACTTTCTCTGCTTGACTTATTTCACTTAGCATAATCTCCTCCAGTCCCATCCATGTTGATGTAAAAGTTGGGTATTCATCTTTTCTGATGGCTGAGTAATATTCCATTTTATATATGGACCACATCTTCTTTATCCATTCATCTGTTGAAGGGCATCTCGGCTCTTTCCACAGTTTGGCTATTGCAGACATTGTTGCTATGAACATTGGGGTGCATATGGCCCTTCTTTTCACTACATCTGTGTCTTTGGGGTAAAAACCCAGTAGTGCAATTGCTGGGTCATAGGGTAGTTCTATTTTTAAATTTTTGAGACACCTCCACACTGTTTTCCAAAGTGGCTGTACCAACTTGCATTCCCACCAACAGTGTAAGAGGGTTCCCCTTCATTGTGTATTTTCATTTCTTACTCAGCCTTTTCTTTTCGCTGGAGTTACTGGTTGCCTTGATTTTAAAAATTTGTTTATTTAAAAAAATTGTGTCATTAATTCAAAACCAAACTATTAACTGTCTAAATCTTTTCTACAAAATTTCAGATACATTAAGTATCCCATTGAATTTATATTCTTGAAGGAATTTCTCCCGGAGACTTCTGATCAGTCTGAACTTTAATTCATTCTACGCTGGTTGCCCTCTAGGCCTGAAGCACGGTTGATATCCTAGGATTTCTACTCCCCATCAGTGTAGAAAGACCCTGTCTCCTGTCTCCTATATTGAGTATCCTCTGGTAGATATCCTTTGTTTTTCTTTCTTGTTTTACTCCTTTGTTTAGATAGGCCACATCTTCTGGTAGTTTCCTGAGAAGTGATGGAGGGATGTAATATTTTGAGACCTTTCATGTCTGAAAATGACTATTTTACATATGCACTTGGATAATGGTTTATCTGGTGTATAATTATAGACTGGAAATAATTTCTTTTCAGGATTTAGGAGGCATTGTAACTTGTCTTCTAGTTTTCATATTACTATGGAAAAGTCCAAATAAGTTCAGAATTCAGATCCTTTGTATGTGGCATATTATTTTTCTCTCTAGCAGCTGTGAGAGACCCTCTATTTGCCCCCGAAATTTGGAAATTTCATAATGATAGGCCTTGTACAGGTGTTTCATCCATTGTGTGGGATGTTTTCTGGGCTCTTACATCTTTTAAGCTGGGAAACTTTCTTGGACAATCTCATATTTCCTTGTTCTGGAGTTCCTATTATTTGAATGTTGGATCTCCTAGTCTTCTAAATTTCTTATCTTTTCACTTCATTTTTATTTTATATATCTGGTTGCTCTGCTTTCAATGACACTCTTTATTGTGGAAGTTTTCTTTAAATTTCCTTGTCTACTATCATAGTCTTAATTTCCAAGAACTCTTTTTAATTCTCTGAGTGTTTCTTTTTTTATGAATCCTGTTCTTATTACATAGATTTAATACATTCTCTTATTTCTCTGAGGATAGTGATGAGTTTTTTAAAAAGTTTTCTTTTCTCCACATAATCTCTGTTTCCTCTAACTGCTTTGTTTTGTTAGTTTTAAATCTCTGTTTTTCATGTTAGGGCAGGGATCCCAAAATTTGTCTGCATGTTAGAATCGCCTAGGAAATCTGAAAAAAAAGTCCAAACTTTAGGCCACATGCCAGACCAATTACACTGCAATTTTTGGGAATAGGACTTAGAGATCAGTATATTTGAAGGTTTCCAGGTGATGTTATGGGGTTTTGTGGGACAATTTAAGTTACTTCTCAATGTTTTCCTCTGTTGTCTTAGGATTCAGCTCTCCTGCAGGTGCCCGATTGATTACCACTTACCCATCTGCCTCCCACTTCCAAAAGTCTATGACTGTCATCTCCTTTCATTTTTTTTTGTGTGTGTTTTTGTCATTTCACAAATTCCTTTACTGTTATTTTAATGGGGTTTAAAGAAGGAGCAGAGTGTGGAGTTAGGGAAGAGCACATCGAGGAGGTAAGTTTTGAACCGGAAAGGCCCTACTGATACATTTACAAATATATCAGCTGTGATTTTACTTCACTTAATTTATAAAAAAAAAACCCACCCCAATTTTTATTAAATATGAGAGCACTGACATCACAGCCACACAGTAAAACCTCATGTAGTCAAATTTTGCTAAACCTATAATTAGTGATAATGGACTTGGTTAAAGTTTACCTTTGTTCAACTTGGCAGGAGAGGATTTGCTTAAGAAAAAATTACCTTTGTTCTACTTGGCAGAGGGAGGATTTGATTAAAAAAATTAGTGTAAACAAGATTGTAGATTAGCAACCTAGGTAAGAGAGAAAATATTCAAGGATATTATTAGAACTTACACATAGAAAGACAAACTAGTTCTTCTGATTGCAAATGCTGCTTGTCAATGTGAATCTGATATGGCATGTACTTGAACCATACTTTATTAGCTATTAATTTGTATTATAGAATTAAAAGAACTGGATTAAATTTGCACTTCTTTTTAAACAAATTTCATACTTTTTTAATAGACTTCTCAGGTACCTGAACTTGGAATTGTTAAGAACTTACTCTAATGAAAATAACAGAAAGACAAACTGTGAAATATAACATGTCATTTATAATTAATAAATCACTAAACACAGGCAAGAAATTCAGGGCTATAAAATGCCATGCATTTTCACAGTCAATTAATACTAAATTATTGGGCACATTCAATTCTGTAGCTGGGTGGGAAAAATCACTATATTTAATTGCTTTCAAATTCACAATTTTACCTGTGAAATGGTGGCCCTCTTTTCACACTCTAAGGGACTATTATAAAAGATGGGGAAATTGCACCTCAGCCTTCCAGTTCACAGGAATGTTGTTTGTTCTGCTTCTTTTAAATACTACCCATTGGTCTTTTCTTCCCACCCTCCATTTTTTCCCTCCTTCCTTCCTTCCTTCTTTCTTTCCTTCCTTCCTTCCCTCCTCCCTTCCTTCCCTCCTCCCTTCCTCCCTCCCTCCCTTCCTTCCTTCCCTCTTTCCTTCCTTCCTTCCTTCCTTCCTTCTTTCTTTCCTTCCTTCCCTCTTTCCTTCCTTCCTTCCTTCTTTCTTTCCTTCCTTCCCTCTTTCCTTCCTTCCTTCCCTCCTCCCTCCCTCCCTTCCTTCCTTCCTTCCTTCCTTCCTTCCTTCCTTCTTTCCTTCCTTTCTTCCTTCTGTCCATCATTCCTCACTGACAGACATTCAATGTGCTAATCTTCATGCATAAAATTAACTGGAGTGTTTTCTCCCATGTGGATGGATGTGACTCAAGGATATAACCCAAGATTTAGCTGCACTTTCTGCCCTTTGAAGAGTCTTCTTTGTGAAGAGTGCTGGCTTTCCCTAAGAAGCCCCAAGAATTTTGCTCAAAATTAGCTTCCCATTTTTGCTCACTGCTTACTAGTATGATCTGTCTGTAATAGCAAGTCCAAAGTGATGCCAGTGGAATGGTGGAAAGAGCACCCCATCATGAATTTAGAGAACTGGACTTAAAAAGTCACTTAAGGATCTAATGAGATTAGTGACTTCCAACCTTATTAATGTAAAAGAAAAAAGTTCACAGACTCCCTTATAATAGCAGTGATACTTCTGTTATTTCCTGTTGGGAAAACACATGACTGAAAGCTATTTATATTCAGCAGTTCTTTAAAGTAAGTCTGAATTTTACTCACCACACAGTATAAACAAACATGTGAACAATAGTCCCACATTCAGTTTGTGCTATTATTTAGCCACTATATCACTTAGGAATTTTATGTAACTTCTAGACAGAGAGCTCTAGCTATGGGGGATTAAACACATAAAGATTTAGACCCTCACAATAAAGAAGCCCAGAGGTGTTGGTTTACAGCCAAGGTCTCTGAAATTCTCTGGCCTTTTCTTCGTGCTCCCAAGGTGGTTGCTGGAGCTCCTGCCACAAAACCTACTTTTCTTAAAGCTTGAAGAAGGAGGGGCAATGGAAAGGCAAAAACATTTTTCTTGAAAGCTTTTTATTCGTTTATGTTTATATCTCCAGGACTACCCCATTTGCAAAGGAGGTTGAAGGATGTAGCACGTTATGTAATAACGTCTGTTAGAAGGGAAGATGGGAGAAGGCTGTCGGATAGGCAATCTATGACACAGTCAGGCTCCAGACAATGCCGAGGCTGCATCTGGAGTCGTGGGCAACGAGGGGGTTCTCCGTGTATGTGTTGGAGACCACAGGTAGACATCCAGGATTTCTTCCATCTCTAACACTTTCTGATACTGGGAGGCTGACATCTTGACATGCTGTGTTTAAGGCATTTCTCAGAGGAGGCAGCAGATGGTGAAAAGAGCACTGAACGCAGAATAAGAAGACATGGATACAAATCCTAACTATTGGCCGGGAGCTTGGGCAAGTTGTTTAACTTCTCAGAAGCTCAATTCTTCCCCTACAAGAAGGAAATCAGAATGTTTTCCCATAGGGCCCTTGTGAGGATTGATCTAGACTTAGTGCAGTCTCAAACATATAGGTGCCCACTCAATGTGACTTTGAGTTGAGGAGTGCAAGGTCCTAGTCTAACCTCAGATTTGGGGACAACCAGGGGAATGTGATGATGTGCTAGACTCTGCCTTGAATCCCATTTAGTGGTGCTGAGGCAGGCCCATCACGAGGCCATTTCCCAATACGAAACTGTCTGTTGCAAATGACTCGACCCCAGAAGCAGGTGTCAATTGGATTGCAGAGGTGTGAGGTCTGCTCCATCCTGCATGTCTGTGCTCTGGAGGTCTGTGTAGGTATCTGCTTTATATTTCAGGATTTTCATTTTTTATACTAGTTCATTTACAGATGTTTGATCAGGTGTGAACTTCTACCAAGAAGACTATAAAAAAGCAATTTAACAAGTGAGTCTGAAATGCCATATGAAGGGTCAGACTTTACACAAATTACGTACTGGACTTTAAAAATGAACAAAGTTGCTCTTTCTTTTTCATTTCCTTGAGACGCTCCTGGAAGGAAAGTTCAGGAGTTCAAACTGCCTCTTTTGGGCTGCTGTCCAAGCAACCACATCTCCCTGCCCTTTCTCACACTGTTCTCTTTCCCTGAAATGTCCTTTCCTTTCTATTCACTGGCAAAAAATGATTTATCTTTGAGGTCCTGGCTCAAGCAGCATCTTCACTTCAAAGCCTTTGATAACCCAAGACCCAGGCGGAAGAAATCCCTCTTTGCCCTGTGCGGCTGTGTTACCTATCTCGCATCTTTCCCATAATAACATTAGGAGTTTAGTGAGAGCTTCCCATGTGCCTGGCACTGTCCTAAGTGCTTTACATATGCTCATTCAATGCTCATAAAAACGTGATGAGGTAGGAGCTACGATTATCCTATCGCAGATGAAAATTGAGGCACAGAAAGAGTAAATAGTTTGCCCAAAATCACACAGCTAGAAAATGGCCAACTCAGAATTTGAACCCACGTTTCTTAAACAATTACAGCATACACATAATTATTTAATAATGTACTCATCAGTTGCTCTTACTAGATTATAAGAAACTCTCTGTCAGGGGTTCTGTCTTATTCCTCCGAGCGTACCCAACATTTTATCTTGAATGAATGAATGTATATATACACATACTAGCCTGGGGTAGCAAATTCAAACTGTACAGAAAACTTCAAAATGGACAGAAATTACTCTGAGGCCCCAATTCAAGTTTCTCTCTCCACAGTAAACACTGTTAATCATTTCTTGTGATTTCTTTTAGAAGTTTTTATGTGCATATCAACATATATGCAAATGCTTTAAAGGATTTATCCCAATAGGATCACACTTACATTCTGCTCCTTGCTAGTATGTACAAGTCTATTTTCAACTTAAAAAAAAAAAAAAAAACCAAAAATAAAAGCCAAAGGGATGATTCATGATATTTTGATTACGGTACCTTGAAAACTCCATCAACTTAGGGTCCATAAAAATTGTTGTCATTTAAAATTGTTGATCATAGCACCAAATCCAATTTTTAAAATGTTCTAACCACATGGTAGTAACCTCAAATCCTTTGGGGAAGAGGAAAAGGAATAAGGAAAGAGATAATTATTGAGCTTAACCAATGTACTTATCAACAGTGCATACTCAGAATCTTTCATTTTGGTATTCTTCTGCATTTACAGAGAAGTATTTATTGGTGGTTTTTTCGAGAAAAGGAACTGGGGAACAGAGAGCTTTGAGTGCGGTATGAAGGCTCAAAAATTCATGGTGGCAGCAGTCTTGGGAGCCTGGGCGGTGGGCGTGCGTAACAAACAATGGGCTCCTGCCTAGCACAGAAAAGTTTCCATAAATCTTGGATTTTTCCAAAGAACTTTAGATTCACACATGCTCTGAGTTCTTCTACTGTGCAAACATTTCATCTCCTTCTCTGGCAGGGAAAACACCTTCATTTTCCATGTGGTGCAAATACGTACCTCTTTCAGAAATGGAAAGAGAACAAGAATTTCTGCAAAGGTGAACCAGAGAAGAACAACGTATTTGTTTGTGATTTTGATCCTCACCTGTGGACTGGACACTTGAAGCAGGACCAGCTCATTCTTGAAAGTCAGCAGAAAGCTTGGACTCAGATGCCCTTTAGGGATATACTTCTTTCCTCCTCAGCAGATAAAATCTCCTGTGCTTCGGCCTTTAATGTAGCCAGGAAACCTTAACATGGCACTTTTCTCTGTCCACAATTGTCTGGTTAGCCTATTTTCTCTCTAGAAAGTTCCCAAACAGCATTACATATATTAGTGTCTATGACTTAAAAAAATTATGGTGAAACATAACATAAAATATACCATCTTAACCATCTTTAAGTGCACAGCTCTGTGGTTTCTCAGGACATTTACACTTCCATGCAACCATCCCCTCCATCCATCTCCAGAACTTTTTCATCTTGCAAAACTGAAGCTTTGTGTCCATTGAAGACTAACTCCCCATTCTCCCCTCCTCCAGGCCCCGGTAAACATCCTTCTGTTTTCTCTTTCTATGAATTTGACTCTCCTAGGTACCTTGTATATGTGGAATCATAAACTATTTGCCCTTTTGTGATGGGCTTATTTCACTGAGCATGTTTTCAAGGTCCATCCGTATTGTAGTCTGTGTCAGAACTTCCTTTTTAACGTTGTATGTATATACTACACTTTGTTTATCCATTCATCTGTCAATAGATCCTTGAGTTGCTTCCACCTTTTGGCTCTTATGAATAATGCCGTGAACACGAATATACAAGTATCTCTTTGAGTCTTTGTTTTTAATTATTTTGGTATAAACCCAGAATTGGAACTGCTGGGTTATATGGTAATTCTATGTCTATCTATCTATCTATCTATCTATCTATCTATCTATCTATCTATCTATCTATCTATCTATCTATGAAACTGCTACGTTGTTTTCCACAGTAGCTGCACCTTTTTACATTCCCACCAACAGTGCCCAAGTGTTCCAATTTCTCCACATCCTCACCCACACTGTTTTTTGTTTGTTTTTGTTTTTGTTTTTGATAGTAGCCATCCTGATGGGTGGTATCTCATGGTGGTTTTGGTTTTTGTTACTTTGCACTCAAAAAAATCATTCTTCATTCTGGGTTCAGGTGGAAGTGGCCACAACTTATTTGTGTTTGAAGAGGAATAAAAAACGCAACGTTCTCTACTGAACAGTAGCTGAGGGAACATTGGCCAGCCTATCCCTGGGCCTAAATATGGAATACGACCTTTAAATGGTACTGGCTGGGAAACTGCACCACCTGGCCGTGCTGGTCCTTAGTGACCTCCCCAGGGGATTCCTGACAGTTAAAGCGTGTCCGGACTCTTGGGGTAGGGAACTCCCCCTCTCTCATATAATACCAGTGGCAGCTTTGTGCGAACTCTTATATAAAAGGGAGAGTGTTCTTCCAAGCGTCAGGGTCACGCATGGACACTCCTTCTATTTTAGCAGTGGTGACAGTCTAGATGTAGAGACACACAGAAACTTCTCCTTGGCAGTAGAGAGAGGATTCAGAGTAAACACTGTGCAGACACTTGAAAATGCTTGTTTGAGGAAGATTAAATTGAACTAGTGTTTTGGTTGCTTTTCTTTTTCTTAAAACACTTCCACATTTGTCCCTGTATCTTAGCCTCCCAATAATCTTTGGATCTGGTAGGAAGTAAGCCCATTTGGCAGAGAAAAACATAGCCTTTGAGATATTAAATGCCTTCCTCAGGGGCACACAGCTGGTAAGCAGAAATGGGACTAGAACGTAGCACACTGGCTATAGACCAATAATCAATTTTGATGGAGATGATCCCATCAGGGAGCTAACATTTCATGGATTTGAATAGCTTGCTTTCTGCAGGACTTCTTATAACTCGAAGCACCGTACCCTGCTGAGCAGGGCAGAACAGCTTGTATCTGGCCCTTTTGCCATAAAGTCTTGGTGAGAAAGGCATATAGGAGTCTGACTCTGTGAAGACGGCATACGTCACCGGGGCCTTCTTCACCTCAATACTCCTTGAAACCCTTAGAAATTCGGTTTGGTTAATCCTGCTTTAATTAAGTTTAGAAACCACTACTTATGACTTTCATGATCATTAAAATCAACTTCTCGAAATACGAATATTATAGACTAATGATTATTCTAGGTTTTTGTTGTTGCTACTCTGCTTAGCTCAAGTCAGAGATCGCCTGAGATTTTGTATCACTGATGATATTCTTTGAGTAATTGGTGGTTTCCTACTGGATTTTAAATGGCCTGAAGTAGACACAAGGGTCTGGGCGGAGCTCATCAGGCTATTTGCAAATATGCAAGCCTCTGCATAAATGGTCCATCCTCTGGAATTTGCTAACTTGAGACTTATGAGAACTATGTGTCCCAGAGAGCACGTGGGTACTTATGAACACAGCAGGTGAACACCATTGATAGACAAAACGGAACCAGCTGAGACTTATGGCTTCTCTCCACAGAGGTCATCCATCAGCTCAGGTGGCCCCTAATGAATATGAGCCCCAGAACATGATGAAGCTGTTGTTACTGGGAGAGTAGTATCAGCGCTTGAGGGTTTTAGATTACGGTGAGTATTAGTGGGAACATGGTGATGGTTTCTTTAAATAAACCACTTAACAGCAGTCCCTCTTCTGCTTTAAAACAAAAGATGAGAAAAACTTACTTCAAATGGCAGACTCTGATATGTGTTCTGATATGTATTCCCCTGCGTAATGTATAACTTTTATTTTTATTGTCTATATTGGTACAGAAACACCTTTTGTCAAGGATACTATGATTGGACGGAAGAACATTAGTGACTGTGAGAAACAAGTATCACTCGTATCTTGCTCTCTGGAGTGAAATCCTCAGAGCCTACTTTAAAATTATATACCTTAAAATGTGTCTTATTTTTTTGTATAACCAAAGATACCCAACTTTACATTACTGAAAAACTGTTTAATTAGTGGATAATATTACATGCTGAATGCTTGTCTCAGATGCTATTCCAAAGCATCCTTATCACCTCCTCGTGCCTCAGATAATGCCGCCCTGTTAAAGCTTATTCATACATGATCATGTTCATCCCACGGGGCTGACACCCCATGGAAGAGCTCACAGAAAACAACCAGAAAATTTTCTTCTTGTGTCATACTAAAACACAGTTTGAAAATAAAAAGAGACTCTTCCCCTCATTTTATCTCATCTATACTGAGCCATTTGCAAGAGAATTTAATGAAAAATTTGGAAGTAACTGGTAGTTAAGAATATTTAGTATATAGCATCCACCTGGGAATGAAGGTAGGGGTTTGCTAACATATTAAAACACTAACAAAAATTTGTAGCTTGCATTCATCAGGAAAATGTCATGCTAAACTCATCCCTTTTTCTCCTGGGTTACTAAACTAGCTGATGTGGGAGTGCTGTGATTAAAGATTGATGTCTGCAATTGAGTTTCTTACCATGTCTTGTGGGACATTCAGAGGCATGTAAACTGGATAATAGAAGGCTGAAGTTGTGGGTAATTAAAACACAAGACTCAATATGTGTTCCTGAATGGATCAATAGGAACCTAGAGCTGTGGTTTTCAGCATGTGCCCTGCTGCGGCATGCATGGAGGATGATGGTTGCTATCCTAGACTTGTGTACGTGGTTGTGTGCAGGGCTGTGCATAGTGCAGCGGACTGGCCACAGGTCCAGCCTATGCGTCCCATTCAAGAAAACACACCTGGAGGGGCGCCTGGGTGCCTCAGTTGGTTAAGTGTCTGCCTTCAGCTCAGGTCATGATCTCAGGGTCCTGGGATCAAGTCCTGCACTAGGCTCCCTACTGAGCAGGGAGCCTGATTCTCCCTCTGCCTCTGCCCCTCCCCCCTGCTTGTGCGCTCTCTCTCTCTGTGTCTGTCAAATAAATAAATAAAATCTTTAAAAAAACACACCTGGAGATGAGTTAGTGCAAGATACAGTATTATGAAAGTCAACTTATCACTCTGATTTGGAAAAATAAAAAGCTTACAGATTTCCATACCTTGGACATTATTAGTAACAAATTATTTGTGATCCTGCAAAATATCAGCTGTGATACTGCAGTACTATAAAATACTCAGCCCTTTGTCCCTTGATCTCAACGTGTTCAACATTTTAAACACTAACTTTAAAAAATATTAAAAAGTGTGCTTTGAATCTCCTAAGGAACCACATGGCTTGGGAGCTTCTACCACCACTGAAGCTGAAAGTAGCCTGCAGGAGGGAGGCATCATTCAACACTGGAATTGGCTTTCATTGCCAGAAAACCTATAGATGAAGGAAGCTTTAAACCAATATTTAAAAGTTTATTTTTAAGAAGGTACTTTTGATAACTATATTTAAAGAGTTGTTTTTCTATAAGTCTTGCTCCAAATGGACTTTTATTAAATAATGACAGAAATGTCAACATGATCATTTATTATTTAGGTAAATATTTAAAAAAATTATTTCTTATTTTAATGGAATATATGTTCAAGTATGGAAGATTTTATTTCACCTCTGTCAAATCTTAGCATGTCCTCACAATACACTGATAAAGTTTGGTGAATGAAACCCTAGTTCACCAAATCTGAAAGAGGAGTCTTGAATGTGGCAACAGAATTCACATTCCACTAAGATGAACTTTGCAAATTCGAGGGATAGGACCCTAGCAAGCTAACCCTAGGGTAATGTTCCCAACCCTGGACTGCACATTAGAGTCACATAGGTTGCCAGAGAAAATATACAAGACACCAGTTAAAATAGAATTTCAGGTAAACAATGAGTGATTTTTTTAGTCTAAGAATATTGTATGGACCATAGTTATGCTAAAAAAGGTATTTTTTTAAAAAAAATTTTGTTTTGGCATTTTTTTAAAGATTTTATTTATTTATTTGAGAGAGAGAGAGACACAGAGAGAGAGAGCACAGAGGGAGAGGGAGAAGCAGACTCCCTGCTGAGCAGAGAGCCCGATGCGGGGCTCGATCCCAGGACCCTGAGATCATGACCTGAGCTGAAGTCAGATGCCTAACCAACTGAGCCACCCAGGTGCCCCAAAGGTATTTGTTTTCTATCTGAAATTTAAATTTAACTGGGCATCCTATGGTTTCATTTGCTAAATATGACAACTACTAGCCTTGAGAAAAATACCAAAGTGTGGGCTCCACTCCAGAGTTTCGGTACAATCGGTCTAGAATGAAGACTCCAGGATTGGTATTTTTCAAAGACTTTTCAGGTGATTCTATCACGCAGCTATGGGTGGAGGGTCACTGCCCTATAATGCATGTTTTGACTTTGAACCTTGTTCCATGACTTCCCAGTGTAAGCTTAACCTCCTTTTCAAGGTATCTTATGCCTTAATTGCTATGGTTCCACAAGCTTTGTGTAAAGTAAGAACCACTAGGCAGCCTTGACCTCTCTGCCATTCCTTAGATAGGGGAGCTTTTATTTTAGAAATTTCTCTCTATTCAAATATTTGGGAAATGAAATGTCTCTGTGCAGATACTGGGCTCCTTTTGGTATCTCAAACCATTGTATGAAGCTTACGCTGATCCCGGCCTCAACATAGTTCACAAATGTGTAGGTCACCCTTGTGCATTCCCTGAATTCTCATAATGAGCCTCCTACACCTGAGTTCCTCCACCAAAATACTCCATCTCCCGAGGATGTGTCAGATATTAGGATTAGGCTCTGCTGGTCCCTGTTTAAATCTTTGGTGGTGTGTGCAAGAGCTGAGTCTAGACCTCAAACCTAGAGGCTGAAGCTGTATCATTAGACCTGAACTCAGTACCCAAGACCTTAATAACCATGGGCATACCTTTCAAAATTTAGTCTTCCTGATTGGAATTCACATCAATGTTTCTCTGGATTCCCATTTGTTCTGCTTGTTCACTTGTTGGATTCCTGTTGCCATTCACGTGCTCGAACACTGGAGCCTGCCATGGCCTTGGATTCTAAGGTGGGTGAGCCTATTTTGTGACCTATGCCCAATGGGAAGATGGAAGGTTCTAGTGCAAGGCCCAGATCTGGCCCTGTCTTGCATTGAGGGGGACCCCATGCTTCACTAGAAGATTAACAAATAGGACACAAGTATCATTGCACTATTGACAGAAATTGGAATAACGGGAAGGTAAGCCAATGTGCGGTATAAAGTGTTGAGTTTTGTTTTAGATATTCAGAGTTCAAAGCTCTTATAGCATGTTCAGATATTAAGATCTAGTAATCATTGGGATTTTGGGAATAAAGATAATTTTGAGATCATTCGTACAGAGTTGAGTTGAAAGGATTGGTGATTCTCCAAGAGGAATAAATCTTAGCTCAGTGTTCATAGATGTCAAATATATGAGTAGATGAAAACACTGATAGAGTGTTATGATGACCAGAGTAGGAAGAAATGTCACACAGCTATCAGTTTCTGATTATGCATGAGTAATGAGTACCACTAATGGGATAAGGTCTAAACGTAAGAAACCAAGGGATCTTCTAAGAGAACAGGAACCATCAGAAATCTGATAGGTACATGGCTTGCCAAGAGATGTTAAAGTTTTAAGATATTTTTAAAATATGTGCCATATCAGAGTTGCTCATTCAGAAAGAAACCAGAGAGTGTTTTCAGGGTTATGTGCTAGGTTGGAAAATATACTGAGGTGTTGAAACCAGAAGGTGAACCCAGGCCTTCCTATAATATAAAGACTTCAGCACGAGGGAACCATAAGGAGGAAACAAGAACTTGTAGGTGTGAGTTGGAGTACAAAGTCACAAGCCAAAAGATTAAGTGGACTGGAACATATAGTCCTGGGTATAAACAAAACAACAACCCTGGTGAGAAGCTGAGAGCTGCCAGAATCCCTAAGTGTGTTAGGAGTAGCCAATTTACCCCTGGACTCCCTAAGGCTAATGAGACTAATGGCTTAAATCAAAGCAAATATATTTTTTGAGATTGGAGAATTCCTTCTGTTTTGTTAGCAGAGGACATGGAAAGGTGAGCCATGATTTTTTTTCCCACAGCCAAAATTTATGACAATGAAAGCTACATTGTATGGAAAGTTTGTGAAGTAGAACTTTGATAAGTAGAGGTCAACTCTTTCATATCCTCTGAAAAATGATCCACAAAACCACTGAAGGAGAATGTACCAAAATATAACGCTTAAAGGCAAATTTTTATTATTTATTTATTTATTTATTTATTTATTTATTTATTTTTTAAGGCAAATTTTTAAAAATGGAGTTTTCATCAAAGAATATAAATCATAAGCACACACTTCTATTATTTCTAAGTACAAGTATACAAGTATATTTATATACTCACTGTCAACTTTTTCAGCTTCTAGTTTGGAGCTAGCATTCTTTGATTAGAACTTGAACTTAGAAAGGGAACTTATTTTAATATTATTAGTTATTTAAATGAAACATTATTTAGATATTACGTTGGGGTTAATTCTATCAAAATTCTTATTTTTAAATTTTAATAATGATATTAGATCATCTAGGGGAAAAGGTTATGTACAGTCTGCAGACATTAATTTGGTTAAATCAGTATCAATGGAGGCAATATTTAATAAAAATATGGATGATTATGAAATATATATGAATGGTATGCTATTTCATTAAAATATATATCCACATTATATAATAAGCTAGCCTTAGTTATTTAATCACTTGAAAAAAAATACAGATTTTAGGATTTTGATTTGAGGATTTTTTGCAGCTGGAGTCTCCATTTTATAGAATGTGGATTTTCATAGGAGTCGTAATTCTCATCTGATTAATTTTCTTTAAAATTCTAAAGAAAAACTGCATTTGACTTTGACATTTATTGTAACAACTTTTAGTAGAGAAAATGTTGCAGTGATTCTAATTATAAGTAGAATTCATAAAATATACTTAACACTATTATAACATCTACCAGGAACTTACTTATTTTTAAATAACACTACTTCTCTATTAGATAGGAAAAGTTGGTGCCAATATGAGTAATTTTGTGGGAGTGAACAGAAAATGAACGACAGCAAAGTAATAGCATGTGAAGAGCTTTTCATGTTCAGAGTTGACCGATACTGCTAGTAAGTTATATATTTGTGTAAATGTATTCCACCAGTAATGAGGTCAGTTTGAAAAATATATTGCTTATAACTGAATTAAATCAAAATGAAACATTTTACAGTGATTGTTAAATGCCAAATTGAACTGATTTCATTAAATGTGAAATTCAAGTATATTTAGACTATGGCCTAAATTTTAATACATGAACATAATGAGATATGACCAGAATAGTTGGAAAAAGTTACTTATATATTTTTTTCTTCTAGCAGTTTCTCGTTTCACAGTTTAGATTTATTTTCTGGAATTTGATGAGATAGCTTGGCATGCGAGTATGAAGTTTGTAGTCCCTTTCAGTAAATGGAGGAAGAACACACAATATTGGCCTATGCTGTCTTCTACAAGTACTTTGCTCATGATAGTTACTTAAGGCTGTTAGCTTTGAGTGTAAGTCAGTGTTCACAAAGAAAAGAAAGTTCATTAAGCACTCTGAGAGGTGCAGCTGCATGTAGTAAACACAGATGGAGCACACTTTTACTGAGGTTCTTAACTGAAAACAGACTTTAATCCTGTTCCTGGAATACTCACAATTGAACTTTCCATCAGTGATTGTGCATTTCTGCTGCAGAGACCAGATGTCACCTCATCATAGCCGTGTATTTATGTCTTGCTATCTGGGTGTAGTCTAGCATAGTCTCCAGGAGGGTAGAAGCCCAAGTCTGCAATTGTTTTTTGCTTCCAATGGAAATACACAGCATGCATGATATGCTCTTCTCTTACCTCACAGAGAATTCCAAGTGGGGTTCTTCACAAGCCAAGGAAAGTAAGCCAGCCGCTCTCCATTCTCAGGGGATGTCTAGCCTAAGACTAAAGATTCTCTTCAGATAGTTACTGCATGTGCTAATAGAGTTTTCTTAATCCTATCCATCATTATGTCTTATTTGAGAGGATTTGTTTTTCCTCCAAACAAAAATAGGCACTTTAAATCTTACTTGACCTAACTATGTACTTCCCACAATAGTAACCCATTACCAAAACATATTTTAAGGCTTAGGCTTATGCCAATACCTAACATAATCTATAGCTCCCTACTTCTTTTAAACATCATAGAAAACTGATATATAATAACAAATGAAATGCCGAGAACTATGTGTACATTCAAAAACTGTATTGTGGTGGGTGGATTTTTAATGAGAGGAAATAAAGATTGAGACTGTATACCACAATGTGCTATTACGTTTTTAAGGATGAAGGTGCTGTGGGAAAAATCACCAGTAATATCAACAGCCTTCCTCTTAGCAGGGACATTTTAAGCATTATTAAAATCTCCTATAATTAGGTGAAATTGGGTAGAATCTCATTTCTCATCTCCAGTTGAGCTGATTGGGCTACGTGCTATGAATCTTTTCAAAGAGAAAGGGAAGTGATTCAGCCAGCAAAATCTAGTTTATTTGGGAATAGCAGAGGAATTGCAATTCAGGACAAGCAAACTATGGCAAACCATAGGCAAGTCCAGAGAACAAAGGAGGAAAGTGTCTGTTTATAGAGAAAAGGAAGAATTCGGAGGGGTTGTTTTGGACAAAAGTTCATTGGAGAAAGAGGAATTTGAAGTGGTGGCAGATTCTCATTGGTTGCAGGCATTGGAAGTGGTGGTGGCCATTCATTGGCTGCAGGTAAGGCAGCTTCCTATCACCAGGGGAGAGGAATTCTTCCTTTCTCTTGCTGGATTTTGCAAACTGTGACAGGTGCCATAAGCATGAGAACTGCCCCCTTCATGGCCTCCTGGCTCCAATTTTGTGTTAGGTTTCCTTAACACATTTTCACATTTCCCCCTTTTGATAGAGTTCTTTCTTCAAAAACATTGCTGATAGCGAATTGGATCATTTATTCCTTATTAGAATCGTTTTGTCCCTTGGTGCGGGGAAGGACCTTTTCTGGGTGTCATGTCCCATGCCGGAGGGAAAGTACACAGACTGGAAAACACTGAGGCCACATCTGGATAACAGGCAAGGGTGGGGAGGGAGAGCTTCCAGGCATTTCCCACCTAGTCTATATCTTATCAAGGTTGTAAGTGTTGGAGATCATCTTGAAGCATTGAGTCAGCACACCCTATTGGGTATGTTGTTTTTATAAAGATTCAATAGGCAACAGGCACAAAGATTTTAAAAATGTTTACACAAAATAAGATGAGGAGCAGAATAATGACCCCAGCTTGTATTATAGTGCTAAACCAGGAGCCCAAACCAGCTAGAGATCAAAGGACCATAGATCATCAGGTGGAACTTTTTCTGGCCATGTGTATGTTCCCAGATATTACATAATTGGGTTTTTACTTCTCTGGAGGAATTTATCCCTGTGAATAGGTACAATTTGTTGCATTGGGATTTATGATGGGGAGAAGTCAAAGCAAGGTACAGGAAAACCTGGTTGTTGAGGTTTGACTCAGTGAGAAATATCTGGGGGGGGTGCAAGTATAATTAGGGGTCACATTGGAGATGAAGGGAAAATTTGCTATTGGGAAGGCTATAGGGTCACATCTTCACAGCTGGATCGAGGTTTCTGATGACAGGTCCAACAATCAGAAAGGCTTCTTCCTTTTGCAATGGATTGGGAAATGTAAGCAAGGGCATTCTCTCTCCAGTACAGAGAAGGAGAAACAAGGTGAGAAAAAGCAGAAAGGAGAGAATATACAGGCCTGATCCTGTCATCTTGGGAAAGCTGTCTGCTTCAGTTCCTAAAAATCTTTAATTTGAGGTCACCAGTTGGTGTCCTGGTCCAGTCAGGGTTTGGGGTTTTCTTTAGATGAGACACATTGATCCAGGAGTCAACTCCTTACAGTGTGATGACACAAGGATTGGTTGGTAACACTTGATAAGGGCCTTTCCAGCAGGGTTGAAAAGAATCTTTTTGGAGATATCCTTTCCAATTAGCAAAATTCCTAGGTTACAGAGTGTGGTCTTTGATGTCTTTGTCTCCCAGAAGTGTGCTGTGAAAATGTTGCTCTACTTGAATATGATTATTTTCAAGGGCTGTAATTAGAGCTTTGTAAGAGTAATGTATATATCCTTTATAATGTGCAGGTCAGGAGAGGGAGAAGCTAGATGTGCGAGACCCCAGTAATTTTCTCAAAAGATGAGGGTTTAAGAGTTCTAAGGGGATGGATCTGAGATTTAGAAGGGCCAATGGCAATACTTCTGGTCAAGGGATTTGGAAGGTTTCCATAAATTTTTCCAATTGAGTTCAGTTCCTTTGACTAGGCTTGAAGACTGAGGATGATAAACACGGTGAAAATGCTATCCAGCTGGCCAAATGGCACAGACTTGCCATAATATTTGACCAGTAGAATGGGTTCTTCAGTTGTCATGGAGCTCAAGAGGAGTTCCCCAGGTAGGCATGGTTTTATTCCAATAGGATTTTACCTACTGAAGAAGGATAGTAGCTTGTCTACATGGAAAGGCTCTGGCCCAGTGCGAAAACATACAAATCATTACCAGGACATATTTGATTCCATGACGTGGGGGTAGCTGATAAGGTCCATTTGCCAAAATTTGAATGGCCCATTAGGCAATTTAAAGTGCCCAGGAACAGTGTGGACAGGTTTCCCTGGATTGTATTTTAGGCAGGTAGGGAAAGCAAGGTAGGTACTTTTTGCAGTCTTATTGATATTTCTCCACCAGTATTGATTTATAAACAGCATTTTATCTATAGACCAATGGTATAATGCATGTACAGTGGTCAGTAGTGGGAACTTTAGAATTTCTGGTAGGACCAGGTTTATACTTGGTCCAAGCCAGAGGTTTTTCTTCTTATCATACTAACAACCATTTGATTGCCAATATTGTTTTATTGTTTGGTGTCTGCAGTTAATTTCTCCAAATTATCATCTGGAAGCGAGTTCCTTTGGACCATGACAGAGATTTGACTTCTAGACCCTTTGAGGGCAGTATTTCTAAATGGAAATGTCAGTAAGATGATTTCCTTTGGCTTCCAGAAAGTCAAGCTTATAATGTCCCAGGATTTTAATAAGAGCAGGTAAGAGTATGGCATCCAGTAATTCCTGAAAGTAAGGGCTGCTTTTGATTTTATCTCCACTGGAAGTAAGGAAACCACATTGTTTCCCTAACATTCCAAAATTGCAAGCCACTCCGAAGTCATATATCCTGTTGGTGTAAATGTTGGCAGTTTCACCTTTGGCTAGAATATGGGCCCATGTGTGCTTATAGCTCCTTGTTGGGCTGAAGTGGCCAAAGGCAAGGGTGCTACCTTGCTTGCTTCAAAAGGAGTTAATACTGAATACCCACCACAATATCAACCCTCAGTGAACAATCAAAACTTACTATTATCCACAGGAGTTTCATTTAAGTCATCACAGGGGTCAGAAGGGGATCTGTTAGTATTAAGAAGTTGTGAGTGGTTTCATTGGTAGAGGAGGGGAGACGAGTAGCAGGGTTAAGGTTGTTACAGCAAGCAAAAGTAGTATAAGGGGCAGTTCACAGTAGAATTTCATAGGAAGTGAGATGGCTTATTGAAGGATGCTGAGTGTGATGAGAGCTAAGAGCAGCTTTGGCAGCACCGAAGGGGCTCAAGGGGATCCCAAGACTATTTCCTCAGTGGCCTTTACAAAAAAAAGCGGTAGAGCTCTGAGGCATGGGGGTGGAGCGTATCCCCAGGCTGTGGGATCTAGTTGTTGCAGGATCCTATTGGTTGGTGGTAATCCCCAAGATTTTGGTTGAGTATCCCAAGGGCATTCCCTTCCTTTTTGTATGCAAAAAGGAAGAAAGGGAGCTGATAATTTGGATGTTCAAGGGCAAGGGGCCTTATTAAAACTTCTTGTAACATTGAAAAGTCATGTCATCTGGATCTTCCTAGATGATAGGGTCAGGTTTAATAGTTTTAACAAGGTATATAAAGGTGGGGTCATAAGGAGAATTTTAGGATACAGTTGCAATAATAGTCTGCCAATTCAAGAAAACCTCACAGTTGACATTTGGTTTGGGGCTTTGGGAATTTCAGGATGCCATGAAAACTGTCTAGATCCAAATGCAGTCCTTGTTCTGAGATTAGAAGTCCTAAATATTGAACTTGAGTATGAACAGATTGTAATATTTCCTTAGAGATGTTATATCCTTTTTTCGGCTAGGAGTTTTAGCACATGGATGCTATCTTCTTGTGAGGAGGCTTGGAAAGGGGAGCAAAGAAGTAAGTCATCCATATATTGTATTATTGTGGAGCCTCCAGGGAACTTGATATCATCTGGGCCAGCCTTTAATGTTTGTGAGCTTTCTGTGAAACCCTGGCATTACTCTCCTGTAGCTTTGCTGTCCTTCCCAAGTAAAAGCAAGAAGATATTGACTACCTTTATCTACTGGAATACTAAAGAAAACACTACATAAATCGATCATGAAAAAATTTGCTCTCAGTAGTACTGGAGGTAAATAAAGTGGAGGTTGGGAATAATAGAATGGTGGGGGATGACAATATTGTTTATGGCTTAGAAGTCCTGGACAAGCCATTTGGTTTCTTCACAGGTAAAATAGGAATGTCGCAGGGATTGATACAAGGGATGAGGGGGCCCTGGCCCTTACCGTTTTATTATTGGCTTATTGCCTTGAAGGGCCTCTTTATTTACAGGTATTGATTAATTATGGGGAGAGGTTTTGGGGGATCTATTTGGATCTTAATAGGAGGTGCACTGTGGATTCTGCCAATATCAGTTTAGGATTTACCCAGGAGGGTGGTAGATGATCCAACAGGGACAAATGATTAGTGTCCTTGGAATTAGCTCTGGGGGCCATCAGAAACATAGCAGATAAAAGATGTTGAGGGTCATGAGATTTGCCTACTTGGCTATTTTGGTTGCTGCTGTGAAATTCTAGAATTATTTCCCCTTTTCAAGAGAAAGAACTTCCAGCACAATATTTTTCTAGGAAACCTTGGCCCAATAAATCAAAAGGGGTAGAGGAGGAGAAAAGTGTGGGTATCTCTTAGAAGGCCTAAGCGGAAGAGTATCATTAGGCATAGGAACCTGTTGAGGTTTATTAGAGACCTTCATTCTTTGAACTGTTTAGGACTCTGAGGCAGGGGCTGTTTAATGGAAGTGGTGTTGAGCACTAGAGTGTTCCTCCAGTGGCAATCAGGACACAGAGAGATTCATTTCCAGTTGGAGAGTGGTTTTTTCAAGTGCATTCCAAGTACAGAGAACAAAGGAGGAGAGTGTCTTTTTATAGAGGAGAGGAGGAAGTGGGAAGGGGTTGTTTTGAACAAAATTTCGTCAGCAGGAAATGAGAGTTCATAGTGGTGGTGGCTTCTCATTGGCTGTGGGTAATGGAAGTAGAGGGCCCTCTTATTGGCTGCAGGTGAGGGCAGTTGCCAGGTTGAGAGGAAATTTTCCTTCTTCCTGCTGGACTAAGTAAGCTGCAATGAGTGCCACGTGTGTGCCCGCCCTCCCGGCATGGCTTCCTGCCTCCAATTTTGAGTTAGGTTTCCTTAACTTGTTTCGCAATGCTCTTTACGATCTCTCCAGATTCAAAATGGATTTTATGATTTAGTAAGTTTTCTAATTCTTTGTCTTGTTTTGAACCCTTACAATATTGTGGGTTTTTGGGAGTACATTGTGTGGTTGAGAATACAAAAGTTAGGCATCTGACCTACTGGATTGTGAGGCAAACTCCTCCCATTGCCTTAATTTCTTTCTAAAACCTCATGTAAATTTGTGATGTTAAATCTAAGGTGATTTTTCAGATTCCTTCCTGTTCTGCCATAAACCAACGTGGAAAATAAATAGCTGGTTTCCACAACAACAACAACAAAAAAGGCTACCTTTTGCTTTGTTTTGCCTTTGTCTATTGAAATAGCAATCTCTAGCCTTTGAGAATAAGAATGTTCCTCTCTGAATCAGCAAATGAGAGGCAGGTTCACTGCCACAGATGCCTAAGACCATGAATTTGGAAAGGAACCTGAGCGGCATGTTTTATAAACCCAGCCCCACCTCACTGGTTACTACCTCTGAGTAGTGCTTGAGAAGACACAGTAGAAGAATTCTGAAGAACTCAGGGACGACTCCCACCTTCTCCTTGCAGCAAGGGGCAAATCGGAAACATTGTTGGTAAAATCTCCAAGAGAACTCCCTCCCTGTTGACAGGGCCTAATGTGGTTGAAGCAAAGTCCTCACCTGCTGAGAAATGGAGACTTAAATAAATAGCACAAACCAAACAAGCACGACTTTTTTCTATGATCTGCCATAAAGACACTTTTACTTAGGCCTCACTCAGGTAAATCATCCCCACAAAGAGATGCCAACAAGCAAGATCCTTGGAAAAGCACCGAGCAGCAATTTCTTGCCGGCGTGGAAAGTTTCAGAGTGTGCTCTGTAACCGTGCCAAGCTTTATTCTCGATTCTGTGGCATCACAGAACTCAAGCGCTAAAGGGACGCTGGAGTAATGGCTATGATGTCTGACTTAATCACCATTAGAAATATCGTAGAGGGCTTCGGCAGGAAAATGCGGAGCCATTTATTTAGCACCTATTTTAATGGTGAGTTAGGTGCTATCCAAAGAAGTGTAATCCGACATTTCAGAGGAAGTAGGTACTGCTTGCTCTTGTCTTCTGGCAAAATTAAGTTCCATAATCATAACAAGGTGAAATGTGGCAATAACAATATCTATCCTCTTCTCATCTCTATCATCGAAAGTATCCATTAAGCATCTCTTGGGGCCCCTGGTTGGCTCAGTCAGTGGAGCATACAACTCTTGATCTCGGGGTTGTGAGTTTGAGCCCCAAGTTGGGTGTAGAGATGACTTAAAAATAATAAAATCTTTTAAAAATGTATTCATTAAGTGTCTCTCTGTGCTAATGTGTTATAGCACATTAAAAAAAGTTATGGTTGATGTAGTTATATGAATAATAGATCTTAAATATATGCATTAAGCAAATGAATGTTTATAGCACATGTTCTGATTTTTATTAAGTATAAGACATTTGTTAAGAAGGTGGTCAAATGATAAATTAGGTCAATAACCCACACTGAAGATGGAGTCTCAGATGTGAATTGGTGACACAAACCTTTACATTCTTGCAAAGGTCTGAGAAGGCTACAAGCTTTCTCCTAGAGGTTCAGGCCAACAAATTTCTCTACATGAAAGTGGAAACTTCTAGGTGCCACAGGAGCCTAAGGGCGAGACAGTAAAGCCTGATACTGGGGAGGATATAATAAAGGGCATGCTACAGCACCCCTTCTGGAAATTTTATACAGTTGGTTGAGATGCTCAGCTCAGTAAATATTGCCCAGCATCAGCCCCCACCGCTACTTTCTAATCAATCAGTGTTTATCTGCCATATACCGAGTGAGATGTATTTTCAATAAAAGTGGAAGAAAGACTGACTCCTCTTTTGGTAGAAGGATGTGGGACTAGAGTGTTTCAAGGAAGAATTAACAAAAGGAAACTTCTTGAGGTAGGGTCTTAAATAATGAATAAGAATTTCATACATTTTCTGGAAGTATGATCCCTGGAGCACTTAAAACAGAACCACTTCCAAAGCTTATGAAAAATGTTCTTGAGCTCCAGCCCAGACCTACTGATTAAGAATCTCTGGGGCAGGAGATTTATAAACTTTGGACCACTGTCCCAAGGTGTAAGGTGGGCAAAGGTATTGCTGATAGAAACTCTCCTACCTCCTCTTTACTCATCAGTCACTGCTTTCTCCTTGAGTGTCAAGGCACACTTTCCAATTCCTACTAATAATTAACTTTCAGGAACAGCACAGATACTATTAAAAGCTTTTATTCCAATATTAAAAATTGCATGGCCATGAGCCTACTCTTGTGGCCAGGTGCACTCATATTCATGTTCACTGATGCAGAACTGAATTTCATAGGCGGGAGTCCACAGTCACCCTTTCAAAACAGACTGCACTGGATGGGGACCTAGAGGTCCCAGCCATGCCAGATATTGACCCTCAAGTTATTGGGTCTTATGAGGGTTCGGAACGTGATTACATCAGGAGCTCAGGACACCCACTCTTTACCAACCAGAATCGAAGTACTTCCCTATTTTAATAACTGGTACAGTACCAGGGTACCAGCTGCATATTTTCCTGTATTTACCTAATAAAACAAAAAAGTGAGGTAAGGACATGAAGAGTTCAGCAAGGCATTCAGAATGTTCTCCATAAATTGAGACTTTAAGTATATCTTAGGAGTGAAAGCACAGACAACTAGATGGTATCAGAGTTTATGTACTATCTGTGTACTTTAAAATTTTTGTTTCATAAGAACTGGGCTAAATAAAATTACTTTTGTTCCTTTTAAGGGGTTGATAATCACCTTTACAGCAACCAAATTATAGCACTTAAATTAATAATCCTAACTTTATTTGCATTTTGGAACTGACCAGAATATATTCCTGATTCTCTAGAGTTTACCATTGGCACAGTCTCCCTGTACCTGTCTTACTTCAGGTTGTTGTAACAAAATACCATAGACTGGGTGGCTTACACAGCAATTCCTTTCTCACAATTCTGGAGGCTGGAAGTCTGAGATCAGGGTGCCAGCATGGTCTGGTTCTGATGAGAACTCTTTTCTTGTCTTGCAGACAGTTGCATTATCTCTGTATCCTCCCGTGGCAGAGAGACAGAGGAAAAGGCGCTGGTCTCAGGTCTTATACCGAAAGACGCTAATTTCACCATAGAGAACCTACCCTCATGACATCATCTATACCTAATTACCACTTCAACTAATTACCACTTCAAGGCCCCACCTTCTAATATTGGGAGTTAGGACTTTAATATATGAATTTTGAATGAAGAACATAATATATGAACACAAACATTCAGCCCATAGCAGAAATTTTACACCTTAATGTTGCTTTTCTCTGAGACCTGAGTTTGGTAGAGACCCCAGAGATTAGTGGAAAATTCTAAGTACATGACGTCAGGTCTTGTATACCCTTCTGAGTCCTTGCTAGGACTCCTTGGGTCAGTGTCAAAATTCTGGGCATTCTTCAAAGCTCACTGATCTTCCACACAGTCCTGGACTTCCACTGGCCACTGCTCTCAAGGGCAGCCGGCATCCAGACCAGTGGAGCGTTTGTTGGCTCCTTCCGGCTTTCTCCACAGTCCTCCCTCTAAGCTTAACCAAGTGTGACAATGGCTCTTTGTGGATGGAGGCCAGATTCAAATAAATACAAGCAGCCATGACAGATATTTTGTGAAATATTTCTTCGCACCAAGTCATTATGGATATTATCTGGGTCAATGCTTCCCACACTGTAATGTGCATGGGAATCACTTGGGGAATGGTTAAAGCGCAGATTCTGATTGGATAAGCGGAGGGAAGGGCTGAGAGTCTCCACTTCCAACAAGCTCTTGGGTTGCTGTTGTCCACGGACCTACTCTGAGTAGAAGGGACTAGAAGATGAAAGGTTGGGGATTGTCATGACTGATTATTTCTACCTACTGAGTTTGGACTACATATTCCAAATTCAGAGACTTTTTTAGAGCTTTGCAGCTTCTCACTGCTTTTCAGAGATAGGTTTTTAAAGCTACTTTGTAGTGTGCTTGTAAAGTTTGCTGTGCAGGGCAAGATATGGAAAGGCCAAGCATGAGGAGATTAGGTATTTTGCTCAGGGAATGTCAGTTCAGATCTCTGACTCTCCCTGACGCCCCATGGGACCACACCTCACCTCACCTGAGGAAACACTGAGGAAAAACAGACTCCACTTCCATGAGCCAGCCTGTGGGGAGAGGCTGGGCCACGACGCGGACTGCTTCTCAGAGCAGGAGACAGGAGATGGAGTGATAAAAGTGAACCGAAAAGAAAAAATTATAAAGCGCACTGAGAACACTCTGTGAAATGAATGCTTGTAAAACTGCCTGCGGCAGGAAGAAACAGAAGAGGTTTATTAGGTGATGAAAAAACACTGTATACTTCATGTGAAAACATTCCAAAGCTGGGTCTTGTGTAGTACAACAGAAGAATCTTACTAAGTAAGACTCAACTTAACCAAATGAACATCAAGGAGCTATAATCCCATTTGTACCTGCATTTGAAATTGGTTATTCTCTCCTCTCTCTGTCTCTGTCTCTCTCTCTCACAGACACACACGCCGTTGTACTTTCTTAGTAATCTTGCTGCACAGTTTTTGAAGTGCTCAGGCCTTGCTTTTCTGGTGACAGAATCCCAAGAAGGCAGAGCATGCCACCATTTATGGTTTTCAGATATGCTTTTGTGTAAAGGGCTATCAATAATTCTACACCCTGTGAAGTGGTGTTTCTTCACTTAACCTGAGTTTTCCCCTCTTCTGTTCACCTCCATTTTGGTGGAGGAATTGAATCACTTTCAATTAACTAAGCTTTGACCAGGAAGCAAGGCAGAGGATTTCAGGTGTGGCTGGAAATGCTGGCTTTTTTATTGATGCCCCTGAGATCACTTTTGGAGGGGAGGTTTTGTGGTCTCTGGGGAAGTCTACCTGGGGCTCATTTGCACACACGTGTCCCTGGGTGGCCGGCAAGGAAGAGGCAGCGGTGTGCTGGATTATCCATCCTGGAGAAGATCAAAGACCCTTGCTGCTGGGTGAGAGGAATTGGACATTAGGAGAAACACCACGTCTCCAGTGTTATTACTATCATTCAAAACTGTGGCACAGCAGCCTGGGTGGTAAGAAGGACTCAAGGAAAAAAACACACAACAATGGGCGCCTGGGTGGCTCAGTTGGTTAAGCGACTGCCTTCGGCTCAGGTCATGATCCCAGGATCCTGGGATCGAGTCCCACATCGGGCTCCTGGCTCAGCGGGGAGCCTGCTTCTCCCTCTGACCCTCTCTTCTCTCATGCTGTTTCTCTCTCGCTTGCTCTCTAATAAATAAATAAATAAAATCTTAAAAAAAAAAAAAACAACACACACACAACAAAACAACCCAGAGTGAGGGAAGCTGAGCAGACAGACAGTGGCTCCCAACCCATGCAGTACCTTGGAGTTATTGGTGTGTGTGTGTGTGTGTGTATGGTTGTGGGGTGGGGGGAGGGGAGGATATTAGAAAAAACAATAGTGTGCAGTTCCCCCCTCCCCTTTAGGGGTGGAACCCATGCATCAAATATTTTCAAACATCCCGCCCCCCACCCCTGGTTTTGACCTTGTTAGAACAAAGGGGGTTTGGGCCTGGAAGGTAGGGGATAGCATGTGTAGCCAACCAAAGTCACATGTGTAATTTGAGTGGGAAAAATGAGTAGTTGCTAGTCAGAGGGCTCAGCATTTTCTGTGTGGGGAGGACAAGAGAGATGATGATGAGAAGGAAATACAAAATTATGAATCCATATAAGATGTTTGGGGTAAGCGTATCCATTGGGCATAAGATGAGGAAAAAACACAATCTATATGATCAAAGTACCTGATGTGACTAAATATTTAGGTGAAGATTCTTAACTTGTTCTAACTGCTTCTTCTAAAATCAACAAAGGCAGGCTAGATAGAAGAATGGAGGTGAGCCAATGTTTTTAATGACGTGTAGCTCTCATCCACAGCCTGGCCTAGCCCCTGGGCTGGCGGGGCAGATATTAGGGGTCTGCCACCCCCTGACCCGTTGGTCTTCATCCACTACCTCAGGATAGGTAAACATCCTAAACATATGGCCTGCATGGGCTTGGCCATAGCAAGGAGGTTATTGGAATAAGAAAACCTGAAAGTATATTTAAAATAAGAAAAGTCTGTAAAAAAGTAAAATAAAATAAAATAAGAAAAGTCTGTAGTCAATAAGGAATAACCTAATGCAGTGCATTTGACCAGTGCTGTTCCCTATTCAGTCTTTTCCTGCTAGAAGAGACAGTTAAATGTGGTAGCACACTCTTTTTTTTTAATAGTTCTGCTCAATACATCTTAAAATCGAATAAAAGTAAAATTACCATGTATCTTTACTTGACAGATGGTCCAATTAGACTTTCCTGGACCAGCCTTTAATTTCAGACCTTTTTTTTTGATATATATCCTTGAGGAATTCTACTTACTTGCTTTCTGAATGAAGCACAGTCCGTGTAACAGAGGATGCATCAAAAGGCTTTAATTTTCCTAGCAGGGTTATTTTCTCAGGTGACTGTTTGATTATCCTTGATGTTCTTCTCAGCAGCACGGGAGGGTCTGCTTACTGAGTCCTGAGGCCAAGGTGAACACTTTCCCTTCCTGGATTCGGTCAGTCGGATCCTGTCCTGCCTTATTCCATGCCAGTCCCCATGGACCATGAAACAGGTTATGCTTTGCGAACATTTTTTTTATCAGCCGGGGACTTTAGGGAGTCTTCTCATTTAAGGCAAGAATTTGAGTGTGCCCTGAAGATGAAAAGAAATAGATTTACTTTACAAATGATTTCTAAAATTATCTTCTATACTCAAGCAAGGAAATGTAGTTTGGATATTCTGAAAATTTCTCTTTTTGTATCTCTTTTAGGCTCTGTTTTTTTTCTCTCCCTCATGATGAGCCCAATCAAAGTTTAACAACATCATTATAAATTGTTACCATTTTGTTTTTGTATTTCTAGGCATTAGGTTAAAATTGCCAAAAAGTGTTCCTCTTGGTGTCTCCACAGCAGTGATATGACAAGACCTCAGCTTAGGGGATGCAGTTAGTATAGTCATGTTCCATCGCGATGGTAAAAAAATAGTTTTCTGTAGCAACCATAATCCCCAAATGCAGGGCTGCGGATATCACTCACCATCAGTTAAGTGATGCAAAGGATATGAGCATCAGTGACAGGGATGCATTTCGGTTGGTGCTGGGTGAGTCGGGCTTTTCGGTGACACAGCCTGATTAAAGAATATTGTCAATTATCATATGGTTTCACTCATATGTGGAACATAAGGAATAATGCAGAGAACCACAGGGGAAGGGAGGGAAAACTGAATGGGAAGAAATCAGAGAGGGAGACAAACCATGAGAGACTCTGGACTCTGGGAACCAAACTGAGGGTTACAGAGGGGAGGGGGGTGGAGGGATGGGGTAATGGGGAGATGTATTAAGGAGGGTGCTTGTGGTGACGTGCCCTGGGTGTTATACGCAACTAATGAATTGTTGAACACTGCATCAAAAACTAATGATGTACTATATGCTGGCTATTTGAACGTAAAAAAAGTAAAATAAATAAATTATATATATATATATATACACTAAAAAATAAAAAGGAATATTGTTAGAATGAGGGCACCAGTCCTGCAGGCACTTCTTTCCTTTACTGCACAGGGGTTCACCGAGCATATTGAGCATGTGGTGCTGGGGAACCGTAGGTGAAGAGAAGTGTCCTTATCCCAGTGGGGGTTCAGGCATGTCAAGTGACCATACAATACCCAGAAGACGATCACTGCGTTGTGGGTGCCCAGAGGAGGCAGTAGCTATTTTGCCTTTCTGTTCTTTAAAAGTTTAAATCCACTTTAGGATGGGTTTTTTAAGTTGATTTTTATTGAATGGAAATGAAGAGGGATGAGGCAGAGTTGTTCAATGGAACTAATTTTCCTTTTGGTTGCTCTACCATGTTGAGGAGAAGTAGAGTTGTAGTAGTACTGGGACAGGCTTGTGGTTCGTGGTGGGAGTGAGCTCCGCACCAGGTAGGTGGGCACACTCTTCTGGATGGATGTTGCCTTCCTGCTCAGCTCTTGTTTCTATGGCAGTCGGTGAAACTGCATGGAGACCAGAGTATAAACAGCATACAATTGGTCTAAATTGTCAAAATAGTCATTAAGCAATGAATCTTGACCTCTTAAAAGCAGTTTGCAAGACATGAGCTGATTGTTCAAATTATGTGCTTGTCCTTGAACCTGCTGATTAGAATGTTTCTTCTCTAAAGCACATGATTTAGAAAATCAGAATGTAAGAAATGGTGTTATTTGGAGGAACGGTCTCCAAATTATTGTGATTTTGCACTGCGATCAGTAAAATGCATTAAAGTAAATCCCAGTATGTTTATTCAGAAATTATGCACATTGATAAACAATACATGTATATTTATTTTATAAATAAATTTAGTATATTACAGATATTTATAAATTATATATCTGTCCAATTTTATTCATACATGTTTTAAAAAATATATAAAATATAAATTTTAAAAGAATGGAAAACAGATAGAAATGAGTTCTAACATTTCCTTTACACAACCTGAAGACTACTTTAGACACACTCAGGGCACATACTCTCACTCGGGACACCAGTCTAGAAAACTGTACAGAGTGGAGAGAACAGAACTTGTTTTAAATACTTGGGCATTTGGGTTTCCTTTCTTCTGTATGTCATTCTAAATGCATCGATGGATTATTATAAAAGCAATGAGTAATTGGTCACAAAAGGAATCCATATGCAAATACAGAAGTATTTATTAAGTGAAGGAATAATGAATGAATCTGAATGAAATGAAGCCCTCATGTTCAACTCGGTCATCAGTGTGAATTTAGCAAAGGAACATAGTCTCTGACATGATTTGTATCTAATAACAGAGGGTGATAGTAATCCTTATAGGAACATCATGCTTAACAGTCCTGTCATGTCCTCTCTCATAGGTAGAAAATATGTTCAGTTTTGGACAAGATATATCTACAGACTTGTGCTTCTTATTTTAGCAACTTCTTTTTTTTAAAATTTTTTTATTTATTTTTTTATCCCCATACATTACATCATTAGTTCTAGATGAAGTGTTCCATGATTCATTGTTTGTGCATAACACCCAGTGCTCCATGCAGAATGTGCCCTCCTCAATACCCACCACCAGGCTAACCCATCCTCCCACCCCCCTCCCCTCTATAACCCTCAGTTTGTTTTTCAGAGTCCATCGTCTCTCATGGTTCGTCCACCCCTCAGATTTCCCCTGCTTCATTCTTCCCCTCCCGCTACCTTCTTCTTCTTCTTTTTTTTTTTCTTAACATATATTGCATTATTTGTTTCAGAGGTACAGATCTGAGATTCCACAGTCTTGCACAATTCACAGCGTTATTTTAGCAACTTCTACAGATAACATGGAAACACAAAGTAAAAGCTCTTCATGCTGAAGCTGCTGTCCAGAAACAGGAAAGGAGAGATACAGCTTCTGTTTTTTGGAAACTCAGTTCAAAGTTCCTCTAGATGTCAGTATTACATAGAGAAATGAAAATACAATAGCCTGTGGCAATGAATAAAGACCTCTTTACATTATTTAAGTGGTAAAACATATGTGATATATAATTGACAAAGAAAAAAAACAGCCTCATTTGGAAGCTGGTTTCTTATATTCCTCAGAATCAACAGGTTCTCCTGTTGGTCAATTCCAGCTGCTCTACCCAAAGAATGTTAGCACAACTCCTGGACCTTTACCACCAACACCTGGATGACCTTGGAGGCAAACGCTCATCAATCTGGCACTCTATGGAGTCTTACCACCAAATTCTCAATTTTACCTATTTTGATGAACTGAAATTGATTAAAACGTAACAGTTTTCATTATCAAGTCCACCAATGTACACGTTATCCAGAATAAATACAGAAGCACAATGTCTATCCACCAGGAGTTTTCATTTCAAAAGAGAAACACTGAAAGAAAAAATTATACAGTATCTTAAACACAATTTGTTAAACTATCTTATCTGGCTAATTTGACTTATTTTCAAAATGGGACTTAAATTCTCTCTCTCTTGCCTTTCTTCCATGTTAATTCTAGTTGCTTGGTAAATATTTATTTCTTCACTCTACTAACGTGTTTCCATTTTATACCCTTCTCTCTTAATCTTCCTTCTTATCTCCCGTGGTACTGGCTGTGCAATAGATATTCAATAAATACTAACAACATACCTTGCCTGTAATCTTCTATTTTTTTTCTAAGTGACAGTACAATGTAGTAGTTAAGAGCACAGAATGAAGGAGACAGCTGACTAATAATCCTGGCTCAACCATTTCTGAATTGTATAATGCTTGGAAATTACCTGATTTCATTATAAAATGTGGCCAACAGTATCTATCCCAAAGGGTTGCCATGAGGATCAACTGAGTTAATAACATGCTTAGAAATGTGCCTGGTATGTAGACAGTGCTTAGTGTATATTAGCCATCATCATCATTGACATCATCCCCACCACCACCATCACCCTCGTCATCATCATCATCATCATCATCACCACCATCATCATCACCATCATTACCACCATCATCACTATATCCTAGTCACTGGGTTAAGTGCCAGAGATTCAAAGATGAATCAGTCTTTCTGCCCAAGGCTAGTGGGAAATTAACGGGAAAAAACGTTTAAGAGTGTTGTCAGTGATGCTGGGATGGGTGCATATGCTGTGCGCAGAGGAGAGAGCAGCTGGATTTGCCTGAGGAAGTTGCAGAACATTTGTATTGTGCTTTCACCTAGAAGACGAAGTTACAAACTCTGAGGCTATAATGTCTAATTTTGGTTTTCCACAGATTTACTAAACATACCTTTGTGTTTCAATGTCTCTATCTGAAAAATGGAAATGCTCTGAACCTATGAGACTGCCCCTTGGATTATTTAAAAGTACATTAGCATTCTGTCTTGATGCCCCTGAGCTGCACTTATGCGGCGTTTCATGCTTGCAAGTCACCCTAAGGCAAATTTTGCTCTCTTTCCAAAGAAAAGAAACTGACTCTTTGGACATCCATACAATTTCATTAATTTATAATGCACAACTTCAGAATTTGTGATAACTTGGGTGGATTGGGCTAATGTTTACTTTTTATGTGGTATTTAAGAAAAGTTGGCTAAGCAAATTCAGAGAAGCCAAACTGTGAGAATGATGTTTATCTGCCTAGGAAAATGGTCATCTGCTTTAAGCCATGTGAAAACTCATTCAGAAAAGCTTACTTTAGTCTCCTGCTTTCTGGTTTACAAAGCCTATTCATATAGATCCTCTCATTTTCATCTGATTAATATGTGAACCATATCAAGACAATATGAACAGAGGTCAGAGGTGACATATACATTATCAATATCTTTTAATCTATTCATGAAGATGGGCCTTCTTTTACAAACAATGCCAGAGTTTAACAGAATTTCTTTTAGAGTAGGGAGTTCATTTGTTTTTAAATATTGTAGTCTATACAGTTTCATTAATTCAGACTGTCCTGCCCTCTAACTTGCTATTAATTTTAGTGGGTTTTTTTTTTCATTTTTGAATCATGTAATACAGTAGTTTTCAATCTGGGATGATTTTGCCCCCTGAGGGACACTTAACAATTTCTGGAGACATTTTGGTTGTTACAACTGGGAGGGAAGCTATCATCATCTTCTTGTGGGTAGAGGACAAAGATGCTGCAAAAATTCTATAATGCTCATGACATTTTCCACAACAAAGAATTATCCACCCCATGTATCAGTAGTGCTGAGGTTGAGAAACCCTGATGTAATTAATAAGTAACTTCAGTTATTCAATTGTGTATCCACAGGCTAAGGAGAAGTCACGGTCACACCCTGGTCTGAAGGAAACAGCACCTGTCAAAGGCAAAAGGACACCGGCCCTCACAGGTAACATCTTTAGAAGACTAGATATTTATGCATAAGGAAAGCTGTGATGTAAAAGTCCTGTTGCCATTGCTCTTATTCAGAAGGAGTTACATGTTCATAGAGCCCTGTGTTGGGAGAAGTGCTGTTTGAATATCTTTATTTGATTGGCTTTGGGTCCTACTAGTTACAAACTAGAAACTCTTTAGGAACCCAAATGTCAGTCAGTTGGTCATGTTCATGTCTACTTTGCTTTTCAAAATCTTGTATCTTCTGATAAAGAGAAACCTGAATAGAAATGCCATTATGTGAAGCCGAAATTATACTGATCACATGCATCCTCCATTAAAATATTTTGTGGCTTTTAGAGAGATCTTCCCAGAAGAACCAGCCCTCCTCCGAGAAAAAAAAAGTTAATAAACTCAATGAGAAAAATTCTGAGAAGACCAATGCCTCTCTAGTTCAGAGAAGTTTTGCCACATTTCATACAGAAAGACCACAAGACGAAGTCAAAGATTTTGCTCTAAGAAGTTCCATAGAGCCAAGAGAAAATATAGACACAAGAGACATTTCGAGTACACAGAGACTGAACAGACAAGAAAGTAATAGTTCTGGAGATGATAAGCAAGCCACTGTGGATCAAAATGGATGTCCAGTGTTCAAAGGAGAGAAAAATGGGCTTCATTCTAAAGAAGATACTAGTGAAAGCGAAGTTGAGACAAAAGGAGGACCAGCAATTGCAAATGAAACGGTGTTGGACAAGTGTTCAAATAAAAAGCAGTGTGTTGATAAAACAAATGGTGATCAAATCTGTGAAAGGTAGGCTTTAAAGCATTGCACGCCTACAACTGATGTTTTTGGTAGACCTATGAGCCATTGCGATTTAAAGCCATACCAAAAGGAGAAGTGAAGTGAGTTTTTAAAGCAACGGTTTGAAACCAGTTTCCCAGCTGGTGTGGGTTTTTCTTGGCCCTGTTCTCTTGCCATTACTTTCTCTTCTTGCCTGTGACATTTTCAGGCATTTTTACTGTTTTCTTCTGTCAACTGATAAAGATAATGATTATTATCAATCAGTATTTTTAAGATTAAGTATGAAGTTCTTGTTTTTAGCAATATAAAGCACATGCTTCCTAAGATCAAGAACTGAATAATGAGATCAGATTTATCTGTAAGTTAAGAAACTAATTCTTAAATTATGCATGATAAATTGGCTATTTTCCTAAGGTATTGTGAGGATTGAGTAAGAAGTAGATTATTGAAGGACTCTTCCTCAACTGCAAAGTTTCACATAAATCCAGGTAATTATGTAGCCAACCACAATCAATTACTCTATGTTGTGATGGGCCACAGACTCTATCTGGAACAGAGTATCCAAATATCTCTGTGTTTTTTATGGAATTAAGATATAATTTTTATTTCATTTATTAATAATGTATTTGAAACCCAATCATAGAGAAGTCAAATTTTTAAAGAATTAAACATAAAGGCTAATGTTTATTAAGAAAGTCCATCATTGCAAAGATCTGCTTAGTAAGGTAACGAGCTGTTAAAAAACTGAAATTAGGTCAATTCTTTGACCGATAAAGGTTTACTCTCCCTGCTGTTAATATTCAGAGAGATGATTGCTTCCTTTAGTATACTTTAATTTAGTAATCTCTCTCTTCTATAAGAAAAGGAAGTGAAAAAAATGAAGATCGAATTAGCTAGGTATCATAAGATGACTGCTTTTGTAAAGGGTCAGTGGAATAACTTGGGGTCACAATGAGGTCATCAGGGAGAGTCCCTGGGATCCTGTTATCTACACCCGCTCTTGTGCTGCTTCGTTTGATGGGGAAGCATACTGCTCCATTTCATCCCGAATGCTGAAACAGCCAACTCTATCATGAAGCTCCGCCAAAGCACCATGTTCAGGAAGCTTTAGTGCTAAGACTTTTGATCATCTGAAAGTTATCTCCTTGAAACGTTGAGAGCTGCAGGTGGATTTTATTTTCCAGGTGTATCAGCAATGTGAAAGCCATTTCTACAACCCGAATCCTGGAAAACCCAGCGCTAGCACCCACTTTCCAGAATGCTGAGCAAGCAGAACACACTGGCAGCAGCAAGCGGAGGGTGACGGAGGAGTGCTTCACCAAAGAGGACAGCAAAAAGAGCAGAATAGATGTAGAGAGTCCAGGTGAAGGACACACATTTAGGACACAGGAAACCAGACAAGCCCAGGGGGGCTTACAAGGCAAACCCTTGGCATCTGCTGGAACTAAGACCTCCGGACAGCAAGATCTGATGGCCCCATTGGGTAGGAAATGGTTTTTGTTTCAGCTTTTTAAAGCTTCTTAACCTTTTCCAGCAAGCATTTCCAACTAAATTTCACTTAGCCTAACAGCCTGAAGGAGACAGAATGCCATACTGGATGCCATTTGTGTCTGTAATTCAATCACTTTTTTTTTTTTTTTGGTCTGAAGAGATGAATGCCACCAAGAGAATTCTTTCATGACTTCTTTTGTTTTCAGCATATTTATGGTGTGAGAGATGAATGTCTATATCAAATCAGATTCCCGGAGACTTCTATTATCTGAATTCTTAAAAATATTAACATCTGGCAGAGTGCCTAGCACAAGATAAGTGCTCCAGAATTACGTGTTGAATACATTTAAAGTTCTGAAAGCAAAGTTATTATCTACTCACCTCTCCTTGTATCCTTGTATGCATGTAAGAAGCTGCATGCAATAGATGCTTAAATATGGAATAAATGGGGAAATGAATAGGCTCACGGGAAGCAAACCATGGAAAAATAAAAAGAATGCTGGAAGAATATTACTGAGTTTGTGTTTTAGAACCGATCATGAGGTGGACTAGAGTTAAAACACTTAGACCGGAGGGTGGGAAGTGGGAGCAATTTGAAAGCTGTAGAATATGTCCTTAGCCAGTTTTACTGGTTGTTTTATTTCAATCCAGGAAAAATTCATCTCTGTGCCTTAAAAGTGTCTTAAATAAAGGCTAAAATATTTTGCAAAGTAATGTAGAATAATAGCAAACATTTCAATGACATGAAGTAACTCTTCATCTTTCTTTGCTTTAATTAAAATAATGAACCTTATCAGTGGTGCTTTTTTTTTTTTTAATGGATCAAACACTTCATTATCTTAGAACTTAAATGGTTTTGGGCTTGGGAGAATTATCCGTATGGACTGTTTTGGGGTTGGAGATTTTCAACTACTGTGACATTTCTAAAAGTTATCCTGAAGATGGTATAAACCACAGTTACATGGTCCTGACATTCTTTCTGAAAGATGTCAGGTGTCACCTTCATGACTTACAGACCATAATATGAAATAGAAACATATATTCCCTGGATCACTAGGAATAAAATAGATAGCCCATTTTATTTTATTCTGAGGCCCAGTCTGGTGCCAGAAAGAGGTCTGACTGCTTCCTCTCACCATCTAGATGATGTCCCGGCTCCTCCCGCCCCGTTTAATCACCGTATCGTGACAGCCAAACAAGCAGCCATCAATGTCTTTTATACTGTGAGCAGAATGGAAGTTTTAGGAGGGTAAGTAATGCTCAATTTTAATATGCTTTCCACAAAAGAAGAGCATTTTCAAAGAGGCAGATCCTGAGGATTGCATAAATGTTTGCCAGTCTTGACCCAAGAACCAGAAACATCATAAACAAGCATTTTAAGAGATTTTTAGCATTTCTGAAAATCGCTACTGATGTCAGAAAGGTTGATGTGGTGACAGTGACTGAAGTCCATATTTATTATCTGCTTTACTTCCCACGTTGTGATATCTGAAAGTGGGAGAAGCCCCAGTGAGTCACCAGAAGGTTTAGAAGCTGTCCAAAACTTGAAAACGGAGACACAAAATGTAGGAATGAGTGAACAACACTGTGTATTTCTTGTGGCATGTGTTAAATCTTTTTTTCATCATTGTTGTTGGTTTTCCATTTATGTTCTTACTGTATTAATTACTATTATCCATTTTGAGTGATTGCTTCGGTCCCTGAAGAATTTTTTTGAAGGACGTCTAAATGCATACTCTCTCCCTGAAGAAGGAAGAGTACAGTCCATCAGGGACCGAGTTTATTACTGGGGGATATTCCTTCTTTTTCTATGACAGACACAATCCTCCTTTGATATCTTGTGATTTAAAGTCTAAATTATAAAGTTTACTACTGTCAGCATATCTATGTGAAATAGCATAAGGAAGCAGAACATTTACACAAAAGCTACTTAGCAACCCATGGAAAATATGTACAGTAACTATAGTGCATGTTTCTGCATTTGGTCATTGGGGGTGTGGTCGCCATTTGTGAAGTCCCTTCTTCCTCTTCCTGCCCCATATTTCTTTCGCCTGCACCATGGGGAACCCCCTGAATGCTTTCCTCCTCAGCCTGCTGATTATAGAGAGCTCCTCTTGAGACTGTGAGAAAGGGCAGAAAGACAAATGAAAACCCTGAAACATGAATAGGTGCCCTGGGAGTCTTTAGTATCACTGCACATAGTAGCTCGTTTGGGTCGTCAGGGACTTCGGTGGCAAACCAGCAACTGTTTCTCGGAAGGAGAATTGTTATTTGCAGAAGACACTTTGAGACAATTCCCAGGGTATTTTCTTTTTTCTTTTCTTTTTAAAGATTTATTTACTTTAGAGAAAGAGAGCACAAGCAGGGGGAGGGGCAGAAGGAGAGGGAGAAGCAGACTCCCAGGTGAGCAGGGAACCTGATGCGGGGCTCCATCTCAGGACCCTGAGATCATGACCGGAGCGAAAATCGAGAGTGGGACGCTCACCCACTGAGCCACCCAGGCAACCCCAGGGCATTTTCTTCATCAGTAGCCACATGTGAGGTGCCTGGGGCTGTGTTCACGGTCTGGACATGGTAGTTGGAATTAAGGTCCTCCCTTGGCTTATGTTTACAGAAATGTCATTCTCCGAGACCAATCTGTTTGTGCACAGATGTAGCTGAGTTGAGTGGGACCTCAACTCAGTTGGTCACCACCCTGCCTCTGTCAGTTGTGGCCACATCCTCGCCTCTGCAGCCCTCCAGGAATGTGGGGGGGTCTTAGGGTCACAGTGTTGTTCAGGAAGCTTCCCCTTAGCTCCCTGCCATGATAGCCACATTGCACAAGCAGGCACCTGTGTTCTATTTTACTAAATCAGGAATCAAAGCAAGAAGTCACATTTTAAAATTGTTCATGAGTGTACATTTTGATATGTGATTACATGTGTAAGAAGCTGTCCTTTAAAGTGTATAAAAATTTATATCCAAGCTAAACCGTCAAAAATCTCATAGGTGATTATGTAATATGTATTTTTTATTTTATGTATCTGTATGTAATATTGTTATTACTTTATTTATATGCAGTTTCCAAAAATAATTTTACATGCCTGACCTACAGACTGTATTGTTCATTCGCTTACAAAGCCCAACTTATTCCATTCATATGGATTCAGAAAGATTCTATTTTTTTCTATAACAGAAGTTCTCACATTTTAGGGTGCATATGAATCATCCAAGGAACTCTGTGGAAATGCAGATTCTGGGGCCTCACCTTAGATTCTTGCCTCAGTAGGTCTGGGGTAGGGCCGGGAAACCCCTCAGCCCGTGACGGAGAGACCACACTTTAACATTATTTTAGAAGTTTATTGGCTACAGTAGATACACTAACAGGTTTGCTGATTCAAACCCCAAAAGAGAAATGCCCCGGGAGGGGCGTCTTCCACTTGGCCCCACCTCACGCTGCACCACGTCCTCTTCTTTGGCAGGGGGCGCTTTGGCCAGGTACACAGGTGTGAAGAGAAAGCAACAGGTCTGAAGCTGGCGGCCAAGATCATCAAGACCAGAGGCACCAAGGATAAGGTAAAGTCCGTGCAACATGAATCTGTCCTTGCCGTCATCATCTTCACTTCGCTAAAGCATCTTTCCTTCTTCTCAGGATGAAGTGAAGAACGAGATCAACATCATGAACCAGCTGGATCACGTGAACCTCATTCAGCTCTACGACGCCTTTGAGTCTAAGAATGACATTGTCCTGGTCATGGAGTAGTACGTGTTCTCTCCCTCCCCCACCCCCTCCCCCATCCTTCTTCCACCCCTCCCCTGCACAGCTGCACGCAAGCATGATTACGCGGCGGTAGCTCTGTCCTGCTTTGGAAGTTGCTAGATCCGTGCTTGGTGCACTTCTGATTCTGACCGGAGAAGTCACCGGGCACACACATCTGCTGGAAGAGCTAGACGAGCTTAAACACGCGGCTGCTACTCCAGGAAGTAGCTGTGTTCACGAAGGAGCCATACTCAGGACTTGACGCCTCTTCCCTCTGCAGCGTGGACGGAGGGGAGCTGTTTGATCGCATCATTGATGACAACTACAATCTGACCGAGTTTGACACCATCCTGTTCATCAAGCAGATATGTGAGGGCATAAGACACATGCATCAGATGTATATTCTCCATTTGGATCTGAAGGTACAGCGTGTTCTGTTTGGTATGAAACCCCTTCCACCCTCCCCTCCTGTGGATCAGTGGGCCCTGTCAGATACTATATGCCAGCTTGGGGAATTTATGCTGTTATGAGGTACATATTTGGGAATTAATGAAAACCTGGATTCTTAGTGTCATCTCCCCATTCCTGGCTTCCGCCACCCCCTAATATTTGCATATCTCCACATTCAGAGACTACTATTCAGATTCTTGTAACTTGCCTGTGTGAAAGGGATCCATATGGGAGCTGCTTTCCCTAAAAGTTTAGAATTAAAACCACCACCACCACCACCACTACCACCACCATGGTATCCTTGCTGTGTCCCCCTCATTTTTAGAATAAGTAGGTGGGAGGATTTTAGCTAACTCAGAATTCCCCCGTGGTAGCCAAGTTTTCCAGCTCTCCAAGCATCCTTAGCAGTCTCAAACTCTTTTAGGACGTGCTGGACTTTAGGGATTTGTTTTTCTGTGGGCATGCTAGAACACTGAGTAGGAACCTATGGCAGAATGGGATACAGGGCAGCCAGAAGGTCGGTGCTAAAATGCTTAGGAGCTGAGAAGAGTGGTGGGGGTGGGGCTGGCACCACGTTGAGCATGGTGGAGAACCTATGTGAGCAGTGGGGAGCCAAGCCACCTGCCTTTCTCCTCTTATTTAATGACCCTTCCCTTTTGATCTCTCTCCCAGTATGAAGTGCCTAGAATTGGACTATACCTAGTTAGGACCAGTAAAAGACCCAAGCTCAATAACTCTGATCAGCTCTAATATCGGGGCTAAGTATCATAAATTGCCTCTTCTTGTGTGACACAATCATTTTCTCATTTCCCTGTTTGCACAGCATGACCGTGAGATAAAATATATATTCTCTATAACATACCATCTATTGCAAGTCATCAGGGATTGTAGAGCTAAATAAATTTAACTTCCTTAAATTGGTTTCCATGGTCCTCTCTTCTTGTAACTTAGCTTCCCTCACTGCCTTGATTTATGTGTGCTACCTCTCCCATTCATGGGGCAGGAGGAAGTGGTATATAAAAGACAAAGTCAGAAGTTGAAAATCATTAGCAAAGCCCTTGGCTTCGGAACTGTTTGATAATGTGTATTTCCATGGAGCATTTTCCTTGAGTGTAGATATTCTGCAGATATCCCTAAAGGGATTTGATTGGCAACTAAAACTAGGACCTGACCTATCATAAGTCAAACAGCTCTGTATGTGGCTTCATAACATTGATTGAGGACTTGCAATGGGCAATTTTAGTTACGGTTTGTAGGTAAAGATAATAGTAATTGCAGCAGCTGGATGGGTCATTAAGGACCACTCATCCCTTGCATAAAGCTCCTTGGAAGGAAAAGGGCCAAAAATATTAAGAGTGCTTGTCACCATGGAGGGGAGATTATAGGTGACTTAAAAATGAAAAATGGTCTCCTTTATATTTTTCTGTGTTTTGAAAATCTTATTCAATGAATATGCTTTCATTTCATAGTTAGAAAAAAATTAACTTTTTAAAGTGCCCTCAAAGCTGTAAACACATTTTTATGTCATAGTAGTCTTTGAGAATCGGACAGCTTTATTCATATCGATCAGTTATTTAAGCATGAAACCACATATTCTTATAGAACATCCACTTTATCAATAGCTTTTACTCATAGACACCAATTTTAGAGATATTTTAGAAAAGGGCTTCCAAAGACACTATGCCAACCAAATGGTCCATTGAATGTTGGTAAGGAGACTCTACATTATTTCATCCATTACTTCTTAGTTTCTGATCTCATTTGAACCTCCTCTCCACCCAGACAGGCAGGGGAGGGACAGCTGTGATCCCACATAAAGGATGGGACATGGGATCCTGAGGATTCAGAAACTTGGCTAAATGCACCCCAGCAAGAACTTGACAGTTCCAAGCAATTCTTTGAAAACTTTATTTCTCTTTTATGGATGACCTAGACTTTAAATCAAATTTCCTATTTTTCTCAGACCTCACTTTTTCTGACCTAACAAATACAGGCACACTTGTAAGACATTCCATAAACACTGAGTTGCAATGCTACTATCCACGTTTTCTCCCTCTACACCCCCCACCCCCAATTCTGTCACCTTGACAGAGAGCAAAGTCTTAACCAGAGTCAAACTCCAAGGGAACACTTAGTCAAGGGTTTGGGCACTGAGAACAAACTCAATAAAACTTTGGAATTGCTGAGAATGAAGAATGAGCGAGAGGGAAGTCTTCCTTTTACACATGACTTTCTCACGGATTAAGCGCAAAGGGAAAATCTGGAGGTCAGGAGCGTTCCCGTTATATTACATCCTCGGTGTGACTGTTTAAAGGAATCAGGCCATTTCTTCTGGAGCTCATAAATCTTTGGGAAAGATATTCCTCCAAGAAGGGGGAATTCATACTTCATAATTTTAGGGGGGCAGATGTCAAGTCCGAGACAGCCTCCACCACTCCGTTTGGAAGGTACTGAAGCTGACTCCTTGTCTTTCTTCCCTCAAAGAGGCCCCTGCCTGAACTCACACATTATGGTAAACTGCAGAACCAGGGAGAGGGACAGGCAGGGTAATGCAAGGTTGGCAGGGTACCCACAACCTCATCCACCACAAAATTAAAGGAGAAAATACCCACACAGACAAGCCAGACCCAAAGTGAAAGGCCTGATATGTTTTTCCTGAGCATCGTTGTATTTTTAGTTGTGGTTCAAGGACAATTTGAGTGAATGATGGTTGTTTTCATTGCTAATGTGTCTCTTTCTCCTGGCAGCCTGAGAATATCCTGTGTGTGAATCGGGATGCCAAACAAATAAAAATTATTGATTTTGGATTGGCCAGAAGGTATGTGTATTTGGACATAGGTATATGAACGGAAGTAGTGAGCATGATGGTGCTTTTCTTTGCAAAGATAAATCTGATATACCTCTTGGTTTTAGACTCTCATTTAGAATTAACTTGACAAAAATGATATCCCAGCCTTACCTTGCTGACTTTGGAATTGGAATGTTTAGAGGTTTCTACGGTGTATCCAAGAAAAAAATAAGAAAACTTAAAAATCTCATACAGTGAAGTTATTAAATTTGAAGACATTAATTTAGAATTCATAAGTTTGTCTTAGTCTTTTATATGCGTTCTATCCGTAAAGAGAAGATTTACTTTAAAAATTGAGTAGTGTAAATGAGATTGCAAAGGGTTCTGGTACATATAAGCTTCTTAAGTGAACGAAGAGTTTATATGTGGACTTCAGTACATTAATGGTGAATATAAAATGGATGCAAATAATTGCATTTCATTTATTCATTAATGTGGGCTTACTCAAGCCATTGGCATGTCAAGGATTGTATCAGTTTTCCTTTTGTTGTGTTCTAGAATTCACGTGTTCTAATTATTCTCACCAGCTTTCCCCACCACTGTTTCAGATTATTAAGGTTTTATAGTATGAATTATGACCCTTAAACTCCTGGAACTTTTTTTTTTTTTACAAGTTTTTAACATTATTTCCTAAATACACGATTTCCTTTAAAGCCTATGTATTCAAAATTTGCTGTGTGGCTGAAGTTCTTTTGTCTTATAGACTGCATTTTTTCAGTTTCTACGATTGTTGATGTTTGATCGACCCTGTCCATCCCTCCACTTTGTCTTCTGAATTCCAGATACAAACCCAGAGAGAAGCTGAAGGTGAACTTTGGAACTCCGGAATTTCTTGCCCCTGAAGTTGTGAACTATGATTTTGTTTCCTTTCCCACTGACATGTGGAGTGTGGGCGTCATCGCCTATATGCTGTAAGCAGATCTCCAGTCTCTCTGACACTTACCCACAGGCATAATAGCCCAATTATGTCTTTTAACAAATAACACCGTGCCATGTTGAGTCACTTTCTAGGCTCTGTGAATCCTGGGGGTGAAAGGAGTAAATTCTTTCCCTGTGCATCACCTGAAAAAAGTAAACGTATGTCTACTTGTAATCGCTTTAACTGTTAGGACACCACTGAATGCCCTAAAAGTAATTAAAAAGCAACTTGTGTCCTGATCTCCTAAAAGACGAAGGCTAGCCTTACTCCTCAGGGTGACCCTTTGGCGTTGGCCATCTGAGTGTGTGGCAGACTTTAGCAGCTGTAAACGCTCTAAAAAGGAAGTTGTGCTCTTCTTAGAGATTTCATATTTTAGGGGGGCTGCTGACTCCATGGCTGCAGGTGTTTCATTAGGGGCTGGGGTGGGGGAGGAAAGCGTTTTCCTGATTGCAAAAATATATTATAAAATTATGTTTAATTATCAGGTTATTTGACTTCTCTCAGTTTTAAACGACAGAACCGAGAAAAAGCAACCTCTCTGTAAAGGGTTTGAAGCTATTTAAACGAGACTCACTCTGGCGCCTGTGTCTTACAGATTGAGTGGTTTGTCTCCCTTCCTGGGTGACAATGACGCTGAGACCCTGAACAACATCCTGGCCTGTAGGTGGGATTTAGAGGATGAAGAATTTCAGGACATCTCGGAGGAGGCCAGGGAGTTTATCTCCAAGCTTCTGATTAAGGAGAAGAGGTAACCCAAGTTGGTTCCGGGCTCCGGAAGAAGGAGGGATAATAGGGAAGCATAGGCTAACCGCAATTCGTGGAAATAATTCCCGAATTCTCTTTTTGACATCTCCAATGCCCATGCAAAGTTGTAAATGGAAAGAGTGTGATGCTCTTGACCTTGTTTACTAAGATCGTGGACTGGTTTGGTCAAGAGGCTTGAAAGGGGCTACAAAAACTTCCCTGCTTCTGCCTTTTGCAATAAGGCTCTAGCAATTAGGGGCTCTTGCTGGGCCTCAAAATGAAGGGTTTGGGATAAGTTATTTCCATAACCCCTTTCATATCTACAAAGCACATGTCCGGTTCTGTGTAGCTGAACACTTAACTATCATTTCATTTGAGAGCCTACTGTGGACCAGACAGTGCCAAGTGCTTTATAGACCTATCTTTTAACCCCCATCCATTTCTAAGAGGTGGGAATTATCATTATTATTTTATGGATGAAACTCTAAATAGTTTGCCCAAGATCATATGGCTAGTCAGTGGAACTGAGTGTCAAACACGTCAACCTTCCCCTAAGGCTGCCCACTTAATTGTTACATATTACACGGCCTTCTATTTTCTGTCATGCTAAAACCACGTTAGTTCAAAATTCAGCAGATGGAGGCGCCTGCATGGCTCAGGCTGTTAACAATCTGCCTTCGGCTCAGGTCATGATTCCAGGATTCTGGGATTGAGCCTCACGTTGGGCTCCCTGCTCCCTCCCTCTGCCCCTCTCCCTCTGCTGATTCCCCTGCTTATACTTAGTCTCTCTCAAATAAATAAATAAAATCTATAAAAAAATTCAGCAGATGAAAAAGAGTGACCTTGAAACTTAAGGGCTTGCGTTTTAGAATTACAGGCAGGGGAAGGACATTGTGATTTAGTCAAAAACAGTTTCAGATGGTTTTATACCTAAAATGTAAAATGGTAAATGGTGTTTAAGATTTTCAAGGCCAACCATACTGAGCCTTGCTTCATTGTTTTATTATCTTTATGGCTTTTAAGTTATTAATAAACATGACTGTGAACAGATAGGAGGGTGTATTTGCGGGGAGGGGATTAAAGAAGCAACATGGGTCTGGAGCAGTACCTGAAACCAAGGAGGTGCTTTGTCGACAGTCTGCCAGGAAATATGTCTGGGGCATTGAGAACACATGTGTAAAGTCAGACCCTGCCTTTAGGTACCCCATGATCTAAGAGAAGAGATAGGTATTTCTTAAAAAGATAGAATACAATGCAGTTAATGCAAAGATAGAGTCTGTTGAAAAGGGTCAGTCAGGACTGCATCCTAGAGGGTAAGGAGGACTTAGCCAGGCGGGGGGGGGGGGGGGGGGGTCAGTGTGAGGAGAGGGCACTGCGCAGACATGGGTTTTATCTTTAATGGAAAGGCACAACAGCTGATGTCACTATTATTATTATTATGTGTATATCACTGAACACCAGATGGAAAATGTCAACTCTATCACATCTTTGGTGGGTGAGATCTACACTTACTGAGAATCTATTCGACAGATACACTTTTATGTGTTATCTGATTTAATATTCTGGATTAAATGAGGAAACAGAGGCTGAGAGCAGTCAAGCAGTCATGTGGTTAGCACAGGGCAGAGTCCTAGCCATGCCTGGTGGCCTCCAGCGCCATGCCCTACCCACTCCTTTGGTCTGAGGGCTTCACAAATATGATCATGGAGTAAATTTCTGGGTACAAAAATAAACTCGAAATTCTATTAAAAAATTAATTATTAGTACTATGTTATTGTTAACTTTTTAATAGTCAGCTTTCAGAAGTTTGCATTACAGTGAAGAAATAATAATTTTTTGGCACAGTCAGCTTTTGGAATGCTTCTGGGGATTTAGTACTGAAAATTCATGATATTCAACAAAACAGGACTTCCATCTGAGGTTGGTGGAGGTCAAGAGTTTTAAAAAAATTATATCTGCCTGTTTAAGGTCCTCCTAATGGTGATGTTGTCACCAAGTTACTAAACTTTCCATCATGGATTAAAGTAAAGGGTTATCATCTCTTCAAATCTTATACTTAAATGTTCGGTATCTGAGGAAACAATTTTACTGAATCAATCTACAAACTGAAGCTCCATGATCGTTGGAAACTACTTTCTTGATACAGTTTCAGAAGTAGACTCCAGATTGTTGCACTCACTTATAGTTTTTATTTTGAAAGGTTATTTGGTTTAATGTGATAAATGTTAGCACACAAGACAAATTTATAAAACTTGGAATTAGAATATAATATAATCTTTGTAATTCTTTCCCACGTTATTTTTTAAAATTGTATAAACATTTGCTAGCTCAAAAGGATATAGTTTCTTTGTAAAGGTATCTAATGAACTCTTTCTCAGTACTTATATTAACTTTTCATCTATTTAAGTATTCAAAACCTTTTTTTTTTAAGATTTATTTATTTAATTTGAGAGAGAGAACAAGCAGGAGGGGCAAAGGGAGAGGGAAAGAGAATCCCAAGCAGACTGCGCTGAGTGTGGCGGAGCCTAATGTGGGGCTCAATCTTATGACCCTGAGATCATGACCTGATCATGATTAAGAGTTGGATGCTTAACTGACTGTGCCACCCAGGAGCCCCCAAAATTTCTTAATTCAAAAGTTAGTGATACATATTATTCAAGAGTTTTAATATATAAATCACTTTTGCAATTATCAAGAATCATTTAGCATTTGGCTCTTGAGGTAGTTAAGTGTGCATTTGTTTTTCCACTGACTGATAAAAGTTCAATTCATGAAGCTCAAACATTGCATGAAAAATGGTTACTTGTATTGGAAAGTAGATGTTCAATTATGAACAAGATTTTTAATTATTTGCCTCACTTGTCTTACTGCTGTTGTTACCCTGACTGGATTTGCTGGTAACCTACAATCATCAATGATAGTTCCAGAGAAGATAGAATTGCCTGTGAATTTGACATTTGACCATCTGGTCTCCCAAAGGCAATGGCCAGAGCTGAGGTGAATGACAGATTCAGGCCTCCTTGGTGTGTCTCTGCTAAAAGCCTTCCACATTTCCCTTTAGTTGGAGAATAAGTGCAAGTGAAGCTCTCAAGCACCCTTGGCTGTCAGACCACAAACTCCACTCCAGACTCACCACTCAGGTAACTGAGGCTTGTTGATTTTCCTCTCCTTTTCTAACCAACCTTGGTCTTTTGATGATCAGAGGCTAGAAGCATTTTAGCCTCATATGGGGTTCTAATTCCATCTCTCACAGCCTTCCAATCTTGTGCTAGTGTTGAATTGCTTAAAATGCTTTTATTGAGCAGTTTGTGTTTTTTTTTTTTTTTAAATAAATGCTTCTTATGTTGTTTAGGAGATATTATTTTCAGCATAACTATTTATTATGTTTATTCAATCATTGTACTCATTATAAAATAAATTACATCACTGTACTATGTGCACACACATATATAGTCTAGGATATATAAATATACAACATTTTGGCGAATATAGGTTAGTGTACATTTGGGATAAACATGTCTCCTTAAAACAGAACTTGGAATTTTAACATTGATGCTTAACTGGTTCAGTCTGCTCTGGCACCAAAAAACTGTAATACTAAGGTTGATCCAGATAGTATTATAAATATATGTGAAGGAGACTCTTACCAAAGACTGAATGAAGATGACCTAAATACTTGTGGTTTTTTTAATCTTTTTTTTTTTCCAAGTTTCTATTTAAATTCAAGTTAGTTAACGTACGGTGTAATATTAATTTCAGGTGCAGAATTTAGTGATTCATCACTTATATTCGATACCCAGTGCTCATCACAACGAGTGCTCTCCTTAATCCCCATTCCCCATCTAGCCTATCCCCCTGCCTACCTCCCTCCATCAACGCTCAGTTTGTTCTCTATCATTAAGAGTCTGTTTCCTGGTTTGCCTCTCTCTCTCTTTTTTCCTTTTTTCCTGAGAACTTGTTGAAAATAATTGAGCCCACATTCTGTGTTAACTTCGTACAATAAAATCCCTAATCTACTCTATTGCCTTAATTGCCATTTATGTTCCGACAGCTGTCTGTCCCTTCGGCACAGATTCCTTTCCTAAGCTTCAGATCCATATATCCCCCTGTGTACTTGACATTTCCACTTGGATCTTCTCAGTCCTAAACTGAACTCATTTTCCCCACCTCCCCTCATCCTCTACCATCCTCCCAAACCGCCCCCAACTCCCACCAAGTGGCCTCAACCAGACCTCCGGGCTTTGCTGTTTCCTTCCTCCCCTCCATCTTCCCATCTCATATTTAATTTATCTCCAAGTTCTGTACATTATTTTCCCTAATTATTTCTAGAATCTGTCTAACCTTCTCCATCCCCTTGGTTATCCTGACGCATGACAACCCTCATCTGAATTACTATAACAGCCTCCTCCAGACTTTCTCCACCCACATCGCTATGGATTATACAAATAACACAGAATCAAAAGTGTAACATTTAAGTAACTCAACTAAACATTTAGGATGTTTAACTGGCCAAGATATATAGAGAGGCAATAAGCAATCTCTGCCTTCTGGCCTCACTGCGGAAGGTCTGACATGAGCATCTGTTAAGATGGCGACTGTCATGCCCTGGAGTCATATGTGTTTGATACACTTTCATTTCCTCCATCTCTGCTCCCCATCCTCCCTCCTCCCCAGGGTTTTGGAATGGAGCTTTTTCACTGACCAACAAACCTTGGAATGACTATGCTTCAGGTACTCATTTTTTCCACATCCAGTTTTTATTGAAATTAACTTTACTTCTTTTTTTTTTTTTTTTTTTAAAGATTTTATTTATTTATTCATGAGAGACAGAGAGAGAGAGAGGCAGAGGGAGAAGCAGGCTCCCAAGGAGCAGGGAGCCCGATGCGGGACTCGATCCCAGGACGCTGGGATCATGACCTGAGCCGAAGGCAGACGCTTAACGACTGAGCCACCCAGGCGCCCGAAATTAACTTTACTTCTAAATTCAGCATCAGTACTAAGTTTTATTTGTGTCTGAATATACCTTTCCTTGATAATTGGTACTGATGTCAAGTAAAAATAGACTTTTTACCTAGTTGGTACATCACCCAGACTACATAAACTGCTTATTAGGGTTACCAACCTATTTTGGGCCAATTTTCCACCAATGTATTTTTATCCAAGCTTATTGGTGTCCAAATACACTTTCACGTGGTAGGACAATATGGAAACCGTGGCAGATAAATAATGACATTATACAGTTTAAAAAGTGCTTAAAATATTTTTAAAACCACATAACAACAATAAAAATCACCTTTTTGTTATTCTATCCAACTGTTGGTAACTAGGTGAATAGATATTTCACAAATATCTACGAATGAAAAAAAAAAAACAAATTCCATTGTAGAAATCTAGTTAGTTATCATTAAAGTTATAATTATATGGCACTGTGCCAGGAACTGTTCCAACTGCTTTATAAAAATTAATTCATTTAATTCACATACCAATTATCTGAAACAGATACTGTTATTCTCTTCACATAGATGAGGAAACAGAGGATAGGGGTTAAGTACTTGTATGGGATCCCACCAGGTGAAAATGATGGAGGTAGCATCCCAGTGTAGACAGGCAGGCTCTGGAGTCTGGGCAGAGCTTCACCACTCTGCTGTCCTGCTGGATAATGGACAAAGGGGGCCTGATGATATTTCCAGAACTCTTTATGTACTGTACATTTTTGGTGTTACTGAAAGCCAGTATTCAAGCTTAATGTATTTTATTTTTCAATGAAATATTAAGACTAGATTTTTCCAGAAGATTCATTTTTGGAATGATCTTTGTTCCAATATGTTCTATAAAATCAGAATTTAACTTTATGTTGAGAATTTAAGTCTTATCCAAAACTATTTACTATTTAAATCTAATTTCTATTTCAAAAGTCTTTTCTGAACTTTTATTTATCTCTTTTAATTTCATGTTTAAAAGCACTTACCATTTCTTAACCACTAAGCCTGCCTATAACCAGTCAGTAAATTTAAGGATTTTTTTCCCCCAGGAATTAAAGCCCTGTAGCTCTCTGCCTTCTGTATTATGCTCTTACATTTCCAATCATCCATATATAACCCATCTTCCATCAGAAACAGCTCTCAGCTGGAGTGGAACAAAGCATTCCGAAATTACAAATCTGTTAGAACTCATCAAGCGCCTACTGCAGACTTAATAAATGCTTTGGGCCTGGAGGAAGGAAAACTGAACAACTATGACATTGTTTCTTTTCTGCCAGAACTAATAAGCCTCTACCTTTCCTTCCCGTTTCCAGTTTTATGACCTTAGATCATGCCCTTTTTCCAATTTATTGAACTAATAAAATACCTTAGAACATGATATTCCACCTCTGTCCATCTGTTCTCTAATTCACCAAATCATTACTTCATTAATGATAACTCTGATCATCTTACTCCTTCACCAAAAATTCTTCAAGCGTTCCCCATCGTGCACACCAAACAAACCAACCCAGCAGTCCAGGCCTGCTCTGACATGCCCTGGTCTCGGGTGTCTGGTCCTGTCTCTGCTACTGCTTCTAGATCAGCCCAAATCCTAGCAAGTGCCTGAGACCTACTTTAAATGCCACCTCCTCTAAGACGGCCCTTCTCAATCCCCAAACTGGAGGTGCTTTCTCCATCTTCGTGGACTTCTCTTGTGGCACTTAAGTACTCTTGAAAACTTTTGGAAGAAGCAACATCTTTGTCTCAGTCTTGACTCTCATGCTTTGTCAACATGAATGTTTGTGGAAATGAGTTTTGACAAAACACACACGTGTAAAAATGAAGTGTCATCAGATACCAAGCTCTCTGTTTCTGACCTGAGAGGAAAGGTAGTGATGACAAGGGAAAGTGGGAACATGCTCGAATTGGACCCTGAAGGTGGGTCAGTGTATCTGTCAGAGGGTCATGAACAATGTAGGCTTCTAGAACATCTCTCTAAGAGCATTTTCTACCCAGTAGCAAGTTATTGACTCTTTAGTTGTTCTCATATCAGAAGTTAGGAATGAAATGATAAAAAAAAAGTTCTAATCCTTCTCCAAATGTCTTCTGGTTTCCCTAGAAGAAGAAGAATTGTTGCTCTAACGCAAAGAACCTTGTGACCAAATAATCCATAGAAGGCACCCATTTGAAAGGTTGGTCTTGGGTCTTTTCCTAAAGAGATGTTTTTGCAAGCCTTCAGAGAGAAAAGCAAGAAATAAGTCACATGTGTGTTGCACTATGTGGGAAGCAGGGTGGTGTTTCTGCTGACAGGGAGGGCCCTGATTTTAGATTGCTGTGTGTGCAGCCTGGATCTGCCGTTTTCTAGCAGAAAAACCTGTTTCCTGATTTGTGGGTTGGGAATAGTCTTACTTCCTGTGCTCGTTGAGTGGCTCCATGAGATAATCCAAGCAAAGCCTGGAAACCAGGGCCTGGCACATAGAAGGTGCTTGATAATTAGCTCCGGAGGTGCCAATAACTGAACAGGGCAGTCTCCGGTAGTCCTCACAATTGTGTGGGGTCAGAGGAAGTATTCGTATTTTTTGTATTGTTGGGGAAACCGATCTCAGAGACTCCAAGACTAAATAACTCCCCCAAAGCTGCGTTGCTAGTAAATGGTAGAATGTGACTTCTCAGGTGTCTCTGAATTTAAAGCCCATGCTTATTTTTCTTCCCTGAGTTGCCTACTCTTGGACCTGGAGAAACCACCACTTCATACAAAGCCTCTACCCTGCTTAGAATTTTGTCAGAATTCTTAAGATATAGTTTTACACATGAACACCTTTGATTATATCAGTAAGCTAGCTTACTTTATGCTCTAAAGGAGAGGCCTAAAGCAGTGCACTTGTTACGGAGGACTTTTAGAAATCCCAATATTTATGTCCTTGTTGGGGGCCCATTTACCCTCCAGCAAGTCAGTTCTCTAATTTGGGGTGGTAAGTCCATGGCCACTGTTGCAACTCAATTTTAACAAATGTGTAAGACTTATGAATCTATATTCTTGCTGCCCACTGGTCTTACTCTTTTATTCTGACTGGTATTTATTCTGGTCCTGAAGTTTTTCTTTGTCCGTCTTGTAAGCTGCCTTGACTCTTTCATAGGATAAGATCAGGCAAAAATAAATCAATAAATCATGACCAAAGTCACAGACCAGAGTTAGGAAAACATTCAGCCTCTGGTCCATGGGTCACTTACTTAGAAGTCTATCATTTATCTAGAAATCTATGAAACATCAACAGAAAGCCTTCGGCTTCCTACTTACAATGACCATTCTCATGTGTCAAAGTAAAGTTTTGGGGAAGGTAGAAGATAGCTTTACGTCTTGTGACAATGCAGAGAAGGAAAGGACTCTCCGTGCTCCCAGGCCTGGGTCGTTGGGCTCGCTGAGGTGCAGCCCGGCCTTCCCCTGTGAGTGGTGGGCACCAGAGTCCGCAGGAGGCTCTCCCTGCCGGTTTCATCCACAGTGACCACAAACCTCAAGGGTTTACCACAAACTGCATTCCCACATGAGCACTGGAGTCACTTTTGAGGCCTGGTAGGGATGAATGCATTGGGTGACAGGAGGTCGCATTGCAACCTGTGGCCAGGGTCTGGCAGGGAAAGAATGAGGAGTGAATGACAGTGGGAGGGGGTACAGTCCTTCCATGTCACGTTGGCGCTTTGAACCCAACACGATGGAGGACGGCGGCAGCCCAAGCAGTGACAGTTATGCAGAGGACAAAAACATGTGAGCCGGTCGCACTGATGCTGTTGGATATCGTCTTGGTTGGAATTGCTTGATGCGAACTTTCTCTGAGCATGGCCAGGCCCGCCTCCGGATGGTCACTTGGGCTGGCTGCCTTCCACTCTTCCGTCCCTCCGGCTCCAGCTGGCAACAGAAATTCACCTTGGTTACACTGCAGGCTGGGAAAGAGCTGTTTCAGGTCCATGGGATGTGGGCGCTTCCTAGTTTCCTTTTTTTTTTTTTTTTTTTCAAATTAAATAAATGTAAACTTAAGATATTAACTCCTGAGAGCAGCCTCATTTGAGAAGAATTTTTTTTCAAATCATTTTTTTATAGTATTTCCTGCCAGGATAAGATGGGTTTTTGGCAGGCTCTGTTAGGAGTAAAACCAACTTTGTGATAATATTGATTTTTAAAATCTGGTGGTTGAAGATTATTCCTGTGGAAAAAGAATGACTTCCAGGCCCTATGAATAAGGCAGGATCCACAATGTAAATTGAGGCATATAAATCTCCTGCAATTTGTTAGAGGTTTTTTGATGTGTTGAGGAAACACTCTAAAAAGCCACCCGGGGCATTTTGTTCCATCTTCTGCCCACCTGTGAAATAAAAGTTGAGGATACCTCCTCAGTTGCACAGGAGTGATGTAGGGCCGCAAACGGCGCGCAGGCCCGTGTCACCCGTGGTCATAACGCAAAGGAGAACATTCACACGCCTGCTCCGCGATGTCACTGTGATGCGGGGTCACCGACAGGATGGACGGTGTGGCAGAAAGCTCGGGGGCTGGCTGTGCTTCACATGAAACAAAGAGGCCTTGTCCTTCGATTTTGCAAATAGTACGAAAATATCTTGCATAAACTTGAAAAAAAAAAAAAAACCCAACTCTGGTAAGCGTGGAATCCTGCAAGGGGTTTCTTTTTTTTTCCCTCTCACACGCACACATGCATTATAAAAAATCATGTGTGGTTTTCCTAAGGGGCACAACCAACTAATTACAATTTTAAAAGCCCTGCTGAATTAACAAGAGTCATATTTTGTTTGCTTTGCAGGAAAACTGCTGTGGTCGCTGCTGCTTTGGGAAGATTTCTGGAAAAATCAGCAGTTCTGATGCCTTGACCCCGAGGATGATGGGTGGCCGTGGGGGGTGGGGGAGCCGCCGCACTTGAACTCGGAGCGCCCAGTTAAGGCGGATGCCTAGTGCTGTGGTCCTGGGGGTGCAGAAAAGCCCCACGCCCCTTTCCTCACAACCCCACACCCCATGGCAGTACACAATTGGGAAGATGCTTCCCTGACATCTTGAGTTTTCAATGTTTATTTTTTTATTTTAGTCGCTGGGATAAGGGGTACCTGATTTCTGCTCTTTCTCAGCTTCCTAGAGCAATCAGACTGGAGATTTATTTGAGACATTTAAACCTGGAGGATACATTGAGAGGGAGAAAACTGCTTCCAGTCCTTAAACTATGCCTTTCAAAGGGGTGATCATATCACCGGAAGAAAATTCTGTCTTTCAAACCCTTGATCACTTGGTTTCTCAGACTGTGTTATTTTGATTTGGTCTGAAATCAGGTGAATCCGACTCATAAATAATCTGCTTTCTGGAACTTGAGCTGTCTTGGAATCCTGAGGCAAGAGGCATCAGATGTCGTGTTTTCTGTTTATTCTGAACTTTTGTCCCAGCTCATCAGTTTCTTCCGAGCAGTGATTCTACTTTCAAATGAGTGATGCGCATTTCACAAGGCACTCCCCTCTCTTCTGACTGAGCATTCACACGCGTGAAATGCACTAGTTTTCACCAGTGGAGCAAGAATTACAACCTTAGGAATAACCGTAACAGTTACGAGAGCTTTCCTCATGCTGCCGCTGTCAATGAGCGATGGGTCGTGTGCATCCCAAGGAAGGACGGTGCTTTGCTTCCAATGTTGAAATGACTTTGGAAATAGCGCTCAGGTTTCTGGGTAAATGCCAACATTTCTGAAGACCAATGATCTCACCTACGCAGAATCTTGCATGGCTCAGTGGTTGTGAGGAAAGAACATTCAGAAATCAAAGTGAGGGGGAACATTCCTGCTCACTCTTTGGATATGAGAATGATTTCCAGTTGGAAGCTTCTTCTTGTTCTTGAACTCATATGCCATTTCATTACAGATTTTTAATAACGGAAGTGAGCCCTACCGTATATAGCACAGAAAGGCACAGAGCCTCTGAAGAGTGAAACGTGGGTGCCGTTTCTTTACGAAGAAGAGGCCATGCAGGGCCACACGCAACTCCTATCACACAACTAGCACCACGCTCACCATTCATCTTCTTAAGCTGTCCTCATATTTCCCATTTCCAAATAACTCCTGTGATGAGATCAGCTATAAGAATGCATTTTTAGCTGTAAATGGTTCTAGGCTCCGATAGTCACCATAGTAATGGCCATATTAGTGAGGGCAGTTTTAATTGGCATTGGCTTTTCTCCATTATTGCTTGTATCCACCTAGTGGGTCCTTCTAGCATGCCCGTGAATAACTGTATGTGCAATGTTCTTATTCTCATGTGCAAGGTAAAGGGGAAGTAGAGACAGAAGAAAATGTGTAATTTAGTTAAGACCACATGCCAATTTAGTGGTCATGCTAGTTATAAAACTGACTCCTTTCTAGCTTTGCTCTTACATTATGATGCATTTCTTTTTTCCTTTGGCCTATGCATTTATTCAAGGTTGGTTTTCTCCTGGTCCTGCTATGTGACTATGCTTAAAATGTTTAATTTGGTTTCCTTGAAAAAAAAAACAAAAACACATACAAAAAAAAAAACACCACACACAACAAAACCCTGTGACTGAAGTGTTATATTACTGTGCTTGCTATCTTTAGCTGATGGTATTCATCGAGTCTGGAAAAATACAAGCCAGTGCATGCATTAATACTCAGACCGCAGAGAGCTGGCATTCTCTCAAATGCTAAATAAGATGCAAGGGCCTGATTTGAAAACCCCTCATGGAAGGGCGTTTTCTGTCCTGTGGTGTGGACTCTCTACCAGATAGAGCAGGAGGTCTTTTGCATTCAGCTCCCATTCTGACTCACGTTGGCAGAGAAACTTTCACCAGACCCCAACACACATGGGAGAGGCAGCTTAGGCCAAATAAAGGAATGATTTCTTTGTCAAATTAATCCACTAATGACCCTGCAGTCAGTGGGTGTGATTTTTTTTTTTCTTTAAAGAGGTTTAGAAAGGAGACTCTACTTTAAGAATGGATCTCCTTTGAATTTGGAGTTAAATTTCCACATTTGGATGGGGAGGCATCCCCACGCCAGCAGGGTGTCTTTTATATGAGAGCTGAGGATAGTTTGCATTGCAGAGTTGATCATTACAGTCTAGAGTTACAGCGAAATGGGAGAATTTCGGTCTCCTGCTCATCCTGCTCCCTCCCTCCACGCCCCTGTGCAGCTGCCCCAGCAAGAACTGGTAACTTGGTAGATTGCCGCTCTGATGGGAAAGGGGGCTTTGCACAGCGGAGAAATCAAACCAGATGCAAGCATGGACCAGAGAAGCTGAGTCTGGCGAGACTGGGGCTATTGTGATCAATTTTTCCAAGAATTCATTAGAATTTGACAGCCTGTATTGCTTCTCCGCCCTCCTAATGGACGTTATGGCTTCAGTCCTTGCATTAGGCAGTAGCCTTTTCTTTGGAAAAAGGCGGCAATTCAGCACTGATGTGGCATTTCCCACTGCCTGGAGAGAAATAAACCTCACAAAGGATTCAAGAAAAAGCATGCCCCCATTTGTCATTTGTAAGATACCAACACTTCCCCAGAACCTGTTGCTATTTAAAAATCAGGGAGAAAAGAGCTCATGTCCCAGTCGGTGACATAAAAACATCTGAAATTGGATTCTCACCTGAACTACTTTGGGGAAAGATTCCTAGGTCAAAATGGGGGTAATTCTCATGTTAGTTTCTAGTCTGACTTGCTATTATTTTGCTTTCTTTCCTCGAAAATGTAAATAGGCATGCTGCTATTGCTGTGGCATACTTTGATGTGAAAGTGTTTTGAAAGATGCGTGAATTATTACATTTTCACCATTTTTATGGAATTTAGCATAGAATTTTTTTTCTCATTTTAAAGTCAAAATACGTATTTGATATTATGGAAATGAGGGTCTTATTCTTTATTTCATTCCTTTTTTCCTCCTTCTGCTCCCACTACCCCTACTCTCGGCATAAGGCAAATGGTGTCAGGATGCATACATGTACTAGTTCAGTCTGGATGAGGGAACCTCATTTGGAAGGTCCATCCGTGTGAGTGTAGCAAGAGGGCGAGGCAGGTGTCTGTTCCGGGGCAATTTCAGCATGGGGGTAACCTGCGCCCTCGCTGTGGCTCACTTCTCAAAAGCCATGATGCTCCCTACCTTGCTTTTGCTTTAGCTTTTTGCCTTTTTTTTTTTTTTACTTCTTTCTCTTTTTCTTCAGTTAGAATCAAAGTCCATCTTCTTATCCATCACAGTGCTCCCCTAAAGCCTTTTTGGGATAAAAATGATATTTCCAAAAGGCGAATTGCTTGCTGTCCTAAAGGAAACTTGAAGCTGGACTATTAGACGGTCAGATGTTTGAGTCCTGGATGAAGGTGACTTCTTTGTCTAGCATGAAGTCAATGGCTTCTCCCACTAGAAGTTCCACATATGTCTCTGAGCTCCATTTTTGTCAGGAGTGCTTTCCATAAGTGATCTTGATGTGGGTAGTTTCACCTTCCATGAAGGCTTATAACTCAACTACTACTTATTCAAAAGAGCAGAAAACATCGAATACCTGAGTGTTCCTATCTTGAATTGTATGTATTTTGTAGTTGTCCCAGCCGATGGATGTCAGTGAGTCTTTTCGATGAGGTTTAGTAGTGTAGGTAAGAAATAAAAATGGATTCGTAATGTGGTGATTGCACATGTCATGTATATTTTTTATTTCTGAACATAGTTTCATTCAGCTGTATTTCTTTGCCTTATAAAGATGTATAACAGTCATATATATGTATTATATTGAAGAATAAACATGGACCTTATTTATCCTTTGGTTAATGAGTTAAATTATTCGAAGAAGTGGACTTGGTAAATGCAATACAAACTCTGTCCTCTATGATAAATTCTGACGTGTTAAAAATCCTGTGATATTTAGAACCCAATACCTTAAGAATAAGGTGTTTTTTTTTTTTAAGATTTTATTTATTTATTTGAGAGAGAGAGAGTGCATGAGCAGGGAGAGGGGCAGAGGGAGAAGCAGACTCTCCCCTGAGCAGGGAGCCTGATGCGGGACTCGATCCCAGGACCCTGAGATCATGACCTGAGCCAAAGGCAGACGCTTAACAGACTGAGCCACCCAGGCGCCCCAGAACCAGATACCTTAAAAGAATGATGCCACACTACTTAATTGGGGCTCCAGAGGCATTCACATACTGGCTGGTCCCACAGTGGAAAAACAACTCTCCCACTTGAAAACAATGGTGGTTGCGATGTACCCACACAGATTTAGGATTTTTTTTCCTATTAATAGAAAATATGGACTGAGATATATGTAAAGTGTGTAGCACCAGAACATTGTTTAATGAATTATTAAGGCAATTAGTAATTCAATCCCTTTAATGTATCTTAGCCATTATTCCTCAGACAGGTGTCTGTAAGGTGTCTGTTTCAGGAGATCTGCTACTGAAATATTTCAGTATACAACGGCCCCCAGTCATCAGCTGCCACGTTGCTTTCTGGGGTCAGCACTGGCTGGAAACGGTGCCGGGGCTGCTCAGCTCCCAGTGTGCATGTGTGCCTGAGGATGACATGCACTTCCGTGCCAAAAGTCACATGTTAGCCCAGCAGTGACTGACACTGACTCAGGGTCAACAAACCGCCCCTCCCCCCTCCACCCCCCTCCCGGCCCCGCCTGGCTTGAGACAGCCCCACCAAATTTTCTATTGTCTCCCACAAAGGTATCCTATCCCTCTCTTTGGAACTCCAGTTGTTTCCCACTAGGACCACTAGGTGAGACATTGTGACTTCTTCCCCAAAGTGAGGAGACCTCATTGATCATCTGTGATATTGTGATATTTTAAAAACTATATATTTGGGGGTGCCTGGGTGGCTTAGTTGGTTAAGCGGCTGCCTTCAGCTCAGGTCATGATCCTGGGGTCCTGGGATTGAGCCCCATGTTGGGCTCCCAGCTGGGCGGGGAATCTGCTTCTCCCTCTGACCCTCCCCCCTCTCATGCACGCTCTCTCTCTCTCTCTCTCTGTAATAAATAAATTTTTAAGAATCTTAAAAAAAATAAAAATAAAAACTATGTATTTGGTCTCATCCCTGGTTCCTGGTGCAGAGCTCCCAAACTCTTGGAATTTCCTGAGTGGTAGGGTGAGTGGAGTATCTTTTGTCATTTGTGATCAGCCCCTTCCAACCATACCTGAGTTTATGCTACTGAGGTGATTCTTGGAGGATGGGGTTGGTTGCCTGAGGAAGCAACCATGTGATTTGAGGGTTGGAACTTTCAGCCTCACCCCTCCACCTCCAGGGAGGGGAAAGGAGCCGGGGACTGAATTAATCACCCACGGCCAATGATTTTATCTGTCATGCCTATGCAATGGAAGCTCTATAAAAACTCCACACAAAGAGGTTTGGAGAGTTTCTGGGCTGGTGAACAAGAACCTCCATGTGCCAGGGGAGTGGCTTACCCCAAACTCCACAGGGACACAAGTTCCTGTGCTTAGGACCCTTCTAGACCTTGCCCTATCTACCTTATCTGGCTGTTCATTAGTATCCTTTATTATGCCCTCTATAATAAAGTAGTAATAGTGAGTAAAGTTTTCCGCTGGATTCTGTGAGCCATGGTAGCAAATTACTGAGCCTTAGGAAGGGTCATGGGAAGCCTCTATCTGTGGTCATGTCAGACAGAAGTGTGGGTAACCTGGGGACCCACCACTTGTGACTGGTGTCTGAAGGAGGGGCAGTATTATGGGACTGAGCTCTTAACCTGTGAGGTCCGTGAGAACTCCAAGTAGTTCATGCCAGAATTGTTTAATACAAGGGAATAACCCACACATTCAGTGTCAGAAATGTTATGAGAAACAGTTTTCCTTTACCCTCCAATATTGGCACAATATAGGTCTCAATGGACAGCTCCACCCTTTAACAGAAATAAATCTTCAACGCTGGAGTTTCAGGGCCTGGGACTCAGAGATAAGAACCAATCATCTTCCTACCCTTCTCCTTGCTCTGCCCTGAAGTAAAGTGAGTGGGGCAATCTCCCTTACCACCCCTACAAAGGGAGGGCACTGATACCCACTTCATCACTTCCTCGAACGACTTCTTGCTCTGAAAGGGGATGCCAACCCCCCTTCATGATCGACACCCATCAGGAAGATAAGCGGTTCCCGATGCTCCTCCTTCAGTAACTTATTTCAACTGCTCCTCATATAGGGCTTCTCCAAGTGCTTATAATTTATGTTCCCCAGACATTTCTGTGGGTCCAAGTAGGGTCTCATAAAAGGTACTAATCTGTATTTAGCTGGCTCATGGCCTCACCTGCAGAGCTTAGAGCCTCTGAGCCACTTCCAAGCTCATCCAGTTATTTTTACACAAGTTTAGGAGCCAGCATGTCAGGGAGAGAAGCTTCTCCTGGCAGGACACTGTCTGAGGGCACCTCCCTGCTGCTGTTCCAGCCCACCCTGAAACAGTTGCCCCTGCCAGGTGCGGCCTCCTGGCTTCCTTCAAGAGGCCAGCACTCGAAGATGTATTTTCTGCAGTCTCCACCACACTAACACTGTGTGCAGAGTGTCATGAAAATGCAGAGAATGCTCACTGCCCTGTCAGCCTCATTCTTGGTGCTGGGACAGACCGAAGCCACCACAACTATTGTTAGGAGCTTCCAAGATGTAGAGATAAGTGAAGGCAGTAATCTCCTCTCCCATGAGCCAACTGCTAGGTGGTTCCTTGACCTACCTCCTGCCCAGAGGAGTTTGAGAATTCAAAGGCCCCTTTCCTCTCTGTGCTCTCTTTGCCCATTTTAGTCCAAGCTGGTGGTGCACCTGGTGACATGAATCTTTTAAAAACTTTATAGGTCGCCTGTGAATTTTATTGGGATTGACTCTATTAGAAAAGACCACCCCCACAGATCTCTTCAAGATACACTCTTCTCTACCTTGGACTTCAGCTGAGCCTATCGAGGGACAATACCCTCAAGTTCTTAGAAGCCCTATTATTTGACTGAGTGATTCTCTGATGCACTGTCTTGGATATTTTGGAGGTCTTAACAAAGAATTTGAAACTCTTGGCTTCATGATTGGACCATGTTTTCTTCGGAGTGCCCTGGGTTTGATCTTTACCTGGTAGCCATTTTTCCTTTCTTTTCTTTTTCTTTCTTTTCTTTCCTTTTTTCTTAAGATTTTATTTTTTTTTTAGTAATCTCCACACCCCACGTGGGGCTTGAACTCAAAACCCTGAGATCACGAGTCCCACGCTCTGCTGACTGAGCAAGCCAGGGGCCCCAACCATTTCTTAGTTGTACTATCATTTGTTATCTGGAGAGTCTGGAATTTTTAACTCCCTCTTAGTGTAGAGGTCCTTCCTTTAGTTTACTTCTCTTTTCTCACATTTTATTAAAAGCAGCAAGAAGAAACCAAGAAGTACTTTCAGCGGTATCTGGAAATTTCCTTAGCTAGATCACACAGTTCATTCGGTAAGTTTTCTACTTTCCTCACTATCAAGTGACAGTGTTGATAAATTTCTGCCACTAAATGACAAAGATCATTTTCCTCCAGTTTCAGATAACATTTTCTTCACTCTCCTCCTCAAGCCATCACTCACAACTTCCTCAAAGGTCATTAGGATTTCATGAAACTCTCTTCCAGGCTCCTCAAGCTTTCAAATTAACACCCTCCCCAAAGTCTTCCCAGCTTCTTCCCACAGCCTGTTTCCAAAGCCTCTCCCACCTTTCAGGTATTTGTTACCGTGCTGCCCTAGAGTGTCTGATGGCGCCCGCACGATAGGCTTGCTTATAATTCTGCAGCTTCACCACCCCTTCTCTCTGTCTGAAATGTTTGCCTCTAATGTTGACTACCTGATAAACACCCCAATCCCACCAACCTTCCCCCTCCAGGGCAACATCCTTATCACATCCTCTGTGTTTCTCATGGGGATTGTCACATTATTTTCCAACCTTCTGCTTTTCTGGTCCAGCTTCCCTCCTCCTGTAAGCTCCTTGAGTGTAGGACTTAGGTCTTATTTTTGGCATAGTTATTCTTTTCTCTCCCAGTTTCAACAGAGATACCCTTTGAGTGCATGAATCCTTATTTTGCTGGATTTGGGAGAACATTTTAACAATATTAGCAAGTCTTATTGAATAAACTCTTAAAAATATTTATAATATTTTTCTTATGGTTTAGACCCCTTTTTGTTTTTCTTCCATGTGCCATCAAGTGATTAATGGCAAAAGTATAGAATATTATGAAAAGTAAGAGTTTATTTTCCATGTGCATTCATAATTTAAAAAAATATTTCCTCCATAATATGCTTAAAAATATGCCAACTTGAGAGAAAACAATTCAACAAGGATATTCATAATTCTTGCTAATTAATGTTTGAACTTCTTTTCCCCTCAATTACTTCACACACCTGTTCACTGTAAATTTCCTGAGCAATTTTTATACCATGTTAATGTTGCCCAGAACTTGGATGCACACCTGAAGTTTTTCTGAATTTTAATTATTTTCAAATTAATTTTAATATTCTGAATAATTTCAAACTTACCCACATGTTTAATAAAATTGAACTTTACATTTCAAAAATTATGAAGTTTTCCCAAGGTTTCAAAAGACAGTGTATAGTTTGCTTTTAAAAATACTTTAAAACAGTTTTTAAAAAATCCTTTCACCAAAAAGCTTCCTCTTTGTCCCATATCTTATCATGTAAAATTAACTTGGCAGCTTTTGTGGTGTGCAGTACCTCACAACTTTCCAAAGTGAAACATGGTTATGCTCCTCTGCCAAGCCTACCTTCCAAGTTGCCTCTAATCAGATCCCATGGTTCTGCTCAGTTTTTCTGCAATAGCTTTCACTTTCCTTATGTCCCTCTCAGCAGTGCTATCTTACAGATTTGGCTAACAACCAGAAGTTTCTTAAAACATCGAATGCTTGGTTAAGGTATTTTACAATACATTACTAATAGCATAAAGAGAACAAATCAGATAATAATTGTTTCTGGTGTGGCAATCTACTGGGACTTGTAATTTTCAAAATAATAGCCTTTAACATATAGGATAAGAGGATATCTTGTTCATATCAGCAAAATGAGGTTTCCATTTTCTCGTAGTAAGCTGTAAACAGTGTTTACTGTTCAGTCTTTATATGGTAGCTTATATTGCATATAACTTAATAGCCATTTTTATTAGTTATTGGTAGTTATTATGTGGCATTGGGTATCCTACGGAGACAGTTAGGGAAATAAAAAAAATTAGGCTTAGATGGGTATACGCAGCACACAGACTTTCTGACTTTAAAAACAAGTCTATTGTGTTTCGTATGGGCATATACACACATGTACACGTTTCCTCAGACTTATGAACAGATGTTCAGTTGTCAAAACAATGGAAAAATCAAATTAAGATCAAATAGAAACTCATTTAGTCAATATAAACTTAACTTAGAAGACCAACATCCTAGGCCAATATTTGCCTATTCACCATTTCCAGTTTCTCTTGGAAACAAACAAAACGGGCAGATATAATGATAACCACCTGGAAATGGTAGGATACATAGAGTAAGGAGGCATTGAGGATACTTACTTTAGAAACGTGCCTAAAATATACATTTAAATGACTGTTGTACGCAAAATAGTCATCTTCTTAGGCTATACATTTATTCCATTTTTTTTTTTTTTTTTTACTTCATGCATGTTTGGAATTCCTCTTCAGGAATTGCCCACTGTCTTGTTTGGAAAATGCCTCCATCAGATCAGTATCACTTCTTTAGGCAACAGTGAAATCGTTGAGCCTCTCCACTCACTTTATGCACTAATGTGGATCCAAATGACTTGTTTTCAAAAATTCTGTAAAACCTTTAAATTTAAAGAATCGCCATCATTGAGGTTTTTTTTTTTAACTATATTGGGTACCCCAAAAATTATTCTTTAAAAGTTCTAAAATGGTTTTGAGATATGTGGGTACAATTGAATAGGTATAACTCTCAAGTTACTTCCATGATGGTGATCACATCCATCTCTAATATAAATGTTAACAGTTATATAAATTAGGTATAAGCACTGCTTTCCCTGCATCCCCTACATTTTGCTATGTTGTGTTTTAATTTCACTCATCTTAAAGTATTTTCTAATTTTATTTGTGATTTCTTCTTGACTTACTGGTTATTTAGGAGTGTGTTTCTTAATTTCCACATATTTGTGAGTTTCCTTCCATTACTGATTTCTAACTTAATACCATTGTGATCAGAGAACATACTTTGTGTAGTTCAACTCCTTACAAATTTATTGAGACTTTGTTTTATGACCTAATCTGTGGTCCATCCTGGAGAATGTTCTTCGTGCCCTTGAGAATAAAGTATATTTTACTATGGTTGAGTGTGAAGCAGAGCAGGGACTGGACTCGGGTCCCCTCAATTCTAACTGCAAAATCCAGCATTCCTTAGCTGTCTCCATGACAAGAAAAGCTAAACCTCTGTGCCTCTTAAGTAGTATATCTTGCAGGAATGCAGAAGTGGAAGGGACTTACTGAAAGGAGGGACTCGGCTATGAAGACTGGACACAGGACCAAACCCCCGTCTGTGACAAGGTGGACCCCAGCACTGACCTTTCACTGATGTGTCCCCTTGACATAATCTAAAGATCACACCCAAGGGTGGAGATTAACATGCCAATTAGACATGCAATACATGAAGAAGCACAGGAGCCAAGAAATCTCCACCTCTACATGCTTAAACGTCACCCTTTTCCCATCTGGGCCTCTTTAAAGTGCTCCCGCACCTCTCCTCAGGGGCCAGCCTGAAGGACTTTTCCTCTGTGCTGTCTCCCTTGTGCTTGAGCATAAGCCCCAATAAAGCCTCGCCTGGAACTCCTGTTTGGCGTCTTGTCAATTTCCATTGTTTAGCGAGCCCAAGGGCTCGGTTCAGTAGCAGGTGTTCTATACACGTTTGTTAGGTGTAGTTGGTTCACACACTCTCAATTCTTCTCTTTCCATGTTGATCTTCTGCCTAGTTGTTCTACTCATTATTAAAAGTAGGATATTGAGCTCTCCAACTGTTACAGTGAATTATCTATTTTTCCTTTCAATTCTCTAAGTTTATGCTTCATGCATTTTGGGGCTCTGTTGTTAGGCACGTATGTTTATAATTTTTGACTTCTTGATGAATTATCTCTTTTATCATTTAAACAGTGTCCTTCTTTGTTGCTAGTAACAATTTTTGTCTTAAAGTCTATATTATCTGATGTTAGTATAGCCACTCCGGCTGTCTTTTGGTTACTGCTTGCACGGTATATCTTTTTCCATGCAAACTAACTTTGAGTCCAGCATTTGTCACTTGTAGTACCATGTAGTTAGATTGTGGCTTTTTAAAAAAATTAATTCTGCCAATATCTGCCTTTTAATTAGAATATTTAACCCAATTGCATTTAATGTAATTATTGATCAAGTTTTGTTCTCTATATGTCATATCTTTTTACCCCTCTATTCTTCTATCATTCTTTTATTTTGTGTTAAACAGTTATTTTCTAGTGTCTCATTTTAAATCTCTTGTTTTTTTTTTTTTTTTTACTATGTTTTTTGAGTTATTTTCTTAGAGATTTTCCTGGGAATTATAATTAGCATGTTAAATTGAAACAATCTGCTTTGCATTAATACCAACTTAATTTAAATAGCATATAAAACTTTGCTACAAATTAGCTCTATTCTTATCTCTCCTTTGTGCTCTTGTTATCATATAAATTATATCTTTATATATTATCATCCCATCAATGTAGTTTTATAATTATTGCTCTATGCAGTGTCTTTCAAATCAGATAAAAAGATGTTTTATCTACCTGTGTACCTTTACTGGTGCTCTTTCTCTCTTCATATGGATTTGTTACTATCTGTTGTCCTTTCATGTTAGCCTGAATGATTCATATTATTATTATTATTATTATTTAAAGACTTTATTTATTTACTTGAGAGAGAGAGAGAGCACAAGCAGGGGGAGCAGCAGAGGGAGAGGGAGAAGCAGGCTCCCTGCTGAGCAGGGAGTTCGATGCAGGGCTTGATCCCAGGACCCTGAGATCATGACCTGAGCTGAAGGCAGATGCTTAACTGAATGAGCGACCCAGGCGCCCCCTTAATGACTCATATTATTATTAAACTACTTTATTGAGGTATTTATTTTACTTCATTGGCATACAAATGGTTTTCTTTTACTATTTCTTGTAGGGAAGGTTGGATATCAATGCATTCTCTCAATTTCTGTTTATCTTGGAATTGCTTTTCCTTTATTTTTGAAGTATAGTTTACTGTATATAGAATTCTTGACTGACAGTATTTTTCCTTCAGCTCTTTGAATACACCATTCCACTGCTTCCTGGTCTCTATGGTTTCTGACAAGAAGTCAACTGTTAACCTTATTGAGGATCACTTGTACATGATAAGTTGTTTTCTCTTGCTGTTGTCAAGATTGTCTTCTGGCAGTTTGACTATGAGGTTGCTAGATGTGGACCCCTTTTAGTTTATTCTACCTGAAGTCTGTTGAGCATCTTGAGGTTTTTCATCAAATTTGGGAAGTGTTTAGTCATTATTCCTTCAAATATATTTCTCTCCCCCCACCCCCCTTTTTCTGCCTCTTCTCTTCTTCTGGGATTCCCACTGAGTATATGATGGCATGCTTGCTGGTGTCCCACAGCTGTCTGAGGCTCTGCTTATTTTTCTTCAGTCTTTTTTTTTTTTTCTTGCCTCAGACTGGATAATTAACTTAATCTATTTTCACATTAACTGATTCTTACTTCTACAAATTAAATCTGCTATTGAGCCCCTCTAGTGAAGTGTTCACTTCAGTTGTAACTTTTTAACCATAGAATTACTAATTTTTATTTTTATTTATTTTTAAATTTTTTTATTTATTTGACAGAGAGAGAGACAGTGAGAAGAGGAACATAAGCAGGGGGAGTGGGAGAAGGAGAAGCAGGCTTCCTGTGGAGCAGGAAGCCCAATGCGGGGCTCGATCCCAGGACCCCAGGACCACGACCTGAGCCAAAGGCAGACGCTTAATAACTGAGCTACCCAGGCGCCCCAGAATTACTAATTTTTAAAAATAATTTCCATCTCTATCGATATCTCTTATTTATTTTTTATTTTTTGAGAGAGAGAGAGAAGGAGCACAAGTAGGGGGGAGGGGCAGAGGGAGAGAGAATCTTAAGCATCTCTGCACTGAGTGTGGAGCTCAATCTCACGACCTCGCAATTATGACCTGAGTTGAAATAAAAAGTTGGAAGGTTAACCAACTAAACCACCCAGGCATCCTTCTATCTGTATCTCTTATTGATATTTTCTGTTTGGTGGAGACACTATTTTCATATGTTCCTTTAATTCTTTAGACATGATTTCCTTTAGTTCTTTGCATAAATTTGTAATAGCTATTTATTATTTTTATTTTTTTAAAAGATTTTATTTATTTATTTGAGAGAAAGAGAGAGAGCAGAGGGGAGCAGAGGGAAAGGGAGAAAGAATCTGAAGCAGACTCCACACTGAGCACAGAGCCCCATGCAGGGCTTGATCCCATGACCTTAAGATCATGACCTGAGCCAAAACCAAGAGTTGGCATTTAGCCAACTGAGGCACCCAGGAGCTATTTAAAAGTATTTTTAATAAGTCCCCAAATTTGGCTTTTTCATGGACGATTTCTATTGATTACTTTTGTTCTTTCTCTGTACCATACATCCTTTTTATTTCAGTGTCTCATATTTTTTATTGTTGAAAATTGGACATTTTAAATAATATGGTTACTCTAGAAATCAAATTCTTCTCTCCCTATGGTTTGCCATTGTTGCTCTTTTGTTGTTTTTGTTGTTGTTGTTGATGATGATCTTGTTTAATCACATTCTTGGACTAATTTTGTAAAGTCTGTATTCCCTTCCATGAAGTGGCCACTGAAGTCTCTACTCAGTGTAAGTTTAGTAATGAATTCATAATTAGACAGTGATTTTTATAAATGCTTTAAACACTTATGTTTAACATCTTTTGCTGAGGGACTGTGTCTTAAGTATTAGGGCACTTCTTCAATGCAACAGCATTTTTAGAGCTCTGCCTTAGCCTTCACTTCCTGCTTGCACAGGGTCTCAAGGTCCGTCAGAGGTGATAGATTAGGGTCTTTTCAGTTTTTTCCTAGCCATGTACATAGCCCTGTACATGTGCATGGCTTTCTAAACCCCCTGAAATATGTCAGAGTTTTTCCAACCCCCCTATGAATATCTCATTCTCCAGATCTTTCTTCTAAGTTTTTGGTCAGTCTCATTACCCCAACTGGTAATGCCAACTGAGGCAGCTAAGATGTTAAACAATTGTCATTGGTCGTTTTTGACAACTGCCCTGGGGTTAGGGCCTCTCCCACTGAACAAGATCTAAGTCAGGTCAAATAACAACAAGCCCTGAAAATGGGGATTTCTCAGGAAGCCGCCAGACAGGTCTAATACTGACAATGCTCTCAGGATAAAACTCTTTGAGGCATTTCAAATGCACCATACACCCCCTCATGACTGCTAAGCTGCTGTTTTTCAAGACTACCACAGAGCTGGGGAGGAGGGAATGAGAATAGGGCAAGTTAAAATGCTGCAAAACTGACTGTACTTAAGATATTCAAATATTCCTCAGATTGTTGAAAGCCTTTGATTAATTTCTAGAGTTCTAAAAATGTTGATTTGGATATTTTTTGCCAGTTTGTTTTGTTTTATTGTTTGTTTTTTAATGGAGCAGTGGATATTCAGAGGTCCTTACTCCACCCTTCTGGGCCACACCCATTTTGATGTTTGTGACCTCAGGTGTGATAAAATTTGGTTGCTCCTCTTTCTTTTCCAGACTCTCTTACAGCCAGGGCATGACATTGTGATCCAATCCTGATTAATAGAGAGGAATTATGTGAGAATAGTGTCTCTCAATCTAGAGGTCAAAAACACCAGGTGTTTTGGATTGTTTGTTTTAGTTTTCAATCCATTTCAAACTGATACTTTTGTGAAGTACAATGAAAAATTACTAACAAAACGAAATAGAAAAACAAGACATTAAAAATACAAGCCCTGATTTTTCATTAGACCCAAGAAATGTAAAATTAGACTTTAATAAATATAAGCTGAATAAAAAGAGAGTTACAAAAATATATATGCATTCTTCATTGAAAAGGTGCATATAGGCAATTTATATAGAAAATAGTTAATATACTCATTTTAGTAGCTTCATTGACATAATTGACATACAATAAATTGCATAAACTTAAAGCCTATACTTCGATAAGTTTTGACATATGTATATACCTGTGAAACTATCACTACAATCAAGATAATTAACATAGCCATCACTTCTCAAAATTTCCTTATGCTTCTTTGTAAGACTTCTTTCTTGCTCCTTATATCTCACTCCCACATTCCAATATAAACAATCTGTTTTCTAACAGATCTAATGCTAATTAGTTTGCATTTTTTAGAATTCCATATAAACATAGTATATATTATTTTGTCTGGATCTTTTCATGTAACACGATTAGTTTGAGATTCATCCATGTTATATGAATAGTTCATTTATTTTTATTGCTGAGCACTAATCCATTTTATTCATTCATCTGTTGATGATCATTTAGGTTGTAGCCAAAGTTTGCCTATTAAAAATAAAGCTGCTATGAACATTCATGTACTGTACAAGTCTTTGAATGGACATCTGCTTTCTTTCTTTTTTTAGGGAGGGGTGTGTGTGTGTGTGTGTGTGTGTGTAAATATCTGGGAGTAGAATGGCTGAATCATATGGTGGATGAATATTTACCTTACTAAGAAACTGCCAAACTCTTTTTCACATTAGTTGTGCCATTTGACATTCTTACCAGTTCCTCTACATCTTTACTAATGCTTGGTATGACTAACTCTTTTAATTTTAGCCATTCTAATTGATGTGTAGTGGTATCTCACTGTGCCTTTAATTTGAATTTCCTAATGGCCATTTAAATATCTTTTTGTGTATTAAGTCCCATCTGTATATCTTTTAGTGAAATATCTGATCAGGTTTTTTTTTTTTTGCCCCTTTTTTATTAGGTAGTTTGTGTGTCTTATTATTGAGTTTTGTGAGTTCTTGATATACTTTGAATGGAGATCCTTTATCACATATACAATTTGCAAATATTTTATCCTAGTCTATGACTTGCCTTTCTATTTTCTTGACAGTGTCTTTCAAATGGCAGAAGTTTTATTTTGTAGTTCAATTCATCAATTTGTTCTTTTATAGGTCATGCTTCTGATGTCATATCTAAGATATCTTTGTCTAACCCAAAGTCACAAAGACTTTCTTTTTTTATTTTCTTCTAGAAGTTTTATTATTTTAAATTTTCATTAGGTTCATAAGCCTTTTGTGTTAATTTTTGGAAATGGTGCAAGCCCAGATGAAAGTTTGTTTGTTTATTTGTTTGTTTGCCTGTGGAGATCTAATTGCTCCAGCACTATTTACTGGAAAAAAGTCCTATTTACATTGCACTGACTTTATGCTATTAAGTCAGTTGAATATATATGCATAGTTCGGACACTCTATTCTGTCTCTTTGATCTATTTGTCTATCTTGAGGTCAAGAGCACATTATTTTGATTACTGGGGTTTTATATTAAGTCCAGAAATTAGTTATTATTTGTCCTCTTTTTTCTTTCTCAAATTGTTTTGGCTATTCTAGATTCTTTACTTTTCCACAAGAATTTTTGAATGTGTTTGTTAATTTCTATAAAGAAAGTCCACTTGGAGTTTAATTGAAATTTCACTGAATCTATAAATTAACTTGGAGAAAACTGACATCTTAAAAACACTGAGGCTTCTACCACATAAACAGTATATTTATGCATTTAATTAGATATTTAATTTCTCTTATCAGTGTTTTCTAGTTTTCAGTGTTCAGGTCTTACTCTTTCTGTCAGATTTTATCACTAAGTATTTCATGTTTCTTGAGGTTAAAGGCATTTTTAAAGATTTAGTTTCCGATTGTTTATTGCTACTATAAACATAAAATTGATTTTGCATATTAATCTTATATCCTGCAACCTTACTGAACTCAATAATTCTCATAGATTTTTGTGTTTTCCACTGAATTTTTGCATAAACAATCATGTTATCTGCAAATAAAGAAAATTTTACTTCTTCCTTTACAATCTGGATTTCTTTTATTTATTTCTTTTTCATATCTTATTGTACTAGCTAGAAACTCTAGTACAATATTGAATAGAAGTGGTGAGAGCAGACAACCTTGTATTTTTCCTGGTCTTAGGGGAAAAAAGCATTCACCTTTTCAACATTATGTATAATGTTAGCTATTAAGTTCTTCATAGACACCCTTTATCAGATTAAGAAAATTTCCTTCTACTACTAGTTTTATGAGAGTTTTCATCAGGAATGGATATTGGATTTTGTCAAATACTTTCTTTTCATGTATTTATATGATCATACAGCTTTTCCTTTTTTGATTATTAATAAGTGAATTACACTGATTCATTTTCAAATATTAAACCAAGCCTGCATTTCTGGAATAAACCCAACTTGGTCATAATGTATTATCTTTGCATATAGTCTTAGAATTAATTTGTTAAAATTTTACTTAGAGTCTTTGCATCTGTGTTTATGAGAGCTATTATTCTTTAGCTTTGTTGTAATATCTTTTGGTTTCAAAGAAATTCTGGCCTCATAGAATAAACTGGGTAGTATTTCCTCATCTCAATTGTCTGGAAGAGTTTGTGTAGAATATTCCTTAAATATTTGGTAGAATTCACCAGTGAAGCCATATTTTTTAGAGTTTTCTTCGTGAGAAGGTTTTTAACTTCAAATTCAATTCAATTCCTATAACAGATACAGGACTATTCAGAATTTTTATTTCTTCTTGTGTTAATGTTGGAAGTTAATGCCTTTCAAAGAATTTGTCTATTTCACCTGTTTGTTGGCATGCAGTTGTTCATAATATTCCCTATGGTCCTTTTAATATCTTTAGAATCTATGATGATTCTGCTTCTCTCATTTCTGATTTGTGTCTTGTCTCATTTCTGATATGTGTCTTGTCTCTTTTTTCCTGATCAATCTGACTTGAGGCTTATCAATTTTATTGATCTTCTCAAAGAACCAGCTTTTGTTTCATTGGTTTTCTCTATTAATTTTATGTTTTCTACTTCATCAAATTCTTTTATTATCTTCATTATTTTCTTTATTTTGGGTTCAGTTTATTTCCCTCTGCCCTCCCCGCCCCCCATTTCTTGAGAAGGAAGCTTAAGTCATTGATTTAAAATATTCCCTTTTCCAATATAGGCACTTAGTGCTAATAATTTCCCTAAACACTGTTTTAGCTGTAAACCCAAAGAAGTTTGGGATACAAACTGGAAACTTCTCAGCTTGTGTCATAAAATAAAATATTCACTAGTATCCTAATAACACAGTATATGGGATCCATTCCATGGGATATTCTTGCAGGCAAAACTGCACTAACTCCCTTATGGCTGTACTCCCTTGAATATAACCCATGGAATATTACTGTTACTAAATTTTATGCTCTCATGTACCATTTTAAAATGAGGTTCCAATGTGCTCCCAAAGAAGCAGACTGGCCCCACGACAGAGACAAATCAAGGAGGTATTCAAGCATTGGTGCTTATGTGCATGAAAAATTATCTGGCATACTATGTTCATAGTTATCATCAACTGAGTGGATATTTTGTGCCTAGCACTGTGCTAAGAGATTTACCCTCATTATCTAATTTAATCTTCATAATAGTCTGTGTGAAATGTTGTGTCCTTCTATAATACCAATTTTCCATATAAGGAAATGGAGTCTTCTACAGCTAGGTAACTTGTCGAAGGTCATTCTGTGGCCAAATTGGACTATGCACGAAGGTCTTTCTAAACCAAAAGCCACAACGGAACAGTCTATCACATTGCCTCTAATGCCTGTTCACAGGCATGTCCTGACTACCTGGGTTAATAGTCTGGTGAGGATGGTACTAAATCATCGGGTTAGGGTAGAAACATGTAAAAGAGCACATTTGAAAAAGTTTGAAATTCTCTCCCTTGTGAAAAATGCATCTCCTCATTAGGGGTTACTGAGGAGATGTTTCTTTGACACATATGAATGCAGCAATGGTAGCTGTGGTCATAAAGGCAGTCAGCACATATGTGGCACTTATGATATCATAAAGAAACTCTCCTTATGCCTATGCTCACTGGTATTATTTCCTACTCTCTATGAATTCATACACACCTACACACACACACACACTTAGAGCTTCCCACATGCTGCTTTGCAGCACCTGCCATGAAAGGACATAAATCCAAGTGGAAGACAAGGAAGCACATTTTGGATAATCTGATATCCCAGCCTTCTTCTTAGGCTAGGTCAGTATTTACCAGATAATTATTCATTGTAAACATGTCTATGAGCTTGATTTATTAGATGCTCTTATCTACCATCTTTGTATTAGAGTCAATCTGGCCATTCAAAATGAAAATGCTCCATTACATTTTTACTCTTTAGTCTAAAGCTTTGTTCATATTTGTCAGCCATTCTGGAATTGTTTAAATTAGTGCAGTTTTTTAATTGAGTGTCAAATACACTCTGGGGATAGGCTGGTCTCTCAGTTACCCAAAGTGTTTAGTCAGGTCCTGGAAATTTGCGATGCAGGGAAACACCATTGCTAATAAAAGATTTTGTTATTAAGAGCTTATCTGAAATCCCTCCTCTTGCCTTCTGATTTCCCATCTGTGAAGTGCTTAGGGATTAGGTCTCTTCTTTTGGGAGGACAAGAGTTTTGTTCCAAGATGTGAACTTTTTTGAGAATTAGAGACATTTTCTCAAAGCTTCAGGGTGAAGTGACCTCCCTAGAGCAGGCTGGGTACATTCAGCTGATATTTCAAAAATCGTAGAAACCTGCTGATCATCCCTTGTCTCCAAAGAAAAGTTCAAAAAGCACAGATAATCCCCCAGGCCATTTGGCAAGTATCTGGTCACCTCTGGAGCTCATTTTACACATGTGCATATTCTGTCCACCTACCCCAGGAATAAGGCTAGAGTATCAGATTATCCCCAATGCATCTTGTCTTCCATTTAGATCTGGAGCCTTCATTGCAAGTGCAAGGCACCGGGTAGGAAGTGAGCCCTCGGCTTGCCTTGGAGGAATTAGACGCCATTAAAGTGAAACCATTAAACCTTCCCACATATTTGTGTGATGGCTTAGTCTGAATTTTAGGATGAGGGCTGCATGCTAACAATCTCCCATCTCTGGTTCTTCCAGTAGGGACACCCACACCATTTATTGGGTCACAGGATCGGAAGGCCAATGGCAGCTTGGGAAGCTCTCCAAATTCACCTTCTTGCCTCTGAGCAACACTGAAGTGGCACCCAATGCATCTCCCAGAGTGAACTGCCTACCCCACTCTTTTACTCTCTGGCACCACACCCCTCAACTCACATAAGTTCAGTGCAGCTGCAGTGGGTTGTTCCAAGTCCGTGCAAATGTGTGCTCCAGCTGGCTCGCTCCTTTTCAGCTGCAGGACTCTTCCTAAATCAGAGAAAGCTGCTTTGTCTGGGCACAGCCCTGGAGTAAAACCCCCTTGGTGACCCTCAACCTATGGGAATTGGAAGTCAATGAGAAATCCCCAACTTCCTGTTCTCTGGAGAGATGATGTTGAGACACATTCTTCACAGTTCCTCAGAATCCGCAGGGGAGCCGATCCCAGTTGCCTGCTGTGTTAGCCAGCCCAACAACACAATCTTGTGGACTTTTCTTCCCTTTTGGTCTTCCCCTCTCCGTTCTTCACTCTGCTTTCTGGGATTACTTTCTCTATAAACTACCTGCATTCAAACTCGTGTCTCAGTCTCTGTTTTCAGAATAACTCAAACTAAAACAGACGCCATCCCAACATCCTTAAGGTTGAGTCTCCATGGGAACAAAGTGACCAACTGGCTAGGTCATTACAGCTGATTCTCCACTACTCGATAAAGTGAAAGAGAAGCTCCATTTATTTAAATAAATACCCACTTGGTTATTTGAATGAATTGATGGCCCTGTATTTGGTTTACACAATGGGAGCCTGAATGCTGCTTCTCATGCATGCTTTGCTCTACTACATGTTCCTGCATTGGATTTGAGACCTCCTCTAAGATTCCTTCTTACACAGGACCTGCCCTTCAGTGCAGCCTGCACCATCTCTCTCTGTAAGGCTCCACCACCCTATGTAGAGGTCAGGGCTTCCTGAGAATAGCAAGGCGTATCTGAAAGCCTCTCTGCCACCAGCCTCTGTTCCCTGAGGTCTGTCCCAAAGGGTGGCATACTTTACTTCTGCACTTGTTTGCTTCTCCTGCTGAAAACAAAAACTTCTCACATTACAATTGCCCTGTGGGCCAATGAAAGAAACAGCTGTCCCTTTAGAATGTGCAGAGGTGGTAGAGTTGAACCTAGGCTGATCCCTAAACTCGGCCAACAGCCCCATAAGTGGGTGATACTGGCCATGGTGGGAACCAGCAGACACTTGCCTGCCCTAAGGATAATGCCATAATGATAGTATTAAAATGGATGTTGCGGGATACCTGGGTGGCTCAGTCGGTTAAGCGTCTGCCTTCGGCTCAGGTCATGATCCCAGGGTCCTGGGATCAAGTCCTGCATCGGGCTCCCTGCTCCTCAGGGAGTCTGCTTCTCCCTCTCCCTCTGCCTCTCCCCCTGCTGGTGCTTGTTCTTCCTCCCTCTCTCTCTAATAAATAAATAAATAAAATCTTTAAAAAAAATGGATGTTGCATGGGGAACTTAATTTTTTTTAGCTTTAATGAGGCATTATTTACATACAATAAAATTCAGGCATTTTAAGTGTCCACACTGTATACATCATACACACGGTAGAATACAGTGTGATGAATTCTGGTAATTTGATATAGCAGCCATCACCACAATAAAGATATGGAACTTTCCCATTACCCTAAAATTGTCCTTGTGTCCCTTTACATTTAATCCCCTCTCCTGATCCCAACCCCTGACAACTACTGATACCTTTATGTCACTATAGTTTTGCCTTTTGTGCACTTTTATATACACGGAATCAAGCGATATGTAATTTTTTGTGAAGGAAGTCAACTTCCTTCACTTAGCGGAACATTTTGAGCTCCATTCATGTTGCTGCTTGTGTTAATATTTTGTTCCTTTCAAAAAAAATATTTTGTTCCTTTCTATTGCCCAGCAGTTTTTATCCTATGAATATTCTGGACATTCTTTATTCATTTAGCAACTGAAGGGCATTTGTTTCCAGGTCTTTGTTATCTGAATAATGCTGCCATGGATGTTGGCATTTGGGTCTTTGTGTGGACATATCTATGTTCATCTCCTTGGGTAAATACTCAGGCATGGGATTGCTGGGTCATATGTAAGTATAATACTGCACATGGGATTCCAGAGTGGTTGTACCATTTGGCATCCCCACCAGTAGTGCATAAGAGTTCTAGCTGCTCCCATCCTCACTAACATGTGGTCAACCTTGTTTATTTCAGCCATTCCAGCAGGAGTGTAGTGTCACCTCCGAGTGGTTTCCATTTGCATTTCCCTGGTGAATAGTAATGTTGAACTCCTTTTTATATGCTTATTGTCCAAATACTATTGCTGCTACACAACATGCTCAAATGTTCTTAGGGGACACACTGAGCCTAGGCAGATGTTATTACCAGGAATTTACAAGTAAAGATCCAAGGTCTTGAGTGGCTGCATGACTGATCTAAGTTACTTCTGGCAGAACTGGGAGCAAGGCTTCCTAGAACAGTGCATTCTTCACTAGGCCACAAGCTCTCAAGTGCCTGGGACAACTGTTATTAAAGGGCCTTGCTAATACATTAGTAACCTGAAGTTTTGACAGGCTGGTGGCACATTTTAACATTAATATTTGTCATATTTTGACATTAATAGCTGACATCCACTATTCAACATTTGTCAAGTATTTTGTTCTTTTTAGCTGTTGCACCTCTAACCATTTCTACTAGATCTAATAAATGGCAATGTCACATGCTTAATTAGTAAGTGCTGAAAGTTATTTTGCTCTGAAGTATTCCCCTCCACTAACTTGGCCCATTTGGGGTTTTGCAAGAAGGAAGCCTTTTATTTATCTTCCCACGTTCTGGGGAGCAGGTGTTGAAGACCCCGTGTCACTCAATTTTCCCTCCCCCGTTCCTTGATGCCCCAAATACTTTCTCCCCTGGTAGAGATCGTCTTTGAACTTAGGGCTTAGAGCCTAGTGGGAGTAAATGCTTAATATATGTCAGCTGGCAGAGATGCTAAAAGGGGGGTCTAGTGACAGGAGTCCTTCAGGACTGAGTGAGGAGTGTTGGAGGGGGGTGGGGTGTGTGTTTTACTCCCAGGAATAAAAGCAAAGACCTGAAGCTCTTGGGTTTCCCCAGCCAGCCACTGGGAAAAACAGAAGCCAGAGGTAGGAGAATGTTCCAGATCTCCTACAAAAGGCAATTAGGAGTGTTGGAACCATGGTTCCAGAATTTTCTGCATTTTTAAAATTCTGTTACCTCCTTTGCTTGTTATTTCTATAACCTCGTCTACTTCGCTCTTTTTAAAAATGAAATTCTTTAAAACCGAAAAGACTTAGAGACTTATTTTTAGGACAAGTGTAGGCGAAGGGCCCTGGGAATTAGCAGAACTTAGGGAAAGAGGTTTTTAAAAGGCAAAAGAACTCCCTGATCTTCTAAGATTTGAAGAAAGACGGAGATTCATAAAATAGTGATTAGTGCGCACGTGTGGGCACATGTGTGTAGGCATGTGTGTGTAGGCATGTGTGTGTGCATACGCTTGTGTGCGTGTGGGCATGTGTGCTTGCGTGTTTGTGTGGGTGTGGATGCGCATGCGCGCCTGTGTGTTGGGGTCGTGGGGAGGAGGGATCCAGTTCAAGGGCTCCAGGCAAGGGTATCGCTTTGGTTCTCTGTGGTCATTTACTCTTTGGAGTGAATTAATTAAATCCATACATTGAGAGGATTTTTTAAAATTTAACTTAATTTTTTTTATTTGAGAGAGAGCGCAGAAGCAAAAGGAGGGGCAGAGGGAGAGGGAGAAGCAGAATCCCCGCTGAGCAGGGAGCCCGATGGGGAGCTCCATCCCAGGATGCTGGGATCATGACCCCAGCTGAAGGCAGACGCCTAACCAACTGAGCCACCCAGGTGCCCCGAGAGGATTTTTTTAATGAAGATGGAGGAAGGAAGTATTTGGGTGAAGGGGGCTCACAAGTCTCCACTCTGTATTGGTGTTGGGTCTTTGCTGTACTTTCCTTGCAAACTGCCTAAAAAGTCACGATTCTCTCAGAGGTCAGCTCCTCACTGCCCCAAATCAAAGAATCTTTGATCCATTATTTCCTTTTGAAATGTCTTGTGGCTGCAGTTCCCCACCTGCACAATCAGATCGGCTCTGGAATGCTCTGGGACCACCTATTTGCCAGGCAGTGGTCATGCACCTCATGTGCCCCTGAGAATCGGCTAACTTCTGCTGCTGGGGCTCCATCCTGAGCACGCCCAATCTTTCCAGTGTGTCTGGGGTGCAGCCTAGGCACTGGGCTCTTCAAAATCTCCCCAGGAGATTCTCTGAGGTACCAAGGTTGGGGACTGCTCACTGCCTGAAGGAATGGGATTGTTTCTTTTTCTTTCTTTCTTTCTTTTTTTTTTTTTTTTACTGAGTAACTTGGTCTTTTACTGAGTAACATTACTCAGTTTATTACTCAGCGGTTTTTACTGAGTTCACTCTTATGGTTTACAGATGGGGAAGCTCTAACCACATCTGGAATTCCACACTGTCCCTAAGAAGACAATTCCCATGCCTACAGGATCCTTGGTCCTGGAGTTCCCATTGACAGGCCCTTGAAAGGGGTCCATAACGGAGGTTTGTATTTGCCACTCTGCACGAATTAGGAGTTAAGATGGACTTTTCAGTAGGAAACCGAGTAAGGAAGATGAATGTTGAGATGTGAAAAGAGAGGTGATCCCTTCAGATTATTTTTATTTTGTTTTAAATATTCAAACACCAAAATAGGCTCAACACCAGATTAAGCTTTCTCTTGAAATGCTTGTCTGTGCCTGTCTTCTAACCACAGCAATAGTCTGGGCTTATAATTCTGTGCTACCTATAGTAAAGTTATTTCAAGTACAAATAAAAAGCCAGTGATAAAAGTGACCTAAACAGAACAGTTGCATTCTAGTCACCAACCGTCACACAAGCAGCACCCGAGGAAGTCAGATCATTGGCTATAAACAGGCTATATTTGGATGACTTTCCATCCCAACTCATTCCCAGACCTGGTCAGGGCCACAGCGGCTTCCCACTTGGTCATTTTTGTCTATCAGGGTCTTGTGCCCTTATAATCTGGGGTCCCTCCCTTTTCCCAGGCTCCCTTGGAAACCACCGTGTGGTTGCCCATCAGCTTACAGCCCCAGCCAACCAGGCGGCCACCAGACACTGGACCTCAAGACTAATGAGTTTAGTGTGTCTGGGCCATTCGAGGTGGCTGTGAGGTTTAGTCTGGTGGTTGCTGCCCTCCGGATGCCACCCAGGCACTGGGTCACTTGGGCTCCAAGGTTCCTCAAGTCTTGGGTATTCTTCCTCCCTCCCTCCACCAATTCTCAATGTACCGTTAGGTGGGGAGGGAGAGGAGGTGGGGAGGGTGGGGCAGGAGAAATGGAGAAGCCCCACGGAGGGTAAGTTCCATCATGAGGCTGAGTAGATCTTGACTAACTACATCTCCTAAATAACTTTCTTGTCTAAGAATGAGAAGAAATCACCTTTCTGTAAGACTCCCAGGGCGTGTCATGATCACATTAATCACAAGAAGGCAGCTCTACCATTTCACGTTCCTCAGGACGGCTTCTGTCAGAAAAACAGAAAAGCGTATTGGCGAGGATGTGGAGAATGGTGGGGATGTAGGATGGTGCAACTGTTATGGAAAATATTGTGACGTCTCCTCAAAAAAATTAAATCTAATATTACTATATAATCCAGCAATTCCACTTTTGGGTATCTACCTGAAAGAATTGAAAGCAAGGACTTGACGGGATATTTATTCCCCATGTTCACAGCACCATTATTCACAATAACCAATAAGTGGCAGCATCCCAAGGGTCCACTGGCAGAGGAATGGATAAACAAAATGTGGTGCCTGCATATATATGGAATATTCCTCAGGCTTAAAAAGATAATTCTGACACATGCCAGACAAGGGATGAATTTCGAGGACATGATGCTCAGTGAAACAAGCCAGTCACAAAAGGACAAAAATTGGATGATCCCACTCATATGGAGTCCCTAGAGGAGTCACATTCATAGAGATAGAAAGTAGAATGGGGGCTGCCAGGGGCTGGGGGGGATGGGAATGAGGAGTTACTGTTTAATGGGTACAGAGTTTCAGTTTTGCAAGATGAAAAGGATCCTGTGGTTGGACGGTGGTCGCACAACCATTGGGCTGTACACCTAAACATGGTTAAGATGATAGATCTTATGTCGGTGTATTTACTACAGTTTTTTTAAAAAGAAGGCAGCTCTAAAGCCAGTGGAAGATGAGCTCTCTCAATGTGGAGATCATTTCCCTCTTCATTTGGGGACCCCGCCACTGTGCAAATGCTTCACGGAGTCATTCGAACCTCCAGTCACAGTCATTGATCTTTCCCCCATACGGGTGGGGCCTCTCTAGGATCCATGGTGGGAATAGGACCCACTTCACACAGCACGGTTTGGGCCTTTGCTTATTTCTTTTTGTGTTTGTTTGGATTTTAGTTTTTCTAACTGTGATCTTATAACTCTATTAGAAAACAACACTTTCTTCAGACCAATATTTCTATTCATCAGGCACTCAAGCACCACAAAATAAATATACAAGACCACTTTCATGTTTCCCTGGAGTTTGTATCTTTTTGGGTGGGGTAGATTTGATCTACAATGTTCTGAGAACTTCCAACTTCAGAGCATCATATATAAATGTGAGTCTATTCTTTTCTACTTTACTGAAGGTAATGTCTCTTGGAAGAAGCTCAAAGTGCTTTATAAAAATCCATCTTATTCATTTCTTTCCCCCACACTTATGGCGGTAGAATGAAAACACTAGGATCTTCCAGTTATGAAGAAATAGAGTCCAGGCTTCGAGATTGCACAGCTAGGGGGTGGAGATGCCAAGAGGAAGATGCCTTCTTGGGCTACGATACTCCATCCTGATTTCCATGCATGCTCCAACAGCTCCCTCAGTCTAGACTGGACATATTTACAGCAAGTGGTTGAAACCTTAACGAAATGCGCTGTTAAAGACAAACTTCATCGAACTTGGCAGAGACGTTCAACTTCAAACACGCCATTCTCAAGGGGTGTGTGGATGAGTGCAGAAGCCAGATTTCTGGCTCGGGGAGAACCAAAATTCTGAGTTTGTATATGACGTTCAGAATCTGAGCACATTAAACATGAAAACTGGCATTTTTACTTAATGCAAAAGAAGCACAAACTTTCATTCCTTTCAGAGAGTTTCACAAGCATTTTTGGCCAATAGTAACCCTCAATAACAGGATGGCAATGGCTTAAATATTTTGTTTATGAAAAGCAACACTGTAAAATACCCTAGAAAGTCTGGGCTTCTTTGGTGAGCCCTGAACTGTTCAGAAATTAGGCTCACTATCTGGGGACCAAAAAAAATAAAATTCAAACCATACACAAATGAGATTTTTCTACTGTGCTTCCTCCTGGATTTAATGCTTCCACGGGAATTCTATTCATCGCCCGATTATGGTTTGGTTTCTATGGGATTAGTGGGAAAGCTCATCTGCATTGTGTTGAAACCCAAAGCTGCTTGTTTCGGAGCTTGCGGCCACTTTCTGGGATCTGGCTTAGGTTGGCCACCAGAGGGCAGTGTCGTCATTCACTAGCCGCGCGCCCCGTTTCTCCCTCGCCCTTTGGGGTTGCAGACCTTTTCCAGCCTGCCGTGCTTAGCGTACACTCCATTATTATTTTTTGATTTATAAAGCGCCATTCCTCCGCAGATTCCACCCCCCCCACCCCCAGCTGCTTCAGAGAAAGCGCTCAGAAGCATTAACGAGCAAGGAGAGCAACCCCTGCAAAGTGTAAGGTGGTCTGATGGAAGAACGCAGGTGGACATCTGGAAAGAAATCTGCTGAGAGTAGGGCCCTGGTGGCAAAGGCACTGGCTGGGGCTGGGGGTGGGGGTGGGGGGTCAGCAGCAGGGCGACACGTGTCCACAGCAAGCAGGGAAAACGGCTCTATCCAGTGGGGCGCATGCATGAATTTGTTCCCATAAAAGATAGAAGGAAGACCAACTTTGGGCATTAGCAATCAAAACATTCCAAGCCAAGACCTGCTGGGCCTGAATCAGTCCTTGTTCTTGGTCCAGCACTGTGACTGGCAAGGAAGGCCAGGCTTAGTCTGCCTCAATCCACAGGGAGCTGAATGAGCTCCTCATTGTTTAGGGAACTGATGCAAATGAGCCCCCTGAGCAGGGACTGGGGATGCTGCGGCAGATGCTGGGAACCCTGAGTCCTGAGAGAGGGCCCTAAACAGGGCGGAGGTTAAGGAGATGAAGCCTTCTTATAAGGACAGCCAAAAGAAATGATAACATATGGTGTACCAGGACACCGGGAAAGGGGTAAATCATTAATGGGGCAAATCAACAGGAGCATGTCGGTAAGATAGCAACAAAAATAACGATGCCTGATAAAAATGACAGTTCTTGGAGTCCAAGGGAAACAATGAGCCGGGGGAGTCGGCAGGTGCTCTGCTCCTGGTTCATCAAACATGCTGGTTAGTACCACATTTATTTTGGACGGTTCTTCCAACAGTCTAGCAAAGTAGGCATTGTGTTCACCCCTGTACAGAGGAAGAAACTGAAGGTCAGGTGTTCAGGGTTACGTGGCCAATGAGATGCCTACAAGAGCTGGAGTGAAGCCCCACAGCCCTCCAACACCAGGTCCCGTTGCTATACTTTGCTGGTTTCCTGAGAAAAACCGGATGAATGTGCACCCAGAGAAGTGAGTGTGCATGTCCACACAGAACCTCGAAAGGATGCCGCCTTTATCCCACAAGTGTTCCTGCCGGCTGAGAGGGGAGAGGCATCCAGAGCAGCAAAGCCTGTCTGCCCTTCTCCTTGCAATTCAGAGCGGAGCGGGCTGTGGCCTCAGGCTGCAGGCAAGATGCTGGGCCAAGAGGGTCTCCTCGGCTTATTCCTCACCTCGCTATAGCACCCTGTGTGCGGGAGTGGAGGGAGGCTTGAGAGGCCATGGCCTGGAGGGCAGGGAGGAGACCCTTTTTGAGCACACATTCAGGAGCCTTAGAGGAAGGCCACGAACCACTGTCATGAAGTCCACAACAGTGTGCACATTTGGTTAAGGAAAGGGGCAAATTAGAAATAAGAGAAATGCTTCTCTAGACACATGAGTGCCTTGGGCCAAAAAGCTTTAGAATTACTTATTTTTTCAGTTTATTGTTACTATATTTTTTAAAGATTTTATTTATTTATTTATTTATTTGAAAGAGAGAGACAGAGATAGCGAGAGAGAGCACAAGTGGGGAGGAGAGGGAGAAGCAGGCTCCCCGCTGAGCAGGGAGCCCAGTGTGGCTCGATCCCAGGACCCTGGGACCACGACCTGAGCTGAAGGCAGACGCTTAACCGACTGAGCCACCCAGGTGCCCCTTTAAAAACAAGACCATCATTCTACCTCGGAAAGAAAATCCCTCTCTGCTACAAAATTGCAAGTCCTGGGAAAAGTCCCCAAGAATGGTTGATGTCACAATAAAACAACTGCATGCTCATTGCAGTGGTAAATGGTGAGCAGAGGATTAAAACAAGGAGAGAAAGATGGAGACCCTGGGAGGAAGGAGATCTGGAGCCCTGGGGCATCCGGGTCTATTCTCGGCTTCGCTGAGCGGGGGAAGGAGGAGAGGATGATCAGGAAGGATTTGCTGATGAAGTTATTGATGAGCCGAGAGTGGATTACCAGCCCCTCACGAGAAATCTAACTTAAAGATGGAAAAGACAGAAAAGCTGGCCAGGGGGATTTGTCTCCAGCTAACCTGCCAACTTTTGGAAAAAGATGGATTGTCACAGATGGAAAGAGGGGGAGGAGGAAAGGAGGAGACACTGTAAGGTGGAGGGTCCTGGGCTGAGCCTGAGCTCCTGGTCTCCACTCTCCCTAACGTCATCCCTCAACAATGAGCCCCTAGCAGAACCGGGCATTGCCTGCCTATTTTTGTCACACACATTGGTGTAATCTGTTCAAAAGCTCCAGGATGCCAAGTTAAAAGGGAGATGGGTTTGAGTCCCTGCTGCCTCTGGCTTGGGGCCTCTGCAGGCAGGATGGCCAGTGCTGGGGTGGGGTCGGTTGCCTGGTTGGGGGTCTGCAGAGTGGCTGTTGCTTCACATACCTTCCCTGGGAGCTGAATCTCAGTTTGGCTGTGATGGTTACAACCTGAGTGGGTGGACACCAACATTAGCCTCTGATTTCCACAGCTGTGCTTTCCACAGTCCCTTCCCCTACTCCTTCCTCCCCCTGCCAATGTCTTGGAGGCCTTACGAGGTGAGGTAGAAAGTTCCCCATCTCCGATTTTCCTGGGGAAAACTGTGATGTAGGGGAATGATCAGTCTCCAATAAAGTCAACATCTTCCATGAGAAATGACTTGCCCCAACGAGTTGTTCTAGGGGGTTAAAATTTTTTTAAAAAAAATTTACCACTTTCTGAGCCCTAGTCTAGATGTTTTGCATATCATAAGTTATCCACTTTAAGCTTCAAATAATCCTAGGAGGGAGCTACTATTATCCCTACCCTGCAGTTGTGGAAACTGAGACCCGCAGTGGTTCTGTGTGACTCACTCAGGGCCCCAGGTAGTGGTGGTAGATTTGGAATTTGAAGTCAGTTCTCTGACTTAGAGCCCTGGGTATCTCCTCTGCATTTTCATTATTTTTGTTGTTGTTCTTGTTGAAAATGGCTTTATAGGTTTTGCAAAATAAAGTGTGAAAAGTCACCTCAAGACCCACCCACCATCCAGGGATAAGCAGAAACATTTTAATGAATATCCTTCAAGACATCTGTATTCTGCTTTAATTTTAAGACAAGCTTGTTAATACCAGGTTATTCCTACTTGAAAACTGGTCACAACACATTGAATTGAGTCGAAGAGGTGGCTTTTGGTCTTCAGATTTGTCTAACTGGGTGTGCCTCTGTTTCATGTGAGGAGAAGTGCCTTCCTTACTGCAGAGTTTCCTCACTCCCGACCCCTAGTGTCTGCTACTCCACCTCTGTGAAGGCTTGGTTCTAATTTCTGTGCCTCATCAGCTCTTCCTAAATGGTCCTCAATCTCCCCAACGTCAACTTGGTCAGCTTCCAAGTCAGGGAATATTACGCCTTCTGCCTCTAGGGGGCAGGATTCCATGAATGTGGTGGAGGAGATCCATGAGCGTATCCTGCATTCTTTCTTGATCTTGGAGGCAAGGGACCTTTGGGAATTTCCTGCTGGTCAGTAGGACCACAGTAAGAGCTACCATTCAACCTGGGTTTAGACTGGACAAGCTCTCTGTTAAGGTTTTTTAATACTCATGACAAATGCCACAAGGCGATAATATTAGCCCATTTTCTACATGAGGAAATCAAGAAGTTCAGTGACTTGTTCAAGCACAGACAACTGGTAAATGTCAGGATTTGAGCCCAGGTCTTCTGAGCTTCAAAGTCTGTGTCACATCTCTTATCACATGTGAGATGTCTTGTGTGAGAGAAGTCTATAGAAAAAGGCCAATTTTTAGCCAGGAAAAATTAAGACTAAGCAAGGCTTAAAGGTAACTAACAAACACAGGCATGCATACACACCTTGTATCAGCACACGGCCTATCCCCCTCTTTTTGAAAAGTGTCTAGGGGCGCCTGGGTGGCTCAGTTGGTTAAGCGACTGCCTTTGGCTTGGGTCATGATCCTGGAGTCCCAGGATCGAGTCCCACATCGGGCTCCCTGCTCAGCAAGGAGTCTGCTTCTCCCTCTGACCCTCCTTTCTCTCATGCTCTCTGTCTCTCATTCTCTCTCTCTCAAATAAATAAAATCTTAAAAAAAAAAAAAAGAAAAGTGTCTAAATAAACAAACCTGTGCCAGAACTCAAAGTTGAGTGGCTTAACCACATTGGGTATCCAGCACGATCCATACACCTGCTTTGTTTTTATTATTGTGCAAAGAGAGTTCTAATCACAATATGCTTTTCTGAGTCAGATGAAGGGGGTAAACTATTTGGCTATTAAGTGGTATTTGTGAAATCCCAGTGGAAGAGACTATACGTTGATTTTGATGTATATTTACTAGTGGTTTAATAATCCTAAAGAGAACTCAGAGAACTGAGCTATAATAATTAATGGAACTATGGTGATGGAAGGATCTGTAAATGCTGACATTCAAGGAGGTCAATGGCTAAATAATGAGATTGATGCTTCTGGGTCTTGTATCAGTCAGAACAGCTCATGCTGCAGAAACAACCCCAGAGTTTACTTTGTGCTTATTAAAATCCAGATCAGGCAGCTTTCGGGTCAGCTCTCTTCCCAAAGGTGTGCAAGGATCCAGGCTTCCATCTTGTAGCTATGCTATCTGGAGCATGTGACTTCCAAGATTACCAGGGTGAGGAAGAGAGGGCCAGGGGGCAGGTGGGAAGCTTCTAAGACTGTATTCTAATGCCAAAATTAAAGTCTTTTTCCACACCAAGAAGGACAAGAATTGGTTAGGTGCCACTGTACAAATCAGATCTAATCTTTATACTTTTGATGATGTCTTCATTCTCTCTCGGATATATCAACATATTTTTGGATGATAGTTCCAGAATTTTGGAAGCAGAATTGAAGTCTGTGATGGTAAGAACTTGTCATTGGATTTAGGGGCCACCCTAATCCAGGATGATCTCATCTCAAGATCTTTAACTCAGTTGCATCTGCAAAGACTCTCTTCCCAAATAATGTCACATTGACAGGTTCTGGGTGGATGTCTGTTTTTCTTTGGGGGTGGTTGCATAATTCAACCCTCTCCAAGCACCATCTAGAAAGAACAAATGTTAACATCTTTTCATATGCTCCAGGTAATTTTTTATTAAAAAAGTAACATTACTGATAAAACAGAAGTCTACTTTGTGCTCCTTCTTAGTCCCATTTCTTATGCTCTGCCTTCCCTTATTCTCTCCCTCCACAGACCCACAACTCTGACTAATTTACTATATATCCTTCCAGATCACATTTTTATATTTTCATTACACTCATATTTTCCATAATAAAAGGATAGTATTGTTTTATATTTTTAAAAAATTTACATAAGTGGCATCTTGTTGTATACATTAAGACTATTTTGTATATTCAACATTTTGTTTCCAAGAGCTTTTCAAGTGGAAAGACATAAACATAATTATTCATTTTAATGAATATTTTAAATTCCATTATATGAATGTGGTGCTTTTAGTTTGTTGGCACCAATAATGTTGGGAATTTAAATTGTCTTCAAATTTTTTTTCTTACAAACTAGTGAGTGTTAGAGTTCTTCAGAGAAACAGAATCAATAGGATGTGTTTGTGTGTGTGTGTGTGTAGAGTAATTCTCTCACTATCTATACCTATATATATCCATAGTTACCTAGAAGTATATATCAATATATATTGAATGGGAATTATTTTAAAGAATTCATTCACATGATTATGGAAGCTGACAAGTCCAAAATTTGCAGAGAAGATCAGTAGGCTGGAGACCCAAGAAACAGTTGCAGTTCAAGTCCAAAAGCTGACAGGGTTCTTTCCTCTTTGGGAGGGGTCAGTCTTTCCCTTAGACCTTCATCTGATTGGATGAGGCCCACCCACATTACAGACACAATCCATACGATGGAAGGCAATCTTTTTACTCAAAGTCTATTGATTTAAATGCTAGTCCCATCCCAAAAATACCTTCACAATGGATCACAAAATAAATGTAGTGGGTCTTGACTGGCATTTTGTATTTGTGAAATGGATTTGGTTCTTTAAATAAAAATTATGATTGTTTTGGTACACAAACAATATGTGAGTACACACTCTTTGTGAAATATGCAAAATGATATAAAAGTACAAAGAGCAAAAGTCTATATTGGCATACTTTTAAAATGTAGCTATTTGAAGGATGAAAGGGGGCACTCCATTTTCTTCACTTGCTTTTTCCTGATTATGAGGAGCTTGAGCATTTTCAATTGTTAGTGAATAATTGAGTTTCTTCTGAGAATTGTATAGATTAGGTGGAGTCAGGTCCTTTTTCCAGACCTGAGGCAACTTCTGTCCCCTCCCCTTAGAAGCAAATACAATTATAACCATTCTTTGAGGGCTCAGGTCCGCTCATCCTTACAGCTTCTACTTCTTAATGGGATTGTTCACATTTTGTAGCATCAAATCCAAATAAACAAGAGTCCTCTAGCTTTAAAGATCCATTTGCAGGAACCCACAAACTTTTCATGAAACCTGCAGCATTTATGTGACCTACTTGGACATTGGGGCTGGATAATTTTCTGCTATGGGAACTGTCCTGTGCATTGTCCGATGTTTAGGAGCCTCCCTGGCCTCTACCCACTAGATATGCCAGTAGCATAATCCTCCCCAGTTGTGACAACCAAAAATGTCTCCAGACCTTGCCAAATGTCCCCTGGGGGCAAAATCATCCACAGTTGAGAACCACTGATTTAACTGAAAAACCCAAATAAAATACCTGTAGCAGATCCTTTCAGAGATAGTACTCACTCATCCACCCAGCAAACACTGAAGCAGAAAGGAAATAGGGATTTGAAAACATCACCTCCCCAGCTGATTTATCCTTTCCGGCATTGCCTGATTTCTGGTTGCTCTAAATTTGTAGTTTCTGGCCGAAGTTTATTTCTCTGCTTACTATATTTAGGAGGAATAATTTCCTAAGTAAAAATGTATGGTCAAGACAAATGGAGAGCAAATATAGGAAGAATCTGTCTTTTATTTCTATGGCAGGAAATGATAATAACCTAAAAGGGAGTTTTGCTTAAATTTTTCTGTCTCCTTAATTGAATTTTCTCTTTTGCTTTCACAGTGGGGACTAGGCTTCCAGATGTTATTATTACATTTTGCCTTTTGATGTGAAGGGGACCTTCAAGCAACCAAGATTCACAAGAATCAGTCTTCCCTTATTTACAGGTCAGGTATATGCCAATCACAAAGTCCAAGACAAAGTTAAGAACCTGAAAGAAGCAAAAATGTTTTCCAAAGCACAAAAATGCACACCATGAGGTCCATTCACAGGATGTGTACGTGGTAGTTACCAAGTGTGATTATTGGCTTTCCCTGCCCTACGTTAGGAAAGAGCGGACACAAGCACATGGTTGCTCGCAGCCCCAGTGGCAAAAGGCAAGGAACAACAAAAACAAATGCAATTAGAAATGCTCTCTCAAGACTTCAATATCTTAGCAGCCGGTGGTTGTCTAATATATGGGATACACAACCCTAAACACTGTGTTTGTCCCCACGAGTAATATCACAACGCCACATAATGCTGGATATTTATAATGACATCAGAGTCATCAAAGCAAGGTTCGTGTATGTTAAAAATAATCGGTTCTTCTGGGCGGTGGTGATGGCTCCCCAGCCATTTGAATGTATTGAACACCATTTAAATAATGTACACTTAGAAGTGAACTGTTCTTAAAATGACTAGAATGGTGAATTATATGTTGTGTATATTTTACCGCCATTAAAAAAATCAGTTATTAAGAGGGCTGGGAAGTTTGTGATATGTTTTGGGAGAAAAATACAACTAAAAGGGTTATGGATTAAAAATAAAAATGTTCTGCTTAAAAAGATAAGCAAAAGCTGTCTTGATGATTTGCTCATGAATAGTCTCTTTTATCGAAGCTTGATATACATGATGTCACTGGAATTCGTTTAAAAATAGCAAGCAACCACGTTCTAATAGAATTGACTGTTGTGATTTTGGGGGACTAGCTTTTATTTTTAACTCTGACAATGAAATATGATTACAAATCTCGTGGTGTGATAATGGAACTTAAAAAAAAAAAAACAAACTCACATTCTATGGCCCAAGCCCAGCCTGCCTCCTCTGATGAGTGTTGGTTTAGGGCCTTACACATGAGCATCTGGGGTTGATGGATGAATACATTTACTGTTTGCATTGATAACAGCGAATAGATTCCTGGTGGCCAACCCTGCACACACATAACCCTCACGAGCCTCTGGGAGTAACTGCTTTTATTCAGAGACACCACCATTTAAAGTTAATTGTAGCCGTTAATAGCCTTGGCATTAAGAGCTCACTGACACAAACCCACACTGTCATGTTCCCCAGACCATGCCAGGTACATTATAAGGCGCTTTGTCATGTCAGATGAGAACGTTGGACATTGCCTGCTTCCTGCTGCTGGTCCTTAGCAATCTATTTTACTTGACATTTCTGCTTTTTGACATTACAATGGGAGGTATTTGAGCCCACATTAAAGTAAGAGGGCTACAGATGAGTGGCCAAGAGGTGGCGCTGTGTTTGGAAACTCAGTTGTTTTGTACTGACCACTGACCCTCCCTGAAACTGTTTTTTGGGAGAGACAGCTTCAAATCTCTTTTGGGGAAATGAGATGCAGAGTTTGCATTGAAACTCATAGCCTTTGTTTTTTTTTGTTTTTTTGGGGTTTTCCTTTTATAGTGAAAACCCCAATATTCCGCAAATGAGTCTTAAATAGATATTCCTGGATGAGGGCCAGTAGATTCACTCAAAATTCTTCATTTCCATCACCTGCAAATCGCAAAGCCTGTTTCTCAGTCAAAATAAGCGGTGTTACAAGAATAGCTGGAAGCATCCTCCACTCAATGGCTAAACAGAATTAGGACAAGAGTTTGAAAATATCAGCCATCAGTCCACCGGAGAGCTCTGGGCAGCCAACTGGAATGGAATTCTTTGAGGAAAGAAAGGATTTTTCTGAATCATTTCCTTAGGAGAGAAATAACCACACCAATTTTAGTCTCAAACTTTCTAAGTTATTTCTCAAAATCTTTGGAGACTTTTCAAACCAGTTCTAAAAGTTTTTATAAAGTCAAAATGGCTCTGAAATATCCTGTCTAAGTGCAGAGATTCTTGCTGAATGGATAGGGTGTGATGTGGTTTTCTGAGAGCTTGTTTAGATTTCAGGAAGTGAACAAGATAAGCTGAATGGCCTTTTCCTGCTCTGACGCTTAAAAAAAAAAGAAGTCTTGCCCAAAGATGCTTGAAAGAAACCACTGACATTTCCTAACTTCAAAAGGGCAGAAAATCTAACTGGGAAAAAAGAAAGTCAAATTAGGGGCTCAGGATGTAGCAAAGACATATCAAACAGTAATGCAAATCTTGACAAATTTTAGAATAAACACAGAGCTCTTAAGTTTGCATTTTTATTTGCATTTTGTTTTGTTTGTTTTTGTATGAACTTTCCTGTTAAAAAGGCTGAACTAGGAACACACCTGTACAGTCTGAAATGCTTCCCTTTTCCTTCTGTTTGCTCCTTTTCTTTGCAATTCACAATCAGGAACAGCAATAATCTTGGTGGCAAGAGGTGTGCTGTTTTAGAGATTGTCTCAGAGAAGTTCTATGTTGATGGAATAGTTTGGAGTTGAAATTTGTTTTTGCTACTTTTTTCTTTTTTATCAAACAGAAAGGCAGCATGGTGTATTTTCATTGCATTTTTTACTTCAAAATGAGTAGATTTTGCAGGGGTAAAGACTACCACAGCTGCCTCCTGGGTGTGAGTTTTCACCTTGAGAAAACGTGAATACATCATATTCACCTTGTTGGAGGGGTCTAATTTTACAGCTGCCTTGGGACCCCACCCCAGCCCTAAGCCACATGGCAAAATCAGGGAAGTGGCACTCAGCCTTTCTTTGGGGAAAAGGAAAGAAGGATCTGCCTTGGCCAGCCAGGCCTTGGACAGAGACCGAGGGGGTCCCAGATCCCTCATTCAACAAGCCCTGTCATGGCCTCACGAAATGACAGGTGACCTGTTCCTACTGTACCTTTCCCTGCCATGAAAACCTGTGATCGGGCCACTGGGGCGGGAGTCCAACTCTTGGGGGAAATCTCCTAATCTCTCTGAATCTCATTTTACATGTGTCCCCTCTCTCTGCCCGTGGCTGGGAGCACGAGGGAGCTCGGTGAGCAGGGGGAGCATTCCGCCTGCTGGATTGGATCATGTGGACCCACCCGGTACTTCCCAAGGTGGGAAGGTTGCATAGGCAGCTATGGGTCCTTGAGGCCCTCACTCTCTTTCAGGGAAGAGCCAGTTGGATCCCAGAATGACCCTTTCTGGGAAAGTAACAATAAAGCCTAACTTTCACTTTCAACTTTATCCCACACAGGCTGCTAGCAAAATGCATAGGATAAGATATTCCATTTCTCAGAAGGAATTCTCGGACTACTGGGGATGAATGCATAGTCTGATTTGACTTCATTCACGAAGCACTCATGTCCCTTTAACTCCCGAGGGTACACGCAACCCTTCAGTTCTGCAAAACCCAGCTCTCCAGGGGCACCTGGGCACAGCGAGAAGAGCGGGAGCTCTTTGACTTTGAAAGTGCCCTACAGTCTCTGAGAACCTGTGTCCTCATCAGTGAAATCACAGAATGAACCCTCTCTCCACAGCAGGTGTGAGGTCGATGTAGAGAACATAGTGAAATGCCCAAGCACAGGGATCTGGCCCTCACAGACACACCAGCCTGCCTTTTCCTTTTCCACAAAGAACTTGCCTCTGAGGACTGGCCTCCAGTAGCTTCCACCTATAGTGAAGGGTGTGGATTTTGTTATCCTAGGCCAAGACTCATGGGAGTTGTGAAGAGATGCAAGATGTTCAGCTATTACTTTGATAGATCTTTAAAAATTAAAGTAGCTTCTGCTCTAGAAGCTAAGAGCTATTTCCGGGAGATTAACAAGGACAATTCTTTATATTCCTTTTTAAACTAGCATCTTCATAATGGCAGAGGAGGATAAACAGAAGATGGTAGTAAGTGCTTCTTTTCTATGAGCTCATGGATTTCCCTTTATCTGTTCCAGAACATTCTCTTCTCTTCTGGGAGTGGGACAGAATGCCTTTTGATCTTTTGGGGAGAACAGAACATTTGATGGCCTGGAACAGACTGATTTGCCAGGAGCCAGGCAGCCCTCGGACAGGGACTGTGTCCAGAAGGGCCTCTGAGTAGCTTTGAGGCGGGTCTTTCCCTGATCCTGCCCTGCCCAACACCTAAGTTTCTCCTCCACTGCAATGGCTGTCAGACCTTGATCTATTCTGGAACATTCTATTCAGAAATCAACAGCGGCCAAGTCACTTCCTGGCACCTGAGAAGCCTAGAGGCCGCCTTCCATCAGAGGTATATCAGGAATGGCACGTTCTGATGGCCTTCCTGGACTGGGCTCAAAAGCAACTTCATCTTTTCTTCCCACTCCCTGCAGTGAGCTCTCGGATGTGTCTACAGACGCATTGCCCAGTGAGTCACACACCACTCAGGCGTGGCAGGCTCCATGGCCCCCTCCCGGGAGGGCTCACCCCAAGCCCTCATTTAAGGAGGGACCAGCATCTGCTGCTCCTGCAGCTGCTCCACCCCAACCTCACGGCCCCCTTTAGGTGGGGAGAGGGCCTGTGAGGGGACATACTTTGCCTTTTCCCCAATCACGAAGTAATTCTCTCGTTGCTGAAAGCACTTTCCTGCTGAAATTCAGGAAGAGGTTATTTTGAAGTCACGCCAGTAAAAGCGCTGGAAACAGTGATGGGAGCTTGAGCTGGAAGCCGGGGACATATGCTCCATGCTGATTCTTCATCCCTCTTATTTATTTGCAGGATCTGAACTAATTTCTCAGCTGTAATCTACACCACCCACCACCTAGGAACTTCCCAGAAATGTCCGGCAGGAGAGGGGGCGGGCCAGCAGCAACGCTCTGACTCTTGGCAGGGCCTGCTCAGCTGCCGACTCGATTTCCAGTCTATTCTGGCTTCGTAATTCACTTAGACGATCTCCTCGAAATAAGCAAACAATATCGGCAGCAAATGGTTGAGTGAAAATGGCCCAGTTTTACGAGAGGACAGAATGCATTCCATGATCAGCCCGCAGAGGGAGTGGGAGCGTGAAGATGGTTGTGGTGGCCACGAGCCACCTGGTCTTTACATTTCGATATTTCATTCATCCTGGATTTTTTTTCTTTGCATTAGTTTTGTTCTTTAAAAAAGCTTGCAGTAGGAAACTCAAATGCATGTTACCAAGTGACAGACGCTGGTCTGAAAATACTACGTGCTGTATGATTCCACGTCTGTGACATTCTGGAAAAGGCAAAACCACGGAGGCAGTCAAGAGATGTGTTTTTGCCAGGGACTAGAGGGGAGGGAGGAGTGGAGAGGCAGAGCACAGAGGAGTTTTAGGGCAGTGACACTACTCTGTGACACTACATTGATGGATACAGGTCATTATACATTTGTCTAAACTGAAAGAAGGTACAACAACAAGAGTGAGCCCTAATGTCAGCCATGGATTTGGGGTGACCATGGTGTGTCTGTAGAATCATGGATTATGACAACTGTACCCCTGGTGGGGACCTTGATAATGGGGAAGTCTGTGCATGCGTAGGGGCTGGGGCACATGGGAAATCTCTGTACTTTCCTCTTCATTTTGCCATGAAACTAAAACTGTTCTAAAAAATGAAGTCTAGCGAAAAATATCGCATTAAAATGTTTTTATCTGGGAAGTTACTATCATATGGGTGTAGAGTTACAGTTTGCAAAATGAAACACGTTCTGGCAATGGATAGTGGCGATGGTCGCGCATGGACTTGCCACTGAATCACAAACTTAAACACGATTCAAAGGTAAATTTTATGTTATGTGTGTTTCACTACAGCTAAACATGTTATCCATCTCAATGACTGACGTTTCTGGCACCGCTGTAAATTTTTCACCTGAGATGTTCCCCTTCATCCTGGCCTTGCTTTTCCTACTCTGAGAAGCTGAGGGCTGCTGGGTGCCGTAGGGGAGAAGTAGCAAGCTACATCGCTGGGATGACCTGTCCACGTTTTATGCGGTTGACAAGCTGTTTTGTTTTCCTTAAGACAAAACCTTAAATGCCAAAATCTTGTTATCGAAAATTCCTTCCACATTAAACATACAAAGGACCTCCCCTCTTAGACCCAGGCAGAGAGTGTCATTCTCACTCGTCAGGCTCACCTTTTATTTTATGTATGTGAATGGAGAATGAGAGTAAGTAAGACAAAAGGAGACAGGCAAATACAGAAAGATACAAAGGGGGCTGTACGGGTTTTCTATCATGGAATAACAACACAGACTGAGTGACTTAAAGCAATGCACACTTATTATCTCATGGTTTCTGTGGATCAGAAGTCCAGCATGACCTGGCTGGCTTCTCTACTCAGGTGAAGGCTCAAGGCAAGGTGTGGGCCTGTCTAATTTCATGTCTGGAGGTTCTATAGAAAAACGTTTCCAAGCTCATTCCCACTGTTGGCAGAATTCAGTTCCCACAGCCATAGGGCCGAGGTCCTGTTTCCCTCTAGCTGTCAGCAGGGGCTACTCTCAGCTCTAAGAGTTCACCTGCCCTCCTTGCTATGTTGCCCCTTCAACTTCAAGTCAGTGATGGTACTTCAAATCCTTCTCATGTTCAAATCTCTGACCTCTCTATCCAAACTCAAAAAGCTCATGTGATTAGGTCAGGCCCACTGGATAAATCTCTCAATCTTAAGGTCAACTGATTTGGGAGCTTAATTACATCTGTAAAACCCCTTCACAGCAGTATCTAGATTAGTCTTTAACTGAATGACTAAGAGAAGGTGTCTGTGCATCAGAGGATGGAAATCCTGGGGCCATCTTGGAATTCTGCCTACTATTGTGGTCTTTTAAATGTATTGGGCTTTTAAGGTGAATGTCTTTTGTGTCTTCACGTCTGTGCTCACCTCACATACAATTAGCATGCCTTTCATACTTTGCTAACCATGGAGAGCCGTGGAGCTACAATAACCATGCTCCCAAGAGCAAGAAAGAGAAGGGGATTCTTTCTCCATTCCTGGTCAGTTTGAACCTGGGCCAAGACCACCAGCGTAGGTGATAATTGTGACAATTTTTTTGGAGATCAGATTACTATTGACCCTATCTCCTCCTGTCATATTAGGCCCCTGACCCTTCTCAGATGGAAATAATTTTCAGAACTTGAATAACAGTGCTCTAGAGGCAAAACCCTTACTAGCTAGTGACACATACCATTTGGCATCAATTCGGTCATATTCTCAAAGCATATAGTATATCTAAGTGACATTTGTGACTATTGCTCTACAATACAGGTCATAGGTGCGTATCTTCCTAACAGAAACATTACAAAGAGAAAGAAAAGCATGTAGACGACCGGATTTGCGATTCGGGTTGGAAGCATTAAGTGAAGTTTATTTTTGTTCTCCTCAAGGATACAGGCTACGCTAATAGCGCACCTATGGTAGAATATTCTGTCTGCTTATTAGCAATAAAATGTTCTAAACAACTGAAAACCATTTGTAGGTAGTTTATGTACTAAATATAAACTTTTTACTTACTAAATAAGGTTCTTGCGGCTGCCTGACTGCTCAGGTACCAGGAAGTTGGGATCATCCATGTTGGATGAGTAGTTTGTGTAAGAAGAGGTTTCCTTTCCAAAAACAGGGCCTAGGGTGTGATTTCTGGTGACTCACACTGTATTGAGTCCATTGTAACAGGCAGGGAGCCACTGTCGGTGAAGAGCTCACTATCTGATGTGAATGACCTGGGCTTTGCTGAGCTGTGCTTGGTCTCATGTCAATCAATCAGCAGGGCCGAGTCACCCCTGTCACTCACCTTCCCGCTAACTTGTCTTGTAGCCCCAACCACTGAAGTCCCAGCCCTTTCGTCATGGTTCTCTGTGTACTCCTGGCCCCTCTAACCCAGAGAAAGGAGGCTCCTTTTGGACTGGACCTTACTTCATACTGTCTAGCTCATGTCAAAATATTTGCCAGAATTCTTCCAGCTGCTATGTATAGCACCTGGCTATCTTTCTGCCCTCTTCTGCCTCCTATCCTCTCCTTCTCTGCCTCCTCTCCTCTTCTGTCTCCACATCCTCCCTCTCCCCATCCTCCTCTTGAGAGTCCCTCAGCACATTTGTCAGTTCTGAAATGAGCTCTATTTTGAACAACACATTCATTCTGCTTCTCCCCCAACCCTGTGGTTTCATTATTTCTCTAATCAATGGATTTTCTCAGCCCCAGTTCATCCTCACTTGTCTTTTTTTCATGATGCTGAATTTCACTAGATGTTCCAAACCACTCCAAGTCTTTACCACTCTGCTGGGTTTGTATATGGTTTAGAAAAGGAGCATATCCATCCCGTATGGTCTGTTCACTCAGTCCAGACTCCCTAAGAGAATATTCCCAGAGTTTGGAAACAATGGGCTTCTCGTATGGCCATGACTTCTCGTAGAGTCCTGACTCGTTGTGGCTTTCTTGCTACAGAACTGTGCGTGGAGGTGTGACTTTCTTGACCTATTAACCTATAGGTTTCTCCCCTCTGGCACTTATGTTTTTCTCTTTTCCTCATCTCTAGCAGTTATCTGTCTGGGTGTCTTCACTGCTTTGGAGGAGACAATGCCCGATGAGAAAGAAAAATGGTCCAGGAATACCTCTGAATTTTGTGCACCAAAAAATGTAAGTCATTAGAGAAGAAAGGATTGAGGAGACGAGCAAATGTGCTGGCCAAAAGCCAGAGGGTAAGACTAGAAGAAAGACTCCTTAAGGCTGGGGTTACAGAGGGGAGGGCAATGGGCAGGCTTCCCAGGGGAGCCACCAGGAAGGTGGCAGATGATCTTCCAGAGTGGAATGGTGCACTTGGGCCTCCAAGCCATTGGCACCTCACCAAGACTCCTGGGCCCTTATTGTGACTGGAAGAACTGGAACTATTCTCCAGTCCTGAAGGCCACGGGAGGTTTTTATGGGACTTCCTAGTGGTTTTTATGGGACAGACTTTTGCTGTAGTATTTAAGGACTCAGTAAGAAATACTGTTCTCCTATGTCTAATGGCTTCTTTTGCTCGAAAATAATAATATTGCATTTTAATGAGACCATAATTCAGAATTTTCATTAATTTAAACCACCCTTCCTATTAATTATTTGGAAGCAATGCAATATTCCTCTAGTTTTTTAGCAACTGAATTTTCTGAACACATTGATCAAACTTTGTTTTGTACATTGTGTGTCTGGGTTATGGAAGGGTCGTTAAATGTTATGACTTTTTACAAAGCATTCGGGGAATCTGCCTTGTTCAGATTTGTGCATGGAAACTTTTTGCCTTATTTTAAAGTAGAGTTATCTTATTTGCTAAAGACATGAACCAACTTGCTATAGTCAATTAAAGATGGCCACAAACTCTTTGCCATCCCCTGGATTAAGAAGGGAAAACTATATGGTCTTTCTTAGAAAATCAGCTTCCACTAAGTTTTGGGGCAGTTTTTGGTATTATTATTAATAGACTTCATTTTTTTTTTAGAGACATAAAACATATATATTTTTTTATTATGTTATGTTAATCACCATGAGTTACATCATTAGTTTTTGATGTAGTGTTCCATGATTCATTGTTTGCGTATAACACCCAATGCTCCATGCAGAATGTGCCCTCTTTAATACCCATCACCAGGCTAACCCATCCCCCCACCACCCTCCCCTCTAGAACCCTCAGTTTGTTTTTCAGAGTCCATAGTCTCTCATGGCTCGTCTCCCCCTCCGATTTCCCCCCCCTTCATTCTTCCCCTCCTGCTATCTTCTTCTTCTTCTTCTTTTTTTTTAAACATATAATGTATTTGTTTCAGAGGTACAGGTCTGTGATTCAATAGTCTTACACAATTCACAGCACTCACCATAGCACATACCCTCCCCGGTGTCTATCACCCAGCCGCCCTATCCCTCCCACCCCCCACCACTCCAGCAACCCTCAGTTTGTTTCCTGAGATTAAGAATTCCCCGTATCAGTGAGGTCATATGATACATGTCTTTCTGTGATTGACTTATTTCACTCAGCATAATACCCTCCAGTTCCATCCACGTTATTGCAAATGGCAAGATTTCATTCCTTTTGATGGCTGCATAATATTCCATTGTGTATATAGACCACATCTTCTTTATCCATTCATCTGTCAATGGACATCTTGGCACTTTCCACAGTTTGACTATTGTGGACATTGTTGCTATAGACATCGGGGTACACGTACCCCTTCGGGTCCCTACATTTGTATCTTTGGGGTAAATACCCAGTAGTGTAATTGCTGGATCATATGGTAGCTCTATTTTCATCTTTTTGAGGAACCTCCATACTGTTTTCCAGAGTGGCTGCAACAGATTGCATTCCCACCAAGAGTGTAGGAGGGTTCCCCTTTCTCCGCATCCCAGCCAACATCTGTCGTTTTCTGACTTGTTAATTTTAGCCATTCTGACTGGTGTGAGGTGGTATCTCATTGAGGTTTTGATTTGGATTTCCCTGATGCCGAGCGATGTTGAGCACTTTTTCATGTGTCTGTTGGTCATTTGGATGTCTTCTTTGGAAAAACATCTATTCATGTCTTCTGCCCATTTCTTGATTGGATCATTTGTTCTTTGGGTGTTGAGTTTAAGAAGTTCTTTATAGATTTTGGATACGAACGCTTTATCTGATATGTCATTTGCAAATATCTTCTCCCATTCTGTCGGTTGTCTTTTGGTTTTGTTGACTGTTTCTTTTGCTGTGCAAAAGCTTTTTATCTTGATGAGGTTCCAATAGTTCATTTTTGCCCTTGCTTCCCTTGCCTTTGGCAATGTTTCTAGGAAGAAGTTGCTGCGGCTGAGGTTGAAGAGGTTGCTGCCTGTGTTCTCCTTTAGGATTGGACTCCTGTCTCACATTTAAGACTTTCATCCATTTTGAGTCTATTTTTGTGTGTGGTGTAAGGAAATGGTCCAGTTTCATTCTTCTGCATGCGGCTGTCCAATTTTCCCAACACGATTTGTTGAAGAGACTGTTTTTTTGCCATTGGACATTCTTTTCTGCTTTGTCGAAGATTAGTTGACCATAGAGTTGAGGGTCCATTTCTGGGCTCTCTATTCTGTTCAATTGATCTATGTGTCTGTTTTTGTGCCAGACCCATAATGTCTTGATGATGACAGCTTTGTAATAGAGCTTGAAGTCCGGAATTGTGATGCCACCAGCTTTGCTTTTCTTTTTCAACATTCCTCTGGCTATTCGGGGTCTTTTCTGGTTCCATACAAATTTTAGGATTATTTACTCCATTTGTTTGTAAAAAGTGGGTGGTATTTTGATAGGGATTGCACTGAATGTGTAGATTGCTCTAGGTAGCATTGACACCTTCACAATATTTGTTCTTCCAATCCATGAGCATGGAATGTTTTCCCATTTCTTTGTGTCTTCCTCAATTTCTTTCATGAGTATTTTATAGTTTTCTGAGTACAGATCCTTTGCCTCTTTCGTTAGATTTATTCCTAGTATCTTATGGTTTTGGGTGCAATTGTAAATGGGATCGACTCCTTAATTTCTCTTTCTTCTGTCTTGTTGTTGGTGTATAGGAATGCCACGATTTCTGTGCATGGATTTTATATCCTGTCACTTTACTGAATCCCTGTATGAGTTCTAGCAGTTTTGGGGTGGAGTCTTTTGGGTTTTCCACATAAAGTATCATATTATCTGCCAAGAGTGAGAGTTTGACTTCTTCTTTGCTGATTTGGATGCCTTTTACTTCTTTTTGTTGTCTGATTACTGTGGCTAGGACTTCTAATACTATGTTGAATAGTAGTGGTGATAGTGGACATCCCTGCTGTGTTCCTGACCTTAGGTGTGGAAAGCTCTCAGTTTTTCCCCATTGAGAATGATATTCGCTGTGGGTTTTTCATAGGTGGCTTTTACGATATTGAGGTATGTACCGTCTATCCTTATACTCTGAAGAATTTTGATCAAGAAAGGATGCTGTACTTTGTGAAATGCTTTTTCTGCATCTACTGGGAGGATCATATGGTTCTTGTTCTTTCTTTTATTAATGTATTGTATCACATTGATTGATTTGCAGATGTTGAACCAACCTTGCAGCCCAGGGATAAATTCCACTTGGTCGTGGTGAATAATCCTTTTAATGTACTGTTGGATCCTATTGGCTAATATTTTGGTGTATTTTGGCTAGTATTTTTGCATCCATGTTCATCAGGGATATTGGTCTGTAATTCCCCTTTTTGGTGGGGTCTTTGGTTTGGGGATCAAGGTAACGGTGGCCTCATAAAACAAGTTTGGAAGTTTTCCTTCCATTTCTATTTTTTGGAACAGTTTCAGAAGAATAGGTATTAATTCTTCTTTAAATGTTTGGTAGAATTCCCCTGGGAAGCCATCTGGCCCTGGGCTCTTGTTTGTTGGGAGATTTTTGATGACTGCTTCAATATCCTTAGTGGTTATAGGTCTGTTCAGGTTTTCTATTTCATCCTGGTTCAGTTTTGGAAGTTGACACATCTCTAGGAATGCATCCATTTCTTCCAGGTTATCGAATTTGCTGGCATAGAGTTGCTCATAATATGTTCTTAGAATTGTTTGTATTTCTTTGGTGTTGGTTGTGATCTCTCCTCTTTCATTCATGATTTTATTTATTTAGGTTCTTTCTCTTTTCTTTTAATAAGTCTGGCCAGGGGTTTATCAATCTTGTTAATTCTTTCGAAGAACCAGCTCCTAGTTTTGTTGATATGTTCTACTGTTCTTTTGGTTTCTATTTCATTGACTTCTGCTTTGATCTTTATTATTTCTCTTCTCCTGATGGGCTTAGGCTTTATTTGCTGTTCTTTCTCCAGCTCCTTTAGGTGTAGGGTTAGGCTGTGTATTTGAGACCTTTCTTGTTTCTTGAGAAAGGCTTGTATTGCTCTATATTTTCCTCTTAGGACTGCCTTTGCTGCATCCCAAAGATTTTGAACAGTTGTGATTTCATTTTCATTGGTTTCCATGAATTTTTTTAATTCTTCCTTAATTTCCTGGTTGACCCATTCATTCTTTAGTAGGATGCTCTTTAGCCTCCATGTATTTGAGGTCTTTCTGACTTTCTTCTTGTGATTGACTTCTAGTTTCAAAGTATTGTGGTCTGAAACTATGCAGGGAATGATCCCAATCTTTTGGTACTAGTTGAGACTTGATTTGTGACTTAGGATGTGATCTATTCTGGAGAATGTTCCATGGGCACTAGAGAAGAATGTGTCTTCTGTTGCTTTGGGATGGAATGTTCTGAATATGTCTGTGAAGTCCATTTGGTCCAGTGTGTCATTTAAAGTCTTTATTTCCTTGTTGATCTTTTGCTTAGATGATCTGTCCATTTCAGTGAGGGGGAGTGTTAAAGTCCTCCACTATTATTGTATTGTTGTTGATGTGTTTCTTTGCTTTTGTTATTAATTGGCTTATATAATTGGCTGCTCCCATGTTAGGGGCATAGATATTTACAATTGTTAGATATTTTTGTTGGATAGACCAATAGACTTCATTTTTTTAAAGCAGTTTAGCTTTACTGAAAAATTGATCAGAGAAGAGTTCTCACATACCTGCATACAGTTTCTTCTATTATTTATATTTTGTATTAGTGTAGTACATTTGTTACAATTGATGGATCAATTTAGGTAATTATTATTAACAAAGGTCCCTAGTTTACATTAGGACTCACTTTTGGTGTGCATTTTATGGGTTTTCACAAATGCATAGTGTCATGTGTTCACTGTTATAGTATCACACAGAATAATTTTATTCCCTAAAAATCCTCTGTGCTCCACCTATTTATCCTTCCCAACCCCCATCCTTCTACCCCGGGCAACCACTGAACTTTTTACATCTCTATGGTTTTGCCTTTTCCAGAGAATCATATGGTTGGGATTATACATTATGTAGACTTTTCAGATTGGCTTCTTTCACTTAGTAATATGCATTTAAGGTTTGGGGGCAGTATTAAAAAATTACTACTCACTACTAATGAGTACTCACTACTCACTACTAATTCACTGCTCATACCATTCCGTTAACTGAAGCAAATTAACTGCAACCCATAAGAAGAGGATTATTTTCTCAACATTTCATTAGTACTGGTTATACACATGACACTTGAGGCATGGTGCATTTATCTGGAGACATATTTCAAACCAGCGACTTGTTGTTCAGAAGTAGAAAAACTCAACTTAACGCCCATCACTGCTTTTAACATTTTAATCACGCTCAGTATGCCAGGCCCCATGCTTAATGTCTTACCTGCATTTTCTCAAAACTCACAACCATGTTTCAAGGAAGAAAAAAATGGGAGGCCTAGAGAAGTTGCATATCAAACGTCACATATTCAACAGGTGGCAAAGGTAGGACTTGAACCCAGGTTGGTCTACTTCCAGAGTCTATGTGCTTAATCACTTAGCCTCTTATTGAATATGTATAGAAAATATTATTTTGCATACCCATGAGTAGAGCTGAGGAATTCACTGAGCCTGCAAAGATCTTTTGTATGTAAAGTTACTCTAGAAATTCTATCTTATGTCTTGTCATGGAGTTCTAACATATGTTTCTGCCCCTTGATAGGTCAACCTGCTCCCAGCTTTCCCTATCTGGTGCATTTCTGCTGCATGAATACACAATGATGTGTAAGAACTGGAAGAACAAAGCATGAGAAAGTCCCCAAATGGACCCATTTCCTCAGGATGTTGTTTCTATTCAGAAATGTCAGGGAGCTGATACAGGCTCCCTGAACACTAACACTCTGAATTAAGCCAGGAAGATGCTCTTAAAAGTTTTACTGCCCTCAGAATTAGTCATGTCCTTCAGAAGGACTTGTTCAACTGAGATGATTTTTCACCACTTCCTGTCTTAAGCTAAACTCAGAGAATTTAATGTATTCATTTATCCATTAAACATGCCTTGAGCCCTTCTATGTGCCAGACCCTGAAGGATATAGAAGTAAACAAATAATCACAATATAGGGGCATGAATGCTATAGAGGAAGTCAATTTGGGTCCAATGGTGGCACAAGGGAATAATTAATCCTGTCTACAGGTCAGGGAAGGCAGTGGCCAGGAGGCATTGTTTGAGCTAAAATTCATCAAGCATCACAGAAATGCCTTAGCACAGGGATGGAGCATATGCAAGAACATGGGACTCAGCTAGGTGGCTGACAGTGCACTGTCAGGTGAGTCTGGAGCCTGTGATTTGAGGAGAAGAACATGGGTAGTGGATTGGACAGTTAGTTGCTCAGGAGCTGGGTCTTGGGTATGATGGCCCACATGTTGAAGACTATCATAGCATTTCCAAGACATGGAGACTTTAAGGAGGGGAGGAACTGACATATTTGCATTTTTAGAAAAATTGTTTTGTGGAAGAATGCGAGCAGAGGGGCCAGACCAGAGACAGGGTAAACAATTAGGTTATGGGGGGAGGGCAATGATTAGGGCCTGGGCCCAGCTGGTGACAGTGAGATAGAGAGGAGAAGATAGAGTTCCTATATATCTAAGATGTAAACTTGAGGAATCAAAGTATTTACATATTTAAAATATTTACTTATATCCAGATTTTTTCAAAACTAAGTAAAAATATCTTTTTCTTGACTCCTATTCTTGTCCTTGATATCATCATTAAACCATTAATGGTATGTTGTTTATACCACTACTTTTACTTGGCTACACACACACAAAAGTACTATTTCCCCTACAGATGCAGGAAGCTCAGTAGTTTTGAAACACAAAGATTTAATTTTAATTTTATTTTATATTTATGCAATTTATTTAAAAAAAAAAACAAAACAGTGTTCACCCATTTATCCTATTCCCAACCCCCTGACTCTAGAAACCATGAATTTGTTGTCTGTATCTGTTAGCTTAATTTAAAAAAATTTTTTTAGATTTTACATATGAGTGAAATCATGTGTTATCTGTCTTTCTCTGACTTATTTCACTTATTGTAATGCCCTAGATCTCTACCCATGATGTCTCAAATGGCAAAATTTCACTCATTTTTATGGCTGAATAATATTCTATCATATATCTATACCACAAATTCTCTATCCATTCATCCATCAGTGGATATATAGGTTGTTTCTATGTCCTGGTTTTTGCAAATAGTGTTAAATGAACATGGGAATGCATATATCTTTTTGAATTAGTGTTCTTCTTTTCTTCAGATAAATACCCAGAAATGGAATTGCTGGATCATATCATAGTTTTATTTTTTATTTTTTGAGGAACCACCATACCATTTCCCATAGTGACTGCACCAATTTATATTCCCACTAATAGTGCACAAGCATTCACTTTCTTCCACATCCTTGCTAATACTTTGTTATTCTAGTCTTTTTTTTTTTTATAATAGCCATTCTAACAGGTATGAAGTGATATCTCATTGTAGTTTTGCTTTGCATTTCCCTGGTGATTAATGATGCTAAGCATCTTTTAATGTACTTGTTGACCTTTTGTATATCTTCTTTAGAAAAATATCTATTCAAATCTTCTGCTCTTTTTAATTGCATTGTTTTATTGTTATTGAGTAGTATGAGTTCTTTCTATATTTTGGATATTAGCTGCTGATCAGATGTATGATATTCTCCCATGCAAATATTTTCTCCCATGCAGTAGGTTACCTTTTCATTTTGTTGATGGTTTCCTTTTCTGTGCAGGAACTAAAAAGCTTACTGTAGTCCCACTTGTTTGTTTTTGCTTTTGTTGCTTTTGTTTTTGGTGTCAGATTCAGAAAATTGTCACCACCACCTATGTCAAAAAGCTTACCACCTATGTTTTTCTCTAGGAGTTTTATGTCTTGTATTCAAGTGTTCAATCCATTTTTTTTTTTAAAGATTTTATTTATTTATTTGACAGAGACAGAGATAGCGAGAGCAGGAACACAAGCAGCGGGAGTAGGAGAGGGAGAGCAGGCTTCCCGCCGAGGAGGGAACCCGATGTGGGACTCGATCCCAGGACCCTGGGATCATGACCTGAGCTGAAGGCAGACGCTTAACGACTGAGCCACCCAGGCGCCCTCAAGTGTTCAATCCATTTTTAATTAATTTTGGTGTATGGTGTAATATGGTGGTCCAGTTTCATTCTTTTGCTTCTGGGTGTCCAATTTCCCCAAAATCATTTATTGAAGAGACTATTCTTTTCCTATTGTCTATTCTTGGCTCCTTTGTTGTAAATTAATTAACCATATATGTGTGGGTTTAATTCTGGCTCTCTATTCTGTTACATTGTCCTGTATGTCTGTTTTTATGCCCATACCATATTGTTTTAATTACTGTGTCTTTGTAAAATAGTTTGAAATCAGGAAATGTGTTGCCTCTAGCTTTGACCATGCAGGATTTTTTATGGTTCTACACATATTTTAGGATTTTCTCTTCCATGTTTTTGTAAAATGCCATTGGAATTTTGTCAGGGATTGTATTTAATCTGCATATTCTTTTGGGTGGTATAGATATGTTAACAATACTAATTCTTCCAATGCATGAGCACAAAATATCTTTCTATTTATTTGTGTTTTCTTCAACTTCTTTCATTAATGGCTTGTAGTTTCCAATATACAAGTCTTCCAACTCTTTTATTCCTATGTATTTTATTCTTTTTGATGCAATTGTATATGGGATTTGTTCTTAATTTCTCTTTCTGATAGCTTGTTATTCATGTATAGAAACCATATTTCTGAATATGAATTTTGTATCTTGAAACTTTACTAAACTTATTTATTGGTTCTAACAGGTTTTTTTTTTTTGATGGAGTCTTTAGGTTTTTGTATATAATATCATGTCATCCACCAATAGTGACAGTTTTACTTTTTCCTTTACAATTTGGATGATATTTCTTTTTCCTGCCTGATTGCTCTGGGTAGAACTTCCATTACTATGTTGAATAAAAGTGGTAAGAGTGGGCATCCTTGTCTTCTTTCTAATCTTAGAAGAAAAGCTTCAGATTTTCACCATTGAGTATGATGTTAGTTGTGGGATTGTTGTATATGGCCTTTATTATGCAGAGGTACATTACCTCCATACTCACTTTGTTGAGAAGTTTTTATCATAAATGGATGTTACAAATGCTTTTTCTGCATATATTGAGATGATCATATGATTTTTATTGTACATTATATTAATGTGGTGTATCACATTAACAATTTGCAGATGTTGAACCATCCTTGCATGCAGATGTTGAACCATCCTTGCATGCTCACTTGATCTTTGTGTACGGTCCTTTTGATGTGTGGTAGAATTCAGTTTGCTAATATTTTGTCAAGGATTTTTGTATCTATGCTCATTTTAGCTATTGGTCTGTAATTATCTTCTCTTGGTGGCATCCTTGCCTGGTTATGATATCAGGGTAATGCTGGCCTTGCAAAATGAATTTGGAAGTTTCTTCCTCTTACAGAAGGAACTTATAGTAAAGATTTAGAAGAGTTTGAGAAGGATGGGTATTAATTCTTGTTTGAATATTTGGTAGAATTTATCAGTGAAGCTATTTGTCCTGGACTTTTATTTGTTGGGAGGGTTTTGATTAAGGATTCAATCTCCTTCTAGTAATTGGTCTGTTCACATTTTCTATTTCATCTTGACTCAGTCTTTTTTTTTTTTTAAAGATTTATTTATTTATTTATTTGAGAGAGAGAATGAGATAGAGAGAGCATGAGGGGGGAGGGTCAGAGGGAGAAGCAGACTCCCCGCCGAGCAGGGAGCCCGATGCGGGACTCGATTCCGGGACTCCAGAATCATGACCTGAGCCGAAGGCAGTTGCTTAACCAACTGAGCCACCCAGGCACCCTTGACTCAGTCTTGATAGGCTGTAGGTTCCTAAGAATTTATCCATTTCTTCTAGGTTGTCCAATTTGTTAACATGTAATTGTTGATAGTAGTCTCTTATGATCCTTTGTATTTCTATGGTATCAGTTGTAACATTTCATTTTTCATCTATGATTTCATTTATTTGAGTGCTCTCTTTTTTTTGTCATGATGAGTCTACCTAGAGACTTGTTTATCTTTTCAAAGAATCAGCTCTGAGTTTCATGGATCTTTTTATCATTTTATTTTGTTTTGTTTTTTAGTCTCTGTGTCATTTATTTCTGTCTAAGTTTTGTTGTTTCCTTCCTTCTACTAACTTTGGGTGTTTGTGCTTTTTCTAGTACTTTGAGGTGTGAAGTTAGGTTAATTTGAGACTTTTCTTTTTTTTTTTTTTTTTGAGGTAGGCATTTATTGCTAGGAATTTCCCTTTAGAACTGCTTTTTCTGGAGGTGCCTGGGTGGCTCATTTGGTTAAACATCTGCCTTTGGCTCAGGTCATGATTCCAGGGTTCTGGGATCGAGCCCCACATTGGGCTCCCTGCTCAGTGGGAGTCTGCTTATCCCTCTTCCTTTGTCCCTCCCCCCACTCATACTCTCTTTCTCTCTCAAATGAATGCATAAAACCTTAAGAAAAAGAACTACGTTTTGTGTATCCCATAATTTTGGTATGCTAAATTTCCATTTTTGTTTATCTCCATTTTGTTTATCTAAATTTCCATTTTTGTTATCTTAAAAAATTATCCATTTTTTAAGATTTTATTTATTTGACAGAAAGAGACACAGCAAGAGAGGAAACACAAGCAGGGGAGTGGGAGAGGGGGAAGCAGGCTTCCCGCCAAGCAGGGAGCCCGAAGTGGGGCTTGATCCCAGGACCCTGGGATCATGACCTGAGCTGAAGGCAGATGCTAAATGACTGAGCCACCCAGGAGCCCCAGATGTACTTATTTCTTATGCAATTAAATGTTATTTATTTTAAACAAACAAGGAAAAATAGCAGCAAAAAGATAATATAGTTACTACCTGATTAATTCAGAAGGCTACAAGATGGAGAAATAAAGACAAAGACAGGTGAAAAGTGTTAAAACCCAGCTGGTGACACAGAGTCCAGGAGGTCATTGTGCTATGTGGGGGAAGGTGGCTTTTTTTGGACTGAGACATAGGTGTCTCACAGTCTTCCCATACCATGATCCTCACTTGAGGAGAATCTGTGCAAGTCTGAGAATAGAGGTCCTGGCCATTTTTCCTCAGTGCAGAGAACTCTCTCTCTCTTTTTAAATATGTTCTTTTAAAAAAAAAAAATTTATTGTTATGTTAATCACCATGCATTACATCGTTAGTTTTTGATGTAGTGTTCCATGATTCATTGTTTGTGCATAACACCCAGTGCTCCATGCAGAACGTGCCCTCTTTAATACCCATCACCAGGCTAACATATCTTCCCACCCCCTTCCCTTCTAGAACCCTCAGTTTGTTTTTCAGAGTCCATCATCTCTCATGGTTCATCTCCCCCTCCGATTTCCCCCCTTCATTCTTCCCCTCCTATCTTCTTCTTCTTTTTTTTTTTCATAACATATATTGCATTATTTGTTTCAGAGGTACAGATCTGTGATACAACAGTCTTGCACAATTCACAGCGCTTACCAGAGCACATACCCTCCCCAGTGTCTATCACCCAGTCACCCTATCCCTCCCACCCCACCCCCCACTCCAGCAACCCTCAGTTTGTTTCCTGAGATGAAGAATTCCTCATATCAGTGAGGTCATATTATACATGTCTTTCTCTTTTTGACTTATTTTGCTCAGCATAATACCCTCCAGTTCCATCCACGTCGTTGCAAATGGCAAGATCTCATTCCTTTTGATGGCTGCATAATATTCCATTGTATATATAGACCACATCTTCTTTATCCATTCATCTGTCAATTGACATCTTGGCTCTTTCCACAGTTTGGCTATTGTGGGCATTGCTGCTATAAACATCGGAGTGCATGTACCCCTTCAGATGACTACATTTGTATCTTTGGGGTAAATACCCAGTAGTGCAATTGCTGAATCATATGGTAGCTCTATTTTCAACTTTTTGAGGAACCTCCATACAGTTTTCCTAATGGCTACACCAGCTTGCATTCCCACCAACAGTGTAGGAGGGTTCCCCTTTCTCCGCACCCCCGACAACATCTGTCGTTTCCTGACTTGTTAATTTTAGCCATTCTGACTGGTGTGAGGTGGTATCTCACTGAGGTTTTGATTTGGATTTCCCTGATGCCGAGCGATATTGAGCACTTTTTCATGTGTCTGTTGGTCATTTGGATGTCTTCTTTGGAAAAGTGTCTGTTTATGTCTTCTGCCCATTTCTTGATTGGATCATTTGTTCTTTGGGTGTTGAGTTTGATAAGTTCTTTATAGATTTTGGATACTAGCCCTTTATCTGATATGTCATTTGCAAAGATCTCCCATTCTGCTGGTTGTTTTTTGGTTTTGTTGACTGTTTCTTTTGCTGTGCAAAAGCTTTTTATCTTGATGAAGTCCCAATAGTTCATTTTTGCCCTTGCTTCCCTTGCCGTTGGTGATGTTTCTAGGAAGAAGTTGCTGCAGCTGAGGTCGAAGAGGTTGCTGCCTGTGTTCTCCTTTAAGATTTTGATGGACTCCTGTCTCACATTGAGGTCTTTCAACCATTTGGAGTCTATTTTGTTGTGTGGTGTAAGGAAATGGTCCAGTTTCATTCTTCTGCATGTGGCTGTCCAATTTTCCCAACACCATTTGTTGAAAAGACTGTCTTTTTGCCATTGGACATTCTTTTCTGCTTTGTCGAAGATTAGTCATACTGTTGAGGGTCCATTTCTGGGCTCTCTATTCTGTTCCACTGATCTATGTATCTGTTTTTGTGCCAGTACCATACTGTCTTGATGATGATAGCTTTGTAATAGAGTTGGAAGTCCAGAATTGTGATGCCGCCAGCTTTGCTTTTCTTTTTCAACATTCCTCTGGCTACTCAGGGTCTTTTCTGGTTCCATACAAATTTTAGGATGATTTGTTCCATTTCTTTGAAAAAAGTGGATGGTATTTTGATGGGGATTCCATTGAATGTGTAGATTGCTCTAAATAGCATTGATATCTTCACAATATTTGTTCTTCCAATCCATGAGCATGGAACGTTTTTCCATTTCTCTGTGTCTTCCTCAAATTCTTTCATGAGTATTTTATAGTTTTCTGAGTACAGATCCTTTGCCTCTTTCGTTAGATTTATTCCTAGGTATCTTATGGTTTTGGGTGCTTTGTAAACGGGATCGACTCCTTAATTTCTCTTTCTTCTGTCTTGTTGTTGGTGTATAGGCATGCCACTGATTTCTGTGCATGGATTTTATATCCTGCCACTTTACTGAATTCCTGTATGAGTTCTAGCAGTTTTGGGGTGGAGTCTTTTGGGTTTTCCACATAAAGTATCATATCATCTGCCAAGAGTGAGAGTTTAACTTCTTCTTTGCTGATTTGGATGCCTTTGATTTCTTTTTGTTGTCTGATTACTGTGGCTAGGACTTCTAATACTATGTTGAATAGCAGTGGTGATAGTGGACATCTCTGCTGTGTTCCTGACCTTAAGTGTGGAAAGCTCTCAGTTTTTCCCCATTGAGAATGATATTCGTTGTAGGTTTTTCATAGATGGATTTTATGATATTGAGGTATGTACCCTCTATCCCTATACTCTGAAGAATTTTGATCAAGAAAGGATGCTGTACTTTGTCAATGCTTTTTCTGCATCTATTGAGAGGATCATATGAATCTTGTTCTTTCTTTTGCTAATGTATTGTATCACGTTGATTGATTTGCAGTTATTGAACCAACCGTGCAGCCCAGGGATAAATCCCACTTGGTGGTGGTGAATAATCCTTTTAATGTACTGTTGGATCCTATTGGCTAGTATTTTGGTGAGAATTTTTGCATCCATGTTCATCAGGGATATTGGTCTGTAATTCTCCTTTTTGATGGGGTCTTTGTCTGGTTTTGGGATCAAGGTAATGGTGGCCTCATAAAACGAGTTTGGAAGTTTTCCTTCCATTTCTATTTTTTGGAACAGTTTCAGGAGAATGGGTATTAATTCTTCTTGAAATGTTTGGTAGAATTCCCCTGGGAAGCCATCTGGCCCTGGGCTTTTGTTTGTTGGGAGATTTTTGATGACTGCTTCAATTTCCTTAGTGGTTATAAGTCTGTTCAGGTTTTCTATTTCTTCCTGGTTCAGTTTTGGTAGTTGATACATCTCTAGGAATGCATCCATTTCTTCCAGGTTATCGAATCTGCTGGCATAGAGTTGCTCATAATATGTTCTTAGAATTGTTTGTATTTCTTTGGTGTTGGTTGTGATCTCTCCTCTTCCAATCATGATTTTATTTATTTGGGTCATTTCCCTTTTCTTTTTGATAAGTCTGGCCAGGGGTTTATCAATCTTGTTAATTCTTTCAAAGAACCAGCTCTTGGTTTCATTGGTCTGTTCTACTGTTCTTTTGGTTTCTATTTCATTGATTTCTGCTCTGATCTTTATTATTTCTCTTCTCCTGCTGGGTTTAGGCTTTATTTGCTGTTCTTTCTCCAGCTCCTTTAAGTGTAGGGTTAGGTTATGTATTTGAGATCTTTCTTGTTTCTTGAGAAAGGCTTGTATTGCTCTATACTTTCCTCTTAGGACTGCCTTTGCTGCATCCCAAAGATTCTGAACAGTTGTGTTTTCATTTTCATTGGTTTCCATGAATATTTTATTTTATTTTTTTTTTTAAATTTTTTTTTATTCTTATGTTAATCCCCTTACATTACAACATTAGTTTTAGATGAAGTGTTCCATGATTCATTGTTTGTGCACAACACCCAGTGCTCCATGCAGAATGTGCCCTCCTAAATACCCACCACCGGGCTAACCCATCCTCCCACCGCCCTCCCCTCTAGAACCCTGTTTGTTTTTCAGAGTCCATCGTCTCTCATGGTTCGTCTACCCCTCCGATTTCCCCCGCTTCATTCTTCCCCTCCTGCTACCTTCTTCTTCTTCTTCTTCTTTTTTTTTTTCTTAACATATATTGCATTATTTGTTTCAGAGGTACAGATCTGAGATTCAACAGTCTTGCACAATTCACAGCGCTTACCAGAGCACATACACTCCCCAGTGTCTATCACCCAGTCACCCCATCCCTCCCACCCCACCCCCCACTCCAACAACACTCAGTTTGTTTCCTGCGATTAAGAATTCCTCATATCAGTGAGATCATATGATACATGTCTTTCTCTGTTTGACTTATTTCACTCAACATAATACCCTCCAGTTCCATCCACGTTGTTGCAAATGGCAATATCTCATTCCTTTTGATGGCTGCATAATATTCCATTGTATATATATACCACATCTTCTTTATCCATTCATCTGTCGATGGACATCTTGGCTCTTTCCACAGTTTGGCTATAGTGGACATTGCTGCTATAAACATCGGGGTGCACGTACCCCTTCGGATCCCTACTTTTGTATCTTTGGGGTAAATACCCAGTAGTGCAATTGCTGGATCATATGGTAGCTCTATTTTCAACTTTTTGAGGAACCTCCATACAGTTTTCCAGAGTGGCTGCACCAGTTTGCATTCCCACCAACAGTGTAGGAGGGTTCCCCTTTCTGCGCATCCCCGCCAACATCTGTCGTTTCCTGACTTGTTAATTTTAGCCATTCTGACTGGTGTGAGGTGATACCTCATTGAGGTTTTGATTTGGATTTCCCTGATGCCGAGCGATATTGAGCACTTTTTCATGTGTCTGTTGGCCATTTGGATGTCTTCATTGGAAAAATGTCTGTTCATGTCTTCTGCCCATTTCTTAATTGGATTCTTTGTTCTTTGGGTGTTGAGTTTGATGAGTTCTTTATAGATTTTGGATACTAGCCCTTTATCTGATATGTCATTTGCAAATATCTTCTCCCATTCTGTCGGTTGTCTTTTGGTTTTCTTAACTGTTTCCTTTGCTTTGCAAAAGCTTTTTATCTTGATGAAGTCCCAATAGTTCATTTTTGCCCTTGCTTCCCTTGCCTTTGGCGATGTTTCTAGGAAGAAGTTGCTTCGGCTGAGGTCAAAGAGGTTGTTGCCTGTGTTCTCCTTTAGGATTTTGATGGACTCCTGTCTCACATTGAGGTCTTTCAGCCATTTGGACTCTATTTTTGTGTGTGGTGTAAGGAAGTGGTCCAGTTTCATTCTTCTGCATGTGTCTATCCAATTTTCCCAACACCATTTGTTGAAGAGACTGTCTTTGTTCCATTGGACATTCTTTCCTGCTTTGTCGAAGATTAGTTGACCATAGAGTTGAGGGTCCATTTCTGGGCTCTCTATTCTGTTCCATTGATCTATGTGTCTGTTTTTGTGCCAGTACCATGCTGTCTTGATGATGACAGCTTTGTAATAGAGCTTGAAGTCCGGAATTGTGATGCCACCGGCTTTGCTTTTCTTTTTCAATATTCCTCTGGCTATGCGGGGTCTTTTCTGGTTCCATACAAATTTTAGGATTATTTGTTCCATTTCTTTGAAAAAAGTGGATGGTATTTTGATGGGGATTGCATTGAATGTGTAGATTGCTCTAGGTAGCATCGACATCTTCACAATATTTGTTCTTCCAATCCATGAGCATGGAACGTTTTTCCATTTCTTTGTGTCTTCCTCAATTTCTTTCATGAGTATTTTATAGTTTTCTGAGTAAAGATCCTTTGTCTCTTTGGTTAGATTTATTCCTAGGTATCTTATGGTTTTGGGTGCAATTGTAAATGGGATCGACTCCTTAATTTCTCTTTCTTCTGTCTTGTTGTTGGTGTATAGGAATGCCACTGACTTCTGTGCATTGATTTTATATCCTGCCACTTTACTGAATTCCTGTATGAGTTCTAGCAGTTTTGGGGTGGAGTCTTTTGGGTTTTCCACATAAAGTATCATATCATCTGCAAAGAGTGAGAGTTTGACTTCTTCTTTGCCAATTTGGATGCCTTTGATTTCTTTTTGTTGTCTGATTGCTGTGGCTAGGACTTCCAATACTATGTTGAATAGCAGTGGTGATAGTGGACATCCCTGCCGCGTTCCTGACCTTAGGGGGAAAGCTCTCAGTTTTTCCCCATTGAGAATAATATTTGCTGTAGGTTTTTCATAGATGGCTTTTATGATATTGAGGTATGTACCCTCTATCCCTATACTCTGAAGAGTTTTGATCAAGAAAGGATGCTGTACTTTGTCAAAAGCTTTTTCTGCATCTATTGAGAGGATCATATGATTCTTGTTCTTTCCTTTGTTAATGTACTGTATCACATTGATTGATTTGCGGATGTTGAACCAACCTTGCAGCCCAGGGATAAATCCCACTTGGTCATGGTGAATAATCCTTTTAATGTACTGTTGGATCCTATTGGCTAGTATTTTGGTGAGAATTTTTGCATCCATGTTCATCAGGGATATTGGTCTGTAATTCTCCTTTTTGATGGGGTCTTTGTCTGGTTTGGGGATCAAGGTAATGCTGGCCTCATAAAATGAGTTTGGAAGTTTTCCTTCCGTTTCGATTTTTTGGAACAGTTTCAGAAGAATAGGTATTAATTCTTCTTGAAATGTTTGGTAGAATTCCCCTGGGAAGCCATCTGGCCCTGGGCTTTTGTTTTTTGGGAGATTTTTGATGACTGCTTCAATTTCCTTAGTGGTTATAGGTCTGTTCAGGTTTTCTATTTCATCCTGGTTCAGTTTTGGTAGTTGATACATCTCTAGGAATGCATCCATCTCTTCCAGGTTATCTAATTTGCTGGCATAGAGTTGCTCATAATATGTTCTTATAATTGTTTGTATTTCTTTGGTGTTGGTTGTGATCTCTCCTCTTTCATTCATGATTTTGTTGATTTGGGTCATTTCTCTTCTCTTTTTGATAAGTCTGGCCAGGGGTTTATCAATCTTGTTAATTCTTTCAAAGAACCAGCTCCTAGTTTCGTTGATCTGTTCTACTGTTCTTTTAGTTTCTATTTCATTGATTTCTGCTCTGATCTTTATGATTTCTCTTCTCCTGCTGGGTTTAGGCTTTATTTGCTGTTCTTTCTCCAGCTCCTTTAGGTGTAGGGTTAGGTTGTGTACTTGAGACCTTTCTTGTTTCTTGAGAAAGGCTTGTATTGCTATATACTTTCCTCTTAGGACTGCCTTTGCTGCATCCCAAAGATTTTGAACAGTTGTGTTTTCATTTTCATTGGTTTCCATGTATTTTTTTAATTCTTCTTTAATTTCCTGGTTGACCCATTCATTCTTCAGTAGGATGCTCTTTAGCCTCCATGTATTTGAGTTCTTTCCGACTTTCCTCTTGGGATTGAGTTCTAGTTTCAAAGCATTGTGGTCTGAAAATAGGCAGGGAATGATCCCAATCTTTTGGTACCGGTTGAGACCTGATTTATGACCTAGGATGTGATCGATTCTGGAGAATGTTCCATGGGCACTAGAGAAGAATGTGTATTCCGTTGCTTTGGGGTGGAATGTTCTGAATATGTCTGTGAAGTCCATTTGGTCCAGTGTGTCATTTAAAGTCTTTATTTCCTTGTTGATCTTTTGCTTAGATGATCTGTCCATTTCAGTGAGGGGGATGTTAAAGTCCCCCACTATTATTGTATTGTTGTCGATGTGTTTCTTTGCTTTTGTTATTAATTGCCTTATATAATTGGCTGCTCCCATGTTAGGGGCATAGATATTTACAATTGTTAGATCTTCTTGTTGGATAGATCCTTTAAGTATGATATAGTGTCCTTCCTCATCTCTTATTACAGTCTTTGGTTTAAAATCTAATTTGTCTGATATAAGGATTGCCACCCCAGCTTTCTTTTGGTGTCCATTAGCATGGTAAATGGTTTTCCACCCCCTCACTTTCAATCTGGGGGTGTCTTTGGGTCTAAAATGAGTCTCTTGCAGACAGCATATCGATGGATCTTGTTTTTTAATCCAGTCTGTTAGCCTGTGTCTTTTGATTGGGGCATTTAGCCCATTTACATTCAAGGTAACTATTGAAAGATAGGAATTTAGTGCCATTGTATTGCCTGTAAGGTGACTGTTACCATATATTGTCTGTGTTCCTTTCTGGTCTATGTTGCTTTTAGGGTCTCTCTTTGCTTAGAGGACCCCTTTCAAGATTTCCTGTAGGGCTGGTTTTGTGTTTGCAAATTCCTTTAGTTTTTGTTTGTCCTGGAAGCTTTTTATCTCTCCTTCAATTTTCAATGACAGCCTAGCTGGATAGAGTATTCTTGGCTGCATATTTTTCTCATTTAGTGCTCTGAATATATCCTGCCAGTCCTTTCTGGCCTGCCAGGTCTCTGTGGATAGGTCTGTTGCCAATCTAATGTTTCTACCATTGTAGGTTACATATCTCTTCTCCCGAGCTGCTTTCAGGATTTTCTCTTTGTCTCTGAGACTCGTAAGTTTTACTATTAGATGTCGGGGAGTTGACCTATTTTTATTGATTTTGAGAGGGGTTCTCTGTGCTTCCTGGATTTTCATGCCTGTTTCTTTCCCCAAATTAGGGAAGTTCTCTGCTATAATTTGCTCCATTATACCTTCTGCCCCTCTCTCTCTTTCTTCTTCTTCTGGGATCCCAATTATTCTAATGTTGTTTCGTCTTATGGTATCGCTTATCTCTCGAATTCTGCCCTCATGATCCAGTAGTTGTTTATCTCTCTTTTTCTCAGCTTCTTTATTTTCCAGCATTTCATCTTCTATATTACTGATTCTCTCTTCTGCCTCATTTATTCTAGCAGTTAGCGCCCCCAATTTTGATTGCACCTCATTAATAGCCTTTTTGATTTCTACTTGGTTGGATTTTAGCTCTTTTACTTCTCCAGAAAGAGTTTCTCTAATAACTTCCATATTTTTTTCAAGCCCAGCTAGTATCTTTAAAGTGATGATTCTGAACTCTAGATCTGACATCGTACTAATGTCCGTATTGAGTAGGTCCCTGGCAGTCGGTACTGCCTCTTGTTCTTTTTGTTGAGGTGATTTTTTCCGTCTCGTCATTTTGTGCAGAGGAGAATAGATTAATGAGAGAACAAAATGCTAGCAGAGTAACCACGTCCCCAGAAAATATACTCTAAACAAATCAGAAAAGACCTGAAGCAGTGGGATAAGAAGGGGAAAGAGATTAAAAAGAAAAAGAAAAAAAAAGAAAAAGATAAAGATAAAAACAAAAACAAACAAAACAAAACAACAACAACAAAAGAAAAACCAGAATGTGATCAAATATGATCTATATGGTATATAGATCAGTGCCACACACTAGATTTGGGGTGTGTTTTGGTCTTTTAGAAGAAAGTGTCTCCCAAAATTTTAAAGAAAGAAAAAGATATATGTACAAAAATAAGGGTTGATATGATGAAGGGATAGAAAATGACTGTAAAAATGGAAATTATAAAAAATTTTATAAAAGGAATTGATAAGAAGTTGTTTGAAAAAGAAAGAAGAAGATTTAAAAAAAGAAAAAAGAAAAAGAAAAAAAAAGGGAGAGGATGTGATCAGACAGGGGAATAGAAAACACCATATACTAGAGATTTAGGGTATATTTTAATCTGTTAGAAGAAACTATCTCAAAATTTTAAAGAGAGAACAACTTATATATATAAGCCAAAAATATGGGTAACTACTATGAAGGGATAGAATATGACTCTAAAAATGAAAAATAAAAATGTTTTTTTTTTAAAAAAAGGGATTGATAAGATGTTGTTTGAAAAAGGGAAAAAGAAAAATTCAAAAAGAAATAAAAAGACAAAAAGACAGTTAAAAAAAAATTAACTTTAAAAGACTAAGGAATCATGGTAAAAAAGCCGTGAATTCTATGTGCAGTATTCCCCTAGCGCTGGAGTTCTGCCGTTCTCATTGATCGGTAAACTTGGTCTTGGCTGGCTGTTCTCGCTGATCTTCTGGGGAGGGGCCTGTTGCCGTGGTTTCCAAATGTCTCTGCCGGAGGCGGAATTGCCCCGCCCTTGCCCCCTCCCGGCTAAGTCATCTGCTCAGGTTTGCTCTCCGGGGCTTTTGTTCCCTGCGAGCTTTCCGTACCGCTTTGGAGGCGGAGCGTGAAAATGGCGGCCTCCCAATCTCCGCCCCGGAGGAGCCGAGAACTCGGGCCTGCTCCTCAGTGAGCCCCCAGAGAAAAGCCGTCAGTCACTCCCGTCTCCCCGGTCTCCGGCTGCACTCCATGCTCGACCGGCCTGTGACTGCGCGTTTCTATCTCTGGCACCCGACCCGGTCTGGAGTCTCCAAACCCAGCAGATCCCTGCGGTGCACTCCCGCGCGGCTCCTCCCGGGGGAGGAAGGTGAGTCTCCCCGGATCTGCCGCTTGTTGGGTCCCTGCTGGAGGAGCAGGGGCCCGGTTGTGCCGCAGATCACGGTTTATGGCCACCCCGAGCTGAGACCCCGCGCCTGGGCTCCGCCTCTGCAGCCGGCTTCCCTGCTCCGATACCTGGGAGCTCTGCCGCCCTCAGGCACCCCCGGTCCTTCTGTGACCCCGAGGGTCCTGAGACCACACTGTCCCGGAGGGTTCCACCCCCCGCTTAGCCACCAGAGTGACGTCCCTCGGCGGAGCAGACTTTTAAAAGTTCCGATTTTGTGCTCCGCGGCTCTATCACTTGCCAGAAGCGGCCGACGGAGGCCCCTCCCCCGCCGTCTATCCTCCCGAATATCGCCTCGGATTCACTGTTCCGCACGTCCTACCTTCCAGAAAGTGGTCGCTTTTCTGTTCAGAAAGTTGTTGCTCTTCTTTTCTTTGATCTCCTGTTGGGTTTGTAGGTGTTCAGAATGGTTTGATCCCTATCCAGCTGAATTCCTGAGAGGAGACGAAATCCAGGTCTCCTACTCCTCCGCCATCTTGCTCCGCCCCCTCCATGAATATTTTAAATTCTTCTTTAATTTCCTGGTTGACCCATTCATTCTTTCATAGGATGCTCTTTAGCCTCCATGTATTTGAGTTCTTTCCGACTTTCCTCTTGTGATTGACTTCTAGTTTCAAAGCATTGTGGTCTGAAACTATGCAGGGAATGATCCCAATCTTTTGGTACCGGTTGAGACCTGATTTATGACTTAGGATGTGATCTATTCTGGAGAATGTTCCATGGGCACTAGAGAAGAACGTGTATTCCGTTGCTTTGGGATGGAATGTTCCGAATATGTCTGTGAAGTCCATTTGGTCCAGTGTGTCATTTAAAGTCTTTATTTCCTTGTTGATCTTTTGCTTAGACGTTCTGTCCATTTCAGTGAGGGGGATGTTAAAGTCCCCCACTATTATTGTATTGTTGTCAATGTGTTTCTTTGCTTTTGTTATTAATTGGCTTATATAATTGGCTGCTCCCATGTTAGGGGCATAGATATTTACAATTGTTAGATCTTCTTGTTGGACAGACCCTTTAAGTATGATATAGTGTCCTTCCTCATCTCTTATTACAGTCTTTGGTTTAAAATCTAATTTGTCTGATATAACATTGCCACCCCAGCTCTCTTTTGGTGTCCTTTAGCATGGTAAATGGTTTTCCACCCCCTTACTTTCAATTCGGGGATGTCTTTGGGGCTAAAATGAGTCTCTTGCAGACAGCATATTGATGGGTCTTGTTTTTTAATCCAATCTGATAGCCTGTGTCTTTTGATTGGGGCATTGAGCCCATTTACATTCAGGGTAACTATTGAAAGATAGGAATTTAGTGCCATTGTATTGTCTGTAAGGTGACTGTTACTGTATATTGTCTGTGTTTCTTTCTGGTCTATGTTGCTTTTAGGCTCTCTTTGCTTAGAGGGCCCCTTTCAATATTTCTTGTTGGGCTGGTTTCGTGTTTGCATATTCCTTTAGTTTTTCTTTGTCTGGAAGCTTTTTATCTCTCCTTCTATTTTCAGTGACAGTCTAGCTGGATATAGTATTCTTGGCTGCATATTTTTCTCGTTTAGTGATCTGAATCTATCCTGCCAGTCCTTTCTGGCCTGCCAGGTCTCTGTGGATAGGTCTGTTGCCAATCTAATGTTTCTAGCCTTGTAGGTTACATATCTCTTCTCCCGAGCTGCTTTCAGGATTTTCTCTTTGTCTCTGAGACTCGTAAGTTTTACTATTAGATGTCAGGGTGTTGACCTATTTTTATTGATTTTGAGAGAGGTTCTCTGTGCTTCCTGGATTTTGATGCCTGTTTCCTTCCCCAAATTAGGGAATTTCTCTGCTATAATTTGCTCCAATATACCTTTCTGCCCCCCTCTCTTTCTTCTTCTTCTGGGATCCCAATTATTTTAATGTTATTTCATCTTATGGTATCGCTTATCTCTTGAATTGTGCTCTCGTGATCCCGTAGTTGTTTATCTCTCTTTTTCTCAGCTTCTTTTTTTTCTAGCATTTGTTCTTCTATATCACTGATTCTCTCTTCTGCCTCATTTATCCTAGCAGTTAGCGCCCCCATTTTTTATTGCACCTCATTAATAACTTTTTTATTTTGACTTGGTTGGATTTTAGTTCTTTTCTTCTCCAGAAAGGGTTTCTCTAAGAACTTCCATGCTTTTTTCAGGCCCAGCTAGTATTTTTAAAGTGATGATTCTGAACTCTAGATCTGACATAGTGTTAATGTCCATATTGATTAGGTCCCTTGCAGTCGGTACTACCTCTTGTTCTTTTTGTTGAGGTGATTTTTTCCATCTTGTCGTTTTGTCCAGAGGAGAATAGATTAATGAGAGAACAAAATGCTAACAGGGTAACAACGTCCCCAGAAAATATACTCTAAACACATCAGAAAAGACCTGAAGCAGGGGGAAAAGAAAGGGAAAGAGAGAAAAAAGAAAAAAAAAAAAGAAAAAGATAATGATAAAGATAAAAAACAAACAAAAACAGAACAAAACAAAAAAAAATAGAATATGATCAAATATGATCAGGCTGGTACATAGATCAGTGCCACACATTAGATTTTGGGTGTATTTTGGTATGTTAGAAGAAAGTGCCTCCCCAAATTTTAAAGAAAGAAAAACTTATATATGTACAAAAATAAGGGTTGATATGATAAAGGGATGGAATATGACTGTAAAGGTAGAGATTATAAAAATTTTTATGAGAGGAATTTATAAGAAGTTTTTTGAAAAAAGAAAGAAGAGGATTTAAAAATAAAAAAGAAGAAAAAAGGGAGAGAATGTGATCAGTCAGGAGAGTAGAAAAAAACCATACACTAGAGATTTAGGGTATATTTTGATCTGTTAGAAGAAAGTATCTGAAAAAAATTTTTTTTAAAGATTTTATTTATTTATTTGAGAGAGAGAATGAGAGAGAGAGAGCAGGAGAGGGGGGAGGGTCAGAGGGAGAAGCAGACTCCCTGCCGAGCAGGGAGCCCGATGCGGGACTCGATCCTGGAACTCCAGGATCATGACCTGAGCCGAACGCAGTCGCGTAACCAACTGAGCCACCCAGGCGCCCACTATCTCAAAATTTTAAAGAGAGAACAACTTATATATATATGTCAAAAATTCAGGTAACTACTATGAAGGGATAGAATATGACTCTAAAAATGAAAAATAAAAATGGTTTTTAAAAAAGGGATTGCTAAGATGTTGGTTGAAAAAGGGAAAAAGAAAAATTTAAAAAAAAAGTTAAAAAAAAAGAAAAAAATTAACTTTGAAAGACTAAAGAATCATGGTAAAAAAGCCATGGATTCTATGTGCAGTATTCCCCTAGCACTGGAGTTCTGCTGTTCTCATTGATTGGTAAACTTGGTCTTGGCTGGCTGTTCTCGCTGATCTTCTGGGGGATGGGCCTGTTGCCGTGGCTCCCAAATGTCTTTGCCGGAGGTGGAATTGCCCCACCCTTGCCCGGTCCGGGCTAAGTAATCTGCTTGGGTTTGCTCTCGGGAGCTTTTGTTCCCTGCAAGCTTTCTGTACAGCTTTGGAGGCTGAGAGTGAAAATGGCGGCCTCCCAATCTCCACCCCAGAGGAGCTGAGAACTCGGGGATCCGCTCCTCAGTGCGCCCCCAGAGAAAAGTGATCAGTCACTCCCATCTCCCCAGTCTCCGGCTGCACTCCACGCTCACCTAGCCTGTGACTGAGAGTTTCTATCTCTGGCACCCGACTCGGTGTGGAGTCTCCAACCCCAGCAGATCCCTGCAGTGCGCTCCTGCACTGCTCCTCCTGGGGGAGGAAGGGGAGTCTCCCCAGATCTGCCACTTGTTGGTTCCCTGCTGGAAGAGCAGTGGCCCAATTGTGCCAAGGATCACAGTTTATGGCAACCTCGAGCTGAGAGCCTGCTCCTCGGCTCAGTCTCTGCAGCCGGCTTCCCTGATCCGATACCTGGGAGCTCTGCCACACTCAGGCATCCCCGGTCTTTCTGTGACCCCAAGGGTCCTGAGACCACACTGTCCCACGAGGGTTCCACCCCCAGCTTAGCCACCAGAGCGACCTCCCTCAGTGGATCCGACTTCTTAAAAGTTCTGATTTTGTTCTCCGCTGCTCTATCACTTGCCAGAAGTGGCCTACAGAGGCCCCTCCCCCGCCATCTATCCTCCCGAATATTGCCTTGGATTCACTTCTCTGCATGTCCTACCTTCCAGAAAGTGGTCGCTTTTCTGTTCAGAGTTGTTGCTATTCTTTTCTTTGATCTCCTGTTGTGTTTGTAGGTGTTCAGAATGGTTTGATCCCTATCCAGCTGAATTCCTGAGACCAGATGAAATCCAGGTCTCCTACTCCTCTGCCATCTTGCTCCGCCCCCTATTTTCAGGTAGTTTTTAAATTCTCCTTTGATTTCTTTGACCCATTAATTGTTCAGTAGTATGTTGTTTAATCTCCACATATTTGTGAATTTTCTAGTTTTCTCATGTAATTAATTTTTAGTTTTATACCATTGTGGTAAGAAAAAATGCGTGATGTGATTTCAATCCTTTTAAATTTATTAAGGCTTTCTTTGTGGCCTAATATATGGTCTATCCTGGAGAATGTTTCATGTGCACTTGAGAAGAATGTGTGTTCTGTTGCTTTTGGATGGAATGTTCTATACATACCTGTTAGATCCATCTGGTCTAATGTGTTGTTTAAGGCCAATTTTTCCTTATTGATTTTCTGTCTGAATGATCTATCCATTAATGTAAGTGGGTATTAAAATCCCCTACTATTATTCTATTGACATCTATTTCCCCCTTTAGGTCTGTTAAATTTGATTTATACATCTAGGTGTTCCTATGTTATGTGCATAAATATTTAGAGATATTATATCTTCTTATTGGATTGACCTTTTTATCATTACATAATGCCCTCCTTAGTTTCTTATTACAGTCTTTGTTTTAAAGTGTATTTTGTCTGATGTAAGTATAGTATTTCAGCTTTCTTTAGGTTTCATTTGCATAGAATATCTTTTTCCATTCCTTCAGTTTTAGTCTGTGTGTGTCCTTACACATACAAATGCCTCTTGTGGACAGCATAGAAATGAGTCTTTTTTAAATCCATTCTGCCATTCTATGTCTTTTGATCAGAGAATTTAGTCCATTTACATTTAAAGTAATTATTGATAGGTATGTGCTTATTGTTCTTTGATTGTTTTCTGACTGTTTTTATAATGCCTCTCTCTTCCTTTTTTCTTCTCTTGATCTCTTTTCTTGTACATTTGATGACTTTCTCTAATGGTATGCTTATATTCCTTTTTCTTTACAATAGGTTTCTGTTTTGTGGCTATCATGAGGTTTACATATAACGATTTATATCTATAATAGTCTATTTTACATTGATAACAACTTAAGTTTGATTCCATTGTAAAGCTCAACATTATTACTCTCCCCCATCCATGTTTTATATTTTCAATGTCACACTTGACATTTTTATCTTGTGTATTCCTTATCTAATTATTGTAAACATAGTTATTTTTACTACTTCTTTCCTTTAACCTTCATACTTGTTTTATAAGTGGTTAATTTACTACCTTTACTACATATTTTCCTTTCTAGTGCGATTTATTCTTTCATATTTTTTCTTGTTACTAATTAGCACTCTATTTTCAGCTTAAAGAAGTCCCTTTAACATTTCTTGTAAGGTCAGGTTATTTGGAATGAACTTCTTTAGCTTTTGCTTCTCTGGAAAACTGTTTACCTCTCCTTCACTTCTGAGTGATAACACTGCTGGGTGGAGCACTCTTGGTTAGAAGTTCTTTTCTTTTGAGCACTTTCAATATATCATGCCACTTTCTTCTGGCCTGCACAGTTTCTGCTGAAAAATTTGCTGCTCGTCTTGTGGGAATTCCCTTGTATGTCAAAAGCTGTTTTTTGTTTTTTTTTTTTCTTGCTTCTCTTAATGTTCTCTCTTTGTCTCTAATTTTGACATTTTAACTGTAATGTGTCTTGCTGTGGGTCTCTTTGGGTTCCTCTTATTTGGAGCTCTAGGCTTTCTGAATCTGGATGTCTGTTTCCTCCCCCAGTTTAGGGAAGTTTTTCAGCCATCATTTCTTCAAATATTTTTGCCCCTTTCTCCCCCTCTTCGTCTGGGAATCCTATGCTGTGATGTTAGTCCATTTGATAGTGTCCCATAGTCCCCTAAGCTCTCTTTGCTTTTTTTCATTCTTTTTTCTTTTTGCTGCTCTTTTTGGTTGAGTTCCATTGCCTTGTCTTTGAGTTGACTGATTCTTGTGCTTCATCTAGTCTATTGTTGAACCCCTCTAATGTATTTTTCAGTTCAGTTGTTTTATTCTTCACCTCTGTGACTTCTGTTTGGTACTTTCTTATGTTTTTTGTCTCTTTGTTGAAGTTCTGTCTATTCATCCTTCTCCCCAGTTTGGTGAACATGTTTATGACCCTTACTTTGAACTCTTTATCAGGTGAATGACTTCTCTCCATTTCATTAGGGCTTTCCCCCCCCTGCCCCTGAGGCTTTATCTTGTTCTTTCATTTAGAACATATTCCTCTGTTTCTTCATTTTGTTTGACTCTGTATATTGGTTTCTAGACAGTAGATAAACAACCACCTCTCCCAGTCTTGAAGGAGGGGCCTTGTGCTGGAGTTGAAACTTGTTGTTCAACCCTACCTCAGCTGCTGGCTGTCTCTCAAATCTCTATGTTTGTTCAAGCAGACTATTATATTTTTAATAGCTCCCAGTAGTTGAGGATGTGTCAAGATCTATCACTATCTGGAAGGGGAGGATCTCAGTGCCTACATTCAGGCTGACTGGAAGACAGACCCTCAGGCATTGGCTTTAAAATATGCAAATATATACAGTCTTATGGGACTACAAGCATAAGCCCTGTTGGTCACCAAAGCCAGGTGATCAGGAAGTGTTCCCTGAGTGGCACTCATAGAAATTGGGACTCCAAGGAAGTGTATAAAACTCTTTTCTGAGTGATACCAGTGAGCTGAAGCAGGGCAGAGGGAGAGTACCAAGATGGTGCCCATAGCCTATGGTTTTTGAGAAGATCTTCATAGACCTATAAATGTATGCCAAACCTGAAGTCTCTCCCTCAGGTCAAAGGTCCAGGACAAGCAAAGAGGCCTCCTTCACTGAAAGACTGTGAACTGTGCTCCAGTACATTATCTGTGCAGTACCCTGGGGGTGGTAACCTGCCAAGAACCATCTCTCTGATTGCCACAATCCCATGACACCAAAGATTGCAAGACCCCCAATCTCCAGAGTCAGGCAATCAAGGGGCATCCCCTGGGTAGTGGGCATAAAAATCAAGGTTCCAGACACAAAAACCAGGGCACCAGACACATGTGAAGCTTCCCTCCAGGAGACACTGGCATTCAGGAGTCCAGCAGAGGGTGAAGGCAAACATAGTACTTGTCCTCTGAGGTCTCTAGGAAAAAAATACAGTCAGCCCCAAATGTGTCCTTAATCAGCAGTCTACTCTTCAACTCACAGCCAAAATGATCAGCTAATGGGCCTCCTTCACAGAAAGATTGAGCTTTTGGGCCTGTTGACTTTTGCTGTGCCCTGGGAGTGGTAGGTATTTAAGAACTCTTTCTCTGTTGGTTACTGTCCTATGAGACCCATGAGCATAATCTCCACTGTCCCCCAGGGCCAGGCAATGTAGAGGTGTCCCCTGGCAGCAGATGGAAAAGTTGGAGTGCCAGACAAGGGTATGAACTCTTTCTGGGTGACACCAATTATTATAGCCCTATGGGATCAAGAATGCAGGCTCACCTGTCCTCCAGAGCCAGGAGATCAAAAGGAATCCCATAGGTGGCAAACCCCCAAATCAGGGCACCACACATGTGTGAAAGCTCCCCTCTGGGAGAGGCTGGTGCTCTGGAGCATGGAAAGGGCAGAGTGCAAAATGGCACCCTCCATCCTCTGTCCCCAGAGAGTGTTCCAGCAGGCTCTTAGGTGTGTGTGTTAAATTAGATGCCTGCCCCTCAGGCAAACGCTTTAATATAAGCAGGTAAACTTTCTTCACTTTAAGTCTGGTTACCTTTGGCTGCTTCTGTGCTGGGCCCTGGGGCAGGCAAGTCCGAGTGTGCAAGCCCTTTAAAAGCAGCTTCTCAGATTGCTAGAATCTTGTGTGTCTCAGGATACAAGCCCCATCAGTTTTCAAAGCCAGATGTTTTGGGACCTTGTCTCCCAAGTATGTGTTCCAAAAGTTGGGATGCCTAATGTGGAATCTGAACCCCTCACTTCTTGGGGAGAAGCTCTGCATTCCAAGCTCCCTCCTGGTTATGGGACACCATGCCAAGGATGGGATTTACGGCAAGATTTTGTCCCAGCCTCTCTTACCCACCTCAGGGTGATTTTCTTCTCATTTTTTGTTTTGGCATACAGTTGTGATTCAGTGTATCCTGGTGAAGGTGAGTTGAAGATAATCCTACGTCTTAGATTTACTTTTATTTGTCAGAGAGCGAGAGAGCACAAGCAGGGGGAGGGGCAGGCAGAGGTAGAAGCAGGCTCCCCACTGAGCAGGGAGCCCCATATGGGACTTGATCCCAGGACCCTGGGATCATGACCTAAGCCGAAGGCAGACACCTAACCTACTGAGCCACCCAGGCATCCCTAGATTTACTTTTAAAATGAAGAATTTCCTCCCACTGAGCTCAGCACCCAGGATGGATTGATGCGAGTTACTGGTTCCAGGCATGCCCTGGCTCTGCCACTAACTTGAGGGTGATCATGGCCAGTCACCTGAGTTCTCTGAGCCCCAATTTCTCCATTCAGAAAATGATAATATTAGGACAGATGATCATTAGATCTCTTCTAATTCTTGAACTGAATGCCAATTTCATTAAATTTACTGACCTACATCCTAAATACCCTTGAGAATCATTGTTTATTTGATTTGTGGAGAGAATTTTCTATCATCTATCTATCTATCTATCTCTCTATCTAATCTATCTATCTCTATCATCTATCTATCATCTATGTATCATCTATGTATCATCTATCTATCTATCATCTATCATCTATCATCTATCTATTATCTATCTATCTATCTATCTATCTATCTATCTATCTATCTATCTATCATCTATCATCTATCTATCATCTATTTATGTTCAGTTAGCCAGCATATAGTACATCATTAGTTTTTGATATAGCGTTTTCATTAGTTGTGTATAACACCCAGTGCACATCACCACACGTGCCCTCCTTAATACCCGTCACATGGTTACCCCATCTCCCCACCCCCCCTTCTGTAACCCTCAGTTTGTTTCCTGGAGTCCAGAGTCTCTCATGGTTTGTCTCCCTCTCTGATTTCTTCTCGTTCAGTTTTCCCTCCCTTCCCCTGTGGTCCTCTGCACTATTCCTTATGTTCCACATATGAGTGAAACCATATGATAATTGTCTTTCTCTGCTTGACTTATTTCACTTAGCATAATCCCCTCCAGTTCCATCCATGTCGATGCAAATGGTGGGTATTCATCCTTTCTGATAGCTGAGTAATATTCCATTGTATAAATGTACCACATCTTCTTTATCCATTCATCTGTTGAAGGGCATCTTGGCTCCTTCCACAGTTTGGCTATTGTGGACATTGCTGCTATGAACACTGGGGTGCATATGGCCCTTCTTTTCACTACATCTGTATCTTTGGGGTAAATACCCAGTAGTGCAATTGCTGGGTCATAGGGTAGTTCTATTTTTAACATCTTGAGGAACCTCCATACTGTTTTAGAGATAATTTTCTATGTGGTACAAGCCTTTTACCTAACTCAGCTGGGATCTATCAGAATAAAGCCAACTCTCATGTCCCAGGAGTCCCAACTAACAAATGGGAGGCAATGATATCATTAAAATTCTGAAGTGCTCAATGGCAGGCTTGATTCATGAAAAATCTGTCCTCTATCATTTAGTGTGTAGAGATCAGTAGCTAGTGTGTTTCCATTTTTTCTTTCCTAAGAATGCTCTTTTAACATTAATTGACAAATAGGGAGCTATATGAAGTATATGCAAGCAGCACTGAATAATTCTGGCTTTTCAGAAAATATTTTAAACAACAGCAGAAGGGCTTTAATGTAATTATAAAGTACAACAAGGTTGATAAAATCTTATTTTTAAAATTGTATTTATTGTTTTAAGTCCCATTAGGTTCTAGGTATTATTAACCATCATCCCATGAAAAATTATTTTTTGTAGACACCCTGAAACCACTATGTCCATGGTCTGGTGTCCATGCTTAATCACACCATTAGTGGAAAGAGAACTTCTGTTATAATAATTTTCTATGAGCATCATGTAATATGAAAAATACTGGTTTATTATGGGGGCTTGAAGAGATAGGGTCTGCATTTAATTGGAACTAGTCTTTAACAATGGTAGAACCATGGGCTTGGAATTGTCTTTGACTATTTCCAAGTAGAATATTTGTATTGTAAGAGTAATTTGATTAACTATAGGAACAAAGAAAAATAGCTGCAAAACTCTCTCTTCAGATTAAAATTTTAGTCATATTTTCAAAATATTTCTGAAATAGCATCTCTAGCATTAATGTATCAATAACATGTTAATACTACATTTTAAGTATTAGTGAGACCAAAAAAACCCAAAAAATGTATTAATGTATCAATAACATGTTAATACTACATTTTAAGTATTAGTGAGACCAAAAAAACCCAAAAAAGAATCAGTAACAATAGATGTCTTGGCAACACCAATTTCTTTCTTTTTAATATGATGTTTTATTGTGTTTTTAGAGAGTAACATTGTGTGTTTTGTAAAAAACTTAGTTTCCCAAAACCTTAAAATGGTGTGACAAGGTTCAGCACCACTAGCCTTTCCAGTGGCCTTTGTAACCATTTCATCTCTTATTTCTACCTTTCTTTGCTGGAAATGGGATCATAAGTAAATCTCACCTAGTCAGGGACTGTCTGGTTTACCATTTGTTGTTGGCAGAAGAATGGCCTCCAAAGATGTCCATGTCTGAGTTCCTGAAAGCTGTGCAGATCTGATTTACTTTACATAGTAAAAGGGACTTTACAGGCATACTTTAGTTTAAGGCTCTTGAGATGGAGAGATTATCCTGGATTATCTGTGTGAAGTCAATGGAATCCCAAAGGTCCCTGTAAGGGAAAGGGGTCAATGGAGTCAGAGAGGAGATGTAATGGTGGAAGCAGAGGTCAGGATAATGGATGTGAGTGAGAAAGAGACTCAACCTGCATTGTTAGCATTGAAGATGGAGGAAGAGAATTATGAGCCAAAAAATGCAGGTGGCTTTTAGATGCTGGAATAACAATGAAACAGATTCTCCCCAGAGCCTCCAGAAGGAGCACCATCTTCCTGACACTTTGATTTTAGCCCAGTGAAACCCGTTTTAGACTTCTTAATATAGCAAACTTGGCTGTTTTAAGCCACCAAACTTGTGGTAATTTATTATGAAGCCAAGAGGAAAAGAATACACCATTGTACTGTTGGCATAAGTTTAGTGTTTAGCATATAATATATGCTCAGTGTTTATCAAAAGAATATGTGATTCCCAAATAAAAGTGATATCTAGCATCTATTTAGCACATAGCAGGAATTTTACATGAATTATGTCATTCAAATCCCTATGTGATAGGTGTTATTCTCATTTAAAGGTAAGGGGATTAAGATAAAAACAGGGAGATAACTAGCTCACGTTCACACAGCAGAAAGTGACCAAATGGGATTTGAACCCAGGCAGGGTAAACAGAGCAGGAATGAGTACAGGTTCTGGAACCAGATGACCTAGGATCTGTTTGACTATGGACAAGGTGTGCCTTTTTCTTCTCACCTGTAAAATGGCATAATAATCTTACCTGTCAGAGATTATTTTAAGAGTTACATGAACTAGTACAAATAAATGTCATAGAACAGAACTTGGGAAGTAATAAGAACTTTATAAATGTTAGCTATGATCATTCTAGCTAGTCTGACACCAAAGATGAAGTCTGTAAAGAAAGACTTACAAGTGCAAGATGAGAAGACAAGTGAAATCCTTTTGTATGTTCTGAAGTGTAGCAGAAATGCAAATTGTTACCATTCTTCTTCTTAGTCAATCACTACTACCATTGCATACTAGTAAGTGGCATTGGAACTAGACCCTCATGATCAGGAAAATGCAAATTTACATTTATTGAATTTATAAAATTCAGTTCAAAAACTGAGGATGTACTTATGCTACTTAGGGAAGAGGAGAGAGCAGATCTCAATATCATTGCTAAGCTTGTTTGTGGGGGGGTTGGTTTTTTTGAATAGACTCCTATTTACCACCAACACCTCAGAAACAGAGTGAAATCAGAGTTGGAGCCTGGCATCCCCTATTCCCCAAGGCCACTTGTGGTCCATGTGAGGTCAGTGAACGGAGAACCGAGATAGCCTGGGGCCATTTACAGAATATCAGCAGATGGGAGACTCTCCCCAGGAGGAAGTTAATATGAAAACACTGACAGTGATCATTCTGTTGGTGGCCAGAGGCTGCAGCAAGGTCTCTGGGATTTGTTGGGACCAGACCTGTTTCCACATAAAATTTCCTGAGAGAAAATTGCTAACATTTTTCATTCGGAAGACTTGTTATGATAATTCACAAACATTTGCAAAGCTCTAAATGAAAAGGCTATACCTTTGTCGTCTTATATCTGGCATCTGTTTGGTGGAATCTGTGGGAAGGGAAGTAGGAGGGTGGATATCTCACAGAAGATGGAAAGAACCCAAGGAACTTGGACTTGGGTGAGGAAAGATGGATGCCATAGTTAAAAAAAAAATAATAAAACAGTCAAATACTAAATTTATTTTTAAATCTCAGGCTTAAAACTAAAACATCCATCTCTTTATGCTCATTTTTTTTAGAAAACATATTTTAGGCAATGTATTTACTCTGTGCAAAGTGTTGTAAAAGGTTTGGCAAGCAAGAAACCATTGTTAGGAGCTATAGAACATGAAGAACATTTAAACCATGTGACCATTTTTCTGATATTTTTAATGTCAGTGTTTTTCTTTCAATCTTCCAACATATTGTATCTCTTGGGGGCCAAGACAGGAGGGTGGGTAGTAAAATGTGGTGAGGAAAGGATGAAAAGCATCTTTTACATTGATAACCATCAGAGCAGCTCCAGCTTGGACTTATGGAATCATCCTACCTGCTCTTCCAAAAATGTAATGAAACTTTTCATAGATCTTTCTGACACATAGAGTTATAAGTATATATATATATATATATATATATATATATATATATATATATATATATGGCTTGAGGATCTAATGTATGACATGGTGATTACAGCTGGTAACACTGGACTGTATAATTGAATTTTTTTAACGGAGTAGAATGTAAATGTTCTCACCAAAAAAAAAAAAAAGGTAAATATGTGAAGTGATGAAAATGTTAATTCAATGGAGGGATCCTTTCAAAATGTATACGTATATAAAATTATCACATTGTAATTTTAATTATCTCACAATTTTGTCAATTATACCTCAATAAAGGGATGTAAAAAAAAGAATTCATGGACTATTTTGTCTCCACTAAGGCACACTGTCTTCCCTTAGCATCATTCCTTCATGGCACCTGGTGATACAAATTCCCTTTTAGATCCAATGTGAGTGTTTTATTCTCCCCAACATTCTCAGCAGATGTAACATCTTCCTCAACTCCACCATCGCTCCAAAAGGAATTCCTGTACCCACTTCTGTTCCTTGAAGTGTTTCTCTGGCAGATGACCCCTCATCTGTAATCCTGAGTCTCACCACATTCTCTTCCTCAGTTTTGTGTACAAGTCTGTCTATTCTATCTTTAAAAATACTTTAAAAATACTAAAAATCTACATTTGACCCTGTTGTCCCTTCCAACAACTGTCTCATATCTCCAGAACCTTCTCTTTAACAAAACTTTTTTCTAACTTTTCTAAGCCCGTGCTATCTCAAAATAACCGTCCTTGATTAACTTTGCACATCAGACATGTTTTGGTCTATAATTATTCCCTACTTACTCTTCTCTCTAGTCTTACATGAATTTGGACATACATCCTGCCTGCCCAAGTGACTGTTGGAGCTTTTTTGAGGACAGGATTATATTGTCTCTGTTGTTGTCCAGAATTTCTAATGCTGTGCTATGTAAAATAAATAAACCAAATGTTAGATTGACAATTCACAGGAATGCAATCTACTCCACTCACTACTGACGCCCAGCATGTAGCACTGGGGACACACATGGTATGTACTTGCTGAATAAATGAATCATTAAAAATATGGTTACAATGTGAGAACATCGAAAGAGAGCACATAAAAAGTGTATAGTTGTGTGGTAGGCTTTGGGTTTTAAAGTAATCTATACATAATGCCAAAAAAAATCATTTTATTTAATCAAAAATTTAGCTAAGTAAGTAAAGTAGCATTGAATTATAATCCAAAGTACAAAATAAATATCCACGAGCCCAGGGCACCTGGGTGGCTCAGTTGGTTAAGCGACTGCCTTCGGCTCAGGTCATGATCCTGGAGTCCCCGGATCGAGTCCCGCATCGGGCTCCCTGCTCGGCAGGGAGCCTGCTTCTCCCTCTGACCCTCCCCCCTCTCATGTGCTCTCTCTCTCTCATTCTCTCTGTCTCAAATAAATAAATAAATAAAATCTTTAAAAAAATAGATAAATAAATATCCACGAGCCCATACTGATATAAACAAATGATTGAATACATAAATAAATGGGAGAAAAAAGACAAATCTTTATGCATAAAATTCCAAATAATTTATGTGGCTATTCTGTCCTCAAGAAGGTGGAGCAGAACCCTTCACTCCTTAAGTGTGTAATGTGCATAGTGGCTTCCTTCCAAAAAGGTTGGTATGGATATAGGGGAAGTGGGTGGAAATAGAGCAATTTTGCAGTGGAGAAACCTGACAAACACTACCTCATCCAGGTAATCAAGGTCAATATCAATAGTGATAAGCCATGCTGATAGCATGTACCCTTGGTACAATGTAATAAGAATGGCACTTTACCTCTGTGGTCCTCCTCCTCCAAACCATAATTCCAGTCTAATCATGAGGGGAAAAAAAGTCAGACAAATCCCAACTGAGGGACATTCTACAAAATACTAGACCACTACTCCTCAAAACTGTCAAGGCCATCAAAAACAAGGAAAGTCTGAGAAACTGCCAAAGCCAAGAGAAGCCTAAGAAGACATGAGGACAAAATATAATGTGGTATCCTGGATAGGATCCTGGAACAGAAAAAGGACATTGGGTAAAAACTGAGAAAGTCTGAATAAAGTGTGGAGTTTAGTTAATAATAATGTATCAACATTGGCTCACTAATTGTAACAACTGTACCCAACTAATATAAGGTCAATAATATGAGAAACTGGATGTGGGGTATATAGGAACACTCTGTGCTATCTTTATAATTTTTTGAAAATCTAAAATTTTCCTATTAAAAAGTGATTTCTTTTGGGGCGCCTGGGTGGCTCAGTTGGTTGAGTGACTGACTCTTGATTTCGGCCCAGGTCATGATCTCAGGGTTGTGGGATTGTGCCCTGCTTTGGGCTGTGTTCAGTGGGGAGTCTGCTTGGGATTCTCTCTCTCTCCCTATGCCCCTCTCCCCACTTGCTCACTCTAAATAAATAAATACATACATACATAAAATCTTTTTTTAAAAAGTGATTTCTTTTAAAAAAAATCAGCTCAGCATCTAATGTCAAAATCTGATTTTGTGTGAATTTATTGAGTTGATCAGACATTTTGGTGTCTTGGCTGTGTGTGATTGCAGAAACATTTTTAATTTCAGAGGTAATATCAAATATATATATATATTCCAGTCAAGGTTTGTGAGAAGTCATACTTTCCCTCTATAAGCAGAGAAAGAACCCCAGGAGTCCGTGACCTCAACCTTACTGCAGCACCTGCCAGGCTACCAACCAGTAGCGACTGTTGGACATAGACAGTGGCCAGAGCCCTGATAATTTCAATGTGCTCAGGCAGACTTTCTTGCTTATCAACTGAGTTCACCTTTTTTCTTAAAAAAAAAAAAAGGAAAAGGAAAGGAAAAAGAAAAAGAGAAAGAGAAAGAGAAAAAGAAAAAGAGAAAGAAAAAGAAAAAGAAAAAGAAAGAAAAACATATGTGGTAAGAAGGCAAGATGGGAAAGGAGCAACTTCACCCAGAGCTGGCTCTCAGCTTCAGGCTGCCAGGGTGGGTGTTTGGGAGAGCACTAATGCCCAGCATCCCCTGGGGTTTTGTTTGTTCATTTTGCTCATTTTTAAAAGATTAGCTTGAGTACGGTTGACTCTATGGAAGCAAATTTCCTATATATCTTATGAAATTCTGGGTGGATGAAATTCTATATGGTTTTAGAAAGTTAATTAGAAGCAAGGTATAATAAAACCTATTTTATTTATTTCTTCTTACTTTGGCCAAAAATTTTCAATCTACTTATTTGTTTTTGTGAATAGATATTACATACACATAACTGAAAATTTAAAAATCACAAAAGCTTGTGCACTAGTTTCCTAGGGCTACAGTAATAAAGTACCACAAACTGGATGGCTTAGACAATGGAAATTTATTCTCTCACGGTTCTGGAGGTCAGAAGTTGAAATCAAGGTGCTGGTGGGTTAGTTCCTTTGAGGGTTGCAAGGGAGAATCTGATGCAGGGCTCTCTCTTCTAGCTCCTGGTGGTTTGCTGACAATCTGTGGTCTTCCTTGGCTGTGGAAGCATCACCCCAACCTCTGCCTTCATCTTCCCATGAAGATGAAGTGTGTGTATCTCCAACTCTTGTTCTCTCTCTCTTTTTTTTTAAAGATTTATTTATTTGAGAGAGAGAGAGTGTGCACAAGGGTGGGGAAGGGCAGAGGGATAAGCAGGCTCCCCGCTGAGCAGGAAGCCCAATCCGGGGGTTCCCTGGGATCATGACCTGAGCCAAAGGCAGACACTTAACTGACTGAGCCACCCAGGCAGGCACCCCAACTCTTGTTCTCTTCTAATAAGGACATCAATCATATTAGATCAGACCACCCTAATCCAGTATGACTTCATCTTACCTTGATTATATCACCAAAGACTCCATTTTCAAATAAGGTCACATTCACAGGTACTAGGGGTTCAGACTTCAGCATACCTTTGTGGTGGACACAATCCAACCTATAATAGAGTGCATGGTGAGAATTCCCCTTTTGACCTCTTTCTCCAGCACACCTAATCCTTGTAAGGCACCTAAATTTCTTGTATATACTTCCCAAGATATCTCATATTATTACGAACAAACAAAAACCCAGTGGGTGCCAGACACGGGTTATCTCTGCTTTTCTTCCTTGTTACCATCCTCATCGCTATCTCTGACTATATCTAGCTCCCATTATTAACAAGCGATAATGTATTATAGTCACTAGATTTTTTTTCCACATAATAATATGGAGTGGAAGTTGTTTAATATTAATATACAGATTTCTCATTTTTATAGCTACATAATATTCTACTACAGGGTTACAACGTAAATTAATTAATCAGTCCCCTATTGATTGAAAGGTTATTTTTAATCTTTTGCTATTGTTGTCAATGCCACAATGAATAACCTTGTATGTATTTTATTTCTCTCCTAGGTGAATATATTTATAGAATAAATTCTTCAAAAAATAACTTAGGATCAAAGAGCATATGCATTTATAATTTTAATAAACATTGCCAAATTCTCCCATAGACATTAAAAATAATATATATCCCCATCAGCTTTTTAGAAATACTCTTCCCCCAACTCCCTTGCAACCACAGTGTTATCCTTTTTTTCTTTTTAATGATCTGAGAGTTGGAAAATGTAATCCCAATGTAGTTTAATCTATAATTTTTCTGATTACAAGTAGAGTTGAGCATCTTCTCATATATTTAGATTTCTATGATCTTTTCTGTGGAGTGTCCTCCTCCCTGTTCTCTACTGAGCAGTTGGCCTTGTTCTTATGGACTTGTGGGAGCTACTTAGGTATTAGGTACATCATCTCTTTGTGTATTACAAATTACAAAATTACAAATCTTCCCACTTCTTATTTTATGAAGGTTACTTTAACATGGAATTTGGATTTATTGTCAGTTGGCTTTGTCCTGGATCTATTTAAGTACTTTGCTTTTTAAACTAGAAGTAGTTGGTAATTTGTTCTCTTTTGTCTCCCAGAGTGAACTTGGAGGACAATAGTATATGGAGATATACACTTGATTTTAGTCAAAAGACCAAGAAGCAATCACAGTATATGGAGATATAAATGTAAATATGATTTTGATTTTTTTTTTTTAGTAATGAATAAGGAGGCTTATTTTTCCATTTTGTAGAAGCTTTATGGAATCCCTATAATCTTATCAACTATAAAAATAAATGTATTTGCCTTATATAAACCTATTTTTATTACTCTGGCAAGATCTAAAGTTTGTTTACTAAGTAGTCTTGGTAAAAACAAATTATATATACCTAATGAATATAATTTTCACAGAATCTTTTGGTCTAAAGCACACACACAAAAAGGATCTTGTATTAGGATTTAATAAAGTTTTACTAAAATATATATACTGCCTTTTTTGGGATTAAATAAGCACCTGGCTGCTGGCTTTTCATTTCATGGGACATCTCAAGGAACAGCACCATCAGCTCTGTCCTCTGACGTTAATAGGTGTCTGGCTGTCTTTCCCCCAGAGCTTTGTGAATGGCAACATTCCCAGTGGCTACCACAGCCAGGGCCAAGGGATTGAACTCACCACCAGAGGGAAAATTATGTCACATCATGACATCTCACTGGCTCTCCCACTCTCTACCTGGGATGCGGGCCTTCAGAGCAGCCCACAGGATATTAGCTTTGGAGAACTTAGCGGGGAGACACTCCATCCCCTCAGGGAAGAGATTGCAGAGTTATAACATTTTGAAAGCGATTTTCTGTGGCTAAAAAATGTGTGGTTTATCACAACCCTAAGAAATGTCAAACGATTGGGATTATCCCCCTCTCTCCTTTCCTGTGTGCCTTCAATTAGCTGAATGAAAGCAAACCCATGGCTTTAGAACCAAAAATAGCTGGAGAAAAGTGACGCAGATTTCACCGAGATGAAAGAGTGGAACCCAGAAGCCTAATTAAAAGCAACTGAGAAACCAGTATTCGATACAGAGTTTACTCACCTGAAAAAATAAACCAAGAGCTACAGCGAGGCTTTCGGGGAGGGCTGTGGGAAAGGGGCTGAGAGGTCTCAGGAGGGTCACAGGAAGGCCTGGCCCGGTGAGGACATAGGGCCTCACTGTTTCTTCCCTCGTGGAGTCAGGGGAAGGTCAGCCAGCGAGCTGAGGCTGCCACCACAGAAGGACCGCTTGGCAGTGGTCAGTGAATGAGAGAGAGAGAGAGAGATAGGTCACGTGCCCAGGGGGCAAGGGTGACATTTTTTCATCTCCAAACACCTTGCTTTCTTTTCTATCTTGAAACGTGCATGCTTAGCTAAATATCATTTCTTCCCCCAGATTTTTCCAGCCTTCTTTTTCTTCTCACATCACCACCCTCCTTACAACTCCCCACATCACCTTTCTTAAATTCAGACCATTTCTGTGCATTCAGCATATGGATTGTTTTTGATGGCAGGAGCTTTCAAGGGCTTACTGAAAAGAATTAGCCCTCCTTTACCAAGAGGAAAATTCTCTCGGTTTTGAGATAAATCAAGGCCCAAGGTCAGCCATGAAATAAATGAGCCCTTCTTTGGTACATTGCATATTCCTAGCCTACAAATCAGCTCTCCGAATGGAATGCTAGCAGATAAATCAGCTTTGGTGATCCCTCTCAATGCCACCTCCATCTTGTCCAAGATTTTATTTGGAGGCAAGAGAAAAGACAACCTCATTTTCTTGGCCCTTCACAGCTGGGGGAGATGTCCTTTATTCTTTTCCTTTCCAAGTCTGATACTCATTACCTTGGGTAGGGCTGGGGTGGGGGAATGTGGAAAGATGTATATGGCGTCTCCAAACAGATGCAGTGGTCGTGTCATTGCAAAGAACTGGAAATGACAGCACTGTTTTGGGAACAGTCTGTTCAAGAGGCAAAGACCAAATGCTTTCACCTCCGCAGGGTCACAGTCAGCTCTTCCTTACTTCACACTTTGTCACCTGAACCCAAAGTTAGTGAGACTATCAGCACCGACTATCAGCTACTGTTTCACAATGCCAAATAGACTTGACGAAGGATCTTCCGGTAAGAGTATTCTATGCTGACGTCACTGCTGTCATCCCTTAAATACTTTGGAAACACCAAATGCCTCATACTTTGCTGGCTATTGCAGAGAGGTTTTATAACAAGATATGGCCCTTATCTATAAGAGACCATGTTTATGTAAATACAGGAACATTCACCACTGTTCCCAGAGAGCTGTTTTGTTTTGTTTTGTTTTTTCTTTTTTCCTTCTGACAGAGAGAATCTTCCTCTCTGCCTCTATTTTCCCCGACCCTTTTCCCATCATGAAAACTCTCTGCCTGAAGCTAAGGGTCAGCATTTAAAGATTGTCACCTTCTGGGGGCACCTGGGTGGCTCAGTCGTTAAGCATCTGCCTTTGGCTCAGGTCATGATCCTGGGGTCCTGGGATCGAGCCCCGCATGGGTCTTCCCTGCTCCGCAGGAAGCCTGCTTCTCCCTCTCCCACTCCCCCTGCTTGTGTCCCCTCTCTCGCTGGGTCTCTCTCTGTCAAATAAATAAATAAAATCTTAAAAAAAAAAAAAAAGATTGTCACCTGTTCAATACACCATCGAGGCGACTTGTGCTGTCAAATGATTTTTTTTGCTTTTGTGGTTTATTCTGGGGACCTCATGGGCAAAGATTTAATCAGCCATATTTCTGGGTACAGTCTGTACAAGGCTCCTCTCTTGCTTTATTTTTCTCCTCTATCCCTGATTTCTTAGCTATTGCCCCACTCCTATCCCCAGGCCCTGTGTATTTTATATAGGTCCCTAAAGAGTCGTGTTCTTTTTATACAATATATTGGGCTGTTTTGTAGATATATGTGCTTTAACTTACATAAACAACATTGTCGTGTAAATTGCATTCTTTTACTACTTTTCCTACACAACACTATGTTTTTAAGGGCTCTCCACATTGCTGTATGTTTATCTCATTATTTCCGGTTACTTCACAGACTATCATACAGGCAGACCATATGGGTTTTTGACACTACTCATCTGGGCATACCCAGATAAAGAGGGTGGAAAAAATCAGAACCATTTGTCCTGATAGAGCAGTTACATAAAGTAGCAGATGATAGAAGGGCAATTGCTGTCCTTGAATAAATATAAAAACCCTGATGGGAGGTAAGTTAATGTACTTAGGTCCCTCTGCCACATATCACTGTGGTTCCCGGGGCCTTCCTTTGTAGACCATGCTGCAGTTATGGTGATGTGGTTCTGGGTGATGATGGGTTAGCATCTGAGAGCTCCCAGTGCACAGGACTCTGTCTGCTTGTTTGTGGCTATATCCCCAGTATCTGGCCCAGCACCTGGGAAATAGGAAAAGTTTGATAAATATTTAGTGGATGAATGCAGGAATAAATGGGTAAATTAATAATAATGATTGTATAACAATTAAAGGCATGGGGCTGGGAGTCAGACCAACCTGGCTGTTCCACAGTGGAGTAAACCTCTCTGAGTCTATTACCTTTCCTGGCAAACGGATCCCAGAGTTGTCAGGCTGATTATATAATATGGTAAGGACAGATGAGCTTGAAAAGTATTGGGTGCTTAGTAGGATCTCAATAAATAGAGCTATTATTCAATCCAATACTGTAAGGGTTAAGTATTATGGACGGTTGTGGCAGCGTTTGGGAGCAGCAAGGGTTATAAGCATTTAGGGGATCGCAGGGATTAGGATGGTTTCCTTCTTGCACTTTCACTTTCGTGCAAATGTACTTAATGCAAATAGTAGCTAAAAGCAATGGATATAAATGCTCTCAGTAAATACCCAAAAAGAATTCACCTCAGGATACCATGGCTTGCACGTTTTGTACCACGGGTTGCTAGGCCCCATCTCAGCAGCACCAGTCACTTCATACCAGACTGAGAAACGCAAAATAGATGTTTAAAGAAACAACCATAAGTATACATCTTGGGAACAGGAACCCAGAAGAAGGGGCATATTCAGATTCATCAAGTACTGTATTGTTCAAAAGCCAACTTTCTCTTTTTCACTTGTCAATGGACTGGTTATATCCCAGATGTTACACAAACCTTGGAAGAAGCAAGAATAAGAGATGGAATAAATGGAAAACAACATGAGGTTCAGGAGTTTTGACTAGAATGGGGGTCAGCAAGCTATGGCCTGCGGGCTGACTCCAGCCACAACTGAATTTTGTAAATAAAGTTTTATTGGAACACAGCCACGCCCATTTGTTTGAGGACTGTCTGTGGCTACCTTCAAATGGCAGACTGGAACTGTGACAGAGACCACCTGGCCCCACTGAGCTTAAAATATCTACTATCTGTATACTCAGATAAAAAAATAAAAATAAACATTTGCTATCTGGCCCTTTACAGAAAAGGTTTGCCTGTCTCCTGGCCTAGAAGAAGGAGCACAGAATATCCATGTTTATGGTGATTTAACAGTGAATCACACACCTCTGTAGGTCAGGTGAAGCAGAGAGGAAATAAAGGGCTGGAGAAGCAAAATCTAACTTTCAACTTTGTGATCTTTACAAGTCTGTATGAGAGGATTTTTTTTTTTTAATTGTTCAATAACCTAGTGCATGGGCTCAGATCGGGTAACGCAATCCTGACAAATACTGGTTCACGAAGTCTCCGTGAGGAACTCAAGGTGCTCAAGGCCTAACTGTCTACCTCCTAGTAAAAACAAACAAACAAAAAGAAACTGAATTTTAAAGAATCTGGGAGGCCTCTGTGCACCCCTAAATCACCTATTACTGGTCTCCAATCACAACTTAGTGGCAAGACCTGTAATTTATTAAGGGAAATCCAGACTGTGCATGAAGCTGCAAAACTGGGACATGAAATCTGACCTTGAACACACAGAGCTCCCCTTTCAAACTCTCCAGACCTCTCGGGTATGTTTCTGGAAACAGTGGACACAGTCCAGAGGCCCATGAAACTGGGAGAAGCCTCCATAGGAAAGTCTGCCCTTACCAAGTTTGGTTTGCAGGGTTCCCACAAAAAGACCTTCTTTTATCACTGTCCTATGAGAAAAAAGAAGCAGGAACATTTGTTAAAGCACCAAGAAAGAATACAAACTAAAAGAGCAAAGAACTTAACAAAGGATCTGGGCTGGATCCATTTCCTCCTTTTGAGAAGGAAGGCTTGGACAACTACATCTCTCAGCTCTATTCCCCTGAACTTTCAAGAGGGTGATGTTACTAACACTAACCAGGTCCTAGGGTTGTTTAGAGGATTATTTGCAGTCTTTCATGCCTCTCTCATTGAGTGTTACAATTGTTTTATTGGGTCCCCAAAGTGGGGGTCTTTGTTTTTAGAGTTGGACACCCCTTCTGGTACAGTACCTTCTTTTATTTGATGCCCTCTTTTAGTTTTCTAGAACTCCCTCTATCTAAGAGCTGGTAATTCATACAGGGTTGCTCCCATCAGCATCCCTCCCCATTGACCATGTTATAGATCCCTAGACTTAGGTCAAGCTCCTTCATTCTCTTCTAAGATAGGTTCCCTGGCCAACTGACTCCATGGGGACTTTAAGGGTTAGTACTATGATACTATTTCTTTATGAATTTCAGAAGTGGAACTGGTAGACAAAGAATTTGTAATTTTCACGCTGACTTGCAAGAGCTCTTTATATATAAAGGATACTGGTCTTTTATCTGGAATATATGTGGCAAATTGTTTCTGCTTTGTTTAGTGACATTTAATTTTGCTTATAGGATTTATGGAATTTATTATATATAGTCAGATCTATTGATGATTTATTTTGCAATCTCTGTCTTTGGTGTTATTTTTAGAAAGAGCTTTTCAAATACCAAAATTATGTAATTATCTAAATTTCTTTATTGTAAGATTTCGTTTTTAACACCTTATCTCTTTAATCCATCTGGAATTAGTCTTGATATTTGGAGTAGGGTAAAAAGCTTGCTTGATTTTTTCCAGAGAGATAGTTTTCCTAGTGCATTTAATAATCACCCTTTCCTTATTTATGTGACATACTACAATTATTATATACAAAGTAGTTGGATACACTTTAAAAATGTGAAAACTTATGTTTGCATCTGTGTTCATAGCAGACATGGTGGGCTTGGCAGAAGCAAGAACAGGAGAAGAAAGTGAGACATCCCACAGGCCTGTGAAAATGGGGGCATAGGTACCTATGAAGGTCTGGTCTCTCCACACACAGCCTTTTTCTAGGTTACAGTGGGGGTTGGGTAGGGTGAATTCACCACAATTGTGAGTGGCTGGGTGGTGTACATTAACCTTAGATTGCTTTGTCTTGGATTAAGTATGGTGTTCATGTTTCTAGAAGAAGTAGCTCAAAGCATCCTAAAAGAATCATCCTAATAATACTCATGAAATCCAAAATGACAGATCAATTTTTTTTTCTCATTATTCAGATAAAGAACAGAAAACTGAAGTGACTTTCTCAGAATTAGAGAATGCTGGGAATAGAGTTGAGGTTCCTTGCTGTTAGTATAAAATTAAATTGGTTTCTGAACCTGACACATAACTGGCCCTATTGTGGACTTCTTGATCCCCTCTAATTCCCTAATGTGTTTCTCAGAATATTTTGGATTTTGGTTTATTTTCTTAAGCCAGTGAAAGACCTCCTTATATTTCCACTCACTTTATTTTAACAACATTTTTTTTCTTTTAATGATTTTTTTTTTTTTTCTGGAGCCATTTCTATGTGAAGGAAGTGTGGTATGGCATTTGGAGAAAGCCATATGTCTGTGGTCCATTTTCTCTGACTGCAAGAATGGTCTCAAATAAGAAACTGCTGCTGACCAATTGTCTGGCGAGCAGTTCATGATGCAATGAGGAATCAGGGTGAGGGCTCTGGGTTCTCACAGGTCCCAAATCTCTCTGTCCCCTGCAAAGCCCCCATCCAGAAGGGTCTGATTCCTTCATTATAAGGTTGCATAGGAGCTTGCACTTCTCCAACACAACATCTCCCACAATTGCAATGAAACTATTTATTATGTAATTAATGGTTTAATACTCATCTCCCTGATGAGAAGGTAGTCTTGTGAGAACATGACCTATACAGGACTGGCTTCTTGGGTGAATGATCCATGCAGCCACACAGGGTGTGATGCTCAGAAGAGACTCATGCTTGTTAAATGCTCTGCTATCACTGTTTTGAAATTCCTAATAATATTTGAACAGGGGAGCTGCAAATTACATAGCTATACCTGGACCTAAGTCTTGTCCTTCAATGAATCTAAGCCCAGCAACTTGTAGATGGCAACAACACTGTAATTGTTGAATGTTGTTATTGACTCAACTCATAAAGGTGAGTTAGGAAGTGCTGACGTTGTCATCAAGAAAGTAGTAAAACAAAGACAAATTGCACAATTCATTTTAATAAAGGCAGCTTCCAAGGAAGTGGAAGATGATTGCAGCTTCAGGCCCAGGTTTGAAGATGTGTGTGTAAAATAATTGGGAAGTCTTCCTGGGATCAGTACCTGTCAGGGAAGGGAAGGAAGCAAGCTTGGGCAGAGGGAAAGTTTGGGCTGTGCAGAAGTCAATAGAAAAGTACCTCAGCCAACCTACAGGGACTCTGAGGCTAGAATGACCCTTCAAGGTTGTCCTGTTAGTTTCAGACTGTGGGCTCCATTTTTAGATTCAGGTTGCCCAATGAGGGAGGCATGATTCCAGCAAAATGGCTCTCTTCAGCCTGATACAGTGGTTCTCAACTGGGGTGATTTTCTCTCCAGAGGACACTTGCCAATGCTTGGGAACATTTTGGGCTGCCACAATACTGGGTGGGGGGAAGGGATGCTGCTAAACATTTTATGATGCACAGAATGGCCCCACAACAAAGAATGGTCCAGTCCCAAATGGCAATAGTACAAGGTTCAGAAGCCTTGGCTTAACATAAGTCCTCAAAAGGCTACCAGCTGGGGCTGTCTGCATGCAGCAACCTAGGCAGCTGAGAAAATGCACCTGTTGTATCCAAGGGGCCTCTAGAGGAGCAACGTTGGATGGCTGGGCCTCACTTCCTCACAGAGGCTCTGAGAGCAGCTCTTCCATGAACGTGCTGGGCCTCGAGTTCCAAGGGAAACTTTTAAGAGGAAAGTAGTAGGACAAACTATAGCTATGGAGGCAACAACAGACACTTTCCATTCTAGATTTCCTTCACACTCTGTGGGTGCCTCCACTGGGCTTGGAGGTGTGCCCTAATGGCACTGTTCCTTCAATGCCACCCCTGTGTGGGGTTGTAGTGCAGTACTATTTTTGGTTCACACTCACATATTGAGCTGACCCTCTGTGAACAAATCTCAGTATTTCCCTTCCTTCATCAGCTGGCTATGAGGGACTCCCTCCCCTAGAAGGTTAGCTATGGTTGAGGGAGAGGCATTGTTGTAACACAGTGGGTAACATGGGGCGCGTGCAGCTCACCTGTGCCTTCTGGCCTTGCTTATGCCTTGTACCTAAAGTGTCACTTTTATTTTATGATGTCTTGGCTGGGCCCACTCAACTTCATGACCTGATGGATCTGATAGCTCATGATGGGTAGTGCTGGCTTTGTGGTCACTTGGTGACACAATTCTGGCACTCTGGCTTTCCTAGGATCTAACAACTCACCAGGACCTATTTTCCACAAAGTGTGTAATTCTGCACTTCAGCTGGCATGGCCCTGATCTGAAGCCATTAGGACATTTAATTCTCCTATTGGGACTTGCCATATACTTGACACGGCACCTGTTCCCACACAGATACCTCCTATACCATAGTGTCAACCAGGTTGTATGGCCAAGTGGCAGGGCCACTTTTTGTACCACAGCCCTGTCTGGACTCCCTCAAAGCTGACAACTTTTTGTGTCACCTGGTGAGTGAACTAAATTGTGTCCCCCCCAAAAAACTGTGTCTAAGTCTTACTCCTAGTAACTAAATGTGAACTTACTTAGAAAAAGAGTCTTTGTAGTTGTAATTAAATTAAAGATCTCCAGATGAGATCATTCTGGATTTGGGATGGGTCCTAAATCCAGTTGCAGGTATCCTTAGGAGAAAAAGGAGAGATTTGAGACACGCAGAGATATAAAGGGAAATGGCCACATGAAGACAAAGGCCAAGATTGGAGTGATGTGGCCATGGACAAGGAACACCAAAGGCCACCAGAAGCTGGAAGAAAGGACTCTCGCCTAGAGCCTCTGGAGGGAGCATAGCCTGCCAACATCTTGAATTTAGACTTCTGGCCTCCAAGACTGTGAAAGAATACATATCTATTGTTTTAAGCCACCTAGTTTGTAGTAACTTGTTACAGCAGTTCTAAGAAACTACTATACCTGGCATATGGCCCAGGTATGGAATAGGGTGACTTCCAAACCTCTCAGGCCTTATGCTGCCTTCTTTGTGGTAGGAGGTGTGAGAAGCAGTAATGTGCACTTAACTTTGGAGAAATGTCCTGGCATGCCCAGATCCCTGAATTTCTAAAACTATTATTTATGTGGTAGGCCCCTAAATCATCATAGAATTTATCTTCCAACTTGTAGAGTGCATGTACTTTACCGTAGCATCCAATATACTTGCCATATCTTGCTTAGCTACTTTCATTAGCAAAAAGTCATTGGTACAGTAGACCAGTGATCTTCTGCAGGTTTCTAGATGGTCCATGTCTCCTCAGACTGTGTTATGACAGAAGGGAGAAGAGTTATCATAGCCTGGTGGTAGAACTGTAAATGTATACTGTTGTCTATGAGGAGTTTCTGATCCCTTTTAGGGATAGAAGAAGACTACATTGTTCATCTCCTTTTGGAAAGATACCACATTTGGCACAGCAGCTGCAACTGGGGAGACTAGTTGGTTGAGTTTGCAGTGGTCCAGGATCTGCCCCACTCTTGAGAGCAACTGGTAAACTATTTGGAAATTGGGTTGGGGACTACCAACACTATGTCTTTTAGATTTTTAAGGGTGACACTCATCTCTGCCATTCCCCCAGGATGGAATATTGTTTATGATTTACTCTCTTCACTGGGGAAAAGTCAGTTTCAGAGTCTTCAGTTTGGCTTCTCACACTCTGATAGTTCTTCCTCCACAAGCCAACAAACCAAAGGGAGAGTTGTGCCAATTATCAAATATGTCCATTATGGTTATATATCCAGGGGTGGAGAAAGTGACTACTGGGTGAGTCTGTGGACCCAGTGGGCTCATGAGAACTAGACCTGGGCCAGAACACCATTTCTTACCTGTCCTCCATTTTCCCCATTCTAATGCGGAGGGAGGGCAGTAAAATGACATTTCAGATCATGGGTATTAATACAACTTGGATCTTGTGTCCAACTATCCTCAAAATATTTAGACATTCCTATTTCCCCAGTGTTCAGTTATCTGATTAAATGGCTACAGGTCCTTTTGGAGAAGGATGGGGAGTCATTACCATATATCCTTGACATGGTGCTATAGGTCTTCATCCTGGTGACTTTGTCCTTCTTTGGCTAATGGGCTATGTATGAGTAGGCTTAAGTCTGGAAACTGGGCAAGAGGATCTTCACTTTTTATTAGGATAGCTGTTCTTGGCCTCCTGATCATCCATCCTTGTTATCTTTTGGTTATATAGATTGAGCAATCCTCTTGATGGTTGCTCATCATTCTTGCCTTAGAGACATCATATTCTATCATTACCTTCTGGCTGTCTCTCCAGTCCTGTCACTCATATGACAATTACCTTAACTAATGGTGAAGCACTGTCATCTGGCCTCTGTTGTTCCAATAGCTTCATCCCCATTGTCATCAGGGAGCCCCGTCTGTGACTGGCTCTCCTGGGGTTAGCTCTGGCCTGCAGAGGGGATCTGTCACCCAGCTTCTCAGGGATGATGTACATTCCTCAGTGCTGTAGTAAACAGAGATTCCTTAGGTCCCTCGTGCAGAACATGATCATTTGGTGTTTCCTGGCCTTGCCTAATAAAGCCACTCTAGCAGGCCCATTTCCTGAGTCTTTTAATTCTCTCTTCTACTCTGTGTTGTGGCAGTTCAGGCCTTTCAACTTTACTTGCTGTGGACCATCACTTTTTCCAGCTTCTAATAGCATGTTAGCACCATATCCCAGGATCCTGGACATGGTGTCAAATCTTATATCTAGGAAAGTTCCCCTGTATCCATTGTCTTCTTTACATAACTTTATTTTCAGCTCTCTCAGTATCCAGCCCTATATGTACTCCCTCAATTTCTGCCAGCTCCTATTGCCTGGGTCTTGCAGCTGTCTTCAGGAATATATAATCCCTTACCTCCTCTCAAAGGCCAAGGATACCTCCAGCCAGGTTCTGTTGCGACTCAACTTCTGGGTGGGCAGAGGGGAAGTGTAGGTAAATCCAGAGAGGGATGTGTGTGGTCTTATGAGAAGCGGTCTCCACATTGTTTTTAAGGAGAAGGGGCACTGGCCTCTAACAGGGAGAAGTGGGTCATTTTTGGCAGCCCAGAAGGCTCAAAGGAATCTGGGGGATTCAAGATTTCCTAGTGCATCCCCTCAAATGTCCTCAACCTATGACTTAGAGTGCCGTTCTTTCCCAGGCAGGTCCTTGACCCTGTCTTAGTGGACTTGCCTGGGTTGAGAATTCAACTTTCTCTGGTCATTCTTATGTTTAATCCTGAACCAGATACTCACCTCCTCTGCTCTCTAGCTGCAGGATATGAGAGTCTCTTTATATTTTTCCAAAGAGTCCTTCTGACTTTCACACCTGGTCTTTAATTGCTGAGTAATCCCTTTCAGTGTTTCCAAAAAATCTACTGTGTCTGTTTTCCAAAGAATCTACTGCCTCCAGCAATAACCTTCTGATTGCATTGTCACTATAATTTCTATTTCTTCTGTATTTATCAAACACTTGATACACTGAATCTTCTAGTGTACTTCTTGCTATTACTAAGACATCCCAGTCTCTGCAGTGTGAGTTTCGCCATTACCACCTTGTTTCAGGGACCATCAGTACTCTACCAGTGATAGGATGGATTCCTATTGCCAGTGGCTGGGGAGATGCAGCACTGGAAGCCCATTGAGTGTTGGCTTACTCAGACCACTCCTGGGACCAATGGCTGCAGATTAAATTCTCCAGGAAGCAGAATCTGAGATGAAGATTAGCATGCAGGAAGTTTATTACAGAGTGCTCTCAGGAATAACAGCTATTGAAGGGAGAGAAGGAAGCAGGATTGGGCAGAGGAAGAAAGTTTCAGTCTATCCCACAGGAAACTTCATCCGACAGAGTTGCTTGAAGTTGGGGTAAGGAGACTCAGCCTTAATACCACTACATCAACCAGTCATTTTGATGCAGGTTTTCTCTAGGGCAGGAAACTTGGGAGAAGTGGCAGGCTTTGGCCAGGAGCAATTTCTGGAGAGGCCTGACAGCTTAGTTGTGTTAGCCAGGAGCACCAAGAGACAGCATCTGGAGGGCTCAACACAGCATCTACTAATGCTGCTTCAGTCAAATTTCACAAATGCAACGGAATAGAATATTCATATAATATTTTTATATTAGCATATTCTTATATTAATATATAATTAATATAAATATAATCTTAAGTAGTAATATAATACTAATCTATAATTAATATTAATACAATATTCTTAGATTATTGTGATTACATATCATGATATGGTATGTCACATTGGCTTTTATTAATACATATTTTTAAAGAACCAGACCTCTCCAAGATCTTAGGATCAAGGATGTACTTGAGCTGCTGGTGGAGTGACCACAAGTACATTTAACCTTGGCAGAGTCAAAAGGAGTGTCAGAAATTATTCTCTCAGTTTCCATTAACTTGGGGACTGGTTTCTGGCAGGAAAACTTCTAGTTCCCCTACCCTAGGCAAAGTCTGTGCCAGGCAATCAATGAGAACACACTTTTACACATTTTCAGACACCCTTGTTGGCTCTAACATTGGCAGCACATGGCTGGACTGTGGCAATAAATGTCTGGCAAGCTACCAAGCACATGTTTTCCTCAAACCCAGAGAAAGGCAGAACTTTATGGTCACCGGCAGTGACCTGGAGACTGTAATTTTGACACAGCATATAGTCAATTCTCAACATGCATAGGAGTGAAGCAGATCATCCAGAAGGCATTGCTATTTGACTCAGTAAGGCATTGCATGTGTGTGGAGAGGAATAGATTCTTTTAAGTTTTGGTTTTTGCAGATTTGCCATCTGAGTTATATCTTGTTTAGATGAATTGTAAAGTTGGGTTTTGTTCCCTGGTACTCTCTGGCTGAATGATGCAGATAGTGGCCCCAAGCTAGCCAAAACTAATGGTAGATAAAATGCAGGTAATAGTCTTTTCGATAACCAAAACTTGGCTATTTAATTTCTGGGCTTAGTTCTCTGGGACAAGGGAAAGACTGTTTTATTTTAAGCCCACAGATGTGCCTAGGTCTCAAGGCTATCTAAGTTTTGCAGGTTTGCTAAATAGTAAAACTTTAGAAACTTCTAACATTAGGGTATAGGCTAGGATTATTTAAAGAGTTAGCAATGGCACCATTCCCCTCCACCCAGTGTAGGCTAGAGCACATTTCTCCCTCTGATTCTTACTTTGCACAGTGGCCCCTGCCTGTGACTGAATACTTATATAGGCAGCAAATGGGATTTTGGGAAAATCAACATCATTAAAGGCAGATGTGACCCAGAGACCCACCCTAGGACAATCATTTATATTTCTTTCTTATTCTTTTGTTGATTGGCTCAGTCTGACTGGGAATTTGCACAAATAGGACAGGCCAGGATGCAAACATCCCCACTTCCATCACCCATCAACACCCATCTAGTTAATACTGAAACAAAAACAGAGTTTAGCTGAAAAACAATCATCTACAACATTGAGTAACTAATTCTACTATTCCTGATTTTGCTGGTTTTGTTTTGTTCTTGTTTGTGTTTAGTAGAGGGACCTCTTCCTTGAAGGATCCTTTTCTCCTGCTTTTTCTGCTCAAAGCCACCCAAAATATGCCTTTCTAATTGTTTTCATACCCCACTGAAGTGCTCATGCAGTGACTGTGGTGGAAGGGGCTGTAGGTTCTGACTGATGATGAGGTCTTGGGTCTGTTGGTTGCCCTCAGGTAGAAGAGGAGGGGAGAGGGAGTCGGGAGTAGTGATTAGTATAGACATTGTTGAGAATTGCGGGGGTAATCTTTGTAGCCATGCCCAGATTCTACACAATGGTGCATTTTAGAGATAGGAAAACAAATAAGAAATGAATAAATCTGAAGAGATAATATCAGTGCCCTGGGGCTTGATTAAAACAGAGGTGGGACAAGCAGGAACTCTCACTCTCCAGTTAAGTCCCAGCCTGGGAAACCAGTGAGGGCTCTGAGGGCTGTTGTTGCTTGTCTTTTTGTTTTGTGTTAAGGCATGACCTGGTAAAAGAATTTTCAATATTTCAGTTCATTTTTCTTGTCCTTAATTTCCTTCTATTGGTTTCTCCTTCAACACTACCTTTAGCTCAGTTTTGTTTGATGAGAAATGGTTTTGGAATTATGACTCTGAAATGGAGAAGTTCACTGTGTATTTCATTCCTCAATCAAATACAATCGTCAAATGGCTGTCACCAAATGCTATGATGTGGGACATTTTCTGCCACTCTCCTTTCTTCTCATTTCTTCCTGTACATTGTCTGAAATCCCAAATCCAGAAGCTGCCATTTCCCTATCGGTTGTTCCTTCATCTATCTTACAAATTCCCCGAAGTAAAATCACACTACCTTATCCCTCTGTAAGGTAATATTTGATTAAATAACTGTGCCTCCTAGGAAAGCTTCCTCACCACCTCTCCCACTTGGCAGCACTTCTTCCCCTTTTAGTCAGGGTCCATGTTTCATCTTTTATAGATAATGAGGTCCCCGTCCTTCTACCTTCCCATACACACAGATCAGAAATTTGTCAAGCCAGTATTTACTCAGCTCCCAGTATTGTCCCAGCAACGTCCAGCATGTGTGTGTGGTTGTGGAGACGTGCCAGCCAGGGCAGAACAGAATAGAAAGATATCATTGTCTTTGCCCTTTAAGAACTTATAGTTTAGTGGGGGTAGACAAGATGGCCACATGAAAACAAACAAATAAGGAAAAGCTGAAATGGGAGAATAAGAAAAAGTCCAGCATGACAACAAGAATTTGTTGAGTGATTATTAATCAATTGTCAGACATTGTACTAAGTACATTGTATGCCATATCCTATTTAATTCTCTCCACAAATGTATAAGTTAGGTACTATTATTAGTCCCATTTTACAGATAAGACAACTAAAGCTCTGAAATGAGAAGTAACTTGGCAAAGCTACCACTTATAGGTGTCAGGTGGTTCTGGGACCTAAGTCCAAGTCCTTGCTGTGAGTACAATAGGATCTCAGGACAGGTATGAATCAGGAAAACCCACACAAGGCAGAGGTTGCACACCTGAGCTGGGATTTGAAAGACATTCAGACTTCAGGAGGCAGGTAAGAGGATGGGTGAATACATTAACAACAGCAATAGCAAATGTGAAGAAAGGTTCAGGTCAGGGGCTTGGGCACAGAAGACAGACACAAGATGTGGGCCCCATGTAGCAAGGGCAGGCCCCAAGCCAGAGAGACAGCAGCTCAGGAGGCCCCAGGAGTTGTGTGGGTGTCATCCTGGGCTGGGTTGGTGCCCACAAGATGAAGAAATGGGAAATTCCCTGGTGTATTCCAATTTTTGGTTAATTCTCCTTTTGGCATTCCTTTTCGCATATGATAACTTTAATTTTGTTCCCTTTTGTGAGCAATGACTGCAAAATCATGACTCAGAAAGGTCAGAGAAAGAGACATACAGAGACAGATAATCACCAGCAGGGCCAGGGACAGATTCAATGTGAAGAAAGGGAAAATCAAAGTTTTCCCCAGAGACCTTGGTCTGGGTGTCTGGAAGTGTGGTTTTACTGACAGAATTAGGAAGAGGAGCCAGTTTGGGAGAGGATGACCTCAGTTTTGGATCATTTGAATCTGAAGTGACATCAGAAAAGCCAAGTAGAGTTGTGCAGTCCGCAGACGGGGTAGAGGGAAAGGTCAAGACTGAGGATACAGACTTGTTATTTTTTTCTCTTCATTTCCAAGAATTTCCATATTTCTACCCCCACACCTTGTTTTGTTTTGGTTTTCTGTTAAATATGCTACCAGAGTTTTCCATAACTGTCTAGCACCTACACAGTCTCAACACACATCTAGCCCTGCCTACACAGCCCTGTCTCCACCTCAAGCTTGGGAAAACTTGTCCTCCTGGGAAAATGCTACTAATCATTTGCCAGAATGTCTGTCCTTGGCAGCTATAGCCTGCTTTCATGCTTTGGAAATGTGGCTCTTTATGGATGGTCTGTCCGAACACTGCTATCTGCACAGAGGGAACCTGACTTCAGCTAGGTCTATAATGACACACTGTTCCCTCAAGGGGTGGCTGCCAAAATCTGAGCAGACATAGACAGTGACAGTTTCTACTCACAGATAATCCTGTGTGTGGCTGACTGCTGACTAGAAATGTGGGTCGTGTCAGGCCCACTGAACTCACGCTGAAAACATGGCCACAATGTATTGCCGCCAGGGCCCACTGCTGGCCAAAGGCCGGGGACCCAGTCCCTGAGACGGTGGGAGCTGTGAACACACTGACTGAAACATGGGCCCTGTCACAAACACTTCATCCATTCAACAACCCTTCCAAAGCCTGGGGGACTCTGGGAAAGGCTATGGCCTTGCTCAGCACTTTACCCCTTGCTCAGAACCTGAGACCTACCCCACCTCTAAATGAGCGTATCCTATGTTTCAGGACTGCCCACAGTTGGGCCAAGACTAGGATTCCTCTTCTGAGAATGGGTTAGGGAAGCAGGGCATGTTTTATGGGGTGACCTGGAGTTGGAGGTGAGGGTAGATGTGGACTATGTCAATGACACCCTGAAGACCAGGGCAGGGTGGAGCGGCTTGGAGAACCCTGTCTGCTGGGTTCTTCTCACCACAGTGGAACAAGCAAGCGCTGAAGCTGGAAGTGGCCCCTGAGGTGTCTTACCCAGTCTTCTCATTTTAAAGGTAGAACTCCAAAGCCCAGAAAGATTTTGTAACTTGTCCAAGTAAGAGTAGAAGTGCGAACTTTGACCCACGTCTTTGGAATCTCTTCACTATCCCCAACCACCTTTTTAAACTCCTTTCAAATGAATCAGGAACTGAGGTTGATAATTTGACAGATGTTATAGTTGTTTTATGAAAGCAGAACTTCAGATTTCTTGGTGGTTCAGAGACAATTCACATTCCCCTTCTCACAGTGCTGTGACTCTTCCTTGCCAGGTTATTTACAAACACAAAACAGATACTAGATTTCTCAACTGGTGTGAAGCAAGATTTTAGGCAGTGCTCCAAGGGTTGCTGGCATCTGCCTCTGTTTGAGGTGGCAGCTGTAGCTCCAGGCTGGAAGAAATGCTTCCTTCACATGCACCTCATTGACTATTTTCTTCTCATCTGTAAATCTGGATGACCTCTACTGTTCTCTACAACTCTCACACTGCCTTATGCCATAAAAGCAAAGTGGGTCCCAGTCTCCATTGGAAGTCATTATTCATGGCAGGTTTTACATGGGTCACACTCAAAGCTAACAATGGTGGCAGAAGCTTTCCATGCTCTGGTGAATTTTACATGCATTCGACCTTTCTAGAACTTGGCTTGGTTGTGTATAAAAAATTTTAAATGGCACATATCTTGTCTAAAGAATCTAAGAATCCAGGGAAATAATCTAAAGTGCAAACAAGATATAAATATAAAAGGGAAATAATCTAAAGTGCAAACAAGAAGTATGTTTATTTTAACATTATTAGTTATAAGCATTAATAAACAGAACTTATTAATAATATTTGTTATATTTATTATAACATTATCTAGAGAAGCAGAGAATTAAATGTCTAAAATAGGGTAGTGGTTAAATTGAGCCATATAGAAATACTATGCAGATATTAAAAATAATGTTCTCAGAGAATATTTGTAAGGAAAAACTCATAGTATGTTGTATATTAAATATATAAAAATGAATTTATAGTAGTCTTTAGTTTTAGAAAAAGGATCTATAATTTATATGTGAGCTTTAATAAATTGGAAATAAAAGAAAATACTCATGGGGCGCCTGGGTGGCTCAGTTGTTGAGCATCTGCCTTCGGCTCCGGTCGTGGTCCCAGGGTGCTGGGATCGAGCCCCACATCGGGCTCCCTGCTCCGCGGGAAGCCTGCTTCTCCCTCTCCCACTCCCCCTGCTTGTGTTCCCTCTCTCGCTGTGTCTCTCTGTCAAATAATCTTATAAAAAAAAAAAACAAACAAAGAATATACTCATGGTAGACATATCAGGAATCACAGATGATTTTAAAAATTCTCCACAATTTCTGACTTTTCTCTAATGAATATGCATCTTTTGTACTTTGAAAATAAATAAGACAAAAATGACTCAAAAGGACTTCTGCTTCTGGAAAGATGGAGTAACATTTTTCCCTATTCTGCATTCTAAGTACAACTAAAAACTCTGGATATTATATATAAGAAGATTCTGAAAGATGGAGAGAAGTCAGGCCAGTTGGGGACATTAAGAACCAAAGAATAACATGGAATGAGTTCCTGGGGTTTTCTTTTTGCCTCATATATCCCAAACCTGAAGCTGAAAAATGCAAAACCCAGAAACATCAACAGATACAGAAAAAAAAAAAAAATCCCTAACAAAAGCCCACTTTCTCTAGCCAAAGGACCAGGAAAAGGGTGCTTACCAGATGGAAACCTTTTTGACAATAACCACTCTACTCCAGCCAAACGCCACAGAAAAAAACTTTGGCCTTACCTATATAAGCAAAGGCCACATTGAGAGCTCAGTCCTTCTCCCTTGCCATAACTTCCCATGAAAGTAATGTCAGAGAAGGCCACATGTGGAGATAGGACTTTCATCCATGCTGCAGAGTAATGAGTCTCCTCTTCCCTCCCCCTGACCTCACAATGTCTGTGGGCATCATGTAGAGAAACTGGACTTTTACCTCCACCAGTCAGTAATAAGTAGTAATCTCTTCCCTGTCAGAGAAGAGTCACAGAAAGCCAGATAAAATAGAGGGTTTAAATAAGTATCAGAGTTTCATAATACCCAAAATTTCAAGGCCTAACAAAAAATCACTTATCATACCAAGAACCAGGAAAATCATAATTCGAATAAAAAAATCAAGAGATGCCTTTACTAAGATGACAGAAATGTAAGAATAATATGACAAAGATTTTAAAGTGGTCATGATAAAAATACTATAGGAACAATTACAAACACACTTGAAACAAATGAAAAAATAAAGTTTCAGAAAAGAAATAAGACTAAGCACACACACACACAAAGACACACACACCTAAATTAAAAAAGAACCAAATGCAGAGACTCATTTTAGACCCAAAGACACTCCCAGATTGAAAGTGAGGGGGTGGAAAACCATTTACCATGCTAATGGACACCAAAAGAAAGATGGGGGGGGGGGCAATCCTTATATCAGACAAATTAGATTTTAAACCAAAGACTATAATAAGAGATGAGGAAGGACACTATATCCTACTTAAAGGGTCTATCCAACAAGAAGATCTAACAATTGTAAATATCTATGCCCCTAACATGGGAGCAGCCAATTATATAAGCCAATTAATAACAAAAGCAAAGAAACACATCAACAACAATACAGTAATAGTGGGGGAATTAACACCCCCCCTCACTGAAATGAACAGATCATCTAAGAAAAAGATCAACAAGGAAATAAAGACTGTAAATGACACACTGGACCAAATGGACCTCACAGATATATTCAGAACATTCCATCCCAAAGCAACAGAATACACATTCTTCTCTAGTGCCCATGGAACATTCTCCAGAATAGATCACATCCTAGGTCACAAATCAGGTCTCAACTGGTACCAAAAGATTGGGATCATTCCCTGCATAGTTTCAGACCACAATGCTTTGAAACTAGAAGTCAATCACAAGAAGAAAGTCAGAAAGACCTCAAATACATAGAGGCTAAAGAGCATCCTACTAAAGAATGAATGGGTCAACCAGGAAATTAAAGAAGAATTTAAAAAATTCATGGAAACCAATGAAAATGAAAACACAACTGTTCAAAATCTTTGGGATGCAGCAAAGGCAGTCCTAAGAGGAAAGTATATAGCAATACAAGCCTTTCTCAAGAAACAAGAAAGGTCTCAAGTACACAACCTAACCCTACACCTAAAGGAGCTGGAGAAAGAACAGCAAATAAAGCCTATGCCCATCAGGAGAAGAGAAATAATCAAGATCAGAGCAGAAGTCAATGAAATAGAAACCAAAAGAACAGTAGAACAAATCAACGAAACTAAGAGCTGGTTCTTGGAAAGAATTAACAAGATTGATAAACCCCTGGCCAGACTTATTAAAAAGAAAAGAGAAAGAACCTAAATAAAAAAAATCATGAATGAAAGAGGAGAGATCACAACCAACACCAAAGAAATACAAACAATTCTAAGAACATATTATGAGCAAATATATGCCAACAAATTAGATAATCTGGGAGAAATGGATGCATTCCTGGAGATGTATCAACTACAAAACTGAACCAGGAAGAAATAGAAAACCTGAACAGACCTATAACCACTAAGGAAATTGAAGTAGGAATCAAAAATCTCCCAAAAAACAAAAGCCCAGGGCCAGATGGCTTCCCAGGGGAATTCTACCAAACATTTCAAGAAGAATTAATACCTATCCTTCTGAAACTGTTCCAAAAAATAGAAATGGAAGGAAAACTTCCAAACTCGTTTTATGAGGCCACCATTACCTTGATTCCCAAACCAGACAAAGACCCCATCAAAAAGGAGAATTTTAGACCAATATCCTTGATGAACATGGATGCAAAAATTCTCACCAAAATACTAGCCAATAGGATCCAACAGTACATTAAAAGGATTGTTCACCACGACCAAGTGGGATTTATCCCTGGGCTCCAAGGTTGGTTCAACATCCGCAAATCAATCAATGTGATACAATACATTAACAAAAGAAAGAACAAGAATCATATGATCCTCTCAATAGATGCAGAAAAAGCATTTGACAAAGTACAGCATCCTTTCTTGATCAAAACTCTTCAGAGTATAGGGATAGACAGTACATACCTCAATATCATAAAAGCCATCTATGAAAAACCCACAGCAAATATCATTCTCAAAGAGGAAAAACTGAGAGCTTTCCCCCTAAGGTCAGGAACGCGGCAGGGATGTCCACTATCATCACTGCTATTCAACATAGTATTGGAAGTCCTAGCCACACCAATCAGACAACAAAAAGAAATCAAAGGCATCCAGATCAGCAAAGAAGAAGTCAAACTCTCATTCTTTGCAGATGACATGATACTTTATGTGGAAAACCCAAAAGACTCCACCCCAAAACTGCTAGAACTCATACAGGAATTCAGTAAAGTGGCAAGATATAAAATCAATGCACAGAAATCAGTGGCATTCCTATACACCAACAACAAGACAGAAGAAAGAGAAATTAAAGAGTTGATTCCATTTACAATTGTACCCAAAACCATAAGATACCTAGGAATAAATCTAACCAAAGAGGCAAAGAATCTGTATTCAGAAAACTATAAAATACTCATGAAAGAAATTGAGGAAGACACAAAGAAATGGGAAAACATTCCATGCTCATGGATTGGAAGAACAAATATTGTGAAGATGTCAATGCTACCTAGAGCAATCTACACATTCAATGCAATCCCTATCAAAATACCATCCACTTTTTTCAAAGAAGTGGAACAAATAATCCTAAAATTTGTATGGAAACAGAAAAAACCCCGAATAGCCAGAGGAATGTTGAAAAAGAAAAGCAAAGCTGGTGGCATCACAATTCCGGATTTCCCGCTCTATTACAAAGCTGTCATCATCAAGACAGTATGGGTCTGGGACAAAAACAGACACATAGATCAATGGAACAGAATAGAGAACCCAGAAATGGACCCTCAACTCTATGGTCAACTCATCTTCGACAAAGCAGGAAAGAATGTCCAATGGCAAAAAAACAGTCTCTTCAACAAATGGTGTTGGGAAAATTGGACAGTCACATGCAGAAGAATGAAACTGGACCATTTCCTTACACCACACACAAAAATAGACTCAAAATGGATGAAAGTCTTAAATGTGAGATAGGAGTTATCAAAATCCTAAAAGAGAACACAGGCAGCAACCTCTTCAACCTCAGCCGCAGCAACTTCTTCCTAGAAACATTGCCAAAGGCAAGGGAAGCAAGGGCAAAAATGAACTATTGGAACCTCATCAAGATAAAAAGCTTTTGCACAGCAAAAGAAACAGTCAACAAAACCAAAAGACAACCGACAGAATGGGAGAAGATATTTGCAAATGACATATCAGATAAAGGGCTAGTATCCAAAATCTATAAAGAACTTCTTAAACTCAACACCCAAAGAACAAATGATCCAATCAAGAAATGGGCAGAAGACATGAATAGACATTTTTCCAAAGAAGACATCCAAATGGCCAACAGACATATGAAAAAGTGCTCAACATCGCTTGGCATCAGGGAAATCCAAATCAAAACCTCAATGAGGTATCACCTCACACCAGTCAGAATGGCCAAAATTAACAAGTCAGGAAATGACAGATGTTGGCGGGGATGTGGAGAAAGGGGAACCCTCCTACACTGTTGGTGGGAATGCAAGCTGGTGTAGCCACTCTGGAAAACAGTATGGAGGTTCCTCAAAAAGTTGAAAATAGAGCTACCATATGATCCAGCAATTGCACTACTGGGTATTTACCCCAAAGATACAAAAGTAGGGATCTGAAGGGGTATGTGTACTCTGATATTTATAGCAGCAATGTCCACAATAGCCTAACTGTGGAAAGAGCCAAGATGTCGATTGACAGATGAATGTATAAAGATGATGTGGTATATATACACAATGGAATACTATGCAGCCATCAAAAGGAATGAAATCTTGCCATCTGCAATGACGTGGATGGTACTGGAGGGTATTATGATGAGGGAAATAAGTCAATCAGAGAAAGACATGTATCATATGACCTCACTGAAATGAGGAATTCTTAATCTCAGGAAACAAACTGAGGGTTGCTGGAGTGTTTAGGGCATGGGAGGGATGGGTTCGCTGGGTGATAGACATTGGGGAGGGTATGTGCTATGGTGAGCGCTGTGAATTGTGTAAGACTGTTGAATCACAGACCTGTACCTCTGAAACAAATAATATGTTATATGTTTAAAAAAAAAAAAGAAGAAGATAGCAGGAAGCGAAAATGAAGGGGAGATATTGGAGGGGGAGATGAACCATGAGAGACTATGGACTATGAGATACAAACTGAGGGTTCTAGAGTGGAGGGGCGTGAGAGGAGAGGTTAGTCTGGTGATGGGTATTAAAGAGGTCATGTACTGCATGGAGCACTGGGTGTTATACGCAAACAATGAATCATGGAACACTACGTCAAAAACTAATGATGTAATGTATGATGATTAACATAATAGAATAAAAAAAGCAAAAAGCAAAAAAAAAAAAAAGAATAAAAAATAACCAATGGAAATTTTAGAACTGAGATATATAATAACTGAAAATTAAAAACTGAATGAATGGGCTCAACAACAGAATGGAGGGGACAAAAGGAAAAAATCAGTGAAGCTGAAGATAGAAATTTCCCAGACTGAGCAACAGAAAGAAAACAGACTGAAAAAAATAAATAACAGAGGCTTACAGACCTGTGGAAATATAATAAAAGATTTAACATTTGTGTGTCATAATCCCAGAAAGATAAAACAAAGACAGCAGAGATTAAAAAAAAAGAAAAGTACTTGAAGAAACAATGGCTAAAATTCCCCCCAATTTGGCAAAAGATATAAAATTAAGATTCTGAGAAAACCCTTAACTGGGTAAACCCAAAGAAATCCACACCAAGATATATGTCAAACTTCTGAAAACTAAGAACAAAGGAAAGAAATCCTGAAAGCAGAAAGAGAAATGATACCTTATCTATAGGGGGAAATTCAAATGTCAATATATTTCTCATTAGAAACCATAGAGGCCAGAAGGAAGTGACACATATTTTGAATGGTGAAATTAAAAAAAAAAAAAATTAGCTCAGAATCATATATCAAGTAAAAATATCCTTCAGGTAAGAAGGGGAAACCAAGATATTCTCAGATGAAAGAAAATAAAAATAATTTGCTACTCTCAGACCTGTCCTAAAATAATGACTAAAGGAAATTCTCTAAAAAAATTAAAGAAAAGAAAAGAAAAAGAAGCTATGGAAAGGAATCTTGAAACATCAGGGAAGAAGAAAGAACTGAAGAAGAGGTAAAATATGAATAAATACAATACATTCTCCTCTTGGATTTTCTAATTTATGTTTGATGATTGATGTGATTCTAAATGTACTTAGATGAATTGTTTAAGACAATTACATTATAAATGGGGGAAAGTAAGGGGACATAAGGAGGTCTCCACACTTCACTTAAACTGACAAGATTTTGGTGTCCTAGACTGTGAAGTCAACCACCAAAAAAAGCTGTATAGATAAACATTACAGAAACATTATAGATAAATCAAAATGGAAATCTAAAAATGTTCATGTAACTCTATAGGAAAGCAAGAAAAAGAACAGAAATATAAAACAGAGCGAACAAACAGAAAACAAACAAACAAAAAATGAAATGGTAGACTTAAGCCCTAACATATCACCAATTACACTAAATGTAAATGGTCTAAGTATACCAGTTAAAAGATAAAGAATGACAGGCTGAATTTTTATAATTACTATATATACTGTCTAAAAGAAACTGACTTCAAATATATCAATAGAAGCAGATTGAAAGTAAAATGATGGGAAAATAGATCTTGCAAACATAATCAAAGGAAATCAGGAGTGGCTATATTAATACCAGATAGAGTAGATTTCTAAGAAAAGAAAATTACTAGAGACAGAGAGGTACATTACAAAATGAAAACAGAGTCCATCCACCATGAAGACATAGAAATCCCAATGTATGCACCAAGCAACAAAGCTGTCAAATATGTGCGGGGTAGGGTGGGGGTGTTGTAACTAACAGAATGGGAAATGTAGATAGAAAAATCCACAATTACAGTTAGAAACTTCAACAATTCTTATTTCTACCATTGATACAATAACTAGACAAAAAATCAAGGACACAAAAAATTCAATTACACCATCAACCAACAAGATCTAATGATATTTATAGAATACTCTCCCCAACAATAACAAAATACACATTCTTCTCAAGCATCCACAGAAGTATACCAAGATATCCTGGGTCGTAAGGCAAAACTCAAAATTTTAAGTACAAAGAACAAACTGATGGTTTCTAGAGGGGAGGTGGGTGGGGCAGGGGTAAAACAGATGAAGGGAATCAAGAGTACATTTATCTTGATGAGCACTGAGTAATGTATAGAACTGTTGAATCATTATATTTTACACCTGAAACTAATATAACACTGTATGTTAATTATACTTCAATTAAAAAAAAGAAATAATTGAAGAAAAAAATTTTTTAAATAATTTAAGTCATTCAGAGTATATTACTGATCACAATGAAATCAAATTAGAGATCAATAACAGAAAGATAAACGAAAATCTCCAAGTACTTGGAAACTAGGTTAGGTGCTTCTAAACAATCCATACTCAAAAGAGGAAGTCTCAAGGGAAATGAAAAAAAAATATTTCAATTTAATGAAAATGAAAGCACAACATAGCAAAACAGCTAAAGATGCTGGCAGGGGACACAGCTAAAACAGTGCTGGCAGGGGATTTATTTATTTATTTATTTATTTATTTATTTATTTATTTATTTATTATTATTTAAAAGATTTTACCCATTTACTTGACAAAGAGAGACACAGCGAGGGAGGGGAACACAAGCAGGGGGAGTAGAAGAGGGAGAAGCAGGCTTCCTGCAGAGCAGGGAGCCTGATGTGGGACTCGATCCCAGGACCCTGAGCCGAAGGCAGATGCTTAACGACTGAGCCACCCAGGCGCCCCTGGCAGGGGAATTTATATCACTAAAATATTTTAATTAGAAAAAAGGGGGACAAATAGTGTTGAGGAGAGGAAGATGGCAGCAGATTAGGAGGACTTCTAGGTTCATCTCATCTCACAAACACAACTAGATAACTATCAAATCATCCTAAACACCCTAGAAATCAACCTGAAGACTGACAGAACAAACTCTACAACTAAAGGGAGAGATGAGGCCACATCAAAGAATGTGGAGATGTGGGTTAAGGAAAAAATAGATTACAGCTGCTATGGAGGGGTGGGAGCTGTGGTCGTGGAGAAGCACAAGAGAGAGAGGAGCACACAGGGGGATGCACAAGGAGAATTTTTCCCCAAAGCCATTGGCTTGGAAAAGCAGAGGGATTGAATTTTGTGAGTTCTTGCATCAGAAGAGCTTAAAGCCTGGAGTTTTAAAGGTCAGCAGACTTGGCTGGGATAGAGCCTGGAAGGCACTGTGCTGCTCCTAGAGAGAAGGTAGGCAAACAACTTGGAGGCAGACAGCAAGGAAATAGTGATTCGAAGAATGCCTGAGGCACACAGTGGGGAGATTATTTGCTTTTCTCAGAGGACTTCCCTGAGAGGCAGCATTTATGGAGATGCCTCTCCAGGAACAAAGGAGCTCACCAGCACCTTTTCCCTTCCCTGCTCCTCAGCATAAACACAGAGCCATTTGTGGGAAGAGCCCAGTGTCAACACTGACTGCCTAACTTGTTCACACCAAGACCCACCCTCCTGCACTCCCGTGGAACATCTCTTCTCAGTCACACTTGCCTCACTCCAAGCACGGTGGGCCCTGCCCCCAGAACATCAGTACAAACCCCTGCCCACAAAACAACTCCCAACCAGAGAGTTCTATAGGGCCTCAATTCCAGTGGAGTTAGAAACAAGTCTCATTTCACAAGCAGATCAGAGCACACCTAGTTAAAACTAGCCACACTCAGGCCAGGGACCAAACACTGCACACAGCAGGCAAGGAGAGCCTCTACAGATGACTGGCTTGAAGGATAGAGCACCCAAAACACAACAGCAGAGTGCATGCTGCACACACCAGAGACCTTCCCTGAACACCAGGCCCTGGGCACTACATGATCTCTTCTTCACAAGGCCATTACTTTCAGGAGCAGGAGATATCACTGGCTTTTCTCACATAGAGAAGAAGGCAGAGACTTAGACAAAATGCAAAGACAGAGGAATTTATCCCAAATGAAAGGACATGATAAGACCACAGCCAGAGAGCTAAGCAAAAGAGATATAAGTAACATCCCTGATGGAGAATTTAAAGCAACAATCATAAGTATACTCACTTGGCTTGAGAAAAGACTAGAAGACATCAGTGAGACACTTACCACAAAGATAAGAATTAAAAAAGAATCAATCAGAGATGAAGAATACAATAAACAAGATTGGAAATAGGCTTGATGCAATGAACAGCAGGCTGGAAGAAGCAGAGGAACAAATTAATGACCTAGAAGACAAAGTAATGGAACAAGTAATGCAGCCGAACAAAAGAGATAAAGGAGAATTATGCAAAGCAAGAATATACTTACACAACTCAGTGACTCCTTCAAATGTAATAACATTCATATTATAGGAGTCCCAGAAGAAGAAGAGAGAGAAAAGGGAGCAGAAAATTTATTTGAAGAAATAATGGCTGAAAATTTCCTTAATCTGGGGAAGGAAACAGACATCCTGATCCAGGAAGCAGAGGGAACTTCCACCAAAATCAACAAAAGCAGGCCAACACCAAGACATATTGAAATTAAATTTGTAATTGTAATTATTTTTTAAAAAAGGAAAATCTCAAATCAATAATCTAAGGTCCTACCCCAAGAATCTAGAAATAAAAGAACAAAATAAGCACAAAATAAGCAGGTGAAAGAAATAATAAAGATAAGAGCACCAACCAATTAAATAAAAAAGAGAAACTTAATGAAACAAAAAGCTGGTTTTTTGAAAAGATCAATCAAACTGACAACTTCTGTAAAGACTAACAAAGAAAAACAGAGAAGACACAAATCACCAGTATCAGAAATGACATGGATTATCACAAGAGATTCTAAAGATAACAAAAGGATAATGAGGTGACACTAAAATACACAAATCTGACAACTTAGATGAAATGGCCCAATTGCTAAAAAGCACAAACTATCACAATTCATCCAAAATAAAATAGATAATTTGAATAGCCCTATAACTATAAAAAATTGAATTCATAATTTAAAAATTCTCCAAAATGAAATTTTTAGGCCCAGATGCTTTCATGGAGAATCCTACCAAGTATCTAAAGAATTAACACCAATTCTATGTAAATTTTTCCAGAAAATAAGAGGAGGCTATGCCTCCCAACTCATTTTATGAAGTTAGTATTACTCTGGTATCAAAATTAGAAAAAGACAGTACATAAAAGAAAAATACTGATCAATATCTTTCATGAATATACATGCAAAAATCTTTAACAAAATATTAGGGAATAGAATTTATCAATATATAAAAACAATTATATATCCTAATCAAGTATGCTTTATTCTAGTGATAGCCTGGTTAAATGTTTAAAAAATCGATGTAATCCACTATGTTAACATGCGAAAAAAGTTACATGTTTAAGTAAATCAGTGAAGAAAAAGCATTTAACAAAATTTTGAACTCATTCATGATAAAAACTCTCAGAAAAATAGGAATGAACTTCTTCAACTTGATAAAGAACATGTACAAAAATCCTACGGTTAACATTATACTTAATGATGAAGGACTGAATGCTTTCCTCCTAAGATCAAAAGAAAAAAGAATGTTTTCTCTTTCAACTCTCAGGCAACACAGTACTGGGAGTTCTAGCCAGTGCAGTGAGGCAAAGAAATGAAATAAAATGTATACAGAACAGAGGAGAAAAAAAATGTTTCTATTTGTAGATGATATGATATTCTATGTAGAAAATCCTAAGCAACTTACAAAACTTCCCAAACTAATAATACTAATAAGTTAACAACCTGATAAGAAAGCTCTGCCAGGTCAGAGCATATATGACCAACACAGAAAAATCAACTGTACTTCTATATACTAGCAAGGAACATGTGGACATTGAAATTAAAGATACAAATCTCTTCATAATTGTTAAAAATAAGAAGTACTTCAGTGTAAATATAATAAAACATACAGGATGAGTATGCTGAAAACTGCAAAATGATAACTAAAGAAATCCAAGAAGATCTAAATAAAGGGAGACATACCATGATCATGGATTAGAAGATGCAACAAAATAAAGACATCAATCCTCCTCAAAGTGATATACGAGTTGTAGTAGACTGAATAAAGTCCTCAAAGATAGCCAGTTTTTAATTCTCGGGCCTGTGAATGTTATCTTATATAAATTTTGCATATGTAACTAAGCTAAGGATATTGAAATTAAAAGATTATCTTGAATTATTCTGTGGGCCCTAAACATAATCACAAGTGCCTTTTTAAGAGGGAACCAGAGGAATATTTGACACATAAGGGGAAGTAGGACACATATAATGATGGAAGCAAGAAGTTGGAGTGATGTTCTTTGAAGATGGAGGAAGGAGTCACAAGCCAAGGAATACAGAGAGCCGCCAGAAGCTGAAACAGAGACGGAAACAGATTCTCCCCTCAAAGCCTCCAAAAGAAACTAACCTTATTAATACTTTGACTTCAGCCTAGTGACACTGATTTTAGACTGTCCACCAGAACTGTAAGATAATAAATTCATTTTGTTTTAAGCTACTAAGTTTGTGGGAATGTGGTACAGCAGCAATAGAAAACTAACATATAGGTTTAATGAAATTCCTACCAAAATTCCAGCAAGATTCCTTTTAGATATAAATAAGCTTATTCTAAATTTATATGAAAATGCAAAGAAACTAGAATAGCTAAAAACAATTTTAAGAAGAAAAATAAAGTATAAGAAATGAATCTACCCAATTTCAAGGTTCTTTATATAGCTACAGGAATCAAGACTATGTGGTTTTGGGGTAGTCATAGGCCCATAAATCAATAGAACAGAATAGAGAACAAAGGAATTGATGAACACATACATGCCTAACTGATCTTTGACAAATGTGCAAAAGCAATTCAATGGAAGAAAGTTAGCTTTTTCAACAAATAGTGCTGGAGCAAGTGGACATCCATAGACGAAATAATAATAATAATAAACCTCCACCAACACTCACATCCTATACAAAAATTACTCAAAATAGATGATGGAGTTAAATGTAAAATTATAAAATTTTTAGAAAAAAAATATAGGAAAAAATCATAAGGAACTAGGGGCTAGACAAAGTCCTCATAGACTTGAAACCAAAAGCATGACCCATAAAAGAAAAAAGTGATTAATTGGACTTCATCAAAGCTAAAAACTTTTACCATGTGAAAGAATGGAAAAACAAGCTACAGCCCAGGAGATAATATTTGAAAACCACATATTTGGCAAAGGACTAGTATCTATAAAGAACACTCAAAACTCAACAGTAGCAAAAATAAACAATCCAATTAGAAACTGGACAAAACTCATGAGGAGGCATTTCACTGAAGAGAATATAGACAGCAAATAAGTTCATAAAAAGATATTCAACATTATCAGCCATTAGAGAAATGCAAATTAAAACCACAAGACATCACCACATAACAGAAAAGCTAAGATTAAAAAAATCACTCCTACATTGTAGGAGGTAGTATAAAATATAAATACAAAATGGTACAGATACTCTGAAAAACTGTTTGGCAATTTTTTAAAAAGCTAAACATGCAACAATCCAGCAATTGCACTCCCGGGTATGTACCCAGAGAAATAAAAGCTTATGTTCACACAAAACCTGTACATAAAATGTTCATATAGTTTAATTCAGAATAACCCCAAACTGGAAATAACCCAGATGTCCTCAAATGGGTGAATGGTTAAATAAATTGTGATGTACCCATACCATGAAATATTACTCAGAAATTAAAAACAATTGACACAAGCAATAACCTGAATAAACCTCCAGAGAATTATAATGAGTAAAAATTCAATCTTAAAATGTTATATACTATATGATTTCATTCACATAAAATTCTTGCAGTGACAAAGATATAGAAATGGAGAAATTATTAGTGGTTGTCAGGGGCCAAGAGAGGTTGGGGGAGAGGAATGAGTGTGGTTCTAAAAGGGCAGCAGGGGTACCTGTGTGGCTCAGTCAGTTGAACAGCCGACTCTTGATTTCAGCTCAGGTCATGATCTCACGTCCTGGGATGGAGCCCTGCATTGGGCCCCAAATCAGACCCCACACTGAAGGGAGTCTGCTTAAGGATTCTCTCTCCCTTTCCCTCTGCCCCTCCCCCTGCTCTTTCTCTTTCAAATAAATAAATAAATCTTTAAAAGGGCAGCATGAAGGATCCTTGTGGTGATGGAAATGCTCTGACACTCTCAGTGTCAGGATCATGGTGGTAATATTGCTCTATATACTGTTTTGTGAGATGTTACCATTGGGAGAAACTGGGCAAAAGGTACATGGGATATATGTATTATTTCTTAAAACTGCATGTTTTAATCTACATATCTACATACATAATCTACAATTATCCCAAAATAAAAAGTGTGACTAAACAAAGAAACAAAAATAAGTCAGGATTTCCAGTTTCAGCTCTGACATGTAAAGACCTTGGAAATCATCACTCCCCACTATAACATCAAGAAAAAGCTGAAAAACCTGAAAATCAGCTAACTTCCCTGACCTACCAGAGAACTGAAATTTTGGGGTGAACCACCACTCCAAAATATGGAGGGACAGGCATATCCAGAGAGACACAGTCAATATCTGCTTACCAGAGCAAAAGCGGCTAGTGCCATAAACTAGTGGTAGAAACAGTTAAACAGTAATTTTGATGAATTACTAAAGGTGAAGTGTTAACTAGCATTAAGAGTCAGAACCTCCCGGGAGTCACAAGTCTTAGGTTGGCCACCACACTTTCATGTCTTATTTCCAAGAATCCCACCAGTTTTTCAAAGTGGAGATCCAAGAAAGATCCGCTCATGGCCCACGCCTGGGGAGAGGAAGAACAATCATACTGAAATGCACCTAGAGTCTGCTCCATAACAAAGGCCTAATCTCCAGAGGGAAAGAATTTGTGAGAGACTTATCCCAGGTGGGGGTAGTGATTTTTTTCTCCATCAAAACTCCTCCAGCTTTTCTCTCTCATCTAATAGAGGGGGAAACATAGTCAACAGGGGTACAAAGTACAAATGTAATGAGTATAGTTACAAACAGAGGCATGATAGATATTGATCCTACTAATCAATAATCACTTTAAATGTGAATGATCTAAGTATACCAATTGTCAGAATGGATGAAAAAACAGGACCCAAATAGATGTTGCATATAAGAAACCCCTTTAAATATAAAGACTCAAGTAGGTTAAAAGTATAGGGATGGGGAAACATATACCATGATAACTTTAATCAAAAGAAAGCTCAAGTAGCTATATTAATTTGATACAAAGCAGACTTTAGAACAAGGAAGATTATCAGGGACAAAAGGAATATTGCATTGTAATTAAAGGGGTCAGTTCCCCAAGAAGGCTTAACAATTTTAAAAGGTCATGGACCTAACAAAACTACAACAAAATACATGAGGCAAACGAATAGAACTTAAAGGAATAATAGAAAAAGATGCTATTAAAGTTGAAGACTTAACAGTCTTCTGTCAGTAATTGATTAATCAAGTAGGCAGAAAATCAGTAAGGGATGACCTGAACAGAACTATCAATCAAATTGATCTAATTGATGTTTATAGAAGAATCCATCCAATAATAGCAGAATACACATTCTTCTTAAGCTCATATGGAACATTCACCAAGATAGACCACGTTATGAGCCATGGGATCCACCTTAACAAAACCACAGTGGAGGGGGGGTGGAGCAAGATGGTGGAGGAGTAGGAGACCTGGATTTCGTCTCTTCGCAGGAATTCAGCTGGATAGGGATCAAACCATTCTGAACACCTACAAACTCAACAGGAGATCGAAGAAAAGAAGAGCAACAACTCTCTCATCAGAAAAGCGACCACTTTCTGGAAGGTAGGACGTGCGGAGAAGTGAATCCGAGGCGATATTCGGGAGGATAGACGGCGGGGGAGGGGCCTCCGTCGGCCGCTTCTGGCAAGTGATAGAACCACGGAGCACAAAATCGGAACTTTTAAAAGTCGGCTCCGCTGAGGGACGTCACTCTGGTGGCTAAGCGGGGGGTGGAACCCTCCGGGACAGTGTGGTCTCAGGACCCTCGGGGTCACAGAAAGACCGGGGTTGCCTGAGTGCAGCAGAGCTCCCAGGTAATGGAGCAGGGAAGCCGGCTGCAGAAGCGGAGCCCAGGTGCGGGCTCTCAGCTCCGGGTTGCCATAAACCGTGATCCGCGGCACAGTCGGGCCACTGCTCCTCCAGCGGGGACACGGCAAGTGGCAGATCCAGGGAGACTCACCTTCCTCCCCTGGGAGGAGCCGCGCGGGAGTGCACCGCAGGGATCTGCTGGGTTCAGAGACTCCACCAGGGGTCGGGTGCTGGAGATAGAAACGCAGGGTCACAGGCCGGGTGAGCACGGAGTGCGGCCGGAGACCGGGGAGACGGGAGTGACTGACGGCTTTTCTCTGGGGGTGCACTGAGGAGCGGGGCCCCGAGTTCTCGGCTCCTCCAGGGCGGAGATTGGGAGGCCGCCATTTTCACTCTCCGCCTCCAAAGCTGTACGGAAAGCTCACAGGGAACAAAAGCCCCAGAGAGCAAACCCGAGCAGATTACTTAGCCGGGAAGGGGCAAGGGCGGGGCAATTCTGCCTCCGGCAAAGACATTTGGAAACCACGGCAACAGGCCCCTCCCCAGAAGATCAGTGAGAACAGCCAGCCAAGACCAAGTTTACCGATCAATGAGAACGGCAGAACTCCAGCACTAGGGGACTACTGCACATAGAATTCATGGCTTTTTTACCATGATTCTTTAGTCTTTCAAAGTTAATTTTTTTTTAACTGTCTTTTTGTCTTTTTTTTTCTTTTTGAATTTTTCTTTTTCCCTTTTTCAACCAACATCTTATCAATCCCTTTTTAAAAAAAAAAAACATTTTTATTTTTCATTTTTAGAGTCATATTCTATCCCTTCATAGTAGTTACCCGTATTTTTGGCTTATATATATAAGTTGTTCTCTCTTTAAAATTTTGAGATAGTTTCTTCTAACAGATTAAAATATACCCTAAATCTCTAGTATATGGTGTTTTCTATTCCCCTGCCTGATCACATCCTCTCCCTTTTTTTTTCTTTTTCTTTTTTCTTTTTTTAAATCCTCTTCTTTCTTTTTTCAAACAACTTCTTATCAATTCCTTTTATAATATTTTTTATAATTTCCATTTTTACAATCATATTCCATCCCTTCATCATATCAACCCTTATTTTTGTAATATATATAAGTTTTTCTTTCTTTAAAATTTTGGGAGGCACTTTCTTCTAAAAGACCAAAATACACCCCAAATCTAGTGTGTGGCACTGATCTATATACCAGCCTGATCATATTTGATCACATTCTGGTTTTTTTTTGTTGTTTTGTTTGTTTGTTTTTGTTTTTATCTTTATCTTTTTCTTTTTTTTTTTCTTTTTCTTTTTTCTCTCTTTCCCTTTCTTTTCCCACTGCTTCAGGTCTTTTCTGATTTGTTTAGAGTATATTTTCTGGGGACGTTGATTCTCTGCTAGCATTTTGTTCTCTCATTAATCTATTCTCCTCTGCACAAAATGACAAGATGGAAAAAATCACCTCAACAAAAAGAACAAGAGGCAGTACCGACTGCCAGGGACCTACTCAATACGGACATTAGCACGATGTCAGATCTAGAGTTCAGAATCATCACTTTAAACATACTAGCTGGGCTTCAAAAAAATATGGAAGTTATTAGAGAAACCCTTTCTGGAGAAGTAAAAGAACTAAAATCCAACAAAGTAGAAATCAAAAAGGCCATAAATGAGGTGCAATCAAAAATGGGGGCGCTAAGTGCTAGAATAAATGAGGCAGAAGAGAGAATCAGTAATATAGAAGATGAAATGATGGAAAGTAAAGAAGTGGAGAAAAAGAGAGATAAACAACTACTGGATCACGAGGGCAGAATTCGAGAGATAAGTGATACCATAAGACGAAACAACATTAGAATAATTGGGATCCCAGAAGAAGAAGAAAGAGAGAGAGGGGCAGAAGGTATAATGGAGCAAATTATAGCAGAGAACTTCCCTAATCTGGGGAAGGAAACAGGCATCAAAATCCAGGAAGCACAGAGAACCCGTCTCAAAATCAATAAAAATAGGTCAACACCCTGACATCTAATAGTAAAACTTACGAGTCTCATAGACAAAGAGAAAATCCTGAAAGCAGCTCGGGAGAAGAGATATGTAACCTACAAGGGTAGAAACATTAGATTGGCAACAGACCTATCCACAGAGACCTGGCAGGCCAGAAAGGACTGGCAGGATATATTCAGAGCACTAAATGAGAAAAATATTCAGCCAAGAATACTATATCCAGCTAGGCTGTCATTGAAAATTGAAGGAGAGATAAAAAAACTTCCAGGACAAACAAAAACTAAAGGAATTTGCAAACACAAAACCAGCCCTACAAGAAATCTTGAAAGGGGTCCTCTAAGCAAAGAGAGAGCCTAAAAGCAACATAGACCAGAAAGGAACACAGACAATATACGGTAACAGTCACCTTACAGGCAATACAATGGCACTAAATTCCTATCTTTCAATAGTTACCCTGAATGTAAATGGGCTCAATGCCCCAATCAAAAGACACAGGCTATCAGACTGGATTAAAAAACAAGACCCATCGATATGCTGTCTGCAAGAGACTCATTTTAGACCCAAAGACACCCCCAGATTGAAAATGAGGGGTTGGAAAACCATTTACCATGCTAATGGACACCAAAAGAGAGCTGGGGTGGCAATCCTTATATCAGACAAATTAGATTTTAAACCAAAGACTGTAATAAGAGATGAGGAAGGACACTATATCCTACTTAAAGGATCTATCCAACAAGAAGATCTAACAATTGTAAATATCTATACCCCTAACATGGGAGCAGCCAATTATATAAGGCAATTAATAACAAAAGCAAAGAAACACATCAACAACAATACAATAATAGTGGGGGACTTTAACACCCCCCTCACTGAAATGGACAGATTGTCTAAGCAAAAGATCAACAAGGAAATAAAGACTGTAAATGACACACTGGACCAAATGGACTTCACAGACATATTCAGAACAATCCATCCCAAAGCAATGGAATACACATTCTTCTCTAGTGCCCATGGAACATTCTCCAGAATAGATCACATCCTAGGTCATAAATCAGGTCTCAACCGGTACCAAAAGATTGGGATCATTCCCTGCCTAGTTTCAGACCACAATGCTTTGAAACTAGAACTCAATCACAAGAGGAAAGTTGGAAAGAACTCAAATACATGGAGGCTAAAGACCATCCTACTGAAGAATGAATGGATCAACCAGGAAATTAAAGAAGAATTAAAAAAATACATGGAAACCAATGAAAATGAAAACACAACTATTCAAAATCTTTGGGATGCAGCAAAGGCAGTCCTAAGAGGAAAGTATAGAGCAATACAAGCCTTTCTCAAGAAACAAGAAAGGTCTCAAGTACACAACCTAACCCTCCACCTAAAGGAGCTGGAGAAAGAACAGCAAATAAAGCCTAAACCCAGCAAGAGAAGAGAAATAATAAAGATCAGAGCAGAAATCAATGAAATAGAAACCAAAAGAACAGTAGAACAGACCAATGAAACCAAGAGCTGGTTCTTTGAAAGAATTAACAAGATTGATAAACACCTGGCCAGACTTATCAAAAAGAAAAGAGAAATGACCCAAATCAACAAAATCATGAATGAAAGAGGAGAGATCACAACCAACACCAAAGAAATACAAACAATTTTAAGAACATATTATGAGCAACTCTATGCCAGCAAATTCGATAACCTGGAAGAAATGGAGGCATTCCTAGAGATGTATCAACTACCAAAACTGAACCAGGATGAAATAGAAAACCTGAACAGACCTATAACCACTAAGGAAATTGAAGCAGTCATCAAAAATCTCCCAACAAACAAAAGCCCAGGGCCAGATGGCTTCCCAGGGGAATTCTACCAAACATTTCAAGAATTAATACCTATTCTTCTGAAACTGTTCCAAAAAATAGAAATGGAAGGGAAACTTCCAAACTCATTTTATGAGGCCAGCATTACCTTGATCCCAAAACCAGACAAAGACCCCATCAAAAAGGAGAATTTTAGACCAATATCCCTGATGAACATGGATGCAAAAATTCTCACCAAAGTACTAGCCAATAGGATCCAACAGTACATTAAAGGGATTATTCACCATGACCAATTGGGATTCATCCCTGGGCTCCAAGTTTGGTTCAACATCTGCAAATCAATCAATGTGATACAATACATTAACAAAAGAAAGAACAAGAATCATATGATCCTCTCAATAGATGCAGAAAAAGCATTTGACAAAGTACAGCATCCTTTCTTGATCAAAACTCTTCAGAGTATAGGGATAGACAGTACATACCTCAATACATAAAAGCCATCTATGAAAAACCTACAGCGAATATCATTCTCAATGGGGAAAAACTGAGAGCTTTCCCCCTAAGGTCAGGAACACGGCAGGGATGTCCACTATTACCACTGCTATTCAACATAGTATTGGAAGTCCTAGCCACAGCAATCAGACAACAAAAAGAAATCAAAGGCATCCAAATTGGCAAAGAAGAAGTCAAACTCTCATTCTTTGCAGATGACATGATACTTTATGTGGAAAACCCAAAAGACTCCACCCCAAAACTGCTAGAACTCATACAGGAATTCAGTAAAGTGGCAGGATATAAAATCAATGCACAGAAGTCAGTGGCATTCCTATACACCAACAACAAGACAGAAGAAAGAGAAATTAAGGAGTCGATCCCATTTACAATTGCACCCAAAACCATAAGATACCTAGGAGTAAATCTAACCAAAGAGACAAAGAATCTGTACTCAGAAAACTATAAAATACTCATGAAAGAAATTGAGGAAGACACAAAGAAATGGAAAAACGTTCCATGCTCATGGATTGGAAGAACAAATATTGTGAAGATGTCAATGCTACCTAGAGCAATCTACACATTCAATGCAATCCCCATCAAAATACCATCCACTTTTTCAAAGAAATGGAACAAATCATCCTAAAATTTGTATGGAACCAGAAAAGACCCAGCATATCCAGCGGCATCACAATTCCAGACTTCCAGCTCTATTACAAAGCTGTCATCATCAAGACAGCATGGTACTGGCACACAAACAGACACATAGATCAATGGAACAGAATAGAGAGCCCAGAAATGGACCCTCAACTCTATGGTCAACTAATCTTCGACAAAGCAGGAAAGAATGTCCAATGGAACAAAGACACTCTCTTCAACAAATGGCGTTGGGAAAATTGGATAGCCACATGCAGAAGAATGAAACTGGACCATTTCCTTACACCACACACAAAAATAGATTCCAAATGGTTGAAAGACCTCAATGTGAGACAGGAGTCCATCAAAATCCGAAAGGAGAACACAGGCAGCAACCTTTTGACCTCAGCCGAAGCAACTTCTTCCTAGAAACATTGCCAAAGGCAAGGGAAGCAAGGGCAAAAATGAACTATTGGGACTTCATCAAGATAAAAAGCTTTTTCAAAGCAAAGGAAACAGTCAACAAAACCAAAAGACAACCGACAGAATGGGAGAAGATATTTGCAAATGACATATCAGATAAAGGGCTAGTATCCAAAATGTATAAAGAACTCATCAAACTCAACACCCAAAGAACAAAGAATCCAATCAAGAAATGGGCAGAAGACATGAACAGACATTTTTCCAAAGAAGACATCCAAATGGCCAACAGACACATGAAAATGTGCTCAATATCGCTCGGCATCAGGGAAATCCAAATCAAAACCTCCATGAGATACCACCTCACACCAGTCAGAATGGCTAAAATTAACAAGTCAGGAAACGACAGATGTTGGCGGGGATGCGGAGAAAGGGGAACCCTCCTACACCGTTGGTGGGAATGCAAGCTGGTGCAGCCACTCTGGAAAACAGTATGGAGGTTCCTCAAAAAGTTGAAAATAGAGCTACCATATGATCCAGCAATTGCACTACTGGGTATTTACCCCAAAGATACAAATGTAGTCATCTGAAGGGGTACATGCACTCCGATGTTTATAGCAGCAATGTCCACAATAGCCAAACTGTGGAAAGAGCCAAGATGTCCATCAACAGATGAATGGATAAAGAAGAAGTGGTATATATATACAATGGAATACTATGCAGCCATCAAAAGGAATGAGATCTTGCCATTTGCAACGACATGGATGGAACTGGAGGGTATTATGTTGAGTTAAATAAGTCAAACAGAGAAGACATGTATCATATGATCTCACTGATATGAGGAATTCTTAATCGCAGGAAACAAACTGAGTGTTGTTGGAGTGGGGGGTGGGGTGGGAGGGATGGGGTGACTGGGTGATAGACGCTGGGGAGGGTATGTGCTCTGGTAAGCGCTGTGAATTGTGCAGGACTGTTGAATCTCAGATTTGTACCTCTGAAACAAATAATGCAATATATGTTAAGAAAAAAAGAAGAAGAAGAAGAAGGTAGCGGGAGGGGAAGAATGAAGCGGGGGAAATTGGAGGGGTAGACGAACCATGAGAGACGATGGACTCTGAAAAATAAACAGGGTTCTAGAGGGGAGACGGGTGGGAGAATGGGTTAGCCTGATGGTGGGTATTGAGGAGGGCATGTTCTGCATGGAGCACTGGGTGTTATGCACAAACAATGAATCATGGAACACTTCATCTAAAACTAATGATGTAATGTATGGGGATTAAAATAAGAATAAAAAAATAAATTAAAAAAAAAAAACCACAGTGGAAATAAACTAGAAGTCGATAACAAAACTACAGCTGGAAAAATCTTCAAATACTTGGAAATCAAGTAACACACAAAAATAACCCATGGATCAGAGAAATCTCTGATTAAAAGAGAAACTTTTAAATATTTTGAATTAAATGAAAATGAATAAGAAAATGCAACTCTTTTAAAAATTGTAGGTGCTGTGAAAGCTATGCTTACAGAAAAATTTATAGCATCAAAAGTATATATTAGAAAAGAAGAAAGTGCTAAAATCAGTAACTTAAGATTCCACCTGTGGAAACCAGAGAAAGAAGAATAAACTAAGCCTACAAGCAGTGAAAGAAACATCTTAACTCACTCTGAGGAATTACCTCTTATTCCAAAACAAGGTAAAGAAAATAAAACTACAAACAAATATTTCATGAACATAGACACAAAAATTTCCAACAAAGTATTAGCAAATCAAACCTGACAAAGCATAAGAATAATTATGCACCATGACCAAGTGGGATTTATTCCAGGTATAAAGGCTTGTTCAATATTCAAAATGTAATTAATGTAACCCACCACATCAACATGGTAAATCATATGATGACATCAATTAACATAGAAAAGCATTTGACAAAATGCAGCATCCATTCATGATTAAAACTTCCAGCAAGCTAAGAATAAAGGAAAACTTATTCAACTTGATAAAGAACATTTTTTTTTTTAAATCATAGAGCTGACATAATACTTAATGGTGAGATAACAGACACTTTTCCCCTAAGATCAGTACCAAGGCAAGGATGTCCTCCCTCACCACTACTATTCAACATGATACTGGAAATCCTAGCTGGTGCAAAGACAAGACAAAGAAATGAAATATTTAGGAAACAAAATAAAATTGTTTTTATTCATAGATCACTTAATTCCCTATATAGAAAAACCAAAAAAAAAAAAAAATCTACAAAAACTTTCCTGAAACTTATAAACAGGTATTGAATAAGGCTTCTGGATAAAAGGTCAACATATACAAGTTAATTGTTTCTCTGCAATAAGCAATTGAAAATTGAAATTAAGAAAACAATATAATTTATAATAGCAGCAAAAAATGATATACTTAGGGGTAAGTCTAACAAAATATGTACAGTATCTATACACAGAAAACTATAAAACACTAATGAAAGAAATAATAAAGCTCTAATAAATGGAGAGATTTTCCATATTCATGGAACAGAAAACTAAATATTGTTAAGACATCAATTTTTTGCAGGTTGACCTATAGATTTAATGCAATCCCAATTAAAATATTGGCAAGTGATTTTGAAGATATTGGCAGACTGCTTCTAAAATTTATGCAGAAAGGCAAAAGACCTAGAATAGCCAATGTGATACAAAAGAAGAAGAGCAAAGTTGGAAGCCTCAACTACCCAATTTCAAGACTTACTATAAAGCTACAATAATCAAGACATCATGGCACTGGCCAAAGAAAAGACATATATATCAATGGGACAGAGTTGAGAACACAGAAACAAACCTACACCGATATAGTCAACTGATTTTTTTTTATAAAAGAGCAAAGGCAATTCAGTGGAGAAAAGATAATCTCTTCAACAAATGATTCTGGAACAGTTGGGTGTCCATATGTATACACACACACACACACAGAGACCCTAAACGTAAAGGCAAAATTATAAAATTATATCATTACTTCTAGAAAAAAAAAGTGACAGGAAATCCTATGTGACCTTGAATTGGTGAGTTTTCAGATACAACACCAAAGTGTGATCCATGAAAGAAGAAAAAAATTCATAAGCTGGTGTTTATTAAAGTTTAAATCTCTTTCTCCTCAAAAGATACTCTTAAGAGAATGAGAAGACAAGCCACTGCCTGGGAGAAAATTTATGCAAAACATACATCTGTTAAAGGACTTGTATCCAAAATATACAAAGTACTGTTAAAAGTCAACAATATAAAACAAGGAAGTCAATTTAAAAATGAGCAAAAGATCTGAACAGATATTTTACCAAAGATAATACATAGATGGCAAATAAACATATGAAAATATGCTCAACACCATTTGTCAGTAGGAAATTGCACATTAAAACAACAAGATACCACTTTGCACCTATTAGAATGGCTAAATCCAAAAACTGACCATAGTAATTGCTGGTGAGGATGCAGAGCAAAAGAAACCATCATTCACCACTGTTAGGAATGGTACAGCTACTTTGGAAGACAGTTTGGTAGTTTCTTACAAAGTTAAATATAGTCTTACCATGTGATCCAGTAGTTGAACTCTTAAGTATTTATGCAATTGATTTGAAAATGTATGCCTACAATAGGACTTTTACATGAGTGATTATAGAGCTTTATTCACAATTGCTTCAAACTGAAAAGTAAACAAATTGTGGTGCATCCATACAGTGGAATACTATTTAGTGATAAAAAGGAATGAACTATGAAGCCAAGAAAAGACATAGAAGAACACTAAATGGATATTTATAGCCAGTCTCAAAAAGCTATATAGTGTATGATTCCATTTACATAACATTCTGGAAAAGACCAAAACTATAGAGATGATAAACAGATTAGTGGTTGGGGGTAGGGAGAGAGCTGAATAGGTGGAACAGAATTTTTTAGAGTGCAGAACTATTCTGCTAGACCTGACACTGTGATTTACCAAAAGTTATAGAAATTTACCACAGAAAGAGTGAAGCTTAATGTATATAATATTTTTTTAAAAATCACTTAATAGGGAACACCTGGGTGGCTCCTTCAAGTTAAGGGTCCAACTCTTGATTTCAGCTCAGGTCATGATCTCAGGGTTGTGAGATCCTGGGTGTGGAGCCTGCTTAAGAGTCTCTATCTCCCTCTTCCTCTGCGCCTTCCCTCCCTGCTAGTGCTCCCTTGCTTTCTCTCAAAACAAAACAAAACAAAACAAAACAAAAACCACTTAATACTTTGGGGACTAGGATGAAATGCAGACTTTAATGAAAGAATCTAATTATATTACAAAAGTATTAATTTCACTGAGGGGAGTGGGGGGAAAGATTCTGATCTAAGCAAATTTGCAAATGAATGGATTATGTAAAGAAAAGGCAAAAGGAACTGCACTTAGTACTATATTTTATTTGATGAAGTTGTTTCCAATGAAGGTATGGGTGGACCATTCTGAAGCCACTATACGTGTATTCTGGAATTGAACAATTAAGAACATGGATGACAGATGGTGAGAGCCAAGGGTCTTACTATTGAAGTGGGACGTTATAGACAAGCAAGGGGAGGACATTAGAATGACCTATGTGGTAATAGAGTTGGAGATATCAGTACGAACCCACATTTTGCTTAATATAGACACAGATAGACACATATTTTTCCTTGCTCTTTTAGCTGAGAGGTCCTAGAAGTAATCCCAGAAACAATGAATCACCCTAGCATCCAGATCTTGGTTTCTAATTCTCTAATAAAATGAACCACTTTCTTCTAGGACTGGGGCAGGAAATATACAAGATGATCCTGGAACATTTTGTAGTGCCAGAAAGCAATAAAGTGCTCCAAAATAAAACCCGTAGGGATGGGAATATGTCAAAGGGACACAGAAGGCAACTGAAAGGACTCCCCATGGCCAAAGCTTAGAACAATTTGAACAAAATAAATGGGATAATACTGGATTATAACCCAAAGTATAAAATAAATATCCTTGCATCCGTACTGATATAGATACATGACTGAATAAATAAATAATTGGGGGAGAAGAGACAATCTCTCATGCAGAATTCCAAATAATTTATGTAGCTATTTTGCTTTCAAGGAGGGGCAGCATAACTCCTCACACCTTAAACACGAGCCGTACATAGTGACTTCCTTCCAAATAGTATGGAATGGAAGGAGGGAAAATAGAGCAACTTTACAGTAGAGAAACCTGACAAACTACATTTTCCAGATGTTCAAGATCAACAATACAGTGGTAAGTCATGCTGATAGTATATACCCTAGATGTGGTGTGATGAGGATGGCACTTTACTTCTGTGGTCTTCCCCTCCAAGACTGGGAGTTACCCTGTCTAATCAGGAGAAAAACATCAGACCGATCCCAATGGAAAGGATTGTCTTGAAAATAAATAAAACACCCAACCAGTACTCTTCAAAGCTGTCAAGGTCATTCAAAGCAAGGAAAATTGAAATATGTCACCACCAAGAGGAACCTTAGGAGACATTATGACTAAATGTAATGTGGGATCCTGGAACAGAAAAGAGACATTAGGTAAAAACTAAGGAAATCCAAGTAAACTATGGACTTCGGTGAATAATAATGTATTGATGTGGGTTCATTAATTGTGGACAAATGCACCATATGAATGTAGGCTGGATGTAGGTTATATGGGAACTCTCTGTACTATCTTTAGAAGTTTCCTGTACATCTACATCTATTCTAGAATTTTAAAAAATATTTAAAAATTAAGTTAATAACTATCCTTTTCTGAAAATTCTCATAGCTGTATATATTGAAGTTCAGCCAATATGTTAGCTTGTAATGGTCAGATGATTACAAAGTTAATCATAAAGACATATCTTTTTGTGTAAGTTATATTATCTATCATCTATCTATCTATCTATCTATCTATCATCTATCATTTTTTAACTTCTACTTTGAACCTGATTCTGAGCTTAGGCACTCACTAGGGATACAAAAGTGAATAAGAAATGATCCTTGTCCTCAAGAAACACATATTTCCTTGACATTGTGCTGAAGTTTCTATGACTCTGAGTTTTCAGGGTTAGAATGATACATGCCCCTTTTCTCTGCAAGTCCATAAGCATGCAGCATTCTGAGCCTGGAATGTTATGGGGCTTTGTTTTGTTTTGTCTTGCTTTGGTTTTAACATATTGGTTGGAATTCCAAAAATTTTCAACCTCTGAGGCAAAATGGCAGAAACCTTAGTAATGCCAAGGCATACTGATCTTGGTGTTCAGTTTTCTGATGGCCACCCTGCATGACAAAAGGCTGCAGAAACATTTCCATAGTTTCTAAAGAGGCTTTTATTAACCTAATGTGATTTTTACATTTCTATCAGTGTTCTGTTTTTTCCATGTCTTTGGGATCCTCTAGATTCAGTGCAGCAAGCCTGGCCATGCCTATCGAATCTTCACATCAGGTAGTAGAAGGGTTTTAAAACCCCTTCCTGTGTCTGTCAGAACTCCTCAAGGATCAGAGAAAGGCTTACATTTATTGGTCATTTGAGTAGCATTCTGTCTGAACAGGAAGGGAAGAAACTAACACGGCTCTTGGGGGCCATCATGGCATCTTTTTCCAACTCGACATTCAGGACATCATGTTGATAGCTTGAAATCAACTATGGTGGGAACACCATGGAAATTGGCAAATGCTATCAATGAGAGTTTTTCCATCATCCCCGACTCCAAACCCCAACCCCCCCCACCAAAAATATTTACCAGCACACCACTGCAAAAAACAACAGCTAGCTTTAATTGAAGAAAAGATTTCTGAACTTTGCCTGGTAATGGTCCCCATATTCTTTTTGAAAGGTAAATGTGACCTTGTCATTTACTTGCTTAAAACACTTTCCATTCTCATTCTCTTAGAATAGAGAACTTAACATGACCTTTAAGGCCCTGTATGTTTGGGCCCTGTCTGTCTTTCATTGGATCTCATCTAGGGTAAGCTACTGCCAACTTTTTCCAGTAACCTTAGCTTTCTTTCCAATCCTTCAGTGCTCCATGCTTCCATCTGCAGTGGGGTCTTTGCACACTCTATACCCTTACTGTAGGTTTCCAGGGACTGTCCCAGTTTTAGTGCTGAAAATACTGTATCCTGAGAACTCCCTAAGACCCAGGCAAACACTGCTTATGTGGAAACGTTCTTCCTCAATTCACTGAGTTACTCTTTGTCTGACCTCTGCTCAAGAATCATCAAAACAGAGAAATTTTCCCTTACACCCTTGCCTTTACCCATTTCCCTCATCCAAAAAAGGTTAACCCCTCCATTATATGTTTTGATAACACCTCTACTTCATGGCACACTTCTTATTGTGATTTTTTTTTAAGATTTTATTTATTTATTTGAGACAGAGAGAATGAGAGACAGAGAGCATGAAAAGGAGGAGGGTCAGAGGGAGAAGCAGACTCCCCGCCGAGCAGGGAGCCCAATGCGGGACTTGATCCCGGGACTCCAGGATCATGACCTGAGCCGAAGGCAGTCGCTTAACCAACTGAGCCACCCAGGCGCCCTCTTATTGTGATTTTCATCATAAACTCTTTCTTGTGATTATTTGATTAATGTCTGTCTCTCCCACTACATAGCATGGGAACAGGGACCATGTCTGGTTTGCTTAGCATTGCCTCCCTTGTGCCTAGCCCAGAGTCCAGCATCCAATAGGTACTCAAATATTTGTTGAATAAATCAATGAATGAAAGAATTCCCCACCCCCAGTGATCTTTCCATGGCATGATTACATCCCTATGGGTTGGAACACGGAACAGCTTAAAAGAGGGGGAGAGGAGAATGGAAAAGATGGCACTCCTTAGATGGAAAAGCAGAGGACCAGAGCTTTAAAAATCTTTTTTAAAAGCATGCAAGAGAGCTGGGAATGTGTCAAAACTGAATTTCTGCCTTCTTTCTAGTTTGAGCCTATAATAAGCCTCAAATATGGCAGGCACAGCCTGAGTATTTCAAGGTGTCAACATATGACCATTGTATTTGGACACTCAAACATATGCTTTCATTTTTGGTAAGGCTACACTCCTATTTGAGGCTTATTTTGTAATGTTTGATCCACCGCAATATAATTGAAATAGAAAAGCATCTCATTTTAGAACCGCAAGCCAATACTCAAACACATCATCCTTTATACAGAAGGAGTGTGTGAGCAAGAGTTCCCACTGGTTGTAACTGTGCTCCCACCACCACCTGAAGCCTGGAGCAACATGCCCTACACCCCCTGTAGGCCCAGGCAAAGACTCTGGAAAATATAATCCATGTACACTTTCAGTTTACTGACAATAATAATTAATTAGTGTTAAAATGGGAGCAGCAAACACTCTTTGTTTGAGGCTTGTTTCTTCATTCATTTTCCGTGTCCCCCAGTTAGGCAACACTTTTGGGTGGGAAGTGTGTTTGCTTTAAGGAATTAGTTAAAAATAAAAAGGATCATTTTGCATACTGCAAGAAAAAGCCATCCGCCCAACCCCCCCAAAATCACCTCATACATCCCATTGCTGTCTGCTGGAATCACAAGAGACTACGCAAATTGGCAACCACGGGTGTGCATTTTTAACTCACTGGGGAGTGAAGCAAGGAAAACATTTTTGTAAGGCTGTTTAAAAATTATTTGCAAGGGAAACAATTAAAAAAATGTGTGGCCATTTTCTTGATGTTGAAGAAATGCTATATCCAACATCCAATTCTATGGGCCAATTTTCTCCTGCAAGATTTATGAAATAAATGCCGCCAAGCAGACAGAAATCTAAATAGTAACATGTTTCACTTTAATAGAACTTTAATTTAATAAGAATAATACCCAAAATACCCAGACAGTTTTATAGCACTCTAGTCATAGTACCCCACTTTCTCTTTGGAACCCTCCAGGGTGATAAATACGCTCTTTGTCCTTCATCACCAGAAGCTGCCTGGTAACCAGCTGTCAGGATGGCCCTGGCTGGGCCTTCAATCTTCCAAAATTAGTTGGGAATTCCATTTCTCAACAAGCCACACATATGCCACATCTCTGGGCGGATACTATGGTTTCTATTCAGAAACCCTCACTTCTTGTTTGGTAAATCTCAAGTTCATGAATAATCCCCTGTCTATACATAGTGACAGGCCACAGCTCATTTTCAAAGTTGAATAGCAATGTTTTGGAAAGGTTTTATTTTTATTGTTCTTTGGGATAGAGTATCTAAGCACAGCAGAGACCCTTTGTAAAATCATAAAGTGGGGGGTCCAGATGGACATCAACACCGGTTTCTCTGGCTATCAGAAAGTAGAGCATTCTTATGAAAACTCTTATAAGACAAAATGGCGCCAAGAAGCAATTGCCAATCCATAAAAGTGAAAGTCCTCTTTAGATTTCTTTCTGTTAGTGCAAATGGGGACTAATGTAGGTCTTTCATAAAAGCTAAGTGGCATCAAGCAAATTTTCAGATAGCAGAGAAACCTGTATTCCGATGTATTCTGATGCTGTCTCCAACTTTTCTTCTGTGCTTTCTATATATATATATATATATATATATATATATATATATATATATGGCTACACTCCTATTATATACATAATATATAAAATATGTAATAAATATATAATATATATATTTGCACAGTAACTAGCATTTGACTCACAGTGCACACAGCTGGGTGTAAGAAGGATCCTTGTCACAAAGGAATTCCACTGCAGTTCACAGTCAGGTCTGAGGAAGTGTATGTGTCGAGCTGTTGTAACTCTACATTGATTCATACATGGGTTTCATCTACTTCAGGACTGGCATGCTTGTGGCACGCAGGCCATTTCTCCCTCCACACAAGGCATCAGCGACAACCCATCAGTCGACACCATTTTCTGTTGAGACCAAACACAACCTCAAGAATCTTTCTCAAAACAACGCTCCAGAGAGCAAGCCCCAGTCCATGAAATGAGCTCAGCATTAAAAACTGCTTGCCAATCTCTGGTTTATAGATTTTGACTGTTTAAACAAAATGAGCTGCTCCCCTAAACAACTGGCATTTGGGGAAAGAACTTTGTGTGATCTATTATTACTTAAAAGGTAAGCAATGATTAACCGCTGATGCATCTCCACCATGTCTGTGTGTTTCCACGGTGCCTAATTCGAGCTGAAAGTGTGTCTGTCTCTTTATGTGTGGCCGAGTCCCTTGAATTCATGGATCTCAGTCTCCATCCCTAGATCCAATGCTATGATGGGAATACTGTTGATGCTAAATAGATGTTCATTGGCTTGAATTGAAAGCATTTAGATGATTTATCCAACTGTAATCCGGCGTTTCTGGGAGGGAAGCTAAATGTTTTCGGGAGTCCAGGAAGCACATAATGTCATGGGACAGACCCAGGGCCGGCAAAATGCAAGAGTAAGGGGTAGGCTTCCAAGCATTTTAATTGCAATTAGAACCAAGAACCAGTGTTTCAAAGTGTAGCTGCTAATTCAACGTTTATCCAACCAGGGGAAAGCTTTGGTCAGCAAAACTGGACAAGAAAATCTCCTGAGAACAAGCTGTCTCACAAGATTTCCGTTACCTGCTGCTTCCAGTTGTACTGAAAATACCTCCAGGGCAGCCTTTCCAATGGTGGTTTTGGCACTTCTTCCCCCAGATGGGGCCCACAAGTGCAGGAGTGCACAGAAATCAAATGTCCTGGGAGGAGAGTTGATTAAATGTTTTCAAACCTCAAAAAAGAAAAAAAAGAAAAGAAAAAAAAATCAGTTCAGGTAAAGTTCAAGTTTTGGGGTCAAGCTTCAGGGACCCCTGGGACTCTTTTGTAGTGAGGCCATTAACTTACTCCTTGAAATCGTACCCCAGAGAGCTTATCAAGAGCAAAAGTCTTAGTTCACAGCACTGCCCCTTCTTTGTTTTGTGTGGTCTGTTTGTCACAGAGTGAACCCAGAATCATGCTGTATTCTGTCTGCGAAAGGAAAATGTGAGCCAAGGCACATAAGAATTTCACATTCATCCAGAGTCAAATGCCTTCTTCATTTTCCACACTTCCTTCTACTTTCCTCTTGAAATCAGAACTTCAAATGGCAGACCCTTGCACAGATCTGTTTTTCCTGCCGAGATAGTATCATTTCAAGCTGCTTTTTCACATGAAAAACCTTCAAGGCCCTTGATGACACCTCCCCCCCACAAAGATGCTGACAGATGAAGCTGGAAAAAACAATCCAGTATGTGTTTGAAAATGAAGACGTTCCAAGATTTTTACCTAGTTTTGAGCACTTTCCAGATGTTATCCAGTGTGGTTGACTTTAGGGATGGATTGCTATTTTTCTGAATAGGAAATCAGGCTTCCTTTTCACTTGAGTGCACAGGTAATTCATGAAATCATTGCTGGGACTTTTTAACTGCTGGGTCACTGACAGCTTCTCCCTTGGCTTCTCCCTTTGGCTTCCCTAACCCTTCCCTCTCTGTGATACTGTCTGCTTTTGGCTCTCTGGGATTGAGCCATGGATTTTGATTATTCTTTACAAAAGAAGGCTAACAACTCTACTGCCTAAGATGATTAACATGATGACAACTGAAGAAACCAGGGAGGGCCCAGGAGGAAGCTACCCATGCCTTTGTCTCTGCGCTGATAGGAAGAACGGCACCCTTCAGAGCCAGGGGAGAGCGCCCTGTGCCATGAGGGAGAGGGGGCCCGAACAAAGACCCTTGGCTTCAACCTCTGCTGTGTTGTGTGCCTGCTACTCCATTCATCAGGTGCGAATGGGGAGCCAATTAAGTGCACGCTGGGAGGAATGGTGATTCCTCTCCCCCACCGAGTGGTACCCCCGGTAATGAATAAAGGAAAATAATAAGGGTATAGAGGCTGGGTCAATGTCAGAAAATGTAGCTTCATCTTGCTTTCCAGGGACTAACTGAACCAAACTGGATAGCAAACATCAATTCTTACAATCTGATCTCTGGGCTCACTTGTCCTAGGAGGTCTGTTTGAGCACACAAAGGGGGTGGGCTCTGTCCTTAAGCCGGGGTTAAATAGACTAAGAGATGAGGAGGGGATGCTTCATTCATTTTTACAATTTTGACTATCTATGTATACATATACATATATAAAAACATAAGTATGTATAACACGCACACATATGCACGCATATTGTATGTATGTGCATCACTTTTTCTACCTGAAGACCATACAGTAGGACTCCAGCAGGGGGAAAGTTCTGTGTAGCAGTGTGACTTTTTAAAATGTTCTGCTAGAGCCAACTCATTGCCTGTAACTTGTGTCATGAGAGCATCAGTGGAATGGAAAGGAACTCGGTGTTAAGTCCCAACTCCCTCCCTTACATTCCAACTACATTAGAGCTTTACTTTCTGTGTTAGATTAATTTAGCCTGTGCGGCTGCGACCTACAGTTTCATTTTGAAGGCGGGAACAATGGACAAGGGGAGAGAAGGGTTTGGAATTTTAGAAATATTGACATTTACCTTGCCATGTATGGCCATCTCAGCAAACCACATGAAGAAAAAACCCAAGTCTGTGGTTTCATTAGGTGGCTGGTCGATACAATGTAGCTACTGTGCACCATGTACTGTGTAGGATCAGTCATGTTCTAACATGAAGGGAGACAGAATTGTTCCCAGAGCAACCCAGAATCTGTGGAAGAAGGAGACCTACAATGAGAGACAGAAAATTAAGCTCAAGAATGGCCAAGAAGTTGGCAATAAGATTTTCCATGATACGAGGTCTCTTGTATTTTCACCATCCTCACATACATAGGAATCTCTGGGATTTAAAAGGAGGGCATGTTTTTACCAAGAGGAAACAAATAGAAACGTAAGTATATCCCCAAACTCTCCACGGAGTACATTAAAGTCTATTTTGAGAAAGCACCTTCTTAGGTGCTTCTGTCATGGGGTTTCTCATCCCCTGTGTCAGTTTGGAGAAAGTCACTGTTTAAGTAAAGGAGAACTTCAGCTAAGGGAAAACAGAAGCACAACATTTTGGAACAGGATTGGGGCACCATCTCTGTAAAGACCGGGTTCCATATATTATCAGCTTTGCAGTCCTTGTCATAATCATTCCACTCTGCCTGTGAGGAAGCAGCTGCAGATAGTACCTAAACAAATGGTGTGTGTGTATGTGTGTGTGTTCCAATAAAACTTTATAGATCAACACAGGTGTGACCTGGATTTGGCCCCCCAGCCATAGCTTGCTGATCCTGGTTTTAGAAGATTCAACTTCTGTTTGTTCATTTGATTTGTGGTTTTTAACGTGGAAAAGTAACAGTGGTGACAAATCGCAGGTCCCAAGGATGCCCATGTAGCCCCTAGATATAGGGATATCCATACCTAGAGGAATATTCCAAGTAGGTGTGCCAGCTTGACCATATATCCTGCCAAGAGACTCCAACTCACTGTTTCCTCACTCGGCTTGATAACGTGAGTGCCGTTTTCCAGACTTGACCTCTGGAACAAGGGGCAAAAGTCCAAACATTTTTCATCTGAAGACTCACTACCTGGTCCACCGGCCTCAAAGGAAATGTTAATTTTAATGGCTCAGACTCAGATGTGTCTCCCATTAGAATCAAAACCTCCTTCTCCCTTAATATTAATCAGTTGGGATAAAGAACTCTACCACACATTCAGAACTACCCAGTCTGTGACTCGTCCAAACCCAGAGCCACTGTCCCCACCACGAAGGGAAGTGACAGGAGGTCAATGAGAGTTCACACCCCCCCTTCTCTCTACCTTAGAACACACGCAGAAACTATCTGATTGCACTAGTCACTTTCATTAGGTTATCATGTGCTCATTTAGCCAAACACGTGAAACTGATTTATGCCAGGCTTCAGGGCCAGGGGCTGCCCAAGCAGAGCGGGCTTTGTGTGAGAAAGCTGGGATTCTTCTGGTTTGAAATTTGTGAGAAATTCAACTTGAGTGCACACCCTTTTCACCTCTGAGGCAAGCCTGAGGCCACCTGAATCAAAACCAGATGGTTCCTCAGGCCTAAAGACAACAAATAGCGGTTCGAAATCCTGTCGGCAGAGGACCACCAGAGCAAGAGCTCATTTTGAGAACTCTGCCCTGATGCATATTAATGCTCCCCAGATCTGGAGCAGAGCCTCAGCCCTTTTTCTACCCCCAGTGCCCAAGAACATCACATCATTGTAAACTGGTTATTTGAGCTGGTTTAAGTGAAACCCAGAGCTCCCTGCCCCTCAGACTCCCCCGTCCTTTGCAATGTGCCCCTAGCAGGGGCTGGTTTGTTTTGGCAAGGCGAGCAGGTGCCCTCCCAGCGCTGAGATCTGAGCTCCGTCAGGAGTGTCAGCGGTGACCTGAAGTCTTGGGTGGCCGCCTTCACGCTCTCACTTCCCCCTGTCAGCTGATACATCTACCACCCACACACTGGAAGGTTCCGGCGAGCTCAGAGATTCCTGAAGGCGGGAGCGCTGACCTCCTCTGCTCACCACCCCCCAACAGCCGGGCCCTCTGGAAGAGCCAGGGCACGCTTGGAAATCTTGGGCTCTGCTTTTTCATAAACAATGGGAGAGGTGAGCATTTAAACATGTGGTCTGTGAAACATTAGCTTCCAACTGATAATTGAAATAGGGCCTTGTAAACAAATGCTGCCTTAGATGTCTAGAAGTCTCTTCTAAATTGCCTTTGAAAAGACAAGTGGGATCAGTGAGTTATTTTTCAGAGACTGGGTTTGTCTGGGGACTCCGATCACAAGGGCATCACCAGAATGGGCTTTTTTTCCCTCCATACTCTATCATTAAGTTTCCATGCAGCATCCCCTGGGGCCAGGCGACCCCCAACCGGCCACAGAAGTTGTCAAGCCATCATGTCCATGGCCATGAAAAGCAAGCCTGAGGAGGCCCACAGCAGTGTGCTGGGCTTGATTTCCACTTCTCTCCTCAGACACAAGACATCCATTCAGATTCTGGAATAAAATCCCCCTAATTGATTTACATCTATTCCCATTGCATTGCCCAAGCTCTGACCTTAGTCCCACCTCTGGAAGTCATCACGAAATTCCTGCAGACTTGCACGGCAAGAAGGGGGCCTGTATGCTCTGTGTGGGGGCAGGTGCTGATCCCCTCACAGCCCAAACATCCTGTCGTGGGCCCAGCCATCTGCCGGCTGCTCCCTGCAGGAGGGAGGACACAGGTTTAAGTGGGACTGCTTGTTCTCTTTGTCCCATTCACAACGTTGTGAGCGATGAGTAAGGGAGAGAAGCAGAAAGCGCAGGTGCTGAGCAGGCGGTGGTGCATCCAGAACACTGCAGGGGGAGGCATGCACTTGAGCACCCTCCCCTAGGCAAGGTTTCAGGTGGGGGTGCCCAGTGCTAGGGGCTTCATAGGGTTGGGGTTGGAATAAATGAGGGTCATTTTTCCTCAGAGTCTTGCTGAATCTTTCCACTGCACACAGCATTTAAAATTGTTCCAGGAACTGGGGGCAGAGCAACCCCATTCCATGCAGAATGACCAAGGGGCGGGGGAAGTAGATGAGAAGGGCAAAAGGACACACACGGGTAGTCTCTGGTCTGGTGAGTGGGCGATAATTCTTATTAAAGCGTGTATGGGTGTCTCTGGCTCACAACATTTATTTAGTGCTTACTGCATGCCAGGCATTTTACCCTCACATTATTTTACTCAATTTTCACAGCAACTTTCATTCTACCCACTCACACAGGAATAATCGAAGCTTAAAGAAAGTGACTTGCCTCCACTGGGGATGCTGAGGTGTGGGGAGGATGGCGTTGCCCTGAGAGACCTAGGCCTTCTCTACAGCCACATCACTAGGTGGTCATCGGTAGCGGCCAGCCATGCCAAGGGCGGCCACATTTGCGGCCCTATTTTCCTTGTTTCCAAAGGTTTGATGATCCAGTTGGGGTGACTTGGGGGAGGTGATGAGGATCCAAGATGCTTATCCAGGAGAAATCTAAGTATGATTCGTAGACAACAGAGATTCCCAGAACTGAGAGCATGAGTGCCAGGAAGCAGATGCACGCACGCACACACACACACACACACACAGAGGCCACTTTAACAGCCTGGGGAACCAGTAATGAAGGAGAGGGAAGGCCTGCTGAAACAATGGTCTTTTCACTATTTATTCTCTCCTTGTCTACATCACACCTGGAACTAGTGACTGGGGGGAGGGGAGGTGTGGATAACGTTAAGGGTGAAGCAAAGGCCCTGAAATGCGGGTGGAGTTAAAATCAAGGGTAAAGTGGGGATATGGAGGTGCTTGCGGGGTCCTGGGTGTGGCCACGTCTGCAGCTTCCAGACGCCCTCAAACTCTGCTTCGCAGTCCAGTGAGTGTCCTGCGGCGTGTTTGCCAGGAGGAAAGGGGTGCGAAGTGAGTAAGTCTGGCCACACCCGGCCCGACAATGCTCCAGGAGTCACGAGGACCCGGTTTCAGCACTGGAAGTCCGCGTCCCAGGAAGCCCTTGGGTCTCTTCCTGACACGGTTGGTCACAGTGTGAGTTAAGCCCAAACCCTAAAGGACCCCAGCTCAAAGGTCAGAATCCCACCCCTAGAGTAGACGCCAAAAACCTCTGTATAACTTGTCTTCTTCAGTCTCAAGGCACGTAAAGAACTAAAATATAAGGCGAGTTGAGAAGTAGAAGGTAGGAAAGAGCGAGTGGTTCTGATCCCTGCCTGCTCCTTAGAAGGGTTGGACCAGGCCCAGGTCACACAAATCGGGATCTGTCGCCATGGGGCCCAGGCATCGGGCGACTGTTAAAGCCTCCCCCCACAATGACCCCACCGTGCTGCCAGGTGGAGACCCAGGGACAGCTAGGGGGTGGGGATGTTCCTAATGCACTGTGCTGCAGGCAGAAGGAGCCCGTCAAATCGGAGCATTAGGATGTGGAAGAGGCTTGCTTCGTAGCAAAGCTCAACTTATTCAGAAAATCTGACTGAGAAACCAGGACAGACCTACTGAGTGTGTGTGTGTGTGTGTGTGTGTGTAAATATTCCCCAAACAATACATATATATGTGTGTGTATGTTTATTTTGAGGGGCATATTTAGCTCTTTTTATTGTGTGTGTATATATACATTATAGTATATAGTATATTTTTGTTGTGTATATACACACTATGGTATATATATTTTTGTTTGAGGGATATTTAGTTCTCTTTGTTGCCTAAAATGAAAATAAATTTCCCTGTTTGTAGGTGAAAGGCCAGAGCAGAATTGGGTAGCCACCCCGCTCAAGCTACAGAGGGCACTGCTGAGCCTACATAGCAAGGAGCCAACACAAAACCACATCTCAGGAGATCTGCTATTTTTTACTTTTGAAAGAAAAGGAAGGGAGGGATGGAGGGAGAAAGAATCCCCTTCTAGAAATTTAAGCAAGACGTATCTGGAAAGCTACAGACCTCATGAAAAATCCAGCCCCAGCATTGGTGGCATGCCTTCCTCCCTGAAGAAACTTTGAAGTCACCGCTGTCTAGAAAGGTGTTAAGGAACCTGCTTGGAGTCATGTGTTCAGCCCAGCGGGATTCGGGACTGCCAGGAGCAAGCAAGGAAGCTGGTACATGTCTGTCCCTTGGGGCCCCAAGTGATCAGAGGGGAGGCGGGTCTGTCCCTCATCTGATGGCTAAGAAGCTAAATTTGTCTTGACATTATTTGAGACTTGGGGATCAGGTGTTGCTTGGAGAGGTAACATCAGTCAGAAAGCCAGAACATCAGGTTCACTTAAAAAAAAAAATCTGTACTTTGCAAGATTACAGTTGCCAAACTCACCCTGTGGTGGTGGAGTCAGAGGTAGACCTGATGATTTGTAGACACCATCCATGCTTTCATCACCCCATCATGAAGCATTTACATTGCACTTTATATTTGCAGTGTATTTCACATTGTATTAATTTTCCCTAAGGCTTACTATTTAAAGAATTTTGCTGGGTACAATTACAAAAGTAATTTAACCAAGCAGTCTCATATAAACTATCCGCGTGCTGAACAACAACCCAAGAGCAAGTTTGCTTCTTTGTTGCAGATAATGAAATTGAAGTCCAGGAAAGTGAGAGCTGTTTCAGGGGTGTCTGTACATACTGTTTTCTGCTGTGGACTGTAGAAATGTTGCGCCCTGAGTTTGTACTTAACATTTCATATTTTTACCTGTAGTGCCATTCCCTTCATCTCCCCATGCATGGCAAGCCAGTGTCTTTTTTCTTTTGAATCTACTTAGGTCACATTTTTATCAATGCATAGCGCCTTTGTCTTTTCTGATGCTACTCTGATTTTCACATGGCATTGATGAGAAGGAAAATTCTCATTTTGATATCATCCCAGAGTTTGAACATGCAGTGTATAATAAAGAGATAGTAGAGATTCCATAATTTTAATATCTTCTTTTGCTCTTGACTTTTTCAGTGAAACTATTATTGTCTCTAATGTGGGGTCAACCACCTCAAATCCTTTTTGTAAATAGGAGGGGTGTGTGTGTGTGTTTGTGTGTATACTCAGTTTTCAGACTAATTTAGTTGTCTTTGTCATTTCTCTATGAGGTGTAGAGAAAGTCATCTTTGTCTTCTGCAAGATGAAACTGAAACCAAGATCGAATAATCAGTCACCAAGTTCACAGAGGATTTTAGGGAAGCTGTGTTGATGTAGCTTCTGTCTGCTGTCCACATAGGCTTCTACCAGACTATGCTTTGTGTCTGTAACTAGCCCAACAGGGTAACATCATGCCACATCAACAGGACTCAACATGGGAGGCAAGCAAAGTGATTTGAAAAGACAAATTCACTTGTTTGCTTGTTCAGCAAATACGTATTGATCTGCTGCCTGCCAGGAACATTTTTAGGTAATTTATGTTCAGGAAGTTGGTATGATTGGCCTGGAGAGATAGATCTAGGGCCATGGTTTGAGGCTCCTTCCCTTTTGGAAGCTGTATCCAACTAAACATTTCTCAAATGTGTCAGTTCTTCTCTGGGCAGATTAGCAAAACTCTCTGAAGAGTTGTCAAATTTAAAAAGTATTTTTGAAAAATTAGAAAATTTTAAAAAATAAAAAGTAATTTAATGAGCATGTTCTGTGTGTCAAATACTGTGCTAAGAATCTAGGATGTGGAAAAGAAGTGTATTGAGTGACCTCCACCTTTGAGCAAGGCAGCCATGTTCCCTGCTGCTTGGACTGCCCAATGTGACCATCATAAATCACTACTGTTCATTTTGCAGATGGGCTGAGGCAAATTATTTGGTTCTTTCATTACATGCTTCAAACTATTCATTATGAATTTTCTATCAGTTATACTTGATCTTCAAGTACTGCCCCCTTCCTAATTCTTTTGGTAAACTTTAAATGCACACTGACAAATAAAAATGGCTTTCCCCCTCTTTTTTTCATAAGTGGTATTAAGTCTATGTGGACAACAGACCATCACAGTCTAGTCTTCCAGCTGTTGTGAATAAATTCATCTAGTACATATTATTATTCTGAATATATTAACACTAGATTATTTTACTCAGGGAGTAAAATATTTGTCCAAACAATATGAAAAGATAGTCTACAGTTTTCCTTAATACTCCTACTTCTTGACACTCCCCGAGACCCAGTCACTGATTTTGACCTTCAGAATCAATGTCCTTTATAGTATTAGAGGTGGGTGACAGTCCATGACAAACTCATTCCAACTTACTACAAGTCTAGAAGCATCCAGAACAATAGTTAGCATTCAGTAAGCTAGCAAAACTAACAGACAAAATCTGTGGGATGAATACTTATGACTAATACTTCATTTCCCAACAAAATATAAAAAATAATTTCTGTGTATACTAAACATTTTTCATGTATGTAGAACCATTATAACAGAGATTCTCAAACTTTAATGAGCATGCAAATCAGCTGGGACCTTGTTAAAATGCAGATCCTGGATCTGTAGGTCTAGGGTTGTGCTTGAGAGTCTGCATTTTATCAAGACCCCAAGTGATCCTGATTCTGCTGGTCCATGGCTCACACTTTGAATAGCAAAGATCTTTAGGTTTGTCTTATAGAAAGACATATAAGCATTGGAGGAAAAGTCTGAGATAACATAAATAAATCTTTTAGAGTAACTTAATACACTTCAGGAAATTCTCTGAGGTGTGGGTCTTTGGGACACTGTCTTAGGAAGGCCATACAAGGTAGAATCACTGTAATGGCCAGGGGCCTCAAGGGTGGGAATTGCAGGGAAGAAGGGAGGGCTTGGTTGTCCACCCCCTTCAGGTGGGGCATGGAAGCCGTTTGTCTTCAAACACATAGACCAAGTGAGATACAAAGTATGGAAATGCATTGCAAAGTACAGTATAAACATTGGGTGATATTATCAACATCATTATTTTGCACAATGAACTGGGTGCTGAGGCACAGTCTAAGGGTGTGTGAAAAATAAAAGAAACACAATTTCTATTCTTGAAAGCACTGATGGCATTGAAGATAGATGAAGCACAAATATAGAGCAAATTTGTTCATCTCACCATCACCCTCAAAAAAATAAAACAGGTTGTCTTCCCTCAACATGTTTTACATTTTCCATCCATCCATCTATCTATGTATACATCTGTGTGTGTGTGTGTGTGTATTCCCCATTTATATCTTTCATAAGGTTGAAATTTCTCAGTCCTTATTGCTGCAGGTGATTCATGACATTATTTTATCATATATATATATTTTTTTCTTTATCTGTATTGTGGGTTGATGTTGGACAGTTAGCAGTAATATGGCACTTCACTGGTTATGTGCTGACCAATCTATGCTCTTGTGGACCTACTATCAATATAGGCAATGTTTGCTCAAGAGTGAAAATTATTTGGTTTTTATGTGTTTATTTGGGTCTCTGATAGGAACTACACAGGGGATGGAATTACCTTGCTCTTGACAGCTATCTGGTCATAGACATTCCAACTTGATCTGTACTGGGGAGAAGTCACTGGGCTTCAAAGTCTGATTTGTGATCAGTGGACTCTCAACTGGAATCAAAATGGATAGATCAAATGTTCAATAGCAGTTGACCATAAGAGGTGCATACTTCTAATATCTCATTCTTCACTTAACAATTACTCAACAGCTATTTGTTGACTACCTATTCTGAGCGAGTATCTTGGTTACAGCAGAGAACTAGACACAGTATTGTCCCTGAAGCTGCCCATATCCTGTGTGTACCTGTATGTTGGCATGTGTGTGTCTAAATAGGCATGTCTGTCCTGGTGTATATGTATGTCTGGGTATAATCATCTAAGTGTGTGTGTGTGTGTGTGTGTGTGTGTGTGTGTGTGTGTGTGTGAGAACAGGGAGCATAGCCCCCAAGACAGAAAAACTGACTTCTTCAAAATAATATGTCAAACAAAAGTAGAAGTAAGCACAGACCACTGAGGGGACACATGGGACGGTCTCCTGACCAAGTCATGGAGGTTAAAGGAAGGCTTCCCGCTAGAGTGACACCTGAGACTTGAAGGATGACTAGGAATAGCTAGGCAATGTGTAGGAGAAGTGACGGTGTTTTAGTCAGAGGAAAGGTGGTCAAAGGCCTAAGGTGATACTATTTTGGCATTAATGTAGCTTTTAGAATGGGGCAGGAGGGTCTGTGAGAGTCAAGGTAGGGCAGGTGAGCAGAGAGCAGATGAAACCATGTCTGAGTATGAGATAGAAGCTCCACACCACATTTTCACCAGTCACCATCTACTAGAATAATAATCCCTGTAATATTCTTATGTGGTCTGTTCACTGATAAAATCTGAAAATCCTTGCACTTTGTCTCCACCCTATTTCTTCCTGCTCCATGCAATTATTTTGCAAAGCACAAAAAGACCTAATTGCGGTAGGTGTAGGAGAGAAGGGGAAAGCTTCTCTCCTTCTACACTTCACTGAAGCCATAGCTCTTTATGAACAAGGAGCATTTCTACTTCACATTTATAAAACATTCGTGCATCGTGAGGCATCTCAACAAGCATTTCAATAAATACCACACTCCACTCTCCAATGTTAATGCAGGAACACTAAGGCCTATCTCCTGCAGCCAACGATTTAGATTCCAGATGTAGGTGAGTTCATGTAAAAGGTCTAATGAGCCTGCCTAGATGGATAGCCAAAAAGCAATTTCTTATGAACGTGGAACACAGTGATGGGGAGACACACAATGTGATAAAAGAAGTCCAAGATAGCATCAGAAATGACCTAAGAGAGGAGGAACTAGGGCAGAGGTGATCAGCATCCCAGTTTCTGCTAAATTTAATATGACAAGCCAAGTAAGAGAAGTCATTATTGAGAAAATGTGAAAGTCCAGCCAAGAGTTTGGGTGATGGAAAATTAACTATAGTTGAGACATAAAAGTTTATAATGTAGGGATTGTAGACTGATTGGATGTCTTTCATATTCTAAGAATGCAGTTCAATGGACCATCTCTTAGCATTATTCTGAAAGCTTATACTTTTGATTAAAACCATAAAATCTATCTTAGAGATCCAGGAAAAAGTGTGCATACCTTAAATCCAAGCATTTTATCACCTGGATGATTAGTATTTTCATTTGCCTTCTATCTTTAATTTAATTAAAAAGGTTGTGGCCAAGCTAGAATTCTTATATGTGAACTTCGTGCAGAAAATTCAAAGCAATGAAAGATTTTAAAAGATTATTTGAGAGTTCACATATTACATAATTTTGGGGGATACGAGATCAGACCCAAACTTAGTCACAGGGCTTGGGAAAATGGCTGATGAGTATGCCTTGGTGTTGCCTACCTGGAGGGGCTGGAGGTTAACTGGGGACAAACTCCAGCCAGCCCGTGTGAAGAATCCCATGGTCCACCATGTGCTGATCTGGAGGATAGTGGTGATCATGAGGGAGGAGGTCAGCTGGAGACTGGCTAGATTTGAGTCCTGGCTATGGTCCTCTCCAGATGTCACTCCGTTCATTTCTACCTTGTCTGCTTCACTTACATCCACTTTCCTTACTCAGCCAGAATCTCAAGTACTCATGTCATTACACTGGGCTAGATGATGAGAGAGAGCTGAGGTTTGGAATTACTAATGCCAAGATCTGTCACACTAGAGAGCATTGTGTACCGTGAACAAGAAACCCAAAGGAATAAAAAAGTAATAAAATAATAATTGTGGTTATGAGGTATTTAACAAAGCCAAATTTCCATGATATGCTAAGTAGTAAAAAATGGTTCTCAAGAAACACTTACCCTAGTAGGAAGGAATCACATGGCCTTAAATAGTTGAGTTCAGTTCAATGAGCATTTACTGAGATCCTCTTATATTTGAGGCATTGTGAAAAACAATGGGAATAAAAAAATGAATCATACATGGTCATGTTGGTGACAATTCAGTCCTTCTCTACATCCAGTGTAAACAGAATGGTAATGTATTTAAAGAAAAAGAAAACATCAACTGATTACCAGCTCTGGGCCAGGCACTGTGTTAGACTCTGAGGCTATAAAGTTTATTAAAACAAAGCTGTTATCCTTAGGAGCTCATAGACTCTGTGGCTATCACCTTTTTTCTGCTACTTCTTAAAGAACAGAAACTCTCAGATCAAAAGAATCGTAATTTAGTACAGAAATAAAATTCTGAAAGATCCTAAAACTGGGTCTAGCTATTTGGGAAAGTAATCAAGAGAAAAAGATGGGGTTTCTAGCAAAGGGAAAGGGGAGTCAAGGAAGGGGAAAGACTCTCAGTCGTTTCCTGAGAATCGAACTCTAAGTTATGACATATATATTCTGATTTGGCACACTTTCCTCTTCTGTGGTTGTTTTATTCTCAAGTATTTGAAACAGGGCTGTAAGATTTAACAAATAAAATGATAAGAAATGCAGTTAATTTTCAGATAAGGTTGAATTTCAGATAAGCTGTTCATTCTTTATCTGAAATTCAAATTTAACTGAGTGTCCTGAATTTTGTCTGGTAAGCTAATTAGAAGTTAGCTCTTTATTTATAGAGATTATGTACCCAGTTCTGTTGGGAATACCTATTTTTAAGTCTGACAAGTTGTCTGCTTGAAGTTGTCTCTGGGCACCTAAATTAACTTAGTCCTGCTATTTCAAACTTGTTTGTTTGTTTGTTTGTTTTTGATCTTTCACTTAAGCCCAAAATCTTTGCCTATTCCTTTGAAGAATTTTATTAGCTCTTTTGAGATTTCACTTAGCTAGCTTGTTTTTCAATTTTCATTTGGCCTCTATCAGATTAGTAACTCCATTCTTGTTCTTATTTTCTAAAAACTACTTGTACATGTGATCCATACCAAGGTGCCATATGGGAAATTAGTGAATTTTAATCAGATGATTACATAGTACACCCTGGAAAGTTACTCACCAATGACCCAAATTTCTCTGCTAGACAGGGAAAGGGTGAGAGGAAGAATGAGAGTAGAGTTTGTCCTGCTGAGTATGGGAAACCGGTCAGAGTAATATTCTTTATGCAGGACATTTAGTTTGAAATACATAAATTCCTTGGTCAAAATCAGGTTAGTTAAATTCATTTATTGATTCACAGATAATTGAATGGGAAGGCACAAGGCCAGACATGGCAGTGAGAGAAAGATTGGCATCTACCACTGGGGAGTTGGTAGCCCATAGCTGTGCTTCCAACATAGTGGTGGCCAGCCATATGTGGCTCCTTGAATTTAAATTAATGAAAATCATGTATGGACTAGCCACATTTCAATTACTCAATAGCCACATGTGGCTAGTGGTGACTGTGTTAGCACAGATGATAGAAATTTCCAAAGTGCTGAAAGTTCTAGATGGTGCAGGTCTGTGGGGAAAACAGATATGGGATGATTAATCCCACAATCTATTATTTATAGTAATTACAATTATGTTATATGACATGAAATAGATGCTTAAGGAGTTATGTGGTCATGAAATGGGTGAAAGCCTCTCTGAGGAAGGGATCTTTTGAGTTGGAATGGAAAGGATGGGTAGAAACCAAAACACAGGTAGCTAAGCGACAAAGAGAACTATACAGGTAGAGAGACCAGCATGTGCAAAGGTCCTGAGGGGGAGGGAAGAAGCGGCATTTAAAGAATTAACAGAGGGAACAAAGGAGGAAGGGGAGAGAGGTACAAGAGGAACATGGAGAAGTAGGCAGGAACCTGGAAGACCATGAAGGTTTGGGTCTTCATTTGAAAAACCACTAAAGGATCATAAGCTGAAGAGTGATATGCTGAGGTTCACACTTGAAATCATTGCTCTGGCTTCTGGGCAGCAAAATAAGTGCTGAGAAATGAGGAATGTGCTATTGCAGCAATCCAGGGAAGACGGAGCATGGTGGCCAGGTAAGTGTATTAGTTGGCTAGAGCTGCAAAACAAATACTACAGACTGGGGATTTAAACAACAGAAATTTATTGTCTCACTGTTACAGAGACTAGAATTCCAAGATCAAGATGCTGGAAGTGTTGGTTCCTTCTGAGGGCTGTGAGGGAGGGATCTGTTCGGACCTCTCTCTTTGGTGTGTGGACAGCTGTGTTCTCCCTGTGTACCTGCCTGTGGTCTAATCTCCTCTCTTATAAGGACATGGGTCAGATTGGATTAGAGCCCAACCATATGAGCTCCTTTTACCTAATTACCTCCTTAGAGACTCTATGTCCAGACACAGTCACATTCTGAGGTATTGGGGGTTAGGACATCAACATGTGAATTTGGGGGGACACCACTCAGCCTAAAACAGGAAGTTTAACCTTTCAACTAGTGTCAGAGTTGCCTTTAGTATGAAGGTCAAGAGAGTTCATCATATGTCATTGGTCCAAACCCCTACCCACATGGAAACACAAGAGACAGCCAGTTGGAGACACACATAGGATAGAAAAACACTCTCCCTTGCAGGCTCTCTGGCCATGATATATTTAAGAGAAGTTCAATGAAGAGAAAGGAAGATCAACAGAAGTGAATGCTCTACCAGAGGCACATGCATTTTAGTGATCCCCTAGTCACTATAGCTCCTGAGTGGGAAGTATTTTTGGTTTGAGATCCAGAGGGTCTTGGCCCCCAACCTTCCCCTGTGTCCCTCTGGTTTGCTCTCTCTCTCTGGGAATGGTATTCTCCACCTTTCTGGTTGTCTCTCGGCTTAGGCATCAGCTCCCCTGGGAGGCATTGTAGCTTTGCAAGACGGTTCATTGCCCCTCCTGAGTTTTCCCATGACACCCTCTACCTGCCCAGTTAAATCTCCCTGTTCACTCTGTCTCACCCATGGTGGTGGCTGATACTGCCTAGTTCACAGACCTCTGGGCAGAGGCTATATGAGCAGCAACACTGACATCTCCATCATCAATCAGAAAATATGAGTAAAATGATCTTAATAAATCCCTGATTGTTATAAAGTGTCAATGAGTTAAACTCTGAGAATAATGCCAAAGGGGGGGAAATTATCTGAAATGATAATTCAGATAATGAAAGCTTTTGCAAATGGAAATTTTCAGGAACTCAGAAAAGTCATCAAACAAGTCTAAAATTTAAAAAATTAAAAAGGAGTATGTGTGTGTGTCTCAAACAAATCAGAGAATGAATTAAATTAAGACTAGCTAACACTCACTGAAAACTCTCTAGGAGCACTACTGTGCTGAGCACTTTACCTGCATTAGTCATTTAATTCTAGCAGCAGCCCCTGAAGTGGGTCATTATCTCTGCTTAACAAGCAAGGAAACTGAGTCAATAACTTGGCCTCATAGTATTAAGTGTCTGAGCCAAGATTTAAACCAATGTTTGTTTGACTCAAATGATGTGCTTTTAAACACTATGATGCAGATAAAAGACAAGAGAAGATACAGGAGTATCTTGGCACTTTTAAAAGTAATTTGTGGGTCACTGTCTGCCCAGGCTCAGTACCCCCCTTCCATTTAATGTTGCTGTGTTCGCTGGGAAGCAGAGCCTGCCCTGCACTGCTCAGAGAACTGTGTGCTAGTCTATCCTCACTGGAAAAGTATTTGTCAAAAAGAGACCCCCAAAACACAATTCCCCTTCTAGGAATTGATCCTAAAATGTAGTAAAAAACTCAGAAAAAGCAATGCTGAAAACACAAAAGCAGCTTCAATAAGTTTAACTGTAATAAATTATTACATAATATTATATCCTGCAACCATCTAAATAGTATTATGGGAAAACATTAGTGATATTGGAAAGTGCTCTTATGATTAAGGCAGAAATTCAAGACTAAAAAGTATATATATATAACATTATGCAGATTTTGTGGGTTTTTTAAAAGTATACATACACACATACTGAGAAAAAATGTTTGGAAAAAGTCCATAAAACATTACCAATGGCTACTCTGAGTTCTACATCTACTTGTGATTTGTATTTTTTCTTTGAATTTTTCTGTATAATGAGTATACATGATTTTTATATTATAAAACATTAATGATAGAATTTTTTTAAAAGGCCAAATAATTTATGCTATAATGTTACAGAAATCATTCTTTTACTTCTTAATCAGTTAAAGAAATAATAAAGAAAAAGGGAAAATAATAAGAAAACAATGAAATAGGAAAAAATGTGAAGTAAATGTAGCAGGCAAAAGCTAATTGTGAACCATAAATTGGTAATAGTGAAAAACTGCAAATAGTTCATATGTCCAATGATGGAGTAATCATTATATTAACCATAATACATGAATCTATATATGTTTTTAAATAGCTCACAAGCTAAGAGACAGAATGTGACCTCCAAAGCCTAAAATATTTGCTATCTGGCCCTTCACAGAAAAAGTTGGTTGACTCTTGATATAAAATATTATGTGCACATTAAAATAATAAAGATAAAGACTTTGTTATAGCAATATAAAAAGGTATATATAGAATTATATGAAATATCACAAAATGAGGGGATACATAGGGATTAGCAGAGACCAAAATCTATTACAGTATCTGTTTTTATTCATTCATTCACTGTCACATATTTTTGGACCACTCACTATGTGCCAGACCCTGTTCCTGCATATAAGAAATATCACGAACAAAACTGACAAGAATCCCTGCCCCCAAGGAACTTACACTCTAGTGGGAGGAAGGCAGGCTGCAAATAATAACTAGTATGCCTGAAGGTAAGCCAATGTTATCTGAAGATTGTGTGTAGAGTAGGCGAAGCAAATCTCCCTGAGAAGGTGACATTTGGTCAAAACTTGGAAGAAGGTAGAGGCATTAGTGATGTGGATTGTGGGTGGAAGAGCATTCCAGGCAGAGGCCCAGAGGATGGAGTATATCTGGAAAGTAGAGGAAAGGAAAAAAATGCCAACACACTGATCCTGGTAAGTTAGGCAGAAAAAGAGGAGGTAGGTGGGAGAGGTACGTGGGTGGGGTCAGATCATATCTGGGCGTTGAAGACTTTTGCAAGGACTGGGAACAAAGTTTAAACAGAGAAGTGGTCTGATGTGAGTTGCATCTTGAAAGGATGGCTGTGGCCACTGTAATGGTCATAGACTATGGGGACAGTGGTGGCATCAGGGACACCTGGCAGGAGGCCAATTGTAGGGTCCAGGAAAGAGAGCAATTGGTAGTGGCTCAAAATAGTGAGGAGAGCTCAGGTCCTGGTTATATTTTGAAGGGGAGACAGAACCATAATGATTTCTTACAAGAGCATGTCGATCAGGAGAGGCAAGAATAACACCCCAGTTTTTTGGCACTAGGATCTGAAAGGTCAGGGTTGCCAATTAGGAAGATGGGAAAACTCACTGTGGAGTTCAGCTTCTGAAGTACTAAATGTGATCTATCTACCAGAAATTCAGGTGGAGGTGCTAGATATAGGAGTCTGGAGTTAGGGGAGAGAGCTGGGCTGGAGTTGGACACTTGGGAATCATCAGCATATAGACAGGACCTAAGTCATTAGATCACCCAGGGTGAATGTAAATACAGAAGAGGACCAGAGACCAGTCGCAGAATGCTATGCCAGCATTGAGAGTCCCAAAGGAAAGGAGAACCTGCAAAGGAGACTGAGAACTAGTGGCCAGTTAATGGAGGAGAAAGCCTGGAGCATCCTGGTAGTCTAAGGCAGAAAGCGTGTAAGAAAGAGGAGAAAGTCATCAGTTGGGTCACGGGAGGAATTAGTTAATAGGACCAGGAATTCTCCTTGGAGTTCACAATGTGGCCATCACTGGTGACCTTTACAGGAGCAGGTTCCATGGCAGCCAAAGCACAACCAGAGATGCTTAAGAGGCAAAGAGGGGAGAAGTAGAAACAACATATGCAGGCAGCATTCCTGAGAGGTTTTCTTGCAAAAGAGAGCAGAAAAAATAGAACAGTAGCTGACAGAAGAAATGGAGTCCAGAGAATGTTTTTGTCATTGCTGTTTTTAGGAGAAATAAGGGCATGTTTGTACACTGATATGAATGATCCAGTAAAGCAGGAAAATATGGTGATGCCAGAAAGAGAGGCTGGAGTGATGCCCTTGAGTATGCAAGAGGAGGTGGAATTTAGTGCCAGAAGGAGAGACTGACATGAGCTAGGAGCATGGCTAGGTGGACCCTCTACAGTAACACTGAGTTTACCTGTGTGCCAGAGACTGTTTTTATTGCTGTGCATGTATATTTCTCACTTAAGCCTGGCAACAATCTGATGAGGGAAGAACTATTATTTCATTTTACAAATGAGGAAATGGTCTTGGAAAGAGTAAGTAATTTAGTAAATGGAGCAATCATTTTTGCCCAGGTCTGACTCAATGCCCTTAATTATTGACTTATTTGTTGGTTTATTTGTTGGTTTATTTATTTTAGTTAACATACAGTAGTGATATTAGTTTCAGGTGTACAATATACGGATTCAACACTTTCATACAACACCTGGTGCTCAACATAACAAGTGCCCTCCTTCATCCCCATCACCTATTTTACCCATCCCCCCACCCACCTCCCCTCTCATCAGTAACCATCAGTTTGTTCTCTGTAGTTAAGAGTCTTTTGGTGTGTTTCCCTCTCTCTTTTTTCCCCTTTCTCATTTGTTTTGTTTCTTAAATTCCACATATGTGTGAAATCATATAGTATTTATCTTTCTCTAACTGACTTATTTCACTTAGCAAAATACTCTCTAGCTCCATCCACATCATTACAAATGGCAAGATTTCATTATTTTTGATTGCTGAGTAATATCCCACTGTGTGTGTGTGTCTATGTGTGTGTATACACATAGACACACACACTTCTTTATCCATTCATCAATTGATGGACACTTGGGCTGTTTCCATAATTTGGCTATTGTAAATATCACTGCTATAAACATTGGAGTACATATATGCCTTTGAATTAGTATTTTTGTATTCTTTGGGTAAATACCTAGTAGAGCAGTTGCTGAATCATAAGGTAGTTCTATTTTTAACTTTTTGAGGAACCTCCATACTGTTTTCCACAGTGGCTGCACCAGTTTGCATTCCCACCAACAGTGCAAAAGAGTTCCCCTTTCTCCGCATCCCCTGTTTTTCTTGTGTTGTTGATTTTAGCCATTCTGACAGGTATGAGATGTTATCTCATTGTAGTTCTAATTTTTATTTCCCTGATGATAAGTGATGTTGAGCATCTTTTCATGCATCTGTTGGCCAGCTGATGTCTTCTTTGAAGAAATATCTGCTCATGCCTTCTGCCCATTTTTAATTGGATTATTTGTTTTGGGGGTGTTGAGTTTTATAAGTCTTTATAGACTTTGGACACTAACTCTATCAGATATGTCATTGCAAATATCTTTTCTCATTCTATAGGTTGTCTTTTAGTTTTGTTGATAGTTTCTTTTGCTGTGCAGAAAACTTTTATTTTGATGAAGTCCCAATAGTTCATTTTTGCTTTTGTTTCCCTTGCCTCTGGAGACATGTCTAGTAAGATGTTGCTACAGCTGATGTCAAATAGGTTATTGCCTGTGTTCTCCTCTCGGATTTTGGCAGTTTCCTGTCTCACATTATGTCTTTCATCCATTTTGAATTTATTTTTATGTCTGGTATAAGAAAGTGGCCCGGTCTCATTCTTTTACAAGTTGCTGTCCAGTTTTCCCAACACCATTTGTTGAAGAGACTTTTTCCCATTGGATATTCTTTTTCGCTTTGTCGAAGATTAGTTGACCATAGAGTTGTGGGTTCATTTCTGGGTTTTCTGTTCTGTTCTATTGATCTATGTGTCTATTGAAAGTATAAGTAATTTAGCAAATGGAGCAATCATTTGTGCTCAGGTCTGACTCAATGCCCTTATTTAATTCTTTAAAAAAAAAACATTGTAAAATATACATAACATAAAACTCACTATTTTAGCCATTTTAAGTGTACAGTACAATCGCACTGAGTACATTCACATTATTGTGCAACCATCACCACCACCCATCTACAGAACTTTTTTATCTTCCCTAACTGGAACTCTGTACTCACTGAACAATAATTCCCCATTTTATTTCTTTTAAATACCCAGGAATAGTGTTTTTATAAAAATGAAATAAACTCCCTATACTAAATCTAAATAGTTACTACATTAAAGAGAGGCATTTCAGATAATATTATTTAAAAAAGTATTTATTAAAAGAATTTTAACAATAAACTATATACAAAGAGAACTGTCCTTAAGTCTTCACTGCTGAGATACAATAAAGGAACTGGTTACTAGGGAAACCAGTCCTGTTTCCTCCCACACATCCAAGGCTGCCATGTTTCTTCCTGGGTGCCCTGGCTCTCCAAAAAGCAAGACTCAGGAGTCCAGACAACCATCTGCATTTGTGGGACAGGTGTGAGTCATGCTGTGCCTAGTCCACACAGAGCCCTCATCACAGTGTGGGGCATGGGAGCTCAGTCTCATTTCTCCAGCCATAGCTCATCTGTCAAGAGCTTAACAAGGATCCTGGCTTCAGAATGGTCTTGGCTTTGCCTCAGGCCTGAGCTCATCTCAGTCCCACTTGAAGAAGGTTAGTCACCATCCCCAAGACCCCACAGGTGTCCTTGCCATAAGTAAGTGTTCTATTGACTGAGTCTTCGGGGTGCCCCTATAAAGGGCTGGGAATTCTTGTATGGGAAATGAGGAATCCTCCCACATGTCCGCAAGTTAGCAGTAGAGCATCAAGAGTATGAGAAGCAGGGAGATTTAGATGAATTCTAGCCTAATTACCTTCTCCATGAAAGTACTTTGAACACCACCTTCAACACTCTAATATTAGTATTACAAAGACTTGGACAGCCAGTAAGTTTATTTGGGGAGAAAAAACCGTAAGACACACATAAATACACATTTTAGTTCTGATATATAGAACACATTTGAGGGACCTGAGTTTTGAAGTGAAATATAAGAATACAATAACTTGGAAAAAAAGAATACAGTAACTCGAAGTGTTTTCCTACATTTCAGAAGAACATTGTGAGTATAATAGCTGTCTGTTGACCTTATTCTGTGGCTGAACTAGACAGTACATAATGAAACTTGGGACCCATCCAGAAGAAACAAAGGAAAAATCTCAATTCACCCAAAGTATATTGGTAATCACTACTTTCTCTTCTGAAAATGCTCACATTTTAAAAACTTTTTGATGATTTTTCAGTAAGGCTAGCATATAATGTTGTTTATCTCCATAAATATTTCTGCATCAAATGATGGGTTTAATATATTAAGTGCTACCTCTGTTAAGCATTATTCTAAGAATTCTATGTGTAATCCTTGTAACAACTCTATAGAATAAGTATTACTATTAACCATTGTGCCAGTTATTAAGCTATTATAAATAGCGACTATGGAAAAAATCAAGAACCTTAAAACATTATGCTAAGTGAAAAAAGCTAGCCACAAAAGACCACATATTTTATTATTTCATTTATATGAAATACAAATTTTCAAAATAGGCAAATCTATGAAGACAGAAAGTAGATTCATGGTTGCCAAAGAACTGGGGGAAGGGTGAATGGGGAGTGACTGCTCTTGGATACAGGGTTTTGTTTGAGGGAGTGATTAAAATATTTGCGGTGATGGTTACACAACTCTGTGAATATACACAACTCTGTGAATATAAAGCCATTGAATTGTACACTTTAAATGGATAAATTTTATCATATGTGAATTAATATCAATGTAGGTGCTTAGAAATATATCAACTATGGTTTCTTGATTAGGTACAGAAACATGGATGGTAACAGCTACAAAATGTATGTGTATATACTAATTTTTTATTCTTCTTGCCTCTGCTGCCACTTATTTTTTATACAACTTTTGATATAAGGAGAGTTTAGTCTAGTCTTTTAGTGACAGAACACTTACATGAGATTGTTGCTAAATTTGAGGAATAATTAACATAGCCTAGAGATGGACAGCATGCCTACCTCCCAAAGATAAATGCAATGACTGCTGCTTTTCTTCATTTTGAGAAGAAGGTAAGTACATCTTTGTTCCAAGGATAGTTGATCTTAGGTGGAAACACGGGGTTGTTTTGGTGTAGTATGGAAGTTCAAATAGTAGCAGGGTGTGTCTGGATGGTGAGTGAACAATGGGGTGGGTTGTGCTGTTGGATCTCACCACTGAGCTCTCCTCCTTCTATCCTCTGCCCCGTGATGCTGGAGTAGGAGTTCTGAAACCACATGTCTGCTTTCCAGTTCACTCCATGTTGGGCTCTGCCTGCTGGCGCAAGAGACTGGAGGGATAGGACAGGAAGAGTAATTTACTCCTTCCTGGTGGTTTCCTGTCTGCTTGCAGTTCCTTTGGGGGTCACTCTAACAACATTTCTTCAATCCAGGAGCTACTGTTTCTTCTTGAAGCAGTGGATGAATCAAATTTGAAGTTTTTCTGACACAGATCAGCATCATTGCATCCTCTTTGAGCCACTGGCACCAGCCTGATAATGTCCCCTCCTCAGAGGTCTGTGTCCAGGCCAATGGACCCCTTCTCTGAACTCAGACATACTAACACTAGCCAAGTAGCACATCCTCCTCAGAGATCTGTTTTGACTCTACAGGACCTATTATGGGTTAAATAGAGTCTCCCTGCCAAAATTCATATGTTGAAGCCTGACCTCCCAGTACTTCAGAATGTGACTTAATTTAGAAATAGGGTCATTGTGGAGGTAATTAGTTAAGATGAAGTCATTAAGATGGGTCCTAATCCAATATGACTTGTGTCCAAGAGGAAATTTGAACACAAATATGTACACAGACAGAACACCATGTGAAGATGAAGGCATATATTGGGGTGATGTTTCTATAAGCCAAGGAATACCAAAGATTGTCAGCAAATCACCAGAAGCTAGGGGAAAGGTCTGGAACAGAGCTTCCCTTGTAGCCCTCAGAAGGAACAAACCCTGCTGACATCTTGATCTTGGACTTCCAGACTCCAGAACCTAAAATTCTGTTGTTTAAGTCTGTGGTGCTTCGTTAACGGTGGTCCTTGCAGACTAACACAGGACGCTTCCTCCTAACTTCTAAAGTTAATGATTCCAAACTTTGCCTTTTATTACCCTAATCCTGGGGGTGGTAGATGCTTCTTGAAATTACTCTCTCCACAATATCTTATTGTTCTCTTTTTATCTTGAGAGTTACATAGTTACCTTTATATCAAATGAAAGATTCTTTATTTTAAATTCCAAGGTTCAAATACCTTGTATACTTTCTACCTCCTGACTGTAACTTGGCTGGTATACCTAGTTTTCACATAAAGGAACCAAGCACAGAAGGGTTAAACAATTCACCTAAAGGCAAAGAGCTACTGAATAGCAATGCTGGGTTGGTACGGCTTTAGAAACTTTCATTAAGTGGCCTTGTTAGGTGAGAATTTAAGCACTTGAGCCCCCTGTGGCCATTGTACCAGCTTTAAAGAAACCAATGATGAAGGCTGGTTGATCTGCACTGATTGAGTCATTTGTCTACTTCTGAGGGTCTGATTTATGATGGTCATCAACGTGTGATACAAAATCTTAATTCTTTGTGCCCATTCCCCAGCTGCATGTCTCTGCTCCAGACTTGCTTGTCTTTGATCTTATCTTTCTTCTCCTTCCATGCCCCTTACCGGTCATGAAACCATTTGTCACTTCCCAGAAAACTACATATTCCCACTTCGGGCCACTTCTCCTTTCACATAAAGTGGATGACCAAGCTCACCACTTACAACTCCCCACTGAGAAGCTTTTTCCTCTCTACTGTCTTCATGGCCATCCTTGATGTGATTGCAATGCAGCCATTATCCATTTTCGGCTCACTGCCACATACCAAGTTGGACATCTATAAAAGAGCTCAGACTTTTTCCTTTTCTTTCTGCTGGTCTTAGAGGATCCCCATCAGCCATATGTAGGATCTGAGGGGAGGATGTAGACAACTGTAGTTGACAACATGCAGGTCTGGGCTACTTGCTCATGAGCTTGTTGTGCCCGATGTACCATCTCCATCCAGTGATGGGCTGCTGTTGGGTCCAACCAATATTATGACTTGGTGGGTCTGATAAACCAAGCTAATAATGGGAAGTTGTCCCATGGTCAAGAGTTCCATCACTAACAGAGCCTAGTAACACTTCAGGAGGTTTTTTTCTCAAAAAGTGCCAACTCTGCATGGCTCCAGGACTCCAGAGATGACATTCTGACTCCCCCACTGGGATTTAATACAAATTCACACAGCATTCAGCCCTACAGGCATCACTGACATCATAGGGTCTGTCACATTGCATGGTCCCAAAGGCAGAACTGATTGCAGCATGACTCACTGTAGAGTTCTTTCCTGCTCCAGGCTTCACTTAAAGTTGACAGCCTTCCATGTCAGCTGATACATAGGCCAGAGCACATCCTAGGTGTGTAATGTGGCCAGCAAAACCCAAGGAGGCTGACTAGGCAATGTGCTTCCTTATTTATGGTATGGATGTAAAGTATAGCACTTTATCTGCTACTTTGGAGGGGATCTCTGAGCACCATCTTGACCACTGGACCCCTAAAAACTTTACTCAAATAGCAGCCCTCTGAATTTTGGTATGATTTATTCCCCCCACCTTTGGAAATACACATATCTTACCAATGCCTCCAAAATACTAGCCACTGCTTGCTTGTCCTGTTCAGTCAGTTTGATGTCACCAATTTAATGAATTAATGTAACATTTTGTAAGATGTCAAGTGATCCATATTTTGTTGGACTGACATAGAGGGCAGGAAAGCTGGGATAGTCCTGGGAAAAAATTATAAAGAATACTATTGTCTATTTCACATGATTAAAAAAGTTTCTGAGGCTTGTTCTGATGGAAGTAGAAAGGAGCACATCTACCAAATCAGTAGAATCTGCTTTAGCAACAATAGCACATCCAGCCTCCAATATGGTATTTGCAAATGGAATTATTACTTCCTTGAAATTGGTAATCTACACAGTTGCAGAAAAGATAGGAAATTGGTACAAATTCATACAGAAAATTGTGGGGTCAGAAATGGACACCGAATCCCACTCTGAGACATTGTTCTTTCCAATATGTGGAAGTTTGTAGTTAGCAAGTATTTGGTTAAAAAAAGCATACTTGTAGATAATAATGTCTTAACACTGTTCCTCTTTCCCATCCTTGGTTTGGGGCATTCTTCTATATCCTACTGAAAGGATTTCTCCATCGGAACCTCCTACCAGACTGGTTCCTGGAGTTTTCTCTTTGCCTTTTTAATGGGAACACCTGCCATGTGTACTTCTGGTCACAAAGTTGCCTTGACAAAAACTACATGAAAATACCATGAAGTCAAAAAGCAATATGTTTACATAGAACACATTTTGTTAAAAAACTATGTTTTTAAGATTAAAAAAAAATCCCTATTCCTAAAACTTACTCTCTCAACGTTGGCTGCTTGATCGAACCCCATTCTTTCTGATAGCTCTAATCCAATAAAGTCAGGATACTGAGATGTCATTTGATATCAATCATAACTTTAAAAAAGGAGAAAGGAGACAAATAGATCAGGTGACTTCTGGAGTCAGGTTAGAACCAACCCTGAGGCAGTCTGGAGCCTCTACATTTGCCAAAAGGACCCATAGTCTTTATCCCCTGGCAGCCTTGATTAAATAGAGGCCATGAGAGATGCTAGAGCTGCCTTAAACTCTCATCCCCCTTTTTCTATCATGTTTCACAAACTACTTCCTGTCACCCAATTGCCTACTTCTTTCTTCTGCCAGCGGGAAAATTATTAGGTGCCGGCACATTCAATAGATTGTTATTCAGTGGCACTTGAAAATGTTCATTTACTGTAATAGGCTCATTATTCTAGGAATGTAATTGGAACCCAGACTGTTATGACCTCAGGAAATAGAACATAACAAAGCTAGGCAGAAATATTAACTTTGCCCCAAAGCAGTGCAGCCCTTTCCTTGGGGAAAATGGAGGAATCCATCATCCCACCTTCCTATTCTCTCACAAAATCACAAATGGTGGGGTCTTTGGGAATTGTAAAGGACTTCTAATCAAAAATCCTTAATTGACCCAGGGGAAAATTGAATCCTATCAACTTAAAAAATAGAACTTTTATGTCTTGGAGAATTTTTTCTAATGATGATTAAAATTTGGAGTAGCCAAGAACTAGGCAAGAAAGACTGTGTATACTTAGGTTTGTATAGCAACATGCAACACAAAATTGGGTGGACTTATCTTACAACCAGATATGAAGATAAGCACTGAAAGCACTTAAAGTGAAGAAAAACAGAGGGAGGGGTAAAAATTAAAGCCCTTTTTAATGGTCCATGTAGAATGAGGGGATTAGGCAAGATGACAGCACTCACATTCTATTTCATGATGTCTATTATGTGTTTAAAAATTATTAATAAGATGGAGTTTAATACAGATATAATGCACTGTACACCATCCAAATAGCTGATGCAGGAATCTGGTTTGATATTAATGATTTAGAATGGAAACTGTTCAACAACATATGGGCTTAAAATAATTAGAAATGTTATCCCCTTCAGTGTGAGCAATGCTTAGACTAATCTGAGACCTTATTTTTAAGCCTCAGAATAGCTGTATTCCAGAGACCTCATTTGAGTTTGGTTTCCCTTTTTGGAGAAAAGTTTTATGGCCTCATGTGACTTTATAAGAAGGGCATCATTATATGCACACACACATACATATGAGCCATGTTTGAAATTTCTAATTTCAGCCTCTGAACAAAGAAACTATTTTGTAGTATAATAAGACATATTTACTAGATTTAAATGGCAGGCTTATTGTAAGTTTTACAACATTAAAAATGCAATGGTATTTTTTAGACCCAAAATAATTTATAGTGCTTAACATTTCTCAGTTGGATTAAAAACACAGAGCCAAGACCAACAAATCCAGTAGAAAAGGGGGCAAAGGGTAGGAACAGACAAACACAGAAAAGGAAAAATAATTATCTCTTATAAATATGATGGGATGTTCACTGCACTAGGGATAAGAGAAATGCAAATTAAAATCTATTGAGATGTCATATTTTAATCAATCACATTGGCAAAAACCCAAAAATTATTAATACTTCCCATTGGTGAAGCTGCGGGGAAACAGGCCCGCCCATACATTGCCGATGGGAGTGTAAATTGCTACAGACCCAGTGATGAGCTATTTGGCAATAGCTATCAAAATTATAAATGCATATTACCCTTTAACCCATTAATTTCCTCTAATTTTATCTTACAGATATACTTGCACATGTGTGAAATGACATATTTACAAGTTTTCCATTGCAGCATTGTTTATAATAAAAAATTGGAAACACCCCAAATTTCCATTGCCTAATGGGACTATTTAAAAAAAAGTAGAGTATGCAGTTATTTGAAAAAATGAGGAGGATTTCTAAATACTGATATGGAAAAATCTCCAGATGTATAATTTTGTGAAAGAACAGGTAAAAAAGCTGAATGTATAGTATGTCCCTTTTGTGTAGGAATAGAAAGAGAAAGAAGAATATATATTTGCGTTTGCTAGTATTTATAATTAAAAACTCTGGAAAGTTGCCACAAAAAAAAGCTTTATAGAAATGGGATGAGTAGCAAAAAATCATAGGAGGAAGACTTTTTACTACATATCTTTTCATTTCTTTTTATTTTCTTCCAGCTTTATTGAGATATAATTTGACATACAATATTGTGTAAGTCTAAGACATACATTGAAATATGTATATACTGTGAAATGATTACCACAATAAGGTTACTTATCACATCCATCCCCTCCCATAGTTACAATTTTTTGTTGTGTATGTGGTGAGAACTTTTAAAATCTACTCTCGGCAACATTCAAGTATACAACACAATATTGTTCATTGTAGTCACCACGCTGTACATTACATCCCCAGAACTTTTCATCTTACAGCTGGAATTTTGTACCCTTTGAGCTCTTCACTCATTCTTATACACCACACCACCTCCCCCACCTCTGGCAGCCACCAATCTGTTTTTGGTTTCTAAGAGTTTGGTTTTTTTTTAGATTCTACTTATGAGTGAGATCATATGGTATTTGTCTTTCTCTGTCTGACTGGGAATAATACATAATGTCCTCAAGGTTTATCCATATGGTCACAAATGGCAGGATTTCTTTTTTTATGGCTGAATAATATACCATTGTGTGTGTGTGTGTGTGTGTGTGTCTGTATTTCCTACCACATTTTTTACATTTTTTTTTTTTTTACCATTTCTTACCATTCATTCATCAGTGGACACTTAGGTTGTTTCCAAGTTGTGACTATTATAAATAATGCTGCAATGAGCATGTGCGTGTGGGTATCTCTTCAAGATGGTGATTTCATTCCCTTCAGATATATGCCCAGAGTGAGATTGTCAGATCATATGAAAATTATATTTTCAATTTTTTAAGGAACCTCCATACTGTTTCCCACAGTGACTATACCAATTTACATTCCTGCCAACAGTGCACAGGGCTCCCTTTTCTCCGCATCCTTGCCAGCATCTGTTATCTCTTGTCTTTTGGATCATACCTATTCTAACAGGTGTGAGATGTTATTTCATTGTGGCTTTGAGTTGTATTTCCCTGACGATTAGTGTTGTTGAAAACTTTCTCATGTACCAGTTGGTCATTTCAATATCATCTTTGGAAAAAATGTCTATCCAGGTCCTTTGCCCAGTTTTTAATTGAATTTCTTATTTTATTGTTATTCATTTACACGAGTTCCTTATATTTTTTGGATATTAACCCCTTATCAGATATGTGGTTTGCAAATATTTTCTTCCACTCCATAGGTTGCCTTTTCATTTTGTTGACAGCTTCTTTCATTGTGCGGAATTTTTTGGTTTGATATCATCCACTTATTTAATTTTCTTTTGTTACTAAATATTTTCATTTCTTTGTTTGATTTTGAAAGCCATGTGATTTTGTTATTAATCAAATGATTATATTAGGAGTTACTTAGCCAAAAAAAAAAAAAAATCAAAGCTCTGAGTACATGTTTCATTTGGTTCCATTTTTTTTCATTTTAGTAAACGTGTTTTTTAAGTTTTAATTTTAATTCCAGTTAGTTAACATACAGTGTTGTATTAGTTTCAGGTGTACAATATAGGGATTCAACAATTCCATACATCACCCAGTGCTCATCACAACACGTGTCCTTCTGAATCCCCATTGCCTATTTCACCCATCCCCCCCACTCACCTCCCCTCTGGTAACCATCAGTTGGTTCTCTATAGTTAAGAGTTATAAGCTTTTTATTTTGATGAAGTCCCAATAATTTATTTTTTATTTTGTTTTCCTTGCTTCAAGAGACATATCTGGAAAGAAGTTGTTATAGCCAATGTAAAAGAAGTTACTGCTTATATTCTCCTCTAGAATTTTTATGGTTTCAGGTTTCACATTTAGGTCTTTAATCCATTTTTAATTTATTTTTGTGTATGGTGTAATAAAGTGGTCCAGTTTCTTTCTTTTGCATGTTGCTGTCCAGTTTTCCCAACACCATTTGTTGAAGAGACTTTTTCCCATTGGATATTCTTTTTTGCTTTGTTGAAGATTAATTGACCATATAGTTGTGGGTTTATTTCTGGGCTTTCTATTCTGTTCCATTGACCTATCTATTTTTGTGCCAGTACCATACTGTTTTGAGTACTATAACTTTGTAATATAACCTGAGCTCTGGAATTGTGATGCCTCTAGCTTTGCTTCTCTTTTTCAAGATTGCTTTGGCTATTCGGGGTCTTTTGTGGTTCCATACAAATTTTAGGGTTGTTTGTTCTAATTCTCTAACAAATGCTGCTGGTATTTTGATAGAAATTGCATAAAATGTGAGATAACTTTGGGTAGTATAGATATTTTAACAATATTTTTCTTCCAATCCATGAGCATGGAATGTTCTGTTTCTTTGTGTTGTCTTCAATTTCTTTCATCAGTGTTTTACAGTTTTCAGAGTACAGGTCTTTCACCTCTTTGGTTAGGTTTATTCCTAGGTATCTTATATCAGATGCAACTGTAAATGGGATTGTTTTCTTAATTTCTCTTTCTGCTGTTTCATTATTGGTGTACAAAAATGCAACAGATTTCTGTATATTGATTTTGTATCCTGCAACTTTATTGAATTAATTTATCAGTTCTAGAAGTTTTTTGGTGGAGTCTTTTATTATCCACTTCTGTGTATAGTATCATGTCATCTGCAAATAGTGAATTTTACTTCTTCCTTACTGATTTGGATGCCTTTTATTTCTTTTTGTTGTTTGATTGCTGAGGTTAGGACTTCCAGTACCAAGTTGAATAAATGTGGTGAGAGTGGACACCCTTGCCTTGTTCCTGACCTTAGGGAAAAAGCTTTCAGTTTTTCCCTCTTGAGGATGTTACCTGTGGGTTTTTCATATATGGCGTTTATTATGTTGAGGTATGTTCCCTCTAAACCTAGTTTGTTGAAGGTTTTTATCATGAATAGATGTTGTTCTTTGTCAAATGATTTTTTTGCATCTATTAAAATGATCATATGATTTTTATCCTTTCTCTTATTGATGTGATGTGTCATGTTGATTGATTTGCTAATATTGAACCACTCTTGCAACCCAGGAATAAATCCCACTTGATCATAGTGAATAATTTGTTTAATGTATTGTTGGATTTGGTTTACTAGTATTTTGTTAAGGATTTTTGCATCTATGTTCACCAGGACTATTGGCCTGTTCTCTTTTCCTGTGGTGTCTTTATCTGGTTTTGGGATCAGGGTAATGTTGGCCTCATAGAATGAATTTGGAAGTTTTCCTTCCTCTTCTATTTTTTGGAATAGTTAGAGAAGAACAGGTTTTAACTCTTGTTTAAATGTTTGGTAGAACTGGCCATCTGATCCTGGACTTTTGTTTGTTGAAGTTTTTTTATTACTGATTCAATTTCTTTGCTGGTTATCATCTGTTCAAAATTTCTATTTCTTCCTGTTTCAGTTTTGGTAGTTTATATGTTTCTAGGAATTTATCCATTTCTTCTTGGTTGTCCAGTTTGTTGGCATATTGTTTTTCATAATATTCTCCTATAATTGTTTGTATCTCTGTGGTGTTGGTTGTTAGTTCTTATCTCTCATTTGTGATTTTATTTATTTGAGTACTTCCTCTTTTTTTCTTGATAGGTCTGGCTAAAGATTTATCAATTTTATTGATTTTTTTTTTCAAAGAACCAGCTCCTGGTTTCACTGATCTGTTCTATTCTTCTACTTTCTATATCATTTACTTGTGTTCCAGTCTTTATTATTTCCTTTGTTCTGCTGGTTTTAGGTTTCATTTGTTGTTCTTTTTCTAGCTCCTTTCAGTGTAAGGTTAGGTTGTTTATTTGAGATTTTTCTTGCTTCTTGAGGTAGGCCTGTATTGCTATAAGCTTCCTTCTTAGAACAACTTTTGCTTCATCCCAAAAGTTTTGAACCATTGTGTTTTCATGTTCATTTGTTTTCATGTACTTTTTTGTTTCTTCTCTGATTTCCTGGTTGACCCATTCATTGTTTGGTAACATGTTATTTAACCTCCATGTATTTGTGGTCTTTGGAGATTTTTCATTGTGGTTGACTTCTAGTTTCATAGCATTGTGGTCAGAAAAGATGCATGGTATAATTTTGATCTTTTTGAATTTGTTGAGGTTTATTTTGTGGCCTAATATGTGATCTGTTCTGGAAAATGTCCCATGTGCACTTGAAAAGAATGTGTATTCTGCTGTTTTAGGATGGAATGTTCTGAATATATCAGTTAAATCCATCTGGTCCAGTGTGTCATTCAAAGTCATTTTTTCCCTGTTGATTTTCTGTTTAGATGATCTGTCCATTGATGTAAGTGGGATGTTAAAGTCCCCTACTATTATTGTATTATTATTGATTATTTCCTTTATGTTTGTTATAAATTGTTTTATATATTTGGTTGCTTTTATGTTGGGTGCATAAATATTTACAGTTGTTATATTTTCTTGTTGAATTGTCCCTTTATTATTATATAGTGTCCTGTGTCACTTGTTATAGTCTTTGTTTTAAAATATATTTTTCCTAATATAAGTATTACTATTCTGGCTTTCTTTTGACATCCATTTGCATGATAGATGTTCCCTAACTTTCAATCTGCAGGTATCTTTAGGTCTAAAATGAATCTCTTGGGGTACCTGGGTGGCTCAGTTGTTAAGAGTCTGCCTTCAGCTCAGGTCACGATCCCAGGGTCCTGGGATCGAGCCCCACATCGGACTCCCTGCTCGGTGGGAAGCCTGTTACTCCCTCTCTCACTCCCCCTGCATGTGTTCCTGCTCTCACTATCTCTCTCTCTGTCAAATAAATAAAATAAATAAAATCTTTAAAAAAATAAAAAATAAATAAAATGAATCTCTTGTAGGTAGCTTATAGATGGACCTTGTTTTTCTTTAATCCTTCCTGTCACCCTATGTCTTTTGATTAGTGTGTTTAGTTCATTTACATTCAAAGTAATTATTGATAGATATGCATTAATTGTCATTTTATTATTTGTTTTGTGGTTGTTTCTGAAGATTTCCTCTGATCCTTTCTTGTCTTTCTTTCATGGTTTGCTGGTGTTCTTTAGTGATATATATGGATTTCTTTCTCTTTATTCTTCGCATATTTATTAGTGGTTTTTGGTTTATGGTTACCCTTAGGTTTGTATATAACATCTTGTGCATATAGCAGTTTATATTAAGTTGATGGTTGTTTAAGTTTGAACTCATTCTTTCCTCCTCTCCTCCCCTGTATTTTAGGTATATGGTGTCATATGTCAATCCTTTTATTTTGTGAGTTCCTTGACTGATTTTTATAGAAATATTAATTTTTACTGCTTTTGTGTCTCCTAACTTCATACTGTCACTTTTGGTCTCTCCTTTCCACTCAAAGAATCTCCTTAACTATTTCTTGTAGGGCTGGTTTAGTGGTCATGAACTCCTTTAGTTTTTGTTTGTCTGGGAAACTCTTTATCTCTCCTTGTATTCTGAATGATAGCCTTGCTGGATAGAGTATTGTTGGCTGCAGATTTTTCCCAGTCAGCACTTTGAATATATCATGCCACTCTATGGCAAGGAAAGTTTTGGCTGAAAAATCCCCTGATAGCCTTATGGATTTTCTCTTGTATGTCACTGTCTTCTTTTGTTTTGCTGCTTTTAAATTTTTTCTTTATCACTATATTTTGCCAGTTTAATTACAATATGTCTTGGTGTTGGCCTTCTTTTGTTGATTTTGATAGGCGTTCTGTGTGCCTCCTGGATCTGGATGTCTGTTTACTTCCCCAGATTAGGGAAGTTTTCGGCCATTATTTCTTCAAAACATTTTCTGCCCCCTTTTCTCTTCTTCTTCTGGGACTCCTATAATGTGATTGTTACTCCATTTGATGGAGTCACTGAGTTCCTTAAGTCTATTCTCATTTTGCATAATTCTTTTTTCTCTCTTCTGTTCAGTTTGATTAATTTCAATTACTCTGTCTTCTAGGTCATTAATTCATTCCTCTGCTTCTTCCAGCCTGCTGTTCATTCTATCAAGTGTGTTTCTCATTTTGCTTATTAAGCCCTTTTTCTCTGCCATGTTATTCCTTATCTCTGTGTTAAGGGCCTCACTCATGTCTTCCACTCTTCTCTCAAGTCTAGTGAGTATCCTTATGATCATATCTTTGTTTGTTTGTTTTTTAGATTTATTTATTTATTTTAGAGAGATAGAGCACAAGCATGGGGAGGAACAGAGGGAGAGAATCTCAAGCAGACTCTCTGCTGAGCACAGAGCCCAATGGAGGGCTCAATTTCATGACCCTGAGATCATGACCTGAGCCAAAACCATGAGTCAGACACTTAACCAATTGAGCCACCCAGGTGCCCCTGTGCCCCTATGATCATTGCTTTAAATACTCTATCAAGCATATTACTTATATCTGTTTTCCTTAGATCTCTGGCCATGGCCTTGTCTTGTTCTTCCATTTGGGATATATTTCTCTGTCTTCCCATTTTGTCTAAGTTTCTGTGCCTCTTCCTCTGTTAGGCAAGTCAGCTATGTCTCCTATTCTTGAGGGTAATAGCCTAATGAAGAAGAGGTCCTGTGGTGACCTGCTGTGTAGTATGCCCTGTTCCCCAGGGCCTGGCGCTTTTGAGAGTTTCTCCAATGTTACTGTATGTGCTCTGCTGTTTTGTTGTGGATGCTTTATCCTTCAGTCCACTTGTCTGCAGAGGCTCTCCATGCCTGTTGTGTGCAGTGTTTGGGCCCTGGCCTCAGTATGGAGAATTTTAACTAGGTGTGCTCTGATTTGCTTGTGAAATAGGACCTGTTGCCACCACCACCAGAACCAAGGCTCTGTAAAACTCCCAAATTGGGAGACACAGTTGAGTAGGGGTTTGGGCTGGTCTTCCAGGGGAAGGGGTCTGCCAGGCTGGGACTGAGGCAAGCAATACTGGGAAGGACAGTTCTACTAGAGCATGGAGGGGGTTGATGGGGCTTGGTGTAAGCAAGCTAGGTAGTGAGTGTTGATGTTTCCCTGGTTCCTGCAGGGTGCCCTTCTCTGTGAACACTACTCCTTCCCCACCACAACAGCCATGATCCATTTCTCTACCAAACTGCATCTCCCACCTTCTCTTTGATGTGGCCTCTTTTCTACCTTTCATTGTGGAGGTGTTCTGCCAGTCTTTAGGTCGATTTGGGGGGCTATTTAAGATGATTTGATGTTTATCTAGTTGTATTCATGGGATGAGGCAAACCTAGTGTCCTCCTATTCCACTGCCATCTTCCAACCCTCTCATTTGGTTCAGTTTGAGTTTATATTACAATGTAATTATAAAAATTGGCATGTATTTTATGGTGGTTGATTTTTTAAAAACGTTCTTTAAAAAATACTTTTAATTCCTTACTTAGACCTACAGTTAGCAGTGATAGATAGAATTAGCCAAGATATCATAATAGTCCCAATAAGAATAACTTCATTACATAAATGTTTAAACAACATGCTAAATTTTTATTGCAACATTATTGCAATAGTTTCTTAATGTGCTTCCACTTGGCCTTCTTTCAGTTCATTTTCAATCTAGTAAAACAGAATCACCCTACTAAAAGCATAAAAAAGGCCATGTCACTTTTCTGCTCAAAACTCTCTAAAGGCTCCCTATCTTGCTCTTAGTAAATGAAAATCTTTGTAATTGTCTATGAGGTCTGATGAAAGCAGCCCTCCAGCACCTCCTGTGCCAGGTATCACTGTGTGCCCCTCAAATATAAATGCATTCTTTGCCTGCCTTGCAGTACTAGAGCAGTCTTTGTAGATTTTCCCTTGGCACAATGCCCTGCTTGGTTAGCAGAGGGCACTACAGGAGAAAGGGGTTTCTCTTCTTGGTTGTGGTATTTGATCTTGCTCTCACAACTCAGCTGCCAATGTTGTGCAGAAGACACAGAGATGCCCACCCTCCATAGTGTCTTCCTGGCATCCTTGTGTATGTCTTCTGCTCCATCTGAAATTTATCAGTGAATTTCTCTGTTATCTATGGGACTGTGTCATACCTTCTCATTGACACCTGAATCTGTGCCTTTGTTGGAGAAGGGGGAATATCATCCATGTTTATCCATTCCCTGGGTACCGTGACTCAGCCCTATAGATGGTGGCACTCCTTATATCTGCTTTTCACATATCCTTTAGAGTTCTCTCTACATCTTAGCAGGTAATTCCCCTTTCACTAGTTAATGACTTTTAAATTTCCCTGTTCAAAAAAACTGTATGAAAAAAATCAGTTAAATTTCTATACACTAACAATGAACATTCTGAAAAGGAAATCAAGAAAACAATCCCATTTATAATAACATCAAAAAAATAAAATACTTAATAATAAGTTTAACATTAGAGATTAGAGACTGGTACACTGAAAGCTGCAAACATCACTGAAATAAATTAAAGAAGAGCAAACTAAAAAATTAAAAGACATCCGTGTTCATGGACTGGAAGACTTAATATGTTGAAATTAGACTTAAGACTTAAATTGTTAAAATGCCCATTAAATAAAAGCAATCTACAGACTCAATACAATTCCTATAAAATGCCAATGGTGGTTTTTTTGCAGGAATAGAAAAAAAAATCCTAAAATTGATATGGAAGCTCAAGGGACTCCAAATAGCCAAAACAATATTGAAAAAGAACAATGTTTGAGGCATCATACTTCCTGATTTCAAAACATATTACAAAGTCACAGTAATCAAAGCAGTGTGGTAATGGCATGAAGACAGACATATAGACCGCTGGAACAGAATAGAGAGAACCCATAAATAAATGCTTCCATATATGGTCAAATGACTTTCAACAAGAGTGTCAAGACAACATAATGGAAAAAATACAGTCCCTTTAATAAATGGTGTAGGAAAATCGGATATCCACATGCAAAAGAATGAAGAAATGAGTGCTGCTTCCCAATTGCATCAGGCCCTTAAGTAGTAGGATAGGCTATCTCTTCCAGTTGACAAGAGCCATTACCAATATTATTTAGGCAAAAATATTTAATAATTTTGGAATCATCTATCTTCCTCATTCAGGTTGGGCTTTGACAGTTATCAAAAGAGAGTGTCAATGTTTTATAGCAGTTCTGATGTTAGGTACTCACTCTTTGTCCCCATCTGTAAGTTCTTTGGTGCAACCCCAACAGAAAAGAAATGATGGGGTCTGCTCTTTCCATGGGTGATCTCTATTGGCAAATATTAATTTAGTGATCTGTTCTAGAACATTGCTGGGGGTTGATTTCAAGCTTGCAAGTTCATAATTTCCAAAATTCAGCCATTATACTTAAGTAAACAAACAGGATCTTTGCCCTCTCCTTTCCCCTGGTAATACTGCTATAATTCTCCATGAGTTAACATAACAAAATGACTCTGAAATCATATTTCAAAGTTTTTAAAATAAATAACTGGGAAGTTCATCCATTCTTAATTTAATAGCTTGCTAAAATTTCTGAAATGAAAACTCCAATATGTAATGTCCCATATAAAATACTAAAACATCTATAATCCTCAATCACTTATGGTTTAGAAACATTAGGTTATTTTCCTTATAGGTGCCAAATAATCATAAACTCCAATAATCAACTCCAAAATACTAATTTTGCTTAAAATCCATAGTGAGCTGACCTGATCTGGGGCAATCTAGAATTTTTTGTGCTCTTGCCCTAATATTTGTGTGCCTTGGTGAGTCCTCACATTTTTCTATGAAACAGAAAGGTGAAAATAAGACTAAAATCAGCCAGTGGTATCTGGCCCTTCCTGACCACTGCCTGTCCTGTGCAGGTAAGTGTTCTGAGATCCTATGTTGATACATGCCTGCCATATAAGAAAATTCAACCACCAGGTCCCAAGCCAAAGATGTATTAATCTAAGTTATATTAGCAGTTATGACACATCATCCTTTCTTTTCCAAATTTCCCCCATTTGTGCTTTCAAAAGTTGGCTTTGTGCCTTTGCATAACATGTCAAGGCCAAGAAGTTGCTCTGAGCTCATCTGATCTGGAAAGATAAGATAACCTGTCAGATTTTGGATTTTGCTGCCTTTATAAAATGTGTGTATAGGAATGAGTGGCACTGGTGAGAGTTTAAAAAAAATTTAATAAGTGAAAAACTCTGAAGGGTGAAAAGTTGAACATGTCAAGTGGCAGGGTTTAAAGAGCTCATGCCTGGCATTTGGCTCATACCCAGTTCTGGGAGCTTACACTGAATAATCAGGGGATTCAGTGGTGGTAATACAACAATTCCCCTCATTTCAAATGGCTCTTAATTGTGAGAGAGCAGGAACCTAGGATAGCTTCCTCAGAAAGAGCATATTTCTTCAAGCAATATGTCAGAAGATGAGAGAGAGAAGGCAGAAGGGGTGAGGATTGAGAGGAAAAGGGAGGGTAGTGGAAAGGAAGGAAGAAAATGAAGTTCCAGCTGTGGTTTCATCAGTGGTGAGTAATATCCTCATTAAGCCCTCTTATTTTGTTATGTTTGTTGCGTCGAGGGAGGTTCAAATACAAAATTTTTTAAAAAGGTACTGCTATATAAACTAAAGTCATTTTTGGAGACCTGGTGAAGGACACTATTTTATACCAGGAATTTTAGATCTATCATAAATCCAAAAGAATCAAGGTCTTGTATTTACTTGGCCTTGGTCGGTCTGTAATTGAACAGCTGTGATATAAAATTATGCCCTCAAACATATATGCTCTAAAGTGGTAGGATCATAGAATTCACAAAGAAACACACTTTATAATGATTGTTTGCAATCCCCAATAGTTATGAATATGCACTGTATAGCAAAGCATTAACATTCACAGAGTAAAACCCACAGGAAATGCTAGAGAAATATGCAGAAACTCACTGAAGGTTCAGTTCATTTTAGATCAAAAGGACAAATGTGCACACACACACACAGATCTAAATAATGAAGTAATTACTATGTATCAAACTCTGTACCCTAAAATCAGAGAATAACTTTTTTCCAAATAACTTAGTAGTAGTCATTAAAATTGACTCTAGTCAGCCAGAAAGACCTCAAGACATATTTCTCAATTAAAAAGTAAAAATAGCATTTTCTGATCATAATACAATAAAATGAGAAATTAATAATAAAAGTAGAAACTAGAAAACAAATAAACCTACTATCTATAGATAGTAATTCTTAATTCTTCAGTCACTGAAAAATAAAAATAGCAGAATATTTATAAGGCAACATGCATCAGTCCTATGGGGCACAATGAAAGCAGTGCCCAGAGGAAAATAGTAGCTTTAGATACTTATATTAATAAAGAGAGAATATGGAAGATAAGCAAATTCAAGATACAGAGGAAGAATGTGGAAAAAACAACAGGGTGAATTTAGGGAAAGCAGAAAGAAGGAATTTGTACAAATAAAAACAGGATAAATTAAAAACCAGAAAGCAGTAATACCAATAAATGACCCACATGTTGGTTTGATAAAAACCATGTTGGTTGATTTGACTCAAATCAAAATACATTTGAGGGGAGAAATACAAATATGAAAAATTGGAAATGCAAATGCAAATACAGAGTAATTTTTTAAAAAAGTTTAAGTGATCTCTACAATCAATGTGGAGCTCACTCTCATGACCTTGAGATCAAGAGTTGGATACTCTATCGACTAAGCCAGCCAGGCACCCCAAATTTTTTAAATTACAAGAAACTAATTTTAAAGCTTCATAAAAACAAATGTGTATTATCAAAAATGACCCCAAAACTGAAAAATCCACTCAGATCAGTTAACATAGAAGACAAAATTAGTGCACATCTGTTCCCTAAAATGCATCAAATCTGGACAGTTTCACATAATTCTGCCAAACCTATATAATCTGTTTTCAGAGCATTCATATTCCTTTTATACAAGTAGCATAACATTGATAAGGAAACTTCCCAAACATTATTACATAACAGAAAACTACAGGCTTGTTTCACGTATGAATACCAATGGAGAAACTCGACACAAAGCTGTACAAACAGGGCAAATGGCCTTGCTGAACCAGTGTGGCCTGGAGACACTGAGATAGCATCAGTGGTGAATGTGTGGTCCTTTGTTGTCCATCACACTCTGAAGTACTGCCTGGCTCTCTGGCAGAACCAGGGGTGACCCTCCAGGGCAGGGATCTTGACTCCTGATCTGAGGGGCTTATATGCCACATTACTAAACAAGCACCAGACCCTTGCTGGGTGTGATCGGGACCAAGATGCAATATTGGTATGGTGCAATAGAACCTTGGCTTTTGTTCTAACCTGTCAAGTTTCACAAACTGGAAAGGGGAAGCATCAGACCCTCATCTGGTGAGAAAGGAATTGGAGTTCAAACCTTGCAGCTGGAACTATATGAAGGAACAAGGTTAATAGCAGGATATGCCATATCAGCATTCAGGTTTGGAGAAATGCCAGCCCCTATGATCAGGAGGCAGGATCTGGGCCTTGCAGTTGACCAGAACTTATGCCTTATACACTGTACTGTAGTTACTTTTCAGATAGCTTGAAAGAGAAGCTCTTTCTTTTTTCCTTTTTTAAAATTTTATTATGTTATGTTAGTCACCATATAATATACATCATTAGTTTTTGATGTGGTGGTCCACGATCCATTGTTTTTGTATAACACCCAGTGCTTCATGCAGTACATGCCCTCCTTAATACCAATCACTGGGCTAACCAATCCCCCCTTCCCCCTCATCTCTAAAACCCTGTTTGTCTCTCAGAGTCCATACTCTTTCATGGTTCATCTCTCCCTCCGATTTCCCCCTTCATTTTTCCCTTCCTTCTCCTAATGTCCTCCATGCTATTCCTTATGTTCCACAAATAAGTGAAACCATATGATAATTGACTTTCTCTGCTTGACTTATTTCACTTAGCATAATCTCCTCCAGTCCCATCCATGTTGATGTAAAAGTTGGGTATTCATCCTTTCTGATGGCTGAGTAATATTCCACTGTAATATATGGACCACATCTTCTTTATCCATCCATCTCTTGAAGGGCAAGAGAGAAGCTCTTTCTTTAGAGGCCAGGTTTCTGGACATCAATCTTGGAAAAATTAATCCTTACTTCTCAAATAGTAAATAGAATCCAAAAAAATATTGAAAGAATAATGTGCCACAACCAAGTAGGCTTACCCCAAGAATTTAAGGATGGTTCAATAATAGGAAATCTATTAATATTATTCACCACAAAAATGTCAAAAGAAAAAAAATTATTCAGTCTCCATAGAAAATTTGAAAATTGGTAAAATCCTAAATCCATTCTTGATTTAAAAAATAATAATTTAGGGGGTGCATGGGTGGCTCAGTCAGTTGAGCATCTGACTCTTGGTTTCTGCTCAGGTCATGATCTCAGGGTGGTGAGAGCAAACCCCACCTCAGGATACATGCTCAGCAGGGAGTCTGCTTGAGATTCCCTCTCTCACTCTCCTTCTGCCCTTCCCCCCCCACTCATTCTCTCTCTTCCTCTCAAATAAATAAATAAATCTTAAAAAAATAATAATTTAGGAAGAGATGAATTCTTTGATAAGGAGATTCCTTTGTAAGAAGATACAGAAACAATAGATGTCCTTTATCATCATTATTATTTAGAATTGTTCTATAGGCATTAGAAATTCAATTAGATAAGAAAAAGAAATAAAGACATAAAAATTGGAAAATGGAAAGTATAATTATCATTTGCAGATGACATTGTTATTTTACTGGGAAACCTAAGAGAGTCAATCTAAAATTATTACAAACAATAATAGAATTCAGCAAAATGACTGAGTAGAAAATTTCTATAATAAGCAATCTTTAAAAATATGATGAAAGAAAAGGCCTCTTTTGTGAAAGTAATAAAAAATATCAAGAATATAATGTATAAGATATTTGCAAGACCTAAATGCTACTGAAAGCCAGAAACAAAGACCTGAACAAATAAAAAGTCATTTTCCCTAAATTAATCTATAAATTAATCTATAAATTTCCCTAAATTAATCAATAAAAATACCAACAGGATACTTTATACTAAATTAATTTTTTAAATTAATGTGAAAAACAAGCATAGCCAAGAATTTATAAGCAAGAATTAGCATGACTTGACATTGAAGCATATTAATTATAACATGGTGCATAAATATACAGGTTAATGAAACAATAGAATATCCAAAAATAGAGCAAAATAAACACAGAAATACAGTGTTTGGAAAATGTAGCCCTTAGAATCAGTGGAGTAAAGATGGATTATTCATTAACAGAACAACTACACAATCACTTGTTAAAACCATAGGTTAAATAACTATCTTATACGTTATAGCAAAATTATTTTAGGCAAATTATAGATTTAAATATGAAAAAAATCATGCCAAAAATACTAGAAAAATGCACAGGATAAATTGTTCTTAAAAAATCTCAGAATAAGAAAGTCTTATTTAAATATCCCACAAACCCAGAAGCCAAAAAAGAAAAGATCGATAAATTTTATTAAATACAAAATGTTTATGCCCCCCAAAAAAACCTTTCACAAACAAAATAAAAATTCTGAACAACAATCTGGGGGAAACATTTGTAACTCGTAACACAAGGATTAATTTCCCTAATATGTAAAGAGCTCCCACAAAAGAATTAGAAACGATCAACAGACCAATGAAAAAAACAGGCAAAGACTATTACTAACAGAATTCACCTAAAATATGTGTATAAGTGGCTCTTAAACATACAAAAAGATGCCCAATCTCACTCAAAGCAAGATAAATGAAAATTAAAACTACACCAAGATTCAATGTTTGCTTACAAATGTGGCAAAGATAAAAATCATAGATAACACCCTGTTTGGTGAGAATGTAGGTGAAGAGAAATTCTCATATATTACTGCTGTTAGTATCAATTTATACAGACAGAGCTTCAAGGGGGGACATCTGGATATATCTGGGAAAGTTAATAATGCATAATCTTTTTGACTCAGCAATTCCATATCAGATATTTATTCTACATATAGAGTCAAGCACATGTAAAGTTAAGTACGTACAAAGATAGACTCATGGTTGTACCACTTAAAAAAAAAATCTGTGTACTGACATAAACAATCTTCAAAACATAATCTTAGGTTAAAAATAAAAGGCAAGGTGCCAACCAATAATACATCTGATGTGCTAACAATTTAGCACAAGAAGAAAAAATGCACCCACATTTGTTTCTCCATCTGTGGTCTATCTCTAGAACACTTCAAGTAACAAGCTAGTAACAGAGCTCCTGGGTGGGGAAGCTGGGTGGCTGGAGGACAGGGGCAGGAGAGACTTACTTTACACTGTAAATGTGTTTTTGTAGTGTATGAATATTTTAAACAAATGGATACATTTCTTAAGAGAGAAAAGAACAAAGCATTTGCCTCTTTTGTTCTTTTTCTCTGCTATGTCAATGAGGAAAAAGGCTTTAGCAGGGATGTTGGGAGAGGGAGTGTGGGAAGAGATGCCACAGGTGATGGGAAATATGGTGGGGGGGGGTCGGTGGAAAACACATCCATTAATTTAGCCAAATATTCTCCTACTCTTCATGTATTTATTCAGCATTTTAAGTTCACCAGTATTTCATATACATCATCCCCTTTAGTGGTCACACAACCCTGTGTGCTCCTTACTCACAGCACTTTCCTTTGGAGCAGAGAGGCCTGGGGTGAGTTGTGGCCCACCCTGCCTCTCTCTCCTCCAACATGGCGTTTTGCACAAGTTGTTATGCATGGAAGGAGCCCAGGAGGAGAGACACAATGAGAGATGCACATAATGAGACTAATGGCCTGGTGCCTACTCCTGTAAGCTAGTTCATCCTCGAAGAGATGGACATCAGGAGACCAAGAGTACAGGGAGAGCAGCCTGAGAGGCCTGGATGATGAGCAAAGACCAGTGGGACGTGGACACTCTACAGAGCCAGAAACACTGCTCAGCCTTCAGAGCCCAAGGGCTCGGAGAAGGCCAGGCAGAACCAGCTCTGAGACGCTGTTATGAACTGACTGTTTGTATCCCCCTGACAAATTCATATGTTAAAGCCCTAATTGCTGGTGTAGCTGTAATAAGCATACATTGTTCTTTTGCTCTTTGCTTTATTACCCTTCACAGATACTATATTTTGTACAAATTGAAGGTTTGTGGCAACCCTGAGACAAGTAAGTCTCTCAGTGCCATTTTTCCAACAGCATTTGCTCACTTCATGTCTCTGGGTCACATCTTGGTAATTCTCACAATATTGCAAACTGTTTCATTATTATATTTGTTAGGGTGATCTGTGATCAGTGATCTTTGATGTCGCTATTGTAATCATTTTGAAGCACCATGAACTGCACCCTCGTACGAGTGAACTTAACTGATAAAGTTTTCGTGTGTTTCAACTGCTCCACTGATCGGCTATTCTCCCCTCCCTCTCCCCTTCCTCGGACCTCCATAGTCACTGAGACACAGCAATATTGAAATTAGGCCAATGAATAACCCTACAGCCGCCTCTATATGTTCAAGTGAAAGGAAGAGTCATACATCTCTCACTTTAAATCAGAAGCTAGAAATGATTAAGCTTAGCGAGGAAGGCATAAGTGGACATGGGCCCAAAGCTAGATGTCTTACACCAAACAGTTACCAAGTTGTGGACACAAAAGAAAAATTCTTGAGGGAAATTGATAGTGCTACTCCAGTAAATGTATGAATGATAAGAAAGCAAAAACAGTGCCCAGAAATAAACCTATGTCTATATGGCCAATTAATCTATGACAAAGGAGGCAAGAATATACAGTGGGGAAAAGAGTCTCTTCAACAAAAATGGCTGGATAAACAGGACAGCTACATGCAAAAAAATGAAATCAGACCACTTTCTCATGCCATACACAAGTTCAGCTCAAAATGGATGAAAGATGCAAATGTGAGACCTAAAACCATAAAACTTCAAGAAGAAAACATAGGCAGTGATTTCTTTGACATAGGCCATAGAAACATTTTTTTAGATATGTCTCCTCAGGCAAAGTATCAAAAGCACAAACTAACTATTGGGATGATACCAAAATTAACAACAACAACAAAAAAGCTTTTGTGTGGTGAAGAAAACCATCAATAAAACAAAAAGGCAACCCACCAAATGGAAGAAGATATTTGCAAGTGATATATCTGATAAGAGGTTAACATCCAAAATATTAAAAACATATAAAACTCAACACACACACACACACACAAAATAATCCAATTAAAAATGGGCAGAGGACCTGAATAGACATTTTTCCAGAGAAGACATACAGATGGCCAACAGGCACATGCAAAGATGTTCAACATCACTCATCATCAGGGAAATGCCAATCAAAACCATAATGAGTTATCACCTTATACCTGTCAGAATGGCTATAATTAAAACAAACAAACAAACAAGAAATAACAAGTGTTGGCAAGGATGTGGAGAAAAAGGATGCCTTGTGTACTATTGGTAGGAATGCAAATTGGTGTTAGCCACTCTAGAAAACAGTGTGGAGGTTCCTCAAAAAATTAAAAATAGAATTACCATATAATCTAGTAATTATACTACTGGGTATTTATCCAAAGAAAATGGAAACACTAATTTAAAAAGATATATGCATCCCTCTGTTTATTGCAGCATTATTTATAATAGCTAAGATATAAAGGCAACACAAGTGTCCATCATTAGATGAATGGATAAAGAAGACATTATACACACACACACACACACACTCAGCCACAAAAAAAAAAAAAAAAAAAGAAATTTTTCCATTTGCAACAATATAGATGGACCTGGAAGGTATAATGCTAAGTGAAATAAGTCAGAGAAAGACAAATACCATATGACTTCACTCATATGTGGAATTTAAGAGACAAATAAACAGAGAAAAAAAAAGAGATTAAAAAAAGAAATACGGGAGCAAGATGGTGGAGGAGTAGGAGACCTGGATTTCATCTGGACCCAGGAATTCAGCTGGATAGGGATCAAACCATTCTGAACACCTACAAACTCAACAGGAGATCGAAGAAAAGAATAGCAACAACTCTCTGAACAAAAAAGCAACCACTTTCTGGAAGGTAGGACGTGTGGAGAAATGAATCCGAGGCGATATTCGGGAGGATAGATGGCGGGGAAGGGAGCCTCAGTCGGACGCTTCTGGCAAGTGATAGAGCCGCAGAGCACAAAATTGGAACTTTTAGAAGTCTGCTCCACTGAGGGATGTCGCTCCAGTGGCTAAGCAGGGGGTGGAACCATCAAGGGACAGTGTGGTCTCAGGACCCTCAGGGTCACAGAAAGACTGGGGGTGCCTGAGTGTGGCAGAGCTCCCAGGTATCGGAGCGGGGAAGCTCGGCGGCAAAGACGGAGCCGAAGCCCAGGCTCTCAGCTCAGGGTTGCCATAAACCATGATCCGCATCACAGTCAGGCTGCTGCCCCTCCAGCAGGGACCCAACAAGCGGCGGATCTGGGGAGACTCCCCTTCTTCCCCCGGGAGGAGCAGCGCGGGAGCGCACCATAGGGATTTGCTGGGTTTGGAGACTCCACCCGGGGTTGGGTATCAGAGATAGAAATGCTCGGTCACAGGCCGGGTGAGCACGGAGTGCGGCCGGAGACCAGGGAGATGGGAGTGACTGACTGCTTTTCTCTGGGGTCACACTGAGGAGCGGGGCCCTGAGTTCTTGGCTCCTCTGGGGCAGAGATTGGGAGGCCGCCATTTTCACTCTCGTCCTCCAAAGCTGTACAGAAAGCTTGCAGAGAACAAAAGCTCCCGAGAGCAAACCCAAGCAGATGACTTAGCCCGGCCCAGCAAAGGTGGGGCAATTCTGCCTCCGGCAAAGACATTAGGCAACCACGGCAACAGGCCCCTCCCCCAGGAGATCAGCAAGAACAGTCAGCCAAGACCAAGTTTACCAATCAATGAGAACGGCAGAACTCTAGTGCTAGGTGAATACTGCACATAGAATTCATGGCTTTTTTACCATGATTCTTTAGTCTTTCAAAGTTAATTTTTTTTAATTTTTTTTTAATTTTTCTTTTTTCCTTTTTCGACCAACATCCTTATCAATCCCTTTTTTAAAAAACATTTTTATTTTTCATTTTTAGAGTCATATTCTATCCCTTCATATTAGTTAACCTTATTTTTGGTATATATGTATAAGTTATTTTCTCTTGAGAATTTTGGGATACAGTTTCTTCTAATAGACCAAAATATACCCTGATCTCTAGTGTATGGCTTTGTTCTACTCTCCTGCCTGATCACATTCTCCCCACCCCTTTTTTTTAATTCCTTTTCTTTCTTTTTTTCAACTGACTTCTTATTAATTCCTTTTATAAAACCTTTTATAATTTTCATCATTATAATCATATTCCCTCCGATCATCATATTTACCCTTATTTTGGTACATATATAAGTTTTTCTTTCTTTAAAATTTTGGTAGGCAGTTTCTTCTAACAGACCAAAATACACCCAAAATCTAGTGTGTGGCACAGATCTATGCACAAGCCTGATCTTATTTGATCATATTCTATTTTTTAATCTTTTTCTTTTTCTTTTTTTTTTTTCTTTTTTCTCTCTTTCCCTTTCCTTTCCCCTGGTTTCAATTCTCTTCTTATTTGTTTAGTGTATATTTTTCTGGGGTCGTTGTTACCCTGTTAGCATTTTGTTCTCTCATTCATCTACTCTCCTCTAGACAAAATGACAAGACGGAAAAAAATCACCGAAAAAAAAAAAAAAAAAAGAACAAGAGGCAGTATCAACTGCCAGGGACCTAATCAGTATGGACATTAGTAAGATGTTGGAACTAGAGTTCAGAATGACGATTATAAAGATACTAGCTGGGCTTGAGAAAAGCATGGAAGATATTAGAGAAACACTTTCTGGAGAAATAAAAGAACTAAAATCTAACCAAGTCGAAATCAAAAAGGCTATTAATGAGGTGCAATAAAAAATGGGGGCTTTAACTGCTAGGATAAATGAGGTAGAAGAGAGAATTAGTGATATCGAAGACCAAATGATGGAAAATAAAGAAGCTGAGAAAAAGAGAAATAAACAACTATTGGATCATGAGGGCAGAATTCGAGAGATAAATGATACCATAAGATGAAACAACATTAGAATAATTGGGATCCCAGAAGAAGAAGAAAGAGAGAGGGGGGCAGAAGGTATAATGGAGCAAATTATAGCAGAGAACTTCCCTAATTTGGGGAAGGAAACAGGCATCAAAATCCAGGAGGCACAGAGACCCCCCCTCAAAATCAATAAAAATAAGTCAACACCTCAACATCTAATAGTAAAATTTACAAGTCTCAGAGACAAAGAGAAAATCCTGAAAGCAGCTCGGGAGAAGAGATCTATAACCTAAAATGGTAGAAACATTATATTGGCAACAGACCTATCCATAGAGAACTGGCAGGACAGAAAGTACTGGCATGATATATTCAGAACACTAAAAGAGAAAAATATGCAGCCAAGAATACTATATCCAGCTAGGCTGTCATTGAAAATAGAAGGAGAGATAAAAGAGCTTCCAAAATAAACAAAAACTAAAGGAATTTGCAAACACAAAACCAACCCTACAAGAAATCTTGAAAGGGGTCCTCTAAGCAAAGAGAGACCCTAAAAGCAACATAGACCAGAAAGAAACACAGACAATATACGGTAACACTCACCTTACAGGCAATACAATGGTACTAAATTCCTATCTTTCAATAGTTACGCTGAATGTAAATTGGCTAAATGCCGCAGTCAAAAGACACAGGGTATCCAGATTGGATAAAAAAACAAGACCCATCAATATGCTATCTTCAAGAGACTCATTTTAGAAACAAAGACACCTCCAGATTGAAAGTGAGGGGGTGGAAAACAATTTATCATGCTAATGAACACCAAAAAAAGATGGGGTGGCAATCCTTATATCAGACAAATTAGATTTTAAACCAAAAACTGTAATAAGAGATGAGGAAGGACACTATATCCTACTTAAAGGGTCTATCCAACAAGAAGATCTAACTATTGTAAATATCTATGCCCCTAAGATGGGAGCAGCCAATTATATAAGCCAATTAATAACAAGAGCAAAGAAACACATCAACAACAATACAATAATAGTGGGGGATATTAACACCCCCCTCACTGAAATGGACAGATCATCTAAGCAAAAAATCAACAAGGAAATAAAGACTGTAAATGACACACAGGAACAAATGGACTTCACAGATATATTCAGAACATTCCATCCCAAAGCAACGGAATACACATTCTTCTCTAGTGCCCATGGAACATTCCAGAATAGATCACATCCTAGGTCACAAATCAGGTCTCAACTGATACCAAAAGACTGGGATCATTCCCTGCCTATTCTCAGACCACAGTGCTTTGAAACTAGAAGTCAATCACAAGAGGAAAGTTGGAAAGAACTCAAATACATGGAGGTTAAAGAGCATCCTACTAAAGAATGAATGGGTCAACCAGGAAATTAAAGAAGAATTTAAAACATTCATGGAAACCAATGAAAATGAAAACACAACTGTTCAAAATCTTTGGGATGCAGCAAAGGCAGTCCTAAGAGGAAAGTATATAGCAATACAAGCCTTTCTCAAGAAACAAGAAAGGTCTCAAATACACAACCCTACACCTAAAGGAGCTGGAGAAAGAACAGCAAATAAAGCCTAAGCCCATCAGGAGAAGAGAAATAATAAATATCAGACCACAAATCAATGAAATAGAAACTGAAAGAACAGTAGAACAGATCAACAAAACTAGGAGCTGGTTCTTTGAAAGAATTAACTAGATTGATAAACCCCTGGCCAGACTTATCAAAAAGAAAAGAGAAATGACCCAAATAAAATCATGAATGAAAGAGGAGCAATCACAAGCAACACCAAAGAAATATAAACAATTATAACAACATGTTATGAGCAACTATATGCCAGCAAATTAAATAATCTGGAAGAAATGGATGCATTCCTAGAGAGGTATCAACTACCAAAACTGAACCAGGAAGAAACAGAAAACCTGAACAGACCTATAACCACTAAGGAAATTGAAGTAGGAATCAAAAATCTCCCAACAAACAAAAGCCCAGGGCCAGATGGCTTCCCAGGGGAATTCTACCAAACATTAAAGAATTAATACCTATTCTGAAACTATTCCAAAAAATAGAAATGGAAGGAAAACTTCCAAACTTGTTTTATGAGGCCACCATTACCTTGATCCGAAAACCAGACAAAGACCCTACCAAAAAGGAGAATTACAGACCAATATCCTTGATGAACATGGATGCAAAAATTCTCACCAAAATACTAGCCAATAGGATCCAACAGTACATTAAAAGGATTATTCACCACGACCAAGTGGGATTTATACCTGGGCTGCAAGGTTGGTTCAACATCCGCAAGTCAATCAATGTGATACAATACATTAATAAAAGAAAGAACAAGAACTATATGATCCTCTCAATAGATGAACAAAAAGCATTTGACAAGGTACAGCATCCTTTCTTGATTAAAACTCTTCAGAGTATAGGGATAGAGGGCACATATCTCAATATCATAAAAGTCACCTCTGAAAAACCCACAGTGAATATCATTCTCAATGGGGAAAAACTGAGAGCTTTCCACACCTACGGTCAGGAACACAGCAGGGATGTCCACTATCACCACTGCTAGTCAACATAGTACTAGAAGTCCTAGCCACAGTATTCAGACAACAAAAGGAAATAAAAGGCATCTAAATCAGCAAAGAAGTAGTCAAACTCTCACTCTTGGCAGATGATATGATACTTTATGTGGAAAACCCAAAAGACTCCACCCCAAAACTGCTAGAACTCACACAGGAATTCAGTAAAGTGGCAGGATATAAAATCAATGCACAGAAATCAGTGGCATTCCTATACACCAACAACAAGACAGAAGAAAGAGAAATTAAGGAGTCGATCCCATTTACAATCGCACCCAAAACCGTAAGATACCTAGGAATAAATCTAACCAAAGAGACAAAGGATCTGTACTCAGAAAACTATAAAATATTCATGAAAGAAATTGAGGAAGACACAAAGAAATGGAAAAACGTTCCATGCTCATGGATTGGAAGAACAAATATTGTGAAGATGTCAATGCTATTTAGAGCAATCTACACATTCAATGCAATCCCCATCAAAATACCATCCACTTTTTTCAAAGAAATGGAACAAATGATCCTAAAATTTGTATGGAACCAGAAAAGACCCCGCATAGCCAGAGGAATGTTGAAAAAGAAAAGCAAAGCTAGTGGCATCACAATTCTGGACTTCCAGCTCTATTACAAAGCTGTCATCATCAAGACAGCATGGTACTGGCACAAAAACAGACACATAGATCAATGGAACAGAACAGAGAGCCCAGAAATGGACCCTCAACTCTACGGTCAACTCATCATTGACAAAGCAGGAAAGAATATCCAATGGAAAAAAGACAGTCCCTTCAACAAATGGTGTTGGGAAAATTGGACAACCACATGCAGAAGACTGAAACTGGACCATATTCTTACACCACAGACAAAAATAGACTCAAAATGGTTGAAAGAGCTCAATGTGAGACAGGAGTCCATCAAAATCTTAAAGGAGAACACAGGAAGCAACCTCTTCAACCTCAGCTGCAGCAACTTCTTCCTAGAAACATCGCCAAAGGCAAGGGAAGCAAGGGCAAAAATGAACTATTGGGACCTCATCAAGATAAAAAGCTTTTGCACAGCAAAAGAAACAGTCAACAAAACCAAAAGACAACCGACAAATGGGAGAAGGTATTTTCAAATGATATAACAGATAAAGGGATAGTATCCAAATTCTATAAAGAATTTATGAAACTCGGGAGGCGGAGCAAGATGGCGGAGGAGTAGGAGACCTGGATTTTGTCTCCTCTCAGGAATTCAGCTGGATAGGGATCAAACCATTCTGAACACCTACAAACTCAACAGGAGATCGAAGAAAAGAAGAGCAACAACTCTCTCATCAGAAAAGCGACCACTTTCTGGAAGGTCTTTTCTGATTTGTTTAGAGTATATTTTCTGGGGACATTGTTACTCTGCTAGCATTTTGTTCTCTCATTAATCTATTCTCCTCTGCACAAAATGACAACACGGAAAAAATCACCTCAACAAAAAGAACAAGAGGTAGTACCGACTGCCAGGGACCTACTCAATATGGACATTAGTACGATGTCAGATCTAGAGTTCAGAATCATCACTTTAAAGATACTAGCTGGGCTTGAAAAAAATATGGAAGTTATTAGAGAAACCCTTTCTGGAGAAGTAAAAGAACTAAAATCCAACCAAGTAGAAATCAAAAAGGCTATTAATGAGGTGCAATAAAAAATGGGGGCACTAACTGCTAGGATAAATGAGGCAGAAGAGAGAATCAGTAATATAGAAGACCAAATGCTGGAAAATAAAGAAACTGAGAAAAAGAGAGATAAACAACTACTGGATCACGAGGGCAGAATTCGAGAGATAAGCGATACCATAAGACAAAACAACATTAGAATAATTGGGATCCCAGAAGAAGAAGAAAGAGAGAGAGGGGCAGAAGGTATAATGGAGCAAATTATAGCAGAGAACTTCCCTAATTTGGGGAAGGAAACAGGCATCAAAATCCAGGAAGCACAGAGAACCCCTCTCAAAATCAATAAAAATACGTCAACACCCCGACATCTAATAGTAAAACTTATGAGTCTCAGAGACAAAGAGAAAATCCTGAAAGCAGCTCAGGACAAGAGATATGTAAGCTACAATGGTAGAAACATTAGATTGGCAACAGACCTATCCACAGAGACCTGGCAGGCCAGAAAGGACTGGCAGGATATATTCAGAGCACTAAATGAGAAAAATATGCAGCCAAGAATACTCTATCCAGCTAGGCTGTCATTGAAAATTGAAGGAGAGATAAAAAGCTTCCAGGACAAACAAAAACTAAAGGAATTTGCAAACACAAAACCAACCCTACAGGAAATCTTGAAAGGGGTCCTCTAAGCAAAGAGAGACCCTAAAAGCAACATAGACCAGAAAGGAACACAGACAATATACGGTAACACTCATCTTACAGGCAATACAATGGCACTAAATTCCTATCTTTCAATAGTTACCCTGAATGTAAATGGGCTCAATGCCCCAATCAAAAGACACAGGCTATCAGACTGGATTAAAAAACAAGACCCATCGATATGCTGTCTGCAAGAGACTCATTTTAGACCCAAAGACACCCCCGAATTGAAAGTGAGGGGGTGGAAAACCATTTACCATGCTAATGGACACCAAAAGAAAGCTGGGGTGGCAATCCTTATATCAGACAAATTAGATTTTAAACCAAAGACTGTAATAAGAGATGAGGAAGGACACTATATCATACTTAAAGGATCTATCCAACAAGAAGATCTAACAATTGTAAATATCTATGCCCCTAACATGGGAGCAGCCAATTATATAAGGCAATTAATAACAAAAGCAAAGAAACACATCGACAACAATACAATAATAGTGGGGGACTTTAACACCCCCCTCACTGAAATGGACAGATCGTCTAAGCAAAAGATCAACAAGGAAATAAAGACTTTAAATGACGCACTGGACCAAATGGACTTCACAGACATATTCAGAACATTCCACCCCAAAGCAATGGAATACACATCCTTCTCTAGTGCCCATGGAACATTCTCCAGAATAGATCACATCCTAGGTAATAAATCAGGTCTCAACCTGTACCACAAGATTGGGATCATTCCCTGCATAGTTTCAGACCACAATGCTTTGAAACTAGAACTCAATCACAAGAGGAAAGTTGGAAAGAACTCAAATACATGGAGGCTAAAGAGCATCCTACTGAAGAATGAATGGGTCAACCAGGAAATTAAAGAAGAATTAAAAAAATTCATGGAAACCAATGAAAATGAAAATACAACTATTCAAAATCTTTGGGATGCAGCAAAGGCAGTCCTAAGAGGAAAGTATAGAGCAATACAAGCCTTTCTCAAGAAGCAAGAAAGGTCTCAAGTACACAACCTAACCCTACACCTAAAGGAGCTGGAGAAAAAACAGCAAATAAAGCCTAAACCCAGCAAGAGAAGAGAAATAATAAAGATCAGAGCAGAAATCAATGAAATAGAAACTAAAAGAACAGTAGAACAGATCAATGAAACTAGGAGCTGGTTCTTTGAAAGAATTAACAAGATTGATAAACCCCTGGCCAGACTTATCAAAAAGAGAAGAGAAATGACCCAAATCAACAAAATCATGAATGAAACAGGAGAGATCACAACCAACACCAAAGAAATACAAACAATTCTAAGAACATATTATGAGCAACTCTATGCCAGCAGATTCGATAACCTGGAAGAAATGGATGCATTCTTAGAGATGTATCAACTACCAAAACTGAACCAGGATGAAATAGAAAACCTGAACAGACCTATAACCACTAAGGAAATTGAAGTAGGAATCAAAAATCTCCCAACAAACAAAAGTCCAGGGCCAGATGGCTTCCCAGGGGAATTCTACCAAACATTTCAAGAAGAATTAATACCTATTCTTCTGAAACTGTTCCAAAAAATAGAAATGGAAGGAAAATTTCCAAACTCATTTTATGAGGCCAGCATTACCTTGATCCCTAAACCAGACAAAGACCCCATCAAAAAGGAGAATTACAGACCAATAACCCTGATGAACATGGATGCAAAAATTCTCACAAAAATACTAGCCGATAGGATCCAACAGTACATTAAAAGGATTATTCACCACGACCAAGTGAGATTTATCCCTGGGCTGCAAGGTTGGTTCAACATCCGCAAATCAATGAATGTGATACAATACATTAACAAAAGAAAGAACAAGAATCATATGATCCTCTCAATAGATGCAGAAAAAGCTTTTGACAAAGTATAGCATCCTTTCTTGATCAAAACTCTTCAGAGTATAGGGATCGAGGGTACATACCTCAATATCATAAAAGCCATCTATGAAAAACCTATAGCGAATATCATTCTCAATGGGGAAAAACTGAGAGCTTTCCCCCTAAGGTCAGGAACACGGCAGGGATGTCCACTATCACCACTGCTATTCAACATAGTATTGGAAGTCCTAGCCACAGCAATCAGACAACAAAAAGAAATCAAAGGCATCCAAATTGGCAAAGAAGAAGTCAAACTCTCACTCTTTGCAGATGATATGATACTTTATGTGGAAAACCCAAAAGACTCCACCCCAAAACTGCTAGAACTCATACAGGAATTCAGTAAAGTGGCAGGATATAAAATCCATGCACAGAAGTCAGTGGCATTCCTATACACCAACAACAAGACAGAAGAAAGAGAAATTAAGGAGTCGATCCCATTTACAATTGCACCCAAAACCATAAGATACCTAAGAATAAACCTAACGAAAGAGGCAAAGGATCTGTACTCAGAAAACTATAAAATATTCATGAAAGAAATTGAGGAAGACACAAAGAAATGGAAAAACGTTCCATGCTCATGGATTGGAAGAACAAATATTGTGAAGATGTCAATGCTATTTAGAGCAATCTACACATTCAATGCAATCCCCATCAAAATACCATCCACTTTTTTCAAAGAAATGGAACAAATAATCCTAAAATTTGTATGGAACCAGAAAAGACCCCGCATAGCCAGAGGAATGTTGAAAAAGAAAAGCATAGCCAGCGGCATCACAATTCTGGACTTCCAGCTCTATTACAAGGCTGTCATCATCAAGACAGCATGGTACTGGCACAAAAACAGACACATAGATCAATGGAACAGAACAGAGAGCCCAGAAATGGACCCTCAACTCTATGGTCAACTCATCTTTGACAAAGCAGGAAAGAATGTCCAATGGAGCAAAGACAGTCTCTTCAACAAATGGTGTTGGGAAAATTGGATAGCCACATGCAGAAGAATGAAACTGGACCATTTCCTTACACCACACACAAAAATAGACTCCAAATGGTTGAAAGACCTCAATGTGAGACAGGAGTCCATCAAAATCCTAAAGGAGAACACAGGCAGCAACCTCTTCGACCTCAGCCGCAGCAACTTCTTCCTAGAAACATCGCCAAAGGCAAGGGAAGCAAGGGCAAAAATGAACTATTGGGACTTCATCAAGATAAAAAGCTTTTGCAAAGCAAAGGAAACAGTCAACAAAACCAAAAGACAACCGACAGAATGGGAGAAGATATTTGCAAATGACTTATCAGATAAAGGGCTGGTATCCAAAATGTATAAAGAACTCATCAAACTCAACACCCAAAGAACAAAGAATCCAATCAAGAAATGGGCAGAAGACATGAACAGACATTTTTCCAAAGAAGACATCCAAAATGCCAACAGACACATGAAAAAGTGCTCAATATCGCTCAGCATCAGGGAAATCCAAATCAAAACCTCCATGAGATACCACCTCACACCAGTCAGAATGGCTAAAATTAACAAGTCAGGAAACAACAGATGTTGGCTGGGATGCGGAGAAAGGGGAACCCTCCTACACCATTGGTGGGAATGCAAGCTGGTGTAGCCACTCTGGAAAACAGTATGGAGGTTCCTCAAAAAGTTGAAAATAGAGCTACCATATGATCCAGCAATTGCACTACTGGGTATTTACCCCAAAGATACAAATATAGGGATCCAAAGTGGTACGTGTACCCTGATGTCTATAGCAGCAGTGTCCACAATAGCCAAACTGTGGAAAGAGCCAAGACGTCTATCAACAGATGAACGGATAAAGAAGATGTGGTGTATATATGCAATGGAATATTATGCAGCCATCAAAGGGAAAGAAATCTTGCCATTTGCAACAACGTGGATGGAACTGGAGGGTATTATGCTAGTGAAAAAAGTCAATCAGAGAAAGACATGTATCATATGATCTCACTGATATGAGGAATTCTTAATCTCAGGAAACAAAGTGAGTGTTGCTGGAGTGGTGGGGAGTGGAAGGGATGGGTTGGCTGGGTGATAGACATTGGGGAGGGTATGTGCTATGGTGAGCACTGTGAATTGTGTAAGACTGTTGAATCACAGACCTGTACCTCTGAAACAAATAATACATTATATGTTAAAAAAAAAAAAAGAAGATAGTACGAAGGGAAGACTGAAGTGGGGAAATCAGAGTGGGAGATGAACCGTGAGAGACTATGGACTCTGAGAAACAAACTGAGGATTCTAGAGCGGAGGGTGGTGGGAGGATGGGTTAGCCTCGTAATGGGTATTAGAGAGGGCACATATTGAATTGAGCACTGGGTGTTACATGCAAACAATGAATCATGGAACACTACATCAAAAACTAATGATGTAATGTATGGTGATTAACATAACAATAAAAAAGAAAGAATAAAAAAATAAATACAGAGAACTGGTGGTTGGCAGAAGGGAGGTGAATTGGGAGTGGGCGACATAGATAAAGGGGATTAAGAATACACTTATTGTGATGAGTGCTGAGTAAAGTATAGAGTTTCTGAATCATTATATTGTACACCTGAAACTAATTTAACACTGTTTGTTAATTATACATCAATTAAAAAAAACAAAACAAAATAGCCTTATTGCTAATATGGAGAAAATTGAGTGGTCTGGATAGAAGATGAAACCAACCACAACCTTCCCTTAAGCCAAAGCATCATCCAGAGTAAAGCCCTAACTCTCTTCAATTCTGTGAAGGCTTAGAGAGGGGAGGAAGTTGCAGAAGGAACATCTGAAGCTAGCAGAGGTTGGTTCATGAAGTTTAAGGCAAGAAGCCATCTCCATGACATTGAAGTGTAAGGTGAAGCAGCAAGTGCTGATGGAGAAGCTGCAGCAAACCATCCAGAAGATCTAGCTAAGGTCACTAATGAAGGTGGGTGCACAGATTTCATTGTAGATCAGTATTCTACTGGAAGAAGATGCCATCTAGGACTTGCACAGCTAGAAAAGAGAAGTCAATGCCTGCTTTTAAAGTTCCAGAGGACAGGCTGACTCTCTTATTAGGGGCTAATGCCCTTGGTGACTTGAAGTTGAAGCCAATGCTCATTTGCCATTCCAAAAATCCAAGGCCCTTAAGAACCTTTAAGAATTATGCTAAGTCTACTCTGCCTGTACTCTATCAATGGAACAACAAGGCCTGCATGACAGCACATCTGTTTACAACAGAGTTTACTGAATATTTTAAGCCCATTGTTGAGAATTACTACTCAGATAAAAAGACTCCTTTCAAAATATTGCTAATGGTTTATGTATATGTTGTTTTGTTTTGTGCTGAACCATTGGAAAATACATCATAGCCATCATACTACTTTACCCTGAAGTACTTGCATGCATTTTTCCATTAATCACAACTCCAATTTTACACATAAGAAGATTAGCAGTAAGTTCATAATACCACTTACTAAATAGTCCATTTACAAATTTCTTGAATTGTTTCAAAACACATTTCTATATCTACTTTTGTTTTTCTTTACCTTCAATTCAGGCTCCAATCAAGTTTCATACATTTCATTCAGCTGATTATCTCTTTTGTCTCTTTTCATCTGGAATAGTCCAATCTCCTCTTTCCATGTTTTTGTGGGGTTTTTGTTTTCAAGTAGGCTCCAGCCCTAGTGTGGAGCCCAAAGTGGGGCTTGAACTCATGACCTTGGGATCAAGACCTGAGCTGAGATCAAGAGTTGGATGTTTAACCAACTGAGTCACCCAGGAACCTCATCTGCATTTTTAAAGTTGTCTTGTAGAATATCTAGATTTTTTTTATTGTTTGCTTATGAGTGGAGGAAGTATAATAGTTTCTGAAATATATTAATGGGCTTTTTCCCCCTTTGACATTTTAGAATTTATCTGTCACAACAGGAATTGGGGCTCTTACAGAGGGAATTAAAAAAGAAACAGTTAATATTCCACTTGTGACATACAATATATATTTTTTCCAGTCCAGAGCAAAATCTAGATTTGTCAAGGGAAATGAGGAATTTCTAAACCCCTTACCTATCCTTTTAATACATCATTGAACAAATCTAAAAGACCCAGATTATAGCGTTTTTCCATGGGGTGGGAAGGAAACCCATTCTAAACATGGGGAAGAGGCCATGAGGCTAGCAAGCCAAAATAAGGAGTAGGCAGCTAGAGAAAATGGAAGGCCAACCCCAGAAACTAAAGAAGGAAAAGGAGATTAGGATAGAGTGATAGGTTTGGTCACCAAAGCCCTTTTCCTCCACCCTAAGGGCTAAATGTTGGGGAGAGGAGGGCATGAGGAGAGGGGCTTACAAACATCCAAATAGATGAAGAGGATGTTGAGAATAGAGAGAATCTGTCCTTGCTCTACCATTAGGGCTCTGAGAGGAGTCACCAGTGTCAACTCTAGGTCACTTGATTCAAGTAAAATTGGTAGCAAGTTGTGCCAGGTAAGATGAACAGACTAAGCATAGATGCCCAATTCTCTTTTGGCTCCCAGTGATGTACATGGCCTCCAAGAGTTCCCATATGCCCCACTGGGTGAGGAAGAAGGGGACTAAGGGACTGACTAAGGGACTGTCTAAAGGGGGTTTACTGTGGTGGAGGCAGAATGGCCCCCAGCTGAGGGTTGGAATGTGGACTGCCTAGAGCTACCCATGAGGGGATCTGAAGCCAGGACCATTGCAAACAAAGGGAAATGGCTAATGCTCCCAGAACCAGTGGAAGTCCTGCTTGGACCAAGGCAATGCCACAGGCTCTATAGGCTCGCAGTCCTGAATTTCAGCCTTGGAGGCCAGCAGTTCACCTGTTGAGCAGGCTGATGAAGACTACCTTGCAGAAGAGCCACAGGACAGCACAAGGACCTCACATGTGGGTGCAAGCCTTCCCTGTCATTCTGGAGCCATATAACCCCTTTCCCAAATACCCAGACAACATCCTGGAGAGACCAAGGGTAGGAATTTGAAACCTGAGCATTTAACCAAAAAAAAAAAATCCTGTTTAGATGAATGGATAAAGAAGATGTGGTGTATATATACAGTGGAATATTATGCAGCCATCAAAAGGAATGAGATCTTGCCATTTGCAATGACGAGGATGGAACTGGAGGGTGTTATGCTGAGTGAAATAAGTCAATCAGAGAAAGACATGTATCATATGACCTCACTGATATGAGGAATTCTTAATCTCAGGAAACAAACTGAGGGTTGCTGGGGTGGGGGGTGGGAGGGATGGGGTGGCTGGGTGATAGACATTGGGGAGGGTATGTGTATGGTGAGCGCTGTGAATTGTGCAAGACTGTTGAATCACAGATCTGTACCTCTGAAACAAATAATGCAATATATGTTAAGGAAAAAAAAAAGAAGACAGCAGGAGGGGAAGAATGAAGGGGGGAAATTGGAGGGGGAGACAAACCATGAGAGACGATGGACTCTAAAAAACAAACTGAGGGTTCTAGAGGGGAGGGTGGTGGGGGGATGGGTTAGCCTGGTGATGGGTACTGAAGAGGGCACGTTCTGCATGGAGCACTGAGTGTTATGCACAAACAGTGAATCATGGAACACTATATAAAAAACTAATGATGTAATAGCATCATTATGGTGATTAACATAACAATAAAAATTAAAATAAAAAAATCCTGTTTAACTTGTTGGATTGAAATAAATTTAAATAGGAATTGGACAAAAGTTTGCTTTTTTCTCTGCCATCTATAAAAGTCTCATAAGGAGGATAAAAGCAGTTATAGAAAAATGAAGAATATTTTCTTTGCCTACCTGAATGCAGTCTTCCTTTTTTTTTTATCATGCTGACATATATGTTCATACATGTTAGGGAAAATATAAAAACAAAAAAAAGACAAAAATTATCCTTAGTTTTTTCAACTTCCCATTTTTCGGCTCCTCATTCAACCCCTTCACTTCTACCCGTGAGTGTCCCCACACCCTCATCCTGTCCCTTGAAGGCCCTACTAGGTCTGACTTCAGTAAGCACTGTCCCAGCTTTCTTTTCTTACTAAGCCCCTGCTCCAATTGCTCAGATAAGCAGAAATCCCCTCAGTGGCCAGAGGCAACTATATCACAGAAGAGAGTGATATGACAAACCTCGTTGCTAACACCTATGATGTAGGATAAATGATTGATAGCTCCTTAACGTGTAATGTAGGCAAAGATTCTTTGCAAAATAAAAGAAAATGCCTAGAGTTGTAACCCAAAGAGGAAGTCTTTAGCAGGAGAATTTCAGTAGTCATGGCTACTAGTTAGGTCCTCCAACCAACTAGTGCCTAGTGTCCACCAGTCCTATCTCATAGATGGCTAGGTTAGCTCAGGTCCACGCAGGAGGCAGATGGCAATTCGAAGGGTTTAACTGGAGAGCTTTTAATGAAGAGACTCTTTCCAGAGCTTTGGACCGGTTAGAGGGTAGTCAGGTACTCCAGGAATGGGAAACCACCCCCACAAAAATGGTAAAGCAGGGAGTGCTCTTCATGGAGGACATCCATGGCCACTGCAGACCCAGGATAGGCAGGAGCAGTGCTCCCAATGGGAGACACAGGCTGTGCGAAGCCAGAGCAGGTGGACAACGGTCAACCACATTCTGCCCCATCTTCTGATATACCACCGGTGTTGTCCCTAGTCCAGCCCAAATGGATGCCAACCTCCCTGGGCACAGAGCTCATGGAGAGGCGTGGAGAATAAATCCCGGGCTCTGGGGCCAGTGGAGAAAAGCCAGCATAGCTCATCTGACCCTCGCAGACAACGTCTTTTTCTTCAGAGATTATACTACTTACAGTAGAATTTCCAGAGTTCACACTTACTTCATGTTCATGAGGACTGACAGGTTTGACTCTCTTGTCAGGGTATGAATTAAAGTCACTCAGAGGCTGAAACACAGAGAGCTGGTACATTATTAAGTTAATGAAATCACCTAAAACATCTCCAAAAGTGAATTAAAATTTTTTTCAAAACAAAAAACCAGGAGGGCATTTTCTAAGAGGGTAATTATTTGGACACCACTGAAAATCAGTGTTCATATGATGTGTTCGCAAAAGACAAAATACACTCTAAGATAAATTCCATCATCTAAGAAAACAGGATTGTTGTATTCCCTGCAGATATCACAGGCATAAAGACAAAATAAAATTATGCTTGTGAAAGTATTTGTAAAGAACTAGGTAAAAATAAGTTTATATTATTATATTTATATATTATTATAATTTTATTTAATATTATATTATATAAAAATAAACATACATTATATTATAGATTCAGAAGAAATTTTTTAGTCTTTTATTTAAAAAGTATTTATTAAGTACCTGCCATGGGCTGAGGCTCTAGAGTGCATAAACTTAAAAAGTCTCAGCCTTCAAAGAATTTATACTCTAGTAAGTACAGGGGTCAGCAAATTGTAGCCCATGGGCCCAATCCAGCCCACTGCCTATTTATTTACAGCCTGTGAGCTAAGAGTAGTTTTTAAAAATCAAAAGAAGAATAATATTTCATGTAAAAAATTATATGAAATGCAAATTTTAATGTCCATAAATAAAGTTTTATTGGAACATGGCCACACCATTTGTTTACACATTGACTATGGCAGCTTCTCACTAGAACCACAGAGTTGAGTTGTTGAGACAGAGACTGTGTAGCCCGCAAAGTCTAAAGTAGTTATTTTCTGGCCCTTTACAGAAAAATGTTGCTGATCCCTGGTCTAGCAGAAGACAGATCTACAAACAAATAACTACAGCAAGTTCAAGTCAAGTATATAAGGGTGAAGTCAGGGCAAAAAGTAGGAAAAGATTATATCTTAGAGCAAGGGGAGTCAGGGAGGCTTTATGAAGGATGCGATGTTGACCATTTAAGAGCAAATTTTACTATCCACACAATAATGATGAATGTACCCATCACCATTAGCAGGACTTCCTCCAGAAACTGTTTTTCCAATGCTAGTGGTGGATTTATACAGATCTCCACAAATGTTTGTCCTTTTCCCTGGATGACCAATGCCAAGCACTTGCTAGACTGCTAGATTGACTGATGCCTGGGCATTTTAGAGATACTGTATCTGGCCATGGTATAACTGACTCACTCAGAAATTAAAGCCATGCCGACCTTAATTAAGTAATTAAATGATTAATTAAGTAATAATTAAGGTCTTATCGCCACCGTATTTCCACCAACTCCACTAACACAGAGACAAATGGGAATTTGTCGTTGCAAATGATTCAAAGATAAAAAATAATAAAATGATTGGGTTGAGGGGCGCCTGGGTGGCTCAGTCGTTAAGTGTCTGCCTTTGGCTCAGGTCATGATCCCAGGGTCCTGGGATCGAGTCCCGCATCGGGCTCCCTGCTCCGTGGGAAGCCTGTTTCTCCCTCTCCTTCTCCCCCTGCTTGTGATCCTGCTCTCACTGTGTCTCTCTCTGTCAAATAAATAAATAAAATCTTTAAAAACAAAACAAAACAAAACAAGAAAGATTGGGTTGAAAGCCAGGGTCTGTAAGTGAAAGGATAACTGTGAGAAACCACAGCACTGACTGAAGGACAGAGCAAGAAGCTAAAATAAACCATCAAAGGGAGTTGAGAACAATTGGCCCTGACAAACAGCATTCCCGCAAGAGCAAGCTGCAAGGGAGCATCTTGGGAAAATAACACGTCAGAGCACATAGCCTCATGTGGCAGAGTGATACAGAAATTCAATTCCTCTCCCCAATTCCAAAAATGAAATGACAGAAGCAAGGGGGCCATGCCACTGACTTACTTGAAGTAGGTTATTTTACGAGAGTCTTTGACACTGGTTGAGTGTCCCTCTTGCTTCTGCTTCCTTGAACGTGTTAAGAGCCACAAGCCTTGGTCTTGGGCTCTCAGTGCACGATGGTGACTGATGTTGGTTAGAAACAGTGTCCCCTGCTGGAATCTGGAAGAATTCCCAAAGAAGAACAGCAGGGAGGCAATGACTTGTGCAGAGAGGATGTGGAGTCACCCGGAAAGTGTGAGTGGCAGCCCCCACATCTCTGGAAGGTTCAATCATAAAAGACTCCAAGTAGTTGGAAAAGCTCCATCTTCTTCTTGAGCTCTGGTAGCCTTTCCGCTGTCTGGGTACCTGGTCGAGGACTAAGTTCCTGACCCCATAGCTGGCCAGCCGTAAAGTGGCCTAGCCCTTGCCCCCCACACCAACAGCCAGGGTCTTTTAGTCCATCTTTCCAAGTCATATGATAACAAAGAGCTACAGGAATCTTGGCACAGATAGCAACTCCATTTCTGTTTTCTGGAAGATACGTTCATTTTCATCCTCACGAAAAGTGCATGTTATGCTCTTCAGGATCCACGGCACTTTGCTGGGGATGGTAAAGAAGCTTTGCTCGGACGGGTCCTTGTCCAAGAGGAGCTGGCTATCTGGGAGCACATGGAGAACTCTTCTATGGAATTCTACAGATTGACAATGCTTACATTTCCTATAGCCTCACTGCAATGTTGTGGCCGGGTCATCCCAGAGAGCAAGATTCTTCTTTAAGGAGTAAGGACTAGATCATGAATAAATGAAATATAATTCTGCTGATTTTGAAAGTGTGCATGTGTTTGCATGTAGGAGCCAGATGTGGGTGTGTTGGGGGGCACCTAGGTGTGTTTTGAGTGCCTGTGTGTAAGTATACAAGTGCACAAAGCAAGCTACCAAGAAAAAAAGGGGGAGCGGGAAGGAAAAACATGTTACACTAAGCATAGAATTCAGTGCCCTAGGAATTCAGAGCAGATGGGTCAGGGAGAACTTTTAAGAAAAGGAGAATCTTGAGTCCTGAAGAATGGGGGTTCAGAGCGATGCAGCCTCTCCATCCATGACAGGAAGGCCAATCCCTCATCTTGTCAGTTTTTCATACGTGTTCAGTTCAAGCATGAGGAATTTTTTAGAAGAAGCTGAAGCAATGGGTGTTTATAAATGTAGATCTAAAATGAGGGCACTATAGGGTTATGGAATGAGTTTTATTTACAGTTTCCCTGTGACAGTTTTAATCCTATTGGCATTCCTTACATTATCCTTCAGAGAATTTTTATTCGTGAAAAACAGCAAATTGTTCGTCTCTGAAACACTAGATAGTTTTGTGACTCTGAGACTATTATGAAAATTATAAATGATAAGGAAACTCTGGGCCAAATTTTTTACACGACTCTCCAAGAATTATGTAGGATGGGAATCTGACCCTTTGAGAGTTAAAAATGTTTCTAAAGACAGAGAAGACTTGATGCACTAATGCCAAAGTGCATTAAATCACATTGGTAGTGCAATTATCTCTCAGCAAAGATCCTTGGAGTTGAAGTTCAAGCTGGGGGTCAGGAAGATGGTTGGGGGAAACAGGGTCCCCCTTGTTAAAATAAAGCAATTAGTTTAATATATACTGCAGGGAAAGGAGAGAAGGGAAGGGAAATTCCCCTTGTCAACTGTTGAACATTTAGAGTACTGCTTAGAGCAAAAGTAATAAGGCGCTCTTCATGAAAAAATTGGCCATCTACCATGTCTAAATGCAAACATGTGTGTTCTTTATTTCTTTAATTCATTTAAACTTCTGTTAACTGGGAATATTTTTATGTGCATTCTCAGTCGTTCCCTTTCTCACTCGAACAAAAATATGTCAGGGGACAGGAACTGTGCCCATGCAAGTACATTTAGATACCATAAAATATTTAACAGCTCTTTCTAGTATGGTTAAGCCCCACCAAATGGCTAAACAAACTTTAATTTACAATTCACGGGCTGAAGCATTCAAAGGGCCATAATATTTTGCTGCTGCTAATTTATATCTCTTAGAGAGACATTAAATTTAAAGTGAGCCATTTAGAAGTTCCTAAACCCACATTCCTTTCTGTGAAATAAAGATCTTTGTTTTGAGGAGTTTACAACTTTTGCCATAGGGAGGGAGCAGCATTGCTTTGATAGTTTTAAAGGCCTTCGCTCCTGGTAGATTTTTTTTTTTAAAGATTTTATTTATTTATTTGACAGAGAGAGACACAGCGAGAGAGGGAACACAAGCAGGGGGAGTGGGAGAGGGAGAAGCAGGCTCCCCGTAGAGCAGGGAGCCCGATGCGGGACTCGATCCCAGGACCCTGGGATCATGACCTGAGCTGAAGGCAGTCACTCAACCAACTGAGCCACCCAGGCACCCTCGCTCCTGGTAGATATTTTTAAAAATCAGCCTTGAAAATAGGTGATTTTGACCCAACTGGGATCCAAAGTTTGTTTAGTTCTTATTTAAAAAAATGAAATAAATAAACTTCCGGAATGAAACACATGACAACTTAGGTGATTCTCAAGAATATTATTTCAGAGTTTTCAGCTAACCCGAAGGCATCTCCCAAAAGAGTATGATCTACTGTATGACTTCATTTATCTAAAGTTCTAGAGCAGGCAAAATAATCTATATTAAAAAAAAAAACCAGAATGGTGGTTGTCTGGGTGAAAGGAGATCAACTGGGAGAGGGCACAAGGGAACTTTCTTAAGGTGAAAGTAGTGTTTTACATCTTGATATGGGGTTTGAGTTACACATGTATTTGCCAAAATTCAGCAAATACACACTTAGATGTACATTTCACTTTATGTTAATTTTACCTCAAAAGAAAAAACACATTGTAAACAAATATAGAATTTTGGTTAATGATGTAGTAAAGAAGTATACTGATGCCTGTAATTTACTCTGAAATTCATTCAAAAAATAAGACAGGTTGCTGAATAGAGAGATAAAACAAGGAGGAGACTAGGAAATGAGTAATGGTAGGATCTAGGTGGTGGGTATAGAGGTATTCCTGTAAAATCCTGCTAACCTTTTGATAATAACATGAGGGTTCTCATAATAACCAGTTGGGGAAAAGGTAAAAGGAGGTACTATTAGCAATTAGGCCAGAAACACAGGCAGAGGTTGGAACCAGTTCAGCCAAGCTCAGACAAATGGTCACCCCACATATAGGTATTCTTGAGTTTTAATTTAAATACTCCTTGGGTCTGAGCCAAGACATGTATGCCCTCTGGATCATCTTAAACAGCGTTAAAGTCCTCACAAAGCTACTGAAAAGTCACACAGTCCCCCTCCTCTAACATAAAATCTATAGGGATCTTTTCTTTTAATTTGTGCAGCAAAGAGCATATATGAGAGACAGTTCTGGGCTATGAGATATGAGTGCATATAAGGGCAGTGTCCCAGAAAGCTTTTTAAAGCAGAAAGTCTCATTAGGCCTGCCTGCTTTAGCCTTTTGTCCCTTTTCCTTCATTCATCATCTTTCTTCCTGCCTAGAATACAGTGCCTGGAGATGTGGCAGCCATCTTGCTGCCATGAGGATAAAAACCCACACACCAAGGATGGCAGAGCAGGAGGATAGATGGAGCCTGAATAATTAGCCTTGTGTCAGCTACACTAAGATTTCTTGTTACCTGACTCAATTAAATTCCTTATTTTTAAAAACATCTTCAGGTTTTTTATTACATTCAGTATATTCAGGGTATCTTAGATTAGCTCTTGAAAAGGTTTTGCTTTAATTCACATTAACTTGAGCAATGAATACATTGTGCTGAAAATTTTGACTAGGAAGGAAGAAAGGAGAATTCCACACAACTAAAACAAACAGAGAGGGTCATGAAAGCCAGGTGTATGGGGGACTGAGAGCAAATCAGTATATCAGTATGTCTTCCTGTTCTTCTTCTACCATCCTTAACATTTTTGTACTGAATTTGTTTAAAAAAAAAAAAAAAAAAGGACAGGCTTCATATGAAGAGAAGCTATCCCAGAGGGCATGATACAGCATCCTGGGAGGGGTTGCAGAAAGAACAAGGGAAATTGTTGCCGAACAGCTAGCCCTAGTTTACACCAGTTGTGTGTTTGAGTATATATAAGGACCCCAGGTGATTCTTTATCCCACCTTCTAACAACAGCCCTCCATTCCCAGCAGATAGTTCTGCCTCAGAGCGAAAGCCATGTGGACTTTCAAATGCCAGGGGCCAAGTGCAGCCACCATGAAATACCAAGTCCAGGGACATCTTGGTGATAGTGATGGGGAGTGAGTCCCAACTGAATTGAAGGCTAGGAGTCACCAGGATACAGTAAACTAGGGGACCTGAGTTATGACACAGACATTGCTGCTACTTGCCAACCCCAGGTCCTCAGAGCAGGTTTAAATAGCATAATAATCTGCACAGAATGAATTCACATGACAAGAAAACATAAAGGAGATACAGATCTCTACCTTTCTTATATTTCCAGAAACAGCTGGCTTCCTGCCCATGGCCTATGTAAAAGTTTAATCTGCTAAATTTTTAGAAAGGATGATTTCACTTAGCAATGGTATGTAGGACACTTTAGATAAGGCCTTTCAGCGTCTGAGACTCGGCATCTCCACATCATTCTGAGACTGTGTAAGGCACCACTTCAAGCGAGGCAGCAGCATGGAGCCCGTAATGCAGGCAGCTAAGGATGGGAACACGAGCAGAGAACTGTCGGGCTGTGTTGCTTTTGAGGTCCACATGGCCAATTTCACTGGACACTCGCTTATTACCAAACTTAAAAAATATTGTAAACATCTTTCAAAGCCAAGCCTTGCCCCACTCCAACAACTAACGCGATGTGAGTGGCCTGTGAGTTTATAAATCTGGAAGTCACATTCAATCACTAGCAAGAAAGGGAGTTTACTTTCATGGCCAAACCTGTTTTCTGCTTATGACAGGATTTTTTTAAATTGCTAGTGAAAATTGCAATGGCACAGATGAAAAATTACCCGGCAAACACTGACCGTTTCACTTTGTGGTGATTATTCTGTTCTCGTTTGTTTTTGAAAATAGTGGCTTTTTTTTTAATTAAAAAAAATACATTTGCCAGTATTAAAGTTCTTGCCCTGTCTTGGCTACACACACAGGTTCAAAACAAGCCATTTCATCTCAGGGAGTGTACCTATCTGCAACAGGCACAAGTGGACATGGTCATATTTATGTCTCTGATTTAATTGTTCCCACTATTATTGGAGCCTTGACTCTCGTGGTTTGAGGTATTTACGCAACTGACACACTGGACTCACATGTGAGCAGCTTAGTGCAGCAGGAAGCAAACATCTGGGCATTTGGGTCTTTGACACAGTTCCCCCCTCAGCACTGGTGCTCAGCATCCTGCAGATGGGCCTTCAGTCACATAGGTCATCCACATCACCCGGACGCTTGGCCACCCATTCTCAGCGAGGTGTTAGATACAAAGAAACACTGTGTGACGTCCAAGATTTTAATTAGAAAAGCAATTCAAATATATTTTACTGGGGGCTTTTTAAATGCAAAAGGGGATTCTCTTAATTAAAAACAAACGGACATAAAAACACATACAGAACTCCAGAAAGTCTTTTTTTCCCAGTTGTTCTTTTTTCTTTTCATGTCTCAGTCACATGTCTGCTTCCCCTAAAACTTCTCTCTTACTTCTCTCCAAGCTCATCAGAAAGACTCCTTCAAGTCCATCTAAACAGAAGATTGCCTTTCTCTCTGCCCATCTCTCCCTTTCTCCTCTCCTAAACTTTCTGGGAATCAGTGAACTCTACCCGGACTCTCTACTTCTGCTACTCTATCATTACTTTACCCCTGGCCTGTAGGGGGCTCTGAAGTAGAGCAGAGTAAGACAAGGGAGCGGGGGATAGTGATGGGAATAAAGATTCCACAGTTGAAGGGGATATATAAACATTCAGAATGCCTCGTTAGACAAATTCCACTCTCTTTTCTAGGGAATCAGAACTAATAGTAAATCTCAAGATTGGTAGATTTGAACCAGTTCCTTCAGCCAGCTTACTCTTCTACCCTTGTGCTACACAAGGGGTGGGTGTCTGAGAGTAAATGGGAACATCTTCCCTACTCTCTCTATATCTAACAAAGCTACTGTCTTCAACAGTCAAGAACAAAGGAATAACCGCAATCACCAAGGTTTGGGCAGATTGTTTTCAGGTCCATTCACATATACCTGTCTTAACTCTGCCTTTTGGTGAAACCTTGCATCCGCTGAACTAAAATAGCTTATTTATAGTCCTATGTATAACTCAGAAAAGCAAGGACTTTTCTTGGAGATAATCCACGGCCTACAGAAAATCTACTATGAGTTGTGCAGGGTCTACCACAGAGTGTGTGTATGTGTGTGTGCGCACATGCACACACATGTGTGTTTGCCACTGGAATATACAGGACCCACCCAGGAAGGTTTACTCAGCAAGTAACTTGGGTATCATTTGCTTCATTTACTCTTCCAGTTTCTCCTATGCCTGGAGCAGTATAGATACATGATTAAAAACACAAAATTGAGTTATGAGGTCCTTGGAGTATCATATTTTTAGTTTCTTATGACAGAGACAAATCATTGCTAGTGTGTGAGAAATGCCAGTGTGGAGCGGGGGGCATCTGATATTGAGGGCCCCTCTTATTAAGCATTGGCCATGGGTCAATTGCCCTTGGTTGACTCCATCATATTTTGTCTCATTATGTGCTGTTGTGCGGTCAGTGGATCTCCGCTCTCCCAATCTTTCTGTCATTAATGATTGGCCTTCATTCTGGCAGGTTTTTGGCTTGAAACTGAATACTTTTGACAAGTTCTACAAAGACGAGAATTTAGCCAAGGGGCTCTTTTGTCAATTAAAACATTTTATCCCACGATTGCCATTAGGGGCTTTCCAGGGCTCACGAGATTCCTATTGCTGTCTGGATCTCAAGAATGAAGAGGAAAAATGTTAGACCTTCTGAAGTCATCCCTTCAATCATAGGAAAGGCAAATTCTTTCATCTAACATTTAAATGCTTGCCCAGAAAGAAGACATACATGGAAGAAGGGCATTTCCCCAATTTCTCCATGAGTGATTGTCTAGTGACTTAGAATTATCTAGACAGCCAAAGCAAATATATCAGACCTAAGACACCATTTAAGGTTCAAATTGTCCAAATTGGCTGTCGAAGCAAGCTGCTAATTCAGAATGATTCTAATTCACAAGAAAATTGTTGAAACTTCTGCTTCAGCTGTTGAAAGCTGGCCTCAAGTTTCTTAATATTGCATTATATGGAAAATGAGCAGACATGTTTCTGAAGCATATTACACTTATTATTTTATAAGGGTGGCTTTTTCCCACCTACTTCACAATTAATTGTTTAGTTTAAGACACCAGGCTTTGTTCTGGTGGTCATTTTTTGAAAAATTACTTGTTTTACTCAGGTCATATTTCCTTTTTTGAGATGATTTAAGAACTTTAATAAACTGTAATCTGAAAACTCCCAGGATGTTCTTCCTGCTCTTCTGGGAAGAAGACACATAGATGAACCCAGGGCTGAGGCTGAATTATGTTCTGAAAATCCAAAGTCCAAGAGGTCTGGTCACTCCTCAGAGCCAGAGTGGCTGATTTACAATATCACCAAAATCCGTATGGCTGTATGATTACTTTTCGTTTCCACTGCCTTTGTAAATTTTGTGTAATTTAAGAATGTTAATGCAGATAGGGTATGAAGTGCCGGCAAATACTCACAAATCAAGAAGCTCTACCCAAAATTCAAACTTCCTCTTTCTAAATGCCTCTGGATAGAAGTTAATTTTCACCTCTAGCAAGTTGGGATAATGATAGATTTGCTGACCTATTAGTTTAACTTACTAAATTTCTTCACAAAACTTCAGGTGTGTAATGTGAAAACATTTTGGTGAAAACCAACAGAAGTCGTGAGGAACCATCTGAAAGGGACATGATATACACTGAGCTGAATTATTATGGATTTCAAGATATTTCAGCATCCTCCTCAGACTTGGTGCTCTTCAAATTTGTGAGAATTTTTTGTCTCAGAGAGGTCCCAGAATAGGTCTAATTATACAGAGCTAGCCACACACACACATGGGGCAAGAGAAAAAGTAAGAAAGAGGGTAAGTCACTAGAAAATTAGAAAATTATCATATACAGAATGAATGCCCTTCCATCTGTCCTTTTCTTAAAATTATGGAAAAGGGGACATTAAGAAGTCTGGTTGAATATTTTCAGAATTAATTTCTGCAGAATCAAATTTTATTAATATTATAGATCCATTTGCCAGATGACTTTTTAGCATAATCTGTTGGGTTTGTACTTCCAAGGATATTCTTAGCACGACCATTCCCCCCTTTCTTATCCTATTTAAGTTAGAGCAAAGAGTGAGCCATAGTGACTGAGTTACACTCAGGGAGTGAGCAGCCAGGCCGTTCAAAGTCATGGAGGCCACAACAAAAGCCACCAGCAATTTCCTGCTCAGGTAGGAGTTCACTTATTATTTATCCTTTCAGTCCAAAAATATAAAGAGCAAAACCAGAAACTGTCCCTGCCTGTGTGGGGGGCAAGGACAGTCATTCAATGATCACATAAATATATGTTAAAAGGAGAGCTTCGGGGAGCTCTGAGGTTTAACCCAATGGGGACATCAGGAAAGGACTCCTGAAGAAAGCATGGACTGGACTGAGGTATGAAGAAGGAGAGATGAGAGTTAATTAGCAGGAAGGAAGGAACCATCCAGGCAGAGAAACCAGTACATATATAAAGGAGGTTCATGTCAGCAGATCAGAGGCTGGGTTGGGCCTGCCATGGTGTGGGGATCTGCTGTGGGCCTGGAGTATGACAGAATGCCAGAGAAAGAAAATTGTGTGAGGCAGTCCTGGGAAAATAGGCCATGGCCAAGCCATGCCAGGATCTCGGAGACCACATGAAGATCATGCTTTCTTAAAGGCAGGGGAAAGGCAATGATGTGGTTTAAGTTTCATTTTTTTTTTATTTTATTTTATTATGTTATGTTAGTCACCATACAGTACATCATTAGTTTTTGATGTAGTGTTCCACGATTCATTGTTTGTGTATAACATCCAGTGCCCCATGCAATATGTGCCCCCCTCAATACCCATCACCATGCTAACCCATCCCCCACCCCACCCCCAAAACCCTCAGTTTGTTTCTCAGAGTCCATAGTCTGTATGGAGGACATTAGGAGAAGGAAGCGAAAAATGAAGGGGGGGGGAATTGTAGGGGGAGATGAACCATAAGTTTCATTTTTAACAAGACTGTTCTGGCTGCAGGGTGGGAACTAAACTCAAACAGGCAACAGAGGATGGGAATAGAAAAGACTATTCCAAGTTGTCCGAAGGAAAGACTTGGATGGCCTGGATGGGAGAGGTGGAGATAGGGATGGGGATGCAGTGGGTGTGGGGTGAGGATAGGAAAGAGCCAGAGATGACTCCCTGTTTGCTCGTTTGCACTCTGGGGAGTTGGTGGTGCCATTCATCAGGATAACGAGCTAGCCAAGCACTAAGCTTTCAAGGGAAAACCCAACTTTGGTTTTAGACCCATCAAAATTGAGCTGCTCTGTGATATCTCAGGGGAAATGTCAAGTGGGCAGTGGGATACACAGGTCTGGGTCTCAGAGGGAGGTCCAGGCCAGAGGTAGACATGATGAGTTATATAACATGTTAAAGGTCAGGCATAAGCATAACTGGCATTACTAATCTATTTGCAAACACAATGCTGGGAGCAAAATTTAAAGTAATAAAAACATCTGGATACCTCTAACTGTTATCAATCATTCTCAACACAGCTCTCCCTCTCCTTCCCTCCCCTCTAGAGTTGACACTTCATTATAACTCCTCCAGGCCCTTCATCTTACAGTTGGGATTCTTCTGGGAAATCTGTTTGCCTCTGGGTTTCACATGTTAAAATCATTGTCTTGCTCCCTGGCTGGGACAGCAAGGGCTCCTCAGCTCAGCAAAAGCTCTAGTATGTGGGTCTCTTCTAAAGCCTACTTCTATGCCCCCTAAGAACTTGAGCGACCCTCCACTCAGAGAATTTCTCTTATCTCTTTGAGTGCTGGCACAGTTTGAACCAGAGAAAATGCTTAAAAGGGATACCATATTTACTGAATAGCATAAAACCTGGAAATGTTATTTTCCAGTAAAATGACAGTTTTCCATGCTCTTGCCTAATGGGTGTTGAATAGTTTAACTGCATGTCATGTATTATACGTTTAACATTGCAAAAATTGGTCAGAGCATCTGACACTCACAAAGACTATTCTGGAAAGAGTTAAGCACTTTGAAATCTAAGTTTGTCAAATAATAAACATTTTTTTAAAAGAAGGTTTATAAGGGGTTTTTAGACAAAGAAAACTATAATTTAACTACCTTTTGATCAATCTGAATTTAATATGCATTATCCTGATCTACTCAAAGGGAGTAGCTGTTACAGAAAGAGCTTAACCATCATAAGACCTGGTTCTAGTGCTAGTTCTTCCTCTTTCTTTCTTTATGACCCTATGGAAGCCATTCAGTCTCTTTGGACCTCAGGGTCTTCATCTGTAAAATGGGAACATTAGTACCTGACTTCAAAGGATGGTTTTTAAAAACTATATATTTATATAAACTCTTTTAACTTTGCCCATAAAATCTATCATTTATTATTATATGACTGTACAATATTATTGCTAAAACTTCCAAAAAAACTTTTCCTGTAACTTTGTTAATGTCTATTTCTTCTTGAAAATGATTTATCAAAAATCCTTTTGTAACTAGCACTCTGTGATTTATGTGTCAGCTTAACTGGGCCACTGGGTGCCCAGATATCTTGTTAAACATTATCCCAGGTATATCTATGAGAATGTTTCTGGTTGAGATTAACATTTGAATCAATAAACTGAGGTAAGCAGATTGCCCTTCCCAATGTGCGTGGGCTTCATCCGATCCACTGAAGGGCTGAATAAAACAAAAAGGTTGAATAAAAGAGAATTCACTCTCTCTGCCTGACTGTCTTCAAGCTGGGACTGCAGCCCTCTTTCTGCCTTCAGACTAGGACTTGGACCAGAATTTGTGTCATCGGTTCTCCTGGTTCTCAGGGCTTTGGACTTGGACTAGAACTATATCACCAGCTCTCCTGGGTTTCCAGCTTGTCAACCACAGTTCTTGGCTTGTTGGCCTCCATAATCACACCAGCCAATTCCTTATAGTAATTCTCTCTTGGATGGATGGATGGATGGATAGATAGATAGATAGATGATAGATAGATAGATACATACATACATACAGATAGATGTGTAGATATAGAGAGATAGATATACCACTGGTTCTTTTTCTCTAGAGGACCCCAACTAATACATACTCGTTCTTCTAGTTGGATGTGGTTGGAGTGCCTGACCTGTTTTTGCAAAACCATGTGATTGAAAGAATGCGGTCTGTGGTGTCAAGGAGATGGGCACCTGGACATTCTCATAAGCCCAGTGTCTTTAAACAAGGTCTCTACACTCTTGGAGCCACACTTCCCTTGCAGTAACCTAATCTCCTAAAACCTTACCGATAGCGGAAACTGACGGGCATATGGCAGGCTTTCCATTAACACTAGTGCCTTTCTCGTTTCTCCTCCTTTCCCCCCAAGCCCCTCTTAACCCATGTGAGCGTCACCCTTCAGAGAGAGCTGTTTCACAATGCCGGTGGCCACCAGGGAGGACAGCAGCCGGGGGTGGGCACTGCTGACGCGTAAGCATTCTGACAGCAAACCACGATTTCTACACACAGTGCTATTAAATGCCCTTAGGGAGTTCACTAACCCTAAAAGCAATTTGAGACCATAAAAACATGAAACATTAGAGTTATGTTTCAGAAAATAATTTCTAAATGTTTTTAACGCCCCAGAAATAATCCACCCTTGCTGCACACCTTCCTCCCCCAGAGCAATGCCAACAGACCCACAGCTGCTGGGGGCTGCCATCCTACACCAGCCAGCACCCAGAGGCCTGGGTGAGGGGGATGCAAAGCCACTGGCATGGCCCTCTTGTCTCATCCTTACCGTGGGATCAGCCACTTGTTTCCTTTCTCCTCTCTGGGAGGCTCCATCCTTTCTCCTGGAAGCTTTTCCGGAGAACAAAACAAGAGGCCTCATCCATGAAATGCCCTTTCCACAGTGTTGCTGGCTTAAATCCCGGCTCTTATGGCTCTGACCAAATGTAAGTATGTATGACTCAATGGGCAGGTTGGTTATTTTTGGAAGGGCACTGCTGTTTACTTTGGAGAAAACTCACCATGCTAAGAGTGACAAATACTTTTCCCTTTGCTCACAGATAATTTCTTTGGGCCAATTTGGCGCTAGCCAAATTTTTAGATGACTTCTTTTAAGTACCAGCATTGAACCATAAGTGAGAACTGTGTTGGTATATTCCACAGTTTCCTCCAAGTAGATCAGCTTGGAGGAAAGAAAGTTGCTAGCACCACTGGGGACACTGAGCTGTCCTCCTTCACACTGTTATTACAGGAAATGCAAAATCAAAGAGGACATAGTGCAGGCCTTCTTGATGGGGGTGGGGGATCACTAGTCTGAGCTCCCATTATTCCCTGCCAGGGTTCCCAAATAGCTTGTCTTGATGGCTGACCTTCCCTTAGGGACATGACCCAGAATGGTATTCCTCCAAAAGGATTGCCCATGCATTTCAATGTGTCACTATGATCTGTTGTCTCAACGTTCTCCCTGCTTTTCAATAAAAATGAAAGCTACTTCACGGCTACAGAGTTTCATCTGGGAAGATGAGAAAGTTCTTGAGATGGTTGCACAACAATATAAATGTACTTAATGCTACTGAACTGTACACTTAAAAATGGTTAGAATAGTAAATTTTATGTTACATGTGTTTTACCATGAAAGAAAGAAAGAGGGGCACCTGGGTGGTTCAGTCATTGGGTGTCTGCTTCAGCTCCGGTCATGATCCCAGGGTCCTGGGATCGAGCCCCGCATCAGGCTCCCTGCTCCGCGGGAGGCCTGCTTCTCCCTCTCCCACTCCCCATGCTTGTGTTCCCTCTCTCGCTGTGTCTCTCTCTGTCAAATAAACAAATAAAATCTTTAAAAAAAAAAAAAGAAAGGAAGGAAGGAAAGAAGAAGAAAGAAAGAAAGAAGAAAGGAAGGAAGGAAGGAAGGAAGGAAGGAAGGAAGGAAGGAAGGAAGGAAGGAAGGAAAGAGAAACAAAGAAAGAAGGAAGGGAGGAAGGCAGAAAAACTTGTTTGATTATGGTTGTCCATACGCCATTGATGTAGAACCCAAAATATCTTAGTATCAGGAAAAAAAATTAAATGACAGTCTTTCAGATCCCCCCTGTGGTACGTCTGCTACGATTTATTGCACAGTCTAGTTTGATATCAAGTGTTTTCTCTGCCATATATGCATCCATGAACATCGATCTCTCTATGGATTTCTCTCTCTCTTGTTCCTATGCATGGAAACACTCACATGACTGCAGTGGACATTGTGAAATGAGAACAGGAATCATCCAAGGAGATGAAAGAAATGCGACAATAGGCATACATGTGAAGGAATGGTGGGAGCATTTTGCAGATGGATGTGAGTATCAGAGCCCAGTGAGGAATGCTGTGCTCCTGGAGATGGTAGACATACTGCTCTCGGGCACTTTAGCACCATGTACGTCATTCAAACTTCTCAGGAGGCTGCTTAAACTTATTATATGCTGCTCAAAATCCTCCAGAAACCATTAGCTTATATTAAATGTAAAGCCACTAAATTCTTTCCTAATGACAGAGTCATTCAGAGTGGCTAGTTTGAAAGACATACAGCTAACTTTCCACCAGGGACGTTTTATGGAGAAACTCGACCTGGGCGCTGCCTTCTTTAAGTACCCCTCTCAATCACCCCAACAGGAGTTGTCTTGGGGCCGTTGGGAGAGAAAATCACACCAGTGAAAGGCAATGCTGTGCATTTTCCCTTGGCTCTGGAACTCTTAATGGCACGCCCAGAACTCGCTGTCTTGCTTTTGAATTGTGGCCGATTGAGACCGTCAATCACCACAGACAACAACAGTCATATATTTTATTTATAAACCCCCTCATACCCCCAAGCGTTTGGCAGTCACAGAGAAATTTTATCAACAGCTTTTCCTTCGTGTGGCTTAAGAAATTCCTGAAGAAATGTTTGCTTCCTAACAGAATAGCACCAAGCGGGCAGGGAATGCAAGCATCAGTTTTACCTATGCAATGGATCACACGTTCACAGGCAATTTTATTTAGGCTTTCCTATCTGAACTGCAGAAATAACAAGAGCAGAGCAAATTATACCTATTTGAACAATGAAAAAAATGAAGGCCCTGAAGGATGAGGATTATAACCCAAATCTTTATCTTTTAACTCAATGCTTGCTCAGATACATGCATTGAAAGGCACCCAGGGGGCTTTATTAACCTGCAAATTCTCAGGGCTGGTTGAGCTTTCCCGGACAACTCTTGATTCAGCCTCTTACACAAGAAACCATCCAACTTTTAGGTTCTGCATACGGTGAGAGGAGAAGCAGAAGGAAGAGGGCTTTGCTCTTTGAGCCAGAGACAGATGCTCACTGCCTCTCACCTCTCTGCGAGAACGGAAACTAGAACTGTTTCGCCAAACCACCTCCCTTAGCAAAAATAGTAACAATCACTGATTTTAACTGAGCAATGGGTATGTACCCAGTGCTGTGCTAACATGCTTCACGTGCATTGGCTCATTCATCCTCACGACCATCTTATGTGATGGATGTGATCAGATGGGTACTTTTGGGAACAGAAAATAGGAGCCATGGAGAGGTGAGGTGGCCCACATTGCTTGAACTTGACAGAGTCAACACTTCCAACACAGACGATGACAGAGTGTGTGTTGACCACTACTGTACCCAAGTTTCTATTCAGAGAGTTATTTCATAAGCAGTCAAAATCTCCCACACATGTAATTATCAGAGTATCTTCTACTCATCCTCCCCACTCTATCCTCATTCTTTGCACACCAAGGAAGCAAGATAAGTGTCACACACACACACACACACCTATCACTGGAGTTTCCTACCCCTGGGAGGACGAAGAATGTTTTGTGCAATTCTGGGCGTGTGTGCCTGCATGCATATGAATCTCTTTAAGGAGCTGAAAATGTAAAGACCTGGTATCCACATCATTGTGTAGATTATTCTACTTTATAGGACACCTCAACTCTGATCTAGTCACAACAGAGGTAGACCTCAGCAGAGCTGAGGCAACTTTTGGAATGCTTGTTACTCATCAAACCAGTGTCCACTCCCGTCCTTTCTTTGCCTGGCTGACACCGAGTCATCCTTTAGGTCTCAACTCAAACGTCCTTTCCTCTAGCTAAGCTTCCAGACTCCCAAGGCCAAGTCAGCTGACCAGTCACAAGGAGACAGAATAACAAACTGTCTGTTACAAAGATAGTGAGAAGTATGTAGGGAGTTCGTCCAATGTGAGAAATCAAAGGAGGAGACTAGAACCCATGCATCTTTGTATTCCTGGTGCCTGGCAGTCTCTAGCATTATAAATACTAAGGATGGGATGAATAATACATGCATAAATATGAATAGAGGTGCTTGTCACATCTATAGTATGTGCATCTACAGTGAAAGTAAGGTTTGGTGGGTTTCTTTATCCTTTGTGTTAACTTTTGGCCAGAAGAATGAAGGGTGGAGATTGTGTAATTTAGGAGTCAGTTGGGCTCACCAGGTCCTCTAGGATTCAAATAGAATTGGCTAAGCCTCCTTCCCACATCCTGTGGGAAGTCCAGGGCCCTACTCAAGATTCCTACAAATTCCATGGGAGTAACATTCCCATGGTCACCTCTTGTTCCAATTTCTTGTCCTGCTGACCTCTCGACCTCATTCAGAGCTCACCTCCACTGACTGCTTTCCTCTCTCTGCTTTATGTGAACCCAAACCTTGCCACAGGTTTCACCTGTGATTTCATGGAGCACCACTCCCACAAGTCAGGGGGTACAGGGAAAGTTTTACTCAAAATTAAAGAATAGGAGGATGATAGCAAATGATTTCAGATGGAGGTTTAGGTGTCCCTCTTCCATATACCTGCTCCAGTGAACGTCTCATTGGCTGACTTTCCCCCATCGTCTGTGGTCTTCCAGCCTGGTGGAAATACTCTTTCAACATTTCCCTACCTTGTCTTTGTGTAGTCTTCTTGTTGCTGTTGCTCTGCACCCATCACACTCCTGTTCTTTTTTAATTCCATGAAGTTCCTCCATCTCTTTGCCATTTCTTGGCCCTTATCAGCTGTGCCTTCATCTCTATGAAAAAACATGCCCATTTCAATGTTTTCCTACGCAAGTTCAGTTCTCTCCAAGAGGGGAAGTCTGAGGTCAGTTCTTAAAGTAACAATTTTCCCCCAGCCTTTCCCAGTAGGAGTTATAATGACTCTGGTACCAAGAGAGAGGAAGAGGAGTAAGGGGGGGGAAGGGTGGATGTAGGGTGACATATGGCTGGCTATTTGGCTGTGGACCAACAGTAGCTTAAGTGGAGAGATGGCAAGACCAGACAGGGACACAGCCACCTTCAGCTGGTTCTCAAAATACCAAAAGCACTTACTGCGTAATGATCAAGGATAAGAGCTGAGCCTACGACAGAACAAAGATTCTGCTCACCTCCCTGCCCGGGAGGAAGGTAGACAGGAAACACAGCCCTCATCCACAAGTCTGAGATACCAGCTTCTCATCTGATCACTGGGAAAGCATGGCTGACAAAATATCAGGGCCATCAGAGCTATGGTTTTACCCCTTTGCACTGGCCTCTTCTGTTGTACATTCTAAAAATGTACAGAGATCTCAAGATCCTAACCTTTACACTAGTATTCACCTCCATTTCCTATCTCTGCCCCACGAGCAGTCGGTCCACACTCTACCAGACTCTCAACATGCTAGACACTGTTAATTGCTTAAGTTGCATCCAAAATCCCCCCTTTCCTTCCCCATTTTATTCAGGCATCTGCCCCTCTCATAATGACTTCATCTCCTGCCCTGGGGTACATCCTAACCTATCTTAACCAATCACGATTGCCCCATTCCTACCCCCAAGAGGTATTCTACCCCCCCCCCCCGAGGGAATCCTGCAGAGGGGGCATCTCTGAGTCATTTCCTTCTCCTCCGGTGGTACCTGCGTCTGCACAGGTGCCTGGACTGTGCAGCCATCCTGCAGCCGGGCCAGAGGATGGAGGGACAGGCAGGAGCAAGAACCTGGGTCCCCTGAGCCATCATTGAGCTGCTGTTCTGTGAAATAACAAATTATTGGGTTATCCAAGCCAGTTTGTGTGGGGTCAGGGGGCTTTATGTTATTTACGACTGAAAGCAGCTTGACTAATACACCCAGAGCATAAGAATTCTTTCTGCAAAATATGTATTAGATGGTAACAGTGTTCTTGGCAGGAGTAGAGAGAGTATTCAGGGTTTGTCACAATAATCAGAGGGGAGCACCCTGAGCATTTACTGGGCAGGAGCAGGGATGTTAGGTGTCCTGCGATGCATAGGACAGGTGCACAGAATCATCATCTCACATTCCACAAGACTGGAGGATGTTCTGTTGTACAGCCATGATCACATTAAATATGCCTAGATTCTCACTCCAGTTCTTATATAAACACAAAGTTTTTTTGCACAGACTTAATATGCAGCTATTGTATAAATCTGAGAGCTTCTTTTTCTTTTGTTTGGAGCTGTAAAGATATTTGTGTGCTATTTTGGAAAATCATCTCACAGACCACAAAGCTGTTCATTGGCTCTGACACTCATATTTGTTTGCATGTATGCTGTGGCATTCCCGACGATTCTCTATATAAATATAGCCATATGACTTCCTCACTATGTTTCCTGATGCAGAACTAGCTGAGCACTTAGTAATTGATCATTATATTGATTTTAAAAAATATGTTTGTAGGTGGGTTATATTTATCTATGAATTTCTTTCATAGGGTATTACAGAATAATTTACTTTTAAAAAAGGAAATGATGGTGGTGATGGTTTCACAGGTATACATATACAATCCTGATCAAAGCGTGCACTCAAAGTCTGTATCATCTAGTGTACTTCCATTATATCCCATAGAGTTGGGAAAAGAGGGGTTCTTGGGTCTGATAGAGGTGAAAGCAGCTAGATTAGATAATCTATAATGTCTTTTCCAAATTTAAAATTTCACAAAACCACTTCATTATTGTATAAAGAATATCAAGTCATAAGTTCTTTTTTTAAATTTTTTATTGTTATGTTAATCACCATACATTACATCATTAGTTTTTGATGTAGTGTTCCATGATTCATTGTTTGTGCATGACACCCAGTGCTCCATGCAGAACGTGCCCTCTTTAATAGCCATCACCAGGCTAACCCATCCTCCCACCCCCCTCCCCTCTAGAACCCTCAGTTTGTTTTTTAGAATCCATTGTCTCTCATGGTTCATCTCTCCCTTCAATTTCCCCCCTTCATTCTTCCCCTCCTGCTATCTTCTTCTTTTTTTTTTCTTAACATATATTGCATTATTTGTTTCAGAGGTTCAGATCTGTGATTCAACAGTCTTGCACAATTCACAGCGTTCACCATAGCACATACCCTCTCAATTGTCTATCACCCAGCCGCCCCATCCCTCCCACGCACCCCTCCCAACTCCAGCAACCCTCAGTTTGTTTCCTGAGATTAAGAATTCCTCATATCAGTGAGGTCATATGATACATGTCTTTCTCTGATTGCAAGTCATAAGTTCTAAACAGGTGAGCTACTTCCAGAGTTCTATAGATTCGTAGATGGCACAAGTTGGCCCCTTTCCATTTGCTCTTTTTCTTAAATGTATCACATGAGAAGACACTCAATGGCAATTATTTGATCAGGAGACTCATTATTCTGGTGTGTGTCTCTGCTCCCAGACCATCCTCTTACTTTGCCAAAGAAAATTTAGGAGAAATCTGAAGGTAAAATATCACTTTCAGATCCTCCTCACCCAGCCCCCAAATCTGATCCCAATTACTTCATAAACTCTGTTACTCTTTTGTCTCATTGATTGGTACTTAGAGTCATAGTAGACTCAGAGACACCAAGTTTTGAGAGACATGTGCATCTCTTCACTACTCCATGTTGGGTACCCCTATGTTTATAGCTTGAAATCAGCCGTGGAGGGTATATTTACACTGCAGGTGTAGACAAATGCTACAGACCAGAACTTTTTAATACTGGAGAAGAAGTTATTAAATATATACCAGCATGCCACTGGCCAGAGGGTGAGCAGACACCCTCTTTGCATAGATGTGCCCAAAGTTTGCATATTAAAGCATATACGGTAGAAGATTCTTGTTAAAACTTCACATAAATTGTAGCTTTGTTTTGAATATTAGATTCTTCTTCTCTGTTATCAGAAGACTGATATCAGAAGACTAGGACTTTCACCTTTTCTAGGTGTAGGTAAAAGATCTTTAGATGGTTGGTAAAAAGGTGGGTTTGTGAATAGATGGGTAGCTGGAAAGTGAAGATGATGCAAAATATGTGTGTGCCTGTGTGTGTGTTATGTATGAAAACTGGCTAGAAATTAAAGCTAACAAACTTTGGCTCCAACTAACAGATTTGACATAAATGGCATGAATGCTGGAAGTTCATTAGTATTCTCTTACTGAATGGGGTTTGGCAGTGGGCTTGTTTTCCATTGGCATGAGGGAGTTAAGAAAGAAACTGCCAACAAGTTTTTAGCCAATCAGATTATAATCAGCATGCTCCACCTGAACTTGGTGCCTACACAGCCATTTCAATTAACACCTGGAAGTCTCCAGTACGTGGTGGGAAGCAGATGAAAAGATTCAGAGTTGGGAAAAATGTGTTAAGGGGCTGGACCTTGAGCTCATAGAGACCCAAACTGCAGCCTGGGGAGATGAGGCAAACCCATGTGTAATGAGATTAGAATCATGCGTCCTGGGGCAGTTATTACACTGACAAACATTGACACTATATATGCTATATATTCTCTCAACCCAAGAAGAAGACTTGAGGACATTCCAAGCATCTGGGCTGTGGTCTGGGTCCCAGGGAATTGTGCTCTGTGGCCGCCCTCAGGCTCCTCTCTGCACTCTTCTTTCCTTTTAGCTTGCTGTCTCTTTACCTCCCATGGGCACACATTTATTTGGGACAAATATTTCCTGCCAATCCCAAAATGCCCTCTGCTCTCTCCCAGCTCTACATTAAAACCCACTCCCAGAAGAAGGATCTAATGTCAGCCATTCCCTCCTTATCCATCTCAGCCCAGCCATACCAGATCAGAGGAGTTGTATATCTAATATACCTATGCTCCAGGAACCATGACTCTGGTGAATCTCATCTCCTGAAGAGTCTAAGTTACTGTACATCAGCATGGCTGAGTTTTGCTTCCTCTGCCTAGCTGTGGAGTGGACATATTGTGAGGAATTTTCTGGTTATTTTGTGGATGCAATCAATTGGCTCCAGACAAAACCAAATACTCCTCTGAGTCTGATTTTTGTAAATTTTGAGTTTGTTGTCTTTTTTCTGAATGGTTAGGGTTGGCAGCAAGGGGGATGGGATGGCGATGATTATTTGGGAAGTGTTTCACTCAAAAAAATATTAGAAGGTTAAAAATATAAAAATAAAATAAGAGGTATAGAATAAAAGGTATAATTTGGACCATTTCTGTTCAGAAAAATTCCTTGGTAAGAGGCTATCAGAAAGTGCCATCTTCAGACATCATGATTATGGGGACATTAAATCATGGCTCAGGGAGATCTTGGGTGGATCCGCTGCTCAATACTAAAAAACTCACTTATGTTTACATTTAACCCAAAATAGTAATGGAGAGTGACAACTGGGTGGTTCTGAGAGTGTCTTCATATACCTCCAGTGTCATAGACACCTTCTCAGGTGACTTTTAGAAACATGTTTTCATCCACACAGCCATTGAGATTGAAGTTATTTAATCAGGATTTTAAGAAAAAATTTGAAGTAACACATAATGTTATTCACCCTGGATCTTAGAGGGAAATACCATGTTATGATGGAAAAATCATAACCTCCAAACTGGCCATTTACTAGGCAAAAATAAAATCTCAATAAATTCCAAAGTAGAAATCATACAAGTAAGGTATTTTTGTCATAATATTATTACATACCAAACTTTTTAAAAGGTAAAAATCATCATGACTCTCATACAAATATAAAATGAACACATGAGAGATTTTATTTTTATATATTGCTAACCAATGAGGAAACCAGTAAGGTATTAATTACAATGAGTTCAAAATACAACTCAACACACACACACACACACACACACACACACACACTTGAGATGTTGAAATGAATTTACAAATAAATGCCATATCCACAGGACAATAATTAATCGCACCACCACTAGACACAAGAATCATTTGCATTAGCATGCAACTTCCTCAACTTAGAGCTCTACAATAGCTGAAACACAGGGAAGTCAGAGATAATCTATAACAGTAGATAACAAAGGATACCCAGTAATTTCTGTCCATTTCACACTTTTCAAAAATGTTCATGTATGTATATATACGTAATTTTTCATTGGATTTATGTATCTATAGATGTAAACAACTTATTGTTAGAATAAGAGTACTTCTCTCATCTTAAAAGTACTTCTTTTATTAAATGTGGTTTTAATTTTTTAAATAATTAGTTTATTTATTTGAGAGAGAGAGCACTCGTGTGCACGAGAGAGAGAGAATACAAACAAGAGGAGGAGCAGAGGGAGAGGGAGAAGCAGACTCCCCGCTGAGCAGGGAGCCCGATGCGGAGCTCAATCCCAGGCTCAATCCCAGGACCTGAGCCAAAGGCAGACGCTTAACCGACTGAACACCCAGGCACCCCAATTGTGGTTTTATACATGTAGAAAAAACAGCATGTTCACATAAATAAGTAGATGTAGGCTTTGTTGAGGTGATGGCATTGAATTCTTTGAACTTCTTCTGAGTTCTATGTCATAATGATCAATAATCAAAATTCTTTTCAATGATCCATCAGCTAATAATTTAATTAGTTTTTCCTTTAACTTCCTTTAACTTCATTGAAAGCAAAGGATTAGTGATAATCTGACTTGCTACCATCATTAGAGTCATTCATGTTCTCAACACAAATATTTTGAAGGTTTCTTTGTTGCCCACGATGACTTTTACATCCTTGAGCAACGCATCATAACAAAGAATAAGAAGTATGCCTTTTGCAAAGTGGGGATGGGCAATTGAGAATTGAGAAGGCAAAAAAGGAGGAAAAGAACAGACATTACTCACTCACAGTGTTAGATTTCTCTTGATACTTCCCAATGTCTGGCACATAGTAGTTTTTTTTTTTTTGAATTAACCAAAAAAATGAGTGAATAAATAGATGTCAAGGCAGATTTACTATAAAACTAACAAAGCTCAAGCTTCAGAACACTTCACTGCATGGGGCCCTTCCAAGGGAAGTTGTCTAAATGAGCATGTTTCTTGAGTGGGACCCTAACAGTGTATTTACATGTTCATATATAATAAAATTTACAAGAGTAAGATACTTCAACCACCATGAATTAATGTCTTTCCATGCTTACTTCCTGGAAATCACACTTTCCCCTCTGTAGGGTGAATTGGAGTGGCTGCAGGCCACTTGGGATCCAGTTAAGGGATAGTTGGGTTGGGGATATAATTAGTTTGGATTTAATGAGATACATTTATGTGATTTCTAGGAACTCTTCCATACTGCTATTGCTAATTATTCTAATGTAGTATGGCTTCTAAGAATATCCCTATTGCACACTCTCTGCTCACTCAGCAACAAGAGTTAAAGATGTAGGACAAGAGATAAGACTATGTTCTACAGCATCTGGTTGTGGGTAGGGGAGGAGAAAAAAATTTGGTGTATATAGAGAAAGAGGCTACTCTGTGGAAAATTCCTCCAATCATCATCATATAAAATTATATGCACAGGATCATAAATATCTGTCAAAACAAAAATTCACTATGCTTTCTTTTTCCTTTTTTGATGGGAGTGGAATATTTGATAAAATACGAATGCATTTTTATTGCATTTGAAAGATGAAGCATTTTAATAAAATAAATGGGAATTATGAAGCCTTGATTTGGATGTATGTGAAAGGTATCTTCTTTTGGAGTGTTTAAATTTATTAAAAAACTAAGAAAAGTTTAGATTAAGTTCAATAGAATACAAACAAAATTTAAAAAGACATGCAATGGAATCAGTAAGAATTATTCCAATATAGAGAACTGAATTTTAACAAAAAACAAAAATTCAGGTCATTCAAAAGACAGTAATTCACTAAAAGGAAGAGTAAATTCTGAGTAAAACTTATGAATAGGATTGGATCATAGGAAAAATCTAATCAATGAAGATGCAAGAACTATATAAAACACACAGGAATAAGATTTATTTTTTTAATTTATTTTTTAGAGGGTGGGGGCAGAGGGAGAGGGAAAAAGAAAGAATCCCAGGCAGGCTCCATACTCAGCAAAGAGCCAGACACAGGGCTCGAACTCACAACCCTGAGTTCATGACCTGAGCCGAAATCAAGAGTTGGATGCCTAACCAACTGAACCACCCAGATGCCCCCAGAGAGATAAGATTTAAATATTTTCTTGATTTGAAACAAAATAGTTATATAGATGAAGATAGCATAAAACTCACAGGTTGCTATTACTAGCCATTGATGAAACAAATGAATGTATATCATCAATTCAAAAAGTATTTATGATTAGTCAGTGTAGAAGGAAGTCTAAAATGACCTGAAATCTTACAGTTCACATATGATAATAGTTTTCCCAAATTTTGACAAAAATCCTAAACTTTACTGAATACAACCAAAAGTGAGTGGAAAATTAAAAGAAAATTTTCCAAATTTTCAATAACAAAAACTAAAATTTAATGAACCATGCTAAAATAAAGTGTGGATTATCTTTCTGTTCTCTCTTAGAAAATGGTACTACAAAACTGCCTTTTGAAGAGGTCATCAAAGAAGGTATAGCTAAAACAGGGAAAAAGTTTTTTAGAGGTATGCTGGGATGTTGTTTATAAGTAATACATGTTACTCTTCTAGATTTTGTGAGGTTTAAGGTATGTTCCAGAATTTTTACATTTGTAATTTGTTTGGAAAGATTTCAGTCATATCGCTTCCAAAATTTCTTTTGTATGTTCTCTCTCCTCTTCTGCTAATTTAAACCTGATTACTCTGTCCTCTGTCTCTTACCAACCCTCTTGTATTTTTCCAGTCTGTGTCTCACCATGCTTTATTCTGAATATTATTTTCTGATCTAACTTCCAGTTTGCTATATCTCTCCTCAGTTGTGATTAGTCTACTATTAATTCCATCCATGAGTTCTTAATTTTGGTGACTGAATTTTTCAGTTTTGGAATTTGCTTTTGATTTTGTGGCATAATCTGCTTTCTGCCAAAATTCTTAATATTGTCTCCTATCTCCTTGAATATAGTAAGAATAGGTACGGTAAAGTGTGTATTTCTAATTTTTATCTTTCTATTTTTATTAAATTTAGTTCTCCGTTGCTATTAAAATTTATAATTCTGCTATCTGGACTTTCTGGGGCTCTGTTGCTACTATTAGTTGTTTCAGCAGTTATTTGTACCTGCTGTCTTGTCTCCTAAGAAGCCTGGTTATTTTTTATTGTATGCCAGATACAGCAACCCAAAATTATTTGTAGAAATAATTTGTGTCTCAGGTGCTTTTCCCTGAAGGCACCTGCATGGTCCTGTCAGAAGAGCTGAGAGGCTGAGTGATGGCACTGACTGCCTCATGGGGCCAGAAGTCAGCCCCATAGTACAGGCTGCCAAGGTGTGTGTGTGTGTGTGTGTGTGTGTGTGTACAACACAGCCCTTCGGGACCCCAAATCAAAGTCAGTGGGGGGTAGGGGTACCCTTAGTTTGGGTCTAATGGGTTGTATTTAAGGGGTTCACAATCACTTATTTCAAGGAACAGTTAGATTGTTGCTGCATCCTGATCTAGACATGGCTTCCAGGAATGCTCAGAGCCCATTTGGCTGATACACGCGATGGGGTGACCTGAAGGTCCAGGGTCAGAGGTCATCTGACAATCTAAATATGTCTTATAATGCCTGGCACTGGAATACATGAGGAGGGGAGGAGAAACAAGGTTTGAAAAATAGGGAGTCAGAAGCCAGTCTGTGGAAAGATTTTTCAAACCTTACAGCTCACATATGAAAAAAAGTTGATAAAAGTTACTCAAAATTTGACAACACCACCAAAATTTACATGATGATATCAATAGTGAGCTGCAAAGCTGAAAGACAAATTTCTAAACTATCCATAAGAAACACATTTCAATCACTTGTGCTGGAAAAAAGACTGAAATAGATCACTCGTCTCTCTACAGAACTGATACTACAAAATTGGTGTCAGGGAAATGGTAGTTATATGCCAAAAATATAAGGAAAGAAGAATTACAGAGGTGGGTTGGACAGTTCAAGTCATAAAGATATTATTTTCCTGGATTTTATGCTGTTGGTGTTATTTTGCAAGTTTTGAAAATTTGTAAACCATTGTGATTTCTTTTCTTTCTAAATGATAACACTTTTACATTTGATTTTGTACTTATTCTTTCTGAAAGAGGACTCTCAAATTGCTTAAACTTCAGGTCCCTCTCAACCTGGGTTTTTACCACTGTGTGTGTTATAAAAGCTTCTTTCTGTGGTCATTTGAGAAGATATTCTTGGCTCTCATTGTGCCACTTAAATTCTGTGGACTTCTGCTTAGTCATCTGTAAAATGAAGAAATCTGCCCAAAACGTCTAAGGTCTTTCATAGCTCTGCAGGCAGGGGCCCTGTGATGCTGTGAATTGTAGAGGCAAGAGCTTTAGTGACAATTTGCTCACTTTGTGATCTGGTAAGATTTACATGTCCTCGTTTGACAGTTGGAGAAAAAAATGACCCAGAAAAAACAAAGCACACAGACAACCTCGGAACTCCTGGAAAGAACAACAGAGAAAAACAGGAGGGTGAGGACTGTGCCACAGTGGCCGGTGTGTCCACGTGCCAGGCAAGGTCCTGGGACACCTGGGCAGGACCTGCAGGGGACATGGCCAAGGCCAGCTTTGCAAATTTCAACCCCGCACCAGTGGTTAGCACTGAAGAAAACAGAAGGGAGAATTTATTTGGACAGAGTTTGAAAGTCCTTCTGCGTTTTCTTTTCCCACAAACCAGAAGTTTGGCGTTACTATTTTTGCATTAAAGTAAATCTTTTAATTATTAAAATTAAACTGTTTGACCAGAAATGACCAAAGGAGAATTTTTTTTTTTAACATAGTGTGATTAGAAAAATCACAGGATATATTCCAGATCTTATCTGGGGTAAAGGAGAAGCCAATGTACCTGGTTTGCAGGGGCAGTCATGAAAAAGCGTAAAATTATTATATGGTTGTCATTAAGTTCTGCTCTTTTAACTTAATGCTTTAAAAACATTAGATAGAGAAATGTTATATAAACTATACCGTGTTTTCTAAATTTTAGTTTGGGTTACATTTGGAGATAAAAAGGTCATCAGATCCTTAGATTTCACAGATAAGTAAAATTTGGAAACATTTTGAGAGACTGATATTGGGCTGCCAAATCCTTATTTTGCCAAGTAAAAACATTTTTTTAAATCCCACCATCTACCACCATGAACATTTCATGAGAGAAAGAAAAACTTTATACCGAGAAAATATGAAAAGATATAATGATATATATTATTGGAATAAAAAACAGTACTTGAAATTTATTAATTTAACTTTATGAATATTTACCTCATAATTGTTTTTCCCAGAAAGAAGTAAAGATTCTGTGACAGGCATGGGTCTAGAAGCTGTGAATGCAGTGCTTATGGAGACATCGCTTTGATTCTGGCATTTGAGAAACCAGAAAAAAAAAACCCAAAAACCATGATGGTCCTATCAGTATTTCAAACCTATGTAAATTGACAGGACCCACAAGCCAAAGCACAGATCCTGTCAAAGCTCTCTGATTTTCTCACGTGGTAAATCAAAACATGAAATTTTAACATTGCTCTCTTAAGCATCCCCTTCCTGGAAATGCCTATAAGCTTCAAAAATGCAGGGGGTTCAAGATGGAGGGAAGACGTGAGGACTCCTCTTGCAACCGCAGCTAGAGAGAAACCCCAAAGAATCACCGCTATAGTTGCTTCCACTGCCACATGGTGGTGCTGTTGAAGCTTGGTCTTGCACAACCTGATCCCACCAGGAGCGGCCTGCCCCGGGCCACAAGAGGTCTTCAAGGGAGGAAAGGCCCCTTCCTACGTGTTACTTGCTCTAAAGTATTCTATATTTAAGCCCCACAGTTGCAGCTCTTCAAGATAGAATCTTGCCATTCACATAGACAGGTACTTTCTAATACACAGCAGTTCATAGAGATCGGGCATCCTCTTTCTCCATACTGGCCAGCTTAGAAGAGGTGGGGCAGATTTTCTTTAATACCTTCCCAACACAGAGATCCTCCCTGACACCCAGATCTCCATGCTGAAGAACCTCTGAGGGCCCCAGGGTCCTCCACACCTCCCGTCACACGGAGCACAACCTCGGTGATGGCAAGGTGATTCTCCACTGAGGCTTCTACTACAGAAAGGCTGGCATCTCTCTGGCTAAAGAGAGAACTCGGATTTAATCTCTACTCAGGCAACCCTCTGCCAAACATCCCCCTTACACGTTGCCATGGAACCTCCGTGCAAACCTTAACTGTGAGTGAGGCACGCGGCCATGAGCCTCCACAGAACATGGAGGGCATGAGCAATGCAAGCCTGCAGCCTGCCCCGATGACCAATGAGGCAGGCAAGGGAACAGCGGCCTAAAGGACCAACCTCATCTCTGCTCAGTACTACCTGGAAGAGTCATCCTAGCCTTGGTCACTGGTGGGGAGGGGGGCAGCCTGGAGCTTCTGAAACTGCAACAGCCCAACTTCCCTCTCCACCTACCCCAGCCCCTCCCCACCACAAAAGGGATACTCTTGAGAGGATGCCCCAGTAAACACTCGGCATGCTAATCTCAAGGTCCACTTCCAGGGATGCCAAACTATGACACTGGGCCATTGCCCATAAGTTCTAGTCCTGCCAGTTGGATTCCTCAAGATCACAACAAATGACGTGAATAACTAACTTACTGCAGTGAACAGTGATTGCAAAGGAACGTGCGAATATGCAGGGGGGGGGTAAATGGTCCCAGCAGCCGATTCAGTGTCCTGTCCAAATTTCAGTGATTGGCAGGACAGCTGGGGTAGCATTGCTATAGACAGCAAACTCACCCATCCTGTTGTTCTCCTGGGATTTAATACTTACTAAACAGAGGGATCTGGTTGCACCACTTGGCATCCTTGAGTATGGTGCGTCTCCATTCTACACCCCTTGATCATGGCCCCTCCGTAGTTACATGGAGCATGAGCAGTGGTTCACTTTGAAGACAGGTCTGATAAGCCTGATCCCTGATAAGCCTGCTGCCTGAGCCACAACACTCAACTGGGAAAAGGTCAGTGGGGACACTTTCTCCAAAGGTGGCTATATACTGGGCATCACTAAGGACTTCCTGAGTCCTTTTTCATCCCATCCAGTGACCCTGCGCGGGCGGCACAGCATGGTGGTGAATTCTCCTAGAAATGCAAGTTCTCCAGCCCTGCACAGACCCACTGAATGAGCAACTTGGGTGGGGCCCAGCAATCTGCATCTTCACAAGCCCTCCAGGAGATTCTGATGCACGCTGACCTTGGAGAACCACTGGTTTGGAACAGAGTCTGGTGAACTTTTCCTGTACAGGGTCAGGTAATAAATATTTTAGGCTTGCGGGCTATGTGGTCTCTGTCACAGATGCTCGGGTCCCCCATTAGAGCACAAAGGCTGCCACAGGCAGGATCTAATAGAATGAGTGTGGCCGTGTGCTGATAAAACTATATTTGTGAACACCAAAAATTGAATTTCATGTAATGTTCATGTGCCATGAAATCAGCCTCTTAATTTTTGACAACCAAGAACCATTCCTAGCCCACTGGTGTAGTGTAGAGTTTGGACTGGAATTGGAATCCTGGGTCTTCCCTAAACAGTGGGCAGCTTTGGGCAAATCGCTTTGTCCCCGTGCCTCAGTGTCCTCAAATGTGAAATGGGGCAATGGTGGTCCTGTCTCCTAGGGCTCCTGTTAACATTCAGGGGCTAACACATTGAAAGCACTTAGCATGGCCCTGGATAGATGGTTTCAATTATTTTTATGTCTGTGCAGAACTTAGTTCCTTCTTACTGGCAGATGTCCCTTTTGTGAGAGGTTCAACCCTCCAGCAGAGAGTCTTTTCCCAAAGCGACCCTGAGGCTCCCAGCAGTCTTGTTTCCCATGCTTCCCCACAGCACTGCACCCCAAGAAAAGGTTCACTGCTGTTCCTGCTCCCAAGGAGAAGACTTCCCGGGGCTCTAGCAGTGGAGGAGTTGGTAGTTATGGGAACAGACTCCTTCTTGGACCTCAGTTCTGATTCTCGGCCAGCGCTCTGCTCTGGAGGCCCTGGTTCTTCCGTGGTGTCCTCGGCGATACATGATAGCTCCAATTTAATGGTTTATCCAGTCAGTCAGTCAGCCCTTTCTTCATAGCTTGGCCCGGAATGTGCCAAAAACAATGTTTTAAGCACTGTGAGGGTGGGGTGGCTTCGTGTGTGAGGGAGAGCACCACAAATGGAAAAGTGACAGGAGCAAGAAATGTCCATTCTTGTGCTAGAGAGCCAACAGGACATCCTTGAACGACACTGCGGGGAGGGAAGACGAGCAGTACGAACAGGAACAGCGTGAGGGTGGCCTCAGCTGGGCGTCTCCATGATTCAGACCTGGAACCAGGGCTAAGTCCCAGACACGTGAGAAGACAGTGATGCTCCAGGGTTAGGACTCAGGGCACTGGTGACCCTCACACTGTGTCCATTGTGGTCTGGGTTTTCTTTCTTCCACAGCAGTGTCTTTCCAATCTTTCCTGTTCTCTTGTGTCACCTCATGTGTCCTCCATCCCCCGTCCCAGGCTTCTCCCCCATCCAGTTATGCTCTTTGGACAGTAGAACCGTGTTGCTTGCTTCCACCAAATAGCTTAACATTTGTGGCTGTCCATGATATAAGATATTGAAATATGCTACTGGGGAAAATGTGGAGTGTTGGCTTCTAAAAATTAAGAGTAAGAGACAAAGAGGCACAAAATGGCCTTTCTGGGCCAGCACTTTCCCGTTTCCCTAAATAGAAAAGTAAGAGTCTGATGCAAAATGCAAAATTCAATTGTGCGTATTTTATCTGGATATCATTGCATTTATTTATTATAGGAATTCCAAGAGGTAATTAATATTCCTCTCACTCACAGATGAATCAACAGAGACTCACTGAGGCTAAATAGCTCTCCCACGGCCCCCAACCAGGCAACCAAAGAGCAAATAGTCTATTTGCAAATGACTCTGAGCCAGTGAGAAATGGCTCTAAAATGATCGGATGAGAGAGAAAATGTGGAAAGGTGCCCTGAAATAAAGGAAGCCCCAGAACTCGGCCAGAAAGCAACTCCATGTGGGTGACATGTACATTGTCACTTCTATGTGATTTTTTTTAAAACAAAATTAATTTTTCCTTATTAAGACCAGCTTTCCAGAATAAGGCTTTCCCTACCTTTCAGTTCTCACTGTTAGGATCCCTGCTGGCATTTTCTTCCATGGAGATAAGTGTATGGGTTGAAATCTCTAACCATGTTATCATGTGAGTGCCTAAGAGGGATCCTTCAATTCCAGTCCTCAGAGATAAACACTCCAAGCTAACACTTTTTCTTCCCCTCTTCCTCTTCCAGTGCCTGTCTCAGCTATCCCTCTAGGTTGATTCTAACTCTTGCTTAGGCCGTGCTCAAGCCAAGCTCTCCAGCTAGACACCATAGACAGGAGGGGTTCACAGCAGGCAGTGCCCAAGGAACCCCATCTTGGTTAGATTCTTTGAAAGTTGTCCAAAGGCTCTCTCTTAGTCTGGATGATGTTTAAGTGAATATGTGGTCAAATATGGAAACCTTAAGGAAAAATTGATGACGAAACCAAACTGGGAGCGATTAGCAAACATTTCTTGAAGACTAGTGCCAGACATAGACCATGAGCCAGAGAAATATGGCAGTCAATCTTGGGTGAAGTAGGTTTATCGTTCCTGTTTCCCTCAGCAGAGGGAGAATCCTGTCTGACATTAACTCTAACCCATTATCCAGATGTAACCATCTTTCTGTACTCTATGTTCTGTCTTTCAGGCTCTATAAACTTTTTTTTTTTTAAGATTTTATTTATTTATTTTTTGAGAGAGAGAGAATGAGAGACAGAGAGCAGGAGAGGGAGGAGGGTCAGAGGGAGAAGCAGACTCCCTGCCGAGCAGGGAGCCCAATGCGGGACTCGATCCCAGGACTCCAGGATCATGACCTGAGCCGAAGGCAGTCGCTTAACCAACTGAGCCACCCAGGCGCCCCAGGTTCTATAATCCGATATTCAATTTTATCCCTAATTCAAGGAAATTTCCACAATAAAGCTGTACTTCTCCTTGCCCGTTCTTCTTCCCTTCGGCATGGGATAGTGTTCATCAATTTGATGAGCCTTGGGATCTGAACTCATGAAAAGGTTTGCATGGGCTAATGCTCCCAACCCTCTTGAGCGAGTACAAGTATAAAACACACCACCTCCCACACAGGCACTTCCCATGTTATGAATGCTGTGAAAAGTACTTCCTCATAGAAGAGATGCCCGGCATGGCAGGTATCCGCCCTGCTTCTCCTCCTCTCCTGACCCCATTACTCTCTGCTGACTCAACCCTACCAATTCTCCTCATATATTTTGCTTCAAAGTTTGTCCAAAAGGTTGTGAGTGAAATCTTTGCCTCAGCATTTTCCTCACAGCTCAGGGAGGGAGAAAGAGACAGATGGAGGACACTGGCCCTCTGGCCCTGCCCTGGGCCTCAGACGGGCGTCCTGCTGGCTGGCAGAGGGATGATAGATGGCGCCCCTTCCCGTGTGTGTAGGGGAGGCTGCCTTTGCCTGATTCCGTCCAGTTAGCAAAACAGGGGGAGTTGCCAAGACAAACAGCCGAGGTATGAAAGTTAACAGCTAACGATCACTGCGGTGTGAAACGGACCCATGAAACGAGACATCAAGGATGCTGCTTGGAATAGCTTGAATGTCGAACATTCTTTCCCAGAGAAGGGATGGACAGTGGCACACCAGCAGTGTGGGAGACCCAGGCCAGGCAGACAAACGCGCGCCCCGGGGACTGGGGAGGGTGGCAGGCTTCCAATGCCACGGCCTGCTCAGGGAGGGCAGGTGGCAGTGCCCCCTTCTTGGCCGTCCCATGCCAACACCCCTGCCCCCTCCCCGCCCCCATCAAAAAAATAGCATGGCTATTAATAGGTCATAGCAAAAGAGCCCTTGTAGTTGATAATCATTTTCATCTGGCTTAGGGAAAAGCAGCCATAAAATGTCTGTTGGGTGACTGTGTGGGCCGGTGAGGCAGGTTTACTTTAGCCGGTGCTCAGAGCGTGGTAGCAACTGACAGACGAGGCAGAGCATGGTTTATGGCCTTTAATGCCTGTGCTGACATGGAGGATTGGGACAAGATTTATTCTAGGCTTGGGCCATCACCGAACACTGAAAACCAGTCATTACAAGCCAGATGACAACTGGAATGCAGCAATCACTTGGAGGAATATTTATTTGGTTTTTAAGTTTTTGGATGAATCTGGTTTTCAGAAAGTGAAGGCCCGCTAGGAAGTCAGACCATGCCATTATGACATCCAAACCATTATGCATTCACTAGCCAATTATGTAATCCTATATGGAAAACATAACCAGAAAGTAGGATAAGCCCAAGACACGGAGGCTCATTATTACGGTCCTTACCACCATAACTTCATTTGTGGTTACCACACACCCTAAATATTATTAATGGACTAAAAGAATCCAATACTTGTAAAGTCTGGTCAGTATCATTAAGCCCACTGCGACAGTGAATTCGATGGAGTGGCAATATATATTAGGGTACTTTTCTTCTGATTCATTGTACCAAACTTCAGGCGATAAAGTAGCAAAAATAGAGCTAGACATTTTTATTAAGCCCATTGTCGGCCTCAAGATTTCAATGAAGTTTCTATAAACACATCTTCTTTTTACACTAAAGCTATCCCAAATGTTAACATCTCTGCTCTCAAGCAAGTCATGCCTTGGGATTAACAACGTTTACTCATGACATTTTTAATGGTTCTTGCTTCTTTCAGATAAGTAAAGGAAGTTGGACACAAATAACTGATACGCCGCTCTTTCTATAAAATACGGTGTGACACTTCCTGTATAATCTTCAATTCATTCCATCCTGCTTAACTATCTTGTTTTTCTTTCCTATCCAGAACTCTAAGCAAGCATCTTCCTCTGATAATTTTTCTCCTCAGGAAAATCCATAATTTTCTGAGAACACCAGAAACAAGGAGCCTGGTCTGATTTATGGCACACTCACCCTCATGGTAGCTATCATGGACCACCTCGCGCGTCCCTCAGCCTGACGTGTCAGCTGACGTTCACAAGCCTGATGTCTGCGCAGCAACGACCGTGGTATGAAAATTCAGTGAGGGATTTGCTTACATGGGCACCTCTCTAAGTAGATGTCATACCTCAGCAAAATAACTCAAGTTTTAAAGGTACATAAACCATGACCGTGGAAGGGTCCTCCCTGATGCTTCTATATTATCAAGCCTAAGGTTAGTGAAAAGCAAATAAATGAAAAGCCCTCCGGGGTGCACCACGACTCTGGAACTGTGGGTTGGGCGTGTTGGGTTTGAGAGAAAGCAGCGGGTACCCTTCAGTATTTGTTCTCCCACCACCCTTCCTGAGGAGTTGCTTCTGACATGCAAAGTCTCTTGAACTAAAGTGATAGCTCTTCTCAAGGTGGCCCTCTGCACAGGACCCTATACTCACCAGCTGCCCTCACTGCTTCCAGCTGAGGAATGATGATAGTCCTAACTGTTACTATTGCCTGTCATTTCCCTGGACCCCGATTTAACATTGCAAATAGTCCCTTCATAAAATCCTCATTAAAATCTTGTAATTTGAAGATGCCATACGTTTCCCATAAAGCCCCCAACTTGATATGGGATCTAAAGGGAGCCTATGGTCAAGCACAGAACGGAGCCACCACTACATATTGTGCTGTCGGAGGCTGTTTATGGCTGCAGAAAAGCAAGAACATGCGCTCCCCACAGTGTGGTCCTCTGGAGTCCGCACACCTGAGGGATTTTCCTGGGAAGTTCTTGTCAGAGTCTCTGGTGCTCTATCTCCTTGTTCTTGGTGGTCTCCACTCTACTGCTGAGCACTGCTGGCCTCCTCACTGGAAGACTGGAAGAAGGAGGGCTGACATATGATGAGTCCCCAACAAGTGTTGTCGAATATGCACCACTCAGAAGTGAACAGATTGATGAATTCTTAAAAAAGGAATGCACCCAGATCAAGAAATGGATGTCGCCAGCACCCTCCAGGCTCCCTCATGTTCCCGGTCACCCCACCTGCAATGGCAGCCTTCACACTGACTTCTAACACCAGAGTTCCAGCTTTTCTGTTTTTGAACTTTATGTAAATACAATCTTACAGCATGTTTTCTGTGTCTAATTTTTTTTGCTTTACGTTATGTTTGTAAGATTCATCTGTTTTTGCATATGGTATTCTCATTGCTGTGTAGTTTTCCATTTTATGAACACATCACAATATATTTATCTGTTCTATTTGAAAAGAATATTTGGGTCGTTTCTGCTTTGGGGGCTATTAAAACTAGTGCTGCTATGAACATACATACACATGCCATGAACATATTGCACTCATGTGTGTTCAGGGTCTGAGTGCTAGGATTTGTACTAGCTTCTCACCACATTTTCAACCCATGCCCTGTCCTAATTAGCGCCAGTGAGGGCAGACAGAAAAAGAGGAAACTGAGGTTTGGGAAGAGAATGGAAGACAAAGCATACAGCAAAGCTGTGGTGTAAATTTCCAAGAGTGAGTCTGAGATTGATCAAAGATGCAGGGGCAGTTAATCCACACCTTAAAACTGTCCTGTTCCTCACGTGTACAGCTTTGTACGCCATGTGTGTGGGGGCAAGGGGATGGGTGGATGAGCGTTCTCCTTATCAAGTAGACCCAGAAGAAAATGCCTCTTATTTTGCATTATCTGATACAAAGAAAAATAAGGTCACAGGTATCTTATTGAAACGGCTGGAGAGGGAAATCCTGAAAAATCTCTATCCAACAAGGAATGGTAAGCGTCAAACAATCACAAAGTTTCCAAGACTGTCAATTTTGGATGCATTAAAATGCTACTGATAATCTCCCTAGCTGATGTTGTATCTCTGTTTTTTCATCTGAGAGTACAGACAACCTAATAAGGGCTATTAACAATGCACTCCCAGTCCTAACTCCCTGTGTTGTGTCCTAGGGCCGCCATAACAAATGCCCTCGAGTTGAGGGGCTTAAAACTGCACTGACTTATTCTCTCACAGCTCTGGAGGCTGCAAGTCTGAAATCCAGGTGTCAGCATGGTTGGTTCCTTCCGGGAACTCTGAGGCAGAATCTGTCCCATGCCTCCCCTCTGGTCTCCGGTGTTGCCGGGAATCCTTGGCAGTCCTTGGCTTCTTGATGTGTCACCCAGAGACTGCCTCCATCTTCACATGGCCTTCTGCTTGTGCATGTCTGTGTCCAAATTTGCCCTGTCATAAGAACACTAGTCACATTGGATGTAGGGAATACCCTTCTCTTGTGTGACCTCATCTTTACTTGATTGCATCTGCAAAGATCCTATGTCTAAATTAGGTCACATTCACAGGTTCCAAGTGGACATGAATTTCGAGGGAACACTTTTCAATCCAGTACACCCCTACATGCCTGCATGATTTTTTTCCCATAACCTTAAGTATGAATTTCCCTCCCACATAGACTGTTCAGGAGCATAATTCTTGCTATTGTGGAGGGAACCCAGATGTATATAATGAGCCTTGAGTTGGAGCAGGAATGTGAATTGGGAGGAGAGAAGAGCCTCTTGACCCTTCTGTGATACATGAAGCTCTTTTGTCATAACTGAGGAGACAGGAGAATTGGGGGAGGAGGCACAGAGGACAGTTTCTGCTAATGTTGGCCAAGGTTTTCCAGCACAGCAAACTAGCTTATAAACAAGGAATGAGAAATGCCCAGAAAAAGGGAAAAGCAACCTACTCATAACCAGGAAGGAACAGGGATTTTCTATGTTTTAGGAGAAACAAAGAAAATATTAATTGATTAATGCTTGCCAATGGCCTAGTTCCAGACAGCCCAGAGCACCCAGCTTCCAGGAGAGTAGAGCTCCTGTGAAGATACATAGACACATATTGATTGAAATTGTGTAAGACTTTTGGCTTTAATCTGTGATGCCAAGTTTCTGTCTGTTGTGCATTTCCTCTATAAATTTCTCTTTGTTGTAGAATGCATACAGCATGGCCTCTCCTGACACAATGGCAGGGCAGCCTGTGGATGGAAAGTGGGGGAAGGCTGTCCTCTTCCATAGCATGGTGCTCCCAATGGTGCTGAGCAGGAACAGGCCAGGCCAAGGTGGCTGTGAGGAAACCTCTGGAGAGCTGGAGAGGGATCTGGCTACCATGAGGACCTCCACCACTATCTCCGCTCCTCCTCTGGCCTCCCTGTCAGCATGACCCTAGTACACCTGAATCGGAAAGGCCAAGTGACATTTGTGTTACTCTTCCAGTCAGCCATGAAGCAAGTGGGCCTTCCATTTTCAGGTGACTGCTGAATAATTGCCAAAAAAGAAAACACTGGTAGTCTCAAGCTATCACATATATTTGTAGTCCATAAACAGGCACCTCAGATCATTCAGCCCAAAAGAAATGCATTATCATGTGTGCTCAGAAATGCCCAAATTCACCCTATAATTTTGAATGCTCTATTTTTAACATTTAGTTCATGACTAATAAGCTGAAGAAATGCCACAGGCAGAAAGCTCGACAGCATCACGGCTACAGCTAATGGTGACATTCACAGCCCAGCGCACTTCAGAACAGGGTGCATTTTCATGAAATAGTTCCTTTGAAAGCAGAAACAGAAAAGCGGCAGTCAGGTTAGGCAGGATGTCTGAGTAGAATGTGGCTACTCCTTAGAAACTCTTAGAATGGGGACCTTCAGGGTGCCTGGGTGGCTCAGCCAGCTAAGTGTCTGACTCTTGGTGTCGGCTCAGGTCATGATCTCCTGGTCTGATCTGATCAAGCCCAACGGGCTCCGTGTTTAGCGGAGAGTCTGCTGGTCTCCCTCTCTCTCTGCCCCTCCTGCCTTCTCTCTCAAATAAATAAATCTTAAAAAAAAAAAAAAAGGAACAGGGACCTTCCAGGCAGAAGTTTCTGTGACAATTGCACACGTAAGAGAACTGAAGTATTTTCTTTTTCAAGAACAGCTTTCACTGAGGTGCTGCCCTGAACCACACTAAAACTGTCGCGTTCTGCTGACTTCTGTTCTTTTTAACACAATAATCTCTTCACCTTGGGGTTTCTCAGCTGGTGAGGGGCACATGCTGAGTGCAAGCTGAAGTTCAGAAAAGGATCACAGGAACATCATGGAAGAAACCGTGAGAAAGAAACTAAGGAGGAAGTTCAAATTGTGCTTAAAATACCATCCATCTGTCAATGATTCTGTAGTAGAGCTGCATCTCACCCGCTGTTCACTTCTAAAATCAATACTCAAGAGAGAAACAGGTTATCACCTTGAAGCATCCTCAGAAAGTCCCACACGGGGCATCTCTTCGGGCATCTTTCCTTGTTGGACAGAGAGATTGTGCGTAGGTTTGCAGGGCATTTCCCTAGAAGTCGCACTCCACTAGTGGGATGATGATCCCGTGAGAGACACACGTGGTCTGTCACCACTGAGCGCATGGGCACCCAGACTCGCCCACGGCAGCTCACTCTGGGGTACACATGCAGTCGTGGGGGTAACTGAGCCATGGTCCATGTTTTTTTCTTTTGCTAAACTCATACTTGAATTCACTGAAGTGAGATGGAATTTTGATGCGCATTTCAAACAGACATTCACTTCTGAGTGGTGATGCAGAAAGGCCTATGTGCTTCCCGCACCCACATACGCTGAATCTGGGGGTTTCATCAAAAATGAATAAACAGATCCATTTATGGTTATTGGTTTAGTAAGCTTCTTAGTGGCAGACACACGTTCAGAGTTAAAATTAACGAACTTAAATAAATCATGGATTTTGTGAGGCTCTAAATCTACAGGCTATAAACTATAAACTTCTTAAAATATGTTTTATGAAATATTACATTACTGCAAGTTGAAGACAAGCAAGAACTAAATAAATAAGTGTCATCAGCTTAAAATAATGTAACTAAGCAAGTAATAGGGAGAGAAAGAACGAGAGGGGAGAGGTATATATTAATTTTTATTACTGGATACTGGGCTATATAATAAGCTCAGATATAATTTATTTTAACGAAGATTATTTTCATTTACCAAATAAATAATAATAAATTATAATCAATGGAGGAAGTACAGCAAAGTTTCCTAGCACATAAAAATAAAATTAAAAGAATAGAAGGCATAGTGATAACTACATTTATTTTAAAATACTGCCATCTTAAAGCAAAATATTGTTAAATTATGTATGATTTCTAAACAAATTCCTCATGGAAGCAGTTGGAAAGATTTTAAACAAATTCCTCATGGAAACAGTTGGAAAGCCTAATGCTCTTTATAGAATTCTCTGCCCCCAAATGGCCACGGGAGAACCAAACACTTGGATGGACATTTCCTTAACCAGTTTTAGCAATCCTCACTTCCCTTCTCCCAGCCAAACTCTCCCCTCACCCCTTTGTCTCCTGCAAGAGACAACAAAATAAACCTCATTAGAATTGACAGAATTTGTCTCAAAATCCAGTTAAAAAAGCTTGTGAGATCCAGTTGACCTACATGGAGAGAAAAAAACCCAAATAATTAAAAACTCTTCCTTGACTTTATGAGTTTTGTTCTAGAGAGAGAAAAGAAAACAAGCTTCGAATTCTAGGGAAATAATGAGCCAGCTGTCAGCAACGGCCTCACCTCTTCCCAGGGGCACCCCACTGCAAGAAGACACGAGGCCTCATCTTCGGGCTGATCCATCCATGTCCAACATGGCCACAACAGGAGTCAGGTGTGGGCATTTGGGTTGGGCCGGCCTTGAAGCTGGTTGCATGCAAGTCTGTGGTCACTGTATTCTTTGTCCAAAGACAAGGAAATGAAATGCATTTCCCCAGGAATCGAACATTTCAGAGCAAATCTGATTTGTCATAGAAAGATTGGTGCAAGGATTCTTAGCTTGTCAGAGATACTCAACCAGCTTTTTGTGATTCATCATGAAGTCAATAATCCCTCTAAAATCGGGAGTGCCTGGGTGGCTCAGATGGTTAAGCATTTGCCTTCAGCTCGGGTCATGATCCCAGGGTCCTGGGATCAAGCCCCGCATTGGGCTCCCTGCTCGGCGGGGTGCCTGCTTCTCCCTCTCCCACTCCTCCCAACTCCTGCTCTCACTCTCTCTGTCTCTCTCTCAAATAAATAAAATAAAATCTTTTAAAAAAAATCCCTCTAAAATCACCAGTCACATCACACACACACACACACACACACACACTTACAGGCACATATACACTCACCCATGCACACACTCATGTGCACACACACGCACACACACATTGGCTCCTAGGCACTTACATTACTCTGCTTCCTCTCCATTGCCTGGATGTGGTGCTGTATATGCAGCTCACACATCCTACAGCATTTATTCTTGCCAATGTACTCGGTGTGTTTGGTTGAGGCATGGTGCTCATCAAACACAAAGGACTGATTTCTGGCTAGAGGCAAACGTGATGAAAGGATCTCCCACATAGCACTTCTCCCATTTCTGTTCTGGGACTTTCCTAGGGATGTCCACCAACTCAACAGAGTGGAATGTGTGTGTGCATGTGTGTGTGTGTGTGTGTGTATAAGGGTTATGTGGACAGATGCCCACAGGAGTCTGGGTCAAGACCACCGGTCTTTTTTCCCTTCTGAACCAAGCCAGAACTTGAATACGGGTCTCCAGAGGGGAGAGCTTGCCAAGACATCTACTGTGATAATTGGTGCCACATCCACTACAGGCCGAAGTTCTGGGAACAGGGGAAAAAAAGCTTGGAGAAGAGAACTGGCCTTCAACATTCCCCACAATCCAAACCAGCATGGCCCCCAAACCCCGAAATAGTTCCCTTGAGGGACACTTGTTTATCCGTCTGTTTGCATCCCTTGGTTTCCTTTTACCCCAAACCAGAAAAGGGGACAAAAGATCCTAAAAGCAATGGTACATTCTTGCCATATTTCTCATCCATTCAGAACTAAGAAGCATCAGAAATCTTGTGGGAAAGCCACTTCTCAGGAGATTTCTAACTCAGTTTCTCAACTATAGTGGTCTGGAGTTTGTGCCTAAATTTTAGATAAGGTCCTAATTCCTGGCTGCTTGGCTCCTCAAATTTCAAATTCTCAGGTTCACATCAATCATTCCAAGAAACAAGCAAAACATTTCACATACAAAATTTGTTGGTTTTTAACATATCTTTGGTCTGAATTTATAAGACTACTATGTCTTTGAGGAAAAACACATATCTCCTGACAAAGGCCTCCCTCTCTCGTAATCTGAAGCCTGCCCTCACCAGCACCGCAGACCCCAACATTGAGCTACCAAACCAAGTGTGCTCTAAACAAAATGTACAAGGAAACCACAGAAATGAAGACAATTAGGGTAAATAAGATCCAGTGATCAAATACAGCTAATTTGTATCCATAATATTTGGGAGTTACACAGTCTGCTTTAATTTGAAAGATATCTTCCAGACCACACTGTTTTTTTTTCCAAGGGGACTGCCTTTTGCTTTTAATTATTGAACCTTAAGAATTCTTGCTATAATTTGGGGTTAACTTGTAATTCTTGAAGAAGAAAAAAAAATCCAGCCCATAAATCCTTCTGTATTCCATCACTTCCAATAATAGGCTTCTGTGGCCTAATTCACCATCAATTAACTGTGTTTTTCAGAGGAGAGCGGGTAAAGCGGGAGAGGAATTGAAAAAAAAAAAAAAAACACACTAAGCTCATGGCGATCATGGCCTCAAATAGCAGTAGAGTGAATGGACACTCCTTGGCAAAGAGCCGGGGCTAAATAGAATGTAAAAGAAATGACTCGAAAATAGAATATGTAGTGAGGAAAAAATGAACTCTAAATAACGGGACTTCACCCTCCTGTTTTTTAAGAGATTTTGAGCATTCTCATGGTAAATAATAGTTAGGAGTTCAATACCATTGCTCACATTTTAAGAAATGGATTCTGAGGCTCCGTCTCATTATCACTGGTGATCCCTGTGACAGGAGGTAGGGCATTTCCCCGGTTCCACCCAGGTGCACAGTGGTGCCCAGGGGATCCTGACAAGTCGCCATTCATTCTCCAACCTGGGTCTGTAGCAGTGATGGAAACAGGCCTTGCTGTCCCCGTACAGTAAAGGAGGGGGTTACAGCCTAAGCCATCCCACTCGATTCCAGATTGTTTTATACATTCAGGCAATCTGCCAACACACACTTTCTATGAATCAGTGACAGGCTATATTAGCCATGCCTTTTATTGTCTGTATGCTGATACTTTAACATCTTGGGGCCTTGCTGACTCTGGAAGGACTGGCCCTCTCAGGGTTAGCCAGTTCCTAAAGATAAGAAAGGCATGAGCCGTGCATTGCAAGCCACCAATCCAGAACTCCCACCCTCCTCTGTGGGACTCACACTCTGGGCCACTCTCCACCCACCTAATCACTCCAGGGCCAGGTACCAGACAACAAGGGACAGTCCCCAGAACCCAATGAAATTTTTCAGCCTGATCAATCCTGAGTCTGCTTTACCCTGTCTCATCCACTCCTTCCCCCAGAAAGCACATAAATTCTCTTGCCATGTTCCCCTCTGCCTCCTGACTGACCCTGGTGCTTTCTGGTGTGGCTCTGGGTAGTGCAGCATGACCCCCACCCCTTGGGGGACTGTGAGCAACAAACTATCTTTTCATCTTTTTTATTATGTTATGTTAGTCACCATAAAGTACCTCATTAGTCTTTGATGTAGTGTTTGGCAGTTGTCATCTAATCTGTTGACCTTGCCATACTTGAATATGAATAAAACCTATATTTTAAAGTAGCATTTCCAGCCGGAGACATCAAAGACTCAGGAATTCCTTCTTAAGAAGAGCGGGTTCATTTTTTAGCAAACCAACCATGAAAAAAGTAACAGGGAACAATAGCATTCTTAATTTTTTTTAATTTTATTTTATTATGTTGTTAATCACCATACATTACATCATTAATTTTTGATGCAGTGTTCCATGATTCCTTGTTTGCGTATAACACCCAGTGCTCCATGCAGTACGTGCCCTCTTTAATATTTCTTAATTTTTTAAATAAAATAATTTCTATCAAATTGGGAATTTCAAATATATATATTTGCTGGAACGTGTTATAGAAAAACAGGAAATCTCATAAATTGTGGGACTGTTAGTAAGAACAACTTTTCTATGAGGCTATTGGCAAAAGTATTTAAAGCCTTAGAAATGTGCTTACTCTTTGACCCAGAAATTCTATTTTGATGACTATATCTTAGGGGAAAAAAAAAAACCTAAAGATTTAATGAAATGATTTTCCTAGAAACATTGTTCATAATTGCAAAGAGTATGGTGGGGTTGGGGAGGTGAATCTACAACTAAACACCCAGTAACAGATGACTGATTGAATAAAGTAATAGTACATTCTACCATTTTACCATTTAAAATGATGGTGTAGGTTATCATGTATTCAAACAGAAAAATGTTCACAACAAAGGGGCACTTTGGAGGTACAGTTGGTTAATTGTCTGACTCTTGGTTTTGGCTCAGGTCATGATCTCAGGATTGTGAGATCCAGCCCCATGTAGGAGTACATGCTCAACGAGGAGTCTGCTTGAGATTCTCTCTCCCTCTCCTCTGCCCCTCACGCTTGTACACTAAATAAATAAATAAATAAATCTTTTAAAGAAAATGTTCACATGATTTTAAGTAAAAAAAGAAAAGATATTACATAGTAGTGTGTATAAACTGCTAAAAAATTTAAATAACTACATCTAAATACAGAATACCTCAATTAAAGATATGAAGAATTTATCAGCTTATGCATAAGAAGTAGATAAACAGATATTATCCAATATTTGCTCTATTTTTTTCCCCTTTATGTTTTTTTTTTATGTTCAATTAGCCAGCACATAGTACATCATTGGTTTTTGATGAGCACTGGGTGTTGTATGCTCTGAATATTTTAAAATTACAAATCACCCATGTGTTATGGAAAGAAAGGTCAGTTCTATGGTATTGAAATGCTAGGGACATATCAAAGGACTGGAAGAGTATGCTCAAGGTATAAATAATAGTTGTCCCTGCATGATGAAATCATGGGTGCTTTTAAATTCTTTTCATTTTGCTTATCTGTGTATCTAATGCTTCTACAATGAACATATCTCATTTGTACTAAGAAAAAATGTGCTTTTTAAACATTTTTAAAACCTTTCTTAGGGTATGGACAAAAGGATCAAGTTTAAAGAAGTATTGACATACCTCACTCAGCAAAATAAATTGTACCATATTTAGGACTATCAGGATTTCTTCGGGTCAGTTGGGTACAAATCCGACCACAGGACTGACAACCTGATTTGCAGAGTGATTATATTTTCCAAGCCAAAGAACAGGGCATATAGTTTGGCAAAAATGCCTGCTTTTGGAAGACCATCCCAGAGCATGGCAATCATGTAGTTGCTAGACTAGTTCAGCCTTTGAAAACAGCAAAGACCCACAAGTTCAAGGCTTCAAGGAAAATCAAGCCAAAAACAAACAAACCAATCAACAAACAAACCCAAACAAAGGAGAAAAAATGAATAAGCAAACTGCATTAGATTTTCACTCAGGGCTCCTGGGTGGCTCAGTTGGTTGAGCGACTGCCTTCGGCTCAGGTCATGGTCCCGGGGTCCTGGGATCGAGTCCCACATCGGGCTCCCTGCTCTGCGGGGAGCCTGCTTCTCCCTCTCCCACTCCCCCTGCTTGTGTTCCCTCTCTCGCTGTGTCTCTCTCTGTCAAATAAATAAATAAAATCTTAAAAAAAATTTTCACTCAAATCATTCCAATTCAGCAACATTATGGAGGATCTCATCTGTGCCAGGGAGGGGGTGGGTGCCGAAGGCAGAGAAGTGACTGGGACACAGTCTCTGTCTGTCCAGTGCAGGGACAGTTGAGCATCTTCTCACCTGGTGAGCTGTTCTTCCCAAAACCATCTGGCAAATGCCCAGACACCAGGTCAGAGGGGGCGATTACAAAGGTCCCTGGTGGTGTGAATGCAGAGAGGTGGAGGCAAAACAGCCATGGAGTCAAGTTCTACCAACTGGTGTGTAAGTTAACTACCCTGAGCTCCAGTTTTCATATACGCATAATGGGGATAATAATAAATGCTTCACGGAGATGCTGTGAAAAATCACACCTATGAGGTGGCAGGTGAGTTCTCCTCTTCCCATTCCTATGAACCGTTCCTGACCATATTGAACAAATGGTTAGCACCTGTTCGAACAGTCCAACGCTCTTCTCAGCTGACTCAGCCTTCTCATCATATAACCTAAAATCGTTATTTTAATCAATAACAGTTCCAAGAACACCTAGTGGATGTCCAACAGTAACATCTGTGCAGAGTTCTAGATGGTCTTCATGTGATCACCTGAATTTCCTAAGAATTACCCCACAATGATTTTATAAGGTAGAATTGCTTAAGCTGGCTGAAAGAAAATTTTGTGACATGCTTTTCATATGTCTTCACCTGTTTTCTATTCCATTTTCTGGTGCACATTTAAAGAATTTTTAATTGTCTTATAAACTTGGTTTATCTTGTAGCTCTTCAGACATTGGCCACCCATTTAAGTTCCTGTCCAAGGGTAGGATTTGCAAAGACTTTGTAGGGGAAACACCTATAAAAATGGGGAGGGCACCTGGGTGGCTCAGTTGGTTAAGCGACTGCTTTCGGCTCAGGTCATGATCCTGGAGTCCCTGGATCGAGTCCCGCATCGGGCTCTCTGCTGGGCAGGGAGCCTGCTTCTCCCTCTGACCCTCCCCCTCTCATGTGCTCTCTCTCTCTCATTCTCTCTGTCTCAAATAAATAAATAAAATCTTTAAAAAAAATAAAAAAATAAAAAATAAAAATGGGGAGAGCAAGGTAAGTCTGGGAGCACCCTAAGAGTGTGATGCAAGACAGTGCTCTCCTTGACTGAGGAAGGAGGAAGCAGAAGTTGGCGGCGGTGTCCTGGACTGCTCCTCAGTCTGAGGATGCTTCCACAAGGTCATCAAGGAGTCCTCTGGCTAACGCTGCCCATCAGAGCAGTCCTGGGTCTCCCAGGGACAGACTTGCCACAGTCTCCCCATGGCTTAGTTTTTGGCTGGGAGAAGCCTGTAGAGGCATAGACTCAGAGCAAAGGTATTTCAGAGCCAGCAGCTGGGCCCTGGAGCTGGAGGACTGTGAGGCACATTCTCATGGCCACCACACCTACACTGAGGGCAACCCATCATTCTGCAAATGTTCACAAATTTGTAACTTCACCCTCATATGTCACTAGAGTACCAGGAGATACCACAAGATTTTAACATTACTTTATCATGGCACTTCATACTTTTCAATGCATGCCCTTGTTTTCTCCTTGGCTAATTTCAGCAAATACCGGCTGGGATCCAGGCACTACACTGGTCAATCCAAAAAGTTGATGAAATGCAGCCTGAAGTGGGTCTGGTCAGCACAGCGAGGCACAAGAGGCCATCTAGGAAAGGGAGAAGAGGTCAAAAGCAGCAAATGGAGAAGGAAAAACAGTGTTCAGAGTGTGGGCAAAATTAAACTAGGGTACGTCCATGGATGCCAAAGGGAAAGAGAATGTTGAAGGAAAAGGGGTCAACCAAACAGACAGATTGAGAGGACCTAAGAACTCTGCATCACAGTGGGCAGGAAAAAAATGTATTTCCATAATCTTGATGCTACTTGGAGACATTGTGTCTTTGTTTAAGTCATCCAGGGTCAGGACCAGCACTCAGCTCTAGGGCCATCTAAGTATTCTTTTTTTATTATTTATTAAAGATTTTATTTATTTGACAGAGAGAGACACAGCGAGAGAGGGAACACAAGCAGGGGGGAAATGAGAGAGGGAGAAGCAGGCTTCCCGCTGAGCAGGGAGCCCGATGTGGGGCTCGATCCCAGGATCCTGGGATAATGACCTGAGCTGAAGGCAGATGCTTAACGACTGAGCCACCCAGGCACCCCGCCATCTAAGTATTCTTATGTGACTCTTCCCTTTCATCTGGCCAGGGCTGTAATTGCCACAGCAATTCTGTGCTCTCCTGGGGTCTCCTCACATCTCTCTCCCTCGGATTCCTCACTATGAGAGAGGAGCTACTAAGGCTCCATCCTGCTAACTACTTTGCTCCCACGAGGGAAGATGAGACACTGTTGCGCAGGTTGGGATCCTGTCTGAGTCTCCACTGGTCATGTATGGAGCTTCAGGGAAAGTACACAAGTTACACAATAAAAGATAAGGAATGGGCTTTACTAGAAAACATTATTTAGCCAAGGGTCAAAAAGAGAAGAAAGGCAGAGGTCCCCCCTGAACTTCTTTTTTATTTTAAATATTTTTATTTATTTATTTGAGAGAGAGAATGAGAGAGAGAGAGCATGAGAGGGGGGAGGGTCAGAGGGAGAAGCAGACTCCCTGCCGAGCAGGGAGCCCGATGTGGGACTCGATCCCTGGACTCCAGGATCATGACCTGAGCCGAAGGCAGTTGCTTAACCAACTGAGCCACCCAGGCGTCCCTGAACTTCTGACATTTCACAGAAAGATGTGCCAGAACCAGGGCACAGCCAGACGTGCAGCATAGGTCTATAGTGGAGGACCCCTCCATGGCATGAGCCTCCCTTTTTAAAGGTCCACCATGGCAAAGCTTTCCTGTCAATGGGGGAACAGGCAGCCTGTTCAGTGCCAGAAAGTCTGGGTTTGGGTATCAGCTATTTACAGAATTAAACACCTGTTGCAGAATATCAGCCACCCAGAACCTGGAGACGTTAGGGGTCTGCAGGCAATTGAAGTCTCCCCTGCAAGGGGAAACATCACCGGTCCCAAGGGTACAAAGTTGGGGAAGATCCTCCTGCAGAAATATGGGGTTCTCCTGGTACCAGAGTTTATCAATCAGACAGCACAAAGTTAACCTCATGAGCACTTTAAGACCAATCTGCTCTTTGCTCCACAGATCTGTTGTCAAAATAACTGTATTATACAAGTGGTAGGTGGCATTAAAACTAGGCACAGGGCAAATGTGATGGCTGTTCAAAACAAGGAAAGAGAGCTTCAGCAAGTGAGATTATGAGGCAAGACTCCATGCAAGAGAGAGACCTCAATGAGGGCCTGAAGTGATCGGTAAGGTTTGGGCACTCAGGGTGGTGGACAAGGGCAACTAAGATGTAAACGAGAACTCAGTCACAGAGAGGAGCATCTTATCAGAACACAGGTGGCTATCCACACCTGAAAGCCCCCACGTTTGGACAGGAGTGAACTGAAATATCAGAAACCATATTCTGTATCTTTTTGAAAATTTATTTCAAAACAGGGGTGCCCGGGTGGCTCAGTCGGTTAAGCATCTGACCTTTGATTTCAGCTCAGGTCATGATCTCAGGGTCGTGAGATCAAACCCTGCATCAGGCTCCACATTCAGCGTGGATCCTGCTTGGGATCTCCCTCTCTCTCCCTCTCCCTCTGCCCCCCCACCCCCCCACCCCCCCACCCCTGCTCACATGCGCTCTCTCTCTCTCTCCATATATATATAATTAATTAATATAACAAATAAAAAATTATTTCAAAATAGTAAAATGGTGGTTCTGAAGGGATTGAGGTGTTCAAGGTACCAACTTACAGCAAGTAGTCAATAAGCAATAGAGATCTCATGCACAGTATAATGAATAAAGACAATGATATTGTACTATAATTCTTAATGTGACAAATATCATTATATCTGCAATTGCATCTGCAATCATATTATCTATAAATATATCAAAGTAACATCCTGTACACCTTAAACTTAAACAATGTTACATGTCAAATTTATTTAAAAAAATTTAGAACAGAATTCGGGAATATCATTTCAATCAGGCAGATTATAATACTGGCAATTTATACTCAGTGAGTGTTTGTTGGTGTGGGCTTTGCTTTTCTCATAGTTTAGTCTGTTGTTCTATTAGAATCCAATTTTTTTTTTCTTTTTCTAGACCTCAAATTTTGCTACTTAGGGTAGAAAACCCCACAATGGAATGCTTTCTTCTTCCCAAATACGCAATATTTTTCAGTTCAATTCAGATGTTGGAGTTCTGAATGTTTTTTGACATTTTAAGGCAAACTACCTAGTCTGGAGATACTGCAGGATAAAGAACTTCTAGAACAAAACCTCAGTCTCTAAATCCTGACAAGGAATATGTAGCAAGAGCACTTTTGCGCCAGCGAGAGAGCCCTGGAGGCCTTGGCTGAGCAGGCCCGGCGCCCAGGTCCCTCTCCTGGCTCAGGTGCTCCTTTCTGCCTTGTCATTCGAGCTGTGACGTATTTCCAAATGACCCCAAAATGTTTTTTCTCTTTTATATTGTTTGTCTTGAGGTAGACTGGGTGTTAAAGATAAGCCAGGTCTGGAACCGGGTTGGAACCAAGTGTGACTAATCACCAGTCACTCGTGCAAGGAATACTTTCACCCCTGCCATATGCCAGAGCACATCCCTCCCCTCATTCTCCACACTTCAGGTCAAGTTCTGCTCTCCCTCTGTTCACCTCCAAGATGATACCTCCAACAGGCAGTACATTCAACTGGAGCCAGGACACCTCTCTTCGAGCCCACCATGGGCCTCTGCACAGCTGGGGCTGATTGATGATCATGCCAATGGCTGGGGCCTCTATCTGGCCCTTCCTTTCAGGTGAAAATAAGTTTTACTCCAAGCTCTGCAACTAGCTCACACTGGGACTTTTTGTAAGTCAATGAATTCTAGGAGTATGTTTCCTGATCCATAACAAAAGGATATGGACAAATATGAGACCTTGCCACCCTTCCCCATGTCCATGACCATGGCAGACATCAGAAATCAAAGTTGACACTAAGTTCCAACATGAACTCTGAATCCTTCTCAATCCAGGATTCCAAGCAGCCGCTACCAACCAACTAGTGTTGGCTTTGGAAATAAAAAATGATTTACCATCTTAGAGTTAAGCTTTCTTGTGATCTAGCAGTCTATTACTGCATTAAATTAATGTAACAGCAATATAGCATTAAGAACAATGGGCTAGACCAACTAATTCTGACGAAAATACATCTTTCTGTAGTTGACATTTAATAAAGGCTGATCTAACTTTTTAAAACAGCACATGCCTTCACCTGAAGTAAATTATCTCTAAATTCAGTAATGAAACTTGATGCTTGTTGGGTAGGACAACAGAATTTCTTTGGTATATTTTAACCCATTCCAATCAAGAACTAGCTTTTTAAAAAAATCATTCCATAGGTCAGATGACTGATATCCAGTTATACTATCTAAATTATTTTCTTCTGCCCACTTGTACATTTTACAAAATTTAGAGCAGTCCGATAACGACAATTGACTAATGACAAATCTTTCTTCAATGAAATGAATTAAGTTGATCTCATAGTCCACGTACATACAAGAAAGGAGAATGAAATCCCAGGTGTCAGAAAGCATCAAACCTAATGATAGGAACTTCAGGCTGAGGATCTGGGGTCCTTAGGAAGATAATGCCCTAATTGTGCTTCTGGAATGCGTCTTTTTTAGTTTACGTACGTCTCTACGTGCTCGTAAGCTCCTCAAGGACAGACACCCTGCTCCATTAATCGCTAAAGCCTGGGACATCAACCAGCCAGTCATGGATGAATGGTTTTTGAGTGAATCTTCCCATTGCTCAGGACTTCAGGGAGCAGACTTGAAAATGTATGTGGAGATTTTAGAAGGCAACTAGTGCTCTCCCTGCACACACGTCCATCACCGTTAGGCAGTGGAAGGACTCCAAGAATCCTTTTTTTCTTGGAACACTGTTCCTGGAAAAGTGAGCAGGAATACTGCTTCCAGGCTTGACTATAGTTTCTATCAGGCTGATCCAATTTGCAGCCTCCCCAGCAGGCACTCAATGTCCAGAGGTGAGAAGGGGGCTTCTTTGAAGAATCAATAGCAGATGCTGAAAATGTCCCAGTCTTTGGCCCTCAGGCAAAACACATAAACTTGAAATGACAAAACCCTCTAGAAAGTTCATTAGAACATCTGGGCACCTTATCAGGGATTTATCAAGCTTTCCAGAGTTGATCCAAGTCTTGTTTTAATAAAAATTGCCTGCCCATAAACAATTTATGCCAAGCATTTTTTCCTTTTCTTCTCCTCCTTCTGCTTCTCTTTCTTCTTCTCTCCCTCCCTCACTGGCTTTTATAGCTGCAAAATGTTAATTCTGAGATAGTGAACAAGCCTCATATATTTCCAGGCCTGCTACATACACTTCTATTATCAAACATTTGTGCTTAGGTTAACCACTCTTTGTCAAAATAAAATAAGTGCAGTGGACATCCATCATCACAGCTTGAACGGGGGAATTACACAAGGTTGAATTACCCTCTACTTTTGCAACTGGGTCCTTGGCCAAGACAACATAACCTTTCAATCCTAATTTGTATAAATAAGAAAGATCTTCATATGTTTTACTGATTTTTAAACTGGTAATTTTATACCAGTCACGTATTTCAATTAACTAATTGTTATTCCTCTGTACTTGTGCCTTCAGATGACTTAACCCAAGAAGCTGCAATCATAAAATTAAAATAAATAACAATATTCCAACAGTGTACTGCCCATCTATACAAATCATCAGTCTTTGTTCATAGCCTTGGGGGAAAAATAATGTTCTTTGAACAATCAAAATGATATTACTATAACATTATCATAAACTCCTCCTTTATTTCTCTGCTCTGCTGATTTAGTTGGTATGTATTTCTTTTGAGATTCTTTTATTTACATGAATAAATTAACTGACAATGGCAGTTAATGAGACAAAGGAAGGGAGTACAGTTGCAGGCTCAGAAAGGGACAACAATGGGACCTGTGGACCTGGAAATTCTCAAGGGTCTAAAGATGGAAACTCAAGAGCCCTTGTAGTCTGGAAGACATGAAAAACGCCAAGCAGTGAAAAACCAAGGACCTGAAGAGCCAACTGATTGAGTAAATAAAAATGTCCATTGAATTTAGAAGATGAGAAAGGGAGTGAGGCCCAGTAGACAACTACATCTTATAAAGTCCTTCAGGGTGATAAAGAAATGTCCAGTGAAGAAAAATGGTTAGGTTCAATCTAATCCACCTTCAAGCCTGTAACAGATTCAAGGGTTAAGAGACACAGGTATGAATGAACAGATATACGTATATATATTTTGGATTTGTTTTAAATTGTATTTGAAATATTATGAAGTATAGTTTTAACACTTTGAAAAATGTTGAAAATCATAGTGAATGGGATTCTTCATTTCAATTTCTGACTGATCACCACTCACACTTGATTTGAAGAAAGGTATGGTATGCTCCTCAGCTGCAACCATGTGACCAGACTGTATTTTCCTCATCTAAAAATTGAGCACCTGGAGTCCTGATGAGATGACATAATACACCAGCAGGTCCTCTGGGCGCCCCTAATTCTCAGGCTTAGAGTCCTCATCCCCTACAACCTAGAGTAGACATGTTGGGAAGCTTCACCTTAGGGAGTTACTGACCAGAATGTGCAATGGGATTTATGTAGATCTAGATCACACAGCTGTAGATTTAATATCTCATTGTCCAGATGCAACAGAACAGTACTGGGTCTTCCATTCGAAGATGACTTGCCTTAGAAATAAAGCATTTGAATCAGATCAGAACATCCGGATTCGGAGTTTTCTACTAGCTTCCAGGGAACTTCTTTAGTACATCATTATTGATGTGCACACAAGTTCTCGTATACATTTATGTTATTCACCTTGAGGTCCCCTACCAGATCTCAATACCCGAAGGGCAGCGTCTGAACATGGCATAGACCATACACTTCTGAGTTACCCCCAAGTAACCGTACAGTAGTGTAGTGTGGAGTGGAGTGGAGTGGTTGAGAGGAGGCATTTAAAAGACTTTGTTTCTCCTTTGAGTCATAGGAGAGGAGAAGACATTTCCAGTTAATCAAATGAAGTATAGAAGATACATTTGAGGGGAACATGTATTCTTGACTCCTTAGGTTTTCCGAGCAGGAATGGAGTTTCCACACACTTCACAAGAGAGAAAAATATGGGAAGACTCTCTCAGTTTCCCTCCATCTCTCATTCTCTTCTCCCCAAAGAATGGGTCTATTATGGGGATATTCGTATAATTGGTTCATTTGGGAGAAGGACAAGGGGCAAGCCAACCTCTGCCTCTTCTGGGTTCTCTATGTTCAGATCAGGTTGGTGGTGTCCTGCTCTGCGGTCTCCATCCAGGGACAGGTGGAGAGCTGTGCTTAAGGCTGGTGGGGAAATTTGGTCATTTCAAGGGTTATTTATTTTAAAAGTCCTGTGGCTCCTGGTCCAAGCTGCACTTTCCAACAGAACTGATGATTTTTCACCTCCATGTCACTCCTATGTCTTATCTTTACAATTGCATCTAATCTCTGGTGAGAGATGGGGGCACTGGATCCTATGAAAGCAAAACAGAGTGAGGTAGAGATTAAAATACATGCTTGGGGAATGGCACACCCACAGATCTGGCCAGAGGGGATGGAACAAAGAATGCCCAGGTCCTCCTCCCTGGTCCCTCTAGCCCAAGGAAGAAGTGGAGGCTAATGGGGAAAACTTCTGTTTTTTTCCATTGCTTAGGGCCTCTCCATTTCTCTTACTGTGTCTTATGTTCAAATCCCTGTCTCCAACCCATGTACATCTAGTGTTTGCTAAGCTGTCTGATAGACTGTCTTCGTTTTTACCCCTTATTTATTTTTATACCCATTTTTGTGCTTCACAAATAATGTTTAAATATATTCTCATTATAAAAATTTCAAATGCTACAAAGTGGATGTCCCATCTGAATTTCCCCCATCCTCCTAATTCCAACATTCTTCTCTGAGAACCATCACTCTCAAGGCCAACTTCCAAAGCCTCCACTGAAATGAGGCACACCTTTCCAGAACACTCCACATGCTGCTTCTTCCACAGAACCAAACTTGGCTTATTTGAAACCCAGCATATCTACACCTCTGGGTTTGAGCTTCCAGATATCTTTCTACTTACAAAAGCACTGGCTGATTCAGCCACCAGTTTAACAGAGAAATATGTTAACTTTTATGATGCAATTAACAAAATTGAGGTAATGGGAAACTCTATAGGACAGTTTGGAGAAACTCAGTTTCTTCAACAAATACATTTCTAGAGGGGGAAAAAAGAGAGAGAGAGAGATGGGGTGGGGTGGGGAAATCCACAGATTAAAAAATAAATCTTTTTTTTTCAAAGATTTTATTTATTTGACAGATAGAGACACAGCGAGAGAGGGAACACAAGCAGGGGGAGTGGGAGAAGGAGAAGCAGGCTTCCCGTGGAGCAGGGAGCCCTGATGCCGGGCTCCATTCCAGGACCCTGGGATCATGACCTGAGCCGAAGGCAGACACTTAATGACTGAGCCACCCAGGTGCCCTTAAAAAAACGTCTTGACAAAACACAATGTGTGAACTTCTTTGGATCCATGATTCAAACAAACTAATAGCAGAATAATTTAAAAACATTGATGACACAATTGGAAATGTGAGCAAGGACTGGTTATCGGGTGATAATAAGGATCACTATTAACATTGTTGACATGTGATAGTAGATTTTTATGAGTTCTTATCTTTTAGAAGTATCATCTGAAACCTTTATGAATGAAATTATATGAAGCCCGGAATTTGCTTCAGAATGGTGCTGGGCAGGGAACAGTGGGTGGGAGTAAAATTGAAAGAAGACTAGCCACACTTTGATAATTACTAAAGTTGGGTGATGGGTACCTGGAGGTTTTCTTTTGCATGTGCTTAGAATTTTCCATAATACAAATTTTTTTTTTTTTATAAAAGCAGAAAATCTTGCCCAAATTTCAATGGCACAGTCCTGAAGGAACCAATCTTTTCTTGCCACCCTCTGAACCTATTGAGTTGGGTATTGCTGATGGAGAGGGCTGGTGGCAGGTGTGGGCACAGACCAGGCTGAGAAAGGGCTCTCAGGGAGTTGGAGTGGCCCTGACCCTGTTCATGAAATTTGACTACTCTTTGCAGATTCCAAGTTCAGTCTTGGACTCAGATGGAAAACATGAACGGCCTCCTTCTCAATGACCCCAGCTTTGAGGTTCCTGTCATTTTATTGCAGGACTAGGTTCCCACACCCTGACTTAATTCAAAACACTCACGCACATCTCTTACCCGTTATGAAGAAGTACAGAGATGAAGGTTTTAAAAGCAGCCTTTCTCTGTGATTGCATGGGTGGTGGTTTTGCCCTGGAATGTGGGCAGCCTGACACATGTGATGCTGAAAGCAGATGCTACTAAGCAGGGCTTAGGACTTTGCCCAGGAGTGAGGACATGATTGGAATATTTACTTTGAAAAGTGGCCTCCGTAAATGGGAAATGATTAATTCACCATGAGGAATGTTTTATCCTACAGGGTGATACCCTCTGGAAAGAAAGGGCCTTTTTGAGAAAACCAGATTGAGGAGGTCTCCGTTGGTGCCTTCCCCTATGACACTGGCTTGACTGTGGACCTTCTCAGAGCCAAGAGGCAACACAGAGAGAGGGTGGGAAGAAGGGACAGAGTCCCTTTTACCTGCTTTGAAACAGTGAAAATCATGAAAGGACATTATTAAGAAGGTGAAAAGACAACCTACAGAATGCGAGAAAATATCTGGAAATCACCTATCTGGCAAGAGTTTAATGTCCAGAATATATAAAGAACTCCTACAACTTAACATCAAAAAGACAAACAATTCAACTTGAAACAGTTATTTCTCCAAAGAAGATATACAAATGGCCAAAAAGCACATGAAAGGATGCTTGACCTCATCAGCTATTAGGGAAATACAAACCAAAACCACAACGAGGTACCACTTCACACCCCTCAGGATGACTTTAATAATAATTTCTTAAAAAACAGAAAATAAGTATTGGCAAGGGTGTGGAGGAGTTAGGACTCCCTTACATTGCTGGTGGGATTGGAAAACAGTTATGGAAAACATTTTGGTGGTTCCTCAAAAAGCTAACCATAAATTACCACATGCCCCAGCAATTCCACTGTTAGGGGTATACCCCAAAGAACTGAAAGCAGAGACTTGAACAAGTATTTACACATCAATATTCATACAGCGTTCTTTACAAGAGCCCCCAAAATGCAGACAACCCAAGTGTCTGTCGACAGGTGAATGCATAAACAGAATGTGGCATATAGGTACAATAGAATATTATTCCGCCACAAAAAGGAAGGAAATGCTCACACTCCCTACAACATGGGTAAACCTTGAAAACATTAAGCTAAGTGAAACAAGCCAGGCATGAAAGAGCAAGTATTGTATGATCCCACTGACACGAAATATCTAACATGCGCAAATTCAAAGACATGGAAATAAATTAGAGGTTACCAGGGCCTGGGGGAGGGGGCCTGCGGAGTGATTGCTTTAATAAGTTCCGTGGAAGTTGCTGTTTTTCAGTGGCGCTTTTGCTTGAGGTGATGAAAAAGTTTTGGAAATAGATATGGTGATGGCTGCACAAGAGTGTGAGTGTTGCCAACGTTATTGAATTGTACACTTAAAAATGGTTAAAATGGCAAATTTCATGTTATATCTATCTTACCACAATTTTTAAAAATTAGTAATATACCAAAAAGCATTGAATTGTATACTTAAATGGGTGAGTAGAATGGTATATGAATTTTATCTAAATAAAAGTGCAAAAAAAAAATCGCACACATGCACACACACCAAAAAATGTTGCAACTCCCCATCCATGCCGACGTCCACCAAAGATGTGGGTGCTGCAGAAGACAGAGCCCCCAGTGCCGTGTTAAAGCGACATGACCTCAGCCTCAAGGGTCTGTCTCCAGATGCCCTCCGAGCTCACGGCACCTCCTCACAGTCTGTGCGAGCTGGACTTGGCCCGTGCTCATACTGCTGATGCTAGTAGAGCCTGACTGGAGGGGCAGCCTTGTATCTTCACGTCTTCCAGTATCCCATCCAGGGGAACGTGCTCTGCCAAGGACACAGACCAGCATGTAGAAAAGTCAGTTTGTGACCCTCCCGGTGAACTTGGACGATTAGGTCACTCGCTTGTCCTTAAACAAGATTCAGCAACTGTGGGGGACAGCGGACACCACCACGAAAAAGTGATTTTGGAGAAGGGCAAGGCCCTGGTCCTCCTCGGGCAATGCAGGCTGAGCAGGGAACACACCAGAAGCCCTCCTTCGAAAGAGAATGCCACCTCACCCTGATCAAACCGGGCCACGCCACGTCCAAACCTCCAGCCACACCACCCTGGCTGCTTCTCTCTCACGTGGCACTGAGCCTCCTCTGCCTCAGGACTGTTCAAGAGCTTTTTTTTTTTTTTTTTTAAAGATTTTATTTAGGGCACCTGGGTGGCTCAGTTGGTTAAGCGACTGCCTTTGACTCAGGTCATGATCCTGGAGTCCCTGGATCGAGTCCCACATCGGGCTCCCTGCTTGGCAGGGAGCCTGCTTCTCCCTCTGACCCTCCCCCCTCTCATGTGCTCTCTCTCTCTCATTCTCTCTGTCTCAAATAAATAAAATCTTTAAAAAAAAGATTTTATTTATTTATCTGACAGAGAGAGAGAGAGAGAACAAGTAGGCAGAGAGACAGGCAGAGGGAGAGGGAGAAGCAGGCTGCCCGCTGAGCAGGGAGCCCGATGCGGGGCTCGATCCCAGGACCCTGGGATCATGACCTGAGCCGAAGGCAGCCACTTAACCGGCTGAGCCACCCAGGCGCCCCTGTTCAAGAGCTTTTTCAGCCTGGAATCATCCTCCGCTTCCTTCTCCCGTGGCTAACTCCGACTTTGTGTCTGGACCTCAGTTCACTGTTGCCTCATCTTTGAACCCTTTCAAGACCCTCCAAATCTGGGTTGGTCGGCCTTGCTCTGTGTTCCCACCTGTACCAAGAACTTAAACCATGCCTCCTTGCCTCTCTTTGAACCATGACTTCCTTGCCCACTGCCTGGCATGGTGGCTGGCACATAATAAGCTCTCATGTGCTTTCTGAATGAATAAATGAATGGCATGGAATTGCCACAGCAATGGGCAACCCAGAGGACAACACCCACATTGAGGCGGTGGAGCGGGTGATCGAAGTCCCACAGAATAAGATGTGAGTGGGCTCTGGAGTGGGGCAACAGCTTGAATGACTACCATTCCATATTCCTGGAAAGTTAGCATCTCCCCAAGTAGGCTCAAACCCCCTCAGACAGTATAGGGTGTGAGTGCCCCCAATTTTCAGACGAAGAAAGTGACTTGCCCAAGCCCCTCAGAAATGATTGTTCATAAGTAACCACTGACCACTCTTGATCATACTGTTCCCATGTCCTACTTTGGAGACTACAGCCTGGACTCTGGGCTCCAAGATTCTCAGAAAGGACTCCCTCCCTCACTCCATGGGTGTTGAGAGGCTGGGAGGGCTGCCGGCAGGCAATGGCAGCAACACTGAGGTACTGAGGTAGAGAGTTTTTCATTCACACTTCACCTTTAATGCACTAACCTCTTCAAATGTTGTAGTTTGTGATTTTAGTCAACACCACAAAAATAGAGGCACCTGGGTGGCTCAGTCAGCTAGTCATCCAACTCTTGATTTCGGCTCAGGTCATGTTCTCAGGGTTGGTGAGATGGAGTCCCACGTCGGGCTCCAGGCTCAGCAGGGAGTCTGCTGGAGATTCTCTCTCTCTCCCTCTGCCCCTCCCACTGCTCACACTCCAAATAAATAAATAAATAAAATCTAAAAAAGAAACCCACAAAAATAAACTCCATCTTCTAATTTTCCACTTTCTGGAAATTATATTTTTATATGGAAAGCAATATCAGATGTTGTACTCTCATTTTTCCCCGAAATATCTAGCTGTCAGTTTAGTAGGGTGTATGGCATCTATATCAAAGATTCTCCCACACATCAAAGAAGCTTAACCATAGTGGATTGTCAGTTCTAATTCCTCCTGCATATTTCTACTCAAACCTGAATTTTTCCCTAAGATTTCCAAATGCACCCCAGAGTCTTTGGCTAACTCCCATGTGTCTCCCTTCAGGCTAATATGGAAACTACAATCAACGGAACATTTATTGTTTTCTTTTTAGTAAATGAGTATGTTGGAGATTTTTTACTGCATAATAAAACCAACATAAAATGAATTTGCTCCAGTGCTTCCTCACTCTTTAAAACTACCATGCTCCCCCCTGCTCGTGCTAGTCTTTGGTTGGCATCTTGCCCAGACCTTAACTAGGTTATCAGCCGGGTGATGGCAGGCAGCCTCAAGTCGCAGAGCTGGTGCTGAGCCTGGGTGTCCTGCTGTCTGGCCATTTGAAGGTCCCCATGGCACAGGCGGACGGTGATCCGTCTGCACCCCCACAGGGGCTTGGCCACTGTGGATATCGCTTTTATAGACTCTAGTTGTTTCTGACCCTATGTTTTTTATTACATTCCTTTGCAATTCTAGCAGCTGTTTTTGTCAAGTCTTAATAAAGTTTGAACTGCTAAACGGACTTTATGGAAATTGGTCACAGAAGAAGTCTATGCGGCACCTTTTAGAAAACCAGAGGCTAAATTGCCCCGTGGATACACTTCACAGTAACAATAGTGACAAAATAAACCCAACAATCTGGGTGAAAAAGGATGGTTTTGCAACGAATTTCTAACTAGGTTTCCCGACTAGATTTCTGAGAGACTATCCTCCATACGCAATTAGTCTCTTTACCTCTATTTACCATAATTTATTTAAAATGTTTGACAGCATGGCTGAAATTATGAAGATGCCTTAAGGATCCTTCACCTTTTAAAGAGAGTCAACTCAAGTTTGTTTTTTGTTTTGGGGTTTTTTTGGGGGGGGTATTTTTTTCACGTTCTTCAATTTTATACACCTAAGACTCAAAAGAACGAAATTTACAGGTTTAGTAGAATTCTCTGGTCTATGAAAGAAAAATAAAGTATCTGAGATACTATTAGCGTATCTCTCCTATTGTTTAATTACACTAAAACATTGTCCCATTTTATTAAGCATATTAATTTGGCCATGAAGTTACTTTGATTCAGTAGTACCTATACAAGCCTGTAAAGACCTCTAAACTTGTTCTAGACCCTCCTTGAGTATAATGGTTTACCTCCCACTTCACATACCAGTGTTATGGAAGAATAATTCACCAACAGACCAAAACTAACCATTCGTCTGTTTGGGCTGCAACCTCATGCATTTCCATGAATAAAGCAGACCCTGAAAGCGTAATGCCAAGTGTCTCAGTAGCCTTAGCAAGGTACCTGAGTAACCACCTCCTAAGTGCCTCCACAACAGTCGGTCCTTTGTTTCACATCTCTTTGAGAATTAATTTTGCCTCCAAAACCGAGAAGTTTAAAGTCAGAATAAGTTATTAGCAACACTACAGCTAGTTGAAATAAAATATTTAAATATAGAGGACTCGGTGGCTTTGGACAGGTCACCTCAGACTTACAAAGTATAAACCAAAGAGGTGAACTAGATGCCCTTGAAAAGTCCTCACACCTCTAACACCGGGACATCTAAGACAAGGTGGGAATTCTAGGCTGAGAGGAGAGATGGGCCAAAGCGGTAGTGATGTGTCTAGAAGGCATTGCTCACAGGGTGCTTTCACTGGAGAACAGACGCTGCCACCCTCCCAGGTGGGCTGCGACAAGAAGCACTTGACATTAAGGTGCTGGGTCTGTCCCTCGGCTCCAAAGCAAACTGAAATTCACAAAGCCTGTGGTTACAGGGTCAGCACACAAATCCAGCTTCCTCTTTAGTCTTCTGAGAACTGCATCTGATTTTAATTTCCTTTTGTCTGTCAGAATTTATTCCAATGCAAAGGAAGGCAGCTATGCTAACCACTACGCCAGCAACGCTATTCCGATGATGCAAAGGAGAGGGAAAACATAATCACAGTAAAAGGCTTTGCATGCTTTGTTTGCAAAGATGTCAGAGCGAAATACTCACTGTAGATGACTTAGAGTTCTGTTCTTATTTACACCTAGAGTCAGTGGACACTTCTTTATGCTGTTCTGGCTATTTCAAAACAAAAAACAAACGGCCCAGTGCCCATCACTTACTTATATAAGTTCTGATACCCTAATGCCTGCGCTTCAAACAGTGACAGACTGCCTCTAATTAGAAAGACTTCTTTAGGTTTCCTGTCAACGTCACTAAAGCACGCATTTCCCCGTAATCACCAGTGGAGGGCGCTGCTGTATTTGATGTGTTTCCACATACTCAGGAAATTTTTCCTTTCTGAGGGAAAAGGCCTCTTTCCCATCGTAATATGAACATGATGTACGATAATGAAAACAATAATAACCAACATATTTTCCCCAGAAGTTGAGGACTTTTTTTCAGTGTGAATGTAGCACTCTCAGTTATAAGATACTAAGACAAATGAATTGACTTTAGAAAAGGGTGGGAGGTATTGAAACATATTTTCAGGATGAACGTGGGCTTCCCAGACCTTGTAATTTGACGATTTTGACTACTGTATATTAGGAGTTTCATTACATGTTATTGTTCAGCATATAAAGATAATATAACAACAATAAAATGGAGCGAACAGCAAGATTAACATTTGGCCACAATCAGCCTGGTGTCATAGAATATACTCCCTGCCTGAGTTTCACGGGGCATGAGCCTGGCAAGAATGATAGAAAGACACACTTTTCAACCAAGTTGTGACAGCTGAATACTATTTTCAACCACTACACTTAAGATCTGGGCAAGGCACTTCTCCATTTCCCTCCCTGAAGCCTGAATGCCAAAGAACCTTTTTCTTTCCCACAGTAAACTTCTGCTTCTACATGGCAATATTTTTGTGTAGTTTCTCACTAACCAGATACTGCTCCGTGTCACATAAGTAACTCAATAAATCAATTTAAGAAGCATAAGCATGCTTATAGCATGCTCAAAAGACTCTAGAACCACAAGCAAGGAGATCTGACCTTTTTTTTTAAGATTTTATTTATTTGACAGAGAGAGACACAGCGAGAGAGGGAACACAAGCAGGGGGAGTGGGAGAGGGAGAAGCAGGCCTCCTGCTGAGCAGGGAGCCCGATGCCGGGCTCGATCCCAGGACCCTGGGGTCATGACCTGAGCCGAAGGCAGACGCTTAACGACTGAGCCACCCAGGCGCCCCAGAAATCTGACTTTTAGTTCAAGCACATTTTCATGAACCCCCAGAAGGGTTGCCAGATAAAATATAGGACACTCGGTTAAATCTGAATTTCGGATAAACAACAGATAATTCTTTGGTATAAGTATACCCCCATGCTATATTTGGGATCTACTTATACTAAAGAAATTATTCATTGTTTATCTGAAATTCTAATTTAACTGTGCTTCCTCTACTTTTATTTGCTAAATCTGGCAACCCTTACCCTTAGATAACCAGGGCACCAAAGCTGAGAATGACCATACTATGTAGTCACTATGGAACCTCAAATTTAAAATCCTGTTTGTCTATGCTGCATGAAAACATGAATTTACAAACACTTAAAAACATGCCAGTTCTACAGCTTTTGGAGAAGATAGGAGACAGGTTTCTTTCCTCTCCTAACCTAGCATGCTGCCAAAAGCCAGATGGAGATAACTTGGCTTGATTTAATATTCTGTTTGACAGAAAACTCAGCTTAGGGAATAATGTTTTCGTGAAACCAGGCTGACAGCTAACGACAGGATCCCGCCCAAGACACACCGAATGAGAATGGAAGGTTTAACTGCTCTTCCGCCAAACCCAGGTATAAACCTGAGGGTCAGAGCGACCAGCCCACCACAGTGTAATCCCTGACTTGGCACCTGTTACTCACTAACTTTGCTTCCATCTTGGTCATCTGAGCAGCGTAGCTAGCTCGAGCTGCTTCCTGTTTTGTTTTGTTTTTCCAGGGACAAAACTAAGCAGGTGTTGTGGAATACTGAGCCAACAGGGGTCCCTGCAATGGAAAAGGACAATGAGGCAGGCTGTCATCCCCAGCAGCCAAGTGCGTTAGGCATTTCAGGATGCTCCATAAGTAAGGCTTTCAGACAAAGGGAAACAAACAAGAGGCAATTTAAAATGCATTACACTCCCTAAGCTTCTGGCTATCTCTCCTGCCTTAGAAACCCAACTTAATGCCAGAGGAGTCGCTAAGGGAGCGAAATAAAGCCTACCTCTGAGCAATGACTCATCAGCACAAGTGAAGCAGAAGCCGAAGAAATCAAAACCCATTATGTAACGATGATTGTTGAAGTCCCTGAAATCTCACCAGGCACTAAACTGTTAATTAAGCACCAGGGAGCTGATCTGAGCCCACTGCAGTAAGAGTGCCCCCACGACAGGGACAGGTCGTCTCAGAAGGCGAGGTCGGAGGGGAACTTACATAGGGCTCTGGGCCCTTTGACGCCGGTCTTCGAGGCGGGGACCTGCAACCTGTGTTAGATGTCTCTTGAACTACGAGTTTAGGATCCGTGGATGCAGTGAAATGAGTGTCTTGAAGCGAGTCTTGATAAATAAACTGTTGCTTTAATAAGCGAGTTCTTTGCCCAGGTGAGCAGACTATTTGCGAGAAATCGATCACAAACAGTGAACTTAATTTTTGATTTACAGCCTATTCTTTCCTGGGTAAATTTCCCTGGAACAACCAGCCAAATCATGTTGATAAGAGCAGTCTCTGGTCTGTCCTCCCACGACAACCTTCGGTTTCAGGTGAGCCCTGAGACAGAATGACTGCGTAATGAACACCTACTAAATGCCAAGTACTTCCTACCTGCTTTTGTATGTAAATGTAGATATTGGTATCCCCATTTATCGACAAGGAAACAAGTCTAAAAGATACAAATTTGCAAAATCCTTCTGGATCAATCATTATCTGAAGAAAAAGATAGCAAAGCGTTTCTTATCTGACAGAAACAGCAACTGAGGCAAGTTTAAAGGTTTTGGCCAAAGTCTGCAGCCCTCTGGAATGACTCTTGGATCCTGCTGAAAATGTGAAGTTCCTTTCCTCCGACCTCTATTTAGAATCTTTTCTTCCTTTCTGATAACCCTTCCGATTAAGAAAAATGCAGTCCCTCCCCGAGAGAAGTTCACAGTGTGATTTATTATTTTAACAAGCTAGCTCAGTGTCTACTCTCTACCTACTTCTAAGATGAATGCTACTGACTCCTTAAAACCCACCACCTCACACCCAGCTTTGTGCTCAAGAACATTTCCTCTCCCCATCGAGCACTGCATGTGAGGCGTGAGAAATGATCACGTTACTTTCCTAAGGAATTAAATGGGCTAAGCACTGTAGCAACTTTTCTTTCCAGCATAATCCATCAAAAACATGGTCTAAATCATGATAACACTAAGTCCCAAATTTTCAAAGTAGGACATGAAATTATATCTCAGTGACTTCCTTGACCCAAAAGAAAAATGCAAAGCTGGCCTTAGTTGGTTTATCTTCTTGTTAATCATGACGGAGGAGTGTGTTTAAAACACCGAGCAGAATGCCATTTTTCAACTTTTCCTCACAACGTTAGATGTCTCTTGAACTACAGTATTTATTTAAATCATCAACTCCACTGACCTTGCTCCCTATATTTATTATGCTTTGGATGAAATAATATTGTAGGAGTTCCTATTTTTCAAATTCCATGCTACTATAAAATATACACTGGATCTATCACTATTTTATCAATCCTTTCATGACTTTGAGATCATAAATGGGTTCACTTTCAAACCTTCCCTTTCTGAGAAAAATAAGATAAACTCTTTTTCATTTACCTTGGAAAGTGCTATTTTCTTTGTCTTAAATATACAGCTCAGATTCATGTTTCTTTTTAATAGAATTTTCTGTTTTCCTTATGCCTCGCCTGGACAATCCTCTCTCAAAAACAGAACTGCTTTTGGACAAATGTTGATACCATGGATTAAAAGTGGATATAATTCTCTAACCATGAAAGGGAAGATTACCCTTAATTCTTAACAATAACAGCAATAAAACCAGAAGCTTTAATAATATATTTCACCATGATATTTTTATAATAAAGATGACAACATCATTTTTAACTGATAACAAATTAAATACCTATTACTGTGTTAGACCAAATATTGCCTAAAATAAATGGGGCAGGATTTACCTTTCTTTCTTTTTACAAAGATTATATTGACTGAATTCATTTTAGTGGGGCTAAACTTTATTTACATAGCTGATATATTAATGTGAACACAGGAGTGATATATATTTGTAAACTACGAATGACCCTGAAGCTAGTTGAAATAAAAATAGTTATATTTTGCCCATCAAGATTGGCAAATAATTACAACAGTTGATAAACCTATAATTTCTACTGTGTCTAGCCTAGAGGATCTTTTAAAGATATTTTATGTACTTATTTGTTTATTTGAAAGAGAGAGAGAAAGCGTGCATGTGCACAAGCAGGGGGAGGGGCAGAAGGAGAGGGAGAGAGAGTCTCCAGCACACTCCATCCAAGCCAAGTGTCGAGCCGAGGGCAGAGCCCCACTTGGGGCCCAATGCAGGGCTCCATCTCATGACCCCAAGATCATGACCTGAGCTGAAACCAAGAGTCCGATGCTTAACCGACTGAGCCGCTCAGGCTCCCTAACCTAGAGGATCTCTTTAGGACTAAATGGAGTCCTAGATTTTGAGCTATGATTAGTGTTATGAATAGCAAGTTATCAAAAATATGATGTCTTAGAACAGTGTTTCTCAAAATTTTTTCATTGTCACCCCTCTAAGGAGCCTTTGTAGACCTTTTTGCCTAATCAATACCCATGAAATTTCATACCACAGATATAGTGTTTATGGACTAAATGTATACATCTTTGACTTATACATAAAAAGAGGAAGATTTTTTCACAGTCTCCCTCCACCCCAACTAAAGAACCAATTCTCACTCCCTTGAGGGCAATATTACTTCTGCCGATTTTGACTTTTTTTTTAAGATTTTTTTTTTTTTAAGTAATCTCTACACCCAATGTGGGGCTCGAACTCACGACCTGGGGATCAGGTGTCCGCATGCTCTACCAACTGAGCCAGCCAGGAATTTTTTAAAGTGTAGAGAAAGATAGCAACCGCCAAATTCGCACTTGGAATGAGGTTTGTCCTACTTTTCTTGAATCAGAGCCTGAAAAATGGACCTAAAGTAGACGAAATCCAAAATCATTTTTGCGGGTGTTGGTGGGGAAAGAGAAATCTTCAATTTTAAGCTGATTATTTTCCCTGGAAAAAAAAAAGTTTTTAATCTACTAACAGTGAGTTTATTACTGTCTGAAAGAAATGTTGACTTTGGTGCTTAGCTGTAAATACGATCACTCCACGCATTTGTTCATTATCATTCATTAATTCACTTACTGACTTGTTTGCCCAGCAAGCTCTATCTTAGCAGTGAAAGAGGCAAAAATAAATAACACTCAGCTTGAATTTATTCACCCCACTGATGAGACCACAAGTTTTGGAAGTAGTAATTTAAAAAGTAAATAAATCTACATATTCTGAAACACCTAGAATGTCTAAAGAAAGTGTATTACTATTTATAAGGAAGAGACAATGATTATGAATCACAGCCCAATTACACTGTGTGTATAGACAATTCCATTCTCTTGAATAAAAGCATGCAGAAAACAAACCAACAACCTAATTTTGGCAATCCACAAGTGTGTTAATAAATCTGCCTTAAAACCAATTTGCCAAAGTTTAAATTACAACTTTAAAGTGCCCATAAAGGGGATGGAGAGATGGCGTCTTGTGGTGGTCAGCTTCTGCTTTGAATTTAATTAGTTCAATCATTTTAAGTTCAAACATTGTTTTCCCAAAGAGGGACAGGCATATTTTTAGTTTTTTAAACCAGTTGCCTCCTTCATTCATTTTTCTCTGCAGCCAGCCTTAAACCTCAGACCATTTGCTTTCAGAGTTCACTTTCACATCCATGATGCAGTGGGAGTCCTTGCAGCTTTGGCAAGCATACGGTTCACTGAAAAGCAACTTTGCACGAGTACACCATTTATTTCTGAGATGCTGGCAAAATTGAAAGAGGCTCTAACTCCACAAGGGGCAACATTTTTCTTCAGGAAAATTGTCAACACAGGTGAAACAGCTGTGTGCAAATTAAGAGAAATTAGCTATTGAGTCAGATTCCTTTAGTTCAGGGATGATATTCATTGACATAAACATATTCCAAAGTAATAAAAAGTAATGTTTCCTAAATGAGATCCAGGGACACCAATGATAGTGTATCTGTGATCTATTGTCCATCTGAGAATGAAGGGGGGAAATCACATCATTTCCAACTATTTGGCTCTTCCCACTCTTGTTAACGTGGGTATGGGGCTCTAGCAATTAAATGGTGGGAGGGAAGTCAACACAGATGGAGACTGGAGGCCACCAAATAAGGAACTGATGTCTAACATTTTCCCAGAAGTTTGTGTTGCCAAGCTTACAAGATAGTCTTCATCTTTTCTGTGATTTAATAGCTGCGAAGAGTATGGATATTGTGAGAGATGATTTTGAGGGTGTCCGTGTAAGTATTGTTAAATCTGGGGGAAAGCAATGGGAAAAACCTCTTTCAGCTAAGGAAGAAAGTACAGCCTTTCCAAGATTTTTACCCAGTAAGTTGAGATTTTAAACTTGGCTACTGTCTGTGAAAAAGAAAAAGTAACAAGGGCTTGCTTTATGCCAAGAGAAGAGAGGTATAGGAAGAGGGCAAAGACAACAAAAAGATTAAAGGCCTAGAATTAAAGTGGATGTTAGCAGAAGGGTAGCAAGAAAGTAGAATGTGATCCAAACAATAAGAGCATCTTGGGGGTAAACTGTTTAGACCAGCAGTTCCCAAAGTATATCCCCTGCACCACAAGTCAACTATAGGTAGAACTGCATATCCATCTCTCACTTGGTGTTTACAATACCTACTTCTAGAAGAAATTCTCAGCACAGGATATTTTGCTGCTCACTGAAACAGACTGTTCATAGTAGATGTCAGTGGTGACCTCTCCGGAGAGCTGATTGTTAATTTTTAAGAATTTGCAAACGGGTTTTTTAAGAGAGCCATTGTTTAAAAAAATAAATTATATGCATTTACAATTAAGTAAATTATCTTTAAAACAAAGGTAAAAGCCCATTTGGTGATTTTTTAAAAATTTTAGTTATATTTTTCTGTTCTAGCTTTCCATTTCAAGCACGTGCACAATTTCCTTTTGGAAATTTTCATAATAGTTTCTGTTATCTTTGTCATATAATTTCAACATTTGTGTCATCTCATTAGTGTCTGTTGATCGTCTTTTGCCACAAAAGTGGAGATTTTTCTTTTCTTTTTAGGTTTTCTTTTTTTTTTATTTTAAGGCAAATTTTATTGGTTTATTTCTAAATAAGGCAAGTGAAATGTAGATTCAGAATTAAACAAGATTTTCAGTAACTTCTGGTCATTGTATGGTGAGAGAATATGAACATCAAATTTTTGAGTATTATTGTACAAAACTGAAAACATTTATTTATTTGACAGAGAGAGAGAGCACAAGCAAGGGAAGGGGCAGGCAGGGAGAGGGAGAAGCTCCATTGATTCCCCTGTTTCTCTTTGGGAGAAATACCCCTGTTTTCTTTCATGAGTTCTTATAATTTATCACTGCTGGACTCTTTACCTCTCACTCACATGCTGCTGGAGTTTCCCAAAGTTGTTAATATCGCTCTTAAGATGTGGTGCCCATAATATGGGCACCCTGACTTAAGGCTTGATCTCAGGACCCCAGGATCATGATCTGAGCCAAAGGCAGATGCCTAACCGAATGAACCTCCCAGGCGCCCCAAAAGTTGAGATTTTTCAAATCCCTGTTATGCCAAGTAATTCTGAATTGTATCCTAGACATTTTGACTATTATGTTATAAGACTCTGGGTCTTGTTTCAATATATGGAGACTTGACATTTATGCTTAGCAGATAGTTAGCCTGTGTAGGTTCAGGCTGCAAGTGCCCACCTGCCGTCTTGGCTTCGTGGTTTCCATTTTCAAAGCCTTCGCAGTGTTATTTGGATCTGCCCTGCATACATACTGCACAGTGACTAGTGTGCGACCGAGATGGTGGCCTATGTGCTCATTCAGTTCTCAAAGTCCTTTATGTGCTGATTAGAATCAGATTTATCCATGTGTAACTTCGAGGTGAGCCCAGGATTTCATAAGCAACTTTACAAGGGCTGCTTTCCCAAACCCCTCTCTCTTTGTGCCCTTGTGAGTACTTCCCAGTTTCCTGGTGCCTCCCTCTTTGTCCTCCATCTAGAAAGCTGCGACTTCAGTTACCCTCCCGTAGCTACACCCACATCCAGCACCAAATGGTGAGAGACCTGGAGGGAATGGGAGGCAATCTTGCTGCCAGTTCAGTGGTACTTTGAATTCTGGGCTCTGGCAACCCACCTTCTCTTACTCTTCGGAGTCCCAGAGTTGCTACTCCGCACATTCTCTCCAGGTTCTGTAGCTACATGCAGTGGGAGACCCAGGCAGGAATGAGAAACCTCCCCACAGCTTCTGCCAACCCACCTGCATTCTGCCCTCCACGAGAATCTTCCATCGATTCCCCTGTTTCTCTTTGGGAGAAATACCCCTGTTTTCTTTCATGAGTTCTTATAATTTATCATTGCTGGACTCTTTACCTCTCACTCACATGCTGCTGGAGTTTCCCAAAGTTGTTAATATCGCTCTTAAGATGTGGTGCCCATAATATGAAACTATTAACCTCCCTCGATCTGGATACTGTAAATATAATCGTGCACTTTAAAGTGTGTTAGCTTTTTCAGTAACGGCATCTCATTATTGGCTTAGACTACTTTTTTTTTTTTTTTTTAATCCCAGGACTTATGCCTATGCATAATGTCAGGTCTTTACTATCTACTGCCATTGTTCCTTTTCAGCCAAATGCAGGAATTTAGGGCTGTTAAGGTTGTATTTTACCTTATTGGGTCTAGTCAGCGGTTCTTGCCTATTGAAGTAATCTGGAATTCGGATATTATTCTATATCTATTATTTTATTAATCATTTATCCTACTCTGGTGTAAAGAGAACAGAAGGGGGGTTTTATTATGTTCTGAGGAAACTGGTCAAGTGGAAAGACTTTCCGAAGTTACCGTCCATCTCTGCATTCTGACTTCAGGTGCTAGTTCCCCCCCACCCTGCCAACCCCGACATACCCCGTCGGTTTTGTCTGAACGTATCTAATCCCCAATTTTAGACAGAGATCAGATTTTTTTTCCCTTGGAGTTCCTCTGCCCCATGTCAAACGGGGGCCATCTCTAGACACCTGTTTCAACGTGTTAAGCGTTTGAGTAGATCCTTAGAGCAGAGCAGGTGGACACCCCGCAGCAGCGGGTACTCTAAAGCACCTGCCCGGAAGAGCTCGGATCTGAGCAAAGCAATAGGATGGCTTTTCCACACAGGATATCGGACATGGAGTTGACCTGGTACTGAAAGAAAGGAGAAAAGAGAAAGGATGGGAAGAAGTAATAGTGAAGGGAGACAAAGAGAAGGGGAAAAGAGGGAAGAGAAGGAAGCAAAACTGGACCCGAGAGGAGAAAGCTTTGGGTTCCACAGAGCCCACCCTTGCTCACCTCAGCCTGTGCTCTGGGTGCGGCTACCCTCTGCTACACCTGCTGATAGAAGTTACAATAAGAACACACAGACACAGAGGGAGATAAACAGTGTCCTTGCAGGTTGAGATATCTTCAGACGGAGCTCCAAAAATGCCATTGTCAGAGATGCTGAACTGAGCAGAAGGATGTCCTTTCCAGAATAAACGTTCGGGGTCTAGAAGAAAAAAAAAAAATGTGGATCGACAAGCCAGAGTGCAGTGAAAGAGAAAAGTGAATCCTGGAGAGAACTGAGGAAAACACTTTTTTTTACAGAAAATTTCAAACCTATTCTAAATCAGAATAATGTCATAAACCTCCCCGTGCCCAACAAACATCTTCAATAATGATTAGCTCACACCCCAGCTGGCTTCACCTAGACCCTCACCCATTTCCCTCCATCACCTCACCCCACTGGATTGTTTCGAAGCAAATCCCAGACCTCATACCGTTTCCTTAATAATACTTCAATATGTAGGGAGAAGGATTTTAAACTAGGATAAATTCGGCACAGAGAAGGTATGTATAAATTCCACGGGAAAGTAAAACCTGAACACAAACAAAAGTAAAGCCATTGAAGAAAAATTTGAAAAGCCAAGTGGGGAAGGGGAAAAAGGAACTCGTTCTTTAAAACTGTACTTAAATTTTGATAACATTTTACTTTTTAAATAAGACATAAGATTCCATTACCACTCCTTTTTTCCTAACCAAACACTACAGCAGAAACCGGACACTTAGTAGAGAAACAAGACTTATAGTGGGGAAAAAGATCTATCCATGCCATACAATTAAACATGAAAGAAACATAGTTGAGCTGCGTTGGTCCGTGGTGACAACACTTTTTAAAATATATGGGCCGTGACCATATTTTTAAAGTTTTTATTTATTTTTCTTCGTTCCACGAGAGGTAAACTGGGATATTCAGTTATAAAACAGCATTTTATTGCTTCTGAGTAATTCCCCAAGAGAGAAAAATAGAGTTTCTGCCCTCCCCCCCAAAAAAGTGATAAATATTTAATGAAACATCTAGACCTTTCCCCTTAAAGGTTAGACATGGCTTTTCAGAATATTTTTTGAAGCATCTGATTTCTTCCACCTGAATTTAGCTGATGAATCAGAGTCCAGGTATGAGTTTGGAAAAAGGAGAAGAAATACTTGCGGCTCTAAAAACAGGATTTACTCGTCAGTACGAGGAACTGTTCTGTCAGATGAAAGATCTGTCACTAAGAAGGACCACGGGCTGCCAAAAAACGATGCCCACTCGGAAACTATAGACAAGGGTTCAGAATGTCAGATTTCGCTCAGATTGCCAGCTACTGGAAAGAAAAAAGTATGAACATTTTCTATTTCACACACACTCTCCATAAAGTGTTTGCGGTCGCCAGTAATTTTTAATCCACTGGTTCCAGAGAAATATAAAACAAACCAGAAACAGAGGTATGAAGCAAAGATTTCCAAGGGGTCCCTGGGTGGCTCAGTCGGGTGAGTGTCTGCCTTCAGCTCAGGTCATGATCCCAGGGTCCTGAGATCGAGCTCCCTCTCCCTCGGCTGCTCCCCCTGCTTGTGCTCTCTGTCTCCTTCTCTCTGTCAAATAAATAAATAAAATCTTCAAAAAAAGATTTCCAGCCCGTTGAGGATTTCAGCAAAGGTGAAACTTTTCCCAGGGAGTTCTAGACACGGTGACCCCTGAGCACCCACCGCGCTCAAGGTTGTCACATCACCTGCATAGAGTGGGGCTGATAAAAATTATACTTGTGAGTATTGTGTCACAAATGTGCACTCCTTTCAAAGTGCGGCCTTTCCTCCCCCTTCTCCCCTTTTTATTTCCTGTTATGGTGTTATTTGCTGCCTCGTTTTTATACCTCTGGTTTCCATTAAATAAAAGTCAGGAGTAGAAGGTTGTAAATCTCTTCGTGCTCTCTACGTGGCTGTGGGGCAGCCAGTCCTCATCCCCTACCTAAGGACCTCTCCTGCCAAAGCCCGTGATCCCAGCCCCGAGGGACCGGGGCCCACCAGGAAGGGGAGGGAAAGGAGGCTTTCTTGCCTCGAGCCCGTTAACCCGAGTATACTTTCTCTTTCTCGGGTTTGTTTTCTCAGCTGGTGGCACATGCTCTGCTCCAGCACCACGAGGTCCTAGTGGAAAACAGCTTCCTCCAAAATCTAACGGTCCATTTTCAAGAAGTGGTTTGGAGCTGAGAAGAAGGGAGCTCAGTTATAGCTCCGTGCCCAGCTTTCTCTGTTTTTCTTAGTACATGGAAATATGAGTTGTGTAAACAGTTCATATTTCACATTCCACCTGTAGCAAAATCAGCCAAAGCAGACAAGGGAGGCTCTTTAGACCTTTCTCCACCTCAATTATTAGTGTCTTCCCATCATGCTTTTTATTCCCCGTCACCCCGCTTTTCACCAAACACACACGCACATCTTCACCACTGTCCGTATCCGAAGGGAAAATATCTTTTCCCAGAATATTTCATCCTTACAATGTCCTATAACTCTTTTCCCAGAATATTTCATCCTTACAATGTCCTATGACTCACTTAATTTCCCCCCCCCCGGGGGGCCCCAGCTCTACAGAGCAATTAGAATGCTCTTACCAAGCGACAATTTGACTCACCCTTCTTCTCTCTAACCAAACATCAGTGAAAGTTGAACCTCAAGTACCTAGCTAGCACTTTTCGGCTGGAGGCTGAGGAGGAGAGCTCCCTGAGAAGTCACCCATCTCCTTTCTATGGGTGTCCTACCGCCAGCCTTTTTCCTTTTATCTCAGCCTGAATGGTTCTAGAGCTTTGGTTGGCAAAGAGCTCCCTACCTGTCACACGGTAGACGCGCACCCCGTCCCTCTCCTTGACTAGAGGAAGGTCAGCGTGGCGGGGAAATAAATGAGTGATTAGAAATGACACCCACAGCAGCATTCGCAAAGTCCCTCGTCACGGAAGGGACCGACCAGTCAGTTCCATCTGGCTTCAGAGTCTCCAAGCTGTAACTTATTCCCACCCAGAGGTAAGAGCTCAGGGTCCTTCCAGGATGTCTAGTAGTGAGGTCAACGCTGGCCCATTAACCAGCAGCCCTGGCCTGAGGCTAAGCCCGAAGGAAAGGTAGTTGGTATCAGCAATGCTGCATTCTCATTCCAGGTGTCCTCTTTCTGGCTGGAAATGGGAGAGAAGAGGGAAGCTTCTTGTGCCTTGTATTCTCGAGGTTCAGTGAGACATAGCAAGGAAAGACCTAAGAAGAGACAAGAATGAAGGGAGAAGGGGAAAAACAGGGAGAAAGGAGGACTGAAGACCCCTTGGGACAGTTAGACTGGTCTCACATGTGGCTGTAACACCAGCTTCTAATTTCGAGTTGTCAAGATTCATCTCCCAGGAAAGTAAGAGCCGAAAAAGAACGTGCAGTCTTCTTGAAAGAGACCCCACAGTATCTCCAGATGTTTTGGGTTATTCTGTGGGGAGGGGAAAGGCCTAGGTTGAGAGAAGCAAATGTGTTCATTCCCTGAAAGAAGGAAGGTCACCAAGTGGGAACAGTTTATTCGCCTTTGGAAGTATTACATTTCAGCAGAAGGAGCCAGGAATAAGATATCATTTGTTAACTTTGCTAATCCATTAAGTATACATTGGACAACTGAGCTATTATTTGGAACTCTGTGCTATGTGTCCTCTAACAAGGAAACAATGTCCTGCTGAGTTTAGGTGTGGTGTGTGCTAAGACTACATAAAACTTTCAGCAGCTTTATATGAAGTTGATTTTTATTTTAAGGAACAGCACATATTGAATCAGTAGGAGAGAGAGAAACCACAGCCTTCCATCCCCTCGTCAGGAAATGCATTACCAGTAAATTACTGGATACTTTAAATGGTTTATGGTGATTTTTATCAAATCAGCTCCAGAATATAGGATTTGTATTTGTGTGTGTGTGTGGTGGGTTTTCTCGTAAATTAAATATCCCAGAATCATAGAAACATTTTGAGTTAAAATGGGGGTTTGTGTCCCAGATTCTCGTTCTACTGATAGAAAGTTGAGGGTGAGGGAGGAGTCAATGAATGCATGAGAACACAAGTTAATTTGGTGACAGAGCCAGGACTAGAAACATGGATGGGACTCAGTGAGACCAAGCACCAACCAATGAGAACACAGAGGCACACAGAGCCAATGTGGTCATCCCAGTGCACACTGGTCAAATACCCCAGTTACCCAGCCACACCAGTGCTCTGTGAAGGTCAGCAACTTCTCTTGGCTTCAGGTTTAGGGCAGTAGCTCTTTCTTTCCTCCAATCAGACCTTCAATTTATAGTCTGAGCAATGTTTGAGGGGTGGATGAGCAGCAGAGGGATGGAAGCCAGAAGTCCTATGTCAGGTACTGTGGAATAAGAAAGATGCATGTGGTGCAGTTCCTGGAAATCTGACCCCTCAATATCATTGTTCTGCATGACTTACAGATGATTCACACAGACCGGCTAGAACTGGCTGGTTGCATCACCCGTCTTCATTCCCATGACCCAGGACAGGGCACAGCAGGTAGAGACAGAGGGTGAATTGAAAATACAGACTAAAAGGCTCCCTTTCTTTGATTCCTGTTCCCCTGACAGTGACCTGTCCTAGGAAGTGTGTGACTGACAGGAGAGACAAGCTGACAGATGGAGTGAATCAGAGGCTAAACCACAATCAAGAAAGAAGGGTTGGCCCAGGGGATCACAGTGTTGTTGCCAACTTAGAGCCCTCCCCTGAGCCTGCAGGGTCACCAACTCCTCCTCACAGACAAGTATTCTTTTCTTTTTTCTTTTCTTTCTTTCTTTTTTGGCCTGGCCAGCTTTTATGCCTTCTTCTGGTAACAGCACCTCCATTTTCCTATGAGGTCCCACCCTACCCCAGTCTCAACACCCAACTCCTGAGGCAGGCACGGGGCTCAGGCCTGGATCACTGGGGCATTCATCACACACCCCGCCACCCCTGACCTCAGTGATCAGCTCTGGGCTGAGCTCATGAGTCAAGTCAGGCCAAGGAGACTCTGTCTGGGGAAGTTTGTTGGAAAGACACAGAGAAAAGCATTCTGTTTCTGCTGGAATTGCCAATCATCAGGGTCTTGTAACTCCACAGCTTTCAGTGACCCACCTGAGAGCTGAGCCAATAGGTATAAAAGCAGATCTTAGAGCCAGAGAGGAGGGGGAAGGGGAGAGACCAAATCTAAATGACACCATCGGAGCCCCTGGATGCAGTGATGTCCGACGTCAAATCCCAGGATTTTCAGTGCATTCTCTTTTTGCTTGTCAGCAGTTGCAGTTCTGTCACTTGATGAAGTGAATACAGGGTTCATCACACCAGCGTTCACACAGAGCTGTGGGGAAGAGCAGGCACATTGTGAAGCAACTGCAAGTCCTGTCGAAAGAATAAGGAATGTAGGCTTCATCATTTCCACTAACCATCAGTTCAGGTGGGCTTCTTGGAGGTAAAAATATACCACCACAATGGCGCCTTTTTGTTTACTACTTTGACCTGAGAGTCAACCGTGCTATGGTGGGAGTATATGCAAAGTATGATGGAAGCATAGAGAAAGATAATCTAACTGAGCCTGGGAGAAAAGACAAGACTGCATTCAAGGGCTATTTGCTAGATGAGGGAAAATAATAGGAGACACAGGCTGGGGAGGAGAGGGAAATGAGCTCAATTTTAGGAATATTAAATTTTGAACTGTCTGCAGGACAGCTGAGTGGTGGTGTCCAGTTGACATTCATACATGATTCTTGAGGCAAGGATGGAAATGTAGATTGGAGACACCAAGTTTGGAGCCAACACCATGGGTGGGGAGGTAGCTAAAACCATGAGCTCAGATTAATGAGATTGCTCAGAGACAGGTATGAGAAGAGAAACATGACCATGGACAGACCTTGCAGGATGATAGCATTTAAAAGGCAAGACTAGGGAGAAGGAACCAGGAAGGAAAAGAAGAAGAATGGCCTAGAAGGAGAAAGGAAATCAGTAGGAAACATTGTCACCAAAGCTAAGCAAGAAAATGAAAGCAACTGGCAAAACCAAATGCCATAGAAAGGCCAAAAAATAGGAAAGCTGGGAAATACATGCTGGATTTGGTGATCTTGGGGGCGGTCTCCTCTAGATGTGCTTGTGCTGTCCCTCTCCTGAAATGTCCCTCTGCCTTTGTCCAAGAGAACCAGTTTGTGTCTCTATCTTCTCTCCTTCCCCATGCCTCTACCCATCTTTTTCTCACTCCTCTTCCTGCACACTTCCATGGTAGCACCCAGAGGGAAATGAAGAGCTCAGTTTTAGGTAGCACAGGCAAAGAAATAGCTCCTTTTTATACTTTCCTCTCTCACTAGACTATTCGCTCCTTGAGGCCAGGGATTCTGTATTAGTCATCATTTTCTTTTAAGATATTTAGTTAAGCACAATTTATATATATCAAAATATAAACATCTTAAGTATACAACTCAACCACCAATTTTTACAATGTGTATATACTGTGTACCCCCAGCCAGATCCCACTGTACACATTTCTGGTACCCCAGACGCCTACCCCGTGGCCTTTCCCAGTCAATACCCCCAAATTAAGCACTGTTTTGACCTCTGTCACCATAGATTAGTTTTGCCTATTTTGAACTTAATATGAATGGAACTATGGAGTATGTGGTCTTGGAAGATGTCTACTTTTGCTCAGCATGTTTGCTCACCCAGCTTGTTATATACAACTGTAATCTGCTCCTTTACAGTGCTGTATATTGAATGGATATACCACAATGTATGTATTTACTCTTCTGTTATGGGACATTTGAATCATTTCCAGGTTGTGGCTGTTAAGAACAATGCTGCTGGGGGTCCTGGGTAGCTCAGTCAGTTAAGGTTAAGGATCTGACTCTTGATCTGGGCTCAGGTCATGATCTCAGGGTTGTGAGAGTGAGCCCCAGGTCAGGCCCCACACTGGGCTTGGAGCCTGCTTAAGATTCTCTCTCCCCCTCTGCCCCTCCCTCCCCTCGCTACCGCTCTTAAAAAAAAAAAAAAGAACAATGTTGCTATGGACATTCTGGCACATGTCTTTGTGGACATAGTATTCATTTTTTGAGGCATTTGTCCAGAAGTGGAAATCCTGGGTCTGTCCTTTGATCTTTTTTCCTCAGCACCTATCCCTTCATCCTATGTGATAGGTCAATAGAGTAGACACCAAATAAGTACAAAATGCTCTTGAAATCATAAACAATTTTTCAACAAATCTCTTGTAAGAAGTTAAATTTAATGCCATTTACTATTATCTTTGTGGTATTATCACCAGATATTCTTAGATGAATTTCCAAAGAAGTGTATCAAAATCTAAAGAACTGGCCAAAAGTTCAATTAGCAGAAGACATAAGCCCCTCTCCTTAAAGAACTCATAACATAACCTCAATTTTTTAAAAACTATATCATTTCGATAAATAAATAAATAGCCTTTGAAATAATTAAGACACTGTATGAAAAACTGGTTTCAGGAGGACTCAGGAAGATCTGCTGTTTTGCCAAGGGAAGGAATGAAACATATTCTAACTCTAGGTTGGAAGGAGCTCTAGGTCAATACAACTGTTTTTGCACAAGAAATACGTTCAGGCAGGAACAGGGTCTCAGCGGGTGCCTCAACAAATACCCCAGGAATAACATGACAAGAGAAGAACCTCACCAATCAAGGAACCAAATTGGTGGAGTTTTTTTGCAAGTATCTGCTTCAGTTTTTACTGGTTACAAGAAGTAAATACCATGGGAAAGCCAACGAGGCATAAGAAATGGACTTTTCTCACATGAGAACCATACCCTGACAATGCCAGGAGACTGCCTGCCCCCTCCTTCTCCTCCTACTCTCTTTGATGGGCAGAATCCGACCACAAGCTTGGCCTGAGTTTGCATGAGAAGAAGTGATGTCTTACCTTAAAGAAAAGATGAAAGGAACTTCAAGATAATGTGACTGCTGGTTTGGACTCAAGCCTTTGTCTTCATTGCATCTCACTCCCTCCTCACGGGCCCCCTGCCCAACCCACTGCCCTAAGGCATGACTCAAGTGCAAACATGAAGTCAATAGAATTTATTGGTGTTTTTCTGGGTCTCCTTCCATCCCCTTGGAAATCTTTCCAAGAGGGGGAAAAATGACCTCCTGCCTATCCAGCTTCGACTATCAATACAAAATGATTAAATAAATAATATAGGCAGAGGGTGATGATGAGGGTGAATTCAAGGTCATTAATCTTCTGTGGCTAGAAGGCACTGATAAGAAATGCAGGAAAAGTTGAAAAGGAATGAACACAAAGAGAGGATAGGCCTTTTCTGACTGGGTCTGCCCCAGAGGTCCAAATGAGAGTCTCCTCTCAACACCCAACTCCATTCATTCAGTCGTCGGGTTAAACACAATGATATATTCATTTGCTCTGTGGTCGCACACATTTATAATATATGAGGGCTTGAGTAGAAAAGAGCCTGAAAATAAAAACTTTATGGGAAACAATGACGTTGTTTTCACCTGTGGCACAAGGCTATGCAGAACTGGTGATACTGGAGCAGACAAGGGGAGTGAGCAGTCTGCTCGCCTGTGTTGGGGATGCTAGCTCCCTGTGATGCCTGCCCCTGGACAGTTCAGAAATGCTGGTCAGTACTTCTGAGGAGCCACAGGGCCACTGTGTTTACAACTCCGGGGAAACCATTTATATTGGATGTCACTAGGGAACACAATGGAAATGAATGTTGCCACGGGGATTTATTTCTTTATTAAACACTGGTCACGTGTCATGAAATATCCAGGACACTGCTGAATTTTAAATTAGATATTTTGTTGTCTTGGCAAATTTACTCGAAAGTGCCAGGATCACAAGTCCCATGTTCTGCAATTTGAATATACAGTTGATCCTTAAACAACCGGGTTTGAACTTCATGGGACCTCTTATACATGGATTTTTTTTTTCAATAAATACACATACAGTACTATAAATGTATTTTCCTTATAATTTTCTTAGTATTTTCTTTTCTCTAGCTTACTTTATTGTAAGAGTACAGAATATAATATATATAACATACAAAATATGTGTTAATCAACTGTTTATTAGTAAGGTTTCTGGTCAACAGTAGGCTATTAGTAGTTAAGCTTTTGGGAAGTCAAAAGTCATAAGTGGATTTTCAACTGTGCAGGGGTTCAGCACCCCAAAGCCCCATGTTGTTCAAGAGTCACACACACACAAAATATGGACATACCAGATGGAGGGAAGGGGAAGGAGGTGGCCACAAAAGCCATGAGAACTAACCCCAAAGAAACATAACTCATAGAAGAATCACCACTAATACATTCCTTTTGCCAATGCCATCCTCCCTTCTCTATACACTGGAAATTCTAATGGTCAATACACTATGGTTTAGTTCTTGACTAGAAATTTTAGAAAACGTACATCTAACTAAATTAGACATTTCCCAAAGGCAAGCACACAACAGCATATAAAGTAAATGATCAATAAATAATTTCATGTTTGACTTGACAGTGCCCCCCTTTCTTTTTTATTATCTCCAGTTAGATATGCCAAATGTTTGTTTTTCTGAAGAATTTGCCTATTCTTAAAGAAAACACCCTTTCTAATAGCATTAAGAACTTTGATCTCTAACCACCATCTTCTCTTTCTTGTTCAATTCCTCTAACTCAAAGCGACAATAATGCTTTCATCTCACCGGTACATTGAATCTATTGACCCAGCCTCTTCATGGGCTTCACACTCAAGTGAGACCCTTTACGTTTATTCAGTTTAAATTCAGTAGTGAATATGCACATATCCCCAACTCCTTTGCTTCTTTCCGGCTTGCTCATGCTTCCTTAAAACATAATCTCAATTATGTCCAACTCTCAAGAAATTTAATTCTACTTCACTTACTTCATATTCTGACTATGACATTCAGCAGTCATGCTTCTTGGTATTTACCTAAAGGAGATGAAAACTTATATCCACACAAATACCTGCGCATGGAAGTTTATAGCAGCTTTATTCGTAAGTGCCAAAACTTGGAAGCGACCAAGATGTCCTTCAGTAGGTGAATGGATAAATAAGCTGTAGTCGATCCAGACAATGGAATATTTTCAATGCTAAAATCAAATGAGTTATCAAGTCACAAAAAGAGATGGAGGAACTTAAGTGCATATTACTAAGTGAAAGCCACTCTGAAAAGGCAACATACTGTATTTTCCATCTATAGGACCTTCTGGCAAAAGTAAAACTGAAGAGATTGTAAAAAGATCAGTGGTTGCCAAGGGATGACCAAGGGAAGGATGAAAAACTGGAACACAGAGGATTTTTAAAGCAGCAAAACTACTCTGTATGATACAATAATGGTGGCTACATGCCATTATACATTTGTCCAAATGTATAGAATGTACAACACCAAGAATGAACCATAATGTAAACTGTGAACTCTGGGTGATTGTGATGTGACAATATAGGGTCATCAGTTGTAACCAAATGTACCGCTGTGGTGATGGATATTGATAATGCAGTAAGCTGACATGTGTGGGAATAGGGGCATATGGGAAATCTCTGTAGCTTCCTTTCAATTTTGCTGTGAACCTAAAACTGATCTTTAAAAATGTGAAGTCTTTAAATATATGTATGTATATACAGGTTTCTGAGGCTCACCAGAACCAGGAAATCAGACACTCCAGCAGTGAGAATGGGGAATCTGCACTTTTAAGCAGCTCTCCAGGTAATTTATATCCACACATATCCATGACAACCATGCTCTAAATCTTTTAGTGGTTTTCAAATGTTTTAACTTTTGAACTTTTCTTCAAATATCAGCCTTCAATTTCCTAATAGATGAGACAGATGAACCCAAAGAAACTCAGACTTAAGCAGACAGAGGTGAGTCCTTGGGAACCCTGTCTCCTTGCAGGGGCCTCTGACAGGGCCAGGAGGACCTCCCCAGTTCTTCATAAAGGATGGAAAGGTCTCTGGTATAAAGGTATAACTCAAGACCTATTTCTTTTAGGAAATTGTTATTAACGTTAACCTTATAATAACCACTTCTCATTAAACTAGACTCCACTAACATTCAAAATGACTCTACCTTGAAGATGATAAAGTGTAGAATTTTCTCCTCTGTGAACACAACCTCCCTTCACCCGAGCAGAACTTCAGTCCCTCCTTCCCTCTCTCCTGAAGCCAACCTCTCACCACACTGACTTTCTACTTCACTGGCCTTTGCTAATTCCAACCCTGGGTTATCCTGATGATCTCTTTTCGCCATTCCTCTTCCTCAATTCCTCAAAAACTTTCTCCAAATACTGCTAAAGAAGTATTTGACTGGTTCCATGGCAAATTCATGTTTTTCAATCTCACCTGGAACCACAGTCGCCTAGAAATGCTCTCACTCATCTCGGGTCAGTCCCACTTCCCTTCCCTTCTCCCAGCTCTGCCTACAGTCTTCAAAATGACAACTCCTTTGCACTTCTTAGTAGATATTTGCGTCTGAGTTGACAGAGAAAACAGATGCCTTCCCGCAATTTCCCTCCACTCTTTTATTAACATTATTAATATCTTTACAGTCAGTGTTTCAGAAAAGATGTTTTCACTTCCTTTTAAGATAATACCCTCCCATACACTTAGTCTATCTCCACCCTTCTCCTCTGGAATGTCCATCTGTTCTAACTTCTACCTCTGTCTTGCTTCTCTTTCTACTCTTTTAGCCTGAAAAAAGAAAATACATGCAAAAAAATACCGTCTTGGAGTACTTGGCTGGCTCAGTCACTGGAGTGTGTGACTCTTGATCTTGGGGTTGTGAGTTCGGCATCCATGATGGGTGTAGAGATTACTTAAAAATAAAATCTTAAAGAAAATAATTGATAGTTTTCTTTGTCAATCACTTATCCTCTCCCAAATATCCATGGAAATTCTATGTAACTGCAGCCCTTTGGCCATGAGGCGATTCCTGGCCCTTTGGTTGGACCAGGAATTCTCTCCCAGGAATTTGAAATACTCTAGTAACAAAACATGATATTAACTTTGGGCTAGGATTGTGGTGTCATTTAACTGAGATGGAGGAGGAATGGGTTGGGGGAACAAAATCAAGAATTCTGCTGTGGTCACATTTAGCTGTAGACACCTATATGGTTCCCAAGTGGAGTTGTCCCCTACAGAGTTGGAGCTTATTGGAATGGCAGAAATGATGAATGGTAGGTAGATGATAGATAGATAGATGATGATAGATAGATAGATAGATAGATAGATAAACAAATGATTGGCCTACAGGTGGCATCTAAAACCATAAAACTGGATGAAATCACCTACATAGAAAGTAAATCTAGAGACATGGTCCTCCTGGGAGGACCCAGGATCAAGACTCTGGTATACTGCACCATTAGACGACAGAATAGCAGCCAGCAAAGGCTTCAAATGAGCAATCAGTAAGGGGGAAGGAAAACCAGGGAGGTATGATAGCACAATAAACAAATAAGTAAATAGAAATCATTCACGGGTAAAATATCCATCCAAAAGTACAAAATATACCAGTATATTCCAATGTAACATGATACCAAAAGTTCACTGGGAATACTTTCAGATTCTACATTACAACTAGCTTCTAAAAGTTATCATTTAATTTTATGAAGACACAGGAAGAATATTTATAACTACCCCAAAGGCTATTAAAACATTACTCCTTTTGCAACAACCTATCTATGTGAGCCCAATTTTATTCATACATTTCAACCAAAACAACATATTACAACACACTGAAAGCAAAGCACATAAGAGAAGCCAACTACCTTCCACCAAGATAGAAAGGAAAGAGATTTGCAGACACGGAAAAGATGTAAAGCACTTAGGATAGGGCCTAGCATGTAGTAAACACTGTATTATTATATGACTAGGGTTAACAGAAATTGGGTATGGCTTAGGGATTAGATCACTGGAATTGGGATTGCTCCCGTTATATGATTGATACTGATGAAATACCTGTTAGCGCACAGACCACTGGGACCTGCACACCCCAACAAGGCATCGCTTTGCACTTCCATACTACACACCATACGTGATTTTTTCTGAGGTTTCCATGGCCTCTTAGTCGTGCCCTGCCCACCCCGAGGACATCCACCCGCCACCAGGGATCTTCTCTTTACAGTCTCCAAAGTCAGGAGACACTGTGAAGTTGTGTGTGTGTGTGTGTGTGTGTGTCCTTCAGCTTTAGGCATAGCTTCTTCTGAAAACGAATAGCATGTATTTATGGAGGAAAAATGACGGCATGTGTTCTGTGAATAACTGCATCATTTTTATTCCACTTCCTGTTTCCACCATTTGAAGTATTTATAAAGTTTTCCATTTGATCCTCTTTTGGGACAGACTGCTTGTCTGGAGGGGGAGAAATGGAGGGACACCGGTGAATACCGAGGCGACCGGCTCGGGAGAGATGACCAGCGTCCCCGGCACCGCCCCGGCCCCTGGGCGCGAGGGGTGGGGTCTCGGGCAGCACTGGGGTGCCAGGCTCGGAAGGGGCGTGGAGGGTGGCGCGGGCAGGCCCGCGTGGGGCCGACGGCACGGCCAGCGGGTGGCTGCTCTGGCCTGGAACTCATTTCCAGTCGTTACGTGCGTGTGCACAGAGCAAAGGCAATGGCCCAGAAAACGGAGGATGGAAAATGCGGGTTATCGCGGACTGTATTAAATAGCTCCTTGGTTTCTGTCCCACAGGAATCCGGCAAGGGGAGGCTCTTGAGAAGCTGTCTCCAGAAGGTCTCTAAAGAGAACCTATTAGCAGCAATCAAGCCCTGCAAACCTGAGTAGTGACGTGCTGCGGGAGAAGGAAAGCCTGGAAACAAGGGGGCACGGCAGATCTGGGGCGCTGTCTGGGGACTCTGCCGCCAGCCCGCTTCTCAGGGCGCAGTGGCTTGTCTGTGCCTGGAACAAATGATTCAGTGCATTTCCCAGAAGCTGGCTTCTTTGCTGGATCCGGGACCCAACCCGTCTGTTTATAACATGCTAATTTCAGGGCAGAGCGAAAGCCACTGAGCCAAAGCTAGCCCAGAACCAAAATAGAATCCACTGCTCAGGGACCTGCTGGAGCTTTCCCCCAGCAAACCCCTTCTGGCCTTAAGGCATTCCCAAAAGCTTGACTCCTCAAAGGAAAATGCCTGCTTGTGTCGAAGTCCCTGTGTGTTACATCATGGGACGCAGCGTGGTTCCTTTCTTTGTTGTTGACTTGTAATCTGTCTGACCTTTAAGGAGAAAAAATACCTCTAGACTTGGCTCCCAACCCTGTCACCGCAGAAGAACCAGTGCTGGAAGCGGCCAAGCTAAGTTAGGCAACGCCGAAGCACTTGTTCATTGTCCTGTTGTTTCCTCTTAAAAAAAAATATCTTCATGGTCGAGCGTCGCACTGAGGCAGCTGCTGGAGATCCCGCTGACCTGCCCAGCCAGCTCGGCCAAGGGAGTGAGTCCACCGCAGACTCACACGGGGTCAGACGGGGTTGGAGCCAGAATCGCAATGGGGTGGGGGTGGGGGATGGGTACAGGATCATCCTCCTCCTAGCTCTCCAAGAAGATCAGGAACTGTCGCACAAAATCACCACCAGGATGCAAAACTAGCAAAGATGGCTTTAGAGAGGACTTCCAAGTCCCCTAAGAAACAGGTATTTTGCACAGGCTCAGGTACTCAACCAGAAAGTACATTAAAAGCACACAAATGCTCTTCCTTTTAAGATTTTATTCAAATGAGTATTATAAAAGTCATAGCAAAGTATTTAGCCCTATTAAGTAACTAGACCATTTATCATAGGAAAGGAAAGGGAATTGGGGGTTAACATACTTCTAAGCTTTTCATTCAAGGGAGAAAGATGAGGGAAAACACATAATATATCTTAGAAACAGTAATGTCCTGTTATTGTTAAAAACTGCTGGGACCTCATTAGAGCCTATGAAAACATCATCTGTAAGTACTGAAAGGCAATAAATCTTCAATAGCCAAAAAAGAAAGTGGGTAAATGGAGAGAAAGGCAAGAGGCAAGAAAAAGGAGAGAAGAAAGAGGAAAATAAAACAGAAGAAAATTACCATCTATCTGTTGGTTTTCTCACCATGCTATGAGCCAGCAATTTCCACATTTGCCTGCCAACTGGCTTCCCAGAATGAGTGTGTGAATTCAGTGACTTGATACAGGTTGATAAGGTAGGAGACTATATTACATATTTTAAAATAATGATCGACGATTAATAAAATCTGTTTTAACATAGAATTTTTTTTTCCTTTTCGGTTTTTATACTGTGAACCTTTTAGTGCTCATAGTTCCTTTCTTGGACATGGAAATTCCTTTTCATAAACTTCATCCTGTGACTAAAGTTGAGCCAATTTTGAATAATTGAGCAGAAATTAAACAGTAAAGGTTCCAGTTGCTCATTTTGGACTAACTGAAAGTTGTCCCTATAATCCATTGTTATTGGCACACAGCCAAGGAGCATCTTCCAGGCCAAATGCCTTTACAAGTTTCCAGGGACCATGCAGCTCATTTATTCTTTTATGGAATTGAAAAATACTCACAGGTAATAAGTAATAATGCCCTTTTGCAAAAAGAAAAGAATTACAAATTCAGCAGTGAGCTATATCAAAAGTATAAAGGCAGAATCTGCAGAGTAATCCCAGCAATAAAAATTTGTCAAGAGAGAAAGAAATCTCTTGATAAATAAAAAGCATACTATATTCTTTATTCAATAAATAACACCCTTTTCTCTATAGAAGAAATTAATTGGCTCCTCAACTGGCCAATCTGTTCGATGCCAAAAATTCTCCTATATCTCAGTGGCTCTTATATGTGGAGAGGAATATACTCTCATCACTGCTTGTACTTTTTTATTGTCTATCAATTATTTTTTAAACAACACTGCTCTAACTATTTTACATACTATTTCCATAAACTAAACTACTAAATAAAAAACTGAATTATCAAATATTAAATATAAAGTTATAAATTTAACAAATTTGACTCCTCTGAATATGAACATTTAAATAAATGATTGATATCAAAAATTAATCAGAGTTTTCCAAAGATTTCATGAGTATAAGTCTTTTCAACCCTTTAAGCAGATAAAAAGGGACACATTATTACAATGAATATAAAACAGATCAATGCTTTTATACCCAAAATAGTTTATCAAAGACTTAATTCCATGCAGTTATTTGCCTCTCTATTTTTATTCTTATTTGTATTCTAATTTCTTTCTAGAATACATATTTCACTCAGCAAAAAAAGCTAGGGTCACCTTCTTAGAATACGTGTGATTACAAACGTGAGTTTTGAGACCAAAGACAAAATGTAGGCAGTTCCAAGGAACCTGTAGCCAAATTACCTGCCTAGATACCTTGTTACAGTTGTGCTTAGTCCATTACTTCAGAAATTCTCTGCATCATTCATTGGCTTTGGAAATTTTTATGTGTTTTGATTTTTTGTGATCTTAATCATTTTACTGTCAATATCAAAATGGCCCTTATTTGACATGTCTTTGGTTGATTTGGGTCACTAAGATATTGTAACATTTATTTTCTTCAAACATTAAAATCCATAATATTGACAAAGAGATGCCAGCAAAAATGCATTAGCCATTCTTCATCTACCTTTGCATGCAGGAGGCTGGGATGGCACAATTCTGAGAGCATCCTTCACACCTTTAGGGTCCCAGATCCCCTTGTTTCCACCTTCGTTATTTTCTTATAGACTTAAATAAATAAGTGCAACATATAAATGAGTAAGCAGAATACTTCTTCAAGAAATTGAAGGATCCAGAAAAATGACCTTCTTTGGATAAAATTCCTTTTTTAAACTTGCCTTTGAGGGGCACCTGGGTGGCTCGGTCAGTTAAGCATCTGACTTTGGCTCAGGTCATGATCTCAGGGTCCTGGGACTGAGCCCCAAGTCGGGCTCCCTGCTCAACAGGGAGTCTACTTCTCCCTCTGCCCCTCCCCCAGCTCATGCGCTCTCTCTCAAATAAATATATAAAATCTTAAAAAAAATAAAAAATAACCTTGCCTTTGAGTACCTGTGCTTAGGTCAAAGACAAGTACTACCTGATTATTATTGTGAAGATTTATTATCACCTGTCTCATTATTTCCCACAGTATGATCCCCAGACTAACAGCACCCCTGGGAACTTGGGAGAAATTCATATTCTCTGGCTCTGTCCCAGATCAACTGAGTAAGAAACTCTAAGAACAGGATCCAGCAGTCTGGGTTTTCATAAATCCATGCTACAGTATTATCGAGCATTTAGTCCTTTTGTTTCCTTACATCTATAGTCAACAAATAGAAGGTTATTGTGGGATGTTCCCTGAATTTTAAGATTACTAATTCTTTGAGGATGAAATTAGCAGGAATGATTACTTACTGGAATAGTTTTGTCACTCAGAAATCACGCATTCTAAGAAGTGTTATGTATACGTGTTAGAGAGAAAGACTGAGAAACATGCTCCATAAAGTCACAGTACTGGAATGTAATTAAGAAAAACAAATATCTGATTGAAATAAAACTTAAATCAGAAGAATGAGTCTCAAAATCAAGAAATTGTGTAAGGAAAGAGGGAAGGGGGGTGTGAAATAATAGAAAATATATACATTGGTCTCTGTCCCTGGTTCCTGACACAGAGTTTCTAAATCCCTTGGCATTTCCTGGGTGATAGGAGCATCTTTTGTTTTAATGAGGCAACTACTGGCGGGCTCCTGAGTAGTTTCAGGATGGGGGCTGGTCACCAGAAAGACCCAACCATGACTAGAAGCTTTCAGCCCTACCCCCTATTCTCTGGGAAAGGAAGAGGGGCTAGATACTAAGTTAACGATGGATCATGCCTACATAATGAAGCCTCCATAGAAATTCCAAAAGTACAAGGTTCTGAGAGCTTCCAGGCTGCTGAACACGCAGAGGTACTGGGAAGGTGGCATGCCTGGAGAGGGCACACCTACCCTTCCCTCTTCCCCCATACTTTACCCTACACATCTCTTCCATCTGCGTCCTTTATCATACTTTTTATAATATGCCAGTAAATATGTGTTTTCTTGGGTTCTGTGAAGCACTCTAGCAAATTATCAAACCCAATGAAGGGGTTCTGGGAGCTCCAGTTTATAGCCAGTTGGTCAGAAGTACAGGGGCCTTGAGATTGGCACCTGAAATGCTGGGGGCAGGGGGCAGTTCTATGGGACTGAGCCCTTAACCATTTGTGAGATGCGATGCTAACTCCAGGTGGATAGTGTCAGAATTAAATTGTGAGACACCCCACTGGTATCAGGAATTGCATGATGTGTGGAAAATCTACACATTTGGTGTCGGAGGTAAAGTGTGAAAGTCATGTAATATTGTGAGTGTAGAGAAACACAAGAGTGCTTTCCTTATACAGGGAGAAAGAGAGTCTATGCTAAAGACTGAGCATTCTGGACCCTAGAAAGGGATTGTTCAGTTGCACCCTTCCTGCCCTGCATCCATGCTGGTTATGCTGTTGGAGGATATCGGGCCAGGGCACAGATGAATTCCATTATAAATTCATGATTTCCAGGCTTCGTGGGGCCAGGAGTGGATTCTACCATCCTATTTGTCCTTTCTCACACTTGCCTAAAACTCATCACCCCTTCATTCACTCTCAAAAAGCATCCCTGCCCCACTTCAGAGAGAAAAGAAGTCATCAAATTAGAAATCCCTCAAATTTCTGCCATGGAACATATAGATTCAACTTACAAGCATATTCATCCCTCCTCTTCCTTCCTTAAAAAATTAGAAGATGACCCTCTTCTTCACCAAAGGTTAATATCTTCACCTGTGCAGTAGATCTGATCCCCATCCCTCATAATTTCCCCCCCTCCCTGCTTTCTCTTCAATACCTCCTTCTATATTGGCTCAATCCCAACAACATATATGTGCATTCAGACCCCTCTTACCTAAACAACAACACCACCTTAACCCCACTTTCCTTCCAACTACTTGGTATTCTAGGATGAATTTTAGGTAGTTTCTATTTTAAAAGAGCAGACTCACCAGGTTCTGCCAGAAAATAGCTTTATTCTCCACCCCCTTCAGTCCAACCTGTTCTGTGGAGTTTGTTCTTGTCCTTGCTTGGGTGGAATATTGGGCAAACACCATAGTTTATCTGCTCACATTGAATTGTAAGAAATAAACAAGAATAGTCACCTTTTAACAATTGTGTTTTATTTGTTCCTGTAATAATCATGGGTTTCATTTAAACTTGCCCCCCTCTCCCAGTTGTGTCCTGAGGCCTTGGGGTGAGGGGTCTCTTTTCTCTATTTCCAAGCTTAATGCTTCCACTTCTGCTCCCTCATCAAATAAACCATAAGGGGAATAGGAAAGGCAGAGCTGGGGGAGATCTTATTTAACAGATGGTGCCTTCATCTTCTCATACTACCACTGGTCTTTGGGTACATTCAAAACTATATTTCTAGAAAGCCATTTGTGGATTCTTCAGAGACATTCTTCATGACTGTGGATCTCTTGCAAATAACCTCCTACTTCCTCTGTTTAGCCACTTACAACTTCCCTTTGTTTCTGATGATCCAGTCAATGCAAACTCTCTCTGGTGGGGTCTCATTGACCCTACTGGCAGCCCTCTTATGTAAGGTCCTTTTAGAACATGACTCCAGACATTTATTTCCATCAGTATGGTGGACTAGAAATCCTAAATGACTCAGCCTCCCTGTTCAGAAAAGGAAATAAGTGAAGTCTGGGTAAATATGAAACAAAAGAAAATAACAATTTAATGAATCAGTCTCCTGGCAGTAAAGTGAGGAGTCTATCTTACTTTGAAACTTGGAACTATGAGTTTCCAGTTCCAAAGTGAAACACTGAGCCTGGAACCTTGGAAAGTAAGCAAGATCCAAACCAGCCTTCACCCTGAAACTATGTACTGAACTCTGATGACCTTTCATTTCCACTGGTGAGCTACACAGTGGCATGAGAAACAGGAAATTAAGACTTCAGCCCACCCAAGGTGGAGAAATACTACATAAGGTGGGGCCTATAATGTCTACTTAGTATATGAGTAAATGGGAAACAAACCCAGCATGGAAAGGGAAAGTAAGAAACACGCCCATTTTGAACAGGCCTATTATTTAATTCATAACTGTCATTTCCATTCACATGCGTTAGCAAACAATACACACTATATTTGTGGTTTAAAAAAAAACACAGACAGACAATTTAACTTAAACTGGTCCCAAGTTGGTCATGCCCTCGGGCAACTGACAGAAGAAATCGCATATATTCGCAAAAGGAACTTAACCTCAAAACAAATCTCAAAGAATTCCAACCGATAAAGTTTCAAGAAACATAAAAACAGACGGAGACAAGGTACCATGAGGAAGAAGCAGCAGAACACACACACACACACACACACATGCACACGCACGCATTGTAGTTTGGGTTTTGTGAAAGCAGATGCCAGGTCAGAACTTCAGATACAAAATGTTTATGAAAAAGAGAGAAAGAACCCAAGATTAAGCAGAAGGAGAAAGTTGAACTGCTGTGTAGCTCTGACAAAACCTGGTCCAACCTCAGCAGAGAGCACTGGTGAGAATATTGTCCATCAGAGTCGTCCTATACTGGGCCAAAATGGCCAAACCTCGATACCCTCAGTCAGTCTCCAGACATAGGCTACTTTGGGGTAGGGCATGGCCATTGGTGAGATAACTCTCTACACATAGAGGCTGCCTACTGACCTCGTTTCTTCCCACAGTGGGGCATCAACTCTTTCCTTGAAGACCAATGTAAGTGGCACATCTCTGCATCAGATAGATATCAGAATAGGTCAGGTAAAGGTTTTAAATACGGAAATTATCAAACAAAATTTAGAACAGGCTTTTTAATGTTTTGATAAGTGCTATATTCTTTTAGAGTTTCTAAAATGACCAAGCACATTTGTAAAGAAAATCAAATTTTAAAGTAGAACTTCTAAAAATGAAAATTCTAATAACTCAGTTTAAGAATTCAGTCAGCATGTTAAACAGCAGATTAAGCAGAACAAAACAAAAAATTACTAAATGAGGGAAAAGTATGAAGAAATTATTCAAAATGGAACTCAGAGAAACAAAGAGATGGAAGAGAGAATGAAAAGCTGTCACTTCTGGGTGCCTGGGTGGCTCAGACGTTAAGCGTCTGCCTTCAGCTCAGGTCATGATCCCAGGGTCCTGAGATCGAGCCCCACATCGGGCTCCCTGCTTGGTGGGAAGCCTGCTTCTCCCTCTCACACTCCCCCTGCTTGTGTTTCCTCTCTTGCTGTGTCTCTCTCTGTCAAATAAATAAATAAAATCTTAAAAAAAAAAAAGATAAGCTGTCACTTCTGTTTTATTGGAGTTCTGTAGGAGATAAAAGAGAAGGAAGAAGAGATAATATCCAAAAGACAATGAATGAGAAAGTTCCACACTTGTTGAAAGACCAAACCCTCAGATTAAGGGAGCCCAATCGATTGTGGGATAAACAAAAAGAAATCCAAAGATAGACATGTCATGGTAAAACTATGAAACAGCAGACAAAGAGAAGATTTTACATGTAAGCCAGGGAAAAAAGAAACTTTTGAAGGAAGGGGATATTGAAGCCTGACTTCTTATCAGCAATAATAAAAGCAAAAAAAGAGTGAAAATTGTTTTCACTATACTAAAAGGAAATTGCTATCATACTAAAATTCTTTACCTAGTCAAATTATTTTTTCAGGAATAAAGAGAATATAATTACCTTTTCAGAAAAAAACCTCAGAGTTTAGCTCAACAGACCCTTAAATGAGCAGAATTTCTTAAAATTACAAAAAGTTCTAGCAATGAAAAGAAATATAAAATATTTGATAACCTCAAATCCAAAAATTTATTTTCATCAAAAGACACCTTGACAAGAGTGAGAAAATAAGGCAAAGAATGCAAAAAAATACTTGCAACACATTTAACCCACAAACTCTACTGTCCATCATATAAAAAATGATCCTACTAACAATTAATAAAAATAAGATAACCCAATAGAAAAATAAGCAACCAACTTGAACTGGCATTGCACACAGCAGGAAATCCAAATGGCCAATAAACATATTTTTAAATGCCTAAATTTACAACGAGATACCATTACAGCACATTGTCAAAAATTTTGAAGTTTGATAATATCAAGGGTTGGCTCGGATGTGAAGCAAATGGGACTTTCACACACTGCTGTTGGGAGTGTCAACCAAGAACCAGATGTTAGGGAAGAGAAAAAATCGAGGGATATTTTCAAATTGGAAGATTTGAGATGGCCTTTTTACAAACCTTTAGCTGAGATTATAGAATAAAAAGTTGGTCAGACCAACTAATTCCAGGCAAAAAGAACACTTTGTCCAAAGTCCTGAAGTGGTAAAAGGCTTGGCACGGGTGAGGAACGGAAAGTCAGCCAGTGTGGCCAGGGCAGACGGAGCAAGGAGCACAGGGCCAGAAAAGCTCCAGGATTCGGCTAAACAGACAAGGCAAGACTCCTCCATGCCTTTGTGGGCCACTGTAAGGACTTTGATGGTAATCCCGAGTGATGGGAGGCCATTAAAGGGTTTAGGCAGAGGAATGATGTTCTAAGAACAGCATTTCTCAAAGGTCATGCTGGCGATCGAGGAAATGGGTTGAGTGTATGTGTGTGCATGAGTGGAAGCAAGGAAACCACTCAGCAGCCTTTGGCAATAATCCAAGCAATTAAGAATGATAAAAGGGGCCAAGGAGAAGTAGACAGGCTGGGACATTGGTGATGGCCTGGAGATGGTGATGAGGTGGTGCCACACACTCAAGTAGCAAACCCTGGAAGAAGACAAGGCTGAGTATGGGCCAGAGAGAGAGATTATTGGTTCCATTTTGCACATGTTGATTTTGACATACTCCTTTTGCCTCCAAGTAAGTACATAAAGGATGCATTTGTTGTGTATCTTTGGATCCAGAGGGGTCCTGGAACCACCAGCTCACACAAGCTTTCCATCGTTCAGTGATACCAAGTCAGTAGCTTGGGATTGGCCTGGGTTAGAATATTTACACCGTGGGAAATGGGTAAATGCTACACTTCAAGGTGGGTTCTCCAACCCCTTTGGAGAATTGGTTGTTAAACCTTTCCCAGCACACCACTCTTTGGATTACAGGGGAGTAGTCTGGTATCGAGATGCAAAATGTGGGAGTCCTTGGAAGGCAGCTGGAGGTTCTCAGCTGTGCTTCACTAAGCAGCGACTTGTTTTTCACACATAGCTGAGAAGCTTAGCAGGGAATTCGTTCATGCCATCCCCATAAAACTGCATGCTGTTGACACATGAATGGCTGCCAGACTCTTCGGACAGGTTGGGGATAATTTTATAAGAAAAGGGGTAAAAAAGAAATGTTTGTCAAAGAAACCTACTTCTCTTCCTGTTTTGGCCTTGGTAATGTGGCAAAGAATGTGAAAACGGTGTCAGAGGTTTATGTGCACGTTCCATTTGGAAGCGTCTGTCCTTGCTTCCTTAGGGGCCCTCTGTGGCCCGGTGCCAGCCATGTGCACGCCGGCACTCAGTGGCGGGCCTTGGGCACACCTCGCTTCACCTGCCCTGACATCCAGGCGTGAGCAAGCAGACATGAGGACAGAGCCCCGCCCACAGCCTGGCTTCCTCCACAGAACCATGTGCCCTTCCAGGCAGCACATGGAAGCAGAGCTTAAGAAAACACAGTGGCTAAGGTGTCTGACAACTGGAGCAAGACATGTGGCCAATGCTCCTCAAAGAAGGGCTCCCAGGGGCTGCAAAGCAGCAGTCGTGCGTGGTTCTGGGAGCGCCGACCCTGCCCTGTGGGGGGTCTTGGCACACTTCCAGAGATAACAGCTGAAATGTTGGTGATGCTAAGCACCTTCCTTGGTTTCTCATGTTTGTGTTCTACAACGGCTCTATGGAGTTGAAAGCACAAGGGCTGCTATCTTCCTCTGTTTTACAAATGAAGTAACTAAGGTTCTAAAAGTATGGGTTTCCAGCCCCTTTAAATTAATACAGACCACCCAGCAGCACTGTGCTGGGACTGGGCAAAATTTGCTCCAAGTATTCCCCATGTACCTGCCATCCAGCATTGTTGTTGGCATCCCTGGGCTCTTGGCCTCCTACCTTCCCCACCGCTTCCCTGATTTGAATTCCAGGTAATGGTATATATATTTGTAATTACCCTGGAATATATAAATTCTATATAAAATTGTGTCTATTAGTGACAGACTAAAAAATATTTAGTGTAATGGAAACATCATTAGGATAAATATTTAGCCTTCTAAGGTGCTGATTATCTTGAAAGTACACTCATTCGAGTATAGAAATAATGGTATATATATATATATATATATATAATGAATGTTTGTGCATGTGTGTATGTGTGTGCGTGTGCGTATAGGTATACATTTTCAGGGTCTCATCCTACAGACTCCTCTCAAATGTCCACATTAGGTGGAGGCAGCTGTGGAAATATGAAACACATACTGGCTATGATAGCCAGCTTCTACCATGCCCTAGGTCCTCACCTTCTGTGTGGTCGCCGCCATACTCGGAGGGGCTGACCTGTAAAACTAATAGGATCTTCCAGAAATGAGAGTACATGATTCCAAAGGCAAGGCAACAAAAGGCATTGTGGCTTCTTCCTTTCTCTCTTTGGGTGACTTATATTGAGGGAAACCAACTACCATGTCATGAAGACACTCAAGCCGCCCGACAGCAGAGCCACATGGAGAGAAACCAAGGTCTCCTGCCAGCAGTCATGTAGGGAGCCAGCTTGGAAGCAGGCTTCCTGCTCCAGTTAAGCTTTCAGATCATGCAGCCCCTGCTGACATCTGGACTGCAGCCTCATGGAAGACCCTGCGCCAGAAGCATCCAGGTAAGATGCTCTTGAATTTCTGATGCAGAGAAACTATGAATTAACAACCCTTTAGTGTTGACTCAAGCCAGCAAGCTTTGGAATGATTTCTTATGCAGCAATAGATAACTAAAGTACTGGCTTTAAAGCAGGCAATCTAAATTAAATCCAAGCTCTATCACTAGATATACTTATCTAGCCTTGGGAAACTCGCTTCATCTCTTATTTACAAATTCTTTAAAATTGAAATAATAGCATCTACCTAAAAGCATTGCTTTAGAGAGTAAATGTGATCACATGACACAGAAGATCTTGGCACAAAGTCAGCATTCTTGGCGGGACTAATTCATTCTGGCTTCCTCAGAACTTTCTTGATTTTAGCGGTGAACATATGGCACCTGGAGAACTCCCTCAACCCCAGGCAAATTGAGATAGTTGGTCACCCTAGCATTCACTGAAAATTGGTTGAAGGTAAAAGGTGTCAGTGGTATATAGCAAGCAAGAAAATCTAGAAGCATCAGGTAGACTAGTCCACTCCCTATTCACATAAAGACAGATTCCAGCGATGAGATTGCATCACTCTGTGAGACCAGGACAGGGCTATAAAATCAGGCTTCCTTTCTTAGAAGTTCTGCAGTGACCCCAGAGATGTCTGGTCTGCTGGGAGCTCGGCTGTCTCCATAACTCTGGTCTTACCAGGGAGCCTCTGGGTCTTCTATGGAGAAGACTACTCTTTCTGAAGAATGGAACAGGGCTGAATCCACACCATCAAAAGACTAATCTAGAACATCTCACTGCTTCAGACCCTTTTGAAGTTTGGGGATAATGACAGGGAAATGCAACTCCACCAATGCTGGAAATGGTGGCTCTAGAGCCCAGGGTCAAATCTGACCACAGAGGTTCTTACCAGACAGAGTCCATATCCTGCCCTGAGTTAGCCTCTACAGAAGCCTCAAGCATCTCCCAGGCTCCTCAGAGTCTCTGTTCTGTCTGGAGTTCTCGCCTGTAAACCCCCTTGCACTATGCACATCCCCCCCCATCCACCCCTTAGACAACCAGCTTCCTGTCATCCTCCAGGTCTATGCCAAAGTATTCCTTTTTCTTGGGAAGTTCCCCCAAATCCCAGGGAGCTATTATGGCACCCAGTGCTTACCCTGACATACTGTACTACAAGTTCTACCATAGCTGCCTCTTTGTCTATCCCTGCCCACCATCCCCACACCTCAGTAAGGACTGTGTCGTATTCACCCTTCTCTCCTTACTGCCCACAGTATCTGGCACATAATAGATGCTCAGCAAATAATGGTTAATTAAATGCATCAATGCATGAATATATGCCCTTCGTTCCACTTGGCTCAATTTTATGAAGACCAACACCCAGGACACAAAGTAAAATGCTCCTTTTGCTCCCTGAGGAGTCACAGTTTTCTCCAGCTAATCAGCCAACGAAGGAGGAGAAGCAAACATTGCAGGGCTCATCACTTACACAGGATGCTCAGAGGTGGATGTCTACTGGTAACACTTTACAACAGAGAGTGCCTGTCTGAAGACAAGTCCAGGTTTGGTAATGACTCTTGAAGAACATCCTGATCTCTCTCTACACTGATCACTTAAGAAGTCAAGAATAAAAGTAAAGAGTCTTCAATGAGTTTTCTTCTTTAAAATTTTATTTAAATTCAAGTTGGTTAACATATAGCGTATTATTAGTATTGGGGTAGAGTTTAGTTATTCATCAGTTATGTATAACACCCAGTGTTCATCACATCACGTGCCCTCCTTAATGTCCATCACACAGTTACTCCATCCCCCACCCACCTCCCTTCCAGCAACCCTCAGTTTGTTCTCTGCAGTTAAGAGTCTCTTATGGTTTGCCTCCCTCTCTGTTTTTATCTTATTTTATTTTTCTTTCCCTTCCCAAATGACACAGACCCGGGCTGGACCATTTGACAAACTCCAGTGCTTGGTAGATTCCCTATAATCAGGAACTTCTGCCCTCAGCTACTGAATTACCCACCGACAGACACAACCAAGAGAAGCCAGGTTAGTCCGGGTAGCAAGCAAAATAATGATCAGCAGGCAGATCCTGAAGTAGCTGGCCCTCTGCACAAAGATGGGAAACGTGAGGTCAATGACGTGAGTGAGCATGTGTGCCGCAGTAGGGCCTGTGGCTTCCTGCCAGAGGCCCCTACCTCATGCATCACGTGTCTCATCAGAGAAAAGAATGTCTTCCAGAAATCCCAGTCACCTCAACATCTGGTTTAGTGCTCTTTCCAGCAGCCCAAATAAAATGACTTGCTGCTTTCAAAATCAGGTCAAAGTAAACAGAGGGGCAGGATGTTTTGACAAACAGACTTCATTCCATCAGGTAAACAAGAAGCTATTTAGAAGCCAAGGGTTAGGCACATGGAGTGTCTCAGACTGAGCAGTGGCTGCCGCCCCTGGTATTAAAGGAAGGGAGCTGGCACTAATTGAACATCTTTATGCTTTTATGTTTATCCTTTAATGTAATCCTTGCAATCAAGCTGAAAGGATAGTTACCATCCTTGCTTTATAAATTAAATTAAGCAACTGAATCAGGTACATGCAACTAAGTAAATTTCAGAGCCAGGATCTGAACCCACAGCTCCAAGTCTGCCGTTCCCATGTTCTAGAGTGTACAGTAGCCCCTCTAGGCTAAGACCACTGCATTGGCATCTTCGATCACTTGCAACACAAGGGAGCTGAGTGACTTCATTTTCTGGTTAGAGGAGATTTCAGCAGATCCACAGCCAGTCATAGCAGGCAATTGATCAGAGCATTCTCAGAAAGCACAAACTTCAGGCTAAGCCCTACTTGACTTTTGCAGTCCTGCCTTCTACCATATTGGGACTTAGTATATTTTCCACAAGATGGAGTATCAAGGTAACTGCATAAAACTCACACTCACTTGTGCTTTTTTTTTTTTTCAAATTTGAAAATCCAAATTCCCCATCTGCTTACAGAGCCATGTCTGAAATTAACCAGACAGAGTGATATCCTTACATTATAGAGTGGGTGCACAGTTAAGGAAGTGAATTGAATTTACAGTGGTTACCCTTTTTTGCCAAGAAACTCATCCAACTGGGGTTGGAAAACCAATCCTCAAATGTTGGGTATTAATTGGACCCTTGGCCAAAGCAATCACACTATCAGCCAATTAAAGGCCTTGGAGCAAGAGTATACTGTCATCCAGAGCCAACACAGATGGCTTAAGTCCTGGTCACACACCATTTCTTTCCCTCTGCCGCCAAACCCATGGCTTTGCCCCTTTGTCTCCAGTGACTTGAGTTTCCCTTCTTCAGTCTGCTGGCAAAATTAGGGGGCTTTTAAAGCACTCCAGGACCTGCCTACCCACGAGTATTAAAAAAGAAGCCACAGCTAGTTATTGAAACTTGTGGAAAGTTTGTGAATTTTCAGTAAGGGTCCTGGAGGAGTTTGTGTTCTTCTGGAAAGAGACAAAGAGAATTGGGAAGTCAAGAGGAGAGAAAATTATGGAGGCCAGTGAATGGGTCAAAATAGGATAGAAGACATGCTAGTCCCTCAGCATCTTTCTTTCCAACATGAAAAGGAATACATACTCAGGACCTATAATTTTTCTATTGTTTCCAGCATCATATTTACTACTAATAAGCATGTTGCTCATTACTTATAGGTAAGGCAAATAGACCAGAAGCTCTAGCATCCACTGGACTTAGACCTTAGAATCCTGACTCTGTTGCTTTCTAGTTAAGAAACTCAGGGCAGGGAAGGTAAATTCTCAAACCTCCATGTTGTTCACCTTAGATCACCAAGGGTTTAAGTGAAAACTATTTCACACACTTAACACATAGTATGTACTCAGTAAGTGTGAGTAACTCTTGCTATTAGTCTCTGACTACTTTTCCAAATCTTCCATATCCTCTCCATTAAAAAAAAAAAGAAGAAGTATGAAATTAATACCCAGCTGGATAATTGTTTTCTAACTTAGACTCAGGCATTCTTATATTAGAACACAGGTAGACCAGGTTAGGCCCTGGGAGATTTTCCCAGTGAATTGCATAGCATGTGGATGCTCAAGCCCATGTATAAGGAACACTAAGTCTCTTTGGATATGCGACCCGAAAAATGGGAACTGAAATACAACTTTGGCCGAAGAGAGCATGTTCATTTGAAATATTCCAATCAGTGAGGAAAAAGTGAAGACTTTTTATGGGTTGAATTATCTGGAAAAATGCTTCAGGCTCCCAGAGTCTCCAGACAGTGGAGTGACTTTCCTAGAGCATACAATCCATACGGGAGCCCAGAGATGCAATCACAACCAGTTTATGAAAGACTGAACTGGTAAGACAGGAGGGAAACGTTCCCGAGTTGGCAGTTACCAGCTCACAGGGCTCACTGGAGAAAGCAGCGATCATTTGGCTGCATGGTGATGCCACAGGACAGTGTTGGCGTGGCCTGACTGGTTAGAACAAAGCCAACTGTGATGTTCAAAAACACATAAAGATATCATTTTGACCTTTCTGATATTATTCCTAATAGTTATCCAAGATGTGTGACAGTTGCCTTTGTCCAAGAAAAATTTAGTGGCTACCACAATGAGAATTCATGGAGTAGCCTTAGAATTCTTCATTTTCAAGCCATTTTTTTTTTTGTGAAAAAAAAAAATCATCCCTATCCATTCACCGTGCCCCTTGACTTCCTGCCTCCTTCATTAAATATCCTTGTTATATTCACATTTCTTGACTTTGTTCCCTTCCCTACATCTGCCCTGACCATGAAACCAATAACAAGGATCCAGGCATTTGTCCAACATGTATTTTTATTGAGCTCCCTCAATATAAGTGACATAAGTGGGCCCAGGGGGACTGGATTAGGACTGCATATTGAGAAAATACATCTGTCCTGATAAGTGTCAAGGGTTTACCAGTAGGTCAGAGCCATGTGCCAAAGACTTTGAAGATCCTAACAGAAAAGATGGAAAATTTTCTTCAAGGCAAAGAGACCCATGAAAACAGACTGCAAGTTATAAAACGAACCACGGGGGATTTGTGGATGAACAAACATTATGCCCCCTGGGCTAAGGTGCTCTCAGTCCTCCCCATCACGTTCAGCCTGCCAGTTCCCAGTTCTGCTGCCAGACCAGCGTCTTGCCAACACCTGCTGTGCTCAGGGGGACAGTTGTGCCCTCCAGTCCTACTCTGCCACACCATGAGATACAGTCTTTGTGGCACCTGTGGTCTACTACCCAGATACCTAGGGCAAGAGGGACTTTGGCTCCAGGCAATACTAATCTAGAGGACCTAAAACTTATAACCATAACTTCTAAACACTGCGTTTTAAAATTTTTGCTGCAATTATGGGTTAAAAACTCAGGAATTCTTTCAATGGCATGGAAGCAGCAGTATTAATAAAAATATCTATTGATATAATAGAAGCAGATAGTACTCAGTTGTACCCACTGCTTTCAACATCCATGAGTGAGGTGCTTCAAACACAAAATCAGTAAGAAGCCCTGCTTAGTGCTACCTGTCCTGAGCACCAAGAGCTCAGGCCAAAGCTCTTCAATCCCTCCTGCTAAGATCACTGGCCTGGGTCCTAGGTGCCAGGATGGCAAAGGAGGGCAAAGGAGAATGATTATCATCTTCACAGCTACCATTACCAAACACTGGGTGCTAAGAGCTTTATATCCAGTCACTGGTTTATCCCAGCACCAACCGTATAGAATAGATACTTCTGTGCACGTTTTACAAGTGAGGATTACTATGTTACTATGTTGCAGGATTTGGGATCAAAATCAGAGCCAGGACTGTCTGACATACAATATTTTGCATATATCATAAAGCTCCCATCTTAACTACTCTATCAATGCATCTCCAACTTGAATATGCATTCAAGTCACGTGGAGAATGTTATCAAAATGCAGATTTTGATTCTAGAGGTCAGGGGCAAACCTGAGATGCGACATTTCTAACAGGCACCCGGGTAGCGCGGGTACTGGCCCTCTCGAACAGCACTTCGAGAACTGAGGTTCTACACACTACTCCCTCCTGTATGTCTGAAAGGGGTACCCACAAGTGGAAGAGGGAGGGGAAGGAAGAAGGAAGGGAGCAGAGAAGGAAGAGAGAGGAAGGGAGCAAGCTTTCCTTTTGCAAAATGTTGTCCTGTCCCATATGACAATTAAGACACCCACAGAGTCAGTAAGCTTATTCCATGAAATCTCTTAACTAGGAACTAAATGCAGTCCCTGTGTATCTATTTCACAGATCTTTTCTGCAACACTTGGGCCCCAATTTCACATTTTAAAAAATCAGCCTGTGGGAATAACTGATGAAACTCCTTCCCCCAGGAAGAAACCCGAGGACTAGGTCCAGTTACACTTGAGTCAGCCTGAAAGCTTGCAAGTGTCCTTCCACTTGCACTGTGGGAAAGTGAAAGCTGCTTCCCTTCAGGGACACCTCAAAGTCATGCAAGTTCGTAGAGTCTGGCCTCTCAGCTAGAAGTGGTGCCAAGGACACTTCTCAATGACACTTCCTTCCTCATGGAGCTTTCTGGGGACACTTCATGGAAGAGAGTTTTATTTTCACTCAGAGCATCAGGGGTGATTCTTGAGAGCAAGTTGAGGACATGGAGGAACACTCCAGAGACATCGGCGAGCATCTGAAACGCCAGGCCTGCACACAGCACTGGAAGTAGCTTGGGAGCGCAGGGATGTGCCCAGGCCAGACTAGGGCAAACATTGCCCCTCTGGGCTTCTGTTGTCCCATTTGTCTCCCTCTCTCACTTGTGGGCAGCCTCTCTGCTCCCCACACCCTGAGCGCAGAATCGGAAAGTGCCCAGCACAGACCTACGGCCTCATTCTTGGCAGAGCTCATCCTTCCTGGAGAAAACACGCAGTGCTGTGACCACCCCTAAAGAGTGTGGTGAGGGTTGGGCAAGAAACATGATGTGTTTCCATCCCAACTTTCATAAGTCTGTGGCTGGAAATTTTAGGGAGTGATTCTTCCATGAAATTGTCATCCATTGATCCATTCATTCAACAAATACCCACTGAGCGTCTACTATGCACTAGGCTCTGGGGCTCCATCCCTGAGTGCAACACAGTCCCTGGGCGTGAAGAATTTAGCGTCTAGAAGGAGAGCAGACATGCAAACAAATCCTGATGTTAAGGCACGAGCCCCTGACTTACTTCCCGTTCTGTGTGGGGCTGGGCTTTCAGATGCTGAAATAGAGACTTGCTCACAAGTGGGAGGGAACAAGGGGAAAGAACACCCTATACTTGTTGAGCGCTTACTATGTGCCTGGTACTTGACAACATCCTTTCACTCCTTCCCAATCTTTCTACATCATCGTTCATCTGAAAAATGAGAATAGCTGGGTAACACACTCGGGTAAACTAGGAGACTGCTCCTCTCTGGAGGCCATCTGTCCAGGCTCCGGCCCATGAGAGGCCGCGGGGAGCCACATCTCAGCACCACCTAGCCCTTTCTTGGGGGCCTCACGGTGCTGGAGAGCCAGGCAGGGATGCATCCAGTGCATCATTGAAACCTCACAACTCTACAAGTGGGGAAAATATGGATGCATGAATTTAAGAAATTTGTTTAAAGTGTCACAGCTCATAAGAGGTGAGATTGAGATTCAGACCTAGGCCTGTCTTGTTTCAAATTCATGAGTTTCCCTTTGGTATGACATTGCCCCCAGCTCCGCCTTCACTGAGGAGTGGGCCCCAGGAAAGGGATCTTGACAAATGAGCAGCAGCTTGGGACAGAGGGGAAGAGAAGAGATTTCCAAGCAGAGCAAACAGCAGGTGCAGACACACAGGGATGTGAAATAGATTTTTCCATCCCAAGTTAAGAACCATATAACAGCATTCATTCATAAGTGATGAGAATAGAAGGAAACTAGTTATTACAGCAAGCTACTTGTAATCATTTCCCGCCTCATCTTTTAAGGAGAAAGGATACTGCTCAGGCAGGTTAGGTTTCCAGTTTTGTGCTGCCGGCTGAGTTAGGAGATGGAGGGGAGCTGTCAGATGTGGAGTGGGCTCACTCAGGCAGCTGGGAAAGATGAGGTGCGGGGCGGTGAGGTGAGCCTGCGCTGGGAGAAGGGGACAGAAACCAGAGGCAGAGTGAGAGTGGGAGCGGGTCTGGTAATGGAGAGAAAGGGAGAAGGAGCCAAAGACTTTAGAGATGACGGCGGGAGTCTTGCTGTGTGATAGGCAATCCACAGATCTTCAGCCAAAGCCTAACAAAATCCCTAGGTTTCTCTGAGCGAAGCGACCAGGTCAGGAATGGCCTGGGGCAACTCGGTACATTTGGGTTGTACAGTTCATCCACAAACTTGCTCGAGAGACCCTACCTTGTCCAGGTGCTGTGCTGAGCCATGAGAATCCGTGACGAAGAGCCCGCTGTCGGCATGTGCCCAGTGAATCGGAGCAGATGGACGGCCCGCAGATAGATGGCGTTAGGACAGGGACGAGGCCCCGCCGAGATTCCAGCACCTAGAATCACCCTTGTCCGTCTTGTGCCTGCCTTCTGGCCATTACAAATCATGCTGCTGTGAATATTCGTGCATGAGATTTTTTTAGGCACATGTTTTTATTTTCATGGCTATCTACCCAAGAGTAGAATTGCTGGGACACAAAGTATGATTCTATGATTAAGTCTTTGCACATACCCAATATCTTACTTATTAACTTTAATTATACTATTTCCTGACTTATTACTTATTAATTTTAATTATACTCTCCCAGGAGAACCGGGACTTGGCTGGTCTAAGTCAGGGAGGGACCTCCAGGATCCCGTGAATGGGTGGGTATGTGTGCACGTGTGTGCTCACATGTGGGCGTGTACTTTTGTGCACATGTATGTATGTGTGCATGGGTGTGCGCGTGTGCTGACAGAAGAATGGAAAGAGCAGGAAGGCAAAAGGGGAGGCATCAGAGATGGACAAAATGATGACTTGGCCTGACCTGGCTCGGTGCACGGAAGGTGGAGAGGATATAGGTGGGGGATGTGAGAGGGGGTGGGAAGCACCTAGTGAGAGGTAGGATAAGAAACTCCTGGGGTGCTGGCCTGGGAGACTTGATGTGTCCCCATGTCATTGATTGAAAAAAGAATAATGGAACAGAAGCAGGTTTCGTGGGATGGCTTTGGTTTCCTGGTTTTGTTACTCTCTAAACACACATTCAGACTTATTTTTTTTAATTTAAATTCAATTAATTATTAGTGTTTTATTAGTTTCAGAGGTCGAGTTCAGTGATTCATCAGTCTTATATAACATCCAGTGCTCATTCCATCACATGCTTACCTTAATGCCTATCACCCAGTTACCCCATCCCTGGCCCCCACCAGCAACCCGCAGATTAAAGTCAAAAAGACATGCCTGAAAATTGTAACCAGTAACAGACACTGTCATCAGGGCTGCTATAAAGGATTCTAAGGTGTATCGTTTCCTTTTCTTTGAGGCTTGAGATCTAATACAGACAACATTAAAGAACATCCTGAGATGGCATAGACATATAAAGTTCATTTTTAACATAGACGTATATATTTTAATACATATGTGTATATATGTAATAAATGTGAGTACAGAAATCAAATATTGCCTCAAATGGAGAAGAGTTAGAATGTATGATTTCGTTCAGCTAATGGGTAAGTTATTTTTGGAGTTCATGGGATAATTAAATACATACCACTAAAGAAGTAAGACTAACTTGGCAAAACCAGGAATACAGTGAGGATATTAAGAGGATACCGACAGACAGACAATTAGTATCCTGTAGCTACCATAACAAATCAACCCAGCCTGTGTGGCTTAAAATAACAAACATATTCACTCACAGTTCTGGAGGCCAAAAGTCCAAAATCAAGGTTTCAACAGGGCCAAGCTCCCCCTAGAGGCTCCAGGGGCGAATCTGTTCCTTGTCCTTTCTAGCTCCTGGTGGCTCCTGGTGTTCCTGGGCTTGTGGTTGCATCCCTCTAATCTCTCCACAGCCTTATGGCTTCTTCTTCTTCCATCTGTGTCTCCTCTAGGTGTCTCTTATAAGACTAGATTTAGGATTTACCAGATAATCCAGGATTATCTCCACATCTCGAGATCCTTAACTCAAATTACATCTGCAAAGACCCTTTTCCCAACTAAGTTCACATTCCCAGGTTCTGGGAATTAAGTGGTAGACAATATATGGGGCTTCCATTTTAGAATACATTTTATTAAATTCCATCCAGGGTTCAGGCTTCTTTATCCTCTTCTCTTAGTTGCATAACTATTGCAACTTAAGCCACTGTGAGTCTCCAGCATTAGTTTTACCATATCATTTTGGGTCACAAGCTCACAAAAGACTACATTTTTTAAAAAGATGATTGTCAAACCAGATGCCAGAAGTTCTCCTGAGACACTCTATAATTCAAACCACAGTCTCCTCAGGCTATGTTTTAAGAAGGACAGTCCTATAATAAAAATACTGTGTGTACTTCCTCTTGGCCTTCCAGAAGTTAGTGGCACAAAATCCCCATCACCTGTGAGCAGGCAAGATTCTGGAGCCTGTCGGGTGAATAGAGAGCAAGTACTTGCTTGAAATCTGTCTTTTAGCCAAGAAATAGTCACCATGCCCACAGCCCCAAGACCAACAGGTTCCAGGGACAGAGCCTGTTGTATAAGGCATGTCTATGGAAAAAAGATTTTTTAAAAAGAGTATCCCATTTCTTTAATCTTTCATTTGTCAGTGCTGAAAGAACTCCAAAAAAAAAAAAAAAAAGTAATTTGTTTGGGCCATTGGAAGAGGAAGACTGGGGCTTATTTCTGTTTAATTTGCAAAATGCAAACAACTGAAAGAAAACTTTGATTTTCTCTGCATCCTAGATCGGTCGGGGCTGAAGTCTGTTGCACAGCTGTCAATGAAAACATATTGGCTAGTGACCCAGGTGGCATAAGGCAGCATGCCCAGAAGAGAGGGGGACTTGTAAAAAGGATTAGAAAGGCCAAAAGAAAGAAAAGAAGTGGGTTTTTTTGTTTTAAATATCTATTTTTTTATTTGAGAGAGAGAGTGCGTGCACCTGCACACACGCGGGAGTGGGGACAGGGACAGAGGAAGAGGGAGAGAGAGAGAATCTCAAGCAGGCTCCCCACAGAGCGTGGGCCCAACGCAGAGCTGGATTCAGAACCCTGACATCATGACCTGAACCGAAATCAAGAGTCAGCCACTTAATGGACTGAGCCGCCCAGGCATCCCAAGAAGAGAAGTTTTTAGCAAGAAAATATTTAAATATACAGTAGCTAGGTATAATAAGTATATTTTCTCATTTTAATGGATCAAACATCTCTCTTCATTTATAAAGGTTTGTTTTTCTTCATTTCAGTGAAAATTCTGTGACTCAGACTATAAAAGAGCTAATAGTGTTTTTTAATGCCATAAATTAGCCATATTTCCATCAACGTGCCACAGTAAAACATAGGGGAACTATCGCTATTGTTGTTTAAAGAACTAATTGAAGCCATTGTATAACATCTCCTTAGCAAACATTATCACAGGTTTGACCCCAAGCCCTCAGTGACAATTCTCATGTGTAAGATTAGCATCTGCTTTACATCTGTTTGGTGGGGGAGAGCTTCTGTTTCACTTTATTTTTCACGTTATGCAAATATATTTTGGTTTTTCAAACATATTCTTCAGTATATATATACATACATATATATATGCCTCAAGTAGTTGAAGAAATAAGGAAATTTTCCAATCAAGTGAAAACCACCTTTACTTCTCTGTTTTGTTTTGTTTTTTTCCTGGATATTTCAAGTAATTTAGTCATATATGTATTCATATAAATATCTCCATATCCATATAAGTATCTCAACATTTATCTTTATTTTTTCCTTTGTGTTTCGGTTGAAAACTTCTTTACTTAATAAAAAAATCTCGCAATACAGCACTCCCTTGGATAAAAATTCCATTAATAGGCCAGAATTATGTAGGAAGTAAAGTAAGCGAGGACTAGTATTATTCACTTATACTTACAGATTAATACCATATTATTAAATTTTCAGTTCCTATTATTAAAATGACATTTATATCCTGTTCAACTGGCCAGGTTTAAAAAAATATCAGCTCTTGAGAAGCATAATGCCCAAATGCAGAATAAACTATAATGTTTAGAATGAATTTCCTCCATTACTCAACAAAAATAAAACGTACAATGTAAATGGTAAAGGTTGCAGGTAAGAGCTGGAAAATACTGCCCTCTTGATAGAAGTTACCCTCATTGTGAAATCATTCCCAAGCCAGGATGTCACCATTTAAATGTGCTTTTCTGTCCCCTGGGCAATATTTCACTATTTTGTGTCTAACTAGTAAAGTTTATCTCAGTTGTCTATTGACAGTTATTGATGTCAGTTGCCAAACCAATAAAATACATAAGCTCTATTATTTAGCACAAGAAACATGTGTGTTTTATAGACATTTATGGTAAAATTCTTGTGCCTTTTATAGGTTCTGTAGCCAATATTAAGTCTCTAAACATCTAAGACAGCTTCTGCCCTAAGGGCACCGTTTCCCAGCTGTTACATTAAATATAAGTACCTGTTTTGTGAGGTTTCTAAATCAATACATGGTATAACTCCACATTTAATTAGAACTCCACTCACCCAATCGGGCACCTACTGGTGCCAGGTGCCATGTCAGGTCTGTGGGATAAATAAGATCTTACCAGCGCAGGCGGGCTCAAGTTCCCTGATCTTCTAGATGGTGTGGTCTATCAGACACTGAAACGCTGAGAAAGGGCAACGAGGATGTACCTTCCAGCTTTTTCGGAAATCATAATTTTAAACAGAACTTTTTTACCGGGGAGTTTACAAGACAGTTATCAAGCAAAAAGAAGGTAATCGTTAGAAAAAAATAATAATAATATTTTAATAACATCATGGATAACCGTCCAATCTGAGGAACAGAATCAGGTGATGCCTACAATGGACCAAGTAAATAGGAGGTGGGAGGGACCATTAGGGGCCTAACCTGCATACAAAGCCAAACATCTCAGAGTGGTTTTCTTTTTTTTTTTTATTTTTTCTTTCTTCTTTCTTTCTTTCTTTTTCTTTCTTTCTTTCCTTCCTTCCTTCCTTTTTATTATTATTATTATTTTGTATTGTTATGTTAATCCCCATACATTACATCATTAGTTTTCTGAGCAGAAAACAAGAGTCAGATGCTTAACCAACTGAGCCACGCAGGTGCCCCTCAGAGTGGTTTCCTAGGCTAAATGACAGAATCAGCTCTTTCCAGTACTACTTATATGCAGATGGGTTATATTTATATGCAAATACAATTGAGTTTCTTTATTTGAAGTGCCCTGAATTAGCCAATACTAAACCAATGCTTCCAGGGGAAATCCAGGGTCTGGTTCCTTTCAAGCCTCTGGTCACCTTTTTATCAACAGATCAACACATGATCTTTTATATGCATTGCTGTTTAAAGATAGCTTCTTTAATATGTAGTGTTGGTTCATTACCACTGAACTCATCATGGAGAGCATTATAATTCTTGCCTGAATGAAGTGCATCTAAAACATGTAGTTTCTCCTTGAGGTACATCTCAGGCTTCTTACACTTAGGAAGACTAGACAGTAAACACTTCAGCATCTGCTTGGGGATCACTTTAAACAGCAAAATCACCAATACAAAGCACAAAAATGCAGAAACTGGGGCACTAAATAGACCGTGAAAATGACACTTGTTTACAGAGTGAGAGCTGAACCAAGGAGGCAGAGAGTCATCTTGCTCAACATCACCTGGGACCATGTCCATTAGTTGACTCAAATTTTTTGATGCTCTGTGCATGTCCATGAATGACCACAAAAGTCCTGCATGTATTGATTTGGGGGTTACAAATAAATTTTACCAATAGAGGCACCTGGGTGGCTCAGTCTGTTAAGCGTCTGCCTTGGGCTCAGATCATGATCCCGGGGTCCTGGGATCAAGCCAGGCGTTGGGCTCCTTGCCAAGCAGGGAGTCTGCTTCTGCCTCTGCCCCTCCCCTCTGGCTTGTGCTCTTTCGCATGCGCCCTCACTCTCTTTCTCTCTCAAATAAATAAATAAAATCTTAATTTTTTTTTTTTTTTACCAGATAGGTGAATTCACAAGTATAGAGTAGCAAATAATGAGGATCAATTACATATGAGACTGTCGGACATTTTTAAACTTTTTTAATGTGAAAATGTTCAAACATACACAAAAGTGGAGAGAACATTAACACTTATTTCTATCTGAATCTCTTTTCAAAATTGCCTCTATGACTTACATATTTCAGAAGATGAAATTTGTGCTTGCCCTCTTCAGATAGCAGAAAGATTAGCGCATAACCTGTCTGGCTGGTAAGTCAAAGCACGGTTGAGTTCTTTGAGAATCAGGAATGAACAGAAACCATACTGAACATACCATTACAAACAAACAGGAGTCATACTGAAGAACTGGTTGTGATATAAATACATGTAAAAAAAAAAAGCCTTTTGTTTGGAAAAAAAAATAGGGATTCGTGGGTGAAAAGAGAATTTATTCATCAAGGATATATAAATTATATTTATTATATTTTATGTCAGAGTCCTGCATGAGACTGGAGTTGATGGCATCCAGCAAATGATAATGAAGCAGCAACCATCCGTGTTTGAAAAGCATTTTGAGGGACTCTGGACAACCTAACATACTATGGAAAACTGATCCCAAAAAGCTGGCCCAAGCAAGTGTCCTGGTTGGAAATAGAAGATGAACCAAGTGTGGGCTAGATGGGTGTGAAATTGCTACTCTGAGATATTTTATAATTTTAAACTGAAACATCTTTACCCAGGAGCTCGCAATGCCAACTGCCAAAACTACAAGAAAATTATAATAATGATGATAAAAGCCAAAGTCGTAAGAGAGAAAGAAAAAGAAATCGTTCTTTTGGGGCAAAAGAAGTTAAGGATTCTTTTTCTCTAAGTTCCACTTTCACGTATTTTTAAAAATTTCTTCCCATAAAATGTCACAGCATAGTAAGTACTTCTACCATAAAATCGCAAAGATAGTTTTTAAGCAGTTTTGTTTTCAATCTTGCATTCCTGAAATGAATACAGAAATTGAAACATCTGCCGTGTGCATGTGAATTTCAGACCCTGAGCGCATACCTTTGCAGACTTGCAGAGCCTAACACATTCTTAACCAAAGACCACTTGGATTACCTTTCCCTCCTCTGTTCATGCCATTCTCCATAGCAGGAAAATGTATCATGTATCATATCATTTGCCCCAAACCAATTTTTCCAAGTTTCATGGTCATCATCTCCCTATTCCTGGAACAGAACAGTTTTGCAAAGTTTGCCAAAAGTAATTCAGACTTGGGCTGCTAGTCACTTCCTAGACAAGGCTGTCTTGACGACCAGTACCTGGTTTCCCGACATTCCACTCTATGTAATGAGATGTTGCTGCCCTGTCGTGTGGATAGATGTTTGAGTAGGATGCAAGAGAGGAAGGTTTCTACGCAGCCTCAATTATCTACCCCTGACTAGTCAGGACAGACAGAAGTAATTGGGATAATGGTTTTGTGGGGGGAAAAAAAAAACCAACAAAATTTAAGGAAGCCAGGAACTAAATAGGAGACTGGCCACATGTTAAAATATGTCTCTCTCTTAAGGCACCAGGATGGGGGAAGGGTGGGGAGGATGTTAGGGAGAAGTAGGCCAGGATCAAATTAGGGTGGCTAGCTTTGTCCTTCATCAGCCCTGTGCTGGCTCACTTCCTGGACCGTTCAATCTATCTTCATTTTTCCGGCACTTGACATTTGCCTGCAACAAGGCATTCCCAATATGATCCAAGAATGTCTTTTATTTACGTTATGATATTCAACACAGCCCTCATTTCTTAATTCACATAAGTAAAGACATCTTAAACTTCTCATTTTAGCATAAAGCAATATTTTGCGCTCTGATCAAAGACAGTAACTCTTGGGTTCTTTATGCCTGCTTAATTTCAATACAGTATACTCCTTCAGAGAATTAGTGCTTTTATTTCTAAAAGAAAGCATAGTAGGGAACAACAGGCAATAAACCTATGACTTCAGCAAGGAATCAGATGTCAAATTTAGAATAATCATCTAAAGATTAAATGTGCCTTCTGAAAGGATCAGTAATAATTAGGTAGTGGCCATTTTACTCATCCAATTGGATTACTTTCCTTAGTGACATTTTTATCTTGGTTTTGGAAAGTGCAGAGTGTCCAAAGAATGAGTTCCTTATTCAAAACATTTTAATATCAACTTCTCCTTCAATTTGGGGAAATGTTTCCTACCAAAATTAGATAGACATATCTATTTATGTATAATTACTCAATATTATTGATGCTGAAAAAATTTAGTGAAATTAGGAGCTTTTTCTTACCCAGAGAGAAATATCATCATGATATTACCTCCCCCGGCTCATCTCCTTCACATTTCATATTCATAATTTCCTAAATCAAGGATGATGTGTAATTCATGCATTAATCATACATGTGGGAGATCCAGTCACCACTTTTTGACTCTGTGTGTGTGTGAGTGTGAGTGTGTGTGAACCCTATTTACTCCATCAGCTATGCCCTTATTGATTCCTTAATACAACTCAACTGTTCACAGATGGAAACATATACGTATGTGCAGGATATGTGTATCCTCATGTATTTTTGCCATGTAGACAAAATCTGGGCTTTATCTGTTTGATTTGCCTGTCCTGAAGGTTCGCGGGCCACAGGCTGGGTTACTTTGCTCAGTCTTTCCACTGACTAAAGCTATCGGGAAAGCCATTCATATTGGCTCTGTGTTTGGAGAGGGGAACAAAATACTATAATTTGAGTTCAACAGAGCATGGCCAGAACATATGTACATTACCCAGAGTGCAGGAAGGGCACTTGGCCAGGAGAAGCATATGCACAGAGACAGGGAGCTCTTTCTACTTGCCCGGGCACTTTTTTGGGCCTATCCCTCCCTCCCTTCGGCCATAGTTTTTCCTTGATGGAGCCTGCCTGCCTTACTCCAGCTTAGCTAATTAAGAAGCATGTGAGGGTGGATTCACATGGTCACTCCATTTATTCCTTTATTCAAGTGGCATGCTTAAGGGCATACTATGTGCCAGACACAGGAGGCTCTAGGTACACCACAGTGAGCCAAACAGACAGACCCTGCCTTCATGACTCCCATATTTCAATGGGGGAGACAAACATGAAGCAAATATTACAATCAACTCATTGATAAACTATCATTGTAAAGGCACAAGGTAAAGGTGAATAACATGTTGGGCATTCTGTGGCTCTCCCCCAGGCTAAATCCTAAAACCCTCCTGGCACCTAAGAAGCAAACTATTCAACTGGAAGTTGCTGGAGTACTGGAGAAACGACTGAGACGGACTGGGAACTGCTTCTAACTGTGTTTTCTCCTCCCCCAGTGGCTAAGTTCTATGTATTAACTTCTAGTCTTGTAGAGAATTCTGTCCTTTCCCTGGCTTGATTGGTAATAATGTTTACTGTATCTGCAGTGAGCTAGTTTCCAAGCACTCCCACATACTGAGTCAGTTGCTTTACATCCCTGTTTGTATTTTTGGCAACAAAGCAGGATATTAACCAACTAATAAATTATTCATTTGGTCTTCATAACCATCCAGTGAGGTAGATAGGGTCTTAGAGTGTCTTATAGATTATTTCATTTATATTTGATTGATTGAGAGATTGATTATTGTATAGATAAGGAAATGGAAATTTCTAGACGAGGTGACTGGCTCAGGTCTATACAGCCAGGAGGTTGGGACAAGGGGTCTTCCCACCATGGCAGTCACATTTCTACTTGATTCGTACGTTAGGTTTTAGTAGAGTGACTGACTACATGTTAGCATACTTGACCAGTAGGTGACAATCATTCTTTCTTCTTCCCTTGTTTTTAATGAGGTTGTGCAAGAAAAGACTGCCGAATAAACAAGTTGCAAACATTTAAACACAAATTTTTTACATCACCTGTTGGGGCTGGGTGGGGGTGAGGTGGGGTGGAGAGCGACACCTTGTCCCCTCCATGAATATACGTTCTTTATATCTATAACACTATAAGCAAGTTCATATCAATCCATTTCCCCCCACAACTCATAATAATTTAGTTAGGAGTTTAGCTGCATGAGGCAGCTTTTTGTTTTGTTACAGGGAGCACTATGGGACATGCAGTTGAGTCCCCAAGACGTCTTCCTGCCTTAATTCCTAAATTCCATCTCCAATGCATGTCCTGAGGCAGAAAGTGAGATTGAGATTGAATGCAATTATCTCAAATAACCCAGTCAAATTAGTGTCAGTACAATGATGTATGTCAACGAAGAGGAATAAGATGGGCTTGGACATTTGGACCCATTGGGCTCTAGTTACGTGTACCTGCACATCACATGTCAAAACACAGTTCAGGGTTGAGAAAATGTAGTCGGAAAAGCTATACATCTCCTACACACACAGATTGTATAAACTGATTTTGCAATGCTCCTTTAACATACTACAGGTTCTATCCTATGTGCTTCTCATTGGAAATAACTTTGTAATGGGTCACTTGTCAAATGAGTTTACTACCTGTCCTACCTCAGAAGGTGACTGGGGAAATGAAATTATATATTTATATCTATCATTTGTCTTTAGTTATCATCATCATCAATAATTAAATAGCAATGACACTTTTATCGTGGATCATTTAATGTTTTTATATGAAATTTTTTTTTTTAAAGATTTTATTTATTTATTTTAGAGACAGAGCACAAGAGGGGGGAGCGGGAGCGGGAGAAGCAGACTCCCTGCTGAGCAGGGAGCCTGATGCGGGACTCGATCCTGGGACTCCAGGATCATGACCTGAGCCGAAAGCAGTTGCTTAACCAACTGAGCCACCCAGGCGCCCCTTATATGAAATTTTGTATGTCTTGGTGATACCAATTCTTTTTAGGTTGACAAAGATTTATAGTTTATTAAATTGCTGGTTAGTTTGCCCCCCTGTTTACAAAAATCCACTAAGACCCAGAATGCCTTTATATTTCTTTTTCATAACTTTGCCCACTTTTCAGCACCTCCACACCCCCAAAAACTTTAGTAAGGCATATCTTCCCCGAAGCTAAGTGTTTCTTTTAGCATATGGCAGTGCTCAATAAATATTACAAGAAGGAGTGGACAATTTTACAGAACCGTCTTAGGTAGCACTGTTGTAAAGCAAAATATTCGAGGAACTAGTTACTTCAAATGTGTTAAGGCCTCTAGGATTATATGCATGTAAAAGAGGCCTTCCTGGGGCTCCCTGGTGGCTGAGTCGGTTAAGTATCTGTCTTGGGCTGGGGTCATGATCCCGGGGTCCTAGGATCCAGCCCCCCATTAAGCTCCCTGCTCAATGGGGAGTCTGCTTCTCCCTCTGCCCCTCCCCACCCTGCTCATGTGCCCTCTCCCTCTCACTCTCCCTCAAATAAATAAAATCTTAAAAATAAATAAACAAATAAAAATAAAAGAGGCCTTCCTCAGGAGGGCATTGTTGAAAACCTTCGAGGACAACTCTAATATAGGACTGACAAGACCTGTTCTGGAAATAACAGATCTGGTGTCAAGTTTGGGAAATGTTGCATATGCCGAGCTCCTCTGAGAAACAGGAAGGGCTCTGAGAAGTTCCCAGTCACGACCCCGGGCAACAGCCCGGAAACCTGGAGCTGTGGGCCTTCTCTTTCTTCCTCCTTTCCTCTGTCCTCTCTCTCTCCCTCCCTCCTTCCTTCTTTCTTATCTTCATTCCCTCCCCCTTTCACTCTTTCCTTTCTTCTTACTTTCTTCCCTCCTTCCTTTCTTCCCTCCTATTTTTCAGAGCACCTCACGAGACTAGTTGAACTCTTTATAGATCTCTAGTCTCACCGAACGACTTACAACACAAAAAGAAGAGGGCCCTCTGTCAAATGGACAGGGGCCACGCATCTCTCAGAAAGATCATCGTGCAGGTGACTGCTTTCTCTTCCTTGAAACAGGACAGCACTCTCCTCACAGAGTTATGAGGATTCGCTGAGTTAGTACACGTACGATGCTTAGAGCAGAAGGGCCACACATCATAAATAATAAATATGAGCTATGACTATTACTATTAATTTCTGAGGTTAACCATTGGGCCAGCCCTGAGTGCACCTTCTTTGAATTAACTGAGGTATATGTTCAGAACACTCTTCTTGGTGGCAAACATTTTTGAATCAACAAATGAACTGGCTGCTCCCTGGGCTTGCTATTTTTAACCATTTTAAAAATGACCTCTCTTACTGTTACTCGGTGGGTGGGCAGCTGTTTGCAATTATAGCCGCATATGTGGTCCACAGGTAAGCCAGGGTTGGGGAATCTGGCTTTTCGTGAAATGTTTTCAAGGAACTTTCTGCCACGTTGCACTTGGCAGCCAAACCACACCCAGTGGAAATGTGCTAAAAGAGATGGCAGAGTGAGAGCTCCCTGAAAAACAGAAAAGGGACTCACGCTCATAAATGATCATTACCCTGGTAATTCTTTAAACCTACTGCCCAGCGTGGGCAGGGAGGGCAGGCGGTGGGGAGGAGCTCGGGAGGGTGGGGAACGTTGCTTTTCTCACTTGAGCTTCTTCATTCTTTATCAGTGTGGCCAGAAGATAGGTTGGTCCTAGAAAGAAAGGCATTCTGAGCTGGGGAGGAAAGAAGTTCTCCTTCCTTCATTGCTACAAGGCTTGAAGCCTAAGTCTGTGCCCCACCATGGCCGTCGATAGCAGCCATCGAGCTGTGCGTGCGTGGACTGGGGAGGGGGGGAGAGGGAGTGTGTTTTGCTTTGTTTAAAATTATGAGATCTTGAAACCAAGGAAATAGCTAAGTAAAAGATTTTGGGCAAATATGCCCCTTTTCATCAGTGTAAAAGCTACCAAGCTTTAGAATATGGAAAAGGCGGACTGGGGAAAACTCCATTTGGAGGGAGCCTCCCGCTCCTTAAGCCTGTGTCCTTTCCCGCTGCCCTGTCACCTCACTGTTCTTCAGCTTCTCGTCTTGTCCCTGGCTGTGTCCGGCTGCAGATGCCTGGTTTCTTCCATCCAGCTCTGGGCGTGCTCACAGGGTGTATGTGTATGCAGTGTGTGTGTGTGTGTGTGTGCATTGGGTGTGAAGAGAATGTGTGTGGCATGTGTGCATGTGTGTATATGCGTGGTATATGTGTGCAAGTGTGGGGTGTGTGTATAACAAGGGCAGATGCTCCCGGCACAAACAAGAGGGATTTCTACCCCAAACAAGGAACTGGTAACTCGTTCTTATGCCATCCTCCATGGTCACCGCCAGGGCCAAAGCCTTACACTTCTCACAGACGGTGGGCAGAAGATACCCACCAGCCTGCGGGCACACACTTGGGAGAGCAGTACAAGTATACAGATCAACTGACAGTTGCCAACTGGCTTGTCTGCATTTTATAGGATGCTGGCTACGTCAGTGACTACCAAATATTAAATGAGTACATCTTTTTTTTACTAATCTTTCTCATTTACCCGTGTTTGTTGCCTTGGAACAAAAGAGAAAGAAGATGAGATGAAAGGAAAAGTAGGAAGTAAGGGAGATAAAATGGAAAGGTTATAAAAAAAGAGACAGGAAGATTTAAGACACGCAACCAGGAGTGAGCAAAGGAGACACTTTTTGGCTGGCATTGTCCGCACGTGCCATGGAGGAAGGCCGCACTCCAAGCACCGGAAAATCCGAACAATCGCCCGAGTGTCTCTGAGGATAAATGAATTAATGGCTCCAGCCCTGTGGACGCTCCCTCACTAGCACGTTCTCCCCTGGGGCATGTTGGCCAGCCCGCGTTTACGGGTTCGAAGCTGGCTTTGTGTACCCATTCCCTTGTGAAATGTGCTGAATTTTCCCCACATGCACACTTTTACATAACTGTGCATGTTCTTGCACTTGAGAATAACGTGATGCTCGTGTAAAGAAGCCCCAGGTGGTCTTTCAGATAAGAACTTTTGGGGGTGGAGAGGACACACCCGTGGGATGTCATCTGTTAGACACCGCACCCAAATTCATAAATTTCCCTCGATCCCAATTTTCCTAGAGATGAAACCAAATCAGATTATTAGTATTGCCAAACCTGTTGATTGGCATAGATGACAGTCGCAAGCAATGCAAGGGCTTTTGTGATTATGCTAGTTTCCCCATAAAATGTTGTACTAAATAAACTTCTAACCTCCATTTCCATCTATCTAGGGATTTTAAACATGTTCCATAGATTCATTCACACAATGTTCCAGCTAGAGGGGACTTCAGCAGTCAACTGGTGCAACCACCTCATTTTCAGATGAGAAACTGAGGTCCAAATGTATAAAATGACTTGCCAAAGGGCCTCAGCAATTTTGCAGAGAGAACCAGGTTGGGAACTGAAATCATGCTCACTGCACCCAGCTCCCACATACACCCATCAAGAATATGAGTGCACATGCGATGGAGAGCAAGCTGGCTTGGGACCGTTTTTTCAAGGGAGCAGGGGCCTTTACCACAGACTTCATTTAAAGAGGTGCTTTTAAGCGAATCCGTTTGCAAACTACCCCCCACCCCCCAGCACCTTGTCATGCCAGCTCCAGGAAAGAGGTTGGGCATGGTTTGTCATGAGTGAGGACACAGTAGGGTCTGCCCAAGCAGACCTCACTCATACTGTGTTTCCTTTAAAATAAATCTTTCGCAGTAGAAGATTCCCTTCCTACACTCATTTGAGGACATCTGTTATCTAATTGACCTGAATGAGGAAAGCAGAGAAAGTATCATGAAGGAACATTCTCGAAAGTGAAATGAGGCATTTTTAAACTCCTGTGAAATGTGTATGTATGCATTTGTCTTGCTCATAGAAAGAAATATGAGAGCAAAGTTTCCTTCTTTGAGGGAAGGAGAAAGAGGCCAATATATTACAAGCTCAGAGCATAAGAGAGTTTGGCAAATAGAGACTGGTCTGTCTGTTTTACTACTTTTGAGACTATGTGGAAACTAGGTGGGTGGGAAAGTATAACTTCTTCCTGTGCTGACTTAAAAAAAAAAAAAAAAAGATGTAGAATTGAATGTCAATCGACCTCAAGCAAAGACAATGTCTAAATTTGACATGGACCCCAGGCCAAAAAAGAAAAAAGCTGAAAGGTAGAGTTTGCAAATATTTCAGTGACATATGATTGTCATATCCATAGACATCTTCGTTTTTTCATTCCTCAAAAGTTTCCAATAACCTACCTGGCCACAGGCTCTCTATTCTGCCTGCAAATTTCCTATCCTCTTGGCTTATCTAACTCCTACATACTTCAAGTCTCAGCTCAAGTCTGATTTCTTTCAAGATGCTTTTCCTGCCTCCTGATTTAACCTACTTTCCCCCTCCTGCAGGATCCCATGGTGCTTGGGTGTATCTCCCCACACTTGCATAAAGCTGTGTGCTGTGCTAGGCTGGAAGTTATCTGAGGATAGGAAGCGTGTCTTCCTGTTCACAACTGTCTCCTCGGTGCCTAGCAGAATGCTTGGCTATAGAAAAGCTCAGCGGGTATTTGTTGGTTGGAAAGATGGATCGATACATGCCCTTTCTAGGTTCAAACGCTGTATACAAAATACCTCTTTTCAAACTACAGAAGGAAAACACCTTCTTTTTCTCGATCCCTATTTTCTTGACCACTTTCCTCCAGTGAAATATGACTGACTCATGGATAATGTGGGGGCTAGGGGCACCAACTCCCAACACAGTCAAAAATCCACATATAACTTTGACTCCCCCAAAACTTAATTACTAATAATCTATTGTTGACCAGAAATCTTACCAATAACATGAACAGTCAATAAGCACATATTTTGCATGTTATATGTATTATATGCTGTGCATTTACAGTACTGTATTTATCGAAAAAAAATATACCTATAAATGAACCCACATGGTTCAATGTTATCCAAGGATCAACTGTAGTTTTATTTTTATTTTTTTTAAAGATTTTATTTATTTATTTGAGACAGAGAGCACATGAGAGGGGGAAGGGTCAGAGGGAGAAGCAGGCTCCCTGCCGAGCAGGGAGCCCGATGCGGGACTCGATCCCAGGACTCCAGGATCATGACCTGAGCCGAAGGCAGTCGCTTAACCAACTGAGCCACCCAGGCGCCCTCAACTGTAGTTTTAAATAGGAACATAGGAGTGTGGAAGATAAGCCGAACTAACTGTCATTTACACTGGCCAAAAATCAAAGATTCCCATGAAAAGTTAGTTCATGGAGAGTTAGGGACACTTTGAATTCCAAGTGTTGAAATAAAGTAGACCTCTAAATTCTAGCTCCACACAACTTTGAGTCAAGAATTGCATCTGATTCATTTTTGGTTTCCTAGTAGATTTTCAATATAAGTTTGTGGAATAATGCCCGTTTTTCACATAGACCAAGAAAACACCTTTAAGTAGCAGAGTATATTAAATAAATTGTAAATGAGTTTGCCTTAGCCGATAAATTGTTGCCTCTAATTTTATGCCAGGGCTAAACACCTAGCATCTGGTAGTGTGAAGTGGTCTAAGTTACCCCAGAAACAACAATCTGTGCATATATTCTGAATTATCTAAATACCCACCTACATAACTTAGCTTTGCCTCTTGATACAAGGCCCACTTCTGCACTGGGCTTTATGGGGGCATTACTGCCAAAAAATATTACCTTAATTTCAATGAGCTCTTAAAGTAACAGATTTATCATATAAATAAGGGGCATGCAAACTCTTTCTGTAAAGGGCCAGGGAGAAAATAGGTCAGGTCTTACAGGTCTTTCCATTTCGGTTGCATTTTCTCAGTTTGGTCGATGTAGTATGAAAGCAGCCATGAACGATGCATAAATACATGGGCCTGGCTGGGTTCCAATAAAACTTTATTTACAAAAACAGTTTGCGGATTTTGTTTATCCCACCCCGATCTAGAGCATGTTTGGAGCCAAGTGAAGGCCAGACAACATAGCAGAGTGTTACAGGGAAACTTGCCAGTGATTTGAGCAGAGAGAAATGATGCGAGAGTAGAAGGTGATGGCGGTGGTCATACCAGATTAAAAATGGAAAAAAACCTAAACCTTAGCTGTCAATACCGTATGCACATTGAAAGCCATGATTTGGTATAGAATCACTTATAGAATTGATTAATATATAAATCATTATAAATAGAAACTTATAAAATGTTTTAAGGTATAGAATTTATAAAGTTTATACATAGTTTTACGACTGTACATACTTAAGTGTTAAAAACAAAGATAATTTAGACACTAGGAGATCCTGTGAGAAATTTTTTTTTTTCTCTAAAAGAAGTTCGGACATCTACCAAGGTTAAGAACCACTGGTCTACCCCTCCCGCTACCTTCTTCTTCTTCTTCTTCTTCTTTTTTTTTCTTAACATATATTGCATTATTTGTTTCAGAGGTACAGATCTGAGATTCAAGCGGGGGAAATCAGAGGGGTAGACGAACCATGAGAGACGATAGACTCTGAAAAACAAACTGAGGGTTCTAGAGGGGAGGGGGGTGAGAGGATGGGCCAGCCTGGTGGTGGGTATTGAGGAGGGCACATTCTGCATGGAGCACTGGGTGTTATGCACAAACAATGAATCATGGAACACTTCATCTAAAACTAATGATGTAATGTATGGGGATTAACATAAGAATAAAATTAAAAAAAAAAAAGAAAGAAAATTTATCATTGATGGGGAGTAAGGAGGGCACTAGTTGTGATAAACACTGGGTGTTGTACATTAAGTGTTGAATCACTAAATTCTATACCTGAAACTAGTATTGCACTGTATGCTAACTAACTGGAATTTAAATAAAAACCTGAGGGGGGAAAAAAAAAAAAAAAAGGACCACTGGTCTAGATGAAAGTTAAACTCTATCAACCCACAACAACAGCTTCACAATACACAGAGAGTCTCGATCCCGTGTCTGGTGTCTTTTTGGCCCATTCGCTTTTGTTTCATCAGGTTTGAACACTTCAAACAGTCAGCATGGAAGTGAGAAAGCACTCAGGCTTTAGGGTCTTTCTGGAGAGAAAGTGTTAAAAGTTTATAAAGCTGGTGTATATGTGGGTGTCCACCCACGTGCACGCACACACGTGCTCAAGCAAACCAGCCTTTGTGGGGACTCTGGCGCGTGTCGGCGGCCAGCTTGTTCAAGGCCTCAGCTTCCCCACAATGCTCCGTGTTTCACCGTCGAGTATGAATTTTGCTGCTGTGAGGTTTTTGTAAATATTCTTAATCAGATTAGGAAAGTTTCCATTCCTAGCTTGCTGGGAGTTTTTATCGTGAAGGAGTGTTGAATTTATTCCAGTTTTTTTTTTTTCCTTCATCCATCAAGATGGTCATATGGTTTCCCCTTTTTTCTAGTAATCTGATGAATTACAATGATTGATTCTCAAATGTTAAAGCACTCTGATTCCTGGAATAAACCACCCTTGAACATGATGTATTATCCTTTTTATATATCGCTGGATTCAGTTTGCTAATCTTTTGTTAGAAAACTTAACATCTTATAATTTTCCGTTCTTGTGATGTCCTTTGCAGGTATTGATATTCACAGTGGACTGGCATCATAAAAAGAGAAAGTATTCCCTTTTTCCTAAGTTCTGGAAAAGTTACTGAAACATCATTATTGTTTCATCCTTAAATGTTTGGAAGAATTGACCAGTGAAACATCTGGCCCTAATTTTATCTCATATAAAAGATCCTACAAATCCTTACTTCATTTTTTCATAATAGGAAAAAGTCTATATAGAAATCAGATTATGAACCTCGGAGTACCTCCCGCGCTGTACCTCCCAACACCCACTACTCTCCCCCTCGCTCTTGTCCCCAGGATGTGTAGAATCATGGGACCCAACACCCCCACAGCTTCATTGTTGTAAATCCTCCAGCACACCTCCACTCCACAATGAGGAACCATAGGCCAGTGGGACAGTTACCAAAATACTGTTTGACATGCTTCACTCTCAGCTTTGTACTCTAGGGATCCAAACCTTGTAAAACTAAAAGTTCCAAGGGCCCTTGAATCTGTCAAAATAAATCATATTATGCTAGGATAACAAATAACCCCAGAATCTCAGGGACTCATTCCATTGGAGATTTTTTTCACTTGATCACAGCACATGACCATTTCAGGTCACTCTAGCTGTGCTCTGGAGCCGTCGGGGAGCCAGGCTAATGGAGTAGGTTCTACCTGGAGCATGGCTCTCATTGGAGCCAAGGGAAAGAGCGAGAAAACCCGTGCCGGCTGCCAAAGCTACCCTCCAAAGTAGCAGGTGTCACTCCCAATTACATTCATTCCACTAACCAAAACAGGGCCCATCCAAACAGAGCCCAGCAGGGTAGGGATACATTTGTGAAAAAACAACAGTGCTCCGACCAGATTTAGAGCACTCATTCTCCATGGCTCTCCTGTCCCCATACTCTCCCCCTGCCCTTAGTCTCGGACAAGTTGTCTAACCTCTTGAACCAATTTCTTCTTCTTCTAAAGAAATAAATATGTTTCCCATGGGCACTCTTGACGATGTGTATTTAAGATGCACTGTACTAGGTCCATAGTAAGCACTCAACACTGTTAATATTATTTCTCATTGTGTGCAATAATTCTTAATGAGGGTGGAGAAGGTAGGAAATGGAAAAATACTATTCTGAAGGTTTTGGAGCTTTAAGTGAAACAACACTTCCCACAATCACCAGCCCAACATATATGAATGCACACACACATATGCAAACACATACACATACAGAACTTGGGTGCTACAGAAGGATTCTTCTGGCTGGATTGCCCTTCTGAATACACCTGGTTCCAATGGGAAAACGGTCTAGGCCCAGAAGTGCCTGAGGCCTCAGATCCCTCTTGTCTCAAGCTGTTTATCAGAGAACCATATTTCAGAGGTGCTAGAACAATCTGATTCCAGTGGGGAAGCATGGCTTTGACTTTCTTTAGCCATATTTCATTGCTTATGGAAAGAAAACACCCAAAATACACTTTACTGAGTACTGCATCTAAGTCCTGGTCTTTAGTCAGTAGAATCAGTAGAAGGGACATCTCACTCCCCTATTCCTGCTACTATCTGTACATTCAATTTTCTTTTGATGAAACGATATGTCAGTTTCCTTCTGGGGACCTCCACCCCTGGCCAAGCTCCAGCGTCAGGCCCTGACTGAGTTAACCTGTCCTCATGCCCTACTCTGCGGTTTGGCAACAGAGAGCACAACCACCTGGGGCGGTAAAGATGGGGTGCCTGTTTGCTGGGACTTGTGGGAAACAAGAACATTCTCTCCCTTCAGAGGGGCTACCAGAAGCGAATTCCTTTCTCCATCTGAAGGGTAGGCGGTGAGGGTGTGAATCCTGGAGATGCCACTGTCATTTACATCAAGGACTCTCAACCTTGGCTCTTACTGACATTTGGACTACATGATTCTTTGCGGTGGGGACCATCCTGTGCAATGAAGGGTGTTGAGCAGCATCCCTGACCTCTACTCACTAGGTACACATTCTCAGTTATGACAACCAAAAATGTCTCTAGACGTTGCCAGATGTCTCCTGTGGGGCTAAATCAGCCAAGTTGAGAACCACTGTTTTATGTTAAAGCCAGTTCCAGCAATGTTTTCTGTCATTTGCAACAAACAGAAAGCTGTTACAGCACATGTGAATGATATCCTTTGATCATCTCTTAAAAATACTTCAAATCAGGATAGTATAAATTCGATTCCACCAGTAAACCTCATGTTTGCTTGTTTTTAAACCATTTACTTAAAATTTTTTTTTTATTTGTCAGAGAGAGAGAGAGAGCAGGCAGAGGGAGAAGCAGGCTCCCCTCGGAGCAAGGAGCCCGATGCGGGACTCGATCCCAGGACCCTGGGATTATGACCTGAGCCGAAGGCAGATGCTTAAACGACTGAGCCACCCAAGTATCCCTTGAACCATTTACTTTAAATAAACTTAAAGCTTACTTTCATTTATAAGGTTCTAAATGCAAGAAAAATTTCTAGTTTGGAAGACCACCTTTAAAATACTGGCCTGGTTTAAGTATCAAATATGGTTGGGAAAAGAGCCACCAAGTTTGAAAAATTAGTCTAAAAGCATATTTGTAATTGGGCCACAGATTGCAAGGAAATAAGGCATCCATACAGAAGGAAGAGTAAGATTAAGAAATGAGCAAAGTTATTATGTCCTCATTCTTAGCAAAAGAATTAGGTCATTTGAAGGAAAAGGACGAAAACAAACATCAGTCCCAGGAGCCAGAAGGAGGACTGTGTGCCCATTCTGGACAACCAGTGATGGGATGCAGATCCCTCCCAGAGTGGGATGAGACCTTGGACCTAAGCCGTTGTCCTCTGCCAAGAGCAGGACTCAAAGGGGCTCAGCTGAGGGCTGGTAGCTGTCAGGACTAATGAGTCTGCAAGTATCTGCCAGCCCCATGGGAAGCTGAGTGGCATGGGTCCACTGGTCTGAGGGGCTGATCCAAGTAGGACAGCATCCACTCCAAGGCTCAGCTGAATGCTTAACGTGAAATAGAAATCTTACGTCACTAGATTATTGGCTTTAGGAGGGCCTGGATCTTGTCTTTCTACTTATCATCATATCCCTAGCACCCAGAACAGAGCCTTGCACGTGCGAAGGGCTCAGCAAAAATTTATCGGTCACTTAGCACTGAGACAAGCAAGCCTTGCCTCACAAGTGCTGAGACACTGATTATAGTGAGTGTCCGTATCATTCCAGGGTTCTCTGTCGGGTTATCTGTGTAGAAATTCTCCACTACTAAAGTGTGTGGGTGGGGCGCCTGGATGGCTCAGTCGTTAAGCGTCTGCCTTCGGCTCAGGTCGTGATCCCAGGGTCCTGGGATCGAGCCCTGCATCGGGTTCCCTGCTCGGCGGGAAGCCTGCTTCTCCCTCTGCCACTCCCCCTGCTTGTGTTCCCTCTCTCGCTGTGTCTCTCTCTTCAAATAAATAAATAAAATCTTTTTAAAAAAAAAAGTGTGTGGGTTCCTTATTTCTTTTAAGAGTTGTAAAATTTTACAAATGTGGGTATGAAGTCCATTTTAAGCAGCATAACCACACTTGCAAAGGTATCTCAATGCTGGGGCCAGGCTCCTCTTAAGAGCGTGCAGGGAGGGGCAGTGGACAGCAATCCTCAACGATGGAATGAGACAGAAAACACCTCCAACATCACCCCCTCCTTGAGGGACGAGGGGCCTCCTGGCACCCAGCACAGGCCTTCCAGTCCGGCCAACTGGGTGAGAGAAGCACACACTGAGATGGCTGGGGTTCCTCTGTGGAAAGGGGGTGGGGAGCAGTTTGGACAGCTCTTTGGAAAGCTGTAAAATAAAATGCAGTTCAGAACACATGGTATTTGATCAAACAGAGCCTCCTCCCAAGCTCCAAGACTCAGCCAAGGGACCTAACACTACTACGTAGGCATCCGTGTGTTATTTCCTTCTACTTGGGAAGAGAACCAAGTTGCCAAGATAGGAGTGTGTGTGTGTGTGTGTTTGTTTGTTTTTTGTATTTGTATTTTGTATTTATTTCCCGGTTAGAGCACAAGTCAATACTTTCTCATTTTTATTGTTTTTCTTAGTTCAAGTATATGTTCTCCACAGAATTATGGTCCTTTATAATTATAATTACAATTACAAACCAAGATCAGCAGTCGCTAATTTCTTTTTTATTTGAAAGATTACTATTTTTTAAATGAGATTTTTTTTTTTAATTTCAAAAGAGGAGTCATCAGCAGGCTGTCTGTTGGCTGACAGGAGACAAGTCATGTGCTCTGCTTGAACATAGAGTGTGGTGGCTGCCAGACCTTGTTTTTTCATTTTTAACTTAAATTTGTGTTTGAATTGTTAGTGCTTGGAAATGATACGTAATTCAAAAGCATATGTAGAGGAAAAGTGAATTTCTCTCCTCTGTCCTTATCCCTGAGCTACCAAGTTTCCTCCTGCAGAGGCCCCTAGACACTCACTGTTAGCAAATTTTTTTTGTTTTTTCCTCTTTTTATATATGTGGGAGCTTATACTATTACATGGTTCTGCACCTTGCATTTCACTTCCCAATACACCTTGGAGATCACTCCATATCAGGCAATTTCCTCCTTTTTTTTTTCCATACCTACAAAGTATTAGCGTTTAAGTTATTTCCAGTCATTGGCTATTATAATTTATAACTTGGTAGACATGTCATTTTGCACATGGGTGAGTAGAGTTGCATAAAAAATTGGTGGGTCAAAGTGTTTACTGTTTTTATGGATAAAAACAAATTCAGCCCCCCCCAATCCTAGAGATTATAAAAGACTTATATTCCTTCCAACAATATAGGAGTCTTCTTTTTCTTTTCTTACTTTTTTTCTGACAAGATCTGTTGATTGTTTTTTAAATCTCTGTCTTTCTGATAAGTAGAAAATGGTATTTCTGAGGGAAATGGATGGAGGACAAAATAAGCCTGGTCATCATAAATGTTGAAGCTTGGTGTTGGGTACAGACAGGGGGAGCTCATTGTACTATTCCACCTATTTTAGCATAGGTTTGAAGTCTTCCAGTAAAAAGCTTGGTAAAAGACACACCCACTGGTATTTACTTTTTCAAGACTTACCTATTTATATCCTTTTCCCATTTTTCTATTAAATTGTTGAAAGTGCTTTTATAAGGAGTATATTCAATATTAGAAAAATTAGCCCTTGGCTTATGAAATGGTTTCTAAAGATTTTTCCTACTCTCTCCTTTTACTTTTGAACTCTCAGAATGTTTATATATGTATTTGCAATTAACAATCTTTGTTTTATGACTTCTGAGTGTTGTATCATAACTAGAAAGACCTTTCCCCTTCAAAGATTATTTTTTAAATTCATGTTCTCTTATAGTATTTTCATTGTTCCATTTGTTTAACATTTAAAGCATCAGTGGGTCTAGAATTTATAGGGAGCTAATATTTAAGACAGGGATCCAGATTTATTCAGATGTTTGTTCTGTTGTCCTAACATCATTTATTATGTGACCCATTTATTCTATGTGGATTTTACGTCCCCTTTATCAAATACTGAGACCTGAAATCTCTGAAGGTTTTAGGGCCTGCCTATTCATGGGCCTGCCTCCTGTAATTTTTCTGGTAGAGCTAAAACCCGTGATTTCTTTCTCTTATCTAATTGAATTGGCTAGTACCACCAGAACAATGCTAACAAATAACGGTGATTGTGGACATCCTTGTCTTGTTCCTAACTTTAGTGAGAATATTTGTACTTCGCCATAAAGCATGATGCTGGTTTGAGATTGAAATAGGTATCTTTGGGCGCCTGGGTGACTCAGTTGGTTAAGCGACTGCCTTCGGCTCAGGTCATGATCCTGGAGTCCCGGGATCGAGTCCCACATCAGGCTCCCTGCTCGGCAGGGAGTCTGTTTCTCCCTCTGACCCTCCTCCCTCTCATGCTCTCTGTATCTCATTCTCTCTGTCTTAAATAAATAAATAAATAAATAAATAAATAAATAAATAAATAAATAGATAGATAAATAAAAAAGAAATAGGTATCTTTTATTTTAAGGAAACGCCCAATTATTGCTCATTTCAAACTAAAGTATCCAACTAACCAATTCCAACTCTAAAGTCTCAGTGGTTCAAACAAATAAAGATCGTTTTGGTTTGCTTGTTTATCACTCAAATCACAAGTCACAGTCCACCTTGGATCATGGGACATTGAGTCTGAGAGTTCTGCTCTCTGCCGTCACTTAGGAACCCATGCTCCTTCCATCTGCTGCTGCCACCATTTCTCAGAGCCTCACAGGCCTCCTTGAATTCCCTGCATCTGGATGGCAGAAAACAGGAGAGAACATGTAGGAAACTGTATGGGAGATGTCCTATGGGTCAGGCCTAGAAATGGCTGACAGCTCTTCTTTCCACATTTCATTGACAAGAACTCCTACCTGCAAGAGAAGCTGAACAACACTACCTATCTTTGTGCCCGCTTCACAAAGAAGGAAAGGAAACAATCTGGTGACTGCATTGCTCTGTCTATTATTCCTGTTATTTACTGTTTACTTCTGCATGTTTGCCCATATATGTACTTCTATGTGTCTAAATCTGTGGTTTTCTATATCAGTCAGGCCTGGCTAGGTTATGCTGCAGTAATAGACAACCTAAATATCTCAGCTTATGTCTCACTAAAAATCCATATGCCCAGCACAGGTCAGCGGAGTGGTTCTGTTCGTCCCAGGTATTCAGGGACCCAGACTGATGGAGAGACCAAGTGAAACATGCTTGTATGATACTAGTGGTAGGCAAACAAAAGGCTAGAAAATCAGGCACCACATTTTGTTGACCAAAGCTAGTCACATGCCATGACTAAATGCTGGGACAAGGAAATGAAGTTCTCCTACGTACTTGGATGTAAGAGGTAAACCATATATACGTCACTTGCGGAAATGCCTGCCCCACTCAGTGTGTAGGAAACTACGGATAAGAGTTCCAAAGCCTATCTCACATATAATCTGTAAGTGTTTCCATGTGTTACCAATAGTTGGAAAACACTGAAATGCACCTCACTCCAAAGACAGGCTAAAGTAAGAAATCGCCAAAACCTTGGTCTACTTGGGTCTATATCAATACCATTAGCCACTAAACTCAACAGAGCCTATCTAAAAAGAGTGTATATTCATTTGTTTTGTAAAATGGGTAAATCAACTTTAATGGATTGGACTAACCCATTCCACAGTCTCCATTCCAGGGACTAACATTTTCTGTGACTAAAGCCTTTAGTTCAGTTGGAATCTGTCAAATACCACAGAGAGGCCAAAACTAAACCCTGTCAGCAAAGATTTGTGGTATTTAAATACAAAACAAAATATCTCTTAAGCTTTAAATTTTCAATCAGTTCTTATCCTCCAAGTTTTAGAAACAAATTACGCCTCTTTTCTTTATGGACAGCCAGGCGAAAAGGATAACAAGAAAGCATATATATTCCAGGGAAAGAAGTCAACCGAGAAATGTGAATTAAATTCCTACTATGTGTAAAAGCTCTTGGAATATGAGTGATTTGCTTTTCCATTTCCAATTATTATTCAAGTTTCTAACCTAAGCTGTACTGGTGGTTGGATAGATCAGAATAGGTCACTATGAAACCTGAGTTAAAAGTGCAATTTGGAATAGATAATCTTCCAAGCTTTTTTAAAAAGTAAGCATAGTGGGTACCTTATTGAATAATTATCACCTGTTAATCAATATCCATTCCCCACATTTTGGTTCTTTAGGAATGATATTTAGAAACAGTGACTCTACCCTGACCAAGTGTTTGAGCAAATGATCTGGGCTAAGCTGTAGGCCCTTCTGTTAAAGAGAAAGAGCAAAGGGGATAGGGAGAGATTTGGGGAATTCCCCTGAATGACTGGGACTCCATTTGCTCCCCTCTTAATCTGGCCTCCAGAAGGTCCTCCTGTGTTTGCAGTCTGCCTTGTCCCCTTATTTGCCCCTTCAGCTAACATATACAGAGACCCACTGTGTCCCAGATTCTGTGCCAAGTCATGGAGACACAATGCAGAATAAAAGGTGGGCTCTACTTTTGAGAAAGTCAGAATCTAATTTTTAAAATGGATATTTATTTATATTTTTTTTAAATTTCAGAGGCATTTTCCTATTTTTATGCTGGCAATATCCATTCCTATTACAAGTTGGCTTCTACAAAAATGAGTTTATATTGATGCATCTTTTTTTAAAAATTTAATTCCAGTGTAGTTAACATACAGCTACTATATTAGTTTCAGGTGTACAATATAGTGATTCAACAATTCCACATATGTGCTCATCAAGATAAGTATATTCCTGGGGTGCACGGCTGGCTCAAATCCTCCCATATTCCATTGTATATATATACCACATCAGATCCTACTCTTGATCTCAGGGTTGTATTTTTTTTTTAAAAAATATACTTTTAATCTCCTTCACCTATATTCATCCATCCCTCACCCACCTTCCCTCTGGTAACCATCAGTTTGTTCTCTATAGTTAAGAGTCTGTTTCTTGGTTTATCACTCTTCTTTTTTTTTTTTTTCATTTGTTCATTTATTTTGTTTCTTAAATTCCACATGTGAGTCAAATCATATGGTATTTGTCTTTTGCTGGCTGGCTTGCTTCACTTAGCATTATACTCTCTAGTTGATCCATGTTGTTGCAAATGGCAAGATTTCATTCCTTTTTATGGCTGAAAAATATTCCATTATATACCACCTCTTCTTTATCCATTCATCAATTGATGGACACTTGGGCTGCTTCCATACTTTGGCTATTGTAAATAATGCTGCAATAAACATACGGGTGCATATATCCCCTCAATTTAGTGTTTTTGTATTTGTATTTGTATTTTGTATTTGTATTTGTATTTTGTATTCTTTGGGTAAATAGTGTAGTTCTATTTTTAATTTTTTAAGGAACCTCCATAATGTCTTCCACAGTGGCTGCACCAGTTTGCATTCCCACCAACAGTGCACAAGGGTTCCTTTTTCTCCACATTCTCACCAATACTTGTTGTTTCTTCTATTTTTTTATTTTAGCCATTCTGACAGGTGTGAGGTGGTATCTCATTATGGTTCTGATGTGCATTTCCCTGATGATGAGTGATGTTGAGCACCTTTTCATGTGTGTTGGCCATCTGGATGTCTTCTTTGGAGAATGTCTGGTTATGTCTTCTGCCCATTTTTTAATTGGATTATTTGTGGGGTTTTTGGTGTTGTATAGGTTCTTTATATATTTTGGATACTAACCCTTTATCAGATATGTCATTTGTAAATATCTTCTCCAATTCAGTAGGTTGTCTTTTAGTTTTCTTGGTTGTTTCCTTCACTGTGTAGAAGCTTCTTATTTTTATGTAGTCCCAATAATTTAATTTTGTTTTTGTTTCCCTTGCCTCAGTCAAGAGACATATTCTAGAAAGATGCTGTTACAGCCGACATCAGAGACATTCCAGCCTGTGCTCTCTGCTAGGATTTTTATGGTTTTGGGTCTCATGTTTAGGTCCTTAATCCATTTTGAGTGTATTTTTGTGTGTGGTGTAAGAGAGTGGTCCAGTTTCGTTCTTTCGCATGTTGCTGTCCAGTAAGAAAATGGATTTTTACATGAGGGCAGCACATAGGAACTGCTCCACAACATTTGGAGGACTGCAAATACTGCCTCATTTACTTTACTTTTTCCAGATTTCATCAGAACCAGCTCAAGCCTCCACCTACAGACTGGCAGGAATTCCAGAATCACAAACATGCACTTTCCTGTCCTCTTCTGGATTATCTGGGCATCCTGGAAGGCTCCACCACAGTCTTCTTCCAAGTAAGGGAAAGCCCCGTCATCACCTAGCCCACCGCCTCCACTTCTAGCCTGGTTCTCACTGCCTTTCTGCACTGCCTTGGAGCCGGCTCCTCACTTGTCAACACTGCTAACTCCTGCTGCAGCCACCAGGTCCTTCCAGGGGAGATGCTCTACAGCATCCTACACTCCCTCTCAGCTAAGTGCACATGGGAACCCATCATCCAGTCTCCCAGGGTTGAGGCTCCAAATCTTCAGCCCCTCCACACATCCTTCCTGCATTCTCTTCCCAAGTCTCATGTCCAAGAGGCACCCAGCTTCAGGCCCTTCTAGAGTCCACAGTGACTTGAGGACTCCCCCAGTGGCAGGGCTGCTCTCCTTTTCAGTCCTGCAAATACACTGGTTTTGTGTCTTCTCTTTTTCAGGCACCGTTGCTGGGACAGACTTAGATCTTTGGTCTACCTGGCAAGCAAGAGGACCTATTCCCAGATATTCCGGCAGCTCATTTTGTGGTCTTGAATCAGGGCCACAGCTTACGGTTGTGAAAGCAGCACATTGCACAACGCCAAGAGTGGGCTTGCTGGGTCAGAGGACAGATGCACCCTTAATTTCACAAAGGAACTGACAGTGTTCCAGAATGACTGTACCGGTTTGCAACGCCCTGTCTCCCCACATCCCTGTCAAGCCTTGAGTCATCCATCCTTCTAATTGTTGCCATTCTGATGGGTCTGAAGTGGTTTCCATTACTACTATTTCTAGAGCTGGACTGTTGGTGACACTGGGCTCTCATCATTTATCATCTGTCTTGGTCATGAACCTATGCCTTAGTAAGGAATTTGGAAATACGCTTATTCTATATGTTATACTTTAAAGATGACAAATAATAGGTTGTCAACTCCCTCCCCCCCACCAATTAGTTCTTCCAAAGCGTTCTAAGTGCATCATCTCTTTGGGTCCCTAGAGCCCTAGGGAGTCCAGAGCGTTCCCACGCATGCCCTCCTGTGGGGTCCTGGGAGCATTGCGGAGAGAGGCACTGTGGAGGGATGGGACCCAGCAGGACATAAGCATAAGGCTTGCACTGAAGTTCTGGAAATGGATGGAGGCAATGTTTGCACAGTAAAGTGAATGTCCATAATGCCACTGAACTGTACAGTTAAAAATGATTAAAATAACGAATCTTATGTATATTTTACTACAATTTTTAAAAATCACCCTGGTTGCCTTGTGGAGCAGACACTGGGAAGGCAGGAGTGGAAGCAGAAAGACCAGATAGGAGGTGACTGTAGTTGAGGTGAGAACCAGTGGTTTAGATCAGAATGGAGGTGGTGCAGGTGGGGGTACAGGGGTGCATTCGGGATATCCCAGCATTCCCACTTGCTCCTGAAAATCAGAAGTTCTGTGCAAAACACTAAGAGCCTTTTCCCCACTGTTTGTAAATGGAAAAAAAGTTATACTACACTGCATGGCAACCCAAAACCCCAACCAATTTCCTAAAACATAACTGCAACAAGGTGAAATGGCTCTACAGAAGTAATCTATAATGTTAGGATGTAAAATGTTTAACACATTGTGTTCTGGTTTCCAAATGATGTGATTATTTTATGTCCTATGTTAATTTGGTTTGTAGGCAACAACATGAACAGCTTGCATGCTGTAGCATAAACATTTGTTTACTGTGAGCCATGGCCAATAACACACAGCAACAAATACATTTGCTTAAAAAAAAAAAGCAGAGAAAAATTTGTAATAGAAAATAAGGCTATTTTTTAAAGGCTATTTCTTTTTTTTTTTTTAAGGGAGAGCACACACGTGTGCAAGTGGAGGGGTGGGGTGGGGTGAGGGGTAAAGGAAGGGAGAGAGAGAATCTTAAGCAGGTTCCATGCCCAGTGCAGAGCCCTATGTGGGGCTTGATCTCACAACCCTGAGATCATGACCTGAGCCAAAATCAAGAGTGGGATGTTTAACGGACTGAGCCACCTGGGTGCCCCCTTTTTAAGGTTATTTCTTATAATGAGTGTTACTTGCCATGTTCACAAGTTCCAGGGATTAGGGTATAGATCTCTTTAGTGAGTCCAAAAGTTTAATGTCTACTACATTTCAGAAGCAGGAAAAATGGAAAGAACTCGAGTTCTTTGTGATGGTACTCAGCTGCTGAACCTGAAATCTCTTACCTCTGGATTTCTTTCTTTTTTTTTTTTTTTTAAGATTTTCTTTATTTATTTGAGAGACAGAGAGAGATTGAAAGAGAGAGCATAAGAGGGGAGAGGGTCAGAGGGAGAAGCAGACTCCCTGCTGAGCTGGGAGCCAGATACGGGACTGGATCCCAGGACCCTGGGATCATGACCTGAGCCCAAGCAGACGCTTAAACGACTGAGCCATCCAGGCGCCCCTCTGGATTTCTTACTATATGAAATCATACATTTCCAAACTGTTTAAGCAAAAACAAAATTTTTAAGCATTATATTAGTTTACATTGTTGTTTTCCAACTGATATTGACACATCATCATGATACATGGTTTTATCCAGTTGATACTTCTCAACCAAATTTATACTTGTGAACGCCAAAGTAACCAGACTAAAAATTCAAGTGGGCTACAGTAAAGATCCCAGATAAACAAGGGGGAAAACACTTGCCTGTAGATAATCTACCAAATTAAAATCACTACTTGGAGCATTTTAAATTAATCTTCATTATTGAAGGATATTTTTGAGAAGGAAGAAAAATTTGCTGTATATATTTAAAAGGTTGAAGTAAAAATGCAGCTGGTCATACATGGGCTAATCCATATTAATTTAACCTGAAAATATAGTGTGCCAGCTTTTTCTAAATATGCATCTAAACTAGATATCTCAGGAGTTCTTACTAATAAAACATTATGTTGCTTCTAAACAGAAAGGAGCCCTGGGGAATGGGGCTAAAAAGAAGAAAAAGGCAAGGAAACTTAGAGTCTGGTCTGTTTGAAAAGGAGATTAAAAATATCTGCAAGAAGAAAAATGGGAAGCAGGAAAAATACAATAGCACCTTTAAAAAAATCTCTCCTTTTTCCTCATATTATTTAACACGGAGGTTGCATAATTGGCTCTCTATAAAGACAGCATATACAGGATGGATGGATGGATGAATGGATGGATGAATGGATGAACAGTTGACTAGGAAGGCTCATCATTTGGGACCATTTCTATGGAGGGTAGAAAAGACAGTATGAACATGATTATTCAGGAGCATGATCATTTTCAGTAATTTACCCCCTCTTCCTCAGTTAGCAGCAGCCATGCATCCTCCTTATCCTTCAGTAGATCTGATGGTTGTGAGGAGTGCTAAAGTCTGTGGACTCAGCATTTAACATAAGACTGTAATTTTGAAATTACATGGACTCTATTGGGTTTTTATGTTGTACATTTCACGCATCAACACAAAATATAAATTAAAAATATTTATAAATCCAAAAGATTGTTTAAAATATGACGGAAACAGAGTGGACTAATTAATGTGTGAACAACAGTCAAAAAAAAAAAAAGGTTCAGTTAGTGCTACGTAATTTCACTCATTCGATTAGGAAGTGGGGTGCAAACACCCACTCCTTATTTAAACCTCCATCCTAGTCCTGACTGGGTTAGAAACACGTTTAGATACTTTAGATGACTTAACTTGGCCATTTAAGAGCTCCATTTCCCTGACAAGAGGGTTGGATCGGGTACTGTTACTGTACCTCTCAGTTCAAAAACTGAGTTGAAAAACCATCTTTTAGTGAGTAGTAGTTTGAACTAATGTGTAAAGAAGTACAAATGCCAAGTACTCCAACTAGATTTTAACCACTAAATAAGAAACTCTGGGCTATTCTCCAAGAATTTTAAAACTTCCTTAGAGTCCAAGGACACAGAATTGCTGAAAACAGTTGTGTTGCCGTGTGGATACAAACCAAAATATGTTTTCAACCAAAATATTTTATTTATGTGCTCATTCAGACATACTTTAGTTATCTATGCCCAACTTCCAATATCATAAAAGGTATTTTAAAGTTTAACCTGTAATTAATAGTTTTCCAGGTTTTATTTGTTTGTTTTTTAGCTTGCAATGTTAAAATCTTGCCTAGGAATAAAGACTTCCCTATTTGGGGCATGTGATCTGCTCTCCAATTTACATACATTGGAACACTTAAGTGTGGTATTATCATTTTGTGCAGATTTCAGTATTTTAGCTGATACGAGCTTTTATGGAGATTTCCCCAAACCAACACTGCTCCCTCCTCCTTTGTAATGTATTTGGCTCATTTTAACTGCACAAATGCTGCTTATTTGTGTTTCTCCCATGCAGCTCCTGTTGTTTGCAAGTACTCTATTCAAAAACTAACAAAAATAATGTCAAATACAGCCATATTTCAGAGATAGTAGCAAAAATGTTTGGCTAAGTTAGTTTCCAAAATCAAATCTGTGGTGTCCAGCATATTTATTGGTAAGTAAATGTTTGCAGTAAAAGGGTGATACGGATATAAACATCAGGACCATTATGACAAAATCAGTGGAAAGTCATTAAAATAATAGCATTCTGTATCTGTGAAGAATGGATTTTTTAAAAGTATTTATTTATCTGAGAGAGAGAGAGAGAGAGAAAGCAGAACTCGGGGGCAGAGGCAGAGGGAGAGGGAGAAACAGACTCCCTGCTGAGCAGGGAGCCAGATGTGGGGCTGGATCTCAGACCCTGAGAACACAACCTGAGCCACCCTGGGATCATGACCTGAGCCAACAGCAGACGCTTAAGCTACTGAGCCACCCAGTCGCCTCTGAAGTATGGATTTAAAGTACAATGATCTAGTAACCACAGACCATCACTTTAACCAGCGATTTTAAACTTCTCCTCTACCAAATATTTAATAAATGCTGCCAACATGAGACACAACTCACTGATGTAAGTTTCACCCTCTTTTGCTTAATTTGTCTCCACTATGGATATATTTTATAAATGAAAAGACAAAATTTGGAATCAGGGGTATTTACAAAAGGAATTAATAACACCACAAAGATGTATAATACCCCTGTAACTTTTATAAGTATGTTGAAAATGATTTGTAGCCAAATGTGATTCCAATACATATCCACTAAGATAAAAAAAAACTTGCATATAAAGGCACATTTCTGTTAAAACCATTGTCAAAGAGAAGGAAAGGGACTGAATTTTAAAATAATAGAGCTTTTCACCACGATTTATTTTTATCACATACTTTGCGAAAGAAACGCTCACACAAACAGCCTTCCTCAGTTAGGCCAGCAGGTGGCGGTATTGACCGTATGCCAGAAGAGCCTAAACCTGGCTGGAACTTGTCATTGTTTCAAAAGAGTAATTCCCAAGAAATACAAATGAGTTAATCTTATCTGTGTTTTGAAACGTTCAAAGATATTATTCCCTCCTATCAGAGACTACTGTGAACTCCCTTTGTAAAGCCTGATGATCCATCTATTTCTCTTGGCTCGGTGTTTAGCATTAAAAGAGATGGCCTTTCATTTTCCAAGTCTTAGTTAACCAATGGATATACACTTTATCTATTTCATGGTTAGAAAAGCACCGCTGTTTACCTTGCCCAGGACAGAGCTTTGGAACTACATGGGAATTTTCCTATAAACATAAAGAGCAACAATGTGCATGAGAGAAAAACAAGTTTATAATTGGAGTTAGAAACATTAAAATAGTCCAGGCTGTTTTTGGAATAATTTATATACCTACTGCACTCATTCAAGACAGGATCTTCTGACAAACTTCTCTTTGATTGTATTTTTATTGTATTTTTATTTGATCTAACCTTATCTGTGTGTGTGTCGGGGGGGTTATTATTTGTCTGCTAAATGCAACAATCTCTGACATCAGGACTCTGAATCACATTAACGAAATAACACTAACTGGGCATATCATCAAAGACACACTTATAAATCTAAGTACTAGTGCATTGCGTGAATAAAACATTTTCATTGTTTTTTTACCAAAGCTTTCAGGTTTGTGCTACACACATACACCTTTCAGTGGGCATTACTGAAACGCTAAATGAGTTATTTATCCCTTTCAATTAGAGCAGAGGTTGACGAACTTCTCTTAAGGGGCCAGAGAGTAAATATTTTAGTCTTTGAGGGCCAAGAGGCAAAATTGAGGGTACTATGTGGGTACTTACACAACCACTTAAGAATGGAAAAGAATGCTCTTAACTCAAGAACAGTACAATACCCAGCAGCAGGCCAGATTTGCCTGCAGGCTGTAGTTTGCCAACGAGTTTCTAGGCAATAAACCCTATCAAGGGGTGTATGTATATTTTTCAAGCAAAGCCCAGAAATACTCCCAGAAAGATAGACGCTGGCCTTGCCTATTATGTTAATTTTTTTTCTATTTAAAAATGTTGCCTGCTTAGAGTTATGTAGTAGACTTTGACACTGATCTTTAACATTTTTAAGATATATTTATTTTCACTAGGAAATAGAAAATCCTGAACCTGAGATCAGAAAATTTGGCCCAAATGATGCCCGTGATGCTGCCCAGTGGGCTGGTTGTGGTGAGGGGAGTGAGTGAGGAACAGAAGTGCTGGAGGGAAAACAGGCAGAAACCATAAGTCTGTACACAAACACACACACACACACACACACAACCACAGGGTATGCTCTGCAGTGAGGACCTTAGTTAGAATGTCTTTAAGCACTCTGTGTTAATGAGTTTTCATTTAAATTAAAAAAAGACTTTATGTTTAATTTTTTTTTTAATTTTTTATTGTTATGTTAATCACCATACATTACATCATTAGTTTTTGATCTAGTGTTCCATGATTCATTGTTTGTGTATAACACCCAGTGCTCCATGCAGAACGTGCCTTCTTTAATACCCATCACCAGGCTAACCCATTATATTTAAATTTAAAATGTCTAATTTTTAAAAATCATTAGCACTGTTGGCTTTTTTCATTTAAATTCAATTAACTAGCATATAATGCATTATCGGTTTCAGGGCTACAGGTCTGTGATTCATCAGTCTTATATAACACCCAGTGCTCATTATAACACATAGCACTGTTGGCTTTAAAAAAAAAGATTCCCCTTCTTGCAGACTGATCTGCACAGTGAGCTCTCCTGCAGCCAAGACCGAAGAGCATTAGGAGGTGGGCTGGTATTGGTGCTTATCCTCCGTGGAGATTTGAGGGCTAATGAACTAATCTGTAGAACTAACTTAGAATGAAACGTGAGTTTCAGATTCCAAGTTTCTTTCTTCCCTTTCACCAGGATCATAGGCTGTTTTGCAAAGTGGATTAGCTAGTAGGGAAGGAATAACATAAAATAACAGACTCGTTCAATAATTACTTTATCTTTGAACTTGCAGTAGAGTCAGAGGTAGTCTCAGAAGCTTGCTTCTTAGAAATTAAAAAAAAGAAACTTTAGTAAGTGTGTCTGTTTACTGGGCCGACTTAGAGCTGGGAGGGGACTTCAATTATCATTCAACCCACCTTCTTTTTTTAGCTGAGTAAACAATGGCCAACGATGGCCCAGAGAAATTGTGCGGCTTATCCAAAGTCACAGAGCAAGGAACTGGCTGGGCATGTTATATATAGTCTGCTTAAGACAAATGGTAGAGTTCAAGGGTAGAGCTAAAAGCAAGTTATTTTTCTTTCAATTAATAGGTCTTTACTTAGACTCACAAGATAAGGGGGAAATGCAAGTTAAATTTGAATGCCTCCTAGCATTGTCCAGAGACCCAGTAAAAATGGGAAATTAAAGGGTACAACTTGACCGCTCCAGGCTGGTGCTGGTGCAAATTGTAGGGAGTTGTGGGAGCAGTAGACTTGCGTGGCCAGCCTGGACATGCCCAGGAATTGAAGTCAGCCTCCTCCAGGCGGGGACCAGCGCTACTATGCTGGAAAGTCTCCGATCATGGTACAGACCAGCAGAACGTATCATTTGCTCAGACAACTCCAGACAGAAAGGTACCGGACCCTACATTTTCTGGAATCAAAGGAAAACGTCCAAAGAGACCAGGCATTTCAAGGCTGGGCTTTCTAAACACAAACAACACACCAACTCCTGAAACATAAAATAAAAAAAGACTCTCAGAGGTACAGATCTGAAAAGAAGAAGAAGAAGGTAGCAGGAGGGGAAGAATGAAGGGGGTGGAAATCAGAGGGGTAGATGAACCATGAGAGACGATGGACTCTGAAAAACAAACTGAGGGTTCTAGAGGGGAGGGGGGTGGGAGGATGGGTTAGCCTGGTGGTGGGTATTGAGGAGGGCACATTCTGCATGGAGCACTGGGTGTTATGCACAAACAATGAATCATGGAACACTACATCTAAAACTAATGATGTAATGTATGGGGATTAACATAAGAATAAAAAAAAAAGACTCTCACACCTTTCCATATAAACACATCAAACTGCTCTATTATAATAAATTCACATCAGCGAGTGTTGTTTTTAGATTTAAGGCTTCTACTTTATGGGATACTCTGTGACCCATAAAATAAGTTTTTATCACAAACTAGTATTTGCTCAGGGTGGATTCCTAGTGTCTAAAGTGGATTACCATTGGGCGCCCTAACAAGATGGTCTAAACGTCTGGATTCCACATCGACTAGCACATTTTCATTCCACTAAGTCATGCCGCCTTCTAACCCATAACCTCGTTACCATTCAGCCTCTCTACTCATCTTCCCATCTATTCCAGAAAGAAATAGGAGGACAATATTTTTTTAGGTTTTTATTTTAATTCCCGTTAGTTGACATACAGTGTTATATTAATTTCAGGTGTACAATATAGTGATTCAACACTTCCATACATCACCCGGTACTCATCACAACAAGTACCCTCCTTAATCCCCTTCACCTGTTTCACCCATCCCACCACCACCTCCCCTCTGGTAACCATCACTTTGTTCTCTAGAGTTTCCCTTTCTCTCTTTTTTTCCTCTTGGCTCATATGTTTTGTTTCTTAAATTCCACATATGAGTGAAATCATATGGTATTTGCCTTTCTCTGACTGACTTTTTTCCTTTAGCATAATACTCTAGCTCTTTCCATGTCAGTGCAAATGGAAAGATCTCATTCTTTTTTATGGCTGAATAATACTCCATGAGATACACACACACACACACACACACACACATAAATCACATCTTCTTTATTCATTAATCAATGGACACTTGGACTGCTTTCTAATCTTGGCTATTGTAAATTATGTTGTTATAAATGTAGGGGTTCATGTATCCTTTGAATTAGTGTTTTTTGTATTCTTTCAGTAAATACTCAGTAGTGTGATTGCTGAATGGTAAGGTAGTTCTATTTTTAGCTTTTTGAGGAAACTCCACACTGTTTTCCAGAGTGGCTGCACCAATTTGTGTTCCCACCAACAGTGCAAGAGGGTTCCTTTTCCTCCACATCCTCGCCAACACTTGTAGTTTCTTGTGTTGTTGATTTCAGGCATTCTGACAGGTATGAGGTGATATCTCGTAGTTTTGGTTTGCATTTCTCTGATGATGAATAATGTTGAGTATTTTTCATGTGTCTGTTGGCCATCTGGTTGTCTTCTTTGGAGAAGTGTCTGTTCCTGTGTTCTTCCCATTTTTAAATTTGATTAGTTGTGGGTTTTTAGTGTTGAGTTGTACAAGTTCTTCATATATTTTGGGTACTAGCCCTTTCCAGGACATGTCATTTGCAAATATCTTCTCTCATTCAGTAGGTTGCCTTTTAGTTTTGTTGATTATTTCCTTTGCTGTGCATAGCTTTAATTTTGATGTAGTCCCAAGAGTTTATTTTTGTTTTCATTTCCCTTGCCTTGGGAAACATACCTAGAAAAAAAGTTGCTATGCCCGATGTCAGAGACATTCCTGCTCTCTTCCAGGATTTTTATGGTTTCATATCTCACATTAGGTCCTTAATCCATTTTGAGAGTATTATTGGGTATGGTGTAAAAAAGTGGTCCAGTTTGATTCTTCTGCATATTGCTGTCCAGTTTTCCCAACATCATTTGTTGAAGAGACTGTCTTTTTCCCATTGGATGTTCTTTCCTGCTTTGTCAAAGATTAATTGACCATATAGTTGTGGGTTTATTTCTGGGGTTTCTATTCTGTTCTATTGTTCTATGTGTCTATTTTTGTGCCAGTACCACACAGTTTTGATATCCACAGCTTCGCAATATAACTTGAAGTCTGGAATTGTGATGTCTCCAGCTTTGCTTTGCTTTTTCAAGATTGCTTTGGCTAGGGGCACCTGGGTGGCTCTGTCAGTTAAGCGTCTGCCGTTGGCTCAGGCCATGATCCCAGGGTCCTGGGATCAAGCCCCACATCAGGCTCCCTGCTCAGTGGGGAGTGTGCCTCTTTCTCTCCATCTGCTGCTCCCCCAGCTCATGCTCTCTCTCTCTCTCTCAAATAAATAAATAAAATCTTAAAAAAAAAAAAGATTGCCTTGGCTATTCAGGGTATTTGAGGTTCCATACAAATTTTAGGATTGTTTGTACTAGTTCTGTGAAAAATCCTCTTGGTATTTTGATAGGGATTACATTAAATGTGTAAATTGTTCTGGGTAGTATAGATATTTTAACAATATTTTTTCTTCCAATCCATGAGCATGAAATATCTTTCCATTTCTATGTATCATCTTCAATTACTTTCTGATATGTTTTATACTTCTTTCAGAGTACAAGTCTTTCACCTTTTTGGTTAAGCTTATTCCTAGGTATCTTATTATTTGGGGTGCAATTGTAATTGGGATAGTTTTCTTAATTTCTCTTTCTGCTGCTCCAATATTGGTGTAAAGAAATGCAACAGATTTCTGTACATTGATTTTGTATCCTACGACTTTACTGAAGTTATCAGTTTAGCAGGTTTTTGTTTGTTTGTTTGTTTGTTTGTTTGTTTGAGAGAGAGAGAGAAAAGAGAAAGAGAGAGGGAGAACGAGAGCAGGGAAGGGGCAGAGGGAGAGGGAGAGAGAGAATCCCAAGCAGGCTCCATGCTCAGCAGCATGGAGCCCCACCCAGGGCTCAATCTCATAATCCTGAGATGATGACCTGAGCCAAAACCAAGAGTCAGATGCTTAACTGACTGAGCCACCCAGGTGCCCCAATTCTAGCAGTTTTTTGATGAAGTCTTTCAGGTTTTCCATACAGAGTATCATGTCATCTGCAAATAATGACAGTTTTACTTCTTCCTTACCAATTTGGATGCCTTTTATTTCTTTTTGTTGTCTGATTGCTGTGGCTAGGACTTCCAGTAGTATGTTGAATAAAACTAGTGAAAGGTAACATTCTTATCTTGTTCCTGTCCTTAGACTGAGAGCTTTTCCCCCTAAAGGATGATGTTAGCTGTGGGTTTTTCATGTAAGACCTTTATTATGTTGAGGTCTGTCCCCTCTAAACCCACTTAATTGAGAGTTTTTATCTGAATGGATGTTATATGTTGTCAAATCCTTTTTTTGTGTCTATTGAAATGATCATATAGTTTTTATCCTTTCTCTTATTGATGTGATGTATCACGTTGATTGATTTGTGAATATTGAGCCATCCTTGTATCCAAGGAATAAAATCCACTTGATTGTGGTAAATGACTTTTTAAATGTATTGTTGGATTTGGTTTGTTAGTATTTTGTTTAGGATTTTTGCATCTCTGTTAATCAGAGATATTGGCCTATGTTCTCTTTTTTTATGGTGTCTTTATCCAGTTTTGGTACAGGGTAATGCTGTCCTCATAGAATGAATTTGGAAGTTTTACTTCCTTTGGTATTTTTTTGGAATAGTTTGAGAATATTCTCCTATAACTGTTGGTATTTCTGCAGTGCTGTTTGTTATTTCTCCTCTCTCATTGTGATTTTATTTGAGTCCTTTCTCTTTTTTTCTTGATAAGTCTGGTTAAAGGTTTATCAATTTTATTGATTTTTCCAAAGAAGGAGTTCCTGGTTTCATTGATCTGTTCTATTGCTTTTTTGGTTTCTGTATCATTTATTTCTGCTCTAGTCTTTATTATTTCCTCCCTTCTGCTGGCTTTAGGTTTAATTTTTTGTTCTTTTTCTAACTCCTTTAGGACTAAGTTTAGGTTGTTTATTTGAGATTTTTCTTGCTTCCTGAAGTAGGTCTGTGTTGCTATAAACTTCCCTCTTAGAACTGCTTTTGTTGCATCCCAAAGGTTTTGGGCCATTGTGTTTCATTTTCAGTTCTTTCCATATGCTTTTTTATTCCGTCTTTGATTTCTTGGTTGACCCTTTCATTGTTTAATAGCATATTATTTAACTTCCATGTATTTGTATTTTTGCCAGCTTTTTTATTGTGGTTGACCTCACATTTCATAGTGTCATGTTCTGAAAAGATGTATGGTATGACTTTGATCTTTTTAAATTTGTCAGGGCTTGTTTTGTGGCCTAATATGTGATCTGTTCTGGAGAATGTTCCATATACACTTGAAAAGAATGCATATTCTGCTGTTTTAGGATGGAATGCTCTGAATATATCTCTTAAATCCATCTTTTCCAGTATGTCATTCAAAGCCATTTTTTCCTTGTTGAATTTCTGTTTAGATGATCTGTCCATTGATATAAGTGGGGTGCTCAAGCACCCTACTATTATTGTATTATTATCAATGAGTTTCTTTATGTTTTTTATTAACTATTTTATGTATTTGAGTGCTCCCATATTGGGTGCATCAATATTAACAATTGTTCCCTTCTTGTTGGATTGTCCCCTTTGTTATTATATAGTGTCCTCCTGTATCTCTTGTTACAGTCTTTCTTTTAAAATCTATTTTGTCCAGGGGCGCCTGGGTGGCTCAGATGGTTAAGCATCTGCCTTTGGCTCAGGTCATGATCCCAGGGTCCTGGGATCGAGTCCCACATCGGGCTCCTGGCTCAGTGGGGAGTCTGCTTCTCCCTCTCCCTCTGCCTCTCCCACTGCTCATGCTCTCTCTCTCTCTCTCTCTCTGTATCTCTGTGTCTCAAATGAATAAATAAAATCTTTAAAAAAATAAAATAAAATAAAATCTATTTTGTCCAATATAAATATTGCTACTCCAGCTTTCTTTTGACATCCATTTGCATGATAAATATTTCTACATTCCCTCACTTTCAAACTGCAGGTGCTTTTGGGTCTAAAATGAGTCTCTTGGAGGCAGCATATAGATGGATCTTATTTTTTTAATCTATCTGACACCCTATGTGTTGATTAGAGCATTTAGTCCATTTACATTCATAATTATACATAATTATCAATAGATATGTATTTATTATCATTTTTTTTACCTGTCTTGTGATTGTTTCTGAAGATTTTCTCAGATCCTTTCTTGTCTTTCTCTCTTTCATGATTTGCTGATTTTCTTTAGTGATATATTTGGATTTCTTTCTCTTTATTCTTTGTGTATCTATTAGTGGTTTTTGACATGATTACCTTTAGGTTTGTATATAATATCTTATGCATATAGCAGTCTATAATAAGTTGATGGCTGTTTACATTCAAACCCATTCTTTACTCTTCTCCTACCCATGTTTTAGGTATATGGTGCCGTATTTTACATCCTTTCATTTTGTGAGTTCTCTGACTGATATTTTATAAAAATGCTCATTTTCATTGCTTTTATGTTTCTTATCTTCATACTGTCACTTTTGGTCTCTCTCCACTCAAAGAGTCCCCTTTAATATTTCTTGCAGGGCTGGTTTAGTGATCACAAACTCTTTTAGCTTTTCTTTGCCTGGGAAACTCTTTATCTCTCCCTCTATTCTGAATAAAGCTTTGCTGGATAGAGTATCCTTGGCTGCAGATTTTTCCCATTCAGCACTTTGAATATATCATGCCACTGTCTTCTGGCTTGCCAAGTTTCTGCTGAAAAAAATCCCTTGATAGCTTTATGGGGTTTCCCTTGCATATAACTATCTTCTTTTGTCTTGCTGCTTTTAATTTTTTTTCTTTGTCACTATATTTTGCCATTTTAATTATAAGATGCCTTGGTGTTGATCTGCTTTTGTTGATTTTCTTGGGAGTTCTCTGTGCCTCCTGGATCTGGATATCTGTTTACTTCCCCAGATTTGGGAAATTTTCAGCCATTATTTCTTCAAATAAATTTTCTGCCCCCTTTTCTTCTTCTTCTGGGATGCCTACAATGTGAATGTTATTACATTGGTGAAGTCACTGAGTTTCTTAAGTCTATTCTCATTTTGCATAATTCTTTTTTCTCTCTCCTGTTCAGCTTGATTACTTTCCAATACTGTCTTCTAGGTCATTAATTCGTTCCTCTGCTTCTACCAGCCTGCTGTCAATCCATCAAGCATGTTTCTCATTTCATGCATTCAGCCCTTTATCTCTGCTATGTTATTTTTTAATCTGTGTTAAGGGTCTCACTCATGTCTTCTACACTTTTCTCAAGTCCAGTGAGTATCCTTATGATCATTGCTTTAAATACTCCATCAGGCATGTTACTTATATCTGTTTTGCTTAGATCTCTGGCCGTGGCCTTGTCCTGTTCTTTCATTTGGGATACATTTCTCTGTCCTCTCATTTTGTCTAACTCTTTGTGCCTGTTTCTATGCACTAGGAAAGTCAGCCTCTTCTCTTGTTCTTGAGGGTAATGGCCTATGAAGAGGAGGTCCTGTAGTGCCCTGCAGTGTAGTGTCCCCTGTTTCCCAGGGCCTGGCACTGTAGGGGATGTCTCCAATGTGTGCTGTGTGTGCTCTTCTCTTGTGTCCTAGCTGCCTTCAGACCAGTTATCTGCAGAGGTTCTTGCCTATTGTGGGCAGTGTTTGGTCCCTGACCTGAATGTGGAGAGTTTTTACTAGCTGTTCTCTGGTCTGCTTGTGAAATGAGACATGTTGCTACTGTTGCCGGAACTGAGGTCCTGCAGAAGATGCAGTGTGAATAGGGGTTTGGGCTGGACTTCTGGGAATGGTATTCTCTGTGCTGGGACTGAGGCAGGTATGACCGGGAAGAGCAGTACCATTGGAACATGGCAGGGGTGGGGGTGTGTGTGTAAGCAAGTTAGGTAGCAAGAGCTGATGCTGTGCTGGTTCCCCCAGGTGGCTCTATGTTTATGCTGAGGGGGCAGGGGAGGGAAATGGCCCTGCCAGTTCCTTTGTTCCTGGTGGGATTTCTCTATGTATGCTGCCTCTGTGATGCACTCCAAGATGAGCAAGTAACTCCCCAATGTGGGCCCCAGGTGCTCTTCAGATCACTGTTTCCATGTTATATGTCTGAGGGTTGTTTGCCCTGCCTTCTCTCCCAAAGCAGCCCCAATACCTCTGGGTTGTCCCTAAGCAAAGTCCACTGACCTTTAGAACTCCAGGCTTTAAGCCTGCTGGTTGCCAGAAGTCATGAAATTCAGCCTCTCTTGCTTTCCAAGCCAATTGCTATGAGGATTCATCTCCCCCATGCACTCCCTTGTGTGTTATTCTGTCTCTGGCCCTTTTACTCAACCACGACTCCCTCCCCACTGCAGCAACCATGATCTGTTTCTTTCCCAAACCAAGTCTCCATACTTCCTACCTTCTTCGATGTAGCCTCTTCTCTACCATTAGTTGTGGAGATTGTTCTGCCAGGTCTCAAGTTGATTTCTGGGGTATTTAGGGTGATTTGATAGCTATCTAGTTGTATTTGTGGGACGAGGCAAGCCTAGGATCCTCCTACTCTGCCACCATCTTCCCTTCCTAAGAGGATGATATTTTAAAATTTTACCTTACTTAAAAATGTTTTTTTCCAATATAAAACCAGACAAATGCCAAAATAATGCCAAATGCAATGTGCGAACTGGCTTGCAGAATTCAAACATGGAGACATTCCCTGGTCCTGGCCCCAGGTGACGTCCCTCCTCTCTTTTACAGGCAAGAGAAACTACTGCAGATACCATATGTGAACAGTCAGTAGTGCCCCCTAATGTGAATTTCCATTATCCTGTATGCCCAGAAAATGTCTGCTCAAAGCATATGGCCTTGAGGGGGTACCATCACAGTACCCCAATGTACCCCTGGACATTGGCTGTCCCAGCCCATCCTAGAATTTTTTTTAGCTGTACCTGGCCTGAAAGAGCTTTTTCTTCTTTGGTCATGAAGTCTTAAAGAAGTGAGACTGAATCCCCTGTGGCCCTGGCCCTGGCTCTGTGATAAAGCCTATCTGGAGTAGAAGAGACATGTACAATCAGAGAGAAGCTGGGGGAGAGGGGAATCAGCTCAACATCCCTGATTCTTTTTTTTTTTTTAAAGATTTATTTATTTATTTGACAGAGAGACACAGCTAAAGAAGGAACACAAGCAGGGGGAGTGGGAGAGGGAGAAGCAGGCTTCCCACTGATCAGGGAGCCCGATGCGGGGCTCGATCCCAAGACCCTGGGATCTTGACCTGAGCCGAAGGCAGACGTTTAATGACTGAGCCACCCAGGCACCTCAACATCCCTGATTCTGATCACCTCTGGCTTTGCCCTTATCCTACCCAGCTAAGTAAAATGATGAATCTCTTATTTTGCTTAAGTGAATGTGAGTTCAAATTCAGTCACTTGCAGCCAAAGAATCCTGACTGAAATAGAAACCACTACAGGAGCCAGTCCACCTACTGCTGTGATGCAGGCACATGTTATCACGTAGCTGAAAAGACAGGAGTATTACTCTCAAACCAAATAAGAGAATGTACTTTATCTCTTTACACTTTCTATCTTAAGAAGTCATCTCAGCTACTGGCATTGGAAGGAGAGACAGGTTTGGTCACTTGCTGCTTTTTCCTTGTGGATCACTATATTGATCCACTTGGGCTGCTATTTAAAAAAAAAAAAAGGATACTGTAGACTGAGTGATTTAAACACAGAAATTTATTTCACACAGATCTGGAGGCTGGAATGTACCAGATCAAAGTTCTGGCAGGGTTCAGTTCCTGGTGAGAGCACTCTTCCTGGCTTGTAGATGGCCGTCCTCCTTCTTGCTGTGTCTTCACATGTGGACAAAGAGAGAGAGAGACTCCAAGCTCCCTGGTCTCTCAGAATTATACTAATCCTATTGGATCAGGGTACCACCTTTATGACCTTTATTTAACCTTAATTACCCCCATTAAGGCTTCATCTCCAAATACAGTCACATTGGGGGTTAAGTCTTCAACATACGAATTTTAGAGGGACATAAACACTCAGTCCATAACATTCCCTATCTGAGGGAAGGACACTTTCAGAAGCACATAGGCCAGAATGGTAGCAGCTACTGGGGAAGGGGGAGCACAGAGATCAGATCAACCATTCTTGACCAACAAACTTTCATCAGTTTGTTGCTATATACCAGGACCAGTGCTAGTACCAGGAAGTAAAAATGACTAAGCTACATAGGGCCTAGCATAGGCAGAGTACTCCCTCTTCACAGAGGTGGAAACTGAGGGCTGTGTGGTCACCGGCTGGGAAGTCACAGAGCTGGCTCGTGGATCACTGTCTGTCTAGCACCAACCAGGGGACTTGGTCTCTGTCACATTGCCCTAGGTGTTTTTTGTGCCTTAAATAAAAAAGTGAATTTCTTTTTTTTTTTTTTAGATTTTATTTATTTATTTGGCAGAGAGAGAGACAGCGAGAGCAGGAACACAAGCAGGGGGAGTGGGAGAGGGAGAAGCAGGCTTCCCGCCGAGCAGGGAGCCCGATGTGGGACTCGATCCCAGGACCCTGGGATCATGACCTGAGCCGAAGGCAGACGCTTAACGACTGAGCCACCCAGGCGCCCCAAAAAGTGAATTTCAAGATATACAAAATGCTAACAATCAGTGATGGGGAAAAAATGGGTAAGTTATATTCTCTGCCCTCAAGGAGATTTCTGACTAAGGAGTAATCAGCCAGCAAATAGATTTGATGTAATACAACAAATAGATTGATGAGTGTTCAAAGGTGCTACAGAACACAGGGGAGGGCCCTTTACACTTCAGGATGCACAGGTGAGATAGGCAAAGAGATGGAAATGACACTTTAGGTAGAGGGATGACATGTGATACATGGGTACCTGGGGAGCTTGCCCCATAAAAATGTTAGTTAGGAAGAGGAGGTGGCCAGGAGGCAAGGTTTGGTGAGAAAGGTAAGAGGCCTATCATGAACTTGCTCCTGTTGTCATTCCAGAGGTTTTATATGGGGGAGAGATTGGTCAGGTTTATGTGTCAGTTACATCATTATGGACCTGTGTGGAGGATAAACTTACATGGGACAAGAGCAGGTGTGGGAAGACCAGTGCAGAAGATGGCTGCAATTGGTCAGACAAATGATAAGCGTCCTCCCTTGAACTAAAACAGTGGTCCTAGGGATGCAGGACAGATCTGAAAAAATATTTAGGCTATAAAATGGGTAAGACTTGGTGATTGATGGTATCACGGGGAAGATGGAGGAGACTCAGAGTATCACACAGTTTCCCCACCCCAAGGGACTGGGTAGAAGGTGGTGCTGTGAACTGGGAGCTGGTGTGGGCAGAAAGCAGATCTGGAGAGTACAGAGCAGGTGTGCGACAGAATGCTAACACACAGGAAGCATGGTTATCGATAGAATGCTAACTTACATGACATGAACAGTAAGAGCAAAAGGTGCCCGAACTGCAACAGGGAAGAAGAAGGAAAGGGCACCTGGGAAGATTTCCATGGTCTCCAAAAGCTTTAAATGAAGTCTAGGAAGTACCATGGCCCTATGCACAGGGTAATACACTGGAAGCCTATGGCTTGAATATTGCCTGCCCACATTTTTTATGTCGCCTGCACAGTGTCAGTTTTTTGTTTCAATGAATCAGTTACAAGCATTTACAAATCAACCTTTTATATGTCAAACCTGGATCCTGGTCTCTCAGTGAGTGTGTGGAGGGCACAGAACTGGACCTGCCTTCTTTACTGGCAGCAATCAACTGGGCTGGGGAGTCAGTACTGAACCCATCAGATGAGGCAGGCCCAATGCTCTACCTGAATGTTTCCTGTATGTGTTAGATATGGCCATCTTGCCCCACAGCATCATAAAGACAGGAGAAAAACAAACCTTGCTGTAATCAATCCTGGAAAAAAAACAAAAAACAAACAAACAAAAAAGATTGTTCTTGTAATGATCATCTAATGGAAATATAAATCTCTTTCTCAAAATTCAGGGTTAGGACATTTTCTTAAATGACTTCCCAAAGTGTTTTTGCTTTAAACTAATGATGCCAAATATTTAGAAATATTTATATGGGGAACATATACTATACTGTTGTTTAAATGACTATTATAAGTAACTTTTCTCCAGAAAGTTCAAAGTGTTCTATTAAATCCTAAAGCAAAGTTAACCCCAAGCCTACATTGTTTGTGATCTGGAGTCTACATCAAATATAATGCAAAGGACAAAGTTAGAACAGACACAACTTGATTATAATACAGGAGTCCTCTGGGAACTCAAGAAATAGTCCCTCTGGTGTTCATTTAATATCAAATTTCCATCAGCGAGTAAGTCTCTAATAAATTTGCAGATGTGGTATCATAGGGCAGAAAGGATTGTTTCAGGGCTGGGAGATAGATAGGGAAAATTCTGGGCTATTTGAAATTCCTACCACCTGTGTGGTCTGTTTACTCCAAGAAAGACATTGATCAAAGGTGGCCAGGTTTAATGTAGTAAGAGTATCTACCCACAACTGATGAGGATGACCATCTATATTTATGGATAATTCACCTGGACTGTTGAAGAGTATGTCAGGATATTTGTCCCTATTTCCTTCTTTGGAGAACCCTCACTGATCTGAATTGAGGGATTTTTCTTTGCCTTCAGGGATTGTGTGCGTGTGTGCAAGCATGTGTACATACGTGTGTGTGTGTGTGTGTGTGTGTGTGTAAGATGGGATGATTTTTCTTCCAGTCTAGGAGATCTACAAGCATCCTCATCAGTGGGTGGTTGGGGAATGGGTCAACTAGCTGTTTGATCTGCTAGGCTGCACTTTACCTTGGATCCTGTCTCATTTTTGTTCTAGAGCCCTTTTCAAAATGTTCTGTCAGATAATGTAGTCTGGATAAAGGGGCTAGTTCCCACTCCAATTTCTGTTTTCAAAATAGGTCTCCACTTTTAGACTCAACTTCATAAACAAAATGAGATGATGTTCCATCAGCATTTTCTTTACCTCCCAAATTTGTCCAAAGATATTTTCTAATCTATTCTGAAAATCTCCCGTAATTCTACCTCTTTTGTTTTGGGTTTTTTCTTGTTGAGGTATAATTGACATGTAGCATTATATTAGTTTCAGGCGTACAACATCATGATTCAATATTTGTATACATTGCAAAATTATCACCACATAAGTCTAGTTAACATCCATCACCATATACATAGGTACAAAAGTTTTTTTCCTTGTGGTGAGAATTTATAAGATCTACTCTCTTAGCAACTTTCAAATATGCAATACAGTGTTATTAACTGCAGTCACCATGCTGTACATTACATTCCCATAACTTAATTACTTTTTTATAACTGGAAGGTTGTACTTTTGACTCCCTTTGTCCATTTTACCCACCTCTCAACCCCCCATCTCTGGTAAACACCAATCTGTTCTCTGTATCTATGAGCTTGGTGTGTGTTTGTTTGCTTTTTAAATTCCATACATAAGTGAGATCATACAGTATTTATCTTCCTTGGTCTGACTTATTTCACTTAGCATAATGCCCACAAGGTTAATCCATGTTGTCACAAATGACAAGATTCCATTTTTTTACGGTTGAATAATATTCCATTGTGTGTACGTGTGTGTGTGTGTGTGTGTGTATCACATCTTCTTATTCATTCATTCACTGATGGACATTTAGGATATTTCCATGTCTTGGTTATTGTAAATAATGCTGCAATGAACATAGGGGAACATATATCTTTTCGAGTTAGTATTTTTATTTTCTTCACATAAATACCCAGAAGTAAAATTGCTCAATCATTTGGTTGTTCTATTTCTCATTTGTTCAGGAACTTCCATACTGTTTTCAATAGTGGTTGCACCAATTTACATTCCCACCAACAGTGCACAAGGGTTCACTTGCCTGCACATTTTTTGCTAATACTATTTCTTCTTTTTTAATAATAGGCATTCCAACATGTATAGGTGATACCTCATTTCCCCGACGATTAATGATAATGAGCACCTTCTCATGTACTTGTGGCCATCTGTATGTCTTCTTTGGAAAGATGTCTATTCAGATCTTCTGCCCATTTTTTCATCAAACTGTGTGGGTTTTTGCTTTGTTTTTCTATTGAGTTGTATGAGTTCTTTATATATTTTGGATATTAACTGCTTATGAAATATATGATTTACAAATATTTTTTCCTATTCAATAAGTTCCTTTTTCATTTTGTCAGTTTCCTTTGCTGGTGTAGAAGCTTTTTAGTTTGATGTAATCCCACATGTTCATTTAGCTCTTATTGCCTTTATTTTTGGTGTCAGATTTAAAAAATCATTACCAAGACCAACTCAAGGAGCTCACCACCTGCTTTCTTCTAGGAGTTTTATGGTTTTGGGTCTTACATTCAAGTCTTTTGACTCAATGTGTTTTGAGTTGATTTTTATATTTGGTGTAAGATAGTCCAGTTTCATTCTTTTGCATATAACTGTCCACTTTGTCCAATGCCATTTATTGGGGAGACTGTCCTTTCCCCACTATATATGCTTGTCTCTTTTGTCATAAGTTAATTGATCATATTTCATGGGTTTATTTCTTGGCTTTCTATTGTTTTCTTTCTTTTAAAGATTTTATTAATTTATTTGGCACAGAGAGAGCATAAGCGGGGGGAGCTGCAGGCAGAGGGAGAGGGAGAAGCAGTCTCCCCGCCAAGCAAGAAGCCTGATGTGGGGCTCAATCCCAGGACCCTGGAATCATGACCTGAGCTAAAGGCAGACATTTAATGACTAAGCCACCCAGGTGCCCCGGCTTTCTATTGTTTCTATCTATGTGTCTGTTTTTATGCCAATACCATACTGTTTTAACTACTATGGCATTGGAATATAGCTTGATATCAGACAGTGTGATACCTCCTGCTTTGTTCTTTCTCAAAATTGCTTTGGCCATGCAGGATCTCCTGTGGTTCCATACAAATTTTAGGATTTTTTTTGTTTTATTTCTGTAAAAAATTCCATTGGGATTTTGGTAGGCATTACATTGAATCTGTATATTGCTTTGGGTAGTATAGACACTTTATTTTTTTTTTTTAAGATTTTATTTATTTATTTGAGAGAGAAAGAGAGAGAGCATGAGCATGGAGGGGGACAGAAGGAGAGGGAGAGGGAAAAACAGACTCCCTGCTGAGTGCAGAGCCTGAGGCAGGGCTCAATCCCAGGACCCTGGGATCATGGCCTGAGCTGAAGTCAGCCACTTAACTGACTGAGCCACCCAGGCACCCCCATAGTTTGGGCACTTTAACAATAGTAATCCTTCCAATCCAAGAGCATGGTATATCTTTCCATTTATTTGTGGCTTCTTCAATTTCTTTCATCAATGTCAGTTTTCAGTATGCAGATCTTTCACCTCCTTGGTGAAATTCAAATTAGGTATCTTATTCCTTTTGATGCAATTATAAATGGGTTTTTTTCTTAATTTCTCTTTCTGATAGTTCATTATTCATGTATAAAAACACAACAGATTTTTGTATATTGATTTTGTATCCTGCAACATTGCTGAATTTATTAGTTATAACAGTGTTATGGTGGAGTCTTCAGGGCTTGCTATATATAATATGTTATCAGCAAATAGTGAAAATTTTACTTTTTTTTTCAATTTGGATGCCCTTTATTTCTTTTTCTTGCCTAATTGTTCTGGTTAGGACTTTTAGCACTATATCAAATAAGTGGTGAAAGTGGGCATCCTTGTCCTGTTCCTGATCTTAGAGGAAATGTTTTCAGCTTTTCACCATTGAGTATGATGTTAGCTAAGGATTGTGGTCATAAAGGATGGCCTTTATTATATTGAGGTACATCCCCTTCACACCCACCTTATTAAGAGTTTTTATCATAAATTGATGCTGACTTTTGTCAAATGCTTTTTCTGCATATATTGAGGTGATCATATGATTTTTATCCTTCATTTTGTTAATGTAGTATGTCACATTGATTGATTTGTGGATGTTGATGTTGAGTCATCCTTGAGTCTCTGAAATAAATTCCACTTGATCATAGTATATGATTCCTTTAATGCATTGATAAATTTGATTTGCTAATACTCTGTTGAGGATCTTTGCATTTATGTTCATCAAGATATTGGCTTGTAACTTTCTTTTCTTGTGACATCTTTTTCTGGTTTTGGTATCAGGGTAATGCTGGCCTCATACAATGAGTTTGGAAACACTACACTTCTATTTTTTGGAATAATTTGAAAAGAATTGGTATTAAATCTTTGTTGCATGCTTAGTAAAATCTACCATTGAAGCCATCTGGTTGGACATTTGTTTGTTGGGAAGCTGATTCAATCTTCTTACTAGCAATCAGTCTATCAGATTTTCTATTTCTTCATAATTCAGTTTCGATAGGTTGTATGTTTCCAGGAATTTCTCCACTTCTTCTAGTTTGTCCAAGTTGTTGGCATATAATTGCTCATAGTAATCTCTTATGATCCTTCATATTTTTCTGGTATCAGTTGTAATGTCTCTTCTTTCATTTCTGATGTTATTTATTTGAGCCCTCTTTCTTTCTTGGTGATTCTATCTAAAGGTTTGTCAGTAACGTTTATCTTTTCAAAGAACCAGTAGTTTCAATATTTTCTATTCATCTTTTAGTCTCTATTTCATTTTTCCACTCTGATCTTTGTTATTTCCTTTCTTCTACTAACTTTGGGCTTGTGTGTTGTTTTTCTAATTACTTAAGGTATATCCTTAAGTTGCTTATTTGAGATTTTCTGGACTTCCCTTTTAGAATTGCTTTTGCTGCATCTCATAAGTTTCAGCATGTTGTATTTCCATTTCAATTTGTCTCAAAGTATTATTTTATTTCTCTTTTGATTTCTTTTTTGATCCATTAGTTGTTCAGTAGCATGGTTTTTAATCTCCACAAATTTGGAATTTCATCTTTTTTTGTTTGTTTGCATGATTAAATTATGGTCCAATAGATTTTTACTGGAAATGTTTTGGATATGACTTTTCAGAGACTTAGGCCTACATTTTGGCCTTTTTCCACCTTCAGGTTTATTGAGAAAGGAGGGATCCTGTAGGTCCTTTTCCAGGATAATCAGCTTTTCTCATCCAAAATTCAACTTCTGAGATTCTGATCAACATATGTACAAGTTGATATAGGTCAGGTAATTTTGTCATATGCCCCCAAAAGAATTCTAAATTCTTACATGGATATTTGCTGGTCTTGTTTGGGTTTAAGGAAATCTTTCATGGTAGTTCCTTTTTTTAAATTTTTATTTATTTATTTGAGAGGGGGTGCAGAGGGAGAGGGAAAGAGGAAAAAAATCTCAAGCAGACTTCTCGCTGATTGTGGAGCCTGACATGGGGCTTGATCTCATGACTCTGAGATCATGACCTTGGCCAAAATCAAGAGTTGGAAGCTTAACCGACTGAGCCACCCAGGTGCCCCCATTATAGTTCTTAATTCAGCTCAGGTCCATGGTTTAAATTCTACAGTTGTCTGCATATCCAACTCATGGGAGGGATGGATATTTAAAGGCAACTGAAATTTTGGATGTTAGGAGAGTTGCTTGGAAAAGGTAGGGTGTTTGGACAAGGGAAAGATGAGAGAGGATTTGATAGAGGCATAAAAGGGGACATCAGAAAGGTAAAGGGAAAAAGGCAAAGCTGGATATCAAAATTAGTCTAGTTCACTCTTGCTTAAGTTTGCTGAATTGCTCATTAGCTTTGATCAAAGAATCTTTTAGTGAAGACACTTTTTACTAAGAATTTTGTTTGGAGACCTCTGCATACCAGTCGAAAAATGCTGCCCGTAGGCCAATAGGCCCTTTCTTCTTCTCAAATAAATAACTGTGCTCAAATCCAACGTTCCCCCAGAGTGGCTACTAAAGACCCAAATCATCCTTGGTGAAGTTATGTCATTTAGAAAGATAGGCACAAGAATTAGGATTGTAAAGAGAGTACATATAAGAAGCAGGAGTTTTTCCAGGTAAAAGAGAGGATTTAGACTTAGATGACCCTATGAGAGCTGGCAACAGTCATTGGAATGTACTGCTTATGCACCCATATCTCAGGTCCCCTGCCAGAGTTAGTCATCTCCAAAAGCAAACTCCCCAATCTGCCTCCAGAAGGCAGAAGAAAAAAAAAAAAAACATGGAGCACACTCTCTGGAGGCACTCTCTCCAGGTGCCCCTCTTTTTAACAATGTTTTAAAGCTAAACTCTCATGAGGGAGTCAGCCACCATCACTGTGTTTAGCAGAGACTCAAAGGCAGGCATAAGAGTGGGAAGGCCTTATAGTGGAATAAATGGAAGACTTCAGATGTGCTCTGTTTGGAGGTTGTTGGAATGGGAAAGCTATAGGTGGACTAACTAGACCCAAGGCATCCATGTCATTGGTTAGGGGTGCATATTTGGATTTCTCCAGTTGGTCCAAAGTTGGAAACAGGGGCGAAAATTAGGGAATCTATCAGTTGTTAATTAAGTCCTGGCTGCTTTTGGCCAATTAATAGAGAGGTTATTGTTTGACTTCCTGAACTGGTTGCTGCAGATAATTGTTTGACTTTCTAGACTGATTACAACAGATAATGAGTTGGTTTCCTGAGCTGGTTGCTACAGGTTATGGGTCAGAACTCTATTTTTATACAGACAATGGTCTGGCCATTGTCCATTGGTCTGTTTAGTCTCTCAGCACAGAGTCTTCAACCCAGCAGTTTCACTCCTGGAAATTGGTCTTACATTGATGAAATGAGCTGTGTACAAGGTTATACATGGTAACGTTGTTTTGATAGAAAAAAGAAAAGGTTGAAAACAAACAAAATGTCTATCATCAGGGCACAGGACAAATTAGTGAGGGTGTAACCCTGTAACGGAATACTAAATAAGTGTCCCTTTGTGTTCCCAAAGTCCATTGTACAGGCTTTGATCACAGAGCTCATATGGTATCCATTCACATGTCAGACCACTCTAATGCATTCTTAAGGACTCAAGGCGAAATTTAACTTTATTAACCTTTGTGTCCTCTCAGTAAATATTTGTCAATTGAGAGTGAAATACAGGGTCCTATTCCTTTCCAACAAGAGGGTAGGCAGTGATAAAAAACAGTGCAGAGTTTAAATTTCACTAATAGGAAAACACAGTTCTAAAAATTAAAGCATTGTTTAACGAGTTTATTCTACTCTGACTGTGGATGTCAGAACATATTTGCAGAAGCAATTTGACTGTTTAATTCAAAGTAAATAAGATTTTGGAGAAATCTAAAAGAAAGGGTCAGCAAACCTTTTTCTCTAAAGGGTCAGATAGTAAATATTTTAGGCTTTGAGGGCCATATTGCATCTGTCACCTATTCTTGTTTTCTTTGTTTATTTATTTATATATATATTTATTTAGAGAGTGCATGGTGGTGGAGGGTAAGAGGGAGAGAGAGAGAGAATCTCAAGCAGACTCCGTGCAGAGCACAGAGCTGACACAGGGCTTGATCCCATCACCCGGAGACCATGACCTGAACTGAAATCAAGAGTTGGATGCTCAACTGACTGAGCCACCCAGGTGCCCCTCTTTTTTTTTTTTTTAAGATTTTATTTATTTATTTGAGACAGAGAGAATGAGAGAGACAGAGAGCACATGAGAGGGGGGAGGGTCAGAGGGAGAAGCAGGCTCCCTGCCGAGCAGGGAGCCTGATGCGGGACTTGATCCTGGGACTCCAGGATCATGACCTGAGCTGAAGGCAGTCGCTTAACCAACTGAGCCACCCAGGCTGCCCAGGTGCCCCTCTTTTTAACAATGTTTTAAAAATGTAAAACCTTCCTTATTTCAACGGCTGCATATATAAGACATAAACTGGATTTGAGGTCCACAGATCCCTGTCTAAAAACCAACGTTTACTAATTTCTTTCTATTTTTAAGAGAGCATTTTGGAGAAAGATCTAAGTATGACTATCCAAATATCAGTGGAAAGGTATAAAATGGACTTCTTCAGGCAAAGAAACAATACAAAGAAAGAGATTGAAATGACTTCTGGAACAGAATCACATGGAGGACTTGTTAAAACCCAGATTGCAGGGGTGCCTGGGTGGCTCAGTCGTTAAGTGTCTGCCCTCGGCTCAGGTCACAATCCCAGGGTCCTGGGATGGAGCCCCGCATCGGGCTCCCTGCTCCTCGGGAAGACTGCTTCTCCCTCTCCTGCTCCCCCTGCTCTTGTTCCTTCTCTCGCTGTGTCTCTCTTGGTCAAATAAATAAATAAAATCTTAAAAAAAAAAATCTAGATTGCTGTGGGCCCAAGTTGCCAAGTGACATTAATGTTTCTTGTGCAAGGCCACAATGAGAACCACTGCTACAGAGGTAGAATCACTAAATGAAAGCCTCCAAGATCCTTATTTTGTGCAATCTTTCCTTGGCTCTGTCAGTAATCTCTGCTTGTGACTGCAAATTCTTTAGGCATTGATTCTCTTAGCTGCCAGTGTATCTGGCAATTTGTAGATGTCACACTGAAATTTCAGTCCACCCAACACGGAGGACAAAAGGAAGAAAATGTTGTCAAACCAGTAACGTGCCCTAAGGAGCAGCTCTGGAACAAGAATACAGCAGGAATCCAAGAGTGTGATCCCCTTTTGAACTGAGACCCACCGTGCCCCTCCCTGAGGTGAGCCCTGGTCCCCAAGGCTGCTGACCTGCCATGGACCACAATGGAATACGATGACAGCCTGCATAACCTGTGGGACCAGTTCAGTCAATCTTTAGGGGCCATAGGCTCCAAGACAGTTTGAGATGCAATCCTTTTTTTTTTCCCCTATTTTTCTATGCATTTATTTTATTCTATTCACATTGTACAGCTGTTACACAACCTACAAAAAGCGCTAAAGCCTAACCATTTTCCAATGTCAGTTCAGAGTTAAGTGGCAAGAAAGGGAAATGGTGTAGTAAGTCACAAGAAGAGTTTGGGTGCCCTGTACAAGTCACACCGTCTGTTACATGATGTATTTGGAGCTGTGAATGTTGCCACAGGAGAATCTGTTGTCTTTGCAGGGACCACGCAGCTTCTGTCAAGGGGCTTCCTTAGTTCGATGTGCCTTTTCTTTCAAGGACAGGAGCAATGAGGCTTTGAATAGGTCTGACATGGATTGTTTCTACTCAATAAATGTCAAAATTCATTTGGCATTTGCAACAGAGTTGTTTGAAATAAACTTTGTTCCAGAAATGCACCACAAGTAAGTACTCTCCCATCTGGTTTCACAAATTTTACAGTGAAAATACCATATTTTGGTTTCAAAACCCAGACGTTGAGCTTCCTGAGAGGACTGGTGGCATCTCTTTGTGCGTCCTTTCCCGAGGACTTGCATCATCTGTCTACTCCCGCTCGTCGTGCGGCCGGAGTTCTAATGCACAGTGTAGTAACTATAGACAACAATACCGTATTGTAATACCAAACTTGCTAAGAGACTAGAACTTAATTATTCCAACCACTAGAAAGAAATAATTATGTAATATTATTCATATATTTATATATGTACACATTTATACATTTATATCCGGATATATAAATATATACATATTTATAATGTATAAATGTATAAATGTAATGTGTATATACCCACAATGGAATATTATTCAACAGGAAGGAAAACCCAGTGCATTTTGCAATATGGATGAACCTTGGAAATATTATGCTAAGCAAACCAGATTAAAAGAACAAATATTGTACAATTCCACTTATATGATGTACTTAGAATTGGCAAATTCAATATAGAAAGATCTATTAAATGTGTTTTGTTTTTGTCCTTTTAGAATTTTTTATCATTCCATTTGCTTTCTTCTTGATTTATGTTATTGTTGTATTAACTCTATCTTGTTTTTCCAATCCCACAAGACATTGTCATTATTTGTTTATTGGTTATGTAGGCTTAACAGATGTTTACCACTGTCTTTATTCTTTCTTGCACATCAGATCTTCCATTAAGATTATTTTCTTTTGCTTGAAATGTATTCATTAAAATATTTTAGTTTTATTTCAGTGAGGACCTGTTTTCATCATCAGAAAATGCCTTTTTTTACAAACTCATTTTTGAAAAGCTATCTTTTGTTCATTACAGAGTGCGAGAATGACAACTATAATTTTTCAGCACTTTGTCTTCTGATTTCCACATTGCTTTTGTTGAGAAATCTGCTTTCACTCTGTATTTTGAATATATTTGCTTTTACAATTTTCCTTTTGTCTTTGTCTTTCATCACTTTAGTTAAGATTTTGTTATTTTATTGTGTTATTTATATGAAGCTAGATGAGGATTTCTTTTTACTTGGTAGACTTCTTGATTTGTGAATTGATCTTTTATTAGTTCTAGAAAAGCTTCAGCCATTTTCTCAAATATTACCACTCTCATTCTCTCTCTGGTTTTTTGGTTTTTTTTCTTTCTTGAAACTCCAGTTAGACATCTGAGAGCTCACTTTCTAACTCTTTCATCTTTTGTACCTTTTTGTTTCTTCATTCTACATTCTGAATCATTTATTCTGATCTATCTTTCAGTTTACTAATTTTCTCTTCAATAGAGTTGAGTCTTCTGTTAAACATATTCAACAAATTTTTAAAGTTCAGTTTTCCTAATTTCCATTTCTATTTTCTATTTGGTTCTTCTTTATATTCACCAGGTCACGTTTCATAGTGTTCTATTCCCCACATATTTTTTTTTTCTTTAAACATAGTGAACATGACTATTTTATAAGCTATGATAACCTCACTACCTAAAGTCTTTGCAAGTTTGTTTCTACAAACTTACAATTCTGCCCATGATATAGTTTATCTATGACACTTTTTTTTTATTGTGTGCTAGGTGCTCCATGAAAAATTATTTGTGGTCATCTTTTTGAGGCCTAAGATGAAGATATTTCTACCCAGTACCTAGTGTCAGGTACTTAGTGTCTCTTGGTCCAGCATCACATTTAAAAAATAATTTTTTAGGGATGCCTAAATGGCTCAGTCAGTTAAGCGTCTGCATCAGGCTCAGGTCCCAGGGTCCTGGGATTGAGCCCTGCCCCTCCCCCTGCTTGTGCTCTCTCTCTCTCACTCTGTCTCTTTCTCAAGTAAATAAATAAATTAAATGGTTTTTTAAAATAAATAAATAAATCATTTTTTAACATTTAAACAATGTTGTTGAGATATAAACTACATAAAATAAAACTTGAATACTTTAATTATATACATATCAGTGACTTTTGACAAATGTTTACAACTATGTGACCACTACCAACATCAAGATATAGAACATTTCTCCACAAAAAATTTTCCTGTGTCCCTTTGCAGTCTATCTTTCCCACTATTAATCCCAAGGAACCACTAATCTGCTTTCTGTCATTATACATTAGTTTAGCCTGTTTTAGAATTTCATATAAATAGTATATAATATGCACTCTTTTGTATCTGCCTACTCCTGTTCCACATATTTCTGAGACTCATCCATGTGTATCATTATTTTTTTTTAGTTTCTGACTAGTAATTCATGATATAAATTTATCATAATTTCTTTATCCATTCTCCAGTTCATGGCTATTTGAAGTGTTTCCAGATTTGAGTCATTATAAATAAGGTTGCTATGAACAGTTATTTACAAACATTTTTGTGAATACATTTTGTTTTTCTCTGGGGTAGAGTTTCTGGATGGTATGGTAGGTACAAGAGTAACTTTCTAAGAAACTACCAAAGAGGGGCACCTCAATGGTCAGTTAAGTGTCTGACTCTTATTTCCATCCAGGTTATCATCTCAGGGTCCTGGGATCAAGCCCCAGGTCAGGCCCTGTGCTCAGCAGGGCGTCTGCTTGAAGATTTCTCTCCCTTTCCCTCTGCCCCCCCCTTGCTTGTGCACATGTACTTGCACTCTCTCTCTCAAATAAATAAATAAATCTTAAAAAAAAATAAGAAGAGGAGTGCCTGGGGGCTCAGTCATTAAACATCTGCCTTTGGCTAGGTCATGATCCCAGGGTCCTGGAATCGAGCCCCACATCAGGCTCCCTGCTCGGCGGGAAGCCCGCTTCTCCCTTTCCCACTCCCCCTGCTTGTGTTCCTGCTCTCACTCTCTCTCTCTGTGTCAAATAAATAAATAAGATATTTTTAAAAATAAAAAAATAAAATAAATTTAAAAATAAATAAAAAAAAAACTACCAGAGTCTTCCAAAGTGATTGTACATAATAACTTTTAAATAAACTCAAGGCTTGAATAATTTTGACCATGCAAGAGAAATGAATTTATGCTGCAAATCCATCACCATTTCTGGGATATATTTCCCTGCCCTTTATGCCCCTCTGTTCAGCTTTGGGACAACTTTTATTACAGATACTTGGTGAAAGTTCACTTCTGATTCACTTACCTCATGATCTAGCCCTTTTCATCCCCATCTTAACCTGAGGACAGTTTTCCTTTCTCAGGCTGACCACAGGATTTGCTTTTTGTTGCCTTCTGAGGCCATCAAAGCCAAAGTTCCAAGTTTATCAGCCTCAGTGAATGCCCTGAGAACCCAAGAGGCCTCTGTGCTCTGCTTACCTTCCTGGGCTCCCATTTTCCTTTAGATTTTGGATAGCCAATTCCTGACATCTTGGCAAATTTTGATGATGTCAATGAAGAATCTTTTAGATTTTATCCAAAATTTTAGGTGTTTTCAGGAGAGGTTTGGTTCTGATAACTTAGTCCACATCAACAATTTTTTCTTTCCTTTTATCTCCTCTGTTATATCAGGAGACAAATCTGTTTTATATTCTACTGTTGTTTCTAAATTGAATTTTTATAATGATTATGTGTTCCATTTACAATCATAAAAATAATAAATATATTTTCAGTTTGAAAAAAAATCTAGTAGTTGTTACTATAAATTTTTCTGAAAATAAGCTATGCTTTATTTTCCTGCATGCTCATAATGGAAAATGAGAAGTATTTTCCTTATTTCTTTAGAAAAGCAAGCAAAGATTTGTGTCTTGAAATTGGAGGTGGGTGAGGGTGGAGATGGGCTACTCAAGGTAGCATACACAATACCAGACTAGTTGTTATGGGTTCAGTTGTATCCTCCAAAAGATAGGTTGATCCTAACTCTTCATACCTCAGAATGTGACCCTATTTGGAAATAGGGTCTTGCAGATGTAATTAAGCTAAGATGAAGTCATCCTGGAGTAGGATGGGCCCTAATTCATTACTACTGATGTCCTTGTAAGAAGAGGAAATGGAGACAGAGACACACGGGGAGAGCACCATGTGAAGATGGAGGCAAAGATTGGAGTGATGCATCTACAAGCCAAGAGACACCAGATATTGCCAGCAACCACCAGAAGCTAGGTAAGATCCCACACTAGATACTCCCTTAGGTCTCTCAGAAAGAACCAACAAATCTTGATCTTGGACTTCTCGCCTCCAGAACCATCAGAGAATAAATTTCTGCTGTTTTTTTTTAAAGATTTATTTAATAATTTGAGAGAGAGCTCACAAGCGTTGGGGGGGAGGGGCAAAGCGAGAGAGCGAGAGTCCTAAGCAGACTCCGCACTGAACACGGAGCCCAATACAGGGCTCAATCTCAAGACCCTGAGATCACAACCTGAGCTAAAGCCAAGAGTCGGATGCTTAGCCTATTGTGCCACCCAGGCACCCTAAATTTCTGCTATTTTAAGCCACCTAGTTTGTGGTACTTTGTTATAGCATCCCCAGAAAGCTAACACACTAATAGGAGAAAAAGTACTTCATTGTTCTATGCAGGAATTCATTAGTTTGAAAGAATGTGGGGGAAAGCCCAAATCCCAGTGAAAGAATGTTAGTTTAAGGCTAGTACAAACTGTGAGGGATAAAGATGAAAACACTGCTTCTCACAGTGCCCCCAGGAAGTATTGGGACCTCTGATGGTGTTGACACATGGGACCACTCTAAAAGTGTAACTCACAAAGCAGGTGGACACCCTGAGGAGCAGAGTTGCTGATATTCCAACAGACAACATGGGCTTAGACAATAAACATCTTGGTTGCATCCCTGTGGTAGGATTTAATGTGTTTCTCTATCCCCTGTACTTGAGGTGTGATATAGATAACAATAGACCATAGCACCCCAGAAGACAGCTTCAGAGGCCAAAGATGACAATGGAATATGGAAAATGGTGTGGCGTTTCTTCAAAAAATTAAGAATAGAACTATCATATGACCCAACACTCCCACTTCCGGTTACTTGTCCAAAAGAATTGAAAACAGGATCTCAAAAAGATACTTGCACTCCCAGGTTCATTACAGCATTATTCATAATAGCCAAGATGAGGAAACAATCTAAATGTCCATCAGTTGATGAATGGATAAAGAAATGTGATACATACATTTAATAGAATATTATCCAGCCCTACAAAAGGAGGAAATTCTGTCATATAACATGGGTGAACAAAGAGGACATTATACTAAGAGATAAACCATTATAACAGGACAAATACTGCATGATTTCACTTAAATAAAGTATCTAAAATAGTCACATTCATAGAAGCAGAAAGAATGGGGCTGCCAGTGGGGGAAACAGGGAGGTGCTGTTCAATGGCTATTGAGTTTCAGCAGTGCAAGATGAAAAAGCTCTAGAGATCTGCTGTTACAATGTGCATATGGTTAATAATACTGTACTATACACTTAAAAATTTGTTAAGAGGGTAGATCTCGTGTGTCTTTTTACCACAATAAAAAATAATTTAGGGGCACCTGGCTGGCTCAGTCAGTAGAGCATGTGACTCTTATCTCAGAGTCGTGAGTTCAAGCCCCACAGTGGGCACGGAGCCTACTTAAAAAATAAAAATAAATAGATAAATAAATTAATTAATTAATAATTTATTATAATGGCAAACATTCAAAACTATGACAACAAACTGTTGACAAGGCTATGGGGAAATAAATACCCTCATACATTGCTGATAGGAATGCAAAATTAAACAACCTTTATGGAGCTTGGCGTTATTTGACAATATTACACCTGAATGTCCTCCAGAAATCCTTTGACCTGGCAATTCTAATTCTAAGAATCTGTCCCACAGATACACTGGCAAAGATATAATAAGACAAATGCACAAAACTATTCTGTGCAAGGACACCTGGTGGCTCAGTAGTTAACCATCTGCCTTTGGCTCAGGTCATGATCCCAGGGTCCTGGGATCCAGTCCAGCATCTGGCTCCCTGCTCTGCGGGAAGCCTGCTTCTCCCTCTCCCACTCCCCCCTGCTTGTGTTTCCTCTCTCGCAATCTGTCAAATAAATGAATAAAATCTTTAAAAAAAAACTATTCTGTGTAAGGCTATTTGTAATACTAATATCAAAAACATAATAGAGTACCATGTAGCATTAAAAAGGAGTGAGAGATATCTCCATTGTTATGGACTGAATATGGACTGAATATTTGTGCCCCCCAGAACTCATAGTTGCGACACTAAACCTCAGTATGGTATCTCTTTTGGGAGATAATTAGGTTTAGATAAGGTCATGAGGGTGGGACCCCATGATGGGATTTACCATCCTTATAAAAAGAGGATATCTAAAGATACATACTAAAACATTTATGGAAGCAATAATAGAATATCATGGGTTTTCTTCAAAAAATACAGAGGGGAAGGAATAAGTAAGGGTACAGATGATACAAGGTTAGCCATGGGTGATCATTGAAATTGAGTTCATTATACTAATCTACTTATCTTTGTACATAATAAGATTACCTAGCACAGTCTTCCAAAGAATAAGCAAATTCATGTATCTTGGTTCCCCTGATGCTTTGGCAGAGGAAAAAAACCATTTTCTTCTACCCTTTCAAATTCAGTGGCTGGGGTTTGTAAACCAAACTGACAAAGACAGATTACTAGAAGAAATAGGTTTATTATATATGCTTATGGGGACCCTCACAGAAATGAAATGAAAATCCCAAAGAGGTGATCAGACCCAGAGGCTTATATAGTATTTAATTTAATTTATTTTTTATTTTTTTATTTTATGCTTATGTTAATCACCATACATTACATCATTAATTTTTGATGTAGTGTTCCATGATTCATTGTTTGCATATAACACCCAGTGCTCCATGCAGAACCTGCCCTCTTTAATACCCATCACCAGGCTAACCCATCCCCCTACCCCCTCCCCTCTAGAACCCTCAGTTTGTTTCTCAGAGTCCATAGTCTCTCATGGTTCGTCTCGCCCTCCGATTTCCCCCCCTTCATTTTTCCCTTCCTGCTATCTTCTTCTTTTTTTTTTTTTAACATATAATGTATTATTTGTTTCAGAGGTACAGGTCTGTGATTCAATAGTCTTACACAATTCACAGAGCTCACCATAGCACATACCCTCCCCAATGTCTATCACCCAGCCACCCCATCCCTCTCAACCCCCACCACTCCAGCAACCCTCAGTTTGTTTCCTGAGATTAAGAATTCCTCATATCAGTGAGATCATATGATACATGTCTTTCTCTGATTGACTTATTTCACTCAGCATAATACCCTCCAGTTCCATCCATGTCGTTGCAAATGGCAAGATTTCATTCCTTTTGATGGCTGCATAATATTCCATTGTATATATATACCACTTCTTCCTTATCCATTCATCTGTCGATGGACATCTTGGCACATTCCACAGTTTGGCTATTGTGGACATCGCTGCTATAAACATCGGGCTGCACGTACCCCTTTGGATCCCTACATTTGTATCTTTGGGGTAAATACCCAGTAGTGCAATTGCTGGGTCGTATGGTAGCTCTATTTTCAACTTTTTGAGGAAGCTCCATACTGTTTTCCAGAGTGGCTGCACCAGCTTGCATTCCCACTAACAGTGTAGGAGGGTTCCCCTTTCTCTGCATCCCCGCCAACATCTGTCGCTTCCTGACTTGTTAATATTAGCCATTTTAACAAAGGGTAATAAATTTTTACAGAAGGTAGAGTGTATTATGCTAAGCGAAATAAGTCAGTCAGAGAAAGACAAATACCATATGATTTCACTCCTATGTGGAATTGAACAAACAAAACAGATGAACATAGGAGAAGGGGAAAAAAACGAGGGAGACAAACTGTAAATGACTAACTATAGAGAACAAACTGCGGGTTGCTGGAGGGGAAGTGGGCAGGGGGATGGGCTATATGGGTGATGGGTATTAAGGAGGGCATTTGTGATGAGCACTGGGTGTTATATGTAAGTGATGAATTACTAAATTCTACTCCTGAAACCAGTATTACACTGTATGTTAACTAACTAGAATTCAACTAAGAACTTGAAACAAACAAAAAAATTTGCACAGAAGTTATAAGACAAAGGAAAAGGGTTTGAGGCTTTTAGGGGCAGTACATTAGGGAAGGTAAATATATGGGAGAAACTAATGGAATATAAAGATTAGTTAGTAAGGTTTGTTTATGCAGATGCAACTCAATCCTATCTCCATCTTCTGTGATAAAGACTGCTCTTCTCTTCCTGGAAAAAGAGAAAATACCTTCACAGGGGAAATGCATGTCCTGCTTTTAGGCAGACAAGGAGAGAGAGGTGTGTCTGCATTTTCTCAATTGCTTTCACTTCAAAATAGTCCTTATGTCAAAATGGCATATTTTCAGGTCACATATTCTGATTCCCTTCAATGTCTTCCTCACTATAAGAGCCACCTGGTTTAAAAAAATTGATGGGTATTAAGGAGGGCACGTACTGCATGGAGCACTGGGTGTTATACGAAAACAATGAATCTTGAACCACCACATCAAAAACTAATGATGTATTGTATAGTGACTAACATAACATAATAAAAAAAAATTAGAAATTTCTTTCTTTCCCTCTCACTTAGTCCTGGGCTGGATTGACAGAACCGTGACCATTAAGGATCCAGAGTCCTTCCACCTTTTCACTCCGCTATCTTCAACACATGGTTTTCCACCTCATCATTCCTGCTTGCTCCTTGAGTCCAGCCATGATAGCCACATTCCAGCCAACAGAGAAGAGGAAAGGATGAACAGCATACCTCTCTCTTGTCATGATAGTAACTAGCCAAATGATTTTCTGTATTAGGTGTAAAGTTCTAAAAATTCATCACGCATTTCAATAGAGCCCAGAGTCCTGGTACAAAGAATTCCTCTTACAAAGTGGGAGGCTCCTCATATTTCCACCTTATGGCTACTATTTTCTGGTAGCAATAAAATAAAATATCACACTTTTTTTTTCCCAACTGTCTGCCAGTACGCAAACAGAAATACACCATGGTATTCAAATAAAGTGACTTCTGGTATGGAAAATGGCAAGCCTTATGCCATAAAACTTCAAAACCAATATAATACTGGCATAAGAACCCCGAAGGAGCCCTTACATCATTAAAAATGGAGTGGAAATATGAAAATCGAATTTTCAAAGACCAAAGATATATGATATTTTGCATAAATGTCAGTAAGATATTTCAGTGGTACCAGCTTGGGACTGAAATAAAAGAGGGCTGATGTTTATATGTATACTCATGTATACTTTTTCTTGAATTCTCATCATCCCTAATTTTCTGGATCCTGGGAAAGGCTTACTCAACCCTGAGGCTCTTTTTGTAATAGACCTTTCCAGAGGTCTCTGCTTCGATGGCACTCAATAAATCTTTAAAACAGTAAATTTGAAAGAAACATTTTTTAGATGCCCCAGGATGATATCCTATCTCACAAGCATTACGATTAGTACTCAAGGAAAAGAATTTCTCACAATAGTCTGGAGATCTCTAAGAGCTCACTCCCTAGTGAGTAAAACTAAAACTTTTTAAACAGGCTGATGATTAGATTATTATGGATAATCTGGTCCCTGATCCAGTAGTGATTCTCAACATCAACAACTTGATGATGGGTAGGCTACAATGAATTATAAAGAAAGAAGTAAAAGACATTCCAATCCTGTCTGGTGATGCATACCTCATTATTTGAGGCAAAAATGAGATATCCAGCTGTTAAAAGCTTTTATCTGAATTTCAGATGAGTAATAAAATGTATGCTTATAAAGAATGGAATATTATACTTACTTGTGGAGAATATATCCTGTTTTACTTTTTAGAGAGACATGAAATAAAATCATTTTCTTTCCTTAATAATTTGAATGTGTAGGTTGTAAGATGTGACTAAGCCACACTTACTTTACTATTGTGGGGACTCATTAAGACCCCAAAACTTGGTATAAAGATTATTTTAAAGTGAAAATATTTGAGTTACAGAAGATGCAGAAAGAAATCTTATCTGAACTTCCCATATCTAGCTAAAGCAGAGCCTCCAAAAAATACAACTCTCATGAATCTTCCTTTGAGGGAGTTCCTGCAAATTCAGCAATGACTCCCCATTTCTGTGAGCATCAAAAAGCCTAACAGAACCTTCTCTACTTTGCCACCAAAGCCTTCAATGCCCTCTTGTTACGTTGGTATATAAACCTTTATTATGGCTATTCAGTGAGTTACTCATTACTAAGAAACTATCAAATGCGTGTGTACCTGAACTTTGTCTTTTATTAATCTCCTTATTATCACCATCCCCAGCCATTCAAATCTAAGATGGTAGAAGAAAAGATTTCCTCCCAACACCAACCAAGGCTCTGAGGTTATTCTACTTACAAAGACACATGCTGACAAAAAAAATGGGGACAAAAAAATGTAGACTTGAAAGTATAAAATGGATTTGTTCATGCTTACAGAGTAAGTTACATATCTGGCTAACAGCTTTGACCTGATGTGGAAAATTTTTTCCATTTTCTCCTGTGCTCCTTACCTCCCCTGCAGTGACTTGATGGGCTGGTGATCAAGGCAACTGCTGTATAATAGTCACAGAGCTTCATCTCATCGTAAGCATTTTAGGGGAAGGAGAGGAACGTGTCCACTGGAAAAAAAAAAGCCAACTTCAAAACAGGTTAGTAAATGCTTTATCTGTTGTCTTACTGAGGACTATAGCCTGAGAGATAGTAGTTCAGATTGCTCTGAAAGAACTGCTCTAAAGCTCGTCAGTATGCAGGGGATTATATACAAAAGGGGAAGGGGTACCCGCGTGCTAGCAAGCAGCTCTCCAAGGTATAATTGCATGCCCCAGGTAGAATTTGTTCAGTTATAAGAATCAATGTTTACTGATTTCCACATAGGCATATGAAAGATCCTTAGACCATCTTAATATGTCACGTCTCTATCCTATCTGATTGTTTAAAAATATTGCTTGCATGCTTCCACTTACCTGCTTTTTTCCATTCTTCTTGTTTTTGGTTTCTCCTTGAGGTCACTTGAGACAGTCACAGGAGGCTGCCATCAGTCATCTACTGCAGTTTCAGTGCACAAATTATCACCATGGGGGGGCCCTACCAGCATGGTTGACTCTAAGTCCTGGTGGGTGGCTACTCTCCCCAGGAGCAGCCTTGGCAGCATTCAGAGCAGTGGACTAGAGTTGTGGTGTCGCCCTTCATTCAGCCTCCCTACTACTACCTTCTGCTTAAATTTCCACTCTGTCCTAAACCGTTACCCCATGCCCTCTGCTTTTCCCTCACAGGTAGAAATGCATTACTATAGGGGCAGAGACTCATATTAGGGGAAACCAACCAACCATGAAAGCTTGAGCATAGGCAATGCAGTGTAAGGTCCTTGGAGAAATTTTAAGGAAAAAGGAAACAGAACTTGGTGTGAGAACTGGGCTGGGAAGAGAGGAGGATGTGTCCTACATTAATGAGTTCAGTTTGGGATTTTAAAGAATTTTCTTTAAGTTTGCCCCAGAACACTCTCCTTTGCCTGGGAAAACACTTCAGTGGAGTTTGACAGACAAGCCCCAGGGTATGATTGGAGGGGCAGAGGAGTGATACAGGAAGAGCTAAATGGTCTAGTCTACATCATAAAGAATCTGGAGTTTCTGAGAAAACCTTCAGAGAAAACCTAGGATCTTACAGCCCAGGAGGCTGGAACCCTCCTGGAGAAAGGGGGCTGGGGAGACAAGAGTCAAGTAACTGAAGAATGAGGAGTTTGAGTAACATTGACTGTAATTCCCCTCATTACCTCCACCACCCATCATCCAGAAAAGACCTGTGGTGAGAGGCTGCTCTACCCATCTGCCCTGCATCCATCATAGTTTGTGAACAGTGACAACAGCACCCAAACCGGCTGCGTTCCACATTCATGGGGAAGAAGTCTGGACACAGGACGGAAGACGGGTGAGGTGGAGAGTTTAGGAGAGGCGCAGGGAACAAAGGGCAATGACCAGGAGACTTCCCGCAAGTGTGGAGATGGAGCTCCATCCAATCTCATGTCACATTAATGTACAGTGGGCCCACATAGACCAGGCCAGCTGGAGTCATTTGAGAGGCTTGATGTGGGAAACAAAGGCAGAAGAAAAATTATTAAATTTCCTTACTACCTACAGCCCATTGACAAGTCCTTGAAACCGGCAGAGGGACCTTCCTCTAGGGACTCAGCTCCCTTCATGTTAATACTTTGCTAAGGGCAAAAGGCAATCTTAGCCCAACCCCCAGGATGCTGTAAGTCTACTTTCACATATAAAAATTCCTTTGGAAACTTCCTTTATCTCTGCTTCCCAAGATACATTGGCAAACATCCCCCAAGCATATGACCCACTGATATACATCTGAAGTGTCTCATGACTGAGTTTTTACTTAACAGTAATAAATGACCTTTCCTAACAATAGCTAGCCCCCTCAGGATTCTGGAAACCTTGTTTCCAAAATATCTGGCAGGCTTACATTATCCCTAACCCCTCCCAACTTGAAAGTCTATAATGGGCCACTCCTCATGATCCTGGTGCAGCTCTTTCTGCCCATGGGTCCTGTCCCTGTGCTTTAATAAAACCACCTTTTGGCACCAAAGACGTCTCAAGAATTCTTTCTTGGCTGTCGGCTTCGAACCCTAACGTCTTTCCTACATCAAGCCTGACACTTGATTACACTAAATTGAAGTTCCTCTTCCAACCAGCTCCAAATACTGAACAGATTCCTTGAAGTAAATGGCTCCTCCATTCTCACTGGTGCCCCAGGGACTCTTTCCAGGCTTCTCATCAGCTCCTCTGTTCTCTATGGTCCCAGGCCCTTGGCTGTGTTAACAAATGATTCAAGAAGATAATTTTGGTGATACAAGCAAACTTTATTTAACACTTCATGAAGTGGACAGTCTCTTTTTGGAGAATTCCAAAATGGGGCAAAGGCAATAAGTTTTTAAAGGATAAGGAATTATTGAAAAACAAAATTGACCAAATCAGTTTGAAGTTCTAATTGGCTTTGTTAGGCAGGAAGCTAGGCAGGAACAACAGAAAGATGGATCTTAGACATCCTGATGGAGAGGCCCAACAGAGGACCACCCGGGGACAACCCCATGCCACCCATCTAGCAGGTGGTTTGGTTTGTGGTTACAACAGAGGAAGAGTGAAGTTTATTGTGCTTGTTGTGCTCCTGCCGAAAGCAGCCCCTTGTCCTTCTTTAACCTATGTCTCTAGAATAGAAATAATATTGCAGTTTCCTACCCCGAGCCACATTTTGAAAACGTCTTGGGAAAGGAGTGCATCGTAGGCTAATTATTGTATAAATCTAGGCTTGTCATTCAAATGTTGCCACCTTAGGACCCATGCAAAAGAAAAAATTGATATAAACCCAACCTGAGAGTTTCCAGGACCTTTGTCTCTCGTGATTGGCCCACTCCTCCCTCAAAGCGTACTTTAATAACACTTTGCTCACTTTACTTTCATTTTCCAATTTCTTTTTATTGTATCTATATAAATGATGGATGTTAGCTAAAACTTATTGTAATTCTTTACCGTGGCAGCGAAAAGAACCGAGGTTTCTTTCCCTTTCCATCTAATAATAAAAATGACTTGGTATCACCTTTATTAAACGACTCATGAAAGGGGCGGCACCCCAGCTAGCAAGTAGAGGGACACTCTGAGGCATTCTACAAAATGGAAGGTTTTTATAGGTGGGAGGGTGGCAAGAAAGTTATTAGCAAAGAAAAGGAGTGTTCCAGAAGCGGCTGTTTGCTAGGGGGAAGAGCAGGATATCTCCTCACACAGCTTACCTCATCTTTCTTCAGTGGATGGAGAGGACCAAGTAACAGATTCATTGGTGCCGATGGATAGAAACATTTCCTGACTGACTGGTTAAGGGCAGGTTTCTGGGGGATGTTGAAACTGCACTTAGGTTAGGTATTAAACCTCAGTTTGGAAACTCAATCTAAGTGATGCCATTTGGGGCTTGTGGCTTTCTTTTTAACAGAATAAAGAACAAGGAAGAGACAAAGAAAATATCTGATTGGCTGGGGCCACATTGTCAACCTTGTTTAAGGTGAGAAGGCTCAGAGCTGTCTTGGCATTGGGGAATGGCTGACTAAATAGACTACATTTCTAATCAAGGGGAGCATTTTCAGGGACATGGAAATTATCTAAATTTTAGTTTGTTGACGTAGCACCCCAAGCAGAAGTAGCTCCAACTAGGCCTTTCAACAAATTTATTTCAACAGCTTTCAAAATCAGTTTTGCCCTCAGCTTTCATTTGGACTTTTCATTACGTTACCTTATTGATTTTATGAATCTTTATAGCTCTTACAGTTTACAAGTCTTTGCCAGGTATATACTCTGCAAATATCTACATCAAGTCTGTGTCTTGCCTTTCACTCTTGTATTGGAATCTTCTGAGAGACTGCAGCTCATACTTTTAATATAGCCCAACTTATCAATGTATCACTTTTTTCCTTTATGGTTAGTGCTTTTTTTATGAAGTCTTTGCCAACCTCAATGTCAGGAAGATATTCTCACATGCTTTCTTCTAGAAGCTTTGTTAGAAAACAAAAAACACTAACTCAGGGAGATATCTGCACCGCCATGTTTATAATAGCATTATTTACAATAGCCAAGATGCGCAAATAACCAAAGTGTGCATTGATGGATAAATGGACAGAGTAGTTTGTGATATAGGTAATATATATATTATAAATATTATTCATATTATTCAGCCATAAAAAATGAGGAAATCACCATTTGTGATAACATGGATGGGTTTTGAGAGCACTATGCTAAGTGAAATAAGTCAGGAAAAGACAAATACCATATGACCTTACCTAGATGTGGAATATTAAAACAACAAAACAAACAGAAAAAGAGGTCAGACTTGGTTACCAGTGGCAGGAGATAAGGGGAAGTAGAATCCCAGAGGAAGGTGGTCAAAAGCTACAAACTTCCAGTTACAAATAAATAGTAGGGGTACAACATGATGACTATAGCAAACACTGCTATGTGAGGTATAAGAGAGTAAATCCTGAGTTCTCATTACAAGGAGAAATTTTTTTTCCAGTTTCTTTTTATTGTATTATGTAAATGATGGATGTTAACTAAGCTTATTATGGTAGTTGTTTCACAATATACATAAGCCAAACCTTTATGCTATACACCTGAAATTCATAGTGATGTATGTCAATTATATCTCAATATAAACCAGGGGGGCAAAAGCTTTGTTACTTTAAATTTTTACATTTAGATCTATAATCTTTCCTGAATTGATTTTTGCACAGAACATGAATAGGGGTTCTAGACATATTTATTTTGTTTACAGATATCCATTTGACACAACATTTATTAAAAAGGCCATCTAAATCCCATTATACCATCTTTATAATAAATCAAAGGTAGTCTGTTTCTGGACTTTCTATTCTGTTCAATTGGTCCATTTGTCTATCCTTGTACCAATACCACATCTTAATTGCTATTACTCTAAGTCTTGGTGTCTAGTAGCAATATCCACCAACTTTGTTCTTCTTAAAGAACACCTTTGTTCTACTTGGTCCATTTGTTCTCATATATTTTTTAGAATTAGCTTAACTATTTCTCTACCATAAACCTGGTGGGATTTTGATTGGGGTGAAGTTAAATCTATTTATCAATTTAGGGAGAACTCAAATTATTACAATATTGAGTCTTCCAATCCATAACATGGTACAATCACCCCCTCCACCATTTGTTCAGAGCCACTTTAATTTCCCTCAGTAATATTTTGTAGTTTTTGATGTACAGTTCTTACACATTTTTTGTTAGATTTATTACAAGGGTTTTTTTCCCCATTTTTTTTGAAGTTGTGAGCCATCATCTTTTAAAATTCATTTTTTTGTTTTGTTGCTACCATAAAAAAATACAATTGATTTTTGTTGGCCTAATTTCAAGATCTTGTTAAATTTATTTATGAATTCTAATAGTTTTTCTTTGGAGTCTTTTGCATATTATAAGTACAACATCTTGTTGAGTGAAGATTTCTTTCACCCTTTCCTGTTAATGTGGAAAATTATGTTGATTGATATTCAAGTGGTGAACTAACCTTGCATTCCTGAAATCAACCCCAATTGTTTATGGTATATTTGTCTTTTCTATTTGCTAAAATTTTTTAGAATTTTTTTGTAGAAATTGGCCTGTAATTTTCTTTTCTTGTATGTTTTGGAATTAGGATCATACTGACCTTAAGAAAGAGTTGGGAAGTATTCTCTCTTTCTCTATTCTTTGAAAGGGTTTGTAAAAGAGTGCTGCTATTTCTTTATTAGATGATTAGAATTCATCAGTGAAACCACTGAGTTTCAATGTGATAGATTCAGATTTTAGAATAGATATATGAATTTTTAATTTCTTCTTGTATCCAATTTGGTAAACTATGCTTTCCTAGGGATTTTTAAATTTCACCAAAATTTTTAATAACATATAATTATTCACTATGTTCCTTATCATCTTTTCAATATCTGCAGAATTTCAGGGATGTCCCATTTTTTTCTCTTCATATTGGCAATTCATGAGAGCGTGCAAAAGGCTCTACCAAATATATCATTATTTTCAAATAATACTTTTTATTTTGCTTATTTTCTCTATCAATCATTTGTTTTCTGTTTTATAAATCTCTGCTCTTTTATTTCAGCATTTTAATTCTGCATATATTTTAATCTTTATAGGATAATAAATTATTGCTTTATATGTCCAATATTTAATAGCATTTACCCTCATATTATCCTTTTCCATTTTCTTTAATTACTGTCCTGTGTTTCCATGCTTCTATATGAGACTATTTTTCTTCTTTCTGCAGAATTCCCTTTAGTATTTCTTTTAGTGCACATCTGCTAGTGATAAATGTTTTCAGTTTTGTTTGAAAATATACTCAATTTGCCTTCATTTTTGAAGAATATTTTTGTTTGGTGAGGTTCTAGATGAGCAATTATTTTCTTTCAGCACTTTTAATTTTTTTTTCTTTTAGGGAGAGAGAGAGAGATTATGAGCAGGGCAAAGGGTGCAAGGGAGAAGAAGAGAAAGAATCTTAAGCAGGCTCCATGCCCAGCACAGAGCCCGATGCCTAAATCAAGAGTTGGATACTCAACTGACTGAGCCACCCAGGTGCCCTGATTTCTTTCAGTACTTTTAAATGTCATCCCACAAGTCTTCCAACTTCTATCATTTCAACTGAGAAATCAGCTATCAGTCTTTTTGTTGCTCTTGCCATTATAATGCTTTTTTTTCCATCTAGTTGCTTTAAAGATTTTCATTTGGTCTTTGGTTTTAGCAGTTTGACTGTAACACGGTTAGGTGTATTTTAATTAATATTCTGCCTTGTGTTTGTAAACTTGCATCTGAGGTTTCTTTATCTTTCATTAATTTCAGATAATTTGCAGCCATTGTTTATTAAAACATTCTTTCTGACCCATTCTTGTACTTTTCTTTTTTGAATACTTCAAGTTCAAGAATACATAATACTCTTTTCTGTATTACCCATCCTTTGTTATTCACTATGCTTCCATCTGCATATTTTGTTGACCTTTCTTCTAGTTCACTAAACTTTTGATCTTGTGTAGCTTATCTGCTTTAAACCTGTTTATTGAGTTCTTAATTGCAGATATTGTATGTTTTTGTTCTGGTATTTCTATTTGCTTTCTTTTTTATGAATTCAAATTTTCTTGTCAAATTCTCCATTTTTTCTTCAGTATCTTGACATATTAACCATAGCTATCTTACATTCCCTTTCCAATAATTCCAGTATCTGAGTTTCCTTGGGATTGTTTTTATTGTCCTTTTTTCCTCTTGTTTTTAATCATACGGTGTGCCATACCTAGTTATTTTTTATCAAATGTTGGGCATTGTGTATGAAAAATTTTTAAAGGTTTGAAAATATGTTATATTTCTTCAAAGAATATTTAGTCTTTCCTTTGCTGGCAGATAAAATGGGCAATTAATATTCTGTTCTAACTAGGCTCAATCTACTTCTAGTTCAACTGGTGCTATTTGGTCATAGCTTCCAGGTGTTCCAGCTGAGAACCTGTGGGGGCCTGAACTCTAATACTTCTCTTCTTAGCATTGAGATATTGCCAAACCATTTGCTCTACTTTCAGATATTTTTATTTGGCCTCTAGCCTCCATCCCAGCACAACTTCAAAATTTAGCAAATGCCTTCAGTAAAATCCAATAGACGATGAAGATTAGTTGCCTACCTCTCTTTTCTCATAAAAATCTAGCTTCTAAGTCTCTAATTCTGTTTCTTCAGTATAGACTGTGAAAAGTTCTATTGATTTTTCTGCTCTTACTAGCAATCATTTCCTTAATTTTTTTTTTTTTTAAGATTTTATGTATTTGACAGAAAGCACAAGCAGGGGGAGTAGCAGGCAGAGGGAGAGGGAAAAGCAGGCCTCTGGCTGAGCAGGGAGCCCAACGCAGGGCTATATCCCAGGACCCTGGGATCATGACCCGAGCCGAAGGCAGATGCTTAACCAACTGAGTCACCCAGGTGCCCCTTCCTTAATCCTTTTGCCTGAATTCTTGACCTGTTGCTCTATACCCAGAGTCAACAAATACCCTGAAGAAAAAAGTGTACTGTCAGCTCAATTCTCTACACAGTTCTTCCTTCCCCAGATTTTGTCCTTTTAATTCCTATTTTCCTCAGCAGCATTTTCATGCTTTCAAATGTATTTCTAAACTACATATTTAATTGATTTTTCTAACTATTCTTAGAGGAAGTATTGTTTGATCTAATCTATTCTGTCATCCTGGAAGCTGGTTATCTTTTTTAAACACAAGTTTTATTATATTCTCCTCAGCTTGAGTTCCTTATTGCCTATAGCATAAAATCCAAACTTCTTACCAGGTTGGACAAGTTTCTTTTCACCATCTGGTGCTAGTGTATCATTCTAGCCTCATATCCTGGTGTTCCCTTTTATTCACCCTATAACTCAGTCAAATTGAGCTATTCATCAATCATCACATACATGATGCTCTTCCATCTTTTTAAACCTTTTCATGTGCTATATCTCTTGCTATAAATTTAGTTTCCCTTCATAACTCTTCCCAAGTTACTACTGATAATTAAGGCTCATCTTAAATGCCACTTCCTCTGTGAAGCCTTTGTCAGTGCTCCAAGACAAAGTTAGATGTTCCTTCCTTTATATATTCATGTTGATGCTCCCATTTAAATACTCTTTTTAAAAACAATATCTGTTAATGTATCTATCTTTTCTTTTTTTCTTTTTTTTTAAAGATTTATTTATTTATTTATTTGAGAGAGAGAATGAGATAGAGAGAGCATGAGAGGGGGAAGGGTCAGAGGGAGAAGCAGACTCCCTGCCGAGCAGGGAGCCCGATGTGGGACTCGATCCAGGGACTCCAGGATCATGACCTGAGCCGAAGGCAGTCGCTTAACCAACTGAGCCACCCAGGCGCCCATGTATCTATCTTTTCTATCTTATCCAACACACTTAAGAAACTTGAAGGCAAGTGTGTGATATTATGATTGCTTGAATCTTCAATGACCAGAGTAGTGGTTGGCATTATAATAAACTCAGGTTTAGGAGACTTTGTTTAATATTTTTTCATCAAAAGCCCTTGATCTGTTTAATATCTATCATCCTAACCATTCTATTTACCCTCTTGCCTGTCACAGCTATACTTTCGCCACAATGGCCTACAACTCCATATTAATTACCTTAATTTCTCCATCATCCAATATTTCCTCTTCTACCAAAATCTGGAATGCTTTCACTAATTTACAGAAATAACACTCTTGAAACCCCCAATAATTTTCCCTCTTATTACATATCTTGTTTTAAAATAATTTGTGTGAGAGATATACAAATGGCTAACAGGTACCCAAAAAGTTGTCCAACATCACTAATCATTGGAGAAACGCAAATCAAAATCACAATGAGATATCACTTCTCACCTGTAAGAATGACTATTATCAAAGAGAGAAAAATATAACAAGTGTTGACAAGGAAGGGAACACTTAGACACAGTTGGTGGGAATGTAAATTGATGCAGCCAATATGGAAAACAGTATGAAGTTTCCTCAAAAAAATTAAAAATATAACTACCATATTATCCAGCTATTCTATTTCTGGGTATTTATCCAAAGGAAAATGAAATCACTAACTCAAAAAGTTATCTGTACCCCTCTCTTCATTGCAGCATCATTTACAATAGTCAAGACATATAAACAGTGTCTGTTGGTGGATGAATGGATAAAGAAGTTGTGTGTATGTGTGTGTGTATGTATATTTCAAGCATATGGAAATTCTGCCATTTGTAAGAACATGGATGGACCTTGAAGGTGTTATGCTAAGTGAGATAAGTCAAACAATTAAGGACAAATACTGTATGATCTCACTTAAATGGAAAATTTTTTAAAAAATCAAACTCATAGATATAGAGAACAGATTGATGGTTGCTAGAAGCAAGTGGGCAAAATGAGTGAAGGTGGTCAAAAGGAACACACATGGGGGTGTAATGTACAACATGGTGACTATAGTTAACAATACTGTATTATATATTTTAAAGCTGCCAAGAGAGTAAATTTTAAAAGTTCTCATTACAAGAAAAAATTTGTAACTATGTGTAGTGACAGATGTTAGCTAAACATTGTGGTAATCATCTCATTATATATATATATCAAATCATTATGTGATATATGTCAATGTGATATGTCAATTATATCTCAATTAAAATCAATTAATTAAAAAATCATTTGTATATAATTTGTTTCTCTGATAGACTGTTAAAAACTGCTAGTTGAAATTTTGTAGATATTTATATCAGAAGGTCTTACACTTAGTAAGACAACAAATAAAGGCCATCCTTAAAGGTCTTACTTCAGTACCGTCCTTCTATGGCTCCTTTGTATGAGCTAAGACTGCTGATCTTCATATTCTTTAAATCTCTTCCCTCTACTTGTGACAATACACCATTCTGGCACTCTTTTACCTCCACTTCCTTTACATTAAATTGTGTGGGAATGAAAGAGAATTCAAAGGGTAAATGGTCAAAATATACCTGGATGTGATCTGCTGAATAATGAGCAATGCCACTACAATTTTGACCATGAGACAGCAATGGGGATTGCATCATAGCCTAAACACAAAGATTTGCAACTAGCTTACTTGTGGTCACAGGCAATTCTTCCCTTCCTGATGTGCACAGGCATGAGTAGGGGCTGAGGATAAGAGTACCTCAAGTTACTGAGCAAGGATCCCTGGTGTCTACTTTGGAACCCAAGTTATCAAGAAATGGGGCTAGAGAAGAAAAAAAAAAAGAATGAGGGGAAGCTTCATTAGGTTATAAGCTAAAAGGTTGTTTGTTCACAAATCTGAACTGTACATTGGTCGCAATGATTTCGCATGTGTCTGGAAGGAATAGGAGGAACTGCTCAATCTCATAGTGGCCAGGCATAAAATTGCCAACTGGAGCTCCTAGTCCTATCCAATTTTTATTCCCACACCAGGATGGGTACTAGGAAAGACTTTGCCACCATGTAAACTTCTCTAGTTCCCCTTTTTTCTCCTATTCCAGCTCTGGTCATCCTCCCAAGTTCTCTATTTTTATCCCTCTCCTCACAGTTTCATTTGCCTACCCCCTTTCCGTGATCTCTCTGCAGACATCTCTGCAGGCTTCTAAGAATCTTTGAGTCTAGGAGATCTCCAAATGTATATCTCTAACCTCATCCTTTGCACAAAAGCCACATATTTGTAACTTTCTACTAGATAGTACCACTTTCACGTCTTTTCATCTCACAATCAAACTCATCATCTTCCTCCTTAAACTTTTCCTGACTTCCCTATTTCTTGTATTTAACCAGACTGAGCTTTTGTTTTATCACCGCAAAATGAATACAATATTTTCCATATAGAGTTGTGAGGACAAGAAACAGACTGTGTGAAACGCCACCCTTGCTGGCATATAGTTAGGGCTCAATAAATGGTTCTTATTCATAAAAGTAGTACATTTATTCTCCTTGTACCTGATCTTTTAAGTTCATTGTAACTCCTGATTCTCTGCATCCTCATTTCCTACCTTCAGTTATACTAAGCTCTATCATATCAAATTTTAAAATATCTGGCCTCATTCTCTGCTTTAGACCCTTTTTTCTCCCACATTTTATTATGAAAAATTTTAAACTTATAGCAAAGTTGAAAGAATTTTATAGCAAACATCCTTATGTCTACCTTCTATCTTCTACTGTGAACATGTTACTATACCTGCTTTATTACATATCTCTCCATCCATCAATTTATATTAATTTTTGATACATGTCCAAATAAGTTACAGATATCAGTACACTTCCCTCTAAGTACTTCAAGTATGCATGTCATTAACCAGAGTTTTATATTTGTTGACAGTTTTTCTTCTGAGATAAAACTTACATATGATGTAATGTACAAATCTTATGTGTACATTCACTGATTTTTACAAATGAATATACCTTTTTAACCCAAATCTCTATCAAGATAGAGAATACTACTATCACCCTGAAGAGTTTCCTCATGCCCCTTCCTAATCATCCCCCATTTTTCCTCCCCAAAGCAACCACTGTTTTGATTTTTTTTTGTTTTTTTAGGCCCTTATTAACTCACACCAACCTAGACTATTAAATAGTCTTCTAATTGGTTCCTTGCCTCAACTACAATTACTCTTTACCTATCATAGTTCACTGCTTACCCAGAAGCTAAAATAATCTCCTGAAGCACATTTTGTCATGCCACCCACTCATTTCATAAATTCCCCATTGCCTGTGACGTGCAAGCTGCCAATATAACACCTTCTCCGGGATGGCCCCAGCCTATTTTTCAGCTTCTTCTCCACCATTCCTGAAGTATAAAACTTTTGAAACTCTCTCAAGGCATTATACATTGTCTTAGGTTTAGTTAATTGTGGAAAGTCAGACCAAAAGCATCTTGAAGATGACAGCAATGTCCCAAGTACTTTTTTTTTAATCACACAATATGTGAGAATATTTCCTTGCACATAATCGGCAGTTAATAGATATTGGGATGAACTGATGACAAATTTGAAAAAAGGAATGAATTGAATTGGAAAAAGGAATGTCTTTAACTTTCTGACACTACCCTGGTATTAATTTAGGTTAGTTATATTTACTACGTCTATCTTGTAAAAATGTGGTGAGGGAGGCATGCAAAAAAGTCCCCACGGAACCCTACAAGATTTAGAGCTGAGGAAAAAGAAACAGTGGGCAAGAAGGGGGAGCCTTTGAAAAATTTTAATTAGGATTCTAGAGTATAATCTCATGCCACTGATGTGGAGATTGAAATTTTGATTTTTCTAAGTTAGGTCCCATATTGTCAACTAAAGGACTAATTTTCTAATTTCAAACGTAGAGCTTAGAACCATGGATCTCACTGTTGGCTATATATTAGAAGTATCAGGAGAGCTTTTAAAAAATCTCCTGATGCCCAGGCTCCACCCTGAGATATTCTAATTCCATTTGTCTGGGGTTCAGCCCAGGCACTGGTATGTTTTTAAAGTTCCCCAGGTGATTTTAGTGTGCAGTCATCACTGCTAGATGAACGGTCTTTACACAGAGAATCAGCCTCAGAGCCAATGATAAATACACAAGCGAATTTACTGCCACCTCCTCTCCCTCCAGAGACTCAGTGGGAAAGAAAAGAGGAAATTCCTAAGCAAAGAGGAGAATTAGGGGTATTAGTTTTTCACCACTCCTGGCAGAGTAGGGCATGTGTGCACCATGAAGAAGAGTAGGTTTTTTCCAAGAGCTACAGGTTTCCAGAAAGCCAGGCCTTTACTCTTAGAACTAGAAAAGTAGGTCAGCAGCTGCCAGGCAGGAATCACATCAATAGTAAGATTCATGCAAGCCCAATTGCTTCAGGTTGCCCCCAGGGAGAAGCCATGAGGCTGGGCAGCTCAATCACATGAGAAGTGACCAGAAGGGTAGGGACTCTATTTTGCTTACAGGCAAAAATAACCATTATGCCTTTAAAAATATGTAACCAGAAGACCTCCATACATTGTATTTCCAATTTAGAGTTGGGGCCTGGCTTTTGGAAGTATTGGGAGCGGAATGTGAATGTGCCCGTCAAGTTTCTATCTAACAACCAAAGGTCATCAGTGCTCCTCAACCCCTTCACTTCATGGCGGTAATGGAAAGTAGTATAATTATCCATACACTGGGTAAACTGGAGGGGATGGATGAGAAGGCATTTGTGTTGGACTTAATGAAAAAATTGGTACATTTTCTTTGTATCATATGACTAAAAGAAAAATAAAATGCTAAGTATGCAAGAAAATATTGAATATTCAATTTATTTAAAATTTCCAAATAAAAATCTCATTAAAGTTTTAATGAGAGAATTGAACTGGTTTCTTCAACACAATTCATTTCTCTTTGAACCCCAGTGGGTTTTATACACCCTTCAGCTATATGATTGGCCCCTGCAAGGCTTGTTTTTCCCTTATGCCACTCTTACACACTCTGCCCTGCTCCTCCCCTATCATAACTTCATTCTGTTTGAAGAATATTTTTCTGTGTGCTCTTATAAAATATGCTTTGTTGCTTTGTATGATGTACTTTTAACTTCTGTAAATGGCATTATATTATATATAAAATGTTATTTCCTTTCTTTGTTTTCAGTAAGCACTCTTTTTTAAGCCCTATCCATATTGTTCTGTATATTTTTAACCCATTGCTTCTAATTGCTGTGCAGTGCTCCATGGAGTGCATATACCCCTTTCACTCACCCACTTTCTCAAAGATGGATATATTGGGTTGCTTTCAACACCCTGTCACCGTGGAAGAGTATTCTGTAATAGAGGGAAATCCCTTTTCTGTCATCATCTAGAATTCAGATAATTCAGTCCCTTTAAGTCATACACTTCTTCAGTCTAGCTTCTCTTCTTTCGAGTTTAAATCTATTATTAAAAATTCAAATGTTAAATCATAATGTAGTGGGTTTCCATTCCACTTAAACCTTTTTATATCAAGTTTTACAAAATAATTATGACTTTTCCTGAAGCATACTCTCTATTATATTTGTCACTGTATTACTTTCAATATTTTTCTTGAAGGACTGAAATTATAACATCACTAAGCGTCATCAGTGAACTCCATTGTACTTTATTTTTTAAAGGTTAAAATTTTGCTTTGATTCCTTAAATTTTATCAGTATATGGAAATATATATTTTCACACAGCCCTTATAATTTTTCTGTCTTTATAAGCCACACTTTAAACTCCTTTTGCATCTGAATGCTTCCCATTCTTTTCCCACCTGTGACAGTCAGGCCTGTTGTAGATGGGAAGTCCATCTGGGAAAGGCAAGAGGTAGCTGGTTTCTTCTCTTCCTTTGCAGTTTGGCTTCTATTCTTCCTCTCTCATCTTGCCAACTCTGGTTTCTGAACCCTCTCTGAAATGAAGGTAGAAGAAAGAAAAGTAAGGACAGGAAAATGATACCTTGCATGCTACTGTCCAAGTTGCATTACTCTCTGGATCTGGCAGATATTTAAAGCTGGGGTTTTCTCAACTACAGTTCCCTTGTTGTGGGACATTAAGATATTACCTCAAGCCCTGAGCCTTTGGTGGTTCACTTCCAGGCTCCTTCTGCTGAGTTCCTTTTGTCCCTCTGGCAATCTTTGGGTATTACATCAGGTTATCTATTTCACTCTTGCACAAGACGCACACCTGGTCTGTGGAGTCCATACATGCATGCTTTGTCCTGACCAAATCTGGGAGTGCAGGCACTTCCCATTGCAGTAGAAATCTTTCTTTGACTTCCTTTCCCTAAGGAGCAGCTCCCATCTCTCACATTGTCCAGACAAGAGGCAGACGCCAGTTCTCTGTGTCTTCCAAGCATCTCTTGTCCCAGTGAAACCCCTTTCTGGGTTTCAGGATAATTTAAACAATATCACCACCCTGGGAATGAGATTTCCACTCAGAGAAAGGGTGAAATTTCAAGACACCAGCAATTCTCTCTCAAAAATACCTCAGATTCTCTTTCAGTCTCCACTCTTAGTCCCTTTGTGCCCTTGGTATAGGGTGAGGGATTGAGAAGTCATTTAACTGGCTTTCTGTTCCCTGTTTTCTGCATGTCTTCTGCATCTGTGTGTCTCATGATCCACTCTGGGATTTAGTGTCCAGAGTCTTCGGGTCTTAGCTGAAAATGGTCTTGTCACATTCCATTGCATGGGTTATGCCACAGCCACTGATGCAGGCTGAAATATTTTGAGGAAAATTATAGAAGCAGCAGGAAAACAAAAACACATGTACTATTTAAGACTTGTTCAGCTAGTCTGTGATTTTGCTGCTAGCATAAACTTCATCTGAGATCTTTCTCATAACAGCAAACTTAATCTCTTTGATACCAACATTAAAAATTGGGTAAATCACAGCTTCTCTTAGTAGTCATGTGTAGCTCTGTTTATTCTAAACTTAACTCATCCTTTTGGGGTCAAATTCTATTTTTTTGCCAATTTTTAGGAAGGAAGGAAGGGGCAGGGTAAGGCTCTCTGGAGCACCAGTCTGGAGCTTTACCATAACTGAGGGCAGTAGAGGCAAATATCAAAGTAGGGAAACAGGCAAAGACAAGATCCAGGCAAGAACCATGAGGTCCTAAATGTTGGGAAAAAACTTGGTCAGATTATTGGGAAATAACTGCCATATTTGGGAGACCCTGAAGTTGACATATGAAACAAAGCAGAGAATTTGCAACCAAGAGCTTGAAATTAAGAAGGAAGAAGAAGAAGAAGAAGAAGAAGAAGAAGAAGAAGAAGAAGAAGAAGAAGAAGAAGAAGAAGAGGAGGAAGAGGAAGAGGAAGAGGAAGAGGAAGAAGGAGGAGGAGGAGGAAAAGAAAAGAAGAAGGAGGAGGAAAAGAAAAGAAAAGAAAAGAAGAAGAAGAAGAAGAAGGAGAAGGAGAAGAAAGAAGGAGAAGGAGGAGAAGGAGAAGAAGAGAAGAAGAATGTATTTTCATTTGTGTGAATTATCTGTGCATAAAAATAATATAAGCAAAATATCTTGGCATAGATCTTGGTATATTTTCATACATTTTGATCAGTTTCTTAGCTATAACTGTTTCTAATACTACTGGCCAATGATATTTCTGTGAAGAGTTTTATTTGGTATTACTATTATTTTTTTTTCACAAAAGTTGCTTGTACCCTTCTTCAAAGTGACATTTTGTGGTAACACCTTTGAGAGCCTTTTGACTCCTTCAGTTGACCTTCTCAGTCAATCATACTACTTCTAATTGAGAAAGTGCTCTCTCCATGGGACCTAAGGTACATGGTAAGCTCCAAGCAAATTCTGCAAATGGTGGCTATTCTTAAATTCTAGTTATTTTGGTATTGAAATATCTAAGTATTTGGTGTTGAAATGTGTAACTATTTCTAGTTATTTTGGTATTAAAATGTGTACACATTCCTAGGCATTGCCTTGTGTCTCTGCCCCCAGCTTTACAGCCTTCACCCCACCATGAGCTTTGAGATCAAGTCTAATGTCACCAGGCCCAGAACTCCCTTAGAATCTGATCTCCATCCTTCCCTACACATCTTTTAATCTGACTGCAATTCTCATTCCTTCCAGCCCCTCCAACTTTTCCCATGTTCTTTCTAGAGCAGTACTGTGCAAGAGAAAGATATTGGAGTCATAAAAGTAACTTCAAATTTTCCAGTTTCTACATTAAAAAAGTAAAAAGAAACATGTAAAATTACTTTTAATATATTTTAATTTGAGGGGCACCTGGGTGGCTTAGTCATTAAGTGTCTGCCTTCAGCTCAGGTTATGATCCCAGGGTCCTGGGATCGAGCCCCGCATCGGGCTCCCCTCTCTGCTCAGTGGGGAGCCTGCTTCTCCCTCTCTCACTCCCCCTCCCTGTGTTCCCTCTCTCACTGTCTCTCTCTATCTCTGTCAAATAAATAAATTTAAAATATATATATTTTTTAATTTGGTATATCCATAATTTCATCATTTTAGTATGTAATCAACATAGAAATTCTTGAGATGTTTTATATTCTTTTTTTAATACTAAGTCCTCAAAATTTTATGTTTATTTTACTCTTACAGCACATCTCAAGTGCTCAATAGCCATACATGGTTAGTGACTACCCTATTGGACAGAACAGATTAGCCCCAGAACCTCTGTACTCAAAGTGTGGTCCACAGACCAGCAGTGGCAGTGTCACCTGAGACCTTGCTAGAAATAGAGAATCTCTGAGTCTGTTCAAGGCTTATTGAATTGAAAGCTTCATTTTAACAAGACCCCAGATGGTATAGTTGCACATGAAAGTTTGAGAAACTCTGGTTTGGAAGACACAGTAGTCCTCAGTAAAATCCCCCATACCTTCCATCTACCTGGCCTTCTTGAAAGTTAGCCTTGACCTGTGGGCACTGCTTCCCCTGTGGCTCTCACAGGTGGTGCCTCTTTTCTCTGCCACATCCTTGTACCATGGGCCTTTAGGTGGGATGGATGTCCTCTCTCTTCCTCTTTGCCCCTTGTGGCCATTCTTCTTCCCACCTCACTAAGCTTTCATAGCTTTGGATCTCATGTCAGCAGATTCTACCATACACTTGCTCTCATTGTTGCTGTCATTGACTAAATCCCCAGGTCACTCAGACTCATTCCTGTCTATCATTCCAACATGACTTGGTGATTTCAGAATCATCTCAAACCTCTACTAGGACTGAAGGATCCACTTCCAAAGCCACTCATGCAACTATTGACAGGTTACAGTTCCTTACAAGATGCTGGACTAAGGGCCTCAGCTCCCAATCATGCCATGTGGTTCTCTCCATAGGGACCACTCCCAGCATGGAAGTTGGTTTCCTAGAGTACAAATGATTCAAGATACACACACACACACACACACACAGAATGTACAAGATGGAAGCTACAGTCTCAGAAGTCACATCCCATCACTTGTACCGTTTCCTATTTGGTAGAAGTAAGTTAGTAAGTGTAGCCACTCTCAAAGGGAGCAATCACACAAAAAAGGGAACCCCAGGAGTTGGGGATTTTTGAGGCCACCTTGGAGACTGCCCACCACAGTAATTAATATTCATGCTCCCTTTCCCCTCACCAGCTCACAGTGCTCCAGTCTCTCTGGCTTCTTTTCTGTTCTCTAGGAATCCAAGCATGTGCTCAGCTCAGAGCTTTTGCCTTTGCTTTCCCTCTGCCTTGAGCACTTCCCCTCCAGATATTCTCATGACTTACTCCCTCACTTGCTTAAGATTTCTGTTGAAGTGTCACCTTCACAATGAGATCTTCCTTAACCATACAATTTAGAATCACAGCCCTCGACCACTTTCTCTATTTTTCTGTTTTTCTTATTGTTATCTAACATGTTTTATTTATTTATTTATTTTGCTTGTTTTCTAACTCCTCTCACCACAGCAACATTTTCTTAACTGGCATTTTGGCTTTAATCATGAATTTCTTCTATAATCAAATGAGTATTCCAGTAAAAAGGCAAATCTGATAATTATTGCTTCATAGGCTAAAATTCTTCAGTGACACTTGATAGCCTGAGGCAGTTATCTTGTTGGGATAAGATTAAGCTAGGTTTGATACTGTCCTCCAGAAAGACATTTAGAAATCAATGGGTTGTAGCAGATTATGTTGGTTCTCTGCCCATATATCCTTTGGGACTTAACACTTCAGTATGCCCCAGCCCTTCCAAGTCCATCTATTTTTGGATATTTTGAAGAAATATTCTACACACCCCAAACACAGCAGTAGATTTCAAACAAGACTGACAGAAGTTGGAGTATAATTACCTCTGCTCCCTTGCCTGAGGAGATACTACAAAGTGCATTCTATCCTACTTCCAAGTTATCCTACATGATGATGCTCAGTCATCCACAGCAGTAGCTAGTTTAATAACACACCCTTTCTGGTTGTCCTCCATTGTTTATATCATTTTCTCATTCCCCTACTAGTATTTCCTGCACCTCCCAAATAATACTTACATTCAAATTCTGTGTCAATATCTGCTTACAAAAGAATCCTAACCCAAACAGGGTATTGGTGTCACAGCAACCAGGGATCAGGAAGCCAAGCATGCTTCATGTCTTACAATGCATGGACAGTACAATGCAATGATGAATTGTCCCTCCCAAAAATGTCAATAACACAGTCTGTTTTCTTATTATGGGAAATAAGACATACCGCTATCTATTTTCAAATTTTCTCTCCACTCTCATTCCCAACTTGCCTTGTTTGGTTTAATCCCTTGTTTTACTTTTGGATGTCATTTTTGTTTGTTTTTAGCTCTTAATTGTGCCATTCCAATTCATAATGGCAGAAAGGATAAAGAATATTTATACCTACCTAGTATAATTCCTAAATCCATTCCTGAGAATGGTCCTTTATGTTCACTCTGGTGATCTACATGGGGTCTCTGAAAGAATCTAAACATCTAGAGATCCTTAAAGAAACCACTGGGTCTAGCAATGTCTCTCAATCAGACTGTCATAGGTGCTCTACAATGGATTGCACTTAACCTACATCACAGGTTTTTAAGTGGCAGAAAAGTTTCACCGTTAAGTTCATTATGATTGTGGAGTTACAGCTAATTGCTGATTCACTAAACCAAATTATGTTATTCTTCACTAAATGCTTGGTTTTATTTCACTTAATTACATTATTGGAAGGTTAGGTAACAGAATGGTGCCCATAGCTTTATTTGGCCCTATCAAATTTTATGATCTTTTAATAGCTTATAAATCAGAACTGGGGCGCCTGGGTAGCTCAGTCCATTAAGCATCCGAGTCTTGATTTCAGCTCAGGTCATGATCTCAGGGTCGTGAGATCGAGCCGCAGGTGGGGATCTGCATTGGGCGTGGAGCCTCTTTTTTTTTTTTTTTTTTGAAGATTTTATTTATTTATTCATGAGAGACAGAGAGAGAGAGAGAGAGAAGCAGGCTCCCAAGGAGCAGGGAGCCCGATGTGGGACTCGATCCCAGGACCCTGGGATCATGACCTGAGCCGAAGGCAGACGCTTAACCATCTGAGCCACCCAGGTGCCCGGGCGTGGAGCCTCTTAAGATTCTCTCTCTCCCTCTCCGTCTGCCCTTCCCCTACCTCAAAAAAAAAAAAAAGAGAGAGAGAGAGACAGAGAGAGATGGGGGCACCTTGAGTTTTACCTAGCTCCATTTCCTGTTTTCCTGTTAATCTTCTAGGATAGAGAGTGTATCATTTCTCATCAAAGATCTGCAATGATTCATATTATGTTACTTCCTTTACTAGCTCACTCCAGCAGCTAAGCCAGCATTAACAACTAGTTATCACAGTGCCTGGTATGCTGCATGCACTTATAAATATTTTCTGAGTGAATATTGAATAAATAAGATGTTTAATCAGAGTTTAAATTTAGGTCTTGGATTTCAGCAAAAAGAAAACAGCTCAACATTTTTCTCAAAGCCCTTTATTGGACTTGAAGAGAACACTAAAAAAGCCTTTCCTCTTGACAAAAGGAGTTTTTAAAACTTTTAATAGGAGCACTTGTTTTTGCTTTTAATTTTTTATGATAGTTCTGGTTGCTAGTCTCTGTATTTTGTGCAGAGTGGAATACTGAATACAGTAAGCTGAAAAGGCTTCCACAAACAGGGTGAGAAAGAAGGAAGGAGAACATTCTTGACCTGGAATGTCATAATCTAAATGGATTAAATTTTAAGCTACCCCCATAAAATAGAACTAATAGAAGAACTGCATTGTCTGTTTCTCATCAAGATTCAATTCAGTAAGCATTTATTGAATATCCGTTCAGCGTGTTTGGGTGTGTTCAAAAAAGTAGAATGTGCAGTCCTGCTTTTGAAGAGCTGGTAACTTCAGAGGTGCTCTACTTTCTCAACAGTTTCTTAGTTCATTAAGAACTCTGTTTTGATTTAGTATAATCCAAGAAGGCTTTTGCAGGAAATACTAATTTCTAGTGTTTACATGCCTTAGAGCTTTGAATCAAGAGGCAGAAGACAGGGAGGTGTGAAATTTTTTAACTGACCAAGAGTTTCCATTCACTTTGATTCTCTCCATTTCACTATTTCGTGTTTTTTTCCCCTCTTTTTTTCTAAACACTATCAAAGGTTTATGTTGGATTCCAAAGTTCATATGAACTTTGCATACAAGGAATTCCCAACATAACAGAGTGGAATGTATGCTAGTGAGAGTAAATGTTTTATAACTTTTTCCTTTTACTTATTCTCATTGCCCTTTACACCCATGAATTAGCCCTTTATGTGCATTTTTTTGCAGGGATTTTTAAAAAGACAGGCAGCAGCTTTTTACAAATTGTAATAACCATTCTTAGATGATACTTTATTATTTATTTATTTATTTATTTATTTATTTATTTATTTATTTATTTATTTCCAAAAGCACTGTTTTTATTTATACAGAGTCCTAACCACTTGGGTGGCAGGGCAGGAGTGGGAAAGGTTCCTTTTTCAATCCAGGGGACTCCATAATGTTGGTCTGTTGCTACCAAACACACAGGCAAGTGGCATCATGGATTTGGTAAACTAACTACAATGTTTAGCCTCTCTCTGCTAGAGCAACAAGGTGAGCATCAATCTCTGCTTCTGAAAGAATCCTGAATTTAGGATTTTCAACTGTAACTACTCCAACTTCTATTTCTGAAGGTTTGAAATCAATTGATAGAACAGTAGATAGGCATGTAATTGCAGTTTCCACTGTTTGTTCAAATGTCCAATCAAATTTCTTCTTCACTTTTTTTTCAAGGAAGCTGGTTGAGTCCGTTTACCTCCTGCTGCAGTGGCTTTAAACCCACAGTAGTAACCTGCAGGATCACACTTGTATACCTGAGGGCCTTGTTCTTCATCTATACCAATTAAAATCATACAACAACCAAGAGGCCTCATTTCAGCATTCTGTGTGTAGACCTGAGAAATATCAGCAATTCTTTTGCACAGCATGCCCACAGGAATCTCATAGCCATACTTGTATTTCCAATTAGCTGCCTCATAGCATGCCCTCTGTACCTGGGATCTGCTGTCAGCTGTCATTCCTGTCATCACACAGCCAATTTTTTCAGTTATCTTGAATAAGTGAGTCACTGTGCTGGAATCCAATAATTTGTCAGGTACTTTCTTCTGTGTGACAATTACTACACAGTCTTCCCCTCTGACAGCTACCGCTGTAAGGCCACCCTGGTTAATAGCCTTAAAAGCATATTCTACTTGGTAGAGCCGGCCCTCGGGTGAAAAAATGGTAATGTGGTGGTCAAAACCAGCGCTGGAACCACGGGACATGTTGGCACACTCACTATTTCAAGCACTGTCTCTCTTAGATGATACTTTAAAAGGTCTGGACCCAATTTCAATGTGTGTGAGGTGGGCATGGGGGTGTTGGGGGGTTTCCCACACCTTTATGGAGCAACTCTTTGACACCAACTGGTGGTCCTGCAATTCAACTCAATTCTGACACTAATAACCCAGAGATAGCATCAGATTCCACAGCCTAAGGGCTCAGTCCCACAAGACTGCCCTCCACTTCAGATGCCAAATGTAATCCTTGCTTCTGACTGACTGGCTACAGATTGGAGGTTACCATGATCCCTTCCTTGGGTTTGATTAATTTTCTAGGATGGCTCACAGAACTCAGGAAACCTGTTTACTCACTGGATTAGTAAGCAATAGCAGCAGTTTTTATACCATGGGTGTTCATACCATAGGGTAACCATCCAGGGATCAAAGGTTCCTCATCCCACCACATTTTATCTTTTCTCTCAACAAACCACATGTTTCTGTGAACCAGGGCTATTTTAGCAAATCCCATTTCTCTGACACCAAATAAGGTTCTGGTCACCAATTCCAAAGTGTGGACATAGAGGGTTTTTCCCACACCACCAAGCAACTTGGGCACACTCTCTAAGGACTTCAGATACCAGTCACTAGTCCAAGTTGTCACTTATGCTTTTGACCAACCTGCTTTAGATTGAAGGTTCCTGCGATCCCCACCTTGGGTTTGATCAATTTGCTAGAGCAGCTCACAGAACTCAGGAAAACATTTTACTTATTAGATTATGGGTTTGTTATAAAAGGGTATACCTCAGGAACAGCCTGATGGATAGGGCAAGGTATGGGGACCTTTCATGCTCTCTTCAAGTGCATCACTCTCCGAATTTCCATGTATTCACTAACCTGGAAGGTCTCCAGATTTGTCCTTTTGGGTTTTTATGGAGGCTTCATTACAGAGGCACAATTGATTCACCATTGGTGACTGATTTAGTCTCCAACCCTGCTCCTCTCCCTGGAAATCAAGGGGTGGGACTGAAAGTTCCAACTTCTATTCAGGTTGGTTCTGCTGGCCCAGCCTTCATCCATAGGTGATTTCCAAAGTCATCTCATTAATATAAGCCCTGTTGTGGTTATGAATAACAAGGCACCCATTTCATTTTTATGGCTCTGAAGTGGATTTCAACAGGTACTCCCATTGCTCTTGTTGCTCAAACCATTCTAATGGTTTGGGGAGCTCTGTGCCAGGAAACCATGGAACCAAGACCAAATACATATGAGAAATATATTTTGGTCAATGACCAAATGTGTATCTTTTATTAATCACAAAATTGACACATTTAACCAGAAACATAAAGACATTATTAAAGTATCCATTTTTCATATTTTAGATCAGATTTATTACTAGCTACTGTTATTCATTCAATAATATTGTTTATTTGAAATCCTGTTGTTTAAATACAGGATTGAGCACTGACTTGGAAGGTATATAATTATCAACAAATAGTAGTAATGTTTGGTCCAATTTATGCCTTGGTTGATTTAAATTCATGCTAATGTAGGGACCACTTTGACATAAAGATTATTTTGAATTAAAAAAACATCAAAACCCAGCAGATTCAGGAAAAGCTTTTTATGTCCTCCACAACTCCCTAAAAAGAATTTAGATAGAGGACCAGCTCCAGGAAGAGAGCTATCACCGGAGATAACTAGATTATACTATATACTACATATGGTAGACAGGGAGGAACCTAGCATGGCCTGTTTGAACCAAGTCTTCTATGTCCTATTGTTTCTGAGTGGCCCTGCAAACATTTGTTTACCAAACATTTACTCTTTTACATTTCCCTGTGACTTGCATTTCTTGCCTTGGAAGTCCCAGACCCCTACCCCCTTCTCCTTAATTCAGGATGATGGATATACCTCATTTTGCCAGACTGTCTATGGAATTTTCAAGTGTGGGTTCCCTCTATGTATGAAATTACATTTTATTTTCTCTGATTCACCTGTCTCATGTCAATTTGGTTCTTATTTAGACTAGAAGGACCTTGAAGGGGCCAGGAAATTCTTCCTCCCCAACACTAATTATAACCGAAAGGGAAAGCTGGCTTTATCAGGGGTAGATCATATTTTTTAATAATCACAGATTTCAGATTTTAGAACAGACCAAAAGCAGTGATTTTTCCCCAGCCCCCTAAGACTTTAGCTCCTTGAGGGAAAGGCCTATGTCTTAGTCTCTATGTGCTTGCAAAATAAAGAGGAAGGAGTGGAAGGGGAAAGGAACTCTATTTAATTGTAAAACAATTGAGGGCCAGGAAATTTCCTCAGATTCTATAACCAGGCAGGGTTGCAATCTCAGATTTTCTGCATCCTCATAAAATACATTTTGCTGTTAAGCTGCTTGCTACTAGGACCATGCTTTTTTCTAATAGCATTTCTTCTTAGGCAAACTAATTGTCCCATGTTTCTGCCTCTGTCCAACGGATGAACAGAGATTTAGTCCAAGCCTCTGTCTTCTTCCTTCTTCTTCCTTGGGGAAATATTTGAAGGAACCTTTTGACTTATACCTCTACCTTTTTCTTCAGTCCATGCTAAGGGAGGAAGTGTAAGTCTGATCGTGATTGGTGGTGGGTTGTTGGGTTATTGTGCTGAAAAGCAGGAATGAGGCTTCTTACTTCTTTCACTCCATGCTTGGGCTCTTCAGGGTCTTGCCTGTTGTTTCCAGCTCCCATATGATGAGCTCACCTGGCAAAAAGGTGATAAACATAACTTCTCAGGGCAGCAGAGGGCTCCACCATCATTTCTTGGTTCCAGCTTTGCTGCCAATCCCTGGCTGCATAAGTCAGACAGGTCTCCATTTTAGGCCAGGTGTCTCCAAATAAGGAGGAAGGTAGTAGGAAACCACTAGGTTTCAGAACTGAGCCAAGTTCTCTCACAGTTACCTAAAAGGGGGTGTGCCGTGCACCAATACAAATGTGATGCATGGCATTGGACTTTCAGTCAGTTGTTATCTTTGTTTGAGTGCTCTGTCAGTAGCAAAGCCTGGAAGCTTGGAGGGCAGAGATGCGCCACTCCAACATAAAAGTTCTCACCATGTCAGAAGAGTTGTTTATTGTTGTTGTTGTTTTTAACTATGTAGTGTGGAGAATTTCACCATCTACAAAAGCAGACAGAATCGTTTTAATAAATTCCCATGTACTCATTCACCAACCCCAACAACTATGCACTCACGGTCAATAACTTCTACCTCTGTTAATCCATTGAAATCTTTTTCCTAAATGACAAGTGCTCCCTGCATGTAGCTTTTACTTTCTTAGTCCACACAGCCAGGGATGGATGGTAATTAACACTTGGGGTTAACAATAACAAGACAATAATAACATCAGTGTGACTCTTGTTCCCCTTGGCTCCCAACCAATAGCAGCAAAGAGATCCCAAGCTTTCCTTGTCACTCTCCTTGCTCTGAGAGGGTTCTGGGTGATTCATGCATTGTTTTTGGCATTCTCTATATTTTTCTTACCATGGTCAGAGATGTTCTTCTGCCACTTAGAGACCTTAAGGGATAGTTGCCATCTCTGCTGCTATTTGTATCAGTATAGGCTTTTTGTTAAAGACAATTTTTTAGGTTCACAGCAAAATTGAGAGAAAGGTATAGATTTCCCATATACTTCCTGCCCTCACATGCATAGCTTACCACCTTATTAATATCCCCCACCAGAGTGGTATAGTGGTTATAATCGATGAGAACCTACATTGACATATCATAATCACCCCAAGTCTGTAATTTACATTAGGGTTCACTCTTGGTGTTGTATATTCTATGGGGTTAGACAAATGTATAATGACATGTATCCACCATTACAGTATCATATAGAGTGGTTTCACTGCCCCCCAAATTTATGTTCTGTCTATTCACCCTTTTCTTTACAACCCCTGGCAACCCTGATCTTTTTATTATCACCATAGTTTTGCTTTTCCTAGAATGTCATATGGTTGGAATCATACAATATTATATTTTCTGTATATACCACAGTGTATTTACCCATTCACCTACCACAGGACATCTTGGTCGCTTCTAAGCTTTGACAATTGTGAATAGAGTTGCTGTAAACATCCAAGTACAGTTTTTGTGAGGACATAAGTTTTCAACTCATTTGGGTAAACAGCAAGGAGTGTGAATTGTGGATTATACAGTAGGAGTACATATATTTTTGTAAGAAACTGCCAAAAGGTCTTCCAAAGTGGTTGTACTTTTGCATTCCCATCAGCAATGAATGAGAGTTCCTGTTGCTCCACATCCTCATCAGCATTTGGTGTTGTCAGTGTTCTGAATTTGGGCTATTCTAACAGATGTGTAGTGGTACCTCACTGTTTTAATTTGCATTTCCCTAATGACCTATAATGTGGAACATATTTTCATATGTTTATTTGTGATTTGTATGTCCTTTTTGGTGACCTTTCTGTTAAGATCTTTGGCTTATTCTTTAAGTGGGTTGTTTGTTTACTTATTGCTGAAGTCTAAAGCATTCTTTGTATATTTTGGAAAACATTCCTCAATTAGCTATGTCTTTTGTAAATATTTTCTACCAGTCTGTGGCTTGTCTTCTCATTCTCTTGGCATTATCTTTCACAGAGCAGAAGTTTTTTTTAATATTAATGAAGTCCAGCTTATCAATTATTTCTTTCATGGATTGTGCCTTTAGTATTGTATGTAAAAAGTCATCACCATGCCCAGGGCTATCTAGGTTTTCTCTATCATCTGGGAGTTTTATAGTTTTGTATTTTAGATTTAGGGGTCTATGATCCATTTTGAGTTAATTTGGGGGAAGGATATAAGGACTGTGTTTGGATTTAAACTGGTTTTTTTTTTTTTTTTTTTTTTTTTGCATATGACTATTCCAGCACTATTTGTTGAAAAGGCAAATAATCTTTGCTTCATTGAATTGTCTTGTCTTTGCTCCTTTGTGAAAGATGAGTTGACTCTATTAATGTCATTGATTTCTGGGCTTTCTATTCTGTTCCATTGATCTGTTTCTTCTTTTGCCAATACCACACTGTCTTGATTACTGTAGCTTTATAGTATGTCTTGAAGTTAGGTAGTGTTAGTCTTCCAACTTTGTTTTTCTTTTTCAATATTTTGTGGGCAATTTGGGGTATTTTACCTCTGCATATGAACTTTAGGATTGATTTGTCAATATCAACAATGTAACTTGCTGGGATTTTGATTGAGATTGCATTGAATCTATGGACCAAGTCAGGGAGAACAGACATTTGGCAATATTGAGTCTTCCAATCCATGAATATGGGATATATCTCATTTATTTAGTTCTTCCTTGACTTCTTTCATCAGAGTTATATAGTTTTCCTGTATAGTTCTTATATATATTTGGATAGATTTGTACCTAAGTATTTTATTTTAGGGGGTGCTAATGTAAATGGTATCATGTTTTAACTTCAAATTCCACTCATTCATAGATGGTATATAGGAAAGATATTTCTATTTCCTACTATTTTGTGTATTAGTTTTGTGTTCTGTAATCTTGCTATAATTGCTTTTTTGTTTTTGCTTTTGTTTTTTTTGCTTTTTGTCAATTTTTTTTTTGATTTTCTACATAGTCATGTCATCTATGAATGAGGATAGTTTTATGTCTTCTTTCTCAATCTGTATACATTTGTTTTTTTAATTTTTTTATTCTTATGTTAATCCCCATACATTACATCATTAGTTTTAGATGTAGTGTTCCATGATTCATTGTTTGTGCATAACAACCAGTTCTCCATGCAGAATGTGCCTTCCTCAATACCCATCACCAGGCTAACCCATCCCCCCACCCCCCTCCCCTCTAGAACCCTCAGTTTGTTTTTCAGAGTCCATCGTCTCTCATGGTTCGTCTACCCCTCCAATTTCCACCCTTCATTCTTCCCCTCCTGCTACCTTCTTCTTCTTCTTTTTTTATTTTCTTAACATATATTGCATTATTTGTTTCAGAGGTACAGATCTGAGATTCAACAGTCTTGCACAATTCACAGTGCTTACCAGAGCACATACCCTCCCCAGTGTCTATCATCCAGTCACCCCATCCCTCCCACCCCACCCCCACTCCAGCAACCCTCAGTTTGTTTCCTGCGATTAAGAATTCCTCATATCAGTGAGGTCATATGATACATGTCTTTCTCTGTTTGACTTTATTCACTCAGCATAATACCCTCCAGTTCCATCCACGTCGTTGCAAATGGCAAGATCTCATTCCTTTTGATGGCTGCATAATATTCCAGTGTATATCTATACCACATCTTCTTTATCCATTCATCTGTCGATGGACATCTTGGCTCTTTCCACAGTTTGGCTATTGTGGACATTGCTGCTATAAACATCAGGGTGCACGTACCCTTTCGGATCCCTACTTTTGTATCTTTGGGGTAAATACCCAGTAGTGCAATTGCTGGATCGTATGGTAGCTCTATTATCAACTTTTTGAGGAACCTCCATACTGTTTTCCAGAGTGGCTGCACCAGCTTGCATTCCCACCAACAGTGTAGGAGGGTTCCCCTTTCTCCGCATCCCCAACAACATCTGTCGTTTCCTGACTTGTTAATTTTAGCCATTCTGACTGGTGTGAGGTGGTATCTCATTGAGGTTTTGATTTGGATTTCCCTGATGCCCTGCAATATTGAGCACTTTTTCATGTGTCTGTTGGCCATTTGGATGTCTTCTTTAGAAAAATGTCCGTTCATGTCTTCTGCCCATTTCTTGATTGGATTCTTTGTTCTTTGGGTGTTGAGTTTGATGAGTTCTTTATAGATTTTGGATACTAGCCCTTTATCGGATATGTCATTTGCAAATATCTTCTCCCATTCTGTCGGTTGTCTTTTGGTTTTGTTGACTGTTTCCTTCGCTTTGCAAAAGCTTTTTATCTTGATGAAGTCCCAATAGTTCATTTTTGCCCTTGCTTCACTTGCCTTTGGTGATGTTTCTAGGAAGTAGTTGCTGCGGCTGAGGTTGAAGAGGTTGCTGCCTGTGTTCTCCTTTAGGATATTGATGGACACCTGTCTCACATTGAGGTCTTTCAACCATTTGGAGTCTATTTTTGTGTGTGGTGTCAGGAAATGGTCCAGTTTCATTCTTCTGCATGTGGCTATCCAATTTTCCCAACACCATTTGTTGAAGAGACTGTCTTTTTTCCATTGGACATTCTTTCCTGCTTTGTCAAAGATGAGTTGACCATAGGGTTGAGGGTCCATTTTTGGGCTCTCTATTCTGTTCCATTGATCTATGTGCCTGTTTTTGTGTCAGTCCCAAACTGTCTTGATGATGACAGCTTTGTAATAGAGCTGGAAGTCCGGAATTGTGATGCCACCAGCTTTCCTTTTCTTTTTCAACAATCCTCTGGCTACTTGGGGTCTTTTCTGGTTCCATACAAATTTTAGGATTATTTGTTCCATTTCTTTGAAAAAAGTGGATGGTATTTTGATGGGGATTGCTTTGAATGTGTAGATTGCTCTAGGTAGCATTGACATCTTCACAATATTTGTTCTTCCAATCCATGAGCATGGAACGTTTTTCCATTTCTTTGTGTCTTCTTCAATTTCTTTCATGAGTATTTTATAGTTTTCTGAGTACAGATCCTATGCCCCTTTGGTTAGATTTATTCCTAGGTATCTTATGGTTTTGGGTGCAATTGTAAATGGGATCGACTCCTTAATTTCTCTTTCTTCTGTCTTGTTGTTGGTGTATAGGAATGCCACTGACTTCTGTGCATGGATTTTATATCCTGCCACTTTACTGAATTCCTGTATGAGTTCTAGCAGTTTTGGGGTGGAGTCTTTGGGGTTTTCCACATAAAGTATCATATCATCTGTAAAGAGTGAGAGTTTGACTTCTTCTTTGCTGATTTGGATGCCTTTTATTTCTTTTTGTTGTCTGATTCCTGTGGCTAGGACTTCCAATACTACATTGAATAGCAGTGGTGATAGTGGACATCCCTGCCGCATTCCTGACCTTAGGGGGAAAGCTCTCAGTTTTTCCCCATTGAGAATGATATTCGCTGTCGGTTTTTCATAGGTGGCTTTTATGATATTGAGGTATGTACCCTCTATGCCTATACTCTGAAGAGTTTTGATCAAGAAAGGATGCTGTACTTTGTCAAATGCTTTTTCTGCATCTCTTGAGAGGATCATATGGTTCTTGTTCTTTCTTTTGTTAATGTATTTTACCACATTGATTGATTTGCGGATGTTGAACCAACCTTGCAGCCCAGGGATAAATCCCACTTGGTCATGGTGAAGAATCCTTTTAATGTACTGTTGGATCCTATTGGCTAGTATTTTGGTGAGAATTTTTGCATCCATGTTCATCAGGGATATTGGTCTGTAATTCTCCTTTTTGATGGGGTCTTTGTCTGGTTTTGGGATCAAGGTAATGCTGGCCTCATAAAATGAGTTTGGAAGTTTTCCTTCCATTTCTATTTTTTGGAACAGTTTCAGGAGAATGGGTATTAATTCTTCTTGAAATGTTTGGTAGAATTCCCCTGGGAAGCCATCTGGCCCTGGGCTTTTGTTTTTTGGGAGATTTTTGATGACTGCTTCAATTCCTTTGTGGTTATAGGTCTGTTCAGATTTTCTATTTCTTCCTGGTTCAGTTTTGGTAGTTGATACATCTCTAGGAATGCATCCATTTCTTCCAGGTTATCGAATTTGCTGGCATAGATTTGCTCATAATATGTTCTTAGAATTGTTTGTATTTCTTTGGTGTTAGTTGTGATCTCTCCTCTTTCCTTCATGATTTTGTTGATTTGGGTCATTTCTCTTTTTTTTTTTTTTTTTTGATAAGTCTGGCCAGGTGTTTATCAATCTTGTTAATTCTTTCAAAGGACCAGCTCCTAGTTTCATTGATCTGTTCTACTGTTCTTTTAGTTTCTATTTCATTGATTTCTGCTCTGATCTTTATTATTTCTCTTCTCCTGATGGGTTTAGGCTTTATTTGCTGTTCTTTCTCCAGCTCCTTTACGTGTAGGGTTAGGTTGTGTACTTGAGACCTTTCTTGTTTCTTGAGAAAGTCTTGTATTGCTCTATACTTTCCTCTTAGGACTGCCTTTGCTGCATCCCAAAGATTTTGAATAGTTGTGTTTTCATTTTCATTGGTTTCCATGATTTTTTAAATTCTTCTTTAATTTCCTGGTTGACCCATTCATTCTTCAGTAGGATGCTCTTTAGCCTCCATGTATTTGAGTTCTTTCCAACTTTCCTCTTGTGATTGAGTTCTAGTTTCAAAGCATTGTGGTCTGAAAATAGGCAGGGAATGATCCCAATCTTTTGGTACCAGTTGAGGACTGATTTATGACCTAGGATGTGATCGATTCTGGACAATGGTCCATGGGGACTAGAGAAGAATGTGTATTCCGTTGCTTTGGGATGGAATGTTCTGAATATGTCTGTGAAGTCCATTTGGTCCAGTGTGTCATTTAAAGTCTTTATTTCCTTGTTGATCTTTTGCTTAGACGATCTGTCCATTTCAGTGAGGGCGGTGTTAAACTCCCCCACTATTATTGTATTGTTGTCGATGTGTTTCTGTGCTTTTGTTATTAATTGCCTTATATAATTGGCTGCTCCCATGTTAGGGGCATAGATATTTACAATTGTTAGATCTTCTTGTTGGATAGACCCTTTAAGTAGGATATAGTGTCCTTCCTCCTCTCTTATTACAGTCTTTGGTTTAAAATCTAATTTGTCTGATATAAGGATTGCCACCCCAGCTTTCTTTTGGTGTCCATTAGCACGGTAAATGGTTTTCTACCCTCTCACTTTCAATTCGGGGGTGTCTTTGGGTCTAAAATGATTCTCTTGCAGACAGCATATCGATGGCTCTTGTTTTTTAATCCAATCTGATAGCCTGTGTCTTTTGATTGGGGCATTGAGCCCATTTACATTCAGGGTAAGTATTGAAAGATAGGAATTTAGTGCCATTGTATTGCCTGTAAGGTGACTGTTACTGTATATTGTCTGTGTTCCTTTCTGGTCTATGTTACTTTTAGGCTCTCTCTTTGCTTAGAGGACCCCTTTCAAGATTTCTTGTACGGCTGGGTTTGTGTTTGCAAATTCCTTTAGTTTTTGTTTGTCCTGGAAGCTTTTTATCTCTCCTTCTATTTTCAATGACAGCCTAGCTGGATATAGTATTCTTGGCTGCCTATTTTTCTCATTTAGTGCTCTGAATATATCCTGCCAGTCCTTTCTGGCCTGCCAGGTCTCTGTGGATAGGTCTGTGGCCAATCTAATGTTTCTACCTTTTTAGGTTACATATCTCTTGTCCCAAGCTGCTTTCAGGATTTTCTCTTTGTCTCTGAGACTCGTAAGTTATACTATTAGATGTCGGGGTGTTGACCTATTTTTATTGATTTTGAGAGGGGTTCTCTGTGCTTCCTGGAATTTCATGCCTGTTTCCTTCCCCAAATTAGGGAAGTTCTCTGCTATAATTTGCTCCATTATACCTTCTGCCCCTCTCTCTCTTTCTTCTTCTTCTGGGATCCCAATTATTCTAATATTGTTTCATCTTATGGTATCGCTTATCTCTCGAATTCTGCCCTCGTGATCCAGTAGTTTTTTATCTCTCTTTTTCTCAGTTTCTTTATTTTCCAGCATTTGGTCTTCTATATCACTGATTCTCTCTTCTGCCTCATTTATCCTAGCAGTTAGCACCCCCATTTTTTATTGGACCTCATTAATAGCCTTTTTGATTTCTACTTGGTTAGATTTTAGTTCTTTTACTTCTCCAGATAGGGTTTCTCTAATAACTTCCATGCTTTTTTCAAGCCCAGCTAGTATCTTTAAAGTGATGATTCTGAACTCTAGATCTGACATCGTACTAATGTCCGTATTGAGTAGGTCCCTGGCAGTCGGTACTACCTCTTGTTCTTTCTGTTGAGGTGATTTTTTCCGTCTTGTCATTTTGTCCAGAGAAGAATAGATCAATGAGAGAACAAAATGTTAACAGGGTAACAACGTTCCTAGAAAATATACTCTAAACCAATCAAAAGACCTGAAGCAGTTGGGAAAAGAAAGGGAAAGAGAGAAAAAAGAAAAAGAAAAAAAAAAGAAAAAGAAAAGGATAAAGATAAAAACAGACAAAACAGAACAAAACAAAACAAAAAAACCAGAATGTTATCAAATATGATCAGGCTGGTGCATAAATCAGTGCCACACACTGTTAGAAGAAAGTGCCTCCCAAAATTTTAAAGGAAAAACTTATATATGTACAAAATAAGGGTTGATATGATGAAGGGATGGAATATGATTGTAAAGATGGAAATTATAAAAAATTTTATAAAAGGAATTGATAAGAAGTTGTTTGAAAAAAGAAAGAAGAGGATTAAAAAAAGAAAGAAAAAAAAAGGGAGAGGATGTGATCAGGCAGGGGAGTAGAAAATACCATACAATAGAGATTTAGGGTATATTTTGATCTGTTAGAAGAAACTATCTCAAGATTTTAAAGAGAGAACAACTTATATATATATGCCAAAAATACGGGTAACTACTATGAAGGGATAAAATATGACTCTAAAAATGAAAAATAAAAAATTTTTTTTAAAAAGGGATTGATAAGATGTTGGTTGAGAAAGGGAAAAAGAAAAATTAAAAAAAAAAAAGACAGTTAAAAAAAATTAACTTTGAAAGACTAAAGAATCATGGTAAAAAAACCATGAATTGTATGTGCATTATTCCCCTAGCGCTGGAGTTCTGCTGTTCTCATTGATCGGTAAACTTGGTCTTGGCTGGCTGTTCTCGCTGATCTTCTGGGGAGGGGCCTGTTGCCGTGGTTTCCAAATGTCTTTGCCGGAGGCGGAATTGCCCCGCCCTTGCCCAGTCCGGGCTAAGTAATCTGCTCGGGTTTGCTCTCAGGAGCTTTTGTTCCCTGCAAGCTTTCTGTACAGCTTTGGAGGCGGAGGGTGAAAATGGCGGCCTCCCAATCTCAGCCTCGGAGGAGCCGAGAACTCGGGGCCCTGCTCCTCAGTGAGCCCCCAGAGAAAAGCAGTCAGTCACTCCCGTCTCCCCGGTCTCCGGCCACACTCCCTGCTCACCCGGCCTGTGACTGCGCATTTCTATCTCTGACACCCTAACCCGAGTGGAGTCTCCAAACCCAGCAGATCCCTGCGGTGCACTCCCGTGCTGCTCCTCCCGGGGGGGAGGAAGGGGAGTCTCCCCGGATCTGCCTCTTGTTGGGTCCCTGCTGGAGGAGCAGGGGCCCGACTGTGCCCCGGAGAATGGTTTATGGCAACCCCAAGCTGACAGCCCGCTCCTCGGCTCCGTCTCTGCAGCCAGCTTCCCCGCTCTGATACCTGGGAGCTCTGCCGCACTCAGGCATCCCCGGTCTTTCTGTGACTCCGAGGGTCCTGAGACCACACTGTCCCACGAGGGTTCCACCCCCCGCTTAGCCACCGGAGTGACAGTCCCTCAGTGGAGCAGACTTCTAAAAGTTCCGATTTTGTGCTCCGCGGCTGTATCACTTGCCAGAAGCGGCTGACAGAGGCCCCCTTCCCCGCTGTCTATCCTCCCAAATATCACCTCGGATTCACTTCTCCGCACGTCCTACCTTCCAGAAAGTGGTCGATTTTCTGTTCAGAGAATTGTTGCTATTCTTTTCTTCTATCTCCTGTTGAGTTTGTAGGTGTTCAGAATGGTTTGATCCCTATCCAGCTGAATTCCTGAGAAGACACGAAATCCAGGTCTCCTACTCCTCCACCATCTTGCTCCGCCCCCCTTTATTCATCTTTTTAAAGAACCAGCTTTTAGTTTCATTGATTTTCTCTACTGATTTCCTGTTTCAATTTCATTCATTTCTTCTCTAATTCTTATTACTTTTTCTTCTGCTTATTTTGGATTTAATTTCTTATTCTTTTTCTAGTTTCCTAAGGAAGAAATTTAGATTTTTGATTTTTAGATCTCTTTCCTAATATATGCATTCAATGCTATACCTTTCCTTCTAAGCACTGCTTTTGCCTCATTTTACAAATTTTGATAAGTTGTGCTTTCATTTTCATTTAGTTGAAAATATTTAAAAATTTCCTTTAAGATTTTGTCTGTGACTCACTTGTTATTTAGAAGTGTGTTGTTTAATCTCTACATGTTTTGGGATTTTCCAGATATTTTTCTGCTATTGATTTCTTGTTTAATTCTTTTGTGGTCTGAGAGCCCGTATTGTATAATTTCTACTGTCTCACATTTGTTAAGGTGTATTTTATGACACATAATATAGTCTATATTGGTGAATGTTTCAAGTGAACTGGAAAAGAATGTGCATTCTGCTGTTGTTGGATAAAGTAGTCTATAGATGTCAATTATATCCAGTTAATTGATGGTGTTGGTGAGGTCAACTATGTCCTTACTGATCTGTCATTTCTGATAGAGGTTACCAATAATGACATTTTGTCATTATTGTTGCTGTAATTGATGTTGCTATTGCTAATCTCACTGTGGTCACTGCTGTTCTTGTGAATGCACTATTTTAGTTTCAGTATGAGGTTCCTTTTTTAACTTGTTATTTTTATTTATTTATTATTATTTTTTTAGATTTATGAGGTATCTTTTTTTTTTAAGATTTTATTTATTTGGCTCTCTGGGCCTTAGCGCCATCTTCTTGGAAACCTCTGTGCCATGACAGTGCAGTGGAGGAAGACGCAAATGCACAGGCTGAAGCGTAAAAGAAGAAAGATGTGGCAGAGGTCCAAGTAAACAGATAGCTTGTGCACCCACGGAGCCACAGGAGCAGAAATAAGGAAAGCCAGAGGCCAGGGATGCTGGTACCAATTGTTGGACTGCATGCCTACTTTCTAGAGCTTGATTCAATGGATCTAGAACATCCATTGCCATCTGATCACAGCAGCCACCTTTGATAGACCCACTTTGTTCATACCAAAACAGTCCCTTTTGGTCTTTTGCCCTGGACCTGTGACTTTCAGGACTAATTCTGTTTTCATTTGTGGCTGAATGTAACATGTGTACAATAAGTCATCTCTTCTGCTGCCTTAAAAAAAATATTTTATTTATTTATTTGAGAGAGAGAGCATGAGCAGGGGAGAGAGGCAGAGGAGAGGGAGAAGCAGACCCCCCACTGAGCAGGGAGCCCCATGTGGGGCTCAATCCCAGGACCCTGAGATCCTGATCTGAGCTGAAGGCAGTTGCTTAACCAACTGAGCCACCCAGGCGCCCCTATGAGGTATTTTTTTTTTTTTTGGATCCCTTGGATTGGTATTGTCCTTTGAATTCTTACTGCCCCCTTTTTCTTTGAACCTGGGAGAGAACTGATGGGGAGGGTGGGTGAGGACGCATTTGAATAGCTTTACCAACTCTCACACTTGGAAGTGTTTCTCCTTGCCAATGATGAGCCAGTGCCAAGATGAGTAGTGGATATCTCTGCTTTTTCCCATATCACACCTCATTCACCCTACCACCTGAGGCACTTCCCTCAGAGGTAGGGGTAGTGACTGCCTTTGTGTCCCCTCTTATTTCAAGTATCTTACTTCTGATGTCCTAAATCAAACATGACCTACAATCCTAAAGCAAATCAATGTCTTATTCTTGGGGCAGACACAAGATCCTTCTGTATGTAGCCTTTGCTAAGTCAGCACCCTTATCCCAATTATGGCAACGTATTAAGTCTGCAAAAGAAGAACCCAGTATCTCCTAAGACTTGGAAGAAATAGGTCCAAAATTGTGACTGTATGTGTATCTTATATTTCCTCCAGAGAAAGATACAATATATTTCACTGAGTTATGAGATAGATTTCTTTTTTTCCATTTTGGAGACATGATTTCTAGTACTACCTTCCTCCCACCTCCATCTTCCACCCACCTCAATCCACCTCCCACCTCTGTACTCTTCCCATGTCTGCCTGCTCCCTTCACCATCTTGAGATTCTTTTCCCTCTGGTTACTGAGCCTAGCTAAAGTTACCTCTAACAACATAGGGGGTATTAAAAAAGAGAAAGTACAGGACTTTTGTCATCCTCCTAAAGGCTCCACTCTTATACTGCCTTGGGGGAGAGACGTTGGCTTGAAGATTCATGAGCTAGATAAATGGTCCTACCTCCAGAGTCTTTACCATGCCTCCTCAGGTGTGGTTTTGTTCACGATTAGTTTGGCACACAGTGAGTAAGTGTTTGGCTCAGAAATATCTTGACTGACTGATAGTTTCCATCAATCCCAGTTTCAGTTCAGTGGGGATGGTTTTCTTCCTGGACCTTCTCAGGATGGTCTTATCCAAGCTCTAACCATGTTCAGACAGGTGTGAAGGGTAGGCCCTACTAGCAGATAAAGACTCTATACTTCATATTCTCTTATGCATAGATCTCATGAATGAGTGGGGGCTCTAACCTTTTCATTTGGACTCCATTTATTTATTTATTTGTTTTTATTTCATTTTAAGATTTTATTTATTCATTTGAGAGAGAGGAGAGAGAAAGAGAGCAAGCACAAGCAGGGGTAGAGGCAGAGAGAGAGGGAGAAATGGACTCCTCGCTGAGCTAAGTGTCTGAGGCAGGGCTCAATCCCAGGACCTGGAGATCATGACCTGAGCCAAAGGCAGATGCTTAATCATCTGAGCCACCCAGGCGCCCTGTACTCCAATCATTTACATAAGGATTTCCAGAATCCCAAGATTCTTGAATCTTCCACCACCTTCATATCTCCCTAAAGCACACTGGTTCCTTAATCACTAGTGGGGAATCTGTCTCTTTGTTCTACCTACATATAGTCAGCTTCTTATAAAAGTGAGAACATGGCAGATATATGTACCTTACAGGCTTCATTACATGGCTGGCATGCCCCGTTTACCAAAGCTCTTAATCATAAAACTGCTTTAATATGGTAGATGTTTGTCTACATTAGCATTCAAGGCCTAACGGGGCTATTAGAGCCCAGTCCAAATAATTTGGACTTCTTCCCTTTTATGATCCCTTGACATTTGCATTTGCTCTTCTTCTTTTTTTTTTTTTTAAAGATTTTATTTATTTATTTATTAGAGAGAGAGAGAGAGAGAAACAGCATGAGAGGGGAGAGGGTCAGAGGGAGAAAGAGGCTCCCCGCTGAGCTGGGAGCCCGATGCGGGACTCGATCCCAGGACTCTGGGTTCATGACCTGAGCCGAAGGCAGTCGCTTAACCAACTGAGCCACCCAGGCACCCCGCATTTTCTCTTATTTCATATAAACGTATGACTATGCAGATTATGGTGAAACCTTAAAGTACGAAGAGAAAAAATCAAGCTACAGAAATTGGTGTTGGTTTTCTATTTTCTAGCAGTATCCAATTAGGAAATATAGGGAAAAATAAACTCCCACTCCCAATATAAAGTATAAAATCTTGGTATAAATCTAACAAGAGAAGTACCTAAACTATGTGACAAAAACCATAAAACTTTGAAGTCCTAAATTAAAGGGTGGGAAAAATTTTTATAAAGATATAAATATTTTATATTAATCTATAAATTTAATGTTATTCCCCCCAGAAGTCTCAGTGGAAAGAATCTGACAAGATAATTCTGATATTTTTCAGGAAGAGAAAATATGTAGGAATAAGAAATAAATTTTGTAAATAAGGACTCATAAACAGAAAAATATTATGTCAAATATAAAGCTATTATATTAAAAGAGTTTGGCATTGACAAAGTAATTGATAATTAAATCAATGAAACAAATGAGATTCTAATATAAGATTCATATATAAATTATAATTTAAGATATAATAAAGGAAAAACAGAATAATCCATAGATGGCTTTGAGATAGTTGGCTATTTGAGAAAAAATGTATTTTATTACATTTTACATAACAGTATAAACACAGAAAAAAATAGGGGAACAGTTCCATAATCTTACTGTGAAGAATACGTTTGTAAATAACTCACTGAAAACAAAGGGAAATGAAAAGCAATGTCATGAAAGTAATATATTTGTAACATGTAAAATAACAGAATGTTAAAATCTATCATACATCAAAATCTTTCATAAATCTGTAAGAACATAAACCCAACAGAAAATGGATGGACAAGGGGCACCTGAGTGGCTTAGTCAGTTAAGCATCAGACTCTTGATTTCAGCTCAGGTCATGGTCTCAGGGTTGTGAGATTGACCTCCCACATAGGGCTCCGTGAGCTAGGTGCGGAGCCTGCTTAAGATCCTCTCTCTCCCTCTCCCTCTGCCCTTCCTCACCCCTTACATGCTCTCTCTCTCTCCCTCTTTCTTAAAAAAAAGGGGGAGGGGAAGAAAAACAAAGAAAAAAATTTAAAAAAGAAAATGGATGAACGAAAGACAGAATGTGCGACAAGACAATTTAGAGAAAAATGAATAAAAATGGTAAAACAATCATTTGAAGAGATGTTCAACTTCACTAATACTCAATAACATGCCAATTAAAATAAGGTACCACTTGTACTTGAAGAACTCCAGATTGAATATTCCATTTGGGGAATGAACTGGAGAATCAGGTACTGTACTGTGGAAATGTAAACTATGATTACTTTCATTGAAGGCAGTTTGGCAGCATTTGTTGACACGTACTCTCTGGTCCAGTATGTGGCATATGGTAGGCAGGCAATAAGTATTTGTTGACTTAATGCAGGATGACTTTTGTGAATGGAAAGAGCGTGGACTTGGCTGTCAAACAAAATTGAATGTTATTCCTGGCCCTGCCACTTATTTACTAAGTAAACTTTAAGCAATTTATTTAACTTCCTTATGTTCCAACTTCCTTTTCTAGAAAATGGAGATACTTCTTACTCTTTAGAGTTGTGAGAAATAATGAAACAATACATGCAGTGTTTCAGCCATGGCTTCCAAGTTGTAAGTGCTAGATAAATGAAAGACTTTATTCTCTCCCACATAATTTTTCTGGCTACCCAAGAGAATTCTATTTCTAGAGATAACTTTATCCAGGCTCTTCTACATTCTCCTTCCTTACCATCCAATCACCTCTCTATTTAAATTCAGCCTGTCCAAATCTGCTCTTATGCTCTTATCTTTTTTGCTGCCAAGAGTTCATTAGAATCTTCCAAGTAAGGATGATATTCAGTATCACATGAGTCCTTTAATACACTCATCACCAATGCCTTTTGTGGATTGAATTGTACCCCCCCAAAAAGACATATTCAAGGGGTCCTGTGAATTGACCTTATTTGGAATAGGGTCTTTGCAGATATAATTGAGTTAAGAGGAGGTCGAACTGGAATAGAATGGGCCTTAAATCTGATATAACTGGTGTCCTTATAAAAAGAAGGAAATTTGGACACAGACACACAAGGGAAGAACATCATGTGATCATGGAGGCGGATACTGGGGTAATGCATCTTCAAGCCAAGGACCCCCAAGGACTGCTGGTGACTACCAGAAGCTAGGGAGAAGCAAGGAAATATCCTCTTCTAGAGCTTTCAGAGTGAGCATGGCCCTGATGACATCTTAGCTTCAGACTTCTAGCCTCTAGAACTGTGAGAAAATAAATTTGTATTAAGTCACTAAGTTTGTGGTACTTGGTTAAGGCACTAGGAGACTGATATACTGCCCCACAAAAGGTCATTTGACTTTAATTCTTTGTTTAGTAATAATCTGTGGAACAGATGGAGGCAACACCAGGTTTTTTTATAATTATGGATAAATTCCATAAAATATAATCTTGGTTTTCCAACATGAAACCAGCCTTAGAAAAGGGGGAGAATATTTAAGGATTAGAAAGGGTTTTAAACAATCTCTAAGGAAACAAAACAACAAACTTGTTCTCTCAAGACACCTGGCCTCAGAAAGAATAGTTAAGGGGGCGATTCCCAGCCAGTAAGTCCCAAAGACCTCAACTTTCCTTGGCAGTATGCCAGATGATTATATGTTCCTAGTGGCCATTAAAGTCCCTCTGTGCCACGTTCCTTTTCTTTCCACAGCTTGGTGGTCTGGAGATATGTATCAATGAGAATACATTAAGTTGTAAGTAACAGAACACTCAGTTAAAGCAGTTTACAAAATAAGGAACTTACTATCTCACATAATAAATTTAGAGGTAAGAAGTTTCAGGATTGGTTACTATAGCTGCTCAGCAGTTTTCAGTTGCTTCTCTACAATTTTTTAAAAGATTTTATTTATTTATTTATTTATTTATTTATTTATTCATTTATTCATTTATTCATTTATTCATTTATTTGAGAGAAAGAGAGAACAGAGGGAGAGGGACAAGCAGACTCCACGCTGAGCTTGGAGCCTGACACAGGGCTCAATCTTAAAACCCTGAGATCATGACCTGAGCTGAAATCAAGAGTTGGATGCTTAACTGGCTGAGCCACCCAGGCACCCACTTCTCTACAATTTTTGACATCCCCTCATCATCACAAGATGGTTACTGCAACTCCAGGCATCATACCTTCACATAACAACACCAAGAAATAGAAAGATGAGTTTTTCCTTGCCTATTTGTTTCAGGGAGGAAAACCCTTTCCAGAAGTTCTCAGCAGACCTTCCTGACTTCATAGTCCTGTGTAAGGCCCTGTCAAGCTATCCGAGATAGTGGATGATGCATGTGCATGGCTTGCCATAGTTATACAGTTTCAGGGTGACTAAGTGTGTTTGATGCCTGGTTATTAAATAACTGGTGGATAATGCACCAACATAGCATTATTTGCTTTGTCAAAATTACATCTGGAATCTGGATATGGATCTAGGTGATATGACTGTGAAATAAAGTTTTTGAAACACTGTAACGTAATTATGCTGATTTTCCGGGTTGCCATATTTTAGATTTTAATAGTTAGTCTCCACAAATGGCTCCCCCACCGAGCCACGATTCTGAGTATTCATGCTCTGGTGTAATCCCTACGCCTTGAATCTGGACTGGCCTTATAACTCTTATAACTTGCTTTTCATCAATAAAATGTGACGAAAGTCACACTGCATGACTCCTGCATGAGCCTAGGTCATATAAAACCTTGAAGCTTCTAACTGGGACTTTTGAAATGTTGATTTTTGTGAAGTCAGCTACCATGCAATAAGTCTGACTATTCTGAGACTCCCACACTCAGAGGAAGCTCAAGCTAGCCACATAGAGAGGCTGCATGGAGAGACAGAAATGCCCAGCCAGGCTCTAGCATGCTAGTTACCCCAATGCAGGCAAGAAACATGATCGAAGAAGCATCTTGGACTTCTAGACCAGTTAGGCCTTCAGATGATTCCAGCCCCAGGTCCCATTTGACTACAACAAGAAAAGTGATCTTAAGTAAAAACTTTCCATCTGAGCCCAGTCAATACACAAAAATATAAGCAATATAATAACTTTTTTTTGTTTAAGCCACCAAATTTGGAGACCTCCAAAGAAGAAACCCTTTCTAATCCAAAGAAGAAGGGTTGTAGACAGCCCCTAGGGTCAATAATTTCTATCCCCTGATATTTATGCCTTCATGGGATTTCCTCCCCTTGAGTGAGGATGGGATCTGTGACTTGCTTCTTTTTTTTTTTTTTTAAGATTTTTTAATTATTTATTCGACAGAGAGAGAGAGACAGTGAGAGAGGGAACACAAGCAGGGGGAGTGGGAGAGGGAGAAGCAGGCTCCCTGCCGAGCAGAGAGCCCGAGGTGGGGCTCGATCCCAGGACCCTGGGATCATGACCTGAGCCAAAGGCAGACGCTTAACGACTGAGCCACCCAGGCGCCCCTGTGACTTGCTTCTAATCAACAGAATATGGCAAAGGTGATGAGATGTCACTACCTTGTTTAGATTATATTTAAATAAGACTCCATCTTGGCATATTGGAGTGAGAGATTTCTTCTTGCTGGCTTAATGAAGTAAGCAGTCCACACTGAGGAAGGCCACAAAGCAAGGAACTGCAGCACATCTCTAGGGCTGACAGACAGCAAAATGCCAGGGTTGTCAGTCATTCATCCACAAGTAAATGAATTCTGCTACCCACCAAATACACTTGGAAGCAGATTCTTCCCCTCTTCTCCAGATGAGAACACAGTCCAGCTGGACTCTGCTAAAGGGGAGCAGAGGACCCCAGTCAAGCTGTCCCCAGACTCCTATGCACGGAAGCTGTGAGATGGTAAATATGTGTTGTTTTCAGCTGCTACATTTGTGGTAATTTGCTACACAGCATTAGAAAACTAACATACAGGATGAGTATATTTTGCATGAGGAAGGGATGTGAATTGAATGGCTCAGGGATGGCCTGAGGTAGACAGTCTCCAAAGAGGGCCACCATGAATTCCTCTTTCCACATTCATGCTGCTCCTCACATCAAGAGGTGGAATCTAACTCCCTCCCCTTGACTCTGGGCTGGTCTTACTCAGTTTTTTGCTTTGACCAATAGAATGTGATGGAAGTGATGTTCTGAGACTTCAAGGATATCATAATGAGTCTTGAGGTTTCTTCCTAGGTCTTTAGTGCCCTTATACTTGGTAGTCCTGACCCACTGTGAGGGTTGTTTACCATGCTGGAAGGACCATGTATAGAGATCACATAGAGAGACCAGATGGAGAGAGAGGGATGACCATCTGAACTCTCAGCTGAGCTCAGCCTTCCAACCTTCCCTGCTAAGGCACCAGACTGTTGGTGAAGACTTTTTGGACCCATTAGCCCATACTAGCCATCATCTGAACACTAGAGAGTAATCCCAGATGATGTCATGAAAAGCAGAAGGACTGCCCAGAAGAGCCCTGCTCAAATTACTGACCCACAGAACCATGAGCAGTTTGTTACACAGAGTAATCAGGCAGGATTAGGTTGGGTCTCTTCCAGGAAAGGCAGAATACCATCAATACTAAGTTGAGGATATCTCCCATGGAGGATGGGGGGAGGGGGACTCAACAGCAGAACAATTTCACCCATCACATCTCGTTGGATGGAGTTTTATCACTTGTCTCTGTCAGTCCTTCACTAACAAGGAGAATGGGATTTTGATAAGTTCAGATTAATCAACATGCACTCCCTGGTGCTCCTTTCCCTGAACACTTGTTGAATACCTCTTGTGTTTGAAGTCAAGCCATAGTATCTGCCATGATGATATCTGCTGTTACTGTCATCATCATGCCAGGAGCTCGGCTGATCCTGATTTTGCCTCAACTATCTTACCGCTTGCTGGCAGCTGAAGGCTCTGTCCCCACCAGTGCTTACTGATCTTCAGTGAGGTTCCTGGAGGAGCAGCTGACTTTTGGGGAGCTTAAGAACTTGGGACAAATTACCCCTGAACCATTTGGAGATCTCCAAAGACCTCCAAATTACCCCTAAACCATTATTTAATGGTTTCAGCTACTATAACATCAAAATGAGCCTTCTCAATAATTACTAGGACACAGTGTGGGACAGAGTCCAGATATTCTTCAGCCCTCCTTCTATCCTAGAGTGAGGTATCCTTAAGGCTTTCCTCCCAGAGGTTGAAGGAATTTCTCTCTTGGTGGGAAAGAGAAGGCCATTTAAAAAATTCATTAGGATCAAAATTCTCTTTGCCATTTCTCTAAGGAGGTATAGCAAATTCTCTAATGCACAAGATTTGTGGTGCTTGTCTTTATAATCCTAGCATTCCTCTGTTACCTATATATATTAGGCATATAGCCAGGAACTTTACTAGGCATACAGGTAGTAGAAGGAAGATGAGAAGTCATTACTAGTTGAAGTGGGCTCTGTCTGAAGGAGTTTGACATTTGTAACAGCATCTTGAATATGTTAAACATGTTAGTACAAAATGGTAAAGTTTCTCTGGAATTAGAATGTTTAGAATTAAAAATCAGACCTATATCTTAACCTTGAAGTAATTTTGACATAAGGATCAGATTAGTAGCCAGGAACTAGAAATTTTCCATAAGCCAGCAAAGGTGTTTTATTAACTCATCTAATTTAAAGAATAATGTATTATTTCATCTTTAGTGTTTTGAGATTCACTTTTTATTGAGCAAGTCTTTAGGAAATATCACAAAGAGAGGAGTGAACATGTTTGCATTCTCAAATCCAGAAAGGAGAATGCTGAAAATAGGAGCCAAAGAAGACTTAAAGCTTCATGTACTTTCCTCCCTGGGGTTTGATACCACTAATGGAAAAACAATGTTGTAGGCATTAAGTGGAGATTCTAATTAGACAGCACAGCAATGATCCCAACACTCTGATCCCTGGGGTTTTGTGAATTAGGAACTCAGATTACCAGAGTGGAAAACTTTCTCAATAAAATAGCTCTTCTAGCTTGAAAACTATTAGTCCGACTAAAAAAATTGGAAATTAAAAATTAGAGGATGGAGAGGCAACATGACTTTAGGCACACATGATCTACTAGAGATAGAGGTATATATGGGGCCCAGAACTCATACTTCTAATGCTCATTTGCCTGAAGACAGAGAACTGTCTGACGGAAAATTTCATGAATGAGGATATGAGAAATACACATCTTCAATTATTTTTAATACTTTTTCTCTTTCCTAAGAACACAGTCTAAAAACTTGCCATGGTGTGATCTCATTAGTAGAATGGGATAGCCCAAAGCTGAGGTGACAGATTTCAGGAAGTCCTTACAAGTTTCAGAGTTATCTTGTCACCTTCCAGTTTTGTTTCTAAAACTCTGCTGCTTTTGCCATGAATTCTAAGAAAGGAGACTCACCCAATTTAGTATTATTCCAAAGAGAAACGTAGTAGAAAACAGGGATCTAAGTTATCCTATCTTCAATAGAGTTGGATTTTATAAGATTTGACTCACAAAGTCACTTCTTCTATCCTGCTTATTTCCTGAACTGGAAAACTGGTGTAAATCCTGAAGTGGAGGTAAAGTAAAAAGGAAATGGTGTTTACTTCCCCCTTGTATGTTTTCCCTAATACAATGCCTCCTCTCAATCATACTCACACACACAAGTAACCATTTCCTTGGTCTTTCAGTTATGGTTAAAAGCCCCGAGCCTGGAGTTCATGTCTTGTCCGTACTACTGTGTCAGCCAGAGTGTAGAGTGGGACATGGAAACTATCATAGACATTCTAAGCAGAAAAAGATTTAGTGCAAGAAATTCTGTTTATAAACTCTTTGCAAAAAAACAGTTTGACATCTTTTAGAAAAAATAAACATGCAATTATCATACAGCCCAGCAATTGCACTCTTAGGCAAAATGGAAACTATATTCACACAGAAACCTGTACGTGAATGTTCACAGCAGCTTTATATGTAGCAGCCCCAAATTGGAAACAGCCCAGATATCCTTCAATAGGTCAATGGTTAAACAAGCTATGGTACACCCACACCATGAAATAACGCTCCACACCATGAAATAATAAAACACCGAACCAACTATTGATCCACACAGCTCGCATGCACCTCCAGGAGACTTAAACTGAGTGAAAAAAGCCAATCCCTAATGATTACAAGATGTATGATTCCACTTATAATGTTTCTTGAAATGACAAAATTTTGGAAGTGAAGGACAGAGTAGTTTTCAGGGGCTAGGGGTGCTGTTGTAAAAGGGTAACATGAGGCATCCATGTCAGAACTACTCAGTATTTTTACTTTGGTGGTAGATGAATGAACCCTCATGTATAATAAAAGGCATTGTATAAACACACACACACACACACACACAAATGAGTAGAAGTGAAATGGTGGAAATCTGAATAAGATCAGTGAATTGTATAAATGTCAATATCCTGCTTGTAATACTGCACTGTAATTTCTGAGGATGTGACCAAGGGGGAAATTGGGTAAAGGGTACATGGGATATCACTGTACTATTTCTTACAAATACATGTGAATTCTACAATTATCTCAGTAGAAACTTCAGTTAAACATTTTTTTTAAAGGATGGAAGAAGAGAAGCCAGAGGGCCATCGCTGGGCCAGCACAGCTCTAACCCAGAATTTAGGAAATTGCTGCTGCCCCCACCCCAACTGGCTGTTGTACTCATGAAACTTGGGTGACTAGACCCAAACTTGGAGTCTAGTTGCCAAAACTCTCGGTTAGTCTGACCAGGAGTAGAAAGATGGCTTTTGTTTCACTTCTACCTACCAGAAGGAGGAGGGACACATCTGACTGGCAGAACTCAATTTGCTTCCAAAACATTAGCTGCAAAATGATCTGGAAAATGTGGGTTTTGCACTTCAATTTTTACAAATAGAATATGGAATGGGAATTGAAAGAGCCAGTCATGATATCTACCATAAGTAGCCACTAGCTATGTGACCTTAGGCAAGTTTATTAACCTTTCTGGTCCCCAGTTTCTACTAAATAGAGATCATCATTATAACTACCTCATAGAATTAAATGTGATATGGCATAGTGCTTGGCACATCTTACTTGCTCACTTAATACATGCTAGTCATTATTGTTGTTTTCTTAAACTGATGTACAGTGAAAGAGTATTACAAATGTTCCATATTAAAAGCAAAGGAAACAAAGATTAAAAAGGAAGAGAAGAGAAAATTTGGAGGCGAAAACAGAGGCATTACTCTTGAATACTTGGTATCTAATCAATGTCAAGAAATAAGGATGTGAAAAAACTTATTCAACATATTGAGTATTGTATAGAATGGTTGATGCTGTGCGCTGAATTGTATCCTCCCAAAATTCATATGTTGAAGCCCTAGCTCATCATATGATGGTATGTGAAGGTGGGGGCCTTTGGGAGGTAATGAGATCACGAGGGCAGAGATTATTACCCTTATTTTTTTTTTTAAGATTTTATTTATTTGACACAGAGAGAGAGAAAGAGAGAGAGAGAGAGAGAGAGCACAAGCAGGGGGAGGAGCAGGCAAAGGGAGAGGGAGAAGCAGGCTCCCTACTGAGCAGGGAGCTCGACTTGGGGCTCTATCCCAGGACCCTGGGACCACGACCTGAGCTGAAGGCAGACACTTAACCGACTGAGCCACCCAGGCACCCAGATTATTACTCTTATGAGAAGAGATGTCTTCTCTCTTCACCATGTAAGGACACACAAGATGGCCCTTTGTAATCCAGATAGAGAGCTCTCACCAGGAACCAAATAAGCCAATGGACACTTCCTCTGAACTCAGGGATATTAGCATTGGCCAAGTAGCACATCCTTCTCAGTGGCTTGTTTTGAGTTTACTGGACCTGTTATGGGTTAAATTGTGTCCCCACCCCCCAAATTCATATGTTGAAGTCAACTCCCCCACCAGTAATTTAGCATATGACTTTATTTAGAAATAGGATCATAGCAGAGGTAGTTAAGCCAACATGAGGTCATATTGAGGGGCCCTAATCCAATCCAAGTCCTTATAAGAAGAGGAAATTCAGACTGAGATACAGGTGGAGGGAGAATGCTATGTGAACATGAAGATGGCCATTATAAGTCAAAAAGAGAGCCTGCAGAGGAAACTAACCCTGACAACACCTTGATTTTGGATTTTCAGAACTGTGAGGAAACAAATTTCTATTGTTTGTGCCACCCAGTCTGTGGTACTTTGTTGTGGCAGCCCTAGCAAACCAATATATGGCCCTATCGCCTTTCTTCAGAGAAGTTTTCTAGAAAACTAGCCTTCATTTTTTCTCAAACTTCCACTGTGTTTCAGAACTACCATTTCCCTCAACATTTTGTAATTATTTTATTTACAGGCCCTACAATATCATCAGTTTTCTTTCTTTTTTTTTTTTTTTTTTAACATTTTATTTATTTATTTGACAGAGAGAGAGAGAGCACAAGTAGGCAGAGCAGCAGGTAGAGGGAAAGGGAGAAGCAGGCTCTCCGCTGAGCAAGGAGCCCAATACGGGGCTCAATCCCAGGACCCTGGGATCATGACCTGAGCTGAAGGCAGACGCTTAATTGACTGAGCCACCCAGGCGCCCCTCATCAATTTGCTTTCTATGGGTCTTCTACTGTCATATTTCTTACTAGGAAAGGCAAATGTCCAGTATTCAGTAGTGTGATAGGAGGTCTCACAGCTGCAGGATAAACTTGGTATGTCCTCTCAGTAATCAGTTTTCCCAGAATTTTTGGGAAAATGTTAAATAATGTATTTGAAAATTAATTCAAGTCATACTTATGTTAAAACAAACATAAGTTTTTAATATAATCTAGTAGATTTCAAAGACATTTCTTGCTTATAGTGAGTTCCCCTAAATAAAAGTGTTCCCACCATCCTCTGCATTAGGGCCTCTTCATTTCCCATTCAGAGGCAGCCTTCTGCTACTTTAAAAAATTTCTATTTATTTATTTAAATATTACTTACTTATTTGAGAGAAAGCATGAGAGCATGAGTTGTGGGGGTGGGGGTTGGAGAGAGGAGCAGAGGCAGAGGGAGAAGCAAACTCCCCACTGAGCTGAGAGCCTGATGCCTGGCTCCATCCCAGGAAGCTGAGATCATGACCTGAGCTGAAGGCAGATGCTTCACGGACTGAGCCACCCAGGTGCCCACAGCCTTCTGTTACTGCATGTAATACACATTTATTCAGTCATTCTCTTTATAGAATGGACAATGAGAGCCAAGGTGTGAAACCAAAGACAATTCTATATATATATAAAGCTAAGGAGTATTCCTGAGAAGCTTAGGGGACAAAAAGATTTTTATCTTAATCCTGAGTTTTTCTGATTTGGGGATTTGAGGTCTCTAACAACTTGCATTGGTTGGGCACTCTCCTAATCACTCAATTTGTGACTTGAAGTGATGATCTGAGGTCATCTACTGCAGAGAGGAAAATGTATAGATTAACAGAGCAGTGGAAATAGGGATGTTTTTGTCTCTTGCATGGATTCTGGCCAACTCCTTAGGTACACACACCTGTCATCCTCCCAGTGAATCACCCCTGGCCTTCTCTCTGCCCAATGTGCAGCTGCCACATGGAAGCCAGCTCAGGAGACATCAGTTTAGGACCCCACCTTGCATTTGATTTACTTTTTTTGAAATTGGCCATGTCCAGGTTTATCCGGCCCTGCAGTCTTTTCAACATTTCCCGAAGCTGCACGTGAGTGGGGCCAGGCTTTCTTGTACTCTGCCACTCCTCTGAACTAGGATACTTTGAATCTAGTTACTTGGAACCTTGTGCCTGGTTCCAAGCTTCAGGGAAATGTGAGAAGAGCCAGAAAGCCAGGCTCCAGGTGAGGTTAGTGATTCCCCACATCTGTGACCCCATTTAGGGGCCTTGTAACGCTAGTGCCCCTCAGGAAACATAAAACCAAACTCATCGAAAGGCACTGCGATAGGTTTCCAGGAATTATTTATCAAAGCTGATGACCCAGGCCCCGTGACGCCTAGATTTGGCATTCAAAGCTTTCTCCTAATGAAAAGGTCAGGCCATACTTCCTCTCAGCATCTTCAGGTACTATTAGCAATCCTGGGAAATCCAGAAGGGCGGAGGACAGGAGACAGGGGTCCCAAGGAGGGTAAGATGGTGAAGTCCAGGCCGCCGACGGCCCGCCCCCTCCACACCAGGCCTTGCCACAGGACAGGCCGGGCGTAAAGACCGGGTAACATTTCCTTTCCTGAAGCTGCCTAACAGCCCCGGCCAGAGGCGGTGGGACCCGGCGACAAGCCCGCCCCTCCGGCGCTCCGCCCTGCCCGCGCGGCGCGCGCGGCCCGCGGCGGGGGAGGCGTGGCGTGGCGCGGCGGCCGTCGGCGGGGGGCGGGGCCTGCCGCGGGCGCCACGGGAGCGTCGCGGGCTGACGCGAATGACGCGGCGCTCGCCAGGCCGCAGCCCCGCCGCCCCGCAGTAGGGCCCGCCTCGGCCCGCCCCCGGCCCTCCCCGCCCGGCCTCCCGAGCGCCCCTGTCAGATTGTGGCGGCTGGCCGCGCGGTGCGCTCCTTCCCTGCTGCCTGGGCGAGGAGGCTTGTGTGCAGGCACACCCCCACGTCCCTTCGGCGCCGCTGCCTCTGCTCCACTGGCCTCAGCTCCGCCCAGCTCTCCGCCACACGCCGGTAGCGACATGGCACACGCGGCGGTACGCTGCCCCAGCGCTCGGGGCTCCGGGGACGGAGAGATGGGCAAGCCCAGAAAAGTGGCGCTCATCACTGGCATCACGGGCCAGGTGAGTGCCGAGGCGGGAGTTCGAGCCGGGCCTGCTGCTGCTGGGGCACGTGTGCGCCCCGCGCTGGGGGCTGCCTGCGTTACCAGGAACAGCCTTCTGGGCATCCCGGAAGGTTTCCGATGTGGCTTGTTGTGGAGGTCGATGACAAGTTGTGCCTTGTGGGGAGTGTGCTGAATGCATGGAATGCTTCTAGGCGTCCCTTGGGGCGTGGGAGCGTGTGTTCTACTTGGGATGTGGTCCTCATACCTGAGTAAGACTCTCTCACCTGTCCAGCCGGCGACTGCAGTGCTTGTTTCTCCAAGCCCTCTAGGGTGCACTTCCAATTTAGTTCTTTGCAGATCCTAGTGCTGGGGGAGGGAAAAATGACTGGTTTTCTGTGAGTGAGTGTGTGTGTGTGTGTGTGTGTGTGTTTGTGGAGCCAACTTGCTGTATTTCCGTGTAAGGGCCAAGGCCATTTACCTGCTAATGCTTGGGAAGCAGGGGAGTTTTTGCTGTTTTGGTTCCCCTTCACCAGATTTCCAGACAGAAAAAAACGAAAGAAAGTAATGCCGAGGAGTCATAGACCAGGAAATATTTTTTGTTTAAAAAGCACACCTCACAAAAACTTTTTAAACACACAAACTCCTGAAATCCATGTTAATACATTTGAAGTGTATCTGACAGACTGGTCCGAAGTTAGGCTAGGGTTCTATTTCCAAACAAAAGGAGTTCCTTAAGTGATACAGTCACGAGGAGCTGTCCTGCATGTTGGAACCCCATGTGCAGACTGAGCATGGCTCTTTCCTGACAGTCATCTCTTAGAGACATTGCAACAGGTAGGACCTCACCACTGGATCTAACCAAGCTGTGCTGCTTTAGATTCATTGGTGATGGAATGATTTTGCTCATTATTTTTGTAGACAAAGTGTCATATGTGTGCTTCTGGAGATCTCTTGATTGTGGCTAAAATTACTCTAATGGAGATGATGGCTAATAAATGTTGTGCTTATTATGTATCGGTCACATGACTAATATTAACTCATTTAGTTTTTAGAAGTACTCTTTGAAGGGGTACTTTTTTTTTTTTTTTTTTTTTTTACCTCCACTTTACAGATGTGGAAAGTGAGGCATGGGAGTTTGATTTGTCTGAAGTCAAACAACTAGAAGTGTCCAGCTGGGATTCAAACTCTGCTCTCATAGCACTCTAGCATAAGAAAAGAAATTGGAATTGGCCAGATGTAGAGTGCAAGAATATTAGATGGTTTTAACTACTGGATATCAAATTAGTTTCTGGTTATTCATCTTACTTTGTTTAAGGTTATTACAATAAAAAACTGTTTGAAAACTGGTGGAAGAGGTGGATAGGACAAGGATTTGAGATTGAGGAAGTGAACCATTAAATTTAGGCAAGGGCCTGTATGCTTTCATGTCATGGCCTACATACTTTTTTTTTTTTTTTTCCCCTAATGCTGAGGACTCTTCTGTAGATGGTTTCCCTTTTTCCAGTTTCTTAGACTGGATCTGAAGCTCAAACGTTTACTAAGCTTATATGAACTCTTGAAGAGAGAGATTTTTTTAAGTAAACATTAAGAAATTAGTTAAGCTGTTAATGTAACTCTGTTGGTATGGCTTATACCAATTTAAGCGACTAGCACTATCAATTAGCACAGATTAGACATCGGACCTTGTTTAGGGCTTTGAACACAGTCATCTGTTTGGTACTGAGTGGCAAGGAAGGTGCGGAAGTGGCCCCCATTGTAGTTTGTCCAATAGGCTGCTGCAGGGGAGTCTTCTTTAAGCACATGTTCAGCGTGCTATGCCCTAACCAGACATTTTTGGCTCACCACTTCATTTTGGCTCACCACTTCACTTCCAACTTTAAAATCCTTGAGTTTCAGTCTCCTTTTACCTTCAGCACCAGTATTTTCCTCTTTCCTCCCACCTTCACCCTTTGCATTGTCCCTTTCCATGTTGGGTTTTTGTGTTGGCTTCTGTACCCCTGGCAGAGTGCTAAACTCTGTAGCTGCACATAAATCCTTGCTAATGGAATTTACTGCTCTGCTATGCTTTGCATTTATCTTCTAGGACAGTGCCTCCTAACCTGAGTATCAAGGATCTTCAGAGGACTGTGAAGTTAATACAAGAGACCTGAAAATCCATACATTCTTATCCATTTTTAAAATAGTATTTGGTGAGAGCTTACTGAACTACTCACTCTGCTGAACACTTTATATATCCCTACCTTAGAGGCAGGTACAATTTTTATTCCCAATTTATACCTGGCTAAGTAAGGTTAAGTATGTTCCCTGGGAGTGCACATCCAGTGAGTGTCAGAGCTGAGATTTGAACCAAGGAGTTGCTTAGAGCAATTTTGCTAATGCTGCTTCTGTGGTAAGCTACAGTACAGCTTTGTGTGTCTGTGTGTGTGTGTGAGAGAGAGAGAGAGTGAGAGAGAAAGAAAAAGAGAGAGCCTGTTTTACTCTAAGAAGAGATCTCAGATTCAAGAAGGTGAGGTAGATACCATTGCCCTTAGGGTATTCATGGCAATTGTGCTATGATGGGCTCTTAAATGGGTTGTCCCTAATTCCCACTTGAGAATGAGTGCAGGTAGCCATGGTGCCCTGTCTGCTATGCATCTCTAGTACTTACTGTCAGGTTTCATATACTAGCTTTCTCCCTCCTGTCTATTCTTTTTTTTTTTTTTTTTTTAAGATTTTTATTTATTTGTCAGAGAGAGAGAGAGAGCACAAGCAGGGGGAGAAGCAGAGGGAGAGGGAGAAGCAGGCTCCTCACTGAGCAAGGAGCCCGATGTGGGACTCGATCTCAGGACCCTGGGATCATGACCTGAGCTGAAGGCAGATGCTTAACGACTGAGCCACCCAGGCGTCCCTCCCTCCTGTCTATTCTCGATACAGTAATTGTGAATCATTTTCTAAAGTTTTTACCTTATTAAATCACCTTAAAGAAAACCACTCTCAGGCTTGGCTTTGCTGCCTCTAGGCCCTCTACCAGCCATCCCCAGAGCTCACCTCCACTCTCTTAATGTGCTTGTGGTTCTTTACTACACATATGGAACTGTTCTTGCTTTTCTTTGAATACTATCTCTTTGTACCCCCATTGGAGTCATTTTGTGGCTGAATGCCCTCACAGGTCTTACTCCTTTTCAATCAACTAAAGCCTCTGTATACTCCAACTAATCCTGCCAAATGCAGCCATTCCAGGAACTTTCTTTGTATTTACATATATGCAGTCTCTGTTGGCTATATAGGTAATTTGCACGTCTTAGTTCTTTGGTTTGTAAACTGCTTTAAGATAGAAACCTTTCAGCGTATTATTTCCCACATAGTTTTGCTTAGTGGGCTTTCAAAAATGTTGACTTTTCTCATTAACAACATAGCTTTACTCTGTTTCTGCAGGGTACAAGGCTGTTTTGATGCTGGTGGGAATATAACGATATGTAAGATGTACTCATTGCCCACTAGGATCTTACAGTCTTTGAGGAACCTAAGACCATGCACATGAAAAAAGTAGTACTGTTCAAGTATGGTAGTGAAGTAGTGAAGTAGGAAACTTGTATTGTACAAGTGATGTAGTATTGTAGTCTTGTACAAGTAGTGAAGTAGTAGTATAGTATTGTATAAGTAGTGAAGTAGTATTGTAAAAGTATGTTAGAGGCCAAATGAATGGTTTATCCAATGTCCAGGACTCTTGGATAAGTCATTGAATGCTAGAAATAGCAGGGGCTGTGTTGGGTTGGACAGCATGCACAAGAGTGAAGAGAGGAGACAGTTTTGGGGACAGTGAGGACACTGTAATAATAATGGAGGGAATTTAATTTATTAAATTATTTATACCTCTTGCTCATTTCCAAAAAGATTCTGAAGTGGCATCAATAAAAAACACATCATTGGGCCATCTTAAAAAGAATGAAAAACAACAACAACAACAAACCAGCCAACTCCAAACCAAAAAAACAGGGGTCTGCAGTGAAGGCAATAGAAAGGTGGATGTAGTGTACCAAAACCCAAAGTTAAGGATAGCTACTGTCAAGGTGGACATAAAATTCAGCTTTGACTTTCCTGTGAGTCAAGACAAAGTGGAAAGGTGAGTCAGACTTTTTATTAGTATTACACTCTTAGAGAAATAACTTTAAACAACAAAACAACATGATGCACAATATGCTTGATAGTAGTTTTTTAAAGACAGTCATCTTCTTAGGACACTTTTATTACTCCCTAATGGATGGCAAAAGCACACTTTTTGGTAGATAGAGACATAATTGAATGGTTAGTGTTTGTGGATTTTTTCCTTTGTTAAACAGATATTTTTCTAATATCTGTTATTTCAGGCTGGTCACTGACAAGAGAGTAGGCAGGTTTGAACTGTAGATTACTTTGTCAGATGTGTTGATTGTAAGGTTAATATTGGTGTTTTAAAAGTGGAAATATTTGACAGGGTGTGGTCCTTCTTACCTGTAAGTTGGCCTAGATTTTCCTTGGGAAGTGGTTTAGATCTGGCCAAACATTTAAGCAAGTACCAATTCAATGCTCCAGATTTCTGCTTCATGACACATGGAAGACAAAGCATTTATCTTTAAATAGTTACAGTCAAGAAGAGTTAACTTGTCTGTGGTTGGAAGACAACAAACTTTTGGTAAGTCTTGCAAAGATGAAAGAGATGGACACTTTGGGTTATCAAGGTCAGATTCTTTAAGTCATATTATTTTGTTTCAGAATTTTGTTTTTATGGCCTTATTTTTAATTTTCACTACTTTTATTAGTTTCTGGTCTTTAAAGAAAACATGTAAAATGGATGACCTAATTCCGTAGACTCAGGTGGCTCTTGCAGGCTTCATGTTCTTCATTTAAGAGTTAATTTAGCATATTAGAAAATGGTAATTGAGAATTGGCAGGAAGTACCATTCTTCCCACAGTTTTCCTTATCCCCTTTTAAATAATGCTTCAATTGAATTATAATAGATAACTGGGACATTACCTCTTTTGGTTTTACTTTCTAATCCATATTCAGTTTCCCATAAACTTCTACATTCCAATATAGGTATGAGAATCATCACTTATGTAGATGGAGATTTAGTGAAATGTGATGTGGTCTATTAAAACTAGCCCATTTGATTGGTAATGGCTACATGGAATCCTGGAGCCAAGGCTTTTTCCAGTTCAAGGGAGAGGCCCATGATTGGTTAGTGATGTCTGCCTGGGAAAGGGAGTGATGGCACATGTGTTATGTCTTTCTTTACAGGATTGTGACTCCATGAGGATAGGAAAAAGTGTCTTAATCATTATCTCCTATGTCTAGTATAACTGGTACAGGTTAGGTACTCAAAATGTTTGATAAGCAAATTAATCTTCAGTTACTAATGTTTATTGTCTTGCAGCTGACTGTAGAAATGAGAATAAAATGTTATGATGCGTTCCTTTTTGGCTGGGTAGAAGTAAGACATTATCAGCAGGGTACTGGGCAGAATTGGATAGTATATACTTGACCGACAAATTGAAGTTTAAGAGATGAAATGATTTGTTATAACTTAAGATTTAAAGGATATGAATATATTCATTTCAGGGAAAAAAGGTAACATGTCCAGTTTTGTGGGATAGATTTCCTACTGTTTTTGTATTCATATTTACCACTAAATTTGAAACATATTCCTTTGGCATACATGTTGGGATTTTAGAACTGGAATTAAATTAACATTATAATGTAGAGGAGGAAAGAAGATTGAGAAAGTGTGATTTCCCCAGGTCACACAGCAAATTAATGGTAGTGTTAGGAACAGAACCCCAGACTCTTCTCTTTCCATCATTGACTTAGGACTTGTCAACACTCCTTTCCCTTAACAAGAAAGAGAGACTGCTTTAAGACAGGACAATTGGAGTAAAAACTACATGTAGTAATGTATATTGTAGTGTTCTAGAAAGTTGAATAATAATAAACATAATAAGTAATCAAATCTGTTTCAATATGTAAGGTAAAAGTAGTTTTGTGTAACATTTAACATCTTATTTTAACAAAATATTTGCACTCTGCAAAGATTGAGAGGCTTAGGGTAATTAAATAGGAATCTTTAGTATTGGATCTATAAAGGAAAATTAACAAGATTGTAGGGACTAAAGAAAGAGGTTAACTTTAGACAACACATTCTTTCAATTTTTTTATTTGAGTGTAATTGACACACAGTGTTACATTAGTTTCAGGTGTACAACTTAGTGATTAAACTTCTCTCTACTTTATGCTGTGTTCACCACAAGGGTAGCTGCCATCTGTCACTACAGAACACTGTTACAGTCCCTTTGACTATATTTCCTATGCTGTGCCTTTTATTCCTGTGACTTACTCATTTCATAACTGGAAGCCTGTATCTCCCACTCCCCTTCAACCATTTTGCTCATCCTCCCACCTCCTTCCCTCTAGCAACCATCATTTTGTTCCCTATATTTATAGGTCTGATTCTACTTTTTGTTTGTTTATTCATTTGTTCTGTTTTTCAGATTCCACATATGAGTGAAGTCATATGGAATTTGTCTTTCTCTGACTTATTTCACTTAGCATTATACCCTCTAGGTCCATTCATGTTGTCGTAAATGGTAAGCTCTCATCCTTTTTAATAGCTGCATAATATTCCTCTCTGTGTGTGTGTGTGTGTGTGTGTGTGTGTGTGTGTGTGTGTACACACTACATCTTCCTTATCCATTTGTCTATTTATGGATACTAGGTTGCTTCCATATCTTGGCTATTGTAAATAATGCTGCAATAAATATAGGGTGCATATATCTTTTCAGATTAGTGTCTTTGTTTTCTTTGGTAAATACCCAGTAGTGGAATTATTGGATCATATGGTATTTCTCTTTTGAAGAACCTCCACACTGTTTTTCACAGTGGCTGTACCAATTTACATTTGCACCAACAGTGCATAAGAGTTCTTTTTTCTCCACATCCTTACCAACACTTGCTATTTCTTGTCTTTTTGATTTTAGGCATTCTCACAGGTATGAGTTGATATCTCATTGTGGTTTTGATTTGCATTTCCCCTATGATGAGAGATGCTGAGCATCTTTTCATGTTAGACAACACATTCTTTAGAGACCTTAGACATTCACTGTTCATTCAGGGTCATATACTGTCCGGAGTTGGTAGTTCGCCTCCAGTGCCCCCAGACTTGAGTGCTACCTTATCTACTCACAACATGGGAAAAGCCAGTGCTGCACGTCTCTCATGTTTGGCTTCAGGACCCCAAGGCTGAAATTGAGAGTGACTTTTGTTAGTTACTGACTTGATTTCTAGATGAACTGGAAGTACTCTTAATTGTTCTTGTGATCCTGAATGGCTCTTGGAGGTATAGAGTTCTCGATTTGCCTGTCCTTTGAAGCAGCCTCTCCTGAACTTTTGTTAAGTAAAAGTTACCACTAAACGAGAATTATTTGGCTATGAATCAGGTTTAAGGAGTGAGGCAAAATGTTTGCCTTCTGGATACTTAGTAGATAATTATATGGGGCGAGGGTACGGAAAAAAATTACTGACATTGATAGAATGATTACTGTGTGCCATGCAGTGTATCAAGCACCTTCTACAAATTATCTCATTTCGGGGCTCCTAAGTGGTACAGTTGGTTAAGTGTCTGACTGTTGGTTTTGGCTCAGGTGGTGATCTCAGGGTCAAGAGATCCAGCCCCACATTGGGCTCTGTGCTCAGCGTGAGTCTGCTTAAATTTCTCTCTCCCTCTCCCTCTGCCCTTTCCCACCTCTAAAATAAATAAATACATCTTTAAAAAAAAAAACACCACCAAATTATCTCATTTCACCCCAGGTGATACAAATTTTTACTGTCCACCTTATATCAAACAAGGAAACTGAGACTTGGAGAATTTCAAACTTGCCTAAGAACTCTTAATGCACTAGTTTTTTTCTCAGGACCTTCTCTCCTATCTTGTCAGACTAGCTTACAGTTTGTCTGTCAACAAACTGCAGAAGTTCACCGCTCTCAAGAAGTTGTTTTTAAAGGCTGTTACATATTTTGATTGGTACCTTACCATGCCCGTTAGGTGATGTTAACATGTAGGTGTGTGTGTCTTAGTAGAAGTCTGGAATAGTGGTGGGGAATGGAGGTAGAGCACTACGTTCTCTGAGACCTTTTGAAAGCTTCTGGTGGCTCCTTTCCCTACTGTTCTTTTTAGTTCTCCAAGGGATTTTTCAGTAAGAGATGAAAAGGGTTAGAGCAAAGTGCTTCTCCCTGCCCATAAAGCTGTTTCTTCAGTGGAGGACCAAGAGCCAGTAGGCAATTAATAGGATCCTCAGAAGTGGGTAGGTCCCTGGGCCTGCAGCTTGGGTGATGGGTTGTCTAGATGAAAATTGTGCCTGGAGAGGTTGCCCATAAGCTCTAATCAGCACATGGATAGTCTGAGTTTTCAATGTGTTAGAGAGAGGCGGGTGAGAGGCCGAGTTGCTTGTTTGTATGGCTGCTTGTAAGGATCCTTGTTCCCAGGATCCTTCTACCTGCATGTGGATCTGAGAGTTACAGCTCCCAGTTTGCCTATTGTGCCCTTAGGTACATTTTTTTATCTTTTTCTGATGCTACTTTTCCTTTCTATATGGTGGGGTTTGTCCTTGCTATCAAGGTCCGATTAGATTTTCCTTAGGAGACTCAGAAGTCCTCTATTCTAGATTCTTGTACCCTGTAATGAACAGGGAAGCCTGGTCTAAGCCTGAAAATGTTTTGGTCTGCAAAATGATCTTACCAAGTACTTTTGACTTGACTTTTATTCTGGTGGATTAGTTTAATCTGAGTAGATGCTTCCTTGACTTGAGAGTAGCCTCCCCTCTTCTCTCTTCCAGTAGCATTGTATTTGGGCTACTAGCAATTCTCTATTTCATACCTCTTCTAAATTTCCAGGTAGCAATTTTTTTCATGCTTAATTTATCTTTTCTCACAGAGGCAATTATATTTTGGTTGAGTCATCCTCTACTTAGTAATAGAAGTGCTAGTAATCATAATGCACTTAAGAAATGTTTGAGTGCCAGTTATGTGTCAGGCACTGGGGATACAACAGTGAACATAATGACAAAAATGACCATCCTTATAATATTGATGTTCTGGTAACATCATGTTCTGGTAACATTATAACATTAATGTTTTAGGTGGTGACGATGGTGATGATAATTATGGTAGTTACAATAATTAACATGTATTGAGCATTTACTTTGTGCTGGGCACTGTTCAAAGGGTTTATGTTCATTACTGAAGCAAAAGAGCCTCCTGTGATGCAGTTTTCTTATTATCCCCAAGGAATATGGAGGTTAAATATATTGTCATCCAAAGGTCACTCCAGTCATTGTTTGCAAAGTCAGATCTGAAATGTAAATCCCATTAATTTTATTTTCTGTAAGTTTGTAATTAGTATCAACAAATAAATTCTTTTTTTTAAATATTTTATTTATTTATTTGAGAGAGAGAGAGCATGAGAGGGGAGAGGGTCAGAGGGAGAAGCAGACTCCCCACTGAGCGGGGAGCCCGATGTGGGACTCGATCCTGGGGTTCCAGGATCATGACCTGAGCTGAAGGCAGTTGCTTAACCAACTGAGCCACCCAGGCGCCCCCAACAAATAAATTCTAAGGAGAGATAAATATATTGTTTACTAAGTTTCAAGAACAAAGCATATTCAAGAGTTTTTTGCAGTTGTGGAGAGGTGGATTATAATAGTGAAATAAGCTTGTACTAATCACTACATTAGATGCCTCTCATTTTATTAGCTGTGTTATGTGGGTCATATCTTTAATTAGTTCATTGGCGGGCCTATATTGACAACTAATCTTGCAAACTCTGAAGGCTGGGGCTCTGCGTTAGCACAAGTGGAGGAGAATGAGTTAGATTTTTAGCCCAATTTAGGTTTGAATTACTGATTAGTTACTTAGGAGCTGCATGAGCTGCATGATTTTGGGCAAGTTATTTACCTTTGCTGTCAGGTTGGAAGAGTAATTTTACCGAGTAGAAAATAATTCTGGCACATAATAGGGACCTTTGTCCCATTACTAGAATGGACCTTCTCTTCAGTGTTAAGAAGATAATAAAAGAGTACTTGAATTCTAGGAAAGAAAGTTGAATGAGGAGGGTATTAATATTTAGCCTTGTGTTTTGCACAGAGAGTCTATTATCCAGGGGCAGAAAGTTCCATAGTATTTGGAATCAACCACAAGGCTATAAAGTACTGGGAGGCAAACAGATCTGACATCAGTAAGTCTTACAGACTGATAGCGTAAGCAGATCTGGGAGCCAGGCTTATCTTCCTGTGTAAGAGGATTGAGGACAGTGGACTGCACTCTGAATCTTCCTTACTGTGATTGCGATCCTGGTAGGAAGGGTTTGGCAAAGTTGGAAATGAGAAAGATGTTTTGAGTACTGTCCTACTTTGATCAAGGATTATTATGTGGTAGAAAGGTTTTTTATGCCTTTACATTACATGTAACTAATTGATTAACTGAGGAAAGAGCATGGAACTGAGAATCAGAGGCTGGGTTTTAACACTAGTTAATTTTATAGCCTTAATTTTTTCTGAGTCTGTTTCATAATCCTTATTGTGAAGGGATTACTTGGTCATCTCTCAAGTCAGTTCAGAGTGTAAAGTGCTATGACTTTAGGATTGAACACTAAATTACAGTTTGATTATATGTAAAGAAAATCTTATTTTTAAGCAGTTTAAAGATAAGGCCAATAGAATTTTTTTTTTTTTAAAGATTTTATTTATTTGACAGAGAGAGACACAGCGAGAGAGGGAACACAAACAGGGGGAGTGGCAGAGGGAGAAGCAGGCTTCCCGCGGAGCAGGGAGCCTGATGTGGGGCTCGATCCCAGGACCCCAGGATCATGACCTGAGCCGAAGGCAGCCGCCTAACTGACTGAGCCACCCAGGCGCCCCAAGGCCAATAGAATTTTTTTAAAAACAAAGTGAACTATTAACTTCAGTGAATTTATAATTGTGTAAGCTAAGAAGAAATTCATATATTGTATTTTGTCAGAATTTGTAAGGTTAAAGTGAAAAATCTGAACTGTCTGTCCTTTTAGGTTATAAAAATGAAGTGGTTTTTTTGATAAGGAAGGATTTTTAAATTCCCATTATTTATTATCTATATTTTGAGCTTAGGGTTTAATAGTTGAGGTTTTATTCATCCAATAGATATTTGCTGAGATTTCTTCTGTGTTGAGGTAGGTTTTGGAGATACAGGCCCCAGGAAGATGGACACGATTTTGTTGTCAAGAGTGGATAGTCTGGTGAGCAACAAGCAATTTTACAGCATGTTAAGTGCTATGATAGTAATAAGTCACAGAATCACAAGAAGATCTTTCCTTAAAAATGCTCTGAAGTATCATTAATTCAATAGATTTATTGAGCATCGATTACCTTGGAAGTTTCTGGCTATAAATGCTGTTGTATTAACAGGGTTAGTTATGAGGCCTTCTTGTAGAAAGCAGAGCTACTTAAGGACCACCTATATACTACTTTTTCTTCTTTTTGACATAGAACTCTTTTGTATAGTCTTGTATTCAGTGAAGGATGGTTAAAGATGTTACTATTTTCATGCTCATTTTTCTATCTTAGAAGCTATATTTCCAGTTTTTAACAAAAGCAGAGGTGCTTGGATTTGATAGAATAAAGCAGTGGGGAGGCAGAGACACTGTGATGTGACAGAAGGAGCTCAGCCTTGGGTGAGTCTGAAACCTGGGCTCAAATCCTGCTTTAAAAAAAGTTAATTAAAAAAAAAAAGAGGGCGCCTGGGTGGCTCAGTTGGTTGAGTTCTGCCTTCGGCTCAGGTCATGATGCTGGAGTTCCAGGATCGAGTACTGCATCGGGCTCCCTGCTCAGCGGGAAGTCTGCTTCTCCCTCTCCCGCTCCCCCCTCTTGTGCTCTCTCTCTCTCTCAAATAAATAAATAAAATCTTAAAAAAAAAAAAAGAAAAAAGTACATTTAGAAATGTCTGCCATTTACTGGCTGAGTGTCCCTAAGTGAGTTACTTAATAAACTTGAACTTTAGTTTCCTCTTTAAAATCCAATTAATTATACTCACATTACAAATTGATATGTGGATTACATATTATGATTATAATAATACCTCACACAATGCCCAACATTTTCTGACATGATAATGCTATTTATTATGTATAATAAATAATTCACTATATATAGTAAATTATTATGTGTAGTAAGTTCTCAAGATTGGGAGGTGTGAGAGAAGGATAGAGAAGTGTTTTGAGAATGCAGTTTGGTGTAGGTAATACAGAATGAATTTGAGTAGCAAAACAACGGAGGCAGGAAGACCTGCTAGGAGCCTCTTGTAATTATGAAGATACAGATGCAAACAGTATTGGTTGTGGAGAAGGAAAGGTAATCAAAGGGACAACAGGACTTTGTGGTCAGTTAGGTGTAGGGAATGTGACAAGGGCAGGAGTTAGAGATCTCAAGGCTATTTTAATTTTGGAGACTGGCTGGATGGAATTACCATGGCCAGAAATGCAGTCACTGGGAAAGAAAGCCAGTTTTCTGGGGAAGATACTAAATTTAGTTTTCCTCCTTTGGAATTTGAGGTGAGAGCATGACATGCAAATTCAAATAATCTGTAATCTATTTAACATATCAGCTTGGGATGCAGGTGAAAGATCATGGCCACATAGTCTCTTGTAACAACCTGGACAGCAGCTGTGGAGTGGGAAAGCCCTAGGTGTGTCCATGCTGCTGTACGGTACTTGTCACCAGTCCTCTTGCTCATCCCCCAGAATTTTCTGTGGCTCCTACTTATCTGGCATCAAAACTAACATTTGTCCTTTTAGTTTCATGATTGAAGTTAAGTAGGTTATCCCAGTATACTTCAGCTCTCCCTCCCTCTTTTTCTTACTATTTAAATTTTACTAATGTCATGTTATTTTTTGTTGTTGTTCATTTTTTGTTTCAAGTTTTTATTTAAATTCCAGTTAGTTAACACATAGTATAATATTAGTTTCAGGAGTAGAATTTAGTGATTTATCACTTATGTACAACACCCAGTGCTCATCACAACAAGTGCTTTCCTTAATACCCATCACCTATTTAACCTGTCCCCCCACCAACCTCCCCTCCAGCAGCCCTCAGTCTGTTCTCAGTCCATTTTATGGTTTGCATCTCTCTTTTATTCCCCCTATGTTCACCTGTTTCATTCTCAAATTCTGCATGAGTGAAACCGTATGGTATTTTTCTTTCTTTGACTCATTTTGCCTAGCATAATACACTCTAGTTCTATCCATGTTGTTGAAAATGGCAAGATATCATTCTTTCTGATGGCTAAGTAATATTCCACTGTGTATATATACACCACATCTTCTTTACCCGTTTATCAGTTGATGGACATTTGGGCCCTCTCCATAGTTTGGCTGTTATTGATAATGCTGCTATAAACATCAAGGTACATGTATCTCTTCGAATCAGTATTTTTGTGTCCTTTCAGTAAATACCTAGTAGTGCAATTGCTGGATCATAGTGTAGTTCTGTTTTTAACTTTTTGAGGAACCTCCACACTGTTTTCCACAGTGGCTGCACCAGTTTGCTTTCCCACCAACTGTACATAAGGGTCCCTCTCTCCAAATCCTTGCCAACATCAGTTTCTTGTGTTGTTAATTTGAGCCATTCTGACAGGTGTGAGGTGATATCTTAGCACGGTTTTGATTTGTGTTTCCCTGATGATGCGTGATGTTGAGCATCTTTTCATGTGTCTGTTGGCCATCTGGATGTCTTCTTTGGAAAAATGTCTATTCATGTCTTCTGCCCATTTCTTAGCTGGATTTTTTATTTTTTAGGTGTTGAGTTTGGTAAGTTCCTTATAGATTTTGGATACTAACCCTTTTCAGATATGACTTTTGCAAAAATCTCCTCCCATTCTGTAGGTTACCTTTTAGTTTTGTTGATTGTTTCCTTCACTGTGCAGAAGCTTTTTATCTTTTTTTTTTAATTAACATATAATCTATTATTTGTTTCAGAGGTACAGGTCTGATTCATCAGTCTTACACAATTCACAGCGCTCACCATAGTACATAGCCTCCCCAATGTCATGTTCTTTTGCAAAATTCCTCCAATTTTCAGCTTGTCCCTTTATTCCTTCCATAAAGAATTTTGGGAATCCCATGCTTCTAGATGAATTGGAAACAAGGTGCTCAGTTCCATTAACCATTTCCATAGGAGCTTAGTACATGGAGAGTGACTGAGTGAAGCATACTTGGAAGATAATTATGTGGGAGAGAAAGCCAGTTATCGGTAGTGTTCTTGGCAGTGGGGCACCAGTGTGCCAAACTTAGCTTTTGGCAAGCCAGTAAGTGGTTTTCCTGCCAAATCTTGTGACTTACCATGAGTAGTAACACAATTGTGTATAGAAATCCATTCACTGAAATGACTGCTTTTAGGATGTTGTTTTGGTGCTCAGTTACATAGAACCGTGTTACATGGAATTGCAGTTAGATAATTTTTATATGAAGGGATTTTGCTGAAGGGTGTGTTTGCCTTTATCAGACTGTTCATGCTGTGCCTTTTAAGATTTTCACTACATGTAAATTTTAGAGGATCCTTTCTCTGACTTTCATATGACTTATTTTTAACTTCAAGGATGAAGAAAATAAAGATTTATTAAGTATTTATAGAAAGTGTTTATACTTCATAATTACACTTGAAAATTGTGCCATGAGAGCTTAGTTATATGTTATATGCTTGAATATTGGATTTGATTATAATGCTGAAGTGAATTGCTCAGTCACATATAATGGAAGCATGTTCCTCAATGCAGAGTGAAAAAGCATTGAATTTGCACCTCTAGCAGTCTTTTCTTTTTAATTATTATTATTTTTAAATTAACATATAATGTATTATTTGTTTCAGGGGTACAGGTCTGTGATTCATCAGTTTTATATAATATCCAGTGCTCATTACAACACATACCCTCCCCAGTGTCCATCACCCAGTCACCCCATCTTCCTACCCCTCTCCCCTCCAGCAACCCTCAGTTTGTTTCCTAAGATTAAGAGTCTCTTATGGTTTGTTTCCTCTCTGGTTTCTTTTTGTTTCATTTATTCCTCTTACCTATGATCCTCTGCCTTGTGTCTAAAATTCTACGTATCAGTGAGATCATTGTCACTTTTTAGACAATTATCAGTGAGATAATTGTCTTCCTCTGATTGATTTATTTTGCTTAGCATAATACCCTCTAGTTCTATCCGCATTGTTGCAAATGGCAAGATTTCATTTTTTGATGGCTGTGTAATATTCCATTGTGTGTGTGTGTGTGTGTGTGTGTGTATGTATGCCACATCTTCTTTATCCATTAATCTGTCAGTGGACATCTGGGCTCTTTTCCATAGTTTGGCTATTGTGGTCATTGCTTTATAAACACTGGGGTGCAGGTGCCCCTTCAGATCACTACATTTGTGTCTTTGGGGTAAATACCCAGTAGTGCATTTGCTGGGTTGTAGGAGAGCTCTATTTTCAACTTTTTGAGGAACCTCCATACTGTTATCCAGAGTGGCTGCACCAGCTTACATTCCTACCAACAGTGTAGGAGGGTTCCCCTTTCTCCGCATCCTCGCCAACATCTGTCATTTCCTGACTTGTTAATTTTAGCCATTCTGACTGGTGTGAGGTGGTATCTCATTGTGTTTTTTTTTTTTTTTTTAAGATTTTATTTATTTATTTGTCAGAGAGAGAGCACATAAGCCAGGGGAGCGGCAGGCAGAGGGAGAAACAGGCTTTCCACTGAGCAGGGAGCCTGACACAGGGCTCCATCCCAGGACCCCAGAATCATGACCTGAGCTGAAGGCAGTTGCTTAATCGACTGAGCCACCCAGGCGCCCCTCACTGTGGTTTTGATTTGTATTTCCCTGATGCTAAGTGATGTGGGGCATTTTTATTCACGTCTCAGCCATTTGTATGTCTTCTTTGCAGAAATGTCTGTTCATGTCTTCTGTCCATTTCTTGATTGGATTATTTGTTCTTTGGGTGTTGAGTTTGATAAGTTCTTTATAGATTTTGGATACTAACCCTTTATTTGGTAAGTCATTTGCAGATATCTTCTCCCATTCTTTCGGTTGTCCTTTGGTTTTGTTGACTGTTTCCTTTGCTGTGCAAAAGCTTTTTATCTTGATGAAGTCCCAATACTTCATTTTTGCCTTTGTTTCCCTTGCCTTTGAAGACATGTCTAGCAAGAAGTTTCTGCGGCTGAGGTCAAAGAGGTTGCTGTCTGTGTTCTCCTCAAGGATTTTGATGGGTTCCTGTCTTACATTTAGGTCGTTCACCCATTTTGAATCTATTTTTGTGTGTGGTATAAGGAAATGGTCCAGTTTCATTCTTCTGCATGTGGCTGTCCAATTTTCCAAACACCATTTGTTGAAGAGACTGTCTTTGTTCCATTGGATATTCTTTCCTGCTTTGTTGAAGAGTAGTAGAGGGTCCATTTCTGGGTTCTCTATTCTGTTCCATTGGACAATATGTCTGTTTTGTGCCAGTACCATATAGGCTTGATGATCACAGCTTTGTTTTTTTTTTAAAGATTTTATTTATTTATTTGAGAGAGAGAGAGTGAGAGAGCACAAGAAGGGGGAGCGGGAGAGGGAGAAGCAGACTCCCCGCTGAGCAGGGAGCCCGATGTGGGACTCGATCCCGGGACTCCAGGATCATGACCTGAGCCGAAGCAGCCGCTCAACCAACTGAGCCACCCAGGCGCCCTAATCACAGCTTTGTAATAGAGCTTGAAGTCTGGAATTGTGATGCCACTGCTTTGGTTTTCTTTTTCAACTTTCCTTTGGCTATTCAGGGTCTTTGTGGTTCCATACAAATTTTAGGATTATTTGTTCCAGTTCTGTGAAAAAAGTTGATGGTATTTTGATAGGGATTGCATTGAATGTGTAGATTGCTCTAGGTAGCATGGACAATTTAACAATATTTGTTTTTCCATTCCATGAGCATGGAACGTTTTTCCATTTCTTTATGCCTTCCTCAATCTCTTTTTTTTTAATTTTATTTTATTATGTCATGTTAATCACCATACATTACATTAGTTTTTGATGTAGTGTTCCATGATTCATTGTTTGTGTATAACACCAAGTGCTCTATTCAATACGTGCCCTTTTTAATACCCATCACCAGGCTAACCCATTCCCCTGCCCCCCTCCCCTCTAGAACCCTCAGTTTGTTTCTCAGAGTCCATAGTCTCTCCTGGTTCGTCTCCCCCTCCAATTTCCCACCCTTCATTTTTTCCCTTCCTGCTCTCTTCTTTTTTTTTTTTTTAATAAACATATAATGTATTATTTGTTTCAGAGGTACAGGGCTGTAATTCATTAGTCCTACACAATTCACAACGCTCACCATAGCACATACCCTCCCCAATGTCCATCACCCAGCCACCCCATCCCTCCCACCCCCCACCACTCCAGCAACCCTCAGTCTGTTTCCTGAGATTAAGAATTCCTCATATCAGTGAGATCATATGGGACATGTCTTTCTCTGATTGACTTATTTCGCTTAGCATAATACTCTCTAGTTCCATCCAGGTTGTTGCAAATGGCAAGATTTCTTTTTTTTTTTTTGGATGGCTGCATAATATTCCATTATATATATATATACCACCTCTTCTTTATCCATTCATCTGTTGATGGACATCTTGGCTATTTCCATAGTTTGGCTATTGTGGACATTGCTGCTATAAGCATCAGGGTGCACACCCCTTCGGATCACTACATTTGTATCTTTCAGGTAAATACCCAGTAGTGCAATTGCTGGGTCGCATGGTAGCTCTGTTTTCAACTTTTTGAGGAACCTCCGTTTTCCAGAGTGGCTGCACCAGCTTGCATTCCCACCAGCAGTGTAGGAGGGTTCCCCTTTCTCCGCATCCTCACCAATATCTGTCGTTTCCTGACTTGTTAATTTTAGCCATGCTCACTGGCGTGAGGTGGTATCTCATTGAGGTTTTGATTTGGATTTCCCTGATGCCGAGTGATGTTGAGCACTTTTTCGTGTGTCTGTTGGCCATTTGGATGTCTTCTTTGGAAAAATGTCTGTTCATGTCTTCTGCCCATTTCTTGATTGGATCATTTGTTCCTTGGGTGTTGAGTTTGATAAATTCTTTATATGTGTAAATTGTTTATATGTGTTGAGTTTGATAAATTCTTTATATGTGTGAGATGGTATCTCATTGAGGTTTTGATTTGGATTTCCCTGATGCCGAGCGATATTGAGCACTTTTTCATATGTCTGTTGGCCATTTGGATGTCTTCTTTGGAAAAATGTCTGTTCATCTTCTGCCCATTTCTTGATTGGATTCTTTGTTCTTTGGGTGTTGAGTTTGATGAGTTCTTTATAGATTTTGGATACTAGCCCTTTATCTGATATGTCATTTGCAAATATCTTCTCCCATTCTGTTGGTTGTCTTTTGGTTTTGTTGACTGTTTCCTTTGCTGTGCAAAAGCTTTTTATCTTGATGAAGTCCCAATAGTTCATTTTTGCCTTTATTTCCCTTGCCTTTGGCGATGTTTCTAGGAAGAAGTTGCTGTGGCTGTGGTCGAAGAGGTTGCTGCCTGTGATCTCCTTTAGGATTTTGATGGACTCCTGTCTCACATTAAAGACTTTCATCCATTTTGAGTCTATTTTTGTGTGTGGTGTAAGGAAATGGTCCAGTTTCATTCTTCTGCATGTAGCTGTCCAATTTCCTGAACACCATTTGTTGAAGAGACTGTCTTTTTTCCATTGGACATTCTTTCCTGCTTTGTCGAAGATGAGTTGACCATAGAGTTGAGGGTCCATTTCTGGGCTCTCTATTCTGTTCCATTGATCTATGTGTCTGTTTTTGTGCCAGTACCATACTGTCTTGATGATTACAGCTTTGTACCAGATATAAGTCTGGAATTGTGATGCACTGGCTTTCCTTTTCTTTTTCAATATTCCTCTGGCTATTTGGGGTCTTTTCTGGTTCCATACAAATTTTAGGATTATTTGTTCCATTTCTTTGAAATAAGTGGATGGTCTTTTGATAGGGATTGCATTGAATGTGTAGATTGCTCTAGGTAGCATTGACATCCTCACAATATTTGTTCTTCCAATCCATGAGCATGGAATGTTTTTCCATTTCTTTGTGTCTTCCTCAATTTCTTTCATGAATATATCCTGCCACTTTACTGAATTCCTGTATGAGTTCTAGCAGTTTTGGGGTGGAGTCTTTTGGGTTTTCCACATAAAGTATCATATTATCTGCAGAATGAGAGTTTGACTACTTCTTTGCCGATTTGGATGCCTTTTATTTCCTTTTGTTGTCTGATTGCTGTGGCTAGGACTTCTAGTACTATCTTGACTAGCAGTGGTGATAGTGGACATCCCTGCCGTGTTCCTGACCTTAGGGGGGAAGCTCTCACTTTTTCCCCATTGAGAATGATATTTGCTGTGAGTTTTTCATAGATGGCTTTTATGATATTGAGGTATGTACCCTCTATCTCTACACTCTGAAGAGTTTTAATCAAGAAAGGATGCTGTACTTTGTCAAATGCTTTTTCTGCATCTATTGAGAGGATCATATGATTCTTGTTCTTTCTTTCGTTAATGTATTGTATCACATTGATTGATTTGCAGATATTGAACCAACCTTGCAGCCCAAGAATAAATTCCACTTTGTCGTGGTGAATAATCCTTTTAATGTACTGTTGGATCCTATTGGCTAATATTTTGGTGAGAATTTTTGCATCCATGTTCATCAGGGATATTTGTGTGTAATTCTCCTTTTTGATGGGGTCTTTGATTTTGGGGCTCAAGGTCATGCTGGCCTCATAAAATGAGTTTGGAAGTTTTCCTTCCATTTCTATTTTTTGGAATAGTTTCAGAAGAATAGGTGTTAATTCTTCTTTAAAATTTCCCTGGGAAGCCATCTGGCCCTGGGCTTTTTTGGGGAGATTTTTGATTATTGCTTCAGTTTCTTTAGTGGTTATAGGTCTGTTCAGGTTTTCTATTTCTTCCTGGTTCAGTTTTGGTAGTTGATACATCTCTAGGAATGCATCCATTTCTTCCAGATTATCTAATTTGCTGGCATAGAGTTGCTCATAATATGTTCTTATAATTGTTTGTATTTCATTGGTGATGGTTGTGATCTCTCCTCTTTCCTTCATGATTTTGTTGATTTGGGTCCTTTCTCTTTTCTTTTTGATAAGTCTGGCTAGGGGTTTATCAATCTTGTTAATTCTTTCAAAGAACCAGCTCCTAGTTTTGTTGATCTGTTCTACTGTTCTTTTGGTTTCTGTTTCATTGATTTCTGCTCTGATCTTTATTATTTCTCTTCTCCTGCTGGGTTTAGGCTTTATTTGCTGTTCTTTCTCCAGCTCCTTTAGGTGTAGGGTTAGGTTGTGTATTTGAGACCTTTCTTGTTTCTTGAGAAAGGCTTGTGTTGCTATATACTTTCCTCTTAGGACTACCTTTGCTGCATCCCCAAAATTTTGAACCGTTGTGTTTTCATTTTCATTTGTTTCCATGAATTTTTTTACTTCTTTAATTTCCTGGTTGACCCATTCATTCTTTAGTAGGATGCTCTTTATCCTCCATGTATTTGAGTTCTTTCCAAAATTCCTCTTGTGATTGAGTTCTAGTTTCAAAGCACTGTAGTCCGAAAATATGCAGGGATTGATCCCAGTCTTTTGGTACTGGTTGAGACCTGATTTCTGACCCAGGATGTGATCTGTTCGGGAGAATGTTCCATAGGCACTAGAGAAGAATGTGTATTCATTTTGTTGCTTTGGGATGGAATGTTCTGACTATATCTATGAAGTCCATTTGGTCCAGTGTGTCATTTAAAGTCTTTATTTCCTTGTTGGTCTTTTGCTTAGATGATCTGTCCATTTCAGTGAGGGGGGTTTTAAATTCCCCACTATTTTTTTTTTTTAAAGATTTTATTTATTTATTTGAGACAGAGAGAATGAGAGACAGAGAGCATGAGAGGGAGGAGGGTCAGAGGGAGAAGCAGACTCCCTGCTGAGCAGGGAGCCCGATGCGGGACTCGATCCCGGGACTCCAGGATCATGACCTGAGCCGAAGGCAGTCACTTAACCAACTGAGCCACCCAGGCGCCCTAAAGTCCCCCACTATTATTGTATTGTTGTCGATGTGTTTCTTTGCTTTTGTTATTAATTGCCTTATATAATTGGCTGCTCCCATGTTAGGGGCATAGATATTTAAAATTGTTAGATCTTCTTGCTGGATAGACCCTTTACGTATGATATAGTGTCCATCCTCATCTCTTAATATAGTCTTTGGTTTATAATCTGATTTGTCTGATATAAGAATTGCCCCCCCCCCAGCTTTCTTTTGGTGTCCATTAGCATGGTAAATGGTTTTCCACCCACTCACTTTCAATGTGGAGGTGTCTTTGGGTCTAAAATGAGTCTCTTGCAGACAGTATATCGATGGGTCCTGTTTTTTTTATCCAGTCTGATACCCTGTGTCTTTTGATTGGGTCATTTAGCGCATTTACATTCAGGGTAATTATTGAAAGATATGAATTTCGTGCCATTGTATTGCCTGTAAGGTGACTGTTACTGTATATTGTCTGTGTTCCTTTCTGATCTATGTTACTTTTAGGCTCTCTCTTTGCTTAGAGGACCCCTTTCAATTTTTCTTGTAAGGCTGGTTTCATGTTTGCAAATTCTTTTAGTTTGGTTTGTCCTGGAAACTTTTTATCTCTCCTTCTATTTTCAATGACAGCCTAGCTGGATAGATTATTCTTGGCTGCATATTTTTCTCGTTTAGTGCTCTGAATATATCCTGCCAGTCCTTTCTGGCCTGCCAGGTCTCTGTGGATAGGTCTGTTGCCAACCTACCATTGTAAGTTACATATGTCTTCTCCCGGGCTGCTTTAAGGATTTTCTCTTTATCTTTGAGACTCGTAAGTTTTACTATTAGATGTCGAGGTGTTGACTTATTTTTGTTGATTTTGAGGGGGGTTCTCTGTGCCTCCTGGATTTTGATGCCTGTTTCCTTCCCCAAATTAGGGAAGTTCTCTGCTATAATTTGCTCCAACATACCTTCTCTCTCTCTCTCTTTCTTCTTCTGGGATCCCAGTTATTCTAATATTGTTTCATCTTATGGTATCACTTATCTGTCAGATTCTGCCCTTGTGATCCAGTAGTTGTTTATCTCTCTTTTTCTCAGCTTTTTTATTTTTCATCATTTGGTCTTCTATATCACTAATTCTCTCTTCTGCCTCATTTATCCTAGCAGTTAGAGCCTCCATTTTTGATTGCACCTCATTAATAGTCTTTTTGATTTCATCTTGCTCAGATTTTAGTTCTTTTATTTCTCCAGAAAGGGTTTCTCTAGTATCTTCCATGCTTTTTTCAAGCCCAGCTAGTATCTTTATAATCGTCATTCTGAACTCTAGTTCCGGCATCTTACTAAATCCTTCTTGATTAGGTCCCTGGCAGTTGGTACTGCCTCTTGTTCTTTTTTTTGAGGTGAGTTTTTCCGTCTTGTCATTTTGTCCAAAGGAGAATAGATGAATGAGAGAACAAAATGCTAACAGGGTAACCACAACTCCAGAAGAATATACACTAAAGAAATCAGAAGAGACCTGAAACCAGGGGAAAAGAAAGGGAAAGAAAGGAAAAAGAAAAAAAAAAAAAAAGAGAGAAAAAAAAAGAAAAAAGAATATGATCAAATATGATCAGGCTTGTGCGTAGATCAGTGCCACACAGTAGATTTTGGGCTTATTTTGGTCTGTTAGAAGAATGTGCCTCCCAAAATTTTAAAGAAAGAAAAACTTATATATGTACAAAAATAAGGGTAAATATCATGAAGGGATGGAATATGAATGTAAAGATGAAAATTATAAAAGATTTTATAAAAGGAATTGATAAGAAGTTGGTTAAAAAAAAGAGAAATTTAAAAAAAAAAAAGGGAGAGAATGTGATCAGGCAGGAGACTAGAACAAAGCCATACCCTACAGATGTAGGGTATATTTTGGTCTGTTAGAATTAATTGTATCCCAACATTTTCAAGATAGAACAACTTATATATATACCAAAAATAAGGTTAACTACAATGAAGGTTAGAATATGACTCTAAAAATGAAAAATAAGAAAGATTTTTAAAAAACGGATTGATAAGATGTTGGTTGAAAAAGGGAAAAAAAATCAAGAAAATAAAGAGGAAAAAGTAAAAAAAGAAAATTAAAAAAATTAACTTTGAAAGACTAAACAATCATGGGGAAAAAAGCAATGAATTCTATGTGCCTTATCCCCCTAGTGCTGGCGTTCTGCACTTCTCATTGATCGGTAAACTTGGTCTTGGCTGGCTGTTCTAGTGGATCTTCTGGGGGAGGGGTCTGTTGCCATGGTTCCCAAATGTCTTTGCTGGAGGCGGAATTGCCCCGCCCTTGCCATCCGGGCTAAGTAATCTGCTGGAGTTTGCTTTCGGGAGCTTTTGTTCCCTGCAAGCTTTCCATACAGCTTCGGAGGACGAGAATGAGAATTGCGGCCTCCCAGTCTCTGCCCTGGAGGAGCTCAAAACTCGGGGCCCCACTCCTCAGTTAGCCCCCAGGGAAAAGCAGTCAACCACTTCTGTTTCCCCGTCTCTGGCTGCACTTGGTGCTCACCCAGCCTGTGACCGACCGTTTCTGTCTCTGGCACCCGATCCTGTTTGGAGTCTCCAAAACCAGCAGATTTCTGTGGTGCGCTCCCGGGCCACTCCTCCTGGGGGAGTAAGGGGAGTCTTCCCGGATCTGCCGCTTGTTGGGTCCCTGCTGGAAGAGCAGTGGCCTGACTGTGCCGTGGATCATGGTTCATGGCAACCCTGAGCTGAGAGCCCATTCCTTGACTCCCTCTTTGCAGCTGGCTTCCCTGTTCTGATACCTGGGAGCTTTGCTGCACTCAGGCACCCCCAGTCTTTCTGTGACCCCAAGGGTCCTGAGACCACACTGTCCCAGCGAGGGTTCCACCCCCTGCTTAGCCATTGGAGCAATGTCCCTCAGAAGAGCAGACTTCTAAAAGATCTGATTTTGTGCTCTGCTGGTCTATCACTTGCTGGTAGCCGGCTGATGGAAGCTCCTTCCCCCCGCAGTCTGTCTTCCCGAATATCCCCTCGGATTCACTTCTCCACACATCCTACCTTCCAGAAAGTGGTCGCTTTTCTGTTCAGAGAGTTGCTGCTATTCTTTTCTTCAATCTCCTGTTGAGTTCAATGGGGGTTCAGAATGGTTTGATACCTATCTAGCCAAATTCCTGGGACCAGACAAAATTTAGGTCTCTTACTCCTCTACCATCTTGCTCCTTCCTCCCTCTTCCTCAATTTCTTTCATGAGTATTGTATAGTTTCCTGAATACAGATAATTTGCCTCTTTGGTTAGGTTTATTCCTAGGTATCTTATGATTTGGGGTACAATTGTAAATGGGATTGACTCCTTGATTTCTCTTTCTTCTGTCTCATTGTTGGTGTATAGAAATGCAACTGATTTCTGTGCATTGATTTTATATCCTGCCACATTACTGAATTCCTGTATGAGTTCTAGCAATTTTTTGCCAGAGTCTTTTGGGTTTTCCACATAGAGTATCATGTCATTTACAAAGAGTGAGAGTTTAACTTCTTCTTTGCTGATTTGGATGCCTTTTATTTCTTTTTATTGTCTGATTGCTGTGGCTAGCACTTCTAATACTATGTTGAACAGGAGTGGTGATAGTGGACATCCCTGCCGTGTTTCTGACCTTAGGGGAAAAGCTCTCAGTTTTTCCCCATTGAGAATGATATTCGCTGTGGGTTTTTCATAAAGGGCTTTTATGATATTGAGGTATGTACCCTCTGTCCCTACACTGTGGAGAGTTTTAATCAAAAAAGAATGCTGTACTTTGTCAAATGCTTTTTCTGCATCTATTGAGAGGATCATATGGGTCTTGTCCTTTTATTTATGTATTGTATCACATTGATTGATTTGCAGATATTGAACCAACCTTGCAGCCCAGGAATAAATTCCACTTGGTCGTGGTTAATAATCCTTTTAATGTACTATTGAATCCTATTGGCTAGTATTTTGGTGAGAATTTTTGCATCCATGTTCATCAGGGATATTTGTGTGTAATTCTCCTTTTTGATGGGATCTTTGGTTTTGGGCTCAAGGTAATGCTGGCCTCATAAAAAAGAGTTTGGACGTTTTCCTTCCATTTCAAGTTTTTGAAATAGCTTCAGAAGAATAGGTATTAATTCTTCTTTAAATGTTTCGTAGAATTCCCCTTGGAACCTATCTGGGTCTAGGCTTTTGTTGGGAGATTTTTGATTATTGCTTCAATTTCCTTGCTGTTGATGAGTTTGTTCAGGTTTTCTATTTCTTCCTGGTTCAGTTTTGGTAGTTTATACATCTCTAGGAATACATCCATTTCTTCCAAATTGTCTAATTTATTGGCATATAGTTGCTCATAATATGTTCTTATAATTGTTTGTATTTCATTGGTGTTGGTTGTGATCTCTCCTCTTTATTCATGATTTTATTTATTTGGGTCCTTTCTCTTTTCTTTTTGATAAGTCTGGCTAGGGGTTTATCAATCTTATTATTTCTTTCCAAGAACCAGCTCCTAGTTTTGTTGATCTGTTCTACTGTTCTTTGGTTTCTGTTTTATTGATTTCTGCTCTGATCTTTATTATTTCTCTTCTTCTTCTGGGTTTAGGCTTTATTTGTTTGCTGTTCTTTCTCCAGCTCCTTTAGGTATAGGGTTAAGCACCTCTATCAATCTTTAAAAAAATTTATTATAATATGATTTCCTATGCTTTTTAGAAGAGCATTGTATTTTTATAACTTTTCACAGAAATAGTTGATTTTTCAGTATTCCTTTTCTTTCTTTCTTTTTTTTTTAATATTTTATTTATTTATTTGAGAGAGAGAGACATAGCGAGAGAGGGAACACAAGCAGGGGGAGTAGGAGAGGGAGAAGCAGGCTTCCCCACAGTGCAGGGAGCCCGATGTGGGGCTCGATCCCAGGACCCTGGGATCACGACCTGAGCCGAAGGCAGACGCTTAACGACTGAGCCACCCAGGTGCCCCCAGTATTCCTTTTCTTAAACTGTATTTTTTATTTGTTCTTTCAAAATGATGAATTAGAATTTTACAGACATGTGTAGGCCATCATAATATTTCTTGGTGACCAATGTCAAAAAACTAAGTGTATTTATTTTAGCTTAAATTGAAATCTCTCAAAATGTAATCTTTGATTGCAAGAGATCTGCAAGGTTGGCATATATTCCTGTTGCAGTGAACTGGGTACAGGAGAAAGAATGGGAACCACCGTTTGTCAGGAATTGAGAGAGGCCTGAGATTCACCCTGGTAATGGACAAGCAAGTGAGCCTTCTATAGTTCCCCGGATGAGTGCCTAAAACATGATGCTCCTCAGTTGGATACAAAGGACTTTATTGTTCATAGCATAGGAGGCAGCATGAAATTCATGTTTGCAGCAGTTCTGTTTGCATCAGATCCTCTTGCCCTCCCAAGGCCCCTGGGGGCAAAAAGGTGGTAGGTTTAGGTAGATGTTGCAAATGCAGTGGGTATGCATCACAGTTGAGAAATCCTATGATTGGGGAACCTAATCTTTTATAAGGTGGCTGCTGGCAAATCTGCCCAACCTTTGCTTGGGAGGGAGACATTATTTTTCTGGATAGCAAGCAAATCTTCCTTTTGCTTAAGAGAGAGAGAGAGATGAATGACTATGTTCATCTTAAAAGGTTGTCTTCCTTACAAAGATCCTTGAAAATATAGTACTGAACAAACACTGTCAGTGGACCTGCTCATAAGACTTGCAGAAACGGTGAGACCCATGGAGAACTGCCTCCCAAGTATTGTTAACTCTGTTAACTGAAACTCACCAGTTTGACAGCTTACAGACGTTTTCTCCTTATTTCTCCATACATCTCTATGGGAACTTTGGGATCCCCACTTTCTTTTCTTTTTTTTTTTTTTTAAAGATTTTATTTATTTATTTGAGAGAGAGAGAATGAGAGAGAGCACATGAGAGGGGGGAGGGTCAGAGGGAGAAGCAGACTCCCCGCCGAGCAGGGAGCCCGATGAGGGACTTGATCCAGGGACTCCAGGATCATGACCTGAGCCGAAGGCAGTCGCCCAGCCAACTGAGCCACCCAGGCACCCTGGGATCCCCACTTTCTTTTAGTGTTTTTACTTGAAGAATAAAATGATCACCTGGACTTAGGTGCTTAGCATAGAGTGGGTGAGTGCACCTTGTCCCTGAGGAACGCATTTTATATTTTGTTTTATGTATAGTAGTTGGTAGTATGGTGAAACATTGAATAAATTTAATCTGATAGTTTTGTCTCAGTTGGCCTGAAGAACCCCGCCTCAGAAGAACATTTTTCTGGGGCTCCTGGCTTGCTCAGTTGAAAGAGCATGCAACTCTTGATATGGTGTCATGAGTTTGAGCCCCACATTGGGTGTTGTGATTACTTAAATTAAAAAAAAAGAAGAACATTTTTCCAACCTTGGGGAAGAGCCCACATCCATACTTCCACTGACTATGATCCCAACTGGATAATTCTAACTCTTGTTAGCTTAGAACCTTCTTTTCCTAATTGCACCCCAATGTGAACACATGCCTTTGCTCATTTTTATTTATTCACGAGTGACAGTAAACGTCTTTCATTATTTTTAATGCTTTTTCCTACTTCATTTTAAAATCATACCTAATTTAAATTTTCAGCTTCACTTTGAGATTACTCCTATCATTTATGAGAATGTTTATCTAGTGCCTATTGTGTGATAATAGGCCCTGTCCTCAGGGTCAGAAATCTTATGTCTTTTCAGATTTTCTTAAAGGTTCCCTAAGTCTTGTTTTGATTTTTGTGAATTTTGATGTTATCATCGGACTGTATTCTAGCAACTTGCATATTTTGTTAAAGAATCTGATTTTTGCACTCAAGGAATCCGTTTTTCTATGTAAGTCAGGCCTCATATGATTGCCCAGGAAGATCAAAGTGCTTTTCAAATGAAGCAGTGCAGTTTACTGTTACAAACTGCTGATGTGTAACTTTGCTTCACTCCTATATTAGTTATAAAAACCTACATTTGTATATTAATTTGTTGTTTTCAAAGCATTTAAAAATTGTTTCCATTGTTCTTAATAGTATTCTGTGATGCAAGCAGGGCAGGTATTACTGTCATTTTACAGATGTGATGACCAAGACTAAAAGTGATCAAATGACTTGCCAGTGTCTTGGGGCTAGTGATTGTCAACCACAAGAACTCCAGGCTTTTTTTTTTTTTTTAATTTTTTAAAAGATTTTATTTATTTACTTGAGAGTGAGAGCAAGCGAGAGAGAGCATGTGCGCATGAGCAGGGAGGAGGGGCAGAGGGAGAGGGAGAGACAGACTCCCCACTGTGCAGGGAGCCTGACCCAGGACTCATTCTCAGGACCCTGGTATTATGACCTGTGCTGAAGGCAGACACTTAACTGACTGAGCCACCCAGGTGCCCCTAACTGTAGGCTTTTTGGCTCTGTCTTCTGGATTTTTACAATCTACTAGATTTAATTTAATTTAATTTAATTTTCTTCTACTTACTGTCACCAGTGTTTTACTGTAGGCTGGCATTTTTCTTTAGTGTTCCATAAACAGACTATGATAGGTAGGGTACCACCCCCCACCCCCAACTGAAGATGTCCATGTCTTAATCCCTGGATCCTGTAAATATGTTACTTCTCCTGCCAAAAGGGACTTTGCAGATGTGGTTAAATTAAGGGTCTTGAGATGGGGAGATTATCCTGGGTTATCTATGTGGATCAGACATAATCATGAGGGTCCTTAAATGGGATGGAGGGGGACAGAAGTGTCAGAAACAGAAAGATGGCATTGTGAGAAATACTTGACTGGCCACTGCTGGCTTTGAATGGGCCATAAGCCAAGAAATGTGTATAGCCTCTGGAAACTGAGAGAAAAGAGGGAATGGATTCTCCCTAGAGCCTCCAGAAAGGAACTGAGCCTTGTTGGCATGTGGATTTTAGCCCTTTAAGATCCATGTCAGACTTCTAACTTACTGAATTATAAGATAATGAATGTGTGTTAAGCCACTAGCTCTGCAGTAATTTGTTACACCAGCAATAAGAAACGAATACACAGATCATGTATTTGTGCATCCTTTTTATTACTTGGAATTCTCTTTTCTCCCTTGCTTTTGCCTATTTATATTTGTTCTCAATTCTACCTTCCCTTCACGCTCTAGCCCTTATTCATTTACATCACCTTGGATATCTTTGCATATTTTTAGCTATCTAACAAATATTTTTTTTGTTTCAAGTTTTTATTTAAATTCTAGTTAGTTAACAAATAGTATAGTATTAGTTTCAGAAGTAGAAACCCAGTGCTCATTCAGGTGCCCTCCTTAATACCCATTTAGCACATCTCCCCGCCCACCTCCCTCCATCAACCCTGTTTGTTCCCTATAATTAAGAGTCTGTTTTATGGTTTGCCTCTTTCTCTCTCTCTCCACCCCCATGTTCATCTGTTTTGTTTCTTAGAATCCACATATGAGTAAAATCATATGATATTTGTCTTTCTCTGACTGACTCATTTCACTTAGCATAATATATCCTAGCTCCATCATTGTAAATGGCAAGATTTCATTCTTTTTTATGGCTGAGTAATATTCCAGTGTGTGTGTGTGTGTGTGTGTGTGTGTGTGTGTGTGTGTACACCACATCTTCTTTATCCATTCATCAACTAATGGACACTTGGGCTGTTTCCATATCTTGGGTATTGTAAATAATGCTGCTATAAACATAGGGGTGCATGTATCCCTTTGAATTAGTGTTTCCGTATTCTTTGGGTAAATAACCAGTAATATGATTACTGGATCCTAGGATAGTTCTATTTTTACTTCTTGAAGAACATCCATACTGTTTGCCAGAGTGACACACAAGTTTTCATTCCTACCAAAGTGCAAGAGGGTTCCCGTTTCTCTACATCCTCACCAACACCTGTTGTTTCCTCTGTTTTTAGCCATTCTGACAGGTGTGAGGTGGTATCGCATTGTGGTTTTGATTTGTATTTCCCTGATGATGTGTGACATTGACCATCTTTTCATGTGTCTGTTAGCCATCTGTATGTCTTCTTTGGAAAAATGCCTATTCATGTTTTCTGTCCATTCCTTAACTGGATTATTTGTTTTTTGGGTGTTGAATCTGATAAGTTCTTTATAGGTTTTGGATTCTAACCCTGTATCAGATATGTCATTTGCAAATATCTTCTCCCATTCTGTCGGTTGTCTTTTGGTTTTGTCGACTGTTTCCTTTGCTGTGCAGAAGCTTTTTATCTTGATGAAGTCCCAAAAGTTCATTTTTGCTTTTGTTTCCCTTGCCTCTGGAGACATGTCTAGTTAGAAGTTGCTGTAGCTAAGGTCAAAGAGGTTGCTGCCTGTGTTCTCTAGGATTTTGATGGTTTCCTGTCTCACATCTAGGTCTTTCATCCATTTTGAATTTATTTTTGTGTATGGTATAAGAAAGTGGTCCAGTTTCATTCTTCTGCATGTAGCTGTCCAGTTTTCCCAATACCATTTGTTGAAGAGACTGTGTTTTTCCCATTGGGTATTTTTTCCTGCTTTGTCGAAGATTAGTTGACCATAGAGTTGAGGGGCTGTTTCTGGGTTCTCTATTCTGTTCCATTGGACTATGTGTCTGTTTTTGTGCCAGTACCATGCTGTCTTGATGACTACAGCTTTGTAATATAGTCTGAAGTCTGGAATTGTGATGCTTCCAGCTTTGCTTTTCTTTTTCAAGATTGCTTTGGCTGTTTGGGGTCCTTTGTGGTTCCATACGAATTTTAGGAGTGTTTGTTCTAGCTCTGCAAAAAATGCTGGTGGTATTTTGGTAGGGCTTGCATTAAATGCGTAGATTGCTTTGGGTAGTATAGGCATTTTAACAATGTTTATTCTTCCAGTCCATGAGTGTGAAATATTTTTCCATTTCTTTGTGTCATCTTCCATTTCTTTGTGTCATCTTCAGTTTCTTTCATAAGTGTTTTATAGTTTTCAGATCACAGATCTTTTACCTCTTTGATTAGGTTTATTCCTTAGGTATCTTGTGGTTTTTGGTGCAATTATAAATGGGATGGATTCCTTGATTTCTCTTTCTGCTGCTTCATTATTGGTGTATAACAATGCAACGGATTGCTGTAGGTTGATTTTGTATCCTGCCACTTTACTGAATTCTTGTATCAGTTCTAGCAATGTTTTGGTGGAGTCTTTCAGGTTTTCTACATAGATTATAATGTCTGTGAATAGTGAAAGTTTGACTTCATCCTTGCTGACTTGGATGCCTTTTATTTATTTTTGTTGTCTGATTGCTGAGGTGTTAGGACTTCCAGTACTATGTTAAATAACAATGGTGAGAGAGGACGTCCCTGTTTTGTTCCTCCAACAAATATATTTGAGTGTCTTCTGCTGGTAAGTAAGATATTCCTTCCTTTGGTATTATGGAAAATATAAAATGTCCCTGTTTTCAAGGAACTTTAACAAGGAGCATTAATGTATCATTTCAGCAAATATTTGAGCACTGCGCTTTGTGGTAAGGATGTGTATGAAATTTATACCAATATGTTCCTGATGATAAAGCTGTTCTATCATCATCATTATTGTTATATAAAAACAGGATTGTCCTTTGTTGGCTTTGAGGATGCAAGTAGCCATGTCGTCAGGGAACTGTGGGTGACATCTAGATGAGGGGAGCCTCTGGGTGACAGCCAGCAAGAAATCTAAAGCCTTTGATCCTAGAATTCTGCCCATAATTGAATTCTGCCAGAGATGGAGCAGATCCTTAGATCCACTCAGGCTTTAGATGGGACTGAGACCTGGCTTGTAGCCTTGCAGAGGACCCAGCTAAATGTGCCAGGCTGCTTCTTTTTTTTTTTTTTTAAGATTTTATTTATTTATTTGACAGAGAGAGACTCAGCGAGAGAGGGAACACAAGCAGGGGGAGTGAGAGAGGGAGAAGCAGGTTTCCTGCGGAGCAGGGAGCCCGATGCGGGGCTTGATCCCAGGACCCTGGGATCATGACCTGAGCCGAAGGCAGACGCTTAACGACTGAACCACCCAGGCGACCCAATGTGCCAGGCTTTAGACCCATAGAAAATGTCAGCTAATATGTGGTGCTTTAAGGCACTGAATTTTTGATAATATTGTCAAGCAGCATTAGATAACTAATATGAGAAGAACTAACATATTGGCACAGCACATGCTGAAATAGCTATAAGACAGGGTAGTGTAGGGGTACCTGGGTGGCTCAGTTGGATAAGCGTCTGCCTTCAGCTTGGGTCATGATCCCAGGGTGCTGGGATTGAGCCCCACATCGGGCTCCCTGCTCAGTGGAGAGCCTGCTTCTCCCTCTCCTGCTGCTCGCCCTGCTTGTGTGTTCTCTCTCTCTCTCGGATAAATAAATAAAATCTTAAAAAAAAAAAAGACAGTGTAGCATAAAAGCCACATGAGCAGTGTAAATATGTGTTATGCCTATCCAGGGGGCATGACTATGGTTGGGGAAATAAAGGAGAATCTTATTGAGGGGGTGCTTCTGAACCTCTACAATATGGCAAGACTTTGAGATGATAGACTTTTCTGGGCAGAGGGGCATGGCCAAAGGTCAGGAGGAAGGCATAAACTTGTCCTAGGTATGTTGATTACATTATTTGACTGACATATAGAGGTCATGTGAAAATAGTGGATGATAGTCTACCAAGATTGGATGGATGAGATTATGGTGAACCTTGTAGGTTAAACCCTAGGGTTTGATATTCATCCATTACGTAGTAAGAAGCCATAAAAAGTTTTTGAATAGAGAAGTGATATTACAGAATTTGTTTTAGCATATTGATTGGGGTAGGAGGCGGTAGACAAAACAGTTGGAAAGGTAGCTAGAGGAAGAAGGACCACTTATTTTCTTAGTACAGGTGTGGGGAAATAAGAATCTGAACTAAAGTAATAGTTATTCATTCACTCAAGAAATATTCACCGAGCACTTAACATGAAGCCAGCATGCAATAGATAGGAAGGAGACAGTAAGAAAGATTGTGAGAGGAGAATCAAAGGACTTAGCTACTGATTGGGTTGTTGGATTGGGGGGACTGGGGGAGAAGCAATTGTTGGTGCCAGTGACATTCAATTAGTCTGTGTCCATAAGGAGGACTATATTTCACTGCCGTGTCCCTAGCACAGTGCCTGGAACATGATGGGCTCTCAGTAAATATTTATTAAGTGATGTCTGGAGTTAATATCTCTTTTGTAAATATGAAATATTTGGGTATGTGGGGGTTCAGTATGTCATACTATAGAGTGAGGGTTGACAAAGGACAGTCTGTGGGCCAAGGGCAGGTGCTGCCTGTTTTTGTAAATAAAGTTTCACTGGAACACAACCACATCTCTTTCTTTACTTTCTGTCTATGGCTGCTTCCACATAGAGTTGAATAGCTGCAACAGAGACTGTGCGGCTTGCAGAGCCTAAGATGTTTACTGTCTGGCTTTATTCTGAAAAAGTTTGCCAACCTTGCTGTCGTTATTTTCTTAGAGTAGACAGTTGAATTGCTATGGCTATAGATACGGTCTCCCAAATGGGAAAATGTGGAGACAGAAGGAATGAGGGTATGGTGGAGAAATGTTTACACCTCAGGATTAGAAGAGGGGGAAGAGGCACTGAGGGAGAGAGAACAGAGAGCAGGTACAGAGTAATAGGGTGAAACTGGGGGAAGGACAGAGGTGTTTGTTGGTGGTGGTAAAACACAGATATCATAAAATTTACCATTAGTGACATTCAGTACATTCACAGTGCTGGGCAACCATTACCACTGGTTCCAGAACATTTTTATCACCCCAGAAGGAAACCCAGTACCCTTTAAATATTTTCTCTCTTTCTCCAGCCCTGCATTCTGTCTCTGTAGGTTTCCTACTCTGGATATTGCATGTTAATGGATCATACAACATGTGTCCTTTTGTATTTGGCTTCTTTGACTTGGCATAGTGTTTTTACAGTTCATCCATGTTGTAGCATGAATCAGAATGCCATTCCTTTTTATGGCTGGGTAATATTCCATTATATGGATACACTATATATTGTTTATCTGCTCATCTATCCTAGGACATTTGGACTGATTTCACCTTTTGAAAACAGGTGGCTTCTGCAAATAATGCTGCATTGACATTCATGGACAAGATCTGTTTGGACACCTGTTGTTAATTCTCTTGGGTGTATTTCATGGAGTGAGCTTGCAGAGCTGAATTTTGAATAAGGAGGCTTAGTATTGCAAATGCTTCAAGGGAGGTCAGGAAGAATTAGGGCTGAGAAAGGGCTTTTTGATTTTAGTAACAAGAAGTCATTTGGCAATTTTCAGTAGAGTTAAGAAGCCAGCAGCAATCACATTACGGGAGTTACTGCAAGGTGGGGTCGGAGGTGGGGGACTGCAGGTGTAGGTTACAAGTTTGTTAGATTTGGTTGAGAAGAACTAGACATAGTTTCTTATCTATTGAGGGCATCCAGGTCAGTGAAGGTTTTTGTTTTTTTTCTGATAGAAGGGAAACAGGTTCTTTTCAGTCAGAGTGGAGCCGGTGGAGTAAAAGAGAATGTGGTTATGGAATAAGCTAGAGCGGGGAGGGTGATAGGCACAGACAGGCCTGAGTGGTAAGAGCAGGCGGTCATCCTGCACAGGGTGCTAGTGGCCGAGGCTGCCCTCTCTGCCTGCAGCAGTGCTGTCCTTGTGGGACCCGTTCTGCAATGTGATTTTCGGTGGTGTTCGGGTTGTGAAGCTTCTCAGCAACTTTAGTCTGTGTAGTAGCCTTAGTAAATTTCTGATTGGGTTGGCTGCCAAGTGGTTTATTTGTATAGTGTCCAGTAAGATCCATAAATGATTCCGGGGTGGAAAGTGATAGTATATGATGGTGGGTGAGGGTGTGGACTGGAAAAGAAAAACCAGGTTTTGAAGTCTTCTAAGAACACAAGAGTGCATGTGAGTAGATCACACCAGTGAGGTCGCTGTGGTTTGATTAGGGTGGTGTAAGTACATTTCTTCATGAGAAGTGCTGAGAAGCAAAGAGAATGTTGTGATTTGTTTCAGAAGTGGCATCAGGAATCAAGGATAAGGTGTTTTATCCTCTTTTGCATCTAGAGGAACGAGTGACTAGAGTCCTGAATATCAGCAGCTTCCAGATTTTAAGATTTTATAGACTGATAAAAACTTGAGATTGATATATGGTAGCCAGGTTTTTATTTTGAAGGTAAGAACCTCAAGAATAGCAAATTCCTACCTGCCACCAGTCATTTAATTAAAAGAGACATTTTACACACTAAAATGCAAGAAGGATATGCTGTCAGAATAAAGAACAGTCATCAAATTATAGGTTATTGGCTATGTGACCTACTTTAGTATGATCATCTTGCTCATTTTGTTAAAGAAAGGGTTAAAAATGTGCCATGGATTAGCATTAGTCTATTGACTGCATTTGGGAACTACCACTGAATACTGTTTTTTTTTTTTTAAGGTTTTTTATTTATTTATTTGACAGAGAAACAGTGAGAGAGGGAACACAAGCAGGGGGAGGGAGAAACAGGCTTCCCGACAAGCAGAGAGCCCGATGTGGGACTCGATCCCAGGACCCTGGGCCATGACCTGAGCTGAAGGCAGACGCTTAGCGACTGAGCCACCCAGGCGCCCCGAATACTGTTTTATTAAAAAAAAAATTCACTTGTCTGATTCTCAACTCAAATATAAATTTCCTGGCTTGCAGTGATCATTCTTTTCAGGACTCCAGAGTAGGACACATGATCTCATGACTATATGATTTAGAGTGGGGCTGAATATTGGAAATTAGGGCTGTCTGGGAGCATATGGAGTTACTGTACTTTATAATACTTTTCCTTCCTGGTACCCATTTGATATTGAGCACCATAAGAAGTGCTTGGTAAGCATTAGTTAGTTGGTTGATTGAGATTTCATTTTTTAACATTTCCTTTGGCATTCTGGGCAGACTCCTTAGGCAATTTTCCTACTTCATAAAGAATTCCAGCAGCAGCTAGCAGAGTCAGGATCCCCAGTTAACCCTCACAGCTGTTTCTGTGGCTGTCTCTAGTCTCTTTGTGCTTGGGAAGAATATTCAAATTATTGTTGTGTTGTTTCTACTTTAACTTGGGGACCTGAAACTGAAATCAAGTTTTGGGGAGCTTCTGAGTCCTTTCGACTTTTTGAGGTTGGTCAACCCCAGGTATATTGGGGAAAAAAAGTATTGAGTGAATTTCTCAAGGGTGAATGGAAAGATTTTAGGGGTTGTTTTTGAGGGAAAATGATAATACATAATACATAATGGATTTTTCAGAGAGTTTTGCTTTTCTCCATTTAAATGTAGACCTTGACACAGAGGTATAGAAATTGGAATAAATATTGAACTGTCTCTATTGTTTCTTTTTTCTTTCAGCTTTTTGTGGCCTATTGTGGCTTTTTATTTCACCCCCATCCATTTTTCTATTTTGACTAGTTTAGAACGTTTTGAGTTGTTTTAACATATATAGTATTTTCTTTGTTGTCTTTTTGTTTACTGATATTTGAACATATAAATTTTATTTTTTATTTTTTGAACATATAGATTTTTAAATATTTAAGCATAATTAAAAGTTTATACTATTGCCATACTGTTACTGTGGGAATTTTGATTTTAATTGCTAAAAACAAGAGAGTGTTTTAAAAGGAATTCTTTTGAAAGGAATTCTTTTAAAAGGCAAATCATTGGGATCCCAACAGGAAATCTTAGAAGATTCTCTGTGTAAGGCACAGAACTGCTGTGGAGGGCTTAGGGTAGGGTCCAGGAAACCTGAAATTACTACTTAACTCTTTGAACAGTGCAGGTCACTTAACCTTTATGGGCTTTGGCTTTTCTTCTCTTTAAATATACATTTCAGGAAATAGATGTAAGTATACATATAAGGACATCTAAATTTACTTTTTGCTTTCCTAAGTTAACATTTACAGCGTATATAATGGAAACTAGAACTTAGTAGGACATTAATGTGGATAATTTTAATGTTTGAGTTTGGGAAGGAATTTAGGAATTAGCCCACTGCAGGACCTTATAGAGGAAGTCAGCTTTGGCTCTTCAGAGGTGTCTTGCAGTGTCACAGAGGCTGTCATGGAAGAGGCAGCCTTGGAACTTGGCCACAGTAAATGTAGTGGCAGAGGCTGTTCCTCGGGACTCTGGGAAGGAATGAGCCCTCGAGGTTTACGAGGTAGAGACATACGTAGGACCCACTGGGTTGCAGTTTTGCCTTCTTCAGATAGAACAACGAAGTATGCTTTGAAAATTTAATTTCTTTTTGTAACTCGACAGGTTTTTTTTTTTTCCCCCTATTTAGTTGCAGTAAGATTGTGTTAATATGCAAATATTTTTGTCAGGAATGATTTTGGCAAAGTTCCCATTTCTGGCCTTGGAATTGAGAGAAATCTGTTCCTAAAGGAAGAGGAGAGCCAGATGAACATGGGTTTGAATCCTGTCCTCAGTATTTACTGGGTGCCATGGGCAAATTTCCACATCTCTCTGTTTATCATCCTTACCTGTGCTAAGAAGTAATACACCTACCTCTGAGTTCTATGAGGATTGAATTGTAAGAAAGTGCTTTGCAGGGGTGCCCGGGTGGCTCAGTCATTAAGCGTCTGCCTTCGGTTCAGGTCATGGTCCCAGGGTCCTGGGATCGAGCCCCGCATCGGGCTCCCTGCTCGGCGGGAGGCCTGCTTCTCCCTCTCCAATCCTCCTGCTTGTGTTCCCTCTCTCGCTGTGTCTCTCTCTGTCAAATAAATAAATAAAATCTTTAAAAAAAAAAAGAAAGAAAGTGCTTTGCACAGTGGCATTCAGGAGATGGGAGCATTGTTATCCTAGAGGATCATTTTGGTTTTCTCTGTATGCCAGACAGGATTCAGGTAGTCCCTTATCTCCGGACTCTGGATTGACACTTCTCCATGCCTCCCCTGCCCCCTTCTGCTTCCCCACACCCTCTGCAGCAGAGCCCTGGGTGGGGGTGGAGCCACCCGAAGGAGAGGGGAATTGGCAGTCGGCTTCAGAGAGTCCTGCCACTGTTCTCCTTGCCTCCTCCCCTAATGCACAGAGCTGTAGACTTTTCCTCAGGAGCCTCAGGTTGTTGTTGCTGCCAAGAGCCTGGCTGCCCCCATCCAGTCCTCATTGTTGCCTGGAGCCTCATTTTTACCCCATTTCTCAGACATCATACCTGGAACCCCACATGATGAAGATGTCAACAGAGAGTGTGGGGCAGAGAGGGAGCTCTGCAACACTATCCTGTTGGAACCAAGAAAGCCATTCTGTGTAGAAAAAGCATTATTAAGGGTTACTCAATACTATGTATTATGAGCTTGAGGAACTAAATTTGTGTTCAGCTTAGTGTTCTTCCATTTTTTCTTTTTTTAAAAATAATTTTTAAAAAAGATTTTATTTATATGCCAGAGAGAGAGAGAGAGCAAGTGAGCACAAGCAGGGCGAGAAGCAGGCTCCCCGCTGAGCAAGGAGCCCGATGCGGGGCTTGATCCCAGCCAGGGTCATGGGATCATGACCTGAGCCGAACGACAGCAGACTGAGCCACCCAGGCGTCCCAGCTTAGTGCTCTTCCTATGGAGAACTGGGTTTTATGTTTCACATAGTAAGTGTATTTTTGTAAGGAATTGTTAAAGCACACCCTTTTGGCCAGTTAGTACTACCAGTCTAAAAGCCCACCAAACAGGTTGAAACATGACAGCTGTGGGGATGGGAAAGGCTACTTTCCTGATTGCACTCTGCAACAAGTGGTTCCTTTCTCTGTTCAAAATGGCTTTGTTTTTTCTGCTCAAGGCACACCATTTAACATGGGGGTGGAGAGGGGTTGGACCGGACAGTGAAGAAACAGGGAGAGCTTATAAAGTAGAAGAGGAGAAGGGGAGAGGCAGAGGGCCATAGAATTGCTGAGAAGCAAAGGAGGGTAGTAGTGGCTTTTCGCTCTGAGCCTCTCGACTTTTAAGTCATTTCCCACTGTGAATAGATCATTTAAATCAATGATGAGATATCATAAACATTTAATGCTGAGGGACATTCACAGTGATAAAGCCTTGCTGTTTATATCCAAGAAAAGCCAAGTACATTCCGACAGGTATCTGCTCTTGTTTCTTTTTCTTTTCATTTAAGTAAGCAAAGGTCTATTCCCACATGCTTCTACCCATACATTGACAAAAACATATATATCAGTGAAAGAATATTACTTGAACAACGGTTTGTACATAACTGTCGTTTCAGTGAGTTAAGCATACAGCTATTCCCACACGCTTCTACACATATATGTGGAAACTCTTAACATCTTAATGAAGGAAGATGTTATTTGAAGGATGCAACGTACATAGTGTAGTTTCGGGTTTTTTTTGCATTCACACTTATGTTTATTTTTATTTTACTGTTTTTTTTTAATTTCATCTAGTGAACATACAGTGCAATATTAATTTCAGGTGTTGAATTTAGTCACTCATCACTTATAACACCCAGTGCTCATCACAAATGCCCTCCTTAATACCCATCACCTGTTTAACCCATTCCTCCCTGCCCACCTCCCCTCCAGTAGCTATCAGTTTGTAGTTAAGAGTCTGTTTCTTGGTTTGCCTCTCTTTCCCCCGCCCCTGCTATGTTCATCTGTTTTGTTTCTTAAGTTCCACATATGAGTGAAATCATATAGTATGTCTTTCTCTGACTTATTTTGCTTAGTATAATACCCTCTAGTTCCATCCATATTGTTGCCAATGGCAAGATTTCAGTCTTTTTTATTCTGCCCTTGTTTCTTTAGGGAAAGTTGTTAAAGGTGAATTGTGCCTCTGCTGCTAAGTGGGGTACATTTATCCAAGTTCAGCTCTGGCAGGTTTAAGTTGCTGCTCGCTTTCCTTTTATGTTGTGCTACCCAGTGTGGGCACTGCACAAACCTAGCCCATGTGCTGGAGAGAAGGGTTTGCATGGCAATGCCTTGGCTATAGGAGTGTGTTGATTTCCCAAGTTGCCTGGAAATGCTGCCCAGAACTGAGAAGATGGAAACAGGCCCGTGTCTGGGGAGCTGCGGGCAAATTCTGAGCATCCATATACATACAGAGGGATCAGGCCCTGCCTTTTTCTTGCTTGTGTGGCCACTGAACTCCAGCTGCCATTGTGACCCACGGTTCACCTGTGCAGAACAGATCTTTGTTATGGAATCCCAAAGAAACAAGCCCTGCGCTGTTGACTCAGTTCTTTAGCTCCAGCCATGATTAATCTGTTATCTCATTCACTGTATCCATCTTGGTATTTCTGCTGAGGTTTTGTTTTTCCCCATTCACTCTCTAGGATTTACTGAAATTCCCCCTAGAATCAGCTGTGTCTCTCGATTTGGAATTCATTCCAAAAGAATAATTTTTCTTTTTGGTGTTTTGATCCTCAATTTCAATCCTCTCCAAAGAAATTCACCTTTTGTAGATGATGTAGGAACCATCTATAAAGCATGGTTGTTGGTGGCACAGTCAAATCACTACATAACCTTGAAAAATCTTGGCTCTTCCCCTCTTCAGTTTGGTGGGGTTAGGGTGGAACTAGAACTTGGCTATTTTAAAAGACATTCCCAGTGATTCAAAAGTGACCTTGGGCAGAGAAGCCCTCATCTGAGGTGATTGTGATAGTGACTTGACGATTAACTGATTTTTTTCTTTAACATTTTCCCAATTATTAAAAAATGCATTTTAGTATAGAAAATTGGAAAAGTATAGGAGGGTATAAAGTGTCAGAAAAAAAACCAACAACAACCAACTCTTATAATCATACTGGCCAGAAGTAATCATTGGTAGTATTATTATTATCTTTTTTTCACTGTTTTGACTAAACTGTTTCTGATTTATTTCAGTGCTTTTCAGCAAATGCTATTGACCTAGAATAGAATATGGATCCTATAGTGGATGTGGAGTCTTTCCTGAATGCTTCTTTAGGAGTCAGCAAGTACTGATTGAGTATCAGGGCCTGTAGCAGACTGTGGAGCCACCTTGGGGTTCAGGGATGAGAAAAATGCCATCTTCAGGATTTCTCATGTAATCCACATCGTACTTCCTTGGCCTCTATTACAGTTGTCACAGATATCTGCTTGTGTATTTTAGCTCAAGTGTTAGTTGTTTTTATTGGTTTTATATTTTGAGTGAGATGATGTGATTTAGGGGAATAAATGCAAATAGAATCAGAGTTCATTAATTTTTGACATGGTATATGCAACAATTTAAAAAAAATCCTGCTCTGTTTATTGAAGATTACAATTGCAGATATTCATATTCCATTACTGTTGATGCTTGATAGGATGGTTATGATACCTTTGTTGTTTGGGAATATTGCTCTTGGTGTATTTTTTAGTTAATTTTTGTTAATGACATACTGTGTGAAAGCACTTTAATAATGTGACTTATTAATGTTTAAATTTATTATAACATGCAGGAATGCCACAATTTGGTTACACTTTTATTCTCATGGACAGTTATCATATATAAATCCTCCTCTTAGATCCAGATAATGATCACCATCCCATAGGCCTCCTAACTGCTCTGACATTTTCTTTCTAAGTTTGTGGACTGTGTTCTTGGCCACTGTAGAGGAGACTGTAACTTCACAGATTTTATATCATTTCTACCCAAGCAGGATTCTGCATCCAAGGCTAGTTTTGAGAAAAGTCAAGTATGTCTTTGGTGAGTGTCCAGAACAGGGTGGGCACTGGGATGGCTCCTTATCCTAGGTCAGTGGAGACAGAGTCCTCACCTGGCTAGAGGGCAAGGTACTTTTTTTTTTTTCCTTTAAGATTTTATTTATTTATTTGTCAGAGAGAGAGAGAGTATGAGCACAAGCAGGGGGAGCGGTGGGCAGAGGGAGAAGCAGGCGGTTCCTCATCTAAGGTGATAGTGATAGTGACTGGCGCAAGGAGCTCCATGCGGGACTGGATCCCGGGGATCATGACCTGAGCTGAAGGCAGATGCTTAACCGATTGAGCCACCCAGGCGTCCCAGAGGGCGAGGTTCTATCTGGATTTCTTAGTTGGTTTTCTTCTTGACAGTTGGTCTTGTGTTACGTAGGCACGGTGAAATGTTGTAAAATACCAGGTAAAAGCACAGTGTGTAAATCTTGACTGCTAACCTGGCGGAGTGTCATCTTTTAGAAACTGCCCTCTTGAATAATTATTTGTTTTTTCTCCTCCTATTTTTTCCTGTTTACAGTTGTTTTTTTTCCCCTCTATTCTGCCCCACTCCCCCTACTTTTCCTTCCTTCTTCACATTAGGCCTTCTGGTGATAGCTTATCATGTGGGGACAGAGTTCACATGGCAGGAAGTAAAAATGGCAGGAGAGCTGTAAAGGCAGCCCTTGTCCTCCTGTGAACTCAACTGATTGCCTTGTGGTTGGTAATTGTGCTCTAGGAGAGTTTTAGAAACAAACAGTAGACTCTTACTTAAATAGTTCCGGTAGGAGCATTAATGATGTTTGCAAGTCATGGTCCAGATGGAAGCTGGCACTTTTCTGAATCTACCCCTCTCGTTTTACCCTTGAAGCATTTCCTTATTCTATTCTATGTTGGGGGTTTTGCAATCACTCTCTTCTGATCCCTAGCTTGATATGAAATTACAGGTGCTTTTCTGCTTCCTTTTTGCTGTGATATTGATCATCAGTGTTGATTTATAGCAAACACAGTGATCCGGATGCCAGGCTGAAAAATCTAAGAGTTAGCAAATGAGTCATTATTCACACAGAGTGACGTGGGATGAATCAGAATGAACTGCAGAAGAGAGCAGTGGTATAGGAGCAGGACCTTCAGGAATAGGAGAAAGTATAAATTAGAGGGGCGGTTTGCTCTACCCCTCTGTCTTTCATAAAATCAATAGGATAAAGGCTCATTGTTAACCTCAGCCAGTATCTGAAATTGTGCAGACACACCTGTGTGCAGATGGCCTCTTTCCTAATTTTTAGTTCTGTGGCTTTGAGGTAGTTATTCATTCTCTCTGCGCCTCCGTTTTCTCTTTCGTAAAATGGGGATAATAATACCACCTATGGTGAGGGATAGATGAGATAATGCGTGTTAAGGACACAGTGCCTGGCACATAATAAGTAGGCATGAATTTTTTACTATTAACCATCCTGAACAATAGTCTACCTTGCCCCAGAATTCTTTTCCTGAAGATATGCTATAATTTTGACAGGAATACTCCACCAACTCTTCATGACCAAATAGACATTTTTTTTTTAAGATTTATTTTATTTTATTTGAGAGACAGATTGAGAGAGAGAGTGAGAGAGTGAGAGCAAGCACACAAGCAGGGGAGTGGGAGAGGGAGAAGTAGACTCTCCACTGAGCAGGGAGCCCAATCTGGGTCTTGATCCTAAGACCCTGGGATCATGATCTGAGCCATCCAGGTGCCCCCAAATAAACATGTTTTTGTAAGGGTACTAGATGTTAGTCAACAAATGCTGTACTCATGATTTTGTCTTTATCAGTATCATTCTGAGACATGATACCAAACTTGTACACAAAATATTTCTGTTCACTGATCACTTTTACTAAATGTATTCTATAAGAAGCATCATTGAGATCTTTTCATCAGGAAGCAATTGGTTGGAGCGCCTGGGTGGCTTAGTCGGTTAAGCATCTGTCTTCTGCTCAGGTCATGATCCCAGGGCCCTGGGATTGAGCCCACGTCAGGCTCCCTGCTCAGTGTGGAGCCTGCTTCTCCTTCTCCCTTTCCCTCTGCTTGCTTGTGCTCTCTCTGTCAAATAAATAAATAAATAAAATTAAAAAAAAAAAAAGCAATTGGTTGCAAATTGAAAATAGTTTCCAACTTTTTGGCATTTTGCCAGGGTTTCCAACATCATACCTCAGCTGAAAATGCCTGGTTGTCTAATGGCCAGAGGTCGTTGTTGCCCTGTGGTCAGTGGTCTGCCTCAGAGACCCCTGCAGTGAGAGCTGCACGAGGATGAAATACATAATCCAGCACCTGTGTCGGCAGGAACAGACAATTTCTAGGGTTCCACAAGGGGCTGTCAGGAAAGCTACCCCTGTGATTATTCCCATAGCTCTTGTTTCATAGCTAAGTATCTTCTGTCACCTAAGTTCACTTTTGTCTCTTGTAAGTACTGTTCAACTCTCCGCATTTGGTCACTTTCCCATCATACCCCAAAACATTGTTATTATGATCTAAGGTCATCAAAGACCTTTTCATTGCTAAACCAGTGTAACTTCATTCCTTGTCTTACTTGTTTTCATGGCACCTGCTGTGATTTTGAGACTCTTTCTCTTGACCTTTTCCCTTCTTCTGGCTTTCCTTTTACCTCACCTTTGGTGTCCCCTCCTCCTCCTCCTTCTCGTCTTCCCCCCACCTTTGAAGGTTGGTGCATTTTAAGATCCCATTTCTGGCATTTCTGATCTGCCCACTTTCTGTGCCCACTTTCTTGAGCTCAGATTGATTTCCTGGGTTCTAGACCCTTAATTTCAGATGCCTCAACATTTCCATGTAGGTATTTCATGGAGATACTCCATATGTCCAAAGATGAATTCATCCCCTTACTTCCTCCTCCTCCTTTCTGTTTGTTCCCATCCTAATCCAGAGCAGCACCACAGTTATTTCGGAGTCAGTCAGAAATTGTGCATTCATCCTCCTCTCTTCCTTCCCTGCTCCTGTCTTTACCAGCAGGTCCTGTTGGTTTTATCCCATTAACGTAACTTTTGTAGTTACTTCCTCTGGTCCTCTTACTGCCCAGGTAGGTCACCTTATCCTGCCTGGGCTATTGTCACCTCCTACCTGGTCTTTTGACCTCTGGCCTATCCGTTTTCTATTCATTGGCTGGCCGAAATGACCATCTGATCATGTCACTCCTCTGCCTAAAACCTTCTGTGGCTCTCTCTTGCCCCAAGGGGTAGTATGAACTCCCAGTGTCCAGGATTTTTGTGACCAGGACTTTCCTGCCTTTGTAACAATGCCCCTCCTCTCTGTCTGTTCACCTTGTAATCCATTTTGTATGCTGACATATGGGAACTCACTCTATCTGTATTAGTCAGGGTATCCAGAAAAACAGAACTGTTTACCTGCATGTATACAGAAAGAGAGATGTATTTTAAGGAATTGGCTGGCTCATGTGGTTGTGGAGTCTGGTAAATCTGAACTTTGCAGGGCAGGCAGGCTGGAGACCTAAGGGAGCAGTTGTTGCAGTTTGAGTCTAAAGGTTGTTTGGAAGCAGAATCCCTTCTTCCTCTTTGAGTGGATGGAGCCTGTCCACATTATGGAGGATAATTTACTTTAATAAAGTCTTCTGATTTGAATGTTGATCTCATTAAAAAAATACCTTCATGGCAATATGTAGACTAGTGTTTGACTATATCTGAGTACCCTCGCCTAGCTAAGTTGACACAAAGAATTAACAATTACAGTATCTTTCTCAACTTCTCTCATGTTCTTATCTCTGTCCAGATTGCTCTCTACACCCACCGTGGTGCCCACTGACCAGCAAGAAAACTTCTACTACTCATGTACTCAACTTTCTGCCTGCCCTGACTTTCCCAAGCAATACAGCATTTCCTCTTTTTGTTCCTGATTGGCTGATAATCACCTCTATTACAGTATCATTCCCTTGCAGTGTGTCCTCTTTACTTGCTTGTCTTCCCTAACACAATGAAAATGCCTCAAGGACTAAGCCTCTGTTCTCTTCACACACTCCATGGCTTAAACTGCTGGTGTGTGTGCCTAGTAATGGTGTAATGAATCAGTGAATAAATGGAGGAAGTTTGGGCCAAAGGATCTGAGATAAGCAGTGATAATGGAAGCACTTGTCATTGGTTTTGGAACCATCTTGAAATTCAGGAATCATTAGTCACAACATTAGGGTGAGATCCATAACCCCCAGGGAGCTGTTAAAGGTGCCAAGGGAAATTAGGTCTGCAGTCTAATTAAAAGAGGATTAGAGTGAAACTCTGAGAAACTGCAAAACTCAATACCAGAGCATTACTTCAGTAATACAGACCAGACTTCAGTCAGTGCTGGTCAGATGATTTCCTGAGAATGTACAGCTCCCATACTAGGACTCTGTGACAACAGGCAAGAGCCGTCCCTTATCAAACTTCAGCATATTATATGCTTCTTGCTCATCAACTCCCAGCAAGTGAGCCCCATTGGAAAAATGCCTTTGTTTTTCATTATCTTGGAGAATAATTTAGGTGGAATTACTGTATAATGTTTTATTTTTTATATAAGAAAGCCTATCCTTTTATAGCCTTTAACTTTTATTTTCTTTTTTTTTCTTCATAATGACCTGGCTGCCTCTTAAAGGGGCAGAACCAAGTTTCCTGCTTGCCCTGTTGGCAGTAGCCACTGATTGTGGTTTCTTTTTTTTTCTCTTATACTCTATGGCACATACTGATGTAATTTTTTGTTTTGTTTTTGTTTGGGACTATAATGTTGAGTACGAGTTTCCAACATTATTTTACTTGTGTTGTAAAATTCACTAACGTCATTTTGTTAAAATAACATTTTAGGTGATGCTTTTTGAAATAATGTAATACTGTATTTAAGTGAGCCTGATGAATGTAACACAATACAATGCAATTGAAGTCAAATGGCTGGGTAATTGTGACATTAAAAGTGGGAACCGGAATTCTAAAGTGAAGCCAGACGTAAAGCTGGGAGATTAACTGTGTGCCACAATTCTGTACATCTTTTCTCAGAAAGAAGGCCATAGTTTTGTCTTGAAGCATTACTGTAACCAAAACACAGAAGGAAATACAATTACTTCCATAACTTATGTTAACATATCTGAAAAAAAAAAAAAAAGAAAAGAAAGCAACTGGGCTGCTTAGGAGCAGTATTCATTGTTTAGAAATCAGACTGAATTTTTTTATAGTTCCCTGGTTAAGTCCGTGTCCAGAGGGTGTGGTCTGTCCACAGGTGTGGTCCTTGAGCTGTTAATGTGTGTGACTAAGATAAATACAGAAGATGATAGTAACTTTAGAAGCTTTTATAGCAAGTTGACATTCCTTTGACATTCACATGTATGGTCATTTTCCTCTTGATTCTCTTTGAATTGTATTTACAAAAGAACCAGTTTATGATGTACTAGAAATTTAAAACGATGGCTGGATGACAGTCTTCACTGCAGCTAGTTGAGAGGCACTGGTTTACGGGAGTCCGTGACAGGGCTTTGCAACGCGGCCTTCTCACAGGACATACTATGCTGTTGGCATGGTTCGCATGCTCTGTAGTTGAAGCAGTTCTGTAGGGATTCAAGTTTGCAGTTCTCTGATAGTCTGGCTTTTAGTGAAATTTTGCTTTATTAAGAATTTTTACTTGTTTTTTTTCTTTGAGTAGGTAATAATTCATCTAATTTAAAATACAAAAAATGCAAATGGATTTTCAAGTGAGTCTCCTTCCACCCCTACCCCTCACCTGGCCATTTCCTCTTCTCAGAGGAGCCACCTGTAGCCTGTGTCTCCTGTTAATTGTCTTTCAGTGTCAGAGTGGATTACTCCACTTCCTTCAGATAATCCTCTGTGAGAATTTTTAAGTTTTGGATAAATATGGCAGCAGTATAGACCCAGAGTCAGCTTTTCTATTTTGCTGATTAGGTGCAGAGCATTTTCTTTTGCTTTTAATAAACAGCTGTCTTTTAAGTAAATGATGAGAAGAAAGAAAGCACAGTCTTTTATGTTTACTGACTTACCCTTGAGGTGAGAATGGAGACCCTTAAAGATGCCAGGCTGCCAGGGGCAAGCAACAGAGTAGGGGGGCATCTCCCCTCTGCATGGAGTTGGTTTTAAGGTCAGTCCGAGGTTCTCAGGGAGGCTCCACTGTGGCAAGGGGAAAAACTGGTCTCAAAAGCCCTAAGTTTTACCTCCTATAGCTATAGTAATTTTAGTCTAGAGGAGTATTAAAGTGGACATACATAATCTTGGCTATAAGATAATCTCAGCAAACACCCAAAGAGCATTTAATTCTGAGCAATTTAAATTTTTGTTCATCTTCTGAGATGTGTCCCAGAATGTCCCAGTATGTAGCCTGTGTACCTAAGGGCATGGACTTATTATATAGGGGAGTTAAACCTTTTTTTAAAACAAAGTAGTTATTCTAAGAACTGTGGTGATTGGTTAACAGAAAATCTGTGCAAATGAAGAGTGTACAGACATAGAAAATGGAATGGAAGGCAGCATGGTATGGTATAAAGAGCATAGGATTTAGATCCAAGTTTGGGACCTGGTGACCTTCAATAAACTTTACCCTCTGTGAACCTCAGTTTCTCAATCTATTGAATGAGGATAGTTAACACTTTATTGCAGGGTTATTGGCACATAGTAATAAATGGTAGGACAGTTGTAATCTGAAACACTTTAAGATGTACACACATTAAAATATATAAAAGATTCAAAATTATAAATGTACATATTTAAATATACTGAAGATTATCATGTGGGAAGGATAAAAATTAAGGTAATGTTAATATCCTGTACTCTCTGAGGTAGATAAAAAAAGCCCTTATTTTTCATTCCAGGATGTGAAGGTATGGTACGAAAGTGAATCATTAATTTCTGGCAAAGACGGACTCTTAATCTAAGAAACAGTGTATAAACTTGAATATCTTGTAATTCCTGAATGTCTGACCTAACTAGTTTGCCCTTATCCTGCACTTCCTGTGGGTGAAGACTTTTCCATCCCCTGTTTTTCCTCATTATATCTATGAGGAGAGGGAACTTATATTGATTTACAGAAAGGTGGGATTTGTTTTTTGTCATGTAACCTCCAAATTTCCTGAGGATGGGTTCTGGATATCTTGCTATTCAGATAAATTCCTTATAACCCTGTAACTTTCTCTTCTTGTTTTCCCTTGAGGGTTTTATTCGAACTCTGCAGATTTTTTTTTAAAAGACAAGGGGTAAGTGAGAAAATGGCTTATCAGGCTTGGGATGGTGTGATTGTAGGGCCAGTGAGAAGGGTGTTCTAGGAAAAGGTTGGTGAGACTTAGGGGCATGCCCACAGGCTACCTGTAAATAAATACTGTTTTACAAACCATTTCTCAGGTCCTTTGGAACCTGAGAGCATTTGCTTTCAGTCCGCTTGTCTTTCAGATACAGCTAGACTAATTGCGGAGTCTAAATGAACTTGGTGAATATATTGCTTGGCTTTTTATTTTCTGGAATAAAGCTAATTATGTCTTCCGTCTTTTCAAAGAAGGACATGCAGAACTCTTGTTTCTTGGTAGACTTTGGCTCCAGGTGACTCCATTCATGAAGTAAATGTTCCCCAGCAGCCTAGGTGTCCAGGGCCCTGGTGGGGCTGGGGAGTTCTGAGAAGAGTTAAGAGCTACTTTGCCCTGCAGGAGCTCACATATTTGTATTAAAATGCCCTGAAATGTCAGTTATTAACACCGAAAGCCATTTTGCTTATAATCTAACTATCATTAGGAATAATAACAGCAGCTAAAACATACTGAGTGCTTCTATGTGCCAGATCCTGCATGTGCCAGGACCTTCACATGTTTAATCCTCACTAGGGTACCATCACTGTATAAGCCATTTGCAAAATTATTATGAGCATAGTTTGATGTTTACTATTTAAAACAGGATTGGGAGACCTTTCTCCTACCTTACCCCAGTAAAAAGGCTTAGTTCAAAAGCAAGTCAGTGAAATTATATATAGCCCCTTTAAAATTAAGAAACCACAAATACAAACCTTCACTTAATATTAAAATATTATATTACATACAATACACTATTATGTTTTATTATATGAATATTATGTTATACTATAAAAACATTACAGTATATTAGAAATGTACCACAGACCTGTATTATGGGATGGCACAAGTAACAACACTCCACAGCTCTTGGTGCAGTAGAGTTTAAGGTGAGGGGGGGAAAAACCCAAAGAGGGGAAGAAGCAGGGGGGCTGGTTAAGGGCGTGTTTCCTAACGGGATTGGGGTAGTTGGCAGAATGGAAGAGAAATGGGATGGAAGCAAAGGGTAGAGTCAGGTGGGAGGGGGGTGAAGCAGAGAGACTTAGAAGCCTTTTAAGCCGATTAAGAGGTGTCACAGTTTGGGCTTCAGAGAAACTGCCTTTCTAATGATCTTTAATCCCTCTCTCTGGTTGAGCTGCTTACCTGCTTACTATTTACTCAGAGGTGCCCTCCAAGTGGGACAAGAGTGACAGCTCTAATCCACATCCCTCTGCAGTGGGTGGGGCACTGCCTGGCTCTCAGGACCCAGTGAACAACCAAAGACAGGTGTGTCCTTTGGGTACCCCAGTCTCGTAGGGGAGACACACTGTGTAGGTCCTTGTGCACAGTAAGATTGGTGGTGAATACCGAACTTGGGCCTTGGGCACAGTGGTAGGAAGGGCAGGCATTCTGGAGCAGGTAATAGCTGAGTTCAGTTTCTTTAAAGAGGAGTAGGAATTAGATGACCAGGAGGAGGGAATGGTTGGGGGTCATGCCAGATAGACACACCTGCATGAGGAAAGGACAGGCGAGCTAAGAAACAGCTGTGGTTTGTTCAACCAACTTAAAGCACTTTTAGTGTATTTGGAGCATGTGTTAAATACAGTGTGAAAAGGCCTCTTGTGGGAGGATATCTGTGATTTTAGTGATTCTGTTTTATTTTTAGAAATAAAATTTTTATGTATGAGCATTGACAGCAATTCTAAGTGAGCCAATTTTTTTTTTTTAAAGATTTTATTTATTTATTTGAGAGAGAGAATGAGAGACAGAGAGCATGAGAGGGAGGAAGGTCAGAGGGAGAAGCAGACTCCCTGCCGAGCAGGGAGCCCGATGCGGGACTCAATCCCGGGACTCCAGGATCATGACCTGAGCCAAACGAAGGCAGTCGCCCAACCAACTGAGCCACCCAGGCGCCCAGCCAATTTTTTTTTTTAAACTCTTCTTGAGTTACAGACCTTTTTGACTAAAGCCTGGCTCTTTACTCACAGAAAAGCATGAGTGTAATATGTCCATGCAGGTACACACTTACACATAAACACGTTCAAACAAAGACGCACACACTCACATACACACATACTCATGTACCCCTTCATATAATCCTTGAGGTTCACAGTTCTCTTACTAGAGTGTATGCATACTCCTCCGATTAAGTTAGAACCTGTTTTATGCTAACTTGAGCCAATGGAGATTGTTTTTCTTAAAATGTTCAAAATAATTTATCATAAATTTAGGAATTATGAAAAGAGATTGGCTATTATTTTCTTTACAGACTTTAAAAACATTACCCACAAAAAAATTACCCACATATTTCTGAACCTTAAATCCTATAAAATTAGAAATTAAAGTTATTTCATGATATGAGTTCTCTAAAGTAGCATATATCATCTTCTTTAAAAAAGCATTTTAATAATCCTAAATCTTTAAAATTTTTATTTATATTCTGTCTTATCCCAAAAATAATTCAAGGCAGTTTTGTATATTAGTTTAAACTTTTCATAAAGGAAGTTTTCAAATATATAGAAATCATTGTATAAGGAGTTTCTACATACTATCAGGTGCTACAATTATTAAGTTGTAGCAAAATTTATTTCATGTGTAGCTCTATATTTTTCCATGATCCCCTCTCCCCAAGTTTTTTACAGTAGATTGTGGGCATCATATCATTACATGTATATGTATTATATGTCTCTAAATGATTCTCTTAAATAACTATACTGCCATTATTGTACTTAATAAGTTAATAATTAATATAATCAGATATCTACCTGTATTTAAGTTTCCCCATTGTCTCATAATTGTTTTTAATTGTTTGTTTGTTTGAATCAGGGTCCAAATACAATTGGCTGATGTCCCTTAAGTCTTTTAATTTCCTCTTTCCCCCACTTTTCCCTCTTCCCCCCTTCCTCCCTCCTTGTTTCCTTTCTGCCCTTTCTTCTCCTTTTCTTCCTCTCTCTCTCTTTCTCCGTTTCCCTCTTTTCCCCTCCCCCCCTTCCTCTGTCCTTTTCCCATCCCTGCTCTCTCTTCTCTCTCTCTCTTTCTCTGCCTCTTTCTGTTTCTCTATTATAATGTATTTGTTGAAGACACTGGGCCATTTGCAGTCTTGTTTCCATAGTTTGACTCAGGCTAATTTTATTCCTGAAGTGTTTTTTCATCCCTTGTATTTCCTGTAAATTGGTATTTAGGTTTAAGGCTTGATCATGTTCAGTCTTGGTTTTTTTGAGGGGGGTGGTGAGGGTAAGAGTACCACATAATTGGTCTTGTGTACTTCCACTAGGAGGCATATAATGTCTTGTAATAGCGGCCATTGAATATCGGTGGTTAGGATCCATTATTTCATTAGCTGTTGCAAAGGGGTGATAACTGAATTCTGTAATTCCTTCTGCATTGATTAGCTGAAACACTTCTAAAAGGAGAACCTTGTATTTGGTTACCTTGGGATATAGGAAAGGCAAAATAAATGATGTCTTTTCTTTACCCATATTTGAATTGGTCTTTACCATTCTACAATGGTGACCATTTTTTTTTTTTCCTTTTGGTGTCATTATAAACTCATGGAATTATACTTTGTGTTTCAGTCCATTGAAACTTGTTGATCCTCATAATTGCCTCATCCATGGCTGTGGAAACCTTTTCATTTGGCCTCTGCATCCTTTCGATGCAGCCTTGGTAGTCTTTGTCTCATTGCTTTTTGGTTGAAGAAGTGATCCATATATTTTTCCTGCTTCAAATCTGGAATCAGTATTTTTTCAAGGACCTCAGGAGCAGGTTTATTTTAATGTTGAAAGTCTTTAAATAAAAAATAACAATACTTTGTTTATCATGCTACAGCTGATAAAGCACTAATTTTGGTTGAAGCTTTGCAGTGTAGGGAACATTATCTGTTCACCTCTTTGTCGGGACATTTAGAGCAGTGTTTTAGACGTAGTAGGAGCTTAATAAATATTTGCCAAATCATTGTATGGATTGTTTTATTTGACCAAAAATTGAGTAGTAGTAGTTTAGTCTTTCTTCCCCTTTAAGCTTGAGTTTTAGTCTCTCCCATCTTTATTCTCAGTGATGACCCACATGCCTTATCTGAGATTGCTGAGCCTATTAGAGCTCCCACATCTAGCGGCTTCTCCTTGATCTCAGAATGCTTTCATGTCTGCATTTTGTACAGCTTTTAAAACTATCCCTGATCCTGGCCTAATACTCCTTACTCCCTGTCCCAGCTGATGGGATTGCTCCCATATGTATGAAAACAAACTAGGAGATAGCCCCTTGCATTTAGTCCTCTTGTGGCTTCCAGGAAGCCTCATTCCTCTTTCCTAACACTCTCTGACCAGTAAGTAGTCTTCTGAGGTGCAGCTTCTTAGGGTTGCTTATTAAATGGTGCTTTTCCCCTGCACTGTGACCCTGCTTGAGTGTGGCCCAGCAATCTCTGCTAGGCCTGTCATTGTTTTGCTTTGTTTTTTTACTCTGCATGAGCCCTAGCCCCTGTGCCTTCAGTCAACATAATAGAACATTTTTTTGTACCTTAATGAAAAAATTAATTTGTATTTTATTTGCTTTCTTTTTTCAAAGTGAGTTCACATTAAGTATCTCATTTAATTCCTACAACTGCCCTGTTAGGACTACTGAGTCTGTATTATTTTCATTTTATGAGTGAAAAAATGGAAGCCCAAATCTTGTCGGGTCTAAGATCCCACCATTAGTAAATGACAGATTAATGGGCAGCTGGAATTAGAATTTAGAGCTATAGAGGTTTTTCACTATGCTTCATGGGCTACCATAAATCAAGGGACTCCTTGCAAAATCCTTTGAGGCACTCGAGTTAAGATGGTCTAAAATGGCTTTCCTGAGTGATATTTGCCCCATTATGATGGACTTTTACTTTGCATTATGGTTTTATGATTTCTAAAGTAGTGAACAGAACTTTGCAGTGAAAGATCATGTTCCCTTTATTGAGTTCAAAAATGTTGAGAAATAATGGACAGTAAGGAGTATTTTTTACTTCCCTGTCCCTTAAGTAACCTGGAGAGAGAATAAACTTTGGGAAGAGACGTTAAGTAAAAAATGCTGTGAGCATACAGAAGAAATTATAAGAAGTGATACTTAAAAAAAACCTTTTAAACAGTGATTTTTTTAAAAAACAACAATTCAGAAAATAACTGCCCTTTTTTACTTTTCAAGAAGAGGACAGTGTGCTCTTATGATCTGAGATTAGAGTCCATGTCAGGCTGTATGAATACAAAATTATTTTAAGATTATTCTCAAGTGGTAAACTGCGTGTTATTTAGTTTTTCAAAAGGTTAATATAACTTCGGTATGATGAAAAAGGTGACAACTAAATGGGTAAGCAGACCCTTTCTAATGCAAAGACTACCAGCGATGTTTTTCTCTAGTGACTGTAATCTTTATAGCAATTTTATCATTTTTATTCCCTTGCCAAGCATGAGTTTGGGGCTCTACAATTTTCACGGACTACGCATGTTTAAGTGTAAATTTTAAGTGTAATAGGGAGTATCCTATGACTTGTATTATTATCTAAAAATTGTTGTAATGTTTTTGAAATTTTGTTCCCTTGATTTTCATTTCTTTTTCTGTTAGGCAAAACTCTTCGAAATGGTAGTCCTGCAAATACTTGGTGCTAAAGCAATATTTTGCCTAAGTTTGGGAACATTACAAATTGTGAACATGTTTATATGCTGTCCTACTAAGTCATTGAGAAAGACATTTTTTTTTCAACAGTTTTTTTTTAAGATTATTTATTTGAGAGAGAGGGAGAGATTGAGAGAACAAACAGGGGGAATGGAGGGAGAGGGAGAGGGAGAAGCAGGCTCCCCACAGAGCAGGGAGCCCAATGTGGGGCTGGAACCCGATGTGGGGCTCAATCCCAGGCCCCCAAGATCACGACCAGAGCCGAAGGCAGACGCCCAACCAACTGAGCCACCCAGGCACCCCTGAGAAAGACATTCTTTTTTTAAAAAATTTTTTATTGTTATGTTAATCACCATACATTACATCATTAGTTTTTGATCTAGTGTTCCATGATTCATTGTTTGTGCATAACACCCAGTGCTCCATGCAGAACGTGCCCTCTTTAATACCCATCACCAGGCTAACGCATCCTCCCACCCCCCTCCCCTCTACAACCCTCAGTTTGTTTTTCAGAGTCCACCGTCTCTCATGGTTCGTCTCCCCCTCCGATTCCCCCCTTTCATTCTTCCCCCCCGCTATCTTTTTTTTTTCTTAACATATATTACATTATTTGTTTCAGAGGTACAGATCTATGATTCAACAGTCTTGCACAATTCACAGCGCTCACCATAGCACATACCCTCCCCAGTGTCTATCACCCAGCCACCCCATCCCTCCCACCCCACCCCCCACTCCAGCAACCCTCAGTTTATTTCCTAAGATTAAGAATTCCTCATATCAGTGAGGTCATATGATACATGTCTTTCTCTGATTGACTTATTTAGCTCAGCATAACACCCTCCAGTTCCATCCACGTCGTTGCAAATGGCAAGATCTCATTCCTTTTGATGGCTGCATAATATTCCATTGTATATATATACCACATCTTCTTTATCCATTCATCTGTAGATGGACATCTTGGCTCTTTCCACATTTTGGCTGTTGTGGACATTGCTGCTATAAACATCGGGGTGCACATACCCCTTCGGATCCTTACATTTGTATCTTTGGGGTAAATACCTAGTAGTGCAATTGCTGGATCGTATGGTAGCTCTATTTTCAACTTTTTGAGGAACCTCCATACTGTTTTCCAGAGTGGTTGCACCAGCTTGCATTCCCACCAACAGTGTAGGAGGGTTCCCTGAGAAAGACATTCTTGAACTCTAACTTTCCCAAGTAGAAAATAACATTTGAACCACTTAAGGAGTTAGTTGAGGTATGAGCTATTTTGTAATTGAATCCAGATGCTAAAAAAAGTTCATGTCAGAGGTAGTATAACTTTTCTTTATCACATCACAAATTGTCACATCTAGTTGGCTTTTTAATCAGTTGGATTACAGAGAAATGAAATAGGTTCTAAATGAAAACCAACATTAAAATTCCCTACACAATTCTATATTTGTTTAATTGCACAAAATATAATTCAAAAGGGATGGGTTAAATGATCAATTGTTGGAAGTTTAATTAAATTTCTAGATGATTAACCTGGAAAAAATGATAGGAAAGTTGTACTTTCAGAATGCTTCTATATTCTATCTTATGAGAGTACTTGATTTTAGTTCCTACTTGGGCTTACTGAAAAAATTAGAAGTCAACTTGGTAGTCTTATTTTCAAAGGGAATAACTATTTAATGGGAATTTAGAATTCTGTAGCAATTTTCTGGACTCCCTTCTCATTACTACTGATCCTGATCCTATAGGACAGATGATTTTAAGAATATTAACGTGAAATTTTTGTGTGTGTGTGCACCTTACATGTCCTTTGGGAATTTTTTTTTTAATTGCCTACTGCTTTTTTGAGGAGAGGGGTTTTACTAAAAAAGCATCTTGGGACATAAGCCCTATTTAAAAAACATGTAGGACAGGTATTGCTACTGAATTGGTCTTGTCTGAAGTTTAAAATGCAAATTAGAGAATTGTAGGAGAAAGAATAATAAACAATCAGATGTTATTTGAAAAACACATACTTTGTCAAAGATACCTTGCCAGGGAATAAGATTATTTTAATTACTTCTTCAACAAATACTTGTTGAACAGTCCCCATGTTCAGGCCCAGTGCTAAGGACTGGAGGTGGGAGCCAGTGGGAGACTGCTGGCCTTAATAAGTAAGTACTCTAGCAAGGGGCATTACATATGCATCCCAAAAGACAGCTTTCCTTTCACTTCTGGGATGGTGCAGGGAGGGTAGACATATAATAAACAAGTAAACAGAACTATTTTAGGTAGTCATTAAGTACCATGAAAGTGATTAACCCCATGTGGTATGAGAGGGTGCAAAGTGGTTAAAGCATTTCCAGGTGCTGTGTCTAGAGATAAAGGTTTAGAAGGAGGAGATTCCTTTGTCCCTGTCACTTTCTGTCTCTTTCTCTCTTAGGAATAAGAAGACCTTTCCCCGAAGCCCCCAGCTGACTTTCTTTTCTGTCTCATTGGTGTCTACTGAACTGCACGTGTACTCCTAACCCATCTGTTCATCCATCGGCTCACTTCTGGAGCTGAGTTGAACTGGGAAGGGATGACTAAATACTTCTGGGATTTCATTAGAAAACTTGGTATTTAATAAACACCAACCACTACAATTTTGCTTAATAATAGTTAAAATGTATTGAGCAATTACTGTGTGCCAGGCTATATGTCCTCAATACTTTATATACATTATTTCATTTAGTTCTTTTACCAGTATGCTAAAGTAGGTGCAGAAACTGAGGTGTATGAGATAAACTTGGGCAGTGTTGCATTGTAGAACTGGGATACTAATCCAGCATCCCAGTCCCAGACCCAGCATTCTCAAAATGCCATCTGTGGAAAGTAGGAAGTATGTTTTTGAAATATTCTACACATATCTGTTAATTATAATAAAAAATAATTGGGGATCTGAATTGGTTAACCTTAAGCAGCTAGAAAACTCATTTACATGAAGCTTTTTGTTTCTCTGCAATGTGGAACAATTACTGTTTTTTTTTTTTTCTTCACTAACTGTGTATATAACATAATGTCACCTTTGTGTATGTTCAAGCTATTATATTCAGGAACCCTTTCACGTACATCAGCTAGATTTTTGGGTCCTGATGGGTGAGGAGCATATATTCTGTCTGTCTGTGTGTGACTCACAGATGTAGTGCTGAGCTAGGCACTTAGCTCAGTGAGCCCTTGTTTTATTGAAACAGCTTTAGAATCTGCCTTAAGCCTCATGTTAAACATTACGATAAGTCATGTGTTAAAATTCCCAAGAGAGAGTTTGCCCTTAGTTTTAAAATTATTTTATCTTACCTTGTCTTTTTTTTTTTTAGGATCACTTATCTGATTTCTAGAGGTTTTGATAAATGCACATGTTTGATAATGCTAAATATAAGCAGTATAAGTTTTTTTCCACTTCTGTTTTTTGAAAGAAAGAGAGAGTGTGTGTGTGTGTGTGTGTGTGTGTGTTTGTGTGTGTTAGAGATACAGTGTACTTTAGGATTTGAGTATGGCTTTTATCTTTTTAGTTGGCAGTTGTAAAATCTCAGGCTACAGGTGTGAGGGTGCCTGCCTGTTACTGAAGAGGTGTTGGCAAAGGATGCCAGCCTGTTGTGCAGGCACTGCTCCCCCTAGAGGAGGAAGAAATTCAGTAATTAGTCATTGAGCTGAGGAAATGTGAAACATTACATCTGGAAGGAAATGGTTAGCAGCATCCACTCCGCAATAAATATTATTCTGGGTTTAATATGGATCAGCCAGTGCTCTTATTTTGTCACCCAGGATATTTAAAATAAAAGCAAAAACAAAAACCCTCCCATTTACTAATACTAAATATTGACATCATTTAAAATGAAGGATATTTTGGGGCACCTGGGTGGCTCAGTCGGTTAAGCATCTGCCTTTGGCTCAGGTCATGATCCCAGGGTCCTGGGATCAAGCCCCGCATCAGGCCCCCTACTCAGCGGGGAGTCTGCTTCTCCCTCTGACCCTCCCCCCCCTCATGCTCTCTCACTCTCTCAAATAAATAAAATCTTAAAAAAAAATAAAATAAAGGATATTTTAACACTGGAATAGTTAGGAAGTAATCTCAAGAACAGAAGATTTTATAAGAAGTTTGGATATTGAGCTGTGGGCTTGTCTGACATTATCTCATTTCTTTCTTTTCTTTCTTGCTTGCTTGCTTGCTTGCTTGCTTTGCTTTGTGATAGCTTGGTGAATCCTCAGTCAGGGATCGGCACGGTAAAGAAGGAGGTCCAAAAGTGATGGTGATCTTGAAGTGATGGAAGGGTTGGTTATTACCAGTGCTATTGAGGAAGTTAGGTCACTTTGACCCAAGGCACCATTACTTTTCCTTAAATGAGGATGGTGATAGTGTTCAGATGGATGTTTCACAGCTTTCTTAATGTATTTCACTCGGCAGGCCTTATAATTCAGTTAGTGATAGTTATTTAACAAACATGTACAGATATTATTTGAAGAAAAATAGTAAAAGAATGGTCTTTCTAAAATTATGGGTTTTCAAATTACCATATTTTGGGCATGCTATTTTCTACAGTACTTTTACTTCCCGTTAGGTATTTCAGCTACACTGAGCTCTTCTACAGTCTGGCTGCCATCAGCCTATGGGAAAATGTTTTGAATAATCATGTAGACAGTTTCCTATAAGCATCTAAGATATGTGGACTGCGATCGGTACTGCCTCTTTGTGGCCCTGTAACTCAGTGGGAAGGTAGTATGTATATCCTCTGTATGACACTCTAGGTAGTTATTCTGTGCCTGCAAGGTATATGGACTGGGGATCAGGAATAGTAGCTTCCCTTTTCAGCTTTGCTGTGAGTTTAATATTTATCCCTGGGTGAGTTGCTCAGCCTTTCTTTGTGGCAAGTTTGTCATCCGTAAAGCTGGGAATAGTGAATGCTGATAAATTAGCCACACTGGTCAGTTGTGATACAGCTGGACACAGAACAGGCCATATTTTTAAGATGATGGATGGATTTTTTCTAATCTGGGAAAGGGAATACTTGTCCACCTTTACCAGTTCATCTCCCCCTCCCTTTCCCCCAGGCGTGGAAAAATGCTACTAAATTGGTAAATCTATATGTGCTTCTTGGTTCTCAAGATCTTATTTAGAGAAATGTTCTCAATTTTTTTTTTGCTACCCAGAGGAATTTACTTGTGTAATTCCCCTTAGTACTTAAGAAAATTGCTTCTGGCAATGTTAATATTGCAGTCTTCCCAGGAGAATCTTCAAAGGGGAAGGCCTTTCATCACAGAAGAGAAGGAAGGATCTAATATGAGAACCACTTTTTATTTAATTATGGGATATAAATTGCTCTTATAGATAATACTCATTCCTTCAACAAATATTTATTGTACATCTGCTAGGAGTGAAACAGTTCTAGGAACAATGCAGATAAGCTAATAGGCAACTTGAATCTGATACAAATTTTGTAACTGTAATTCCAAACTGTCATTATAAGTTCAATATTTCATTCTCATTGTGGCATAGACAACCAGTTAGTTGTTTACCATTCTTTTCTTCTTCCTTATAGACACAATCACTGTATTATTTGGATTCAGCCCTCTACTTAGTTAAAGGATGACATTTTCCAGCTTCCTTAGCAGTCACTGTTTCTTTGACTGAGTTCTGGCCAATGAATATAAGAGGAAGTCCTATGGGTCTTCTGGAATGGCTAATTAAAGAGAGTTGGGCCCCCTTAGCATTTACCTTCCTTTTTCCTGCTACCTGGTATGTGGATGTAATGTATGGAGCTCCGACAGCAATTTTTGGATGATGAGGTAAACTTGAGGAAAGATAGAAGGAGCCTAGGTCCCTTTTTATTGTTGACCTGATAATCAGTAGCCACATCAACCATGGACTGACAACCACCAGGCTTCTTTTAGCTGATACACATGTGTTAGGTTTAAACTTATATGCAGGTGTACCTAATCCTTATTGAGTAACTCATGTTTTCATGGTCATTTTCTACTTTAGCAGCATGATTATAATTACAACACCATCACTGAGCAGATTTCTGGGGGTTCACCAGTGTGCTTATCCTCCCTTCACGGCTGCTGCTGACAGTCATTCCAGGTTGCAAGTAAGGAAATCCTCAGATTAAGGAATATCAACTGCAGTGTTCCTGAACAGATATGCCTGGAAAAATAAACAGAAGTTCTTAAAGTATGCTCTTCAGATCAGCAACACTGGTAGCATCCTGGGACTTTGTAATCTCAAGGCCACACCCTAGACTTCTGAATAGAACTCCAGGGGATGAGACCCAACAGTCTGTATTTTTTTTTTTTTTTTATTGTTAGGTTAATCCCCATACATTACATGATTAGTTTTAGATGTAGTGTTCCATGATTCATTGTTTGTGCATAACACCCAGTGCTCCATGCAGAATGTGCCCTCCTCAAGACCCATCACCAGGCTAACCCATCCTCCCACCCCCCTCCCCTCTACAACCCTCAGTTTGTTTTTCAGAGTCCATCGTCTCTCATGGTTCGTCTACCCCTCCGATTTCCCCCCGTTCATTCTTCCCCTCCTGCTACTTCTTCTTTTTTATTTTTTCTTAACATATATTGCATTATTTGTTTCAGAGGTACAGATCTGAGATTCAACAGTCTTGCACAATTCACAGCGCTTACCAGAGCACATACCCTCCCCAGTGTCTATCACCCAGTCACTCCATCCCTCCCACCTCACCCCCCACTCCAGCAACCCTCAGTTTGTTTCCTGCGATTAAGAATTCCTCATATCAGTGAGGTCATATGATACATGTCTTTCTCTGTTTGACTTATTTCGCTCAGCATAACACCCTCCAGTTCCATCCACGTTGTTGCAAATGGCAAGATCTCATTCCTTTTGATGGCTGTGTAATATTCCATTGTATATATATACCACATCTTCTTTATCCATTCATCTGTCAATGGACATCTTGGCTCTTTCCACAGTTTGGCTGTTGTGGACATTGCTGCTATAAACATCGGGGTGCACGTACCCTTTCGGATCCCTACTTTTGTATCTTTGGGGTAAATACCCAGTAGTGCAATTGCTGGATCATATGGTAGCTCTATTCAACTTTTTGAGGAACCTCCATACTGTTTTCCAGAGGGCTGCACCAGCTTGCATTCCCACCAACAGTATAGGAGAGTTCCCCTTTCTCCACATCCCTGCCAACATCTGTCATTTCCTGACTTGTTAATTTTAGCCATTCTGACTGGTGTGAGGTGGTATCTCATTGAGGCTTTGATTTGGATTTCCCTGATGCCGAGCGATATTGAGCACTTTTTCATGTGTCTGTTGGCCATTTGGATGTCTTCTTTGGAAAAATGTCTGTTCATCTTCTGCCCATTTCTTGATTGGATTCTTTGTTCTTTGGGTGTTGAGTTTGATGAGTTCTTTATAGATTTTGGATACTAGCCCTTTATCTGATATGTCATTTGCAAATATCTTCTCCCATTCTGTCGGTTGTCTTTTGGTTTTGTTGACTGTTCCCTTTGCTTTGCAAAAGCGTTTTATCTTGAAGTCCCAATAGTTCATTTTTGCCCTTGCTTCCCTTGCCTTTGGCGATGTTTCTAGGAAGAAGTTGCTGCGGCTGAGGTCGAAGAGGTTGCTGCCTGTGTTCTCCTTTAGGATTTTGATGGACTCCTGTCTCACATTGAGGTCTTTAAACCATTTGGAGTCTATTTTTGTGTGTGGTGTCAGGAAATGGTCCAGTTTCATTCTTCTGCATGTGGCTATCCAATTTTCCCAACACCATTTGTTGAAGAGACTGTCTTTTTTCCATTGGACATTCTTTCCTGCTTTGTCGAAGATTAGTCGACCATAGAGTTTTGAGGGTCCATTTCTGGGCTCTCTATTCTGTTCCACTGATCTATGTGCCTGTTTTGTGCCAGTACCATACTGTCTTGATGATGACAGCTTTGTTAGAGCTGGAAGTCTGGAATTGTGATACTGCCAGCTTTGCTTTTCTTTTTCAACAATCCTCTGGCTATGCAGGGTCTTTTCTGGTTCCATACAAATTTTAGGATTATTTGTTCCATTTCTTTGAAAAAAGTGGATGGTATTTTGATGGGGATTGCATTGAATGTGTAGATTGCTCTAGGTAGCATTGACATCTTCACAATATTTGTTCTTCCAATCCATGAGCATGGAACGTTTTTCCATTTCTTTGTGTCTTCCTCAATTTCTTTCATGAGTATTTTATAGTTTTCTGAGTACAGATCCTTTGCCTCTTTGGTTAGATTTATTCCTAGGTATCTTTTGGTTTTGGGTGCAATTGTAAATGGGATCGACTCCTTAATTTCTCTTTCTTCTGTCTTGTTATTGGTGTATAGGAATGCCACTGACTTCTGTGCATTGATTTTATATCCTGCCACTTTACTGAATTCCTGTATGAGTTCTAGCAGTTTTGGGGTGGAGTCTTTGGGGTTTTCCACATAAAGTATCATATCATCTGCAAAGAGTGAGAGTTTGACTTCTTCTTTGCCAGTTTGGATGCCTTTATTTCTTTTGTTGTCTGATTTCTGTGGCTAAGACTTCCAATACTATGTTGAATAGCAGTGGTGATAGTGGACATCCCTGCCGCGTTCCTGACCTTAGGGGGAAAGCTCTCAGTTTTTCCCCTTTGAGAATGATATTCGCTGTAGGTTTTTCATAGATGGCTTTTGTGATATTGAGGTATGTACCCTCTATGCCTATACTCTGAAGAGTTTTGATCAAGAAAGGATGCTGTACTTTGTCAAATGCTTTCTCTGCATCTATTGAGAGGATCATATGGTTCTTGTTCTTTCTTTTGTTAATGTGTTGTATGACGTTGATTGATTTGCGGATTATGAACCAACCTTGCAGTCCAGGGGTAAATCCCACTTGATTGTGGTGAAGAATCCTTTTATTGTACTGTTGGATCCTATTGGCTAGTATTTTGGTGAGAATTTTTGCATCCATGCTCATCAGGGATATTGGTCTGTAATTCTCCTTTTTGATGGGGTCTTTGTCTGGTTTTGGGATCAAGGTAATGGTGGCCTCATAAAATGAGTTTGGAAGTTTTCCTTCCATTTCTATTTTTTGGAACAGTTTCAGGAGAATAGGTATTAATTCTTCTTGAATGTTTGGTAGAATTCCCCTGGGAAGCCATCTGGCCCTGGGCTTTTGTTTGTTGGGGGATTTTTGATGACTGCTTCAATTTCCTTAGTGGTTATAGGTCTGTTCAGGTTTTCTATTTCTTCCTGGTTCAGTTTTGGTAGTTGATACATCTCTCGGAATGCATCCATTTCTTCCAGGTTATCGAATTTGCTGGCATAGAGTTGCTCATAATATGTTCTTAGAATTGTTTGTATTTCTTTGGTGTTGGTAGTGATCTCTCCTCTTTCCTTCATGATTTTGTTGATTTGGGTCCTTTCTCTTTTCTTTTTGATAAGTCTGGCCAGGGGTTTATCAATCTTGTTAATTCTTTCAAAGAACCAGCTCCTACTTTCGTTGATCTGTTCTACTGTTCTTTTAGTTTCTATTTCATTGATTTCTGCTCTGATCTTTATTATTTCTCTTCTCCTGCTGGGTTTAGGCTTTATTTGCTGTTCTTTCTCCAGCTCCTTTAGGTGTAGGGTTAGGTTGTGTATTTGAGACCTTTTTTGTTTCTTGAGAAAGTCTTGTATTGCTATGTACTTTCCTCTTAGGACTGCCTTTGCTGCATCCCAAAGATTTTGAACAGTTGTGTTTTCATTTTCTTTGGTTTCCATGAATTTTTTAAATTCTTCTTTAATTTCCTGGTTGACCCATTCATTCTTCAGTAGGATGCTCTTTAGCCTCCATGTATTTGAGTTCTTTCCAACTTTCCTCTTGTGATTGAGTTCTAGTTTCAAAGCATTGTGGTCTGAAAATAGGCAGGGAAGGATCCCAATCTTGTGGTACCTGTTGAGACCTGATTTATGACCTAGGATGTGATCGATTCTGTACAATGGTCCATGGGGACTAGAGAAGAATGTGTATTCCGTTGCTTTGGGATGGAATGTTCTGAATATGTCTGTGAAGTCCATTTGGTCCAGTGTGTCATTTAAAGTCTTTATTTCCTTGTTGATCTTTTGCTTAGACGATCTGTCCATTTCAGTGAGGGGGGTGTCAAAGTCCCCCACTATTATTGTATTGTTTTCCATGTGTTTCTTTGCTTTTGTTATTAATTGCCTTATATAATTGGCTGCTCCCATGTTAGGGGCATAGATATTTACAATTGTTAGATCGTCTTGTTGGATAGACCCTTTAAGTAGGATATAGTGTCCTTCCTCCTCTCTTATTACAGTCTTTGGTTTAAAATCTAATTTGTCTGATATAAGGATTGCCACCCCAGCTTTCTTTTGGTGTCCATTAGCATGGTAAATGGTTTTCCACCCCTTCACTTTAAATCTGGGGGTGTCTTTGGTTCTAAAATGAGTCTCTTGCTGATAGCATATCGATGGGTCTTGTTTTTTAATCCAATCTGATAGCCTGTGTCTTTTGATTGGGGCATTTAGCCCATTTACATTCAGGGTAAGTATCGAAAGATATGAATTTAGTGCCATTGTATTGCCTGTAAGGTGACTGTTACTGTATATTGTCTGTGTTCCTTTCTGGTCTATGTTGCTTTTAGGCTCTCTCTTTGCTTAGAGGACCCCTTTCAAGATTTCTTGCAGGGCTGGTTTCATGTTTGCAAATTCCTTTAGTTTTTGTTTGTCCTGGAAGCTTTTTATCTCTCCTTCAATTTTCAATGACAGCCTAGCTGGATAGAGTATTCTTGGCTGTCTATTTTTCTCATTTAGTGCTCTGAATATATCCTGCCAGTCCTTTCTGGCCTGCCAGGTCTCTGTGGATAGGTCTGTTGCCAATCTAATGTTTCTACCATTGTAGGTTACAGATCTCTTCTCGTGAGCTGCCTTCAGGATTTTCTCTTTGTCTCTGAGACTCGTAAGCTTTACTATTAGATGTCGGGGTGTTGACCTATTTTTATTGATTTTGAGAGGGGTTCTCTGTGCTTCCTGGATTTTGATGCCTGTTTCCTTCCCCAAATTAGGGAAGTTCTCTGCTATAATTTGCTCCATTATACCTTCTGTCCCTCTCTCTCTTTCTTCTTCTTCTGGGATCCCAATTATTCTAATGTTGTTTTGTCTTATGGTATCGCTTATCTCTCAAATTCTGCCCTCGTGATCCAGTAGTTGTTTATTTCTCTTTTTCTCAGCTTCTTTATTTTCCAGCATTTGGTCTTCTATATTACTGATTCTCTCTTCTGCCTCATTTATCCTAGCAGTTAGTGCCCCCATATTTGATTGCACCTCATTAATAGCCTTTTTGATTTCTACTTGGTTAGATTTTAGTTCTTTTACTTCTCCAGAAAGCGTTTCTCTAATAACTTCCCTGCTTTTCTCAAGCCCAGCTAGTATCTTTAAAGTGATGATTCTGAACTCTAGATCTGACATCGTACTAATGTCCGTATTGAGTAGGTCCCTGGCAGTCGGTACTACCTCTTGTTCTTTCTGTTGAGGTGATTTTTTCCGTCTTGTCATTTTGTGCAGAGGAGAATAGATTAATGAGGGAACAAAATGCTAGCATGGTGACAGTGTCCCCAGAAAATATATTCTAAACAAATCAGAAAAGACCTGAAGCAGTGGGAAAAGAAAGGGAAAGAGAGAAAAAAGAAAAAGAAAAAAAAAAGAAAAAGAAAAAGATATAAACAAACAAAAACAGAACAAAACAAAACAAAACAGAATGTGATCAAATATGATTAGGCTGGTGTATAGATCAGTTCCACACACTAGATTTTGGGTGTATTTTGGTCTGTTAGGAGAAATGCCTCCCAAAATTTTAAAGAAAGAAAAACTTATATATATGTACAAAAATAAGGGTTGATATGATGAAGGGATGGAATATGACTGTAAAGATGGAAATTATAAAAAATTTTATAAAAGGAATTGATAAGAAGTTGTTTGAAAAAAGAAAGAAGAGGATTTAAAGAAAAAAAAGGGAGAGAATGTGATCAGGCAGGGGAGTTTAAAAAAAACGTACACTAGGGTTTTATGGTATATTTTGATCTGTTAGAAGAAACTATCTGAAAATTTTAAAGAGAGAACAACTTATATATATATACCAAAAATATGGGTAACTACTAAGAAGGGATAGAATATGACTCTAAAAATGAAAAATAAAAATATTTTTTAAAAAAGGGATTGATAAGATGTTGGTTGAAAAAGGGAAAAAGAAAAATTCAAAAAAAAAGACAGTTAAAAAAAATTAACTTTGAAAGACTAAAGAATCATGGGAAAAAAGCCATTAATTCTATGTGCAGTATTCCCCTAGCGCTGGAGTTCTGCTATTCTCATTGATCGGTAAACTTGGTCTTGGCTGGCTGTTCTTGCTGATCTTCTGGGGAGGGGCCTGTTGCCGTGGTTTCCAAATGTCTCTGCCGGAGGCGGAATTGCCCCGCCCTTGCCTGGTCTGGGCTAAGTAATCTGCTCGGGTTTGCTCTCAGGAGCTTTTGTTCCCTGCGAGCTTTCCGTACAGCTTTGGAGGCGGAGAGTGAAAATGGCGGCCTCCCAGTCTCCACCCCGGTGGAGCCAAGAACTCAGGGCCCCGCTTCCCAATGAGCTCCTAGAGAAAAGCTGTCAGTCACTCCCGTCTCCCCAGTCTCCGGCTGCACTCCGCTCTCCCCCGGCCTGCGACCGGGCGTCTCTATCTCTGGCACCTGGCCCCGGGTGGAGTCTCCAAATCCAGCAGATCCCTGCGGTGCGCTCCCTCGTGGCTCCTCCCAGGGCAGGAAGGTGAGTCTCCCTGGATCTGCCGCTTGTTGGGTCCCTGCTGGAGGAGCAGGGGCCCGACTGTGCCACGGATCACGGTTTAGGCAACCCCGAGCTGAGGGCCCATGCCTCGGCTCCGTCTCTACAGCCAGCTTCCCCGCTCCGATACCTGGGAGCTCTGCCACACTCAGGCACCCCCGGTCTTTCTGTGACCCCGAGGGTCCTGAGACCACACTGTCCCATGAGGGTTCCACCCCCCTCTTAGCCACCGGAGTGACGTCCCTCAGCGGAGCAGACTTCTAAAAGTTCTGATTTTGTGCTCCGCGCCTCTATCACTTGCCAGAAGCGGCCCACGGAGGCCCCTCCCCCGCCGTCTATCCTCCTGAATATCGCCTCGGATTCACTTCTCTGCACGTTCTACCTTCCAGAAAGTGGTCGCTTTTCTGATGAGAGAGTTGTTGCTATTCTTTTCTTCGATCTCCTGTTGAGTTTGTGGGTGTTCAGAATGGTTTGATCCCTATCCAGCTGAATTCCTGAGAGGAGACGAAATCCAGGTCTCCTACTCCTCTGCCATCTTGCTCCGCCCCCCCAACAGTCTGTATTTTAATGGGTGACTGATGTAGGCTAAACTTTGAGAACCATTGCTTTATGACTTTATGCACCTGGAAAAAGACGTTTCCAGATGAGGTTGGCCAGGCAACAGTGGGCTAGTTGGGTTTGAAATTGATGAAAATGACCATTTGGACTCCGCTCAAATTTGTTTTCCCTTATTTACTGTGGAACTGACAAAAGAGCACTTAAAAAGATGCATGAATTAATGCAAGAGATACGTATACTCTTTGAAGGAGTCAGCACAGCTCTAGTGCTTTCAGGTGCTTCCAGAGTCACCCCTAGAGTTTGCCAGTCAGTGTAGCCCACCTGAGGTAAGAACGTAGAGCCATCCAACAGCAGAGAGAAAGATACTTTCTTTGAGTTGGAAATCTGGTTTCAGATTTGGATATCTGTGCTTTTACTGTTCCCTATTACACCATCAAACTATTCAGTGAAAAATGGACAAATTACTTAAAAAAGACAACCTACCAAAACTGACTCAGAGGAAACCGAGACGTGCATAGTAGTATGTTTATTAAGGAAATTGGTATCATTACCAAAATCCTTCTCTCTCTACATAATGCAAAAGCCCTCCCAAACCAGAACCCTGAAAGCTTAGGCTGAATGGTGAAAAGGAGTAAGCCATGAAGTGTTCTGGGGGTGCAGTCCGCAGGAGGAAGGAACAGCAAGAGCAGAGGCACCAATGTAAGAACTTCTTAGGTGAGGTTTCTGATGTGTACAAGGACCACATCATTCAGGACCTGTAAGAACTTGACCGAGCGTTTGGGTTTTCTTCTAAATGAAATTGGGAATAAATGGAAGGTATTACCCAAAAGACTTATTATGATCTGATTTGAGATTTGGTAAGTTTGTTCTGGCTGCTCCATGGAAGATAGGCTATAGAGGGCCACAGTGGAAGAAGGGAGAGCAGTTAGCATGCTGTTAGAATAACGTGGACACAAGAAAATTGTGACTTAAACTAGGGGGCATGGTGGGAAGAGGTCAGATTTGGAATGCAGTCATGAGTCAGAGATATTGTGGGTTTAGTTCCAGACCACTGCAATAGAAGTATATTGTAATAAGAGTCCGATGAATTTTTTGTTTTCCCAGTGAATATAAAAGTTATGTTTACGCTGTACTATAGTCTATTAACTGTGCTGTGCATACTTAATTTAAAAGTACTTTATTACTGAAAAATGCTAACTATCATCTGAGCTTTCAGTGGGTTGTAATCTGGTGGAGGGTCTTGCCTTGATGTTTGTGGCTGCTGACTGATCAGGGTGGTGGCTGCTGAAGGTGGGTGGCTGTGGCAGTTTCTTAAAATAAGACAACAATGAAGTTTGCCACTTTGAGTCCTCCTTTCACAAGCAATTTTACTGTAGCATGCAATGCTGTTTGCTAGCATTTTACCCACAGTAGAACTTCTTTCAAAACTGGAGTCAGTCCTCTCCAGGCCTACTGCTGCTTTATCATCTAAGTTTATGTAACATTCTAAATCCTGTCATGTCAATGGCATCTTCACCAGGAGTAGATTCTATCTTTAGCAAACCGCTTTGCTCATCCATAAGAAACAATTTATCTATTCAGGTTTTATTATGATATTGCAGCAATTCAGTCACATCTTCAGGCTCCACCTCTAATCCTAGTTCCTTTGCTGTTTCTGCTACATCTGCAGTTACTTCCTCCACTGAAGTCTTGAACCCTTCAAAGTCATCTGTGAGGGTTGGAATCAACTTTTTACAAAGTCCGATTCATGTTGATATTTTGACTTTTCCCATGAATCATGAATGTTCTTAATGATGTCTAGATTGGTGAATCCTTTACAGAGTATTTTCAATTTACTTTGCCCAGCTCCATCAGAAGAATCACTATGGCAGTTATAGCCTTACGAAATGTGTTTCTTAAATAATAAGACTTGACAGTCAAAATGACTCCTGATCCATGGGCTATAGAATAGATGTTGTGTTAGCAGGCATGAAAACAACATTAATCACATTGTACCTCTTCATCAGAGCTCTTGGGTGCCCAGGTGCACTGTCAGTGAGCAGGAATATTTTGAAAGAAATCTTTTTTTCTGAGCAGTAGTTCTCAATAGTGGGCTTAAAATAGTAAACCGTGTTGTCAACAGATGTGCTGTCATGCAGGCCTTGTTCCATTTATAGAGTATAGGCAGAATAGATTTAGCATAATTTTTAAGGGCTCTAGGATTTTAGGAATAGTAAGTGAGCATTGGCTCCAATTTTTAAGTTACCAGCAGTATTAGCCCCTGACAGGAGAGTCAGCCTGTCCTTTGAAGCTTGGAGGTCAGGCATTGTCTTCTCCTCTCTAGCTGTGAGAGTCTGAGATGGCATCTTCTTCCAACAGAAGCCTGTTTCATCTACACTGAAAATCTGTTCTTTAGTGTAGCCACCTTCATTAACAATCTTTGCTAGTTCTTTTAGATAACTTGTTGCAGCTTCTACATCAGACTTACTTCTTCACCTTGCACTTTTATGGCTTCTTAAACCTTATGAACCAGCATCTGCTAGCTTCACACTTTTCTTCTGCAGCGTCCACACCTCTCTCAGCCATCATAGAAATAGAGAGAGTTAGGGCCTTTCCTGGATTAAGCTTTGTCTTAAGGGAATATTCTGGTTCGATCTTCTATCCAGGCTATTAGAACTTACTCCATATCGGCAGTATAAGGCTCTTTTGCTTTCTTATCATTTGTGTGATCACTGGAGTAGCACTTTTAATTTCCTTCAAGAACTTTTCCTTTGTTTTCACAGCTTGGCTCTTTGGTGCAAGAGGCCTAGCTTTTGGCCTGTCTCAGCTTTTGACATGCCTTCCTCACTAGGCTTAATAATTTCTAGCTTTTGATTTAAAGTGAGAGACATGTGACTCTTCCTTTCACTTAAATTCAATACTTAGAGGCCATGTAGTGTTATTAATTGGACTAATTTCAATATAGTTATGTCTCAGGGAATTGGCAGGCCTGAGGAGAAGGAGAGTAATGGGGGAACGGCTGGTCAATGGAGCAGCCAGGACTTATATAACATTTATTTATTAAGTTCACCATCTTATATGGGCATGGTTCATGGTGCCCCAAAACAATTACAATATAACATCAAAGATCACTGATCACCATAATAAATATAGCAATGTTGAAAAAATTTGAAATATTGTGAGAATTACCAAAATGTGACCCAGAGACAGGAAGTGAGTAAATGCTGTTGGAAAAATGGTGCTGATAGACTTGCTCAATGCAGAGTTGCCACAAATCTTCAATTTGTAAAAAACTCAATGTCTTTGAAGGCAGTAAAGTGAAACACAGTAAAACAAGGTAGATCTGTACATTTTAGAGGCAGGATATATGGAATTTGCTATAGGATTGGACATTAGGAGATAAACTTTTCAATGAGGGCATTTTATATGCAACTAATAGTGACTTAGGCAGAGGATGAACAATACAGTGTTTTAGACCATCAAATATACAACTCTGAGTTGGTAGCTTCAGCTCTGTCACTTTTTATCAGAGTGACTTTGGTCAAGCTATGCTGTATCTTCAACTTCCTCATTTACAAAATGGAGATCCTTGGAGATCTTTGGGAGAATTAAATGAGAAAAAGTATGTTAGAATATTTAGAACAATACCTGTCTCATAATAAATGGTCAATATGTAATAGTCATTATTGTTTTCCTTTGTAAAACTTTACACACAAAAATGTCAATATTAGAAAAAAGCTCTTTGTCAAAACACACATACTGTAGATTGTTTTTTGTCATCAAAACAAATGGTCATGATAGTTTTAGGTCTTGTAATAACTATGTAGGAGATAACAGACAGCCCCTGACATGAGCATGAGCTAAAGAAGAGTGCTCCAGTCAAGTTGTAGAATGATCTAAGTAGTTCATCACATTTTGGCAGTAGTATAATGAGATGGATTATATGATGAACCCTGGTTTTCTAACTTGATCCCAAACCATCAATACAGAAATTACCTGCACTTGCAGAAAGGCTAACATAAAGACAACAGGGAAATAACCTTTGTTATAGGCGAGTCCACAGCTATAGTGATAGGAACTTAATACATGAAGTATGCTGGGCACTTAGAGAAAATGCTAGGAAGGATAAGCCTATTGAAAGAAAGGCAACCTAAAGTACTAATTTTGTTGTTTCCTGAGAAAACTTTAAGAATGCATGTCACCCAAATTAAGGAAGTTTGAAAGGCAAGTTGTTCAGCGATATCTCTTCACTTCAAGGGAGATTATACCACCCCCACCCTCCTCCCTTAAGAAAAATATTAAATGCTGGTATGTGTTGGTCCACACTAATTTTATCCTACTGATAATTTTTATTCTTACAAAATGAATTTGTTTTCCTAAGATATTATGTAACCGTTTTAGAGTTCCATTTCTTCTACTATTGTGAAGATGTTTCCCCACCCTCCCTCTCAACCTTCCACACTTCCTCCTTCTACCTAAAAGGGCCACTACAGTGTTTTCTATCAAAATGCACCACCTAGGATGAAAAACATGGCAGAATCATTGGGATCAACCTAAACTACTTATATTTCTTTGGTATACCATTTAGATGCTATTTTAAAGACACAAAAAAAATTCATTCTAGAGTCCAACACTTTCTCCATATCATTACCGAAAACATTGTAGGAGTGTTTTTAAAGTCATTAAAAAAAATATTGACACATAAAACAAAAACTGCAGCCTAAATGTCACAATAGCATTACCCAGGGCTTCCACAGTGGGCCTACTGTAGTATGTCTGAAGAAACTTGGCATTTTGTCTAAGAACAAGTCAATAACAGGAACTCAATCATAAATGCACCGGTTTCCTGCTAATATAGGACGCTCTGCTGCTGACTTGCACTGGGCAGGAGCACACGAGTTTAAATAAGAGCTGGCAGCAAAGCCTGACAGGGAAGGCAGTATTATTTTTAAATTGGGGAATTGTTTTTCATAAATTTCTTTTCTTACATATTCTTTTCCAATTTTACCATCATTATTCATTTCAAAATTGAATAAATGTTCTCAAAGTGACAGGAAAGACTACATTGAATCAATAGACATAACTCCCTCCAGCCCCCCAGTGGCCTCAAATAACTTCAGTACATAAGCATCAGCCTTTTATTAATTGGACAAGCCTTCAGAAATGAGGAAAAGTAATTCATGTTGGCAGTTTGATTAACAGGCTTCCTATGAACACACATTCCTATAAAGTTAACAAGTATGAACCATTCAAGACACACCAAGAAAAGTTCTTAGAAGCCTTTCAAGTGAAAATACAGCGGAATACTCATGGCAAAAGGGGGTGCACAGCTTCTATCAAGGTGCCTTTGCTACTTGACTCATGCTGACTTTCTGCAGAACTTGTCAAGTGTAAAAAGGCTTTAGGACCATGCACATGATCTGGGGGCCTTCTTTATTTCCTCCTCTGCTGCAACCATTCTATATACTGTGGTCCAGAACCAAGGGCACAGTTCATCTTTATTAGAGTAAGAGGAATTTCATGTTAGAAGTCATACACGCTCTTGAGATAAACTTGGCGCCGTGTTCAATTCAATAGCTCCTTCTGGGCCTCCTTTTCTTTGCCAGGATATAGGTCCCAAGTCTAGTCTCTGAGCCTGTAGGCTATCACAACTGTTCCTGCCTTACCTGGTTTTCATCAGTTAACTCCATTCCCATGCATACAGCCAGGCCCCTCCTTCCAGCCAAAGGACACAAAGAGAATTAGGAGGTAGTCAAACAAACATCTGAGTTGAAACCAGACATTCAAGCACACCAGTGTCACAGAAAATTGTATCTGTCAAAGAGAGAGAAACTGAGATTATGGCAGTAGTCTTACATGTGTGTGAAGTCCACATTTAAGTTACCCACAGCCAGCTAGGTTCAACTCCCATTTTGTCATATTGTGATTATCCACTATAGGTTATATTAGTTAACAACAATAATAATGGCTGACGTAAATGGCACTGGAAAATACTCCGTAATAGCTACTGAGTGAGTGCAAACAAATACTGCTATTTTTAAAAGTTTTTTTCCCTCCAAAATACTCTATAAAGCTTAATAGTTTAAAAATATTACATCTTTTTCATACTCAGAATACTTAAGTATTTTCTGCACTAGTCTAACATTTTTTTAAAGGTTTTATTTATTTATTCATTTGAGAGAGAGAGCACGAGTGGTCAGGAGGGGCAGAGGGAGAGGGAGAAGCAGATTCCCTGCTAAGCAGGGAGCCTGACCTAGGGCTTGATCCCATGACCCCAAGATCATGACCTGAGCCGAAGGCAGAGGCTTAACTGACTGAGCCACCCAGGCACCCCTGCAATAGTCTGACGTTTTTCTAGTTACAACAATGAACATCTACACAAAACCTGAAACTTAAAGAATACGCAAAAAGAGCTTGGGCCCCATGCACAGACCACATGAAGCTAAGGACATCTCCTGAGAAATAGTTTTTTTTTTTTTTAAAGACTTTATCTATTTATTTGACAGAGAGTGAGAGAGCCCACAAGCAGGGGGAGTGGCAGGCAGAGGGAGAGGGAGAAGCAGGCTCCCTGTGGAGCAGGGAGCCTGATGCGGGGCTCCCCGATGTGGGGCTTGATCCCAGGACTCTGGGATCACGACCTGAGCCGAAGGCAGACGCTTAACCGACAGAGTCACTTAGGTGCCCCTCTCCTGAGGAATAGTTATGTGAGATCAGTACTGCTAAATTGTTACACCAAACGTTAGGCTGAGTATTTGCAGGTAAAAATGAAGTCGTGACCATTGAGATGATTTATGTTGTTCTTTTCAACAAACTGGATTAAGCCATACAAAATTACCAACATTCAACCATTTTGACCCAAAAAACAACAGTTTTGTATGGCTCAAGATAAAATTTAGTTTCAGGATTTCAGGTGGTTGCTCTTCTGTTCAGTCATTTAAGAATTTGCCCAGCCTTTAATTCAGTATGCTGAGATGTGCCATGGCCAGGCCTGCCACTGGCCTGAGAACAAGCTAAACACATAGAACATAGAAGTATTTAACTGCAGAGCCTCATGGAATCTGAATAGGGCTTCAGACCTGTGAATCTTGAAGTGGTCCCTCCCAGCTTAGAATATAACAAGCAATAGCCTATGCCTCTGGGTTCCTCCAAATCTGGGGTTCTTACCCCAAATAGGCTACATTGACAGACATACTCCAGGGGTGCCTTTGAGAGGAATGTTCCTATTCCCACATTGATATATCTTGCATGAATTCATGCAATTTTTTTTCTTAGTGTTTTTGAAGCCCTGTCATTGGGTTCATACTCAAAGCTTTACGAAAGATTGCTATGTTTTTTTGATGAAGTCCCTGCTCGTCATTTTGAAATATCCATCTTTATCCCTGGTAATATTCCTCGTTTTGAAGTCTACTTTGTCTAATATTAATTAGCCACTCAGTTTTCTTATGGTTAGTGTTTGTATTGTGTATCTAAGAATGTTTATTGTTGAGATTAATACACACTAATAACCTACTCTGGTTATTTAGAGGTTATACTCTTAGAAATCTTAGTTATTTGGAAAATAGCTTTGTTTTAAAAAAAACAAAACTTTTTGAGTCATTAAAATAAGTGTTGTATGTCCCAAGCACTTAGTCCACAGCAAAGACCCTTACTTCTTCTGAAGTGATTCATTACTGGCCTCCCTGCTCCCACCCTTGCTCTCTGTAATCTGTCTTCAGTGTAGGGGTCAGTGACCCTTTAAGTCAGGCCATGTCATCCTCTCCCCAAAACCCTCCAGTGTCTTCTCATCTTACTCAGAAAAAGCCAAAGGCCTTGGTGTGGTCTGTTAAAGCCTTTTAGGAAATAGTTCCCGCTACTTCTTTGACCTTATTTTCTATCACTTTTCCCCTGCAGGCCTCAGCCACACTGGCCTCCTTGCTGTTCTTTGTGTACATTAAGCACACCTCCAGCTCAGGGCCTTTGCACTTGCTGTTTGCACTCCCCCGATCATTCTACCACAGATATCCATATGGTTTGTTCTCTCTCTTTCTTAGTGCCATCTTCTCGTGAAGACGTTCCTAAATTCTATTTTAATTATCAGTCCCCTCCTTCCTTACTCCTTTGCTTTGCTTTATTTTTCTCTCTACTACTTTCCATCACCTGATGTGTGCATTTGTTGATCATCCATCTCCCTTGTTTAGATTGTAAACTTTCTAAGTTTAGGCACTTTGATTATATTTCCTGCTGGAATCCCTACTGCCTAGAATACTGTCTGATGCATGGTAGGTGTGCAATAAATATTTGCTTAATAAATTTGAATGTATTCTAGTGCTATTTATACCTAGAGTAAGGTTTCCCAATGACAACATTCATATGTATAGGATTCAAGTGCATAATATTTCTAATCTGCTATTGAGCTGGAATAGCCTTTACTATATTGTTTGGGATTTTTTTTTTATCCTTTATCTTTTGGAACTCCTTAATTCTCAGACTTTCCACTTTTTTTTTTTTTTTCTTCCACAAATATTTCCTGAATCTGCTCTGTACTGTGTTTAGGTACTGCTGAAAAGTAGTTAACAGGCAGATAAGAGTCCTGTTGTTAAGGAGTTTATGCTTGAATGAAGCAGACTGAAATAAATGAAGATAATTTCCCCAAATGATAAATACCATGAAAACTATTTTAGGAATAGAAAATAAATTGGGCTGTGGCTGAGATACTGCATTAGATTGTTGTAAGAAGACCTTTTGAAGAGGTGTCACAGGAGCTGAAAATGGAGAGAAGGAGCCAGCAGCTTGGAGGAGGTGTTAGGGAGGGGACAGGGAGTAGGACAGGTGGAAGGGGAAGAGAGAAGGGAGCCCTGTGGAGGCAGGAAGTAAGTAGGAGATGGATTGGGTTGGATACAGTTTGTAGGCCATAGTGTCAAGTTTACATTATATGCCAGTTGAAATGGGAAGGCCAATGGAATGATATCTGATTTACATTTTATAAAGATTTCTAGCTGCTGGTGAGTTATGTCAGGGAGTTAACTTTTTTTGGGTTCCCAGTGAGCTTTCAGTATAATTCTTAATTTTTATTTGCATTCATAGAACTAGAATTTTTTTTAAAGTTTTACTTATTTATTTGAGAGAGAGATAGGAAGAGAGAGAGTGAGAGAGAGCAAGAGAGAGAGCAGGCTCCCCGCTGAGCAGGGAGTCCGACGGGCTCAGTCCCAGGACGGAGGGATCACGACCTGAGCTGAAGGCAGACACTTAACCAACTGAGCAACCCGGGCACCCCTAGAACTAGAATTTTTTTATTAAATGAGTTTTAGGAAAATCTCAATTATTAAACAACACCATGCATTGTGGATATGAAAGCTAAAAAAACAAACTAAATTAGATTAAATATTTATACCATTACCACCAGGTAAGAAATAAACAATATTGGATTATGAAGTCTTTTATATATTATAGGAAGTTACGTTTTGAAATTGCATTTCTGAATATTTAAAATATTCAAATTAGCTTCCAAATGAGTAGATTGTTAGAAATTAGAGACTTAACTTTATGAAATAGGATACTATATTCTCATCCTAAAGTAACAGTGGCAAACGTTCGCCTCACCTGAATTATCAGCTTCATAAAAGTTCTAATCTTTGCTACTTTCACAAGGTCAATCATAATTTTCTGATTCTGTAAAATACCTTGTATCAGTAAAATAAAATTATTTTTTGTAGCTCCACTTGTTTTCATGCTCGCTTCCCTCATTCTTTGTTTCTAATCCAGTGATTTCTGGGACCTGATTAACAATTGATATAACCTTGGACCTTCTAGTCATTGAAGAGTCCTAGCATGCTTTCACATTGTAGAAAAGAAAAATAAACAGATGGAAAGCTGTGTCACCAAAGGAGAAACAAAGTGTGTTAGTTAATAGCAGGGCCCTCAAAGCCTCTCTTAGTATTTTAGACATATTTAATTTTCTAACAACTGAGTTTTCCTGTTATTAGGCAGTGATGAGACACCTGTTAACAAGACCTTTTTCAGGAAACACATAATCCCTTAGGAATTACATATATATGTGTATATGTATATTATATATGTATATTACATATACGTGTACAAATACATGTACAGATCCAGATTTCTCATCATGATGAAGGAAATTAACCCTCTCGCTCTTGGTGCAAGTTCTGCATTCTTTGTTCCTTCTTTTATCAGCCAGTTTTATTCTCAGCTTCCAGTGGCTGCTTAATTTAGCAGATTCCACACACTTGCTATGGGGTGATGAACCTGTGGGATGATGTGCATTATTTCCTTGGTGTAGATGGGGACAAGAATAATTGTGTAGCATCCCCCCGATGGTAGATGACAGCTGGGATTTGAGCCCAGGCCTTCTGACTCTAAAGCTCATGTCTTTCCACTGATACTCTTGTTGTTTCTTAATAATGATTTCTTGAAGAAATGAAAGACTGAAACAAATCTGCCTTTTGGCCCTGCAGATGGAGAAGAGATTAAGAGTAGGATTTCTTCTTCTTTTTTTTTTTTTTTAAAGATTTTATTTATTTATTTGCCAGAGAGATAGCACAAGCAGGCAGAGAGGCAGGCAGAGGGAGAGGGAGAAGCAGGCTCCCTGCTAAGCAGGGAGCCTGATGCGGGACTCGATCCCAGGACCCTGGGATCATGACCCGAGCCGAAGGCAGCTGCCCAACCGACTGAGCCACCCAGGTGCCTCAAGTAGGATTGCTTTTTTAAGGAATATTTTTCCTTTGTCATCCCTGCTTTGCTGCAGACCTTACATCAAAGGTGCCATTTGTTTTTCGCACAATGCTGTTTATTTCATAGTAGCACCTAGAATTAGGAAGTTTTGAAAATTAAAGCCATATTATCGTGTTAGAGCATTTCAAGGAAATGAGACCCTTTGATTGGCACTGAGGAAGGTGTCCCATGACAATGTCCTGAGCATGTGTCTCACTTTTTGATGTGCTCACAGCAGAGCCAGAGCTTCTCAAGCTGTGGTGCTCGCCCATGAAGGCGAATGGTACAGAACCAGGGAGGCCTTTTTATGGGAAACATGGTCATTTTTGTAGACCTGGCATTGACATGGTCAGGTTTAGCAACTTAGCTCAAGACCACACAGAGAGCTGGAGAAACAGCTGGCCAAGGAGCATCTGCCTTGCAGCCAAGTGGTCTTTTCCTAAAACTATCTGCCTTCCTCAGGAAACTAGTCTTTCAATAGCAGCCTAGCCTCCACCAAGAACCTGGGCTGGAAGATGAATAGAGCCATCCTTTGAGAGCTTCCTATCCAGTCAGTGTTTCCACTGGGCAAGTTGTGTGGCCTTGAATCACTGAGATGAGTCAGGAGCACAGAGCACTTTGACGAGAGGGTGCAGCTGTGCCTAGTAACCTCCCAATAAAATCAGTAATGGAGAGTAGTGGTTATAATGTATGTGTGAGTTTGCTAATAGCTCTTCTTTACTGCTGAGTTTTATTGGTTCTCCATTTAAGAGATCACTGAAACTTAGAGTGAGGAAGTTGCCTCTCTAAGGAAGGGTGTGGGACTGCTGCTGTACCCAGTTCACCTCACTGACCTAATTAAAAGACTCAAATTGTCACTGTTTCCCTCTCCCCACCCTCCCACGTATCCATTTAGAATCAAGTTGTATGTAATCCTCATCATTAGGATTGTCATGGCTATTGTCTTATGCACTCTAGCTGCTAGGCTATTATATTTTAAGATAAAGGGATACTTGGACATACTCTGCTTTTAAAAAATTGAGCAACAGAAGAATCTCTTTCGGAATTCTTTTGGTTGACATAACTTGATGTCAAACAGAGAGTCGTAAAGATTGGCATTCTGCAACTTTCCTCTTGTTGACAGAGTATACCTTGTTTAAATTTTTTCTCTGTTTTTTAAATGATGTCTCTGAGCACCTATTGCCACCTTGCTGATAGTTAAGACAGTGCCCTGTTAGAAGTTAAATTTGCTATGTTCTGAACTGCCCAGACCTGGGCAAGAGGTAAATAAACCACAGCAAGCCTGCTGTGTGATCTACAGTTACTTTGAATTTGTTTTGGATTCAACACTTCGTGTAGGCGTCAAACACTGTTGAAAGGACAAAAACAATTATAGACGCCTGCTATGGTAAATTTTTAGGTGTGGATTCTCTGCTTAGCCTTGTGAATTTTTTTAAGTGCTTCTGAGTGGAATTGTGCCTTGTGACCTACACTGTCACTAAATTTTGGTAAATGTAAATTCTTTTTGGTCTTGGCATGAAAAGTAAAACAACGTAGTATGCAATTCAAGGTTGTGTGCATAGCACAAGATGTTTATTCATGCAGTGAAGGAAATAAACCACCAGGTGGCTCAAGTAGATAGCATCTTCACTTCTTAGTCCTTGATCGTTATACTTAAGTTTTGCAGTTGCTTTGCACTTCAGAGACTGCATTTAATAAAAAACCATTGTGAGAATTGATTTTTTTCACGCAATCTTAGAATGTTGAAGCAGAACTTTGCCTTTTTGAATTGTGTCACTGACTAGGATTTATAAGTTTTTGGACCCAAACATTATATTTTGCTTAGATTTATGGAAAAGCTTGAACGTTATTTCTTTTTGGCTCCCAAAGTAAGTGCTCCCATATTGTCGTCTTAGAATGGTATGATAATTTGTTTATTTATTTATTTTTACATATACTTTCCAGAGTTGCAAATAAAATTAGTAGATATATAATTTCACTTTTGAAATTTAAACTGTTAGCAGTTTCTATTGTCTTATTTTATGCTTCCATTCTTTAGAAAATGAAGAGACACAATACCTAAGAAATCAACACTTAATTTTTGTGGATTTATTGCACAAGAAGAATTAAAGAAACCAATTTTATTACATGAGAAGTTGCTTTATAGGTTCCCACTAATATAGATGAAAAGGATTTAAAATGCCAAAATATTTGCTTAATTTTAGAATATATATACAATAAAGTTAAAGTGAAATTAACCCTTGAGTTGCCTTTTTTTTAGCAGTCCAAGACACAGCATCTTAATTTTGGTTCTTCCTACTTTTTAGATATATTTTTTTAAAGATTTTATTTATTTATTTGACAGAGAGCACGCACAAGCAGGCAGAGCAGCAGGCAGAGGGAGAGGGAGAAGCAGGCTCTCCGCTGAGCAGGGAGCCGGACGTGGGGCTCGATCCCAGGACCCTGGGATCATGACCTGAGCTGAAGGCAGATGCTTAACCGACTGAGCCACCCAGGCACCCCTACTTTTTATTTTTCAATCACAGATTTCCTGGAATTAGGTTTTTTTTTCTGATAAGTTTAAGGCATATTAGAAAATAAAACACTTCTTTAAAGATTTAATGTCCAGTTTCCTGTTTTATCTAGATCTTTTACTTCAGAATTTTTGAGCAGTCATTAGACTATTACTTTATTATAAAATAGGAAAAGGGAAAAGAAGGTGAAATTCAGATCAGGTTTTTTTTTTCTTTGTACTAATTCTGGTTACAACTTTTTTTTAAGATTTTATTTATTTGTCAGAGAGAGAGCGCGCACAAGCAGGGGGAGAAGCAGAGGGAGAGGGAGAAGCAGTCTCCCACTGAGCAAGGAGCCCGATGTGAGGCTTGGCCCCAGGACTCCGGGATCATGACCTGAGCTGACGCTTAACCGACTGAGCCACCAAGGTGTCCCTCGTTACAGCTTTTGCTGGAGAAAAGATGAAATAAGTTTTTAAAAATGTGTTATAAAATTGCCGTGATTTTATTTACTTTTGTTAACTCCATGTAAGTATGATTACTTCAGAAAAGAAACCAAAATTTTTATTGATATTAATAAACATAATGTTTTCGTGTCCTATTTAGTGAAGTGAAGGCCAATAATTCCAAGGATAGTTGAAGGGGTGAATGTGACTAACAAAATAGCATTTATTGGACATTGCTCTACTGTAACTGCTCAGAGGCAGTGTTACTGTGTCTGAAACTCTTGATTTATGTTCTATTGACTATACTAATTTTCCCATTTTATACACACTTAGCCATGTGGTAATCAAGAATCAAGAATCTTAAACAGTGCATCTTTGTTAAGGTATTAATTTGTGTCAAAGAAATTGATGTGTGTGTTTTTTTTTTTTTTTAAAGATTTTATTTATTTGAGAGAGAGAGACAAAGAGAGCAGAGGCAGGGGCAGAGGGAGAGGGAGAAGCAGACTCCCCGCTGAGCAGGGAGCCTGACGCGGGGCTCGATCCCAGGACCCTGAGATCATGACCTGAGCCGAAGGCAGATGCTTAACCGCCTGAGCCACCCATGCGCCCTGTGTGTGTTTTTTTTAAAGATTTTAATTTTTTATTTGAGAGAGAGAGGAGCACATGTGCGTGCGTGGGGTCGCTGGAGCACAAATGGGGGGCAGGGGCAGGGGGAGAGGGACTAGCAGGCTCTCTGCTGAGCAGGGACTGGGGAGGGCTGGATCCCAGGACCCTGAGATCATTACCTGAGCTGAAGGCAAACACTTAAGCGACTGAGCCACCAGGCACCCCTGATGTGGTTTTTAAAAACCGTCACTGTATGGGAACAGTGTAGAGGAAGCTGTTTGCATGTTTCCTCCTCCCCCATGATTAGGAAAATAAAACAACAAAAAAGTGTGTGTGTGTGGCACTTTTTAATCCTACTTACCTCTTATTTATGCTGGTGGCTTGGTATAAAAATGGAATCTTTTTTGTCATAATGATAAAGGAATTAGAGATGTAAAGCAAGTTGATTGATAAGGAAGTAAAATTGGTAGAAAATGCTTAAATATATAGTGTTATAATACTTCTAGACGTAATATTTATTGGGTTTAAGCAACTATATATGTGTATCCCATGAGGAATTGATCTTTAAGAATAGTGAAGCATAATGAATGGGTGTTATATGCAACTGATGAATCACTGAACACTAGAGTTCACAGTTCATATTAAATTATGAAATAAATAATAATGAAACTAGTGTATTATTAGTGAAACTAATAATACACTATATGTTAATTAATTGAATTTAAATAAAAATAAAAAATAAACACAGGCAAAAGAAAAAAGAATAGTGAAGCATATTTCTCGTAACTTTATTTTTCATATTTCTTTACAAGGCTTTAAAAAATTTTTGCATTTTGAATATTTTAATGCCATTCCCTCCTGGCTTAAAATTCTTTTAGTTTTACTTGTATATTGCTTCAGAAATGACAATAAATTTAAAAATTAAGCTTCAATATGAAAGGAACTTAAGTATACAATACAAAATTGCCTTGATCAGTTGGTGCCTCTCCTCATATATACATAGTCCAAACTGCTGACAAAGCTGAGATTAAGTCAGGATTTCCTGAGGCTTGGGAACTACCTAGCTTGACTTCCATCATATTGAATTGAGAAAGACAGGTAATATTTATATGCCATTTTTTAAATAGCACTTTTACTAAGCTTCCACTATTTCAGGGGTCCATGGGGCCATTTCATGTGTATCTGGTGCCTTTACAATCTTAAATTCATGGATAACATAACTACACACATTAAAAAAAATCTATATAATGTTTTTACTACAACTAAAAAGAGAAATGAAAGTAGTGTGTGAGGAGAATTTGTGTTTCTGTATATGAATGTGTGGATGCCGTTGCATTAGAACATTTGATGACGTGCTCAGATGTAGGTACCTAGCATAGAATCCCAGATGCGATGGCTATAAATCCGAACTGTGGCCCTTGTGAATGGCACTGGCAGCTCTACACGCACTACTGGCCGTGGCGTGATGTCCTCATTTTTAAAAATAGTCCAATTTGGGTAAATTTGGAATAAAATAGTACTTTTCCTTAACACATACTCTGTGTGCCCACGTAAAAACCTAGTTAGGATCTGTGCTCAGATAATTAGAAAACAGTTTTTTTTTTTTTTTTAAATGCACAGGACTTTTGAAAATTGTGAGGGACAGAGCATGATCTTTGGCTATGCAGGACTGTTCCAGGCATTGCAGTACTGCTAACATTCCTGGTCTCCATCCCCTAAACCAGTAGCATCCCCCAATGATTTCCAGCCCCTTCTTTCCTTTTTTTCCACACTTGAGGACAAGTTTTATTTGGGGAGAGTTTCTCATTGTTAAAGCCATAAGCAAGTTCCATTTTCTTTCTTTTCTTTTTTTTTTTTTAAGATTTTATTTATTTATTTGAGAGAGAATGAGAGAGAGCACATGAGAGGGGGGAGGGTCAGTGGGAGAAGCAGACTCCCTGCCGAGCAGGGAGCCTGATGCGGGACTCGATCCAGGGACTCCGGGATCATGACCTGAGCCGAAGGCAGTCGCTTAACCAACTGAGCCACCCAGGCGCCCAGCAAGTTCCATTTTCAATAACAGTTCTAGAGACCTAGTAGTTTCAGAGATTCCAGTGTTCAAAAGTGTATTTCAAAATTAATAACAAAACCCAACTCTCACCAAAAGGAAAGAGCTTTTAGATTGGTTTGGAATATACAGTCATTGATTTCAGTCCTTTAGGGCTATGGGAATGTGGGCTGTGAGAGCCAGTGGTAAAGCCCTAGCAAATTACTTGGTCATGTTCATTCAACAACACTGTTAAGAATCTTCTTTGTCAGGCAGTGATACATGCTGGAGAGTCCAAGGTGAATGACACTTGTTTTCCTTCCTGAGAGAGCTCAGTCTTGTGTGTGAGAAAACACACATATATGTCGTGTAAGGGAAAGTGAGGTAATTTGATCACAGGTAGAATCCAGAAAAAAATCATGAATGGAGCATTTCAAAGATAAGCTGTTTTCCTCCCACTTTACATTCTCTCCTGTATTGTGGTAGGCCCTTAGGATCATAGCCAAGAGGACACTGCCATTAGGAAACACTGGGTGGGAATTCTAGCTGAGCCCCTTAAAAGAAGTGAGACCTTGAACAGAAACAACTCGCCCAAGTGTGGCTTTCTTCTCAGAATGAGGATAATGAGATTATCTACATGAGACAACTGTAAGAATTATAGAAAAAATGTTGTGTAAAGGTAGCACAGTTATCGGTAATGAGTGTGTAAAAAAGATTGTCTCTTACTATTTTTTTTAAAAAGATTTTATTTATATATTTGAGAGAGAGAGGGAGAGAGAGAGAGAGTGCAAGTGGTGGGGAGGAGCAGAGGGAGAGGGACAAGCAAACTCCATGCTGAGTGCGGAGCCAGACAGGGCTCGATCTCACAACCCTGAGATCATGACCTGAGCCGAAATCAAGAGTCGGATGCTTAATCGACTGAGTCACCCAGGTGCCCCTTTTACTATTTTTTTTTTTTTAACAAAAGGGAGAAAACAGGCAATAAATTGGGTTAGGGTTATTCTATTACTAAACTATGTTTGCTCTTTTATTACAAACATTAAAAAAAATTCCTGTGGTTGGTAATATCAGATTTTCATCCCATACTTGATCTTTTTTTCCCCCTCCCTGATTATTTTTTTAGAAACAAAATATAACAAAACATTTTCTACTTTTGGTAAAAGTGGTAGGTTGAATGTTTTCAGTTGGCTGAGTTGCCTTCTTGAGCTTAGTGACCTCACTTCTGTCTTGAACCTGAGGAGAAAAGGAGATAGGAGTATTGAGAAGAAAAGGAGATAGGAGTATTGAGAGGATTCAGAGTGAGAAAGAAATCTGTTGAAATATGAAGGAAAGTTATTGAAATCTATGAAAGATTTATGTTGGATTATGCAAGTTATCCTCTCGTCCATCATTTAAAGAGAGAACTGCTTGCTGTATGTGTCATTAATCTAGTGGTCATGGAATCATTAATTATCTTGGTCACAGAAAGTTTGAGCAGAATTGATCTTTGTGTTGTAGTGGTTGGTACTTGTAGACCTAAACCATCAGTTATGTAGTAGAATATCAAAGCCATTCCCCATAACCAGTGGGATACAGATTGAGAAATAATTATTTTCAGATGTGAAAGTATGTTTCCAATCCTCCAGAGAGGTGTACTAGTTTCACATTCTGCAAATGCCATCCAAGTGAGTGTGTTCTGGACGTATATTCAGAACCATAAAGCAGGAGATTATGAACGGCAGAGTGAACAGAGTCATGTGGAGCAATGGCTCCATTCTTGGCTTCTGAACACTGTGTATTCCTGGGCCCCATGGAGATCTGTTTAGTCAGGATTTTTTAAGGTGGGGCCTGGGGTCTTTGCTTTGAATAGGCTCCCCAGTTGATTCTGACAGATCATATAGATTTGGGAATCATCATTATGGATTGGAAAATTAACCCTCCAAAGATTAAATCAGCCTGCGTTTCTTGTCCATTTGATATCTCTACCTGGATGTTCTCCCTAAATCTCAAAATCAACACAGGTTAAAAAAACATCTACACTTCTGACCTCCGTACCCCTCCCTTCCCCCATTCACTTCAACTCCTAGTTGTTACTAGCTTGATTTGTCTCCCCGTTACCCAGGCTTAAAATACCAGTTCCCTTTGAATGGTTTTCTGCTACTTTTTTTCCTCTCATACCACTTTATCATCATGTGTTCTCTTTTATTTTTTTCTGATCTATCCTTGTTCCTTCTCATTACCACTGTCCCTGTCTGTGTTTTCATTAACTCTCATCTGGGGTTTTGCAGTCTCATTGATTGTGCTGTGTTCAGTCTTCCCTACCAGTTGTATAAATATGAGGTCCATTTTCTTCTGTACTGATACTGTGAATTAACTTAAATGCTTTAGACTAGCTTTCTAGCCTTTCCACAAATCATCACAATTTTATCTCTTATGTGTATCACAAGTTTGGCCATAATGAATGATTGACTGTTTTTTTACCCTCCCTCACCTTTCGCATGTACCCACATTATTGCTTCTGTGAATGGCATCCTCCTGTGTGGGGTCTTGCTCTGTTGCTTTCCTGCTGTTCATCATGACCCAGCTCAAGTGTCAGGTACTTGAGGAAAGCTTTCTGGTCCCTCCTTTACCAGATGTGCCCTCAGCTGCCTCTGAATCCTCTGCGGCATGTTACAGTTCATTGATTATTGGCTTATCCTTATTATTGGACATTAAGCTGCCTGAGAACTGAGGCTTACTTATCTTGATACCCCTGCAGCACTTAGTAAAGAACCTCAGTCACTGTAGATGAGGCAATAACTATTTGTTGAATTCTTTAGAATTGAAGTTACCTGGAAAATACCTCATTGCTGCAAAGAATAAGAATTAAAACCTCTTACTACCTTTTCCTACCTCAATAATGAACCCAATCTGATCCAAATAGAGCATTATATTTTGGAATTCAAGGGGGAGGTTGGTTATGTGACCATTACAGAATAGTTTCAGACATTTCAATGAGGCAGCTGGAGAGACTAAAAGAAGGTTCTTGATACTGTTTTTATAGGCAGCTTTAAATTACCTTTGAATATGGAAGTATTAAATATGGAAAAGCTAAAATTACTTCTATTTGACCATTGATGAATTTAGCTAAATTGGACTTTATGTCTAAGAGAATTCTGAGCATTTAGGGAAGATAATAAAATCCATATTCCCGTTGTGTGCAGTGTAGGAGCCCTTGTGCACCCTAATTACCCCCTTATTTTAAGTCCTCCCGCCTCTGTGGAAGTGGGTGTGTTTCCTCTAAGAATGTGGCCAGCTGTCAGCCTGAAGAGAAACCAGCTTGAGTGTATAGGTAGTTAATTTGTCAGTTATTAATGGGTCTGGACTAGAAGTGCTGATCGTGTCGATACTAAGCTGGAAGCTCTGTAAGGAGCCTGCTCTGCTTTCCTGGGCAAGTTACTTGTGAGTGTTGTTTTCTATGTTTTAGTGGCAAGAATTGAATTTGCTGATTCTGAAATGAGAGTGCTGTTTTAAATCTGTAATTTTGTGCTCTTTAGTAATTGACTATATTGAAAACACTTTTAAGTGACGATACCTTCGAATAAAGCAATTTCAGTTTGAAAACCATTACTTGTTCCCTCCTAATATGGATGCCATTTTATATTATCTATTATAGTGAAAGAAAGATAGACAAAAGTCACAGCTCAGGATTCACATCTTCACTGTTTTACTTGCTTGACATGTTATTTTAGGCAAAAGCTTCTTAACTTCATTTTAAACCTTAATGTTCTCTTCTCAAAAATGGAAATAGTGATGGTACTATTCTCCTAGGCTTGTGGGTGGATTAAATGAAATGATGGATCATAAGCACTTAGCACTGTGTCTCTCATGATATGAATATTTTCATCATGGAAGACTGTGAGGCATTTTTGTGCTCCTTCCATTTTGTATTTTGTCTAAGAGCTTGGTACCTCTCCAAGGAGTAGCTTAGGTCTGCTTGGATGAAAGTCAGTCTTGTGGTTGTGACTAATGGGGCCACAGGTAAATCAAATCCAGAGAACTGTGAATGCTTGTTTGGTGGTGAATAGAAGAATGAATTTTTTTCCCAGCATGTTACAGGTCTTGCTGGTCTCTGTGACTTTGTCCCAGACCAATAGGGTGGGAGCTGAAGCAGAGTCTGAAGGTCCATGTACAGGTCTGTCCTTGGCCTGTGTTAGGAGTTCTTTACCAACTGGTGGCACCTTCTCTCCGGCCCCAGTGCAGAAAGGACCGGTGAAACCAACTTGACTTGTGAATGAAGAACATCTCAGGTCTTAAATGATGCTGTTACAAAATCAATAAAGCAGACATGATATGTAGTAAGATATAAAGTGTGATTACCTAAAGAGCAAGAATACTTTAGGATACTCTAATCATCTGGCATGTTTTTAAACATAGAGTATCAGTAATGGTTAATAGTAGACTTCACTTTTAGTTGAAAATATCAAATTTATCACAAATATAACGTTATATATATAATATATACACGTATATATATATATATATTTATTTGTGAAATGTGGCAGATACCTAAGTAAAGACTTTTTTTTAGGTGCCCATTTTCTTTAGAACACCAGCAGCTAGTGAATATTAGTACATAGCCACTAGTGATTTAAGTCCTACACCTTGATCAGTCAGATCTTGGTAAGTGAATGTATGTAGGTGGTTGTGTGGTTTCTAGTCCTTGCTTGATGGAATGGATTTTTTTTCCCTTTAAATTAGTGAACAAAATTAAACAATGGTCTTCAGTGTGTAGACTGGTCTTAGAGTAAATGCTTGAAGGCAGCTGGAGGGGACACCAAATATAGAGCAGAAGTTTTTCTAGAATGTTTATTATAGGCAGGCTAGCTAGCACATTGTTTCTGCAGAAGTAACTGTTAGGGTTTGTTACAGATCCCCTCCATCCAGGTTGTTCTAGATATTCAGATGCTTTAGTGGAAATCTTTAAATAGTGCCCTTGGCTTTATTTTGGAAATCAACTAAACTGAATAGGTAGACTTATGCCAGGATCCATTAATTGGCACTTTTGGTATTTTTAGGGATAGGCTCAGTCCTACATTGCAACAACATAAACAAGTGATTTTTGAATTGCTACGCAAATAATATTCTAATAACATGGTACATGAAAACATTACAACAGTCCCTTAAATATCAAGAATGAACACCTTTCATTTTCCTATATTCTTTTAAAGTTTTTGTCCCTAGGCTCTTGGTTTTTCATGGTGAAGTACATTGGTTCTCAGTGCTAATTTGGCTGTATTAGAACCACACTGGCAGCTTTGATAATGGTAGCTTTGGTGATTTGAAGCCTATGCAAGTTTGAGAATTATTTGTAAGGATATAACATTGTATTTAATAGAATAAAGTTTTAACAAATATACAGTAATTATTTTTTGACAGATTTACTAAATATATCTAGTTCTCAGTTTTCTCATCTGAAAATTGGGAATAATAACAATATAGAGAGTTTTGGGGAGATGGTAGGTTGGTTGAACAGGAGTGGCAAGAATGTGAGCATAGGAGATATTCCTCCGTGTTTCAGGATCTGCTCATTGTATAGATATTGGCCAATGTGTTTTGGATGGACTATTTTTAATTGCAAGCCAATGAAGTCTAAGAAAATTGAGTTATATATTTAATAGGTATAACATCATTATGGCCCCAGTTCTCTAAAAATGGCCCTAGGGTGGCAGCTGGAATTTTCTGCTGAGGCACTGATTATGTCTTGTGAGAAATCCTGAATATCATTACTACTGATCTGGGAAGTGGGTGAAGAAACTTGCATATAGGGTGGAAGAACACTAGCAGGACAGATAGTACAAATCTTTATAGTTAAGTCATGGAAATGACTAAAGTGACTGTTAGAGTATCATTATTGTCTTCAGACACTGATTGAAGATGTAGTTAATTCTTCTACATTGATGGGTCCTAAAGTTGATATCTGAATGGACACTTATTTAGAAGTAATGTGAAGAATATACAATTATAAGTGTAATATTTTCAAGAACAGATGATGATGCATATGAACTTGCACACTTCACTGATTAGCTGCATGCTGAGCATTTTTCAGAATCCAGGAAAAACCTTGGAGGCAGGCCTGAGTTCAAATCAGGTTTTTGCCTTGTGGTCTTGACCAATAACCCTCCCTGGGCCTCCGCATAGAACATGAGGTCTGAGAAAGCAGGGATCTTGTCTCTTTCTTTCATTGCTGCAACTCCAGTGCTGAGAATAGTGGCCCATACAGACAGACACACAAGTAAATGGTTCTCGAGCGTGCTAAGTGGTGGAGAAGCATCATAGTCTAATCTGCTCACAGTTGTGCCAGTTCACAATGGGATAAGCACAGAAAGTGAGAGAGAGACTCATAGTAATGTGATAGAGAAAATTTTTGACCATTGACACTATTAATAATTGAAATTTTAAACTGTTCTTTATGACTTTTTAAAATCAATTTTAAGAAGAAAATAATTTTTGCTGTATTTTACAAAAGAATAGTTACATGATAGGGTTGCCTGGGTGGCTCAGTCGGTTAAGCCGACTGCCTTTAGCTGGGCTGCCTTCAGTTTGGGTCATGATCCCAGGGTCCTGGGATCGAGCCCCGCATCTGGCTCTCTGCTCAGTGGGAGTCTGCTTCACCCTCTCCTTTGCCTGCTGCTCCCCCTGCTTGTGCTCTCTCTCTTTCTCTCTGTCTCTATCTCAAATACATAAAATCTTAAAAAAAAAAAAAGTTACATGATAGATTAGAAATTAAAAAAAAAAAAAAAGAAAGCCTCCTTTCCTCACAGTTAGTTTGAGAAGCACTGTGCTGGAGAGTTAACAAGATGGTTTAGGTCAGGGATGGTCTCTCTGAAAATGAGAATTGTGTTGAATTCTAAAGATATTGGAGAATATCCTTCTAGACAGAACAAACAGAAATGCAAAGGCCCCAAGGTGCAACAAACCTAGTTAATATGTTTTAGGAACATAAAGAGGCCAGCCAGGAGCATAATGAGTTAGAGAGTGATGAGAGAGAGGGTAGTTAGGAGGTGGGCAAGGGTCAGATCCTCTCAGGGCTTCTTGACCTTGACAATAAGGTTGGGTTTTATTCTGAGTGCCAATTGTTGGATGGTTTTTGTCAAGAAAGTGGTGTGAACTCATTTATGGTTCATTATCACTTTTGCAACATGGATTACAGTGGTTAAGCATGGAAAAGAATGTACCAGTTAGAAGTCTGGTATGGTAATCTAGGCAAGAGGTGCTGGTGGGTTGGATAGGAGTACTGGCAGGGGAGATGGAGAAAAGTAGACTCATCTGTGTGATATTTTGAAGTTGAACTGATACGATTTACTGATGGATTAGATTTGGGGAGTGAAAAGAAGGGGAAGAGTCAAGGATGAATCCAAAGTGTTTTTCTTGATTGTTTGGATGAATAGAGAGATTCCACTTATTGAATGGAAAGACACTGTTTTGAAGAGAAGTGAGGTGGGAATTAAGAACTGAGAAGTGATAGTTATCTTCCTTGTTGATATGTACCTTTTTTATGAATCCTTTTAGAAGCGGAATTTCAGAGCGCCTGGATAGCTCATTTGGTTAAGCATCTGCCTTCGGCTCAGGTCATGATCCCAGGGTCCTGGGATTGAGTCCCGCATCGGGCTCCCTGCTTAGTGGGGAGTCTGCTTCTCCCCTCTGCTCCCCCCTCCCTGCTCATGCATGCGTGCTCTCTATCTCACAAAAATAAATAAATTAAAAAAATAAAAAAAATTAAGTGGAATTTCATAGATCTGTCTTACATAGTATTGTTACACATGTCTTGGAGAGGAAATACCTAATGAAGTATGCTTGTTGGAGTCTCTAGTGGTTCTAATGGTCTAAAAACATTGGAGAAAGAAATCTTTTTGTTTATCAAATATTTTGGAAATCTCAGAAAAATTCTTAGGAATTGGAGGATTTGTCCACACTGGCTTTTATTTATTCCAAAGTGGCATCCTGCTCTGTATTCATTTAATTGGCATTTGTTTATGTTTATGTTTATAAGGAACAAGTTACTCAGGTAGTGAAGTAAAGACACTGTGGACAGTCATATAGCTTTATCGCACAGTTGCCTTCTTTTAAGGCAATGAGAAAAAGGCGAAAAAATTAGACTTTCACATTAGCTTTTGAGTCCTGAACTTTGCCAAGCCATTTTTGTGTTTGCTGATACATTTTTCTTCTTTGAAAATTTAAATGATGAAAAGATCAAGATTTATTACCAAATTTGGGTTTACTGTACTGGACCTAGCCCCTGGCCAGAAGAACAACTGAGAAAACAGATTAGTTCTGCTATATACCTTTCTCTGCAGCATTAGAGTCTCGCCAGAAAGATCCAGGTGTTTTTTATTTGGTCTGGGCTCTGTAAGGTGAGATTCTGACATTATTCTTCTTTTATTTCCCTGAGAGAGTTTCTTTGATATTTTGAAATATGTCTTGACATTGCCCAACCTCTGGCATCTCTGCTTCTGCTGGTCACCATTTTGCCAATTCTCTGGCTTTCATTGATTCAGTCCTGCACCTTTCAGCAGTCCTGGAGTGCCGTGGTTGCTGTCATTCAGACCACAGAATGAGAAGAATGGCTTAATCTAGCTGCATTTAATCCATACTTCATGACTGGCCCTTGTCAAGAAATTGTGCCACTGTTGTATTGCATCTTTCAGTATGATCAGATGGGTGTATCACCTTAAACTTCATTTTTGTTTTTAAGTAAGAATTTAATTTATTTACTTTGGTATTTAATCAATTTCAAAATAGAGAACCTTAAAATAAAAAAGAAATATATATGTCTTTTTTTTTTTTTTTGGTGTAAACCTTTTGTACTGTCTGTGGACTTTGATACTGCAATTTCTTGAAATCACGTTTTAAAGATACCTTTAAATTTCTTATGAAGACCGACTGCCTCTTTTAGCAAATGAGTTATCTTGGACTTAAGTTCGAGTTGTTCAGTTTTCTATGTGTACTGTGGTGGTTTGCATTTCTCATCTCTCGGATTCGATGGTAGTGTTCTTGAAACTCATTTTTATTCATTGTTATATTTTAAAGAGTAAATTGTCTGTTGTACAAAGTAGTTATTCAGGGAAAGAATTTGGAGATATTTCAAATTATGCTGTTATGATAATGGCATCTCTGTTTTTCTATATGTAGTTATGGTATAGATTTTTAACAAAGATTATATTTCTTTTTTTAAAAATTTTTTTATTCTTATATTATCCCCATACATTACATCATTAAGTTTTAGATGTAGTGTTCCATGATTCATTGTTTGTGCATAACACCCAGTGCTCCATGCAGAATGTGCCCTCCTCAATACCCATCACCAGGCTAACCCATCCTCCCACCCCTCTCCCCTCTACAACCCTCAGTTTGTTTTTCACAGTCCATCGTCTCTCATACTTCGTCTACCCCTCCGATTTCCCCCTCTTCATTCTTCCCCTCCTGCTACCTTCTTCTTCTTCTTCTTCTTTTTCTTAACATATATTGCGTTATTTGTTTCAGAGGTACAGATCTGAGATTCAACAGTCTTGCACAATTCACAGCGCTTACCAGAGCACATACCCTCCCCAGTGTCTATCACCCAGTCACCCCATCCCTCCCACCCCACCCTCCACTCCAGCAACCCTCAGTTTGTTTCCTGCGATTAAGAATTCCTCATATCAGTGAGGTCATATGATACATGTCTTTCTCTGTTTGACATATTTCGATAAACATAATAACCTCCAGTTCCATCCACATTGTTGCAAATGGCAAGATCTCATTCCTTTTGATGGCGGCATAATATTCCATTATATATATATACCACATCTTCTTTATCCATTCATCTGTAGATGGACATCTTGGCTCTTTCCACAGTTTGGCTATTGTGGACATTGCTGCTATAAACATCGGGGTGCACGTACCCTTTCGGATCCCTACTTTTTTATCTTTGGGGTAAATACCTGGTAGTGCAATTGCTGGATCATATGGTAGCTCTATTTTCAACTTTTTGAGGAACCTCCATACTGTTTTCCAGAGTGGCTGCACCAGCTTGCATTCCCACCAACAGTGTAGGAGGGTTCCCCTTTCTCCACATCCCTGCCAACATCTGTTGTTTCCTGACTTGTTAATTTTAGCCATTCTGACTGGTGTGAGGTGGTATCTCATTGAGGTTTTCATTTGGATTTCCTTGATGCTGAGCAATATTGAGCACTTTTTCATGTGTCTGTTGGCCATTTGGATGTCTTCTTTGGGAAAATGTCTGTTCATGTCTTCTGCCCATTTCTTGATTGGATTCTTTGTTCTTTGGGTGTTGAGTCTGATGAGTTCTTTATGGATTTTGGATACCAGTCCTTTATCTGATATGTCATTTGCAAATATCTTCTCCCATTCTGTCGGTTGTCTTTTGGTTTTGTTGACTGTTTCCTTTGCTTTGCAAAAGCTTTTTATCTTGATGAAGTCCCAATAGTTCATTTTTGCCCTTGCTTCCCTTGCCTTTGGCGATGTTTCTAGGAAGAAGTTGCTTCAGCTGAGGTCGAAGAGGTTGCTGCCTGTGTTCTCCTTTAGGATTTTGATGGACTCCTGTCTCACGTTTAGGTCTTTCAACCATTTGGAGTCTATTTTTGTGTGTGGTGTAAGGAAATGGTCCAGTTTCATTCTTCTGCATTTGGCTATACAATTTTCCCAACACCATTTGTTGAAGAGACTGTCTTTTTTCCATTGGACATTCTTTCCTGCTTTGTCAAAGATTAGTCGACCATAGAGTTGAGGGTCCATTTCTGGGCTCTCTATTCTGTTCCATTGATCTATGTGCCTGTTTTTGTGCCAGTACCATACTGTCTTGATGATGACAGCTTTGTAATAGAGCTGGAAGTCTGGAATTGTGATGCCACCAGCTTTCCTTTTCTTTTTCAACAATCCTCTGGCTATTTGGGGTCTTTTCTGGTTCCATACAAATTTTAGGATTATTTGTTCCATTTCTTTGAAAAAAGTGGATGGTATTTTGATGGGGATTGCATTGAATGTGTAGATTGCTCTAGGTAGCATTGACATCTTCACAATATTTGTTCTTCCAATCCATGAGCATGGAACGTTTTTCCATTTCTTTGTGTCTTCCTCAATTTCTTTCATGAGTATTTTATAGTTTTCTGAGTACAGATCCTTTGCCTCTATGGTTAGATTTATTCCTAGGTATCTTATGGTTTTGGGTGCAATTGTAAATGGGATCGACTCCTTAATTTCTCTTTCTTCTGTCTTGTTGTTGGTGTATAGGAATGCCACTGATTTCTGTGCATGGATTTTATATCCTGCCACTTTACTGAATTCCTGTATGAGTTCTAGCAGTTTTGGGGTGGAGTCTTTGGGGTTTTCCACATAAAGTATCATATCATCTGCAAAGAGTGAGAGTTTGACTTCTTCTTTGCCGATTTGGATGCCTTTTATTTCTTTTTGTTGTCTGATTGCTGTGGCTAGGACTTCTAGTACTATGTTGAATAGCAGTGGTGATAGTGGACATCCCTGCCGCGTTCCTGATTTTTCCCCATTGAGAATGATATTCACTGTAGGTTTTTCATAGATGGCTTTTGTGATATTGAGGTATGTACCCTCTATGCCTATACTCTGAAGAGTTTTGATCAAGAAAGGATGCTGTACTTTGTCAAATGCTTTTTCTGCATCTATTGAGAGGATCATATGATTCTTGTTCTTTCTTTTGTTAATGTATTGTATCACATTGATTGATTTGCAGATGTGAACCAACCTTGCAGCCCAGGGATAAATCCCACTTGGTCATGGTGAAGAATCCTTTTAATGTACTGTTGGATCTTATTGGCTAGTATTTTGGTGAGAATTTTTGCATCCATGTTCATCAGGGATATTGGTCTGTAATTCTCCTTTTTGATGGGGTCTTTGTCTGGTTTTGGGATCAAGGTAATGGTGGCCTCATAAAATGAGTTTGGAAGTTTTCCTTCCATTTCTATTTTTTGGAACAGTTTCAGGAGAATAGGTATTAATTCTTCTTGAAATGTTTGGTAGAATTCCCCTGGGAAGCCATCTGGCCCTGGGCTTTTGTTTGTTGGGGGATTTTTGATGACTGCTTCAATTTCCTTAGTGGTTATAGGTCTGTTCAGGTTTTCTATTTCTTCCTGGTTCAGTTTTGGTAGTTGATACATCTCTAGAAATGCATCCATTTCTTCCAGGTTATCGAATTTGCTGGCATAGAGTTGCTCATAATATGTTCTTAGAATTGTTTGTGTTTCTTTGGTATTGGTTGTGATCTCTCCTCTTTCCTTCATGATTTTGTTGATTTGGGTCCTTTCTCTTTTCTTTTTGATAAGTCTGGCCAGGGGTTTATCAATCTTGTTAATTCTTTCAAAGAACCAGCTCCTAGTTTCGTTGATCTGTTCTACTGTTCCTTTAGTTTCTATTTCATTGATTTCTGTTCTGATCTTTAATATTTCTCTTCTCCTGCTGGGTTTAGGTTTTATTTGCTGTTCTTTCTCCAGCTCCTTTAGGTGTAGGGTTAGGTTGTGTATTTGAGACCTTTCTTGTTTCTTGAGAAAGTCTTGTATTGCTATATACTTTCCTCTTAGGACTGCCTTTGCTGCTTCCCAAAGATTTTGAACAGTTGTGTTTTCATTTTCTTTGGTTTCCATGAATTTTTTAAATTCTTCTTTAATTTCCTGGTTGACCCATTCATTCTTCAGTAGGATGCTCTTTAGCCTCCATGTATTTGAGTTCTTTCCGACTTTCCTCTTGTGATTGAGTTCTAGTTTCAAAGCATTGTGGTCTGAAAATAGGCAGGGAATGATCCCAATCTTGTGGTACCTGTTGAGACCTGATTTATGACCTAGGATGTGATCGATTCTGGAGAATGTTCCATGGGCACTAGAGAAGAATGTGTATTCCGTTGCTTTGGGGTGGAATGTTCTGAATATGTCTGTGAAGTCCATTTGGTCCAGTGTGTCATTTAAAGTCTTTATTTCCTTGTTGATCTTTTGCTTAGACGATCTGTCCATTTCAGTGAGGGGGGTGTTAAAGCCCCCCACTATTATTGTATTGTTGTCGATGTGTTTCTTTGCTTTTGTTATTAATTGCCTTATATAATTGGCTGCTCCCATGTTAGGGGCATAGATATTTACAATTGTTAGATCGTCTTGTTGGATAGACCCTTTAAGTAGGATATAGTGTCCTTCCTCATCTCTTATTACAGTATTTGGTTTAAAATCGAATTTGTGTGATATAAGGATTGCCACCCCAGCTTTCTTTTGGTGTCCATTAGCATGGTAAATGGTTTTCCACCCCCTCACTTTCAATCTGGGGGTGTCTTTGGTTCTAAAATGAGTCTCTTGCAGACAGCATATCGATGGGTCTTGTTTTTTAATCCAATCTGATAGCCTGTGTCTTTTGATTGGGGCATTGAGCCCATTTACATTCAGGGTAACTGTTGAAAGATAGGAATTTAGTGCCATTGTATTGCCTGTAAGGTGACTGTTACTGTATATTGTCTGTGTTCCTTTCTGGTCTATGTTGCTTTTAGGGTCTCTCTTTGCTTAGAGGACCCCTTTCAATATTTCTTGTAGGGCTGGTTTCGTGTTTGCAAATTCCTTTAGTTTTTGTTTGTCCTGGAAGCTTTTTATCTCTCCTTCAATTTTCAATGACAGCCTAGCTGGATAGAGTATTCTTGGCTGCCTATTTTTCTCATTTAGTGCTCTGAATATATCCTGCCAGTCCTTTCTGGCCTGCCAGGTCTCTGTGGATAGGTCTGTTGCCAATCTAATGTTTCTACCGTTGTAGGTTACATATCTCTTGTCCTGAGCTGCTTTCAGGATTTTCTCTTTGTCTCTGAGACTCATAAGTTTTACTATTAGATGTCGGGGTGTTGACGTATTTTTATTGATTTTGAGAGGGGTTCTCTGTGCTTCCTGGATTTTGATGCCTGTTTCCTTCCCCAAATTAGGGAAGTTCTCTGCTATAATTTGCTCCATTATACCTTCTGCCCCTCTCTCTCTTTCTTCTTCTTCTGGGATCCCAATTATTCTAATGTTGTTTTGTCTTATGGTATCGCTTATCTCTCGAATTCTGCCCTCGTGATCCAGTAGTTGTTTATCTCTCTTTTTCTCAGTTTCTTTATTTTCCAGCATTTGGTCTTCTATATTACTGATTCTCTCTTCTGCCTCATTTATCCTAGCAGTTAGCGCCCCCATATTTGATTGCACCTCATTAATAGCCTTTTTGATTTCTACTTGGTTAGATTTTAGTGCTTTTACTTCTCCAGAAAGCGTTTCTCTAATAACTTCCATGCTTTTCTCAAGCCCAGCTAGTATCTTTAAAGTGATGATTCTGAACTCTAGGTCTGACATCGTACTAATGTCCGTATTGAGTAGGTCCCTGGCAGTCGGTACTACCTCTTGTTCTTTCTGTTGAGGTGATTTTTTCCGTCTTGTCATTTTGTGCAGAGGAGAATAGATTAATGAGAGAACAAAATGCTAGCATGGTGACAGTGTCCCCAGAAAATATACTCTAAACAAATCAGAAAAGACCTGAAGCAGTGGGAAAAGAAAGGGAAAGAGAGAAAAAGAAAAAGAAAAAAAAGAAAAAGATAAAGATAAAGATAAAAACAAAGAAAAACAGAACAAAACAAAACAACAACAATAAAAAACCAGAATGTGATCAAATATGTTCAGGCTGGTATATAGATCAGTGCCACATACTAGATTTTGGGTGTATTTTGGTCTTTTAGAAGAAAGTGCCTCCCAAAATTTTAAAGAAAGAAAAACTTATATATGTACAAAAATAAGGGTTGATATGATGAAGGGATGGAATATGACTGTAAAGATGGAAATTATAAAAAATTTTATAAAAGCAATTGATAAGAAGTTGTTTGAAAAAAGAAAGAAGAGGATTTATAAAAAGAAAAAAGAAAAAAAAAGGGAGAGAATATGATCAGGCAGGGGAGTAGAAAAAAAACATATACTAGAGATTTAGGGTATATTTTGATCTGTTAGAAGAAACTACCTCAACATTTTAAAGAGAGAACAACTTATATATATATGGCAAAAATACGGGTAACTACTATGAAGGGATAGAATATGAATCTAAAAATGAAAAATAAAAATGTTTTTTAAAAAAGGGATTGATAAGATGTTAGTTGTAAAGGGAAAAAGAAAAATTCAAAAAAAAAAATACAGTTAAAAAAAATTAACTTTGAAAGACTAAGGAATCATGGTAAAAAAGCCATGAATTCTATATGTAGTATTCCCCTAGCGCTGGAGTTCTGCTGTTCCCATTGATCGGTAAACTTGGTCTTGGCTGGCTGTTCTCGCTGATCTTCTGGGGAGTGGCCTGTTGCCGTGGTTTCCAAATGTCTTTGCCGGAGGCGGAATTGCCCCGCTGCCCTTGTCCGGTCCAGGCTAAGTAATCTGCTCAGGTTTGCTCTCCGGAGATTTTGTTCCCTGGAGCTTTCCCTACGGCTTTGGAGGCGGAGAGTGAAAATGGTGGCCTCCCAATCTCCGCCCCGGATGATCCGAGAACTCGGGGCCCTGCTCCTCAGTGAGCCCCCAGAGAAAAGCATTCAGTCACTCCCGTCTCCCCGGTCTCCAGCCACACTCTGTGCTCACCCGGCCTGTGACCGCGCGTTTCTGTCTCTGGCACTCGACCCCGTGTGGAGTCTCCAAACCCAGCAGATCCCTGCGGTGCGCTCCCGCACTGCTCCTCCCGGGGGAGGAAGGTGAGTCTCCCCGATCTGCTGCTTGTTGGGTCCCTGCTGGAGGAGCAGTGGCCCGACTGTGCCACGGATCATGGTTTATGGCCACCCCGAGCTGAGAGTCCGCGCCTGGGCTCTGCCTCTGCAGCCGGCTTCCCTGCTCTGATACCTGGGAGCTCTGCCGCACTCAGGCACCCTGGTCTTTCTGTGACCCCGAGGGTCCTGAGACCACACTGTCCTGCGTGGGTTCCATCCCCAGCTTAGCCACCGGAGTGACGTCCCTCAGCGGAGCAGACTTTTAAAAGTTCCGATTTTGTGCTCTGCGGTTCTATCACTTGCCAGAAGCGGCCCACGGAGGCCCCTCTCCCGCCATGTATTCTCCTGAATATCGCCTCGGATTCACTTCTCCGCACATCCTACCTTCCAGAAAGTGGTCGCTTTTCTGTTCAGAGAGTTGTTGCTATTCTTTTCTTCGATCTCCTGTTGAGTTTGTAGGTGTTCAGAATGGTTTGATCCCTATCCAGCTGAATTCCTGAGAGGAGACGAAATCCAGGTCTCCTACTCCTCTGCCATCTTGCTCCCTAAGGAGAGATTTCTCAAGATTATATTTCTAAGGATATGTTTTGCCACAAACATCATTGTCTGTCGTCGGTGGGTGGCGGGGGGGGGTGTCAGGGCATATGGATGTTCAGACATTGGAAAGGGGAATTATAGGAAAATGCTATTAAATCTTGACTTATAAACCCAGCTGTGCTTTTGCCCCTATCATTGTCCAGAGTTATTCTTCATAGCCAGTATTCCAAACCCATTTCCTGATCTCTCCAGGTTTTACCACAGACCCATCCCTTGTAGCAAAGTACCTTTTTTCCTACTTTATTGAGATCAAGCCCATCCTTAGGCGAATCACACTTTATCCCTTTAAAATCTTATTGTAGTTTGATGGTCCTGCTCTTCTCTGGTCTCAGAAGAGGAAGACATTCCTCTTCTTTACCAAGGCTGGTCCTACTAGCTGTCTTATTTCTACCAAATACTGTTCTCTCTGAGTCTGGCTCCACTTATTTTGTACTCTTTCTTGTTGCTCTTTTCCCCCCACCTGTCTACAAGCTTTCTGAGATTGTCCATCTTCTAAAATAAAATCTCTTCTTATGTTGCTTTTCTGCTCTTCTGCTTACCTTGATGGCCATACCTTTTTAAGATATCCCCTCTGTGGTTGGCCTTTCTCCTGGCCATCCCTTACTCCTGAACACTGTATGTACTATAGCCTGTGCACAGAGCTCCATGAAGCCCTAGTGCTGGGTGGTACCAGTCCTGGGGAAGAGACTTTGGCAGTTGCTTCCAGGCCATCTCCCACTTTACTCCCTGGGTTGCAGGAGGTGGACTTCTGAGGAGGGAGGGTAAGAGAAGAAGGATTTCCTTAGGATAATTCTCTTCCATCTGTCTTGCCTCCATTGGCACTCTTAATGTTCCCTCTCCCCATCCTAAACCAGGCAGATCAGGGTTGTCTCTACACCTGGCCCTAAGGTAAGCCATTATATGGTTTCTGTGAATGTTCCCCTGTTTCCTCCCTGGTCTGTTCCCTACCACACCACACCCTTATTTCCTCTAAACTAAGTTGTTCTACCTGACACTCTTTAGGGAACTTCATGCTTTAATTTTGGCCCCACTTCATGAAGGCCTGTACCCATTTCACAGATGAAGTGTAGAAAAGTGAGATGACTTCGCTTAAGTCACACAGCTAGTAAGAGCCCAAACTTCTGGCTAAAGTGTGTGTTTTTAACCATTGTTGCATTACCTTATTGTAGCTTTCTAGTGTTTAAACTTCTTTTTTATTTTTTAATTTTTAAAATTTTAATACAGCTCAAATGAGTGTGCCAGATTCATTTCACCTCCTTTACTGCCAAACCTGGGGCAGGGACTGCTTTCAGTGTCTCTGCCTTTTCTTGGTCTGTGAAGCCCAGGGTATAAAGGTATCTGCTGCGTCGAACTTACTTCACATTATCCTTCTTTTTCTTGATCTTGATGGATTTGCATCCTTTCACCTGGCCGAGAGCAGGAAGTCCTTGATTTTGTCCATTTTGCAAGGCATGGCTACGGAGGGGCACTGGGGAGCATGTGGCCAGAAGAACGGAGGATGGAAAAGCTAAAATTCTAGCTAACAGCTAAAATTCTTTTGATGTGAGATAAAATTGTAATAAAAAATTTGGATAATATGCTTAGGAAAACTGTCAATATGTAATTTGTGAACAAATATAGTGAATCAGAATCTACACTGTTTTGATAATTTTATCCTGGGTGGCTGATGTGGGGAGGTAGTTGCTGGGGATGCCTGTGACACTGGACTCAAAAGTTGCTAATGTCACATTCTGCCTGGAGTCCTATCTATTGCCTTCAGCTGCTTAAGGACAAATGGAAGCATCTTTGCTTGTAAAGGCACTTTTGTATGATCGTTGTGTAATCGTTATGTACACAGGCAGCTTGGTGGAAACATGGCTGTTGCCTCTGTTTCCTCATCTGTAAAATGGGGCAAAGACGGGACTACCCTGTTAGATGAAGACAATGGTACTACAAACCTTGCAGGGTTGTTCATATGGACTTGTGAGCTAGTAAGTATAAAGTGCTTAGAACACATTTTAAGGACTCTGTAAGTTTTAGATAAAATGTGATCATTACTATTATTGTTAATAGAGACTGTTACTGGATATTTTGTTTATGGCCTTTTGAGGGCAGGGTGCCTGACTGTGTGTGTTAAAACAAAAGTAGGTTCAATTCTCAGGAGCATCTGTTTCATTGCTTAGGAGCTCTATTCTCCAGGGTTGGGTAATTACTGTGTGAGTGTGATAGGGAGGTTGCTTTGAGTGGGCAGTTCATTGAGGGAAATGATGCAGCCGCTGTCTTCAGTTTTTCACGGAGCTGTTATATGGTAATGCTTCCCTCTTTTTTTTTCTATCCTTGCTGATTCCTTCAGGAATATTTGCAGAAGAGTGGATCTTATGTCTCTTGACTAACATTCTTTACATGGAAACCAATCTTCTTCCTCAAGGCCAAGGTGGCATGTCTCTATGGCAAAGAATTTTCTCTTTGTGTTCAACAGTGCTTTGATTTAGTTCTCCCAAGCTCAGAAACCATGTTTTTGTTATTCTTAAACTGCTTAAATTTGCTGAGCCTTTCTAAAGGTTAATAATATTTTAGTCACCCTAAACGTGCTATGCTAATACTACTTAAGATGTGATGTTCTCTTTTTGAGTTCACGCTTTTTAAATTAACTTATGTTAATAAGTAATACATCTTTTTTAAGAAGCAAAAATGCAGTTATTTTTCAGGTTCCTAAATCTGGCCCACCATGGGAATGCTGGGGGAGGTCTTTGAAATGATTGTATTGTGTTGTTTTTCACATTACTAGCCCCCAGGTGGCTGTGATAATGAATCAGATGCTTGGGTGTGGTATAGTTGAATGGAGAGAAACTTCTCTATTTACAAAAAAGGACTTTTATGAGGTGGATAGTATATTTGTTCACAGTTTTTGAGATTTGAGAACTTTGAGCCTTCATATCTAAACACAGAAACTTGTACACAGAAGATGCCCAGTAAATATTTATTGAATAAGTGTGTCCAAGGTCACATGACTAATTAGTGTTAGCTGGGAACCTATAATTTGTCTATAACCTGATACTAAGCCGCATAGTTCTATTTAATAATTATAATGTATTGAGCTCCGGGGTTGGATTCCCGACTTGCACCTTTGCTAGTTATATGGTCTTTGGCCCTTATGGAACTCGGTTGGCTCCGAGGTAAATTGGTGATGCCAACCTGTCCCTTTTGGTGTTTAGGTTGACAGGAAGTGTTACACAGTTCCTCACACACTCAGGTGCTTGAGGAATGTAGCTATTCCTAAAAGTAATCTAATGAAATGTTAGCCTAATACTCAGCAGATGTGGAAACTGTCTATTTTATAATCGGAATACAGGGTTTATTTCCCTAATGAAAACTGTTACTTCAGTAGTTCACAAACCTAGATATTTTCCTTTATTCTTGATTATTGGAACTATTTGCAACCGCAACCTTTATAGGCAATCATGTCAATTCATTTTCCCAACATAACTGATGTAAAATAGAACTTCCTGCTTGCACTACTTGTCTGTGTAGATTCAATTTATGTTAGAATTAAAGCACTTACATTAAGAAAAATGGATACATATTAAACTCTTTTCTGTGTCCTCAGCGTCTACTTTTTGAACCCTTCTAAACTTGTGACTCTCTGTGCCTTCCAGCTCTCTTTACCTCTATGCCCTATAAAAACATGGAAGCATCTGGTATTAGTTATATTTTATCAACCCATCAGCTGGGTGCAGGTGGCCTAAAACTGGTTCATTTTGAAGTGTGTTATCTTAAACTATGGACTTTAATTTCTTACTGTAAATGAAAAATTTCCATTCCTTCCCCCCCCCAACTTTTTTGGGAAGAAACTGTAGGTATCAGTAAGTGAACAGGAAGATTTTTGTTTGTTTGTCTAATATTGAAAGGCTTTAAGGCTATACATGTTCTTTGGAGTATACCTGATTTTATTTCCTAAGTATTTATAAGTGGTAGTCCTGTTATTTTTAAACTTAACCTGTAATGGCAGATTTTTTTTTTTTTTGTCCTATGCATTACTTAGTATAGTATTTTAAAATTTCTAGTATTTTTTATTGTTTAAAATTTTATTGCTTTGGAAACCGAGACTATGGCTTTGTGTCATTTATACTTAAGAACTTTCTGAGGTTTTCTTTGTGCCCTAATGCATTATCATTTTTATTTTTATTATTTTTTTATTTTTTTGTTTCTTTTTTAAATTGTATTATGTTAGTCACCATACAGTACATCATTAGTTGCATTATCATTTTTTTTTTAAGGTTTTATTTATTTATTTGACAGAGAGAGACACAGCGAAAGAGGGAACACAAGCAGGGGGAGCGGGAGAGGGAGAAGCAGGCTCCCCGCTGAGCAGGGAGCCTGATGCGGGGCTCAATCCCAGGACCCTGGGATCATGACCTGAGCCGAAGGCAGACGCTTAATGACTGAGTCACCCAGGCGCCCCTGCATTATCATTTTTAATAAAAGTTCCATTGATGCTTAAAAGGAAGATATATTTTTTATAGGTGAGTTACAAAGTCTGATACAAACCCATTAACTTTATCAATTATGTTATTCCAGTCCTCTGTGCTTTATAACTTTTTTCTACAGAATACATCAGATTGAGAGGTGTGTGCTCTTTTAATGGTGTTAGTTTTAGGCTCAACTTCCCTTGCACTTGTAATAACTTTTGCTTCTTATTCTTTTCATTCTTTCTGTTTTTTTCAATGCAGTGATATTTTACACATAGAAATTCATGACTGTTGGATCTTAATCACTGTTCTGCTTAGTGCTGTTGCCTTGAAATCTACTTTGTCTTATGTTAATATTGCCATTTCCTTTTTCTTCTATTTATTTTTATTTATTAAATTTTTTTTCTTATGTAATCTCTGCACCCAATGTGGAGCCGGAACTTATGACCCTGAGATCAAGAGTCACATGCTCTGCTGACTGAGCCAGCCAGCTGCCCTCTTTCTTTTATTTTTATCTGCTTGATATATACCTGATCTGGTTATTTTGACAGGTAGTATCCAATTTTTTCTCTTAATCTGAGAGACTTTATCTTTAATAGAGGGGAGTTAAATTCATTTATAATGATCATCATAACATAAGTTTGGACATACTTCTGCCTTCTTGTTTTTTATTTTTAATGTATTCTTGCCTTGCATGGAGTTGGAAGACTTGTTTTTGTTATATATACCGTCTTTTCTTTGGTGTCTTCTACAGTTTAGAATCTATTTTTACTTCACTTTTGCTCTTCACTGCTTTTAGTGGGGATTTAAATTCTCTTTTTGCAATTTTAGTTTCCCTCCTTATTTCGTTCACCTTCCTTTTTATTTTATCCCATTTTTCACTCAGCTGCTTCTTTCATTATGGCCTTTTGTACCTTTTTCATGAAAGTCTTGTTGCATTCTAATGAGAATATTAAAGAGTTTTTCAGTACTTTCTGCTGACTCCTCTGATAGGTTGTTTTAGATGCTATATTTCTAAGTCTTTAGGATGATGATCATATTTTCCTTTCCTGTGCTAGTCATATCCCTCCCCCCACCCATTGTGGGAGCACTGTTTCATTAGTTTTATTAATTTTTTTTCATTAACCCAATGCATTTATCGAGTGCCTGCTGGAGATGCAGAGATAAATTAGACTCTTCTCTGAGTTAAAGCCTGGATTTTGGTTTTTCTCAATCCAGCTACTTCCATCTGTTTTCTTACATGTCTGCCATTTTCTGGCATTTGCTTGTCTGTCTGAGTAGTTGTAAGTTTTTGTCATTTTCTGTTATCTTCAGAGATCATGGAAAGCTGGGGGACTGTGTCTCTGGGATCACATTTTGTCCTTGAAGGGATGAGACACCCCTGAAAAGACAGTAGACATGTGTGGTGTGTTGTGAAAGAAAACTGGATTAATCCTTTCAGGCTAATTTCAGTGGGTTGTTGGTCAGTCCAACCCTTGGTCCTTTTCCTGGAGAGGACAAAATGGATCAGTGTTGGCTGTTGTAGACTATCCTCATTGCTGTTGGGGGGCCAAGGAGCCTGTGTGTGCTTTTGGTGTAAGCATTTCCTAGTACCTAGAGCCTTCTTGCTCTCAAGTGTGTAAACCTCTAGGCTGGTGTTTCTTCCACACCTGTGTTAAAATGACTAGATAAGATGGTTATCATCCACATAACTAGGCCTAAACCCACAATAAGAATCTTGGGAAGTGGGGGGGCCTATACTATGTATTCTTAACAAACACCCCAGATCTTTTTATCTTTTCATAATGGAAGTTATGGATATATAAAAGTAGAGAGAACAGCATTATGAACTCCTCATATCCATTATCTATGTAGCTTCATTAATTATCAGTATATGGCTAATCTTATTTCATCTCTATGTACTCCTGTTTCTTTATCCTGATAATTTTGAAAATAATCTCAGGCATCATGTCATTTTTTTCATTTGTAAATACTACAATATATATCTCTAAAAGATAATGGCTCTAAAAAAAAATATCATTTGTCATGCCTAAAAAATTAAAAGCTAAAAATTAAAAAATTAAAAAGAATAAAAATTCCTTAATATTATCAAATATCCAGTCAGTGTTTGCATTTTTCCAATTATCTCTGTCTCTGCGACAGCTTGTTTGAATTTTGTGTCTAAATAAGATCTGTACACTGAGATTGGTTTCCCCTCCATTTCTTTTTGTTTGTTGTTTCGTTTCTTGGGGATTTTTTTGTTGTTGCAGAAATCAAATCTATTAGAGGGTTTTCTACATCTGGATTTCACTGATTGTGGACCTACAGTGTCATCTAACATGTTCCTGTATTTCCTATACATTGGTAGTTAAATCTAGAGGCTTGATCAGATTTGGGTTCTTCCTCCCCACCCAAGAAACTTCAAAGGTAGTGTTTTATACTTCTGTCAGAAAGGTACGTAATGTTTAGTCTTTTCTCTTTGTGTCATTTTTTCAGCCATTGATGTTCATTGTCTAAATCTATTCATTAAGTGTTAGAAATGGTGATATTTTAGTTCTGTTATTCCATCTTGCTTGATTAGCTATAATTCTTTTATAAAAACAAAAAGGAACTTACCCTTATCAACTGTTTGGTTACTCTAAATCACAGATCATATAGGAAGGATAGAATAATGGCTTGATTCTTTACTTACCAGCTTTCAAATTAAGGAGGTGGTTTCCTAGTGCATTAGTTTGCTAGAGCTGTCATAACAAATAACAGATTAAGATTTATTGTCTCACAGTTCTGGTGACTAGAAGTCTGAGATCAAGGTGTTGGCAGGGTTAATTTCATTCTGAGGATTCTCTCCTTGGCTTTTAGATGGCTGTCTTTACATAGTTGTCCTTTGGTCTGTGTTTATTCCCTAATGCCTTCTTATAAGGACACAAGTCATATTGGGTTAAGACTCACCCATATGACCCCATTTAACCTTAATTACCTTTCTAAAGACGCTGTCTTCAAATACAGACACAATCCTGGGATACTGGGCTTCAACGTATGAATGCTGAGGTCTGATAAGTTTATCAGGTCTGATAAACTATAATGCAGTTCATCCCTTTAAACCTAGCATCCTGAAAATGTGGAATTTTTTTTAAAGTATCATAATGAATATATTTTTAAAGTATTATAATGAACACATTTCATATGTTTCAATCCATTGCAGTTACCTTCAGTAATGCTCAAATTTGGCCTCTTGGAAGCCTGAGCAAGACACAGGTTGCTCCTTAGATATAATCCCAGTATTCTTGGTTAGCTTTCTGGCTTTTTTGCATTCTTCTAGAACAAAATGTGCTAGGCCTTTTTTACTGCTCCAGACTTGCAAAGATATTTCTTCTGGGAGTCCTGGTTTCTTTTAGTGGGATATAGTGCCAGATAATTCTAAGTACAGTAATCTTTGGAATCTCATGACTAAGCCTTTTTATCACCACAGTGTGGGAGGCATTATGGTATAGTGGTTAAGAGTTCAGGCTCAGAGAGTCCTATTGCTCAGATGCAACCTGGCTCCATTACTTACAAGTATTACTTACTTGACCCTAGGCAAGGTACATACTTCTCTGGGTCTTAATTTCATCGTCATACTCATATCATCATCTGTAAAGCTCCACAAAGACAATGATACTCTCTGTTTTTCACAGCTCTATCTTTAGTACCCGAAATAGTACCTGGCACATAATTGGCACTTGATCAACATTTGTTCAATGAATATATCTATGAAATGAAAATGGTAGGAATACTCTCCTTATAGGATAATGGGATACTTAGGGGATAATATTTATAAAATGCTTATGGTTGTCAAGAACTGTGAAAGGTCCTATTTGCCAGCCAACAAGTTACCCTGCCAGTTTCATGGGTACTGACAGAAGATATAAGACTCTTGGGTTGGAGACAGAGGGCTTTATTACTCATGGCAATAGCGGTAACCAAAGTGTCACATTTTCTTGCTCTCATTTACTGGGCCCTAGTTTTTATGGGATGATATGAAGATGGCAAGGTGAGATCTGTATATGCAATGGGCTATGTTATAGGAGAGAAACCCTGATTTTAGGGAACCCAAATCTTTTATGATGGACAGTAAGCAAACATGTTCTGGAAGAAGACACTTTATCTTTTTAAGCTGTTCACTATACAGACATCCTTGAATTTTGTCCCCAAATTTCAGTTTGGGACAAGAGGAGTTTCAAATACCTCTGCTTATAAGATGTGCAGAAACATGAGATACCCATGGACAGTTGTTTTTCAACAAATAGCATTGATAGATGTAGTCAGTATAATTGATCATGATAATATTGGTGATGATTACCTTCTCTCATTTCCCAACCTGAAGATAAGGTTTTTTTCTTGCCTCCTTAACCTGATCCTTATTTAATCTTTGTTTCCCAACAAATAGCATTGCTATATGTAGTCAGTAAATACCGGTCATGATGATATTGTTGATGATTTCCTTATGTTCATTTCCCAACTTGAACATACGGTTTCTTCTTGCTGCCTTAATCTAATCCTTACTTAATCCTTGTCTTTCATCTTTCATTGCAAGACTCCGGGAAGGGTATTGTGTGATTTCTGATACATTCACCATAATTTTATTTGTTAATTTTGATTGCTTATTTTAAGCTGTTTTTGTTTTGTTTCTGTTTTGTTGTTGTGTTTTTAAAAATCATGGCCCTTTATAGTAATCCTCTATTATATTTTTGGTCTTGTTTGGGTATGGCTGAGCATGTCATCTTCTTTCTACATACCTACCTTTCTTTCTTACAAGGTTGTAGTGGAATTTATCTGATTGGTAGATTGTGTTAGAAATGTAATTTTATCTTGCCAGAGGGGCTCCATATCGAACAAATTACTTAAATTCTTTCTCCATCCCCTCTTTCCCTTTTGTTGTTATTATCTTTTGAATATGTATAAGAGCTCATCAGTCTTTTATTTTTTATTTAATTTAATTTTTATTGCAGTATGGTTGATACACATTGTTACATTAGTTTCAGGTATACAACATAGTGATTTTGATAAGGAAAATCTGTATCCTAAGGTGGCTGAACGAGCCAGCGAGAGAGTCCCAGTCTTTGCCCCGGGGCTCATCTGGGTTCTTCTCCCTGCCCTGCTTCATGCCAAAAGTGCCAAGTATGCAGAAGTAGAAGTGTATAAATTGCCCCCTTTGTTTGTGCTCAGGGCTCAGGCCTTTGGAGACCACTCTCCTCTGAGCCCACCGGTGTTAAATAAACCTCCTATCCTCCAAAATCTCTGAGTGCCACTTGGTTCTTCGGGCGATCCAGTCCAGGTTCTGTAACATTTGGTTCCCTGACCGGGAAACCCAACCGCGCTGGCCCCATTGTTGCCACTGGTTTGGGGGCAATGGTGGGGCAGTGATGGAATGAGGGATCGTAAGGGAGAAGGTGCGCCCTGCCTAATTTTTGGCAGTCTCCTGTCCCGGTCGCCTCAGGCTGGGCCCCTCTCTGCTGTTCCCTCCATACTCAAGGAGACTTGGCAGGTGAAGACCTGGTCCCGATGTCGGATTCCGGTAAGGCCTCGGGCCCCAGGACCCAGACAGGCCCACCCCCAGTGGGGTGGAAGGGGAGCCTGATCACCTTCCAGAGATCTCTTAGAGGTCTCACAGGCAGGGATTCCCAGGAAGGGAATGTAATAACTTCTGGAGTGTGAATGTGTAAGTGAATGTGCAGTCTGACTTGGCTTGCTCAAGTGGACTGATTCTGTGACTCCACGGGCAGATACCCGTAAGGTCCCCAGAAGCCTACGGAGTCTAACTGGGCCCATCTCTGATTCCATGGTGAGCGGCATACAGTCTATGGCCACATCGGGATAGTTTCCAATTGTAAGTCACAACGCTGAGACAGCTATGGCTAAGCCTTACCTAAGCTCCTTTGGGACACGGCCAGATGGGCATCTGATTGGTCTCCTCACCTCAGGAGGCATCCCCCCCTTTGTCTCTCTCTGCGCCACCACACACGGGGACATCACGACAGGGTCAGGGCAGAGTAAACCTATGGTTCTAGAGACCATGATCAAAAATTTCAGGAAGGGGTTTTCGGGAGACTGTGGAGTCAGGATGAACCCTGGCAAGTTGAGAACCCTTCGTGAATTGGAATGGCCCACCTTTGATGTCGGGTGGCCTTTGAGCCCAGTGGGCACACTAGCCTCTGATTGAACCCAAAGCAAGAGGAGTCGGGGTCTCTAATACTAGCAATTACCATGCCAAGGGAAGAAGAATCGAGGCTATCCTGTGCCCAGGCCTAACCGAGCAGGCTGCCAGAGTTCAGACTCACCTTCCCTTCAGTATGGGCTGAAAACAACCCACCTGGACTAGCCCGGAATTAGACCCCTATCATTGTTGAACTGATCCCAGGAGCCCAACCTCAGAGGCAAAGGCAATACCCCCTTCCACAAGAAGCTAAGATCGGCATCCGAGAACATCTGACCAAACTGAAAGAAGCAGGTATGCTAGTTGAGTGCCAGTCGGCCTGAAATACCTGACTCCTGCCAGTCAAGAAGCCAGGAGGGGGATACCGACCAGTTCAAGACCTGTGGGCCGTCAACAAGGTGACCATCTCTCTGCACCCAGTGGTCCTGAATCCATACACCCTCCTTGGCCAAATCCCAGGGTCAGCCAGGTGGTTCATTTGCCTAGATTTGAAAGATGCCTTCTTCTGCCTCCACTTAGCTCCCCAGAGCCCGCCACTGTTTGCCTTTGAATGGACTGAACCTGATATAGGGCGCCAGATGCAACTGACTTGGACGTGCCTCCTGCAGGGGTTTAAAAACTAACCGACCTTCTTTGGGGAAGCGCTGGCCGCGGACCTCACCAGCTTCCCAAGAGAGGCCACACGATGTACCCTCCTCCAGTATGTGGATGACCTCCTCGCCAGTGACACACAAGAAGACTGCACAAAAGGCACAAAGGCCCTCCTACAGCTCCTGTCAGACTCGGGATACCGAGCCTTATGGAAAAAGGCACAGATCTGCCAACAACAGGTCCGATACCTTGGTTTCCTCCTCACCCAAGGGAAAAGAGAACTAGGGTGGGAGAGGAATAAAGAATCCAGAGCTCACGCTGTTCAGCGATGGCAGCGGTTACCTACAGGAAGATGCCCGGAAAGTGGGTTATGCAGTAACCACAACCACTGAAGTCCTAGAAGCTAAGACATTACCAGCTGGATGGTCAGCTCAATGGGCTGAATTATATGCCTTCGTCCGAGCCTTCACCCTCAGTGAAGGCAAGCGAGTCAACATCTATACTGACTCTCCGTATGCCTTTGCTACTGTATATATACATGGAGCCATCTACAAGGAAAGGGGCCTCCTAACCTCCGCAGGAAAAGCTATCAAGAACAAAGAGGAGATGCTGAGAACAAAGAGGAGATGCAAAGGAAGTAGCAATCCTGCACTGTAAGGGACATCAGAAAGGAGACTACCCCATAGCGCAGGGAAATCATCTGGCAGATGAGGCCCAGTGAGGACATAGACAGAGCCTCTTCCCTCACCATGGCCCTAACACCCCAGGAAGAAATCCCTCTGCACAGTTACACTAAAAAGGAAAAGGAATGGGCCATGGCTGAGGGGGCCACCCTGACTGAAAAGGGATGGTGGATGATGCCAGATGGGTGCATCTTTGTTCCAGCAGCAACTGGAGGGCATCTAGTCAAGGAATACCACCAACTCACTCATCTGGGAAAACATCAGTCAGCTGCCAGCACTATGCCGAGCAAAAAATAATGCTCGGACAGCACTGCAGCCCCCACCAGGTGTCCAGAAAGTGGGAGCAACCCCTTTCCAGGATCTAGAGGTAGACTTCACAGATGTGCAGCCGAGCAGGGGGTTCAGATATCTCCTAGTAATAGTATGCACATACTCTGGGTGGGTCGAAGCCTTCCTGACCAGGATGGAGCAAAGCTCGGAAGTAGCTAAAGTCTTGCGGGAGATCGTGCCCAGGTTTGGCCTGCCATTAACAATCCACAGTGACAATGGACCCGCATTTGCGGCAGACATTGTACAGGTCTTGACTAAATCTCTCAACATCACTGGAAGACTCCACACCGCTTACCCGCCCCAAAGTTCAGGGAAAGTAGAGCGAATGAATCCCACCCTCAAAGGAACCTTAGCAAAGTTTTATCAGGAGACTAACCTCCCATGGCTGGATCTGCTACCCCTAGCTCTCCTGCGTGCTCGCAGTATGCCCGGGACATCAGGTTTCTCCCCATTTGAATTAATATATGGACGGCCACCCCCGTGTTTGGGAAGGACACTTGCATCAGGTTGGAGATAAATGGATAAAGGAACAGCTTCAGGCTGCTGGGGGCCACCCTAAATAAATTACAAAAGTACACCACTGAGAGGGCCCCACTCTCCTTAGGGTCTCAGGTACACTCCTTACAGACAGGGGACTCAGTTTGGGTGAAAGATTGGAAGAAAGACCCCCTCAAACCACAATGGACAGGGTCCCACACTGTTCTAACTGCACCTACTGCCCTCAAGGTCTCAGGTGTCACCCCGTGGGTCCACCACTCCAGAGTGAAGAAAACTCATCATTCGGATGAGGAGCCGCGCCAGGTGAGAGTCCAGCCATACTTCATGAACCCACTCTGGCTTCACCTTCGACGAGACCCCACCAACTGATAGACACCTGCTCACCATGGTCCCTGGCTCTCATCGGTGTGATTTCCATCTTGGGAGTCAGACTGTACACTGTTGCCCCTCCTGACTGGACTTTCCCCCAGAGGCTTACTATTGTCATTGCTTATTGGTGTCCCTAGGGTGTCTTACTGCACTTACTTGTCCACGGGTTTCATCTGCTGGCGGGTTAGCCATGATGGCTCCCTCTACCTAAGATCATAGATCCCACTTTTACTGGCCCTCTGCTGTCTACTCCTGAGCGCATTTTACCACGGTTTTCCTGGCCCCAGTCAGTCCCAGTTTTCTGCTACCTGGTGTGCTGTTCCTCCGCATTGCCTCTAGCTGCCTGGCCAGGCAAGGGGGGCAAACTCTCGTATCACCGTTACTGACAATGGACTTTCCAGCTTATCACCCTCAATCCTGCACCGGCACCCCCACTGACTTCTTCCACCTGGGATGGACACAAACCAAAGGTTGACCTCTGTTTTGATGGATGCCATCTTCTTGATACCTCCTGGGAACCTCATAGATGGTGTTCCTACCATGGCCCTCACTCAAGTGACCGGCTGGTAGATATCTACATCTGTGGGGGCCCTACGCCTCAACAGCCAAACACCTGCCCCTAGTTCTGCTCACAAGCCTGGGGATGCGAGTCCTGGGTGGCAGCTTGGCTGGGAATGAAACAATGGTCTAATTGGTGGTGGAGCCTCAGACAGTGCAGTGGCATCTGGATTTCCTTGTCACGCAGCACCACCCCATCCTCTTGCCCTAACAATCACTGTATACATTGCCAGTGGGAATCACTCCAGCAGACAACTTGGTAGGATACCCTTTCACAGTGGTTCCCTTGGTTCGTCCCCCTCATCAGCCCCCTCCTATTGCTTAGAGGATGAAAATGATGCCCTCTATACTAGGTGTTTAAAGGAACATCAAAGGGGGGGAATGATAAGGAAAATCTGTATCCTAAGATGGCTAACCAAGCCAGCGAGAGAGTCCCAGTCCTTGCCCCAGGGCTCATCCGGGTTCTTCTCCCGGCCCCGCTTCGCTCACACGCCTAAAGTGCCAAGTATGCAGAAGTAGAAGTGTATAAATTGCCCTCTTTGTTTGTGCTTGGGGCTCAGACCTTTGGAGATCACTCTCCTCTGAGCCCGCTGGCGTTAAATAAACCTCATATCCTCCAAGATCTCCGAGTGCCGCTTGGTTCTTCCGTCAGGCGATCTAGTCCAGGTTCTGTAACAATTTGACAAGATTATACTGTCCTTTCCACAAATGTGGCTACCATCTGTTACCATATAATGCTATTATAATACCACTGACTGTATTACCTATGCTGTCTGTACCTTTAAAAAAAAAAAAAAAAGATTTTATTTATTTATTTGACAGAGAGAGAGACAGCGAGAGAGGGAACACAAGCAGGGGGAGTGGGAGAAGGAGAAGCAGGCTCCCCAAGGAGCAGGGAGCCCCATGCGGGGCTTGATCCCAGGACCCTGGGCCATGACTTGAGCCGAAGGCAGACGCTTAACGACTGAGCCACCCAGGCGCCCCCTGTCTGAACCTTTTATTCCTATGATTTATTTATTCCATAACTGGAAGCCTATATTTTCCACTCCCCTTCACCTATTTTGCCCAGCCCCCACTCCTGTATCTCCGCCCCCCCCAGCAATCATCAATTTATTCTCTGTATTTATGGGTCTTTTTCTGTTCTTTGTTTTGTTTTTTAGATTACACATATAAGTGAAATCACATGGTATTTGTCTTTCTCTGATCTATTTCATTTAGCATTATACCCTCTAGGTCCATTCATGTTATTGCAAATGGCAAGAGCTCATTCTTTTTTTATGGCTGAGTAATATTCCATTGTACATATGTACCACATCTTTTTTATCCATTCATCTATCCATGAACACTTGTTTTGCTTCCATATCTTGGCTATTGTAATACTGCAGTAAACATAGGGGTGCATATACATATATCTTTTTGAATTAGTGTTTTTTTTTTCCCCCTTTGGGTAAATACCCAGTAGTGGAATTACTGGATCCTATGGTATTTCTATTTTTAACTTTTTGAGGAACCTCCATACTGTTTTCCACAGTGACTATACCAATTTACATTCCCATCAACAGTGCACAAGGGCCCCTTTTTCGTTATATCCTTGCCAATACTTGTTATTTCTTTTTTTAAAAAAAGATGTTATTTATTTGAGAGAGAGAGAGCAGAGTGAGAGAGCCTGAGTGGTGGGGGGAGGGGCAGAGGGAGAGGGAGAAGCAGACTCCCCTCTGAGCAGTGAGCCATATGCTGGGCTCGATCCCAGGACCCTGGGATCATGACCTGAGCTGAAGGCAGACGCTTAACCCACTGAGCCACCCAGGTGTCCCAATATTCGTTATTTCTTGTTTTTTTTGTTTTTTTTTTTTTAAACTCTAGCCATTCTGTAAGTGTAAGGTGATACCTCATTGTGATTTTGATTTGCATTTCCTTGATGATTAGTGATATTGAGCATTTTTTCATGTGTCTGCCATCCGTATGTCTTCTTTAAAAATGGCAATTCAGGTAACTCTGCCCATGCTTTTTAAAAAAAGATTGATTGCAAGAGTGTGAGTAGGAGGAGGGGCAGAGGGAGCAGGAGACAGAAAATCCCCAGCCAACTCCACGCTGAGCACAGGGTCTGATGTGGGGCTTGATCTCACTACCGTGAGATCATGACTTGAGCCAAAATCAAGAGTGAGGTACTTAATTGACTGAGCCAACCAGGTGCCCCTACTCTGACCATTTTTTAATGATTGTTTTTTTGGTGTTGTATAAGTTTTTTTTTTTAAATATATTTTTGATATTAACTCATTGGGTATGTCATTTGCAAATATCTTCTCCCATTCAGTAGGTCGCCTGTGCAAAAGCTTTTTGTTTTTGTTTTGGTGAAGTCCCAATAGTTAATGTTTGCTTTCCTTGCCTTAGTAGATATATAACATTAGAAAAATATTGCTATGACTTTTGTTCAAATAAATTTCTGGCTGTATTATCTTCTATGAATTTTATGGATTCAGGTCTCACATTTAGGTCTTTAATTTATTTTGAGTTCATTTTTGTACAGGGTGTAACAAAGTGGTTCAGCATGTGGCTGTCCAATTTCCCCAGAACCATTTATTTAAGAGACTGTCCTTTCCCTATTGTATATTGTATATTGGCTCCTTTGTTATAGATTAATTGACCATATATTTATGGGTTTATTTCTGGGTTCTCTCTTCTGTTGTATTGATCTATGTGTCTGTTTTTGTGCCCAAACCATACTGTTTTGATTACTACAGCTTTGTGTAGTACATCTTGAAATTCGGAGTTGTGATACCTCCAGCTTTATTCTTCTTAGATTGCTTTGGCCATTTTGGGGTCTTTTGTGGTTCCATACAAATTTTAGTATTATTCTAGTTCTGTGAAAAATGCTGTTGGTATTTTGATAGGGATCGCATTGAATCTGTACATTGCTTTGGGTAACATGGACATTCTAATAATACTTGTTCCCCAATCCATGAGCATGGAATATTTTTCTCCTTCTTTGTGTCATGTTCAATTTCTTTCATCAGTGTTTTATAGTTTCCAGAGTACAGGTCTTTCACCTCCTTTGTTAAGTTTATTCCTAGGTATTTTATTCTTTTTGGTGCAATTGTAAATGGAATTGATTTCTTTCTTTTTATTTAGTTTGTTGTTTTTTTTTTTGTTTGTTTGTTTTAGAGTGAGTGTGGGGTGAGGGGGAGGAGGGACTGAGGGAGAGGGAGAGAGAATGTTAAGCAGGCTCCATACCCAGCTCAGAGCCCGACACAGGGCTCTATTTCACCACCCTGAGATCATGACCTGAGCTGAAATCAAGAGTTGGATGCATAAGGACTGAGCCAGCCAGGTGCCCCTAAATGAAATTGTGTTCTTAATTTTTCTTTCTGCTACTTTGTTATTAGTATATGGAAAAGCAAGCAGTTTCTGCAATTAATCTTGTATCCTGCAACTTCATCGCATTCATTTATTACTTCTAATAGTTTTTTGGTAGAGTCCTTAGGGTTTTCTTTTTCTTTTCTTTTCTTTTATTGTTACATTAATCACCATACATTACATCATTAATTTTGGATGTAGTGTTCCATGATTCATTGTTTGCATATAACACCCAGTGCTCCGTTCAATATGTGCCCTCTTTAATACCCATCACCAGGCTAACCCATCCTCCCAACCCCCTCCCCTCTAGAACCCTCAGTTTGTTTCTCAGAGTCCATACTCTCCCATGGTTTGTCTTGCCCCTCTGATTCCCGCCCCCCCTTCATTTTTACCTTGCTGCTCTCTTCTTCTTTTTTTTTTTTAACATATAATGTATTATTTGCTTCAGAGGTACAGTTCTGTGATTCATCAGTCTTACACAATTCACAGCGCTCACCATAGCACATACCCTCCCCAATGTCTATCACCCAACCACCCCATCCCTCCCACCCCCCACCACTCCAGCAACCCTCAGTTTGTTTCCTGAGATTAAGAATTCCTCATATCAGTGAGATCATATGATACATGTCTTTCTCTGATTGACTTATTTCGCTCAGCATAATACCCTCCAGTTCTATCCACATCGTTGCAAATGGCAAGATTTCATTGCTTTTGATTGCTGCATAATACTCCATTGTATATATATACCAAATCTTCTTTATCCATTTATCTGTTGATGGACATCTTGGCTCTTTCCATAGTTTGGCTCTCGTGGACATTGCTGCTATAAACATCAGGGTGGACGTACCCCTTCTGATCACTGCATTTTAGTTTTGATTTGGATTTCCCTGATGCCGAGTGATGTTGAGCACTTTTTCATGTGTCTGTTGGCCATTTGGATGTCTTCTTTGGAAAAATGTCTGTTCATGTCTTCTGCCCATTTCTTGATTGGATCATTTGTTCTCTGGGTGTTGAGTTTGAGAAGTTCTTTATAGATTTTGGATACTAGCCCTTTATCTGATATGTCATTTGCAAATATCTTCTCCCATTCTGTCGGTTGTCTTTTGGTTTTGTTGACTATTTCTTTTGCTGTGCAAAAGCTTTTTATCTTCATGCAGTCCCAATAGTTCATTTTTGCCCTTGCTTCCCTTGCCTTTGGCGATGTTTTTAGGAAGAAGTTGCTTCGGCTGAGGTTGAAGAGGTTGCTGCCTGTGTTTTCCTCAAGGATTTTGAAGGATTCCTGTCTCACATTTAGGTCTTTCATCAATTTTGAGTCTATTTTTGTGTGTGGTGTAAGGAAATGGTCCAGCTTCATTCTTCTGCATGTGGCTGTCCAGTTTTCCCAACACCATTTGTTGAAGAGACTGTCTTTTTTCCATTGGACATTCCTGCTTTGTCGAAGATTAGTTGACCATAGAGTTGAGGGTCCATTTCTGGGCTCTCTATTCTGTTCCATTGATCTGTGTGCCTGTTTTTGTGCCAGTACCAGACTGTCTTAATGATGACAGCTTTGTAATAGAGCTGGAAGTCTGGAATTGTGATGCCACCAGCTTTGCTTTTCTTTTTCAACAATCCTCTGGCTATTTGGGGTCTTTTCTGGTTCCATACAAATTTTAGGATTATTTGTTCCATTTCTTTGAAAAAAGTGGATGGTACTTTGATGGGGATTGCTTTGAATGTGTAGATTGCTCTAGGTAGCATTGACATCTTCACAATATTTGTTTTTCCAATCCATGAGTATGGAACGTTTTTCCATCTCTTTGTGTCTTCCTCAATTTCTTTCATGAGTATTTTATAGTTTTCTGAGTACAGATTCTTTGCCTCTTTGGTTAGATATATTCCTAGGTATCTTTTGGTTTTGGGTGCAATTGTAAATGGGATCGACTCCTTAATTTCTCTTTCTTCTGTCTTATTGTTTGTGTTTAGGAATGCCACTGATTTCTGTGCATGGATTTTATATCCTGCCACTTTACTGAATTCCTGTATGAGTTCTAGCAGTTTTGGGGTGGAGTCTTTTGGGTTTTCCTCATAAAGTATCATATCATCTGCAGAATGAGAGTTTGACGTCTTCTTTGCCGATTTGGATGCATTTCATTCTTTTTGTTGTCTGACTGCTGTGGCTAGGACTTCTAATACTATGTTAAATAGCAGTGGTGATAGTGGACACCCTGCCATGTTCCTGACCTTAGGGGGAAAGCTCCCAGTTTTTCCCCATTGAGAATGATAATTTGCTGTGAGTTTTTCATAGATGGCTTTTATGATATTGAGGTATGTACCATCTATCCCTATACTCTGAAGAGTTTTGATCAAGAAAGGATGCTGTACTTTGACAGAGCTTTTTCTGCATCTTTTGAGAGGATCATATGGTTCTTGTTCTTTCTTTTATTAATGTATTGTATCACTTTGATCGATTTGCGGATTATGAACCAACCTTGCAGCCCAGGGATAAATCCCACTTTTTTGTGGTGAATAATCCTTTTAATGTACTGTTGGATCCTATAGGCTAGTATTTTGGTGAGAGTATTTGCATCCATGTTCATCAAGGATATTGGTCTGTAATTCTCCTTTTTGATGGGGTCTTTGTCTGGTTTGGGGATCAAAGTAATGGTGGCCTCATAAAACGAGTTTGGAAGTTTTCCTTCCATTTCGATTTTTTGGAACAGTTTCAGAAGAATAGGTATTAAGTATTTAAACGTTTGATAGAATTCCCCTGGGAAGAAATGTGGCCCTGGGCTCTTGTTTGTTGGGAGATTTTTGATGACTGCTTCAATTTCCTTAGTGGTTATAGGTCTGTTCAGGTTTTCTATTTCTTCCTGGTTCAGTTTTGGTAGTTGATACATCTCTAGGAATGCATCCTTTTCTTCCAGATTATCGAATTTGCTGGCATATAGTTGCTCATAATATGTTCTTATAATTGTTTGTATTTCCTTGGTGTTGGTTGTGATCTCTCCTCTTTCATTCATGTTTTTATTTATTTGGGTCTTCTCTTTTCTTTTTGATAAATCTGGCCAGGGGTTTATCAATCTAGTTAATTCTTTCCAAGAACCAGCTGTTGATCTGTTCTGCTGTTCTTTTGGTTTCTGTTTCATTGATTTCTGCTCTGATCTTTATGATTTCTCTTCTCCTGCTGGGTTTAGGCTTTATTTGCTGTTCTTTCTCCAGCTCCTTTACGTGTAGGGTTAGGTTGTGTATTTGAGACCTTTCTTGTTTCCTGAAAAAGGCTTGTATTGCTATATACTTTCCTCTTAGGACTGCCTTTGCTGCATCCCAAAGATTTTGAACAGTTGTGTTTTCATTTTCATTGGTTTCCATGAATTTTTAAAATTCTTCTTTAATTTCCTGGTTGACCCATTCATTCTTCAGTAGGATGCTCTTTAGCCTCCATGTATTTGAGTTCTTTCCGACTTTCCTCTTGTGATTGAGTTCTAGTTTCAGAGCATTGTGGTCCAAAAATATGCAGGGAATGATCCCAATCTTTTGGTACTGGTTGAGACCTGATTTGTGACCTAGGATGTGATCTATTCTGGAGAGTGTTCCATGGGCACTAGAGAAGAGTGTGTATTCTGTTGCTTTGGGATGAAATGTTCTGACTATATCTGTGAAGTCCATTTGGTCCAGTGTGTCATTTAAAGTCTTTATTTCCTTGTTGATCTTTTGCTTAGATGGTCTGTCCGTTTCAGTGAGGGGGGTTTTAAAGTCCCCCTCTATTATTGTATTTTTGTCAGTGTTTTTCTTTACTTTTGTTATTAATTGGCTTTTATAATTGGCTGCCCCCATGTTAGGGACATAGATATTTCCAATATTAGATCGTCTTGTTGGATAGAACCTTTAATATATATAGTGTCCTTCCTCATCTCTTATTATAGTCTTTGTTTTAAAATCTAATTTGTCTGATATAAGGATTGCTCCCCCCCCAGCTTTCTTTTGTTGTCCATTAGCATGGTAAATGGTTTTCCTCCCCCTCACTTTCAATCTGGAGGTGTCTTTGGGTCTAAAATGAGTCTCTTGCAGACAGCATATCGATGGGTCTTGTTTTTTTTATTTAGTCTGATACCCTGTGTCTTTTGATTGGGGCATTTAGCCCATTTACTTTCAGGGTAACTATTGAAAGATATGAATTTAGTGCCACTTTATTGCCCGTAAGGTGACTGTTACTGTATCTTGTCTGTGTTCCTTTCTGGTCTGTGTTACTTTTAGGCTCTCTCTTTGCTTAGAGGACCCCTTTCAATATTTCTTGTAGGGCTGGTTTCATGTTTGTACATTCCTTTAGTTTTTGTTTGTTCTGGAAGCGACAATTCTATTTTCAGTGAAAGCCTAGTTGGATATAGTATTCTTGGCTGCATATTTTTCTCATTTAGTGCTCTGAATATATCCTGCCAGTCCTTTCTGGCCTGCCAGGTCTCTGTGGATAGGTCTGTTACTAATCTAATGTTTCTACCATTGTAGGTTACAGATCTCTTGTCCTGAGGTGCTTTCAGGACTTTCTCTTTGTCTCTGGGACTCGTAAGTTTTACTATTAGATGTCGGGGTGTTGATCTATTTGTATTGATTTTGAGGGGGGTTCTCTGTGCCTCCTGGATTTTGATGCCTGTTTTCTTCCCCAAATTAGGGACGTTGTATGCTATAATTTGCTCCAATATACCTTCTGCCCCTCTCTCTCTTTCTTCTTCTGCGATCCCAATTTTTCTAATATTGTTTCATCTCATGGTATCCCTTATGTCATGAATTCTGCCCTCGTGATCCAGTAATTGTTTATCTCTCTTTTTCTCAGCTTCTTCATTTTCCATTATTTGGTCTTCTATATCACTAATTCTCTCTTCTGCCTCATTTATCCTAGCAGTTAGAGCCTCCATTTTTGATTGCACCTCATTAATAGCCTTTTTGATTTCTACTTGGTTAGATTTTAGTTCTTTTATTTCTCCAGAAAGGGTTTCTCTAGTATCTTCCATGTTTTTTTCAAGCCCAGTTAGTATCTTTTTAATCATCATTCTGAACTCCAGTTCCGACATCTTACTAATGTCAGTATTGATTAGGTCCCTGGCAGTCGGTATTGCCTCTCGTTCTTTTTTTAGACGTGATTTTTTCCATCTTGTCTTTAGGTCCAGACGAGAATAGATGAATGAGGGAACAAAATGCTAATAGGGTAACAACAACCCCAGAAAAATATGCAGTAAACAAATAAGAACAGACCTGAAACCGGCGGGAAAGAATGGGAAAGAAAGAAAAAAGAAAAAGATTAAAAAAAATATGATTAAATATGATCACATTGGTGAATAGATCAGTGCTACACACTAGATTTTGTGTGTATTATGGTCTGTTAGAAGAAACTGCCTTCCAAAATTTTAATGAAAGAAAAGCTTATATATGTACAAAAATAAGGGTAAATACAATGAAGGGATGGAATATGAGTATAAAGATGAAAATTATAAAAGATTTTATAAAAGGAATTGATAAGAAGTTGGTTGAAGAAAGAAAAAGAAATTAATAAAAAAAAAAAGGGAGAGAATGTGATCAGGCAGGAGACTAGAACAAAGCCATACACTAGAGATTTAGGGTATATTTTGGTCTGTTTGAAGAAACTGTATCCGAAAATTTTAAAGAGAGAACAACTTTTTTTTTTTTTTTAATATTTTATTTATTTGACAGAGAGACACAGCGAGAGAGGGAATACAAGCAGGGGGAGTGGGAGAGGGAGAAGCAGACTCCCCGCGGAGCAGGGGGTCCAATGTGGGGCTCGATCCCAGGACTCCAGGATAATGACCTGAGCCAAAGGCAGACGCTTAACGACTGAGCCACTCAGGTGCCCCCAGAGAACAACTTTTATATATACCAAAAATAATGTTAACTACCATGAAAGGAGAGACTATGACTCTAAAAATGAAAACTAAGAAAGATTTTTAAAAAAGGGCTTGATAAGATGGTGTTTGCAAAAGGGAAAAAGAAAAATTTATTTAAAAAAAAGAAAATTAAAAAATTAACTTTGAAAGACTAAAGAATCAGGGGGAAAAAAGCCATGAATTCTATGTGCTGTATTCCCCTTGTGCTGGCATTCTGCCGTTCTCATTGATCAGTAAACTTGGCCTTGGCTGGCTGTTCTTGCTGATCTTCTGGGGGTGGGGCCTGTTGCCATGGTTCCCAAATATCTTTGCCGGAGGCGGAATTACACCCCCCTTGCCAGGTCCGGGCTAAGTAACCTGCTCGGGTTTGCTCTCGGGAGCTTTTGTTCCCTGCAAGCTTTCCATACAGCTTTGGAGGACAAGAGTGAGAATGGCGGCCTCCCAATCTGCGCCCCGGAAGAGCCGAGAACTCAGTGCCCTGCTCCTCAGTGAGCCCCCAGAGAAAAGCAGTCAATCACTCCTGTCTTCCTGGTCTCCGGCCGCACTCCGTACTCACCCGGCCTGTGACCCAGCATTTCTCTCTCTGGCACCCGATCCCATTTGGAGTCTCCAATCCTAGCAGATTTCTGCGGTGCACTCCCGCACCAATCCTCCCAGGGGTGGAAGGGGAATCTCCCCGGATCTGCTGCTTGTTGGGTCCCTGCTGGAAGCTCAGTGGCCTGACTGTGCCACGGATCATGGTTTGTGGCAACCCCAAGCTGAGAGCCCCCTCCTCAGCTTCGTCTTTTCAGCCGGCTTCCCTGCTCCATTTCCTGGGAGCTCTGCCGCACTCAGGCACCCCAGGAGTCACCTTCCTGTGACCCTGAGGGTCCCGAGACCACACTGTCCCCGCAAGGGTTCCACCCCCCGCTTAGCCACTGGAGCGACATCCCTCAGCGGAGCCGACTTCTAAAATTTCCGATTTTGTGCTCTGCTTCTCTGTCACTTGCTAGAAGCGGCCGACGGAGGTCCCCTCCCCCGCCGTCTATCCTCCTGAATATCGCCCCAGATTCACTTCTCCTCCCATTCTACCTTCCAGAAAGTGGTCACTTTTTTTTTCAGGGCATTGCTGCTATTTTCTTCGATCTCCTTTTGAGTTCTTAGGTGTTCAGAATGGTTTGATTCCTATCTAGCTGAATTCCTGGGACCAGACGAAATTTAGGTTGCCTACTCCTCCGCCATCTTGCTCTCCCTCTCTTTATGGGTTTCTCTGTATAGTATCTTGTCACCTGCAAATAGTGACTGCTTAAATTCTTCCTTACCAAATGGGTGCCTTTTACTTCCTTTTGTTGTCTTATTACTGTGGCTGGAACTTCCAGTACTGTGTTTAATAAAAGTGGTGAGAGTGGATATCTTTGTGTTGTTCCTGAACTTAGAGGAAACACTCTCAATTTTTCCCCAATGAGTATGGTGTGAGTTTTGTGTTTTTCATATAAGACCTTTGTTATATTGAGGTATGTTCCCTCTACACCCACTGTGTTGAGAGTTTTTATCATGAATGGATGTTGAATTTTGTCAAATGCTTTTTCTGGATCTATTGAGGTGGTCATGTGACTTTTATCCTTTGTTTTGTTAAAATGGTGTATCACTTCAATCGATTTGCAAGTATTGAATCATCCATGCATCCCTGAAAAAAATTCCACTTGATTGTGGTGAATGATCCTTTTAATGTATTGTTAAATGCAGCTTGCTAGTATTTTGTTGAGGATTTTTGCACCTGTGTTCATTAGAGATATTGGTCTGTGGTTCTTGTAGAACGTATTTGGAATTTTCCTTCTATTTTTTGGAACAGTTTGAAGAGAACAGGTATTAACTCTTCTTTAAATGTTTGGTAGAATTCACCTGCTCATTGCCCCTTTTTATGAAGCTCATGAGACCCTTGAAAGTTATGTGACAGTTAGATACTTTACTCCTCAGATTGAAAAGATAGGCTCCTTAACGCAGGTTCATGAGTTTCTGAATTTCCTTACCAAAGTGTATTTGTAATTTTTAATGTTGTCATTTTGACTGATAGATACTTAATAGTAGTAATTTTTGTCAGTCTGATATGTATTGGTTTTTAGAGTTTTAAGTCTTCCCAAAAAGGTAACTGGACAAATGGTGTTTTTTTAACTTAGTTTAGAATATACAGTAACAGGATAAAGGACTTGTAGCAGGATAAAGGACTTAAAGCAGTCTAGAAATGACAAGATTTTCTTAAATTACATTGAGAAATGGGTTTTTCTATTATTCCACTAGAGAGCACATTCTAAACTAGCCGAGGACTATCCAGGCTGTAGTTGGGAGACTGGGTTGCTGACCCAAGGGCTCATTACTCAGCACTCTCTGAGTCTGTTTCCCAAGTCTGTATTTGAGGATGATGTTCTGCTTCAGGATGGTGTAAGTTAAGAACCACAGGTCTTGGCAACTATTTTATGAAAATAAAGGGAAAAATAAGTTACTCTTAATAGCCTCATTGAATTGCAGTTGTGATCATTACTTGGTGCCTCTGTTTTCCCAGAAGATTTAAAACTATACTGACTTTTTTTTGGCTGCCTGCTTGCTTTAAATTTTTACATGTACTGTTATTTAATGAGCTATTTCTTGTGAGGATTTTTAAGCTGTTTTTTATATCAACTGGACTTTTGGTTAACTATTTTTATCATAATGGTAACTTCAGTTTCATTCTTCAGTTTCCTAAAGTGCCTTCCAGTTTCTTGTAGCTGATTTATGTCTGGTGATTACCTATGTTTGGCATTGTCCCTGATATTAAGAAAGTGAATGATTTTTAGTTTTTTCTCCCTGGAAAGTTGACTGTGGAGTCTAAAATGTTATCTGCAAATTCTCTGTGAATCTTAGTATCTTTTTCAAATACTATTTCTATCTATGACTTAAAAATTAAGTATTCACATGGTATAGTCCCATTATGTCTTGCCAACATAGTATATTCATATAGAATTAAAATTTTCAATTATTATTTTTGTTCCTTTGTTGACAATAAATCCACAAAAATCAAGATTGAACATTATTCCTCTACATATTCAGCAGAGTTTCTTTCATAATTTTGATCTTGCTTACAGTGGTTACGTTACATTTATATTTAGAAATAAAGTTCTTATTTGGCATCAACTTTGTCCCATTATTTTACTTTAAAATAAGTAGTTGATGTGTTCTGGCTAATATTTGAAGAATATAACTGATAACATTCAATTTCAGAAAATACAGCAAAGAAAAAAAAGACAAGGTGTAGTAGAAATCTAAATTTGTGATACATGAAATGAAAGCAGAGTTAGGGCTTTTTCTACAGAGAATCCTCTCTGAACAACATACAAATACAACATGCTAGTTATTGAACATTTATTTGTATTTTCACAGGCTAAAAGCTGACAGCAGATGAAACATTCAAATTATGTAAAATGTTCTGGCTCCACATTCTGAGGCTCACATTTTGTTAACTAGTGAAGTGAGCCTTTGCCTCTCTCCCAATTTCTTCTACTCAGGAACCTTAGGACTTGAAATGGTACAAGTGAAGCTGTCAAGTAAGAAGGTAGTTTTGATCTTAGATACTGTTATGGTAAATAACAACTTTGGTACTCTCCCATCTCTATAGTTTGCAGAACCTCAGAGAGCTGAAGTGGGGAAATGGAAAGAATTGGATCATCAATATTGCTAATATGTCTGTCCTTCTGAGGAAGGAAAGAAAGGAGGAAAAATGTAGAAAAAACAAAGATGAAAGAGACACCTTAGAAAAGTTTGTACTTGCTCAGTGCAGAGGTGTGAAATGATGCCCAGGAAGTATAATCATGCTATAGACTTACTTCCTACATCACCATTGGCTAATATTTACCAGTTCTCAGAGGGAGAATGCCTTGGACTTAGTCATTCCAGGCTGGCTAGCTGGGAGTGGACATAGTAGGTAAAGGATCATGTAAAGATATGAAAGTGCATATTATATGTGTGTGGAGAGTACCGGAGGGGGGGTATAGCAAGAGATTAGGTGGAATAGTAAGGGTCTTGAATATCTTCCCATAGAATTACAGTTTTCTGTTGGTATAGTTGGACTGTAAATTTGAAGAGGGATTGATTCTGACTGGTTTTGAATTTTAAAAGATCATTGTAGTAGGTCACATTCTGGTGAACAATGAATCAGAGTAGGGAATGAGACTATAGGTGGAAAGGTCAGTAAGAAAACTAATATTTTATTATATATATGTATAGATTATTTATTTATATATATTTAGTTATAATATAGTGTTTCTTCATCTGTAAAATGAGAATATGAGTTATCTCACAGGCTGTTTTGAAGGTTAAAACTAAAAAAAATAATAATAATTGTAATTTTTTTTAGAGGGCCTGACACAGAGTAAGAGCATAGAAATTGGCAGCTGAAACAATAATAATGTTGCTATTATTTTTACTGGGAACTGTTCAGACTTTCTTTCCCTGAGAATTTGTGTATTACTTTATGGAGTTTCAGTAAGATATGTATAGGCATGAACTTGTCCTTATTTATTCTGCTTGATATATGATCTGCGTTTTCAGTCTGAGGACTGTCTGTCTTCAATTCTGGATAATGTTATGCCAGTGTTTATTTGAATAATCATTTCCTTCTTTTCTTTACTTCTATTTCTCAGTATGCCTATTGAGTGTTTATTGGGGTTGCCCAGTCTATCATTAATGTTACTTAATTTGTCTTACATATTTTCAGTCTATCTCTTTATGAATCATGGTGGATGCCTTCTTCCAGTTTGCTAATTATCATTATTATATTTTTACCTTTGTCAGGTCTACTGTTCTACCCATCTTTGAGTTTTTAACCTTTATAAGTATATATTTTTATTTCTGGAATTTCTGTGTTTTCCAGAGCTGTTTTTATTTCATAATGTCCTGTTCCTGCATTATAAATTTGGTTTCTTTATCTCTTAAAACATACTTATATTAAGTCTGCATTTAATGTTGTAGCCTTGGAAGTTCTAACCATTTGTTTATTTGGTTGGCTGAAATATAGATGGAAAAGTGGCCTGCAGTGAGTGAGTTCGAAATGCTGGATTGGGCTTTGTTTAGTGTAGAGGAAAGGATTAAAAAGATTGAAATAGTAGAACAGATATTTCATTTAAGACCTGCTCACCCACCCTGGGAGGGTCCAGAAGACATACCTTTCACCATTACTGTGAGAAATAAATTTGTGAGGGGAGCCCCAGAAACCATGAAGAACTTTGCAATCTCCCTTCTCTTGTCAGCCAGACCTTATAGTGGGAACTGTGTTCACTGAACAGGGGAACCTAAGTGCAGTGGGAGTAACTGGATCCTGGGATAACAGGGGCCAAGTGGCAGCACTCAGCCACTAAAGGCAAGGTGGGCATGACTACTGTCATGGACAGCAGAGTTAAAGCAGACCTGTGGCATTGGCTAGTTGATTGTGGTTTTCCTAGAAGTGAAATAGATAAGAAGCCTACTAAATTCTTACTTGGTCTGTATAAGCAGAAATGTTCTAGGTCAAGTGAACAGAAGTCTAACCTGAATCATAGTAATAGAGAGTCACATCCCCTTAATCAGTTACCAGACCTGAACCAGTTTACACACCCTGAACCCCTCAGATGAAAGAGAGGCTAAGTCCCCTTAAGGAAGAACCCATGTACACTGCCAAAAATTTATACTGTTAATTTTTCTCCCAGTCTTCCCCAAAGGGATCTATGGCCTTTTACTAGGGTAACTGTGTATTGGGGAAAAGAAAATAATCAGATTTTCAGGCTCTGAACTGACACTAATTCTAGGAGACCCAAAATGTCACTGTGGTCCTTTAGTCAGAGTAGGGTCTTATAGAAGTCAGATGATCAATGGAATTTTATCTTTGGTCCATCTTGTAGTGGGCCCATTGGATCCCTTAACCCATCCTGTGGCTGTTTCCCAGTTTCAGAATGCATACTTAGAGTAGATACATTCACCAGCTGGCAAAATCCCCACATTAGTTGTTTGACCTGTGGAGTGAGGGCTATTGTGGGAAAAATCTAGTGGAAGCCACTAGAACTGTTTCTACCTAGGAAAATGGTAAGCCAAAACAAATAATGCATTCCTGGAGGGATTATATAGATTAGTGCCACTATCAAGAACTTGAAAGATGCAGAGCTAGTGATTCCAATCATATCCCCATTCAGTTTGCCTCTTTGTCACGTGCAGAAGACAGATGGATTTTGGAGAATGAAGTGGAATATTGTAGGCTTAACCAGGTGGTGAGTCTAACTGCAGCTACTGTATAAGGTGTAGTTTCATTGTTTGAGCAAATCAACACATTCCCTGGTATTCTGCTATTAGTCTGGCAAATGCTTTTTCTTCAGACCTGTGAATAAGGATCACCAGAAGCATTTTGCTTTCAGCTGGCAAGGCCAGCAATACACCTTCACTGTCCATTCAGGGGTATATCAGCTCTCCAGTCCTATGTCACATTTTAGTTGGCAGGGATCTTGATCACCTTTCCCTTCCACAGTATATCACACTGCCCATTATGTTGAGATATTATGCTGATTGGACCTAGTGAGTAAGGAGTAGCAACTGCTTTGGACTTACTGGTACAATATTTGCTTGCCAGAGGGTAGGAATTAAATCCAATTAAAATTCAGAGGCCTTTATTACCTCAGTGAAATTCAGAGGTGGTGTGGGGCATGTCAAGATACTCCTTCTATGGTGAAGGGTAAGTTGTTGCATCTGGTCCCCCTTACAACCTATTGGACCTCTTTGAATTTTGAAGGTAACATATTCTTCATTTGGGTGTGTTACTCTGGCCCATTTACTGAGTGACTGGAAAAGTTGCTAGTTTTGAGTGGGGCCCAGAAAAAGAGAAGGCTCTGAAACAGGTCCAGGCTTTCATGCAGGCTGCTCTGCCAGTTGGGCCATATGATCCAGTGCATCCAATGGCACTTGAAGTATCCGTGAAATAGGGATGCTGCTTGGAGCCTTTGGCTGACATGTATAGGTAAATTGCAACATAGGCCCTTAGGATTTTGGAGCAAAGCCCTGCCATCTGATTATCCACTGATAAATACCATCCTCTTGAGAAACATGAGAAACAGCTTTTTTGGTCTGTAGAGACCGAACACTTAACCATAAACCTTGCAGTCTGAGCTTGATATTATCTGACCCACCAAGCCATAAAGTTGGGTGTACTCAACAAAACCCTATCATCAGATGGAAGCAGCATGTATAAGATCAGCTTGAGAAGACCCAGAGGGCACAAAGAAGTTACAAGAAGAAGTAACCCTAGTGCCCATGGCCCTACTTTCATTACACTGCTTTCTCTCTCCTAGCTTGTATCTATGGTTTTGAAAGGAGTTCTCTATGATTAGTTCATAGAGGAAGAGAAGACTTGGGCCTGGTTTACAGAGAGTTCTGTAAGTCCATCTGAAAGTGGACAGCTGCAGCACTATAACCCCTTTTTGGGATATACCTGAAAGACATTGGTGAAGGGAAATCAGCCCAATGGGCAGAACTTTGAGCAGTATATGTGGTTGTTCACTTTGCTTGGAAGGAGAAATGGCCAGGTGTGCGATTCATCGGGCCAGTGGTTTGGCTGGATAGTCAGGGAGTTGGAGGGAACATGTTAGGAAAATTGGTGACGAAGGAATTTTAGGAAGAGATGTGTGAGTAGATCAAAAAACATGAAGATATTTGTGTCCCATGTGAATGGTCACCAAAGGTGACCTCAGCAGAGGAAGATTTTAATATCAAGTAGATAGGATGACCCATTCTGTGGATACCAGTCAGCCTCTTTCCCAACCACCCCTGTCATCACCCAGTGGGCTCATGAACAAAGTGGCCGTGGTGGCAGCAGTGGGGTTATACATGTTCTTAGTAACATGGATTTGTATTCACCAAGACTGACCCGGGAATGGGCGCTGTTGACCGCCCAAATTTGCCAGCAACAGAGACTAACAATGAGCCCCTTTATGTGGCACCACTCCTTAGGGTCATTAGCCAGCTACCAGAGACTGAGGTTGATTGAAGTTATTTACATTGGACTGCTTCCCTCTTGGTAGGGGCAGGCAGTATTTACTGGAATAGACACTCTGGATATAGATTTGCATTTCCTCTATGCAGTGTTTCTTCCAAAGCTGCCCTCCATGGAGTTATAGAATGTCTTATCTACTGTCATAGTATTCCACACAACATTGCGTCTGATCAAGGAACTCTCTTCACAGCAAATGAAGTGTATCATTGGGTCAATGGAATTCACCTATTTTATCATGTTTCCCAACACCCTGAAGCAGCTGGCTTGATTGAACAGTGGAATGGTCTTTTGAAAACTCAGTTACAGTGCCAGCTAGGTGCCATTACCTTGTGGGGCTGGAGCTGGGTTCCCTAGAAGGCTGTGTATGTTCTGAATCAGCTGTTTCTCCCATAGCCAGGATTCATAGGTCCAGGAATCAAGACATGGAAATGGGAGTGGCACCACTCACTATGACCCCTAGTGACCTACTAGGAAAACTTTTAATTCCTCTTCCCATGATTTTATGCTCTGCAGCCTAGAAATCTTAGTTCCAGAAGGAAGAGTGTTTCCACCAGGAGACACAACAATGATCCCATTGAACTGGAAGTTAAGATTGCCACCTGCCACTTCAAGCTCTTCATGCCTCTGATTCAACAGGCAAAGAAAGGTGTTACAGTGTTACTGGAGTGATTGATCCTGACTACCAAGAGGAAATCACACTATTGCTCCACAGTGGAGGCAAGGAAGTTTCTCTTGAATACAGGAGATCCCTCAGGGTGTTTCTTAGTATTACTATGCCCTGTATTAAGGTCATTGGAAAACTACAACAACCCAATCCAGGCAAGACTATAAATAGCTTGGACCTGCAGGAATGAAGGTTTGGGTTACCCCACCTGGTAAAAAAACCATGATGAGCTAAGATGCTTGCTGAAGGCAAAAGAATACAGAATGGATAATGAAAGAAGGTAGTTATAAATACTAGCTATAGTGACATGACCCTTACAGAAACAAGGACTGTAATTGTCACAAGTAATTTCCTCTTTATTTTGTTATGCCTATACATGTGTTTGTGTGCATGTGTGTATACACACACAGTATGTGTGTGTATATATATATATATAATATTGTATATACCGCAAATATCTTTGTTTTCTTCCCTCTTTTATTCCCTTATCATGTAACTCAAGATGTATTGACTTTATATCATAATGTTTATTTAAATATTATTTATTTTATATAGCAGTAAATAACTTAAGTGGGTTATTAAGGAGAACAAACGTCATTCAAGGAGTTTACCTCCTCTTCTGGGGAAGGAGTTAATGCATTTTCAGTTGTACATAGGATAGTTGTATCATGTTAGGCTGAATTATGTATTTGTTATTATTTATTTGGAGATTTAAGGAGATATGATGAATATGGGTACCACCTTGAGAAGGAGTGCACTTGTGATGGTAAATTTTATGTGTTAAACTCACCTGGGCCACAGGAAGCTCAGACATGTGGTCAAACATTCTAGGTGTATCTGTGAGGGTATTTCTGGATGAGATTTGAATCTGTAGACTGAGTAATGTGGCCCTCCTTTATGAGGGTGGGTGGAAGTCCTGAATAGAACAAAAAGTTGACTCTCCTGTAAGTAAGAGGGACCTCCTCCTGCCTGAATGCCTTGAGCTGGAACAGCGATCTTTCCCTAACTTTGGACTCAAACTGAAACATCAGCTCTTCTTGAGTCTTAAACCTACAGGCTATTAGACTAGAACTACACCATTGACTCTCCTGTTTCCAGCTTTCTCTTTACAGATCTTGGAACTTCTCAGCCTCCATAATTATGTGAGCCAGTTTTTTTTTTTTTTTTTTTTAATAAGTCTACATGTACATACTCATATATCCAGTTGGTTCTGTTTCTCTGAAGAACTCGGATATAAGCTATTTAGTGTTTGCCTCTCTGGGGCTTAAGAATTCTACATTACTTGGTTAGGTTTAGAAATCTGACTTTGCATTTGTGATTCTTTTTCTATCTGAGAATCAGGGCAGAGGTTATGATTTCATACCCTTCTCCTGGTGATTTTTTAGTTCCTGTTAATTGTTAGGATAGTTTCCTATTGTCATTTAGGCCACACACTCACCAGCATTCACTATTATAAACCTAGCCTGAATCATCCTGATTGGACATCTTAAGAACTTGCCCATACTTTCCTTCCGATAGTTTCACATCAGCATTGTAGTGTTGTGATCAGTGAGAAAGTTACAGAGTTGACTAAATCAATGGGCTTTTGTTTCTCTAATTCTTTATTCCTAGATATAGGAATTCCTAGAGAAAGATGGCTGCAGTCACACAGGATGGCAGCAGGGACCCTGGACATCATGAGGGAACTCCATACCCCTGGAAAGCAGTGCAAGTGAGGAGGACATATGTATGCATCACCTCACTTCACATTACATATATGTTCTCCTCTCAATCCGGGGCTACTTTTTAGATGTTACTAATCTAGTGAGTCTCAAATCTGGTCACTAGCAAAGCACCAGGAAGGGGTGTGTGTGTGTGTGTGTGTGTGTGTGTGTGTGTGTGTTGGAACATGAAAACTTTGTGTCTTTGATTCTATCATTTGTATCAGGAATACTTATATTAGCAATAGATATAACTGTTTTAAGTATGAAGTTCAAAATTCCAACCCCTAACACATGAGACTGAAAAACAAAAACAAATGTACTCTTTTCTGTTAGTAATCAATTTCTGTTTGCTCATAACTGACCAGTAGTTTCAAACCCCAGAAGTATAAGAAAACAATCATGAGAAAGAACGTTGCAGACAGATGCCTATTATTTTATTTTAGCTACAGAAAAACCACACTCTGAAATTGTGGAATACTGGTGTTCCATGGGAGGAAAATTTGAGAACCACTAAACTTGTCTAATTGGTTCTTTTTACCAGTGCAAAAACTGGCCTCTAAACACTGTGACTTAGTCAAGATTTCAAGGGCACATAGCTGCAGGCAGAATCATGACTAGAGCCCAGGCACCCACACTGTTAGTCAGGTGTGCTCTCCACCCTTGGAAAATGGGCCTCATTTATTATTATTATTTTTTTAATCGACACTATATATCCTGGTGTGGCTCTGGGGCCAACTTAGTCTCAAGAGATTTTGCCTCTGAGGGCAGTGACCTTATCAGGCATAGACAATTTCCTGTGTCATTAAGATGTTCCTTGGCAGAATATTATTTTTCTTGGTGAATATATTGTGGTGTAAAACATGCTTACAGAGCCAGGTCTCTATTTTTCCTGAATGAATTAGCTGTATCGTAGCTTATCTGTGGCAAATCTTGCTTTTAAGTTTATTGACAGTGACTCCTGTCATTAGTGACTTGCTTGGTTGAGGTCTTGGCTTTCTTCTTATTCTGACTTTTAGCAGCCTGAGTCACAGCCAGGAAGTTCTTTGAAACCAAACCCTTAGCCCTTCTTTGTGTTTCAGGGAGAGTTTGGGAAATGCTAACTCTGCTTTAAAGGATACTTTGGTTTCTTCACTGAGGTCCTTCCTCTGTTCACCAGCCTGAGGTGGGTTCCTGTTCTGTCCTAGAAAAATCGGTGCTCGAGGGTCATGGTGGGGAGCAGGGGTCTTCCCGGTTGCCTCTGGGTCAGCACTTCATAGCACAACTTTGTTGATGTTGAAAATGAATTTCCAGATCCTTAGGTACACCCAAATGGAAACAAAATCCTCAAAGAAACACGTTAGTTCCCTGAGGATACTATTCCAGCCTCTGCTTTACTCATAAATTTTGTCCCAGAACTCATAATGTGCAGGATAGTGTATACAGTATGTGCTTTGTGAGCATCTGTTATCAGTCATTCATTACTATTTAAATAGCTTGTTTCAGTCCATAAGTGAAATGAACATATACATAGAATTAAAGATTAATTATACTCTAAAATTAGCATAATACTTTTTTTTAAAGGATTCGCTTTTTAAAAAGATTATTTATTTACTTATTTGAGAGGGAGAGAGAGAGAGAGCACGAACAGGGGGAGGAGCAGAGGGAGAGGAAGAAGCCGACTCCCAGCTGAACAGGGAGCCCGATGTGGGACTCAATCCAAGGACCTCAAGCTCATGACCTGAGCTGAAGGCAGACGCTTAACCAACTGAGCCGCCCAGGTGCCCCTAAAATTAACATAATACTTTTAACAAAGTTTATTAAAAATGTTTCAAAGAGCATAAGGTTTAGTCTTTGTTTATTCAGGTTGTAAGAATAACTAGCAGTATATATTTAGGGAAATGATACTTATTAGAAAATTTGTAATCTGTGTTGGTTTGGTAAATTGAATTATTTTTAAAGAATTAGTCTCAAAAATATGTAAAAGAATTAATAAATTTGGAGTTTGGCATCAGACCTGGATTGAGTTTTTTCTCTCTGGCATGGTTTTCACCTCTTTAAAAGGGATCATAATAGTGCTCACTCATCTCATCTTAATTAAGATTAAATGAAAGAAGTTGTGCTTATTACATGCTCACACAGTAACTGGACAATGTCCATAAATGTCAGCTGCCATTGTCATTTTTCTTCTGGTTTAGAGTCAGTGTCCTAAATTTACTCAGAGTGCAGATGCAGCATTTTGGCATAAGTTGCAAATTATAAAGATAAAAACTACCGTAAAAACCTCTTGGAAAATATACAACTACTTGTTTTTTATTGGTGGAGAGGTTTACATTTGTCTTTTAAAATTTATTTAAATATATGTTAATATTTAGGCTTAACTAGTTCATAGTTAAATCCTAAAAGGATTTAGTTATATTTGTAGTCAAAGAATTTTTTGTTGGCTTCCTTGTTCGTTTATACACTCCTATGCACAATACTAATATATCTGTGACCATAAAAGTGCATATTTGTGCATATTACTTAAAGATTTTTAAAATAACTTTTTGCCCTGCATTTAATATGTATTCCCAAAGTTGGGCTTGGTTTAACTTAACACGTGTTAGAGAGATTTTGTAAAGTTCTAAAATACTGAGGGAAAACTCAGTCCATTTAAAAAATTTTATGGCCAAGTTACCTATGTTTGTTATTGCTTACCCAAAGCACATAATATTTGATCTTGTCCCATATGCTTATTTTTGATGATTTCTTTTCCTGCAGAGTTAGCTTTGAAGTTTCTTGATATAAGCAGCTAGAATTTTCACAAACAACTAAGGACTTGGGAAGGACCACCTCACTACCTCTGGAAGTATAGGGAATTAATTAAGATGGACACAGTGAGGAAAAGAAGCACCCATTAATGCCAGTTGGAGAAGGAAAAGCCATAGTAACCATATCTGGGTCTACTGGTTTGATTGAAAGTTAGGAGGAGTAATCAGAAGGGATTTTGCTAAGTCCTCATCCCTGCCTTTTTCCCCAGCAATGAAAGGAAGTCAGAACAGTGATCTTAGTACCAGTCAAATGGTCAGCTGGTATCCAATGGGGATTTTTACTAAGGAGCGACCAGCTGTGATCTGTGATTCTTACCAAGGTTGGAAGTTCCTTTGTTAGGGGCCTCTGAAGTGTAATTATGTGGGAAGCACCATTTTGTTTTGGCATCTAGGTATTATATATTTGAGGTTGCTTTACACTCCTTCATTTTTTGGGAGACAAACAAACATCATAGGACATTGATGCTTTACTTTTATATTCTGGTCTCACCATACTTTAGACAGTGTTTTCTTACTGTAAGTTGACTACCTATTGGAGGAGTTACTTGAATGTGAATGAGACAATCTTTTGGTCTGTATTTCCATTCTGTGTACAAATAAGCCTTGTGTGTGTGTGTGTGTGTTTGTGTTTTAACATTACTAGTACTATGGAGAAAAATAAAATTTGGAACCAGCAAGGTGATGAAAAGGCCACTGTGGAAGTTGAACATGAAAGAATGGTGCTTTCAAGAGGAGGGAGGGATTGATGTGGTTTGGGGGCTCAGGTTTGTTTTTGTTTCAGCTACCATCTTAGAGACAATAGTGAATCAAAACTGTATCAGGCAGGCAGGTTTTAATGCCTATTTCCAAACAGAGATGTCTCTCTTAGATACACTGGGAAAAGCTAACATAGACAGTCTATTTGTTCTGCTTCTCATTTTACCCTTGTGGAATGAAAGAATCCTGCTGAACAGTGCCAACATTAGTTTAGGCTGAAACACATAATTGTATTGGGTAATAAAGGAATTTAAAAATTCCTGTTCCCTCCACCCCTGTGGTTCTTTTTCACAGAACAGGCTAATGGTGAAATACTTTTCCAAGTGTGCCCATTCATCTCCGACTGATGCAAGATGTGTAGTGGCTTGTGGTTTGCTAATTACTGAAGCCCTAATTTCTTTGGCAAGTCTGTCCTCTGTCTGTAGATTTCCTTTTGGCAGTGAAAATATTTACTACATGACAAGATGAGCACTGGCATCTTTGGTTGAAACAACATCAGTGTGCTGAGATTCTCCATAGGATGTGTTCTTTTTTATTCAAAGCAGCAGATTAGCCGTCCTTGGTCAGTTGGGTTGAGACATACAAAGAGCTCTTACCACTTGCTTGTTTCCTAGCTCAACTTAAAATGTATCTGAGACTGGTAGCTCCCATTCCACCACAAAAATTACCATATCATAATGTCCACATTCAAAAAGAAGACAACAAATTTGAATGCACTTGACCGCTTGACCAATTGTCTCAGGGGAGGTCTTTCTAGAACCTTGCTGCCCAAAGTGTAGTTCACAGATGAGCAGTTTCCCTGAGAGCCTGTTAGACATGCAGTCTCTGGCCCTGCCCCAGTTAGATGGAATCAGACCTTGCATTTTAACAAGATGTCACATTTTTTGGATGCACAGTAAAGTTGGAGAAGCTCTACTCTGGAATGTACTGAGTCTATAAAGATAATCTGTGCTGTGCTGCTGTTACAAATGGAGTTGTGAGTAGTTTTATCACTCATTTTTGCACTTTCCACAAAAGTTAAATTGCTCTGAAATACAAAGAAATAAAAGTTTAATGTGTGCACAGATAGAGAAAAAATCTGAGTAAGTTCTGTTTTGTCTTTAATAATAACAACTTGGTTATAGTCTTACGTTCTCTTCTACAAGGTTAGCAGCATGCTCAAAGCTGTGATACTTGGCCCTCTTACTTAAAACCCTGGGTGCTTTTTGCTCTCTTCTCCTTTTAATAAGGACATTGAACAAAGTTTGGGGTTGATATTTGGTGTGTGCAAAGAAAATAGAAGCATATTCAAAGTAGAAATTAGAAAGCTCTCATGCACAGAGACAAAACTAGTATCTATCCTCAAACATGTTTATGTTTTTATAACAATGATGTTTTGGATCATTCTCTGTTTCTTACCTGACACTAGGCTTATAAGAAGAAAGTTATTTACTTTGTTGGTCACATTATGAAATTAAAGATTTTTTGATGAAAAAAACCCCTAAAGTATCAGTACAATCTTATTTGAATAGTTATCAAAGGCATGTTCTAAGGCTATATTTTACTTTTTTATTTTTACTTTTTTGAGAGAGAGTGAGAAAGCGAGGGGAGGGGCAGAGGAAGAGAGAGAGAATCTCAGGCAGGCTCCGCACTCAGTGCAGAGCCCGACTCAGGGCTTGATCTCAGGACCCTGAGATCATGACCTGAGCCGAGATCAAGGTCGGATGTTTGACCAACTGAGCCACCCAGGTGTTCCTCTAAGACTATATTTAAAAAAACAAAACAAAACAAAACACACACACACACACACACATACACACAAACAAACCTTTTTAGTTTGTTGTGAATGTCAGTCTTTGGTTGTGTGCCTAATTCTCATTTTATTCATTTATTTCATTTATTTAATGAGCATATGCTATGGAATGACACTACAAAGCATGGCCCTTTCCCTTCTAGGATTTAAAAGTTTTCTTTAAGTTTTCTTAATTAAAAAAAATAATTTTTTTTAGTAGGACTCTTTTTTTCTTCAGATTTATAGTAATAGGAAAATGTGTGGTGATGAGCACTGGGTGTTAGATGCAACTAATGAATCGTTGAACACTACATCAAAAACTAATGATGTATTATATGTTGGCTAGTTGAACATAATAAAAAAAATTAATCACAAAAAAAGGAACAGACGTATAATTGAATTACTTCAGAAAGATGTTTTTCAAGTGATTGAAAATTTCTCTGCGCCTAGTATTTATCCTTCATACTTTTGCCTAGAAATTATGACACACAACTTACAAATATGAGGGAACCAGTTTTTAAGGTACTAAATAATATATTTAATTTTCTAAGCCCTGGGGCTGAAAGTGGTATTGACTGAAAAGATTTAAAGGAAGAAAACACTATGCCATCTATTTAGATTCTTAATCTTTAACAACTTGTAAGTATCCTATCTTCCTTGAATCTTTAAAAAAAAGTAATCCTACTACTCACTTTTTTTTTATTCCTCATAGATGCCAAAAATAATTTTAATTTTTCCTTTGTGTTTCATTTATTTCTTTATAGCTTAGTTTGATTTTGTAAGTTGGTTGGTTAAAAATATCTTTTCAGAACTTTTCTAATTATGGCCATTGTGTTTGGTTTTATATACATAAATTTCAACTCACATTTGTAAAATCTTCACAACCTGATTAAAAAACACCTTTCAGCAGAAACGCTTGTTCTCACTCTCTACTACAAGAAAGAGAAAACAACTGATGGAGCTGTTGCTAAAGAGGAAATTGGCATTATGGCTTTTCTTCTCGCACTTCATTTTTCTTAAAGATATGGTATCCCTCAATGCTCCATTAATAGGGAGCTCCTATGAACATGGTGCCTGAATTTGAAAAATTAAAACAATTATGTTCTTTTTATCTCCTGCTTGGGACCCACTAATCATCTCCTGTCAGTCAGATGCAATTAGGTTGAAATGTTAAGCTGTCATATATTGGTGGTAAGGAAGTCAAATGTTTTCTTTTAAATGGGGGAACCATTTATGAGAGAGGTCCAAAATAAATTTTGAGCATTTGGTCACAAGGTTTTGCCACAAAGACATCCACCCAAATTATAATTACCTTTCAAATCAGTCTATGAATTGGCTTACTTTTGGGGAACTGTCCAATTTTCTGATTTTTTTATTAATTTTCAAATTAGGAGAAAAAAATCATTGTCCTTTTTGTACTTTCTCATCTGTTTTTGTGTTTTGTCCGTTAAATACGATTACTGGGAAATAGTAAAGATAAACTTGGTTACATGTAAACTTTTTTTTTAAGTTTTATTTATTTATTTTGGAGAGAGAGACTGCAAGCAGGAGAGGGAGAGGGAAAGAATCTCAAACAGACTTCCCGCTGAACACGGAGCCCAAAGTGGGCCTCAATCTCACAACCCTGAGGCCATGACCTGAGCTGAAATCAAGAGTTGGATGCCTAACCGACTGAGCCATCCAGGCGCCCTGGTTGTATGTAAACTTTTAATTGGTAATAACAAATATCCTTATGATTTGAATCATCTGCATTGTATCATATTGGACAAATAAAGTCTCAAGTAAAGATTTTTTTTTTTAAGCTTTCAGCATTTATGAACTCATGCCAGTATTGTGGAAAGACTTAAGACTAAGCATCCCACAAGGAAGAGCCTCACTTCTGGTTTGGGAAACATATTTCAAAAATAAAGTATGCTATGTGTATTACGAGTTGAAAAAAGTAAATAAAAGCTATTAAAGAATCAGTGAAAGTAATCAGCCTCTTTAAGATTTAATATTATATTGAACCATATGAAATAGGTAAAAAGCTGTAGGTAATAAACTGTTGAATACATTTTATATGGTTCAACCTATTACAGTACTCTTTTAGAATTGACTGGTTTGGGCTAGCTAAAGTGTTTTTGTTTTTTGTTTTTTTTTTTTTAATCTCCTCAGTAAGAGGCTTTTACTGAATTTGCCTTTAGCCAGATAAAATTCAACACAGCGTTGGGTCTGGCCAGAAGTTCAGGTTCAGGTTCTTAGTGATAAGTAGTTTGAAAAATTCAGCTTTTTATTCTGATCATTCATATAATGGCATTTCAGTGCCTACATTTATTGATATGTTATAATTATTAGTCTAATACTATAAACTCAGAATTAGTCAAGAGAACAAGTTTTGGGTGGCACCAGACAATGAATGTCTGGAAGTTGAGTGGCCTATGTTTAGGTGGAAAAAATCTTTTACTGAATTTGAGTTGGAAAAAGAGTTGGTGCATACTTGTGGTCACTGACTTTCTTTCCTATTTTATGTGCCAAAATCAGAATTATAGATTCTAACCACTTCCCAGTATCTTAATTTAATTCTGAGTATGAGTGCTTTTACGTATTATTTTTGTGTATTAGTTAATGAAAATTATTAACAATCTGAACAGAAAAGAAAATTTATTTAATGTGCCATTTTGATGTTGAACAGAATTTCTGAAATAGAGGTAAAGATTTTCCAAATAGGATCATTGTATGTATTCATAAGCCATTTTTCTTTTAAGTCCAGAAAAATGTAGACTCGGCCAACTGTTCAAGAAGAAAGACTAAATATACTTCATGGCTTTTTCCATTTTTGTGTCTAAAATCTACCTTGAAATATCGAATATTTTCATTTAAATTTTCAGTAACTGAGATTGTGAAGTGGAGTTGTCTGCGTCACTAGGAAGAATAGTTAGAGAATACTTACGTTATAAAAACATAATAAAAGCAGCCTTAATAAATGCTTTCTTACTTTTTATACAAAAATGTTTTATGGACAAGGCGAAAAACTGTATAGAAAGTCTCTGTCATCACATTTATCCTTACTGTTCTATTCTCCCCTCAGAGAAGAGTTTTTTGTTACATCTTTTCAGAAATATTTTTATGTACGTGTCAATACATATTCTTTTAAAATTTGCATAAATGTTATATTCTGCCTACAATTCTGCCCTTTGCTGGAATACACATTCTTATTTATGCACATAAATGTAACATAAAAAAGTATGATATTAATATCTCATTTTGATTTATATTTATTTCATTTTAAGTAGGGGTCAATATCTTTGTATGTATATTGTCAATTTATACATATGATATCTGCTGATTATCTGTTCATAACTATGTCTTTTTCCTACTGGACTGTTTGTTTTTCTTCTTAGGCATCTTTGTATATGCAGACATTAACTTTTTGCCATATTGAAGATAATTTTCCCTCCAGTTTCTCATTTGCTTTTTAATTATATGGTAGTTTTTGGTGCTACAGAAATTTTTAATCAGTCAAGTTATCAATCTGTAGTCAGTTATCGGTCTTTTTCTTCATGATCTTGAGTTTGTGTCCTGCTTTAATATATCCCCTGGTCAAAGATTATAAATATATTTACCCATACTTTTTCTAGTACTTTTAAGATTTCATTTTTAACTTTTGTTTATTGTGTCTAAAATTTATTTTGGTCTAAGGAATGAGATAGGGCTTAAATTTATTTTTATAAAATGCTGTTTCCCAACACCATTTATTTAATAATCCATCTTTTTTCTATTGGTTGAAATATGCTGTGTTTATCCTATGTTACATTTCTGTATGTATTTGGGACTGTGTCTAGGTTTTGGTTGCATCTTTGCTGTCTCTCTGCTTTATCATGTTTTCATAATACATAATTTTAATGGCTAACAGGATTCCATGCCTCTGACTAGTCTTTTGCAGTATTTCTAGGTTATTCTTACATATTTACTTGACTAGCATATAACTTAGTCACCTTCTGTCTAAAACCCTGTTACTTGGCATTGAATCACATTTAAGGTTAATTAGGGTACAATGGATTGTCTTCATAATGTTGAATCTTCTAATCCAAGAGCAAGGATTGTCTTTTAGTATTTTAAAATACTTCCGTTTTTACAGCTTTGAAGAGCTTAAAGTTTTCTTTATGTGATTTCTATTAATATTCTGTTATTCCTGTTTTCAGGTATTTAAATTTTGTTGCTAGTGTAAATAGGATTTATTCCCCTAGTGTAATTTTCTTACATACTATTATTTTTAAATTGGAAAACTCTTGATTTTGAACAATAATTTTGTAACCAGGTAGCTTAATAAATCCTTGTTTTTTAGTTATATAATTATATCATCTGCAAAATGATAATTTTTATCTTCTTTTTTCTCATTTAGTTGCATTCACTAGTAGCAGGAAGCAAATTGACCAATAAATCCCGTAATGCATTTAATTTGATTAAAAACAGCATTTTTAGGAAGGTACTCTTAAATATAGTTTTCTGTTTAATAAAGGGACTTTTAAATACCATTCTTAAAGAAATAAGGACAAATTGTAAGGAGGTAAAAATAGGAACTTAGGTATTTGTTTACAACATTAATATTTTCATGTTAGAGAACCATCTATGTTTATGACATTGATCTGTCAGCTTGTGTATGACCCTTAAGAATGGTGGAGTTCCTATCAGAATATGTGAACTTTAATTTGGAAATCTAGCATAGATAAATGACAGTTTAGATCCGTGTTTCTCAAAATTGTTGGTAAGAAACACGAAATATTTTAAGGAGTATATTTGAAATCAATAGTTTCATATTTATCTTAGGAAAAAATTCTTTACCCCATTTCTGATGTGTGATTCCATTGTTGACATTTGCTTATATCGAGGTTAAAGACATGGCAAAATGCACAAAAGCACAAAACAGAAAACAAAAAAGACATATCAAATGATTTACAGAAAAAAGTAAAGAACAGTACATAAATGTCATGAAGCTTTTAAAGAATTGAGAGATTGAAATTTGGAAAATTCAGTTTTAGATTAATAATATACATATACTTTCATAGATCACAAGTGGTTTTCTATGTATTTTGTTATTAGCAATTCTTATTAATAATACAGGTAATAATACTGAAGATTATTGTAAGCAAGAGATTACAATAAGAGCTTTACATATTATCTTATATATTGTTTGTAAGAATTCATCCTCCCAGTTTTATAGTCTCAGACAAATGCAGCTTACTTGCACAAGATTATATAGCCAACAAAAGGTTATCCTGCACATTTACTATAAACTCTGTTTACTCAGAATTCACTCTGACTCATTCATATTTACACGACAGAACTATTTTTGAAAGTTACACTTCTCTTTGGGGATCTTCAATAAAAATAAAATTAAATATTTTTAAGCTAAATACGCCTTATAGACAAAAACATAAAAGTAAATTGTCTCAATACATCATAATGTATCACTAATAATTCAGGCATCTCTAAGGGGAATTTGCCAGTGTAAAGGTAGACCAATTATATTCATATTCAAAACTGCTAAGTATTCGAACTAGTTGGAAGCTGTGAACTTTAACTGTGGTCTGTATAATTTTTGTGGAGTGGAAGGAGATAACTTATATTAGGTATCACATAATAATTAAAGGCGTATTGATATACTTAGAAGTATCAGCTAAATATAGCACTTGTAAACTTACTGAGTGATTAGAACTCAAGATATGGCCAAATATCTACCAATTTTGCAGAAACAGCCTGAAACTTCTTATAAGTGGAAATAATATCAGAGATTATTTTAAAGTTCAAGTTCTAATTTTACAGATGATACTAAAGCCAAAAGCAGTAAGTGATTTTCCCATAGGACAATATAATAATTGGTAGAGGCAGTTGCATGCTGGAATCCATGTCTAGAATTCTGTGGAGATCGTTTGTGTTGTTGGGAGAAGTAGACTTTAGAGCTAGAGGGATCCAATTATTAATTACTAAGTGAAATTATTAATTTACTTCCCCTCTGTGGGAAGTTTTGATTTTGTTGTCATCCTAGTACTTCCTAATACTGTTAATCTTTATATACCTGTTTCTAAAAGAAAATCATTTGAGAAGTATTTACTCTCCCTAGTGATAGTGATATGTACTAGATGGAATGGGCTTTTCTGGCAGAAATAATAAAATACAAACTTTTAATGAGGAATACTGTGTTGCGACAGCATGTGCCTTGAGCATCTTGTTCTTAATACTAAAAAATAAATTTCAGGGCTGAGTCTACATAGCAAACCGAGAAGAGGGTCTTCTAAGTATTTCTTCTTGTTTCCAGGATATAAGGTAATTTTAAGACACTTTAAAAAAAAAAAGAAAAAGAAAACTCCCAAACCAAAAAACCTTGGGACCTAGTTAATGCACACAGCTCCAGTTGGGACCTGCCTTGTGTACTCAATCTCCCCACAGCTTGTAAAGTCAGTTAAATATAGTCACAGTTGGGTTCTGTGGAACGGCAAATAGGAAAAGAAGGGAAAGCTGGAGGCGTGTTGGTGAAAAACACTTCAAAGTAATTTATTTTGACGCTTTTTAAAGGCTTCTTTGTAAATGTACTCTTAAATAGTAGTTCTGTTTCCTTGAATCCACGCAAGAGCATAAAATAGACTGGATTCAGGAGAACTGGCGTGGGAATATTTTCATCTCCATTTCTGCTTGTGTTGGGACAGCTGCTGTACTCTGCACTGCCTATTTTCTTTAATGGACCTAAATTCAGGTGACTGAAAAAGCCATTTTGTGGTACACACGTTACATAATCCTTATGTGCATTCATTGTGCATGCCTCTTCATCGGAGTTTTGTGGTGATTATGTCGTCCACCTATTAGATTTCCAAACAGGAGGAAACGCGTAAGTGACCCAAAACTTGGGAGCAGTTTCTTGTTCTTAATCCATTTTAATGGAGTCACCTAAACTGATTATCTCTTCAGACCAAACCACTGGCTGGCTCTCCATGATTTTTCCCAATTAAAAAGAAAATAATTATCTCCTCTTTCTCTGTTAATTACTCCAAGATAAAATCAGGTTACCTCCTTAAACTGCCTGAGACAACCTTGGGCAACAAAAAGAACAGTATTGTTTTCTTGTTTTTTAAAGCTTTCTGTATTTTATATTATTAAGGTCCTCACTGGTGTGAAGTATTTAGATTTAATTGATCTGTAAGGCCCTCTCCAAGTCTAATTTTATGATTTGATGTTGTTTTGATGGTACTGTGGGAGCCAGTGTGCCCGCAGTACCTTCCGTGTTGCATCTGTGGATTTCGGTGCAACCCACAAGAGTAATTTCTTACCTTCTTTTCCACTGTATTTCTATACACCCGCTAATGTCGCTCCCAAGGACTTAGTCAGCTTTGGGGTTTTTGTGTGAAGCACAGCTCCCTAAACTCTTCCTCTTTCACAAAACTGATGCAGCATGCCAAAGTGTGACAGCAGGTCTTTGAGAAACCCTGCTTTCAACCACCAGCTCCTTAGATGTGAACACAAATCCAGAGGATGCTTTTAAGTCTTTTATTTATACTCTGCTGCCCTACTTATGACTTCGAAGTGTGTGTTGAGTCACTGAATAGATCTATTAACTGGAGGTTTTCACACTACAAATCAGAATTTACCACACTCGGCTTAGTCACACCAGCATTTAATTTATTTTGGATCAGCCCCTTTAGCAAGGAACTTAAGGTTTTATTGCTCTAAAAATGCTTTGAAACGTTATTTACCCTGTTGCTCACTCAACATCTGACAAAAATGTGCAAGTGCTTCCAGGAATAGTAAAAATGTGTTTCAAAACACTGGACCAAAACAGGGAGCTTCGTTCTATGGTGTGGGTGCCCCACTTTGAGAATGTCTAATTTACAACAACCTTTAGAGGCTTTTACACAGGATTCTTTTAAATGGGGAATACTACTAACATAGTTCAAATGTGAGTCAATACGTAAATATTTTGTTAAGACGTCTTGTCAGCAACACATCTATTTCATTATGCATGAAATGCAACTACTTTTAGTTTCTAAGTTGCTGAATTATCTAGTATGCTCAGGGGAATTTCTCTGAAGATTTACTAGGCTTGGATATGTCTTTATAGTTTTTGAAAATCTTAGAGGAAAGTTCTGTGTTTTGTGGCATGATCTTCTTTGTAAGCATCTCATTAGGAACTGAATGTCTGTGAAGAGTACCAGATCATTGATATTCTTCACTAGGTAGATGGTGAAAGCATGCATCTATGTGGAGAGGGGAAGGATAACTTATAAATGTAGGTGACTCCAGAGTGATTACCTGAGAATGATGCAGAGGTTTTCACGGTTTTAACGGAAGACTAAGATAATTAATTCTAGGGTTTTACAGTTACAGCAATCTCATGTCTAGGTCTTTCCTCCTCGCTTTGGAATATTATCAAAATATCCTAATACTTTTGGACCAAGTCATTGGAAACTCTAGGTTCAGTATCTCATGCATCTCTTCTGGGCTAGCAACCAGTGTCATGTGCCAGTGGAATTAGGGGCTCTGAATGTGTGTGTGTGTGAGAGATTGGTTTTCTAATCTTGGCAGAGTCTGCTGTATCAGAGGTTAAAGGATTACTCTTTTGATTATCTTCATGATTTGTTTCAGAGCATCACTTTTGCAGTTTGGCCAACTGGTAACTTTTATTAGGTTTCATCAAATCTAAAGAATTTTTTGAGTGTCTTATTTTTCTCTTTATTCTAAAATACTGCCTTTGACTCTTTTTAGTTCCTGAAAGATCTTTCTCTTTCCAGTATTAAATTATCTCCATCTGCACCCATCCTTCTGCACCCGAGGAGCCATTGTCCTTCCTGTTTAGACCAGACCTTCTCTATTTGCTCTTGAGCCTGTTCCCTTCCTGGGCATGCCAGTTATTCTTCCATTCTGTTCATTCATCCATCTCTTTCCATTAGCTCCCTGCCTTAGCCTGTTTACATGTTCTAAGCCCTTCCATCTTAAGGAATAATCTTTATAATTTCTTAAGGGCCTGTTCTATGCCATGTACTTTATTGTTATTTATTTTTAATTAGGAAATACTTATATTATGCAAAATAATATGCAATATCTCAGTAATTTATAAAGCATAGTAAGGAAATGAATCTACCACTTAACTTAGAAAAATAGTGGAATCCTAATGAAAGCTCCCTGTCTGTTCTTTTCTGTTAAGCCACAGAGGTAACCAGGATCATGACAGTTACCTAATCTCTTGCTTTTCTTTAGGGTTTTATCATACATGAATAGTTACTGAATATTATATTGCTTAGTTTTGTGTATTTTTTAATTTATAAAGAGTATATCATGCTATATATTGTATATATTTTTCATTCAACATTGTTTATAAGATTTATTAACTTTGAGGTGAATAAATACACTTGATTCATTTCCACTACTGTGTAACATTCATTTTTCTGAGTATGCCACAATTATCATTGTTCCTGTTACTGGTCATCTGAATTATTTCCGTATCTTGCTTTTACAAAGAATGCTTCTTTGAAGATTTTTTATATGTCATGAACAGGATTCTCTCTAGGGTGTATCCTACATCTTAGAGTATGAGCAGTTTCAACATTGGAATATAATTGACTGCTATCTTGTAAAGGGTTTTACTGATATTTATTCCCACTAGCAATGTATACAAATATGTCTTGCTAACATATCTTTGCTAATAATTGATTTTGGTAAATTTTTAAGTTTTGGCTAATCTAGTAGGTGTAGAATATTATCTCATTGTGGTTTTTTTAATTTGCTTTTCCCTGATTACTAATGAAGAGTGAGCATCTGTCATGTGATTACTGGCAATTTGTGTTTCTTCTAGAATATACCAGTTCATGCATTTGCCAGTATTTTTATTGGGTTGTCTTTTCTAATATGATATTTAGGACTTATTGATATATTCTGGGCATTAAAATTTTCTGTTATATATGTGCTTAGACTATAATTGTACTTAATAAACTTTTGAGAAGTTGAACTAAAATTCAAATCTCATATTTCTTATCATTATACCCCTAATTGAAAATTGAGGATTCTTGCCCTGATGCTAGTGGCCCTTTCAGACAGGGTCCTTGCCCTCATCTCTACCCTCTGCCTGCTGGGCTCTTCCCAGGACCCTGCTCTAGCAACAAACAGCCAGGCACTTTTAGCTGACTGGATTGGCCAGCTTGCCTTTTCATGGGTTGGTCCCTTTTATTAGAAAGCCTGTCTTCCATTTTTATCCTTTTGCAAGTTTCTGCTCCTGCTTTACTACCCACTTTAAGCACTGCCTTCTCTGTGGAGCTTTTTCTAACCTTCTAGGTATGTCATCATGTTCCTTACTAGGACCTATACTTTGTCCCTGGTCTTAGTGTCACACCATTGCTGCATTGGGAATGCAACAGGCACAGGGGTTGGAAGTTTTGAAGTCACATAATTTGGTTAATTGTTCATGTTTGCAATTTTCTGTATGTTATGATGTTTCAGTATCTTAAAAATCTTTCTGGCTTGGGACAAGCTGCCTCTCCTGGGGCCAGCCAATAGAGATAGCAAAAGGCCCAGCTGGGAGCATGCCTTAATATCAAACTAACCAATCCAGAGCCATACCTCCTCTATCTGGGCCCTTACACCACAGGAGACAATATTCCTCTGCCTTCGTCATCCCAGGGCTAGGTGTCAGACATCTAGGGACCACTCCTATAGCTTAGAGCCTGCCCAAATTATTCAGACTACCAAACTGAAACTGCCCTGCCCTGCTGCCTTGCCTTTCCCTTGGAAAGCCCAATAAAGGCTCTGACCTTGTCTTTTCCCTTGCTTTTGGTTTCTGCCTCCTTAACACCCTGAGGTTTCCCCATTATGGCTTTACATGGTATGCTGTGCCTCCTTGTTTCTAGGACTTGTGAATATAATAAACTTTTTTTTCTGAGCCTCTCCCATGGTTGCACCTAACTGACCATCACATAAAAGATTACAAAACATCTGATTTTTTCCCATTTTATTGAGATATAATTCATATACAGCACTGTATAAGTTTAAAGTGTACAACATAATGATTTGAGTTATATTGTGAAGTAATTACTGCAATAAGTTTAGTTAACATCCATCATCTCATATATATACAAAAATGTTCTTTTTTTCTTTGTGATGAGAAGCCTTAGGATTTATTTTCTTAACAACTTTTATATATACCATGGTGGCAGTGTTAACTATAGTCATTATATTGTACATTACATTCCTAGTACCTATTTATCTCATAACTGGAAGTTTCTACCTTTTGACCACCTTCCTCTAATCATTTCCCCTCCCCTGCCTTTGGGAACCATAAATCTCATCTCCTTCCTTCCTCCCTTTCCTCTTTCCTCTTTCCTTTCCTTTCCTTTCCTTTCCTTTCTTTCCTTTCCTTTCCTCTTTCCTTTCCTTTTCTTCTTTCTTTCTTTCCCTTTCTTTCTTTCTTTTTCTTTCTTTTCTTTCTTTTCTTTCTTTCTTTCTTTCTTTCTTTCTTTCTTTCTTTCTTTCTTTCTTTCTTTCTTTCTTTCTTTCTTTCTTTTATTTATTTGTCAGAGAGAGAGTGCAAGCAGGGGGAGTAGCAGGCAGAGGGAGAAGCAGGCTGCTCGATGAGCAAGGAGCCTGATGTGGGACTTTATCCCAGGACCCCAGGATTATGACCTGAACTAAAAGCAGATGCTTAACTGACTGAGCCACCCAGGTGTCCCTCTCATCTCTTTCTTGATGAGCTTTTTTTTTTTTAAATTCCACAGATGACTGAAATCATACAGTATGTATATTTCTGTTTGAGTTATTTCACTTAGCCTGTACCCTCAAGGTCCATTCATGTTGTCACAATGGCAGGATTTCCTTCTTTTCTATGAATAATATTCATATATGTATATCACAACTTTTTATCCATTCACCTGTCCGTGGACACTTAGGTTGTTTACATGTCATGGCTATGATAAATAATGTTGCTATGAACATGGGGGTACAGATATCCCTCTTCAACATAGTCAAAAATATCTGATTTTTAATCTACACTTTGCTTCTTTCTAGCTGTAGGACCTGACCTCACCTCCTCAAGACTCAGTGTCCTCATTCTTAAAACTGGGGTAATAATCAGACCCTACCAATAGGGTTGCTCAGAAGGCTAATGCTTATAGAATATTTTTACCAACTCTGCCCCCATGATAAATATCACGTTATTTTTATTATTACTGTTACTATTATGACATGCATTCATAGACCCAACTCTCTCATATGCCATATTTTCATGTCTTGAAAGGTAAGGCTGGCCTCTGTAACCTTCCCTTTGGAACATCAGTATATACTTGACAAACGAATGAATGAATGAATGAAAAAATACATAGGACAAGGAAGATTGAAGCCAGGATATGAAATGCCCATATTAAAAGTGTATACTTCTATTTGGTTAGGCTTTTGGGAATGGAGGTGATAGTTAATTGAGAGCTTTGACTTCTTTATTAGAAAATTTAAGTTTAATCCGATGGACTGGTGGCTTCTAAACTGTATTTTGAAGAGACTCAGGTTGCCTGGAGGTGCCTCAAGTTTATCTGGAGGTAGGGGGTGTGACACAGAGAGGAGTGGGAGGCAAAGTATATGGGAGGGACTCTCTCCTTTTCCACATCCCTCCATAACTCCCCTGATCTTGAAACCAGATAGTTTTGTGGTAATCCATTTCATGTTATGTATTGGATTTCTGCTTAGGTTTCATTGGAAAAGTTTAGTTGTGGGAGTAGCACAGCCTCTTTACCTTGGTGTGCTGGGTGTACGATGGCTTAGGTATTGGGGGCAGGAAGACCACAGCAGTGCCCAATGTGCTGGGGAGAAGTGGATGGCAGCTGAGAATCTGAGAGGTACCCTGAGGGAGGGCTCATGCAGCACTGTAGAAATAGAGTCAGTAGGGAGCTGAGAATGTGTTTGTATTTAGTGTTTTAAGATAAGAAGTCCAAGCTGATGGGTAAGACAACTTTTGATATGTAAGTTGTAGACAGGGCATTGGCATTCCCTGTGAGATTAGAAACCCAAGGACATTGAATTTTACTTTATTGAGCAAATAGGTGTGTTCCAACTACCTATCAGTATCCTGGGTCATGATGAGCAAAGTGGTTGTGGTCCTGTCTTCATGGATCCTGCAGTCCAGTGGGGAAGGCACATAATCTGTTGTCACTGACATATAATGAGACATGCGACAGGAGCTATGAAGGAAAGAGCTGTGAGCTTTGAGTGTTTCTAACAGGTAGAGGTTCTGATTCAATCAGGGTGGAGTGCATCAGGAAGGATTTTCTGAAGAAACAATGGTCAAACCAACATCTAGAATTATGGGAGTCCTAATCGGTGGACAGTGAGCAACAGGGTAGTCAGGGGAGTTGAGGAAGAGGGAGCAGTCTGTGAAGCTCAGGAAGTACAGCTTATGGAGCCCAAGGAAGTTCAGTGTGGGTGGCAGGCAGAGCACTGGGAGGGAGGACTGGATTGGCTTCAAACCTGGTAGTTCCTGACAGTCAGCTAGAAGCACAAAGAGCAGAAACTTTCCTCTGACCTTTTCTCCCGGCCCTGCCTGACCTTTTGTGTGCACTCCTTAATACTTTTGAGTCCTGGATTAGTTTCCTAGGGCTGTTATAACAAAGTACCATAGGTCAGATGATTTAAACAACAGAAATTTATTTTTTCATAGTTCTGGAAGTTAGCCGTCCAAGATTGAGGTGTCAGCAAGGTAGTTGGTTCCTTCTGAGAGCCGTGAGGGAGAATCTATTCCAGGCCTCTCCCCTTACTTTTGGTGGTTTCTTGGTATATTTGGTATCCTTTGGCTTGTGTGAGCATCACCCCGATCCTCTGCCGTCATCTTCACATGATGTTTTCCTTGTGTGCATCTCTGTCTAAAATCCTCCTTTTTATAAGGAACACCAGTCAGATTAGGGCCCACCCTCCTCTGGTGTGAACCCATCTTAACTAATTTCATCTGTAATGACCCTGTTTCCAAATAAAGTCACATTCTGAAGTACTGGGGGTTGAAGACTTTCATATGTGAATTTTTAGGGGGACACAATTCAACCTGTAACAAGTCCTGTTTTTATCCTGACATTGTTGTATATTTAGAAAATAATTCCTTCAAATATGAAATGAACTTTCTCTCCCCTTTGTCATAGGGCCTAGAGACGAAAACATAAAATTGAAACTGGTTTGTAGTAAACATGCAGTAAAATTTAGATAATAAGGTCTTTGTTCAAGTGCCATAATTTACCTCCACCTTATAAGAAAATACAAGTGCCCATTGTTGGGCGTTAACCTATTAGACAGTTGCTGCTGAGTGGATATTATTAGCCTGAACCCAGTGGGACCCACATTTGTGCCAGGCGGGGTAGAGGAAAAGAAGGGAGAGGGAGACAGAGAGAGAGCATGGAACCAAAACTAAACCCAGACTTCCTGGCATGGGAGTAGTGTTTGTAGAAGGTGCCAAGAGGACACTTGCAGGCTGAGGTGCCAAGTGTATGGCTGCTGGGCCCTGAGTGCAGCTGCCGGGAGCTTGTGGTCAGATGTCCAGTAGATAGAGAGTGGCTTCCAGCCTACCTGGTCACCTTTCCATTCCATCCTGTGGTTTCCTAAGCCTGGGGACCTATTGTCAATTCAAATTAACAGTTTTTAAGTGGTGTTAATTTTTTCCTCTTCCCTCTGTAATCCTCCCTGTTCAAAATCCATATTCAACTCTAGGGCATTTGTCAAAGTTTTATGAAGGCTAAAATTCATCTGGTGGGTACTCACTTATAAGCACATAAGCTAGCAACCATTCTGGTGGGTTAATGCCTGTGCTGCAAGTTATGAAATATTTTGAATTTCACCCCAAGCTTAACACAGCATTTTTTTTATTCACTTATTATTCCAGCTATACACGTGGGTGTGACAAACAGGTCTTTGGCCAGTTTGGAGCATAGAATCTTAGAGTCGGAGGAAGCTTATTGACTCTCTGGGCCAACTTCCTACCCCTGTGGAATAGGGGTCCTCCTACAGCAGTCAAATAACCAGCCATCCAGTCTCTGCAAGAGTATTCAGATCAACCAGGAGCTTTTTAATGCCAGCATCCATGGAGGGCTTCGTGCTGAGCCTGATCTCACTCCTCTTGGGTATTTGATTTTTGGCTTTTACTGACCCCTTTGTAGTTCATTTTTTTCTCGTTCATTTTAGCCCTTTAGTTACTTGAAGTTACTGCTATTTTGCTTCTCCTTTGACTGTTGTTTTCTGGGAACAACACTTCTTTTGTTCTTTAATGCCATTTCTCATTTATCACCCTCTGAAGCTACTTTAGCTTATCGGTGTCCCTCTTAAGACTTGAAACACTTCCTAGAGGTGGTGGTTTCATCTAGAGTGCAATACAGCTTACTGTATTGTTAACTGAACTGGTTAGCTCAACTGGGTTACCTGTTCTATCTCCCAAAGCCATGTTTTCTGCCACTTTGAAGTCACCTGTAACCCAGGTTCATAATGTGCTAGATTTCCTCACCCTAAATGGTTGGCTTTTTGCAACATTTCTCAAAACCTTTAAATTTTTGTATTGTTACTTGCCTAAATTACATGCCTTCTAGAATGTGTCTTGGCTCAGGATTTCCTAGACCTTGTTAGTAGAATGCTAGGCCTGCCAAATGTTAACAGGTTCTCTCTTTTACCACCAGTCCTCCTCTCAGAGGGAGTGGGGATTCTGTCATGAAAAAATTGGGAAACACTGCTTCCTAGATTTCCTTCTTGCTGATTCGTAAGGTACCTTTGCATGCTCAAGGTTTTGAGAAATCCTGAAGTAACTTCCTACTGATTGCTGTAGCATATTGCAAACTGAGTGGCTTAAAACAACAGATTTATCCTCTCATAGTTTTGGAGGCCACAATTCCCAAATCAGGTGTGGGTAGGGCTGTGTTCCCTCCAGAGGCTACAGAGGAGAATCCATTCCTTGCTGCTATAGCTTCTGGTGGCTGCTGGCATCCCTTGACTTGTGGCTGCATCACCTCAATCCGTTCCTCTGGTCACAGGGCCTCCTCCTCTTCTGTCTGTGTAACATCTTTCTGTGCCTGCCTCTTACAGGGATGCTTGTGACTGGATTTAGGGCCCACCCAGATAATCCAAAATAATCTTTCCACCTCGAGATCCTTAATCACATTTGACATGACTTTTTTGATAGAAGGTAACTAACATTCCTAGATTGCAGTGATTAGGACAGGGCTATGCCTTTGGGAGTCATTGTTGATCTACTGCAGTTGCTCATCTTTTCTCCACTCAGGACAAGTAGCCTTATGCTCACACTTCTCAGCCACTCCTCCTACACCAAATTGCTTTTCCTTTTTGTCAGTATGTATCTTTAAGCTCAGGTCTTTCTCCTGTTCACAATGCCTTCCTATCTGTCTTGGCTCCCTACTTCTAATTGCTAAATAGTTTCGTTTGTATTTTTAAAACACCTTGCACCTCTTGTGTCATCTCTCGTTAAATTCTGTGCCTCTGTTGGACTTTGGACAGTGTGGGATAGTGGGCAGAAAGTCTCTGGAGTCAGACTGTCTGGGTCTAAATCTCAGGCTCCCTGGTTAATAGCTGTGTGACTTCGGGTAAGTTACTTAATTGCTTCTGCCTGAGTTTCATTGTCTGTAATGGGGGATAATTAGAGTAAATACTTTAGAGAGTTGTTGTGGGAATTACATAAGTTAATAAATGTAAACTGCTGAAAATACAACCTATCACTATACTGTCCAAAATTGTAGCCATAAGCCATCTGTGGCTATTGAACAATTAAGCTGTGGATAACAGGACTGAGGAAATAAATTTTTAAAATGGAAGCAATCTAAAACATACTTCTATTAAACACAACTCTCTTGTTTTGGTAGGATTACATTTCAGTTTAACCGGTGTATTTCTCACTTAAACACATCACCGATTTTGTTGTTGTCAACTATTTTTTCACTCAGAATGATTTTTTTCTCGTGCTCTATCTAACATTGTAGTGCATTTATTGGAGTATTTTATGCAGACAACAGGACTTAAAGGGATACATGTACCTCATCATTGGTAATTAAATTGAAATGTTTATAATTTTTAACTAAAATAAAATTTTTTTCCAGTTAAAATAAGTATAGGCCAATTTTAGAATTTAAAACAAAGGCACATTATTGCCACAGAATTGAATGCAGACACAGAAACTAGTACTATGATCAGAGCAATGAAGACATAAAGAGACTGGAAATTCCGTGATTAATTTGCAATATGCTCTGCTGGAGCAAAACAGAAAAACTATTTGTTGTGTAAAAAAATTTAAGGAAAATAAGGTGGGTAATATAAAGAGATATTTAAAATAAATCCATAGAAGATTTGAAGTTTCCTCTCAAAGATCAAAAAAGAATGTTGCTGAAATCTGAATTAAATATCCAATACATTTAAAATTTTAACAGGCTGTAAACTTGTCACTTTGGATGCTTATAAAATGGCTGGGTTAATTCACAAAAAAGGAAACCAATTTTAGATGGAGAGATGACAAAATAAATTATTACGGAAGTTTTATTAGAAAATTATGAGAAAAGACAAAAAATATATACAAAACTTTAATGATATTTAATTAAATCACCAGTTGCCTATAGAGTACAAGGTCTTTCTAATAGTATGAAAGATCAATTGATTTGAAATTTGAAAAATTTCAAGTGCTTTTACCTTTAGACAAGTTGTATGATATATGAGTTACTGCCTAGTTACTACTTTAGATATCCTTTTTCTCAAAGGACTTAAAAATTTACAAAGAAATGATGTAAATTTGTGGTGAGAAATAACAAATTTGTAGCATAGATACATAGATATTTTTGAATGTTCTGTATATCAAAGATGAATTTCAGATGGATATGAAAAAATTTTAATTTCTATCACAATAGGTAGGACTCCAGCTATGGTAGGTGAAATATTTGCATTTATTTGAATTTTAAAATAAAAGACTGATGTTTCTTTTATTGCTTCATTCCCCTATATTCTGAAGCAGACTTAAAAGGTGTCCTACCATAGTTAAAATTTTTCAGTCTATACATTCAAATATATGAATCATTGCCAGTTTTATAGACCTGTTGAAGGAAGTAGAAGACAATGAAGGCAGTGATCTTGTGCTTTTTGCTAGCACTCGTCGTGGAATCATGGATGAGTTTTACAAAGATTTCTATAATATTTACTCCAATATAAGATTTTTTTTTCTTTCTTGAAACAAAAGGGATGCTTGCCAAATATTCAGTAATTATAAAGAAAACATAGTGTGATTTATGTTTTCTCAGTCTTATCACACTGCTTATAAATGAGCTAAATTTGAAGCTCTAAGGAAAGGAAAAGTTTATTTGTGACCTAGCTAGGGAGGTGTGAGAATTCACTTATCCTTAAGTCAATAATAATGACTTTATACGTGTATTAACATGAATCAATATGAAGAAGGTTTTAATTTTTAATAACATTACATAAACTGGCTATAAAAACTAGGAAAAAATTTGAAGAACACTAGTAGAGTTGCTTTCCAGTGTATGCAAATACTCATTTGGATTCACTATTAATACTTGACATAAGAGTGAGTTAACTTGAACATATATGGATTTTAACCTGATAACCTTTTGCTCCAAAGTCAAATCAGTTTTTCTTGAGGAAAAAAAAAAAAAAAAGTGAACCAGTTGTGCCAATGTATATGATGAATATATTTTCTTTTATTTTTTAAAAGATTTATTTATTTATTTGAGAGAGAGAGAATGTGAGCAGGGAGAGGGGCAGAGGGAGAGGGAGAGAGAGTCCTCAAGCAGACTTCCCACTGAGCGAGGAACCCAATGTGGGGCTTGATCCCAGGACCCCCAGAGATCATGACCTGAGCTGAAATCAGGAGTCAGATGCTCACCTGAGCCATCCAGGTGCCCTATGTATGTAATGAATATTAAAGGAAAATGATTTTTTTTTTTTTTTTTTTTTGGTATTCAGTTCTTGGAAGCCTTTTAAGTATATTTGATACAACCTAGATATGTAAATCTCCTTTTTTAGTAAATATCAATTTTATGAAATCTAAATACAGATCACATGCTTCTGAAGAAAATTTAGGTCTGAATTGAGATGTGTTGTAAGTGTAAAATAACAGATTTTGAAGACTCTAATACAAAAAAGAATGTGCAACATCTCATAATTTTTATTAACATATTGATATAACATTTTGGATAATTCGGTTAAATAAATTTATTAAAATTAACTTTTGCCTATTTTTAACTTTTTAAAACTTGGCTACTAAAATATTTAAAATTACACATATGGCTCAAATACATTTCTATTGGCACTGGCTTAACACATCATAGGTGTACAGTGAATGAATGTTAACATTAATATGATCACTAATATGATGATGATGTATTGATTCCTTGTCCTCTCACTAGATTATAAATTCCTTAAGAGTAGGAAATACACCTTATCCTTATTTTTATTTGCCATATCACATTTTGTAGTCCTTTATATTTTAGAGGTTATCAGTGGATTGATTGTCCCAGGATCTGCTTTTAACATTCTAAGTGCAGAGCTGTGTTGTTGTTGTTGTTGTTTTTAATCCTCAGGATAATGGCATAGATATCCCTTTGAGTCTGTGCACATATGTGCATGTACACACACACACACACACACATACATGAGCATTTTGTTTAGTGTACTAGAAGGGGGGGCTATTTAAGCATTCATAATAGTGGATTATGCAAAAGTAATTGGTACTTATTTTAAAAATTATTTTTCAGTAAACTTTGAGTTTTTATATATATGTGTTTTAGGTAATTGAAAAGTTTTAAAAACTGTGTCACTGGCATCTTGTTTTAGTTGAAACACTTTTGTTTTGATTGAAGGAGAATTATTATGGAAATAATACTACAGTTAGGATTAGATAAATTGGTTTCATACACTGCCAAGTTCTCTAACTAGCTCTATGACCTTGAACAAGGGATTTAAGCTTTCTGAACTTCAGTTTTCTAATCTGGAAAAATGGGGATAATATCAGTTACCTCACCAGGATGTTGTGAGAGATAAAAATGGGAAAAATATCTTAGAGTACTTAGCAACCATAGGAATTATAGACATGTAGACTATTATTATTTTGATCAAAATAATAATATATATTTTGAAGAAAATAAGGTTGAGTTAACCATATCTATTAAAATGTGATAGCTTATGTGAATTTTAAGCATAGTGCTATGGTATATAAAAAATGCTCTCAGTTTTTCCAAATGTATGATCTAAATCTACAAAATGTAGTCAAATATCCCAAATAAGTCATAAATATTAGTAGAGAGACTAGCTGGGAATGAAAGCAGTAGTTAGATATTTCAGTATTATAAGATTAGATTAAAAGGTACCTATGATCAGGTTAGACTGAACTAGAGACACCTGGTTTTCAGTCTAGACTCTGGAAAAATTGGGAATTTAGACTTTGGTGCTGCTATGACTAAGATGGGGAGTTGTGTCCAATCCCTGTTAGGGCGGACATTATTTTCATTTGGAGACTCTCTACCCCTCCTCATCCTCGCCCCTGTGTGCCCTTACAAAACTCCAGTCTTCAGTGGAGTGCGATCTTGATAGTTTTTTGTCCTATAAGTCAAGATTTTTAAAAGTGTAGGGTTGAATAAGAGCTAAGCTCCTTTGCTGTTGGTGAGAGAAAACACAATGACAAGAAGTTCGAATTGTCATCTAAGTATCTCACAAATAACTCCTTTTACCCCCTCTGTTTCTATGTTAGGGCTGAGCTATCTAGAAACATACCTGGATTGTGTGGCCTAAAAAACAGTGACACTGGAAAGAGAGTTACTAGTATGATGGAGACACCTATTTTTAAATATGTGATTTCCCCCCACTCCAAAATGGTTTTTGAAAACTTCTCTGAGTGGTAGAACCCAAATGTACAATGTAACACAGTAAATAACTGGAGAGATTTCCTAGCCCACAAACTGAGTTTTATCAGTTGAACCTACCCACGGACAGGACACTCCAGGGAATCAACATTGTTTGCGTTAGGGCCTCTGTGATGTGCAGTCATTCCTACAACACTTTGTTCTCTGGCTCTAAAAGTTAGTTAGCTTTATTAGTTTTTTTTTTTTTTTAAGATTTTATTTATTTATTTGACAGAGAGAGCGAGCGAGAGAGAGAGAGCAGGAACACAAGCAGGGGGAGTGGGAGAGGGAGAAGCAGGCTTCCCGCTGAGCAGGGAGCCCGATGCGGGGCTCGATCCCAGGACCCTGGGATCATGACCCGAGCCGAAGGCAGATGCTTAACGACTGAGCCACCCAGGCACCCCTATTAGTTTTATGATAAGCAGCTTCCTGGGTAGATGCTTACAAATTTCTCCATTTGCACTTGTGTATATATGTTTGTTTTATCTGTTTCAGTGATTTCAAGTTATGTAAATCACTGTTCTTACTTTGTTTCATTCTTCAGTGATGTACAGTGTCTCCAGGGTGATGGATATTCCACATTGCAGAGCAGATTTGAAATGCATCAGGGAGTCTGTAAGTGACATTTCTGTCATAGTATGCACATATTTTAGAAACAGTCTTAACTGGATTGTACCAATTACTTATCCCTGAGAGAAACTGGGTTAAAAGAACATTTGTAATAGTTAAACTCTGTTTGTTATCAACAGTGACATTTTAGTGGCAACCTGTTAAATGAATGTGGATGGGGAAAGATAGAGTCATCAATATATGTGTATTCTTTTGTTATGTATGACCTTTTTAAAGGTGTAAACAAAAGGACATTTGTTTTGTCTTCCTCCCTTAGCCAGGACACAAATTATAAAAGAAATGTACAAGGAAGAGTTAATAAATCAGGTAAATACTAAAATTTCATAATTCTTCTCTTTTTAGTACAAAGGTTTTTTTTTCCTTCTAAATTTGAAGTTTTTCATTAAACATGGCCTTGAACACTGGACAAAGTGTAGCACTGTTTCAGTTTTGCGTACCTGTAAAAAATCATTTCCTGCATAAATCACTTGGATGAATAGAACTACGTAAGCATATACTTTGCAAAGAAACAGCCTTTAATTGTATGGACTATCACTTTGAGAGATAATGAGAAAGGGAAAAGGAAAGAGAGAGGAACTCTATTTTCAAAATTTGTATATATATATGTATTTACCACAAAGTAATTATTGTTTAAGCATGAAGTTTACTGTTAATTTATTATTAACTTCCCTACAGATCTATACAAGTCTTTATCAATGTGTCTGGAACCCTGAGTTATAAAAACTTTGAGGTAGTATATTGTTCTAAACTTGAAAGGAGTTATTCACACCAGCACTGAACTAGCCAGTTAGGCAGATATTTAAAAGGATTTTGACAGGGATATGTTTCTTGTATTTCCTCTGTTTTTTTCCACCTTGATTTCATGCTCAAGTGTGGTAATTTATTTCTCCAGGGCACTGTGCCATCCAGTATAGAAGAGGTCAATATGGTAGTATTTCATAGCTTTTCTTTTATCTACACAGCCTTGCCACCCTCTGTCCATGACTCATGCATCTACTGGTGTTCCTGATAGCAGAACATTTTGATTAGCTGGACAGGTTACCTGGTTGCTATTCTCAATCTGTCCACGTGTGGGTTTGCTGATGTGTATGAAATGTGGAGGTCTGAGCCAGTGCTGGAGCATAATCCTATCTAGGCCAGGAAATGCCTGGCTTCCCAGATACTTCTCAGAGCAATAGGGCAGGGACTAAATCTCTTATTTCCTTCCTGTCCTTTATTCCATAACACCTATGGCCCAAGTGGATGTTTGATATTCACTAATCTGGGACACTTTGTATTGTTAATGAATTCTACAGAGACCAAATTTTATGTTAAAACATTGGTAGACCCATCATTACGGAATGATTGATCCTATTAGTAAAGCAAATTGTCATATAAATAATTCGTTACAAATATATATACATAAATTGTGTGTGTGTGTGTGTGTGTGTATTTCAAATCCTTGCTCTGCTTACCATACCAACATCTTGGGCAGATTACTTGGTCTCAGTTCACGTCAGTTTGCTCATTTGTAAAATGGAGATGATAGTGTCTACTACACAGGGTTATTATGAAGATTTACAGTTAATGAATGTGAAGCATTTAGTACATGCCTGGCATACCGTAAGTGCTATATATGTGCTTATTATTGTTATTAATACTATTATCATTTGTAGTAATAGGAGGTCATATGAAGACTTTTTTTTTTTTTTTTTTTAAATCTCAGAAGGATAAAAGCTTCAGCCTGAGTGAAGAATGGGAGAGCGGGAGAGATAAAAACACAGACGTTCAAACTAAAGGACCTTACACGTTAAAAAAAGGAAAGCAAATCAGTGTGATACAGTATTCTTTGGGCATACTTATATTCATGAAGAAGTGAAAGGTTGGCTCACCCTTGATGTGTCTATGTAGTATGTATGCCTAGCACACTTGTAGGCTGTTAATAAATGCCTTTGGATTTCCTTTCGAGGCTTTTTAAGCATTTCTGGGGCTGTGTTGGAGTTATGTGTGTGTGTTGCCTTTCTAATTACATAATTAAAAATTGTCTCTCTATACCTTACTAATAACTGTTTCCTTTCTACCCCTTTATGTTAGCCCTTTAATCCTGTTTTCCTTAAAGCATTTGTCTAATTACAGAAATTTATTTTACTGTGTTGAGATTAACAATATTACAAATGCTGGGTTGTGCAAATGTAGCTCGAATTCAGATTTTGGTGTTTGCATTCTTCCTTGCTCATTAAACTAAGAGTGTACAATAATCATTTGCAATTTGAAAGGAACATGTATTTTAAACCAACTAATTATGGGAGTTCTGCCACTGAAAATCTGCTAAACTGTTTGAAAGTATTTTTTGAGTAGCTTATATTAGAGAGAAAAATTACTCAGTTTTATTTATGTCCTAGATACAAGAACAAACCAATTGGCAAAATACAGCCTACTAGAAAAATGGACAAAAAATAGAAAAGATAAAAATAAATAATTCCTAGAAGAAATAGTATATATGATCACAAACAAAAAACTCTCCAGTCTTAATACTAGCCACAAAATGAAAAACAAACAAACAAACAAAAAACATCTTTTTTTAACCTGTAAAATTGGAAAAAAAATGTTTTTTAAAATTAACCTTTTAGGTCATTGCTTCTCTCTGATATTTTTTCATAAGTAAATCTTTTAAAAAAATTTACCATGGACACAAAACTCAACATTATAATCATATGTAGGATGACTGGAAGTATCTGGCTTCTTTTTAAAATATTTCTTTCAACCTTCCAGCTCATGATGATTCACTGGAAAGTCTTATGTTTGGGGGCGCCTGGGTGGCTCAGTCGTTAAGCGTCTGCCTTCGGCTCGGGTCATGATCCCAGGGTCCTGGGATCGAGCCCTGCATCGGGCTCCCTGCTCGGCGGGAAGCCTGCTTCTCCCTCTCCCACTCCCCCTGCTTGTGTTCCCTCTCTCGTTGTGTTTCTCTCTGTCAAATAAATAAATAAAATCTTTTTTTTAAAAAAAAGAAAGTCTTATGTTTGGTGACAGAGCCCCTGTCACTTCTCGATGTATGTGTATGAGACATATATGCAATGGCTTCCACCTGTTTGAAGGGCTTGTTCCCTGGCAAATAGAGGGAAGGGGTGGTTACAGAAAGAATATCTTAGCTGCTGGGCACAATTAATTCTTTATTATTCAGAGTTTGTTGATAACATTTCTGGATTACAGTGCTCCTCTCTACCAGGAAGTAAATCAAAGTAAGTGAAAGTCTGTTTTTCCGCGAGAGCAGCTTTTATGGGGAAATAATTGTTAACTTTAAAAGACTACAGGAATTGGAAATTATTTATGTTTTAAATACTGATGATATCTTGGTGTCCTGTCTACCACTTGGTCAGCTAGTTTTCACTCCACTGATAATTGTTGGCTGTATTCTTGTTCTTCACTTGGTATAATGCATTAGTGTGTCAACTGTAGACATTAGTCCAGTCTCTTCATCTTGGATTTTTTTTTTTGCAGTATTTTATAGTGAAAAATTCTGAGGTCTGGGAGTCTGAAGACTTTTTTTTGAGGGGGAGAGCAGATTCTGCTACTTCCAAACTGTGTGACTGTACACTAAACATTTAACTGTTTTAAATCTCAATATCCTGATCTGTAAAATGAGAGGGTTGGATTAATTAATCCCTATGGTCTTTTGAATTCTGTGAGTTTAAAAAAGGTTTTATGTAGTGTTTTGTGTTACAAACATGAGCCAGGTGAAAATACTTTTCAAATATATTCTGCTTCTGTATTCTTCACACTACATTGCCAGTCTTCCCATTGGAAGTTTTCATTCTAATTCAGAACTGCCTTCTCTCTTAGTCATTGAGGTGTTTGCATTTCTCTCATGGGGAGGTACAGATTACTTTGATACTGTAATTGCTATTAGGTGAAAAGATGCTTATTTTAGAGTAATTAGAATTCGTAGAATTATATAACATAAAGGGCAGTGTAAATTGGTGCTTTCTCTCCTTACAGGAGGGACATTCTATTTCCTGATGCTTGAGATGATCTAAACAAAGAAACTCATTTATTAGTGGCATGATTTCTTTAGCCCAATACTACTTATCTTATACGGTGTTCAAAGAAGCTGCCAAATGGTGCTTAGGCAGAAACACACAGTATAATTTAGCATGCATTTCAGAGGAGCCGGGTTCTCAAATTGCATATAAGAAAGTGTCCTTTTCGTTTGTCCTTCTGGGCTGTAAGTGCATCCATGTTTGAAGGGAGAAGAGAAATGCTAGTCTCCTCTGCAGGAAGGTAGACTGCCTGGCACATACGTATTTGGATGTGGGATAGAGGATCAGTCAGTGCTTAATATAGCCTTCTGTGGTCATCAGGAGAGGGGTAAACTTTCTGTACTTCCTTCAGCTTTTAATAGATGTGTAATTTTAAGTAACTTTAATACTATAGTCAAGATATGATTGAACTAATTTTTGGAATTATTCTTTATTTTTATGGGTGTTGATCTAGAACATTTCTGAATATTCCATGGAAGGTGAAAAATAGAGATACCCAAATATAGGGACTGTAGGCATCGGCATACCTAAATCTGGCACTTTTGGTCCTTGGGTAGTGCCCTCCTTGGCTCTAGAGCCCCCAAATAATACATCCACAGTCAGTCCAAGTCCACCTTCAGACAATACTGTACTGCTTCCTGAGTAGGGCCCAAACACGACCTGAGGAATCTCAGGTGCTGTGTACTGTCTCCTTCCTCTGAGCTCTGGAGTGTTCTAAAATTACATGATGTCACTTAATTAAAACTAGAAGCACTGATTAATCCACAAAACACTCCGTAATGGGAAATGACTAAGTCAATTTGGTTTAAAAATGAAATCTGTTATGGTGTTTTATTATTTTGTTGGGTTTTGACATGTTTTGGTAGGTCCCAGGTAGAGGAGAGTGAGGAAGGAGGTTGTTTTCTAGGTCAGAATAATGCGCAACTTGGATTCCAGTTCTGGCTTTGCCCCTGTAGTGTGATACTATGCAAATTGGTTACTGTCATGTGCCTTGTTGACCTCAGATGCCAGTGGCTCCTTGCCTTCCGGGCCGAGTTCTTGCAAGAATAAGATAGAAAATGTTACAGCCATGGTGATTCCTTAAATCTGCACAGCATTTAATATGAAATGGATACCCTTAATAACCCTGTACAAGATTAAATTGAAGAGTCACAATTGGGACATTATCTCCTCAGTTAAAAGTTTTCTGTAGCAAGGATTGAACCCAGGCTGGAATTTGTACCAGATTAATTGTGTTCATAGCAAATGAGTTGGAAATTTAAGTTCATTTAGTTCCTTGTTTTCCGAGGAATTAAGTATCAGAATTTTTAATGTCAGTTGTAGGTTCTCAGTTGCCATGACATTTCAGTTATTAGTCTTGATTGAAGCTTTCTCCAACAACCCTGTTCTTCTAGAGGAGGCAGAAACAATGATCTTGTTAGCTTGGCTGACGCCTGTCTGCTTAGATACTGTGTCTCCCTGTGGGGTCCCCTCAGGGGCTCAGGGAGAGGACAAGGGGAGGCCAGCTGGGCTCCCTAGGCCAGAGACCAGGAGCCTTCGCTCTGCTCCATTTCCCACTCATTGTGCAGCTCAGGCCCTATCACTTGAGAGACCTGGCAAGGAAGTCAGGAGGAAGTGAGTGCCCTGCTGGTTCAGAATGTTCCAGTGCGGTTGGAAAGTTTGAGAAGGGCCCTGGGTGAGAAGAACAAGACCTTATTGACAGGGTTCAGGCCTGGTCAGGTCTGTTTCACATCAGCTTTCTGAATAATCACAGCTTTCCCTGCCCCCATGGATCTCTAGCACTTTCACCTCTGCCTTTTTTTTTTTTTTTAAACATTGTATGCAGCCATGGTAGAACATAAAGCATTTTAACTTTTTATTCCAAGAGAAATTATGAAACATGAAAAGTATGGTGTTGCCTGCTTCAAAATGACAACACTAATACCAACAATAAAACAAAACTTGATACATTCTAGGGCTTTCCAAACTACTGTAAAATTATTCTTCTGATTGTAAATACTTTTTCTATTAAGCTGCTTTCTCACTGATTGATTTATAAGACTACCCATTATTCTCACATTTCCGATGGTCATGTAGACTGACCTGCCCTGTCCTAGTCTGAATTGCTCAGCCCTCTTATCTGATTTAGTTTGCATGTTGGGTATTTTAAAACCATGCAATTGTGTGTATATCATAAGATGGAGAGGAAAAGGAATATGCCAAACCATTTCTCTTCTTCTCTACATGAGTCTATAAACCAGAATATTTATGTCAAGAAGTCAGAAGAAAATCTGTTGGAGGTTTTAATGAACCACAAAATGTGTCCCTTGTATACCTTGCCTTGTCATCCTGCCTGAATTTATGTGTGACTTCTGCATTAATGTAGTAAACACTCTCTTGGCAGCCCTGTCATTTTTAGGACCCATAGGGTGTCTCCATTTCCAGCTTTAAGTAACTAGTGACAATAATAAGGCTTTCTTTTTCCTGGAATATCTGGTAGGATCTTTTGAAACTCAGAGGGATATTTTAAACTTTTTCAAACTGAGGAAACCAAAGAAAACCCAAATACTCCCAAATAGTCCCAGCTACTTTTGAATACACAAATTTCCAGTAGTTGGAGCCTCCCATTTTTATGTTTAAGTCTGGATGGGATGGAGGGGACCGACCCGGGCTAAAAACAGGTGGGCAGTTAACAGGATTGATTGCAAAATGTCTACCCGATTCATATTTTGAGCAAGGCTGATAGCTTTTATAGTACCTCTAGAACAGTGATTTCTAGCCTTTTGGCCTCTTAATAGTTTTATTAGATGACTCTCATACTTTCTTTCCCTAAAAGTGGCACATGAAATATTTTAGTTTAAATAGCATTCCCCCTTAGGTAGAATTTTTTTTTTAAGATTTTATTTATTTATTTGATAAAGAGACATCAAGAGCGGGAACACAAGCAGGCTTGGGAGAGGGAGAAGCAGGCTTCCCGCTGAGCAGGGAGCCCGATGTGGGGCTCGATCCCAGGACGCTGGGATCATGACCTGAACTGAAGGCAGACGCTTAACGACTGAGCCACCCAGGCACCTTAGAAATTTTTATGAGAGTTATTAAAAGCCAGTTGAGAATCTGTGTTTAGTCAGATACCTTCATCTTAATGTAGGGAATAACTGCACGATTTAAGATGCATCCTCTTGGGGCACCTGGGTGGCTCAGTTGGTTAAGCGTCTGCCTTTGCCTCAGGTCATGATTCCGGAGTCCCATGATCAAGTCCCACATCAGGCTCCCTGCTCAGCAGGGAGTCTGCTTCTCTCTCTGCCCTTCACCCTGCTCTCTCTTACTTTCAAATAAATAAAATATTTGAAAAAAAGATGCATCCTTCCTACTTTACAAAAAATAAATATCCTTCTTGTATTTAAAGTTTATGAGTGTGTGTGTTATGCATATATATTCAGTGATAATAATACAAATCTGATCGTGTTTAGCACCCAAACCCCAAAACTCTTTTTTTAGTGACTTTCCAGAACCCTTGAGTTAGAAGCCAACTCCCACCAGTGCCTAGAAGGTCTTCCCCCACAAAGGCGCTCACCTACCTCCTCTCTGCCATAGTGTCTTTTTTTTAGCAATGTTGATAACGCTCTGGTGTTCCCTGCGTCCTCCTTACACTCACCTGTGTTCTCCCCAAGTCCTCACAGCTCCCATCTCATTCCTTCACCTCTTTCACAACCACCCAGAATTAGTCTGATTCCTGTTTTTTGTTCCTGTAGTACCAAGGCCTTCTGCTTTGCTACACATATTTTGCATATTTCACACAGCTAGTAAGTGGCCAAACCTAACTAAACCCACATCTGTCGAAGTGTCATGTTCTCTCTGTTGCCCCATATTATGTCCCTGGATTTTGTTTCTTACCCAGTAAATTAATCAATGATAATACTTTGCCATGCTTCTGTGGTGCTCAAGTGAAATAGTGTCTATGAAAATGCTTAGTGAACAGTGGAAAGAGGAATACTGTTCTGTTTTTACCATCATTAGCTGTATTACTTTTATTCTGGTTGCCATGATCCTTAATTTGAGTTCATGTAGCCCCTTCAGTGCATTTCTCAAAGCTCTCAGCCTTGGCTGCCTTCTACGCTAGCCGTGATGGGTCTGACAATTGTCAATTTTCCTTCTCTTCCCAGGATGGTTCATACTTGGCTGAGTTCCTGCTGGAGAAAGGCTACGAGGTGAGTGACTCAGTGAGCAAGCACAGGCTGGTGGAATCACTTGGACACAGTGGCCTCCTGCTTCCTCTGCCGCCGTCCTCCTGTGTGTGTTTTCCACTGAAACTCCGATAACAAATCAAAATCAGGGGAAGAATGTGCCGCTTGGCTTGTAACCATGCCAGCTCATTGTGCTATTTATCTGCTGGTGAGCACTGGTGGCTTCCCCCTGTTCCTTAGTGTTTAACTGCTTTGCACGCTTCCCACATTCTCAGATAAAGCAGCCTGGGTAAGCTAAAAGCTATAACATTATTAGGGTTAATTTATGATGTAATGTGTTACATAAAAAAGTCCCACTCACAGTGAAGTCACTTAATTCGGAAATTGCACAGAGCAATAAAAACTAAGCTGATCTTTGGCAAGCTTGAATGAAACATTTACACTCAGAGGTTTTTTTCATTCTAATAGGCAGCCATATATTTTATGGAAGCTGAAATTTCTGGGTTTGCTGCTGGTGTCATCATCGTTGTCGTCTTCTTTTTCTCCTCTTTTGTCCTCTCCTCGAACATTTTCTGCTTTCCTTAAAGGAAACGGTTTTACATATTAAGTTTGATGTAACTTCATGTGTACATATTACCTTTTTTAAGAACAGTTTTCTGTCTATAAGTTCATGCTGTACAGAAAACAAAAACCTATACAGTGACCCATATGCTCTGGCCTGATTTGGGAGTGTTTACATTAATAAATTTGGATTCTCTGGATTATTCTGTTTGCAGGTGTACTGTTTAAAAAAAAATGTGCACTGTGGGCAGATGGAAAAACAACAGCAAGGAATTTGGCATCTAAATGCCAACAGGATTTGAAGAAAAGGAAACAAATTTTCTTACTATAACTCATAATCTTTTCTGAGAGCCTTGACTTTTAGACTTTAAGAAGTAATAGGAGATATGTTTAGCACCTTCTGTTCCCTTACCTAACCAGCTAGTTTTATATCTTGCAAAAATATGAAAATAAGACAAATTAATTATGAAAGTATACATGTACACTTATGTTCATATACAGATTCCTATAATTGAGTGATACATTCATATTCTGCAGAGCAGAGAATTTTAGAGTAGATCATATATAGTACAGAAGAGTTGGTTTTAGATAAAGACTGATAATTTATTCAGACTACATTAATTTAGTGCTTCAATAAATCTAAAAGGGAAGGATTGGCAGACAAATTACTTTGTTTCAGGTGTTGGCACTGGCTGAGAGGTGTTTGGTAGCTAGAGAGGAGTTAGTGATTTGGCTGTGTATCAAGTGAACCTAGAGAAGGAACTTAGTAAGAACTGATGGGGTTCAGGATGTGCCACCCCAAGATGTGGTACTTTAGCATATTGGATATTTTAAGCTGAAGGAGTTTGAGAAAATAGAAGGAGTTTGAGAAAACCATAGAAATTTCTCCTGTTAATCTTTGTTGGTTTAATGTAGAGGAGGAAAATAGTTTTCCTCAACCCTCTTAGGGCCCCCGGCTGGGTCTGAAAATCAAACTGAAAAGCATACAAGTTTATTTAATATAAGTTTTATGTGACTGGGAACCTTTGTAAGGAAATGAAGATCCAAAGAAACCATTAAGGCTAAGTATTTTTATGTTAGGTTCGATGAAGAATTGATGGTCTTGGAGAAATATGACAGGTCAAGGAGTATGAGGTAAGTATGGGAAACTTAACAAGATCTGTTTGTTTGGATTCTTTTTGACATCCCCTTGTCTTCAGAGATAAGGATGTTCCTTTTTTCCAGTTATGGTGGAGGGCACTTCTCACTGGAGTGTTTCATGACTATTTTAAGGGAGAAGAGCAGGGGGAAAGTTAGAGTGACTTCCCTGGTTCTACTGTTTTGTCAAATTCCTTCAGCTTAAAATATTCCATACACCAAGGTGCCATATTTTGGGGTAGCATGTCCTGAACCCCATCATGGTCATTGCAGTTTTGAAGAGTGAGGTGGTATGTCAGAAAGAGTGCTTAAACTGAGTGGATGTTGAAATTTACTTTCAAGGAGGACATGGGGGACTAAGACATGAGATGAGGATTGTGGCAACAAGTATCTGCAGCTAGTCCAGAGGAAAACAGAGCAGGTATGGTGGTATGAGGTGGAGTAGTCACTGTGATAATGTGGTGGACTAGTGATAGGGCCTAGCTTTAAGGTCTATATGGTAGACGGTGAATAGTCTCAGTCAACATGATGGTGCTCTTAGTGTTACTGGAAATGGCTAGGAAGAAGGCATGCACAGAGACATTCAAAGCTCCACTTAGGTGGCTTGTTAAGGAACTAGCAGACTTCAGAAGATGGGTAGTAATGTTCCCAAATGGATGACAGACTTAGAAATAAATGTAATGAGAACCTAGGACTGCCAGGTGAGCTACAAATGTTTTTGTTCCATTGGCATTTGAAATCATAAGAGCGGATTTGATTCTAATAAAGACAATAGAAGGCCCACTTGGCAAATCACAGTTAATGGGAGAAATGAATCATTGAAACAATGATTGGCAAGAGAAGAGAGGTTTAGGAGTGAGATCCATAAATTGATAGAAGGAGATAATATAGACAATACAGGAGGAAGGTATAGAACTACAAAGCATAATCAGAAATAATTCCTTCTCATAGTCCAGAGGAAATATGAGCTTTGTAGGAATAGGGGAGTGAAAACGTGTTTATCCATACTGTATTCAATTTTAATAGGTTGCTGTCTTCCATTTTAAGAGATGGCTGTAATTGGAGGATAAGCTATTAAGGGAAATATAATGGTGGCACGGACTTCATCTTTTTTGAGCTTGGGTTGAAGTAAATTTTTCAAAGAGGCTATATTGGAAATTTTCCAGAATTATCAGCCAGCAGTCCCTGGTTGCTCAAGACCATGAGGAAGATAATAGGGTTAGTAAATTGCATTCAGTAGGGTAAGAGGAGACACCTGTCTGTACCTGAATCCAGAAGGTCAACATCAGCAACTCAGCAGGTTCTCAACCTGCAGTGTGCATCAGAGCCACCCAGAGTCCCCATAAAGGTGAGGATGGCTGGTTCTGGGGTCTGGGCATCAGCCTTTCTAATAAGCCCCCAATTGTTGCTGATGCCACTCTCCTGGATCTTACAGTTTGAAAGCCAGTACAACTATAGGTTCAAATGAGATCATTTAATCATAAGGTGAAGATGAACAGAATTTTTTAAGGTACCTTAATTGGTGGGGTTTTCCTTCTCTGAGCTCTTACACTATTTTGGATTTAGTCTTTGTATAAGGAATATCACTAGGCTAAGAAATAACTGGAAACAGTATACTTTGGGGTAGCAGAGTACAAACCAGGAACAAATAAACACTGGGAAGAAAAGCTACAGATTCTATGAATAGGCTTGATAATGAGGCTGAGTTCTTCCTAGAACAGAAAGGGGCAAACTTTAATTGTCTAGCAATGGCAAAGTCAGCCTTTCATTGTGAAGGTGGGGAGGCATGGACTCTATGGACAAGCAGTAGTCAACTGGAGGGGGGCAAATTGAAGAGCAGAGATAGGTTGGTGGGGTAGTGATGAGGTGGCCACATAGGCAAAGACAAACACTATCTACAGAATTAGCATAGCATAGTTACATATATTCCTTTACTTTTTCTTTAGTCAAAAAAGCAGAGTAAAGGTATAAAAAGCTTGGCTAACTTTAAAGCAAAAATAGACATTTGCATATTACTTGAAAAGGAATATCATATGTATGAATAGACTGATTAGTTACTATGGTTAAATACTTTATATGACCTCACACTTAGATTCCTGAAGCTGTGGGGCCTTCTAATGCGGCCACTGAAATCCATGCATCTGGTCGTGTTCTGAATGATCTAGCTATCTATCTATCTATTTATTTATTTTTAAAGATTTTATTTATTTATTTGAGAGAGAGACAGAGACAGAGCATGAGCAGTGGGGAGGGGCAGAGGGACAGAGAGAAACAGATTCCCTGCTGAGCAGGGAGCCCGACTCGGTGCTCCATCCCAGGACCCTGGGATCATGACCTGAGCTGAAGGCAGATGCTTAACCAACTGAGCCACCCACGCGTCCCTGAATGAACTATTTAATATGAGAAAGTGAAGGTTTGCTTTATTCCTGGTCCAGTTCTCACTGAGAAGAGACTCTAAAGGATTAAAGTTATAGTTTTTAATGTTGCTTGTTTCTTGAATTTTACTTAACATTAATCATTAAGGAGAGCACAAAGAGAATGAATCTAACACTTATTATTTATAGAATATAGGTGTCATCTCATGAAGAGGAAAACTAAGAATTATCAGGTTTTATTAAAAAAGATCGCCCTTTAGGGGTGCCTGGGTGGCTCAAGTCGGTTAAGAGTCTGCCTTCAGCTCAGGTCATGATCCTGGGAACCTGAGATCAAGCCCCGCACTGGGCTCCTGGCTCAGTAGGGAGTATGCTTCTTCCTCTGCCTCTCCCCACTTGTGCTCTCTGTGTCTCTCTCATGCAAATGAATAAATAAAATCTTTTTAAAAAATTGCCCTTTAAAACTTCAAATATTTAATTCTACAGTTGTTGACATGCAAAGGATAATTCTCCCTTAAGCACCCGTCAACCATCTTCAGAGCAACAAAAGTGAAAGAGGCCATCTAGCTCACTGTGGCAAGGAGACCCTTAGGCTCAGGTACTGGACAGTCTGTGTTCTAATCCTCCTTTGCCACCGGCTGGCTCTGTGGCCTTGGGCAGGTCATTGGGCCTTTCTGAGACTTAGTTTCTCAGGTAAAGGGGGATGATAAATGTACCTGTTTCCTAAGGTTGTCTTGAAGATTAGGTGAGACTGTACTTGGAAAACAGTCCAGAGAAGTTCTGTGGGATTTGTGGGGCTTTAGTTGATACAGGAGTGACAGGATGACCCAGTACTTGATGCTGACAAGCCTAGGGATACAGAGTTTATAGAAGGCTCCTTAGTCCAGTTTATTAATTAGCATTAGTGAAAGGTAGGCCTGTTACACATTTCCTAGGATCTTAGCCCTGTGTGCATTCCTTCTGGGCATGAGGGGAAAAGGAACATTAATAGAAATGAAGCTTCTTATGAAAGTTTCGAGTGCCTTCCTAGCATCACTGTTAGCAGATAAGACAACAACACATACTTTTGTACCCATTTTGTACCCTAAAACACAGAGAAACCAGAAAAACAAAAGACAAATTTAAATCTTTTAAAAGCAAAAATATGTCTGGGAATAAATGAAAAATTTATATTAAATATTAAATAACATGGCAACAAATACAACATAGCATATTGGAATTTAAAATAATAAGTAAATTGTGGGTTTTCTTCTAAGAGAGGAATTATGACTAGGGAGTATAAGGAGAACAGAAAGGAAATGACATATAAGGATTGTCCAGTTGTTATCTCTGGGAGATTATTTGTTAGAACATGGGGTTCCCGTGCATCCATTCATGATCTGTGAGAATCTGTAAGGTATTTTTTCTGGGTTGTCAAATACCCTAGAAGCCTTGGTGAAAAAAGGCAAAAGTTTTATGTATTTCATTTTGAAAACATACTGAGTGTTGGTAGGATGGACCATGTGTGCAGTTTAGCTTGACCACTTCCACTGGCTGTGTGATCTCAGGCAGTGTCCTCACCTGTAGAATGGGAGTAATATAAGGAAGGGTGTTGTGAGGATAGGTGATTTAATGTCTATGAAGAGCAGTGTCTGGCATATGGTCATTGCCATGTACATGTTAGCTATTGACGTTACCTCTATAATCTGTGCTTTTCAAAAGGCAAGTGGCATTAAACATCCCTGGGGAGTTATCCTTGCTTCCAAGAGAAATCTAGACATTGAAGAATTTGAAATCTAGTGGTAATAATTTTCTTTCTTGATTGAAATAAACAAACAGATACTGAAGGATATGAAGTCCAGTGGTAACAATTTTCTGTTTTCGTGATTGTAATAAGTAAACAAATAAATGAGCAAGCATTTCTCTGTTATATTGCCTAATCTGACTCTAGGTTTTGAAATCAAACTAACTTTGTTCTGACGTTGAGAGAACTTGAAATTTTCCTTTTCATCAACTTAGTTAAATGGGACATGAAATTTGTTTGTCAAAATACTCCTTTCTGTTTAAGACTTCAGTTTTTCAGAATTATATTTTCTTTTTGAACTGCTACAACATAATAGTGATTTTGATTAAGTTTACATGGAGTCATATTCAGCTCATTTATCTTTTCGCTTTGGTTTCCTAACTCATCTCTTTTTTCCCCCAAATCCTTATAAAAACAAACAATAACCTTACATACATCCCTTCTGTAAAGAGAAAGCTGCTAATCTCAAATTCTTAACTAGATTATCCAGTTTGCACACATTTTGGCTTGTCTTAAAGTTTGTATTTCACCTGTCTCTGAGGCAGACAGACTCAGCTTTCATTAGTTCTTAGAATAATACTTGCTGTCATGGATTAAGCATTTGGCAGGTCTTTCTTTCCCTGTATACACATACCAAAAGTTGGGAGTGAGGGGAAATTAAAACACATTTTTTCATATTTAAAAAAAACCTATGGCTTAATGCTTTTCGTTATAAGTGTGACAAAAAGTCCTATGTTATTTATTTGCTGTGACTTTGTGTAGTTGTCTGATTTTAATTGAATCCATCTATATCATTTAATATTTTTATCAGAGCCTTTAATGTTTATATGCAAGGTGCATGTATATGGAGTTTCTCTTTTTTCAGGATGTTGGAATATGTGACTTACCCAGAATCCAGCAGTTAAGAGAAAAGATAGACTAAATCATATTATTATTATTATTTTCATTGTCAAAATTAAATGATCTGTTTTTAGAACATAGAGATTCCTTTATATCCAATGAAATAAAGTTCTACTTACATCTAAGAGAGCTATATTTCAGAGATAACTTGGTGGCAAACACCAATTTCGCTATATATAAGTATGTGAACTTGGTTTTTATTAAGCAAAAAATTGTTTCTTAAACAAAATTATTGTTTGTAGAGCAGTTCAACTTTACAATTAAGTAACAACTTAAAAAATAGGAGACCATGAAGTAGAATAAATTCTAAGCTTGATGTGTTATTTTATCCACTTCTAAATTAAGGAATGGAGACGTATACTCAAATCTCAATTTAACATTTCCTAGATTTTACAGTTTGCCTCCTAAAATTTTAGTTAACGAAGTTTGTGATGTTCCCTTCTTAAAAATACTTTCATTTTTACCACATTTTCTTGGGCTTAGTTCTTTTGGAAAATAGTGTGGATGAGTGCTTTTTTCTTTGGCTAAAGCAGCTAACCAAAAGAATTATTAATTGTGGGTGTGTTGTATCCTTTGCAGAAGTTAATTTCTCATGTATGGCGTATAAAATGACGATGAGATGTCTTTCTATTTGAAAGAAAGTCTTATGTGCTTATAATTCTGCCCCCCCCCCCAGCATTTGGAATATTCGAGTCATGCCAAGGATTAATTTCGGTTTGAAACAGACAGAAAACGATTGAGTTAAAATATAGAAGTGTATTCAGCTGCAAATGAAACTGCCCAACATTTGAAAGAACACTTCTAAAATAAGTGAAGGATTAAAACTGCCCCCAGTAGAACTGGAACTTGGGCAGCTGGTGACATAAGCTTGTATTAGCATTGGCAACACAAAGGGAGCAATCTTGACATAAGGAGGAAGTGAGACCAGGTCTTGAACAATTTCTCTTATGTGTCAGATACAAATAGTCTTTTCTTTGGTATCAGACAGGTATGCATTCTTGTTCCAAGGACTTTCTTCCCCCTCATACTAATAATGGTTAAGGTAAAGATAAAAATTAAAAAAATAAAAAATCCTTTCTTCATTTGAGTTTTCTTGATATCTTAAATCTAGTAGAGTATAAGTCTTGTCCCTAATCTATGCTATTTCTTTTCTGCAAAGCTGGATAATAGCAGCTGCTGTTTGTTTATATTTGTGGATGCAGGTATATTTATATATATATGTAATAGGTGCACGATGCAAAGCTCTGAGGACACTGGAAGGATGTGGTGGCATCAGAGCCTCTCAGCCTCATGCTTTGTGTTACAGAGGCTGCAGGGCAGTTTTACCGATATGGCCTCACATGGTCTGTCTTCGGTTTCAAACTGAAGAGATATTTTGTCAGCAGCAGGGCTCTAAGTGTGTGTGTGTTTGGAAAAGGAGACATTTGAGTATCTGTAACTAAGCATTTGCTGTGAAGTCACATAATTCTCTAATTACTCTTGTTGAGATTGGCAGTGAAAACATGGCAGAGAGATGGAGGTACAATGCTGGTGGCTGGTGGGCAGTAGTGGGAGAGAAAGTAAGCAGTGGGACTATTTTTAATAATTTAAAGATAATGTTCATAAGTTATAGGCTTATAAGTTATAGTTATTTTTTCACAAGGTAAGCATTAACAAAAGAACCTCTGAGTTGCTTATTAATCCTCATTGCACATTTATAATTTCTTATCTTTCCGCATTATAAAAAATGCAGGTCCATGGAATTGTGCGGCGATCCAGTTCATTCAATACAGGTCGAATTGAACATCTGTATAAGAACCCCCAGGCTCATATTGAAGGAAGTAAGTCATTTTCTTTACTAAAATTTCTTTCTGTAGCTTCCTATATTATGATAAGTTATTTTCAGATGTCATTTTTCTCAAAGCCCATCAAGTTGCAATTATTTACCCATGAATTGCCTACATCGAATGCTATCTGTATGCTTTGAAAACCCTTCCATTGCTTGCTGCCCCTGGGCCACAGTGTCATCTTGGTTAGGCTGTTACAGGTTATTGGTCAGGTGATGCTGCTCAAGAAACCAAGAGTAGACATGCCTTTGATCACCCTTCTCCAGGTGTCCTTATCCCCTCAAGTAAGATCAGGTCCATATTCACAGAACACTCCTTTGCTTTTTATGTTTGGTCTAATGTAATCAAGCTAAGCGATCTTTGTACATTTATTTAATTTTTAAAATAATTTGTGAAGACAGGTCCAAAAACAGGTGGCAATCAAAACTATATTTAATTGCTTTACAAATCACTGTCAGTATTTGCAGTTGCATGTTATTTTTAATAAGGTTGCCTGAATGTAGCCAGATAGTCTACATAGCCCAGTCACAGTGTTTTCTCATTTGCCCTTTATAGCAGCTCCTAAGCTTGTGAGTGAAACCATTTTACAGATGAGGAAATAGAGGCAGAGAGAGGTGGTAGCTTTATTGAGGTCACATACCATGTAAAAGACAGAGCTAGGACCAGGACCCTGGGTTTTTAACTCCCAAGTTCAGCCTGCTTTGCTTGTCCAGTTTTTCCAGCTGGCAGGGATGATTCAGTCAGCATGTAAAGCATAAATCATTTTGTATTCATTTCAGAGCACCAAATATTTGGTTAACGTAGTTGTCTCCACTAAAGGCCCTTTACCTTAGTATTCAGGTTATTCAGTACATCCTTCTTGAAAATTATTATCATTTTTGTGCAAAGTGCAGAATGGTAGTGCCATTGGGTCTAGACATAGATCAATTTTATGTAAAAATAACAAAATATCAAGCTAGCAAATCACCTATCTACATGTATCAGTGTAAGGATATGCTGAGATTTAGGGTTAGAATAGGCTAGTTGTCCTAATCAGTTATGTCTCTACATCAGGCATTTCGTAGTTGGCTTAAGGATTGATGTTTATGAAGTACTTTAAAATCACTAGATAGAAGTATCTTATTCACTATTACTGGTGTATTACAGAGTTCTTTAGACAATATATGCATTTTCGTGAGTTTTTTTTTTTTTTTTTTTTTGTCTGAATCTCACTGTTATGTAACACATCTTACAAACTACCTGGGAACCGTAAGATACATTAACTGTATAACATCTGTCTTGATAAGATTTAAAAAAAAAGTTCATTTGAGTTTTTACAAATCCTCTTTGTAGCATTTGTAAACAGACACAGGCAACAAATGTATCTTTCTACCATTTAGGTTCTTTAAAGATGACAGTTATACTCTGCTGCTCTGAAACCAGTATGGTTTTCAGACTTTCAAAATATGCCTTTCAATTTTGATATTTTTTTAAAAAAGGGCTGATATTTTCTTCTATCTAATGGTATGCTTTTGAATTCTAAAGACATGAAGTTGCACTATGGTGACCTCACTGACAGTACCTGCCTTGTGAAGATCATTAATGAAGTAAAGCCTACAGAGATCTACAACCTTGGAGCCCAGAGCCACGTTAAAGTAAGCCATTTTTACGGTCCGATTTCTCTGGCTGTGTTCCTTAGTTGTTCCGCATTTTACTTTTTTCTGTTCCTTTTGTTGTTGTTTCTTAATATAGGCACTACTCCTGGTCTTCGAGTTTAATTAATGAATCTAATAGAAATACTAATACTTTTTAAAAGTGTATTCTCTGTTACTGAGCAATATAAAATCTTACTGCTAACATTAAAATAGCAGTATTCATTTATTTTGGGTTAATCTTGTAGTCTATTTTCTGCCATTTCAAATCACATTGTGAATGAAGTGTTTTGTTAAAATTTTGGAAAATGTAACGCAATAAAACTTCTACTTTAATATTAATTTTTGGTAGTGGTTATATTATTGGCTGAGAAAATAATATTTTTTGAGTTCAATAATATGTTAAAATTAACTGAATTAACTTTTTATTGTAAGTAGTAAAAATTATGGGAAGAAAAACTGTTTTTAGCTTTTTGTCTCCTCAGTATGATACAGCTAATGTTGATTTCTTTCCCTTAATTCAGATACTCTGGTAGTCTACCTACCTCTCTTTAGTTTTTCTTTCTGGAACAAATTGCAGTAAACCTGAGAAGCCCATCCCTAGAGCTCTAGCAATCTGCTTAATTCAAATTTCCATTTTTGTTGCTATATCCCAGTGTTCACTTGAGTGAGTGAAATCTGAAGCCAGGAATGATACAAGTTCTATTTAGACACTTACTCAATCAGAATAATGGAGCTGAGAAATAAGAGCAAATAACTCTAAGTTAAAAGAGTCCCCCGCCATCCTGCCAAAAAAAGTCCAAAGAATCTATCGGTTTTTTGTTGTTTGTTTTTTTGTTTTTTGCTGTTTAATGAACAAATTCAGCAGTGTTATTTCAGAAATACTTAAGGTGATTTGTGTTCCTCCATATCCCCAACTTTAGAAGGAATGGAATCTTTATGCCTGTTTTATATCTCTGCTAGTTTAAGGGAGAAACTATAAACTAAATAAAATGAAACCAGGTGTGGAATATAGTGAGAGAAACATAGTGGTTAACCCAGTCTTGTAATATTAAATTTAAAAATAGTGTAGAAATCCTCGTAATTTACATTTTTCCCTAAAATGTTATCCTTGAAGGATAGCTACATATCAATAAAGATGCTTCTTATCTGTGCTGTCTTGGAAAAAAAATTTTCCCCTTTCTTAATCTGTGATGATTCTGTTCAGTATCCAGTGTTAACCTTTGGGCTGTGAAAGTTATCAAGGTCTTTCAGTTAGAGCAGAGCTGTTTTTCTAAATGATTCTGAATATCTTTTCTCATTTTATAGGGTATCTTATGCATACTATGCCAGGAGAGATTACCACCTCTTTTCTGTAGAGAAGTAGTCACTCTCTTTATTATTCCAGGTGTGAAGACTATTTATCCCGAACTGGAACAATCAGTCCATCTTCCACATTATAATTTATCTAGTCGCTTCTTGGGCTTCTTGACCAACGTGAGAGTATCTTCCAGGCAAAATTTGAATGTTTTGGTATGAATGCTCTGTTATTCAATTTCCTTTAGATTAAGAACTTTCCTTTGTGATTATAGATAGTTTAGGTACCCCTGGAGCTATAAACTGGCATGGTGGGAAAGATGTAGGAAATTTTATGAAGATTTATTTATAGAAGGTATCCCCTGTCATTTTAGTGTTAAATGAATCAGTCTTCTCCTTTTTCCAAAAAGTTTTTGTAGTTCAAAAAGTCTGTTGTACTTATCTTACTTGAAGTGAGCCTATTACTGTTGTGGGTATCATTCTAGGCTGGTTGCACTGTAAGTATAGAAAGCTTAGGAAATTGAGTCATTTCATTCTAAGTTGCTGTGTATGTGACGTTTGTCTGTTTTTATTGTGTTTTGCCTGCTTCTCCTGAAGGCCAGCTAATTGGCAGAAATGGTGCTTAATTGAATATGAATTTTGACTTGTAAGATCATTTAGCCCTCCAACAAATATTTGCATGTGTGGTGGAATGGAGGACACAAAGATGTATAAAACCCACTTCTGTTGTGGAGGTTCTGAACTGGTGTAGGGGTGATTTGTGGCAAGTGACAGAGGCTGGCACTAATATCTATGGGTCTTTAGAGAAGGGTGAGAGAGAACTTCAGTTTGAGGGCATTATGATGGTATCAAGGAGGAGGTTTATGGAAGAAATTTGCAGACATAGTTAGTGGGAACTGGTAGTTGAAATGGAGGTAGTGATGTAAGGCCCAGAGTCAGAAGTGAGAAAACTAGGGGTATGTCTATAACATGATGAGCATTCTAGATTAGCTGAGCAAAAAAATTGTTGAAGAGAAATGTGACGTAAGGCTGTGTAGGAAGTTGGGCTACCTTTGGGCAGCCTCTGCATATTTTTGACTATGGGGAAAACTGATTGAGAGATGAGTTTTACAGGTAAGTCTAGTGGTAGGGCTCAGAAGACATATAGGAAGCTGTTGGAAGATGGTGGGAATGGGGTGAATGACATGCGATGCCTGGTAGGGTTGACCTCTCTGCTGATAAGATATGGGAGCCAGGGAAGAGGGAAAGCAATGCACTGCCCAGGGGACCAGACGACTAATGGTACCAATAGTAGAAGCAGGCATTCAGGGAGGGACTGTTGGAGTCAGACAGGGTAAATGAAAAATTCCCTCTTGGATATGTTCTGCTGGCAGTACTTGAAATACATTCAGGTGAAGTAGGTCATAAGGTAGTTTAAAATATGTTGTGAGGTTTGAGAGCGATTTGGGGTACAGAGATGTAAAGTCAGCTCTGAGAATTCTTGAGATAGCAAGGAGGCAGATAGAGAAAGAGGAGTAGAGGACTGAAGCTTGAACCTAGGGGACGTGAGTGCATTTAGAATGGGAGGAGGAAGAGTAATCACTGATGACAGGAAAGTAGGAGAGGGACAGGCAGGAGAGTGGAATTGTGTCACAGAAGTAAAAAATCAGGCCATTTCAAGCAGGAGGGAATATCAGCAGAGCTAGATACTTCTAAAGAGAGCATTTTAGCGTATGATAGAGGAGTTAGCCAGGGCACAGAGGATTTAGAAGTTGAGGGGTTATGAGGGAAATGCAAACTGAGTGGATTCTTTTCTAGGAATTTCCTAGTGTAAGAAGGAAGAAAGAGAATATGACAGATAAGGCTCACTTTAGCATCAGCTGCAGGTTGCAGGCCCTTCCCCAGAATTTCTGATTCATTAGGTCTAGAGTAGGGTGAGAACTTCCATTTTAGGACATGTTCAGGTAATGCTGACTCTGGTCTGGGAATTTCACTTAGAGAACCATTGCTCTAATGTTTCAAGTCCCTTGGTTTATCCATATTTAATATGTGCCTTAAATGCATTCTTTTTAGGCTTTTTTTTAATGTATCAACTTTTGAATTTGATATAAAATTATCCTGCTCCTTGCCAGTTAGTGACCTTGTGGGCTTTTAAAGCCTAAAACTATACCTGTTATCAGGAGTGATGAGAATGGAAAGAGTCTAAGGAGAATCTGATATATGTTTATACCAAAATTCTTCACATTCACAAATCTTTTTCTGTGTAGTCCATGAGAAATACTAGTATTTTAGGGGAATAGTATGAGTACAGACCACTGATAAAATGTCCCTTAAAAATCCATGTTCCATGTCACTATTTCTGCTGTGATCTAGTGTCAGATTTTTTCTTAATCATAGAAAGAGTGGGTGTGGGGCAGGGGCTGGAGTGATGGCAGCTGGGGATGACAGACTGCCATGTTGCTAGGGGAATGTTGCTCTGTTTCCTGACCACTCCAAGGCTCTGTATTGGGCTTCAGTTGTCTCCCTGTTGTCTTAGCAGCTTGCTAGGGTTGGAAAATACATACAAGCATACATATATATATATACACACACACATACATGTATATATATGTACATACATATATACATATATTTTTATAATTGATTTCTCAGTGTTAATCAGCTTTGTAGGATTTATTGTATTCTTAGACAGTCGTTCTTAAACAAATGTTCTTTCTGACAGTGGAATACTTAGAGTAAGGTTAATTAAAATACATTTTTATTATTTGGTTTGGAGCTTTTTTGAAGGAAGTTTCTAATATTAGCACATTTTATATTTAATTTTGAATCCGTGACTTCTAGACTGGGCATTGTTTATGTTGGCTTCTCTTTGTGCAGGATAAAGTCTTCTATCACTCTCACTTCCAGTTAATTTGCTGTGGGCTATGGTATGCTAAAAGTAAGGAAAATAAAATAATAGGAAGTTGGTCTGGTTTCCTGTAGGAAACCAATGAAGATGAAATTGGTTCTTGGAGTAAACCCACAGCAGTCTGGGAAATACTGACTGAAGACATTTTTCTGAATCATAAACAGAAAAATTATGACTCATGAAGTGTGGGTCATTGAGAGGCTGACTTGATCTTATGTGGGAGAAAGTGAGAGATGACGGAAATGTACTAGTTATTAAAAGTAGTTAAACCTAGCATGATGACATCATCCAAGTAGGAACAAATTATCCAACATTTAGTCCTGCCCATTTTGATGGGGAAAATGTTTCAAGAGCCTGCTTTATTGTTCTTTTTTTTTTTTTAAACTGTGTAAATAATAGTTTTTCAGTAATTTGTCTTCAGCTTCTTACCTGTTCAGTGTTCATTACTGTCATGATTTTGGATTTTTCCACCATTCCTCAAACTTCTTTGGTAATCTCCTGTCATTCTTGAAACCATAGTGTTGGATGAAATCTTTCTACAGTAAATCTAGTCCAGCATTACTCCCTTTTGTCTCACAGTGTTATGTTGGAATTGCCTTTATTTTTTTTTTCCCAAAGAAATGAAAATTATGCAGTCATGGAATGTTACAGCGAAAAGGAACTTCAGAAATGACTTCATATGATTTTCATTTTATAAATGAAATTATCTACTCAAAGTCACCCACCCAATCGCTGGCCAATCCAAGATTGGAACTCAAATGTTTGTATTCTATAATTTATTTGAAAGACCATTCAAGAAAATGATTGCAATTGTAATGTAAAATAGTTCTCACATTAAATTTTTCTTTCCCCACGTACCTAAGTTTCTTCTTAAGCTTATTTTTTTTCCTTGTGTCATCAGTGGAGATAGAAAGTTGTTTTCTCTTTTCAGTTTTGAGGAGGATTTTTAGTGTTGACGACCATTTAGTAAGTCTTTTTCTTATTTAAGAAAATTCTTTATCTTTAATTTTATCTTATTCAAATTGAATAACTCCATACTTTTCATTAATTTCCTTTATTATTTCATTAATGACCTTTATTATTTTCCTTTTCAATTCTCCATAAGCTATTTGTTTAATTTTGTTTCATGACAGCTGGGAGGCCTGAGTGCCCAGAAGGTAAACTGGGGCATGGCTGAGTGAGTGGGAGCAGGAGTGGGAGTGGAATTTCCTTGTCTGGTTGTGTGGGACCAGTTAGCAGATTGTAGACATGGAAGCACAAAAGGGCTGAATCTAAACTGTCCTTATTCTGGACTTCCAGCCCAGGAAGTTAGGCAAGAAGCAGAGTTGATTGTGAACCAAGTGGCTAGTGTAGTGGCCAGGCACCAAGTTAGAATCAGGGAGAGATGAGAGAAAAACCAGGCCTGGGAATGAAGCTGGGAATTAAAAAAAGGCATAGGAATTAGACAAGTGGCCCCTGGGAAGGGGACTGAGCAATTTAATTACCTGAGGTAAAGACTGTCATCTCCAGTGGCTTTTTCCTGGCTGGTCCTAGTAGTTGAAATTTATAGCTGGAGAGCTGACCCCCATATTTATCTCTAGGAAGCCTAAACCTCTTGTGGCTTCTCTCATTGAGGGGAGGGGGACAGGTGACTAAATGCATTGGAGAATTGCATTATGGTAGGAAGGGGCGGGTGCCTAGGTTGAACATCTGGTTACTGCCTGACTAACCCGGTTATAGAACAAAATAAAATTGCAGCAGTGTGGCCCTTTGCTATGTAGTCATAGCAAGGGTAAGGGGTGGCCTATTAAAAACCCAGAGCAAATGGCAGAGAGCACTGTTCTTCTGTGTCCTTGATCATTCATTCCTTTTTTTGGGGGGAGGGGCCCCTGGGGAGGCTGACAAGGAAGTGTGAGTAGAGCAGGAAAATGAGGAGTAGGCAGGGGGGCATAACTATTGCTATTAGGAAGGGAACAGTGAGAACATCCTTAAATGTGGGTGAGGGTCGAGCTCCATGTCCCACATAATGGCATGTTAGATTTCATTAAATCAAATTGTGTGGACTATACCTATTCAGCACCTCTTCTGGTTGCTGCCTTTTATCAGGCCCAATGCCAGCACGATGATGCAGGAGGAAGCTCACAGATGCAAACCATTGTTAGTGTTAGAACAAGTATCCCCATCCCCCACCCCCACTTTTTGAAAGATCCCATTATACCACTCTGCTTTTATGAAAGACCTGTATTAGTACCTGTTATCACTAATCAAAGGAAATTTGAAGAAAATTTTCACTTTTATGAAAATAGGTGAATATCGGGGTGCCTGGGTGGCTCAGTCATTAAGTGTCTGCCTTCGGCTCAGGTCATGATCCCAGGGTCCTGGGATCAAGCCCCATGTTGGGCTCCCTGCTCCGTGGGAGGCCTGCTTCTCCCTCTACCAGTCCCCCTGTTTGTGTTCTCTCTCTCGCTATGTCTCTCTCTGTCAAATAAATAAATAAAATCTTAAAAAAAAAAAAAAAAGGTAAATAGCAAAAATAGTGTTCAGCGCTTGTTTTGCAGGGAAGCAGCATGCACCCTGAGCAGCGAGAGTGGTTGCATCGTGCTTCTTCCCCAGGAACTACATTCAGTATCTCAGCATCAAGACAGCATAGCTTCGAAAAGTGATTGTGAGCATCTGTGCTTTATCTCGACTTTTGTGCATCTGTTAAGCAGGATGTGTCCTAAGGAACCAGGGAAGCCTAAGAGAAGTTATTTTTTGGGTCTGGGAATGCTCAAAAATATTCCATATAAATTAATGGCAATTGTTTCTTTGCTTTATGCCATTTTGGCTTATGAAAGTTTTCCTAGATGGTCTACTTTTGGATAGTGGGGGAAATCTGTAGATGACTGTCATGGGGTAGAAGGGAGGAAGGTTTTCATGAGACACTGTGATATAGGAAAGGGTTCTCAAATCAGGGGTGCAGATAGAATTCCCAGGACACATTCTAACACTTTAGATCCAGGTCTACCCTAGACCCTGGGCCTTAGTGTTTTCTCTGGCTTCAGACTGTGGCCGTGGTACATGTTAGGTATGTGACTTTAGCAGAGTGCTCAGCATTTTTAAGCCTCCATTTACTCATCTATAAAATGAGCACCTACCTTAGGTTGTGGATCCTTATGACATGCTTCTACCTATGGGCCTTCACACTTGCTTTGGATCGTGGTAGTCTTTCCTAGATACCTACCTACTCATTCCCCTAACTATTCTAAACCTTTACTCAGATGTCAGCTTCTCAGCAAGGCCCTCCTGACCATGCTGTTTACAATAGTAACTTCTGGGAATGGTGGCACAGTCCATCCTGAGGGGGAAGGTTACCAAATAAATGTGGTAGGAACAAGGGAGAGGGGCCAGGAAAGGCAAAGTGGTACTGTGCTTCCCTATCTCCAATCCCAGTGTGCTCTCTATCATAATTTAGGCTAACATGAGGCAAACTATTCAGAGAAAGGAGTCCACTAAGGTAACACAGGGAATCTACATACCATTCATTGTTTCATCTGCTTGTGATAGAGGCCTGCCCTTTGCCACACTGGCTGTTTGAAATTTTATGTAAGAATGTTTTCCTCACTCAAATGCCTGTAGTTCCTGCCACTGAAATGTTAACTTGTTATGCCATATTATAAAGGGGAAAGTGATGTTTTGGGCCCTTTGATTTTTATGAAATGGGCCATAGTATTTTGAGGTGGAAGAGATCTTGGCGATGAGCCAGCTCAAGCCCTTATTTTACAAAACACGGCTTGGGACTTCCATTTGATGAGCGTCAGAGCCAACTGTCTAGGGTGGAACTCAGGACTGACGCCACTTGGTTTTCTTGTCACACAGCTAATCTAAGAAGACTGAGGTGGGGAAGGTGTCACTGAAATACCAGGGGAAGAGAACATAAGACTCTGGTGTTTCAAGTTTCACCTTTCTTCTTATTCCCACCACTTATTACAATGAAACAAAGTTTTGATGCAATAGGTTTGAGTTAAAAGCATTGTTTCTTCCTTGATGGAGGAAACTGGTTGTAATTAATACCATATGAGTAGTATTTGCATAGCGAAGAAGATCCCTAAATACAACAATGCGAGGTGAAATGTTAGCACGTAAGTAATACTAAAATAAAATTAGTATAGAAGGAAAATAGAAATCTACAGCACTAAGTCATCAGAAATAATTACGATCTTTTTGGCTAGGATAGTTCAATAAAAATTTTTATATTGAGGGCCTATACTGTGCTGATGTGTAAGTTTCCCTAAAAGCTATAGGAAGCTAATAATATTTGCTGCTTATAGAATCAGAAGAATCAATAGCTTGATAACCAAAATGAATAATTTTTTCCTATTTGGGTACTTTTTAAAAAAATAAGTTGCCAACTCAGTTATTTGACTATTAGATTATCAATTAACCTATTTTCTAAGATTTAAAAGTAAATATTTCCTTTTAAATATTGCAAATTTATTTTTGTTCATATACTCCTTGTTTGGTCTCTGAAGAGAACTTCTTTTGTTAGCAGATAAATTGATATAGGCTTATATATTTTATGAGGCTTAAAATTAGTCTTATATTTTCATATGTAATTCTTTTTTTATATGTAATTCTTGTGTGTGCTCAGAGCAGCATAAAATCACCCTAGTTGTTAGTAAGTTATTAATATTGAAATTATGAAGGTAGCTAATGGGCAGAAGGCTTTACTTCGTAAAGAGCAGTGAGTGCAACTTTGAGAATCTGAGTATTAATAAGGTGTGTTTGCAATTAGATCTCATATCTATGCATACTATATTGTGTCTGTTTCTGGAAAAATTAGCTCTCTTACAAGTGAAGTGAGCCAGATGAATGGAGCAACTACTGGTTGCTTTTACTTTCCGCAGATAGATAGCTTGGGTGATTATAAACCTCTGTGGTCAAGTAAAGTTGCAGTTTTGCTTGTTTTTGTTCTCTAAGCCTCCATTTCTTTCTGATTGATTCTGGGTTCATCACCTGTGTGGGCACAGTCCCCATGATTTTTAATAAATTTGGTAACAACTTTAGTTTGTTACAAGGAAATTGTAGTACAAAACCTTTTCATTTTGTAATTTAACATTTATGCTTACAGTGCATTAACTCCACTAATGTAAATATGGCTCATCAGTTCCTATGGTTCTTAGGAAGAAGTTTAGCAGTTTTTTAATCTTACATTCAGGAGGGTAGAGCAGGACTTTATAATGCTTGTGGGTCCCTGTATGTCATCTGGCTCAAATTCTTTTTGGAAGCCTGTTACGGATTTGAGCAATTGAATTCAAATCTAAAACCACTTAAAAAGTCCTTTATAGTCCATTAAGAATTTATATGAGAGAGAACACTCTATGAAAGTTCTCCTCTCCCTGTTCAAACAGATTGTTCTGTTTTATTAGATCTAGGTGGTATTGTAATTTTGATAACAGCTAATAACGTTTGGAATTTTGCTTATAATTAGTGGACCACACAAAGGTATGTTTGTTGGGTTTTGCACTCTTAATCCACTTACTATTAAATAAAATCTTAAGTATTATTTTAGTTTTGCAACAATTAAGCCAAAATTAATGCAAATAGCTAAATCTTAGTATCAATTTCTACATGTATTTATAAACACAAATAGTAAACAATGTAGGTTCTATGAGTGAAACATTTTGTTTTGGATTTTTAATGATGAAAACTTTTTGGATTTCCAATTAGATTGAAATATGTAATTTGTATAAATTAAGATGTAGACCTAGATTATGCTTTGTTTAATATCACAATTAGATGTATCTGTAGTCACCCCTCCAAAAACACAAAAAAACAAAAAACCACAAAACATTTGTGTGTAAATTTAAGAATTTAAACTTAACTGCTCTTAAACACCTCATATGGCTCGGTATCAAATATGATTCCTACTATATTCTTTTAATACAAGTGGAGTTTATAAAATTCTCTTTGTTAAAGATAGATCCTTAAAATTAGTATAATAAAATAAAAGGAAACTTTTCTATTTCAGTAAGTTTAATGCACAAAATCTTTTTTGTAATTTCTACTTAAGTTATTAAGTATTAGATACAGTGCCAAAGAGAAATAAATTCTAAGAAAATAGCCATAATTTAGATCTCCATTTTTTGAAAAATGTCTAACATGAAAGATTAGTAGACTTCATTATGTTACTCTCTTTAGTAACATTCACACAATATGTACATTATTTATGGATGTTAATAAAAAATCATCCATGATGAGCTTAAATTTGCTTTATTTACAGGTAAATATGCACAAAGGCTTGGTTTGGCTTGCTAAACTCTGTTAAGTTTGTCATTAGAATAAGTTAGACCAAAAATTCTTTAAAAAATGTTGAATTTTAAACGATGAGCTCAACTTCTCTATGATACTAGTGTTGATGATTAAAATGAAATGTGTTGATGATTAAAATGAAGTGTTCTCCAGATGACAAATATTGTGTCGATAGCAGTTATGCAGTTATTGTAAATGGCAGACTGGCTGAGGCGAGGCAGTCAGGGTCAACTTTTCATTCTGTTTGGTAAAATCAGGGTAAAACCTTTTCCTGAGTCTCCTTTCTACTCCCACCCCCATATGCTTACATATTTGTACCAGTTTTGTTTTTTTTTTAACAGTAAAATGTCTTTTAGAAATCAATAGTATTGACAAACATTTAAGGAACATTGTTTAGGACTATTAACACATATCATTAGTCCTGATTGGAAATATCAATTTTTATCTTAACTGTGTGGATTGTTAAATGATTTAGTAGAGGAACGTTTTGCTTGTTTGATTGTTTTGCTTACGTTTCCCATATGGCTCACACTGGAGTGATTTTGTTTGTTTTTTTGAACTGACATTTGTCAGGACAATTCAGAACCAACATAGGCACTACTGAGGGGGGAGGTTGAGAGGCTTTTCCGTGTTCTGATGTATTCCTCTGTCTTCTCTAGAAAAGAATATTTGAGTGTTTGACAGCATGGTTAATTATTAGGTCACAGTATTTGAGTTATTGGTAGTTTAAATAATTTGAATAAATACTTTTTTATCTGGTCGCTTTACATTTGCTTCATATTAAATATTGTGAAATTGTTTTGGCTAAATGATCTTTTTCATTATATTGTTTGGCAATATTATTTAGATTACACTTTTGCAAAAATTAATTCATTTTATTGTAATTATTTAAGTGACTCAGAACCTCACCTTTTCTTGTCACTGTTTCTTTTCCAAACCTAACTCTGTAGAAGTTGCCATATTCGCTAAAATATATCAACAGCAATAATGAAAAAAACTGTTGGCTTTGGTTTATGTTAAATAATTCATCCTCACTTACTCCTTCAGTGTTAGGAAGTTGTTTATAGAAATTCCTGGTAAGCTTCGGCATTTTTGTGGGGAGGCAAATTATTCCTGAAGCTTCACTTGTCATCCCTCTAGATTAGAGCCATGATTCTTTTTGGAACAGGGGAGGTTTCTGGTTCGTGGAAGAGTGTTGTGCTCTTTTCTACACATAGATGGCAGCAAAGTGTTACAGACAACGGAAGTCAACCTTGTTCTTATAATGAAAGATGAATGACAGTATAAACTGACTTCTATCAACGTAGCTGCCTATGTCCTGTAGTTAAACATAAAATAAGAAAGAAAGCCACTATTGATAACACAAGAATATAGGAGAATGAAGAAGGCTATGAGAAGTTATAATACACTGAATTTCTGGACAAATCCCAGGTGGGAAGGCTTAATCTTTTAAGGTATGTCATCCACTCCTGTAAGATGATAGAAATCAGCTAAGATAATATGCATGTCAAAATAAAGAGACTGCTAAGGGCTGAGGGGCGGTAGGGAAAGAGGGAAGTAAAAGAGAAACCATACACAAGTTGCAGCGGCAAGTAATGGCCTGCTGCCTGAGGGTACTGTAGAGTTTGGCCTGCATGTCTCCTTCTTAGTTAAGCAAGTTACAAAGAGGAAATGTCAGTCCACGAATCAGACAAACATTCCATGGGAACATTTGCTCAAATGTCAGCATTTTAGAAAATAGAACTGCAGTCTGTTATGGTCTGGTCCCCACGCTGGATTTGCTATTAAACACACAAGTGAAATATATATTTCTTCAGAATGCGTTTGCAATTAAGTCATTTTATGTCTTAATTAGCATTCCTAAATAATGACATAATCACTATAAAAGATGACAGTCATCATTATAATTAATATTTAATATGTGTCTGTTTCTGAGGACCTTTCTGTGGCTTCCCACAAATTTCCAAGGTAGTTTTCAAGTTGTAGAATTGAATTTGGTAAAATCACAGACATGAGGATCTAATGAAGTAAAATCGTATTTATTAGAAACCTGAGCTATGGAGGCAAGTTATAAAAAAGCAATTTGTAACATGTCCTGAACTATAGAATCATGTCAGTATCTTACTAGTTATAAACATAATAAGGGCTCCTTAATACCTTTAATGTAATGGTAATGTTGTTCGAGAAAACATTTCCGTACCCTCTAGTTTTTTTCTGATCTACTCTCACGCGATTTAGTACCACAGACTAATCTCTGTGTCACAAAATTGATTCCAAAGGTGTGTATAACAACTTGCTCAAATGCAGTGTCTGGCAAGTCTCTCTTGTGACAGCAACTTATTTCTCACATAATTATTTTTTTAGTAAATTTGATATCTTAACAACCCTTCCTCTCATTTCTGGGTTCAAAAAATAACACTTAATATAATTTATTTCTCGTACTTAATAAAGGCTTACTTGAGAGTGTATTGCCATTCACTCTCTAGCTGCTTCAAGCAAACGAGGTTAGAAGGGAATGTGGTTTGCCAGGGTGTGCGGTGGTTTCCAGCCCCATTTGCTGTGCACTGTAATGGGCCTCAGTGTTGTTTTAATGAAGCATAAAACATATTCCGGCTGCCGCTTGTTACTTATTAATGATCAAATGGTTATATTCTGTCATATCAGTAGAAAAAGAAGATACCCCCATATATATATTCTCTTTTTAAAAAAAACCTTTTTTGTTAACTTCAATTTGTGTACACAGATAGGTCTGTGTTACTCTGATTTTTTTTTTAGTTGTGAGTTGTATAAATACAAGAACTAAAAATTTTGCATTAATCAAAATTTGATTTGATTCTAAAGGTAATTTTTTAATAATTTTGTGGGCTTTCAATTTAATTAAATGGAATTTTATAAGATGAACTTTCACAGTCATACAGTTCTTAAAACCAAAGTCAGGAATATTCAAATTAATCCCAATTATATGTAAATTTCTTTATAAATCATTATCAAAATATCAAATATATTTGTTTTAGATTTGGATATAAATATAATTTGTTTTAGACTGACATCTGCTGTTTGGAAACAACTTTTAACCAGAATATAATATGTTTTGCAGGTGACAGCATACTTTTTCTTTCATACTTTTTGTCCCTTTTTGGCAGTATTAGATTTACACTGTGTGCTTTTTCTTAATGGGATAGTATCATGCAGATTATTTATGTGACCTTTTCACTGCTACAGTTTTCATAAAAAGGGCAGTATTGCAACACCACTTCCTTCAACTGCTTGGTTTCAAAGAATCATGTCTAAAGTAGGCAAAACAGAAGAACATTGTTTTAAAGCTTTTTTAAACCAATATATCGATTTTTTTTTAATATTAGCATTGGCACATCAATTTTTTAATAAAATGTTATAAATATTTTATATAAATAATTAAATGTTGAATTATTAAAATTTTAAAAGTTTGCTTATAACCTTTTAAATGGATTTTAGAAAGGATGTACTTTATAAATAATTTTTGATACACTTTTTAAACTAGAAAAATAGACTTTATACGAGTTACAGAGGTCCTTCAAAATTTATGGCATCTTATAACCAATTATAATTTGTGATGGCTTTACATTTGTAAAATGACTAAATCCTATAAAATTTTAGACACTTGCAAATAATATAACAACAGCTTATGTAATACTTGTCTTGAGGATTTATTTTTCTTAATTGTGTTAACTGTAATTAAGTAGGATTTAAGTTGATCAAAAAAAGTGCACTCTATTATTTGAAATTATACAGTCAAAATATTTGTGTTTACAGTTCTTAGTTTTTCATTCTTATTATATCCAAATTGTGCCTTTAAAAAAAACTGATAAAATATTTTAAAGTATATAAATATTCAAAAAATTATTTAAATTGATAGATGAGACTATAATCCTGAAACATATTTTCTCATGTAACCATTTTATGAAGTATTAATAATCAGTGGAAAAATTAATATAAATGCCCAAAAGTCCAATTTTGGCCCCAAATTTATCCTTTTAAAAATTCCTTTTTCTTTTTTTATAGGTTGCATCTTTGTTTTTGGATTGAACACTTAAGTTCATAAATGTATTGCCCATAGTTTGTATTCTTTGAGGGATGATTTCACATTGATGTGATGTGCTCTGTCATTTTGTGGGAGATTCTTTTATATCTCTAGTGTTCTCTCTCTCCCCTGTTTCTTTCTTTCTGTGTCTTCTTGAGGATTTTACTTATCATATTGGACATCTTTCATGATGATGAGTCTTGGTGGTGCAGCTTTATTGGCATAAGATCCAGAGACTAATCCATAAAACACAGTTACAAAAGTCTCCAAAGTGTAAAATATTAACTTGTCATTTTGAGTTTTCTCTTTTGACAAGCTTCATTGATTTTTCTTTTTCTTGTTCTGTATGTTTTCTGCCGTGCTAATTCTGGAAGAATTTATAGATGTGTCATGTGGGAAAAGATGTATTTTAACTGACAACATAAATATTACAGTTACACAGTTATCTGGTTGGAGATTTTAAATTGAAAACCAGTAAAAATTCATTCTTTATAATGTAGCATAAATTACACTTTGTATTTTCAGTAAAAACTTGTTAGTGAATTTTTTTGACATTGAACACTGTTACTTTTTTAAAAAAGAAATCCCAGTGTCAGTTCATATGCTCATGAAATATTTAATAGAAACATTACAGTTTAATTTTATCTTCTTTTATAGTAAAATAGTTGCTTACAAAGAGTGACTCATCTCACTCATTTCCTTACATTCATTGAAAATTTTTAGTGAAATCAATTTTCTGGTTTTACATTTCTTTGTGTAAAACAGCAAGTTCAGAGATGTAATGCTTGCCTTTGCTTTTTAGGAGCATTTAATTTTCTCTACTGTAGTAATCTTAATTCCAGATGTTAGCACATGACATTTGTTAGTGTTCTAATCACATGTTTGTTTGAGTATGTTTTTTTAATAGCTCTGTGACCTGATGCTGTATGTGGTATCTTGATTTCTCAGCTATATAGATTTGTGGCTGTCATTTAGTTTATATTTGCAGTCTTCCATCTGTATTAGGTAAAGACATAGGTTTGTTGCCACATATCATATCCCTTACTGAATAGTCTTGTAGTTTATTTAAATTGAGTTGTGACTTCAGACCTTTATGTATAGAACTTCATAAAATTAAATAAAATAGTTTCTTTCATATACAGGTATCTTAATGAAACATCACTACAACGATGAAAATATTGATTGTTGGAACATTGAAGACATTAAGAAAGCCCATAGTTAAACCTGACTAACGTCTGCAAATTGTCTTAGATATTTATAATAAATCTGAAAGATAATTATATGGTTGACACATGAACTAGAATTTCACTATATTGACAATTGATATTATATATTTACCTCATTTTAATTATATAATTATTCTCTGATTTAAGCCTCACTGACCATATATGTTATTGATATATTGAAATGTAAAACATTCTAAATACTGGTACAGGGTATTTTTTCTTTATGAAGAGAAGTAAAAGGAATTAGACTTGTCAGAATGTTTTTAGTCATGTAAAAGCAAAACTTCTGAACAAGACATGTAAATTCCCTGGACCTCAATTTTCCTCATCTGTAAAAGGGGTGTGAGACTTTGGGAAGTAGGAAAGAGTTAGGTTATGTGCTCTCCAAGATGTCTTTCAGCCCTAAAATCTTATGATTATATGATTTATTTTTGCAGTGGTATTATACTTATCAATATAAATTTTATGTCTTGTTAATATAAATGTAAACGTTAATTAAAATTAAGGATGAAAAGTTCAAACAGTCTCTTTTAAATACTGTAATTTTGGGAAGAATCAATTGACAGATTTTAGTATATAATGGTTTTCTCAAGAAATATTTGACATAATTTAAAATGGGCTTATACCTTTTTAAAAATTTAATACAGAACAGTGGAAACTCTAGGATGGAAAAAGCATTATAGTCCTTTTTGTTGGAAAGTACAGACTAAAGTTGAATGCTCTGTAAGTCGTTGATCAAACTTTTACCAGTGTGTATGTGTGTATGCTATCGTGAGAAAATTAGTATGTGAATATTTTCTGTGAAATAGAAATTTGAGTAAGTAAAATAAGTTAGTTTTCTGAATAACACATGCTAATTTTTCTTACGTGTAATGCGTGCATTTCCATTAATTAATTCTGAGGTATATAAATAAATTTAGGTGCCATTGTTAATTTGTTTCTATATTTTGTTTTAGTAGTTATGCTTTATTTCTTGAAATTTCTAGACAATTGCAGTAGAATCTGTTGTGCCCCAGATTTGTTCATCAGGGAAAAACCAACCAACCTATTTTCATGCCCTGACTCTATTAAATATGCAGATATTGGAAACTAAGCTTCTAAATATTATAAGTAAATTTCATTAAAGTACAACTTTCCATAAATTTCTATTTGATGAATTGTTGCTTTTGGGGGGAGGGGAAGGATTTTGGTTAGAGTAGTTAAGTTTAAAGTATCTTTGGTTTTTAGGATAATAGAGTTTGCCACTTATCAGTATTGGGGGCTCTACTAAATGTATGATAAATGGAGTTTATAATGCAAAATGTAGCGGTTAAATTTAGACAATGAATTTAGAAAACAAGAAGTGAAAGTTTAAAAAATGTATCTTTAAAAGATAACATAATTTCAGTAGCACAGTCCCAATTCATCATCTGGCAGAAAAAAAATAAAAGTTTTAATTTCCACGGTGTCCATTTTTTATTAATTTTTATTTGAATAAGGAAAGTGCTATTTATTTCTAGGGTTTATAAAATACAGAGAAAAATACTACATAGTGATAAAAGCAGGTCTTCTCTTAGCTATCATCGTATTAAATACTGTCTTCCCAAGTGAAAGATGCCAACATTATAACTAGCATAGATTCAGTTATTTTTAATCATTCAGATTTGTTTTCCACTTATGGGCATTTTATGCCTTTAAGGTGACAGACTTGTTTTTAGGTTGGTTTTTCAAGCTTTATCAATCTTATATTAACCCCAATTAGGGCATTCCTAAAATATTTACTCTGAGCTTTTTATTAGCTTCCTTATATGACTTGTGGAGATCTTAAAAGTTTTGTGCAGTGATTGCTGTAAGTGTAACTCAAATAATCATGTAAAAATTAGATTCCCCCCCTTTCTTCTATACAATTACCATGAGGATTTAAGAATTTGTTTCTAAATTAAGTTATAAGTTACATACAAATTCTTAGATTGGTCTTTTTTTGCTATTTACAATAAAAGCTTAAAAATTTTCAAGGGGGTTACTTTGTGACTAAATTTCTGTTATTTGAAGAACAATTACAAAAATGACTTCTTTGTAATTTTCTTAATGTCCTAGCTTTTTTGTTTTTACTAATATAAGGAAATATTTATCAGCTATACTGTATTTTCTCATACTTTTGGTAGCTTATTGAAGTTTTTTTGTATGTGTGCATTTTTTGTTTTGTTTTTTTTTTTAGCTCTGGTACAAAATTTAGAAATATACTTAAAAAGTAATTATAGTTGATACTTAATGGCAACAATTTACTTATTTGACATTTCTTTTGTTGTCACTATCCTCAGCATCTAGACTGCTGACTGCCTTCTCCTAACTGGAATCCTAGTCTAATGCCTTCATTTTACACGTTAGACAACGGAATCTCAGAGAAATGAAGCTCCTTGCCTTAGGTTGCCCTAGGTCAAATACAGCTAGCTTATGTGGGGCAGAACTGGGACTAGAGTTAAAGCTTTCTTACTTCTTATTCAGAGCTAAATCTTCTCTACCCATTGCCTCTCACTTGCTTTGTCAAAGTATGACATGGATGGATTGCTTGGAATTCTTTCAAAGCCTTTCCTGTGTAATAATGATGGCAAAGATTTCAAGCATTTGTCAGGGGCCACTAATACATGTTGTGACAGCAGTTTAAGAGGGAAAAGGTGGATTTATTACTAATAAAACATTAAAACTCTTATATTTAAAGCCAAACATAATTTACATTCCGTTTTACCCCTCACTGCTCTACCTGTCTATTTTTGATTTAAACTGCCACCCTCTTTCTCGTCCCAGCAACATTCATCCTCCTCCTAGCCATCCCCCACACTGCCACCCCTTCATAGATAGGTGGGAAAGCTGGGGGTTGTTAAAGTGCTTTGACTAGAACCATCTGTTTTGCTCTCTCCCAAATACAGCAGACGAGGCATTATTCCATGGGGGGTTTATGTGTATACTTATCTATAATAATACAATGTCAAATATAACAAAATTTTCAGATTCTAAAAATCTAGTGATCTGTGAACAGCCTCTTTTGGACTTCTGAATATTCTTGCAATTCTTTTGTCCATTTATGAACTGGAACTAGAGAACTTGTATGGTTTATTTTTTTCTTTTCCTTTCCAATAGCATTATTTTCACACAGCATGATAGCATTAAGATGAAACTTGTTAAGTAGATCCACATTGTCTATCAGTACATACAATTATGTATCTGTCTTTAGTAACTAGATTTTTAAAAAAAGACAAAAAACTTCTTTGATTTTTAAATATATGGACATTTTAAAATATGGAATTTGCAGTCACTAATTTAAATGGTCTCCAAATGTGTATACACACACAATTAGAATATAAAGTTGATTTTAGCTTTTTGTAGTTTGTGTTCATTGTGACTTGATTGGGATTTTCATGAGATAAGTGTACTTTAGAACTATTACCCATCTGCTTGAATTGGGACTCTAAAATGGGTTTTCACCATTCCCAGGCTAGTGAGAATTCTGTTTCCCTTGCTTTTGATTAGTTCTAGAATTATTGAGCAATATGTGAACTTCACAGCTAGAAGACCTATTGAAGTATATTTTAGAACTAACCATACATTGCTCTTAATGATTTTGAATTGCACTTGACCTAGTAACAGCTGTTACCTAACTTGTCTTTTTCCATAAAATGGCAAACCATTGATGTAGTGGTTTCCACTACATCAGTTAACATTAAGATTTTTATTTCTGAAACGGACACTGTGAATGTTTCCCTTACTGGGTTGTGCTAAAACTGTGCTCAAGTTTACAAGTATGTTGTGTTTTCTTAAAACGTAAGCAAATTCTAGTAATAAAAGAAAAATAAGTTAAATATATATTTTTTTATTTGGAAATCATAAAATACACTTTATTTCTCTGTACAGATATTATGCTGCTTCAAGACAACCTGATGTGTAAAAGTCTTAATTTAGAGAACAGATTACAGTTATCCTTTTTAACTATAAAATGAGTATTTACTTTACAAAGTAATTTATTTCAGGGTTCTTTTTAATAAGCTGTATTACTTTACTAAATACTAAAATGTATCCTTTAAATCTATAAATTAGAGAATAATTACATAATGTCATGGCTATATCTCTGATTAATAATGGAGTCGAACTCTCTATATGGTTATTAGATATTTTGGTGTTCTTTCTGTGAAATGCCTTTTCTTGTCCATTCAGTCCATCTACCATTTTTTATTGCTGATATACAGGAATTCCTACAAATCTTTTTATCAGTTATGTATGTTGCAAATACATTCTTCCAGTTTGTCACTTCCATGCTAACTTTGTGGTTCCTTCCCTGAACATAAATCTTAAATGTTTTTGAGGTCGAATGCGGGAAATTTTCAGCATCTTTAAAAGTTGTCGTCTACTACATTAAGTATAATGTTGAAAGGATTCATACACTCGATTGAGTTAGATCAAATGACTTCTAAGTTTCCTTCCAACTCTAAAATTCTAAAATTCATTTATATTACAGATGGATTAAAAATAAAAGGTTGTGTAATGTAAAGTACACACCAAATTTGCAAGAAACACATTGTATTTCTTTTTTTTTTTTTTAAGATTTTATTTATTTAACAGAGAGAGAGACACAGTGAGAGAGGGAACACAAGCAGGGGGAGTGGGAGAGGGAGAAGCAGGCTTCCCACTGAGCAGGGAGCCCGATGCGGGGCTCGATCCCAGGACCCTGGGATCATGACCTGAGCCGAAGGCAGACGCTTAACGACTGAGCCACCCAGGCGCCCCGAAACACATTGTATTTCATTGAATCTAAGACACTGCTGACTTGAAATGTATTGTTATTTTATGTACCATTGGAAAAGATAAGTTTTTCTAACTAAACTATGACACAATTCTTTCTTACCACTTAAAATTCTTTTATCTTCCACTCATTGCAAAGCTCATTCAGATTTATTGAGACAGATTTGTATCATATTTTACTCTTGTGCATGTATCAAAAATAAAGTGTAAGTAAAATAAATTAGTTACTTTGAAAAAACCATGGAATTGTAGACATTGCTCCACTGACAAACGTCTGCTTAAGTTAGTACCAAATTTCTGTCCCACTATATGTATTTTAGTTCCTTTCTATGTATAATAACTTTTTGTTTTAATGCTGAATGATAGTATAATTAAAGATAAGGTACGTAATCCCTTCAGTGCTCACTGTTTAACTGAGGTAACAACAGCATGAACAGCGATGACTAGCTGTGCACGGATTTAGGCACTGACAGCTACGGCTCAGCACCTGGCTGACCACAGTTGTCCCATACCCTAGATTATAAGGTGCAGCCTGGTTGTAGAGATATTAAAATGTGAAAAATGTCCTCTGTAGGACGTATGACATTCTGTGCTGTGTTGTAAAGCTCGGTGCATGTGGTCAGTGCTTTGAGGGAGTGTGCCATCTGTTTCACAGTTTCCAAACTGGAGCAAATCACCATTTGTCTTATTTTTAATGAGAAAAATTCCATGTGGGATTCTCTTATTTTCAGTGTTGGTATAGTTGTGGTGCTGGTACCATACCTTCGTTGGCCTAACAAATCATGGAATCTAGCAGTTGGAGGAGATTATACAGGTAGTCTATTGTCTTTTATAAAGTGCAGGTATCTTTTCTGTAGCTTCCCTGACTATATATGAGCTCATTTATGCTTCTGTCTGAACACTCCCATTCATGGAGCTGGCTGCCTTCACCAGCAGCCCGCTCTATGTTTGGACTACTTTCTTGTCAGAACAGTCTCTATATTAAACCCAAATGTGCTTCTTGCTGATTCTCCATGCCATTGATTCTAGTTCTTTGTGATCCCAAACAACATCCAAGTGTCTATCCCTCTTTTTATAAACTTCCACTTAAAATTTTGGATGTAGCTTTAAATCTGCCCTTTTTCTCTTAGCGTTTGGTTTATTGATGTCCCTTGTAGAATGTGGGTTTAGTAAAGTATATGGCACTCTGGGGCTACCATCTTCTCTTTTTATGCAGTCTAGAAACATATTTACTTTATTGGCAATCATATTGTGCTGTTGAGCCACAAATTAAAATGCCCAAGTTTGTTTCAGATATTTGGCCCATTCGGTCATGTTTCCTTCTGCCTTGTTTTTATACTTTAATATTTGGACCTATTGGAGGACTTCAGATTTGTCTTTATTCAGTTCCCATCTTGTAGACCTAAGTTAAATTTATCCGGTCTGTGGTGATTAACCAAATTAAAAGCCGTATTTTGTTTTACAGTGTCCATTATAGTTGTGATCATTTCTAGCAGTCATTCTCTAATGTGCTCAGCATGTTCTCTAAGCATGTGTCCACCTCACCAACGTGTATGTTGAACAGACACGAGCAGAGAGCCCTTGCTACATCCCACTGAATCCTCCCTGTGTAGATGTATGTTGACATTGGTCTTTAGCTGCCTTCGAGAGTGCTCAGTTAGCCAGTTTAGAAATGCCCTATTTTCTCAAAACAAAGGTCTGCTTTTCATTATTCTGTCTACTTGAGTATCATGAAGAAGTTCATCGAGCCTTGAATATTGTTGGGAATTACCACAGGATTGTTTCCTGAGAAATCTGTCTTCTACCTTAAGTACTGTTTTTCCATTATACAGGTCTTTTAAATTTTTTTGAATGCAAAATTCTTTTTAAGTTACAAAGGTAACAGCTTTAGAGCAAATTTGGAAAACAAAAAAAGTTACCTAACATCTTAACACTAGAACCTACGTTTTGCTGTTTGTGGGTTTTTTTTTTTTTTCTGTTTTTATTCTTAATTCACTTACATGGAATCATAATATGCATTCAATTTTGCATTTCTTTAATTTTTTTTTAATTATTTTTTAAGTTAGTTTGCTTTTTTTTTTTTTAGTACTCTCTACACCCAAGGTGGGGCTCAAACCCATGACCCCGAGATCAAGAGCATGATCTTTTCACTAAGACTGCCAGGTACTCCGCATCTTTTTTAGAATTAAAACTTTCTAAAATGATTCTTTTTGTTTTTCACAGTAAACATTCAGTGACTACATAAATTTACACGAGTCTTTCAGTTTAAAGAATCATGCAGAACGGTTTTTTTTAACTTAATATTGAGCATTATAATTAAAATACTTTCTTGTGCATTTTTATTATTTGGATCCTATCACTGACTGTCTATAGTAGGTACTGTTATGCTCATTAACTACTAGCTCTAGTTGTGGGATTAAGTTGAATCTGTGCTGACCATCTGAAATGCCTTGGATATTACTTTTTAAGACAAATCAATGTTTTTATTTTTTCATTGTTTTTTTTTTCTGACTTACTTTACAAAAAAATAGAATATATAATGCAAAAAAACCCCATTTTTTTTGGTCTGTTTATTTTTTTCCCAGTGTTTCCTTGTCTTTTTTAAATATTAAAGAATGTTTTGTGGTCTTTGTAGACTCATTTTTCTTTTAAAATAGAGATTTATAAATGCCCGGTAGGAATAGCATAGGCTAAATATGTTTGAACTTAAATTTCAGTCCATTTAGTTACATCTGGAAAGATTGGTCACTTTGGAGATAGAATTGGCGGTGAGACTCTAGTTTTCCTGCTTTGCCTTACTTTTATAGTTTTGGCATATTATCAGTCAACAAGTTTAAGATGTAGCCTAGATATAGGATAAGAAATAAGAAATAATAATAATACAAATAATATAATTGTGTATAATTGATAAATATTGGTTTAATACACATACCTCTCTATATTTCCTGACCTTTCACTATCTTTCCTTATCCATCAAACATTCTGCATTATTTAGGATATCATTTATATATAAAATTTTTCTTTTTTGGAGGATGTCTAAAGTGCCAACTTCTACTTAGGAATTCTGGGTGAGCTTTTTGTTTTTACCGTCAAGAGGAATGCAGTTGGTTCTGAGTCTCTCCCTTTCATTGTTAAGGGTATGTTTACAATAGTTTTTTCTTCCGTGCTCACTGATAGAGGTATCAGTGATAGAACATCATCTGTATTACTGGTTAGAGGCCTCACATGTCTCTATGTTTCCTAGAACTATAGAATCTCAGTGTCTTAAAAAGTTACCTAGCCTGACTCTATATCTGGTATTTGACTATTATCTGCATTTCAGAACATACCTATTACCTGCAACATGACAGGCTAAAACTATACCAGGTACTACATAGGTGCCAGAAAAATAGAAATAAATATGGTAGTCCTTATCTTTGTATTATCACACTTCAGTATAGGCAGATATTGCAATAGAAGAACACAAAAAGTGCTGCATGATCTTGGATGAAGGAATGATTAATTCTCAGGATGGGAGGGCTTTGGTAGAAAGGGTGATGTCAGGGAAAATTGCAGAATGGGGGCTGCATTTGAGCTAGAATAATTAAAGTTGTATTTTGCCAGGTAGTCAAAGAAGGGAACTGGCTTAGAGAGAACAGAACAAGTTGAAGCTTAATTGTGTGATGGTGCATGCATGGGATACTCAGTAAGATTAACAAGTACTGTTGACCCTTCAACAACACAGAGGTTAGGGATACTGACCCCCCATGCAGCCAAAAATAGACATATAACTTTTGACTTCCCCAAATCTTAACTACTAATAACCTGCTGTTGACTGGAAGCCTTACCGATAACATAAACAGTTGATTAACATGTTTGTACATCGTATGTATTATATACTGTATTGTTACAATAAAGTAAGCTAGAGAAAAATGTTATTAAGAAAATCATAAGGAAGAATAAATACATTTACACTACTGCACTGTATTGAAAAAATTCCACGTGTAAATGGACACAAGCAGTTCAAACCTGTGTTGTTCAGCCGGAGAGAGTAGTTTTACTACTTGGCTGTTACTGCTTGTCATGGCAATCCATTTCATCCTCAGACAATTCTATTTGAAAACTTCTCCTCTTGTAGCCTGTTTTACATCCATTGTTTTTAGTTTTTTCCTTAGGAATTCATGCAAAACAAATCCAATTATTTTGTTACAATTCTACTCTTAATTTGGAAAGGGTTTTTCCATGTAGACACCCTTCCCCACTATGAAGGCCCTGACCTCTTTTCATGGACATAAATACTATTTCCTGTAGTTTTTCTTCTTATGTGGGTCCAAGTTCCCATAACTGTCCTTTTTCTTGTCTGCTTAGTACATCCCATTTATCTTTATTTTTCTGAATGTATAATAATGCTCAGAATTAAGTACCTTATACCAGATTGTAGCTTGGCTGGTGTGGAAAGAAATAAGACTATCATTTTCTTTGTTCTAGTGGACTAAATTTCTGTTTTTCAGACCAAGATTGGGAAAGCCTATTTTAGATTGTCCCATTGTCCAGTCATATTAAATGTACTTAAATTGTACTTGTAGCTCATTATCACTTGACATTTATAGACATCCTGATAGTAACAAACAAACAAACAAAAGAAAAACAAAAACCGGGTAGAATTTGAATACTTCTAATGGAAAATGTACTGACTTCAGTTTCACTGAAAATGTTTTAATGTGTCTTGGTCAGTTGAACTTGTTAAATGTATGAGGCTATGTGTTGTACAGCTAATGGTATTTTGGATCTCCTTTTGATATGTGTTGGTTTCACATCCATCCAAACATCTGGTGAGGATATTTCAGACCACATTGGGTTTTCTATCAGCATACTTTAAAAGTAAGCAATTCCAGCTAAACATTATGAAGTTTTCTATACTATAAACCAAGAAGCAATTTAGTTGGCAACTCCAAAGTGGAATGTAGAATGAAAATGAAATGAGATAAATTCCCCCCAGAGGCAGTCCACATCGTACACCCTAAAGGGATGAATGCTGATATTGTACATAAAGTATGCTTTATAAAAGGTTGGAATTTCCAAATATTTATCATGGCAGTGTTTTATACTTAAATCACATAATGGATATAGTGTCATTTTCCTTTTAGTTCTATTAGGCTGATAGTTTGAACTAATAAGTGATGAGACCTTGAAACTTCAGCTAAATCCTTCTTTGATGCTCTAAAGCATATATTCCACTTTGGTTGTGGAGGAGTTGTTCAAATTATTTTATGCCATTATAAACATAGTAAGAGTTCAAATATTTTAAAATATTTGTTTTAATTTGAACTAGTATCAGTATAAATCAAAGTACCATTCCAAAACCTTTTTGTTTTTATACCTCTGTAATTAAGATTAAGAAACAAGATTTTTCAGTTTTGTTGTTCTAGCTTGTGATTGAAATCCTAGAAAGCAAAGTAAAACAGGTTATTTTATAAACTTATGATTTTTAAAAATCTATTCTTGTTTATTCAGGTTGAATGTTGCTTTGAAAATTCAAGAGATTTGTTGATACTTGGGATGTACATCATTAGGAGTATTTTCTGTCTATTTGTTGGTTGTTGGCCTATTAAAATAATTTAGTTTTTAGTGGTAAATAACTTTGTTTGTAACTATCAAATGAATATGTTAATCTCAGTTTTGCAAATACTTATTCTTTTCTACGTGTAGGAATTTCATATACTTATTTCTCATTGCCAGCAGATTTGGACCAGATATATCTTTAGTTTACTATGGTATTTTTTGTGTATAGAGATTTGAATTAATTGTTTTGTTCAATATCCAGGGATATTGTAGGCTAGATTATTTGGATCAAATCTTCTATGTAAAATACACTGAAAATATATGCTAAAATATGTCTTAAATCTGCTTAAAATAATTGAAGAACAAACAAGATAGTAAACAATTGTCAAGCTAATCCTTATGGTAAAATAGGGTGGGTAAATCACATATTCAGGCTGTTTTAATGAGCATTTGCCCATTTGGCAAATGGGAACTTAGTTTTGATAATCTTGTGTGTGATGAGAGAGATAGAAACCAAAGAACCATATCCTTAGGTTTACCATGAATTAAATATAAACCCTGCCTTTACCACTAAGGGATTGTACAGGAAAATTGCTTTGGTGCTAAGAAGAGTAGAGGTGGGGGGAGATTGCTGAGAATCTGAAATCACATCACCTGGCTGGTTCAGAAAACTTTAAGCCTAGGGTTTAGTTTTAGGAGTTCGTAAACTTGTAGAATCCTTAGGTTCCTGACAGAAGCTAACAGAATTCTTTTCTGGAAGAAGTTACCACAGATAAGCCTCGCAAATAATTTTACAAAGGCAATGAGCAGCACATAGTAAAAAATAACTAGGCACTCAAGGAAAAAAAGTAATTTCTAATGAAACCCCTCTTCTTATATGTTCTCATTTTTCTTCTGCATCATATGTTGCTTGCCTTTTTCTTTCTCCTCTTTTCTCTCTTTCTTGCTATCTACTTTCCCTTCTTCAGTTTTGTAACAGCTTAGAATATTTTCACTGAAAATTATCCTCTGCTTGGTGGATTCTCAAAGCATTAGTTTTTCATTTCTGGTGTTATTGCTCTGGTTAAATTCTTCCTCACCGTCTTACAAATAGGTCATTGTTAGAACCTTTTAGTTGACTTTAATTTCACCTTCTCTTTCCAAATCCAATAGTAAATCATTTTCAGGCTAATTAAGCCCCTTCTCACAATCCTTCAGGGGTTGCTCTGAAAATTCCATTTGATTTCCCTGTGATAATAAAGGTAGGGCAGAGGTATTGGGAACTGGAAAATGGTTGAGAGCCATTTACTCATATGATTCATTCCCATACTAGATTGCTGTATCACAAATGAAGCTATAAGCTCTTTGAAGAATGAGGATTCTTTTATTTTGTTTTAGTATTTGCACTGGCTCTTCATATAGAGATTTATACATCATGGTTGTTCAATAAATGATCTCTGAGTGAAGTAATGACTGAGGTAATTTTGCTGAAAGTAATTGTGAGTAACTGGGCAGGTTAAGGTTGATAGAAGGAACACTGCTTTCATTGGTGCTTTATGGTTTGTAGAACATTTTCCCATGTATTATCTATCTCTTTTTATCTTTATGACAACCTTATGATACAGGCAAAGCAGAGTCCTATTATTGCCATTTTACAGGAAAGTTAACTTCTAGCCAGCCTTCCCTTTTACAAATGGGTCACTTAGATTGGTCCAGAAGCATTAATGAAACACTTAGCATATTCCTCACACTCTGTTCTCGACTATGTGTTTTGTTGTTGTTGTTTTTCAGATCTCAGCTGCATTTTTTTCCTGATCCCTGCTATCACTAATTTAGGCTTGTAGCCTTGACAAGACGCTTGACCTTTTTCTTCCATAGCATTATCATTTGTAAAATTAATACTCCACATCAGAGTGTTTAATTATAACTTTCTCATTTTGACCTTCTTTTTAATCGTCTTATTTTCTCCACTCCAGTGTACGAGTAGATTGTATTTCTTTGCAGACAAGTAGAGTAGATAAACCCTGAATTAATTGTTAAATCCATAGCTCCTTTTTCAGCCATTGTGGGATTAGGAAGAACAAAAAGCTTACTTATGTAAACAAAATATGCCAACAGAGTATATATAATAATGCCAGTAAGAATCTTAGGACACAGAACCTGGATGATATAGATGATCCACCTTGATTATAGAGACTTCACTCAACCTAAATTTTGGCAAAAATAAAAACTTTGATGTTGATAATATTTAAGAACAAAGAGTCAAACTGTATTAGGTCTTGGGATCATTAAAAGTTCAAGATACAGAACTTATTTTCAGTTCCATATGAGAGGCAGTGGCATTCATGGAATAATGTAAAGTCACATGTGGTTAAGTGTTAATGAATAATGAATATAGTTCATTATAGTTACAGTTATAGTTAGCATAGTATTTATTGAGTTCCTATGATTTCCAGGAATTGAGGATCAGTATAGCAATGTGTGCTTAAATTTGAAAACTGAAGATGAAATTCAGTCTCTTCTTTTGGAGATTTCCTTAGTGAGAAGATTTCTGCTAATTAAGTTTGGAGAGAATTTATGGATACCAAAGGATTATTTATTTTACCAATGTTGAGCTAACCTCCTCCCCTATAGGTAATTACTACTACTGGTAACTTGTTACAGTTGCAAGGCCAAATCCTTCAACTTGAGGAAATCGATCTACAATTATCTACAATTATCTGTCAATATCTATGATAGAAAGAAGGAAAAAGTGCCTACATTTTTCATACACAAAAGAAATAATTTTAATTTCTTTATGTAAAATTATAAGGGCTGGCTATTGGTTTATTAAATGTGCTTTTATTCAGGATTGAATCATATAATGCTCTTTCTTTGTCATTCTCATCTGTTCTGTCAGAACTTTTCAGGATCCCCCAAATGAAGTCATTCTGGTTGGCGGCATCAGTGTTGTATGAAGAACAATACCAAATATGTGCTTGTAGTGGGAATGGAAAAGCCTTTATGAGGCTAAGGCACTCAGATCCTCATAAATTACATCTGTGGTTATAATTCTTTAGTATTTTAGCTCAACATTTCAACAAGTTTTTTATGTTAATATTTTATTTGGAGCAATATTGTGATTTTCCAAGTGATTTCTCTTATGGAAACTCTTGAGTACATGAAGAACACAGACAAATATTTCAGAGCTTTTTTATTGCTCCAGACAGCAGCAAACACATGGCAACAATAATGTACTAAAAGGAAAACTATTATAGTCAGCCTGAACATTCTTTGTCAAAGCCCTTCTTTCATAATCTTGATCATAAAGGGCCTGGAAATGCACACTACCACCTCTTCATTGTGTTATTCTCTGCCAGCACATAGCCCAGAAGGGAAATAAAACACATTTAACTGATGTGCACCAGCAGAATGAAGTCTATCAACAACTTTCTTTAAAATGTCTATTATATGAATTGAAAAGTATGTAAATGCTGGGAAGCAGCCCTCATCACTACTGAAAAGAAGTTTCAAAGTCCCTGAGGTAGCTAAAGAATAGCAGCTTTGGGGAGGAACGACATTACTGTGGTTACTCTTGATTGGTTTTTCTCTTGTGACGTAAATGGAGGAACTACCTTGCCAGTGTGCCTTGAAAGGTCTGGCTCTTAGTAAAGAATCTCTTTAGTATGATGGGAACCCAAGACATGTGAGGCATGATTTTCTGTTGTATGGGACCAGATGCTTCTTTGAATTGTATCTTAGAGTAAAAGAAGTGTTGCTTCTAGGAGAGGGGTGCAAAGAGGAAAGGGAATGCAGGTAGGGTTTTTATAGTTTCTGCCAGCAGGCAGCAGGGTCAGTGCTCAGACAGAAAGCATTTTTGCCTCAAGATGCACAGTTGCTGGGTAAATAGGCCTACACAGATAGTGTTAGACCCTTTGTCAGTAGAGTGTTCTTCTGGGTGTCAACTCTGGAAGAAAAGAAAGCATGTCTTTGGGACAACATTGGTTTTCACCTGGGTGGATCAACCAAAGCCTGTTAAGTAGGGGAGATCCCAGAGTTGAATACAGGTGTCTGTTTGACTACAAAAATGTCTGAATTCCATGGTAGATTTTTTTCCTCTTCTGATGAGATTAGCATGTGAAAAAACAAGAGAAGTTAGAAGTAAGAACATATGACTGCTAAAAATCTAGATGCATAAACAGTTAATTGAAGGATAATGTTAATTCATGATGAAATGTTATGATCTCATCATGAATTAAGAACATCATCCTTTTATTTACTTAGAATACGAGCTTGATTGATTTGCTAGGTTAAGAAACTATAGATGAAAGAAAAAAAAGTGAGAGAAAAATGAAAATAGTATGATCCATGTTATGGATACCTAGGGAGATGGGTAGAAGGGAAAGAGAAAAAGATGGAGATCTGGGAGTGAGCCTGGGTCATCTTAAAGATTTTTAAGGTAAGAAAAATAATTTTTGCATCTTTCAAGAAAGAGAAAATACTTTCAGAAATTTTAGGATCTCATGATGTTGGTTAAACATTGTTGTAGAAGAGGCAAACTTTTCTAAATGTGAATGTGTTAGTTCAGGGTATTTTTCTAGGCTTTATTTGCTTTGCCTCGTAAAAGCTGGTATAGCCTTGAAAAATGATTGGGTTGCTAGATTTTGTACTGACTGCTGAATTTGGTTATGGTTTTATATGACTAATTGCAATGCTGGTTCTTTCACTTTAGTAGTGTTAGGGAAGGTTTTCTGATGAAGGGAATGGTCCTCTCTGGTTGGCTCAAACTATATGTAAACCAGCCCTCTTACTTCTGGAAAGTTGAATTCAAGAATTTTATTTGGATTATTTTATTATAGTTACTTGCTGTAAAATGAAGGGTAATTGACTAATCTAGGATCTGGTAGCAATTTTAGAGATTGGAAAATTGGATCTCCATCTGCCACTTGAACAAATAAGCAGCTTCTCAAATGTACATCCAACCAGCTTATTCAAATGGTGTATTTGGGGGCGCCTGGGTGGCTCAGTCGTTAAGCGTCTGCCTTCAGCTCAGGTCATGATCCCAGAGTCCTGGGATCGAGTCTTGCATTGGGCTCCCTGCTCCGCAGGAAGCCTGCTTTTCCCTCTCCCACTCCCCCGCTTGTGTTCCCTCTCTCACTGTGTCTCTCTCTGTCAAATAAATAAATAAAATCTTAAAAAAAAAAAAAAAAGGTGTATTCATAGGTCTGCCTCTTGTTCACTGGTTTATTATGGTCTATATGACTTAGAAAACCTTTCCCCTCCCTCCCAAACCCAGAAATACTCCCAAACCTCTACATTATAGGTAGAAGTACTTGGAAATACATAGATGTATGTGAAAAGAATCCATGAGGATGAAGGAAAATTTTAAAGTTACATGATGAAGTATAAAACTTTATCATCTGACTTGAGACTTTGGTCAGGAAAAGTGAGTTACCTGCATGTATGTCCTTGAGACATAATTTTGATTGAACTACTTCTGATTCATTATATCTCGAATACTGTTTATTTTAGTGTTAGTTGCTTCTTTCTGTGCAAGTTGAAATAATTTCTGTTAATGTGGCACATTGGAATACTTACTCCTCAATTAACTGGAATGTTTTGGTAAAAATAGAACTCCACTTGAGTATATCTGCCAGGAATCACTAAGCAAATGATAAATATACCATAATTTAAAAATTACTTGATGATGGACTTGTCCAATAAACAGTAGTTATATTTAAGGATACTCAAAATGGCCTGAAGACTTATGAGAAATCTGAGACCTTATTGTAAAATCAAGGCAAAGTTAGCTTTCAGAGGGCATAAACGTGACCTTGAACTCCTAATCTAGAAGGTGTTGAGGCCAGTATTTCAAAACAGTTAAAATTAACCTAAGTGTTAGAAGAGATAAATGGTTAATACTCTGAAGTGACATTTCAGTTTGAATATATATGATTGGATTCTTACTTTCTAAATAGTTGTTTTGGATTGTGTTTTTTCTGTCCATTTCATTTAATTTTGTAGCCCATTAGAACACCTCAAGGTGTTTCTCTGGTTTTGTTTGTTTGTTTTCTTAGGGCTGTCACAGAGACTTGAAGAGTTCCAGGTTGTCTAGCAATGCCAGCCTGGCTTTTGGGCAGTTAGTTTAGATGTCGTGGGAGATATTCTGCTGTCTTGGGTGATCTGGGCTCAGTCTAGGCTCAAACTGCAATGGAAAAGTAAAGTAGGTCTTACTAAGGAAGATATTGGCATTTGTTAAGTTCCTGACGTTGGGTTGAGTCTTTGTATGTTAAATAGATCTAATCTTGTGTTGATTACAAACCATAGTGTCTGGTTTCTAACATCAGTCTGATGTTATCCTTGGAGTCCAGATTTGCTGAGTGATTTGGAGAAATTGTTTAAATTGTTTATGCTCAATTATCTGAAAAATTTGTGAATATCTGCATTTTAGGTTTAAGACAAGTGCTGAAGTTTAATGGGACTTAAATAATTACAGAAAATGGGATCTTTTTAAAAAGATGTGAAGGATAATTAGGTTTGAGTACTTGCTAGTAACAAGTTGTATAATTGTGGATAAGTCTTTTAACCATTTTAGGGCTCAATTTTATTATTTGTCAAATAAGGATGTTGGGTTAGATCAAGGTGTCCAAACTTTTTTTTTTTACTGTAACCCACAGTAAGAAATATATTTTATAAGGCATTCTAGTACATATGTGTGTATTAAAAACAAAAATGTTACATATGAAATACATATATCCTCCCCGTAGCAGTATTTTTTTTTTTTTAATGCCATTCATTAAACTGATTTCATGACCCACAATCATCACTTTCAGTTTGGAAGAACACTGGATTATATGCTCTTAGCCCTTTCAATTTTAGGATTCAAAATTGAATTGTAGGAATCAATTTTACGATTTTTCAACCAAAAATGAGAGTTGAGTTTTTGGCAATGACAGACTCTTCCTCATCATACTGTAGAGGGGATGTGGTGGGGAAAAATGTGTCCTGTGTTTGTGTGAGCAGAACTGGCAGATGGAAGAAGCTTTCTGGGATTTCTGTGGTACCTGTCATGCCAGGTGGCCAGGAACTGACTGGGCCAGCAGCAGTGACTTCTGCGTTCTGTCCTCTTGTGCTGGTTGTGCCTTATTGTCATCAGAGGTCATCAGCACTTAGGAATCAAAATCTGAATAGTAGATGGATTGGACAAAATTAGAGGTGTGGAGCATTTACATTTGTGCTACCTTACTTTCCCTGATTGTGAAAAGAAAGTATCTGAAGTCCATCGGAAGAAGTAACAAGTGAATGAATCCTATGGTCAATGCTGTTCAAGCAGTGGGTTTTTGGAATGTGTATTTTCTCTGCTAGAGTCTGTGTGTCTGCCTGTGTGTGTGTAAAGTAGGCAACACATGTATCCTGTGTCTTTTGATCTTCTTTTTTCATTTTAAATGTTATTACATTCTGAATGTTATTACTATATAATTTTTTTCATAGGTGGCATGAACAATAGAGTTTTCAATCATGTTAGAACAATGAGGTGGTTTCCTATTGTGGCTAAATCTGAAATTTGTGGCAGAGTTGAGATGGAGCTGGGTATTGGTTTAGTGGTTATACCATATTCTGCTCAGTTGTTCTTCTCCTGGGAGTCAGACACTTTTGAAGTAGGTAGTATGTTTAAGAGTGCACCTTTCTAGATATGTGGATATCATTTTGCTCTGGGGAGGGAGAGAGGAGATTTCAGGAACAAGCACATTGATTCTGGACTTCCAAAGATCTCATGAGAACAGAAGGAAATGGGAGGGTGGTCACTATCCTACCCTGAATTGTTCATGGTAAATATCTTCTAAAAAAGAGAAGAGGGCTCCAATTCCAACTTGTATACTCTTAAGAGACCTGTAAGATTGAGTGGGTACATCATGGTAGTGTGGAGGTAGTAGCCTGTGCCCTTTGAGATTGTGGTTAGTTTTATCAATGAAACACTAACATTTTTGGCCCTTGAGGACTGCCAAGGGCAGAGGGGTGAGCTGCAGAAATGATTGATAAATCCAAATGATTGGGGGTTAGGAGGGTGGGGCTGAAGGATATGGATAGACAGACAAAGAGGAGGTGGTCTAGAGGAATCCAGGGAAGGAAGTGCTGATGCCTGTGGTGGCTCTTTGTGGAGTGCTTGCTTCATAAGGTTATCTGGGCATTCAGGTAAAGGGGGCAGGGCCATTCTACTGAGCTGCAGAGAGAGGGCACCTAGCAGCCCACTGAAACTAAGCCCTCATCAGTATGCAAACTTTGCATGTAGCCAGAGGGAGCCTTTATGTAATTTCTAGGCCACATTTCTCCTGAGTTTTTGGGTTTTTTTTTCCTTCTTCTTCTTCTCTTCTTCTTCCTCCTCCTTTCCTTGACAAAGGCTTGATTTTACCATGATCTTCTTTTCTTCCTTCGGAAGTTTAAAAAAAAATGTGGGTTTCTCATTGAGAATCTGACATCTAACATTTACTAATATCCTTTTAAACAAAGCTTTAGTAAAAATATTGCAATTTTTTGGTTAGCTTTCTGATACTTCCTCATATAATAATCCTATTAAATTAGGGATATTATCTCAATTTCACAGAAAATTGAGGATCCTATTAATTAGTTGAGCCATATGAACCTGCCATTTTGTCACCCCCAAATAGTTAAAAAATCAGCAGTATTGGATTATTCAACCTAATAACTTATGGAATATCAAATACCCAGGAAGCATTCTAATTCAGCTCTCATGACCTCAAAGCCCATCTTCATTTTTCTCCACTATTCTTTACTGCTATTTTATTTTCCACATTTTAAAAATTCACCAAGTGAATAGTGTAAAAAGCAGAAGATGTCCCATCATGATGCAAAAGCCTGAGAGCATGTTCTAGGTTGGCACCAGAAAATGGAAAAGTGAAGATCAAAAGGGACAGGTTGTCTGCTATTGTTTTGCATAAGTGACTATTGAGGATTTTGCAGGGAAGGCCGATTTTAGGATTGGTATAATTATTTCTAAGTTCATTTATTTACTGAAGGTGAGCTTATTTATAGGCTTGAAATCTGAAGCAGAATACCATTTCTTCAATACTAAATATATTCTTTTCCCATGTATCTGCTGAGTGACTTCTTCACATTCTAGAAATTGGCGTTCTGTCCTCCCAGGATGCCATGATGATGAAGAGTAACTGGATATGTTTAGAAAAGATGCCTCCCCCCAAGCCCAGAGCTATTCCCGAATGCTCTTGTGCATTCAGCACAGAAGTGGCATATGCAGAAGTTAACATGAATTGTGGCAGGTGGGAGCTGTATTAATTTTCCCTGTGCACTGACTGTCTAATCTAAACATTCCAATGTTGAAAACAAAACCGACAGTTGATATTTCTAGGGAAGGGTCATTGAGCCTCAGATGGATAAAAAGAATATATGCAAAAAGAAAACAGTATGTTAATGCAGAATATCTGAACCTGAGATAGAGAAAGGTCACACACTCATCTAATTTAAGGGGATAGAAATTCACAGATGTGTTTGTGATTTTACCAGCTATAGAGATTTCAAATATTGAAATGGCATTTGGAACAGGAAGATAGGGTTCAGATTAGAGCACAGTGAATAACAAAGTGAAAATGTTGTTATTCTAGCAGCTTACAGATACTTCATTGTATTTGCCTCTGCTAAATCCTGATGAAATGATCTTGAAAGAGTGTTGCCTGTTGTTCTTGGCTTTTATTGATTTTGTTCCATGCAGTGTGAAGGATCTGCTGCTTGTCCTAAAATAATGAAATTGAGAGAAGATTGATTTTGGATGACTTCCAGTATCTTTCCTTAAACTTCAGTTTGCAGAAATTGGTCACTCAAAAACAAAACCATAACTCCCACAATCAACTCCCCACTACTATAAAACCAAAATTTACAGCTCACATGCTTAATAGCTTTGAGAGAATTGGAAATTCCAGCCTATTTTGGAGCAGTAACACTTCCATGTTTGATCAGTTGTATTAAAAAAGAAAAAAAAGTTTAGGTCTTTAGACGTTCCCAGACTTCCTGGATATCTTACTTTTCTTCAAATGTGTCATGGAGAACAACTGCTGGAACTTTGGAGAGTTATGGTGTTGAGGTTTAGGGATAGAGGAGGCTTTTTCCTCCTTTTAGATTTTAAACATTTTAGGGGCTCTGAATTGTGCTTTTTAAATAAATTAATACCAGCTTTGCCCTATGACATGCATTTTCTATTGTGTAAAGGAAAAGTTAAACCTGGAGAAGGTACACACACACACACACACCATCCACCCATCAAGACCTCCCCCACCCCCCGCACCGCACATATCCCCCTGCCTGACATGAACCCTCCGACTCACCTGTTGATTTCTTCATTAATATAGGGTTGTTCTACAAATTGACAGAAGGCCTTACTGTCATTTTTACCCATTTTTTTCCCCTTTGGGGCCTTAATGCTAGTGTTTGCATTTAAAGATGAAGAAAATAAGGCTTAGGTCTGTGGTTTGAACTGCCCAAGATCACATTAAAAATAAGAAATACAGGCATAGAGGGGCATCTGGGTGGCCCAGTTGGTTAAGCGTCTGCCTTCAGCTCAGGTCATGATCCCGGGGTTCTGGGATCATGCCCCATGTTGGGCTCCCTGCTCAGCAGAGAGTATGCTTCTCCCTCTCCCTCTGCTTGTGTTCCCCTTACCTCTCTCTCTGTCAAATAAATAAAATCTAAAAAAAAAAAGAAATACAGGTATGGACAGCTTAATTGGACCATCTTGGGATTAATATTCAGACTTTATCATATCACTTGCTGGTTTACTGTCTTAGAAATTTCAAATATGGCAGTGTAGGTGGCTGAATGGGAATTTGAGGTTTGAGGGTGTAGAATTTTAGTTCCTTTATTTTAATTTTTTTTAAGGTTTTATTTATTTATTTGAGAGAGAGCTTGAGGGGTGGGGTCCAAGCAGAGGGGAAAGGCAGAGGGGGAGGGAGAAACAGACACGCCACTGAGCAGGGAGCCAGATGCAGGGGCTTGATCCCAGGAGCCTAAGATCATGACTTGAGCTGAAGGTATACCCTTAACCGACTGAGCCACACAGGTGCCCCCTTTCTTTATTTTTAAAGTAAACTATCCCATATGTCATTGTTTTTCTCAGCTTTTTAAGTCTTCAATTTAGTTGTTAAGGAAAATGGAATGTTTATTCTTTGTTAGAAATCCAGCCCCTGGCACATCTGTAGTCTCCTGTATTTACTTCGTTCTTTTACTCATTCAACATTTACTGAGCTTCTATTATGTACAAGGCAGCTGTGTGGGATACATAAATATAAAGCATTGTTTTTGTCCTCAAGAAATTCATTATGAGGGCAGATGAATTCAGGGAAAGGAATCACAGAGTGCATCACTCAGGCTTGACTCTCCTTGTACTTATGCTAAAGAGTAACAAAAGGGGCCCTTAAGATTTCTTAGTTAAGTTCAATTCATCAGCCTAAGAAATATATGTAGGGAAAGGAAAGACAGCTTATATTTGCTGTGCACTACATCTCAGAAATTTCCAATTTGGCTATTGTAGGAAGTTGAGTGGGGATTTAGGATTTGAGGTTTATAATTTTGATTTGACCCAGTTAATATCTGAGATGTGGGGTTGTTGGGTACCCTTGCTGGAAAATCAGATTCTTAAGAGTAGCTCTGTGTATGTGGACAATGAAAAGAGGAAGGCATTGGGAAAAGATGGTGAGTGACTTTTGCCTCTGCTCTCTGGGAATCTGTTATTTTGGGGCCAGTGGAGTCGTTTCTGAAACAAGGGCATGGCTTCTGTGGCTAGGCAAGAGTGAGGAAGCATTACATAAGAGTAACTACAGTGTATGTGGTAGTGGGAGTACCAAGAGAGCTGATTAAGAAGTTACCAAACGGTGTTCGATGAGGCACTGTTTTTATGAGCATACTCTGATAAGAAACCTTTGGACATGTCTCCGTTCAGAAGTTAGAAGATGAATTAGTGGAAGGAGCAGAGAAGAAGTACTGAGAAGGGTAGGAGGAGATACAGGTAAGTGTGGGGTCTTAGAAACCCAGGTCCAGGGAGTCCTGAAGATCCATGAGGTCAAGAAAATTGGGACTAAATAAAGTGCTCAGATTAGACAGCCATTAGTGTGCTTAGTGCTGACTTTTTGAGATCATCCAAATTTTGCATATATTTTTTTCTTCCTTTTGTTAATTTATTGTAAAAGATCTGTAGTATTAAAAATGTTTATAAACATATATTAAATTGTATTGTTGGTTAGTATATTTTATTAGTTTTCCAGCCTCAACACTGTGTCTTCCTCCATCAAATTGCTATATCTTAAATAAAAGACATTCCTGAGTCATAAATTTGCCTTTCAAAATGTTTTGACAATGGTATTTAATATAATTTGCTTCCTTTGTAAACCTTTGTGTTTTATTTTGTATCTTTAAAAACATTATGCTGAGAAAATGTCCATAGGCATTCTAGATTGTCAAAGCCGTCCACAGCACAAAAACAGTGCATGACACTGCCGTGGAAACTGTGCATCTTGAACTTCTGAGTCACTAGCACAGTGGCTTCATGTAGCTACGAAATAGGTATCTGATGAACAGCTAAGGAATGGTGTATGAATAAATACATAGAACCTTCCTCTTCAACAGGAAAGATGTAATACAGTTAAGTTTCAACTCTCCTAGTTACAGTCGTTTTCCAGTAATGACTAGACAGTTTGAGCTGGGGTCCACCTGAATCTCCCTAGATCTGGGTTCTTTTTATCCTTGAAATGCAGTGTAGGGTAGGGGAAGGAGCATGGCTCTCAAGCCAGACTGGCAGACTCAAAACCTAACTCTGTTATTGTCTAGATTAGTTTACTTGGACAAGATATTTGGATTTAAATTTTCTGTAAAATAGAATGGTAATAGAAAAGCATATAAAAATTGTAGACACATTATGATTATGATATATGCTTATGCAAAAGTAACTAGAAGTCAATAAGATGCTTAGAGTGGCAAGAATCTGTATTAGTATTTATTCTCTGTTTTCTCTATAAAATCTCTTAGTTTTATAGCATTTAAAATGTCTGTCAGATATAGAAGACTGCCTCTTGCTGAATTGTTGGCGATAGAGTTAAAACCATAACTTGAATGGATTGACTTGCTAAGATCTAACTTTATTTTGAAGAAGTGTGAGATGGTAACTTGGGAACAATTGTTCGCCACTTGTTAAAATAAGGATATACTTCATAATAATCTTTTTCTTCAGAGATTATGTAATTGAAAAGGAAACATTAAAAGGACCTTACATATAATCTCATTCACCTAGTTCAAGGTGTATCTTAATATATCAGGGCCTCTATAGAAGTCTTGCTTTGAGTACCTGTAACACTTTATTCATACCATGATTATAGCAATTAAAATGTTGTATTATGATTGTTTATAAATTATTAATTTAAAAGATAGAATGTGAGCCTCTTGTTACACATAAATTGGGGAGATAAAGTTTTATCCTCAAAGGTTCCTACAGTGCCTGTTATATGGAGGGCATTTGTTAGTTTTTGAGTGAATTATTTTTGTATGATAGAATATTTCCAGTTACATGCTTTCTACTTTGCATGCAGCCTTTGATATTATTAGGTATTTGTTATTTGGGGGGAGTTTTTTACATGTGTTAAGCTTAGGTGTGCCTGGGACACTTATTCATAGTCTTAATTCTGGAGTAACACGGAATAAACTTTCTCCTTTTAACATAAATCTTTCTTCCTTCCATATATAAACATATCCCCTTCCTTCATCTGTTTCTGACCATGTTCCAGAATCTCCTCACCCAGCATGCTTCTCTTGCTTCTTGCCATGCTCATGTACTTGTGCTTAGGCAGGATGGGTTCTGAGGACCCAGCAATGCCATTGCCTTCCCTAATCCAGCAAATACTCCTCTACTGGTGTGGCCTGACATCTTTTTAGCTTTTGAAATTTTTATACCACCCTGCAAAGACCGAAGTTTTCTGGTCTTTAACACATTAACTCCTTAACTGTATCAAATCTCGTCTTTCTTTTCCTAGACATGGAAATTTATATAATTATGAATGTCAGATGTTATATTTTCACTTTTTTGTTTTGATCCAGAAGCATTGGAAATTGTTTGATTGATTGGTTTCCCTGTCTACTCTGAAACCCAAAGAGGTAAAACAACATCACAACCACCTTCTCCTCGAGAGCCTAGATTTTCATGCATTTATAATTTTATTTTGATTTGTTTTGCTTTTCTGTCATATTTATTATAAGATTTGCATTATAGGGGAAGCAAAACTTTCCCTCAACCCCCTTAGGGTCTCTGGCTGGGCCTGAGAATTAAATTGACATAAGACAGGGGCGCCTGGGTGGCTCAGTCGTTAAGCGTCTGCCTTCGGCTCAGGTCATGATCCCAGGGTCCTGGGATCGAGCCCCGCATCAGGCTCCTCGCTCCGCAGGAAGCCTGCTTCTTCCTCTCACACTCTCCTTGCTTGTGTTCCCTCTCTCGCTATCTCTCTCTCTGTCAAATAAATAAATAAAAATCTTTAATTAATAAATAAATAAATAAATAAATAAATAAATAAATAAATAAATAAATAATAAATTGACATAAGACAGATTAACATGAGAAGCATACAGATTTTTCCATGCAAACAGGAGCCCCCATAGAAAATGAAGACCCAAAGAAGTGGTTAGGCCTAAATGTTTCTATATGAGGTTGAATGGAGAGAGGCATTTGTGGAAAAAGAACTAAAATATATGGGGACACTCAAGGAAGATAAGAGTGATTTTAACAAGGTCTGTTTGTACAGATGTTCATTGGCCTCTACTCTACATCTCTTGTGATAAGAATGTTCCTTTCCTCCTAGTATAGGGAGGGCATCTTTTATATGGGAGTTTTCCTCCTGCTTTCAGGAAGGAAAGGGGAGGTCAGAGTACTCTTCTTATATCTGTTGTTTTTCAAGTGTCTCTAGCTGAAAGTAATCCTTATGCTAAGATCGCATATTTTGGGTGGTATATTCTGCCATCCCTCAGTATCAAACTAATTAAATATCATAAAAATTTTAATAGAAAATCAGTTATCACTAAATTGTATTTGTTATGCTTTCTTTTTTGGTTTGCTGCTTATGTACTCTAAATAGAATTTTAGTGAAGAGGGTTTCAGGGTAATCAGGCATAGTATGTCAGAGCTCAGGGTCTGGAGCTAGACCTTGGACAAATCATTTAATCTTTCTGTGCCCCTGTTTTCTTATCTCTAACACAGAGATAATAATTGTATTTACTTCATAGGGTTATTTTGAAGTTTATAGAAATATTAGTGCTTAGAATGACTCCTCACCACCACCCCCGCCCCTGCAAATATTCCACTCTATAAATGGAATATTGTGGATTTCCTAAAGAATTACCTGATGTGAAACTAGCTTAGCTGTTCTGAAAGCTGGTGAGGCCAGACTACTTCTTTCTTCCCATACCAGCTTCACTGACCAGCCTAGTACCCCTTAGTTCAGTATCAGAACTTATGGTCAAAAAGTGTGAATGTGTGCAGCAAGGCTGGAGGAACCTGAACAACTTGGCCAGAGTCCTACATCAGGAGGCGGAGGGGATAATAAAGCTAGAAGAAATTGTTTGTGACAAAGGGAGGGTGGGGGGGGGTGGGAGGAGACCTCGGGACCATAGGAAAGGGGGGAAAAACAGACGTTCCCCAACATGTGTACAAAATTCTCTGTCAGCTAGCCCCAGGGAGGAAAATAATGGGAAAGTATGCAGCGAAGAGTTAATCAGCTTGAGGTGTGTAAGTGTAGTTGGTCAAAATATATTTTTCTTTTTCTTTCTCCATCCCTCTCTCCTTTGCCCTCTCCTCCTCTACCTCTTAGGTCGCTTTTAAACCTTCTCTTGGTCTTGATATTTCTTCTACTCATTTTAAAAAATTCTTTAACTAAATTTTTATAAACTGAAAAATAAAGTAACTACATTTATACAGTTGTGATTATTAACTAATAACAATTTGATTTTTTTAAACAGAAAACTAACGTCATTCCCTAAGATTGAATTACCTTTCAGTATCAGCTTGGTGTATGCAAACATAATTTATGACAAGGTCTACTTTTCAGGTGATGGAAAATATGAGATCTGTTTTTTGCGTTTTGAAAACCATTTCATTAGGTACCATTTGTTGATTTTTAAATTTGTGAGATATCTTTTCCACATGGACTGTAATTAATTATTCATTCTTGATATCTTTATTTGTAGGTCACCTATTTATATAACTCAGTTTGTCTATCACCTGGGCATGTAGCTGTACTAGTAACATCTGTTAACTCATGACTATTTTTGACCAGTAATGTTAGGGCATTAACGAGTTTTATTTATTGCTGTTCTTTTTAAACTGCTCAGAGTACTTCTAACCTTCAAACAGCTTTTCCTGACTTGTTCTCTCAGCACATTTGACATGCAACAAAAGTGACTTTTGTCTTGTTATGGAAGTGGGCCAAATTGTTTGACATGACGACAGGTGGGATATTATTTAGGGCTGCTGAAACATTGGGTTCCACGGGTGCTTTGTTCCCTCTGGATTGTGTTTTGACTTGCATGTTTCTGACAGCCATTGTGGCATCAACCTCTTTTACTGAATTTGGAACATGCCTGCAAGAGCCAGCCTTATAAACGTTTTAACTAGAATGTTAACATTTTCTTAAATGTTTTATACGTTAGTATTTATTGTAGTTTGATTTTATTCGTAGTACTAGAATTATACATAGCATTTATGGTTTGGTTTTGTTTGTTTTTACATAGTTTCCTATTATGGGAAACACAAGCATTGTTTATGGTTGTGGATATTTGTGCTTTATTTATTTATTTATTTTCCAATATCTATCACCCAGCCACCCCATCCCTCCCACCCCCCCACCACTCCAGCAACCCTCACTTTGTTTCCTGAGATTAAGAATTCCTCATATCATTGAGATCATATGATACATGTCTTTCTCTGATTGACTCATTTTGCTCAGCATAATACCCTCTAGTTCCATCCAGGTCATTGCAAATGGAAAGATTTCATTCCTTTTGATGACTGCATAATATTCCATTGTATATATATATACCACATCTTCTTTATCCATGCATCTGTCGATGGACATCTTGTCTCTTTCCATAGTTTGGCTATTGCTACTATGAACATCGGGGTGCATGTACCCCTTCGGATCCCTACATTTGTATCTTTGGGGTAAATACTCAGTAGTGCGATTGCTGGGTCGTATGGTAGCCTTATTTTCAACTTTTTGAGGAACCTTCATACTGTTTTGCAGAGTGGCTGCACCAGCTTGCATTCCCACCAACGGTGGAGAAGGGTTCCCCTTTCTCCGCATCCCCGCCAACATCTGTCATTTCCTGACTTGTGAATTTTAGCCATTCTGACTGGTGTGAGGTGGTATCTCATTGAGGTTTTGATTTGGATTTCCCTGATGCCAAGCGATGTTGAGCACTTTTTCATGTGTCTGTGGCCATTTGGATGTCTTCTTTGGGAAAATGTCTGTTCATGTCTTCTGCCCATTTCTTGATTGGATTCTTTGTTCTTTGGGTGTTGAGTTTGATAAGTTCTTTAAAGATTTTGGATACTAGCCCTTTATCTGATATGTCATTTGCAAATATCTTCTCCCATTGTGTCGATTGTCTTTTGGTTTTGTTGACTGTTTCTTTTGCTGTGCAAAAGCTTTTTATCTTGATGCAGTCCCAATAGTTCATTTTTGCCCTTGCTTCTCTTGCCTTTGGCAACGTTTCTAGGAAGAAGTTGCTATGGCTGAGGTCGAAGAGGTTGCTGCCTGTCTTCTTCTTTAGGATTTTGATGGACTCCTGTCTCACATTTAGGTCTTTCAACCATTTTGAGTCTATTTTGTGTGTGTGGTGTAAGGAAACGGTCCAGTTTCATTCTTCTGCATGTGGCTATCCAATTTTCCCAACACCATTTGTTGAAGAAACTGTCTTTTTTCCACTGGACATTCTTTCCTGCTTTGTCAAAGATTAGTTGACCATAAAGTTGAGGGTCCATTTCTGGGCTCTCTATTCTGTTCCATTGATCTATGTGTCTGTTTTTGTGCCAGTACCATACTGACAGCTTTGTAATAGAGCTTGAAGTCCCAAATTGTGATGCCACCAGCTTTGCTTTTCTTTTTCAATCTTCTTCTGGCTATTCGGGGTCTTTTCTGGTTACATACAAATTTGTGCTTTCTGATTCCTTGGTCTTTTAAGTCTTAAGTATGAAATGTCTTGACATGTGTTTATTTGCAAATTGAAAAAATACACGAGATTTCTATGACTTCAGACAAATGAATCCCTTAAGAAATTATAGCTCTTCCTTTTACTTATTGGATATCTTGAATATCAGAATTATCAAAATCTATTATTAGAGCAGGAAGTGATACAAGAGTTTAGGGGATCCCAACTCTAAGGTATATTAAAGTACTCTTCCTTCTTTCTAATCAGAAAGATATATATTCAGTACCCTTTAAATTCCAGGCCCTGTGAACTCTGCATGGGGGAGATAGCAGTGAATCAGACAGACAAAATCTTTATCCTGAGATTTTGGTCCTGGGCTTGTGTATAATAGCTTGCATCCATGGCTCATTGGGGCAAATGCTATTCCTAGGATCTGACCACAAATTCTAAAACAAACCAGTAGTAATAATACAATTTATTCAGAGTTACAGATTTTGTATATTACATCTCTAATCCTTACAAGTGAGAAGGAGCTATTAGTATTTTCATATTATAGCTAAGTGAACTCATTGAAGTAAACTTCATAGGTAAGGCTCAGAAAAATTGATTGATTAATTGGCTCCACATCACAGTGTTGGTAATTTTAAAACTATAATCTGTTTGTTGCCAGATGATCCCTTCTATTACGTCTCATTATCTCTCATTATAGGTTTTAGACTAATGCTGCTAACTTGTTTTTAAGATGAAATCAATGCATTGCAATTTAAAACTTGGTGATTTAGGTCATTAACAAAGAAAATTGCTATTTTTGTAATTTGATTTTTGGTTTTTGGTTTTCAGATGATTAGCCTTAACATTTTTACCAGCCACATAGTTTTAAATATGCTTTATGTAAATCCACCAAAGCAAAAACATATTTTTTCTTGTTTTAGTGCAGACTGATAATATGGTTATCACATAGTATGTCACATATCACATATCACAGTTCTTCTTTGGGTCTTTGTGAACATCCATGAATCCCAATGACCCTAAGAATAAGCAATTCTTCTTCCTAATTTTTGCCCAAAACAACAAATGTTCTAGGCTAACAACGCAAGACAACACACAGCGTATTTGCCATTTTATTTTTGAATTGGACCTACTTGTATGGTCTTGTGAGATTTTCTAATATATAGATTGTATTTACCAAAGGCAGAAAAATGACCCAGAAGGATTTCTGTTGTATATTATCATTTGGTTCTCTCAGGCTGCCCCCCATGCTCCTTCTTGCAGTGTGTGAGGCGGATGCTTCTGCAGAGCTCTGGTGATACTTCTTTCGTGCACCCTGTGCTTAAGGTGGCTGCGTTTCTGAAACTGCCTCAGAGCCAGCTGCAGGGAGTGTTGCTAGCAGAATGCTTTCTCTGGTTTCTTGTGCTGATCTAGGCATATTGTGGTCAAGAAAATATTGAGTGAATGATTAACATTGAGTTCTCAATTTTATTCAGCTGCCAAATTCTTAGCACTAGGAAATAGCCCAAGCCCACCACCTTGCGCTGGCTTAGGGTTCCAGGTGTTAAAAGTCAAAATTCATAGCTATAAAAACATTGAAAGCTTTTAATGTACTGTGAAGATAAAGAATGACTAATGATAAAGAATTTAAATCAACACATATTTCTTCCTCTATCCTCTTTTCTCCTGTTGTTGAATTTGGAGCTGCGATAAGTATCTGTAGTAAGCATTTGCAACAGAGGAAGTTTTAATAATGTGGGTTGGTAACCACCTAAGATCTGTGATATGTAATACTGATCAATAAATAACATCATTTTTATTCTCCAGAGTAACAACATAACTATAGTTGAAGATAGATTTTGGGAAACTGCCAATCCACAGAAACATTTTTTTTTTTCCCTCAATTTTCAAAATGCCATGATCATTTCTTATTTGATACCCTTTAGACTGAGTTGTGAGGTTCAGGATGGGAGCTAGTAAGGTGTGAGTAGATGTGGAAGCAGTGGACAGGCAGTTGATTGGTTCTAGCAAGGTTCTACAGGACCTGGCTCCATCCTCATTTCCTGCCATTCCTCCTCAATCCCTCAGTGCCAGCTACACTGACCTTGCTGGTGCTAGATAGACATGCCTGTCAAGCTTCTTCTGCTGTTCTTTCTGCTGTCAAATGCCTTCAGGACTTGTTCCTTCTCTTGGGGCTTCCTTAGATGTCATCATCTCAGTGAGGTGTTCTCTTTCTTTGATTACAATGTAGTCTTCCCATACCTTGCTCCCTTTGGTTTTTTCTTCACAGCACGTGTCACTTAAAACATACTGTATGTATTCAACATATTTATTTTGTTTATTGTCCTTCCCTCACTAAAGTATAAGATCCACGAAGACAGAGATTTTGTCTCTGTAGCATCTTCTAGGATGGATTATACTAGAATGGAGCCTATAGTGGTGGTGGCTCGTTATGGGCGCTCAATCAATATACTTTTTAAAATAATTTTTTTAAAGATTTTATTTATTTATTTGACAAAGAGAGCACAAGTAGGCAGAGTGGCAGGCAGATGGAGAGAGAGAAGCAGGCTGTCCACTGAGCAGGGAGCCGGATGTGGGGCTCGATCCCAGGACCCTGGGATCATGACCTGAGCCGAAGGCAGACGCTTAACAACTGAGCCACCCAGGTACCCCTAAAATAATTTTTTTAAAGATTTTATTTATCCTTGAGACAGAGTGAGAGCATGAGAGAGCACATGAGAGTGGTGGGGGTGGGGCAGAGGGAGAGTGAGAGAGAGAATCTCAAGCAGGCTCCACACTGAGCAGAGTCCAATCCATGACCCAAGGTCACAACCTGAGCCAAAACCAAGAGTTGGATGCTTAACCCACTGAGGCATCCTTTAATTGATATTTTTTGAATGAATATATGAAGATTTTTTTAAAAAGATTTTATTTATTCATTTGAGAGAGAGAGAGAGAGACAAAGCACAAGCAGGGGGAGATACGGAGAGAGACAAACCATAAATAGACTCTTAACTCTAGGAAACAAACTAAGAGTTGCTGGAGGGGAGGTCGGTGGGATGGAGTAACTGGGTGATGGGCATTAAGGAGGGCACGTGATGTGATGAGCACTGGGCGTTATATGCAACTGATAAATCACTAAACTCTACCTCTGAAACTAATGATACACTATATGTTAATTGAATCTAAATAGAAAAATAAAAAGAGGGTGTTTATGTTACTAAAATCACTTCTGTGGTTTATTGAGTAGAAAGAACAGTTTAGAAAATCAAGAGCATAGTCTACTGAAAAAATGAGGGAGGCTTGCATTTATTGATACATTATTTTGTTCTTTTATTTTGAAAATGTGGTTGTATTTATTCATTGTCATTTCAACTATAAAGCTTATTTTATAAATTTAAAAAAAATCAAGAGCCAGACTCTAATATCAATGCTGAAAATGGAGCCATTCTATTTCCATTTTTTTTTGATTCATATTTTTTACTCTACAAAAATTTTCAGGTCAGTACCTCTGAGCTTTTGTTCTATCAGAATTATATACTTGAGGTTGATAAGAAATATTTGAGGATGAAATCCAGTGTTTTTTTAGGATTTGAACAGTGGTGCATTTTAAGGTTTCATAAATACATGAATAATTTTCTAGAATATCACTTAAGAAAGGGAATAATGAACTCTATAAATAAAATTATGAAATATTTTATATCTATTAATCTGATTTTCAATCTGCCTTAAAGGAATATAGTAGTTCTATTAAATTATGTATTCTCAAAGGTAGCTCTCTATTCTCATAAAGAAACTCTGGACATGAGAACGTGTTTAATGGACATCAGCAGTTTGAGATGAAATTAAGAACTCTTAAAACAACTTTAAAATATGTGACTACCCCTCTTCTCATGGACAGAATGGATGAAGGGTTGGAAGATCTAGATCTGCTTCCAGGTGCAGAGTTATAAAAACCAGATTGTTTTCTTTTGAGTCTGTTGATCTCTACATGGACTTACAAACTTAGACTTTGGTGCTTCACTCAATATACCTCTCCCTCTTCTAGGTTTCTTTACAGTGATACTAAATGCAGTGGTTAGAGATATTTTTTAATATCTTCGGTTATGTCCAATTTATTACCTTTTGAGATACTGCTTGTACTTAAGATAGCTCTGTTTGAAAGCTCTTCCTATGCTCAGAATACATCTGCCTGCCTTTAGTGTTTACCTGAAGAATAAGAAAAAATAAATCTCTTTTCTACTTGACTTTTTTCCAGATACGATAATCATTATTGTGGTCTATCATTATTCCAGGTTAATTATTCCTGGCCTTTTTTGACAGTTTACCTCACTCATGGTTCTGAGCCTCCCTATACCATCCTGGTCAGTCTCCATGAGACCCACTCTAGTAGGAGCAGGCCTGGCTTTTGATGTAGCAGGCCTGGCTTTTGGTGTGGCACCCTGACTTAATCCATAAACAAGACACAACTTGCCAGCCTGGAGAGGGTGGAGTGGCTGTTCTCCCTCATTTTGGAAACTGCTTCCATCTATATATAGCTCTGATGACATTAGCTTCTTTGGATAGTCAGTGTCATACTGTTGAGATGGTGAGCTTCAGTTAATTAAAATCTGTTTTGTTTTCTTCTTCCTGCTTGTATACTAGTGAATCTATACCATCATCATCCTCTCTTCATAAGGCTTTTTGTTTCTGGTTTTGGTTTGGTGTTTTAGTCTCTTAATATTCATTTTCATTAAATGTGCTAGATAGAGACACTGGTACCAGTGCTTTGATTTCTTTTTTAGGGGTATTATTCTGCCTATAGCTAATTAAGCTCTCTTTCCAGCTTTTTGTCACTGACATACTTGATCTGAGGGATTGACCAGGATAAGGCTGAAGATAAGGCCAGTTCTGGGGTACTGAGGTATACCCCAGCATACCTCTCACCCTGCATTGCCTAATGTGGTAGCTATGATGACTATTGACATTTAAATTCTAGCAAATATTAAATGAAATTAGAAATTTAGTTCCAAAGCTGCACTTGCCACATATGGCTGTTGGACAGCAATGATACAGAGTATTTTTATCATCATAGAAAAGTTCTCCTGGATGGTATTTCTCTACTCTGATCTTGTCCCATTACTTAACACCATGAAACATAAATATTATTTTTTTTATGAATTATTTTTCATGAATTATGAATAATTCCATGAATCATGTTTCCGTATTTTCCCACACTGATGCCTTTAATTTTACTATTGTAGATTAATAAAATAGCACTTTATATTTGAGGGCATCAGGCAGGTTTTTTAATGAAAGATTTAATACAATTTGTGTTTTAAAGGATGAATATGATTTTGGGAGTAGATATTAGTGGAATTGTTAGTTTCTTGGGGAAACTGGGTAATACAGATAGACATGGATAGTTCAGCATTCTTGGAGATTAAGATTTGTGGGGGCATGATCACATTATGTTAAAATATATAAAAAATAAATATATCTATGTGTGTATACAGTTGACCCTTAAACAATGCAGGGCTCAGGGGGGATAATATCACCCTCCCTCTCACAGTTGAAAATCTACATATAACTTTCGACTCCCAAAAACTTAACTACTAATAGTGTACTGTTGACTGGAAGCCTTACTGAGAACATAAAACAGTTGATTAACACATATTTTGTATATCATATGTATGCTGGAGAAAAGAAAATATTATTAAAATCATAAAGAGAAAATACATTTACAATACTGTCCTGTATTTTTGGAAAAAATCTGTAAGTGGACCTGTGCAGTTCACACCCATGTTGTTCAAGGGTCTACTGCATATATCAAACACTGACCTAAGTATGAAGTATGAACTGGAGGAAAAGAATGTTTATTTGTTCACTCATTTGGTCAGCAATTGTTGAGTTCCTACTTTGTCCTGGCACTGACCTGTATAGAGAAGATACCATCATGAGGGAGGTCTCTCCCCTGTAGGGGCTCAGGAATCAGTGTGGGACCACAAACAGAAGCAGGTCACTGCCATTTGCTATGTGCTGTGGTTGAGCTAGGCATGATGTCCTTAGAAAGCAAGGCCACTGGTCTGGGAATGTGTTACCCAGTGGGTAAGTTCAGCATTTGCCACTTGAGGTGGAAGCTTGACAAAGACACTGATGTCGTTTCCTTCAAAAGCACTTTGTTTCATTTTCCCAGTCATGCTAGGCACTGCTGCATTTCCATCATCTCAACACATAGTAAATGTTCTAGGTAATGCTGCCTTTATGCAGAAATGGAGATTCCTATGCTCAGTGGGTCCAAATGTACATGGAATATGTTTTTCGTTTTAAAAATACAGTGAGGTTAAATTAAGATCATATTAACATCAGAATACTTTCGGTTGGTATACAGTTAATGTTTTATTACCTAGGTGTAGATCACTGGTGGTAAGAGTAATGGAGAATGTGTTGGTGGAAAAATTAAATCAAAAATAAGGTGGACTGGTCCTTAAGCTGGCTGTACAGCAGGTCCCTGTATTCCAATCCTGGAGATTCTGACTCAAGTCAGTCTGGGGTTATTTCTTGGCACCTATGGTTTTTTAAGGACCTGAAGTGATTCACATGGGCAGCCAGGGTTGAAAACCACTGGTCTTGTGTGGAATTTTGTAATAGTAGATACCACATTGTATCTTTCTGTGACATAGAATGGCCCTTTTTTTTTTTTTTTTCTACAGTCATAACCTGACATTCTGCCTGTGCAAATTTGAACCCTTTTGTATTGTGGAGCATCTAAAGTTAATAAAATGACAGAACCCAAGGAAAACAGGGGCATTAATATACAGTGGCTAAGAGTAAGAAGTCTGAAGCTAGGTTACCAATCTTTGAATTTTGCCTCACCATTTTCCAACTCTGTGACTTTGGACAAGTGACTTAATTTTGTGGGCTTTAGTTTCTTCATCTGAAAAATGTGGATAATAGTATTTATCTGGTAGGACTTTGTAAGGTTTAAACAAGTTAATATATGTGCTTTATTTCATTGATTCTAAGATGTACATATTATCATCTCTGAAATCAGGAGACATACAAGCAATATAATGTTTTAGTTTACTTGGGAACATTTCTTCTTTCTGTGTACTACATAAAATAAGAGTGTATCCTACAATTGATGATGGCTTAGATACATTTATTTTATGAAATACAAATGACTAGATAAGTTAATTTTTGTTTTAATAAAGTACAATATCTTGGTCTCTTCTTTACACTTGATTGTGATGATTATAATTTCAGACAATTATTGGGCATTTTCTATGTGTCAGGGATGGTGCTAATAAGCATTTGATCTGCATAACAGAGTAGTAATAGTAAGTGTTTTTTAGGTGATGATTTCGCAGCAGCTAGAAAGTTATAAAACTAAGACTCAAACACATGTTTTACTCCAAAGTCCAGCCTATTAACTTAACCACTGTGCTATATTGACTCCTTCATACTTAATCTCCAGATCTGTGTGTAATCCTCAGAGTTGGTTGGTTCTTTTTAGGTAATGGGGCAAGAAACATATGAACTAAAGGAAATCCAAATTAATGTTCCCACTCCATCAGCTCTTTAGCGCTGCATGCTAACGTGATTATCGGTGAGGTTGAGGGATGAGATGATTGAGAAAGAGAGAAAATAATTTGACACCCTTGAGGCAAGATTCTGGACAGTGCAAATACTAGAGTCATCATACCCAGACGTGACAACATGTAGGAAGACTGTGAGTGTCATAATAAACAGTGAATCAAGTGACAATTAGGGAAGTATCTTTTTATCATTGGTTTTTAATATTTAGACTGACATGCCTAGGTGTGGTTTTCTTTGTATTTATCCTGCTTGGTGTTTGCTATACTTTATGAATCTGTAAATTAATGACTTTAATCCTACTGAGGAAATTTTTCTTTTGTCCTATTCTCTCTCTCTCTCTCTTTTTTCTCTCCCTCTCTCTGGGAACCCAGTTATGGGGCTGTTTCAATATTGTCCTGCAGGTACCTGAAGTCTTTTCATTTTGTTCAATATTTTTTCACTTCATTCCTCAGATTCCATAGTTTCTTTTGCTCTACTTTCAACTTTACCTACTTTTTCTTTTGTCCTCACCCATTTGTTTGCTAAGCTCATTTGCTGCATAACAAATTCCATTTCATTTCAATATGATGCTTTTTAATTATGGAATTTTTATTTGGTTCTCTCCCTTTTTTAAATAAGTTCTGTTTTTCTGATGATATTTCTTTTCATTTATTATGCTGAGGTTTCTCTTCATTCAAAATGAGTTTATTTTCCTATATGTCTTGATAAATTAGCTGCTTGAAAATCCTAGTCTGCTAGTGTCAACATCTGGGATCATCTCAGGGGTAATTTTTGTTGATTATCTTATCTTTGAGAATAGGCCAGGTTTTCCTTTCTGGATTCTGTTATATTCTTCCTAACGGTGTTGGTTTTGTTTGTTTGTTTTGTTTTTGTTTTTGATTTTGTTTTTGTTTTTGCAAGAATTTAATTTGGATGACTCAAACTGCAAACTGTGTCTTTGGGCAGTAGCTAAAATCACAGTTAATTTCTTTTAGTCTTATTCTGCGTTATAGGTCAGCCAGAGATTTAGGCAAAGTTTGTACACAGAATTGTATATTTTCTTATCTGTCTCTTTACTAGGATTGCCTGTCCCTGCCAACCTCATTTCCAGTAGCTGTCGTTGCCCTAAACTTTGTCCTTTGGTTCTTCAAGTCAGTCAGGCAGTGGGTTTTGTGTAGGAGGTTTTACTGACTTTTTGTGGTACAAATGAGAGCCTGTCCTAAGGCTAAAATTCATGAAAAATAGGAAATTCATGTGGAGTCATTCCCTTATCTTTATTTCCGGTGTCAGCTCCCCTCCAGAATATCCTTGCTCTCAAATACCTTTAAACAGTTGTTTTTTGTTTTTTTTGTTTTGTTTTGTTGATGTTGTCCACAGTTTATAGTTATAACCTGTGGGTAGTTAAAAAAAAAAAAAGAGGCATTTTTTTTCTTCCTTTGGAAGAGTATTCTTCTGGGTTGCTTCCTTTTTAAAACCTGCAAATGTTTCTTCTGATGGAGCTATGTGTAAAGGTTACATTTTGTGTTGAAAGATCAATTAAATTTCTGCTTCTCAGCATGTTAGAATGGAGGTTTACAGCTCATTTCATTTTTCACGAGAACTGAATGTACTCTTTTGACACTTTGGTGTCTTTTATGAGTATAATTTATTCTGAATTATGAATGAGTACATTTGATGTGTTTGTTGTAGAAATTAAAATGTGTTAATATATGGAAACATTTGATTTGCTAATAAATAAAAAGATACTAGTTTTCACAAATCAGTTGTGAAAGCTTTGGTTATTCAGGCAATTCCATGGAGGAGGGACATATTTATAAGTAATTTACTCTTGTGTAAATTGTATTTATAATTATAGGAGAAGAGAACTCTGATTAATTCACCTTGATAATTGCCTAACTTGATTTACATAATTTTAACATAATTAGCAATGCATATTCATCAATATTTTATTTTGACTTATTTATATTATAATTAATTATATTTATATTGAATTCTGTGATGATAGTTACAAAATCAAGATTTTTTTGTTTATCATATTGGACTGAAAAAATAAATTTTCTCAGTGTATTTAATCTCTTCTTTCTTAAATTATGTGCCATGAAATTTTAGTCTGTTGAGTAAGTATGTTATTGAATTAGAAATGTGTGCCTCACTTTTCTATAATTTTCTCAAATATGAACTATTATGATACAGGTATTTGATAGAACAAGTATAAAAAGTTAATAGGTATAAGTGAGGATGTGGAAAATTATCATGAAAAATTAAACTTAGATTTGTTTCTGTACTTGCTAATTGTTGAAAATCACAGAAAAGTCCATAAAAGCCCTAACTCTTATGAAATGCCTCATGCTAGCCTACATCATGTGTGTATGTATGTGTATGTGTTCCTGGGATTTAATATATTCATATTTATGTATCATTTCTTAATTCTTTGTATTTTTACTTTATCATGACCTGATGTGGAAACTTTATTTTCAAAAAGAATTTCCTGTTAGACAATTACTTTTTAAAGATTATAGATTAGTATTGTTTTTATAATAATATTTTTAAAATTAAATTCCTTAAGGTTTTGAATGTCATAAAATAAATATGTATATCATTGTTTTGGGAAAATGTAAAAAACATTTTCTTGCAGAGATTATTCCATTTTAGAAATTATTCTTCAGCAATCTCTTGTCTTTTAAAACTGGGGATAAAAGAAAATCAAGAAGTGGTATAACAGGATGCATCAGCTGCAAGGAGCAGAAAACCCAACTAAAAGTCCCGTAAACAATGAATAGTTTATAAACTTGCGTAACAGGAAGTCTGGGCACAGGGCCAGATCAGTGGTGTCAACATGGACAGAGGCTCCTTCCATCTTTTTGGCCTGGTAGGATTATCGTGTTAGCTTGGTTCTAGGGTTAGTTTCCTCATTATCACAAAATGGTTGCTATAGCTCCAGACATCCAGGTTTTCTTCTAGGAATGTATTATTAGAGGAGAAAACCTTTTCCTGGTGTTTCCTCATGTCTTCTTGGCCAGGGGAATAGAATTATTATAATTGGTTTGCAGCAATCATGATTTACCTTATCAGGCTAGATCATGTGTTTCCTGATCACACAGAAGAGTGAATACCACACAGCAGAATGGCCACCAGCAAAGAAGGAGAGTAGGATGGAAACTTGTTCTTATGAACAGACTTTAGACAACAAAGATTTTTCAGTTCCTTGAAAGAGCCATATTCTCTCTTTTTTCTAGGACCTTCTCATTGCTGTCTGGATTATTTTCTTCTATACCTAACAGATTCCTTCTTATCCTTTAACTCTCAGCTTAACTATAACTTAAGTCTTTCTAAATATCAGAGAAAAAGGAGACTTTAAGGCAAAAAGCACTGCTGCAGATACATTACCTTTATAATGATGAAGGTTTAATTCCCAGAAGAACTGGGCATGTGTCTGCATTTAGCAACATAGTATCAAACTATATAGAGCAGAAGTTGACCAAAATGAAAGGAGAAGTAGACAAATTATAATCATAGGAGATTTTAACCCACTTTCCTTATAACTGCTAGAAGCAGACAAAAAATATCTATAAATACCAAATAATTGAACAATGTGGTTAACTTATTTGAGCTAAGTAATATGTCATGTGGCTTGATATATACTTAGGTCAAGTTTTGTAATATCAGTCTTATACATACTCTTCCAGGGAATATAAAGAGGGAATATATTCCCCAATTTATTTTATGAAGCAGCATAACTTCAATAGTATAATTTTACAAGAATATTAAGAAAAAGGGACATTACAGACCAATCTTACTTGTGAACTTTCATACAAAAATTTGTAAACAAAATAACTGCATGCCGGGGCGCCTGGGTGGCTCATTTGGTTAAGCGACTGCCTTCGGCTCAGGTCATGATCCTGGAGTCCCGGGATTGAGTCCCGCATCGGGCTCCCTGCTCAGCAGGGAGTCTGCTTCTCCCTCTCCCGCTCCCCCCTCTTGTGCTCTTTCTCTCTCACTCTCTCTCTCAAATAAATAATAAATAAAATCTTTAAAAAAAAAAATAACTGCATGCCAAAACTGGCAATATATAATAAAGATGATACATTAGCCAATTGAGTTTATCCCAGGAATGCAAATATTTAATATTTCAATCAGTGATGTATTCACCACATTATTTAAATAAAGAAGAAAAATTATATATTTTCTTAACAAAAGCAGAAAATTATTTGATAATAGAATTTTAAAAATCTGTTTTAGTGTATATATTAGTTTCCTACCACTGCTTTAACAAATTATCATTAACTGAATGGCTTTAAACAACACAAATTTATTATCTTATAGTTCTGGAGGTCAGAAGTCCAAAATGGGTCAACAAAGCTATGTTTCTTCTGAAGGAGAGAAGCTGTAGGACAGAATTTGTTTTAATGCCTTCCAGTTTCTAGAGACGGTCTGTATTCCTTGGCTTGTGGCCCTGCATCACTGCAACCTCTGGTTCTGCTGTCACATCTCCTTCTTGGATTCTGAATTTTTTTAAAGGGCCCTAGTGATTATATTGGGCCCACCTGGATAATATTGGGTACTCTTTCCATTTTAAGATCCTTAACTTAATCGCATGGAAAATCCCTTTTGCTATAAGGTATAACATATTCACAGATTCCTAGTTCTAGGACATGGGCATCTTTAGGGGAGGGACATTACTCTACCTAGCATACTGTAACTAAAAATGTATACAAGTAACATTATACTTAATTATGAAAATCCTTCTGATACAGGAAATGAGATGAGGCTGCCACTAACACAATGTCTATTTGACATTGTAATAGAAGACATATCTAGTGCAGTTAGGCAAACAAGTAAAATAAACAAAACCAAAAAAACAAAGACCAAACAAGTAAAATGTAAGTTTGGAAAACAAGAAATCTCCCTTATTATTTGCAGATGAATATAATCATGGACAATGGAAAATCCAAAGGAATCTATAAATTATTGGAATTTTAAAAAATTATTTAAAAAATTTTAAAAAGTAATTTAAAAAATAGCTTGGCTTCTCGTAACAAAATATCATAGTTTGGGTAGCTTTAATAAACAACAGAGATTTATTTTCTTAAAGTTCTGAAGGCTAGAAATACAAGATTAAAGTGCCAGCTTGGTCAGTTTCTAGTGAGAGCTCTCTTCTTGACTTGTAGGTGACGGATTTTTCACTGTGTCCTCACGTAGTAGGAAGAGAGCAGTCTTTGTGCTATCTGTTCTTATAAGGGCACTAATCCCATCATGAGTGTCTCACTGTTATGACCTCATCTAACCCTAATTAACTGCCAAAAGCTTCATCTCTAAATACCATCACATTGGGGGTTAAGACTTTAATGTATGAGTTTTGGGAGGACACAAACATTTAGTCCATAACATTCTGTCCCTGATGCCCCCAAATTTATGCGCTTCTCATTGCAAAATACATTCATTCCATCTTGACAGCCTCAAAAGTACTAACTCATTTCAGTGTCAGTGTTAAAGTCTAAAATCCAAAGTCTCCTCTAAATATCATTGAAATCAGATATGAATAAGCCTTGAGGAATGATTCATCCTGTGGCAGATTTCCTCTCCAGCTGTGAACGAGTGAAACAAGACAAACTATGTGCTTCCAAAATACAGTGGTAGGAGAGGTATAGTATAGACATTACAGTTCCAAAAAAGAAATTGGAAGGAAGAAAGAGGTGATGGGTCCCAAGCAAGTCCAAAACCTAGCAAGGCAAATTCTATAGATCTGAAGGCTCAAGAATAATTCTTTGTTGTTTGACCCTGTGTCCTCCACGTCCACTGGAGTGGCAGTATCATCTGGAGGCTGTAGGAAGGGGTCTTGCTGTCACAGCTCTGTTTGGCCGGGTTCCCGCCCTCAAGGCTTTGGGCAGCTCCACCCCCTTGGCTCTTGAGTGGCCCTGTCCCTAAGGCCTGTTGAAACCAGCATGGTGGTCCTGATGATCTTTGAATCTCCTTCAGTATCATTTTTCCTCCTTCTTCAAGAATAGTAGACATTAACAACCAAATAGTACTATCTTCCTATTCTGTCAAATCCAAGAAGTCCCCCAGCCTTCATTTTGTCCTCTCTCCATCCCCTTCAGTTCAAACTGGCAGTGTTTCTGCTTATATAATCCCATAAACTATCAGGTGTAGTCCAGCTCTTCAGAACATAACTTTTTGAGTGTTTGCAATGTGGATAAGTTGAGAATTTTCCAAATCTTAAAATTCTGATTCCTTTTTGCTTAACAATTTCTTCTTCAATTCATTTCTGTCTTCTGGCATTTTATTATAAGCGGTCAGGAAGAACCTTGTTGCTCCCTCAACACTTTGCTTCGAAATATACTGTTTTTTTTTTTTTTTTAAAGATTTTGTTTATTTATTTGACAGAGAGAGATACACAGCGAGAGAGAGAACACAAGCAGGGGGAGTGGGAGAGGGAGAAGCAGGCTTCCTGCAGAGCAGGGAGCCCGATGCGGGGCTCAATCCCAGGATCCTGGGATCATGACCTGAACCGAAGGCAGACGCTTAACGACTGAGCCACCCAGGCGCCACCTAGAAATATACTGTTAATTATTAAATTTCATCACTAGCACATTCTACCTCCCAGAAAGCACTAGGACACTTTTTATATGAATTCTTTACCATTTTAGAACAAGGATCATCTTTTCTCCAATTTCTAATAGCATCATCCTCATTTCTGAGACTTGAGCAGATTCACCCTTAATGTCCCTATTTCTGGCATGTATTTCAAAACTCTTCTAGCTCCTACCTGATATCCTGCTTGTTACCCTACCCCTACCTGTTACCTGTAATAGCCACCTGTTACAAAGCCACTCACATATGTTTAGGGATTTGTTAGAGGAGAACTCCACTTTCAGTACCCAAACCTGACTTATTCAGCTCATGCTGCCATCACAAAATACTATAGAATGAGTGCCTTAAACAACAGAAATACTTTTCCTCATAGTTCTAGAGGCTGGGAAGTCTAAGATCAGGGCAGACGTGGTTCTTGGTGAGGACTCTTTTCCTGGTTTGCTGATAGCTGCCTTTTTGCTGAGTTCCTCACATGGCAAGGTGACAGAGAAACCAAGCTCTGTAGTGTCTCCTCTTATAAGGATACTACTCTCATCATGAGAATCCCACATGACCTCATCTAAACCTAATTACCTCCTAAGGCTCCACTTCCAAATACCACCATATTGGTGGTTAGGGCTTTAACACATGAATTTTGGGGGGATGCAATCAGTCCATAACTGGATATTACTTGATGGAAAGTCAATACAGTGAATGAAATCAATTTCTATACAACAGTAACAAACAGAAAACAATATTAAAAATATATTGTTTATAATAGTAGAAAAATATCAAATACAGTAAAAAATGTATAATATCATACCAGGAGAAAACATTTTTGAGAGGAAATTACAGAAGACCTAACTAATCAAAAGGAGATAATACCATACTTCCTACCATAAGTAGGACGAAGCAGTGTCATAAAAATGTAGATTGTCCCATAATTCATGTACAGATTTATAATCCCAGTAGGGGTGTGTGTGTGTGTGTGTGTGTGTAAACTGACACATGATTCTAAAATTTATATGGAATGCAAAGGAACAGGAAGAGCCAATACTACTTGAAAGAAAACAGCATGGTGTGAGGAATTGCTTAGTTGGTTATTAAGATTTAAGTCACATCAATTTTAACACAGCCTGAGTGTAACAAATAGATCAGTGGAACAGAGTATTACAGAGTTTGTGCAGTGCCCTGGGGACTGACTCATCTTTTTGCTAAATGGTATGTCAATTGCCTGTCATACAGTAAAAAAACCTTACACCACATGAAACAATTGTAGATGGATTATAGATCTGAATGTGGAAGGCAAAATAAGTAATCTTCTAGAACATCATATAGTAGAAGGTTTTTATAACCTCAAGTTAGGGAAATATTTCTTATATAAGACATAAAAAGCTTACCACATTAGTTGTTTGGTCTTTGCAGTTTGAATTAGTTCTTCAATGTTGGCCATCAGAGAATGTTAGTAAGTGAGAATATGTAAACCCGAAGAATGATCACTGACCTCTTGGATACTAGTTGTAAGAGTTTTTGTACTGTACAAATTTAGTGTTGTTATTCAGTATAAACATAATGGTAGAAACATTTAGGAAACATTAATATAGTTTTATCTAAAAGTATCTGGAATGGAAGTCCAGCTATCAAACTTGATACCTAGTTTTCTAAAACTAGATGTAGTTTGCCAGATGGAATATTAGTTACAGGAAGACAATGTGTTTTTAAAATCTTCAATATGTATAATCTTATTTTGTGTGATTTTATTCTTAAAAATTATGTGGATGACTTGGATATAATTCAGTTAAAATCATACCAGGCAGTTTGCTATTTGAGAGGAACTTCATGTTTACTTTGCTTTACAAAGGCAAAGATTCCTCTGAGGCCCGAGTAATCATGCCTTCTTCCCCATTCATACAGTTCATTGTTTTTTTAAAGCTAGATTGGTTGAGTTTACAAGGATACTGCAAGATCTTTGTGCTCAAATTTTAATACAATTCACACTATGCAAGATAATCTAAAGAGGACTGCCAGATTTGTGTTCTGGTGAATTATATCAAATGTCCATTACAGGGGCGCCTGGGTGGCTCAGTTGGTTAAGCGACTGCCTTCAGCTCAGGTCATGATCCTGGAGTCCCTGGATCGAGTCCCTGGATCGAGTCCCTGGATCAAGTCCCGCATCGGGCTCCCTGCTCGGCAGGGAGTCTGCTTCTCCCTCTGACCCTCCCCCCTCTCATGTGCTCTCTCTCTCTCATTCTCTCTGTCTCAGATAAATAAATAAAATCTTAAAAAAAAAAAATGTCCATTACAATAAGACGATAAGCTAGGGTATGAACTGGGTATTGGTTGTAGTATATATTCAGGCTGCTTCTGATTTTTTAGTGTCTGGAATTTATCCAAACATAACTAAAAAGTAAAATTTGTGCTCAACATAGTCAGTGTTTCTAGTAATTCTTATATGTGTGTGGCGCACAAACTCATGAATATACACAATTAGAAAAATATTTTTGCTTGAATGTAAAATTAATTCCTCAACTCACCATTTAATGTAAAGGAATATGATGGACTTTTGGGGGATACTTTTAGTATTATAATCACTGCCCATGTTTCTTTCATACTCTCCCCCAAGAAGCATGAAATAAGTCTGTCAGAAAATGAGCTGGTCTAGTTCTATTTTATTCAACTACTTTATTACATATAATATGACAGAAGATATGGACAAATTAGTGAAATGAATTTTAGGAAAAGTATAAATTACATAAATTATTAAAATTAATTCAAGAAAATCTAAGTAGACTACTACTAACAGAAGATCTAGTAACAATGACTTACATGTATGTTTGTATTTTATGAGGTATGCTTGAATACTTTTCTGTAATATTTCTTTAATTAGCTAAGATTGGTACGAGCCCTGTTAAGTCACAGAAACAGTATTTTTCAACATCAGACAGTTAGAAGGGCCTGTCCCTATGGGCCAGGTTCTCTCTGCTCCCATGGACTAATGCACTGAGTGACAACAGTAAATAAGTGCTTGCTGCAGTATCCACTTTGTCTTCAGGCCGCTCTTTTTCATCTGTGAGACTTGATCAAACCCAGAGAGCTCCAAAAATTCTATCCTCACCATAATACTATCCTTATTAGTACTTTAGTGAACCAAGGGAACTTTGGAAAGCATTATATGAGTGATTGATTTAGCAAAGTGAAGGATGATTACTATCTAAACATTTTGGGGGGTGTGTATGTATGTGTTTGTGTGTATTCCCATCATTTGTATAGTGTCTTAATGTAAGGAACACACTCCAAGTGAAAACAATTAAAATTGTTCACAGGCCTTATTGCCACTAGCTTTTAAGAAAATATAATAAATTCCCCATGTTTATGAGTTGTTTTGAACATGATGAGGGATTTGAAACTCATAGGTGAGCACTTCTCAAAGTACTTCTGAGTACCACCTACTTCAGAATTATCTGGGGTTCATATTCAAAATTTAGGTTCCTATATTCTAAGCCCTAATAGAATCTAAATTGGCAAGCTGCATAAATCTGTTTTAGAACAGATTTCCCATGTAATTCTTATGCTGTAGGCTGTAGGGAAGAGATATACATCCTGTAAAGGTAACTGGCTACCTTTGTGTGTGGCGGATGGATTGAGGGAGAGGGCAAATGTTCAGATTGGGGAGGGTAGGGAGGAAGGAGTGGATTTGAAAGATATTGGGGAGCTATAACAGAGAGGACTCGTGACAGGTCAGCTGTTGGGCATTAAGAAGAACAGAGGGGTCCAGGATAATTCCCTATCCATTGTGGGTAATTACTGACATTTTCATATTTTCTTTACTATTAAATAAAGTGTTTATTAATCAGGGTAATGATTGTTAAAGGTAAGTAGAACAGATGGGAACACTTAAATGTAAACATGTGGTATTCAAACAAGTTAACTTTTTTGATTTTCCTTCTACTACCTCTTCTAAAATTCAAAGTCATTCTGGCATGATTTCTGCTGTTACATCTGTCAGAAAAAGATCTCACTAGTTGATCAGGATGTTTCATCCAAATTTTCAGGAATCTCTCTTCCATTAAAGTGATTTGGTTGGGATAAAACATTCTAAGTGTGACATATGTGGATGTGCCATGTGGACAAATGATCACATTTACAGGTGACATTATAACCTCTGCTTTTAGACACTTTTTTTTTAGCCAAGATGAATGGATAGACACATTTTTTTAAAGGCATTCTTTACTTTCTTGGTCTTCACTCTCTCCCCACTGTTAGTTGTAGCATACTTTTTACCCTTCTTACCTGAAACTTTCCTAATAGTTTCCAAATCTATATATTTTTTACAAAGTCTTATTAAGATGTAAAATGGATGTTTACAAAAATGTATTCATTACTGTGTTCAATAGATACCCCTGAGCCCCACTTGTCCTTCTGAACCCCACCTCTCCCTGCTCCCCACCTGTCCTTTAGGCCCAAGGATGGGAAGGTGAGGATCAGGGACTGGATCAACTGTCTGTAGCACATGCAGCGGATAATGTTTTAAAAGTTGAAAGTTCAATGGTTTGTTTTCTTTAAGCCCAGTCAAAATGGCCTTGGTGTCAAAATGGCTCTGTAAAAATGTCCCAGGCAAGATAGCTTAATTAAATGGTCTGAGATAAATGTTATGGATACTGTTATTTTTACCTGTGGTCCTTTTCTTAATATATCATACTCTCCAAGTAGCTGAAATAGTCATTTTCTCTATGCTTCATTTTTTTTCATTCATGACTTTTGTGTGTGGGGGGGTATATTTTTTATATATAAGTGTATGTGCATTTGTACCTAGTGCAGTATCCTTTTGAGCATTTGTCAGTTTTCCACCTTAGATCCAGGGAGCCAGAATTCTGAAAATAAAGTTGCCTCCTGTTACCTTTGGTTCATGGAGTTTTCTACAGCTCTTAGGGGGATTTATTTTACTTGAAAAATTAATGTACATCTCTGGTAGTACTGAATACAAAGATAATATTATGTTTGCTATAAAGAACAGTCTTTTCTGATAGTAGGGCAGTCAAATAGATCATATAATTGTTTCCTAGTACGTGTTCTGAATGGTAACCAGTTTCTATTTTCACATCCGCACTGATTCTGTTTTTAAATAACATGCTTGTAAAATTATGTTTATTTAATAAGCTGGATTTCAGCCTAATGGACGAAATGCACATGACTTGATATTAATTAATGTTGATAAATTTCCATATTGGACTGGCATCACTATTGAGCCTTTAATTTAATCCTTCCAATGGACGTGATGGCTAGGACTTGCCATCATCTAGGTTTCTTCTTCTCTATGGAGAGAGAGAACTGTGGTCTAGTGTGTCCTCTTACTTAGGTAGAAAGAAACCATTTGACTCAGAGAATGTACATGAATGGAATTAAAGCCCTTCAGTCTACAAATTTAAATGAGGGACATATTTTTGAAGGGAATATTCATTAAGGTTAGTGTGGAATCATATCCGTGCCTTCTGCGTTTAATTAACAAGTCTGTATGTCCAAAGATACTTGTAGTTGAATTACAAATTAATCCTACTTTTTAACTTTGTATTTCATTTTGATAATAAAAGTTGGAGAAAAATTTATGGCCCTGTGTTACTGAGCAGTCATTGACCTGATGAACGCATTTCTGTGGGAATGTTTTCTTTAATGCTGTGTTTCTAATAGGAGTTTGAGTTAGGAGTTTGGATTAGGAAAAATAGTTTTGAGAAAAAGCTATATGAAGAGGTGTTTTCTTGCAGGGGTGTGTGTGTGTGTGTGTGTATTTGTTTTCCCCCTATGAACAGGATATTGCTCTGACATATCGAAGACTTGGTCTTGCTGCCAGCTGAAAGAACACTGTGAAGCATACCAGCTTAGTGGAGGTTGGGGACCATAAGTGAATGCTGAGGATGTGAAAGCATCAAGCGTCCACCAAACAAGCCAGTATTCATTCCTAAGAGTGGCTGTTCTGGCAGCCTTTCTAGCTTTTTGCCAATGTAGCTTGCTTATCAAAGCACTTTATCGGTGGAGAAGGGATGTGGGTTAACCACTTCACTTAGCTTTAGCTTCCCAGCTCACAGTCTGTCAGCAAACAGCTGCTTTTCAACATGTACGCCCTAAACTGCGCAGCTGATGCAGGAGTGGGGACAAAAACAGCATTGTGTCAGGAGGTGGGGGGAGGGAAGGAGGTTGATCTTCAGTGAAAAGTGGCCGAGTCCAACTTCAGGGTTTAATTTATAAGGGGTTTCTTTGGTGAGCCAGTTTTTTCCCTCCTCTTTATTTCAAGGTTCAAGGTTAACTTTAAAAGTATGGTTTACCAAGGCAGGTAATCTATAGATACATTGTAGCAAGGAGTGGTTAAAACATTTATTTTTGTAAACCACTGTTGTATTGCTTATGGTAGCTTTTAACTGCCACTCTTTTCCCTCTTCTGTCTTTCCCATTCTCCCCTGTCTTCATTTACTTGTTATCTTTCTGTCTTCATTTCAGGCTACATTAAAAATAATGTGCAAGTTAGCAACTTTTAGATCTTGGTGGTAAGGGAGGACCAGCTTTAGTGTTTGTAAACACTAGAGAGCAGCAGAACCAAATCCCAAGACAATCAGATTCTCCTAGTCAAGAAATCCAGGCACTCTGTCACCTCACAACTTAATTTCTAGACATTTCTTAAAAATATAGTTGAACAGTGATGCTGTGACAGATGTTCAGTTTTCTCATTCTGGGTACAAGGTAGGATCCAGCCTCTCTGCCCATTTGATTTCTGACTTTTCTGAAGGCAGTTTCCTTTGCTGTCTCATCTCCCCCAGGCCCCCATTGTTATGGAAGCACTGTCAGGATGCAGGCTCTTTGTCCCTGGAAGAGCAGAGCCCCCATGGCATGCTGACTTGTGAGGGGCATTAGGTGGGAAGGTACATATTTCAGTGGGAATGTTTTATTTGAAGGCTCCTGTTACTGCAGCATACCATAGCTTTTGACTGATTTCAGATTGTAGAAAATTAATCTGGTTTGCCTACCTTTTGGACCATTTATAAATCTCTGCTAGGATTTTCATCTCTCTCCTACCCTCTTCTTATTAAAAAAAATAAAATAAAATAACACTCAGGGCACCTAGGTGAGTCAGTTAAACGTCTGCCTTAGGCTGAGGTCAGGATCTCAGGGTCCTGGGTTGCAGCCCCGCATCGGCCTCCCTACTCAGTGGGGAGTCTGCTTCTCCCTCCCCCTCTGCCCTTCCTCACCACTCATGCTGTCTCTCTCAAATAAATAAAATCTTAAAAAAAAAATAGCACTCAGAAGATGTGTATTGCAGGGGATTGGGAGTGACACAGTTAATGTAAGAGCTCCAAGTCTATTAAGTATTGATAAGCAGACAGTATGATTGAACCATTTTCCCAGCTCTGTAAGTGGAGATACCTTTCATAGAGAAATGTTGTTGATAATCATAATGCTACTGATGGTTCTTTCCTTTCATTTTATGAGTTCATATTTTTGCCTCAGTATCTTTTTGCCTCCAGAAAATAATTCCAGGTAGAACAGAAGTGGAAATTAGGCATCTAGTGAGTATTTATTTTAAACCTTACTTCTGAAAGTGTAATTTATGGCTCAAGATACCATAAGGGATCTGTGGCCATACTAATTTGGGGGAACATTACTTCCTTGCAAGTTTCACAGGATACATTAGCATACTAAAGGCTCTGAAGTCTTTCCATGATGCAGTTTTTTTTTAACCTACTTGAGGGTTTATTTTTCCTATAGAATATCTTCATGAGGATAACTGCTTACCTTCAGTATATCCTATATTTACTTCCTAACATATATAGGAAGATAATTATCATTGATCAGCATATATGATTCTATTGTTTAAAATTCTTGGCATTTTGCCTGGAGCCCTGCTTATTTGGAATAGACAAGTACTATAATGGATGATGCCAGGAATATCTATATGCTTAGTATGGACAGCTAAAGCCTAGAGCAGTAGAAATACTAAGGGATCCCTGAGACAGACCCTCACATGTTGAATATAGCTTTTTGGATTTCTAGATGCCAGTAGCTAACCAACCTCACATCTAGCAATAAGGCACTGAAAAGTAATGATTTTGTTTCCAGTTAACAAACATATTAAAGAATCAACAAGCTAGTCTATTCCTGAGATGTGCATTTATAAAAGACAACTTCATAATCTGTTACAGTGATATATTTAGCTCTTTATCCAGCTAAAACCTAATTTACCAACACCTTGTTATCTTAAACACTTTACACAGAAGGGTCATAAATCCTCCTTAATAGGGCTTTATTTCACCATTTAATTAAGTCTCCCTGATTTCCTTCATTGACTTTAAAAGGGAGTTAAGGGTTGAGTTGATTTTCATTAAGCACAAAAATACTTATATTAAATTAAAGTTGGGTGAAAGGAGAACACTGTTCTTTAACTCTTAATGGCATAATAAGAGGCTGAGATGTTCCAGTAGTCCAGACTAGCCTAAGACATGAGATTACTCATGGAGAGGGGATTTTTGAATACTTTTTTGCTTTGTCCTGTGTGTTTTCTCTTTCCTAAAGAACTTGGTTAGGAGTAGTAATATTGATGTAATTGACTAATTTGAGCTTTTATTTAGTGAAAGTCCTGTGCTAATTATGACAGAAGTGGGGGTACAGAAGTGAATAGGGTGGTTTAGTGGAATTATAAGAGAAATGAATAATGTAAAGTAGAAAGTGTTAAATGCATTTGAGGCACAGGTGTGGGAGGTAAGAAGAGTGGGTGATTCTTTGGGAAATAAAGGAAGACTTTTTTTTAAAAGATTTATTTATTAGAGAAGGAGCAAGCTTATGTGTATGTGAGTGGGAGGGGGGGAAGAGGGAGAGAGAGAATTTCAGGCAGACTTCCTGCTGAGCGCAGAGCCTGACTGACCATGGAGCTGGATCCTAGGACTCTGAAATCATGTCCTGAGCCAAAATCAAGAGTTGGCTGCCCAACTGACTGGGCCACCCAGGCGCCCCAAGGAAGACCTCTTTTTGAGGAGCTGACTTGTTAGTTGGGTTTCAGCCTTGAAAAATGGATAAGCTTTAAACTTTGGAAGATGAGGAGAAGGGCATCCACACAGATCAAACAAAGCATTCAGGTACTGGGGAAAGAAAGCATGGCATCTGAAGGCAGAAGAGTTGATTTGACCTCTTTGCTGTTTCACAGTGAGACCTGCCCTCCTCAGTGAGTGACCTGCATGAGGCCTGCTGAGGCTAGACAGTGTTCTAGATACTGACTTCTATCGAGGTATGATGCTGTATACATAAAGAATTTATTCAGCTTCACATTACAGAATCTTCGAAAATAGCTTAAATAAATTTATTTTCCCCATGTAGCAGGCTGTTTTAAGAAGGTAGACTAGAGAAGATATAGCCATTGTGCAGTGCTGTCAGGGTGCCATCTTTTTCTGTTTTCCTCTCAACTATCCTTAACCTGGACTTTATTCCTCATGGTCTTCTGGTGATGACTTCACCTTGGATGTTACTGTGCTTACATTCCAGGCAGGAAGAAAGATTGGTTGGATTCTCATATCTGCCTCTGCATTTGGTCTGTTTTTATACCACATGTCAGGTAGCCTCTGGAAGACTCTGATGTATACATGTGAGAATATAAGACTGAAAAAGACAAATAACATCTTAGTATTTTTTGATAATATTTTTGACTTGCAGCTCCCCTTGTAATGTCTTGGGCAGTCTCAGGGGTTCCCAGACCACACTTTGAGAACTGTTGCTATAGATCAACAGTGGGCAAACTATGACCCTGTGGCCCAAATGCAGTCCTGAGATAAGAATGGTGTTACATTTTTTAATAACAGCTTTATTGAGATATAATTCCATACCATATAGTTCACTTATTTAAAGTATAAAATTCAGAGTTGTGCAACCATCATCATAATCAATTTTAGAACAATGTCATCACCCAAAAAGAACCCCCATACCTGTTAGCTGTCACTCTTCCTTTCTCTCCAAACCCTTCCAACCCCTGGCAACTACTAATGTACTTTCTGTCTCTGTAGATTTCCCTATTCTGGGCATTTCAAACAAATGGATCATGAAATATGCAGTCTTTTGTAACTGGCAGTTATTATACTTTAAAAGGTTGTAAAAGAAAAACACAAAGAATATACAACAGAGATTGGATATCGCCTACAAAGCTTAAAATATTGTCTATCTGATTCTTAGCAGAAAAGTCTGCTGACTCCTATTATAGAAGATCAATGTACATTTTTTGGTACTTTTTATTTTTAAAATTTTTTCCCCAGCTTTATTGAGATACTGCCATATAACTTTGTGTAAGTTTAAGGTGTAAAAGGTGTTGTTTTGATACAATTATATATTGCAAAATCATTTCTACCAGAGCATTTGCTAGTACCTCCATTCCCTCACATAAGCACCATTTCTCTTTTGTAGCAAGAACATTTAAGATCTACTCTCTTAGCACCTTCCAAGTGTATGATACAGTATTATTAACTATAATCATCATTCTTTATGTTAGATTCCTAGAATTTATTCATCTTATAACTGGAAGTTTGTACCCTTAGATCAATGTACATTTTGTGTGTGTGTAGCTCTAAATACTCTTTATTATTATTACTTTTTAATTTAACAGTTAACATACAGTGTAATACTAGTTTCAGGTGTAGAGTTTAGTGGTCTAACACTTACGTACAACATCTCGTGCTCATCACTACAAGTGCCCTTCTTAATCCCCATCATCTATTTCACTCATGTCCCCACCCACCTCCCCTCTGGTAACCATCAGTTTGTTCTCTGTAGTTAAGAGTCTGTTTCTTTCTTTTTTTTTTAAGATTTTATTTATTTATGTGTATGTGTGTGTGTGTGTGTGATTGAGAGAGGGAGAGAGAGAGAGAGCAGGGGGAGGAGCAGAAGGAGGGGGACAAGTAGACGCTGTGCTAAGTGTAGAGCCCAACATGGGGCTTGATCTATCTCATGACGAGCCAAAATGAAGAGTCGGGCACTTAACTGACTGAACCACCCAGATGCCCCAAGATTCTGTTTCTTGTTTTTTTTCTCTCTTTCCCCCCACCCCATGTTTATTTGTTTTGTTTCTTAAATTCCACATGAGTGAAGTCATTTGGTATTTGTCTTTCTCTGACTGATTTATTTCATTCAGAGTAATACTCTTTAGCTCCGTTATGGCAAGATTTCATTCTTTTTTTATGACTGAGTAATATTCCATTATATATATAGTCTATATCAGGAAGATAAAAGGCAAATTAGATTTACTGTCTCCCTGACCTGGGCTGCTCTCCTTTCAAATACTTGATATACACACACACACACACACACACACACACATACACACCACATCTTCTTTATCCATTCATCAGTTGATGGACATTTGGGCTCTTTCCATAATTTGGCTATTGTTGATAATGCTGCTGTAAACATCAGGGTGCATGTGTCTCTTCGAATCAGTATATATATTTTTGATCAGAAAGTTATTTCTGAACATGAAGCCTCTATTTATACACATATATGCATTTATATGTGCACATATATTTATAAATTGTATACTCTTAATCCTGTACTAACATATTTGTATATTATAAATTATTCAACTCAAAAATTGAAAGAGGTAAAAATAAATATAAAAGCTTTAATATTTTTCCATATCCCTGTGGCCATTATATATCTCTTTCAAGGGGTACACATTCTGCTGAGGATAAGTGATTCAAAAATATTTATTTATAAGGAGGCTATATTAGAAGCATCTTGGCATTTATCAAAAATACAGCATCTAGACCTCCACCTCAGAGCTACTACAACAGATTCTTTAGAGGTTGAATTCAAGGATCTGCGTTTTAATAAGTACACCCAGCTGATTACCTTGTGCAACCTGGTTTAAGTACCACTGCTCTGTATCTTTAGGATCTAAGGTACCATGTACAGACATACTGTGGGACAAGCAGTACAATAAAAGACAATGGCAGCCAACATCTGACAATTTAATCCCTTAAGAAATTAATTTCCAGAAACCTCCTTATATTGTGAGACCACTCTTTCAAGAAATAAATTTCTTCTTATGAATCAAATGTTGCCACTTGCTCTGTGGGAATTACTCTAAAGAAGGTTTAAGGAGAGAGAATAACATTTGGTTCAGTGATAAAGAATTTTTTTCCAGGCCTGACCACTTTCAATGTACATCTTTTCTAGGAAGGCTGTAAAGGTTTCCTTGGGCCCTAGAACAAAGATAATGGAGCTCCTTTCACCCACCACTTCCCCCAACCCCACCACCTCTCATCAAACAAATTGATAATTTTTGAGGGAAATAAATATTGCTTTAGTTTATCAGTTTAAGAGCAGTATGATGTGATACTTTGAGAACATCTCACTGAGTTCTTTACTATTAATCTCATGCTTGGGTTCATGGTTTCTTTCAGCAGTTTTTCACTGATTAATAAATCATTGACTCAATGATTATACAATTATTATTTCATGGTCATATGATTTGGCTCAAATTAAAAATGAAGAGAATATCAATTAAAAATAATCTAGTAATGGAAATGACTTGAATTGCGAAGACATGAATCTTTCTTTTCTTGCATGATTATTTATTCATCTCATTGCAAGATTTAATATATTCTTTCCTTTGAATAAATACCAGTAACTTAGTTTAACCACATGTTACATTTTTTTACTTTACTTTCATTTTTATGACTTTTAATTTAGAATTTTTAAAAATGAAATTTGAAGAACCCCAAATTTGTATAAAAATTTTCTTTGCACTCTCTTCCTCTAGGCGTCAGTGAATTATATAACAAATCAGTAAGAGGAACTATTTCATGTCTCTCAAGATGGGTTATATTCTAAATGCTGGCACTGTTTTTACTGTGACCTTGTAGAAGACATTTTAACTAGCAGTGAATTAGCAGTTTTCCAATGAAGAGTGGAAATGCTACTACTAATTATGTTGTTGGTCAAATCGGACTCTTTGTGAGCAAGTTGCTTTTTTCTTGTTTGCCTGTATATATATTTTTACTTTTGTAAGCTCCCTAAGGGCAGGGATCTTTGTTTTGTTCTCTGATGTAGGCTGAGCACCCAAAATAAGATCTATCACTCAATAAATAGTTAATGAATGAATGGATTCCACATCTTATTTTGAAAAGGATTTAAGGAAACGTAAGGAGTTTGATGATACATACAATATGCCAAGAGAAAATGAATTTAATATTGGTAGGAAGAAACTGAGACAATGGGAAAGGATAGGTAACAAAGTAAGATAGTACCAAGAATCAGATTAGTGTAAAGATTACATACATGAAATTCTATAGACTTCCCAGAGAAGGGTTGTAGATTTGGCTTTGCGATTTCCAGCTGTACAGGATTCTATATCAGGAAGATAAAAGGCAAATTAGATTTACTGTCTCCCTGACTTGGGCTGCTCTCCTTTCAAATACTTGACATTGATTACAGAGAGGCTGAAGAAGAGACGGAGGTCTCCAGTACAAACCTACCACCAACCACCAGAGTATCTGTCTTCTAGATGATGGAAGAGAGGCAGCAAATTCATAGATGAAGGACAACTGAATATTGTCTTTTGCTGGGATTTTATTTCACCCTTTGATCACTGAGAGATCCTAACATCTGCACTTATTCTTTGTGGATCTTTGTGTACACACATGTTGAATAATACATTCTGATTATTAAATTATATATTTTCATTATAGTTGAAGAATTTAGAAGAAATTAGGCAATAAAGTAATTCTTCATAAAGCATAGTACTAAAATGTTAATTGTATTTTCAAAGTCTTGGAATTATAGAAGCTAAGAAGTGATGGCCATTGGCTTAATGTTTTCTAGTTTTTAGCATTTAAAAATCAGAGGAGAATATGTAAAGCACTTAGGCTTTAGATGACCTCCCAGTCCTTTCCCATGCTCACTTTGCTTCTCAGCCACCTGGCTTCCATACTAGTTCAGTTTAGCACACCAGGAAAGCTCTAACCCCAGCTTTCACACCTTGGCTTTGTCTTCCCCCAGATATCCTCATAGCTTTCTTCATCTTTTTTAAGGGACTCAAATGTCATGTTTTCAGTGAGACCATTCCTGGTCACCCTGTCTAAAACTGTAACTGCCACCCCGCAAACACACTATCCCTCTTCTGCTTCCTCTTCCACTTTATTTATTTTTCCTAAGCTGCTAGTTTATACATTTTACTTATTTATGTTGTTGGGTGTCTCTCTCCTCCTATTATCAAGTTAACTATGAGGGCATACAGCTTTGTCTGTCTGGCTCGTTACTGTATCTTCAGTGCCTAGAATACCTGGAACACAGATGAGGTTGGCATATTTGTTGAATGAATGGATTTCTGGCTGCTTTTGAGAAATCGGTCAGCACTGAGCCTGGTTGCATTCCTGCGTGGAGACTGTCATCTGAGGCAAATTAGCAGAAAGGAAAAAGAGCCTCCTAGTTCATTGCTTCTCAAGGAGCTTATTAGAAATACAGAATCTTGGGCATCACCCCAGAACTACTACATCAGGCTATGCACTGAAACAAGGTAGGTGATTCCTTTATGCACATTCACGTTTGAGGAATATTGCCTGAGTTTACCACAGCCTGCACCTGCCCTGCTTTGCTTATTTATATTACATGTTTGCCCCTCTAGGCGTTTGAATTTGTGACCCTGCTGTAGAAAGTAATACGATCATTTTTACGTGTGAGAGAGTTGACACGGTAATAATTGATTTTGTTTATAATAAATGAATTGGAGAAAAGCCTTTTTATTGTATTGATACTGAGTCACAAGGATAATAGTCATGTTCTAGGCTTTTCACATTTTAGTGAAACATGGGCTGTATATTACTGTTTGCAAGGAATATGTTTTGACCTGCAGCATATCCACATTTTAGTGTTAGCACTTTACAACGGTTTTACTATGTTTGCTTAATGCACACAGCCTTCTTTGGAGCCAGTACGTATTTTGGCAAGTGTGATACTTTTTAAAAATATCTATTACTTTCCCCCATCAGAAAGTAATAGTTCCAAGGGAACTGTTATAGTGAGTCTTATAAATTCTTCTCTGCACACATGTCATTGATCCCTGGAGAGTATTAGAGCCTTTGAGACTTATTGTGGTCAAATCTGTTGTATAAACTCTGTTCACTGCAGATCCTTGGGGAAATTTTAGATAAGAAAGCATTTTATATTGCTGTATAAAGCAAGTCTGTGTAAAATAGAAACTGGGGCAACATTTGAAGTTGTGTGTCCTCTCTTCTCCCTGGAAATTCTCAGATGCTGAAATAAGAATAGCAAAATATCATTTAGGTGCTTTCCAAACACCAAAGTAAGGTTTGCCTTAGTTATCTTTCGGCTCTCCAGCCTCATGAAACTTGACGAGCATTCCCATGCACCACCTCCACAAACATTTTAAGAAAATGTGGGTATGTATTTACTCTTGTTCACTCTCTATTTTAAAATAATCTTAAAAAGTCCTGACCAAAAGCACAAACTTTTGTGGAGGAGATGGACAGTTACCAGTCGGTAACAGAGAACTCTGGCCTGATAGACACAATGCACTGTGGAGAGTGACCTGGACTGTGTCGTGGTCCCTGTCAAGGCCCTGCATTTCCCTCCTCCTTCAACCTGTCCACCTGTCTGGACTGTACTTATGGTGCTTGTTATCTCAGGGGGAGAAACACAGCTCAACAGTTAGATAAAATGTGTGCAATCTGTTTTATAATAGAGGTTTGACCAGAATCAGATTAAAATCCTGAAGGGACCCGAAGCATGGAAAATAGTATTTCATGCTGCCTCCTCCATATCCCAATATATAATTCCAGATGACACAAGACTTCAGTTCATGCTTAAATTAAAATTGCTTCTTTCATTTCAAAGAAATACTTTGAAGAAGCAATTTTAATTTTTTATTTTTAATATTTCAAAGAAATATTTCGATGTCAAAATTCTAGATAACTTTACTGCAGATAAACTTTTTCTCTTTAGGGGTGATATGTGGATCCACAAGCATATACTTATTCAGCCTCAGATTTTGCCAGAACACAACTCAAGAATATTTCCTAATAAAATGATGCTTGATACAGATCTTATAGTACTTATGAGCAAGTAGTTTCCCAGTCTTACAAAATTTGCCGCTTAACACTGTATGGAGAGGTTGGGCTGGATTGTCGGTGCAATTTGTAATCTGGTCTCCCTTCATCATCGAGGCAATTCTTGGAAGTCACCAATACCCTAGGCAATTTGTAATGAGTTTTGGCTAGGTAGGTAATTTATCTGTCATTGCATACCTCTTAGTTGAGGTGCTGAGAAATAGGAAAATGTCCCAAGGATTATCGGTAGATGGTGAGAAGGAGTATGAGGGGAACAGAGGCAGGGCAAGTTGACAAGTTGGACAGTCACCAACTGAGTAATTAAATAAGGGTTGTAACATATTTTATTGTAGTTGAAAAATGTCTGATTAGTGTGTGTGTCTCACACACATGAGAGACAGAGGAGACAGAGACAGAGAGAGAGAAGCAAAAGTGATGACCAAAAATTAAACTTATATTAACATTTGTTAGGATTTGATTAGATTTACTTTGTCTTGAAGGAGAGCAAACTTTAACAATGTTTTATATTCCTTAAATATATACAATAAAGTATTTTTTTTAAGTTACGATAAAGGTCCTAAGAAATCTCTGCCTTCTTATTCCCTCTGGCTTAAAAAAAAAAAAAATCACCAAGCAAAGCTATCTATCATGTATAATTATCCTCATAAACCTCTAAAGTATGCTTCTCTCCCAAAACATTATTGGCGTTGATCCTGGTATACAGTCATCACACCAGTAATTACAGCTCTTAACTAGAATATAGTCATCAGTATTTACTAGCCTCTATTATGAACACATAAATCATTTAATAAATGGTGAGTGGACACATTACTTGTCATTTTGTTTATGTTAGACGCATTCTCTGCAGGTATTCTACATGAAAGTTAAAGCAGTCTGAGGCTCTTTTTGTAGACTGTGCTTATCATTAATAGAAAGCAGCATGTGTGCATCCTGCAAACCCATTTCCTTATTTAAAGTGGGCATCCTTCCTTTACTGAGATGTGCTTCCTCTTTTATTATAGGACTGAAGACCAAGCCTTTGTAAACCCTTAAAGGCACATCCCTTCCAAATGACCTTTTGTCCTGAGCGACTAAGATGTATTGTTTAGTCCACTCAGAATTACATGGAGTGTCCTAGGAATTTTTGTTTTGGTTAATTACATTTGGAAATGTGTCATTTTTTCCTATTATAAAGCATAAATGAAAGTCCACTAAAATTGATTTTGGAGTTCTGGTAGATGAGATAATTGCAGAGGGTAAATGATTTAGGATTTAAAAATATGTGTGCCTTTTCTCCACTCAGAAAAACTGAAACATATTTAACTTCAATTAAGTTATCTTCTTGTCTGTGCTGCTTTCAACTTGTAAGGGCGTTTTAGATCCATGTCATGTACTGAGCTAACTTATTCTTACTAATTATGCTGAACGGACTAAGACTTTGCTTTACTGAGAGTAGTCTTTTTGCATTTAAAGATATTGGTTAAAGGAAGGTAAAATGGAGATTTACTGCAGAACTTATAAAATATGTATGATACTATTTTACAAGTTAGACCTCTTTAGCTAGGCCCTTTTATAGTAGCTATCTTTAAGGGCGTTCTTTTGCCACAAATTCTTTGTTTTCCCTTAAGTATTCAAAAATTTTTTAAACCTTTGTTCAAACAACTATGGACACTAGAAATTTTTGAGTCTAAAAGTGTAGAAGAGGGGCGCCTGGGTGGCTCAGTCGTTAAGCGTCTGCCTTCGGCTCAGGTCATGATCCCAGGGTCCTGGGATCGAGCCCCGCATCGGGCTTGCTGCTCGGCAGGAAGCCTGCTTCTCCCTCTCCCACTCCCCCTGCTTGTGTTCCTGCTCTCGCTGTCTCTCTGTCAAATAAATAAATAAAATCTTTAATAAATAAATAAATAAATAAATAAATAAATAAATAAATAAATAAATAAATAAATAAATAAAAATGTAGAAGAAAAGGATTCTTCAGTCATATAAGTTTAATTAGATCACTATAGAAAACCAATTTGATTACGTAGATAATTTCCTCAACTTTTCACATTTCATTTATAAGTCTATTTTTTATTAAAAGGACTTCTTACAAGCTTTATGAAACATATATTTATAACTTCTTGTTAAGTCTGTATTATGTCATACCATTTTAACCTTGTTTTCCAGTAACTATCATGTACTCTGCTGGTCCTCTGATTTCCTTACCTTTGTTTCTGGAAGTATCCTTTGTCTTCTATTTGCTATTCAGACATCAGTAAATTCTGTTATTTGTTCTTACTAATATGCCCAATCTTATTGGCATTATGTCGATCTTTCTTACTCTAAACCCTAACACTTTCCTCCTGGACATTCTTTTTCTTAAAAGGATTCCACCCCCCCCTCTATTTCTACATATTTTATATATATCCAAATAAAAATCATCTTTCTCAATCTCCCACTTTAAGAAAAATCACCAAAGCCCCCTTCTGAGCATACTGGAAATCAAAGGAGAAGAAAAAAGAGTAAGTCCTGTGTCTCAGAGTTCTCTACCTGTGAAACTCACCATACTGAACTGCCTTTTGTTTTTCCCTACACCTTCACTTGCCCTCCCCAGATAAACTCCTAGCGCAAAATTTGCCCACTCCTGCCTCAGCCTTGCCTAGTGCCCCACATTCTCCTCATGAAAACCACTCCTCTTCATTTAATCAGAAAGTCTCAAATTCAAAAGGACCAGCAAGGATCATCTCTTCACGAAGCCATTGCAGAAAGAGTTCTTTTGTTTTATACTCTTATTGTATATTCTCTGGTTTCAGCTTCTAGTTTACCATATTTTTGCTTATATGCATGTTAATATGTACTCCATAGTTTCTGGAGTTTTTATTTAATTTTTGTCTCTTCTTCTTTGACCTTGTTATTGTCTTATTTCTTTTTTTTATTGTCTTATTTCTTATATGTTCTGTATATTCATTAGAAAAATTTATTGGCTCATTTCCTATTTCTCGATAACATCTCAGGATTAGTACAAAGCTCTTTCATAGGCAACACTCAATAAATTAATGAAGATATTACATTTATTTTATAAAGTAGCTTAATTTAGACTTGATTAGTATATACCAACATCCCACTTAATCTGGTGGCCAGATAGTTGACGGCTTCATCCATCAACACTAGGTTCTGTGAAGTTCGCTTTGTGATGTATCTGTAGTCATCATCAAAACCGGTCCTTGTGAAGAACTTCTAGGAAATAATTGAGATTAGTTGTAAGCAGTTTAGGACATGTGAATGCTAAAATTATACATTTTGCTGATAACATGTCCAAATCTTACAAAGGAGAAAACTGACCAGGTTGTACCTGTAGCCAGGGATGTTAAACTACTCTAGATGCTGGTGGTTTTGAATAGCGTACTCTCATTTGCCAACAGAAATGGTCTATGCATTAATATTAAACCTTCTTTTCGTGTTTCATGTATAACTTGCAAAGGTCTTTTTGCTTTACTTTGTGTTTGAAAAGTCCTTATGATCCTTATTTTCCACTTCATTAAACCCATGATGCATGCTGAAGATGTTTGTATTAGGGCTGGACAAGTGATGCCAACGATCGGCAAAGGAACAAATGGAGCCTAGTGAATGGAGAGTGAAGTGCATGCTTGAGAACCAAGTCTGGAGCCTTCTGAGTTTGAATTAAGAGAAGTCGGGAGGTTTTCTACATGCTGAGATAAAGAGAGCCACATGGCCAGAAAGCCCAGGGGGTCTGTGGCCCAGGACCAGGTGGTGGCCCTTTGACCTCCCATTGCCTTTTGAGCATTGGTTATTTATTTATTTATTTATTTATTTATTTATTTATTTATTTATTTGGCAGCTAAATGGTGCTAATTGAACTAAAGTGATTGTTCTGAGGAGGGTTAAACCTTTTACATTGAAAAATAATAGTAAAATGTGAGCATTTGAACAAAATGTTCTAAGCAATCTTAAAATTAATTTTAAAAGTTATTTTGTCATGTCAAAAAAATTCTAAGGGCCAGGTAGTGTTTTAAAAACTTATTTATTTATTTATTTATTTATTTATTTATTTATTTATTTATTTATTTTTAAGATTTTATTTATTTATTTGACAGAGACACAGCGAGAGAGGGAACACAAGCAGGGGGAGTGGGAGAGGGAGAAGCAGGCTTCCCGTGGAGCAGGGAGTCCGATGCGGGGCTCGATCCCAGGACCCTGTGATCATGACCTGAGCCGAAGGCAGACGCTTAACGACTGAGCCACCCAGGCGCCCCACTTTTTTTTTTTTTTTTAAAGATAACATCTTAGAGTAAGGGAGACTTGATAATTTAACACGTGACCGGTGAAGTCATCTTCTTTACAGAGCTGATTATTCATTTGAGCAAGAATTATTTTCTGTGTAGGTTTGTTAAGAAAGAACATGCCTAATTTTTTCATTTTGCGTTTTCCAAATACTGACTTCACCCTGAAGTGTGTTCGTATTGCCAGAGAACATCTTGGTCTGGCAACTAGCTGCATGGAGTACATCTTTATTCATTCTGAGTGATCATTCATTCATTCATTTTTAGATCCAAAGGTTACAGTTTAAGGTGGAAAGTACTTTGTTTTGAGCCAGCATAGTCATTATTCATGCAATATGTTAGTTGAATTTACCCGATTAATAACATCACATATAAATTTAAGTAAATGCTTGATTTGGAAAATTCTTCAAGTACCAAAAGAAACCCTCATTTATGTGTGTATATAGGTATACGCACACATCAAGAGTTCTAAATATTTATTTTCAGTAGGCTCTAGTATCTTTTTATGTCAGACCTTAGTTTATGGTTTCGGCAACATGTGAACACAAATGGAAAGAAATTAGATTTCAGAATCTCAACAAAAATTCAATTTTAATATCCTCTGCTTTCTTTGGGTACATTATTCTGTTTCTTACATTGACTATTAAGCTCATTTATTTTAGTCTGTTTTTTTCCTAAATGATTACATTGAAGATTATAATATTCTCATAAAGTATTAATCTCTCACTATCATTGTGGATTTATCTGTTTTCCTTTGTTTATGATTATTATATCTTCTTGGTGGATGGTTTTACCAGTATGAACAGTATACCTCATTATTCTTGTTAATACTGGGATTTAAAGCAAAATGGATTAATATTACTGAATCGACTTTTTTTTCTAAGTAGTTGCTTGGGATTTCTTTTTCTGTTCCTTATATTTTCAACCATTCAGTGTCCATTTAAGTATATGTTTACGAAAAATAATTAGGCATTTCTTTTTTGTAACTTCAATTTTATTTGTCACTTTTATGGAGTATTTAATGTGTTTACATTTATTATTACTGATGTATAGGTACTTATTTTTATCTTGTTAATATGTGTTTTCAACTTTTTCTTTTTTTTTCATGTTTCTTCCTTGTTGTTAGTTTGATGAATCTTTTAATTTTATTTTCCCTCAGCTACTGGTTCAGAAGTTATACTTTTCATTTGTATTCTTTTTGCTGTTATGCTTAATTTTAACACACGTACTTTATAAAATCCAAATCTGAATAATAGTTCTCATTGTGTACTCCGAACAATGATCTGATGCCTTCCATATTCTAATTTTTTGCTGTCCAGTTTGCATATCTTTGAAATCAATCAGTTATTTTTCTTGTTTTTAAATATATCTTGTAATTATTTATATTTATCTGTATGTTTACCAGTTTATTTGCTCACCCTTACTTCTTCCATCCTGCTCCTGCTTCTTGAGTTTAATTTCCTTCTGGTTAAAGTGGGTTCTTTAGTGGTAGTTTTAGTGAAGGCATATGACTTATATACTCTCTGCCTTTGTCTGAAAATATCTTGATTTTGCCTGTAGTCATGAGTGTTTTGTCTTCCATTCAACCTACCCATTGATGGCTTTTGTTGCTATTTTACTAATTACATGGAGTTTCCATTTGGTGCTTTCTTCAACTCATCTCTTCTTATTTTGTAGCTTTACTTACCAAGGCAAGTTTACTTATCTCTTTGATTATTTTAAATATGCTTACTTTGGAGAGTCTTTCATTTTCTCTTATTTTCTTCTAGGAGTGAAAATTCTTCTGGGTGTTACCTCTTTGCTTTCTGTGCAGTGTCTGTGTAACCTGGCCTGTGGAAGGGGTCCCAGAAAGAGGGGTGACACCTTTGCTTCTGCCATGCTCTACAGGTTCCATCAGTTTCAACCAAGTTTTCATGTTTGAATTCTGAAAATGATAGCAGAGAGTTTTATCCAACAAATAGTTATTATGAGGAAGAGGCAAAGAGTCTGATCCTTTTGTTGCTTTTAACCATCTCAGTTAATGACACTTTATATAAGACAGGAGAAGCTTTATTCTGAAGTCTAAATAAAAATGAGTTTAACTTGGGGCATCTGGGTGGCTCAGTCAGTTAAAAGCATCTGCCTTCGGCTTGGGTCATGATCCCAGGGTCCTGGGACAGAGTCCCGCATCGGGCTCCCTGCTCAGCGGGGAGCCTGCTTCTCCCTCTCCCTCTGTCTGTGTGTGCTCTCTCTCTCTCTCAAATAAATAAATCTTTTAAAAAATGAGTTTAACTTGACAACATAAGTACATATTTAGGTAGTTGCCACTACTTTAAATGTTAATGTAATTTACATATGAATGTGAGTATAATTTTCAATATAATTTAAATGAAATTCAAATTGACTATTTGAAACACCTCTGGGAATACAGTTTTACAGTCATTCACTTAGATTCTAGGACCCCCATCAGTGTTGCCTGATGTTTGCTATGTCGACCTAGGATCCGTGTGTGTAAAGAAATAAGTGATCAAAGCCAATTATAAATAATTTTTTAAAAATCACTTAATTGTGTGTTAAGGACAAACAGTTTTTAGAAGACAAGTGCCTGGATAGGTCTATTATTCCTCAGAAGGAAAGCTGGTTATAGTTTTAGGGGGTTCTCTCAGCTACCTGCCTGGTGTGTTCTAAAAAAAAAATATTTGCCTGGGATCCTTTCTAACTGACTGGTTTCCAAACTATTTACCTATTAGCAAAATCTTATCTTTTTTTGGAACAGTGTTCCCATATATTTTCAAATGCACAGTGAAATTCAAAAACACATACTTCAGTCTAAAGTGTTTTGTACACCAGCATCAGTGGCATATAAATAACAGATACTGTGTTCCTGAGAAGCTCAGTTTTATATTGTGTTAAATGTGGTGGTGATTTTCATTTTGTAATCTGCATAAGTGCTAGTAAATTTAACAAGTTATCTGATATGTGATTTTTTTCCTCCTTTTAAAATTTAAATTTCAAAACTCATTTAAACTCTATTGTTTTAAGTAATGTGTAGCATCACTGTACTTCTTTTTATCTTATGAATCTCACAAATGCAAAAGAATACCAGAAAAATGCCACAAAATTATCACTTGGCTTTCGAAACATGAGTTGCTGCTCATCAGGGATCAGGGACTAGTCTTGCTGTGCATGTGTCTTCCATCCACCCATTTACATTTAGTACTTTAATGGTTTTGCCCTTCATACTCTGGCTGATCTGTTTGCTTTATATTTTTCCTCCCCGCTCCCTGCCCCCCCCCCCCGCCATGCCATTAAATAAACAAAAATTGCTCCACTTTGGTTTCTTTAGACCCCATTTCCTGTCCTTTTGGCATTGCCTCTTCCTGGTTTTGGCATAACTTACATGTGTGTATCTGTGTCGTCTTTCCATACCCTGTTGCCTTGGTAGGCTTAGGGAGGCTGCCAGGCCATAAAGTAGATATGAAACTCAGGTTTCCATGAAAAGCATTCCCTCATCGTCAAGTCCAGCTTTTCTCATCCTTTGGCTTAATAGGATTACACAAAGGCCATTTGATGTTAGGCCTGCTGTGTTAGCAATTTAATGATGTTGAGAAAGAGACAGTGGCCAAGTCTTAATGAGACTTTGCTATTTCACAACCTCTAAATCAAGACATACAGCTGAGGAAGTCTGGCTCCTTGCCACCCTACCAGCTGGGTGGTATATGCATTGTTAGTATCACCTTACAGCCTGACTGGAGCTTCAGCGTGCGGGCCGTATGGTGTGTGATGTGGTGGGGAGGTAAACTAACTTAGAACATGGTCATTTGTGGATGTAGCTGCAGTGTTCTACCCCCTTCAAGATGGTAGTATCTTCAGTATCTTATATCTAGGACTAGAGTTTTGGAAATTGAAGTTAAGATCTGGAGACTAAGAGAGTCATAAATATTTATATTAATTTTGGGCTCTTTTTCTCTTTATATCTTTAATTCTATATTTATTATTTTTAAACTCACTTAAAAATAATTTTATATTTACTGTGTTTCTAGACCAAATCCTTGAGTTTTTGGACTCAGCCTTTAAATACTCATTTTATGTCTCTTTCTTCTTAAGAAAAGGGCACCTTGGTCTCTTACTCTGCTAGTTTAATATTTTAATTGTTTTACCACGACAGCTAGCATCTCAGCTGTTGATCACTACTGTTATTATTTCAGATAGTAGGCATTTATTCATTCTTTTTTGCTGTATTCCTAAATTTTAGGTTTAGTGGATAAAGAGGGTCAGCATTTGGATCCTTGGAGTGGCTTGTTATAAATAGACCGGAAAATAGCAACAGGCTGGGCTGCTGCTTCACTAATGGCCCTTTTCAAATACTTAAAAGCAAATGATTCATCAAATAGAATCACTAAAAGCAGAAACCTGCCAATTTGTAGAATCTGACTCCTCCTAATCAGAGTAAGGCAACAGGATGTTGAGTTCCTGCTCTGCACCTGATTAAAGCCAAATGCACAAGGAACAGCTGGGCAAAGGAGGAAGCACAAGACGGTCTCAGCTGGGGGTAGGAGAGCTAAAGAAATTTAGAGGAAAAATGATTTTTCAAAAACCTCCCACATTTGTTTTATTTTTTCAGATATGCTCAGTAGATAAGCACATATTCAGTCTCAGGCTTTACTTTTTTTCAGTTAACATTCCATCTATAATTTAAGGAAAACAAATCTATCTAGGTATGGTTTAAAAAAGGTTTCTTCCTGTGCAAGATGTGTTATTTCCAGATAATTCTATCATCATCCTAATCCTATACATTTTCTCGTTAGGCATTTATTCTAGCTATGAAAACAGTCACTTTGCTTCATGTGTATTAAATATTAATGATTTTCCCCATTGAATTTCTCTTACTAAGCATTTTTCTCATTAAGGAGCTCTCTGATGATTTTGATTTTTTAAAAAATGTATACATCTGAATTCACTGTAGTATTTTCTCATGATTATGAAAGCATTGCAAAATATATTATCTGTAGTTATTTTAATGTTTTTATAAAGTTAAGGTAAAACTCTGCTTCCCAAAAAATAGATTTTAAAAAACTTGGAAGCATTCTACCTACCCTAATTTAAATAGTAGAATTGAGAAAGTATTAAAAAGGTAAGATTATTTTTATATTATTTTAAATCTTGCTATTTAATAATCTGCATCTCTGATAAGTGATATATATATGTTGTACTTTTTTACCCCTAAATTATAACCTTTAGGCATACATTTTGAGTGTTGATATATATAAACACACACACACACACATACACACACACATATATGTAGTGTCTATAAAACATGACAAATCATTTTAAAGTATATATTATTCCCAATATGTATTTCTCAAAATACCATTTTCTTGGGATAAATATGAGTACAGCATCAGTTAGATAAAAAATTCCTAAGACTCATAGCAGTTTTCTAGACATAATGCCAGTTTAAAATTTTACATGTACATGTACTTTAAAATATCAAGAACGAGATAAAGCCATCATAAGAAAACACATACCAATATCTCTTGAATAGATGCAAAAATCCTGAACAAATACTCATAGACTGAATCCAGCCATGTATAAAAAGGATTGTATATCATGACCAAGTGGGATTTATCACAGGAATGCAAAACTGGTTTAACATAAAATTTGACTAATGTTATAAAACCTATCCAATAGAATAAAGACCAAAAAACACATCATCAACTCAAAAGACAAACAGAAAACGTGACATTTGAAAAATTCTACTCTCTTTCATTCTACCTAGGAGTAGAAGAGAACTTTCTCAACCTGAAGAAGGGCATCTACAAAAATCCCACAGCTAACATAGTACTTAATATGAAAGACTGGTTGCTTTCCCTTTAAGATAAGAGATAAGAGAAGATTGTGGGCTCTCTTCACTTCTGTTCAATGTTTCACTGGAAGTTCTAGACAGAATAATTAGGCAGATAAAAGAAATAAAAGCTATCCAGATAGGAAAGAAAGAAGTAAAACTTCTCTATTAGCAGATGATATGATCTTATGTTGTATTTAGATAATCCTAAGGAATACAAGAAAAAATTATTAGCACTAATAAGTGAGTTCAGGAAAGTTACAGGATATCAGATTGATATACAGAAATCATTTGTATTTCCATACATTGTCAGTGGCCAGTAAGCACATGAAAACATCAGGGAAATTTGAATCAAAACCACAGTGAAATGCCACTTTACACCCGCTAGAAAATGTCTGCAATCAGAAAGACAAATAATACCAAGTGTAGTGAAGATGTAGAGAAATTAGAACCCTTACACAGCAACCTTTTCTGGATCTCTTGAAACAATCATGATTTTTATCATGTGTTTTGTTTTTGTTAATGTGGTGTACTGATTCATTTGCAGATGTTGGATCATTCTTTCATCTCTGGAATAAATCCCACTGATCACAGTGTATCATTCTTTTAAGCTTCTGTTAAATACTAGTGACTTTCAACACTTTAAAGATCTTTTCTCCATTATATTCTATTTTACATCTTCTGACAAGTAATCACCAGTCATTCTTGTCTTTGCTTCCCTTCAAATCTTTTCTCCTCTGCTTTAATTTTCTCTGTATCACCAGTTTACAATAATATTATTATAATGTGCTGTATGGTTTTTCTAAGTAGTTATCCTGCTAGGGGTTCATTAGGTTTCTTGGATCTGAAAGATTCAAATTAAACTGTGATGATTTTTCAGCCATTTTATCTAGAAATATTGTTCTTGTATTTTAATAACATATATATTAGACCACTTATATTTTCCCATCTGTCACTGAGGCTCTGTTCAAAATAAGTCTAAGCCATCTCTTTTGGTGAGTACCATAACATTTATTTTTTGATTGATTCTTTGTAGAATTTTGCTGATTAAGATATGAGAACTGCTTTCTTAATTTTCTATTTCTAATTGAGATTACTGGCTTTGATCACATTTTAATATTTATTTTTTTCTTTCCATTTGTAGTATCTTTTCTTTACCAGTTTTTATCCCCTTCATTTCTGACTTTTTTGGTACAGATTAAATTTCCATTGCTAGATTTATCCCTCTCTTAGACCTGCCTTATTCCATCTTGACCTATCTGCTGCTTTGAATGTGTCAGTGTCTTTTATAAGAACTTCAGTGTTCTTTGAATTAAATCCAAGACTTCCAGGCTTAACTTCTGGTTCTTTTAAAATTCCATTAAACTGTATTTCTTCTCTCCTCTCCTACTCTTATTCCCTCCATTGCTTTTCCTTCGGATCCCTTCAGTTGGTTTAGAGTTGACACTTTTATTGAAAGAAGAGGCTTTGGGTACAGTTTTGTTTACTTATTTTTTATTTTACTTATTTATTTTTTCTGCTTTTCAAATCTTATTATACGGCCTATTTTTTTTTCTTTTTTTAAGATTTCATTTATTTATTTGAGAGAGAGAGCCTGAGAGAGAGCATGAGTAGGGGGGAGAGGCAGAGGGAGAAGCAGACTCCCTGCTGAGTAGGCTGCTCAACATGGGGCTTGATCCCAGGACCCTGAGATCATGTCCTGAGCTAAGGCAGACGTTGAACAGATTGAGCCATCTAGGTGCCCCATATGGCCTATTTCCTTCATTGATTGTTCTTTTTTTAAGAATACAAAAATTAGAATTGCTTTTGGAATATTAGAGCCAGAAATTCCCTTGAACCCTCCATACTTGTGAGCTGTTTGTCCTTTTCTTGAATGTAAAAGGTAGAAAAATAACTTGTCATGCTGTTATTTCAAACTATAAAAGTTCCTATACTCAATGACACAGATCTCTTTTTCTAGCTGGATGTCTATGTGTTGTCATTATTTGGATATAGGCTGGCAATTACTCTGATTTGAATTGTCCTGCTCATGATTTTCTTCTACTGCAGGGTCTGACTAATATATACATTTACCTTCACCTCATTTCTTAATACAATGAAATTCCCCAATATGTTTCTTAAAATCATTCAGAACATTTGAAAACTCACTGAGGTGATGCACTCTGTTCTTCTATATCTCATTCATCCTTGGAGTCCGGTGATTACCTTTTTTCTTTAATAGTGATGTTTTGTGTTTATATATATATAGACAAGTTGACTAGAAATGCCATTTTCTGTAGCAGAGATGATTTTAAAGTCACTATGAACTATAGAATGAAACGGTTTTATTTTTTAATTCATGAAAAAATTAAAGATGATTTTTGGAAAATCAGATGGTTGAGGGGGAAAATACCATTTATTATCTAATGTGTATATTCATACTTCGAAGCTATAAATGGATGAGATTTTTACATAGTTACTCCACCCAACAAAAACTTGCTCAAAATAATTTTAAATTTTAAAGTAATTTATTTATTTTCTATCATATTTTTAAGACTACAAAGAATACTCTTTGTGAAACTTTCTTTTATCTTTTGTCACTTTTTATTACCCCTAGGATAAACCCCAGGAAATTATATAACAGCAGAACTTGCAGTAAGCATATTGCTCAAAACATTTGCACATTTGAAGGTACAATATTTGCAGTATGCTCTGGAAATGGCTCTCCTAACTGCTTTGAACACTCAGAAAACTTCATGTATTGTGGATTCATGTAAATGAATTTATAGGTCAAAGTGATGTAAGTAATTTTGTGATGATTGATTTATTTGAGAGAAAGTTAAATACCTTGCTAATTTTTTGGTTACAGAATGGAAAAGATGGTGGAAAATTATTGGTGTGTAGTCACAGTGGAATGATATTGAAAAGTATGTTTTCAGATAATACAGAGAATATACATAAATAAAACAATAAAATGCTACATAAAATATTCATTTTTAAGTTTACCTATTAATAAATACAAATTTTATTTTGTGACAATTGTTAAGAAATATATTGCTGTAAGCAGAAATTTAGAACCCAATTCTTCTTTTTTGCCCCTGAAGCCAGTGAATGGGTTTGATGGTTTCTACATTTCTGTCAGTATAGCTGGGTGAATGGTGGTGGAAGAAGTCCAAGCAGAGCTATTCTGATGGCAGCTTGGACATGCTTGTCTGGACCTCAGAAGATGGTTGAATCAGAGGTGAGGATTTGGAGGTTGTTGGTGTATTAAGTGGTAACTGACTGTGAAGAAAGTTGGAAAAAGTGAGCTCTATGAAAAGATGGCTTCTGGGGGTACCAAGAGATAAAGGTGTCTTAGATGGTAAGAGCCTAGTTAGGAGTGATAAGAGAAGCAAGAGGAGAATTTGACCTGGTGGTTTCAGAAACCAAGGGAAGTGGTGTATTTCAAGAGGCATGGTACTGTTCCATTGAGTGAAGTGCATTCAGAAAGATTGCCATGTGTTGAGGATCCAGCTGAATTTGGAAGCCATATGTTGGAAGTGTAGCTCTCTACTTTGGTTCATGGAATGGAGAAGACAAATGGTTACGTTTTAATTGGATTAATGGAAAATCAAGAAGGTGAGGTATGGGTCCTGATAGAGTGAAGTGACAGGCTATGGGATTTAGGCTTTCCTCACTCTTACCAAAATTTCTGATAGATAATAAGCTGACAAAAATGAAAACTGTTAAACTCAATATCACATGTCAAAATGCCAGTTGATTTAGGATATTATCTCCTGTCGCTGTGTATTCCAAGCCATATAAATTTGTCTCTTTTCTTTCCTTTATGGTGTTAGAATCATAGAGGGCTAATTGTTTTCTGTGGGGTAAATGGCCCTGGTAGACGAAGTGACTAGAATTTTCTTACCTCTAGCTTGGACCATACTGTTGAACTCCCTGAGTCCTAACGATACTTAACATCTTGCACAGGCCTTGTGTTTTGAGGTAATTTAAAACCTTATTAATCCAGGCCCCATTGAGTCAGGATTTGAGCCATTCCAGACACAAGGCTTATTAAAACTCACTGTAACAGTCTCTGAAAAAAGTTCCACTAAGCAAACTAATCGTGCAAACAAGATTTTAGCAAGAATGTTCAAACTACTTAAAACAGGACTTTGTTTATAAGCACCTGTAAGTACTTCTTAAATACTTTAGAAGCTCTCACTTATAAACTATCTATACACTCATTGCAAATCACCCTTATCTAGTTATTAAATCTATGGATTGATGCTATATAAGATTTTATTAGTTTAATTCCAGTTGCTGTATTTTATACAGTTTTCAGCAGCTAATGTCAAACATTAGCTCAATAATTTTCTAAAGAGTAGCATTAAATCTAAACACCAAAACCCATTTAAAAGTTAGGGTCTTTGTATCCTTGCTATTTTATCCCACAGTCCTATTTCCATCACTCCTGCACTTTACCGCACAATTTTAAGAAATGTCAAAGCACGAAGTGTTCAGGATTTCTTTTCCTATTTCGTGATTGAAGTACCAGAAGTTTAGAAGTTTGATGACAGTCTTGAGGCCCAGTGATATTTCAGAAAGCCGTGGTCAATACCAATATTGGACCAACCCCAGAAAGTGAAGTCGTTATATCAATTCTTGGTTCTAGCAGCTCATGGGCTATGAGAGTTCCCTAATATAAAATCTCTTATGATTTGGAAGGACTTAAGAAAAACCTTAATTTTTAAAATTAACTAATATCATAGTAAATTACTAAGTGTTTATGTAAGATTAAAAAAATGGCTAAATTCTGTACTAAAAGTTTGAGTTGTTTTGAAGTCATAACAGGTAGCTATTTTATGTGATGGATAATGAATAGTGGCTTCTTGATGGCCTCCATAGTTCCTGATTTCCACTATACCAAGAAAAAGCCATTTGGAAATTTTGCTGCTTTAAATCTATATCCTTTTAGGGAGTAGATGTGGTATGACTATTAAATATTTTCCTAATTGTTGGTCTCATGAAAGGGGATTACCCTGTAGCCTTTTGGCAATGGACATTCTCTAAAAAGGGCTAACAAATAACTTAAAATGTAGATATATACATCCAGATTAATTTTTATTTCAGTGACCTCTGGACACTTTGTACTCTTTCAAAGAGAAGGGCCTTTTTGTTGCAAGCTGAATTGTAGCAATAGAAGATTTAATAATGTGGTATATAGTGCAGGGTATTATATGAATGTATCACTGGATCTTAATTTAACATGTGGTAGATGTCTAAATGTCAAAATATAAAAAAACCTACATTGCATCTTTACCAGAAATTTAGGGTAAAATAATCTTTTGAGCCAAACATAGCATTGGAAAAGGAGTCATAATAAACAGGATTTTAGTGTAGTAGCCACTTAAAATAATGGGCTCGGGCACTAATCTGGGGCAGTGCGTTCCCTTACCTTGAAAGGTATCAACTTAGTCCTGAGATCATGTTATCCCTGCTTAGTGCGAGGAAGGTTTCAAAATTCAGTTAGTTGCTAAATTCTCTTGTATTCCAGTTTGACTATTCTGAGATTGTAAGGCAAGTATTTTAGATCGGGGGAAATGTTAGGTCCTAAGTAGCTCCTCATTCCTAGCAAGTCTTACTCTTAGAAGTGCTCTCGGAATTTGCTGCTGTTGCCACTTGAAAATTTTTGCTCTAATTTTTGTCACAGATTCTTTGGGGGAGTGGGTGGGGTATAAGTGATAAGTGCTTCCTAAATTTATGGCTTAATGGGCAGTTTGCTTGCTGGTCATTTAGCTTGGCAGTGCTTTGACTCCTTGGAATTTTAAGTAAACTATTTTATTTAGTTTCCCAGTTTGCAAAATTGAAATGATACGTGTTCTGCCCATATTCAGAGGGATATAAAGGGTATTCATGAGATAGCATCCTAAAACCTCAGTGGGGCCCTGATGCCACATAAATGTGTGATATCATAATTATCATCTATCAACAACATTATCACATGGCTTTCTCTGTACTTAGATTAATTATGACTAACCAGTAAGTCATCTTGTGATGGATTCTGATTTTTATTCTTGTATTCCTTTACAGGTATGTTAACTGAGGAAACATGTGCTTTTATTATCAAATGCTAGTGTAGAAGATGATTTTTTACATATTCAGATAGGGACTCTTCATGCATTTTTATTTTTTTTTTCACGACTTTTGTTAGTTGTAAAGTAGGCTCAAAAGAATTCCAACTTTTCAAAATAACCTGTATACCAAGAGCTTTTCCACAACCAAGTAAGATGAATAGATTTTTCTGGAATTATTTTAAAGTATCATCTAATTTGTGAAGACAAGAAAACTGTTGAGTTTGGATTCCTTGTTTAGGTGCAGTGCTTCGAAGGTACTAACAAGTAGGTAACAAGTAGTTGTTGAGTTCAGCTGTATTAGTATTTGTGATTTCTGTTACAGTGTTTAAAAAAAATTTCCTGTATAGACCTTGGAGTCAGAAGTCTCTAATGTTTGTTTCTAATGTACTTTGAAATTGTTATGAAATAGATCTTGATAGCCTAGAACCTTCTTTGACATTTAAGTCCCTCATATTAGTATAGGATAGGATTTCATAACAAGACATTTTCAATTTAAGGAATAAATAATAGTGAAATTGAAAGAACAGTTCATCTTCAGATTAATGCTTTTTTATTATATTCAACATCAGTTCCTAAAAAAACCCTTAAAAGTTAAAAAAAAAAGATTATGAAAAACATTGAAGTGAGAACATTTTTTTGACAATTTGTTTTTGTTTTTAATTCAATATCTGTGTATATCCCTCATTCATCCTGCCTATCTCCATGGTGTTGTCACCAACTAATATTGAATTTTTGTTGATAGTTTATCTCTCCCCAGTAGGATAGACAAGTCATGAAGGTAGGAACACTGTCTGTTTTTCATACTACTATTTAACATATGGTAGGCACTCAACAATACTTGTTGAATGAATGAACCAACCCTTGGTTCCAGAAGATGATGAAGCAAAAAAAGTGCGATCCAAAAACTTTATATAAACCCATTTTTCCTTTCATGACTATTTTAGAAAAAACATTTAAAACAAATTTTAAACAGAATATCGGTTATACAACATCCAGGCACTTTTCTTGGAAAACCACTTGAGAATATAGTTCAGCCAACAAATTGATGAATCAAAATAAAGAAAATTGGAATGGTAAAAACATAGTAAAAGAAATTGGTGGGGGAGGCCTGGGTGTCTCAGTCGGTTAAGTGTCTGACTTCGGCTCAAGTCATGATCTCAGGGTCCTGGGACCCAGTCCTGAATCATGCTCCCTGCTCAATGGGGAGCCTGCTTCTCTCCCTGCCCTTCCTCCCACTCATGCTTTCTCTTTCTCTCAAATAAATAGGTAAAATCTTAAAAAAAAAAAGAAGAAGAAGAAGAAGTTGGTGGTAAAGAGTGAATCAATTTAAATATAAAAATAAGGCTACTACATTCAGGTCTTTGATCCATTTAGAATTTTATATATGGTATGAAATAAGGGTTCAACTTCATTCCTCTGCATGTGGTTATCTAGTTGTCCCAGTACCATTTGTTGGAAAGTTTGTTCTTTCCTCATTGAATAGTCTTGGCACCCTTTTTGAAAATCAGTTGATCATAGACCCCTGAGTTTACTTCCAGAGTCTAAATTCCATTCCATTGATTTGTATGTCTCTTTATGCCAGTACAATGTTTTCTTAATTACTATTGCTTATATAATATATTTAGGATTGGGAAGTTTGAGTTCTCCAACTGTGTTATTTTTCAAGATTGATTTATTCTTTATTCTTTAAAGATTATTTTATTCTTCTGGATCCTTTATAATTCTGTATGAATTTTAGAATCACCTTGTCAATTCCAAACACTTAAAGGTAAGAACTAAAACTACAAAGCTTTTAGAAGAAAACATAGGAATAACTCTTCATAACCTTGAATTTGTCAATGGATTTTTAGATATGACACCAAAGCACAAATAATAAGAAAAAACTGATAAATCAGACTTCATAAAAATTTACTTTTGTGCTTCAAAGGGTACCTTCAGGAAGGTGAAGAGCAATCCTCAGAATGGGAGAAAATATTTGCAAATCATATATCTAATAAGGCATGCATATTTAGAATATGTAAAAACTTTTACAACACAACAATAAAAACATGAATAATCCAATTAAGAAATGGGCAAAGAATCTGAATAGACATTAAAAAAAAAAAAACCCAAATGGCCAGTAAGCACATGGAAAGATACTGGATGTCATTAGCCATCAAGGAAATGCAAATCAAAACCATAAAAAGAAAAAACAAACAAAAAAACCATAGTGAGATACCACTTTATATTCATTAGGATGTCTGGAATCAAAAATAATGACAAATGTTGGTACAGAAATTGGAGAATTGGGAACCTTGTACTGTACTGGTGGGAACATAAAATGGTGTGGCTATTTTGGAAAACAGTATGCATTCACAAATGGTTTAACATAGTTACCATATGACCCAGCAATTCCACTCCTCAGTGTGTACCCAAGAGAAATGAAACATACGCCCATGTAAAACTTGTACAATACTATTTATAGCAACCACTATTTATAGTAGCCACAACCCAAATGTCTACTCCACTGGTGAATGGATGGTAAATAAAATGTGATGTAGCCAAACAATGGAATATTATTTGTCCATAAAAAGGGATGAAGTAGTGATACATGCTATAATGGATGAACCTTGAAAACATACTAAATGAAAAAGCAAGAACACATTTATATGAAATGTTTAAAATAGGAAATAGAGACATTAAATAGATTAGTGGTTATTTGAAGTGGGGGAATTGTTTTATGGAGGTGACTGCTAATGGGTACAGGCTTCTTTTGAGATTACTAAAATGCCCTAAAATTGACTATGGTGATGGTTACACATATCTATGACTATACTAGTACATTAAAGTGCATTCAGCGGCTATGGGAAGCCTTTGAGGGTTTTTGAGTGAGCGAAGACATGGACCAAGCAGAGATAACCATTAGGAAGACCTGTGTTTAGACCGGAGGGAATGAGATGGCAGAGGCTGTAGGAAGCAGACCTCAAAGAGAAGTAAAACAAAAGATAATAGGAATTTAGTAACAAATATTAAACACAAATAAATTTTTCTGCTCATAAAAATATGCATATGAAAAGTGTTAGATTATTAATGCATATCTGAAAGCATTTAATTTTCATGTATAAATACAAAAACACAGTGGATTTTCCCTTCCTAGCATTGTTGTGTCCTTTAACTAAAACTGTGTGCCTTTGTGGTGGCCTTGAGATAATTTAAGACAAATGGCATGTGTATTCCTGTTACTTGATTAGGAGGCTTGATATTTCACATTCAGTTTGTAAGCAGAAGTGAATGCCAGTGCAGAACTCGGTGTCTCATTAGTTTTGCTCTTCCTAGAATCTGGTCCTCCTGGCTTTCCTGGGCAATTGCAATTGTCTCCCTACTCACCTTCCTGCCACTCTTCTGCTTTCCTACATGACTCCATTCACAGTCCCACTTTCAGAGTGTATCCAACAGAGACATCTGGGTGTGTCACATTTATGAGCAGAGACTCAAACTACCTACCCTGACATCCAAGGCTTTTTGATCTGGTCCCAACCAACTTTTAAGCTCCTTGTGTCTCATTCCACCCCATGATGTCTCTAGTTTTGATTTGCCAAGTGACACTTTATGTCCTCATCGTGCCTACTCTCCCATAGCTACATATAGTTGGCTTGCTTCTCACTTTTTTAATGCTGGTGGAACATACATACATAGTATAGGACACTGGAAAATGAAAGCCCTGAAAATACCTTCTCCACCTCTCTCATTCCTTTCTCTGTTCCTCCTCAACTCCTTTCATTAATTTATTTTTGACTACTTAATCTTTTACATTCTAAGATTTACATAGAAATCCTGCAAATAAAACTGTATTATCTAATTCTGCTTGAATTTCTGATTATTTTTGCTTTATACATTTGGAAACTATTATGTTGATTTGTGATCTAAAAGTTTTATTCTTTCTATATATTCTTACATACCTTTTTCATATTTTATATTTATATATAACAATATATATAAATATAAATATGTTATATTTAAATAGATAAAATATCTTTTCCTGATTAACACTGTTTTCTGGAATTACACTTTATTTGATGTTAGTATTGCCACTTTTACTTTATTTTTTTAAAAGATTTTATTTATTTGAGAGAGCATGAGAGAGAGTGAGCAGGAAAGAGAGAGAGAGAGAGAGTGAGCACGAGCAGCAGGGAGGGGCAGAGGGAGAGGGAGAAGCAGGCTCCCAGGCTGAGCAGGGAGCCCAACAAAGGGCTGGATCCCAGGACCTCAGGATCATGACCTGAGCTGAAGGCAGACACTTAAGGCACTGAGCCACCCAAGGGCCCCTACTTTATTTTGTATTAGCATTTGTTTGTCCTTTTGTTTTCAGACTTTCTGCTTCACGTTTTGGGTATGTATCTTGAAAATAGCATCTAATTAATTTTTTTAATACTCAAAGAACTTTTCAGTCTTAATAGAAGAATTCAAGACATTCACATCTATTTTGATTCTTGATCTATTTGTCCTAATTCTTGCTATTGTATTTTATGTTTTTAAAAACTTGTTATGCTTTTTATTTATTTTCTTCTGTTTCTGATTCTCGTATTTACCTAATTTTTCTTGACGCTATATTCCACCTCCAGTTATTTTGAAGTTCTACATTCCAACTATATTTTGTTGGTGGTTTCTCATAAGAATATTTGAAACTATGAATTCCAAGAATTTAATAGTATCTGCATCTCATTACATCCTTGCCAAGGATAAAAGGAAATCTTGTGCATGGTTTTTGTTTATCTATTCTTTCCTACTTGAATCCTAGGTTTATAGAAATAATGTATATTTTAAATATTCAGATTTTTTATGTTCTATCTTTTCTATTTTAATTTTTCTAAGTAATTGCAGTTAATTCCACAACAGCATTAATTATTAAGACATGGTTTGGGCTAACTGTAGTCTTTATTATCTTTATTGTTCGGCACACATTGCTTGACTTACTTATTTGGATTTTTTTTTTAGGTACTTTCTCAAGTAGTAGTTTGCCTCAAGAATGCATTGGTAGTATACTTCCCAAGACTTATCATTTTCAAAAATGGTTTTCTTTTATCTTCACATTTAGTATTATATCTTATTTCAACTCTGGGATTATAGTCCTTTCAGATTTGTATAATTATTGCTCTACTATGTTTAGACTTTAGAATTGTCTTTCCCCTTCCTTCCTCTCTCCTCCCTTACCCACTCCTCCCTGGCCTTCCCTTCTTTTCCATTTTCTCCTTTTCCCATTCCTTCCTTATTTCTTACTAGGGAGCTCAGAGTGATTTTCTCTTTATCTTTAGAAATTCCACCAAGAGTTTGGGTGTATGTGATCTGTCAATATTCTGGCCCAGCACTTAGAAGGCCCTTTATCCTCAGGAAAGTTTTTCGTTTCATGGATTATTTCTTCTCTTTCACCCATTCAATTTCATAGCAATGGAATCTCCTTGATACAACACTTAGGTTTCTTATTCTCTCATCATTCTTCCCTCTACCTTTTGGAAGATTACTGAGTTTATATTCTAAATCAAGAATTTGGTTTTCTTCAGTATTTTATTTGGTTACCTGAAGTCCCCAACAAGTATCTCACCTAAGCTGTTGTGTTTTTAATTTCCTACTATTTCTTAGTCCTTAGTTGTTCTTTAATTTTTCATAGCAGCCTTTTCCTGCTTCTGACAAGGCATTTCTTTAGATCTCCCTGAAGATAGTGATTAAGGGCTTTTTCCTCTGCTTATTCCACTTGCTTCCCCTCCCTTCTGTTTTTGGATGCTGATCCTATCCCAGTGCTGTGTGATTTTTCATTGCCTACTCATTTTGATGAAGGAAGGTGTGAACTGATCAGTGTCAGTGGTTGGCAAGCGCCCCTCAGCAGTTGTGGAAATCTCTTTTTGCTCTCTCCGAGGGGCCTCTTCCCACCAAATGGTCAGTGGGGTTGAGCTCCAGGGGGTTCACAGGCCAAAAGGTGGCCTTCCCTTCCAGGTGTGTCGCCTGGGAACGGACAAGAAGGTCACATACAGCCCCTTTTAGGAGGACATCACAGGATGTTGAGTGGGACATTTTCTGTTTCTGCACAACTGATGATTTGTGTCTAGAGATCCTAGAGCCATGAAGTCCTCACATTTTTAAGAGAACCATCAACAGTTGGGACCTCATTCCTTTGTCAGGTCTTAAGAAGCTTCATCAGGACCAGCTTTTTTGTCTGCCAGAACTTTCTTTGTCAACCCCATAACCTCCTCCCCATCCATCAAAATAGATTGAGTAGGAAGAGGGTAAAGAATCATTAGGTCTACTGGAGAATGCTGTGGCTGTTTCTTCCTCTGACCAAGCTAAGAGGGGGATGGGCATCAAAAGAATTACTTAGGAAAATTGGTGATACTCTAAGAAAATTACTCATATTTCATTCCTTGGTTGGAATTTTGTTTAGGTAGTACGGTAGAAGCTGTAGGTTGTCCCCCAGTTTCTTTTCTCCCCTTCTTAGTAATAGAATTCTGAATTTTTATCCTGAGTACATGTCCTATAATAACGACATTTCTACCTCCCTTTATATCTCGGTGTGCACATGTGACTACACTCCAAGAAATTGCTTTCAAGTAGAAATGACATGTAATATGCTATAATCTTGTGTGTGTGGGGGGGTATTTATGAGTCCATAAAGGGGAAGAGATCGAATCCTCTTGATGGGAAAGTGGATGTAATGACAGGAATTCTTGTAGCCATTTTGGCCCCAAGATTGGAAGCCATAATGATGTGGATAGTGGAGCAATATAAAGAAATTGCATCCTTAATAATTGTGGAGATACTATACTAGTTTTTTCTAACAACTAGTGGACTTATGTTAGTAAAAGAATTAAACCTTCATCTTATATAAGCTTCTCTTTTCTGGCTTTTCTATCACTTTCATGTGAGCCCAGAGGGGCATTCTACTTGAGCAGAGGAGAGGAGAGTTGAAGAGAAATGGTAGGGCAGAAAGGAAAGAAAACAGTGGAATAGCCACCTTCTTGCTGGTCTGGAATACTGGACCTTCAGTAAGGAAACCCCAGCAAGGAGAGTCTATAGGATGTGCTACAGGAGGCAGCTGTTAGGGGTGGAGAGCATATCAGAGAATGCTGTCCCAAAGCCAGATATATCCCTCAGGGAACTGCGTAGTGGTGCAGCCACTTCCTGCTGCAGGAATTCACTCCAGCAAATTATGCCTGAATTAGCTAGCATATGTGCACCCACCACCCAATGACCTAGCTGTATTAGGCAAAGAAGCAGAGATCACCAAAAAATGGGAAACTAACCCCAAGCAGTGACGCCAGACTGGGAAGAGTTATCCCTGCACCAGGTACTGTTCCTCTCTCCAGTCAGAGGTGCTGGATTGGAAGGGAAAGGATCAGAGCAGAGCATGGCCTTGCTAAGTCATGTGTGCTGGGCGCAAGACTGGCCTGCACTGGAGGAGCAGTTAGGAAATAGAATGATGGCATTTGAGAGTAACCAGCGAGTTCTAAGATCTGCCCACATGTGGCTGAGAGTTTTGCTTAAGGAAGGGAATATTTGAAGTTGTACAGTTGGGCATTGGTGGGAGAACAATTTTAAACATTTCATGTTTGTATTTTCCCAAGTGCAGAACTACAATAAACCAGTTATGTAGGTACCTGTAGAAATATTAGTGGGGGTGGGAGTTGACTGATTGATTGATCTTTCTCAAGACAAAATGACAATGGAACACTTGGCAAGCCACTCTTTGGGGGTTCTGATATTCCCTTAGTCTGTTTGTTCCCACCTTCTGTTCCCTTTCCTTTCCTGTGTTGGTAGCATCTATGGATACGGTGGGGGTTACAGGCTGCCTTATCTAGAGCTGTAGGTAGTGGGGAATCTGCCCAGAGGCATGTGGAGGTAGGTGCAGAAGGGGATTTCTGCATTCTTTGTCACTGTGGTCCCCTGTCTCTCACTGTGAACTCCGTGTGGCACAGTTCCCTATTATATAGTGAGTCGTCCTCTCCAGGAGAAACCTAGGGTCATCACAGTGGTGGCCACTCAGTTTCTGTGGCCCCATTTTTCCTAAGTGTGTTGTAAGTCAGATTGCTGCTTTTATGGGCATAGAGGTTTCTCTGGTTTGTGGGGTGACTTATAAGGCTTTTGCCTCTTTCTGTCCTAGTACTTGTAACTCAACATGGATTATTTTTGCCCGATCAATTCTGATCATACCTTCTTTATGGTGTTCAGCAATTCTTTAGTTTTCTTTTGTTGAATGTGCCCTTCTCTGTGTTCTAGGACTGCCATTGATATTTTTCTTAGTTTTATGTTGCTTTGGTGATTTCAATATGATATTTTCTTTAAAAGAAGAAGGAGTTTCTGGGCCTTTGAGCACTCTGTTTGCTCTCTGTGCCCTTTCCCCCAGATTGTCCAGTGAAGACCTGTAATCTCTCAAGGCCCAGACTCCCCAGGGCATATTTACTTGCTCCCTCCCTCTTCTGTGCTATTAACACTTGCCATCATTCTGATTGTGCATTAAATAGGTTTTAATATATTCTTCATTTGCATATATGTGTCCCTCCTACATTGTGGGTTCCTTAATGACAGAGTTTGTTCTTCATTCCTCTTTCTATTCCCAAACTGTACACAGTGCCTGGCCCTAGTAATATGTCACACATATTTGTTGAAGAGTTATTTATGGTTTGCCTTCTTGATGCTTTGTGAAAATTAATAAGCTACAGGTTATGGAATATAGCATATTCTTTCCCTCCTGGGAAAGAAACACTAAGAATTTTAGAACTGATGTAAATTATCCTACAAGTTTAGTCTTCTGCTTTTACGTACTAACTTTATGTCATGATTGTATCCATATTTGTTTTGGTTGAGGTGTGATAGTTGGAAAGGTGTGTGTGTGTGTGTGTTTGTGTGTGTGTGTGTAGGGAGAATAAATCAAATGTTTTTTAGTGTATAAAGACCAAGCAAATAAAGTTGACAGTATGGGTTTATTTGTCATTGGGAGCCAAAGAATATAAGTACAAATTGAATGAATAAGAAAATTATTTACATTCTAACTGTAATGTGTACCTATGAAACCAGTTATTATATTTCTTTTGTATAAGATTCCCCTTATATCACTAATAGCAATTGCTATAGTGGAATATGCTAAAGTTTATTAGTATCTTCATTTCCTCCAAATACAAAAAAAAAAAAAAGAAAGAAAGAGAAAAAGGAAAAAAAAAGATTTAAGCCCAGAACTAAGGGTTACCACGACATGTATCAGGTCAGTGTGGAAAGTATGGTGTGGGTGATCAGAGGTGGGCAGAGTTTCATGCAGCAGTGATTCTTGTCACCACAACCCTGTTGGCATGGGGAGAACACAGGAAATTGGCAGCTAGAGCTAGCTTTTTAAAAAAGAATCCACTTAAATTCCAGACATGACTAACGATAAGTCTTTGTCTGTATTTAAAAAAAAATTCTTTTGAACTTATACAAACCTCTTTTCCCTTTTTGCTCTTTTCCTTTTAGAGAAGGAGCCATTAAAGATTGAGGTCTGGAGAATAAATTCAAAGAAATTTTCTAATGTTAGTTTTAACTTAAAACTGTGTAAACATTTATTAAATAGAGTTCTCTGATAACATTGGAGAATGAAGAACAAATAAATAATGAAATACAGTTCAAAAGAGATAGATACAGAAAATCTCTATTAATATATTTTTGTTTCTTTCTTGATGATAATCCTTTGCTTTATGGTAAGATTTTCTTTTTTATTTCATCATCTGCCTACAACAAAAGTTTATTGAACATCTACTATTTGCCAGGTTCTCTGCAGAGATGCTGGAACACAAAATGGTCCCTGCCCTCAGGGAGTCAGCAAATCAGTGTGGTAGGGCCATATATTAAATTGATAATGTAATATCAAAAGTAATAGAGGAAGAAATCTCTAATTCAGTTCCTGGGATTTAGGAATTACCAAAAGAGGGATGAGATGCTCAGGAATTCATTGTATAAGTAAGGCAGCATTCTATGCAATGAAACAAACAAAAAGAAACAGAAAAATCCTAGAAATGAGAATATCCATGGCCCGTTTGGAAAATGAAGAGTAGTTTAGTGACTAAATGTACAGTGAGTAGTGCATGGGTCTGGGCAAGGGTAAGAAAAGAGGTCACAGTGGTAACAAGTGGAGATATCCAGGTTAAGGGCCTCTGAGTGTCCTGGGAGAGAATTTGGACTTTATTCTCCAGGAAAAGCAGTTGGATGATCTGCTTATATCTGTGGTGCTGGATTGTTTTCCTTTTAATAGTTCTTCCTTTTTTTATTCATGAACTATTTCAGATAAAGATCTTTTGAAAAATCTCTCGTTTTTATGGGCGGTATGTGGGGTCTTTTGGGTGGGACAGAAGCTGAAGACTGGATGCTCTAAAGAAGCCTGTTAGTCTCCTTTAGATTAAGTCACTTAGCAGACAATTACTGAGCACCTTCTCTGTGCCAGGCACTGTTCTAGGTGTTTGGGACCCATGGGGGAACAATGTAAGCCCTAGTGAGGTGGACGTTAATGGAATACTAAATAAGCAGAGAGGCAAACAGATTATATGTTATTTTAGAAGGTGATCAATAAATACTGTGGGCCAAGGGAATCAGGAGTACTAGGGACAGAGGTAGAATGGAACATGGGTGATTGGGACCTCATTTAGAAGGTAACATTTGAGTAAAAACTTGAATAATGTAGAAGGGTTCAGCCATGCAGATTTCTAAAGGAAAAGTATTTTAGGTAATAAGCAATAGGCAATGCAAAGCCCTTAAGTCAGGAATTTCCATGACAGGTTCAAGGAGTAGCATGGAGGCCAATGTAGGTGAATGGTTGTGGGCTTGGCCTGGGAAAAGAGCAACAGAAACCAGAAGGAGATGCCATTTTAGGCTTCAGAAAAGGAAAGCAGTGTCAATGATGGTCTTCAAATGAGATGGAGATCTCACACCTCCCCCCCACTTAAGATATCAGTTGTGAGCTCAGCTTGTTACCTGTGCTTCTGACTGACTGTCTACAGATGGGGGGCCCAATGACCCCCTCCTTGGACTATATAGTTGCCGGTCACAAGTCCAGTATCTGTACTTCTGACCAACTAGCTATAAATCAGTTAGCATGTAAAAGCAGATTAATCATAAATTAATTAGACCACCTTCTCCGGTTTGATTAATTTGCTAGAGCTGCTTGCAGGACTCAGAGAAACATACTACTAGATCACTGGTTTATTATAAAAGGATGTAACTCAGGAACAGCTAGGTGGAAGAGATGCATAGGGCAGGGTATGGGGAAAGGGCAAAGAGCTTTTGTGCCCTCCCCTGATGTGCCACTATCCCAGAATCTCTAGGTGTTCACCAACCCAGGAAGTTCTCTGAAGCCTGTCCTTTGGTGTTTTTATGGAGGCTTCATTATAGAGGTACAACTGATTAAATCATTGACCATTAGTGACTGATTCAACCTCTAGGCTCCTTCCCACCCTCCCTGGGTAGGACTGAAAGCTCCAACCCTCTAAGAACACCATTGGCTCTCCTTAGTCCTCCCCATCCTTTGTCACCTTAGTAACATAACAAAAGGCCTTTATCAGTTCCATTATCCAAAGGTCTTAGGAGCTCTGTGCCAGAAAGTGGGGTGGGGGAGTGGGGGGGTGTTAAAAACCAAATATATATATATTTTTTATTATAAACCACAGTATCAGAGGAGGGAAGACTAATGAAGTTTATCTTCTTAGAGTAAAATATTTGAAAAAACTTATTCCCCAATGACTCTTCTGTTTTCTGGGTAAAATAGAGAGCTAGTGTGCTGGAGAATGAGAGAAACAGGAAAGGTAGGACTTTTGAGAGGAGTGGTGGGGAACCTAAAAGGGACCTAATTCATAGCATGTGAATTGACTACAAGCTGCATAGAATGATTGCTCACATTGATATCCATAAGTTTACAGTGTTACTGCCCTGTTCACTGATGCTGTTCTTTGGCAGCCAAGGAGTTAGAATAGAAAGAGGAAAAAAAAAAACAAAAACAAACAAAAAACAAGGAGAAATTGGGAGTTGTCAGGGGTGTGTGTATTCCAGTATTAGTAAGAATATAGATTAATTAGTTGACCAATGAGGAACCAGCTAGATTTCCAAAAGGAAATAGAGACAACATGTGAGCAAAAGGTTAATCAATGGAGAATTTTCTTCACCCCAGAATGTGGCCTACAGGGGTCACAGTGGAAGGCCAAAAGGGGAAGGGGACTCAGCAGGGCAGGATGGTGAGAAGAGTGACTGACTTTTCTTGGTACTTATTGTGAATCTTCACCGTTGCCTCACAGGGTAGTTAATGTTAATACCCCTCCTTTGACAGATGAGGAAACTGAGTCACAAAAAGTTTTGGCAACATGTCTAAAATTGCACTACTGCTAAAATGTAGAGCTGGGACTCCAGATTAGGCAATCTGGCCCCATGGGCACACCCTGCATTCTCAGTCTGCCACCTCTGATCCTCTCCAGACCATGGAAGGCAGGACAGGCCTGGGCAGGGATATGAAAGGGCAACTGACCAGAAAGGTGTATCATGAGAAACTGAGGTGCTGAGGAGAAGAGTGATGTGAAGGGAATGTTCCAGTAAGATCAGAGGTGTCATGAGAAACCTAAAGCTCTGCCTAGTAGCTGGAGTCCTGCCTGGCATATCTGTGGTCATGCAACTTCTGAATCCGCTTTAAATAATTGCCCACTACTTAGGTAAACATGAGTTTTAGATACAGTTTTTATATATCCCAATTAAATTTAAGGGGGGAAGATACCTCTAAAAATCAAGAAATACACTTTTCTTTGTGTTGATATTGCCAAGAGAGTGAAAAAAACAGACACTCATTTCTTCAGATTTCCAGATCTGAGAAGTAAGGCCTGTTTATCTGTGTATTCCTTGCCCTCCATGGACTAGTACTGGAGGAACCCCTTTGACCTCTTGTCCGTGAGGCATGGTCCCAACACTGAACAGGTAAGATTCGACAAGTGGGATGGAGTCAAATGACGGAAAACCTTGAAATTTATGGTGAATAAAAATTTATCTTGAAATCCATCTATATGAAGGTTCTAGTAGCTTTTAGACAAAAACAGTGACTTAGCAACAGTTTATGGGTAAGGTACATTTTTAATTGGATAGGGAAAAAATGGAGTGCCAAGAGAAAACTCAGGAGACCTTTGCCTAAATTAGTCCTGAGGTAATGAATTTTAGGATGGCAGCAGTTTCACTCCTGAAAACTTGATTTGTTAACTATCATGTAACATTGTGCAAGATAAGATGTGTGAAAAAACTATTTCTTTTCATTCTTACTGTACTTTATATAAAAGAATCTCAGATACCTCCATAAGTCATTAGGCTCTGATACAGATTTAGAGAACAGAAAAATGCTGTTAGCCCTATTTTACAGCAGGAAAAAATGACATCAAGGTGTTAAGTCCGAGGGAGAAACGGCTCCCTTGCACTTGGTTCCAACTCCAGTGTGAAGTCACTGTGTTCAGCTAATCCTTTTATTATATTAAGTGCATTTACAATCATTTATTCTTCCATTAGCATACAGTTTTGTAAGGGGCCCCACCTGGAACCATAACAGTTTATGGAGGATTACTGTTGTCAGAGGAAGGAGAGCAGTGAGCAGTGCTCATGTGACCGCGAAGGCCCACTTCCTCCACTTGGTGGAAAACACTGCAAGGACGAATTCCAAACACCTTTTTCCCTGCTGATATAGAACCACAGATGTGTAGAGAGTCCAACCATTGTGTCTCTACTGTACAGGGAAAACTTGAGTTCCTGTTTCTGAACCGGAGCCTTCTGCGTGCACCCTCATTTACAGGCATGTACTCCATGCGCAGGACTTTGCATTCAAGCTCTTTTTATCTTGTCGGAATTTATGCATTCTTTCTAAAGGGTAACATATTTTTTAAATATTCATAACCTTAAAGCTTCTTAAGAGCTGTTAATTTATACATAATAGAAAATAAAGAATAGTCCCAAAGGAGAAAATTTGTGAATAATAAAAAAAAAATTATGGATAACTATTTGAATAGTATGTTGATCGGTCTCTTTGGCATTTCCTACCACTTTGGGTTTAAGACTAAACTAATTAACGGAGAGAGAGAATAAACGTATACACAGCGTGTCTGGTATTTTAATTTGTATCTGGTCTGTATATTTCTTAAAAAGATAATAAACAACTTTAATTCTACGTGTTAGGTTTTTAAAGTTTCTGATTTTGCCTATTCAAGCAGTATCAATATGGAAGGGTTAGCTTCAAATACACTGAAATGTTTGGGATTAGTATTTTGTATCTAACTTCCAAAACGGAGGCTTGCTTTGTTTCTCTGAGTAATCTTAACACCTCCATTTCTGGTTTAAAAATCAGCATAGCATCAACTTTGGACACCTTTGAATAGATTTCTAAACAGCATACTATGGGTCGTTCCATTTATTTTTTGTTATTTCCTTTTGTTCTTTAAAACTTTATCATTCCTTCTGTAACTTTTTTTGTGGTACTTTGTCCATTGTGAACAGTCTTCTTTTTTTCTCATTCACTAAACATTTGCTGTGCCTGTAACCACGTGCCACACCCAGGAGGCTCTGAGCCTGTAGCGGGTCTGAGCATTTGGCCTGTTAAGTCTGTGAGGACAGGTTAGGGCAGCAGGCCTGGTGTTCAGCCCACAGGCAGAGGAACACAGGGGCTATTACTAGTTTTGTTTGTGCTTTATCCTGGTTCAGCACAGAGCATGAAGCGTACCTGATATAGAAGAAAACATTCATAAGTGCCCTATAGTTTTCAAGAGTCAGTTATTTATGTTTATAGTCCTAGCTTTGGCATATTAAGAACAGTTAAATTATATTCTTTCTGGTGTGTTTTAAATGGTAGGGGAGCATTTTAGAAATACAAAGAATTAAAAGATACTTACTTATATTGCTAATCTTTGGTTTTCCAGAAAAGAAACTCACTTCCTCACAAAATACCTTACTGCTGAAATAAGTGTTTCTAATTGTTGGAGAGCTAGAACTTATTTTGTGAAATCTCCCTTGTACACATATTCTAAGAGAAACAGGGAGGAAAGCCTGAGAATGAAGAGCAGTCTTTCTTCATCACACATAACATGATCACCTTTGTTCTTCCTCTGTGAAAGTGGGTACCCTTGGACCTCTGTCTACCCCGTCTTCCCTTCCCAGTCTGTTGTGGCAGGGGCCACGGGAAGAAGTGAGTCATCATTCAATGCCCACAGTGCTCTGGGCACTCAGAGCATAATTTTTCAGAGAGTAGACAAGGTTTCTTGGACCCTTTCAAGTTTTCAGAGTCAATTTTCTTTCTCTTTAAACTTAAATTGTCACTCTGGGTGAAAATACTCACGTGTGAAAGCAGAGCCTTTCTTCTTTGGGAGTCTCTGGGTTCCCTGGTTACCCCAGTGCAAGCCCTTGGTGTCTTTCTTCTTTCCCTAACCTTGTCCACATACCAGCCTGGCCATTCTGGTATAAGGCAGCACTGTTCCCTAGGGATTTGCACATGTAACTTTTTTCTCCCTCATAGCCTCTCCACCTGTTTCTGACCCCTCCCCACACCAAGAGTATGTCCATTTCTTAGCTCCAGGATTCTAATTATTCAGCTTTATCCACTTCTTCTCTTGCCCTTTTCTGGTGATTCTGGCCTGAATTCCTAAAATGTACTACATTTAACTACTGGATTATAACCTGTAGAATTTTGCTAAGATCCCATTCCCCCTTGATCCTCCAGTTCTGTCATGTGGAATAAACTCACATAAACTTTCTCCATTCCTACTCTCAGGGATGTTATTGTAAGAAAATTCTGAAGTCTGATGTAGGAAGACCACCCTTTCCATCCTCATTGCCCACTACGCCAGCATCACTCTACTTTAGGCAGGACTTGTCTGTATAAGTGCAGCTTGCCCGAGTCTGCTTGGCAGTTTCCTGAAGCTTTGTGTTTCTCTTCATATGTATTATTTTTTCCTTTCCATGCCATTTATCTACATCCATCCCTCCTTCAAAGCTAGATCTAATTTTTTTTTTATTTGAAAATCTATTCCTCATTTTAAACATTGGTTTTATTTTAATTTGTTTTTAAACATTGACAATTTCATTGAATGACTACAGTCATTTTACTCTGCACATTCACTAAGTATGAGATAATCCTTTGCTGCTAAATTCACTGTTGCAGATGGCATATGTGCTCCTAAAATTCATATGAAGGGGTGCTCCACCAGTGAAGAACATGCTTTCGGGCTGAGATGGATAGGGAGCCCAAATTGGAGCATACTCTGCTCCTTGGGCTTGGAGCCCCCACAGAGGGAGTGGCTTTTGTCCCAAAGGGATAGAGCCCTAAACAGAGGTGACAAGGGTAGGTTTGGGTGGAAGAAGTGGGAAGTAGTTGCAGTGAGGACATACTAATTGCATCCTTTCTTTTTTTAAAGTTGAATTTCTTTTTTAAGCTGAATCAAATAGGCTTATGTGAAAACCAGGCCACTGTTTATAATAGTGCATCTATGGGAAAATATATTCTGAATTACGTAAAACCATCCTAGGAATGCCTGGGTGGCTCAGTCAGTTAAGCGTCTGCCTTCAGCTCAGGTCATGATCCTAGGGTCCTGGGATCGAGTCCCACATGGGGCTCCCTGCTCAGTGGCGAGCCTGCCTCTCCCTCTGCCTGCCTCTCCTCCCACCCCCGACAAATAAATAAATAAATAAAATCTTTGGGGAAAAAAAATCCTAAAAATATACTATTATAGGCATCCTGGTTGTTAGTCACAGCCACCCTGCTTTTAGAAAAAGTGAAGCATCAACCTAGTATTAAATTGCACAAAAAAGTTAGGTCACTAATTCTATGTGTCTACTTTGTGATTCTAGAAAATATTATGTATTATGGTAAATGCTAATGTAAAGAATACATGGATGTGTGTGTATGTTGATGGTGCTGTGTGTGTGTGTGTGTTTGTGTGTGTGTGGTGGTGGTTTGGTTGTTTCCCTCATATTATTTTTTTCCCTAGCGTTAATCCCACCTCCACTACTTACTGACTGTGACTTAGGCAAGCTCGTTAATTGCTCTAAGCTTCATTTTTTCCAGATGTAAAATAGATATAATAGTAGTCCCTGACTCATATACTTGTCATGATGCCTAAATGACAGAGTGCTGGTAAGACACTTGGCTCCGTGCCTGGCGCATGGCAAGTTTCAAACACTTATTACTATGCCTTCTACTACAACTACTACAACTACTACATTTCTCTTGTTATGTTTACCCCTTTTGCTCAGTGAAGCCTCACCTTATTTAAAAATGCAACCCAACATTCCCTATCTGGATTCCCTGCTTTGTTTTTCTCTGTACCTCCTCTCACCACTGAATTTACTATAGATTTTACTTCTTTATATTGTCTGTTTTCTTTGCCTCTCACTAGAAAGTAAGCCCTACAAAGACAGATACTTTTGCTTGTTCTGTTCACTACTGTATTCTTGGTGCTTAGAATGGTGCCAGAGGCTCATGAGTTGCTCTGTAACTATCTACTCAATGAACAAGAATATTTAAAAACGATCAAATGATAGTTTTACAAATATTATGACTCACTGTATCTGAAGCAAAAAATGAAAGTAAAATAAAATGAGAGAAATTTCCACGTCAAAGAGACACTATAACTTTAGACGAATTTTAAATTTTGAGTATATTTTAAATGTACATCTATAAATAGAAAACAAGGAAAAACAGTTTTAAAATGGTTTTAAAAATTCCTTTCCCACATTTAGGCTCATTCTCTTTTTTCCCTTGACACAAGTAAGGAAAAATGAATGGGCTATCTTTTTACATCTTCATAGTAATATTCTCTGGTGATTTCTCAAGTCCCTTGTCTGCCCCTTAACTTCTGAGTAGCAGTTAAGCTGCTAGCACAGCTGGATCTGGCTTGTGTAAGCAAACTCACAGAGCATTGCCATGTCACTCACCATGGAGGGTACAACATTGCTTCAGACAGCAAAACGGTGGGCTCCACTGCTGGTCAGCTTTTACAGTGTGAAATAAAGAGAGTAGGGCCTAAACAATTTCCTTCACAAAAATGTGGCATATTGCTGCCCTCTTACTCTCAAACACTGTGTAGTTTAAAGCTAAAAAAGTCTTGAATAGTGGTTTTGAGATTATCTTGAAAGATCAATTGCTTTTACCAAATATCTCTGACAGCCCCCCAGATCCTTAAATAGTAGCAACAAATGGAGAGATAAGTAAAACTAATGGCAAGTTTAAAGTTTTGTGCTGGGGGTTTATTGTCATCATGATTCTTATGGTCTCATGAGGTCACTCCTTCACCCCTCATTTTGTTTTCAGATTAGTAGTCATTTATGTAAAATCTACCTTCATATAGAAGTTTGAAGGTAAACAAACTATTAATAAAACTCTGTGGTTATGTAGCACCTCATTTTTAGGAACTTCGGGCATCTTTCTTTGTTATTCAGTTCTTACTGTATTTTCGGCTCTCTGTAAGGTAGTGAAAGACTAGGTTTCCTAGGGAACACTAACACAGAGATAGTTGAAGCTCTTCACAAGTGAACGTTCTGAGCCATTGACAGTTGTAAGTTGAGGAGTGTCACAGCAGTGCCAGTGTCTGGTGTAGGTGGAGGTGCCCCTGTTCCAGATGGTATTTGTGCTTCCCTGGGTGCCTAATCTCGAAAGCAACCATAATAATTTCAGGTATGTTAAGTAGGTAGCAATAGCTCATTTAACTTAGAGAACTCCCAGCAAATGTCCTTTCCTGGGATATTTTTAAGAACACAAAGAATGTCATTTACGAATTACCTGTGGTTCAAGACCTTGACTTGTAATAAATCTTAAAAGAAAGTGATGTTGTTTTGACTAAAAGAAATGCTAAAACCTGAAATAATTGGCACGCCCTAATTCTAGGTTGTCCAATTTTCAAATCATCATAAATATGCCACTGTCCCCAGCTAAGCTTTGTGCATCATGAAGTCATGGAGGAACAGAGTGGTTCTACTTATTGTATAGAAGAACACCATTTCCCAAATACCACCTCTACCATGTGCAAAATCTGACTTGCCCACATTCCTCCAAGGTAGGTTTCAAAACTGGTAAACTTCTGTTGCCTTTCCGTTCTTGAAGATCCCAGTCTTGGTAATCCAACACTTCCTGTTTCATTACTGATCATCCTTCCTTACCTCTCTCTCTCGTGATGAAACTTGTATGTTTTCTGGCTACATTCCTGACCTGGTGCTGGATATTGAGGTTTGAGGAAAGCTAAGGCTTCACAAAATGTACCCATTTTTTTTTTGTCATCTCTTCTTGCTGTGATACTTCTAGGTGTATTTTCTAAAGATTTGTTCCTTTCTGGGGCGCCTGGGTGGCAGAGTCGGTTAAGCATCCAGTCTTGATTTCGGCTGAGGTCATGATCTCAGGGTCATGGGATTGAGCCCCGTGTCAGGGAGGGAGTCTGCTTGAGATTCTTTCTCATACTCGCTCTCCCCCTCCCCCTGCTTGCTCTCTTCTCTCAAATAAATAAATATTTTTTTTTTTTAAGACTTGTTCCTTTCTTCAATCTTCGTATTTTGGGTTTTGCTGACTATATATTTTATTTCCAGATTTGGCATCTTTTTCAAATTGTTCTTGTTTAATTTTGCTGTTTTAAAAAATTATTTCTTGTTTTTAGCTGATGTTATTTTTTTATCATCTCTTTAAGATATATTTTAAAGTCAATGTTAAATATTAAAGAAATATATTTATTTATTTTTTAAAGATTTTATTTATTTATTTGACACAGAGAGAGGGAGAACAAGTAGGGGAAGCTGCAGCAGAGGCAGAGGGAGAAAGCAGGCTCCCCGCTGAGCAGGGAGCCCGATGCGGGGCTCTGTATCAGGACCCTGGGATCATGACCTGAGCTGAAGGCAGCCGCTTAACTACTGAGCCACGTTGGCGCCCCTAAAGAGATGTATTTAAAAATCATTTTCAGAATGTGATATTGTTTTCATTTCCTCCAGAGTTAATTCTTCCTTTAATTGTAGATCTTAGTGGTTCTTCTTTTAACATTATTATGCTGGTCCATATTAAACAGGACCTTTCTTTCTGTCCTTATCCCTTATTGTTAATGGTTTTGTGGTGGTCACCACCCAGCCTCTAGAATATTCTAGTGCAGAACCACTTCTATATTGGTGGCTTAGAGTTTCCATCCAGCTCTGATATTGGAAATTCAGTAGGTCTATTCAGTGACAAACCTATCTGGCATCTCTTGCAGGAGATGCTCACATCAAGCTTTGTGTGCTGCCATGTGCCTCTTTTTAGACAGTTAGCTTTATATTAAAAAAACGAAACAAAACAAAACAAAACTTCATAGTTTCAGGCTGTCAGAAGCAAGTATTTTTCATTTTCCTTTTATGGGCCAGAAATTCTACCCCAGTCCTTTGTTTTAAGCAGCGTGCTTGGCTTAAGACTCCCTTCTCAGTGTGAGGAGAGAATGAAATAGGTGAAGGGAATAAGAGTATACTTACTGTGATGAGCACTGAGTAATGTATAGAATTGTGGGCAGTATAACATGGTGCCTGGATGGCACTGACCTTCATATCCAGCCTTGTCTCCTGATTATATTACTCCCCAGCTATTTGGAATAGAAGCTTGAACATTCTTTTCCCTTGCTTCTTCTAATCTTCATATTAGTCAAATTGATGTTTGCTGGATACATGTTGGTATCCTGAATTATATGAAAGAGAAAGAGCTAGAAAAGACTTTATTTAGGAGAAGGAAACTGAGGCTTAATGGGATTGGTTTGGTTCTTGACAAAATAAGGACTAAAGCCCTAGCATTTTAATTAATTGTCATCAGTAACTTCTTGTGTCATTTTCTTCTGGTTTCTCTTGTACCGATCACTCAAACACAAGGGAATTACCGTCATCACAAATTAGTATTCCACTGCCTCTGAGAACTCACAAGTTCTAATTCTTTGATTTTGTTGTTGTTGTTGTTGTTGTTTTCACGAAACTACAAATTGAATTATGATTATTTTCCCCTTTTACTTTGTAGTCTATTTCCTCTTGTTCTCATTTCCTCTTGTTCTCATTTCCTCTTTTTGCCTGAAGTATTGTAGGTATAGTCCTCACTCTCTTCCATTCTCTTCCATCATTCTCTCTCTCCTGCCTCAGTGTCCCTGCTGTTCTCGTATCAGTTTATGGAGCTCAGTGATGTGGAGGTCCACCCACACTGCAGCCAGTGTCCTCATGGACAATATTCAGAAGAGAGTAAGACATAGATCCTATTCACTGTGACCTTTGTTTTCCTGCAAAATCTATATTTTGTATGGCCCAGCAATTTCAGTGTGGAAAAAACCTGAAAACACTGCACTTACTTTTTTTTTTCTCATTTTGGAAGTATGTGACTAATATCTTCTTATATGCCTTTTTTGTTTTAGAAAGATGCTACTTTAAAAATAATGTTTAATACCACTAAGCAAATACTAAGAGCATTAACAATAGTAATACTGGTATTAATAATGTTTTCCTCCCAGAGAATACTTTAATACATCTTATTAAATTGCCTTAATCTTATGCTTACATCAGGTTTGTTTCATCATTTTGTTATTATGGAAATGATTCTTCATTAGAACTAACACAAGAATTTAGAAAAAGGCATCTATAGAGCAAGGAATAATTTTGAAATCTCTGTCTTTTCTGAGCATCTCTGCCATATTTGATGAAATGGAAATACTCTGCTCTTATTTATTCATTCCCTCAAGAAACTCACTGAAGGCCAATTGTGTGCCAAGCACTAAGCTGGGCATGTATCACTGTTACTAACTTTGCCTCTAAAATCTGTGGTTTCTTTTATGCATAATATGCTTCTCAATAGAATGAGTTGCTCCAAATGAAGATTAAGTAAATTGTTCTTCAAATATCACTCAGTTGAAGACAGACTTCTATTTTGTTAATTTAGCGCTTAATCAGACTTAAGTGAAGGGTGTGCCTCATTCAAGCCTTCTGGACTCCTAATGAGCTGGTTTATGGTCTTTCTATTCATATCCTTTATTATTCTACAAAGTCTTAGTCATTGTACCCACTTCCTGGCTGAGAGTTCACAAACCAAAGAACTCTAACTTTTTTTTTAACCCTCTCTTCATGTGATAGCTGCTCTGTTTCCTTTAAATATTTTCCTAGTGCTCTAGATATTCTTTGAGTTCCAGAGGACTTTCTTAAAATATAATTACCAGGACTTCATGTCCTCCCAGGGGTGCAAGAAGCATGGTTTTCAACAAAGGACACTGCTTTTTGCTGTGTTGGCTCTGCTCTTTTTTAGTGAGACTCCACACTTTATTGGCCATTTAGTGTCAAACCAAAGCCTCAGGTCTTCAGGAAATATTTAGAACTCTGGAGAACATGGGTCCAGTCATTCTTTTTCTCCTTCCTGTATTAAATGCATTATCTTCATATGGTTCATTTTGAAGTGTTTTGCCATTTTTCAGCTCCTTTAGGCAGCCCCATGAAATCTTGCAATTTACTATTCCTAGTGTGACTTTCCACTTTTCTGGAAAAACAACAGAAGCTTTGGAGATTTTTATAGTGTACCTCCTCTGCCAGACTGTTTCAAAACACTAAATAAGGGCAATCCCTAAACTAGCTACTGACAAGGATCTACTTTTTGTCCTTTGCTCTTCCTGCTTGTATTTTTCTTTTTTTTTTTTCCTATCTTTTTAATTAACATATGATATATTATTTGTTTCAGGGGTACAGGTCTGTGATTCATCAGTCTTACCCAATTCACAGTGCTCACCATAGCACATACCTTCCCCAGTGTCCATCACCAGCCACCCCATCCCTCCCACCCTCCACCACTCCAGCAACCCTCAGTTTGTTTCCTGAGATTAAGAGTCTCTTACGGTTTGTCTTCCTCTCTGGTTTCGTCTTGTTTCATTTTTCCCTCCCTTCCCCTATGATTTTCTGTCTTGTTTCTCAAATTCCCCATATCAGTGAGATCATATGATAATTTATTTCCCTAATTGACTTATTTCACGTATCCTCTAGGTTCCATCCACATCATTGCAAATGGCAAGATTTCATTTTTTGATGGCTGCATAATATTCCATTGTGTATATATACCACATCTTCTTTATCCATTCATCAGTTGATGGACATCTAGGCTCTTTCCATAGTTTGGCTGTTGTGGACATTGCTGCTATAAACATTGGGGTGCACATGCCCCTTTGGATCACTACATTTGTATCTTTGGGGTAAATACCCAGAAGTGCAATTGCTCGGTTGTAGGGTAGCTCTATTTTTGAGGAACCTCCATACTGTTTTCCAGAGTGGCTGCACCAGCTTGCATTCCTACCAACAGTGTAGGAGGGTTCCCCTTTCTCCGCATCCCCGCCAACATCTGTCGTTTCCTGACTTGTGAATTTTAGCCATTCTGACTGGTGTGAGGTCGTATCTCATTGAGGTTTTGATTTCTATTTCCCTAATGTCAAGTGATGTTGAGCACTTTTTCATGTGTCTGTTGGCCATTTGGATGTCTTCTTTGGAAAAATGTCTGTTCATGTCTTCTGCCCATTTCTTGATTGGATCATTTGTTCTTTGGGTGTTGAGTTTGATGAGTTCTTTGTAGATTTTGGATACTAGCCCTTTATCTGATATGTCATTCGCAAATACCTTCTCCCATTCTGTCCATTGTCTTTTGGTTTTGTTGACTCTTTCTTTTGCTGTGCAAAAGCTTTTTATCTTGATGAAGTCTCAATAGTTCATTTTTTCCCTTGCTTCCCTTGCCTTTGGCAATGTTTCTAGGAAGAAGTTGCTAAGGCTGAGGTCAAAGAGGTTGCTGTCTGTGTTCTCCTCAAGGATTTTGATGGATTCCTGTCTCACATTTCGGTCTTTCAACCATTTGGAGTCTACTTTGTATGTGGTGTAAGGAAATGGTCCAGTTTCATTCTTCTGCATGTGGCTGTCCAATTTTCCCAACACCGTTTGTTGAAGGGACTGTCTTTTTTCCATTGGACATTCTTTCCTGCTTTGTCGAAGATGAGTTGACCATAGAGTTGAGGGTCCATTCCTGGGCTCTCTATTCTGTTCCATTGATCTATGTGTCTGTTTTTGTGCCAGTACCATACTGTCTTGATGATGACAGCTTTGTAATAGAGCTGGAAGTCCAGAATTGTGATGCCACCAGCTTTACTTTTCTTTTTCAACATTCTTCTGGCTATTCGGGGTCTTTTTTGGTTCCATATCTTTTTTTTTTTTTTTTAAGATTTTATTTATTTATTTTCCAGAGAGAGAGCACAAGCAGGGGGAGTGGCAAGCAGAGGTAAAGGGAGAAGCAGGGTTCCTGCTGAACGGGGATCATGACCTGAGTCAAAGGCAGCCGCTTAACCCACTGAGCCACCCACGTGCCCTTTGCTTGTGTGTTTCTGTTCTTACTTTTACTGTTCTGTCTAGAAGCTCCAGATTGTGGGTGCAGAGTACTGGGGATGGAGCAGTGAGCTCACTGTTGGTACCTAAAAGACACTGGGATATTCTCCCAGTGGCAGAGTTATTGTGATTTCTTTGTTAAATGCACTTTGTTATGGTATTTGTCAAGGCCTTTGACAATCTAGGTGAATTGTATCCATAGGTTTTCCCCATACTCTTCCTTGCCTGTGTGGTTAATTTATTCCCTTAAAGAATTTTGCAAAAGTAATGAGGCAGTATCTACTCTCACAAAGCCACTTTTATTTTCTGCTGTGACATATCTTTATTCATTGATTCTGCCCATTACCATACACTTTGCTAGATATTTCACTATGAAAACGACATCCAGCAGCCTGGTGATTTGAGTTCCCCTCCAGGGTGACCATCAAGTTAACCTTTTTATGCATTAAAGTCCTATTAGAAATCTACTGGCATTTTCATCATAGTGCATATAGTTTTATAAGATCATTCAGGGCTTCTTGAATGACCACCAGTCTTAGTGATTTGCCGGCATTTTAGTTTGTCTCTTAGATCTATCTAGAACAGCTCAGTATTTGGCATTGTTCCTTCCGACTGGCTTCAAACAGCAGAACCCACTCTGTGTCTGCCACAGTAATAGAGAGAAAATTTCCTCAGCTGTCTCTTCCTGAGACCCCTGCATTCCTTCCTTATCTGCATCTCCCAGCAGCCCTCTCTGTCTCCTCGTGCACCTCTTTTGACGTCTCTTTGAACCTCACCTCTTTCTTGAGCATTATTTTTATTTTATTCTAGTTTTAACAAATGCATCTTTTCCCATTTTCTCTGTTTTGTTTGCCACCCAGTTCTTGTGTGTTTTGAGTTCCTAATTCATTTTCACAGGAATTTCAATAAAATATTTTCAACAAAACCTCTAGGTCTCTTATGAGGAGTTACTTATTAAAACAAGCCTTTTGTTCATTTCTCCCAAGGCTTGGATTTTTTTTGTTTGTTTTATTCCTTCTAAAACTGATAGAGTATATGCTATTCATGGGAGAGAGAACAGACAAGAGAAACGGAGACAAGGAAGGACAGAAAACAGTTTATTTACCCAAATAGCATGTTGCTTTGGTCTCTCTTGTATTGTGACTTACAAACATTGCATTTGTCAGTTGCAAGTGGGGTTAAAACCTCCTTACCTAGTTATTTGTTCTAGAAGCTTTAGCCGTACTTCTTGTCTTAATGAACTGTTCCCGTGGATATTGAGACCTCCGTTATTGCCACCTAAGGCCATGTTCTAGTTTCTCAGACTCACTTAACCACTTCAGCAAGCCCTCATTTTTTTTTTGGTTCAGGTGATCTATATATTAAAGAATGATTAGCTGTTTAGGTACAAGGGTAAATGCTTTGTTCCTACTTTAATGTTAGTAGTAGGGTCATTCCCAATGTAATTATAGTAGTCAGAAAACAGAAGTAATGCTTTATAATAATAATGAAGACTATAAGGTGTTTGCTGTGCTTCAGTCCCCTTATACACAACGAAGTAACTATTCATTATTTTGTCTGTACGGAGAACACCCTGTTACTGTAATCTGACTAGTAACTGCCAGCAAGCATTAAATACACTAGTCATCTCTAGATTATCTTCAACAAATATATTTAATCCCTTGGTTTAATATTTTAAGGCTCTTGGTTAAGTACCTCTGATTTAAATAATACCTCTATTCACTCCTGTGCCATTAGATCATTTTGTTTATGTGTGATCCAAATAATTCAGAAGATTTAAGTTATAAAAATTATAAAATAGGTATCAGTGCTAATTAGATTAGTCATTCTGATTTGCATGTACAACTCTAGTGTTGCATTAATGCCTTAGTGTACTCACATAGTTTTGATATTTAGTCATCAAGGTCAGGAATCTATTGAAATTTCAGACCATAGGATAAAAGGATATAATAGTAATGCTATAGGTTATATATACCCAGAATCCAGAATGGCTGATTAGAACTTATTAGTGAGCTAGATAGGGGTTCTGAGAGATTTAGGGGCTTTTCTTCTTCTTGTTTTTTGAAATTCAATTTATTTAACCAAAATACGCCCAAACAATTCATCTATTTCTCCCACCCCTCAAACTTCCTCTAGCCCTCCCTATCCCCTCACCTCCCTGCCCTGTCCTCTTACAGCCGCCAGTCTGTTTTCCATATCTGTGAGCTTGGTTTTTGTTGCTATTTTTATTGTTTTAGATTCCACATATAAGTGAGATCATACGGTATTTGTCTTTCTCTTTCTGTTATTTCACTTAGCATAGTGCCCTTGAGGTCCATCCATATTGTCACAAATGGCAAGATTACATTCTTTTTTATGGCTAAATAATCCTCTATGTATGTGTATGTGTACCATAATTTCTTTATCTATTCAGTCATTGATATATACTTAGGTTGTTTCCATATCTTGGCTATTGTAAGTAAGGCTGCAATGACATAGGAGGGCATATATGTTTTTAAATTTATGTTTTTGTTTTTTTTCCTATTAATTTTTTTAAAGATTTTATTTGAGAGAGAGAGAGTGAGCAAGCACATGAGGAGGGGGGAGGGGCAGAGGGAGAGGGAGAAGCAGACTCCCTGCTGAGCAAGGAGCCCCACCTGGAGCTCAATCCCAGGAACCCGGGATCATGACCAGAGCCAAAGGCAACCGTTTAACCAACTGAGCCACCCAGGCACCCCTATGTTTTTGTTTTCTTTGGATAAATACCCAGAGTGGAATTGTTGGATCATGTGGTAGTTCTGTTTTTAATTTTTTGAGGACACTCCATACTGTTTTCCATAGTAGCTGCACCAGTGCATTCCTGTATTTGCACCAACTGTGCACAAGGGTCCCCTGTTTTCTACATCCTCACCAACACTTGCTCTCTCTTGACTTTTTGATGATAGCTATTCTAACAGGTGTGAGGTGATATCTCATTGTGGTTTTGGTTTGCATTTCCCTGATGGTTAATGATGTTGAGCACCTTTTTGTGTACCTCTTGGCCATGTGTATGTCTTCTTTGGAAAAATGTTTATTCAGATCTTTTACCCATGTTTAAATTAGATTGATTTGGGGGTTTTTTGTTTGTTTGTTTTGCTATTGAGTTGTATGAATTCTTATATATTTTGGATATTAGCCCCTTGCCAGATATGTGATTTACAAATATTTTCTCCCACTGAGTAGGTTGTCTTTCCATTTTGTTGATGGTTTCCTTCGCTGTGCAGAAGCTTTTTAGTTTAATGTAGTCCCGCTTGTTTGTATTTGCTCTTGTTGCCTTTGCTTTTGGTGTGAGATCCAAAAAATCATCACCAACACCAATGTCAAGGACGTTACCACCTGTGTTTTCTTCTAGGAGTTTTATGGTTTCAGGTCTTGCATTTAAGTCTTTAATCTATTTTGAGTAAGTTTTTGTGTTTGGTGTAAGAAAGTGGTCCAGTTTAATTCTTTTGCATCTGGCTGTCCAGTTTTCCCAATACCATTTATTGGAGAGACTGTCCTTTCACCATTGTATATTCTTGAATCCTTTATCATAAATTAATCGATCATATGTGTGTTGATATATTTCAGCGATCTCTGTTCTGCTCCACTGATCTGTGTCTGTTTTTATGCTGATACCATACTGTTTTGATTGCTATCTTTATAATACAGCTTGAAATCAGGAAGCATGATGCCTCCAGTTTTGTTCTTTCTCAAGAATTTGCTTTGTTTATTAGGGGTCTTTTGTGATTCCATACAGATTTCAGGATTGTTTGTTCTATTTCTGTGAAAAATGCCAGTGTAATTTTGATAGGGATTGTATTAGATTTGTATATTGCTTTGGGTAGTGTGGACATTTAACAATATTAGTTCTTCCAATCCATGAACGTGGAATGTCTTTCCATTTATTTGTGTCTTCTTCAATTTCTTTCATCAGTGACTAGTAATTTTCAATATATAGGTTTTTCACCTCTTTGGTCAAATTTATTTTTAGGTTTTTTTTCTTCTTTTTGATGCAACTATAAATGACATTGTTTTCTTAATTACTCTTTCTAACAGTATGTTATTAGTGTACAGAAACAAAATAAATTTTTGTGTATTGATTTTATATCCTCCATCATTAACTGAATTTATTAGTTCTAACAGGTTTTTGGTTTTTTTTTTGGTAATACCATATCATCTGCAAATAGTGATAGTTTTACTTTTTCCTTTCCAATTTGGATGACTTTTATTTATTTTTTTTTCTTGCCTAACTACTCTGGCTAGGACTTCTAATACTATGTTCTATAAAAGTGGTGAAAGTGGGCATCTTGTATTGTTCCTAATATTAGAAGAAATGCTTTCAGCCTTTCAGTACTGAGTATGATTTTAGCTGTAGGCTTGTTATATATGGTCTTTATTATGTTGAAGTACGTTTCCTCTTTACTCGCTTTGTTGAGTTTTTATCGTAAATGGGTGTTGAATTTTGTCAATTGATTGCATCTTTTGAAATGATCATATGATTTTTATCCTGCATTTTGTTAGTTTGATGTGTCACATTGACTGATGTGCCACTGTTGAATTATCCTTGTGTCTGCATCTCTGGAATAAATCCCACTTGATCATGGTGTATATGTTTTTTTAATGATCATTAAAATTCAGTTTGCTAATTTGGTTTGCTTGCATCTATGTTCATCATTAGCCTTTTATTTATTTATTTATTTATTTTGGTGGCATCATTATCTGGTTTTGGTTGGGTAATGCTGGCCTCCTAAAATGTGTTTGGAAAAGTTTTCCCTGCTTCTGTTTTCTGGAAGTATTTGAGAATATTGGTTTTCTTTGAATGTTTGGCAGAATTAACCAGTGAAGCCATCTGGTATTGGACTTTTGTGTTTTAGGAGGTTTTTGATTACTGATTCAATTTCCTTTTATAATTAGCCTGTTCAGATTTTCTGTTTCATGATTCAGTCTTGGTGGGTTGTATGTTTTTAGGAATTTATTCATTTCTTTTAAGTTGTCTAGTTTGTTGTTTAATTGGTCATAGTAGTGTAGTCTCTTACAATTCTTTTTCATTTCTGTGGTTTCAGTTGTAACATCTCTTTCATTTTTTATTTTATTTATTTGAGCCCTCTCTTTTTTTCTTGGTGAGTCCAGGTAAAGGTTTGTCAATTTTGTTTGTCTTTAACAAAGAACCAGCCCTTAGTTTCATTGATCTTTAACATTGTCTTCTTGACTTTTTAATCTCTATTTCATTTATTTCTACTCTAATCTTTGTTATTTCCTTTCTTCTACTAACTTAGTCTTTTGTTTGCTCTTCTTTTTCTAGTTCCTTGAGGCTGAAGTTAAGTTCTTTGAAACTTTTCGTATTTCCTAAGATAGGCATTTATCACTATGCACTTACCTTTTAGAACTGTTTTTGCTGCATCCCATAAATTTTGGTATGTTACATTTCCATTTTTGTTTCTTTCAGGTATTTTTTGTTTCTCTTTTAATATCTCCTTTTACCCATTGGTTATTCAGTAGCATGTTGTTGATTTGCCACATTTTTCAATTTTCTTAGTGTAATTAATTTCTAATTTCATTCCTTTGTTGTCAGAAAAGGTGTTTGATAGGACTTCTGTCCTCTTAAATTTGTTTTCTGGCCTAACAGAGATCTCTCTTAGATGGAGTTTTTCTTTTTTAACCACATTCTGAAATATTAATACTCTGTGATACCAATGGGTATACAGCAGACATTCTTAACTTTTCTTATGCCATGACTCCTTCAATAGTCTGGTGAGGCCTATAGATACTCTCAGAGTAATGTTTTTGAAAAGTATAAAGCAAAACACTTAAGATAACAAAGGAAACTAATTGTATTCATATATTAATATAATATTTAAAAGCCAGGCGTGGGCTGTAATAATGTGATGTGATACATTATATAACAAGACCTGAAGTCACCACTGTGACTTCAAAGCAGTGATGGGCACAAGTGATACTTTAGACCTTTGTAGCAACTATGCTGTAGTATAAAAATATCTATCATATCCGGGCGGAGCAAGATGGCGGAGGAGTAGGAGACCTGGATTTCATCTCCTCTCAGGAATTCAGCTGGATAGGGATCAAACCATTCTGAACACCTACAAACTCAACAGGAGATCGAAGAAAAGAATAGCAACAACTCTCTCATCAGAAAAGCGACCACTTTCTGGAAGGTAGGACGTGCGGAGAAGTGAATCCGAGGCGATATTCGGGAGGATAGATGGCGGGGGAGGGGCCTCCGTCGGCCGCTTCTGGCAAGTGATAGAGCAGTGGAGCACAAAATCGGAACTTTTAAAAGTCTGCTCCGCTGAGGGAGGTCACTCTGGTGGCTAAGCGGGGGGTGGAACCCTCCAGGACAGTGTGGTCTCAGGACCCTCGGGGTCACAGAAAGACCAGGCGTGCCTGAGTGCGGCAGAGCTCCCAGGTATCGGAGCAGGGAAGCCGGCTGCAGAGGCGGAGCCCAGGCGCGGGCTCTCAGCTCGGGGTTGCCATAAACCGTGATCTGCGGCACAGTCGGGCCCCTGCTCCTCCAGCAGGGACCCAACAAGCGGCAGATCCGGGGAGACTCACCTTCCTCCCCCGGGAGGAGCCGCGCGGGAGTGCACTGCAGGGATCTGCTGGGTTCGGAGACTCCACCCGGGGTCGGGTGCCAGAGATGGAGACGCGCGGTCACAGGCCGGGTGAACACGGAGTGCGGCTGGAGACTGGGGAGACGGGAGTGACTGACGGCTTTTCTCTGGGGGCTCACTGAGGAGTGGGGCCCCGAGTTCTCGGCTCCTCCGGGGCGGAGATTGGGAGGCCACCATTTTCACTCTCCGCCTCCAAAGCTGTACGGAAAGCTCGCAGGGAACAAAAGCTCGGGAGAGCAAACCCGAGCAGATTACTTAGCGGGAGGGGGCAAGGGCGGGGCAAATACGCCTCTGGCAAAGACATTTGGAAACCACGGCAACAGGCCCCTCCCCAAAGATCAGCGAGAACAGCCAGCCAAGACCAAGTTTACCGATCAATGAGAACGGCAGAACTCCAGGGCTAGAGGACTACTGCACATAGAATTCATGGCTTTTTTTACCATGATCCTTTAGTCTTACAAAGTTAATTTTTTTTTAACTGGTTTTTTTTTTTTTTTTGAATTTTTCTTTTTCCCTTTTTCAACCAACATCTTATCAATCCCTTTTTTTTTTTTAAATATTTTTATTTTCCATTTTTAGAGTCATATTCTATCCCTTCATAGTAGTTACCCGTATTTTTGGCATATATATATATATAAGTTGTTCTCTCTTTAAAATTTTGAGATAGTTTCTTCTAACAGATTAAAATATACCCTAAATCTGTAGTATATGGTTTTTTCTACTCCCCTGCCTGATCACATTCTCTCCTTTTTTTTTCCTTTTTTCTTTTTTTAAATCCTCTTCTTTCTTTTTTCAAACAACTTCTTATCAATTCCTTTTATAAAATTTTTTATAACTTCCATCTTTACAGTCATATTCCATCCCTTCATCATATCAACCCTTATTTTTGTACATATATAAGTTTTTCTTTCTTTAAAATTTTGGGAGGCACTTTCTTCTAAAAGACCAAAATACACACCAAATCTAGTGTGTGGCACTGATTTGTATACCAGCCTAATCATATTTGATCACATTCTGTTTTTTGTTGTTGTTGTTTTTTGGTTTTGTTTGTTTGTTTTTATCTTTTTCTTTTTTATCTTTTTCTTTTTTCTCTCTTTCCATTTGTTTTTCCACTGCTTCAGGTCTTTTCTGATTTGTTTAGAGTATATTTTCTGGGGACGTGGTTACTCTGCTAGCATTTTGTTCTCTCATTAGTCTATTCTCCTCTGCACAAAATGACAAGACGGAAAAAATCACCTCAACAAAAAGAACAAGAGGCAGTACCGACTGCCAGGGACCTACTCAAGATGGACATTAGTATGATGTCAGATCTAGAGTTCAGAATCATCACTTTAAACATACTAGCTGGGCTTGAAAAAAATATGGAAGTTATTAGAGAAACCCTTTCTGGAGAAGTAAAAGAGCTAAAATCTAACCAAGTAGAAATCAAAAAGGCTATTAATGAGGTGCAATAAAAAATGGAGGCTAGGATAAATGAGGCAGAAGAGAAAATTAGTGATGTAGAAGCCCAAATGCTGGAAAATAAAGAAGCTGCGAAAAAGAGAGATAAACAACTACTGGATCACGAGGGCAGAATTCAAGAGATAAGCGATACCAGAAGACGAAACAACATCAGAATAATTGGGATCCCAGAAGAAGAAGAAAGAGAGAGAGGGGCAGAAGGTATAATGGAGCAAATTATAGCAGAGAACTTCCCTAATTTGGGGAAGGAAACAGGCATCAAAATCCAGGAAGCACAGAGAACCCCCCTCAAAATCAATAAAAATAGGTCAACACCCCGACATCTAATAGTAAAACTTACGAGTCTCATAGACAAAGAGAAAATCCTGAGAGCAGCTCGGGAGAAGAGATATGTAACCCACAATGGTAGAAATATTAGATTGGCAACAGACCTATCCACAGAGACCTGGCAGGCCAGAAAGGACTGGCAGGATATATTCAGAGCACTAAATGAGAAAAATATGCAGCCAAGAATACTCTATCCAGCTAGGCTGTCATTGAAAACTGAAGGAGAGATAAAAAGCTTCCAGGACAAACAAAAACTAAAGGAATTTGCAAACACAAAATCAGCCCTACAAGAAATCTTGAAAGGGTTCCTCTAAGCAAAGAGAGAGCCTAAAAGCAACATAGACCAGAAAGGAACACAGACAATATACAGTAACAGTCACCTTACAGGCAATGCAATGGCACTAAATTCCTCTTTCAATAGTTACCCTGAATGTAAATGGGCTCAATGCCCCAATCAAAAGACACAGGCTATCAGACTGGATTAAAAAACAAGACCCATCGATATGCTGTCTGCAAGAGACTCATTTTAGACCCAAAGACACCCCCAGATTGAAAGTGAGGGGGTGGAAAACCATTTACCATGCTAATGGACACCAAAAGAAAGCTGGGGTGGCAATCCTTATATAACACAAACTAGATTTTAAACCAAAGACTAATAAGAGATGAGGAAGGACATTATATCCTACTTAAAGGGTCTATCCAACAAGAAGATCTAACAATTTTAAATATCTATGCCCCTAACATGGGAGCAGCCACTTATATAAGGCAATTAATAACAAAAGCAAAGAAACACATCGACAACAATACAATAATAGTGGGGGACTTTAACACCCCCCTCACTGAAATGGACAGATCGTCTAAGCAAAAGATCAACAAGGAAATAAAGACTTTAAATGACACACTGGATCAAATGGACTTCACAGATATATTCAGAACATTCCATCCCAAAGCAATGGAATACACATTCTTCTCTATTCCCCATGGAACATTCTCCAGAATAGATCACATCCTAGGTCATAAATCAGTCCTCAACTGGTACCAAAAGATTGGGATCATTCCCTGCCTATTTTCAGACCACAATGCTTTGAAACTAGAACTCAATCACAAGAGGAAAGTCAGAAAGAACTCAAATACATGGAGGCTAAAGAGCATCCTACTGAAGAATGAATGGGTCAACCAGGAAATTAAAGAAGAATTAAAAAAATACATGGAAACCAATGAAAATGAAAACACAACTATTCAAAATCTTTGGGATGTAGCAAGGGCAGTCCTAAGAGGAAAGTATATAGCAATACAAGCCTTTCTCAAGAAACAAGAAAGGTCTCAAGTACACAACCTAACCCTACACCTAAAGGAGCTGGAGAAAGAACAGCAAATAAAGCCTAAACCCAGCAGGAGAAGAGAAATAATAAAGATCAGAGCAGAAATCAATGAAATAGAAACTAAAAGAACAGTAGAACAGATCAACGAAAGTAGGAGCTGGTTCTTTGAAAGAATTAACAAGATTGATAAACCCCTGGCCAGACTTATCAAAAAGAAAAGAGAAAGGACCCAAATCAACAAAATCATGAACGAAAGAGGAGAGATAACAACTAACACCAAAGAAATACAAACAATTCTAAGAACATATTATGAGCAACTCTATGCCAGCAAATTCGATAACCTGGAAGAAATGGATGCATTCCTAGAGATGTATCAACTACCAAAACTGAACCAGGAAGAAATAGAAAACCTGAACAAACCTATAACCACTAAGGAAATTGAAGCAGTCGTCAAAAATCTCCCAACAAACAAAAGCCCAGGGCCAGACGGCTTCCCAGGGGAATTCTACCAAACATTTCAAGAAGAATTCATACCTATTCTTCTGAAACTGTTCCAAAAAATAGAAATGGAAGGAAAACTTCCAAACTCATTTTATGAGGCCACCATTACCTTGATCCCAAAACCAGACAAAGACCCCATCAAAAAGGAGAATTACAGACCAATATCCCTGATGAACATGGATGCAAAAATTCTCACCAAAATATTAGCCAATAGGATCCAATAGTACATTAAAAGGATTCTTCACCACGACCAAGTGGGATTTATCCCTGGGCTGCAAGGTTGGTTCAACATCCGCAAATCAATCAATGTGATACAATACATTAACAAAAGAAAGAACAAGAATCATATGATCCTCTCAATAGATGCAGAAAAAGCATTTGACAAAGTACAGCATCCTTTCTTGATCAAAACTCTTCAGAGTATAGGCATAGAGGGTACATACCTCAATATCACAAAAGCCATCTATGAAAAACCTACAGTGAATATCATTCTCAATGGGGAAAAACTGAGAGCTTTCCCCCTAAGGTCAGGAACGCGGCAGGGATGTCCACTATCACCACTGCTATTCAACATAGTATTGGAAGTCCTAGCCACAACAGTCAGACAACAAAAAGAAATCAAAGGCATCCAAATCGGCAAAGAAGAAGTCAAACTCTCACTTTTTGCAGATGATATGATACTTTATGTGGAAAACCCCAAAGACTCCGCCCCAAAACTGCTAGAACTCATACAGGAATTCAGTAAAGTGGCAGGATATAAAATCCATGCACAGAAGTCAGTGGCATTCCTATACACCAATAACAAGACAGAAGAAAGAGAAATTAAGGAGTCGATCCCATTTACAATTGCACCCAAATCCATAAGATACCTAGGCATAAATCTAACCAAAGAGGCAAAGGATCTGTACTCAGAAAACTATAAAATACTCATGAAAGAAATTGAGGAAGACACAAAGAAATGGAAAAACGTTCCATGCTCATGGATTGGAAGAACAAATATTGTGAAGATGTCAATGCTACCTAGAGCAATCTACACATTCAGTGCAATCCCCATCAAAATACCATCCACTTTTTTCAAAGAAATGGAACAAATAATCCTAAAATTTGTATGGAACCAGAAAAGACCGCGAATAGCCAGAGGCATGTTGAAAAAGAAAAGCAAAGCTGGCGGCATCACAATTCCAGACTTCAAGCTCTATTGCAAAGATGTCATCATCAAGACAGTATGGTACTGGCACAAAAACAGACACATAGATCAATGGAACAGAATAGAGAGCCCAGAAATGGACCCTCCACTCTATGGTCAACTCATCTTCGACAAAGCAGGAAAGAATGTCCAATGGAAAAGAGACAGTCTCTTCAACAAACGGTGTTGGGAAAATTGGATAGCCACATGCAGAAGAATGAAACTGGACTATTTCCTTCCACCACACACAAAAATAGACTCCAAATGGTTGAAAGACCTCAATGTGAGATAGGAGTCCATCAGAATCCTAAAGGAGAACACAGGCAGCAACCTCTTCAACCTCAGCCACAGCAACTTCTTCCTAGAAACATTGCCAAAGGCAAGGGAAGCAAGGGCAAAAATGAACTATTGGGACTTCATCAAGATAAAAAGCTTTTGCAAAGCAAAGGGAACAGTCAACAAAACCAAAAGACAACCGACAGAATGGGAGAAGATATTTGCAAATGACATATCAGATAAAGGGCTAGTATCCAAAATCCATAAAGAACTCATCAAACTCAACACCCAAAGAACAAAGAATCCAATCAAGAAATGGGCGGAAGACGTGAACAGACAGTTTTCTAATGAAGACATCCAAATGGCCAACAGACACATGAAAAAGTGCTCAATATCACTCGGCATCAGGGAAATTCAAATCAAAACCTCAATGAGATACCACCTCACACCAGTCAGAATGGCTAAAATTAACAAGTCAGGAATCGACAGATGTTGGTGGGGATGCAGAGAAAGGGGAACCCTCCTCCACTGTTGGTGGGAATGCAAGCTGGTGCAGCCACTCTGGAAAACAGTATGGAGGTTCCTCAAAAAGTTGAAAATAGAGCTATCATATGATCCAGCAATTGCACTAATGGGTATTTACCCCTAAGATACAAAAGTAGGTATCCGAAAGGGTACGTGCACCCTGATGTTTATAGCAGCAATGTCCAGAATAGCCAAACTGTGGAAAGAGCCAAGATGTCCATCAACAGATGAATGGATAAAGAAGATGTAGTATATATACACAATGGAATATTATGCAGCCATCAAAAGGAGTAACAACTTGCCATTTGCAACGACGTGGATGGAACTGGAGGGTATTATGTTGAGTTAAATAAGTCAAAAAGAGAAAGACATGTATCATATGACCTCACTGATATGAGGGATTCTTAATCGCAGGAAACAAACTGAGGGTTGCTGGAGTGGGGGTGGGGTGGGAGGGATGGGGTGACTGGGTGATAGGCACTGGGGAGGGTATGTGCTCTGGTAAGCACTGTGAAGTGTGCAAGACTGTTGAATCTCAGATCTGTACCTCTGAAACAAATAATGCAATATATGTTAAGAAAAAAAAAAGAAGAAGAAGGTAGCGGGAGGGGAAGAATGAAGCAGGGGAAATCGGAGGGGTAGACGAACCATGAGAGATGATGGACTCTGAAAAACAAACTGAGGGTTCTGCTGGGGAGGGGGGTGGGAGGATGGGTTGGCCTGGTGGTGGGTATTGAGGAGGGCACGTTCTGCATGGAGCACTGGGTGTTATGCACAAACAATGAATCATGGAACACTACATCTAAAACTAATGATGTAATGTATGGGGATTAACATAAGAATAAAAAAAAATATCTATCACTTCCATTGGTGAAAAAGTCACATGTGGTGCTATTATTACTACCAAGGATTTTTCTTATATTCAAAATTGAGAGAAATTCTAAATTTCAGATAGAATTTGATAAAAATGAAAGTGTGTATTTTTTTAATCCAAATTAATATGTGCCTCCTTAAATTCTTTCCATAGACCTTGTGGACCTTGGTTAAACATCCCAATGTAATGAATTTCATGAAATAAGCTTGCTGTTTATTTTGCTTTTCTATAAAGAATCTCTGCAATTTTGATCTTGAAAAATTGGATAATTATTTCTGATTCTATTTTCTGATATAAAAATCATTACAGGTTTTTCTGTGTTTATCACCAGCTGATACAACTCTGTACACTAGAAAAGAAAAAGATGTCTGATATAGCTGATTTGTGATAATTGGAGTCACAAAGTATTTTTAAATTAAGATTTTCTACAAAAGTAAGAGATTTGTTTAATTGTTTTCTTTTTATCAAGTTGTGGCCTGTCTTAAATGAGAAATCAAGAAAAGTTTTAAGGAATGGGACCAGATATTCTTAGAGGATACAGAATATGGCAAAGCATTGTGATTGAGGTGTTATTGCTCAAGTGGGGGAAAAAAACCCATTTCGGAAATGAAGATTTTCAAACTGAAGATACGTCCTTGGGATAGCTGAGCTTCCTTTTGGTATTAGTAAATGGGAGGATTTATAAGATTTAGTAAGGCATTACCGTGTGCTTGATCTTCCACAGCAGGAATTGTGCTCTTAAAGAAAGCAAAAACTTCAGAAAACTCCAAGTGTAGAGTACCATATATCTTTTCTACTCTGATTAGTAGAAGTTTCAATTTGCCTTTATGGGTAAAAATGTTAACTTGTGAAAAAAAAATTAATGTTAGTCATTCGTTTGTTCAACAGATCTTTTTATACCCTACTTTGGTAGTAAGCAATAAGGATGACATATGGAAAACTCTGGTCCCTACAGTGTGGGAAGTGGACACAGACAAAAGCAGTCTGGTGTTGCAGTTGACTCTCATCAGAGTTGTTACAGAGCGTGGTGTGTCTGGGGATTGTTCCCTTGTTCTGTATAATGAAAGTTCTGATTCCCTATGGGAGTCCTTACTCTATTTAGAGGATTTCAAAAAATTAATGGAAAGTACATATTAATTTACGTTGAGCATACAAAGGTAAACAAAGATGTCACATTTGTTTAGTCTGGCAGGAGTTTATCACTTCAATGAAGTAATAACCTTATGATTATTTGATGCCCCAATTTGTAATTATAAAAGGTTTTGAATAAAAATATAAGTACAGTAGAATAAGGAAAAATCATATAAAATCAGGTTTATAAATGTGAGGAATAAAAGTTTCTGAGTTGGGCCTTGGCTGGGCTGGGAGCAAATAGAGCTGAGACTGGGACCGTCGTGCACAGTGAGAAGCCCTGGTAGAAATGATGCTGCTCCTCTGTTCTAGAACCATTGTTGCCTTGTCAGTGCCTGCTAACCGAACTACAGACCCACATAGAAAGCCTGTTCCAGAAAGGCCTCTACTGATGTGTACAAAATTAGTACCTTCTGTTTCTTGTCCTTTTCTCCATCGAAACTGGAGACTTGTTATTTCCCAAACATGGCCAGTGCATTTTCCCTCCCTTTGCTCGTGCTGGCCCATCCATTAGAATGCTTCACATCCCTCCATCTGCACTTGCTTATCTAGGCCATCTCCTCCCTGATCCCTTCTTTGATTTGTCCTTGTCATCTCACCTCCTTTAAGTCCTTGTCCCCCACCTGGCTGCATCCATTACCCGTAAAGCAGGTGAGGGAGACAGGGGTCTGTTTCTTTTCACCTTTGTATTTCCTATAATCAGGACATGATGCCCTGCTACTTAGGGAAGGTGCTTCTAAAAGAGGGATGCACCCTCTCTAGATCCCCTTGAGGAAGCCCTTCCTGCCCACTGACCTGCAGTTCTTCTGGATCCAACTCTTATTGTGGCTCTATTAAAACAGATGGTCTTCGAGTCCTAGCTGCTACGTAAATGCCAGCTTTGTTGGATTTCTGCTGAGAAAGACCGATGCATGGTGGAAAGTAATGTTTTATTGTTGTTCTCATTGATTAATAACTTTTGCTTGTAGATTCAAAGTCTTGAGGAACAGTAAAATAGTGCAGCTGCTTGTGTGGTCTTAGGCATTTCCAGCCTACTGATATTTTGAGCCTCCTTATGTCTTGAAAGCAAATGTTAGAGGAAGTGTTCTGGTCTCTGATTATCTTTTCCCACATCTAGTTCTTTTTTTCACACCAATCTTTGTTCTGAGGCAACATGTTTATTCAGGAAACTTTGGCTCATTCACTGAGATTTTAAAAATTTCATACAATTCGTATGTGAAATTCAGTCTATTTTTAATTGTACAATAAGGTCATTGAGGAATTATATGCCCAAACTTCAGGTTTAATGCCACCTTATTCATTCAAGTAATATTTCTGAAGCAACTTCTATGTGGCAGGGACTCTTCTAAGTAATAGGAAGCATGACGGGTTTTAGGCCGGCTAGAAAAATGAAGACACGAGCAGTCTTCATTACAGTCAAACGTGCTGAGTACTCTGAAGAGAAGCATGCAGTGAGAAGATGGAGTGAAGGGAATTATTTGTTCTAGATGGCAAGGTCAGGGAAAGCCTTGTGAGGGAAGGAAAGGAGGGGAGCGAGCCATGCAGATATCTGGGGGCAAAGTGTTCTGAGTAGAGGGGAGAGTGGGGCTTGCTGGGAGCATTGAGAGACCTGTGAAGCTAGGGTGGGGGAAGGTAGGGAGTGAGGCTGGAGAGGCCAAGTCACGTGGGACTTGGAGGCAGCATCATTGAACCATAAGGGCCTGGAAAGGCAAATGACATATGTGGTCTAGGGCAACATATATTACAAATAATTTTGTGTTTCTTTAAATTCCTCCATAAAATTTTCTTTTTGGGGCGCCTGGGTGGCTCAGTTGGTTAAGCGACTGCCTTCGGCTCAGGTCATGATCCTGGAGTCCCTGGATCGAGTCCCGCCTCAGGCTCCCTGCTCGGCGGGGAGCCTGCTTCTCCCTCTGACCCTCCCCCCTCTCATGTGATCGCTCTCTCTCATTCTCTCTCTCTCAAATAAATAAAATCTTTAAAAAAAAAATTTCTTTTTGTTTCAGCTGAAAAACCTGAAAGAAGTAAGGCCTTATTCATCAATTTGTTATGAAATTCTCTTCTACTATTTTTGACATATTTTTCCTTATTAGAATTGTTATTGAAATAGGTTTTTCCAATTCCTTTTACTTTAGAAGATAATAGTTCTATTAGTATTTGTAGGGTAGTTAAATATATTTCATTTATTTTGTTACAAGTAAGTAGAGCTTTTCTTCAAATGGCTTTTCATTTTTAAATTTTGATGCATTTTGACCTGTGTGCCACTCTAGGGAATTTAATGGTGAACAGAAATAGTCAAGGTCCTTGCCCCTATGAAGCTTACAGTCTAGTGTATATGTGCAACGGGGACTATTTTTGTTTTTTTCATTCATCTCAGCTTTTGCTTTTAGTAGATTTCAGAATTCTAAATGTGTACTCTTTAATCCATATTTTGAGGTAAGAGAAAGTATGAGGGAGAATCTGTGGGGTAGTTTTGATAAACTATTCACTCTGGACATTCTCTGGTGACTAAAGCCATCTGCCTCACTACAGACTAAAAAAATTAAATCCTAAGCTAAGGTTTGGTGCAGGGTTATTCCCTAAGTATTCTCATTATGAAAAAGAGAAACTAGTCAGCATAAGAGAATAAGGATCAATGTAAGAATAAGTTTGAACACTGAAAAGCCCACTGAGTGAGGCAGTGGACCTCACCTAAAAAATTCCAGAATGATTTTTAATCAGCAGTCTCTCAGGAAATATCCAAGATCTCAAGTTCAAGGGCTGGAATGTTCTTGGGTAGGGAATCACAAAGTGTGGCATTTCTGACCTCAAGTATTCAATTTTGGTGATCATTTATAATAGGTAAAAATGGGAGCACTCCAATCACCACCATATGGAAACCACTCTACTAATTGGACACAGTTCATGTTCTCTTATAATAATCTAATATTAATAACATTTTAATTGTCATCAATAATACATTTTTCTTGTCCTACTGGGTTAGAATGTCCTTCAGCTCTGTTCAATTCTTATATGGTTATAAAATGAACATGAACTTATAATGACTTTGAAGACGCAAGGGGCTTTAAGAATCTTGGAATTATCATTATTATTTGCTTTATTTGATGTGAGGCGTACTACCACAGTGAACCCAGGCCTCCCGTGATAATAGTCTGATACAATTAAAACACTTCTAGAATTTACATTCCAATCTGCAGTCTGTGTAGAATTTCAATGCATACCTTCAGTTCCTGTCTGAGTCCCACACAGACTTTTAGGGACCATTTCTAATTTTCTTTTTGTTTCAAGAAAGGCCACGATTTACCACTCATATATGACTGAGGATAACTCTGAGGATATCTGTTTATGTCTTTGAATGTGATAAGAGCAATTTGCTTTACATTTGAACTTGAATTAACTATTTTCCTTTGACTCTAAATACTTCTGTGGTTCTATAAGGCTTTAGTACTCTTCTCTGAGACTGTCCTGATAGTGTGTTACAGATGAGTATATCCCACTACAAAGTCTTTGGCTATTTCAATAACCCATTTCTCCTACACTGACTTCATTAATTATGGTCTAAGATGGTTCTCCTTTACTTTGAATTTTACCTCTTTATACAGTGCAGTGTTTAACCATTAAACCTTTGTCATAGTTATTATACTAAAGCGTTGAAATTTATATAGAGTTTTGTCCATCTTGCTCTTTGAAATTTTACCTGTTTTAGTACTATTAAATTATCAACCTTTTCTGTCACTCTGGTAGCCTGTTTTTTTTTTTTTTTTTTCCTACTGGTTTTTGTATTTTTATTTTGGTATTTGTATATTTGACATTTAAATTCCTCATTAGTTTACATGCTGTTTTCATTCAACAAATCCTATGTCAAGCAATTTTCAGGCATGAGGGATACTACAGAATACAAGATAAAATCCCTGCCCTCAAGGAGCTTACCGTTTGATGGAGGAGATAGATAATAAATAAGTACACAGATAAAATATTAAAATGAAGAAGAAATGAAGCAGTGTGCAGGCCTGGACAAACAGAGATGACAAAGCATTGGTGTTGTAGATAGAGAGGAAGGCAAAGTAGGCTTTTATGAGGGGTGACATTTGAACAGAAATAGGGAAGGAAGAAGAGAGATGTTGAAGAAGGAAGAGCGTGCAAAAATAGAGGGGACACAAATGTAAAGGCTTGAGGCAAGAGTTGGCACTAGTCTGGGGACAGCAGAATGGCCAGAGAACTCGTAGGGTCATTAGTGAGAGAAAAAAGTGTAGGCGATGAGATGGAGAAGTACCTGGGGGCCAAGTGGGAGGAGGACTGTAGTTGAACTAGTAGTCACTAGGCTACTGCTGTAGTCCTGGTGAAAGGTGATGGCAGCTTACATAAGGATGCTGCAGATGGAAGTGGGGAGAAGGGTGATTTCTGTGAATGCTGAAGGATGGGGAGTCAGCCATAAAGCCCACGTTTTTGTTTTGAACAGTAGGTTAAATGGGGACCATTTACAGAGAAGGAGAGCTAAGGGAAGAACTTTGGTGACAACATCCAGAATTCTGTTCTCAGTATAAGTTTAGTATGTGGCTTCAACACTTGGCTGCAGCCTTCTGTGCCTTCAGTTCTAGTGCTTAATTGTTGTTGGGATTAAATAATATGATATGATTAAATAATATCTATGCAAAATGCTTAGAACGTGTCTGCTCAATATTGATACTCAACATATGCTACCTTTTCTTTTCATGTAGCTCTTTAGATAGTTATGTATCTAAATGAAAAAATAGCCAAACAAAAGGAAGAAAACCCAACATTCTCTTTGCTGTTGAAACTTATGATTCCATCAAAAAGACTCCAAATGTGATTGGATATGAATTTATACATAAAAAAGATTTAAAATACTGGCTTGGCAGATCCTTAGTGTTAGAAAGGATCATCAGTCATCTAGTTCAAGGTTTTCTCATATGCAGTTCATGAATCCTTAGAAAATGTAGGCAACACGGCAATTCTCTGGGTGCATGTACACTTGCACATATGTGTATTTCTGTTTCTTGTCAGAGAGTCTGAGGCTTTCATGACACCCTCACAGAGTCTGAGTCTCAGAAAGGCCAAGCCCTGCTGGTGGTGAGCACTATTCCATGAACAGAACCCCAGATTTGCTGCTCCTGACTTCTAGTGTGACTTTTATCAAATCCTTCTCTCTAAACCTCAGGACTGCTTTTTATTTCTCCTAGAATTGTTATAAAGCCCCAACAAAAGCACTTTTAAATCATAAAGTGTCCTCTAAATGTATAGCTGTGGCACTGAACTGTGAGAAAACTGCAGCTAGGCAGGGTGCTTGAGTGGTCTGCTTGAGAGCTGACAGCAGAGCCCTGACACCCCCATCTCTCAAGGCCCGCTCAGTGCACTGGCCCCTCAATAAGGGGCCACAGCTTTTTTTGAGAACAAAATGGCCCCATACCAAGACCATTCAGTGGAAAAAGCATAGCCTTTTCAACAAGTGGTGCTGGGGTAACCTGACATCCATGTGCAAACAACTAATTCAGACCTCTAACCCATAACATACATAAAAACTAGCCAAAACTGGATGGAAGACCGAAACATAAGAAACCTATAAAACTCTTAGAATAAAACATAGGAGTAAATCTTCATGTTCTTGAGTTCAGCAAAGCATTCTAAAATATTACACCAAAAGTACAAACAACAAACAAAAAATTAGATGAATTGGACTTTTCTATTTCATAGGACACCATTAAGAAAGTGAAAACTGTACACCTTAAATTTATACCATGTTATATGTTAGTTATATCTCAATAAAGCTGGGGGGGGGGAAGTAAAAAGACAACTCTCGTAACGGGAGAAAATTGCAAGCCATGTATCCGGTAAGAGATTTTTATCCAGAATATACAAAGAACTTTCATAACTCAATAATAAAAAGACAACCAATCTTAAAAATGGGTAAAACATCTGCATAGACATTTTTCCAGATAAGATATACCAATGGCCAATAAGCACATGAAAAGATGCTTAACATCATTAGTCATCAGGGAAATGCAAATCAAGACCACAATGAGAAATTTGTGTGGAACCATGATAACCAAAGGAAAATCTTGAGAAAGAACAAAACTGGAGGCATCATGCTTCTTGATTTCAGGCTGTATTATAAAGTTATAGCAATCAAAACAGTATGGTATCAGCATAAAAACAGACACATAGATCAGATGAACAGAATAGAGACCACTGAAATAAACCCATACATAGATGATTGATAATTTATGATTAAGGATTCAAGAATATACAATGGCAAAAGGACAGTCTCTCCAATAAATGGTATTGGGAAAACTGGACAGCCAGATGCAAAAGAATTAAACTGGACCACTTTCTTACACCAAACACAAAAACTTACTCAAAATAGATTAAAGACTTAAATGCAAGACCTGAAACCATAAAACTCCTAGAAGAAAACACAGGTGGTAACGTCCTTGACATTGGTGTTGGTGATGATTTTTTGGATCTCACACCAAAAGCAAAGGCAACAAGAGCAAATACAAACAAGCGGGACTACATTAAACTAAAAAGCTTCTGCACAGCGAAGGAAACCATCAACAAAATGGAAAGACAACCTACTCAGTGGGAGAAAATATTTGTAAATCACATATCTGGCAAGGGGCTAATATCCAAAATATATAAGAATTCATACAACTCAATAGCAAAACAAACAAACAAAAAACCCCCAAATCAATCTAATTTAAACATGGGTAAAAGATCTGAATAAACATTTTTCCAAAGAAGACATACACATGGCCAAGAGGTACACAAAAAGGTGCTCAACATCATTAACCATCAGGGAAATGCAAACCAAAACCACAATGAGATATCACCTCACACCTGTTAGAATAGCTATCATCAAAAAGTCAAGAGAGAGCAAGTGTTGGTGAGGATGTAGAAAACAGGGGACCCTTGTGCACAGTTGGTGCAAATACAGGAATGCACTGGTGCAGCTACTATGGAAAACAGTATGGAGTGTCCTCAAAAAATTAAAAATGGAACTGCCATAAGACCCAGCAATTCCTAAGGAAATGAGAACACTAACTGGAAAAGATAGCTGCATCCTCATGTTCATGGCAGCATTACTTATAGTAGCCAAGATACACGAGCAAGCTAAGGATCCATCGATGGCTGAAGGGATAAAGTAGATGTGGTATGAGTATATGTGTGTGTGTGTGTACCATTGTTTATATATATACACAATGGAATATTACTCAGTTATAGGGAAGAAAGAAGGTCTGCCATTTGCAGCAACATGTAAGAATCTTGAGGGCATTATAAGTGAAAAAGGTCAGACAGAGAAAGACAGCTATTGTATGATTTTACCTATATGTGGAATCTGAAAAAGGAATGGAGAAAACAAACATACTCATAGATACAGAGTTGCCAGAAACAAGGGAGTGGAGGTGGTGGACAGTAGGTGAAATGGGTGAAGGTAGTCAAAAGGTACAACTTGTAAAGTGATTGAGTCATGGACATGTATAGTATGGTGACTGTAGTTAATACTGTATTGTATTATTTGCAGGTTGCTAAGAGAGTAGATCTTGAAGTTATCAAAAAACTTTGTTAACTGTGTAGTGATGGATGTTGACTTATTGTGGTTATTCATGATATATAGATAAATATACATGATATATACATTCATGATATATACATAAATCATTACATATACTTGAAACAAAGATAATATTATATGTCAATTATACCTTAACAAGACAAAAGAAAACCCCAGTGATATACAGTTTCACACTCCCTTGGATGTCTAAAATTAAAAAGACCACAGTAAGTATTGGGTAGGGGTGGAACAGTTAGAATACTTATTTACTGCTGGTGAGAATGTGAAATGGTCCAGCCACTTTCAAAAAGAGTGTGGCAGTTCCTCAAAATGTTACATGTTGTATACAAATGGTACGTGTCCAAGAGAAATGAAAATATGAAATCAGTCACAAAAGGCCACATATTATGATTCCATAAATATGAAATGTCCAGAATAGGTCACTGCATAGATACAGGAAGTAGGTTGGTGGCTGAGGGGTTTGATGGGAAGATAGCAAGTGATTGCTAATGGGTACCGAGTTTCTTCTGGGGATGATGATCACATTGTGGAATTAGTTGGTGATGATGATTGCACAATGCTGTAAATATACTAAAAGCCAGTGAGTCGTAAACTTTAAAAGGGTGAATTTTATGGTATGTAGATTTTATTTGAAAAGAATAAAGTAACCCCAAATTGTGCTTTCTTGGCTTTGAAAGATAGGGCATGAAACATACTTCTATCCCATTTTATCTCACAACTGCCGTGAGTTTTACTGACAGGCTTAGATGACAAGGGTGTAGTGGTCTTGAGTCAGGTCCGTGGTCAGCTGTCACCTAAGTTCCCTAAATACCCTGTACGTAGACAAGGCTGCAGCTTGTGCAGCTGACACTCAGGACTAGCACCATGTAGGCCAGTAACCTCCTCACCCCAGAGCCGGGTTTTTCCAGGTAAGGATTGAGATCATTCACCAGGCAGCGGGGAAGCATCTCTGCATTGTGCCCAGCTGTATTTGGCCTGTAAATAAACCAGCAACAAAGATTTTCAGCCTTACTATTTTGGGACATTTTAATATTAGGTTAACTTGTTTATTATGTTTAGACGTAGTTTAAGAAAAAAACATATCAGTCACATTTATTTTTAAGGAATATGTTAAGAAACTGCAAAATACTGAATTATTCCTTAACACCCTCTTTTTGGAAATCATTCAGTTTTATACATTAGCATCTTACTATATTCAGTGTGTCTCATAATTAAACGATTATATATACATGTAATATAGTAAAAAGTAATTCTTGTATTTTAGTTAAAAATAGAAAATAAAACAATCTTTTAAAAAATCAACTGTGTCTAAAGCACATGTTCTCAAACTTCTCCGACAGTAAAAGTCAAATGAGACTCATTATAAATGTGGATTTTCTAGGCTTCCATCCCCAAGAGATTGGTTCAATCTGAATTTTTAGAAACCCCCCAGATGATTCTAAGGAGCAGGGTTTACACTTTGAGAAACACTGCCTTAGGGACTTCAGCCTAGAATTGTTCTTCATTGGAGCACCTTGGTGGCTCAGTTGGTTAAGCATCTGCATTGGGCTTAGGTCAAGATCCTGGAGTCCCAGGATGGGGCCCTGCATCAGGCTCCTTGCTCAGCGGAATTTGCTTCTCCCTCTGCCCCTCACCCCGCTTGTGTTCTCTCTTGCTCGCTCTCTCTCTCTCAAATAAATAAAACCTTTTTTTTAAAAAAAAAAAGAATTGTCTTCATTTTAACATAGGTAATTAATAGGTATTTCTTTAGATATTTTCAGCTATTTGATGTTAGAAATAGATGACATTTATACTCTTATTCTGCTATTAGAAGATAATATTTTGTCACAAGCATAACATTTCTAAGTATGTGAAATGTAAGATATGTTTGTTACCACTGTCAGCATCTTTGTTGCTGCTACCCATTAATGTGGTACTGTCTTCACCTGTTATTTGCAGATTTCTTTTGACCTGGCTGAATATACTGCAGATGTTGATGGAGTTGGCACTTTACGGCTTTTGGATGCAGTTAAAACCTGTGGCCTTATCAACTCTGTGAAGTTCTACCAAGCCTCAACAAGTGAACTCTATGGGAAAGTGCAAGAAATACCCCAGAAGGAGACTACTCCTTTTTATCCTCGGTCACCGTACGGTGAGAATGGGTACAACCTTGTGTATGCGCCATGTTCTCTTGGCCTGGGGCATTCATGTGCTTCTGCTTTAATTCCATTCCTGTCTCTCGTCTAAAGTCATTTGACTGTGAGATTAACATTAAAATTAGACTAAAATGACTAGACATGGGGAAGCATAACGTTATACACTGCTCACTCTATAAATATTTGCTGTCATTGCCCCCAGGGTGAAATTACCACTTCACTTCAGTGATCCATGTTCATCCAGCCCTTCCATACACATCACTTTGAAAGGAAAATGAGACCCACATGACTTTTTTTATGTAACTGTTGTGAGATTCGCTGAAGTGATAGGTTTCGTATTTTCTATTTCCCCAATGGAAGTTTCTCTGGGTTCAAATATTTTAAAAAAAGGGGGGTCTGTTACATCTTATGTATTTGTAAAAAGAGTATTCATGAAAGACTTAAGTGATCAAATTTCTAAGCATCTAGAATATTAAGATTTCATATTTTTTTTTCACTTTCTAATTCCTTAAAACTAGGAAAAAGGAAATAAGACCTTAGGTCAACTTGATACATTGCACACGCTATCATCAAATCAGTTAGATTGTGGAAGACAGAACTGTGGGTATTACAAAAGTAAAAATAATCTTAAATATTTTCTTGTGCACATGATTAATTGGCAAAGGAACCTTTAGTCTTTGGCTTTGACTCATATTTTTCTAACTTAATATATTACACATTAATTTTTGCAAGTTGTTACTGTTTAAGATGAGTGAAAATCACTGTCTTTTATAATAAGATACCACCTTTTATAATAATAACTGTCTTTTATTTGCTTTTAAAAAAATTTTTCCAACAGGGGCTGCTAAACTCTATGCCTATTGGATTGTGGTGAACTTCCGAGAGGCATATAATCTCTTTGCAGTTAATGGCATTCTCTTCAATCATGAAAGTCCCAGAAGAGGTCAGTAAATATGTTAATGGACAAGACAATTTCAGACTTTAACAATAACTAAAAAAGTTGTATGTTAACATTCTGCATATGTACTGTATAGACTGGGGAAAACGTCACATCTACTTTTAACTACAGTTGGCCCTTGAGCAACAGGGGTTTGAACTGCACAGGTTCACTTTCACACGGATTTTTTTAGTACAGTACTATAAATGTATTTTCTCTTACGATTTTTTAAAATATTTTCTTTTTTCTAGCTGTTTATTGTAAGCATACAGTATATAATATATACACAAAATATGTGTTGATCAACTGTTATTGGTAAGGCTTCTAGTCAACAGTAGGCTATTAGTAGTTAAATTTGGGGGAGTCAAAGTTATATGCATATTTTCTACTGCATGGAGGGTCACCACTCCTTACCCATCCATAGTGTTCAAGGGTCAGCTATATCATGAATGTCAGAAGTGGTAAACGAAGAAATGTAAATCCAGATTTAATTACTTAGTATGTTTGCTAGGTTTTTTATTCAACATGAAAACTAAATACTGTTCTTATTTTACCATTTTCATTGGTAGGTCTTATCAAGCACGTTTTCAACCTAAGTATTAGGAAGTTTCCAAATGAATGGAAAGGAATAAGTAGTATACTAATGCTTGTTTCCAGAAGTCACTCTTATGCATGTAGACTCAACTTGTAGAATTTATATATTTTTTTTACTTTGAGTCTGTTAGATATTCAGTATTTTTTCTTTATATTCCATTTAAAGAGACATCCAGAAATAACTGTGCTTCTAGAGTAAATATTAAATTTGAAATCAGTGCTTATATTTAGAATCATTATCACTTTTTTTCAGAAAACCATATTTTGTTTGTATTGGCTTGTTTGCTTTTCAGAGTTGCTGTTGAGACTGTTAGCAACATGCTAGCTTTTCTGTTTCAAATATTAGGTTTTAAATAAGAAAATATATTCTTATCATTATTTCTGATTTGCTGAAGCATGAGAAATCTTTACAAAACATGTGTACTCTTCACAAAATGAAAATTATCTGTACAATCTAATTCTAAAATGTTTTATGAAATTTCACTATCATTTAGCCTTTTAGCTGGAGAATCAATAAAAAGTCCAATGTTATAAGTTGTTTCATGTGCAACAACTAGTAATGCTTATAACTTTTTCAATGAAATTTTATGTGACTTTATAGCTACATAATTAACCTACAAGTCATGAGGAAAGAGTAAAGTGACAGATTTATAAAGGTATCTTTAATGTCAATACATTTTTATTTTATAATTGCGTAAGTTAAAAATTCCCATGATACGCTGTTAAAGCATAAGAACCCAGTCTGTCATGCCTGTTGTCCCAAAAGAAAACAACTTTACAAACCGCCAGAGAGATTTCTTTAATTAATTTTGTGGTTCTGGGTGTCCTTAGTAGAGGGAAAAGGAAAAAGGAAGACCTTAGCTCTCCTTGCCCACAGCATTTGGTATGCAGGATGCTCAAGGTACCTGTTCAGTGAATGATAGTCTCTGCCTCTTTCCTCATAAACATGTTTATACCCATTGTTTGGGTTTCTGTGCTTTTCCCCTCTCAACTTCTCTACCTGCAAAACAAAATAAATAAGTAAAAATCAATTGTTTTGGATCAGGTTAGGGTAGGGAAAAGCATTCTTAGTTGCAGAAGGAAAAGATACATTAAAATATGACCTTCCGTCAAAAAAAAAAATCCTCTATTTGCATATGTTGTAATGAGGACTAATTTTTGCCTTTGTCAGTATTTAAACACTTCTTTAAAAAAATTATTTTAAAATTAATACTTCTTTCTTCCCTCTCACTCCCTCTTACTCCCAGCTCTGTCCTCAGGCCCACTAAAACTCCTTCAAAAACACTCCAAGTGTCTTTATCGTAAACATACAGACAGGGTTATTCTATACACAATATTCTACATCGAGGGCTTTTGTTAAATGTTTGTTAAAAAACTTGACCTTGTAGCATACACCATTCTGTTTTGTTTTTATATCTGAAAATCAATATTTAATTTTTTATTTCATTTAATATCAAATAATGAAAAATAATAGTATATGTGGAAATGATGTAATATTTATTTGTTAAGATATCTAATACTTAATACATAGAGCATTTTTTGGAAGTTGGAAATTAATTTTCATATTAACTTAATCCTACCATAATACTATTGTTTTGTCACAGTTATTATTTTCCAAAGAGATTCTCTGCCAGACTGAGAATTCCTTAATGATAGGTCTGTATTATATTTTTGAATCTTCAGCTTATAAAACAATACCTATCTGCTAATAAACATTCAATAAATATTTTTAAATGAGTGAATGAATGTATATCTCATGTTTTAGTAAAACGTTACTGACTTAAAGGTAGGCAGTCTGAATTAGGAGTTATATAAAAGTTTTAAATAAATGTTTTACTGGTTTCATGAATAAGGGTGTAGCTGAAGGCAAACTATTTTGAAGTAAAGATTCACCCTGATATACTTCAATAAATAGATTAAAAAGATTTCAAATTAATAATCTTAGTCTATATACCTATAATTGCTGTGGTACTTTAAGTTCGTTTATTTTCTTAAGTAGGTCGAACATTTATACATCAGTCCTCTTTTGCCCTGTTAACACAGTGAGCAAATACTCTTTTTAGATAGCACAGTGGTAAACCTCAATCTAGTTCTAAGGTATATTATCACAAAAGTCCAATTAGTAGAGCCCAAACTGATGCAGCCTTTTTTGGGATGTGTACTTTTTCTCTAACGAAAAATGTTTGACAAGGCCCCCCTTTTTTTTTTTTTTTTTTTAAAGATTTTATTTCTTTATTTGAGACAGAGAGAATGAGAGACAGGGAGCATGAGAGGGAGGAGGGTCAGAGGGAGAAGCAGACTCCCTGCCGAGCAGGGAGCCCGATGCGGGACTCGATCCCGGGACTCCAGGATCATGACCTGAGCCGAAGGCAGTCGCTTAACCAACTGAGCCACCCAGGCGCCCTGACAAGGCCCCTTTTGACTGCAGGAATAGCATTCCATGAGAATTTCTAACTTTAAAAAGTATGGAAGAAGTATTTTTCAACATAAAGGTATTCTAGACCAGAGGTTGACAAATAGTGGCTCATGGGCCAAATCCAACCCACCATCCTATTTTTGTAAATAAAATTTTATTGGAGCACAGACATATCCATCTGTTTGTATATTGTCTATGGCTGCTTTCACAGTAGAGTCCTGAGGCCTGCAAAGCCTAAAATATTTTCTGTCTGGCCCTTTAAGAAAACATTTGCTAGCCTCACCTATAGAATAATTAGTTCCTCAACATCAAGAAACTTTCAGTTAGGTTTAATATTTCCCCCAAGGTAGCAAGATAGTCTTATGCAAGGGATTTCCAACAAATATTAAAGTCAAGGAGAATCGATAGTTAAGACATCCATAAACAGAATTCCTGAAGTATTTGGGTCCATTGGGGTTCTGTTATGCTCTATTGCAGGACTGAGGTATAGAACCAAATAAACTAGGAACTGACTGAAGATCAGGAGCATGGTTCATTACAGCAACCCTACCTCCTGAGTTTGACATTTTTCATTACATTTTTGACTGTACTATATGCCTTTTCTCTATTCCAAATCCTTTATGGTTTTCTTTTTTTTTTTCTTTATTTATCTGGGAGAGAGAGAGAGCATGTGCGAGCAGGGGAAGGAGCAGAGGAAAAGAGAGAGGGAGAGAGAGAATCTCAAGCAGACTCCCCACTGAACATGGAGCCCGACTTGGGACTCGATCTCATGACCCTGAGATCATGACCTGAGCCAAAACTAAGAGTCGGACGCTCAACCGACTGTGCCACCCACGTTTCCCCTTTATGGTTTTCTTTTTAAGTGTACTTATTTTGCTTTGTTATGAGAAGATTATAATGCCTCTAAAGATACTTGGGATCACCTGTGTTTGGCACAGAATTAACCATTGGAGATTATTGTAGAGAATAAAGCCAGTAATCCAAAGACTTGGGCTCTGTTTCCCATTCAACCATGCAGTCATTCTTTCAATTAAGGCAAGATGGTTGATATGCTCATGCCTTAGGTTTGCTTTTTTATAAAATGGAGGCACTTGAGTAATATTTACTACACATTAATAATGAACAGTAGTTAAAATTCTTGACTTATTTGAATTTCCCTGATGGCTAATGATGTTGAACATTTTTTCATGTGTCGTTAGCCATTTGTATGTCTTCTTTGGAAAAGTATCTGTTCATGTCTTCTGCCCATTTTTTGACTTGATTATTTGTTTTTTGGGTGTTGAGTTTGAGAAGTTCTTTATAGATCTTGGATACCAGCCCTTTGTAGTGTCATTCGCAAATATCTTCTCTCATTCCATGGGTTGCCTCTCTGTTTTGTTGACTGTTTCCTTTGCTGTGTGGAAGCTTTTTATCTTGGTGAAGTCCCAAAAGTTCATTTTCACTTTTGTTTCCCTTGCCTTTGGAGACGTGTTTTGAAAGAAGTTGCTGTGATAGGTATTAAGGAGGGCACATATTGCATGGAGCACTGGGTGTTAAATGCAAACAATGAATTGTGGATCACTACATCATAAACTAATGATGTACTGTATGGTGACTAACATAACATAATAAAAAATTATTTAAAAAATAAGTAAAATAAAATTCTTGACTTATATGTCCATAAAGGGATGAAAATGTATGATATGTATCATGTTCTGTGAATACTATGTATTATATAACAATATTCACCGATATTCCCAAGGTGCTTTTATTCGTAAGCACTCAACTTTTTTAAATAAATGTACTATTTTTTAAATTAAAGTGATAGTTGCTTTATGAATAAGTTGTACAAAATTGCACATGTATCTGAAAAGCTTTTTCCTTTAATATTTCAAGTTTCTTCAAACTTGAAATTTTGTAAGTTTCATTTACGTATCTCTATAGCTATATGTACATAAATACAGTGTTCTGTTTGCCACAAATGTGGCAAATGTGGCTATAGTGACACCTTTCTTTTGGAAATACAGATTTATATATTTTCTTTTTTTATATTTTATTTATTTGACAGGGAAAGAGAAAGAGAGCACAGCAGGGTGAGTGGCAGGTAGAGGGAGAGGGAGAAGCAGGCTTCCCGCGGAGCAGGGAGCCCGACGCGGGGCTCAATCCCAGGACCTTGAGATCATGACCTGAGCCGAAGACAGACGCCCAAAGACTGAGCCACCCAGGCGCCCCTATTTCATCTTTTTTTTAAAAAGAAATTTGAATACAACTTGTATTTTATTTATTTTAAAGATTTTATTTATTTGAGAGAGAAAGAGAGAGAGCGTGAGCACAAGCAGAGGGAGCAGCAGGCTCCCCATGGAGCAGGGAGCCCTATGTGGACTTGATCCCAGGACCCTGGGATCATGACCTGTGCCGAAGGCAGACACTTAATTGACTGAGCCACCGAGGCGCTCCTAGATTCACATATTTTCTATTTAGGAAATAAAGGCTATGTTTATTGTCCAGAGCTATTAAATTTTTGTGAGGAAAATGTCATGTATGGAAAATCTTTTAGCTTTTGTTGCTAAGTATTTTTGAAAGGGTAATCAGTTAATAAGACTGATGTCATAAAGCTATTGACTATATAAACTATGGAAAATATTGAGACATTTTTTAATTGCTTTAAAGTATTTTGTGAATAAAGACAGAGTTTCTTTTCAAATATATCATTTATCGGTTATAAAATCTCTTAAATTTAAGATTATTCTACAAACCAGAACATTAAAACAAGCCCATTTGTAAAGCTAACAATATTTATAGTTTTGATTGTTTATTAATTAATTAATTTTTTAAAGAGATTTTATTTATTTATTTTAGAGAGAGATACAGAGAGCATGAGAGAGAGCGAGTACAAGTAGGGGGGAAGGGCAGAGGGAGAGGGAGAAGTGGTCTCCCTGCTCAGGGGTGAGCCCAACTCGGGGTTAGATCCCAGGACCCTGGGATCATGACCTGAGCCAAAAGCAGATACTTAACACACTGAGCCACCCAGGCGCCCCACTGATAGCTTATTAATTTAGAAGGTAAAGTAACAGGAATTCCTACTATTCATCACCTGGATAATTAAACCATTTTACTAATTATATTTTATTCTTATATTAGCATGTCACAGATACAAATTTGCTGACCTTTAAGAATTATAAATAACATTAATATCTTATATAAAATAATATATTGAAAAAATCCTCATATTTTGCGTGATCATCAGGAATGAACAAAGAGAGATATCCTATCTTCTAGTTTCAGAAGATTAAAAAGTCAAATGATTAAACTTGACTTCCTAACTTTAATGACTGTAACCATGTGACTTTTCCATTTTCAGTATGATTGTAGAAATAATGTCTAATCTCCTATAGCTAGGTAATGGTGTAGGTTTCTGAGAGACTTCCCAGAGCTATATCCTTGAGGTGAAAGCCCGCACCAAGAGTGTGTTTGGCCAAAGTTCTCTGCTGTCTGGTATCTGCAGGTGGGGCTCAAGTGTCTGCTGGTTCACAGTGGTGGGGCCTATTGATTTTTGACTCTCACTTGGATGCCACTGGTGCTACAGAAGGAGGTCAGTTTAAGAGTTCCAGTCTTTGGGACACCTGGGTGGCTCAGTCAGTTAAGCGTCTGCCTTCAGCTCAGGTCATGATCCTAGGGTACTGGGATCGAGTCCCGCCTCAGGCTCCCTGCTCAGCGGGGAGCCTGCTTCTCCCTCTGCCTGCTGCTCCCTGCTACTTGTGCTCCCTCTCTTTCCCTCTCTGACAAATAAATAAATAAAATATTTTTTAAAAAAAGAGTTCCAGTCTTTTCATGAGGATATTTTTCACGGGCTCATCTTAATATATAGGTCATTAGGTCCATCTGGACAATACAGTAACTACTACTTCCAGAATCAACTAAAGAAGTCAAGTTTGGCTATATGAACCTACCTCATCGCCATTAATTTACTAGCAATGAGTCACATGCAGTGATTGGATCCATCCCTTGGATCCCTTTAACCTGAAATCATGTTCCATGTCAACAGTACTATTTCTTCATTTTCTTCCCATTCTTCTTCTTCTTTTTTAAGTGTTTAAACTGGAACATTTACTCAGCTCTACAGAAGGGATTATTTTTTCTCAGTAGATTTTCTCCTTTTCTTTCTCCTTCCATGTTTGACCCCTAAATAATGCTGTCTTCCACATACAGTGCGTAACTATGCTACCTTCTCTGTGACCCTGGAGCCTTCTAAAGACTGCTCCCTTCAGGAGCTCTTCAGTTGTTGGACTCCTGTTTTCTCCAGAATTCCAAGAGAGCCTAATAAATATCACTAAGAAGCTGGGGTGCATTTATGTTCTTACTTTATTCTGTATTTCTTTCTTTTTTTTTTTTTTTTTTAAGATTTTATTTATTTTTTGACAGAGAGAGAGACAGCGAGAGAGGGAACACAAGCAGGGGGAGTGGGAGAGGGAGAAGCAGGCTTCCCGCTGAGCAAGGAGCCCGATGTGGGGCTCGATCCCAGGACCCTGGGATCATGACCTGAGCCGAAGGCAGACGCTTAACAACTGAGCCACCCAGGTGCCCCTGTATTTCTTAAGAAGAACTTTTTATCATTTCCCAGCTGAGGGAATCGGAGTAGTTTGGCCGTCATCATACATCATCATCAAACATAGTAACAGTGAAAAATACTATATTCATGAGCTGTTTTGTTGCATTTAACATTGTGAGTTAATACTCGAAAGGTACTTTTAGAGACATTTTGACTAACCTTGTTTAACTTACACATTTCTTTATTTGTATGTGGGAATTCATATGCCTAATTTTTTCTAATTCTTTAATTTAAAAGTGTACAATAACCCATTAGATAATATTCTTTATTTTTAGGGAACAGTTGATATCCACTTGTATGTATTCTCCACCCAAAACCCTCAGAACTTATGAGCTAGAAAGGAATTTAAAGATCATTCCATCCCATTTATTTCATCAATGAAGAAACTGAAGCAGTATGATGTTGAGTTGTCCAAGGCGACAAAACTAACATGTTGTCAACACTAAAGCTAGAAATAATCCTGAAGAGAGAGTGACATAAACTTTGTTCATATTTGCAGAAATAGCATGTATATGAACTGTGAGCTGGAAGTGAGCAAATCAACCCCCATGAAGCAGAGCTGGTACTTATACTATGGAATGAAGCAAGTGAAGAAGTTGGAAATTTATCTCAGTTGCTCTTATCTTTCGTAAAAGACATTAATTAATTTGGTTAAAGGCAATATTCCTTTCAGATATTTAGCAGAATAATAATAGAACAGTTTTATAATGTTAAAATATAAATATGATATGAAGCCAATGACTTATCTTGAGTATCACCAAGAAGTTGGCAGTGAGAGGAAATAGAACTAATGCAAAGTAATGCAAAGTTAAAAATCATGTGGCAATAAGAAGAGATAAAGTACTTTAAATATACCTGTGATTAACAGTTTAAGGCTATCTCAAATGGATGGTGTACTACTACTGTTTAGATATTGAGCCATTTTTAGATGATCTAGCACATTCCTCTAAATATGGGCTTCATAAGAAATCACATATATCAGTCTAAACACAGTATTCACCTGACTGAGAGAATCTGACATTTTAAGGTTCATGAACTTATGGTTTCAAGTCTTAGACTTGAGGTTTTGTTTTTTGTTTTTTTTTAGCTGCCAAGTGTTTTGCTTTTTAAAATGTCTAACTATATTTATTACTATAAATTCATCTTCATATTTTAAACTATAATTCCTGTAAAAATTAACTGATTAAGTCACAGTAAAATTTTGGAAAATTTTCTCCTTCGTTTTTTCTGAAGATTGCTCTTTTTCATTGCTGGAAGATACCAAGGACTAGGTGTGAAGGAATGAAAGTGGGGAGAGTATGACTTTACCCCCCAGAGTTCTTGTGACAATGTCTGGAGGTGTTTTTGGTTGTCACAACTGGAGGTGAGGGTAGCAGCAGGGATGTTCTTAAACATCTACAATACACAAGACAGCCCCAAAAGCAAAGAATTATCCAGCCCCCAAATGTCGGTAGTGCTAAGGGTGAGAAAGCCTGCTCTAGAACTTCACCCTTGAATGTTATCACCAAATCTAGATAAATGTCATCTATAAGACTGGGATCTTCTCTTTCTTTACATATCACTTTTATTTTGCAGTAAATCCTTCAAGCTTTAGCAAGCATTTGCCTAAACACAGGAGAAAGAAAAACCAAAACCCTCTGATTTAATAAGTAGCTCCATGTGAAACCATTTAGGCCTTAAGTATTCTGGTCTACTACAGGTCAAATGCCAGTCAGGGAAGCCCAGAGAACATAGTTGCTATTGCAGGGCTCTCCTAATCATTTGGGGCTCAATTCTTACTTTCGTGACCCACTGGTCTGCAGAACCACATCAAAGTAGGTCCATGACGACCTTCCTTCCACCTTCAAAATAAATGAGCATATTTATCTTTTGTTGTACGTTATAACAAGAACAAAGCTTTCCTTTGGGAATAAGCTGTAGATTCTTGTGCTGTCTTTGATATAAGACAATAAAATGGATTTGAGATAATTTCTCAATGTATAGGATTACAGTAATATTAGTGTGAGATGTTCACTTTATTTGAAAATTTTCCTTAAAAATTATTTGAATCCATAAATATTTTAGTGCTTTAGGGAATAATAGAATGCAGGATATAAGTTAAATGACTGGAACTTGTTTTTATTTAATTTCAACAGGGCAAAGCCCTCATCTTTGTGTGTGTATGTGTGTGTGTAAATAAAACAATCTTTAAAAATTACAAAGTTATTATTTGCCTGTCTGAGTAGCAATTTAAATCATACAATTATAGAAATAACAAGAAACAAGCAAACCAATATCCAACAGCCCAATATTTATTTGTATTTTTTTAAAGATTTTATTTATTTATTTGAGAGAGAGAATGAGATAGAGATCATGAGAGGGGGGAGGGTCAGAGGGAGAAGCAGACTCCCTGCTGAGTAGGGAGGGACTCGATCCCAGGACTCCAGGATCATGACCTGAGCCTAAGGCAGTCGCTTAACCAACTGAGCCACCCAGGTGCCCTATTTGTATTTCTGTCTATTAAAGCTATTCTGTGGTTCTTTTAGATGAGCATCATAGCCTTAATGTATTAAAAAAAAAATTGCCCATTCTGAAATGAGTTGATGAAGTAATCTCACACTAAAGTTCAGCAGAGCATTAATGGGTTTTACACAATACCATTTTGTCTGTGTGTAAATGGTTAGATTGTGGGCCACTCACCTTGGACCCACCATATTCTAGGTGGCCTTTCCGGTTGGGCACAAAGTGACAGCATCTGGCTTACTATTACACCTGTAGTCTGTGATACTTCACAGGTGACATCTGTACTTGGAGATCACAGAGCTGTCTGCCAATATTATTCTCTGTGGGGAGATGAGGTGTAATTGCTTAAACATGAAAGACTTTTGAAGCAATAGTTGGTCTAATTGAGGTGGTTGTTACCACTAAACAAAGTCAGGTCCTTCCCACCTACTGAGGTGAGACTTCTGAGACTGTTAAATTGATTTTTTTAATGTCTTGTAATTTCTGTGACATTTACATTGAAAACCAAACTAACAACTGTCTGATCTCACGTAGTGTATCTCCCCCAGTATAAGCAGGCAGGGTACACAGTGGTTAAGAGTGCACTAAGCCACTCAGAGCCAGACCTGGATGGAGTCTGCCTGGCTGCACTACTTACTCAGACCTCAGTTTCCTCTTCTGTACTGCTAACAGTGCCTGCCTAATCGGTGGGTGCACTGTGAGGATCAAGGGTGCCGTACTGGCTACTTACCTGTGGGTCCCATGTAAAAGTAAGATAGGAGAGCATATGTGAAAAGGATTAACACAGTGCCTGGTAGATTTTGAACATGTGTGTATTTCTTTTTCCCTCCTCTCTTCTCCCCTCTTACTGTATTTTCAGTACTGAGCCTAGAGTATCTCTTTATTCCTCCCCTTCTGAGGTGAAATACTGTGTTGGAGCCAAACTTGTTTGTGGGATTCTAGTGGTTATTGGCATAAGACTAAGACAGTAAGAAATATGAATCCCGTAGGGCCTGCAAATTAGAGATGGTTTTGAACCAAAAACAGAATATATTAATGATGTTTACAGATGAATTAGAGTAGTCACTGAGACATCCATGAATTGCAAAAAGAAAAAAAACATGTAAGTAGTATTGGAGAATTGCTGGAATCACAGGAAAGGCCATTTTCAAATGAGATTCTGGCAGTTAAAGCAGTGAACATTTAAATTAGGGAAGTCAAAAAAAGATGTTGAATATGGAAAGATTATGGTAAACATCAAACACCTATGAAAGACCCTTGGGAAAATTAGTGAAACCTTCAAGTATTTTTTAAAATGATTCAGATATTTTTATTAATGGTCCTGTGAGAATCTTAAGTGAAATACAAAATGGTATTTTGTAAAAAAAAAAAAAAAAAATTACGAACCAGGATGTTTTTTGTTTTGTTTTATTTTTTTTTCCCTTTTTGGCTATACTAAGAAAAAACACATCAGTATAACTATAATTTAAATTTTATCAATTATAAGAGAAATAGCAATTCTTTTCAAAATAGCATTTTCCCCCAAATTTAGTTTGAATCAAAGCTTTCTTTTTCACTATTTATTATGGAACTTTGTTTTCCCTTTTAATTGAATCAGGCTCAGGTAAGGATACAGAAGTATCCAACTGTTTCACTCCAGGTTCCATCACTTACTAAAATGAGTGACTTTTGGCAAGTTTCTAAGTCTCTCTCAGCCTCAGTTTTTTCATCCATAAGATGGGATAATAAAGTTGTCACTTAGGATTGTTGTGAGCATTAAAGGAAATAATGTAAGTAAAGTTACTAGCATATTATTATTATTTCCACCACTACTAGTAATGTTGCATCTGGAGAAGGAGGGTCAGTTTGTACCATCTCACAATCTAAAATGTAATAATAATAAAAAGGAATAACAAAAAGGAAATTAATAAAGTGATAGACAACTTGTCTTTCCTGAGCAAGTAAGGAAGTTAAGCTTTCAGAGCTTGGTAACTGGTAATTAAGGTAGACAAGATGTGATAAAGTAATCCACAGAATATTGAACATGAAGTTAAGAGTAAGTTCTGAACTTCTGTTGTTTATGGGATGTTTAATTCCCAGAGTTCATTTAAAGACTAAACTCTGAGCAGAAAAGATTCTTCTAGATAGAGGATTTAAAATCTATATTCCTTTCCTATGCTCACCTTTGCGGAAGAAAACTTGTGCTATAAGAAAATACTGGTTACAAAGAAAGAGAAAGATCAGAGAAGAGCCATACAGCACTCCAGATCCATAATCAGCATTCTGGGAAGCTCAGTGGAGGAACTGAAACCTCGCATAAAAACCAGTTGATAATGCTTCAGTGCTTAAAGACAATCTTTGGCCAGTGTATAAGCCAATACTAAAACATAACAATAAACTTCTGGGAACAAACCCAGCAGGACAAACCAGCCTGCAACAGGCACAATAAAGAGAATCTGCCCAGAACAGAACAGTTCCTTAGGTCAGGATCATTGTGTGTCTATGTTGGGGGGTGAGGAGGCATTGGACATTTTTACCAGAACCACTGAATATCTTCTATAGTTTGTTAGATACTTACAAATACACTTATAACAAGCGTAATCTAAATTTAGCCTGACCTAGGATTAAGAGGGGATTGGCAGTCCCTCAAAGTTGAGACATATAACTAGGTCTGAGAAAGGAGATATGGTACAAAGAGAGGGCAGCAAAGCCTTTTTTTTGTTTTGTTTTTTGAAATGAAGAAATTTGTGACACTAGAGACACAGGAATGCCAGAAATACTCCTTTGGGGATCAGATTATGAACTGAGGTCATGAGGTAGGAAGGGGGCATCTCCCCCACTTCCATGAGAAGCACAGCTCGTTGAGGGAGATGCACTGCCCTGTGGAACCTCAGGACCTGTGCAGCTCTGGACTGTCAGAGAATCGGGAACCATGAAGCAATAGAGTTCTCATGGAGGATGCTGGTGACTGTGATTCCTCCCTAAATTAGTTTAATGACAGAAAGGTGAGAACGTTAAACAACTGGTTTTGAGAATATTTGAAATATCCCAGGAACTCCTAGAATTGTTGGGGATTCAGCAAGTAGGGGTACTGACTCAGCAAGAATTGGACCCTAATGCTACTCTGACCTCCTTTATAGTTACAGGCTCACGGAATCCTGAGGCATGCAGTTGCCAAAATATACTTAATAAATTGTAGTTGGATCTTATTAGCATGTGGGCTCAACCATTCTCAACAAATCCTTTTGCCATCTTTATACACTCCTGGTTTAATGAACACTTCCAGTTATTGTTATAGAGACATTCCTGCTCTGGACAGACCCTAATGATGAGTAGAATAAAAATTCCTGGAGTGAGCAAAATTTATGTTAAAGAAGGCTTATTTCTGCCAGAATAGGCAGGTCATTATAATAAAACTTTTTAAATGTCTAGTATGTTTAAGATTTCTTAAAAGGTGCTAAAGCAGGATGTACATGAGGATAAGTAGCCCATAATGCGATGCAATTAAGGAAGTGAAAATACAATCTGATCACAAAGAGACACTTCCTGGCCATGAAAAAGGTAGGCATGCAGCATAATTTTATCAATGGAATAGGGGAAGCCCCAGTGCCCACAAGATGTTAAAGAAGGCTGGGTTGAAGTACACAGGAAATGTCTCAACCCTAGCCCAGGTGCCTCTTAAAATCCTAACAATGAATTTGTACAAAAGAAGCAAAACCCGTTTTTAAAGAAGAGGAAGGAATTTCTCAGAGGAGCGCAGATTAATTTTATTGGAGGAAGACAAAATGAACATTGTTAAGAACCTTACTACTAATATATTCTCAAAAAAAAAAAAAAGAACCTTACTACTAATATATTCTCATGTAGACAGCCACTGGACTGTATACTCTCAGAAATCTATGATAAGTATTTAATCTGAAGTTCTAGGCATTTGGGGATGTTTCCTTAACCTGCAAACAAAGGGAAATATTCCTTATAGGAAGTAAATAGAAGGCAGGGGAAATAAAATATTTTAAAAAATGAATATAATCTATTCTTCTACGCCCAGCACTAAAATAAGCTAATGTACCATATATGAAAAAAATGACATGTATATGTATCTTTTAACAGATAAATAGAACTTTGTAGACACAGTTGAATACTACTGTGTTAATTACAGTTGGTGGTTATGAAAATGAATTGCTTCTCTAGAATGGATTTGGGGGTGGGGATTGCAGGAGTTGAGTGCTCCACATGAGCTGTGCTTCAGGATCTGGTACCTCTATCAGGAGGAAAGGGGTGGTTACTGTTCACTTTGAAGCCTTACCTAGTTAGCATCCAAGGTGGCTGCCCTGCCGCACACTCCTTTCCTCCAGCTGATGGGATGAACACGCTCTGTGGCCACTTCCCTCAAGGTCTCTGATGCTAGCTTGATGTGTTTAGCATATTCCCTTTTTCCTTGGCTGGATTCTAAGTGCTTCTAAGACTGGAATTTTTTTTTTTTTTAAAGATTTTTATTTATTTTTTGACAGAGAGACAGCGAGAGAGGGAACACAAGCAGGGGGAGGGGGAGAGGGAGAAGCAGGCTTCCCGCGGAGCAGGGAGCCCAATGCGGGGCTCGATCCCAGGACCCTGGGATCATGACCTGAGCCGAAGGCAGACGCTTAACGGCTGAGCCACCCAGGCGCCCCTAAGACTGGAATTTTTAAGCAACAAATCATTCTTGAGAACTATGGAAGGCTCCTGAGCTAATAGCTTGTATTTTCAAGAAGTTTTAACTTTGGGGACTATTAGTGATATTAATGATGATAAGGGTAACATAGTGGCTAACACTTAGCCCTTACCATGTAGACCGTACTCTGTTTTTCACTTACTTCTTTTAATCCTCATAATAAAACTATTAAGTAGGTATGGTTTTGTCCATTTTATAGGTGAAGAAACAGATTAGTTTCCTGTAGTAAGCAAAGGGTCCAGGATTTGAACCCAGGCAGCCTGACTTCAGAACTCCTGCAATTATCCATTATATTATGCTGGCTCCTAAAATGGCCTGTCTCTTCAGTCATACTTCATTTCCCAAATGAGCTTTATTCTAGTCACATCAGCTCCTTTTTTTGACCCTCAAATTTTTCCTCAGAACCTTTATTCCTGTTTAATATTTTGTTTCTTCTTTACTTTCCTGGTTTTTCTTTTTCTTTTTTTAAGATTTTATTTATTTCCTATTTGACAGACAGAGACAGCGAGAGAGGGAACACAAGCAGGGGGAGTGGGAGAGGGAGAAGTAGGCTTCCTGCTGACCCCAGGACTCTGGGATCATGACCTGAGCCGAAGGCAGACACTTAACGACTGAGCCACCCAGGCGCCCCAACTTTCCTGGTTTTTCTTATTTAGTTTTGCAAAATCCTAATTTTAATTAGTGAAAATGTGGAATGATGAAACAAGTTATGGAAGCAAATTATTTTTCCTGAATTTTGTCATGTAGTTGACCAAAACTGGGGCAATATGAGACTAAGCTTAGCTATTTTGAAACTAAGTCTATTTAAACTTTCAAAAACTATGTTTCATGGGTTTTAATTTATAGTCTCTATATTAGGGAATCAATGATACTGCTAAATGATAGCCACCCTCATTTTTTAGAATTCTTTATATTGTTTATATACTGCTAAATGATTATTAAATTTGCTTTTTTGTTGATAACAATATTCTTAAAAATTGATTTCAAGAATATTGGGTTTTGTAGCTCACAGACATTGCTTTCATGCAAATCAAACGAAGGCCTCAAGAGCAGTATGTGCAGACTTGAAAATTCAAGGCAAGACTCCATGAACCAAAAAAAAAAAAAAAAAAAATTGTGTAGCAGTTTATGTCCTTGCACATTATGGTCTAGTGTCAGCATGTGTTAAAATGTCTTAACTAACACTGATTATTAGGTTCTCCAAAGAAACAGAACAAATAGGAGATATCTGTACATATATGAGATTTATTATGTGGAATTGGCTCATGATTATGGAGGCTGAGAAGTCCCATTATCTGACATCAGCAAGTTGGAGATCCAGGTGTAGTTCCAGTCTGAGTCCAAATACCCTTGGACTGGGACTTAGACTTGTAGTGTTCAGAGGAGAAGGCAGGAGAAGACCAATACCTCAGCTCAAGCACCCAGGCAGAGAGGAGGAATTCTCCTTTCCTCCACCTTTTTGTTCTCTTCAGGCCTCTGAGGGATGAAATGAGACCCACCATCAGTAAAGACGGCAATGTGCTTTACTCAGTCTGTGGATTCAATCAAATGCTAATCTAAGAGGAACAGCCTTACAAACACACCCAGAAATAATGTTTAGCCAAATATCTGGGCACCCATTGGTCTGGTAAAGTTGATGCATTATCATCATACTAACTGAATGCTTTTTTTTTTTTTTTTTAATCTCTGTGGTCATTCAGACACAGTTTCTGTCACTGCTCTGGTGTGCCTTAGATATGCTGCTGCCATCTATGTGCTCATCAGACTCCCTAGGCCTTTACTCGAGAACCCCAAATACACAAGGAATATCAAGAAAGCATAGATGGTAGTAGTGGAGAGGGACTATATAACAAATAAGAAAGTCACACCCTTCCCTATGTTTTTCATTCCTTAATATTATACATTTATACCATATCAACAATTAAAGTGGCATTTATTGACTGGTAACCAATACTTAGAACTCATCCTTTATTTCTGATTGTCTTGCCCTTGGAGTCTGACCTTTTCTGAAAAATATTTCATAAACCGAAGTCCAAACCAAGTATTAGCAACAGTTATTACAGAGGAAGAGATGTGACTAGAATAAAGCTCATTTGGGAAATGAGCTTTCCTTGAGTGAGAAAATATCATTTGTACTCATTTGTTTCTAGGGCACTGCATATCTTTACTTTTCTCTGTCAGGAGAGAATAACAAACTGAATCATGAGTGCCAAGTAAGATTCTTGTGAAAGGAGACACAGTTGCTTCATCTTATAGATATTTGTCTTGTCCCCGTTTCCTATCAGATGAAGAATTTGAATCAAATCCCTTTTGAAGATTTTCTTAACTTTGCAGTCTCTACACCGGAATGGCTATTAGCCAATACTGTTTTTTTAAAGCTACTTTGAACATGAAATTTATATGAAGCAGCCCTGCTTTACTTCTCAAATGTCACTACAATTCTGAGTCAAGATGGAAGCCAAAGAAGAAACTTAATCCAAGATGTTCAAGTATGAACAATGTCAAATAGAAAGAAGTACGAACATTGTCCTTCTGTGAAAGAGCTCTCTGTATATCAATTCTGAAATGCAGCTCAAACATGATATAGAATGATGTGGGATAAGTCATTTTTAATGTTAATAAGCCATTTCTATAAAAATGAGTTGATTTCAAAAAATGATATCCATGTCTATTATTCCATTCTCATATAAATTGAATGTGTTCTCCCATAACAGAAAATTTGATTCTTCTGCATCAATCGCATACCTCTCCCCACTCCCTGCCAATTCCTGTAGATAGAGGTAAAAGTAGTCTACAGTGGTTCTGACAAACATGGAGGATGAGAAGATGTTATGACTACAATGTGTCAGAAGAGAGATAAGTTGCCTAGTATGACCAGATAATTTCTTCATCATTTACTGATAGTAATGCTATCTTTATGCTTACTGGTATACATATCCCTGTAAAACAAACATACTGGTTTAAGAGTTTAATCATTCCTGAGAATCTGGAATTGTGGCAAAAGAAATAAAAGAACTAACTTCATGATGTACTAAATTTACCGACGAAAAGATATCTTACTCTTTAAACTGTTGAATACCCCTACTTCCTTCTTTCCCTGTTCAGAAAATGTTTATTGAACACCTATCATGTGATAAGCCCTACACTAGACTCTGGTGAAAGAGATGAACAATATAATACTTGTCTTTCAAAATCTCACAGTGGAGATAAGTAAACTTAAAATTACGATGAAGTGTAATACAAGCAGGTCGACGTATGCAAGGGGTGATTGAGGAGTGTGGAGGAGGGACGGCTCACCCCTCGGTGAGGGGAGGACTCAGGAAATCCTTTTATCGAGGTGATACTTGAAGTATGACAGTTGGGGAGCAAAATGTGGATAAAGATGTTTCTCACAGAGGAGGGGATATGCAGAGAAGAAGGGACCTTGCTGAGGAACCTGTACACAGTTGGATGTTGCTGGAGAGAACTGTGAGGTGGGAGAGGGGAAGGAGGAGAAGCTGGAAGGTGACAGATGACAGATCACACAGGAATACTGCTACCACTGATGACTTTCTTCAGGGCGTTTTCATCAGATTTGCATTGAGAAACTGTAGTTTTTAGACCAGATTTCTCTCAAAGTGAGAAGAGCATCTGGTAGCAGTGGCAGTAATCCAGAAGAGAAAATGATAGGGCCGGGACCCAGTGAAGTCATTCACTGAGTTGGACTTGTGCATCCGTGAGGAATCTAGGTTTAGAAATGCCAAAATTCACCCTAGGCTTCAGCGAAATAAAGTTAGAGGGCAGATTGGATGGATGTTACTCAAGTGTGAGAATGACAGAGATGTATCTGGCCTGACCAGAGTGACAACTGGAACCAGAACTCTGATATCTTGAGGGTGCTCTCTCTTTCTCTCTCTCTGTCTCTTGTCTCCATTTCCTCTTTCTGTCTTGGTATCATCTTTTTAAACCACTTTTTTTTTTTTAAGATTTTATTCAAGAGAGAGACAGAGATAGCAACAGAGATAGCAAGAGAGAGCACAAGCGGGGATGAGAGGGAAAGGCATACTCCCCGCTGAGCAGGGAGCCCGATGCGGGGCTTGATTCCAGGACCCTGGGATCATGACCTGAGCCGAAGGCAGATGCTTAACCGACTGAGCCACCCAGGCGCTCTGAACCACTTTCTTATATGAAGCCAGAACTAACGTCACTAACATCTTTAAGTCTCACTGCTGAAGGAAAAAGGTTTTCTCCCTAGGAGAAGACCTAGGGAAGGGGTCTAACTGGCCTGCCATGATCAGGTGTCCATCCCTTAACCAATAACTGTAGCTGTGCTTCTTTGGGTCAGTGTGGGTTTGGTTCTTGCTCTTGAATAAACCAGTGCAGCCAGAAAGGTAGACTCGGGCTTTTGCCATTAGGACAACGCGAAGAACGAAGGAACACAAAAATGTCCTTTGGGGGAATCTACAAAGTAGGCAGCCACCACTGTCATGGCCTAGTAGAGGCTGGATTTGGGAGTTCTGTAGGAATGTCTGAGAAGTCAAGGCAGTAGGTGTTGGACAGTTGACTTGAGGATGTGAATGAGAAAGAGTCAAAGGGGACTCCCAGGCAGCCGCGTAGATGGTAAGCCCATTCATCAAGCAGTGACATAGAAAAAGTCATGTCAGCTGAAGTAAAGGAGACATGAATAAGGTAAAGGTTATATCCCCTGGGGTGAGCAGGAGGAAAACCTGATGGGAACTTGCAGGTCATATAAAATGATTTCCAGGCAGCAGGCGCTTAGCTTGAGTTGGGGAGCCTAATTAGAATAGGTATATTCTCCCATAGCACTCAGGCTGCAGCATGGGAGGAAAGACATTGATATTGATTTGAGGTTTTGCAGAGTATGTGAAGTGGAACAGCTAGGAGAGCAAAGGAATTAAGGGCATTAGCAAGAAAATGGTCAAAGTGATGGATCATAATACGAAAAGGAAGGAAATAAAGACTGGGGGATCTGCATGAGCAAGAGGCTGGGGGTTCTGTGTGCTTGGAGAATAGGTATAGTGCAGCTGTGGGGATAGACATCATGGACAGGAGGATAAATCATGTAGCAGAGGGGAGTGTTTGTGTAAGATCTGAGGGGAGAATAGAAGCCCTCAGCGGGAACATCTGCACATTTTTTTATCTGAATTTTTGTTCTCTGTACCCTCTCTCCTGTGCCCATGGATGAGCTGTCTGGGGAGCTCAACAGTTGTCCACTAGGCCCTGTTTATAATCACCAACTCAGAGACACAACACCAGCAATTTTCACCTCTCCTGGATCATTTCTCCCTCATCACTGGATCTCTCCCTCCAGCACGCAAAGATGCTGCTTTTTCTCCCATCTTGAAATGAAATTTTCCCAGTCTCTTCTCCATTGTCTCTTGAACCCTCTCACCCATCAGACTTCTGTCTACATTCCTCTGAAGCGCTCTGATCAGGGTCGTCAGTCACCTTGATTCTGCCATACCCAGTGGTCGTTTTTCCATCTGTCCCCTGTCTTCCTCCCTGACCTACAGTCGTGGTGATTAACAACCTCCCGGGCACGCGCTTTCCAGACTTTCCGGATTCTTCCATGCTCTTGTTTTCCTTCAGCCTCACTGCTTCCTCCTCATCTGTTTGACCTCTAAACGTTGTAGTGTCAGTGGATTAGGTTCTTGGACCATTTCTGTTTTCTTGCTCACTTCCCTCTCTTGGTGGTCTCAGCCTGTTTCAGGACTTGAAATACCATCCAGACATCAATGGTTCCCAAATGTGTGCTTTCACCTACACCCTCCTCAGGAGGCCAGACTCATATATTCACTTTGACTCTAGATGAAGACTCACCCTGTCTCATCATGATTTAAATATTTCATGTTTATTAGTTCTCTGATAGTTTCGTCAGTGTATCAAATGAGTAGAGAGACTTAAAATAACACAGTGTATCTGTGGGTAAGGTTAGCGTTTATATATAAATTTGTTTTAATTTTGTGGGATTTTGTCTTTGTCAGCGTTGGTTTGTTTGACTAAGGCAGTGGTTCGGGGCGGGGAGGGGGGGCAGTTAGTTTCCCCAGGGGAAATTTGGCAATGTCTGGAGACATTTTTGGTTGCCACTCCTGTGGAGGGGGTGCTACTGGCATCTATTGGGTGATAGCCAGGGATGCTGCTAACCCTCTGCAATGCACAGGACAGCCCCAAATGTCAATAGTGCCAAAGCTGGGAAACCTTGAAATAAGGATTTGTGAATCTGAATCATCTTAACTCTCAGTAGAAAAGACATTGAGCATTGATGCAAAGAGCAAAGTAGTTTGAATCTTTCTCTTTAAACACGTATTTATGAATAATTGCCAAAAGGTGGTAGCTATCCCCGACAAATGCACATTGTGAATGGTCCTCTTGTAAGCCCGAGATTCCTTTAAGCATGCCTGTTGGATTTTGAGTACCTGCAGTTAAATAGTGTTGCTCTTGGCAGGACTTGGTGAGCAAATGAGGTATGAGCTCTCTGATCTCTGCAGTCTGCTCAGTCAGCCATGACCTTCCCAGTGTCTCTTCTTTCTACACCCTGTCTGCAGCGAGCCATGGCCCAGGCAGTTCCCAGTGGGGTGGCCAGAGACTACCACAGGGGGGGAATGCAGGGCCCCAGGGCGGAGGTTCACGTGGGGTTCAGGATAAATTGGAATGATTTCTGTTTTGCAATGAATATCATCCAAACTAGCTTTATACTTTAACTCCCAAAAATCTTTAAATCTAAAGCTTTTGGATGAAGTACTGAGCAATGAAATAGAACTTTTTTTAGAGAAATTGTGGTTACTTCAAATACTATTTGGATGCTGACAGGGATACATTTTGCATATGTTTTATATGTATGTGTTCACGCAAACACAGTTGTGTGTACATGTACACCTACAAACAATGAAAATTACCACACACTCTTAGCTACTTTGCTTCTTAGGAGTTAGTATAATGACAGGGCCATAATGAAATATATGTTGGAAAAAGAAGCAATTTTGTTTACTGTGATAAGCAGAATTGTTCCCTAGTAAGACTTACTATATCTCCCCCATGTTTCTTCCCCTAGTTCTACCTGATCATTATAAGATGTCCATTCTTGCATTTTGTATGTTATAAAACAAAAAGCCTCTATTGAAGGGTAATACATTGTGGTAAAGATTGTGATTTAACAGATGATCTGATTCTTTAATTTTAATAGGCGTGCTGCTAGTCATTTCTTAAAGTTAAATGCTGATAATTTGCGGTGTATGTTTTACAAATTTTGTTCTTCTTTTCCTTAAATTTTTGTTTTAGAAGATATCTGACTATGGGAATATTATCTTGATATATTTTATGATTTATACTAGAAAGTTTAACAAGGAATATGTATATATATGCACACACACATTGATGTAGGATTAGATGCAAGAACAAAGCCAGGAAATTAGGAATTTGGCTGTAGTTGTTTATCTGAGCTGCCTCCTGTGTGTTGGTGCCGGAATGATCTCACAGCAGGCCATGATCATCTGTTCTCACAGGAAGCGAGGCCCAGTGCAGAGGGGAAGAACCACAAGACAAGACGATCTTCTGGTTCAGGATTTCATAAGGAAAAAAAAATGTATATTTGCCTGGTATGTGAAAAAAATCATTAAAAGTAATTGTATTTGAGCCAGACAAAGAGCACAAGCAAATCAGTGAGACAAATTTCAGGTTTAGATATTTATACACACACACACACACACACATATATATATGCATATATGTGCATATGTGTGTGTATATATATATGTTTATGTGTGTGTATACACATACACATTGAATAGGCATATTCCATTGAAAAAACATAAAAATTGAATTTTTCTGAATGTCTAGTATGAAAATAAAAATAAATATCTGTGGGGTGGCACAATTATTTGCATTGCATCCAGATATGCAGAGCAAATCATTTCTTTTAATATCTTTATTTCTCTAAACCTGTCTTTATCTCCCTGGCAATTCCCTCCCACAGTAGGTGGGGACCTCTAGGGACCCCAAAGTGGTATCTGATCCTGTTTACTTAGTGTGATGCAGTGATTTTATTTATTTATTTGAGAGAGAGCACATGCATGTGCAAGAGTTGGGGGAGGGACAGAGGGAGAGAGAGAGGGAGAGAAGCAGACTCCACACTGAGTGCAGAACCCCACTCAGGGCTTGATCTCAGGACCCCAAGATCATGACCCGAGCTGAAACCAAGAGTCAGATGCTTAACCGACTGAGACACCCAGGTGCCCCTGATGCAGACCTTTACGTAATGCCCAGCCTCTTTAATTAGAAGGCTCAGTTTTTGGCCTTAGACAGTAACAAAGTGGAAAAGCGTAACAGCATTAACCTGGGGATGAAAGGTTGCAAGGGTTAGTATCTCCTGGCTTCCATCAGAAACAAATGCAGACACTCTCAGGAGGAAACAATCATTCTCAGGCATGTCCTCTGGTTTCCAGCAGACTAAGATGCCTAATAGGAACTCCTAGTGTCATCAAATGCACAAGGAAACAAACTAGCATCAGTCAAAGTCAGCAGGAAAAAAAATAAGAAATTAGTCCCCAAGAACTTTAAATATTGGAATTAATCAAATTCAGAATATAAAATCACTAAGACGTCGTTAAGTAAATAAAATGATAAATCATAAAAAAATAAATAAGCAGCAACAGAATATAAAAATGCCCAGGAAGATTTGAAAATGAACCAAAGAACTTTAGATATTAAAAAAATAATTATCAAAATAATTAAATGGCTGACTTAAAAATATTAGAGTGCTGAAGGAAAATTAGATGGATCTAAGGAGGTTACCCAGAACATTGCAGAGAAGGGCAAAGAAATGAAAAAAAAAAAAAAGGGAGGAAGGAAAGAAAGAAAGGAAGAAAGAAATTAAGACATTGGAAGGTGAAATGAGAAGGTCTAACGTTCCTTTCCAAAAGGAAGTAGTAAGAAAAGACAAAATAGAGTGAAGAAGAGCCAGTATTGGAAGAAATGGTTACTGGGAGATTTCCAGATATGCTGTAAGAGACACTGATAGAGAAGCACCAGGTGTACTCTGCAGAAAACCCTATCAGGACGCATGGAATTGAAACTCCAGGATAGCAAAGACAAAGAGAGAATCTTTAAACTAACGGGAGGAAGAAAAATGACCTACCAAGGAATAACAGAATGGCCTCACACTTACCAGTAGCAAAAAATGGAAACCAGAAGACAGTGGAATAATACCTTCAGCATGCTAAGAGAAAACAATTTGCACCCTGCAGTTGTGTAATTAACAAAATTATCTTTCAAATACAAATCAATTTCTCCACATTAAAGGAATTTTTAATGAATGCCTTTTCAGAAGAAAGGAAATTATGCCAGAAGACTCAAGAAGGAATGATGAAAAGGGAAAATGGTAAATACAAGTATATGCACAGAATTTCTAGTCCAAAACCATAAATACATGTGTATTATCTGAAGGAGAGATCCAGGGAGCTATTCAGATTAACTGAGGCAAACTTGCAGAGTTAAAATAGAGAGGAAACTTATTTTATCACTTTAAATTAATCTTTTACAACTGGAGACTCTTTGTTGTGCTCATGAAAGATATATCATTACCTTAAGACAATACTAAAATAATATAACAATGCTTGATTTATGTTTTATCATATTTTCTCAAATATTCTAATCCTTGATCCTTTTCGTGGATTGAGTGGCCCCAAAAAGGTATGCCTACTTCCTAATTCTGGGAATTTGTGAATGTGACCTTATTTGGAAAAAGGGTCTTTGCCGATGTAATTAAGGATCTTGAGATGAAGAGATCATCCTGGATTACCAGGGTAGACCTTAAATACATTGATAAGTGTCCTTCTAAGAAACAGAAGAGGTGAAGACACAGACACACAGAGAGAAGATGGTGTAAAGATGTAGGCAGAGATTGGAGTGATACAGCGGTAAGATAAGAATCAAGAATGCCTGGAACCATCAGATGCAGACAGAGGCGAAGGAAGGTTTCTCCCCTAGACCTCCCAGAAGGAACATGGCCCTGTTGAATTTCAGACTGTGGTTTCCAGAACTGTGAGAGAATAAATTTCAGTTGTTTTAAGCCCCCTAGTTTGTAGTAATTTGTTATGGCAGCCACAGGAAATTCATACAGTCCCTGACGGTTAAATTTATACTTTTCTCAAAACAAACAAAAAAAACACCAAATTCAATTTAAAAATGTAATGAAGTATCTGCTGTAATACCGTGTTGAAGCTGGTTTCTCTAGGCATGCCATTTTCTTCCCTTGTTTCTCTTTGAGATGGCATCGAGTTATATGCAACACAGATGTGGCGTATTTGACTTGGTGTTGGCAAGACGGCAGCTGGTACCCTCAGACCCAATGGTACACTCTGCGCACTGCTCATCTCAACTGCAGTGTTGCTGGTATAAGCTATTCCCTCGCCTACAGGCCAAGGGGCAGCGCTAGCTCCAGGCTTGGCTCTCTTTGGTGTCCACTGCTAATCAAATTCAGGGGCTTCTCTTTCTGGTAGCCTCCTAGGGTGAGTTAGCCTCACTCCACCCCTCCTTGGCATTACGGTCTATAGACCCACTGCCTCATCCTACATGTAGTCCATGGCCTACATGGTCTTACCGCCAAGACTCAACTACAGGGCATCCTCCCTCACCACCTCAAGCCCATTCAGGGTTGCAGGGCAGGTCTGTTGGCCCTCACAGCACCACTCATACCGTGTGAGAGCTCATGCCCTGCTCAGTGTATCATTGATGCAGCTGCCCCAGCTCAGATCCCAGGGGGCATCCTAAGGAGATTTCTCCAGACTCTCCAGCATGGAGTACAGGGCAGGCTCCTCCTCTCAATGATTTCTTCAGTATCCTTTACTTGTTATCCCAAGGAGCTGGGTTGGTACACCAAAGACTCACCTCTCCCGCCTCTGCTCGTATGCTTCTCCACTGCCCAGGGTGGCCTGGGAACCCCTCCTGTCACTTCTTCTGGTCCTTTCCACAAGAACCACAGTCCACATGCCTGCCCATCAGAACCTGGGAGAAACTTTGGGTTGTGACCACTCTTGGCTTTTGATACACTAAAATTATTTAGAAAACTACTTTTCCATGAAACCTTGTTTTCAAACTTAACTATCTTGGTACAGAATCCTATTTTGAATGATAGGGGTGAATATTAACTTTCTTTTTGACTATCTGAAGTAGCTCTCCTAATCTTTTCCCAGACTTGGGCTAACTGTGGAGAAGGTCACATAAAGACAAATGTGAAAGAAAAAGGCCTCACTATTTTAAAAGATTGATCACAGTAAAAATATTCAAGACAATAAACATTTGTAACTCATAGAAGTACTTTACAATGATAGAGTGTTCTACAGCCTTTGAACTATAGTATCTTATTAGGTCCTCAATATGGATTATTATCCCATTTTATAGTTAAGGCAACTGAAAAGCTAAAATGCTTATTTAAGATAATGGCACTTACAAAAGGAAGAGAATTATTAATAACTCACATAGTGTATAACCCTACTTTCAGTGTTCTACCTCCAAGGCCATATCCTTTGCCTCGGCTTCAATATTAAAGCTGAAGCCTGTTTCCAGGTCCTGAGACAGTGCTCCAGTCATGTTCTTAGCTCAGAACCCTCAGTGCCCACCCAGACCTGTGCTCTGGAGCTTTCCCCTCACTTGAGTACTTCTTGGAGACTCAGCTTTGAGTTTAAATAAATAATACGAATATTTTATACAGCATAGCTTGGTGTTTTTTAATGTGGCAGTTTTTCTTGTATCCTATATTGTCAAAATGGAAATTCTGTTCTTTTCATTCTGTCAATGCTAGCAAAACTCATGATCTCAGTCTTAGAACTAAGATTTGAACTAAAATTCATCGTAATTTATCTTTTTCTTATGGATATACATTTATGTGGCCACTCTTTTTTTTCTATGTTAATGAGTTTATATTGAAAAAGTAACCTGCAATGGTTTAAGAAATGTTTATTAGTGCTTTCAGTGTGTGAGTCTGTACATTTGAAATGGGCTCTTTATTTAGATCTGTTCTCAACCTCAGATTTTCAAAATCAGAGAATTAAGAGACCTAGTCATAAAAGAACTAAGAAGCCTGAACTTTTCATTGAGGCTTAATTATAGATACCATTAACATTGTAATGTAATAATTATAATAGCTAACATTTATTGAGAACTTGCTAATCATATTACCTAGATTTTCTCACTTAAACATCAAATCTACATGGCAAGTACCTGTTATTATCATGTTTTACAAACGAGGATGTGATGATACTAATTCCTTACATTTCAGTAATGATTTATGTTCTACAGCGTTGTTTCACCTACATTAACATATCCTGTGATTTGACATGGCAAGTATTACTATACTGGTAGTTTATAGAAGAGACTGTAACTTCAGAGCTTTTAAATGGTTGGTGCAAAATACTATAGCTAGTAGCCAACAGAGCTGGCCTTTGGTCATTGGGCTAACTTTTCATTTCTAGGTCTTCTTCCTAGCTAAGGTCTTCTAGTTTAAGGCTCTTAGAAATGAAGTATGCATTTAAAATAATTGCGAGAAGTCCATTTATTTATTTTTAAAGATTTTATTTATTTATTTGAGAGAGAGAGAATGAGAGACAGAGAGCATGAGAGGGAAGAGGGTCAGAGGGAGAAGCAGACCGCCCGCCGAGCAGGGAGCCCAATGCGGGACTCAATCCCGGGACTCCAGGATCATGACCTGAGCCAAAGGCAGTCGCTTAACCAACTGAGCCACCCAGGCGCCCCGCGAGAGGTCCATTTATTGATGTGTTAATGATGCATAACCACTTAAACCTAATCTGAGGAAGGATGCTTCCTGCATTGCACAGGTGGGAAAGCAAGCAAGACAGACTGGAATCAGGCTCACCTACTGGTCCTGACTGTTGGGCAGTTTTGCTGAGCCTCTCTGCCTCTCTCTCTCCACCTGCACACTTGGGATGGTTGGGCAAAGTTGCCTCTCAGTCTCACTCTAATATATAATGATTTTATATAGTTCTCTCCTAAAAACCTCAGTCTTGTGTGATAAGGCTTAAAAATGAAAGGAGCAAATTTTTAAAAATAATAATTTTAAGCCTCTCCAAAGATTAATTAGGGAAACAAATGGTAGTAGCAATAATGTTTAAAATTAATCTGAAAATGGAATTTGGAAAACAATTCCATTTATAATAACATCAAAGAGAATAAAGTACTTAGGAACAAATTTAACAAAACAAAAGCAAAACTTATTTTCTGGGAACTTCAAAACATTGATGAAAGAAATTTCAAAAGACCTAAGTAAATGGAAAGACATCCTGTGTTCATAAACTAGAAGACAGGATATGGTTAAGATGATAGTATTCTTCATATTGTCCTACAGATTCAACACAATCCCTATCAAAATCACAGTTGGCTTTTTTGCAGAAGTTAACCAGCTGAACCTAAAAATCATACAGAAATTCGAGGGACTGAGAATAGCTAAAACAATCTTTAAAATAGGGCAAAGTCAGAAAACTCACACGTCCTGATTTTTATTTTTTTTTTTAAGATTTTACTTATTTATTTGAGAGAGAGACTGAGATAGAGAGAGCATGAGAGGGGGGAGGGTCAGAGGGAGAAGCAGACTCCCTGCCGAGCAGGGAGCCCCATGCGGGACTCGATTCCGGGACTCCAGGATCATGACCTGAGCCGAAGGCAGTGGCTTAACCAACTGAGCCACCCAGGCGCCCCTCACACTTCCTGATTTTAAAACTTACCATAAAGCTAAAGTAATCAAGAATGTGTGATACTCTCATGAGGATAGATATATAGATCAGTCGAGTAGCATTTAGCACAGTGCTAAAAGTGATAGCCATTGTCAGAGGTGTTGTGATAAAGACTTAGAGACAAAGGCCTGCTCCTAAGCCCCTGCACTGCTTTTGCATGTGCCTGGAGCACCGTCCCTGTCTCACAGCTTAATTAAACCCTTCATGACCGCAGGGCAGGCTGCTTCTCTGGTGGGTGTTTCCTGACCACATTCAGCCACTGAGTTACCAGGCTTGACTGTTTCAGTTCTTGCAAATCTGTCATCTCACTTCTGGCAGCCCTGATTTATTTGTCTGTCTTACCCTCTGGGTGCGACTTGAGAGTAGGGGCGGCTGCCTCACTCCCAAGTTTCCCAGCTCAGGGCTCTGTGCTTGGTAGGTGCTCAGTTAATACTGTTTGAAAGACTGAACAGTAAGGGTAGGGCCTAGATAGATTGTTTGAACATGGTCACATGCTTCCATAGGAGCCCTAAGCATCTGCTTACCAGTAAAGAGGATAATCTGAACTGTTTTATGTTGGGAACTTCATCTAATTATATGGTATCACTCATTTATCTAGTATATTTGGAATCATAGTATAGTCCTGTTATTAAAATAGAAAGATAGACATCAAGAAATCTACATTTAATTATAAATTTAAATTTATTTGTTACAAGTCAGTAGAGAATAAAAGATTGCTAATGGGTAGCAGATTGAGAAGGATTACTCTTATTAAATATTTTTTCATTTCGAAAGGCTCTTTTTTGAAGGATTTCTGTGTTTTATAAACTGCCATGGAAGAAGCACAGCATACTCCATCAGCTGCTAAGAGAAACTGAAAATTTTAGATTTCCATGGAAATCCTATTGTCATTTTTAATGATGGCATTGGTATAGATGTGTATACCAAATTTTTGTAGTAAGTGATCTAGTATCTGTTTGTACTTGCCTTAGGCTGTGTTCTTGCCAAAATTTAGTAAACCTCTTTAGAAAAATTCCCCTTATCCCTATGCCAGTTTCTCTAGAAGCCAAAAGCTTTCATCATAACTCACCTCCCTGCTTAATCTGAAAAAGAACAAAGCTAAAGTTATTGAAATGTGATAAATTATGATAGTAATCTATCTAAACTGTATGCAGCCATTATTGACTTTATGTGTGTTACTACCTTGAGAATTTGGCATTACCTGGTGCTTGTGATAACCTTACCTAGAAACAGAGGCATGGGTAAAATCATCTCAGAAGTGTCTTTTAATTTTGTCCTTCTCTGTAATCTTTTAAAGTAGAGGCGTTCATTAAAGACCAAAGAATATAAAACAATTTCACTTCTGTCTTCAATTTATGGTGCCTTTCATCAATTGTTTCAAAATATTTATGCACAGTTCGGGAGACCATTTCTGTACATAGCACTGAAGTGAATTTGGAAGGTGGCATTTCAGTAAGTATAGTACAGAGAAACTTTTGACTTGGAACTGTGTCATAATTTATAATTGGATAGCTTTGCAGGTTTCTAAAGAAGAAAGATCACCACTTATTGGCAACCCAAATGCATTTGTTTGTTTCCTTTAACTAGTTATACCCTGTGTGCTAAGTTACTCTCCTCTCCCTTTCCCCATGAGGCCCAAAATAGCTTTATTAATAGGAACATATGCTGTTTATGTTCTTAAAAAAAATCAGGGTGGTCTTAGATGTCTGTCTTCCATTCTGGCATTTCCCTTTATACAACCCTTTTGAATTTTCTGTTTAAAAACTGGCATTCCAATAGCTTTTCTTTGGCCTAATGCCTGGGTCACATATAGCAGCAGCAAATTAGGAATGTTAAGACGTCCCCCAAAGAAAAATGTTTGTTATGAAAGTAGAGCTGATGTGACACTTGGAATTAGAGCTTCTTAACTTATCTAAATGACAGTTAATGATGGGTTTCTTTTATTCTTATTTTAAAGAAGGGGGGATAAAAATGAAAAGAAATGCCCAGAGGCTGAGATTGGGTTTGGTTCACCAAACTGTTAAATGTCAAATGTACTATACTGATAATACACCTTTTTCTCTCTTTTTAGGAGCTAATTTTGTTACTCGAAAAATTAGCCGGTCAGTGGCTAAGATTTACCTTGGACAACTGGAATGTTTCAGCTTGGGAAATCTGGATGCCAAACGAGATTGGGGCCATGCCAAGGACTATGTAGAGGTAGGAACTGACTCATTATGTTCTTAAAAATACCTGCATCAGTTGGTGTTTTCAATGCCGGGCCTCTAGTGGAAAAGCATGACCTACAAGAGGTGGTAGCATATAAAATTTTGCTAATGCAGATATGTGTAAACTTATTACTTTCATTTTAAGGCTCCACAATTCAGCTTTACTTGTAGATTACACTGAGTGTTCCTTGAATGTGGAAACCTCTCACAATTGTTCTTTTTGTTATTTAAAATGAAGGTGTTGGTCATTCTTTTGGATGATGGATGAAAAAATGTTTGAGTAGTGTTCTTTTCTTTCTAAAGCTTCTTTCTCCTTCTCGCTTCTTGCATCTTCTCCCTCCTGCCTGCCCAATATACATATAACTAACTGTGAAAGAATTTTTAGGTATAAAGGTGAAGTTCTCAGAGCTTCAAGAAATACTACCTAATTTCAATTTGTATAATCCAAGACTTTCAGATTTACATTATGCTACTAAGGTACTCTAAGAGTAATATTCTTATGGAGCTTTTGATTTCTGGTTATTACCCTACACATTTCTTAAAGTATGACTTTGCACACCAATAAATTTTGTTCATTAAAAAGAGAATTGCTAATAGTGATGCTATTGCATAATACTGGATATAGTTAAAGGGAAATTTGAATTTTCGTTCTTGGGACTTAGATACACATTAAATTTTGGTTTGGGTTAGATATGTTACATGTATAAGTAGTGTGATTTTACTTTAAGCAAATGGTTATATTTTACCTTTCCCTGATCAGTATGCTTTTAAATATCCATGGTGGTTTCTGTGGCCAGACATGAAGGAGCATGTTGGTAACATTGTCTTTTTCCCTGGAGTCTGCTTGTCCTTGTTTAGGTGCTTACAGATTTCCTGTGTTCAGGAAACTATTTCTGTCCTTAATGATTCGTCTCTGGGAAACCGGATTTGGCTTCCTTGTTCATTGATGCGATTCAAAAAGAAACTTGAACATTTACGAAAGAAAGCAAACAAGTAGTTTATTTGTTAACACAGAGGTTAGTCTTGGCAGTGTTATTATTTTTGTTTATTACAATTAAAAATGTATACTTGAACACCTAATACTGATTTATATTATGGATAAAAAATTAGCTCTAATTTTAAATTTTAAACAGTGTAACATTTATATCATTTCAGTATGTTCTTCTAAGCTGTCATTACAAAGAGGCATTTATTTTACGACAGTAGACATTAGGTACATTTTAAGAACATTACATTAAAAAATATATAAGGCCACAGTTTCAGAAATTTTAAGAAGTAGGAGAAAGGAGATGTTATCAATAGATGCTGACACTCTGTTTTGTCTAACCTATATGGCCTAACCTACTTAAAAATATGAGGTAAGTTTTATAAAAATGAATACATTACTTTTTCAAAAATATCACTCTAGCTATCTGTATATACTTAGAGCAATAGAAAGCTATATAGGTACCTTCTTTTCCAAACTCTTGTTCTCCAAATTCAGAACCAAATAGATCAAATTTCATTCCATTTAATTTTTTTTTTTTTTTGCACCAGGGTAAAAAATGAAGTTTTTATTAGAACTCAGAAATAGGGGTGCCTGGGTGGCTCAGTCAGCTGAGCATCAGACTTTTGGTTTCTGCTCAGGTCATGGTCTCAGGGTCATGAGATTGATCCCTGCATCAGGTTCCACGCTCAGTGGTGAGTCTCAGAAATAGATTTTGATAGTGAAACAGCATACCAAATGTTAATAATGCTTATTACTGGTTATGTTTATTTTCCTCTTTATATTTCTATATTTTCCATATATTTGAAGTGAATGTAAACTTTTTCAATCAGAAAAAAAAATTAATGACATTTTAAAAATAGGCCAGAAAAAAAATGCACAACACTATTAAATAAATACAGAGTAATGAGTAAGTCTTTTGTGAGCTCAGCAGAGCTGGAAGAAGGACTGTGCTATCATCTCACTCCCAAAATGCCAAGCCTAGCACTGGTCCTGGGTGTAGCTCAAACTTTGAAACAAAGGGGCCACAATTGTTTTCATTTAAAGTAAAAGCATTTTATATACATTTTGGCTCAAAGACTTCAAAAAGGTCTTCCCAAATGCTGTTTTGAAGATTCCTTGACAGGATGGTGTTGGTACAGTGAGCCCAAGAAGCCAAACCATCCATGCAAAAGTAAAATGTTCTGACCTTTCAGTAAGAATCTAAAATTTTCAAATTTTATGGAGAAACAGACATACAAAATTAAGTCATTCTCATTGGCATTCAAGACCTGATTTGTTCCACAATACAAATAGGTTTTGCTATGAAGGATTCCCCTGGGGTTCAGACAGTAACACATGTTGATGATGTAAGAAGCATTGTATAGTTCTCATTTATGGGTCCTGAAAGACATCTAAATTTCTTGATTTCTAAAAAAAAAATGCCATTATTAAGAATTCATTGTTTGCTGTTTCCATTTTAAGAAATATCATCATCCTTTGCATTTCTAAATGTATTAAAATGAAGTTACTTCACAGACTTGTGACTAAAAGTAGATGTTGCCAGAATTAAAGTCAACAAGCATAAGAATGAAAAAAGAGAAGCACTGTTTGTTTAGAGTATATCTGCATCCTGGCGCTATAACCAACTTTAGAATAAAGAAGCCTTGGCAAGTACAGATCAAGCAAGTCATAATAGCATCTTATTTACACTCATTTGAATTATATAATCTTTCTCATTTATACACAAACATATTGTACTGGTGAATCTTTAAATTAAGTGACGTACTTTTTTAGTTATGGATGAACTTCCACGATGAAGAGTAGAGAGCATTTGACAAACAGTGTAGGGATCCTAGCTGTGTCAGTGATTTGCTTAGGGTTTTATATCTCAGTTTACCCATCTGTGAAAAGGGCATAATAACAACCCTGTAAAAAATTAGCATTAATGTGCTGTACATTCATGATTAGAATCTACCTCTGTCTTGTAAACATTTTTGCAACAGTTTATACAAAGCCATTTCCTGTTGCTGATTCAGGTTCATTAATATCCATTTATAGTCTTGTTTCCTAGATCAAAATGATTTAAAACTTAATTTGAGTGGGTAAGCAGTATTTCAACTTGAAATGAAGAATATAAAAACTAGGGGCACCTGGGTGGCTCAGGCGTTGGGTGTCTGCCTTCGGCTCAGGTCATGATCCCAGGGTCCTGGGATCAAGCCCCGCATCGGGCTTCCTGCTCGGCGGGAAGCCTGCTTCTCCCTTTCCCACTGCCCGTTTGTGTTCTCTCTCTCGCTGTGTCTCTGACAAATAAATAAATAAAATCTTTAAAAAAAAAAAAAAGAATATAAAAACTATATTAAATTTTATTGTACTTCAGGATAAACAAGTTATATGCAGTTATATCTTTTCCAATATTTTATTATAAACTTACAGGATTGTTGAATTAATTTTACCATGAGCAGCCATATACCCTCCACCCAGATTCTATAATTAACAACTAACAATTATTGTTGCAATTTGAGAAAAAATATTACTGTTTAAAAACTTCTGTAGTGCTTGATGGATCAGAGCTCTAAATACTCAGTTTACACAAACACAGGTTATCAAGAATTTGCACTTCTTATGGGATATAGTCAGTTGACAATTCAAACTTCTAAAATATTTTTATCTTCTTACATAATTATATGACACCATCTTGCTCTGTTTTCATGCCTGCTGCCCTCCACATACATTGAAGTAACTCCTTGTATTCATGAGAACACACTGGGGGCTGTTGTATACCACATCCAAGCAAATTCAGGTAGTCGACATTTTAACTGCATGGTCAACTGCAAAGGAGAGGACCTCTAACTTCTCTAGGGGGCATTGGTCTTTCCACATATCTTCTGTTCAGTACCTACCATGGTCATGGTTCTAGTTGCTACACATGACAGTCTTTTAAACTTTGTATAAAGCCCAATAAGCCTGCACAGTGCTAAATTGCACAAAGGTAAGCAGATTTCTTTATTTAGGACTGACTTCTCCAAACTTAGGATATATGAATGCACCGTGGCCTGCTAAGATTAATAAAGGTTTCTCAAACTTATTTAATTTTGCCACCCTTTCAATAAAAAATATATATTAACATCTAGCAGTGCAGAGGTAGAAAATGACACCATATGTTTAAAATTAATGGTAACAGTTTGGTTAACAAGGTCCCAGTGTGATCCTACCTTGATGAAACTAGCTAGAATACAACTATAGCCGGAAAATATTGAGAGGTGAGCTAATTGACAAGGGCTGGACTGGAAGTATCTTTAAGTTTTTACCACTCACAAGAGGGTCCTTGCTCTTGGGATACATGGATAATCAAGTGACCTAACTCTGAGTTTTTTCCAAGACTCAGCAAAAAGCCATTTAAAAAATATCATGAGGTTTTACTGCCAACAACTGACCATACAGGTGCTCTTGGAGAGTTCTCCTGGCGCAAAGGCAATCCAGGGCACGTTCAAATTATTAGGGGAGGATTTTTGAGATTCATCTGAATTTTTAATATAATGGTCTCTCACACATACCTCTTTCTTTTCTCTCTCCCTCCCCTCCTTCTTTCTTCCTTCTTTCCCCTCCTCCTCCTCCTTTTTTTTTTTTTTTGGCAGGGATCATAGATTAATTTTTAAAAAAGCTAGTTTTAGAAAAAAATAGTAGGGGCACCTGGGTGGCTCCGTCGTTAAGTGTCTGCCTTTGGCTCAGGTCATGATCCTGGGGTCCTGGGATCAAGCCCCGCATCAGACTCCCTGCTTGGCGGGAAGCCTGCTTCTCCCTCTCCCACTCCCCCTGCTTGTGTTCCCTCTTTCACTGTCTTTCTCTGTCAAATAAATAAATAAAATCTTTAAAAAAAATAATAAAAATTGCCAAATGTTGGACACTCATTATGTGCCAGAAACTTTATTGAGGACTTTACATACATTATCTTATGTGATACATACACCAGTCCTTTACAGATGAAGAAATTGAGGTTTGGAGAGTTCTGGGGATGATTTGCCCAAAACCATGGCCAACAGAGGTGAATGAACCCCGAACTCCAGCCCAGGCCTGATACCTCAGCCATTCTCATAACCACTAATTCACTTTGACTTGAGGGGAGCAGAGACATAAGCAGTGAGGTCTGGCTAACTTTCCATTTCCCAGAGAGACAAGATATTGAGCTTCTCTCCCTTTTCTCTTTATGCCATTTGTAGTCCAAGGGGAAGAGAAGTATCTGGAGGACAGCATGTGGCTGAGGCAGTGATCAGATCTTGCTGAACCCATTATTTTGACTGTATTAGGCAAAGATGCAGAGGATACGTTTGGGGAAAATGGGTAGTCAGGTGTCCTTCCCTAGCTATCCATTGTCTATTGTCCAAAGTCTACATGAGTTAACTTTCCTTACAGCCTTCAGTTCTCCGTTGATACCAGAGACCTGGGGGAAAGCCCGGGAGCCTCTGGCAGGGGGGCAGGTAGACCGTTGAGAGAGCTGGGGAGAATTAACCAGTGTTTCCCTTTCTTTCTTCCTTATCTGGCAGTCTGCTGCTAGCATTTTGCATCCTGTATTAATTCACACAAATCTGGAAGAAAAGGATGCCATTTAAACTTTCTGAAATTTTATTTAAGGGAATGCTTACTTGTTGCAACAATGTCAACAAACTGTTTGCTTCTATTTTTTTTTTGTTCAGGAAAGTAGCTCGATTTCTTGTTGTGTTTGAATTCTCTAAAGTGTTCATGGAACCAGAATCTGTTCTTTAGGTAAGGCCTCACTTAACAGAAATGCAGGAAGTCATAGTTGCCCTATTTCCACTGACCAGGTCTTGAGTGATTGGGGATGACATCACAGGAGTGGCCAAGCCCCCAAATCCCAGGAACACTAGGCTCTGTTTAAATTGTTGTCTCAGTGAATGAAGACTATACCAGCAGAATTTCTAGGATAGATTATTCATCAAGTTTTCATCCACAGATAGTTAAGAAACAAGGAGGTGGATGCATTTTTAGATCATATTTTCAGTTGTATTTAAAAAATTTAAAATTGAGCATCTGACATTAAGTTAGAAAAGTAGTTCTTGGCAAATGTGTATAAGTGCATTTACGTGGAGAGAAAGAATGAAAATGAATATGGAGTGGAGTTGCATATTCAGTAGATATAATGCCCGTGGAAACGAATTATGAAACTTCGTGTAAATGCCATTTAAGTTCTAATGGGTAGCAATTAACCACATTAAGGTAGAAGCTTGTACTCCACCCTTTACTCACTCCCACTGATGCTAAGTGTCATCACACCACTGTGGATCATGAAATGACTTCTTGTACCTAAGAAAGTCATGGCTCTGTTCTTGAAAACAGTCTTAGGAAAACAGTGTAAAAAGCCTCCTGTTACTCAGATTATCACACTCATTTACCTACATCTAAAGTGTACCGTGAGGTTCGGGAGCTTTCTCCTTCTACCCCCAGTGGGGCCTGCCCAGTGTCTGTATGCTGTTCCTCATCCTGGCTGAGCTGCCCTTCCTCGCGCTCTCCTCTGTCCTTCCTGCTTCTCTCTGTTGTCTCTCCTTTCCTTGGTGCCTCCCACTTCACATCTGCCTCTGCCCACAAATGAAAACTGGCTCTTTAACTTCAGTAACAAGACTATTCATGTGATATAGACATAATTACCTCTTATAAAATATGACATCACCTAAATTTAGTGATGATTTTGCCTGTAGAAGGTATATATCTTTAATATTAAATGCTTCATTTTTACATTAGTGCTCTCTGGAAAGGACAGAAAGCATTTGCAAGTATTTCCTACTTTCGTGTGTCCCATGCCTAGAAATGCCCATAAATTACTGTCTCTCTCATACACACACATACCCCACTACACACACACACAGAGTCAAAACCCTCATTTTTACATTCATTCTAAAGTACTGTTTGGTTTTATCCCACTTACCTGCTTTATTCAGAGGAAATCATTTACTAAAATTACATGTTTTGTCCTCACAGAGCCCGGGCGTGTGGCCCTTTTCTGTGACTTTCTCAGACCACTTCGGGCCTCTTGCTGCCATCAGGAGCCCAGGCTCCAGGTTTCCGGGCTTAGCCTTAGGGGACCCTTTAATACAAGCGCGTTAATTTTGCCTTTACATCCAAAGCCACAAAGCAAAAAACCTTCCAAACAGAATTTTCTGTAAGGCAAAGACATGCATTTTATTTTCTGCTTCTGTGTATCATGCTAGAAAACATCTCTGCTTATTTTCTGCCATAGAATCGTAGCAGTGAAGTCTCAAAGATTCTCATCTTTTCTTTCTAGGTAAGGAAAAAATTTTGATCCCCTCTGTGAGTTTGAATCATTTGCATTTGCTTACAAATTTGCATTTGCTTACAAATTGCTTACAAGAAAAATATTTCTTCTTCTACCTATTGAGTTTAGTAAAGCTGGGATAGCTGATGGCTTTATAGAGCAATTAGATCTGAACTCAGGGGCAGTCTCTGTGATGGATACCTTGATCTGTCCCATGGATTGTTCGCCCAGGGCAGCGATTTTTTTTTTTAAGATTTTTTTTTTTATTTATTTATTTGAGACAGAGAGAATGAGAGAGAGAGAGCACATGAGAGGGGGGAGGGTCAGAGGCAGAAGCAGGCTCCCTGCCGAGCAGGGAGCCCGATGCGGGACTCGATCCAGGGACTCCAGGATCATGACCTGAGCCGAAGGCAGTCGCTTAACCAACTGAGCCACCCAGGCACCGCAGGGCAGCGATTTTAAGACCAAGAGGCAGACACCTTTTTGGACTCTTTTTGGAAATAGATGCTGTGCAGGAATGAAATGTCTGCCACTTTGACTTGCCAGTTAAATAGCTTTAAAATAGGTGATTGACTTTGTTCTATGTTCTTTACTCTGTGCCTTTTTGTGGTTCAAGAATATTCAAAAGCCACCACCATCCTCTTGGGGTCAGATTTCCAAAGGGTTTTCCCATGTAGCTTTTACAGTTGTTTCAGAAACTGAAGGTATCACACATGTAAGCTAACTATGCCCCAAATGGACAAATTTGGGATACCATTAAGTGAGATCCCTTTTTCATTTTAGAAAAGATAGACTGGGGCTTCCACCATGCCTAGTTAATTTACAAGGGTAGTTTTATAAAAGCAGTATTCCTTAAAGGCAAAATTGAGAAACCCTTGCAAAACTGTTTATGCATTATTGATTTGAGTCTCCCATGGAAATTATTAGTCAAGCTCCTAAAGAAAGAGATGGAATTACTCCTTAGTATAGCTTCCCCAGCTTTCTCTCAAAGTCACGTAAAATATTTGAGATCACTTCTGCTATTTTTTCCTCATATTATGAGGAGAATGATTGGGTTTAACTCATTACTGTTTATTACTTTCTGAAGAATCCAAGTAGATTGAGATCTCTGAGAACCAAACCATTCCTCCACAAACATAGGATACGAAGTGGTTAGTTGTTTAGTATCAGTCTCTCAAGGAAGCTCCTTGAAGGCAGGAACTGGATATTATTCCTCCTTATTGTAATTGTGCCTCCCAACATGCTTGGTACAGAATGGCAGATGCCCAATAAATACTCTATTTGACCATTTCTTTATACAATTTATAAAAATGACTATATATAAAATTTGTTTTATTCCTCTCATTATTAAAAGATTATTTTCTAAACTTAGCAGAAGATATTCCCTACTGAATATGATCTTACCACATTTAGGTTTTATTGTGATGGATTTACTTGACTCCAGGAAGTAATGTTTTCAAGCAGTTTTCTCTCTTGTTGCATGCAGACTGTAAAGGAAAACTGAATAGTGCCCATATGTTCTCATACTGTGGTAGATTTCCCAATTATCTGCAGATTCTACTATCATTAGACTCTATTCCTATTTGTAAAAGAAGGATATATGAGCAGATGGAAAAAGTAGAATGAAAGAATGATATACTGGTCCTGATTTACCAAACAGAATTTCAATAATCACAAAAGTGGCATTAGCTTACAAGATAAGTGCCCCTCAGCATGACTGGTAACGCTGACATCTATCTGCTCATTCAGAAACCTCTTTACTTGTGTGGTCCTCACTATATTTCTTCTCAGTTTTCAAGACTCTCATTTGATAGAGGATTCTTCTAGATAAAGCAGGATTTCCATCACAGATTCTATTGTCTTGGAAAACTTTCACTCTTCCATTCCTTCCCCCTTCCCGTCCTGCCTCCCAGTCTATTGTATCCCCCCCACCCCAAAACACACACACACACACACACACATGGAGCAGGTCACTTTCTAATAATAGGACTTTGTTTTTAAATACATGTAAAAATTAAAGATTCTTATATGGAGTTCTAGGATAGCAGCTGTAGAAAACCTACATAAACCATGCAGCTAGCAGAAAAGAGAAGTATTCCACAGTATCTTTTTGGGTTCTCTGAGTGTGTAATTTCCTTTCCTCCCCTGGTTTCACAGATCTCTGTTCCCAGGTCCATCCTCCAGCTTCTGACTCCCGAAGTGGAGTGGTGTGCTTCTGCCCCAGGGGCAATGGTGTGTGGGTTGCCTGGGTGGAGCCTGGAGGAGGCAGGTTGCATTCCAGGAAGGTGACCAAGGCCCTTGCCTCTTGGCCATTCTGTCACCATGTCCACACAATACAAATACTCATCCTGGGTGTGGCACTGGCTTCTTGCTCCTTGCAAAGATCAGAATCCCAGGGGCTTCGCAGTTTCACATGTTTTTTCTTACAGTATCTCCTTTAGATCAAGAATTACTTGCTGATTTTCACTGGATCTTAAATTTCAGGTTTGAAAATAAAATACAAAGAGCTTTCACCAGACTTTTTTTTTTTTTTTAACCCCCCGAAGGTTATCCTCTTGTATTTGTGTAGTGCTTTATCATTTACATCTTTGGATTCGATTCTCCCAACAAATCTCAGTCAGTGATTAGGAGAGCAGGAATTATTATTTGCATTTTCCATATGAAAAAGCTGGCTTTGAACGGAGATGCCCTGGCCTTGTATCGTACAGTGGGTTCCAGCCTGGCCCCACCGGCTGTTCAGCGCAGCCCCTTAGGGTGAAGCAGCACAGCGTTTCTGGGTTGATTCTTGGTATATTGAGTCATTCCTGTGAGATTTTAAAACCATTTTTTTTTCACTAACTTCAAAAGTTGACCATCTAACAAGTATTACCTCACCAGGAATTACAAATGAACTAGAATTTTTACTAATGGCCTTCTACCCATTCTGTGAAACAAAGAGCACAAATAAGAGAAATTGAGTTAGAAAGAAACTCTAAAACATATGAAGAGCCAAAAGTTAAAGGGCCAGGTCATATATTCTAAATGGGAGACTTCCTCTGCAGTAACTGTTAACTTAATAGTTGTACAATCATATAATTTGAAGAAGATATCAACTCTGTACAGGAAATACAGGTTTAACAGAAATCATTTCATTTGATCCTTATCTTCAAAAAAACTGAAGCAGTTTGAAGAAATGGCATAGGTGGCTTAAATTCCATTGTTTTTGTCAGTGGCAGCTGAAAGCTTCATTGTAGTTAACTATCTGCTAGAGCCTTTGGGAAACCAAAGCATCGTTGACTGGCTGGGCCAAATGAGTCATCCATTAAAATTATCCCTAATGAATTACCGGTTTGCTTGTTTAATTGCGCGTGATATAGGGCTCCGGGATGTTAGAAGTCTGGTGAGACTCAAAGAAATTGTGTTGGCTTAGTTAAGCGTGTCAGTAGGATCTTTCCTAACTCACAGTGCACTGATATTCCCTCCCCCCGCTCCTTCCCTCACCCCTTCCTTCTGTGCCCATCCCTCCTTTTCTCCTCCTTCCGGTCTCTCTCCTCTCCATCCTCCCACCCCTGCCTCCATCTCACGCATGCTCTCTCTCTCTCTTTTTCTCTTTGTGGGTGGGGGGAGACGGTATCAGAAACTCCTACTTCAGAGCATCTTTGATAGGGCTCATAGTTTGAGTATTAACCACCCAGCTTTGCTCAATGAAAGCTTTCTTAAAGCGTGATAAACTACAGCTGGTACGCCCTCTTTTATTTGTGCACTGGGCACTGTGTGAACAGCATTATATTGTGAATAGGTGACTAGTGGGCTTCCTCTCTTTTTCCTACAACTGTGTTTTCCATATAGAATAGAGTAGCAAAAACATCATGGTAATAAAAGGCTAATTACATGAAAACCATGATTATCACATGAGTTTCTATGATATCACATGAGTTTTTGTGATATCATGCTGATACCACACCAGCAAGAATTTTAAGATCTTCAAGTATAGCCTACCTCTCATTTCCATCTTTGTAGCATGTTTGAGAGGTGGTTCGCCAGTCTGCTCATTTCTTCTCAAAATTCTGCTCTACTTTGGGGGTCACTCTGAGCTGCCTCCTTTTGTTTACTCTCTTCCCCAGCCGCTTAACCACAAGGTTTGACCATTTTCCCTGTAGTCCTGTCACCCTTTATTCAGAGCCCTCTGAGTCCCTGCGACCAGAGCCCTTATCCCAAGTTGGCTGGGCAGCCTTCTTACACACAAAACTCTCCACATCTCATCCCCATGCTGACCTTCTTTTGTAGACCCCAGTGCCCTTCAGAGCATCTGAAAATAGGATGTGCTCAGTGTGTTTTTATGGAATGAATGAATACCTGAGAAGGAATAGACCTAAAACCAGATTAGCTTCATTGATTCATTTAATTTAAAGACTGAAACAACTTGCTACATCTTCTGATCCTGTGCCCTCGTCTAACAGGTGAAGTAACTCATTATTCAGAGATATTCACTGACTTGAGATAAAACAGCTGGTTCAGGGACACCTGGGTGGCTCAGTCTGTTAGGCGTCTGCCTTCCGCTCAGGTCATGATTCAAGGATCCTGGGATCGAGCCCCGTGTCTCCTTTTGCCTGCCACTCCCCCTGCTTATGCTCTCTTTCTCTCTGACAAATAAATAAATAAAATCTTTAAAAACAAAAACAAAACATGGCTGGTTCAGAGTCTGAACATAACCGCAGTCTTTTGTGCTCTTTCTACTATAGCGTCTGTCAGATCACATGACCAACAAAAGGGTTACAGGGTGCATTTTGTCATAGCTGTGGAGACTCATCATCTAGGTGGTTCATGCGTCAGTTAGGAATTACACTAGTGTAATTACACTCAGTTACAAGTGACGGCTCAGTTACAAGTGGCGGCTTACTAGGGGTTACTTTACTCACCATGAAAAGTCCAGAGGAGGGTGCAAGCTGCTGCACAATTCATAGATGGCAGGGCCAAATCTCTGATCATTCCTTCTCTCATGACTCCAGGGTGGCAGCAGTCCCAGCTGTCCTGTGCAAATAAATCCCCTAGGACTATGTCAAGGAAGAGAAGACTTCAGATCTCTGGGTGACCAGCTCTAGCATTCTGTTAGCCAGAGCCATGGCCCATGGCCAACCTGCTTGGTAAGGGAGATCATGATGCCATGTTTTTAGTCTCTCAGCCTCTCTTTCTGGTCAAAGAAGACAAGAGACTGGGTGCTGCAGGAGACACCTACCTGTGTCCAAGTGTGCATTTGCACATGGTATGGTTCGGCCTTGGCCACGGTGAGCGAGGGACAGAAGGGGACCTGAAGCACCAGGCTCTTCTCCTGGCCTCACCCCAGAAGCTTGTGTTGAGTGCTGTATCACAGTTGACCTTCATGTGATTGTGAACAACCACATTAAATTGGATGTTCAAGAAGCCAGAGTGTAGACTGTAGTTACTTTAGACTCTGTATTTAAAGGTTTATTTTTTTCAAATCATTTTTGTGATAATTCATAGGTGCTCAGTCTAACACAAATCATATGCTATTGGCTTCCAAATTTTTGCAGCAGTGCCTGTTTAAAGATTGCTAGTAGCTTTTCTCCCCATCAAGAAAACCATTCAGATCTATGGTATAGATCTACTGTGTTTTCCTTCCTTCCCCCCACTCCACAATATCTATTTACTGGTATGGATGGGAACACAATGCAAAACTGTACTTGTCTTATTTACATAAATCTCCCTGTTAGCTTTCCATTTTACCATATCTGCATTTGAGTTTGACCTATTAGTGCTTTTTTGGTTTTATAAAGAAAAAAAAAGTGCTTCCCTCAGCAGAACCATCTGGCTTCGTTTCCTGTTCCTCAGCAACTCTATGTGTATTCTAACAAGGCCAGCCCTGTGGTTTTCCGAGTGGTACTGTTCCACTGGTGGTCTTAGAATTCAACAGGAGTGATGGAAAAGTTCCACTAAAGGCTTCTTTCAAGTCTAAAGTTTCCAAGGTGGAAAAAAATGCATATTATTGTCATTATGACATAGCATTATTTTTTTTCTGTGACTGAAATATAGTCTTTTAAAAAGAATTACACCATTCTATTCTTTGAGGAAGAAAATGCTTCTAAAATGTCTTTTAGATAGTGGGCTACCAAATTCGCATGCCAGCAAGCTGAGGTGACTGAAAATATAATTGAGACATGCTTACAATATGCAGGTTTTCTTAGAATCAGTTAATGGTAACTAGTTTTTTTTTTCCTTAAATTGAGATATAATTGACATGTAACTTATAGTTGACCCTGAAACAACATAGGTTGGAACTGTGTGGATCCACTTTTACAGAGATTTTTTTTTTAATAAATACAGTACAGCATCTGTAAATGTGTTTTCCTTATGATTTTCTTAATAACATTTTCTTTTCTCTCGCTTACTTTATTGTAAGAATACCGTATATAATATATAGACAAAATATGTGTTAATCGACTGTGTATGTTATCGGTAAGGCTTCTAGTTAACAGTAATCTGTCAGTAGTTAGGTTTTGGGGAGTCAAAAGTTATACATGAATTTTTGTTCAGGGGTATCAGTGCTCCTAACCCCTGCATTGTTCAAGGGTCCACTGTATATTAGTGTCAGGTATACAGCATAATTTTTCAATATTTGTATATATTGCAAATTGATCATGACAGTGAGTCTAGTTTAGTTAACATCCATTACCATATATATAGTTACAAAATTTGTTTCTTTTGGTGAGAACTTTTAAGATGTACTCCCTTAGCAATTTTGAAATATACAATATAGTGTTAAAACTATAATCACCATACCGTACATGACATCCCATGACTTACTTGTAAGTAAGTTATAATGACTTTATAATGGAACCTTTTGACCACCTTCACCCATTTCACCAGCCGCCAGCCCCTGCCTCTGGCAACCACCAATCTGTTCTCTGTATCTGTGAGCTCAGTGTTTTTGTTTTTGTTTTTGTTTAGATTCCACATGTAAGTGAGATCATACAGTATTTGTCTTTCTCTGACTTATTTCATTTAGCATAGTGCCCTCAAGGTCTATTTATGTTGTCCCAAACAGCAAGATTTCCTTCTTTTTTTATTGCTAAATAATATTTGTATGTGTGTTTTTGTATAATAGCTAGTTTTTTAAAGGATCAAATTAGCAATAACAGCAAGCCAATTTTGTAACTGAAGGATTCTCTGTACTTTGTATTTTGTGTGACCGAAGGGAAGGTAAATCTGCTTTTGACAGGTGATTTGTAATGCTGCCTTGGCCTTTTAGTGCACTCAGAGATCATCTGGGAATTGGATATATTCCCACAGAGGTATGTGTATAAGGAGGTGAAACTCTGTATTTTTATGTTGTAACATTCCACAGATTTTGAAAAATTTCTCACCATATATTCTCTCACCTTATTTTCTCTTTTCTGAAATGCTGCTTTTTAATGTAACATGGAATCAAAAGGTTTTTATTTGTGTACGTGACTGCCTGTCTACCTTCTTTCCTTCTTTCCTTCCTTCCTTCCTTCCTTCCTTCCTTCCTTCCTTCCTTCCTTCCTTCCATCCATCCATCCACCCGATATTATGTGGAACTCAGATACATAAGCTATGGAGAGAGGAAGACCCTCATGGTATTTTTTTCTCTCTGTCTCTCTTTTTTAAATAGGTTTCATGTTCATCAAGCAGTAGGCATTACATTTGGGGACAAATTTTACTACATAAGATAATAAAATTAAAGTGCTTAATCTAACGCCTACACATAGGAAGGACTAAGAAAAAAATAAAAAGCCCTCTCCAAAATTACTTAATTATGTCACTTCTTTTTGGTGATTAGGGATGATAAATGCTAAAAGTATAGGACTATGAAATCTCTGATTCTTCCATGAAGTTTAAAAACTGTGAGCTCAGACTTACTATTTTTTATGATGGGAGACACTGAAAAACACTCTGCACCAGAGGATTCAGCTATTTGTGGTGTTTTTCCTCCTATATTAGTCTTTGCCCCTCCAAGACCTTGCTTAGCCTGAATGCTGCTTGAAGATGTACAAAGTTGAAGGGAATGCTCATTTTTAATTTTAAGAGGAAGAGAAAAAGTTAAAAATTGAGGCTAATAAAAGTTAATGAGGAGCATTTAAATCCTTTAATGGTTCACTTTATGTTGCAAGTCAGAATGGTTAATGCTATTATTGTATACGTGTGGCAACATCCTTTCTCTGCTATAACTCTTTTCCCTTGAAAATGAGCCAATGCGACATGGAAGGCCTATCATACTCTTGTGATTTCTGTTCATTCTTTTGACAAACTCCACACTTTTTTTTAATGGGAGAAAGAACAGGGACAAGGACATTAAAATATAAAGTTCTGCTTTTGGGTTTTTTCTCTTTTTTTGCCATTTTCCTCTTATTTCACAGATTACTGAATAAAACATAGTTATCAGTGGAGTGACCATTTCTAACTGTCTCTTTGTGCGTAAAAATTTATTTTGGGATGGGAAACATTCCCCAAACCCAGAGGGTACACTTAATATGCCAGTTTTCATTTGAGAAGAATTACTTTTCAGTTGTAGGTGTTTTGGGATGTAGCCTGACTCAACATCCAGTATTAATGGTCCAAAGATAGAACAGCTGAACTTTCTGACTGGCCTTCTTTGGGAGACATTAGCATGTCCCTGGAGACAGTTTCCCTAGCTCTGGTTACTCGAATCAGTATGTAGAGAAAGCTTATTACTTTTAGAAACATTACTCTTGGATGGCCCTGTCTATTACTCAGATCAAATATATGGTATATATTGCTGTTTTCTTTAGGTTAGAAATGAACTAGATCCTCACTGTATCCTTGACTGCAGAGTCCAGACTACGGGAACCTATCCCATATCAGACCACCTTGAAAGAGGTACTTCAGTAACTAGGATGAATAAATAAGCCAGACAGTCTTCATGCAGAAATCATTGCAACAGTCACAAATGTTGTAGAACAATTCTAAGTGATGGTTAATGCAGTGAACTTTTTGTGATAAAGTTAAATGCCCTTTCTCCTGAGTTAGCAGTGATTTTTCTTAAAAGCACAAAACCAACTTTTCAGTAGCAATTTTTAAGAGTTAATACTCAACTCACCCAGGGAAATTCTTTTATCATGTATTTCCTAGAGGGCATTAACCTCATGAGCTGGTTTTATTAGAATAAAATACATGTTTGTGGCACTTCTCTCCAAATAGGACATGAAATCTTGCTGGTTTGTGCCTACTGTTTTCTCATCTTGAGAACTTTTTGTGGTGAAGACAGCTGACTGCATGGCCTGACACAAGAAGGCCGTGTGCCCTGGTGAAGAGCTTGCCTCCTGCTGCTTCAGGTCCTCAGGCTCTGCTGCTTGCGGCCCACTAGCTGTGGAGCTTCAAGCAAATCACTTTATCATCCTGTGTCTTAACTTTCTCCTCTTCAAAGTGAGGGAGCTAGAGTCCTACGCAGTGTAAGAGTCGTAATCTGAGAATACGATTCTAGTCTAAGAAACACTTTTTCCATAAAAGGCTTATTGACCATCTAGTATAAAATATGTTTTGTTTTCAGTGATGCAGACTATGCTTTCATGTTTTGACACTGTAAAATTCCTAAGTGAAACAAATCATTTATACAGCCCAATGTCATCTTTTTTTTTTTCCAATTTTCATCACTTATTCCTGAATAATTTAAGCTTTTGCTCTTAACAAGCTTTAACATTTATTTCCTTTTCCTTATCAGGCTAAAAAATTCTATAGAACATCACTATCCAATAGAAATATTCATTCAAGCCACATAAATGAACCATTTAATTTTATATAATTTTAAATTTCCTAGGAGACACATTTTAAAAAAATAAAATGAACCAGGTGAAATTAGTTTTAATATTGTATTTTATTTAACCAAATTTATATATCTAAAATGTATGTAAAAAATATTAAATATTAAGAAGACATTTTATATTCTTTGTTTTTTTTCTCTTACTAAGTTTTCACAATCTATGTAACGATGTATTTTACACTTTACAGCAAATCTTAACTCGGATTAGCCACATTCCAAGTCACATTTCAAACTAGCTCCTACTATAGTAAACACTGCAGTGAAATTCTGTATATTCGTAGATTTCGAGTTTGCTTTCTTTATGTACAGAGTTGCATATTTTTTTTTTTTAAAGATTTTATTTATTTATTTGACAGAGAGAGACATAGTGAGAGCAGGAGGAGTGGGAGAGCGAGAAGCAGGCTTCCTGCAGAGCAGGGAGCCCGATGCGGGGCTCGATCCCTGGACCCTGGGATCATGACCTGAGCCGAAGGCAGACGCTTAACGACTGAGCCACCCAGGCGCCCCCAGAGTTGCATATTTTAACACCAGCATTCATACATGTAGTTATGGAATCCTGGAGAAAGGCATCTGCGAGAAAATGGATTCATCTGTGGATGCTTGTATGATGCCATGTTTTGGATAAGCAATTTGTCATTTTTCTCTGTTGTAAGATGTGACTTCAGTGGCCTTCCCCTTGTCCCACTAGTAATGGATGGAGACCACAGCCTGGCAGTCCCTGCATGCTCAACGGACCAGGAAGAAGACTTTCTTCCCAGTTTTTTTCCCAGAGAGAGTGTTCATGGAGGTTTTGGAGGGCTGTAGCCAGCACCATGCTCAAGTGGGTATCTTCGATGGTCTGGAATACAGATTACCCCTGGGGAAAAGCAGTCATACAAGAATCACTGTGATTCAGTGGATACCAGTTAAAGAAAGCAACTTAAACCTTAGAGCAAGATCCTTTTGCAATCCAGAGAATCCCAGAATTTTTAAAGTAAAGGACCTTAGAAAGCATGTAGTTGTTAACATAGGATTAACCACGAGGAACAGGGTATGTATATATCTTTGGGTGTCTGATTTAGACTAGATAGATTCATTGTGACTGTTCTTTCAGACAGGTGATTCAGAGGTAGACAGAATCTCAGGTGTCAAGTGGAATTCTGGACTAAATTTAATTATGTGCTTTAACTTCAGACTACAAATCTATTTAATTTGGGGGAACAATTTAGTTGCATCTTTCTGTATGATTTATTCCACTCAATTTTGGAGACTGCCAAACTTCACTAGTTACAAAAACCCAAAATTCTTTGTTTAAAAGGAGCTTCATCAAGTCTCATGGTGTGTTCTTTTTATTCTTACGGACAGCAAGACAAATAAATTAAACATCTATAACTTTATCGGTATGACTAATATACTAAGGTTTCAGGTGAATCCTTGTTATTCTTCCACTTACATAGCATCTTCTTTCCCAAGGATTTCAAACTATTTGTTTCTGAACAAGTTGGTGTAGCTTTCCTAACTACAGAGATGTGGATGTTTTAACACCCTTAGAGGCTAAAATGGCTTGCCTTTAGGGTCAGCCGTGGGTCCGGGGCAAACCTGCCATTTTTAGCCCGGGATTCCTGATTCTTAGATTTCTGCTCTCATTGTTAGTTATTTAAAAATATGAAGGAAAAGGGTATTAGAGACCATTCCAATACTTGTCCAGTTGTGTATGAGCAAATAGGCACAACAAAGTCCATACTTCTCAGTCTCTCTTTTTAGTCTTTGAACTGAGAGTAAATAATTTATGCTTTAGATTGCCACGAGTTTGTTTGAGGATCAGAGTGATGATCAGAAGAAGTAAATGAAGAAGAGGAAAGAACTTTGGCTGAACGAAGTGATTTACTTTCCATGACCTCTTTGTTCCTTTCTGAATAGTTCTCTTAGCTGGGATGGATGATATTAAAGTGATACCATCTTTATTGAGGTTTATATCACAAACCAAACTGTATGCATCTCAAAGAAAATTTTTGAGTCCAGTAAATATGTTTTCCCTAAAGAAGTTCAGAACAAAACTGGTCAATACTCAAAAGCTCCTTTTCAAAGAGAAACCTGAGGTGAAGCTTTTAAGTGAAAAATGTTAAGAAAAGGAATGTACAACAAATGGTATAGCTCATTTATTAATCAGGTATTATCTCTAATATATAAGCATTCACTGTCTTATTTATAACTGCACATTAACTTAAAATTTTTCTTTGTGTTTTTGTAAAACGTGTGTCCCCATGGAGGCCAAACTGACTCACAGTGAGAAAAGCTTTTATGTTCTGTGACAGCTTTGCTTTGTTGCAGTGAACAAATCACTGATATTTGCTTTATGAAATTATTGGCCTACTCATCTGGGAAAATAAATACACTATGTCCTATAAGAAAAGGGTACACCTATTTCAGTTAAAAGACCCCCTTGAAGTTAGGACATTCCTAGTAGTGTTCATAGTACTTTCCTTATTTCATTGTACTGGCCCAAAGCAGGTATCTGGTCTTTGATTACTTAAACGAAACTTCTTTATAAATACTTTTAGAAAGTTACCTCTATTCATAGGTCACAATTATTGCTTTGTGCCAGGTTTGTTTGTTTAAATTCTACTAAAGTTCTGCTCTGAAAATAGGTACACAGAACTGTGTGGCCCTTGATTTGTGAGACTCATCCACTGGTTTGTCATCTTCTTCCTCTGCATCATATGGAGTTTTAAAATATCTGAATGTGTGTGGGGGGGAGTTAAAGTTAATGTAGATGCACACACAGACACACAAATGCACACTCAGACCCATGCGTGTATGGCCATCTTCCCCTAGAAGCCAAGAATCAAATGGGAGAGAAACCACATATGTGAAAACAAGAAATGCTGTTAAGGGTGAGATTGCAGGTACAAACATATGGAAATATTACCCTCAGCCTTCATCATCCTGTTCACAAATTGACAAAGGAAATGATGGAGCTTTTCTATGTGCCTAAGCACTCACCCTCTGTGGTCAGGCAGACGGACAAGTGCCATCCTTCTCCTGCCTCCTTGCAGCATCTGGGGCTACCCCTTCCTACTCTCTCATTGTTATTGGGCAGATGATAACTGGTGAGAAGGACCTTGCAAGCTGTGGTGTGGTAGCCTTGGACCTGTGGAGAACAGGGAGCACTCTGCAGACCCCTTCAGCCCCGCTGGCTCACTGTGATGAGAAGGCAGCTCCCAAGGGACAGAGCCCTCCCCTTCGTCTGCAGCACAGAATGCTTTGGGAGCTGCAGGGCTGGTTTGCAGACCCAGGTCCCGTCCCCTATATTAAATAGGTTTTGTAAGTGTACAGCATTTCTCAGTCAAGGCTCTGTAACCTCCCAACTTCAAAATCTCTTTGAGAAACTAGAGAACACGGAGATGTGAAGAGTTTAATTTCCCAAATCAGTGAATAGCCATATTCAGATAACTTTCACTTTAGGTGAAAAAAAGGAAGGGCCATAAGAATTACAACACCCTGGCTTCAGTGACACAATTACCCTTCATTGTGCTGTGTTCACTTCAACCCTGGTTCTTTAACTTGCAGCAATTAGTGTGTTGGTGTAGCCTGAATAGTGCCTAAGAATCTCAGGCATTCGGTGGATTTCAATCAAAGTGCAGTGTCTCATGCCATGCTAGGCACTTACCTACTAAATCCTGGCACTCTGCGCCTTGGAGCTGGTGACTGCCCGTGCGCAGGAATGGCGGACCGGCCACCCACAAGATGGTTCCTCTACATATGCATGTTGTTACGAAAAGCCAGCTCTGAAACGTGATAGCTTACCTGACAGTTGTGCTTAGGAGCTTCAACCTCAGGTCTGATCACAGAGCAACAGTTCTATTAATCCTTGTCACAAGCGTCACTCATTCAGTAGTTTTAGGTAAAGACTGTATCTTTAGGAGCAGCCTTTTTGGGTGGCTCTGTGAAGAAAGAGTCAATGAATACTACAGCATGGTGGGTGGCACACACTCACAGCCACCTGGGCATTCCTTCTCAGAGACTCCTACACACATGTTCCCAGACACCCTTTAGGGTCATGCTCACCCGCCCAAGCCCCTAGCTGCATGTTGGTACTGTGGACAGATACACGGGTAAACACCAGTACCTTTTTTTCCTGTCCCTGTCATAACACAGTACCTGTGTCAGCAGCTCCTAGAGTGTCCATGTCGAAGGTGGTAGGAGCTTTCCAAGCCTGTCCTCTGCTCCTCACAGCTACCCTGCAGAATAGGTGTTTTTATCCCCATTTTGCCCATGAAGAAAGGAGGCTCAGCTTGGTGAAGTAACTTGCCCAGAGCATGTGTGGATAGTAGTTCTAATGGAGTTTGAATGTGCTTTCTACTCTTAGGCCATGCCACCTCTCTCTATCTCTGATGCCCTTATTCCCTTTCCTGTACTCCACCTCTTCTTTTTTGCAATCCATTTCTCCTACCATTATCTCCCTTTGGGGAACTTGTTCACTTTGCCTGCAGTGATTTTTGACACTTTTCTTTTATCACCCATGTGTTCCTTGTGACACTAGGCAGGGACATGTGCACCAGCTTTTGCCCTCCAGGGAGGGGAGAGGGCTTGTCAGTAGTCAAAGATCCTGTGGTAGAAGCCCCCGCTGCGTGCTGGGCATCATGCTAGGCCAGGTGACGCTGTAAAGAAGCATTAGCTGGACTTCCATCTTTGGATGCTCATTTGGCACTTGGGGGTCACCATTCTGATATGGCTCTGCTCAAGTTGGCAGTGAGCTCAGCACATTGTCAAAGCTTCAGTCAGGGAAGGGTATTACGGATAGCCTTCCCACGACAGAAACAAATTCATTAGTTAACTTTACTCTTTTGTCTTTGTTTGATCAAATAACTATAACTTCTTTTGGCTTGTTCTGTCTAAAAAAAAAAAAAAGAAATCAGCATGGGAAATCTGACCTTATTTAATCAGCCAAAAGATGTTTGGTGTTGCTAACCAGGAAATGGGTCCTGGAGAATTTTCCCCACAGCTAGGAAGGAGAGGCTTGGCAGAGCCACTGCTTGCTGCATGCAAATGAGAGCCCTGATTAACACTAATGCCCCACTGGGATTTGTCCTTTTGGAAGAGATAAGGCCAAGGCTCCTACCCTGCTGTGCAATCAGCCAGCTACGTCAGGAGCCATTTTCTCTCATCCATGATTGCATTTATTTTGTTATGTACAATTTTAGGTTATTTAAATCTTCAATCTTTTTTTTAAATGCCTTTCTCAGAGGCCATTCTCTTCTGAACCGTTTGTCCTGTAGCCCTCGGAAGTCTGGAGGGCCTGTGCTGACATCACGTGCTCTACATTCAACAGCACTTTTCTGTTCTGAGCTTGCCCTCCTCCCCAAAGCTGAAATAAATCAAAGTTGGTTGAGACTCAGTCGCAATAAATCAAGACCTGTCCAGAACTGGAGCCTGCCCAGTCAAAATGTCATAGCTTGGCTTTCACTGAGGATTAATTAAAGGCCTGATATAAAGCCCAGATGTGCTTTAGGAGAGTAGCAAGCTGCCTGGTGGCTGCGTCTCCCCAGGTTTCTGCCCACCCAAGAATATGCTGGAGGAGGACGGGAAAGCATCCAGGGTTGGGAGGGCATGGAAGGGGGAGGGAGGCTCCCATCAACGCATCTGAATGGACTTTATCTAGTTTGGAGGAAATAGAACAAGCTCTCCAACAAGGGAAAAATTCTATGTCAGCCTATGCATATACAGTATTTAAACGGAAGGAAAATACAATAGCTCAGAAATTGTGTTTTAATTGAGGATACAAAATGAACCAAGTAAAGGAGTTCCCTTGTTTAAAAAAAAAAATTGTAATAAAATTAATGCCTAATGAACTAATAAAAATTAGTTCATAGTGAACTTGTAAATTTTTTAGCCCAAAGAAGCTCTGCAGATAAAACACTTTTGAGGTGGTTTTATTCACAGAAGGCTGAATTAGACAGGGGTAGCTTTTGGATTAGGATTTACTCCCAGTTTTTTGTTTAGTTCCACATGATTCCACATAACCATCCAAAAAAGGGCAGTAGATTAAATTCCCATGGAACATGTTTATATGAAAGTGACTATGCAAGATGGACGAATTCTCTGTATGTACAAACAAAATACTGCATTTGAAATAGAAAACAAAATATAACATATAATTTAAAACCTTACATAGTGGCCATGTTTTTATATAACTTTAAACTTAATATTTACCACTGTAGAAATTTGATTCTGAAGTTGGATTAAAAAAAAAATGGGGGGCACCATCAAAGATTAAAAACACATCAGCAATCTTTTTCTGTGGTAATATTGAATATCTGAAAACTGGCTATTTAGAAACTTTATAAATAAAACAGTTAATCTCCTGATTGCTAAACAATCTATAGTAGACAGTTGGTGCTAATAATTAGAATACTTTGATAGGAAAAAATAAGGCTATTTGTGACTAGGATAGTTTGCTATTTTATATAGCATGTGTTTATATGAACATTAAGCTTTTATCAATGGAAACTTCAGTTTTTCCCAGAATGATATATTTTCTCACTATGTTATATTGATGTTCACATTCTAGACATGAAACTTTTCCTATGAACTTAAACGATGAAATGGCATGTAAATTCAACAGATTTCAGAAAAACACTGTGGTGTCAACTGAAGTGATCTGAATGTTTTTATATCTATTATCTGACCCAACGATTTAAATATACAACCATATCCAGTTGTAAGGATTTTTTTAAAACTACTCAACTTTTAATAGCTACATTATAAGTCATTATATATAGCTTCTTAGTATTTTTTTGTCCTATAATCTGAATATCTTGTCGTCGGAGTAGCAATTTAAATAGACTTTTAACATACCTTTGCATTTTATCAGACATAACAATTTCAGCTGTTTTCCAGATGATCAAACTATGTATTTCTATTGAGATTACTGAAGATTGGTAGATCATTTGGGATTGTTAAGGATCTAGTGGCATGGTATTTGGCTTTCTAAGGCCTTTCTCAAGGACGCCCTCTTATTTTAGTTATCTAGAAAAAAAATTACTGCAAACTTACGTTTCCATAAGTACAGATAATTGATATTTTCAGTAGTTTTGCCATTTCATGCTTTATTGCTTAGTCCATAAGTAAATTTCATATTTACAATTGCTTTTTATTCTACATTTAAATTTCACTAACACTATGTGAAGCTGAAGAGCCCAGGTCAGTGTGTCTCTAGAGTGAAGATTGGGTTTTCAGAGTCAGGAAATTTAGAGAAATAGACCTTTCCTACGGCCTGCTTTAAATACTCTTGCATACTCAACTCTCAGCAAACTTTAATTTACACACTTCAAGAACTCTGAGCCAATTGGCAATTGATATATGACGTAGCCTGTGGTACTGTAAAGGAACTTCCAGATTTTTCTAATCCCTTAGGCTTTTATATTTCAATTTGAAGTATTTTCACCTTTAAATAAAATTGTACCCTTTTATCTTTGGACTGTAATCTTCCCAACACCTACAATAGGCCTTCTCTACTGTCTAGCCTATTAGTTCATGCAGCCTCCATAGTAGTGATTTATTACTTAGTTGTTTATGTGTTTGTCTATCCAGACAGATAACAAATCCCTTGAGGGCAACAGTGCTGTTTGATTTGGTTTCTTTAGTGTCAAACTCAGTAACAAGCACATAGGATGAACGCAGTATCTGCTGATGACTGAATAGACAGGAAACTAGGAAGGGGCCCTTTGATACTTCATTGCCATGGCATGCCAGAGGGCACAGCAGATTGCTATGACAGCCCTTCAAAACTATTACCTAAAAATGTGCCAGCTCTGAGGGGAAGAACAACAGAAATCTCTTAGTACATAAAGTATTTGGAGAAGATGCAGTAACTTTTTCTATTTGAGGGACTTTTAGTTTCTAGAAACAGTAATATATGACCCTCAACAGATCCAAGTTACTATAATTCCCTAAAAAGTGGCCTGGCTCCTAGAATAGTCTTTTCCATTATATATTTTTCCTTATGTGTTTTTAATCACACTGAGGTGAAAAGCTGACTTAATGGACCTAATGTAGTTTTGATAAGTATGAGTGTATGCACTGTAAAAAATAACACTGCCTGTGCCAGCAAGGACATCTTATTACCAAGCCCAAGTATTAACACGCTATTCAGAAAAGACTGATTTTAAGAGCTTGCTGTAGTCAAAAGTCAGAATTATGTTATACAGTGAGGTGGAAAATGTACCTTAATTAACACAGACTGTCCATAGCCCAAGGTATTGGGCCTGGGAGGTGACTCAGGCCTGCTTGCCCTCTGGGACTAAGACTAGGCACAGAGGGATCAAGGAGCCTGCAGCTCGGATTCTTCAGCTCCCAGAAAACATGGCTCCCAGGGCCTGCTTGGGCTCTGCTGCCAGCACTCTGCCTCTCTCTAGTTTTGATTGTTGCTGAAGACATACATTTCTTGCTGGTTAGATGTACGAGGAATTGGCCTAGGGAGGGAAGAAAAGGTTACAGCATAACCTATCTCCCTAGTATATTAGTGTGTTAGTATAGCATATTGGGATAAATGAATTGCCTGAAACACTCTTGAAGTGATACCATCCAGAAGCACTTTTTTGAATTTAGGGTGGGCTACTTTTTCAATGTATAACTTTTTTTTTTTCAATGAATAACATTTTAGACTAGAAGGTACACTTAGAAGCTGTCTGTTCTGATTAGATGTGGAAACAAAGACCAAAAGAAGTCAATGATTTATTCAGTGTTGTACAGCCAGAGCTGAAAAAATAAAAAAACCTCTCCGCCTTTTGGTTCTTGTTTTTTTCTCTCCACTATTGTCTCATATTGTCACATTATTTTAAAGATTGGTGGAAGTTGACCGTAAAGCTTCATGATTAGTTTCTGAAAATACATCTAGCCATATGCTCCTCATACATGTACTTTTTAATTTTATATTCTACTTCAATATGTTATCTTAAAAATGTCATCATTTATGAAATCTGACATCATACTTAGCAGCATGAGGTCTTTATGAACATATTTTTAGTGGTAATGTATGCTTAGCTCTTGAAGTTGAGGGGATAGTTATAGAGAGATGAATTTGATGGCTGCTGTGTGCTCTGTGCTAAAGTATCAGCTTTTTCTTTCGTGCATTGTTGGCAGTGTTTGCTGTAGACTCCACATGATAAAAGTATTAGATTGTTACATTTCAGCGGTTATCTGTATCTGCTCAGGAACCGCCTCCACTTGGGTGGTCATCCCCCCCATGTTAGGCCCCAAGGAGGTCACCCCCACAATTGTACTCTCTCTCCTGCTTCACCCGGTGGGAGGCCCTGACTGCTGGGGAGGGCATCTAAGCCCCTGCTTTGGCACAAATAGGGCTTCCTGCTTCTCAAAGCTCTCCTTCCTGGAGAAGGGACAGTTCTTGTAGAAAATCAAGTGACTTGAACATTCGCTAACAACGTGTGGGTGGCTACGTAGACCTTCGTTGGGGACTGACGACAGGGTGTCCTGCCACCGGTGACCAGGTTCTTTTTGCCCAGCTTCTTTGCAGTCAGACCCCAACTGATGCTGTCTTCCATAAAGATTAGGTCATGTTTACAAAATTGTCTGAGCTAAGGTTTTCCTGAAGCCTTAGGAGATTGTTTTTTGGCTTTGAAATTTAATATTTTTTATAGTAAACTTATTAAAAGTTCTGCTTTTTTCCATCATTTCCTGGAATGGCCTGAGGGTTTTCTCTGTCTTGGTTCTGTGCAGCCTGAGCACTGGGTTTTCCTAGTGAAGGTCTTCTCTCTTTAATGGACACTCCTCTTTAAAAATCTCTTAGATCACCTTTATCCCACTTTACCCCACAGAGAATTGTAACTGCTCTGCACTTTACCCCTTCTCCACGTAGCCATGATGCATGGAAACAGTGGTTTTAAATTTTCTCCTAGTAATAAAGTTAGTGTTCATAATTCTGGTTCATAAGTATTAGATCAAAGCATTCAGAAAAAATAACATTAGTCACATTTAAATCTGACACTTTAATTGTTATTCACACTAGTTGTCTTGCCAGCTCTATAGACAGGGAGGATGGATGGAGAAAAAAGGAATAAAGAGAAAAGAAAAGAGGGAGAGAAGAAGCTTCCCTTCTAGTTTTATTCTTCTGTTGCCACCTACAGTCTTCTTAACAGAGAGGAACATTTATAAAGGATGTGTTAGTTCATAAAGCACTTTTATATGTTTTATCTCAGTTCTTTCGCGGCGTTTATCACAACAGTAATTAATTCATTATTTGTGTAACCTGTGATGATCTTTCTCCTCCACTGTATTGTATGCTCCATTAGGGCGTGGCCGCGTCTGTCCTGTTCACTCCTAAATCCCCAGCCACATGCCCACTTCCTGGCCCATGATAGGCTAGACGGAAGTATTGATTAAATGAATAGATTCTTAGGGCACCCTCACCTTAAGTGTGACTCCCCTAGAAGGTTATTTTGAACCCCCAGTCTAAGAATCTGTTCACACGCTCCCAGTGCATCTTGTTCTTTATTTTGAAACCATAGAACACTTGCAGTTAGTTGTTCAGAGACTTTCTTCCATGCTAGACTGTCAGGCTCAGGAGGGCTTGGCCCGTGTGTGCGATTCTTCATTGCCAAGTCCCTAGGGCCTAGCACAGTGCCGAGCATGTGTTGATGCTTAGTCCATGTTTGTTGAATGAACAAACAATAAGCAACCCCCAGATAGGGAGGGTGGACACCATTTTTCGGGCTTTATAGAAAAGGGAGTTGGACCTGAGAAGGTGAATGGCTTGACTTGGGTCAGATGGTATGTGCTGGAACTATTACTTGCTGGTCTCCTGGCTTTATCTCATGTTTTTCCACTGCACCACACTGACTCATTTGTGTGAAATCCACCTCATGATGCTCTCTGAAGAAGACAGTTTCCAGGTTCTGAGAGACATAGCTGCAGCCTCGAGGAAGGGGATCTGAAAATGAAGTCTAGGAGTAATGGCTGATGCCTTCCACATCTCCTTCAGGGACCAAGTGTGAGTTTGCCTGATCAGGCTGACGTGCCTGTCCCAGTTGTCTCCAATAAGACAGAGGTGCGCCTCCCCGTAGGACTTCAGGGTGGCTTGGGTTCCTTTCAGGAATTCCCTAATGAAACCCTCCTTGAGGAAATCTAAGGCGGTCTCTTCTTTTCTCCCTAAGGTGAAGCTGTTGTGCATAGACATAATATTTAGGGGTATATGCCCATACCCCAAAATCCATCCATCTCAGAAAAAGATTTCTTCCTCATAGTTCTTGGAGGGATTGTGCTCCCTGGCTGTCATAATCCCTCAGGATCAGTAAATACCACCTGCAGAAAATAGTCACAAGGTCAGGTGATTCTTCCTTGGAAAAAAAGAGACTTAATTTATTAACATGCTATGCTTACCCATACTACAGCTACAGCTGGAACCTTCAAGAAGTAGTCATCCATTCATTCATTTATTCACCAAACACTCATAGGTGATCTACTCTGTAAAAAATAATTCCCACCTTCAGTAGCTTAGCATCTGGGAGGATAATTGTTGATGGTGTCGGCACAGAGACTGAACTAGATAGTTTCTAAAGTATCTTGCAATTCTAATTTTTTTTAAAACCCAAATAATTTAATTCAGGTTTCTCTTCTTTAGCAAGTTTTATTGTGGGCAGAAGTGAGAGGAAAGGCCTTTGGGATCTCCGGCAGCAGGGGGTTGGGAGGGAGGGATGGGCCTGCTATCCAGTCTGAGCCCTGACAGATAAAGGAAGCAGCAGAGAGTATAGTGTGCCCTGGGTGAGCAGGGAGTGGCCTTGATAGGAATCCAGCCTTCACAAGGTATCAGGTATCCTCAGGTTTTAAGGAGCTTCTTTTTGGTGCGAAGCTGTATGGGAATCATTCGGTATTAGACAGATGGAGGACACTGGTCCAGAGAACGGGGTATCAGTGCCAGGGTCCTTGTCTAGCTCTGATAGTTGTGCACTTTGGGTTCATGAGTTCATCAGTGTTTGTCCAGAAGGAAGCTTGAGATTGTCATATGAAAGCACTGTTTAGTCATATTAGAGTTAAAACTTCAAAACATCTTTCTTTTTAGGATGTGTGAATTATTTGTATAGATTTAGAATTGTGTCCTAGCCGGGTGGGACAGGGGAGGATTGCAACAAGTTGATTTACAAAAATGAGTACTTCAAAACTAGGGAAAAGTTCATTTCACAAAAGGACCCCCTACAGGCTACTTTGAGTCATGAGATCTCCCAGTACAGTAAAAATATAAAGCCATATCTTTTTGATTTATACACATCCTTTGACTCTCTGTGTGCCTCATATGATGTGTCAGGCTTTTATGAAATGTAAAGCACCCCATTCTGGTGTAAAAACATGTAGTTGCCTAAAAAAAGAAAGCATCAGGCCATAGGAATTGCTTACCAAACATATCTTCTAATATGGTAGTTGGCAGAACACATCCCACATCAGTAATTAGGGACTTACTGCCCTGAAAAGACTCCAGTGTAGCTGTGATCAAGCCTCTGTGAACATGAAACTCCTCTGCACTTTTCAGCACACCAACGCTCTGTGCTGCCCTGGCTTCCCATGGCAGCCAGTGGATGGCTCTGGGCCCTACCTCTGCAGCAGTACACGTGTTCTTTTCTTCTTTGCCTACGCTAGTGGTTTTAAAGCTTCAGCTGAAACTCAGCTGTCTTCTTGAACCTTTGTCTCCCAAAGTTGTGCCATCTACTAGCAACCTGTTTTTGCCATTTTTGTCCTACAGCAAAAATTCATCTAAATTCTCGTTCTAAAAATAATGATATGGCTAGGAAGGCAGCCTCATTCTAGCAACCTAAAGACACCTCCCAATGAATGTCTGAAAATGTATGTTTCTTTAATGCTTATCAGAAGCATTACAGGCATACATCTGAGATATTACAGGTTCAGTTCCAGACTCCCACAATAAAGCAAATATTGCAATAAAGCAAATTAAATGAATTTTTTGATTTCCCAGGGTATGTAAAAATAATGCTTACACTATACTTAAATCGATTAACTGGCAATAGCATTATGTCTAAAAAATCCTCTCTCTCTCTCTCTCTCTCTCTATAACACAGCACGAAGTGCCTGTGTTACTGACTAAATTACCTTTAATGAAGGCCATGAGTGTATATGTATGAACTTTTTGTAACTATTGTGATTTATCAATATATATTATATATAGAGAGAGAGGATTTATATATATTTTTATATATGTATATATTACATATATATATACAAAAACCATTATGTCTAAAAAACCCTATGTATATATATACACACACACACACCTTAATTAAAAAATACTTCATTGCTAAGAAAAGCTAATCATCATCTGAGATTTCAGCAAGTCATAATCTTTTTTTGCTGGTGGAGGGTCTTAGATGTTGACCGCTGCTGATTGATCAGGGTAGTGGTTGCTGAATTGGGGGGGCTGTGGCAATTTCTGAAACTAAGACAATGAAGTTTGCTGCATCAATTAACTCTTCCATTCAGAAAGAATTTCTCTAATAGCATGTGATGCTGTTTGATAGCATTTTACCCACAGTAGAACTTCTTTCAAAATTGAAAGTCAAACTTCTGCTGCCTTATCAGCAAAGTTTATGTAATATTCTAAATCCTTTGTTGTCATTTCAACAGTCTTCACTAGGAGTAGATTCCATCTCAAGAAACCACTTTCTTTGCTCATCCATGGCAAGCAACTCCTTATCCATTCAAGTTTTATCATGAGATTATAGCAGTTCAGTAACATCTTCAGGCTGCACTCCTAATCCTAGTTCTCTCGTTATTTCTACCATGTCTGCAGTTACTTCCTCCACTGAAGTCCTGAACCCCTCAAGGTCATCCATGAGGTGGGAATCAACTTCTCCCAATGTCCTGTTCATGTTGATATTTTGACCTCTTTCCATGAATCACAGTGTTTTTAATGGTGTCTATGGTGAATCCTTTGCAGAATATTTTCAATTTACTTGGTCCAGATCCATCAGAGGAATCACTACATATGGCAGTCACCACCTCACGAAATGTATTTCTTAAATACTAAGACTTAAAAGTCAAAATGACATCTTGATCTATAAGCTGCAGAATGGGTGCTGTGTTAGTAGGCATGAAGACAACATTCATCTCACTGGACATCTCCATCAGAGTTCTTAGGTGACCTGGTGCACTGTCAATAAGCAGGAATATTTTGAAAGGAATCTTTTTTTCTGAGCAGTAGGTCTCAACAGTAGGCTTCAAATATTCAGTAAACCATGTTGTCAATAGATGTGCTACCATCCAGGCTTTGTTTTTCCATTCTTAGAGCAGAGGCAGAGTGGATTCAGCATAATTTTTAAAGGCCCTGGGATTTTCAGAATGGAAAAAAGGCATTGGCTTCAACTTCAAGTCACCAGCTGCATTAGTCCCTACCAGGAGAGTCAGCCTGTCCTTTGAAACTTTGAGGTCAGACATTGACTTCTCCTCTTTAGCTATGAAAGTCCTAGATAGCATCTTCTTCCAATAGAAGGCTGGTTCCCACTACATTGAAAATGTTGTTTAGTGCAACCACCTTCATTAATGATCTTAGTCAGATCTTCTGGATAGTTTGCTGAAGCTTGCACATCAGCACTTGCTGCTTCACCTTGCACTTTTATGTAATGGAGATGGCTTCTTTTCTTAAACCTCATGAACCAGCCTCTGCTGGCTTCACACTTTTCTTCTGCAGTTTCTTTATCTCTCTGTCTTCTTAGAATTGAAGAGAGTTAGGACCTTTCTCTGGATGAGGCTTTGTCTTAAGGGAATGTTGTGGTTTGATCTTCTACCCAGACCACTAAAACTTTCTAAATATCAACAATTAGGCTGTTTTGCTTTCTTATCATTCGTGTATTCACTGGAGTAGCACTTTTGATTTCCTTCAAGAATTTTTCCTTTGCATTCACAGCTTGACTAACTGTTTGGTGCAAGTGGCCTAGCCTTTTGCCTGTCTTAGCATTCAATGTGCCTTCCTCATTAAGCTTAATCATTTTTAGCTTTTGATTTAAAGTGAGAGACATGTAACTAACTCTTCCTTTCACTTGAACACCTAGAGGCCATTGTAGGGTTATTAAGTGGCCCAATTTCAATATTGTTGTGTCTCAGTGACTACAGAGGCCCAAAGAGAGGAAGAGACTGCCTGGTCAGTGGAACAGTCCAAACATACACATTTATCAATTAAGTTAGCTGTCTTAGATGGTTGCAGTTCATGGCATTTCAAACAATTACAAGAGTAACATCAAAGATCACTGATCACAGATCATCATAAGAAATATAATAGAAAATGAAAACTTTTGAAATATTGCAAGTATTACCAAAATATGACCCAGAGACACAAAGTGAGCAAATGTTGTTGGAAAAATGGCACTGATAGACTTGCTCGACTCAGAGTTGCCATAAACCTTTAATTTGTAAAAAAAAAAAAAAAAAAAAACCACAACCCTGCAGTATCTGCAAAGTGCGATAAATTGAGGTGTGCCTGTACATGATTCAAACAGCTTCCCATTCATGTTTGAGATTTTGGATGTTAGGTTTTTCTGAGACTTCCATTTTTCATACTGGTGTTTGGTTATATAAATATATAATATATATATTTTAACAACTTGAGCATTTTTTTCATCATATTCTAGATACAATACAATTACCCTTGAGCCTATATATGCTTTGTTTTTAGGCACTTTAATCTACCTGTAAAGCCTCAAACATTTAATATGGATAACTATGTCTGAAGTCAAGCACATTACATTCATATTCCATTTTAAGCCACATATATTAGATGAAATGCATACAGTTTTGTGAAAATTCAGAAGTCAAGTCAAAGAGTAAGATACTTTTTACTAAATCATCTTCTATACATGTTTTTTAAAATTAAACTACCCACAGCTCTTTGTAATTTTTATGTTAATTTTTATAATACCTTTTTAATGTATACTACACGTGGCATAAATATTTTCTCTAGAGGCAAAGAAAATGTCCAAGCCCAATTTAAAAATTAAACTATGAAAACAGTTTCTCAATTTCTTTTTGATTTTTGGTACTTGAATTCATATAAGAAAGCTTTCAAATTTCAAGTATCTCAGTAGTAGGTAAGTTATTAATGGAGGAGTAGTGAAAGTATACTTGGGTTTTTCCTGCCAGATGACTTTCATGAGCATTTTAAATGCAGCAGTATTTGAAAGAACATAATTAAAATTGACTTAAAGTTTTTACTCAACATATACTATCATCTGTCCTGTGGACAGAATTGTGGAGTGACTTTGATACAGTGTTGGGTGAGTGCATTATAATTGCACACCTTTGGGCGTTTGCATTACTAGTCTTAGTCAACACTGATTGAAGAAATACTTTCTGGAGTTTCTCTCATACCTATCTCTTTCATAATGGTTCACCTCAGGAGGGTTTTTTCTCCCTCTTCAGATAATTGTCTTCTGAATTCTATGAGAAGCCAAAAAAGGCCTCCGAGCTCGGGTTCTCCTCCATGTTGCCCCCAGCTGGGTCCTAGCTCGCCTTCCTTCTCCAGAATCCAAGAAGTTGTCAACCTAAGATTTTGGAAGCTCATGTACTTGCACAGGGCACATGTTCAAATGGACCTTGAATCCATGGCACATGTATGGTTTGTGACCAAATAATCTAAGGTTTTCGGTGGGGAATTGTGAGCTCGGACCTCTGAAGTATATCAGACTGGGAAGGTGGGCTCAGGCTAGCTTTGTCAAATCAGGATTTTGCAGCCCTGGTGATGGTTCTACAACTGCAAGATGCAGACGCCCACCTCAGGGCACTGTCTTCTGGTCTGTAAGATAAAGCCCACACTCCTTGGCCTGAATGTCATGGCCCTGCATGGCCTGCCCTAACTTCACTACCTAGCCTCTTCATTTCGGTTCTTGCCCAGGAGAACATCCTGATCCCTGAGGACAGGGTTTTCCTCTTCTAGGCTTATGTAACAAGTTACCATTTTCAACAAGTACTCATTTTCACTTGCTTGCTTTATCTCCTCTTGTAGGCTTTGTTCTAGAAGAACGATCATATGCCTTGATAGTACCTACCAGGCTTTTGTACACAGTGATCCTTAGTGGAGTTTGATGAGTGGCTGTGTGTGTCCTCTTCCAGCCTTAATTAATTATCTGTTGGTGGTGAGTGATCAGAACTGCCCTGAAGTGTGTATAAAATGATAGGCAGTCCCTTCATGGTATATGTCGCCAGATTCAGCAAATAGAATCCAGTTAAGTTTAATTTCAGATAAATGGCAAGTAATTTTTGTTTAATTGTGTCTGAAATACTGCATGGAAATATTTATACTAAGACATTATTCATTGTTTACATGAAATTCAAATTTAACCAGACACTTTGCATTTATCTGGCACTCCTACTTTTTTCCCTTGGCCAAAGTGGCATCGGGGCTAATTCAGCTCTCCAAAAATGTCACCCCTCCATTTGGTCATAGACTTCCAATGTATGATGTTTCCTTAAGATATACATAATCATGGCAGTAGTCACACCACACCTGGTACTGAGCACTGTGCCAGTCACACCGAGAGCGTAGTAGAGGAGGTGCCTTGGCCTCTTGGTGAGAGGCCACATTCCAAGGGAAAGGTTAGTCAGTCAGACATCAGAGGCACAGTGGTGAGGTGTGGTGAGCACCTGAAGAGAAGTTACAGCTTGTCCCTGGGCAGCCTGATCTAGCCTTTTGGATCCCCCAAGGGGGTGTCTGAATTGAGATTTTCAGGCCTTGTGTTTAGAGGCCTGTGGTTGTAGCTCATTTGAGGAGGTGGAAGAAACCCATTGCAGTTCACTTAAAAAGCTGTTGGTGGCCCAGGTTAAGGCAAAGACAAAGATATGTGGATCTTTTCTGTGGGGATGAAATTAAAGCCCAGTGTCTCAAATTAGGTTTCCTTGAACCTCTGTCTCCTGCTTCTGGGTCACTCATTCTCTTTAGACTGTGTTGCTTTGAGAGCAGCCTCCCCCTCCTTTCCACCTCCACTGAGCATCTAATACTTCCTGACCACAGCTCAGATTAATGTCACCAGTGAGTCCGAAGTGCCACATCCATGAACACTTCCTAGGACTCACCTTACTTATTTGCATTTGACCCCTCCTTTCATGCATTATCTTTCCTTTCTCCTCTCTCTCGCTCCCTTCCTTCTTTCCCTCCCTCCCCTCTTCCCTCCCTTCCACAAGTACATTAGAGCCCCTAGAATGTGTAAGCTCTGCTCCCAGTACTGGGGGCACTGCAGTGAAGGAGTTGCCAAGGTTGCTGCTTTCCATGAACTTAACGATTGAATGAGAGGAGACTTGTACTCAAAGACAAAGTGCTGTCCCAGCTTTGGAGGAAGCCAAGCACAGTGCTGTGAGGGGGTGGCTGGGACAGTGAAAGTGGTGCCATCTGAGCTGACAGTTGGATGATGAGACAGAGCCAGCAAAGCAAAGAGCCAGGGCAAGCACTTTGCAGAGAGGCTTGCAAGTGCAAACATCATCAAACAAGCATGGGCTTGACTCATTTGAGGAATAGGAAACAAGCCATAGTTTCTGGGACAAAGTAAATTTGGAGGAGAATACTATAGTCCGTGGAAGACACAGGGAGGAGATGGCAGTCTGGAAGTCAAGGACAGAGGCCTCACCGGAAACCAACCTGCTGACACCTTGGTCTTGGACTTCTGGCCTCCAGAATCTTAAGAGAATAAATGTCTGTTGTTTAAGCCATCTTGTCTGTGGAACTTTGTTGTGGCAGCCTTAGCCAATTCACACAGCCTTCCTGTCCTGTCCACTCTCCTTGTACAAAGCCCAAACTCATGGCTTCGGCCAGCACAGTACAGTGAGCCCTATGTCTGTCCAGACTGGTACAGGCCTTTCCCACACACCACCCTGCTCCTCCTTGTGAATCTACTGCCTTCGTTCACATGACTGCCTCCCTCCCATGTATATAGTTGTCCTTACCCCAAACCGGAAGTTATCCTAAAGATCTTCCCTCGTCCTCCTCCTCCTCCTCCTTGCCCCCACCCCCACAGCGAGTCTAGAACTAGCTGTTCCACTTCCAGAGACATCAGTCAAATCCCTGTTTCCGTATCCATCCCTATTAGAGTCACCTATAATTTGGAACTTTATTATCGTTATTTAGAAAAAGGTTTTTAACCTGTCTGCAGTGTAGGTATTTGATGGCACTTGTGGTTTGTATGTTACACTCTGATGCACAAAGTTTTTACCACCATTCAAAATATAATCTGGATCATGCTATTCCCTTGTTCAAATGGCCTGACAATAAATTCTAAATTTGATGCAAGTGCATACAATATACAGACACCTTTACAATCTGGCCCGCCTCCCTATTTCCATTGTCTCCTGTCATTCACACTCCTGTGTCCTCAGAGCAATTTCCCATTGTGTGCAGTTCCCGTGTTTTGTCATCCTTCTGTACTTCTAAATACATATATTTTTAATATATTATATATTAAATTAAATATATATTTTAAATATATATATTTTTAAAGATTTTGTTTATTTATTCGAGAGAGAGAGAGCATGAGTGGGGGCGGGGGGTGGGAGAGGAGCAAGCAGACTCCCTGCTGAGCATGGAGCTGGATGCGGGGCTTGATCCCAGGACCCTGAGATCATGACCTGAGCTGAAAGCAGATGCTTAACCCACTGAGCCACCCCCACCTTCTAAGGTGCCCCATCCTTCTGTACTTCTTTTTTTTTTTTAATTTTTTTTTATTTATTTGAGAGAGAGAGTAAGAGAGAGAAAGAGCACAAGAGGGGGGAGCGGGAGAGGGAGAAGCAGACTCCCTGCTGAGCAGGGAGCACGATGCGGGACTCGATCCCGGGACTCCAGGATCATGACCTGAGCTGAAGGCAGTCGCTTAACCAACTGAGCCACCCAGGCGCCCTCCTTCTGTACTTCTATACATGCAGTTTCCCCATTTGAAATTCACCCCACCTGTTCACTCTAGTTTCTACTAAACTTTAAGCTGCTTAATATAAAGACCTTGTCCTCTCATCTTAGCCTCACCAATTAGTTTTCAGTAGTTGCCCAATGAATTTTGTTGGGGTGAATAGTGAATGTGTCCTAAAGGCCTTAGCTAAGTGGTTCTCAAAAAGGGGGGTGATTTTGTCCCCCCAGGGAATATTTGGTAATGTCTAGAGACATTTTTGATTATTACCTCTGCTGGATCAAGGCCAGGGATCATGCATCCTACCATGCATGGGGTAACAAAAAGTTATCTAGCCCAACATGTCAGTAGTGTCGATTTGAGAAACTCTGCCTTAGCTTCTGTCCCTTAGGGAGCTGTCCTTCCAGGCCAAGCTCCGTGCCCCCCCCCCCCCCCCCGCTTGGGGCTTTGTCATGGCTCTTAGGAAATTATTCCCTGATTGTGGCTTTACTTTTCCATATCCTTCCTAGATTGTGTTCCTTGAGGCTGGGAACCTTTTGTGCCTTCTCTGCCTGACCCATGGCTGAGGAAATAATAGCTGAGTTAGCATGAAGAGAGAAATGAATGGTAAAAGATACTAATGCCAGTTTTGCCTCTGCATTTTAAATTTATACCAGCTGTGCATCTCTGTGTCTGGTAGTTATGACTGGAAATGCAGAGAGGGGCCAGGTGGAGTGCGAATGGTGAACTATGCAGAAGCCTCCTGGCCAGGACACGAGTGCCGAAATGACTCTAGGTGATTGGCACTCAGGCTCATTTTGATAGTCATTTCTACTCTGTATTAGCTAGAAGTCATATGGGAGACGGTGGAAGAAATAAAAGGGAAAGCACTGCTGCCCAACAGAAGATTCTGCAGTGTTAGAAATGTTCTCTGTCTGCAGTGTCCAGTCCAGTAGCCACCAGCCCCAAGTGTGGCGAGTGCAACTCAGGAGCTCACTTTCCAATCCTGTTCATTTTAATTCAACTTAAATGTCCCCTGTGGTCTATGCTTACTCTAACGGACAATGAGGCTCTGACATCTGTTTGAGGCTGCCCGCCACACAGGGTGGTCTTGGGATCGTTTTGTTCATTGTATCCCGGTTGATCTTGGGCAGGGAAGAATGGTTACGTGACACAAAGTTCTAAAAAATGAAAAAAACAGTACAGTGGGGGAAAACAGTCCGTTTTCCTAGAGTCACTTCTTCAGTGTGTGGCCGATGGAAGTCAGGCTCAGCTGGTCAGGAGTCGAAAAACATGACAGGCAAGCCAGGCACCACCAGCCTCACACCTTCCCAGATTCAGAGCCCATGGGATAGAAGTATTCCCACTGCCAAACTGCGCCACACTGATGTGCTGGAAGGACTCCGAGAGCCTCTCTGACCTTTGTACAGGTTCAGAATGTGCCACCTTCAGATGGGGATGAATATAAATTAATTCTAGAAGAGATCAAATTTGTTAATAAATTATAGAGCCTAATGGAGAGAGAAGAATGCCTTTTGTTTGGAATTTACTTTGAGAGGATGTAATTTTTAAAATAAGTTTTTTATTAACAAATAAAATAAGTGAAATCCCATAGCCCAACCAGCAAATATATTTTGAATGTCCATTGCTATAATCTCAAACTCCATGGAGCTCAGAATCTTTTGCATAAAAACTTGATTTCTAAAAACAGGATTTTTTCTTTGTTTGTTTCTATACTATTTCTTTCTAATGCTTTTGGCAAAGTAGCCAAGTAGTAGTATTTTATGTATGTTTATTCCCTTACTAGATATCTCATTATGGAAATAAAACAATAGATGTAATATCTTACTTTCTATATAAGAAAGATTTAAGTGAAAATGAGATAAATGTATGTTTCAGTATAAAGAAAACACTAAGCAGTCTTTAAGATATTTAATATCATTATTCCCTCCTGTTCTGTTAATGTTTTGATGTTATTAAATGTTTTAATATCAAAATTAGATGGTTATTTAGGGAAGGAAAATTTTTCTGCAATGAGATTATTTTCATAGGACAGTATTAATGTAAGTCTGTAAACCCTTTTGCTTGTAATGGCACCATCATTCTTCCAGTGGAATTCCCCATGGCTTTTCTCAGAGTGGCAGTCAGATCAGATTAGAAGTGTGAGTAAAATATTATTGCAAACAATTAAAGCATTAGGCTCATAAATTGATCAATAATTTTTCAAGAACATGATAGGTCATGATTTCATTTCATTGAAGGAAAATGTGATAGCTAAGATGAAAAGACAGGTTTATTTTTGTGTTAGGTATTCTGTGATTAGTTAATTAAATATTTTCATCGGTTAGAGTGACCTCTTGTCTCTCAGCTATGTATTGACTTTCACAACCGTGCCTTCCATCCTTCTGATTGCAGTCAGCAGAAATCAGATTCTGCTCAGCCACCTTCAGGCTGCGTCTTATCTAACTCAGAAGTACCTTCCTTCCAGAGGGCTTTCTTTGGAGAGGAATATCACTGAGCTCCCGTGGTCTAAACCCAAAGGTCTCAGGTTTGTAAAAAGGTTCATGGCGGGTCAGATATTTTTCAGTATATTTTTTAAAGGGTTGCTTGAGCTAATTTAATTTCTTATATTCATTAATTCCTCTCCTTCCATCTCCACCCCCCTCTGAATAAACGGCCCTTCACATGAATCCAATTTAGCTTCAATGCACCTTATTCACACTGCCTTTTATTGCAAGCCACATTCCAGCCAGCTGTAAGATTGCCCGGCTGCCTCAGGTTTCCCGATTTAGCTCTGGAAATGATTTCAACATGGCAAAAACTTTTCACTGGCCAATTTGGAAAACAGGATTCAATTTGTGAAGAAAGCCCAAAATGGCTAATGAAAATGAAGAGGACGGAGAACATTGGGACAAGGGTAGACAGTCAGAGCAAGGAGATGAGAACCCCTTATAATCCTCTAACTGGTGTTCCTTCCTTCTCCCCTACCCGGCCTCTGGTTCCATATTCTTCAATGGAGGTAGGAGGGGGAGGAGAGGGGGTTGGGGGGGGAACTGAAGCTGAAAATCAGTTTTGAGCCTTGCACTTTTGTCACTCTCCTTGGGGCTTCTCTTCTTGACTTTGGTTTAATTGCAGCACTAGTATAAACATGGGGCTCTCTACTGGCAGCTGGAGGGGAATGGGCAGCAGCACCCAGGATGATAGAACCCCAGGCAAAATTGCATGGTCTTATCTGGGAGCAGCCATAGGAAGGGGAAACAGTTTGCAGCTGTAAGTGAGAATGCATATCTAATCAAAGTAGGCCAAGGCATCAAATGTTCACATTTACATGGCTGGGGGTAAAAAATAGTAACACTTCCCTTTTACAAACACCATTGAACTTAAAGCCAGCCACCCGGCTAAATTTGAATCTGTCTATTAGATCCAAAAGTTATTTTTAAGTAATTCATATGGGGTGTTAAATGGTTAATTAAAAGTGGATTTATTGTAGGCTTTGGTAAAAAGGTATGTGATTGAAATTCATGCAAGCAGATTGTAGATTCCAAAGCCTGATTGATTTCCAAGTCTAGGAAGGATGTTCTTCTAGGTAAAAGTTGTGTGTGTGTCATTGTTTTTCTCTTTGGGTATATATACTTCCATCTCTCCCAAGAGAAAATAAATGTTGTATTTAAATATGAGCATAGTTTAATAGGTGCTATTTAGATCTCTACTAATGTCGTTTCTGCTATATATAAAGAATTTGTAATATCAAAAAAATAAGCAATCACATCTTTTCCTGCAGAGTACACTAATTTTGAATAATTTCAGAAGTCTAATACCTTCAGAAGTTAGCCATTGACTGGAACAGTTTATACATTTAGATACATCATTTTGACATATCTACTAAATGTGGGTAGTCATTTGAATTTGTGGAAATCTTTGGTCTCACCATTTCAGCATCTAGAAGAGGTATTGATGTAGTCATATAAAGCTGAAAAAAAAAAAAAAAAGCCTGTCTGGCTAAATTAGGAGCTCAAATATTTATTAAGTTAATAACTACTTTAAAATAGGTGAGACATTTTCTAATCATTCAGGACAACCCCTAACATTTTTGTAAATTAGCATAATCTATTCTAGAAGTTTGGGGGTTAGGCTAAGAACATGAGTAGGCCCTTGCTCTGACACAGCCATTCACAGCACCAGTTTATTCCACAACCCAGCACATTAGACTCCTCTGCTTTGACCATCAGAGGTGTGATAGCTTTGATTTGGAACAGCTCAGTTAGTATACCAGGTTAGATATGGATTTATTTCTCAACTGTCTAGAAGCCAACAGTAGTTGAACACTTGATTTAGGAATATATGAGAATGTAAAGGAAAGAATAAATAAATGAAAATGACTTGCAAAACTAGAAACTAACTGTGGCTTGACCAAAAAAAAAAGTAAAGTCAGGAGTTTGCTTTGGGAAAAAAAGCAAGGCTTGATTTCTAGAATAATAGCCCATGCATTTATGATCAATTGGTTTTCAACAAGGGTACCAAGACAATTTTTGTGTATGGTACGAGGTTCTTTCCACATGAATTAACTCAAAAATGGATTGTAGACATAAATATAAGTGCAAAACTATCATATTCTTAGGAGAAAACATAGGAGAAGATCTTTCCAACACTGTGTCAAAATATTAAACACAGGGGCACCTGGGTGGCTCAGTCATTAAGTGTCTGCCTTCGGCTCGGGTCGTGATCCCAGGGTCCTGGGATCGAGCCCCACGTCGGGCTCCCTGCTCAGCAGGAAGCCTGCTTCTCCCTCTCCCGCTCCCCCTGCTTGTGTTCCCCTCTCTCGCTGTGTCTCTCTCTGTCAAATAAAAAAAAAAAAATTAAACACAGTTTACTTTATAAATTGGGCACACAAGAGATTAACAACAATAGCTACACTAGAATAATTATAACAATATACTGTAATAGAAGTCATGTGAATGTGGTCTCCATCTCTCTCTCAAAATATCTTATTGTACTGTACTTGCCCTTCTTCTTGTGATGACATGAGATGGTAAAATGCCCACGTGATGAGAAGAAGCCAGAGGAATGACATGGGCACTGAGATGTAGCACTAGGCTACTGTTGACCTTCTGGCTAGACGTCAGAAGGAGGGTCATCTTCTGGGCCATCTTAATGGAAATTGTGGAGAGCGAAACTGTGGATAAGGCTGGACTGCCGTGCCTCTATGTGAAAGTATAGTATTCCACCTTAAAAAGAATGAAGCCCGGGCGCCTGGGTGGCTCAGTTGGTTGGGTGACTGCCTTCAGCTCAGGTCATGATCCTGGAGTCCCTGGATCGAGTCCCTCATTGGGCTCCCTGCTCGGCAGGGAGTCTGCTTCTCCCTCTGACCCTCCTCCCTCTCATGCTCTCTGTCTCAAATAAATAAATAAAATCTTAAAAAAAATAAAAATAAAAAATAAAAAAAAAAAGAATGAAGCCCTGGTACAGGTGACAGCTGGGTGAACCTTGAAAAGATTATGCTGAGTAACGGAAGACAGACCTAAAAGGCAACATGTTGAAGGATTCCGTTTATATAGAACATCCGGAAGAGGCAACGCTGTAGAGACGTAAAGTAGGTGAGTGGTTGCCTAGGACAGGGACCAAGGATGGAGAATGACTGCTAACGGGTATGGGATTTCTTTGGGGATGATAAATGTTCTGAACTTGGATTGTGGTGGTGGTTGTACAGCTCTGGGATTATACTCCGGTCCCTTGAATTATACACTTTAAATGGGTGGATTGTGTGGTGGGTGAAGTATTTATCAATGAAGCTGTTTTTTTAAAAGAAATTAAAATGTTAATCTTAAGAAACCGGAAGTATATACAAGGGTGAAGTCCAGTGGAACCTGAGAGAGAGGTCTGGGCCAAAGGGAAACACATGCAGCTCTGTCTAGAGGAGTGGATGAAGCTGGGGAAGTGAATCAAGTATCCAGGGAGAAGGTGGAGTACAAATAGTGCAGTTGTGGGGGTGCAGAACACGGGGACACAGCTATTTTTTTTAGGGACAGAAGTCAGAAAAATGGTCTGAGAGATAATGAGGGAACAGTGAACAGTACAGAATAATTGGAGGCAAGGAGAGAGATGGATTCACAGAGGAAGTAGTTTACAAAGGTAAATTTGGAATGACCAGATATGCAATTGACTTTGATGTTGGGGAGATTGTAATTTTACAGTTAAGTGCAGTGGAGGTGAAAGCCAGATCCAAAGTTTTAATGAATGAGGCTTAAAGAAGGTAGTATAGACTAGGTTTTCAAGGAGTTTGGGTGGAAAAAGAAAGAAGAAATTACTGAGGTTAAAGGAAGTTTCTGCTGTTGATAATGATAATGACATTGTTTAAAAAGGAAAATCTTAAGAAGATTTAGAGGTAGAGGGAAAGGAGCCAGAGAGGGGAATGACTGATAATTAGTGCAAAACAGAAGAAAACTCATTACAAAGTAAAACTCTGGATCTAAGCACTATAAACACTTAGTACCCCACTCCTACCCCCCTTGCTCCTTCTTTCCATTTTGGAGGTAGGCATAAGCTACAGTGTAAGTCTTTTTTTTTTTTTTTAACTGAATGAAAAATATACCTCAGCTGTTGATAGCCTGTCATTTTGTAAAGTGTTTCCAAAATCTGTGCTCTTTCTAACACTGGCTGGACTCTTACCAGTTAGAGGCTGGTGGTTTGGTAAACTCAGGGTCCAGCACTGCTTCTTCAGAGCTTGGGCACAATGTTGTAGACGTCTCTAAATATGTGGTCTCAGTTCTAAAATGGTAGTAATAATGTCTGCTTGCAAGGATTTTGATAGAATTATTGGAAAAGTATTATTGAAAAATATAGCTGGTAAATAACTGGTAAAGAATAAAGCCCTAGAATAGACTGTCATGGGTTCCAATCTAGGGCAATCTCACCATGCCTCTGTTTTTTCATCTGTGAAATGGGTAAGATAGGTCCACTTATCTCATGTGGTTGCTACAATGAGTAAATGAGAACACGCATGTAAGTCCAGGGCCTGGGGCATCATTAAGTGCTCAATCATTTAAAGTGGGGGCAGCAGCTGCTGATATTACCACAACTCAGAGTGGAAATCTAAGAACAAACAGAAGAAAGAAGAAAAGTTTTCTCCAGTTGTTAATGAGAGCTAATAAGAATGAACTCTGCTGATTTAATCATTTATTCAAATTAAAGTCTGAAGCTGCTGTGATAAAGTTTACCATTTGCTAAAAGAGTCAAATCTCATCTTTTATTACAATAACCACACAGTACTACTTCTGACAGGCACACTTTAGTCTTCTTTTCCCCCTGTCATTGGTGTTGATAAGTGTAATAAAAAATACTGGTTTTGTTCTTGATTTTTAAAAAAACATAATTAATTGCAATGAAGTAGATAAGGCACCAATGTGAAATGGTCATTGTTCACTGTGAAATTGCTGGGTCAGAGTAAGAAGCACTGACAAGTCATCCTAACAGTACATTTTCTTACTTAGGATGCTATTAATGAAGCTCCTATCAGATTTATATGCCACTGTAAGTGTAATGTCTTAATAATACAAAGCCTATTTGTGTTCACAACAACAGGGTCTCTAACTCATGTTTACCTTTCCATCTCTGATATGTGACAAAGTTATTTGATTTATTGCAGAATAAAATCTGTGCCATTTCTGGTCATTATCCTTTTTCCATTGATATTTTAGTGCTTGTTACAGTAAAATTCCAACAGAATTACACAACCGAGAAAGAATGAATTGATAGGTCCTAAAAGTATATGCCCTAATGGATTTCTGATGGAGATTGAACTTGATGGCAGTATGTTAAGTTCTTGAAGTTGGAAATTAATGTTATATTTTTAGGGGACATTCTTGGCATTGCTTTTACCTTTTGGGAGGAGGGAAGGAGGAATATCATAACTTTTCTTCTTTTCTCAGACAAATGACCAAGCAGGAAATTTTTTATAAATTACAAAAACATTCACTTTGAATAGCATGCTGTGATTCCCGGCTAAGTCACTTGGTTCACCTTGTCCTTTGCATTTCTGCAGACAGCAGTAATCAAAGCAGCATGGGAGCCACGCACAGTCTGATTTGTCAGTGTAGCCCCAGTCAGAAGTCTCCTCTGCTTGGGGGTGTAGAACAAGAGGAGAGGGCAAAGCTGGCCCCTCTGCTTGGAGCTGGATGGCCGTGCAGTGGCCTGGCTGGCCCACCATTGGAGTGGTTTAAACAAAGTCTATGGCCTTCCTTCTCCAGACCAAAGGACGGGTGTCTCTTAGAGAATGGCAGGTGGGTGGCAACTTAGGAGGATGGAAAAGGTTGGAGAGGAAGCAGACAGCCCACAGAGTGGCAGAATGGACTCTGCTTGCCCCTTGACACCTAGGGAGCCCAGAGGCCAAGAAACAATCATGATTTTGCCTCGTCACTTTCCACTGTGATCTTTATAAACTAAAAACACAAGGTTGTTTTTAACACTATGAAAACACTGCTTTGTCCCTTTGCCTTTGTAGTTTCTAGCCAGTGTCAGTTTAGATATATTCCACCATTTCTCCTACTCTTCCTTGGTATGAGAAAGTGACATAAAGTTCAGATTAAACACTTGACTTCTTTACTTGGATTTGCAGACACATTAATTTGATATATGATGAAGATAAACAAGCAGAAAGAGAATGAGTGGGAGAATCCACTTATTCTAAGATAGCTTTCCTTTTTCAACTTCAAAATGAGAAATAATTATATTTATCTCTGTAGCATGGAGATAACTAGGCTGTAAATTAATTTCCATGCAGGTTTTTCTAATAAATTACAGAGTTTTACTCTTTTCCAGAATCAGAAGTCCAATATGGCGTTTCTGGGTCAAGTGCTCTGGGCCTTCTGACCCTATTTCTTTATAACAAGGGCTTTATCCCCTTAAATCCATAAATTATCTGAAACATCCTTAACTTCTCTGAGGAGAGGTGCCAGATTGCTTAAATATTTCCTGTTTTATCAGAGTTCTATATTCATTTTTCACTTGTTTCAACATAGTTTCCTCCTATAGTTAAATCAGCATTTCAGAATTTAACATTGAGTAGGGAGCTTACAGATAAATGATAGAACTTTGTAGCTTAAATAGATAAATCTTGGGCCACTGCCAGTAGGTAAATAACTAACTTCTATTCAAGCAATTTAGAAGTGATCAGCTACAAGGTCGAGCAGCTCAGGGCACTGTAGCCTAATGCACTTTTTAATGAGTAAATCATTGCTAACTGGTGCTCTCACAATTTAACTCCTTTTTAAATATACTGCCCATGAGTTATGCCCCTAAAAAGCAAGTGAGGTACCCTAAGGGCCAGAAGGGGACTGAGAACATTTACAAATGAGCGTGACACTAATGTGAACCAATGGATTATTTGCATTCCACTGCTTCAGTTATCACTTAGTGGCTGCAGGCTCCGATGGCAAGCCTGAGGACTGCATTATGTTAGTCTCAAAAATAAATGCTAATATCTGTGATGTTTTCACATTCCCCACCATATTTGGTAAATTGTACTAGCTTAGCCCCCTAAGGGCTGCCAAGAGTCTTGTTGGCAAAAATGCCACTTTGGTGAAGACATAACTGACTACCAGTCCTATTTGTAGGCTTTTCCTGGTTGATGCCGCTGCCTCATTTCCTTCCTATTACTCTGGGATTTGTGCTTTTTATTAAATGTTGACAATTTGAGTTATATATAAATCGCCCTCCTATATCACGTTTTCCTTTGCTGGTAGTGTTCTTTTGATCTTTATAATTCTTATAAAGGAAGCTCTCAACTGGATCTGATTTTCACAAAGATATTTGATTGGGTACTTGGGACCAGTTGGTGAGAAAAGTAAAATGCAGGGGGTAGAAGGACAATGACTTAGTAATTCAAGTTCCCATGGGCAGGTTGATCATGGTCTTTTCCTTAAATTGAGGCTCTTGCTCTAATTATAATTCCATTATATCAAAATCTTCACTAATTAAAAATTGTATGGTAAATATTACATAGATACTGTCTCGTTTAAAAATTCTAAATGAACTAGAAGTACAACTAGATTAACAGTTTTTAATAATTGAAAAATAGTTTTGACTAAATAAACATGTAATGATGTACTTGAGTATTATAAATTTTATTTGGTTAATAAGGCAACAAAACATGAGATCAAAATCGCTTTTTGGTATATTTTATATCTAAATTAAATTAACATTAAACTTTAAATATTAATATTTTAATGATGGAACTTTTTAAATTACTGGCTTAATATACAAAATAATTTTTACATAGTTATGTAGGAAGAAAAGTCTCTAGGTACCAGGCGTGCTGACTTTTAGTTGCATCTCTGTTCATTAATCTGTGTGTGTGTCTATGCAAGTTAAAGACTCACCTAAATTTTTTCAGTAAGACAGGGGTTTAGAGTAGATATATGATATATCTGAGAGCCTTCCTAGCTTTCAAAATCTATTTTGTAATATATGTAGAAAGATCTTTTAGTTATTTAAATTAGTCTTTAAGATATTTAATTTGTTTCATTTTTCTTTTCATTACTTTTAAAAATCCATTGATCAATGTATAAAAAAGAGACCAATGAAAAATTGTGATTAATTCCATAAAAATTTTTTTTAAAAAGGCCTAACGTGTATTTTTAATGTCATAGATTGCATATGTGTAGAGAGAGTGACCTTTTCTCTTGGTAATGGCTTATACTGCCACTGTTAGCATAACTACTATTTTATGAGCTACTGTGAACCAGGCTCAGTGACATTATCCTAATTCGTTTAATCCTCACAACTATATGCACGATATATGTTATTAACTCTGTTTTTTACAGATCAAAAAACTGGAGCTAAGCCCAAAGGTATATAACTATAAAGACAAGGGAATTCTGAATTGGATAACCCATGCTTTTTTCTATTACATCATATTGCCTTATCCTTATAAATCCATTCTTGAATATCATCAGGTAATGAATTCAAGAGCCACAGAATTTTAAGATCCTATCTGTAGCTACGTTTATAAGCCATGCTTATCAAATAATCAGCAACAAAAACTGTGTTAGGATTCTCTTGATCACTGATGCTGACTGTAGGTCACTTGCCAGGTGTTGCTAATGGCATTAAGATTGAATTTTAAAGTTTTTATTTCTTTCCTAAGTCCATATGTGGAGTGTTTTCATTTCACTGTTTCTCTCTCCTAGTGATCCTAAGTCAGGATCATTCTAATTGCAAAATATGAAACTTTTTAGTCAACTAGTCATCCTATCATAAGAGCACCAAAAGAGCACTTCTGATTACATTTTGGTTTATTTCATTCCAGCCTTTTATTAATATTTGACACATTCACACATATATATACATCCTCATACATGCTCGAATAGATGGGGGATGATTTTATTTATTTATATTATAACCATTATTTGTATTTCTAAGTAATTTTGTATCTCTATAAAACAACAACAATTTAATAGCTCTTTGGTCAACCTCACTGAGAGAACTGTGCATGAATTTTCTCTTCCTCCAGTTTTGAGGGACCACGCACTATAAAGAATTCTCAGACCCCTGCTGCCTGGTAAATATGCTTTATTTAGACAGCATAAACTGTATGTTCCAGTTTGAAAATGCCACCCTGTGTTTTTAAACCAGTGCCTTCCTTGGTTGATTTAGAAAAGAAGTTCTAAAAATAAAATACTCACTATAAATAAACCTACTTATATGTGTGTTCAAAAATAATCATTTTGATTATCTTTTGTGGATGAAGGTTCCTTGACATAGGACCTATCTGGGAAAAGACTATTAACTTTTTCTGTGGCCGCAAGACTTGGAATCACACTGCTCTTTCTCTGTGGTTCTCGAAAGTTATGTAGGCTTCCTTCTACTTATAATCCTTGCCAGATCTCTGACTGTTGGTCGACTTGCCAGATCTTGAGTGATGTCTTTTGCTTCATCCTGCTGTGCATCTTGCAGGAAAGCAGATGCTCTTGACCGTTTGAGTAATCTGAATCCTGTTATTTCCAGTAAACTCAGTAGGATTTCTGGGATGAGAGTTGGAGCAGTCCTGCTGAAACACTGAGATGAGAGATGAGAGACTTGCTGAAAAACAGAACAGGCATTTTTTGATAGATAAATTTGTCTCATTTATGTGGCTCTTCTTTTAATCGCATTTTTGTGTTTTTAAGTAAAACGCAACGTTTCTTCAGATTCACTTCTTTTGGCTAGTCACTGTTGCCCTTGCAAGGCTGTGTGGCAGAGATTTATGATGATGCACTTTAGGAATGTATTCAGAATTACTTAAACCTATATTCAGCCTGCTTTTTGCCTAGAAAGTAAGCCATCTTAATTTCCAATCTCAGTTGTTTGGTTTTTTAAATCACTTAATGATTTTTTAAAATTTCTGGTCTTTCAAGTTTGATTTCCAAAACAGGGGCTTGGCTGCAAATAGGTTAAAATGTAGGTAGAATAGTATAGCTTCTCCTTTTTTGTTTGTTTGTTTGTTTGTTTCATCTCCATACTCATTTCTTTCATGTTTTGGATCTACGTCCCAAGTTTATTGCCTGTATCACTGGTTCTAGTTCCGCAGGAAAAGGCTGCTTCTCCAATATGTTCAGTCTACTTGATTTCTCAATGTCCTTCTTTTCCTCCTGCCTGTTTCTTTTTTAATAGATGAATGTCTTCTTTACTGAGAGGAACATCCATTTCCAAAGTTTCATCATTTTGCATCTAGGAAATATACTTCAGGAATTATTTTACCTTTGGTTCAGTCTAAAATTTTCAAGATAATAGGATGTTCTTTTTTTGTTCCTCTTGGATTTCTGCTATCATATCTCATATCTCATATCTCTTTCCTTACTAGTTCAGTTTTTTTAAAAGATTTTATCTATTCATTTGAGACAGAGAGAGAAAGAGAAGCATGAGCGTGGGGGAAGGGCAGAGGGAGAGGGAGAAGAAGACTCCACACTGAGCTGGGAGCCCAACGTGGGACTCAATACCAGGACCCTGGGATCATGACCCGAGCCGAAGGCAGACACTTAACTGACTGAGCCACCCAGATGCCCTAGTTCAGTTTTTCTACCAAGTACTATCACTGTCTAAAGGGGATATATACTTACTTTTTTAATTTCATTGTCCACCAGAATACAGCAAAGACCTTGTCATGGGTAGGCAGTGACTGAGATTTCCAACTGGATGTGGGGCATTGTTTCTGTTGCTGGAATTATCTTTGTTTCTAATGATTGTCGAAGTATATTAATGGAATTTGGTTGTCATTGGGAAAATACTGCACCAACCATATTGCCTTCGATATTTGCTTTGAAAAATACCATGTAAATGCCTACTTTCTAGTTACCCTGGCAGAATTAACCAACCGTAGCAGCTGTTTGGACATTAACCAAAATAGCTAGGATCCAAAACAGTGTGCTTACAATACTAGGTAAAGCAAGAGTACTAAGCAGTATTGGGTAAAGCAAGAATAGTAAGCCCCAACTTAGCCCAGTTAATTTTTAAAAATTTTCTTGTAACCGTAAAATACTTTTGCAAATTTTCCTTCCCTTCCTTTTCATTTTCAGGCTCTGCTTTACTACCCCTGTAATACAAGCTCTACTGAAGAAAATATATCATCACTTATTGTTGTTCACTTTCCCACATAGCAACTTAAATATTTGTTGAATAATAAAACTAATTCATTATCTCCCTCTTCATGTTTATCAAAGAGCTTTCTACATCACCGATGTGGAATGAGGTCATATGTTCGTGACGTAAAATGAATAGTGCCTCCCAAGGCCCTTTTGTTACAGACCAGGGTCAACAGTGTTGTCTTCTAGAAGGACTATCCTGCCAGCGCCTATAGAACTTGCCCCCTCTCGGAACACTCTTCTGTGTCTCATGCACAACATCTAGATCAGAACTCACTACATCAAGGAAGTTTTTAAGAGATGTCTTAGAAATACAGCACATCTCCAAATTGACCACCTGAACCCATCTGTCCTGTGCTTGCCCTGGCAAGTTAGTGGATCAGTCTATCAGGGTATTTTCCATAAAGTGGGTTTTCTGCTACTTAAACACAAACAAGTAAAATGAGAGAAAATCTATAGTGAAAGGAATGTTCAATATTATATTATCTCAATATATTATCTAATATAAAAAACTTGGGTAACATGATGAGAAAGAAGAATAAATTTCTGTCTTCAAGAAATATTTAGTTTTTTATTTAACATAAAAATGCCTATATTGATTCATAATTGTAAGTTCACTTGAAGTTTCCTTACCCAGCCAGCTTGCTTCCTTATTATCAGGTCAATATCCAAACTCTGCAGGTATGCATTTGAAAGATTTCTGAGAATTCTGAGAAACTCTACTTTCCTTAGTCCCCTTTTTAGTGGTTAGCCCCTCTTACAGTCAAGTCGGTCCTTCCCACTTATAGCTAAATAATTTTCTATATTTGTACCTAATACCTTTGTAAATAGAAAAACCCAGTGAAATATTATCTTTTCCATGTCCATAACTAGATTTTAGAAATAATCTTTGGGGTACCCGGGTGGCACAGTCGGTTGAGCATCCGACTATTGGTTTTGGCTTAGGTCGTGATACTCGGGGTCCTGGGATCGAGCCACACATCAGGCTCTGCTCTGGTTGTGGGGTCTGCTTAGGATTCTGTCTCCTTCTCCCTCTGCCCCTCCTGCTCATGCTGTCTCTCTCTCTCTCTCTCTCAAATGAATAAATAAATCTTAAAAAAAAATAACCCTTGAATTCGTTTTTCCTTTTTCTTTATTCACGACTTTTTGTAATATTTTATTTAGCAAATGTTTACTGAATGCCACCCATTTATTGAAAATTCATTGTTTTGCCAGGGATGGGTAATGAAATGAATAGAGTGTGGCCTCTGACCTTGCATGGTCACCGTTCATGCTCAGTGAGATCAGTTACAGTAAGCGGCGGTGAGTGTGATGACAGCCCTGGCCCTGGGGATGTTTAGAAAAAGTTAGGACTGTTTCATACCCTACTTTCTATCATATGCACTCTTGTGTACTGATCTACTGAGAAAATATTCACTCTTTTAGAGTCTTATTAATTGTATCCTTAAATGCTATTTTCCACATATCTAAGTATTTAACCTGGTTCTCCACTAGATTCTGTGGAAAGTGCCCTGGGTTTGTTTAGACTTCAATTCACATTTCTAGGGGTTAAATCATGTCTGTTAAGAGCATTAACATGTACATTGGCCTTTTTCATCTCACCCTTCTCACACTGCTGTGAGTGTAACTTTCTTTTTTCACACGACATTCTGTGTGGCCAGTAGAAATGTTAGAGCATAGCCCCACAGGACTGGATGTCACACGTCCGCATCTACACAAAATGGAAAACCTCTGCAGAGCCAAGAATTCCCCCATGGTTGCTGGTTACGTTCTTGAGGGTTAACACATCACAACCTCCCTCAGAACACCCATGATTGTAAAAATGGAAGGATATCCCTGAGCAATAAACTAATGTAGATTGTTTTACTAACTAAGGACTAACTGAGGACTTTTTAAAGAGATGATAATTCTGCACACAATTATGTAGTACAGATACTGGAAACAGGACGTGAGCCAGTCACATGATCCAGTGAGCTGAGAGTGCAAATAGGTGTGGCTGACCTCTAAATTGCGAAGGTTTGCTTCAAAGAGCAAAGAGGTTTGTGTATAGATCGTATAGCTTGTATAATTTTACTCCCTACGGGAAGCATTACTCAAAAAAATGTGAAATTGCTTTAAAATCCACCTCCTGGGATCTACATGGTAAAGATCTGTTGTGCCAGGTGGCCAACGGAAGAGTGCACCTGCCAGCCATTTTAGTCTTTAAATCTCTCTCCGTATATTACAGAATACCCATGTTGGATGTGTCTAAAATGCATCTTCCCCTCCAAAATGTGCTTTTCTATAGATATCCAAAGTCAAAAGAGGATAATGGACAACTTGACAAAAGAAGGTGTGCCTTCAATCCTTACCCTTTTTTAGTCCCCTTAATTTTTCCCATCAGTTCTGCTGAACATCTGGGAATATGCTGCAAACTGAGACCACTCTTCTGTGGATCTGACTGTGAGACTTCAGGGAAGTTATGTGAATGCAGTTCCTCCCACCACAGGGTGGACGGCATTCAGTTCCAGCAGTGGGACTTCTCTGAGGTGACCCTGACGGGAAGAGAGAAGACTCGCCCTGCTGGTCATCAGCATGTCAGAAACCAAAGCTTGAGGCTAGCTACTCTTTTCTGTTATTCTGAGGACCATGGCTCTGCTGCAGAGGGGTAGCAGAAAGTCGTATTTCTCTGGCATTTTAGCCATGGTGTTCCCCAACATATTCATTCCTACAAGGTCTCTTTTTCCTGGTTTGTTAACCATGGGAAGGGGTAATACAGATGATTAGGGAACATCGGTACATATGCGAATTAATGAGCTAATTTTTCACTAGAAATAAAGAAGGAAGGGAAGAATTTTGACCTCATGGTATATTCTAAGAAAGTTTGTTGAACAAACAAACAGGAATAATAGTACTAATACCTAATGTTTATATTTTATGTCAGAGTTTTGGGAGAGCTCTCCTGTAAGTAACCTCATTTAATCAGTCCTGAAGATAGCTCCGTTAGTACTATTATTCCCATGTTAAGTGAGAGAGATAAAGATCACAGAAGTTCAGGAATTGTCCAAAAGCCAGGCGTTAACATAGGTCTTCTGCTCCCAACCGCCTCCACTTTCTACCAGCCTGACCCAGCAGCCTCCCCATACCCTGGGCATGGCTTTGTTTCTTTAACAAATTATCACACTCATTTTCAGAGTCTATTTATTACATCCTGAGGATTACATCCTTAGTTTAAAGATAATATAAATCAATAAATGATCTCTTATGTTTCATTTCAAAAACCTCTTTTTTGGGGGCACCTGGGTGGCTCAGTTGGTTAAGCGACTGCCTTCGGCTCAGGTCATGATCCCAGGGTCCTGGGATCAAGCCCCGCATCGGGCTCCCAGCTCAGCGGGAAGCCTGCTTCTCCCTCTCCCTCTCCCCCTGCTTGTGTTCCTGCTCTCGCTGTCTCTGTCTCTGTCAAATAAATAAATAAAATCTTTAAAAAAAAACCTCTTTTTTTCCTCATCACCATCAGCTCCAGAGCATAACAGAAAACACAATCAAACCATATCTTCAGCCTTACTAACACCACATTATCTTTATTTTTTTAAATGAAGATACAATAAAAGATTGTATAAGGTTATTTTGCATACACATTTTAAAACATGAGATCAACAATGTGTTATTCTTACTTTGAGCAAATTTTACTTTGTCAGGTTTACTTTAGCATAATATTTGGCAAATAGAAATTGTGAAAATATATGGCAATACTACAAGGAACAATACATTGAGTATCTTGTGATATAATATAGTTACTTTAAGAATAATATTAAAGAATCTATACTCTTAAAAATTTGTAAGATTTCTAATCTACCAATGTAATTCTGGTTTTTAGTTGTTTGGGTCAGTAACGGAAGGCCATGTGTTTTATTTCGTGTGCATGAGCACACGTGTGTGTGTGTGTTGACTAAAATCTTTTTATAATGTATCTCGTGGCATTTATATACATTTAAAAATTATTTTAATTCTGACACTCAGAGATTGCATTGGTATATATTCTTCTAGACTTTATGTATACATATGCAAATAGAAAAAACTAAACATAGTTAAACAAAAGGTATACCAATATTTTCTGTAACTAAAATCTGAGTCACAAACATCAAAATTGATATTCTTTTAAATTATTTCAAGTTCATTAATTTGAAATAGCTCTTTCAACTGAATTTTTTGTATATTCTTATACTATTTTATAGTTTTATATTCTTTTTATTTTGGATTATATGTGCCCAAGAATAAGGAACCTCAAATATGAGGCAATCACATACTTTCCAAAGCAAAGAAACAAAAAATGTTCTAAGCCAACTGAATAATTAAACATTGAGGAATGTGGACAAATGGTCAAATGACTGTAAGTGTTTAATTTACTAGATTAAGTATCTGTACATACTTTAAATAACATTAGAATATTTAGAAATAGTGGGGGTTCTTTCTACTCATATTTTATAAAACAATTTTATTCAATATCCTTAGACACATCTTTGATACCTCCCTGAGTCATCTGTTTCTTAGAGCACATCATGTTCATCCAGGGCTTTTGAATCCATTGCTGGTGCTGCCCCAGGAAGGTCTGTCCCAAGCCACAAGTCTTCAGTGCATAACTTGAGGACATCTGCTATTTCATTCATTGCATGGATATATATAGTCATGCCTTCCATCCCTAATATATTGCTTTCTAAAGTGCTTTCTAAAGTATTGTTGACATCAAACTCTTATAATTATGAGGTCATACTCGCAATAATTACAGCTATTTTTTTTAACCTCTTTTTTAAACAGATTGTTTCATGGCCCCTTGAAGCATGGCAACTAGGATTGATTGATGTTTAATTAATGTGTCTTCCCTCTTGGTCAGCCACCCCAACACAGTACTTAGTGGTTCAAAATTATATAATTGAGAGGCTGCCCCATAATAAGCAGGGTTTTGCTAACACTCAAATATGAGGTGACCCCCTTTTTTTTAAAGATTTATTTATTTTAGAGAGAATTCAAGCGAGCGCAGGGAGAGGCAGAGGGAGAGAAAAACTTCAGCCGACTCCTCCCTGAGCTCGGACTTTGAGATCATGACCAGAGCCCAAATCAAGAGTTGGATGCTTAACCCAGTGAGCCACCAGGCGCTCCCGAGGTGACTCCCATTTTGCTAAGGGGTATTAGCAGGAAGATTTGAAAGTTTAAACTGAAGCTATGAAAAAAATGTCCACCTCTTCACTATTCTTTCTGTATCACCTCTTAAACTTCACATTTCTTCTGTTGAGTTTTTCCCATGTAATCAAAATAGCAAACTTGAACTCCCAGCAGGCCAAAGTGAACAACTAGAGTCAGGGACAGGGTGAGTCCTAGCACTGCAGGCCGGGTGGCTGTCCTGTCCCCCGTGGGGTGGCACACTTCTGTGCCCTGTGAAAGAGCATGGTGCCCCTTCCTCCTGTTGGCACGCTCGCCTCCGGCAAGCTGTAATTACAGCATGGCTCCGATGCAGCTGTGCTGGTGGGGACACGAAAGCACAATCAGTGGATTGTTTCCTAGGAGTAGAGTGAGTGTATGGTGTCAAAGGATCTCATGAGTTCTCATGGCTGCCGGTACTTCCAAAGAGGTTGACACTTGCCTTTTCTTCGCACCCTGTGGCCCCTCCACAGGTACGAGAGGCTGTTGTGTTCTCCTGCTCTCACTAGCTGCCCTGATGCATTCAGCTTGTCCTCCATCGGGCTGACCTCACGGAGGTACTTGAAACCAGATAAAGTAGGACCGTTATCACTTAAAAAGAAGTACACTGCTTCGGTGTTGTGGTCTCTCAGCTCTGTAGATAGTCAGCATCTTCAGCCTTTTCAGTCCTGTTTCCATCGTGCTTGTTTCTTCAGTGCTGCCTGAATATTGAGAGTGGTCATTGGTATTTCATGTCTAACCGTCTAAACTTGTTGTGGGCCCTGTTTCCAGGGAACAAGTGGCCCCAACGCAGGTGTCCCTCTGGGAAGTTGTGGCTCAAAATTCCATTCCGTTATTGAACGGGTAGTTGTGGCATTGCACTCTCCTTCCAAAGGGGGACCTGGTGATCGGGTTAAGGATGCAGATGTGGACCTAGCCCAAGTAAACACTGTCTTACGGAAAAGGGGTGTGAGTGGGTCAGGATGCAGAACACCCTCTGACCCACACAGTTCACATTGCAATAGATAATAACCACCCTGACAACTGCCCTTTTCATATTCAGAGCGCCATACTAGCCTTCACTTAGTTCCTTCTCCCCACACCTCCATAAGGTAGGGTTTTATTACCTCCAGTTTTCATATGGAGACATGGGGTTGGAGTAAGCGACTTGCCTAAAGTCACCAGGGCTGTCCCTCACTGTCGGTCGTGTTTCTCTGTCCTTCCTCCCCTGGAAATAACTCACCCCAGACCCATAGAAATGTGGAGATGGTAGCCGTTCCCAGAAACCTGTGTGATGCAATAATCCAATTCCACTTGCTCTTAAAAACACTGTTGCCCGATTCTGCAGCACCGTGTCTGCTTACAACAGCAAAGCACAGACTGAAAACACGTAAACAGCTGTTGGGGGCTAGGCGCGGGCCGGCGGGGAGGCCGAGTGTAACAGAATAGGCTGCCAAATTCTTGGCTGCCATATGTGCTGTGTAATACTTGTCATCTCAAGTGAGTCATTAAAAGGTTTCCCCTTAATGGGGCTTTGAAGTGCTGGGACAGCTTGAGCGCATCTATAAATTGCCACAAACAGCCCTCTGACTGAGTTAGCTAATTGCTTGCTCTTTGACTTATTAGGATCAACTGAGTTAAATAATTTGTCACATGTGTGGCTCGTAATAAATAATGTGACTAGCCAGTTTGTGAGCTGTTTTGGTGATATATTGTATCCCTTTTGGATGTTGTCACATAGAGCTAGCAAATGCAGGCTGTTTTATTCATAGGACTATCATATCCCTGCATAAAGAGTAAGTTCTGACAGAGCAATTGGGGAAAAAAAATTTAAGAGTCTGGTTACAAACCAGTGTGTTCATTTCATCTTCAGCCTTTCCATAAAGCATTAATCATCACTTCTGCTGGTTATTAGGGGTATATATCACACATCATGCAAGTCATAGGCGAAAGAATATAAATAAAAGTATTGAATTATTATCATTCGTACAGATCGAATCTTTATAGTTAAAATATAATCTATTGCTTTTGTGAGAAATAAGATATTCCTGCTAACAGCCCAGTGGATGTCCTCAGTAGCTCGGCACTGCATCCAGGCCAGCATTTATGTTGTGGGCAGACATTGGGCTGGATGCTGTGGGCCACACCAAGGACATTGTTGTCCACTGTTAGAAGACAGAGGGTAAGAAGTGGAAAAGATAGAACGAAGGGCAAGGAAAAGATTATTTTGTAAAAGGGGATGTGGGAAGATAATTAATTGTCCAATCATAAGGGTGGGAGTATGCTCTGCTACCTAGCAGTTAGAATTAAGTACTTCATTTGCCCAATAAATAATCTGGTACCTAAAGGTGCTCCCTGCACCACACAGACAGACTAAGTTGCCAGCACATCTGGACTGCCTGGCTGTGATAACAATATCATATATTTGTTCCCACTCAGGAAAGAAGGAAAAAAAGGGCAAGCAGCTTGCCATGTTGTTAATCTTAGTCTGGACTTTGTTCTTGTAGAAAGTATTATGTGACTAATAAGAAAAGAATTGAGCTGTTTTGTAACTATTTTTTAAAAATCTTTTCAGGAATACATCATAATTGGCTTTCCTTATTATTAGCAACAGCAGCTTAGAACAGCAATTTTGTTGTACTTAGCATAGAATAAATATATCCGAAATGAGGGAAGTTATGCTTTTCTTTTATAAAATTGGTAGATTGGTCCTTTCCCAATTTCATGAAGAAATAATTTCTGCAACAAATAAGAATAAGAGAAGTCCAGCTTACCAAAGGTTTCTTTCAGCATTTCATTTCATGGAATGTCATTTCTAATTTATTTGCCTGTGCTCCCCAAAGCCCTCAATTGAAATAATAATAGCCTTGACTTACACTTTTATGGCAATTTTAAAAATTAAAATATTGCATTCTCTATATGTGTTACTTCAAAATTAACATTCTTCGGCTCTTTTCTCTAATGACCTATTCTTTTTCTCTCTTTAAATATATTTACTTAGGGTTTTAATATATCTCTATGCTTGCACATTATCACTGGGACAACAGGCAATAAAAATGCCAGAAAGTCTCAAACAGTGAGGCCAAGAAGTCACAAACAGGCCCCAGCTGGAGGATTTCCAGTTTGTTCTCCTCTTTCCCTCCACCCCTTTCCTGGCCAGCCCTTTTTTAACCCATGGTACTTGGTAACTCTCCTTCTGGATGTTCACAGTGTAATTAGATAATGGTTTAAGTATGGGGGGTAGGGGATAGGGTTATGAATGGCTGTGTTCAGTTTGGAGAAGATTAGGTATTTGCTCTCTCCTAAGGGGAAGCCACCCAAACCTGGATTTGTTTCGTATGCAAAACAGTAAATGTCTGTGGCTGACCCTGACATTTATTATTGTAGCATATGGCATAGGTGACATTATCAATTCCCCGAGCCCTATTCATGTTTATTTTTGCTTACATAAATCCATTGGTAAATTTTATCATGTGTGCCTTCCATGAGAAGTGATATATAGGAAGATAAAACTATGGATGTGGCTTAATTTAATTGTGTACATTTCACATTTGTTTTGAACACTATTCCTAAATGACTTCTTAAATTTCGTAGGTATGTCTTGGGTGTAACAAAAATAATGATTCTATTAAAAGGAGTATGTGTAAGGAAAGGGGTATTTAAAAATATTTATCTCAAGGTAACGCACTGGACTGTATTTCCTCCTCTTAAAAGACAAAAGGTGCTGAGCTTGTACACACACAGCCAATCTGAGGCTTCCTCTTCGACAAGCAAAGAGCCACAATGATGATTTGGCTTGGATTGCTTGGCAACTGCTATGTACACATGGGGGTGGGGGGTGAAGATTGAGATTGTGGGTTGATTAGCACTGAAAGTACAAGCTGGATGCGGTACTCATCCTTAGCTCTTCTCAGTCACGTACAATGGCAGGTATGTCTTGGCTTTATATACAAGTGTGTCATACCAGTCACAGGATTGTCATCCGGTAATGAGGAGCAAGGAGGGGCTGAAGGAAACGAGCATTGATTTACTGCTTATTTCTAAAGAAAAACCACTGTAAAGTGGCCATTGAATTAAATCAAGTTAAGTGCCCAAGACAGCATGTTGGCAAACACAGTGCTGTCCGGCTGCTTGTCATGGCCTTGTTCTCCCCTCTACCCAGAAAAGCAAGCACCAGGTGTGATCTGCTCCTCCCCACCTGCAAGAGAGAGTAGGCGCCACTTCCTCTGGAGGCAGCCCATGGTAGAGAAGCATAATCAGAGACTACCATAACCTACAGCACCTGGTTGGTAGTAGAAGGACCTCCTCCAGGGCATACAAGTGCCAGTGACTGCCATGGTTTGTGGAAACACCCCAAGAAATCAATCTGCCTGTGCTCATGATGGTAGCACACCAGGAGGAAGCAGAGGGAGGTAGTGGGGGGAAGACCCCTCTTGTCATTAGCAGGTGTCCTCCAGAGTCCGAAAGGGGAAATAGCCCACTAAATGTTCCAAGAGAAGATTGTCTCTATCCCACAGTGTGGTTCTAAACATTGGGTCCTATGATTTCTTTTTCTGCAGATTCTCAGCTTTTTATTTTTCCAACATTAAAATCTATTTTCTGCCTATAAGCGTTTTAGTCAACTTTTCTGCCCTACCAACAAATAGGGGTAAGATGGTCCCAGGTTTTTCAGCATTCCTAGCCATGTCAGAAATGTTACTGCGTGAACATCTAAAAGCTATGGCTCTCACACAGATCGACAATTCAGAATACCCACATACCAGACATTCACCAGGGAGTAAGATCTTGACAGCCCTCCCCAGCTTCTGCCAAAAGCAAGTCTGAAATCATTGCTGTTAAAAGCATGACACCATGCCAACCTCTTCTTTGCTTTATAAACCCTCTATCTGCCTCAAATTAGATCACCCTAGAGAAACATACCTGAACCACAATTTCATTCTCTCCCCCCACCTGAATGGCCTGCCCTATGTTATGATGTATGGATGCCTTTGCCTTTTATTTAAGGGTGCTATTTAGAGAAACAAAAGACAAAAACTAAAGAAACAATTTACCATCTCCAAAGACACCTTTGAAAACATTCCCTGTTGTGTTACTCAGTATCCGTGTATAAGAATTCATGCACCTCTTGCCAGAGAAAAGCGTTCCTGAAGAAGTAGTATTTTATTCAAACAGTATGAACTATGTAACCCAGTGAGGCTCCCTTCTTGCTTCAGTCGCATTATCCACTTAGAGACTAAGGGAAGCTTGACGTCCTGTGTTTTCTTCCTACTGTCACAGTATGGTTTCAGATCCCTAATTTAATATTTCCTTTTCAGGTTATTATTTCAATTTAGGCATTTTAAGATGTCTGAAATATTTTTGGGAGGAGGGTAGATAAAGTCAACGAGTCGTTGATTTTAAGTGAACATTTTAAACTTAAAATTTACATAAAGAGCCTACTCCTTATTTCTTTTTTGTTTTTTTATTTTATTGAAATATAAGTGACATACAGCACTGTGTAAGTTTAAGGTATACAGCATGATGACTTGAGTCATATATATTGTATATTGCAAAGTGATTACGACAAGAAATTTAATTAACATCTATTATTTCATATAGATATTAAAAGAAAAAAGAAAAAAAATGTTTTGTGTGTGTTTGTGATGAGAACTTTTAGGATTTACTTTTCTTTACAACTTTCAAATATACCAAGCAGCACTGTTACCTCTAGTCATCATGTTGTGTATTTCATCCCTGTACTTATTTATCTTATAACTAGAAGGTTGTCACTTTGTACTCCTGATGTCAAGTAACATACAAATATTGCTTTTTAAGATTCTGGGTTATTCAGCTATTTTACCTGGATATTGATTATCTGGCTACTCAGTCATTTGTAATATACTCTGTCTATACTTTAGCTATGATGAAACATTTATTTGTAACCTTTGTAGCAGAGGGTACTAGAAAGAGAAGGCCTAAACTTAATTCAGAGATTTAGGAATGAATCCCAACTCTGCCACTTTTGACAACTCCGAGGTAAATTTCATCATCTAGAAAATTCTCTTATTCAAAGAATCTTTAAAATTATTAAATGAAGTAAGGACTATAAAAATGCCTATCTCAGTACTCTGCAAAATAGTGTTCTTTATTTCCTTCCATCCTTTTTTGTTCCCTGAGTTTGAGACAATCTTGCAATGAAGTATACTCAGTTTATGAAACTAATTCAACTCAAATGACTGCTGTCTCCCTTGGGTCAACTGTCTATTGGCCTCATATTTATTAATATAGAAAACTATTTCCCAGGTTACCTGATTACCCACTTAGAAGAGATGGGTGAATCAATTTACGGGTAAATATCTCCTGATTGCAGAACAACGATTGAGAGGTAAAGTTAATATTTAGGACCCTACTTTCTTTACCTCCTCAGGGGGAAGAAAATACCTACCCACAGGTGTGCAGGGATGCCTACAACAGTGGCTGATTGGTGGTAGCGTGTTTCTCCCACCTCCATTCTGCCTTCCGTTATCAGTATTCCTACAGGTGTGTTTTCTTAAAATTTTCATAAACCAATTTTAGCTTTTATTCTAATTTGTCTTCTCAGAATTCTCCTTGATTTGCTGATTTATTTTTATTAAACATCTTAAAGCCATACTTTTTTGTAATTCAAAATTACTCAAGCAGTAGAGGGAAATTTCCTCTTATCTCTTTATTCTCCAAGATATGTGTCCATGTGTTTCTAAGGATCTTTATGGCAGGGTCCTTCTTGTGCAGTGCTTAGAGAAGCCTTTTAGGTTGCATTTTTAGGCGGGGTGGGTGTCAATAAGTTGGCTAGTGTTAGAATGCACAGTGTTCTGGTGGTCTGAGTGCACAGTGTTGTAAAATCCAGATGAATGGATTCTGCGTTGGTCAAAATTATTTGTCTATATTTGCCCACACACTCCACCAAACCTGTCAGATACAATCCTATTATTACCTTTAAATCTTGCCTAGTTGCTTGTATTACCCTATTATAGTATAAATAAAATGTATCTTTGTTAACATTTCAGAGGGGAGAAAACCTTTTTCTTTCATAGGAAACATATTAAGATTATTTTTTGAGACTTATTTAACCACTTTTTGATGTAATCCTTATTTTGACTCTATTAGTGTGCCCTTTAAGAAAATGCAATGTGTAAATATTTTAGCTTTAAAAAATTGTCACAAATTACAACTCTTTTGAGTTCGAAGTGACTTTTCCATCCATTAAAAAGTCACCAGAAAATCATCAGAAGGAAACACATAGGGTCTCTATAAAGTTATTGCAAATAAATTGGGAAATGTGGCTGAGTACATCCATACAATTTGTCAGAAGCATATTTTGGCATAAACTGAAAGACAACACTGATTTTTTTTTACTAATTTTTTGGTATTAATTAAAAAGTTAACAAAAACTATCAATGTATTAAAAACTAAAAAATATATTTATGTTACCATTCCATGAGGTGGTTTGCTGGGTGCTTTTTTCTTCCTGAAAAGGACATTAGCACACCATCCTAACCATGCAATATGTACTACCCAGAGGGACTTGGGGATGCCCTTGGGGCACTGGGGCCAAGGACACCAGGTTCTGCAGTCTCTGTTTATACTGGCTTCCTGCTCTTTTCGGGGGATGATGATGTTGTAGTGTGGCCCAGAGCTCTTAACCAAAACCAGTTTATTGCTTTGCTCTTTCAAAATTAAGAATAAAGCCTGTATCATATAGTTAGTAATTAAAAAAAAAAAAAACTTAAATGTTTTCCTTGTCATGGTCTCAAAAGATTTTTTTTTTTAAAGATTTTATTTATTTATTTGAGAGACAGAATGAGAGAGAGAACACACGAGAGGGGAGAGGGTCAGAGGGAGAAGCAGACTCCCTGCCGAGCAGGGAGCCCGATGCGGGACTCTATCCCAGGACCGTGGGATCATGACCTGAGCTGAAGGCAGTCGCTTAACCGACTGAGCCACCCAGGCGCCCCTCAAAAGATTTTAATTGTTGAACTTTAGTAAGCAAGTTAGAGTAGACCCATTAAATTGACAGCTGGTCGGGAATAAACTGAGGCCCACTCTTTAATAAATAGAAAACCAAACGATTAGCAGGAGAATTAGCTCATACTCACAACTAACTACCTGCTTTCTGTATGGCACTCAGTAGCTCCAACCACTTAACATTTTTAAGCCTTTTTTCCCTTCTGTAATGTAAACTCTGTGAAGCTCAGGCTTTTTTAAAGTGTATACCCTTCTCTAAGTAAGCTTGATACAATAAAACCTTTGTTCTCTGCAGCATTGCAGATTCATATATGTATATACACACATGCACTGTCTAATATTTATCTGGTCTGGAATAAGCATTAATCTTTAATTACTGTATAAACATTTTAAACAGGTGTGGAATAACTGCACTCTCAAAAATGCAGTGTTTATCTCCTCACTGCCTGATGGCTTTCACCTCCCCGTGCTTGAGGTGGAAACGGAGAGGCAGTGGGTAAAGGGCAAAGAAATGCCCCAAATCCCACATGAATCAGAAATTTCCAGTTATAAATTATGCACCACCATAACATCCTTTACCACAGTTTGTGAGCCAGGAATTGAGTTTGAGGTAGTTTATAGGAGAAAAATGTGTTTTTCTGTATGGGTTGGGGTGGTGGTGAGGAGGTTAGGGGTTGTGTATATATCCATGCATTTTTTTTCTTCCTGTGGATTGTACACTCTCAGCCGCCTTTTCTCGGGGCTGTGCACGGAGCCTGTGGTGTGAGGAGATATAAAGCAGCATTTTTCTAACTGCCTTGGAAACAATGAGGGCTCTGTTAACAAGAGCCCAAACCTCTGCAGACGGCCTCGCTGGTTGGAATGACTGGTGAAGCCCAGGTTCAAAGCCATTGGTCTCCAAGTGCTTTAATTCAGCATTATTTTTGCTTCTCTAACCAACCTTTTTTTTTTTTTCCTTTTTTCTTTCTTCCTTTCTTTCTTTTTTTTTTCCCCCCCTTAGTTAAACCTTCTGAGGTCTCCTTGTTTGGTTGGGAACTGAGCAGTGACTTTTTATAATTAGATTACAGTTAATCAAATGAAGTCTTGGATATTTTTTAATGTCATTTAATCTCCTCCTCTTCCCCCATGGATTTTATCACCCTAGCTTAATTTGTTGCAAAATTTCACCTCAATTTTGCCTGGTTCCATGTTTTCCAATTTGAAAAAATAGAGGACAACAGGTATTTTCAGTCATTTTTGTTTCTCCTTGAAATAAATACAAACTCAGCTGTGTATTAGACATTATACCAAATACTTGTCATCTTCCTACTACTTTTTCTACTATTACAAATTTACCAGGTTGGAGAAGTAAGAAAGGTTCTGTAATCAAGGACAAAACAGGGAAGAAAAGGTTATAAAGAAACCCATAGTTGAGAAATATTTCTTACAGAAAGAAAATTATGTCAATGTAAGTGCAGGCTGATTAAGTTAAGATATTTCGGTCGGTTTCACATGATAATACTGTGAAGAAAGAGGTACTGAAGAGTGTGGATATGGTGAGCACAGATGATGGCATTTCTGTGGTCCAGCAATAAAAATTTAAGCATTCTCTCTTGTTCAGTCAAAATTATATTCTTTATATTATGTCTTACAAATGAAATTTGAAAACAAGGTGAAGGAAATAGTTCAGAAATATTTCTTACATACAACATTGTTGTAAACTGTAGATACCGTGTGAAGTTTGACTTTACTTAGAATCTTTCTGTGTTTTTGGTCTGGAGGGAGCAGGCAACAGAGGCATCAGGGGTTTGCCGCTTAGCTTCCTTCAGTTTGACAAGGGTACTTTCTACGGCGGATGAGGGGGAGATCAGGTTTCCAGTTTGTTAGGCTGAAGGCAATGGGGTTGTGTGCTGATGGGTCTGGTTCTGATTTTTAAGTAGTGTTAAAAAGGTCAAGGTTCACATTTTTTTCATTTTATCCTGAGTTCATCACCAGCAAATCTGCCTTTGCCACATTTAGTACACACTACTAAATGAATGAAGACTAGGAATGGGGATCACAGATTTGTTTCCACCCCTGTTATGTGCTAACATACACCAAATAAAAAGAAAAATTCATGTCATTGCTCATTGACCCATTGCTTCATAGTTTTGACTAAGTAGTCTAATAATTAAAATGTTCAGTTAACATTTCTCATTTATAGTAAAAATAATTTACTTCTAACCTTTGAAAAAAGAATTGAATGCTATTTTATTAATTTATTATTTTTCCTTCGTCACAGTTCTTTAAATTTATACTTCTATTTTTAAAAGTGCTGAGGAACTATATTATGTAAAAATACATGGTATTGAAATTCCCTATCTTTTTTTCTAATACAGAAATTAATAATAGCTTCTCAAATCCGTGCTTTGAAAGATTACTCAAAGTAGCATTCCTATGTAGTAATACCAATAAATAATAAGAAAAGTTTATATAAATAACTCTGATTTCTATGTGTCTTATCTTCAGATTGTTTTTGAATTGATAATAAAGTAAAAAGCACATTTCTTATTTACATAAAAGTGACTTAAAATTTTTATAAATAGAGGGTAATGATAACTTAATTTTTTATCAATTGAAAATGACCCGTTTTTCTTCTGCTGGCTTATAGGCTAATTTGCTTGAAATTGGTTAATGTCGCTTTAAAGGATACAACTAGAAAATAAGGTCTCAAACTCATTTTTAAATTTTGTGATAACTGCAAACGTTAGTGATTTGTGATGTTAAAATGTGCAGATATGAAGGAATGTACATGTTGTGGGATGCTTGCATTTTATTGATAAATACATACTTTACAATAATGACAAAGATAAAGTGTATAGATATCAAGCTACTGCACAGTTTAAACATATATATTAAGATATTATGTAAGCTAAAGCAAATATGTAAACATGCCTGAAGCTTTAGAGTGAATTTAATTTATAATATTTAAAAGAAGATTTTAGGAGCTGTCAGAACCTTTAAATTACTACTAATAAAATAGCCCATTCTCATGCTGTTTAAAAGTAAAAAAAAAAAAAAAAAAAAGCTATCCAGATACTTTATGTAAATTTAGAGGTGTTGAATAAAATTGCCAGGAGGTTTTCCCTCCCTCCCCTGTTTATATTGGAAAACTTGCGCACACACACACACACACACACTCACACAAAATGTTTTCCTGTGTTGGGCGCCTGGGTGGCTCAGATGGTTAAGCGTCTGCCTTCGGCTCAGGTCATGATCTCAGGGTCCTGGGATCGAGTACCGCATCGGGCTTCCTGCTCCTTGGGAGCCTGCTTCTCCCTCTGCCTCTCTCTGTCTCTGTCTCTCATGAATAAATAAATAAAATCTTTAAAAAGAAAAAAAAATGTTTTCCTGTGTTTAGAAGTACTAGATAAGGAATTAATATGTAGACACATTACATGATAGTTTAGAGTTGTATAGTCAAGCACTTATGGGTCCTGTTTCCAGCCCACTCTTATACACAAAAATCTACTAAACCAAATAGGCAAAATATTCCCTCTAAAGCAAAATCCTAAAACATTTTTTAGTTGATTTGCTAGAACTTTTCTTATCATGAGTTTTCCTCAATATGTAAAAAAAAACAAAAAACAAAAACCTAACGCTTATATATGATTCTAACACCTCATAAGAGCTCACTGATATATTCAACCCATTGTTGAGGTCTGCGCCACCTCCTTTACAATCGCACAGGTAATAAAGGTCAAGCAACAGATAACAGGAAGAAGCTTTGTAATTTAATGTCTAAAATAAGATTCCGTAAAACATTTTTCTTCCTGTTCTGCAGAGTCAATATACAAGCATCATTTCTTATATGTTAAAAAGTGGAATAACGTAATTAGTCTAGCATCTAAGCAGTACTACTCATAATAAATTGCCTATAGCTTCAATATTTAACTTCTCTAATTTGAGAGATGTTTCCTCTTTTTTTTTTTAAGATTTTATTTATTTATTTGAGAGAGAGAGAATGAGAGACAGAGAGCATGAGAGGGAAGAGGGTCAGAGGGAGAAGCAGACCACCCGCCGAGCAGGGAGCCCGATGCGGGACTCAATCCTGGGACTCCAGGATCATGACCTGAGCCGAAGGCAGTCACTTAACCAACTGAGCCACCCAGGCGCCCGAGAGATGTTTCCTCTTACCAGTGTTTTGTGTAAGTTGTTTATGCAGGTCTTATATTGGAAGAGAGAATGCTCCTTAGAAATACTTATTCTTAACAATGTCATAAACATTGTATGCATAAAAATTCTCTCTCTTCCCCAGTAGATTTTATATTATGCCCATTATTGTAGCCTAAATCCAGAATTATTTATGTAGGAAAATGCATATGAATAAAACATTAGATATTCTCACATTAATTTGACGTTGTTGTCAATTGAGGATTTTGTTGGGTGCAGCTGGGAAAGATTGGCAAGAACTAATCAGCACAAGCTGTAGCAACTTGTGGAAATATATTAATCATAAACTCCTTTTATGAAAATTTTCAATATTTGTTAACCTTGTTCTAGATAATGCAAAGAACTCTTCTGAGATACCATTTGTTACAGTCAGCAAATTCTTTTTAATAGCTTGGTGTATCGCACCCAGCACTTAGTGCAGCAGTGGTGTGTGTTGTTAACGCACGTCAGTGACGTTTTTGCATTCAGAGCAGGACTCTGTCTTTTTCTTTTTTTTTTAATTTTATTTTATTTGAGAGAGAGAGAGTGAAAGAGAGAGCACAAGAGGGGGTAGGGTCAGAGGGAGAAGCAGACTCCCCACCGAGCAGGGAGCCTGATGCGGCACTCGATCCCGGGACTCCGGGATCATGACCCAAGCCGAAGGCAGCCGCCCAACGAACTGAGCCACCCAGGCGCCCCTAGGACTCTGTCTTTTTCAATTGTCTTCTGTTCAAGGTGTGTTTATGTAAAGGGAGAACCACTATTTTAGTTTGAAATATTAAACAAAATAACTTTTACTTCTATTTCAATACCGATGGATCACCCACAGCCTCTAAAATAAATAAATGAGTTTAACTCATCAAACAAAACCTTTTTATCATCTGGTTTATGAAGAAGGAGAAGTCCTAGTGTAGAAATATCTGTTCTTTCATCATCATTATCTCCCTTCCCCTTCAAGTTATTTTCTGTAAATCCCAGCAAAATATTCAAAGGTTTAAAGTATAACTAAAACTTGAATTGTTGGGAAAGTGGTTGAAGCAAGTGTTCTCTCTGCAACTCTTATTATTTTAAAGTTTGTGTAATTTTTATGTTCTCTGTTCTTAAACTTATTCAACAATATCTGCTCTTCAGTTTGAATTTTAACAAAAATAATTCTCAGCAGAATAGGGAAAATGTATTGTGTCCTTGTAATCTAGACTAATGTTTTCAGAAGAAAAGTCAAATGGGACCAAGGGTGTTTATAAACCCTTAGACTTACTTGTGATCAGGGACTTGACAGACAGCCTCTGTCCAGATTCTCTCACACCATTCTTTTCACAGAGGGCTATGGCAGCCAGTCAGAGGGCTAATGTAGTGCCAGACCACTCACAGCCCATTAGCCAGTTTCCCTGTGACCTATGGGTACTTCTTGATTTTTTCACTTTTGCCGGGGAGGGGAGGTTTGCAGTGATGACCTTTAGCCACTAACATTTCTGCTTCATGCCCTGAAATCAGAGGAATTGGATCAGCCTGTTTAGGGCTGGCAATCTGGCCCTGTAGGCTGCTCTTTTCACAGGAACCAGGTTCTCCTGATTTCCCTCTAACATGCACAGCCCAAGATGCTTACCCCACTGGCTATGTGGCCAAATTAAATCTCCTGGAGGTTCCCCAGGTGCACGAAACCGGAGTGGTCTTTCCTGGTTCCTATTCCCCGAGGAGTGCACATCTCTGAGATGGGACAATACCATTGCCTGGGATAACAGTCTGAGCCTTCTAGCATCTGTTTGTGAGACCATTCAACCTTTCAGCTCCTAGGGCTTTTGAATGACGCAAGGCTGACTTGCTGGCCACCAGAGAGACATGGACAAAGAATGACACTTGTGGTCAAGGAATCAGCATCATTTAGTTGGCAATTTTAAATATTGCTTGGAAACTACTTCATATATGCTTTGGCCGAAAGTAGGAACAGAAAGCTACATTTTCACATTTGCAGGGCTGTTATTTAATAGAGAAAATAGAAATCATCTTTATTGTTCCAGAGATCAAAATAATATTGTGCATTTGTGTGTGTGTGCGTGTGTGTGTGTGTGTGTGTAAGGCAAACTTTTAACATCCAGAGTTGTTGCTAATGGCAAGGGCTAATTCAGGTGCAGGGAAAGCAGTGGCCTGGTGCTAATCTTCTAGTTCTAGAACCCTTGCATTGTCAGTTCTATTTGTTCATTATACAAACTTTTGTTTAAATATGTTTCATCTTTTCCCATTCTCATACACATGTACCTATCCTCCTAGAAAGAACATTAACTCAACACATGAATGATGAGCCCAGAACTTCAGAGATGTCAGTCTGGTTTTATGGTCCTTCACATCCTGAGGGTGTTTTCACCTTGTGTGCATTTTACCCTGCAGGTAATTCATAAAACTTCCCTCCAGCAATCCAGCTCAAAAGCAGATGTCTTACTTAGTTTAACAGTACACTAACTGGAAGGCAGAGGAAAGACAGATCTTGTTTCTGTAAATTACATTCTTGAATTGAGAGACCTGAGATTTCATTGCCCTGCTGGTGGGCTCTGAGCCAAGAGGCATAAATGCCAGTGTGCTGCTAACTGACCAGCAGCTACTCCAGCAGGATGAGAAAAAGCACCTTGCCCAGGTGGTGTAATCATAATAAAAGCAGAAACATTCAGATTCTTATCTTCTTCCCATCAGTGTTTTGTTGCTGTGTAACTCAGCAAATTAAAGAGCTTAACTTTAACCTTCTGAAAGTACGGTTGGATTTTACCTTCCTAAAAATCCAACGTCTTTTTTACAGCTTTACAACGTAAGATCTTAGACTCTTCTTGTCCCTTTTTTGGGGGGGGCAATATACATATATTAGTGAAAAATAACAGCTTTTTTTGAGTCAAGTTTGTTGAGATGTAACTTACTTATGCCCTCTTCAGTGTAATTCTGTGGTTTTTGAAACTGCATATAGTCATGTAACCAGTGCCATAATCAAGATTAAAATAGTCAAGATACAGAACAGTCCATCACCTAAAAACTGTTCCTCCTCTCCTCCCACTCATAACTACTTGTAATCACAGATATGTTGTCTGCCCTGTAGTCTCCCCTTTTACAGAATGCCATATAAATGTAATTCTACAGCAGATAGCCTTTGCAGTCTAGATTCTTTTATTTGGCATATGCATTTGAGATTCATCCCTGTTATTGTTTATATCCATAGTTTTTCCTTTTTTATTGCTGAATAGTAGTCCATTGTATGGATCACCTATTTTTAACTGAAAAAAATTATAGAATTTCATGATAACATTTTAACTGTATTTCAGATTTATATTACATGTAGTCCCAACATTTTTAAGTATATATAATTAAATTCTGAGGCCAACAATTTGTGTTGAATTCATGTATTCCTTTTTTTTAACCCATTGCTGGTAGATGTTTTTTTGTGCTTTTTTTTTTTTTTAAACTTTTATTTGCTTACTTAGTCTCTCTTCTAACTAGAATATGATGTCTAGAACACCAGTGGGGAACAAGACAATCTTCTGGTCAGTATAGGTCAATCCATGTTATAGGCTTCTCGTCCACTCATTCTAAACAAGATTTTCTAATCTCTTAAAATTTGTACTTAAGTAGTATTTTCTTAAAATAAAGTTTGAATATATTTGAAGGCATTTAATAAATAAATTATGATGTTTGCTCTTTGGATACAACCAAGTGTTACAGTTCACAATTCAAATTTAATAGTCACAATTAATGACTATTAAACGGGCTGTAGAAATCATCTGGGCAGGCTCCCTGATTTTGCATTAGGGAATCTCAGAAGGTTCTGGGTCCACTCAGTAGGAGGCCAGGGTTGGTGGACTCCAATACTCCCAACTCTCCCTCTGAGGCTTGTGGTCTTTTGACAGACGATTCAGAAAGAAGGACTTTAGGATAATTTTCCTTACTTAAAAAGCAAAAGTTTGAAGTTCAGTATCATGGTGAGGTATGGACATATTAAGGCAGGTAGACTCATTTCATTGCACTTTTGGTGGCCATTGTAGCTAAGATGTGATTTTCAACCAAATTGAATTCATTTATTGTATTAACTTTTTTCATCCAACATACTACAGCCTAGCCCAATTTGACCTTCTGCCTAAGAAAGTTTTTGTTTTTTTTGTTCTGTGTCATGAGATTCATTTTGGTAAATAGCTTGTAAATGGCCTTTGTATAAGCAAGGGCATTTGAAGAAAGCATTTCTATCAATAGAGCTGAAGTGGCACAAGAGATCCTAGTTGGATTTCTGTTTTCTGATGAGGTATCAGTGTTTACTGTTGATCTCCTGGGTAAGTGCTAGGTCTGGATGTCAAAATCAATCAATCAATCAATCATGTGACAGTATCCTAGTCAGTTAATCACTGCCAGGGCTCAAACTGAATCACTGTTTTCTATATAGGTCTGAGTACAAAGTTCATAAAGTATAAACCAATAGAGCAGAATATGTCTCCTCAGACCAGAGAATATCTCCACAGTGCTTCTGATGTCATCTTAGTCCTATGTTAAAAAGAAAAATAAAAAACCCTGAAATATGGCTGACATTTTCTCCTTTAATGTAGCCTGCCAAAGCTTGTAAATGATCTAAAACCATTAAAATTCTCTTTTAAAAAGTTGAATAGATTTTAACCTCCCATGTAGACAGTAAGGAAAAAAAAAAAGAATAAGGGTCATGATCTTTATTAAATTCTCATAAGATCAATTGATAATCCTTAATATTAATGGTCCCAGGAAGGAACAGAATTGTTACAAATGTATCTTTAAACTTGTCAGTGACAATGATTGTGAGTTAAAAAAGTATTGACTCTGGGTGTCAGAAATAAGCACTTGAATTTACTCTTCTCTCTCTGCATTGCGTTTCTTTGCCTGTTTTTATCCCTGTTTGGTAATATATATTACACTCCTCGGTGAAAATGACAACCAAAGAAAGAAATTGGAATAAGTAAAATCTAAACCAAATACTAGTATCAAGTAGTAGAGAAAACGAATTGGAAACCTAGTGACAAGCAAAGCATTGTTATTGAAAGGTTTTGGAAAAAAGCCTCTTTCACGCTGCTGGCCCAGTTAGGAAGTTTGGTCCCTGGTACAAAGCCATACAGCTGCACACAATATAAAGGAAGGTTAACAGCATATTTGGTGCGTTTATAACTTCCCTGGGGCATTTTAACAGTAAAAATAGTGATTGTTAACCCGGTCCATCTGAACTTAAATATGAGCTTACTTTGCAAGAAATGAGGGGTAACGTCTAAGCAGTTTTCTCTAGATTTCATTATGGTTTGAAGATTTTACTCCTTTTTGTCTGTTTTTATATGTTTTATCCAACATCCTGAGATATTTGGAGTTATAGGTTAATTAGACGTAGGACTCCCAGCTCTGAGTTCTATAACTTTACTCCTATGTATATGACATAGATCTTCATAAATACAATACACAATTTACTCTAATAAATACACACACTTTACCCTTATTGTGTGACATATGTTCATAAATACAGCCCAAGCTTGTGGCATATGTGGCAGTGGTTTATCTTGAATTTTCCAAGATGTTTATAGACGACTGCCTCAGTGTACCTTCTCGTAATTACACAAAATGTGACTCCTAACAGTGGCAACTTCTAGATTGTCAAAATGATTGCAGCCATATTTGTGACTTAATAAGCAAAACCAAGAGTTCTGAACATGGAGCGTGGCTCAGTCCTGTTATAAAATATAATGAATAATACTTATATTCCTGGTAATATATATGAAAAAAAAAAGTAGAGACATCATCTTCTCAAGGCTTTGGGACATTTGCATTCTGCTTGGTAGTTCTTATACACAAATGGGAAGCCAGTGCATTCAACCTTAAGAGGCTATTCCTGATAAAAAATAAGGTTGGGATCACTTTCCAAATTAGCCCCTACTGCGACCCTAAACAACCAACTATTAGAAAGGGCCAAACCGCAATTTCCAGAGTGTGAAGACCTGGAGAGACTGGAATGGGAATCCCTCCACAGCCCGGATTCGGCATAAGCACATGGCAGAGTAGGCTACCGTGTGTGTCCCCAGGCCTTATTTATTGTTCATGGCTTTGGAAGCTGTTGTTAGTAATCCTGTGCTTCCCATGATGATGTCTGGAACCAAACTCAGCACATAGGACTGTCATGTGAGTTCTCGAAATGCAAAACAGCAAGACCCAGTCACATTCGCTACCGTGAATGCCATGTATCTGTTTTCTCCTACTAAGACCTGGTCCTTTTCATACTTTATAACTTACTAGAGAAGTCAGTACTGTCTAAGACGAAAGCCTCAGGCATGAGTCAAGAGGATAGATTTGAGTGCTGAGCCTTGGTGCTGCCAAGTGTGTATGCATGGCCTGGTCATTCCCTCTGAAAAGCACGGTGAACTCTGGAGAGTCAAATTCACTAGCATGTGGGACAACTGTATGCATTCTAGGACTGATTTCCTTTCATTTCTCAGACCATGAGTGTGATTAAAAACTCATAACTAGTATTTAATATTTTTGCTCCATCTCTCCATTGCTCACCTCCAAGATCAACATGAGGAATGAGTCTGTCCACTTCCACATGGTCTGTCAGGAATGACGTGGTTGGTCATAAGGGTGAGATGTATGGAAGGGCATATCAAAACCGCTGAGCCTAATAAGGAGCTCTTCTAGATGAAGCTCTTTTAGGCTAGCTGTTGGGGTGGAGCCCCCTACATTTTGAACCCTGCTGAAAATAAGAGGCTCTGCCCTGTTGCGTGTGTCCAAATGAGCTACAGCTGTCATGCTCTGGGCAGAGTGCCAGTGTGGCCTGTCTTGAGCAGAGCTGGGGCATCCCCATCATAAAGTGAGCAAGTCAGCTGCAGCTGCAGACTATTAAAATGCAAATTGTGCAGATAGGTTCGCTCTCAGCCATTTGAAGAGCTAATGTCTACATCAGTGGCAAAGTTTGGCACTCCATATGGTAGCTAATAATGTTTTTAGGGCCAGGAGGAATTTTCTGATTTATGGAAGTAAAGGGAGAGAGTGGAGGTGCTGAGTTGTAAGTAGGCGTAGATACAGGCAGCCTCTAGCAGGTGGGTTAGAGGGCGGCTTTCTGTGACATGGCAGCAGGCCCAGGTGAGTTATCTAGAAGGTTTTCATTTTCAGCAACTTTATTCACTAGAATCAAGGGCTGAAAATAGTTAAGGTATTTTAAACACACATACACCACCATTATCACTACCACCAACAACTAACATGTTTGATCCTCACTAACCATACTCCGAAATACAAGCCTTATCCCCTGCGGCGGTCTGTGCACTTACAGGGAGGTTTGGATTTCCAGAAAGTGTTCAAGTGTTCATTGTTCAGCCGTCCAGAATTCTGGGGGATGTTGAAACTATTGTGGAGAAATTTTGGAGTTGAGAGATTGGATACTCAGACACACCTAGTGTCTATGAATATTAGTTTGTAAATCCAGTCTCACAACTCCAGACTCTGCCCACAGTGTCCACACGTGGATATGTAGGGGGTGTGTGTGCGTGTTATAGTAGTAGTAACTGTAGTAGGAGAGAGAAGGAAGAGGAATGTATGGTACCATGCCTAAAACTTGTTAGAAAGGTAAATTTAAATTCCGTTTTAAACGTTTCAAATTCTGGAATGGTGAACTTGTGTATATTTTCAACTGAAAAATATTGGTTTCCTGTCAATCTGCTATTTGGCCTCCTGCTAGCACACTGTATTTTGGTTAACAAGGGTAATATTTTTACTGCTTGGTCCAGTTGAATATTTTGCTTAACATATTATCCCTTCAGTTCTTTTTCCTCTGCCGTTTGAGATCTTTTGCCACTCCCTCATGACAACTGTCAAGAGAACAGAGAAAAGAGATCATATGCAGTCCTGCCAGTGGTGTTTTGAGGGAGTGGAATCCACCATCGCTGAACTCATGAATTCTAGATGCTACCGTGGTCTGTCTCAATTCAGAAATAGTTTTAGTTTTAACTGCTCACTCTGCCCAGCCTCCAGCTTGTTGCTCCTTCACTCTTTCTTTAGTAAGCAGGCCCTCCTCTCAGTGGTAGAAATAAGAAAGAAAAGTAATTGAAATTTGAATTACCAGAATATATTACTTGACTGATAGTTTTAGAAATCGATGATAACCAGAGAAGATACTGACACCAATGGCTGGAAACAGAATTGGGGATCTCCTTCAGATGTATCGGGTCCATACAGTTCCTTTAGTAGATCATCAAGGCACAGAGAGCCCCCTAATATCTTTCCTGACACAAAGTAAGGAGATTGAGTGATTGGTTAACAGATAGCTAAAATATGGGAATTAGAAAAAAAACAAACAAACATGTGAGTTAGCTATGCATTTGTCATAGATAAAGTGAACAAAGGATTTTTATTTTATTTTTTAATCTGATTCTTTGTTTTTTTTTAAGTGTTTATTTAAATTCCCATTACTTAACATACAGTGCTATATTAGTTTCAGGTGTACAATATAGTGATTCCACACTTCCATACCTCACCCAGTGCACATCATGCCAAGCATACTCCTTTTTCACCTTTTTCACCCATCACCTTTTTCACCCATCCTCTCACTCACTTCTCCTCTGATAATCATCAGTTTGTTCTCTAGAGGTAAGAGTCTGTGTCTTGGTTTGCCTCTCTCTCTATTTTTTTTCCTTTGTTCATTTGTTTTGTATTGAAGGATTTTTAATTGCCAAGTGAGTACCTATTATAAACTAGACACTCTGGGTTTTGTTTTTGTTTGTTTTTGTTTTTGTTTTAGACAGCTACACGTGTACTCTGGCCCAACAGTACTCTTTCTCTAATGAAAATATAAAAGATGATCATCAGTTCCTAACACATCGCCCCATTTCTCATCTTCCTTTTCTTTATTTTTTCTAATTTTCTAATTATCTCTGTGCTTTAGAAAGTCATTTCTTAGCAAGAAAAGTATGATAATAAAGGCAATAGTCCAGCGTAATTAATATGAGGTTTTAAAGTGTCTCCTCCTATCAACTTAAAAAGAAAAGACACACACAGGGGCACCTGGGTGACTCAGTTGGTTAAGCGTATGACTCTTCATTTCGGCTCAGATCATGATCTTGGTCGGGGTGCTAGGATCGAGCCCCATGTCGGTCTCCGTGCTCAGCGAGGAGTCTGTTTGAGGATTCTTTCCCTCTGCCCTTCTTCCCACTCATGCTCTCTCTCACTCTCAAATAAATAAATAAATCTTTAAAAAAGAAAAGAAAGAAAAGACATAAATAATCATTTCAGGACATTGGGAATAAGGTTATTTGTGAATGAAGCCTACTTCCCTATTAGATTATTGAGTTTTCTAAGAGCGGGGAATAGAGCTGTAGACAGCTTTGCACCTAATGTGCTCATATACTGAAAGAGGATGGTTCTCCAGTAGGGTTCTCGGCAATAACTTCAGAATGGTTTCTCAGCCTTCCCACTGCCACTGGTGTTATTTCAGGCCATATAATTCAGTCTTTTGTGTTTAGCAATATCCCTGGTTTCTACCCATTAGTAGCACCCACAACCCCAATTGTGATAACCACAAGTATCTCCTGACATTGCCAAATTCCCTTTGGGGGCAAAATCTCCCCCAATTGAGAACCACTGTTCCATAAGGATGGATGGGGGTTAGATAGTGCTGCAGGATGGCACTAACAGGAAATATTAGAAATCTGTCATCAGACTTAGTGTGCGTTGGTATTTATAACAACAAAATCTGAGGGGTGCCTGGGTGGCTCAGTCAGTTAAGCGTCAGCCTTCGACTGGGGTCATGATCCCAGGGTCCTGGGATCAAGCCCTGAGTCGGGCTTCCCTGCTCAGCGGGGAGTCTGCTTCTTCCCCACCTCTGTCCCTACCCCCGGCTCCTGCACTCACTCTCTCAAATAAATAAATGAAATCTTCAAAAAAATAACAACAAAATCTGAATTTTTAGAACTGAAATCCCAGTTCAGTACATAGTATTTTTGCCCTTAATTTCAGTAAAATAAAGCCACCAATGTCGGCCTCAATGCCAGTGGCCTCATCCACACACAGAGACACATATTCATCTTTAAGTTCTCTGCTCACATATCCTTACGTGAGAATTTGGTGTGCGTTAAAAATATGACTTCATGAGCAAGTAAATTTTCCAATTTTACAAAATGAAATTGTTTCTGCTACCAAATCTTACCTGGGTGTGAATTTTTACAACTGAGATATTAATCCTTGAAAAGAGATTTTTATAATGGAAATGCTGACACAACCTTAGGTGCCCTGCTTCGAATGGCAGCATTATATTATTCCACTCTTGACCATGTCTGTGTTCTGAAAACAGTGGTGGCATTGTCTGCCTCTGAATGGTGCTAAAGGACTACGGAGGGGAAGGATTTGGCACTGATATCAGAGTGGGGGAAATAATTTTAAAATAAAAAATACACTTTACGTGCATGACTCATTCATTCAACTCGGGGGATTTGCTAAAATGAATAACTAGGCTTGATCCACATAGGATTTGTATGTTTCACCACCCATGGTATATCAAACTGATGATAATGCCTTCTGGTTCCATCTTTCAGGCTATCTTAACTGAGTCTTGAACCTGCTCAGATGATTGCCCAATGATAAGTATTCTAATAGACTTCACTTCTCTTTAGTCTAACCTAATATTTTAATTTCCTGGTAGACTCTGTAGCTCTAAACATAGCAGATGTGGGCAGCTTGAAATAATATCTTTTGTTGTGTTCCATACACAGGACTGTCAAAGTGCATGCACACACACACACACACACCCCTGTTATCTCCTTGTGTAATCTTGAGACAACTTTTTACAAAAAGACTATGCTTCGTGCTTGGTGTTGGCAATATTGCAGGTCCCAAATACTTTTCAGAAATTTCCTATGTGCACTTGGTGGGGAGGGAAGAAAAGAAATGGAAGGACTTCTAGCTAAGGCCCACCTGCATTTCTTCTTCCTCTCAACAAGGACAGAAATGAGAACATTCTCCAAGTGATAAACAGACTTCATGACTGATGGCCCCTTCCTACTGTCCTTCCATCATCCCCAGGAATGGAAAAAATAGTTGAGGGTAGTTAATAACGAAAGTCAAGAGAAAGAAGTGAGAATGGGAAAGATAAAATACAAAATTATCAAAGCATGAGTTATGAAAAACATCTTTTAATGAAGGGGAAAATGTGTGGAAAATACTGAAATGTTTAAGAGCATAATGAAATAGGCTCTTAAACTGGTTTGCTGTAGAGCACAGGGCAGAAAATGTATCACTGTGTCTAGAATGGAATGGGTACTAAAGATTCAAAATATGCATGTTGCCTTCCATTTTTGAGTTGTCATTAAGCAAAAACCTTTTATTGTTATAGAAAAAGCGCTTTGGTCAGAAAGATTTTGACCAAAAACAAGCCCTAGTAAATTTAATTTACTGTTTGATTTTAAGTTCTTGGCACACATACTGCACATTTGTGTCCACGCCTTCGTTCACGGGTGTTTGCAACCTCTTGAGGGAGTGCAAATACCCCTGAGTTTCCATCAGCTGCTCCTGCTTCAAAGGGTAACTTGCATTCCAGTTGCCTCCAAGATCATGGTGGTTGGAGTGACAGTTAGGGAAGAGACGTATTTCAGAGCATCCTCTGTGGCCAGGGAAGAGAAGATACTTTGCTTTCTATTGAGAAGCGTGTACTCCGTGTTGCCCTCTCACTCCTTTCTGAGAGTCCGTGTAATTTCATGTCAGTGGAGCTTCTCTCCGTCTTTCCCATCTGCTGTCGGCAAGGGCAGGAGACACTGGTTGGGTCTGTTACAGAAACAGCACAGCGGTGTCTGCTGAAAGGGTTAATCTTGTTCTGAATAAGAAACAGAAGAGGCACTTGGGAGAGGGAGATCCCCTTGCTACAGAAATGACAGAAGAGTCACCTCAGATTGTCATTAAAAGCAGTTCATGTTTCTGTGGATAGTTCTCAATTTAAGCTTTTTTCTTTATCACTTTTTAAAAATACGGTTTTTAGTGGTAAACACCAGGGTAAGGGAAAGCTCCCTAGCACTTCACTATTGGTGATCACTTCCTTATTAGTTGGCCTGTACGTATAGCCCTACAAACACGTTCCCCATATTAAATCCGCCCTTCAGTTGTGGGCTCTGCTGTGCAGTATATATGTTCTGAAACAATTAGCGCAAGCGAGAAGCGAATTCCTGCCCTGAAGCTCCTAAGTTTAATAAAGTATGTTATTTCTAGTAAACCCCTTTAATATGAGTATAGGATTATATTATTGTTCACCAAATGCATTTAAATATTTAAATGTTTAAATGACATCAGCAAACACCTAAAACTTATTTCCTGTTGCAATAAAATATATTTTTTCAGTCTTATAGCTCTCCACATTAATAATAATTAGAAGGTTAGAAGATAGTCTTAATCACAGTAATCACTCAGCCTTTCCCCTCATTGTTTGGAACAAACAAGTGTTTTCTAAATGTCTTAACTGGGCTGTCTCATATTCCATTCTTCTTTTTTTAATCTAACATGTAAGAAAGAGTGTTTGATTGATGGAACATCCCCTTCCACAACCCCTCCAGTAAATCTCTCAAAGTCCTTAACCTTGTGCAGCCTGCTTGATAGAGCATTTGCTGTTGTTTATAGTCTGTTATCCCTGGGATTGGCTTTCTGTGTAATAAAGTACTAAAAATCTCGTAGAGTAGGATCAACTTGGGTGTTCTGCGGTTTGCATGGTGGTTGTTATGCCTAATTCCCACAGCAGAGAAGGGAATTAGAGGGAGCATCATAAAGAACAAAAGTTAGTGGGTTGCCAGCTGAGTAAAGCCCTCCCTGTGAACAGGTTTGGGTAATAGCGATATTTCTAAAAGGGAGGGCAATGACACTTACGTGAGGTTGGTCTTAGGAAGCAGTTGCAGGTCTGGATCCAATAATGTATCATTGACTGCGTCTGGAATAGATCGCCTGGATAAATTAAGTGAACTCTTACCCTGCTGGGAGCTTTTTTGCTGTGTGCTCTGTGCTTATTAGCCTCCTAGCCCCTAGTTTGACCCTGTTCCCTTTTTAAATTAATGCATCTCCAATTCCCTAATCTAGACATTTTTTTTAATCTCATGTTTCTTTGTTTCCACCCAATTTGAGGAAATAGCTGAGGAGTTTTCAACTGTTTACCCAGAGGCAAAATTAACAGGTGCATTCAGGGTTATTGTAGGACTCATCAAATACACTGAGGGCCTGGCCCAATTCCAGTTGTGATAAACAAACCAGCATTGTAAATTAATTGAAAACTGACAGAGATGAAAAGCCTTATTTAGAGGCCTAGATGAAAGTTTTACCGTGTGCATGCAGAAGAGCCTTATGACAACACGTATTTTGACACTTAGGTCCATAATAAGGAGTTTCTAATGAACAGAACTTGGGTAATAGAAACTGAAGCTGAACCAAAAGGGAGGGGGCATTTTTAACACAGTCTGGGAATGTATTTACATCCGATAGCAGCTTGGCACAAGGAAGAAACTATTAAGAAGTTTGCCACATGTTTGCTGCCAGTTTGTGCCTTTATTTGGAGATACTTTATTGGGAGCAGAAAGACCATGAAGCTGCATGTGTATAAATGCGGAGAATTAGGAAGAAAACGCACCAGGAGAAATAGGATGTCTCTGATATTCTGCAATGGAGCACGTAAGGATCACTTACAGGGAAACAAATGGTATTTTATATGCAGCAAATGTCTTCAGGTACAAAAGCTCTTTAAGACCTAACTTCCTTATTGTGAAAAACGAACTTCATATTTTGCAAAGAACACTCACTTTTTCTGAGCAATTCTGGCTCCACGAAAAGGATTTTGAAAAGTTCTTTGTTAGGGGCGCCTGGGTGGCTCAGATGGTTGAGCGTCTGCCTTCGGCTCAGGTCATGATCCCAGGGTCCTGGGATCGAGTCCCACATCGGGCTCCCTGCTCCTTGGGAGCCTGTTTCTCCCTCTGCTTCTCTCTCTCTCTCTCTCTCTCTGTCTCTCATGAATAAATAAATAAAATCTTAAAAAAAAAAAAAAGAAAAGTTCTTTGTTAGATAGAAAGAAGGGATTGCAAAACTATCATAATACCGACGGTGTTGCTGTTTTATATAATATGGCAAAGAGCTTCAATCTGAACTTCTGATTCTCTAGAAATAATAGGGTAATTCTTATGGTATATTTTTAGAATGAGGAGGTTATGATAAATATTTAAGAAAGTCTGATTCAGGGAAAAGCTACAGCAACAGCAATTCTAGGATTTGTTTTTGCAATGACAAAATTATCTTACTCGGCATAACCTGAGGACATTTATTGGGTATTCACAAGTTATTCACAAATAAGAAGCTTTCCTGTTTTGTGCTTATTTTGTGCTTATTAACAAGTTGACAAACTTTTCTGCATCTGGAGAGTAAAAGAACATCACTTGGTTCTTTACTATGTTATCTGCTTTAAGAAAGATCATATACATCAAGTCACTATATTCCTACCTCCCTGTGTTGTCTGTTTATTAGAATATGTGGCCCATGGATGCATGAACATTAAACCATTTGATCTACATGCTTCTGGTGGTCATATTCCTTTATGAAAATCCTTGCTAGATTTTTTTCCTGAAATGTAGCATTTTTTCCATCTATTTACTAAATATGTATCAAGCATCTAGCACAGGCTTTCAGTGCTATCACAAATGCCTTATGCATAGTAGATACACAGTATTTGCTTAACAATTTAATCAAGTGACTAAATCACAGGAAGAAAGAAACATACTTAGAGCGTACACTTACAGGTCTAGGCCAGTATTTCTCAACCAGTGGTGATCTCGTCCCTAGGGGACAGCTGGCAGTGTCTGGACACAATTTTGATCGTTTTAACTGGGGGGCAGTACCGCTAGCATCTAGTGGGGAGAAGCTAGGGATGCTACTGCATGTCCGGCAGTGCGCAGGGCAGCCCCCCAGCAGAGAACTATCTAGCTGAAAAACTCTGTTCTAGTAGAAGAGAAAACATACACACAGCCATTCCCACCTGCCAGGCTTCTTCACCAGACTTGACACATCCTCCCTGGGTGATTCTTCCATTCCTCGGGTTTCAGCAGCCACGTGCACTCTAGTTCCAAAGTTTTGTCTCCACTCCAGATTTCTCCCTGCACCCAGCCCTGGTCAGCCTCTAGATAATTCACCATCTTCCCTCCAAACATTTGCTTACAGCACTCTGCTAAGCACATGGTTGGCACTCAAAAAAGAATATGCTTTGTTAATTCAAACTGCAAGAGTGGCCCAAGGCAGAGAGTAGTAAGTGTCAAGAGAAGGTATCAGCAGGAGTTCAGGGTACAGATGAAGTGCTTTCCGCTTTAAGGGCAGTGAGGACTTGGAGGGGAGTTGGAGGAGCAGAGATCCATGGCTATTGTACAGGGAAGGTGGCATTCTGGGTGGAGGAAATGGATGAACAAAGGTATAGAGACTAGAAAGTAGGACTGTGACCAAGGAATATGTGATGGAATGCTCTGTTTAGAGCGTGGCATACTGAAGGGAAGCACTAGATGATGAAAATAGAAAGATTAGTTGGTGCCTGATCATGGAGAATTTAAATGCAAAGCTGAGAAGTCTGCTTTACTTGGTAGGCCGCGTGGAGCCATGAAGATTGGAAATAGACATGATTTGAGGCGGATTTCAGGAAGATTAAACTAATCTCAGTGCCTGGACCACCCACGGCTTTTCACCTCTCATCCTTCAAGTTTCAGTTTCAATGTCACTTCCTCAGTCTTCTCTGGCTCCCAAGGCTTGGCTTAATGCCCTTGCTGTCCCACTCTCATGGTATCTTCTACTTGTCTTATATAAATCTTGTCACTCTCTTTCCTCCTACTACGGTGCTTATTGTCCCCTTAGACTGTGAACTCTCAAGTCAGGGACCTTGTCTGTCTTGGTCTATCCAAGTGCTCAGACGAGCACAGATCAGAATTTCAGCCCTGGTTGACGGAGATGTTGCATAGGCTGACTTGGTAGAATTTACCAACTTATCAATATTGGGGTAGAGTGGAAGGATGAATCAAGGATGACTCTAGGGTTCTAAGCTCGCCTAACAGGGGGTATGTGGTGCATTAATAGGGGTAGAAAACAAATGGGTTGACACACATCCAGCAGAAAAGAAGCTGAGTTCCATGTTGCACATGCTGTGTCAGTGTTAGCGTGGAGAGATTTAGCAGGTATGGGAAATGTGGAAGAGAACTGGGCTTGCAGGTTCGGATGTGAAAGTGAGTTACATTAGTGGCATTTCAAAGCTTGAGACAGACTGAATAGGCTTCTGCTATTTTGATCTTTTGAACATTGCTCAGAATGGCAATTTCACCACTGCCCCCATTGTCTTTCTTGGCATCTTCCAGAATTCTTCAGGAACACGTACCCTCTCTCCAATAAAAGATACACAGTAGTGCTTATTAAGTACATCTGAAGGGTCAGGAATGATGTCAGCTACTCTTTTTCCCCTAGAGTCTTTTCCACTATAACCATTTGTTTTGCCAGGGTTTTTTGCCTTCTTGGATCAATAGAGTCAAACTGACAAATTTGCTACATCCTGAAAGATATGGGTTGTAAAACTTCTAAATGTTAAAAAATATCTGCTCAGACACTCTCCTTGGGCTTTGTCCTGTGGCAAATATGACCCTGCTTCTGGCCACATCTCCACCTTTCACTTACTCTTATCACCTGCTCCCTTGCCCAACCCTAGTTTTCCAGAATATAGGTTACAATATAATAATCTCCAAGGTAGGAGATAGAAGTTTGTAATGCAGTATTTCAAAAGATGTAAAGAATATCTTCTCTCTGTGTTTCCCATGCCTTCCAAACTCGGTTTCTCCATTCCAACCAGACTCTTAGTTTTCCCATCTTTCCTCCTCTCTCTGAAGAAAAACACAGTCATTTTTCTTTTTTTAAATAAACTGTGGTTCACTTTAACCCAGTGTTGAAGTAGTTTTGTTTCTTTTTATTGGCTTTGAGAATTTTAGAGATAAAAAGACATTAGAAGTCATGTTGTCTAGCCCCCTCCTTTAGTTCCCCACTTTATATTACCAAGGAAGCCACAGGGTAAGTGGCTTTCCCAGAGGCCCACACTGTAGGCCTGGGGTTCAAACCTGCCCCCACTATGTTATCATGCATGAATATTGCTGTGAGAACTTAGAAGGGAGCCCTGTGAATAGACCAAAATAATAAAGAGCATTCTGAGAAGGTCTCAGTTATGTTAGATACCCACTTAAAATTTGCAAGCAGTGAAGTGGCTGGCTAATAAGCAAAATTATGGGCCAGCATATTATTCTGATATAATCTGTGTGCATTTTATATGAGAACTATGTTTGTATATGTGTGTGTGTGGTGTGTGTACGTGTGTACATCTATGTTCATCACTGACAAATGGTGTAAAGAGAATTTAGATATACTTTTCTTCCACGAAAAGCATAAACAAATCTTGAGCATGGTATAATAAATTGTGAATATGAGATCATCATACTTTCTGCCATTAACTCCGTCTAAGCCACTTATTTTACTTTTTTTTTTTTAAAGATTTTATTTATTTATTTGAGACAGAGAGAATGAGAGAGAGAGAGCCCATGAGAGGGGGGAGGGTCAGAGGGAGAAGCAGGCTCACCGCCGAGCAGGGAGCCCGATGCGGGACTCGATCCTGGGACTCCAGGATCATGACCTGAGCCGAAGGCAGTCGTTTAACCAACTGAGCCACCCAGGCACCCCACTTATTTTACTTTTAATGTGTAATATAGAAATCATTAGGGAGTCACATGATGATATTGACAAATTACCTCAATCTTAGGTTTAAAATGCCAAGCAATGTGAAAACAATTTGTCTTGCCATTATTTCAAATGTCCGACTTTTCCTCGGTAACCAGAGTCAATTTCATCATCAGTCTGAACATGAGCAAAATATTAAGAATACATGATTTAAATGCATTGAACTATAGCAGCATTTACTGAGCAGTGCAGTAAAACCTAAAGATTTCTTCTAAGGCCAAATTTCCATATCATTTAGAGAGAGCCATTTAATTTAGTCATTATCCATTCACATTAAAAAAATGTTACCTTGAGATTACAAATGCAATTCTCTGTTATTAATTCCTAATTAGATGAAGTTATCTAAGAGGGAAGTCAATCAATTTATAAAAAGTATGTATCTGGACTCAGACCAAAAGTTATTTTGAAATGTATTTTCATACAGTAATGCTACTAAAAGTTGTTGGATATAGTATGGGCCACATGTACATTCATTATCTTTGCCATAATTTCCAACCAAAATATTTTAAACAACAAAAAAGACACTGCTCAAATCTGATTTTTTTTTTCAGATCCCTCCAGAGAAAAGGTGTAGATTGTTATATTTCTTGATGTAAAGTTTCAAAAAATTTTCTATGATAAGGAAGACTATCAGTGATTTCAGAAAAATTCCAACTAAATGTAAAAAATATGCCAAGCATTTAAGTTTCAAGATGCAAGTTAAATGCAAAAAGGATGGTATGCCAAGAATTTTAAGTTTAATCCCGAAATAGGTAAAAATTCTTCGGAGTAGGTTTGCTGTGATGTTAACTATTTTGGAGACCAAAGTGGAACATTTATCATATGGTTCAAGTACACATAATCCATTCAGCAAGGATTCAGCAAGGACTCACCCTAGTCTTTTGAACTGAAAAAAATTCATTCTACTTGGAGTCTCTCTTTTTTTTTTTAAGGATGTTTTTATTTAGGCGAATTTCTACACTTGAAAAATATAAGGTTTAGAGGCAAACTTGTGTTTAAACCCCACCTCTGCCACTTAACCAGTTGTGAACATGGGGGTAATAAGCCATGTGAGTAGGATCATTGTGAGAATTAAATCTGGTGGCATATATAAAGCTACTAATATGGTGCCCAGCATGTGGTAGATATTCAATAAATATATTTGTTGCTGTTGTGATCACCTGTATATTTATGTTGAAAGTAAAACCTATGAACAAGATAAGGAAAAAGGCTCTGGAGTGGAAGTCTGAATAGAAGGCTGGCATCATCACTCACCAGCATCTCAGACAGGCTGTGTGGGCATGGTGGCATCCATCCCGCCACCCATTCTTCTTTTGGAAGGGCCCGATCAGTGTCAGGGGCTGCCCCATGCTCAGCCAGGATAGGCTTTAACAACATGGGCCTTGCATTGGAGAGAGCCACTACAGGGCCCCAGTCATTGGTTGTTTTTCCACCTTAACTGTACATTGACGTAGGTTATTTTCTAAAATAGGGGTCAGGAGACCCAGAAGGATTGGTGGGTGTCTCCTTTTGATCCACATGGTCATGGCCTGCTTGGGGCTTCAGTGGACCTGCCTGCCTGCTCAGCACGGCACCTCCTGCCACTCTGAGGCCACCCACTTGGGTGGGCGGTGGCACTGGCACATCAGCATATGACTCATAATCCATACCTTCCGTGACCTGCCACCTAGGCAGAACCGAACCACGTAGCAGAGTTCGATATTCTTTGACTAAAAATATACAATTTGAGCCTCTGTATCTCATTACAACCTTCGAAGGCAGTTTGTCTTCTTCCTCCTAGCCCCTTCTCCCAAATTAGGATACTTATAGCTTCAGAAGTAGCAGAAAAATTCGAATCAAATTGGCCTTAACTGTAAGGAAATATATTGTCACACATCACCTGACATCCGGTGGGCTGGGCTTTACTGTTGGCTGATCCATAGTTGCCCAGGACCCAGGCTGTGTCCTCTCTGCTGTCCATAGTATAAGCTTCATCCCCAGGCTGGTCCCTAAGATGACGGTAGGCCAGCCGCCAATAGCAGTGAGGGCCACATTCTTTCCCATCTAGAGAAACAGAGATGATGTCCAATGGCTTTCCCAGAAGTCCTGGCAGACCTCTCCTATCTCATTGGCTAGTGTCTCTGAATCGTATACCATTCCTGGCCCTCTGCTAGTCAAATGAGTGGGATTGCTCTGATAAATCTTAAGACTAGAGCTGTGGTCTGCTTCCCTGAGGTTCAAGGATACCCAAACTATACTGGGGTTCTCTTAGGAAGGGAGAAGGTAGGAAATCACTCAAGTCATTACAACAAAGCCACCACAGAATACTTCCTGGAGGAGGGGATCTTTGTGCTGAGTTTTGAAAGATAGTGTTAGAACATAAGGAAGAAATTTTAAGTAGGTGGGAAGAACACGTATAGGAAGTTCAGATGTCTGAAATAACATGGTGTTTTGGAGGGAACCATAAGTACATGACTATAGAGAATGAGAATAATGAGATATGAGCCTGAGGGAGAGGTCTTTTTATCATGGCCAAGCTTGAATGCCACTCTGAATTATAGGATATGCAGACTAGATATAGGGAAGATTCTGCATTAAGACTAAGGTTGGGGAAATGGAGAGGAAGTGATCTTTAGAGAAATACTTCGGAGGTAGGGTTGCAGGACTTCCTGGCCAGTGGGCTATAAGAGAATGAAGCGGTGGACGGGACGGGACAAGTCCCAGGTCCTTCAGCCTCTGCAATCACCCATGTTAGCATCATTCCTGATAGTATGTCTTTGCATACATGCACACACACAGACAGACACAGACACACATAGAAATTTCTATGGCAGTGACATTACAGGAGAAGTAGGGACATGCATACAAAATATTAATTTTTATGTGTTCTCTTCCCCATTGTAATGGTAATGGCTTTCCTCTTCTCAGTTTTTAGAAATCTTTTAACGGAATGATTTCATTTGTTTGAGGATACAAAAAGTAACTCTTTTAAGAAAGATTTGGTGATTTCTAATTAGCTGATTTTTAGAGAGAATCAGTCATTTCAACCCTCAGTATTTGGTTATCAGCTACTTGTGAATTTGCTGGGTTACCTGTAAGTTTCATTTTGTAGTTAGAGTTTGGGAGGAAACATACTATTTTCCAGTATCATGTTTCTTACAAATGACTGAAATATGCTTAGTCAACCTCCTCCCTGAATAAAGTTCACCTTTGAACTAAAGACCAACTGGAAACAAGGAATGCCTTGAAATATTTGGGGATGTTCTGAAAGCAAGGGATTATAGAGAGGGCGTCCATTTTATTTTTAGCACTTCCAGTCCTTTGGCACTCCCTAAAGATAAATGCCCAAGACTTATTGGCCGTATTCTTTTACTGCTTAGGATCTTTTTACATTGCTAAAGCATTAGTTAACAAAACTTGAAAACAATTTCTAGAGAATTTAAAATGTACAGCTTGTTCAGTCTCTGATACCTAAATTCTGTATACTCTTTGTCCATGTGTCAACATCGGGGAGACATGAAAGAAGCTTGACTCAAATTTCAGTCTGTGCTATTTTTTTTTAATTTGTATTATGCATACAGTGGAGCTTGATTATGCAGCAGTCCACCCACACGAATCTAGTGGCTGCCAGATCCGGTAAGCACCAAACTGCCACTGAGGCATTTTACCCAACCCAAACGCCGTTTACTGAGACAATACTGGAGACCACACATTATGGCTATTCTACTAGACCTTTTAAAGGTCCAGCCTGTTCACTTGCCTGTTTTGGCTCCTTACAGAAAACATTTCTTCTGGATCAGCTGGACACCAGAGCCCAGAGTCTCTACTCAGAGTTCTACTTGGAAGTGCAGCTGACCCAGACTTTGGTTTCTTAACGTAGCCAAAAACTAGCATCTGGCCCTAATTTAGTCTCAGCTTATGGGCTCCCCACTAGCAGCAGCAAATACTTCTCTCGCTCTCTTTCCTCTCTCGCTTGGACGGGGCACCAGGTTGGGGAGAGGAGATCAGTAATACATGCTTCTATTTTTCTCGTTGAACTCTCTCTTCTAGGAATCTTCTTCTTTCTACTTGCACAAATCTATTTGGCATTTCTGGTTGTCACCTTTGCCTTGGCAAAGCTGTTGTTGTGACTGCCATCTTTATTTAATGCCCATTCCAAACCAGTTATTGAGAACCTGCTAGTGAGAACCCGCCAGGCACGATGTGTGTGTTCTGGAAGTGTGTCTAAGGCAAGTGGAACATGTGAGCAGTGTTGTCATTCCTGAGGTGATGGCCTAGCTGCACCTTCCAGGTGCGAGATCGTGAAATGTCTCCATAGAACAATATCCGTTTTATCTTTTAACATTTGCTATTGCCTAATGAGGGCTTTTCCTTTCCTAGTCTTTTGGATTAAAATATGTTCCTGAAATTCTAACATCTGAAGAGCACTTGTTTTGTATATTAGATGCTGCAAGGGCTTTAAATGAGGGGAGGAAAAATGCAGTCCCTGCCTCACGGGTGCTTCCCCCAGGTGTCTGCTGCCTCGCAAACGTGGGAGGAGTTTAAAAAATAATACTTCCCAAAGCTTACCTCAATAAAGTTGAGTTCAAACAAACAAACGAAAACCGTCCCCAAAGTATTCCTCTCATGATTGTGAGTTAAAGATGCAACTGATCCCAGAACATCCCCACAAAGGCTCAGCGTTCACAAGAGCCAAAGATCGGCCCACAGCTGCTGCCTGCTTCTCGCACTGTCAGCGTGACCAGTAGCCCACCCTGCTCCTTCCACAGGTAGCTTCTAGTGACAAGTGCTTTGGCTTTGCCTGACAAAGCTCATTGTGGAACAACAAGATTTTATTTCCAGTTTCTGGGCGAGAATTACAGCATCAGTTGGAATAGTAATCTGACTTGGAATTGACCAGAGTGGTCAAAATGATGGATCTGAGATATACTTGAAGGGATAATTGTACACAACCAGTTTAAAAGCTGGTAAATATTTAAGGGTCAGGGGTTAAATGTCAAAGCCACAGAGCTTGGGCTCAGCTCCATAAAGTATTAAGAATGACTGCTAATTAAATCCAGGGTATATTTCACCAAAGGGAAATAAATTTGACAGCTAACAACCAATACTGGATTACCACCTTACAGAGGTTAGGGATCATGCTAGTAATTGTAGATGGTTTACGGTTTTTAACCCAATAGCAATCGGGAGGATGATTGCTTACAGTTACAGATTACCACACTAAACAAAGTTAAGTCTTGGGAGTCGAAAATAAGTATTACCAAAAGGCAGATATATCTAGGCCCCCTGGCTTACTTTTTGTTTAAAAATAAATGCCCTGTGGCGGTTTCAGAGCAAATCCCTAAAACAAATGGAGTCGAAAGACATGCTCACTTTTTTTTTCTTTTTCTGAGCTGAAAAATTTTTTTCTGTGATTAGTAATTACCAGCCAGTACAATAGCCAGCTATGAAATCAGCAAATTTGATTTCCAAACCAGTACAGCAAATTGAAAGCAGAAAAATGTCAGCCAAAGGTATAATAGTCCCTTTCCTGGTCACACACTTGTTATACTTAGATGATAAGATATTTTACTTAAATTCAGCGTTCTTAGATGGGCATATAATTTGGACGCTACTTTAGATGCCCCACCTTGGGAAAAAGCTGTTTACCTTAAGATGAGCTATACCTTGAGCACTAAGCAAACAGAGTAATTGTAATATTTTAATAGCTATGTTTACATGCAGATCTTGAGATTATTTCTGCATTAGGTGATTTATAGGGCTATATTAAGTAAATCACACTTGGAATGCTGTTCCAAAGGATGAGTCACAAAATACTGACATTTCCCCTTTCTCCTTTCAAAAGAGAGCTCCAAGGGAAAGAGACAGAAAAAGAATTCCTCCACTCCCCATACTAATCTTAATGCTAATCAAAAAATCATCCCATTTACGTTTGTATTTCAGCTACTTTCCATATTGACTTCCGTTGAAATGTCTGTTTAAAGTGAAATTATCTAATGTAAAATTTCATAGAGATAAGTTGATGTTGTAGAAGAAAATAGCCAAAGCCATTATGGAAAACCTTGTCATTCCTAATACTGCGGCTTCTGCAGGCTGAACTAATTATTGCCTAATCTTTAACTTGAGGTATTGGTTAAATCAATTAAGTCGTTAGGAGTAATTTCAATAATGCTAGTGTTTGCGAGAACTACATAGCAAACACAATTCGCCTTAATTAGACTTTTAAATTCAGAGCCCTAAGTCTGGAGCCAAGTCCTCTATTTTGAATCTCTCTATATTCACTTAGTTGTAAGGGGAAATTTTTTAATATGTCTGGCTCTAAGTAATTAGTTTGCAAATTTGTAACGTGAGATGTTGTAGGAGCTGAGTTTGGGAAGGGAAGCAGAGCCTCCTCCCTTTTCATTTTATTAGCTTTTCCTGTATCTGGAGACTTCCTGCAAGGATGGAACATTCCTTTAAGTTCAGCTTGTGGGAGGTTTGCACCCATAGCATAAAATGCCTCCAGACAGGTACCTGCCACTGACCTTCATGTACCTTTTGCCCTTTAAGAAAAAAGAAGAAGCAGTGCTTTTCTTCGTCAAGCCTCTCAGAGCCTGTGGTGGGCAGCTGAGCCATATGGGAACGCCTGAGTTGTGTCTGTGTGCAGTCCTCCTGTCTCCTCCTCCCTGGGAGGCCTGGGTCTCCAGCGGCTGCCCTCCGTGCGCCTCTTCCTCTCTGAGCAGTAGATGCTGAGCTGGAGATCCTGTCCAGACCTGTGGGAAAGTGCACAGAGCACCAGCTATTCAAACTGTTCCTTTCCCACTTACTGGGAAAGGGACTCCAGACAGGAAGGTTTCATTAGCCTGAAAGAACATCGCTCCTTCATTTTAACTCTTTGGCTCCTATGGCAGTAAATCCGTTTAGATATTGAAGTTCTTTCTTGAGAGAATTATAATGGCTTTGCTCCCACAGAGACTTTTCCTAGTTATTTCCTTTACCAGACAAGAGTTAATCATAATGCATTCCTGCCCACAGAAAGTCCAGGCTTTAGTAGTGGGGTCCGTCACACTGGTCAGCACTGTAAGCAGTGCCATTTTAGCAGCGTGTATGCAAGTAACAGATTGGGAATCTAAAATTCGGATTATATTAGAATTTTAATTTTCAGTAAAGTGTAATTTGTTTAGGGTTTTCCCATTCTTCAAAGGTTGCATTTGTCTAATTTTATGGCAACTTACTACATGACTGCATGTAGTAAGCAATGACTGCATCCCCCGCAGTGGAGAAAAGCTCGCTCTCTCTCCCTTTCTTTCCCCCCATCCACCCACCCCCTGCCGTTTTGTAAGTGCAGAAACATCACCACAATAATGACATACAATTATAGTAAACATTGAACAATCTGTGCTTTCTCAGGTTTATCTTATCATCTAAACATATGGTGAGCCCAAATAGGTTAAGTGTCTTTTCCCTAAGGTGCAATATTTCTGCACTTTTGGATGCAATTTAAATTTTATTTTTAAAGCCTTACAATCACATATTTGAACATTCTGAAAATTAAACCTTGTCTGAACATAATTGCAAGAGTTAGCGGAAATTGAACAAATGAAATATAAAGACTTCCACTTCCTGTATATGAATTTTTAGCCTTTTCCCAAACTTTCTCTATTGTAAACTTAAAACAAAGTCTTATCAGCAAGTAACATAGAGTAGCAGCTGGATATCATTAAATCCCCCTGTCTAAGCTATTCTTCTTCATTACCTTTTTCCTGACAAGCTCTTGCTCTGCACAGAAAATGTAACTTTGTGATAGAGATTTATGTAATTCAGGTGTCCTCTATTCTGAGTGAGAGCTTGGCTGCAGAAGAAAGGGATTTGCAAAAATCCATAGAATTTTATAAAAAGAAAGGGAGAACCTGACAGAATTCAGTGAAGAAACACATGTTAACATAACCAGCTCATCAACCACTTTACCCACTCTCTCTTTTATAGGTTATTTGCATAATAAGAATATTTTTCTGCAAACTGGAATAGCTGGATTTTATTCTACTAATGCAAGGACATTAGCTACTTCATCATAAAATACACAGCAGTGTTCTCCAAATGCTTTCAGATTCAGTGAAACATTAAAATGTCTTTACTTAAGCAATGTAATAGAAAATACTGACAGACGTCTAACCATAAACACAAATTAGAGCAAGCAATGCCGATGCCTTTCTGAGTTTAGTGAAATGGTGTCACAGTTATTAAGTTGGTGGTGATGTGGTAACATACACACATCAATTTGTGAGCATTTAATTTGGTCTCTACTGGCTTTCATATGTCAAAACCTGAGTTCAGGTTTAGGTGGTTTTCTTTAATGATACAACAGAACCACTGGGAAAAGAGACTTGTATCTTGGAGATGACAAGACACTAGGGAATCAAAAAATAAATTTAAAAAAAAGCAAATGAAAAGAATCCCTAATGACTCCCTGGAACATTAAATTGATTAACCTCTTCTTTCCTTGTCACAACAGGGATTTTATTTTTACCATGTGACCAAATTGATATCATAAAGAAATATAATCAAAAAGCACCGTCAACTATGCAGTTGATATTTATGCCCACCTACCTGCACTTACTATGTGAGTTATAAATACAAAAAAGTCTGAGAACTTATAAAATCGTTGATTTATCAAACCTAAATAGACATAAACTTAATTTAGTGATTTAAATGTGAATAATACTCAGGTGATTATTATCATTTCATTGTGACATAGCTCCCTTTTTTTCACCTTTGTTTCACATTATTTCTATAAAAGCAGGATAAAAATGCCCGAATTGGACATAACAGCTTCCCCCAAAGAATGGAACTGTACTCTCAGTTAGGAATTTCACTTGCACTGCTGCAAGAACAGAGAAGGTAGAATATTGCGCGGACCCAGAACCTGCTCCGGCATCTGCCACTTCCACCCTGTCCCCAGCAGTGTGTCCCTGTGTGCTCAGTACCAGGCTGACTCCTCATCTCCTTTAGTGTTTTAGACATCATGTCCTCAGGGAAAGCTTCTCGGACAGTCTCCCCCTAGGGAGGAGAACCAGGGTCCATGTTCCTCCTGCTCACACCTGTGTCATGTATCATCTCAGTTGAGCACTTCACACTCGTAATTCTCTCTTTCTCTCTCAATCAGTGAAAGATATATGCTAGAAAGAACTTTAAGCCTTGGTGTGTAAGAGGTCATCTAACTGTCAGAGATCAGGAAGGCTCTGTGACATATTGGGGGCCCATCATCTTTTGGGAGGTTGATATGTGTGATCTCATTCACTCCCCTTAGGAAACCTGTGAAGTAGGAGGAAAATCCCCTTCACAGACTCAGAGAAACTGAGGATTAGAGAGGTTGAAAAGAACCCGCCCAAGATCATGCAGATAGTAAATGGCAGAGTCTACATTTGAATTCAAAGGTTTCTGACTAAAACACCTGCTATCTTAAACAATTTCTAAAAATTATTTTTTACTGACTTACCTAGGAACATCTAAACTCAGGCAGCTGTTACTTTGACACCTAATTATATAGTGCTTTGGACCCTTTTTGAATTATCTGTATGACTTGTTTCATTAATAACATTATGAACCCCTAATGGACGCTGGATACTTTTTAAAACCATCTCCCCCTACCGCCACCTCTACCTCTACTTGCTACCTAGGGGGTATCAAGAGTTAGACATATAATAGTAGATGTTTAATAAATACTTCTTGAAAATATGAAAATTAAAGGTAAAACACTGTATTGTTTACAACAGACAGATGACAGACTTCAATTTTGGATCAAACTCAAGGACCAAAAAATTAAACCTGAGTAATCAGATGTTTTATCTTTTTCCTTTTTTTTTTTAAGGGAAGAGGGAATCTATGTCCATTAATAGAGAACTATTTAATGCCTAAATTAAAACAGTTAAATAAATTATGATAATTCTGTAATATGATTTGCTTGCAGCCATAGAAAAGAACAAGAACATTCTTCATGAAACGGGAACACCTCTAAGATAGGATAGGATGACAAAGTAAGGTCAGAATAGCGTGTATTGTGTAGTATTAAAAAGGTGGGTGAGGGAGATCTGAATGTTACTGTGGTTGCGTGGTTGAGGGAGGTGGGGGGGGTGGGCACTGGGCAGAGGAGTGCTCAGGGACTGAATGGAGACAATACGGTATATCCCTTGCTAATTTTTGAGATTTTAGCCATATGAATGCAGTATCTGATTTTTAAAAATTAGATTTTCTGGAATTCTCACATATGATGTAGCTTAATAAGAAACCTTTTTCAATCCCTTTTCTATAAGAGCAGAATAATCCTGTATTCAAATTAGAAGTATATTAAAAACCAAATGCTGGTGCTTAAATCAAACCTCACAAAAACATTGTAAATAAAGGGTTTTGCTGTGTTTTATCATTTAATGAAAGAGGGAGTTGCTGGCTCTCCACACAGATGTCATGCACTAAGAAAAGATGGATCCCAACTGGGGACAACGGAGGGAAGATGTATCATGGTGCCTCTGACACTCAGGAACCCCCAGGAGCCCCAGGACCTCAGCGCAATTGCTCAGGGAAATGCAGCATTGTAGGTCTGGGTCTGTTCTGCCAGATGGATATTAGTATCTTAAAATAGACCAACTTTTTTTTTCCACCACTGAGAACATTTTAAATGGAATCTCTCTTAGATTTAAATGTTTTTTAACCTTTGGTGGACCCTTAATGAAACCTTGTTAAGTATCTTTCATTTTCTTGCTACTTGATGAAATTAATGTCAGCCGGTTTAATTTCAAAGCATGCCAAACATGTTAACCTGCAAATCAATAACTTTTCCTTTTCAATCTTAACTACTTGATTTTAAAATATTAACCCTTAATAATTTCTTTAATTTTTTAAAATAAATTTTAGCCAAAACCCAAGTTCTGCCTTGATGATTCAATTATGTTTGTATATATAAGTGTTCATTTTCTAATGAACAGGAATACTGGAATTGTTCTAAGGATTTGAAGGAATGTGCACATTGTGATTTTAAGGAGAGCATATTTTCCCATTTAGACCTTGACTAGAAATAGAGAAAAGCTAATCAGCCACCTCTTAATTTACTTTATTTATTTAATGAGCAACTTGGGTTTGTGTTAATTTCTGCCTTCATAAATTACCTTACTTTTAAATAATGAAGATTTTTCAACTCACTGCCCTTCCATCTGAAAATTGTTTTCTAAACAACCTTGGTTATAGTTTTCTATTTTGCTGGGAGAACTGGGTCATCCAAAATATGTGTGGGATGTGAAGTTTTGTTTTCTGCACAAAGGTTTGTCATGAGTCTAAACATTTCTCTCTCAAGTAATTTACCATTTAATTACATTGTGTTATGTTCCCTCAGGAAGGGGAGGAGAAGGGAAAGGAAGAAAACTCAAAAAAAAGAAAAGTTTTTTAAATGTGTACTGCATTCAGGATTTAGATTTCACCTTATAAAGTTTTTATTACAGTGTCCTCCTCCTCTCCTTGTGTCGTGAAACAGTGAATCACTCGTGTTTGTCTCTGAGGACAAATGTCGTTCTCATGTTTTATCCTGACACCTCTGAGATGAGCTTTCCATATGAAGAGAAGGGAGGACATCTGATGCTTCCAGTGTTATTTTGGGGCCTCCCGTTTTCTGGGAGTCGCTGACACATGTAGTTTGGGCAGTGAAGCCCAGCAGGAGGTGACATCGGGCCCATTCCCCTGCTGATTAATGTGCCTGAGGGTCCCTGCCACACTTTGCCCCCTTCTAGCATGTTGGTTTTAAAGAAGGAGCCTTTCATATGCTCCGCTGCCGGCTGAGCTGGGCAGAGGTCCAGTGGCGCCAACAATTTTCCGTCCTTTGTATGAGTGATCAGAGGCCAACCCCAAGAAACTGACAGTGGTTTCGTTCAGTGCTACTAATGATCTTCAGTAGCCGAAGACTTCCTTCCTCGTGTGGCCTCAACATTTTGCTGGGTGAATGTGTGATTTGGAAAGTGGCCACAGAGACACAACCTGATAAAGTGCATTGTAGGCGTCACACGTTCCCTGGAGCTCTTGGGATCTGCATTAGATGAAGTTGAACTTAAAAGAGAGAAATGGAAAGTTAACTCTTATGCTAAGGGTTTTTGCAGACGTGCTTTCTAAAGTGCGAAGGCTCACTTTGTTAGTTCCTTTTCTTACTGAATGTTTACAGTCAAGCTAATGGTTCACGTGGCAGACTATTTTTAAGACCCGAGTGTCTGGCTCTCTCTTACCTTGCCTTGCCTTTCCCACTTGCCGCTTTTTCTTCCAGAACGTCCAGGGAGTCATGGCCCCTGACTTGTTGCTTGTGTTATCTGCGTGGTAAGCAGTGTCGGCATTTGTATGTCCCTCTGGACAAAAAAAAAGTCATCATTTCAACCCAAGGCTCAGAATGCTACAAGTGAAAATGAACCTCTAAGGAGTTTTTCTGTTCTGCACTCCAGTCTTCGCTCAGCTCCAATCAAATCATGCAACGTAGTTGTTTAATCAAATTTATGAAATTTCTGAGGTTATTTTCAAAACCACCTTCTGGTTACGTGTTTTAGGACAGATCACCTGTGACCATAAAGAAGCTCATCCTTAGAATTATTAATTTACAAAAACTGTCATGCACAGAGATAGACATGGTGAGAGTAAGTCACCAGAACTTAACTGTAGTGCTTGCTCCCTCGCTTCATAGAGACCCAGCGACCAGTGGTTGGAATGCACCTGAACTAGGCTTTCACTTATGGTACATCTCATGTTTTAATATGCTAATTTGCCCTGGCAAATACCTCCAGAAGTGAGTTTCAACTCTTCAAATAAGTAATCCTACAGGTGCTCGAAGAGCTTTCAGGATTTCATCAAAAACCTAAAAAGAGTAGGAACACCTTTGTTCAGTTGAATCCTCAGAAAGGTAGAATAAAAGACTAATTGTCCCCTGAGTGACATGCCATTCTACACTGTTTTTACTTTATTAAATCATGCTTCCCCTAAAACCTGCCTCTGGGATTCACAGTTCTCTTCAGTGTGTGCTCTTCCCTAGTCCCTCTGCTAAAAACTTTGTCACCTTTCCTAAAATACTTAAATAAAAGTGAACCTGGCATCTGTTTGGTACTTTGCAGTTTATAAAGACATTCCCTTCCCCCAACCCCATAAAGCAGGATCACTGTGATTCATCATTTTACTAAAGAAACTGGTAACCTCCATTGGCTAAGTGGCAGGGCTAGAGTGAAGGCCTTCTTGCTCATATTGCCTGTCACAAATGGCAGCAAGGACACAGCCACTGATTTCTCCTTTGGATTCAGAATGGGAGGAATTTGACCTAATGGTAAGGAGGCCAGTGTGGCCAGGGGGAAAAAGCCATCTGACTTATTCTAATCCTGAGGTGGTGGTAGTAACCTTTGTAGCTGGTCAGGAAATAGTTTGCAAAAGGCCTTACCACAATAACTCTGCTGGTTTGTTCTGATTTCGAAACACTAAACCTGTATCTATATGAGCAAAATAAAGCCAACAAGATCACTACATTCATGTTTGTGGAATTGCTGTTGAAGAATAATTCAAAAAATATAATACTTTTGGCAAATAATTTTCTAGATATGAGTGAAGGGGTTACATTTTCTGGAGTGTTTGCATAAATTTTCACATGCCAGTGTAAGACCGGGCATAGTCTCCAAGAGGCTCTAATTGTTATCTCCATTTGTTATCTTTGAGATGCCTTGCTATAGTGCAGGGGATTTAATTTTATTTCAATGTCAGGCATCCTTAACATCTTTTTGATAATAATTATGAAGTGTAGATTTCTGAACAGATGCCAGGCATAGTTTATCATTCATTTATCTTTTAGGCAAAGATAACTATATCAAAATGTATTTATTGTTGGCTTTTTTCTTTTAAACCTGAGAAGAGTTTTACCATTGTTAAGAGTAGAAAACACTCATGTCATAGGCTTTTTCTGTCTCCCTTCTTTTCTTCATGCTTAAACATACGTTGAGGCCCTGTGGTACACCAGGCACTGTGCTCAGTTACATGGAACACAAAGCTAAACAAACAGATTTCTTCTTGGCAAGACGTTGAGTCTAGAATACTGGTTCTCAGTCAGGGGCCATGTCTGGAGACATTTTTGGTTGTCACTACTGGGGGGATGCTGTTGACACCTACTGGGTGGAAGCTGCTAAGCATCCTATAATGCGTAGGACAGACCCCATGACAAAGCAATAGCTGACACAAATGTCAGGAGTGCTGAGGTTCAGAAACCCTGATCTAGAGCAGCTCTCTTCAGCAGAACTGCCTCGGAAGATGAAATTATTCTATATCTGCACTGTCCTGTATGGTTGCCGCTAGCCACATGTGGATTCTGAGCACTTGAAATGTGACCAGTGTGACTGAGGAACTGAATTTTAAATTTTATTTAATTTTTGTGTTTTTGAATTTAGATGCAAAAGCTGCTTGTGGCCAGTGGCTACTGTCTTGGACAGGGCAAGTATAAAAGAAGAGATTAATGCATTAACTGGTGATGACAGCTCCATGTGAGATGACTCTTAAAACCAGGCTCCTGAGAGGTGTCACGGGAACACAGAAGGAAGAAATCTGAGTTAGACCTGGGCAAGAGTCACTTTCTCTTAAACTGAATGTTGAAAAATTGAAAAGTATGAAACATGCCCACATATAAAGTGCCTTGAATATGAAGTAATATTCCCATCTACCTAATGAGAAGATTCACTTAAAAAATAGCTTAGGGAGATGACACGAATAACTTTTTAGGGGAAAATGTCTACTTGTAAAATCTAATGGCTTTCCATTTCATTATACAAACATTTAGAATCAGATATATATACACATATCTGTTTATATATATGTGTTGCGAAGTATATATGCTGTGTTTTTTTCCAGTTTCACATCTTGTGAAGTAATGTTTTTTCCAGCTCTTCAGTTTCATCTCTGGTGTAGAGTTGCTACTCATCCTTAGAGCCACTGCATTATCTACACGTTGTCCCAGAACACACTGTCTGACTTCCATCCAAGCTGTTTATGATAACAGCACTTGTAAAATCTGTTGTACAGGGGTGCCTGGGTGGCTCAGTCGGTTAAGCGTCTACCTTCAGCTCAGGCCATGATCCTGGGGTCTTGGGATCAAGTCCCATGCCAGGCTTCCTGTTCAGTGGGGAGTCTGTTTCTCCCTCTCCCCTTCCTTCCCACTCCTGCTCGCTCTCTCTCTCAAATAAATAAAATCTGTGTGTACAACCCTTTAAAAATCTGCCCTTGGACAATTTATTTCCTATTACAGGTACCTGCTTACATAACATTGGGTTAGTTTTTTTTTTTTTCCTTTTATCCTTTATGTGTATATTCTTGAAATCCTCAAGGTAACTACCTTCTGTACTTCTTTTTAAACCAGTCTTTAAAAGGCTTGTTTTGAACATCTAGCATTTGCAATAATGAGGCCTTATCTTCAGGAATACAGACTACGTCATCATCAAATGTGCCTCCTGTGTTATTGTTTCTCTCCGTCGACCTCTTTAGTGGCGTTCAGAAGTGACAGTGACTGAGCCGTTTTCAAGCTGTTGAATCTTCCTGAAAGAGTATCTTGGTGTTCCAAATAAAGTGATTGAGGGAAAGCCCCATAATGTGAGAGCTAGGACTCTAGTTCAAGAAAGTGAATTGACACAAGTACTTGTTTCTTCTATTGCCTAAGGCCCCCTTAAAAAGATAGTAAAAGAATAAAAGACAGTATGCTCACATCAAAAAAGGAGCAGATGAGAGATCTCATCTAATTTCTGAACACAGAGCAGATTGGAGAATATTAATGAGCTAAGCAGAATAGAAGAAGTTAGCTTCTTCTGAATAGCACTTCTCAAACTTTAACATGCATGTAAATCACCCTGAGCCCGTCTTAGGGGGCTCCCACCTGGGGCTGAGATTCTCTATTGCTGACAAGGCTCCCAGTGACACAGATGTTGCTGTTGTGAGGGACCACACATTGAGGACGCAGGGCCCCAAGACTAGGGGAGGGAGCCTATCCGCCCAGCAAACCCAGAAAAACTTTACAGTAGGATCTGACACAAATCACGGAGGGCAAAAGTCAGTTATAGGTCTGAAATCAGGGGGATTGACTAAGGGTCTGTACAGGGAGACCTCGTGTTATTGCGCTTTACTTTGTTGTGCTTTGTAGACACTGTATTGTTTTGTTTTGTTTTGTTTTTCGCAAATTGGATGTGTGTGGCAACCCTGTGTTGAGCAAATCTACCAGTGCCATTTTTTCAAGCATTTGTTCACTTCATGACTCTGGGTCACATTTTGGTAATATTTCAAACTTTTTCATTATTATTTTATTTGTTAGGGTGATCTGTGATCAATAATCTTTGATGTTGCTATTGTCATTGTTTTGGGACGCCACAAACTGCACCCAGATAAGACAGAAGACTTAACTGATTAGTATTTTATGTACCTCACTGGTCCACTGATTGTCCATTCACCATTCTCTCCCTCTCCTTGGGCCTGCCCAGTCCTGGAGACACGATATTATTGAAATTAGGCCAAATAATCACCCTGTAGAGATTTCTGAGTATTAAAGTGAAAGAAAGAGTTGCACATCTCTCACTATAAATAAGCGAGAAATGATTAAGCTGAGTGAGGAAGGCATGTTGAAAGCCAAGACAGGCCAAAAGCACCACACAGTCAGGTTGTGATGCACAGAAAAAGTTCCTGAATTCTTAAAAGTGCTACTCCAGTGAACACGTGAATGATACAAAAGCAAGACAGCCTGATTGTTGATATTTAGAAAGTTTTAGTGGTCTGGGTAGAAGATCAAACCACGACATTCCCTTAAGACAAAGCCTATTGCAGAGGAAGGCCCCAACTCTCTTCAATTCTATGAAGATTGAGAGAGATAAAGAAACTGCATGAAAAATGTGTGAAGCTAGCAAAGGCTGGTTCATGAGGTTTAAGAACCCCCATTACATCAAAGTGCAAGGTGAAGCAGCAAGTGCTGATGTGGAAGCTTCAGCAAACTATCCAGAAGATCTGGCTAAGGTCATTAATGAAGGTGGCTTCCCCTAAGAACAGATTTTTAATGTGGGGGAACCAGCCTTCTATTGGAAGAAGATGCCATCTAGGACTTTCATAGCTAGAGAGAAGTCAATGCCTGACCTCTAAGCTTCAAAGGACAGGCTGACTGGTGTAGAGCATCTCTCTTCAGCAGAACTGCCTTGGAAGATGAAATTATTCTATATCTGCACTGTCCTGTATGGTTGTCGCTAGCCACATGTGGATTCTGAGCACTTGAAATGTGACCAGTGTGACTGAGGAACTGAATTTTAAATTTTAAATTTTACTTACTGTTTAGTTACTGTTTTCTAAGCATTTTACTTATGTTAGATCACTTGGTCCTCTCTCCCTTTGTGAAATAGTCATGGCAGGTGGTATTAACCCTAATTATAAATAAGGAAACCAAGATTCCAAAAGGTTAAGTGACCAACCTTGGACTACATGGTTAGTAAATGAGTAGTAGGGCCTAATGCAGCTGGTGACTTGAAGTTGAAGCCAATGGGTATTTACCATTCCTAAAATCCCAGAGCCCTTAAGAATTATGCTAAATCTATTCTGCATGTGCTCTCCAAATAAAATAACAAAGCCTGGATGACTGCACATCTGTTGACAACCTGGTTTACTAAATATTTGAAGCCCACCTTTGAGACCTACTCACAAAAAAAGATTTCTTTCAAAATATTCCTGCTCATTGACAGTGCACCTGGTCATCTAAGAGCTCAGATCGAGGTGTACAAGATTAATGTTACTTTCATGCCTGCTAACACAACATCCATTCTTCACCCCATGGCTCAACAAGTCATTTTGACTTTCAAGTCTTATTATTTAAGAAATACATTTCATGAGGCTGTGGCTGCCATAGATAGTGATTCCTCTGATGCATTGGGGCAAACTAAATTGAAAACCTTCTGGAAAGGATTCACCATTCTAGATGCCATTGGGAACATTCATGGAAAGATATCAAAATATCACCATCAACAGGGCTTTGAAAGAAGTTGATTCCAACCCTCATGGATGACTTTGAAGGGTTCAAGACTTCATTGGAGGAAGTAACTGAAGATGTAGTGGAAATAGCAGGAAAACTAGAATTAGAAGTGGATCCTGAACATATGACTGAATTGCTGCAATTTCTTGATCTTTGTTTTTTAACCATTTGCAAGCTTTTGTGGTATTAATGGTAACAGAGTCATCTAAGAACTAATTGCATCCCACTGGAGGCACATATCTCCTTGGTTGAAAATGGTTTTTCTAAGGTGCACTCCATTATGATATTGTTGTGCCAAGGGCTGGAACTAAGAGAAAGGTAAATTAATACTTTATCTTTTTTAAGATACATGTTCAAAGGCTATTAATACTAATACATGGATATTCCTGAGTTAGTACCAGGAGATCCACACAAAAATGGAGTATGTCATTTTGAATCCAGAACACCACAATATTTTCTATTCATGGAATACTACTGTTTGTAGCATTGAGCAAAAGAGAGTAAGGCTTACATATCATCCTCTTTTTATATGTATGAAGAGAATGGAGGAGCATGAGCAGAGATATTATAGACATCAGAAATGCAGGTTCAAGTAGAACAATGTCAATTCAAATAAAGTGTATTTTCTCATCACCCAAATTCTTTATGGAAAGTTACTGTTTTCTAAGCATTTTACTTATGTTAGATCACTTGGTCCTCTCTCCCTTTGTGAAATAGTCATGGCAGGTGGTATTAACCCTAATTATAAATAAGGAAACCAAGATTCCAAAAGGTTAAGTGACCAACCTTGGACTACATGGTTAGTAAATGGCAGAGCTACTACTAAATATTTATCTTTTTCCTTTTCATGTCCTTTTGTATATATTCTATAGATATTTTCTTTGTGGTTATCATGGGGATTATATTTAACATCCTAAAGTTATAACAGTCTAATTGAATTCATATCAATTTGACTTCACTACAGCTTTATCACTACCCCTTTCTATTAGTGATGTCACAGATTACATCCTTATACATTTTGTGTCCAGTAACATAGATTAATAATTATTTTTATATACTTTCCTTTTAAATAAGGTAAAAAATAAAAGTAGCGTTACAAGCCAAAATTACAATACTGCTTTTATAATGACTCTGTATATACCTTTACTGGGGATCTTTTTGTCTTCATATGACTCTGAGTTACTGTGTAAGCTTCCTTTTATTTCAACCTGAAGGACATTTCTTTAGCATGTCTTGCAGAACAAGTTTAGTGGTAATGAACTTTCTTAGCTTTTGTTTATCTGGAAAAGTCTTAATTTCTCTCTCATTTTTGAAGGCCAGTTTTGCTGGATATAGAATTCTTAGTTAGCAAGGTTTTTCTCTCAGCACTCTGTATGTACCAACCAGTGGCCCTTCTGGCCTCCAAGATTTTGGATGAGAAATTGGCTCATAATCTTTTAATTTGGAGTTTATAACTATATCTTTACAATATCTGTAGGAAGCATATTAACAGCTTAAACAGGGTGAAAATGGTGCCTACCTACAAAAAAGTTTTAAGCATTTAACATAATTTTAGGAGCCTCTATTTGCATGAAAAAAATTGCTAATATAAATCTTGTATCTATATGTAAATGTAGATTTCATAGACCCTCTACTTAGAAATATTCTATGATCCTCTTGTTACAGTTATTCAAACTGGTTCTTCAAATTAGACTGGCTTCATTTATTTGACATAGCTTAATTAATCAAACTTTTAATTTATTTTTCTGCTATTTTGCAAGTCTGAAATTATGTAATATATTTTGTCTAGTACATTTTTTAAAAGTTAAGAAAATGTGGGGCGCCTGGGTGGCTCAGTTGGTTAAGCAACTGCCTTTGGCTCAGGCCATGATTCTGTAGTCCCGGGATTGAGTCCCACATCAGGCTCCCTGCTCAGCAGGGAGTCTTCTTCTCCCTCTGACCCTCCCCCCTCATGCTCTTTGTCTCCCCTTCTCTTTCTCAGATAAATAAATAAAACCTGTAAAAAAATAAATTAAAAAAATTTTTAAAAAGTTAAGAAAATGTGTGTTTTATGGAAATTTTAAGTTTTCTATATCTCCTATGTTCTCACAACATGAGATATTTTGAAGGGCCTTATACAAGTTAAACTTCATCAGGAACAGTCTCACCTGATGCTGTTACATGTAAATGTCAGGCATTGTGTCCTATACACAACTTTTTTTTTTTTTTTTTTTTTTTAGAGAAGGAGGGGGTAAGGGCAGAGGGAGAGGTAGAGAGAGAATCTTAAGCAGGCTCCATGCCCAGCAAGGAGCCCAACCCTGGGCTCAATCTCACAACCTTGAGATCATGACTGGAGCCGAAATCAAGAGTCAGGTGCTTAACCGGCTGAGCCACCCAGGTGCCCCACCATATTGCAACTTTGAAATGGTGATTGACTCCATATTTATTTGCAAGTAAAGGATTTAGATGTTAAAAAAGAAAGTTTAAAAAAACTTTGTGTGCTTCCTCTCCCCCCTTCTCCACTTCTGTAATTTCTGGCATAGGAAAAAGTTCAGAAAAATAATGAAATATTTAGTAAGCACCTGTGATGCATAAAGCACTATGCTAGGTGCTCAAGGTGATTTAAATGTAATAATTCATGCCCTCAACATCTAAAATAATATTTAGGACCTAAGGAAATAACAAACGTGCAGTGCTAGGATCCAGGGAAGAGGATAGAAAAAAGCAAAATCACTACTTGGGAGTGAGGCTATTAAAATAATAGCTACAAAATATTGAGCACTTAAAAGGTACCAGATACATAGCATGCATTGTTCCATTCCAACATCCTGTGTGTTAAATAATATCTTCACTTTATTTATTTTAAGATTTTATTTATTTATTTGACAGAGAGAGAGAGCAAGAGCAGGAACAAAGCAGGGGGAGTGGGAGAGGGAGAAGCAGGCTTCCCACTGAGCAGGGATCCCGATGTGGGACTCGATCCCAGGACCCTGGGATCATGACCTGAGCTGAAGGCAGATGCTTAACGACTGAGCCACCCAGGCGCTCCAATATCTTCATTTTAGAATGAGGCTGAGTGTGGAGAGCTTAGGTAGTTGATAGAAGGCTACTTGGACAGCCTCTACTGGAGCTGAGTTTTGGAGATGATGTGATGCCCACACCCTTATTATTGCAAACACTATACTTTCCTGAGAGCTTCAAGAGACAGACCCACAGAAACAAGGTTGCCAGGCATTTTGAGAGGCGAAGATTTGGGTGTTTTTTTTCCCAGAACAGAGAAATCAGAGGTTGTGGCACAAAGGCTTTAAAAAAAAAAAAATGTGGACATATTCAGAGGCTGTGAATAATTAATTATGGAAGGAAGAGCAGGTATAGCAGAACACAAGACTGCAGAGGGAAGTGAGAAAGATGGTGCGGAGGGCATAGAAATGTGTACTTGGATTCTTTGGGCTGTGTGCCCAGCTCCAGGAGGCTCCCTTCATGTTGCATGGGCATGTATTGCATTTACATGGATTATAACATGAGTTGCAGCCCCCAGGAGTTGTGCAACATTGGCCATCCTGGACTGGGAGACAGGAGGCAAAATCATCACATAGTTTAAGAGTCACAGACTGATGGGGTGGTGTTGCAAACAGAACATTGCAGAGAGCATGTGGACCTGCAGCTGATTCAAGTCGTTGGGCGTAGGAGAAAGAAAGGAAGTCTGAGGGTTAGCATTTGGCAGTCCCATAGCCAAAGAAGGGACGTCGGGGAAGCAACTTGATCAGGAGCTGGCAGACGGGGAGATGGGCTTACATGTGAAGTATTGGTGATGCTGGACTACTAGAAATAGCCACGCTGGTCTGGAAAAGGCTATTTTTAGTCTTTGTTTTGTCTTGTTTTTAAATCATGAACAACTTTCAATGAAATTTTTTAGATTGTCAACAAAAATGCACATATTTACTCATACATTCTATTGTAATTTCAGTAGTCTAACAGACTCCCTGACGTCCATCCTTGGACCTCATGAAGCTGGGTTAAAGATTCTTATGCTAGAAACAGAGATATTTGAAGCCGTATTGGTGGACAAATTTACCGGAAAACAGTATGTTAAGGGAAAAGGAAGGAAGATAAGGTCACAACTTTAGGAAGTGCCTAAATTCAGGTGCCAGGAAGAGGAGGAGTAGGGAGGGGATGATCAGGGCGTGTGCAGGAGAGGGAGAGAAAAGCGCTTGGCTAATACGGTGTCTTAAAAACCCCAGGGAATCTCTTCAGAGAAAATGATAGTCAGCTGTGTTGAAGATACAATTAGGAAGATAATATCCAAAAAACTTTAGACTTGATGAATAGACAGTTATTTTTCTTTAATAGTGTTATTCCCATTTTTTGAAACAACTGTGTGAGTGAGGGTGGATTTTAAACTGAAGAGTGGGTGGTGAGAAATTAGAGATAATATAGAATTTTATTAATTTGATGTCCAAATAAATGGGTATTATTTTCAGTAATTTCTGACCCAAGAAAAAATAATCAAACATTTAGTCACTACCTGTTAATTAACACTGTTCTGTGTTAATCTGAAGAAGGCATTTAAATGTAAAAATTAGGTTATTTTGTGAATTGTTTACAAATGAGTTTGATGTTATATGTAAATGAATTTTGCCAAATACCTTACATATTTCAAGTATGCATACAAAATCTTTTTAAAGAGCTCTGAATTTGTCACTGAAATTGAGAAGATGTTTAGAAAAAAAGAAATCCTGTGGTATAAATGACCCAAATACACAGTATTTTCATGTTGGTGGAACTAGGTTGAAGTACTTTGCTATCACATTTTTTGTTTTGAGGAAAAGCTTTTTTTTTTTTTTTAATGTTATGTTAATCACCATACTTTACATCATTAGTTTTTGATGTAGTGTTCCATGAGTATGTGCCCTCTTTAATACCCATCACCAGGCTAACCCATCCTCCCACCCCCCTCCCCTCTAGAACCCTCAGTTTGTTTCTCAGAGTCCATAGTCTAGCATGGTTCATCTCCCCGCTCCAATTTCCCCCCCTTCATTCTTCCCTTCCTGCTATCTTCTTCTTCTTCTTTTTTTTTTTAACATATAATGTATTTCTTCTCTCAGACTTCTCTTTATTAGGCACTATTTAACTATAGTAAAACAGAAAAATTAAAAAATACTTGTTACATTAAAAATCTTTAAAAATTATCTGTCATTACGTCAGGTCATTTTGAAAATTAACAATGTTTAAGTGGTTAAAATATTAAAGAGGCATTTTACTGAAGTAAAAGTAGATCACTGTAATCTATCTTAGCATCTAATATAAGAAAAAATTTATACTCTGAGAGTATAAATAAGTCTCAAACATGCATCTGTTTTTGGTTTATTTGTACGCTCATCACACAGTCTTAACCACAACAGATCATTTTATTTCTCCTTTCTTCTTCTCTCCCATCTATCTGAATATTAACTATTAAGTAATTATCTAAGTAATTTCGCTTATCCAGAAGCATATTAATATTTTTCTTGAATCATCTCATGACTGCATTTTTTTTTCTGTGATTCTTTTCTGCTCTTTGAATTTGTCAAATTATTACTGGTTTGGCGTTTTTATATGAAATTTTCCCCCACTTTTTAGTCTTAAGAAACTCACTTCCTATGAAAATAATCGGAGCGCTGTCAAGACTACCAGGAATATGTGACCTAAAACTTACCCCAATACTTCTCAGAATGATGAGTTTCTTAATGTGTTTGGGCTTTGCCAAACCATCACATACTTTAAAATATAGCTATGGTTTTAAATTTCCAAATGCATTCACTTTAAATAATTTTATAAAGTTAATATTTTTAAACGGGAAAATTTGAATTGGGTCCGAATGCTTGCTTTTTCCATGTGTCCTTCAGTTCAGGTAACGTGTTGCACCATTTCATTATGCAGAATGCAATGAACAAGAAGTCACTTGTCATAGCCGTCTGTTTCCTGGTAGTTTACACACCAGAAACTGAAATCTGAGAACAGCACTTGAAGGAAAACAAAGAGCTTTACAGTATTTTTTTTTTTTCTTTTCAGGAAAACACACAGAAGCTAATTTTAGCTTCTTGATCAAATTGACCCAGCCTTTAACCCTGGCAAACGTTACCACAACACACTTCCAATAGACAATAGTTTGCATACCAGCATCACACTGGAAACAGATGTGCATGCAAAATTGGCCCTTTTTTCCCCCTCCAAAGACCGAGCCTGCCACTGTAGTGAAAGCTGAAATGTGGTCCTTCCTAATTGGGGTAAAAACTGGGTCTTCTTTCAAATTTCAGTCTACAAGCTTTCCTGACTTCTTAAAAATTTATTATGTCACAATTATGTTTTGACCAGAGTTTCAAAATATCATTCACTAGAGAAACATCTCTTGGCTTCAGCATGATTTTTATCCTGGGGAAAAAAACCCAGAAATTGTTAGCAGCTGCACTATTCATGAGTGATGGTTACACAGTTTATATATTAGAACGTTTGGAATGTGAACAATCACCTCTTTTACTTTCTCACCAAGTCTCCTATAGTCTATATAAATTGCATTTTTATTACCAAAGAAACGTCAGCCTCGCCCTCCTCGTCCCCAGCCATGCTGGCCTTGCCAGGCACACTCGCTGTGGCGCCCACCCGCCCGGCTGTCCACCAGCAGCGACTTCTGGCAGCGAACTCGGCTCAGGCTGAATGGAGCCTCCAGGAAAGAACCAGGAAGGTGGCCTCAGCTCAGCAGTATTCAGCGTAGGCTCTTCTCAGAACCTCTGGGGAGACCCACTAACTTCTGAAATACTGGAGAGTTTTTCTATTTTTGCCAGGAGACAAGAAACAAATGTCCGTGTTTCCTTGAGCAGTGAAAAAGAATGTTTCCTGTTTCATTTGCTATAATAATTGCCTCTCTCAAAAGATCTTTCCATTTTGGGATGGCTATAATTGGCTGTAATATATGCGTCCGTATATAGAATCCATGTATGTAAGACCCAATGAAGTGACATTCTTCAGTACTTTGTGTGACTGTTTTTGTAAATTTATGTGTGGGACATACTGGCCCTGCAGCTTCACTGAAGTCACAGAGCGGGTTAATGACAGTGGGGTCTGAGCTAGAACCCCAGGGTCAGGTTCCCAGCTGAGGCCCCGACCCACATGTGCAGAGCGACCTATTGACCAGCCACAGAGGGTTCTTCAGGCTTACCGGCAGACAAATCCTAATTGATCATTTGCATTTTTAAAATATGAATTTGGGGAATGCATGATTTTTTTTAAAGCTGCACACTTTATATTATAAAGCATTATGTAAGTTATGCTTATCAGAATTTTAGAAATTAAACGGACTTATTCTTTAATTCATTATCAAGTTATCCCCTTCTTTAAAACATTCTCTCAAAAATAATCATGAATACCACTTATCCCTCTAGGTGAATTGTTTATATTAAAGTTTAAATAGAATTCTAGGAGATTATAATACATCTGTATGAAATTACTTTAAGTAAATAGCTGTCAGATGCTGTAATCATAATTGCATGTTAACTATATTAAATGCAAAAAACATTCTGAGTTTTATAAGGCATGTAAGCAAGCATTGGTCAGATATCTATACCAAAGTATTAGTTCTTATATTTGCAAGTTAATAATTAATAGCTACATTTGAACTTTGTGAAGGGAATTTAAACTATTTTAAACCTAGAATTTTTGATTGACTGCCAAAGGGGGAGAATTTTCATTGGATTTTGATTGTGAAATCCAATACTTTTTATGTGTATGTTTTTATTACGAAAGATTCTTTATCCACATTTTATTTTTTTCCTAATAAATTTCATGCCTCTTCTTTCAGTAAAATATGGATAGCAGATAACTGCCTCAAGTTCTTTTTGCCCATTTACAATTTATGCTAAATGTTTTCAAGCTTATAAGTTTTATCTCATTAATGCTGAGTCAAAGGTGTACATAGCTAATAAACTATAACAACAGATTAGGAAATATGCAGTTTCACCAAATAATGGTTATATTTTCAGAGGGCTTTTATATTAGTACCATACAGAAGTTTTTGTATGACATATGTATTTATTATTGTGCATGTTGCCAAAATAAATACTCAAAATTGCAGCAGTAGTTTTCACTTAGCATGAGGATTCCTAATTTGTACCATACTATTTTATTTTCTTTAACATTACCCCCAAAGCTTCTACCTGTCATGTTCTTGTCTCTGTGAGAAACTTAACCCAAAGTACAGACTCTAAAATGAATATAAGGAAATATCTTTCAAGGAGCTGACATCTTCCATGAGGCAAAGGGTGAAGTGACTTACCTAAGACCATGTAAGTGGTAAATAATGGATCTGAGATTCAAACCCAGGCTCCCACCTAACTCCAAAATGCAAAATGCACTTATTTTTTAGACCAGTGCGTGTGTGTATGTGTGCTACACATTATATGTGTGTTACATGTATGATATAAATGTGTGTGTGTTGTACCAGTCCCCCCCCACCACCACCACTACCACACCAGGTAGCATTTTTTTTTTCCCACTTGGGAGAAAACTTTCATTTAGAGAAACCTGACTTTCAGTCTTTATAACAATCTGTCCTTGATATTCCAAGTTTAAAATTCATTAGCTATGTTCTTGGCTGTTACATTTTAATTTACCAAGTTATGTTTCCCAGATATATAACAGATTCAGGAGATACATACATTTTTGGGAATTTTGATATCCATTGTCATATTTATACCATAAACATGGGTTGATGTGCATTCAGATGATATATCTATATGCTTCAGTTCTGTAGTTTTATGATTTTCTGTTGGGCTCATGATTATGAGGTAAATTATAAGACTAAGTCTACCTTTTAGAAAACTAACTAGTGGATTCACTTTTTCTCTCTTTTGTTAGCTTTTATAACATTGTAATCTTCCTTTCTTTTGCAGTTCTCCTTAAAAAAAGAAAGAAAGAAAATACTTAATTTCATTATCATTTCCTTTAGGGTATACTGGGCCAGGGTTGCCTTTTCTTCTCTTACCCAGGCTTTTACCTACTTGCTGAGGTGCAACTCCTTTGATGTCTTAAGAGAGTCGGGGTGAATGGCATGCAGGTTATAGGCTCCATGAGAGCCAAGGGGTGCTCCTGACCCACCTTCATCAGGAGCTGTTGGCCCCTACAGGGATAGAAGCAATTAAATTGTTTGTTCTGCTACAAAGTAAGTGGGCTACTGAGAACTTGTTTGTATTTTTATATGTTTTTATGGTTAATGTTTTCAGTGACCCATGTTATAAAGTAAACCATAACTACTTCTGTAAGCATGTTACAGTAGTAAAGCAAACTGTATATTCCTAGATATTTACATCACTTCACTCAAAGCCTTGGAGTGAAACTTCAAAAAAAATTTTTTTTCTTCCCAAACATTTCAGTTAGAAACTCAATTTCAGATCCTTGGCAGTCTTATGTATAGGCTTTCTTACATGATTGTTGAATAACATGTTATTATACGTGGGGGAAGAATAGTTCTTTTGTTGGCTGCATTACATTTTGTGGTGAAATTGGAGAAAACAAATCATTAAGGAAGTCTATTTTAGTTCAAGACATTACACACTTATGACGAGTCTGTTTTTTAACCCTGCCAAGTTAAAAGAAAATGCAGACCCATTTGTATTGGAACAGGAAGGCATGTTCTAGATTGCAATCTATCAGTAGCATCATGTGTATTTATATATGAGGGAGAGCAATTTATTAAATATATGTGTGTAGACACCAGCTTATATATAGTCACACTGCTATTATGTATAGTCACTGCTAATTTACTAATGACTAATTTTCTAGATAGTGCCTGAGAAGAAAGGAAAAATATGTTTTCTTGATGAAATGTTAAACTCTGATAACTCCACCCAGACCTACTTTCCTCTAGCAGTTTCCCTGGTCTTCCGAAATTCTATCACCACCCCTCCGTTGAAATTCCCATTAAAGCAGCATCTATGATCAAAAGAGAAAAAGAAAAATTGTTACTGCTTTATAAAAAACCATGTCTGTGTTTATTTGTTGCAGTTAGCATGAGCAGAGAAAAAGGTATGAACAGAAAAATACCAAACTTTGAACATTGGTTAATTAGTTGAATTCAGCTTTGTTTGAGAGAAGAGGAGAAAGCCTGTTAACTCTTTAGACACTTCTGTGTCCTTTGATTTATTACAATGAGAATGTATTACTTTTATATTAAAGTTTATAGAAAAGTAGAAGACATAGCAACATGTTTTACAATATACCCTGAATTACCAATAGCAGTTGGGCATATTACCTCCCCAGATGATACCTATATTTCAGAAGAGGGTGCTGTTATTGTACATGAATACATCTAACAGTGGTGGTTTGTAGAATCACCACAATATGGTCGTCAGCAGCTCCTGGGCTTGAAAATGAGACCAAATTGGGATGCAGTCATAACTCAGTCCTTGGTTGATGTGATTTAAGATAGCTAAATAGGCTTTTTGAACCTCACTTTCCCCATCTAAAGTAAATCATAAAAATATTTATTTCTGTTAAGATGGTACAAAGATGAATGCAGATAAAACTGCTAGCCCAGAGCAGATCTTCCATAAATGCCATCTAGAGCATTGCCAAGCACATGGTAGGCTCTCACAAATACTGAATACCTAGAGCAATCTACACATTCAATACAATTCCCATCAAAATACCATCCACTTTTTTCAAAGAAATGGAACAAATAATCCTAAAATTTGTATGGAACCAGAAAAGACCCCGAATAGCCAGAGGCATGTTGAAAAAGAAAAGCAAAGCTGGTGGCATCACAATTCTGGACTTCAAGCTCTATTACAAAGCTGTCATCATAAAGACACAATGGGACTGACACAAAAACAGACACATAGATCAATGGAACAGAATAGAGAGCCCAGAAATGGACCCTCAACTCTATGGTCAACTCATCTTTGACAAAGCAGGAAAGAATGTCCAATGGAAAAAAGACAGTCTCTTCAACAAATGGTGTTGGGAAAATTGGACAGCCACATGCAGAAGAATGAAACTGGACCATTTCCTTACACCGCACACAAAAATAGACTCCAAATGGTTGAAAGACCTAAACGTGAGACAGGAGTCCATCAAAATCCTAAAGGAGAACACAGGCAGCAACCTCTTCGACCTCAGCTGCAGCAACTTCTTCCTAGAAACATCTCCAAAGGCAAGGGAATCAAGGGCAAAAATGAACTATTGGGACTGCATCAAGATAAAAAACTTTTGCACAGCAAAAGAAACAGTCAACAAAACCAAAAGACAATGGACAGAATGGGAGAAGATATTTGCAAATCACATATCAGATAAAGGGCTAGTATCCAAAATCTGTAAAGAACTTATCAAACTCAATACCCAAAGAACAAAGAATCCAATCAAGAAATGGGCAGAAGACACGAACAGACATTTTTCCAAAGAAGACATCCAAATGGCCAACAGACACATGAAAAAGTGCTCAATGTCGCTCGGCATCAGGGAAATCCAAATCAAAACCTCAATGAGATACCACCTCACACCAGTCAGAATGGCTAAAATTAACAAGTCAGGAAATGACAGATGTTGTTGGGGATGCAGAGAAAGGGGAACCCTCCTCCACTGTTGATGGGAATGCAAGCTGGTGCAGCCACTCTTGAAAACAGTATGGAGGTTCCTCAAAAAGTTGAAAATAGAGCTACCATATGACCCAGCAATTGCACTACTGGGTATTTACCCCAAAGATACAAATGTAGGGATCCGAAGGGGTACGTGCACCCCAATGTTTATAGCAGCAATGTCCACAACAGCCAAACTGTGGAAAGAGCCAAGATGTCCATCAACAGATGAATGGATAAAGAAGATGTGGTATATATATATATAATGGAATATTATGCAGCCATCAAAAGGAATGAGATCTTGCCATTTGCAACGACGTGGATGGAACTGGAGGGTGTTATGCTGAGTGAAATAAGTCAATCAGAGAAAGACATGTATCATATGACCTCACTGATATGAGGAATTCTTAATCTCAGGAACAAACTGAGGGTTGCTGGAGTGGGGGGGCAGTGGGAGGGATGGGGTGGCTGGGTGATAGACATTGGGGAGGGTATGTGCTGTGGTGAGTGCTGTGAATTGTGCAAGACTGTTGAATCACAGATCTGTACCTCTGAAACAAATAATGCAATACACGTTAAGAAAAAAAAAAGAAGATAGCAGGAGGGGAAGAATGAAAGGGGGGAAATCAGAGGGAGAGACGAACCATGAGAGACAATGGACTCTAAAAAACAAACTGAGGGTTCTAGAGGGGAGGGGGTGGGGGGATGGTTTAGCCTGGTGATGGGTATTAAAGAAGGCACGTTCTGCATGGAGCACTGGGCAAACAATGAATCATGGAACACTACGTCAAAAACTAATGATGTAATGTATGGTGATTAACATAACAATAAAAAATTTAAAAAAAATAATTACTTTTTGACCCACTCTCTCTCCTCTTGCCCACCAAGTCAATGTTAGATCAAGGCCAGGAGTGTGCAAGCCTCCCTCTCAATTCTGTGCCCCCACCTGTGGGACAGTAAGCACTCTTACTCATTTATTTCTCACTGCAAGTAGCTGGCATTATTAGCATGTATACTCTATTAGAGATAGGAGATGTATTTGGTGTCATGAACACGGACTTTTTTTTTCCAGCTGAAGTTTTCATTTCCTCTTTATTTTGCAATCTTCTGTCAGACTGAGGTTTTTTGTGAAAGAAATCTGGAAGAATAAAAACAAAGCTGGACATCAATGTAAGGTATAAACAGGCAGAGGGCCATCAAAAACAGTTGCACTAACTAAATGATAAGTTATCTGTAGAATTTACCTTGGCCTTTTTACTACTCCTGTACTTTTTATTTATTTATTTAAAAAAAAAAGGAAGGAAGGAAAGAAAGAAAGAAAAGGAGGAATTGAAAGGCTTATTCCTTGCCTTGTGTGAATGGGAATGGGTTTATTTTTAAATCTCACTTGAACAGTCTTTATTGATCCTTTTCAATAAAAGATGTTTGAAAGCATGTTGACCATCACAAAAGAGAAAAACAAAAAATCAGACTAATTTTCTCTTACTTTTCCAAGAAATAGATTATTCCATGGCTTTATTCACCAAGGTGAATTAATGTTTCCTTTCAAGCCCATATATGTATATAGGGCTGTTGCCTATGTCCAGGCACCTTTTCATGTGTGATCAATAAGGCCAGGACCACAAACAGCCTTCATTTAGAATTTAATAGCAAAAACAAAGACACTGAAATTTTCTACCAAAAGTAATTAAGTTATCTAATGTTGACTTTGTGAAAATATTCCTTATTCTGTACTTGTTTGCATGTATAACTTGTTGGGTTGAAATGTATTTACAGGGCTAACACTTTAAACTTGACTCAAACCTAAGGTAAATTGCTGGTTTTTCTTGTTATTAAATGAATTGCTTTTTTTATTGCAGACAATTCATGCACTGGAAAAAAATTGTCTTAAATTATCTAAAGTATTCCAACATACAGAAAAGTCCCACCTTTTTATGTGAGAGATGTACTATGTACATGGGGGATTTAGCCCGCAGCAGAGGGCTATTTCATAATGTAGTCATGTATGTTTTGTCTTAGAATTTATGATATTTTATTGCGTGCCTTCTGTTGTCCCCAAATGTGATGGTTCTTCTCATATTGGATTTAAAATAAATACTTTTCTTTTCTTAGTAAAATTCAACTACGTGCAGAACTGTTCATCCTATCATTTTTTTAATTGAAAACTGAAACATCAGGAAGTTTTACAGAATCATAAAATAAATGCCAGTAGTTTAATTGGTTTTGTATAAACAAGTGTAGAGACTGAATTGGAAAGCAGAGTTGTTTCATATAAGTGAACTCTGAATATATATATAAACATGTACGCACCATACACACTCATGTGTTTTTTTTATAAAAACATAAAATGCCTTCAAATTAAATCTGCTCTTCTTCCACTTGAGAGTTCTTTACAACTACAGACATTAAGTGGCTGTTTTATATTATTAAATCTTACAGTATTTAAGTCTTCATAATATCCCTCATGTTGAAATTGCTCTTTCGCCTCATATACCACATCAACAAACTTAGAGAATACAGCTTGGGTGGTCCTGAATGTTCCAAAGGCAGCTGCACTTTTTTTTTTTCCTCTGGGTACCCTTATCTTGGGTATTAATGTTGAAAACATTATAAGACTTTTCATAATGCTCCAATAGTCTTTCTAGTCCCAAAATGTACACTTCTAGAAAGGAAAAAAAAGAAAGGCCATTCTAGCCTCAGTCCTTTGAAAACGGGATGCTTTTTCATTGTAAAAAAAAAAAAAAGTTCCTGTCTCTGCTCCAGACTGTCCTGTGACTGAGGAGAATGAACACCTCCCCAGTCGTGATGCTAGCTAAAAACCTTCTGGCGGCCAAGATAGATTTAATCAGACTCTAACGCTAAACTGGTACTCTGATTGGGTATAAAATTATGTGATCGGTATTAGTTTTTCTCAACAATACATGGGACCCTGCTGAAATGAAAATGGAAGTACAAAAAGGATGAATGGGTTTCAGGTTGCTGTCGAGCACGCAGCTCCCTTTGGAGTAGGGCGCGGCGTCCATTATGCTGGCTTTTCAAAACTTGCTCATGTGAAGCAGTTGTTTTATTATTCCATCTCTACATTGCTTTATATGAAGCTGAATATTACTGTCTATATTAAACAATGCATGGCATTGATTCTATATCTTTCCCCCTGATATTTCAGTTTCCAGTTATCAAACAATAGGATGAACAATTCTGTATTTAGTTGAATTGCGCTAAGAAAAATTTTAAAAGGACTCTTTGTTTTAAATCATACACAAAGAGCATAAGTTAGTAGAGACTTCATGACTAAAGAAAAAGTCAGTGAATTGCTTCTTCTCTCTTATTTAAGGATCTTAAGTGTCCTGTGGGAATGTTGTAATCCTTGGAAAGATGCTCTTATTAAAACCTCTGGAGGTGTCTCTGTTTTCTCAAACATACATCATTAGCTATCTAGAACTAATTACCCCCAAGGCACCTCTAGGGATTTTATGATTCTCTCTGTCTCCTGGGACATCATGTAAAGTTTTCAAATGAAAAAGGAAGCCCATAAGAGTTCTTTCTTTTTCTGAAGTCAGATGACGATAGATAGGAATTACTTAGGAATAGTGGTTCCTAAAATAACTTCATTTGGCTGTTGAGTTCTGGGTTTCTCTTATGAACTTTTGTGTAAAGAACCCTTTAAAATGATCATTTATTAAGTATGTGTTAGTTTTTATTCTTTCCTGAGATTCTTGAAAATAAAAAGTGATACTTGATACCTCATTTTAGAAGTACAGTGTAACAGAGAATTATCAAAGAGATAAAGCAAGGAAAGCTCCAGCCAAAAAGTTCCCTTCCCAGGGTACATTCTTTTTGCTCTGGAGTCTAAGAAGTTTATATCCAACTGGAACTTTATTTGTTTCAAAAACAGATAAAAAAAAAAAAATAGAGCCTGCCTCCCTCCCAGTGAGTCTGAGAATTCACACCAGAATCCCAAACCTGGCTGCTCACGCACATTAGAACTGCAGGACCAGGCCCCTCACCTGTAGCTTCAGGGTCAGCCCACCTGAATTTAGGGACTGGGAATCTAGTTATGCTCCCCTCTGACCTGTCTTTCCTTCTCCTCTCCTCTCCTCTCCTCTCCTCTCCTCTCCTCTCCTCTCCTCTCCTCTCCTCTCCTCTCCTCTCCTCCCTTCCCTTCCCTTCCCTTCCCTTCCCTTCCCTTCCCTTCCCTTCTCCTCTCTGTCCTCCCCTGCCTAACACTTTTGTTCCTCCTCTCACTGCTTGTCTTCCTCACACCCCCTTCCCTTCCCTTTTCCTGTCCTCTCTTCTTTTTCTCCCTCATATCCTCGTCTTGGATTTCCTGGAAGATTCTACAGCTGCTCACACTGGGAACCTCTGGTTTTCCCTACTTTTCTCAATTCACTATTAGCTTCAGAAAGTTTAAAGCCCTCAATAAATAATCATCTGAGCCCAATTTATTGACTAAAATCTTTATTTTCATGTGCTCTTTACCTGCATCACAAGGAGCACTGAGCAATCCCTTAACTTCTCTTCGCTTTCAGTCCCTTGTACCTTTACCGTGCTGGGCAACACAGCCACTCTGGCTCATGAGCTCTTCTTCATTCTACCAGGGCCTCAGCTAAAATTTTACCTCTCTGAATTTTGCTCCAACCCACCTTTTATCCTATTTAGAATGCTTTCTTCCTCCATTGTGCTTCCATAGCATGGTATACTGACCTGTATTTTAGTATTTATCATATCTTAATTATAATTCTCTTCTACTTGACTGTGATTCCCATGACAGTAGGAAGGTATCATTATTTTTGTGTATCCAGCACTGTACCTGAAACATAGGTGCTTAGTGAACATTAGTTGGAAGAATAAAATGAATGAATATCAGAGCTTCTAATTAAAATTACAGAAGCAAAGCATTTTATAGTTAGGTACCTAATTTCCAGTGGGTTTGTGTTAGGTACTCAAAGCAAATCCTCTAGGCATAGCCCTTAGTTTAATGGACCATCAAACTTACTCAAAGAATGGCAGATAGCAGAATAGGAATATAAACCAGTATGTCACTCTCATTAAACTTTGAGTTCCTAATTATATATAGTGACAGTAGAGGATTAGCAATATTGCATCTTACAATGAGGCACAAAGATTAAGCCTGTGGGTGTTCCCATGCTTGTTGTAACAGGAGGCAAGACACCTCTTTCCACTAAGGCCCCAAAATATTATGGAGGCCTTTAGTTAAAAGATAATCAAAATATTGGCAATTATTATACACATAAAAATTTACATTAAAGATATATTAAAATGTAATGATCTGTAAGGAAGAGCAGTACTCATTTCCTTCATTTATTCAAGATGTTTTGAATCATCTACTATGTGTAAAATATCACCAGAAGTTGTAAGAAACAAAATGTGAATAAAACTTAGCTGATATTACTTACATGACCTTCATAGCATCATGCTGAATATTAGAGAAGACCTCAAGACTATATGCTTAGATGGCTCCTATGAAATAGGACATGTTTCTCTTTGACAAGGGTGGCAGTTTTTAAATAATTACTTCATCATTTCAACCTCAGTGGAGCATGAGAGTTTACCCAGCAGAACAATGTCTTTGTAGCCAAAGTAATCAAGAGACCAAAAAAAGATTTTAAAACTATATCTTCTTAACACAAGACAAACTATGCAGCATGATTCTACTTCATGTGTCAGAATCCTCCTAAAACCATTACAAATCATTCTGTATTATACTGAGAGAGATTTTAAAAAAGGTAAAAAACATAATGAAAGGAGAGGGAGCAATCAAGACATGTAAAAAGCAACACATCTCTGTGGGTGCCTAAGCTATCATTGTGAAACAGACACCTTCCATTTCCACAGAAAATCACTGGACTCCTCCTAATATGTGTTCGGTACATATAAGAAGAATATAATCAAATCTGTTCTGTTCTGGTTTTCACAATTAATTTTCACAAAGATGAATTTTTAGTTTCCAAGATTGTTCTGTTTAAAAGCTAAAAATGCTTGACTGATTAAATGGTGTTATAATGAAATTAGCCATGGTGCTGAAAGAATAATCTTTCTAGATGCCGATCTGATCTTATCATTTCCCTGCTTGCCTGCAGGATAATGCCAGCCCTCCTCTTTGGCAGAGGAAACCCCATCGTGATTCCCCCTTACCTTCCCCACCCCTCACTTCTCCCTGTCTGTTCCCTGGACAGGCTCTTCATGCCTCTTTATTCACCCTGTTCCATCTGCCAAGAAAACTGTTTCTCTGTCCTTATCCCCCCAACTTCCTCACACAAACTTCTCCCGAGCCTGCCTTCCCCATTTCCAGCCCAGTTAGGTTAGATGCCCTTAGTCTACACCATCCCGTGCAGGGGCCTCCCCTGTGACAGCTCAGGGCTTGTATGTGTGATTGCTGATTTAACCATCTCCCTCTTACCCCAGCCACTAGCTTTTCCAGGGGGTGGCCGGGATGTGCCTTGTTAATTTCAATACCTGAGCCACTGTCCTCGCGGGGAGAGCACACAGCAACTGTTCAGTACGTGGTAGATGCCTAAATGAAGGAACTACTAACCACATTTGAAAATTGATATTAGTTATTAAAAATAATCTTCCAAGATTGATCTGTGTGGCATGTGTTAGATATCACTATCTACCCTTGATATATTCACATAAGACTGCAAATATAAAATATATTTCAAGGTAAACCCGTTGAAGTCACCAGGTGACAGTTCAATTATTTTAATGCATTGCCCCAAACCGTTAGCACAAATGTTCCACGAGTGGTTTTTGCATCACTCTCCTTGCATTCTCCTCTTCTCTTTTCATAGTTAATCCTGATCTATTCTTAGGATTTCAGAATTCTTTCACTAGCCCTCTTCTTTGTCACTAGTTCTTTAATTTACACATTTGGTTGGCTGGTTCCTGTTACTCGGCCTACAAATCTGTCCTATGTCATCTCCTTTGAGTAATTTATAACCTCCATAAAATGCCATGCAGAGGCACTTTTTTACATTTTTGAGTAATGGCGAGAAAGAATTGCCCTGGGAATCAAAAATCCAGTGAGTCATAGATTATTTTGTTATTTATGACCAGAGAGTGGTCATTGACAATATTTGGCAATTTTACAGCTATGAACCTAGGCTATTGTGCTTTAGAATGTAATTTATTAAGCAAATAAAACTCTTACTGGTAATGGGTCCTGTTAAATCTGGGGAACCATGTGAGCTCCAGGTCGGTACAGCTGTGGAAGGTTCATAGTAGCCACATACATCTCAGATGTCTGGACACTAATATTTTACACTTACTTCATGGTTTTATTTACTCAGTTGCCGTTATATTCTCGATTGGATTCTGACCAACCATTTTGGTTTAAGAAATCATTAGCTTTGAGTAGAAAGGGAGGAGCCTAGAGAAAATAAAATGAATTTATGTTTAAAAAGCATAAATCCTTCCTTCATGAGATATAACATTTAGTAAATTTAGGCTGTAAAGAAACACCAGATGTATTCATAGAAATTACTGATGTAAAATCATCTTGGAAAAAGAAAAAAGACAAGAACCTAAACTTAACTAAATATACCTAAAGGAGAGACACAGACATAGATACAGAGATAGGTAGACATGCATATGTATGTGTACAGATGCACAGAGACACACATCGACAGAGAGAGAGTGTGCCCTAACGCAAACAAGTGTGAGTGAGCACGATTAGGGTTTATTTTTTGAAATTATTCATTTATATCAGTAGTTATTTTGTAATGTTGGCCTCAGTGTAATTCCTGCCACCCTTGCCTTTAAATACATTTGGAGAAAAGGATAATCTTAAGCCTCAACAAAGTAAGCTGATCTTTTTCTAAATAGTGACATTCAGCAGTACTTACTTTCTATTGTTGTTTTTTTTTTTTTTAAGCTGGAAATGTATTTCCTTTAGTGTAATTGTTAGACACGTATATCCAACCACATCTAGGATTAGAGAGATTCAGCTATATACTTAACGGCATGAAACACTCTCAAGAAGTTGGGTCTAAAGCCACACACCCAACAGTGAGCAACAAGAAAATTCCAAGAATGTCCCTCCATTTGAAATCTTGCATCTGTCTTTCCATTCTGCAAGTAGTTAATTAAACCTCACCATGGCCATTGCCTCATATCTCGGTATAAAATAGAGATGGACAAGTGAGACTTAAATATGTATGGTAGAAGAGGCACTAATGAAAATGGGAATACAAGGAAATGAAACCAGTCATGTGACCTTCAGGGCTGCCCTTGAATTTAGCCACGCACCATCTAGGCTTTCACTGCCATTTCACGCTGTGTTATAATTTCCCATTCACTTTTCTGCTTCCCTGATTAAACTGAAAGCTTCTTGCCATTTATTTTATCAACTGTGTGTGTGCAGAATTTCTAACACAGGATCAAGTAGCAGGAACATGCTTGAATGAATACACAAGTTACCTCCCTACTGGTTGTTTTGGTCCTGCTTCCCCAGACAAATGATGGTGTTCATTTGGAAAATTATTGGGCTCTTGGCTTTTCTTTATTAATTTGTGGGAGTTCCTTATAGACTCTAGAAATAAAGTCGTCTGTCAGTTATGTACAATATGAATATTTTTTCCCACTCTATGGGTTGCCTTTTCACTTTCTTAGTGATTTCTTTTGAATCAAGTCCAGTTTATCATTTTTTTTCTTTTATGGATAGTGCTTTTGTGTCTTTCTTAAGAAATCTTTGCTTCTCTCCATGGTCATGAAGATATTTTATGATTCCTCAAGAAGCTTTGCAGTTCTAGCTTTCATATTTAGGCAATGTTCCCCTAATTTTGTATATGGTGTGAGGTAGGGGTACAGATTCATTTTTTTAGAGATGGATATCTGGTTGCTCTGGAACTCTGTTGAAAACACTTCCCTTCTCCCATTGAATTGTTTGGGTGCCTTTGCTAAAAATTTGCTTTGGTGTCTTTGTTAAAAAATAGAATACTTTTTAAATATTCATTCTTTCATCCATAGATTCTTTCAGTGAATTTGAATGAATTCATGTTATGGCCATTGTCATGACAGGAGTGAAAAACAGACATGGTTCCTACTCTCACAGGGTTCACAGTCCATTGTTCTACCCTTTGCTTTACATTGCAGAGGGAAAGGATTGTATAGGGGATTTAAAAATCTGTCATTGTCAGCACAAGAGCCTTGTCAATAAATCCCATTTCCTCTAATCTGTTCTTTGAATTTTAAAAATACTGTGACTAAAACAAAACAATTACAATGCTAAAAATACTTTCCCACAGCACACAAATTGCCTCTGCTCCCCTCTACCCTCACCCAGTATTGAGATTCACTGATCTAAATGAAGACCAGATATGCCGATTATATGTATAACATCATGACTGAATACATCAGTAATTGACAAAACTCAAGGAGCTGAACAATGAGCTATCTTTTGTCCTGAGCCTGACAGATACATAGAGACTGAACATTGGCTGTCAACTCCAGTGGAGAATCATGAGCTGATTTGTGAATCTCAGCGGTATTTATGGTTCTATTTTTGAAAGATCACTATTGCTTAAATAAAACCCTGTGCTTCAATTATAGATACCAGTGTGTGAAAATATCAACAGAGACTCTTCCCGTTTTAAAATGTAAGAATACTTAAATTTTCACCAAGACAAATTCAAATCCATTATATATCAGTAACAAATTAATGGCTATAATAGAAGAAGGCTTTCGTACCAAAAAATAAAATTGATAGCATTAGAAATGTGTTTCCAAAGGCTTAATATGTTAAGTTACAAGTGGGCCTACCAGACTCGGGTCTTAATAAGATAGTAAATGCATTTGTAGTTTTTTTAACAATGGATGGAGTGCCCATGCCCAAATTCAAAGCCTTTTTCTGACTTGGATTACATTGACAACATACACTCTAATCCAAAGGAATCTGCCTCTCGAATCCAAACCTAAAGTTACAATTTATAAGAACAGAGTTCTAGATTTCTAAGGACTTTTAGTCATATTCGGTATTTAAGTAGGCATAATAAACAAATCCAGGACCTATTTTATAAGTGGGAATAACTCTCTTCCAGTTTCTAAAGTTGATTTTTGAATAGTTAAATACATCTTCAAAAGAAGGGACTAATTTGGACTTGGAGCGAGGTTGGTTATCTAAGCACATTTTTACCTACCGACCACAATTATATGTGTATATCCATATTTCCATATAAATTAAAGCTCCATAATAGAGTAGCCCCAAATTGGAAACAATCTAAATACCCTGTATCAGTTTCTCGAACTTATTTTGTCTCAGAATCTCACCTGCCTTCTTTACAGTCTTAAAAATTGTTGAGGACCTCAAGCTGTTTTTGCTTATGTGGGTTACATCTACCAACATTTACCATATTAGAAAATAAAATTGTGATAGTTAAGAGATATTTATTAATTCTTTAAAAAATAACATGGTAATATAAATAATAGAAATAAATAATAAAATGTCTTTGTATTATTAGAAAAATAATTTTGCCCTTAAGAACAAACGAAAAGGTCCCAGGGACCTGGAGGGGTCCCCAGGCCCTACTTTGAGAACTGTGAGGCCCTGTGCGATTGGAATGTTTATGCAGCTACAGTAGAGCAGAACATCAGGCTACCATATAGCCTTATTAAATGGCATGCATGTGGATGCTTTAAATCCACTTTTAATGATAACGTTTTTAATAATACGTACTCCCCCACTTAGAAAACAAAATGTATTTTATTTATTTATTTTTTTTAAAAGATTTTATTTATTTATTAGAGAGCGAGCGAGAGAGAAACAGCATGAGAGAGGAGAGGGTCAGAGGGAGAAGCAGGCTCCCCGCTGAGCCGGGAGCCCAATGTGGGACTCGATCCCAGGACCCTGGGATCATGACCTGAGCCGAAGGCAGTCGCTTAACCAACTGAGCCACCCAGGCGCCCAACAAAATGTATTTTATAATATTTAAATGCATATAGAACACAACAGGAAAAATAAAGAGAAAACATACAGTTTAGACCACTTCTCGTATCAGCACAGTTGATCCTGGAACAACAGAGGTTAGGGGTGGCAACCCGTCACATAGTCAAAAATTGCATATAATTTTTGACTACCCAGAACCTTACTAATAGCCTACTGATGACTGGAAACCTTACCAATAACATAAATAGTCGATTAACACCTATTTTATATGTTATAGGTATTATATACAGTATTCTTATAATGAAGTAAGCCAGAGAAAAGAAAACGTTGTTAAGAAAATCGTAAGAAAGAGAAAATACATTTCGAGTACTATACTGTATTTATTGGAAAAAATCCACATATAGGTGGACCTGCATAGTTCAAACCTTTGTTGTTCAAGGGTCAATTGTACTTAATAAAATCAAACAGCTTAACATTGAATCATCTCAAAAAAACGAATAAGTTACCTTACAGAAATCTAAGGATAGACAGCTAGAACTACAAGTTCTGTGTGACAGAAGAGAGACCCATCAGTTCCAAAAATGAGATAAAACAGGCAGGAAAGCTGACACTGTTAATAGACAGTAAGATTCTGTCTTAATTTCTCTTTGAAACAGAAAGCCACTCCACTTCTTTAGAAGGATGGATACAGGATACTTGGAGGCCAATTTTTTTTCTGAAACAAAAGCTTTAATTTTGTTGAAGCACTTAGAAAAATATTCCATTGATATCCTAGTTCTATACCTTAAGGTTTGGCAGAGATGACTTTTGCCTAGAAAATATTAATAGCCATATATTTCATTTACCAATGAAAATGAACATATGATGTTGAAGTGTTTTAGAAAAACACAAAATAGAATAAACACATTTCTGCCATGTAAAAGTGTCTATTGATAAGGATTAGAGGTAAATTTCTAGTAGGTTTTCAGAATTTTCTGTTAATGGCTTCTTTGGGGGGGCAAAGTGTAGCGTATTATGAATTTCTATAATTTCAAATGAAAGTATGTACAATTCATGATAAATAAGAGGTGTAAGTGTTCTCTGGTAGCAGGGCAACTAGTCAGCATAATGTGGTCAATGGAAAGGACCGGCAAGCACGGGAGTTCTGATTCACTGGCAGTTAGCAAAAGCAGCACTTTGGGCACAAAATCCCAGAAGTGACAGAGAAAAGCAGAGTGGCAGTGGAAGTCTACGTGGCAGAGACCACGATTATTGGTGGTGGCTAAGGTGGCCCCGGGTGCGCCAGGCCAGGGGCCCTCCCTGGGCACAGTTGACTTAGGCCTTGTGGATGTCATGGCCCCACTGAAGGGAAGGCCATGCGGTTGGAATGGCTTCTGTTAGAACCAAGTTGGTGTGTGAAAGTCAGTTCTCCATGTAGCCAGCTTGCACTGGCAAACTGAATAAAAGGTTCTTATTGTTCCTGCTTCTTTAGAGAAAACAAATTTATGAATCAAACTGGCCTTTTAAAGCATGAAGACAGTAAAGGAAGCAACTGACAATGGTTTTTCGTCTCGAATTTGAGGAGTGGCCTTATCCTTGTCATCTGTTCTGTTCTGGAGAAAGGCAAGATACACCTTTCCTTTTACTGAAACCGCTAGGATTGTAGCAACTCTTTAAAAATACGTACTAAAAATCAGACACTAAATTACACCTGTGAGCGTAAAGCAGCACGAATAATTTAGTGGCCTTATTCACCCCTCCAAATGCAGCAAGCTCTACTGTATACTTCCTGTACCTCAAGTGTGGAGAGTTCATTTTTTTACTTCTGAACCTCTCCTCCACTCTCTCCCACCTCATTTTCCCTCAGTGTAACCGAATACTTTCAGCAACTGGAGGCCCAAACAATCTTGTTAACTTGAAAGTTTTCCTGCAGATTTATTGACCCAGCAGAGTTAAACAGGGTAAGTGTTGATCAACACCTCTCAGGTATTTCTTTAATTATTGGGCTGGCATCTCTAGAGCCTCATAAAAATTTGCAGTGTGAGTTAGTAATAAAGTAACTATTTTATTTATTCATTCATTCATTCATTCATTCATTTAGGGGGGTGAATTTTGGATTTTCTAAGGAGAGCCTCTACCTTTTGCCATAAATTGTAGCCGTAGCCTCGATAATATTGTGGTTGAACAACAGGGTCTCCAGAGCTCCTCACTGAAAGAGATTAAACTGTAATTAAACTGCACTATGAGTAAGGAGGGACGGAAAAAAGAAAAAAAAAAAAAACCTGTGGTTTTCATAAAGCAGAAAAGAAATACATTGACTGGTGTTTACAGCCCAGAGACGTTTTTTGCCTTTGCGACTACAAAACAGTCTTATTTTTAGCCAGCCAAGGTTTTGCAAGAATGCCGTATCAATCCCACAGTTCTGTTCTTTGAAATAATTGCACCAAGCTGGTCCCAAATCAGCAGTAACTAACTGAAAAGCAGGAGGGAAACATTTCTCAAACATACAGTGCCGATGAAATTTGCCATAACACTATGAATTATGTCGGCTGCCTGCATGAAGTTCCACATAATGGGAAAAAAGAATTTAACTAGATCTTAATTGAACATACAGCTACATAATATCCTTTTGTTTAGGCTCAAAAATGGATTTTTTTTAAACCTCCTTATCAGTGCCGCTATTAAATATTGTGGCTCTCCAGCTATCAGTCTCCGATCAGCACAGTTAGTGCATTTTACCTTCCAAGGAAGTGCACTTTGAGCCAGCTGGAGCACAAGCGATGTAGGAGCTGGAGAAAGTCGTAATTGAAACAGGCGACTGCTTCAGTACAGACAGGAAATAAAAGGAAGACTGGCCCTCCAACGGATTAAATTAGATGTTTCAAATTCAGACAGTATCAGGAAAAAGAAGACTTATGTTAGGGGGGGAAAAAGGTAACAGTAAGTTCATTCAGCTGAGTACCCCCCTCCTCCCCTCATAACACATGTTTTTGCTGGAATCTTACTGTGCCGCCCGGTAGGGTAGAATGGCCCAGGCCTCTCCCTGCCGAACAACAGAGTAGCAGGTCGCTGTGTTAATGTCACACTATCCTTTCCCTCCTGCCTGCCCTCTCCCTTTCAGAGCCCTTTGGTATTCTGTTTCCATAAATTAGGCGTGAAATTACGTTGGGCTGAGGATACATGATTTCAGCTGTTTTATAGTTGGAAAGGAAAATCTTTTAGACCTAAAGCAAAAACATTTTTTTAAATATACTTCCTGCCTATTAGTTTGAGATACGCCTATTATAGAAAATGCTGGCTTTGTAGAAACTTTCTTTTTTTCTTTTTAATCGTTCACACAGAATTCTGTCTTGTCCTTCAGTTCAAGTCAAGTAACCTTAATTGAGTACCGACTGTATACAAGGCCCTGAGCTAACTGGTGTCTCTGATACTTACACATTCATTAAGGTGATACTAACGTAGGGACCTTTCAGATTCTCAAATGAAGACTTGTACTTTTGTTGCAATATTTTGGGAAGTAGATTTTATTTTACATTGGAATAATGAAGTGAAATCGTTGGCGAATTTTTTTTTTTCACTTACCTCACATCTCAGTTTTTCTGTTCAAGCAAATATGGGCCTTTGATTTAGCACAGTTGGGTAGATGTCCATATCTAAAGTTTGTTACCAGCAGCGCTTGAGACATTGCTTTTTAAGTTCACTGCCTATTTCAGCATTAGAGTATCCTGTGTCGTTTATATGCAGAGAGGAGGTATAGCATTAGATGGGGTGTTTTCTCTGCGATATATTTAAACATGCTGAAAAATTCAACAAGCTAAAAATACTGTAGCCCTCCACTGTCCCCTCTGGAAAGCTGGTAAGATTAAACATTACTACAGCAAGTGGCTAGAATTCCAAACTTACACGTTGAAAATGCCTTTGTTTTTCCTACTCTGTGGCTCTCTGTGTTTGTAAACCATAGTCTTAGAGAAATGTGGGGTACGGCCCAGGGCTACCTGCCGGACTCAGGCCTCATTTGGTCAGGTGTGCTCACTGTTTTAGCTTCTTGAATTAAGCCCTGGGAAAATCCCGGTGCAAATGTCTGCTTCATCTGCCCCGTGTCTCCAACAGGAGCAAGATGAGGTGGGGAATGCATCATGTGAGTGGGTTTTGCATGGAAAATGTTGTGGGTTGCTTCCACTCCAGCTGGACAGCTTTATATAGCTATAAACCTTTACTGCTGTATTAAGGTTCTATTCAAAGGGTATGAATCTCTGATATTCATGGTCCAACAAAACTGTTACTAATTACTTATCTACTCAATAGCTACTGGGATTGGCAACTTGAACAACAACAACAATAATCTACGTACTTAGTATTCTCCCAACAAGGGAACATTCTCCTTCCCATAAATAGCATGGCTTGCATTTTTAAAACTCAAAAGAACAAACCAGAAATGGAGACTTGTGCCCTCCATAAAGGCCATCATGCTTAGCTTTTTAAACAGAAAGCGTATTTCTTCCTTCTGAAAGGTAATTTTAACATGGGTCTTGAAGAATGGGGAAATTTTTACAGAGAACTTTGGTTTCTAAACTTAGGGCAGGCTGTACTGACTGCGGGATGTCGTGGTCGGGACTGTGTTCTAAAGAGTGCCTGGAAGTAGACTGTGTCCCTGGAGCGTATCTTTTCAGGAGCAGGGATCAGCTGGTGGCTGCCTGCTGCCCAGATCTGTCAGATCCACGGCCCTAAACCAGGACATACCCTTTCAGGAATTACCAGTCTCCAGAGCTCCCTCCTGCAGAAGTTCTCCCCAAAAGTTTGCTCCCATGCTTCAACATCTTCTGGTGTGACTCTTGCTCTTGGAGGCCCAAGCCCACGTCTGTGCGTTCAGATGCAAAGTAACATCCATCTAGGGCAGCTCTGTGACAAGGCTGTGTCTGCTTTACCCAGGTCCCCAGGAGTTGATGATTATTGTGCAGTACTAGAAAGAAATGAACTTTATGGGAGCTGTTAGCACACTGTGCTAACCGTTTACAGATGCCATAGCCATTTGGCCTCACAGTGGCCCCTCTAAGATAGACTGGACAGATTATCTGCTTTTTACAAACACGTAAACCAAAATTCTATCAATATCAGTACAACTGGTATGTGGAGTTGCTAGGATTCACTCCCAGAGTTCTCAGAATCAGAAGTTTCTTTATTTCCATATATCGTATTACTTAAACTACACCTTATTTACTTTGAAAACCTAGTTAGGAGACTATGTTGTTCAGAAGGAATGGTTTCCAGAAGTCAGCCACCATATGGGTGTCATCAAGCAGCCTCGTTAAGATGGAAGGGAGGGAGGGCCACATAGCCAGCGGGACAGAGGTGAAGGCTCTGAGCAGGTGAATATGTGACCATTTCTACTGCATTCTCCTGACCTCCTGCTCCTTCTGCACAGCAAAGCTCTGAATTGCTGAGACTATCTTACCTCACTGTGATTTTAATTATGAAAGAAAAATCAACACTAAGGTGTGAATGATCTATTAGCTTAACCCTTGCAGAGTTTGTTAATTCAAATAAATCTCTAAATGATATCAATGTGTGGGAGGTATTTGAAGTAGTGGGTGGATTTTCTTCTCTATTCAAAGAGGGAGTCCCCAAACTATTGTATCTAGGAATGAAGTCCATGGGGTTTGTTTGGTAGAATGTAACTCTGAAGTCAGTTGTATGGTAACGATAAGGTCCAACACTGAGTGAAGAGCAGATGCATGTATCTATGAGTTGTCTTCTCCAGAGTCTCTCTCTGATTTTAATTCTCCCTTACTCCCCAGCCCCTTAGCCAATTTCTCTTGACTTTCCTCCTTTGTGATCCTTTTCATTTCCATGTTAGGGTCATGTGACCTCTCTTTATTCTAAAATGTGAGCAAGTATGGAAGGTGAACCTGAGCTCTATTTTCTTGCTCTCCTCAGCCTCCTTTGACAATAATGAAGACCTTCAGACTTAAAATGAAAGTTATCTTGATCATAGTTTTCCTGTATACCCATCAGAGAGATCACAATTTGAAAATGAAAACAAGAACAAAGATACTTAGTTTAAGAGCATCTGGACTGATAGACACGTCATGCTTTGTTAAAAGACACCACCTTGCTAAAGCTTTGGCCTTATCAGTATATGCCATCTGATCCAACACATCAAGATCACTGACTTGTATCATTGGAAATTAAATCCTGAGCAATTTGATATTTGAAAGAGAACCCGTTTTTTATTATCTGAATATGAGGGCAAGAAGGAGGGGATGGCTGACTCTTCTGCCAGTGGGAAGCTCTGGAGGTGGGCCGAACATAAGGAGTCCACCCTCCCTTGCTTCCATGTGCCCATTCATTCTCCTCCTTGGCTCCAGCTCTCCGGCTCTAAGGCCTTTCCCTCACTCATCTTTGAGCTAAATGATATCCTGGGGATTGTTAGGAGTAAAGGTTTAGAAAGTTTGTATTTAAAAATAAGTAGTGGTGATTGAAATGCCTCTTTACTGGCTCGTGAAGACTGAGCCTAGACCACCATGCATGAGACAGAAGTAAAATTGGGGGTTTCTATGTTATTTGTGTCCAGCTTCTTGCCTTCCTAAATTTATTTGGCTACTTCCCATAAGGAAGAAGCATGTTTTGAAGCAAGCAAAATGCAGGTTTGTGCTGCCATCGATGTGTCATAGCCTGCAGTTCACACCCCCAGTGTAGGTGTCAACAAAGCTGCCTCTTACTCTCCAAGGTACGTGGTGCCAAAACCAAAAAGTGGGATCTGGTTGCAAGGAAGGCGCTGGCAAAACAGAACTTTATAGTGCCTGGTTCTGTTTGACATTTAAGGGACATTCACTTGGAGGACTCCCAAACACGTAAGGCGCCAAGAGGAGGAATGCTTTCTCTTGAAGATTCAGTGGGTTGCTGGCTGCAGGGAGAATTATAAAGCCCTTCTGATCAAAAAGAGACTCTCATTACTACCCACCACATGCTCCTCACTCACATACCAGTTTCCAGAAAGCCTGGTGCTATTCCAGAGCCTCCCACACAAAGGGTTTGCACAAGACTCCGTGGTTCTACAGGTTCTGCTCTTACCTGAGAAGAACTGAGTACAGGAAGGTTTACTGAATACATCCTTTAAAATCCAGTTTCTTTCAAAATGGTCTAGTACAGTCACTTACTTGAAAGTTGTAACATGGTTGTATGGAGTTGCATTTTCAATAGTAGCTTTTGAAATCCTTAAAACTTTTCCCTTAAGGTGTGTGCATGTGTGTTTGTCTCATTGCTGTGTCTCTTAGATCAGAATTTAGGCAAGATTGGCCTCCTTCAGTATGCCATCATAGTTGATGAAATTTCTAGAACTATGGAATGGAATGAGTGCTTTTCTGAAGTGGCATAAATTGAGATCGAAACCAAAACTGGAAAAATGTGAAAACTCTGTGTCCTTGACTTCTTTGTGAAAGAATTGCAGGACGGCGTTTTCCAGGAGTACTTTTGAGTGTATAAAACCAGGAAATAACTGTGTGACATTCCTGGCATCAACACCCCAAAATGAGCCAGAGATGAAGTTGAAATAGAAAACTATAGTGCCCTGCCTGTCATCAAAGAACATGCATTTTGACATGTTCCCAAGCCTATCCTGGTAGACCCCCAAACTCCTGGGGTCTGATAATTATGGACAGGTCCTGGAGACAGCACTCACTGGGAGCTCCAAGTGCACAACTTATCCTACGTTCTGTGTGAACGATGTCCCATGGAGCCTGATTCCACGGCATCGGTTCAGAGCCAGACCTCCTGGGTTTGGGTACCGGCTTTGTCACTGCCTAGCTGTGAGATGTTGGGTGGATCTCTTAAGTTCTTTGTGCTTCAGTTTTTCCATTGTAAAAGGAACATAATAATAGTCCTTCCTTCATAGGACTCTGATAGGGGATTAAATACAGTGTAAAGTCCATGAAACTGAATATTTTAAAATGTTAATAACTATGATGTTGATAGTGATGATGGTATTGACATGCACTTGCCACTGTGTTTTGCATCACACAAATCAGGATATCAGAAATGTTTCTTGAGGAGGAATTTTCCATCTCATAGGAAGTGGGCATAGATAGAAACAAGTCTAGGGGCGCCTGGGTGGCTCAATCGGTTAGGCATCCGACTCTTGATTTTGGCTCGGGTCTCAGTCTCGGGGTTGTGAGGTTGAGCCCCACGTTGGGCTCCGTGCTCAGCAGGGTGTCTGCTTGAGACTCTTTCTCTCCCTCTGCCTCTCCCTTGCTCACGCACTCTCTCTCTCTCTCAAATAAATAAATAAATAATAAAATCTTTAAAAGATAGAAACAAGTCTATTATATATTTATTATCTAAAGAGGAAAGTGAGAGAATTTTTTTTACCAGGTATAACTGTGCTTTTATCACGCCAGCTATAAAATGTAAAATATCCTCAGCACAAAAAAAATTATCATCTAGTGGTCATGTGATGTGGGTATAGTAACACCATTCTGTTCACTTTCTTGAGCCATTTGAATAAACATGTCTCATCAGAAGCAAAATAACTTTTCTCTGACTGATTATTAGTGAATGGGAAAAGAACCCCTATGAACATGAACATGTTAAATGAGTAAAAATCATTAGAGTTTGAGGAATGAGCTGTTTAGTAAGTACTGAGGGAGGGAAAATCTTATTCTCTGCTTCCTCAAGTTTTTTGCTACTCAAACAATGGAAAATACAGCAAATTAATATTTTGTGGTTGTTATTTTTAATTGAAATGAGGACATAAATCGGTGAATTTTTATGTTGCTAAAGGAGCAGATATATATAGTAGTTCAGTATTCCAAATTTACATAAAATTTGAGGGTTATGATTTGATAAGTTAATATCCCAAGGAAAATTTCCAAAACAGCATCAAATTTGAGATTCCAAACATGGCTTAATTGTTAAGAGCACTTGGGGAGCTTTATAAAATTAGAATTCCCAGGCCCCTCACCAACTTACCTAATTGCAATCTGCAGGAGTGAAGCCTGAGAATTTGTATTTTTTTAAAGCACCCCAAGTGATTTGAAATACACATGGTAAGAGCGTAGTTTATAACCTTGAACCAGCTTTGTTTTTTCATCCTAGTTTTTGGAGTACTATCTTAGTGAAAAACCACAAATTTTATATATTTTTTTCTACATATCTTCCTAAATTAAGATAGAAGGACCCCAGTTCACTGTAAGCCTCAAGGAGAAAATTTGAAGGTGGGCTGATTTCTGGAACTAACATTGCAGGGATCTCTCCCCAGGGCCCTGTCCATGGTTCCTGGCTGCAGAGCCCTCTTGGGACCTATGGTGCTTAATGGAGAGGTATACACACATCCCTGTGCATATACTCAGAAAGGAACTCAGCCTGAGGTCATAGCTCTGGTTACCACTTTCTCTTTGGCTATAGGCATCTTGCTGATGTGGCATAGAAAAAAGGGAACTGGCCAGGCCCTACCTTCTTCCCACCCCTTCACTCCACTGGCTATTGGAAAGAGGGTCACTGTAAATATGGATTATGCATACTTATGATAAATTATCAAAACTCCTTCAAGTGCTTCTGTAGGGTCAAGTTGCAAATGTTTCTTGCATATTTTTAAATCAAAGAGCTGTTTAACTTGAGTGTCATAAAATGTGAATGACTGTTTTAATGTGTATGAACTGTTTTCAGAAAAGAACATCTATTTACATGTTCTTTATATTGCAAAGGCCATTCTACTATTGATGCATTTCATGTGAACCTCAAGTTTAGAAGTAATTGATCTCCAAATTTTATTTGAATTCAAAGCATAATTTCTACTAATTTGTCCATTTGTCACCATGTGATTATTATTTTTAAATCTGAAAGTTTTCTTTCAGCTTTTAATTGTTCTCTATGAGGAACTATATTACCTAGATTGTCTTTCTAATAGCTGATTTAAAAGATATACATATGGACAAAGAGATTGGAATATTTGGAAGGAAAATCAGTTCAATTCCACACGATCATTTAAGCAGTTAGACTGGCATTGTATGCATTTGTGTAAGTTTGATACCTCGTGGATTTTAGGTATAGCTGATAGTTCCTTAAAAAAAAAAAGTCAGGGGAGCCTGGGTGGCTCAGTCGGTTAGGCATTCAACTCTTGATTTTTGCTCAGGTCATGATTTTGTGGGTCCTAGGATCAAGCCCCACATCATGCTTTGCACTCAGAGGGGAGTCTGCTTCTCTCTTTCTCCCTCTCCCTTTGCCCCTCTGTGCACTCTCTCTCTCTAACGTAGATGAATAAATCTTAAAGTCACTACCTCAGAGTCTTTGACTGCATATAGAAATCTTTATATAAAAATACATTCACTAATAACATTTAGGATATTATTAACATCTAAATACATTTGGTCTGGAATGGGACATTTCTATCTTCTTTTCAAAGGTTCCAAATGGATTTCATATCCCTAGGGTAAGAATGACAAGTATGTCCTATATAATACACATATGAAAGTCCTTTCACTAAATACACATAACTTTTAATCAATCTGTAAAATTATTTGGGTACTATTGTTAATATTCAGAGTTGATAGGAGGCTTTGAAAATGATATCTAATCTTTGCTTTATCCTGAGACAACAATACTAACTCTACTTTTTCATGAAGTCAAGCTGAGGACAAGCTCTCTCAAGGCTAGTATATTTCCAGTAGCTTAACTCTCACCCTGACCTTAGGCATAAAACCTCGTAACTGGTGATTCCATGGTTTCAACCACAGAACACCAAGCTCTCCATAAAATGCCACAATTTCCTTTCCCTGTGATTTTTGCTGATATACATGTATCTGTGTTTATCCACATGTTTGCACTACCAGAGTGATGCTACAGTTTTCCACATTTTTTTCTCAATATTTTTTAGGGAATATTCTAGATTGAGAAACCCATAGAGTAGAGACAAAGAAATAGGATTTGGAGTGTAGTTATTTAACTATGGGAATCTCCATGGGTTTATCATAAAAGAAGAAAGAACTCACGAGTGTTGGTTATAGCATTGGAAAAGTGACTTGGAGATTCACTTCAGAAGGTTAGAATAAACTTCTCATATAGATCTAAACACCATTCTTTGTTGGTTTTGTTGTTGTTTTGTTTCATTTTCTTTCTTATTAAAACATGCCCTCCTGGGGAACATCATTTCCCTATCCTTTGTTTTGCAGTATTTTTCTCCCTGTCCATTTAAAACATAAGTCATTCCCATGTAAGCATACAAAGACCTTTCCATCACTTCTCTTTCTGCCATCCTGGTGGATTCCTTGTCCTACAAGGCCCAGGCATACTGTACTTTTTTTTTTTTTAAGATTTTATTTATTTATTTGACAGAGAGAGAGATAGCGAGAGCAGGAACACAAGCAGGGGAAGTGGGAGAGGGAGAAGCAGGCTTCCCGCCCAGCAGGGAGCCCGATGTGGGACTCGATCCCAGGACCCTGGGATCATGACCTGAGCCGAAGGCAGACGCTTAACGACTGAGCCACCCAGGCGCCCGGCATACTGTACTTTAAGCTGAGTACAAACATCTCTTCATTTTTGGCCCTGAACTGTCAAACTTTCTGTTAAGTCTTGAACATTTGGGAAAAGCTCTCAGCCTTGAGGTGGAGAATTTGTATACATTTAGGAATACTAAGCAAAATGAGTACCCACAATTCCAGGTGACCATAAAATTGCAGTGCAGGATGGGAAAGGATAGTAATTATCCCCCAAAGGGCTTTTAACTTCCTTTGGCATTTTAAGGGGGGAAGATAGCGGCCTTCACAATATACTATATCACCTCTGCATGTGAAGTACCCTCAGCCTTCACCTGGAGTGGATTAGAAGCATCCAGGTTTCCTGGAATTGACTACATTCACGTAACACAAGGACAGACTCATCAAGTAAATGGACATCTTAAGGGCATACATGAGGCTTTCACTTCTTGAATTTCTGGAAAGAGATCATTTATGATTTTGCATGATGATTTCAGACCTACTTTAAAGGAACATAGGAATTTATCAATTAAATTGAGATGTATTCTATAAAGAGTTGAAGAGTATGAGAAAATTCATAGGAATTTCTTGTAACTGTTCTGAAAGCAGCTGGAGCTCTTAGGCTTACTCACCTTAACCCATATGTATACCCCTACAACAACCCCATAGATTCCTAAACTCATTCTAGAGTAGGGAAGTGAATCATAAATTCATAGTCATTTTACCATGGGTTCTGAGACTACCAAAGAAGATGGGGCATCCGGGAACTTATAATGGCCCAAGAAAATACCCCATAGTGCCCCAAGGAAACCTCAAGAAGTCATTTGTTGAGACTGGAAGAGATCACTATTAGAGTGAGTATAGAGAGAGGGACCAAGAACCAAGCCCTGGAACATACCCACAATGAAGATTAAACATATGAGAACTAAAGGATATATTGAAAAGTGAAAGCATCTAGTAAGAATTTCAAGATGACAGGGGTACCTGAGTGGTTCAGTGGGTTAGGCGCCTGCCTTCCACTCAGGTCATGATCTCGGGGTCCTGGATTGAGCCCCGTGTTGGGCTCCCTGCGGGGAGTCTGCTTCTTTCTCTCCCTCTGCCCCTCCCCCTTCCCCACTTGTACTCTCTCTCTCAAATAAATAAAATCTTAAGGAAAAAAAAGAATTTCAAGCTGAGAGAAGATGGAAAATAGAAGGAAATTATCAAATGACTATTTGAAGAAAATTTCCCAGAAATGAAGAATGTGAATTTTGAGATTGCAAAAACTTAATGAATGAAGAAAGATCCCACACCAAAGACCATTACTGTGAACGTTCAACATTGGGATCAAAGAGAAGATCCTAAAGCTTCCAGCAGTACAAACAGGTTTCATACAAATGACCAAGGGTAAAATCAGGAGTAAAAATGGCACTGAATGTATGTTCCAACATTGAAATGAGAAGTCAATGAAGCAAAGCCTTTTAAATTTTGGAAATGATTTTTAATCTGAAATTCTAAATCTGGTCAAAATAGTATAGACATTTTCAAATATGCAACATTTTTAAAGATTTATCCTCTGTGCACTTTTTTGAGAAAACTACTGGAGGATATACTCCACTGAAATAAGGAATTAAACCGAGAGAGAGGGGCATAGAATTCAGGAGGTAGGGGATCTAACACAAAGAGGGGAGTAGGGAATTCTCAAGATGACAACAAAGGAAGTCCGAGGAAGACAACAGCAGCGGGTCTAGAGCAAACAATTAGTAATTGAAGGTGGAGGGCACAAGGAAGTATGTCTCTAGGAAAAAAATTAAAAAGTACTCCGACGGGTTTGAGGGCATGGAAAATTAAATTGAGATGTATTTTATAGAAAGTTGAAGGGTATGAGAAAACTCAGCGATCAAAGTAAACCAATCCAATAAAAAAAAAAAAAAACAGCTGTAAGTATGGTAGAGAGAGGGAAGGGATTTTTTAAGAAAGGAGTTGAAATCATAATCCACTGGGTCATTCAGAAGTGAGTAACATCTATTTAGAAATCAGTAATGGCTATGTGGATACAGACTTAACAAAAAAATGACAATTAATTATAGATGGAAAGTAAGGTGGAAAAGTGTGTGAATATATTAAAATCTCCTGCAGCTATAAGAGGAAGTCAAAAGTTAATGCCTTAAATGAATTAATCAGGAAATAACAGAACAGACACATTATTGGCAAACTATTACAAGTGTTAAAAGGGGCTGTGGAGGGTCTGACAAGTTGGGAGAAGCAGGAAATAAGGGAATTCTGCTTTTTAATGTAAGTCTTTTAGCACTATTTATTTTTTTATATTGTTTACATGTAATATTTTGATTCATTTAAAAATTGATTTTAAAAAAAGTACAGTTTGGCTCTATGTTATACACAGTGTTAAAATTAAAGAATATGTTCAGTTTCCATCTTTACTAAATATACCAAAATACACACAATATTCTAAGAACAGGGATTGAGACATAATAGACGTATACCATTACATTAGTTTCAGGTGTCTATCACTCAGTATTTGTATATATTTTGAAATGATCACAGAATGTCTAGTTAACATCCATGACCGCACATACTCACAATTTTTTTCTTGTGATGAGAACTTTTAAGCAATTTTCAAATATACAATTAACTACAGTTAATTGTAATTAATAATGTAAAATTATAACTAATAAAGTAAAATGTTCATTTATCTCAAAAAAGAAGGAAAAGGAGTGTATTAATGTCTTATTGCTATTGTTACACGTTACCACACTTACTAGCTTAGAACAACTCTACTATGGACTGATGTGTGTCCTCCAAAAATTCATGTGCTCAAGGAGCTAACCCCAATGTAATGACATTTGGAGATGGGGCTTTGGGGAGATAATTATACTTAGATAAAGTCATGAGGGTGGGCCCCTCATGATAGGATTAGTGCCCTGTTAAGAAGAGGAAGAGACACCAGGGTTCACTTGAGCTCTCTCCACCATGTGAAGGCACAGTGAGAAGGCTACCAGCTACAAGCCAAGAAGAGAACTGAACCAGGAACTGAACATGCCACGCTGATACCAGGAACTGAACATGCCACGCTGATCTCAGACTTCTCGCTTCCAGACCTGGGTGAAAAGAAAATAACTGTCTATCGTTTAAGCCACTGAATCTATGGTGTTTTGTTGGGGCAGCCTGAGCCAACTAAGACAAAACGCACATTTATTTATTTATTTATTTATTTATTTTTAAAGATTTTTTATTTATTTATTTGAGAGACAGAGAGCATGAGAGGGAGGAGGGTCAGAGGGAGAAGCAGACTCCCTGCCGAGCAGGGAGCCCGATGCAGGACTCGATCCTGGGACTCCAGGATCATGACCTGAGCCGAAGGCAGTTGCTTAACCAACTGAGCCACCCAGGCGCCCCAAAACGCACATTTATTATCTTACAGTTCTGGAGGTCAGAAGTCTGGATGGGTCTGACGGACTAAAATCAAGGTATCAGCAGAGCTGTGTGCTTTCTGGAGGCTCTGGGGAGATTCTCTTCCTTGCCTCTTGGAGCTTCTGCAGACTGCCAGTATTCCTTGGCTTGTGCTCCCTTCCTTTGTCTTCACAGCATATCACATCCACCTCTGCTTCATCCTCACAGCACCCTCTGTGCTTTTTCCCAGCCTCTTGTCTACCTTATTAAGGACCTTGTGATTACATTGGGCTCACCCAGATAACCAGGATAATCTCCCAGACTCAAGATCCTAATCACATATTCAAATCACTTTTGCCATGTAAAGTAACCTATTCACAAGTTAGGGGACTTAGGTATGGACATCTTTGGGGAACTAGTATTCAACCTAACACAAGAGGTAAAGGGAGCCAGCAGGTATGAGCAAACAGAACTTCTTTACACTTAATCCCCAAAAAGCATGATTGCTATTAGTGAACTGAAATTTGTTAAGAACCACATGTTCCTTTTTATATTCAGGTATAGATGAAAATTCAAATTTAATTTCAGTTATAACTGCAACTATTGAAAACCTTGCTATTTTGACAAATTTGGGAATTTGCCTTGTGGAATTATCAAATTGTGTCCATTAAAACAAGATATATAATCAGTTAGATGCTTGAGTCAAACAACTGAGTTTAAACCCAACCCTATCACTTTCTGTATGAGTCTTGACAAAGTGCTGTGCCTAACACATTGAAGACATTCAATTTCAATAAATATGAGTTCTTGTTAAGTCTCATTATTAATCATTGGTTTATCTTCTTCTTCACAAAAGGGGCTTGTCTAACTAATAAACCCTAAACCCTGAAAGTTTATTCCTGAGTTGTCATACTGGAGTGATCCTGTTTGTGTCTGGATTGATCAACAAATGAATAGGATTAATAAGATTGTTAGCAGAAAGTGTGAAGTTTTCAGGGTGGCCTTGAAAATGGGACAAACATTTCATGAAAATAATAAGAACTTCAAAAGCAATAAATTTAACACCATATATTTAAGAACAAAAAAATGTATCTTTATGGATACAAGAAGGAGAAAAACAATAAAATATATAAGTGATTACAAAGGATTTTAATTATAGAAGCTAATAAATGTAAGTATATGCCATTCTTTTGAATGCTAGTATAATATTCAGCTATGGTGCCAACAGTAAGATAAAATGTGTTGTTCAGTTATATCTAACTTGGATATTTAAGAATTTGACTGGCCTTTTCCCCCTCATTCCTGGAAGGAAGACTAAATCCTTGGACTTTCTGGAGTGATAAGAGTATCTTTGTTGTTCATAATGGGCCTCTTGAACCATCTGAGTTTATGCTAATGAGATGACTTGTGGTGGGCCCTCAGATAGCTTGAGGACAGGGCCTGACCAAGGCCAACCACATGATTGATAGAAGCTTTGGGCCACGTGAGGTCAGCCCAGCCTCCAGGCCTCTGGGAAGAAGGGGGCTAGAGATTAAGTTCAACCACACAGCCAGTAATTTGATCAATCAATTGGGTGCACTTAATGAACACCCAATAAAAACTCTGGACTCAGGGCTCAGTGGAGCTTCCTGATTGGTGATGTGCTGGCAGAGTTTCATGTCCTGAGGACACAGAAGCTTCAAGTTTGGGACTCTCCTGGACCATTCCCTGTGTCTCTTTATTTGGCTGGTTTCGATTTGTATCCTTTACATACTTGTATCAGAGTAGCACTTTGCTGAGTTCTGTGAGTCATTCTAACAAAGTATCGAACCTAAAGGGAGTCATGGAAACACCTTGAATTTATAGCCAGTTAGTGAGAAGTACAGTGGCTTGGGGACCCCCAAACTGTGGCTGTCTTCAGAAGTGAGGGCATTCTTGTTGGGGGCTACACCCTTTGATCTGTGGAGTCTGACTCCGAGTGCTTAGTGTCAACATTGTGTTGCAATATTGCATCAACAGATTGAGGGAGAATGAAAGGAAACCCAGAAATCCAAGACAGTTAATTAAATCAAACATGTGGCTTTTGAAAGAGTTAAAATTATTTGACCTAAAATATAGAGTGCTAAGTTACATCAGCAGCATTTGAGCCAAATGGAGCTTTGATATTTCTTAACTAGCTGAAGTGAAGTTTGGCCTAAAATGAGAGGTCTGTAGAATTCTGACAGAAGCTCTTACTCTCTTCCCTAAAGTCATGATGTCATCACCTGCAGCCCTTATCATTCCTTCTCCATTGCTGCTGGTTAAGTATCACAGATGGCCCCTTTCTTTCCTCTACTGTTCCTATGAAACCTTCTCTGGTACTTCTGCCAAGAGATCCCAACACTGTCACCCCATGCTCCTGGGTTAACAGATCCATGCCTCTTAGAAACCACCACAAAAGCCCCCAAATAAATCCATTTGTATGCTCTAGCGCCTCCCCCTACCCCCACCACACACACTCTCCTTTTTAATTTTGAGGACAAGGAGTACACTGTGAAAGGCATTCTTTACCTATACGATTTCTCCCTGGATCCTGTGAGTCTCCCTCTCATCCCCTCCGTTCCTTCACCCCCTGGGCTGAACTCTGGCTTGCCCTTCTGACTGCCGTGCTGTGGTAGTAGTCTCCTGGTCCCTGCCTCATGACTCATGGTTTCCTCTCCGTGTCTGCTTCTGGCTGGTTTGCCAAGCCTTTCCTCATTGCCTGCTCTAACCTCTGGGTATTAATATTCCGATTTGACATCTGGGCGACTGAGACAGAGAGGGTAGGTCACCTGCCAAGGCTGCACGGTGAGCACGTGGCAGGGCTGGGCTCACAGCCTGTCTGCCTGAGGGCTGTGTTCTCCATTCTCCCGCACTGGTCCCCACCAGCTGAGCCTCCGTTACCAGGCGTGTGCCCCCATGTCCTGCAGGCACTCCGCTTTGAAAATGGTGGGTCAGCCCCTGAAACCTTAGCGTCAAGAAGGTGACAGAAGTATGCATGTCCTACAAAAAAAATTCCAAACCAGTTCCTCTCTTTTCTCTATCCACTCATTATCAGAAGCTTATGAAATTTAGTTAGGCTTTATTTCTACTTTACAGTCTAAATTCTCTCTTGGGTAATCCAGGAAAATGTCTTTATACCTTCTTCACGTTAAAAATATTTCAAGTATCCAGAGCCTGCTCTCTTGCTTTTTTCATGTGTTTGGATCAAGAGACTTTACGTATTAATTTTGTTGCAGAAAAAAAAATGGTGTCAAACCAATTAATGTTTAAATGTTTAAAAAGAAAAAAAAAAAAAAACACCACCTACACAAATCCAAAGGAGCATTTCAAGATCTGTTTTTTCCCTTATTGTAAGTGAAATTCCCATTAGTGGCAGCCAGGACTGAACACCGATAGAGAATGGGGTCTCTTGTTTGCAGAGATGGACTTATCACATGGTTAGCAGCTGGGATTTATGTGGAGACTCATTAAATAAAACAGCAGTGGCAGCTACCTCCTGCTGGAATACACTTGGAGGTACAGTACCTGAATTTTTCTAATCCTAGCTAGTCTTTTATACTTTGTTTTATGTCTCTCTCATTTTTCTGACTGTTCTTGACATTTTCTGACCTCACAGTACTTTTATTATTATTTTTATTGCTACTATAACAATGATAACTTAAGGGCCTGATTTATATGATGGCAACTTAGCCAAGGGGGAGATTAAGGCATACCCAAAAAACATGCAGTAAATGTTCAAGTCTATTAGCCTTTCATTTTTATTAAGTGGGAAACTTTAGTTTTGTTTTGACACAAATGAATTTGGAGAGTCATGAATAACTGCAGGATTGTTATTTGCTGGGGGGGGGGCACATTGCTGTGGGTCCTTGAGCAGATGAAATAATTTAATCTTAATGTATCTATAACTGATACATCATAACAAGACACTCAGTTGACTCAATTTATTATTTTTTAGTAATCAGTAGTGGTTTTTCATTCTTTCCAAAATAATCATAATTTTCAGAATTATAAACATGCCACAAATTATTGATAAATTGCCTTAACTGTAATAATTTATATGTGTAACTGTTTTATTTGGGAGATGCCAGGCCTCTTGTGCTTCCCACAAAAACCGACCTCTCATGAAGGTGAGTAGCATTGCTCTGAGTGCCTTTCGGCCTCAGTGTGCTCAGTGTATAGGCACAGGACTGCTCAGTCACAATCCCAGCAACACCTAAGCAATTTGCACGCTCACTAGCAGGCTAGGACTCGGTTTGCTGAAGCCCAGTGCATAGACCATGAGCTTGGGATGCTAAGGTCTCTCTCCTGCCCTTGAACCCATAGTCTTCCTCTAGACTCTGCTGTGCTTGTCCAGGCTGTGTGATGGAGCCTCTGTCTTTGGTCTTTGCATTCTACTTCCCAGAGCCCAGCGCCCTGCTCTTTACCCTAGCCTGCTGGCCTAGGGTTCTTACTGGTGCCTGCCTGCAGTGGACTCCTCTCCCTATACTCCTCACCCTCAGCTGAGGTTCTATACCAACTGCATGCTATTCATCATTTCCATCTTTCTGAATTATAGTTATCAACCTTATTGATGGCTGTGATTTAATGAATTCTGGTGAACTGAATTTAACGTACTATTGCTTCATTGTTTCACCATTTCCGTGGAGTTACTGAAATAACATCATTCTGTATGGGATAAATAGTTTGACCTTGAACATCACTAGACAGACTTTGCAACACCTTCACAGTCTCCAAATCCTCAGACAACATATAACTTCATTCTGAAATAGTAGCACACATGTTTTAGGTGGATTTTTTTCCCTTAACCACTGTTCTATTTAACATCTCACTCTTTTATCTATATTTCAACTTTCTGGCTGAGAACCATCTCTGTGGTACCTCTTCATTTCCTTCACCAGCACCAGCATTTAGTTTTATTTCTAAGAACATATCTAACAAGGGAAGTTTTCACCTCTTCATGGGAGTAACTCAGTATTGAATGGTAAGCAGAGGCCAGAGCCCTTCTGAAACTCACAGAGCTGCTCAGCATGGTCACTCAGTGTAGCCAATTATATTTCTAGAAATGGCCATAGCAATATTTGCAGTCCCACATGTTCTTCCAGAACCTCACCTCTCCCCTATCAAGAAGTGGAGCCTCAGTTTTCTCTCCTGGAAATTGGGTGGGCCTTTGTGATTGCCTCAGTGAATAGAATGGAAGCACAGGTCCCACCTGACATGCTGTTATGAGATGCTTGCTCTTGGGATCCAGTCATCATCCTATGAGAAAGTCCAAGTCAGTCCACATGGAGAAGCAACAGTCAGCACTGACCTCCAGACACAGGAGGGAACCATCGTTCAAACATGGGCGTCTTCTGCCTAGGCCCCAGACAACAACTCTGTCCAAATTGCTGACCCAAAGAATTCATAAGCATAATAAATCATTGTTTTAGGACACTAAGTTTTGGGAAAATTTGTTATTCAACCATAGTGACCATAACATTCACTAGAGGACTAGTTCAGACAGACCAGCCTCAGAGAGTATAGTTCAGATTCATACCTTGGCACACCTCCATGGTCATCACATCATGGCCCTGCGGCTCCTCACCAATAGTGGAAGTGCTCACCTCTGCAACCACCCAGACTGTTGACCCTGCACCGTGTGAACACTAAGCCAGAGTGTGATCTCCTCCTTTCTGATAAAGCCAGCCAGTCTCGGTGTTAGGAACATAAAGAAACTTCAAAATGAGCATGCAGTTTGCTCTGCTTGAGAGAAAAAAAAACCAAAATGGAGGTTTAGACTTTGGCAGTTTTCTGTAGATCCATGTTCCCTCTCTTGAGTTCTTGCTGGAAAGCAGCCACTCAGCCCAAAATGGCATCTCCTAATGCCCCCTTGCACCCAGGTGGTTCAGGTGACTATTTCAGAGCAGAATGCCATGTCACTCCTGGGCCTTCTTCCTCTCTTTTCCTGATACCGACTAGAAGTGAAGCTCTCTGAGCCCCAAGGGGATGGAGACGTCCACAAGATGGAAGGACACTGGTCCCTGAATCAATATACAGAAGACTATCATTAAATACCCAAATGAATCAAAGGCAGCATGGACGGAGAGGGGATTCTCTTGTGTTAAAACTTTGCCATCCAGTACTATAGCTTCTAGCCACATGTTCCTGTTAAGCCCTTGAAACAAGGCTAGTCTGAACTAAGATTGTTGTACATGTAAACTAGATACTAGATTTCCAAAGAACAACAACAACAAAAAAAGTAAAATGTCTCAATTTTTATATGAATTACAAGTTGAAATGACAATATTTTGGATATATTAGATTAACATATTAAAATTCTCCCTCTGTGTGTGCTCTCTCTTTCTCTCTCTCTCAAGCAAATAAATAAATCTTTAAAAAAAAAAGAGAGAGAGAAATTGGTTTCTCCAGAGTGAGATGTTATCCACATTCTTAAAACTTAAAACTAAGTATTTTTTTAACTTCTTAAGACTTTGAGAATCTTGTTTTTCTGTCCTGTCATTTAGAAATAAGAGAGTTCTACAAAATACCATCATGGCATTCAGTTGCCATAGTCATGGTTAAATTACTATCTTTAGGGAAATGAGGCCTAATAATATAACATATGAAAATTGTATATAACATTATGACTTTCATCTAATAAAACTATTTTTTCTTGCTAATTGTTAGAATTTTTCTTATTTTTTATACTTCATTCCAAAGATTTATTAAGAGTACACATAAAAACATGTTTTTAATCCTGTTTTTCAATTATAAGCCATCTGGATTTGTTATGGCCAAAGAACTTCATGAATTATACTCCTAATCCTGTTTAGCTAATACAAGTCTCTACTAGAAAATAATGGGTCAACTTCTTAGGACTTTGAGGTATTATTGCAGGTTTATCTAGCACATTTTTATTTTACTTGTCTCATCAGACTAAGTCATCCTGTATGCTTTTTGAGAGAAAAATTTATGCTATAACATAGATTACTTCTCTATCAAAACTACTCTGGGAAACTCTCTTTTTCTCTCTGCATGCTTTCTGAATTATAATGTTTGAAATATAGTTGCACAATTTTAATTTGTGTTGGTATGTTGCAGTGATTGATTATTCAAATCTGCAAGGCACATCTCTGATAAATCCAATGCAAAAAAAAAAAAAATAGGCTGCTGTATGGTCAGTCACATCCGAAAGAAGCAAAAATCCAACTCTGTAGAAGCATTGAAAAGTGTTCTTATTCTTTTCTGCAAAGCAGTGAGTCTAAAGTTCCTCTTCACCCATCCACCGAAATGTGCCCGGTTTCTACCCCATCTCTGCCCCAAACTCGCTGCTCTCAAATTCCATGTGATCTGACTCTCCTCTTTCCTTCTGTCTCTCACCTCTTTATTGTCCTCTGTAGCCAGTATTCCTTTGAGCACCAGAGAGTCCTAGGATCAGACAAACACTGAACATCCTCAGGCAGGAATAGAGGAAGAAGTTTTGTGAAAACTTACAGATGAACTTCTCTAGTCTTTGTCACATACTCTTACACTCAGAATTTTTCTTTTTAATTGGCAATCAAAAATAGCGTACCTGGGGCGCCTGGGTGGCTCAGTTGGTTAAGCGACTGCCTTCGGCTCAGGTCATGATCCCGGAATCCCTGGATCGAGTCCCGCATCGGGCTCCCTGCTCGGCGGGGGGTCTGCTTCTCCCTCTCCCTCTGCTGCTCCCCCTGCTTGTGCTCTCTCTCTGTCAAATAAATAAGTAAAATCTTGGGAGCCTGGGTGGCTCAGTTGGTTAAGCGACTGCCTTCAGCTCAGGTCATGATCCTGGAGTCCAGGGATCGAGTCCCACATTGGGCTCCCTGCTCAGCGGGGGGTCTGCTTCTCCCTCTGACCCTCCCCCCTCTCATGTACTCCCTCTCTCTTATTCTCTCTCTCTCAAATAAATAAATAAAATCTTTAAAAAAAATTAAAAAAATAGCGTACCTGTAACATCCCAAATGTAACTTTTGTTACAGCAGATTTAACTTCCTAATATTTTACTGGTATCAAGTAAAGTTGAAAAGTTTTTATGTTTTTATTTTTTTAAGGCCAGCCCATCTATCATGACCGCCTATGCAATTATCACATACCCTGGGCCAGCCATAGACCCAGAGCGAAGGGGCAGGACTTTATGAGCCACCCACACTAACCTTAGCATGTTAACATCTTTTCTGTGACTAAGTACCAGAATGCCTCCTGTCCTTGTCGTGTGCCTATCTGAAGTTCATTAATATGAATGAATGAGCTGCATTATCAGAGAGCTGGTACTGATGTTTTCACATTTCTCCCTTTTAGGTATATGCAGCAGTAATTCAATTGCCACTTCTGAAGATAGCAAAGCTGTATTTATTCCAACAGCATTATCATTACCTGTGTAAAACATCACAGTTCTTCTTAAGGAGAAAAGAAAAGTTAACTTTATGCAATATGCGTTTCATTATTTCAGTTCATAACTTTATTCAGATTTTATATTCCAAAGACTAAGAGAACTATGCCCCTCCTTTGGATTCTTTGGACGTTTGGATTCTGAGCAATACTTAAGATTCATCTGACATTTATTAAGTCAGGTCCCAGGGATACAGTAGTGAGAGAAGCATCCTCGAGACATGTATCATTTTGTGAGGAACACACAAGCACACAGTTAAAATATCAGAGTCCAGAAAGACTCTACACTCCATGTGCCAGCACCCCATCCGACCTCAGCAGGACTTTCCAACAGAAGGGATGTCAGGAGTGTCTGAGCTAATAACATGCTTTGAGTTGAGTGATCAAGTCCCCAGTTTTTCCCCAGTAAAGCCCCAGAAAGTTCTGAACCTTTCTGATCCTCGGTTTTTGACAGGGAAATAGTCGTGCCTCCTTCTCAGTGTTGTTCTGAGAATTCGCCAAGTTAAAACATGGCTATGCGTGGTGCCTGGTACATTGTAGGCATTTAGGAGTATTACCATTTAACCCTTACTCATGCCTTCCTAGCAATTCCTAATATTTCTCTTTGCCAAGACTGAGTTAAAATCAGTAAGCTTTAAGAATGAGGTATTTAGCCATGAGGCATTTTTATCCAAAGCCCTTAGTACAGAGCATTGATCCTTCTGTGCATTTGATGATGGTCCCGGTTGCTCTAAATTCAGGGTTTTGTTTGTTTGTTTTTTCTAAATTCGGGTTTTTATTAGTCCTAACAAAGTTGTCTTAAGGCTTGAACTGGAAAGATATTATTAGAAGATTAAGGTTTCGGAGCATTTTGTGGCCTCTGGTGAGATTTTTTTTAAGTTATCTAATTGCCCTTACTCAAGATAACTAAGAAGAATGAATGCTCACAAAGCTTGAATTGAAGATTATTGTGTTTGGTTGTGTGTATCTAGAAAGAGTGACTCTCAGAACACACCTAGGTTTGGGTGGGTTGGTTTGGCTGTTTTGTTTTTCCCTCTTGCTTTTTAAGTACATGTAACTAGGTCTTTGGCTAGGAATTTCTTTGGGGCTAAGCTGGAGTAAGGAAATAAATGAAAGATTTGGACCAAATTCTGTGAGTCTGGACTAAACCAGGCCAAATTCTCTTTCCCCCCATGCAGTTTCAATAGAATTCCATTGAATTAATTTTACTCGTAATAAAATCAGTTGTATTTCAGGCCTGCCTCCAGACTTTCAGATCCTTTTGATCCAAGCACAACAGCCTGTTGCTGTGCAGTCTGTTGAACTTGGCTGTGAGGGTGGGACAGGGGTTTGTGTTTGAAGTTAGCCCATTCTACCCCTGCTCATCAATATTTCAGGACAGCTGGGATTCTCTGAAAATCAACTTTTGCCAAAAAGGGGGGGAGGGGCAGTTGGTTTGAGAGGATTGTGCTACTTCTAAGTTATTATTCCTACAATACTATAAAATTATAAAAGGCTTCACAACCATTAAGAATATTGGAACCTGGTGACTCATCTTTAAGTATGAAGTTGAAAGGAAAGGAAGTTGTGACCAGCAGGGTTCATTCCAGAGGATATTCATGGTGGGACATTATTCTCCAAACTGACAATGCAGTAAGGCTCAAGTCCACGTGGTAGAGCTGCCACTGTCCCTCACTCGAGGTGGCCCAGCCTGGGAATAAAGGTGGCAGAGGACAGCGGAGGGAATCAGGCCCAAGAGCTTGACCTCCACACTTGGGAGCTGAAGCCCACCTGAGGTTGATTCGGAGTGAGGCCATCAAGGAGGAAGTCAAAAGGCTCCAGAGTCAGCTTGAGCAGCAAGGGCCTGGGAGCTCACGCCACAGCTCAGAGAAACACAGTATCAGAAACCCATACCAGAGAGAACGAGCAACAAGACAGCAGCAGGAGTAGAGCTCCCTCACAGCTTCCATCCCTCAGTGGGGACCCGGAGTCAGCAGCAGGGACACCTGGAAGACCAGGAAGGCAGGGGCTTCCTTTGTGGGGGTCCTGCCTCATATCCCTTAAACAAACGTCATTTTCTCACTGTGCTTAGTTAGCAAAGAGTTTTCTCTAACTGGCTTTTTGTCCTGGGCCTCCAGTGATTTCTGCATCTTCATGGATCAGGGACTTCCCATTAAGTCCATGCCTATGACCTTGGTGATCATATAGCACAGATGGGTTTTCGTCTGACTTCAACAGTTGTAACAGTTACAGAGAGAAATTTGCTTCCCGCAGGTAATTCTTCAAACTCAAATTGTGTGCTTCATGGGATATGACAGAAAAAGAAAAATCTGGCTCTAGTTTTTAAAATTTAAAGTTGGGTTCTTTGATATGACGGTTTTAAATTTATATGTGAAAAAAATGATGTGGCGAGAGGATGCTGCATCATAAGGCCTACAGCAGGTCACATCTCTCCATGGACTTTGCGCTTGTAAATCTCTGGTTGCAATTCAGTCTCTCTGGTTAAAAAGAAAAATCACCGTCAAGTATAATAATGCAAAACAGGACGGCAAGGTCTTTCTCTAAGTCACATCCCAAAAGGCGCTTGAGCTACTGTCATAACAGGAGTGAGACGTATGGCTTGGGAAGTGACAGAGAGCTGGATAATGTTGATCCTCACGGAAGAGCAAACAGAGCAGAGAAGCTCCTGACTCCGTGGGCCTGGCGGCCCGGCATCACCAGCTCTTGCCAGGGCAGGCGGCGGGGAGGCCTCCCTAACCGGGACATCCAGCCCCACAGGCTGGGGAACAGGGAGGAAAAGGAGGTGGTTTATGTCTGATGGCTACAGGCTCCTCGTGCCATGGAGGGACTACTCAGGGAGCTTTGACATACAGGTGTGCAGACCTTTCTGTCCCTCCCCTCTCATGGGCCAATGGGGACAACCCTCAGGAAGCCTCAGGGCCACCTTTGCCATGGTACAAGCTCTTCAAAGAATAGTCACTGTTTCCATTTGTGGAATATAGTCCATGTGTATTCCACCATGCTAAGTACTATAATTTAGTCCTCATAAGAACCTCTGTGTTATTACTTATCATCTCCATCATTGTGCAGGTGAGGAACTGGGACTTAGAGAAGTAAGTTTGCCCAAAAGATGAGAAATAGTTATTTAGAAATGAAACTTTTAGTCCTATTTCCTCAAATGCAGTTACCAAAATGTATTTTTTTTTTTTTTTCATATCTGTGAACAGTAGGCTGCAGGTGGAAAGCCTGGATTAAATATGTTTCTCTTTTTATACTTGGAGTCCCTCACCAGCTCTTTGGAAAGCTTGGTTATTTGTGTGTGGCCTGAGGGAGCTCTGTGGTAGGAGGTGTCCTCAAAAGACTAAACTCAGAACTGGACTCAGCAATGGAGGCAGGACTGAGGAAGAAGTGATTCTGTCAGGGGGTTCCATAATTGCCTGCTTGTGCCTGTTGTTCACTAAAACGTACCTGATCCTGCAGCTATAGGGCTCGCTCCCTCTTAGAGTCCTGAGCAATTAAAGACAGATGCTTTGTTTAATTCATCCATGACCCTCAATAAGTGGAAAAAGAAATTGGATTGATCAGTGGTGTTTTTCTTTGACCTCTATTGATTAGAAGGACTGATAAACACACAATATTGAATTCTGCTTTCCAGCTGCTTATATACTATTCTTCAGGGAGGTGGGGGAGAGCAACAAAAGAGCATTTTCAGGACATTTCCTGTCAAAGGACATTCCTATTTACACAGACATGTACTCATCAAGAAGAAGACGGATGTCTCCACTGGGGTCAGATGCACGGTCTCTCACTGGAAAATCGGAGGCTGGGTCAGAAGTTTCCTTCCACAGTCATAATCTCTAGAAGCTTCTCAAGTCACTCATGGGTCTTTGGTCACTTTTGAAGAGGATTTGGAGGAAGAAAGCCTGGGTAGAATTCCAGGCTGTTAACTCACCAGATATATGACTTTGGGCCTCAGTGAATTCATCTAGAAGCCAAGGGAATACATCCAGCTCCAAAAGCATTGGTCAAGAGACTGTCATTGGGGCTGTGTCAGAAGGGACAGACCTGGTCCTAGAGGTCAGAGGGGAGCACTGAGGGGAATAGAGAGGGCCATCTTTGAAGTTTCCCAGCAAGTGGCATCTTGGGTCTGGGCAGAAAAGCACCCGGCATTGACTGCAAGAGAGACCTGCCAGAGAAGGGCCACCCCTGCGTCCGGAGGAGGCCTGCGGACTGTGGCAACCCCCTCAGGCCTAACTTGTAAACAGAGTGGAGGGTTTTTCTGTAGCCAGGCCTGACCCAGGGAGCAGCCGGGAGGGCATGCCGGCTCCTGCAAGGTGACAGGACAAGTCCTTGGAAAGAGCAGGCACAGCAATAAGAAACCTGAACCAGGAGGGCAGCGGGGCTGTTGGGGTTGGAAAAACATTTTCAGGCATACTTCTGCCTTAAAGGAAAAGAAAAGAAAAAAAAAAAAAGGAAGAAAGAAAGAAAATCCAAGGGGCCGGGCTCTGACGGTGGAGCTGGTGGTACAGCCCTGGCCCACACTGGTCAGGCCGCTGCTGTCGACGCGCTTTGAGGTCTGAACTGCAAACGTCAGCAGGCTTTTTCCTGGCTGGCAGGAAGGGAAAGTTCCCTCCAGTGACAGACAAAAATAATGGATTTGGGGCAAATCGAGGCCTTCCGAGGTTACAGTGAAAATTAATGGAGGGCCCCGTTAGCTAATGTTGCTCTAATCCTGCAGTTTGGGGCGTTGGGCTAGATTTCTGTTTTATGGCATGTTTTACAAACTAACCCATTTTAGATGTTGGAACACTCCAGGCTGGAGTGAGTTCCAGGTCAGGAAACTTGCCCCTCCCCTTGAATTCCACAGCTCCTCGGCCACTCCTGGTGCAGGGCCTGCTGTTCCACTTTGCTATCTCCACTGAACCTTTCACATCAGCTCATTTATCTTTCAGGTGTTATAATCATTGACTTCAATCAGTATTCCATTATCCTAAACAGGCAATTATCTACATTGTCACTTTTGCCTTTGCTCTTTTGACCTAGGGGTCACAGGGGCCCAAGTGTAACTGAATCTAGCAAAATTATTCCCTTACCTGTCATATAAATAGTCATCCCAGCAAAATGAGACCCAAGGGGGCTTTTCGAGAGGTGTTGAGAAGGCCAGTCTAACTCGATCCTTTATTCAGCTCTTTAAGGAATGCAGTACTGTTTTGGCACTCTATCAAAATAAAACAAAGTTCCATTTTTCAGCTTCTTTTTTTAAAGCGTGCACCCCTGAGCTTACAAATGCTTCTTTGTGGCCTTCTTTATTGAAATTTCCATTCAGCTCTTCCATCTGTTAGTTGTGTTTACCACTATTTCTAGGGAAAGAATTCAGCATTTCACCTTTATTTGGGGTGTAAGGTCATAAAACTGCCTGGATTATTTCAGCTATATTTATACCAAACTTAATATTGCTTCTTTAACAGGTTTAAAGCTTTTAATTCCCTGGTTCATTATTCATGGTGAGTAGTCTGAAGAGAACTGTTTGTGTTTTAAAATGAGGAAGGCATTTTATACCTTCTTGCTGTCCCTTCTTCACCCACTAAAGAAAATGTGTTCTACAAATATGAATTTCGTCCAAAAAAACATCTAATTAAACTCCAGTTCTATCCTGTACACATAGCAGCTGACTGCATATGATTGCATTTCAGGAGCAGAGACTTGCTCAATATCCCCCTTTTTCCTAGAAATATTAATATTACTATGATCTTAGCAAACTCTTATAAGACTGATGGTGTAACACCCACTGTCAGAGCCAGGTCTCCCAGACTGAGCGGACATATGTGTGTGCATGTATATATTTATAGGTAGATATGCATGTGTGTGTGCAGGTTTGTATACACAACATGTATGTGTGCATAGGTGTGTGTGTTTGTACATGTATGTATGTGTGTGTCTGTATCTGTTTTTAAATTTCTCAAAACAAGATGACTCAGCCTTCAACAGTACATTTGAACTACATTGTTTTGAACTACATCAAAATATAAAAATGCAAACAGACTTCTTATTAGAATTGCCACATCAAAAAATTTTTTTTTTAAGTTTCACACATTTCCCATGAACTTTAAGGAAACAGTGTAGAGTAGTGAAAAAGAACATCACCTTTGAAGCGGGCAGACAGTAGACAAAGTCTCAGACTAATTAGGAGTTTTATGAAGTGAGCACAATAATACATCTGACCTCCGTTTCTTCTGCCATCAGATAGGGGCAACACACCCTAATTAGAAGGCACTGTGAGGATCGGGGCCTATGTTGTCACTTTTGCCTTTGTATGGTGCCTGGCACATGGAAGGTGGTCATCATGGGCTTTATTATTATGCCCGATTATCCAGAGTAAGAGGTGACTAGAATTTGTGTCTAAACCATTTGTTTTCACACTAGTGACTGTCTGACACCTATCATCTGTGACCCTTTGTCCGATGGCCACCTACAAATGTTCCATGTTGTTGTTTCCTTGGTTGATGAGCCTCGGGCCACGTCCCCCATGACTTTGCAGATGTTGATGGAGTAGAGTGTTGATCTTCACCCTTATATTTGATGATTTCCTGTGTTAACAGGCTCTCCAGGGTAGGCAGTTGAGTGCCCAGATAGAAAAGAGCTAAAGCAGGCTTTGGGGATTTGGTTAAATGTGGGTTTCGATCCAGTAAGTCTGGGGTATCCACTGAGACTCCATATATGTGACTCTCAGGCGATGCCAGTTGCTGCTAAAGCCACAGACTATTCTCTGAGTATCAAGGATCTAAGATTCCTCAAATGCTGTGTGGGATGTAAGGCTTTGTAACAACAGCTACCTTAGATTTAAATGTAAATCTGCATAATTTAACATAATCGGTTTAAAAGAAAGGCAACGCTCTCCCATGACTCCAAACTCAAAGGAAATAGAGAAATGATATTTATTCACTGTCCTCCCATGACTGGTTAAGAAAAGTCAGTATCTTCTTAATCATGTTGTGTTGTCAATTCCAGATTATGCATGGTTTTCAGTGCACAGACTGATGGAGGTACTGAGTCTCTGAACCTAGCAGATTTACTTCTCTGGCTGCCCACATGATTCCAGGCTTGTGGCAATGCAAATGCCTGTCCACACTTAGCAAAGGGGGTGACAAAACATGCACTAGATTGCTCAGTAGAATACTGGCCATAAACCCCCACATACGTCCTGGGTCCCATTTTTTATTTCTTAAAAACAAACTGTTCTTTTCGTTATAAAGACAGAGAAGAAGAAACATCCATTTAGAAAATTTAGAAAATTTAAGGAAAAAAACACCCGACACTTAGAAACAACCACCTATCACTCATTTTTTTTTTAATTATAGGATAATTTCTCTGTATTCTGGAGAACAACATTTTGAGTTGTAAGCAACATAAGTTTTTAGAGGGAAAAAAAAAAATGGGCCAGTCACCTTCATCTCGCTTGATGGCAATAGGAAGAATATTTGACAAGGCTCTGCCTCCACCCATCCCTGGATTTCTGGAGCAGGGCATCAGTCTGGTCAGTGAATTTCTCTCCATATGCTCAAGAAAACGGAAACACAAAGAGGAGCCATGGGGTCTTCCTGGGTCTTACTGCGATTGCCTGTCAAACTCCTTACTTTCAGCTGGGGCATTAGCTTGCTAGCAGAATTCAGCTCTTCTCTCTAAGACTCGGTATTTCTCCTCACTCCTGAATCCCTGAGTTTTATTTACTTACTTTTAATAATCACATTAGGTGTTATGGATTTCAATTAAGTGGTTTACTCTAACAGAGGTGTTCCTTTGGAGGAAGCCAAAGACAAGGGGCCATCAAGTGGCCTCATCTTGGAAATCCCCAGTACCCTCCCCTGCCCTTGCCCCTGGAATGGGCAATTATGTGCTCTGTCCAAAAGAAATTTCTCCTTAGTCTGTCCTGGCTCCACCTTCAACTCTCTGAAGCTCAGTTCCCTTTTCTTAATCTAAGGTCATCTGAGGTCTTGTGATACTCTAACGTTATATACATCTATGATTCAATCAGAGTGGCTGGTAAGGATTACTGCAATAATTAAATATGAAAATTTGTTTATAAGCACAAAAGAAAACTTTGGAAGCTATTCCTTTTTTAGTCTGGGTCGAATAATTTCTACCCTGACATGAGTTACCATGCTTTTCTGAGCTATAACTTGCACACATATGTTTTCAATGTGAGCCATAGCTTGAAACATCTTTCCTCGATTTTTGGTGAGACAGGACAGAGTGTGTGTTTATGCCTGTGTTTGTCTGTGTCTGCACATTTACACACGGTCATCATTTGGGGATGCTGATGGGCCCTAATCCACTTTAATAGCCTAGTGAGAGATTGCATCATGTTTTGTTTTAGAAAATATGAAAACTATCTGCAGCTGTGAAGGAATAACCCTCATAATTCATCTGAGAGCCTGCCTCTCTTACTTGTGGGATCTACTCCATATCTCATATCAACTCATTACTCTGTGTATCCTCCATGTATGCAGAAAGACCACATGATAGATGCTGTACAAGGATGTTATTTCCACAAGAGGGGGAGGCTAAACCCTGTGACACAGGAGTGATGAGGCACAAGTGAATTAAGAAGACAGTATATCTCTCCACACCAGATAATATACTGTCCTTTATTCTGCAGCTATATTTATATTAACAATGTAGCTAAGAGGAGAGATGAGGGAAATAGACTTCTTATGTTTTTAATTCATTTATTTATAAGGCCTTGTCGCCAGCGTATTCAGTGCTCTTTGGGAATTTTGTGAGAAAAAATAATGGTCAAGGCCTTCCTCTTTCACGACTTTCTTTAATTTTTAAATGGTATTGTATTGTTGATTTTAAAGATTTTTTTTTATTTATTTGAGAGAGAATGAGAGAGAGAGAGAGCACATGAGAGGGGTGAGGGTCAGAGGGAGAAGCAGACTCCCTGCCGAGCAGGGAGCCCGATGCGGGACTCGATCCAGGGATTCCAGGATCATGACCTGAGCCGAAGGCAGTCGCTTAACCAACTGAGCCAGGCACCCTGTATTGTTGATTTTAAATAGTTGTAGTCATTTCTGTGCTTTGACTTTAAGCTACTATTCAAAAATTCAATCTAATCTATTTTCAAAAATGTATCATGTATAGTGGTTTGAACTTTTGACCCCAGTAATAAATATTTGAGCTCAAAGATACTCATAAACTGATAATGGATTTGATATTTTTTTAAAAACAAGCTGCACCCTTTTTTTTTTTTTTAAAGATTTTATTTATTTGACAGAGAGAGACACAGCGAGAGAGGGAACACAAGCAGGGGGAGTGGGAGAGGGAGAAGCAGGCTTCCCGCGGAGCAGAGAGCCCGATATGGGACTCGATCCCAGGACCCTGGGACCATGACCTGAGCCGAAGGCAGTTGCTTAACAACTGAGCCACCCAGGCGCCCCAAGCTGCACCCTTTTATGTTAAAATCTCCTCCATCCTTTCCAAGGAAACTAAAGTCTTGATTAACTCATTCTTGGAATAAGATATGACTCCTTCAATAGGGTTTCTTCTCCACATTCTCTCAAGAGGAATTGACCATTGTAGAACTCATATGTTAGCTAGACATTACTAATTGAGAACTGAGCCAGCCCATCCAGTAGCAGTTGGAACTGCTTCCTGTGAGTTCTTAGCTGATAGTTGATCTCTTTCAAAGTGAATTACTTTCTTCTGTTGCCCATGCTGTGAAGCGGTCATACCACAGACACTCGGATTTTCCTCTGATGCCGCACATGCCTGTCCCAGTGGCAGCCCTCTTTTTTCATTTGCACAGCTCTAATTATTGTGGTCCTCCAACACCCAGAACCCTTTCATGAAATGGCTTAGTGCGGGCGCCTGGGTGGCTCAGTTGGTTAAGCGACTGCCTTCGGCTCGGGTCATGATCCTGGAGTCCTGGGATCAAGTCCCACATCGGGCTCCCTGCTCAGCGGGGGGTCTGCTTCTCCCTCTGACCCTCTTCCCTCTCGTGCTGTCTCTCATTCTCTCTCTCAAATAAATAAATAAAAATCTTAAAAAAAAAAAAAAGAAATGGCTTAGTGCAAATTAGCACACTTGACCCTTGAGCAACATAAATTTGAACTGTGTGGGTCCACTTACACACAGACTTTTTTCGATACAGTACCATACTGTAAATGTATTTTCCTTGTGCTTTTCTTAACATTTTCTTTAGCTTACTTTATTATAAGAATACCATGTATAATATATATAGCATATGGAATATGTGTTAATTATTTATGTTATCAGTAAGGCTTCTGCTGGACAATAGGCTATTCGTAGTTAAGTTCTCGAGGAGTCAAAAGTTATATGCAGATTCTCACCTGCATGATTGGTCAGCACCCCTAACCCCTGCATTGTTCAAGGATGAACTGTACAAGTGCTTCCCAATTATAAATAATGTGTCTCCCTTTTTCCTTAGGATATTCCTTCCTTGCCCCAGCCTCAGGAATTTAAAAGAGAGAGAGAGAGAGCATTGGGTTTTGATTTTGGTCTTCATTGTCTCCTTCTGCTTTATTTTCCTTGTAGCAGTAACTGAAAATAGCATGAGATTCTAGAGATTACAAAAGGGCAGTGTGTATTTCCACACATAGTTGTGCTGTTTTCGTAAATATCATTCTTCTAGCCCATCAAAATGTAAACCTCAGTAAGTGCAGGTTTCTGCTTGCAAGGCTGTTCTTTCTGTTGCTCTTGGAAGCCAGCAAAAGCCTCTTTGCCTGATCTCCCTTTTCTTTCCTACACTCTTAAGTTTCTCTTAAGACTGACTGTCTCCATATTATTTGTTCACACTTCCCAGAGAGCTCCTCTCTTCTTCCTTCTGTTGAATATTTATAATAGTTATAGAGCTGGGCTCAAATAGCATACTGTACCAATAGATGCTGGTGACCTAGAATGTTCTCCTGGCTGGACATATCAGATGTTATAAAACCGTCAGTTTTCAATCGGACCACTTCTTACTTCTACCACTGTGGGACTTTGCAAATCAATTAACAGCTCTCATCCATGGTTTTCTCATGGGTAAGAGAGAAACAGTAATGCCTCCTTATTTAATTCCCAGTTTGCTGTGAGGATCAAATTACGTACTCTGAGGGCGTTTTATAAAACATGTAGTGCCATATAACTGTAGGATTATAACTCTGCTAATTAATGGTAGTGGCCATTTTATTGATCTACTACTGTGTACCGGCCATTGTTATAAGCACTTTACACTCATTTTCCGATTTATTTTTTTTAAAGCCTGCCCAAAAGGTATTGCTACCCTTATTTTAGAGTTGCAGTGACTTGCCCAGCCTCCTAGACATTAAGTAACAGAGCTGGGATTCTAACTAGGGTCTGTCCAATGCCCAGGCTTTCCTCGTGGTTTCTCTCTGAATCCTAAGTTAGGAGGAAGGGGAGACAAAAAAAGTCACCATCAAAGCCATCCTCAGTGGGATATAATTGAACGTGAATATGATTTGTTTGACTGTCTTGCAGCTGACATGCTCCAGGTTAATCATACTTTCAAGCTTAGGTATCTTAGCTCCAAAAGAATATAATGTTTGAGTGCCAGAAGAGGTGTAGGTGTTTTGGCATATAATGTATGAGAAATAAGTGAATTTCAAAAGTGAGTCTGTCTTACACACCTTTTATTTATTATATTTATTTAATTTGAGTTTAATTTATCTAATTTATGTATCTTATGAACCAAATGAAGAATGCATTAAGTAAGTTAGAGCCCTTTGCTACTATACACACTCTAGCAGGTGCTTCTTTATTTATTATGTTGGCAGCTTTCTTTTTTAAAGAATCATCATTTTAAAAATCCTTTCAAAACGGTTGACTGGATGCTTTGGTTAAATGATCTTCTGCCCTCATTAGGAAGACCATTATGGATGCTTCTGACAAATTCTCCTCCTCCTCACTTCTACTTTCCTGGTATAAGTTTTTGCTTTACTATTCAGTGGTTGGCTTTCGGAACAGGAAGGCAAATTTGACTTCATAAAACCAACAACTAACATTTGCACAGTGGTTTACCATTTACAAAGAAAGCACTGTTCGCTCCTTTTGTCTCACTCCCAGTGCTGGGGGTCACAGTCATAGGACTCCAAATCACAAATGAGGAAACTGCCATCTTAGGAATGCTTTCGAGCAGTTGTATTGACAATGTCTACAGTTTCATCCCATATCTGGTTCATGGTCCTATTCTCTACTGCAAGGACTGTATGCTAAATTTCTTTGTGTCCCACACAGCTTTAGTGCAGTGCCTTAAACTTAACCTTCAGTAAATGTGTACTAGGTGGAAGCATGAATGAGCAAACAATCAGTGGAAACTGTAGTGTTTTCTAAACTAGGGTCCAGAGATGGTCTTCAGGGAAAATCTGTGAATCCCCTAAAAGCTTAGGCAAAAATGTGCTCATTCGTAGGCTCACACATATACATGTTTTTCGGTGAAGAAAGAATCCATCTTATTTTTCAATTCTCAGAGGATTCCATGACCCAAATAATGAGTCATGTTAATAATTACTGTTTTAAAAAATTAAACAGATAGCCACAAAATATCTTAAGGTTTTATTTAGCATTTGTAACAAAAGATTGAAATCACCAGAAAGTTAGATTTAACCTTTGTGTGACTTAAAGGCTATCAACATTTTATGTCTGAGTTAATTGATTTTGGTTTGTTACAGCTTAAAACAAGTGAGGTTGAAGCTTGGGCTTCAGTCTTCCTATATCCTAATTAACAGCACAGTTCTATGGCCACGGATTTCACTGAGTCACATCAGCCATCTTGAAAATGCCCATGGTGGATTTAAAAAAGGGCAGGGAGTGTGCCAGTCAATTCCATCCCTGTTTCCTGTATTCATATGTGCATTGCTTCAGTCCGAATTTAGCTTGGTACTTCAGCTGAGAAGTGACTAAACACAAGCTAAAAAAAAAAAAAAAAAAAAAAAAAAAGAATTACCCCCAGCTTTGAGAGAGTTTCCTAACCCAACTTTTGACACTCAAGAACATTATTTTCTCATAAGACATTATATACCTTCTGTTACTGTGGGTGCTTCTTAAGGGTAGAGTCCATTTCCTTTTTATCTCCGTAAATATAAGATGCATTGGCCATTGTATGCTATGTATTCAGTTAGCATCAGTCATTGTTGTGAGGCTTTAGTGAAACAATTAGGGGCATATTACACAGAATCACTAGGTCAAAACAGAGGACTTTTCTAGGAACAAATTACAGCAGTAGATAACCTAATGTAAAGTATAATATACTAGCAAATAATTTTTATCACTGAGTACTTTGCTGTCTGTAGTAGAAAGTAGTATAATCAGACAAAGTAAGCCATTATCCCTCATCCAGGGCCATATTATTCTATACCTTTTATCTCTTACAATGGTCAAGGAACATTAAAAGGAATCCAAAGTTAAAAATGTCTAAAAGTGCGTGCACAAAATGTTTAAAAGCGTACAGCATCACTTTTAGTCTGCAAAATGTCAATAGATGAATAAATTATGAATATTCAGAGGACATGAAAGATTTTTTTAAATCAAAGTAAACAGTAACATGATGGTGTAGTAGCTAATAAGAAACATTTATTCATCAAAGAATTAGTAAACATAGTATTTCCTTGATTGAAGCAGAAGAGCTCCAAGATATATATCCAAGTCTGAATTCTTTAATAGTGTGTTGGTCCTATTTCATAGACAGGCTGCACTGATAGCTCTTTTTAGAGCTACTCTCCTAATTAAATTTTTTAGAAGCAAATGATAAAATGGCTATCCTTGCACTTTTTGAACAGATCTTATTAATTATACTATCATTCTAAATATTTACAATGTGTTCTCTCAAATATTTGTAGATAGAATAGAAAGCATGTCCCTATGACATTATATGCCTTACTGAATTGACATTAGATATTCCCATGTTTACACACCTACATATGGTTAATGACTCATGTTACCTATTAAAGTTTCCTGTTTCCTAATTTAAAAGATATTTAAAGACCGAAGTACTGAAATGTTTATTTTTGACCTTGGGATCTTACTGCTTCATATAGTAACCCATAAACAGGCTAAATACTCATTTTAACACCAGCAAACCCACGTTTTACCTTTAGTATGAAACTAAGATTTGGTCAGCTGAGGTCAAGTTGGACACTTAGCATCACTGACATTATAGTTGGTGAACTCTGTCACAGAGAGTCAAACATAAACACTGAGCATTTCTACAGCAGCTTAGAGCTGGGATTAACTTGGATCACCTAGTCTTCTGCTTTTAATGAAATTCTCTCCCTTGTATTTTCATGTTTGGAAGAGAGTCCAAAGTTATCTCATGCTAATTTAGTCAGGCAGTGCCCTCCGGGGATGTCACAGGCTTCCCTGACCTCTCCAGAGAGAGATTCGGTGAAGGGATGAGGAGAATTAAACATTCCTGAGAAATTGGAAAACAGCAACCCCCAGAGAATTTGCAGAGAAACTCGCTCCAGACTCAGCTGCCAGATACTCAAGTCACCTTTTCAGCACTTGCTTGACGTCTCTCTCAGTCCCATCTGGCTTGACTCAGAGGTCAGTCTGGGGACCGGGAGAGGTGGCAGCTTTGAGAAGAATTCAAGGGAGGTCTAGCAATAGCACTTTGTGTCTTTGTCATTTGTTGTTATCTGAAGTACATTCAAAAAGGTGGACAGAGCAGGGGATGGAACTGGTGCTGAATTTTGCTTTGCTCTCTTTTTGGTCTTTTTTCTTAACCCCAAATTTACTTTAGGTAAACTGGTATTTTTGATGAATGCAGTTTAATTTAAGGGTTGTTGTTGTTTTTGTTATATAGGACCTCTGCAACTGATTATTTTGTAATTATATTAGCTATTTTACAAAGGATGTTTTCTCTTGTGCATTTAATGAAATTTGGGGTGAAGGGGGACTGGAAAATATGTTTCCAGTTTTAAAATCATATTCTCTTTGTGGTTTATATTTCCTATATGAAGAGTTTTAGAAAAGTAGGAAAACAAGAGTATTCTTAAATGTGGTATCTATATTATAAACAAACTAAGGAGCTACAACTTGTAGTTTATTTTCTGGGATAGTTTTATTTTCTAATAAATTGAATGAAGTTCACTGTGTCCTGCAGTAATGGTGTGAGAAGAAGGTTTGGAGATCCTTGCTCGATTTCACACTCAAGTCAGATTCTCAATGAAAAAAACAAAAACAAAAACAAACAAAAACCTTATTGGGGTACTCCTTTAGGCCAGATTACTCAACAGGCAGACCTCAGATCTGGCTTCACTGGTATGCCTTGTTTAGTCCAGGTAATGTATTAAATTTTTTAAGCTAACAGAATTTGAGAGGGTTGTTTTTTTTTTTTAACATAACTCTCAGTTTTTAGCATTTCAGATTTGCAACTTCTTTTATGTAACCAGAAGATCTGGCAAGACTGGTTCTACATCCCTTTATGGGAACTGTCTGCTGGAGTGAAGTTATTGTCCCTTCTGGAAGGAAGGCAATACTCTCCAGAACACCAAGGATGACCCAGCTAGGGGGACTTGAAGGCATTGGAGTTGGGGACCCTGTCTTAGACCCCTTTTCCAGGGCCCCATCAAAAAGAGAAATGATTTTTCAAAGTAAAGTATTTTGTTCACTAGAAAGTTATTCCTAATTTTGTGATAAATGCTGATATATAAATACTCATTTCCTCACTGGCTCACAATATGATTCTCATATGCTTTTATCTCCTACACGGTGACCTAAAAAGAGGGTTGGAAGATGGAAGGTGTGGGTTCCAGGGCTAGGCCTGTCTCTGGGCATCTGCAGTACCTCATTGGACCCCAGTTTTCTTATCTCTAAAACCCAAACGAATCTGCCGACTCTCCAGGTCTCTGTGATCTTTGCCACTGTTCGGTTTCCAGTGATTCAGCACACAATAGCATAGGTTTCCTAATTTCCTTACTTTTTCTGTCAAAAAAATCGTAATAATAATTTACCATCCACTCAAACATGTTGGGGCACTGAGGGAGTATTATGTACAACAGACTGTGCAGAGAATCCCTTCGTAAAGATAAGAATCATTCCAATAATCCCCCTCCCATTTTACCTCTCTAGTTTTCTGAAAGTGCAGTCAGTCAGTCTGTGGGGCCAGTCTGAGGACGCTTGCCCTAGTTATCTGAAGTAGAGTTCTTAATAAGGGGACTCGGGGATGTTCAAAGAACCCAGGTTGAAGGTTTCAAAATCCTTTGGCGTTAAGGCTGAAAAGTGGAGAAGGAAGGAGGGTCCTGTGTTGGGTCTTAGAAATGCCTACCCCAGGCCCATCACCGTCTTGCCATTTCCTAAGCCAGGGTGTGCCGAAAGAGTTAAAGGGCCTCGAGCCTTAACCCACCATCGGGGAGTGTCTTGGGCACTGGAGAGGATCTGGCACGGGACGTGTTTTCATGGAACTGCTTATCAAAACTAAGCTTCTGCCGTTTCATTTAGACGGGGTGGATTGGGTGGAAAACTGGCACGGGGATCAGGAAATCTGCCTTCTGTTCCTCATTCTGCCGCCGCGTGACCCGTTTACAGGTCATTCCCCCAGCATGTCTCAGTTTCTCCATCTGTAAAATAAGACGATGACACGAACGTTCTTTGTCAGGAATGTTAGGAAGCCCTTCTGATGATTTTCATTGAAACTACGGGCAAAGGAAGCTTCTCATGGAGGTCCTGCCTTCGCCCATCCTTTAATTCACTCTTCTCTCGTGCTCTCTGATCCATTTGGAGGAATTTTTCAGACCACAGCCTTCTTGCTACCTATTAATGGGTTGTGTTCCCAGCTAACCTTCATGTTGACACCTTCTCCCGCTCTAGGAAGAGAGCCAGTGGAGGTAGAAGCACTTGATGCCAAAACAAACAATAAAGTTTGGAAACACTTAGACCAAGATAATTAGGGAAATGATGTTGAATAAAAGATGGCATTAGACCTATTATTATGCTTAAGTTAGAATCCAGTTCCAGAAAGCACAATCTCCAGTTAACTGATCTCTTTTAAAAGGTCTTATTTTGTTTCTTTAAAGATTTCATTTATTTAAATCATCTGATCACTCCTCCCTTTAGGCTCTACTAATGGGTTTTCTTCTTCACTGAGAATTATATTGGAAAAAACTTCAATCAACAGCTATTTACTATTTAGGAACACTTAAACACTGTCTAACAACAATTAATGAAGCTAACTATTCAGGAAAAAAAAAAAAAGACTTAAAGCCCCTCTGAAACATCTACCTGTGTAACACAAATCCACTTTCCTGAAATAGCAGAAACCCACATATAAGACAAATATTTAAGTGGCCAGGATTTTTGTGCTCTTTCAAAACTTGAATATAACTGACCTATTTTGGGCAAGGAATCAGAAATTCTTAAGAATGGAAATGTTGAAACCCCAGATTCCGTTCTAAAACACATTTTTTAAAAAGAATTAGTGCACTGAAAAATGCTGTGTTTTAAGTATAATAACAGTCTATGGAATTATCACATCATATCTCAGTGATCGTTATGGAACACTGATCTCTTAGGCATTAACCCAGGCATTTTCTCCAATAATATTATCATTTGTAATAGCAATAACATTGGGTAGATCACAAAGTGCTTTCAATAGATTATCTAATAGGATACCCAAAACCCTGTAACCTGTGTAAGAAAATCGAGAGTGAAATAAGTGGCTTACCTAAAGTGAGAAGCCCAGAGTCTTAGGACTTCTGTCCGAGTTCTTCTCACTACATAACATTAAGACTGTCCTTTATGACCGCCTGTTTTCCTGTAAAAACACTTCATTTGCAAAGACGAATAAACATAAGGCCTTCATCCCTTGCCCCTGCGATTCTCTCAGCTCTCACATTCAGGTTCAGAGCTTCATTTGGAGTGTGTGTTTTTTGTATTCAGTCTCACACCACAGGCCCAACTTTCAATAATTGTCTCCTATCTTGTATGAAAGTACACAAGTAGTCAGAGAAAGAGTTCCTAAGATCCCAGCACTGTTTACTGCTGTGAATAAGATTATTTAAAAAAAAAAAAAAAAACACACCTTTTTTTTTTTCACTCCTTCAGCCTTAACCTCCACCTCTAGTAGCACTATGAGTCAGATGAGAAGCAGGCAGTTCTGTGATGCCTGGTTCCGTTCTCCTACAGACCCTCCAAACTGGCAGGTGGGGTGCTGGGGAAGAGCGGATGTCTCAGCTAAAGTAGATTGGAATTTCAGCAGGTGGCGCTGTTTCCTCCAAGCGAGCGGGACATGTATGCCCCCCGCCCCCACCCCAGGCGAGGGGCACTGTTCCCGGTTACTAGCAAACATCCAATACTTGTCCTTTTTTCTCAATGGTCCTAGCAAAGTTTTGAACCAATCTGATACTGAGTTGGAGACAAAAGTGAGTCATGCAAACCGACAGACTGGTTCTCATTGCTTTGTAGGTCATCATGCCAGCAGGATGGCTGGGATGTTCCTTCTAGGGTAAACCTGCAGTCCATTTCACTGTTGGAAATACAATGCTTGATTTTTTTTTTTTTTCCATCCCTGTTTGTTCTGGAGTCAGTCACACATAGGCAATCTATTTGAAAGAAAAAGGAAAGGCAGGAACAATTGTGTAACTGTCATTACAGCCAAGCATGTTCATTCTCTCACTGACCAAGCTCTTTAATGTCTGTGGACACATGCTTCTGGAGGCCTAACCAGATAGTGATGCTAGTGCCCTGGGACTAGAGGATTTATCACTTGGCAGCCGGTTTACTTGTAGAGAGACACTGGGAATTTATCTCCATGCCCTTGGAGAACTGCTTTACTGAATGTCTCTCTTAAAGACTTCATTCACTGATTCTTCAGCCCACTTATTACCTAGTCTTCTCACTAGACTTTGTACTTTGTTCTTTTTTAATTTTGTCCAAGAGGATTTATTCTAGAAGACACCCCCTGAATGGTGGAGCTGGCCTAATGGGAAAGGACTCCTTATTTTATCATCAGGTCTGTGGATGACCCAATGGCCCACCGTTAGCAACGTCTTAGAATATGTCCTAAAGCTCTGATGGCACAAATCACCCTCACCCACTTAGTTTTTCCCTCTATGATTTTAGAAAGAATTTAGTAGAAATGGGAACTGAAGATTTGCTCATTTTCAAGAGCAGTCAAAATTTACTGCAAAATATTCTGCCTGCACACATCTGAGTCCTTTAAAATTACCAGCTTCTTAAATTAATGTTCAATAGTTGTTCTCTAAATCAGTAACATTGCTTTTAAAACAAAATTCCCAATATTACCTAGTGTCTCCCGGTGAAGAAAAAAGACTTCTGGGAACACATTTAAAATTTAGTTTTGAAATGTTATCAGTTTGAGGTTTTCTAAATACCGTTTGACTCTTCCTAAGTGCAACAAAATGGAAACACTATCATGTTCTTTGAAAAAGCGTAATAGGAATGTGAACGTGAGGGGTTTTGGTACATTCCATTTTGAAGACCCGGTACGTTGCACATCTTCCTAGGAAGGTTCAAATCGTGAAGTTAGCATCTGTCTTTTGTAAACACCGCTCCCAAAGTGCTCTCTCTCTCTCTGAAAGTTGGAGACCGAAAGAATGAAGCACAGATCCTCTCCAGGCCAAAAGTTGCGTCATAAGCCCTTCGTGATCAATAAGAACATTGTGGTGGTTATTTCATAGCTGATTAACTTATATGTCTACAAGCCAACACTTGACTTGAAAGGCTGGTCTGGTTTCTCGCGATGCAAGCGTGGCCTTTACTAGCCTGTCCTGGCACCGAGTTCTGGGACTGCTCTTTCCTGACCGCAACCAGGGTACAGCCCTGCAGTTTCGTAGTGAGTAACCCATCAGCTGGAACCTGCACTTCTGTGAAAGGGCATTTTGTCTTTTAGGGCAGTACCACGAAGACAAGATAATTAGTGTGAGGGAGGGAAAAAACAGAATCGAAAACCGCATCAGATACCTGGTTGTGGACTCTCCACCTTTGAAGAGACAGAAAATGTGGTGGCTTCATTTTTCTTAATAACTAGGATAAATGCAAACCATTATAGGTAATGGAGCATTTAATGATGAGATGATGCAGAAAGACATAACTTAATAAAAATTATCCATCTGTTTCTCAGTTCCTTGTTGAAATACACTGTGTCTCTTGGCTTTTCTGTAATTGGTTTATATGGTATTGTATTTTAATTCATGTCAGGATCTTAGAACTTCCTCTTAAGGGTTTTTGTATTCTTCCTTGCAAACTTTCTGTTTCATTTTTACGGAACTGGAATCCTTACATCTTGTAGTTGAAGTATAGTTTTATTGTGCTCAACATTACTTTTAATTTCACCAGTTGTGGGGTAAATAAACCATTGTGTACTTGGGAAAAAAAATTGGCAGAAAAGCAGAATATGTTAAAGACTCTTGCTTTTCATTGCTAGTGAGATTTCTCAACTGGAGCTTCTCTGTTTTATTTTGCCCCTGGCTAACATCTAAAGATCAGTAATAAAGCTCTATGCAAATACTTTCATGTATTTAAAGAACAATATTTTGACACTCATTGACACAAGCAAAAAAATACAACACTAAATTAGTGTTCAGGAAAACAATGAAGACATTGTTCATTCATATGAAATGAATGTGAAAAATGTTGTGTTATATTAACAGAAAAGATTGCTCCTCAGCTCTTGACCTTTAGTGTTTGCTAAATGACATTACTTATGGTGTTGTGTAGTAATAGACAATTTTTTATTGTTAATAACGGATCTCGAGCAGTCACTGATACTTGTCAGACTACTGGAAATTTTAGTCACCAAAAATAAATGTTTATTCTCCCGGGTGGTAATTTGAGGTAAGCTTTGCTAAAGATTTTAAAAAAATGTTTTTTGGACAGTTTGGAATTTCCAAATACTTGATAAGTTAAATATTTTGAAAATGTTAATTCAATGTATTAAAGGCTTATTTTTCTAGATTTCATCTAGATTTATAAATACTCCCCCAAAAAATCTCCTGTCACCATCTATGTGTTTTCAAAATAATTGAACTTTTAGGAGCTCTCTTGATTTTTTTTTTTTTTTAATTTGGAGAACACAAAGAGGCTTTTTGTTCAGTTTTCAGTAGTGTGGAGGGGACCTTATTGGAGGGGAAGTTGTCCCTGAATTATTGCTTCTTATATATAGTGGAATTTCTTTCCTCCTGTATCACTAGGCTCCAATATTGCTGCTACAATAAATGTTGTCTTAAATAGAATGCTTCCCTTTTCTTCTCTTTCAATCAAGGACAGTACAGAGTCAGCATCGAGGAAATAATTATGATAACAGAAACGTTATGCTCATGGATAAGACCAAGTCCATAAGGGTAATTTGACCTCCCAGAAGAATAGCATTGTTGATGTTGGGATATTTTTATATTTAGCAACCAAAAATTAAAGGCATAATGATTAAGTCTAAATCCATTCAAATATAGTTTTAAGAGTATTGAGTGGGAGAGTGACTTTTAATTTGAAATCCTGATTTTTGTGAATGAGAACACTGTGGGGAAACACATTTGAAATGAGTTCAAATGAACAAGTTAAATGGGACACTAATTCCCAGTTAGAAAGATGGTATATCCGTCCTAGCCTGCAGTCTTTAGAGGAGCTCAAGACTGGGCAGTGAACAGGGTTCGCTGGGATTAAAAAACAGACTAAGAATTCTCTGGATCTCTCCTACTCCTCTCCTGTGCAGTAATTGTCTCCTCTTTGTGCTCCCATACCTCCTTTCCTGCTAGCATTTATCTCATTGGCCTTTTGTTATTTTGGTTGCCGTCGGGCACTTGGCAGTCTTCTATATGGATTCTAAGGTCTCTAATGGTGCCTTATCGCCTTTGGAACTGCCTTCTCACACTGAGTACAGAGCCTGATACATGATTGGTCCCACGCACTCAGACTCAGCAAAGTTCTGACAGTCTTGTTCCATCTGCAGCTGTCATCATCTGAATTTATTGGCACAAGGAGCAGAAACCAACTCAGAGAAATTCAAGTAAAAAGGGATTTATCATGAAGAGTGTTGGGATACTTTACAGGAACTGGGAAGTGAAATCTGCTTTCTTGTTTCTCTGTGCATCTCTCCCCTCACTGCCCCCCCAAGCCTTGTAGGCTGTCTTTTCCCACTCCTCTACCCAAATATGTCTCAGTGCTCAGCTTGGCTCTGCTTCTTCTGCGGGCCTCCCCTTGGCTTCAGCGGGGCTGGCTGACTCTGTGTGGCAGTCATCCAGCCCCAGTGTCCAGTGCTGTACTGCTCATTCAGTCTCTGGGTCTCTTACACAGACTCTTTTGAGACTGATTGACCCAGAATATGTCAGGTCTCCATCCATGATAAGGGAGTTGGGAAGGAGGGCAGGTATAGAGACCAGTCACCTGGCTTAAAAATGGCTGCCTGATTCACTCCCTCAATAAGAGCTGTGGGTAAGGATAGTCTTGCTTAGGAGAAAGGTTTTAGAAAGCTTCCATGCCTAGTGTCTTCTGACTACTACCTGGAGTTTATGTCTCAGATGTTCTTTCTTAAATCAAATGTCGAACTTTTAAAACACTTTCCGTATATAAATGTTGGTGATCCGTAAGTCAAGCACAGCATCTACCTTGTTTATCCCTCCCTGATATACTGTCAGAGTCTAGCAGAGTGCCTGGCATCTGGCGCCCAAATTTTCCATGAATATTGACTAACAGTATGAGGTTAGCCCACAGAAGTCCATGCAGCTATTCCTAACAACCATTTCTAATAAAATTTTTCATGAAAATGCATGTTCACCCAATGCACTAAAAAGAATACTTAAAGAGGAACTGGGTCCCAGCTCTGGCACTAACTAGGTATGTGACTTTAAGCAAGTCACATAGTCTCCCTGGTTTCAGTTGCTTCACCTCTAAAACGAATTGAATTGGATGAGAACATCTCTGCAGCCCCTTCCAGCTATAAAATTCTATGGCTCTGACTAACAGAATCAGGATTAAGTTCACTCCACCCTTTCAGTCTTCCCTCCCCATGCCATATATGGGTATAAGAATTTGATCATGGAGAGAAACTAGATCCTCCCAGGCACCAATAACCCTCACAGGCTACATAATTATCGTTGTCATCATCATCATCATGATAAATAATAGTCTTTAAACACTCACTGTATCCCAGGCACTGTTCCAGGCACTTTACCTATATTAACCTATTTAATCCTAAAAACGGCCCTCTGAGGTAAGTACTGTTATTGTTCTCATTTGTCTGAGGAACGGGAAGATTAAGGAACTTGCCAGAAGTTACCAGGTGAGCCCTGGACCTGGGGTTTAAACACAGGTGGTCCGATTCCAAGTTTGAGCTCCAGCCACAACATGCAGTGTTTCTCAGTGTGGTCCCCAGATAAGCAGCCTCAGCTTAGCCCTGGACCTTCTTAGAAATACAAATCTTCAGGTCCCACCCCAGGGCTATTGAATGAGAAGTTCTTGGGCTGGAGGAAGCCAGCAGTCTGTGTTTTAATCTTATGCATGATTCTAACGCACACTAAAATTTGAGAGTGCCTGCTTCTTCTCTTCAACACTGCCTTCCAACATACCTGTAAGTGGTTCTCTAAGTATTTACTCCCCAGGTATGCTAATTGGGGAATAAATACCTAGAAACGTGGTATTGTTGCCCATTTGTACGTGGACAAGGCAAACATTCAAATATAGGTGATCATAAGTTAGGAGCTAGTTATACTGCTTTTCAAGTTCTCTGTCACCTAGTTGCCATGACTGATGAAATCAGTACAGAAAAAGTCAGGCGGTGAAGACAATTACAAAGGAGGGAGGAGAGGAGGATTATTCCTCCATCTCTGCTGCAGAGATGAGGAGGCCTCCTCCATGAAGCCCTAATAGAATCTTTGACAGGTTGAGCAAACAGAATTAGGGCAGTGCATCACATAGTATGTGGACTCTCCTTCCCTACAAGAGGGTGACTGACTCTTCAGCCCTGACCCGTCCCATGCAGGGTCCACTAGCTGCATGTGCTTACTGAGCACTCACAAGGTGCTCAGTCTGAACTGAGATGGGCTATAAATGCAAAATGCACGCTGGACTTCAAAGACTTAGTACACAGAAAAATAATGTAGACTATCTTGATGACATTTTATATTGAAATGATACCGTACTTTATATATTGGGTTAAATAAAAACATTGAAATTAGTTTTACCTTTTTACTTTTTTAATGTGGCTAATTGAAATTTTTAAATTCAATAGGTGGCTTGCATTGTATTTCTATTGGGCAGCATTGTTTTAGACTAAGCTTGTAAAGTCCTATCTACATCTCCCTTAATGCACGTAATATGGTATGTCTATAGTTTTGATTTACCGGTAACCATGATTATCAAACCTGGAACTGAGAGAGAGCTATGGCAATGCTAGGACCTGTTATTCAGGGAGCCCGGAACCAGCCCAGAAGTGGGATTCCAAAGGTCAGAGTCAGACTGAGAGGCAGAACCAGGTGGTCAGGATGGGCTTGAAGGTAAGGTCACAGAAAAGTCAGAGCTGGCTTCCCAAGAACATGTTTAGGCCAGGAACCATGAGCAGGGAGATGGACGATCAGGTGGTCATGAGTATAAAGTAACTTCCTGCTGCATGCCCACAGCTTTTATATTGTTCCTGCCAAGCCAGAACTAATTCTAGAATGGCTTACCTGGGTATACGAGTGGGAACAGGTAATTGGAAACACCTGGTTGAGGTAGGTGGCTGGGCACGCTCCAGGAAACAACCACTTCTGGGAAGTATGTTGTGACAGTAATGGTATGAGGGCCAAGTTAGAGCATTTGTTAAATTACAGTGACCTGAAAGTGAGTTTCCATATTCCAGGTGTTAGTCTGCGAATTACTATTGCCCTCATATAAACCTAATGCTGCACAATGTTAACGATAGAGCTCTCTATATAGAAACTACAGACTGATGCAGTAATGCTTATAGCAAAGGCAAACATAGTCATTTCATTACTATATTGAAACAATCAGCTTATGTTATAGTCATCACAAGATAGCCCTTTGCAATAAATTTTTTCTAGAGATGGCTGCAATAATCCCTCCCATTCGGCAGGCCTGTTTGCTCTGTGACTCTACCACTCTTCTCATAAAGGGGGAGGTCTCTTTCCCCTTTGTTGAAATTTGGGCTGACCCTATAACCAGCAGTATGTAGAGGAAGTGACTCTGGCCTTTCAGCTTCTATAAAAAAGCTTGAGCTAGATGATGAGAGACTGCAGGGTTGGGGGACATGTGAAGGAGAACTGAGGTACATTTAGCACCAAGGGACCCAGACCTGTGAGGGGGGCCATTCAGATTACCTCGGCCACAGGGAGCAGAGATGAGCCATCTGCCCCGAGCCCTCCTAAATTCCTAGCTCACAGAATCCTGAGCAATAAAAAGGTTTAAACCACTAAGTTTTAGGATGGCTTATTAAGCAGCATTAGACAAGTGGATTTATTTATATGTGGATTTTTCATTAAAGTCTTTTCATATATGGTCACATAATTTTGGGATGTACATAATTGCTTAAAATAATGCCTTATGCACTCACTCAGAATATGTTATGCTAAACATACATACAAGCTGTAGATTTTGCTCAAATTAATTTTCAGTCCCAAACGGCCACAACATGGTATTACAGAGGAAGGGAGACCATCTTTATGGATACCCGCGACGATACTGCCGAGTGGCAGGGAGACGCTGCTGCAGGAGAAGCCGGTTTTACCATCCGGGCCATAGCCTCCGAGCTGAGCGTCGATGCAGGCTATGATCCGGGGGAGGGGCAGAGAGGAGGCAGTACCGCACGCAGCTCCCTAGCAGCCCGGTGATTGACAGACTATTCTGTGAGCCACACGAACCACACAACGGCTGGTAAAGGAAGGCAGCCTTGTCCTGGGGCAGAAGATGTACGGGGTTCATGAGAGGGTCTTGAGAGAAGTTTGAAATGCAGCAGCAGGCCGCCCTCGGTGTGCTTTCCTGTGCCTCCTCATACGATTCTTCAGCAAATATCCTACCTTGTTCAAATAGTATTAATAATCGGAAGGGCACTACCCCAGGATCTATACTGGAGGTGAGAGTGAAGAAAGGATTGCAAGGAGAAGAAAAGGAGCAAAACAGGTGAATAGCCCATATCCTAAGGAATATTATTCAAAGAAAAATACATTGCCGGAGCTCAGTTCATTGTCCTCCATAGATTTCAGAAAATTATAGGCAACATGTTTGTGTTCAGTTTGCTAAAAACTATTACAGCAGTCCATGGGCCAGTTGACTGTGTTTGTAAATAATGTTTTATTGAAACACAGCCGTGCCCATTTGTTTCTGCTCTGTCTGTGGCTGTTCTTGCACCACACAGCAGTGTTGAGTACTTGTGTTAGGTACTAGATGGCTCAGAAGCCTAAAATATTTACTACCTTGCCCTTTAAGAAAAAGTTAGCTGACCCCTGACTTAAAGAAAATAAATGAAAGAGTGAAGCTGGAAGTAATCAGGAAATATATGGAAGAGAAAAAGAAAATCGGTCCAGAAACTGAAGCCACCTTAGCAATGGAATTTAAAATAAATGTTACTGAAAACAATCAGTGGCAGGAAGAAACCACATAAAATAATATGGAAAAGACCAAGCGTAAAAATGATTAGATAGGGTATAATAGGCATAGAAGACAGAAGAAGAGAGATACAACTTGAGCATAATTGGTGTGCCTGAAAAAGAAATGGAACAAATATAAGAGTGAAATATACTCAAAGAGTCATAGAAGAAATAAATACATAACTTGAATCTGCATATGGTATCCCCGAAAAATTGATTTCAGAATGATTAATGCAAGACTAGGAGCTTTTAGGTTTTCAGTTCTCATCCAGGGATGAGAAAAACTAACCCTCAGCCTTGGAATTTGTAGATGGGTGTACGTGGCTGGAATGAAAGCAGGGCAAGGCAGATTTTGACACAGCCTTTTTCTTGTGGTGCATCAACCTAGAATAATAGGTTAACAGCAAAAGTAAGAAGAGCTCTGTTGCTTTCTAAATTGTGTTCTGTTGTTTTCGTTGTTTTTATTTATTATCTAATGATTCTTTTCCTCTTCAGTAACTTAGTATCTTAAAAATGTCTGAAGGCCTCTTTATCAAAGGAATCCACAAACCACAGTATTTTGCCCATGAAGAAAATGAATAGATTGAGAAGTCCTTAAGGCCAGCCTCTGGTTTTATGCTAGATGATTTTCTTGATATCAATTTTATTTATATAATCATGTAGTACCTGTTTCCCAACTATGTCATAGTAGGGGGGAGTCTCCCATGCTAACCCTCAGACCTGCCAATGTGAGTACCGCAAAGCATAAGGCCTGACCTAGCACAAGACTACTTGAAGTCCTGACCCAAACTGTGATTACCAGGCTGTTATCATGAAAACAGCTACTGAACAAAGTTTAAAGACAAAATGTAAGTGAATGGAGCCCCAGTTGGCATTTTTTTAATTGGGAATTTAAATATCCATTTGTTCAAATTCCTATGGCTTTTATTAGAATTATTTCATAGACTTTCTCCACCTAAATATATATATACTAAATATATATATATATATATATTTAGTTCTGTTTTAAGATTATTTTTATATAGAGCACAAAGCACAGGACTAAAAAAGCAGCAGTCAAATAAATATAGTTAAACATAACCTTGATTAACAAATCTTGTTATTCATGGATGACAGCTCAGTTAATAAGTGTTTGTGGCTTGGATACTGAACCGGAGGTTAATGGCGAGGTGGAAGCAATTGTAGAATCCAGATTTTTAAGACAAACACACATCACACCCCAAAAGGCATGCATGGAATCAGGTATAGTTAGTCGGCTGTGGTGATGTACTTTGGGTGTTCTCCTTCACTGGTCCAGCTGTGAACAGCCTCCAGAGCTACCAAATCAAGGAAGGAGGAATGATCCTTCAGTGCCTACTTCCGCGTTCATGACTTGAATGGCCAAAGAGTACATTGTGGGAGGCAGTGTTTTCACTCAAATTTTCTACAGTTTTATTTTGACTTCTCTAAATTAGATTTACAGAACTGATAGCTTCTATCTCTAATTATACAGCTACAAGATAACGCATGTCCAAATTTAACTAATGCTTATAACCATCTACACTCTGCCTTCAGATGTCAATGGTATGGCGTCAGATTTCTACTTCACGTACCTTAAAAGCAAAATGAACGTGAGACATGATTTGAAGACCGCACTCTTCATTTGCTGTTAAGGGACATTTTTATGTCGAAGAATCTGAAGCCTTGGTACATTCCTTAACTGATTGTCTTTCCTCCCTGTGGGATGGATTAAAAAGCAGGAGATTTTTTTTGTTTGCACTGGTGATCAGGTCACGGCTGAAAGTAAATAAGTATCTGAGGAAGTGGATAAGTCAGTCATATCCTTAAAGGGCACTGAAAGAATGTGGGAAGACTCTCTTTTTTCTCCTTCATTCCTTGAGAGACAAAGAGAGAGGATTGACATCTAAAACATGTAACCTCAAAATTGTTTCTATAGTCGGAAGCCAAAGCCGAGTGGCGATTTGATCACAGATTGTGGCCTGGCAGTGTCATGGGTCATATGTTCAGCATGTGAACAGGAAGGTGAGAAGTGGTGAGCTTTTGCCTCCGTTGTGCTGTCCATCAGAGAATAAATGGACCAAATCAACGTGTTCAGCTGTATAAGGAGGGGAATGGCTGAGTACTTCTCACACAGGGGCCTTTGTGTCCTGGACATGATCTAGCATTATGATGGGATGCACTGGGCCTCGGCTTTGTGGCAAATTACTAACCCATTATCACATCAGAACACAAGATCATTTATCTTCTAATCCAGAATGTCACCTGTTCTTCATTTACCAGTCAATAACCATTAATTATGCTCAGTGGAAATTTAAACAAAGCCCTTTCCCTCTGTTAAAACCAGTAAACTATTCAGTAATAACAAATAAATCTGGAGTTGTATATCCTTTCCCTTCCCATTCCCAGACTGGAGTCTGGTACAATATGAACTTTAGAGGAAATGCCTAGAAATTGATAGGTCAAAGGCCGCAGATAGTCTGATGGAAAAGAAAAGAGCAGATTCTTGGCACTCACTTTAGTGAAAGTGAGAGGCTCCTACTGATCCCAAGATTCCTGTTGGGGAACAAAACAACTACCAGGGAACTTGCCCAGTGTTTAAAGTAATCCACCATTAACCAGTAATCATATTTTCTCCTTTTATTTTTAGCAAGCCCTTGCTTTCTTTCACATGACTAAAAATATAATTTTTTTCAAAACCATTCTAGCACAACATAGTGTTTCAAAAGAAATAAAATAAGCTGAGCAGTCCTGAAAGACCTATTTTAAATGTTATTTTTAGAATGGAAATTTGAGTAAAACACATGTAAGTGTATACACAAATCCCTCAGAAAAATGTTCAAATAGAAATTCTAGCCAGAAGCATAATTTAGTTTTTCCTAAAAACTTTGAAAGTATTTTTGAAGAAAGCCAAAACAAGTGTGTGTGTGTGCATGTGTGTGCATGTATGTGCTCAGGGGAGGTGGGAGAGTCAGCTTAGCAGGGGAAGGGTGGCCAAAGGGCAGTCTCAGTCCCAGTGAAGTCAACCATACTGTGTGCCATTGGTCACATGGAAACTCAGTGAGATAATATGAATTCATTCCAAGGACTAGACCTGGGGCCCTTGTGTGGGATCTGGAAGGAAAGGTCAGAGTTTCCAGACAGAGGAGAGAAGAGGGCATTCTAGGCCACGGGAACTGCACGTGCAAGACACAGAGACACAAGGAGCTAGCCCCCCACCAGGCCACTGATAATGCACATGAGCCTTGGTGCCCATAACAAAAACACCTCTGTGGGGACCTTAACAACAGAGGGTGCTGGGCACAGACCCCACTCCTCCTCAGCCCAGAGCATTTTTAATAGCGTGAAATGGCCCTGAGGTCTCAGAGGTACAAGGATTTTGGAGACTCTGTGCTGCATGGACTATCCCAATAAAGAGAACATCTTGTGTTTTGTGTCTTTTAAAAATGGATCAAGTTTTATTATTAATACTAATCTAACTAGTGTGAATTTTTAAAGTGTTGTGACTAAATTCATCATCTGTGATCTCTTAATGCAAAATGACACTTGGAGGTATTTCATGAATGCCAGCAAAACTGTCTCCTAGCCAAGACACTTTCATTGGTTACTTCTCAGTGTGTCACTGACCTGAATCTATTGCCATTGTCCCACCCAGTGTGCCCACCTCCAAGGCGCATAAAACCGCCAAAAGTCTCATCCTCCACAGGACAAAAATAGGATTGAAAAGTCTTACAATAGACCAAAAATACAAAATATTCACAAGAAATAACTTCAAGTAAAAGATAAATATCTATTTTTTTTTAGAAGGATGCCACAAATTCAAATGAATAAAGAGGAATTAAACTTTTTTGGGTTGTATCCTCTGAGAAAAAAGAAGCTGCTCCATTGGCTTCAGCAACTTATTTTTCAGCTTATCCAATAGCAACGAGGGAGACACCAACCAGCACAGTTTTCTTTAAATGTTAGAACCAGAGTGTAATACACATAATATTGGGGACTGTGTTCTAATGAAGTGTCTATTATTTTTACCTATTTTATTTTGAAAAGTGGGTGAGAATGATGAAAAAAACAGTTGTTGTCATTGTTGTTGGCTTTGATTTTCTTAAAGAGGCATGCTGCAGTCACACACGAGCTATACTTTTGTGTTTTTTAATCTGCGTCTTCAATCTGTGTAACAAAATCATTAAAATTAATGTACAGTTCCAAACTGTAGTAACGATAGGCCTGTGTGTGGCTGATAAAAGTTGTTATAACCAAGTGGAGCAGGGCTGTGACCGTTGCTACCAGTTTGTGTCTAAGACACACAGCTGCACTGTTGCCCAACTAGACTTCTTGTTCCTGTTGAAAAAGTACACCGTATGATGCATGCACTGAGCACTTGACCTTGAAACGCTGCCTGACGAATCCTGAACTCTGGTGCATTCTTATTGCCACTCAAATAACTTTTTAGAAGTGGCAGTGCTGTTCGTTACATAATGGTTTTCCCTTTAATGATTCTTGACTTACTTGGATTTTTTATGTCAACACGCTGGAAAATTTCCAACTTTATTGTCAGGAAATTTGGTTCCACTTTTGAGGAAGATCATCTGTCTTTAAATGACTTTTTCTTACCTTCCATCCATGATATCAAGGAAAATTGGGCAATTCTTTTTAAACTCTTCTTTTCTTAAATATACTATGGAAAGTTTCTTTGCCACAGATACTCTTGAACATCTTGTTCCTTTAAATTGTAGCCCAAGGACCTGCTGTGTGAGAATCAGGATGCCTAAAACATGTCCTTCCAGTCTACTGAGTCTGAACTTCTGTGTCCCAGGCATCTGTGCTGAGATGTTCCCTTGATGATTCTGATGCACATTAAAGTTTGAGAACTGTGATGTTGAGAATAGTGTAGTAAATTCATTGTCATTTTCTAGCTGTACATGTCAAAGTATTCAAATAAGGTGGCCTTAGATTGAGGTGACTTTTTTTTTTTTAAAGATTTTATTTTATTTATTTGAGACAGAGAGAATGAGAGACAGAGAGCATGAGAGGGAGGAGGGTCAGAGGGAGAAGCAGACTCCCTGCCGAGCAGGGAGCCCCATGCGGGACTCGATCCCGGGACTCCAGGATCATGACCTGAGCCGAAGGCAGTCGCTTAACCAACTGAGCCACCCAGGCGCCCCGATTGAGGTGACTTTTAATGCCTTAACAGCCTATGTAGGTGAACCAAAACCTAAGCCAGAGTCAGTGCACTCAAATCCAACAAAATGAACCTTAAGAACAACGAGTCACAAACAGCTACCTCTGCTTTTTCAAATAAGGCAACTCTGTAAACTATAGTCAGTCACAAAATTTGTTTACTTTGCTTCAGTGTCTACTCTATGAAAACTCTGCTCCTAGTTTCTGTTGGTATAGCGCTCCTAATCACCTTTGGTTTAGTGCTGCCTTATTCGAATTGATGTATGCTCCAATAAACTCTTGGCAAAAAAAAATTTAATATGCCTCAGTTTACCTTTTAGCAATGTCCATCTCCAATTATTTTTTTTACACATTTATTTATTCATTTTAGAGAGAGAGAGTGTGCGTGTGGTGGGGCGGGGGAGGACACGTGAGGGAGAGGGAGAGAGAATTTAAGCAGACTGCACTCTGAGAGCAGAGCCCTGCCATGGGACTTGATCTCAAGACCCTGCGATCATGACCTGAGCCAAAACCAAGAGTTGGTCGCTTAACCAACCATGCCACCCAAGCGCCCCTCCAATTACCTGTTTCTGATACCATTATATTTCTCAAGTGACAGCTGGATGCACTTTGACTTGGATTTGCCTCTCTCTTTCTAGGCTATGTGGCTGATGTTACAGAATGATGAGCCAGAGGATTTTGTCATAGCTACTGGGGAAGTCCATAGTGTTCGGGAATTTGTGGAGAAATCATTTTTGCATATTGGAAAAACCATCGTGTAAGTATGAATTGGTTTCTGGCCATTTATCAGACATTTGCTGGCAAGTTTGTATATGTGCTTGCTAGTCCTCCTTGGTTTTGTCTTTTTCCCCTTTTACTCTCTTATAAAACAATACATGGAGTTTCAGTATGAAACAGGGACTTTGTTCTTCACTGAATCCAATCCCAGTTATATTTTACCTTTTTTTTTATTTTTTAAAGGTTTTTAATTGTTTTAATTTTATTTTTTTAATTTTTTTAATTGTTTTAATTTTAAACTTTTTACTATGGCTAACACATGGTTTACTGTGATTTTACTGTAGGTAATTCTGCTCTTACCAGATCAATGTGATAATATTATACAATTGTTTTTAATATTTTCATCTATGTTTTAAAAATTTGAAACCGCAAAAAACTTAGAGAAAAATTTCAAATCCATTACAAACAATCTTCTTTTCTTTGAACCAATGAGAGTAGGTTGCCAACCTGATGCCCCATCATCCTGGACTTTTGTGCGTATTTCCTATAAATATTCTCCTTCATAAACACAGTACAATCATCAAAATCAGGAATTCACAATGATAAGTTACTACTGTCTAATCCTCAGATCTCTTTTGAGTTTTGCCAGTTGGGCAATGCTATGCTTTATACCAAAATGATCTAGTTTATAATCATGCGTTGCATTTATGTGTTGTGTTGGAGTCAGATTTTTATTGGAATGTTTGAAAGATTTGTTAGAAATCCTTTATTGTAGATGGAAAATTTTTCTTTTTTGGTAATTTTTTTACTGTAGTAATATATATATATATATATATATATATATATATATATATACACGTAATTTGCTATCTTAACCATTTTTAAATATACATTTCAGTGACATTAAGTATAGTCACAATGTTATGTAATCATCACCACCATCCATCCCCAGAACTTCTTAATCTTCCCCAACTAAAACTCTGTACTCATTAAATAGTAACTTGCCATCCACCCCTTCCCCCCAGCCTCTACTTTACGTCTCAAAGAATTTGCCTACTCTTGGTACCTCATACAAATGGAATCATACAGTATCTGTCCTTAGTGTTTGGCTTATTTCACAAAACTTAATATCTTCAAGATTGATCCATGTTGTAGCCTGTATCAGCATTTCATTCCTTTTTAAGGTTGAATAATATTCTGTTATATGTATTTGCTACATTTTGTTTATCCATTCATCTTTTGTTGAACACTGGGTCCCTTCCAAAGTTTGGCTATTGCAAATCATACTACTCTGAACATGGATATACAAATATTCATTTGAGTCCTTCCTTTCAATTCTTTTGAATATATACTTAGTAGTAGAATTCCTGGGTCATATGATTATGTTTAACTTTTTGAGGAGCTGCCAAACTGTTTTCCAAGATTCATTTTTGAAATATAAGAAAGGACTTCTACTTTGAGCTATGATAAAATGACAGAAATCAGATTAAACCTTCTATCTTAAAAAATTAAACTACATAAAATATATGAAATAATTGTTTTAGACACTGGACAACAGGTAGTGCAGGTCTGTGATCCCTGATAGAAAAGAAACAAATGAGGTGAGCCCTGCAATCACTCTGGGCCTCTTCCTGGAGGCACAGTCTCAACCATGGAACATGAAAGAGGCACTCCAATAGAGAACAACTGTTTTTGCTGAGTTGAGGAGGTGAGGTAGAGGTCAGAATTTAGAGAGTCTGAGGCACCTAATGTTAAGGGGCAGAGTTCTAGAAAGGTGGGCTCTACAAAGAAAAAAGAACTCCAGAAATCTGCATAAGGACCCCATTCAGTTTGTATTGAATAATAAGAAGTAGAAGTATTAGAAGAAATTCCATAAGTTTAGATGAAGAACTGTCTGGGAACTGGGAACTGGACATTCCTCAGACCTTACTCAAGTCTGGGAGTCATTTGCATTTCAGCCAACCTCAATGGAGAGACGTTATTCATCACTCAGAGAAGTAAAACAGATTCTAGAGGGCTATGTCTCAGTAATGTGGCTAATCCTGAAAGTAAAGGCTACTCCAGACTTAGGCTAACAAAGTTTAAGTACGAACTTCAAAAGGATCAAACTGGACACAAGGAACAAATCCCTACTATAACAAAGCCCAATGTTCTTCAAAAGAAGACGGTAAAATCTAGACCCAACAACATAAAATTCTTAACATTCAGCATTCAATAAAAAATTAGTAAGAGTGTCAAGAAGCAGGAAAATATGACCTATAACCAAGAGAAAAATCAATTAGCAAAAACAGTCTGAGGAATAATAAAGATGTTATAAGCACTCAGGGATATTAAAAAACTATTATAACTATGCTCAACTATTGAAAAAAAACATAGGTTTAGTGAGAAGAGAGGGAAAATATATATTTAAAAATAGCTAGATGGAGTTTCTAGAGATGGAAAATTAAATATCTGAATGAAAAATTCACTGTTGGCATCAAGAACAGATTAGATACTGCAGAAGAAAGGATTGTTGAACTATAAGTATAAAGAAGTATAATAATAGAAATGATCCAAGATGAAACATAGAAAAAAAAAAAGACTGGAGAAGGAAAAAAAAGACCAAAAAACAGAGTCTCAGTGACCTGTGGAACAATATCAAACAACATAACATGTGTAATTGGAGTCCCAGGGGAAAGAGGGAATAGGGCACAGAGAAAGAATTAAATATTGGCCAAAATTTCCCCAAATTTGGTGAAAACAATAAAATCACAGATCCTTAAGAGACTTAATATATCCCAAACAGGATTAACACAAAGAAAATTTCACCAAGATACATCATAATCAAATTGCTGAAAATAAGTGCTAAAGAGAAAATTTTAAAGGCAGCCAGAGAAAAAAGAGAATTATTTATAGAGGAACAAATTAAAAGAAAGTTTTGTTATCAAAAACTATGTAAGACAAAAGACAATGGAGTAACATCTTTAAACTGCTGAAGGAAACCTACAACCTAGAATTCTATATCCAGAGAAACTTTTTCAAAAATGGAGGTGAATTACAGAGGGAGGAACATCAGAATAATGTCAGACCTATCCACAGAGACCTGGCAAGCCAGAAAGGCCTGGCAAGACATATTCAGGATACTAAATGAGAAGAACATGCAGCCAAGAATACTTTATCTGGCAAGACTTTCATTTAGAATGGATGGAGAGATGCAGAGTTTCCGCGACCGGCAGAAACAGAAAGAATATGTGACCACTAAGCCGGCCCTGCAAGAAATACTAAGGGGGGTTCTATAAAAGGAGAAAGATCCCAAGAGTGATATACAACAGAAATTTACAGGGACAATCTATAAAAACAATGTCTTCACAGGCAACATGATGACAATTAATTCATATCTTTCAATAATCACTCTCAACGTGAATGGCCTAAACGCTCCCATAAAACAGCACAGGGTTGCAGATTGGATAAAAAGACAGGACCCATCCATATGCTGTCTACAGAGACTCATTTTGAACCTAAAGATACTTCCAGACTGAAAGTGAAGGGATGGAGATCCATCTTCCATGCCAGCGGACCTCAAAAGAAATCTGGGGTAGCAATTCTTATATCAGACAAATTAGATTTTAAACTAAAGTCTGTAATAAGAGACACAGATGGACACTATCATTCTTAAAGGGACTATCCAACAAGAAGATCTAACAATTGTAAATATCTCTGCCGCCAACATGGGAGCAGCCATCTACATAAGCCAACTGTTAACCAAAATAAAGAGTCATATTGATAACAATACGTTAATTGTAGGAGACCTCAATACTCCACTCTCAGCAATGGACAGAGCATCTAAACAGAAAATCCACAAGGAAACAAGAGCTTTGAATGATACATTGGACCAGATGGACCTCATAGATATTTACAGAACATTCCACCCTAAAACAACAGAATACCCATTCTTCTCAAGCGTACATGGAACTTTCTCCAGAATAGACCACATACTGGGTCACAAATCAGGTCTCACCCGATACCAAAAGATTGAGATTATTCCCTGCATATTCTCAGACCACAATGCTCTAAAACTGGAACTCAATCACAAGAAAAAAATTGGCAGAAATTCAAACACTTGGAAGCTAAAGACCACTCTGTTCAAGAATGTTTGGGTCAACCAGGAAATCAGAGAAGAACTTAAACAATTCATGGAAATCAATGAGAACGAAAACACATCAGTCCAAAACCTATGGGATACTGCAAAGGTGGTCCTAAGGGGGAAATACATAGCCATCCAAGCCTCACTCAAAAAAATAGAAAAATCCCGAATTCATCAACTAACCCTACACCTTAAAGAACTAGAGAAAAAGCAACAAACGATGCCTAAGCCACGCATCAGAAGAGAAATAATTAAAATTAGAGCAGAAATCAATGAATTAGAAACCAGAAACACAGTAGATCAGATCAACGAAACTAGAAGTTGGTTCTTTGAAAGAATTAATAATATCGATAAACCACTGGCCAGAATTATCCAAAAGAAAAGAGAAAGGACCTAAATTAATAAAATTATGAATGAAAGGGGAGAGGTCATGACTAACACCAAGGAAATAGAAACAATTATTAGAAATTAGTACCAACAACTACATGCCAATAAACTGAGCAATCTGGATGAAATGGAGGCCTTCCTGGAAACCTATAAACTGCCAAGACTGAAACAGGAAGAAATTGACAACCTGAATAGGCCAATAACCAGTAACGAGATTGAAGCACTGATCAAAAACTCCCAAAAACAAGAGTCCAGGGCCTGATGGATTCCCTGGGGAATTCTACCAAACATTCAAAGAAGAAATAATACCTATTCTACTGAAGCTGTTTCAAAAAATAGAAACAGAAGGAAAACTTCCAAACTCATTCTATGAGGCCAGCATTACCTTAATCCCCAAACCAGGCAAAGACCCCATTAAAAAGGAGAATTTCAGACCGATATCCCTGATGAATATGGATTCCAAAATCCTCAACAAAATCCTAGCTAATAGGATCCAACAATACATTAAAAGGATCATCCACCACGACCAAGTAGGATTTATCCCCGGGATGCAAGGGTGGTTCAACATTCATAAATTAATCATTGTGATAGAACACATTAATAAGAGGAGGGAGAAGAACCATATGATCCTCTCAATTGATGCAGAAAAAGCATTTGACAAAATACAACATCCCTTCCTGATTAAAACTCTTCAGAGTATAGGGATAGAGGGAACATTCCTCAAGTTCATAAAATCCATCTATGAAAAACCCACAGGGAATATCATCCTCAATGGGGAAAAGCTGAGAGCCTTTCTCTTAAGATCAGGAACACATCAAGGATGCCCACTCTCGCCACTATTGTTCAACATAGTACTAGAAGTCTTAGCAACAGCAATCAGACAACAAAAAGAAATAAAAGGTATTCAAATTGGCAAAGAAGAAGTCAAACTCTCTCTTTTCGCAGACGACATGATACTTTATGTGGAAAATCCAAAAGACTCCACCCCCAAATTACTAGAACTCATCCAGCAATTCAGTAATGTGGCAGGATACAAAACCAATGCACAGTTAGCTTTCTTATACACTAACAACGCAACTGTAGAAAGAGAAATTAGACAAACGATTCCATTTACAATAGCACCAAAAACTATAAGATACCTCGGAATAAACCTAACCAAAGTGATAAAGGATCTATACTCTAGGAACAAAACACTCATGAAAGAAATTGAAGAAGACACAAAAAGATGGAAAAATATTCCATGCTCATGGATCGGAAGAATAAACATTGTTAAAATGTCTATGCTACCCAGAGCAATGCCATCCTGATCAAAATTCCAATGACATTTTTCAAAGTGCTGGAACAAACAATCCTAAAATTTGTATGGAATCAGAAAAGACCCGAATCGCCAAGGAAATGTTGAAAAAGAAAAACAAAGCTGGGGGCATCATGGTGCCCAATATCAAGCTATATTATAAAGCTGTGATCACCAAGACAGCATGGTACTGGCACAAAAACAGACATATAGACCAATGGAACAGAATAGAGAGCCCAGATATGGACCCTCAACTCTATGGTCAAATAATCTTTGACAAAGCAGGAAAAAACATGCAATGGAAAAAAGACAGTCTCTTCAATAAATGGTGCTGGGAAAATTGGACAGCCACATGCAGAAGAATGAAACTCAACCATTCTCTAACACCATTCACAAAGATAAACTCAAAGTGGATGAAACCTCAATGTGGTACAGGAATCCATCAAAATCCTAGAGGAAAATATAGGCAGTAACCTCTTTGACATCGCCCACAGCAAATTCTTTCAAGATATATCTCCAAAAGCTAGTGAAACAAAAGCAAAAATGAACTTCTGGGACTTCATCAAGATAAAAAGCTTCTGCACAGCAAAGGAAACAGTCAACAAAACAAGAGGCAACCCACAGAATGGGAGAAGATATTTGCAAATGACACTACAGATAAAGGGCTTGTATCCAAGATCTATAAAGAACTTCTCAAACTTAACACCCAAAAAACTAATAATCTAGTCGAAAAGTGGGCAGAAGATATGAAAAGACACTTCTCTGAAGAAGACATACAAATGGCTAACAGACACATGAAAAAATGTTCATCATCATTAGCCATCAGGGAAATCCAAATCAAAACCACATTGAGATACCACCTTACACCAGTTAGAATGGCAAAAATGGACAGGGAAAGAAACAACAAATGTTGGAGAGCTTGTGGAGAAAGGGGAACCCTCTTACACTGTTGGTGAGAATGCAAGTTGGTACAGCCACTTTGGAAAACAGTGTGGAGGTGCCTCAAAAATTTAAAAATAGAACTACCCTATGACCCAGCAATTGCACTCCTGGGTATTTACCCCAAAGAGACAAATATAGTGAAAAGAAGGGCCATATGCACCCCAATGTTCATAGCAGCAATGTCCGCAATAGCCAAACTGTGGAAAGAGCCGAGATGCCCTTCAACAGAGGAATGGATAAAGAAGATGTGGTCCATATATACAATGGAATATTACTCAGCCATCAGAAAAGATGAATACCCAACTTTTACATCAACATGAATGGGACTGGAGGAGATTATGCTAAGTGAAATAAGTCAAGCAGAGAAAGTCAATTATCATATGGTTTCACTTATTTGTGGAACATAAGGAATAGCATGGAGGACATTAGGAGAAGGAAGGGGAAAATGGGAGGAGGGAATTGGAGGGAGGGATGAACCATGAAAGACTATGGACTCTGAGAAACAAACAGGGTTTTAGAGGGGAGGGGGGAGGGCACGTGTGATGGGTATATCACCGGTGATGGGTAATAGCCCGGTGATGGGTATTAAGGAGGGCACGCACTGCATGGAGCACTGGGTGTTATACGAAAACAATGGATCATGGATCACCACATCAAAAACCAATGATGTATTGTATGGTGACTAACATAACATAATAAAATTTTAAAAAATATGGAGGTGAAATAAAGACTATTTTCAGACAAACAAAGGCTGAAATAGTATATTGTTAGCAGACATTTAGACAAAAGGAAAATGATATTAATTCAAAGCATGGATCTCTAGGGGGGATTGAAGATCAAAGAAACAGTAAAAATATGGGAAAACATAAAAGGTTTTTTCCCTCATTTTAAAATCTCTGGTTGAAAGTAAAAATCATAACAATATATTATGAAATTTCTAATATGCATAAATAAATTGTATCACAACAGTAGCATAAAGTATGGGGTAGGATGGAAGCATTTCATTATTATATTGTTTTTAAGATTCTTACACTAGTTGCAAAATTGATATAAAATTATTCAGAGAGTCTGCAGTAAGTTGAAGTGCATACTACAAACTCCAGAGAAACTACTACAAACAAAATAAAAAATAGCAATAAGGCAATGGTGAAGTTAAAATGGAATCCTAAAAAGTGTTTAGTCTAAAATAAAGAAGGAGAAGAGACAATGGGAACAAATAACAGTTGGGACAAATCTAAAACAAATAGTAACTGTATTGATGATTACATCCATTAAATGCTCTAAAGGGAGATTTGTTGCACTTGATAAAAAAGCAATATGCCATCTACAAGAGACATGCATTAAATATAAACATATAGGTTAAAAGTAAAAAGATGAATAGAGAAAAAATACAAACACTGATCATAAGAGACCTGGAGTGGCTATATTTATATGTGACAAATTAGACTTCATTTAATTAAAAGGAATGAGTCATTTCATAATTTTAAAAGGATCAATTCATCATGAAGACATAACAATTTTAAATATATATATACCCCATTACCATTATTCAAAATACTGACAGAATTGAGGAAAAATAGACAAAACTTATATTTGAGTACTTCAACACTCTTCTCACCATAACTGACAGAACAAGTAAACAGAAAATCTTTGAGGATAGAAAAGACCAGAACAACGTAATAAATCTACTTGACCAAATGACATTTGTAGAACATACCACCCACCCAGCCCAGAGCAGCAGAATACATATATATGCAAATGCACTTGTAACATTCACCAAAATAGACCATATTCAGTGCCATAAAGAAGTTTATAAATTTTAAAGTGTTAAAATTGCAAGAATATGTTTTCTGACCAAAATGAAATTTAATTAGAAATTAATAACAAAAAAATATTAAAGATCCCCAAACATTTGGAAACTAAACAACACACTTCTAAATAAGTCACAGGCTAAAGAAATCACAAGGAAAATTAGAATATATTTTAAACTAAATGAAAGTGGGAACAGCATGCCAAAATTTATGGGATCCAGCTAAAGCAATGCTTAAAGAGAAGTTTGTGGCTTTGAACACTAATATTAAAAAAAAGAAGAAGAAAGATCCCAAACTAGTTATCCATCATAAGAAGAAACTTCCACTGTATGAAGCCAGAAGAAGAGCTAATTAAACCCAAAGCAAACAGAAAGAAGAAATCATAAATGTAAGATTTCTTCTTACATCAACAGAGATTGATGAAATAGAAAGCAGAAAAACAGTGGAGAAAATCAGTGCAACCCCAACCTGGATAAACCTTTATCCAGACTGATCAGGGAAAAAAGAGAAGACACAAATTATATATATTAGAAATAAAGGAAGGAACATCACTACAGATCCTGCAGATATTAGCAGAATAATAAGGATATATTATGAACAACTTTTGCCAGTGACCTTTTCAAACTAGAGGAAATGGACAAATTCTGTAAAAGACACCTTGCCAAAACTGACTCAAGAAAAAATAGAAATCTTGGTTCTATCACTGTTAGAGAACTTAAGTTTGAGCATTTAAGGAAGAAAATAATACCCTTCCTATAAACACTTAGGAGAGAGAATACTTCCTAACTCATTTTATGAGGCCAACATTACCCTAATACTAAAAACAGAAACTGTTTACAAGAAAAGAAGTGTACAGACTAGTATTCCACATGAACATCAAAACAAAAAATCATTAAGAAAATATTAGCAAATTGAATCTAACAATATATAAAAAGTTGATATACCATGACCAAGTGGGACTTATCCTAGGAATGCAAAATGAGTTTAACATTTAAAAATCAATGTAATTCACTATATTTTAAAAAACAGAAAAGAGAAACCATGTGATTTGTTTCAATAGTTGCAGAAAAAGCATTTGAAAAAAATTCAATGACTATTTATTATTAAAGAAAAAAAACTTTCAACACGCCAGGAACTGAAGGAAATTTCCTCAAGTTGATAAAGAGCCTCTGAGAAAACCCAACAACTAACATCATACTTAATGTTGACAGACTGAATGCTTTTCCCCTAAAAATCAGGATCAAGGAAAGGATGTCTCCTTTTATTATTCCTTTTCAAAATTGTCTTGAAGATCCTAGCCAAAAATAAAACCAGAAAAATAAATGAAAGGAGGAAGTATATCTGTCTTTATTCACTGATAGCATGTTGGAGTACATATAAAACTTTAAGTATTCTGCCACTGAAACAACTACTAAAACTAACAGGTGTATTTAGCAATGTCATAAGGTACAAAATCTATACATAAAAATCAATTTTATTTCTATGTACTGCCAATGAACAATTGGAAACTGAAATTTTTTAAAAAGCACAATACCACTTATAATAGAATCAGAAAAATATGAAATACTTAGAGATGAATTTAATAAAATATATGAAAGATTTGTACACTACAACCTGAAGAAAAACATTGATGAGAGAAACCAAAATAGCCCTAAATAAATAGAGGGATATACCGTGTTCTTGGATTAGAGGACTGAATGGTGATTCTCCTCAAATGAATCTATAGATTCAGTGTAGTCCCAATCGAAATCACAGTCTTTTTTGATAAATATTGACAGGCTGATTCTAAAATTTATATGGAACTGCAAAGGATCTAGAATCATTTTGAAAAAGAAGATCAAACTTCTTTAAACACTTAATCTGCATGATATTGACATAAGGATAGATTTATAGATCAATGAAACAGAATATAAAGCCCAGAAATAGACTAACACTTGTGCCACCAATTGAATTTTTACAAAGATGTCAAGGTAATTAATTGGGGAAGGATAATCTTTTTAACAAATCGTGCTGGAATCATGAATAGCCATCCCATATGGGGTGGGGAGTGAAACTCAATCCATAAATCACACCACACAGAAATTAATTGAAAAAGGATCATAGCTATAAATGTAAGAGTTAAAACTAAAAAACCATTAGATGTAAACATAGGGGAAAGGCTTTGCAACTTTGAGGTAGGCAAAGATATCTTAAGTCGTTTTTCTACTAGGCTGAGTTATAAGAGTTTTTACGTTTTGCAAATATATTCTCTCAGTCCACGACTGCCTTTTCAGTTTCTCAGCAGTGCCTTTCAAGTAGCAAAAATTTTACAGATTCGTGTAATGCAATTTATTATTCTTTATGGCTTTTTGGTTTCTGTGTGTGTTTGTAGTGAATGTTTATATCAATTTTGGGTGAAGCCAAGGATTTCTTAGGACACCAAAAGCAAGAGCCATAAAAGGAAAAAATTGACAAACTGAATATCACAATTAAAAACCTCGGCTCTTTGAAAGCAACCATTAAGAAAATGAAAAGGCAAGCATAGTCTGGGAGAAAATAAGTGTAATATTTATATCGGAAAAAGGACTTCTATCTGGACATGGAAAGATCACCTATAACTCAAAAACAAGAAGATAAATGACTCAATTTAAAAAATGGGTTCAGTATCTGAACAGATAACTTCACACAAGAAAATATACAAATAGGTTATTTAGCACATGAAAAGATGCTCAACAAGACTAGTCAACTGGGAAATGCTCATTAAAAGCACAAAGTAATACCACTGCACCCCCAGTAGAATGACCACAATGCCACACTGCCCAAGTATTGATGAGGATGTTGAAATAGCTAGAGCTCTCATACATTAGTGATGAAAGTATAAATGGTACAACCACTTTGAAAAATAGTTTGGCTTTCTTATGAAATCAAATCTATATTTTTCATATGACCAGCAATTTTCCTAGACATTTACCAAAGAAAAATGAAAATGTATATCCACATAGAGACTTATACATGAATATGTACAATGGCTTTATTCCTAATAAAGCATTGCCTTCCCTAACACTCAATCAACGAGTAAATGAATAAACAAATGTTATGTATCTGTACAGTGGGATACTATTTAGTTACAGAAAGGAGTGTACTAGGATGAATCTTAAAATCTAATGAGTTTAAAATCTAAGCATAATTGCTTGGTGAAAGAAGTCAGCCACAAAAGAGTACATACTGTATAATTCTATTTATATGATATTCTAGGAAAGAATAATATGGACTGATAGAAAGCCAATCAGTGGTTGCTTGAGCATGACGGGCAGAGTTTGGGGTGGTGACTGGGAAAAAGAACAGGGAAACTTTTGAGGTGGTAGAAATGTCTCATATCTTGACTGTAGTGATGGCTGCATGAATGTATGCATTTTTCAAACCTCATCAAACTATACACTTGTTAGACATTTTAGTATTTGTAAATTATATCTCAATGTAGTTGATTTTTTAATAAAAGGAATAGAAAACAAGGAACTTTAAGAGCCCATCATCAAGAAATACTTAAGTGAATTTAATCAAGTCTTATCACACTATTAAAAATAATGCTTAAGAGGCCTTTGAATAACATGAAGTATGATTATGACAATGTTAAGTTAAAAAAAAAAGGATACAAGTTTAGATCTGTTGTATGACCTAAACTCCCTAAAACTATGCCTACAAAAGATTAGAAGAAAACACGCCAAAAATTTAACAATGGCAGTTTTTACATTGTGGAATAATGGGCAACTTTGGAATTCTACTGTATATATTGCTCTGTATCCAAATTGTCTGTGAGGAACTTGTATCCTTTTTTAGTGAGAAGTCACCTTACACCATTTTTTTTTAATTAAGGGTAGTATTATAAATGAATCCCCAAAGAAGACTCTATTTTGAAAAGTGGATGAGACTTGGCCATTCTCCCATCTTGGAGATAATGTTGTTTTCGTCACCAGGCCATTCTTTGACCTGTACTCCCATGAGCTGAATGCCTATTTTCTGACCTAGCACGGTCTCTCACAAAGTAGGATGCTGTTCCAGGAGATGTTGATGAAAGCATTCCATGTCTAGTTCATTTAGAAAATACTGACTATTATAACCCCCCCGTGGAGAATTGCCAGTAAAGAAACTGTTTAACTTTGTTTAACCCAACATTTTCCAAGCTTAATTTTTAAGTTTATATTAAAAGCTTACACAAACAAGAGTTCTGTGGATCACCCGCTGGGAAATGTTCTTCTGTCATTCAAACCTGAATAACAGATACCTATTATGTCTGACTCCTTCCCTGTCTTCAGAAGTAGTGCTTGCCATTGGCAGTTTCTCCGAGAAGGCCCAGTAAAGCAGTTGAGTCGCTTTCACTAAAATCGATTTCAAATTTCAGGCAGTGGCCTTCATTTTGTTTCAAAAGGCAGACTAACCACAAATCAAGCTTTTAGTGGTTATTAAAAATTGCCTGAGTGGTATATAACATTTTAGTAAAATAAAAAGCTTTTTCCAAATTCTTCCAGAAAAGAGAGATTAATGTGAGGTGCTAATCACTTTGTCGCTTTCATGAGTCTTCTGGGTGGCTGTGCATCACATTGGCCACACCTACCTGCCCAGCGCCCAGGACCTGCTCCACATCTTTCTGTGTCATACCACTGGAGTTGTGGGAACAGAATGCTTACAGTGCATATTCTTCATAGTTTGTCTGAAAATATAAAATTCCTTCTCAGGGCTAGATAATAAAATCATGATGGCTTTGTGAATGCTGTCTGCAAGTTATGTTCTATTGTTTGTTTTTTTTCAATTTCCTTCCTCTGGATCTTCTTTGGCCCCATGCATCGGCATACCGATCTCAGCTGGAAGAAGAGCAGGGAAGCCACAGGCAATTTCATGTGCTAGGGCCAAGGCTGCTCCTTGGGCTTCAGAGTCCCCGTGCAGCTGTGAGCTTCGACGGGCCAGCAAGTCCTTCTTGGGAACGGTGTCCACACTGTCAGAAACCAGGCAGAAAGGAGCCAAGAAAACACACTGAGATCTGAACAAAGCTGGGAAGGCCAGGGAGAGTATTGTACCTCAGTAACTCATAGTTTTATTATAATTTGGGGAAACGGGCTTTTCTAGACCCTTCGGAAGTACAGACCTCTTTCTCCCGAGGATGCTGTTTTAATTTCTTTATTTCAGACAGGCTCGCTTTCATTCCTAAGACGTTTGTCCTTAACGTGTATGCAGCATGGCGTACTACTGTGTTGTAAAGGCACAGGACAGGTGCCATATTGCCTGAGCTTGAATTCCGGGCCCACAACTTCCAAAGAGAGTCATTTATCATCCCTGTGTCTCCATTTCCCAACTGTAAAGTGGGGGAAATAAGAATACCTACCTCACAGGGATGGCGTAAAGAGTAAATGGGTTAAATATATGTGAAGGCCCTAAAACAGTGCTTGATGCTTTGAAGCTCTATGTAAGTATTTGCGATTAATAAATGGGTAATTCATTGAAAACATTTGTCAACAGTGAAAACAAGGGATAAATAAAATGTGGAAACAGTAACATTAGACAACTGATTGTATGTTGGAGACAAGAAATGTTTCATGTTGGTGTGGCCAGACAGAACTGATCACACTCAGCAGAGAAAGGCCACTGCAGGGGGAAGAACACACTTGCCCACTTGTAGGTGGATAGAGGTTATGGATGTAATGAGACATCTCTTCGTCTCTAACTCCTGACCCCTTCTGAGAAGTAATCGGGCATTTATCAGAATTAGGACACCTTTTTGCTGAATCTGTCTCCTGTAGAGCAGAGATTCTCAAAATTTAACGTTCTATGAGTCCCTTGGAATTCTTTTAAAATGCAAATTTGGAATCGGTAGGTCTGGGCAGGGCCTGAGATTCTGAATCTCTAACAAGATCCCAAGTGATGTCCGTGCTGCTGGTCCACGGAACACACTTTGAGTAGCAAAGCCTGAGAGAATTATGGAATATCGGGTTTGACATGAACCTTGACAATCATTGAGTCTAATCCCTTATCACTTTCTACCTTGTTTTTAGTCATCTGTGACTCTGCCTTCCCTGGTAGACTAGACGGTAGGCTCCTTCAGGGCAGAATCTAATTCTAGTTCCCTTCTGTATATTTCATTCTGCCCAGCGTACTGTCAGGCATTTGGTAAATAAATCAACATTTTAATGAGTCAATTATGGAAAAATAATTTTTGGAAATTGGAGGATTTGACTTTAGGGTTTTTTGGAGGTGGGAAGTTGTACTTGCTTAAAAATGAAAGACTTAAAAATTCTAAGGCTTTCCATGAGAATAGTTCAGTGAGCACCTGCAACTGGTTTGTTCCTTCTTTTTCCATCCTGTCCCTCGCATCTCTGGTATTCATAAGATCGCTTAAGTGCCAGTTGAATTTAATTGCAATTGGATTGAATTTATCATCTGATAAATTAAGGTAAAAAGAGTTCTCTGGGCTTTCCATTTCTGCCATTAATAAATTCAGGAATGCGCTAAGATGAGATGAAGAAATCTAAAACCCAAGAATCATGCACACCTCTTTTTCTTCATATGGTTGAAAGAGGTAGACCAAGAGATGACTGGGACCTCCAAAGAATAAAGCCAAAGTTTCTGGAAATTGCTTCTGGTCCTACCCTGACTAAACCAATCCCTAATATGACATGAGATGCTACGCTTTTGTAATACAAGTTACCTCAGAGCCTAAGGAACTTTAGTTTATTTATTAATCATTAGGTACCCAATCCCACCAGTTCTTGATGAATCAAGTTCTTACAAATGAACTAATCATTTACTTTATAAAGTAGTTTGTTTACTTCAAAAATATTATAATAGCAATCTGTCAAAAATAACCTGAAAATTGGAGAATGTCCAAGAGCTTATCTTTCTGGAAAAATGTAACATGCTTTCCTATAACATTTTACATTTTAAAGCATTTGACATTGCTTAAATCCCAAGACTGTGGAAGTCCTTAAATCCATGACCAACATCCTTGTTTCTAGTGTTCTTTTTTTTTTTTTAAGATTTTATTTATTTATTTGACAGAGAGATAGAGAGAGAGAACAAGTAGGCAGAGAGGCAGGCAGAGGGAGAGGGAGAAGCAGGCTCCCCGCCGATCAGGGAGCCTGATGCGGGGCTCGATCCCAGGACCCTGGGATCATGACCTGAGCCGAAGGCAGCTGCTTGACCAACTGAGCCACCCAGGCGCCCCGTTTCTAGTGTTCTTAAGGTAATTTTGACCTGAATTGTAATATATAGAGCAAAAAATTTTAATTCGAATTACTTTGAATAAATCATTTTTCATTCACTTGCATTTTCTTCCTTACTTGCCAGCTGACTTATAAATTTGTTTTCCATAAAAAATATTTTGCAGGAAACTAATTAATATTAGTTAGAGAAATTAAAGAAGGTGAAGGCAAAGATAACAGCCATTTTGTTTTAAATTCAATGTTGCAAGTTGAAAATTTAAACAAAAATTAGAAGTGTACCTTTGCAATGTAATTTTGTCATATGGATTATCTTTATGCCCTCAATTTCCTATTTTACAGAAGATATTTCATGTTCAAGAAGATTTTCCATATTCTTTTGTGGACTTAACAATTTATTGTGGATTACTTATGTTGGGATTGAGTGTTTTTTTTACACCTTTTAAATATAGAATTCATGTTGCTTTTAAACAACCCTCTGAAGGCTTTATTAAAAATGTATACTTTGGAAGAAATCAATATCCTCCACTATACAGTGGAGGCAAGTTAACATCTTAGTCTGTAAAAAAAATGTGCACTTTGTGTTTGTGTTTTCTTAAGGAATCACACATGACATTTTTAGGGGTGTACTGAGCTCTAAAAGTTATGAAGGATGATATAAAATAAATTCTTTTTTTTTTTTTGGTGTGTTAAATATCCATGCTAATAAAGCTTTAAACATAATGAAAGTATTTATACTAGGAAGGAGAGACAAATGAATGAGCATTTTTAGTAGTCAGATTTTTTTTTGTTTTTAAGGAAGTGAAACTGAATTCAAAATATCCTTGGAGACAGTTGGGTCTAGGACTTGGTAGTCTATCAGGTCTCTCTCTGCTTCTTCGAATGCTTCCTTCATTCCCTCAGCATGTCCCTAGGGCAGAGGACATCATTGATAGCATGTCTGGGGACATAGACTAACACAGTGAATGATGAATAGAACCTTTTCGATAGTTATCCAGGTAGAAAACTCCTGAGGAAGGATTCTGCCTGGCCCCAGTGCGCCCATGGTAACCTCTAGACCATTCACGGAAGCCAGAGTATGGGGCCAGTTCCTAGTTCTTGTCCTGTTGTTAGGGAGAGAGAATTCTGTGCTTGGCAGCTCCATAGAAGTCCCTGGTCTAACCGGGAGAGGATCAAGGTCCTTCCCCAACAGGGGGATGTTATTTCTAGAAGAAAGGCAGAAAATGGTGCTAAGCAGACAAAAACAACATGTTCACATAGCATTTAATGATCATTTAGTATAAGCCCAAAAGTGTGCTATGAGCTGCCCACTTATTCAGTTTAATTCCAGGGCTGGGGGCACTGTTTTCACTGAGAAGGAAACTGAGGCGCAGTGAGGTTAAGTATCCTCCAAAGGTTATTCAGCTAAGTGAGGGGTAGAACCACGGTGTAAACTGAGCATTTTCTGACTCAAAAGGCCCTTTCTTTATTTTTCCTCCTACTCATTTCCATGCTTCAAAAATACTCTGAAATGTGATGGTTGCATGCTAACAGTGGAGTCACATCATAAGCAAACAGCTTGAAAAACCAGATCCAGGTCCACATGCCTCTATGAAAGGGAAGCCCCAAACAGAATGCCAAGGGAGCCAAAGAAGTTGAATTTTGGCCTTTGAGCCCTCAAGAGCCCAAGTTCTGATGAAAAAAACAAGATTTGAAGGCTCTTCCAAGCATAATCTTCGCTCTCTGCAGTTTTGTTTCTAAGCTCTGTCACTAGAAGCAAATCCCCCCTAACCTGTAGCACCGCTCGTAGTTCCTTGAGTACCTCCTGTCCTTTGAGATCTGCAGTTGTAAGCGAATGAGACAGGCTGGGCATCTGTCTCAGTCACCATTGTCCTCAGTGCTTACAACAGCTGGCCTATAGTAGGTTACTCTATGGTACCTTCTTACTTGAGCCCAAGTGGATATCCAAAAGCCAGCTTGTCCAGAAAAACCTTCCAAGAATGCTCCTTATCACCCTAACTTCTCCAAGTTAGGTTCGTCATGGGTCAGTTGCTCATGGTGGTGACAGCTCTAGAAAAGCCACTATGCTTCTTACCCCCAGGAGTTACTAAGGAGGGATGATAAGGACCTTACTTTACACAAGGGTGTGGAGATGGAGCATGTCGGCTGACCTGAGAAAGACTTAGCATCAGTAGGGTTTGGTGAACAACTGGCTATAGAAGGTGAGGGAGAGCTTCATTAGTGGTGCCATCAGTTAAGATAAAAAGCTTTCTGCCCGCTCACGGTTTTTACCTGCTGTGCTTTATGTGCTTAAAGAAAAGTTACAGATATTTTCTCTAAACTGAAATTTTTCTTTAACCTCATTATTACAGGACTGTCATATCAGACACACCAATCGGCATCTGGAGTGTTCTCATTTTAGCTGTTTTAAGATCTGTTATCACTCTCCAATTCTGTTATTGTTTTTGAAATTATCTTGTAATTTTCACTGAAAAAGCTTGGAAAATGTGTTGCCATCTGTATTTTAGACTTGGTACCAATATTTACTCTTATGTTTTTGATATCATTTTGAGTGAGTTTTGCTTTGAATTTATTGGAAAATAGCACATCCATTTCAGTGTGGGTGAGTAGAAGATGCTCGGGAACAGATTGGTACCAAGTGCAATCCTGATAAAATTTAAGGTAATGCGTTGGGCAATTAAGTTCCCATTTGGTCACTTGTATTGACAAGGCACCCTTATGACAACAAATGTGTTCTTCCAAGAACATTACAGGGTGTTTGTTTATTTGAAGGAAGGTGCGTTGTTGGGGTTGTTTTTAGTGTGATGTTTTGCTTTTCACTTTCCCATCAACTTATTACTAAGTAATGTGAAAAGGAAGCACTTTTCTCCTACAATTAAAGTGATAGTAGTGTAAGCCAAACACACAAATCCTTGTCTTGACTAATTTTCTGTCATTAATCTTGTTAAATTTTGAGAAGAGGGTTTTAAGAATAGCCTACAAACCTTGTGAGCCACCACCATCTGTGCTGGGGGAAAAAAAGATGTTTCGGCCAATGGAAATATTTATCATAGTTTGTGGCACTCTGTCTACATTTTGAGTAAAAACAGAAAGGGCAAAAATTACTATACATTTAAAAAGAAACCCATTTCCAAAATCCTCCTGGCTGAGATAACAAGTCATTTTGTGCTCATGCATATTCTTCCCCTAATTGGGACTTGTTCCCTGGTGGGTGGGATTTCTGGCCCCTGGGCCTTGAGAATGAGGGTGAGGAGGCCTGTAAAAAGTGGAAGGCCTGTGGATGGAGGGTAGGGTGTGAATCTTTTACCCCTGTGACTGGTTTGTCTACTATAAGCGCTCCTCAAAATCACTGCTTCCTCTGTAAGTTACTTAAGTGGCCAGCATAGTTCCTAAGACATAGTAGATACTCAATAAATGTGCTCATTTCTTCTACTTTATTTTTCTCTCAAAGTGAAACTCACCTCAGAGAATCAGAAGACATTTCCTTGCCTTTGAGTAGTGTAGGCTCTAATTGCCTGACAATAAGAACATGTTATTTACAAATATACACAAATAGATGTTGGTATTGTGCAAATTTAGAGTATCAGTACTGAAGTAATATCACCATGATCACAATTGGAGCAATGTCTGCAGAAAGGTGGATTTAAGCGGGCTCTTGGCCCAAGTGGGAGATATGGATGGTAGTTAAGAAGAGGGAAAGCATTCCAAGTGGGTGGAATGGCATGAGAAAAGGCACAAAGGCAGGAGTTAGTAAATTGTGTGTGGGCGATGGGCAAGTTGATAAACTGGGTTGGACCAGCCTGACCACATTGGGGCATATTGAGAGATACTCACACCTACTACTCCGTCTGCTTCACTGTACTTCCCACTCATTCTCTAGGTCTTAGCTTAGACATCCTCCCTAGCTCAGCATCCTACACTCAACCAACTCTTGCTAGGTGCCCTCCCGGTCCTCTAATAGCACTCTCTACCTTCTACCATCATTCATACACTATATTATGGTGGCAACGAGACTTTAAGCACCTTCATGACAAAGACCATCTAGCTTACTCTTACCTGTGTCTTTCGCACCTGGCTTAGCTTAGTAAGTGCTCTTCGTAGGCACTTAATAGGTGTTCAGTGAAGATTGTTAGGAGGTGGGAGGAGAGGAGATGGATAGATAAGGTTGGGTGAATAGAGGAGGTACAGATGACGGAGGCCCTAAGGTATGGCTGAGATTCATACAGAACTCAAGCCGCCGTCCTTAAATTGCACCTTCCCACCACAGCCCCTTAGTAAGACCTCCATTAATTTTGCTTACTCCTGTAAAACAGAAGAAACTCCACCTACATTCTTTGCGGATAGACAGGATGCCCCAGCTGAGTTAAAATAAATAAAAATAAAGCAGGTGGTTTAGAGCCTGGTTAGCAATCCATGCAAAGATAACATAGAAACACCAAGGCTCACTTAAAAACTAGCTGCGCATTTGAACTTCCCTTCACTGCCATTTTTACAGCTGAGAAGAACAATCTCTGGGTTTTTTCCTATTTGATCTCTTGAGCTACCTTCATTAGATATGATGACCACACAAAGCTTTTTTTCATTGAGTTAATCATACCAACGTGATTTCTTAAAGATAAAGCATAAGGAAAGACACTTTAAAAGTACAATTTAAGTCTTTCAGTAATCCTAATAAAAAGAAGAAAGCAAGAAAAACATTGACCAATCAACAACTCTTACTGGTAATAATGTCTGGGAGGGGCATCCCCAGGAAAATGACAGTGACCTTTTAAGAGGGCACCACACCCGTTCTGCTTATTCCAACTGTGTGAGATAGAGGTGTCGTCTGATGGCCTTCCTGAAATTGTTCAGCTCCCTAAACTCCTTTCTCTCCACATGTAAACTGCAAATTATACTGTCTGCCTGACTCTCGGTGTGGGGATTCATCTGTTGGCATTCACAAGAGGCCCATGATATGGAAAGCACAAAATAAAGGTAGTCATTACTCTAACAAGTAACAGGAACAGCTGTGAAATGGATTTAAATTTTACACTTTTTGGTATAGTTGATTATTCATTAATGGCATGTAATAGCTGGAACCTCCTTGTTTAATAACAATTACCATTATTAATATAAATAAAATGGAATAAGACTGAGCATGAATGGAGTCTACATTTCAATAGCAATATCATCTTTCTGTGCACAACTTAAGTTCTCATACATGGTACAACCTTTACATTAGTGTTGTCTTTTAGAAATTAGAGTAGATTTTGTGATTAAAACAATGTTCCCCTGAACACAAAAATTATACTCTGTCTTCCTCTCCTGTTCCAGTAACTAGTCGCCCCTTACTCCTTTCTGGGAACAGTCCCTCCCCCTGGCCTGAGGCTTCAGCCGTCTTGCCTCCTCAAGAAACTATCAGTTATCTCTCCCTTCAGCTGTTCTTCATGGCTCCTTCCCATCAACATCTTGACATTCTCAAATACTTATATCTTTAAAAAATGCACCCCCGCAAACACGCATTCCCTTCAGACACTGCTCTTCCTTTCTTTTCCCTGCTCCATCAAAAGGTACCAAAGAGTTGCCTCTTCTTACCACCTCTTTCCTTCCCTCCCTTCCCTCTACTGCACCTCAGTCCACCTTCTGCCCCATCACACCATCAGAGCAGCTCTTTCTACCATCCCCAGGGACCTGCATGGTACTAAATCCAAGGGATCTGTTTCAGTTCTCCAATTCTTGACATCTAGTAAGAATAGTGCGTGGAAAGCAAATATTTTTGACCAAGTATATCTGAAAATACCTTTTTTCTGTCTTCAGAATTAAGAAGGTAGCTGATCTATATTTGTCGGTTGGAAATACTTTTCCCTCAGAATTTTGAAGGCTTGCCCTCTTACCTTTTAATTTGCAGTGTTACTGTGGGAGGCTGAGGGCCATTCTGACTCCCTGTCCCTGTGTGTTCTCTCTTGAAGTCTGTCAGTCTTTCTCTTTGTCCTGATCTTCTGAAATTTCATGTGACGTGGGTCCCATCTATTATTTGGGACACTCTGTCGGGCCCTTTCAATCTGGAAATGCATGTTCTTCTGCTCTGATCAATTTTCTTGGTTTAACTTAATTATCTGCTCTGCTCTGCTTCATTTTTTTTCTGCACTTTTCTGGAAATCCTATTATACTGACCTCTTGAGGCCATCTTCTGATTTTCTTATCTTCCTTCTAGTTTTTCATATTCCCTCTTTTTGCTCTACTTTCTGGGAGATTTCCTCAATTTATCTCTAAAATCTTCTCTTGAATTTTTAACTTTTCAATTTCTTTCAACTTCTCAAATCTCTTTTCTTTTTTTCAGATCGTCCTCTGTTATATAGTATCCTATTTTTGTTTCCTTGGTATCTTTTCTTATCTCTGAAGATATTAATGGTGGAATATATGAGTTTTTGTCTGTTTTGTTTTATTTTTTAATTACCTTTCCTCTTTGTTCTATTTCCCCCAAGTTGCTGTTTTTCAATTCATTTGTTATGATTTCTCTTTCAAAAATGTGGTTTTCCTCACACATCTATCTGGTAGTCCTTCATTTTCTGCTCATGTTTAAAAGTGGGGGCCTACACTTTCACCACTGTTGTTCAACATAGTACTGGAAGTCCTAGCCTCAGCAGTCAGACAACAAAAAGAAATAAAAGGCATCCAAATCAGCAAAGAAGAAGTCAAACTTGCGCTCTTTGCAGACGACATGACACTCTGGAGAAAACCCAAAAGACTCCACCAAAAAATTGCTAGAACTGATACAGAAATTCAGCAAAGTCGCAGGATATAAAATCAATGCCAAAAATCAGTTGCATTTCTATATATTAACAGTGAAGCAGAAGAAAGAGAAATCAAGGAATTGATCCATCCATAAGATACCTAGGAATAAACCTAACCAAAGAGGTGTAAGATCTGTACTCTGAAAACTATACAACACTTACGAAAGAAATTCAGGATGACACAAAAAAATGAAAAAACATTCCATGCTCATGGATTGGAAGAACAAATATGATTAAAATGTCTATGCTACCCAAAATAATCTATACATTCAATGCAATCCCTATCAAAATTTCATTAGCATTTTTCACAGCTGGAGCAAACAACTCTAAAATTTGTATGGAACCGAAAAAGACCCCAAATAGCCAAAATAATGTTGAAAAAGAAAACCAAAGTCAGAGACATCACAATTCTGGACGTCAAGCTGTATTACAAAGCTGTAATCATCAAGAGAGTATGGTACTGGCACAAAAACAGACACATAGATCAATGGAACAGAATAGAGAATCCAGAAATGGACCCTCAACTCTATAGTCAACTACTCTTCGACAAAGCAGGAAAGAATGTCCAATGGAAAAAAGACAGTCTCTTCAACAAATGGTGTTGGGAAAATTGGACAGCCACATGCAGAAGAATGAAACTGGACCATTTTCTTACACCATACACAAAAATAAACTCAAAATGGATGAAAGACCTAATGTGAGACAGGAATCCATCAGAATCCTAGAGGAGAACACAGGCAGCAACCTCTGTGACCTCTGCTGTAGCAACATCTTGCTAGACACAATTCCAGAGGCAAGAGAAACAAAAGCAAAAATGAACTATTGGGACTTCATCAAGATAAAAACTTTTGGGGGCTCCTGGGCGGCTCAGTCGTTAAGTGTCTACCTTCAGCTCAGGTCATGATCCCAGGGTTCTGGGATGGAGCCCCGCATCAGGCTCCCTGCTCACGGGAGGCCTGCTTCTCCTTCTCCCTCTCCCCCTGCTTGTGTTCCCTCTCTCGCTGTCTCTCTCTGTCAAATAAATAAAAATAAAATCTTTTTTTTATTTTTATTAAATCTTTATTTAAAAAAAGATAAAAAGGGGTGCCTGAGTGGCTCAGTTGGTTAAGCGACTGCCTTCAGCTCAGGTCATGATCCTGGAGTCCCGGGATCGAGTCCCGCATTGGGCTCCCTGCTCGGCAGGGAGTCTGTTTCTCCCTCTGACCCTCCCCCCTCTCATGCTCTCTCTGTGTCTCTCTCTCTCAAATAAATAAATAAAAATCTTTAAAAAAAAAAAAAAAGAAAAGTTATAAAAAAATAAATAAATAAATAAATAAAGATAAAAAGCTTTTGCATGGCAAAGGAAACAGTCAACAAAACTAAAAGGCATGGGAGAAGAAATTTGCGAATGTCTTATCAGATAAAGGGCTAGTATCTAATATCTATAAAAACTTACCAAACTCAACACCCAAAGAAAAAATTATCCAGTCAAGAAATGGGCAGAAGTCATGAACAGACATTTCTCCAAAGAAGATATAGAAATGGCCCACAGACATGAAAAAATGCTCCACGTCACTCGGGTTCAGGGAAATACAAATCAAAACCACAATGAGATGCCACCTCATATGGGTCAGAATAGCTAAAATTAACAACACAGGAAACAACAGATGTTGGCAAGGATGCAGAGAAAGGGGAACCCTTCTACACTGTTGATGGGAATGCAAACTAGTGTAGTCAGTCTAGAAAACTGTATGGAGGTTCCTCAAAAAGTTAAAAATAGAGCTACCCTACAACCCAGCAATTACACTGATAGGTATTTATCCAAAGGATGCAAACATAGTGATTCGAAGGGACACCTGCACCCCAATGTTTATAGCAACAATGTCCACAATTGCCAAAATATGGAAAGAGCCTAGATGTCATTGACAGATGAATGGATAAAGAAGAGGTGGTGTATGTATGTATGTGTGTGTGTATACACACACACACACAATGGAATATTACTCAGCCATCAAAAAGAATGAAATCTTACCATTTGCAACAATGTGGGTAGAACAGAAAGACAAACATCATATGATTTCACTCATATGTGGAATTTAAGAAACAGAACAGATGATCATAGGAGAAGGGAAAGAAAAAGATAAGATGAAAATAGAGAAGGAGGCAAACCATAAGAGACTCTTAACTAGAAAACAAACTGAGGGTTGCTAGAGGGGAGGTGGGAGGGGGTTGGGGTAATTGGGTGATGGGCATTAAGGAGGGCATTTAATGTAATGAGCACTGGTGTTATTTGCAACATGAGTTGCAACATCACTAAATTCTACCCCTGAAACTAAATAAATAGATAAATAAATAAATAAATTGTTAACTCTTCAAATTAAAAAAGTAAAATAATTTTTTTTTGAAGTGGGAGCCTAAGAGGCTAATTGGGAGTTTTTAAGAACATGGTTAGGGCTTGCTGACTGTGTCACAATAGGGAGACGTAACAGGACCATTTAGTTGGAGAATCTCTGATGCCCAGAGGAAAGTCTTCTGCCTGGAAGGAGATATGCCTGACTGCCAGAGCCCTGGGGAGTCTCCCCATTCAGCACACAGACTTCCCTGAATTTTTCCTTCTTTTCAGCATGGTGACCCCACCCTTTGCAAGCCCAGTGACCTTCAGTCCTGGGACCTTGTTCTCCAGGGAGGGCGAGGCAGTTGCCAAGTGATGTGGAATCTGGGAGGGGACTGGGCAACACACTGCTTCTCAGGGAGAGTAGTAAGTAATCCGCCCTCACTTCCTGACATCTGAGGGCTTCTGCAAGTGTAAATTGGGTTCATTCTCAGCTTCCCCACTGCTGGCTTAGGAGTCTGTTTTCTAGGGCTTCTGCTAAGTCCTTTAACACTCATCCATCTGGCTTTCTACCTTCCAGAATTTGGTTCCTCTTGTCTCTTTCTTGTTCTTTTAGCCCTTGTGAGTTCATTCCCCTTTTGAAAGGGGTCTGGGGAAGGAGCAAAAGTGTACAAACCACCACCTTTATCCAGAACCTAATAATTCTTCTAGGACGAATTTATGTCATTTTCTAAATTGTAGCCTGTGGCAGCCTCCTATTTCAATATCTGTGTCCTAATAAAATAGTAGTTTTAAAAATAATTCCTGAGCGCTTTGGTGATATTCAGGTTGCTATAAGGAGTGCATCGTCCCCTCCCTTACTTTAGCTCTGTCTCCTAAGCCTAATACAGCTGACTTTGCTTTTATTGTTCATTAAAGGAATTCCTAGTTGAGTAGATTTTAATAGCACCTCATCTTGCCTTATTGTGCTTGATTCTGTTATTCTTGAATGCTTTCTATTGCCATTTAATGCTTATTAGGAACCAACAATGTATTTTAAAAATTGAATTATACAGGGCTTCTGCTCAGAGAGCTGCTGATCTAAATTGGAGGATAACAATTCCTGTTAATTAGCTGAATCCTTGACTCCCTGTCAAGCCACCTTCCTTTCTTAACATCCCAGCTCTGCTTTGAGTCACAACATTGCTTGTTAGGACAAGTTAGCTGTTACCTTTTACTTGTTAATACAAGTGTTTTGTGTATTGTTGTAACTGAAAGTTTTTTGGCCCTTGGCCGAAACTTTTGCTTACTGCCCTCATGCAGACCTAGTGCAAATTGCAAAGTGTTTTTTGCCAACTCCGTTCTGCTTTGAGCCATTTCCTGATTACAGCTGATTATTCAGTGCAACTAGATTAATTGTAGGGGCAATGCCGTGCCCCTAGAGATGGTTTGGACTGTAGACAGCATTTGCAAGATGGCCGCCCAGCAGGCAGTATTCAGACAGAGACCAAGAAGGCCTGTGTGCCCGCAGCTCATACCCACAGGTGCCCAAGTGGCATCAACCTCAAATCTAACTTGCAGATTCCTTCCATCAGTCTTTTCCCATTTCAACTACTCTTTACCGATCCCAGATGTTAGCATATGGCTGCAGAGCAGTCAAAGGGAATCAGTGGTAAACAGGAAAATTCAAGCTGGTCCAGCAATGCAACCGGTTGGTATAAATGGGAATTAAATGTTTTCTTTTAGCTGCGGGTGAGGATATACCAGTAACTCATCCCCTAAAGCAGGGGTGAGCAACCCCTGGCCTACAGGCCCAAACCCCGCCTGTTTTCTACCTGTCCTGTAAGGATGTTTTTACAGTTTTAAAGGGTAGTTTAAAAAAAAAAAAATAAAGAGGAGGAAAAAAACAAGGGAGAGGAGAAAAGGGAGGAATACGTAACAGAGACGGTGTGTGATCTGTAAAGCCTACAATATTTACTTTCTGGCTCTTCACAGCAACAGTTTGTCAGCCCCTGCTCTAGAGACAGCTGGCTCTGCCTCATTCCGTCCCTGCCCCACGGGCTCCCTCCCCAGTCAGGCAATGTCTCTCCCAGGCCTTCAGCAACTTAAATATGTGTGTGTTCCTGTGTGATTTCAAGAAAACAATTAAAAATAGATTTGCATCTCCAGTTCTCAGGTTTGTGGCATCTGAGCAGATTTATCAATACGAAGGACAGTGTTACCAATATGTATGTGTGCACTCGAGTCAGCATGACCCGTGATAGGTTACATGCCTAGCTGCCTTGGGGGAAAACAGCAACACTATGAGCAGTAATTTTGTTAACCCTTTTGGCTTAGTGGGAGATAACGGTCAGGAAGACATATGCTGAACTGGTTTCTCTTGGGTGAGTATAAAATAGGAACAAAAATACAAACATGCTTATGAGGTACAAATATCCTTTCACTTACTGAAAGCCTAACCAAAGAGAAGCCTCCACTTAAACTATTAACTTTGGAATTAGATAGGTAATTTAAAAAAAAAATGATTTTACCAGTTATTTTCCCTTACTGTAGATATTTGTCAAGATTTGGTCTTTTCCTTAAGAGATGTACAAGGATGGGGCGCCTGGGTGGCTCAGTCGGTTGAGTGTCTGACTCTTGATTTTGGCTCAGGTCATGATCTCAGGGTTGTGAGATCGAGTCGTGAGATCGAGCCCCCCACCCCCACCCCCGTGGGTCTCCATGCTCAGCGGGGAGTCTGCTGGAGATTCTCACTCTCCCTCTGTCCCTCCCCACACCCCTCCCCTGCTCTTACGTGCTTGGGCCCTCTTGCTCTCTCTCTCTTTCTCTAAAAATAAATAAATCTTTTTAAAAAAGAGATGTACAGGGTTTATCACCATTTAGGTTTTCTAATTTTACAGTATTTTTAGTCTGTGTGCTCTAAAGCATCCACATACCATTTCCAGGTGATTTTTCCAAAAACATAGCTCTGATCCTGCCAAATTAGTCTAATCAATAGTAAGAAATTAAACCAAAGAAGTAAATTACCAAACACACCTTTTTGAGGCAACTAATTAATATAAAAGTCATAGAAAAATGCCAGTTGTGCAGTTTTCCATTGTTCAGTGTACACTATTAATTCTTTGTGTGTTATGGGATGTTTTCGTGTTTGCCTTGAGTCCATTGACCAATTCAGTGTACTTCTAAACTGATTTTTTCCAACAATGAAATATTATCCCTCTGCTATAAAAGAATAAACTGAGGATAGAACATTCAGATGATTTTGGGGGAATAAAGCTTGTAAGGGTAGTTTATATCTCTAATACCCAACCTATGTCCAAAGTATAACCATGATCAACAGTTAATGTTCATCTTCAATAACACATGTGAATGACATAGCCAAGTAACTAATTTAATGCTCTGTTCTTTCCTTTCATCCCCACTATGACTCTGATCCAGGGAACACACAAAATTGTCCTGTTGTCATAGGATTCATCTCCAACTGATAAAGCAAACTAGTTCTGAAAATAAGCATTGAAGTCAAACATTACTTTGTAATTTCTTTTCTTTCTTTCCTGAAAAGTTTCATTTGTAAAAATAATTTTAATTGTGTATCATCTGTTGCTTGGATATTAGATTGTAGAAATCCAGAGGTTAACAGTACCTTCATTTCTTTAAAAATGAGAACATAAAATGGAATCCCAGCAAGCTGGTCTTGAAGCTTATGAGCATATGCTGCACAATTCACCATATAGACTTGAGGGGGGTACTCTTTCCAACAGTGGATGTTTAAGGAAGAAAAACCTAAGTCCAAAGAACACTGTAGCTGAATCAGAGATGCTAATACACACTCTCTTAGCAGGCATAAACCACTTGTATACTTTTTGGAGGTTTAATCATCTGAGATTTATTAATGTGGCCTACTGCTGACTGGGTAGAGCAAGGGAACTTATATATAATACAAAGATGAGATGAATGGTTAATTTAGGGCATGAAACTTATTCCAAACTGGAATGCATTGAAGTTACAATAAATATCCCTAAAACATAACTACAAAATTAAAAAAAAATAAAGGGGACACAGAAGACATTAATTAATTCATAATAATTGATAGTTATCAAGAGTAGTCTAAAGGAGTACAGATCTTTGAACTCCCTGAAAGTTGTCTAATTCCTTATTCTGGCTATTCTGTTCATCATGAACAGAACCCGTCATGATTTTCTTAAAAAGAAAGAAAATAAAACCTGCCCTTTCGAAACAGATCTGGAAAGGCTTTGAAAGTCACTGTTGCCCGGATAACGTGGTTACACTTCAGCTTGTATTCCTGTAGTTAATGAGCTTATACACTCCCGCAGGGAGAAGGCTGAGCCGTCCCAAGGGACTACAATGTGACAAATGCCCCCAAGCAATTAGAGGCTGATTAAGTATTTATCTCCTTTACAGGTGGGAAGGAAAGAATGAAAATGAAGTGGGCAGATGTAAAGAGACCGGCAAAGTTCACGTGACTGTGGATCTCAAATACTACCGACCAACCGAAGTGGTAAGGACTCCCTGGCCACCCAGGGCATGGCCACATTTGGCTGGCTGGCTGGCTGGGAGGATGTTCTCACTGAATATCCACAGCCAGCTTTCAAAGCTTTCCACTGGGTTCTCTGACATCCTTCAGTAAGCAGTTCCCAAACCAGAATACAGTGAATTGAATTTGAGATGTTATCCTCACCACATAATCCATTGCTTTATAAAGGAAGACAAATATTGACTGATGAGTGGATGAATACAAAAGTTTTCTGTATTAAGAAATGACATATAGATCGTTAGAACATAACGTCCTTCTTTCCTAAGCCAAGGAAATAGTTGATTTGAGAAATGGAGACTTCTATCAAAGGCAGGTCTCCTCACATTATTAGCTTTGATAGTTGATCCCTGATACCTACAGGACAGGAAGGATGTCTGATTTACAAGGCCCTCCATGACCTGCAGGACCTCGAGATCAGGAGGGCGGTTTGCCTTTCCTTACACACATGCACTCACACATGTACACACACTCATAGACACCCACACACACTCACACAAACCTAAGCCATAAAGGATCCCCCTGTACATTTTTTAAGATTTCGATCACATACTGTCCTGTCTATGAATCCTTTTCTGGTCAATATACTGCTACCACTAAAATTTCTCCTCCTTCATTTGTATCTACGTTATACACTATACATAATTATGCTATAACACCTATAATTTATTGTACTCATTGTTTACATGACCTTCTCTTTACCAAACTGCAAATTCTTTGACGATAAGGACTTTTATTTTAATATCTTAGGCTATAAAAAGTAGGTGCTTCATAAACATTGACTGATGAGCGGATGAATACAAAAGTTTTCTGTATTAAGAAATGACCTATAGGTTGTTAGGATATAACATCCTCCTTTCCTAAATTTATAAAAATTTCTAGCTTGGTGTTAATCACTTTCATGTGGTCTACTTTCACACTGTGTGACAAAACCCAACATGTTAAATATATCTAAAGATAAGAGAAAGCAGCATCTTCAGAGAGAAATGTTCAGATGTTACCTAATGAAATATACATTTGCTCTGAAAATAGAACCCATTTTATCTGTGCTTTGAACCAAATTCCTATCTGTTGTACAACACTGCAGAGACTAGGAAAACCCCAGTGAAGAGAGACTGAAAGTGAGTGTGTCATCAGTAACCACCCTTTAAAATGTCCTGTTTTAAACAAAAGAAAAAATTCATTTTGTGGACTCTTCCACACAGGGGGGAATAAAAAGGAAAGGAAATCAGCAGTGCTCAGAGACTAGGGCTGTAGAGTCCGAGCATTGTCCTGGCCCAGGGCGTGGCTGGGTCTTTGACACGCAGTGAACAATGGCTCCCTGTGCTACCGGCAAGTGGGTGTGCGAGGGAGAGGATGTGCTCCGTCTCTGGGGGAGGAAGATACCAGCACAGCCAGGGATGCCTGTCTGTGGAGCCCCCTAGCCACCCTGCCTTCGCTCCCCTGCCCCAAAGAGGTGCCACAAGGGTGTCATTTTTCTGGAACATGGCACAGATTACATAAATGGACAAATTTGTTTCCGTCCGCACTGACAAACGTTGTCATCTCAGAGTGGAAAATTTACTGAGCCAACAGAAACCTCAATCCTTGTAACAATTTAAACATGGTTCTTTCTCTCTCCAACACCAAAATAGTTTCAAAAGCTAGGAAGTCATTAAGAATGGCTTGTCTGTCTTTCTTACTTAGGCAAGGTGTGGGATTGATAAGGACACAGAACAAAAGAATTTGCTGAACAGGAAAAGGACCCTTAGACTAACAAGACGGTTCTTGGAGTCTGTATCGACCCCTCTTTCCTGCCCTAACACTGCATCCCTCCTCTCATTTCTTTTATTCATGCAAATGTCATCATCATACCTGTTCTGCAATTCTGTTTACACTGATGTTGTTTGAACAGAAGCGCAGCATCTTATTGCATATGCTTGCTTTAGTTTTTCACTGCTGGAGCTCTCACCCCAGATTCCCTTTTGATTTGGAATTCCTGGCTTGATTTGGGATTTCTAACTGCATTTCATCTTTCTAAGCCTTTAGGCTGCATTATTTTTGTTCATCCTACTTCAACTTAGTATTCTGTTGGACAAGCTTTTCTTGTATGGTGAGACTAAACTTTTAACCTCATTGCTCAGAACAACAAGTTTTCCCAAAACTTGGACCAGCTTGACAGACTTATGTTGAATTGCCTTAGGGGTGATCGTACTCTCCCAGTTGAAAGGTGACCAGAACTGGAGACCGACTTGTAAATGAGCTTTCACTTAGGTGTGGAGTTCTAACAGCCAACACATCTAGAGTCATGGAGCATGAGTCCTGAAAAGCGCCCAGCTTCTCTTGAGTTTTGTCAGTACTCAGTGTAGGATGGACATGGAATTCTCCCATGTCTTAATTAGATCCTTCCCATTTCAGTGTCTTAAATCTATCTTGCAAGTGACAGAGGCTTTTTTCTTTCTTTCTTGAATTCTTTTAAAAGTCTGATCTCCTGATCAGCTTGAATCATGTACCCTCCAAGATTTTCAGCACATAAGGCACTTCAAAGCCAAAAGGCATAAACGAAATCTTAGAGTGTAATGGTTCCAGAATGATTGATAAGGGAAAAAAAATACCATTAAGTAATAAGAATATATCGGGTCTCAGAACATCAATATCCTAATGCAATTAAAGGAACATAGACCTTTATGTTGTTGTTTTTTTAAGTAAGATTCAGGCTAGTTTTTTTGTTTGTTTGTTTGTTTTTGACAGAGACACAGCGAGAGAAGGAACACAAGCAGGGGGAGGGTGAGAGGGAGAAGCAGGCTTCCCGTGGAGCAGGGAGCCCGATGCGGGGCTCGAACCCAGGACCCTGGGACCATGACCTGAGCCGAAGGCAGATGCTTAACGACTGAGCCACCCAGGCGCCCCCAGGCTAGTTTTTAAAAAGGCTCTTTACCCAGCATAGGGCAGCACTAACCCAAAAGAGGCCACCAATGAGTCCATAGAGAACATATTTCCACACACACCAGTAATTTTTGTCCTCATTGATTTAGCCACCACAAAACCTTAAATCTTGCTTCTGTTACCAACATGGAAAGTCTTGAAAGTTTTTGTTCTGAGCTAAGGACTTTAGCATCCAGTTAGAGCTGAATGGAGTCACATTCTTTTGGTTCTTTGCCTATAAATCTCTGTGTCTCCTTTAAATGTTTAGGAGTTTTGCTTCTGTGAAGATCTTGATCCAGGAAATTAGACTTTAAATCTCCCATTGCCCCCTGAATTCCAGTATTTGGTGATGGCGACATTAACACTTGAGTTCCATGCCTCTTAAAACTCCCATCTTGTATGTAATTTCCTATATATGCAGCCGTTTATACACAGACGCATTGCAATCGCAGAGAAGAAGTAGTGGTGTAGTGCTTACATGCAGGCCCCAGGGTCAGACTGCCTGAGTTCAAGAACAGTCAATGAGTAGCTGCGTGACCTTAGGCAAGTTACTCAACTTCTCAGTGCCTCTGTTTCCTTGTCTTTAAAAATGGGATTAACAGAAGGGCAAGAAGTTTATAGAAGTGTTGAAGAATTAACAGTCAATTATACAAAACGCTTATTAAAACAGTATATGGCACACAGTGAAATACCCAGTATCGATGCTGTCATTGTTATTTATTCATTCATTCATTCACCAAATATTTACCACACACTTTGAGACCCCGGGAATACAGTATGAACAAAACAGACACATCCCCCCTCCCCTCGTGGAGACTGTACAGACAGAGGTGTGCATCAGTTACTTAAATCTAGTACCTTTTGAAAGTAGAATGACACATCGTGAATTGTACAGATTAATCAGTAAAAAATAGATAAGAAGGTATAATAAAGGCTTCAGGCAAACATTAATAAGTACTTTGATATTTTTATTCTTTCTTTAACCTGATTTTCATTCTTTCTGATTCTCCTTCTGAAGATTCAGTAGTTATTCAGTGATATGAAAATATGCAAATAGGAGAAAATTTATATTGATTTATTACTTAATTTAAAATAACCATGAAGATGTCTTCGTTTTGTTTGAGAATTTTGCACTTGCAAAATGTGCAAAGGTTGGATTAATGAGAAATTCATCCTAATGTGACAAATTTTTAACCACACCAAAAGGTCAGTCCACTTAAGGGAAAAAAAAAAAAAAGCTAAGTTTTGTGTGTGTGTGTATGTGTGTGTGTGAAACTAACAAAAATCATTTTTTTCTGCAGAGCATTTTAGGAAATGGCATAGGAGATATATTCACAGACCGGAATTCAAATCACATATCTTTCATGAGAAATATCTTGACTTAAAACACTACTAGAAGATGTGAATTCAAGTTTTTCCTTGCTATATTATTTGTCTTAACATTCATTTTGCTTACCATTGTATTTCTAGTGTCCTCGATTGTGATTGTTTTTTGTTCTATTTACTTAGATACTTTATGTTCATTCCCATTCTTTACAGATATTAGAAAAATCATGAGTTAAAATCCAGATTTGAGAAAGCAATAACTTCAAAGAAGTCCAACAAGCTAGTTAAAACAACACCTTCCTTCAGTAAAAACATGTGGCCTGTTTCTAATCAAATTACCATATGCTTGTCGAGTTGTCCCCTCTGCAAACTTTTCCTAATATTTTTCTGTAAATGATGTTAAGTTAAATGGCCCGTAATTGCTTGCTCTATCTCATAGCCCTGTTTAGAATAATGCTACGTAACACTTTCCAGACCTCAGGAATTTGATCTCTCACCAGAGGATGTGGTGCCTCCCCCAGCCCCATCTCTGGGTACTGGGGGTCTTGAAACTGTCCGCTTCTCACCCTTCCCCTCCCAGAGCAGGAGATTAGACCCTCCCAACTCCAGCCCTTCATTTTGTCCACCGCTGTTAGCGCCAGCTGATCTTTCCCTGTCCTGATCCGCTGACCTCCAAAGCTCTAATCCTGCCCCTGCACTCCTCCTTTTCTTTGTTCCTTGTTTTGACTGGCGGGAGCCAGGGTAAGAAGATGCAGAGAGAGCAAATTAAGGGCGAGTCCCTTTCTGCGTCCCTGGACCTGTAAAAGGAAAGACTGTTCTGTAGGATCCCTTCCAATTTTCATGTCCTAGCATTCTCTGCTTCTGCAACTATTACAGTGGAGTGGGATGCTAGCAGTCATGTCCCATCATAACGCTTTCTCTGAACTTCTTACTACTTGTACTTTATAAATAGTTTATATCTCTAAATCACTGTTGATATATTTTAAGCCTCCCTCTTAGGCTCCTCATACTAATCTTTATATCCTTCCTTAATCACATTGACCTTTCCTGCCCTTTTCCTTCCTTGGACTTAACCAAAGGAGCTTTAAGTTTCAGTCTCTTCGGTTGATTCTCAAATATTCCACTGTATGTTTTCCATACTTCATAGGATCCCGTACAGAACCCCCAGGGGCATATAACATTCCTCTTAAAGCCTGTGTTCTTTCCTTAGTTGCTACCCCACTCAAGAGCATTTCATATCTAATGAAATAGTAATTGTGTACTTACTTATAATGCCCCCAACACCCTATTTTTCCTTGAAAGTTCTCATGCTTAGATCCTAATTAGAGCAATGTAATTAAAGATGCATAAAATCTATATGAATATACATGACCGTATACTTTCTCTTATTTAAAAATATTTTTTGTATTTGTCCTGAAAACTCTCTCATATCCTTACATAGATGGATTTATTCTCTGCACCAATAAGGAATTCCTATAAAATCTGTACTTTTTTTTTCTAAAAAAGCTGCCCAGCTAATGACTACCCCCATTTATAATTACATTGTTGATCTCTTGACATCTACAAAAGAAATTCCAAAATCTCAGAAATTCTCTTTAGCCTCTGCAGTTCCTTGTCTTAGGAAGAACAATTAGTACTTGAATTCTGCTGGTGCAGCTCACTCAAAGTATAGAATTACTTATGCAAGGCCCATCCATCACTGATGCGATCACCTGTTCCGTCCTTATTTTCATCTAGCCAGTAAGATCTAGATTCTGGAATTTTAGAAATCCCCATTTGTTTTTTGTTTATTTTTTAAACAAATTGACACTGTTCTTCCTGTTCTTTCAAGCCGTATTTATCTTCTAAAATAACTATAATTCAAAAATCTTTATTCATGGAGATTTCATAGATATCACTATCTATGATTTCATTCCTCCGCCCTATTCTGCTTTATCCTCCCAATAAGGTTAATTGTTCCTTATCAAGTTTGATTTTTTTTCCCCCAGTACTTTGTTCACTGGCGGACACCAAATACTCCAGGTCTACCAAAATTTAGTCTGTGTACATCTACTTTGGGCTCCTATCTATCTTTATGTTAGCCTAGAGGCATCCTGTTGCCTCATTCCCCATGCCCTTGGCTCGTGGCAGACTGGTTTCTTCACTCACTGTCACATCTGTTAGCAAAGTTGAGCGCTCATTTGACTGCTTCGGTCAGAAACCTCCAAGCTGATATCCACAGCTGATGGTCTAACTCAGTAGCTCTGCTCTACCTCCTAGACAATTACACTTAGTGTGGTTGGCCTGCTGGTAGATACCTAGTTCCATTCAGCTGCTGTTCGGTATAGGCACTGTCCTTAGTAGCAAAATCCAGTTTGTCCCTTCCATACTACGTGATAAATTTGCTAGTTCCCTGGGTAAGTCAGATGTGCACTGCTTCATGAAAAGAGGAGTGAAGAATCTCTAAAAGAAAGGTGTGAGAATCTCTAAACTTAGAAATAGATAGGATTCTAGGTACTAAACAATTCCCTAATTTTAGGATTTATCAGGAATTCTTTAAAAATAGTATGCTCATCATGTACATTTAAAATACAACTCTTGTTTACCTTTAGCGTCTCCAAAATGTATCAGTATATACAAAATAAAATATCCTTATAGGATTGAGGTCTTAGAGATTTAATTCAAGAAGAATGTTTATTGAATTCCTACCGTGGAGGTGAGTCCTAGCAGCACTATGAGAAATATGAAGACGGATGAGATAAGGTGCCTGTCCAATGGTAGTGCTCAGACAGATGAGGGGGAGCAGCTAGGAAGCTACTGGGACAGAGGTGAGAAAAGCAGTGACAGACGCCAGGACATTGCAGAGATGGTGACCACAGGGCTAAGTATGGATTGAACGGTGACATGTGGACAACAGACAGGAACTGAGGGTGGCTCCCTGGCATAGAGGCTGAGCAGTGAAGGCAGGGGGGAGACCATGATGCCAGAACCCACATCAGAGACATAGCCAGAGGACTGAGTGTGCAGGGGGAGGTGTTGAGGAGATCTGTTACATTCATGCTGCCCTGGAGACACCCCCATGGCCATATCAAGCAGAAGCTGGAGCCAGAGGCCTGGTGGAAAGCAAAGAGGTCAGGTTTAGGGCTAGCTGTGCAAAAGTCAGAGTTAAAACCCTGAGATGAGCTGCCCGAAAGAGAGCACGGCAGGTGGCAGGCGAGAAGAGCATGAACAGGGAGCTAGTCACAAAGCCAGGCAAGTTTGAATTCCAGGAGATAAGTCTCAGAAGCATATTTTGAAACAGTGGGTTAAGAATTCACAGAATTCTAGGGCGCCTGGGTGGCTCAGTTGGTTAAGCGACTGCTTTCGGCTCAGGTCATGATCTTGGAGTCCCTGGATCGAGTCCCACATCAGGCTCCCTGCTCGGCAGGGAGTCTGCTTCTCCCTCTGACCCCCCCCCCTCTCATGTGCTTTCTCTCTCATTCTCTCTCTGTCAAATAAATAAATAAAATCTTAAAAAAAAAAAAAAAAGAATTCACAGAATCACAAATCAAGCGTTTGTATCCAAGAGCCTCAGAGCCAGACTGAAGTGTCTCCCACCCTAGATAAGCATCCCCTGCCTTCGAGGCTCCCTATGGATTTAAAGGGCTAATACCAACGAGTTTACAGTAGCTGGCAGATGATTACTACATCTCAATCCAGGCAAAACTGAATTTCAGGTGTAAGCAGATGTAAGTCAGATATAATTTCAAATTGATATGTCCTAGAAGTCAGGTTGCAAAGCCTTTTAGAATTCTTAAAGATGAAAGAGCTCGTGTAAGTATAAGGTACTTTGTGCTGCATATTACCAGTTTTATTACTGTCATCATCATTAATTATGATCATCTTCCACTGCTGTGAAGTCATTAGTTATCGAGAGACATTTGAAAGGACACTTTGAGCTCCTCAACTCCAGAGATTCTCTTTTATTTAAATATTTATTTTGTTTTGTATCTATAACTTCATGCAGAAAAGGTTATTTGCTACTTCCAGCGCTGTACTTCTTGATCCAATGGCAGAAACGATGATCATGGTGAGAGTAAGGAAGTTGAGTTAGTGACCTCGCTTCTGACTCCGCCTAAATTGTGAATTCCTAGAAGCCATAACAGACCCTCAGATCCCTAACATGCTAGAGAGCAGCCACCAAAGAGAACACATTAGGCCATCATTCATGTTCATATTTACCTGCCAACCAGACCCTTCACTCCTTCCAAGAAATCTTCCTGCAAAAATCTATCTTTGTACTTGCTTCTTAGAACCAGCTAGATGTTACTTTTATGGCCTAGAATCTGTGTTGGTTTCCTATTACTGCTCTAACAAATTATCACAAACTTAGCAGCTTAAAACTACACGTATTTATTATCTTATAGTTCTCAATATCAGAAGTCTAAATTGAGTTTCACTGGGTTAAAATCAAGGTGTTGACAGAGCTGTGTCCCTTCTGGAGGCTCAAGGGTTCTCGGGCTGTGGGGTATTCTATGGGCAGAGAATACTTAATCACTTTGAACCCTTGCTAGATCACAGTGCTTTCTGTTGTTTGGAAAGCACATTATTAAGCACTTTGAGGAGAAAGAAGAAATGGAGGACTCTGGTTCATTGTCAATTTAAAGTTTCATAATGTACACACTCAAAAAAACCCACTAACGTACTTGAACAGCTATAAATGAGGACACACCATCCTTAAATCTGAGGGAACACCAGGCAAAGGAACAAGAAAGGAATGGGAGCTTTAGACTAAGGTTTTGGAAAGACTCGTGGTTTAAGAGAGAGAGTGCATTCCAGGTTGGGGCAGGAGGTGTCCTGGGAATGAACCAGTGGGGCCTGCAGAGACAAAAGGCCAGAAGCCCGTCCCGTGGATTGAGTCTGTCCAGCAGGGCTGTAATGACTTTCCTTCCCAGCTTCCTCTTGTCCCCCAGCGCATCCTCTGGTCCCTGGCACTGGGTCTCTGGCCTGTCTTGTTTCTTCCTGTATTTTTACCTTCCTGTATTTTTCTTCCTGTACTTCACCTTCTCTTTTCTTGCTATCATGAGTCTTTTTTTTTTTTTTTTAAGATTTTATTTATTTGGCACAGAGAGAGAGAGAGAACACAAACAGGCAGAGGGAGAGGGAGACACAGGCTCCCCACTGAGCAGGGAGCCCCATGCGGGGCTTGATCCCAGGACCCCAGGACCATGACCTGAGCCGAAGGCAGATGCTTAACCAACTGAGCCACCCAGGCACCCTGAGAATGAAATTAATTCTATGTGGAAGTGGTATTAGACACTACATTTTAGATTCAAGTTGTTTCTATTATTTCTGGAAAAAAAAGTTAGCAGAGAAAATGCACCTAAATGATTATCTAAAATCACATGTTGAAATTTTGGGAACATGTCAACTGTTCTCTAAGTCAAGATATTGAAGAGAAATAATCTGTTTCTGATTAGTTTTAGCTTGGGAAGATTAGAGAGTGCTATATTACCTTACTGATATTCTAAAATTTAAAAGAAAGTATAGTGGTAATTTGAACATGTTCTACTGGCCAGCATTATAAATTTAAAAAGTGTAAGTCTCAATGCTTTTTATTCCCAACCCTGACTTTTATAAACCTTAAAGCTTCTAACTTCTCTTTACTTCTGTTTTTTTTTCCACTGTAACATAGCAATGAATATATTCCCACAGTCTCAAAGGGCATATTGAAAAACTGATGAATTATTAGTTTCAAGGCCCTGCACAAATGGCAGCCCATTGGTGAAGCCTTCTTTGATTCCCTCAGGCAGTTAGCACTTACCTCTTTTGAAGCACTTGTCCCATTGTTTTGTGATGTGTCATGTCCACCTGGGACCTTGGGGGCAGGAATGACATCTGATCGCCTTGGAGAGTACATAGTATATAGTAGGGGATCAATTAATGAACGCGTGTATGCCACATCAAAGAATCATTCTTGTGCTTTACAGCCAGCTCTGGCGTAAACAAAACTACTCAAACCACTCTAATAAACTGTAGCAAAGAAGTAAAAAAATATATATTTTCCTCTTTTTCTTTCTTTTTGAAATTCTATTGCAAGCTGAGTATTGAGTTTATTCACAACTTACATCTGTACATCCAACCTTTAAACAAAATTCATATTCCATTTATATCCCTTTGTCTCTGTGTATCCCCTTTTCATGAGTTCTTTTTTTCTTTTCTGTCCCGTTCTTGTCTTCTCATGTTTTTGTTGATATTCTCTTCTTTTTTTCTTTGTCTTTTCTGAAATTCTTTTGTCCATAGGTTCTGATTGTTTCCCCATTCCTCTCCGTGCAACTCTTTCTTAAGCGATTCCGACCATCTCAAATAAGCTTTTAGTCAATAACGACACACCAGAGTCGTTTACTGGTGCCTCCGTATAGGAAGAGCTGGTAACGGGGATATTACATCCTGACTCTAGAGCAAGGTGCCTTTGGCATCCACATGATGTATAATGGGTACACTGTTGTGCGCTGCCCATGTGAGAATCCTTACGTTGTCTCTGAAGTCTTGGAAGGAGTGCACGGTTAGCACCGCATATGCAAAAAGCCTGCTAGGTTGCTTCTGTCTAAGAAAAGTACACCTGCCAAACGGAGGCATTTTCAATTTTGAGCTGCTAATAAGAAATGCCCCAGTGGCAGCTACCATCTTTCTTTTACATACCCTAAGACTGCATTTGTGGAGCGAAGTATCATACAGCATAAGAGACACTTAATTGTTCTTTTGCTTTGTCCATTGTACATGTTCCTCTGCTACTTCATCTCCAAAACTCTGAATAAAAAGGTGAGGGGTATAGATCCGTGAATAGCTACAATGACTGGTATTTTTACTGCAGAGCCAAAGTCTTCCAGAAACCTAATGGCATGGTATCGCTTCCTTTCCTCACTCAGAATCTTCAGTGTTTTTCTTCTGTTTTTTATAAGTACAGATTAAAATGTAAAGGTATGATTATGTAAGAAAAGTGATAGTCATTTAGGACAATATTTTTTTTTAAATTTCTGAAATAAGCATTAGACTTGGAGAAAATATTTTCCTAGTAAGGCTTATAATGTCTTCCTCTTTGTGCAGCTATTTTGGTGAAAAATACAGTCAAATGCACTGGAATAAGCTTTGGACCTACTTTCTAAAACACAGTTTTGGGGGCGCCTGGGTGACTCAGTTGGTTAAGCATCCGACTCTTGATTTCAGCTCAGGTCATGATCTCAGGGTTGTGAGATGGAGCCCCGGGTCAGGCTCCCTGCTGGGGGTGGAGCCTGCTTAAGATTCCCCCTCTCCCTCTGCCCTTCCCCCACCCCAAAAATAAAATAAAATATAGGTTTTTTTAAATTTTTATTTAAATTCTAGTTAGTTAACATGCAGTCTTATATTGGTTTCAGGAGTAGAATTTAGTGATTCATCACTTATATACAATACCCAGTGCTCATCATAACAAGTGCCCTCTTTCATGCCCATCCCCCACCCACTTCCCTCCATCAACCCTCAGTTCATTCTCTATTGTTAAGAGTCTCTTATACTTTGTTTCCCTCTTTCTTTTTCCCCCTTCCCATATGTTCATCTGTCTTGTTTCTTCAATTCCACATATGAGTGAAATCATATGGTATTTGTTTTTCTCTGACTGATTTACTTCGCTTAGCATAATACATTCTAGCTCCATCCATGTCACTGCATATGGCAAGATTTCCTTCTTTTTTTCTTTTAAAGAATTTATTTATTTATTTGACAGAGAGAGACACAATGAGAGAGGGAACACAAGCAGGGGGAGCGGGAGAGGGAGAAGCAGGCTTCCCGCCGAGTAGGGAGCCCGATGCGGGGCTCGATCCCAGGACCCTGGGATCATGACCTGAGCTGAAGGCAGACGCTTAACGACTGAGCCACCCAGGTGCCCCTGATTTCGTTCTTTTTGATGGCTGAGTAATATTCCATTCTGCACACGTGTGTGTGTGTGTGTGTGTGTGTGTACAAATACATGCCCCGTATAGTTTTCTTAATATTGTGTTTCCCAAATGAAGAGAAGTAGCCTGATTGAGTATGGCTCTCTTACTAAAAATATTAAGTTATACTGAGAATGTGAAGAAATAATTCTAATGGATCCATGAATCAGATGAATAGGAAAAAGAAAAGAGGGAGAATGTGGATCAAAACATTTGCTAATTTCTTTTTTTTGAGGACTTTGTTTTGTGTGCTGCCAAACTGAGATGAGAGAGAAGCCATTTGTACACAGTTTGGCACATCTGTAAAATGTAGTGTGAGGGTGGGGGGAAGGGAGGTCCATGGATCGAAAGCCTGTTTGTCTACGGGTGATATGAAATACTCTCTTCATGAATCAGCACCTCCCACTTGCCCTAAAGGTGGGATGGTTGTTGATACCAATGCGTTGTCTCCTCTTTCAGCTGGTGAGGGAGGGCAGTGGGAAGCAGTGCAGCCAAAGGGAGGAGACACTGGACAAATAATGCCCACGCATCCAATCCCTGTGTGGGCGAGTGGTAGGGGCCCAGGAGCGGCAAGGACTTGCACCCCAGCATCACATGTGCTGCTGAGCAACCACCAACTGATCCAGCAAGGAAACAAAAAGATAAAATGCTGGAGTCCATTAGTAAAACTAGGACATTTCTTATCCCATAAGGATAGTGGTGGGTAAGGGAATGGTTTTAATCATGGTTTTCCGTAGCATATTTATGAAAAGGTTGGCACTTAACCTCCTGTCATTTGGGTTTGTCTGGCAAAATATAAAACAAAATTTAGGTGGTTGTCCATTTAGGGCATCCACTATGGGCATATGTCTTCTTATTTATCAGTTTTACGTTTGTGACTTGGTTCTACATAGTCTTGTATTTACTGTTTCATCACTTTGGGGATAAGCATGGATACATTATGGTCATTGCTTTCTACAACAGAAAGAACTTTACACATCTGCAACATTGTCCCCATACGTAGATGTACGTCTATCAGTCTGTTTGATTCAGATCATTCTCTCCTCAACCCTCCCCCAGCTAAATGTTTGTATCGTTCTGCTACCAACCAATATTGAAATCCAAACTAAATAACCTATCACTTCCTAGAAATACTCTCCTCTTTTTTTCTACATTTTCATGATGTTGCTCTTTTTTAAAAAATAATTCAACCTCTTTTCTTTTTTTCCTTCCTCATCTTTATAATTTTTCCAGGCAGCAGAACTTCATTTCTGATTCCCTTATACTTTGTGATTTACATCACAGATTTAAAGGAAAGCCTGTATTTGTTTTTAAACATGAGTTGATAAGTCATTATTTCTTCTGCACCTTCTATTTGTGTGGGTGACATTTTGTGCTTCCACTTTCTAGAATGTGGTTTTTGCCGTTATTGTCATTTGTGGAGACCACTGGCAATGATACTAGTTTATTCATCCAAAGGAAAGAACAAGGAAAAACACTTCCGTTAGATAATTAGGAGTTAAGATAGAATGCAGCATTAGAAGGTTGTACTTTTAGCTATCTACATCTTCTACTTGACACATCGTCTCAGTTTCCCTGTCTCTTAAATGAAGGGTGATTGTGCTAATCTGCACAGAGGTACTGGGAGGCTAAGTTAATGTTTGTGAAACATGTTGAGATTTTATGACCAAAGATACCATCTTAGGGTAAATTGAGGCAGTTTTCATCAAAGAACACTCCTCAAACAAGGAGTCTGGATTTGTTTAGCTGAATTAATCAACATTTTCTGTATCTGCTGCAAAGTCCCAAACCTCTGATCTCTTGGAGCTTTCTCTCTTGATCCTGGAGTCCGTTTCTAGGTGTAGGAGAGGATTGGAGGCTAGGTCATGGTCACGGAATTGTAAACAGAGGAAATGTGTCAGGTATTAGTAAACACTCAGGTGAAGGACTGGACGAGGTTTGGAAGGCACCTTCTGCTGGTGACTGTCCAGCCCAGCCACCCGTCAGGTGCTTGCTGGCTACCACATCACGTCAGCTTTGAATGCTCATGGTGGCCTTTATCATGCCAGATTAACAGTCCCTCTACCCAAGTCAACCCATGTGGCCAACAGGGGTCTATACTGGCAGAATCAGACTGACTTTTTAATCGATTTTCTTTAGCAAGTTGATGAATATATCTACGGTATTCTCAGCCATAATGTGGATCAGCTTCTCAGGAGTATGCATATATACAAATGCTTCTCCCTGTATGGTGGAGGGTGGGAATATAAAGTGGAGTATTTAGAAACAAAGTCAGTTTGACAGGCATGGTGGAGGTAAACAGCCTGACTTCTGCAGGAACGGTATTGACAAGCAGTGAGTCTTTTTTTTTTTTTTTTAAGACTTTATTTATTTAACAGAGAGAGAGATAGCGAGAGCAGGAACACAGCAGGGGGAGTGGGAGAGGGAGAAGCGGGCTTCCCGCGGAGCAGGGAGCCCGATGAGGGGCTCGATCCCGGGACCATGGGATCATGACCTGAGCTGAAGGCAGACGCTTAACGACTGAGCCACTCAGGTGCCCCGACAAGCAGTGAGTCTTGGGAAGCTTCCAGCTACATTGTGGGCTCAGGGATTTAGGCAATTATAAAAACAATTTTTTAAGATCTGAAATCATTTATATTAGCTTACTTAATGTAATTGGGTGATGCACCCTTATGTGGGTTGGGGTTTTATTGTTTTACTGACCATTTCCAGAAATAATTCCGCAGTTAAGCCACAAGCTGTTGCTTGGGATGCAAACTCTTCATTCTTGGGTGCTCTGACCCAGTTGAACTAAAAGACGATTTTTCATTGAGAGAAGAGACATTTTCCTTCCCCCTAAACTTCAAGTTCTGGTTTTGAAACATAACTCCCAGTCCCAACTTTAAATCCTAGTTAGAGCATAAATTCCTGATAAATTCCTCTCTTTCCCATTCTTCCCTGACATAAGTGGTGTCTCAAAGCCGTGTAAGGGCAGCTCAGAGAATCAAGTTCTCGCCTTAGGAAACAGAGAGGAGTCACATCACTCATTCATTTTTGTCTGCTCTTGTGAAAATCAGCTAAAAACCGCAGGTCCTGGGGTGGGGGGAGGGGGTGGTGGTCGGGAAGCAGGCAGCAAATTGCCTTGCCTTGGTGTTGGCCTTTGCTGCCATTTTGAAGGTGTGACAGATCTCTGCTGCCTTGCATCTCTGTGATTTCTCCAGCACAGAACCTCATTGTTATTTCTTCCAGGTGCCCGGGGAAGCGTTATCTTCTCCATCATCATTTCAGATGGGGAAACTGGGGCACCAGGAGGCTGAGTGACTTGCCTAAGGTCATGCTGTGTGGTACTGGCCCAACCAGTTTCCAGGCTGTGGTTCCCCATTAAGCCTCCCTCCCTCTCCTCCAGGGTCATGTGTTCCAGGTCACCCGAAAACTTTGCATTCTGCCCCTTGGCCTTCAGGGACACCTGCTCTCGACCCGTTTCCAGCCAAGGTGCCATCAGCTGTGGCACCAGGAGGGCTGGCCGGCACTGTGACTCTGTGAAGGTCTTCCCTGGCCTTTTCTCAGCACAGCTTTTCTTTGTTGCAGTGAGTGTGTTTGCACCTACTTAATGGTCTGAAACTATAAACCCAGCAGGCAGAGTCCGGTGATGTGGTCGGAGCACATAAACCTGACCTGTCTACCTACAGAGTTGAGCACTGTGAACGGCTCACAGGCCATCAGAGGATATGATTCATTGGCCGCTTGCCCCCATGGTCCTGAAGAGTCATTGACAAGTGGGAGGGGCCATGGCCCAGCTCGAGTGCATCACCGCATCACCTGACAATGGCTCTTTGTCCTTTCAGCGTGTGACCGGCTGGCATTTTACTTAGCACGGAAAAAAAGTCTTTTTGAGGAGCACTCTGGTTTAGGTTGAAAAGAAAAATCAAAGCCAGCAAGCTACAGCATAATAAGATGTGACCCTGGTGGCTTTTTGCTTTTTCAGGTAACAAGTACTCTTCCCCTGGGGCTGCAGGGGATGTTAGTAAGGCCCAGAGGCCTACCTGGCAGTCACTGTTTTTTCTTTCATGTGCCCTTGGAATCCTTAAAGTAGACGACTAGATTTTAACTGACAAGGAATATTCTACCAAAGCATTTATGATAGGCACAGGTTGGGGTGTGTGGGGAACCAAGCCTGCTTTTACCAATATCCAAACCATTTTCTTTAAAGATTGTACTTATTTATTTGAGAGAGAGAGAGCAGAGCAGGAGGGAGCAGCAGAGAGAGAAGCAGGCTCTCCGCTGAGCAGGGAGCCCCATGTGGGACCTGAGCCGAAGGTAGCCGCTTAACCGACTGAGCCACCAGGCGTCCCTATCCAAACCATTTTATGGACCACTTATCAGATGCAGCGGGACTCTCTCCCCAACACCTTCTTCATATCGGAACTGTATTATTGTGAGTATCATACTTTGTTGCACAGCTACTTGTTTATTCCTGAGCAGTCCAGATTTGGACCCACTGCATGTGGCATGTTTGTCCTTGTGGCTGTCACCGTACTGACAATGCCCCCAGAGGGGTTCTGACTGTAAGCCCACTCTTCAGGCCCCCTCCCCCTTCCTCCGCCTTTCGGCTTCTCTGAACATGCCTCACAGCTTGCTAGGAATGCAACGGAGTGACATTTCCAGCATCTACAGAGTTATGGCCTTCTAGCTGTTTCCTTCCTACCAGTGAGATATATAAAGATGCCATGTTGTGTTTCACACAATTTCTGTGAATGGTGAACAAATGGCTCCCTCTTTATGGCCCTTCAAGCCTTAGGAGGGTATGGATGGGCACCTTTCCCACTTGGTGCTCCTGGTTGTTTCTGTATTCTTATTTCACTTATTTATACTTTATCTTATTCCAGAAAATGTTTAAGAAAATATAATTACCTGTGTGAGTACTAAGGGCATAGCCTATTTTATGAAGGCTTCGGTGTAATAGCAAAGTTCGTCCTCAAAAGCATTTTTCTCCCATAAAGCCTGTTTTAAATGATATTAGGGCCCCAGCCCTGCCCAACAAAACCTATTTTCCCAATAATGTATCTAAAATACTAATAAAAATATTTGAATCATGCCTAGTTACCATATATAACATTGTCTCTTCTGTGGAGGCACACGTTCTGAATTCCAAACATGGGTGCTAATGACAGGAATCTTTCAGGAAGAGTGGGGTGGGTAGGGAAGGACGATGCCCAGCAGAGGTTCTCTAGCCAGAGCTTGCTGTGGTCACTCTGTTTGAGGGCTGCCTTGGGGGACACAAAGGCCCCTTCCATCCAGTGCCTCCCTCATGGACGAGGTAAGAGCACTCTGGAACTGAGGCTTTGAGAAAGTTGTCCTCTCCTTACTTTTCTCAACCGGATAAGTCTATCCTTAAAGCTTTTTCTCCCCCTTCTACCAGACCCAGAGTATTTTTCAGCAGTAGATAGATAGATGGATGGAAAGATAGATATTTTTAAAAATCACAATCTTTTTGGCCCGTGTTTTGACCTCGAAACCTTATGGGTTGGTTTTGCTTTCTTTAAGTCACATAAAAAGTAGGGTTAGCAGAGACGTGGTTCTGGTGGGCACAATGGAGATGTAATTTTAATTCCTTCTATTCCCAACCAATAATAATATTGAAATTTTGGGTAAACAACATTTGAGAGGTACTGAAACTTGAGATTCACTTAACTGCTAAAATACTACTCTGTTATCCACAAACCACCAGTTATAAATGTTTCCATGCCCTGTTCAGCTGACAGCAAGAGAATTTGGGAAGTTAGAAGCTAGGACCTAGTAAGAGATGCCAAATGCTTCTTCACCTTCCCTAAAATATTGTCTTGAGAGTTTGCCTTTAAAATAATTTCCTTAGGGCTTAGAGATCTGTTGGACAGCATAATGTTCAATCATAAAATGTGATTGTGCAGGATACTTCACATTGACATAATGCACCAAAGCCTTTAAAAGTTGTATTCATTCAGACCATGGAGTATCTCAGGAAAATGTTTGACATAAAATGTTGAGTAAGAAAAGCTGTATTAAAAAATGTACAAAGAGTATGATCACAACCGTATAGGAAAACCTGCACACACATAAGAAAAAGTTAGAAGGAAATGATCATTCAGCCACATTCTATAGACATCTCTTGTGTTCAGGCCTCATTCCAGCACAAATGTTAACATTGATTTTGTTTTGATGATGGACCTATAAGGGGGCTTTCCGCCTAATGTTCTATATTTTCCAAGTATTTGCTGATGAACATATATTACCTTACAATGGACAGGAAAAAAATATGTTAGTCACAGATCTCAGATTTGTTCTCATCAGTTAACGTGAAGAAAAGCATGAGGAAAGAGACAACTATTTGTCATAGGCCTCAGCTTAGAACAGTGGATAGAAAAACCTGGATGTTTCCCTGGGCTTCACCCTTTTCTTCATGGCCCCCTACCTCTAGTCAGTGCGCCTTCGATTCTGCTTCCTGAATGTTCCTGCAGGTATGACCCCCTGCAGTGCAGTCAGCCCTACCTCCCACTTGCATCCCTTCCCTTGACCCCCTCCTCAGAGTCATCAACTTCTTTTGAAAGTGCAAATCTGACCGTGTTCCTCCCAGCCTCAGGCCCTCCAGATGCACCCCTTTGCTCACAGTGGCCATCCTGCCTCACTGCCCACCCTTCTGTTGCTGTCTGGCCCCAGCTGTGGGGTGACTGGGGATGCCTTGCCACCTCCCAGGACGCTGACATGACATTTGCTCCTTCCATCAGCCAATGTATTTGTTTATTCTTATTCTTAATTCCCAAACTCCCCTTCAGCTAACTCTCCTCCTCCCTCGGCTCTCGGGTCCACTGGAAGTTCTTCTGAGAAGCTCCCCCAAATTCCCAAGGCTGAGCAAAGTGTTCCCTCTTCCACTCTCCTGTAACACGTATACTTCTCAGGTGCTGCCTACCACCCTAAGCAGTCCACAGCCTCTTACCCAGGATTTCAAAATCCAGAAAGCTCTGGAAAAATCAGATGTTTTTCATAACTCATCTGGCAGCACAGTCTGGCCTGAAGGGACACAGACTATTTACAGTCTGTCTTTATGTCATTTGGTGTGAATATTCATAATTTCACACCTTTTTTGCTGAAGAAATTTTCATTTTGCTCAAGAAACATGAGTATATTTGATTATGGGATGCTGCCCAGACATTGCTGGCGGGCGTTTAGAAGGGTGGGATTGGGGTAACCACATTCACCATCCAACTTCTGGGAGTAAGAAAGGGGCACTGGCCAGATGCAACACCGGGACAGCTATAAAGGGGGCTGGCCCAGACTGACCGGGGCAGATATTCACCTGTGCGTGCTACAGTCTGTCACATTGTCTTTCTGGAAGCCGAACACTCTCAATTCCACAGTGCTCCCCAAGGCTTTCGCTGAAGGGATGGCACACCTGGGTCCTAATTGCTGGTTTCTGCGTCTCTTTCCGCCACAGTATTTTGAGCTCTGTAAGTATAGGGAAGGTGTTTTGTTCCATTTGTATCCCCAGTGCCTTGCCAGACACATAATAAGCTACCAATACTTATTGGTTGAATGGGATTTAAATATTCATCACTTTGCCTTTTAGTGATATTTGATAATTGTAGAACTAGCATCTCATTATCAAGTCATTGAGCTATTGCTGTAGAAAACTTCTGCATGGGCTTTGTTCAGCATTTTAACCATGAGTTTTATCATTAAGTGTTTTAATACCAGAGCCATTTAATAATGTAGGGTTTTTTTAAAGATTTTATTTATTTATTTGAGAGAGAGAGCATGAGAGGGGGGAGGGGCAGAGGGAGAAGCAGACTCCCTGCTGAGCAAGGAGCCCCATGCGGGACTCGATCCTGGGACTCCAGGATCATGAACTGAGCCGAAGGCAGTCGCTTAACTAACTGAACCACCCAGGCACCCCTAATAATGCAGTTTTAAAGATAATTTTTAGGCAGAACAAATGTGTATATCAACCGCTCTCAAACAATAGAAGAATGGTTCTCATAGCCAGAGAGCCCTAATATTAGGGCACAAAGCATTCGGGCAGGGCTGGGTTTTATTTATTCACTTTCTGTTTGTTTATTTCTCTTCTCACACGTGGAAGTAATAACAGAAATGATAGTTCTAGCGTAGCATTTGCTGGGCACATATTACATAGTAGGCACTGTGCCCAGCACACCTACTGCATTTTCTCATTGAATCTTTTCAGTAACATCACGAATATCATGGAGCACATATTTTTATCCTCCCCATTCATCTGTCCAGGCCCTTTTCCCCTTTGGGGTGTTCCTGTGATTTCCTGAGTTTCTTTCTAGCTGGTCTCACTGCCTCACCCTCTTCCTTCAGCAAACCATCTTGAATAGAAGCACCACGTCGACGTTCCTTCTTCACAAGCACATTCTTACCTGTCACCTGCAGTGGTTCCCAACCTCCTGTCTCACGGAACCTGTGCTCTTCTGGCCCCCGTCAGAGTGCCCTGTTAGCACACATATCCTCTGTGCCAGGCAGGGCGGTCCCTTCACTCCCCACACGTGTCCCCTCCTGGAATCTTTCTGTGCCTTGGCTCAGGCTCATCCTATCCCCTGCAATGCTCATTCTCCTTTTGATGGAGAGGCACAGAATTTAATCCTTGTAGACAACCTTGTGTTGTTGGCTGATTATATCATCACTGTTGATCTTGTCCCCTTAGCAAAAATGTTAACTTGTTAGAGTCAAGAACCATGTCTTGTCTTGCTATTGTATCTTCCACAGCACCTGCCACTGTGACAGACAAATGATGCTGATTAATACTGTGAGGGATGGGCCTTAGAAAGTCGGGGTGCGCCGACATCCAGAAACATTTCTCACGTGGGAGAACCACATTCTTCTTTTTTTTTTTTTTTAAAGATTTTATTTATTTATTTGACAGAGAGAGAGAGAGAGAGAACACAAACGGGCAGAGGGAGAGGGAGAAGCAGACTCCCTGCTGGGCAGGGAGCCATATGTGGGGCTCAATCCCAGGACCCCGAGATCATGACCTGAGCCAAAGGCAGACGCTGAACCGACTCAGCCACCCAGGCGCCCCGAGAACCACGTTCTTAAACTCGTTTTTACAAGAAGCCTATATCAGAGGTGAAAAGAAAAGGAGAAGAGGGTCCTGGGATCGAGTCCCACGTCAGGCTCCCTGCTCAGAGGGGAGCCTGCTTCTCCCGTCCCCTCTGTCTCTTCCTCAGTTTGTGTGTGCTCTCTCTCTCTCTTGCTCACTCTGTCTCTCAAATAAATAAAATATTTTTTTAAAAAGGAGAAGAGAAGTGTGATACCTCAAGTCCTAAACCTGGATCTAAATATCAAATTATGGAAGAGTCACGATGGAATGGCACCACAAATGAAAAAAGCCTTGGCCTTGTAGCTGTCCATGCGCTCAGTGTGATCCAAGGGAGTGTTACAGGATCTTCAAAACTGCAGCTGTGTCTTGGGCCACTTCAGTGGTGGTGTGATGCTCAGGAGGAGCCTCGGTGTCCCCTGTTCTTCTCCCTGCTGGGGCAGAGCATGGCCACCGAGGTGCTGACAGACACACCCAGGGAGCCTGGCTGGCATGCTGCCCACTGATTTACTGGTTGTGGGAGAGGGGGTTGTGTGTCTTTATACAGAACAGCTTTTTGTGGACTTCTACCCAGTACAGAAAAAGTCACATACAAAAGCATCTTTTAAGAAAATTTTGAATGAAAGCTCCTAAATACCTGAGCTGCAGTCTCCTTTTTGGTATGACCAGACATGTTTGGATATGTTGCGTTATCACTTTAGGGTGGAACTGGAGATAAGAAAGGTGAACTCAGGTAGCAACTGCCTGCCTTAAGTCTATTTACAAACTCAGTTAAAACATCTGCTCTCCCCAAGGAAGAGAGAGGGATGGAGGGAGGGAGGGAGAGAGCAGAGTGAGGGAGAGTAGGAAAGAGACAGAGGGAGAGGGGGAGGGAGGGAGGGGAAGAGGCAGGGAGGGAGACAGAGCGAAGTAAACAGGACTCTGTGCTTGCTTGCACTTCCCCTACCATGCCCTGCGCGAGCACCAGCTCTGTCGTTCAAGAGGAGTTATTACAGAAGGAACCCAGGACACATGCATTATCCTTGCTGTGCTTAGGAAAGATTGCAGCTTTCTCAACCAGAATACGCTGCTGCAGCTGTAATTTGGGGCATGCATTTTGTTCATCAGCTCAACTTGTCTTTGCATATGTGGACTCCTGTCCAACTGCATTAGGAAATCCTCCATGGATAGTGATCTCGAACACAAAAACCAGCAGTCATAAGTCAACACAATTGATCTTTTCTCAGTGTGGATCGGGCTGGTGTTGTCACAGAGAAGAAATTATCTTTCATAGAGAAGTGATTTCCCCCAGCTTCACCAGCGGGACAGTGAGGCTGTGTGGTTATCTGCAGCTCCGTGTTCTTGAGCTCTAAGACCCTTAGTGCTTACGGCTTAAAGGCATCAGCCTGGAAACCTGCAGAAACTTACCCCTGGAAGCTCTTACGTCATTCCCCACACCACAGGCTGATGCCAACTTGGCTGACAGTGCCCTTAGTCACCGTGGCTCAGGGACCGAGAGAGGGGACAGGGAATGACAGTGAACGCACAGGTGTGTGTCTTCATTGGGGCTTCTCTCGGAGGCACTTTTGTCTTCTTCCCTAAGGAGCAAGATTCAGTACATCCTGTGTTGTTACCCTTTCTAGTGCTCCTTACTACTGGCCCACCCCCCACATACAATTTTAAAACATCACCAGGGCCAATGTTGTTAGGAAAGGGGTCAAGCTTTTAATCAAGCTTTTGGGAAAAGAGTGGAAAGTATATAATGTTTTAGTCCTGGCTCTGCTACCAGCAAAGCGTGTGTTTTTCTAACTTTGCTCTGCCTCAGTGTCATCTGTCAAACCAAGGAGCCAGACCAGGAGTTCCTACTGCCCTACGTGGCTTTGATTCTATCCAAGATCCTCCAGCAGTACCTGCCTTAACCTATCCCTTTACAGAGAGTCAGGCTCACTACTCTGGTTAAAACACGAGGTTTTGTCAGGCATTGCTGAGGAAACAGCTCTGACCATGTCACGTTGTGGTCCTTTTCTTCAGTATCTATCTGGTCTTCAAGGGGAGAGTCCAATTTCAAGTTCAGTAATACCCCAGAGAGCTATGTGTCATTTAAAAAGAATCTCTCACACCCCCATATCAAAAGTCTTGGATATCTGACATTTCGTAACATCGTGTCTCCCTATAAAAGTCAAACTCCTACGTTGTGAATCCGCTTTTAGCCACTTTGGAAAAACTGTTTCTCTTTGAATCAGAACAGGTTTTGCTCAAATAAAATTATTTGTCCTATCCATCATAGGTAAGTAAAACTAATTCATTTTAAGGAATTGCTTTAAGCTTATAGAAATATTTATAGAGGTGTGGAAAGGAAGAAACTTATTTATAAGTATTTGTATAAATTTACATATAAATGTAGAAGTAATAAGACTTCTACCCCAGTGACCTTAAATTTGTTGGCCTAATGTAAGAAAATGGAATGGAAATAAATTATTTTATTTTTAATTTTGTCATCACAAAGAGCATAAGAGAAAGTAAGATTAATTTCTCATAAATTTGAATATATATCCTTTAAAGTGTACAGACTTGTCTTTAATTCAAAAAATTGCCTTAGTTAAGGGAGGAAGTTGCTCTGTCAATGAAGGAAAGACTGTCAAAGTAGATGTGGGTTTTATACCTGAAAGCCCATCAGCAGGGAGTATTTAATCAAGCAGGGAAGGAGTGCTTCATTGAGAAGTCGGGATTGAAAGACAGGACTTTTGTCATTTTTATTTCATTTTCCACGGGAAGAAAATACCTGAAACATTCACAATGAAAGAAAGGTTCCTGGTGTTTTTGAATAATAAATACAATTTCTGTAAAGAATTGGGGTCACTTAGTTCATTATAACCCAAAGCTGAGCAAACATAGTTCATCCCTTTGGACAGAATGATGTACTCCACTATGAGAGATGGAGGGAGGGAGAAAAGGAGGAGGGAAAATGGACCGGCAATGTGTGGAGGGGCATCTCTAGTCATGGCAGACTTGATCAGCTGAAGCTTCCTGAGGCTAGACATCACTCCTCCTTTTCATGGGCTGCCGTCGGTTTCCCTGCAGTGAGTGTCACCAGAGTCCACCCCAGACCCTGCCCTTTGCTATTCTGATTTATGAATAGGATAAGTTACGGCTGACCCCTCTCCTTGACTCCTGCCGCTGTTTGTCAATTATCTTTTAAAATACAGTAATAGTCTCAGATTTCCAGAACTGAGGGGCTGGGTGGATGCTTGCGTCCAGGGCACATGTGTGCCTGGAGTCCAGTGACAGACAGTGACTCCTGCAGGACGCTGCCCACAGGAGGAGAGGAGTGGCCTCGGCGAGTTCCGTGCCAGCACCTCCGTCTGTCCTATAGAACATGCATCAGACAAAAGAGCTCAAGTCTGCAAAACCCCGAAAACAGACACCGTTGGCCTATGATGTCACTGTCTTTCTCCTCGAATCAACATCCCTGATATCCAGTCTTTAATTCATCCTTTTTCAGCCACTGATTGGAATTTAAAATGTGATGTAGAATCTTTCCTGTACAGCTTCTGACTCTGTTCAGAGTACTAGGAGCCAAAAAACTATAAACAGGCTTTTTTTCTTCCCCTACCCCCAGGGAAAAATGAACAATTAGAGTTAATGAAACTTACTCCAGACTCTCCCTTCCCCTCCTGCTTTAAGAAGTACTAGGGAGCTCCATTTCATTTGATCTAAACATCAGATTTTCAGTTTTCAATTTTCTTTTGATGACTCATATGACTATATGAAAATGAAACAAAGGAATTGCTAATGTTCTTCCAGCAAGCGTAATAATTAAATTCAGAAATAAAAATAAAAACTTTCCAAGAGTAGTTGAGAATAAAAGTGAGAAGTTTCCTTAAATAATAAAAAAAAATTATACTCAGATAAATTAGTAGGAGCATGAGGACTTTTCCTTAAAGAAATATTTCTTTTCCTGAATTTCTGTACACTCTAAAATTTCTGCCACATTATTAAATACACGGTACAGTTGACCCTTGAACAACATGGGTTTGAACTGCGCAGGTCCACTTACGCACAGTCTTTTTGTATGAATAGAGCCCAATATTGTCATTGTACTTTCTCTTCCTTGTGACTTTCTTAACAACATTTTCTCTTGTCTAGCTTACTTTATTGTAAGAATACAGTTTATAATACATATAACATACAATATAGGTGTTAATCGACTATTTATATTATTGGTAGGACCCCCAGTCAACCGTAGGCTATTAGTAGGTAAGTTAGGGCAGAGTCAAAAGTTACATTTGGATTTTCCACTGCGTGGGGGGTTGGCATCCCTAACCCCTGCATGGTTCAAGGGTCAGCCATATTTCAAATTAAACAGCTTCCTACTGAGAGTCTTCGAATAGATGGACAAAATAGACAAATGGGGGCAGATCCATTTTTTTTGTGGCAGTTTATACATTTGGGGACCTCCCTTGTAGGAAAGAATGCAAAAATAACTGTTGGAAATTGTCTGCAGATGTGTAGAACCACATCTGTACTGTTCTGGACCCCACCTGGGCCTCGTTGCCTTGGGCCGGCCTGGTTCTGTGCCTAAAGCAGGTGTGTTTGCTCCTCAGCTGCCGCGGGGAGGGCAGGAGACACAGCTAATGCACACTGTGCCGAGGTCTGTGTGGTTCCCAGAGTCCATGCCTTCCAAAGGTCCCTGTCCTCATCCTGGAACCTGTGACCATACCAGCTTACATGGCACATGCAGACGTGATCCGGTTAAGGGTCGTGAGCGGGGGAGTGTATCCTGGATTATCCAGGTGCGCTCACTGTAATCACAAAGTCCCTATAAGAGGGAAGACGGGGGATCAGAGCAGGGAAGGAGCTATGACGATAGAAGCAGGGCTCAGAGCGACGTGAGGAAGGGGCCGCGGCCTAAGGAATGCGGGGGGGGCTCCGGGAGCCAGAAGAGGCCGGGAAACCAATTCTCCCCTGAAACCTCCAGAAGGAACCAGCCCTGCCCACACCCAGAACTGGAAGAGGATGTGTCGTTTCAAGCCCCTGCTCTGGGGGAATTTGTTAGGCAGCCCTGGGAAGCTCATAGCACTTCCCTGGCTGTAGTATTTCCTTTCTGGGCCCCCCAGCACACCTCCCAGGGTCCGGCCCTTTCTGAATGCCCCCCCACACTGCCCGGGGCCCTGTCTCCTGTGAGTCCCTCTGCAGCCCCTCGCCTCTGACTTCTTTTACTTTTCCCAGCTCCCATTTTCTTCATTGGTCTTTCCATTCTCAAAATACAAACCCTCAGGCTTATTTTTCCAGCCTGATGTGGAATCTTTCTTTTCTCTTTTCTGTTTCTTCCTTGACTAGAGCAGCAGAGCATGTTACACTTCTCTAACACTTAGGGTAACTTCTCTTAACATACCCTGGATGTGTGCTTTTCAGTAATACATAGAGATAAAGGCAGAACAGATAGTGCCTATGGAGCACATGGGGTTGAAGGTTTTTAAAAGTCCTAACTCTGAGCTCCCAGTTAGTTTTGCATAAAAATGGGGATTGAGCACTTTTGTCCCTCGGGATTATAGGCTGTTATCAATGTATGCCCAGGAATCCTAGTGGCGCTGTCTACTCAGAATACTTTTGGAATTTCCATTTGGCCAGGTGACAAAAAAGCATTCACAATCCTAAGGAGTAATTTATCTGCTCCTTCCTGAGGAAATATGCACCCCTACCACAAAAAAAGGAAACCAGGCCCCAGGCTGCCACAGAGGCCGCACCTCCACCAGCTCACTTCCCTGTGTCCCCAGGTCGTGCACACGGGGAAAGAGGAGGCCTGCAAGGCGCCAGCATCCTGCCCTTCTCCGAGCTAGGCGCTCTTGTGCTAATTGCTTTTCCAATTCCGCCCCACTTTGTGGACCTGACTTAAAGCAGCAGTCCTGAGTCAGCTCATCTCCTGACCATCTCATTTCCTTCGTCAGGAGATTGGTGATTCCGTGTATTTTTCTAATAAGCAAAATCCCCAGAGATAAAAGAGGCCCCCACAAAATATTCAACTCCTTCTGGAAACAGAAGAAAGACTCTGCTGAACTTGTTTGCAGGGAGGAGGATGTTCTTCCTGATACAGACGCATGTGTGTATTTACCACCCAGGGGCAGAGGGCAGTTCGGGGAAACTGAGTTTGCATGGAAAAGATCTTGGTCCTAACTTCATAGGTGTTGCCCACCCGTCCCCTGCCTCATCTCCCGTAATCTTTCACATGTATATCGTCTATAAATACTGCAGCGTGTGTATCTACGCATATATACAGAAAGCTAAAGTATACATTAACCAAGATAAGCTGTGGCTGCCAGGGCTTTAATCTCCCCAGGAGGCTGTTATTCCTGGAGTCAGGCCCTGGAGCACCAGCTGAGGAGAGGAAACTAGATTCTAGTGTGCAGGGCCTGGGAGGAGTATCTCTTTGTCTCCCCTTTTCTTTTTAGAACACATGCATAAATAGCGTTCACATGTGGCCACGGATGATGTCATAGGTATGACTTGTCCCTAAAGATGCCTTTCTTGTCAGTGTGTGACTTTGTGGAGATACTTTCCACTTGATAATCTCCAAGTAACGCTAGATTATTATGGAACGAGGAAGCGGGAGGTGCTTTCCCAGTATTTTCCCCATTCAATTTGAATAATCAAAGATGGAAATAATGATAACGTGCAAAGGAAAAAAGTTGTCTCTTGTGAGCTTCCATCGATTCCATTTTTCATAGCATCTAGTTGCACTCCTGCTTATGGTCTAGACTGGTGGTTGTTTTCAAACTTGAACGACCATCAGAATCACCCAGAAGGCGTGTTAAAACTCAGAGTCCTGGGCCTCATCCCCAAAGCTTGTGACACATTAGCTCTGACAGGGTGCCCCAGAAATTGTTCTTCTAACATGCTCTTGGGCGATACTGATGTTGGTCTGGGGACCACACTTTGGGAACCACTGGTTTAGAACATGGGGTCACAGAGGTCCATGGTTTTTGCACTGTTCTCTGTTTAGAAATGTCTTATAAGAAGTAGGTTTTAGGGTTTTTTTTTTATTTTATTAATAGTTCAGTCTCCATGATTGATAAGGTGACTATCTACCGCAGTTTGCGCAGGACTGAGGGGGTTCTTGTGACGCAGGGCTTGTAATGCTGAAACTGGGAAAGTTCTGGGCAAACTGGGAGGGGTTGGCCATCTCAGTGACTGATCAGCTTCGCAAAATGCTTCCCAGAACGCCTCGGCTAAGGTACTTACACAGAGAGGTCCATTTCCTATGGGTCGCTCCTCCCACTGAGAGGGCTTTGAATGTGCCACCCAGGCGTCTCACGGGCAAGGTGGCAGAAGTTAATGACAGAGAACTTGAGTGACACCTGCCATCGTAAAGCACAGTGATGTTCTTTAGCGATGTTCATTACACCTCACGGGGAATATGCAGAAATGGCAGACACTTTAAATATGTTGGCTTGCAGCTTGTCGGCTCACATAGCAAAATAGCCGTTATGGTCGTGAATAACACGTGTGCTGCTGGGCACCCACTAGTAGTGTGACAGACACACTACCGCGCGTCTCCTCCGTGCTGCTTGTTCCTTTCTCACTGCGGCCCCAGCAGGGAACTATCATTATTTCCATCTTCCGAAAGTGGATACTTAAAGGGGCCATTTTTACCCCAGGGTCACAGATCTCGTAAGAGGCCAAGCCACAGGTCAACACTTGTTCTTTTACCTCATGACCTTAAAGAACATTAAATCCAAGTCTTTTTATAGTAACCGCTGTCCTTCCAACCACTCACATTCTTTTACTTTATTGGCGATAAACCCATTCTGCCGTTGGACTTAGCATCAAGATGCCTGGACTTTTGTCCAGCTTCTTCTACCACTGGCTGTATAACTTGAACCAAGTCACCTTTTTAACCCCTCTGAGCCCCACTTTCCTTATCTGTGAAATGGGGATAATAATGCCTGCTTTGCCTTCCATCTTCACTTGCCTTGAAAAGCCATAGAAATAGTTTGGGAAGCTGTTGGTAACCCAACAAAGTGCTAAACAAATGTGTGTATACTTCTTAAACCTTCTGTTGTTCTTAAAGATTTAGTGCAACAACTTGAGGAATATTTATTAAGTGAAAAAGAAACAAAGCAAATTAAAGTAGCCATCGTTAGCAAAGAACAGAAGAAAATTCTTAAGGGGAACATAGTTCTTCAGCTGGTTTTACAAGGATTAGCAACTCATATGACCCATTCCAGAGCAGCCATTCGGGGACACCCTGGCCAGTGGGGGGACGCCAGAAGGGGCACAGTGAGAGGGGCAGACTGCTCTCTTTGTGAAATATTCTTTTGAAGATGCAGATTACAGGTGTACAGAAGTAGGCCAGGCATGAGCTGTCGTCACTCCTTCAGGGTTAAAGGGTCTCATTACATTTCACTATGGTTATTTTCTTTTTTGCTTAAAAAATAAAGAACTCTAGAGCACTGAACCAAGATCGTGGAAAAGGATCATCCTTTCGTGAGTGTGTCTATTTCTGCCTCTCCTACTTTTCTGTTCTCTTTCCTGGTTCTCTGTGCATAGATGTGGCTGCCTATCGCTTCATTACCTGAGTTATTACACCTGGGGTAAACTTTGTGCTCTCATTTCCTCCAGCATTGGTGGTGGTGGTGGTGGTGTCTTTTTCCAGAAAAAAAAAAAAACAAAAAAAGGTGCATGATTGTTTCTCAGTCAGGTTGAGCTTGCCTACAGAGTCATGGGCTTCTCCTCAGCACTCTTGGGTGCCAGGTACTGGATTTGAACCTGGAGAGGAGCACATGGGACCCGGAAGGGAGGCATGGGAATCTCAGAGTGACAGGGCAGGTTCCCTAGCACAGGGACCTTCCAGGGAAAAGCACACATCTACTGCTCATAACCCTGGGAGTACCGCTGAGCTACTTCCACACTCCATCTGTCATGGCCAAACGTGTGGATGTAGACTTTGAGGAAGGACGGACATCTTGGACATTGTCCACTACTTCATGAGAGGACCCTCCGTGATTACTAGTATCTAGCATTTAGAACATCTGTTTCCTGTATGTCACCCCTTACTCTTCTGAAATAGGAAACATAATTAAATTGTTCATATTTAAAGTATTGCATTGCTAGGCCAGGACTGTAGCCGGCTTTGCATTAACATACCTAGAATTTCATAGAAAATATTACTGATATGAAGTCTCAAAGGGAGTTACATTTTGTTCTACTATTTCAAAACCATTCATTGGTTCAGCATTTTTTTAGAAGACTTATTTATTTATTTGAGAGAGAGAGAACAGAAGTGCATGAGCTAGGGGAGGGGCAGAGGGCGAGAGAGAATCCCAAGCAAACTCCCCGCTGAGCTCAGACTTTGAGCCAGTAGAGGAGCACTGTCTCGTTCTCACAGGGCTTGATTCCACAACCCCAAGATCATGACCTAAGCCGAAACCAAGAGTTAGACGTTCAACCAACTGAGCCACTGAGGTGCCCCTGGTCCCGCACTTTTACTGAAGGCTCGGACATCCATTTATTCCTAATATTAACTCACTGTGGAGATTTATAACCCATATCAGCAATGACAATTCCACACAGCAGCCTAGCTTTTTAGCATTCTCCACATTGCATATTGTATTAGTGATGACATGGAAATTAGCTGTCTTTGGACGTTTCATTGTGGGCTATGTTTGTCAGTCACAGTAAATGACCCACCTGAGGGGTCACTCTTACCTTCAGGAAAGCTTGTTTTGTTTGTTTGAATGTGTTCATAGAAAGATGAATGAATCTGTTTTCTGACTGTAACACTAGAGAGGAGCGAGAGTAATGAGGAAACAAAAGGAAGTTCTACTTGGAGCCAAATCTTCCTTGTGTAGCATGATAAAGAGGCGGTCCTTAACCTAAGAGCTTTAGACAGACTCACCAGTTTGTCTTGAGGCTGTAATGTACCGCTATAGAGTAGGCATCTATAAAAGCAATTGATATTTTTCATTTGAACAGATGTATATTTTAATTTACAAACTGATTTATGGCATGATTGTTCAATCACTAGATTGTGGGCAGAAGAGAAATTTCATTCTGCCAACATTCACTGATCCTATTTCCACCTCTCACCATCTGCTACAGCAGATCTAATTCCCAGGATGCTCTCAGGAACACACATGTATGCAGACACATGTATACACAGATACACAGGATTAACATGCCATTATAAAACATGTAATGCAATAAGGTTGATTTAAAAAAAAAAACGAGCATATAAGAAATAGCAAAAGCCCAGCACCACCACTAACTTGCTATGTGACCTTGGACATAGAAGTAGACTTCTATGAGATGCAGAGTGTAATGTCTACCTTTAAATGTTGTTGAATCAAATACAATAATTGTTCAAAGGAGGTACCAGTAAATGATAACTATACTATTGTATGGATTTTAACATACATATTTTTTTTCAGTTCAACAGCTCTCAAATTGAGATCCATATGACTGTACAAATGACCCTTAAAAATATTAAATCTAAGGGTGCCTGGGTGGCTCAGTCGTTAAGCATCTGCCTTCGGCTCAGGTTATGATCCCAGGGTCCTGGGATCGAGCCCCGCATCGGGCTCCCTGCTCCGCGGGAAGCCTGCTTCTCCCTCTCCCACTCCCCCTGCTTGTGTTCCCGCTCTAGCTGTCTCTCTCTCTGTCAAATAAATAAATAAAATATTAAAAAAAAAAACATTAAATCTGAGTCTAAATTTTATTTAAATGTAATTTTTAAATTTTCATTTTGGAATCCTAAAATTAATGGCATTTAAAACACTATGTCATGGTTTAATGTGCAGATTTTCCTCTCTCGGGGGTAGATAAAATAATGGTACCTCTTACAGTTAGTTGCATCTTAGAGCCAATGAAACAGAGTAATTGTTATCATTATGCTTTTTCAAGTCATCAGGGAAGGTGCTGTACACTTACATGTGTTAAGAATGCTATCCTTGTTCCATATTGTGGTGGCCTAGGATCTTCCCTTTACTGTGTTCAGAAGTGCAGTGAATAAGAGCACAGACTTTGGAATCAGACAAACTTGGTTTCAGCTCTCAGTCTGTCACTAGCTCTGTAACCTTGGACAAGTTGTTTACCTTCCAAGTCTCAGTTTCCTCATATTTAAAATGGGAACAATAGTATTTACTTAATGAAGTTGTTTTAAAGATTGAATTGAGATAATGTACATAAAACACAGCATACTTGGGGGTATGTACTACATGCTCAGGGAATGATGAAGGGGAAAACAAACTAGTAACCATGCTTGCTGGTGACAGACCTTTATCCTTTGCAGTTTTATTTGATTTTTTTCTGAAGTAGGCAAAAGTCATCCAAAGTCAACCCTTGTCAAGTTGATGGCCATGTCAAGTGACAGCAAAAATTAAGCATGGGGGACATCCACTTCCAACCAAGATGGAGTAACAGGGACCATATTTACCCTCCTGTCCAGAACAAGACAAAACAAAAATGACAAAATATATGGGGAAATGATTTTCAGTTCTCTGGATATCAGGCAGCAGAGGATAGTGATCCCTGAAATGGGAAACAAATGAAATGAGCCCTTGAAAGAGTTTCCAAGGTCTAGCCTGGGGACAAGAGTTAGCCAGAGCCCAGCAGACTGCCTAAGTTGAAAGGACAGAGATGAGAGTTCGGGGAGGCCAGCCTGGCAAGAGTCCATAGGACAGAGTACCACAGAGGAGAGAACTGCACAGATTACTGCAGAGTGCAGGGGGCCCCTGAAGAAATTAGGAAAGTACCCATCAGCACATGCATATGAGGAAACTAAGTCTGGGGAAGAACCACCTGGAAGGATTACAGGGAACAGTACCAAGCATTCACACAGGCTGGCCTGTTCCCACCGGCCAGACTGGAAAAGTTCACAATCCAGAAGCATTAGTTGGAGTGTTTAGAAGGGTCTTGCCTCTGTAGTGGGGATTCATTAGCCTTAGATTGGGCACTGCTCTAGACCTGCCTAACAAAGTTTAAAAGGAAGACCCAAAAGGACCATACTCTTTCCAAGTAAGTTAACTGTGTCCCAGAACAGAGTTAAAGATTATTTATAAGAATACAAAAATATCTACCACCCACAAGGTAAATTTCACAATGTATGGCGTCTAATAAAAAATTACCAAGTTTGCAAAGAAGCAGGAAAATATGTCCCAGAATGAAGAAAAAAAAATCAATCAAAACCAACCTAGCTGTTTAAATTGGTGGCAGAGACATTAAGCCAGTGTTTAGAATGGTACTCCCATAGTTTAAAAAGTTAGGCAGAAGGAAGATAGAAAGAAGACACCCAAATTGAACTTGTAGAGATGAAATCTATACTGTCTGACATGAAAATTATATTGGATGGAATTAATGGTATATTAGACACTGCAAAAGAAAAGATTGGTGACCTTAAAGACATAGCAATAAAGAACTATCCAAAATGAAACACAGAAAAAAATAATTTCCAGAAGATGAACAGAGTATCAGTTCCAGAGGACAACTTCAAGTGCCCTCATGTACATGTCACTCGAATCCCTGGAAAGAGGGGAGAACAGAAGAGGTATCTGAAGAAATAATAACTAAATTTTTTTCCAAATTTCATGAAAACTATAAACACAGAGATCCAAGAAGCTCAACCAACCCCAAGCAAAAGGAAGAGGAAGAAACGGGCACCGAGGTGCCTCAGAATCAAATTGCACAAATCCAGTGACAAAGAGAAAATGTCCAAAAGAGGACACAGGACACATATGGGAACAAAGACAAGGATGGCAGCTCTTCAGTGCATGCTAATTATGAACCTTAAAGCTGTGAAAGCAAAATAAATTTGAAATACTGTAACTCTACCATATGAAACTGGTTCTCTAATGTGACTTGTAGACTCACTGTTAAGGCAGTTCCCAAAGAAACACTCCAGAAATATTTTGAACCAAGACTGATATAAGTAGTATTAGACTTCCAAGATGCCTTCTTTAGAAGAAACAATGCTCAGTTCATTTGTATATGTAAATGTACAACAGTTTCATTTTGCTTAACAAAAGCAATCTGATTACTTGGTCATGTTTTGTATATAATTCCATGTATTTCAATCTGCTTTCTGTACTGTTGAAAGCCAATTTGAATGTTTACTTAAGATTAGGCTAGGTGGGGTCCACTTGACTTAAGGAAATCATGGCTCTTCTTGAACTTTATTGTAATTTTTCAGAAGCATTCAGGAAGTCCTCATTTGCATGACACTATATATGTTCCAGTAGCTTACAGTCTGAGATGGCCCTCAAATTAGTCTTATAGTCAATGGAAAGGCAATTTAGACAGAATCTCTGGGAATGTTAAATTGTTTGGGGACACAAAAGAAAAGGATGATTTCTGTGTCAGTGAGTGATGGAATCTACACCGGAGTTACAAGTTTACCTGCACAGGGTTGCCAGCAACATGTTTACTCCTAATATCCAGTATCTATATCAGAAGATACAAATGTATCTGTGGGTGTAGTTTGTTAAATTATACCTCTATTCAATTCTACACTAGTTGTGACTCAGGGGGAGTGTCCCGAGATTGCTACATTGCTAGATGACATTAGTCATGAGACATTTCATTCAGAGAATAAAAAGTTACTTTATAATAGCTAGTGAAAGCTTTTAAGTACTCATTGCAAAGTACTTTTAAAAGCCTACACTTAAAGTAATTTTATGGGCTCTCTTGGCTAATGTTTGCAGTCTTGGGTGTGGGGCGAAGTCAAATGCAGAGAAAGAGGGAGGTGGTAGATGAATCGTTCCGTAACTACCCGGAAATATGGGATCCCACACAAGTCATTCGTCCTGTATCTCTTCAGTGGTTATATGGATGGATGGATGGATGGATATAAATATAAATAAGTAAAAACCGAGTGCTTGTTTGCCTGTGTAACAGGCTTCTAGTGCCGGTGATAGCAGAAAAGTTATAGTTTCAGCGCATCATTTTTCAACACAACCCTCATAACAAGACCATTTTATAAGAAAGCAATCTTTACAACAATGACCATACAAATACATATTTTCTAACTTTGGTTTTAGGTGATCTCCAGTGCAAATGACATTATGTTAAAGTCCTATCATTTATTTCCCTTCCAAAGCTTACGTGTGTATATGGAAAGCTGACCCCCCCCCAATAAATGCATGTTCCTTGATAGATGCCAAAAGTTGGAAGAAGCACTACCCCCCAAAACCTGCCTGTACCTCAAAAAAAGTTAATTAGCTATCTTTATAGAATTGCTGCTTCATTTGATAACTATGTCCCTAATGAAGACTATTACGGCCATATCTTAAAAATAAACTAAACTGTACACAGGAGTATAAAGTCCTCAGATAAATTCTCTCATTTTGGCTAGTATTTACAATGGAGACCTTATAAGAGCTGTGGTAGATTTGTGACTCAGCAACTAAAGATGGGCATGAAGATCGTAGACAGGTTTCAGGAAATAATCGCAAAGAGGATTTAAAGTGGAAACACAGATAATTTTAGAAGGTAGAGGGAACTGGAATTGCTTGATTGCTGTAGGCGGATTTAAGTGGGAGAAAGAAAAGGAGCTTTGGAGTCAGACCTATATTCCATTCAGCACGCCCCACCCATGTGACCTTAGCAAGCTACTGAATTTCTATAAGCCTTTTTTCCCCATCTGTATGGGGGGAGAATACCCACCTTTCAGAGTTTCTGAGACTAGTAGAGATGATATGCCATATGCATAGTAGGTACTCAACAAATACAGTGGTTATTTTTACTGATTCCCAAAGCCTCTGAGTCACCTGTGACTCCTGTCTTTCTCCTACGTGCTCCCACCTCTCCTACCCCCACCCCCCTCTTATCCTTCAGCAAACTGTGACCTCTCCTTTGGAAATGCACATCCAGAACCCAACCACATCTCACCACCTCCTTCAACTAAGCCACCATGCTCTCCACCATGAATTCTTCCAGGAGCAGCCTCACAACTTCCACCGTGTCCCCTACAGCTTATTCTGATGACATCCGCCAGCCTGATACTTTTACAGTGAAGGGAGATCATGTTACTTCTCCCTCAAAACCCTTCCTGTGGCTTTCCATCTCACTCAGAATGAAGTCCTGGGGCGCCTGGGTGGCTCAGTAGTTAAGCGTCTCCCTTCGGCTCAGGTCATGATCCCAGGGTCCTGGGATCGAGCCCCACATTGGGCTCCCTGCCCAGCAGGAAACCTGCTTCTCCCTCTCCCACTCCCCCCTGCTGTGTTCTCTCTCTTGCTGTGTCTCTCTTTGTCAAACAAATAAATAAAATATTAAAAAAAAAAAAATGAAGTCCTAACTCCTCCCTCAACCTACCAGGCTCTCTCTGATCTGCCCCTCCCCCCACCTCACTGGGCTTAGCTCCTGCCGTCACCACCACTCACCTCTCTTCAACCACAGTGACCCTTCACCTCAGGGTGCACAGACCTGCTCTTCCTCCAGAAAGCTGGAGAGCACAGGGGCTCCCGCCCTCCCTCTATCTCTGTATAAATGCCACTCAGAGGCGCCTCTATAAAACAGCAACCCCCATCACAGCCTACCCTCTACCTTCTCGAATCTCTCCTCCCATTAGAATGTTCTGTGAGACCGAGACCCCGCTCCTTGTGCTCATGGCCATCTGCCCAGTGCCTACGACAGTGCATGGAACACAGCTGCTCCATGACTACTCGTTGGATGGATGAGTTAATACTGGCCCCTAAGCCAATAGAGGAATGCAATAGCAAGCGTTCTGGGCTGAAATTCAGAACACCGGGGGCCTGAATTCAGGTCCTGACCTTGATACTCACCACCTGTCTGACCTTGGACGAGACCTAGATCTAGAACATGGGACTTGTTCTCCTTCCCAGGAAAATGGAAGCCTGGGCCTCTTGCAGATCTGAGCCCCAGTTATCCTGTGACGTGTCAGAGAGACTGTGTAATGTATGCTGTGCTGCCCAACTGTTCCCATCCTCTCATCTTGCCTGTTGGGAACGCCTCCGGAAATGCATGGGAGTCGAAGCATGAGCTATTTAGCTTTGTGTTCTGGGAGAAAATCTGTGAGGAGGTTAGCAAACGCCGGGGAGGTTACTGAGGTAGGTCAGGGCTTTGCAAATAGCTCTTTCCCTCTTGTCTTGGAAAGTATCACAGTTGTGATTTTGCCTAAAACTGGGGGTGGACTAAAAGTCCATAAATTTCCAGTTCTACCTGTGATACCAAATACTTTTGTCTTCCTTTGCTTAAAGCGAGTATTATTTGGGGTAGAGGAAATGAAGTTTTACAACGTTTCAACAGATGGCGCTGCTGATAGCTGTTATTGGACTATAAAAAATAGATTTCAGCTTTACTAACTTAAATAATCTCATTTTTTAAAAAATTTTATTGCATCCTGGGATGATACATTAATTTGTTACGCCTTTTATCTCACCAATACTTCAGAAAAATGAGTAGTTTTAACCGTTTTGTATAGTGAAGTGGGCCCCGACACATGGAATAGTTCAGTCCCCAAAGTTGCCCTACATTAATATATCATGCACTTTTACTCCGTGGTGTCATAGAAAATATGACAAAATGCCTTACTTGGAGCAAAAGAGAAGATCATTTGCACAGAAGTGCGGTCCATTTTGGCTTATGACATAAATACAAACCAATCAGGGGGATCTATTTAGAGATTTTAAATAGATACAAATATTGTCTTAAATGATGACACACATACAGAGAATATACTGTGATGAATCAGTGGGCATAGAGAAAGACCCGTGTCTACTAGAGCCCAAGGAGAAAATGTTTTTCACAGAACCATAGTCAACATGTTAGAGATGTCGTTTACACTCATTCATCAGCTTCTTCCACCCCTGACCAATGTTTCCATCTGGTCTTCAAGCAAGATCATTTTAATTACGCAGCCATGCACTTGCTTCTGGGTGTGGTTTCCCTGATTGCATACTTCAGCGCAGATTACAAATATTTGGCAGGATTCCTCCTTCTGTGGGAACCAGACAAGTCATAACACCACTGAACGCTCCACGCTGTTGTGCAGGAAAGAACCGCGTCATCTCGGGTTTCAGAGTGCAGAGTATGAGAAACTCGCTTTGGTTCTGCTCTCCCCTTATAGCCATGTGCCTCCAGCCAGGAAAGGGCTCGTAATTAGGGTTGCAGGCTCCTATTCTGCTGCCACCTCCAGACAAGACCCACAGTCATTGAGAACCATGGAGAAGTCCCCAACCTGGAGTGACATTTGTCTCCAAGAATAGCTCTTTTTCCTCTGCTTTATGGCATGATTACCCAGAATGGGCAGGGGAAGTTAAGATTCGGGTATGTGCCAAAAGAAGCCTTCAATATGTGATATTTAAGAACTTACTGCTAAGATTAAGAAGGTTGTCACAAATTGTTAGCTTTTAAAAACCTAACAACATTATTAATTAGTAAAGCCAAGAAATGTTCAGTGAAACAGCCATAATTTTTCCTTCAACCCAAGCCTAAAATTTCCATTCTGTGCCCTTCTGGACCCTTTTCACCTTCCTTACTCTTCCTGTTGAATGTTCCTACTACGTACCTGCCCAGCCCAAGAGCTCAGTGAGATTGAGCTGTGGGTGAAGGTGAGTGGGCCCCTGCAAGGCCTCCCCCGCTCTCAGAATTCAGGAGCCTGTCGGCATAAGTCTGGCAACATGAACGTCAGTGATCTGTCACCATAGAAGGAGTTGAGGAATATATCACCAACTGACCTTTTAATTACCTTTTAAGGTTAAACAAGTATGTGGTTTTTTGTTCTTACTTTATTAATAAGACGACTTAGCAAACAAAGAACTTTACTATCTGTATAGTTGAAAACAGAAGAGTAATAACAACACTTGGCACTCCGATACCACTTTTTATCCAGATGTCCCAAGGTGCTTTGCAAACATCAAGCTTGGTCTCCTCACTACCTTCTTCTTTGTAAGGTAGGTTAAGAAAGAAAAAGAGAAAGAGACAGAGAGAGAAAGAAAGAAAGAAAAAAAAGAAAGAAAGAAAAAGAAAAAGAAATGGAAGGGAGAGAGAAAAGGCAGTTTTGTGTCAGAAGTACTTGAAGGGGAAAAGCAACACTTAAGCCTAAGATCAGCATGGCTTTGGTGACAGGCAGCATTAACACAGACGGACTCAGGGTTATCATTCTAAATGACAACTAAACAGGAAGAGGATTTACAATTTGCTCAGGGTATTTACTTGGTGTCAGGCACCAGGCTTGGCTTTTCCTTCTCCCACACCAGCTTTAATGAGGTATAATTTGTTTAAAATAAAAATTACTCACTTTCAATGTACAATTTGATGAGTTTTGACAATATATACAGTTGTGTAACCATCACTACAACCAAGATAGAGAACCTTTCCCCAGAAAGTTCTCTCCTGCTCCTTTGCAGCTAATCCCTCACGCCACTTTTTGTCACTGTAGTTTTTCCTCTTTAGGATGTCATGGAAGGGGAGCCATTCATTTGGAGTCTTTTGTTTGACTTCTTTCACCTAATGTAATGGCTATGAGATTCACCCACGTTCTTAGTACGTCAGTAGTCCATTCCTTGATATTGCTGAGCAGTATCCCACAGTGTGGCTACGTACAGTTTACCCATTCAGCCGCTGAGGGCCATTGGGTTGTTTTCTTTTGGAATGATAGGAATGTTGCTGCTAAGAACATTCACATACAAGGTTTGTGTAGACATGTTTTTATTTCTCTTGGGTAAATACTTGTGAATGGGACCGCTGGTTCATATGGGAAGTATATTTTTAACTTTATGGGATACTACCAAACTGTTTTCCAAAGTTGCTCTGCCCTTTTGCCTTCCCACCAGCAATGTTTGAGAGTTCCAGTTGCTCCACATCCTCGTATTTATAGATTATTTCAGTTACTCCCCAGAACAACACTGGAAGTTCAGTATTGTTGTTATTCCCATTTTACAAATGAGCAAACTGAGACCTAAGGAGCCCAAGGGACTTGTGTAAGGTTCACACACAGCTCAGAGACGGCAGAGCCCATGCATATGTGAAGCCAGGTCTGTTGACGCCAAAAACCAACTCTCTTTGAATTACGAAATGTACTTTACTTCATGCCAGAAAAACTTCTGTTGGTAATCGACAGGATTTTAGGACAGATGAAATATGATTAGTTACATGTCAAAAGTCAAGAGCCTACTACTTCCTCTTATGAGTCCTAAATACAAAGTTAAGTGTGTGCAAAGAATTTTTAACTATTTGAGAAACAAATTTAGGGAAAACACAAGTGAGATGAAAACACCTCTCATGTCTAAAGCTTTTATTCCCCCAAATCGGCATATCCTGTCATTTCTAAATGATACCCACCCACCCACTCCTTGGAACACATGGGGGTAAATGCTCACATCCTATTTGCTGAAATCAAGAGAAAAGCCAGCACTGAAGCCAGGCTTTCTGGGTCTCCAACATCAGCCTTTCAGCCAGTTTTGGGGGTTAAAATAATTTGTCCCTTGTGACAAGGCTTAAAGCTGATATCCTAAAACCTTTAAAACTAGAGCCATCAGTGGGGTAAAATGCATATTATAGGAACCAATCCCAAACAGAAAAGAAGTTAGTGAACTTAGCCGAGTGAGGTTCTTATGTACTCATCGCACATGTATTTTCTTTCCCTCCTCTACATTGCCCATGCAGAGAACCTCTCAGGAACAACGGGACCAATAGCGGTGCTTTCTTTCTTTTTTTTTTTAAGATTGATTGATTGATTGATTGATTGATCAGTGAGAGAGAGCAGAAGCAGGGAAAGTGGCAGGCAGAGAGAGAAGCAATCTCCCCGATGAGCAAGGAGCCCGATGCAGGACTTGATCCCAGGACCCTGGGATCATGACCTGAGCCGAAGGCAGAGGCTTAACTGACTGAGCCACCCAGGTGTCCCATGGTGCTTTCTTTATTTGAATTTAAATGTCAGAAGATTTTGCAGGAAAATTCAGATTCCTCTCTCTGAGAAATCAGAAGACTTTGAACCCTGGGTGCATGGTCCCTCGCTGATGTTGTCTGCCTGCTGTCTGGGCCTAGTGGGCATGTTGCAACCCTGGTCCACACAAGTGGCAAAAATACCAGCATAGTCAAGGAACAAAAACCTGAATCCCTTTAGTTGGGGAGTCTTTGTGAAGCTGATGAGAAATGCTAACAGTTTGCCTAATGTTGGTTGTCACTTTGGTGGGGGTAGAGGGCTAGAGAGGGGAGCCCCAGGAGAACTTCTTTGGGCTTAAGACAATACTGGCTCTTTCCTATCTAAAAGTGTGACATGTTTAAACTGTGCTAAAACTTTGGGGGCCGGGGTGTAGACTCCTTTTTCTCTTTTCTTTGTATTTGTCCTAGAATAAGTTACAGAATATAGTAAATAAATCTCACTCACAATTTCTGAAGTACTGTAAAATCACTCAAATCACTCGCAGTTACATCTGCAATTGGGAAGGTAAAATGTAGGTGTTCAGAAAGCATCCACATTTTGGAAGAAAAGAGCATTGCACAAACCTAGAACATTATCAAATACTGAAGGCTGAAAGACTTAAGTGAAGGGTCCATAATTTGGAGCCAGATCTTCTAAGTCTAAATCCCATCATCTTTCCATTAAAAAAAGGGAGATCAGGTGCCTGGCTGGCTTCTTTCGGAAGAGCATGCAACTCTTGATCTTGGGGTTGTAAGTTTGAGTCCCACATTGGGTGTAGAGATTGCTTAAAAATAAAATCTTGAAAAAAAAAAAAAAACGGAGAAATTTCCATATGAATATCTAAATGCAGGTCCACAGCATTCTTTTTATGCAACTTCCAGCACTTTATTAGGGTGTTCAAGGAGACCAGAGGGCTGGTGGGATTTGCTTGGTGACCGCCTTTGGTGAAAGCCCTTTCTGCCAGTCAGGCAGCCTGTGCTGTGCACCTAGGTCTTCCACACTCCGTGCTGTGCAGGGAGCCTTTTATAATTTCCCAAACTTCAGATTCTGAACACTATAGGGCTACTTTTTTCTGCGCCATTTTGGAACGTTCCCATGTGTCCTAGAACACAGCCAGCTGAAAAATAAGTGACTTCTCCAACAATGTGACAGAATTTGCAATGCGATGTCATACATGTCAGTCAAGCAGAAACTTTTGTCACATCCGGACAAGTGCCACCACGTCCAAGTGGCAGGATACCACCAAGAGGCAAGTGAGCAGACACGTCCCTCTCCCTGCCCTGACACACACCCTGTGCCCATCACCTTTCTGGGGCGTGTGTGTGTGTGTGTGTGTGTGTCTTCTTTCTTTTTAGCCACCCTCCTAGGGAGGTAGCAATAAGTGTAAACTGTCAGGAGGAAAAGACCAAGAATTAAGTTATATTATCTCTGGCCCACTTATTTGCCTCTTCTTTAGGAAACATCTTCCAGAGTGATTTGTCATGAAAAGCAGCCTTTTAGGTCACTTTCATCAGTTTGAGAAATGACAAGCACTCTTGAGCACTCACCCTGGTTAGACGTCCTCACAGACTTAGTTCTGTAGTTTGCCTGGTTGGGAACACTCTGAGCAAAGTATAGGGGAAGCTGCTCTGTGATTCTTACAGCTCAGATGTTGCATCTAGAATATATGCCATCAATGACGTTTTGCCTTTATAATTCCCTTTAACATGAGGATCTCAAAGAACATTATCAACGTGACATTACACATTCTGATACAGCTCCCAAGGGAAGGAAGCCAAAGACAGGCACCATTCCTAATGTAAAAGATTGAACCACAGTAAAGAATTAGAGCTAAAATCTGAGCTGAGTTTTATGTGGTGCAGTATTTCAGAAGACAGAAGATTTAAGAAGAGCAATCAGTATCGTAGGCAAAGGGAGTCTGATTGGAGCCCCAAAACATTTCAGTCCTTATTTGGGGCAGACCCCCATTTATTCACTGTAACTCACCTCCTACCTGTCCTGCTCACTAACCTAGCTACCCAGAACCATGTCTTGTCACTCTGGAGGATTCTAGAAGAAGTCAGGTTGGTTAAGGGCCCACATGTTAGAAATTTGTGTTAGTTACAGAGAAAGGCTTCATGAGTGAAGGTCGCCTCTGAGACTTAGTGACAATGACGATGGTCTGTTGAACATCTGGATGTTAAATACGATCGATTCTCTTAGGAAGTAGAATCTCCTCTCTGTGGCCAACTGAAAATATAATCTACAAAGCAAGTATAATTTCGGTTTACAACACCTAGCCTAATGTGTAAAATTACAGACTAGTTGAAATTAATGATCAATTTGGCAGGTATTTGTGCAATATGACTATAGTTTATCCATGGTACAACATCCAAGAACAATATATTCCATTGTCAACCTTTTATTTTGTTTTCTTTCCTTTTTTTCCCCTTGTCTCCAGGAGACCAATTAATTGTTCAAAGGTAATATATAGAGGAGATTTCAAGAGCATTTACTTTGGCACAGTCTCTGCCCTTTTGTGGTCTGGCTAACAATAAAGCTAAAATTTGTTTTGTAATGATGGTTCCAGTTGGACTGGAATCCCTTTGAAGTTCCCACATTTTGCTGTTGTGAGAGCTGAAGATATTATTTGATTGCAATAAAACACTCTGTACATTATCAAAATATGGCGCACACTGAACTGTAGCAACTTGCAGTAGCCAAACTCTCCTTGCAAGTGTTCTGCATGAGTGGAGCACATAGCAAATAAAGGTATGCCTTCTTCTACATCCATTTAGTGCTCAGTCATTACTCCATAGGCCATTCATGGACCTTAAACTCCCTGCAAGGTCAATATCAGCAAGTATGGGGAGCACTCATTTAGACTATGTGTTACTTTGCTATCAGCATCATATTCTAGGTTGTAGAATGTGCTGTGGTGGGTGCTTGTTTTAAAAAAATAATGAAATCCCTGTAGTGTTCAGTGACTTTGCTGACTGGGCTGTGTTCCATCGCTTGTGTAAATGAAAATATTTAAAATGATTTTTATGATAATTTTAAATAATCAAAAGAAATGCCTGAAAATATATTTTGGCACAGAGAAATCCCTCTTTACAGGTACTTTTAAAAATGTCACATGGAGGGCGCCTGGGTGGCTCAGATGGTTAAGCGTCTGCCTTCGGCTCAGGTCATGATCCCAGGGTCCTGGGATCGAGTCCCGCATTGGGCTCCCTGCTCCTTGGGAGCCTGCTTCTCCCTCTGCCTCTCTCTCTGTGTCTCTAATGAATAAATAAATAAAATCTTTAAAAAAAATGTCACATGGAAAAATAATTATAAAATCTATTTTAATCTGTTACCTCTGACTGAGTCTTAAGTTAAAATGTTCTACCTGTCTGGTTTTTACCACTGCCCCTGCCTTATGTGTTGCCTTTTCACATTTGATCTGAGTTGCATTTAGTTGGAGAGAAAAAGAAAAGTCCATTGAACTCACTTCTGGTTTCCACTCCAACATATAAGAAGTGGAGAAGTCATCATTCCTGTCCTCACAACAAGAAGAAAACTAAACAAACTGAAAATCAACAATTCTTCTTAGATCCTGCAGAGAATTGAGGTCACAGGGCAAAGTGCTGCCCCCAAATTGGAGAGAGAGGTGAATACAGAGAATCAAAGCTCATCAGGAGCAGGAACTTCCATTGGGCAAGCATCAGGTAGGAACACATCAAGGGTGATTAACTAATTGTTGGAGGTTGAGTATGGACTAGCTTGAGAGATCAAAATTCTTGGGGGCCCAGTATTAGGGAGACCCCACACTTTCATGAGTTTTACCTCATGAGTTTTACTGGTTCTCAGAGTGAAGATCAGAGAATTGGAAAAAGATTGGAGGAAAAATCCCTTGTGCTTTTGTCAGGAGGAGGAGAAAAGTAACCATTTTGAAATATGCCAAGAGATCAGTTCTCCTTAACAAAGGCTTTCCCTCAAGGGAAAGTATTTTACCAGAGCCTAGTTGATATGAGGAAAGGCAAATACTCACCTCCAGCCCCCTCTAGCCCTCTTGCATCACTTAAGATGGAGAGGAGGAAAACTGAGAAGAACTTATGAAGGTCACAGCCCAGGGACACAGACCCAGCAAAGGAATGAGAACTAACCATAGGATTATAGGATGTTTCCTCTTCTCCCACATTTTAACACCACATCACCAGGCTCCTGTATAATAATGGGGGATTACAACGGAAAGAACTGCAAGGGTCAGACTCCATTTAAGAAGGAGTCTCTAGGGAAACCCAAAGACAGAAGGGGAAACCAAAACAGGGACGCTGGAGGAAATTTTAGCTTCTGACACAGCTACAGCAAATAATAAACACAGCCTAACTCGTATCCAGATAAACACAAACCACACACCAGTGGCTTGTTGACCTTAGTTTCTTTTATCCAATACATCAAATCTGCCTTTCACCTATAAGATATGCTAAAAGGCAAAAGACGCAGCCTGAAGGGGAGAGAGAGAGAGGGAAAAGAGGTGGGGGTACAGGGATTCTTTAAACCAGCAAAATTCTTCTGTACCACACTGTGATGCTAGGCAGATACATGCCATTTTATGTTCATCAGCACCCAGAGACTATACGATACAAAGAGGGAACCTAGTGCAGACTATGGACTTTAGTCGATGCATCGATATTGGTTCATCAGTTGTAATAAATATACCACTCTAATGCAGTATATTAATAATAGGGGATATGGTGCAGGAAATGGAGGAGGAGAGGGTAGATGGGAACTCTCTATAGTTTCTGTGTACTTTTTCTATAAAGCTAAAACTGCTCTAAAAAATAAAGACTATTAAAAAAAGAAGGAAGCCCCTTTGACAACTTAACTGAAGAGAGGTCATAGTGAGAAACTTGTAGGCTAATCATGCCAAAAAAGTGGTGGGAGGGAAGATGGGATATGGCAATGCACTGATCACTTGGCCCTATAATTTCTGGCAACCAGGCAGCCTGTGGATTTGCGCAGGCATCATTCTGCTGAGGGTGAGCAGACCAGACAGCCTGCAATGTCAGAGAGAAAATAGTCGGTATTAGGGATGGCCTGAAACTGGAGAGGTCCTCTGAAATCCCAAACCTCATTTGTTTTCACGAAAGTTCAAACCACGGTGGGCCTGCTTGATCCTCTGCCCGCTGCTGTTGGCTGGTCGATGGTTTGTTTCATGCTGTGTTTAAAAATATAGAATTAGGAATTGGATGGTACGTTCTGAATCCCTGCTGAAATGTCTGGCTGGGCGTGGTGGGGAGTGCAGAGCCAGCAATAAGTTGTCTTTCCCGACATGCCCAGAAAGGACACTAGGGAATGGAGTTCTCTGCAGCCCAGTGATGTCTCTGGCTTCTGACCAGCAGGGCTCAGAAAGCCTCCTAAGACAGGGTCAGAAGAATACAGCATGAGACAGGCCACATAACCCATAAACCCCCCCACCCCCCGGAAATTTGCATCGCCGCAGTTCCATTGCCTCGTGAGGTGTTTAGATCCTCTTGAGGCTCTTTTCACTTTCTGGAAGATTTTCAGTCCAGTGGCAAAATAGGTCTTCTCTCTACACTGCTTGGGAAACCTCTGCAGTCTGTCATTTCTTGGGATCCTCTTAACCAATCTCAGAATTACCGCTCAGCATCTGATTTGCTTATTAAGGAGACCAGGCATTCTGAAATGCCTCTTTTTACACTAATCTTAAAGACTTAAATAATGACAGAGAATGTTTGACATAAAACTGGAAATTCCAGAGAGATTTCTGTTTCTAAGAATTATCATTCTGCTGCAGGAATTAAAACTCTACGTCTCTTTATATTTATGCATGCCTACACACACACACACAAGCCACCTAATGAATTCCTCACGTTCTATCACATCACCCTGCTTTTCCACTGATCTCTCCCTCTCTTCCATTTTTATCCTAACCACCCACCATCCCTGCCCCCAGTGCTCTCCCATTCTCTCGCCACTCCATCTACTGTCATCCTTTCATCATGATGTAGGCACCAGACCACCTTCATCATTTTGGAAAACACAACATAGCAATGGCCTCAAATTTGCCAGGACCTCTCAAATTAACCCCCACCCATCACCCGTGAAGCCAGACCCAAGTGTGGTTTTACTGGGTGACTACTAGGCATTGTCCAATCCAGGACAGAACACTCTTTTGTAGAAGTACAACAAGGAAGTATGAGTGGTGTTGGATCTGTGATTTTGCCTTTTTTAATTTATCTTATACATAGGAAAGCACAAAATGCTTACCTCTTAAATCATCAGAATGAGGTCATTCATTCAGTGTCTCTATTTACTCAGTGGTTGACGTGTCTATACATTGGTGACTATGAGCCTAGAAAATAATAATGCCCTTTATCAGCAGTCTTTGTGGTGGTGTGGAGTGTTGGTGGTGTTGCTTTTGGCCTGATCCCAGGGGCAAGCCATCCACCTCGTCACTGTGGCACTTCACAGAAGAGCAGCCTAACAGAAAAGCTGTTTTCAGTCGCTTACTTACTCTGCACAGGGCAGAGTGGAGAGACAGCCTTTTAAATACATGTACCAACATGAATGTGTCTGAAAACTCATAAACGAGAGTGATAAGCCTGCCACCAGGCTCCGACAGGCTGGCATCTTTGTAGGTCACAGGTTGCTTAGAAAGGGTGAGTTTCGTGAGGCTGATTAACACCTTGGACAAGTTTTATGTGCTGGGGACTCTGTGGGTTACTGTGGTGTGCAGGACACTGCCATCAGATCTTTGTCCCCCCGCCACCACCACCATCCTTAGACTCTTGGCTTCGGGAGGCCCTCATAGCTGCTAGGAGATGAGCAACATGGGAATGAGCGTCCTTGCCTCGAATTTCGAAAAGCCCTGCAGCGATGTGGTGACAGCAAAACTGAACAAAAGTGCGCCTGGCTGAGCGAGGAAAGATGAACAACTTGTAAGAGGCGTGGTTCATTGAATCCAGCCTCAGAGCAAGAGTTTTCATGTTTTCAGAAAGAAGATGCATTTTTTTAAGAAGTACTAGGTACTCACCCCAGGCCATGGTTTGACCTGCAGCTGACTTCAGCTTTTGGAATCATGGAATGCAGAATGAAAACTAAAAATATAGCTGAAGACAAAAGACACAAGAGATGATTATCTCTCTTACTACTGAACTGTTACCTGAGGAAGATTACGTTTAGAGAACAGAAGTCTATTTAATTTTCCTCATTTTAAATGTCCTTTTTAATTACAAACCAACTTAGAAAATATTCTAGCTTTTCATGTTAATGTACTTTCTTCTCTGTCTTATCCCCCTATGGATAAACCAATGCCATTTAAATATCTGACCTGCTCATTAATTAAGAAAAACTAAGCATCAGTCACCAGTCATAGTGCCTCAGAAACTTATAAATCCCTCATTCCAGGGGCGCCTGGGTGGCTCCGTCGTTAAGCATCTGCCTTCGGCTCAGGTCATGATTCCAGGGTCCTGGGATCGAGCCCCGCATCGGGCTCCCTGCTCAGCGGGAGCCTCCTTCTCCCTCTCCCACTCCCCCTGCTTGTATTCCCTCTCTCACTGTGTCTCTCTCTGTCAAATAAATAAATAAAATCTTAAAAAAAAAAAAAATCCCTCATTCCAGCCGGTGACACATTAAGTGGGAAAGGCTTGCTAATGACCAGAAAGTTTCCCCAGGCATTCTCCTTTCACTTTTAGTGCAGGGGAAGAAAGCAAACCAACAGAGACCCTTCGTACTGCAATGGCCCTTTCAAATCAAAGCAAAAGAAGTGTTGCGTCTGAAAGTTGTGTACAACACCTGTGCACAGGGGCATCCCTTCCTGCCTCTGGTCCTCGTTTCAAACATTTCACACCCTCTCCTTTCCAAGACGTCGCCCTTCCGCCCTACAACTGCAGAAGGCTGCCCAACACCACAGCGAGGCTCCCTCATTCTCATCCCAGCTCAGCTGGGGCTGAAATCGTGCATTGGATTCTTCCTGAAGATTTGATGGGTCTAAAAACACTATTCAATCTTTCCGCTCCTTTGTAAAGCTGAGGGGATGTTCCTGAGAAGCCCACCAAGCCTTCCGTGGGGGGGAGGGGGGGGGCTTCTGTGGTCTCTGCAGTCACCTGGCCGGCATTGGACAGGGCATGACGGCTCTTGATGGCAATCCTCTGCTTCTAAGCGGAGGCCTCATGCATTCACTGTGGAGTGCTCTGGAAGGTGATGACATCATTTTTCAACACCCCCATTTAAATAGCAAAACACACAATGCATATTGTTTCTTTTTATTTAAGTGAGGAGGAAGGTGTTATTCACGAAGCCCATTTTTCTCTCTAAACAAACATTTCGTACATTTGCTGAATCCTAAAGATGAGAACAGTCCTAAAGATCATAGAATTCTAGGACACCTGGGTGGTTCAGTCAGTTAAGCATCTGCCTTCAGCTCAAGTTACGATCCCGGAGTCCTGGGATCGAGCCCCACGTCGGGCTCCTTGCTCAGCGGGGAGTCTGCTTCTCCCTCTGTCTGCCACTCCCCCTGCTTGTGCGCTCTCTCTTTCATATCTTTCTGTCAAATAAATAAATAAAATCTTAAAAAAAAAAAAGATCATAGAATTCTGAATTGTGTCCCAGAGAAACATGTACCTGGGAAGCATAGAATTGAAGAGCCTGGAGAAAGACAAGATGCCATCTCCTCTGAAGTGCACACTCTCAGATGAGCAGGTGAGGCCCTGAAGAGGCTTGTGAAATTTCCAAAAACTGCCTGTGACAGCACCAAGCCTAGATCCCAACCCTCCCAAGGCCGACTTCAGTGCTTCATCCCTTTATCCCACGAAATAAAGGCCTCTTCTGTCTTCTCCTTCTGAAGAAAATAATTATAATGACTCTTTCAATCAAGCTAGCAAGACATTTGACAAAGTTTTCTTTGACCTCCATATTAGTTGAAGGTTATGGAGAGTTCTTCCCTCACTATTTGATCTCTTCATAGTATGGATTTGAGTTTAGACATATGTTCCCTTCAAATCTGGGACTCTTCACTAATTCCAGTGTATAGGAGGAGGTCCACATGACAATCCCTTTTCATAACTCACTGGCTTTGTTGTCCTGAGCCGATGCCCTGCTGCTTGTTTGATTTAGCAAGAATCATATGATGTGTTGTTTAAAGCAACACCTATTCCAAAACACCTTATTTCTAAGGTGATAGTATTTTTTCCCCTTAAATGAGAATGTTCTGTTTTAATGTTTAGGTTCCTTTTTTCCCCTGTGTCTTTGAAAATATTTACGTTTCTTGCCTATTTTTTAAAACTTTCAATTTATAATTCCAAGATTTTTTATCTTATCGATAAAACATTTTTCAAGGTAATTTCCATTAGTGTTTATAATAAATCTTAGAATCATGCATGTATTTGTTCATCAGTGTACAATTTTAGCATTTTAACAGAAAGTGATAGTATTCTATTTATTTGGAAGCCAAGCCACAAAGTGACTAGATGCTCTTTTTATACCAAAAAAAAAAAAAAATTAAACACTGCCAAGGTTGATCGTTTTTGAAATAGCCTTGAGTATTTATTTACAAATAATAAATATATTCTTTATTTATTTACAAATTTTATTTATTCACAAATCATATTCTTATATTTTATAGAACATCTAAGTTTCATTCATTTGAGATATTAGTAAATAAATAACAATGTAATAATGGTCACTACCTTCATTCTTCCAGGGCATCGATATGGGTGTGACTTGACTAGAATGTCGGCTGCATGCAGATTTGGGGAAAACTATGATCTCATGACCTAAGAGGCTTGCATGGAAAGAGGGTCCCAATCTTCATTAGAAGGAAACTTAACCAGGACAATAAATATGTTCAGTGTCTCTTAAAATGTCCAGGTTACTGATAACTGGGACACACTTTTTCATTTTTTATTGGAATGGTCACCTTAGAGTAAACCTTTGGGAAAGAAGAAAAACTCATAAAAATATGTCACTTAAAAAAATGCAGAGGTATTTCAGATCAACCCTCTACCCATTCCTATGCTGCCATTATACCAACTGGTCTTCAGAAAGGACTGTCACCATCAATTTTTCATTTTTAAAGGACTTTAATTCTTTCAGCATGTTCATATGGTTTTATAAAGCCCCAGATACCCAGCAAATCCCCTTGGTGTTGTAAGACAAGATTGCTGTTAAAAAATGTTTAGGCTTAGTCAGCTTCTTCTCACCGCTGACTTCATGAGGGGCTCTGGGAAATGGTGTTTATACTAAGCTTAAATTGATAGGGCAAGTTTAATGCAGCAGGGTCAAAGGTACAACTGCTTAGCTGGTCTCATCAACCACTCAAGTTTCAGCATCGGTTTATAAAGAAAGGTCTGTAATGATAACATCTGGCTGCTTGAGTGTGACTGCATTTTGCCTACTATGATTGAATGGAATTTAATGGTGGGGAGGAGAAAACCTAGGGCAATTTCATTCTTGAATTATGGTTCCAGATGGACAAGGGAAAATGGCAGGCTTTGATCAATCTGAGTCCAGCCATCTAGCAGTTTGTTGAGCAGACTTGCTTCTCCCATCTCTACCCCGCCTCTGGCCCCCTGTAGGACAACCATCCTTGCTGAGTCGATGGCAGAGGCCCACTGTGTGCACTGCTGCGAATAGGCTCATGATCGTCTGTGATCAAGGTCGACTCTTTGGTGTCGCTCATCTAGCCAGGCTTTGACTTGTTGTTCTGTGAGGACTCTAAGGGTACTTGTGCCTCAACAGAAAACACGGCACCCTCCCGCTAGGTGCTCCATAAATGGCTGCTACCCAGCTAGGAGATTCGATTGCTAGACAGAAGGGGCCTAGCCGAGTTCATGTTGTCAAAGAGGTGAAGTTAGGTCCATATCTCCACCATCGTTCCAGTTAGCTGCGTTGTGCTTAGGTTACAAAGACACCGTGACACTGGGGACCAAAAATGTAAATGTGTCATAAATCAGCTATAGATGTTATAGGAGATGCCTACTACATAAGTCCTCCAGCAAGGGACTGATTCAGATTGTACCCCAGTACCCCAAGGGTCTTGTGTGTTCTGAGGATACCCAATTCACTCTGTTATCAATCACAACCCCATAACATAAAAGCTTATTGTATAAGTATAAATTCATGTTGCTTAAGGTCTTTTAAAGTCTTCTCGACTGTACCTTTGGATTATTGGGTGTATAACTTTTCAAATTTGCAAGAACTTTTTAAATATAAACAAGTATTTAGACAAAAACTTAAGTAAATGATGGCAGAGATTTACCTCTGTAGTACAATAAGGCTGTGAAAGTGAGAAGAGCTGTTCTCTGATGCTTCGCATTTACCATATGTGCTCCACAAATGTGCAATGTTCTTGGTGTTGATGCATCTTTAGGACCACTAGGAGAGGAGACCTAGCCCACCAGACACACAGCATGAAATGAAGAAGGTAGCAAAGGAGATGCATACCTGTGATGCAGGTGAGAAGACCTTGGCCAGGATGTGATTCCCACTTGTAGGACCTCATAGCTGTCTGACCTTAGGGGGGGGTCACGCAGCCTTTGGTTTTTTTATCCATAATATGGGACAGATGCCTAATCTACTTAACCTACAACATACTTACCCCTGTGGCTTTATGAGAATTAAAAGCGATATACACAAAAGCCCTTCTGGGGACTCCAAGTCCTACCTGAATGGAAGTGTCATTATCATTTCCTCCCAAACGGCTGATTCCTGTTAATGTGACCAGAGGTCAAGTTTAACTCCTCTGGGCCACATTAGAAATTAGAAATAAGGTCCCCAGAAGGAAATATTCTACTTATTACATGACTCAACTTGATATAACAAATCCAAAATTACCAAATAAATTAAGGATGGTATTTAGAAAACAGTTTTCATTTTAGCTCAGTGGCATCTTTTTCAGAGAGCAACCTTCCTCATTACATTTAAGACATGAGTATATGTACAGAAGTTCTATTTTTCTATGCTGTAGCCATTGTGTGAAACAAGACGCATGTATATTCTTCTCTCCCTTCTCCATCATCCTGTCATTGCCTTCTTTATTTTGCTCTATTCCAGTTGAAACTCAATAACCACTGACAAAGCACATCTGCAGACAAAATGCTAGACCAGACTATATGGCCACCAAAGAGGAAGGGAGGCCTGCTCTAGTTCCAGGAAAAGAGGAAAACCCAGACTGAAAGCAACAGCAAAACCATACTTATCCCTATCAGATACTCATTTCTGCCCTAGAAGAATGGGAGAAAGTAATGTATAGAGTGAGCCTGAGATAAGTCTCTATCTTCTTTGCACTAGCAAGCCAAGGGTCTACCTCCCTTTCCCTTTTATATTAATATTTCATTATCACTTTCAATTCCTAGGCCGGCCCATTACCTCTCTCACACACGGAATTGAAACGCTTTAAAGTAATTGTGATTATACACTCTGTGCCCTTAAAAGCATAAGCCACCTTTGAATACAGAGGAAAAAGATAAACTCCCAACTGTCAATTCCATGAATCATGCTCTGTCCAAGGGAGTTCTACATGTGGAAAGCCAACTGTATATGTAGAAGGATATATATATTTACACAGCACATATGTCATGTGTAAGTGAGCCTGATGAACACTATTGAACTAAAACATGTTAATTCTGCAGTTAGGACCATTTTAACTTCAATTTCAAAATGTTTTTACTGCCCTGTACCTTCGATATCAATGAGGTAAAGAAAACTCTACCCATATGTGCAGTCTCTTTACTGCTGTACTGGGATTTTCCAAATTAAATATTATGTTTAAATATTAAATATTAACATTTTTCCTCTTAATTATTAGACCAGAACTGCAGCTAATCAGGGAATAGTTTACATGAGGCTCGAACCCTTCAATACTGGCAGAATCACACATTGAATCCCTTTTTATTTGTCTGGCTTACACTCAAAAGAGCATCACTTCCAGCTTTATGTGGTTGTCTGTGTTGTAAATGCAAAAGTAGGGCCAAACATAGTGGAGTGAGAATTCTAAGGGGAATGGGACCCTCATTCATCTAAGGACCCTCTAAGGAGAAATGATGCCTCTCCACCAGGGGAGAAAACTCTCAGTCTTCCATATGAGTGAACCGTGAAGTCATAAGAGCTTACCTCAACATTACCCTGGATGGCACAGAGCAATGGGATTTGATGGGCGAGCTGACAGGTGAGGCGTGGGTCGGAGGGATAAAGGAGATGCATGCATGGCTCAGAAATCTCTGCAGTCAGAGGTGGCCCAGACTTTTGTTGGTTTTGACTAAAGGCTGATACAAGATTCAAGAAACAAAGAGCAGATTCTTGGTCTCAAAAATCAATTATTAAGATCCAAAGTTGGTTTTTTGGAGTAGGAGTAACATTTTAGAATCAGTTTGACAAAAAGAATCACCAAAGTAAAAAACAAAACAAAAAAGAAAACCCAAAACTTTATGGATTATTTTTTTATTTGTAAGCAACTTTTAGTCTAATTATTGCAAAGAAACTATAATAGGTAATATACACAGATATTAAACACTTATCCAACAAATTCTTACTGGGTGCCAAGCATTGCTGTAGGCCCTGGGGGTGCAAGGTACCTACTCATAGGATGTTTACATACTAATGAGAGGGCACAGACCAAAAATCATTGAATATGTCAGGGGAGATATGTGCTATGAAGAAAATAAAGCAGGGTAAACGGTGATCAAAGAAGGCCTCCCTAAAAATAAGACATTTGAGCAGAGCCATAAAGGAAGTGAGGGAGCAAGCCACACAGATCTTCAGAGAAAGGGTGCTCTGTGAGTGCAAAGGCCCTGTGGCAGGTGTGTGTTTTGGCAGTTGAAGGAACAGCAGGGGGGCCAGCGTGCCTGAGAGACTGAGCAAGGGCTGGAGGAGGAGAGGAGGCTAGGAAAATAACCAAGAGTCAGTCACACAAGGCAACACAGGCCACTGTTAGCATTTGGGGTTCTAGTGTCTAGTCATGGGGTCGTTTTGGCAGGAGGAATGCCTCAGTGCGGCTTACGTTCATGAAAACATCTAGTTGCTGTGGGAAGAACTCTGTAGGAGGCACTAGTGGAAGCAGGGAGAAAGTGACTTCGTTTTATACTCCTCTAGGAAACTTGGGGGGGTTCAATAGGTCAGAAAGAGGGAATGTGAGGGTGCTTTGGCAGAGGGCGTTCCATAGTTTGGGCTGCGTTCATAAAAGGAAGCAGTGGCCAGCTTTTCTGAGCTAACACCCTCAACTCTACTTTGGTGTGTTCTGCCTGCACAGTTTCCACACCCTTGATTCCCATCATTTCCCAGTAGCTCTCACGAAGATTTCAAAGACATCTCAAGTTGAATTCCTCTCTCTTTCCTTTTCCAGTGCACGCTCTAGAAATGCTGTAAGATGCTAAGAAAAGCTACAATCTGGTCTTCAATACCATATTTGAGCAGTGAGCTCTATGAAAATAAGAAATTTTACATCTCCATGAAAGGGTTCATAGAAGGAAATGTCATTTTTGAGAGAAAGTGCCAGACTTCTCACGATATCCAGAAAGGGGGGAAGTAGGAAGCTTTTAGTAAAATAAATAAATGCAAACCCCTGTCCTCATTCTGACAGTCTCCTTGTGAGGATTTGTAGACTATGAAAGTTTTGCTTCTGAGTCCTCGTTCAGTCATTCATTCAACAAACATCCATTCATCCCCAAAGTAGCAGTCCACAGTGCCCTCAGCACCTTGGTAGGAGACAGCACAAAATGTTATTCCGGAGTAATCCCCAAATTTACATTTTCATCAAATAACCAGAGAAACGTTGGGATGACTTCATTCACTTAAAAAGGCAAGGCATTTTCCTTGGCCTTCATGACAGTGTGTGTCAGTTAACATAAGCCAGCCCATGTGACATCCACTTGAATGAGTCTCTGGATATGGTGGCGAGTTACCCCGAAAGAGCTTACCCCGGCCCTCCCCACGTCCCTCAAACTGTTCTCAAGTCACCCCCAGCTGCAGGATTGCAGAATTCAAAGTCGGGGCCCCCAGCACCACGCCACGGTGGCCTGTACAGCCAGCCGCTCCCCGGGCTCCACCGTCCCCCGGTTGTTCGGGGAGGCGGCCGGCCCTCGATGCGTTGAAGTGCCCGGAGTCCTTCCTTGTCTGGGACGGTGCAGGGTCATCACTGTCATCGAGACCCGGTTTGAATTCCAACTCCGCCGGAAAACTGACTGTCGGTACCTCGATCTCCCATTCCTAAACTGGGGCTAAAAACCAAGTGCTGTTTTCACGTGGTGGCGTTGATTTGAGGATTAAGGAAGTGAACGTAATTCCTGGCGCACAGAAGCCACGCCGGAAGCGGGTCCTCTTCCTTCCAGCCCCCTCCTCCCCATTCCTCCGCCTTCGCCCCGGGCACCGGCCCCTCACGAGTCACGATTCCCCCTGCTGCAGTTTTCGCTGGGTTCGCGGTCCCCTCCGCCACGTCCCCAGTGTCGGTTTGTGTTGTTGTTGTTGTCGTCGTCTTGGGTGACCGTGAGATGACAGGTCCTCCTGCCCCTGCTTTCTCTTCATCTCCGGTTTTCCCCCCTCGGTCGCCCACCCTCAGGATAGCACAGCGCCCTTCCCCAGCTAGCTGGCCTGCCTGCGCCTTCCCCAGCCAGAGCCGCTCCGGGGGGCGGTGCGAAAGCCAAGGGCCCCGCCCCCCCCGCCGGCTGCCCCTGGACAAAGCAGTGGATCGGCCAGAGCGTGGCTGTCGCTCTCTTGGCCCGCCCTCTCGGGCAAACTCTAGTCTGGGTGGGAAAGTGATCAAGAGGTGGCATCAGCTTGTGGAGGCGACAGGGTCCCACAGACGGCCTGCGGGCTTGCCTCCTCTGCCGGCCTGTCAGCAGCGCTGCGGCAAGCGCCCGCCCTCGGACAGAGGCGCTTCTTTGCTCCCGGGCAGGAAGGGCTCAGGCGCGCGGTGAGCCGGCGAACTCCACCACCAGCACACCTGGGCGCGAGTGTGGATCAGGTGCTTCCCATCTACGTTCCCGGACCCACTCTGGGCTTGTTGTGTGGCCTCGAGCAAGCCACTTAACCTGTTTCCTTATATGTCAAACGGAGATAATAATACTTAACTACATCACAGGGGTGGATAGTGTATATTAATTAATTAATGTTTGTAAAGTGCTTTGAAGATGCAAAGCTGGTTAAGTGTTTAAGTATTCTGATGACAGTCCTTGCTTATTATTAGAACCTTCCCAGGTTCCTGGACCATCACTCACTGATTACGACTAGGTTCTAATAGCACCTGCTGTGCAATCCACTCGGGGATCCAAGGCACAACCCATGAGAATTTAGCCCAAATGGATTTATAATTTGAAAAAGATGTCAGTGAGGCCTATGCCCAAATGTTGGGCCAGTTACCGGGCTCCCTAGCAATTTTCCAGAAGCCGAGAGGACTGCATCGTGGTATTTTGCTGCAAATGGTGCTTGTTGTAATTGCTTTCATCTTTTATGTGGTGCTGCTCAGATATAGATTGAAAACTCCTTGCTGGGACTTGCGGTCTCCTCAGGCCATATCTCAAGGTCAAGATGGGAGAAAATGGAGGCCATATGGTGTGGCCAGCACTGATTTATTTACAAATCCATGGAACTGTGCTGGAAAGAATGAGGGTTCCTAATATACTTGTCTTCCAGGCAGCTCTCTGAAAGATTCCAGGTGCTGTGCGTGAATATTTTGTGCACCCCTCTTTTGTGGTCATGTCTATTTTTAAACAATTTTATAGTGGGATTTGGATTTCAGATTTGCCACTCTCTTCTGTAATGCCCCATTGCTTATATCTCACAAACCAATTAGGTAGGTTGAATTCAGGTACTAGGCTACTAATAATCAGAATAATCTATCCCCAGCCTTGTTAGAGATGTGGCTCTTATTCATCTGATCGAAGACATGAACAGAACAGACTATGTCCCACAACTTACAGCTTTGATCACACTCTGTGCCTGATGACTCTAACAAAAAATGTAATTCCTGCATATTTTTCATTAATTAACATTCGTCTTCATTTTCTTCTGCTGGAAGTACCACTCATGACCCCTTACATTCTTTTCCGCATCATCCTTTCCAGACCAATACATGCTATGTGTGCAGTATTTTCAAAATTTCCAAGAGCTGAAATGGCTTTCTTGGTTTTTCTGGATAGTCGGTGTTCTTTTCTTTTCTCTATCTCTCTCTCTCTCTCTTTTTTTTTTTTTTAGATGTTGGGCGCTATAAGTTTAAAGATACTATAAGCCCCACTCTTGCGAGAATTAACCCGCAAGACCTTCAAAACTCCTAAAGCTGAAATCCTAGGCTTTACCTTAAAAAAAAAATTATCCCCTTGAATTTTAATTGCACATGGATTGGTGGCTTTACCTTGCCCTTCTCATGATTGCTCCAGATATGATTATCAGGGCCTTTCCACGCACGCTTAAGTAAGGAAGTGTGAGCATGTACATAAAACAGCATGTATGTTATTTTCTTCAAGGTACTACTTAAGTACCTGCTTTAAGAAGCCAAGCGGGTCCTTTGGGATGGAGGAGCAATGTGACACACAGTTAAGGCATGGAGCCAAGCACACTCTGCTCTCACAGAATGTCTGTGTCCAAGCTGTTGATACTTTGGGGGGGGGACGGTGCACCACAAGGAGCCTGAGTTTAAAGAGGACTCCCTTTTTCTGATGAACATATGTTAACTTGTTAGGGATATAAAGTGGGTTAAAATAGATGTTGCTGTTTAAAAAAATAGACATTACAATTATGATCACCTTGCTAGCAGCTAGCTTCAGTTTCCTGAATAAGTCTTTTTCAAGTATTCCTTTTTTTTTTTAAGATTTTATTTATTTATTTGACAGAGAGAGACACAGCGAGAGAGGGAACACAAGCAGGGGGAGTGGGAGAGGGAGAAGCAGGCTTCCCGCTGAGCAGGGAGCCCGATGCGGGGCTTGATCCCAGGACCCTGGGATCAGGAACTGAGCCGAAGGCAGACGCCTAACGACTGAGCCACCCAGGCGCCCCTCAAGTGATTATTCTTGAAGGTCCTCTAAAGTTTGCTATGGTAAACTGTCAGTGTCCACTACTTTAAACAGATTTATTATAACAAGGATCTTAGAAGGGGTTGAGAACCAGTGGAAAAGGAACATGCTCTTATCTTGTTGCCACCTCACAACACTAGCCCTTTGGTTCACCCATGAGCTGACATTGACCTCTCCAGGGCTCTCACCTGCCTGCCAATCTCCTCCTCACCTTCCAGCCCTTCCTTCCTGCCTTTGTTCTTTGATGCAACATCTGATCCACCCACAGCAAGATGCTCAGATTGCGATGCACACCACCACAATTTGGTGTGGATGAGGCGGCCCCTCACTAGATAGCCTTGCCCCAAGAAATGGCACTTTAGTTAAAACAGCTGTCCCTGTGAGATCTTCTTTTTGGGGTAACAATGTTCTAATACTGATGTATGGTAATGGTTGATTAATTTGTTTGAGTAGCAAAGATCAGTAAGTTGTACAATTGAAATGGGTGAATTATATGATATGTAAAATATGTGACAATAAAGTTGTAAAAAAAAAAAAAAAAGCCTGCCCCGAAGTTACTCCCAGCATGCAATCTCCCATGTTCCTAGCCAACCAGCAGTAGGATTTTCCATTCTGCCACCCGATGCACAAATCCTCACATATCCCCACAGATGCCAGGCAGGGTCTGTTTTGCTCAGTGCTGAAGAGTTGGTCACTAGCTCACGAGGTGGCCCTTTCTACTGTCAGAAAGCTGTTATTTTTTTTTCCATTAAAGCTATGTTTTCGTTATTAAACTAAAACCTGCCTCTATATAACTTCTATATGTATCTACCCCAAACAATGCCAATCCCTCACCCATGTGAGTCTTTCAGATATTAGAGGACAACTCTCAGGCCTTCCTCACTCCCGGCCGAAGTTCTCGTCTCTAAGCAAACCCTAATTGCACCTCACCTTCCTTGTTCCTTGGACATTTTTAACAACAGGCGTGGCTAGGTAACACCACCATGCTGCCAAGGTGACTTTGGTCAAGACATTGACCTCCCCCTGGGGGGGGTGCCTCAGTTGCTGTTCTATCAGAGGGAAGTTGAGCTAAGTAATCTCTCAGGTGCTTTAAGTGTTCCAGATACTATGGTTTTGAGATGAAGGATTATGAACATATAGGCTAGATTTTTAAATCTTGCTCTTCTAGTCTTTAAAAAATTAATCTCTTTTATTCTTTAAAAAATTAATCAAAGAAATTACTTTTTTCTTCATGATCAGTGGACTTGATATGATTATTTCATCAAGTACATGAAGCATGGAATAAAAATAAGTGAAATCAGAGAAAGACAAATACCATATGATTTCACTCATATGTGGAATTTAAAAAACAAAACAGATGAGCATGGGAGAGGGAAGGAAAACTAAAATAAGGTGAAAACAGAGAGGGAGGCAAACCATAAGAGATGCTGAACTCTAGGAAACAGACTGAGGGTTGCTGGAGGGGAGGTGGGGGGATGGGGTAACTGGATGATGGGCATTAAGGAGGGCATGTGAGGTAATGAGCACTGGGTGTTACATGCAACTGATGAATCACTAAATTCTACCCTTGAAACCAATAATACGGTATATGTTAACTACATTGAAGTTAAATAAAGAATTTTAAAAAATGGAAAGCAAGTCTTCTACCTGACCCATGATGCCCATGACAGATTCCCACCTTCACACAAGGTGATTATATCTCTGGGCTCTGCCAGGGGGCTGAGGGTGTCCTGGCCAGCAGTCAGCAGAACTATCCTCTTCAGTCCAGGTGGAAAAACTCTAAATAAAATGAGATTTCACAAATTGTGACTTCAGCTTTGAAACAATGAACAAGCTGAAATGTGCTTATTAGAGAAACAACTGTTGGCTAATAATTGATAATTTCTCCTAAACCCCCGTAAAGGGATAGGGTCATGTAAATCTTCGTTATGAAGCATAGCAATACTGATAAAGTCAGTTCATGATGAACCACCCCATTTGAAGAGAAGACAACCTTCAAAATAATGTCTTTCAGGTTAGAATTCAGGGCCACGTTTTCTAGATCATCATTTGGATATCTATTTGCCAACACATACCCTCCCCACTCCCAGCCTTGAATCGTTCCATGAGAACACTCCAAAAGTGTTGGACCCCAGTGCTGTGCAAGGCACAATTGAAAAAAGGAGCCCAGTTTCCAGGCTCAGGCCAGCATGACACCGTCCACAGAGCTCATCTCATACTTGGGAGCAGGGGGCGGACTTTACTTGTAACTATTATGCAGGTTTTTTACTTGAGTTCTTTGTTACAGGAATCTTTTTAAGGAGTAAAGAATAAAATTAATGAAAGAGAATTTTGCTTAACTCTCAAGGGAGAGAGAAAGTGAGTGGGTAGGAATGAGGAGCCAAGGGTGCCTGTCCTGGACTATCACTTTTGATGGAAACATTTTACAGCACCTAAATGGTTGCTGCTCCTGAAGGACTACTCAGCGCAGGAAATCGGGTCTTGCTTCACAAACTCAGTAGTGAAAGAGCCGTGTGAATACCAGTTAATAAATGCCTAGGTCTGTTTTTAACAATGGAGGGTATCAGTGTCCTGCTTGAAAGCATTCCTAAGCGAGTCAGTATTGTAAAATAATACAGAAAACTGACATTTTCATTGTGACACAAGTTACCATATAGCAGTTATCTGCTGGCTCATCTGGTTTTTATGATCCGCGGTGTAGCTGTCATATCGAGACTTGAGCAGCATCTCCAGGCTCAGGCTCTCGTTTCAGCACCTGCCTAAGTGCATGAGCACCACTTCCAGCATGGAGCTTAATGGACTCTGTCTGCGGGGCTGTGCCAGACAAGCTCAGTCCTAGCTCCGTCTCCCTTCCCACCTCACTCTCAGCTCTGTCGGAGAAAACAGCCATGAGACAGAGATACCACCGTGCTCACGGCTGCATCGTCTGGCCTACATCTCATCAGGAATCTGATGGCATCCTGCTCAGATGTCAGATGTCTGCGAGTCAGGCTCCCGATTCCCCTCCTGTGGCAAGGCAAACCCTCTCGAGTCCTCTTCACCAAAGGAGTGCAGTGTGGCTGGATGACTCACATCACCATTGATGAGCTGCTTTGCTGGGACCTAATTGGGTAGATGAGGGGCTCGATGGCCACTCCCTGCAGGCTGAAACACTTCTCACATGCTCCGTGAGAGAGATGGTGATGCTGCTGTATCCACCATCTTACTGTGACAAAACATCATTGCATGAAAGAATTAATTCAGCATTTTCAATCATTCAGATCTCTTGCAATGTCATGAGCATGACCATAGGCTCTAATAGATCAGGGTCTTTCATAACCCCCAGCAGAACAAGTTTCTTCTCTGTGATCGGCCTGGTGTAGAACAGAAGTTTGACTTCAGTGAGATGGGGTGCTGGCTTGAGCAGAGGGTCCTGGTGAAATGTGTCTGGCCACACACACCTGCCCCTGTTTCTCCCTTGAGAAAGCCTCCAGCATGGTCTTCTGGGAGGCCAGACCTCAGTCTTGCCTTGTGCCTTGTGAACATAATTGTAGATTATTTCCTGGTGAGGGACCACTGGAAGGAACGCTCGGCCCTTCTCCAACACAGAATACTGTATGTTACAGACCTTCAGTCCTTCGTTCAGCTCAGTTATAGAGGGAAAAGGCCACAGTGTGCAGCCAGGAGCCAAACCTGCATCGGAGAATATAAAGTTACATTTTCTAACAATCAAGTCAGTCTACCTTACTGTGTGTACTGATTCACCACTTACAAAGCTCTTTGCAGATGCTACCTCGTTTGAGCCTGAATTTGTGATTCATGGTGGTAAATCTGCCTGGGGAACAGGGAAAAAGAAAAGAGTAGGGCAAAAAACATTTTTCTGAAATGAATAAATTGCTTCCTCATTGACAAAAAAAAGATAAATCTGGGTCTAATTTAGCAACTTAAGTAGTAACTGACAGTGGAGGTAGTAACTTTCTCTCCCGAATTGCGCAGCCGTGAGGCCCAGTTGCCATCGGACCCCATGGGTCTAAGCACGTGCTTCCAACAGTCAGGGCTCAAGAAGCAAAACTGAGCACTTAGAGAGAGTGGTGAGGACATTTCCAAAACTCAAATACCAGTGACAGGAAAACACTGACATTTGTTTCTTTTTAAGAAAATTTTAATTCACCATATCTGAAAAATTGGCCAAGTCATGTTGGAAAATTAATCTTATTAGTTAAGATAATTCACTTAGCATAAATAAGTGAAAATAAATAGATTCAACCTAATGGGTTTGGCAGATGTTGTCGTATACCTGGGGTTATGGAGTTAGACGTCCTACGTCCACCATTTACCTTCTGTGTGATCTGGGCCAGTCACTTCACTTCTCTATCTCCGTCTCCTCACATGTACACTGGGCACTGGGATGTACTTGACAAAAAGATGTGACCTTGACTCTGAGGACATTATCGTTTACCATAATAACATATATCATTGCCAAAAACAAAGCTCTGAATTGTGGGTTCTGGGTGATATTTGCAAACATCCATTATATGCTTCTTTCTAGTTTTGTGTTAAAAATGTTAAAGGCTTTTGACTTTTAAAAAAACCTAATATAAATATTTTATATAAATGGAAAATTCTTCACCTAAAAAAAGAAATATACATGATATATATCAACTTCTATATATTATATAATATATATATTTATGTCAGTTGAACATGAAATAGTTCAGTGAGCATCTTTAGAAATTTAAGAAAGGCTGGGTGATATATGGAATTGTTGAATCACTATATTGTACACCTGAAACTAATATAACACTGTATGTTAAAATAACTAAATAATTTTGTAAAGAGAAATTTAGGAAAGGAATTATCAGAGTGCATGTATTCCCCTCTGTACTTTCTTTAAACCAGTGTATTGAGTTCCCATGATGTAACTAGCACTGTGCTAAGTGCTAATGATACAAAAATTAAAGCTCCGATACCACCTAAAGGAGTAGTTCTGATGTAACACTTTTTGAAAGATAAAGGAGAGTTAGAGATTTGGTATAGTAACGACTATTTTTCACTTGAGTATTTTTTAATTGTGATAAATGTACATAACAAAATTTACTACGATAATCATTTTCCAGTGTACAGATCAGTGGTATTGCCTACATTCACATTATTGTGAAACCATCACCACCATCCATCTCCAGAGCTCTTTCATCTCTCAGCACTGAAACTCTGTCCCCATTAAATAATAATTCCCCATTCTCGCCGCCCCCCAGTCCCTGGCAGGCACCATTCTACTTTCTGTCTCTAGGAATCTTACTACTACTCTGGGTACCTCATACAAGTGGAATCTTACAATATTTGTCTTTTTGTTTCCCGTTTATTTCACTCAGCGTAATATCTTCAAGGTTCATCCATGTAGCATGTGTCAGAATTTCCTTTCTTTTTAAAGCTAAATAATATTCCACTGTATGCATCTACCACATTTTGTTTATCCATTCATATGTTAATGGACACTTCCGTTGATTCCAACTTTTTAGGAGTTGTGAATAATGCTGTTAAGCACATGGATGTACAAATATCTCTTTGAATGGCTAAAATTAGTAAGTCAGGAAACGACAGATGTTGGTGAGGATGCAGAGAAGGGGGAACCCTCTTACACTGTTGGTGGGAATGCAAGCTGGTGCAGCCACTCTGGAAAACAGTATGGAGGTTCCTCAAAAAGTTGCAAATAGAGCTACCCTCTGACCCAGCAATTGCACTACTGAGTATTTACCCCAAAGACACAAGTGTAGTGATCCAAAGGGGCACCTGCACCCCAATGTTTATAGCAGCAATGTCCACAATAGCCAAATTATGGAAAGAGCCCAGATGTCCATTGACAGATGAATGGATAGAGAAGATGTGGTATATATGTACAATGGAATACTACTCAGCCATCAAAAAAATGAAATCTTGCTGTTTGCAACAATGTGGATGGAATTAGAGAGTACTATGCTAAGTGAAATACGTCATCAGAGAAAGAATTATATGATCTCATTTATATGTGGAATCTAAGAAACAAAACAGGATCATGGGGAAAGTAAGGGAAAAATAAAACAAGGTAAAAACAGAGAGGGAGACAAAACAAGAGACTCTTAACCATAGGAAACAAGGAGGGTTTCTGGAAGGGAGGTCAGTGGAGGGATGGGGTAACTGGGTGATGGACATTGGGAAGGGCACGTGATGTGATGAGCACTGGGTGTTATATGCAACTGATGAATCACTAAACTCTACCTCTGAAACTAATAATACACTGTATGTTAATTAATAGAATTTAAATTTAAAACAAAAACAAATATCTCTTAGACACTCTGCTTTTAATTCTTTTGGATAGATACCTAGAAGCAGAATTGATGAATCTTATATTAATTCTATTTTTAAGTGCTCGCTTTGGCAACACACGTACTAATTCTATTTTAAATTTTTGAGGAACCTCCTCTTTTCCATAGCAGCTGCACCATTTGACATTACCACCAGCAGTGCTCAAGGATTCCAGTTTCTCCACATCCTTACCAACAGTTATTTTCTGGGTTTTTTTGTTGTTGTTGTTTTTTAAGTAGTATCCATCCTAAATGGGTGTGAGGTAGTATCTTATTATGGTTTTGATTGTGTTTCCGTAACAATTAGCAGTGTTGAGTATCTTTTCATAGCTTATTGGCTATTTGTCTATCTTTGTTGAAGAAATGTCTATTCAAGTCTTTTGCTCATTTTTTTTAACTGGGTTATTTTGTTGTTGAGTTGTAGGAGTTCTTCATACATTCTGAATATTATCCCCCTATCAGATATATGATTTACAAATATTTTCTCCCATTCCGTAGGTTGCCTTTGTTTACTGTGTCCTTTGATGCACAAAATTCTTAAATTTTGATGTAGTCCAGTTTATCTATTTTTATTTTTATTGCCTGTGCTTTTGGTGTCCTAGTCAAGAAATTATTACCAGAGGGGCGCCTGGGTGGCTCAGTCGTTAAGTGTCTGCCTTCGGCTCAGGTCATGATCCCAGGGTCCTGGGATCGAGTCCCGCATCGGGCTCCCTGCTCCGCGGGAACCCTGCTTCTCCCTCTCCCACTCCTCCTGCTTGTATTCCCTCTCTCGCTGTGTCTCTCTCTGTCAAATAAATTAATAAAATATTAAAAAAAAAAAATTATTACCGGATCCGATGTCTAAAACTTTTCCCCTGTTTTCTTCTGACAGTTTTATAATCTTAGCTCTTAAGTTTAGGTCTTCATCCATTTTGAGTCGATTTTTATACATGGTGTAACTTCATTCTTTTGCATGTGGATATCCAGCTTTCCCAACATCATTTGTTTAAGACCATCCTTTCCCCTATTGAATGGTCTTGGTACTCTTGTCAAAAATCATTTGACCATATATGTGAAGGTTTCTTTCTGGGATCTCTATTCTATTCCCTTGGTCTGTTCATACCACACTGTTTTGATTACCATAGCTTAGTAATAAGTTTTGAAGTCAGGAAGTGTGAGACCTCCAGCTTTGTTCCTCTTTTTAAAGATTCTTTTATCTATTCTCAATCCCTTGAGAGTCTATGTGAATTTTAGTATGGATTTCTATTTCTGAAAAAAAAAATCCATTGGGATTTTAATAAGGATTGCATTAAATGTATAGATTTCTTTGGCTACTGTTGTCATCTTAACAATATTAAGTCTTCCAGTCCATGAACACGGGATGTCTTTCCATTTATTTATGTCTTTTGCACTTGTTTTTGAAGCCCCGTTATAAGCACAGCACCATCTTTGATCATGGGAAAAGGAAAAATTTAATATTTTTCCTAGAGTAGCTTACAGTCCAATTTGAAGAAGACAAATGATAGAATAAGTCAAGAGCACCAAAATCAGAGAGGGAGACAAACTGTAAGAGACTCTTAACTCTAGGAAACAAACTGAGGGTTGCTAGAGGGGAGGTGGGTAGAGGGAATGGGTAACTGGGTGATGGGCATTAAGGCGGGCACGTGATGTGATGAACACTGGGGGTTATATGCAACTGATGAATCAGTGACTCTACCTCTGAAATTAATAATACACTCACTGTATGTTATTAATTGAATTTAAATAATTTTTTTTAAAGTAAGTTAAGAGCATAGATGAGAAATGACACCAGTTGATGCCATGAGGGTCAGAGGAGGAAAGCCTGTCTGACCAGCCCTGGGACCCCTGGGCGACTGACGGGAGTGGCACAAACTGAGGAAAGAAGCAGTAAAGCCAGGGATCCAATGGGTTGGTGATCTGAATGACCAAAAGTGGACTGGAAAGCTAAAATAAAAAGAAGCAAGCCTGAGAGATCAAGGGGAAGCTTAAGCAGAAATGGACAACCTGGCAGAGATGGGGCAGGAGGCCAAAGCGGCACCCTGTGTGTGTGTATGTGTGGGAAGCAGCCTTTGCACATCAGGACAAACAGCAAAATAGAGACAGAAGGAGACCGTAAACCATTTCTGAGCTGGCAGACAAACAAACAAACAAAAACCAGTTTCTTAGGAAACTTACTACTGATCTCAGATCTGCCAGTTCGACCAAGAATATGCTCAGATTAATGTCTCGGAATTCTGTATCACTATTAGTAAAAAGAACATAAAACAAGGAACTTTTGGTTCCGGGCATGTACAGTGCAAAGGATAGCCAGTTGAGCATGTGATGTTGAAGTTCACGGCGTTTTTGTGCCAATGCAGGCTTGGAAAAAAGGCATCTGTGCAGTTGTTTGTTCAAGACAGGAAGGAGGATGGGCGCCTGGGTGGCTCAGTTGGTTAAGCGACTGCCTTCGGCTCAGGTCATGATCCTGGAGTCCCTGGATCGAGTCCCGCATCGGGCTCCCTGCTCGGCAGGGAGTCTGCTTCTCCCTCTGACGTCCCCCCTCTCATGTGCTCTCTCTCATTCTCTCTCTCTCAAATAAATAAATAAAATCTTTAAAAAAAAAAAAAAAAGACAGGAAGGAGGAATGATTCTGTCCTGATGATGATTATGAAGCGCCCGGCTCTAGGGGATTTTCTCTTCTGTTATCTCATCTAGTCCTCCTTACAGCTCTGTGGGGCAGAGATCATGGCTTCATTCTCAAGACGAACAGAGATTGGGGCGCCTGGGGGGCTCAGTCGGTTAAGCGTCTGACTCTTGGTTTGGGCTCAGGTCACCATCTCAGGGTTGTGAGATCCAGCCCCATGACGAGACCCCCCTAGTCAGGCTCTGCACTCAGTGGGGAGTCTGCTTGAGATTCCCTCTCTCTCCGTCTCTCTCTCTCTCCTCTAAAATAAATAAATAGAATCTTTTAAACAAATAAAGACGAACAGGGAGGTGCAGAGAGACTGTCCCAGAAACATGGAGCGCTGAGCAGTCACACCTCTCTAACACTACCTGTCTAACACTACCTAAGGGCCACAGCCACATCCACTTTCTCCGAGGTCAGAAATGGGGCAGGAGTAACAAGTCTGGCCTCCGCAGAACCCAGGCTTCAGATCTCCTGGGCAAGAGACCCACGTGTGTTCTAATCCCCGATCACAGACATGCGCAGCTGCTGTTTAACTTAAAGGAGGTTGTGCACACAGCATAGTCAGAGCCTTGGTGACATAAGGCCCAGAAATTGAGGCTCATGGAGCATCCTGGAAGGGAGTTAGTTCCAGGAGAATGTCTTCTTCCCCGAAGATCAGAAATGAAAATCGAAGAACGTGAGCGTAAGGACAGCGTAAGACAGCCCATGAGAAGAGTGCACCAGGCCTTAGCAGTTGACTCCAGAGCACTCCCTTAGATCAGCCTGACTCTTTGAACTCATCACTGAGTGCTCCTAACCCGCATGACAGGAGTGAGCTAGGACATGATGAGAACAAGCCATGGGGGTGAGTGTAGACTGCTGCCTACGTGCCACGGCAGGCCCAAGTCTGCCAGCCCCAAAGTGGCTCCTTGCCTGATTAGATCTAAGGGGAGTATGCACACTGTTAATGGTGGTGAAACCCAGCATGGCCGTAATTATTGAGATAAGTTGCTCAGAGGGAAGCATGTACCTGTTGAATGCCAAGCCTTGTTTTCATCCCAGAAAGGGTCCAAGAAAGCCACTCACCAATTTTCAAGGTCGATCTGGTTCTGTCACAGGCAGTGGAGCTGGTCCTGCCTCCCCAGGGGGGCCTGGCAAGGTCACCAGCTGCTTTTCTGTTTCATTTGCTCATTTTGTTCCCAATCTAACAAGACTGCCATCATTCTCTAAAACATGTAATCAATAGGCAGTGAGTTCAGAGGGGTTTTCCCCTCTGTCCTTGTATTTTATCCTACTTGGTGATTAAAATGAAATAAGAATTGGCAGGCTCCTTGGAGCCTTTCTGGTTCTACCTGGTTACTAATGGATATCTCACATATTCTTTTTCTTTTTTTAAAGATTTTATTTATTTATTTGAGAGAGAGAGCACGGAAGAGAGCACAAGTGGAGGGGGAGGGGCAGATGGCGAGGGAGAAGCAAGCTTCCCGCTGAGCAGGGAGCCCGATGCAGGACTCGATCCCAGGACCCCAACATCATGACCTGAGCCGAAGGCAATGCTTGACCGACTGAGCCACCCGGGCACCCCTCACATGTTCTTAGATAGGTGCCACCGTACCCAGCCATCACAGCCCACGGGGGGGAGTGTGACAGTACTTCAAGGAGCCTCTTCCCATCTGTAAAGAAAGAAATTAATGTAGAGTTACTAGTTGTTTTTTCCTGGCATGGAGCTTGGTCATTAAGAATGCTGTCAGAAGGCAGGTGTTAGAGGCGAGTGCGGAAGTTCATCCTTCCCATCTTTGCGGGCTCACAGCTGCCCTGATGGTTAAAACTCTTTGGGCTCTGAGTGCAGTCGTCAGCTGTCTCCACACACTGAGGCAAGGGAAGGAAGAGGCTGCAGTCTTGGAGCTGGAGAGCCAAGAGAGGCTGCAGGCTCCAACTCCAGCCCCTGCCCCCTCACAGCTGAAGACCCTGAGGCCACACACAAGTGCTTCGTTACTCACACCCGTCAGACCACCAGGCAGTTACTTACTTAGGACCTTTTTCATAAGGTGAGGTTCAGATTCGCTGGCCAGGAGGTGTGCCGGAAAGTTCATTGTGTTCTTTTTAGGGCTCTCTGAAAGATGAATTTGGGGAACGATGAAGCCAGGAACTGGTCACCCACATAAAGAGATAAAACATGTTAGAACTATTTTCTTAAAGAGGCATTAGGACCGTAATATCTAAGAGGTACCTTTGAATAAAATGTCTTTATTAGAGAAGGATGCAATAAACTTTCCCTTAGGAATAAAGAAGAGATGGTTTGGAAAGAAGAACCTACTATGGTAACTGGCCTTTTGTTTGAGAATGAGTTGGAATGTAGCAAAAGAGAAAAAAAAATGCCCTTTGGCCTGCACATAAACAAGATGTAGTAATTAGGGCAAGAACATTTGGATCCCTTGCGTTTGTACCTTGTGTAACACCCTTTCATCTTACAAGGTGCAATAATAGAGGATTTCAGTTCCTCTAGGAATCTTAGTTTAATGAATGCATTATTAGGAAAATTAAAATGTATTGTTACTTGTGCTCTACAAGAAGCTAGGTACACTGTTAACAAACATTTTTAATGTTGGCACATGAGTATAATGTGTTAAACTGAGGCTGAGAAATTATCAGATAGTCTGATCTCCCAAATTGACCTCTGAGACTGAGTTTTCTCATCTGTTAAGAAGTGAATGATGCATACTTGAAACATGGGTTGAGATTAGTCATAGAAAGACTGTACACAAACCCCACCGTGCGATAGTGTCATTTCTTCCTAGTACCCAGGTTTATTTGCTGGGAGCTGCATCACAAGATTCCAAAACAGGACCCTAAAGGCCAGAAAGGTTAGTGCACACCTGTGCTGGTGAAGTCCAATTTTATGGCAAGTGATTTTTAGCATAATCTGAAACCTAGCATGTGAATAGTATTCTGCAGCAATATTCTAAGTTAACACTTCTTTTAAAAATAAGAATTGTAATTACATTTGTGTATTTTAAAAGCCTGTCTTAAAAAAAGCTCACGTTCCCTCCAGTTCTGATTCTGTATAGTGTTTTCTTTATAGCCGTTATATCTGGAAATGTAGAGCAATAAATTCCAAGAAGAGCTCTAGGGAGAAGACCGTCTATGTTTTAGATCCTTTATCAGCAAGGACTCTGCCCCAGCCAGCAGGAATATTAAACCAGGAGGCAGCGGCCAGCGATCGCCACAATATTTTTACACTTAGACCAATAAAATGCAGCTATGTTACAAGAATGATTTCATTTAAAATTGTTTAGAGTTGCAGTGTTTCATTATTTGGGAGTGGTAATTAGCTAAGCTACCTGTGCATTAAAGGATTAGGAAACTAACAGATCTGACAATTCTCTATGCAAAACAGCTTTGCATTTTTGTTGAGGAAGCAGGAATCATACTTCTCCTTGTATAGAGGAAAATTTTTTTTTTATTTTATTTTGTATAGAGGAAAATTTAACTGTATATTTTTAACATTTGTTCAAAACTTTCTTAACTAGAATAGCAAGGAATAAAAGTTTAGCAGAAGTGATGCTTTTTGTATGTTTTTCTCACATATTCAGTAACATTGTGTTGCTAGTTACAAAATTGAGCCGTTCCTTATGGAGCAGCCCTCAATAGTGATATAAAAACAAGCCGTAGAGCCTCCCGTGTTACTGAATGCAGCTCCGTAGACAGTTTCAAATAAGTAAGGAACTGGGAAAGCGTGGAATTGGAGAGAAAGGTTTTCTTCAGATCAAACTAGATGTTGAGATGTGCAGGTATGTTAGGAGGTGGGACTTACTATGATATCCTTTCACACAGAATAACCACACTGCTTACATCGTCACTTTGAAAGAATAATAGTAGGAAAATCCTGAGAAGAGAGGATACCATTGCCCAAATTATCGAGCTCCAGGCCCGTTCTCATCAAATCAGTCTTTCCTTCCGTAAAACAAGGAATCTGATCCCTCTTTCAGGAAATAGATCTTGAGCACTCACTGTAGGCAGAATATGTGGCATTCACGTGCAGTATGGCTAGTGGGGCAATGAGCCCCCCCGCATCAGGGATGCAGGGGATTGGAGCCGTGTCGGGGGAAGAGCGTAGAGCTGCCCGAGGTCGAGGGAAGGCCAGGTCACTTCGGATCGGCGTGCTCTGGGAAGAGGTGGCATCTAAGCTGGTTCCTGAGGAATGGGTATGATGTGAGTAGGTCCAGATGGAGAGAAGGACATCCCAAGAAGAAGGAATGGCTTGTCCTTCCCACCCTGGCCTGAGAAGGTTTCCATGACTCTGCAGGACTCAGCCCAGACACCCTCTCCTCTGCAAAGCCTGTCTGTCCCATGACATGAAAGAGTGGGTACCCACCCCCCCTCCCTTTTTTCCTCCACTGTCCCCACTAACAACCCCGGTCACTGAGCTACTGTGATTGGCTTACAGGTCTATCTCCCCAACCATTCTGTGTGCAGCTAAAGGCACTGCAGTTTGTCTCAGTAACCGGAGTCTCAGCCACATGGATGCTTCCAAACCCTTCAGCCTACTGGGGACTGTTTTTAAAATAAAAAAACAAAACAAAACAAAAAAAACCCTGCTCAAATTCCTGTCCCTGCATGCCGAGGGCATCTTGGTGTTTCTCCCAGCAGTTGTGTGAATTACCTGGCTTCAGGGACTCTCATGTTTCCATGGGGCTCTCCATCCTTGTCTGGATCTCCTGCATCTGCCATTTCCCACATCTATAGCAAATAAGCCATCTGTAATTTCGAGGATGTGGCAGACAGGCTCTATCTTAATGAATAAGACAGTTTAAAATCATATCTTGGACAGGCTGGTTCTCCCAAGTCCCTTGTCATTGCTCCCTGTGCAACACTAGTTCTCTCGGGAGAGGGATCAAGCTTCTGTCCCTCTGGCACCTGCTCAGCTCCCTCACCAGGTCTTGTTATCTTTATGCAAAGCCTTTTTTAAAAAAAAGGTTTTATTGGGGCGCCTGGGTGGCTCAGTTGGTTAAGCGACTGCCTTCGGCTCAGGTCATGATCCTGGAGTCCCTGGATCGAGTCCCGCATGGGGCTCCCTGCTTGGCAGGGAGTCTCCTTCTCCCTCTGACCCTCCCTCCTCTCATGTGCTTGCTCTCTCTCATTCTCTCTCTCTCAAATAAATAAATAAAATCTTTAAAAATAAATAAATAAATAAATAAATAAATAAATAAATAAAGATTTTATTTATTTGAGAGCGTGGGTGAGAGGCAGAGGGAGAGAGAAACTGAAGCAGACCCCGCACTGAGCACAAAGCCCAACCTGGGGCTCGATCCCACAACTGGGAAATCATGACCTGAGCCGAAACCAAGAGTCGGATGCTCAACCGACTAAGCCACCCAGGCGCCCCTGCAAAGTCCTTTCCTACTCAACTCCCACCTAGCCAGGCCAGGGAAGGGGCAGGAGGCCTGACCTCCCCTGCCCACGGGAACCATCAAGGTGATCTGTTTGGCTGATTGAGACCCACAGGTTCTCGCTTACCTAGCTCATGAAGTAACCTCCCCACTCCAGCCTCGTGGCGTTTAGCTGTGTACGTTCAGCGTGCAGTACATGGAATGTGGTGGGCATGCGATTAATGCTTCTTCATTAGATTTCTAGATTCGGGAAGGTGGTAGAGTCCTGAGTATGTGTGTGCTTCCTGGTCGGTCCAACCTCTCCTGAATGCAGGGAATAAACCTGGAAAAGTGGGTTGGAATCGAACTGTCAAAGATACTGGAAGTCAGAGGAAGAATTTGGATTTTATTTGGCAACTAATAGACTTCTCTAACTGAGGGAATGTCACAAAGAGCTTCTGAAAGAATGAGTAGCATCCCAGGGAAAGAAGGGACACTGGAGCCAGGGAGACATTGGTCTTTGAAGGAGGAGGGGACTGTCGTCATCCAAGTACATGGGATCTGAAGGCCGTGGAAGGAAAATCTGAGAGCAAAAGATTTGAAAATGAATGATGTGGGCAAAATATAGAAGAAAGAACTAAAGTTGACCAGAATTTTAAGGGAGGGAGAGGCCAGTAATGGTTCCAGTGCAAGAGGAAAGGGAACAGGTGTATTTAGTAGGGGGCATATATTGACTTCATTTTAAGCATTCCTGTATCCATTCAGCAGCTGCCAAGCACAGTGCTAGATCCTGAAGATAGAGACGACTGAGAAAGGCACACTTCTGCCCCTCATGGAGCTTACATTTTAGGGAGGCTGACAGTAGAACAAGAAACTAATTGACAAAGTAAGTACAGACTGTGAAAAAGCTGTGAAGAGGGACATGAAGAGGGGACGCTGGGACGGCGAGAAGCAGGGGACGACTTCTGGGGTGGGGGGCTGTGCTCAGGAGGGCATCCTCACAGTGCACGGGTCCCCGCAAACGGGCAAAGAACACTTTCTGCCCGCGTGCAGCTTTCTCTCTCTCATTCCACTGGGGGAAAGAAGCTCAGTGGTTAAAAGCAAAGGGCTTAGGAGTAAAGCAGGCCAGAAGTTGAAGCTCATCGCCCTCCACCCCCACTCACCCCTCTGTGACTTTAGGCCACTTACTGACTCCCAGTTTCCTCGTCTGCAAAATGGAGAGCATATCTAGCCCCTGAAGTGACAGGAAGAATGAGCCACTGTAATGGATTGAAACCACAGAGTGAGTGTGCAGGAGTGGTAGCTGCGGAGAGCGTGGTGGCCCGGGGCGCAGAGGCACCTGGCGAGCAGAGCGGTGCGGGGGGCCATGCCCACGCGTGGGTGCAGCGTCCCGGAGGCTTGCACGGACGCAGCAGTGGTGCCATGAAAACACACTGAGCACAGGACAATGAAGTACAAGGCGGTGAGAAAAGCAGGAGCGAGGGGCAGTCAGGGACAGGTCTTGAGCTGATCGGGGAGTTCAGCTTAGCTGCTCTTTGGCCCTTTTCTGGAAATTGAGAGGAGAAGCAGGAGGCTTGGGGGGCCATGTTGAGGGGAGAGTTGGAAGCCGGGCAGGGGGTCTCACGGTGGTAATTTACCAGTGCGGCTCACAGGCCCCCAGTCACAGCCGTAGTGGGGGCACCCGGGGCTGAAGGGTATCCACATGCATGCTGTAACTCACATGTTGCCTCAAGGTGGGACTGGGGGTCCCAGCTGGCAGGTGAGGGTCTTCCTGGAGTTGGTCCCTGGGGGAAAGGCAGCATATCATCAGCCTAGAGGCTGCAGGCTAAGTGTTGGTGCTGTGGGCGTGAGCCTGCCAGGCCTGGCCTGCACAGCTGGAGGATGTCCAGGGAGGAGCTCGAGGTTGCCAGGGGAGCAGGCAGGAAATACGGAGTCAGGACCCAGCAGGATGCCTGCCATGGGGCTGGGCCTCAGGGCTGGGAGGATAGGCCTCCGAGGAAGCTGGGAGCTCGAGGGGGGCTGTAAGCCCTGGGAGCGGGTCGCTGAGGCAGAATCCGGACGTGGTCTTCAGGGAGTGCTCACCTTCAGGGGGTTCTCCTTTGTGCTCGTCAGGGTTTTAAAAGGACTTTTGCAGGCTCCACTTGCCTCCTTTAAACAGCTTGGGAGCCACTTGGTGATGGGAGTAATTGAAGCAAGAGAACCTCAAGGGAAGGGCAGACCTGGAAGTGTCCAGCTAAACTGTGGACAGGCGGGGCTGCATTTTAAGGAGAGGGGCCATTTTTCCTTATAATATCTACCGTGTACCCAGAAGTGGGCTGGGTCCCAGCGACACCAAACTAAGACCTCAAAATGCATATGGGTCTGAGGGAGTGATTCTAGGACAGCTTTTCTGAGGAGCCCCCTCAGAAATTCTGATTCCTTCGGCCTAGCTAAGGATCCTGCCAACTCCACTTCTAACAAAATCCACAAATTTGCTGAGGAACACTTGATTTCTCTGAGGAGACAAAGATCAAGAAAGGTAACCAGATAAGAAAAGGAAAGAAACCACCGACTTGCTCGGCCTGATGCCACCTCCTCAGCAGCCACCCCGAGGATGTAGCTGGGTCCACTCTTTCAGGGCCAGAGGTGGTGGTTAAAAGCCCCTGAAGAGTCCCCCTAAGCAGCTATTCCAAAACAGGAAAAAAAAATAACAGAAAGAGAAGAAAAAGCTCAGAGTGAGGAGGGGGTGTTACGTGAGGAACACAGGTGAGGGGCTGTGTGTGGCTGGCTGTTCCTGGTGTGCATTAGGATCAGAGTCATCCCGCCCCGAGCACCACTGAGTCCCACTGACTTCCTGTGGGGCTCTAGTGACAGCCCCTGCTGGGCCCCCACTCACCCACCTCCTGACGGGACTGGCACAGCCACGCTACCAGCAGGTCATGAAGGCCAATTCTATAAAATCGAAATATCACACTGTGTTTCTCCTCATAAGGACGAATAAACACACTTCGTTTATCACTCGAGAGTATGGTCGCCAGGAAACCCAGTTCTGCAGCCCAGAGCACAAGGCCAGCTTGGCCTTAACCTGAGGAGAGGGGAGTATTTTGAAGGTATAAAAGGAGAAAGTTATTTTCTCCCCCCACAAAGCCAAGCATTTCAGACAGGCCAGAAGAACAGTTACAGAACTGATGACAAGGAAATAAGCTGAAATGAGCCAGATTCAGAGACATGCAGCCTGCCGCTGTCCCCCGGTATCTAGAGAGCATGACTTCCACGCAGAGAGCCGTGTGGGGCGCAGAGTGGCCCTCCTTAGCGGGTAACCAGACAGAAAGGACAGGAAATCCCAAAGGAGTAGGCGGGGTCAGGGCCTTCTTGTGGGCGCTGAGGAACTTTCTAACGTGTTTCGCATCATTTGGGGGAGAAAGATGTGTTGGGTTGTTGGCAGCATTTCTATTTCCCCTTCATGAAGGTAAGCCAGAGAAATGCAAGGAGCCCCCATGACATATATAAAATATTAAACAGAAGGTTGGCCAATATTTTAAAGCCTCTGCTGCGAGTGGCTCCTTCAGAAGGAAAGGAGAGAGAAGCTGTTCGGGAGAAATGAGCTGTGAGCACCGGGCCACCGGAGCGTGATGCTCTGAGTCTTCAGGCCTGAGCTCATCTGCCAGGATGGCTAATGCGTCTTTTCATCCTCTACCCTCTGTGCCTCCTTGGATGCTACGCCCTTGCCAGGGCTCCAGTTAGAGGGATGGTGGCGCAAGAAGCACTGAGTCAACCTGATAAAGATCAAAGTGGCCCTTCAGGTTCTGCCACAGGCTCGAGTCAGGCAGGCACTCACTGGGCTGTGAGGTGCCCTGACCCTGGTTGAAGTATCTCGCTCCTCTGAGAGGGAGAAGGTAAATCTTCTCTCCTAAAAGACCTCCTCTGTTCCATGCCCCCGCGGCACTTGCTGCGTGCCATTAGTTGGCCTCCATTTATTTTTGCTAACTTGGTGATAGTGACTTAGGTTATCCCATGGGAACTTACCGTATCCGGTCCCACTCTCGTCCTCCAGAAACTCCAGGGTGACTACAAGTGGATGAGGACCCGAGTGAGCCCAGGGGTTCCTTCTGGGCCTCTGGGCTCTGGAACTGCTGACAGAGGCTGTCTGTGCTGCTCTGGAGTCCAGCCCTTTCCCAGGACGCCCTAAAATGAGTCCAATCTGATCACCAGCCCCTAGGTAGTCAACACGCTCCCCAAGTGGATCGCTGAGGCCACCCCCAGGCAGAGGGTCTGACGAGTACCCAGAGGAAGAAATGTATCCAGGGATCTTTCTTGACAAAGCTATAAATAAATCCTTACATCCCGGATTCACTGCCACGTGTAGCAGTTTCCCTCACCCCACCCTCAGGGTTCTCTGACCAGCCAGCTCCCTACCATCACAGGGTCCTAGCCCGAGCTGCTTCCCCCACTTGGATTGCTTCCCCAGGGTCTCCCGTAGCTGGCTCCTCCTTGTCAGTCAGCACTCTGCCGGAACATCACCTGGTCAGCATCACTGACCCCCCTTACTCAACATTATTTTCATCCTGGTCCTACCTTCCTCCCTGCTCGTTTGCTTCCAGCCAGCACCCCCGTGGTGGAGCCCGAGCTGCCAGCTGTCTCGTTGGCTGCTGTGTGAGGTGCTGTGGGGACACAAAGGTGGATTCGGGGTAACAAAGAAGATGGTGGGAATGATTTCGGGGCATAGGGAGACAGCCAGGACTTGAAGAGAGGAGGAGAATGAGCATGTGTGGAGGGCCTTATGTGACAAGCACTCAAGCCCTCACATCCTTACTGCAGCTCCAGGGTGTGGTACGAGTGAGGAGACGGAGACTCATCTAGTGAATGGTGAATCTAGTTTTTCAGCCTAAGTCTCTCTGCCCCCAAGTCCCATGAGCTTTTACAGGGGTATGGTTTAAATAAAGGAAGAGGAAGAGCGAGAATATGACAGGCTATGGGGAACTAACCGTATGATGAAAGGGGGCAGCCCATCGCTCCAGTCAGAGGTTTCAGTGGGGGCTTTAAAGAACCAGCCCCGAGGCCTGAAATGGCCTCCAATGCATCTTGCTAAGCCTCTAGGCCCCGATGGAGCCTTCGAGTTTTACCCTGACAGTAGCCGCAATTTGTGGAGGGCCTGCTCAACATCAGGCACTGTTCTAAGCACTTACAGTATCTCTAATCTTTATTACTGGCAGATAGAATATTACAGGTTTATAAATTATAAAACTGAGGCTCGGGTAGTGAGTGACAGCGCTGGGATTCAGCTGAGGCCAGCTCCACACGTCACTCTAAACCAGCCCCGACGACTGTGCGCCCGGGGTCCCCAGCCAGCACGAGGTGGGAGTTCCATTCCACGCTGCCCCCAGCCATCCCAAACTGCAAGTCGCAGAAGATTCTGTAACACCTTTGCGCCCTTCAGCTCCTGATCTGACACCTACACTATCTTTACCTTTGCCCTTTGCCGTCCTCCCTCCCACTCATTGTTCACAACCCAGCTCAGGGAGCGTTTACTCTGTTACTCTGTTTACTCTTGGTCCCCGCAGAGCTGCGGTCCCCTCCTCTAGCCCACTGTGAAGGTTGCTCATCCTGGTTCCAGAGGGACAACGCTAAGACCAGACCTCCCATTAGTGATGAGCTAATTACCTGGTCCGGAGTCGGAGAGATGGGGCTTTGAATTATTGATTTGTGCAGGTGCCTCGGTGACAGGCTTACCCCAGGGCAATTTTAAGGCCACCAAAATGCTCATTGTCCTCCCCTTTCTCGTCCCTCTTCAGGTCTCAAGCCTGTCCCTACTCCCTGCACTCATGTGGCCTCCCTCTCTGTTCACCTGCTCCGTCGCCCACTCTGGGCTGTGGCACACATCAGATGATACGCCATGAGCTCGCTGGTCTCTACCACAGGACCTTGAGCTTCTCGAAGGCCGGGTGATTATGGCTACTGAGTGCATGGATGGCTGAATGTTGCCAAGATTACATGAGAAAATAGGCCAAAAGGTCCTAGTAAAGCGCTACACAGCTGTTGTTTTGTGAGAAATATTACTGTTGTTATTACTATTACTAAGATGGTGATAATTAGACGTCCCCCTTTCTTTCTGAGCTCTCACTGTCCAAACTCCAGAACTAAGTCAATTTGGATAAAGTCTTTAGATACACGTGTTCTCCAGACCTGCTCTCGCCTTCGCTACCCAGACCCTGAAACTGAAAAGGTATGCACCCTGAGGAACAGTTGTGTTTCTGTTAGTCACGGTCATGGTGGTGGCATAAATAAGACCAGACAACTCTTTTGAATTCTGTGAGTTGAAGTCTTTTCATAGAAAAGGGTATTCTGAGGGGGTCAGATACTGAGCAAAGGCCATTTGGAAGTTTCCCAAACTCACAGAGTTCCCATGTCAGGCGTCTCTTACTATTCCTTGTGGTCCTAGAAAGCCAACAGTTCCTAGAAGATTCCACCCCAAAGCCTTGTTCTGCCGGGGGACGTCCACCGGGAGTCTCACAGCCTAGTAATGTCAGGGGGGCACAGACTGGAAAGAATTCTTCCACAGGCAAATTGCCCACTGGTCTGTGTTTCAGCTGCTTACAAAGTCCATGATCATGACCATTCCTGATGGTGCTTGATGGAGCCGAGAGTTGTGTTTTTTAGAAAATGACATTTTTTCATAGGAACCTAAACAAGATACTTTATCTTCAAACCTCTTATAAAACCTTTCACCCCCAGCTGGAGAAGAACAATGAATTCACTTTTGCTGTAAAAGCCACGGCTGCATCAAACTTTTTCACAGTGTGCTGTTTTGACATCAAGTGCCATGTGCTTATGCGGTGTGGTATCTCCTGATATGCCCCCTTTTTGTTCTGACCCACGTTTCTGCTCCCGAATCTGCTCCAATGTACAACCTACACAGGCAGGCTAACCAACAGTTTTAGTGTTTCTGGACCTCTATTGAGTGCACGTATAGTCCCCTTCCGTTAGGTCTTCAACAAGTTCTCCGGGGTGGGACTTCATCCCCGTCAAGGGCCTCCGCTTGCTGGGAACGCGTGACTCGTGGTACACATCAGCTGTCAGCCCACTTACTAAATGGAGAAGAAGGGGGGGAGTCTAGAGAAATGAGCTAATTACCTGGTCCGGAGTCGGAGAGACGGGGCTTTGAATCCAGGCTCTACCACGAATGGACGCTGGGCACGTCACTTCACCTAGCAGAGCCTCCCTTCCCTCACGGAGCTCACAGGACTCTTAGAAGGTTTAACAGTACGAGGTATGTAAAGTGCTTAGCGCATAGCTCGGACGAGGGGTTACTGTCAGCTCAGAGGGTTCCCCAAGTCCCCCAGCCCTAAACTAGTCATTGGGCCCAGAGCCATTCTGGAGGGAATGGCAGCCAGAAGTGCTCCACATCTGAGTCCCGGATGGCCGGGGCTGGGGAGCGGGGGCGGCTCCCTGGCCCACTGAAGAGGGGACCTCCCTTGAGAGCCCCCTGAGTAGAGGCTTCCTGACCCGGCAACACTCCATACATTTGATGATGATTTGCGTCCGTGGGAAACGTATTCCCGTACCTTCCCCACTATTTATTTACCCTGAAGGTGCCGCAGTGACATGCACAGCTCTGGGCAGTAAGATACGGCAGGTGTGCACTTCACAGCCGCAAGAGAGCTGAGAGCACTCAGGCTGGCCAGGTTATATGGAAAGCTCCCCAAATGTCCACGGGTGCTTTCCTGAGGAGAGTTTGGAGGCCCAGTTCCCTCTGGGCCTCGTGCCGCACGCCACCACCCAAACTCATGCCTCCACCCTCGGGTCACTTGCCTCCTAACCAGCGCCCTCTGCGCGGAGCCTTCCAGCCTCCCTGGACCGCAGAGGCCCCTGCCACCTGACTGTGCACCAAGTCCCCAGCTCCCCGCCACGTCCTGGCTTCACCGGGAGTAGAACGCGCAGTGCGGTGCTGAGGCTAAGCCAGCCCCAGCCCCGCGGGAGCAGAACTCACGAGCGGCTGCTTCTGCCGTCGAGGCCGTTGTGCATCAGTGAGCCGTCGTTAGGCAAGGAGATGCCACCCAGCGTCCCTAAGGGTTGATGCAAGGAACGCAGCGCTGGGCATGCACCAGCAATCCGAGCCCAGGAGCAAGCAGGAGCTTAGAAAAGGGACCTTGAAAATTCTTCCAGTCCCTCCCTTCCCTCATTGACATTTGAGGAAAGCTCAAGTGACGGAACTCCTGTGGCTGGGCCAGGGCTAGGCCTCACCGCTCTGCTCGCTCCCACATCATCCTGCTTCCCCATACAAAATCCTGGGACGATCAGGTTTGGGCAGGCCTTTCCAGTTCCGAAATCAAACTCCGAAGGAATTGACAGTGGTGCGGTGAGGGCTGCCTGATGCGGCAGTCGGAAGCCCATTCTTAGGGTGATAGTGTTGAGGCCCGGGCTCTGAGCTCCTCCGAACTGGGGGCTCTTCCCTCCACCAAGCACCAACCTTCTAGGAACCTTCATGGGGCTCTGTCTACTTATGTGAGTCTTTGATCCTATGAAGTCTCCGTACGACACAATTGAGGTGTCACAGTAAAACAAAGTGAACGCAACTTTGAAGTGGGTCGCAGTCTTCATTTTTGCCAGCCTTCCAACCCTGACTAGCCCCTTATCAGTCCTGGCCCAATCTTTAGAACACCTCTCTTCCCCACAGCTCAGGAGTCCCGGGACCTTCTAAGTTGGTGTCAATCTGCAAAGATAGGCCTACTTTCAGTGCCAATGAGCTTTTGTAGACTTGATGTGGCCAGAATTCTAGAACCATCCAATACTCTAGTCTTTGTCCCTCTTTCCTGTGTTTATTTGCAGAGTACATCATGCACACCAAAGAAAATGAGGTTCCTGCTTGGTGCTTTTATCAACTTACTGAGCAGGAGAAACAACACAGAGATGTAAACATTCCTGGGACCAATTCCTTGTGGCTTGAGGAATTCACCCCTTGATTTCCTCTGACATTTTGGAGGGTGTCATCTCTGTCATCGTATGGCCCCCTTAGTTATTAAGGATGACACCACAGTGGACACTGCTCTGGAAATGCTACATAGGCGAAGGTTCTAACTGCAGAGTCGTGTCCTAAAGACAGTCCTAGGCAAGGAGAGAAGAGCAAATCAACAGAAGCAGCAGAGGAAGCAGCATCGTTTGGCATTGCTGCCATGGCAGGGGGTTTGGGGAAGGGGTAGGATCTTCATATTTCTATAACCAAGAATTCCTCACTTCTGGATAGGGCTGTTATTTCCAAAGCATTTTCACATACACTCAAGTGTTATTTTAGGCAAGCTGGCAGAGTGCGAACCAAACTCTTGTTTTATCTGCGGACTTTAAAGCCCCGCTCCGCTGTGGGCAGCCGTGCAGCTCAGACTCTGGGCTTTGTCGTGAAGGCCGCTCGGACTGCAAACAGAGCACCTGCCAAGGGTTACTGTGCAGAATGTCACACTTGGAGTCCCCACCAAAGCTTTCATCAAAGCCAACCTGATTATTTTCCACTGCATTTTCCTGAAAGGATGTTATGATTTTCTAGATGTTTGGTGGCTGGCGATAAATCAGGCTTTTATGATGTCATGTGAAAGGCCACCTCTCGGACTTCCTCCTGCCACAAGCCATAGATTAAAAGCGGGGCCGTGTTGGTAGGGCAGAGTGGACGCAGGGTGGCTTAACCCTTTCCTTGCACGTCCTAAGGCATGGCTGAAGCTGTCCGTTAGCTAGGGGTCATGGAAGAAGGTGAGCTGCCTTCCCCTCTCCTTCCTTTCACACGAACCCAGCTGGGGCCTGTGGAAACCGAGCTCCTTTCTCAGAGTTAACCAGACTTCCTCAGCTGAGAGGCTTTGGCATCGAATCAAGATCCAAAACAAGACAGTATGTTCCATGGAATGATATAAGAGAACACAGGTAATTTTACAAAAGGAATCTTTTTAAAGAGTCTCTGTTTGATAATCACGAAAATGAGAGGTTTCCTTGAAAAGGAGATAAAATCTAATGCCGGCGGGGTCGTGATAAAAAGTTACACTCATACTTTGCTGGTAGCATTTGTAAATTCATATAATGTCTTTGAAAGCCATGGAAAGGTCCTCATTCAAGCCCAAATCCTAGGAGTTCCCTATGAATCCTCTTTCCTCCAAATCCAGTCCTTCGGTGAGTCTTCCCTCGGCTCGCCTCCGCGTGCTCGCCTCTCTCGCGGCCTCTCCTCCTGCCCGCTCCTGTCTAGCACGGCGCCCGTGAAAACATCAAACGGGGCAGGTGCCCCCGGCGCCCGGAGCCTCTGGCGGCTCAGAAAACAACCCAAACTCCGTATTGCGGGTAGCAGGCTGCTTAAAGGACTACGCATTTTAAAGCGAAGCCAGGTTCTTTCTCTGTAGAGGAGTGAACCTTTACATACATAGAATTTGGTAAAAAATTGAAAATTCCCGCAAGTTTCAGCGCTGTGTCCCATTCGCTCGAGAACTAGTGGCGAAGAAGAAGGCAGCTTCCAACGAGGGGAGTCAGTAGTGACAGTTTCACTCTGACCAGGATTCTGCTCACACAGGAGGAAGTGAAGGGTGGGGCACCATCTCCGCCGCCCTCGGGAGCTTGAATGTGTCCTCCTTCGGCCAGAAGAGGTCCGGCCCTTCTACCGCACACCCCTGGGTGCCAGCACAGCAGGCCAGGCTCCTGCCCCCTGGCCCCAGGAGGTCCCTTGGGCCCTGTGTCCTACAGGGCCAGGGGTCAGAGTCCTGACTCCTAACTGCAGTAGCCTGGACCTAATCCCTTCAAGGGTGGCCAGATGTTTCTAGGCTGGGTGGCACAAACATGTCAAAGAGTGGCAGCTTTCTTAGGAGGGAAAGGGGTTGGAGCATGCCGGGCAAAAGTCCCTCAGCCACCCTTTTAAACATTTAGCTAAAAGTCCCATACTCACTTTGAAAAATTACACTGCCATCTGAAAATCAGACTTCTGAATTAGTTGAGTTAGCGAACTATACAGTTGTGGCTGGCAGGCTGCAGATACTCTAAGACTAGAGAGTAAAGTCTTGCAAAAAACATGACTTTGCTGGGAAGGGCCTGGGCCCCATGGGAGGAATTACCCAGCAGGCCAGGCATGGTCTGGCCTTTTTTACCTCTCCAACTTCGTCTTGGGCTCTGATCCCCCTCATTCATTTTGTCCATACTCAGTGACCTTTTCTCTGCCCCTCAGACCAGAGGGTTGCTCCCTAAGTTCCGGGTACCTGTGGTGTCCCCAAGAGACCCTCCTGCCTCAGAACTTCTGTTACTGGCTTTTTCTTGTCATTCAAATCTTGGGTCATATGTCACCTCTTTGGGAAGGCCTTCCCCACCCAGCCTCCCCACTCTTTATCCAGCTGGCTTCCTCTTAGGTCTTTGTCTCGCACTCTCAGTAGTGGACATGGTCTTACGCACATCTCCTGTACTCTAGACCGTCTCTCCTGACTGGAACATAAGCTCATGACAACAGCTTGTCCACAGCTACTTCCCTAGCTCTAACACTATAAACATTTGGCAACAAACAACCAAGAGCATATGAAACATTTACAATAATTGGGGAAAAGTAGAATACAAAATCCTGTATACTCTGGTTACAAATATTCAAAAAATGATGATCTAAAAATAGGAGAAGTCAGGTTACATGCAAGGTTAAAGTAACATAAAAGCACGAAAGAAAAACTATAAGACAACCCACTTAAAAAGATTACATTTTCGGGGCACCTGGGTGGCTCAGTCAGTTGAGCGTCAGACTCTTGATTTTGGCTCAGGTCATGATCTCAGGGTCATGAGATCGAGCCCTGCATTGGGCTCCACGCTCAGCACAGTGTCTGCTTGGGATTCTCTCTCTCCATCTCCCTCTGCCCCTCCCCCAATGCACTCTAAATTAATTAATTAATTAATTAAATCTTTTAAAAGAAGATTACATTTTCATCTATGATGTGACTATAAGAAATTAAAAGGATAAGGGTGCCTGGGTGGCTCAGTCGTTAAGCCTCTGCCTTTGGCTCAGGTCATGATCCCGGGGTCCTGGGATTGAGCCCCGCATCGGGCTCCCCATTGGGTTCCCTGCTCAGCAAGGAGCCTGCTTCTCCCTCTCCCACTCCCCCTGCTTGTGTTCCCTCTCTCTCTGTATCCTTCTCTGTCAAATAAATAAATAAAAACCTTTAAAAAAAAAAGAAATTAAAAGGATAGTGTTCCGTATACCTTAGTGATAAAAGCAACAATAGTTAGCCTTAACAGTGTAAAATAAATTAGAAATAGAACTAGCTACATTCCACGTGTCATCTTGAATTCTCACAACCCTGCAAGACAGGTGATGTTTTCCCCATTTTATACCTAATTTAAAACCTGAGGCTCAGAAACACTGAGAAACTTGCCCCCAAGGTCACACAGCTATGTAGTTGAGCTATGATATGAAGCCAGGTCTCTCCAGGGATATCTGTGTGTTGTTGGGTGCCTGAGAACCTTTTGTTAGTGAGATATAAGTTATATACAGTGAAATGCACAGATCTTCAGTATATATTTTGGTCCACTTTGACAAATGCATGCACTCATGTGTGCTACGCTCCCATCAGTAAAGAGAATATCACCCAAGAGTTTCTTCACACACCTTCCCTGTTGATCCTTTTCCCCTATAACCACTGATCTAGTATCTATCACCGTCGATTACATTGCTGGTACTGGCACTTCATACGCATTGAATCATGCTGTATCTACTCTTCTCTGTTCATCTTTCATCGAGCATTGGAGTATGTTGATATTTCCATGTGTTGATAGAGTATTTATTCTTCAGGGACCTTTGTGCCACTCAAATTAATGCAGCATAAAGTATACTGCTCATAGTACTTTTTAGGGAAAGTTTGTGCTACTGAGCATTGTGAGTGCTGGACTAAGAATCAGAAATCCTGGCTTTTAGTCCAAAACCCTACCACTAGATGGCTTTGTGAATTAATCAAGTTATTTGTTTAAATATCTCTATAGATGTGTTCAGGTATAGGATTCTGTTGCTCTGATAAAAATACGAAAGAAAGACTGCCAGGTAACATACAGTCTAGATACCCAGCAGCCTGGTAAACTCTCTATTAACCATGATAATAGGAAACCAAATGAATGGATAGATAAAAATCATAGAAAAGTTAAATATCTGTCTTAATACTCTTCTTTTCTCCATGCCTCTCAAAAACATTACTAACAAATGTCCTCGTAGTTGTCTTAATTTCTCCTCAAATATGAAAGTCCCCAGAGAAACAACCAAAAAACAAGAATTTGGATGTAGTCCGCTGCCTGGTTAGTCCTAGAGTTTCTTGACAAGTTACTGAGGGAATGAATGTTTGAAGGAATCTAGGGGTGTACATTTGAATGTCCCTGTCATATAATTTTTATTTTGGTTGAGAGAAGGATGAATGGATGGATGAATTGAAAGAAGGAAGGAAGGATTACTGAAGTGAGTTTCTTGAATTTGAGTGACCTCTGGTACAATATAAATTGAGAAAAATCCCAAAGGAAAAAATATCTATATTATGGAGGCATTCATATTACTTACCATATTCTTTAGTACTAATATTCCAAGGGAGGGCAGAGCCCTTTCTATGGGGTGGGGCATATTTCCTAACATACTGGAAGGGAACAAGCTGATGGAAAATCACCTTCCCCTGGTGCTATCAGGGGTCTCCTGCGGCCCTAGTCGGCCTTCCCCGAGTGACAAGGTGCCTCCTCTCCACATGCAGGCTGAAGATAAGCTGCAGGACAGAGTTGGGCTTTAACCCCCACAGATACTTTGTACGGTGCTTTCATCCCTAGGAAATAGCCACCTGAAACAGATACAAGATCTCTTGAGTTGCATTTTGAATGTGATTGTCTGGAGATTTAATTAGCTGATGTGTGTAAAGTGCTTTGAGGGTAAAAAGTACGAAGTGGCCAAAGCAAGGCAGCCTGCTTCTCGTGCTCCAGAGTGCCACTTGCCAATTAGGTTACAACAATCTTTAATCGGTCCACTTAAAGGTGCTTTATCTCCTTTCCTCAGGGTTTGTGTCACCTCCTACCAGCATGGGTAAATCTTTACACCCTAGATCCAGTTATTAACAGTAACCAGTAATTTCCAGGGAAGATGGTGCTGGCTTTGAAGCCTGGAATGCTGAGGTCACTAACAATCTTATCTCCCTTTCATTAACTGGCTCTGCATCACAACTGTGAGTCAGCCCCCCATATCAGCTGCTTAGAGTGAAAATCAGTGAAGAAATCGGAACCAAGAGGGCTCCAGTTACAGTTCTTAATCTAGCTTTCCCTGGCTAGATACTCCTGTAAGCACCAGGGATCAAGAAATAAAGCTAACAACAACAACAAAAATGAACTCCGAGATTACGATTATAGATGTAGAACGGGTACAAAAAGCCAGAGTACCTCACCAATGCGTGTGATGCAAGACTACATTCCCAAAATCATAGTGCTTGTTTTATTTAAAGCAACCTATTAAACACCGACCTATGAGTAGACAGCTCCCGCAAAACTACAAGGCACAGCTTCTAAGAAATGCTTTCCTTTGCTCAGCTCACTCAGAGCCTGACTGAACAGGACAGGCCACACAGGCCCCAGGGCCAGAGGGTGCCGATGGCTGGACGGTGCTTGGGACCCCGTCAGAGGTGGCAGGAGAAGCTGGGCCTCAGCGTGGTGTGAATTGTAGGGATCTGTGTGTCCATTCTGTGAAGGAGAATGGACCACTGTCCTCGTCTCTACACGTCTCAAGCATGTCTGCCTGAAGGGACTTTCTCCACAGCATTTTTTAAAAGTATTTAAAAGGAAATTGGTGTGTTTAAGTCCTGTATTTCCCCCACAGGATTGTGTTGTCAGTGTTTCTTATAGAACCCTTTCTGCTTCACGACGTTTCTCTTTTTATGCTAACCATATTTTTAGAGTACATGTAGAAAAGATGCATCTATACATGTCGGCTGCACTATAAATGCCATCAATTGGGTTCTCCCTTAATAAAGTGAATACTTTCTTTACTGACATACAAGAGGACGCCTAAGGAAGACAGTATCCTCATTCACTTGCCATGCTAGGTAGGCTTTTTCAGTAGTGTCTGGGGCATACACGTGGACAGATGTATTTCTTTCCCTTTGTTTGGTAGCTCCTAATAGCTCCTGATTCCGAATGCCAAATGCTATCGATTGAAAATAAGGGGCCCCCAACCCAGAAAAATGGGATCAGTGAGGGGTCACAGGATCCTAGAGACGCCCTCAGGCCCCATCCAGGAGGTCGCTCTAGCACATCCTGAGCCATAACTAACAGGCAGGGCTCACATGCCAGGCCACCAGTGGAGGTGACAGCGGTGATGATGTGAGGGCTTCCAGTCCAGGGTACGTACGTGTCGCCCTGTGCCAAGTGCCTCCCAGCAGCCTCCGCCCGGGGAACTGAGGACAGGGACACAATGCAGGGCCTGCTCACACTGTTTTGCTCCCTTTGCCACTTTATCTCCACTGTCAGGACGCTTGTCGGAGCCGGTGCTGACTGACTCAATTTCCCCGAGGTTGAGCCCGAGCATTGTTTGGGGTCTGACGGCATTCTGTCAGCCCCTGCTGATGGACAGTCCCACTGAGTCCAGCTTCCTGCGCAGACGAGACAGCCTGCTGTTTTCTTCTTGTCTCTTATCACCCCTGTCATTAAAGGAGAGGCCTGGCTTCAACTTCAATTTGTGCTGATACACAGCAGTAAAAGGGAAGAGAGGGGGAAATGCTCATTGCCTTTCTTACTGCCCTGAGATTCACTCCCTGTCTGGGAAGGTTTCAACCAAATGATGTATTTGTGAGCACGTAAGAGTTTAAACTGCCCGGGAGAGACATCCTCTATTGCAAACTTTCTGGGGGAACTCTTCGGTTTCTGTTTTTTCCCATTCTTACCGACTCCCAGCTGCTCATCTTGAGTCTTGACTGGGATATTCTGTGCAACTTTAAAGCTTTTCCATTTTACTGAAGTTTGGTTTGTTTTGGTTTGGTTTTTTGTTTTGTTTTGTTTTTAGCATTTCTTTCTCTCTAAAAAGAAGCCTTTCCCCAAGAGTAAAGTTTTCCTGCTCACTCCACATTAGCATAAAGTTAGATCAAGAACCAAATTTGTTTCATTCTTTTATTCCCTTGGAACCTGAGCTATTCCTCAATTTTGCTTTTTTTTTTTTTTTTTGAAAAGTAGAAGGAAAGAAATGAATACCCAGTGTTACTCACAGTTCCATATTTTAAATTCTTGAAGATGTTTAACCAGGGCTTTCACCCATCTTAGTTTTCCTTATTAACATCCTCTGTCCATACATCTTCTCCTTATTTATAGCACTCAAGAATCAGTTTATTTCAATATGCACATTAGAAATTTAACATCCTGCCAAAAGAGCTCACACTTTCAAAATGTTTCTCCACCTAAACAGATGTTCTTTGCAAACGTCAAAACTGACCTGTTGGGAAACACGGTATCCAACACATAATTTGAAATAAATATTAAAATTTTCCCAACACAACCACAATGAAAAAGGGGAGAGAAAGAACATGATTCTATGACCTTTGAAAAGTTATCCTATGTGATCAATATATTTAATAGCATTCCCCATGGTGATTTTAGGGAAGGTGGGTGGGTGTTAAAGGCATTTAATGTGTTAAATAATGACCAAAATTAAAAAAAGATTGGGGTGCGGGGAGGGGAGGGGAGGAAAGGAGACTAAGCGGTATAATTTAAAGATGTGTTGTTATCTTGATCGAGATAAAAAAAAGGGGGGGGCACCCAGGAGATTTGAGGAAAGGGAACTATAGTTAGAGTAACAGATAATGGCACAGCATGGTCTCTACTTTTCTGGATTTTATGTTAACTACTGTGGGCTCAGGAACTGGCTTAATGACTTTTCCAGGATTTGGTCTGGCCCTTTATCAGTTCACTATAACAAGAACATAAGCCAGGAAAGCCTGAAAAATTGCTGCAGCGAAACATGCCCTCCTACCCTGCTGCTGTTTGCAACCCTGGCCATTGGCACTGGGCCTGTAGGGTTTATGCCCGGACAGAGCTGCCGTCGGAGGACAGCTCTGAAAGGTCCGACCAGTCAACGGTAGTCACGGAGTCCGAGAAAAACTAAGGGGGCTCTAGGCATCCGGACATGCACGTTTTCTCTTTGCTCCTGCTGTTTTGCTGCTGTAAAATGCTCAGCTAAACCTAATTGAATTTGACAATAATAAATCACATGTCGAAACTGTATAGCTCACCTAAGGAATAGCAATGGAAACAGTGAAGACACCAGAAGCCAGAGTTCAGGAAATGTCATATTCACATAGAAATGCTTTAAATTTTTCCCAGAGCTTTATTGTCTCTTTTTTTAAAGGAAAGCTCCAGACCACCCAGTGCACAAAGTCCATTTTGGAAACTGTACATAAAATCTTCTCTTTAATCAGTTCTTGCCCCTGTTGTCATACTATGACTTTAAGCCTATAAATAAAGAAGGAACTGAACTGTCAAAAAGGAAGAAAAGAACAAAATAGATGAATCATTCTTCTCTCTCGTCCTTAGGAGCTGATCACGCCCTAGTGGAGAGGATTTGTGAAATGTAAAAGGAAACTATAATGTGACCTTATCTGCCCCTTTCCATTGCTCCACACGGTCCTGTGAGCAGAGCACTTAATTCCTGATGTCCTTGTAAGAATCCAGCTTCCACAGTCCCATTTCTCTTCATGCTGGTGGAAGCTTTATTTAAAGAAGGGTTCCCACGTCCTTGCTGTCATTCCAGAGTCCTGTGTCGTCCCGTGCCACACTTTCCCCACACCACCCTCGAGGTCTGTCCGCCCTGTGCCCCCCAAACCCTGCAGCCTAAACCATTTACTGTCTCTTTCCTCGAAAGGACACAACAGAAAGAAGTAAGACAGTCCTTCAGGAGAAGTGAAGTGTAAACCAAGCTGGGATGTCCCTAATCTTTCCCTCAGAGTTGCTTGGGGAATAGGCACACTGACTAGTCTAGAGGTTAGCTCACCAGCAGCTGACGTAGAGAGCAGCTGCTTTGTTTTGATGGAACCTCATCCTTTTCCTTCACAAGGTCTCTTGGTCTAATTAAATTTCAGGGAGACAGAGCCTTGGCAGAAGGTTAAAGTAAGCTGCTAGACTGGAATGTAGGAGTTGGGCTCAAAACTAAATTGGGAAGTTTAACTGGGTGCGTCTCTGGTTTCAATGAAATACTTTTACAGTGTATGGTAGCAATGTCTGTTTCTAAGCTTTTGAAAACCATTTTTCTTTTTCCTTAATTGTAGTTCCCTAGTTGTTTTTATATTATGAGCTACTTGTAGAAAAATACAGGAAACATAATTACAATACAAAGCTCCCTTTCCCAAGCCTACTGAGATCACTTGAAGCCAAACTGGGTTTTAGGGTTTTGCTAACTATAAGTTCAGAGCCATGAATTGCATCCTATGCAATGCTGGTTGATTTACAGCAAGTGTTGTGTGATTAAACAATAACCACGTTTCTTCGAGCTATGCAACTGCTATAGAATTGAGGGAGGGCTGTGTTGCTTCATGACGCCACATTTCACAGCTCTTTGGGGAAAAAGAATGAATATCTTTGTGTGACTCTTACAGTAAAATAGAGAAGTATTGTGGAAGTATATACAAGTTTATTTAGGGAAAGGAAAGAAGTAAATTAATTTGTTTTTCCACTTCTATTTCCAGCTCCGTGCAATGTTGAATTGCTAGTTATTAATTTTTGTATCCTACTTTTCCTGAAGAATCTGTATATGGACTGTTCGGACCAGCAGAAATAACTTGTTTTACTATTATTAACACCCTGGAGAGGAAATCAGTACTTCGGTGTATTGTGAAATGCAAAGCCTTTGGGAGTTTGATTTAGTCAAGCCTAAAATGTAATGATGGATGATGTAGAATGAGGGCCGTTGAATGTACCCTGTTAGAGAATGACTCCAAGCATACAGTACAGGAGCCCCCCTCAATTCGAGGCGGGTCCATTCCAAGCCCCACCTCCAGTGAATGCCTGAAACTACCATAGCACCCAACCCTATATATACTATGTTTCTTCCTATATGTACATACCTGTGATAAAGTTTGATTTTATAAATTGGGCACATAAGAGATTAACAACAATAACTAGTAATAAAATAGAACAATTATAACAACATACCATAATAAAAGTTATGTGGCGTCGCTTTCTCAAAATATCTTACTGTACTGTACTCACCCTTTTCCTTGTGAGGATGTGAGATGATAAAATGCCTAGTGACGAGAGGAAGTGAGGGGCGAGAGGTAGGCCTAGGGTTAGGCTACTGCTGACCTTCTGACCGGTTGCCTGCTCTGGACTCAGCGGAACACCCGTCACTGAAACCTCGGGAAGTGACACTGAGGATAAGGCAGGACTACTGGACGTTCATTCAGAAGTAGCACCCAGACACCCTTTGATATAGAAGTGACGGGGAGCACCCGGTCCTGTCCAGCCCCTGATGGCCTTTCCCAGCATGAATCCCCTACGCCTGCCACCTTTCAGGGAATCTGAAGAAAATCACTGGGGCAGGCTTTCAGCTGTAGCTTCATTATCTGTTCCTTTCACTTGATGTAACTGGTTTTAGGTTGTTCTTTAATATTGCGTGTAATGCGAATAGCTTCTCAATGGGGTATTTATCGTGTTTAAAGTTCAGCTGTCTGTCACACTGCCTTCACATTCTTCCGTTTTAAGGACTCATCTTATGCACTATTTGATGAATACATTTGTACAGGGAAAAGCTAAATGTTTATCTCACCCCCCCAAATGGTCTGTTTCAAAGTATGTGTCTTTCCTTTTTCTTCCTTCCTTTCTTCTTTCTTTTCTTCCTCCCTCTCTCCCTCCTTTCCTTCCTCCCTTTCTTTCTTCAAATCATCTTGAAATTCTCATCTCAATTCTAAATCAGTCTTCAGAGATCTGTTATAAGAAATGGGTGAGTGAGGGTTGAGGTGCAGGGTTAATATTCTCCTGTAGTTTTTCTTTTAGACAGTTTCCTTCTTAAGGAAGTCTCTTAAAATGGATGGAAACTCTCCTGAAGCAGTTCCATGCCTGTACTGGTGAAACTGAGCAGAGCAGACTCTCCCTGAATCATTGACGTCTTTTATATATATATAATATATATATGTATATAAAAGATTATATATATAATGTGTATATATATATATATTTTATTTATATTTATTTTTGACAAAGGCCCTGTCAAATGGGATATATATATTTATATTTTGACAAAGGCCCTGTCAGATGGGATGAGAAACTCAAGGATCAAGCAAATGACAGCTTGAGCTTCCTGTACAGGAGCTGGAGGTTCGTTTAAAAATTAACTTGATCTTCCACCAGAGCGGTTAGGGAACACTGGGCAGACGAGGAGTGCTACCGAGCTGAAGAAGCTGCAGGGTGCTTGCTCTTTGGAGCTGTATTTTCAAACTGCTGGTTGCAACGGATTAGTGGATCGTGAGGTGGAGTAAGTGGGTCGAGATCATGATTTTCTAAGGAATGGGATAGAACAGAACAGAATAGAAAATACGGTATGTCGTGGCCCTGGACAGTAAGGGGGAGGATCGCTTCGTGAAAGTTCAGTTTCGTTTTACGCGCCTGTGGGTGTGCGGGATGGCGGGGTGAGCCGCCCGTCTTTACCGCGGCTCAGGAAAGCTCGAGGCCACCGCCCGGAAAGAACTGGTCTGCGGGCCCCGAGTTAGCCAGGGCCCCGTTAGGGGGCACCCAGCTCCCCGCCGCGGAGGACCGGGTCCGCCCAGCCCCGCGCGCCTGCACGCTGAGGGCCGGGCACCCCCGCGTCGCGGAGCCTCCGGGGAGAGTCGGAGCGCGCCAGCGTCGGGCACCGGGCCGTCCGCCCCGCGGCGGGAGAGCGACGCGGCGGCGGCGCGGAGCGCGGGGCTGCCAGGGCGCGTCTGCTCATTTACTCCTCTCCTTGCCCGAGAAGTGCAGTAACTCGAAACAGTTCTCACAGTAGCGTCCCTGACAACTTAATGTTTAAAAAAAAAAAAAGTCATTAAGTGTCAATGGGACGCGGTGGAGGGGAGGGGTGGACAGGAGGAGGTGGCTGGGTGAGCAGGAGACGGCACCGCTGTCACCGTCCTCACTGGTCTGTGCAGCGCATTCTTAAACGCGACCTTCGCAAGATTTACTGCTCGGGGAGCCGCGACTGAGCGTGCCTGGCGGGTTCCAAAAGGAGGGAAACGGGAGCCTTGTGCCTCGAGAGTTCGCCCGCCGACAGCAGCGGTGCGGGGGGGGGGGGGTCCCTGCGACTCGGGCCCCCGCCGCCCCCGACCCACGTCTCTTTTATCTTTCCCTCCCCCCGCCCCCTACCCCCCCCCCCCCCCGGCAGGACTTTCTGCAAGGAGATTGCACCAAAGCGAAACAGAAGCTGAGCTGGAAACCCCGGGTCGCTTTTGATGTAAGTGCCTTTCTCTACGGGTGGAATCCGCTGGCCCGCTCGCTGCGGGAGGGGTGGCCGGCCCGACGAGGCAGCGAGCCGCCCGGAGCGGCAGCGCTCGGGCCGGCTTGGCGCCCGAGGTGCCCCAGGCCTGGAGGGCAAGGAGGGCGCGGGTGGGGGCGGGTGGGGTGGAGGGAGGGTGGCGGAGGCCTCTCCGGGCGCGCCACAGGGGGTGGGGGTGTCACCCGGAGAGAGTGGCAGAGACTCCTCCCTCACCGCCCACCCCCTGTGTCTCGGGTCCCAGGAGCTGGTGAGGGAGATGGTGGACGCCGACGTGGAGCTCATGAGAAACAACCCCAACGCGTGAGAGCGGCCGCGGAGGCCCGCGCCGCCCCTGCCGGCCTGTGGTCCCCGCTTGGAATCAGCTGGTGCGGGGTCGCAGGTGTGATCCCGGGAGGGGCGCGAGAATCCGGCGGGTTCCCTGCGGACCCTCGCTGCCTCTGCGCTTTGTCCCCGCCGTTAGGATCTGGGGCCGCTGAGGTTTGTAGCAGCCGGGACGTGGCACTCCGGGGTTCGGCCCAATTTCCTTTTGTCGAGGCCTCTTCTGAACGGTTTTGTGAAATCAACAAGATGTTTTAATCACATGTTCACTGTACTTGAAATTATGTCATTAGACAACTGAAATTGTGGGGCTTTCAAAATGTTTTCCTCTTTTCTTATTAAAAATGGCCTTTCTATGAACTAGCATTAACAGAGTCGATGTCGGTGTTTTTCCTGAGGTATAAAAGCAGCTATAAGGGCCCCCAAACAAAAACACCCAAATTCTTGCCTTGGAGTGAAATAGCTTCCCTTAGGCCTTCCTCCCTTTTGAGAGAGCCCCTGCAGGTAGACCCCTGCTGGGCCGGAGCCTGGCTTTTGCCGAGCCTTCTCCTAAGTCTCTGCCTGGGACATTTCTTTCCCCCTTCCGGTGACAATAAGCCACTCTATCCAGCAGATCTGGAAACCCAGTTCCTGAAGAAAGGAGGCATTCACACCCCCTCCGGTCTCTGCTGACTATAATTAGAACCCACGGAGCTCCCACCATCTCAAAAGAAGTCTTGAGAAATAGAGGGGGGCCAGAAGAAGAAACCTGAAGGTAAGTAAATATTGTTGGAACATTCCATGCCAAAGCCCCTGAGGTACCCAGAGGTCTCTGAGCCCATGCCTTTCCTTGTGGTCTAGAATCTTTCACACAATACTTATTTCCAACCACTTCTCGGTACTAGATCACTTTTTTAAATCTAATTTTGATTTAATCATTCAACCAATTTATATGAAGTGCTTAATATATGTCAGACATTGTACACTTGCACTTACATCAGTGTTAATTAAAAATTATAATAAAGAGGTTTAACCTGGGCCTCAGATCACTGGATCCATTTTCACTGAGTGCATCATTTAGGTGGCCTGGCTTTCACTGCAGGTATGTGCTCCTGAGCCGTGGACTCATGGCTGTACTAAGTGTATTAAGGCAGGTGGACACACAAATGTATGGAACCCACAAGCAGCAAGCAAAGATTTGGGTACAGGTGTATACTTCTGCATGAAATACACTATTTTGCTCTAGAATAAATTAGGTCAGGACTCTTCTTTTCCCCCCTCACTCCCCCTCCAAGGAAAATAAAATAAAACTTTATAGCGAATGGAATTCCAGCCTTTACACATGCTCACGTGAATGCGGGTGAACTATTTCTGAATGTCTTCACCGGCAGGTTTATGATCTGGGGGAGGACCCAGGCTCCAATGGCTGGCGGCAGGAGAGAGGGCTCTTTGTGTGGCTGCCTGAGTTGCTACAAGAGTATGCTGGCCAGGGGCAGCCTCGGCTTCGATGGAGCAGAACTGGGGCGGCTTGAGCTGGCCCACCCGGTTCTCAGAAGCTGCCCCAGGACAGGCCTTCTCCCAATCGGGATGCTGCTAATTGGAAACAGATGGCTCTGGAAGGCTGGGCTCCAGGACTGAGATGGCTGGTGGGCACAGAGGCACTCACAAGTACACAATCACACATGTTGCCACACATCCAAACCCACACATGCACACAAATACAGATACACACCTACAACAGTCCCACAAACACGCATTCACTCACAAACACTTGAAAACACAACACAAACCTGCTATCACCAACACATGGCCACACACATACTCTCACAAATCTCACAAATAAACACATTAGCACACATTCCCCTTAGCCTTGACCCTGATGGACAGGCACCCCCCTCTTCTCCTCCTCTGACCCCCTGAACCTTCACCTCCTCCCACACCCAGGCATAGAGGCCATTCCTTCCGGCTTGCAGTGGCCCTATATAATTCAGTATTTTGAGGCTTGTTAGCCCAAAACCATAATAAACTCCTTAATAAAGGATCACGAGAGATTCTAGGCAGGGGCTTAATGGGACTGCGGTAGAGTTATAATGTTAAATTATTCTTCTCAAAATGGCCTGGAGCATCAGTTTTTGAAGAACACAAGAGTATTTTTGGTCGCAATCTTCTCTCTATTCCTGAATCCTCAGTTGGGCGGACGGAATTTGCTCATTTGGCTTCCTGGTCTCCTGCTGTTTAAAAGGTGCACGAGAGAACAGATTTGCTTGAGTATCTCTGTTCTTTCTGTGCTCTGAATTTCACCTGGACATCCTTCAAGACAATCATTAAAAAGGGTCTTCCATCTTAAATCTCAACTCAATTTCACTGAATTTATTTTCCTCCCCTTTTTCCTGCTCTGCCAGCTTTGGCTTTTCAGTTTAAGTGTGATAAAATATCTTCCACCTTGATTTTTTTTTCTTTTAGTAAAAACTAAGAAAGTCAAACTTTCAGTACATTCAAACATAATACGAACGCAAACACCACATTTGTGCCCCAGATGAACAGCAAGGTGCATGGATACCTGGGCCAGCCAGGACCTCCCTTTCCATCGGACCAGCCTGCCAGGCTCTCCCGGGGGCTGTGTCGGCTGCCCTTGGTCTTTAAGGAATTAGGAGGCAGCCGGGTCCCCGTATATTAACCTGACACACCCCTCCAGCTGTTTAGGGGTGAAGGCCTGCAGTGCCGGCTGTGGGACCTCTAAGGGAAGTGCTGAAACGCTTGGGAAGATAAAGTTCCCCGCAAGATGGCTCCTCAGGAAGCTCGATTTCAGGTCTACCATTGTGCGCCAGTAAACCAGCGCAAAAATGCACCAGGCTCCTCTTGGTCTTTAATCGCCTTACCAACACCAACCACCAAGATTCCATAGAACGCCTGCTCGCCGGTTGGTCGACTGCTGGCAAATGAAACTTTCCTTGGCGTTCTTAAAGCTCCCAGCTGGAAGCAACACTTTAAATTTTCATTTCAAATTAACCTTAAACGCACGGTTTACAAATAACTTTCTAAAACCCAAGAAAGCGTCTTGTTTGTATTTGGGAATTCCAACCGGGTACTCTCAGTTTTAACATGGATCCCCATAAATCCAAGCTCACCGTCATCTATTTTTCACAACCTGTGCTGCAGCCTTGCGCGATCGATCTGTGTATGGTATGCGGGAAAGGGGTGTGGACAACTTCCACCCGGCTTTTACAAAAAGATCGTATGTGCGCGCGCGCGCGCGCCTTACAAACAGATCAACAAGTCCCAACATGCCACCTACACCTCTCCAAAAATCGTGGGCTTTAATAACTGGTGGTGCCGCGAAGCTTCACAAACAGGAGGGACAACTGGGACACAAAGCTGCTCTGGGTGCTGGCCCACCCTCCGCAGTCGGGGGTTTCCCACCATCCACTGCGTCCCTTTGGAGCTCACGGGGTCGGGGCCTGATTTCTTCGGGGAGACACAGGGGGCGCTGCTGCCCTGCCCCAAGCAGGCCCCAGGCCAGGGCTCCCGGCGACCTCCCAGCCTCGCTCTCTGCCCCGCGAACACCCCGGGAGCGTCGAGCACATTTTCAGGGGCTGTGCCGTCAGTGTTATTACTCGTCACTGGGTCTCTAGTCACGTCGCTTTCCCCGGCCTGTGAGGCTGCCACTGCCTCCCCCAGGCCCGACCTACGGTGCTTCCCGCCGGCCGCCTGGGGCTCACCCTCGCCCCCGCCTGGCCCGCCCGGAGTGCGCTCTGTCCCCAGAGACCTTTCCGAGGCCTCCGTTACGAATACGACGGCACGGCCCCACCCCACCCTCACCCGTTTCCTCGGCTAGAGTGTCTCTCTCTGCTGGGAGGCCGACGACCGCAGCCTGACCCCGGCCCCGCCGCCTACTCCCCAGCTCCCGCCCTTCCTCCAGGGTCAGGGATCACACACAGCGGACGCCCCGTCTCAGCTGCCCCCTTTGATCTCTGAATTCGGGGCCGATGTGCCCGTCTGCGTGCGCACTCTGTATGCAAGGTACTGAAGGGCCCCGACGGCAGATGCTGAGGCCTAGGCTGGCCCGCGTACCCCGCTCACTAGCTCTGCAACCTCGGGAGACGCTCTAACTCCGGACCTCCAAGCTTCGGCCAGGACACAGCCGGGTGGGTTGCTGGGGTGGCGGACCTCGGGACCGAATGGCGCCGCGCGCGTGCGCATGCGCCGGCCGCCTCCCTCAGCCCAGGCCCCGGCGGGCTCGGCCCCGCGCACGTGTCCGGGGGCCCGCGGCCTCGCGCTCCCCAACGCGCGAGCACCGGTGGGAGGTGAGGAGGTGATGGAGAACTGTCCTTAGAAGAGAACCCTCCCCGCCGCAGCCCTGGCTTCGCTAATGCGCCAGTGTGCACGCGGAGACGGGCGCTCGGAAGCCTAAAACCCAAAGCGCGAGAGCACGCGGGTTGGTGAACTGCGGAAGGCAACTGAAATTGGGGCTCCACTGACCCCCGCCACTCTGAGGCGAGGAGCTGGGCGCGGGCCAGCCTGTGAGGAAGCCGCGCAGCCCGAGGCCTGGGCCGGAGTGGCGGGCCGAGGGCAAGGGAATGTATATTTGGAAGGGGTCAGGACCTCGGCTGGAGTCTGGCTTTTTATGGCGAGGAAGCCGCCTGGGAAGGGCCTTCTGGCGAGGCTTTCCTGTTGTGCCACTTTCCCCCCCCCCCACACACCACCCCCCGCATAGCCTGGGAGGGAGGGAGGGAGAAGGGAGGCCTAATCCCGGCGGCACCCCGGGGCCCCTGGCTCCACGGACCCTTTCCTGGGGACTGAGCCGGTGGGTAGGCCGGCTCCGGAGGCGGCCCGCAAATGCAGAGCAATGGCACATTGTTTCTCGGTCGGCAAATGCACTGTAAACAACTGCCCTGCACCTCCTGGATATTCCGTGGAATCAGAGTGGGGTGGGCACGCAGGAAACCCCCGTAAGGACGCGGGACAGGTGACCTAGGACATCAGCCCCTCGAGTTCTCTCAGGGAATTTCTAGCACCTAGGCAGCCCTTGTCTCTGGGAACAACCACGGGGCCTCCATCCCCTCCCAGCCCCCCTCCGGGCTCTCCCCGGGACACTTCCGGCAGAGGCTCGGGCGGCACCCTTCCACCCCGGGTTAGCCCACCACACTCCCCGAGCGGCCAGCTGCGAAGCCCATTGTCCACTGTCCGTGTGAGTGCTCCGTGGGTGACAGTAGACATCCTCTTTGGAACGGCAAGGAAGCCCCCCCTCTGTTGTTGGGGGTGCCCGTGCTGCAGAGAGGCCCCAGTGGCCGGCCCGACCGGATCGCGAACCCTGGCGCTGCAGAACCAGCCCGACTTGGGGGACAATGGCACCCCTCAACACAGTCCTGGCGCACCGGGCTCCAAAGACAGGGGCTGCCCTGAACACCTTCCAGGCTGCAGGGTTTGCGCAGTTCAGAGGACAGTTTTCGTTTTTCCTCCAATGGCAGGTTTTTAAGAATCCCATTGCCACCTAAACACTTGCTCCTCAACTCTGTCCTGTTTGCACATCTGTACCATTAACAAGACCCCGGTACACCTCAGGGACCAATGACCTGATTTTATACCCAAGGAAATGCGGGGTCCTTAAGAGTTAATGGCGCTAAATGTGTTGGTTTTCCTGCTCCTTCCCTAGGGTAGGTAATGGGGGAGGGAGGGTGCCTGTCTTCCCTTTCTTATTCTCACCCTCTCCCCTCTCCTTCCATCTGTCTATGTCTCTGTCTGTCTCTCATCTCTCAATCTAAATGAACCTCAAAGTTCTACCTCCGACCTCTTATTCCCCAACCTCGAGTTCTGAGACCCCTCCAAGCCCTGTCCCTAGGCCCTGCCTGGGGTCCCACCACCCAGGTCAATGGAGAGGCCCCACCACCTGGCCCTGGCTGCCAGCCCGCTGCTCACTCCATGGGCTCACAAATTGCACTTCCATGCCCACCCAAGTAGCACTGAGCTGTGTTGACTTAGGGGGTAAATGAGAAGCCCACCCAGTCTCCTTCTTGGGAACAGGGACAGCTAAGGGAAGAAGATGGGCAGTTTAGTACAAGTGACCAGCAGTGCTGACCAGTGGGCTTGGAGGAACCCAAGGGCAGACCAGTGAAAAGAGAAGATGCTCTTTGGGAGAATAGAAGCAGGTGCCATCTGGAAGAGCAAAGAGGCCTATGGAAGAGCCCCTCAGGTTTTCGGAGTCACCCTCCAGACTCCAGGTGGGTAGACTCTGAGCAGGAAGCAATGTCAGGCCCTCTCTGAGGACCACTCAGACCAGCCTCTCTTCTCAGGCTGCCTCCCTATGGGTGCTCCACCCCTCTCTCCTGTCTTGAAGACAGACTCAGGCCTATATGCAAGGAAATTCCAGATCCTACTGCATCTCCTATAATACGCTCAATATGCCACAAATTTAAAATCAGTGAGGGAAAAAATCAAGTAAACAATAAAAAAAAATAATATAAAACAGAGGGTTTCTTTGGAGCCATGGTAAGATGGGAAAGGAGCACAACAAAGGTCTTAAGTCAGGCCTTATGCTCTCTGTGCCGTATTTTGGTTTCCAATAAGGCGGACATGGTACATTTTGCTCAATTTTCCACTCCTAATCACGTTGAGAATGTCGTGGAGAAGGGGCTTTCATTCTTCTGAATGGATTTTGGAGCTGGAATTCATTTAATTAAGTATTGCTCCTTTTCCAACTGGACTCAGACCTGGAACCTGCCAGTCCTGCTCACGTGGCCCCAGCTCTGTCTGAGGCCTGAGTGTACCCTCCAGGTCAGGACCCCATGTGGCCCATCACCCAGAGGACTCAGAGCCTGAGCATACTTGCCACTGGGTAGGTAGCTTAAACTGGGAGACATCTGGGAGAAATTCTGGGGCCCCCAGGACTTTTAAAAGGGCCTGGGAGGAAGGGTGGCGGGGGGGGGGGGGGGGGGGAGAAAGTGACGAAGAGAGGGATAGAGGGATAGAGGTACAAAGACACATAGAACGTAATGACTACATTGGAATCACACTCAAAAAGGGAGAGACAGAGTAAAGGAGGTATCAGGTCACAAAAGTCCAGCTATGAATGTAGACCCCAAATAGTAAAGGAAGACTTTCTGTTTAAGTGAGAGTGAAAATGCCATTAATAAAAGCTCATTTCAAGGAACCTCTTAACCTCCTTATAAATTGAAATAGGAGCTTTCAGAAAAGTAGGTGTCTGAAGATGACATTTAGGGCCCCATAGCAAATCTCAGCAGTTTTTTCCCCCCCCCCATGCCGTTGTGACCACTGTCTGAATAAACTAGATCTTGCTTTTTGGGAGCTCTCCTGAGCTTAAGGCTTCTCCACTCTCTGCTCCCCCACACCCCAAAACTTGGTGGGGTGAGGACTATGACATAGTCTCTTGGTCCCTTTTCTCCCTGCCTCCCTCCAAAGCTCCCTGCTTAGCTAAAGAATGTCCGCACAGAATCTCACCTGCCTGGCCAGCTTTATTACATGGCCACTATCAATCTTGCCCTTAACGCGACATTTGTTTATGACCCGATGGGAAGGGCTAATGGCTTCATGAACCCACTCTGAAATGAGCTGAGAGGAGTCTAAAGAGAAGGCCCTGAGAGAGCAGGCAGGATCCAGTAGTGAGAACTGGGCTCAGAAGCAAACGGGGCCTCTCTCCAGGAGCTCTAAGATGTGGAGTGTGGGTAGAAAGAAAAGGTTGCCCCACCACTGTTGTTTCCAGTACCACGAACAGCTGGGGAGAACACGGATGTGGGTGTCCGGGACCTGGCTCCCCAGTGGATGCCTCCTCTCCCTCCAGGGCAGCCTGGCCAAGGAGCCTGGACTTGTGGAGGGTTCAGGGCCTCTCTGGAATTTTGGACCATGAAGAACAAAACTAACGGCCCTCCATCTTAAAACTGAGACCCCCTCCCTAGAGAACAGGGTGGGAGAGAAAAGGTCCACTATGTCTCTTCTTTACCTATCGAAGTTCAGGGGAGCCTGATAGGGGTATAAGGCACTCTTGTTTCCTGACCCTTATTTCTGACCCCCGCAGGAAATAGCCAAGAGCTTACAGACCACCAGCACAATTGAGCCTTATTCCTCTGCAAACATTGATTATTAATGACACAAGCTGTGTAGAATGATAAATTGTAAAATGCATGCTTGTTTGCATGCAGTCTGGTGAAAAAAGCTCTGCTAACTATATAGCCCTGGAAAACAGCACGCATTCCTACCACACGTGCAATATGCCAAAATGCAAGTTTTTATATGGCATGTAACATGCTGGCATTTACTTGCTCACTGTATAAATTGCTAAGCAAATAAATGCACCCACTGCTACATAAAGGACAAAATACTTACTATCCCAAAGTTTTCTACAGAAGCTCACTTCAAAATTAGCCAAGTCCCGACCACTAGATCCTGCCTTGTGTCCAAGGCTAATTTCAAAATGTACTGTCAGTTAAAATAGCAAGAAGTTTCTCTTAGAATATTTTACAGAAAAAATATTCTTATTGCTGAAAAAGTGCATATCAAACGTGCAAACTAAGGAATAAGTAGTTCTCCCAGATTCAGTAACGTCAGCAGTAGTTGTTTTTTTCTTAAATTGGATGAGAGTCCAAAAGCACATGTATTGAGAGTAGAAAACGTTACCTATATGGTTTAAAAAATCAGAATAATGAGCAGAACTTCTGACCTTCCACTCAAACATAGCTTCTGAACTATTACTTAGGCAACTCTTGTAGAAATCAGTATATATGAATAACACAAACACCTTCCAAGACTCATGTCTTCCATGCCTAAACTTTCAAACGTTGCAATAGAAGAGGGCAAGAATGATTGCTAAGAAGCTTGTCCCGGGCAAGTGTGTAAACACTCCCAGGAGTTTAGGAGAGGAGCTCTTCACTGGCGCGCAGGAGCCCAAGCACAGCACTCATGCAGGGTGCCTTCTCTAGCCTCAGGAACTCGGGCCCCAAGGAAGGAAGAGCGAGGGGTGCCCGCTGCCAAAGCCGCATTCTGGCGTGGGCGGGAAGGGTCCCCAGCCGGGAGCGAGCGGGTTCTTTCCCCCGCCGCGCTCACCCCCGCAAGGCCGCTCCAGCGCAGGCCGCGTGCGCTCCCTCGGGGCGCGAGGGCAGAGGCAGCCCCGCACCGCGCCTCCGGCCCACATCGCCTGCCTCACCCGTCCCGCAGCCCACCCCTCGGTGCGGCGCAGTCGAGCTCTCGAGAGCCAGGCTGGGGTAGGCCGGGGGCTGGCAGCGGCCGCGACGTGCTCCGGCTGCAAAGCCCAGGCCCAAGGAGAGGCAGAGGGGTACGAGCACGTGGACCCCCACCACGCCGAACCCCCTGCCCGCTTTGCATATCTCTCGCGTCCCTTAGGCCGAGCGACTCCCCGCGCCGGCCACCGCCAAGTGATTTGTGGCCTCTGGAAACCGACCCCACACGCCGCGCGAGGACGCAGCCCAGCCAAGGAGGCCGCCCGGGGCCCACGCGCTGGCCCTGGCAGGTCCGGCGCGACCAGGCCCCGGCGGGGCGGGCTGGGGGTTGTCCTGCAAATCGTGCAGCTGCCGAGGCTGCGGGCTGGCGCGGGTCGCGTTGTCACCCGAGAGCAATGGAGTGCCTGTGACCTTTCCACCCCGGCTGAGCACCTAAACACGCTTGTGTCTTCAAAACAAAGGCGGCCAGCGAGGAGTATAAAAAGGGAGTACCGTGGGCCAGGTGGCGCGAGGCGGAGGTGCGGGATAGGAGCCGGGCAAGCTACTTTTCCCGCGGCTCCCCCGGCCCAGGCGGCGAAGGCCCCAAAGCGCTCCTCCTGGCTCCGCGACCCTCGTCGCTCCACACACAGCCCTGCTCTTTGCCATTTTCTGCTCAGCCTGGTCTTCCCGGCACCCACGACCCAACCTGCGATTAATCCATCACACCTAACAAGAGGTCTCCTCGGACTCTTTTCTCCCCCAAACAACTGATTTCGGGGGTGGGGTGGGGTAGGCAGCGGCGAGGAAAGCGAGAACCCGGGGAGGGGAGGCGGCGGGGCGGGGTGGGGGGGAGGGCAAGCGTGGCGGGGGGGTGGTAGAGGAAGGAGCTCTAAACACAAACAGAAGCCGGGCCCAGGCCGCGGCGGGTAATTACAGCTAATTAGCTGCAGAGCGTTCCCGTCCGGGAGCGGCGTCCCGGAGGCCGGCGTCGGGCCAGGAGCGACCCGCAGGACCCGGGCCGCAGAGAAACGCCCCAGCAGGAAAGCCCCGAGTGGGCCACAGGTCTAGCCTCGCCAAGTCCCCATCCCAAAAGGTTGCATCAGGCAAGTCGAGAAAGGTACGGTCTCTGGCTGCCGGAGCTGCCCGGCCTTGGGATAGGTCACCCGTCCCAGCGGACGGGGCCATTCCGTTGGTCACCTGTTGCCGCTTCCCATCCGGGCCTAGACAACCCAGCTCCAGCCACCGGACCCTTTGTCCGCAAGTCCTGGCTCCAGGGTCGGCTCCCAAAAGTGGACCAACGCACAAACTAAGAGGTCTGGCAATGGATTCTTTCCCTTCACTGCCCACCCCAAGGGGATAACCCCAGGCAGCTCCAGGGCCACGGGCTGAGAACAGCCAAGAGGTTTTAAACGCGGCCGTCAGGCGAGTCCCAGCCAGCCTGACCCGGAGAGACACCCGCGCCCTGCGCCGCTGCGATCTTCCCTAGCTATTAGGATAGGACTCAGGGAGGAGACCCAGCAAATCAGAGGCCACGTAAAGCAGTTTTTGACTGAAATTAGAGTGTATTTATTTGCAGCAATCCTTTAACAATGATCAAATTTTGACAACAAGCAATAGCAATTACTGCTAAGTGTTGCCTCTAGATAGGAGCGGCAGATAGCAGGAAACTGTATTATCTCGAAAACAAACTGAAAGGCCCTGAATGTCTGTAATCAAATCGCCATCTCTCCAAAGTCTGATTGACAGGGCAGATCACCCTAAGATAATGAATTTATTACATTTCCTGGGTTATTTACAAAGGGGGAGGGCCAATCTGGGTTGCCCCCTAGGTTTAACTGTAAATTAACAAGAAAAAATGGATTGAAAAGAAACCACCCTAGACTAAAATGTTCTGCTCTTCTCTCCTTCCTTCTTATTGCTTTAAATCTTTTTTTAAAAATAATTGTTCTACAAACATACCTTCTAAAATAGTTTCCCAGAGATTAAATATCCCTTTCCAACCCACAGTATATATATATATATATATATATATATATATATATATATATATATATATATATATATATATATTTTTTTTTTTTTAAATCAACCCTTCTATGTAATACATGAAGGATTGTAAATGTGGATGAGTTATATACATACATTTAAAAACTGGTTTATTTTTCCTCTTACAAAGGAGTGAAATTAATAGGCAAAATATCCAGCATTTGGCTCACGGGGATGTATGTATAACAGACATCACGATTTTCTAATGTGATACACAAGCCAAATATTCATCTGTGTATATCTGGAGGAACATTCACATATCTCTACACACAGGTAGCACTGTGGTAACACTGCTGCTGATTCATGGGCTTAGAATTTCCAGATCATGTTCTGTCCTTACTGAAAAAAATATATTAGTGTATATGCCAACTCAGATCTGTTTAGGAAAATATCTTTTGACTAGCCACAAAGCAAGCTGACTATATAGTACATTTTGCAGAAGATGCTGCAGGAAAAAAAAAAATCTAAACAAAAAGAGACTTTTATTTGACAAGGAATAGTCCGAGGGTTTCTCCATTTTTCAGCTATTTAGGAGGAGAATAGGTCATTTCTCATGTTTTAATCTGAAATCTTTTTTTCTTATAATAATTAAGGTTGTATTAAAGTATCCAGACATATAGATCTCATTCAAACTGAATGGTAATTTATTAATAAACAAAACAATGAATATGTTCAACAAAAAGAAAAAAAAGATGATAGAATAAGATTAATACAGTTTCCCTTTTTATAATGAAAAAAAAAGCACAATTTAAAGTTTCAGGCAATTTAACGTCAGGTTTTGGAAACACTTTCTGGCGTTTGGTCCACGACATCCAACTACAAATTAAAAATAAATTACTATATTGCAATTTACATTTTAAAACAAGTCCATGAATAAAAAGAGAGCGATTTTCATATACGGGGACTTTCCCCCTCCTTTCAACATAGGATAAAATATCTTACAGGTGAGAGGTGGAGGAAAGAGAAGGGCAGGGGAATGGGAGAGAAAGGAGGAAAGCGTGATCTCTGAAAAGCAAGAAGAAACTTACGTGTTATCTGGAGTAACACTGTCCTTTAATAAACCATGATTTTGCTGTCTCTGTACAAAATAGTTTACCGTTTTGTTTATTTAGATAAGGCAAAGTGAAGGTGGCTCTGAATCTTTTCAGAAAATAGTTTTCTTTGTGCTGGTGAGTTGAATTTTTGGAGGGATTCTGTTCGCTGGTTTGGTGAATGTTTTTCGAGGTTTTCTTTTTTTTTAAATTGGATTTCTTTCTTTCTTTCTTTCTTTCTTTTTTTTTTTTGGGGTTTCGATTTTGCATTGATGGTTCTTTTCTGTTCCTGCTTTAGGGTTCTATTCAGTTCGACTTGGGGGGGGCGGGGGTGTCAAAACTTGCTACAGTCGTAGACGAAAGCCCCGGACGTGCGGTACAGAGACTGGCTGGAAGGGAAGGCCATCTGACAGCTACTATTCCCGTTCACCGGAGAGTTGTTCAAGCCGATCCTCTGCGACTCGAACATCTCCCGCACAGAGTGGAAGTTCTGCTGCTGGCCCGGGTAGCCCGCGGCCGCCGCCGCCGCCGCCGCGCTCGCCAAGTGGCCCAGGTCTCCGCCCGCCTGGTTCAGGTACCACGAGGTGAGGCGGCCTTGGTGGGCCGCAGGGTGGTGGCCGGTCTCCTGGCCGCCGCCACCGTGACTCAGGGACGAGGAGCTGCTGCTGGTGACTGGGGGCAGAGAGTAGTCGGGCAGGGGGTCGTCCACCGCCGAGCCGCCCGCGCCCCCCGGCGCGCCCTGCAAGTGGCCGCCGCGCTCTCCGGCCGCGTACAGGCTCATGGCCTGCAGGTTGCAGTGGTAGGTCCCGGCTCCCGCCGCGCCGCCGCCGCCGCCGCCCCCTCCGCCGCTGCCCCCGCCCGAGCTGCCGGCGCTGGAGCTCTGGCTGCAGGGGGAGCTGTAGAGAGAGCTCTGGCCAGGCGAGTAGGCGCCGAGCGCCAGCGGGGGTGCGATGCCCGAGCGCGAGGACCCGGCCGCCGAGGCCAGGAGGCCTGAGCCGAGCTCCGCGGCCGCGCCCTGCGGCGACCCCCGAAGCGACGTCATGATGTTGTCCACGCTGAAGCCCTGGCTGTGGTGCGGCGGCGGCGGCGCGGGCTGGGCGGTCGGCGGCGGCGGCGGCTGCGCGGGCTCCGCGCCGTCCAGGCTCAGCGGCCGCGCGGAAGGCAGGCTGCCCGGGGGGCTGCTCCCACTCGACAGGCTGCTGCTACTGCTGTCGGGGCTTTCGATTTTAGGCACCGCGGCGGCGCTGCCGCTGCCCAGGGCGGCGGCCGGGGACAGGGGCTGGGGCGGCGAGGGGCACGTACCGTTCTCGGTTTTGATGTCCTGGATGCGCACTGGCGGCGGCTGCGGTCCGGGCGCGGCGCCGTCGGCCTGCTCGGGCGGCGCAGGCGGGGGTTGGCGGCCGGGCGGCGGCGGCGGCGGCTCCTTGAGGTGCAGCCGGTCCTTCTCCTCCTTGTCCTTCACCGCGTCCTTCTTCTTGAAGCGCCGCCGCCGCCGCAGGAAGCTGCCGTTCTCGAACATGTTGTACGAGTCCGGGTCCAGCGTCCAGTAGCTGCCCTTGCCCGGTTTCTTGTCGTCGCGGGGCACCTTGACGAAGCACTCGTTCAGCGAGAGGTTGTGGCGGATGCTGTTCTGCCAGCCTTGTTTATTGTCCCGATAGAAAGGGAAGCGGTCCATGATGAACTGGTAGATGCCGTTGAGGGTGATCTTCTTGTCCGGGGCGTTCTGGATGGCCATGGTGATGAGCGCGATGTAGCTGTAGGGAGGCTTCACCATGTCCTTGGGCTGCGGCTGCGGCGTGTAGGGCCCGTAGGCGCGGGCCATGCCGCCCGGGTACTGCTCGGCGTGCGCCGGGTGCGAGTACACGCTCATGGGGGCCGGCATGGCGGTGTAGCCGCCCCCGGCCGCCGCCGCCGCCGCGCGGTAGTAGCTCTGCTCTCCGCCGAGGTAGGGCACCACTCCCAGGGAGTTGGGGCTGGACACGGAGTAGCGCGCCTGCATGGCCCCCGCTCGCCGCCGCCGCCCCGCGCCTCCCGCCGCCCCCCACCCTCCCTAGGCCGGCCACGCCGCGCCGGCTGCCCAGTCCGAGTCCGGGCCCCACAGAGCTGGTGCCGGGCCGCCGCGCTGAGTCCGGCTCGGCCGCCGCCGCCGCCGCCCGAAACCGCCGGCCGCGCGCGGCCTCTCCCTGCGCTCGCTCGGGCTCCTGGGGCGCCTCGGGCCACCTCGGGGTCGGTGCTAGGGGAGAGCGCCGGGCGAGGACGCGGCAAACGGCCTTGAAGGAACCCGCGGAGCAACTTCCAGGCGAGAGCGGCAGAACAGAGCCAAAACTAAAAAACAAGAAGGCGCCCTTCTCGCCACACTGCCTGCGCCTTCCAGGAGACTCTGCCCTGAGCCGCCGGCGAAGGCGGCCAAATAACCAGGGGCGGGGGGCAGCGCGCCGGCCGCCTTGCCGGGCCCCGCGTCACCTTTTTTTCAGTCTCTCGCGCGCCGGCCGCTTAAGGAAGCATTGGGAAAACTTCTGAACTTTTGAGCATCCGTCACCGAGGCGAGGACTTTTTTACGCAGTTACATTTTTTTCCGGGCAGCGGAGCCCCGCCCCACCACAGCAGCAGCAGCCAATGGTAGGCGAGAACCGCCTCTGAATGAGCCGGAGGCCGAGCCCAGGCTGCCCGCGCCCAGCTGCGGGAGGACCGCGGGGCTGACCACACGCGCGCCGGCCGCTCGGAGCCGGCACCCCTGCCCCTGCCCCTGGCCGTGCCAGGCCTGCACCCACAGCAAGATCGGCCCCCGAGCCCCAGCCGCCCGCCGCAGCCGCCCGCAGTCTCCCACCCCCGGCCCTCCGCACAGACGTCCATTGTTCTCGCAGACTTCCTGGGTCCTCCTGGGCCCCACGCAGACCCTTCCTCGGTCCACCGCTCCCAGATGTCACCGAGTCCTCGAGCCCCAACTCGGGCCGGCTCTCTCCCATTCCCTGGTCGATCTGGCTGACTCCAGTGCCGGGATTTCCTGGGCCTCTCTTCCCCTCCTTTTCCCCTCACCTTTCCTCTCTTTCCACCTCTTCCTTCCCTCTCGTCGCCAGTCTCACTCGGTTCACAGCTGTGTTCATTGGCCCTCCCACCCCCCTCCTGGAGATCCTCTTGCCCGGAGCTTGCCCGGAGCTGGGTTACAAAGGACAGGGTTTTAAAGGCTCAGTCACAACCATGCTTTTCCCGGTGGGGCAGGAGTTGTCGCCCCCACCTCGGCTTCCTCGTGACCCCTACCCAGTAGAAATAAGGGAGAGGGGATATGGGGCCTTGCCGGGATCGCTGCCCAGGTAGGCTCCGCCCCCCCCCCCATTTCAGGCCACCCTTGCTCCTCGTCCCCCCCCAGGGCAGTTGGCGCCCTGAGAGTGCTTGAGGCGCTAGCTGCAGGGGCCAGGAGGCTTCCCTGCGCTCCCCCGTGGCGGGGAGGGTGAGGGGCATACGTGATCCCTCAAGTTCCCCACACGCCGCCGGGTCTTTGCCTGGTCAGGCATGTTTCGGCTCAGAGGAGGGGTCACGCTTCGGGCTCAGTGACATTAGCAGGTGTGATGACAAGAAGCAAATAAACACGTCCAAGAACTTAACGCGCCTCAGTTCAACCTCCATCTCCACACGCGCGGGGCTGCCTGCTTTGCAGATAACGGGTGTGTTGGGCGGGGTGGGGTGGGGGGGGGGATGTTCAGAATCGCACCTGCAGAACTGCTCAAGGATTCTGGGGGGATAAGCGCAGAAGGCGTATCCTTGTGCACGCCTGAAACGTACAGTTTCTGAACGACTGGAATGGGATGGGAAGAGGAGAGAGGGAAAGAAACGAAGAAGCAGGAAAAAAATCGGCCACCCTCCGCCTGCAGCGCAATTCTGCATCTTGGCAATTCTAGAAAAGACCCTCCTGAAGACTGAACACTAGATCCTTTACCAGAAGCCGGGGGTGGGGGCGGGGGGCACTGGCAAGCTTAGGAAACTGTGAGGAAGAGTAGTGTGACGCATTTAACACCTCCACTCCCCCAATTTCTGACAATCTTTAACTGCAAGGACGTGTCGGGAGCCCCTTTTGGCTTCCCAGCTGGAATCCGGCTTCTTCACTGCACAAAAATTCTCATTGTCGCTTTAGTTATTAGATATCAAAGGCGCTGACTTGTGTAGGAGGCTCAGCTCCGTGTCACTTGAACATTTAAAAAACACCGTGTTTCAGAATGGACATTTACATGGAGAGAAGAGGACCTGCTACTTCTAGAACTAGCCTGGGGGTGGGGGGTTTGCCCGGAAGTTCCGATTCCTGACGCAGCTGCCTCTTGGCCTGCTGTGCTCTTGGGGCACTTGAAACTCCTTTTCCAGGGTGTTTGCAAGGCCGGGGGCTCGGATTGGAAGAAACACTTGATTTATCAGCAGGAGGCTCAGTACTTGATGGTTCCCAAACACTTACAGAGGGAGGAAGTGGGGAGAAGACCCCCGACTTGAAAAATGAATTCATGTCCAGCCCCCATCCCTGTACCCTGACATAATCAGCCCCTTTGGCTGAGGCTTTATGGGGCGCTCTGGCTTCAGCCTGGAGGCCAATTAAGTGGTCTCCCTAAACACCCCAGCATTTGGTGAATTTGAACTTTAAACTGCATCTCCACTGTTCGCACGCGGTGCATGGACAGGAAAGCAGCAATAGCGACTCGTTTGTTTTCCTAATGTGGGAAACGCCAGCGGGCCCCCGGGTTTTGCAATGGACAGTTGTGCTCCGCCGTCGCTTCCCAGCACACCGTCTCCTGCCCTCCCCTCGCTCTCTTCCTCCGCCAGCCTAGAGAAGGGTAAACAGCTTGTTATGTAAATTGCAAATAGAATGGCGGTGGTGTTCTGGGCTCCCCGCTTTGGATATAAAAGTTACCGTTGTGAAATTAGTATCTGGCATGCGAGAAAAAATGGAGGGATGCAGTTTTATAGAGATCAGCTTTCCACTGGTTTAGTTCTGGATATTCGCCAGGAAAAGATATTTGCATTTGTGTTTTATAAGCTTATTCGGAAGCAAACCTTCAGTAAACGGCTTGATTATATTTCAAGTACTTTGCTTATTTTATTATTGTTGTTAGTGGCGTTATTTTAACGTTAAGGCACAGAAGTGAAGTCTTTTGGGGGAATAGGTTAAAGTTTTTATTTTCAGTTTAAAGTTTTTGATGCCCCTTTTCCCTGCTCCTTGGGGTAGTTCAATCGTCAGTCTCTCGAAAAACCCTTGACTCAATTGGCAGAAATGCCCCCGCAGGAAACCTTGGGCTTCTTTTCTGACACCTCCCGTCCTTGCAGCCTGAAGGTCCTGCAGGCAACAGCGGTAATGGATGTTTGGTGGAACTGTCGCTTGGCCCGCCCTGCAATCCCCAGCCCATCCTTGACCTGCCAGGTGGGGTTACAATTCCCGGGGCCCACTGAGGGGTTCTTAGCTCTGAGGAGGGGGAGTGACGTCACGGCAATATTTAAAACAAGGCCTCCCCAGGGCCCCTACTGTAGAAAAGCACCGGGGAGATGTGGCAAGCACTCCAGGAAATGCCTAGATTCGGGAACGTGGTGACACCACAGGAATGTGTGTGTTGGGGGTAGTGGGGGGGGTGGAGGAGGGAGGGAGGAGATGGTGCCCTAACGCAGGTCACCAGGAGCCAGAAAGAGCTCTTTCTCTTTTCTTTTTATTCAAGTCAAGTAGAGGGAATAAGGGTCGGGGTGAGCCCCGAGTTCAAGAAATGACTCTCCAGCAGTTTGAGCCCAGCCCAGGGGACACAGATTGTCCTCTGCGTCAGAGACCCCTCTGGAACTTTCCAGCCCCGGCAGCACAGTCGTCCCTAGGACCTGCCCAGACTCCCTCCCAGTCCGCAGTTCCGGCATATCCAGCTTTTGGCTCTCGGTTATGCCCAGGAAGCTGGCCCGTCGGGGGTCTAGGCCGCCTTCCTGCGGGTTCCCAGGGGGCCCCCACTTGGTCCAGGAGCTGCGGAAAACAGGAAAGGCAGGCTTAGAAGATGAGGGAAGGGACTTCTGCTCTAGACCATGCGTCAAATCCAGAGGGTTCTGCAAACCCAGGAGGGAGGCTGCACGTCTACAGTCGTCCTACCATCTCCCCCTCCGCTGCCAGGAGACAAATTGGAAGATTAAGGCAATTACCCCGCCAGTGAGATTTGGAAACTCCCCACTAGACCGAAATCACAAACAACCGCAGCAAAGTCCGTGTGTGTGTGTGTGGGGGGGTGCCTTTGAGCCATTTAAGTAAATGACTGTAGTTCTACATATGGCCTCGTTTGGGTAGACCAGGAACCCAGAGGTAGGGGAGGGTATTTCGGTGTCAATAACCGTTATTCGTTATCAAACCGTCAGCCCGGAAGGTAGAGTTTGTCTTCAGTGTGACTTGTCAGAGGAGGGAGGAGGCGGGGACCCAACGTTTGGGTGGCCAAGACTCAGAGGACTGCTTTCTTCTTTCCTCTTAGTTGGGGGGTTTCTGAGTAGAGGTTCTGTTAACGCAGTTCCTGTAATTCAGTCCCCTCCTCAGCAGAAAAATAATTCCTACAATAAATAAAAAGAGCGTTTGTTTTTCGATTATGTTTTAAAGACAAAGTGATCCACATTGCCTGTCTACAAGATTGAACTGATTGGATAGTTGCCCTCGTAGGAGCAGATCTCCACAGGAAGTTTATGTGATGGGATAATTTAATGTCATACCCCAAGTCCCCAAGATGGGCCATCCCACTAATTACTTACACAGGAGAATTCGTGCCACACCTGCTCTTGGTTACCCCGTCGGGTCGGCCCACCTGTCACCTCAGAGCCGGGTTGAATAGCAAGGAAGAGGCACGGGGCATGCGGGAAGTGAATCTTTAACTTTATTGCCTGGCTCCGAAAGACTGAGGGCTTCCTTTGTCCAGGCAGAGGTAGATGGACACCCGAACTGTCGTCTTTCATTAACAATCCAGGACGAGAATAAAATCTGTGACGGGGTGGATGATCGGAAAGGACTAGAGGCACGCGTGTGCATGCGCGCACCTGCGTGGCCTCGCATCCTGGTCCCCAGCAGACTCAGGACGGCTGCCGCAAGCCAGGTCCTGAAAGGGTAGAGGCCCCGCTTCCTCGCAGCTTCGTGACACCGGCACATTTGGGGGGCGCGCAGCGCAGGGCCCAGGGGTCCTCCAGCCCCAGAGGCGGTAGCGCAGCGCCGGGACTGCAGGGTGCGGGCGGGCGCGGCGATCAGAGAACCGCGGGGCGAAGGCGCCTTCCCGGGGGCTGGAGTGAAAAGCGCGCGCTCCTGCACGGCCGCGCCCTGGCTGCGGATCCGCGGACAGACCCACAGACCCACGGAGCCGCAGGCTGGGGGAGGTCGGTTGTACCTTGCTGGCGGCTGGGCCTGTGTCCCGCGGGCGGCGGGTGCTTCCCGGGTGTCCAGCACCGCCCCGCGGCGGACCTCGAGCCGTGGTTGCCACCCTTCCTCCCGCCGGAAAGCGACCGTCGCAGAGCCTGAGCCTCGACGCCCCGGGGCCTTGGCTTGCCTGGCGGGCCTGAGCTCTGGGACGATCCTCCCGACGTCCCTCACCCTACCCCCGGGGCGTCCCACCGCGCGGACGCAAGGCTGGGCCTGGAGTGCGAAAAGCGCGGACAGCTTCGCACCCCAGACCTTGCGGGGAGCAGCCGCGGGGCCCTCGACCTGAGCCGGCTGTTTGCACCGCTCAGGGCCGGGACACGGCCGACACCTGGCTAGGTGCAACAGGCCTCTCCCGGAGGGCAGCTGTCCTCGCGAGCGCCTGCGGCTGGAAGCGGTGGCCCGGTGGTCGGGGTCCCCTCCCGCCCTCCACAGGCTTCCCGCCTTTCGCCCGCGAACGCAGAGCAGGGAAGAAGAGGTGTGGGAAGTCCCAAGGCCGCTCGGCCGCACTGGGCCGGGGCTCCCCGGCTGGCGGCGCAGGTCCCCAGCCAAGTCCCACAGCCTGGGGCCCGGGACTCGCCGGCCGCTCTGGGCTCCCTCACCCCCGCACTGCGCGTGCTCCGAGCGCCCCCTGCGGTCCGCAGCTTTGTCTCCGCGGCGCTTTGGCCGCGCCGGCGTGAGGCTCCACTGCCCCGCTCGGACCCATCACTTCCGGAGCCTTTCCTGGGGAAAGGGTCTCCTGAGGAAGGGGTCCCCGGGGGTGGCCACGCTGCTGGAGTGGGACCGCGAGGTGTCGGGCTCCTTGTTTTCTCACCCTGAGACCTACCCAGGGTCCAGGCGAGAGTCGTCTGAAGTCCCACGAGGAGAACATCTCAGACTCCAAGGCACGGACCAGGGACGTTTTTGTTCCTGGAGCCCGAGGTGACCTGGTCCTGGGGCTTGAGCCACCGGCTGCATTCCTTCCAGGAGGCCGCTTTTAATTGATGTGCACGTTACAGAAAAAAGCAAGGCCGCTCCATCAAATGAATTACATTCTGGAAGATGCCAAGGAATGTATTTACTGGCAGGCAGGTTTGCCAATAAAAGTTGCAAATGAAGACTGCTGGTTTCCAGGAAAATGTACTTCTGTTTTCTAACCACACCTTCGTCTTAATTATGAAAAACTGAACCTCCAAAGAACCTGTTTGGAGAACAGGACTAGTGAGTGGCAGTGACAGTGGCTACTAGCGCGGTCTCACACCCCCACACACATTTACACACCCCAGAGACACCGTATGACAACACAGACCATGCACACTGCAGCTTTGCCCACGGAGAGACTTGCCAATATTTACATACACAGTAGACACAGACACAAGGCTAGACGCTGGCCCGCAGAGAAGTATGCATTCGGATTAGTGCTATTTAGTTTGGAAGCAAAGATATAAGAAAAGATAAACTAGGGCAAATAAAGAGGCAAATTTCCACAGAATATTAAATAAAAATAAATGTATGAGAGGAAAAGAGGCACTTGCCCCAAGTATTTAGCTACTCCTAAATTTGCCCTACTATTTTTTAAGGCCAGTAGTTGACTAGGGTTACACTCTAAGTTAGGGGCAACAGAAAAAGAAATCCGGAATTCGCTTTTACTGAGGTCCCTTTTGGCTTGGGGTCACAACAACCCCAGTCAGAATTGGAAAAAATGGGACAGCTCTTCATTTTCTCCAACGTTTGACTGCTCCTTTAGACACTTGGTTTGGGGCAGAGGGGGAAGATACTATTGAAGGGTAAATTTGTTTGCTATGACACTTCTCTAGTCTCAACCACAGACCCTTAGACAACGATAATAAGATGCACAGAGCATTTCTTACCTCGTCATGCTGCTGAGGCCTTCAAGTAAGCCTTTCTTTTAATCTTCACAAGGATGTGGACACTATTATCTGCATCTTATATGGGACGGAACTGAATCTCAGAGTAAGTTACCTGGCTGAAGTTACAACGCCCTCACAATTTTACTTTGTGTGTCTTCTTGGGTCTAACACACCATTTCGGATAAGGTACATCATTTTATGTGCTACTGAGAGAAGAAAAATTAAACCAGTGACCACCACCAGTGGATTAAGTCTCATCTCTATTTCGGATGTTAAAATGTGCATTGCACATCAAGGATATATTGACTGATCCATTTAATTAGCAAATATATGGAGGCTTTCTTTGTGTTCAGCATGATTCTAGCAGCTCATGTATAACACAATACCCTTTGCCGGACACCCTTGTGAAGGTAAATAGTAATAACTGTGGAGAAACGTTGATCCACATCCATGCTTGAATCTGTTGTATGTGTGTAAGCTTATTTGACTTGCACAGAGGTAGCATGTCTGCACACAGATGTTCTAGAGATGCTTCTCAAGTGGGTGAGGCAGGGGTCCCACCCAGCATTTGCAAAGTCCAGGGCAGCCTTCCCTCAGCCGGTCACCCCAGCCTTAAGTTGCACCAGGCCCTGGAGTCTAATACAGTGGAGGCCTCTGGCCATGTGGGGCTTCAGGGGGCAGGGTGGGGATAGCAGCAGGGAAAGCCTGAGAGGTGGGCGGAGGAGAGAAGAATAGGCAAGAGGGCCTTTTTACCCTTTCTGGGAAAGAATCCCTCTCCTGCCCAGCTTGGACCTCGCCTGGGCCTGGAAGATGGATCCAAAGGCCAATAGTGAGGGCAGGAAGAGGTTCACCCCGTAGCAGAGCCTGAGGAGGCCCCAAGACCTCTGCTAGGCTTTCGGGGGAGAGCACTGCCTCTTGCATCTCATCTCGGGAGCGTCTGGGAGTGAGGGGCTCTGCTCTCCCAGGGAACGAGGCCGACTGTGTGCTGGACCTAGCAGTGCCCAAGGGCCCCTCTGCGCCAGGATTTCCCGTGTCTTCCCAGGAAGAGCGGGGTGTGCCCAGCCCCGGCAGCCGGTGTGTCCAGCCCTGCTGGGTGAGTCCCATCAGCTGGTGGCCGCAGCAGGCGGTGGGCACCAGGGCCAGACTCCCCGGGGGCCGCCCCGGGCCCCCGCCAGCTGCCGCGACAGTCTCCGACTGCCCTGCTTCTCTTCAAGGCCAACCAGTGTGGGCGTCTGGTCTCCCTTTGTCTGTCCCTGCAGTGAGCGGAGGAAGGTTCTTTTAAAGGCCAGGCTGTTGTGTTCACACAGGCGCGCGCACGTAATCCCGAACCAGGGCCTGTGTTTAGTCTATCTCGCTGACGTCCTTCCTGAACAGATGGGAAGAGGAAACGATTCTCTTGGCCATTTTTGCCTTCACGGTACCCCGGCCCATCCGTCATTTTCTCGCCTAGCGTCTCCAGGACGCCGTGGGCACTGGCGGCCCCAAGAGTCCCCACCGGCAGGCTGTCACAGGCGACGCTGACCGCCGCCCACCCCCCATGTGCTTTTCCTCCTTCCTTTCGCACAAAGCTTTACATTATTGGCTCTCCTTATGATGAAACAGGCTCCAGATTAGATAAGGTTCAATTACACTTTTATAAGGTGCCAGTACGGTCTTGGGAGACATTCTCCTTTTATTTGTGAGTGTGCGCTTATAATACCAGTTTGTTTTCATACTTATCTCTATTCCCAAGTAGACAACATATATACACACACTGTGACTTATTAGGGTGAGGACCACTCACTGCCCCAAGGGGGGAAAATCAGCTCCTTGCCAAGAGAGAGCAAGCTGCTCCCGCTGCCGACTTCTGGGAACTGGCCCAGTCAGCAAGGCAGGATTGTTTTGCTTTTGTGTGTGGTAATTCTTCACAGTGCTCAGTGCCATCTTAAGAAACACCCCATAGTAGTTTTCATTGTTTGCCTTTATGAGTATTTGCTATCAAAGATTATTTGTTAGGTGTATTTGTTTTAGTAAGGAACAAGTCCAAATGCAGGCAGACGTGTCACTGGGAAAATGTTTTGGCAGGAGTTGCGCAGGGGTTTTACATAATAGGAAAACAAACGGGGCCCCGCCCTCCTCACATCAAGGCAGTCACATATTTTGTTTAATATCAATCACACTGTCTACTATCTGCTGGAAATAGGTTAGTTTTCTAGTAAACATCACTATCATTGATGTCAACTTTTTTTTTTTTTTTCCTGGAACAGTCTGACTTACTCAGATCATGATGCTTTGTCCGTTCTAGTTCGTCTGTGGATATTTTAAAAGAGAGGGCTAATGCATGACAATAACATTTCCTTTTATTTTCAAATGAACTTTGAAAAATCTGTGTTTCAGATTTCTCCTTAGGTTGGCAAATTTTGAATTTCCCTCGATTATGAATTAAATGGAGTATCATAAACAAGTTTTTCTTACTTTTTCCCTTCTCTTGCTGGTTTGTACATCAGCGGTTCCTGATGATATCTATATAGCTTTGCTGATTTCAAGGAGATTCAATTATCAGATGGTGTTGACAGTCTGTTGTAAATCTCATAAGAGGAGAGTTGTACTTTATTTTCTGACTGTGCTAAACTTTTTCCAAGTAGATATTTAGAACCCAGAAAGCATCCCCTAGCAGATCGAAGTAATATTAAATACAGGTCAAGTGCTGGATTCAAAGTTCTTGGCAATGTCCTTCTAAAAACAAATTTCTCTGATATACCTAGATCTGCTTTTCCAATATTAGCATAACTTTCAGTTTTATCCACCAGACAAATATTTTAAGTGTGTACATTTGGTGGAAAATGAAAATGATGGATGCATAATTTGTTCTTTCTCTTAGGACGACTTTGAATTTTTAATAGCTCTCTCCAATGTATGTCTTGAGAAATTCAATTCATTTCCCCTCCCCGCTGTGCTTCATTTCTGGCCATTTAATATTATACTTAAAATTTGAAGTCAGCCAGGTGTGGGGGCGTGGGAGGAGAGAGTGGAGGTGAGGTCAGAAGAGAGATCAAAACAAGAAGCAAAATTTTGAAGAAAAAGTTCGATGGGTATTTATTGATACCACCTTCTCTCAGGAAGCATAATGACTGTGCTTATGAATTCTCTCAAATTCTGAAGGGCTTGTTAATCATCATATTGGGGTCATGTGGATGCTGCAGGGGAGCCCTCCTGTCTGGTGATTCAGTCTGAGACCCCACTGGGAGCCCCTAGCCTAGGAAGACATAGGATCCCCTGTCTGCTGACTGGGTTTTGCTTTGTATTTTATTATTATTATTATTATTATTATTATTATTATTATTATTTGCAGGAGGAGGGTAATTTTCGTTCAAGCCTGGCTCCTTTTTTTCTCTTTAAGGTACATGAACTCTCTAACAGTTCAGTGCAAACTGCTTCTATATCATCAATTTTTCTCCATTGTGTCCCTGAGGAGGGAAAGGGAAATGAGGGGGCGGTGGTGGCAAAGAGAAGGAACAGATGGAGAGAGGAGGAGTACTGGAGAGATCCTCCCTTCTCCCCCTTTTCCTACTGCAGTCCCAGCCCAGAGGGGCCCCTGAGAGATCAGTGCCCTGGCGGTGGACACCCCTGGAAGTGTTACAAGAAGTTGAAAGCAGTGGGAAATCGAACTTCTTGTGAGGAGCAGAAGAGAATCACAGGGCAGGAGGTGCATGCACCTAGCTGCCCTGTGAAACAGGCTCACAGAGCAAATGCTTACACCTGACAGGAAGCTGTATTTGTATTTGTATTTGTATCAACGTTAGGAAACTCTGGGGGCCTTCTTACTGTGGCCCCCAAAGGGAGGGGGAAAAGCAGTGGTCCTGGCAGGGAGACACCAGGTGGGGCCAGGAGCCTGGAGCCCTCCTGCCTGGCCTACCTTGCCCTCCCCTTCCTGGTGGGGTGGGGTCTATCTGGAAGCTGCTGGAAGCAGGGGGAGAGGTCTCTTGTGCATTCTGTTTGCTGGGCCCAGTGGTGCTGCCCGTTGCCCTTGCCCACTCTCTGCGCGGAGTGTGGGTGTTCTCCGTGAATATTTTCCATCTCTATGTGAAGTTCTACGTCTGCCTGGTCCAATTTCTGCCCACATTTGGTAGACACCATGAAAGACATTTTTCTTTTTGAAGCGGATCCAAAATAATACACATGACGAAGTGCAGGCAGGACGCCTGTGGAAAAAAATAACGGAATGGTCGGGCCATGGCAAGCAAAATCTGACAGAGAAATGAAACCTTGCCCCATTCAGGTCCAGGCACTAGCCGCAGGGTGGAGGCCGGAGGGGCAGGGTGGGGGCTCAGCTGCCACAGCATTTGGCTACACCCCGCAAGGCCCAGCTGCTCCAAGCAGGCACGGGGCATCTAGCACCAGGTGCTGAGTGGTGCCTCAGTTTACCTTGTTTCAAAGGAGAGAATAATCTCTGTCTCTTTTAACTGAAAAGTTTTAACTGAAAAAGTTTTAGCTTGCAAGTTAAAAAGAGGGATTTTTATGGCATGATCTCGGTGGAGAACCTTTGGAATGGCTTTGGAAAAAGAAACTGTAAATACAGGAAATTAAAGAACGCTGATTGTACATAGTGAATGTAAGAGTGTACTCGCGCTCTGAAGCTCCAGTTACTGTCACTGGAGTCATGTTTCTACCCTGATCGGTGCATGCTGACGGGAGCTGTGTGTTCAAGTCTGACCGCGCTGAGAAAGAAAGCTGCAAATAAGGAAGTCACAGCATCAGGGAGAGCAGGCCAGATCAGAGGGGCCCAAGCAGAGGCTTATCCTCAGAGGCCCTGCCCAGACTTTATTGCTAGCAATGGTTTGCGTGTGAACCACCATACCGAGCTGCAGAAGAAAGTGTGTTACAGCACCAGACAAAGGGGACCATGTGAGGTCCAGGGGGAAAGTCATGTATGCATTGCAACAGATATTTCTATTTGTAAATACACATAAATGGCACAGTCTATGCCAGGGTGAATTGGGGGTTAAACAGTGAGGTTTTTGATAGTGCAAACTTTGAAGGAAAACCTTTTTGAAGAAATTTTTTGAATCAAACTAGATATCCGTTAATGAGAACATCAATTCGGTGAGCTCACACACAGTGGTAATTATGAGGACCTTGCAAAGTGTGAAAGCGAACCCGGGATGGATTCCTTTGGATAACAGAATATCAAAGACAATGCCAAGTGAAAATGATCGATAGGGTAGAAGGATGATGCTTTCTCCCATCTAAACATTTCTTTAATGTATGGTTATATGGGTTTTTATATTACCAAGTGGAAAATGGATTTGAAAAAGCACCTTTTGCGATTGGAGATACACAACACATCAAGAGAAGCTTCTCTGGAAAGTCCTCCAGCTGGCGGCTGGGCCTGGAAATTCCCCGGTGAACAAGTATGGGACAGGCAGAGGGCCTCCTGGGGAGGTGTGGGAAGAGAAAGAAGTGGGGGAAGAAGAGGTGTAAATGGCCCCAAGTAATTTGGTGAGAGGAAGAGATAAACAAGGGGTCTAAAGCCTCTGGGAAGGCAAAGAAGGAAAGCCAGCAGCTACTCCCAATACCGTGGGCATTGAGTTTCACATAAAGCTCTTTATCTTCCTCTGCTCTGATGTTATCTCACCTTTAAAATGGTAAATCGTTTATATAAGGATTGCTGATTCACAAAATGAAGGTGCTACAAATTAACATGAAGACAGAGGAGGGCAGTTCAGGGGGAACGAAGCTTTGGGGAGCACTGATTTCCCTATTGTTTTGCACGAATCTTATCTGGGGGAAGGGAAAGGGGAGAAGTCTGGGTGTTGTGGAAGATGAGGGGGCTGCTGGGGGAGAGACTGATGGCTTGTGGGCTGTTCTTCTGGTTTTTCTGGGTGGGGGTGTGCGTGCCTGGGGGGCTCCAGCGCAAATGGCTCTAGTTTCCCATGAGAGAAAAATTTTCACAAGGACTTCAGTCTCTGGGCAAGCCAACGATTGGAGCTTTACCTTGTGCTGCTACCGGGGGAAAAAAAGCCCAAGTTCTTACGTGATGTCAGCCTTAAACAGAAGAGAGGTAAAACTAGAGGTAAGTTCCATATTTTGCACTTATTTGTTGCAAACTTAGTTGCTATGGGTTTTTATGTTTTGATGTTAAGTGTTCTCTTGTGTGTGAATCTCAATAAATTAGAATGGGACTTCAGCTTTGAAGACTGGAACCAATGTTTTTAGTTATTTCTTGACTCCGTAAGAATGTACTAAAAAAAAAAAAGATATTTCCCACCCCACCCCCAGGCCCTTTCTTTTCCTTTTATTTTCTTTTTTCCCCTGGAATCCAGGCTGTGGGTCTTTTAACGTGCGGGTCTGCAGGGACTGTGATGGAGCTCTACCGCCATCTACTGCCAGTAATGAAGAAATGCACTTCAGAGCCTCTGAAAAGCCACGAAGAGATGAGTTTACCAAGAAAAGTCCTTGAAGTTTATGGGTAAATATTTGCAAGTCAAGAGCCTTTACAATGGATTCGGGATGGCAATATATCACATGCGCTTTAAGTAAGCTCCATTCAGCTCATTAGGGAGAAGGAGCGACTGAATTTCATGGTGTCAAATTGGGGTCTGTTTTGGTGGCTATTCCCCTACGGTGGGCAAAAAAAAGCCACAGATGAACTGGAATTCGTTTGCTTTCTACTTTGGTCCATCCATCTCCAAATCCAAATGTACCCACGAGAGGTAAACTGAGGCCCAGAAAGGTTCAAAATGAGTGCTTGGTCACACAGCTCTGCTGACAGAGCTGAGGGCCTCCTGCTCTCCAGCTCACATTATTTCCTAAACTGATTTTGAAAGCATTGCAGCCCCTCCTTAATAAGACTCCCTAAACCAGGCTATCCCTGTGTTGTATGTGTAGGGGAAAGGGAGGGCAGGAGAGGAGGTGAGGGAGGAGGAGAGCTGGGGCTCTGAGGAGTGGTCCCAGACAGATTCGTTTAAGGGAAGAATGTATATGGAGGTGAAGGAGCCAGATGTTGTGTTTCCTAAAACTCTCCATCCCGAGGCTTTCTGCTGGAAAGTCTTTGGAGAACAAACCCTCACCACATCGAGCTGTCAGAGAGGGTATCTGAGAGGGGTCACAGCCATTAGCATCTTAGCTTTCCGAATTCAAAGCCGACCTGGGGCAGGAGGCTCTGCTGTGGAGGGGGCAGGCCTGAGACCTGACCACCCCAGCAAGGGCGGCCCCAAGCCCTCCTGGGAATGAGCCACAGGCTGATGGGTGCTCCTTGGGCATCCCCCCAACACAGCTGGCTGAAAGTTTCTGACCATCCTGGCAGCTGATGCGCCAACTAAAAACCTAGCCCTTGGGGCACCTGGGTGGCTCAGTCGATTAAGCATCTGCCTTCAGCTCAGGTTATGATCCCAGGGTCCTGGGATCGAGCCCCGCATTGGGCTCCCTGCTCAGCAGGGAAACTTAAAAAAAAAAAAAAAATCTAGCCCTTGGGAAAACCTTAACTGTGGTCCACATGATGGGCCCTGGTGGCCAGGTTGCTTGATATAAATATTTAATATAATGAATAATATTTGATAATAATAACTGATTAATGTTAATATAGTCATAAAATATGATTAATTTAAATAAAACATGACATTTGTAACTGTCTTGAATGATCCCCTGGGATTATCTAGAGCTCACCCTCATCTATGAGGTGGCCATTGGTTCATGCGACACGTCATCCTCATGATGCTTCTCAAGCTTCCACACTAATGTGCTGGCTTGGTGGGTCACCACTGTGCATGGCACCGTCCTTCCTTTTCTCCTCTGCTTTGCCAAATGCAGAAACACTGTAGGGGAGAGAGAAGAGAGACTTTCTGCCTCATGATTCAGCTAGTGAGCAGGAAGGGCTCTCAGGGAGCGGTAGTAATGGTGAAGAAAATCTCTGCATTGACCGAGGATAGAACGTGACTAATTTATCTCTCCGAGGACAAAGCTGGACTTCCAGTGGAAGGTTTTCAGGGTACACATTTTGAATTTTAATTTCTAAGTGCCAAAGCTTGCTTCAGCCCTTATGGTTGGTTACGCCACTGGCACAGTGACTGAATTATCCTAGTCACAAAAGCACTTGTGGGTTATTAAACTGCGTTGTGTGAGGAAGCCTCTCGTGGGCTTAGTGGGCTCGCAGTCTGTCTTCCATCGGGCCGAAGTATCTGGGTGCTGCCCCTCTCTCCTCGCTCCGCCTGTGGCCCTGATGGACCCCAGTGGCATTAAGGTCTGATTCCCAGATGGGGAAGAGCGGCTGGAGGCGAGGCTGGTGGGAAGGAGCCTGTGGGACGAGAGAAGCGGCTGCCGAGGTGTGGCCGTGTCAGGCTGAGACACTCCTGGGTATTGTGAGCGGTGTGAACCAGCTCCAAGGGCATCTGCCGCCCCAGGAACGTGGTTATCTCCCTGCAGACTCTCCCTGCCCAGGTATTGCCTGACTGAAGTTATATAAAAAGGCTTTATGAGCTGGGAAAGTGTGTAATTTGTTCTGGAAGAACATAAAGTTCATTGTTTTCCTTCGGCTGTGGCTTGCTCTCCCCTCAATTTGTCTGTTAAGAATGCTCACTACTTTGTCTCATTTCCATGGGCAAATTTTCCACGGGCTTCAGTGAGTGAGGCAGTTTTCAGAAAACAGAATTCTAGTCCTTTAGCAGTGAGAGAGAAAATAGGGCTTTCTCTCATTCCCACGATTTTTAAAAAGGGGTTTTCTTGAGGATTAACTCTTGACAAGTTTCCTTGTTTCCTTGGCATTTCGAATCACACAGAATTCATAACACAACCCGAAAATCTATTTTCAGATCAGAAGTGTTCAGTCGTGTTTGAACAGAGACCGTAAATGTGGGCACTTTGTCAACCCCGTCCTCGTGGCTTTCACCTTGACAGACTTGTAACTTGCAGGGTCAGCTGATATCTTAGCAGGGAGAGTCCTCAGCCAGAAGGCTAACTCTTCTTGTGGACTAGCTAAGTGTTCTGCAGCAAGTTAAGCAGCTGCGAGAAAGCTAGTAGTTGGGTTAACCTACACTTGCCAGCAATTTCTTTCTTGGCCAGACAGTCATTTTTTGTGCCTTTGTCTGGCTTTTTTCTTTTTTTGAAGACAGCAAAACGAAAACTTAAAAAAAAAATATTACACACACACACTGGATTCACCTATGGAAACCACACACACTTTGTGGCCCTCAGCTACCAAGCAGGACCAAGTGATGGCAAAATGAAGACCAATCAACTCAGGGGATGCTTTTTTCCCCTACCACTGTACCCCAGTACCCAGGAATTTGCTTTTGTTAAAACTCCAAAGGAAGAAAGAAAACCTTATTTGCTTCTTCCTCAAAGGAAGGACTTTTCATTTTCATTGTCCCCTTTTCGTCCTCTGGAGAAAAAGCCAGGACGGCGTTCCTGGCCAGCAAGTGGGCAGACAGGGAGGGTTGACAGGGACTGGTGATGCACCTACCTGGGGCGACCTTCCTGGGAAGCAGGAGTCGGGCTCCTCCGTGCTCTCAGAGACCAGCTCCTCTGGACAAAGTTGACAGGATTAGCTTCCTTTGGTTTGGTGACAAGGTATATGGGAACACAGCAGCTTACCACAGGTACCGGATTCATTGGATGTGTTCATAAGGTGGGAGCAACCTCATCAGGCTTCTAGAAAACGCATCCAAGAAGGAAAGGCTCCTCCTGAGACTGATGAAGCTGAGGAGACAGATTTTGTCCCTGTTTTCCTGGCACCCACTGTGTGCTTGCACAAGCTGAGCAAAACCCCTTGTGAATCACTTTGCTGCTCACAAACCCTCGGCGTACCTCTCAAAATCGCCTAAGGATCTTTTCATCAGTTCAAAGGAAAAATGTGCTATTTCAGTCCACGAGCATATCTCCTTATAGCTATAGAACTATCGTGTCATGGAGTAAGTACTCTGCACCTGGGGGTGGGGGTGCGGTGTCTGATCATTAAGGGCTTTTTTTTTTTTTAAAGATTTTATTTATTTGACAGAGAGAGACACAGCAAGAGAGGGAACACAAGCAGGGGGAGTGGGAGAGGGAGAAGCAGGCTTCCCACTGAGCAGGGAGCCCGATGCTGGGCTCGATCCCAGGACCCTGAGATCATGACCTGAGCCGAAGGCAGACGCTTAACGACTGAGCCACCCAGGCACCCCAGCTTTTTTTTTTTTTTTGGTAGCATATTTTCCACCAAATATACTTTAAAATGAGATTTATTTGGCTTTAACCTTCCATTCATAGGCTGAGTCTAGAAGCATGTATTTTTTTTTTTTAAGATTGAACAAAATTAATCTTGCTGAGGGTTTTGTGTGTGTGTTGGTGCAGAGGGGGCACAGAGAGTGTGTTAGAAGGTAGCAGGAACATGGATTTTGAACTTTTCTTTATCATTTTTTTAAAGATTTTATTTATTTATTATTTATTTATTTATTTATTTATTTATTTATTTATTTATTTATTTATCTGACAGAGAGACACAGTGAGAGAAGGAACACAAGCAGGGGGAGTGGGAGAGGGAGAAGCAGGCTTCCCGCGGAGCAGGGAGCCCAATGCGGGGCTCAATCCCAGGACGCTTAACGACTGAGCCACCCAGGTGCCTCAAACTTCTAGATTCTTTAGAGAAAAAGTGAAGTTACAATGTCTGAAAAAAAATGATGATGTCAGCTCAGCAGATCTTTATGAGATTGTTTGAGATTACAGTTGTACTGGATTGTCATGATGTTTTCTTTTTTTAATTTTTTAAAAGATTTTATGTATTTATTTATTTGACGGGGTGGAGCGGGGAGAGAGAGAGAGAAAACACAAGCAGGGGGAGTAGCAGAGGGAGAGGAAGAAGCAGGATCTCCGTTGAGCCAGGAGCCCAATGCGGGACTTGATCCTGGGACCCTGGGATCATGACCTGAGCTGAAGGCAGACAGTTAACCAACTGAGCCACCCAGGAGCCCCTGTCAAGATCTCAACTTAAAATGAGCCCAGGTAAGCACAGCAGACTTGAGACATGATTAAAATTATGCCTTCTAGGGCATCATTCGGTGGTTTTAACCAGGAGTTGAAAGAAAATCTTGCTTAAGGTTGGAATAGAAGAGATTCACACATAGGACTGAGTCAACAAACTGGCTGCACATTTCATTTAAACAGCACAATATCTGTATACTCTGTCAACAAGGACCACGAACACCTGGTTGCTGACTGAGTGGTTCTAGTTTCACCCAAAGTTTTGGCATCTGTAATATCTACACTCACTGGCAGCTTGTTCACCTTCCTGAAGCAATCTCCAACTTCTGCAGGACTTTTTCTTGAAGGAAGCTGCGCATTGCTGCCCAAATATAATATACAGTCAATTTTCACGACTCTCAGTTGTTAAGCTCTATAACATCACCGTGTGCTCTGAATTAAGGAATACTGGACCGTTGCTCCTGGGGGAAACGCAGGGTTGGGTTCCTCTGGAGTTACAGCACTTTTGTCAACTGGTCAAGACATACCTTGTTTTATGTGTGCTTCTGTTCGAAGACATTCTTATTTAACATACAACTTACAATGGTTCGAATTATTTTTCAACTTTCTGATTCAGTAGAAATTGTACTTTGAATTTTGATCTTTTTCTGGTCTAGCAATATGGAGAATGATGGTCTCTTGTGATGCCGGGCAGCCATAGCAGCAAGACTCAGCCCCCAGACCGCCACACAATCGCAAGGTTCAACAACCTACACACTTAAAACCATTCTATACCCATACAGCCATTCTGTCTTCACTTTCAGTATGGCATTCGATAGATTACGAGATATTCAAACTTTATTATAAACTAGGCTTTCTGTTAGATGATTTTGTCTAATGGTAGGCTAATGCAAGTGTTCTGAGCATGTTTACAGTAAGCTGGGCTAAGCTGTGATGTTCATTTTCGACTGACAATATTTTCAACTTATGATGGGTTTATTGGGATGAAACCCCATGGTAAGCTGATGAAGGTCTGTATATTGTTGATTCATTGCCACTGGACCTCTGGCCCACAGCACTGTAACTCAAGTCTGAAGGAAGCCCATCTATCACAGGGGCTTCCTCCTTGAGGCACATCATAGCGTCCTTGCCCATAGAGACATTAGACTGCACTTCAGCACTCTGCTTGGGGACCGTGTTAAGCAGCAAAATCCACCAATGAAAGCCACAAAAATGTGAAAGTGGGAGCACTAAATAGACTGGGAAAAGAACACTTCTTTACAGTGTGAGAGCTGAACCAAGGAGATGGAGAGTCAACTGTTTGACTTCAGCTGGGAATGTGTAGGGCAACTCAATTTTTTTACTGTTCTGTGCATGTCCATGAATGACCACAAAAACACTGAGAGCATTGATTCTGGGGTTACAAATAAATGTTAGTGAGTAGGAGAATTTACAAATACAGAATCTGTGAATAATAGGGTCAACTGTATGTTGATAAAACCAACATGCATTTTTAAGATCTGTTGATTCTGGGCAATGATTATTAGCTGGTAAGTTAATTTTTGGTCTTATTTAATGTCAAAGCAAATATAATTCACATTTTAAAAATTAACTGCATTTATACAGCGTTTTGTTAATAAAGACATCATTTTGAAAATAGCTCTTTACCCTTTTCTCCCCTTGAAGTCAACAATCCTTCTTCTGTCTCATCTTTCCACACCCATCAAAAATTGCTCATCAAACACCCTCTGCATTTCTGGGTATGATTGGGCCTTGCTATTAGCCTCATTTGCCAGTCATCAATGATAGAACTTGGAGATGTCTTAAAGATCAGAATTTCATTATTGTTGAAATAGTGTATGAGAGCATATCAGTGTACCAGAAGGAGTAAATTCTTTCACTTGGAGATGATGCTTTTGCCTTTTGGGGCTATATTGGGAAAAATATTTCAAGTGAAAGATCTCTTTCAGGTGTCCTTCCCATATTTTCATGACAAGGAAGGCTTATCAGTTTTCAGATAGTTTCAGATTACGAAGCTATCCCTGAAGTATGTTCCATGAAGCATTAGTAATGTGGATTATGCAATTGGACAAATTTGAGAAATTCTGAGCAAAGTCAAACTTGTTTTTGTATTGCAGGCCTTCTCAGAACATTCAGCTGCTAATGTGCATTTTGAAATTCCAGTGAGATACGTAGTGTTTCTCACCCAGTGTCGACCATGGAATTCTCTCCCAGACCATTGCTCCCTGGGTTCCCTCTTGGGAAACACGTAGAGGCTGGATGGTGCACATGGACAGAGCAGGTCTGCAGTGGTGGAGCTGCTGCTGGTGTGTGGGTTTAGGTGCAGCTTCCAGGGGACAGATGGCAGCATGTGGGAAGTAGACCACAATGGGGGGCGAACACAGTCTCTCCCATTTTCCTGGGTAAATGAAGTGATGCTCTCCCTCCTTTTCCTTTCACTATTGGGGAGACTGTTTCCTGGTTCTTAGGTACCCATGTGGACACAGTCCTCTCTCTAGGTGATTTTGCAAGAAGCATCTATTGACCACCGACTATGAACAAGCACTGTGCTAAGTGCGGGTAATGCGAAGATGAATGGGATGATAGAGTTGCCCCACAGAGAGAAACTATGGTGATTTGCCTTTGATCTTGTTTTTCATGCTCAATCAATAATGATCTCAACCTCAGTTACCAAATACAAGTATTTCAGGAGGAGGCTCAGGCATTCCTGCTCTTTGAACCCCACTGAACGCAGTGGAACTGATACTAGCCTTGTAATGACTATGGTTGAAATACTGTGGCTTTTCTTTCTCCGTTTGCATTTCTTATGTAGATAGCATGACATGCAGAACAACTGGATAATGGCAATATCCTTAAAAAATCATCCCAAAGTGTGCTTTTGAAGGAGAATCAATCGAGGAGTCACATGGGTTCTCAATGTTCCCCTTTTGTGTAATTTGAAACTTGATATTAGTCATCTCTGTGTGTAAGAAAAGCACAAAAGCATTATTACTGAATAATACGTGACAAGTGTTGTGCTAGGTACTAGGCAACAGCATAAATGAGATTTAGTTCCTGTCCTTATTGAAAGAAGGTCTTGCCTTTATAATTAAATTGTAACAGTTACAGCTACCAGTTCTCAAATCCCCAGTCTGTGGCCGATGCTGGAATTTTCCACGTTTGCTCTGAACAATACCTGTGATACTGTTAGGGATGTTTGGGACAGAGAGTTTTTAAACCGAATGGACTATCGATCATTGTTGGGGATTAATTGGAAGCGATGGCAAAGCATCGAGGACACTGGCTGGAGTGGGAAGTATAGGAAAAGTTGCCTCTGTTGCGCACTGTAATTGTCAGGACAGCAGCTGCTTCTTATTCACCTTTGTCCCCTCGGTGCCTGGCTCGTAACTGATGCTCTTTAGATGTTTGTTAAACAAATAGTGATGACAATTTCAAGACAAAATGACAATTGGCTACTTAGCAAAACAGGGTAGATATTGGGTCACTTTGTACTCTTAGTTTTAGAAGAATTTTCCTTTTTGATCATTCAGAGAACTAAATTGTCATGGAGAATTGAGTTGATTCATCAGATTAATAGAACCAGTAGCATGTATTTCTGTGCTTTATCTAGATAATTCAGGAGCAAGTATTTTGGGATTGCGCGGTATCTGAAAAATGGCCTCACCTCTCCATTTCACACTGGGTATTGGCAGACGTTCTGGAACATTACACACTCTTACCACGAATTTAATGACAAAAGCTCTCTCATATGTGTGTTGGTGTTTTATAGGAAGGATTATCATGGTATTCTGAGCATGTAAGAATCTATACAAAGGAGGTGGCTTTAGGATATGTACGTAGATTTTTCTGCGGAGTCTACAGTGTTTGCTCTTTCCATAAGGGTCGCGCTTTACATGAGCTCACAAATACCTTCATGGGACTTAATTCTGCAGCTGCCAAGCCAGGGGAGCCAAGTGGGGCTGCCCCAGGGACCGGGCCTGGATAAAGGCTGCCAGGTGCCTTCCTGGTGTTAACAGGAGCGAGCAGGCTGGTTACAGGGAGGGTGGAGTCACATTTCTCAGCTCCTTTATTCACTTGCTCATAACTTTCTGCCAAATTCTTTGGGGCTGAAACCTCTTGCCTGGTGCTGGGCCATGTCTGCCCAAAGGTAAATTTTTTGGAGTTTCCGCCAGAGCTATTAAGACTTTCTTGAGTCAATGAAAAAAGAAATTCTTCATTTGAATTGGTTGGCTTCATTTCACCAGTAATTCGAAGTTTAACCCAGTCACACAAGAGATGTCCTCCCTCTCCTTCTCACCCCCATACACCCACACACACCCAACATACACTCACACCCATACACCACATACCCACACATACTGACTCACACACACCCACCCAACACACACACTCCACACACGCACCCAAAGCACACTCGAGCACCACACACACACACACACACACCCCACACTCAGTCTAGCTGACACAAACCCTGAACCAAGGGGTCGTTTTTCCCTTGGGGGAAACAAAGACCCTGGCTCTCTCTGCCTGGTTATATGTAGCAGGAAAGGGAGACTGAGCCGCAGACGGACTCACCAGACCTTGGCAGTTTACAAGCACAAACAAATGCATTCATTTGCCTGCTGCATCAGAATTAGGAGCGTGAATTATGAATCAGGCATTGCTAATGTAGGAGAAGAGGCTAAATCCTCAGTCCTGTTAATGCTACATTTTTGTGACAACGGGCTGGTGGAGGGGAGAAGCGTATACCCCTTGACTCACCAGGGTTTGCTCCTTTATCATGAATGATGTCCTTCCTGTGTCTCCCTGATCCTGACCTTTCTAGACACAAAGAACCAGTGTTTATGTACACTGGGGGAAAGCCATCACTCCGGGAAACAAAAGGAAGGAGGCAGATAGCTGTGGCCATACCAAGTCGCAAAGGGGAGCGACACCCCGCCTGGGTACTGCTCTCAGTTTTCTGCACACATTCAATATTCCATTGATTTAACACTGCTTGTCAACAGCTATAGTCAGTAGCAATTGTAATCTCCAGTTTTGGGGGAAAAAAATGATTGGCTTTGATGCAGTAAGTGACCACCAGTCAGTGAGAGCTCTAGCTCTGGGAGAGCTAGAATCAGAAGTAACAACTTTTTAGGGGCGCCTGGGTGGCTCAGTCGGTTAAGCATCTGCCTTCAGCTCAGGTCATGATCCTGGGGTCCTGGGATCAAGCCCCGTGCTCAGCGGGGAGCCTGCTTCTCCCTCTCCCACTGCCCCTCCCACTGCTGGTGCTCTCTTGCTCGCTCTCTTGTGCACTCTCTCTCTCTCTCTCAAATAAATAAATAAAATCTTAAAAAAAAAAAACCTAACAGCTTTTTTTTTTTTTTTTTTTTAACAGCCTTTTTACTACCTGTAGCTCTCTTCAGAAAGGTTCTGAGTGATAATTTGACATTATCTGATTTGGAAAAACTGAAGTCTCTAATTTTACGTATTTGAATATTTTATTGCCCTCTGCAATTTTGTTTTGCAAAAGGAAAACAGAAAAACCTAAAGCCACAGGAGGGAAAATGCCAAAGGATGTAGGAGGTAAGTTGGAGATTGTTCCAGGGGACACGTGGCTGTTAAGAGCAGGCGCTCACCCTCAGGGAGCCTGTGCCTTTCTGGCCCCTGGCTGGGAACTGACTGCAGAGGATGGCTTTCCCCAAGCTGGCCAGGGGGGTGGCAAATCAGGCTTCTGGCCCAGAATCATGTGCTTGGAAGGCCCTCTTCTGTGGGCACTGGGCAGAAGCCCAAGGTCATTGTCAGTGTTGACTTGCTTTGGCAGCTATGAAATCCTATAAATAGCCTATGAACCCACTGTGTCCCCAAGGAAATGTACGCCCTCCTTTCTACTCATGCTTCAGGCGGCATGTGCTTTTCAGTGAATGTTTATTTCTCTTCCAAGCTAATTTAACCTGCACAAGAGCACACAGTAGGGTGTCAGGATGCAGGGAGGCTGAGAGATACTTGCAAAATTGCCTGAGCCTCTGTCCCAGAGCGGCATCACCGCTCTGGGCAGTATGGCAGACCAGGAACATCCTCTCACCAGACACTATATTCTGCAACATATTCTTCTTTCATGCTGAGCCACTGGTTCTTCGGGAAGGGGGTGGGCTTCGAAGGATCCTGGAGCTCCCTGCACAACGTACAGGCAGTTCAAACACTCGGGCTATTTGGTCTAAAGAATAGACTAGAATGAAAAGAGTCAGTACGTGCGGACTTTTGGCATCTGGGTGGCTCAGAAGGGTGGGGATGTGTTTTGGGTTGGTTTTTTGGATGAGACCCATGAGGAGCAGTACTTCTCACCCTCCTTGAGCAGCAACCAACTGTCTTACACATTGCTGATTTTCTCACCTCCGTATTTGTTTATTAATTATCTGGAAAGAGGATTGTTTGAGTTTATTGAGATGGATAGTACCCAGAGACACCTGGGAGAAAGTCTGTGTCTAAACAAGCAGAGCCCTGTGAGACAGCTCATGGGATAATTGAGAGCAAATCTCATGTTTCTAGTTACTGAAGAAAAGAATTTTTTGTTGTTGTTGTTCTGAACTGTTGAGGTTAGTTATCTACAGGAACCAAACTCACCAGGTAAGCAGTTGGATCTTTATTTTGCACAATTTAAAAGAGATGACAGAGGTTATAGAGAATGTTGGAATCAAAGTGCTGACTAGAAAGCTCATAGAATAATCTTCAAAATAAGTATCGCCAACATTTAAGAAATTTTTATTTAAAAATCAGAAGAAGTGTTTGAGGACTTTTTCCTCTTTCTTTTAAATTTTAATGTCTTAACAGGCAGTACAAGAACATGGTTTAAACAGAAAAAGGATATAGAAAAGTAGACACTGACAAGTCTTTCTTTCATCCAGGTGGCTGTTTCCAAACCCCAGCTCCCAGTGTAACTACTTATATTAGTTGTGTGTGTGTGTGTGTGTGTGTGTGTAGGGGGGAAGCATGTATATGCTGTGTCCTTTTAGTATTTTATTGTGGAAATATAAACATATTAAAAATATGTGTACTTATTTTTCTTCTTTTTGCTCTTTCCACGTAACACTGGATACTGCAGATCTGTCCTTAGTACATAGGAAGCTTCTCTCTTAGAGCCGCCTGGTGTTCTTTGGGGTGGATGTGCCAAGATTTACTTACGCAGCCCCACATAAATGGATACTTGCGTTAGTGTCAGTCTTTTACTATAACAAAAAATGATTCAAAGAGTCAACTTGGAAATCTGTCATTTTATATGTATGCAGGAGTATCCATAGGGAAATTCCCAGAGGTCAGATTGCTGGGTGAAAAGAAAATGCATTTATAATGTTAATAGATAGGAAATCCTTACCCACTGTCATTTTGGCATTTTGCCCTCCTACCAGCAAAGTCTGAGAGCATCATTTCCTTGAAGACTCACATGTTGTCAAATGTTGGAATTTTTGCCCATCTGATAAAGTGAGACATGTGACCTCAGTATAGTTTTGATCTGAATTTATTTTGAAGGAGATCAAGCACCTTTTCATGTTTCGTATCTCCTTTCCTGTGACCTATTTCTTCCTTTACCCCCTTTTCTATTGGGTTATTGGATTTTTTCTTCTTGACTTATAGAATTTCTTTATGTATTAGGAAGATTAACCCTTCTTTATGATGTGTGTTACAAATAGTTTGTCATTTGTCTTTTGACTTTGTTTAGGATGTATGTTTTTCAACTTTCTGTTATGAATAAATAAATCTTCAAAAGAACAGTGTAACAATCCCCTGTATGTCTACCCTCTAAATTCAACAATTGATAGCAGTTACCACCTTTGCCTTACTGTGTGTTTGAACGTGTGCCTGTGTGAATGCATGTGTGTGGGCACATGCAGACATGAGTGTACAAAGGTGTGAGTTGTGCATATAAACATAGGGTGCATACAGCACGTCTCTTTAAAGCCAAGCCCTTCAGCAAGCACCTCATAAAAGAAGAACATTTTCTTACACAAGTGTACCATTATTACATCTAAGAAAATTAACCATAATTCCCTAATATCATCTAATATCTGTATTGCATATGATATCTTTGCCATATAAATGTTTTTGACTTTGATATCTTTAGATGAACTAATCTCTCAACTTTTTTATGGCTACTGAATTTTTGAATCTTAAAAAAACTTTTGAGTCAGAAAGATCTTCCTATTCAATGTTATAAAAGCCTTGGATTTTTTTTTCTGTTCTTGAATTTTTCTATTATTTTTGATGGTTTCATTTTCTTACACTTAAATCTCTGACACATTTGGAGGTTATTCTGGTATTTTCTGTGAGGGATGGATCCAGTTTATCTTTTTCCAAATGGTTGGTTGCACTACCCTCCTTTATTATAAAGTCCATCTTTGTTGCCACAGATTTAAGATGTAGCTTTAGTCAGACATTTGTTTCACATATACATTTGACTCTATTTCTGGGTTTTCTAACCCTTTTCCACTAGTGTGTTTTCCATTCAGTTTTAATTTTTGGATGTCTAAGTATTGGATCTTTAGAGTACATTTAATGCCTCTTAAAGTTGGCCCTTCCTCATTCTTCTTTCTTTTCATAATTTCTTGGTTCTTCCTGTTTTTCATATAGACTTTAGAATTATTTCTCCAGAAAAATCTCCTCTTTTAAATTGAGATGGTATTCATCTTTAATTAAATGAACTTAAAGAGAGTTGACATCTTTTGATGTTGAGTCTTCCTGTCAAGAACACGGTATGTCCTTCCATTTAAAAAAGTCTACCATTGTATTCTTCAGGAGCATCTTGAAGTTTTATTCTGAAGGTTTACACATTTCTTCTTAAGTTTTTCCTAGATGCTTTGTCTTTTTTATTGCTTCTATAACTGATGTTGCCTTCCCTGCTATCTGTTAAGTGAGAGTTGAACTCAGCTTGCCCCTTCCTAGTCAGGCAGCATGCTCATGGGGCTATGACCACCAGAAAGAGGTGCCTTTTCTAAACATCTTTCTGGATGGGACATATTTTCCTTAGCTGAACAAGGCATGGAAAAGTCTAATGTCAATCTTGCTTCTATCTTTCTGAACTATTGTTTGTAGTAGCAGTTTTCGTTGATTCTCTCATGATTTCCTGGTTGCAGTGATACCATCCATTATCAGTGATAGTCTCACCTCTCTCTCAATTTTTATATATCTGATTTCTTTTCCATATCTAATTGCTTTGGCTAGCATCACCAGTATAAATGGTTGTGATGGTGGACATCTTTGTTTTGTTACTGATGTTAGTAAGAATACCTCTAGTGTCTCCCCAGGTTCACTGAAAAAAAAAAAACTATCTTACCATTTAAAAAATGATAGTATCCAGAAACCAATATTTCACTGTATATTAACTGAGTAAAATTTAAACAAAAATAAAAAAATATGGTAAACTACGCATAACATAAAATTTACCATTTTAACCACTTTTAAAAAGATTTATTTATTTATTTTAGAGAGAGTGGTGGGGGGAGAGAGAGCATGAGAGCATGAATGGGAGGGGCAGAGAGAATCTCAAGCAGACTCTGTGCTGAGCATGGAGCCTGACATGGGGCTTGATCTCATGACCCTGAGATCATAACCTGAACCAAAACCAAGAGTCAGACTCTTAGACGACTGTGCTACCAAGGCACACCCCCATTTTAACCATTTTTAAGTGTACAATTTAGTAACATTAAGTACATGAATGTACAATTGTTGTGCAACCATCACCACCATATGTCTCTCTGGAACTTTTTTCATCTAGCAAATCTGAAACTCTGTACCCATTAAATATTAACTCCTCATTTTCTCTCTCCCCTGGCCTCTGGAAACCACCATTGTACTCTCTGTCTCTATGAATCTGAGACTCTAGTAACCTCATGTGAGTGGATCCATGCAGTCAGTATTTGTCCTTTGTGACTGGCTTATTTCACTCAGTGTAATGTCCTTAAGGTACATCCATGTCATAGCATGTGTCAGAACTCCCTTCCTTGTATGGCTCAGTCATATCCCATTGTATGGATATACCACGTTTTCTTTAGCTATTCATTCTTAAAGGAACCCCAGTTTTACTTTTGAATATTGATGCAAATGTCCTCAATGAAATGTCTGCTCTTGCTACCTGCAGTTTGCACAGCACCTAGCACAGTGCCAGGTGCCTAGCAAGCACAAAATAGATGTTTACTGAGTGAATAGATAGCAAATCAATATCCAGCTATAGGTAAAATTATGAAATGGGAATTTATAAAAGTTACTTCTTCTATGTGCATGCTGCTTTTTGAGATTTAAAGCATTTAAAAAATATATACTCATTTTATTTATTTATTTATTTATTTATTTATTTATTTATTTATTTATTTATTTATTATGTTACGTTAGTCACCATACAGTACATCATTAGTTTTTGATGTAGGATTCCATGATTCATTGTTTGCATATAATACCCTGTGCTCCATGCAATACGTGCCCTCCTTAATACCTGTCATCAGGCTAACCCATCCCCCCACCCTCTCCCCTCTAAAACCCTCAGTTTGTTTCTTGGAGTCCATAGTCTCTCATGGTTCATCTCTCCCGCCAATTCCCCCCTCCATTTTTCCCTTCCTTCTCCTAATGTCCTCCATGCTATTCCTATGTTCCACAAATAAGTGAAACCATATGATAATTGGCTTTCTCTGCTTGACTTATTTCACTTAGCATAATCTCCTCCAGTCCCATCCATGTTGATGTAAAAGTTGGGTATTCATCCTTTCTGATGGCTGAGTAATATTCCATTGTATATATGGACCACATCTTCTTTATCCATTCCTCTGTTGAAGGGCATCTCGACTCTTTCCACAGTCTGGCTATTGTGGGCATTGCTGCTATGAACATTGGGGTGCATATGGCCCTTCTTTTCACTACATCTGTCTCTTTGCGGTAATACCCAGTAGTGCAATTGCTGGGTCGTAGGGTAGCTCTATTTTTAATTTTTTGTGGCACCTCCAGACTGTTTTCCAAAGTGGCTGTACCAACTTGCATTCCCACCAACAGTGTAAGAGGGTTCCACTTTCTCCACAACCTCTCCAACATTTGTTGTTTCTTTCTCTGTCCATTTTTGCCATTCTAACTGGTGTAAGGTGGTATCTCAGTGTGGTTTTGATTTGAATTTCCCTGATGGCTAATGATGATGAACATTTTTTCATGTGTCTGTTAGCCATTTGTATGTCTTCTTCAGAGAAGTGTCTGTTCATGTCTTCTGTCCATTTTTTGACTTGATTATTTGTTCTTTGGGTGTTGAGTTTGAGAAGATCTTTATAGATCTTGGATATCAGCCCTTTGTCTGTAGTGTCATTTGCAAAAATCTTCTCCCATTCTGTGGGTTGCCTCTTTGTTTTGTTGACTGTTTCCTTTCCTGTGCAAAAGGTTGTATCTTGATGAAGTCCCAAAAGTTCATTTTCACTTTTGTTTCTCTTGCCTTTGGAGATGTGTCTTGAAGTTGCTATGGCCGGTTGAAGAGGTTACTGCCTATGTTCTACTCTAGGATTTTGATGGATTCCTGTCTCACATTGAGGTCTTTCATCCATTTTGAATTTATCTTTGTGTATGGTGTAAGAGAATGGTCGATTTTCATTCTTCTGTATATAGCTGTCCAATTTTCCCAGCACCATTTATTGAAGAGACTGTCTTTTTTCCATTGGATCTTTTTTCCTGCTTTGTTGAAGGTTATTTGACCATAGAGTTGAAGGTCCATATCTGAGCTCTCTATTCTGTTCCACTGGTCTATATGTCTGTTTTTGTGCCAGTGTCATGCTGTCTTGGTGATCACAGCTTTGTAATATAGCTTGAAATCAGGCAAAAAGATGCCCCCAGCTTTGTTTGTTTGTTTGTTTTCCCAACATTTCCCTGGCAATTCGGGGTCCTTTCTGGTTCCATACAAATTTTAGGATTGTTTGTTCCAGCACTTTGAAAAATGTCCTTGGTATTTTGATCAGGATGGCACTGAAGGTATAGATTGCTCTGGGCAGCACAGACATTTTAACCATGTTTATTGTTCTGATCCATGAGCATGGAATGCTTTTCCATCTTTTTGTGGCTTCAATTTCTTTCACGAGTGTTCTGTAGTTCCTAGAGTATAGACCCTTTACCTCTTTGGTTAGGTTTATTCCAAGATATCTTATGGTTTTTGTGCTATTGTAAATGGAATCGATTCTCTAATTTCTCTTTCTACAGTTACATTGTTAGTGTATAAGAAAGCAACTGATTTCTGTGCATTGATTTTGTATCCTGCCACATTACTGAATTGCTGTATGAGTTCTAGTAGTTTGGGGGTGGAGTCTTTTGGATTTTCCACATAAAGTATAATGTCATGTGCCAAGAGAGAGGGTTTGACTTCTCCTTTGTCAATTTGAATACCTTTTATTTCTTTTTTTGTCTGATTGCTGTTGCTAGGACTTCTAGTAGTATGTTGAACAATAGTGGTGAGAGTGGGCATCTTTGTAGTTTTCCTGATCTTAAGGGAAAGGCTCTCAGCTTTTCCCCATTGAGAATAATATTCGCTGTAGGTTTTTCATAGATGGATTTTATGAACTTGAGGAATGTTCCCTCTATCCCTATACTCTGAAGAGTTTTAATCAGCAAAGGATGTTGTATTTTGTCAAAAGCTTTTTCTGCATCAATTGAGAGGACCATATGGTTCTTCTCTCTCCTCTTATTAATCACATCAATCTATATATCACACTGATTGATTTGTGAATATTGAACCACGCTTGCATCCCAAGGATAAATCCCACCTGGTCGTGGTGGATGATCCTTTTAGTGTACTGTTGGATCCTATTAGCTAGGATTTTGTTGAGAATTTTGGCATCCATATTCATCAGGGATATCGGTCTGAAATTCTCATTTTTAATGGGGTTTTTGCCTGGTTTTGGGATCAAGGTAATGCTGGCCTCATAGAATGAGTCTGGAAGCTTTCCTTCTATTTCTATTTTTGAAACAGCTTCAGAAGAATAGGTATTATTTCTTCTTTGAATGTTTGGTAGAATTTCCCAGGGAATCCATCAGGCCCTGGACTCTTGTTTTTTGGAAGGTTTTTGATCACTGGTTCAATCTCTATTAGCCTATTCAGGTTGTCAATTTCTTCCTGTTTCAGTGTTGATAGATTATATGTTTCCAGGAAGGCATCCATTCCTTCCACATTGCTTAATTTATTGGCATATAGTTGTTGATACTAATTTCTAATAATTGTTTCTATTTCCTTGGTGTTAGTCGTGATCTCTCCCCTTTCATTCATAATTTTATTAATTTGGGTCCTTTCTCGTTTCTTTTGGATAAATCTGGCCAGTGGTTTATCGATCTTATTAATTCTTTCAAAGAACCAACTTCTAGTTTTGTTGACCTGATCTACTGTGTTTCTGGTTTCTAATTCATTGATTTCTGCTCTAATTTTAATTATTTCTCTTCTGATGCGTGGCTTAGGCATCGTTTGTTGCTTTTTCTCTAGTTCTTTAAGGTGTCGAGTTAGCTGGTGAATTTGGGATTTTTCTATTTTTTTGAGTGAGGCTTGGATGGCTATGTATTTCCCCCTTAGGACCGCCTTTGCAGTATCCCATAGGTTTTGGACTGATGTGTTTTCGTTCTCATTGATTTCCATGAATGGTTTAAGTTCTTCTTTGATTTCTTGGTTGACCCAAACATTCTTGAACAGAGTGGTCTTTAGCTTCCAAGTGTTTGAATTTCTGCCAAATTTTTTCTTGTGATTGAGTTCCAGTTTTAGAGCATTGTGGTCTGAGAATATGCAGGGAATAATCAGTCTTTTGGTATCGGTTGAGACCTGATTTGTGACCCAGTATATGGTCTATTGTGGAGAAAGTTTCATGTGCACTCGAGAAGAATGAGTATTCTGTTGTTTTAGGGTGGAATGTTCTGTAAATATCTATGAGGTCCATCTGGTCCAACGTATCATTCAAAGCTCTTGTTTCCTTGTGGATTTTCTGCTTAGATGATCTGTCCATTGCTGAGAGTGGAGTATTGAGGTCTCCTACAATTAACGTATTGTTATCAATATGACTCTTTATTTTGGTTAACAGTTGGCTCATGTAGATGGCTGCTCCCATGTTGGGGGCAGAGATATTTACAATTGTTAGATCTTCTTGTTGGATAGAGCCTTTAAGAATGATATAGTGTCCTTCTGTGTCTCTAATTACAGACTTTAGTTTAAAATCTAATTTGTCTGATATAAGAGTTGCTACCCCAGCTTTCTTTTGAGGTCCACTGGCATGGAAGATGGATCTCCATCCCTTCACTTTCAGTCTGGAAGTATCTTTAGGTTCAAAATAAGTCTCTTGTAGACAGCATATGGATGGGTCCTGTCTTTTTATCCAATCTGCAACCCTGTGCCATTTTATGAGAGTATTTAGGCTGTTCACGTTGAGAGTGATTATTGAAAGATATGAATTTATTGTCATCATGTTGCCTGTGAAGACCTTGTTTCTATAGACTGTCTCTGTAAATTTCTGTTGTATATCACTCTTGGGGTCTTTCTCCTTTCATTGAATCCCCCTTAATATTTCTTGCAGGGCCGGCTTAGTGGTCACATATTCTTTCAGTTTCTCCTGGTTCTGGAAGCTCTGCATCTCTCCATCCATTCTAAATGAAAGCCTTGCTGGATAAAGTAGTCTTGGCTGCATGTTCTTCTCCTTCATTACCCTGAATATATCTTGCCAGCCCTTTCTGGTTTGCCAGGTCTCTGTGGATAGGTCTGACGTTATTCTGACGTTCCCCCCTCTGTAGGTAAGGAATCTCTTCCCCCTAACTGCCCTTAAGATGGTTTTCTTGCTTCTAAGATTTGCGAGTTTTATTATTACATGCCATGGCATTGGCCTGTTTTCTTTGATCTTGGGAGGGGTCTTCTCTGCCTCTACGACACAAATATTTGTTTAATTCCCCAGATTAAGTAAGTTCTCAGTTACAAGTTTGTCAAATATATCTTCTATCCCTCTCTCTCTTTCCACCCCCTCAGGGATCCCAATAATTCTGACATTGGAACGTTTCATGGCATCACTTCTTTCTCTAATTCTGTTTTCATGGATTTTAAGTTGTTTGTTCCAGGCATCCCACTTTTACTTCTTTTCTATCAGTTTGTCTTCTAGATCACTAATTCGTTCTTCTGCCTCATTTACCCTAGGTGTTAGAGTATCTAGATTAGATTGGATCTCATTGATAGCATTTTTAAATCCTGCCAGATCATCTCTCATTTCTGCCCTTAGAGACTCTATGTTGCCATTAATTGATTTCTCCATTCTACCTATTGTCTTCATAATTGTTACTCTGAAGTCTATTTCCAACATCTTGCTTATATCTATATCTGTTTGTAAATCTGTGGCAGAAGTCACAGTCTCTGCGTCTTTCCTATTTTGGGGGTTCCTCCTCTTAGTCATTCTGTTGAGGGGTGGTTAAGGGAATGTACAGAGTCCAAATTATTGACCACAACCCAAGCAAGTTGTACCTGTTTTATAGGGACCTTAGGGATGTGGCCTCTTGTTCTTCCAGCCTGTCTTCTGCGGGGAGGGGCCTGCTGCACTGTTACTCAGGCAACCCTGTTTGGGCAGAGTTGCCCTGCCCCCCTGTGGGGGGGGATGGGCTCAATGAAAACCGTTTTTGGGGGGCTTTTGTTCTCTGGTGGCTTTCCCTGGCAGCTTTCCACGTCTCTTCTGAGAGTCAGAGCAGAAGAGACCGTTTCCAACCCTCTGCCTCAGAGCAGAGAGATTGTAGTCTGTTCTTCAGTGAGCTCTCCAGGTCATACTATCTCCATTTCTGTCTATGCTGCTGTAAACTGCAGCGTCCTCGGTTGTGCGCCCCTCTGCAGCACTCCCAGTGCTCACCTCCAGGTCGGTCTCATCTCTGCCCTTTGTGCTTCTAAAACCTCCGGCCACCCCCAGTTTCCATGCCCGGCCCCACCCCTCTGGGTTTCCACCCAGGGGCTGCCCTAAAGTCCTTTCCCTGCCACTACTGGTCTGCGAATTTGTGTCCCGTCCCCAGCACAGGAGGTTATCACTCACAGTGTAGGATCCCCACAGCCAGGCTCCCTCCTGCTGCCGTTTATCCTCCGATATCTGCCTGCAGAATCACGGCTCCCCACTTCGTACCTCAAAACCAACCACCTGCAATATTCTGTTTGTAGAGATTCTGATCTATCTTCTTACATCTCAGGCTGATTTCATGGGTGTTCAGAGTGGTCTGGTAGATAGCTCAATTCTGGGGACTGGTTGGAATAGGGTCCCCTACTCCTCTGCCATCTTTTCTCTTTCATCAAAAATATACTCATTTTAGCTACACAATAGCCCTTTGAGGTAAGAGTTATAGCCCATATTTTACCATTTATATATTGTATAGGTAAGAAAATAGAGGCTTAGGAAGATTATATGACCAGCTTAAGGGTTTAATAAGTGAGAGGTGGGAACAAAATCCATGAATTTGTCTCTAAGTTCAATAATGTTTCTTCCCTCCCCACTTCTTTTACAATGAAGTAGAACATAAATTCAGAAAATGCCTTCCCTGTGTGTGTATAGTTTAGTGAAACCACTCCCAAGATCAAGAAATGAAACATTCCAACACCCCAGAACCCTGGGAGAGGGTACTATGGGTTCTTCCACTTACATCTTTGTCCCACTTCTCTGGAGATTTTTCTTTTTCTTTTCATAGTTTTACCACCTGGATATAACTCCTAAACAATATAGTTTGTGTGTAGTTTTTGGCCTGTGTTTGAATTTTATACAAATACAGTTATATTGCCTATTTCCTTTGGTCACACTTCTCCAACATTATGTTCGTGAGATTGATGCTTCTTATATGTTGTAGTTTGTTGTTCTCATTGCCCATAATACTCCTTTGTGCTCACTATTAATTCATTTTATTACTGCTGGATGTCTAGGTTGTTTCCACTTGGTGAATCTTAGGACCAGTATTCTGTGAAATTCCTGTGTGTGAATCCCAATGTCCATGTGAATGAATTTCTGTTAAATTACCCATAGGTATGGAGTTATTGAATCTTAGTGGCCTATGACCCCTGGCAGTGTGGGAGAGCTCCTGATGGCCCAAATCCTTCTCAAGTGACAGCTCTGTTTCCCTGGACTCAAAGTGGGTCCCAGCTCCCATCTCCTGGATCCTTTCTCCTTCTTTGGATGACCGCTCTTCTGGTTTGGGGTGCTAAACACCCTCATGCTTTCCATCAGTCAAAAAGCTACATCCTTAGAGAGGCAGCAGCACTTTAATCATTGGCCTAGGCATGAGGCACCATTTGAAGAATGTGGTCACTGAGGTGGGATATGTCTAAGAAGACCAGAGCAGGAAAGATGCCTGTGGAGACCTTCAATGAACTTGGAGACTGAGCCAGGTCTGGGGCAATGTTTGCTTTTCTTTATTGTTTGTTTATTTGTTTTAAAGTATTTTCCATGTCAGGCTTGGCCACCCCTCCCTGCCCCCATGTGGCTGTATCATGGAATGGATTAGGGAATCCCTGATTGAGGGATCACTCTGGAGGCTTTCTGCCCATAGTCTTCTGTTTGGAGTCTTTAGTCTATCTGAGCTTTGCCTCCTCAGGTGTCCTGGCACCTCCAGACAAGTAGTGCCCTCTCTAGGTCCTTGGGGGTCCTTTATCTCCTTTCCATTATCTCATAGGACACTAGCCCTGAATTTCACACGCTGTGACTGAATTTCTCCAAAAAATTCTCCAATATTGTCTGCCAAGCTGCTTCTTTAACACAAGGGTGAGTGGGAGGCCCTGGTAAAGACTCACATTACAGCCCCAGAGCCTACATGATTAAGAGGCTCGGGTGACAAAAGGAGGACAGGAACTCTGGGGATTTTGGGGGGAGCTTCAGGACAGAAGAAAGCAAAGAAGTAGAGGCAGCTCAAATTTTGCTAAAGCAGACTCACACACAGTCCAACTAAATATTGAATTGTGCTTGATCTTTCACTTATCTCCATTTCATGACTGAGATTCGGCAGATATTTTGTCCTATGTCTTTCATCCTTACATCACAGATGAGCACAAATCACAGATGGACATGCAACCCTAACCAAATCTGAATTATCAAACAATTATCATGTTTATGAAGATTTCTTTCTAAGGCAGAGAAGTGGACATTGGTTAGCAAGATTCTGGTAGAATATTAGCTTACCAGGGTGAGATTCCTGTAATGGTCCCTGGTTTTATCAACAAAGCATGGCAGTGCTTACAGGGCACACTTCAAACCAGGCAGAACTCCATGTCACCAAAGCCTCTTCTTCCAAGTATGCTGGATAAAGGAGTTCTCTCTTCACTGGTTTCATCACCTAATATAAAATTGTAGCTTGTTGTTCTCAGTCAACATAGTACTTAAAAAAAAAAAAAAAAGGAGACTCAGGAGAGCTTTTCCCAGCTGAAACATGAGTAACCCATTTCTAAGTTGCTCCAAGTAATGGTCATATTAGTATACCTAAAAATCATTTTTTTTTCTCAGATCATTGATTTGAAAGCTAGAACATGGCAAGTAACTTTCCCATATATTCTTGCATCTTTTTTTAAAATTTAGAATAAGAGGTTATTTGTTTCAGGGAAGGATAGGTTCAGGCTGGTTGAGTAGAAGAGGAGAACAGACATACCATGCCTGAAGAGTACAGCCCTTGACTCTGACTGCAATGCTCTTAGAGCTTGAGGCTGGGTGAGAAGCTTGCAGTGGGGCAACACCAAGAGAGAGGAGAGCTTCAGGGACCCCCCTGGTGTCATCCATGACCCCTTTGTTCTGCTGTACTCTCTATCTTTGCAGATCCTCTTGTCTTAGAGACTAATCTGCAGAATCACTCACACCTCAAGAGGGCTTGTTCAGCCATCTCATTTTCTTCCTGGACTGGAGAAGCTAATCTAGCAAAAAGTCACAAGGATCACTGCAGTGGGGAACAGAGGGTGAAGGAAGGTGCAAGGAAGATGAAAAAGAGGAGTAAGAGAGGAAAAGAGCGCAGAGAGGAGAGATGGAGAGAGCACACCCACATTAGTGGGAACTCTTGCACACTGTTCCTGGGGCTACTTCTGCTTGAGTTTGTCACCCTCTGTGGGACCATCTCCCTGATAGCTGACTTTGCTAATCCCAGTCCAGGCAGGCCAGCAACCACAGTCCCTGGAAGCTGCAGGTTATAAATATATTGCTGGCTCATTGGCCAAGAGCCCGGGTGTGGTCTGCAGCTGCCCAGGTCCCACTCCTGGGGAGAATGGAAACCTTCTTCATGGGGAGGCCTCGTGATTATTTTTAGGTTGTTCTTGCCCTGGTTGACTTATAGCCTCTGCACTTACTCAATGTTGCATGCTATTGACCCTCCCTGCATTGCTCAACCCTTAGCAGCCTGTAACTCAACTTTGTGGCTCTTTTCTGGAAGACTTCCAATGTCTCAATGCTCTTCTGAACTTGGGGTGCTCCAAACTGTCTGCGGTCTTCTTAAAGGCTGAGCTAAGGTTGGGATCTGCAGAATAAAGAAAGCCTTGTTACATCTCAGTCACACAGTGTCTGGCCTCTTTGTATACACCCAGTGTATCATAAGTTTTTTTTTTTTTAAAGTCTTTTTTGTGACTATATTACATCATATATTTATAAGTACTTCGCTATTCATTGATACACCTAGACCTTTCCTGGAATCTTTGCTTTTCCCACATCATCTTTCTATTGTTTCTCTATAGTATCTGTCACAAGAGCAGAAATTAACTAATAATAATGTGGCCACTCTTCTTTCCAAGGACCTTTAATGTGGTGATAAGATACACTCTTCTCAGGCAAGGGCATGCCTAACATGGGCTCTCTTTTCAGCGTGGGGATGGATGCACTTCAGACTAAGTTCTCTTTGCCTAGGGTGCTGCTAAATTCAGGCTGCAACATCTCTCTAGAAGTTAGAAAAACTGAATTCTGATTTCAAAGCAAAGAGGGATCCCTCTTCCTCCAGTTATGGGAGATAGGGCTATATGCTACCCTTATTATTAATTCTTCCTCTGTCTATTTTGTCCACTTCTTCCAATATATTATCTGAGGCTTATCCCCTGCCTCTTGCAGATTACAAGGTAAAATCATGGAGTCTCAGAGCAGGAAGCCTATAGGGATTAATTTTAGGGAGCAGACACCTAAGCCCCAGAAGAGTTGCAACTCAACCACAATCATGGTTAATTATAAGCAGACTGACCAGAGCCCAGGAAGGGTGAGCTTTCCTTGCTGTTTATCCAACTAGTGAATAAATGGTCAATGAGTCTGGATGTCAGCAGGAGCTCTCTGGGTATTTTCCCCAAGTCTCATTCTCAATTTATGGGGAGGGAATTTGTATGATTTTTCCTGTGCATGGCTACTAGGCTTGAATTCATCATACCTTGCCTAGCCTTTGTGGAAAGAACTGTGGTCAAAATCTGACTAATTCATCAATGGATTTACAGTCTGTTCAAAGCCCATGTAAGAAATGGAAAGAATCATGGCCATGAACAGCAGGATTTATTTGGTACGAGGTGGTTACCATAGAGGGACTCTACAATTTGTTGGCTATGAGGTTTTTGAAATGGTGGAATTTTGGACATGTGGCATTATTGTTTTTGGAGAGATGATGGAATACCCCACTCAATTATCTGTTGTGCTTGGATGAGTAATAAATTCCAGCAAAGAAATGCAGAAAACAGAATGGTAGGTTTTCTTCTTGAAAATGTTGGATGGTGCTTTAATCCCTCCTGCCCTCCTCCTGTCCCACCCATTTTTTCCTTGTGGTTCCTTGAGTTGTGATTTTTCTACATAAAATAATAAAACATAAATGTAAAAATAAATCCCACCAATGGCTTTTAAAGTTAGGTTGTTCTGTGCCCAAGTGCTGGATTCCCTTCTAAAAGCTGGACATCATTGCTGGGTGCTGAGCATCTAGACTTGTCTGGGTCTAGAATCTTGGAGTGTTCTTTCCTGCATTTGCCCTTGGGACTCACTGCTCCTATTTTCCAGAGACATCTTGACACAAATCGTATCCAAGATTCTCTTTGTCCTTTCTAGTACAATTGTTTCTTAACTTTAAAGACCACAATTTGAAAAACTGTTAGATTTTGGGGTGTTTCCAAATGCTTTGACAGCTATACTCGATTTTATAACCTTTTATTTCTCTCCCTTTGGTGCCCATTTTAAAATATTCTTCCTTATTTGACACATTTCCCCCCTGATCCAGGGGGGATCCTTGCAAACACTGCATGCAGTTGGTAAGGCTCCAGACCCAGGAGAAGGCAGTGAGTGTGTGGCAGCTCCCGGTTGCAACAGTGTCTGGGGCAGGGCACTAGCTGCCTCAGATTGCTGTCACCCTGTGAGTCTGCCTGATGGTCCATGATTAATGGCACACAACTAGCCAAAGGGCTCAACTTCATTTCCAGGGCACAAATTTCCACATCACAAATCTTTCCCAAATTTGGCCTGCAGTAATAAGGGGTTCCTGCAGTCCAGGAGTGGACAAATGGGCACTCTGATATCATACACTGTCCCCATTCAGGGCCCTGGCTGTAGGCCTGGTGAGGCCAGGATGGCGGGTGTCCTGCGAGGAGTCGAGTGACCCTTCATCGCTTCAGGAGATGTTCCATAGCACTGAGTACTTGGTGGAAACTGGTAGAACAGCTGGTTCAGAGCAGCACTAGAGGGAATGTTGGGCCAAAGCAGTAAAGTAGAGTGCCCCTGAATGGGGGTTCATCAAGTATCCCCATCACTGGACCCTGTCTTTTCTGTTTGCCATTTGCCTAATTTGTTTGTTAAGCATGGCTAAAAATGCATTTTTAAAAAGATTTGATTTATTTGTTTGACAGGGAGAGACACAGAGAGAGAGGGAACATAAGCAGGGAGAGTGGGAGAGGGAGAAGCAGGCTTCCCGCGGAGCAGGGAGCCCAATGTGGGGCTCAATCCCAGGACCCTGGGATCATGACATGAGCGAAGGCAGACGTTTAATGACTGAGGCACCCAGGCGTCCCCTAAAAATGCATTTTAAAGGATTTTCTCAAAGACTCTCAAGTATATTTAACACTTTTGCATCTTTTTTTTAAAAAAAGATTTTATTTCTTTATTTGAGAGAGAGAGAGCAAGTGTGAGTGGATGGGAGGAGCAGAGGCAGAGGGGGAAGCAGACTCCCCACTAAGCAGGGAGCCCAATGCAGGACTTGATCCCAGGACCCTGGGATCATGACCTGCGTTGGAGGCAGATGCTTAACTGACTAAGCCACCCAGGTGCCCAATACTTTTGCATCTTAATTGCTCTGGAAAACTGTGTAGCGTATGTTCCATTGTCTCCAGCATGGGTTTCCCAAACCCCAGAGCTTCTGGAGGCCTGGCATGGCAGCTGTGGAGACCATACAGCTTACCTAGGAGGGAGCTGCACTCAGCCTAACAGGCCACTGCCATGCTGGATGGCGGGCCCAGTGTAGCTTCATCTTCCAGTTATGGGAGAAGAGAAACTGAGATTTGTAAGTGTGATGTCTTGACTTTTGAATGTTGGCAACTAGTTCAACTCCTTTTAAAAATTTTATTCTCATTTTCTTTTATTGGGGCAAAATATACGTAACATAAGGTCTACCATCTTAACTATTTTTAAGGGTACAGTTCAGGAGTGTTATGTGTATTCATAGTTGTACAACAGATCTCCAGAACTCTTCACCTTGGAAAACTGCAACTTTGTACCACTAAACAGCTCCCCATTTCCCCTTTCCTCCCAGGCCCTGGAAACCACCATTCTGTTGTCACTATGAATTTGGCTATCTCATATAGGTGGTAACTCAAATTAAAAAAAAAAAAAAAGCTCAAGAGTCAAACAAGACCATTTGGGATCTGTTTGGTTTTATGCCAGTTCTCTCTAGAATCCCTCCATGGTGCCAATGAGACACAGTAGATGTTTATTCCTGAAGAGGTTTTTTTTTTTTTTTTCTTAAGTTACTGCTAGTTAAGTTACCCATTGAGAAATGGTTGATTCTGAGCCTAGCTCTCTGTTTCTCCAACTACCCCTCTTTCATTTATTGTCAGGACTGGTTGTTCTGCATATATTTCATAAACTGACCTCAAAGAAATACACAGCAAAGCACCAGGCTTGCTCTTAAAGCAATAGCATGGAAGAATTTAAGAGATGGAAGTTCATCAGGTCAGGACTTAAATGTCCAGGTGTGAAAGTGTTGTACAAATCATTAGGTAATTGATATAAACACAAGACTTTAGGGGTGTTTAACAGGATTTTCCTAACTGTATGATGCTGCTATGATATAGAATAATTTTGCCATCCCCGGATTGTGCCTTTGGTGTGTTTGCTGTAGAAGGAATCATAGGCTGGTAGACTGACTTTGAACATAGCATTTCCTATCTTTTTCACAGCTAGGGTTCCTACACCCCAGGCTGTAACCCTTCAGCATTGTGGATCATAACTAAAAATTAAAAATGAAGTTTTAATTTCCTTTCCCACTGGGGCCAGAAGTTCAGAGAATATGAAGCTGGCAGATGGTTCACTGGCAGCCTCCTCTCAGGCCTCGCCCAGAAACATCTTTCACAAAGCCTGTTGAAATGCACACGTTAATCATCAGAACTTCATTTTCCAACTGTGGGGAGCCACAGCCTGAACAGGCTTTCCCACCAGAACAAGGCTACCATTTTATTCCCAGTTGCGAGCTGGACTCGGACAGTGCTGTCTTCTCCCCACGGGCTGAGGTCTGGGTGTGAGGAAAGGTTTCAAAATAGGGTATCCGGGTTTGCCATTTTTGGAAAGAGAACTTTTGGTGCTCCTGGAATCCCTTTCTTTTTGAAAGCAGGAATACGAAGGCTGAAACCCTGAGACTGTGGCCTCTGAGGGCCTGTGGGGGAGTCGGTGTTATGACTGGGCTGAGGTCCCAACTTCAGGATGCTGTGGGGATTTTGGCTCCCTTCCTGATAGAGCAAAATTATTGCCTGAATCTTCTAGTTTCCCAGGTAAAAATGATATCTCCTGTGAGAATGTCACTCAAGGGGCTCTTTTCCCGTTTTTCCTTTCTCTTTGCTGCTCACAGCTTTAAACTGTGGGGGAACTGACAGCTTCTTGTGTTTTCTAAAAACCAGACTTGTACTTTTAAACATTTCCCAGGGGAATGCTGGGCCACAGTCTGCATTAGCTGTGAGGTGACATGGCGTGGTGGGTTGACAAAGAGCCTGGGAACTCGGAGGTTGTGAGTTTTATAGTCCCAGTTCTGCTCCTTCCCCGAAACCCTCGGGGTCTATTAAGGGCCCGGGTTCCCACACCTACAGCAAGGGGGCAGACAAGGGGAGGGGGCTCAGAGAGGGGGTGTGCAGTCCCAGAGAGGACTCCAGGCTCCTTGGTGTGGGTGGGTGGTTGTCACCCTGACACCAGAGGGCAAGCTCAGGGCCTTAACATGAGCTCTGCCCTGAGTGAGTAGTGGGGGTTCATGTTGAGACAAAAATCTGGTGATGGGGATTAGGAGGAAGGGAACTCATGTTTATTGGAGTTCCTAACCAGAGACCATGATTAACACTTCAAGGTACAGGGAGAAGAGACCTAGCAAGCTCAAATGCTAAGTCATCCTTCCTGGCATTTTCCAGAAACTTAAAAGACCCTGGGAAGATATTGCTCTATCTTTTCCACAGATGAGAAACCTGAGACTCAAGAGAAGTGCAGGACACAGAGCTGGTAAAAGTTGGGACTTGGCCCAGGTCTGTGGGCCACATTTTCTGCCTCAGGAACTGCCTTTCTTTCTTTCTTTCTTTCTTTCTTTCTTTCTTTCTTTCTTTCTTTCTTTCTTTCTTTCTTTCTTTCTTTCTTTCTTTTCTTTCTTTCTTTCTTCTTTCATGTTATGTTAATTACCATGCATTACATCATTAGTTTTTGATGTAGTGTTCCATGATTCATTGTTTGCATATAACACCCAGTGGTCCATTCAGTATGTGCCCTCTTTAATACCCATCACCAGGCTAACCCCTCCCCCCACCCCCTCCCCTCTAGAACCCTCAGTTTGTTTCTCAGAGTCCATAGTCTCTCATGGTTCATCTCCTCCTCCAACTTCACCCCCTTCATTTTTCCCTTCCTGCTATCTTTTTCTTTTTTTTTCACATATAATGTATGATTTGTTTCAGAGGTACAGGTCTGAGACTCAACAGTCTTACACAATTCACAGCGCTCACCATAGCACATACCCTCCCCAATGTCTATCACCCAGCCACCCCATCCCTCCCGCCACCTCCACTCCAGCAACCCTCAATTTGTTTCCTGCGATTAAGAATTCCTCATATCAGTGAGGTCATATGATACATGTCTTTCTCTGATTGACTTACTTCACTCAGCATAATACCCTCCAGTTCCATCCACGTCGTTGCACATGGCAAGATTTCATTCCTTTTGATGGCTGCATAATATTCCATTGTACATATATACATCTTCTTTATCCATTCATCTGTCGATGGACATCTTGGCTCTTTCCACAGTTTGGCTATTGTGGACATTGCTGCTGTAAGCATCAGGGTGCACATACCCCTTCGGATCCCTACATTTGTATCTTTGGGGTAAATACTTAGTAGTGCAATTGCTGGGTTGTAGGGTAGCTCTATTTTCAACTTTTTGAGGAACCTCCATACTGTTTTCCAGAGCGGCTGCACCAGCTTCCATTCCCACCAACAATGGAGGAGGGTTCCCCTTTCTTCGCATCCCCGACAACATCTGTCATTTCCTGACTTGTTAATTTTAGCCATTCTGACTGGTGTGAGGTGGTATCTCATTGAGGTTTTGATTTGGATTTCCCTGATGCTGAGCGATGTTGAGCACTTTTTCATGTGTCTGTTGGATATTTGGATGTCTTCTTTGGAAAAATGTCTGTTCATGTCTTCTGCCCATTTCTCGATTGGATCATTTGTTATATGGGTGTTGAATTTAAGTTCTTTATAGATTTTGGATACTAGCCCTTTATCTGATATGTCATTTGCAAATATCTTCTCCCATTGTGTCAGTTATCTTTTGGTTTTGTTGACTGTTTCTTTTGATGTGCAAAAGCTTTTTATCTTGATGAAGTCCCAATAAATAGTCCATTTTTGCCCTTGCTTCCCTTGCTTTTGGTGATGTTTCTAGGAAGAAGTTGCTGCAGCTGAGGTCAAAGAGGTTGCTGCCTGTGTTCTCCTTGAGGATTTTGATGGACTCCTGTCTCACATTGAGGTCTTTCAACCATTTGGAGTCTATTTTTGTGTGTGGTGTAAGGAAATGGTCCAGTTTCATTCTTCTGCATATGGCTGTCCAGTTTTCCCAACACCATTTGTTGAAGAGACTGTCTTTTTTCCATTGGACATTCTTTCCTGCTTTGTCAAAGATTAGTTGACCACAGAGTTGAGGGTCCATTTCTGGGCTCTCTATTCTGTTCCACTGATCTATGTGTCTGTTTTTGTGCCAGTACCATAGTGTCTTGACGATGACAGCTTTGTAATAGAGCTTGAAGTCCGGAATTGTGATGCCACCAGCTTTGCTTTTCTTTTTCAAAATTCCTCTGGCTATTCAGGGTCTTTTCTGGTTCCATACAAATTTTAGGATTATTTGTTCCATTTCTTTGAAAAAAGTGGGTGGTCTTTTGATGGGGATTGCATTAAATGTGTAGATTGCTCTATGTAGCATTGACATCTTCACAATATTTGTTCTTCCAATCCATGAGCATGGAACGTTTTTCCATTTCTTTGTGTCTTCCTCAATTTCTTTCATGAGTATTTTATAGTTTTCTGAGTACAGATTCTTTGCCAATTTGATTAGATTTATACCTAGGTATCTTATGGTTTTGGGTGCAATTGTAAATGGGATCAACTCTTTAGTTTCTCTTTCTTCTGTCTTGTTGGTGTATAGAAATGCCACTGACTTCTGTGCATTGATTTTATATCCTGCCACTTTCCTGAATTCCTGTATGAGTTCTAGAAGTTTTGGGGTGGAGTCTCTTGGGTTTTCCACATAGAGTATCATATCATCTGCAAAGAGTGAAAGTTTGACTTCTTCTTTGCTGATTTGGATGCCTTTATTTCTTTTTGTTGTCTGATTGCTGTGGCTAGGACTTCTAATACTATGTTGAATAGCAGTGGTGATAGTGGACATCCCTGCCGTGTTTCTGACCTTAGGGGAAAAGCTCTCAGTTTTTCCCCATTGAGAATGATATTCGCTGTAGGTTTTTCATAGATGGCTTTTATGATATTGAGGTATGTACCCTCTATGCTTATACTCTGAAGAGTTTTGATCAAGAAAGGATGCTGTACTTTGTCAAATGCTTTTTCTGCATCTATTGACAGGATCATATGGTTCTTGTTCTTTCTTTTATTAATGTGTTGTATCACATTGATTGATTTGAGGATGTTGAACCAAACTTGTAGCCCAGGGATAAATCCCACTTGGTCCTGGTGAATAATCGTTTTAATGTACTGTTGGATCCTATTGGCTAGTATTTTGGTGAGAATTTTTGCATCTGTGTTCATCAAGGATATTGGTCTGTAATTCTCCTTTTTGATAGGGTCTTTGGTTTGTGGATCAAGGTAATCGTGGCCTCATAAAATGAGTTTGGAAGTTTTCCTTCCATTTCTATTTTCTGGAACAGTTTCAGAAGAATAGGTATTAATTCTTCTTGAAATGTTTGTAGAATTCCCTTGGGAAGCCATCTGGCCCTGGGCTTTTGTGTTTTGGGAGATTTTTGATGACTGCTTTAATTTCCTTAGTGGTTATAGGTCTGTTCAGGTTTTCTATTTCTTCCTGGTTCAGTTCTGGTAGTTGATACATCTCTAGGAATGCCTCCATTTTTTCCAGATTATCTAATTTGCTGGCATAGAGTTGCTCATAATATGTTCTTAGAATTGTTTGTATTTCTTTGGTGTTGGTTGTGATCTCTCCTCTTTCATTCATGATTTTGTTGATTTGGGTCATTTCTCTTCTCTCTTTGATAAGTCTGGCCAGGGGTTTATCAATCCTGTTAATTCTTTCAAAGAACCAGCTCCTAGTTTTGTTGATATGTTCTACTGTTCTTTTGGTTTCTACTTCATTGATTTCTGCTCTGATCTTTATGATTTCTCTTCTCCTGCTGGGTTTAGGCTTTATTTGCTGTTCTTTCTCCAGCTCGTTAGGTGTAGGGTTAGGTTGTGTATTTGAGACCTTTCTTGTTTCTTGAGAAAGACTTGTATTGCTATATTCTTTCCTCTTAGGACTGCCTTTACTGTATCCCAAAGATTTTTAACAGTTGTGTTTTAATTTTCATTTGGTTCCATGAATTTTTTAAATTCTTCTTTAATTTCCTGGTTGACCTATTCATTCTTTAGTAGGATGCTCTTTAACCTCCATGTATTTGAGTTCTTTCTGACTTTCTTCTTGTGATTGAGTTCTAGTTTCGAAGCATTGTGGTCTGAAAATATGCAGGGAATGATCCCAGTCTTTGGTACTTGTTGAGACCTGATTTGTGACCTAGGATGTGATCTATTCTGGAGAATGTTCCATGGGCACTCGAGAAGAATGTGTATTCTGTTGCTTTGGGATGGAATGTTCTGAATATATCTGTGAAATCCATTTGGTTCAGTGTGTCATTTGAAGTCTTTATTTCCTTGTTGATCTTTTGCTTAGATGATCTGTCCATTTCAGTGAGGGGGGTGTTAAAGCCCCCCACTATTATTGTATTGTTGTTGATTTGTTTCTTTGCTTTTGTTATTAACTGCCTTATATAATTGGCTGCTCCCATGTTAGGGGCATAGATATTTACAGTTGTTAGATCTTCTTGTTGGATAGACCCTTTAAGTAGGATATAGTGTCCTTCCTCATCTCTTATTACAGTCTTTGGTTTAAAATCTAATTTGTCTGATATAAGGATTGCCACCCCAGCTGTCTTTTGGTGTCCGTTAGCATAGTAAATGGTTTTCCACCCCCTCACTTTCAATCTGGGGGTGTCTTTGGGTCTAAAATGAGTCTCTTGCAGACAGCATATCCATGGGTCTTGTTTTTTTATCCAATCTGATAGCCCGTGTCTTTTGATTCGGGCATTTAGCCCATTTACATTCAGGGTAACTATTGAAAGATAGGAATTTAGTGCCATTGTATTGCCTGTAAGGTGACTGTTACTGTATATTGTCTGTGTTCCTTTCTGGCTATGTTACTTTTAGGCTCTCTCTTTGCTTAGAGGACCCCTTTCAAGATTTCCTGTAGGGCTGGTTTTGTGTTTGCAAATTCCTTTAGTTTTTGTTTGTCCTGGAAGCTTTTTATCTTTCCTTCAATTTTCAATGACAGCCTAGCTGGATATAGTATTCTTGGCTGCATATTTTTCTCATTTAGTGCTCTGAATATATCATGCCAGTCCTTTCTGGCCTGCCAGGTCTCTGTGGATAGGTCTGTTGCCAATCTAATGTTTCTACCCTTGTAGGTTACAGATCTCTTCTCCCGAGCTGCTTTCAGGATTTTCTCTTTGTCTCTGAGACTCCTAAGTTTTACTATTAGATGTCGGGGTGTTGACCTATTTTTATTGATTTTGAGAGGGGTTCTCTGTGCCTCCTGGATTTTGATGCTTGTTTCCTTCCCCAAATTAGGGAAGTTCTCTGCTATAATTTGCTCCAATATACCTTCTGCCCCTCTCTCTCTTTCTTCTTCTGGGATCCCAATTATTCTAATATTGTTTCATCTTATGGTATCACTTATCTTTCAGATTCTGCCCTCGTGATCCAGTAGTTGTTTATCTCTCCTTTTCTCAGCTTCTTTATTTTCCATCATTTGGTCTTCTACATCACTAATTTTCTCTTCTGTCTCATTTATCCTAGCCTCCATTTTTGATTGCACCTCATTAATAGCCTTTTTGATTTTGACTTGGATATATTTTAGTTCTTTTATTTCTCCAGAATGGCTTTCTCTAATATCTTCCATGCTTTTTTCAAGCCCAGCTAGTATCTTTAAAATCACCATTCTGAACTCTAGTTCTGACATCTTACTAATGTCCGTATTGATTAGGTCCCTGGCAATCAGTACTGCCTCTTGTTCTTTTTTCTGAGGTGATTTTTTTCCATCTTGTCATTTTGTCCAGAGGAGAATAGATGAATGAGAGAACAAAATGCTAACAGGGTAACAATGACCCCAGAAAAATATACACTAAACAAATCAGAAGAGACCTGAAACAAGGGGAAAAGAAAGGGAAAGAAAGAAAAAAGAAAAAAAGAAAAAGAAATAGATACAAACAAACAAACAACCAGAATATGATCAAATATGATCAGGCTGGTGCATAGATCAGTGCCACACACTAGATTTTGGGCATATTTTGGTCTGTTAGAAGAAAGTGTCTCCCAAAATTGTAAAGAAATAAAAACATATATATATATATATATATATAAGGGTAAATATGATAAAGGGATGGAAAATGACTGTAAGATGAAAATTATAATAGATTTTATAAAACAAATTGATAAGAAGTAGGTTGAAAAAAGAAAGAAGAGGATTTATTTATTTATTTATTTATTTTTATTATTTTTAAAGATTTTATTTATTTATTTGAGAGCCAGAGACAGAGATAGTGAGTGAGAACACTGAGCAGGGAGGAGAGGGAGAAGCAGGCTCCCCACTGAGCAGGGAGCCCAATGCGGGGCTCGATCCCAGGACCCTGGGATCATGACCTGAGCCAAAGGCAGATGCTTAACCGACTGAGCCACCCAGATGCCCCTATTTATTTATTTTTTTAAAAATATTTTATTATGTTATGTTCGTCACCATTCAATACATCATTGGTTTTTGATGTGGTGATGCACGATCCATTGTTTTTGTATAACACCCAGTGCTCCATGCAGTACGTGACCTCCTTAATACCCATTACCAGGCTAACCAATCCCCCCTACCCCCTCCCCTCTAAAACCCTGTTTGTTTCTCAGAGTCCATAGTCTCTCATGGTTCATCTCTCCCGCCAATTCCCCCCTCCATTTTTCCCTTCCTTCTCCTAATGTCCTCCATGCTATTCCTTATGTTCCACAAATAAGTGAAACCATATAATTGACTTTCTCTGCTTGACTTATTTCACTTAGCATCATCTCCTCCAGTCCCATCCATGTTGATGTAAAAGTTGGGTATTCATCCTTTCTGATGGCTGAGTAATATTCCATTGTATATATGGACCACATCTTCTTTATCCATTCGTCTGTTGAAGGGCATCTCAGCTCTTTGCACAGTTTGGCTATTGCGGATATTGCTGCTATGAACATTGGGGTGCATATGGCCCTTCTTTTCACTACATCTGTGTCTTTGGGGTAATTACCCAGGAGTGCAATTGCTGGGTCATAGGGTAGCTCTATTTTTAAATTTTTGAGTCACCTCCACACCGTTTTCCAAAGTGGCTGTACCAACTTGCATTCCCACCAACAGTGTAAGAGGGTTCCCCTTTCTCCACAACCTCTCCAACATTTGTTGTTTCTTTCCCTGTCCCTTTTTGCCATTCTAACTGGTGTAAGGTGGTATCTCAGTGTGGTTTTGATTTGGATTTCCCTGAAGGCTAATGATGATGAACATTTTTTCATGTGTCTGTTAGCCATTTGTATGTCTTCTTCAGAGAAGTGTCTTTTCATCTCTTCTGCCCACTTTTTGACTTGATTATTTGTTTTTTGGGTGTTGAGTTTGAGAAGTTCTTTGTAGTTCTTGGATACCAGCCCTTTATCTGTAGTGTCATTTGCAAATGTCTTCTCCCATTCCGTGGGTTGCCTCTTTGTTTTATTGACTGTTTCCTTTGCTGTGCAGAAGCTTTTTATCTTGATGAAGTCCCCAAAGTTCATTTTTGCTTTTGTTTCACTAGCTTTTGGAGATGTATCTTGAAAGAATTTGCTGTGGGCAATGTCAAAGAGGTTACTGCCTATGTTCTCCTCTAGGATTTTGATGGATTCCTGTCTCACATTGAGGTCTTTCATCCACTTTGAGCTTATCTTTGTGAATGGTTTAGAGAATGGTCGAGTTTCATTCTTCTGCATGTGGCTGTCCAATTTTCCCAGCACCATTTATTGAAGAGACTGTCTTTTTTCCATTGGATCTTTTTTCCGGCTTTGTCAAAGATTATTTGACCATAGAGTTGAGGGTCCATATCTGGGCTCTCTATTCTGTTCCATTGGTCTATATGTCTGTTTTTGTGCCAGTACCATGCTGTCTTGGTGATCACAGCTTTGTAATATATCTTGAAATCGGTCAATGTGATACCCCAGCTTTGTTTTTCTTTTTCAACATCTCCTTGGCGATTCGGAGTCCTTTCTGATTCCATACAAATTTTAGGATTGTTTGTTCCAGTACTTTGAAAAATGACATTGGAATTTTGATCAGGATGGCATTGAAGGTATAGATTGCTCTGGGTAGCATAGACATTTTAACAATGTTAATTCTTCCAATCCATTAGCATGGAATATTTTTCCATTTTTTGTGTCTTCTTCAATTTCTTTCATGAGTGTTTTGTAGTTCCTAGAGTATAGATCCTTTATCACTTTGGTTAGGTTTATTCCGAGGTATCTTATGGTTTTTGGTGCTATTGTAAATGGAATCATTTGTCTAATTTCTCTTTCTACACTTGCGATGTTAGTGTATAAGAAAGCTACTGATTTCTGTGCATTGATTTTGTATCCTGCCACATTACTGAATTGCTGTATGAGTTCTAGTAGTTTGGGGGTGGAGTCTTTTGGGTTTTCCACATAAAGTATCATGTCATCTGTGAAAAGAGAGAGTTTGACTTCTTCTTTGCCAATCTGAATACCTTTTATTTCTTTTTGTTGTCTGATTGCTGTTGCTAGGACTTCTAGTACTATGTTGAACAGTAGTGGTGAGAGTGGGCATCCTTGACGTGTTCCTGAGGGAACGGCTCTTAGATTTTCCCCATTGAGGATGATATTCGCTGTGGGTTTTTCATAGATGGATTTTATGAACTTGAGGAATGTTCCCTCTATCCCTATACTCTGAAGAGTTTTAATCAGAAAAGGATGTTGTATTTTGTCAAATGCTTTTTCTGCATCAATTGAGAGGACCCTATGGTTCTTCTCCCTCCTCTTATTAATGTGTTCTATCACATTGATTGATTTACGAATGTTGAACCACCCTTGCATCCTGGGGATAAATCCTACTTGGTCGTGGTGGTTGATCCTTTTAATGTACTGTTGGATCCTATTAGCTAGGATTTTGTTGAGGATTTTGGAATCCATATTCATCAGGGATATTGGTCTGAAATTCTCCTTTTTGATGGGGTCTTTGCCTGGTTTGGGGATTAAGGTAATGCTGGCCTCATAGAATGAGTTTGGAAGTTTTCCTTCTATTTCTATTTTTTGAAACAGCTTCAGTAGAATAGGTATTATTTCTTCTTTGACTGTTTGGTAGAATTCCCCAGGGAATCCATCAGGCCCTGGACTCTTGTTTTTTGGGAGGTTTTTGATCACTGCTTCAATCTCGTTACTGGTTTTTGGCCTATTCAGGTTGTCAGTTTCTTCCTGTTTCAGTCTTGGCAGCTTATAGATTTCCAGCAAGGCCTCCATTTCATCCAGATTGCTCAGTTTATTGGCATAAAGTTTTTGATACTAATTTCTAATAATTGTTTCTATTTCCTTGGTGTTAGTTGTGATCTCTCCCCTTTCATTCATAATTTTATTAATTTGGGTCCTTTCTCTTTTCTTTTGGCTAAGTATGGCCAGTGGTTTATCGATCTTATTAATTCTTTCAAAGAACCAACTTCTAGTTTCATTGATCTGATCTACTGTGTTTCTGGTTTCTAATTCATTGATTTCTGCTCTAATTTTAATTATTTCTCTTCTGATGCGTGGCTTAGGCATCGTTTGTTGCTTTTTCTCTAGTTCTTTAAGGTGTCGAGTTAGTTGGTGAATTTGGGATTTTTCTATTTTTTTGAGTGAGGCTTGGATGGCTATGTATTTCCCCCTTAGGACCGCCTTTGCAGTATCCCATAGGTTTTGGACTGATGTGTTTTCGTTCTCATTGATTTCCATGAATTGTTTAAGTTCTTCTTTGATTTCTTGGTTGACCCAAACATTCTTGAACAGAGTGGTCTTTAGCTTCCAAGTGTTTGAATTTCTGCCAAATTTTTTCTTGTGATTGAGTTCCAGTTTTAGAGTATTGTGGTCTGAGAATATGCAGGGGATAATCTTAGTCTTTTGGTAACGGTTGAGTCCTGATTTGTGACCCAGTATATGGTCTATTGTGGAGAAAGTTTCATGTGAACTCAAGAAGAATGAGTATTCTGTTGTTTTAGGGTGGAATGTTCTGTAAATATCTACAAGGTCCATCTGGTCCAATGTATCATTCAAAGCTCTTGTTTCCTTGTGGATTTTCTGCTTAGATGATCTGTCCATTGCTGAGAGTGGAGTATTGAGGTCTCCTACAATTAACGTATTGTTATCAATATGACTCTTTATTTTGGTTAACAGTTGGCTTATGTAGATGGCTGCTCCCATGTTGGGGGCAGAGATATTTACAATTGTTAGATCTTCTTGTTGGATAGAGCCTTTAAGAATGATATAGTGTCCTTCTGTGTCTCTAATTACAGACTTTAGTTCAAAATCTAATTTGTTTGATATAAGAGTTGCTACCGCAGCTTTCTTTTGAGGTCCACTGGCATGGAAGATGGATCTCCATCCCTTCACTTTCAGTCTGGAAGTATCTTTAGGTTCAAAATAAGTCTCTTGTAGACAGCACATGGATGGGTCCTGTCTTTTTATCCAATCTGCAACCCTGTGCCATTTTATGGGAGCATTTAGGTCATTCACGTTGAGAGTGATTATTGAAAGATATGAATTTATTGTCATCATGTTGCCTCTGAAGACGTTGTTTTTATAGATTGTCCCTGTAAATTTCTGTTGTATATCACTCTTGGGGTCTTTCTCCTTTCATCGAATCCCCCTTAATATTTCTTGCAGGGCCGGCTTAGTGGTCACATATTCTTTCAGTTTCTGCTGGTTCTTGAAGCTCTGCATCTCTCCATCCATTCTAAATGAAAGCCTTGCCAGATAAAGTATTCTTGGCTGCATGTTCTTCTCATTTAGTACCCTGAATATGTGTTGCCAGGCCTTTCTGGCTTGCCAGGTCTCTGTGGATAGGTCTGACGTTATTGTGATGTTCTTCCCTCTGTAGGTAAGAAATCTCTTCCCCCTAACTGCCCTTAAGATGGTTTCCTTGGTTCTAAGATTTGCAAGTTTTACTATTACATGCCGGGGTGTTGGCGTGTTATCCTTGATCTTAGGAGGGGTCCTCTCTGCCTCTACGACTCGAATGTTTGTTTAATTCCCCAGATTAGGGAAGTTCTCAGCTATAGTTTGCTCAAATACATCTTCTAGTCCTCTCTCTCTCTCCACTCCCTCTGGGATTCCAATGATTCTGACATTGGAACACTTCATGGTGTCACTTATTTCTCTGATTCTATTTTCATGGATTCTGAGTTGTTTTTCCCTAGCTTCTTTTCTCTTTTTATCTATTATATTATCTTCCAGGTCGCTTATTCTCCCTTTTGCTTCAGTTACCTTAGCTGTTAGATTATCTAGATTGGATTGGATCTCACTGATAGAATTTTAAGTTAGGCTAATGCAACTTTTATTTCTGCCCTTAGAGACTCTATGTTGCCATTAATTGATTTCTCCATTCTGGGTATTGTCTTCACAATTACTACCCTGAATTCCATCTCCAACATCTTGGTTATATCTGCATCCATTTGTAAATCTGCAGCATAAGTCATAATCTCTGAGTGTTTTTGTTTTGGGGGCTCCTCCTCCTAGTCATTCTGTTGATGGCTGTTTGAGGGAATATATTGAGTCCAAACTATTGACCAGAACCCAAGCAAGAAGCACCTGTTTTCTTGGGTCCTTAGGGTTGCCGGCCTCTTGTTTTCCCAGCCTGTCTTCTGCGGGGAGGGGCCTGCTGCGCTGTTACTCAGGCAACCCTGTTTTGGCAGTGTTGCCCTGGCCCCCTGCGGTGGGGGATGGGCTCAGCAGGAATCAGTTTTGGGGGCTTTTGTTCTCTGGCGGCTTTCCCTGGCCGCTTGCCACATCTCTTCTGCGAGTTAGAGCAGAAGAGACCATTTCCAACCCTCTGCCTCAGAGCAGAGAGACTGCAGCCTGTTCTTCAGTGAGTTCTCCAGGCCACACCGTCTCCGTTTCTGTCCATGCAGCATCCTGGGTTGTGCATCCCTCTGCAGCGCTCCCAGTCCTGCCTGGAGGTCGGGGCACATGTCTGCCGTTTATGCTTCTAAAACCGCCAGCCGCTCCCAGTTCCTGTGAGCGACCCCGCCGCTCAGGGTTTCCACCCCGGGGGTTGTAGTTCACAGGCGCGACCCCCCTCTCCGGGTTTCCACCCTGGGGGCTGCCCTAAAGACCTTTCCCCACCGCTACCGGTCTGCAAGTCTGTGCCCATCCCCAGCGCATGAGGCTGTCACTCACTGGTGGTGTAGGATCCCCACCCTCCTGCTGCTATTTATCCTTTGATATCTGCCCATGGAATCACGGCTCCCCGCTTCGTACCTGAAAACCAACCACCTGCGATATTCTGTTTGTAGAGATCTAGACCTTCTTACATCTCAGGCTGGTTTCATGGGTGCTCAGAGTGGTCTGGTAGATATCCAGCTCAATTCCGGGGACCAACTGAAATAGGGTCCCCTACTCCTCCACCATCTTTACCCTGGTTGTCAATAAATGAAATCTTGGCTGTGGATTATTGTGGTGTTGTCGGTGGGTGATGGAGATGGTGGTGGTGGGGAGGAGGAGGAGGAAGTTGGGGAGGAGGAGGAGAGGGGTAGTTGTTGATGGGTAACAGTCGCCAGGACTACGGTGATATGGCACTTGATTCACAAGGCAATGGTTGCTATAACTCACAAAAGAGAGAGAGAGGGAGAGAGAGGGAGTGAGAGGTAGAGGGAGACACTCGCATGGGGGGGCGGAGGGAAGAGGCGAAAGAAGAGGATTTAAACAAATGAAGGGAGAGAATGTGATCAGGCAGGAGACTAGAACAAAGCCATACACTAGAGATTTAGGGTATATTTTGGTCTGTTAGAAGAAACTGTGTCCCAAAATTTTAAAGAGAGAACAACATATATATATATACCCAAAATAAGGTTAACTACTATGAAGGGATAGAATATGTCTCTAAAAATGAAAAATAAAAAAGATTTTTTATAAAAGGGATTGATAAGATGTTGGTTGAAAAAGGGAAAAAGAAAAATTAAAAAAAAAAAAAAAGAAAAAGAAAGTTAAAAAAATTAACTTTGAAAGACTAAAGAATCATTGTAAAAAAGCCATGAATTCTATGTGCAGTATTCCCCTAGCGCTGGAGTTCTGTCTTTCTCATTGATCGGTAAACTTGCTCATGGCTGGGGGTTCTTGCTGATCTTCTGGGGGAGGGGCCTGTTGCCGTGGTTCCCAAATGTCTTTGCCAGAGGTGGAATTGCCCTGCCCCTGCCATCCTGGGCTAAGTAATCTGCTCGGGTTTGCTCTCCGGAGATTTTGTTCCCTGCAAGCTTTCTGTACAGCTTTGGAGGACGAGAGTGAAATGGTGGCCTCCCAATCTCTGCCCCGGAGGAGCCGAGAACTCAGGGCCCCACTCCTCAGTGCACCCCCAGAGAAAAGCAGTCAATCACTCCCGTTTCCCCGGTCTCTGTCCTCACTCCCTGCTCACCCGACCTGTGACCGAGAGTTTCTATCTCTGGCACCCGACTCAGTGTGGAGTCTCCAATCCCAGCAGATCCCTGCGGTGCGCTCCCATGCCACTCCTCCTGGGGGAGGAAGGGGGGTCTCTGCGGATCTGCTGCTTGTTGGGTCCCTGCTGGAGGAGCAGTGGCCAGACTGTGCCATGGATCACGGTTTATGGCAAGCCCAAGCTGAGAGCCCGCTCCTTGGCTCTATCTCTGCAGCTAGCTTCCCTGCTCCGATACCTGGGAGCTCTGCCACACTCAGGCACCCCCAGTCTTTCTGTGCCCCCGAGGGTCCTGAAACCACACTGTCCCACAAGGGTTCCATCCCCCGCTTAGCCACTGGAGTGACATCCCTCAGTGGAGCAGACTTCTAAATGTTCCAATTTTGTGCTCTGCTGCTCTATCACTTGCCAGAAGTGGCGGATGGAGGCCCCCTCCCCCGCCGTCTATCCTCCTGAATATCGCCTTGGATTCACTTCTCTGCACATCCTACCTTCCAGAAAGTGGTCGCTTTTCTGTTCGGAGAGTTGCTGCTATTCTTTTCTTTGATCTCCTGTTGAGTTCGTAGGTGTTCAGAATGGTTTGATCCCTATCTAGCTGAATTCCTGGGACCAGACGAAATTTAGGTCTCCTACTCCTCCGCCATCTTGCTCCTCCCCTCAGGAACTGCCTTTCTACAGCTAGTGATGAAACTTTTGGAATAGGGAAATCTATCACGATCTAATGAAGGAAATATCATTCATAATTGAGACACCTCCAGAAAACCAAGGCTGTGGTCATTAGCTGATTATGGGTAAAGTAGAGGGCCCCCTATGTGTGCAAGGCCCACCGTGGGTCATGTTGGGAGTGGGCCACTCTGGGCCACAGTGATGGGCCTTTGATGGGAGGTAAACAGTCAGAATGAGGATTATGCCAAATTGCTTTCTTCTGTTCCACGCTGTGAAATTTGGCTTAGGTTTGAGGATGAGCCAGAATTGAGACTAGGACTTAGTTAGTCTGGGTTTGCTTTACTCTGGTTTCCTCTCAAAGGAGGAAATAAACAGTGGAAAGAATATAAACAAGACTGGGATGCAGGCAGTGGCTGTGTTTCTCCCTGGCCCCTGCATATCTCTCAGCACGGAGTTCCCTGGCCTTGGCAGGCTGCTTCGTGTGGGTTATCTGCCAGTTTGGGGGAACAATGATCTGTGTGCTCACTGCCTTTTATATTCCCAGCCTCATGAGCACCAGAAACAGCAGGTATGACCACAAGAGGCAACAATTGAGCTCTTCAGTGGGCATGCCTCCTAAGCCTGGTAGGAGGGGCGCTGAGATGTTTGCATGCCAGGGCTAGGCCTGTCTCCCTTTATCTGGGCCCAGGAGTTCTCCTCTAATGTCTACAAGAGGCTTTCGTGAGCAGGCCTGGGCATGCCCCTGTGCCGTAAGGAGACTTGACTTTTCCACCCAGAGGTTGTAACCTGGCAGCCAGCAGGTCAGATTCATTCTGCAGATGTGTTGTTGGATCCATATGGTGTTTCCAAATATTCTGAGTCATTACTTTAAGAAGTCAGGAATTAAAAAAAATAAAATCTGAATTTCTTGCTTCTCTTCCAAAAGGTAGAAGATCTGGTAAAACTGTGCCTGCATTTCCAAAGAGTCAGTGGTGGGAAGCCCCTATTACCTAATGAAGGGTGTTAATGCATCTAAAGATTATGTGTCCATCAGAAAGGGGGCTGCACATAGAAATTCCTGTCTGTACTCTGCTCACCTTTACCTCTGTGTGAAGTGGATCTGCCAGCCTATTTGAATCTAATCCCAGCTAAATATTTGTATTATTTAATAATACCCTTTGCTTTGATCCTTTGGTTACCAAACAAACCTCTAATTACTTTTCAGCTTCAACATCACACCATCTAGAATAAAAGAAGGCATACAGTGATGTTTTTCATTTTAAGTCAATAAATGGCCCTTTGGTCATTGATCTATCTCAATGGGCTTGGTGAGTGTTGACAAGTCAGGTTTGTGAACCTGCTGAGCTGGGCACCAAATTCTTGGACTGTACACTCAACCAGATAAACTCTACCTGTTGGAACTCTTCATCCCTCTACTTCATTGTATCCCTGCTTTATGGGGTCCACAACTCTAGGAGCTGGTGACTGTCCAGGGATTCACGGGCCTAGCCTGAGGCCATTGGAAAGAACTGCTGTAACTTGGGTGATCTCACTGGGTCAGGAGAGTCCCCAGTATGATGGCAAGTGGTCCCAGTTCTTACCTATATCTTAAAATGCTCTTTTTAATTTCTACCTGCTGATCAAGATGTATAAGAAAAAGAAATAAATCCAAGTACAGAACTACTGTTGGAACACACCCTGATTGTTTTTCTTTTGTTCCAGTTATCTATTACTGTGTGATAAACTACCCCAAAAGTTAGTAGTGTAAAACAGTCATTTTATTATGCTGTCAGATTCCATGTGTCAGATTTTTTTTTCAGGTTCCATGTGTCAGATTTTGGACAGGGCACAGCAAGGACAGCTTGTATATGTTGCACAATATCTGGTGCCTTGGTTGGGAAGATTTGAATAGCTGGGGATGACATGAATGTTTGAAGCTGGCACCTGGACTGAGATAACTTGATGGCTGAGTTTACCAGCATCCCTCCTTGTAGCTTGGGCTTCCTCACAGCATGGCAGCCTTGGGATAGTTAAGGCTATAAGATGGCATAGGGCTCTTAGAGCAAGTATTTAGTGAACAAGGCAGAATCTGCATAGTCTCTGATGATCCAGCTTTGAAATTGCTTATTTTTATTGTTTATTTTTAAAGAAAAATAACATATTCCAATACAGATTGGTATTAAATGAAAGTAATTTTATATTTCCCTTTACCGTTTTACACACAATTTCTTCAATATTCTTCCCTAGCAGTAACTATGCTTACATGACCACATACAATTGAGTCACATCTGGAAAGGTGGTGTGAGAAACTCTGAGGACCTGTTTCTTAGCATAAAAGCCATAATTGGTGAAAATTATTTTTTAAAGCCCCTAACTCTTTAAACTCTCTGGAAATTGTCCTAAGAGCATACAGTCAATGAAGAAATATTAATTCAAGAAATTCTACTAAATCTTGGTAAGAAAAGGAAAATTCTGGTGCATTCAAGCCACAACCTGCTCACTCTATCAGCTCAGCATGATGGAAGCTACACTTCATGTGCGTGTGCCCAAGAACATAAGCTTTCCTGTCCCACCAGCTTTCAATCAAGAGCTATGTTGTGTTTCTAGGCAGGGAGGATGGCCAGCAGTTCTCATTTCTCCTGGTTCTATGTTAAATAGGCTGAATTCCAGATAAGTGTGGCTGAGGTTGATGATTGAAGTTGAGGGTTGAGGGAAAAGACTCTAGTCATAGAATGGAAACTCTATTCTAAGGGGCAGGCCAAGAGTACTGGGGCTCCAATTATCCTCATTTCAGCTTATTCATAGGTGGAGGTTTCATGCTGGGAGGGGCAAGGTGAGAAGACCAGAGGCTACTGTCCCTGCCCTGCATGCTGCTCAGAGAGAAGCAAGTCATTATCCTTGCTGCCAGCTTTGGAGCATTTTGAGAGATTTTCGCTGACAGGAGAGGTGGGCCTTAAGAACAGAGAGTTCTAAAGTTCTCCCCAAATGAACTGGCTTTATTTATGACAGAGTGTGGGAAGTTCAATTCTAAGAGAGTTCTCAAAAACAATGGAAATTCTGGTAGTAAGCAATTAACAGAAGGCTGGTAGCTCCATAAGAGTGACTTAAACTGTGGGACAGCTAGTTTAGCAGAGACAACCAGGGAAAGAAACAGCTCAGAAGAGCCCTCTGGGGGAGTAAAACAAATCTTGAAGGCTAGACTCAAAAACTTCTCCTGGAAAGAGGTCTGTATTTCATTGAAACTTTGGAGCAATTTATGCATAATAGAGCAATCAGCAGGCAATTAGTAGAGCCTAACAGCTGGATGTGGTATTAACAGAGACAGATAGCCTAACAGATAGATCAGGGAGAGAAACAGTAAAAGAAAGACCTACTGAAACCACTGACATCCCAGGGTGACTATTCAAATGCCCAAGGCTGTGCTTTCTGAGGAGCAATATCACAGACTGCACAGGGGAAATGGACTTTCCTGTTTTAGACCTGCCAAATCGCTAAAGGAATGCACAAGCAAATGACAACAACAAAAACAAAAATAAACCCCAGAGGGAAGGGGTAATCAGTATCCTGAGTTGCTATATTATCTAAAATGTCCAGTTTTTAATGAAAAAAAAAAACAACAACAAGCCATTCAAAAAAATGGGACAGTGAGACTTTTACATGGGGGAAAAGCAGGAAAAAACAGAAACTGCTTGTGAGAGAGCCTAGACATTAGATTTAATAAAGACTTCAACACAGCCATTACAAATATATTCCTAGACCTAGAGGGAGCCATGCTAAAGGAAGTAAAAGAGTGTGATGATAATCTCATCAAATAAAGAATATTAATAAAGAGATGGAAATTGTAAAAAAGATCCAAATGGAAATTCTGGAGTTGAAAATTATGATAACTAAAATGAAAAATTCACTAGAAGGGCTCAATCGTAGATTTGAACTGCCAGAAAAAAGAATCTGAAAACTTGAAGATAAAGATTATGCAATCTGAAAAACAGACAAAAAACGTACAAAAATGAACAGAGCATCAGAGAAACAAAGGACACCATAAAGTGCACTAACACACATGTAATGATTATACAAGTAGGAGAGGAGAGAGAGGAGCAGAAAAAATATTCAAAGAAATAATGGCTGAAATTCCCCAAAGGTGATAGAAAACATTAATCTATACATCCAAGAACCTTGATAAATTCCAAGTAGAGCAAATACAAACAGATTCACACCTAGATACATCATATTAAAAGTGCTGAACCCTAAAAGGATTAATAATTGACTTCTCACTAGTAACAGTGGAGGCCAGAAGGCAATGGGATGTCACATTCAAAGTGCTAAAAGAAAAGAGTAAAAAAATCTTATATCCAGCAAAACTATCTCTCAAAAAAGAAGATAAGATAAAAATACAGATAAAAAAAATTAAGAGATCTTATTGCTAGCAGACCTGCTTCACAGAAAATACTAAAAGGAAATTTTTTAGGTAGACAACAAGTGACCCACATAGGGTTTTGAATTCACCTGAGAAATCAAAGAGCACTTGTAAAGGTAATTAAGTAATCATAAAAGACACTAACAATGCATATTTTTCTTTTTATTATTTAAAAACAAATTTTATAAAACAATATGTATATACAGTTGACCCTTGAACAACATACAGGTTAGGGTTGCTGACTCTCCACACAGTAAAAATTTCACGTATAACTTTTGACTTCACCAAAACTTAACTACTAATAGCTTCCTGTTGACCTGAAGACTTACCAATAACATAAACAGTTGATTAACACATATTTTGTATGCGATATGTATTATATACTGTATTCTTACAATAAAGTAAGCTAGAGGAAAGATGTTTTTAAGAAAATTATAAGGGAAAATTTACAGTATTTATAGTACTGTATTGCATTTATTACAGAAAATGTATAAGTGGACCTGTGCAGTTCAAACCCACATTATTCTAGGGTCAGCTGTAATTGTATTACTAAGCTAATGACATATAAAGATGTGATATATCTGACAAGAACACACAAAGGAGGTGATTGTGAGAAAAGCTACATTAATGTAAGGAAATTATGCCAGATGGTAACTGGAATCCATAGGAACACATGAAGAGAGCCATAAATGGTAAATAAAAAGTTAATATAACAGACTCTACAAATAAAAACTTGCTTTCCTTTCCACTCAACTTCTTTAAAAGACATAAATTTATATAACCTGATAATTATAACAATGTATTCTTTGGTTTGATATATATATCTCAACCTTGCAGAAATAAAAGGGATTATAAGGGAATACTATGAACAATTGTATGCCAACAAATTTGATAACCTAGATGAAATGGACAAATTTCTAGGAGGCTCAAACTACTAAAACATACTCAAAAGAAATAAAAATTTGAACAGACCTATAAAAAGCAAAAAGATTGAATTAGTAATTTAGAAATTCCCCACGAAGAAAAGCCCCAGTCCAGATTTTACTCCTGAACTGTCTCAACACTTAAAGTAGAGTTAATAAAGGCAAGAATATGCAATGGGATAAAGACAGTCTCTTCAACAAATGGTGCTGGGAAAACTGGATAGCAACATGTAAGAGAGTGAAATTTTACCACCTTCTTACACCACACACAAAAACAACTTAAAATGGATTAAGGACTTAAATATGCCACATGAAATCATAGAAAACCTAGAAAAGAGCACAGCCAGTAATTTCTCTGATATCAGCCATAGCAACATTTTTCTAGATATGTCTCCTGAGGCAAGGGAAAAAAAAGCAAAAATAAACTATTGGAATTACATCAAAATAAAAAGCTTTGCACAACAAAGGAAACAATCAAGAAAACTAGAGGACAACCTACTGAATGAGACAAGGTATTTCCAAATGACATATCCAACAAAGGGTTAGTATCGAAAATATATAAAGAACTCATAAAACTAAAAAACCAAAAAAAAAAAAAAAAACCCCACCAAAAACTAAGTAGTCCAATTAAAAAATGGCAGAAGACATGAACAGATATTTCTCCAAAGAAAACACACAGATGGACAACAGACACATGACAAGATGTTCAACGTCACTCATCATCAGGGAAATGCAAATCAAAACTTGACATCTCTGAATGGCTAATATAAAAAACACAAGAAACAACAAGTGTTGGTGAGGATGGAAAAAAAAGAACTTTTGTGCACTGTTGGTAGGAATACAAACTGGTGCAGCCACTGTGAAAACAATACGGAGGTTCCTCAAAAAGTTATAGAACTATCTTAGGATCCAGTCATTGCACTAATGGGTATTTATCCCCAAAATACAAAACACCAATTCAAAGGGGTACATGTGTCTCTGTGTTTATTGCAGCATTATTTACAGTAGCCAAATTATGGTAGCAACCCAAGCGTCCACCTATCCACCTACAGATGAATGGATAAAGAAGATATGGTACACACACACACACACACACACACAGAGGAATATTATTCAACCATAAAAAATAACGAAATCTTGCCATTTGCAGCGACATGGGTGGATCTAGAGAATAGAATTCTAAGTGAAATAAGTCAGTCAGAGAAAGAAAAATACCATATGATTTCATTCATATGTGAAATTTAGGAACCAAAACAAATGAACAAAATAAAAAGAGACAAACCAAGAAATAGACTCTTAACTATAGAGAACAAACACTGGTTACCAGAGGGGAGGTGGGTGGGGGGGATGGGTAAAATAGGTGGAGAGAATTAAGAGGACACTTATCATGATGAGCACTGAGTAATGTATAGAATTGTTGAATCAGTATATTGTACACCTGAAACTAATATAACACTGTATGTTAACTATACTGGAGTTAAAATGAATAAAATAAAATAGAGTTAATATAAATTTTTCCAAAAAAAAGGAAGGAACAGTTACCAACCCATTGTATGAGGTCTTTATCACCCTGATACCAAAACTTGACAGTCATCACACACACACACACACAAAAGAAAACATCTCTTATGAATATAGATATGAAAATCCTTAACAAATACTCGGAAATTGAATTCAGCAACATATAAAAAAGATTGCACAGCATGACACGTGGATTTATCCAAAATATTTTGGTTTAACATAAAAAAATCTATTAATATGGTATATCATATCAACGCAATGAGGACAAAAACCACATCATCATCTCAATAAATTTAGAAAAAGCATTTGATAAAATCTAAAACCCCTTCATGATAAAAATACTCAAAAATTAGTAATGGAAGGGAACTTCTTCAGTTTGATAAAGGAGATCTATAAAAAAACCCACAGGCCACATCATAGTTAATGGTGAAAGACTCAGTGTCTTTTCCCTAAGATCAGGAATAAGGCAAAGATGTTTGTTGTTGCCACTTCTATTCAAATTATGCTAGAAATTCTAATCTGGAAAATTAAACAAGAAAAAAAGGTATCCATATTGAAAAAAAAAAGTGAAACTATGCCTATTTGGGGGTGATATGATCTTCTATATAAAAAATCTTAAGGACTACTAAAAAACTACTCGAACTAATAAACTAGTTCAGCAAGTTGCCAAATACAAGATCAATATACAAAATCAATTGTATCAATTGTATTTCTGTACACTAGAAACAGTCCCAAAATGTTGAATCACTATATTGTACCCCTGAAACTAGTATTACATTGTATGTTAACTAACTGGAATTTAAATAAAAATGTAAAAAAAAAACAATTCCACATACAATAGCTTCAAAAAGAATAAATATTTAGGAATAAATTTAACAAAAGAAGTGAAAAACTTACATGATGAAACTATAAAACACTGTTGAAAAAAAATTAAAGAAGGGGTACCTTGGTGGCTCAGTTGGTTGAGCATCCAACTCTTGATTTCGGCTCAGGTCATGATCTTGGGGTCGTGAGATCTAGCCCCATTGGGCTTGGTGCTCAATGGGGAGTCTGCTTGAGTTTCCCTCCCTTCTCCCCTCCCCCTGCTCATGTTCTTTCTCTCTCTCTCTAAAAATAAATAAATAGATCTTAAAAAAAAAAAGAAAGAAATTTAAAAAGACCTGAATAAATGGAAAGACATTCCATGTTTATGAATTGGAAGACTTAATATTGTTCAAATGGGAGCATCCCCCCAACAACTGACCTACAGAGTCAAAGCAATTTATATCATAACACCAGCTGACTTGTTTGAAGAAACTGATGATTTGATTCTCAAATTCATATGGAAGTTCAAAGTACCCAGAATAACCAAACCATTCTTCTAAAAGAACAAAGTTGGAAGGCTCTCACTTTTTGATTTCAAAACTTACTACAACTCTATAGTAATCAAGACAGTGTGGCGTTGGCATTCGGCTAGACCTATAGATCAATAGAATAGGATTGAGAATCCAGAAATAAACCATCACATTTACAGTGAATTGATTTTCAACAAGTGTCAAGACAATTCAAGGGAGGAAAGAATAGTTTTTTGAACAAATGGTGCTGGGATAATACTGGATATCCACAAGCAGAAGGATGAAGTCGGGCCCCTTATTCACCTAACACACATTAAAATGGCTACTCTTAAAAAAACAACAACAACAACAGAAATGACAAGTGTTGGTGAGGATGAGGAGAAATTGGAATCTTTATGAACTCTTGGTGGGAATGTAAAATGGTGCAGGCTCTATGGAAAACTGTATGGCAGTTCTTCAAAAAAATTAAAAATCAAGACTACATGATCCAGTAATTCCACTTCTGGATATATGTCTGAAAGAACTGAAAGCAGGTCTGAAAGAGATATTAGTACATCTATGTGCGTAGCAGCATTATTCACAATAGCCAAAAGGTGAAAATAACCCAAGTGTCCATCAACAGATAGATGAATACTTAATGGAATATTATTCAGGTTTAAAAAAGGAGAAAGAAAATTCTGACACATACTATAATGTGCATGGACCTTGAGGACATTATACTAAGTGACACAAACCAATCACAAAAAAATGAATACTGTGTGATTACACTTATATGAGGTATCCAGAATAGTCAAATTCATAGAAACAAGAAGTAGAATGGTGGTTACTAAGGGCTAGCAAAGGGCAATGCGGAGATGTTGTATCATGGATGTAGAGTTTCAGTATTGCAAGATGAAAAGGTTCTGGAGATTGATTGCAAAGCAATACTCTACCTAACTGTACATTGCAAAATGATTAGCATTGTAAATTTTATGTTATATGTATTTTACCACAATTAAAAAAATACTATTGGTACATGATACAATATGGATGTACCCTGAAAACATTATGCTAAATGTAAGAAGCCAGTCATGAAATAACACCTATTGTACGATTCCCTTTATATGAAATGTCCATTAGAGGTAAATCTATGGAGACAGAAAGCAGATTGGTAGTGGTGCTTAGGCTGGATATAGGAAGTATAGCAGGAAAATAAGCAGTGACTGCTAATTGGCTATTGAGTTTCTTTTTGGAGTGATGAAATGCTCTAACATTTATTTTGGTGATGTTTTTAGAACTGTTAATAAACTGAAACTTTTGAATTGTACACTTTAAATGAATGAATTATGTGGCATATGAATTATATCTCAATGAAGCTACCATATTAAATTTTAAGAAATAAACTTAAAAAAATGAGCATGCACTTAGGAATCTTAAAGTGATTTTTTTCCCCCAAGAAAATAATCTGGTACATTGGATAAAGTTCCTGGGACAATGTTGGCAGGGTTCCTGAGGCCTGTGATGGAAAGAAAGGTCTGATTCTGCTTTTGCTCAAGGTTCTGGAATGAAGAGAGGTTGAGGGGTGGGAGGAAACAATCACCGTTTTCCTGAGAGGTTAGTTCAGTTCATCAGCAGTGAAGTGCCATGCTTATAGCTTGTACCCCAGGGTTATTCCATCAAAGCTGGTCTCCAGCAGGTAGATCTCATCCTGTAGTGCTCACTCTGCAGTTTCATATTTCCATCTATGACAATTTTCCTTCAACCCAAGAACTTCCTTTAGTATTTCTTATGGTGTCAGTATGCTGGTGATGAATTCCCCCAGCTTTTTTTCTTTTTTGTGGTGTCTTTATTCCATTAATTTTCAAAGAACAGTTTTACTGAGTATAGAATTCTAGGTTGGTTTTCAGCATTTTAAAGATGTAATTTTTCTGGTTTCCTAAGTTTCTGTCGAAAAGTCAGCCATTGGTTTTTATTGTTGCTTCTTTGAAGATAGTGTCTTTTCCTGTGGCTATTTCTCAGATTTTTAGGTTTTCTCTGGTTCCTCAGTAGTTTGACTATAATATGGTTAGGTATGGTTGTCTTTGATTTATCCTGTTTGGGGGTTTTGAGATTTCCAAAACAGTGGTTTGATGTCTTTCACCAATTTTGGAACATTCTTGGCTATTATTTCCTCTGCCCCATATGTTGCTCCAATCTCTCTCTCCTCTCCATCTAAGACTTTGATCACTATATGTTTTTTGACTATGTGCCCTACTGTCTCTTATACTATTCTTTTTACTCACTATGCTTCTGTTTATATATTTTCTACTGACTTGTCTTTAATTTCACTTTTCTTGTTTCCAGCCTGCTTTTATATCTCTCCAATGGAGTCTTAATTTTTACATTGTGTATTTCAGTTTTATAATGTCCATTTGATTGTTTTGTATTCTATGTTGAATTAACCATTTTTTTCATTGATTTTTGTCCAACTTTTTCTCTATTTTCTTTAATGTATTAATTAATTAATTTAATTCTTCTCTGCTATTTCCAAAATCTGGATCTTCCATCAGTCTGTTTTTATTATTTGTTTTTATTTTGATTATTGGACACATCTTCCTGCCTCTCTGTTGTTATATGCCTGACATTGTGTAAAAAAAGAACTGTAGCACTCCAAATAATATCCTTCCTCAGCAAGGGTCTTCATTTTCTTCTAGTAGCATATAGAGTAAAGGGATGATTTCTTCAATGAAAGCAAGGATCAGGCTGAACAGGGTCTTGGTTCCAGTGTCTGTAAAATTTGGCTTGGTTCTGGTTTATCCCTGTCCCCAGGGTGTGGCCCTTCTTGGCTTTGAATTCTCGGTCTCTTCAGTCTTGGATGTTTTGTTACTCAGAGGTGTTAGCTTAGTTCTTTAAATCAGCTGCTACACAGCAGCTGCAAAATCTAACAATTATCTTGAGGTGGAGACCTGTTGTTCATTTTAGGCTCCTTCCTAGCTGGACTTTATCTTCAGAGCACTGTGAGACTGGGGGTGGGGTGGTGAATTTTACTCTAGCTTTCTGGCCAAGTTCCCCAACCTTCTACACCATCTTAGCACTAGCCAGTGACTAGTGGGTTTCCAGTCTATATGGCTTCCAGTCTCAATGGCTTTTGTTTTTAATTGCAACTCTCTTTGTTTTTTTATTTTTTCCTGTGCAGTGCTTGAACATGAGGAGCTGCTTGAAGACAAAACCTGTGCATCACTTAGAGATCATAGATTTGGAGTTGGAGTGAATATATTTCATGTAGGCATCAGTGTCTTTCACGGCAAGAGGAATGTGGGTGGATATTGGGAAGTTAAAGGGGTGGACTGTTGCTGACACTGTTGGTTGTCTACTCAGGATTTATTTCCTGCTTCTTTCTTCTTAACAGGACCTTAAGTTCATTCAGGCATCTACCTTCCCGTGTGCAACTCATGCCTCAGGGAAGCTAATTCCATCATCAGCTCCAGGGAGTGGATCTAATTGGTCTAGAGGTAATCATATCTCTATTGCCAGTGATTGATTAAGGAAGAAATAGGTAGTTGCACGGTTTGGATAGATAGATCCTTGACATTGCCTTTGCATGTGGGAGGTTTATAGCTGGGAAATTTGGAAAATGAGAGAGTTACATGAGGTTTTCTAATATAGTCTCCAAAGTAGTATCAGAAGCTGAATAGTGGGTTTTCTCTCCCTCAAAGAGCATCAATTATCAAGCTCTTTAAACAGTTCAGTGATTCTGATGTTGGCTTCTAGCATGTGACAGAATGTGACCCAAGTAGTCTCTTAGGGGTAAAGTGCATCTATTTATACTCCGACCCAGTGTTTGATCATTCCCATGAAAGTGAATAAGGCCTCGTTGTGATGTGGGGTGTTAGATTCTTTTGCAACTCATGGTGCCATAAATCAGAACCCTGTGGTTGCCATAGCCTTTCAGTTTTGTCCATAGTAAAAACTGAAGCTCTGTCCTTAAAACTGAACTGAATACATAGCTAATGTCAATCCAGGGAATGACTGATTTTCTCTGGCATTATGTTTTCATTTCCCCTGTAATTCACTTGAACCAGAATTTCTGTGGCTTAAGCCAAGTAATAGCAGCCCATTCACATTTATAAAGCCTCCTGGATAACTTCATATCTTTAATAACTGGGCCCTAGTGATAGCTTGGTTTTATGCCCATCAACATTTCATTTTTGAATGAATGAAAAATGTCATATTTTCTTCCTTTTCTTCAATAGACACTGATTGAGCACTTAATATTTCAGGCACTATTTTAGGATTTGGGACATCTTACATGTGCTTCCCCACCCAAGAAACACTCACATGTGAGCACAAGGACAAATGTTTCTGGTTGTCCATTGGAACACTGTTTGTAATAACAAAAGGGTGGAACCAGTCCAACTATTTCTCAGTAAGAAAATAGTTAAATAAATTTTAATTCATTCATACAATGGAATACTATACAGTAATCAAAATTAATGAAAAATGGTACATATTATGCCATGGATAAACCTCAAAAGTGTAACAATCAGTAAGCAAAAAGCATACATACAGCTTGATCCTACTTATAAAACCTTACAGACCCAATGTATGCAATAGTATATCTTGTACATATGAAATCAATGTATAAAAATGTCCTTCAGATGGGCATTTCCTTTGGGAAGGAAAGAATAGAGGTATAAGGGTGAGACTTTACTGACAATAATGGTCAGTAAGACCATTATTATTTTTTAAAGAGAGATATATGAAACCAATTAGATAAAACATTAACCCTTGCTTAATTTTAGTAAAAGGTAAATAATTGTCAATTATATGTTTTGTCTGTATTTTATGGCATGACATGTTTTATAATTAAAACAACATTTAAATAAAAACACAGAGGCATTATCTATAGTAGCTCACATTTTAGTGAGGAAGCAAAACAAGAGACTAATAGTGGTTTGATAAATGCTCATAACCTAAGAGACAGTGGGGATATAAAGGAGCCCCTGATAGCTCAGACCAGGGGTTTGGGAGCACCTCCTGGAAAGGTAATGGTTGATTGGAGTGTTGAAAAGCAATATAGGGGTAGGGTATGGTGGGAAAGAACATTCCAGGCAGAGAGCAGAGACATCCTCAAGACCTCTAGACTGTTAGGGTAATAACACCTACAATTAAAAACTTATGATGTGCTTGATGCTTTATATGTGTTGCTCTCTCTAATCTTTACAACAGCCTTTTAAGGAAGTCGTTATTGTCCTTATTTTACAAATGAAATAGCTGAAATTTAAAAAGCTTGCTCAAGACCACGTAACATGTAGATGGTGGGTCCTCCACTATGGTCTGTTGGGCTCTAGAGCTTGTTTCTTTCCATTAGACCATGCAAGATATTATGTATCCTCCCCACCAAAGAATTTCACAGGAAAAAAAAAAGAATGCCACAGAGAAAAGTCCTCATCTACAATAGCTATGATCTGTATAAAATTGAAGTCATGATATACATTTTTGTTGAGGGGAAGAGGAAATTCCAAAGCAGAACAATCCCAGAAGAGGCAACACTAAATCTCAAGGATCTAGATCTAATTACCAATTTACGAAAAGTATAAGGGACATGTAAATAACACACCAGTATGCAATCAGCAAATTCAGAACATGGAAAATGCTCAAATGCTGTAGGACAAATGACCTGGTTTCTTTAACAAATATATTTCAGGGGAAAAGAGAGGAAAACTATAGATTAAAAAGGACCGGGGGCACCTGGGTGCCTCAGTTAGTTAAGCTTCTGCCTTCGGCTCAGGTCATGATCCCAGGGTTCTGGGATTGAGCCCTGTGTCGGGCTCCCTGCTCAGCCGGGAGTCTGCTTCTCCCTCTGCCTGACACTCCCCCTGCTCGTACACTCTCTCTGTGTCAAATAAATACATTAAAAAAATAAATAAATAGATTAAAAAGGACCTGAAAGATATATCAGCCAAGTACGATGCATTGACTTTCGATCTGATTTGAATAGATAATAAAAAAAAAATCATGAAATTGTTACAGAAATGTGAACTCTGACTGGATATTTGATGATATTAAAGAATTGCTGTTACACTTTTTTATGTGTGATAATTATAGTGTATTTTTTCCCCAAAACAGTAGTTTTATTTTGAAATGCCTATGGAAATATTTTTAAATGAAACAATATATCTAGTATTACTTCAAAGTAATTGGAGGAAATGGGTATTAGGTGTGGATATATATAAATAAGATATGTATTGATAACTATTGAATTGACAGGATACAGAAAGGGTCATTACAATATTCTCTCTACTTTTATGTGTCTATTTAAAATACTTTTCAACAAACCTAGAAAAAGTGGGGAATCAACAAAGATGATCTCATCCAATTTTCTCATTGATGCTTGAAACCTCTCTGTGTAATGTCAGTTACATAAAATGTGAACTCATCCATTCTTCCCCTTTTTTTAAACTTTTTTTTCTTCAGAATTTAGTGTTTTTTTTTTTTTTTTTTAAGTACTTATGGTGGAAAAAGGAAAGCCTAATTTTCCTGGCAATACTGTCTTGGCCTGGGAGATTTTTTATTATATGGCATATGCTTAAATATTTCAAGTGTAAAATTAAGTACCTCAATTTTTGTCATTTGTAGGGGAAGCTTAAATATTTCATGACACATTTAGACTTAATTTAACCTGAAATAAATGTTGAAATGTTTATTAGTTAAGTTGATAGATAGTCTTAATTCATAAGTTAATTATAGAGCTTTTTAGAGGTAAAACGCTATAGAAGTCTTGAGTATGAACTAAATGTTAAAAACTCTTTTATTTTAGCATGTTGGTATTACTTGTCTTTGTAGCCATCCTTCTTATTTTGCATCTTTCAAATGCTGATTGCATATAGGTCTAATGGAAGAATAATGTGGCTGATTAAGTAAAGGCAGTTATGAGAAAGTAACAATGTGATGCTTAAGTACAAGGTGCTGGCACCAGACAGACCTGGGTTGGACCCTGGGCTCTTTTACCTTGGACATGTTAATAATTATCTTTAAGTCTCAGTATGCTCAGGCAAAAAATGAAGGTGTGAGATTTCCATGTGATAATGCATGCCTGGCACATAGAATATGCCCTGCAAATACTAGCTCTTACAGTTCATTCCTGGGATCCCTATCAGTATAGTAAATATAATACAGGCACCAGAAACAGTTACAGAAACTATGCAAGACATGAGCCACTGTCCTCTGGTTTATCATCTGGTTGAGAAGCAAGTGATTACTATGCATGGAGATGCTGTGTCTGGTCTCCCTCTTGTGATGAGAGAAACCACGTCCTGGATGTTCTCTAGCACTGAACAGCCACACCAAACTTGAACACCCATCAAAGCAGACTTCTGCTTAAAATGATATTCCACATGTTTCGGAGCAGGAAATTAAAAGTTTGTCTCTGACATTGATGAAAAGGAAGCTTTTCAAACATGTATGTGCTCACACATTTTTGGAAGCAGTTAAGACACTTTTAGTAATATATGCTTGTGTTTGTTACCAAATTTTCTTTTTAATAAAGAGGACTTAACCTTTTTAAAAAGAGAATACAAAAAAATGTATCTGGATCATTGCCTTTAAATAAACCTAATCAAGAGCACTGCTCCCTAATCCCATGTGACATTTATATAGACTTATGCATATCTTTTAAAGAGTTTTCAGGAACTGAAAACTTTTTAAAGATGAAGTTACAGATACCTCAGAGGGTCAATTTCTATGATGTTCCAACTTTCTAGGGCTCATCAGCTTTTCCATGTAGTTGGAGACTTGGGAATTCACAAAGGTGCCCTAGAGCCTTTCTGTTCTTCAATGTTTATAACATGACAGGTGGCAAATAATAAAAATGTTTAGAATGTCCCCAGATGAGACTTATGGCCAGGATAGTTTTAAATTCTTTTAATAACTGGTTGATTCCTGGTGAGACAAACATTTTATATATGTGTAAACAAAAAGGCATGTAACATAACCCATTCATTAAAGGAAAGAATAATTAAAATAGGAACAGGCCAATGTCTTTAGCAAGGAAGCCAACTTTCCAATGAAGGAATCTCTTTGACTTAAGTTTTAGTTCTAAACCCTAAATGTTGATTCAGTGACATTTCACAACTTTGCCTCTTGAGTTGCTAGAGGAAGTGTTGACTTTATTATTCAAAGAATACGGAGTTTTGGAAATGACACAGAAACACATAGGATTGACTAATCAGCTTTCCTTGCATTTTTTAGTTTTGTAAAATACATCAAAATGTAGATGACACTATTAATTGCCAATTGCTATCTCTTTTGATTTTCTAAATTGTTTGGTGCTGTTGCCAAAGTCTGATAGTATGGGTAATTGAAGATTCATGATACCACTTCTGAATGAGGTATTTACAGGTTAAAAACAAAACAAAACAAAACAAAAACCCAAAAAGTAGTGACTTCAGGAATCACAGTTAATGAGAAATACAATTTATGCATTTTCTAATGGTTTCTCACATATTTGAGCCATCACACATTATATTAGTGGAAATGACCTCTCCTCATTTAATTTTCCTTTGGTGTTTGTCTTTAAAACTTACAGGGAGTTTATTTCTGTGTCTTTCTCTGCCACTTCTCTGGGCCAACTGAAAAGTCTACAGCTGAGAAGTGGAACAGAGATGTGGTGGGAAAGCAGGAAGCGGTGCCAGGATGCGTCTCCAGGAGGTGGTGTGTGTCCTCCACTCAGCACTTCAGCAAATTCAAGCACACGGGAGGATGGATCTAGGTTCCAGGGCCTCCTGAAAGGTGACGATGTTTTGCTGACAGATTTGGACTGTTTCTGGAAAGAATGTTGTTATTGGCATGATTAACTGCCATCTAGTTTTGCTGGCAGCAGCCAGGTGTGGTGGGAAGGGGAGAGATAAGGAAAGTGGAAGAGAAATAGCTTGAACAACTAGAGGAGTTAAGTTTTCACATCTTTCACCATCCCAGCCTTAAAACTATAGCTTTTCTTTTAAGTCTTCATCTGCCTTGCTAGGTCAAAGTACTTTTTACTTTATGTGAAAAATGTTTCCCAGGAGTACTCTGACTCTGTGTCTGAATCTGATTAATGCTCTTAGTGTCCCCAAAGAGCCATTACTAAGTGTCTAAGTTACAGTTTCAGAGGAAATGGGATGTGTTTTTGAACCCATCTAAAATGGCTTCATGGAGGGTAAATCTCAAGTTGCATTTTAAAAAAGGGAAAGCCTGTGGTTTGGCCAAAAAGAATGAATTATATATTCTAGATCCATGTGTGGTGACTTGGTTTGGGGGAAAAAAAAGGATACATAAGGAATGGAATAGCAAGGAGAGTGTATTGCCCATGTTTGGTTACAGGCAATAGAGTTCTAGTTAGTTTAAGCAGAAAGGATTTTATTACAGGATGCTTGTTGGGAAGACTGAAGAAACAGCTTGCAGATTGGTCTTTTAAGAGCACTGCCTACAGCCATCCTGCAGAACAAGAGAAGCTGTTGCCTCTCCTCTAATTCAGCCGACATCGACCACATTGGGAAATGGTGGCCACAGCTTCTAGCTCCAAAGCCATACCATCCACCACGATCAGGAAAGCTATCCTGACAGGTAGTTGGCATAGAAAGCAGCTGGCTCCAAAACCATGCTGAGCCTTATGGAATACACACTAGCAGAATAGTTACTGTGGGCAGTGCTTTTAATTACCCCATGAAGCCAGTAAATAGACACTGCTTTCACAGAGAAACAGATACCTCCATTATGGTGCTTCTCAGCAGAAATATTAGAAAGATACCTTCCAACCTTTGCATTTATCTTTCTAAACAGTGGAACCTAAATCATTATAGAATTCTAGATGCAAGAGAATTGAGAAACTGCTGTAAAAACCCTAGTTTTCTAGTTTCTGAAATACATAAAAGCACACTGGAAGGATATTGGCATGGATGCTGGTTGAATCAATTCACAGTGCATGTCGCAGTTCTCCCCTTTGGAGAGAACTCTCATTCATGCTCTTTTCCCCATATTTAAACTTCAACACTTCAATAATTCCTTGTGAAATAAACTTTAGAACTCATTTTGGGTTCACCAAGATGGTGACAGAGAAGACTCTTGAACTCCCCTACTCCAATGGGTACCTTGAATGGGCAGCTATTCACCAAGCAATTTCTTCTGAAAGAAATCCAGAAACTAGTTGAGTGACTCCTACAAATTGGGAAAATGAGAAAATACCCACATGGAAATGGGTAGGAAATGCTGAGACACACTCTTGCTATAATCCCCACCCCTGGCACAGGGCTATACAATTGGGATGGAACTGCTAACTCCCAGCTTCTCCCTGAGAAGCGAAAGATTTGGACCCAACATCTAGCACCCTACCTTTTAAAACTCCCACCTAAGAGATGGGCCCCCAAAACACCTAACTCTGAAAGCCAATGGACCTTGTATCCACAAGACCCACAAGACTATATAGCAAACAAAGAAACAGTTCTTAACAGGCTCTCAAGGACTCCGCACGGCTCTTGCCCCAAGGCTCAGTACAAAAGGAACAGACACAATGCCCACCTTCCAGTCTTCCCCTAAAAAGGGTCTTTTTGCATACATTAAGAGCTGCCATCTTAGGATCAGGCTTCTAATTTAGCACGCATTTAGGGGATCCTGCCATCTTCGCCTGAGATACTTCCTTAATCTTTTCCCTCCAGGTCATTCCAAATAATTGGTATCTTCCTGGAAGGAGCTTATTATACACATGTTAGCACCCCGGCTTTGGTTGCTGCCACCTAAGAGACAGGTCCCTGGATTACATGGCTCTAATAGCCTATGAACCTTATGTTCATGAGTCCCACAGCAGTGTAGCAAACAAAGAAGCAGTTCCTTACTGAGTATACTCCCAGGACTCAGAGCAGAGGGAACAAAAAGAAACACCCATCTTCCAGTCTTTGCCTGAAAGAAGCCTATTTGCATGCTGCAAAGCTGCTGCCTAAGAGTTAAGCTTCTACTTCGGCATGCAAGTAGGGGCTGACTGAGGTCCTCCCTGGAGATCAGGGAAGCCTGTGGACACCTCCACTGACTTTTTCCTATAGCCTGCTGCAAATTGTCAATATCTTCCTAGAAGGAGCTTATAGATACATCTGGCATCCTAGCTTTTGCAGCTGCCACCCAGGGGATGGCTCCCTGGGTCTCCTGGCTCTTAGTCATGGGGCTTGCATTCATGAGTCCCACAAGAGTGTAGCAAACAAAGAAAAAGTTTTTAGTGGGTACAGGATTCCCCCTCCCCAAAACTTGACACCTAAACCAAATGCGGAAGGAGCAGGAAAAAACCCATCTCCCAGTTTCTCCCTGGAAAGGGCCTAATTACATACTTTCCCAGCTGCTGTCTGAGGGCATGACTTCTTTTTTAAACTTTTTTTTCTAGTTTTATTAAGATACAATGGAATATTATGCAGCAACCAAAAGGAATGAGATCTTGCCATTTGCAACGACGTGGATGGAACTGGAGGGTATTATGTTGAGTGAAATAAGTCAAACAGAGAAAGACATGTATCATATGATCTCACTGATATGAGGAATTCTTAATCGCAGGAAACAAACTGAGTGTTGTTGGAGTGGGGGGTGGGGTGGGAGGGATGGGGTGACTGGGTGATGGACACTGGGGAGGGTGTGTGCTCTGGTAAGCGCTGTGAATTGTGCAAGACTGTTGAATCTCAGATCTGTACCTCTGAAACAAATAATGCAATATATGTTAAGAAAAAAAAAGAAGAAGAAGAAGAAGGTAGCAGGAGGGGAAGAATGAAGGGGGGGAAATCGGAGGGGTAGACTAACCATGAGAGACTATGGACTCTGAAAAACAAACTGAGGGTTCTAGAGGGGAGAGGGTGGGAGGATGGGTTAGCCTGGTGGTGGGTATTGAGGAGGGCACATTCTGCATGGAGCACTGGGTGTTGTGCACAAACAATGAATCATGGAACACTTCATCTAAAACTAATGATGTAATGTATGGGGATTAACATAAGAATAAAAAAAAAGATATAATTGACATATAGCACTGTATAGGTTTAATGATTTGACTTATATATATTGTGAAATGATTACAATAAGTTTAGTTAACATCCATCATCTCATACAGATACACAAAAAAAGAAAAAAAAAGTTTTTTCCTTGTGATGAAAACTCTAAGGATCTATTCTCTTAATAACTTTCAGATACACCATAGAGCAGTGTTAACAATAGTAATTATGTTATACATTACATCCCCACTACTTATCTATTTTTTTTATTTGAGTATATTTGATATACAAGTAACAGTTTCAGGTGTACACCTTAGTGATTCAACAAGTATATAATTTATGCTATGCTCATCAGAATTATAGCTACCATCTGTCACCACTACTTATTTATCTGATTATTGGAAGTTTGTACCTTCTGACCATCTTTATCCAGTTCCCCCTCCTCCTTACCCCTGCCTCTGGTAGTCACAAATTTGATCCCCTTCTCTATAAGTTTTATTTTATTTGTTTGTTTAGATTTTGCATATAAATGATATCATACGATATTTGTCTTTTTCTGTCTAACTTTTTCATTTAGGATAATGTCCTCAAAGTCCATCCATGTTATTGCTAGTGTTCACACGTGTATAGTTTTCTTTCCTTTTGCTACTTTAGTTGTACAAGGAAGATAGTTCAAAGCTGTTTTAATCCACATGTGTTGATTGTCCTGAGCCCTGGGCTGAAGGAACCTGTGACAAAGTTCCCCTGAATCCTGACGTTGAAGCATTTTCTCCTCTGGAAGCTGTGGGCTGAGTGCTGGGCAATCTCATGCAGCCTCACCATTTCCCTCCCCTGTGGCATTCCCTGCTTGGCTAACTGGGAGGTTAAACCCATGAGCCTGCTTTCAGTTAAAGGGACCTTTATTTATAGAGAACAGAAAGAAGCATGTTGTGAAAATACTTTTGTCTCATGGCCTTTACTAAATCCTGGGAAGTGGAGACATTGTAGGACTACAGAATATAAGATTTATTTGAGAGACATGCTTGCCCTTCCCATAGGCATCTGTATGTCCCTGAAGCTACCCAGTTAAGATTGTCATGTGGTAGATTCACAAATTAGTTCTGGAACCATCTTATTATCTGATTCCTTTGGCTTAGGGATGTTCCCCATTCTAACGCTGAACTGAGGGCATGACTTCTAATCAACCTACATCTAGCTGCTGATTGTGATCTTCCCCTTTGTCATACCCTCAGCTACTGGGAGGCACCAAGGTCAAAGAAAGAAGCTTGGACAATCACAGAGGTTTGAGAGACAACCAAGAGCTCAAGCCAGGCTGATTGATAAGGTTCATTTCCTACCTGAAACCAGTCTGACAAGACTGGGAGAGGTGGCTGTTATATCTAATGCACAGAAACCAACACAGAGAAGCAAGGAAAATGAAGAAATAGAGGAATACATACTACAAACAAAAGAACAAGATAAAACTAGAAACAGACCTTAATAGAAAGGATATGGTGATTTACCTGATAGAGTCCAATATAATGATTATGAAGATACTCAACAAATTCAGGAGAACAATGCATGAGTGAGAATTTCAACAATGAGAAAGAAAATATTAAAAAGTATCAAATAAATCATAGAGATGAAAAATCCAATAATTGAACTGAAAAACTCAATAGTGAGTTCAACAGCACCCCAGATCAAGTGGAAGAAAGGATCCATGAACTTGAAGACAAGGCAGTGGAATTTACTGAATCATAGGAGCAAAAAGCAAAAGGCAAAAAAGTGAAGGTAGCTTAGAGGACTTATGAGACACCACAAATAGACCAACGTACAGATCATAGGGATCCTACAAGGAGAACAGAGAGAGAAAGGGGCAGAAAGCTTTTTGAAGAAGTAATGGCTAAAAATTTTCTGCCCTGAAGAAAGAAACAGAAATCTAGATATAGGAAGCCCATAAGGTTCCAAACAAGATAAATCTAAAAAGACCTATGCTGAGATATGTGATAATTAAATTATCAAAAAATTAAAGAAAAAGAATGTTAAAAGCAACAAGAGAAAAGCAACTAAATTCCCCAATCAAAACATGTAGAGTGGGTGAATGGATAAAAAAAAATAAGGCCCAACCATATGTTGTTAAGGACACACAAAGACTGAAAATGAAGGGATGGAAAAAGATATTCTATTCAAATGGAAACCAAAAGAAAGCAGCGGTAGCTATATTTATAGGAGACAAAATAGACTTTAAACCAAAGACTGACACAAGAGACAAAGAAGGTTATTATATAATGATAAAGGGGTCAATTAATCAAGAGGATATAACATTTGTAATGTTTTTTTATTATAGCTGACACACAATGTTACATTAGTTTCATGTGTACAACATAATTATTTGACAATTCTATACATCATGTGATGCTCACCAAAAGTGTAGCTACCATCTGTCCTCATACATCATTATTACAATATCATCGACTGTATTCCTCATGCTGTGCCTTTTATTCCTGTGACTTATTCATTCCATAACTGAAGTCTGCATCTCCCACTCCTCCTCACCCATTTTGCCCAACCCTCCACTCCATTCTTCCTCTCTGGCAACCATCAGTTTGTTCTCTGTATTTATAAGTCTGATTCTGCCTTTTGTTAGTTCATTTATTTTTTTTAGAGTCCACATATGAAGTCAATGGTATTTGTCATCTCAGTCAGACTTATCTCACTTAACATAATACCCTGTAGGTCCATCTGTATTATCTCAAATGACACAATCTCATCATTTTTTATGGCTGTATAATATTCCTGTGTGTTTGTGTGTGTGTGTGTGTGTGTGTACATATCACATTTTCTTTATTCATTTGTCTATCGATGGACATTTGGGTTGCTTCCATATCTTGGCTATTATAAATAATGCTGCAATAAGCATAGGGATGCATCTATCTTTCATATCTTTTCATATTCTTTGGGTAAATACCCAATAGTGGAATTATTAAATCATATGGTATTTCTGTTTTTATTTTTTTGAGGATCCCCCACACTGTTTTCTAACATTTGTAAATATTTATACACTCAACATAGGAGCACTGAAATATATAAAACAAATACTAATAGAACTGATGAGAGAAATAGACAGCAATACATTAGTAGTAGGGAAATTCAATACCCCACTTTCAATAATGGATAGATCATCCAGACAGGAAATTAAGAAGGAAACAGTGGACTTAAACATAGCATTGTACCAGATGGATTTGACAAACATTTACAGAACATTCTATCCAACAGCAGCACAAGATAGATATCAATATGTACATTGTTCTCAAGTGCACATGGAACATTCTCCAAGATAAATCACATGTTGGGCCACAAAACAAATTTTAATCAATTTAAAAAGACTGAAATTATATCAAGCATCTTTTCTGACAATAATGGTTTGAAACTAGAAATCAGTTACAGGAAGAAAACTGAAAAATTCACAAATATGTTGAGATTAAGAACATACTCCTGAACAACCAATGGTCAAAGAAGAAATCAAAGGGAAAATTAAAGACTAGTCTGAGACAATTAGAAAACACACATGCCAAAACTTAGAGGATGCCACAGAAGCAATTCTAAAAGAGAAGTTTATTTTTTTAAAGTTTTTATTTAGATTCCAGTTAGTTAACAACAGTGTAATATTAGTTTCAGGTGTACAATATAGTGATTCAACATTTCCATATAACACCTGTTCCACTCATCACAAGAAGTGCATTTCTTAATCCCCATCACCTATTTAACCCATCTCCACTCTGGTAACTATCAGTTTGGTCTCTATAGTTAAGAGTCTGTTTCTTGGTTTGCCTCTCTTTCTCACTTTTTTCCCTTTGTTTATTTGTTTTATTTCTTAAATTCCACATATGAGTGAAATCATATGGTATTTGTCTTTTTCTGATGGACTTATTTCACTTAGCATCCATGTCCTTGCAAATGACAAGATCTCATTCTTTTTTATGGCTGAGTAATATTCCTTTGTATATGTATGTGTGTGTATATATGTACACATATATATGTATGTTATTTTGTGTTCTTTGGGTAAATACCTGGTAGTGTAATTGCTGGATTGTGGGTAGTTGTATTTTTAACTTTTTAAGGAACCTCCATACTGCTTTCTAGAGTGGCTACACCAGTTTGCAGCCTCACCAACAGTGCATCAGTGTTCCTTGTTCTCCATATCCTCACCAACAATTTTAGCCTCTGACAGGTATGAGGTGATTTCTCACTGTGGTTCTGATTTGAATTTCCCTGGTGATGAGTAATGTTGAGCATCTTTTCATGCATCTGTTGACTATCTGGGTGTCTTCTTTGGAAAAATGCCTAGTCATGTCTTCTGTCCATCTTTTAATTGGATTATTCATTTTTTGGGTGTTGAGTTATATAAGTTCTTTATATGTTTTGGGTACTAACTCTTTATTAGATATGTCATTTGCAAATATCTTCTGGTTGGAAAAGGTGCATGGTATGACATCAATCTTTCTGCATTTGTTGAGGCCTATTTTGTGACCTAATATGTGATCTATTCTAGAGAATGTCCCATGTGCCCTTGAAAAGAAGGAGTATTTTGCTTTTTTTATGTTCTGAATATATCTGTTAAATCCATCTGGTCCAGTGTGTCATTCAAAGCCCCATTGTTTCCTTGTTTAATTTCTGTTTAGATGATCTGTCCATTGATATAAGTGGGATATTAAAGACCCTACTATTGTTGTATTATTAGTTCCTTTATGTTTGTTATTAATTTTTCATTTTTCTTACATTTGGTGCATAAATATTTACAATTGTTACATCTTCTTGTTGGATTGTCCCCCCCTTTTTTAAAAAAAGATTTTATTTTTTTTATTTTAGAGAGAGAGAGTGAGAGAGCAGAGAGAGGGGGTGGAAGAAGGACAAGCAGACTCTGCACTAAGCATGGAGCCCCATATGGGGCTTGATCTCATGACCCCAAAATCATGACCTGAGCCTAAACCAAGACAGCTGCTCAACTGACTGAGCCACCTAAGCCCCTGGATTGTCCCCTTTTTCATTATATAGTGTCCTTCCTTTATTTATTTATTATTTATCAAGTTTTTGTTTAAATTCTAGTTAGTTAACATATAATATAATATTGATTTCAGTAGTAGAATTTACTGATTCATCACTTATATATAACACCCAGTGCTCATCACAAGTGCCCTCCTTAATACCCATCACCCATTTAGTCCATCCCCCCACCCAACTCCCTTCTAGCAAACCTCAGTTTGTTCCCTATAGTTAAGAATCTTCTATAGCTTGCTTCCCTCTCTCTCTCTTTTTTGCTCTTCCCCTATGTTCATCTCTTTTGTTTCTTAAATTCCACATATGAGTGAAATCATATAGTATTTGTCTTTCTCTGACTACTTATTTGCTTAGCATAATACACTCTAGCTCCATCCATGTCATTGCAAATGGCAAGATTTCATTATTTTTTATGGCCGATTAATATTCCATTTTGTGTGTGTGTGTGTGTGTGTGTGTGTGTGTGTATACCACTTCTTCTTTATCCTTCTTTATCCACCAGTCGATGGACATTTGGGCTCTTTCCATAGTTTGGCTTTTTTAGATAATGCTGCTATAAACATCAGAATGCATGTGCCCCTTTGAATCAATATTTTTGTACCCTTTGGGTAAATACCTAATGGTGCAATTGCTGGATCATAGGGAAGTTCTATTTTTAACTTTTTGGGGAACCTCCGTACTGTTTTCTAGAGTGGCTGCATCAGTTTGCATTCCCACCAACCACGTAAGAGGGTTCCCCTTTCTCTGCATTCTCACCAACACCTGTTGTTCCTGTGTTCTTGTTACAGTCTTTGTTCTAAAGTCTAATTTGTCTGATGTAAGTATTGCTACTCCCACTTTCTTTTGACATCCATTGGTAAGGCTATCTCCAGATAGCCTTACGGGTTTTGCCTTGAAAGTTCAGGACTCCTTTTGTCTGGCTGCTTTTATGATTTTTTTCTTTATTGGTATATTTTGCACATTTAGTTACAATATGTCTTGGTGTTGGCCTGCTTTTGTTGATTTTGATGGGAGTTCTCTGTGCTTCCTGGATCTGAATGTCTGTTTCCTTCCCCAGATTAGGGAGGTTTTCATTTTTTTTTTCAGCTATTAGTTCTTCAAATATATTTTTTTAAAGATTTTATTTATTTATTTGAGACAGAGAGAATGAAAGAGAGAGAGCACATGAGAGGGGGGAGGGTCAGAGGGAGAAGCAGGCTCCCTGCCGAGCAGGGAGCCCGATGCGGGACTCGATCCAGGGACTCCAGGATCATGACCTGAGCCGAAAGCAGTCGCTTAACCAACTGAGCCACCCAGGCGCCCCTCAAATATATTTTCTGCCCCTTTTTCTCTCTCTTCTTCTTATGGGACTCCTAAAATACAAATGTTATTAGAGTTGATGGAGTCACTGACTTCCCTAAGTATATTCTTGTGTTGCATAATTCTTCTTTCTCTCTTTTGTTCAGATTCATTATTTTCCATTATTTTGTCTTCTTGGTCACTAATTCATTCCTCCACTTCTTCCAGACTACTGTTCATTGCATAAATATGTTTCTTTCTTTCTTTTTTTTTTTTTTTAGATTTTATTTATTTATTTGAGAAAGAAAGAGAGAGAGAACACACACACATACACAAGACCATGGCTCCCTCCCCTTTGCTGCAATCATGATCTGTTTTCCCCCTAAACAATGTCTCTGTACTTCTTACTTTCTTCAATGTGGCCTCTTCTCTCCCTTTAGTTGTGGAGTTTATGTCAGTCTTCAGGTCAATTTCTGGTGTGTTTAGGATGACTTGATAGTTATCTAGTTGTGTTTGTGGGATGAGGTGAGTCTACTCTTATTCCACTGCCATCTTCCTCACCCTATGCCTAAAATATAAATGGGAAATTTGTAGGAATAAATGTCTACATTAAGAAAAAGAAAAGTCTCAAATAAATGACCTAACTTTACACCTTGAGGAATTTGGAAAGGAAGAACAAGCTAAGCCCCAAATTAGCAGAAGGACAGAAATAACAAAGATAAAAGCAGAAATAAATAAAATAGAGACTAAAAAGGCAATAGAAAAGCCCAATGAAACTATGAGCTGTTTTTTTTAAAGGTAAACAAAATAAACACAACTTTAGTTGGACTCACCAAGAAAAAAAGATAGAGGACTCAAAATTATAAACAAAAGAGAAGATATTACAATTGATACCGCAAAGATACAAAGTTCATAAAAGACTACTATCAACAATTATATACCAACAAGTTGTATGACAGAAGAAGTGGATAAATTCCTAGAAACGTACAACCAGCCAAGACTGAATCATGAAGAAACAGAACATCTGAACAGACTGAATACTAGTAAAAAAGTTGAATCATTAATCAGAAACTTCCCAACAAGCAAAAGTTCAGGGCCAGATGATTTCACTGGTGAATTCTACCAAACATTTAAAGAAAAATTAATACCACTACTTCTCAAACTATTCCAAAAAATAGAAGAGGAAGGAACACTTCCAAAATCACTTTATGAGGCCAGCATTCCTCTTCTATCAAAACCAGAAAAGGACATTACAAGAAAAAAAATTATAGGCCAATATCCCAGATGGACTTAGATGCAGATATCCTCAACAAAATATTAGCAAAGCAAATTCAACAGTACATTAAAGGGATCATACACCATGATCAAGTGGGATTTATCCCTGGGATGCAAAGATGGTTTAACACTTGCAAATCAATGTGATACACCACATTAACAAAAGGAAGGATAAAAATCATATGATTTTTTTCTAAAGATGCAGGAAAGCATTTGACAAAATTCAAATCTTTTATGATAAAACTCTCAACAAACTGGGCATACAGTGAATGTACCTCAACATAATAAAGGCTGTATATGACAAACCCCCAGCCAGCATCATACTTAATGATGAAAAACTGAAAGCTTTTCCTCTAAGAACAGGAGCAAGACAAGGATGCCCACTCTCACCACTTAAATCATAGACAGAGGAATTAGCTGGAAGGAAGGAAGGACGGAAGGAAGGAAGGAAAGAAGGAAGGAAGGAAGACCAAACATCCAAATCAGAAAGGAAGAAGAAAAATGGTCTCCATTTGCAGATGACATGATATTATATATAGAATTCCCTAAAGATTCTACAAAAACAAACAAACAGTTAGAACTAATAAACAAATTCATTAACATTGCAAGATACAAAATCAATAAACAAAAATCAGTTGTGTTTCTATACACTAAAGATGAACTATCAAGAAAGAGAAAATAGTAAAATGGTCTTATTTACACTAGCATCAAAAATAATAAAATACTTAGGAATAAATTTAACCAAGGAGGTGAAAGATCAATACACAAAAAGCTATGACATTGATGAAAGAAATTGAAGAAGCCACAAATAAATGAAAAAATATTCCATGTTTGTGGATTATAAGAATTAATATTATTAAAACCCCCGGGCGCCTGGGTGGCTCAGATGGTTAAGCGTCTGCCTTCGGCTCAGGTCATGATCCCAGGGTCCTGGGATCGAGTCCCGCATTGGGCTCTCTGCTCCTTGGGAGCCTACTTCTCCCTCTGCCTCTCTCTCTCTCTCTCTCTCATGAATAAATAAATAAAATCTTAAAAACAAAAACAAAAACAAAACAAACAAACCCCAAACTACCCTAAATGATCTACAGATTCAATGCAAACCCTATCAAAATTCCAATGGTATTTTCCACAGGAGAAAAAGATTCTAAAATTTGTATGGACCCACAAAAGATGCAAAGAGCCAAACTGATCTTAAGAAATAAGAACAAAATTGTATGCATCACATTTCCTGTTTTCAAACTATCTTACTAATCAAAACAGTATGGTATTGGTATAAAAGCAGACACATAGAATAGAGAATAGAGAACCTAGAAACAAATCCATGCATTTTCAGTAATTGACTTAGCACAAAGTACTAGTCTTGTATAGCTGAAAACTAGATAGCCACACGCAAGTAAATAAATAAATAAATAAATAAATAATAAATAAATAAGTAGACTCTTACACCATACATAAAAGTCAACTCAAAATGGTCTGAAGACGAACATAAGAACTGAAACCATAAGACTTCTAGAAGAAAACATAGTAAATAAACTTCTTGACATTGGTCTTGGCAATGATTTTTTGGATTCAGCACCAAAGGCAAAAGCAACAAAAGCAAAATAAACAAATGGGATTACATGAAACAAAAAGCTTCTGCACAAAAAAGGAAACCATCGACCAAATGAAAAGACAACTTATAGGGTGGAGAAAATATTTGCAAATCACATGTCTGATAAGGGGTTAATACCAAAATATATAAAGAACTCATACAAGTCAACAGAAAAAAAGAAAACCCACCAGGACCATCACCAAAAAACCCCAAACAAACAAAACAAAACAAGCAATCTGATTGAAAAAAGGAAAGAAGAACTGAATAGATATTTTTCCAAAAAAGATGTACATATGGCCAACAGGTACAAGAAAAGGTGCTCAACATCACTAATGATCAGGGAAATGGAAATCAAAATCACAATGGGATATCACCTCATCCTGTTAGAACAGTTAACATGAAAAACACAGGAGATAAATGTTGGTGAGGATGTGGAGAAAAGGGAACCCTGTGCTCTGTTGGTGGGAGTGCAAGCTGATTCAACCATTATGGAAAGCAAGTAAGAAGAGTCTCAAAAAATTAAAGTTAGAACTACCATTCGATCCAGCAACCTCACTTCTGAGTATATATCTAAAGAAAATGAATATAAGGTCTTAGGGAGATATCTGCACTCCCATGTTCACTGTAACATTATTCACAAGTCAAGATATAGGAACAACTTAAATGTTCATCAACAGATAAATGGAAAAGAGGATTTTATATATATGTATATATATATATAATATACAGTAATCTGTAGAGTGATAGGATATTTCTCTGCAAAGCAAAAGGCAACTTGCTCTACCTTGCATACCTACTGCTATTAAATAGCCACAGAACTTGATGGGACTCTGGATTTGGGAATTAATATTTACTAAATATGAGAACAGTTCTGACTCATTTTCTGAATAACCTATTAGACCACCAACTTTGAGAGGAATCCAGGGAAAATTATTCAGGCCAAGAGCAAGAAGCTCTACCACTTGGGCCTACAACAAGTCTAATAGTATTTGAAGTGTCAATAGTAGATCAAGATACTAATGGTGCTCACAGAAGCATAAGGAAAATCACAGCTGAGTGTGTCTGTCCAATCATGCAAATTAGTGGAAGATGACATCTCAGTACAAGAAAGAACACCCAGAAATAGACCACATGTGCAATGGGATAGTTTTGTATACATATACATTGTGGAAAGATGGTACCAAGATCAACATAATTAACATATCCATCACTTCAGATAGTTAACTTTTTTTTTCTTTTTGTGGTGAGAATGCTTAAGATCTATCCTCTGCATCAATTCTTTTGCCACTTTTTGTGTTTATAGATGTAACTGCTAGAAACCCCTGATCACAAAATAATGCTGATAGGAATGGAGAAGGGTTTGTGATAGTTCTATCAATCAGTTTTTCCAATTCCTTCCTAGTAGTATTTCCAAAATCACATAGTATTTCTTACCCAAGTTCTCTTTCCTTTCTCTCACAGGACTCTCCCTCAAAAATGATGCATTCTTTGACAGTAGTTGAAAGATGTAAGAGGTAAGTTATTAAACAAAACTTGTCATTACTCTCACAGCTTCACTTCATCACACACCTGAATTCCAAATGTTCCAGCACAGGTCAAAATACTCAGTTACCAAATCCAAGCCTCACCCTTAACAGAAGATAACATAAGACAGGGGAAGATGGAAAGGCAGGAGGGTTTTGGTGCCTTGGTGAGTTATCAGGGAAGTCTTTCCTTGTGTTTGGTTGCTAAGCCCAGGACAATCACCTGATTAAGTCTGGGAGAGCTGAGGGCTATTATTTTTTGTCATAAATTGGGTGAAGGATGATAGTGCATTTAACATGTCCTTGGGGCAAGTGTATATATGAAAGATGAGGATATGGAAATAGAGTCCTTTAAAATGATCTGTGTACCAGTTGGACCCAGGGATTGGAAAACCACTGAGATAAGGGATCTTTGATTTCCATTCCTAAGGGTCCCAATAGTTTCTTCAACCCCTGCTGGTACCAATCATTGTTAGGGTTAGGGTTTGGTTACAGAACAGAATCTACCCTCAGTAGTTTGAGCAGAAAGGGATTTCTTACAGGATATTAAATGGCTCATAAAATCACTAGGGAAGGTGAACAACCTGGCTCTAGACAAAGCTCTCGGAAATGACTCCCACAGTCCCATGTAGCAAGGAGGCTTGTGGCTCTTTCATAGAGCATGAGCAGTCAGTCTGACACTTCGGGAAGCTGCTGCATTAGCTGCTGCTCCAACAATATGGCCATTGCCATGAACCAAGTGGGGTTTAGATTTCTAGCCATTGAATAAAGGAAGGCATGCTCAAGAAAAGGATGAAAGATGGAGCACCAGAGTGCATATGCACAATAACAAAATGGTGATAACACAGAGTTGGTGGGGAATGCCTAGTGGAGAAGGAAAGGAAAAGGCATCATGACCATAACCAAGAGATCCAATCTGGGCAACAGACAGCCACTACTTGCTGAGTCCTCTGAGAAGGCACCAAGATTTATTACTTTGATAACATTTATTAGATTTATCACATTAAGTGAATGTGGTAAGTAGGATGGACTAAGAGAAAAGGGTAAGTGTCTTGAGGCTTGCTTGGTTTGTGGAAGAAACACAATCAGAGGAGGGAGGGGGGAGGTTTCCTAAGGGCTTTGGGCAGTTAACTGCCACCCCAGGACTCAGGATACTCATTTTTACCCATAGAGATGACTCAAATTCAATGTGCCCAAAGCTATGTGTATGGATACAGACTATGGTGGCAGTGTGTGCCTGACAGCCTCCAATTCCCTTCACATGTAAGGGTATTGTCTCTCCCTATGTATTTCCAAAGACCCTGTGGGGTAACTTTATGTTTCTTCAAAGACTATAAGCACTGGGAGGGCAGGACTTTTGTTTTTTCCACCACTGTATTTCTGGCACATAGATAAAAGAGTACCTTGTGAAGAGGATGTGCTTGATAGAATTTTACTGAATTAATGGATAAAGTAATGAGTTCAGAAAAAACCCACACTCATTAGTAGGTTTGTGAAAAGATTTTTCTCAGTGTCTGAGTAACAAATTGCCAATTTCAATAAAAGTTTGCATTGGAGGGTCATTTTAACCAAGTCATTTTAACCAAGGGTCATTTTAACCAAGTGTGAGACCCTCCATGTTGTCTTTCCTTGAAGCAGTGAACTTGAACACTGCTAGAAAGGCTGTGACCTAGGATGGTGGAACTCTGTCAGCCCATGGCCAGACTAACTAAGGTGAGTAGAGCCATCCCACAGACCAGCTGCAGACATGCGGTATGAGAGAGAAATCAACCTTTGTTGTTTCAAGCCATGGAGATTTGAGGGTTGCTTCTTTTTTAAAAAATTTTATTTATTTATTTGAGAGAGAGAGAGATCTAGAGAGCAAAGTAAGGTGTCTGGATTACCTGGCCAACACCATCTGATACTGATATCAAAGTAAAAGGCACACCCATATCATATGGCTTTAAAACTACAACCTCAACAGCAATAATTTAATGAGTGCTTACTACGAGCTAGATGTTCTACCAGGTACTTAATATTCATTATCTCATGCAGTCCTCATATGTACACCCTCGAGATAAAGTTTATTATTCCTATTTATAAATGAGCAAACTGAGTCTCAGATAAAGCAACTGAGCCAAAGTCATTGGCTTAGAATCTAATTTTTACTTGAAGCCATTTGCTCTGCTTTCTGAATAGGAACACTGAAAGGAAACTCACATGACTTGCTTCCAGACCCAACTCTGCTGCTGAGTACCTTGGTTTGGTGGACATCACAGCCTCATGCTTGTCCTGCACACTCACAGATCTATCCTTCCCAGCCATTGTTGGTGAGATTGGGCCCTGTGGCCAACCCTACCAATGAGCAGTGGGTGGAAATGACTTGTGTCAGTTGCTGGTGGAAGCATTGTGATCTTTGGTTTCTCTCTTCTGCCATTGTGACTAAAGAGGATGTGTGTTCCCAGTCCTGCAGCTGCAAGGTGGCGGGGCTTCCACCACCCTTGAGTCCAGTGATTTTATAGAGCAGAGCCCCCTGACCACCCATGTTGGACACACCCTGTGAGTGAGAACACACGTGGGATTTTAAGGATGTTTGTTATCATGGGATAACCCAGCTCATTCTGACCATAACTCTTGGTCAACAATCCTTCATCCCGAGCGTTAGTTTTTTTTTTTTAAGATTTAAAAAAAAATTTATTTATTTGAGAGAGTGAGAGAGAGTATGAGCAGGGGAAGGAGCAGAGGAAGAGGGACAAGCAGACTCCCCGCTGAGCAGGGAGCCTGACATGGGGCTTGATCCCAGGCTCTTGGGATCATGACCTGAGCCAAAGACAGACGCTTAACAACTGAGCCACCCAGGCACCCCCCGCATCTCAGTTTTATCATCTGCAAAAGAATAATAATAATATCTACAAGACAGCTGTGTGGGGGAGAATTAAAGGAGCCAACAGTTCCATCCATGCCTAACATTCTCCAAAGAACATTTAGCTTAGCAAAATAGCATGCTTTAAAAACAGTTTTCTTCATGGCCACCATATTGTGTGCTTAAGGCCTTAAAATCTTCATTTCCCTGTTCTCAGATTTGGAGATAGCCAGAATTTGAGACACAAAGCATTCCTCATGTCTTTGGGTTGTAATTTTCCACGCTGCCACCAGAGGTCAATTCTGTCACCTTGAAAAAGATTTGGCAGGTTAAACTTGCCTTTGTCCCCCTGCCCGCCAGCCCGGCCTTTGTAAAACACAGCAAGGCAGGTATAGACCATTCCCCAACCTCCACAAGACTTGCTCTGGTAATGAAATGTGAGAGACAGTGACCCAGGGCACTTCTAGATGGAGCTGGAAAGGGCTGGTGTGAGACCCTCCATGTTGTCTTTCCTTGAAGCAGTGAACTTGAACACTGCTAAAAAGGCTGTGACCTAGGATGGTGGAACTCTGTCAGCCCATGGCCAGACTAACTAAGGTGAGTAGAGCCATCCTGCAGACCAGGTGCAGACATGCGGTATGAGAGAGAGATCAACTGTTGTCTCAAGCCATGGAGATTTGAGGGTTGCTTCCTTTTTTAAAAATTTTATTTATTTATTTGAGAGAGAGAGAGACAGATAGCGAGAGAGAGCCAGACTAACTAAGGTGAGTAGAGCCATCCCGCAGACCAGCTGCAGACATGCGGTATGAGAGAGAAATCAACCTTTGTTGTCTCAAGCCATGGAGATTTGAGGGTTGCTTCTTTTTTAAAAAATTTTATTTATTTATTCGAGAGAGAGAGAGACAGATAGCGAGAGAGAGCCTGAGAGGGGTTGGGGGGAGGGGCAGAAGGAGAGGGAGAAGCAGACTCACCACTGAGCAGGGAGCCCGGTGGTGCGGGGCTCCATCCCAGGACCCTGGGATCATGACCTGATCCTAAGGTAGACGCTTAACCAACTGAGCCACCCAGGTGCCCCTTGAGGGTTACTTCTTATTGTAGTGTAACTTAAACTGACTAATTCCACTGTGAATGAGGCAACATAGCAGTAATAGACCTCTAGACTGGGAGTCAGGGATCTTGGATTATAGGTGTCCCTGGGGAAACCATGGGTGCAGGTTCTCTGGGATTTAGTTTCCTCATCAATAGACAAAGCAAAGTGAATTAGATCTGTAAGTCATCTTCTGATTGTAATTGTCCTCTCTCTCTCCTACTTTTTCCCTCTCTTCCCATCCATCTATCCTTATTCTAGAGCCTAAAGTTAATGATTTAGTAAACCATGATATTTTTGCGTACCTCCAAAATTCATATGTTGAAAACCTAATGCCCAAGGTAATGGTAATGATGTTTTGGGAGGTGATTAGGTCATGAATGGGATTAGTGTTCTTTATTTTTTTAAGATTTTATTTATTTATTTGACAGAGAGAGAGATAGCAAGAGCAGGAATACAAGCAGGAGGTGTGGGAGAGGGAGAAGCAGATTTCCCACTGAGCAGGGAGCCCAATGTGGGGCTTGATGTGGGGCTTGATCCCAGGACCTTGGGATCATGACCTGAGCTGAAGGCAGACGCTTAATGACTGAGCCACCCAGGCGCCCCAAGTGTTCTTATAAAAGAGACCCATGCATGCTGGCACCCAATCTTGGACTTATAACCTCCAGAACTGAGGGAAATAAATTTCTATTACTTATAAGACACCAAGTTTGTGGTATTTTGTTATAGCAGCTCAAAAGGACTAAGATAATTTTCACAAAATCCAACTCTTATATTCCACTTACCATTCTATGTGAAAGTTAATTTAAACCTTGTCACTGACTTTTCCTTAGATGACATGATTTCTGAGATGAAGAAGAAAAACATTTTCACTCTGAAAAGGCTTTTCTTTGCAGGGCCTTGCATCATTTTTGTTTTGTACACAGAATTAAATAAGGAACCCTTGAATTTGGATTAGACAGCTGGAAAAGGTATCTAAGCAAGCATATTCTAATCAAAATAGTTTTGTTCCTCTTTTTACATCAATTTACTTAATCAAGAAGAAACTTCCTCTTACTGGAAACTCAATTCCTGACAGATGGAGGAAAAGAGGTAAAAACCTGGAGAAAATATTACAACCAAGTGACATGGCAGCCTTGTGGTGAGAGGCTCCATCCAAAAGGGAGATGCATTCAAGAAAATGAGAATAAGATTTATAGGAGAAATTTACATTGTGAAAAGCAACCATCAGTGAAAAATCATGTTGTGTAACTCTGTAAGGAATCTGGAAAGGAAAATATGACTCCTAATCTGCAGAAAGGACATAGGGCCACAGGCTAAGATTCTAGGGTGAAGAGGAATCCCTAGATGGAAGGAGAATTTTACTGTTGGTTATCAGGTAATAGATCATGCTTTGCTTGGAATAACACCTGGGAATGTGGAAGTTTATTGGAAGGTTGGCCAATAAACGCCTGCACCAGAAGTATCAATAAACTCTTTCAAATAGTTACTCTTTTTTTAATTTAAGATTATTTATTTATTTATTTATTTATTTATTTGAGAGAGAGAGAAAGCACAGGCAGGGGGGCAGAAGAGCAGAGGGAGAGGGAGAAGCAGACTCCCTGCTGAGCAGGAAGCCCAATGTGGGGCTCGATCTCAGGACCCTAAGATCATGGCCTGAGCCGAAGGCGGACGCTGAACCGACTGAGCCACTCAGGCACCCTAAATAGTTACTCTCTTTTCTTTGGTTGAGATTTGGTTCCATTGTTTATAAAAGAAAACCTCAAATAACAGTGATTTAAACATTAAGTGTTTATTTTGTCATGTAAAGCAGGTCCAGATAAAGACATTTTGGGGCTGATGTGGTAGCTTCACAATGTCAGCAGGGACACAGGCCTCTTCTGCCTTTCCACTTTCAAATCCTCGGTGCTTAGCTCCCATTTTCAGGGTAACCTCGTTGTCCAAAATGGCAGATAGAGCTCCTGCAATTACATCTGCTTTCCAGCCAGCAGGGAAAAAGAGCCATGAGTGGGCAAACTAGTTTCACTACCCAAGTTAGTTCTTTTTAAAAGTCTTTCCAGAAGTCCCACCATCATGGCCTCATTGACAGTAGTTACTTGGCAATCCCTAACTGTAAGGGAGGCTGGGAAAGACAGTCTGTCAGTTGGGCATGTTGCTACTCCCAAATAAAAACAGGGTTCTGTGACTAAATAAGGGGAGAAGGGCTATTATGAGGCAACTAATGGTTTCTGTCACATTATTTATCCATCTTTTGTCTGTGAGATAGAAGGTTATTGAGACCGGTTATAGATTCAGAAATAGTAAAACATACTAAATTATCAGTTGAGAAATTTTTGTATTGGCCCTAAATTCTGAAATTTCTCATATAACTTAAATAAGGAACAGTTCTTAAGTAATTGTTCATTATAAACTGGGCTGTCGATAGTTGCCAATAGTTGTCATAAATACAATTTAAAAAAAGTTTCAGCAACAAATACATTTTAAACTGATTTCCCCAAGACTTTAATATGCCAGTGTGCATTGTGACTCTCCAGAAAGAATGGTTCCCCAAATCATTTGACAACTGAAATTTCCTCCCCTCCCCCCCCCACCCGAGCATTCTTTGGAATTACACTTCCATGGAATACACTTTCTGAAATGCCCTTGTAGATTACAATGCCCTGGGGAGGACATCTCAATGTTCCTCTTCTAATGACATGAATAGAAATGATGAGATGGTAAGCTTCTAAGGACTGAGACTAGGTCTTCTATTTCTTTTTACCCTACGTATTGCTTAGAATATTGCTTGTATGCTGCAAGCAATCTCAGTATATTTGCTAATTGGTGCTTAATTAATTGGGTGGTTATAATCATTTAATTGGGGACCCAGAAATAGAGAATTTTTGCCCTATGATCAAAGATGGATTGGATTCCATGTGTTTTAAAATGTAAGTTTTATTATGGTTTAGGTATGGTGAAGCCAACAGATCAGGAGACAATTGCCATGGAGAAAATAGTATATTAGTCACAAATCCTAAGAGGAGGGCATGACATGCCATGCAGGGCCATAAGGGGAAACACCAACATTGGTCAGAAGGCAGGCGGAGTTCAAGGAAGGCACAGGCCAGGGCCTTTCTTGTGGTTTCAACAGGAAGGAATGGGCAAGGCAGAGTGAGCAGGCTTAGGATTGGCTATTTTGAATAATGTCAGTGGGCTCTGGGGCACAGGGGCTGCCCCTGAAGATTTAGTACTGGCCTTGAAGTGATTAGGACAGGGGGATTAGGGCTGGAGTATGAGAGCTCCACATCCAAGGGCTCTGGATTAGTTGGCTTGTATTGAAAGGCAGGCTCACAGGTAAGTCTTTTGCCATCTCCTAAAGACTGGCTAACCCTGGGAGGGACAATCTCTCCCTTTCAGTGAAGCCCCAGATGTCAGATCATCAGAAATACAGAAAATAAGAAAATATGGTGAACCCACCACATGATGGAGTAGGGCTTCCTGCCACTTGTTTTCTCCTCCTTTCCCATCTCAGATTGACCTATCCTGGGAGCTTGGGTCCCAGAACCCTTCCACTTGTCAGTGATACATTGTCGACACTAGCTGCAGAATGTAAGAAGTCATTATTAAACAAAAATTCTCACCCCTCTCTATCACATATCTGGATATGGAACCTTCCTACACAGGCCAAACACTCTGTCAAACCCCCAGCATCACCTTCATGGACGGAGCCTCAGGTGGGAAGTCCTGGGAAAGATAAAAACTCCTATGCCTGTTTTATTGTTAATGAAGACTCCAGTGCTTTGTCTCCCTGGAGTCCTGTGGGAAGGGTGAGGAGGATGTTCTCATTTGTGAAGGGAAAGAGGGTGGTTGCGAACTCTCAACTCTGGGATGCTCTTGGGGAAAACATGTGTGGGCTGAGGATCTGGAAATGGATTTCTTCCTTGTCACCATCGTCCACCTGTGTTTCTTGCTCCTTCTGGATCACTGGAACAGAATGTGACCGCTCAACTTCTCCCTGCCCTCCAAACTGGAGTGGTGTCACAAACTCACATTATTTTAGGGGCCAGTAGGGGAAAGCCAATTAGTGAGTCAGCTGGGTGGGGAGAACAGGACATAGAAGGATTTGTGCTTAACTGAAGAGAACATCCCCTGTCTATTTCGTTCAGATTAAAGGATTTTAAGGCACTGTGTTGGTCAAATTAAGTACATTCTTGCTAAATTGGCCAAGAGGCCTTGTGTTTGTGGCCTCCTACTCCATCTATACTATTTTATTTTCTTAACAACCTTCCAAAGACAGCATTATTCCCATGTTATTGATGAGGAAATCGGTTCAGAGAGGAAGGCAGAGTGGGTTTTGGAGTGGGGCAAACTTTTCTTTCCAATTCCCACTCTTGTCCATTATCAGATGTGTGACCCAAGGCCAGTAACCTGACCTTCTGACTTCAGTTTTGTCTCCATAAAATGGTATGCGACCTCCTTAATCCATAAGATTGCATAAGGAAAGGACAAGTGAAATGGAGGTAATCATGTTTGCCTTACAAGGTTGTTGTAAAGATTAAAAATAATACTTAAGCCAACCACCTAGTATAGTTCTTAGAACTTAGTAGGTCCTCAACAAATAGTACCTGAAACCATTAAAACATTTTGTAAGTTATATTTTCAATACTATATTTTCAATATAGTAAAACATCTGGATATGGAGAGTACACTGTGTTGACATAATTTAAGTCTTTATGTTTGGGAATATCTGGAGAGTTTGACACTGTGTAGACTGACCTTCAGAGAAGTTAAAGGAATTCTTTAGGGTTGATCCTATAATAGTAGGGGAGCTCTGAACAACATGTGGCCTTGAGGACTTTGAGCAGCATTTCTTACTCCAGTATGACAAGTAGGGAAATATCTTTACCTTTTGGTGTCGCTGTGGTGTATTGGTCTACACCTGGGGTCACTCCTGTGCACAAGCACACATCAACAGATGAACACAGTGATGAGAATGTGTCTTTTATTTAGGTGTCTAGAAGCTCTTCAAATCTTCAAATGTAGGTGGTTTCAACATTGGGGAAATGAAAGAAACCGAAGCAGTCTTGCTTTCTCCATGGACTGATCAGAGCTCTTGGTTGGCCGTCTTTCTGGTTCAATGGACATCAGCCAGGAAGCTGAGACACAGCAGGCTGCCTGTTCTGGGCTTGTTACCTGTCCTCATTATAGCCCAGCCTATCATTCTGGAAAAGGGACCATGGTTGGGCCTTCCAACTACTTGGTTCTGAGTGTGTGGATCCAGCAAGGATCTTATCCAGAGGCCCTAAAACACTGAGGACAAAAATAAGTGCATCAGGACAAAAACTTCCCCAGGCTGGCCCAGATGCCTGTGCTCAGAGCCTGCATCCTCATGGCACCTAGGCTGGAGCACAGCTGAGAGCAGCACTTCCCATAGCAGATCCTCACAGCACCAACTGCATGGAAATTAGCCATCCCTATCAGAAAAATTAAAGGTCCGAGTGGTGGTGGAAGTTTGGAAAAGGAAGCTTTAAGCCCACATTACTTTGGGAGATGCTGTCCAGTGGGATTGTTGATGCCATGGGATGGATCTGGCCCATGGAGGCTCTGAGGACATCATCTTGGGCATTTGCTTCAAAGTGTTTCACCAGCAAAGGGAAACTCATCTTAGAAATTAGTCCCTGATGTCTACTAAGGTCCTGCTAAGAGCCCCATCTGGTATCAGACACACATGCATATTGCAGCAGTCTCTGCCGTCAGGCGATTGAGACTGCATTTATAGTCAGAGGCCATATCAACACGTGAAAGACAAGGCAGGCAGGACAACAGAGGTGAGGGCAGGGTGCAAGGTGCATTCCCCATCATGGCCCTTGATTTTCCTTTATTCTTTGTTTATTCATTGCTTTTGCAAATTAAGGCAATTGCTAAGGTGCGTTATTATTATTAGGTTTAAAAATCACTCTTCCTCTGTCATGGAGCAGACACACACATGCACACGCAATTTTCCAAAGTCATGATCACTGAGCATAAAGGAAAAACCAAAAGAAAACAAAACTTGGCAGAGATCACCATTTTTGATCCATAATTTTGATCCATTAGACCACAAATAGATTTTGTTCAAGTGAACAGTCTTATAGCTACAGACTAATTGAGTAAAACAGATAATTATCAAGCCTACTCTGTGCTTTTGCAGACAATAGGAAAATTTGTTACTTCTACTGTAAAATGGGCCCAAAAACATTTACTTGCTTCATATACAAGCTCATGATCTTTGGAGTATACTTGAACTCCCTAGAAACATGCCGTGGTTTAAATGCAAACTATTATCACCATGTAACCCCTAATAATGTTCCCAAATAATACTCCCTTGGTCTGGATGAAGTACTTCCTCTCTTGATTTCCCTTGGTTTCCTTCACTCCCTTCATAGGTCTCTGACCACCCAAGTGTCTGGAATCCTGCCTCTGTGGCTTAGAGGAATGAACTCAGAACAATTTCGAGGTTTCTGTTGTTTTTACAAATGGCACAGTTGGTACTGAGAGGAGAGCCAAATTATATCATTTCTTTCTTTTTTAAGGCAAGCTTTCATTCCTTTCAGACCACTGAAAGTTATTCTTTAAAAGAGGGTTATTTATTTGGCAGTATCTACTATTTCTTGGTTTATTTATTTTTAAGTGTTGTATAAGTGGCTTATATAGGCTGATTTCCCCTACCTGGAAGGATTAGGCTCCCTCTAGGTCATAAGGCAGTTCTGGGACTTGATCTTGACACCACTGTTACTAAAACAAACCGGACACAATCTATTTGAGGTGTCTTTGGGGAGTAGGGTCCACACTATGTAATAAAAGCAGCTGCAGGAAATAAATCTAAGAGCCCTTACTTACAGCTTGCATGTGCAAGGAATGTTGAAGCTGGAAAGAGAGTTGGTTTCTCTGAAAGCAAGGCATCTGAAAAGTTAGAGAGTTCTTTGGTCAATTATTTATGATGATTGCAATGGCACTGCAAGGGAAGGTCAAATGTCCTTGTGCCTACCTATTTTACAGCTTTCAAAGTAATAGGGTATGTGTGCATATTTCTGCATGCGTGTGGACAGTGTTAGCACAGGAATATTTTGGAAACTTTGGGCAACAAGTAGCAGGCATGGAGCCCCAGGAGGTGAACAGTGTTGAGGAGAGATCCTGTGGGAACATCAGACTTGTCCATAGAGGCAGTCCTGGGCTGCTGGCCTCTGGAGAAACGAGTCATACATGAAGAGATGGTGAAAGCTAATGAGGTCTCTGATCCTGGCTCATCTCAAGCTTCCTAGATAGTTTTGCTTTTTATTTTTATTAATTTTTTTTTATTCTTATGTTAATCCCCTTACATTACAACATTAGTTTTAGATGAGGTGTTCCATGATTCATTGTTTGTGCACAACACCCAGTGCTCCATGCAGAATGTGCCCTCCTAAATACCCACCACCAGGCTAACCCATCCTCCCACCCCCCTCCCCTCTAGAACCCTGTTTGTTTTTCAGAGTCCATCATCTCTCATGGTTCGTCTACCCCTCCGATTTCCCCCACTTCATTCTTCCCCTCCCGCTACCTTCTTCTTCTTCTTCTTTTTTTTTTTTTTCTTAACATATATTGCATTATTTGTTTCAGAGGTACAGATCTGAGATTCAACAGTCTTGCACAATTCACAGCGCTTACCAGAGCACATACACTCCCCATTGTCTATCACCCAGTCCCCCCATCCCTCCCATCCCACCCCCCACTCCAACAACACTCAGTTTGTTTCCTGCGATTAAGAATTCCTCATATCAGTGAGATCATATGATACATGTCTTTCTCTGTTTGACTTATTTCACTCAACATAATACCCTCCAGTTCCATCCACGTCGTTGCAAATGGCAAGATCTCATTCCTTTTGATGGCTGCATAATATTCCATTGTATATATATACCACATCTTCTTTATCCATTCATCTGTCGATGGACATCTTGGCTCTTTCCACAGTTTGGCTATTGTGGACATTGCTGCTATAAACATCGGGGTGCACGTACCCCTTCGGATCCCTACTTTTGTATCTTTGGGGTAAATACCCAGTAGTGCAATTGCTGGATCATATGGTAGCTCTATTTTCAACTTTTTGAGGAACCTCCATACAGTTTTCCAGAGTGGCTGCACCAGTTTGCATTCCCACCAACAGTGTAGGAGGGTTCCCCTTTCTCCGCATCCCCGCCAACATCTGTCGTTTCCTGACTTGTTAATTTTAGCCATTCTGACTGGTGTGAGGTGATATCTCATTGAGGTTTTGATTTGGATTTCCCTGATGCCGAGCGATATTGAGCACTTTTTCATGTGTCTGTTGGCCATTTGGATGTCTTCTTTGGAAAAATGTCTGTTCATGTCTTCTGCCCATTTCTTAATTGGATTCTTTGTTCTTTGGGTGTTGAGTTTGATGAGTTCTTTATAGATTTTGGATACTAGCCCTTTATCTGATATGTCATTTGCAAATATCTTCTCCCATTCTGTCGGTTGTCTTTTGGTTTTGTTGACTGTTTCCTTTGCTTTGCAAAAGCTTTTTATCTTGATGAAGTCCCAATAGTTCATTTTTGCCCTTGCTTCCCTTGCCTTTGGCGATGTTTCTAGGAAGAAGTTGCTTCGGCTGAGGTCAAAGAGGTTGTTGCCTGTGTTCTCCTTTAGGATTTTGATGGACTCCTGTCTCACATTGAGGTCTTTCAACCATTTGGAGTCTATTTTTGTGTGTGGTGTAAGGAAGTGGTCCAGTTTCATTCTTCTGCATGTGTCTATCCAATTTTCCCAACACCATTTGTTGAAGAGACTGTCTTTGTTCCATTGGACATTCTTTCCTGCTTTGTCGAAGATTAGTTGACCATAGAGTTGAGGGTCCATTTCTGGGCTCTCTATTCTGTTCCATTGATCTATGTGTCTGTTTTTGTGCCAGTACCATGCTGTCTTGATGATGACAGCTTTGTAATAGAGCTTGAAGTCCGGAATTGTGATGCCACCGGCTTTGCTTTTCTTTTTCAATATTCCTCTGGCTATGCGGGGTCTTTTCTGGTTCCATACAAATTTTAGGATTATTTGTTCCATTTCTTTGAAAAAAGTGGATGGTATTTTGATGGGGATTGCATTGAATGTGTAGATTGCTCTAGGTAGCATTGACATCTTCACAATATTTGTTCTTCCAATCCATGAGCATGGAACGTTTTTCCATTTCTTTGTGTCTTCCTCAATTTCTTTCATGAGTATTTTATAGTTTTCTGAGTACAGATCCTTTGTCTCTTTGGTTAGATTTATTCCTAGGTATCTTATGGTTTTGGGTGCAATTGTAAATGGGATCGACTCCTTAATTTCTCTTTCTTCTGTCTTGTTGTTGGTGTATAGGAATGCCACTGACTTCTGTGCATTGATTTTATATCCTGCCACTTTACTGAATTCCTGTATGAGTTCTAGCAGTTTTGGGGTGGAGTCTTTTGGGTTTTCCACATAAAGTATCATATCATCTGCAAAGAGTGAGAGTTTGACTTCTTCTTTGCCAATTTGGATGCCTTTGATTTCTTTTTGTTGTCTGATTGCTGTGGCTAGGACTTCCAATACTATGTTGAATAGCAGTGGTGATAGTGGACATCCCTGCCGCGTTCCTGACCTTAGGGGGAAAGCTCTCAGTTTTTCCCCATTGAGAATAATATTTGCTGTAGGTTTTTCATAGATGGCTTTTATGATATTGAGGTATGTACCCTCTATCCCTATACTCTGAAGAGTTTTAATCAAGAAAGGATGCTGTACTTTGTCAAAAGCTTTTTCTGCATCTATTGAGAGGATCATATGATTCTTGTTCTTTCCTTTGTTAATGTACTGTATCACATTGATTGATTTGCGGATGTTGAACCAACCTTGCAGCTCAGGGATAAATCCCACTTGGTCATGGTGAATAATCCTTTTAATGTACTGTTGGATCCTATTGGCTAGTATTTTGGTGAGAATTTTTGCATCCATGTTCATCAGGGATATTGGTCTGTAATTCTCCTTTTTGATGGGGTCTTTGTCTGGTTTGGGGATCAAGGTAATGCTGGCCTCATAAAATGAGTTTGGAAGTTTTCCTTCCATTTCGATTTTTTGGAACAGTTTCAGAAGAATAGGTATTAATTCTTCTTGAAATGTTTGGTAGAATTCCCCTGGGAAGCCATCTGGCCCTGGGCTTTTGTTTTTTGGGAGATTTTTGATGACTGCTTCAATTTCCTTAGTGGTTATAGGTCTGTTCAGGTTTTCTATTTCATCCTGGTTCAGTTTTGGTAGTTGATACATCTCTAGGAATGCATCCATCTCTTCCAGGTTATCTAATTTGCTGGCATAGAGTTGCTCATAATATGTTCTTATAATTGTTTGTATTTCTTTGGTGTTGGTTGTGATCTCTCCTCTTTCATTCATGATTTTGTTGATTTGGGTCATTTCTCTTCTCTTTTTGATAAGTCTGGCCAGGGGTTTATCAATCTTGTTAATTCTTTCAAAGAACCAGCTCCTAGTTTCGTTGATCTGTTCTACTGTTCTTTTAGTTTCTATTTCATTGATTTCTGCTCTGATCTTTATGATTTCTCTTCTCCTGCTGGGTTTAGGCTTTATTTGCTGTTCTTTCTCCAGCTCCTTTAGGTGTAGGGTTAGGTTGTGTACTTGAGACCTTTCTTGTTTCTTGAGAAAGGCTTGTATTGCTATATACTTTCCTCTTAGGACTGCCTTTGCTGCATCCCAAAGATTTTGAACAGTTGTGTTTTCATTTTCATTGGTTTCCATGTATTTTTTTAATTCTTCTTTAATTTCCTGGTTGACCCATTCATTCTTCAGTAGGATGTTCTTTAGCCTCCATGTATTTGAGTTCTTTCCGACTTTCCTCTTGGGATTGAGTTCTAGTTTCAAAGCATTGTGGTCTGAAAATAGGCAGGGAATGATCCCAATCTTTTGGTACCGGTTGAGACCTGATTTATGACCTAGGATGTGGTCGATTCTGGAGAATGTTCCATGGGCAGTAGAGAAGAATGTGTATTCCGTTGCTTTGGGGTGGAATGTTCTGAATATGTCTGTGAAGTCCATTTGGTCCAGTGTGTCATTTAAAGTCTTTATTTCCTTGTTGATCTTTTGCTTAGATGATCTGTCCATTTCAGTGAGGGGGATGTTAAAGTCCCCCACTATTATTGTATTGTTGTTGATGTGTTTCTTTGCTTTTGTTATTAATTGCCTTATATAATTGGCTGCTCCCATGTTAGGGGCATAGATATTTACAATTGTTAGATCTTCTTGTTGGATAGATCCTTTAAGTAGGATATAGTGTCCTTCCTCATCTCTTATTACAGTCTTTGGTTTAAAATCTAATTTGTCTGATATAAGGATTGCCACCCCAGCTTTCTTTTGGTGTCCATTAGCATGGTAAATGGTTTTCCACCCCCTCACTTTCAATCTGGGGGTGTCTTTGGGTCTAAAATGAGTCTCTTGCAGACAGCATATCGATGGATCTTGTTTTTTAATCCAGTCTGTTAGCCTGTGTCTTTTGATTGGGGCATTTAGCCCATTTACATTCAAGGTAACTATTGAAAGATAGGAATTTAGTGCCATTGTATTGCCTGTAAGGTGACTGTTACCGTATATTGTCTGTGTTCCTTTCTGGTCTATGTTGCTTTTAGGGTCTCTCTTTGCTTAGAGGACCCCTTTCAATATTTCTTGTAGGGCTGGTTTTGTGTTTGCAAATTCCTTTAGTTTTTGTTTGTCCTGGAAGCTTTTTATCTCTCCTTCAATTTTCAATGACAGCCTAGCTGGATAGAGTATTCTTGGCTGCATATTTTTCTCATTTAGTGCTCTGAATATATCCTGCCAGTCCTTTCTGGCCTGCCAGGTCTCTGTGGATAGGTCTGTTGCCAATCTAATGTTTCTACCATTGTAGGTTACATATCTCTTCTCCCGAGCTGCTTTCAGGATTTTCTCTTTGTCTATGAGACTCGTAAGTTTTACTATTAGATGTCGGGGTGTTGACCTATTTTTATTGATTTTGAGAGGGGTTCTCTGTGCTTCCTGGATTTTCATGCCTGTTTCTTTCCCCAAATTAGGGAAGTTCTCTGCTATAATTTGCTCCATTATACCTTCTGCCCCCCTCTCTCTTTCTTCTTCTTCTGGGATCCCAATTATTCTAATGTTGTTTCGTCTTATGGTATCACTTATCTCTCGAATTCTGCCCTCATGATCCAGTAGTTGTTTATCTCTCTTTTTCTCAGCTTCTTTATTTTCCAGCATTTCATCTTCTATATTACTGATTCTCTCTTCTGCCTCATTTATTCTAGCAGTTAGCGCCCCCATTTTTGATTGCACCTCATTAATAGCCTTTTTGATTTCTACTTGGTTGGATTTTAGCTCTTTTACTTCTCCAGAAAGCGTTTCTCTAATAACTTCCATATTTTTTTCAAGCCCAGCTAGTATCTTTAAAGTGATGATTCTGAACTCTAGATCTGACATCGTACTAATGTCCGTATTGAGTAGGTCCCTGGCAGTCGGTACTGCCTCTTGTTCTTTTTGTTGAGGTGATTTTTTTCGTCTCGTCATTTTGTGCAGAGGAGAATAGATTAATGAGAGAACAAAATGCTAGCAGAGTAACCACGTCCCCAGAAAATATACTCTAAACAAATCAGAAAAGACCTGAAGCAGTGGGATAAGAAGGGGAAAGAGAGAAAAAAGAAAAAGAAAAAAAAGAAAAAGATAAAGATAAAAACAACAACAAACAAAACAAAACAACAACAACAAAAGAAAAACCAGAATGTGATCAAATATGATCTATATGGTATATAGATCAGTGCCACACACTAGATTTGGGGTGTGTTTTGGTCTTTTAGAAGAAAGTGTCTCCCAAAATTTTAAAGAAAGAAAAACTTATATATGTACAAAAATAAGGGTTGATACGATGAAGGGATGGAAAATGACTGTAAAAATGGAAATTATAAAAAATTTTATAAAAGGAATTGATAAGAAGTTGTTTGAAAAAAGAAAGAGGATTTAAAAAAAGAAAAAAGAAAAAGAAAAAAAAAGGGAGAGGATGTGATCAGGCAGGGGAATAGAGAACACCATATACTAGAGATTTAGGGTATATTTTAATCTGTTAGAAGAAACTATCTCAAAATTTTAAAGAGAGAACAACTTATATATATAAGCCAAAAATATGGGTAACTACTATGAAGGGATAGGATATGACTCTAAAAATGAAAAATAAAAATGTTTTTTTTAAAAAAAGGCGATTGATAAGATGTTGTTTGAAAAAGGGAAAAAGAAAAATTCAAAAAGAAAAAGACAAAAAGTTAAAAAAAAAATAACTTTAAAAGACTAAGGAATCATGGTAAAAAAGCCATGAATTCTATGTGCAGTAGTCCCTTAGCGCTGGAGTTCTGCTGTTCTCATTGATCGGTAAACTTGGTCTTGGCTGGCTGTGCTCGCTGATCTTCTGGGGAGGGGCCTGTTGCCGTGGTTTCCAAATGTCTCTGCCGGAGGCGGAATTGCCCCACCCTTGCCCCCTCCCGGCTAAGTGATCTGCTGGGGTTTGCTCTCCGGGGCTTTTGTTCCCTGCGAGGTTTCCGTACAGCTTTGGAGGCGGAGAGTGAAAATGGCGGCCTCCCAATCTCCGCCCCGGAGGAGCCGAGAACTCGGGGCCCCGCTCCTCAGTGAGCCCCCAGAGAAAAGCCGTCAGTCACTCCCGTCTCCCCGGTCTGCAGCTGCACTCCGTGCTCAACCGGCCTGTGACTGCGCGCTTCCATCTCTGGCACTGGACCCGGTCTGGAGTCTCCAAACCCAGCAGATCCCTGCAGTGCACTCCCGTGCGGCTCCTCCCGGGGGAGGAAGGTGAGTCTCCCCGGATCTGCCGCTTGTTGGGTCCCTGCTGGAGGAGCAGTGGCCCGACTGTGCCGTGGATCATGGTTTATGTCAACCCCGAGCTGAGAGCCCGCGCCTGGGCTCCGCCTCTGCAGCCGGCTTCCCCGCTCCGATACCTGGGAGCTCTGCCGCCCTCAGGCACCCCCGGTCTTTCTGTGACCCCGAGGGTCCTGAGACCACACTGTCCCAGAGGGTTCCACCCCCCGCTTAGCCACCCGAGTGACGTCCCTCGGCGGAGCAGACTTTTAAAAGTTCCGGTTTTGTGCTCCGCGGCTCTGTCACTTGCCAGAAGCGGCCGACGGAGGCCCCTCCCCCGCCGTCTATCCTCCCGAATATCGCCTCGGATTCCCTTCTCCGCACGTCCTACCTTCCAGAAAGTGGTCGCTTTTCTGATGAGAGAGTTGTTGCTATTCCTTTCTTCGATCTCCTGTTGAGTTTGTAGGTGTTCAGAATGGTTTGATCCCTATCCAGCTGAATTCCTGAGAGGAGACGAAATCCAGGTCTCCTACTCCTCCGCCATCTTGCTCCGCCCTTGCTTTTTATTTTTAAAAGAGTCATGATCAGATCACAGGGTAAGCAGTAAAAATAAAATTAGAAAATACTGGTAATATGGGAAAATATCTGGGTCTAATACTGAATAAAACTAAAAAATAATACAATGAGATGAGAGCACACTTTTTACTGATACGGATGTATTAAAGGCCAACTGATTATATTTTTGGAAACTTTAGTAAACAGGATAAAATTCTAATACAAGAGGATTAGCTATAGTCTTTCAACTGCCTGTGGGAAACCACTATGTTAATTAATTATTTATTGCAGATACATTTATTTTTATTTTAATTTCTTTTTCTCTTTTCCCCCAAGTTTTTATTTAAATATTTTTTGAGAGAGAGAGAAGGAGAGAACGAGAGAGAAAGCGTGGGCAGGGGGAGGGGCAGAGGGGGAGAGAGAGAGAATCCTAAGAAGGCTCCATGCTCAGCTTAGAGCCTGATGTGGGGTTTGATCTCAGGATCCTGAGATCATGACCTGAGCCAAAATCAAGAGTTGGATGTTTAACTGACTGAGCCACCCAAGTTCCCCCCGAGTTTTTATTTAAATTCAAGTTAGTTAACATATAGTGTAGTATTGGTTTTAGAAGTAGAATTTAGTGATTCATCACTTACATATAACACCCAGTGCTCATCACAACAAGTACCCTCCTTAATACCCATCACCCAGTCACCCCATCCCCCTACCCACCTCCCCTCTGGTAACCAGTTTGTTTTCTATAGTTAAGAGTCTCTTATGGTTTGGGGCACCTGGGTGGCTCAGTCATTAAGTGTCTGCCTTCGGCTCAGGTCATGATCCCAGGGTCCTGGGATCGAGTCCCGCATTGGGCTCCCTGCCCCACGGGAAGCCTGCTTCTCCTTCTCCCACTTCCCCTGCTTGTATTCCCTCTCTCACTATCTCTCTCTCTGTCAAACAAATAAATAAAATCTTTTAAAAAAAAAGTCTCTTATGGTTTGCCTCGCTCTCTGTTTTTATCTTATTTTATTTTTCCTTCCCTTCCCCTTCGTTCAGTTGTTTCCTAAATTCCACATATGAGTGAAATCGTGTGGTATTTGTGTTTCTCTGACTGACTTATTTCACTTAGCATAATACACTCTAGCTCCATCCATGCTGTTGTAAATGGCAAGATTTCACTCTTTTTAATGGCTGAGTAATAGTCCATACCACATCTTCCTTATCCATTCATCAGTTGATGGACACTTAGGCTCTTTCCATAGTTTTGCTATTGTTGATAATGCTGTTATAAACAGCAGAGTGCTTGTATATATTTAAATCTCTATTTTTGTATCTTTTGGGTAAATACCTAGTAGTGCAATTGCTGAGTGGTAGGGTAGTTCTATTTTTAACTTTTTGAGGAACATCCATACTGTTTTCCGGAATGGCTGCATCAGTTTGCATTCCCAACAGTGCATGAGGGTTCCCCTTTCTCTGCATCCTCCCCAACATCTGTTATTTCCTGTGTTGTTAGTTTTAGACATTCTGACGGGTGTGAGGTGGTATCTCAGTCTAGCCTTTTTTTTCTTTTCTCTTCTTTTTTAGGTTCAGGGTAGAGTTTAGTGACTCATCAGTTGCATATAACACCTAGTGTTCATTACATCAAATACCGTTCTTAATGCCCGTCACCCAATTACCCCATCCCCCCACCCACCTCCCCTCCAGCAACCCTGTTTGTTTCCTATAGTTAAGATTCTTTTATAGTTTGCCTCTCTCTCTATTTTTATCTTATTTTAGTTTCCTTCCTTTCCCCTGTGTTCATTAGTTTTCTTGCTTAAATTCCCCATATAAGTGAAATCATATGGTATCTGCCTTTCTCTGACCTATTTTGCTTAGCATAATACCCTCTAGTCCCACCCATATCATTGCAAATGGCAAGATTCCATTCTTTTTGATGCCTGAGCAATATTCCACTATATACATATATATTCCTATATATATATGTATACATATATATACTACTTTATCCATTCATCCATCAATGGATATCTGAGCTCCTTCCATATTTTGGCAATTGTAGATATTGCTACTATAAACATTGGGGTGCATGTGCCCCTTTGAAGCACTATGTTTGTATCCTTTGGATAAATACCTAATAGTGCAATTGTTGGGTTGTAGGGTAGTTCTATTTTTAATCTTTTTTAAAAAAGATTTATTCATTTATTTGACAGAGAGAGCACAAGCAGGGAGAGCAACAGGCAGTGGGAGAGGGAGAAGCTCGATCCGAGGACCTGAGATCATGTGTATCTTTGAGGTAAATACCAAGGAGTGCAATTGCTGGGTCATAGGGTAGCTCTATTTTCAACTTTTTGAGGAACCTCCATACTGTTTTCCAGAGTGGCTGTACCAGATTGCATTCCTACCAACAGTGTGGGAGGGTTCCCCTTTCTCTGCATCCCCGCCAACATCTGTCATTTCCTGAGTTGTTCGTTTTAGCCATTCTGACAGGTGTGAGGTGGTATCTCATTGTGGTTTTGATCTGTATTTCTCTGATGTTGATGTTGAGCATTTTTCATGTCTGTCAGACATCTGTATGTCTTCTTTAGAAAACTGTCTTTCATGCCTTCTGCCCATTTCTTAACTGGATTATTTATTTTTTTTGGTGTTGAGTCTGATAAATTCTTTACAGATTTTGGATACTAGCCCTTTATTGATATGTCATTTGCAAATATCTTCTCCCATTCTGTAGGTTGCCTTTTAGATTTGTTGATTGTTTCCTTTGCTGTGCAAAAGGTTTTATCTTCTTTTAAAAAAAATTTATTTATTTATTTGTCAGAGAGAGAGAGAGAACACAAACAGGGGGAGTGGCAGGTGGAGGGAGAAGCAGGCTCCCAAATGAGCAAGGAGCCCAATACGGGACTCGATCCCAGGACCCTGGAATTAAGACCTGAGCCGAAGGCAGACTCTCAACCAACTGAGCTAGCCAGGTGTCCCCAGAAGCTTTTATCTTGATGAAGTACCAATAGTTCATTTTTGCTTTTGTTTCCCTCGCCTCTGGAGACATGTCTAAGGAAGACGTTGCTCCAGCCAAGGTCAAAGAGGTTGCTGCTTGTGTTCTTCTGTAGGATTTTGTTTTCCTATTTCACATTTAGGTCTTTCATCCATTTTGAGTTTATTTTTGTGTATTGTGTAACAAAGTGGTCCAGTTTTATTCTTCTGCATGTGGCTATCCAATTTTCCCAACACCATTTGTTAAAGAGACTGTCTTTTTTCCACTGGATATTCTTTCCTGCTTTGCAGATTAGTTGACCACGTAGTAGTGGGTCCATTTCTGGGTTCTCTATTCTGTTCCATTGATCTATGTGTCTGTTTTTATACCAGTACACCACTATCTTTTTTTTTTAAATTTTATTTTATTGTGTTATGTTAACCAGCAATGGGGAAAAACTGAGAGCTTTCCCCCTAAGGTCAGGAATGCGGCAGGGATGTCCACTATCACCACTGCTATTCAACATAGTATTAGAAGTCCTAGCCACAGCAATCAGAAAACAAAAAGAAATAAAAGGCATCCGAATCAGCAAAGAAGAAGTCAAACTTTCACTCTTTGCGGATGATATGGTACTCTATGTGGAAAACCCAAAAGACTCCACCCCAAAACTGCTAGAACTCATACAGGAATTCAGTAAAGTGGCAGGATATAAAATCAATGCACAGAAACCAGTAGCATTCCTACACACCAACAATAAGACAGAAGAAAGAGAAACTAAGGAGTCGATCCCATTTACAATTGCACCCCAAACCATAAGATATCTAGGAATAAATCTAACCAAAGAGGCAAAGGATCTGTACTCAGAAAACTACAAAATACTCATGAAAGAAATTGAGGAAGACACAAAGAAATGGGAAAACGTTCCATGCTCATGGATTGGAAGAACAAATATTGTGAAGATGTCAATGCTACCTAGAGCAATCTACACATTTAAGGCAATCCCCATCAAAAGACCACCCACTTTTTTCAAAGAAATGGAACAAATCATCCTAAAATTTCTATGGAACCAGAAAAGACCCCGAATAGCCAGAGGAATATTGAAAAAGAAAAGCAAAGCTGGTGGCATCACAATTCTGGACTTCCAGCTCTATTACAAAGCTGTCATCATCAAGACAGTATGGTACTGGCACAGAAACAGACACATAGATCAAAGGAACAGAATAGAGAGCCCAGAAATGGACCCTCAACTCTATGGTCAACTAATCTTCGACAAAGCAGGGAAGAATGTCCAATGGAAAAGAAACAGTCTCTTCAACAAATGGTGTTGGGAAAATTGGACAGCCACATGCAGAAGAATGAAACAGTACACTACTATCTTGATGATTACAGCTTTGTAATACAGCTTGAAGTCCAGAATTGTGATGCCTCCGGCTTTGCTTTTCTTTTTCAACATTATTTTGGCTATTCAGGGTCTTTTCTTGTTCCATACAAATTTTCGGATCATTTGTTCCAGCTCTGTGAAAAATGCTGTTGTTATTTTGATGGGTTTGCATCGAAAATGTAGATTGCTTTGGGTAGTATAGATATTTTAACAGTATTTGCTCTTCTAATCCATGAGTATAGAATGTTTTTCCATTTCTTTGTGTCGTCCTCAATTTCTTTCATAAGCATTGTATAGTTTTCAGAGTACAGATCTTTCACCTCTTTGGTTAGGTTTATTCCTAGGTATCTTATGGTTTTTGGTGCAATTGTAAATGGGATTGATTCCTTGATTTCTCTTTCTTCTGCTTCATTGTTAGTGTATAGAAATGCAACTGATTTCTGTGCATTGATTTTTTTTTGTTTTGCCTTTTTAAATTTTTATTTTATTTTTTAAATTTTATTATGTTATGTTAATCACCATACATTATATCATTGGTTTTTGATGTAGTGTTCCATGATTCATTGTTTGAGTATAACACCCAGTGCTCCATTCAGTATGTGCCCTCTTTAATACCCATCACCAGGCTAACCCATCCCCCCACCCCACTCCCCCTAGAACTGTGCATTGATTTTATATCCTGCCACGTTGCTGAATTCATGTATCAGTCCTAGCAATTCTTTTGTGGAGTCTTTCAGGTTTTCTACATAGAATATCATATCATCTGTGAAGAGTGTATGTTTGACTTCTTCTTTGCCAATTTGGATGCCTTTCATTTCTTTTTGTTGTCTGATTGCTGAGACTAGGACTTCCAGTACTATGTTGAAATACAGTCATGAGAGTGGACATCCCTGCATGTTCCTTACCTTAGAGGAAAAGCTCTCCATTTTTTTCCCATTGAAGATGAGATTAGCTATGGGTCTTTCCTCTATGGCCTTTATGATGTTGAGGCATATTACCTCTATCCCTACTTTGTTGAGGGTTTTTACCAAGAAACAATGCAGTATTTTGTCAAATGCTTTTTCTGCATCTTTGAGAGGATCGTACAGTTCTTATCCTTTCTTTTATTAACGTGGTTTATTGTGCTGATTGATTTGCAGATGAATAATCCTTTTAATGTACTGTTGGATCCGATTAACTAGTATCTTGTTGAGAATTTTTGCATCCATGTTCATCAGGGATATTGATCTCCTTTTTAGTGGGGTTTTTGTCAGGTATTGGGATCAAGGTAATGCTGGCCTCAAATAATGAGTTTGTTTCCTTGTTGATCTTCTGCTTAGATGATCTGTCCATTGCTGTGAGTGGGGTGTTAAGGTCCCCTACAATTATAGTATTATTATCAATGAGTTTCTTTAAGTTTGTTACTAATTGATTTATGTATTTGGCTACTCCCAAGTTAGGGACATAAATATTTACAATTATTAGATCTTGTTGGATAGACCCCTTTATTATGATAAAACGTCCTTCTTTTTTTTTTTTAATGGAAGTTTTCCTTCCATTTCTATTTTTTGAAACAACTTCAGAATGGGTATTAATTCTTCTTTAAATGTTTGGTAGAAACATTTTTGGGAGATTTTTGATTACTGATTCAATTTCTTTGCTGGTTATGGGTCTATTCAGATCTTCTGGTTTCAATTTTGGTAGTTTATATGTTTCTAGGACTGTGTCCATTTTTTCCAGATTGCCTAATTTGTTGGCATGTAATTGTTCATAATATTCCCTTATAATTGTTTGTATTTCTTTGGTGTTGGTTGTGATCTCTCCTCTTTCATTCATGATTTTATTTATTTGAGTCCTTTCTCTTTTCTTTTTGATAAATCTGGCTACAGGTTTATCAATCTTGTTAATTCTTTTAAAGAACTGTCTCCTAATTTCCTTGATCTGTTTCTGTTGGTTTTTTTATTTCTATATCATTTATATCTGCTCTGATCTTTATTTTTCTCCTTCTTCTGCTGGATTTAGGCTTAACTTGCTGTTCTTTTTCCAGCTCCTTTAGGTGTAAGGTTAGGTTGTATATTTGAGACTTTTCTTGCTTCTTGAGGAAGGCCTGTGTTGCTATATGCTTTCCTCTTATGACCATCTTTGCTGAATCCCAAAAGTTTCCAAGTGTCATGTTTTCATTTTCATTTGCTTCCATGTATTTTTAAAAATTCTTCTTTAATTTCTTGGTTAACCCATTCATTCTTTAGTAAAATGTTCTTTAACCTTCACGTATCTGTGGTTCTTCCAAATTTTTTCTTGTGGTTGACTTCAAGTTTCATAGCCTTGTGGTCTGAAAATATGCATGGTAGGATCTCAATCTTTTTGTACCAGTTGAATCCTGAGTTGTGGTCCAGTATGTGATCTAGCCTGGAGAATGTTCCATGTGCACTTGAAAAGAATGTGTGTTCTGCTGCTTTAGGATGAAATGCTCTGAGTATATCTGTTAAATTATCTGGTCCAGTGTTTCATTCAAAGCACCTGTTTCCTTGTTGATCTTCTGCTTAGATGATCTGTCCATTGCTGTGAGTGGGGTGTTAAAGTCCCCTACAATTATAGTATTATTATCAATGAGTTTCTTTAAGTTTGTTACTAATTGATTTATGTATTTGGCTACTCCCAAGTTAGGGACATAAATATTTACAAGTATTAGATCTTTTTGTTGGATAAACCCCTTTATTATAACAAAATGTCCTTCTTTATCTTTTATTATAGTCTTTGTTTTAAAATCTGCTTTGATATAAATATGGCTACGCCAGATTTCTTTTGATGTCCATTAGCATGATAAGTAGTTTTCCACCCCTCACTTTCAATCTGGAGGTGTCTTTGGGTCTAAAATGAGTCTCTTGTAGGCAGCATATCGATGGATCTTGTTTTGTTTTTTTTTTAATCCATTCTGATACCCATTGTCTTTTGATTGGAGAATTTAGTCCATTTATATTCAGAGTAACTTTGAAAGATATGAATTTAGTGCCATTATATTACCCGTAAGGCATTGTTTCTGTAGATTGTCTTTTTTCTTTTGTAGTCTTTGTTACTTTTGGTCTCTTTTCCACTTAAAGTGTTCCCTTTAATCTTTCTTTCAGGGCTGGTTTAGTGTTCACGAACTCCTTTAGTTTTAGTTTGTCTTGGGAACTCTTTATCTGTCCTTCTATTCTGAATGACAGCCTTGCTAGATAAAGTATTCTTGGCTGCATATTTTTCCCATTTAGCATATTGAATATATCATGCCAGTCCTTCCTGCCCTGCCAGGTCTCTGTGGACAGGTCTGCTGCCAGCCTTATGTGTCTACCCTGTAGGTTAAGGACCTTTTCTCCCAAGCTGCTTTCAGAATTCTGTCTTTACCTTTGTATTTTGCAAATTTCACTATGATATATTGTGGTTTTGACCTGTTTTTATTGATTTTGAGGGGAGTTCTCTGTGCTTCTTGGGCTTGAATGTCTGTTTCCTTACCCAGATTAGGTAAATTATAAGCTATAATTTATTCAAATACACCTTCTGCCCCCTTCCCCCCTCTTCTTCTTCTTCTTTTTTAATTTTTTTATTTTTTTATTCATGTGACAGAGAGAGAGATAGAGAGAGAGGGAATATGAGCAGGGGAGAGAGGCAGAGGGAGAGGGAGAAGCAAACTCCCTGCTGAACCAGGACCCTGATATGGGGCTCGATTCCAGGACCCCGAGATCATGCCCCGAGCTGAAAGCAGATGTTCAACCATCTGAGCTACCCAGGTGCCCCCTGCTTCTTCTTCTGGGACTCCTATGATACAGATATTATTGTACTATATGAAATTGCTGAGTTCCCTATATTTGTGATCTAATAGTTTTCTTTTCAGCTTCATTCATTTCCATAATTTTATCTTTTATTTTACGTATTTGTTCCTCTGTTTCTTCCATCCTTGTTGGGATTACATCCAGTCACTTTTGCACCTCAATTACAGCATTTTAAAAAAAAATTTCAGCCTAACTAGTTTTTAGGTCTATCTCTGCAGCAAGATTTTCTCTGGTGTCTTCTATGCTTTTTTCAAGACCAGCTCATAGTCTTATAACTGTTGATCTAAATTCTTGTTTGGATATATTGCTTATAGCTGTTTTGAGCAAATCCCTAGCTGTGGTTTCTTCTTGATATTTCTTGTGGGGAGAATTCCTCCATTTTGTTATTTTGTCTAGGTTTCTGTCTTTTGTGTGTTATGAAAGCTTCTTATGTTTCCTGCTCCTGAGAGTGATACTATATTAAGAAGGGGTCATACACTGTCCAAGGCATGTGCTTCAGGAAGGGTTTCTGGTGTATGCTATGTGCACTCTGCTGCTGCATTTTGGTTGCTCTTTCCCACAGGCCAGTCATCTGCAGAGTTCCTCCTTGGTTGCAGTAGGGGGTGTTTGGACCTTTACTAAGTGTTCCTCTATTTGTTTGTGAAAATAAGCCTGGAGGAAAAAAAAGCCTGATCCAAAAAAGAGAAAAGGAAAGGGAACAAAAGAAACAAACAGATAAAGAAAAAACTACAATACTGATTCCAAAGTAAAAAAAGAAAAAGTCTGGTCCTATTTCCACCAGAACTGAAGCTGACACTTTGGAGCACTCTATGATCAGTAGACTTGAAACATGTGGGGGGCCTGTTCTGGTCCTCTGGAGGAGAGGTCCCCTGCACTGGTTCACAGTCACACCTGCCGTATTAAAGATGCTCTTGCCAGGCATAGTGGGGAAGGGTTTGGTGTAAGGGACTCCAGCCTCCAGTGGGGTACTGTGTTGCTTACTGAAGTCCAACTGTGCTAGTGTGTGTGTGTGTGTGTGGGGGGGGATGGCATTGCTCCGCTCTCTCATCCCTAGGGAGGGGAGCTTGCACCTGCCCCTGTTCAGGAAGCCTTCACAGAAAAGTGATCATCTCCCCCCGTTGTGTCCCAGGCTTCCATCATCTCCTTGCCCTCAACCTGTCTGTGCCTGAGTGTCCACATGCCTGGCATCACCTTTCTCCTGTGTTTTATCTCTGGCACATGACTGGGATTCAAAACTCCAAATCTTAAAGGACCTGGCAAGGAATGGACCTGCTTTCCTCCTCTGGAGCCTCACAGCTCTGTGTCTGGTGCCATTTTGTCCCATAAAAGCAGTCTCAGGGCCACACTGGTGGTTGGAGTTTATGGTGAAGCACAGGGAAAAGCTGAAACCAGGTTATCTGTCCTTTGAGTGCACTTCTGTCACTTGCTCATGAATGGCCACTCAGTGGCGCCTGTGGGTCTTTCGTCCTTAGAGAGGCAATATACCCTCTTCCAAATGTACTCCAGGAAGGGGAACATTCTCTCCCAGTGAGACCTAGGGGATTCTTACAGCATGCTGCCCCACTGCTGCTGGGCCTCTGCCCTCCTCCCCAAGAGCACTCTCCCCACCCAGCTTGACTCCAGCAAATGGTGCAGACTTCTAAAACCTCAGAGTTTAATCTCCACTGTTCATAAAAACTTGCAGTAGTCAGTTCCTCTCAATTCCCCAGTCAATGGTTTTGGGGAGTGTTTCCTGTACAAACCTGACATGCTGCTCTGTCTCCCTATCTCTTTTCCTCTCTCTGTCCTCTCTTCATGAAAAGGCCTCCAACCCCTCCATGGCACCATGGCTTTTCTCTCCCCCAATTCTTGTCTCCATACTTCATCCTGCCATGTTTTCTCCCTCTAATTGTGTAGATTTTTCTTTTCATCCTCTGGTCAATTTCCTAGATGTTCAAAATGATTTGATGTTGATCTAACTGTGTTCGAGGGACGAAGCAAGCCCAGGGTCGCCCTACTACTCCACCATCCCTCTATGTTATTTTAAATAACAGTTTAAAAAAATTGGGATTTATCTATTGAAAATATTGGCAAAATAAACAAACAAACAAAAAATCATTCATAGTCTGCCATTCAGGTATAACTACTATTAAAGTTTTGGTATTTTTCCTTCTAGTCTTCTCTTTTTTTGTGTATACACATGTATTACAAAGTTGAAATTTTACTGCATATATTGTTGTTTTTAAATTTTTAACCTACTTGTTTTCATTCAATGTCAAATCAAGAGCATCCTTCCCCTATAGTCAGTATGTTATGTTTATGTAAATTGAATCTAGGAAACATCAGATGCTATTTTTCATGTAACAACTCCTGTGCCAGGAAATGGAACTTTGATTTCCACACACATTTCATTGTTCAAGGATTCTCAAGATATTCTAAGGGGCCATTTCCAACTTTCCTAAAATGATGATGGTGAGGCAGGATATGGCCAAGGAAAAGAACATCATGGAGCAATTCCTGTCCTGATTGAGGTCACTCTTTGGCAAAGGGCTCACATCAGGACTGGAGGGTCACTAGCCCTGTGACTCTAGGACTAGAAGAATGTGCCGGGCATCCACCAGTTCTATTTGGTGGCTGCAGGAGTGGTACAGACTCCAGGGCAGTGCAGCCCAGTAGGTCATGTGTCACTGTGGCCCTTTGTTTTCTTCCTCCAGTGCTCTTGGGGTCCATTCTTCTGAATTGTGAGATGAAGGGCAGGGCCAGCTAAGAAGTCTAGTTCTCAGTACCGTGATGGGTAATCAGTATTTACTGCTGCTATTATATTTCAAGGGCCTCAAGCTGTCTTCCCATCCTTTGATCTACTTGGAAACTAAGGTCTTCACTCATCTCACTTTAGAATAATGATTTAACAGTCTTCATCCAGATTACAGCAAAAAGAACTAGCAGCTCATTAAGAGGATAATGGAACATGACTGAGTGGCATTTTTTTCTGGAAAAGCAAGGAAATTGATTACTCATATGCAACATCTTCACAGAACACAAGAGAAACATAATTTAGTCTTCTTTGAGAGTCTATGAAGACATTTGTAAAAGGCATCATTCTTTTTTTAAACTTTGTATAAAGAAGAATTTCAAACAAATACAAAAGTAAACAGAATAGTATAATAAGCCCCTATGTTTCCACTGCACAGTTTCACCTATGGCCACTCTTTTCTTTCTTTCAAGCTTTACTGAGATCTAATTAACAAATAAAAATTGTGTATACTTAAGGTGCACCTAGTATGGCCACTCTTGTTATATCTGTACCTCCATCTACTCCCTCTTTTATATTGTTTTGAACCAAACCTCAGACATCATATCATTTCATCCATTAATATTTTTGTACATATCTCTTGAAGAGGAGGATTGAAAAACAACCTTAAAGCCATTATCACACCAAGCAAATTAACAATTCTTCCTTAATGGAGCGGGCTAAAGTTTAGAAATATTCAAATATGTATAAGAATTTAGCATCTATATTAAAAGTGGTATTTCAAGTAAGTGAAGAAAATGTGGTTTCTGGAAAAAATGAAGCTAGTAATAGTAATTATACATTATATAAAAATAAATTTTAGATTGATCAAAGATTTAAACATAAAAAAAGAACTATTAAGCTATTTTTGTAATGTTAAATATGGGAGAATTATAAAAGCAATATGAAGTTGGTAAGGCTTTTCTAATATGAGAAAATGCAGGAAAATAAAAGAAAAGCAAGTATGCAAAAGAAAAAAATACTTCTGTGTAGTGGAAAACAAACAAACAACAGCACTCTCTAAATAACTAAAAGTAAAGGTAGAAGATATGTAGGGTAAAAAATAATGCTTGACCTTGCACTATACAGATATCTAAAGCTCTTGATATATACAGAGAGCTTTTATGAATTAGTAAGAAATGTACCTGGTAGAACCCCAGGCAAAGAAGGTGAAATGATAATTTAAAGACAAGGGAAAATGGATGAAGCCTATGAAGAGAAGCCTAATCTCATTTATAATATAAGAAATACAAAACAAGAGGGGCTACAAGATGGTGTAGGAGTAGGAGACCTAAATTTCATCTGGTTCCAAGAATTCAGCTAGATAGTTATCAAACCATTCTGAACACCTACAAACTCAACAGGAGATCAAAGAAAAGAATAGCAGCACTCTATGAACAGAAAAGTGACCACTTTCTGGAAGATAGGATGTGCAGAGAAATGAATCAGAGGTGAAATACTGGAATATAGACTGCGATAGAAGGGAGCTTCCATCAGCCAGCTACCAGCAAGTGATAGAGTCAGGGAGCACAAAATCAGAACTTTAAGAGGTCTATTCTGCTGAGGGATATCGCTCCAGTAGCTAAGGGGTGAGTTGTGGAACCCTTGCTGGGACAGTGTGGTCTCAGGACCCTCGGGGTCACAGAAAGACCAGGGGTGCCTGAGTGCAGCAGAGCTCCCAGGTATCAGAGCAGGGAAGCCAGCTGCAAAGACGGAGCTGAGAAGTGGGCTCTCAGCTTGGGGTTGCCATAAACTGTGATCCGTGGCACAGTCGGGCCACTACTCTTCGAGCAGGGACCCAACAAGCAGCAGATCCAGGGAGACTCCTGTTCCTCCCCTGGGAGGAGTAGCACAGGAGCTCATTGCAGGAATCTGCTGGGTTTGGAGACTCCATATGGGGTCATGTGCCAGAGACAGAAATGCTCCCTCACAGGCCAGGTGACCATGGAGTGCAACCAGAGACCAGGGAGAGAGGAGTGATTGACTGCTTTTCTCTGGGGGCTTGCTGAGGATTGGGGTCCCAAGTTCTCAGCTCCTCTGGGACCAGAGATTGGGAGGCAGCCATTTTCATTGTCATCCTCTAAAGCTGTGTGCAAAGCCTTCAGGGAACAAAAGCTACAGAGAGCAAACCCAAGCAGATTACTTAGCCTGGCCCCTGGCAAGGGTGGGGCAATTCCACCTCAGGCAAAGACATTTGAGAATCACTGCAACAAGCCCCTCCCCCAGAAGATCAGCAAGAACATCCAGTCAAGACCAACTTTACCGATCAATGAGAACGGCAGAACTCCAGCGCTAGGGGAATACAGCACATAGAATTCATGGCTTTTTTCCCCAATGATTCTTTAGTCTTTCAAAGTTAATTTTTAAAATTTTCTTTATTTTTTTTCTTTTTCTACTTTTTTTTGAAATTTTCTTCTTTCCTTTTTCAACCAACTTCTTATGTTATCAATTCCTTTTTTAAAATCATTTTTAATTTTCATTTTTACACTCATGTTCTATACTTTCATTGTATTTAAACTTATTTTTTGTATATATATATGTATATAATATATAAGTTTTTCTTTCTTTAAAATTTTGGGATGCAGTTTCTTCCAACACACCAATATATACCCTAAATCTACTGTATGGCTTTGTTCTATTCACTCACCTGATCACATTCTATCCTTTTTTTTTTTTAATTTTTCTTCTTTCTTTTTTCAACCAACTTCTTATCAATTCCTTTTTTAAAATCTTTTTTAATTTTCATTTTTACAGTCATATTCCATCCCTTCATTGTATTTACCCTTATTTTTGTATATATATAAGTTTCTTTCTCTAAAATTTTGGGAGAGAGTTTCTTCTAACAGACCAAAATAAACCCCAAAATCTAATGTGTGGCTCTTTTCTATTCACCAGCCTGATCATATTCTTTTTTTGTTTGTTTCTTTGTTTGTTGGTTTTCCCCTTGGTTTCAGGTCTCTCCTGATTTCTTTAGTGTATATTTTTCTGTGGTCATTGTTACCCTTTTAGCATTTTGTACTCTCATTCATCTATTCTTCTCTGGATGAAATTACAAAATGGAAAAACTCACCTCAAAAAAAGAACAAGAGACAGTACCTACTGCCAGGGATCTAATCAACATGGACATTAGTAAGATGTCAGAACTATAGTTCAGAATGATGATTATAAAGATACTAGCTGGGCTTGAAAAGAGCATAGAAGATACTAGAGAATCCCTTTCTGGAGAAATAAAATCTAACCAAGTTGATATCAAAAAGGCTATTAATGAGGTACAATAAAAAATAGAGGCTCTAACTGCTAGAATAAATGAGGCAGAAGAGAGAATTAGTGATATAGAAGACCAAATGATGGAGAATAAAGAAGCTGAGGAAAAGAGAGATAAACAACTACTGGATCACGAGGGGGAGAATTTGAGAGATAAGTGATACCATAAGGTGAAATAATATTAGAATAATTGGGATCCCAGAAAAAAAAAAGAAAGAGGGGGGCAGAAGGTATATTGGAACAAATTATAGTGGAGTACTTCCCTAATTTGGGGAAGGAAACAGGCATCAAAATCCAGGAGGCATAAAGAACCCCCTTCAAAATTAATAAAAATAGGTCAACACCCCAACATCTAATAGTAAAACTTACAAATCTCAGAGACAAAGAGAAAATCCTCAAAGCAGCTCGGGACAAGAGGTCTGTGACCTACAATGGTAGAAACATTGGATTGGTAGCAGACCTATCCACAGAGACCTGGCAGGCCAGACAGGACTGGCATGATATATTCAGGGCACTAAGTGAGAAAAACATGCAGCCAAGAATCCTATATTGAACTAGGCTGTCATTGAAAATAGAAGGAGAGATAAAAAGCTTCCAGGACAAACAAAAACTAAAATAACTTGCAATCACCAAACCAGGCCTACAAGAAATATTAAGAGGCATCCTCTAAGCAAAGAGAGAGCCTAAAAGTCACATAGACCAGAAAGGAATAGAGACAGTATACAGTAACAATCACCTTACAGGCAATACAATAGCACTAAATTCGTGTCTTTCAATAGTTACCCTGAATGTAAATGGGCTAAATGCCCCAATCAAAAGACAAAGCGTATCAGATTGGATTAAAAAAAAAGACCCATCGATATGCTGTCTGCAAGAGACTCATTTTAGACCCAGAGAAACCTCCACATTGAAAGTGAGGGGGTGGAAAACCATTAGCGTGCTAATGGACATCAAAAGAAAGCTGGGGTCCATCATCTCTCATGGTTCGTCTCCCCCTCCAATTCCCCCCCTTCATTCTTCCCCTCCTGCTATCTTCTTCTTCTTTTTTTTCCCTTAACATATATTGCATTATTTGTTTCAGAGGTACAGATCTGTGATTCAACAGTCTTACGCAATTCACAGTGCTCACCATAACATATACTCTCCCCAGTGTCTATCACCCAGCCACCCCATCCCTCCCACCCCCCACCACTCCAGCAACACTCAGTTTGTTTCCTGAGATTAAGAATTCCTCATATCAGTGAGGTCATATGATACATGTCTTTCTCTGATTGACTTATTTCTCTCAGCATAATACCAGGAGAGACTTAATTCTTAACCTGGAGTTGGTGGATGTTGCAGGAGCTCTGAGACTGCTGATATGGTAGTATGTGTCATGAATTTGTGAGGCTGTAGTCTGTGTTTCTGTCAGATTCACAAAGTGAACCTGTGTGTAAAAAAGCAGTGCTCCTAGCTGCTAATTTGACTTAACCCCGGGAATCTTCAGTCCATGGTCCTGAGGAAAAAAGACTTTCCAAAGAAGAAGACATATAAATTGTTAGCAGGCACATGAAAAGGTGCTCAGCATGATTAATCATCAGGGAAATGCAAATCATAACCATGAAGAGATAACACCGCACACCTATAAGAGTAGCTATTATCAAAAAGACAAGATAGAACAAATGCTGGTGAGGATATGGAGAAAAGGGAGCCCTTGTGCACTGTTGGTGGGAATGTAAACTGATTCAGTCACTCTGGAATACAGTATGGAGGTTCCTCAAAAAATTAAAAATAGAACTACCATATGATTCAGCAATCCCACTTCTGAGTATATATCCAGAGGAAATGAAAACAGGATCTTGAAACTATATGTGCACTTCCATGTTTATGGCGGCATTATTCATAATAGCCAAGATATGGAAATAATCTAAGTGCTTTCCAATGGATGAATGTATAAGGATGTTGTATACATTAAGAATGAAATAGGGGCTCCTGGGTGGCTCAGCCAGTTAAGCGGCTGCCTTCCACTCAGGACATGATTCCGGGGTCCTGGGATCAAGCCCCATATCAGGCTCCCTGCTCAGTGGAGAGTCTGCTTTTTCCTCTGTCCCTCCCCCTGTTTGTGCTCTCTCTCACTCTCAAATAAATGAATAAAATATTTTATTTCATTTAAATTCTATTAATTAACATGTAGTGTATTATTAGTTTCAGAGGTAGAGTTCAGTGATTCATCAGTTGCACATAACACCCAGTGCTCATTACATCACATGCCCTCTTTAATGCCCATCACCCAGTTACCCCGTCCCTCCACCCAACTCCCTTCCAGCAACACTCAGTTTGTTTCCTATAGTTAAGGGTCTCTTATGGTTTGTCTCCCTCTCTGATTTTGTCTTATTTTATTTTTCCCTCCCTTCCCCTATGATCCTCTGTTTTGTTTCTTAAATTCCACATATGAGTGAAATTATATGATAATTGTCTTTCTCTGATTGACTTATTTTGCTTAGCATAATACCCTCTAGTTCCATCCGTGTCATTGTAAATGATAAGATTTCATTTTTTGATGGCTGACTAATATTCCATTGTACATATATACCACCTCTTCTTTATTCATTCACCTGTCAATGGGCTTCTGGCCTCTTTCCATAGTTTGGCTATTGTGGACATTGCTGCTATAAACATTAGGGTGCAGGTGCCCCTTCAGATCACTATGTTTGAATCCTTTAGGTAAATACCTAGTAGTGCAATTGCTGGGTCGTAGGGTAGCTCTATTTTTAACTTTTTGAGGAACCTCCATACTGTTTTCCAGAGTGGCTGTACCAGCTTGCAATGTAAGAGGGTTCCCCTTTCTCTGCATTCATGCCTACATTTGTCATTTCCTGACTTGTTAATTTTAGATATTCTGACAGGTGTGAGGTGATATCTCACTGTGGTTTTGATCTGTATTTCCCTGATGCCAAGTGATGTTGAGCATTTTTTCATGTGTCTGTTGGCCATTTGTATGTCTTCTTTGGATATACAAATGTCTTCCTGCCCATTTCTTTACTGGATTATTTGTTATTTGGATTATTTTGTTTTTGGGTATTGAGCTTGATAAGTTCATTATAGATCTTGGACACTAGCCCTTTATCTGACAAGACATTTGCAAATATCTTCTCCCATTCTGTCAGTTGTCTTTTGGTTTTGTTGACTGTTTCCTTTGCTATGCACAATTTTTTATCTTGACGAAGTCCCAATAGTTCATTTTTGCTCTTGTTTGCCATGCCTTTGGAGTTGTGTCTAGCAAGAAAATAAATAAAATCTTTAAAAAAAAGAGTAAAATAGTATTCACCCATGAGAAAGAAGGAAATCTTGCCACTGACAGTGTGGATGGACCTTGAGGGCATTTTCCTAAGTGAGATAAATCACAGAGAAAGACAAATACTGTATGATCTCATATATGGAACTAAAAAAGCTGAACTTATAGAAACAGAGAGTAGAACTGTGGTTACTAGGTATGGGACATGGGGGAAATGAGCAGATATTGGTCAAAGAGTAAAACCTCCAGTTATTAGATGAATAGATCCTGGGGATCTAATACACAGCACTATGAATATAGCTGAAAATACTGTACTATATACCTGAAAATTGCTAAGGCAGTAGATTTTAAATGTTCTCACCACAAAAAAGAAATGGTATAATGTGATGGAGGTATTATCTAATGCTATGGTGGCCATCATACTGCAATGTATAACAGTTTCAAATCAACACGTTGTGCATCTGAACTTACACAATATTATATGTTAATTATATCTCAGTAAACCCTGGGAAAAGAAGACTTTGCATGCCTATCACCGCTACTGGAAAAACACTGGAGAGTGTGTGCTAGAAGTATTGTCTTTGAGGACCAAAGACCTGTGTAGAGCGAGCTTATGTTCTGGGTCATGCAGTCAGGAAAGGTAACTAAGCTGAGGGCACCTTCAGAGCCCCATAGAAGAGAGCAGGCCTCAGGGAGGCAGCAGATGTCAACAGGGAAGTCCATCATCACCCAGGAAAGGGAGGGTAATGACCCATAACTGTCCCTCTCCCTGGAAATTTTTTCTTTGCACTCCTGTCTCCTAGCTCAATCTCCCATTCTCTTCTAGTTGGCAAGATCTAAGTGTGTACTTTGTACTGGAAAGTCAATATACAGGCCATCCTAATAATCTCTGCTCCCTTTCCCCCTTTGGGCCTCATCTGCATCCTCTCCTTTGAAGGGAGTCTAGAGAGGAATGAATGTGTAGCTTTAGGCTATTTTAAAAATGCATGGAGTTTGGGGGGGGGGTTGGAAAACTTCACTAATCATCAAAGAAATGTGAATTAAAATCACCTTTAGAGTTTATCAGTTTTTAGCTAAGTCAGCAAAAACTAATTTACTACCTGGCAAAGTTGCAGTTAAAAAAAAGTTATACTTGCTCTAACTGACTTCTAAGTTGTTAAGAGCTTTTCAGGAAACAAGTTGGAATACACTGAGTCCTGGAAATGATTATAACAGTGGATACACTCATGTTTCACTCATGGAAATTCATCCTAAGGAAATACTTCAATGGAAGAAACAACTGGTCTACACCATTGTGCACCTACATGTCCAGGAATAGGGGAATGGCAGACTAAACCCCAGTGTTCACTGAATGGAAAAGTATCCAAGCAGGAGAAATTATAATTGTGTAGACTATATCACAAATGTAAGTGGCTTTAAATAATACATTAATTGGGAAGTCATCATAGAGGGAGAAAAGCCATGAGAGGCTCTTAACTATAGGGAACAAACTGAGGGTAGCTGGAGGGGAGATGGTTGGGGGGATGGGGTAATTGGGTGATAGGCATTAAGGAGGGCACATGATGTGATGAGCACTGGGTGTTATATGCAACTGATAAATTATTGAACACTACATCTGAAATTAATGATGTTCTATATGTTGGCTAATTGAATTTAAATAATAAAAAATAAAAAAACCCCAAAAATATACTAAATGAAAACATGGGATGTCTGGTTGAAGCTCGAAAAAATATTCATATGGTCAGGATTGAAAAGTATACAAACAGATGAAAATCACAGCACTGACAAAGTTGTATTTTGGGTTATATATGATGCTAAATCATTTTACAGTGAAAATGAATGATTGAAAAAGTGTATTTTAGGAAATACAGCCCATGGAGAAGGTAGAGGACAGACCCATCTACCAAAGAGATATCTCCAGCTTAGGATCACAGTGGTGAGAACCATGAAAAATTCTGGGTGCCTTCAGGGATGGCTCTTCAAGCAAGAGAACGTGTGCTGTGGCCCTCCCCCTTACTGGAATCCCCAAATCAGAATGATCATCAGACTGAAAACATGAATGGAGGACAGATCATGTTCTTCAAAGCTGAAGAGAGACTTCTGGAGGGGAAAACCACAGATCTAGGAACTCTTTGACATGATTGGTTGGTCTGAACACTAGCTTTGCACCCAGAGAAGGGCCTGGCCCTGTGGTCGTTAATAAGCAGGCTGTTGACAAACGGTTTCCCACCCTGGGACTTGGGTTCACAGTTCAAGAATCACGTGGGTCTGCTTGAGCTGCAGGGCTTGGCCTCTGAGCTGAGCACAGGCTTCTAGAAGAAGCCGGGCTGGCTGAGCCTTACGGGAAAGGAAATGCTCAGGTTTCACTGGAAGGAGGGTGTGTGAGGACGGAGGCCAGGGCTGGGAGCTTAAAGGAAAGAATGGTCCCTTTCAATGCAGACAAATGCAGTCTGGCTCAGAGTCAGCCTGGTTTCAAAAAAAAAAAAAAAAAAAACCAAAAAAACAAAACCAACAACAAAACCCGAGTGGTCCAATAACATTTAAAAATCTGCACACATTCAAAGTTGTATTTTAAATACCGCACAAGGGCAGACAATAAATGTGATGGTTTTTCCATCCTGTGAGTCAGGAGAGCCCACCACCTCCCAAAGCCTTAGCAGGTAGCACAGATGAACGTGTGTGCAGGCCCATTTGGGGTACATTATAAATACCTACATAGAAGTACGCATACACATGCAGTACCACCCATGGCACACATATCTCCATTCTCTCCTCGGAAAGCTATGAGTCTGCAGCTGATCTAAGTTTGGCATGGGCTAAAGGCTGTACTTGGAATGGCTGCTTGGACTGGTTCTGAGCAGGGCAACAGGCTTGAAGCTTCTAAGAAAACAAATTACCTTCTTTATTCTGTTGGTAAATGAAGACCGCTGCCATTCGTCTAGAAACCACGGTGAATTTTGGGCCCAGCCGTGACAAAGTCCTTAAAGTTTCCAGCAGAATTAGTCTGCTCACAGGTTTCCAGTTTCTAAAGGTTCATTCCATGATAGGTAAAACGGCATGGAGGATTAGAGTCCTGGGCCTTCCAGGTGCCCGTTTGCTTGCTTCTTGTTCTCTCCTCCTCCTTGTGAGCTAATCCAGGTGTTCATCACACCAGTCTCAGCCCAGAGAGTCAGGGCAGGCTAGAAAAGGCCTTGGGGTTCCTGTCTCCCGGATTGGGGGCACCCCTGGGAGAGCCAGCTGGGCCTGGGTCAGACGGAGGGCTCCATAAATCTGGCGCTCACGTGCACCTCATAAAATTGCTTCTTAATGAAAGGCAGAGCAGTTCTGGGGTAGGCGGCCCTGCAGGCTGGAGGCCTGCACAGTTCGACAGCAGCCCTGACGGTCAAGCTGAGGAGGTAGGCAAAGATAGTGCAAGCGAAGTCCCCATGGGCCTGCTCCTTCACCTACCAAGCCACCAGGAAAAGAGGGGAGGGCTGGGCCCAGATGACCCCCGCAGTGTTGCAGGCGGGACTGGCTGGGATTGGCCATCCCCAGGCTGATGAGAGCTGCTAGAATCCTGTTAAGAGCTGAGGAAGCAGGCCAGGTCTGGGGTATTTAGCTACTTCCTAAGTATTCTTCTTGGGGAGAGTAAGATGTTCTATGAGGGTGCAGGAGTTGCAGAACTCTGTGCCCTTTTTGCATTTCAGAAAGTCATGGGGCCCCTTGCCATTGACTGTATCCTTTTCTAAGAATTGTGTCCTGGGCCAGCTTTCCTCCTCCCTCGGAGAGTCCTCTCTGGTTTCGTGTGTCCTAATAGTGGCAGGCTGTGCCAGGCCTTTTCTCAGAAGGCTGGTTTCTTAGAGGGCTCTTGGGGATTCTCTTGTCCTACGCCCTCATTTTACCAACGAGGAAACTGAGGTTCAGAGAGGCTGTGGGACTTGCCTAGGGCGACACAGGGACCTGAGAGTTGGGCCAGGGAGCTCTTTCTACCCCTCCTCCCTGCAGGTCCTGGAGCTCAGGGCTGTCCTCAAGACTGAGGAGTTGGGTGAAGTGCTCTACAGAGTGTGAATATTAAACACTGTGTACAAATACACTGTGTACTGTAGGTAAGGGAGATAAACTGGAGGAAAATGGAGAAAGGGCAGGGCATCATGCTGTGTGCTGCGTTCTCCTGCCCATGTGCTGGCTCTCCCCACAGCCGTTTCCCCCTGTGGCAGCCCATGTGGGCCCAGAGACGGGCCTGTGGATTGTGGCTAGAAAGAGCTCTGGTACCCAAGCTCTGGAAGGCAGGAGGGCCAAGGCAGGGCAGAGAGTGGCCCCTCCCTTGTCTTGGCCTCTCTCTTTCTCTGAAATGGGGCAGGCGAGATTGGGAATCAGCCACCTTCAAATTTTGTTATTGTGGTAAAATACTCATAACATAAAATTTACCATTTTAACCATTTGTTAAGGGCACAGTTCAGTGACAAGTACAGTCTTCACATCATCCATCTCCAGAGCTCTTCTCATTAAAACTGGGGCTCTGTACCCCTTTAACAACAACTCCCCATAACCCCCTCCTCCCAGGTGCTGGAAACCACCTTTCTGCTTTCTTTCTACTTGCCTGGCGCTGGGTTTCTGGAGCTCTTTGCCCTTGACTGCAGTCTTGCGCTGGGTTGGTTAGCCAGAGATCCCTCAGCGGTTTTCTTCTTTTACTGTATTGGGGCAGGAAGGAGAACATAGCCTCCGGGAAAGGGAGAGGAAAAAGCTACCGAGGGTAGGGATTTTCACACCCTCCTCTAAGATTTAGAAATCTGGTGTGGCTTTAAACATATTTTCTGTGTTTTTCGTAAGTTAACATTAAGCATTTTAGAGAAAATAGTTTTATATGGTCACCTAAGGCCAGGATTTGACAATGCTTGTCTGTCTGCCGGACTTCGCTGGTGCAGCCCGGCGCAAGGATGGCTGCACGGTAAAGGGCCCTGCAGAAAGGCAGTGTATGTGGTCCCGGCAGCTTCCAGTGCTGGCCTGGGAGCACCCTGGCCTGGCCATTCAGAAGGTTCCTTTTTTGTTTTTCACATGAGACACACTGATGTGTCTGGAGATTCCCAGAAATAACTGAGTGAAACTGGCAGAGAAATGGGCCTGGGTGGGAGCAGGGGGAAGGAGGGTTCCCAGTCCTAAATTAGCTGCAAGACAGATCAAAAGCAAGAGAAATGGGGTAACCAGGACCATTTCCCTATCTGCACTCACAGACCCGTAAAGCCTGAAGGTGCAATTCCTGATATGGAAGATACTGGGGGAAGAGGAGTGAGGTCTCCTCCTAGAGCCTATAATCTTGGGAAAGAACACTTTCATTTGTTCCTGAAAAACAGGCAGGAAGCTGGTGCTTGGAAATGCATGCAGTATGAGCACTCTGCTGAGAGGGCCATGCTCCTGTAGGGGCGCAGTGTGGCCTGAGCGCACATGGCTGAGCCTCCGTGCCCCTGGGAAGGGACTCTCTGACAGGGCCCTGCATGGGGACCAGTTAGGTCCTTTAGGCCTCAAATTTGAAGGACCCAACCGAAGTGGCCTGTTCTGCTCCTGGCTCAGACCCTGAAATCATGACAGGCAGGAAGGGAAACATCTCGGCCAGCTGGGCCCTGCTCCACCGAGGAAAGTTTTTATCTTTGTTTTATTTTATCATTTTATTTTATTTATTATTTTTAGTATATATCTTTTGCGTGGTAAAATTTACCATTTTAACCGCTTTTAGGTGTATGGTTCACTGGCATTAAGGACATTCCCATTGTCGTGCACCCTCACCACCATCTGTCTCAGAACTCATTTTTCCTTGCAAAACTGAAACCCTGTCCCCATTAAACTCTGATTCTCCATTCCCTCCACCCTGGCAACAGCCATTCTATTTTCCGTCTCTATGAATTTGACTACTGTAGGTGGCTCATATAAGTGGAATCATCCAGTGTTTGTCCTTTTTGTAACTGGCTTATTTCACTGAACAGAATGTCTTCAAGGCTCATCCATGTTGTGACACACATCAGAATTTCCTTCCTTTTTAAAGCGGAATAGTATCCCATTGTAAAGATATCACTGAGGAAGTTTTAGCATATTGTGGATCTGTTAGAGAAGTTAGCCATGCAAATCTTGTCTGATACTTCTGCTTTTTAGTCTCTGCTTAGCTTTGCACTTCTCCGCTTTTCAGGACCATAATCTAGGCAGGGGAACGAAGCTCACCTATGTGGCAAGTAGGCAGGATGAGATGATGCCAGGCAAGCAGGACAGGCCATTAGGGCATCAGGGTCTCCAAGAAGGGATAAAGCACCATGGGCTGAGGGCAAGGCCATGAGCCAGGCGGGCTTCCTGGAGGAGGCAGCAGGGCTCAAGCTGGAGGGAGAGGATCTGAAGAGTAGTTGGGGAGAGGACAGCCATGAGGGAGGCACCAAGCTGCCCTCACAGGCAAGAGTATTTTTTTCTCAGACCTTTCTGAAATAAGCAGTTTCAAAGTGACCTTTCTGATACCTCACTTTTACATGGAATGGCAGAAAGGCAATTTTTTTTTAAGATTTTTATTTATTTATTTGACAGATACAGAGATAGTGAGAGCAGGAACACAAGCAGTGGGAGTGGAAGAGGGAGAAGCAGGCTTCCCTCTGAGCAGGGAGCCCAATGGGGGGCTCGATCCCAGGACCCTGGGATCATGACCTGAGCCGAAGGCAGATGCTTAACGACTGAGCCACCCAGGCACCCCAGAAAGGCAGTTTTAACTGTGGTATCAAGAAATATCATGAGCTCTGAAGTTGTGAAGATCTGCATTGTGGTTCCAGGTCTACTACTTTATACTTTGTAAGCTTGGACACATTTCTTACTAACTTGAGACACAAATTTCTGTCCTATGCAATGGGTATAGTAATACCTGATTTTCAGATTTTTGAGAGTATTAATGTATTTAAAGTATACAGCACAGTGCTGGCATATAGTAGATTCTCAATAAATAGTAGAAATGGTAGAAGTAGAAATAGAGGTAATACTAGCAATATCTAACAACTACTTACTGTTGCTTGCTGTGAACCTGGCTCCAGCCTAGGTGTTAAGGATATTGTAGGCACCATGGACGAGATCCATGCATTGGGAAGCTATGTGAAGGAGGAGATATATGGAAAATCAAAATGAATAAGCAAGATAACTTCAGGTTGTAATGAACAAGATGATGCATTGAGAATAACCCAAAGCAGTTACCTCAGGTGAGGCAGTCAGGGAAGGCTTCTCTGAACTGAGATGAGAAGACGTCAAGGAGAGTTTGGTGTATTTGAGAACAGAAAAAAGGCCTCAGGATTTCAGTTCAGTGAGCCAGCAGGTAAGTAGTCCGAGATGGTTTGGAAGTAATCTGCAACCAGAGGAGTCTTGATTTTATTCTAAATGCAGTGAAAACTTGTTACAAGGGATTGAAGTAGGAGAGGACATGATCTATGTTTTATTTTTAATTTTTTAAATTTTATTATTTTATTTTTTTAAAGATTTTTATTTATTTGACAGAGATATACATAGCGAGAGGGGAACACAAGCAGGAGAGTGGGAGAGGGAGAAGCAGGCTTCCCACCAAGCAGGGAGCCCGATATGGGGCTCGATCCCACTGGGATCAGGACCTGAGCCGAAAGCAGACGCTTAACAACTGAGCCACCCAGGCGCCCCATGATCTATGTTTTAAAAGGTGGCCTAAAACTCAATAAGCAAACAAACAAAAAACCCCCAAAAGTTATCAATTAAAAAATGGGCAAAGAACGTGAATAAACATTTCTCCAAAGAAGATATATAGATAGCCATCAAGCATATGAAAGATACTCACTATCACTAATCATTAGGGAAATGGAAATCAAAACCACGATGAAATGCTACTTCATAGCCTTTAGAATGGCTATTACCAAAAAAAAAAAAGAAAAGAAAAGAAAAAATAGAAAATAACAAGTATTGGCAAGGATGTGCAGAAATTGGAATTCTTGTGCACTGCTGATGGGAATGTAAAATGGTGCAACCACTGTGGAAAACAGTATGAAGGGTCCTTGACAAATTAAACACTGAATTACCATTTGATTCCACAATTCCATTTCTAGGTATTTACATCCAAAATAATTGAAAGAAGTCACTCCAACAGATATTTGCACACCCATGTGCATAGAAGCAACATTATTCACAATAGCTAAAAGGTAGAAACAACTCCAGTGTCTGTTAACAGGTGAATGGATAAATAAAATGTGGCATTATACCATAATCTATCAGTCAACCTTAAAAAGAGAGAGGAAATCCTGTGTCATGTTATAATATGGATGAATGTTGAACATTATCTTAAGTAAAATAAGCCAGGCACAAAAGGAAAAATACTGTGATTGCACTTGTATGAGGTACATAGAACAATCAAATTCAGAGAGACAGATAGAAGAATGGAAGTTGTCAGGGCCTGCAGTGAAGAGGGCAGTTATTGTTTACTGGGTACAGGGTTTCAGTTTGGGAAGATAACAATTTTCTTGAGATGGATGGTGGTGATGGGAGCACAATAATGTGAATGTACTTAATGCCAATGGACAGCACATTAAAAACAGTCAAAATGGTAAATTTTATGTATTATATTTTTGACCACACCTATACGAGCAAGATAAGATTATAGAGCTGCAGGAGTGGAGAATGGGAACCAACGGGCAGGCTGCTGCTGGCACATGATGATGGCTCAGTGCACGGATGGATTTGAGACACAGAATTGGGAGGATTACATGTGGGGGTGAGGAAGGGACAAGACTCGTTGTCTAAGTTTTTGATTTGGGCAACTATGTGGTACCATTTGCTAAAATGGTGGCAACTGGGGAAGGAACATATTCAGGAAAAAAGCAAGTGTTTCTTTTGGTACACATAGACATTATTAAAAAAAAAAACGCTTCATGAGGGATAATTGACACACAATGAATGACATATATATAAAATGTATGATTTGACAAGTTTTGATATATGTACATACCAAATTTGAGACGAGTGATGTTGTGATTTATAATAAGAATATATATTTGGACTTTGTCCCCTGGCTTCCTGGCACAGAGCTCCTAAAACCCTTGGAATTTCCCGAAGAAAAAGTGATAAAAGTTTTTTTTTTTTTTAATGTTGGTGAGGTGACTTTTGGAAGATACCTTAGGATGGGCGATGGTTGCCTGGGGAACCAAACCATGTGATAGAGGATTGGAACTGTCAGTATCTTTCCTCAATCTCTGGAGGGCTGAGTTAATCACCAATGCTCAATGATTTAATCAGCCATGCCTATGTAATGAAGCCTCCATTAAGCCACAAAAGGACAGAGTTTGGAGAGCTTCCAGGTTAGTGAACATGTGGAAATTCAGCGAGAGAGATGCACCTGGAGAGGGCATGGATGCTCTGCATCCTTTTTCCATACCTTGACCTATGCATCTCTACCATCAGGCTGTTCCTGACTTATATACTTTGTAATAAATGGGTAATCTTGTAAGTAAAATGTTTCTCTGAGTTCTGTGAGCTGCTTTAGCAAATTAATCAAACCCAAAGGAAGGGTTTGACAATGTGGACTTGTAATGGGCATCTAAAGTGGGGAGAGAGGCAGTCTGTGGGACTGAGCCCTTAACCTGTGGGATCTGAAACTATCTCTGGGTAGATAGTGTTAGAATTGAGTTGAATGGTAGGACACCCAGCTGGTATTGGAGAATTGCTTGGTTTTGGGGAAAAATATTGGTGTCAGAATCATAAGATGTCTATCAAGTATACAAGTGGATATGACAAAAGGTCAGTTGGATATTTGGATCTGAAATTCAGGGGAGATTTTGGAGCTAGTAATTTTGGAAATTACTAGCATATAGATGCTATTTACAGATGTAAGATCAGACAAGAGCATAATAAAAGTAGGAATAACCCCCATTTCTTGAATATTGGCAAGTACTGGGCACATTTAATCTAACTTACTTGTAGCAACAACCCTAAGAAGGAGGTAGTATTACCATATTACCATTGAGATGGAAAATGCTAGTCACAAGCCCAAATTCATGCTTCCCTTCATTCATAGAAATAAATTTTAGCTGGGGTTTATATACCAGCCAAGTGCTACCTCTCCCAGCCCTCCTTGCAGTACATGGGTCAAGATAATTAAGGGCTTCCCACAGAGTGTTAATAGAAATGATGTGGGTCACTTTCAGACTGGGGCACATGAGACAATGGTGTGTATCAGCCATGCTAACTCCTCTCTACTGACAAAAATGATGACCACAGTTGCCTTGGAAACCATGGGCTAAAGATGGCAGAGATGTTCTCAGCCTGGGTTCCTGGATAACTGCATAGGACTGAGCCACCTGCCAAACTAGAATACTCACTTTGGACTATTATGTAGGAGCAGTCAACTCCTTTGGTCTTTAAGCTCCTGAATTTTTTGCTCTGTTACAGCAGTTTATTTTGTCATCTAATATGATCATTTTATGAACGTTTGGAGAAATTAAGATACCCAAGGGCACAGAGCTAGGACCCTAATACTGTTCCATCTAATTCCAATACCTTGAGCCATTCATTACCTCAGGCCAATAAAGACTGAGAAGTAGACTAGAGCTTGGGTATATATGAGTCCCCAGTTCAGAGCCAGCCTTACGGTAGGTCAGTGAGCACAGCCAGCAGCAAATACTGCCATTTGGTAGAGAAAATTGAAGAGTATGTGGTTTGTACAACTCATATCCCAGAGAAACTTTGTGGAAAAGATGGAGGTTTTTCTCATAACCACAAAGGAAATGTGGGAAATGTGTTGCTTGGTGCCTATATTACATATAGAAGGGAGACCCAGTAAGTGTCATAGCCAGTGAGCTCTTTCATCTTCCATATGAGTCATACTTAGTTCTTCAGAATTTCTGGGGAACTTGATTCCCAAAATCTCTCTTCAAGATGTCTGAAATGTTACGAAATCCCAATGAGAAAGAAGATCTTTGGCTTTGGTTTCCATGACAACTAAATAGAGAGGCAAAGAACTGTTATGAATTTAAAAAGGACTCCTTGCCTGGGCTGGAAAGAGCATCTTGACATTCTCTGTGAACCAGACTAACACCATCTTGGACAAATCTGCCAATATGACTGCACTGTGACCTAAAGCCTTCTTGAGCACAACTCCCTGCCCCCCAACCCACTTTTTTCTTTTCGTTTAACCACACCCTTAAGTATACCCTTGAAGCATAAGGATCTTGATTTGCTCTGGAGATATGACTATGATTTTCAAACATTTCCTTCTGAGTGGTCTCTAGGGCTATAAAAGCAGGTCTTATGGGAGGTGGGGTTGAGAGATCTACTCATCTTGAGGTGGCCTAAGACATGATTCTGTCTGTAAGTCCCCTCAATAAACCATTTCTTGTCAAGCTGGACTTGTCAGCCTTTTTCATTGGTCTTAAAGTTTCTTCCACGTTTAGAGATCGTTTTGCCTACACTTCTCTTTTCATGGACTTTCATGGACAACTTCATACCACAAAGCTGGAGAAATGCTTCCTGCTGTCAGTATGATGCCATCAACCTAGAACTGGGCCCGGGGCAGATGAGACAAGGCGAAACATGGCTATTAGTGCAGGAGCAAACTGGCTACTCCAGGGGAGCACTGACTTCTGGTCTTAGGTGTGCCTTATTGATCACCACTGCCCACTTTGGAACGAAGGCCAGTAGGACACAAGTTCTGTAGTAGTTATGGGAATTTTCACCTGAAGGATGAGAAGCTGTCAGAACTCTAGGATTGATTCTCAGTTCCAGGTCACTGCATAATTTATTGTCCAAACTGGTATGACTTTCAGAATGAAGGGGGGACAATATTAATGATTATCCTGGGGCAACAGGATACAATCAAACTGCCTTAGGAAAACTAGGTCAGATGGTCAGCCTACTCTATACTACTGTTCCCAGAATGGCCTTGAGAATATCTGCCCTAATACATGGGCTTAACTGTGTGAGCTTCTCTAAGGATTTTTCCTTACATACTGGCCCCATGGTTTTTACAAGTTTGCTTTGAATCAGGTTGCATTGTTATGGGTTAATAAAAAGAACATACAAAATCTTGTTTTAACAAATGTTCCAAGAAAACAAATGCTCACCTCAAGTTTACCCTTGCTTCCTGTGGCCTTGCAGGCTACTCAGAGCAATGGCATGTAAGATGAAGTACAAAATCTCAAAAGGCAGATGCTCCCCAAAACTAATGTACTCGCTGACTCATTTATGGGCTAAAACATGTGGACTTATAAGTCTACAGTGTGTTTCTTTTGATTTTCAGCAGAGTATTTTGAGTGTCTCAAAATCCACACTCAGAAACTTTCCTCAAAGCTAGACATGGATGATCCTGAGGTGAGAGGCCCCTCTTCAGTTGACTGCATTACACATTCCTGATTTCTTCTGTTTATGCTGCCAATGGAGGGGTAAAGTTGCAATGATACTTTGGAATAGGCGACTGACTCTGGTCCTCTTATCATACCCATTTGGCCTGTCTTATCCCTAGAAAATGGTTGAATTATAATTCCATTGCTCTTGGTATTCCTGATGAAAGGAGCCCAACCTTTCAGAACTCTGCTACCTGTTGCCTTTGATCTTTGGGCAGGCCCTAACCATGCTTTTGGGTCACAGCTCCCCCCATCTTCGGCATGGGTGTGGGTGTGCACCCTAAGCTCCTGCTAGAAGTGCTGGTGTCATGGAGAAGTGACCCCGACTAGAGAATGGATACCTTGCTTTTTGCCTCTAAAGAGTTCTCTTGCAACATTAACTTTCTTGTAATATAGGCTCTGTCATGTGCATGCTGGGGGCTGTCAGTTTGCAGTTAGAGCTCAATAAATCCCGTGGCCTTGAGTTGGCCCCTGGGGTATTGCCGTCCACCTCATAAAACTCCTACTTAATTAAGTATGGTACATACAGTTAGCAGCCTCTGCTTCTGGCCAAAGCACCAGACCTGAGCATATAAATGTGCTCTTGCCACATCTGTGCTATGAGGCTGGTGGGCCCCTTGTATGGCTGCAGAAGGAGTTAACTTTCTTCCCTGAGCTGAAGGGATGCTCCTAGGATCATAGAAAACATGCCAAATTGTTAAAATCTCCTCCTGCTCAATTGGAACTCAGCACTCAGAAGCCTCTGAGAAGCTTGTTTTTGGCAAAATATGTTTCATAGATGTTGAAATAATTAAAAACTACAAAACCATTTTTGACTAAAGGGATTGCCAGGTCAATGGCCATTTAGAAATACCTTCATTTCAACAGAGTTTTGAGCAAAAGGGGATCTGACATTTAGATCCTAATCATCTGAATTAAAAAGAACAGCTTCCAACTTTTGTACTGTTAGTACTAAATGATAATAATGAATTTCAGCTGCTTCTGATGAAGGCTTTTGCACATCAGCCATAGGAGAGACTACACAATTAACATTTGTAAAAAGAAGTTCATGAGATAGCTATAGAGCCATATGATGATTAGAGGTGCTCTGGGGCTGAGAGAGGGGCTGCAAAGGGCTGCTGCTGAGCCCAGCAAGATGCAAGCACCACCATGACCATCTTGGATCATACAATGGATCATTTTGTTCAGTCAACACAATACAGCCTTAATTCAGTTAAAATTAAGACTTTATATAATCGAATGCAAAAAGACAGAGGTTTCGGGGCGCCTGGGTGGCTCAGTTGGTTAAGCAACTGCCTTCAGCTCAGGTCATGATCCTGGAGTCCCAGGATCGAGTCCCGCATCGGGCTCCCTGCTCGGCGGGGAGTCTGCTTCTCCCTCTAATCCTCTCCACTCTCATGTGCTCTCTCTCATTCTCTCTGTCTCAAATAAATAAATAAAATCTTTAAAAAAAAAAAGACAGAGGTTTCTTCTGGATTTCATAGCTGAAAGGTAGCAGGATGGTCCCATGCACATGAGCCTTTGAATTTCATAAAGCTACCTTCCTAGATGAAGGTCTTGGTGTGGATTACACAAAGGGTCCAGAGGCAGGACATCCAGAATGGCAGTGTGAGGAACTAGAAAATCTCTGTCCTCAGCAACCATTTAACTGGTGAAAATTATTTAAAAAAGTAAAACACAACCCAATAACCATTTAAGACCTCTAGTTATTATTCGAAGGGCACACAGCAAAGGAAGAATCATTTGAAAAGATCTGCTAAATCTTGACAAGAATAGCAAAAGTCTGTGGCATTTGAACCATGGCTTGGTCCCCTAACCCCCATCCCTAGCTCTGTGTGATGTCAGCTCTACTGTGTGATGGTAGGTGAAGCAAAGAGGATGGGACAGGTCATCTGCATTTCTCATACCCTTTAGCCTATGTTGTACACATGCTACTCTAAGTTGGCATGTCTGGAGGACTGGGTTCCCTTCCCTACACAGCCCCTGCTTGTAGGGTGAGGGTATTATCCAGGTGTAACAGGCAAGAATACTGGAGCCTCATTGTCCAGCTTCTTTGAGGAGTGGAGCTTCCATACAGGAAGAAGTAAGCTGAGAAGACCAGGGGCCACCATCCCTCTCAAGAGCCTGCTCATAGGGTGCCTGGGTGGCTCAGTTGGTTAAGCGACTGCCTTCAGCTCAGGTCATGATCCTGGAGTCCCAGGATCGAGTCCCGCATCGGGCTCCCTGCTCGGCAGGGAGTCTGCTTCTCTCTCTGAACCTCCCTCCTCTCATACTCTTTATCTCATTCTCTCTCAAAAAAAAAAAAAAAAAAAAAAAAAAGAGCCTGCTCATAGTGTGGAGGTGTCCCTCTGGGCTTGGGATGAACCTAAAAACATTCCCCACACCACAAACAGATCCATTAGCAAGGGGCTTAAGCACAACATCTGACCAGACCCTGGCTTAACAAAGGGAGTGACTTCTAGGAAGACAGATGTAAAAATACAATCACATTTATTCCCAAGCCACATACAGAACAAATGGTAAAGGATAAAAATCTAAGTGGCTAATGGCCTTAAGCACAACTTTTGACCAATAAGTGGTTTAGACAGACCCAGGTGACCCCTAGGAAATCAACCTAAAAGACATAAGCAAGGAAAAATATCTGAGGAGGGACATGAGTCTGCACCCTGCAAGAGAAATAAATTCCACAGATTTAGCCCAGCCAAATAAACAATTAACAAACAAATTAACAAGAAAATCAAGCCCCCAAATGGGGGATCAGTATCCAGAGTTACTACGATATACTATCTAAATATACAATTTTCAACAAAAAATTCTTTTCTTTTTTTTTTTAAAGATTTTATTTATTTATTTGAGACAGAGAGAATGAGAGAGACAGAGAGCACATGAGAGGGGGGAGGGTCAGAGGGAGAAGCAGGCTCCCTGCCGAGCAGGGACCCCGATGCGGGACTCGATCCTGGGACTCCAGGATCATGACCTGAGCCGAAGGCAGTCGCTTAACCAACTGAGCCACCCAGGCGCCCCTCAACAAAAAATTCTGAGCTACACAAAGCAACCGGAAAGTGTGGCTGATACATAGGAAAAAAAAAAGGCAAATGAAAATCCTTGGAGGAGGCCCAGATGTTGGACTAGGTAGGTAAATACTTCAAAGCAGGGATTATAAATATGTTCAAAGAACTAAGGAAACCATATTTAAAGAATTAAAGGAGGGTATGATAAAATGACTCATAAACAGAGAATATCACTAAAGAGATAGAGATTATAAAAAAGAATCAAATGGGAATTTTGGACTTGAAAAGTGCAAAAATAAAAATGAAAGTTCGCTAGAGAGATTCAAGAGTAGATTTGTGTTGACAGAAGAAAGAACCAGCAAACTCTGAAGATTGATGGAAATTATGCAACCTGAAGAACACAGAGAAAAAGAGTAGAGAAAATGAATAGAGCCTCCGAAAAATGTTGGACTTGTAAGCACACATCAACATGCATGTAATGGGAGCTTCAAAAAGGCTGTAGAAGATCTTTCTCTGTATAACTGATAAAACAGGATTAATTTAGTCCCTTAGGGGGTGTTATCTGTAACAGGGTTTTCAAACTTATTTGACTGAGAATTATGATGAATAATACATTTTACATTGCAATAATCTAGCACATATGCACACACAGGCATTGGAAACTTAAAGTTCATAAAATAATACTTATTGTTATTTTATGTAACTTGCACTAATTTAAAACATTTCATTTTATTTCTCAAAACACTTTTTTAAAGATTTATTTATTTTATTTGGGGGGGCAGAGAGAGTCTTAAGCAGACTCTACATTGAGTGCAGAGCCCAACATGGGGCTTGACCTCACAACACTGAGAGAGAGCACAACGTGAGCTGAAACCAAGAGTCCAAGCCGTAACCAACTGTACCACTAAGGCGCCCCTCAAAAAAATTTTTTTATATTGATGGTCACAGCCCACTGAGGTGATCCCATGACGGTCAAATGGGTGAAAAACACTGTATTCGGGGACTCCACCCTTAACCAAGAGATTAAGAAATAGCACGCCTGCTCAGTTAGCCAGCATATAGTTCATCATTAGTTTTTGATGTAGTGTTCAACTGAACATAATAATAAAAAAATAAATGAAATTAAATTAAAAAAAGAGAAAGAAATAGCATGCCTGGGCGCACCTGGGTGGCTCAGTCGGTTAGTGTCTGACTCTTGATCTCAGCTCAGGTCTTGATCTCAGGGTTCGTGAGTTCAAGTCCTGCATTGGGCTCCACCCTCTGTGGGGCACCTGGGGGGCTCAGTTGGTTGAGTGTCTGCCTTTGGCTCTGGTGATGATCTCAGGGTCCTGGGATTGAGCTCCGCTTTAGGCTCCCTGCTCAGAAGGGAGTCTGCTTCTCCTTCTCCTTCTGCATGTCCCCCTGCTTGTGCTCTCTCTCTCTCCGCTCTCTCTCTCAAATAAGTAAATAAAATCTAAAAACAATATATATATAGCATGCCTGGCACAAATAGTGGCTTCTTATTATCTCTTACTCCTCTTTTAGTATTCTTCTATCTTGCCTGGTCTGTTCAATATTCATTCTTCCCACCAGTGAATGTATCCATGATTTGTTGAGCACCAACTGTGCAGTAGACAAGTTCTAGGCTCTGAAGATACATCATGGAACAAAATAAACAAAAAAATCCCTGACTTCTGGGTTCTTACATTCTGGTTGAGGGAAACAGATAGTAAACAGGTTAGATAAATGAAATATGTAGCATGTTAGATGGTGACAAATGCTATGAAGTAAAATAAAGTCGGGGAATGAGTGTAAGGAGGGTTTGTGGGGGCACCTGACTAAGATCTGAAAGAGGTGAGGAATAAGCCATGAAAATATGTTGGGGAAGAACTTTATAGGTAGAAGGAACAGCAAGTGCAAAGGCCCTGAGGTGAGACCATACCTGGAAAGTTCAAGGAGTAGCAAGGATAGAAGGGCTGGGGTGGACTGAGCAAAAGAGACAATAATAAAAGGCGAAGTCAGAGAGACAACAAGATCAGATTATATAAAGCCTTGTAAGACTTTGTTTGGCTTTTACTCAGAGTAATAGGAGAAGCCATTAGTGAATTTTGAGCAGTGGGTGACATGATCTCGCACGCATTTTAACAGGATCAATGTGACTGCTGTGTGGATTAGACTGAAGGGGGCAAGAAAGGACCCAGGGAGACCTATCAGAAAGCTTTTGAAGTAGTTCAGGAGAGAGAGGACGGTGGTGCCACACCAGGGCAGTGGCAGGGGCTCTGGTGAGTGGTGGCTGCATTGGGATATTTTGAAGGCAGAACTGATAAGATTTGCTGATGAATTCGATGAGGCTTGCAAAAAACATGAGTCATGGATGGGACCTTCCTCAAACATGAAGGCGCTCGTCTTTTGTCCCATCCCATTAAATATAATTTTAGCTGGTAGAGACTGAGGGAGACATTTAATTAAAACGGATAATATCTGGAAGACCAGGATTCCAGATCCCTTAAAAAAAAAAAAAAAGTAGGGAGAAAAGCTATGATTCTGGCAGGCAAGGGAACAGATGTGTGGGGTGGATGTATGTCCTCCTTTGTCCCTAAATCTCACGTTACTGACCACTCTGATGGTATCTATGCGTGACCTTGGACTGCTGAGTGACCTGCATCTGTCCTAGATAACTGTGACTTCTTTCTTCTTTGTTTAATCTGAGCAAAAGCAAACTGATCGGGGGAAATAGAATATGTCCTTATTTGTTCCCTGCTTCGTGTCTGAACAGAAGGGAAACTCCCCTGCCCTTTCAGGACACTATCTGTACCCAGTTTCTGTTTTAGTCATTCTGTCTGCTCATTTCCAGGTCATGGGGGCTGCAGAGGATCAGAAAACTCCCTTAGCAGCCTGCAGGTGGCTGGGGGAGTTCACCAGCACGATCTAATATCGCCCCCTGCTGTCCCAGCACTACCCGGGACCTTTTGGGTTCTCTTGTGCCCCAAGTCTGATCCAAAGGAGCCAGGTAACATTGCTCTTCCACATCTAGAGAGGCTGGATGTCTGGGAGGGGATATGATGAAGTTAGTGCCCTATTTTTCCATTTCTGACAGTGTAATTAGTTGATATTAGTTTTGACAAATGCAACACACTTGTATTCTAAAGGGACTGTCTTTATAAAGCTAGCAGAACTAAATTCTCACAGGAACTCAAATATGAATTACTGGCTTTAATAGCTTCTCCATGACATGCTTAAACACAATTCCATCTTTCAGTTTCTAACACTTTCTTCATTGATGCTTTTCCCCTACGATCCTGAAGTACTTTACCTGTACGCGGAGGGATGCCATGCTGTTAAAAATGGTCTTGCTGAGAACGTTTCTCTCCTCTTAGTCTCAGTGAAAGATAAACTCCATGTTTTTGGTGAATGGGCGGGATTAGCCCACCCTGTGCACTCTGGAAAATATGCAGCATGGACACTTTCTGCTAAGTAGAAAACTGAGAATTCAGCAGCGGAAAGCCTTGTAAAGAAAACCACATGTTATAGTTTACAGGTCAGTTGATATTCTCCGTGGAGGCCGTCTTCATTTCTGGCTTGGACATGCTGATACATCGATGCCCCCGTGCGTCAGCACTAATGGGGGTTCCGATGGAAGGCGTGGTCTCCCAGCAGCAGGGCTATAGCGTTCGGCACATTCGTAGTCCCAGAAGACACAGTCCTCTCTTTTACTTCATTAGTGTTTTGAATGGAACAGCCCTTCGTTGGTGGGTTCTTTGGGCAAATTTCCCTTTAGATGGATGGGTCAGTGCTTATTTAATGAAACCGTTCTCGTTAAATCAAAGCCACTCTGAATGATGCTTTTTCCCGTGGAATTCATTTTACTGTATCTAAATGAGATGTTGAAGTGTATTATGCACTGACCAACTGCATTTACATTAAGAGAGATTAGATAAAAGGGGCTCCCTGCTGCTGAGGGCCTCCACTGTTGCTCCTGGAATCTCCAGACATCAAGTTTCACACAGATCCTCTGTGGTTATCATTCAAGTTCTGAGTTGGGAAAGAGATGTAAGGATCCAGCCAGAAAAGATTTTCAGAGCCAAACATCCAAGCTTTTTTTTTTTTTTTTAAGCTAACTTTGCTGATTTTGGCAAACTCCTCCACTTATAACACTTAGTGCATTTACAAATAATAGAGTGAATTGGGACAGAAGAGCAAGTGTTTCCTGATGATATCGTCAGATTTCATTGTTTAAGATACCACCACAATAAGAGATAATCCAATGTTTTGCACACTGTGCATTGTTTCAATAACATGTTTTTGCCAAGTGAATTAGTAGCACATGGGGATGGGTGTTACATGGGTGTGGGTCTCTGCATTTATAAATGCTTTGTGAATTAAGATGGTTTATACACTAAACTGGGCCATTTGAAAGTTGATAGAAAGAAAGTGGTTAAATGTAGAGAATAGTTTGATAAAGCTATTAAAAAACAAGCATACAAAAATATTTTATTGGATTAATAGGCATTACATTTAAAATAATAAAATTAAAAAAAGATAGATTCACATTTTTTCAGGAGCAATTGAAGCTGTTTTGCTTGCCGTTATAAGCTTCTGTGTGGAGTCCCGTTGTTCTAGAGTGGTGGGTCTAATTAAGGTGATTTGTTATGCTTTGGTGCAGAAAAACTTGAAGAAACAAAAGTCAATTAAAGTGTCAAAATATTTCAAAGACTTCAACGCTGATGTCATAGATGTGAAGTTATTCTAACCTAAACTTATCACAAGAACCAAAACAAAGAAAATCTATTAGACAACAGTTACAAGAAATTCAGACTCCAAAACCTGCTTTGAGGATTCAAAGAGAGTCTCACGTAATAAGGGTTTTACTGAGTGGTTTTAAATATTTGTTTGAATTTGAGCAGAAGCTGCTCATTTTGAAATAATTTTAGACTTAGAGTAAAATTACAGGGAAAAAAGTAAAGAGAATTCCTGTATACTTTTCATTCAGCTTCCCCTAATGTTGACATCCGGCACATCCATATTCTAATGATCAAAACCAGGGACTTAACATCAATCCAATACTGTTAGCTAAAGTACAGACTTAATTGTTTTTCTATTAATGTCCTTTTTCCTTTTTGTTCCAGGATGCAATCCAGGCTCCCCCACATTGCATTTTGTTACCATTTCTCAATGACAGTAATGACACTTTCCATTTTCACAGTGCTTCAGTGGGTCGTCTCAGAAGTCAAAGCTCTGGGAGGTAAACTTTCTGGCATGAAGCTTTTGATAACTTCCCTATATTAGTGAGGCTTGCCAACCATCAGGAGAGAGTGGAATTTCTCCAATTTGTGAAGTTATTCAATATCAGAAAAGCACCAATTGCATTCTGTACATCTTCATATGGAGATTAGCAAATAAACACATCAACAAATAAATATCTACAGTTTACTAGGAATGCCAAGAAACATGCATCTACTTTATTTTTTAGTTTCCTCTTTTTCATATTTTACTATTTTTTATGTTATTTGTGGTAAAGCCCTTTTCCTGTTTCTAATCTCTGAAATGGAGATAATTCTGGTTGGTGACACTTTGAATTTTTGCTTCTGTGGTTCCTGGCATTTGCCTTTGACATTACTGTTATAATGATGATGACAACTAATATTTTATAAGCAATTTTGCATCCTAGAAGTCATAGGGCCTTTATGTCTATTCCTTTGCTCATTCTAAGAGCATATGTGGGGAGTAAGAGAGTAGAGCACCAGTGCCCAGCAGGAGACATCTGTGTCATTTCAATTTGATTTGCATTGACTCTGACCCTCATATCCTCCTCTTTGCAACTCTTCCTTTAGGGCAGAAAATACTATTAGTTTTTCTGTGTTTGGTCTGTTCTGCCAACTACTCTACTCTTCTTGTATTTCAGTCTTAGATGTTGAAGTTCTAAACCCATTCATCTTATTTAAAATCCTTACCCTCAGCAAATGTATCCACTCCCATGGCTTAATATTTCATTTAGATGGCAATTGCTCTAAGTTCTAAGTGATAATGTCTGTTTAGTAATTAAGGTCTAAAACGTCATGTATGGCACCTGGTACATGGTAGGAGCTCAAGAAATCTCTACTGAATAAATGTCTGAATCAATCTTTATTTCTAGTGCTGACCTATCTCTTAATCCCCACACCCATGTCTCCAATCACTTACTCAACATCTCCAAGTTGATGTCCTGCAGAAACTTCAAACTTGACATTTCCCAGAGGGAGCCTCATTCCCCAGGCCAATGTGCTTCCTCTCCATGGTTCCCTTTTGTAGAAAATAGCCCCACTGTACAAGCCATTATTCAGGCCATAATTCTGGGAGATAGACTCCACTCATCCCATTACCTCACTTTGCACATTTAAACTCTCACCAAATCTTAGTGTTTCTCTTTCCTAAATATTTCTCAGATTTGTCTACTTCTCTCCATCTCTGTTGGCACTACCCAGATCTATGGCAACAATAACTCTCTCAAATGCAGTTGCCTCCCCCCTTGCTTCTAGTCTTACTCCTCACTAGTCAGTTTTCTTCTCTGCAGCCAGGGTGGAACTTCTAAAATGTAATCTGGTCATATCATTGTGACTAAAAGCCTTCAGTGATTTCCCAGTGCACTGATGACATAGTACTATTTTCCACATTTTTTTTGGCTAGGATGAATGGTAAGAAATACTTGTTACATCTAGACCCAGTAAACATACTCACTCATGCATGTGTGCATGTGCATGCATAACACACTCATACATACACACACACTTTAGTGGGTTATGGCACTAAGATCAAGAATAAAGATAGGTAAGATAAAGATAAGTAAAATACAGAATAATGCTCCACATCTATAACATAGCTTGTGAGACCCCTGGGGATCTGGTTCCTGTCTTCCTTCCTGGACCCCTCCCCAGCTCTGGCCTCCCACTACGCAGATCTGGGTAGTTTTCAGATTCCTCAACCTGCTATGTTCTTACACAAGTATGTAATGTTTCTTCCCCCTAGAAAAACACCCATCCCCTTCACCACCTGCTTGCTTCTTGTCCCCAACCTTGAGGGCTCAGCCTAAATGTCCCTTCATCAATGAGGCCTTGCCTGACATGCATTCCCTCACAGGCCTTAGGGCAGGTTACCCCACACCCCCATGAACTTTTGGAGTATTGTGTGCCACTTATATAATGAAATGTGATTTCTTTATTCTGTGAAGGCAGCGGCCATATATGTCTTTCTCACCAATGTATTCAGAGTGCTTGGCAAAAGACAAATAATAAATATTTGTTAAATTACCAGATTGATGAGTCAGACCTTTTCTATGTCATGGTCATGCTCATAACTTACATCGGTGAACATAAAAGTATTGCTTCTTGATTGAGAAATAATGATGAAACTAGGTTTGAATTTCTCAGCAAGGTTTCCAGGAGAACTATATCTTATATAGTTCAAGAGGGCATTATAGAACCATAAATTCATGTGCACTTAATGCTGACTGTTTAAATAGTCTCACAGTAACTTTAGTACATCATAAATGTCTAAGTTAAACAGCCCTTGGGTACCTAAGATAAAAAAAAACAGCAAATGAGATTTTATAATCAAATTGAAATTTAAAATTATAGAACTCAACAATATATGTGTGTGTGTATATATATACATATATATATATTTATACATATATATGCTGACAATACTATTTTTACCTTAGTTGAAGATGTATTTTGCACATATCATTAAATATATTTAGAGTTTCAACATAACTATGTTTTTAGTGCTATTATTGATACGTTGCCTTTATCCATCTAGATAGATGTGTCATAACAAAATATTAAAAACTGGCAAGAAACTTCTTTTAAATGACCTTATTGGTTACAACCATGTTAGAATGACATGGAGACCCAGGTTTTAAGTCAAAGATACCTAATTTTATTATTTAGCTTTTTCTTATTGTTTTCTTTGCAATGCTCTGCTCTACATTTTATTTGTTAAAATCTCTCAGAAATTGTTGGAAATCCTCTCCATTGTACCCCAAACCCCTCTTAATGCCTCTGCAAGTGACTGTCCAGCTTATACCTCCCTCATTCAGCACATGTACTATGGTAGACTCAGGACTTGTGGGAGCAGTGCATTTCATGTCTAAACAGCTAGTGCGATTAAAAGGTTCTTACTTATGTTGAGTTGGAATCTGTCTCCACTCTACTCCCAGAGGCCTCCCTGTTGGTACTGTCTCTATCTGACTTCTGGGTCCAACAGAACAAATCCCATGTCCATTTTCACAACCAGCTCATCAGGCATTTGAAGGCAGCAAATCACATTGACCAACATTTCCTACCACTGCCCTTGACTTTACATGATTAACCCTAATATGGCATGATTTCCACATTCTTAACAAGCTTGGTCTGCCTCCTCTGGAGAAAGCCAATGTGGTTTTTCAGGGGATAAAAGATAGCTGCTTAGACAATGTATCAGCCAGGATCCAATCAGGAGACAGAAACCACTTAGTAATTTGAACAGGGAATGTTTAATATAAGGAATTATTAATTATAACAGTGGATTGGAGTCATGAAGGATTAGCTAGTTAGAATTAAAGAGAATTCTAAAGAATGAAGACATAACAGATTTCTAAGGAGTGGCCACCACCCCTAGGGCTGAGATAGAACACCTGTGAAAGGGCTCCTAGTCCCTGACCTGAGGGCTAGACCCTGTTAGGAAGGTCACGGACATGGCTCCCTGAATGGCAGAAACCACACATATAGAACATCCTGGAAATCTACCCTTCAGAACTTACTGTAGATCTGCCCTCTAGCAGTCTGAGAAAGCTGTTCACAATGGGGCATCTCAACAGAGGTGCTCTGTCAAAATGGGGGCTGGCAGGGAGCTCCTAGCCATGGGGGGCTGCCAGACCTGTGTTATAGGAACTATGTGTGTTGCAGGAGCCTAACAAGAGAGCATCCTGAAACCAGGAAGGAAGATCCTTCTTGCAGTGTTTCTTTAGTACCCTTTACTGAGGAAGCTTGACTTATGTGAGCTGATAAGGAGACCTTTAATAAGCCCACCTCACTAAAGCCTCACATAGCAATTCATGAAGAGTGAATTTGGAGCTATTGATAAATTGACAGTGATCACAGGTAGCTTGATTTACAGGTGACTTGTTATGCCACGATGACATCCCTGCTGTTGCCCCTACCTCTGCTTTCTGCTAAGCCCAAGTCATATTGAGTTGTGCATACTCTGGGAAGGAGGGAAGCATATGGGGTGGGCAGACATCCACAGGAAGGAACATGAGGCATAGTTGCCCCAGCGTGGCAGGCGATGAGAGTCATGTGACTTACAGACCTCTGGGGGCATGTGTTAGGGAAAGAATACTGGATTATATACTCTCCCTTGCTTCATGCTGGCTACCTCACATCCAGCTTGATGACTTTGGAGTAGCCAAATACTTGACCTCTGTAAAATGAGGAGAACTTCTGTTCTGCCTAAGTCCCATGTAACCATAAGGGTCACATGAGATAGCAAGAATATGCAGGTATGAGCTGCTCCTTTGATTGTTTACCACTCGTATACTAATGCCTTCTTTTGAGGGTGGCTGGTGTTGATGAACGGCTTCCTGCTTCTGAGGAAAAGCCTATGTTAGAGAAAAACCCTTAATATATTAAATAAAGTAATTTCATTTATTTTATTAGTTTCAGAAGTAGAATTTAGTGATTCATCAATTGTATACAACACCCAGTGTTCATTATATCACGTGCCCTCCTTAATGCCCATCATCCAGTTACCCCATTCCCCCACCCACCTCCCCTCCAGCAACCCTTAGTTTGTTTGCTATAGTTAAGAGTCTTTTATGGTTTGCCCCCTTCTCAATGTTCATCTTATTTTATTTTTTCTTCCCTTCCCCTATGTTCATCTGTTTTGTTTCTTATATTCCACATATGAGTGAAATCACATATGAGTGAAATCATATGGTATTTGTCTTTCTCTGACTGTTTTTCTCTGAATGACTTATTTCATTTAGTATAATACCCTCCAAACTGTTGCAAATGGCAAGATTTCATTTTTTTTGATAACTGAGTAATATTCCATTATGTATATATACATATATAATATTCCATATATATACATATATAAATCACACATCTTCTTTATTCATTCATCTGTCAATGGATGTCTGAGCTCTTTCCATGTTAAATAAAGTAATTTTAAAGGAATTTAAATCTATTTGTCCATTTGATGATGCCAATGCCCCTTTCTTTCCATAAGGCACACATTATGACTCGAACTCTCCCAGGTACACCAAAGTATTCCTGCTCTGTGCCTAACAAATTCCTGGCAGGGATGCAGTCTTCAAGAAGAGTAGAGACTGGGAATCAGGATCTTGCCTACTTTGAATGAGGCAGCCTTGGAGTCCTTGACAGGAAGTAAAGAACAATCCAAACCACAGCTATGACAAGGAAGTCTCCAGGCCCTCATGGTGGGACTAGCAATATGGCAGGAGGAGCCTGAGGCCATGGCATAGAAAATGGAGTTGAGGGCGCCTGGGTGGCTCAGTTGGTTGAGCGACTGCCTTCCGCTCAGGTCATGATCCTGGAGTCCCGGGATCGAGTCCCACGTCGGGGTCCCTGCTCAGCAGGGAGTCTGCTTCTCCCTCTGACCCTCTCCCCTCTCATGTGCTCTCTCTCTCTATCTCATTCTCTCTCTCAAATAAATAAATAAAATCTTAAAAAAAAAATTTAAAAAAAAAAGAAAATGGAGTTGAGAAGAGATTCAACAAGTTCACTTCTTTTTGAAGAGTTTGGTATCATGGTGAAGGCATGGCAGAAAGCTCAGAGGCAAAGGAGCCACCTGGGGCGGGTTGGTTATTGAAAACAATCAGGTGGGGGGGCGGAGCAAGATGGCAGAGGAGTAGGAGACCTGGATTTCATCTGGTCCCAGGAATTCAGTTGGATAGGGATCAAACCATTCTGAACACCTACAAACTCAACATGAGATCAAAGAAAAGAATAGCAACAACTCTCTGACAGAAAAGCAACCACTTTCTGGAAGGTAGGACGTGTGGAGAAGTGAAACCGGTGATATTCGGGAGGATAGATGGCAGGGGAGGGGCCTCCATCCGCCGCTTCTGGCAAGTGATAGAGCAGCAGAGCACAAAATTGGAACTTTTAGAAGTCAGCTCCGCTGAGGGAAGTCGCTCCAGTGGCTCAGGGGGGTGGAACCCTCGCTGGGACAGTGTGGTCTCAGGACCCTTGGGGTCACAGAAAGACCCGGGTGCCTGAGTGTGGCAGAGCTCACAGGTATCGGAATGGGGAAGCTGGCTGCAGAGACGGAGCCGAGGAGTGGGCTGTCAGCTCGGGGTTGCCATATACCGTGATCCGCGGCACAGTCGGGCCACTGCACTTCCAGCAGGGACCCAACAAGCAGCAGATCCAGGGAGACTCCCCTTCCTCCCCCGGGAGGAGTGGCAGGGAGCTCACTGCAGGGATCTGCTGGGTTTGGAGACTCCACACGGGGTCGGGTGCCAGAGATAGAAATGCTCGGTCACAGGCTGGGTGAGCAGGGACTGCGGCCAAGACTGGGGAGATGGGAGTGACTGACTGCTTTTCTCTGGGGGCCACTGAGGAGCAGGGCCCCAAGTTCTTGGCTCCTCTGGGGCAGAGATTGGGAGGCCACCATTTCACTCACGTCCTCCAAAGCTGTACAGAAAGCTTGCAGGGAACAAAATCTCCCGAGAGCAAACCCGAGCAGATTACTTAGCCCAGACGGGCAAGGGTGGGGCAATTCTACCTCCGGCAAAGACATTTGGGAACCACGGCAACAGGCCCCTCCCCTGGAAGATCAGCAAGAACCCCCAGCCATGACCAAGTTTACCGATTAATGAGAAAGGCAGAACTCCAGCGCTAGGAGAATACTGCACATAGAATTCATGGCTTTTTTACCATGATTCTTTAGTCTTTCAAAGTTAATTTTTTTTAACTGCCTTTTTTTTTTTTAATTTTTCTTTTTCCCTTTTTCAACCAACATCTTATCAATCCCTTTTTTAAAAAAACATTTTTATTTTTCATTTTTAGAGTCATATTCTATCCCTTCATAGTAGTTACCCTTATTTTTGGCATATATATATATATATATATATATATATATATATATATATATATATATATGTTGTTCTCTCTTTAAAATTTTGAGATACAGGGCGCCTGGGTGGCTCAGTCGTTAAGCGTCTGCCTTTGGCTCAGGTCATGATCCCAGGGTCCTGGGATCGAGTCCCACATCAGGCTCCCTGCTCTGCGGGAAGCCTGCTTCTCCCTCTCCCATTCCCCCTGCTTGTGTTCCTGCTCTCGCTATCTCTCTCTCTGTCAAATAAATAAATAAAATCTTTAAAAAAATAAATAAATAAATAAAATTTTGAGATACAGTTTCTTCTAACAGATCAAAATATATTCTAAATCTCTAGTGTATGGCTTTGTTCTAGTCTTCTGCCTGATCACATTCTCCCCCCCACCTTTTTTTTTAAATCCTCTTCTTTCTTCTTTCAAACAACTTCTTATCTTAAATTCCTTTTATAAAATCTTTTATACTTTTCATCTTTACAGTCATATTCCATCCCTTCATCATATTAACCCTTCTTTTCACACATATATAAGTTTTTCTTTCTTCAAAATCTTGGGAGGCACTTTCTTCTAACAGACCAAAATACACCCAAAATCTAGTGTGTGGCACTGATCTATGCACCAGCCTGATCATATATGATCATATTCTGTTTTTTTGTTTGTTTTCTTGTGTTTTTGTTTGATTTTATCTTTATCTTTTTCTTTTTTCTTTCTTTCCCTTTCTTTTCCCCCAGTTTCAGGTCTTTTCTGATTTGTTTAGAGTATATTTTCTGGAGACATTGTTACCCTGTTAGCATTTTGTTCTCTCATTCATCTATTCGTCTCTGGACAAAATGACAAGATGGAAAAAATCACTTCAACAAAAGAACAAGAGACAGTACCGACTGCCAGGGACCTACTCAATATGGACATTAGTACGATGTCAGAACTAGAGTTCAAAATGGTGATTTTAAAGATACTAGCTGGGCTTGAAAAAAGCATGGAAGTTATTAGAGAAACCCTTTCTGGAGAAATAAAAGAACTAAAATCTAACCAAGTCGAAATCAAAAAGGCTATTAATGAAGTGCAATAAAAAATGGGGTCTCTAACTGCTAGGATAAATGAGGCAGAAGAGAAATTAGTGATACTGAAGACCAAAAGATGGAAAATAAAGAAGCTGAGAAAAAGAGAGATAAACAACTACTGGATCATGAGGGCAGAATTTGAGAGATAAGTGATACCATAAGATGAAACAACATTAGAATAATTGGGATCCCAGAAGAAGAAGAGAGAGAGAGACAGAAGGTATATTGGGGCAAATTATAGCAGAGAACTTCCCTAATTTGGGGAAGGAAACAGGCATCAAAATCCAGGAGGCACAGAGAACCCCTCTCAAAATCAATACAAATAGGTCAACCCCCCGACGTCTAATAGTAAAACTTACGAGTCTCAGAGACAAAGAGAAAATCCTGAAAACAGCTTGGGAGAAGAGATCTATAACCTACAATGGTAGAAACATTAGATTGGCAACAGACCTATCCACAGAGACCTGGCAGGCCAGAAAGGACTGGCATGATATATTCAGAGCACTAAATGAGAAAAATATGCAGCCAAGAATACTATATCAAGCTATGCTGTCATTGAAAATTGAAGGAGAGATAAAAAGCTTCCAGGACAAACAAAAACTAAAGGAATTTGCAAACACAAAACCAGCCCTACAAGAAATACGGAAAGGGGTCCTCTAAGCAAAGAGAGAGCCTAAAAGCAACATATCCCAGAAAGAAACACAGACAATATACGGTAACAGTCACCTTACAGGCAATACAATGGCACTAAATTCCTATCTTTCAATAGTTACCCTGAATGTAAATGGGCTCAATGCCCCAATCAAAAGACACAGGCTATCAGATTGGATAAAAAAAACAAGACCCATGGATATGCTGTCTGCAAGAGACTCATTTTAGAACCAAAGGCACCCCCAGAATGAAAGTGAAGGGGTGGAAAACCATTTACCATGCTAATGGACATCAAAAGAAAGCTGAGGTGGCAATCCTTATATTAGACTAATTAGATTTTAAACCAAACACTGTAAAAGAGAAGAGGAAAGACACTATATCCTACTTAAGGTGTCTATCCAACTAGAAGATCTAACAATTGTAAATATCTATGCCCCTAACATGGGAGCAGCCAATTATATAAGGCAATAAATAACAAAAGCAAAGAAAGACATCAACAACAATACAATAATAGTGGGGGACTTTAACACCCCCCTCACTGAAATGGACAGATCATCTAAGCAAAAGATCAACGAGGAAATAAAGACTTTAAAGGACACACTGGGCCAAATGGACTTCACAGACATATTCAGAACATTCCATCCCAAAGCAACAGAATGCACATTCTTCTCGAGTGCCCATAGAACATTCTCCAGAATAGATCACATCCTAGGTCACAAATCAGTCTCAACTGGTACCAAAATTGGGATCATACCCTGCCTATTTTCAGGCCACAGTGTTTTGAACCTAGAACTCAATAACAAGAGGAAAGTCAGAAAGAACTCAAATACATGGAAGTTAAAGGGCATCCACTAAAGAATGAATGGGTCAACCAGGAAATTAAAGAAGAATTAAAAAAATTCAGGGAAACAAATGAAAATGAAAACACAACTGTTCAAAATCTTTGGGATACAGCAAAGGCAGTCCTAAGAGGAAAGTATAGAGCAATACAAGCCTTTCTCAAGAAACAAGAAAGGTCTCAAATACACAACCTAACCCTACACCTAAAGGAACTGGAGAAAGAAAAGCAAATAAAGCCTAAACCCAGCAGGAGAAGAGAAATAATAAAGATCAGAGCAGAAATCAATGAAATAGAAACCAAAAGAACAGTAGGACAGATGAACAAAACAAGGAGCTGGTTCTTTGAAAGAATTAACAAGACTGATAAACCCCTAGCCAGACTTATCAAAAAGAAAAGAGAAATGAACCAAATCAACAAAATCATGAATGAAAGAGGAGAGATCACAACCAACACCAAAGAAATACAAACAATTCTAAGAACATATTATGAGCAACTCTATGCCAGCAAATTAGATAATGTGGAAAAAATGGAGGCATTCCTAGAGATGTATCAACTACCAGAACTGAACCAGGAAGAAATAGAAAACCTGAACAGACCTATAGCCACTAAGGAAATTGAAGCAGTCATCAAAATATCCCAAAACACAAAAGCCCAGGCCCAGATGGCTTCCCAGGGGAATTCTACCAAACATTTCAAGAAGAATTAATACCTATTCTTCTGAAACTGTTCCAAAAAATAGAAATGGAAGGAAAACTTCCAAACTCGTTTTATGAGGCCACCATTACCGTGATCCCCAAACCAGACAAAGACCCCATCAAAAAGGAGAATTACAGACCAATATCCTTGATGAACATGGATGCAAAAATTCTCACCAAAATACTAGCCAATAGGATCCAACAGACATTAAAAGGATTATTCACCACAACCAAGTGGGATTTATCCCTGGGCTGCAAGGTTCGTTCAATATCCACAAATCAATCAATGTGATACAATACATTAATGAAAGAAAGAACAAGAACCACATGATCCTGTCAATAGATGCAGAAAAAGCATTTGACAAAGTACAGCATCCTTTCTTGATCAAAACTCTTCAGAGTATAGGGATAGGGGGTATATACCTCAATATCATAAAAGCCATCTATGAAAAACCCACAGTGAATATCATTCTCTATGGGGAAAACCTGAGAGCTTTCCCCCTAAGGTTAGGCACATGGCAGGGATGTCCACTATCACCACTGCTATTCAACATAGTATTAGAAGTCCTAGCCACAGCAATCAGACAACAAAAAGAAATAAAAGGCATCTGAATCAGCAAAGAAGAAGTCAAACTCTCACTGTTTGCAGATGATATGATACTTTATGTGGAAAACCCCAAAGACTCCACCCCAAAACTGCTAGAATTCATACAGGAATTCAGTAAAGTGGCAGGATATAAAATCAATGCACAGAAATCAGTGGCATTCCTATACACCAACAAGGCAGAAGAAAGAGAAACTAAGGAGTCGATCCCATTTACAATTGCACCCAAAACCATAAGATACCTAGGAATAAATCTAACCAAAGAGGCAAAGGATCTGTACTCAGAAAACTATAAAACACTCATGAAAGAAATTATGGAAGACACAAAGAAATGAAAAAATGTTCCATGCTCAGGGACTGGAAGAACAAATATTGTGAAGACGTCAATGCTACCTAGAGCAATCTACACATTCAATGCAATACCTATCAAAAGACCATCCACTTTTTTCAAAGAAATGGAGCTAATAATCTTAAAATTTGTATGGAACCAGAAAAGACCCCGGATAGCCAGAGGAATGTTGAAAAAGAAAAGCAAAGCTGGTGGCATGACAATTACGGACTTCAAGCTCTATTACAAAGCTGTCATCATCAAGACAGTATGGTACTGACACAAAAACAGACACATCAATCAATGGAACAGAATACAGAGCCCAGAAATGGACCCTCAACTCTATGGTCAACTAATCTTCGACAAAGCAGGAAAGAATGCCCAATGGAAAAAGACAGTCTCTTCAACAAATGGTGTTGGGAAAATTGGACAGCCACATGCAGAAGAATGAAACTGGTTCCTTTCCTTACACCACACACAAAAATAGACTCCAAATGGTTGAAAGACCTCAATGTGAGACAGGAGTCCATCAAAATCCTAAAGGAGAACACAGGCAGCAACCTCTTTGACCTCAGCCGCAGCAACTTCTTCCTAGAAACATTGCCAAAGGCAAGGGAAGCAAGGGCAAAAATGAATTATTGGGACTTCATCAAGATAAAAAGATTTTGCACAGCAAAAGAAACAGTCAACAAAACCAAAAGACAACTGACAGAATAGGAGAAGATATTTGCAAATGACATATCAGATAAGGGCTAGTATCCAAAATCTATAAAGAACTTCTTAAACTCAACACCCAAAGAACAAATGATCCAATCAAGAAATGGGCAGAAGACATGAACAGACATTTTTCCAAAGAAGACATCCAAATGGCCAACAGACACATGAAAAAGTGCTCAACATCACTCGGCATCAGGGAAATCCAAATCAAAACCTCAATGAGATACCACCTCACACCAGTCAGAATGGCTAATGTTAACAAGTTATGAAATGACAGATGTTGGCGGGGATGCGGAGAAAGGGGAATCCTCCTACAATATTGGTGGGAATACAAGCTGGTGCAGCCACTCTGGAAAACAGTATGGAGGTTCCTCAAAAAGTTGAAAATAGAGCTACCATAGGATCCAGCAATTGCACTACTGGGTATTTACCCCAAAGATACAAATGTAAGTATCTGAAGTGCACCCCAATGTTTATAGCAGCAATGTCCACAATAGCCAAACTGTGGAAAGAGCCAAGATGTCCATCGACAGATGAATGGATAAAGAACATGTGGTATATATATACAATGGAATATTATGCAGCTATCAAAAAGAATGAAATCTTATCATTTGCAATGATGTGGATGGAACTGGAGGGTATTATGCTGAGCGAAATAAGTCAATCAGAGACAGACATGTATCATATGACCTCACTGATATGAGGAATTCTTTTAAAGTTTTTATTTATTTATTTATTTGAGAGAGACAGCACATGAGAGGGAGGGTCAGAGGGAGAAGCAGACCCCCTGCTGAGCAAGGAGCCCGACATGGGACTCGATCCCGGGACTCCAGGATCATGACCTGAGCCGAAGGCAGTCACTTAACCAACTGAGCCACCCAGGCGCCCTGATATGAGGAATTCTTAATCTCAGGAAACAAACTGAGGGTTGCTGGAGTGATGGGGGGTGGGAGGGATGGGGTGTCTAGGTGATAGACATTAGGGAGGGTATGTGGTATGGTGAGCGCTGTGAATCATGCAAGACTGTTGAATCACAGGGGAAAGATGGCGGAGGAGTAGGGGACCCTATTTCAGCTGGTCCCCGGAGTTGAGCTGGATATCTACCAGACCCTCTCAGCACGCATGAAACCAGCCTGAGATGTAAGAAGATCTGGATCTCTACAAACAGAATATTGCAGGTGGTTGGTTTTGAGGTACAAAGCAGGGAGCCGTGATTCTGTGGGCAGATTTCGGAGGATAAATGGCAGCGGGAGGGAGCCTGGCCATGGGGATCCTACACCGCCGGTGAGTGACAGCCTCATGTGCTGTGGATGGGGCACAGACTCGCAGACCAGTAGCAGCGGGGAAAGGACTCTAGGGTAGCCCCCAGGGCAGAAACCAGAGCGGTGGTGTCCCGGGGGGCGAACTGAGAGAGGCTGGCGGTTTTAGAAGTACAAAGGGCTGAGACATGCCCCAACCTGGAGGCAGGACTGGGGGCGCTGCGGAGGGGCGCACAACCCAGGACGCTGCAGTTTATAGCAGCGCGGACAGAAACGGAGATAGTGTGGCCTGGAGAACTCACTGAAGAACAGACTGTGTTCTCTCTCTGCTCTGAGGCAGACGGTTGGAGACTGTCTCTTCTGCTCTGACTCGCGGAAAAGATGTGGAAAGCTGCCAGGGAAAGCCGCCAGAGAACAAAAGCCCCCAAAACTGATTCCCGCTGAGCCCATCCCCTGCCACAGTGGGGCAGGGCAACTCCGCCCAAACAGGGTTGCCTGAGTAACAATGCGGCAGGCCCCTCCTGCAGAAGACAGGCTGGGAAAACAAGAGGCCAACAACCCTAAGGTCCAAAGAAAACAGGTGCATCTTGCTAAGGTTCTGGTCAATAACTTGGACTCTATACATTCCCTCAAAAACCCAACAACAGAATGACTAGTAGGAGGAGCCCCCAAAACAGAAAAGACTCAGAGATTATGACTTATGCTGCAGATTTACAAATGGATGCAGATATAACCAAGATGTCAGAGATGGAAATCAGGCTAGCAATTGTGAAGACAAAGGCTAGAATGGAGAAATCAATTAATGGCAACATAGAGTCTCTAAGGGCAGAAATAAAAGGTGAATCAGCAGAACTTAAAAATGCTATCAGTGAGATCTAATCCAATCTAGATAATCTAACAACTAGGGTAAATGAGGCAGAAGAGCGATTAAGCAACCTGGAAGACAATATAATAGATAAAAAGGGAAAAGAGGAGGCCATGGAAAAACAACTCAGAATCCATGAAAATAGAATCAGAGAAATAAATGATACCATGATGCGTTCCAATGTCAGAATAATTGGAATCCCGGGGAGGAACATCAGAATAATGTCAGACCTATCCAGAGACCTGGCAAACCAGAAAGGCCTGGCAAGACATATTCAGGGTATTAAATGAGAAGAACATGTAGCCAAGAATACTTTATCCGGCAAGGCTTTCATTTAGAATGGATGGAGAGATGCAGAGCTTCCATGACCGGCAGAAACTGAAAGAATATATGACCACGAAGCCGGCCCTGCAAGAAATATTAAGAGGGGTTCTATGAAAGGAGAAAGACCCCAAGAGTGATATACAACATAAATTTACAGGGACAATCTATAAAAACAACGTTTTCACAGGCAACATGATGACAATTAATTCATATCTTTCAATAATCACTCTCAACGTGAATGGCCTAAATGTTCCCATAAAATGGCACAGGGTTGCAGATTGGTTAAAAAGACAGGACCCATCCATATGCTGCCTACAAGAGATTCATTTTGAACCTAAAGATACATCCAGACTGAAAGTGAAGGGATGGAGATCCATCTTCCATGCCAGTGGACCTCAAAAGAAAGCTGGGGTAGCAACTCTTATATCAGACAAATTAGATTTTAAACTAAAGTCTGTAATTAGAGACACAGAAGGACACTATATCATTCTTAAAGGCTCTATCCAACAAGAAGATCTAACAACTGTAAATATCTATGTCCCAAACATGGGAGCAGCCATCTACATAAGCCAACTGTTAACCAAAATAAAGAGTCATATTGATAACAATATGTTAATTGTAGGAGACCTCAATACTCCACTCTCAGCAATGGACAGATCATCTAAGCAGAAAATCAACAAGGAAACAAGAGCTTTGAATGATACATTGGACCAGATGGACCTCATAGATATTTACAGAACATTCCACCCTAAAACAACAGAATACTCATTCTTCTTGAGTGCACATGGAACTTTCTCCAGAATAGACCACATACTGGGTCACAAATCAGGTCTCAACTGATACCAAAGATTGAGATTATTCCCTGCATATTCTCAGACCACAGTGCTTTAAAACTGGAACTCAATCACAAGAAAAAATTTGGCAGAAATTCAAACACTTGGAAACTAAAGACCACTCTGCTCAAGAATGTTTGGGTCAACCAGGAAATCAAAGAAGAACTTAAACAATTCATGGAAATCAATGAGAATGAAAACACATCGGTCCAAAACCTATGGGATACTGCAAAGGCGGTCCTAAGGGGGAAATACATAGCCATCCAAGCCTCACTCAAAAAAATAGAAAAATCCCAAATTCACCAACTAACTCTACACCTTAAAGAACTAGAGAAAAAGCAACAAACGATGCCTAAGCCATGCATCAGAAGAGAAATAATTAAAATTAGAGCAGAAATCAATGAATTAGAAACCAGAAACACAGTAGATCAGATTAACGAATCTAGAAGTTGGTTCTTTGAAAGAATTAATAAGACCGATAAACCACTGGCCAGACTTATCCAAAAGAAGAGAGAAAGGACCGAAATTAATAAAATTATGAATAAAAGGGGAGAGATCACAACTAACACCAAGGAAATAGAAACAATTATTAGAAATTAGTATCAACAACTATATGCCAATAAACTGAGCAATCTGGATGAAATGGAGGCCTTCCTGGAAACCATAACCTGCCAAGACTGAAACAGGAAGAAATTGACAACCTGAATAGGCCAAAAACCAGTAACAAGATTGAAGTAGTGATCAAAAACCTCCCAAAAAACAAGAGTCCAGGGCCTAATGGATTCCCTGGGGAATTCTACCAAACAGTCAAAGAAGAAATAATACCTATTCTACTGAAGCTGTTTCAAAAAAATAGAAACAGAAGGAAAACTTCCAAACTCATTCTATGAGGCCAGCATTACCTTAATCCCCAAACCAGGCAAAGACCCCATCAAAAAGGAGAATTTGAGACCGATATCCCTGATGAATATGGATTCCAAAATCCTCAACAAAATCCTAGCTAATAGGATCCAACAATACGTTAAAAGGATCATCCACCACGACCAAGTAGGATTTATCCCTGGGATGCAAGGGTGGTTCAACATTCGTAAATCAATCAATGTGATAGAACACATTAATAAGAGGATGGAGAAGAACCATATGGTCCTCTCAATTGATGCACAAAAGGCATTTGACAAAATACAACATCCTTTCCTGATTAAAACTCTTCAGAGTATAGGGATAGAGGGAACATTCCTCAAGTTCATAAAATCCATCTATGAAAAACCCACAGGGAATATCATCCTCAATGGGGAAAAGCTGAGAGGCTTTCCCTTAAGATCAGGAACACTTCAAGGATGCCCACTCTCACCACTATTGTTCAACATAGTACTAGAAGTCCTAGCAACAGCAATCAGACAACAAAAAACAGTAAAAGTATTCAAATTGGCAAAGAAGAAGTCAAACTCTCTCTTTTCACAGATGACATGATACTTTATGTGGAAAACCCAAAAGACTCCACCCCCAAATTACTAGAACTCATACAGCAATTCAATAATGTGGCAGGATACAAAATCAATGCACAGAAATCAGTTGCTTTCTTATACACTAACAATGCAACTGTAGAAAGAGAAATTAAAGAAACGATTCCATTTACAGTAGCACCAAAAACCATAAGGTACCTCGGAATAAACCTAACCAAAGAGGTAAAGGATCTATACTCTAGGAACTACAAAACACTCATGAAGGAAATTGAAGAAGACACAAAAAGATGGAAAAATATTCCATGCTCATGGATCAGAAGAATAAACATTGTTAAAATGTCTATGCTACCCAGAGCAATCTATATCTTCAATGCCATCCCGATCAAAATTCCAATGTCATTTTTTAAGTGCCAGAACAAACAATCCTAAAATTTGTATGGAATCAGAAAGGACCCCGAATCGCCAAGGAAATGTTGAAAAAGAAAAACAAAGCTGGGGTATCATGTTGCCCGATTTCAAGATATATTACAAAGCAGTGATCACCAAGACAGCATGGTACTGGCACAAAAACAGACATATAGACCAATGGAACAGAATAGAGAACCCAGATAGGGACCCTCAACTCTATGGTCAAATAATCTTTGACAAAGCAGGAAAAAACATGAAATGGAAAAAAGACAGTCTCTTCAATAAATGGTGCTGGGGAAATTGGACAGCCACATGCAGAAGAATGAAACTCGACCATTCTCTAACATCATTCACAAAGATAAACTCAAAGTGGATGAAAGACCTCAATGTGAGACAGGAATCCATCAAAATCCTAGAGGAGAAACCTCTTTGACATCGGCCACAGCAACTTCTTTCAAGATACATATCCAAAAGCTAGTGAAACAAAAGCAAAAATGAACTTTGGGGACTTCATCAAGATAAAAAGCTTCTGCACAGCAAAGGAAACAGTCAACAAAACAAAGAGGCAACCTACGGAATGGGAGAAGACATTTGCAAATGACACTACAGATAAAGGGCTGGTATCCAAGAACTATAAAGAACTTCTCAAACTCAACACCCAAAAAACAAATAATCAAGTCAAAAAGTGGGCAGAAGAGATGAAAAGACACTTCTCTGAAGAAGACATACAAATGGGCTAATAGACACATGAAAAAATGTTCATCATTAGCCATCATGGAAATCCAAATCAAAACCACATTGAGATACCACCTTACACCAGTTAGAATGGCAAAAATGGACAGGGAAAGAAACAACAAATGTTGGAGAGGCTGTGGAGAAAGGGGAACCCTCTTACACTGTTGGTGGGAATGCAAGTTGGTACAGCCACTTTGGAAAACAGTGTGGAGTTGCCTCAAAAATTTAAAAATAGTGCTACCCTATGACCCAGCAATTGCACTCCTGGGTATTTACCCCAAAGACACAGATGTAATGAAAAGAAGGGCCATATGCACCCCAATATTCATAACAGCAATGTCTGCAATAGCCAAACTGTGGAAAGAGCCGAGATGCCCTTCAACAGACGAATGGATAAAGAAGATGTGGTCCATATATACAATGGAATATTACTCAGCCATCAGAAAGGATGAATACCCAACTTTTACATCAAAATGGATGGGACTGGAGGAGATTATGCTAAGTGAAATAAGTCAAGCAGAGAAAGCCAATTATCATATGGTTTCACTTATTTGTGGAACATAGGAATAGCATGGAGGACATTAGGAGAAGGAAGGGAAAAGGGGAGGGGGATTGGAGGGAGAGATGAACCATGAGAGACTATGGACTCTGAGAAACAAACAGGGTTTTAGATGGGAGGGGGGTGGGGATTTGTTAGCCCAGTGATGGGTTTTAAGGAGGGCAGGTACTGCATGGAGCACTGGGTGTTATATGAAAACAATGGATCGTGCATCACATCAAAAACCAATGATGTATTGTATGGTGACTAACATAACATAATAAAACTAAAAAAAAGAAAAGACTGTTGAATCACAGATCTGTACCTCTGAAGCAAATAATACATTATATGTTAAAAAAAAAAAAAGAAGAAGAAGATAGCAGGAGGGGAAGAATGAAGGGAGGGAAATCAGAGGGGGAGACGAACCATGAGAGATGATGGACTCTGAAAAACAAACTGAGGGTTCTAGAGGGGAGGGGAGTGGGAGGATGGGTTAGCCTGGTGATGGGTATTAAAGAGGGCATGTTCTACATGGAGCACTGGATGTTATATGCAAACAGTGAATCATGGAACACCACATCAAAAACTAATGATGTAATGTATGGTGATTAACATAATATAATGAAAAAAAAACTACTCATAGCAAAAAAAAAAAAGAAAAAGAAAACAACCAAGTCGGTAGGGAGAATGCTGTTAGGTGGTCTCACAGAGGAAGCAGAGCTTTTGTAGAAAAAGATGAGCCAGGGAAGGGAGGAATTCAGTTCTGTTGACATGAACACTGGTCTGCATTCCTATTCCAAGGAAAGGCTCTCTTCCTGCAGGCTGCTGTAGAATCCCTCATGGCTAATCCTGGACACCCCTGCAATCTGGGCCTGGGCTGTGTCCTGAAACCTGGGCCAAGAGAGCTGCTTGCCAGTGATGTCCTTGCTCTACATAAACCAGACTCAGGTTCTACTTGCCAAGTCCGTATTTGCATGTGAAGTTGGGAGCTAGGGCCTGAATCCACACTCTGGAGAGGTGAAAGGTTAGCATACCAATCTGCTACCCACCCCACTCCCAGGCACAGCATCACACATAATTAATGACAAGAGCTTGTAGAGCCGTGAATAAAATACGAGTTCCTTAATGGAACACTGAGTGTCTTGTTTGTCTGTGTTTGCAGCAGGTAGGACTCATGCCTAACCTAACAGCCTGATTGCTGGAGCCAGGCTCACAGGGGAATTATTTGTGTTGATGCCTGAAAAAACCCCAGTAGACTCAGCTCTCTCCCATAGTACTCTGCTGAAGTGGCCTAGCTTTCAATCTCACTGGCCCTGGGACCCCAAAGCACAGATGTGACCAAGGACTCCAGCTTTCTTGACCAGTTGTTATCATGGTACTGAGGCTTTTCCTATTCTCACTATCATAGGAGGCAGGCTCTGGTTTTCCCACTGTACAAAGGAAAGAGCTCACATAATCATAGCTGATTTTCCTTCTTGTCTGTGTATATTATTTCAACATCAGTTTAGGACATATTATTACTGTGTGATCTAGGCAAGAATATGTAGTATGTTGATGTTCCTATTAGAGCAGCGAGAACTGAGTGCTTGAGGTGCAAATTGTATACAGACCGTTCTTCCTTTTAAGGAGGTTATGATATTGTGATTTATAATAAGAAATATATATTTGATCTTTGTCCATGGTTCCTGGCTCACAGCTCCTAAAACCCTCGGAATTTCCTGAACAATAAGAGCAATCTTTTGTCATAATATTTGGCCTCTTATCCTCAGTTCCTGAAGTCACTTTAGAGTCATCAAAGTCAAATGGGTGTCTTGTTATTCATAACAAGCCCCTTTCCAACACAACTTGGGTTTATGTGAATGAAATGATTTTGGAAAGCACCTAAGGATGCGGGTTGCTTGCCAGGGGGAACTAACCATGAGTAGAGGGTTGGAACTTTCAGTCCCACCCCCTGATATATGAGGAGGGGAGAGGGGCTGGAGGTTGAATCAGTCACCAATGGCCAATGATTTATTTATTTTTTTTAAAGATTTTATTTATTTATTTGACAGAGAGAGAGAGAGAACAAGTAGGTAGAGAGGCAGGCAGAGGGAGAGTGAGAAGCAGGCTCCCCAACGAGCAGGGAGCCCAACGCGGAACTCGATCCCAGGACCCTGGGATCATGACCTGAGCCGAAGGCAGTGTCTTAACCAACTGAGCCACCCAGGTGCCCCACCAATGGCCAATGATTTAATCAGCCATACCCATGAAATGAAGCTTCCATAAAACCCCCAAAGGACAGGGTTTGGAGAACTTTTGTGTTGGTGAATATGTGGAAATGGGGTGGGGGGAGAGTGGTGTGCTAGGAGAGCATGGAAGCCCCATGCCCTCTGCCCATACCTTGTCCATTTCTTCCATCTGGCTGGTCCTGAGTTGTATACAAGGTTCAGAGAGCTTCCAGGATGGGAAACCAGAATGCTTCCATTTACCACCATGGCAGGCCCCAAAGTCCATGAGGACAGGAACTCCTTTGTTCAGGATCTTACCCTATGTATCTTTTTATGTGGCTATTGATTTGTATTTTTTTTAAGATTTTTACTTATTTATTAGAGAGACAGAGTACAAGTAGGCAGAGAGGCAGGCAGAGGGAGAGGGAGAGGGAGAAGCAGGCTCCCTACTGAGCAGGGAGCCCGATGCGGGACTCGATCCCAGGACCCTGGGATCATGACCTGAGCCGAAGGCAGCCGCTTAACCGACTGAGCCACCCAGGAGTCCCTTGATTTGTATTTTCTAATATCTTTTTAAATAAACTGGCAATTTGATGAGTAACAGGTTTCCTGAGTTCAGTGAGCTGCTGTAACATTAGAACCTCGGACTTACAGCCAGTTAGTCAAAAGCACAGGTGACAACCTAGGCTTGACTATGTCTGAACTGAACAGAAGGAGGGAGGTCTTGGGACTTCTAGTCTGTAGCTGGTAGGTCAGAAGCACAGGTAACAACCTAGGCTTGCAATTGGCATACGTAGTGGGGGGTGGGGTGCAGTCTGTTGGGACTGAAACCTTAACCTGTAGAATCTAATGCTATCTCTCTGGGTAGATACTATCAGAATTGAGATGAATTGTAGGACACCCAGCTCGTGTCCATAGAATTCTTGGGGGAATGGGGAAAAGACCCTATGTCAGAACTGGTGACCAGAATACTTTTAGAGGTGTTATGGTTTGAATTGTTCCCCCCCTCCCCCATTCATACGTTGAAGTTCAACTTCCAGTACCTCAGATTGTGAACTTATTTGGAGACAGGGTCTTTAAAGAGTTAATTAAGATTAAATAGGTTATGAGGTAGATCCTAATCCAAAGTGACTGATGTCTTTATAAGAAGAGGAGATTAGGACACAGACACAGAGGGAAGACCATGTGAGGACATGGGGAGAAGATGGCCATCTACAAGCCAAGGAGAGAGGCCTCAGAAGAAACCAACCCTGCTAACTGATTGGCCTCATCTCTTGATAGGAGAGGGGATGAAGAATTTGTGGTCATATTTTACAACTGCCCCAGGTGGAAAGTATATCAGGAAGATTGTGAGACAACATGTCAATGCTGAGGGTGTACTAGCCTTTGTCATTTCAGTAATAAGCTGAACAGTTCATAGGACAATCACTTAGACTTTAGTTCTCACCTTGTAAAAAGATAATATTGGATCAAAGGACCTCTGAGAGCTTTCCAACACTAAGATTCTAGGAATAGTAGCTACATCTAGGAAATGTGTAACAAATGATTTGCCAAGAGATAAAAAGTATCTCACAGGAAGTCAGTGGCAGAATGTGCTTTGTGTTGTGTTTGTTGCTGGATGAATAACAAAAACTGTATTTTAAGCAGGTTCTGCTATTTGGTTCTTTCTGGGTCTGGTGGTTGATATGCTGTTGAAAAGGGAGTAGGGAGGACTCCATGTGGAAAAAGAGGACAGCCAGTCTTTGCCACCATGAGAACGTCTGGGTCACAACACAGGGGGTTCAGTTGAGTCCCAGAATAAGTAGTCGGGGTGATCTGATGACCTTTAGGCTGGTGGGGTTGGACTGAGGGAGATGCTGGAGTAGTCTCTAGTTTCTAGGGACACCTGAGTGAGTGTTGGTGACATCTGAGTAAGGAAAGGTGTAATTATTTGCTGTCCCTGGTGTTTACTAATTTATCTTTATTTAGGAAAATAACTGAGTGCCTAATGGAGTCCCTCAGAGTGGGCATAGGAACTCAAGCAGTGTTTTTTGTGGGTTTTTTTGTTGTTGTTTTTTTAACCTGGAAAAAGCAATCTTCTGCTTTCTACAGGGGATTGACATGGAGTGGCAGGGTTGTTGGGGCAATACTGGGATCCCTAGGTTATCAGTGTGATAAGACCCAGATCCTGTTTGGCTAAGGCTCACAGAAGAGCAAACCTTACTAGTGAGAAGGGGAGGAGAAGTGGGTCAGGGGCTAGAATGGGAAACCCTGGAGCCCAGGGTGGAATCTTCAAGGCTATAAGGCAGGTGCTTTCCTTACTTAGGATTCTAGCAGAGGCTAGAGTACATGGCTCCCATCTTAGACAGAAGGGTCCCAGCCAGGCCTGAGAACTCTGAGACTCCATGGTGCCGACAGCAATGCCTCAAGTTTATTTCTTTTTTGTTCTTGTGCAGTGGGGGTGACTTTCTTGTAAACTCCAGTACACTGTAGCTGTACTCAGAGCATCCAAGGAAAGAACGTTTTGAACATGTGTTAGTAATGGAGGAGTGGTGCCTGTCTGGAGACCAGAGGGAGTTTCTACAGCAGAAATCAACATGGAGCCCACAAAGGGAAAGGGGACACTCGTCTGGGGCCACTCTGCTACTCCCCTCCCTACCTGGAGATATGTTCTCTTCTTAAAGCCCTTCTCTGCTCAGGTTTCAGAATTTCAAGTCTTCATAAGGGAAACTGAGGCTGGATGCTGCTAATACTGATAAAATTCCTCTTAAAGGGTATTTGGTTTCCTTACATTCATATAATAGCTTGACTTTGTGACTATTTTGTTTTATGTAAAATCAAACCAATGACAAAGATAGCCTGGGCTAAAGGAGAACTTGACTTATAATCAAGCCCTTCAAGATGATTTGAGTTGGGTGGAATTTAGAGAGTTGTACAAGTGGTTACTTGGCTATCAAACTTTTTTAGTCAGTAAGTTTTTTAGAATTAGTCAATTGAGGGACTTTATAGGGGAGGAGAATTCTTTTCTCTTTGGCTTTAAGGACCAATAATTAAAAATGACAGAAGAGTGGTTTTATATTGGATAAAAGAACATTTGGTGAAACACTGAGAGCGTTTCTCTAAGATCAAGATCAAGACAAGGATGTCCATTCTCACCACTTTTATTCAACATAGTACTGAAAGTCCTAGCCATAGCAATCAGACAAGAAATGAAAATACAAGGTATCCATTTGGAAAGGAAGAAGTAAAACTTTCACTATTAGCAGATGGAATGCTACTCTATGTAGAAAACCCCAAAGACTACCAGAAAACTACTAGAACTGATAAATGAATTCGGTAAAGTCACAGGATACAGAATTAATATACAGAAATATGTTGCATTTCTATATACTCTTAATGAAGTAGCAGAAAGAGAAATTAAGAAAAAATAATTTCATTTACAATTGCATCAAAAAGAATAAAATACCTAGGAATAAACTTAACCAAAGAGGTGAAAGACCAGTACTTTGAAAACTAAAACATTGATGAAAGAAATTGAAGATGACACAAATAAATGGAAAGATATTCTATATTCATGGATTGGGAGAACCAATATCATTAAAATGTCTATACTATTCAAAGCAATCTACAGATTTAATGCAATCCCTATCAAAATGTCAACAGCATTTTTCACAAAACTAGAACAAATAATACTAAAAATTGTATGGAACCACAAAAGACCCTAAATAGTCACAGTAATCTTGAAAAAGAAGAACAAACCTGGAGGTATCACTATCCCAGATTTCAAGATATACTATATATCTGGTAGTAATCAAAATAGTATGGTACTGGCACAACAACAGACACAGATATCAATGGAACAAAATAGAGAGTCCAGAAATAAACCTACACCTTTATGGTCAATTGATCTATGACAAAGGAGGCAAGAATGGGAAAAAGACAGTCTCTTCCACAAATGGTGTTGGAAAAATTGGTCAGCTACATGCAAAAGAATGAAAATGGGCCACTTATTATACCATACACAAAAATAAATTTAAAATGGATTAAAGACCTAAATGTGAGACCTGAAACCATAATATTCCTAGAAGAAAAGACAGGTAATATTCTAGATGTGTCTCCTTTGGCAAGGGAAACAAAAACAAAATTAAACTATTAGGACTATGCCAAAATAAAAAGCTTCTGCATAGGGAAGAAAACCATCAACAAAACAAAAAGATAACCTACTGAATGGGAGAAGATATTTGCAAATGATGTATTTGATAAGGAGTTAATATCCAAAATATATGAAGAACTTATACAACTCAAAACCAAAAAACCAAATAATCTGATTAGAAAATGGGCAGAGGACCTGAATAGACATTTATCCAAAGAAGACATACAGATGATCAATAGACATTCAGATGAGCAACATGAGCAACATCACTAATCATCAGAGAAATGTAAACCAAAACCACAATGAGCTATCACTCTACACCTATCAGAATGACTGAAATAAAATAAAAAAAAAAAACAAGTGTTGGTAAGGATGTGGAGAAAAAGGAACACTTGTGCACCGTTGGTGGGAATGCAAACTGGTATAGCCACTGTGGAAAACAGTGTGAAGTTTCCTCAAAAAATTAAAAAAAAAATAACCATCTGATCCAGCAATTCCACTACTAGGTATTTACCCAAAGAAAACAAAAACACTAATTCAAAAAGGTATATGCACCCTTATGTTTATTGCAGTATTATTTAGAATAGCCAAGATATGGAAGCAACCTGAGTGTCCATCCATACATGAATGGATAAAAAAATGTAGCTTTATATCTATCATATATCTATCTATCATTTCTCTATCTATCTATCATCTATCTATATTATATTTATCTCCCTATATATTTATCTCTCTATATCTTTATATATTTATCTAGATAAATACCCCCCTCTCCATATATATATGTATAGACACACACACAATGCAATATTACTGTCATAAAAAGGAGATCTTACCATTTGCAACAACATGGGCAGACCTAGAAGGTATAATTCTAAGTGAAATAAGTCAGTCAGAGAAAGACAAACACCATATGATTTCACTCATATGTAGAATTTAAGAAACAAATAAACAAAGAAAAAGACAAATCAGACTCTTAAATATAAATAACAAACTAGTGGTTACCAGAGGGGATGTGGGTGGAGGGATGGGTGAAGGGGATTAAGAGTGCACTTATCCTGTCAGAGAAAAACAAATACCATGTGATTTCATTCATATGTGGAATTTAAGAAACAAAATAAATGAACATGGGGGGGGACAAAAGAGGAAAACCAAGAAACAGACTTTTTAAAAAAAATTTATTATTATGTTATGTTAATCACCATACATTACATCATTAGTTTTTGATGTAGTGTTCCAAGAAACAGACTTTTTTAAGATTGTATTTTTAAGTAATCTCTGTACCCAATGTGGGGCTCAAACCCACAACCCTGAGATCAAGAGTTGCATGCTTTACCAACTGAGCCAGCCAGGTGCCCCAAAGAACAGACTTTTAACTATAGAGAACAATGGTTACCAAAGGGGAAGTAGGTGGGGGAAGGGGATGAGTGAAATAGGTTAGGTGATGGGGGTTAAGGAATGCACTTTTTGTGATGAGCACCGGGTGTGTATGTACGTATTGAATCACTAAATTCTACATCTGAAACTAATATTACACTATATGTTCACTAACTGGAATTTAAATAAAAACATGGAAAGAAAATAAAAATGCACACACACAGGAAACAACAAAAACAAAACAAAAAGAGTACACTTACCCTGATGAGCACTGAGTAATGTATAGAATTGTTGAATAATTTTATTGTATACCTGAAACTACTATAACACTGTATGATAATCATACTTGAATAAAGAAGTAAATAAGTAAGTAAATAAATACATAAAATAAATGAAAAAATAAAAAGGTGAATAGAAAGGGATAATATGTGAACAGTTAGAGTTGGTCAGAACAGAATGGGCAGAATGGAACGGGCTTCCCTGAGAGGAAGCAAGAATCCCCTCTCTGGAAGTGACCTGGCCAAGAGGTCTCATGGACTGGGCTGGTCATTTGACTTCTAAGGTACTTTCTTAGTCCAAGGGTTCATGATTCTCTAATTCTAAGCGTCAGCTTTTCTCTTCCTAAGATAAGTCTTTGGATCCAAGACTTTACAGGGCAACTACAGACCCTGCCTGCAATTCCTTCTAAAAGGTTCTGGAGCATGTGTTTATGTGTCCCTTGAGAAAAGATCAATTTAGTCCTAATTGTGATTTTGTTACCTTCAAATAACAAATGTCAGACTTGCATGGGTCTAGGCTTTTCACTCAGAAACTTGTTCTCTAGGCAAAACCTTTGCAACGTGATAAAGTAAATGCATCCCAGAGGGTGTTGCAACACAACCACAGGCACTCAACGGACCGGGGAAAAGACGCACTGCTACACCAGGGGTGAAACTGGGCTGCACGAACCAATGTGGGCTACCTATTCCATCCTCTATCAGAGCTGCTGGCTGAGCCTGCTTGGGTACAGTGCCTTTTTTTTTTTTTTTTAAAGATTTTATTTATATGACAGAGAGAGACACAGCGGGAGAGGGAACACAAGCAGGGGGAGTGGGAGAGGGAGAAGCAGGCTTCCCGCGGAGCAGGGAGCAGGACGCGGGGCTCGATCCCAGGACTCTGAGATCATGACCTGAGCTGAAGGCAGACGCCTAACGACTGAGGAAGGCAGACGCCTAACGACTGAGCCACCCAGGCGCCCCTGGGTACAGTGACTTTTAAACATCTTGTACCACAATGTACATCAGGAAATACATTCTATATTCTAAGCCAGTATCCACCTAAATGCATAACTGACAGAAAAGTTTCACAAAATAATACTTGTTTTTCCTCCTTATGAACCAACTCTGATATTCTCAATCATATTTTCTGTTATGTCTATTTATTTTCTACCCCTACACTGCTATAAAATAATGCTGGTCACAGCCCACTGAATTGATTTTGTGACCCACAAATGGGGTGAGGTCCTTGTTTGAAAAACATAGTTCTTGGGCGCCTGGGTGGCTCAGTTGGTTAAGCGTCTGCCTTCGGCTCAGGTCATGATCCCAGGGTCCTGGGATCGAGTCCCACATTGGGCTCCCTGCTCAGCAGGAAGCCTGCTTCTCCCTCTCCCACTCCCCCTGCTTGTGTTCCTGCTCTCGCTATCTTTCTCTCTGTCAAATAAATAAACAAAAATCTTTAAAAAAAAAAAATTAAAAAAAAAGAAAAACATAGTTCTTGTAGATTAAATTCTGAAGTCAATCCCTAAATTAAGGCATGTTTTACGCCCATTTTATGAGAAAATCAAGGCTTTGGTGTTAATCAGCCTGCCAAAAGCTATCAAGTCTGTCAATATTACTGAGAGAAATGAGATCCAATAAGCTGAGATTTATGTATGTTTGTATGTATTTATGCATTTTATTCAACAAACATTTTTTTCCCACTGTCACTGTTACTATGGTTACTATGTGCCAGACACTGCTAGACTCTATGGCTACATTTGTATCCCAAAATCTCTCTCTTGAAGGAGCTTACAGACTGGGAGATGAGAACCAATTCAAGATTAAACTCTTTTCCTAGGGTTCTATTGGAAAGGAAATTTTTTTCTTTACACTTCAAAAGTTTCTTCTGGTTGGTCTAAGAATTAAATTGACATAAGACAGATTAACAGGAGAAAATCAAATTATTTTTTATGTAAAGGAACCCCAGCTATATGAGAAGTTCCAAGACAGAAAGGTAAAATGAAATATATATGTCATCCTGAGCTAAGGAATGGGATAGGGAACCGGGGTTTCAGAGGGGAGGAGGACAATTCACAGGACAATAAGAAGAACAGATGTTTGATAATTAGATGTTTGACCTGCCATACAGATGGGTCAGTCAGATAAAATTTATCTCTGGTAATAACTCTCATTCTTGGAAAGAACCACAATTAGATTTTTCTAGGCAGTTAAGGGAGGGACAAAAGTTTTTTTTGAGCCCAGAGGTTCTCGATGGCCTTCAGCCCCAAATAGTCCACATGCCAAAGTGGTACATTCTGGGGATACTTGCTCTGACCCCCCCCCCTCAGTTTCCAGAACATCACTTTGGGAAAGCTGACCTTCATTTGTAGAACAAGTTAGTGTTCTATTGGCATTGGCTGAGTTTCCACAAAATAAATGAAAAATCTCCAATTCTGGGGCCAAGAATTTAGAACTCCCACCCTCCTCTCTGGGATACAAGCATGGTGCAGGGAGATTCCTCCCTCTCCTTTTGCCAAAATGCTCCTCTTTTGTGATTCCTGTGTTCAGACAGAGGTCAGTGGCCATGTAAGATGCCCTGGGAAGGAGGCAAGAGGGCCTCTGGGTACTCTTTTCTGAGGCATGGCCATCAGGGCAGTGCCCTCAGGTGGGCCAGGTTCTTAAGGCCATTCAGGGAGAGACAAGATGAGTTTGCTCTTCAAGGCATTTGCTTTTCTTTTCCAATGAGCTTATCACAAGAAGAGCAGTACCTCAGCCTCAGAAAGTGCAATAATAAGAATTCTATGCCTCAGGCTCTTTTAGTACTTTATGTAATCCACACAACAATGCTGGGAGGAAGCTCTGATGAGTCCAGTTTTAAAGATGAAGAAAGTGAATATATTGCATGCTGTCCAAGATCCCACAGCTAGTAAATGGCAGAGTTAGTATATGAGTTCAGGTCTAAAGGATTCTGAAGTTGCCTGTGGTTAGGGGGCTGTGGCTAATCCCAAGGAAGGGAGGAACACGAAAGGAAAATAATACCTGGCTAGAAGGCTCTGAGGAGGTGGGAAGGTCAAGGCTTCCTCACCCCAGTCTTTGACCTCTTACCCTGCACTCCACTGCCTTCTGTCCCTTCTCCCAAATTGTGGCTATCTGACAAAGACTATTTCCAGGGTCCAGATGAACAGGCTAGGAGGCGTGGGCATCTTTGTGGTTGTTGACATGGCCCCTCACAAGGCATTGTTCAACCTGCAAACAAAAGACACTTACTCAATCTTGGCCCTTGGCCTGAATAGATTTTCTGTCCTTTCCGCAAGGTCCCACCTTAATTCACAGAAATGCATTAGAATGGACCCAGAGAAAGCTCAGGCCTACAGTTCACAGGAAAGATATCCTTCCTGTTTTCCTGGAGATTATGCCTCAGGCTCTGCTCTCACAATGCCTCTTGGTGGAATGATGGCCTAAGGAGTTCTATATTTAGTGAGACTTTGCTGCAAAAGTCCTCTGGACTGATGTGGTAGGCTCCATATGTACAGGCCATGGGAGAATGGTTAGATTCCCGCCCAGGAATTCCTTGACTGTGTCAGCCATTTTGCAGGAATTCCTTGACTGTGTCAGCCATTTTGCAGGAATTCCTTGACTGTGTCAGCCATTTGTTTCTTGACTTGTAACAGTATCAAAGTTTGGGAATACCTGGGCAGATGTTCCCTATAAAATGTTCATGCTAAAGCATCAATGATATATAAGGACTCTTTCATTTCCACATCAAAGTACACATGAAAGAAATGTTTGTTCCTTGGCGAGAACACAAAAATGGAAGCCAAGGCCCTTTCCCATCTCCCACAGACAGTTGGCTTTGCCAGAGCCTTGCTTAGAGAATGGGTCATTTCAGATTCTTGAGTCTGCACTTTTTGGCCTTTTATCAAAATAATAAGTTTAACGTGAGAATCAAATCATTATTGACAGGCAAGAATAAGTGGTCTAGGTTTCAGACAAAGCCATATAGAATTTCACAGACTAGAGCCGGTGTTATTCAAAGTTGAACACCCCCACCTCTAATTCAATTTATTTATTCAGCCAGGGACTTGGGGAATATACAATTTAAGCTGCAAAACAAGACTATAAAGGGTATTATATATCAATCTGGTTACCAAAAGAGAAAGCTACAGTCCAGCTTCTCCTTGACACCATGTGGCTTTCTCCAGAGTCCTGTATGTAAATCCAGAGGGCTTTGTGCTGACAAAGCCTTTTGATAAGATCAGCCTTAGAACTATAAAAATTTCACTGGGAAAACTAGAAAGAGTTTTGTTTTGAATATGCCATAAGTTTTGAAGATTTCCCTCCATTGTGCAGAAGTCTGGGGAGTAAGTTCAGAAGGCTAAAATTTGAGACTTAGCTGGTATGAGTTTTGATATGATTAGATCTGTATTTATGTGGAGTGACAGACTTTAAGGATCATGGATAACGTGACCCCTCTCTTTGTGTTAAGGGCTAAATTGTGGACTTCCCCCCTCCTCCCTTCCATTTGTGGAAGTCTCAACCCCCAGTACTTCAGATGTGACTGCATTTGAGATAGGATCTTTATAGCGGTAATTAAGTTAAAATGAGATCTTTAGGGTAGACCCTAATCCAATATGACTGGTGTCCTTATAAGATAAGGAGATTAGGACACAGATACACAGAGGAAAGACACAAGGAGATGTTCACCTATAAGACAAGGAGAGAGGCCTCAGTAGGAACCAACCTATCAACACCTTGATCTCAAACTTCTAGATTCCAGAACTGCGAAACAATTAATTTCTGCTGTTTAAGCCACCCAGTTTGTGGTATTTTGTTATAGCAGCCCTAGTAAACTAATATACTTTGTAAAAAGAATGACCTTTATTACAGTTTCAGTAATGACTTGGGAACATAGTGGGGTGACCTAGAAAACAAATCATTAAGCTATCAACTTCACAAAGACTTTACATTTAATGAATGAACAAGATATCCTTCTACCCTCCCTGCCTCTTATGCCAATGTGCCCCACCCCTAGGGAGTGGAGATGAGAGTGGGTTCAGACCAGGTACCCCTGGAGGAGTACAAGGTCAGGGGTACAAGATCAGGAATGTCTATTGGGAGCTTTATTTTTGTAACAAGTATGAACTAACAATATAAATGCAGCTAGTAAAATGTTACTTTTATTTATTCCTTTCAAATTGAAAAAATATGACCTTAGGCCCTTATTCTGCTTAACTGGTGGAAAATCCATCTCATTCATTAACGGGACTACCACCAAGGATTTTGCAAAGGTGACAGGATTTTACAGAGCCTCAAAGCATCAGAGAGACTGTTCTGGTCAGCACCAGAGAGCCATGGATTCTGGGAGTCCAGTGGCCTTATTGCCATCAAAACATGGGAATATCTCCAAGGACTGGAAGCATGGGGCCTCTTTAGGTATATCATGAAGCCATCCCAGAAGGTCTGCTATCATCCTGAAGCATGGCCCTGTAGAGAACCTGGTCCCTTTTTGGTGTTGGGGACTCTCCCTTGCTCTTCTTGGACATGGCACATAATTTCTTCAATGAGTCCAGGCCAGAGGTCACAAACTGGGCTCTGGGACTGGATGCAGTTAACCAACATGTTTGGTTGGCTTACATGGAATTTAGCTCTTGTTTTAATTAAAATCTCTCTACAGTAAAAGGTAAACCATGAACCAGAAGCTAGATGAAGGGACAGCTGAGCATCCTGCATTGTCTTCTTTGCTGATGAGACCTAGTTGGCTGGTTGGTACTAGGTAGCTTCTGCACCCTATGGACCAGGTCTTCTAGTTGCTTCCTTTTTTTCCTTTCTTTTATTACAGATCACCCCTGTAATTCTTTGTGTGTTTTTTTTTTAATTTATTTTATTATGTTATGTTAGTCACCATACAATACATCATTAGTTTTTGATGTAGTGATCCATGATTCATTGTTTTCCTATAACACCCAGTGCTCCATGCAGTATGTGCCCTCCTTAATGCCAACACCCCTGTAATTTTTTGAATTGACCATCCAGAGTAGGTTTACACAAGGCAAGAAGAGAAGTTGTCTTCAGGAAACCTCATTCAGCTTCTGATACGGACCTCTCCCAGGCAAGGAAGCACATGGCCTTGGTGACCTGCTTGCAGTGGAGTCTTGGTAAAAATACAGGGAGAACAAAACCTAAATTCTATTATATTATATTGCCATATAATATTTCATACACAAACAAGAAAGCAAAATAATATAATTTAACATTTTCTTGTCAATAGCTGTCTTAATGCCATTATTCCAAAGTGGCTGTACTTCTTCTGCCTTCTGCCAATCTAACTGGCAAGGAGAATGAAAGGTCTGTTTTGGGATTCAGGAGGAATTCTGAGCATGGATGTGGGAGAACAAATGTATCAGTGGTGGGCTACTTGTAGGTCTAGTAATTTCTTGAATTCTAACGATGATATACAGGCTTGAGGTTGCCCCGTGCATCTGTGGAGTAGGCTGATGTTGCATGCAGTGAGCAAAGAAGTTAGTGAAGACTAATCACAAATAATAGTAACCATGGTCACCGTCATTGAGCACCTCCTTTTGCAGGTTAGATCAAGAGAATGATCTCATACTATTCTGGTGACTACCATTCAGGAGCAAAATGACAGCCCCAGGATGTTGGTATTTCTTCCACCTATCAATTCTGCTCTTTCCTTTTATTAAAAAGTTTTTAATATACTTTATTTTTTAGAGTAGTTTAGTAGTAGTTTTTAGAGTAGTTTTACTCATTTTTACTTATAACAAAATTGAGAAGGAAGTACAAAAATTTCCTATATTCCCCTTGCCCTTGCCTATATACAGCATCCTCACTATCAACATCCCCTACCATGTGGTGCATTTGATATAATTGTTGAACCTACATTGACATATCATGATCACCCAAAATGGATAGTTCACAGTAGAGTTCACTCTTGGTATTGTACCTTCTGTGGGTTTGGACAAATGTATCATGACATGTATCCTTCATTATAATATCACACAGAGCAGTTTCACTGCCTTGAAAATCCTCTGTGCTCCACCTATTCATCCCACCCTCCCCCAACCCTGGCAACCACTGATCTTTTTGCTGTCTCCATAGTTTTGCCTTTTCCAAAATGCCATATAGCTGGAAGCATACAGTCTGCTATTTTATTTTAAAAGTGATATATGGGCACTAACAATTTTTATTTGTCCTTAGATACTTGTTCCATTTGACAGAAGGTGAGGGATTCAACTGAAGTCCCTCTGTCAGTCATCTTTGAGTGTCTCTAAGTATGATGACTGAGGAGAAGATTCTGGGTAAAAAAATAAATTTCCCAGGGAAAGGTAATAGCCAGACCCCAGAAAAAGGGCTGGGAGCTGGGCTTGGGAATTTCCCTGCCTGCTTCCTGCCTTTTCCTTGCCCTGCACTGTATCCTTCTGCTTTCCTGAATGCCCACCATCTAGAGGAAGCTTCATCAGTTTCTTCTGCAATTAGACTGGACCCCAGACTAGCTGAGCAAGAAATAAAAATGAATAACAAGCATAAAAAAACCCCACACCAAATACACTAGTAATGCAGAAATCTGGGAAATGGAAATAAATGCAAAGAGGAAGGAAAAGCAACGTATTTGAAGCCATCTGTTTCTGATGATGGCTGAAGGACCCTAAAACCATAAAGAAGGAAAACAGACTTGGTGGCTCTCACTTCTTTCATCCTCTCTGGAATCTGAGAAGTCAAGATGAAGTTAAAACCATTTTAAGGTGGCACTAGATGGTGATTGGGATATTTTTTTAAAACTCTATAGGATTTAACAACTATTAAAATGTAAAAAAGTTTTTAATGTCCTCTTTATATCTAACTTAAATTCTTTTGGTTGCTAAATTCACCTTAAATTGATACACTTAAAAATTTGTTTTCTGAAATCATAACATCCCATATCATCCTCATTATTATTGCTACAATTCACATCTGGCTTAAAACTTCACAGTGCACTTTTCACATGGCCTATCTCATGAAATTTCATGTACCTATTGCTCAGAGTTTCTTTTTTTCTTCCTTGTTATCATTATTTTTTCCTATTTAAAAATAGCATTATTGACCCAATTATTCACCAAACTCAATGTTTTGTTTTGTTTTATTTTTGTAAAGTTATAAAGTTGTGCAGCTGTCACTATAATCCAGTTGGAATGTTTCCATCACTCCACAAAGTCCTCTTGTGCCCATCTACAGTCAGTGCTGGCTCCCGCCCCAGCCCTGGATGATGGATAATCTTTCTGACTCTATAGGTTTGCCATTTCTAGACATTTCATACCAATAGCACCACTCCGTCTGGACTTTTCTTTCACTTAACATAAGTTTCTGAGATTCATCTAAGTTGTATTATGGACCTATGGTATTGGCTCTCCTTTTAAAATTATGGACATTTTAGTGGGCTTGTACGTCTTTTCACAGGTTTATTATCTACTTATATTTCTTCTTTGGTAAAATATCAACTGAAGTATGTTACCTATTTCAAAATTATGTTGTTTGTTTTCTTACTATTGAGTTGTAAGAATTCTTTATATATTCTAGATAGAAGTCTTTTATTATATATATGATTTGTAATTCTCATCTCCCAGTCCGTGTCTTATATTTTCATTTTCTTGATGCTGTCTTTTGAAAGCAAAAGTTATTAATTTTTATAAAGTTTAATATATGAAATAAATTGTGATCATACTTTTGGTGTCATATCTAAGTAGTCTTTGTCTAACTCAAGGTCACAAAGATTTCCTCCTATGTTTTTCTCTAGAAGTTTTATACTTTTAACTTTTACATTTAGGTCAGTATTCCATTTTGAGTTGATGTTTGTGCATGGTGTAAGGGTTTAATTTCATTTTTTGGCATAGACATATCTAACTGTCCCAACAATATTTATTGAAAAAGTATCCTTTCATCATTGAATTACTTTGGCAACTTTGCCCCAAAATGTAAGAGTTTATTTCTTGACTTTCCATTCTGTTTTATTGATGCATGTGAATCCTTACATTAATTTTACACTGTCTTGATCACTCTATTAATTGTAGCTTTATATTTTGAAAACAGGCAGAGGCTCTGTTTGATGAGATACATCTGTTCATGCTCCTTGGCTCACCTCTGGAACTGAGTCTAGTTACAGGTTACTTATGGGCTTACTTTCTTCAAGCTTAAACTTCCTTATAAGAATCATATATAGAAGAGGAAACTTGCCAGGAAAAAATGGCAAGGATCTTCCAAACCATGTATTTTAGTCATTTCTGGGGGAATCAGTGTCCACCACAGTTTCCTTTACAAAGGATGGCACAGGCCTGATCTGATTCTAGTGTGGTTTAAATAAATAAGACCCATGGGTGCCTGAGTGGCTCACTTGTTTGAGTGTCTGACTCGATTCTGGCTCAAGTCATGATCTCAGGGTTGTGAGATCAAACCCCACTTTGGGCTCTGTGTTCAGCAGGGAGGCTGTTTAGGTTTCTCTCTTTCCCTCCCCTTCTGCCCCTCCCCTTGCTCTCTATCTCTCTCTCTCTTTAAAAATAAATAAATAAATAAATCTTAAAAAAAAAAAAAAGTAAAACCCAGAAGGCTCATCCCTCAACTCTCTAATAGTTTTGTGTCTTCCCTGATTACCTGCTCGAAACACTGGGGGGTATTTCCCTGAGATATATACCACATTGACTTACTGCAATGCCTAGATTTCACTATCACAAATTATTATATGGTGTTCTGTCTTCTTGTATGAATATGGTTTCCTTTACTAAGTTGCAAGCTCTATGCCTTCTCCTTTTTGTGCTCTATGTAGAAGCCATCACATACTTGGCAACAGACAGATTACTGCTAGCTAATGGACCAATTCATTTGTATAGATAAAGCCCTCATTCTGATTCTCCTTAGGAAAAAAAAGTGACCAGATCTGTATTTAGTTCTTAAAATCTTAGCTTTGTTACATTTAAAATTAATTTCTTTACTTCCTTTATCAATTATTTATCAGAAGTATAATAAACTACCCCAAAATTTAGTAGCTTAAAATAATCACTATTTGTTTACTTACAATTCTGAAATATGGTCCTGGCTAAGATGGGCAGTACTTTTTTTGGTCTCACCTGGGGTTATTCATAAGTAACGGTCATCTGGAGGGTTGACTGGGTCAGATGATCCAAGTTAGTCTCACCTCCATGGCTAGTACCTCTGGTGGGACAGCTAGAACAGCTTGGGGCTGGCTGGGACTTTGTCTCTCTATGTGGTCTCTCCAGCAGTTTTGTCAGACTTCTTAACACAATAGCTCAGAAATCCAAGAAAGTAAGGTCTCTGAAGGTCTAGGCTTCAGAACCCATGTGCCATTTCTGCTACATTTTATTGGTCATAACAAGTTATAATGCCAGAGGACAGGAAATAGACTCCCCCTCTTGATGAGAGTAATGGCATGTACAATCAGAGGTAGGGGGAATTTGGGGCCACAGTCTTTGCAGATATTGTACCATATCTCCCAACTTGAGATACTGGTGTTGTATGGTAAGTTCTCTTTTATAAAATGACACTGAATAAATGCTCAAAAAATAGTAATTGTCTGGTTATATAGGTGCTTCCTGGGAATGCCACAAAACAGGAAAAGGACATTAAAGACATTGGAAGTTAAATTTCACAATTTTGTCAAGAGTTTTGTCCCCAGTCCCATGATGTTAAGGTCAACTCTGCCAGTCATGATGTAATCTTTTATTGAGCACAAACTCAAACAAATGCTTTTAGTTCATCTTATTAGAATAAAAAATATAGTTAAAATAAAATCCCACTACTTTTTTTTGGTGAAACCTCTGCTTCCCACATCAGGTAGCTCTAGGCCATTTTAACTTCATTGGCCATTAAGTTCTGTTGATTCTACCCACTAGATATCCTTCAACTGTCCACACCTCTTTACTCACACACTTCACCCCCCACCTCCTTCCTGGGCTGTTGGGAGGGCTTTCTCACTGACTACACATCCTTCAGACTCACTCCTATTCCACATGACTACCAGTTGAGTTTTCTAAAATACCCATTCAACATGGCACTCTCATTCCCATAGAATGAAGTCCAAACTCTTTAGCAGAGTGATCTAGCCCCTGCCTACCTATCTAGCCATATCTACCTCTGCTCTCTGCTTGCATTCTTTACTGCAGGCATGCTAAATTTAGTACTTGAAATTCCCTGAACATGCTTTTCTGTTTTAAATCTCTGTGCCTTTACACACACTGTCTGCTGTCCTGGATCCTTCTTTCTCCACCCCTAACATCCACCTAATAAAAATCCCTTCTTAATGCACACATCAACTTCTTAAAGCCCTATGACACACCATCCAATACAATTACATAAAATAAAGGTAACATTTCTGAACTGTTTCAGCCTGGTGCAATATCTAATGGTATCATACAGAGTAGCATATATTGTTGGTTTCTACCCAAAATTTGGTCCTCCTCTTCTTCCTCACTAAAAGACTGATCTGGTTTAGTTTTCCCACATTCTCTGTGCTTGCAAGGAGCCAGGCCGTAGCTCCATGGGGAAAATCAAAATTGGTCCAAGTCATGATTTAAGCATGGACTTTGGTGCAATTCTGGCCAATGCAGAATAAATAGAAATCTGCAGAGGTGTTTCTAGGAAAGTGTTCTTCAATTCTTAAAGGGAAACACACAAGGAAGAAATGAGATAGTCAGACTCCCCACTGAATGCAGAGCCTGATAGGGGCTTGGTCCCAGGATCGAGATCATGAACTGAGCTGAAGTCAGATGCTTAACCCACTGAGCCACCCAGGCACCCCAGTACTTGATTCTTATCTTGTGTGGCAATCTGTGTCTTTTAATCAGGATGCATAGTCCATTTATATTTAATAAAATTATCGATATGTTTGGGTTTAATACTACCATGTTACTATTTGTTTTCTATTTATCTCCTGTGTTCTTTTCTGTTCCTCTTTTTTCCCCCTTTGAGTTGAGTATTTTTTAGTATTTTGTTCTACCTCCTTCATTAGCTTTGTAGCTCTATATTTTTGGTTATTTATGGGTTATAGTATGGATTTTTAACTTTTCACAGTCTAGTTTCAAATAATATATACTACTTCAAGTATAAAATAAGAAGAACTATATAACAGAATAATTTCACTTAATTTCTTTGTGCTATTATAGTCATGTATTTTACTGCCATATTATGTTATAAACCCCACAATACATTGTTATTATTTTTTGCTTTAAATAATCAATTATGGGAAGGCGGAACAAGATAGTGGAGGAGTAGGAGACTTGGATTTCATCTGGTCTCAGGAATTCAGCTGGATAGGGATCAAACCATTCTGAACACCTACAAACTCAACAGGGGATCAAAGAAAAGAATAGCAACAACTCTCTGAACAGAAAAGCGACCACTTTCTGGAAGGTAGGATGTGTGGAGAAGTGAATCCGAGGTGATATTCAGGAGGATAGATGGCGGGGGAGGGGGCCTCCATCCGCTGCTTCTGGCAAGTGATAGAGCAGCGGAGCACAAAATTGGAACTTTTAGAAGTCAGCTCTGCTGAGGGAAGTCGCTCCAGTGGCTAAGCAGGGGGTGGAGTCCTCGCTGGGACAATATGGTCTCAAGACCCTCGGGGTCACAGAGAGACTGGGGGTACCTGAGTGTGTCAGAGTTCCCAGGGATTGGAGCAGGGAAGCTGGCTGCAGAGACGGAGCTGAGGAGTGGGCTGTCAGCTCGGGGTTGCCATAAACTCTGATCTGTGGCACAATCGGGCCACTGCTCCTCCAGCAGGGACCCAACAAGTGGTAGATCTGGGGAGACTCCCCTTCCTCCCCCTGGGAGGAGTGACATGGGAGTGCACTGCAGAGATCTGCTGGGTTTGGAGACTCCACGTGGGGTCAGGTGCCAGAGATAGAAACGCTCAGTCACAGGCCAGGTGAGCACGGAGTGTGGCTGGCCACTGGGCAGACGGGAGTGATTGACTGCTTTTCTCTGGGGCTCACAGAGGAGTGGGGCCCTGAGTTCTCAGCTCCTCTGGGGTGGAGATTGGGAGGCAACCATTTCGCTCCCGTCCTCCAAAGCTGTATGGAAAGCTTGCAGGGAACAAAAGCTCCCGAGAGCAAACCCGATCGGATTACTTAGCCTGGCCAGGCAAGGGTGGGGCAATTCCACCTCCAGCAAAGACATTTGGAAACCACGGCAACAGGCCCCTCCCCCAGAAGATCAGCAAGAACCCCCAGCCAAGACCAAGTTTACTGATCAATGAGAAAGGCAGAACTCCAGCGGTAGGGTAATACAGCACATAGAATTCATGGCTTTTCCCCCATGATTCTTTAGTCTTTAAAAGTTAAATTTTTTTAGCTGTCTTTTTTTTTTTTTAATTTTTCTTTTCCCCTTTTTGACCAACATCTAATCAATCCCTTTTTTAAAACCTCTTTTTTATTTTTCATTTTTTGAGTCATATTCTATCCCTTCATAGTAGTTAACCTTATTTTTGGCACATATATATAAGTTGTTCTCTCTTTAGAATTTTGAGATACAGTTTCTTCTAGCAGATCAAAATATACCCTAAATCTCTAGTGTATGGCTTTGTTCTAGTCTCCTGCCTGATCACATTCTCTCCCCCCTCCTTTTTTTAATCCTCTTCTTTCTTTTTTCAACCAACCTTATCTTATCAATTCCTTTCATAAAATCTTTTATAATTTTCATCTTTACAGTCATATTCCATCCCTTCATCATATTAACCTTATTTTTGTACATATATAAGTTTTTCTTTCTTTATAATTTTGGGAGGAACTTTCTTCTAACAGACCAAAATATGTCCAAAATCTAGTGTGTGGCACTGATCTATGCACCAGCCTGATCATATTTGATCATAATTTGTTTTTTTGTTTGTTTTGTTTTTGTTTGTTTTTACCTTTTACTTTTTCTTTTTTCTTTCTTTCACTTTCTTTTCCCCCAGTTTCAGGTCTTTTCTGATTTGTTTAGTGTATATTTTCTGGGGACATTGTTACCCTGTTAGCATTTTGTTCTCTCATTCATCTATTCTCCTCTGGACAAAATGACAAGAGAGGAAAAATCACCTCAACAAAAAGAACAAGAGGCAGTACCGACTACCAGGGACCTAATCAATGTGGACATTAGTAAGATGTCGGAACTAGAGTTCAGAATGGTGATTTTAAAGATACTAGCTGGGCTTGAAAAAAACATGGAAGTTATTAGAGAAACCCTTTCTGGAGAAATAAAAGAACTAAAATCTAACCAAGTCAAAATCAAAAAGGCTATTAATGAGGTGCAATCAAAAATGGGGATGCTGACTGCTAGGATAAGTGAGGCAGAAGAGAAAATTAGTGATACACAAGACCAAAAGATGGAAAATAAAGACGCTAAGAAAAAGAGAGATAAACAACTACTGGATCACGAGGGCAGAATTTGAGAGATAAGTGATACCATAAGACAAAACAAGAGATTAGAATAATTGGGATCCCAGAAGAAGAAGAGAGAGGGGCTGAAGGTATACTGGAGCAAATTATAGCAGAGGATTTCCCTAATTTGGGGAAGGAAAGAGGCATCAAAATCCAGGAGGCACAGAGAACCCCTCTCAAAATCAATAAAAATAGGTCAAAACCCCAACTTCTAATAGTAAAACTTACAAGTCTCAGAGACAAAGAGAAAATCCTGAAAGCAGCTCAGGAGAAGAGATCTGTAACCTACAATGGTAGAAACATTAGATTGGCAACAGACCTATCCACAGAGACCTGGCAGGCCAGAAAGAGAAAAATGTGCAGCCAAGAATACTATATCCAGCTAGGCTGTCATTGAAAATAGAAGGAAAGATAAAAAGCTTCCAGTACAAAGAAAAACTAAGGAATTTGCAAACATGAAACCAGCCCTACAAGAAATATTGAAAGGGGTCCTCTAAGCAAAGAGAGACCCTAAAAGCAACATAGACCAAAAGGAACACAGACAATATAGAGTAACAGTCACCTTACAGGCAATACAATGGCACTAAATTCCTATCTTTCAATAGTTACCCTGAATGTAAATGGGCTCAATGCCCCAATCAAAAGACACAGGCTATCAGATTGGATTAAAAAACAAGACCCATGGATATGCTGTCAGCAAGAGACTCATTTTAGACCCAAAGACACACCCAGATTGAAAGTGAAGGGGTGGAAAACCATTTACCATGCTAAAGGACACCAAAAGAAAGCTGGGGTGGCAATCCTTATATCAGACAAATTAGACTTTAAACCAAAGACTGTAATAAGAGATGAGGAAGGACACTATATCCTACTTAAAGGGTCTATCCAACAGGAAGATCCAACAATTGTAAATACCTATGTCCCTAATATGGGAGCAGCCAATTATATAAGGCAGTTAATAACAAAAGCAAAGAAACACATTGACAACAATACAATAATAGTGGGGGGCTTTAACAGTCCCCTCACTGAAATGGACAGATCATCTAAGCAAAAGATCAACAAGGAAATAAAGACTTTAAAGGACACACTGGACCAAATGGACTTCACAGACATATTCAGAACATTCCATCCCAAAGCAACAGAATACACATTCTTCTCAAGTGCCCATAGAACATTCTCCAGAATAGATCACATCCTAGGTCACAAATCAGATCTCAACCAGTACCAAAAGATTGGGATCATTCCCTGCCTATTTTCAGACCACAATGCTTTGAAACTAGAACTCAATCACAAGAAGAAAGTCGGAAAGAACTCAAATACATGGAGGCTAAAGAGCATCCTACTGAAGAATGAATGGGTCAACCAGGAAATTAAAGAAGAATTTAAAAAATTCATGGAAACAAATGAAAATGAAAACACAACTGTTCAAAATCTTTGGGATACAGCAAAAGCAGTCCTAAGAGGAAAGTATAGAGCAATACAAGCCTTTCTCAAGAAACAAGAAAGGTCTCAAGTACACAACCTAACCCTCCACCTAAAGGAGCTGGAGAAAGAACAGCAAATAAAGCCTAAACCCAGCAGGAGAAGAGAAATAGTAAAGAGCAGAGCAGAAATCAATGAAGTAGAAACCAAAAGAACAGTAGAACAGATCAACAAAACTAAGAGCTGATTCTTTGAAAGAATTAACAAGACTGATAAACCCCGAGCCAGACTTATCAAAAAGAGAAGAGAAATGACCCAAATCAACAAAGTCATGAATGAAAGAGGAGAGATCACAACCAACACCAAAGAAATACAAACAATTCTAAGAACATATTATGAGCAACTCTATGCCAGCAAATTAGATAACCTGGAGGAAATGGAGGCATTCCTAGAGATGTATCAACTACCAGAACTGAACCAGGAAGAAATACAAAACCTGAACAAACCTATAACCACTAAGGAAATTTAAGCAGTCATCAAAAATCTCCCAAAAAACAAAAGCCCAGGGCCAGATGGCTTCCCAGGAGAATTCTACCAAACATTTCAAGAAGAATTAATACCTATTGTTCTGAAACTGTTCCAAAAAATAGAATTGGAAGGAAAACTTCCAAACTCATTTTATGAGGCCACCATTACTTTAATCCCCAAACCAGACAAAGACCCCATCAAAAAGGAGAATTATAGACCAATATCCTTGTTGAACATGGATACAAAAATTCTCACCAAAATACTAGCCAATAGGATCCAACAGTACATTAAAAGGATTATTCACCATGACCAAGTGGGATTTAACCCTGGGCTGCAAGGTTGGTTCAACATCCGCAAATCAATCAATGTGATACAATACATTAATGAAAGAAAGAACAAGAATCATATGGTCCTGTCAATAGATGCAGAAAAAGCTTTTGACAAAGTACAGCATCCTTTCTTGATCAAAACTCTTCAGAGTATAGGCATAGAGGGTACATACCTCAATATCATAAAAGCCATCTATGAAAAACCTACAGCGAATATCATCCTCAAAGGGGAAAAACTGAGAGCTTTCCCCCTAAGGTCAGGAACACGGCATGGATGTCCACTATCACCACTGCTATTGAACATCGTATTAGAAGTCCTAGCCACAGCAATCAGACAACAAAAAGAAATAAAAGGCATCCAAATTGGCAAAGAAGAAGTCAAACTCTCACTCTTTGCAGATGATATGATACTTTATGTGGAAAACCCCAAAGACTCCACCCCAAAACTGCTAGAACTCATACAGGAATTCAGTAAAGTGACAGGATATAAAATCAATGCACAGAAGTCAGTGGCATTCCTATACACCGACAACAAGACAGAAGAAAGAGAAACTAAGGAGTCGATCCCATTTACAATTGCACCCAAAACCATAAGATACCTAGGAATAAATCTAACCAAAGAGGCAAAGAATCTGTACTCAGAAAATTATAAAATACTCATGACAGAAATTATGGAAGACACAAAGAAATGGAAAAATGTTCCATACTCATGGATTGTAAGAACAAATATTGTGAAGATGTCAATGCTACCTAGAGCAATCTACACATTCAATGCAATCCCTATCAAAATACCATCTACTTTTTTCAAAGAAATGGAACAAATAATCCTAAAATTTGTATGGAACCAGAAAAGACCCCGAATAGCCAGAGGAATGTTGAAAAAGAAAAGCAAAGCTGGCGGCATCACAATTCCGGACTTCCAACTCTATTACAAAGTTGTCATCATCAAGACAGTATGGGCCTGGCACAAAAACAGACACATAGATCAGTGGAACAGAATAGAGAGCCCAGAAATGGACCCTCAACTCTATGGTCAACTCACCTTCGACAAAGCAGGAAAGAATGTCCAATGGAAAACAGTCTCTTCAACAAATGATGTTGGGAAAATTGGATAGCCACATGCAGAAGAATGAAACTGGACCATTTCCTTACACCACACACAAAAATAGACTCCAAATGGTTGAAAGACCTCAGTGTGAGACAGGAGTCCATGAAAATCCTAAAGGAGTACATAGGCCACAACCTCTTCAACCTCAGCCGCAGCCAATTCTTCCTAGAAACATCGCCAAAGGCAAGGGAAGCAAGGGCAAAAATGAACTATTGGGACTTCATCAAGATAAAAAGCTTTTGCAAAGCAAAGGAAACAGTCAACAAAACCAAAAGACAACCGACAGAATGGGAGAAGATATTTGCAAATGACATATCAGGTAAAGGGCTAGTATCCAAAATCTATAAAGAACTTAAATTCAACACCCAAATAACAAATGATCCAATCGAGAAATGGGCAGAAGACATGAACAGACATTTTTCCAAAGAAGACATCCAAATGGCCAACAGACACATGAAAAAGTGCTCAACATCACTCAGCATCAGGGAAATCCAAATCAAAACCTCAATGAGATACCACCTCACACCAGTCAGAATGGCTAAAATTAACAAGTCAGGAAACGATAGATGTTGGCAGGGATGCGGAGAAAGGGGAATCCTCCTACACTGTTGGTGGGAATGCAAGCTGGTGCAGCCACTCTGGAAAACAGTATGGAGGTTCCTCAAAAAGTTGAAAATAGAGCTACCATATGATCCAGCAATTGCACTACTGGGTATTTACCCCAAAGATACAAATGTAGGGATCCGAAGGGGTATGTGCACCCCGATGTTTATAGTGGCAATGTCCACAATAGCCAAACTATGGAAAGAGCCAATACGTCCATCGACAGATGAATGGGTAATGAAGATGTGGTATACATATAGAATGGAATATTATGCATCCATCAAAAGCAATGAAATCTTGCCATGTGCAATGACATGGATGGAACTGGAGAGTATTATGCTGAGCGAAATAAGTCAATCAGAGAAAGACATGTATCATATGACCTCATTGATATGAGGAATTCTTAATCTCAGGAAACAAACTGAGGGTTGCTGGAGTGGTGGGGGTTTGGAGGGATGGGGTGTCTGGGTGATAGACATTAGGGAGGGTATGTGCTATGGTGAGCGCTGTGAATCATGTAAGACTGTTGAATCACAGACCTGTATCTCTGAAACAAATAATACATTATATGTTAAAAAAAAAAAAAAAGAAGAAGACGAAGAAGATAGCAGGAAGGGAAGAATGAAGGGGGGCATATCAGAGGGGAATACGAACCATGAGAAACTATGGACTCTGAAAAACAAACTGAGGGTTCTAGAGGGGAGGGTGTAGGGGGATGGGTTAGCCTGGTGATGGATATTAGAGAGGGCATGTACTTCATGGAGCACTGGGTGTTATATGCAAACAATGAATCATGGAACACTACATCAAAAACTAATGATGTAATATATGGTGATTAACATAACATAATAATAAAAAATAAAACAGCCTGAGTTTGCAGTACCAAAATAGAGCTGTCCAGTAATCATCTCAGGACTAGACCTGAGAGCAGACAAGAGCTTAGCAGTAAGCAGAACCAGGCCCACAAAGAAAAGGACCTCTCTATCCTGAGCACCTAGTCTTTGGCCTGGAACATTGGAGCCATTCAAGAGTCATATATTAAATGAATCAATGAGGATTGATTTGCTACACAGCAGTAGACTTTTGTTTTCATGTTTAAAGATTTTTGTGATTCTTGGTGGTTCTTGTTCTGAGCAGCAGCTCTCTTTATAAAGCTCTGTGAATAGAACAGTAGAAGGTACAAGAGATTGGGCTTATGTATGGATGATAGAAAATTCCCTGAAAGGGTATTTTTTTCTTCTTAATTCCCCTTACAAAATCCCAGCAATTACATAATTTTCCTCTGAGTTTTTTGTTTATTTGTTTGTTTTGTCTTTCCTAAAAGTGGAGAGGGAAAAGCAGTTGTAATTCAAGCATTTCTTTCAAGCATTTGATATGTAAACCTCAGTGTACTTGCACCCTGTACTGATGGAATGCATTTTTTTTTTTGAGAATTAACATTGGTAAATTAAACCTCAGCTCAGGAATAAAGCTCATTTGAATTATTTTTTAAGCTTCTCAATGAATTTTTTTTTTTCTCTCAATGAATTTCTAAGACTTGCTTGCTTTCCAGGTGTTTTCTCTTTGGGCTAAAGGGTTTAAAATGTAACTTAAAAAACAAATTGGGAAGCAGATACTTGCTAACAGAGTTAGTTGGAATCAGAGATTTAAGATGTATCCAGACATTTGAGACCCAACAACTATGCTGAAGGAAAAGCTGAGGAAGAAGATTAAAAGACCAAATTATGGAAGTAACTGATTTGGAAAAGACTCCCATGGAACATTGAAAACCTAGTGGTCACACTAGGGATTAAGAAATATAAGTGATTTGGGCCATTTTACTTGCTTTGAAAACCACAAAAAAAATTAGTTTTTCCATTTTACTTAAGGTTTAGAACTTCTATATGCAAAATGAATTCAAACAGATGTATTTGATTTCAAATGTTCTCCCAAAAAACCATGTCTGTACCTCCACAGAATAAAGTGACATGGGGCAAAGTGGAAAATGGGGGTCCTTATGTAATTATGCATTTATCTTATTTCCCTCCAGATGGAGAAACAGTCAGGCCCAAGTCAAGGTGGCTGCAGATGGCCTTTGAAAACATATGTTGAGTTTCATAAAAACTATAATGCAAAATTAAACTTGGAAATCCAAAGATTTCATTGAGCTCCAGGGAAGAAGATGAAAGAGGTAGGGGAAGGGATAGAACATTTGAAGAAGACCTTCTTGAAACTCTCTGAATTTTGTCTGTTTACATTGGTATTTTGTAGTTGTCTATTGGGGTCCTTTTTAATGAGAGTTAAGCATGTCATTTGTCTCAATGTAAGGTGCTGGTTATAACTAATACACACACACACACACACACACAGAGGCCACTATCATCACCACCACCATCACCATCACCATCACCTTCACCAACACACCACCACCCCTCAATGTTTGAAGACACACCCCAGCCCCCAGGCTAAAAGCAAGGACAAAACATTAGCATGCAGAAGTCAGCATACCCTGGATTCATATTTACCAAGTCTGAGGAGGATTAAAATCCTAAATTAACAGCCATCTGTTACAAAACTCCTCCACATCAGCACTCCTCCTATGTCACAGATCATGCATCAGCATCAGACTTTATTTGGCATTTTACTCCATGATTCAGCCAAATCTTTAAGTAATTTAACTTATTTCAGGTCTACATCTCACTGATGTTCCTTGCATTTTTACTTAACTATATTCTTTGTATTTACTTTGATACATCATTGTATAGTTAGATGAAAGGGAATAGCTCTGTATTTTCTAATTTGCTAACACTAAGGGAACCACTTTCTCTTTTGAGTATCTTAGGGAGAGATCCAACTTTAATACATGTGCCAGAAAACACATGGATTCTTTGTGCTGAAATTTTCAGGGATCATGACTAATGTCCAGTGCAGAGCACACTTAATGACTCTCGGTGTTAGTTGGGCATGTTTCACCATTTGAAAATCAGCATTTGAAAATCTATTTTCAGAGATTGTACTAATCTCAAATGAGATGCGTTCTTCCTTTTTCATCTTGGCTACTGTAATAATAGAGATAATATTTAAGTGCAGAGTTTATCAATTTTCTTGATATGTGTATTCTGCCAGGCAGTTTAAGATTTATAACCTCATTTAAATTATTCAAGAAAGTTATAAGGGGGTACCTGAGTGGCCCAGTCAGTTAAGCATCTGCCTTCGGCTCAGACCATGATCCCAGGGTCCTGGGAGCAAGGCTCGCACCCTGCATATGGCTCCCTGCTCAGTGGGTAGCCTGCTCTTCCCTGTCCCTCTGCTGCTCTCCCTGCTTGTGCTTTCTCTCTGTGTCAAATAAATAAATAAAATCTTAAAAAAAAAAACAAGAAAGTTATGAGGTAGATGAGTGCTTTGCCTAGAGCCTTACATATAGAAAGTGTTAAAAAAAATATGAACTGATTTTAACTAGTATAATGCTCTGGCCCAGAGAAGTTAAATCAAGTGCTCCTGGCCCCCTAGTGAGCATTAAGGCCAGAATTCAAGTCTAGTCCTATATGATTCAGAAATCCAATTTTCCATCTTACCAGGAATGTTCCCCTGTGATAGTAGGTCACATACCTATATTGTGGGTTATCAAAGGACTAGTATGGATCCACTCTAATTCTATTCCCAGCTCCCTTTGGATCCAGTGGGGTGAGAGAATATTCATAGCTTTGGACCAAAACTAAGTCAGCTCCAAGGGACTGAATTTGTAATCTCGAATCAGTCCAGCTATTATCTATCTGGAGCCAACTCTGAGGAAAATAAGTAACTGGTAACTTCTTTCTCAGCAACTCCCTCCCCCATAATCTCCACAGATTCATGCATGAACACACACACATGCACATACACTTACACAGCCACATCCCCATTCACACATCTCCAGGTCCTGACTTTCTCTTCTAGCCTCTCAAGGCCTATTGTCAATGACTCTTATCAATACTAGGATTGGTAGGTAGGAAGTTCCTACTTCCAGGAGGAGGACTTTGGACCAACTGAGAAGGCATTGTTTCAGCAGAAACTGATGGAGTTTACATGAAGAGCAATTTTTTTCTCTGGAGTTTCAGAGAAGATATCACTTCTTCATGAGATATTCCTTGATTCAAAGGATCTTGGTACACTTTATAGATTCTTGATTATCTAGTAATTAGCTTCTAGATTTTCTTTCAAAAAATTTTATTTTGGGGATGCCTGGTTGGCTCAGAAAAGCATGCAACTCTTGATCTTAAGGTTGTGTGGAGTGTATAGATTACTTAGAAATAAAATCATTAAAAAGAGAACACTTTATTTTGAAATAATTATAGACTCACAGAAAGTTGCAAAACTCATATAGAGTCCTAGTACTCTTCTATCTTCCCCCAATAGAAACATCTTGCATGACTACAGTGTGATAACAAAGCCAGGAGATTGACATTATATGGTTAACTAGACTAGAGATCTTAGCAGATGTCACCAATTTTCACCTGTACTCATTTATGTATGTTCGTGTGTGTGTGTATAATTCTATGCATTTTTATGTATAGATTCGTGTAACCACTACCATAAGCACATTCTGAACTGTTTTATCCCCACAAAGCAACTCTCTCATCCTACCTCTTTATAGTCATATTACCTGCATACCCTCCTTATCCCTGTTCTCTAGAAACCACTATATATATACTTTGGTCATCTCCTTAAGGTTATATAAATGGAATCATGCAGTATGTAATGTAATCTTCTTTTTTATTGTTATGTTAATCACCATACATCATTAGTTTTAGATGTAGTGTTCCATGATTCATTGTTTGTGCATAACACCCAGTGCTCCATGCAGAACGTGCCCTCCTCAATACCCATCACCAGGCTAACCCATCCTCCCACCCCCTACCCTCTAGAACCCTCAGTTTGTTTTTCAGATCCATCATCTCTCATAGTTCGTCTAACCCTCCGATTTCCCCCCCTTCATTCTTCCCCTCCTGCTATCTTCTTTTTTTTTTCTTAACATATATTCCATTATTTGTTTCAGAGGTACAGATCTGAGATTCAACAGTCTTGCACAATTCACAGTGCTTACCAGAGCACATACCCTCCCCACTGTCTATCACCCAGTCACCCCATCCCTCCCACCCCACCCCCCACTCCAGCAACTCTCAGTTTGTTTCCTGAGATTAAGAATTCCTCATATCAATGAGGTCATATGATACATGTCTTTCTCTGTTTGACTTATTTCGCTCAGCATAATACCCTCCAGTTCCATCCATGTCTTTGCAAATGGCAAGATCTCATTCCTTTTGATGGCTGCATAATATTCCATTGTATATATATACCACATCTTCTTTATCCATTCATCTGTTGATGGACATCTTGGCTCTTTCCACAGTTTGGCTATTGTGGACATTGCTACTATAAACATCGGGGTGCACGTACCCTTTCGGGTCCCTACTTTTGTATCTTTGGGGTAAATACCCAGTAGTGCAATTGCTGGATCCTATGGTAGCTCTATTTTCAACTTTTTGAGGAACCTCCATACTGTTTTCCAGAGTGGCTGCACCAGCTTGCATTCCCACCAACAGTGGAGGAGGGTTCCCGTTTCTCCGCATCCCTGCCAACATCTATCGTTTCCTGACTTGTTAATTTTAGCCATTCTGACTGGTGTGAGGTGGTATCTCATTGAGATTTTGATTTGGATTTCCCTGATGCAGAGTGATACTGAGCACTTTTTCATGTGCCTGTTGGCCATTTGGATGTCTTCTTTGGAAAAATGTCTGTTCATATCTTCTGCCCATTTCTTGATTGGATTCTTTGTTCTTTGGGTGTTGACTTTGATGAGTTCTTTATAGATTTTGGATACTAGTCCTTTATCTGATATGTCATTTGCAAATATCTTCTCCCATTCTGTCGGTTGTCTTTTGGTTTTGTTGACTGTTTCCTTTGCTTTGCAAAAGCTTTTTATCTTGATGAAGTCCTAATAGTTCATTTTTGCCCTTGCTTCCCTTGCCTTTGGCGATGTTTCTAGGAAGAAGTTGCTTCGGCTGAGGTCGAAGAGGTTGTGGCCTATGTTCTCCTTTAGGATTTTGATGGACTCCTGTCTCACATTGAGGTCTTTCAACCATTTTGAGTTTATTTTTGTGTGTGGTGTAAGGAAATGGTCCAGTTTCATTCTTCTGCATGTGGCTATCCAATTTTCCCAACATCATTTGTTGAAGAGCCTGTCTGTTTTCCATTGGACATTCTTTCCTACTTTGTCGAAGGTGAGTTGACCATAGAGTTGAGGGTCCATTTCTGGGCTCTCCATTCTGTTCCATTGATCTATGTGTCTGTTTTTGTGCCAGTCCCATACTGGCTTGATGATGACAGCTTTGTAATAGAGCTGGAAATCCGGAATTGTGATACTGCCAAGCAAAGCTTTTTCAACATTCCTCTGGCTATTCGGGGTCTTTTCTGGTTCCATACAAATTTTAGTATAATTTGTTCCATTTTTTTGAAAAAAGTGGATGGTATTTTGATGGGGATGGCATTGAATGTGTAGATTCCTCTAGGTAGCATTGACATCTTCACAATATTTGCTCTTCCAATCCATGAGCATGGAACGTTTTTCCATTTCTTTGAGTCTTCCTCAATTTCTTTCATGAGTATTTTAGTTTTCTGAGTACAGATACTTTGCCTCTTTGGTTAGATTTATTCCTAGGTATCTTATGGTTTTGGGTGCAATTGTAAATGGGACTGACTCCTTAATTTCTCTTTCTTCTGTCTTGTTGTTGGTGTATAGGAATGCCACTGACTTCTGTGCATTGATTTTATATCCTGTCACTTTACTGAATTCCTGTATGAGTTCTAGCAGTTTTGGGGTGGAGTCTTTGGGGTTTTCCACATAAAGTATCATATCATCTGCAAAAAGTGAGAGTTTGACTTCTTCTTTGCCGATTTGAATGCCTTTTATTTCTTTTGTTTTCTGATTGCTGTGGCTAGGACTTCTAATATGATGTTCAATAGCAGTGGTGATAGTGGACATCCCTGCCGTGTTCCTGACCTTAGGGGGAAAGCTCTCAGTTTTTCCCCTTTGAGGATGATATTCGCTGTAGGTTTTTCATAGATGGCTTTTATGATATTGAGGTATGTACCCTCGATCCCTATACTCTGAAGAGTTTTGATCAAGAAAGGATGCTGTACTTTGTCAAAAGCTTTTTCTGCATCTATTGAGAGGATCATATGATTCTTGTTCTTTCTTTTCTAATGTGTTGTATCACATTGATTGATTTGCGAATGTTGAACCAACCTTGCAGCCCAGGGATAAATCCCATTTGGTCGTGGTGAATAATCCTTTTAATGTACTGTTGGATCCTATTGGCTAGTATTTTGGTGAGAATTTTTGCATCCATGTTCATCAGGGATATTGGTCTGTAATTCTCCTTTTTGATGGGGTCTTTGTCTGGTTTGGGGATCAAGGTAATGCTGGCCTCATAAAATGAGTTTGGAAGTTTTCCTTCCATTTCTATTTTTTGGAACAGTTTCAGAAGAATAGGTATTAATTCTTTTTGAAATGTTTGGTAGAATTCCCCTGGGAAGCCATTTGGCCCTGGGCTTTTGTTTGTTGGGAGATTTTTGATGACTGCTTCAATTTCCTTAGTGGTTATAGGTCTGTTCAGGTTTTCTATTTCTTCCTGGTTCAATTCTGGTAGTTGATACATCTCTAGGAATGCCTCCATTTCTTCCAGGTTATCTAATTTGCTGGCATAGAGTTGCTCATAATATGTTCTTAGAATGGTTTGTATTTCTTTGGTGTTGGTTGTGATCTCTCCACTTTCATTCATGATTTTGTTGATTTGGGTCATTTCTCTTCTCTTTTTGATAAGTCTGGCCAGGGGGTTATCAATCTTGTTAATTCTTTCAAAGAACCAGCTCCTAGTTTCGTTTATCTGTTCTACTGTTCTTTTAGTTTCTATTTCATTGATTTCTGCTCTGATCTTTATTATTTCTCTTCTCCTGCTGGGTTTAGGCTTTATTTGCTGTTCTTTCTCGAGCTCCTTTAGGTGTAGGGTTAGATTGTGTACTTGAGACCTTTCTTGTTTCTTGAGAAAAGCTTGTATTGCTATATACTTTCCTCTTAGGACTGCCTTTGCTGCATCCCAAAGATTTTGAATAGTTATGCTTTCATTTTCATTGGTTTCCCTGAATTTTTTTTAATTCTTCTTTAATTTCCTGGTTGACCCATTCATTCTTTAGTAGGATGCTCTTTAACCTCCATGTATTTGAGTTCTTTCTGACTTTCCTCTTGTGATTGAGTTCTAGTTTCAAAGCATTGTGGTCTGAAAATAGGCAGGGAATGATCCCAACCTTTTGGTATCAGTTGAGACCTGATTTGTGACCTAGGATGTGATCTATTCTGGAGAATGTTCCATGGGCACTAGAGAAGAATGTGTATTCTGTTGCTTTGGGGTGGAATGTTCTGAATATGTCTGTGAAGTCCATTTGGTCCAGTGTGTCCTTTAAAGTCTTTATTTCCTTGTTGATCTTTTGCTTAGATGATCTGTCCATTTCAGTGAGGGGGTTGTTAAATTCCCCCATTATTATTGTATTGTTGTCAATGTGTTTCTTTGCTTTTGTTATTAATTGCCTTATATAATTGGCTGCTCCCATGTTAGGGGCATAGATATTTACAATTGTTGGATCTTCCTGTTGGATAGACCCTTTAAGTAGGGTATACTGTCCTTCCTCCTCTCTTATTACAGTCTTTGGTTTAAAGTCTAATTTGTCTGATATAAGGATTGCCACCCCAGCTTTCTTTTGATGTCCTTTAGCATGGTAAATGGTTTTCCACCCCTTCAGTTCCGATCTGGGGGTGTCTTTGGGTCTAAAATGAGTCTCTTGCAGACAGCATATCCATGGGTCTTGTTTTTTTTTTTTTTAAGATTTTATTTATTTATTTGAGAGAGAGAGAATGAGAGAGAGCACATGAGAGGGGGGAGGGTCAGAGGGAGAAGCAGACTCCCTGCAGAGCAGGGAGCCCGATGTGGGACTCGATCCCGGGACTCCAGGATCATGACCTGAGCCGAAGGCAGTCGCTTAACCAACTGAGCCACCCAGGCACCCCCATGGGTCTTGTTTTTTAATCCAATCTGATAGCCTGTGTCTTTTGATTGGGGCTTTGAGCCCATTTACATTCAGGGTAACTATTGAAAGATAGGAATTTAGTGCCATTGTACTGCCTGTAAGGTGACTGTTATTGTACATTGTCTGTGTTCTTTTCTGGTCTATGTTGCTTTCAGGCTCTCTCTTTGCTTAGAGGACCCCTTTCAAGATTTCTTGTAGGTCTGGTTTCGTGTTTGCAAATTCCTTTAGTTTTTGTTTGTCCTGGAAGCTTTTTATCTCTCCTTCAATTTTCAATGACAGCTTAGCTGGATATAGTGTTCTTGGCTGCATATTTCTCTCGTTTAGTGCTCTGAATATATCATGCCAGTCCTTTCTGGCCTGCCAGGTCTCTGTGGATAGGTCTGTTGCCAGTCTAATGTTTCTACCCTTGTAGGTTACATATCTCTTCTCCCGAGTTGCTCCCAGGATTTTCTCTTTGTCTCTGAGACTTGTAAGTTTTAGTATTAGATGTTGGGATGTTGACCTATTTTTATTGATTTTGAGAGGGGTTCTCTGTGCCTCCTGGATTTTGATGCCTGTTTCCTTCCCCAAATTAGGGAAGTTCTCTGCTATAATTTGCTCCATTATACCTTCTGCCCCTCTCTCTCTTTCTTCTTCTTCTGGGATCCCAATTATTCTAATGTTGTTTCATCTTATGGTATCGCTTATCTCTCGAATTCTGCCCTCGTGATCCAGTAGTTGTTTATCTCTCTTTTTCTCAGCTTCTTTATTTTCCATCATATGGTCTTCTATATCACTGATTCTCTATTCTGCCTCATTTATCCTAGCAGTTAGCACCCCCATATTTGATTGCACCTCATTAATAGCCTTTTTGATTTCTACTTGGTTAGATTTTAGTTCTTTTACTTCTCCAGAAAGGGTTTCTCTAATAACTTCCCTGCTTTTTTCAAGCCCAGCTAGTATCTTTAAAGTGATGATTCTGAACTCTAGATCTGACATCGTACTAATGTCCATATTGAGTAGTTCCCTGGCAGTCGGTACTACCTCTTGTTCTTTTTGTTTAGGTGATTTTTTCCGTTTTGTCATTTTGTGCAGAGGAGAATAGATGAATGAGAGAACAAAATGCTAACAGGGTAACAACGTTCCCAGAAATATACTCTAAACAAATCAGAAAAGACCTGAAGCAGTGGGAAAAGAAAGGGAAAGAGAGAAAAAGGAAAAAGAAAAAAAAAAGAAAAAGATAAAGATAAAAAGAAACAAAAACAGAAAAAAAAAATAGAACGTGATCAAATATGATCAGGCTGGTATATAGATCAGTGCCACTCACTAGATTTTGGGTGTATTTGGTCTTTTAGGCGAAAGTGCCTCCCAAAATTTTAAAGAAAGAAAAACTTATATATGTACAAAAATAAGGGTGATATGAAAGGAGGGAATATGACTGTAAAGATGAAAATTATAAAAAATTTTTAAAAGGAACTGATAAGAAGTTGTTTGAAAAAAGAAAGAAGAGGATTTAAAAAAAGAAAAAAAAAGGGAGAGAATGTGATCAGGCAGGGGAGTAGGAAAAAACCATACACTAGAGATTTAGGGTATATTTTGATCTGTTAGAAGAAACTATCTCAAAATTTTAAAGAGAGAACAACTTATATATATGCCAAAAATACGGGTAATTCCTATGAAGGGATAGACTATGACTCTAAAAATGAAAAATAAAAATGAAAAATAAAAAAAATTTTTTTAAAGAAGGGATTGATAAGATGTTGGTTGAAAAAGGGAAAAAGAAAAATTCAAAAAAACTAGAAAAAGACAGGTAAAAAAAATTAACTTTGAAAGACTAAAGAATCATGGTAAAAAAGCCATGAATTCTATGTGCAGTATTCCCCTAACGCTGGAGTTCTGCCGTTCTCATTGATTGGTAAACTTGGTCTTGGCTGGTTGTTCTCGCTGATCTTCTGGGGGAGGTGCCTGTGGCCGTGGTTCCCAAATGTCTTTGCCAGAGGTGGAATTGCCCCGCCCTTGTCTGGTCCGGACTAAGTAATCTGCTCGGGTTTGCTCTCCGGAGCTTTTGTTCCCTGCAAGCTTTCCGTACAGCTTTGGAGGATGAGAGTGAAAATGGCGGCCTCCCAATCTCTGCCTCAGAGGAGCTGAGAACTCAGGGCCCCACTCCTCAGTGAGCCCCCCAGAGAAAAGCCGCCAGTCACTCCTGTCTCCCTGGTCTCTGGCCGCACCCCGTGCTCGCCCGGCCTGTGACCGCGCGTTTCTATCTCCGGCACTCAACCCCGTGTGGAGTCTCCAAACCCAGCAGATCCCTGTGGTGCGCTCCCACACCTCTCCTCCCAGGGGAAGAAGGTGAGTCTCTCCAGATCTGCCACTTGTTGGGTCCCTGCTGGAGGAACAGTGGTCCGACTGTGCCCTGCATCACGGTTTATGGCAACCCCGAGCTGAGAGCCCGCGCCTGGGCTCCGCCTCTGCAGCTGGCTTCCCTGTTCCGTTACCTGGGAGCTCTGCCACACTCAGGCACCCCCGGTCTTTCTGTGACCCCTAGGGTCCTGAGACCACACTGTCCCATGAGGGTTCCACCCCCAGCTTAACCACCGGAGTGACAGTCCCTCAGCGGAGCAGACTTCTAAAAGTTTCGATTTTATGCTCCATGGTTCTATCACTTGCCAGAAGCGGCCGACAGAGGCCCCCTCCCCTGCCGTCTATCCTCCCAAATATCGCCTGTGATTCACTTCTCTGCACGTCCTACCTTCCAGAAAATGGTCGCTTTTCTGTTCAGAGAGTTGTTGCTCTTCTTTTCTTCACTCTCCTGTTGAGTTCGTAGGTGTTCAGATTGGTTTGATCCCTAGCCAGCTGACTTCCTGAGACCAGGGGGAAATCTAGGTCTCCTACTCCTCCGCCATCTTGCTCAGCCCCCTGTAATGTAATCTTCTAAGATTGGCTTTTTCATTTAGCATAAAGCCTATGTGATTCATTCAAGCTGTAGTATGTATCAATTGCTCATTCCTTTTTATTGCCAAATAATGTCCCAGTGTATTCTAGCTATTCATGCTTCCAAGGACATTTGTGTTGTTTCCAAGTTTGGTTATCACAAATAAGGTTACTGTGAACATTTGTGTTCAGGTTTGTGTGTGGGCATGTTTTCATTGCTCTGGGATAAATGCTGATGAGGGCAGTTGCTGAACCCTATGGTAAGTGTAAGTTTTATTTTATAAGAAAGTGCAAAGCTGTTTTCCAGAGAGGCTTTCACCATTCTACATTTCTACCAGAAATGTCTGAGAGATCCAGTATCTCCACCTCCTTGCCAGCATTTTGTATTTTCATTATTTTTTAAATTTTAGCTGTTTTAATTAATGTATAGTATTATCTCAAATATCTCATTGTGGTTGTATTTTGCATTTCCCTAATGACTAATAATGAACAACTTTTCACATACTTATTTGTCATCTATATACATCTATATATCTTCTTTGGTGAAATGTCTGTTCAAGTCTTTTCTATTTTCTAATTGAATTATTTGTTTATTTACTGCTGGTTCCTTTTTCTTTTTTTCATAAATTTTGTTGGGGCATCTGGGTGGCTCAGTTTGTTAAGTGTCTGATTCTTGATTTCACTCAGGTCATGATCTCAGGATCATGAGATCAAGCCCCACGTCGTGCTCCAGGATGAGAGTGTAGCATGCTTAAGATTCTGTCTCTCCCTGCCCCTCCCCCCAGCTCTCTCTCTCTAAAAAAAGAAAAGAAAGAAAATTTTTTTTGTTTTATTGTGAAATGATTGCCACAAAAGTCTAGTTAACATCTGCTGCCATATATAGTTGCAAATTTATTTTTCTTGTGGTGAGGACTTTTAAATCTATTCTTTTAGCAACTTCCAAATGTGTAGGACATTATTATTAATTATAGTTACATTCTGTACATTACATCCTGTGACTTATTTATTTTATAACTGGAAGTTTGTAACTTTTGATCCCCTTCATCTATTTCACCCACCTCCACCTGTCACCTCTGATAATCACCAATCTAGTCTTGGTATCTATGAGCTCATTTTCATCTTTTTAAAAAAATTCTACATATAAGAGAGATCATACAGTATTTGCCTTTCTCTGTTTGACTTGTTTCATTTATCTCACTTCAGAAATTTGATTAAGCCAATACCCATGAAAATATTCCTTCCTCTACTCACCCTTAATTAGGGTTTAATAGTTTCTATCTCCTTGCCTTTGATCTGCTAGGTTCTCCTCTAACAAATGCTTTTCCCTCTATCCTTAGTTTATCCTGAGTTATCCATCCTGAATGGCTAGCTCAAATCCTTTCTCCTCCAAGAAACCTTCCCCAGTGGATCAAAACCTTCATGGTCTCTCTTTTCTTGACCTTTGGTTACATTTATATGGTCATTACTGTATAACATAATGAAGGAAAGTGAAAGTTATCCATGTTTAGGGTACTCTCTGTTTTCATCTATCTGGTGCTGTATTTGGAGCCTAAGGATCCACCATTTGTAAGAAGAATGCACTGTTCTTTTATGTCCCACTAAGGGAAAAATGTTACCATTAAAATATGGTATACCACCAAATATAACACATGCTGATTTTAGAGATGCTGAAATGTGAGGGCAATATTAATCTTGGAATGGAAAAAAGAATATTTTATATAGACTACACTTGTAATGATGGGTTCATGTTTAAGGTATGTGCTCAAGATCACCCCTGTGGTAGAGTCAGGGCTTGCATGGCTACTAGGTTCTGGGACCAATTAGAAAGCTCTTTCTGCTATTTAGTTTTTGTTGTTGTTGTTGTTTAATTTAGTTTATTTTATTATGTTATGTTAGTCACCATACAATACATCATTAGTTTTTGATGACTGCTATTTAGTTCTGAAGGTTTCATACATGCTGGTTCTGTCTCCTTGGGTACTTAGAGGATTCTTGACCTCAAAAAAACTAATTGTAGTATTAACATAGGATCCAGCAATTCTACTTCTAAGAATTGAAAGCAGGGACTCTAACAGGTATTTGTACATATTCGTAGCAGCATTACTCACAATAAGACAACGGAGAAAGAATCCAATGTCCACTGGTGATGAATGGAAAATAAAATGTATTTCCATACATTGGGACATTATTTGTCCTTTTAAAGAAAAAAAATTCTGACACAGGTTACAACATGGATGAACCTTGAGGACATTATCCTAAATGAAATAAGCGAGTCACAAAAGGACAAGTGTTGTATGACTCCACTTACATAAGGTACCTAGCCAAATTCATAGAGACAGAAAATAGAATGAGGAAGAAGGGGTGCAGAAGTTTTGCTTCATAGGTATAGAGTTTCAGTTTGGGAAGATGAATAAGTTCTGGAGATAGATAGTGGTGAATTACTTAATGCCACAGAAATGTACACTTAAAAATGACTAAAAGGGTAAATTTTGTTTTGTAGATTGTATCACAATAATTTTATTAAAAGCTCCCTGAGTGCTGAGCCATGGTCATGTTTTTTTGGGTTTCCCCAGAGTGAGCCATATGCAAACCTTCAATGAGTGGGTATTGGCAGATTATTCAGGAATAAATCCTTGCCCTCAGTAATCTTACACTCTTACTGTAGTGTTTTCTTGTACACACAGATATGCGTGGAAACTGTAAATCCAAGATGAGACCGAAGCAAGTGTGTGATAGTGTAAAAGAGGCTCTGCATAAAGGCTAAGGTAATTAATTCTAAGTAAGGGGAAGTCACTTTTCAAGATGGAACAGTTTAGGAGGGTGACATGGAATAAATGTCTTAAACTGAGCCTTAAAGACTATGTTAGTAATTAGAGTAGAATGTGTTTGGCTTCAAGGTGGATGGAAGAGCAGAAGAAAAGGCTTGGAGGTCCACAGGTTCAGAGGGGAGGCCAGGGACAAGAGGGCCACTGTGAGCGAGTGGTAAGGAATGGCACAGGATAGGAAGGGGCTGGTTGAGAAAGGATGTAGAAAGCAAGGATTAACATTTGTTTGTTTGTTTATAAACTGTGTAAAATATACATAAAATTTATCATTTTAACTCTTTTTAAATGTATAGTTCAATGCATTAAGTACATTCATATTGTTGTGAAACCATTACTACCATCCATTTCCAGGACTTTTTTATCTTCCCATACTGAAACTCTGTGTCTATTAAACAATATCCCCCCATTTCTCCTTACCCCATCAAGAGAGGCTTAGTCAAGAGAGGTTTAGTTTTGAGCTAACAATTAAGCATGAGTCTTCTTTCTGGGTGTTGAGAGACCTGGAGTAGGTGTTTATTCCCCCTTGAGCTGGTTCAAATGAAGGGGTTTCATGGGGAAGAGGAGCAAAGAGCATTCTCAATGCAGTCTCAGAATGGAGCCATAATGGGGGGGACAGGGGTCCCAGATCTGAATTTACATTGGCCCTGGAAGCTTGAGCAAGCATTTACAGATTCCAACTCTAGTGCTCTCAGAATGATTTAGCTCCCCTTAGTTTGTCTGGTCAACTAACAATTACTCTATTCAGGTTCTGGAATGGTTCCTGGTCAAAGGCTGTGGGTGGTTGAGACATAAAACATGTCCCAGAGAAGCCAGGCAGGAAGGAGTGGTAGCTCTGGAGGCAGACAGAGCAAGCATGTTGGACAGGATGGAAAAGGAATCCAAATGGTATTCAGAGAAGATTCTTTGGTCCAGCTGGGTTTTAAAAGGACCTCAAGGCCAAGGAAACCTTTTCATGGCTGTCATAGTAACCCATGTATGAGAGGGCCTAGGCTAGTGGGGAGGTGACAAAGAGAGGCTGATCCCAGTGATGTGGCAGAAGTTGAAGAACTGAGAGGAACAGCCATGAAGGATGAAGAGGGGACCAAAGAAGGAGGGTGGAGCAAAGTTGAGGCCAACATTTGGACGTGGAGGATCTTACATGTCACTTGTGACTGTATTCCTAAAGAGCCCTGGCCATAGACTTACTTCAATTATCCTTATTAATAACTGTTTTCAATAAGACAACACCATACAAGGGAACTTTGGTGGAGAATGAATGTAATTTGAACCTGGTGTTCTTATAGTAGCATGACCTTGGGAAGTCATCAAATCCTCTGAATTTCAATTTCCTCATTTGTAAAATGGGACTAATAACAGGACCTGCCCCATAGGGTTGTTCTAGAGATCAGCAATAATGAGGGTTGGGTGCTTGGTAAGATACTCAGGATGGAGCAGAGGTATCATCAGTTTATTAAATCAGTGTCTTCCAAACCTCTCAATCCTTCTTTGTCCTAGGCAGAGTTCTAATAAGGCCCTGCAAAATTCCACCCCCTGGTGCACACACCCTCATAGTTCCTTCCTGTGAGTGTAGGTGGAACTGTGCGTATGGTGGGATTTCACTTCTGTGATTGGGTCACTAATCAATTGATTTCGAATTAATTAAAAGGTAAGATTATTCAGGGTGGGTCTGGGCCAATAAGAGCAGTCTGTAAAGGAGGACTGGGCCTTTCCTGAAGTCAGAGATTCAAAGCCAGAAGAATCTTCTACTGGCCTAGAAGAAGCAAAGTCCATGTGGTGGAGAATGCAACATGGTAGGGAACAGTGGGCAGCCTCTAGGAGCTGAGTCTCAGACCTACAATTGCAAGAAATGCAATTCTACTTACAAGCATTGAGTTTGGAAGAGGAGTTAAGCTCTGGATGAGGTTACAGCCCTGGCTGACATCTGAATGCAGATGGCTGGGCAGAAAATCCAGCCAGCCCGTACCCAGACTCCTAAACCATGGAAACTGTGCGATAATAAATGTGCATTGTTTTAAGGATCAATTTATGGCAATATGTTACACAGCAAGAAATAACTAATACACTCCAATTCATCTTCTGCCTCCACCACTCTGCTGAGCCTGCACCTGTCAAGGTGTGCAATGTTCTCCAATTTGTCCTCCAGGTACAAGTCACTTCTCTTTCCTTATCTGAATCCATCTTTGGGTGACAGTTTTGCTTCCTAAAATTCTTTCCCCTTTCGACTTCTATGTCCCACACTTCTTTCATTTTCTTTCTGCAATAATACCTGCTGTTTCTTTATCTTCTCTGGCTCCTTCTCCTCCTTTCCTCTATCTCAGAATGTTGGAGTCCTTGGGCTTAGTTCTGGGTCATCCTTACTATCTTTCTTTCCTCACATGATCCCATCCAGTCCCACAGCTTTCAAAATCATCTCTATGTCAATGACTTGCAGTACTGTATCTAGAAACTTGATCTCCTCTGTTGACTCCAAACACACATCCATACTTGATATTTCTTCTGGGTTATAACATGTCCAAGAGTTCTTTCTTTCTTTCTTTTTTTTTTTGAACTGTTTAAAATTGTTAACATTTATTGTATAATGCAATATGAATTTTTAACATAACCATATGAATTTTTCATTAAAATGTTCAACCATTTCCTACTGAAACATGTCCAAAGTTATAAAAATCCTCTCTTTTAAAGTAACCTATAGTGAATTAATCCAAAGTAACTGTGGCACTTTATTTTTTTTATTTTTTAATTTATTTTTATTTATTTATTTTATTCTTATGTTAATCCCCATACATTACATCATTAGTTTTAGATGAAGTGTTCCATGATTCATTGTTTGTGCATATCACCCAGTGTTCCATGCAGAATGTGCCCTCCTCAATACCCACCACCAGGCTAACCCATCCTCCCACCCCCCTCCCTCTAGAACCCTGTTTGTTTTTCAGACTCCATCATCTCTCATGGTTCGTCTACCCCTCCGATTTGCCCCGCTTCATTCTTCCCCTCCCGCTACCTTCTTCTTCTTCTTCTTTTTTTTTCTTAACATATATTGCATTATTTGTTTCAGAGGTACAGATTTGAGATTCAACAGTCTTGCACAATTCACAGTGCTTACCAGAGCACATACCCTCCCCAGTGTCTATCACTCAGTCACCCCATCCCTCCCACCCCACCTCCCACTCCAGCAACCCTCAGTTTGTTTCCTACAATTAAGAATTCCTCATATCAGTGAGATCATATGATACATGTCTTTCTCTGTTTGACTTATTTCACTCAACATAATACCCTCCAGTTCCATCCACGTCATTGCAAATGGCAAGATTTCATTCCTTTTGATGGCTGCATAATATTCCATTGTATATATATACCACCTCTTCTTTATCCATTCATCTGTCGATGGATATCTTGGCTCTTTCCACAGTTTGGCTATTGTGGACATTGCTGCTATAAACATCGGGGTGCACGTACACCTTCGGATCCCTACTTTTGTATCTTTGGGGTAAATACCCAGTAGTGCAATTGCTGGATCATATGGTAGCTCTATTTTCAACTTTTTGAGGAACCTCCATACAGTTTTCCAGAGTGGCTGCACCAGCTTGCATTCCCACCAACAGTGTAGGAGGGTTCCCCTTTCTCCGCATCTCCGCCAACATCTGTTGGTTGTTTCCTGACTTGTTAATTTTAGCCATTCTGACTGGTGTGAGGTGGTATCTCATGGAGGTTTTGATTTGGATTTCCCTGATGCCGAGCGATACTGAGCACTTTTTCATGTGTCTGTTGGCCATTTGGATGTCTTCTTTGGAAAAATGTCTGTTCATGTCTTCTGCCCATTTCTTGATTGGATTCTTTGTTCTTTGGGTGTTGAGTGTGATGAGTTCTTTATAGATTTTGGATACTAGCCCTTTATCTGATATGTCATTTGCAAATATCTTCTCCCATTCTGTCAGTTGTCTTTTGGTTTTGTTGACTGTTTCCTTTGCTTTGCAAAAGCTTTTTATCTTGATGAAGTCCCAATAGTTCATTTTTGCCCTTGCTTCCCTTGCCTTTGGCGATGTTTCTAGGAAGAAGTTGCTTCGGCTGAGGTCAAAGAGGTTGCTGCCTGTGTTCTCCTTTAGGATTTTGATGGACTCCTGTCTCACATTGAGGTCTTTCAACCATTTTGAGTTTATTTTTGTGTGTGGTGTAAGGAAATGGTCCAGTTTCATTCTTCTGCATGTGGTTATCCAATTTTCCCAACACCATTTGTTGAAGAGACTGTCTTTGTTCCATTGGACATTCTTTCCTGCTTTGTCAAGGATCAGTTGACCATAGAGTTGAGGGTCCATTTCTGGGCTCTCTATTCTGTTCCATTGATCTATGTGTCTGTTTTTGTGCCAGTACCATGCTGTCTTGATGATGACAGCTTTGTAATAGAGCTGGAAGTCCGGAATTGTGATGCCGCCGGCTTTGCTTTTCTTTTTCAACATTCCTCTGGCTATTTGGGGTCTTTTCTGGTTCCACACAAATTTTAGGATGATTTGTTCCATTTCTTTGAAAAAAGTGGATGGTATTTTGATGGGGATTGTATTGAATGTGTAGATTGCTCTAGGTAGCATTGACATCTTCACAATATTTGTTCTTCCAATCCATGAGCATGGACCGTTTTTCCATGTCTTTGTGTCTTCTGCAATTTCTTTCATGAGTATTTTATAGTTTTCTGAGTAAAGATCCTTTGTCTCTTTGGTTAGATTTATTCCTAGGTATCTTATGGTTTTGGGTGCAAATGTAAATGGGATCGACTCCTTAATTTCTCTTTCTTCTGTCTTGTTGTTGGTGTATAGGAATGCCACTGACTTCTGTGCATTGATTTTATATCCTGTCACTTTACTGAATTCCTGTATGAGTTCTAGCAGTTTTGGGGTGGAGTCCTTGGGGTTTTCCACATAAAGTATCATATCATCTGCAAAGAGTGAGAGTTTGACTTCTTCTTTGCCAATTTGGATGCCTTTTATTTCTTTTTGTTGTCTGACTGCTGTGGCTAGGACTTCCAATACTATGTTGAATAGCAGTGGTGATAGTGGACATCCCTGCCGCGTTCCTGACCTTAGGGGGAAAGCTCTCAGCTTTTCCCCATTGAGAATGATATTCGCTGTAGGTTTTTCATAGATGGCTTTTATGATATTGAGGTATGTACCCTCGATCCCTATACTCTGAAGAGTTTTGATCAAGAAAGGATGCTGTACTTTGTCAAAAGCTTTTTCTGCATCTATTGAGAGGACCATATGATTCTTGTTCTTTCTTTTGTTTATGTATTGTATCACATTGATTGATTTGCGGATGTTGAACCAACCTTGCAGCCCAGGGATAAATCCCACTTGGTCATGGTGAATAATCCTTTTAATGTACTGTTAGATCCTATTGGCTAGTATTTTGGTGAGAATTTTTGCATCCATGTTCATCAGGGATATTGGTCTGTAATTCTCCTTTTTGATGGGGTCTTTGTCTGGTTTGGGGATCAAGGTAATGCTGGCCTCATAAAATGAGTTTGGAAGTTTTCCTTCCATTTCTATTTTTTGGAACAGTTTCAGAAGAATAGGTATTAATTCTTCTTGAAATGTTTGGTAGAATTCTCCTGGGAAGCCATCTGGCCCTGGGCTTTTGTGTTTTGGGAGATTTTTGATGACTGCTTCAATTTCCTTAGTGGTTATAGGTCTGTTCAGGTTTTCTATTTCTTCCTGGTTCAGTTCTGGTAGTTGATACATCTCTAGGAATGCCTCCATTTCTTCCAGGTTATCTAATTTGCTGGCATAGAGTTGCTCATAATATGTTCTTAGAATTGTTTGTATTTCTTTGGTGTTGGTTGTGATTTCTCCTCTTTCATTCATGATTTTGTTGATTTGGGTCATTTCTCTTCTCTTTTTGATAAGTCTGGCCAGGGGTTTATCAGTCTTGTTAATTCTTTCAAAGAACCAGCTCCTAGTTTCATTGATCTGTTCTACTGTTCTTTTAGTTTCTATTTCATTGATTTCTGCTCTGATCTTTATTATTTCTCTTCTCCTGCTGGGTTTAGGCTTTATTTGCTGTTCTTTCTCCAGCTCCTTTAGGTGGAGGGTTAGGTTGTGTACTTGAGACCTTTCTTGTTTCTTGAGAAAGGCTTGTATTGCTCTATACTTTCCTCTTAGGACTGCCTTTGCTGCATCCCAAAGATTTTGAATAGTTGTGTTTTCATTTTCATTGGTTTCCATGTATTTTTTTAATTCTTCTTTAATTTCCTGGTTGACCCATTCATTCTTCAGTAGGATGCTCTTTAGCCTCCATGTATTTGAGTTCTTTCCGTCTTTCTTCTTGTGATTGAGTTCTAGTTTCAAAGCATTGTGGTCTGAAAATAGGCAGGGAATGATCCCAATCTTTTGGTACCAGTCGAGACCTGATTAATGACCTAGGATGTGATCTATTCTGGAGAATGTTGCATGGGCACTAGAGAAGAATGTTTACTCCATTGCTTTGGGGTGGAATGTTCTGAATATGTCTGTGAAGTCCATTTGGTCCAGTGTGTCCTTTAAAGTCTTTATTTCCTTGTGGATCTTTTGCTTAGACGATCTGTCCATTTCAGTGAGGGGGGTGTTAAAGTCCCCCACTATTATTGTATTGTTGTCGATGTGTTTCTTTGCTTTTGTTATTAATTGCCTTATATAATTGGCTGCTCCCATGTTAGGGGCATAGATATTTACAATTGTTAGATCTTCTTGTTGGATAGACCCTTTAAGTAGGATATAATGTCCTTCCTCCTCTCTTATTACAGTCTTTGGTTTAAAGTCTAATTTGTCTGATATAAGGATTGCCACCCCAGCTGTCTTTTGGTGTCCATTAGCATGGTAAATGGTTTTCCACCCCCTCACTCTCAATCTGGGGGTGTCTTTGGTTCTAAAATGAGTCTCTTGCAGACAGCATATGGATGGGTCTTGTTTTTTTAATCCAGTCTGATAGCCTGTGTCTTTTGATTGGGGCATTGAGCCCATTTACATTCAGGGTAACTATTGAAAGATAGGAATTTAGTGCCATTGTATTGCCTGTAAGGTGACTGTTACCATATATTGTCTGTGTTCCTTTCTGGTCTATGTTGCTTTTAGGCTCTCTCTTTGCTTAGAGGACCCCTTTCAAGATTTCCTGTAGGGCTGGTTTTGTGTTTGCAAATTCCTTTAGTTTTTGTTTGTCCTGGAAACTTTTTATCTCTCCTTCAATTTTCAATGACAGCCTAGCTGGATATAGTATTCTTTTTTTTTTTTTTTTTTTTTTTTTTTAAAGATTTTATTTATTTATTTGAGACAGAGAGAATGAGAGACAGAGAGCATGAGAGGGAGGAGGGTCAGAGGGAGAAGCAGACTCCCTGCCGAGCAGGGAGCCCGATGCGGGACTCGATCCCGGGACTCCAGGATCATGACCTGAGCCGAAGGCAGATGCTTAACCAACTGAGCCACCCAGGCGCCCTGGATATAGTATTCTTGGCTGCCTATTTTTCTCATTTAGTGCTCTGAGTATATCCTGCCAGTTCTTTCTGGCCTGCCAGATCTCTGTGGATAGGTCTGTTGCCAATCTAATGTTTCTACCCTTGTAGGTTACATATCTCTTCTCCTGAGCTGCTCCCAGGATTTTCTCTTTGTCTATGAGACTCGTAAGTTTTACTATTAGATGTCGGGTTGTTGACCTATTTTTATTGATTTTGAGAGGGGTTCTCTGTGCTTCCTGGATTTTCATGCCTGTTTCCTTCCCCAAATTAGGGAAGTTCTCTGCTATAATTTGCTCCATTATACCTTCTGCCCCTCTCTCTCTTTCTTCTTCTTCTGTGATCCCAATTATTCTAATGTTGTTTCGTCTTATCGTATCGCTTATCTCTTGAATTCTGCCCTCATGATCCAGTAGTTGTTTATCTCTCTTTTTCTCAGCTTCTTTATTTTCCATCATTTCATCTTCTATATTACTGATTCTCTTTTCTGCCTCATTTATTCTAGCAGTTAGTGCCCCCATTTTTGACTGCACCTCATTAATAGCCTTTTTGATTTCTACTTGGTTAGATTTTAGTTCTTTTACTTCTCCAGAAAGGGTTTCTCTAATAACTTCCATATTTTTTTCAAGCCTAGCTAGTATCTTTAAAGTGATGATTCTGAACTCTAGATCTGACATCGTACTAATGTCCGTATTGAGTAGGTCCCTCGCAGTCGGTACTACCTCTTGTTCTTTTTGTTGAGGTGATTTTTTCCGTCTTGTCATTTTGTGCAGAGGAGAATAGATGAATGAGAGAACAAAATGCTAGCAGAGTAACAACGTCCCCAGAAAATATACTCTAAACAAATCAGAAAAGACCTGAAGCAGTGGGAAAAGAAAGGGAAAGAGAGAAAAAAGAAAAAGAAAAAAAAAAGAAAAAGAAAAAGATAAAGATAAAAATAAAAACAAACAAAACAACAACAACAACAAAAAAACAGAATGTGATCAAATATGATCAGGCTGGTATATAGATCAGTGTCACACACTAGATTTGGGGTATATTTTGGTCTTTTAGAAGAAAGTGCCTCCCAGAATTTTAAAGAAAGAAAAACTTATATATGTACAAAAATAAGGGTTGATATGGTGAAGGGATGGAATATGACTGTAAAGATGGAAATTATAAAAAATTTTATAAAAGGAATTGATAAGAAGTTGTTTGAAAAAAGAAAGAAGAGGATTTAAAAAAAGAAAAAAGAAAAAAAAGGGAGAGGATGTGATCAGGCAGGGGAATAGAAAACACCATATACTAGAGATTTAGGGTATATTTTAATCTGTTAGAAGAAACTATGTGAAAATTTTAAAGAGAGAACAACAAAAATACGGGTAACTACTATGAAGGGATAGAATATGACTCTAAAAATGAAAAATAAAATTTTTTTTTTAAAAAAAGGATTGATAAGATGTTGGTTGAAAAAGGGAAAAAGAAAAATTCAAAAAGAAAAAAAAAAGAAAAAAGACAGTTAAAAAAAAATTAACTTTGAAAGACTAAAGAATCATGGTAAAAAAAGCCATGAATTCTATGTGCAGTATTCCCCTAGCGCTGGAGTTCTGCCTTTCTCATTGATCGGTAAACTTGGTCTTGGCTGGCTGTTCTCGCTGATCTTCTGGGGAGGGGCCTGTTGCCGTGGTTTCCAAATGTCTCTGCCGGAGGCGGAATTGCCCCACCCTTGCCCCCTCCCGGCTAAGTGATCTGCTGGGGTTTGCTCTCCGGGGCTTTTGTTCCCTGCGAGCTTTCCGTACAGCTTTGGAGGCGAAGAGTGAAAATGGCGGCCTCCCAATCTCTGCCTCAGAGGAGCCGAGAACTTGGGGCCCCGCTCCTCAGTGAGCCCCCAGAGAAAAGCCGTCAGTCACTCCCGTCTCCCCGGTCTCCAGCCACACTCCGTGCTCGCCCGGCCTGTGACCGCGCGCCTCTATCTCTGGCACCCGACCCCGGGTGGAGTCTCCAAACCCAGCAGATCCCTGCGGTGCACTCCCGCGCACCTCCTCCCGGGGGAGGAAGGTGAGTCTCCCCGGATCTGCCGCTTGTTGGGTCCCTGCTGGAGGAGCAGCGGCCCGACTGCGCCGCGGATCACAGTGTATGGCCACCCCGAGCTGAGAGCCCTCGCCTGGGCTCCGCCTCTGCAGCTGGCTTCCCTGCTCCGTTACCTGGGAGCTCTGCCACACTCAGGCACCCCTGGTCTTTCTGTGACCCCGAGGGTCCTGAGACCGCACTGTCCCATGAGGGTTCCACCCCCTGCTTAGCCACCAGAGTGACGTCCCTCAGTGGAGCAGACTTCTAAAAGTTCCGATTTTGTGCTCTGCGGCTCTATCACTTGCCAGAAGCGGCCGACGGAGGCCCCTCCCCCGTCATCTATCCTCCCGAATATCGCCTCGGATTCACTTCTCTGCACGTCCTACCTTCCAGAAAGTGGTCGCTTTTCTGATGAGAGAGTTGTTGCTCTTCTTTTCTTCAATCTCCTGTTGAGTTTGTAGGTGTTCAGAATGGTTTGATCCCTATCCAGCTGAATTCCTGAGAGGAGACGAAATCCAGGTCTCCTACTCCTCCGCCATCTTGCTCCGCCCCCCCAATTGTGGCACTTTAGATAAAACATTTACTACACTGCATATTTTAAGTAGCTAAGGGATAGCCTGGTCAATAGCAGGTCACTGGAAAGAATTTAAAAAGCACGGCTTTCTTTAAGAAGGGAGTCATTTGGGATCACCAGGGAACATTGAGGTCTCATGAACATTGTGCAATCCCCAAAAAAACATTGTCACTCATTCCAACCCAATGCCTCTGCTGGCATGAGAAGGGGCTCCAAAGTGGAAGGAATCAGTGTATGCCTTAATTTTCTCCAAATCAATTCCATGATGTAAGGCTCGCTCTGTTAGCAGCTGAGGATCGTGTATTCTTTGAGTTCCTGATAGTATTTCTTCACTTCTCATGAACATATCCTAAGAGTTGTACTGTTTAGGATTTCTTGGGTCAGGCATGGTATAGAAGGGTCTTACAGCCTTACAGGATATTTATCAAGAATATAAAAGTCTGTATCATACTTTTCTTTTACCAGATGACCCAACAGTTTTCATTGTGTGTACTCAGATCTTCTTAATCTCCCATTGGATTCCAGCTTCCCTAAGCATAGCCAATACTTCACAATACTCAAGTCTTAAATTTGGCTCCAAAAATTTGAATGGCTCACACAGGAATTGTTTATTCACTGTCTGAATTTCAGTTGAAACCTTTCTTGGAGTCCTTTGAATATTTGTACTAAGATGCCAGCAATTTCTTCCACAACGTCATGGTAATGGTAATTAAAAGCCATTTCAATGTCCAAACCAACAACTTCAGTTAGATGTCTGTGGGTATTCGAGTCTTCAGCTCTGAATACTGGTCCAATACAGAAAACCTTCTCAAAATCAGCACAAATACACATTTGCTTGTACAGCTGTGGGGACTGGGCCAGGTATGCATTATTTTTAAAATATGACACAGTAAATACATTGGCTCCTCCTTCACGGGCAACTGAGATAATTTTAGGAGTTTGGATCTCCACAAAATCCTTGTTAATTAAACTCTCTCAGAAAAGATGCCGGGGCACCTGGGTGGCTCAGTCGTTAAGCGTCTGCCTTCGGCTCAGGTCATGATCCCGGGGTCCTGGGATCGAGTCCCACGTCCGGCTCCCTGCTCGGCGGGAAGCCTGCTTCTCCCTCTCCCACTCCCCCTGCTTGTGTTCCTGCTCTCACTATCTCTCTCTCTCTGTCAAATAAATAAATAAAAATCTTAAAAAAAAAAAAAAAAAAGAAAAGATGCCGGATGTCAGACTGGAGACGGAAGACTACCTGACTAGTTGATGTCCTAAGATCAATGACTCTGTTGTCTAATCCTGTATCCTGGTTAACAGTAGCTCTTCCTTCCTCTTCTCCTTCCGCTTCAGGCCGAACAGCATCATCCAGCGGCCGGGGCAGGAGGGGTTCAGTCAAACTGATCATATAAATCTTTTGAACATGTAACTCTGCATCTTGCTGTGTACAGCTTCCAATTTTCTGATTCACTTTTCTCACTACATCCTCTACATCTACGATGCTCTTTGTTAATGTTGGCAGCAAATTTAACCATCTGCTTGCTTGCATGATCTCCCACCGCCAGCGCCTGGACATTAAACTGTTGCTGACGTAGGACTAAGAAACACTACTTACCTTTAGCTGTACTTGTATGAACCCTTGCACGCACCCAAACAAATTCTTCAGCTTTGTGTATTGTCAAGTCACTAACCTGAACCAAAGCACGATCTGGTTTTTCTTGTGATGGTATCATTGAAGATACTCCATATCTTTCTTTAGCATAATCTTCTGCCACATCCATGATCTTCTGCAGCTTCTTCTGACTCTTGCAGCTGGTGCTGGTGCTGGGCATCGGGACAATGGGACCGGGCAACCGTCACCACCCTCCCTCGCAGGCTTCGGTAGGGCAGGCCTCAAGAGAGAATTCTTAATTCCATTCCAACTTCTGTCTAGACTTGTACCTCCTGTGGTAAATGACACTGGTTTTCACCCAATGGCTGAAGCCAAACATCAGAGTCTATATTAGCTAGGATCAATCAACCCAGCCAGCACAAGTAACTACTTTCTTTTCCTGCTGAATCAGAGACATAAGAAGCTTACAGTGGCTAGGTGGCAGTCTTAACTTCCATTTCAATGGGATCGTTGTTGTGTCTCCTGGTGGAAGCATTTCTTCCTATGTAATTAAGATCTCTAGGCCAGCAGGACATAAGGTCACAGAAACAGGAAGCAAAAATTTTGCTGGTGAGTCACTAGATGTAATAGCGAACAATGGTACTCCAATTTCCACCCCTTAATTCCTGGATCCATGAATCCTGGTTATGGGAGAAACAGTACTATATATTGGACACTGATTCAGAGCATATATAGTCAGAATTCTGGAAAACCTGGCCCCAGCCCTGCAAGTACTGCTACCCAGCTAACATGGTAACTGAGTCTTCAAAAGGTCATTTTACCTTTCTAGTAAGCCAGCTGCTTCAGGCTGGTAGAGAACATGGTGAGACCAGTGAATTCCATGAGGACTGGCCTACTGACACACTTCATTTGCTGTAAGAATTCTTTGATCAGAAGCAATATTATGTGGAATACCATGACATTAGATAAGTTATTTGGACAGATGCATTTCATGCAAGGAAGGCAAATCTATATCAGAGTGAGTGTTTATTCCAATAAATATTGCCCCTTCCACCAGAGGAGCAATCTAATGTGATTAACTTACCAGCAGGCAGTTAGCAGATTACCCCGGGGAATCGTGCCATACCAGGGACTCAGTGTTAGTCTCTTTTGTTAGAAGATTGGGTGCTCAGCAGTGGCCATAGCCAGATCAGCCTTGGTGAGTACAGGTCCATGTTGCTGAGACCATGCATAACTTCCATCCCTGCCCCAATGGCCACTTTGTTCATGAGCCCATTGTGCAATAACAGGGTGACTGGGGAAAGTGATTTGGCAGCTTGGTGGTGATGAGTTCCAGCTAAACCCATTGTACATGGGCAGGGAAGACCACTCTGCATTGAGGGAAATACTGCCCCCTCCCCGGAGAAAGAAGGGCTCTTGTGAAGGCATTCCCCATTTTTCATGTGGAAAGGAGACAGATAAACTAAGGAACATACTTTTATGTTGGTTGTTCTTGGGTGTCCATTCTCAATTAAGAGCATTTTCAAATTGTACATGTTGTCTTTGCCCCTCCTCCACCCAAGACTTTGATGAATCCCCTACCCTTTCCCCAAGGGTCAGTTTTGTGAAAAATACAAACTTTCCCAGAGTCCCACAATTTCATTTCAGAATTACTGTTCCAGATGCTTTTTGGAATGCAACAATTTTATTAGAATTCAATAATGGAAATCTTTGGGATCAGAGAAGTTAAAATGAATTTTATTTGGGAAGCTTAGAGCTTGACAAACTTGAAGACATTCAAAGGAAAGGGCAGCCCTCCCCCCCCCCACCAAAAAAAACTCAAAACAACAGTGATGGCTCAGGATATAATATGGATGGTTGGAGTGTTATAGTCCAAGAGGACACAACATTTATAGCATTTGAGGGAATCCTTGGGTAGAAATGTAATGCCCTAAAATAAGGAAAATGTTCGTGTAGCAAGATGAAATCTCTGCTTGCTTTGTTACATTTACAAATACAATATATGCATTTGAATATATTGTATAACTTCCAAAAGTCTCCATTTATTAGCTGTTAGCTTGAATAGGAGCTTGTAGATATCTGAGGCCTATCAATTGATAGTTAAGCTGTGATTCATCAGGATGGATCTTGACATCAGCTAGTGTTGTATAGACATCTGGAAAGTCAGAATTCTGTGAGGGAATGACATTTTTGAGGGGTTGGAATATAAGGATTAGGATTATGACAGGCACCTGAAACATTCTTGCACTGACTGTGGATTATGGATGGTCTTTTTCAGCATCCCTAGCTCTCCCAGCTCTCCCTCCCTTTAAGCTACACCATTTACTCTTTTTGGATGATGGCAGTGAGGATAGTAATTACTATCTCAGTGTGTAACTAAGAATTTAAAAAGTCTAATCTGCATTAGGTATGCAATGCAAAAAACTGTCATCTTCATCACATGACATAAGTGTAGAAGTGCATGCAGTGAACTGACTGATTTTAGCATTCTATGAGAATCCTCTGGAGCTTTGGTTCCCTGTGCTGGACAATCTGAATATGATATTTGGGGCAGTTAGGAGAAAGAGACCCCCAGGAGAGCATTCCTGCTGTGGCAGAGCTGGCTAGTGGTCCACCTATGACTCATGCTTCCTGGGCTATCGTGGAGAGCGGTTGCTGGGAAGCACCATCAGGCACACAGTGCACTTGCCCACTGCCCTTCCTTCCAGAACTGAACTGTCTCCCTCCAAAATTCTTCTGTTGAAGTCTTAATGCCCAGTACCTCAGAATGTAACTGTATTTAGAGATAAGAGTCTTTTGGAAGGTAATTAAGGTTAAATGAGGTGAGAGGCTAGGTTTTAATCAGAAATGACTGCTGTCCTTATAAGAGGGATAAAGTAGGACACAGACACATAGAGAAAAGACCATGTGAAGGTACAGGGAGAACATGGCTGCCTCCAAGCCAAGGAAAGAAGCCTCAGAAGAAATCAACCCTGCTAACCTTGATCTTGGATTTCCAGTCTCCAGAGCTATTAGAAAAAAACTGTTGTTGTTTAAGTCACCCAGCCTGTGGTACTTAGTTATGACATCCCTAGAAGACTAATACAGAGGGGATGTGTTTTCTCTGATTTCTTTCTTTTTTTTTTTTTTAAAGATTTTATTTATTTGAGAGAGAGAATGAGATAGAGAGCATGAGAGGGGGGAGGGTCAGAGAGAGACTCAGACTCCCTGCTGAGCAGGGAGCCCGATGTTGGACTCAATCCTGGGACTCCAGGATCATGACCTGAGCCGAAGGCAGTCGCTTAACCAACTGAGCCACCCAGGCACCCCTCTCTGATTTCTTTCTTTCTATCTTCACTGGGTGGGATGTGGGTGCCTAGGGCAAACTTGGAAGCCTTGTTGAAGATGGTGAGCTCTCTATTAGTCTGGTCTCCAAATACCTCTGTGGGTTGGAGTCTGCTATTGGTGACGATCAGGAATATCCAGTTGAGATTTTAAGTAAATGAGAAATAAACTAGTATTATAGGAAGCCATGGAGATTTTGAGATTTATTTATTACAACAGCTAGAATTACCTTCCCCAAATGGAGAAAGAATCATAGTGGATGAAGGGAGACAGATGGTCACATCTAGAAAAAGAGCAGGAGCATTATCAATGTGCAGGTATTGTTCTCTTTAGCCACAGAGCACTCTGGGGTAGCCTGGAAAAGGTGATGTAAAGTAACCCAAATACCTCATTAATTACCATATGATTCTAGGGGTGGGAGGAAGCTCATGCTAAAGCCACATAATGCCACAAGAAAGATACATGATCTGGGACCAGAAAACGGGTAAATGATTCTCATTTAGAAAAACTATGGGTCCCATTCTCATAAACAACAGCTGTTGTAGAAAATACAGAAATTTCATGTTTATGTTGGCTTCCACTGTTTAGACTTTTCATGTTAAATGTATTGTGTGTAATGTTTTCTGACTAAGTTTCTTAATAAGTCACCAGAGCACCCGAGTAATTAAGAGGTGGGTGGTCTATGTTGACAAGTAAACAATATAATTTATCTGTGGTCCTTTTAGTTCCTGCTGTTGGAATGAGTTCCAAGTTCACAAGTTCATTCAGAGCTAAAACTGAAAACTGTTCTTGGCTGTAAATGAGTTAATGTTCTGTCATCCAAACATGGGATCCCACTGGCACAGAGGGGCAGGCTGGGATGGGAGCCCAGGTCTGTAGCCATCAGCAGGCACCAAACTGTCCTTTGGCCTCTCTAGGACTGGTCTCTTGCACCATGGCTAACTTGAAGCCCCTCAAGATATCATAGAGTTTTGCTTACCATTCTTTTGGTTCTCTTCTCCTTCCAAGTTCATAGGGGCATTGTGCTTTCCTGCCCCTTTGAAGTTAGGTGTGGTCGTGACTTATGCTGGCCAGTGAAATCTGAGCAGACATGCTCATACTGAGCACTCCAGGTGGAAGCATTTAGGAGCCAGTGCCTGTTCGTCCTGCTGTCTCTTCCCCTGGTAATGAAATGATGAAGTACATGTGGGTGTAAGTGAAGTAACCTAGAATACGGAGTTGCCCCCAGGGAGGCTGTTGTCTGAGCACATACCCTAGCCTGCAATGGACTTTGTAAGAGCTCACCTTTTGTTTAGTTAGTCGCAGAGGTTTTGAGGTTCTTATGTTACTGCCTAACCTTGCCCATTCTGACTGAAGGTCATGAAGCCCTGTAAAATGTCTCTTAATGCTTATGGGGGCAGAGGCTGCTACTTATCCCTCAATATCTTTTCCTCTTCTCAGATTAATAGAGAATTTTTAGCTGGGCATACAGGTGCATAAAATAGAAGTAAAATTTCTTGGCCTTCTTCATAGCTAGGATGTGACTGAGTAACTGAGTCCTGGCTGTGGTGGTCTGCTGTGTCCTAGATAATGAAGGTTTCTATCTTCTTCTTCTTCATTGTTTTATTGAGCAAAAAGCAAACTGATTAGGGGAAACTGGGCTGTCCCCATTTGTATTTTGTGTTAGAATAACTTCCAAGATTAGGTTATAAAAAGACAGTGTCTTCCATGCTGGGTGCCCTCTTTTGTTCTCTCACTTACTTGCTCCAAGGGAAGCCAGCTTCCATATTGTGAGCTGCTGTCTGGAGAGGTCAATGTGGGAAGGAACTGGGGGCATACGTCCAACAGCCCACAAGGAACTGAGTCCTGCCCACAACCATGTGAGTGAGCTGGAAGAGCGTTCTCCCCCAGTCAAAGCTTTAGAGGATACCACAACCCCTGCTGACAGCTTAACTTCACGAGAACCCTTGAGCTAGAGGCACCCAGTGAAGCCATATCTAGATTTCTAACCCATAGAAACCATGAAATAATAAATGTTTGATGTTTTAACCACTACATTTTGGGGGCAATTTATTAATGCAACAACAGATAACTAATACACTGGCCAAAGGGATATGCATGGAAGTTGCATGTGCAATCTCCATATTTATGTCATTAAAGGGAAGGGGCACACTTCCTTTTCCCCTTATTTGTTTGCCCAATGGCTAGAACGTTATTGTAGAATGTCACTGGACCATGTACATAACAGGCATACCCGAACCATGACAGAGCAGTAAGGCAGGAGCCCGGACCCCTGACAATTTCGTGAAGATGAATAGTCACACTAGATCATACTTTTACATAAGAGAGAAATAAACAAGCTTCTTTCTCATTGAAACTATTGCAATTTGGGATCTCTTGTAGGGAAGCTAAGCCTTTATCATAACTAAAATATTTACTTGAATTCTGTAAAATGGGAAAGCTCCAGGAAGCAAAATGTTTTGGGACCAAACTTGTTTATAGAAGCTGGGAACAGTCATATTATTACAAGTTTATTAAGAGACTGAAGTCAGCTACCCTACAACCCAGCAATTGCACTACTAGGTATTTGCCTCAAAGATACAGTTGTAGTGAAAAGAAGGGGCACATGCACTCCAATGTTCACAGCAGCAATGTCCACAATAGCCAAACTGTGGAAGGAGCTGAGGTGCCCTTCAACAGATGAATGGATAAAGAAGATGTGGGTCATATATACAATGGAATATTACTCAGCCATCAGAAAGGATGGATACCCACCATTCGCATCGACATGGATGGAACTGGAGGGGATTATGCTGAGTGAAGTAAGTGAGGCAGAGAAAGACAATTATCATATGGTTTCACTCATATGTGGAACATAAAGAATAGCATGGAAGACCATAGGGGAAGGGAGGGAAAACTGAAGGGGAGGAAATCAGAGAGGGAGACAAACCATGAGAGACTGGACTCTGGGAAACAAACTAGGGGTTGCAGAGGGGAGAGGGTGGGGGGATGGGGTAGCTGAGTGATGGGTATTTTTTTTTTTAGATTTTATTTATTTATTTGAGAGAGAGAGACAGATAGTGACAGAGATAGCGAGAGAGAGCACAAGCGGGAAGGAGAGGGAGAAGCAGGCTCCTGCTGAGAAGGAGCCTGACGTGGGGCTTGATCCCAGGACCCTGGATCATGACCAGAGCTGAAGGCAGACGCTTAGCCCACTGAGTCACCAGGTGCCCCTTGGTGATAGGTATTAAGGAGGGCACATGTTGTGATGAGCACTTGGTGTTATACGCAACTAATGAATTATTGAACACTACACCAAAAATTAATGATGTACTATATGGTGGCTAACTGAACATAATAAAAAGAAACTTGAAGTCAGATATAAAACAGCCATTTTCTTTTTTCAGAATTATAGATTATAGAAACTGGTCTCTTGAAAATGAAGCAAAGGTTAGATGTAGTAATGTCAGCAAGAGGAAGCTGGGAATGGGATTGACCACTTTGATCAATTGATTACTAAGAGGGAGAGTTCAGGCAGCTTGGCAGGCAGACCAATGTTTTGCATTCTTATTTACAAGAATTCTTTTTTGAGTGGGGGAGGGGCAGAGAAATAGGGAGAGGGACAGAGAATTTTTTTTTTTTAAGACTTTTAAAATTTATTTGATAGAGAGAGAGTGAGAGCACAAATAGGCAGAGCGGCAGGCAGAGGGAGAGGGAGAAGCAGGCTCCCCGCTCAGCAGAGAGCCTGATGTGTGGCTTGATCCCAGGACCCCAGCATCACAACCTGAGCCGAAAGCAGACGCTTAATGACTGAGGCACCTAGGCATTCCAGAATCTTTTTTTTTTTTTCCAAAGATTTATTTGTTTTACAGAGTGGGGGTAGGGACAAAGTGAGAGGGAGAGACAGAATCTTAAGCAGGCCTCGCCCAGTGTGGAACCTGATGTGGGGCTCGATCTCACAACCCTGAGATCATGACCTGAGCCGAAATCAAGAGTCATGCTTAAACAACTGAGACACCCAGGTGCCCCTACAAGAATTCTTTTGTACATCAGGTAAATAGCTCTTTTCAAAAGAAAATTAAAAAGTGTTCACATGGGATTATGTTTATACTAAAAAGTAGGAAAGTGGCATTTTTAGTGTCACAAATGTGTAGCTACATATGAGTTGTGGCAATCCACAGTGGCAATGTAGATTCCTTCTGGAATGTCTCAGTAAAAGGTCAGCTCTCCCTTGGGTGAAAAAAGAACTGAGTTTTCATTCACTGAAAAGAATTATGGGCTGCATAAAGAGGTGGCGTCTTAACTGTAACTGGGGTTATTTGCTTTTCTAATCCTCAAATTTAATGCTCTAAGTTTTACAAATAGCTAAAATAGGACAGATGTAAAAAACATCATTGTCATGGTCCAGACTCAAGCCTGTCCGGTTTGGGACTGAACCAGAGCTCTGCCAGAAAGTGTCCTGTGCCCTGTTTTCATTTCTGATTTTATTCCTGACTGTGCATGATGAATATGAAAGCAGACTAAATACAAATATCTGAAAAAAATCAACCCATCGGGCACAAATAAAGATTTTAATAAAGGAAATGATCTGTCTTTTCTTGGATTAGAAGATAGTGTTATAAAGGATTATTTTTCCTAAATTATTTTATTTTATTCAATATCATCTCAGGTAAACATCTCAACAGAATTTGGGGAGAACTTGGACAAAATTATTCTAAAGTTAATCTGGTAATGAATATTTTGAAAATAGCTGAGAATATTTTGAAAAAATAATAAAGTAGGACTTGTCTTATATGAATGAAATACATTCTTGCAGTAATAAAACAGTTACAGTAATAAAAAATGTGGTCCTGGCCCAGGAACAGACAGGTAGATTAATGGACTGGAATAGAGGGTCCAGAAATAGACTTACATAGATATGAAAAGGCAGTGCATAAGAAAGTTACCATGTCAACTCAAAAATAAGAAAATAACCTAATAAAAAACTTGGCACAAGATTCGAGAAAGCATTTCACCAAAGAAGATAAACAAATGGCAAACACATGAAAAAGATGCTCAACATCGTTAACATTAGAAAAATGTAAAATAAGGGGCGCCTGGGTGGCTCAGTTGGTTAAGCCACTGCCTTTGGCTCAGGTCGTGATCCTGGAGTCCCGGGATCGAGTCCCGCATCGGGCTCCCTGCTCGGCAGGGAGTCTGCTTCTCCCTCTGACCCTCCCCCCTCTCATGTGCTCTCTCTCATTCTCTCTCTCTCAAATAATAAATAAAATCTTTATTAAAAAAATAATAAATAAATAAAGTTTCATTGGGCGCCTGGGTGGCTCAGATGGTTAAGCGACTGCCTTCGGCTCAGGTCATGATCCTGGAGTCCCGGGATCGAGTCCCGCATCGGGCTCCCTGCTCCGCAGGGAGTCTGCTTCTCCCTCTGACCCTCCTCCCTCTCATTCTCTCTGTCTCAAATAAATAAATAAAATCTTTAAAAAAAAATGTAAAATAAAATCACGAGGAGATTGCCATTATACACCTATTAGAACGGATTAAAAAGGAAAACAAAGTGCTGATGAGGATGCGGAACCACTACGATTCTCCACACTGTTAGTGAAGGCAAAATGGCACAAAAGCCACTTTGGAAACCAGGGAGGCAGTCTCTTATAAAGTTAAGGAACATTAACCATGTGATCTAGTAATCCCATTGCGAGGTATTTCCCTAAGAGAAATGAAAATGTATGTTTTCAGAAAAACCTGTGGATAGTTTCATAACAACTGTCTCTGTCCATCTGGGCTAATGTAACAGAATACTATGGGTTGGGGGACTGGCACAACAGATACTTACTTCTCACTGTTCTGGAGCCTCGGGAGTCCGAGATCAAAGCGCCGGCAGGTTCACTGTCGAGGGAGGGGCCCCTTCCTCACAAACAGCCATCTTCTGCCTGTGTCCTCACATGATGGGAGCAGTGAGAAAACTCTCTGAGGTCCCTTTTATGAGGCACTAATCCCATTCATGAGGGCTCTACCCTCATGACCCAATCATTTCCCAAACACCCCACCTCCTTATACCATCACATTGGGAGTTAGAATTTTAATATATAGGTTTGGGGGGTGGGTATGAGCATTCAGTCCATAACAACTTTATTCATAATCACAAAAAATGGAAAACATCCCAAATGTCCTTCAACTGGTAAATGGATAAACAAACTGTGGTACTATAGAATACTACTCTGTAATAAAAAGCAATGAATTATTTATTTTATTTTTTTTTTAAAGATTTTATTTATTTATTCATGAGAGAGAGAGAGAGGCAGAGGCAGAGGGAGAAGCAGGCTCCCCGCGGAGCAGGGAGCCGGATGCGGGACTCAGTCCCAGGACCCTGGGATCATGACCTGAGCTGAAGGCAGACGCTTAACCGACTGAGCCACCCAGGCGTCCCAAAAGCAATGAATTATTGATAAGCACATGACAAATGGGTGGGACATCAATGCATTATGCTAAATAAAAGAAGCCATAGAGGCTACAAACTGTATAAAATCCCTTTTATATGGCCTTCTGGAAAAAGCAAAGCTATAGGGATTCGGAAAAGATCAGTGTGTCACCAAGGGTTGGAGATGGGGTGGGGTTTCTCTGCAAAGGGTCAGTGAGAAGGAATTTTGCTGGGTGTTGGAACTGTTCTGTATCTTGTGTGTGACAGTGATTATGTAACTCTATACATTTGTCAAAACTCATGCAGCTACACACGAAAAGTGAATGCTACTGAATGTAGAATATAAAATAAATTTAGATTTTATTTATTTATGTGTCAGAGAGAGCGAGTGCACACACACAAGCAGGGGGAGCAGCAGAGGGAGAGGGAGAAGCAGGTTTCCTACTGAGCAGGGAGCCCTATGCAGGACTTGATCCCAGGGCCCTGGGATCATGACCTGGGCCAAAGACAAACACTCAACCAACTGAGCCACCCAGGCATCCCATATATATACAATAAATTTAAAAAGACAGTGCACAGTGTGGGGAATATAAACAACAATATTATCTTATAATCATCATACTTGCCAAGAGACTAGATTTTTTTTTTTTGCTAAGAGACTAGATGTTAATAATACCAACTATAAAAAAGACATGATAATTATGTGATGTGAGGTACTCTCTCTATAATGACAATCATGTTACAATAGATCATCTTACGATATATAAATGTGTTAAATTAACATGTACACCTTAAGTTTATACAGTATTATATGTCAAATACAATTAAATAAAAAAATCATCTATGAGTAAATATCTAATATTTGGGAAGTGGTAATAGGCTAGTGATTTAGAGAAAATTGGGGTAGATCCTTTCCTTAGTGCTCACATAAGAATAAAGTCCAGGTGGCTTGAGAGTTTCATTGTGAATATAGAAATTATAAAATGTTACAAGAAAACATGGTGAATATTTTTACAATCTTGATTGGTGGAGGTCTTTTAAATAATCATGTCAGAAATTCCCCAAACCTATGTATGTGATGGTATACAAATTTAAAACTTCATAAATTTTTAAAAAATGAAATAAAATAAGCATGTTTAAAACTAAACTGGTGAAAATACTTGCAACTCACATATTAACAGATTATTTTTTATTAAAGAACTCAAAAAAGGAAAAATAAAAGAAACCCAAATAAAAATTTGAAAGAACAGGAACAAGCAATTTACAAAGTAACTAATGAACATAAGAAAAGGTGTTCAACCTCCTTAATGATCAAAGAAAGAAACAAAAACAATTAATTTTGTCTGTGTATCAGATTAATGAAGGCCAAAGGGGTTGAAAAAATCTATCAGCAGTAGCGTTTAGAAAATGGGGCTCTCATGAACAATTTGTGGGAGTGTAAATTCCTGTAGCCTTTGGGTAGGGCAATATGAATACCTTGTTTCCCTAAGAAAACACTAACACTATTAAAAAAAAAACCAAACATATAATTTCAAAATACTTGTTGCAGCATTGTTTATAATGTCAATTTTTTTCACTGCCAGTTTTATGAGCTTTTAAAATGCTAATGTTCTCTGTGACCTTCAGGTGGAGATTATAATATACAGACAGTTCTCAAAATTATTTGACCAAAGGAAACCTCCCCCCTTTTGCTTTTAGCTCAAATGGTTCATCCTTGAGGAAAAGTTGGGGTGCCTGAGTGGCTCAGTCTGTTAAGCATCCCACTTTTGATTTTGGCTCAGGTTGTGATCTCGGGGTGATGAGATCAAGCCCGGGTCAGGCTCTGTGCTCAGTGGGGAGTCTGCTTGAGATTCTCTCTCTCTCTCACTCACTCTCTCTCTCCCCCACACTCTCTCTCTCAAATAAATAAATCTTAAAAAAAAAGAATTTTAGGAAAAGTTACCGTGGGTACCTTGAAGAATTTGAGGCTCGGAGAGATGAAGTAACTTTCTCCTGGATCACTCAGTCACTAAATGATGGAGCAACATATAAACTGGATGAACTAACCCTCCTCTGTCCATAGGTCTATTTTTGAGCTTTGCTATTCAAAGTGTGGTCTGCTGACCAGCAGCATCACAACCACCTGAGAGATGCTGAGTCTGGGCCTGACCTACTGAAATGGGACTTGTACTTAAACAAGATACCCCAAGTGAATCACTGCATATCAATGTTTGAGAAGCATTATTTTATGGGACAGAGTCTAATCTACAGTGTGTACAGATCTGTGTAATAATGAATAGAACTTTGCGATTGGCCGTAAGAAGACTAAATACGAGTTTCTGATCTAAACGGTTGCTATAAGTTGTCCTGCAGAGCAGAAAGTTATTACTTTAATTCAATTTCCTAAATCATTCCTTTTTCACAACACGAATTGACACAAATTAACTGATGGTCTGTGGTGCATACTTAGAGGTAGGCCCCCAGCTATGTAATTTGTGGTGTGGAGCGCAAAATAAAAATTTGCATGTTCAAAATATATTAAGAATTTGGAGACATGACAGTAGAGCTTTGAATGGAGCATGAGGTGGAGGTGCTGGGCACTGTGGAGTTCCCTGGGGGAACTGCCCATGAAACTGCTGGTCCTGCTTTGGGGAATGTTTAAGATTACAGAGAGCTGTGCACAGAGTAAATCCACCCCTGAAGGACTGTAGAGAAGGGATTTTCATCCTCAAAACCTTAATAAAATTTTGATAACTTCAGATTCTCACCAGTAGTTAGAAACTTGAACTCTGCTGCTCACTTCCCAAAAGCTTGGTTGCTGAAGTTACCATTGGTTAAGGATTGCCTCAGTGAACAGAGATGCAGCCGGGCTCTCAGTGGGGAAGGGAGGTGACTGCAGCCTGGGGCAGGTCCAAGTGGGCAAGGCTTACTTCATTGGTGAGTTAGGGCTGGCTCTTGGAAGAACAGCATGCTTGGACTCCTTCTGCATGAATCTCCCAGTCTAGCCTTCATGAGGCTTCCTCAGAGATCTTCAAATGCTGGTTTAAATAACCGTCCTGACACATTTTACCTTAAATTTGTTGAAGCACTGCCATTTATGGGATGAGGGTTCCAGTCATCCACCACTATGCCACCATTGCACATCCCTTCTTCCATTAACTAGTCACCCTTGAAGGAGCTTGGCAATCTGAAGGGGCACCTCTGTACTACATCTATTAGACCTCTCAAAGATGTGTGGATGCTGGACTGCACTGTGTTCCCACCTTCTGATGTCTCTGAGCAATGATGTAAGAAAGAGGAGCTTGGGAGGTGAATGTTAGTGTTACCAAGGCTGTTGCTCATAATATGATAGAATTCTCCCCGAGGACCTGTAGGGCAATTCTCTGAAAGCTTTCTTAGAACCTCAGAAAAGTGGTATTTTAAAGCAATTAGCATGATTTTATTTTCTAAGCCTAGAACATCATGTTTTCTTCTTTGCTTTTGCTGCTAGAAACCTCAGAGTTAAATTCTTGAGCTATAGTTGCTAGTGTACAGGACAGTATGATACACATTTTAAAATTATCTTACTTATTTTTTCACCTACATTTTATTAATTTACTATTACTATTTTATTTTTAACAGCTTTATTGAGGTATAGTCAACGTACAATAAACTGCATATGTTTAAAGTGTAAAATTGAGCATTTCTGACCCATGCATATACCAGTGAAACCATCACCACAATCTAGGTGACAAACGAGCATCCGCCAGGGCTCCCTTGTGATCTCTAATCCTTCCTTTCCAGCCCCTCACTCCCCTCCCAATACCGGGGAACCACTGATCTGCTTTCTTTCACTGTGGATTAGTTTGCATTTTCTAAAATTTTGTATTAATGGAAACAAATAGTATGTACTCTTTTTATTTTTGTCTGGCTTTTTTCACTTATTGTAATTATTTGGAGATTTACCTATGTTATAGCAAGTATCGATAGTTCATTCCTTTTTATTGCCAAGTAGTATCCTACTGGATGAATAAGTGATGGTTTGTTTATCCATCTACCCACTGATGGACATTTACATTGCTTTTGCAGTTTGGGGCTCTTCCAAAGAAAGCTGTTAGGAACATTCACATATAAGTCTTTGTGTGGATATAGGCTTTCATTTCTTTTGGATAAAAAGCTAGGAGCGGAACATCTGGGTCATGTGATAGGGTTCTGTTTACATATTTAAGACCTCTTTTCCAAAGTGACTGCACTATTTTTCATCCCTGTTGGCAGTGCATGAGTGTTCTAGTGTCTCCACATCCCCATTTTGTTCGTGACCAGTCTATTTAGCAAATAGGTTGTGCTGCTATGGTATTGTGGTTTTAAATTTACATTTCTCTAATGAAAAATGCTGTTGAACATCTTTTCATTTCATATTTGCCATGAAATGAAAAATGAAATGTCTGCTTAAATATTTTGCCCATTTAAAAAAAATGGGTTGTTTATTGAGTTTGAGAATTGTTTATATATGCTAGATACAAGTCCTTTATCAGATAGATAATTCGCAAGTATTTTCTCCCCATGTGCAGCTTGCCTTTTCATTCTCATAGCAATCTGGTTTTTTTTAGAGAAGGGAAGTTTTTAATTGCTTTTTGGCCTTTTGGCTAAGATCAAGTGTAGAGAAGGGAAGTTTTTAATTTTGATGAAATCCAATTTATTAATTTGCTCTTTCATGGACCACGCTTTTGGTGTTGTATCTTAGAAATTTTTGACATAAAAGTCAAACTCGAGGCTCAAACCCATAACTTAGCCCTAAAAGCCACAGTGTGCCCATTATTTTATCGGCAGATATGATTGATTCTCTACCACAAGCCAGGCTCCATTTTAGGTACTGGGGACACAACACTGAATAAGACAAACCAAAGTCTCTGCCTTGAGCGAGCATAATGCATTTAGTGGCGAGAAGGCCACTGAAGTCAAAACTCGGCACAGAATACCTGCTGTGGGAGAGGGTCAAGCAGAGGAAGGTAGGAAGAACATAGTCAGGGAAGGGCCTCAAGGCAGTCAGGGAGTGAGCCAGCCACTCACTGGGGTAGGGTGTGCCTAAGGAGTAGCAGGGCAGCAAGTATAGCTGGGGGAGCAGATGGAGGGAGAACAGAGGGGAATAAGGTCAGAGAGGTGATGTGGGGATAACAAAATGGGGGTGTTTGAAGGCATCTCATGTCAGACCTCGTAGGTAATGCAAGGACTCTGGATTTTCCTGGGTGAAAGGGGGAACCATTTGAGGGAGGAGCAGGGAGAAGGTAGGCTCTGGCTGCCATATGGAGAATAGAATGGTAAAAAATTGGGCAACCAGGAGGAAGGTCTTGGTGGTAATCCAGGTGAGAGATCACGATGCTTGGGCCAGGGTGGTGGTGGTGAAAAGTGGTTGGATTTAGATCTATTTTGAAGGTAAAATCAAAAGAATTTTCTGCTGGATTAGATGTGGCATGTGAAAGAAAGAACGGTTGAAGTCAACTCCAAGGCATTTGGCCTGGGCAAGTGGGGGTGTGGAGTTGCTGTACTCTGAGTAGGGGTTGTGGGGGAAACCAGAAGTTTAGTTTTGGGCAAGCTACACTATGGGTTGTCTATCAGGCAGATGAATAGAGGTACATGGAGGCAGCTGGTGTTTAGGAGGGATTGTCTGGGCAAGAGGTACAAGTTTGGGTGTCATTAGCATGTAGCTTGTATTTAAAGACCTAGGTCTGAGTGAGATAGGGGAGAAGCCTACTCCCTGGTGTTCTCCACTCCAACACTTCAGTTAGGAGGATGAAAAGCAAAGAAGGTCCTGAAGAAGGAGCCAGTGAGGTGGGAAGGAAACCAAGCAAGAAGGCTGAATCCTGGAGGCCAGTGAGGAAAGGGTTTTAGGAAGGGAGTGACTGATGGTTGTGTTAGGTGCTGCTGAGAAGGGGAAGTTGCTGAGAACTGGGAAGGCAGGGAGACTTCACAGGAGCTGTCCCAGGGGGTGGTGAAGGACTGCAAAGGAGGAAGTAGGGACAAAGATTATAAACAGCTGGGCCGAGAATTCTGCAGAGATGAGCAGATCATTGTGACAGGTGATGAGGAAAATGGGGTCAAGAGAGAGCCGACTTTTTTTTTTTAATGAGAGAAATTACAGCATGTTTGTATGTTGATGGGAATGATCCCCAAAAGAGGAGGGATTGATGATCCTGAAGGGAGCCCTGATGCTTCACTATTTCAGCCACTGGAGTGGCAGAAATGATAAGGTTCTTTCCAACCTGTACTCACTTCTCTAGGTCCAAGAAGTCACGGAGTGAGAGACTGGATACAAACCCAGTTAGAATATGAGAAACACTGAAGTAATTCAAAGACATCAAGTTATCCCCCAGTAGCTCAGATAATTTTGCCCTGTCCACCTGGACCTGGCATATCTGAGGTTCTGTAAGACCAGATCTTTACAGGACACTACATTTCCAGCTTGGACATGTCTTTTAATTTAAGAAGAAAATTATTATGGGGTGGATTTAGTTTATAGAGCAAATCTTCCACATTCTTGTTTCTAATGGCAAGAGTGAGGTCTGTGTTTATTGCTCACATTTGTATCTCTAGTAGCTTACAGTGTACTGTCTGTGATAGGAATTCAACAATCTTTGCTGAATGAATGCCAAGACTGAATTGGTGCAATCATTCTGGAAAAGAGTGTAGAAGTTCCTCAAAAAATTTAAAAGATAACTACCTATGATCCAGCAATCCCACTTCTGGGTATATATCCAAAGGAAATGAAATCAGTACCTTAAAAAGAGACTTGTGGTTCCATGTTTATTGGCAGCATTATTCACAATAGCCAAGACATGGAAACAACCTAAGTGTCCACAAAAGATAAAAAAAAAGTGATGTGAGATATACATATATACATATATATAATTATATTTATATAATAAATGAATATTTAATAAATATTTAATTAAAATGTTTATTTTAATAAAAATAAATTTATATAATTACATAATATTCCATTATATATATTTCCTTATATATATTAATACTCCATTATATATATGCAGATATACATGTAACAGAAGATTACCTAGCTTAAAATAAAAGGAAATCCTACCATATGTGACAACATGGATGAATCTGGAGGACATTATGGTAAATGAAATAAGCCAGACACAGAAAGACAACTACTCCATGAGCAGAGAGTAGAACAGTCATTACAAGGGATGGGGAGGTCGGGGAAATGAGAAGATGTTGGTCAAAAAGTACAAAGTTGGAGAGGTTGTGGAGAAAGGGGAACCCTCTTACACTGTTGGTGGGAATGCAAGTTGGTACAGCCACTTTGGAAAACAGTGTGGAAGTTCCTCAAAAATTTAAAAATACAGCTACCCTATGACCCAGCAATTGCAGTCCTGGGTATTTACCCCAAAGACACAGATGTAATGAAAAGAAGGGCCATATGCACCCCAATGTTCATAGCAGCAATGTCTGCAATAGCCAAACTGTGGGAAGAGCTGAGATGCCCTTCAACAGGTGAATGGATAAAGAAGATGTGGTCCATATATGCAATGGAATATTATTCAGCCATCAGAAAGGGTGAATACCTAACTTTTATATCAACATGGATGGGACTGGAGGAGATTATGCTAAGTGAAATAAGTCAAGCAGAGAAAGCCAATTATCATATGGTTTCACTTATTTGTGGAACATAAGGAATAGCATGGAGGACATTAGGAGAAGGAAGGGAAAAATGAAGGAAGGGAAATCGGAGGGAGAGATGAACCATGAGAGACTATGGACTCTGGGAAACAAACAGGGTTTTAGAGGGGAGGGGGAGGGGGGATTGGTTAGCCCAGTGATGGGTATTAAGGAGGGCACATACTGCATGGAGCACTGGGTGTTATATGAAAACAATGGATCGTGGATCACCACATCAAAAACTAATGATGTATGGTGATTAACATAACAATAAAAAATTTTAAAAAAAGATATCTGCAAAAAAACCCACCTAATGATGTATTGTATGGTGACAAACATAACATAATAAAATTTTTAAAAATAAATAAATAAATTTTTAAAAGGTACAAAGTTGCAGTTTTGTAGGATAAATATGTGTAGAGATCTACTGTACAGCATCGTGACTACAGTTAATAATACTGTATTGAATTTTGGAAATCTGCTAAGAGGGTTGATTTCAGGGACCCTTACCACACACAAAAAGGATAGCTATGTGAGGAAAAGGATATGTTAATTAGCTTGACAGTAGTAATCATTTTACAATGTTATGTATGTCAAATCATTATGTTGTACACCTTAAATATATATAATTTTTATTACAAAAATACCTTCTCCATTTAAGCTTTGATTTGGACAAATACAACCAGGATATCACACACTTTCAAAATAAGTTTTCTCAGTTATTTAAAAATAAAGTGCAGAACAACAACAGCATGGTGACACACCAGAGACTATTGGAAACCTAAAAAAAATTAAACTGGAAAATGAGAGAACTCATATTTGATGTATAAGGGTGATGAGGACTGAAGGAGCATTTTTTCTTCACTGTGTTGCATCTTGCTGGCTGTGATACAGGTTACTTTGCTTTTTCCTATAAATAACAGGATTGCTTGTTTCTGTGGAGGATACTTCAGTGGGAATTTTCAATGTGAAACTAAAGCTAGGCATTGACCCTCATCTGAAATTCAAATGCCAAAAAAAGATTTTATTTTATTACAGTATAGTTAACATAGAGTATTAAATTAGTTTCAGGTGTACAATATAGTGATTCAACAATTTCATATATTACTCAATGCTCATCAAGGTAAGAGTACTCTTAATCCCCTTCACCTATTTCCCCCACCCCCCATCCACCTCCCCTATAGTAACCATATGTTTGTTCTCTATAGTTAAGAGTCAGTTTTTTGGTTTGTCTTTTTTTTTTTCCCTTTGCTTTTTTGTTTCTTAAATTCCACATATGAGTGAAATCATATGGTATTGTCTTTCTCTGAATGACTTATTTCACTTAGCATTATACTCTCTATTGCAAATGATGAAAGATTTCGTTCTTTTTTTGGCTGAAATATATGTATTTATATATATCACTTCTTCTTTACCCACTCATCTATTGATTGACACTTGGGCTGCTTCCATAATTTAACAGTTGTAAATAATGCCTCAATAAATGTAGGGGTGCATATATCATTTCAAATTAGTGTTTTTCCATTCTTTGGATATATATCCAAAGATTACTAGATCATATGGTAGTTCTGTTTTTAATTTTTTGAGAAACTTCCATACTCTTTTCCACAGTGGCTGCAGCAGTTTGCGTTCCTACCAACTGTGCATAAGGGTTCCTTTTTCTCCACATCCTTGCCAACATTTATTGTTTCTTATGTTTTTTATTTTAGTCATTTGACAGGTGTGTGGTGATACCTCATTATGGTTTTGATTTGCATTTCCCTGATTAGTGAGCTGATAACTTTTCATGTGTCTGTTGGTCATCTGGATGTCTTCTTTGGAGAAATATCTGCTAATGTTTTCCGCCCATTTTAATTGGATTATTTGTTTGTTTCGTGTTTAAGTTCTTTATATATTCTGGATACTAATCCTGTCTCATATACATCATTTGTAAATATCTTCTCCCATTCAGTAGGTTGTCTTAGTTTTGTTGATAGCTTCCTTCACGGTGCAGAAACTTTTTATTTTTATGTAGTTCCAATAGTTTATTTTTGCTTTTATTTCCCTTGCCTCAGGAGATATGTTTAGAAAAATGTTGCTATGGCCCATGTCAGAGAAATTACTGCCTGTACTCTCTTCTAGGATTTTTACAGTTTCAAGTCTCACATTTAGGTTCTTAATCCACTTTGAATTTATTTTTGTGTGTGGTGTAAGAAAGTGGTCCAGTTTCATTCTTTTGCATGTAGCTGTCGAATTTACCCAACACCACTTGTTGGAAAGACTGTCTTTTTCCCATTGCATATTCTTGCCTTCTTTTTCATAGATTAATTAATCATACAACTGTGCATTTATTTCTGGGATCTCTATTCCATTCCATTGATTTATGTGTTCATTTTTGTGCCAGTACCATACTATTTTGTAACAGCTTTGTAGTATGCCTTGAAACCTGGAATTGTGATACCTCTAGCTTTGTTTTTCTTTTTCAAGATTGCTTTGGCTATTTGGAGTCTTTTGTAGTTCCATACAAATTTAAGGATTGTTTGTTCTAGTTCTGTGAAAAACCCTGTTGGTATTTTGATCAGGGTTGCATTAAATCTGTAAATCATTTTGAGTAGTATGGACATTTTAACAACATTTGTTCTTCCAATCCATAAGCATAGAATGTCTTTCCATTTCTTTGTGTCGTCTTCAATTTCTTTCATCAGTGTTTTATTGCTTTCAGAGTACAGGGCTTTCACTTTTTTAAATTAAGTTTATTCCTAGGTATTTTATTGTTTTTGGTGCAATTGTAAATGGGATTGTTTTCCTATTTTCTCTTTCTGCTCCTTAATTTTTAGTGTACATAAATGCAACAGATTTCCATATATTGATTTTGTATCTGTGACCTTACTGAATTCATTTATCAGTTCTAGTAGCTTTTTGGTGAAGTCTTTTGGGTGGTCTATATATAGTATCATGTCATCTGTAAATAGTGAAAGTTTTACTTCTTCCCTTACCAATTTGGATGCCTTTTATTTCTTTTTGTTATCTGATTGCTGTGGGTAGAACTTTCAGTACTATGTTGAATAAAAGCCGTGAGAGTGGACATCCTTGTCTTCTTCCTACCTTAGGGGAAAATCTCCAAGCTTTTCCCCATTGAATATGATATTTGCTGTGGGTTTTTTACATATGGCCTTTATTATGTTGTGGTATGATCCCTCTAAACCTACCTCATTGAGGATTTTTATCATGATGCTTTGTCAAATGTTTTTTTGCATCTATTGAAATTATCATATGGTTTTTATCCTTTGTTTTATTGATGTGATCTATCACAGTGACTGATTTGTAAATATAAATCACCCTTGTATCCTGAGAGTAGATCCCACTTGATCACGGTGAATAATTTTTTTAATGTATTGTTGAATTCTGTTTGCTAGTATTGTGTTGAGGATTTTTGCATCTATGTTCATCAGAGATATTGGTCTGTATTTCTCTTTTTTAGTGGTGTCCTTAACTGGTGTGAGTATCAGGGTAATGCTGTCCTCATAGAATGAATTAGGAAGTTTACTTTCCTCTTCTATTCTTTGGAATAGCTTGAGAAGAATAGCTATTAACTCTTCTTTATATATTTGGTAGAATTCACCTGTGAAGCCATTTGGTCCTGGACTTTTGCTTATTGAGAGTTTTTTGATTACTGATTCAATTTCATTGCTGGAAATCTATCTGTTCAAATTTTCTATTTCTTCCTGATTCAGTTTTGGTAGGTTATATCTTTCTAGGAATTTATCCATTTTTCTAGGTTGTCCAATTTGTTGGCATATATTTTTCATAATACTCTCTTACAACCTTTGTATTTCTGTGGTGCTTGTTGTTATTTTTCCTCTTTCATTTCTGATTTTGTTTATTTGGGTTCTCTCTCTTTCATTCCCTCTCTCTCCTTCTTTTTAAATCTGGCTAAAGGTTCATCAATTTTATTGATCTTTTCCAAGAACCAGTTCCTAGCTTCATTGATCTGTTCTATTGTTTTTTAGTTTCTGTTTTGTTTATTTTTGCTCTGATATTTATTATTTTCTTCCTTCTACTGGTTTTGGGTTTTGTTTTTTGTTCTTTTTCTAGCTCCTTTAGGTGTAAGGTTAGATTGTTTACTTGAGATTTTTCTTGCTTCTTGAGGTAGGCCTGTATTGATATGAAATTCCCTCTGAGAACAGCTTTTGCTGCATCTCTAGGATTTTGGACTATTGTATTTTCGTTTTCACTAGTCTCCATGTATTTTTTCATTTCCTCTTTGATTTCTTGATTGACCCATTCATTGTTTAGTAGCATGTTATTGAACCTCCATGTATTTATAGTCTTCCCAGATTTTTTTCTTGTGGTTGATTTCTTGTTTCATGGTGTTGTGGTCAGAAAAGATGCATGGTATGACTTTGATCTTTTTGAATCTGTTGAAATTTGTTTTGTGGCTTAAAATGTGATCTATTCTGGATAATGTTCCTTATGTACTTGAAAAGAATGTGTTCTACTGTTTTAGGATGGGATATTCTGAATATGTTTGTTAAATCCATCTGGTACAATGTGTCATTCAAAGCCACTCTTTCTTTGTTGATTTTCTGTTTGGATCATCTGTCCATCATATAAGTGAGGTGTTAAAGACCCCTACTGTTATTGTATTACTATTGATCAGTTCCTTTATGTTTGTGATTAACTGTTTTATGTATTTGGGTGCTCTCATGGTGGGTGCATAAATATTTACAATTGTTATATCTTCTTGTTGGATTTTTCCCTTTGTTATTATTTAGTGATCTTCTTTGTCTCTTGTTACAATCTTTAAAGTCTGGTTGCTACCCTGGCTTTCTTTTGACGACCATTTGCATGACAAATGCTTCTCCATCCTCTACTTTCAATCTACAGGTGTCTTTAGGTCTAAAACAAGTCTCTTGTAGGCAGCATATACATGGGTCTTTTTTTTTTTTAATCGCCACTGTGATTTTATGTCTTTTAATTAGAGCATTTAGTCCATTTGCATTCAAAGTAATTATTGATAGATATGTATTTATTGCTTTTTGTTTCTTGTTTTGTGGTTGTTTTTGTATTTCTTCTCTGTTCCTTTCTTCCCTTGCTCTCTTTTGTCATGATTAGTTGGCTGTCTGTAGTGATATACTTGGATTCCTTCTCTTTCTTTTTTGCATACCTATTACTGGTTTTTGATTTGTGGTTACAATTAGGTTTGTACTTAACTTCTTCTGCATGTAGCAGTCTATATATTAAGTTGATAGTTGCTTATGTTTGAACCCATTTTCTTTAAAGATTTTATTTATTTATTTGACAGAGAGAGACACAGCGAGAGAGAGAACATGAGCTGAGGGAGTGGGAGAGGGAGAAGCAGGCTTCCTGCAGAGCAGGGAGCCCAATGCGGGGCTCGATCCCAGGACCCTGGGATCAGGACCTGAGCCGAAGGCAGACACTTAACGACTGAGCCACTCAGGGGCCACTGAACCCATTCTTTATTCCTCTCCCCACCATGTTTCAGGTATATGTTATCATACTTTACATCCTTATATTTTGTGAGTACCTTGATGGATTTTTACAAATATGCTTATTTTTACTGCTTTTGTGCTTCCTACTTTTCTCACTCTTACTTATGGTCTTTCATTTCTACTCAAAAAGTCCTTTGTAAAGCTGATTTAGTGGTCATGAATTCCCTTAACTTTTCTTTTTCTTTTTTATTTTTTTGTCTGGGAAACTATATCTCTCTTTCTATTCTGAATGATAGCCTTGCTGGATGGAGTATTCTTGGCTGCAGATTTTTCCCTTTCAGCACTTTTATTATATCCTACCTCTTCCTTCTGGCCTGCAAAGTTTCTACTGAAAAATCCCCTGATAGACTTATGGGGTTTTCCTTGTATGTGACTGTTTTCTTTTCTCTTGCTGCTTTTAAAATTCTCTTTTTATCACTACTTTTTGCCATTTTAATTACTCTGTGTCTTGGTGTGGACCTCCTTTGGTTGATTTTGTTGGGGGATCTCTGTGCCTCCTGGATCTGGTTTTCTGTTTCCTTCCCCAGATTTAGGAAGTTTTTAGCTATTATTTCTTCAAATAAATCCCCCCCCCTTTACTCTTTCTTCTCCTTCTGGGGTTCTTATAATGCAAATGTTATTATGCTTCATGATGTCACTGGGTTCCCTAAATCGATTCTCATTTTGCTTTTTTTTTTTTCTCTCACCTGCTCAACTTGGTTACTTTCCATTACTTTGTCCTCCAGGTCACTGAATCGTTCTTCTTCTTCCTCAAGTCTATTTATTCCATGTAGTGTATTTTTTACTTCACTTATTGTGTTCTTTCTCTCTGATTGGTTCTTTTTTATCTCTTTGTTAGTGTTTCTTTGATGTTCTTCACTCTTTTCTCAAGTCCAATGAGTATCTTTATGATTATTACTTTAAATTCTCTATCAGGCAAATGACTTATCTCCATTTCACTTAGGTCTCTTGCTTTGGTTTTGTCCTGTTCTTTTATTTGGGACATATTCCTCTGTCTCCTCAATTTGTCTCACTCTCTGTGTCTGTTTCTCTGTGTTGGGAAAGTCAACTATATCTCCTGCTCTTGAAAGTAGTGGATTTATGAGGAAGAGGTCCTGAATACTCTGCAGTGCAGTGTCCCCTCTTCACCAGAACCTGGCATTTCAGGAGTGTCTCCTGTGTGTTTTGCATATTGCCTGCTATTGTGGCTCTGCTGCTTTTTCCTTCAGTCCAGTCATCTGCCATGGTTCTCTTTACCTCTTGTGGGCAGTGTTTGGTTCCCATGGTGTTAGTGGGCCAGTATGGGGCTGTCTTGGGCTTAAGTTGAGTCAGACCAGGCGTTTGCCAGAGATGCAGTGGTACCCAACAGCAGCATGCTTTCCCTGTGTTGTGCTATGAGAAGCTTTCATTAGTGGCTGGGGCCTGTAGTCAGACAAGTTGTCTGCCCCCAGCCCACTGCTAGGGCCACAGTCAGACTCATATATGTGGTTATCTTTCTCTGTCTGTGGGGTAAGAGTCACTTTGAAGTGGTGCTGGCTCCTGTTGGGGCTGCTTGCACACTGCCAGGACTGTGGCACTGCTTTGGATGGGCTTTGGCTAAAAGCATATTGGAGGGGGCAGATCTGCAATGTGAGTGGGGGTGGGATGCGCAGTGTTTACAAATGTTTGTGCCCTGGTCCTCTGGGGGAGCAGACCTGCAGCATGGGGACTGAGGCAGGCCTGGCTTGAAGGGGTGGGTCTGCCGAAGCACAGCCCTGGGGGAGGGTGATGGTGTTAGCAAATTAGGTAGCAAGTGTTGGCACCAAGCTGGTCCCTGCAGGTGTCCATGTGTCCTGCAGGTGTCCAAGCTGGTTCCTGCAGGTGTCCATGTGTCCAGGGATAGGGGAAAGGAAATAGCACCTGCCATCTCCTTTGTTCCTAGATCTTTTGTCCCTCTGAGACATGCTCTGAGATTGTTAAACAACTTTCCCTCCTATATGCCCCAAATGTTTTTCAAACTGCTGCTTCTAAACTGTATCTCCTTGGGCTGTTCATTGTGCTGTCTCTTTAAAAGCAGGGACTGTTTCCTCTAGCCCTCCCAGCTCTCCCAGAGCTGAGTCCATTTATTTTTAAAATTCTAGGTTTTAAGCCCCACTTATTGTAAGAACTCATGAAATTTGGCCCCTCTGGTTTTGAAAGCAAATGGTATGAGGATTCATCTTCCCTGGGCAGGCTCCCAGGTGTGATAGTCTGTTTCTCCCACCTTTCCATGCCTGTGGGCCTCTCCCTCCTGTGGGCAGTCCCTGTGAGTCTGTTTAGCTCTCTACCACATTTCCACCCTTCCTACCCTCTTCAGTGTGGCCTCTTTTCTACATTTAGTTGTGGAGTTTGTTCTGTCAGTCATTGGATTATCTTTTGGGTTATTTACAGTGATGTGAGTGTTGTGTAGTTGTATCTGTGGGAAAAGGTAAGCTTAGGATCCTCTTACTCTTCCATCTTCCTGGTTTACTCCCCAGAAAAGATTTTTTTTTTAAGATTTTTAATCTTAAAAGCAAAGAGGAGACAATATGAGATTCTTATTTTTGCCTCAAATACTTGCCTTGAAAAACTGAAACCATCCTCTCTGGACTTCCTCTGAAAATACTAGAGAGTTGAACTGTTTGGATCAATGCAAGAAGCTCCTGGCAGAGACTTTTAGGAAATGTTCCCTTGAAGAGTAGAGAAACTTTGCGTCATATAAATTTTGTCCATGAGATGGCGCTGTTGTGCTGCAAAAGGAAACTTCCCTTTTTCCTACAGCTCTGAAAACCCTAAGAACACTTCTGAAAAAGGAGAAATGCCAGTAAGATGACTAGGTTCTGGGGATCTAATGCACGGCGTGGTGATTATAGTTAACAATACTGTATTATATACTTGGAAGTTGCTGAAAGAGTAGATCTTAAATGTTTTCACCACAAAAAAGAAATGGTATGTATGTCATGTGATAGAAGTATTAGCTCACACTACTATGCCAAACATTTCACAATATATGTGTATCAAATCAACACATTGTACACCTTAAACTTACACAACGTTATACGTCAATTATATCTCAATAAAGCTGGAGAAAAAAGAGAGGTCACCCTTCCCCCTCCCACAACACACTTATTTTTCCATAAAATCAGGAAACTGCTTCTTTTGTCTTCTATGTTTTGAGCAGGCAAATGGCTTTCCTCCAACGTTTATACTGCGCACATTCCCTTGAATCCAGTTGTTTGCAAAGTGTGTGTTCCTACCATTTTCTCAATGTCTTATCGGGGGCTGTTTTGTTTTTGAGGCTAATCTTGTCTATCTGCCCTCACGAAAATAATTCTGGTATGATGGGGACGGGACAGGGGTGTTGCCACAGTATCTAGAGCTGCAGACTTCCATTGCACCTCAGTGCCCATTTGGCTGACAACAGAGAGGGTTGTCCTCTTGGCCAAGGCAGGAGCAAGAAGAACTAGTTCTCTTACTGCAGGGCTCTGAGAAGGAGGGGCATTCCCTCTGGGCTCCACAGATCACAGATCAATTTCTTTCTTTCTTTCTTTCTTTCTTTCTTTCTTTCTTTCTTTCTTTCTTTCTTTCTTTCTTTCTTTCTTTCTTTCTTTTTCTTTCTTTCTTTCTTTCTTCTTTCTTTCTTTCTCTTTCTTTTTCTTTCTTTCTTTCTTTCTTTCTTTCTTTCTTTCTTTCTTTCTTTCTTTCTTTCTTTCTTCTTTCTTTCTTCCTTCCTTCCTTCCTTCCTTCCTTCCTTTCTTTCTTTCTCTCTCTTTCTTTCTCTTCCTTCCTTCCTTCCTTTCTTTTCTTTCTTTCTTTCTTTCTTCCTTTCTTTCTCTCTCTTTCTTTTTCTTTCTTTCTCTCTCTTTCTTTTTTTCTTTCTTCTTTCTTTCTTTCTTCCTTTCTTTCTTTCTTTCTTTTCTTTCTTCCTTCCTTCCTTCCTTTCTTTCTTTTCTTTTCTTTCTTTCTTTCTTTCTTTCTTTCTTTCTTTCTTTCTTTCTTTTCTTTCTTTCTTTCTTTCTTTCTTTCTTTCTTTCTTTCTTTCTTTCTTTCTTCTTTCTCTCTCTTTCTTTTTCTTTCTTTCCTTCTTCTTTCTTCCTTCCTTTCTTTCTTTCTTTCTTTCTTCCTTCCTTCCTTCCTTCCTTCCTTCCTTCCTTCCTTCCTTCCTTCCTTCCTTCCTTTCTTCCTTTCTTCCTTCCTTTCTTTCTTTCTTCTTTTCTGATTGTGGTAAAATATATTTGGCATAAAATTTACCATTTTAACCATTTTTAAGTGTACCGTTCAGGGACTTTAACTACAGTCACGTTGTTGTGCAACCATCACCTCCATCCACCTCCAGAACTTTTTCATCTTCACAAACTGAAACCCTGTCCCCAGTGAACCCTAATTCTTCATACTCCCTTCTCCTAACCCTTAAAACCGTCATTCTACTTTCTGTGTCTATGAATTTGACTACTCTATTTACCTCATTATAAATGAAATCGTACAATATATGGCCTTTTGTGGCTGGCTTATTTCACTTCGGCATAATGTCTTCAAGATTCATCCATGTTGTAGCACGTGTCCAAATTTCCTTCTTTTTTAAGGCTGAGTAAATATTCCATTGTATGTGCATGCCACATTTTGTTTAGACATTCATCTGTCATGGACACTCAGGTTGTTCCCACCTTTTGACTGTTGTGATTAATGTTGCTATGGACTCGGGTGGAATTGATGGTAATATGGTAATTCTATTTTTAAAGTTTTGAGTGATCACCATGCAGTTTTCCACAGTTCCTGCACCATTTTACACTCCCACGGCAGTACCTGACGGTACCAATTTCTCCACATCTTCAGCAATACTCATTCAGATCATTCTTTTAAGCACTGCTGTGCTTTTTTTTTTTTTTTAAACCTAACCTAACATGGAAGAATTGGTTACCTAACAGTTCTTTACTCAGAATTAGTGATGTGTATTCCTTTTTTTTTAAAGATTTTTAATTTATTTATTGAGAGAGAGAGAGAGAACAAGCACGAGCACGGGGGAGGAGCAGAGGGACAGGGAGAAACAGTCTCCCTGCTGAGCAAGGAGCCCAACGAGGGACTCGATCCCAGGACCCCGAGATCATGACCTGAGCCGAAGGCAGATGCTTAACCGACTGAGCCACCCAGGCTGCCCGTGATGTGCATTTCTTAATAGAGTACCTGCAGACACTTGTATTTTCCAGACACCTTGCAGATTATTTCTCTTAATCAGTTCTCTTTTCACTTACCTCTTTGCAAGATAGTCCTATTAAAGATTTATTTCTTTATTTTAGAGAAAGAGAGAGCATATAAGCACACAAGCACATGGAGGGAAGGGGCAGAGGGAGCAGGAGAGAGAAACTTAAGTAACTCTGCACTGAGCGGGGAGCTGGATGTGGGCTCGACCTCACAACCCTGAGATCACAACCTGAACCAAAACCAAGAGTTGGACAGTCTATTGACTGCACCACCCACACGCCCCACAAGTCATTTTAAATAAAATTACACTAAACTTTTTCTTCTCAGGAAAACACTGTAGAGCTGTTTAGATTTATTCTTGAAAGCAAGTGAGGTATATGAAGGAATAACTTCAAAATGTTATCTTACTGATTCTCTAGCTCAATGGTGAGGTCAGTTTCACAGTTCCAGTTTTTCTGACAAAGAGAAGGAAGTCCAGAGAGGTTAAGGCACGTGGTCTCACAGGTAGAGGAAACAGAGATGGCGTTTGAACTCACGCTGGCTGACCCCAAGGTCCCAATCCAGTATTCATAGTTGACATTTAAGATGCAGATATTTATCCCAAACTTCCATTTCTTAAATTTTAGTACCAAATATGAATTTGGTACTAAAGTTTAGTACCAAGTAAGTACCAAATATGAATCACAGAAGATTGACATAGACAGTGTTTCATCTATGATATTAAAAAAAAAAAACATGCTCTGAATTTTTACTTTACTTTTGTTTTTTTCCCCCATTACAAGAATTCTATGGGGGAGAAACAGCATTTCTGAAATAACGTTTTGTGCGGTGTCAACTGTAGAGTTGGCCAGCTGCTCACTTTAAGATTCATGAGGCCTCCTCACATGGGTGACTTCTAGCCTAGAGCAAGCATTTCGCCAGCGTGCTTGGCTGGGCCCACCTTCCTGTGCACATGCTCAAGGCACAGCCACTTGCTCTCCACAAACTCCATCTTTTGACATCTGGTTCTCTATATACAAGCACCCAGAGATGGCACCAAGTGACACATTATTTAAAAATAAGACGCATGCTGGCATAAACTCTTCCTGTTTTGTCCATAAGAATAGAATGCTAAGTCCTGGGTCTTATAAAACACTTTTTTAAAGCCCTAAGTTACAATAGCCAAACTGTGGAAGGAGCTGAGATGTCCTTCAACAGATGAATGGATAAAGAGGATGTGGTCCATATATACAATGGAATATTACTCAGCCATCAAAAAGGATGAATACCTACCATTTGCATCGACACAGATGGAACTGGAGGGGATTACACTAAGTGAAATAAGTCAATCAGAGAAAGACAATTATCATATGGTTTCACTCAAATGTGGAACATAAGAAATAGCGCAGAGGAGTGAAAACTGAATGGGAAGAAATCAGAGAGGGAGACAAACTATGAAAGACTCTTGAGTCTGGGAAACAAATTGAGGGCTACAGAAGGGGAGGTGGGTTGGGGAATGGGGTAACTGGGTGATGGGTATTGAGGAAGGCATGTGATGTGAGGAACACTGGGTGTTATACGCAACTGATGAATCATTGAACACTACATCAAAAACTAATGATGTACTTACTGTATGTTGGCTAATTGAATTTAAATTAACAAAGCCCTAAGTTAAAATCTGTAATTTTAAAGAACATCTTCTTTTATCTGTGCATATATATTTACATGATATATACACACATATAGGCAGCATGTATAAAAGATGTTTCAGTGAATTGTGTGTGACTATGTGCAGGTTAATAGGAATTTTTTATTCAGGTAAATGGTCCTGGCCCTCAGTTTCTCCATATCTCACTCCTGAAATGCTGTGTGTCCACAGTCAAGACTCCATGCTCTGGTAAAGAAATGCTGAGAAAGGCATGACCAACAGGAGTATAAGTACCTTTCTACACTCACTAAATGATACGCGATAGAAAAAGGAATATTTTCAGGTAACAGGCCCTCCCTTTACCTGGAAGGAACATCTGAGCTACTTTTCCTCAAAATTTTCTTTAGAGACTTTTCTTAAATGGTGAAAAGCTTGGAATTCTGTCTGTTCCATTCACCAACTGTGCAACTTTACATTTGCCTATACTTTCTGGGATTTAAGTCAAGAGATGTGAGGTGAAGATTATGTGAAATAATGTGTGCAAAGTCTCTGATGATAGAGTGTACTTAATATTCTACCTGGAGGGCAAGGGTATTACTATCCTGAGGGAGTGGGCCATAGCAGTAGAGTGTGATTGTCCATGATCATCAGGCAGAGCTGGATTCCTTAATTCCTGAAGTGTTATTACTCAGGTGGGAAAGAAATGGAGAGATTCTCTTGTGTCCCTACCATTGGTAGTTTCTAGAAGGGTCCTTGCTGAAGAGTTGTGGGGGTCTGTCTCTTAGCGTGTTCTGAAGAAAGAGCTACATAAGCAGGTAGGGGTCTGAGATATTCTCCTCACTGTTCATAAGCAATGAATCCATTTTTGGGTGGGTTCCATGCAAAGAACAACATTCAATCTTATGTACTGTGATTGATGCAAGCAAGGGCCTTTTGTTCTTGGCCAAATGGGCAGTGAACACTTCTTTGTAGTGATCTCTAGCAAACAGTTGTAGCAATAGATGTGAATGATTCAAGACAGTTTTTCTACAGACTTATTCCATAGGCATTTAAGAGGTAGAGACAAATTAAACAGTTAAATCTAAGATAGACAGGTGCTTCAGATGAAAATGCTTTAAAGAGTGAGGCTGGCAGGGTGCCTGGGGGGCTCAGTTGGTTGAGCATCTGACTCCTGACTTCAGCTCAGGTCATGATCTCAGGGTTGTGAGATCAAGCCCTGCATTGGGCTCTGCAGTAGGCATGGAACCTGCTTAAGATTCTGTCTCTCCTTCTTCCTCTGCCCCTCCCCACCCACCTCTCTCTCCCTCTCTAAAAAAAAAGTAAAATTAAAAAACATTTTAAAAAAGAGTGGATCTGGCTAGTGGAGACACAATGGAGGTATCTTATTTCTATATTAAAGAACTCTATTTTGCTTTAATTGTGTAGTAGAACTAGTGTTCTGGCCAAAAAGAGAAAAGCCAATCTTATATCTACAACCATTTGAAGAAACATAATCCCCAAAACCATAACAACAACTACTCATATACAATTAAAACTGGTTTTTTTTTCATTTGTTTACAAAAAGTAGACGTTTGAGCAGGTAAGGAAAAGGGGGGAATCAGATGGGTTAACAGATGTCAACTCTGCTTAGTTTCAAGGATTCAGGATTACACATCATCTGGTCTTCCCTGGGAACACAAGGGTCCATGGCCACACAGGATCTCTAACACCATGATTTACTCCCACATTCGTTACAACGGACAAATAAATTAGCTCACATACAACAGTCTTATAAGGAAGGGAAGGCACTCAGGAAAATGACATCCCTTCAACTCAGATCTGCCTTAGTCAAAAGCCATTTTTCTTTTTCCCCCCTTCACTAATGGTGGTAATGTACATAAAACGGTTTTTCAAGACCATAAACATCAAAATATGGCTTTTACTCTTCCTATGTGATTCTAATGTCTTTGTTTCTCTCCTTGCCTCCCCAGATTTGTTGGACCTAACTCCAGCTATTATGCACTGAAATGCCTTCCATGTGCACCACACCTTGATTGACGATCTCTGGAATATGACTGTCAAAGTTTTGTATTTTACCCAGAAGCTCTTTCTGGACTTTCAAGACCATTAACAATAATTGCCAACAGTTGTATAGCATTTTGTGCCAACAGGGTCGTAAGTGCTTTAATGTATATTAAGTTACTAATCTGCACAGCTACCCATGAAGCAGGTACTCTTACCAACCCACTTCATAGATGAGGATACTGAGGCACAGTGAGGTTAAGTTATATAGCTGTTAAGTTCCAGAGCTGGGACTCAAACCAGTACTCAGACTCTAGAGCCCAGGTTCTCAACCACTATTCTTTAAAAAAAATTTTTTTTAATTTAAATTCAATTTAATTAACCTGAAGTGTATTATTAGTTTCAGAGGTAGAATTTAGTGATTCATCAGTTGCATGTAACACCCAATGCTCATTACATCAAGTGCCCTCCTTAATGCTCATCACCCATTTACCCTGTCTCCCCACCCACCTCCCCTCCAGCAACCCCCAGTTTGTTTCCTCTAGTTAAGAGTCTCTTATGTTTGTCTCCCTCTGTTTTCATCTCATTTTTTTTCCCTTCCCTTCCCCTATGTTCATCTGTTTTGTCTCTTAAATTCCACATATGAAAAAAAAATTCCACATATGAGTGAGATCATATGATGTCTTTCTCTGACTGACTTATTTTGCTTAGCATAGTACCCTCTAATTCTATCCACATTGTTGCAAATGGAAAGATTTCATTCTTTTTGATGGCTGAGTAATATTCCATCGTATATATGTATATATACATATATATATACACCCCACATCTTCTTTATCCATTCATCTGTCTATGGGCATCTGGGCTCTTTCCATATTTTGACAATTGTTCAACCACTATTCTTTACCACTTCTAAATTAAAACTAAATTAAAATTCTAAACCCCATTTCCATATTCTAATTTGGATTATACCAATCTAAATTTAATCCCACCATCTATGGGCACAACCACTAGATGGCAGTCAAGACACCAGGTCTGTTCTCCTTGTAGGCTGTGTTAAAGCAGATCAAAGAGAAGTATCAGCGAGTTCTGTCCATTAGGAAGTAGCCGGAAGCCTTCCAGAAATCACACAACCCGGATGTCTGTCTTAGCAGTGAGGATGTCTCTAGACTTCCAATTCAAACATTCAGAATTATTTCTGTGTCACAACTTAGGCCACCACACTCAGGGGAAAAATAGCAAAATGCAAGATGTCAAAACCTGCAGAGTAGATTTAGGAAAACAGCAGTTCTTCAAGGAGAACCAAAGAGTGCCTTTTTAATCCATGAAAGGCTAAAAAAAAAACTCCTGGGTAGAATTTGCCATAAGAAGACACATGGTAATGATTGACCCCTAGGTGAAAATATGGCCTGAATTCAGATCACACTGGTACATTTAATCTACCCCCAGATTGCTCTGAAAGATCTCTAGAACAGTAATTCTATCACTTCCAATTAGGGATTGTCCGATGTCTGATATACCTCCTATGGTAGATCGCAGCCCCTCCTGTTCTCCCACCTCCTGAATCTGGGCTGGCCCTGAGGCCTGCTTTGATGATGGATTGTAGCATGAGTGATGTGTAAGATTTAAAGCCTAGGCAACTGGGGGCCCTGCACTTCCCTCCCAGAATTCTCCTGCCACCATAGAGGAAGCCCTGGCTTAGACAGAGTCATGAGAGCCCTTGTGGAGAAGGGGTCCAACGCAAGGCCCTAGGCCAGGAAGTAAGGTCAGTAGACCTGCCTTGGCCATGGTGAATAATAGGTTTTGGGTGTAAGCCATTTCATTTACTGTGGTTTATCTATCAAGATAGCTGTCCCACTTTCCTAATAAGAATCTCTGCTTAGTGTATATAAAAGGTAAAGTTCTTTCCCTGCCCCGCAAGTCCAACATGGCTTTAAGTAGGGCCCCCTCTTTGCCTCACTCCTTCACCCTTCAGTTCCCCTGGCCCTACATCTGTTCTTAGAATACATAAGCCCCCATCCCTGACCCAAGGCAAGTATGCCCTTGTTCAGGGCTTTGCACTGTCTGCTCTGGAATGTCCTGCCCTTGGGCTGGCTCCCTCACCCGTCCCACTTCCCTGATCTCAGTCACTTTGCCTAAGAAGCCTAACCTGCCTCCACCTGAAATGACTGGACCCCCTTCCCCTATGGACTCCCTTGTCTCTTCCTCTTCCCCCGCTTTATTTTTTTCCATAGTATTCATCACCACTTGACATCTTTATTGCTTTATTTCTCTCTCTGTTTCCCCTCTTGCTCACCCTTCCTAGCCATTAAAATGTAAGCTCCATGAGTGCAGGACTTTTGTCTTTGTTGACTTTAATGTCCAGTGTCTGGTCACAATAAAAATAATAGCTGAGACCTACAAAGTTCTTATACTCACTAGGCACTGTTTAAGGGCTTCACTTACTCCTTAGGAAAAACTTATGAAATAGGTGCTATTCTACCCATCTTATAGCTGAGGGAATGGAGTCATGGCAGGTTCAGTAACTCTGCCCAGTGACAGAACTGGAAATTAAACCTAGGCGGATTGGCTCATAGATGGTACTCTTTAATAAATGAATGAATGAATGAATTTCCTAATTATCCTGCAGCAGCAGGGCCCCCTCAGTGCAGGCCACTTCAGTGCTAGTAGCCCTTCTTTCTTCATTTATAAAAATGAAATTATGGGACACCTGGGTGGCTCAGTCAGTTAAGCATCTGCCCTCGGCTCACGTCATGATCCCACGGAACTGGGATCAAGTCCTGCATCAGGCTCCTTGCTCAGAGGGGAGCCTGTTTCTCCTTCTGCCTGCCACTCCCCCTGCTTGTGTTCCCTCTCTCCCTGACAAATACATAAATAAAATCTTTAAAAAAAATGAAATTGCTCCTAGCAATTGCTCCTAGCAATTGGTATGACAATCTTCCCCCGCACCCTTTGGCTTTTTTTTTTTTTTTAACTAAATTTCAAACAATATTGTAGAGTACAAGAGCAGTATGCAAAAGTCAATTGTATTTCTATGGACTAACTAGCAATTACTCTGAAAATGAGATTAATAAAAGTTTCATTTACAAGAGCATCCAAATAATATGATACTTAGAAATAAATTTAACAAAAGAAATGCAAGATTTGTATCTGAAAACTACAATGTGTTGTTGGAAGAAATTTAAAAAGATCTAAATCTGGAAATTCACCCCATGTTCATGGGTTGAAAGACTTAATATTGTTAAGGTGAAAATACTCTCCTTAAATGTAATCTGTATCAAAACACCACTGGTTTTGTTACAGAAATTGACAAGCTGATCCTAAAATTCATATTGAAATACAAGAACTGACTTTGGATGGTCAAACATTCTTGAAAAATAAGAACAAAGTTGGAGGACTCACATTTCCTGATTTCAAAACTTAGTAGAAAGCTACAATAATCAGAGCAATGTGGTACTGGTAGGAAGACAAACATGTAGATCAATGGAACAGAGCTGAGAATCCAGAAACCAATCCTTACATTTGTGGCAACTGATTTTCAACAAGGGCGCCAAGACAGTTCAATGAGGGAGAGAATAGCCTTTGCATTAAATGTGCAGAAGATTGAAGTTAGACCCCCTACTTAACACCATATACAAAAATAAAGTCAAAATGGATCAAAGAGCTAAATGTAAGAATTAGAATTATAAAATCCTTAGGAGACTTTCATTTTGGGGTCAGGCAAACCCTTTTTAGACGTGACACCAAAAGCACAAGTGAGAAAAGGTAAAATAATTAGACTTCATTAAAATGTAAAACTTTTGTGCTGCAAATGATAACCTCAAGAAAGTAAAAAGACAATCCACAGAATAAGAGAAAATATCTTCAAACCATGTACCTAATAAGGATCTTATAACCAGAAAATATAAAAAACAACTTAATAATAAGATTACTCAGCTGAAGACGATAGCAGGAAGGGAAAAATGAAGGGGGTAAATCAGAGGGGGAGACAAACCATGAGAGACTATGGACTCTGAGAAACAAACTGAGGGTTCTAGAGGGGAGGGGGGTGGGGGGATGGGTTAGCCTGGTGGTGGGTATTAAGGAGGGCACGTTCTGCGTGGAGCACTAGGTGTTATGCACAAACAATGAATCATGGAACACTACATCAAAAACTAGTGATGTAATGTATGGTGATTAACATAACATAATAATAAAGAAAAAGATTACTCCGTTGAAAATACACAGAAGACCTGAATAGGTACTTGCTAAAGAAGATATGCCAATATCCAACAAGCACATGCTCAACATCATTAGCCATTAGGGAAATGCAAGTCAAAAGCACAATGAGATAATACTTCACACCCAGTAGGATGGCTATAAATCAAGATATACATGACAACAAGTGTTGACAAGGATGTGGAGAAATCGGAGCCTCATACATTGCTGGTGAGAATGTAACATGGTGTGGCCTCTTTTGAAAACCTTTGGCAGTTCCCTAAAAGGTTAAACATAGAATAACCACATGACCCAGAAATTCCACTCCTGGGCATATACCCAAGAGAAATAAAAATGTATGCCCACAAAAAATCCTGTGCATGAATATTCATAGCAGCATTGTTCATATTAGCCAATAAAGTGGAAATAACCCAAATGTCCAACTGATGAATGGGTAAATTAATATAGTATTAATACACATAATAAAATATTATTCAGCAATAAAAGAAATGAAGTACTGATACAGGTTGCAACATAGATGAGTCTTGAAAATATTATGTTAACTAAGAGAAGGCAGACACAAAATTCTTTTATTGTATGATTCCATTTAAGTGAAATGGTGTAGCATAGACAAGTCCATAGAGACAGAAAGTATATTAGTGGTTGCCTAGGGCTGTTGTGGGGGTCTTGGGGTAGAATAAGGAGTGACTGCTAACGGTACAAGGTTTCTATTTGGGGTGATGACAATGTTCTAAAATTGATTATAGTGATGGTTGCACAACTCTGTGAATATACTAAAAGCCATTGAGTTCCATACTTTGTGTGGCAGGTAAATTATATCTCAATAAAGCTCTTAATTTTCATTTCAATTAGGTTGTACTTTGCACCAGCTGCCTGGCTCCGTAATGGACATTTCACATATATTATATAATACACTCAAAGGCCAGGGGATGCCTGGGTGGCTCATTTGGTTAAGCGTCTGATTTGGCTCAGGTCATGAACCCCAGGGTCCTGGGATGGAGCCCCATAGCAGGCTCTCTGCTCAGCAGGGAGCGTGTTTTTCCCTCTCCCTCTGCTGCTCCCCATGCTTGTGCTCTCTCTCTCTCTGTCAAATAAATAAATAAAATCTTTAAAAATATATACTCAAAAGTCCCCCAAAGGAGCAATGATCATCCCAATTTTGAAGATAAGGAAACTGAGATTCAGTGTGCTGAACCCAGAGTCACACAGCTGCTGTGTGGAGAGACAGAGAGTCAGGTCTTTAACCTGTCATTTGGATGCAGCCTAAGTGTGGGTTCTGGAGCCCATCTGTCCAATGTGACCCCTCTTATAACCCTGGGTTAGTAAGTTGTCCCCTCTTCAGCTTCAGCTTTCTCATCCCAAAAATAGGAGTAACAATAGTAGTGCTTATTTTAGATGGTTCTTGTGTGGCTTAAAACAACTAATACTCTAAAGTGCTCTCCCTAGCATATGACAAATGCTCAATAGATGTTAGCTTTTAATAGCCTAAGTATTGTCATACTGTTAAATCCTTAATATACTTCACTATATTGTAATATGTGTATGTACACCTGAAAACTATGTCTGATGGACTGTGAGTTAACATTGCAAGTGTCCTGATCAGCAATCCACATTTGAAGGATCCCAATCAAGGATCTACACCCCTGAGCAGAGGTGGGAGAACTACAGCTCACTTTTGTAAATAAAGTTTTATTGGAACACAGCCATGCCATTCATTTACATATTATATAAGCCTGCTTTTCTTTTCCAGTAGCAGAGTTGGGTAGTTGTGACAGAGACCATATGTCTAGCAAAGCTAAAATACTTACTATTGGGCCCTTTACACAAAAAGTTTGCCAACCCTTGTTCTAGAAGCAGACAAGCCCTTCAAATGATACCATTTAAATCTGTGCTCAAAAGTTTGTATTTAGCGGGAAAAAAAGCTAAAATTAAGGTTCTTGAATAAGTGAATGGTGGTCAAGATATGTGTTAACTGGAAGGACTATAAGGCATGCAGCAAAGGACTATGAACACAGGGTGGCCCTGTGTCCCCATAACCCCACACCCATGGAGGATTCTGTTTTCTAATACCACCAGAAAGTGAGCTGACCTGTAAACAGGGTGTTGTTGTCTTGGTCTCAGAGCACACCTTCCATTCGGTGTGCTTACTAGGTATCCCAAAGGACAGACAGTGGGAACCTCACCCAAGCTTAGAGCAAACTCAAAGAGACTTGCTAATAAATGCTGTGCTGAGGCGAGAATTTGGTAGAAGTTGGTTTAAAGTAGTTTGATGCAATGACTTGAGTAGTTACTAGGCACTGAGTGCTGTAGGGGAGCATCTTTAAAATGTAAGATATGTTTTCTGCAATCAACTTGCTTACCAGGCTAGCTGAGACCAAATTGTCATGGGAGAAACCATTAGGGAGGATTCACGCACTAACCTGTGTGATGCATGGCACATAGACAATGAAACTTAACTGCCACATGGATGCTTGAGGCTCATGAAGGAAATATCCAAGGGGAAGTACCATGTGAGGATGGAGGTGGAGAGGAGCATGAGGAAAGAGAGGAGCTGGTTAGCAAAGAGTGAGAAATGACAGTAATAAGATAAAGCAGGGGTGCAGAGAGTGAAACTATGGAGACTCCCATAGAAGGCAGAGGTGCTGGATCCTTCAACCTTGGAGGACATTGCTGGGAGTGGACAGGGTAGGCAGTATTGGAAGGAGCCCTAGAAGGCTGTCCACAGGACCAATGGGGATAAGAAAGAACAAAGAGCAGATGAAGTTCCCTTTTCTGAAAAGCAAACCCTTGAAATGACCCTACTGCCACCCTAGTCCCCAAATCCCATCTGATACTGGGTGCTTACCCTCATGGGCATTTCAGAGAAGCACTGGGTTAGGCCTTCAGCATATCTTTACTTTTGGATTCTTTTGTTTGTTTGTTTGTTTAGCTTTATATGTGTCCGCATCTGTTCTCCCTTGGTATAAAAGTGAGACAGCAGAACATGACCTGGAAGCCTAATCCTACCACGGACTTGCTCTGTGGCCATGTGCAGATTAGTCACTTCTCTGAGTGTCACTTAGGTTATCTGTAAAAACCAGCTGTTAACACCAGCCTCTGTGTGGAAGCAGTGTCAGCTACAGACTTGGTGCTCTCTAATGGTTGTTTAGGTGTTTATAGAAGAGCTGACTGATGACTCTGGGCTGGGAGAATGAGTAATGGTGGTGCAGAGCTGGAAGCTGAGGGTTTGAGAAGGAAAGCTGTATTTTGAGTGAAGAGAAGACATCATGCTTCATATCTTGGGTGGAGGTTCCCTGAGTGCAACCAGGGTGAGACCCGGGTGGAATGCCCTCAGACAGCCCTCTCCCTGCTTGAGTGGTTGACTTGGGCTTTGCATAGAGGGGAGGTTTGGAAGGCATTTCACGGTGGTGACTTTCTCATTGAGATGCACCCCATCCTCCTCAGTGCTGGGAAGCCTGATCCTGATTAGAGTTCTCATGGGTGGTCCATCTTCCCAGGCCTCGGGGCTCCTTTCTCTTTGGTGGTGGGTGATATTGGCAGGCTTGGTTTTTTCCAACCATGAGAAGCCACGTGGGGTAGAAATTTGAGAGTGGCTTTTCTTCACTGTACAGTCAGCATCAACAGCCTTCCTGTTTACTGCAATGGACCATAACTACCCCCAAAACTGCCGTGTCCCTGCTGACCCCGGCTGCCTCTCTGACCTGGTCCAGGGAGACTGTGCAGCTCATGCTGTTCCTGCGGCATCCCCTCGCCCACACGCACTCCCCAAGGTCGGCCAATGAACGTGCCGGAGTACTGTTGTTTCACGCACACTAATAAAAGTCCCTCCTGTAAAAACATTCAACAATTACTTGGGGCACATAACATGGTGAAAAGAGAGTGAGCTTCGAAGCCTCATACACTTGGGTGCAATTCCAGGTTGCCCCATTGAGAATGGAGTTAATAGCTCTGTGTCCTTGAGCAGGTTACTTGACCATTCTGAGACTTATTTTTCTTACTTATAAAAATCTACCTGATGGGGTCAATGGGAAGATCAAAGAAAATGTATATAAAACACCTACTATGGGACCTAGCACATATAAATATTGGATCATAATATCAATTATAGAGACAAAAAATATTATCTATATAAATGTGACAACTTGTGAATAGTTCATTTTTTCTTCCCTTGTGAATGTAGGATGAGTAGACACTTTTTGTCACCTCCATCGGCCAAGACACTTTATGATCCCACAGGAGTCTGGGGTTGTACACATCTTGGCATTCACATGAGGTTTTTGAACCACACTCTCCCTTTTTATTCTGGAACTTGAGATCCTTTCTTGGGATTTCAAGAGATTTCTGTTCTGAAAACCATTGAAATAAGCTCTTGTTTTCCAATATTACTGAATTTTAAAGCCAGGAAGAAATTTAGGTCATCTGGCCCAGTTTCTATTTTTGAGGAGGAAGGGGTAAATGACTAGCCAGTGGAAGATGAACAGGAAATGATACTCACGGCTAAATTTATTTAGCATTTACTATGTGCCAAGATCTGTTTGAAACATTTGACCTGAATGATCTTATTTAATTTTCACAAAGCATGTCTTACCCCCATTGTACTGATGAGGAAATAAGGACACTCGAGTCTTTGGTTTCTAACACCCACCTCCATGCTGTTTCGTGGAAAGGACCTACACACTGTAGATGTTCAAGACATGCATGCAAATCAAAGGCAACTGTCAGTGTTTTACTCTTATGCTCAGCCCTCTTGCTCTATCGGCTGGACTGTGGGTCTTGAGAAGGGGCACCAAGAAGTGGTAATTTGCATGTGTTTTCTGGCAGCCTTGCTAGAACCATATTGTGATTGGCAATCAAACAGCGGAGGGAGGAAGCATAGCCAGATTCTTATTTAAGATCCGTGTTGCCTGTGAAAACCACACAGTCTGATTCTCACCTCCATTCATAAAGTAGATGGAAGGGAATTATAGAAATAAGTTTGAGTTTTAGTCCTTTTCATGACTGGAGTTAGCCTTAGGACTCTTGCTGGTCCCACACTCTGCAGCACCTCATTGGCAATCTCTTCCTCAAAGCTTGTACAGCAGGAAACAAAAATAAATCTTTATTTGGCGATGCTCCTGTCTTACTGTCGAGGGTTGGTTGTCTGTATGTCCTCAATAGCAAATCATTTTTGGTGATGGTGGGTCATAAGCTCAAGAGGAAATTGCTTCAGAAAAGCAGATACTTAATAAATCGTCTGGGGGTTGGATCGAGGTTTCCTTATCCTGGAGTGAGTCTGGGGGTGGGGGATGGTCTCCACGGTCTCCTTCAAGGACTAGCGGTAAAATCCCAGTCTACATTTGGGTTTACCCAATGTAAGAGTGACTCTGCCTCCAGCCTTCGATGTGCAAGCTTATTGCTATGAAAAATGATTGTCCTTGATATGATCTGGTTAGGGTACCCTAGTTCTGTGTCTCTGTGGTAATGAGTTACTTCTTTCAAAGGCATAATGTTGTGAGTTTAATGACAGTATCTAAGCAATTCAAATAATACTTTTCACCTCCATACTTTCAAGGTTTGCTCCCTGAAGAACCTTTATGCCTTTAATAGCTTCTGGCAAGAATTCTGGGCTGTGGATTGGGTGCCGATCACAGCCCCGATAGGTGGTTGTCTTGCCCCCCCAACCCATTGATTTTCAGATTGCTTACACAAGACAAGACACATGGGCATTTCGGCAGAGGCTGTTTAATGCCTTCATTGCACTTGCCACTTTTTTTACAATTATATGAGCATTTGGATACTCCCCTCCATCAGGCCATGTGCTCTATGAGGGCAGGGATGATATCAACTTTGTTTATCTCTATATTCCCAGGGTCTAGAATGCTCCAAGAGTGATCAGTAGATAAACATTAGCACCTGAGTGAACTTGACTTATGAATAAATAAACTCTAATTCCAAGTTATGGTGGATACGTTCTGATGTCTGTGCTTGAAATGGCCAACATTCCCCTCCCACCCCGTAAAGATGGAAATCTCTTTGCAGAAGTGGGTGTGCAATGCTCCACACTTACATCCACTTATGATACGGGTTACAAATTAATTCATTTGGATTGGGCATTGAGAAGGAACTTTTTCATATTCTTAATAATTTAATAATCTTTCAAAGGTGTTCCTTCCAGTTGTGCGGGGCACCAGGATCCCTGGCCGTATGGTCTCAGAGCGACTTCATTGCTTGTCCTAGAATCTTCTCAGTTCCATCCTCAGTTGCTACACATTCATATTACTAGTAGATTTGTCTCAGTAAAGATGAGTTCTAAGTTATATGCATGCAACTATGGTGGACCAAGACATGTTTTCCCGATAAAAATCAGAAGTTTCGCCAACATCTTTCTTTTGCTACATTAGTATTTCAATATTTTCTCAAGTTTAGAGGCCTAAAGCCCATTAATATTATTGAGAATATACTTCCATGTACGTTTAATAATATGATTATTAAAATTGTAAAAACATATAAACTCACACTAGTTTCTTCTGTTCACCCTTGTTTGGATACAAAATTATATACCCAAGATTTCAAACTGATGGTCTGTCTTTGAATTTTAACTTGTAGATGTGTTTGTTTAGCTGGCAGAGTGTTTAAAAAAAATATGAGTCAATATTTAAAAATTGAGAGATTTTACATAATAACCTGGGTTTGTGGGAAAGCAACATACCCTCTCTGTCCACAACTGGCTACAGTTACGTATGGCTTTTCATAGGTCGTGCCTACTGCAGTTTGTGGGTCCACTTCTGCCTTCCTTGCTCCCTCTGTGTCTATTGCTTAAATTTCTGGAAGTGTGGGACTATGGATGATTTGTTTTCTTTTTTTCAAATTTTAGTTAAAGTTGTTTCAATTTTTTTGTTTCAACAATGAATAAAAAACAATAGCTTTTGAGGAACTTGTGTTATTGGTTTAAGAATTGATCTATATATGTGTATTCTTTCTAGTCAAATGGTGCTTCCAGAATTACTAAAAATTTTAGAATGGAAAAGGAAGAATAGAAGTGAAATGATAGCAATTGAGATTGCCAAGGGCTTTCTTGATCATCTCTTTGTTAGCTAGTTGAGTTATTCTGTGTTTGACTTGTGGTTTCTATTCCTGCCAGATGTAAGAATGCCCTGGAGTGAAGAGGCGGGGAAGCAGCCACGTTACAAACATCTCCTTTTTCATCTGGGGGAGGATGAGCCATCGCGGTGCTGGGACTCCTCTTGCGTCCTCTGTTGTGTTGTTTTCCCGGCGCTGCATCTGTGTCTGAGATAGATGTGGAATGACGATAGACTAGCTGCCATGGAAGTGATGTTAAAATCCACGGTAGACTCAGGGAACTCTGGGAAAATCATTTCATCAAGAGTCCCTAACAACTGCTATCATTTGAGCTTTTGATGTATTCGAAGTCAATATGCTTCCTGCACAAGAAGTGCCCTGACTAAAAAGCTTCTGAACAGTGAAGGAAATCATCAACAGAACAGAAAGGCAACCAACTGAATGGTAGAAGATATTGCAATATGGTAGAAGATATCAGATATAATAGATCTGATAAAGGGTTAACATTCAAAACCTATAAAAAAAATCACATGGCCCACTATTAAAAAACCCAAATAAGGAGAGGACCAAATGAAAACCACAAGGAGATGTCACCTCACACCTGTCAGAATGGCTATTATCAAAAAAGACAAAAAATAGCAAATGTTGGTAAGGATGTGGAGAAAAGGGAATGTTGGGGCACTGTTGGTGGGAATGTAAATTGGTGCAGACACTATGGAAAATGGTATGGAGATTCCTTTAAAACTTAAAATGGAACTACAATATGATCTAGCAATTCCATTTCTGGGTATGTATCCAAAGAAAATGAAAACACGAATTTGAAAAGATACATGTACCCCTATGTTCATTGCAGCATCATTTACAATAGCCAAGATATGGAAGCAACCTAGGTGTTCATCTATAGATAATGGATAAAGAAGATGTGATACACACACACAGGAATATTACTCAGCCATAAAAAAGAATGAAATCTTGCCATTTGTGACAACATGGATAGACCTAAAGAGTATAATGCTGACTGAAATAAGTCTGACAGAGAAAGAGAAATAACCATATGATTTCACTTATATGTAGAATCTAAAAGGCAAAATGAATGAACAAAAAACCCTAAACAGAAAGACTCACAAATACCGAAAACAGGGTGGGTGGTTTTCAGAATGGAGGGGATGGGCAAAATTTCTGAAGGGGACTAAGAGGTACAATCTTCCAGTTATAAAATAAATAAGATATGGGGATGTGAAGTACAGCATAGGGAATATAGTCAATAATATTGCAAAAATTTTCTATGGTGATAGACGGTAGCTAGACTTATAGTGGCGATCATTTCATAAGGTATGTAAATATCAAATCATTATGTTGTATACTTGAAACTAATATAATATTACATGTCAATTATATTTTTAAAAAGTGCCCTGTTGTCTTGCGTAAGTATCCCATCCTTTCTCTTTTTGTATAGTGCGGATCCCGTCCGGTTGGCATCCAGATTAATGTGAAGACTCACCTTCATTGTATTGTATAAACCTGTAGCAAAATGGAATGTTTCTTTAGGTAGATTTTATTGGGAATACACTTACTGGGCAATAAGATCTTCAACAATAGGAGCTAACACTATTCAATGATAGGAGCTAAAGACACAAAAAATTTAATTAGGGAGATACAATGTGGCTACAGAGAAGCATGCTCTCCTTAAAGATCTGTAACACTTCTTAAAAAGTGTTGAATCAGTTACAAGGTTTGACTCTTTTATGCCGACAGACCAGCGTTTCTCAGCTTCTGTCAATCTGCATGGTATCTTGGGGCAAATAATTCCTTGCTGTGGGGCTGGCCTGCGTACACAGGCTATTTTGGAGCATCCCTGGCCTCTACATCCTAGACAACAGTAGCAACTACCCTCCCCTGCATGGTGACAAGCAAACTTTCTTTTTTTTAAGATTGTATTTATTTGTCAGAGAGAGAGAATGAGCACAAGCAAGGAGAGCGGCAGGCAAGGAGCCTGACTTGGGACTCAACCCCAAGACCCCGGGATCATGACCTGAGCTGAAGGCAGACCCTTAACCGACTAAGCCATCCAGGCGTCCTGACAACCAAAACCATCTTCAAAGATGGCCAACTGTGCCCTGGGGCCTCAAATTGTCCCTGGTTGAAAACCACTGCTGTAGACCTCCCAAGATCTCTGAATTTTGCCAGAGGGTTCAGATTTTGTCTTCAAAGATCTCAGAAGGGACTCGTAAGTCAGGAAAAGTGTGTTCCCTTTCTGGATGCCTGAAGGGCAATGGGCAACTTTCAAAATCCAAGCACAGAGCCTGGTTTCCTCTTCTGTTCCTCTAGTGTCCTGCCCTATGGCCTCGGATGGGTCACTTTATCCGTGTTAGCCTCATGTCCTTTTATTAAAATAGCAGGAGGCCTGTCTCCGAAGGCTAACTGAGGACCAAATGAGATAATCTAAGTGAACTGACTACTATATCGTAGGGGCTTGGGCTCTTGTCATACTGCCCTTACACAACCCCCGGTCAGCCCCTGCACAGGATCGTCTGTTTTACCTAAAGCACAACAGTTAAAACAACAGTGTACTGTCTCCACTTGGAGGCAGTCAACTTGCCTGGGACCTTGGCTTATTTGGTTGGCCCTGGGGCTCTTCTCTCCTCAAGCCTGGGAGGATTTGTTTGTTATTCTCTAAAAGGGTAGAGAGGTTACTCAAAATGTTGAAAATAGAGCTACCATATGACCCAGCAACTGCAGCACTGGGTATTTACCCCAAAGATACAAACGTAGGGATCCGAAGGGGTACGTGCACCCCGATGTTTATAGCAGCAATGTCCACAATAGCCAAACTATGGAAATAGCCAAGATGTCCATCGACAGATGAATGGATAAAGAAGATGTGGTATATATATACAATGAGATATTATGCAGCCATCAAAAGGAATAAGATCGGGGCGCCTGGGTGGCTCAGTTGGTTAAGCGACTGCCTTCGGCTCAGGTCATGATCCTGGAGTCCCTGGATCGAGTCCCACATCAGGCTCCCTGCTCGGCAGGGAGTCTGCTTCTCCCTCTGCCCCTCCCCCCTCTCATGTGCTCTCTCTCTCTCTCTCTCATTCTCTCTGTCTCAAATAAATAAATAAAAAATCTTTAAAAAAAAAAGGAATAAGATCTTGCCATTTGCAACGACGTGGATGGAACTGGTGGGTATTATGCTGAGCGAAATAAGTCAAACAGAGAAAGACATGTATCATATGACCTCACTGATATGAGGAATTCTTAATCTCAGGAAACAAACTGAGGGTTGCTGGAGTGGTGGGGGGTGGGAGGGATGGGGTGGTTGGGTGATAGACATTGGGGAGGGTATGTGCTATGGTGAGCGCTGTGAATTGTGTAAGACTGTTGAATCACAGACCTGTGCCTCTGAAATAAATCATACATTATGTGTTAAAAAAAAAAAAAAGAAGATAGCAGGAAGGGAAAAACGAAGGGGGGGGATATCGGAGGGGGAGATGAACCATGAGAAACTATGGACTCTGAGAAACAAACTGAGGGTTCTAGAGGGGAGGGGGTGGGGGCATGGGTTAGCCTGGTGATGGGTATTAAAGAGGGCACGTACTGCATGGAGCACTGGGTGTTATATGCAAACAATGAATCATGGAACACTACATCAAAAACTAATGATGTAATATATGGTGATTAACATAACATAATAAAATAAAAAATAAAAAATAAATAAAAAATAAGGGTAGAGAGAGGACTGCTGCCTGGGCTCACCTGAATGGTCACTGTGATGACTCAGCTCAGCACCAGTGGTGGCTCGGCACAGAAAGGATGCTTGTTGTTACCCCCCAACACACACACACCCTCCCAAGATTGCCATTTTATAATGCAGTTCGATGGTTTCTGCATCTACATATAAATAAAGTGTATTTACTTTTCTTATTCTTGTAAGAAAACCCAAAGCCACAAGATTGTGTTTGAAGTTCCAAAATGAATGACTTGAGGTTTCCCTCCCATAGTGCATTCCCCTTGGACCACATGGATTCAGGCAGCTACACAGACAGATCACTGCACTGTTCTCGGTGGGTCCCTGAGGATGCGAGCCGGCAGCCCGAGGGGACACACCAGGCTGCAGAGGTCCTTGTACTTCCTCTGCCAGGACTGGAAACCTCACTAAGCCTTCTGAGATAGAATTGCTTTTGTGATTTGCCTTCACCTGCAGTAGCCTACACCGGCCGTTGGGATTCCTTGGCTTCATGGTCCTCTCCTCTCCTTCTAGATTTTGAATCTTGCTTGGTAACAGTTCAGGGAGAAATTTTTTTTTTACCCATTTCTACACACTAAAAAAGCAATTTGTGTGCACACATGTGTGTGTTTTTAAGGAAATTTGCAGCTTTTTTCAGCAAGACCTCTAAGGTCTTATCTTGAAGTGCTTATGCAACCAATAAAAAGGAAATAACGAACTGGGAAGTTAAAGAAAATTTTGCTTAGTTTCAGTACATATCAAAATTATAATGAAGATGTTAAATTCATTCACTGGGTTTTATACGCAAACAATGAATCATGGAACACTACATCAAAAACTAATGATGTGGGCGCCTGGGTGGCTCAGTTGGTTAAGCGACTGCCTTCGGCTCAGGTCATGATCCTGGAGTCCCGGGATCGAGTCCCGCATCAGGCTCCCTGCTCAGCGGGGGGTCTGCTTCTCCCTCTCACCCTCCCCCCTGTCATGCTCTCTCTGTCTCTCATTCTCTCTCAAATAAATAAATAAAATCTTAAAAAAAAAAACTAATGATGTAATGTATGGTGATTAACATAACATAATAAAATAAAATTTAAAAAAAAACCTAAAAAAAAATTTCCATGGCTAAAAAAAAAAAATTCATTCACCCATGCATGCTTGTATATGTGTAGTCTAACTCTGAGACACACAGAGACTGAAAACAGACTGCTTCTGCCATGGAAGGGCAGTGGAAGGAGGGAGGTTAGTTTTCTGTCTCTAGACTAGTGGCCCTATTGCACGTCTGAAATGTGCATGTGGTCGTTAAAAAATAGAGCAAAATTTAAAATATAAAATAACAAATCAAAAAACTAAAAATTGAATCAAAAGCATTCCAAGATAAGGAGGGAAAAAAAGAAAGGTTGAGGCAGCTTGCAGAGATATATTTAACAGAAGAGAGGAAGTCGGGGGCGAGGGAAGGCATGCAGGGCCAGCATGCAAGAAGCGTACCAAGGAGAGGTCTAGAGTCATGGTGGGGTGAGGGGGTGGGGGCTGAGTTCAGAAAGTTTTCTGTGACCAGAGCCAAGAGCGAGATATGATCACTTACGTGATTGGAAGTTCATAGGTTAGAAGCAAATGGGTGTTACGGGATGCCCAGAAGGAACAGAACGTGTCCTTAACAACCCACCCCGTAAATACAGCAGTGCGAATCAAATCACCATTTGCTCTAACATCCCCTGTTGTGGGCTTCAGGCTAACACCCAAGTGCTACTCACAGGGGCAACTCGATGGGGGTCCCACGTTCTTTCCTAAATCCTTAGCTCTCTGCTGGGCTGGTGCACTTAGGATGGAATGTAGATCAGATGGACTGCATATCTTTGGGTAATCTCTCATGAATGTTATTTCTTAAAAAAGAGCTTTCGATAAGACTTGAACAGCAGAGATTAAGGTTAGATTCTCTGGCAAGAACCCTGGTGCAGACTCTACATTGCCCATGCCGGGCAGACCCATCTACCTGGACAATCAGCCACAAGTCACGTCAAATCCCTGCACAGAGCCACATGAAATGATTGGATTTTCCCTCATGTGGAGTGGTACAAAGTAAAAAGTGTTCAGTTTTTTTAACCTGTCAAAGGCAGGCCTCGGTAGACTCCTGACAACATGAAAAAAACCATGCTGTGCTTTTTACCCCTGAGAGGCAGGCAATGCGCCTAATGCAGGGAGCCTTGATGGTGAGCTGTGTGTTTACACAATCAAATCTCCTTTTACCACAAGTCCTTGCCTCCATCAATATTTTGACTGAGCAAAGCCCACTCCATATCAGTTAATCAGTATCATATCCTGCTTTCCCACGTTCCTCTGTCAATCTAGCTGTGTTCAGAGATGGGCGTTCGTATGAATCTCAGATGGACCACTACTGTGCTCCCAGAACCGCAAAAGGCAGGCATGTTTCTGGAAGTTCACCCCGCAGAGGCTGTAAAGACAGCCCTGCCTTCACAGCACACGGGGTTCCACCAGCTTTGAGGGTGCTTACGTGCCAAAGGGAAGCTGAAGAATTTAATCAATCTTCGTAGCCATTTACTGCTTCATATATTACAAAGCAGAATAGATTATGTCTTAATTACACGCTCTTCATTCTAAAAAGCTCTGTTCATCTGCGGTGGCCACTAGCAGTTAAATCTATGGAAAACATGTGTCTCATTGCGGAGGTTAATAATGTGTTGGCGATTTTTCCAGGAGCCGAGAAGATTTCTGTAATCATGGACAATTGCTACATTGGCTTGAAAAGAGTGACGGGCTGAGTCACTTGACTGTAAACAGGTTGTGGGGGATGTCTGGATGGTCTTGAGTTTCTCATGGTGCTCAGGGTGGGAGCGTAGGGAGGGGGGGCCCCCGCGGTTTCAGTCCCAGGTCAGGGGCAGAGGAGCTGGGGTCCCTGCAGGGCTGCGGCCAGAGTGCAGGGCTCTCCCACAGGCCCTGACTTCTCCCCTCTCTGAGGAAATGCAGCAGACATTTAAATATTTCCAAACCAAACAAGACACCCTGAAGGATTCTCCTCCTGTGGCCCCATCATCTGCCTCAGGCCGGATTTGAAAATATCAAACAAGGCAGTGACAGAGGCAGCTCCGTGGCTCGGAAGAGGACTGGCAGGAAGACAGGACAACAAAGCTTGCCCCGTGCTGAGCTTCTGCCCTGAGATGCAGGGGCTGCTTTTAAAAACTGCAGAGGTAAGAATGCAGGGTGGTCTTCAAGTCACAGTCGGATGAGGGTCCCGATCTCCCACCCTTCCTCCAGGGTCCAAAATAACAAGCCAGGGTGGCCTTGAGGGTTTGAACAAGCCTATCAGGTTCTCCCCACCCCCCACCACACACACTTGCTTTCAGGTTTTCTATGCCTTTTTTGCAGAGAGTATCCCTGTGCCCCAGTTCCTTCTAAAAAGCCTCCTCCTGCTCTCTCCTGCCCCCAAGAGTTAAATCAAATTTCACATTTTCATCTGGGCTTTGACGTTAAAGGAAATAAAAGTCATAGAACCAAACCTTCTGCTCCTCTTGCAGTCACTTCTTGTTCCATGAGAATTGAGCCTGCTTTGAAATTCTGAAAAGCCTCATCTAATGTCAGCACTGAATTTGTAGGGAAAAAAAATGAAAGTTGTAACTTTGGTCTTGTTCTGCACATAATTGTTAATAGAATCGTGGTTTCTTTCTTTCTTTTGTAATCTTGTTTTCCAAATTAAAATCCCTCAGTGACTCAGCCTCCGCTATGGTCTGAGAAACAAAGAACCATCAGGAGAGCCAGCTTGAGAGAGTATCTGGGCTTCAGAAGGCAGATGGGAGGACAGGAAACTGCCATCCCCGCAAGCGCTGGGCTATGCTCCCTCTCCCAGGGCTCCCTCTGAAGGCAGGTCTTGTGTCCCCCAAGCCTTTAGGGGACCTTCCATTTCGCCGGAGGAGATGTTGGTGGCAATGAGCCCATGGGAATAGACTTTGAATCCTTATGTCAGAGTCTGGCTAAGGACTCTGGCTCATCCTAGACATTGAAGGCTGGCTCTCCTCTTCTCCATGCTTCCCTGAAGTCCCTTTTCAGACTGGGACACATCTCCCAACTCACCTCTCATCAGGACTGGGAATCCTACTTTCTTCTGGGCAGAACCAGCTTATACCCCCAGGGTGGGAAGTTGGTCTGAGGGCAGATCAGACTGCTCAGTGTGGGATCCCAGAGAACCATACTTCTGCCAATGGTGTGAGCTCTGGGGGCTGTCTCCATGTGGTGGGTTCTCACCTGGCCCTAAGGGAAAGGGTAGGAGTCCTGGAAGTCCTGCTGCCTTTGCCTGGCCTCCTCAGGGGTCTGTTTCTTCATGTGGGCTGAGGATGGGAGATGTCCACTATGGTGTGGGCTGTGCCTCGTGCGATTTATGAGCTTCCTGGACAAATGCCCTGACATCTCATGAATGGCTAGGATAGACATTGTGGGACACCCTGGAATGCTAGGCATCCCTATCTTTCAGCAAAGCCTCCCCCACTGTAGCTGCCATCCTATCCTTTCCCAATCACCCAATTCAGACGTGTGCAGTCAGATGGATTTCGGTTGGGGTTTCAGCCCTCCCAGTTGCTAGCTGTGTACTGGTGAATGAGTTTGCTCATCTAGGAAATGGGCTTAGTAATAATGCAAATGCTATAAGACTATTTTAAGGATTTATAGATTATGCATGCTAGTTAGCAGAGAACCTGAGTATCCAGTAACCCCACAGAACTACTTCTCTTAACACTCAGTGTTCATCATACTGTGTTAATAATAATAGCTCTTCCCCAGTTCACAAAGGGAGAAAAAAATCTTTTTGCTCATCTTCTTTCTCTGTTGGGAGGTGTGATCCTTGAAGGGCCCATGTCTAATACAGTTTCAGGGACAACCCCAGCCCCTCCCAGGGAATTGTGGAGTAGTACTTTGCAGGCTTTGCCCAAAAGAATGTAGACTAGCCAGGGGCTAAGGCTCTCCTACATGCCCACTTTAGAGTGTTTTCTAGCTGAAAGAAACAAAGTCTAGCTTCCAGGTCACTCAGTGCTCAAGGGGGCTAAATGGAGGGAAGAGGCCCTGCTTCAATGGCCCAGCTATCATGGGCATTCTTCAGAGAGCTCGCTTATTCTAAATTGTCTTGGACAGTAGAGAAGGCCCTGGGTTGGGGACCTTAATAAATCAAGTGTATTCTGTCCAGCTGTGAGCTTGGTTTATAATTGTTATGGGTTGAATTGTGTTCCCTCCAAAAAGACATGTTAGAGCCCTAACTCCCAGTAGCTTATATGGAGATAGGGTCTTTACAGAGGTCATTAAGTTAAAGTGAGGTTATTAGGGTGGGTGCAAATCCAATATGGCTGGTGTCCTTATATAAAGGGGAAATTTGGGCACAGAGACAGACACACACAGAGAAAAGATGGGAGGACACACAGAGGGAGGCGATGGCTATCTACAAGCCAAGGAGAGAGGCTGCAAAAGAAACCAACCCTGCCAACACCTTGATTTTGGACTTTTGGCTTCTGAGGCAGAGGGAAAACAAAAACAAAACAAAAAACAAGGCAAAACAAAAGAAAAAAAAACTCCTGTTGTTTAGATCACCCAATTTGCGGTATTTTGTTATGGCAGCCCCAGCAAAATTATACTTCTAGCTCTGCGGTGCCTCAATTCCTTCATCTGCATACTCTGATAACAGCAACCTTTCTCCTCCCTCTGCCTAGGACTTAGTTGGGACTTGATTTATACATAAAATGACATCAGGCTTTTTGCAACTTTACAACGCCCTGCCTCTATGTTTGTAGAAAACTGAGGAACAGTCTTGACCACCTGCATTGTGCCAGGAACTAACTACTTTGTAGCCCTTAATCATCCCATTAAATATTTAAGGTTGGTGTCAGTAACCTCGTTGGCCAGTTTAGGAAACTGAGGCACCACCAACTGAAGGAATGCAGTGAGTGGCAGGACTAAGATTTCAGAAAAGCCAGCTCTGCCTGCCTCTGACATATCTCTGCTCTCAATACCTCCCGATGCTCAGTGAATTCAATGTGCTGCTTGAAAGAGACTCATGGGAGTAAAGGGGGGGAGACATTTTCTTTAGCGTGTGTACTCTCTGCAGGAGGTATTTTCAGGGCACGATTAAGGACAGGGTTTCACCCCTACAGCTTGGAGTGGACTGTTCACGGACATTTGTTTGCTTTTTCTCCGCTAGTGAAGACGCAAAGCTGGTGCATCATCCTTAATGTGTTCCTGGCTCCAACATCCATTGGTTGATTCACATCTAGATTGAGGATATCCTGCTGGTCACCTGTCTGGTTCCTTTAGGGACTTGGGACTTGCCTGTAAAGGAGGGATGATCCAGAAGGAAGAGGATAGGTCTTTTGCCCACCACACCTGTTACCATTGCAAGGGGACATCCAGTGTTCAGAGGCTGACAGAAGCAGAGCCCACTGGGACCTCGCCACTTGGAGAAGCAGCCAAAGCACACTCCAAGCTCCATGCCATAAGTAGCCACACGTTGTCATGGTGCTGCTCTGGGAAGCACTGTGCATATCTTGGACAATCTTGCACTATGCCCTGGTTCCAGCCAGTAGTCTTGTCTATGGCGTGGGTGGGGCTCAGCTTGGTCTGAAAACAAAAGTGACCATTTAATTTAAAACCGGCTGCTCTTTACATGTCTGGAATTAGAGGAGGGGAAAGTCCCATCATTAGAAAAACAACCTCAGAAGGGGAATATTACACAGTTGCAGTGAATTTAGAGATTTGGAAAGATGGTAGGTGTGATAAAATGTCAGCCTTTCCTTACTTGGAGCTGAAGCACGACTGAATAGAAGATTGTGTGTCTGAGTGTGTTGGTGTGTGTGTGTGCCTCTGTGTTTGTGTGCATGTCTGCCTGTGTGTTTTTTCTTTAAGCAATGGCTCTGATGCACTTGGCCTCCTCCCCTGTCAGGAGAGGGTGTCTCCTACTTGACACTGTTGCTGGGGCTGGGGCTGGGGACCCTGCATCATTACTAACTCTACCATCCAATTAGAATGTTGACAACTGCCCTGTGGGAAGTCCTGGGCAGGTGAGACCCAGGTCCCGGGGTTTATCACCCAGATGTCCTAAGCACCGTGACATGTTGCAGTGATGCTATGATTCTGCACAGCCCCAACTGGCCAGTCCCAGGAGGCCTGCAAGAGGGGTGAGGGCCTCAGCATTTCTTGCTTGTCCTTTCTGGTGTCTCCTCCCCAACCAATGCCCATGTCCTCATACTCTGTGCCTTCCCTCAACTCAACTTTTCTCCTGGGAAAGAACCTTGGTAAGTTACACCTGGTGGCCTTGCTGGGCTGTATCTTCCTTCCCTTTAGGTCTGTCCTGAACACAAAGAAGACTCTGAGGATAGACCTGCCATTCAGCCCAGCATGCAGGAAGATAGGGCTGGGGCTTCACCTGGGGAGCTTCTAGGCTCCTGATGTTTCAGTCCCCCCCAGAGATTCTTTGTGACTATGTGGGGCAAGGTTGGGTATCTGATTTGCCAAAGCTGTCCAGGTGGCATGATATATGCCAAGGTGTAGGACATGTGCTTTACTGACAGAAAAACTAGCATGGACACCAGCTAAACAGCTGGGGTAGCCTCTTCTCATCTGCAAACCAGCAAGCTCTTGTCGATAACACCTTCCTCAAAAGATTTCTGTAGAACATAAACAAGGTAATGTTCAATCATGGTTTTCAGTCTTGGTCTGAGTGGTAGAAGCACTTAGGGAACTTTTAAGAACCCTGAGGCCTACGACCCCCTCCAAGGAGCCAACTCAGCTGGCTGGGTGGGCAGTGGGATGGCCATGGGTGGTTTTCAAAGCTCCCTGTGTCCCTCTACCATGCACTTGGGCAGTGACCCACTGTAGTGTGTGCAAATGCCTCTTCAAGTAACTGTGGACCCTCAAAGTGGGAGCATGTTAGCTGATTTGATATCTTTGGAATCCCTATTCAGAAACCAAGTACTAGCCTAGTCACCTTGTATTTCAATCTAGTAAAGCAATTCTCTCCTAAGGAGTTTCTTGCCTTCATCTTGAAGACTAGCCATTGGCATAGACCATCCTGTGGCTCATCCACTTCCCCCCTCCCTCCGCCCCATGATTTACTGTTGCCTCAGTCTGCTTAGTGCTGAGGTGAACAGATTAAGGGGAGCCTGGATGACATGAGGTCATGGAGACAGAGCCAAGTGTGAGGCCCTGCACACGGACAGGGCCTCCCCGTGGAGGGGATGCACACCAGCTGCCCCATGAGCCCACTGCCAGACGCTGTTCCTGGGCCTCACCTCCATCTCCTCTACAATAAAACAAAATGAGGGTGACAAAGACAGCGTCCCAGGCCATGGGAGGGGCACCATGGGGAAACGCTTAGGAAGTGGGAGTGGGAGGTCCCAAATAAAGTCCAAATGATGGTAGCCAGAGCCCCCAGTGATGAGGGATTAATTATTTTCTCTGTAGATGAGGGATTGCTTTCAGGGAGTGGGAGATGAAATGGCAGCCCCAGTGATGACCAGGAGAGGGAGAGGGAGGAGGTCTTCCTCTCCCCACACACAATGGAGCCCAACTCAATCTAGTTCAAAGCAGTCTGTGATGCTGGAGGTGCTCTGTCAGTTCTTGAAGTTGGCATGGTGCAGTGCGCGGGCGGGGGGGGGGGGGGCACGCCACTGCCTGGCTCTGGCAGAGGCTCCCTGGCTCTCTTTCCATCTGTAAGACAGCAGGAAAAATAGGATGTGATCCTTCTGGAGGGAACGTTGTTGGGGACACGGCCTCCACGCTGCCCCCAGACCTCCCCTCTCTCTTTCCTGCACACACTTATGTCAAGAGGACTGACGAAGTGGCACTGGGACGGACATGTCCCCCAGGAACTGGAGAGCTGAATAATTTATCACTCGGGCACTCTGAACTCCGAAAGAACTTCCAGGACTTTCATTTTTTCCCAAATGATCTTGACACCCATGTGCTGTGGCCCTCTCTGGCCCAATGTCTACATCTGTGGTGTTTTTCCTTGCTCAGATAGTGTTTCATAGAGGCAGGTTTGGTAAAATGTATTTCCGTTCCGATAAAATATATTAAAATATATTTCCATTCTAAATAAGTTGGTGCCTGTTTTGAATTAATCACCATGATGCACAGTAATTAGGTATATATGAATCCACCAGACAGTTCTTCCTTTGGGACGGATGCGCTAATTCCATTTCGTATCATACAGTGGCATATCTATACTGTGCACCTGAACATTTTTCCCAGAAATCAGACTTCCACTTTCTAAAATGTAACTCGAGATTATTCTCTTTAAATTCTCTAGAAGTTGCAGCAGCAGCTCAGAAAACTTGAGTGTGCACAACTAGAGAATTCACTTACTTCCCCAGAATCCAGGCGGAAGCCAAGTAAAACAAGTACGAGGGCCCTTCGGTCAGTGTCTTGGCATTGCAGACTTGGACAGATAATAGTTGCCTCCAAGGATGGGAGTCCAGCTTCAAAGCCTGCTTTGCTAGCTTTGGGATGGGGATTCATGAACTATTTTTCAGAGACTCCTGCTCTCCAGATCTCTCTCTCTCTCTCCTGTCCTGTCTCCTTCCCTCCCTCCCTCTCTCCTCCCCCCCTCTCACCTTCCTATTTCCTCCCTCTCCCTCCAGCTCTCTGTCTCTCTCTCTGTCTCTTCTCTCTGCTCACCCCTCATGGTTCTGCCTGACCCATTTATATTTAGGAATCACTATTTCTATACGTGGAGATCACAGCTTCCTTTCTTTGCCTTCTCTATGTTCCACCCTTAAAAGATTTTATAACTAATAAAGGATTTCTTTTCCTGCTTGCTCCAATCACCACCTCCTTCCATCTGGAGAATTCCAATATCCTGCTGGGTGTAAGTACCTAGACTTACTGCTCTACTGAGGCAGATAGACCTTAGTGATCCCACCTAACTTGTCTTTGCCAAGTTTACTGGAATAAAACAAGAGGCCTCATCACTTCGGATAAAAATGGGCAGATTCTATTTTCAGGCGCAGGGCTTAAAATTAGGCGTTGTATTTTCCCAGTAAGTAGTCACAGAGGTATTTGGGTGAACAAACTATTAAAAAAAAAAAAAAAAAAAAACAAACACCTTTTAGAGCTTTCCTTAACTAATCAATGGGTTAGCCTCAACACCCACCCATCTGAACCTATATCTGTAATTCAGACTGCCTTTCTAAACTTGTGGTTTTCAAAGTGTGGTCCCTGGACCAACCTGCGAATTTATTAGGAATAGAACCTTTTGAGCCCTGACAGAGTCAAAACCTGGGGATGGGCCCAGCAGCCTGTTTATGAACCCCTCCAAGTGATTCTGATTCAGAGTGAAGATTGCCGTTGTACCTATGTCTACAATGTTGATGGAAGTTTTTATATGCGATGTTGGCTTTAGAAGAAGTGAAATGGGGGCAGCCTAGCTGGCTCAGTAGGTAGAGCTTGGGACTCTTGATCTCAGGGTCATGAGTTCAAGCCCCACGTTGGGCACAGAGCTCATTTTAAAAAAAGAAAGATGTGAAATGAACCCAAATCAGAAAGCGTGGGTTGAGCCCCTGATAGTCATAACCTACTACACCTCTGTAAATAGGATCAACATCGCCACATTCTACGGATGTGGAAAAGCACCGTAAAATGGGTCAAGCTCTTACACAGCTTCAACCAACCATGAATTACTGCGTGCCGGCGTCTCCCTGCGCCACTAGGGGGCGCGCTAGCCTCTCCAAAGCGGTCACCCGGAGAGACAGCGTTTTTGTCTTTGAGGTCCTGTCATTCTCTGTATAAACAAGTTACGTTCAAGTGTTTAGGATATAAATTACGACCATGCCGGCTGCCTCGGAAGGAATGTAAACACAGCACTGTGGTCGGAGCAAACTCTGAAACTGACTTCATAATTTATAGCAGGCCCTTGTGTAGCTCAGTATAAAAGGGAAAAAAAGCCCTATTTAACTGCAAATATGATAATGGAGACACAAAAAGCATGTTTAAATCACTGCTTAATTTTGGAAAATATAGAAAGGAAACCTGAGGATTAGGAAGATGGTTAAGACTTTTGAAAACAAGATGTTTTACTAATGAGACGTCTTTGGACTTAAATTTGCTTGGAGTACAAAAACCTTCTGTGTGAGGTATCTACTGAGTGGTATTAAGTGCCTGGCAACTGATGGGAGGGAAGGGGGTGGAAGACCTTTTAGGGAATGAGAAACAAAGGTGAGTTTTCAAAAGCAAAAGCAAAAACAACAAAATACCAGCCCTCAGTTGGGAAAGAAAACCCACAGCTTGATCATGGGTTGAGAACTTTCCTGTTCCTGCTCAGATTGACTGTTGCCAAGGCTGCCCATGATTTTGAAGGACTGGTCAAAAAAAAAAAAAAAAGCTAGTAAAAAAAAAAAAGAAAGAAAGAAAGAAAAAGAAAAAACAGTCCTGCTGCCTGGTTGGCTTATTTTCTCTCTTTTGAACCCAGAGCTTTACCAGCCCTGCTTTTAGCATTTGCAATTGGGGAAGCTTGGGATATCAAGCAAGGAAAAGGGGCTCAGAGGGAATCCCTGAAGGGGATCCCTTGTTAAAAGGAAGGAAGGAGCAAGGGGGACAAGGGTGGCAGAGATGGGTGGGGGTTGAAGTGCTCCTGCTAAGCAGGGTTGGCCAGGCTCTGAATTGGGGGGTGGGGACAGCCACAGAACATCTTTTGAGGACGAGTTCCTGCTTCTGTTACCCTCCAAGGAAGTTAAAAGATCCGAATGGTCACAGACTGCCCATTACCGCTCCACAGCCATCCCCCTCTGGACTCTTTAGGATCTGACCACCACCCACAACAAAATGTGATCAGCACTCATACAAAACTGTGACTTGCAAAGGGAAGCTGGTCCTGTTCTTTGAACACCTACCCCTTGACCGCCACTCAGCCACTCAGCCCAGCCCTAGGTGGTGACTTTCCACTCTGCCCATCACTCCCTGCCGGTGGGGAAGAGGAAGGAGCAAAAGGCAAAACTCTCCTTGGCCACAGGAAAGAGAACAAAAGGGGCACAAAACTTGGTTTCCTCAAATCAGACTCTTGCCTTCATTATCTTGCCTGGTTTTCTTTTAAGTTCCTTTCACCTTCTGGTTTTTGTTTAGCCAGAAGGAGCTAGGGTGAAGGAAAGAAAGAACAGAAAAAGTTCCTTCTTCTCTTTCTCTCCTGAGAAGACCCACAATCAGAACCTGGCCTGTGTTACTCAAGGCACAGACCCCACACCACGTCAATTATACAACTTGGGGAAAAAAACCCCAACAGTGTAGGGTTGCATTGCTAGCTGGTGGAGAAGAGAGACTGGTGACCCCAGGATGCCCGTGGACGAAACAGATCCCTAAAACGGCTATTTGTTATATATATTTTATTGAAAAAATTTTACATCAAAATAGTTTGGCAAACTGTAAAAGTATACATAAGTGCAAATATATCCTCCTTTTAAAATACAAGCAAAGTGTGAGTATACACGAAAATCATAAAAATATCTTTAAAATATGGTGGTAGAAAACAACCTTGTAAAAAAACGTTGTATTGTCACAATACTGAAAACCACTTTCTTAAACTAGACACACTGTTTCTAAATACTTTCTTAATAATGTTCTTTGGCACCTGTGTCCAAACTTAGTGTTTGGCGAAACAGAACTCTCTTACTTGGCTAGGCAACAAGATGAGGCTTTCTTGAAGTCTTGTGCTTAGCACTGCCTTTTTGAAAAGCACAAAAATTTTCATAGACAAAGAAAAACACACACACACAACTGGCGTTTTTCAGACCCTGATGACTGAAGGTAATGAAGATCCCAGAGTTACATGTTTATGTTTTTCATATGGTAACTTTTTACCATCTCTGCTAAAAAGCTGAGTTCTCAGCTGGCTCTCTCCCTTATGGGGGGCCTGCACATATTCGTATTAGGGGCATTACTTTGCCAGGGGTTGTCCTTCTACCAATGGTAGACACGTATCAGTGAACAGCGCTGGCCTGGGGATTCTGGCTAAGTGACTCGTATGCTACGGCTAGAGCTGTGCATAGTGGGGGAGTCCACCTCAGTTCATTCTGCCCTGCAGAAGAGAGAGCAGAGAGCGGCCTTGGCATGGCCTCCCTCCCTCCATTCACATGACACAGGGCTTAATATCCTGGCAGACACTCTGGTGGTGGTGATGGTGATAATATGGTCCGCTTGCAGAGGGATGGAAAGAAGAAATGCCGTTAAAGTTGAGGACAAAATCTTTTCTGTCACACACCGGGGTAGAGTGATGCTGGTATCGAGGAAGTCCCACTGAAAGAAGGAAGAAAAGAAAAACTCTTCAGAAACACAGTCATCCAGCTGATGATGAGGCATATTACTTTTTAAATTTTAATTTAACTCATGCCTTATTTTGACTCAGGGTAAGAAAGTGTCTTTTGTCTATTGTTATAAAACTGGTAGAGCAAACCCACCTCTAGAAATTTCTCAAAGTTTCAAACTGGGTCGTGGGGCAGGGAGGGGGTCTCCGCAATCACTATGTTTTGTTTTGATGTACCTGCACACACAGAGCACGATCCTCCTCTAAACCGGGTTCTAGTGTGCCTGAGTTCCCCTTTTATTCCTGGAGCCTCAGGAACGCTTCAATCGCAGGGGTAGATTCCGCGCGGGACCCTTTGACCCACGCTCTCTGTCGGGTGCCCTAAGCGCAGGGCTCCCGGCCCTTGCAGCCAGAGCTCCGGTTGCAGAGGCCAAGTCCCCTGCCCCAGAAACACCACTGTCGCCCTCACTTCTTGTTTTGAGCCTTCTGCCTATTTCTCAACTAACTGGCCCAGTCAGAGTAGCAGGTCACAGCAGGGATATTCATTGTGCCAAAAAGAGGTGACAGAAAACAATCCCTTTGCAAGACAAAGGGCCTGGAAAGAAAGTACTGGTCGCTCTAAATTCCGAAAGTCTCAGGCTTCCCTTAGAAAGCCCGGCCTCCAGGGAGCAGATAATGCTCTTCGATAAGCGCTCAGCTGCAGACCCTTCCGCACATCTAGGTGTCAGGCAGCGCGGGGAGCCCCTTAGAGAGCTTTGGGATGGCAGAGGGCGGAGAAGGCTCTCACTCCTCTCCGGGGCCTCTCCTCTGCGGAGGCCCAGAGCCGGACCGCTGGGCGCCAACCCGCTGCCGACTTTTGCTTTTGCTTTCTCGGCGCCTCCCGGCCCCGGGGCGCAACTGGCCGGCGGCGTCCGGAGCGCGCTGGGGCCCGGACTTCTCCCGGCTCGAGTCTCTTTCCGCGCCGGGCTCGGTGAGGCCTCTTCGCCTGCGTCTTTTCTAGGTACCCGCGCCTCGTGGGACCGTAAATTGCACGTTGGGGGCCGGGCCGAATTCGATTTTTGAGTGCATGAAAACCGTACTCGCCCGCCCGCGGCGCTCGCGCCCGGCTCTCACCGCCTTGGCCTGGCAGCATCCCAGGGCTTACGGAGCGACCAGGCTGCGAGCGGTCGCTGCCTTGGGCCAAGTTTGTTGCCCGGTAGCACCTATTGTCGCCAAAGGCGCGCCGCATTGCTCTCAGAAGGCAGCAACAGGTCCACGCGCCCCAGGTGTGTGCTTGTTGCTCTGCACACAGGTGCCTTCGCCCATCACGTTACAGCACGTCTCAGTGCCAGTTCTACGAGCTCAAAATAGCTGGCCCAGGCAGGACCCAGAGCCAGAGCTCATAAGCTACGACCGACCGAAGGCCGCCGTCAGCTCTTTGATGTGACCAGAGAGAGATAAAAGCCCTAGCTCCTTCTTGAAAGGCTCACTGTACTAAATGAGGGGTGCGGGACCTCCCTGGGCACGCGGCCCTTGGCCGCCCCATCCCAAGTGAGAGCGCGCAGCCCGCGGGGTGTGTTGTGTGTGTGCGTGCGTGTATGCTGCGGGGAACCTTCTCGGACCACAGCCTCGGCCTGCTCGGCCTCCCAGCTCCTCGCTGGGCCATAGGCTCTCGGCGGGCCGCGGTCCACCAGCGGCGCACTCCTAAACAGGCCCCGCCGCGCGCGTGCACCCAGCCTGCTCCTGCTGAGCCCCCACCTCTCATCCGCCTGGGGGATGCCAACTAGGACAGGGGGTAAGAGAGGGATGGGAGCCAGAGGACGAGGGAAGAAGGGGCAGAGCGTCCTGGTCGGGCCTCGCCCCCCATCATGACCTTCCCAGCATTCCCAGGCTCTGCCCAAAGGTCGGGCGAGGCTCCCCGGGAAGGCCGCTGCGGGAGGCCGGCCTGCTCCGGCTCCGCCGTTTTCGTTCTCCAAGTGTTGTGTTTCTGGATCCTCGAATTTCTGGGACTTGTGCGTGAGCTCGGGGGTGTAGGGGGGGCGAGGGCGGCCTCAAAGAACAATCATAAGTCTCTTTCTGTCTTGCGAGTTCTTTTGTTTTTAATTTTTCGGTACTGTTTCAGGGCAGCTGCAAAACCTCGAAGTCTGGGTTCAAATTGAGTAGAGCCTGCTTGGAGAAGGGGAATGGGGAACACTAGGAGGGCAGCGGGCAGAGCGGGGAGAGGAGCGTGGGCAGGAGAGTGGGGGAGTGGGCACCGCCTGGGGTGAGCGGTGATTGACAGCCAGTCCCAGGGGATTAAAAAAAAAATGAGAGGGAAAGGTCGTCTGTATTGGTTACTTGTTGAAATTCCCATAAAAATTGAACAAGACTCTGCTCTCAGTGGGTTAAGTCAGGCTAAAATCCTCTCCGGTGTGGTCCTGCCGAGACTGTCTTTGTTTAGTTAACCTCTGAGACCCGCATTTAAAAGGCCTATTTGGGAAATTTCACCGTCCAGGGAACCAACATCTTTTGCCCATTTCTGGGCTTCCCGCCTCCGCTGCGGCTCTTGTTGCACACTGATTCACAAACATATAACGTGTGCATCATCCTCTGAACCTTTTTCTAATTGGGGTGGAATGTAAGTGTAAGCTAGAACATCATTTGATAGGCAGATTAGCCTGATTTTAATTTGCAGCCTGTGGGTGCTTCAGAGAGGTTAATATGAGACAATGTATCTGTCCCATAAACCTGGTTAAATACTCAAATTCCCTCTTCCACCCATATCTGTCCCCTCCCACCTTTCATCGCCTTTGGCAAGCCAATAAATTTTCATAATCTTCAACCATCAAAATTTACACCAGCAACACAAGTGAAGTCCAGGAGTCAAGTATTTCTCAGGGGATCACAACATGGGCCTCAGGTCCTCCTGGCCTAGGATAGACTCATGTCCTCAACATAGGTCCACTGTGTTGGGAGGCAAGGGACTCCTCAAAAGGCTGGTGTCCCTCTCCACTAGTGACACCTCCCTCCTGTGAAAGATCCTGGGTCCCCACTCTGCTTTCTGCTCTGCCCCTCCCTCATTTCCCCTCCTCTCAACTCTTGCCCAGTTGCAAACCCTCCCCACCCACACCCTCAGCATACAGAACATCTTTTCTGACGTTTACTTTGGGAGGAAAGTAACAGCAAACACACACACACACACACACAAAGGGAAGCAGACACAGCTCCTTCGCCAGGCACCCCAAAGACCACATGCCTTCTCTCTAAGCTAAGTCGGGCCTGAGACTTGAGACCTGCCGTCCATAGGGACACCCTGGGACCCTAGGAAGGCAGGCGACTTTGCACCATCCTCCTGGCAGTGCAAATTCTGGAGGCCCAGCTCTTGGCTAAGGGTATGAGAGAGGGCAGTATGACCTCAATCCTCTCCCCTCCATGAATAAGATTCCCGCTTCCCCCAGCACCCACTCCTCCCAGTGCCCTCAGACTCCCAGGCTGCGGCGACCCTGTGGAAGTTGCAGTAGCCATGGAGCCTGGAAGCCTAGAGGCGCGCACTGCGTTACCTGAGAGGTCCTCGCGGGCGTTCTGGTGCAGGTAGCTCTGCTCCAGCGAGTAGGAGGACATGCTCGAATGCAGGCCTGCCGAGGCCGCGGGGTTGCTGCTTGGCGTCAGGGAGGGCGGCTGCTTGAGGTAAGGCGAGGCGCCGGGCGAGCTCCAGTGCGCCGCGGGGCTCGTGTAGGGAGAGTGGCACTCGATGGCGCTCGCCATGGCTGGGGACGAGGGCACTGGGCTGCTGCTGCTGTCCGGGCCGTAGTCCCCTCCGCCGCCGCCCCCAGCCGCGCCGACACCCCCAGGCCCGGCGGGCACGGGGCAACTGGCCATGTAGGTGGAGCCCGGGTTGGGCGACATATGCGGGACGTGGTGGTGATGGTGGTGGTGCGGATGCGCGTGGCCCGGGGCGCCGGTGCTGGCGTCGTAGCCCGCGGGCATCATGTCAAGGCCGCCGTAGCCGCCCTGCCCGTGGCAACCGAGCGGCGCCGATGGGGGCGGCTGGAAGTCGAAGCCCTGTGGCAGCAGCGAGGCGCCGAAGCCCAAGCCGCTCACTACGCGGTGGTACATGGGCTTGAGCGCCTGGCATTTCCGCCTGAAGCCGCGCGGCCGGCGGCGGAACGAGCCCTCCTCGAACATGAACTCACTGGCCGGGTCGATGGTCCAGTAGTGACCCTTGCCGGGTCGCCCGAGGCCCTTGGGCAGCTTGATGAAACACTCGTTGAGCGAGAGGTTGTGGCGCACGGAGTTCTTCCAGCCCTGGTAGGCGCCGCGGAAGAAGGGGAAGCGCGCCTGCAGGAACTGGTAGATCTCGCTGAGCGTCAGGCGCTTGCTGGGCGAGCTCTGTATGGCCATGACGATGAGCGCAATGTACGAGTAGGGTGGCTTCTCCGGCCGCCGCAGCCCCGAGCTCGCCTTCTTGGCGCCCCCGCTCCCGGCGCCCGCGCCGCCGCCGCCGCCCGCGCTCTTGCAGGCGGCCGAGGAGGCGCTGGCCGAGTTGGAGGAGGAGGACGACGAGGAGGCACAGGAGGCGGAGGAAGACGACGACGACGAGGTGGTCTCCAGGGCGGCGGCGGCGGGCGGCGGGCTCATCAAGGCGGCCTGGAGTGCGCCGGGGGCCGGGCTGCACGCGCGGCGGAGCGGGGCTGGCGGCGGGCGCGGCGGGGGCGGCGGCGGCCCGCCCTCGGTGGTCATCTGGGACCCGGGAGCGAGGCCGGGCCGCGGGGGCGGGCCCGGGAGCGGAGGCGCCGGAACGGGGTCGGCCCAGAAGCCCGGCGAGCGCCCTAGTCCGCCGCCCGGGCTGCAGCGGTGGCCACTCCGAGCCAGCGCTTCGGCGTCGCCTCCCTCAGCTCCGCTGGGGCTTCTGGCGGCGGCGGCGGCGGCGGGCCGGAGGCAACGCCCGGCGCATCCCTCCCCTGAGCCTCGGGCCCCTGTCTTGCGCAACGGCCTACGGGCCCGTGGAACCAACCCGGCCGGGTGCGGGGCAGCTGCGTCCGCGAGCTGGGACCACGGCAGGGACCCCGGGGACGAGCCCGACGTCTCTCTTCAGGAGCGCTCCTCGCTCTGTCTCTCAGACTTCCTCCCTCCCGCGCCCTCCCCCCGGCCGCCCTCCCTCCCTCCCTCGCTCCCTCCCTCCACCCCTCCCCGCCCTGCCCCCTCCAAGCTCCGCGCCGCCTTGGGGAGGGCGCGCTCGGCCTCAGCGCTCACTCCTCCCCCCTCCCAACCTGGCGGCAGGCTTCGTCTCTTATCTCGCTCCTCTCTCTCCAGGGTTCTCCTCGGCCTTTTAATTCCTCTCTCGGCCACTTTCCCTCTCACCTACCCACCCTCTTTCAAACGGAGGGACCACAGACTAACTCACATTTTGCTAGGACGAACCCCATCCCCAGCAAAACTCGACCACCTATATAACTTTATGAGATCTTCTTTCTCGTTGCCCCTTACAGCACCCCTGCCTCCCATCCCAGAAACCAGCCACCCCCTTCGGAGCAGACCCACCCATTCTTCTCCTCTCCGCTCTCCTCCCCCTTCTCCCTCTCCTCCTCCTACCCCCTCCCCCCTCAACCTACCCCCACCCCATCTCCGTCCTCCACCCGGTCTTCGTCCTCCTCCTCGTCCTCCTCCTGGCTCATCCTGGGTCGAGTGGTGCTGCCGCTGGGGCTGGGGCTGCCGCCGCCGCCGGCAGCCTCCTTAGCTGCCTTCCCCCGTGCCCGCACTGACACCATCTGTCAACTTCATTTAGACATTACAGCCCTCAGCCACACGCCAGGGTGCCACACGCCCAAAGGTAAAGTGCCAATGCTCTCTCTTTCTGACAGGGCCTGTAAGCTCCGCAACAGTTGCTAGTAGAGGGCGAGAAGCCGAGGCGCTGCAGAGCACCCCTCTTCTCCCCCGCCCCCCGCCCCCGTGTTGCCGGAGCGATCGTGAACAGTTTGGGAACTTTGAGAAGAGGGGTATAGATAGAGAAAATTCAACCAAGGTTTAGAGACTCTGGAAACAGTCGAATAGAATTCATGTTTGCGTTGGTTTCCACTTCCTTTCCGTTTTCCACTTGATGTTTTGAAAGAAAGAAAAGAAAGAAAGAAAGGAAGAAAGAAAGAAAGAAAGAAAGAAAGAAAGAAAGAAAGAAAGAAAGACAGACTGACACTGAGATAAGTGAGATAGCTTTATTTATATTCAGTCCTGAAGGGGTGTGTCTGTCACTAGATTTACCTCCTTAGTCTCATGTTGTCCACCAAAAATGCTGTGCCATCTCCAAGCTGCCTTATGTAGGAGAACACCACCCAGTGTGGCTAATTCCTCTCTAAGTAAGAGTGAGCCTGGGAGAGAGGATGTGCCCTCGGGAGGAATCACTTCCAATGAGACCCGACAGTTAGTTATTGGATTACACGTGCAAGGAAATGTAGTCTGACCAGGGACAGGGGCTGGAAGTGGGAGGAGGAGAGCCTGAGGCCTGGGAGCTGGCTGGGCCACACAAGGGCTAATGCAGGAGGCCCAGAAGGGGAGGTGCTGCAGACCCGAGGACCAAATGGGAGGCTGGGCTGGATACACCTCTGTGTCTACTCTGAAGGGACTAAGGTGCAAGAATGTGTGCTGGCGAGCCTGGGGAGAGGGGTAGGATGAGAGAATCTGAGATCAGTCTGGGATCCAGAGAAAGGCCAACTGCAAAGAGCCTTGGAACGGAACGGAGGCAGGTTTTGGGGGGATGGCACTAGCTATCTGTGCCCCTGGAAATACCATATAGAGTATCTGCTCCTGGCTGAGTGTGCTGGTGGGGCTGTAGAAGCAGAGGAGAGGGAGGGGTGAGAAGGGGGAAGCTGGGGGCTGGGCTGGGGCTGGCCCCAGACAGTGACCTGAAGTTGAGTGGAAGCAGGCTTTTTCCATCAAACCCTGCCTGGATACCACACACAGAGACCGAGTGTCAGTTTACTGCCCTGAGCCGGGCTCCTTTTCCCTAAGCTCCACAGTAATTAGACAAAGAAAACCTAAATTAGCTGAACAGGCGTCGACAGCTTCCTCCAGAGCACCCCTGGTACCTACATGGGAATGTGTCCGAAAATGGCTTGATTGTAGCTGAGAGTCAGCTAAGAAAACACGGCTAAAATGAACTCAGTTTACCGCTCATTTCCAATAGAAAAAAGAAACAAGTCAGTCTTTTCCGGATGGGATGTTTTGATTGAGTTGGGGTAGGGGGGTTTGCAGTTGCTTCTACTTCTAAGAATTTCTTTTTGAGTGACTTAGGAGCATATTTTGGGGGTGGGTCCCCATTTATTTCAGGTTTGTTTTCTCTTACCCCCTTTTGTCATTTTTACATGGGATAATTTAAATGTAAGTAACTAAATATAGAAGTATATATGGTGGGCTCACTAAATCAGTGCTTTGAGTGTCAGAAAAATACATACAATAGAAGCTGGAGTGAGGAGGACAGATAGTAACTAAAAGGAGCCCCACTGACATAGTCTTCAGTGTGTGTGTGTTTAGTGGGAATAGAATTGGCCCAGGTAGAAACATAAGGAAAAGGAAGGCAATCATCTCATTTGTAGGAGGGGGTGATGGACAATGGATTTTGGGAAAATTCAGCAAGCAAGAAAATATCACTGTCACTGAACCCTGATTATCCACACCTAGAAATTCTATGTACATTGGATTTCAGGCCCTACAAGGTTTTAGGACCCAGAGACTGAAAAATAAAAAGCACCAACCCTAAAATTCAAGCAGGTTAAAATATCAGGGAGTTTTAGAGGCTCCCTTCCCTATCCAATCCAAGTGACAATGGTAATCATTTTACCTAAACTCTTCAAACTTGCAAGAAATACCACCGATAGTTTGCTGTGTGTTCCAGGAGGCTAGACAGGTCCTGAAAAGGCAGTAGGCATCGGAGTTACAGTTCCAGCCAGGAGCAGTTCTGCTGACTTGAAACCTTTTTCTCTCTCCAGGAGTCTAAATACTACCCTGCACTCAACAAAAATATGGAGGTTAATGATCTTAGTTATCTGAGCAGGAAGAGGCTCTTCTCTAAAATTCTTTCTTGCAGACCCCATTTTTGCCTATGGAAATTCCCCGACAGAGACCCCTATGTCTAGAAATACAAAACCTCTGCATTTGTTCCTTATAGACTTCACAGGCACAAGGCTTTCCACTCACATCATGTCACCACCACGTGGTCTAAATACAGTTATCTCCCCTTTAGCCATAAGGAAACAGGGGCTCAGAGAGATCAGATGACCCGCTCCAAGTCACACCTGGGGAAGTGACAAAACTGGACTGTAGTGGGGGGCCTGGGATCCCAATTCAGTGCTGCTTCCACTACCTTGCAGCAAAACCTCTCAACTATGATTTAATTACTGATTTATACAGGTCTCCTGGGTAAGAATGCATGCGGTAACAAATCATGTCAGATTCTTTATCCCTGGCAAGAATATTTGAATTTCTGTTTAGAAGACAGTTTAAAAGGAAAGTTGTCTCTGATACATAGCCTTGGTTAGTACGGTTCCCTCTCCACGAAGTCCTTTCTTATGGTGGTGAGCTCTTCCTGACTGACTTTCATTGCCTTATAAACAACAAAAATCTTGATTTATTTTTTCTTACTGGAAGGAAAGGTATGGTTCGTTAAAATAAATATAGATGAACCCAGGCTGCTCCTCGCTTAACCAGAAATACACAGCGTCGGGTGCAACCAACCTCTGTCCATCCCCGGTGCTCTGTCCCTCTTTGGTTGACTGGCTCCGTCTGGGCTGCGGGTTCCTTTCCCGCTCCAAACCCCAAGGCCCCGCCCCTGCTCCAGCGCAGGGGAATGTAAACTTCGGAGAGCTTCGGTTTCTCCGATTTTGTTTTGTAATCGGCGTTTTATTCTAGGAAATCTCTTCATTATTGCGGTTTAAATTTTATGTTCTTAGCATACTTCCTCTGCTTCGTGGGTTTTACATGAAATGGCTTAGACTAAACCAGTTACCCACCGGAGAGACGCATCCGCATCGACACTGTTTACCGCCATCCAAGAGTTCTCCTCCTCCGGGCACTTTTCGCTCTGCTTGCCCCTCCCTTCTTCCGCCAGCCTGGCTGGAGCAAAGCCTCTTCCCAAATCAGTCTGACACTGACCACTGTATTCACCCTGTGTTTTGGCACACAATTAACCTGTGTAGAGGATTCTCCAGCTCCCGCGAGGCCTTTCTAGATGGGGACGATGGGCTCGGTGCTGAGGCCCAGGGAGTGTCGGCTTGTTTGAGGAAACCAAGAAAGACCACGAACCTACGCGCCACAGAGGCCCCTCTAGAAAATTTAATTTATAATAGAAAATCCGGCCAGGACGAGAAGGGGTAACGGTGGGGATTTTACACCCTTCTCGGCGTCTGCTCTTCTTCCTCGGCCCCCAAACCCCCAGACCTCCGGGTTTGAACACCAGCCACCCAATTCCAAGTGTTTATTTGGATAGATTTTTTTCCGCTCTCCAAACGCCTGTACCGGGCAGAGCTCTTTTTATAGCCACCTTCCTGAGAGATCCGCGGATAGCCCCCACCTCCTGGGCCTCGTGGGTAGGCATGACTTGATACCTCGATTGACCTGGTCTGAGGTGCTTTGGAGAGGAAGGAAAAAGGGATCCAATCTACCAGAGCCCCATGTGGAGACTGCGCCTCTACCTATTTCTGCACTTCTCAGATTTCAAGGCCCTGGTGCCCTTCGGTTGGGAGAAGCGACTTCGGGGTGCTCCCAGGAGTAGGGCCCATCTGCCCGCAGGCCCTGACCGGGGTGCGGGCGTAGCGGTACCAGGCCGGGCACTCTGAGGGCTCCGGTGGACCGTCCTTTTGTCATCCACAGCCTGCTGCGTTTATGGGTGGGGCTTGAGAAGAGGGATTCCGTGGCAGGGATCGCCATTCCTCCTAAAAGGCCGCCCTGATGCCTGCAAGGAGGAGAGAAAAGGGGCAGAGCTGGGAAAGACACAGTCTGTGCGTTCCCCAAGGGGGCAGGAATGAGTGGGTTTCCAGCAGCGAAGGAAAATTAGAGAAGTCTGTACCACACATTCCCAGAATTGGGAGAAAGAAGGCGGAAGTAAGTGTGGATGCTCATGCCCCTCAGCACGTTAATTTTCCACTCGTGCAGCTGGGAGGGAAGTCCCCCTTGATGAGACTGAAACCGGAGGAACCAGGGCGCGTCTCAGGAGCGGGACCCTTAAGGATATTTTGAGCTCGGCATCTCTTCCCTTGAGCCCATCCTGCTGTGCCTGTGGCCGGCGCCCGCGCACCCCCTCCTCAGCCGCCCCACGCCTTGGGAGGCCTTGCGCCCACTGCTTCGGCTTAGCTCCCCAGGTTCTGGAGGAAGGTGACTGGGCCTCGCGAGCGCCGGGCAGGGCCCGCGGGAGGGCCGGGCCCACCTGGGAGGCGCCTTTGGGCTGGAAGGGGTTAGCCTCGGGCACTGAACGAAGGACAGTGCGCACCCAGGGCTGCGGAACGCACTAGCCAGGCGCGCCCCGAGGTCGCAAGGTGGTGCCTCGAACGCCCCCCGACGGAGGAAGGAGACCCGCCTGCTGTGGGTCCGCGAGCCGGGAGGCGCCCTGGAGGTCCCAACCCAGCCGTGGTCGGGTTTTCTTCGCGTGTCTGATTCGTCTCCTCTCCCCCACGCCCTCCCTCTCTCCCCAAATAAATAAATATCTCCGAGGGCAGCGAACTCCGCGGGGCGTCGGGCCCTGCGCGCCGCGCCGCGATGGATGAACTTCCTGGAGCATCAAAACTCCCCTCCTGTCCTCCCTGCTGAGCTCAGGATATGGGGCGCGCTTGCTTCTCTTCAGAAAAGGAAACGTAGCTCTTCCAAAAATATGAATCAGCGCTGACGTCCAAATATTTCTTTTGTCCTCCAGCATCCTCTGTGGGGATAAATAAAACGTGCTCGGCGCCCAGAGCCCGACTCAGGACCTCGGGAGCCCAGACGCCGCTTTGGAGGAGCTGTTTTTCGGGAGCCCTCCCTCTTATCCATCCCCCATTACTCTCCTCCCTGCCCCTCCTCCAGTCTGGCAGTCGATCCCTGTTTTGGGATGCGGCCTGACCGCTGGTCGCGGAAGAGGACAGCTCTGGGCCGCAGAGGGCGAAAGGCCCGCGAGGCCGGTACAAGGGGGAAGCGAGCGCTCACCAGTGCTAGGACAGAAGAAGAGACAGGGAAAGCACCGGAGGCCGTGGCTCTCTGGGAAACTGAGGCTGCCCATCCTAGACGAGGCCCAAAAGCTGCCTCTCCAAGCTGGCCTTGCTTTGGAGATTTCAAGTCTTCCCAAGGAACTGGCAGCCTCCCTGTTCCCCATCGGGGTTCCCAACCCCAGGGCAGCCTCCTCTTAGAGAAGAGTCCGGAGGAGTCCATGTATGCGGGCCTACACGACCCCACGTGGGGCATCTCTGAAGGCCCATTAGAAGAAATGGGGCTTTTCAGTGTTAGAGGCTGTGGCCTGTCCTTGTCCTGGTCCTAGCTGTTGAGCCATGAAACCCAACGGATGGCTTGAGCCCGGTCATCTCTCTCCCCCTCCCCCCCAATCTCCATCCTCCAATTTGGGAGAGGTGGATTGATTTTCGGTTGGGGCTTTGAAAAGAATTCTATAGCAGAATACCCCTAGTGCATCAAGATGGCCTGATGGTGCCTCTGGCTCCTCCACTTCCCTTCTGGCTCCTCTGATACCCTGGTGTTGGGAGCCCACCAGCCTTTTTTATGTCACCACTCCCTACCCCCAATGAATCATCCTGCCGCATCCACGCGGTGAAGTATACAAGGCTTCCGTGGCTGAGGGATCCAGGCAAGGAGAAGTCTTCACCTGCCGGGCGGGGCCCACTTACCCTGCTCTCATTCCCTCATGCCCTTCCCCCTTGGCTGCAAGTGTTCCTTTCCAGGCCTGGTTCTTCCAGGCTGCGCGGCGGGGGCTGTTCTCCAGCCACCCCCTCCTCTCTCCAGGGGGGTCTTTATTGATGAGCTGCCTCAAAAACCCCTGCCCAATATGTCCCAGAAGGGTTTAGACAATCCATCACCCACCACTTCAAGAATGCTTCCTCCCTTTCAAACACAATCCTCGCACACCAGGCGGGCTGCGGTGGGGAGGGGCGCACACTTGAAAAGAAAGCAGCTATATAATCAACGTCAAACCATCCCGCAACCTTTCGGAAACAGGGACTCGGGCCAAAAATCTCTCCAAATGATTTACGCGGCCCTCGTCACCCTCTCCTCCACCCTCCACTTTGACTCTCGCCTGTGCCTGCAGTCGCGCGGCCGGCAAGGCAAACGCACATCCCTGCTTTGCATTGAAGGTCAACGCTAAAAGCTTCTCCGTGGGCGTAGTTTGCATTTTAGGAGAAAGCGTTTTTCGTCTTAGGGTTCAAGGAGGACATGCTTTCGGGGTCTGGTCACAGTGCCTTTGTTAGTGGAGAGGGGTGAACTGGGAAGGCTGGACATGGAGCTGTTGAGTCGCCAAATGAGCGTCTCCTTCCCTGCCTCCGAAAGTCCTCAGATTTTGCGGTGTTGTGGGCTGCGCCTCCCCTTTTCCTTGGGTGCCCGCTCAGGAGAAGCAAGAGTTCTTCTCGCTTCCGCGGGGTGGCGCCAGGCTCTTGGGAATCGCGGTCTCCGGGGCTGCCCAGCGCGCCTCCAAAGACGCAGCTCCCTCTACTTCACCTGTCCAGGACTCCTGACGCCGCCGTCCCGGGTCCCCGCAGCCCCGCAGCCCAGATCCCAGATTCCTTCAAAACTTATCGCTTACGTCGTACTCGGTTGGCCACCTTAGGGCACATTCTGCTTTTCCTACCCCCTCACCCCGTTAACATTTAAAGAAGAACATAAGTCACAAACTTGGTACTCCTTTACTGAAGCGCGCTCTCTCCGTTGCAAACATGCTTACGCCATGCTGAAGAAATTGAGGGTTCAGTTCAGTTATTTTGGTTTCTCTAAGCAAGAGGCAGAGGGCTGTGTCTTCATTTGTAAGTTACCCACCCTGGAGCTCCTGGCGCTCTCCTGAGGTCTGGTGGAAAACAGACAGACCACCGAGCGTCCGGTGAAGTCAGTTCCAGTTGGTTCTGCAGCAGGGTGTCTTGGAGAAGGCTGTTTCTTCTGCCTCAGCGTTCTCATCCGTGAAGAGGCTCCCAGACCTCTTTCTTGTCTTCTGGGTCTACAGTGAAAGGAATACAACTTTTTGCTTTTATTCTCATTCCTTTTGACTGAAGGAAGCCAGGAGGCTTCCTAAATTTGTGCTGGTCAAAGTCTGTAAGATAAAGGGAACGTTAGAGGTCCTTTTGGGGAAGGCTGAATACGAAGGGCAGATGATAAGCAGGCTAGGAGTGGACTTGGGATTCCAGAAGGGCAAAGGCACTAGATTTGGAAACTGAGACCAAGATGTCAACCACTGGCCTTCCTCTGTGTCATAGTATCAGAAGGAACTGGGTTTTTGTCTTTTAGGAAATATGGCATTCTCCATTGCAACTGACTTTTATTTTAAAAAACTCTAAATATTAGATTTACGGAGGTATAGTTTCTATATAATAAGGCACACCCATTTATATGAAAAAGGTTGAGTTTTTATTTTTCTTTTTATATTTTTATTATGGAAAAGTTTCATAGTACAGAGAAGCAGAGAGGGTATATAATAAGGCTTCCCTTCAATACCCTTCACCTAGATTTAACATTATCAAGATTTTGCTATACTTGCTCCATTTTTCTTTTCTCTTTCTATTTTCATTTCTTGCTGAAATATTTTAGGGCAAATCCAGACATCATGTTTTAAAAAGTGCAACTTATTACTTCTTAACACACCCACCAGTTCTAGCTCTCATACCTAAAATTATATTTTGGTGCAGACAAGCACACTTCCTTGGGGAGTTGGAAATAGGGCTGGGGCATTGTTCTGGAGGTGTATCTTACAAATAGAACTCTCCCTCCTGCTACCCTGTCCTCCCAAGTGACTTCCAGCTACAAATATGTTGGCTTTCTCCTGCCAAGAAGTTGACAAACTTTCCCTCCCGCACTCTCACTGGGGCTGGGTGTGTGTTTTAGCAGTAAGCTGTGGAAAGGGGTTCAGCCATTTGTTCAGTGGCCAGAGTTAATCCCATACTGTCTCCATACATGCATATCAGATCACACATATAAAATTTATTTTATTGCAAGATCATATGTGACCTTTGAATATATCTATCTTGATGTATGTGTGTGTATGTTTATCCATGTGGACTATATAGTAGTTTCTGAATCATTAACCCAGACAGTGGCTACCCAGAAAAGAATTTTTCATACTGTTTGGAAGTGTTTGTGAAAAGATTTTGGACTAGGCTGGAGGAGAAAAGAGGTCCGGGGGGGTGGACCAGGAGGCACTGGTTGGCTTGTATCCCCAGCCCAGGACTGGGGATCACACCAGGACTCTGTACATATATTTCAGAAATATTTGTTATTGATTTGTCTTATTTTTTCTCCTTCCCCCAGTAATACAGGTTACCTTTGTTCTTAGCATTTCCCTCACCCTCAGGGCAAACTTGAGCAGATGAATAGTGATGTGGTGATATAGTAGCTTCAGATTTTGTTTGACAATTGCACCTGCTCCTGATGACCTTGAGTCTGAGCTTCAATTCCTACTTTTTTTGGGGGGGGGTAAAGTGGAAATAATAATAAAAAATTTAAAATAATGCCTCCTCCTGCGATGATTATAAAGATGGGATGAAAACTGTAAAAGTATTAACATTTTGACATATACACATTTATACTATTTTTGGCCCAATCCAACAAAATTGCTGTTTAGTTTTAAGGTACTTCTGTAAATTTTATGCGTACTCGGGACCTTTCCTTCCCTGGGCAATCTCTTAAATGCTTGATTGGTTTTGTCCCTAATAAGGAAATGATGGTGGGTCCACTGTCGACAAGTTTAAGTCCGCCTCTGCGGGCTGGGGTCTCTGGTCTCCGGGTATGTTTTCAGGCTGTGGGTGGCGCTGCGTGGCTCCACAGTGTAGGGCAAATACTCCGGGTGGGGTCGGGGAGGGGGGGACGTTTCCCTTAGACTGGATCACGCGGCCCTTGGAGGAATCTGACTCTTTCGTAGCAGCGGGGCTCGGACGCACGCCCTCTCAGTGCGGTGGGTCAATGCCTGGTGGCCTGAGTAGGGCACGTGACCAGGGCGCGGTGTGTGTGTGTGTGTGTGTGTGCGCGCGTGTGTGAGAGAGAGAGAGGGAGTGTGTGTGTGAGTGTGAGTGTGTGTGTGTGTGTGTGTGTAGTTGAGCTCTGTCAGAGGACTTCACTCGAGTAGGGTAGAGAGTCCCTTGTCCGAGTGCCTTGCGGAAGCTCCCGCCTGATAATGTTAGGCACGCGGGCGGCCCAAGTATGTGGGACTTAAGCTGGCTCGCTGGGGGTCCAGCCACCGACAGCTGATTTGCATTTGAGGTTTTCGAGATCCCGTGGGAAAAGCGTAAAAGCGCGGAAGAAAAAACTTGCCTGCACGCTGCCTCGAGCTGCAAGGGCTCCTCGCAGATTCCTCGCGGACGTGGGCCGCCAGCAACGCAACCTGCGGCGTTTGCTTGTTGTAGGCGGAAATTTCCTCGTTTTCCCTCCATTTCCCGTTTGCAACAGGCGCAGGCTCTGGACCGTCTTGCGGAGGTGGAGTGGCAAGGGAAGAACCCTCGCGGTCCACAATAACCGCAGCGCCGGGGGCAGAAGGCTGGGTCCCTACCCTCCTGGATGCCGGGATTACGAAAGGGCCACCGCTCGACACCCCTATTCCATCTACCCCACTGGGCTAACGAAGCTCTGACTCTGAAAATGTAACCTGCAGTTTGAAATACTAAGGTCGTAAATGCTTTTAGTCCATTTTGTGTGTGTGTGTGTATCTCCTCGCCCATACACCTTGCACATGCTAGTTATCTGACCTTAAGCAAGTTACTTTTTGTTCCGGACTTCAGTTTTGTCATTTCTGTAATTGGGATTATAATAATAGCTGACCCATAGAGTTGCTAGGAGGATTAAACGAAATAATACAAGCCAAGCGCGTAGAACAGCGTGCAGCACGTGGGGAGCGCTCCACAAACATTGGCTGGGAAACCGCGCGGATTCCTCTGACCTGGGACCCCTTTGGCCAGCGCAGCCCTAGAGCTTCATCCCGGGTGACTTCCGGTTGTGGTCCGCGGGGCCTAAAGAGAATTGGGCACTCCGCCTGTCCCAGCCCCAACCAAATTCTTGGGCTTTGTTTTAGTTTTGGGATTCGATTAAGAATTAGGAGTTAGAAACGGACCTGGGAGAAAGTACAGAAAGGCCCAGGTGGGACCCTGGGGCCGAAGGCTCAAGCCCGGAGCAGCCGCGCGTCGCGGCGGAGCGGCTCCTAAGAGCAGCCTGGGCTAATGCGTTTTGGGACAGGTCCAGCTCTGCGAGGAGGGGACTGGTGGCTGGCGTCCGACTTGGTTTGGGGCTACTTCTCCGTGCCTTGGCCGCGTCACTCGGTTCGCCCAATGCGGTCAGATTGCTTGGCGGGGGGGGGGGGGGGGGGGGTTGGCTCCCTTGGGCAGCGGTACGTTACTGCGACCCCAAAGTGGGAGGGTGCCCATCATGGGCAGAGTGGAACTGAAACGCGGGGCACAGAGGGCGACAAGTTCAGAGGCTGGGGGGTGGAAAGCGGAGAGAGCATTTTTAGTGCCTTCGACGTTTCCCCTGTATGATCGTTGTCCAGGTTTATCTCCGCCCAGGACCTATCTCCAAATCCTGCTTGGAAAAGGCAGGCAATAAACGGCCGTTCCTCGGCTGTCGGCCTTTGCTTGGGATCGGCGCGGGCCTCTCCGGGACTGGGGGCCTGAGTAAAAGGGCAGGCTGGCTTCTGCGAGGGCGAAAAGGTCCCCCGCAGCGGCCGCAGGACAGCAGGGGCAAAACGTCAGGCAGAGCCCCGGCTCTTGGCCACTGCGGCTAGGACCGCGTTTCCTGGACGCGGCTGCTCTGCCGGCCCAGGAGGAGGAGGGGGAGAGGGGAAGTGACCTCTTGAACCTCATCAAATGCAAATCCTATAAGAAAATTTTTAAGGAAAGAAAAGCGGAAGGACAAGGAAACGGAGAAACGCGAAGTCCACCTGAGGCTTGAATGGCCTTTTTAGAATTCCAAGCCCCTGGGGTTTACAGACTTCTCTGCGGTAGACCGAAAATTGGTAATGAACTTCGGATTTTCCCTCAGGAGGGTGAAGCTACCAGCTGACTTCCTCCAATATGCATATTTTACATATATAAACACCTTAGCAGCTTAATAGCCATTTAAACAAATCATTCACATAAACTCTTACTCTTTAAAGGATCTGGCACAAAAAATAGTTTTTCTTTATTCTGGTTCTTTTTCTTCCTTCTTTTCATTACTGGTTTTTGCAGCTAAGGTTTCATGTCCAGGTTGGTGGCGGACGTGTTTTTATATGTAATTTTGCTGTCTGTTTAATTGTAACGATCCACATGATTTTCCCTATCAATATGGATCTAGGGTAGATTCAGAATTTTATTTTCCCAATTGGAGGGATCCACATGACTTTCCCTATCAACATGGTTCTAGGGTAGATTCAGAATTTTATTTTCCCAATTGGAGGGATAATATATTTTTGGAAAAAGCAAATGTCCCTTTTGTTTGGCTCTTGCTGGTTGTTAGCTAGTCCATGAGGTTGCTAGTGGAGTGTTGCCCAGAACCGAGGCTAATGAGAGACTCAGCTGTGACTAGTTCTTGGCTTTAAAAGAGACTGACCTACTTGGTGAGTCAGATATTCACCTATTTACTCTTCAAGTCTCTGGAGTTAAAATGCTAAGAATTTGAAAAACTGTGAGTTTTCATTTGTCAACTTTTCATTAAGAAAAAAAAAAGGGGGGGGCTCAAAGTGTTTTTCTTCCCCCATCAAAAGGAAATGCTGTTTGAAGACAGGAAAATATAAACTAAACCTCCAGGACCCATGCCGTGGAACAAAATGGGTGTGGAGAGTTAAATAGGCCAACAGGGCAGACAGGATTTTGGGAGGGAGCCTGGGAGAGGCAGGGACAATTAGGTCTTTTGGACAGTGATGCTGTTCTTGAATAAGGGGATGGCATGCATTTGGGGATCTGAGCTGGTGACAGAGAGGGGCAAAGTAAAGAGGGTAGGGAATGACAGATTCTTGTAGGTAGCACTTTCCATCTGGAAGAGTAGATTTAAGTATCACCCATCTCTAGTTACTTTGTGTAGATGGAGGGTGTATGTTGGCATCAGGCTGAGGGAATTGGCCCTACTGAGCTCAGCAAAAATGGAATTTAATAAACTTGTTTTGTGGATTCTACCTGTGAACACTTCTGCAGTTGGTGGGCTCTCAGAAAAGATCTGAGCCTGAAGTCCTTTCCATTTGTGAATCAGTTACAAAAAATGTAGTTGAATTGGTGTGCATTTTATGAGCATAGAGATTTAACAAAAGGGAAAAGAATATAGATGCAGGTTATCTATGATGAGAATTTGTGTGTGTGTGGGTGGTTTTTTTTGCTTTTCATTTTCTAACATCATGGATTATATGTAAATCCATAGTAATGTGAGAATACTACATAATTTTGAGTGTTTTGAATTCATTTTAATGTATTCCTTTTCCCTTTCTGACTAGGAAATTGTTTTAAGATCAAGATTTGATTGATGTCTGGACTTTAGATATTTCTACAAAGTGAAGATCAGAGTTGGGTAGTAGAGGTAATACCACTTAAAAGTATTTTTCCTGGTCTATATTACTTACACTTTTTCTTTATTTTTCAGTCCCTTTTCTTATATAATGACTTAGGGCAATTTACTTTCATACCTTGAGTTAAAGTGGAATTTCAATGGATGAGAGTCGAAGAAATCATGTTACTCAAATAATGTAGAGAAGTCCATTTGCATCATTAAAGTTACCTTCATGTAATCTACTTCTTAAGGCTTTAATGCTACTTTAAGAAAATGATTAAGCTTTGAAAATTTAAATGATTTTAAAATATTCTAAGTTTCACTTTTAGTTTTGTCTGATAACTTACATTGTATTTACTTATGATACCTTGTCTTTTTTAGAGAACATGAATAACTTAGCAAAAGTCTATTAACCTTCCCATTAATCCTCTAAAGAGAGAGGTAAACACATCTTTACTCTTTGAAATTATGACAGTGGAGTCATTGGAAGATTAAAAGTAAACCCTGAGGACAGGACGGTTTGACACTTTCATTAATAACTGGGAGTTTCAAAAGAAAGCAGAGTGTCAGAGGATAGGACAAAAATGTATTTAAAAAATCCTTGCTATATCTAAAGAATTTTCTAGATATATGTTTCTCTGGTTTGCCTAGCATCTTTCTCTTCCTTCTATTGGCGGCAACATCTCTGTATTCTTAAGAACTTCTTTCCTCCTACTCACTGTTGTGCTGGTGTAGTCCCACTGTTAGGACACCCCCAGACTTGGGGTGGTTATGCAATCTGTGCCGGTCTTTATCGCAAACCTTTGGTCATTGTGGTTGGCCAAGCATGGGCATGGGATCGACCTCAGTCACTTAGAATCCTCTGGGATAATACCTTAAAGATAATAAGAGAGGAGGGGCGCCTGGGTGGCTCAGTTGGTTAAGCAACTGCCTTCGGCTCAGGTCATGATCCTGGAGTCCCAGGATGGAGTCCCGCATTGGGCTCCCTGCTCGGCAGGGAGTCTGCTTCTCCCTCTGACCCTCCTCCCTCTCACTGCTCTCTCTCTCTCTCATTCTCTCTCTCAAATAAATAAATAAATAAAATCTTAAAAAAAAAAAGATAATAAGAGAGGCTTACTCTCTTCTCTCCTGGATCAGGAACCATAAGGAAACATCCATGGAACTTCCTGTGGCCATCTTGCCATTTCCCTGGCTCTTTGGTGGAAGCCCACTTACAAGAGAAGAGAACCAACCCCAGAGAGAAGCAAAGGAGATAAGAACATGGGCTGACAACACTGTTGGAAGCTGGGAACTGCCCAGGCCCTGGGATTCTCTTTTGATCAGCCAATGCCTCTCTTCCACAAACCATTTCCAAGTGCTGTTCTGTACTAGGCACTGTGCTAGGTGCTGGGGAAACATTCAGGGGAAGACAATCAAAGTGTCTGCTTTCTTTTTTTTAAAGATTTATTTATTTATTTGAGAGAGCGAGAATGAGAGAGAGTACATTAGAGGGGGGAGGGTCAGAGGGAGAAGCAGGCTCCTCGCTGAGCAGGGAGCCCGATGCGGGACTCGATCCAGGGACTCCAGGATCATGACCTGAGCCGAAGGCAGTTGCTTAACCAACTGAGCCACCCTGGCGCCCAAAGTGTCTGCTTTCAAAACTTAAATTTGAGGGATGGGGAAATAGACAACAAACAAGTATACAAAAACCCTTTCAGGGGTGCCTGGGTGGCTCAGTTGGTTAAGCGACTGCCTTCAGCTCGGGTCATGATCCTGGAGTCCCTGGATCGAGTCCCGCATCGGGCTCCCTGCTCGGCAGGGAGTCTGCTTCTCCCTCTGACCCTCCCCCCTCTCATGTGCTCTCTCTCATTCTCTCTCTCTCAAATAAATAAATAAAATCTTTAAAAAAACAAAAAAAACAAAAAACCCTTTCAGATAGAGGAAAATGGTATGAAGGCAGACCATAAACAAGTTAATACATAAATGAGAAACTTTCTGACAGTAATGTAAAGGCAGAAAAATAATTTTCCCTTTACTCTTCTAGGTTCTGTGGCTGAGACCACCCCACTCCCTATAATAAAAGACAGATCGACAAAAGAAAATAACAACAAAAAAACATATATGCCCCCTGTATACATGCGAGAGACGTAGGAAAACTGAGTAACTCCCTGAAATGGCCCCACCCACCACCTTAACTATCATCTACAGCTAAAGGCAAAAAAAAAAAAAAAAGAAAGAAAGATTTGGGGAAGGGGTTTAGAGCTAATTGTGGGAGGTCATCAGGGAAAACACAGTAAACAAGGATCGATTTGTTATGCAGATTTAAATAGGTGCTTTCTCCAATGCTAAGAGTTTCTTGTGATTTAGGTTATCCTTCTCTTCCTGGTACAGAGTGGGAGATACTTACAAATGGAGATTTCCCTTATAAATGTAAATGTCCTTTACAAAGGGTAATTTCTGCTCAGTTTTCAGAGCTTCTCCTGAGTCTGCTGTTTCTTTTCTTTTCTTTTTTTTTTAAGATGTATTTATTTATTAGAGAGAGAGAGAGAGAAAGCATGAGAGAGGTAGGGCAGAGGTAGAGGGAGAGAGAATCTCAAGCAGACCCTGCTCTGAGCATGGAGGACAACTTGGGGCTCGATTTTACAACCCTGAGATCAGACCTGAGCTGAAACCAAGAGTCAGATGCTTTAACTGACTGTGCCACCTAGGTGCCCTGTGTCTGCTCTCTCTTAAAAATAATCAGGTCAACATAATCCTTATGTCAAAGTGGCATATTTTGGGGTGGTGTATTCTGTTCTTCAGTAGTACATGATGATAATATAACAGGGAGGTGGAGTAGAGAAATGGATGTTGGGTGGTCGGAAAAGCCTTCCCTGGGGTGACATGGATCCGAGACTTGATGACTGAGAGCAACCAGCTGTAGGAAGATCTGGGTAGATGGAGCAGAAGATATAGACATCAAGGAATGATCTTGGGACTTTTAATGGATTTCAAGAGGACCTGGGTGCCTGAACTGGCATTCCCTACTCTAGGTGCCAGATGTTCAGAATCAGAGAGACAGCGCTAATAAATAGTGATCAGGTTTGATACCTGGGCTCTTCTTTTTCTAGGTATTCACCCCTGCAAATACCTACCATTCTGTTAATGGCCATATGACATTGCCACAAGCATTTTACAATACGGCACAAAATCAACCACCTGACTTTCTTCAGTTTTCCATGAGGCACTCCTGTTTTAGTGACATATGTTTATAGGTATGCTGATTGTTCTCATTTTAGTCCCAGAGTCACATGAATCCTAATAAACTCTGTAGGCACTGAAGTCTGACTTCAGGATTAGAATAGGTAAATGATAGATTGGAGGAAATTCTTGTTGAGCTCAGTACTATTCATATGATGTTGGTCATGCATGGAGGTCTGGAACTGAGAATGCTAGAGGAGGACCTGAGTAGGTTCAAGGGGAGTTGGGCCTTGATTAAAAGGATGAAGGATGACACCCGTGATAAAAAGATGACAGAGTTGGGAGCATTTGGTTTAAAAAAGCTGATGAGGGATTTTACTTGTGGTCTTCAGGTGAAAGATCCATTGAAAATCAAAAGTGGTTGTTGAGTTTTTAATCTATAGTGAAAAGGAACAAAGAATGTTATCTTGTTAGGATGGTTCAGGCTGCAAGGAACAGAAATCCTTACCAATACAGTAATTGAATTATCTCACGTAGCTGGAAATGTTAGTGTAGGGCAGGTTTGGGAGCTGTGTTAGCAGCTAAGTCATATCAGCTCAGTGATCTGCTGGCCACAGAATCCACTTCATCCTAACTTGTTCATGTTCTGGTTGTAAGATAGTATCAGCTGGCACCATGGGCTTCGCTGTTTGCATTCAGAAGGATATATATGGGAAAAAAAGTCTTCTCTTCCAACAGAGAAATGAAAGTGTACCTCTCTTCATCTTTTAGGACCAATTTAGAGCCTGTGCATCTCTCTGGATCAGTAACAGTCTCCAGCAGAATGTCATTCAAAAATCATATAAGCCAGTAATAGGCAAGTATCATAGGTTTGATTTGGACTACTTAGGCTACCTCTCTGGAGCTCTTTTCCCCCTAAATTACATGATCTCATGGGTCTCACCTGTGTCATGTGATTAAGAAATGAAATCTGGGTTCTTTATGAAAGGAGGGGGAAATGCATATAGAATAGAAAGTATGCATGAAACCTTTAGGCTAAGTATAAGGAAGAATAATCTAATATAAATGATTTTGAATATTAAGAAAATGTACCATGAAAAGACATGAAATCTCTTCAAAATTACAGGATTCTATTTGTCTGAAATTATATCTCTGATCCTATCTGAATGTGAGGGCATGGTGGGGTAGGAGCAAAGGAGAGTGCTTCCTAAAATTTCCGCTTTAGAGTTAACTGAGTTGCTGCTTGACACACCAATTTGAGTGTCTCACCTCAGAGGTTTGGATGTAGTATTTTAGAATGAGGTCTATGGCACTCTATTTTTAAAGAGTGATCCATATGAGTGTAGTGTGGCCCATCAGCTGAGCTCCATTTGGAAACCGCTGGTAATGAATACAAAGTAAACATATTTTTTTTAAAGCACATAAGGAACATTCACAAAAATTGACCATGTTCTAGGCCACAAAGGAAGTCTCAATAAATTCCAAAGAATTAGCATCTTATGAACCATATTCGCTCACTGCAATGCAATAAATTTAGGTATTTATAACAAGGACATAAAAAGGATAATCTAAAAAATCATGTTTGGGAGTATATTTTTTAAAGTATGAAATAATGATTGAATTAAAAAGCTTATCACAAGGGAAACCATGAAATACTGAGAACTGATGACAGAGAAAGCACTCTACCTCAAAGTGCAGGTAAAGCATTACCTAAAGAGAAATTTATAGCTTCAAAACCAATTATCAGAAATTAAGAAAGATTGAGAGCAAGAAAGCCAATGATTCAACTCAAGAAGCTAGAAGAAGAGTAGTAAGGCAATCCAAAGAAACAATGCATCAGTCTGAATTCTTATGTAGAAACAACAAAGTCCACACTGACTAGATTCAGCAGAAAATACACTTATTAAAGGATATTTAAAGACTTTGATTTGGGAGGGCTGAAGAGTCAGTTTTGCTGCATCATCAGAACATGCTGCATCACCAGAACAAAATTAAACCCTACCACAAAATAGCCATGCAAAGACTTTTCTGTACTTACAACCACTACTGGGCACCACTGATACCTACTGTGGGACTTCAGGGTCTCCTTGACTAATTAATGCCCCTGGGGCCACCCTGGCCAGAAAAGAGTTTCTACATTCCATGTGTGGCACCTGGTTTCTAGTGTTACTCTCTTTCAAACCCAAGCCTCACATGAGTGAGTCTGATTGACAGAGTCTAATTCTCAGGTATGAAGCCTAACTAAGGGAAGCTGGGAAGATGAGTTTCTGGCTTGCACCTTGGGTCATAGAACTCACCATGTAGGAAACTCACAGGGCATGGGTTTGACCAGGTGCATGGCACATACCTTCTGCATTCAAGAAGGAAGGAATCATAAAGATAATGGCAGAACCCAATGAAATGAACAACCTCCCTCTGCAATATTGAGATCATTTACAGAACCAAAAGATGCTTCTTTGAAAATAGTAAGATAGGGGTGCCTGGGTGGCTCAGTCGGTTAAGTGGCTGTCTTTGGCTCAGGTCATGATCTCAGGGTTCTGGGATGGAGCTCAACAGGGAATCTGCTCCTACCTCTGCCTCTGGCCCTCCCCCTGCTCCTGTGCTCAAGCTAGCTCCCTCTCTCTTTCACACACACAAATAGATAAAATCTTAAAAAAAAGGGAAAACAGTGAAATAGACCCACCTCTGATGAGACTTAGAAAAACATTGATGTTATACACACATACTCTCTCCCTGTCTTTCTCCCTCCACTTTTGCACACGCATGCACACACAGAAACACAGACACACACACATTCCCCACACCAGGAAGTAGCTAAAGTAAAGGTTATATTTTATAAACTTATAATTCTTCACTAACCCAAGATGGAGAGTCCTGAGAGACAATGATTGGAAGAGTCTGGCTCAGATGGCTGTCCCTGGGCTGCTGGGGAGAAGAGAGGTTCTGAACCCCCTGATGTCTGGATTGGCAGGTAACCTCCCAATAAGACTATACACAATAAGAAATATCCCAAAAGGGCAGCCAGCAAATAACAAATATCTAGGACTTGAAATGTGACTTATTTTGTTAGTACCCTATTGATAGACATTTGTATTTTTTCCAAAATTTCATTACTATAAAAGAGCTTCAACAAATATCTTTGTCATAATTTTTCTCTTGGAAGTGAAATTACTGGACAAAAAGATATGAATAATTTTAAGGCCCTTGATTAAGCTGTCAAGTTACTTTCTTTAATGGTTGTAACAATTTATAGCCTCACCTGCTGTGATAAGAGAGGGTTCATCTCACTGCATCTTTGCCAGCTTTGATTAGTCTGTAACAGAGGTGGTATTTCAGGGTTGTTTTAGTAAGAATTTTAAAATACGTATGAGGGTAAACAATTTTACATATACTGTTTAAACTAATAAGAATAGTATTTTGCAGGATAGACATCATGATCTCTCTTTCATAGATGAGAAAACAAGCTCAAGAAAGATGAAAGAATCTCCCCTCAATCCCCCAGTTAGTCAGTAGAGGATGTAGGATTCAAACCTATTTTTTTCTTTTTGACTCTAAAGCCTTCATTCTTCTTTTTTAATCTCTACACCCAACGTAGGGCTTGAACTCTTGACCCCAAGATCAAGAGTCACGTGTTCTTCTGACTGAGCCAGCCAGGTGGTCCTAAAGCCTGTATTCTTATTACTTTAATTCAGAGAAGACAGATATATTTGACTAAATATATAAATTAAAATATTTGAGGATAAGAAACAAATGGAGTCAGAGTTTCCCAAAGAGCGTTCCCAGGAATACAAGACTCCTCAAATTCTTTGAGTGAAAAACAATGTTTAAAACATTGGGAAATGCTGAATAATGTGTCCCTTCTTGGACACTCGTAGCAAATGTCAGGATATTTCTGACTTTGAGAAGTCTTACAGCAAAGAAACTGTTTAAGTCTGTTTAACATTTCAGAAAAAATAGTGTTCCAAAGAAACATGTTTTGGGAAATGTTACCAAACTTTGTACCTCTTACTACTGTGTCATGTTTTATTGCACTGGCCAGAACATCTAGACAATGGTAAATGGTATTGGTGATAGTGGGTATTTTATTTCCCCCCTGATTTAATGAGAATGTTTCTAGTATTTCATCACTAACTATGATGTTGGCCAAGAGTTTAAGATAGATATAGGATTTACTATCTTAAATAAGAATCCTTAATTTCTTATTTCCTGACTTAAAGAATCAGAAATGTTACTTCCCCACCCCATGTTTTATGTTTTTAATGTCACATTTTACATACTTTTATCTTGTGTATCTCTTTTTTTTAAAAAAGATTTTATTTATTTATTTGAGAGAGAGAGAGAGAGAGAGGGAGAGAGAGCACGAGTGGAGGGAGGGGGAGAGGGAGAAGCAGACTCCCTGCTGAGCAGGGAGCCTGATGTGGGGCTCTGTCCCAGGACCCTGAGATCATGACCTGACCATGAAGACAGACGCTTAACCTACTGACCCACCCAGGTGCCCCTATCTTGTGTATATCTTAACTAATTATCATGAAAATGAAGGGATAGTCTATGTGAAATGTAAATGTGAAAGGGAAAAAGATATTTCATGCAAATGGAAACCAAAAGGAAGCTGGAGTAGCTATATTTATATTAGACAAAATAGACTTTAAAACAAATACTATAATAGTAGACAAAGAAATGATTACATAATGATAAAGGGGTCAATCCAACAAAAAGGTATAATGTTTGTATATATTTATGAACCCAACCTAGGAACACCTAAATATATAAAGCAGATATTGACAGAACTAAAGGAAGAATTAGATAGCAATACAATAATAGTTGGAGATTTTAATACCCCCTTACACCAATGAATAGATCATCCAGACAGAAAATATGGAAACATCAGCCTTAAATGACACATTAGACCAGATGGACTTAACATATTTATAGAACATTTCATTCAAAAGCAGCAGAATGCACATTCTTTTTGTGTGCACATAGAACGTTTTCCAAGATAAATCCTATGTTAGGCCATGAAACAAGTCTTAATAAGTTTAAGAAGATTGAAATCATATTAAGCATTTTTCCAACTACAATGGTATGAAACTAGAAGTTAGTTACATGAATAAAACTGAAAAATTCACAAATATGTGGAGATTAAATAACATACTACTGAATATTCAATGGGTCAATGAAGAAATCAAAAGAGAAATAAAAAAAAATACCTTGAAACAAATGTAACATACCAAAATTTATGGGATGCAGTAAAAGCAGTTCTAAGAGGGAAGTGATAAATGCCTACCTCAAGAAACAAAATTCTCAAATAAACAACCTAACTTTATACCTTTATATACCTTATACAGAAAAAGTGAACAAAACCCAAACTTAGAAGGAAAGAAATAATGGTTAGAGCAGAAATAAAGATTAGAGCAGAAATAAGTGTAATAGAGATTAAAAAGACAATAGAAAAGATTAATGAAACTAAGATCTGGGGGCGCCTGGGTGGCTCAGTAGGTTAAGCATCTACCTTCAGCTCAGGTCATGATCCCAGGGTCTGGGGATCAAGCCCCGCATCAGGCTCCCTGCTTAATGGAGAGCCTGCTTCTCCCTCTCCCTCTGCTGCTCCTCCTGCTTGCGCTCTCTCTGTGTCTATCTCTCTCTGTCAAATAAATAAATAAAATCTTAAAAAAAAGAAACTGAGATCTGGTTCTTTGAAATGATAAACTAAATAGAGAAACCTTTAGTTAGGCTCACAAAGAAGAAAAGAAGGAAGATTCAAATAAGTAAAATCTGAAATGAAGGAGGAGATGTTACAACTAATACTATAGAAACACAAAGGATCATAAGAGACTATGATGAACAATTATATGCTAACAGACTGGATAACCTGGGAGAAATGGATAAATTCCTAGAAACATATAACCTACCAAAACTGACTCAAGATGAAATAAAAAATCCAAGTAGACTGATTACCAGTAAGGAGATTGAATTGGTAATCAAAAACCTCCCCCAAAACAAAAGTCTAGGACCAGATAGCTTCACTGATGAACTTTACCTAACATTCAAAGAAGAATTAACACCAATCCTTCACAAACTCTTCCAATAAATAGAGGGAACTTTTCCAAAATAATTTGTGAGAACAACATTACTCTGGTACCAAAACCCAACAAGGATGCCAAAAAAAAAAAAAAAAAAAAACAGGCCAATATTGCTGATAAACTTAGATGCAAGAATTCTCAACAAAATATTAACAAATTCAACAATACATCAAAGGGATCATACATCATGAGACAAAAGAGAATCCCACATCACAATCAAGTGGGATTTATTTCAGGGATACAAGGATGGTTCAACTTTTGCAAATCAGTCAATGTGATGCATCACATTAACAAAATGAAGGATACAAATGATATGATCATCTCAACAGATGCAGAAAAAACATTTGGCAAATTCAGCATCTGTTTATTATAAACTCTCAACAAAGCAGGTATAGAAGGAATGTATCTCAACATAATAAAGGCCATATATGACAAACCCACAGCTAACATCATACTTGACAGTAAAAAAGCTAAAAGCTTTTCCTCTAAGATCAGGAACAAGACAATAATACCCAGTCTTGCCACTTTTGTTTAATGTAGTGTTGGAAGTCCTAGCCACAGCAAACAGACAAGGAAAAGAAATAATAGTCACTGAAATTGCAAAGGGAAAAAGTCAAACTGTCACTATTTGCAGATGACGTTATATTATATATAGAAAACCCTGAAGACTTCATCAAAAACTATTAGAGCTAGGAAATGAATTTAGTAAAGTTGCAGAATGCAGAATCAATATGCAAATATCTTGCATTTCTATACACTAATAATGAATCTTTAGAAAGAGAAATTAAGGGCACCTGGGTGGCTCAGTTGGTTAAGCGACTGTCTTTGGCTCAGGTCATGATCCCGGAGTCCCAGAATTGAGTCCCGCATCAGGCTCCCCACTCAGAGGGGAGTCTGCTTCTCCCTCTCACCCTACCCCCTCTTGTGCTCTCTCTCTCTCTCACTCTCTCAAATAAATAAAATCTTTAAAAAAAAAGAGAGAAATTTAAAAAAATCCCATTTATATTTTCATCAAAAAGAATAAAACACCTACAATAAACTTAACCAAGGAGGTGAAAGACCTGTATATTAAAAACTACAAGGCATTATGAAAGAGATTGAAGAAGCCAGAAATAAATGGAAAGATATTCTGTGCTCATGGATTAGAAGGACTAGTATCATTAAAATGTCCATCTACCCAAAGCAATCTACACAGTCAATGTAATGTCTATCAAAATAGCAATGGCATTTTTACAGAAACAGAACAAAAAAAATCATAAAATTTGTATGGAATTTTAAAGACCCCAGAGAGTCAAAGCAATCTTCAGAAAGAAGAACAAAGCTGGAGGCATCATGCTCCCTGATCTCAAACTATATTACAAAGCTATAGTAATTGGAATAGTATGGTATTGGCATAAAAACAGACACATAGATCAAAGCAACAGAATAGAGAGCCCAGACTTAAACCCAATCACATGTGGTCAATTAATTTATGACAAAGAACCAAGAATATACAATGTGGAAAGGACAATGTCCTTAATAAATGGTGCTGGGAAAATTGGACAGCCACATGCAAAAGAATTAAACTGGACCACTAAGATATACCATACACAAAAATTAACTCAAAAATAGATTAAAGACTTGAGCATAAGAAGTGAAAACCATGAAATTCTTTTTTTTTTGAACCTGTTAATATATTCTTTCCAACCCAGTTTAGAAAAAGAGTAGATATTATCTTTTTTTTTTATTCTTATGTTAATCCCCATACATTACATCATTAGTTTTAGATGAAGTGTTCCATGATTCATTGTTTGTGCATAACACCCAGTGCTCCATGTAGAATGTGCCCTCCTCAATACCCACCACCAGACTAACCCATCCTCCCACCCCCCTCCCCTCTAGAACCCTGTTTGTTTTTCAGAGTCCATCGTCTCTCATGGTTTGTCTACCCCTCCGATTTCCCCCGCTTCATTCTTCCCCTCCTGCTACCTCCTCCTTCTTCTTTTTTTTTTCTTAACATATATTGCATTATTTGTTTCAGAGGTACAGATCTGAGATTCAACAGTCTTGCACAATTCACAGTGCTTACCAGAGCACATACCCTCCCCAGTGTCTATCACCCAGTCACCCCATCCCTCCCACCCCACCCCCCACTCCAGCAACCCTGTTTGTTTCCTGCGATTAAGAATTGCTCATATCAGTGAGATCATATGATACATGTCTTTCTCTGTTTGACTTATTTCGCTCAACATAATACCCTCCAGTTCCATCCACGTCGTTGCAAATGGCAAGATCTCATTCCTTTTGATGGCTGCATAATATTCCATTGTATATATATATACCACCTCTTCTTTATCCATTCATCTGTCGATGGACATCTTGGCTCTTTCCACAGTTTGGCTATTGTGGACATTGCTGCTATAAACATCGGGGTGCACGTACCCCTTCGGATCCCTACTTTTGTATCTTTGGGTAAATACCCAGTAGTGCAATTGCTGGATCGTATGGTAACTCTATTTTCAACTTTTTGAGGAACCTCCATACTGTTTTCCAGAGTGGTTGCACCAGCTTGCATTCCCATCAACAGTGTACGAGGGTTTCCCTTTCTCCGCATCCCCGCCAACATCTGTCGTTTCCTGACTTGTTAATTTTAGCCATTCTGACTGGTGTGAGGTGGTATCTCATTGAGGTTTTGATTTGGATTTCCCTGATGCTAAGCGATATTGAGCACTTTTTCATGTGTCTGTTGGCCATTTGGATGTCTTCTTTGGAAAAATGTCTGTTCATGTCTTCTGCCCATTTCTTGATTGGATTCTTTGTTCTTTGGGTGTTGAGTTTGATGAGTTCTTTATAGATTTTGGATACCAGTCCTTTATCTGATATGTCATTTGCAAATATCTTCTCCCATTCTGTCGGTTGTCTTTTGGTTTTGTTGACTGTTTCCTTTGCTTTGCAAAAGCTTTTTATCTTGATGAAGTCCCAATAGTTCATTTTTGCCCTTGCTTCCCTTGCCTTTGGCAATGTTTCTAGGAAGAAGTTGCTTCGGCTGAGGTCAAAGAGGTTGCTGCCTGTGTTCTCCTTTAGGATTTTGATGGACTCCTGTTTCACATTGAGGTCTTTCAACCATTTGGAGTCTATTTTTGTGTGTGGTGTAAGGAAATGGTCCAGTTTCATTCTTCTGCATGTGGCTATCCAATTTTCCCAACACCATTTGTTGAAGAGACTGTCTTTGTTCCATTGGACATTCTTTCCTGCTTTGTCGAAGATGAGTTGACCATAGAGTTGAGGGTCCATTTCTGGGCTCTCTATTCTGTTCCATTGATCTATGTGTCTGTTTTTGTGCCAGTACCATGCTGTCTTGATGATGACAGCTTTGTAATAGAGCTGGAAGTCCGGAATTGTGATGCCGTCGGCTTTGCTTTTCTTTTTCAACATTCCTCTGGCTATGCGGGGTCTTTTCTGGTTCCATACAAATTTTAGGATTATTTGTTCCATTTCTTTGAAAAAAGTGGATGGTATTTTGATGGGGATTGCATTGAATGTGTAGATTGCTCTAGGTAGCATTGACATCTTCACAATATTTGTTCTTCCAATCCATGAGCATGGAACATTTTTCCATTTCTTTGTGTCTTCCTCAATTTCTTTCATGAGTATTTTATAGTTTTCTGAGTACAGATCCTTTGTCTCTTTGGAAAACCATGAAAATCTGATAAGAAAACATAGGTGGTAAACTCCTTTATGTAGGTCTTGGCAATGAGTTTTTGAATCTAACACCAAAAGCAAAAGCAAATAAATAAGTGGAAGTATATCAAACTAAAAAGCTTCTGCATAGCAAAGGAAACCATTAACAAAATGAAAAGGCAACCTACTGAAGGGAGAAAATATTAGCAAATCATATAGCTGATATGGGACTAATACCCAAAATATATAAAGAACTCATACAACTCAACACCAAAACAAAACAAAACAAAACAAACCACAAACCCCCCACCAAAACCCCAAACCCAAGCAATCTGATTTAAAAATGGGCAGATAATACAGCATAGGGACTATAGCCAATCGTATTACAATAGCAGTATATGGTGTCAGATTGGCAGCTACACTTGTGGGGAGCATAGCATAATGTATAGAATTGTCAAATCACTATGTGGAACACCTGAAACTAATGTAACATAGTGTGTCAACTATGCTTCAATAAAAATATTTAAAAATGGGCAGAAGACCTGAATAGATATTTTTCTAAAGAAGGCATAAACATGGCCAACAGGTACATAAAATATGCTTTACGTCATTAATCTTCAAGGAAATGCAAATCAAAACCACAATAAAGTATTACCTCATACCTGTTAGAATGGCTGTTATCAAAATGACTAGAAATAACCCTTATGCACTGTTGGTGAGAATGTAAATTGGTGCAGCCACTACAGGAAACAGCATGGAGGTTCCTGAAAAAATTAAAAATAGGATTACAATATGACTTAGCAATTCCACTTCTGGGTATTTACCTGAAGAAAACAAAAACCACGAATTCAGAAAGATAATATGTGCCTTCTTGTTCACTGCAGCATTATTTGCAATAGCCAAGATATGGCAACAACCTAAATGTCCATCATAGATGAATGGATAGAGAAATTGTGGTATAGATAGACAACGGAATATTATTCAACCATAAAAAATGAGAAAAATCCTACCATTTGTGACAACATAGATGGACCTAGAGGGTATATGCTAAGTGAAGTGAGTCAAACAGAGAGAGATAAATGTCATATGAATTCTCCTATATGTGAAATCTAAAAACAAATAAAAAAAATTTAAGCTCATAGATTCAGAGAACAGATTGGTGGTTGCCAGAAGTGGGGAGTAGGGAGTGGGAAAAATGGATGAACTGTTTTTGTTTCTGTTTTTAGTTTAAATAAATTGAATAATAATAATAAACCAGAAATGGGTGTGAGTATGAAGAGATCAGCTTCTCATACAAAGGGGAAAAATATTCAGTGGTAGGATACTCATTCAGCAAATATAAATATTTTTGATGAACTAGGGAAAATGTTTCAGTGCTCCTGCACATGGTTTCTGCACTGGGCTGAGGAAGGCACACACAATTTCTCCCAGAAAAGTGGTGTTGAGATTCATTACTCTAGGCTGGAGAAGAGGGAAGGCTTCTAACTTGCTTATCATTCATTTAGCAAATTATTTTTTGAGTGCCCACTATGTGCCAGGCAGTTTTGGGTGCTCTGTCTTGTATTGTCAGTCTAAGTCAAGTTGTAAAGAGTTAACTTTGATGTGGGACTGTCTGAGTCTCCTATGCCAATGGGACCTAAGATGTGAGGATTTCTGTCTCTGGCCCCCTAGCTCTCTTCCCGTCACATTTCCTCCCTCTCCCATTCCTCACCTTAGCCACGTTGTGTATCTGATGGCTGTAGGCACTGGGATATGGATGGGCATCTTTCCCCTAGAGATACACACCCTGACCCAGCTGTGGCTCAGATGTCACATAAATATCCAAAATGGAACCAGGGCAGGAAAGTTTTTACTACTCAGGACACAGGATTTTGCTTTAGGCAGGAGAAGTCCTTGGAGATAGACTTGATGGTCCTCAGAGAGCTGACCAAAGAATGATTGCAATCTAGCTTTGGAAACCATTTCTTCACCAACAATTTCCTTGTCTACCAGTTTATGAGGCCATAAACAGCCCTTGTGTGCATAATGAATTCTGACATCATAGGTCTGTGGAACTTAAAAACAGCAGGTTAGCCAGCACTTTTATTAGCAGTATTACCCTGAGGCTGCACAAATAGCCCTTCACCACTCAAACGTTCTGGTATAAACTTTACTATAAAACATTCCCTGGCCTTTGCTCTGTCTTCAGTGAGGCCATTTTTTCATGGTGCATGTATTGTTAAGATATTTCATACAAAACCTTGTGCACATGCATGTCTTCCATTTTGGCAGTGGGGCAAGGCAGTTTTTAGGAGAGGCTGTGTAACCCTAATCTAAGAGGATGACAGAACAAGAGCTTGTTTCTTAGGTCTCTGACAAAGCTTGATGACCTCTATCTTCTCTCTTGCGATTTGTCCCCAACCTGGGACCTCTGACATTTTGGAAATTTTATTTGAACGAGTGAAGAAAATGTAAGTTGAAAGATAAGTGGAGGAAGGGTGGAAATTAGTAATGACATATTAATTCTTCATCTTTATTGTTCTTAGTCTTTTTGTGTGTGTGAGGTTGAAAAAGTTTCGAAGGAACTAGGACTGAAAACTAATAATCTTCTCGTGAGTGGAGAAACCCTCTTAGAACCAACAGTAATGGAAACACAGAAGGGACTGAAGTCATCAGATTTTCTACCATCAAGCTTGGCTTTCCAGTCCTGGAGGCCCTCTGGAACACATATGAAGAGAGTTGGAATGTTGGGTTGGAGTTTATAAAAGTGAGTCTTATTGATACCTGTGAGGTATTGATCACAAAATGTCCAACAATTACATATAAACCACTTAGAATAAGTTTATTATGGAGTGAGCATAAATCTCCCTTTCTTCCATCTAACTTGATAGTGTTTTTTGTTTAAAATATTATTCAAAATCTGTTTTGCAATTCCAAGATTATAAAATGGTTTTTAATCTTCATTTTAAAATAGGAAATGTATGCCCAAGGGTCCATCCTCTAAGACAACATCTTTATGAGGTGTGGATAGGGCAGGCTAGCTTAAAACTGGAAGTGGGGGGTGGAGGCCATGGGCACCTGAGCCCTTGGGGTCACCACCAGCACTGGTCCCAGTGCGTTGGGCTATTTCATGGGTTGGCTGCCTGGCTGGGTCATGTCTCCCACACTTGTTTCTCCAGAGATGACCCCCCTGGTGAGGTGAGGGCGTCACTGGCAATGGGCTCCTACCACACAGTGGAAACGCCTAGAGGCAGCCCCTCCACCTTTTGTCTTACTGTACTTGGCTTCTCATGACACAACCAATGATTGTTCATTCAGTGTCTTCTCTGTTCTTTTGACCTACTTATTTTTGCTTCAGTCCCTCTCATGTAAAAAGACTTTGTTTAAAAACTCTTATGTTTTCCCATTTTGATTTAGAGAAAACACTGGCTTTTCAAAGTTGTTATTCCAAGATCCAGGGCTGCCTTCCTCATTTTGCTTTTAATACCTTGATGAAAGTTTGCTAAATTCCTTATTTTAAAAAGAATTTCCTCTGTTTCAAGGACAAAGAGAAAAGAACAAAAAACCAACCAACCAACCAAACAAACAAACAAACAAAAAATCAAAGCTTTCCTGCTTTTCTAGATTATCACAATTTGAATGTGCAAATAAGATTTTGAAATACTTTTTGTTTGGAATAAAATTCAGATGAATAGTCATCTGGCCATCGACCTTTCTCTATAACGGAGAGAAGATTCTAGGAGAACTCCACAAGGTATCTGAATTTCCTTCACTTCTTTTGCCTGGATCTGTGTCTCTGTGATTTGCTGTCCTCTTTCTCTAAGAATATGTCTTGTCTTGGAAAGTCCTGCAAGCTCCACAGTAATTTTCTTGTTGTCACTGACTCAAGGGCTAAGCTCTTAGTCATTGATCTTGTGGATGAGGTTCTATGCATATGAGACCTTTAATTCCTTGCTCATCCCTCTAAGGAACTCCAGCTCTGCTGCTCTGAGCACAGGGTGCGCTAGCTGGGCTGAGGGGATTTCCTGCACTTCAGAGCCTCAGTGTGAGCTCTCACTTCTTAGCTACTTATTTACTGCTGCCCGAGGCTTCAAAACCAGAGCAGACCCAGTAAGGTGGGGATCTGAAATATCTGAGACTTCATCAACTTAGTTACTGAAATAGGGAAGCGTATTTTAAAAAACAAATTTCTTTTCCCTTTTCCTTTTTTTTTTAAATGAAATCTTTTTTCAAGTTTCATTGTTGCTGAATAGGTTATCTGTAGGTCAGTGGGTTTCCAGGTTGTTTGCATTTCCTAAAATTGTGCTTTTGCCTGAATGTGGCACAAGAGATTGTGGGCTGCTCTGTGAAACAGGACGGCCCACTGAGGCCGGCACAATGCTCCTATTCCTGTTTCTCTCTGTTGCTCCGATGGAAGTATTTTAGGGCTCCATAAGTAATTAAGAAGAATAAAATCAGACAAAAATCCTGGACATCTTAAGCTTCTGGCCAATTTTATGGAGTTCAGAACAACATTTTTTCTTTTCTTTTTTTTTTTTTTTAAGATTCTTTTTTTTCCATGACCTTTAAGAAGCTGGCTACATTTTTCAGTACTTTTCCTTTTGATGAATCATTTTCCAGATACAATGTGCGGATGACTTTCAGTTTAGATACAGAGGCCATATAACTCCAGATGCAGATGCAGATGTTATGAGTTCATGGAATAGAAGATATAAATGTCCTGACTTAGCTGTATGCCTTGAGAAGCATCCGTTTTTTGTTTTGTTTTGTTTTCTATTTAGAGAGAGGGAAAGAGAAAAAACCCATACCAGATTTGCTTAATTTCCTGCTTTGAGCACTTATGCTTTAAAGGAGCTCATTTACATATGAAATTGAGTCATGTGATAGCATGTGTGGGGAAATTTTGACCAAAAAACATTTTCCTTTAATCTGCACATGCTGTGGATTGTGAAAGTGTGAGCTCACACGCAAATTACTTCTCACCATGGAAGTCTGTAGTCCATGCATGGCACAGTTTAAACTTTACTGGGTTAGCAAAATCATAAATCAGTCCTAAAACTCGTTCTGAAAATGATACTTTAAAAATTTATTTAGTTCTCTTATCTTTTAAAATAAAGGTAAAATAAGCATATTAAATTCATAGATTTTTTTTGATATCACCAAGAATATAATTTATGGCTTTTTAATTCCATTATGTAATCATCTTTTGGGTCTAATGCTTTGGGGTCCTTTGTATGAGAATACAAATTTGTTATTTGTTATTTTATTATTTGTTTGTTATTTGTTATTATGAAATTATAGAACTGAGTTGATTCAAAATAGGATGTTTTCGTTTTATTATTTTTCATCTCTGTAATGCTGGTGGATGTACAAATGAACACTTGTAAAGCTTTCATATTTCAGCAAATATATATTGAACCATTGCTACATGCCAGGAACTTTTGCTATAGGTTTTGAGGTGAATGAGGTAGATGTGTTTGCTGCCTGGTCCACATTGAAAATGTAAGGCAGCCTAAAGGAATAACAGGAGAGACAGTGTTCTACTCCCCAATATCATTTGAGCCTTAACTTTCAGTACCTTAGAAGGTGACTGTATTTGGAGACAGGGGCTTTAAAGAGGTAATTAAATTAAAATGAGGTCATATGGGTGGGCTCTAATCTGATCTGACTGGTGTCCTTATAAGAAGAGGAGATTAAGATATAACTGTACAAAGAGGGAAGACCATGTGAGGACACAAGGAGAAGACAGCTACCTATGAGACAAGGAAAGAAGGCCCAGAAAATACAACTCAGAAAGAAAGAAAGAAGAAAGAAAGAAAGAAAGAAAGAAAGAAAGAAAGAAAGAAAGAAAGAAAGAAAGAAAGAAAGAAAGAAAAAAGAACAAAAAGAAAAGAAAGAAGGAAGGAAGAAAGCAAGCAAGCAAGCAAGCAAGCAAAGAAAGAAAACACAACCTGCTAAAACCTTGATCTTGGACTTCCAATCTCCAGAACTGTGCGGAAATAAATTTCTATTGTTTAAGCAACCAAGTCTGTGGTACTACTTTGTTATGGCTGTCCTAGCAAACTAATACAGATAGAAAGCTTCCTCATGAAATGAAAGGTGAATAGTGCTTAAGGATAATGGGCCAAATGTCATCTCACTGTCCTCTTGTCATGGGGCCAATTACAATACTGTGCACAAAGTATGTACTAAATAAATGCTAATGCTTGCCTACTGAGACTGCAAGAAATAAGGCGATGTATTACTATTGCTTTCACTACCACTTCCACTATTATCTGCAAAACTCCTGAAGCCTGGCGGTGATGCCTTGTGCTGTACCTTATCCTGCCACTCTGTTTAAGGGCATTGGAATGGAGATGGTATTTGATATCAGATCTAAAGAAAATCACTCTCACTGAAAGATTCTGTTCTGAGCAATGGGAAGTTGTTTTCAAGTAAGGGAAAAAGGCAGGTTTTGTACTTGAACACTGTTCACACTATTTCTTTTTTCAGGAAGAATTTGAGTTTCTGCTTTTCAGTCACATTTTTGTCTACGGTAAGTGGATAAATGTGGTTTGCATCATTCAGTGCCTTGGGAACGTCTTATGGGATATTTCTGGAATGGGCAAAGTTCAGCACAGTCTGGAGCCAAAATGTCCCCATTATTGAGCCAACACAGTTCAAATGTTTATGACCCATCTCCAGAATGGTGTGCATATGTGTGAGGTTGACAGTGCAGTTGAACATATCCCCAGGAACTGAGGGAAAGCTGCAGAAAAGCAAGAATGACGTGTGGGCTGCCCTTGAATGTCTTTTCTGTTTTGGAAGCCTACAGCTTCAGGAGAAGGTCCAACAGCACATGAGTGTTTATGAGACTTTTCCTGTTCAAAGAATCGAGCCTCTTAAGCTTGGTTAGAAGCCCCCACAACTGTAGGAAAGCCCAGGTTCCCTATGCCTGGATTTTCTTTCTTCTTTTGCCTGGCTTCCAGCTTCAAGACAAGTTTAATCCAGCATCCCTGAAGCCTCCAAAGGGAGTCATCTACAACAGTGATTTTCAAAATGTGGTCTGCGGACCCCTGGGATTCTTTGGACCCTTTCAGGAGATCTGCAAGGTCAAAACTATTTTCTAATAATAATAAGACAATATTTACTCTTTTTACTATCATTCTTACACAAGTTACAATAGTGTTTTCCAGAGGCTATCTGGCATGTGAAGATGCCATTACTCAGACAGCCAATAAAATGTGTGTTATACACTCTTTCATTCTCTGGAATGTACTAAATTAGTAGGATAAAAGTGTACATATATGCATTTTCAGATATTAACTCAGTACTTAGTACTTCTATGTTCCTGCTAGTTAGCACCTGTTATACCTACTATAATCTTCACCAACTGTTCTTTTGAAACCTGAAGTATCCTTTACCAGAAACTATTATTCAGATTACTTACATTGCAGATTATTAAGACTATCTCTGGGGCGCCTGGGTGGCTCAGTCATTAAGCATCTGCCTTCGGCTCAGGTCATGATCCCAGGATCCTGGGATCGAGCCCCATATCTGGCTCCCTGCTCTGCGGGAAGCCTGCTTCTCCCTTTCCCACTCCCTCTGCTTGTGTTCCCTCTCTTGCTGTGTCTCTCTCTGTCAAATAAATAAATAAAATCTTTTAAAAAAAAGACTATCTCTCCTAAAATCAGAAATTAGATAGAGGTATCTTATGTAATTTCTAATATTCAGCACTTTTAAAGACCTACTATTGAAAAAGAAAGTAGAATTATTATTTACAAATGAAATGCTTATATACATAGAAAAACTAAGAGACTCAATACCAAAGTCAGCACTGAACAGGATATTTGGTATAAAAATAAGGAGGAAAAGTTTTGTACACTACAACAAAAATTATAATATACCCAAGGATAAATAAAATCAAAATAACCTGTATTTTTAAAAACCATATTTTATCAAAGAGCAGAATATAAAACCTGACAAATAAGGCAGTAATACATAAATGAATGAATGGATAGATAAATAAAACAATAATTCTTCCCAAATTAATACATAAATTTAATATAATTTTTAACAAAATCCTGTTAGCTCTTTTTTTATTATATTATGTTAATCGCCATACATTACATCGTTAGTTTTTGATGTAGTGTTCCATGATTCATTGTTTGCGTATAACACCCAGTGCTCCATGCAGTACGTGCCCTCTTTAATACCCATCACCGGGCTAACCCATCCTCCTACCCCCCTCCCCTCTAGAACCCTCAGTTTGTTTCTCAGAGTCCATAGTCTCTCATGGTTTGTCTCCCCCTCCGATTCCCCCCCTCATTTTCCCCTTCCTGCTATCTTCTTCTTCTTTTTTTTAACATATTATGTATGATTTGTTTCAGAGGTACAGGTCTGAGACTCAACAGTCTTACACAATTCACAGCACTCACCATAGCACATATCCTCCCCAATGTCTTTCACTCAGCCACCCCATCCCTCCCATCCCCCACCACTCCATCAACCCTCAGTTTGTTTCTCAGAGTCCATAGTCTCTCATGGTTCATCTCCTCCAATTTCCCACCCTTCATTTGTTCCCTTCCTGCTCTCTTCTTTTTTTTTTTTAATAAACATATAATGTATTATTTGTTTCAGAGGTACAGGGCTGTAATTCATTAGTCCTACACAATTCACAGCGCTCACCATAGCGCATACCCTCCCCAATGTCTATCACCCAGCTACCCCATCCCTCCCACCCCCACCACTCCAGCAACCCTCAGTTTGTTTCCTGAGATTAAGAATTCCTCATATCTTTTTAACTAGACAAAATATGTCTAATATTTGTATGATAAATAAAGGCATGAGGTCTGACAAGAAATTTTGATAATGAAGATAGGTGACCAGGGATATACCCTGTATATTATTAAAATTTACTATGAAGGTATAGTGTGGTATGAGCACAGAAATGGGCAAATACATGGAACAAATTCAAAATTCAAGAAACAGATTTGAAGATCCAAGTATATGAAGGAACTTTTTTTTTTAAGATTTTATTTATTTATTTGACAGAGAGAGAGAGAGAGAGCAGGGGGAGTGGGAGAGGGAGAAGCAGGTTTCCTGCTGAGCAGGGAGCCCGATGTGGGACTGGATCCCAGAACCCTGGGACCATGACCTGAGCCGAAGGCAGACGCTTAACAGACTGAGCCATCCAGGAGCCCCAAGGAACTTTTTATTTTAAAGATTTTATTTATTTGTTTGAGAGAGAGAGAGTGGAGGGAGGAGCAGAGGGAGAGGGATAAGCAGATGCCACCCTGAGTGCAGAGCCTAATGAGGGGCTCGATCTCAGGACTCTGAGATCATGACCTGAGCTGAAATCAAGAGTTGGATGCTCAACCGACTGATCCACCCAGGTGCCCCAAGGAACTTTTAATTAATTAATTATTTTTTGTTGGAGAATAGTTAACATATAATATTATATTAGCTTCAGGTGTATAACACAGTAATTCAACATTTATATACATTACAAAATGACCACAATAAGTCTAGTTACCATCTGTCACAATACAAAGTTATTAAAATACTTTTGACTATATTCCTTGTGCTATATTTTACATCCCCATGACTTATTTATTGTATAATTGTAAATTTGTACCTCTTAATCTCTCTCACCTATTTTGCCCATTCCCCAACTACCTCCCCTCAGGCAACCACCTGTTTGTTCTCTGTATTTTTTTAGTCTGTTTCTGTTTTGTTTTGTTTGTTCATTTGTTTTGATTTTTAAGATTGAACATATGTGAAATAACATGTCTTTCTCTGTCTGACTTATTTCATTTAGCATAGTACCCTCTAGGTCCATCTATGTTTTCACAAAAATCAAATGGTATCAAATACCATGTTTTATTTTTATGGCTGAGTAACATCCCAGTGTGTGTGTGTGTGTGTGTGTGTGTGTGTGTGTATCTGAGTGTAACAATTTCTTTATCCATTCACCAAGGTAGACACTTTTATTATTGTTCTATATCTTAGCTCTTGCAAACAATGTTTCAACAAAAATGGGGGTGCCTATAACTTTTTGAGTTAGTGTTTTCATTTTTTTCGGGTAAATACTAAAGGTGGAATTGCTGGATCATATGGTAGTTCTATTTTTAATTTTTTGAAGAAACTCCATCACTGTTTCTGGCTAGTGGCCACACCAGTTTACATTCTTACCAACACTTACCAACAAGCATTCTCTCTTCTCCACATCCTCACCAACACTTGTTATTTTTAGTCATTTTGATACTAGCCATTCCAACAGGTATGAGGTGATATCTCATTGTAGTTTTGATTTGCATTTCCCTGATGATTAATGATGTAGAGCATCTTTTCATGTACCTGTTGATCATCTGTATAGCTTCTTTGGAAAAACATCCATTCACTTCTTCTGCCCATTTTTTAATTGGATTGTTAGTGTTTTTGGTGTTAAGTTGTATAAGTTGTTTATTTATTTTGGATGTTAACTCCTTATTGGATATATCATTTACAAATGTCTTCTCCCATTAGGATAACTTTTCGTTTTGTTGGTGATTTCCTTCACTGTGCAAAAGCTGTTTAGTTTGATGTAGTACCATTTATTTTTGCTGTTGTTTGTTTTTGGTGTTAAATTGAAAAAAATCATCATTAACATCTATTTCAGGGTGCTTACTGCCTATGTTTTCTTTTAAGAAATTTGTGGGTTTAGGTCTTAAATTTTAGTCTTTGATCCATTTTGAGTTTATTTTTGTACAGTCTATTTTCCATAGAAAATGATCCAGTTTTATTCTTTTGCATGTAGCCATCCAGTTTTCCAAATAATATTATTGAAGAGATTGTTTTCTCCCCATTGTATATTCTTGCCTCCTTTGTTATAGATTATTTGACTATCTTTTATTTATTTTATTTATGTTTTAGAGAGTGCACACACGAGCCAGAGGGTGGGGGGGACAGGAGCAGAGGGAGAGGGAGACACAGAATCTTAAGCAGGCCACGCCTGATGTGGAACCTGATGTGGGGCTCAATCTCACAACCCTGAGATCATGACCTGAGCTGAAATCAAGAGTCGGATGTGTAACCAAGCCTCCCAGATGCTCCTAGATGATTTAACTATCCATGCATGAGTTTATTTTTGGAATTTCTATTCTGTTCCATTGATTTTTGTATCTGTTATTATGCCAATACCATACTGTTTTGATTACTATAGTTTTGCAGTATAGCTTGAAATCAGGGAGCATGGTACCTCCAGCTTTGTTCTTTTCTCAAGGTTGCTTTAGCTATTTGGGGTCTTTTGTAGTTCCATTTTAGGATTATTTGTTCTATTTCTGTGAATAATACCATTGGAATTTTTGATAGGAATTACCATGAATGTGTAGATTGCTTGCTCTTGGTAGTATGGACATTTTAACAATATTAATTCTTCCAATTCATGAGAACAGTATATCTTTTTATTTATTTGTGTTGTCTTCAGTTTCTTTCATCCATGTCTTATAGTTTTCAGAGTACAGATCTCTCACCTCCTTGGTTAAATTTATTCCTGATATTATATTCTTTATGATGCAATTATAAAAGGGAATTTTTTCTTAATTTCTCTGATAGTTTATTAATAGTATATAGAAACACAACAGATTTCTGCATATTAATTTTGTATGTTGCAACTTTACTGAATTAATTTGTTAGGTCTAATAGCTTTTTGGTGGAGTCTTTAGGGTTTTCCATATATACTATTATATCATTTGCAAATAGTGATAGTTTTACTACTTCCTTATCAATTCAGATGCTTTTGATTTCTTTTTCTTGTCTGATTGCTCTGGCTAGGACTTCCAGTGCTATGTTGAATGAAAGTGACAAAAGTGGGTATTGTTGTCTTGTTTCTGGTCTTAGAGGAAAAGCTTTTAGCTTTTTATCATTGAGTATGATGTTAGCTGTGGGTTTGTCATAGCTGGACTTTATTATGTTGAAGCATGTTCCTTCTATAACCACTTTGTTGAGAGTTTTTTTCATAAATGGATGTTGAATTCTGTCAAATGCTTTTTTGGCATCTATTGAGATGATCATATCATTTTTATCCTTCTGTTCATTAATGTGGTATATCATGTTGATTGATTTGTGGAAGTTGAGCCATCCTTGCATCCCTGAGTAAATTTCACTTGATCATGATGTATGATCCTTTTGATGTATTGTTGAACTTGGTCTGCTAATATTATGTTGAGGATTTTTGTATCTCTGTTTATTGTGGATATTGGCCTGTAATTCCCTCCCTCCCTTCCTTCCTTCCTACCTTTCTTTCTCTCTTTCTTTCTTTCTTTCTTTCTTTCTTTCTTTCTTTCTTTCTTTCTTTCTTTCTTCTTTCTTTCTTTTCTTTCTTCTTTCTCTCTCTCTTTCTTTCTTTTTCTTTCTGTGTCTTTATCTGGTTTTGGTATCAGCACAGTGTTGACCTTGTAGAAATAGTTTGGAAGCATTTCTTTCAAGTTTTTGGAATAGTTAGAGAAGGATAGGCATGAATGCTTCTTTAAATGTTTGGTAGAATTCACCCGTGAAACCATCTGGTCCTGAACTTTTGTTTGTTTGCAGTTTTTAGTTATTGAATCAAATCCATTATTAGTAATCGGTCTGTTCAGATTTTCTATTTCTTCTTGCTTTAGTCTTAAAAGATTGTAGTGGTCTAGGAATTTATCCATTTCTTCTAGGTTTTCCAATTCCTGGGGTGTATATTTGTAGTAGTCTCTTGGTTTGTTTTATTTTAATTTCAGTATAGTTAACAAATAGTGTTATATGAGGTAGTTTCTTATAATCCTTTGTATTTCTGTGATGTCAGTTGTAACTTCTTTTTATTTCTGATTTTATTCATTTGGGCTCTCTGTTTTTCTTGATGAGTCTGACTAATGGTTTTCCAATTTTGTTTGTCTTTTCAAAGAACTGGCTCTTAGTTTCATTGGCCTTTTCCATTTTTTTTTCTCTATTTCATTTATTTCCATTCTAATCTTTACTATTTTTTTTTCCATCTATTAACTTTAGGCCTTGTATATCCTTTTATTTTTCTAGTTCCTTTAGGAGTAAAGTTACTTTGTTTATTTGAGATTTTTATTGCTGTTTGAGGTAGATTTGTATTGCTATAAATTCCCTCTCAGAACAGCATTCCTTTTATTGCACTCCATAGATTTTGTTACATTGTGTTTCCACTTTAGTTTGTCTCAAGATATATTTTCATATCCTCTTTGATGTCTTCATTGACCCATTCATTGTTTATTAGCATGTTGTTTAGCCTCCATGTGTTTTTGGTTTTTTTTTCCAGTTTTTTCTTGTATTTGATTTTGAGTTTCATACTGTTTTGATTGGAAATGGTGTTTGATATGATTTCAGTCTTCTTAAATTTATTGAGACTTGTTTTTTAGCCTAACTTGTGATCTATCCTGGAGAATGTTTCATGTGCACTTGAAAAAAATGTGTATTCTGATGTTTTGGATGGAACGTTTTCTTTATATCTGTTAAGTCCATCTGGTCTAATGTGTTGTTCAAAGCCACCATTTTCTTACTGATTTTCTCTCTGGTTGATCTATCCATTGATGTAAGTGGGGTATTAAAGTTCTCTGCTATTATTATATTACTTTCAATTTCTCCTTTTATGTCTGTTAGTCTTTGATTTATATATTTAGGTGCTCCTATGTTGGGTGCATAGATATTTATTTATTGATATAATTATTATATTCTTTTATAGGATTGATCCCTTTGTCATTATGTAGTGCCCTTCTTTGTATCTTGTTACAGTGTTTGTTTTAAAGTCTATTTTATTTGATAAAAATATTGCTACCCCAGCTCTATTTTTTCTTTTTTTTTTTTAAAGATTTTATTTATTTATTTGACAGAGAGAGACACAGCAAGAGAGGGAACACAAGCAGGGGGAGTGGGGGAGGGAGAAGTAGGCTTCCCGTGGAGCAACAAGCCTGATGCGGGACTCGATCCCAGGATCCTGGGATCATGACCTGAGCCAAAGGCAGACGCTCAATGACTGAGCCACCCAGGTGCCCTATTTTTTCTTTTTTTTTTATCATGTTCAATTAGCCAACATATAGTATATTAGTTTTTGTTGTAGTGTTCAGCGATTCACTAGTTGTGCTGTACAGCTCTATTTTCATTTCCATTTGTGTGGAGTCTTTCCCATTCCTTTACTATCAGTTTGTGTGTTTATTTAGGTCTGAAATGTCTCTTGTAGGCAGCATATTAGATGGGTTTTGTTTTGTTTTTGATCCATTCAACCACACTTTGTCTTATGGTTGGAACATTTAGTCCATTTACATTTAGTTAGGCCTTACTGCCATTTTGTTAATTGTTTCTGGTTGTTTTTGTAGTTCTGTGTTCTGAAGAAACTTCATTAATGATAAAGGTGGCATGTCAACTTATTGGGAGACAAAAAAAATTATTCAATAAACAGTATTGGAAAAATTGGCTATCCATGTGGAAGAAAAACAATCATAACACCATAAATAATCAACTTCACACAGTTTATTTTATTTTTAAAGATTTTATTTATTTGTTAGAGAGAGAGAGAGAGCACAATCGGGGGGGCAGCAGATAGAGGGAGATGTAGAAGCAGGCTCCCTGCTGAGCAGAGAGCCCAACATGGAGCTCAATCCTGGACCCCAGGATCATGACCTGAGCTGAACGCAGATGCTTACCCTACTGAGCCACCCAGGCACCCCTGGCAGTTTAAATATATAAATGTAAATGTAAAATAATATACTAGAATAATATATTAAAGAATTGTTTTATAATATTGTGATCCAGATGACATCTATAACAATATAGGAAATGCATAGTTGTAAAGAAAAAATTGACAGGATTGATTACATAAATATTAAAAATTTCAGTATTGAAGGAAAGAAACCTAACAAAGTCAAAAGATAAGTATTAATTATAGTGGGGTAAAATTTTATGTTATTAAGAAAAAGACAATCTAAATTTTAAATGGACAAATTATATAATCAATTTAGTGAAAATATGAAAATATGAAAAAGTATATATAAAAAAGATATTCAATGTCACTAAGAGTCAGAGAACAATAGCATAACATTGTCTGCCATCATTTGGGAAAAGAAAGAAAGAAAGAAAAGAAAAAGAAAAAAAGAAAGAAGAAAGAGAAAGAAAGAAAAAGAAATCTCAATTTTCCTACACAGGAATACAACAAAAAGTAAGTATACTTTTGTCTTTTGTTTCAGTAATATTTTAATTTTTTCTGAAAAACTTTTCTTAATTTTATAATTCTATTAAATCTCTTACTCTTTTAGAATTTAATATCTTTATTTAAAATGGAATGAAATCTATTTATAATTTATTTTCATTATATTTAAGGATGGGTCATTGAGTTTAAGAAGGGAAATTAGAAGATTTTTCTCAATGGGCAGCTGTACCATTTATGTATAGGATAAGGATAAATTGATTAATAAAGGTGTTTGTTCACTTGTGAAAGGAAAATTGATCCAAAGAAATCGGTTGAAACTATAAGTAAGAAATGAAAATATGATGAAAGCTATTTCCTCCTCAGTCCATAGAATAAGAATTTTCCTTACTGTGTTTAATGCAACAGAAAAAAATTCAAATTATATTATAGTGCTGGTAATACTGTGGTATCATTTTTGGACCTATCATTCAGAGTTCAGAGATAAAGTAATAGAATATTTTAAACATGGACATGATGAGTTCTTTCTTTCTAAAGATTTATTTATTTATTTGAGAGAAAGAGAGAGAGAGAGAGCATGTGTTTGAGCAGGGGGAGGGGCGGAGAGGGAGAGGGAGAAGGAGAGCACAGAGCCTGACATGTGCTCAATTCCACAACCCTGAGACCATGACCTGAGCCCAAACCAAGAGTCGGACACTGAACTGACTGAGCCACCCAGGCACCACATGATGAGTTCTCTTAAAAACCAAAAATTGATTGTTACAGCTTTTCAAACTAGAAATACAAAAGCCACAGGAGCATCCTACAGAATAAATTATTATATTGCATAGGCTGGAAAGGTACACACAATGGCTTAGGGAAAAATAAAGCCTATCACAGTTGACTTTGCTGAGTGTCTGCGGGCTGAAAAGTCAGTGAAAGGAACTGTGGCACTGCCACTTTCCAACAATCCTGTAATTTGTGTTAAAGCTTTTCCTGAAAGCATGAAGATTGAATTAATAACCTGTCTGCAAAATTCTACTTTTAGCTTATAAATGGACATTGGACTTATTGTTTTGCTTGCATTTATCTGTATTAGATCAAATATCATACTGTACGTTAACTAACTAGAATTTAAATAAAACTTGAACCATAAAAAGAAAGAAAAAATGAGTGAGTTGCTAGCTGAATTAGCAGCTTTTTTTCATGGAACATCATTTTTACTTGAAAGAAAAACTGGTATTTTAACAAGTATTTGGTAGGCTTTTTCTTAAGAAGAAATGCAGTGAGTCACTTTTGGGAAAACAATCTCTGTCACTTCTAGGGAAACAATCTCTAACTGTATTTGCTGTCAATAATAAAATTTTAGTTTTCTAGTGAAAATTAGAATTTTGGAAGCTTGTATCCACCATGGTGAACTTGATAATTCCTAAAACTTGAATTGTCAGCTAAAATCATTGGTGATATTAACAAATGTTATTTTAAAATATTTGTATAATGAAATGTGTCAAATTTAGAAAATCTCCATACCTCAGTGAATTAACTTTTTGGAATGACCAATAATGCATGGTGTTACAAAATCATGCAAGATACAGCAGTAGGTCTTTATGTAACAGAGTTAAAAAGTACACTGATAGGATTTCAGATTCCACATTGCAACTAAGCCTTAAGAAATTGCTACTTGGCAAGTTTTGATGTAGTACAGAAGAAGAATATCCATAGTTATCTAAAAAGGTAATTAAAATGCTCCCCCTTTCCCAACTACATATCTGTTTGAGGTTGGATCTATTTCATATACTTGAGACAAAGCAATATATTGCAACAGATGAAACGCAGTACAGATATGAGACCCCAACTGTCTTCTGTTGAGCAAGACATTAAAGAGATTTACAAAAATATAAAACAATGCCACCATTCTCACTAATTTGTTTTGGAAAATATAGATATTTCATAAAATATTTTTTAAAGGCTTATTTATTTATTTGAAAGAGAGAGAGAGCATGAGCAGGAGGGGCAGAGGGAGAGGGAGAGAGAATCTCAAGCAGACTCAGCACTGACCGCAGAGCCAACATGGGGCTGGATTATGACCTGAGCAGAAACCAAGAGTTGGTTGCTCAACTGACTGCACCATCCAGACACCCCTTTTCATAGAATATTTATTTATGCTAATGTAAAATGGGTTTATTCTTACTTAAAATTAATGAATAAATATTTTAAAACTTAGTTTTAATTTGAATACAAGTTGATAGATATAAATCACCTACACAAAAGCCTCTGGAGATACATTTTTAAGGAGGTAAAGAGGTCCTGAGACTAAAAAAGTGTGTGAGAAACATTGCTTTAGAATTTTGACAAGACCAGATTAATCTAGTCCCACTAATTTCAGGAAATGGATTTCTTTTTGATCAATTCCTAATCTGTCTTCTCCCAAGCCTGTTAATTCAATTCAACTAGCATTTTTTGACACCTATCAAGTTCTGGTCATGGTAAGTGATGATACAAAGCCAAGAGTTTGAATTCAAATTTTAAGGAGCTATGCAAGGGGATGATGGTCCTTGGATTCCAAGAGAGACTGGTTGATGGATTTGAGATTTCTAAGCATATATAGGCACAGATTCAGGGATTTTGCTATATTTGGTGGTGGGAAGAGGAAGACTTTCTTTTTGGATGGTTTTTATTTTAATAGTGAGAGTAAGGACATGGGAGTGTATAAGTGTTCATGGAAAGAGGAGGTATGAAGTAGTCTTGCTTATTTCTTATTTTACAAATTATTCAAACCATATTGTAATAATATAAATGGACATTTAAAGATATAGGCATCATAAATGGAAGGGGGTAAAATCTGTAATGTGTAAGATAGATTAAGGGTTAATACATCAAATGTAGAAAGACCTCTTATAAATTGTTAAGGAAATGACAAACAATCTAATAGAAAAATAGGCAACAGATACAATTTGGCAGTTCATTGTTAGGGAAGTCCATATACCTATCAGTATGAAAAGAAACTGAAAGAAATAAGGAAATGGAGTTTAAATAATGATATTGTTTTCATACATCAGCTTGGCAAAAATTAAAAAGAGTGAAACAGGCAGAATTCAGAGAAAGGAACCCACTGATATATTGTTGCTATGAGTGTGAAGTAAAATACCACTTTTGGAAAACAACTTGGCAATATCGAAAATTAGGGAAATAACCCCATATAACTTAGACACAGCAATCCCACATTTGGGAATCTATCCTTAGAAAGAAAATCCTAGTATGTAGCAATACATGTACAAAAATGTTTATTATTGCATTTTTCCTTTTATTGAGATACAAACACATTCTATTTACATTCCTTTTCCTTTGGTGTTTACATTTCAGTGGGTTTTGGTATATTCATAAAGTTGTGCAACCATCACCACTATCTAATTCCAGAACATACTTATCACCCAGAAGGAAACCCTGTACCTATTAGCAGTCATTCACAATTTCCTCCTTCTCCAGGCACTGGCAACCACTAATCTACTTTTTTTTTTATGATTTGCTTATACTGGACATTTCATTTAAATGAAGTAAAACATTATGTGGTTGTTCATGTCTGCTTCTTTCACTTCTATAATGTTTTCATGGTTCATCCACATTGTAGTATGTATCCACAACTTGATATATATTCCATGTGTGAATATACCACTTCGGTTTATCAATCAATCAGTTGATACACATTTTGGGTTGTTCCTATTTGGGGCTATTATAAATAATGCTGCTATGAACATTTGTGTGTAAGTTTTTGTGTGGACATATGTTTTCAATTCTCTTTGGTAGATACCTAGGAGTGGAGTTACTGAGTCATATGGTAATGCTATATTTAACTTTTGGAGGAACTTTGCAAACTGTTTCCAAAGCTCTACACTATTTTACATTTCCATTAGTAATGTATCAAGTTCTAGTTTCTCCACATCCTCACAAATGCTTATTATTTTGATTCTAGCCATCACAACAAGTATAAAGTGTGGTTTGATTTGCATTTGCATTTGACTAGTGATACCAACCATCTTTCTATAAACTTACTTGCTATTTGTATACCTTTGGAGAAATGTATATCCAAATACTTTGGTTGTTTTTAAAACTGGAGTTATTTGTGTTTTTTATTGTTGAATTGTAAGACTTCTTAATATTTTCTAGATGCAGGTCCCTTATCAGATACATGATTTATGGATATTTTCTCCCATTCTTGTGTTAATTTCCACTTTTTAAATTATGTCCTTTGAAATATAAAAGTTAAATTATTTTTGTCTCAGAAAGATGACTATAGTTTCTATGACTTGTTTGAAACATTGCTGGTTCTCCAATGTTTGCTCTTCCAGATTTTTTTTTTTAATTTTAATTCCAGTATAGTTAATGTAAAGTGTTACATTAGTTTCAGGTGTATAATATAGTGATTCAACAGTTCCATATATTACTCAGTGCTCCTCAAAATAAGTGTACTCTTAATTCCCTTCACCTATTTCATCCATCCCCTCAACCACCGTCCCTCTGGTAACCATCTCTTTGTTCTCTATAGTTAAAAGTCTGTTTTTTTGGTTTGTCTCTTTTTCCCTTTGTTCTTTTGTTTCTTAAATTCCACATATGAGTGAAATCATATGGCGTTTGCCTTTCTCTGGCTTATTTCACTTAGTGTTAAACTCTCTAGAATCATCCATGTTGTTGCAAAAGGCAAGGTTTCATTCCCTTTTTTATGGCTGAATAGTATTCCATTGTACACACACACACACACACACACCACATCTTCTTTATCTATTCATCTATTGATGGAACTTGGGCTGCTTCCATAGATTGTCTATTGCAAATAATGGTGCAATAAACATAGAGGTGCATATATCCCTTCAAATTAGTGTTTCATATTCTTTAGGTAAATGCCCAATAGTGCAATTGCTGGATCTTAAGGTAGTTCTATTTTTAATTTTCTGAGGGACCTCCATACTGTCTTCCACAGTGGCTGAACCACTTTGCATTTCCACCAACAGTGTATGAGGTTCCCTTTTATTCCACATCCTCACCAACACTTGTTGTTTCTTGTGTTTTTGATTTTAGCCATTCTGACAGATGTGAGGTGATATCTCATTGTGGTATTGGTTTTTGTTTCCCTGATGATGAGTGATGTTGAGCATTTTTTTCATGTGTCTGTTGGCCATTTGGATGTCTTCTTTGGAGAAATGTCTGTTCATGTCTTCTGCCCACTTTTTCATTGGATTATTTGTTTTTTTGGTACTGAGTTTTGTAAGTTCTGTATGTATATTGGATATTAACCCTTTATTGGATATATCATTTGCAAATATTTTCTCCCATTCAGTAGGTTGCCTTTTAATTTTGTTGATAGTTTCCTTTACCATGCAGAAGCTTTTTATTTTGATATAGTCTCAATAGTTTATCTTTGCTTTTGTTTCCCTTGCCTCAGGAGACATATCTAGAAAAATGTTGCTAAAGCCAATGTCAGAAAAATTACTGTCTATTCTCTCTTCTAGGATTTTTATGGTTTCAGGCTCACATTTATGTTCTTAATCTATTTTATGTTTATTTTTGTGTCTGGTGTAAGAAAGCAGTCCGGTTTCATTCTTTTGCATGTAGTTGACCAGTTTTCCCAACACCATTTGTTGCAGAGATTTTCTTTTTCCCATTGCATGTTCCTGCTTCCTTTATCAAAGATTAATTGACCATACAATTGTGAGTTTATCTTTGTTTTTTTTTCTGTTCCATTGATCTGTGTGTCTATTTTTGTGCCAGTACCAAACTGTTTTGTTTACCACTGCCTAGTAATATAACTTGAAATCTGGAATTGTGATGCCCTCAATTGTGTTTTCCTTTTTCAAGATTATTTTGACTCTTTGGGGTCTTTTGTGGTTCCACACAAATTTTAGGATTGTTTTTCCCTAGCTCTGTGAAAAATCCTGTTGGTGTTTTCATAGGGATTGCATTAAATCTGTAGATTGTTCTGGGTAATATAGACATTTTATCAATATTTGTTCTTCCAACCAATGAGCACGGAATGTTTTTATTTCTTTGTGTTGTCTTCAATTTCTTTCATAATGTTTTATAGTTTTCAGAGTACAGGTCTTTCACGTTCTTGGTTAAGTTTATTCCTGGATATTTTATTATTTTTGGTGCAGTTGTAAATGGGGTTGTTTTCTTAATTTCTATTTCTGCTTCTTAATTATGAGTGTATAGAAATGAAACAGATTTCTGTACATTGATTTTGTATCCTGCGATTTTACTGAATTCATTTATCAGTTCTAGTAGCTTTTTGGTGGAGTCTTTCAGATTTTTTATATATGATATTATGTCGTCTGCAAATAGTGAACATTTTACTTCTTCCTTACTAACTTGGATGCCTTTTATTTCTTTTTGTTTTCTTATTGCTGTGGCTAGGACTTCCAGTACTATGTTGAATAAAAGTCGTGAGAATGGACAACCTTGTCTTGTTCTGACCTTAGGGGAAAAGCTCCCAGTTTTTCCCCATTGAGTACGATGTTTGGGTTTTTCATATATAGCCTTTATTATTATGTTGAGGTATGTTGTCTCCAAACCTATTTCATTGAGGGTTTTTTTTTTTTTTTTTATCATGAATGGATGTTGTACTTTGTCAAATACTTTTTCTGCATTTATTGAAATGATCATATGGGTTTCATCCTTTCTCTTATTGATGTGATGTATCATGTTGATTGATTTGTGAATATTGGACCACCCTTGCATCCCAGCAATAAATCCCACTTGATTGTGGTGAATGAAATTTTTGATGTATTTTTGGATTCAGTTTGCCAATATTTTGTTGAGAAGTTCTGCATCTATGTTCATCAGAGATATTGGTCTGTAGTTCTCTTTCTTTGTGGTGTCTTTATCTGGTTTTGGTATCAGGGTAATTTTGTCCTCATAGAATGAATTAGGAAGTTTTCTTCCCTCTTCTATTTTTTGGAATAGTTTGAGAAGAATAGGTATTAACTCTACTTTAAATGTTTGGTAGAATTCACCTATGAAGTAGTCTGGTCTTGGACTTTTTTTTTTTACTGGGAGTTTTTTGATTACTGATTCAATTTCAAGTCTTTTCAAGTTTTCTATTTCTTCCTGCTTCAGTTTTGGTAGGTTGTTTCTAGGAATTTATCCATTTCTTGTAGGTTGTCCACTTTGTTGGCATATAGTTTTTCATAATATTGTCTTATAATTGTTTGTATTTCTGTGGCATCAGTTATTTATCCTCTTTCATTTGTATTTTTGTTTGAGTCCCCTCTCTTTCTCTTTTGATGAGTCTGGCTGGAGGATTACCAATTTTGTTGATCTCTTCAACAAACTAGCTCCTGGTTTCATTTATCTGTTCTATTGTTTTTGTTAGTTTCTATATCATTTATTTCTGTTCTGATATTTATTTTTTCTTTCCTTTTATTGCTTTAGGGTTTGTTCTTTTTCTAGCTCCTTTAGGTATAAGGTTAGGTTGTTTATTTGAAAATTTTCTTGCTTCTTTAGGTAGGATTATTGCTATAAAATTCCCTCTGAAAATTGCTTTTGCTACATTCCAGATTTTGTATGGTTGTGTTTTCAATTTTCTTTTTCTCCATGTCATTTTTTATTTCTTCTTTGATTTCTTGGTTGACCCATTCATTGTTTGGGAGCATGTTATTCAGCCTCCACCCATTTGGGCTCTTTGCAGATATTTTCTTGTACTGATTTCTAGTTTCAAAGTGTTGTGGTCAGAAAAGATGCATGGTATGATGTTGATCTTTTTTAATATGTTGAGATTTGTTTTGTGGCCTAATATGTGAACTATTTTGGAGAATGTTCTGTGTGCACTTGAAAAGGTTGTTCATTCTGCTCTTTTAGGATTGAATGTTGTGAATATATCTGTTAAACCCATCTGGTCTAGTGTGTCATTCAAAGTCACTGTTTCCTTGTTGATTTTCTGATCAGATAATATATCCATTGATGTAAGTGAGGTGTTAAGGTCCCCTACTATTATTTATTATTATCAGTTAGTTTCTCTTTATTTGTTAAATACCATTTTTTGTATTTGGGTGGTCCCATGTTGGGTGTATAAATATTTACAATTATTATATCTCTATAATGGGTTGTCCCCTTTATTATTATATTATGTTTTTCTTTGTTTCTTGTTACAGTCTTTGTTTTAAAGTCTATTTGTCCAATATTAAATATTGCTACCCTGTCTTTCTTTTGACATCCATTTGCATGATAAATGGTTCCCCATCCCCTCACTTTCAATCTGCAGGTGTCTTTAAGTCTAAAATGAGTCTCTTGTAGGCAATATATAGATGGGTCTTGTTTTTTTATCCACTCTGTCACTCTATGTCTTTTGATTGGAGTATTTAGTCCATTTACATTCAAGATAATTACTGGTATGTTTTTATTGCCATTTTGTTACCTTTTTTTTTTTTTTTTTTAGTTATTCTCTGATCCTTCCTCCGTGTTCTCTTTCATGGTTTGCTGGCTCTCTTTAGTGATATATTTGGATTCCTCTCTTTTATTTTCTGCATATCTATTACTGGTTTTTGATTTGTGGCTACCTTTAGGTATATAACATCTGCATATAGCAGTCTATATTAAGTTAATGGTTGCTTAAATTTGTGCCCTCTCTTTACTCCTCTCTCCTCCATGTTTTTGGTATATGGTGTCATATTGTATATCCTTTTTTGAGTCTCTCAACTAATTTTTACAAATATCCTTATTTTTACTGCTTTTGTCCTTTCTACTTTCTAACTCTTATTTATGATGTTTTCTTTCCACTAAAAGAGTCCTCTTTAATATTTTCTTGTAGGGCTGGTAGTGGTCATGAATTCCTTTAATTTTTATTTGTCTGAGAAACTAATTATCTCTCCTTCTATTATGAATGATAGCCTTGCTGTAGATCATTCTTGGCTGCGAATTTTCCCCTTTCAGTACTTTGATTATGTCATGCCTCTCTCTTCTGGCCTGCAAAGTTTCTGCTGAAAAATCCTGATAAACTTCTTGCATTTCTCTGTACATTACTATCTTCTTTTCTCTGCTTTGAGATTTTTTTCTATATCACTATCTTTTAGCATTTTAGTTACTATGTGTCTTGGTGTGGACCTCCTTGGGTTGATTTTGTTGGGGGATCTCTGTGCCTCCTGGATCTGGATATCTGCTTTCTTCCCCAGATTAGGTAAGTTTTCAGCTATTATTTCTTCAAATAAATTTTCTGCTGCCTTTTCTCTCTCTTCTCCTTCAGGGATCCCTATAATGTGAATGTTATTCCACTTAATGCAGTCACTGAATTCCCTAAGTGTATTCTCAATTTGCATAACTTTTTCTGTCACTCACTCAGCTTGATTGTTTTCCATTACTCTCCTTCCAGGTCATTAATTTGTTCCTCTGCTTTCTCTAGCCTACTATTTATTCCATCAAGTGTATTTTTAATTTCATTTTTTATGTTCTTCACCTCTGATTGGTTCTTTTTTATCTTTTTGTTAAAGGTCTCACTGATATTCTCCACCCTTTTCTCAAGTCCAGTGAATACCTTTTTGGTCATTACCTTAAATTTTTTATCAGGCATATTACTTATATCCATTTCACTTAGGTCTCTTGCTGTGGTTTTGTCCTGTTCTTTTATTTGAGACATATTCCTCTGTCTCCTCATTTTATGTAACCATCTGTATTTGTTTCTCTGTGTTGGGAAAGTCAGCTAAGTCTCTGCTCTTTAAAGTAATAGCCTTATGAAAAAGAGATCCTGTAGTGCCGTGTAGTATCCCACATTCACAGAACCTGGTACATCAGTGGTGTCTCCTATGTGTGTTGCCTGTGTCCTGCTGTTGTGTTCTAACTGCTCTTTCTTTTAGTCCAGTCATCTGCAAAGACTTCCTTTGCCTCTTGTAGGCAGCATTTTGTATGGTCAGGGTAGGGTTTGCAATTTTAACAAGAGGTGCTCTGATCCACCTGTGAAATGAGATCTGCTGCCACTGCTGTCAGTACTGGGAATACCTGGGTTGGCTATGCAGTTTGAACAAAGTGTGCCTGGGCTTTGCAGGGCCTGTAGCCCCCAACACTGCCATTGGGATTGTGGCCCCAAAAAACATGTAGGTCAGGAGACATGGTATTGGCAAGATTTTCACCAGTCTTCTGGGGGAGGGGATCCACAGCATATGGTCTGAGCTAACTGTGACTGGGAAGGATGGATCCACTGAATTTGGGGGGGCAGGATGCAGTGTAAGGAAGTTAGATAGCAAGTTCCAGCGCTGTGCCATTTTTCCCAGGTAGCCTTGTGTTTATGCTGAGTGGTGGGGAGGTGCCTGCCAGCTCCTTTTTTTCTGGAGATGTCCTTTGGTAAACCCTGCCCTTCCAGTATGCACTCCTAAATGCATAAATAATTCTCCCTCCGGTGTGCCCCAGGTATTTTTCAAATTGTTGTTTCTATGCTGTATCTCTGTGGTCTGTTGATGGTGCTGTCTCTTTTAGGGTGGGGACTCACCTTCCTAACACCCTTTGGGCTCTCCTAGAACCCAGCCCTCTGATTTTTAAAATTTCAGTTTTTAAGTCTGGATGGTTGTAAGAACTCAGGAAATTTGGCCCCTCTAGTTTTCAAAGCCAAACATTTTGGGGATTTGTCTTTCCTGTGCAGGCTTCCTGGTGTGCTAAACTGTCTGAGGCTCCCTTCCATCCACAGACATCCACGGTCCATTTATCTCACCCCTGTGCCTTTCCTACCCTCTGATGTGGCCTCTTCTCTACCTTTAGTTTTGGAGTTTGTTCTGACAGTCATTCGGGTGTTTTCTGGGTTATTTACACTGATATTTTGTCTAGTTCTATCTGTAGGACAAGGTGAACTTAAGATCCTCTTACTTTGCCCTCTTGGACAAGTTTTTGATTTTGATGAAGTCCAATTTATCTGTTTTTACTTTTGTCACTTGTGCTTTTGGTATTGTATCTAAGAATGCTTTGCCCAACCCAAGGTCACAAAGGTTTATCCTCTTTTCTTCTAAGGGTTTGATAGTTTTAACTATTACATTTAGGTCTATAATCCACAGGGAAGGTGTTTTGTTTTGTATATTGTAAGGAAGGGATCTAACTTGATTCTTTGGTATATGGATATCAGTTGTTCCACACCATTTGTTGATAAGATTACTCTCTCCCATTGAATTATCTATGCACATTTGTCAAAAATCAACTGCTCCTAAATATGTGTGTTTATTTTTAGACTCCCAACTCTATTCCAGTGATCTGTATGTCCAGCTTTATGCCAGTATCACACTGTCTTGTTTACTAAAACTTTGTAAAATGCTTGAACCTGGGAAGTGTGTATCCTCCAACTTTGTTCTGTTTTCCCAAGAATCTTTGACTATCCTGGCTCTTGCATTGCCTTATGAATTTTAAGTCAGCTTATTAATTTCTGAATAAAAGCCTGTGACCCAGCAATTGCACTCCTGGGTATTTACCCCAAAGACAAAGATGTAGTAAAAAGAAGGGCCATATGCACCCCAATGTTCATAGCAGCAATGTCCACAATAGCCAGACTGTGGAAAGAGTTGAGATGCCCTTCAACAGAGGAATGGATAAAGAAGATGTGGTCCAGGGTGCCTGGGTGGCTCAGTCGTTAAGCGTCTGCCTTCGGCTCAGGTCATGATCCCAGGGTCCTGGGATCGAGTCCCACATCAGGCTCCCTCCTCGAGGGGAAGCCTGCTTCTCCCTCTCCCACTCCCGCTGCTTGTGTTCCTGCTCTCGCTATCTCTGTCTCTGTCAAATAAATAAATAAAATATTAAAAAAAAAAAGAAGATGTGGTCCATATATACAATGGAATATTACTCAGCCATCAGAAAGGATGAATGTCCAACTTTTACATCAACATGGATGGGACTGGAAGAGATTATGCTTAGTGAAGTAAGTCAAGCAGAGAAAGTCAATTATCATATGGTTTCACTTATTTATGGAACATAAGGAATAGCATGGAGGACATTAGGAGAAGGAAGGGAAAAATGAAGGGGGGGGTGGAAATCAGAGGTAGAGATGAACATGGAGACTATGGACTCTGAGAAACAAACAGGGTTTTAGAGGGGAGGGGGGTGGGGGGATGGGTTAGTCTGGTGATGGGTATTAAGGAGGACACGTACTGCATGGAGCTCTGGGTGTTATACAAAAACAGTGGATCGTGGATCACCACATCAAAAACTAATGATGTATTGTATGGTGACTAACATAACAAAATAAAATTAAAAAAAAAAACAGCTGGAATTTTGATAAATTGTGTTGAATCTATAGATTAATTGGGAGAGTATTGCCCTCTTAATATTAACTCCTCCATTCCATGAACATGGGTTGTCTTTTTTGTTTATTTGGGTCTTTTAAAAATTTCTTTAATGATATTTTATATTCAGTTTACAAGACTTCAAATTATTTCATTTCATTTATTTCTACATATTTTATTATTTTTGATGCTTTTCTGAATAAGATGGTTTTCTGATTTCATTTTTAGATTGCTTATGGCTAGTGTTTAGAAATACAACTGATTTTTGCCTGTTGATCTTATATCCTGCAACTTTGTTGAACTTGTTTATTAGCTTTAACAGTGTGTCTGTGTGTGTTTCTATATACAAGATCATGTCAAGTGTAAATATAGGTAGATTTCTTTTTTGTAATTTTTAGTCTGCCTATTATCCTTTTTATTCCTTGCCTAAGAAAAGGGCAAGAACTCCAGTACACTGTTCAATAGAAATAGTGATAGCAGATATCCTTGTCTAGTTCCTATTCATAGGGGGAAATTATTCATTCTTTTACCATTAACTGTGATGTTATCTGTAGGTTTTTCATAAATTCCTTTATCCAGGGGAAAAGGTTTCTTATTTTTCTCATGCTTTTATTGTGAGAAGGTATTTGGTTTTGTCAAATGATTTTCCTGAATCTATTGAGATGATCATATATGGCTTTTGTCCTTTTTCTATTGATACGGTTTATTACATTAATTGCTTTTCAGCTAAGCCAACGTTGTATTCTTGGAATATATCCCACTTGGTTATAGTATATAATTCTTTTTATATGTTGTTGGGAACTCTGCCACATTCAGGCATCTCAGGTCTTCCTGTGACCCCAAGGATCCTGAGACCACACTGTCCTACCTAGGATTCTGCCCTGCTTCACCATCTGAGCACCTTTCAGTCAGGGACACCTCTCACTGGAGCAGACTTCTAGAAGTTCTGATTTTGTGCTCCACTGCTATATCACTTTCTGGTAGCTGGCTTATGGAGACTCCCTCCCACTGTGGTTTATCTTCCCATATATCACCTTGGATTCACTTCCTGCATCTTCTACCTTGCAGAAAGTGTTCACTTTTCTATTTGTAAAGTTGCAGCTATTCTTCTCTTGGATCTACAGTTGAGTTCTCAGGTGTTCAGAATGATTTGATAGCTATCTAGCTGAATTCCTGGGACCAGGTGAAACTAAAGTCCCCAACTCCTTTGCCATCTTGGACTCTACCTATCTGGCTCTTGGGGGATGACATTTTTTTTTTTTAAGATTTATTTATTTATTTGAGAGAGACAGACAGTGAATAAGAGAGAGAAAGCACAAGCAAGGGCAGTGGCAGAGGGAGAGGGAGAAGCAGGCTCTCCACTGAGCAGAGAGCCTGTTGTGGGGCTTGATCCCGGGACCCTGAGACTATGACCTGAGCAGAAGGCACACCCTTAACCAACTGAGCCACCCAGGTGCCCTGGAAGATGACATTTTAAATAATATAATGTGGCAACTCTGTAAATCAAATTCTCCCTCATCCCTAGGGTTTGTTCTTGTCACTGTTTTTTGTTGTTTTTGTTGTTGTTTGGCTTTTTTGAACTAATTCTATAAAATCTGTATTTTTTGTCATACATAGTCACTGATATATCTTCTCAGTTAGCTCAGTGGTCAGTTCATGATTGAGCAGCAATTTCGTTAAATGTTTAGAACCATTAAACCTTCCAGTTTTTGCCAAGAAGTGTGTATTGGGGGTATGCTTTCAATACTCAGCAGGGGAAATGTCAATTCTGCCTTAGCCATTGCTTGCTGTTTGCACAAAACCTCAAGGTTAGCCAAAGGTGAGACATTAAGACCTTGTCCAGTCTTTCACCCTATACATGCATGTGGCCTACTAGAGACCCAGGAATATGCTACAGCTTTTCAAAGCCTTCTGCGGATATCTCATTCCTCAGTTTTTCCTCTTAACCTTTTTGGTTAACCTAATTTTTGCTCTGCTTTTAGCCACTGTTTCAGGCAGTCATGATGTTAAATAATTGCTATTGATTTGTCTTTCATACATAATTTTTTGGGGAAAATGTTGTTTGCACTTTAAGTCACGTTAAATAAAGCGTGGTCTTTCAGAGGACAACTTGAGAAACCTCTGACATTCTCTGAGAATGGGGCTTTGCAGAAGTTCTAACTTCCTACCTCCCCCTTCAGCAGTTGCCATGCTGCTGGTTTTCATCAGATTTTGGGCTGCTGGTTTTCAAGGCTCCAGGAGATTGGGAGTAAGAGATGGGAAAAGGGCAGTTTAAAATGCCACAAAGCTCTCTTTTCTTATGGAGATTCAGCTGTTTTTTTTTTTGTTTTTTTTGTTTTTTGTTTTTTAATTTTTTTTTATTCTTATGTTAATCCCCTACATTACATCATTAGTTTTAGATGTTGTGTTCCATGATTCGTTGTTTGTGCATAACACCCAGTGCTCCATGCAGAATGTGCCCTCCTCAATACCCACCACCAGGCTAACCCATCCTCCCACCCCCCTCCCCTCTAGAACCCTGTTTCTTTTTCAGAGTCCATCGTCTCTCATGGTTCGTCTACCCCTCCGATTTCCCTCCCTTCATTCTTCCCCTCCTGCTACCTTCTTCTTCTTCTTCTTTTTTTTTTTTCTTAACATATATTGCATTATTTGTTTCAGAGGTACAGATCTGAGATTCAACACTCTTGCACCATTCACAGCGCTTACCAGAGCACATACCCTCCCCAGTGTCTATCACCCAGTCACCCCATCCCTCCCACCCCACCCCCCCACTCCAGCAACCCTCAGTTTGTTTCCTGCGATTAAGAATTGCTCATATCAGTGAGATCATATGATACATGTCTTTCTCTGTTTGACTTATTTCGCTCAACATAATACCCTCCAGTTCCATCCACGTCGTTGCAAATGGCAAGATCTCATTCCTTTTGATGGCTGCATAATCCTCCATTGTATATATATACCACCTCTTCTTTATCCATTCATCTGTCGATGGACATCTTGGCTCTTTCCACAGTTTGGCTATTGTGGACATTGCTGCTATAAACATCGGGGTGCACATACCCTTTTGGATCCCTACTTTTGTACCTTTGCGGTAAATACCCAGTAGTGCAAATGCTGGATCATACGGTAGCTCTATTTTCAACTTTTTGAGGAACCTCCATACTGTTTTCCAGAGTGGCTGCGCCAGGTTGCATTCCCACCAACAGTGTAGGAGAGTTCCCCTTTCTCCGCACCCCCGCCAACATCTGTCGTTTCTTGATTTTAATTTTAGCCATTCTGACTGGTGTAAGGTGGTATCTCATTGAGGTTTTGATTTGGATTTCCCTGATGCTGAGCGATATTGAGCACTTTTTCATGTGTCTGTTGGCCATTTGGATGTCTTCTTTGGAAAAATGTCTGTTCATGTCTTCTGCCCATTTCTTGATTGGATTCTTTGTTCTTAGGGTGTTGAGTTTGATGAGTTCTTTATAGATTTTGGATACTAGCCCTTTATCTGATATGTCATTTGCAAATATCTTCTCCCATTCTGTAGGTTGTCTTTTGGTTATGTTGACTGTTTCCTTTGCTTTGCAAAAGTTTTTTATCTTGATGAAGTCCCAATAGTTCATTTTTGCTCCTGCTTCCCGTTGCCTTTGGCGATGTTTCTAGGAAGAAGTGGCTGCGGCTGAGGTCAAAGAGGTTGTTGCCTGTGTTCTCCTTTAGGATTTTGATGGACTCCTGTCTCACATTGAGGTCTTTCAACCATTTGGAGTCTATTTTTGTGTGTGGTGTAAGGAAATGGTCCAGTTTCATTCTTCTGCATGTGGCTGTCCAATTTTCCCAACACCATTTGTTGAAGAGACTGTCTTTGTTCCATTGGACATTCTTTCCTGCTTTGTCAAAGATGAGTTGACCATAGAGTTGAGGGTCCATTTCTGGGCTCTCTATTCTGTTCCATTGATCTATGTGTCTGTTTTGGTGCCAGTACCATGCTGTCTTGATGATGACAGCTTTGTAATAGAGCTGGAAGTCCGGAATTGTGATGCCGCCGGCTTTGCTTTTCTTTTTCAACATTCCTCTGGCTATGCGGGGTCTTTTCTGGTTCCATACAAATTTTAGGATTATTTGTTCCATTTCTTTGAAAAAAGTGGATGGTATTTTGATGGGGATTGCATTGAATGTGTAGATTGCTCTAGGTAGCATTGACATCTTCACAATATTTGTTCTTCCAATCCATGAGCATGGAACGTTTTTCCATTTCTTTGTGTCTTCCTCAATTTCTTTCATGAGTATTTTATAGTTTTCTGAGTACAGATCCTTTGTCTCTTTGGTTAGATTTATTCCTAGGTATCTTATGGTTTTGGGTGCAATTGTAAATGGGATCGACTCCTTAATTTCTCTTTCTTCTGTCTTGTTGGTGTATAGGAATGCCACTGACTTCTGTGCATTGATTTTATATCCTGCCACTTTCCTGAATTCCTGTATGAGTTCTAGCAGTTTTGGGGTGGAGTCTTTGGGGTTTTCCACATAAAGTATCATGTCATCTGCAAAGAGTGAGAGTTTGACTTCTTCTTTGCTGATTTGGAAGCCTTTGATTTCTTTTTGTTGTCTGATTGCTGTGGCTAGGACTTCTACTGCTATGTTGAATAGCAGTGGTGATAGTGGACATCCCCACCACGTTCCTGACCTTAGGGGGAAAGTTCTCAGTTTTTCCCCATTGAGAATGATATTCACTATAGGTTTTTCATAGATGGCTTTTATGATATTGAGGTATGTACCCTCTATGCCTATACTCAAGAGTTTTGATCAAGAAAGGATGCTGTACTTTGTCAAATGCTTTTTCTGCATCTATTGAGAGGATCATATGATTCTTGTTCTTTCTTTTGTTAATGTATTGTATCACGTTGATTGATTTGCGGATGTTGAACCAACCTTGCAGCCCAGGGATAAATCCCACTTGGTCGTGGTGAATAATCCTTTTGATGTACTGTTGGATCCTATTGGCTAGTATTTTGGTGAGAATTTTTGCATCCATGTTCATCAGGGATATTGGTCTGTAATTCTCCTTTTTGATGGGGTCTTTGTCTGGTTTTGGGATCAAGGTAATGCTGACCTCATAAAATGAGTTTGGAAGTTTTCCTTCCATTTCTATTTTTGGAACAGTTTCAGAAGAATAGGTATTAATTCTTCTTGAAATGTTTGGTAGAATTCCCCTGGGAAGCCATCTGGCCCTGGGCTTTTGTTTTTTGGGAGATTTTTGGTGACTGCTTCAATTTCCTTAGTGGTTATAGGTCTATTCAGGTTTTCTATTTCATCCTGGTTCAGTTTTGGTAGTTGATACAACTCTAGGAATGCATCCATTTCTTCCAGGTTATCTAATTTGCTGGCATAGAGTTGTTCATAATATGTTCTTATAATTGTTTGTATTTCTTTGGTGTTGGTTGTGATCTCTCCTCTTTCATTCATGGTTTTGTTGATTTGGGTCATTTCTCTTTTCTTTTTGATAAGTCTGGCCAGGGGTTTATCAATCTTGTTAATTCTTTCAATGAACCAGCTCCTAGTTTTGTTGATCTGTTCTACTGTTCTTTTAGTTTGTATTTCATTGATTTCTGCTCTGATCTTTATGATTTCTCTTCTCCTGCTGGGTTTAGGCTTTATTTGCTGTTCTTTCTCTAGCTCCTTTAGGTGTAGGGTTAGGTTGTGTACTTGAGATCTTTCTTGTTTCTTGAGAAAGGCTTGTATTGCTATATACTTTCCTCTTAGGACTGCCTTTGCTGCATCCCAAAGATTTTGAATAGTTGTGTTTTCATTTTCATTGGTTTCCATGTATTTTTTTAATTCTTCTTTAATTTCCTGGTTGACCCATTCATTCTTCAGTAGGATGCTCTTTAGCCTCCATGTATTTGAGTTCTTTCCGACTTTCCTCTTGTGACTGAGTTCTAGTTTCAAAGCATTGTGGTCTGAAAATAGGCAGGGAATGATCCCAATCTTTTGGTACCGGTTGAGACCTGATTTATGCCTTAGGATGTGATCTATTCTGGAGAATGTTCCATGGGGACTAGAGAAGAATGTGTATTCCGTTGCTTTGGGGTGGAATGTTCTGAATATGTCTGTGAAGTCCATTTGGTCCAGTGTGTCATTTAAAGTCTTTATTTCCTTGTTGATCTTTTGCTTAGACGATCTGTCCATTTCAGTGAGGGGGATGTTAAAGTCCCCCACTATTATTGTATTGTTGTCAATGTGGTTCTTTGCTTTTGTTATTAATTGCCTTATATAATTGGCAGCTCCCATGTTAGGGGCATAGATATTTAGAATTGTTAGATCTTCTTGTTGGATAGATCCTTTAAGTAGGATATAGTGTCCTTCCTCATCTCTTATTACAGTCTTTGGTTTAAAATCTAATTTGTCTGATATAAGGATTGCCACCCCAGCTTTCTTTTGGTGTCCATTAGCATGGTAAATGGTTTTCCACCCCCTCACTTTCAATCTGGGGGTGTCTTTGGTTCTAAAATGAGTCTCTTGCAGACAGCATATGGATGGGTCTTGTTTTTTAATCCAGTCTGTTAGCCTGTGTCTTTTGATTGGGGCATTGAGCCCATATACATTCAGGGTAACTATTGAAAGATAGGAATTTAGTGCCATTGTATTGCCTGTAAGGTGACTGTTACCATATATTGTCTGTGTTCCTTTCTGGTCTATGTTGCTTTTAGGGTCTCTCTTTGCTTAGAGGACACCTTTCAAGATTTCCTGTAGGGCTGGTTTTGTGTTTGCAAATTCCTTTAATTTTTGTTTGTCCTGGAAGCTTTTTATCTCTCCTTCAATTTTCAATGACAGCGTAGCTGGATATAATATTCTTGGCTGCCTATTTTTCTCATTTAGTGCTCTGAATATATCCTGCCAGTCCTTTCTGGCCTGCCAGGCCTCTGTGGATAGGTCTGTTGCCAATCTAATGTTTCTACCATTGTAGGTTACAGATCTCTTCTCCCGAGCTGCTTTCAGGATTTTCTCTTTGTCTCTGAGACTCGTAAGTTTTACTATTAGATGTCGGGGTGTTGACCTATTTTTATTGATTTTGAGAGCGGTTCTCTGTGCTTCCTGGATTTTCATGCCTGTTTCTTTCCCCAAATTAGGGAATTTCTCTGCTATAATTTGCTCCATTATACCTTCTGCCCCCCTCTCTATTTCTTCTTCTTCTGGGGTCCCAATTATACTAATGTTGTTTCCTCTTATGGTATCGCTTATCTCTCGAATTCTGCCCTCGTGATCCAGTAGTTGTTTATCTCTCTTTTTCTCAGCTTCTTTATTTTCCATCATTTGGTCTTCTATATTACTGATTCTCTCTTCTGCCTCATTTATTCTAGCACTTAGCGCCCCCATTTTTTATTGCACCTCATTAATAGCCTTTTTGATTTCTACTTGGTTGAATTTTAGCTCTTTTACTTCTCCAGTAAGGGTTTCTCTAATAACTTCCATATTTTTGTCAAGCCCAGCTAGTATCTTTAAAGTGATGATTCTGAACTCTAGATCTGACATCATACTAATGTCCGTATTGAGTAGGTCCCTGGCAGTTGGTACTACCTCTTGTTCTTTTTGTTGAGGTGATTTTTTCCATCTTGTCATTTTGTGCAGAGGAGAATAGATTAATGAGAGAACAAAATGCTAGCAGAGTAACCACGTCCCCAGAAAATATACTCTAAACAATTCAGAAAAGACCTGAAACAGTGGGATAAGAAAGGGAAAGAGAGAAAAAAGAAAAAGAAAAAAAAAAAGAAAAAGATAATGATAAAAACAAAAACAAACAAAACAAAACAACAACAACAACAACAACAACAAAAAACAGAATGTGATCAAATATGATCAGGCTGGTATATAGATCAGTGCCACACACTAGATTTGGGGTGTATTTTGGTCTTTTAGAAGAAAGTGCCTCCCAAAATTTTAAAGAGAGAACAACTTATATATATAAGCCAAAAATATGGGTAACTACTATGAAGGGATAGAATATGACTCTAAAAATGAAAAATAAAAATGTTTTTTTTTTTTAAAAAAGGGATTGATAAGATGTTGGTTGAAAAAGGGAAAAAGAAAAATTCAAAAAGAAATAAAAAGACAAAAAGACAGTTAAAAAAAATTGACTTTAAAAGACTAAAGAATCATGGTAAAAAAGCCATGAATTCTATGTGCAGTAGTCCCCTAGCGCTGGAGTTGTGCCGTTCTCATTGATCAGTAAACTTGGTCTTGGCTGGTTGTTCTCGCTGATCTTGTGGGGAGGGGCCTGTTGCCGTGGTTTCCAAATATCTCTGCTGGAGGCGGAATTGCCCCGCCCTTGCCCCCTCCCGGCTAAGTAATCTGCTCGGGTTTGCTCTCCGGGGCTTTTGTTCCCTGCGAGCTTTCCGTACAGCTTTGGAGGCGGAGAGTGAAAATGCTGGCCTCCCAATCTCCGCCCCGGAGGAGCCAAGAACTCGGGGCCCTGCTCCTCAGTGCGCCCCCAGAGAAAAGCCGTCAGTCACTTCTGTCTCCCCGGTCTCCGCCGCACTCCGTGCTCGCCGGGCCTGTGACCGCGCGTTTCTATCTCTGGCACCGACCCCCGGGTGGAGTCTCCAAAACCAGCAGATCCCTGCGGTGCACTCCCGCGCCGCTCCTCCCGGGGAGGAAGGTGAGTCTCCCCAGATCTGCCGCTTGTTGGGTCCCTGCTGGAGGAGCAGCGGCCCGACTGGGCCGCGGATCACGGTTTATGGCCACCCCGAGCTGAGAGCCCGCGCCTGGGCTCCGCTTCTGCAGCCGGGTTCCCTGCTCCGATACCTGGGAGCTCTGCCGCACTCAGGCACCCCCGGTCTTTCTGTGACCCCGAGGGTCCTGAGACCACACTGTCCCAGAGGGTTCCACCCCCGCTTAGCCACCAGAGTGACGTCCCTCGGCGGAGCAGACTTTTAAAAGTTCCGATTTTGTGCTCCGCGGCTCTATCACTTGCCAGAAGCGGCCGACGGAGGCCCCTCCCCCGCCGTCTATCCTCCCAAATATCGCCTCGGATTTACTTCTCCGCACGTCCTACCTTCCAGAAAGTGGTCGCTTTCCTGATGAGAGAGTTGTTGCTATTCTTTTCTTCAATCTCCTGTTGAGTTTGTAGGTGTTCAGAATGGTTTGATCCCTATCCAGCTGAATTCCTGAGAGGAGACGAAATCCAGGTCTCCTACTCCTCTGCCATCTTGCTCCCTTGATCCATGTTGATGGATTTTGAAGTCATTCCTCTCAGGTAGTGGTTTTCAATATGGAGCTTTGGATCAGTGTCATCTACATTACCTAAACATCTGAAAATATTTAGAATTCAAATTTTTGGCTCTACTCTAGACCTACTGAATTAGAATCTCTGGAGTGGGGCCCAGCAGTTTGTTTCACAGACCCTTCAGGGAATTCTGATGTAAGTCAAAGTCTAGACCTATTGCTCAAGAAGCCAAAGTTATGAAATGTAGATAATAGATAAATAATGTATTAACTATTCTGAACTTGTGATATACATATGCAAATATTTATGTACACATATACATATATACATCCACGTATGTGTATACACAAACATACACACATGCAGACACGCATATATGTACACATCTATATGGAAAAAAGAGAAATAAGAAAAAAGGATGGAGGATAACATTGGTATTTATAAGCCATTGGACATGATGATTAAGCCCACATTTTTTAAAATTTTCTTTGGACAAAATATCTTTCTTTTTTCTTTTTTTTTTTTTATTAGTTTCAAAGATAGAATTTAGTGATTAGTCAGTTGCATATAACACCCAGTGCTCATTACATCAAGTGCCCTCTTTAATGCCCATCACCCAGTTACCCTATCACCCACCTACCTCCCCTCCAGCAACCCTCAGTTTGTTTCCTAGAGTTCAGCGTATTTTATGGTTCACCTCCCTCTCTATTTTCATCTTACTTTATTTTTCCTTCCTTTCCCCTCTGTTCATCTGTTTTGTTTCTTAAAATCCATATATGAGTGAAATCATATTGTATTGTATTGTATTTGTCTTTCTCTGATAGACTTATTTCACTCAGCATAATACCCTCTAGCTCCATCCACATCGTTGCAAATGGCAAGATTGCATTCTTTTTGATGGCCGAATAATATTCCTCTGTGTGTGTGTGTGTGTGTGTGTGTGTGTATGTGTATAAAACATCTTCTTTATCCATTCATCTTCAGCTCACATTCTTGGAAAACACCAGAGCAGAAATACATGGAAGGTAATGAATAAATTTGTTTAGAAAAGTCCCAGAATTCTAGTAGGGCTCCTGTAGAGAAAAGACTTTAGGCAAAAGAGAATAATCATTCAGAATAATCTCCCATTAATAACAGTAAATAAAAATAGTTGTTATAAGTCTGTAGCTTTAACAAACAGTTCTATATGGTGCTGATGATGTGTTGTTTGTCATGTTTTACTTCCTGCTCTGAGAATTTTATTTTAAAGTTGTTAAGGGCACTGGGGGCTAGTTGATTTGGGGGCTGGCAGGACAGAAGTGGTTAGAGGAAAACAAGAGCATTCATATGACAGCGTGTCTACTCATCTCCATTTCAGAATACCAGGTGGGTGTGCCATATTATTCACAAGCCATCATGGGGTGTTGACTATAACCTTCATAGTCCACATGAAGTTCTCACTTTGGAGCTTTCTGTGGTGCCCAGATGAGTCCATGCTGCCACTTACATTACTTTTTTCCAACATGCTAAGATGACAGCATTTGTTGTAATTGTTAGACTCCTTTAAAGAGCAACTTGGTTTCATGTGGGTGTTGGTAATTAGTAATTATTCACTCATTGGTGACAAGTGGTTAAAAGAATACTTTACAAATATACATTTGGATAATACAAGTCTCACCAGAGTTAGAATGTGCTGCTAGTTAGTACAAAGAGCTGGGGATTGAAAAGCAGACCTCCAGATGTGCTTTCCGGCAGTCCTATCTTAGTTATTCAGAACATGTGAGGGATTTATATTCTCAGTTCCTCTGGAGTTTATCTACTTATTTGCACTTTCAGGTAAATAGCTATTGGTCCTGGTGAGGCCAGTAAATTCATGAAATCATTCAGTTTTTCTCTGCCAGGTGCTGTGCAATTTGCTAGGGATAGAACAAGACAGTAGCTTGCTTGCAGTCTAGCTGTCTTTGTGGTTTCACAGTAATAAGCTAAACTCCATGGAGCCTGCCCTGAAATGCTGTCAGAGGAGGTATGGTGTCATGTTTTAATACACAGGCTTTGGATTCATAGAGCAAAGCTGGTGCAAAATCCATTACTAATGCATCAAAGCCTCGGAAAAGTTATTTAACCTTCCTACATACAGTTTCTTTATTTGTAAAATGGAGATAATAGCAGTGTGGAGACCTAGGCTTATTAGACATTAAAGAAATGATATACCTAAGAACTCAGCACTGTGTGTAACACATAGCAAACCCTCAGTAAATATCAGGTAGTAGTATGATTGGACACAAGCCTGGGGGACAGGGTAGAGATGAATTTGCAAAAATCCACCACTGCTATTAAAAAGAACAGTAGAGATAATACCATCAATAGACATGTATTGTTCATTTTATGTGCCAAAGACTATAAATTTGGGTTCCTGTGGATAAATGGCTTCCCTGTACTTTGAGAAAAAGTTTACTTATAGTGATGGAAATATACACTAAGAGAATTAAGCTGTAAATGTAGGGGCTCTGTTTAGAAATTGACAAATGTATATGAGAAAACCTCAACTATCTGGTTCTGAACTACCTGTTTCTGTTTGAAAGGTTGTGGAAGTTTTGGGCTGACCCTTTTTCTCTTAAACTGAAAAGTTGAGAAATGTATATGGTATGAAAAAATGCTGAGTTCCCTCCCTGGTTCAATCCCCTTCTTCTTCTCCTTTAAGTAACTATATGGCAGTTTTTGTATTTTTTTCCAGGAATAATTTGTACATAAGCAAGCTCATTCCAAATACTGACTTATCCTTTTATTATTAAAAATATTTTTAGTTTTCATAAGATACATAACATAAAAATTACCATCTTAATAATTTTAAGTACACAGGTTAGTAGCATTAAGTATTTTCATATTGTTGTACACCCAATATCCAGAATTTTTTCATCTTGCAAAATCAAAACTCTGTACCCATTAAACAACATCTCCCTACACCCTGTCTTGCACCCCAACCCTTAGCAATCATCATTCTACTTTCTGTTTCTATGGATTTGGCTACTTTACATACTTCATGTAAGTACAATCATACAGTATTTGTCCTTCTGTGTCTGGCTTAGTTCATTCAGTGTAATGTCTTCAAGATACATCCATGTTGTAGCATGTGTCAGAATTTCCTTCCTTTTTGAAGCTGAATCATATTTCATTGTATGCATATACCACATTTTGCTTATCCATCCATCTGTTGATTGACACTTGGGTTTCTACCACCATTTGATGATTGTGAATGATGCTACTATGAATACAGTTGTACAGATATTTCTTTGAAGCCCTACTTTCAATTCTTTGGGCTATACATATAGAAGTGGAATTGCTTGATCATATGGTAATTCTATTTTTTTTGAGGACTCGTTACTTTTTAATAGTCTTAATTTTTTAGCAGTTTTAGGTTTATAAAACAATTAACTGGAAAGTACAGAGTTCCCAATTATCCCCTCCCTCCCCCAGTTTCCCCTTTAATTAACATTTTGCTTTAGTTTCTCCTTTTATTAATATTTGTTACAGCTGATGAGCCAATATTGATACATTAAGTAAAGTCCATAGTTTACCATTACACCATGATTTCACTTCCTTAAAATCCCTGGTGCTCTATTTATCCCTCCCTCCCTCCTCATAAACCCCTGGCAACCACTGATATTTTTAGTGTCTCCACAGTTTTGCCTTTTGCAGAATGTCATGTAGTTGGAATCATACAAAAACAATTTTCAGATTTTTTTCACTTGCATTTAAGGTTTCTCTATGTCTTTTTGTGGTTTGATAGCTCATTTCTTTTTATCACTGAGTAATATTCCATTGTCTGGATGTACCACGGTTTATTTATCCATTTGTCTGTTAAAGGATATCTTGATGTTGGCAAGTTTTGACAATTATAAATTAAGCTGCTCTAAATATTCATGTATAGGCTTTTGTGTGGATATAAAATTTCAACTCTGGGTAAATACCAACTCCTTTGGGTAGATACTAAAGAGCATGTGGATATAAATTTTCAACCTCTTTGGGTAAATTCCAAGGAGCTGGATCACATGGTAAGAGTATATTTAGTTTTGTAAGAAACTGCCAAACTATCTTCAAAAGTGGCTGGAAACATTTAAGGAAAATTTAATATCTATTCTCCTAAAACTATTTAAAAAAATAGAAATGGAAAGGAAAACTTTCAATGAGCCCAGCATTACCCTGATTCGAAAACCAAAGATTCCACTAAAAAAGAGAAGTACAGGCCAATATTCCTGATGAACATGGATGCAAAAATTCTCAACAAAATACTAGCAAATTGAATCCAACAGTACACTAAAAGAATCATTCACCATGGTCAAATGGGATTTATTCCTGGGCTGCAAGAGTGGTTCAATATTCACAAATTAATCATGATACACTAATAAAAGAAAGGAAAAGAACCATACGATCCTTTCAATAGATGCAGAAAAATCATTTGACAAAGTACAACATCCATTCATGTTAAAAACCCTCAACAAAGTAGGGTTAGAGGGAACATATCTCAACATAGTAAAGACCACATATGAAAAACACACATCTAATATCATCTTCAATGAGGAAAAACTGAGAGATTTTCCTCTACAGTCAGGAACAAGACAGGGATGCCCACTCTCACCACTGTTATTAACCATTTTGCATGAGCAATAATGAGTGTTCCTGTTGCTTCACATCTGTGCCAACATTTGGTATTGTCAGTGTTTGGGATTTTAGCCATTCTACTAGGTGTGTAGTGGTATCTCATTGTTTTGATTAGTAATTCCCTAATGACATGATGTTGAGCATATTTTCATATGCTTATTTGCCATCTCTATATCTTTGGTGAGTGTCCGTTCAGTATCTTGCTCATTTTAAAAATTGGGTGTTTGTTTTCTTACTATTGAGTTTTAAGAGTTCTTTGTCTATTTTGGATACCAGTTGTTCCTCAGATAATTCTTTGCAAAGATTTTCTCCCACTCTATGGCTTGTCTTTTCATTCTCCATTAACAATGTCTTTTGCAGAGCAGAAGTTTTTAATGTTAATGAGGTCCAACTTACCAATTCTCTCTTTCATGGATCATACTTTTGTTGTATATAAGAAGTCATTGCCAATCCCAAGGTCAGCTAGATTTTCTCCTGTTATCTTCTAGGAGTTTTAAAGTTTAGTATTTTACATTTAGGTCTATGATCGATTTTCAGTTAATTATTGTGAAATAAGTAAGGTCCGGGTTTAGATTTATTTTATTTATTTATTTTTTTGCGTGTGGATGTCCAGTTGTTCTTGTACCATTTTTTGAAAAGACTATTCTTTCTCCATTGAATTGCCTTTGCTCCTTTGTCAAACTTCACAAACTTATATTTGTGTGGGTCTATTTCTGGGTTCTCCATTTTGTTCCATTGCTCTGTTTGTGTATTTTTTCATCAATACTGCGCTGTCTTGATTACTGTAGCTTTATAGTAAGTCTTGAAGTTGAGTACTGTCAGTCCTATGACTTTGTTATTTTCTTTGAATATTGTGTTATTTATTCTGAGTCTTTTCCCTTTCCAAATAACCTTTAGAATCAATTTGTTGATATCCACAAAATAACTTGCTGTGATATTGGTTGGGATTGCATTGAATCTATAGATCAAATGGGGGAAGAAATGACATTTTAACAATGTTGAGTCTTCTTACCATTGCACGTGAAACTTCTCTCCATTTAGATCTTCTTTGGTTTCTTTATCAGGGTTTTGTAGTTTTCCTCATGGAAATCTTGTATATATTTGTTGGATTTATACATAAATATTTTATTCTTTTTTGGTGCTAATATAAATGGTATTGTGTTTTAATTAAAATTTCAATTGTTTGTTGTTGGTAAATAGGAAAACAATGGACTTTTTGAATATTAATCTTGTATCCTGTAACCTTGTAAATTGTTCATTAGTTGCAGGATTTTTTTGTTGTTGTTGATTCTTGGGCTTTTTCTACATAGACAGTTATGTCATCTACAAAAAAAACAGGTTTTCACCTCTATTAGTATACTTTACATTTAACTTCCTTTTCTTACTTTATTGTATAGCTGGGATTTCCAGTACAATGTTCAAAAGGAGTGATGAGAGGGGATACCCCTACCTTGTACCTAATCTTAGCAGGAAAACACAGTTTCTCACCAATAAGTTTATCAGTAGTTTTTTGGTAGAGAAGATTTTATTAAGTTGAGATTTCCCTGTATTCCTAGTTTCCTGAGAGTTTTTTTTTTTTAATCATGAATGACTGTTAGATTTTGTCAAATGCTTTTTCTAAACATCTACTGAATGATCATATGATTTTAGACCTCCAGTTGTTTTTCTGTTATTGATTTCTAATTTAATTCAGTTGCTGTCTGAGAGAATACTTTGTATGTGATTTCTATTCTTTTAACTTGTTATAGTGTGTTTCATAGCTCAGAATTTGGTCTATCCTGGTGAATGGGTCATGTGAGCTTGAAAAGAATATATGTTCTGCTTTTGCTGGCTGAAGTAGTCTATCCATGTCAATTAGATCCTCTATAATTGATGCTGGTGTTCGATTCTACTGTGTCCTTATGATTTTCTGTCTGCTGAGTCTGTCAATTACTGATAAAGGAGTAGTGAGGTCTACAACTAGGATAGTGGATTTGTCTATTTTCTCCTTGAGGTTCTATCTATTTTTACCTCATGTGTTTTGACACTGTTTTTAGGCACATACACAGTAGGGATTGTTATGTGTTCTTGTAGAATTGACCTCTTACCATTTTTTTTTTTTTTTTTTTAGTTTTTAATTTTATTATGTTATGTTAGTCACCATGCAATACATCATTAGTTTTTGATGTAGTGATCCACGATCCATTGTTTTCGTATAATACCCAGTGCTCCATGCAGTACGTGCCCTCCTTAATACCCATCACCGGGCTAACCAATCCCCCCTCCCGCCTCCCCTCTAAAACCCTGTTTTTTTCTCAGGTCCATAGTCTCTCATGGTTCATCTCTCCCTCCAATTCCCCCCGCCCATTTTTCCCTTCCTTCTCCTAATGTCCTCCATGTTATTCCTTATGTTCCACAAATAAGTGAAACCATATGATAATTGACTTTCTCTGCTTGACTTATTTCACTTAGCATAATCTCCTCCAGTCCCATCCATGTTGATGTAAAAGTTGGGTATCATCTTTTCTGATGGCTGAGTAATATTCCATTGTATATATGGACCACATCTTCTTTATGCATTCATCTGTTGAAGGGTATCTCGGCTCTTTCCACGGTTTGGCTATTGCGGATATTGCTGCTATGAACATTGGGGTGCATATGGCCCTTCTTTTCACTACATCTGTGTCTTTGGGGTAAATACCCAGGAGTGCAATTGCTGGGTCATAGGGTAGCTCTATTTTTAAATTTTTGAGGAACCTCCACACTGTTTTTCAAAGTGGCTGTACCAACTTGCATTCCCACCAACAGTGTAAGAGGGTTCCGCTTTCTCCACAACCTCTCCAACATTTGTTTTTTTCTTTCCCTGTCCATTTTTGCCATTCTAACTGGTGTAAGGTGGTATCTCAGTGTGGTTTTGATTTGGATTTCCCTGATGGCTAATGATGATGAACATTTTTTCATGTGTCTGTTAGTCATTTGTATGTCTTCTTCAGAGAAGTGTCTTTTCATCTCTTCTGCCCACTTTTTGACTTGATTATTTGTTTTTTGGGTGTTGAGTTTGAGAAGTTCTTTACAGATTTTGGATACCAGCCCTTTATCTGTAGTGTCATTTGCAAATATCTTCTCCCATTCTGTGGGTTGCCTCTTTGTTTTGTTGACTGTTTCCTTTGCTGTTCAGAAGCTTTTTATCTTGATGAAGTCCCCAAAGTTCATTTTTGCTTTTGTTTCACTAGATTTTGGAGATGTATCTTGAAAGAAGTTGCTGTGGGCGATGTCAAAGAGGTTACTGCCTATGTTCTCCTCTAGGATTTTGATGCATTCCTGTCTCACATTGAGGTCTTTCATCCACTTTGAGTTTATCTTTGTGAATGGTGTTAGAGAATGGTCAAGTTTCATTCTTCTGCATGTGGCTGTCCAATTTTCCCAGCACCATTTATTGAAGAGACTGTCTTTTTTCCATTGCATGTTTTTTCCTGCTTTGTTGAAGATTATTTGACCATAGAGTTGAGGGTCCCTATCTGGGTTCTCTATTCTGTTCCATTGGTCTGTATGTCTGTTTTTGTGCCAGTACCATGCTGTCTTGGTGATCACTGATTTGTAATATAGCTTGAAATCGGGCAACGTGATGCCTCCAGCTTTGTTTTTCTTTCTCAACATCTCCTTGGCAATTCGGGGTCTTTTCTGATTCCATACAAATTTTAGGATTGTTTGTTCCAGCACTTTGAAAAATGTCATTGGAATTTTGATCGGGATGGCATTGAAGGTATAGATTGCTCTGGGTAGCATAGACATTTTAACAATGTTTATTCTTCCGATCCATGAGCATGGAATATTTTTCCATCTTTTTGTGTCTTCTTCAATTTCTTTCATGAGTATTTTGTAGTTCCTAGAGTATAGATCCTTTACCTCTTTGGGTAGGTTTATTCTGAGGTATCTTATGGTTTTTGGTGCTACTGTAAATGGAATCGTTTCTTTAATTTCTCTTTCTACAGTTGCATTGTTAGTGTATAAGAAAGCAACTGATTTCTGTGCATTGATTTTGTATCCTGCCACATTACTGAATTGCTGGATGAGTTCTAGTAATTTGGGGGGGGAGTCTTTTGGGTTTTCCACATAAAGTATCATGTCGTCTGCGAAAAGAGAGAGTTTGACTTCTTCTTTGCCAATTTGAATACCTTTTATTTCTTTTTGTTGTCTGATTGCTGTTGCTAGGACTTTTAGTACTATGTTGAACAACAGTGGTGAGAGTGGGCACCCTTGACGTGTTCCTGATCTTAAGGGAAAGGCTCTCAGCTTTTCCCCATTGAGGATGATATTCTCTGTGGGGGTTTATCATAGATGGATTTTATGAGCTTGAGGAATGTTCCCTCTATCCCTATACTCTGGAGAGTTTTAATCAGGAAAGGATGTTGTATTTTGTCAAATGCTTTCTCTGCATCAATTGAGAGGACCATATGGTTCTTCTCCCTCCTCTTATTAATGTGTTCTATCACATTGATTGATTTACGAATGTTGAACCACGCTTACATCCCGGGGATAAATCCCACTTGGTCATGGTGGATGATCCTTTTAATGTATTGTTGGATCCTATTAGCTAGGATTTTGTTGAGGATTTTGGAAGCCATATTCATCAGGGATATCAGTCTGAAATTCTCCTTTTTGATGGGGTCTTTGCCTGGTTGGGGATTAAGGTAATGCTGGCCTCATAGAATGAGTTTGGAAGTTTTCCTTCTGTTTCTATTTTTTGAAACAGTTCAGTAGAATAGTTATTATTTCTTCTTTGAATGTTTGGTAGAATTCCCCAGGGAATCCATCAGGCCCTGGACTCTTGTTTTTTGGGAGGTTTTTGATCACTGCTTCAATCTCATTACTGGTTATTGGCCTATTCAGGTTGTCAATTTCTTCCTGTTTCAGTCTTGGCAGCTTATAGGTTTCCAGGAAGCTTCCATTTCATCCAGATTGCTCAGTTTATTGGCATATAGTTGTTGATAATAATTTCTAATAATTGTTTCTGTTTCCTTAGTGTTAGTCGTGATCTCTCCCCTTTCATTCATAATTTTATTAATTTGGGTCCTTTCTCTCTTCTTTTGGATAAGTCTGGCCAGTGCTTTATCAATCTTATTAATTCTTTCAAAGAACCAACTTCTAGTTTCATTGATCTGATCTACTGTGTTTCTGGTTTCTAATTCATTGATTTCTGCTCTAATTTTAATTATTTCTCTTCTAATGTGTGGCTTAGGCATTGTTTGTTGCTTTTTCTCTAGTTCTTTAAGGTGTAGAGTTAGTTGGTGATTTCAGGATTTTTCTATTTTTTTGAGTGAAGCTTGGATGGCTATATATTTCCCCCTTAGGACTGCCTTTGCAGTATCCCATAGGTTTTGGACCGATGTGTTTTCATTCTCATTGATTTCCATGAATTGTTTAAGTTCTTCTTTGATTTCTTGGTTGACCCAAACATTCTTGAGCAGAGTGGTCTTTAGCTTCCAAGTGTTTGAATTTCTGCCAAATTTTTTCTTGTGATTGAGTTCCAGTTTTAGAGCATTGTGGTCTGAGAATATGCAGGGAATAATCTCAATTTTTTGGTATCGGTTGAGACCTGATTTGTGACCCAGTATGTGGTCTATTCTGGAGAAAGTTCCATGTGCGCTCGAGAAGAATGAGTATTCTGTTGTTTTAGGGTGGAATGTTCTGTAAATATCTATGAGGTCCATCTGGTCCAATGTATCATTCAAAGCTCTTGTTTCCTTGTTGATTTTCTGCTTAGATGATCTGTCCATTGCTGAGAGTGGAGTACTGAGGTCTCCTACAATTAACGTATTGTTATCAATATGACTCTTTATTTTGGTTAACAGTTGGCTTATGTAGATGGCTGCTCCCATGTTCTGGACATAGATATTTACAATTGTTAGATCTTCTTGTTGGATAGAGCCTTTAAGAATGATATAGTGTCCTTCTGTGTCTCTTATTACAGACTTTAGTTTAAAATCTAATTTGTCTGATATAAGAATTGCTACCCCAGCTTTCTTTTGAGGTCTGCTGGCATGGAAGATAGATCTCCATCCCTTCACTTTCAGTCTGGATGTATCTTTAGGTTCAAAATGAGTCTCTTGTAGACAGCATATGGATGAGTCCTGTCTTTTTATCCAATCTGCAACCCTGTGCCGTTTTATGGGAGCATTTAGGCCATTCACGTTGAGAGTGATTATTGAAAGATATGAATTAATTGTCATCATGTTGCCTATGAAGACGTTGTTTTTATAGATTGTCCCTGTAAATTTCTGTTGTAGATCACTCTTGGGGTCTTTCTTCTTTTATAGAACCCCCCTTAATATTTCTTGCAGGGCTGGCTTAGTGGTCACATATTCTTTCAGCTTCTGCGGCCGTGGAAGCTCTGCATCTCTCCATCCATTCTAAATGAAAGCCTTGCCGGATAAAGTATTCTTGGGTGCATGTTCTTCTCATTTAGTACCCTGAATACGTCTTGCCAGGCCTTTCTGGCTTGCCAGGTCTCTGTGGATAGGTCTGATGTTATTCTGATGTTCCTCCCTCTGTACGTAAGGAATCTCTTCCCCCTAACTGCCCTTAAGATGGTTTCCTTGGTTCTAAGATTTGCAAGTTTTACTATTACATGCCGGGGTGTTGGCCTGTTTTCCTTGATCTTAGGAGGGGTCCTCTCTGCCTCAAGGACTCGAATGTTTGTTTCATTCCCCAGATTAGGGAAGTTCTCAGCTACAGTTTGCTCAAATACATCTTCTAGCCCTCTCTCTCTCTCCACTCCCTCCGAGATTCCAATTATTCTGGCATTGGAATGCCTCATGGTGTCACTTATTTCTCTGATTCTATTTTCATGGATTCTGAGTTGTTTTTCCCTGGCCTCCTCTTTTCCCTTTTTATCTATTATACTGTCTTCCAGATCGCTTATTCTCTCTTCTCAGTTACCCTAGCTGTTAGATTATCTAGATTGGATTGGATCTCATTGATAGCATTTTTAAGTTTTGCCAATTCACCTTTTATTTCTGGCCTTAGAAACTCTATGTTGCCATTAATTGATTTCTCCATTCTAGCCATTGTCTTCACAATTGCTAGCCTGAATTCCATCTCCGACATCTTGGTTATATCTGCATCCATTTGTAAATCTGCAGCATAAGTCATAATCTCTGAGTCTTTTCTGTTTTGGGGGCTCCTCTTCCTAGTCATTCTGTTGATGGGTGTTTGAGGGAATGTATAGAGTTCAGATTATTGACCAGAACCCAAGCAAGATGCACCTGTTTTCTTGGGACCTTAGGGTTGCTGGCCTCTTGTTTTCCCAGCCTGTCTTCTGGGGGAGGGGCCTGCCACACTGTTACTCAGGCAACTCTGTTTGGTCGGAGTTGCCCTGCCCCCCTGTGTCAGGGGATGGGCTCAGTGGGAATCAGTTTGGGGGGCTTTTGTTCTCTGGTGCCTTTCCCTGGTGGCTTTCCGCGTCTCTTCCATGAGTCAGAGCAGAAGAGACCGTTTCCAACCCTCTGCCTCAGAGTAGAGAGACCTCAGTCTGTTCTTCAGTGAGCTCTCCAGGCCACACTGTCTCCGTTTCTGTCCGCGCTGCTATAAACTGCAGCATCCTGGGTTGTGCGCCCCTCTGTAGCACTCCCAGTCCTGCCTCCAGGTCAGGGTACGTCTCTGCCCTTTGTACTTCTAAAACTGCCAGCCACTCCCAGTTCGCGTGCGCACGACTCTGCCACTGGGGGTTTCCACCCCCGGGGGTTGCAGTTCTCCCGCACGACCCCGGTGCACCGGGTTTTGGACTCGGAGGCTGCAGTTCGCGTGCGCACGACCGTCGCCCTGGTTTCGGTCCAGGGGGGCTGCAGTTTGCGTGTGTGCAACCCCGCCAGTCTGGTTTTCCACCCTGGGGGCTGCCCTAAAGTCTTTTCCGGATGCTACCAGTCTGCGAGTCTGTGCCCGTCCGCAGCGCGTGAGGCAGTCACTCACCGGCGGTGTAGGATCCCCACGTCCAGGCGCCCTCCTGCCGCCGTTTATCCTCCGATATCTGCCCGCAGAATCACGGCTCTCCGATTCGTACCTCAAAACCAACTCCCTGCGATATTCTGTTTGTAGAGATCCAGATCTTCTTACATCTCAGGCTGGTTTCGTGGGTGCTCAGAGTGGTCTGGTAGATATCCAGCTCAATTCCGGGGACGAGTTGAAATAGGGTCCCCTACTCCTCTGCCATCTTTTGACCTCTTACCATTCTATAATGCCCCTTTTATCCGTGATGATTTTTCTCACTGTGAAGTCTTTTTTGTTTTAATTAATATAGTTACTCCAGCTGTTTTTTATTAGTGTTAGTGTGGTATATCTTTTCCCATCCCTTCACTTTTAATCTGTCTGTGTCTTTATATTTAAAATGGGTTTCTTATAGACAACATGTAGTTGGGCCTTGTATTTTTAGCCCTCTTGACAATCTCTCACTTGTATTTGGTCTCTGTCTTATATTTAGATCATTTACATTTATCATGATTATTGATAGAAAACTGCTTGTATTACCTATTTTTTCATGAATATTGTCACTTTTCCCATATGAATTCGTAGTGTATTAATTGTAGTTGTTTTTAAATTCCTGGTCTGATAATTTCAACAATCTCTACATATTTGAGTCTGGTTTGGATGCTTGTTCTGTCTTTTTGAACTGTTTTTTTTTTTTTTTTTTTTTTTTTGTCTAATTCCTTTTAAGTTTTTGTTAAAAATGGACATGATATACTAGGAAAAAGAAACTGGTACTACCTCCAATGTCTGTTTTTGCTCCTGGGATTCTGCTCCAATAAGCTCTGAGTCTCTGTATCTGCCTGTCTGTCTAATTTGGGGACAGCAATTTGCCCTGTGACCTCAATTTTCTGATGGATCTAAAAAAGTTGTCAATTTTCAGTTTGTTAATTTTTGCTCCTTATTGTGAAGATGGGAGTGTTGACTTCCAAGCTCTTTACATACTGGACTAGAAACTGGAAGTTCTCCACCTATTACTGCAGTTTCGATAAGATGAATAAGCAAAATTTGTTGCTAAATTTGAAATGTTACTTGTAGCATTGTCTTGAATTCATTTGTCATTAGCTGGTACAGGGTCTTCTCACAAGAACAGAGGCCAGTGACACTGTGAAGTAATGCACAGAAATGCATAGTTTACAGATAAGAATAACTTAGAGCATGCTAAAGGATTGCAAAGTAATAATTACTTCCTACAAGGTGAAGCATTTGATCCCGGAGATGAGAGCTTCTGTGGCCTGCTTCTGGCTTTTGAAGAAGGAGGAAAGAGAGGGAATTATCTTTATTATAGAAACAGCAAATACGATTTTTTGAAAGTTTTGCATTCAGATTTGAGCATTCTATGGATGAGAAAGGCTTGACTACTGCAGAGTAAAAAATAGGACAATCTCTTCTTTAGTTTGGCACTGTATATTGATTAGATAAGGTATACAGTTATATGTGTCAATAAAGGAGAAAGTATATTTATTTATTTATTTATAATTTAAACTTAATTTTTTGACTAGGTAATGTAACAAATTCAAAAGGAACAAAGACATGTGGTGAAATGTCTCTTTGCCACTTCTGTTCCCTGTCACCAAGTCCTTGAAGTCAGTCAGGCTACCTGTGTGTGTTCTCTCAGGGCCATTCTCCACATATAACAACATATACCTGTATGCATATAATATACTTATTGCCCCCCACATTTATGCAAATGGTAGGATGCTGACAAACTATTCTATACTTTGATTTTTCCACTTAGGAATTAATCTTTGGAGGTATGGAAGGGAGGAAGGAGGCTAAGTGGTGCTTGGAGGCATCTGGTATGTGCAGCTGCAGTGGATGCCGAGTGCAAAGTGGGAACTTTTCTTTAGGGGGGGTGAATGCATCATGAATTTAATTATGACTTTTCAGAAAGAAAAGAAGCACTACACAGCAAGTAAGTACAGTAGTTGTAATTTCAAAACATTAACATTTTTATGGGGAAAAAAGTGATTCTTGTGATGGAAGACATGTAGTAAGCCACAAAGATGAGCTTGAAAACTCTCAGTGGGCTTTGGCACCAAATCTATGCACCACCCATAGACCCACACACTTCCTGATTGGACATTTTGCCTTCTGACGTTTTGTAAAATGTTGATTTGACAACTCCTTCATAGATTGAACACTGCTCTTCGCATAGTTAAGTCTAACAGATCTTGGTTATTTCTGAAACGAATCAGAAAGATTTTTACATTTTTTCTTGGAATAATCTGTCTTCTAGAGTGGGGACTTTTTGATCAGTGGACCACAGATTCTGTAGGATGCTGCCAAATTACTGGGACCTCAAAGACTACTAATGACACTATGAACAATGTGGACCTTATCCCTCTGGCCACTGATTGCAAAGCATCAACAAAATCCCACCCAAACTCCGTATTCACAATGCTGGCGTATGTGCCTTGCTTCTGGCTCTAAAATACTGTCAGGGTAAGGAGAATCACAAGCTATGCATCATTGCCTGTGTTGGACATGTAGCAGAGAATGAAGATGGAATGAGACTGGCCACATGACTGGAAGAAGAGTTAGTCAGCTCAGACATCATCAGCTCTAGGAGGAGGAGATGAGCCACATAAGTGGATAGCTCCAAGATATGTGGGTCCCCAGTCTGATGCCAGTACTACCCAGTGCCCTCATCAATTTCCCAATTCTGGCAGGTGAGGGTGTCATGCTATGGCTCAGTACCTTGGAATTTGGAAAGATACCTGGGTGATTTTCTTTTTTCTTTTTTTTTTTTTAAAGATTTTATTTATTTATTCATGAGAGAGAGAGAGGCAGAGGGAGAAGCAGACTTCCTGCAGAGCGGGAAGCCCGATGCGGGACTCGATCCCAGGACTCCGGGACCATGACCTGAGCCGAAGGCAGATGCTTAAGCATCTGAGCCACCCAGCCCCCTGGGTGATTTTCTGATTAATCTTAATCTTGCCTGTTGTATATCCTTGTAGGAGAATGTGCAGCTGAAGCTGGGGTTGTATCAGTTGGGATGAATACTTAGATGTGACAACTAAAAATTAGCACTAGCCATCAGGGGTTGGCTGTAGCAGGCATCCTGACTTGAGCAGTGTGGCCAAATAAGAGCAAATTACTTGGACCCACAGATGTCCTTGCGGAAGGTAGTTTGGCCAAGCAAAATTGGTTAACATTAGTGTCAGCTCAGCCACCAGCACTTTGGAGCTAATTGAAGAGTGGGACCCTGCAAAATCCTGTATTCCTAAGAGTATCTGGAGAGCCTTTTTAGTATGGACCTAAGGCCGTTAGAATGCTAAGGGCTCCCTGGCATCTAGAACAAGAAGGACTGCAAGAAGGGAGGTTGGAGGGAAAGGATGGCCAGGTTCTCTTCAGGGTGTGGATGAGATGAGACAGGTTAGGTTAAATTTGTTCTCCAAAATAGCACTCTTCAAAAGTTAATGTGTGAAGAAATCATTTGGGAATCTTATGAAATTGCAGATTCTGTTTCAGTGGGTCTGGGATCAGGCCTGCTACTTGACATTTCTTTTCTTTTTACTTTTTTTTTAGTAAAAAAAAGTACTGCATTTCTAACAAGCTCTCCGATGATAGCCAAGCTAATGGTCAGAGATCACCCTGAGTAGCAAGGCTTTTAATTACTCTAAACAAAAAACTAGCATTTATTTTCTTTTTCCTTTAAAACTCTCTTTCTCTCTCTCCCCCTCCCCACTTACCTGCCTGCCTTAAGACCGCTTCAAATCAGTGCATTCAGAATGTTTTCATTGTTATTTAAAGACTCTTTTGTATTCCATGGCAAAGCTTTTCTTAATTTATTTAATGAGTTCCCTATTGATGGATATTTAGGTGGTTTCTCATCTTTGTTCTTACAAGCTCGGCTGCAAGGAATAATCTTGTTCCCATGTACATTGCATGTATGTATGAGAAGATATGAGTTCAAATGAAGGGATGCATAAGGGCACACTTATATATTGAAAAGTATGATTATTTTATTTTATTTAAAAAAATTTTTTTTTATTTGACAGAGAGAGAGAGACACAGCGTGAGAGGGAATACAAGCAGGGGGAGTGGGAGAGGGAGAAGCAGACCCGCTGCGGAGCAGGGGGCCCGATGCGGGGCTCGATCCCAGGACTCTGGGATCATGACCTGAGCCGAAGGCAGACGCTTAACGACTGAGCCACTCAGGCGCCCCGAAAAGTATGATTATTTTAATTAGTGATGACATCAAAGATCACACTTTTTTGATAGGCTGGTTTTATTTTTGACTCAGATTGAGCTGGCAGTCATCTGAGACCCTGTCATTTTTGCACGTGTTATTATTTAGCCACATTATCTTTCCCATCTTGATCTTGTGCAATTGTTTTTCTGAAATCTAAGTGTGGGATTGATTTACATAGCCTGTTAAATTTCATTTGCTAGCTTTAGACTATCATTCTCACCTGTCAAGGTAATTTTGGTTGTTGACTTTGGCATCTACTATTTTCCTCAACTCTCCTGGGTTTATGTTATGTTCACTTTGGTAAGCATGCTATCTTCATTCATTTATTCACCCAGTGACTGTTTATTAAGTACCCTATAATATGCCAGACACTGACTGTTCCAAGCTCTGGGGATACAGTAGTGATCAAAACAGAAAGAAATCTCTGTTTTCCTGGAACTTTCATTCATGTAGGGAAGAGAGACACTAAACAAAGATAAGTAAGTTATGTATATGGTATAGTAATGACAAGAGCCAAGGAGAAAAATAAAACAGGGTAGAGAGACAGGAAGAGAGGAGGAGGAGGTTTTGTAATTTTAGTTGGGAGGGTCAGAGAAAACCTCACAGAAAAGGTGACATTTCAGCAGAGATCTGAAGATGTTTCTATCTAATTGATTAGAAAATATGGTGAAAAATAATTCTTTGATCTATCACTAGAAACCTCCCTGTAGGTTGATGTTAATCCCATTAACTCGTACCTTTGGGGTACAACTGACTAAGCCACTGAAACTCTTTGTAACTTAAGTATCTAGCCTGCATTTCTCTACAATGCTTTTAAGGACATTTTGAGACATATCAAACCTAGGTATTTAGCATCCATGATATTTCCCTGATCCAAGCTAGTCAAACTCTTACATAAGCAAAATGAATTTAATGTGAAAGACTATTTTTCTCTTGTCAACTTGGAGTAACTCTTAGTGATTAGCAAGCACCAAGAGTGAGTAGTGATGGCTGCCTTGAGCAGAGGGAGGAGACAGGGTGACTTTTGGGACATTTTCTATCCTTATGGACCTCATCCATAAAGCACAGGTGAAAAGACTCAATATTGTGGGAAATTAAACTTTTTCCTCAGTAAACTTTGGCAAATGTAATTCTGAATAACAAACCACTCCTTTGGCTCCATCATTTCAGCCCAAATCCAAAGTGTACTTCTTTAATACCATCTCTCCAGGTTCTTTGAGCACTTTTGTGTGGGGGTTGAGGCTTTCCGAAGGCCTGGGCCCTTCTCCAGGTGCCCTGCTGTTATCTTCAAACTTACCTGCAGGCTGCACTGTTGCCATGATTATCTTCTGGCCCATACACAGGGCTGTGCATGAACAGGTTGGGTGGAGGTTTCAGGTAGACACTGAATTCATACAGGAGACAAAGAAAGCACATGAAGTTAGCTATGTATTCCAAGAATAAGGGTAAAGCCAAGTACCTTCATTTGGGCCCCAAAATGTTTGTAAATAAGCTCACTTCTTGGCTTCTCTGGCCTCTGTTCCTTCATCTGTAGAATCAGTGGACTAGACTAGATTATTTCTAAAGTGAATTCTCTACTCCCAAAATTCAAGTTCTCTATATTCATTTAATTAGAAGTAACCCAGAGGAACAATACTTTAGAACCCTAATTTCACAAAGATTTAGTCCACTGAAAAATGACATGTGTGGCACAAGAGGACAGTGATTGTGATGACCAAGAGAAGCCTGGGGTAGGACTAGAAATCAAGGACGCTCAGAGGCCTGACAGGAAGCACAGTCCCAATTGGTAAGCCAAAGCAGGTGGGGTCAGAATGGGACATTTTGATTTGGTGGGAGATTAAACACAGCAGCAACAACAACAAGAAACATAACAGCAGGAACAGAAAATCCCCACGGAGTCTGTGATCTGCAGCAAACTGACCCCCCTCCTCCTCCCCACATCCCCGCTTTCCTTCCTAATCCCCTGGACACTCTTATAGGGGAGAATGTGCAAGAAATGTCTCCTTTCTGGAAAGCAAATTCATACAATATTAGAGAGCCCTGGTGTCAGAATGGCCCTTTGTTCTGCTTCTTAATGACTAATTATGATGCTATGAAAAAGCTTATGCAACCCGGGCAGAGTGGGGCCCTCATGCCAAAGCTGCTGGAAGTGTGTAATCTTCAGAAAGCCAGGACTGCGGCCTGCAGTTGCGTAAGAAGTAATTACGGAATCCAGCAGAGGCTTGCTTCTTATTACAGGCCCCAGGCTTTTACCCCCAGTAGCTTTACATGCTCGTTAATATTTAAACTGTCGAGTACTAGAAGAATATTTTGTAAGCTTCAGTCATGGTTGCAGAGTTCAGCGTGGGGCTAGGAACCCAGGACAGGCAGGCAAGGAGCAGGGTGTTGAGTTCCCACTGGCTTTTTCTAGAGGATTTTGTCCTTCTGCAGATGACCCTGTCATAGGTCTAAACATTTTTCCTTCTCTATAGAAAAGTAAAAAAAAAAAAAGCCATCCTAAAATTGATTTTAGAAAACCAATTCTTTAAAAAACAAATCCTCTGCAATAAACCATTATCTTTTAAAATAGACCTCAAATATGATTTTAATTTTTAAAAGTGAGTGAGAAAAAATTATTGTAGTTTCTGGTCAGCTACCAGACTCATAAAAGGAAGAATCAAAGATATTTTATCTGGTAAAACCTCACATGCTCTAGCGACAAAGACTGACGGTCTAATCTGTCCCAGACGCCAAAGCTCTCCCTTGGAATTCTGATGGGCTCTGTGGCCTTTAGAAAGAGAGCCTCTTGACCTCCACATGTCTGTCTCCTCTCTGCAAAGTCAGGGCGAGTTCTCTGTCTGTCTGTGTACTTTTGTGGCGCCTATCACTGTGGGATCTAGGCACAGAGACAAAAACATCAGGCAAAATACAAATCTGTGTATTATGGGAGGAAATGCCGTCTGGCTTCCTGGAGTCACCCTTGGCTTACATTCAGTAAGGACTTTATCCCAAGGTGGTTTGCAAAGACCAAGAAAAAGTGTGGACAAATCCAGCAGTCTGGTACTTCTTCCTTGTTTTCATTTATAAAAGAGGTAACAAGGTAGTGTTTGAAGTTTGGTAAAATGCTGAAGTTTTAAAATGTGCTAATATCTATCTCCATCAAAACAAGTACATAGGGTTCATCTACTCAAAAGAATCCAAAAGTGTTTATTGTCTCTCTCTTGCCCATTCCTCTCCCTCCTTCCCTCTTTTATGCCTTCCCTCTGTCCTCTTTCTTTCGCTCCTTTTCCCTTTTGTTTTCTTTCCCTTTTAGTAAACTACATTTGTTTAAATTGTAAAGTATGTAAGGTAAAATCAGTTACCCAGAGGTAAATTTACAATTAAAGCATTTCTCAAAATCTTTCCGAACATTTCCTCTGCATATATAAGCATTCATACATATAATGGACATATACGGACATATACATAATATACATATACGGACAAACTGTATACTTAAAGATCTTTAACATGAAGAGGCCCAGTCAATGTACTGTTCTGCAGCTTTCTATGCCCCGCCCCCAATAGACACCATAACAGTACACAGACATCCACCCATTTGCTTCATAACTGCTTAGAGTCCATTGTGTGGTTGTATCCTAATTAATTTAACCAGTTCCTTAAATTGGTATTAGAAGGCCTTTTTCCAGTTTGAGGGGATTATAAGCAATGTTGAGGCACACTGCTAACACACATGCGCTTTTTTGCAAGATTGAGAGAGCAGTCCTTGGGATAAATTCCTAGTAATGGAATTGCTGGGTCACAGGGTATGTACATTTTACATTTTAGTAAATATTGCCAGATTGCCCTGCAAAAAGGTTGCACCAAGTTACAATCCCATTAACACTGCATGAACAGCCTATTTCCTCAAAACCTCACCAACTCCATGCGCTACCAAAATTTTACATCTTTGCTAATAGGCAACAAATGGCAAGTCATTGTTGTTTTAATTTGCATTTTAATTATGAAAGATTGAACATTTTTCACATTTTATGGATTATTTGCATTTCTTTTTTGTGGAAACTATCCAATCTTGACCACTGTCCATTGGATTTTTAGTAATTTTAAAAACTGATTTAGAAAAGCTCTTATTTATCAGTAGTCTTTATTTGTCAGAGAGGTCACAAGTACATTCCTTGTTTGTCTCTTTTTTAAACAAATAGAAGTTTGCAATATCTGTGAAGTCATATTTACCTGCCTTTTCCTGGATAGCATTTAGGGTTTACACCAGGCTTCAGTGAGCCCTGCCTACGTCAAGAAGACTTCAAGTTCTTCCGGGCTTTCTTCTAGTGCTCTGCAGGTTTTGCTTTTAGTAAATCTTTGCTATTTCACACATTTATTTTGGTGTATGGAGTGAGGTAGGGATTCAGTTTGAGGAGATTCTATTGGCTCTATGTAGTTTTGCAAACCAACCTATTAGCTATAGTGACATGCTGCCTAGTGAGGTTTTGGAAATGAAAGGACTCAGACAGGCTTTTTGTGGATCCAGGCAGGAACTGCCTCATTCTCTTTTCTTCTTGGATCAAAGATTTGGCCCCTTTCCAGCCAGGAGACTACTTAGCTGTACTCTGAAGGAGCCCTCAAAGAGTAAAGGAGAAGATGGCCAAAGAAGATCAGGAGAAAAATGGAAAATTGAGAGATTCTGGTGGGAAGTGAGAAACACAAATTTAAGATGAGGTCAGGGGCACCTGGATGGCTTAGTCGGTTAAGTGTCTGACTTGGGCTCTGTGCTCAGTGAAGAGTCTGCTTCTCTCTTTCCTTCTCCCTCAGTTCTTCCCCTGCTCATGCTCTATCTTTCTCAAATAAATAAATAAAATATTTAAAAAAAGATGAGGTTAATCCCTTATGTGCATAAACCATAGAACTAATAGGGCCTATTTTTTACTTTAACGGTGTGAACAATGAAGACAGAATCACTGGGCTAAAACACAATTGAGCAGATGAATTCTGTTTATCTTTTATTCATCTAGCTCTGCTCAAAAAGGAAAGAAGGAATATACAACTTCTTTTTTTTTTTATAGATTTTTATTTATTTGAGAAAGCGAGAATGAGAGACAGAGAGCATGAGAGGGAGGAGGGGCAGAGGGAGAAGCAGACCCCCTGCCGAGCAGGGAGCCCGATGTGGGACTCGATCCCGGGACTCCAGGTTCATGACCTGAGCCGAAGGCAGTTGCTTAACCAACTGAGCCACCCAGGTGCCCGGAATATACAACTTCTATGTTACTTGCATTTGTAATGATATTTCTGCATGAGTTTTCTTGGTTTAACAGATAAAATTCTTATGGGAAGGTCAAGAAATCTCATTTACTATATTACTAGGTTTTCAGTATTCCTCCTATTTTTCCTAAATGTATTTCTTCTTTAAAGACCAAATAAGTAATTGCACAATCAGTAACACCAGAGGTTTGTATTTCTTGGCATGAGTGATATGATATGCATGTTGGCAAAGACCAACATGACCTTGATTTGCAACATAAATAATATAATCCTGTAAATCAAATTCCAAGTAATTTAGTTAAAAGATACTGAAGAACTCTCTCCTCCCCAAGTGTCTGTCTCACATAAACTGTAATTTGTATAATAATTGTAAGTTGATTGATGAGGATTTGATTTCATCATTAAAGGCTAAGGTATACTACCCCTACTATTAATACTGATTACCATTTGTGCCATATACTGTACTGTAGTCAACAAATCTCTCTGTGTGTATGTACTCTAATTTAATCCTACTGCCTCCTATGAGGCCCACAAAACCAGTGCCATTATGTCCACTCTACAAATGAAGAAGCAGAGGCTCAGAAGCTCAGATTAAGTAGAATATAAGATTATACAACTATTGAGTACAGACTTGAGACCTAACCCAGAACTATTTGACCCCAAACTCCATGCTCTTCCCTCATTTTCATAGTATCTCTTTCTGCAAAGACGGTGCAGACACAGTGAGAGGCAGGACAATTTCCAGTAAAAGTTTAATTCCGTATCAGCTTAAGGAATCAAGATCCACCATACTCTCTCTTCCCACCACTCCCTTCCTCAGTTCTGCCATCTCCTTGTTGCTGTGGAAGCCTTACCGCTAAGGTCCCTAAGAGCCCCCAGCCCTGCCCCCACTCTGGTATTCCAACTATCCCAAGAGAGCCCCTGTGGAGCCCTGGGTGGGGCAGGGAGCTTCTCCCAGGCTGGCCACTGTTAGCTTCCGGCTGAAGTGAAGGCTTTCACAAGGACCGGGGTCGGGGTTGGGGTGAAAGAGGGCTGGCAGGAGCCCTTAGACTTCCATCCATTGACCAGGTGTGTGTGATTAGCTCCTGTTGGACCACCATGTCTAGATTGTGACTGCCCCCCAATCTACCCTCACTACTTCTTTTCAAGCCTCTCCTCTCTCCTGACTCTTTTCCAGAATGTTCAAGCCTTTTTTTTTTTTTTTTTCTTGAAACGGAAGAATAGTCTTCTCTGGACTCGTTTTCCAGATTTCCCCTAATCTGTCTTTTCCCAAGTCAAAGTTCTTGAGAGGATTTAGCCCAGCCACTGATCCCAGCCCACCTACCACTGCTCTGCGGTGCTGCTGCTCCCAAGGTCACTGTTGGTCTTGCTGGGAAGTCAAACCTCATTATCCTTGACTTTGTTGCTCTATTTGGACTTGATGGACACTTTCTCTCTTCATAAAACATGATTTTTCCTGGTTCTCCTGTTTCCACACTCTGCTGATTCCCTCCCTTTCGGTTTCCTTTACGCACCTCTTAAATGTAGTTATCACCTCCTTGGCTCTCCTATCTTCTTCCTTTGCTCAGGGACACTTTACTGTTAGCTTCAGAAGCTTTATTATTACCCCTGTTCTCCCTCACTCTCTCCTGCCATATATATGCATTTTGATATAGGCTTAATTTGGTATTTATTATTTTAAAGATTTATTTATTTATTTGAGAGAGAAAGAGAGAGAGTGAGCGGGGTGAGGGGTAGAGGGAGAGAGAGAGAGAGAATCTCAAGAAGATTCCCCACTGAGCTCTATCCCAGGACCCTGAGATCATGACCTGAGCTACAATCAACAGCTGGCCGCTTAACTGACTGAGGCACCAAGTCGTCCCTTAATTTGGTATTTCTGTGTATTTCTTTCAACTGAATCCCAAAAAAGTCTGTTACACCCCCACATGGAGAACCCTTGTTCAGCTCACACTTCCTTAATGACATCATCTATTTCCATGATTGTAAAAACCATCTATGTGCTGATGTTTCTCAACCTGCATCTCCAGCCCAGATCTTTTTTGGACTTCAGACATGTATATCTAACTGTTAACATACTTGCTTCACTTAGATGTCCTGTAGGCAACTCGAGCTCAATATCTTCAAAGTCTAACTCCACACTGCACTCAGGGCCATGGCTAGCTTATATGGTGCCTTTGAGCAAATTACAAAAATATACTTTCCTCAAAACACTTTATTTTCATTGAGTAAAAATTGTAATTGATATACAAAATTATTGTGACTGCAGTATGAGTGGCACCACCTTTATTTGTGAACTGTATTAAGTACTGAACAACTGCACACTCATAGCTCTCTTCCACCCCCACGTGTAAGCAGGATCAACTCCTTCTTGATGCCCTTGCTGCATGGGTGGCCTCACACCTACCCAGTGTCCCCTCCATATCCAGTCAGTCTCCCCATTATCCTTAGCATGACAGCCGAGGTCCTTTGTGATCTGACTTATATTTACTTCTCTTTCTGGTCTCTTTTTACACACTGCAGGTTCTGCAGCTCATGTATAAAGACAATTTACTTTTCCCTGAATATGTCATGCTGTCTCCTGGCTCTATACCCTTGTACATGCTGTTCCCTCCAGCTGGAAACCTTCCCTTCTATTCTCTGGCCCTTTACCTGAGGCTTATTAGTGTTTCATGTTTCAGTGGAAGTATCCACTACTTCCAGAAAGACCTCTTTAAATTCCCCAAGGCCTGGGAATGATGTGCCTCTCATATAGCCCCATGGCATTGAAGACCTGCCTCTAGTATACCACTACCCTAGGTTCTGTACTTGCCTACTCTCAGTGAGGCCTGGAGGGCAGAGTTGGTATTTTGCCTTTGCTTCTCCATCAGTGCTAGGTGCCTGGCACATAGGAAGCTGCTCACAAAGGTTGGAATTGAACAAGATCGATGGAAGAACTTCATCTTACCTTTGGATTTCCTATTCATATAATTCAATTGGAACCTCCTTATTGTATTGAAGGCATACGGCAGACCAAAAAGACATAGATATAAAAGAAAGGTAAGGAAAGGTAAGGCATCCGTTATTAAAAATAGTTTTGACCTGGGCCTGGGGCTCTGCAAGCCCCCAAACAAGGTAGGTCTGCTCTTCCCTGGGTTGAAAGGATTGCTTCATTGATTTTGGCATTAAAAAGTTTCTCTCACCTCTCTCTTTTTTTTTTCTCTCTCTCTCTCTCTTCCAGGATCAATTTTGGGTGTAACTCCAGTTGGTGGAAATGTAACATTATGCTATTAGGGTCCTGGCTTATCAACTGCTCATTCCTATTCCTAAGTAATAATAGCTATCTCTCAGTAGTGCTTACTATTATGCCAGGCACTGTTCTAAGCACTGTGCATATAATAACTTAGTTAACCTCTACAAGAAACTTGTGAGATAATTACTGTTATTATCATTACTATTTCCATTTTATGAGTGAGGACACAGGCACAGAGAGGTTAAGTAACTTGTCCAGGGTTACAACAATAATACGTGTAGAGCTGGGATTCACACCTGGGCGGTCTGGCTTTAGAGTCCATGATTTTAATTACTATACTACATGGCTTCTTAATCCCAAAGTTAACTCCTGAACTTTAAAAGTCAGCCCTAGACACAAGAGCTGCTTCTGGGTTGAGGATCCCATTATAGGGGTCATGTGACCAAGAGACTCAGTCCCCAGGAGATAGCAAATGATGAGGTGAAGGCCAGTGCTCAACACGTGAGTCCTAAGACTTGGGGATCCCCATTCCAGTCTCAGTGGTGTGTTAGAACAGTCTTCTGCTAGCTTGGAGCATAATAGCCAATTACTAACTACTCAGGAATGTTGCATCTGTGCTAGACTGTTGATGGCTTGAAATCAGCCATTGTAGGAGTATTTACACCATGGAAATTGGCAAACACTGCAAATCAGAGACCATATCCCCAAACAGAGTTCCTCTGGAGAATCCCACTCTTGACTAAAAGAGCCTGATGTGGGTCCACAGGATGGTGGGTTTGTTTGTTTGTCTGTTCTTGTTGTTGTTGTTTTTACTTTCCCAGGGACTGGCTGGGCTGGATTAGATGTTTTCAATTGCCAGAATCTGTATGAAGGCTTTCTTTGAAGACATGGGAAACCTCTCAGCCTAATGCATGGCAGCCCAGAAACTCCAAGGAATCAACACTTCCCTGCCTCAACCAACTCCAGAACCTCTTCACCAAAGGCTTCCTTGTCCCTCTGCTCATTAGTGGGATCTTTTTGTATAAATGATCCCATTTTATACAGCTCCCAGAATTTCCTCATAGCCTTAAAGCTCTAGTCATTGCTAGCTTGATAAATCACCCTTTATTTGCTACTTTCAGTTCACTGGCTCAATCCCCTGTCCTCCTCCTGATATTTCTTGCACTTACTAAATAAACTTGTACTCCAGTTCTTCTCTGAGAGTGCTTCTGGGGGCACCTCATCTAATAGGGGCTGAGTGAGCAGTCCCCGGTGCTTGGCATTCAAAGGCAAAGGGGCCTGGCCAAGGAGCTGGACTGCCTCAGCCCTCTCTGGGTCTCGTGCTCTGTATTTCAAAGACTCCATTCCATGGCTTTGCTGGCCCTACTGTCTGGTTTCATGGTGTGTGCCCTGCCTGCCCACTCACCTCCCCTCCTGGAGGAGGCACTGCTGACTGCCCAACCCGCTGCCTGTTTCTACAGGGAAGACCTTGCAGTGTCTAAAAGACTTTCCCTCAATGAAAGAAAAGAGTGACATGAACTTGTTATCGCCATTCTGACGCTAGCTGAGAGATGTTTCCCCAAGCCCAGAGTAGATATTGCCTGGGTCTCCTTCCCTCAAGGTGGGCAACATGAACTTTCTGGAGGAAGTCACCAATTCGCTTAGATGTGACAGTAACAGACATCTCTAGCAGAACATTTCAGGGAAGCAGTCTATTTGAACTGGTCTATTTCCTGGGTCTGGCAGGGAATAGAGATTTTAAACTGATATGTTTGATTACAGTGATCCCATTTATCCTTTAGATTGCTTTTGACTTAGAGTTAAAGCCTGCCTTTGGCTACTGGGAGTGCTCAGCACTAACAGCACATATTCATTCTCCAAAAGGGCAAAGAGAGCTGAAGTTGGAGGAGAACTTGAGGAACAAGAACCTCAGAGCCGTGGCTGACCCAAGAGCCAGGCTGGAGGGGAGGGCAGGGTATGGCTCCTTCCCAAGTCACTATAATCCTGTCCTGTCCTGCATCACTCCCATTTCCCTGAAGCCTGAGTTCTAAATATAGATTGTGTATTTTGTTAAGCCCTTCGGTTTGCTTTCTAACTTCAGTAAAAAGATGTAAGTGGGAGAAAAATGATCTGTCAAAGGAATTTAAAAGCAAATTTATTCAAGTACACAATGTGGTATTATTACATCCTAGAACAAAGGAAGAGTGAGCACCAAGAGGGAAGGCTGATTGTGGCCAATGGGCAGCAGAACTTAACATCAAATTCACTGTATGAATTGAACTTACTGCTGCTTACCGGAAGTGTTTCATTTGTACCCAGTACCTCTCCTATTGAAGTATAGAAGATAAAAGTTAAGGGGTGCCTGGGTGGCTCAGTCAGTTAAGCATCTGCCTTTGGCTCAGGTCATAAACTCAGGGTCCTGGAATTGGGCCCCGCATCAGGCTCCCTGCTCAGCAGGGAGTCTGCTTTTCTCTCTCCTTCTGACCCTTCTCCCCGCTTGTGTTCTCTCCCTCTCTGTCTCAAATAGATAAATAAAATCTTAAAAAAAAAAAAAAAAGATGATAGAAGTTCAAGTTGGCACCAGGAATTTTTCTGAAGGCTCTGTCATTTGTGTTTGTCTATGAACAGATGTATTTTGTGTATAGAACATGAGTACTCTGAGTCCAGCAAGCTGGTCTGCTTGGGCCCTGCAATTAGCAAAGGTGTGAGAAAGGCAAGTTGTGTCTGTAATGGAACAATGATCACATCTGTCTTCCCCTCCCCTTTCCCCATTTATTTTTCTTTTAGTGGTGCTTATACCCCATTTTTATTATATAACTCAACAGACTTAAATAGTAGTATTTCAGACAGCAAAATAAGCCAGGGGGATTGTAGTGGGCTGGTGGGCAAAGTGTGGGGAGAGAGATCTTATCTGGCAGAGCATTTTGGCTCCCTCCATAAATCACTCTGTATGAGCAACCAGCCATTGGCCCCAGACGTGGACTAGGCCTTGATTCAGTTGAATCAACTGTGACTAAAAGATACACTAGTTTTAATTTCCTGTGACACATTAAGAAAGCCCTATCGGGCAAACTTTGTTTCTAAGGCCAAACCTGTGAGCTCAAGCACTTTGACTCTGCCCATGGGCACAGCTTGAAGAGGTGACTTGGGCCACCAGACATCTCTTTACAGTCACAAGTCATTCTGGGGTTATATATTGGAAAATATGGGCTCAGATTTATCTTTACTGTATCCAAATTGGCCCATATCTTTTACTAACTTCAAACCTCTAAATTCAACAAGCACTTACAAGGCAGACACCAGAGTTGTACACAGGAGTGGAGAAGGGTCAAGTCACAGCTCTTACCTTTCTTGAATTAGGCAAAGGTACTGCATGGGCTAAAGGTTTTGCTTCAGCACAAATCCCAAACGAGCCACATCATTTTGCACTTAACAATGATGAAGTCTTTTATTGCATGTATAAATATCCCCAGAGGCTATTACTCAAAAGGGTTCAGCTAATAAATATGAGAACTAATAATTACCTTGTTTCAGATTGCTGACTTGTGTAACTGCTGTGAGGGGTCAAAAGTGTCCAGTTTGCTCAACATTCTGACACTTGTGATTACAGAATTGGGGTGTAGGTAGGAGTCAGAGAGCAAAGGGAATAAATTATGCTTGTGGTATCTCTTTCATTTAGTATTGGTAGGTGTATTTGATAGGTTTGGGTGGTGTCACATAGTCCTGGTAGTTCCGTCTTGGGTCTGTCTTTTGATGACCTCTCTTTGCAGGGGTGCTAGGCATTGATCCAGGTCTTAGGGTTGGCAGCATCCCCCAGGAGTTGCTTTGTGAACTAATCCATGCTTCAGGGAGCAAGTGGGACTTTCTCTTCCACTTGGGTTGATGGCTCATAGCCCCTTGGCCTTTCTCAGCTCACTGGCCAGGTGAAGAAAACAATTTGTCTGAATGTGGGAAGAACACACTTAGGGTAAGTCCTGGCATGATGTTTCTTTTCGATGGTGGTCCTTGAGATGGTTCCCATGTTGAAGTGGAGTGGGCTGCCTTGCCCAGAGTGGGAAGGGGACAGCTGAGTGCCATGTAGGATTTAAGAGGCACTGGAAAGTTTACTTTTCCTCAGAAAATATTCCCCTAACTAGTTCTAATTAGCTGAAATTTATAAATAAGACTTTATTTCTTTTAACTTAAGCTGTTATTGGGAAATGTCACTGGTTTGGGCCATACAGTAAGTCTTAGCATTTATTCTCTATGAGTTTATTTGTTAAGTCAGGATGATTGAAGCAGAATCTACATACAGCAACACAGATTTTTATGTACACAGTGTTGACTTTTGACCAACATCTGCAATCAGTAAACCATTTTCACTATGACGATGTAGATTACTTCCGACACCCCAACATTCCCTGGTGCTCCTTCAAGTTCCCCAATCCTAGCACCTGGTAACTAACCACTGATCTGATTTCTGTCCCCTTTTCAGAGTGTCATATACGTAATTGGAATTGTATAGATGTAAACTTTTGGGACTGGTTCTTTCCATTCATCCTGATGTTTAGAGGGTCTGTTTGTGGCTGAACTTAGTCTCATGCCTTTGTCTTCCTGAGTAGCTATCCATAGCATGAGGTTTCCTTTGCTGGTTGCTCCCCAGAGAGGAGAGTTTGCCCTGCACTGACTGTCTGACCACCCATGTGACATTTGCCCCCTGTTTCTGTGTCACCTGCAACCTCTTATTGGAGTATGTGTGTCCGAGGAATGCCAGGAAGAGGAGAAGAGTTCCCAAAGGAAATGGGCAAGAGCACAAAGGCCATTTGGCTGCCTTGAACTGTGCCTGGCCTGACTGCACAGAACCGTGAGAATGACAGATAACTTGACAGATAATGTGAGCAAAGCAGGACTTGATTAGAAGGATTTTTCTAGAGAGAAGAGCCAGGGCACCTCCAGGGGTTCCTTAGCAGGAGAGGATGGACCAGTTCACTGGGGCAGCAGGGACAAATCAACCCAGCTCATGTTTGGCCCTTGAGTCTTATTGCTCCAGGTCCAGAGTCCTGGAGAAGAGAAGGCCTGCCTGGCCTGCCTTAGACTAGAGGACATAACACACAGAATGGCACACTGCAGGGAGGTGGCTCACCAAAAGAAAATCAAGGTGTTGGGACCAGGGGCAGGAGTGTTGACCCTGGGATGGCAGATACAAATGTTGACTCCCCCAGAAAAGTACCAGCTCTTCCAAACAACTGTGGGTCTATCTGTAAGAATCATGTAACTCTTGTCATTCAAGCTTTCCTTGTCCCTGAAATACATATTTGATCCCAAGTTGATAGAGTTTAGGGGAAAGAAAAAACATCCATTTGCATTGACATCTCTGATATTCTATACAAGTTTTCATGGTTGGAAACTATGGTATGTTCCAGCTCAATCCCCTTGTCCTACTGAGGCTTAGCGGGATGAACCCACTTTCCCAAGGTCACACAGCTGTGAGAGACAGAGCCAGAATTTAGACTCAGGTCTTCTTTGAGTTTGCATTCTGAGTTCTTTCTTGAATTGACCACTTTTGTGATTTTGAGCATTACCAGACATGTAACTACAGTGAGCACAGCCAGCCAAAGGTTGGGAAACTTTTCTACCTTTTCCCTTAATGGTTAGAAATTGGTGGTCAGAAACAACAAATACATGTCAAGGATGTTGAATATGTGTATTATTTTGGGCTTCAAACAGATGTGATAAAAAGGCTCAGTTATGGCAAGTCTTCTAAGTTAAACTTTTCCTGAAAAGAGCTGCAAAGAGGGTCCAGGAGTGGTAAGGGAAATGTGGCATTATGTTAATGTTTATGTTTGGCTGTAGTTCACCAAAAATGAAGGTCAATACAGTTCTCTCTTCCAGTCTGTGTGTAAGTTGGCAAACGACAGGAACAACATTTGCTTCTAATCACCCATCCATCTTAATAATGCCGAACAGATACAGTGTAGAAACTATCGCACAACAACCAGCATTTCATGACATTGGAATCTTTGCCAATTTGAAAGAGGACCTCGAATCTGGGGAGAGTTACATTTTTATGTTTTTGATCATGATCTTCTTAGAAGATACTTATTAGGCCCATTTGTTGACAACATTAAGAATTAACAAATTATGTTGTTAAAACATAACAAAAGTTTAATGGTTTCATTAGAGAACTATAAAGTCTGTTACTTAAGAGAGGAATATTGTGGTGTTTGAAAGCAGGAAATATTTACTGAAGGACTCTTCGGGGTCTAATTTCTGGAACCAAGGCAAAGCTCAGCTTCTCCTGATCTAAAATTAAAAAAAAAAAAAAATAGTAAAACAGAGGAGCAATATCCTTGTGTGTTTGATGCCAACAAAGTCCCTTAATATCTAAGAAAGTTGTCAGTCATGTGCTGGATTGAGATGGCATTTTTTAAAACTAAAAATGGAAGGCAAATGATTATAAGAAGTTCTAGTTTCTTTCTCATGTGGGAAAGGGGCCATTTTTGTTATTTGGGGCCTGGTGTGGAAAAGTAGGAGAGGTGTGCATCAGGGAGTGCCCACCTATTAGTGCTCGTCACCGGAAAGCAGGTTCTGCGTCCTCTAGAGATCCTTCTTTCTCAGCACAGAACTGAGCTTCCTACCTTCAGTAGGGGTAAGCACTTGGCACTCTGCAGAAGGGAGAGAAAAAGCAGTTGCCAAATTCCATTGTGGCAGCCATCTATCTATCTAATCTATCTATACATTAAAGCTAAGGTGTCTAAGACAATTCACATCCAAGTCTCTCAGGTGAGGAGTGGACATGGTTTCTTCCAGAAAAGGACAATTATGGTGGTGGTGGTGGTGGGTTCTTGGTAATGAAAGAAACTACCTACCAGTTTGAGAAATCTGCCTACCATTGTAATAAAAGTGGCTTGAGACAATTATCTGAATAGTTCAATTCAGCTCACGCCAAAGTATGTTTTGGTCTGAATTATCCAGATAATTGTGTTACAGGGGAAAGAATTCTGAACTGGGAGTTGGATCTTGGTTCTCATCAGGGTCTGCCAGAAGGAGTGCTTAAGCTACTCAGCCTGTTTTCACATCTATAAAATTAGGGGTCTACCTAAGGGAGTCAATGAATTTAACTCAGTATTTTGTGTGTGAACACACACTCCCTGGGGCAGATAAATGCCAAGTTTGTGAAATTGTGCCACAGTGAAACTGGAGTAGGCATAGGTAATTCTCCTTAAGGATGCTTCCAGCTCAGCAAGGTCAAGCCTGGGGTGCTCATAGAGGAGACCCTGTCCATCAGCTGGGGGTGAGACTTTCTCTGATTTCTTTTATTTTTTTTGAGAATTCCTATGGGATCAAGAAACTGACTTGCAATTCTACAAGGAGCTTTAGTTAGGCTGCTTATCCGTAAGCTAAGAGGCTTGGAGTAAGCCATCGCCAGGGATGGCTGAAGTTATTCACTGCCCAGGCTCAACTACAGGCAAAGAGGTGGTGGAATGTGGGCCTCCGGGCACACGACCACGGCCCCTGCACCACCCAGCCCCTTGCTTCCTGTATTTAGGAGACTCAGATTCTACAGTAGGAAGCGGATTTTAGATTTATGAGGATGTTGTGTGTCGCTTCGCAGAGAATTTTTCAGCTCCCCAAAGCGGCGGACTTGATCCCGGGCTGTGGGGAAGGCAGACAAGAGGAGGCCCAGCTGGACCGGGCTTTGCGGGTGTGCACTTCTCTCCCCGCATTTGCCCACGTAGTTCTTCTGAGCCGTGAAGGGGTGAGGAGAAAAGAGAGGTTCTTCTGAGCCGTGAAGGGGTGAGGAGAAAAGAGACTGCAAAGTGCCAACGCAGAAGAGGGGATCTTTGAAAATTGACCCATGGAGCCCTCCGCCCACATCTCTGGCTCAGGGCAGGTCTGACAGGTATCAAAGGGCGTTTCCCAAACCAAACAGACTCCCATCCCCACCCTAGGGTCGGCGCGCTTAGTGGCCGGGTGTTTGCACAGGTGGGCCGGGGCCCCCTCGGGCGGCAAGGGGCGAGCTGGAGGAAGGACGGGCCGGGGAGGGAGGTGGACTTGGCGCAGGCGGAGGAACAGGCAGCCCTAGGCCCACCGAACGCGCGCGGTGCTCGGAGCGTTCCTCTGGCGCCGCCGAGGAATCCGGTTTTCTGGCCATTGCCACAAGGGACAGTCTTGGCGGGGTCACACCGCCGAGGCTGCAGCCCAGGCCGGGGTCCTGAGAGCAGGACCGAGCCTGGTCGCTGAGGGCCCGAGTATCCTCCGCGAGGTGCGGTTCCCGTGGGGCTGGAGTGTAGCCTGAACTAAAAGCGTCCTTGCAACTTTCCACTTTCATTTCGAAAACCAGGGCTTGTGCGGTTCCCTTTCCTTGGGACCTCCTCACGCCCCGCAGGGAGAGATTGGGGAGTGCGAAGGAGAGGCAAAGAGGCGGTGACTGAGCCACAGGTCCCTCCATCCCTCCACATCCTGCTCCCCCCCCCCCCCGGGGGGGGGGTCGGTCTTGGGAGTAGGAGCTTGGAGATGGTCGTGGAAGGTCGTACAGGGACGCAAAGTTCAAGGGCCTCTGACCATTCTCTAGAAAACCTTACAGTACCTGGGGACACAGCGAAGGGAACCAGAAGCCAGGGAGGGGACCCCGTCAGCGGGACTCCGGAGTGTTCATTAGGAAGGAAGGATTTTTTTCAAGAGAGGGGAGAATAACTTTGATTTCTTTTTAAATCACCTTCCCCTTTGCCTCTTTTACATTGCCCTGTCTTTGTTAACATAAATAAATAAACTGCTATTTAAAATCTCCATTTGCAGACCTGACTTCATGTATCAATGTAGAAATGAAAATTGTGGCTTTCCAAAACTGATTTAAAAGTAGGCAGCAGGGCACCTGGGTGGTTCAGTCCTTAAGGGTCTGCCTTCAGCTCAGGTCATGGTCCCAGGGTCCTGGGATCCAGCCCCGAATCGGGCTCCCTGCTCCCCGGGAAGCCTGCTTCTCCCTCTCCCACTCCCCCTGCTTGTGTTCCTTCTCTTGCTATGTCTGTCAGGTAAATAAATAAAATACTAAAAAAAAAAAAAGTAGGCAGCACCTTACTTCCGGAGGCAAGGCACAGAGTTGGAGAGAAATGGTCTGCTGAAGTTCAGAAGCACCTCAAGTGTCTGACTCCTTGCTTGCCTTTAATCAGAGTGCGTTTTCAAGGGAAAAAGCAAAGGATTGAGTATATGAGTCCTGATATTTTCAACTCAGTGAACTTGTTGCCCTCACCCTTTGCCCTATTCCATTTGTTTTATTTTTTGGTCTAATTATTGGCCATGTGGGTGCAAATCTCCACTTCAATGTCTACCTTTTGTCATAATTCAACCCTATTATTATCACTCTTCATTGACTACTAAATAGATATAACCAAAATCTGTCAAGACTTGTTACTAGACTTGCAGTTGGGCTATCCCCCCCATTTCTGTCCAAAGCATCCTGAAACAAATTCCACTTTCTTTTCCCCACCTCACACTATGTAAACCCTAAATCATCCTCTCGTCTTAAATTAGATGAGATCTAGGGAAGAACTGCAGGAACAACAACGGGGCCTACATTTCTAGATTCTGAGTTTCTTGTTCTTTGCATCAGTCTTTAGAATATTGCAATCCATAAACTGTTAGAGCCCCACTGCCTTTGAATTTACTGAACAGGTGTTCACACTGTTTTCTGGTACTTCCTCTGATCAAACCTTCCCTTTTTACCATGAGAAATTGTCTTTGCCCATCTGAGGTGGTGTTTTCTCTTCAGATCTCAAGAGAAATAGGCCTGGCAGCTCCACCTCTAGAAATGCTATCCTCATATAGAAGTAGAGAGTGAAAAAAGAATACTACTGATTGGTTCATAAACAAATTAACTTTTGCATTCCTAAAAAGGTAGATCGTTTCATTTTGACAAAAACCACTGACTTTCAAGTTGCTTTTAAAACTGCCCTGAAGAAATCTTCAGTGTATTAGGATAGTTTTATGCCAAGATTGTTTCCAGCTTTTTGAGCTCCAAGTCAGAACCAATTTACTTAGAAATGTCTGCTCGACTATAAGCTTGCTAATAGCTCAATTTGTCCGCTAAAGGATTCTTGTAGGAGAGGGGCACACACCTTATCATTTGTTCTGGTAACTCTTGTGTGAGTTCTCATAGAGGTCACCGGCTCGAAGTTTAAAGAAATCATGTTGACAGAAGTCCCATCCTGGAGATTTGTAGGGCGATTGATTAGGTAAGGAAACCTGCACTCTGCCTCTACCTTTATTGAGTGACTCAAGAAATTATTTGACCCCCATAGGAAGTTTTTTGAGAGTCAAACCTGAACCCATTTTCTTGGCAGGGGCAGGGTGTGGGAAATGTAAAAAACTCTCCATCTTCAACCCACCACCACAAAGTGCTAAAGTCAGTTGTGAATTTTATTAAAAATAAGCACTATGCCTGGGTTTCATAAAATTTATACATGAATATGTACAGACACAAATAAAATAATATTAAAAATAAAAATCACACTTGCTTTCACGTGGCAGTGGTCCTGGCACCCCACATACATAATGCTAACTTTTCCTTTAAAGAAATTGCTTGGCCCAAGGAGACCACAGTTAGAGATCACCGAACCACTAATAAAGCTGTAGCCCGTTGCCTGCAACATTTTCAACTCAGGCCTCAAAAATATATAAATAATTTAATTACAAAACCCAACTTTTTTTTTTTTTAATCTTTTGGCACAGTGAAGCATTGGTCAATAGCAGAGAAATGACTGAAGATTCTCTGACACCTCTCTCACACTCAGTCATGCCTGTAAATGCCACATAATTACATGGAGCGGGGGCCATTAAACCCCAAACAGTAGTCATATCGTTTATCATATGGAATGGTTCCCTGATTTTTTTTTTTTTAAGGGACAAATCAATGGAGGGTGCGACAAAGATAGGAATAAGGGTAAGGGGGGTAAGAAGATAGGAAAAGTCTTTGTGAAGTGAGGGAGGGACAGGCTTGGTCAAGAAACTAAAACAATTATGGAGCATTGGTTTGGTCTTCTGTAAAGTCACAAAAGAAGAAGGAAAATATTCTTAATTAAATTAAAACACTTCTGTCAAAAATGCTTTAGCTTTAAGGCACGTTTGATGGAGATTTTTTTTTAACGTCTTTTTTTGTCTGGCTAGAAAATGCAAAGCCCTGGCCTGCGTTTCCTGCCTCCCCGATGGCGCCCACCCTTGCCTGGCTCCGCGGCGCTGCTCAGGCCAGGAGCGTCTCCACTGGGTAAGGCAGGTGCGGGCCGGGGCCACAGGACGAGGACGCCTGCAGGGCCGCGGGCAGCCGCAGGGGGCAGTACAGGTGCGCGCCGCTGCCGGCCGCCGGGCCTCGAAATGGCTTGGCTGGGGCCGAGGCGGAGAGGGGCGCGAGCAGGAGGTGAGGTGCGGCGGGTGGCACGGCGGTCTGCACGGCGGACTGCGCGTCTGCTCCGCGCGCGCCCAGCAGCGCCGACTCGGTCGCACCGTAAGCGCACAGCGGCAGCAGAGCCCCTCCGGAGGCTCCGGGGAGTAGCGCGGGATATGTGGGCAGCGGCGGACAGGGCGAGGCTCCCCATGGCAGCCGCGCCCCGGGGGCCACTTCCCCGTCGCGGCGGCTGCGGAAGGGTTTGCTGAGGATGCTGTCTATGGCGAAGGAGCTGGAGAACTTGCCCGCAGGGCTGGAGCGCCCCTCCTGGCGGGCGGGCGAGCGCGCGCGGGGAGAAGCCGGGGTGGCGGGCGCGGGCGGCGGGGGCGCGGCGGTGGGGTGGGCCGCGGCCTCCTCGGGCCGAAGCCCTGGTGCGGGGGCCGCCGCCCGGTGGCTGAGGCGCTTGCGGCGGCGGCGGAAGACCCCGTCGGCGAAGGTGTACTCGCTGTTCGGGTTGAGCATCCAGTAGTTGTCCTTACCCCAGGGCCGCGAGGGGTCGCGCAGCACCTTGACGAAGCAGTCGTTGAGCGAGAGGTTGTGGCGCACTGAGTTGCGCCAGCCCGTGTAGCTGCCGCGGAAGAAGGGGAACTTGCCCATGAGGTACTCGTTGATCTCGGCCAGCGTCAGGCGCCCGCCTGCTGAGTCACGGATAGCCATGGCTATGAGCGCGATGTATGAATACGGGGGCTTGGGCCGCCGAGTGTATGGCTTGCTGCGCGCGCCCTCGCCGCCCCCCGCGCTCCCCGCCCCGGGCCCCGCCGCGCAGGTCTCCTCGTGCCCCGCCGCCGCCGCCGCCGCCGGGCCCTCCTCCTCAGTGCCCGGCCCGCCGCCTGCGCTCCGCTCGCCACCGCCCGCCAGCTCCCCGGCGCCGCCGCCCGCCGCGGGGCTGTTGGCCGCACAGTCCCCGTCCGAGCCCAAGGAGTCGTCGCCAGCTGCCGACAGCGGAGATGGCGCGTTGCTGCCGCCTGCACCTTCCAGATCACTACCTGGCTTGTCCCCGTGGGCCGCGCGGGGGCCGAACACCTCCAACTTCATGCCCGCGCACCCTGTCCCTGCCCTGCGCCGTACCCTTTCCTTCGCGCAGCCTTGGGAACCTGGTGCCGGGGGCCGGAATGGAGATCTCGAGGCCAGGGGTCCTCGCCTTTCTTTCCCGGGAGCTCTCCCTTCTCTTGCGAGAGACAGTCACTTTTCCGTTGAAGAGTCTTCTTCCGCTGGAATTTTTTTTGGAGGAGTTGTGCTTATTGGGTGAACTAAGAGGGGCGGAGAGGGAGGAGTTGGGTGGGTACTGTCTTCAGTTCGAGGATGAGAGACTTCGGGGTGAATGCGTACAGGGGTGCGGTTCCACCCTCTGATGCCCAAGTGTGCCGGGCTTGGGACTTCTTGCTGGAGGAAGAAGTGTGAGCATCTGCTATCCATTCAAGAGACCAGGAGGTGTTCTTTACTGGAGGTCCCAGGTCCCGGGCAGGAATCTTCGGGGCACGAAGATGGTGCCAGCCGGTGTTCGTGCCACCCTTGGGGGAGGGTATGGAGCCTTCAGCCTTGAGCGCCCGCGGAGCCGAGTCCCCGAGGCCGTGGCGCCAGTAGCCGCCTTTCCGCTCCGGGTCTCCGAAGCTGCATCTCCACGCTGGCGGGCCGCTGTTCCGTCTCCCTTCCACCTTCGCCCCGGCCCAATATAACCCTGCGGCGGCTCCGAGGGGGCGGGGCCTGGGCGCCGACGGCCGAGGGGTGGGGGAACTAGGTGGCTTAGGTGGCCGAGGCTCCCCGGAGGGCGCACACCAGGCAGAGGCCATGCGGCAGCGCGGCCGCAAAGTCACTGCGCAGGTTGTTTGTTTTGGGTCGGCCCAGCCCCGCCCTCCGCCTCCTGCCAATGGGAAGCCTGCGCGCGACTGGGGGTGTACGCGTGTCTGTGAGTGTGCCTGTGTATGGGCCCCGCCCGCCCGCTCCTCCCTCAGGTGTGACCGCCCGACCGCTTGGGAGGGTCCCTGCGTCTTGGAGCTCAAGGAGGCGATTTGGGCAGTGGAGGGGGCGAGCTATCTTAGGGGACACCTGGACGGGCTGGGTCCAGGGCCGCAGGGACTTTGCTCAGGCCTGCAATTCTTCCAAACTGCACGCGGTGTAGTGAAAACCGTGCTTCTTCCGAAAGCAAACCCCTGTCGTTACTGACGAAGTGTTGAACAGCAGTGACCACGCAGGACACTTTGCAGGGATCTCTTATGGGAGCCACATGCTGTGCACCTTTCTACGATTTCCTTTTGCGGACTTTTTTCTTTTCTTTTCTTTCTTTCTCCTTGCCTCCCTCTCTCCCTCCCTCCCTCCCTCCTTCCCTTCCTTCTTCCTTCTTTCCTTCTTTCTTTCGTTCTCTCTTTCTTTCTTTTTCAATACTGGACTTGAAATTGTGAATTTTTTTAATGACCTTGGCTCTTGCTCGCTTAAATGGCCTCTGACTTTCACTTTTCTTTTGTTTTCCTTTACCTGGCTGGTGGCTCTTGGGTAAGAACAGCAGTATTGCCCTCTTTCCCTGGGGCGGCTGTGTGTGGCTCAGGGTGCCGAGCTCTGCCTGCGTGTGTACCCCTGCGGAATCCTTCAGACTCGGGCGAAGCGGGGGACGTGCTATTCCCGGTTCCGACTATCAACAGGAACGAAAGGGAGGGTGTGTTCCCGGGGGCGGGGGCCGAGAGCACGACGTGTTTACGACCATTTCTTCCCAATTTTTCCCCTTGAGGGCTTTTGCTGTGGTTTCGGACCGTCGGGAAAGGGGGGACCTTTCTCTGCCGCAGGACGGTGGGCCTACGCGGTGTCAATACCCCAGGGACGGGGCTCCATGGACCACCGCCCCCCCCCCCCCCCGCCGCCCCAGAAGGGTGCAGTTGTAACCCGCTGCCCTTCCACGTTGAGGTTTCCTCCTTTTTCCTGCCTTTGTTGGAAATAGCGACGGAGCTGCGAGTACGTGGAAGCTCACCTTTGATGTTTATTTTATTACTTTCCACCATTTGTGTAGAAAACGTACACAATCCTGTCTTATCTTTATTCAGGCAGTTTTGAAGGCATTTAGAATGGGGCGGGCAAAATGACAGACCCATCGGCGGTTCTGTTATTCTTGTGTTTGGAGAATGATCATTTGGAGATTAGACTGACGTTTATTGCGTGTTTGAGTTGGGAGTGGGGTGGGGAATGGATTCTTTCCCAGAGATGAGCCTCCCTCTAGGGGATTTGCTCACTCTAGCCCTGGGAGTTTATAGTTCCTTGGACCTGGAGCTGGGGAGTGGGCTGGGCCAAGATAGCAGCCAGGTAAAGAGGCAGCGATTTGGCTAGTGATAAAAGACACGAACAATGAATGTCATCCTCGTTTGAACTCTGGAGATGGGCAGGGCAAGAGGAGAAGACCTATTTTTTGAGTGAGATAAGCCCAGGCGAGTTGAGGTGGGGGCCCAGTTTGGCTGCAGAGTCTAAGGGAGGCCACTAAGACACTCCAGCGTCAAGGTGCCCAGCTATCACCCAGTTCCATCTTAGAGACTGCACAGGTGTGCTGTCCCGCAGGATTGAAGTCACACAGCTACTACCAAACCCGTGACCCTGATGCAGCCCAGACACCTCCAGATTTGCAGCAACACTCACCTCAACCAGCTGTCCTCCTCCCCAGACCCCCATGGCTTCCTCCACCCTGGTTCTGCAGCATCCTCCTATCTCCCCTCCCCCCCCCCCCAGATTCCCCAGCCTAGGTGCTGGAGGGGGGGGCGGTTCTCATGTTAGTCTGGGAAGTTCCAATGAACTGTTGACAGGGATATTGTTCAGAGAGCAGAGAAGAAAATTGGGCAACATACTGGGCCCTGCTGCCACTTACACATGACCAGGTGAGGGGCTGCGGTTTGGATCTTCTTTGCCTGTAAAAAGAGGCTGATCTGAATGGACTGCTAAATTTTCTCTCACCTCTTGCGCATGTAGTTTTTTGGCACTCGTTTTTTCTTGGGTTGAATGTACAGGAGGTGCATTTCTGCCTCTAGGGAGTTCGCAGGGCAAGGGGGTGTGAACATCCAGCCGCTGGGACTATAATGGCTGTGGCACTCTTTGCCTTAGCCTGCTAGCTCCAGAATGTGCATCTCTCTCCAGCCTGGTGAGAAGAGGGAGGGGGTTGTGGATCTCCTGGGCAGGCAACCTGGGGATGGGGCTTTGACAAAGGAGTGTTGGCTGCCTCCAAGGAAGGCAGACCGCCTGCATCACTGCCCGTTTTTTTTTTCTCTTTTTTACCCAGCGCCTTCCCTCTCCCCCATCCTCAGCAGGAGCAGACCCTCTCCTTACCCCATCTCAGGTGGGAAAAGGACCTGCCAGTAACTTCTTTGGGATAGGCCTTTCCCTTGCCTCAGTGCTGGAACACTGGTAGGCTGCTATCTGCAGGTTTGGAGCCTAAAAAGGTTTGAAGGGAAGGGTGGAGGTGGGAGACTTCTCAGCAGGAATATCTTTCTGTTTTCAGAGTGACTTTAGGAACTGGAGTGTAAGCCCCACCAGGGCAGAAGTTTTGTCTCTTTCTTTAACTGCTGTATGCCCAATCCTTGCCTCCAGAATGTCACATTGTGCCATTTGCTGAGCACATGCTACATTTGTCTTTAATTAAGATCAGAAATAAAACTGCTCTTTCCCTTTGTAGTTGATTTTGGTATATTATCTTTAACTGCTGTTTACAGCCAAGGAAATCATTCATCTTGTCCAGATTTAGGAAAAATGAGAATGGATGGAGAAAGGATCCATTCTCTGCATCTCTATCCACAACATCCTCAAGCCCAGGCACTGTAAAAAAATTCACATTCAATGTTTTGTTAGTTCATAAGTTCTTCAGTAATGGTTGGAGATTTTTGCTCCCTAATTCTTAATCCTTTGGGGGTCTACTATTGATGGGTTAGTAATAAATGCCTGTAGGTGCAGCCTGACCAAACACTTGCAGGTATGAAAGACCCATTAGCTTGTTTTTTCTCCCTTGCCTTTTAATTTCCATGGAGAGAAGTGAATAAGCTATGGCCAAAGATGAGTTCATGTTTCCATGATCTTGTGGCCTTCCTGAAGTGGTTTTAGGCAAAGGAAGATAATGCATCTATCTGCAGACACCAAGAATTAAATTAACTGTGGAAACGATCTACACATTTAATAATTTGATAGTGCTTTGTACCCCAGTTCCTAAATTCTGATATGGGAGGAAAATAATTTAATTCCTAAAATGCCTAAGGTAATTTGGGAGACTGGAAATTGACTCTGAGTGGAAATACTGATGACTTGTTCCCTGAATTAAAAGAGCACGCCGACTTTGCACAGTGGGAACATGGAATCACCTTGATAACATTCCCTGTGGGTAACCTGGAAACAGCTTTGAGTTTCTTGCCTTGCTAACCTCTGCTGGTAGCTGCTGTTGACCTCTGGGTATGAAGAGAAGGTGAACTTAAAAATACTTTCCTGTGGGAACCTGGGCCTGTGGATGAGTCTACATTATAATGTCCTTAAGAACCTAAGAACCCCAGGCACAGAGGACAGCCTAATGTTCAGAGCCCCAAGGCAAAATGCATGGCACTGGACCGATGTGAAGTCTCTCTTGAGGCACAGAGAGGGTTCTGACTTGTGTTAGAAGTCAGATGGCAGTGAAAGTTCCCTCTCTCTTCCTTTCTCTTAGTGGAAACATATGGGAAACAGTACTTTGTGCCCTGTTATAACCCATACCTCCATTGCTTGGCTGATTCTTTTGTAGATTCTGAACATTTGGGAAGAATCCTGCAGAGATTCAGGGTGATGCGTGAGAGGATGGATAAAACCTAGGTAATTTTGCATGTCTTTGTAATAGACACAGGCTTGCATGTCTGTTTGCCACCTGTGTTCTGGCGCTCTGCTTTTGGTACTCTGGCCCAGCCCATAGACATGGTTTGATCAAAGAAGCCCAGTATTTTGCTAGGCATTACTGAACAAGTACAGACCCAAGGGCTATCCTTGAAGTTTTTTTCTGAGAGTCCAAGGGTCACAACCAGCAAGAAACTCCTTGGGCTTCCATTGAACTGATGTATTATTGGGGCACTTGAGTGGAACCTCCAGGTAGTGGGTCCTGGGGAGTGGGGAATGGCAGGCAGGTCTAGTGATGGTGGAGAAGAAAGTAGCTAAAGGCAAATTGAGGAAAGGTAAAGGGGAAGGAAAGAAGATATGAAGATATAAAGGAGATCAGCCACAGTATGATAGGGATTAGAGATCACTGAAAAAACTGTCTGATTCTGCAATTCAGAGACAAAATCCTGCACAATGTATGAAATATCAGAGAATGAAAGAAAGTCCCTGGGATGATTTATTACAATAAGATGACAGCTTTGATACTGTGGTCATCGAGTGCATCTCTTCAGAGCTGACCAAGTCTGAGGAACACTTCTTGTCTAGTTCTAGTCCAGTTTCCCTATTACCTGAAGTTCTTTAAATTTTAAGTGTTAAAAGCTGAGAAAGAAAAATTGAACTTCCTTTTACAATGCATTATCTAGTCCTCTCTTTTTAAATTTGAGGCTGCCGTTTTCCATAACAAATTAAAAATTAGACCCTCTCCCAGTGTTTGTCGAGAGAAGACTGTCTTTCCAAAGGGAAATCTGAATGGGGTGCCTCTGACTTTTACACCCCTGGGACTGCCCCATTGTCACACTGTCATACAGATCCTGGTGAGAGAGGGACAGGTGGCAAATGAGATCTAGTTAGTATCCTGGATCTACAAATGAGGATGTACAAGCAAACGAAACAAAACAGGTCTTTGCAGGGGTCCCACTCATCCCTTCCCATCAGGCTAGAGAGGGGTCTTGTGTCATTCTTGCCTTGGCCAGCAGTCTCCAGCTTCTGGACGCACAGTCTAGGTTTGTGCATGGAGGGTAGAGGTAGAGTGAACTCCTCCATTTAACTCTAGAGAAGGTGTTGTCACTCTTTGGATAGGTGTGGAATTTGGAGATGTATAATCTTGGGTTTGTATCCCTGTTGCACCAGGCAAGTTACCCGTCCTCACTTTTTTTAATATAGAAAAATAACTCTTGTCCAAATTTTAACAACTCAACTCCCTAGATTCTACATTCTTTGTCTTGCTCATTCTCCTCCTCCTTGGGGGGATGATCTTGCAAAGATGTAAGCCCAGTTGGGCAAATTCCTTGGCAGTTATCTACTGAGCAAAGTTTCCAGGAGGAAAGTGGAAAAGTGAAAAACAGTCCTTGGGTGTGTGGGAAACTTCCTTGGACTATTTAGGCCTAGTGTGTAGCTAATGCCTTAGTCAGTGTTCCAGAAAGAAAGAGAAAAGTCAAATCCCTGGTTTTTCTTCCAGAAAATTGAGGACAATTGTATTGTTCAGAGAGGGTAAAACCCATCTTAACAAATCACATGAGAAAGATTGTGATCGAGCTGTGAAGAGAATATCTGTCTGTCTAAGGGTCTATTATCTACCAACTTTTTATCATGGAAGATTTCAAGCATATACAAAAGTAAAGGCAAAAGTATAATGAAGTATCATAAACCATTATCCCAATCAATATTTACTAATTTATAGCCACTCTTATTTCATTTGTATCTTCACTGTCCCTACTTCCCACCCTTCACTAGGTTTTTCTGGATCAAGCCCAAGACACGATATTATTATTCTTTAATTACTTTAATAACTCTAAAAGATATGGACTTCTTATTTAAAAAATAAAAATATAACCACAGTATCATTACCAAACCTCAAAATATTGCCAGTATATTCATAATATTATCAAATATCTAGTCAGTACTTAAATTTCCCTAGCAGTCTCAGAAGAGATATTTGCAAATGATATATCCAATAAGGGGTTAATATGCAAAATACGTAAAGAACTTATACAACTTAACATCAAAAAACCCCAAATAGTCTGATTTTAAAAATGGACAGAGGATCTGAATAGATATTTTTCTAAAGAAGACATACAGATGGACAACGGATACATGAAAGCATGCTCAACATCACTAATCATCAGGGAAATGCAAATCAAAACCACAATGAGATAGCACCTTATACCTGTCAAAATGGCTAGAATCAAAACAACAAATAACAAGTGATGGCAAGGACATGGAGAAAAAGGAACCCTTGTTCACTGTTGGTGGGAATTCAGATTGGTGCAGCCACTGTGGAAACCAGTACGAATGTTCCTCAAAAAATTAAAAATACAATTACCATATGATTCAGTAATTCCACTACTGGATGGCTACCCAAAGAAAGTGAAAACATTAATTTGAAAAGATGTATGAGTCCTATGTTTACTGCAGAATTATCTATAGCTAAGATATGGAAGCAACCCAATGTCCATCCATAGATGAATGAATGAATAAGAATGAATGGAATATTATTCAGCCATAAAAATGGATGAGATCTTGCCATTTGCAACAACATGGATAGACCTGGTTGGTATAATGCTAAGTGAACTAAGTCAGTCAGAGAAAGACAAATACCATATGATCTCACTCATATGTGGAATTTAGGAAACAAAACAAATGAATAAACAAAGAGAAAAAGAACAAAAAAAAAAAACCAGATTCTTTTTTAATACAGAGAACAAACTGTTGGTTACCAGAGGGAAGTTGGGTGGGTGGCTGGGTGAAATAGGTGAAGGGGATTAAGAGTGCACTTATGATGAGCACTGAATAATGTATGGAATTGTTGAATCACTACATTGTACACCTGAAACTAATATAACACTGTATGTTAGTTATACCTCAATAAAAATATTTAAAAATTTCCCCAATAGTGTCATTTTTAATGAACAATTAGTTGGATTGATCCAGAATCCAAAGATCTTCCCATTATGTTCAGTTGATAAGTCTTCTAATTCCCTTGAACTTACAGATCTTCCTTCCCTTTTTAATTTATTATTGAAGTTTAATTGTTTAATAAGTCAGGTTGTTTGTCGTGTAGATTTTTCTTACAGTTTGGACTTTTTGATTATGTAGTGTTGGTTACCATGTTCTTTTGTCCCCTATATTTTTCGTGAATTGACAGATCGAGAGGCTTGAGCATATTCAGCTTTTATTTTTATTTTTCAAAAATACTGGTGATGTGGATTTTTCTATGGAGGCTTATAATGACTGGTTGTTGCTCTTTTTGCAAATTAAGATATCTGTGATTTTGAGTCTAAGCTTGATTCATCTCTTATAAAACTCCCCATCAGCTTATTGCCTCATGGTCTTTGCAGTCATTAATGACAATTGCCTATTGCCATCAGAGATTGCAAGATAGTGGCATTATTATTTCTTTATAAGTTGGAATACTTATGTAAAGAAAAACTTTTCCTCATCAACTATTCGTTATTTGGAAATACAGTTTGTGCAGAAGTAGGCTAAATGCTTAATTCCTTTTATTTACCTGTTTTTAAATAATTTGACGGTTCTCCTAGAATCCTGCAAAGGATACACACACACACACACACACACACACCTATATAAGTATATAGTTAACTAACAGCTTTCTAAATATGTGTGGTGTGTTTAAATCCATTCATAGCCTTCTAGATTTCTAATATGACAAGATATTACCCACTTCACATATCCTGCCTCATATGTGGAATTATCTATTTATCCAAGTAGTCCTGGTTCTTAGTTGATAGAAATAGTATTGAGACCAAAATCTAAGTTCTAGAGGTGTTTGTTGCTTCTGGGTAGGTCATTGTTTCTAGAATTTTACAGTGGACAGTGCTAAGAAAAATTTTCTTAAAGAAATCACATGATATTTCCAATTCACTATAGGATTATAAGGTTTCTACTGAAGTTTTTCATTTGATATCTGCATCTCTTTTCACTTGTGCTATCACATAGATATTGTTATTTATTTGTTTTATCATTCCTTTGTATATAGGTGTGCATCTCTGTTCTTGTATCAAAATGTCAATTCCAATTTTTACTAACAATGTGGTAACTGAAAACAGTTTGAGTTTACTTGCTTTTTTTTTTTTTCCTTTTTGCCTTTACAGGATACAACTCACTAGCTACACAAATTAGAATAACTAAGTTTTAGAATAACTTCAGATAATTGTAAGTGTATTCTTCAACTTGATATTTGGTTAGTATTATTTGGTGCATATTGCTTTTTATTTCCTTATTGTTTTTAGTTTGTTTCATAAGTATATAATTTTTTACCTGGTTTCAAAGTCAAAGCTATAATGGGAGGTATAGTCAGGGAAATTTAGTTTTCTTTTTTTTTTTTTTTTAAAGATTTTATTTATTTGACACAGAGAGAGAGAGCACAAGCAGGGGGAGCAGCAGAGGGAGAGGGAGAAGTAGACTCTCCACTGATCAGGGAGCCCGATGTGGGACTCCATCCCAGGACCCTGGGATCATGACCGGAGCCAAAGGCAGATGTTTAACCATCTGAGCCACCCAGGAACCCCAGGGAAATTTAGTTTTCATCCCTGTTTCTTCTACCTTGCTTTCGCCTCTACTCTATAGAATACCATTTGATCAAAGTTTAAAAAGTTACTCTTTATATTGGTTTGCAAGAGCTACCATAACAGAACATCACAGACTGGGCAACTTAAACAACAAACTTATCTCTCCCAGTTCTGGAGGCTGGAAGCTCAAGATCAAGGTGTTGGCAGGGTGGGCACCTTCTCAGTGTGTCTTTACTTGGTCTTTCTCTGTGCATACATGTCCCTTTAGTGTCTCTCCATGTCCAACTTTCCTCTTTTCATAAGGACACCAGTCAGATTGGATTAGGACCCTTCCTAAAGATCTCATTTTGATTTAATCACTTTTTATTTTTAAAATTTTTAAGTTTCCCCTGGTTCATCTGTGCTTGAACTGCCCTCTGTTATGTCAGAGTTAGGAGTTGGTTGTGTTCCCTGAGTTTTCTGAAGTGTGTCTTTTTGTTGTTGTTGTTAAAGATTTTATTTATTTATTTGAGAGAGAGAGTGTGAGTAGGAGGAGCAGAGAGGAAGGGAGAGAGAGGGGTTAAGAATCTCGGGCAGACTCCATGCTGAGCAGGGAGCCCAATGTGGAGCTTGATTTCAAGACCCTGAGATCATGACTGGAGCTGAAACCAAGAGTTGGGTGCTTCACTGACTGAGCCACCCAAGCACACCGATTTAATCCCCTTTCTAAAGATGTGACCTGCAACTACATTCACATTCTGAGGTACTGTGGGTTAGGACTTCAATAGATAAATTTTGGTGAGACAACTCAACACATATCACACTTCCATTTAAAATATCTAAGCTGGGGCACCTGAGCGGCTCAGTTGGTTGTGTCTGCCTTCACCTCAGGTCATGATCCCGGAGTCCCGCATTGGGCTCCCCACTTAGCAGGGAGTCTGCTTCTCCCTCTGACCCTCCCCCCGCCGTGCTCTCTCTCTAACTCTCTCTCTCAAATAAATAAAATCTTAAAAAAATAAAATATCTAAGCCAACATACATGTATTAATATTTTCTTCCATGTAGATAGTGTTAACATATTATAGTTAGTTAGTTCTCTCTACTCTATCTTTAAAAAAAAAAAAATTATTGTTATGTTAATCACTATACATTACATCATTAGTTTTTGATGTAGTGTTCCATGATTCATTGTTTGTGCATAACACCCAGTGCTCCATGCAGAACGTGCCCTCTTTAATACCCATCACCAGGCTAACCCATCCCCCTAGCCCCCTCCCCTCTAGAACCCTCAGTTTGTTTTTCACAGTCCAGAGTCTCTCATGGTTCATCTCCCCCTCTGATATCCCCCCCTCACTTTTCCCTTCCTACTATTTCTTCTTCTTCTTCTTTTTTTTTTTTAACATATAATGTATTATTTGTTTCAGAGATAGAGGTCTGTGATTCAACAGTCCTACATGATTCACAGTGCTCACCATAGCACATACCCTCCCCAATGTCTATCACACAGCCACCCCATCTCTCCCACCCCTACCACTCCAGCAACCCTCAGTTTGTTTCCTGAGATTAAGAATTCCTCATATCAGTGAGGTCATATGATACATGTCTTTCTCTGATTGACTTATTTCGCTCAGCATAATACCCTCCAGTTCCATCCACGTCATTGCACATGACAAGATTTCATTCTTTTTGATGGATGCATAATATTCCATTGTATACATATACCACATCTTCTTTACTCATTGATCTGTCAATGGACATCTTGGCTCTTTCCATAGTTTGGCTACTGTGGACATTGCTGCTATAAATATCGGGGTGCACATACCCCATTGGATCCCTACATTTGTATCTTTGGGGTAAATACCCAGTAGTGCAATTGCTGGATCATATGGTAGCTCTATTTTCAACTTTTTGAGGAACCTCCATACTGTTTTCCAGAGTGGCTACACCAGCTTGCATTCCCACCAACAGTGTAGGAGGGTTCCCCTTTCTCCCCATCCCTGCCAATATCTGTTGTTTCCTGACTTAATTTTAGCCATTTGACTGGTGTGAGGTGGTATCTCATGGAGGTTTTGATTTGGATTTCCCTGATGCTGAGTGATGTTGAGCACTTCTTCATGTGCCTGTTGGCCATTTGGATGTCTTCTTTGGAAAAATGTCTGTTCATGTCTTCTGCCCATTTCTTGAATGGATTCTTTGTTCTTTGGGTGTTGAGTTTGATGAGTTCTTTATAGATTTTGGATACTAGCCCTTTATCTGATATGTCATTTGCAAATATCTTCTCCCATTCTGTAGGTTGTCTTTTGGTTTTGTTGACTGTTTCCTTTGCTTTGCAAAAGCTTTTTATCTTGATGAAGTCCCAATAGTTCAATTTTGCCCTTGCTTCCCTTGGCTTTGGCGATGTTTCTAGGAAGAAGTTCCTGCAGCTGAGGTCGAAGAGGTTGCTGCCTGTGTTCTGCTTTAGGATTTTGATGGACTCCTGTTTCACATTGAGGTCTTTCAACCATTTGGAGTCTATTTTTGTGTGTGGTGTAAGGAAATGGTCCAGTTTCATTCTTCTGCATTTGGCTGTCCAATTTTTCCAACACCATTTCTTGAAGAGACTGTCTTTTTTCCATTGGACATTCTTTCCTGCGTTGTCAAAGACTAGTTGACCATAGAGTTGATGGTCCATTTCTGGGCTCTCTATTCTGTTCCACTGATCTATCTGTCTGTTTTTGCACCAGTCCCATACTGTCTTGATGATGACAGCTTCGTAATAAAGCTGGAAGTCCGGAATTGTGATGCCACCAGCTTTGCTTTTCTTTTTCAAGATTCCTCTGGGTATACGGGGTCTTTTCCAGTTCCATACAAATTTTAGGATTATTTGTTCCATTTCTTTGAAAAAAGTGGATGGTATTTTGATGGGAATTGCATTGAATGTGTAGATTGCTCTAGGTAGCATTGACATCTTCACAATATTTGTTCTTCCAATCCATGAGCATGGAACGTTTTTCCATTTCTTTGTGTCTTCCTCCATTTCTTTCATGAGTATTTTATAGTTTTCTGGGTACAGATCCTTTGCCTCTTTGGTTAGATTTATTCCTAGGTATCTTATGGTTTTGGGTACAACTGTAAATGGGATCGACTCCTTAATTTCTCTTTCTTCTGTCTTGTTGTTGGTGTATAGGAATGCCACTGACTTCTGCGCATTGATTTTATATCCTGCCACTTTCCTGAATTCCTGTATGAGTTCTAGCAGTTTTGGGGTGGAGACTTTTGGGTTTTCCACATAAAGTATCATATCATCTGCAAAGAGTGAGAGTTTGATTTCTTCTTTGCCGATTTGGATGCCTTTGATTTCTTTTTGTTGTCTGATTGCTGTGGCTAGGACTTCTAATACTATGTTGAGTAGCAGTGGTGATAGTGGACATCCCTGCCCCGTTCCTGACCTTAGGGGGAAAGCTCTCAGTTTTTCCCCATTGAGAATGATATTCGTTGTGGGTTTTTCATAGATGGCCTTTATGATTTTGAGTTATGTACCCTCTATGCCTATACTCTGAAGAGTTTTGATCAAGAAAGGATGCTGTACTTTGTCAAATGCTTTTTCTGCATCTATTGAGAGGATCATATGATTCTTGTTCTTTCTTTTGTTAATGTATTGTATCATGTTGATTGATTGCAGGTGTTGAACCAACCTTGCAGCCCAGGGATAAATCCCACTTGGTCGTGGTGAATAATCCTTTTAACGTACTGTTGGATCCTATTGGCTAGTATTTTGGTGAGAATTTTTGCATCCATGTTCATCAAGGATATTGGTCTGTAATTCTCCTTTTTGATGGGGTCTTTGTCTGGTTTGGGGATCAAGGTAATGGTGGCCTCATAAAATGAGTTTGGAAGTTTTCCTTCCATTTCTATTTTTGGAACAGTTTCAGAAGAATAGGTATTAATTCTTCTTGAAATGTTTGGTAGAATTCCCCTGGGATGCCATCTGGTCCTGGGCTCTTGTTTTTTGGAAGATTTTTGATGACTGCTTCAATTTCCTTAGTGGTTATAGGTCTGTTCAGGTTTCCTATTTCTTCCTGGTTCAGTTTTGGTAGTTAATGCATCTCTAGGAATGCATCCATTTCTTCCAGGTTATCTAATTTGCTGGCATAGAGTTGCTCATAATATGTTCTTATAATTGTTGTATTTCTTTGGTGTTGGTTGTGATCTCTCCTCTTTCATTCATGATTTTGTTGATTTGGGTCATTCCTCTTTTCTTTTGATAAATCTGGCCAGGGGTTTATCAGTCTTGTTAATTCTTTCAAAGAACCAGCTCCTAGATTCATTGATCTGTTCTACTGTTCTTTTGGTTTCTATTTCATTGATTTCTGGTCTGATATTTATGATTTCTCTTCTCCTGCTGGGTTTAGGCTTTATTTGCTGTTCTTTCTCTAGCTCCTTTAGGTGTAGGATTAGGTTGTGTACTTGAGACCTTTCTTGTTTCTTGAGAAACGCTTGTATTGCTTTATACTTTCCTCTTAGGACTGCCTTTGCTGCATCCCAAAGATTTTGAATAGTTGTGTTTTCATTTTATTGGTTTCCATGTATTTTTTTAATTCTTCAGTTTCCTGGTTGACCCATTCATTCTTCAGTAGGATGCTCTTTAGCCTCCATGTATTTGAGTTCTTTCCGACTTTCCTCTTGTGATTGAGTTTGAGTTTCAAAGCATTGTGGTCTGAAAATAAGCAGGGAATGATCCCAATCTTTTGGTACTGGTTGAGACCTGATTTGTGACCTAGGATGTGATTGATTCTGGACTATGTTCCATGGGCACTAGAGAAGAATGTGTATTCCATTGTTTTGGGATGGAATGTTCTGAATATGTGAAGTCCATTTGGCCCAGTGTGTCATTTAAAGTCTTTATTTCCTTGTTGATCTTTTGCTTAGACGATCTGTCTGTGAGGGGGCTGTTAAAGTCCCCCACTATTATTGTATTGTTGTCGATGTGTTTCTTTGCTTTTGTTATTAACTGCTTTATATAATTGGCTGCTCCCATGTTAGCGGCATAGATATTTAAAATTGTTAGATCTTCTTGTTGGATGGACACTTTAAGTAGGATATAGTGTCCTTCCTCATCTCTTATTATAGTCTTTGGTTTAAAATCTAATTTATCTGATATAAGGATTGCCACACCAGCTTTCTTTTCATGTCCATTAGCATGGTAAATGGTTTTCCACCCCCTTACTTTCAATCTGGGGGTGTCTTTGAGTCTAAAATGAGTCTCTTGCAGACAGCATATCAATGGGTCTTGTTTTTTAATCCAATCTGATAGCCTGTGTCTTTTGATTGGGGCATTGAGCCCATTTACATTCAGGGTAACTGTTGAAAGATAGGAATTTAGTGCCATTATATTGCCTGTAAGGTGACTGTTACTGTATATTGTCTGTTTTCCTTTCTGGTCTATGTTGCTTTTTGGCTCTCTCTTTGCTTTGAGGACCCCTTTGAAGATTTCTTGTAGGACTGGTTTTGTGTTTGCAAATTCCTTTAGTTTTTGTTTGTCCCGGAAGCTTTTTATCTCTCCTTCTATTTTCAATGACAGCCTAGCTGGATATAGTGTTCTTGGCTGCGTATTTTTCTCTTTTAGTGCTCTGAATATATCATGCCAGTCCTTTCTGGCCTGCCAGGTCTCTGTGGATAGGTCTGTTGCCAATCTAATGTTTCCACCATTGTAGGTTACAGATCTCTTCTCCCGAGCTGCTTTTAGGATTTTCTCTTTGTCTCTGAGAGTCGTAAGTTTTACTATTAGATGTCGGGGTGTTGACCTATTTTTATTGATTTTGAGAGGGGTTCTCTGTGCTTCCTGGATTTTGATGCCTGTTTCCTTCCCCAAATTAGGGAAGTTCTCTGTTGTATTTTTATTGATTTTGTGAGGGGTTCTCTGTGCCTCCTGGATTTTGATCCGTGTTTCCTTCCCCAAATTAGGGAAGTTCTCTGCTATAATTTGCTCCATTATACCTTCTGCCCCTCTCTCTCTTTCTTCTTCTGGGATCCCAATTATTCTAATGTTGTTTCATCTTATGGTATCGCTTCTTTCTCAAATTCTGCCCTCGTGATCCAGTAGTTGTTTATCTCTCTTTTTCTCAGCTTCTTTATTCTCCATCATTTGGTCTTCTCTATCACTGATTCTCTCTTCTGCCTCATTTATCCTAGTTAGTGTACCCATTTTTGATTGCACCTCATTAATAGTGTTTTTGATTTTGACTTGGTTAGATTTTAGTTCTTTTATTTCTCCAGAAACGTTTCTCTAATAACTTCCATGCTTTTTTCAAGCCCAGCTAGTATCTTTAAAGTGATGATTCTGAAGTCTAGATCCAACATCGTACCAGTGGTATGAGGAGCAGTGGCCTGACTGTGCTCCGTAGCTTTTGTTCCCTGCAAGCTTTCCGTATTGAGTAGTTCCCTGGCAGTCGGTACTACCTCTTGTTCTTTTTGTTGAGGTGGTTTTTTCCATCTTGTCATTTTGTCCAGAGGAGAATAGATGAATGAGAGAACAAAATGCTAACAGGTTAAGAACGTCCCCAGATAATATACTCTAAACAAATCAGAAAAGACTTGAAGCAGTGGGAAAAGAAAAGGAAAGAAAGAAAAAAGAAAAAGAAAAAAGAAAGAAAAAGAAAAAGATAAAAGCAAACAAAACCAGAACAAACAGAAAAAAACAGAATATGATCAAATATGATCAGGCTGGTGCATAGATCAGTGCCACACACTAGATTTTGGGTGTATTTTGGTCTGTTAGAAGAAAGTGCCTCCCAAAATTTTAAACAAAGAAAAATTTATATATGTACAAAAATAAGGGTTGATATGATGAAGGGATGGAATATGACTGTAAAGATGAAAAGTATAAAAAATTTATAAAAGGAATTGATAAGAAGTTGTTAAAAAAAGAAGGAAGAGGATTAAAAAAAAAAGGAGAGAATGTGATCAGGCAGGAGACTAGAACAAAGCCATACACTAGAGATTTAGGGTATATTTTGATCTGTTAGAAGAAACTGTATCTCAAAATTTTAAAGAGATATATATATATATATATATAATGTCAAAAATAAGGGTATCTACTATTAAGGGATAGAATATGACTCTAAAAATGAAAAATAAAAATATTTTTTAAAGAAGGAATTGATAAGATGTTGGTTGAAAAAGGGAAAAAGAAAAATAAAAAAAAAAAGACAGTTAAAAAAAATTAACTTTGAAAGACTAAAGAATCATGGTAAAAAAGCCATGAATTCTATGTGCAGTATTCCCCTAGCGCTGGAGTTCTGCCGTTCTCATTGATCAGTAAACTTGGTTTTGGTGGCTGTTCTTGCTGATCTTCTGGGGGAGGGGCCTGTTGCTGTGGTTCCCAAATGTCTTTGCTGGAGGTGGAATTGCTCTGCCCTTGCTGGGGGCTGGGCTAAGTAATCTGCTTGGATTTGCTCTCTGTAGCTTTTGTTCCCTGCAAGCTTTCTGTACAGCTTTGGAGGAGGAGAGTGAAAGTGGCTGCCTCCCAATCTCCACCCTGAAGGAGCCCCGAACTTGGGGCCCCGCTCCTCAGTGAGCGCCCAGAGAATAGCAGTCAATCACTCCCATCTCCCTGGTCTCCTGCCGCACTCCATGCTCACCTGGCCTATGACTGAGCATTTCTATCTCTGGTGCATGACCCCATGTGGAGTCTCCAAACCCCGCAGATCCCTGCAGTGCACTCCCGCACCTCTCCTTTTGGGTGAGGAAGGGGAGTCTCCCCAGATTTGTCGCTTGTTGTGTCCCTGCTGGAGGAGCAGTGGCCCGACTGTGCTGAGGATCATGGTTTATGGCAGCCCCGAGCTGAAAGCCCGCTCTTCAGCTCCGTCTCTGCAGCAGGCTTCCCCACTCCGTTACCTGGGAGCTGTCCCGCACTCAGGCACCACTGGTCTTTCTGTGACCCTGAGGGTCCTGAGACCACACTGTCCCACGAGGGTTACACCCCCCGCTTAGCCACTGGAGCGATGTCCCTCAGAGGAGCCTACTTCTAAAAGTTCCGATTTTGTGCTTCACGGCTCTATCACTTGCCAGAAGTGGCGGATGGAGGCCCCCTCCCGCGCCATCTAGCTTCCCGAATATTGCCTTGGATTCACTTCTCCACACGTCCTACCTTCCAGAAAGTGGTTGCTTTTCTGATGAGAGAGTTGTTGCTCTTCTTTTCTTCGATCTCTTATTGAATTTGTAGGTGTTCAGAATGGTTTGATCCCTATCCAGCTGAATTCCTGAGAGGAGAAGAAATCCAGGTCTCCTACTCCTCTGCCATCTTGCTCTGCACCACCTACTTTATCTTTTTAATAACAAAATATTCTGGAGCTTGCTCCATGGCAGTATATAGAATTGTTCCTATTTGGAAGATAATATTTTAATGGTTCATTGACCTCAAGAATTTTCTGATATCGAAGGAAATATATTGATTTCTCACTCAACTTTAAGACTTCAAAGATGGTAAGATAGATATTTGAGGCATAAAAATGTCTGACTATGTATAGATGGAATGGCCTTGAGGTCCTTGTATGTACAACTTCAGATTCCATGTATGCACTTGGAGTGACCTTTTTGTTACTGGTCTATTTTTCCATATAAGATAGAGGCAAGGACATATGTAAAGACAGTATGGCCCAGAGACATGGAGTTCATATGTGAGGTACAACAGTACTCTGACATTATCAGAAGACAGAAATGCTACTAGACCATGTGACATCAGAACACCATGAACTTGGCCAGTGAAAATGGAAACTATGTAATTGGTTGCATAGTATGTTTGGAGTCCTTATAAAATGATGTGATCAATTATTTATTACAACATTCTGTGGTTTTAGATGGTCTGACCATAGATGTCAACTGCCCAGAATAGTCTCAGTTTCTGGTTGTCTTCATGTCATTATTAATAGGTCCTTCCCTCTTTAAAAGTGTTCCAATTTTGGACAATAAATTCTATGGGCAGCCAAACTTTAGAGGTCCAACAAATAATAATAAAAGTAATGATCTCTGTGTTAAAAGTATAAAGCTATTACTTTCTAGGCATGGCTTGAAGTCTGAGTTCTATGTTATTTCCTATTAGTTCTTGGCAGATTCTGGTGCTAAGCCAGAATCAGCCTGTTTGAGGATTCCATTATCCTTTTCATAAATGATTCCATGAGCCTTGGACTTCTTCCCAACTCGTCCTGATCTTTCTGAATGGTATACTCAAGAAGTTGTCAGCTACTTTCTAATTAACTTAGCCTCTCAAGATGGAGGCTATGTTGTTACCTAAAGAAGACTTCATACTGATCTGTTGGTGTAGTCTGACCACCTGGAAAAGGTTGACAGAATATGTAAGGTTGCATCATGAAATATGCAGAGTTTAAACACTGGATATAATGTTTAGAAACCGTGCTGGCAATGCACACTGAATTAATCAGCATATTTGCTTGCAAAAATAAAAATAATCTATCTTGCATAATACTGATAATGATTTGCTCTAACTGTCCCTTTTGAGCTTAGCGGAATTCTTTTAATTACCAAGTTCTTCCCAAGTTATAGAAATGAGATATCTATCCGTATTCTACTATTTTTATATACAGATAGAATTGTACCTCAGGTTCATATTCTTAACTTTCAAAGTCTTTTACACGTTAGTTGTTTTTACACACTGTCTTCATTCACTTAAAGTCTGTGGGCCCAACTTTGTTGTCAGGCCAGACTATAACCAAGCTATTCCCTGTTGAACTAACAGTGCCTTCTGAGGAAACTATTATAACCAATATAGTTTTACCATTTTTAATTCCCTATCAGGGAGTTTGGATTATTTCTCTTTCCCTTTTCTTCTCATTTAAGCTCTATATCTGTGAATTAGAGAATTAATATATATCAGCCTAGTGCTGGTGGTACTATATTAATAGAGAAGAGTGTACAAGTTATGATGGGCAACTGGACTTAATGAAGAACACTCATGTCTTTGAGACTGTTCAAAAATACATTTCAAAGTTTCCATAATATTCCATCTAATTCCTTAATCTTGGCTAAATTAAACTAAGTATTGATAGTGAATCAATAAGAGGGAATATTATGAGAACATTATTTTACATTTTTTATGCCCCATAATATCTCAAAACAGTTGCTCAGTTTATAATTTTTTTTTTAAGATTTTATTTACTTATTTGAGACAGAGAGAATGAGAGAGACAGAGAGCACATGAGAGGGGGGAGGGTCAGAGGGAGAAGCAGGCTCCCCGCCGAGCAGGGAGCCCAATGCGGGACTCGATCCCGGGACTCCAGGATCATGACCTGAGCTGAAGGCAGTCGCTTAACCAACTGAGCCACCCAGGCGCCCTCAGTTTATAATTTTTAAATGAGTAATTTATGACATCATTCTTATGTTTAAAGTACTTAAAAAACTTTTTATTATGAAAAATTCCAAATGGCTATTTTATTATTTTTTTTTCAAATAGTTATTTTTTAAACAGTAGAGAAAATAGTGTAATGAATCCCATATAGTCAACATCCAACTTTGACAAATATCAGCTGATGGCCAGTTTGGTTTATCTGTACTCTTCTCATTTCCCTGCCACCTACATTTTTTAAAAGACAGATCTCAGACAACATATAATCTCATCTGTAAATATTTCACTATATACTTCTAAAGATAAGAACTCTTTTTAAAAAAATATAACCATAATACTATTATCACATCTATGAAAAAATTTTTAAGTATTTTTTTAAAGATTTTATTTATTTATTTGAGAGAGAGGGAGAGGGAGCCCAACGTGGGGCTCGATCCCAAGACCCTGAGATCATGACCTGAGCTGAAGGTAGACACTTAACCAACTGAGTCACCCATCATATCTACAAAATTAACAGTAATTCTTTAATATCATTAAGTACTCAGTAGGTGTTCAAACTGATTACTTAAAAAATGTCATGTTGCTTTAAAATTAATTTCATTGAGATGTGTTTTACATACAATAAAATTTATCTATTTTAAGGGCACAGTTAAATGAGTCTTGACATATATAAACTCCTATAGCTACCATCATAATGAAGATATAGAACATTTTCATCACCACAAAAAGTTGCCTTTTGCCCCCTTGCAGTCGGTTCCATCTGCCCTCCCCATCCTCAGCCCCATGTAACAGCTAATCTACTTTCTGTACATTCATATGAAGTATATGAGTACATGTCTCTTTTTTTTTTCCTGACCCCTTAAAACATTTCCAGCTTATAAATGGTTTCCAGCAATTTGATTATGCTGTTGCTTTCGATGGTTTGTGTTTATCCATCTTGTGCATCCTGGAGCACCTTAAATCTTTGGATTTGTTTTTTGAATCACAGATGAGAAATTTTCTAATAATTTCTTCAAATATATATATATATATATTTGCCATCTACTCTCTATCTTCCTCTTGGACTCCAGTTATATGTATATTTGACTGCTTGATATTGTCCCACAGGTCCCTGAGTTTCTGTGTGTGTATGTTTTGTCTTTTTTCTTCTCTATTATTTGAATATTTTCTGTTGCAGTGTTTTCATGTTCACTGACTTTTATTTATTATGTTCAGTTAGCCACTGTATAGTACATCATTAATTTTTGATGTAATGTTCAATGATTAGTTGCATAAAACACCTAGTGCTCATCACAACATGTGCCCTCCTTAATACCCACTTCTTTTGCAGCATCTGATCTGCAGTTATGATTGTCCAATGGAATTTTCCCTACAGTTATTGTATTTTTCTTCTCTAGAATTTCCATTTGATCCTTTAAAAATATTTTATTATATTCATGTTTCCTTTAGAATCTTAAGCATATTTGTAATAGCTTTGTTAAAAGTCCTTGACTGCTATTTTTAACATCTCTATCATTTATAGATCTATTTTTTTGGCTGATTTTTCTTCTTGTTATGGATCATAATTTGCTGACTTTTTGCATGTCTAGTAATTTTTAATTGGATGCAGGACATTGTGAGGTTTATGTTGTTGAGCATGTGGGTGTTGTTGTCTTAAAGAGTTTCAAAATTTGTTTTGGCAGAAAGTTAGGTTTCATGGTACTGATTGATTCTTAGCAGACTTGTTTTTAAGCCTATTTAGGGCAGTTCTAGAATAGTCTGTACTTGAGGGCTAAGTTAGCCCTCTTACTGAGGTGTGCTCCTTCTGGCAACTCTGCATATTTCCCAGAGTATTCTGTTGGCTAGTTAGAATCTGTATACCTTCCAGTCCTTGAAACCTCTAGGAACTATTAACCATTATAGTTCTTTTTCAGTTCTTTGTCCAGACTTGTGGATTTTTACCCCATGAATGCATAGATTCATATTCAGTGAAAGGCTTAAGGGGCCCTTATCCAAATTTTTGGAACTCCTTTTTTTTTTTTTTTTTTGGAACTCTTCTTTGCTAATTCAATTCTCTCTGGTACTTTGCCCCACAAATTCCAACTGACTTGGCCTCGCTGAGCTCTGATCTGTTTCTCCTCAACTCAGTGAGATTGTGGAGCTCCTCTGGCTTTTCCTGTCCCTTTGCTGTTGTTTTAAAGTTGCTTTCAGGCAAAAATCCAGCTTCTTTGCTTCCTCTCCTCAAGGATCACAGTCATATTGCTTGATTTCCTATGTCTGAAAAATGTGTTTATATATTCTGTGAAATTTTCTATTTGTTTTGAGGAGAAAAAATATTCTGAACCAGTTTCTCCTTTATGGCCAAGAATCAGAGTCATAATTTGTTAAAACAGTTTAAATATTTTCAGATATAGTTCACACATTTTTATTGGTCAGTATGTCTTTTTACCTTTATCTAACTCCATCTTTTTACCTTTAGTTAAGTCCATCTTTTACCTTCCTCACATCTTTATCCTTCCATTTTCTTTTGTTGATAAAAACTGCAATGTATGCCTAAAGGGTTTCCCACATTCTGGATTTTACTGATTGCATTCCCATAGTGTCTTCTAACATGTTCTTCCATATGCACTTCCTGGTAATTGGTAATTGAATTTAGAACTTCGATCAGGTTCAGATTAGGTTTTTTTCCAAGACTACTTTAAGGTTGTTGGTTTGTTTTTCCATCAAGAGGCATATGTCTCTCTTTTTGTAATGTTAGCAGCCATGGATGTTCAATAACAAGATCAAAGCACCTCTTTAAATTTGCTAATTTATTATAGAGACCAGGCTCTGGCTAGGTGGAATTTCTAGACTATGCAAATGGAACTACTATTTTTAGGTATGTACTTGTTTTCAAAATATCAACTACAATGACATATTTGAACTCTGATAAAAAATAGAATTAAAAAATAATCTATATTTTTATTTCTATTTCTTTATTTTTAAAAAAATCTTAATTCCAGTATAGTTAACATACACAGTGTTATATTAGTTTCAGATGTATAATATAGTGATTCAACAATTCTAACATTACTCAGTGCTCATCATGATAAGTGTACTCTTAATCCCCTTCAACTATTTCACCCATATCCCCTTGACCTTTCACCTCCCCTCTGGTAACCACCAGTTTGTTATCTACAGTTAAGAGTGTGTTTTTTGGTTTGTCTCTTTTTTTCTTTGTTCATTTGTTTTGTTTCTTAAATTCCACATATGAGTGAAATCATATAGTACTTATCTTTCTGACTGACTTATTTCCTTAAGATTGTACTCTGTAGATCCATCTATTTTGTTGCAAAAAAAAAAAAAAGTGGAGTGTTTTTAAACTTGCTCAAGGAAACCATTGACCCATTTTTACAAATTGAAAGGAAGCCAGCCTGAAATATATAAATTCATACATGTTACTTACAAGGTTGTGCTCTAACTAAAGCTGGGTTCAAGTGATACTGCCAGGAGGGAAGGCACCATAAGTCTTTCAATGAGAGGAAAGGATGGCTTTTCATATCAGTCATAAGACAAGAATGCTTCTGTAGTGCTTAAGAGCATGTAAAAGCTGTTTGTAGTCTAAATTTGTTTAAATATTTCCTTTCCGGCTAGTTTATGGGACTGACTCATATTAGCTGTGAACAGAGGCTTTTTTTCAGTTTTAAAAATTTTAATTCCAGTATAATTAACATACTATTTATAATAATGTTATATTAATTTATAATTATATTAATTTCAGGTGTACAGTATAGTGACTCAACAATTCTATACATTACTCAGTGCTCATGAAGATAAATATACTCTTAATCCCCTTCATCTATGTCACCCATCCCCCCCCAACCTGGTAACCATGAGTTTGTGAACATAGGCTTTTTAAAGCAAAAGTGAGTGTCTGTCCTAGCTTTTACACTAGTAGACATGAAATTATTTATTTTTACAAAGAACTTTCTATTATATGCTTTCATTTCTTCTTCCTAATGATTTTTTATATGATATTATCAGCCTAATTTTGTAAGACTTGGAAATTGGGGCACAGAAGTTTCAGAGATTTGGAGAACCTCACTTAGCTAGGGCTCCCTGCCTCGAATCCCTGGTTGTTACACACTTGCACTCCATGCCCTAGAACACAGTGGGAAGGTGCTCTTTAGTCTCCCTACTCACCACACCTGTGCAGAAGAATCAATGTTGATGTTTTCCAAGTAGCTTTTGGGATAGTTATTGTAGGTCAGGCCTGCTCGTGATGTCTTGCTTTGAACTTCATTTGTCTGCAATGTCTGGGAAACTCTGGAACATTTGTCTAGTGTGTTGGTTAATCTTCACTGGTATGCTCAATACGTCGTGTGTGTAGGTATACTCCCCAAAGTGGTCTGAGCCATGCAGGCAGTCCGTCTGGTTGCTTATACTAATCTGCAGCTAACCCTTGTCCTTCTGGAATGCTCCCAAGATGTTTTCTATATTTGGTAAAGCACAATATTGGTTTCTCAAGCTCTGTGCTGTTTATTTTTGGAGGATAGTGGTATTAGTATTTCTTCCATCACCACATTCCAGGTATACCTTAGAGGGTAATCTCCTCCTCTCTAGATTAAAATATTTGTTTAGTGTGGGATTTTTGGTCTCAATTTTCTGGAAAGTATGTTTTCTTTTCTTTTATTTTCTTTTTAATTTTTTTATTGTTATGTTAATCCCCATACATTACATCATTAGTTTTAGATGTAGTGTTCCATGATTCATTGTTTGTGCATAACACCCAGTGTTCCATGCAGAACATGCCCTCTTTAATACCCATCACCAGGCTAACCCATCCCCCTAGCCCCCTCCCCTCGAGAACCCTCAGTTTGTTTTTCAGAGTCCATCATCTCTCATGGTTCTTCTACCCCTCCGATTTCCCCCCAATCATTCTTCCCCTTCTGCTATCTTCTTCTTTTTTTTTTTTCTTAACATATATTGCATTATTTGTTTCAGAGGTACAGATCTGAGATTCAACAGTCTTGCACAATTCACAGCGCTTACCAGAGCACATACCCTCCCCAATGTCTATCACCCACTCACCCCATCCGTCCCACCGCACCCCCCACTCCAGCAACACTCAGTTTGTTTCCTGAGATTAAGAATTCCTCATATCAGTGAGGTCATATGATACATGTCTTTCTCTGATTGACTTATTTTGCTCAGCATAATACCCTCCAGTTCCATCCACGTCATTGCAAATGGCAAGATCTCATTCCTTTTGATGGCTGCATAATATTCCATTGTATATATATACCACTTCTTCTTTATCCATTCATCTGTCGATGGACATCTTGGCTCTTTCCACAGTTTGGCTATTGTGGACATTGCTGCTATAAACATCGGGATGCACGTACCATTTTGGGTCCCTACTTTTGTATCTTTGGGTAAATACCCAGTAGTGCAATTGCTGGATCGTATGGTAACTCTATTTTCAACTTTTTGAGGAACCTCCATACTGTTTTCCAGAGTGGCTGCACCAGCTTGCATTCCCACCAACAGTGTAGGAGGGTTCCCCTTTCTCTGCATCCCTGCCAACGTCTGTTATTTACTGACTTGTTAATTTTAGCCATTCTGACTGGTGGGAGGTGGTATCTCATTGAGGTTTTGATTTGGATTTCCCTGATGCCAAACAATATTGAGCTCTTTTTCATGTGCCTGTTGGCCATTTGGATGTCTTCTTTGGAAAAATGTCTATTCATGTCTTCTGCCCATTTCTTGATTGGATTCTTTGTTCTTTGGGTGTTGAGTTAAGTTCTTATAGATTTTGGATACTAGCCCTTTATCTGATATGTCATTTGCAAAATCTTCTCCCATTCTGTCGGTTGTCTTTTGGTTTTGTTGACTGTTTCTTTTGCTGTGCAAAAGCTTTTTATCTTGATGAAGTCCCAATAGTTCAATTTTGCCCTTGCTTCCCTTGCCTTTGGCGATGTTTCTAGGAAGAAGTTCCTGCGGCTGAGGTCGAAGAGGTTGCTGCCTGTGTTCTGCTTTAGGATCTTGATAGACTCCTGTCTCACATTGAGGTCTTTCAACCATTTGGAGTCTATTTTTGTGTGTGGTGTAAGGAAACGATCCAATTTCATTCTTCTGCATGTGGCTGTCCAGTTTTCCCAACACCATTTGTTGAAGAGACTTTTTTTCCATTGGACATTCTTTCCTGCTTTGTCAAAGATTAGTTGACCATAGAGTTGAGGGTCCATTTCTGGGCTCTCTGTTCTGTTCCATTGATCTATGTGTCTGTTTTTGTGCCAGTACCATACTGTCTTGATGATGACAGCTTTGTAATAGAGCTGGAAGTCCGGAATTGTGATGCCACCAGCTTTGCTTTTCTTTTTCAATATTCCACTGGCTATTCAGGGTCTTTTCCGGTTCCATACAAATTTTAGGATTATTTGTTCCATTTCTTTGAAAAAAGTGGATGGTATTTTGATGGGGATTGCATTGAATGTGTAGATTGTTCTAGGTAGCATTGACATCTTCACAATATTTGTTCTTCCAATCCATGAGCATGGAACGTTTTTCCATTTCTTTGTGTCTTCCTCCATTTCTTTCATGAGTATTTTATAGTTTTCTGGGTACAGATCCTTTGCCTCTTTGGTTAGATTTATTCCTAGGTATCTTATGGTTTTGGGTGCAACTGTAAATGGGATCGACTCCTTAATTTCTCTTTCTTCTGTCTTGTTGTTGGTGTATAGGAATGCCACTGATTTCTGTGCATGGATTTTATATCCTGCCACTTTCCTGAATTCCTGTATGAGTTCTAGCAGTTTTGGGGTGGAGTCTTTTGGGTTTTCCACATAAAGTATCATATCATCTGCAAAGAGTGAGAGTTTGACTTCTTCTTTGCCGATTTGGATGCCTTTGATTTCTTTTTGTTGTCTGATTGCTGTGGCTAGGACTTCTACTGCTATGTTGAATAGCAGTGGTGATAGTGGACATCCCTGCCCCGTTCCTGACCTTAGGGGGAAAGCTCTCAGTTTTTCCCCATTGAGAATGATATTCACTGTAGGTTTTTCATAGATGGCTTTTATTATATTGAGGTATATACCCTCTATGCCTATACTCTGAAGAGTTTTGATCAAGAAAGGATGCTGTACTTTGTCAAAAGCTTTTTCTGCATCTATTGAGAGGTTCATATGATTCTTGTTCTTTCTTTTGTTAATGTATTGTATCACGTTGATTGATTCGCGGATGTTGAACCAACCTTGCAGCCCAGGGATAAATCCCACTTGGTCGTGGTGAATAATCCTTTTCACGTACTGTTGGATCCTATTGGCTAGTATTTTGGTGAGAATTTTTGTATCTATGATCATCAAGGATATTGGTCTGTAATTCTCCTTTTTGATGGGGTCTTTGTCTGGTTTGGGGATCAAGGTAATGGTGGCCTCATAAAATGAGTTTGGAAGTTTTCCTTCCATTTCTATTTTTTGGAACAGTTTCAGAAGAATAGGTATTAATTCTTCTTGAAATGTTTGGTAGAATTCCCCTGGGAAGCCGTCTGGCCCTGGGCTTTTGTTTTTTGGGAGATTTTTGATGACTGCTTCAATTTCCTTAGTGGTTATAGGTCTGTTCAGGTTTTCTATTTCTTCCTGGTTCAGTTTTGGTAGTTGATACATCTCTAGGAATGCCTCCATTTCTTCCAGGTTATCTAATTTGCTGGCATAGAGTTGCTCATATGTTCTTATAGTTGTTTGTATTTCTTTGGTGTTGGTTGTGATCTCTCCTCTTTCATTCATGATTTTGTTGATTTGGGTCATTTCTCTTTTCTTTTTGATAACTCTGGTCAGGAGTTTATCAATCTTGTTAATTCTTTCAAAGAACCAGCTCCTAGTTTCATTGATCTGTTCTGCTGTTCTTTTAGTTTCTATTTCATTGATTTCTGCTCTGATCTTTATTATTTCTCTTCTCCTGCTGGGTTTAGGCTTTATTTGCTGTTCTTTCTCTAGCTCCTTTAGGTGTAGGGTTAGGTTGTGTACTTGAGACCTTTCTTATTTCTTGAGAAACGCTTGTATTGCTCTATACTTTCCTCTTAGGACTGCCTTTGCTGCATCCCAAAGATTTTGAATAGTTGTGTTTTCATTTTCATTGGTTTCCATGAATTTTTTTAAATTCTTGTTTAATTTCCTGGTTGACCCATTCATTCTTCAGTAGGATGCTCTTTAGCCTCCATGTATTTGAGTTCTTTCCGACTTTCCTCTTGTGATTGAGTTCTAGTTTCAAAGCATTGTGGTCTAAAAATGGGCAGGGAATGATCCCAATCTTTTGGTACTGGTTGAGACCTGATTTATGACCTAGGATGTGATCGATTCTGGAGAATGTTCCATGTGCACTAGAGAAGAATGTGTTTTCCGTTGCTTTGGGGTGGAATGTTCTGAATATGTCTGTGAAGTCCATTTGGTCCGGTGTGTCATTTAAAGCCTTTATTTCCTTGTTGATCTTTTGCTTAGACGATCTGTCCATTTCAGTGAGGGGGGTGTTAAAGTCCCCCACTATTATTGTATTGTTGTTGATGTGTTCCTTTGCTTTTGTTATTAACTGCCTTATATAATTGGCTGCTCCCATGTTAGGGGCATAGATATTTACAATTGTTAGGTCTTCTTGTTGGATAGACCCTTTAAGTATGATATAGTGTCCTTCCTCATCTCTTATTACAGTCTTTGGTTTAAAATCTAATCTCTCTGATATAAGGATTGCCACCCCAGCTTTCTTTTGGTGTCCATTAGCATGGTAAATGGTTTTCCACCCCCTCACTTTCAATCTGGGGGTGTCTTTGGGTCTAAAATGAGTCTCTTGCAGACAGCATATCGATGGGTCTTGTTTTTTAATCCAATCTGATAGCCTGTGTCTTTTGTTTGGGGCATTGAGCCCATTTACATTCAGGGTAACTATTGAAAGATAGGAATTTAGTGCCATTATATTGCCTGTAAGGTGACTGTTACTGTATATTGTCTGTGTTCCTTTCTGGTCTATGTTGCTTTTAGGCTCTCTCTTTGCTTAGAGGACCCCTTTCAAGATTTCCTGTAGGACTGGTTTCGTGTTTGCAAATTCCTTTAGTTTTTGTTTGTCCTGGAAGCTTTTTATCTCTCCTTTGATTTTCAACGACAGCCTAGCTGGATATAGTATTCTTGGCTGCATATTTTTCTCATTTAGTGCTCTGAATATATGATGCCAGTCCTTTCTGGTCTGCCAGGTCTCTGTGGATAGGTCTGTTGCCAATCTAAGGTTTCTACCATTGTAGGTTATAGATCTCTTCTCCCGAGCTGCTTTCAGGATTTTCTCTTTGTCTCTAAGATTCGTAAGTTTTATTAAACAACTGTGGCTCAGTTGTTTAAGTTTTACTATTAGATGTTGGGGTGTTGACCTATTTTTATTGATTTTGAGAGGGATTCTCTGTGCTTCCTGGAATTTGATGCCTGTTTCCTTCCCCAAATCAGGGAAGTTCTCTGCTATAATTTGCTCCATTATACCTTCTGCCCCTCTTTCTCTTTCTTCTTCTGGGATCCCAATTATTCTAATGTTGTTTCGTCTTATAGTATCGCTTTTCTCTCGAATTCTGCCCTTGTGATCCAGTAGTTTTTATCTCTCTTTTTCTCAGCTTCTTTATTTTCCATCATTTGGTCTTCTCTATCACTGATTTCTCCTCTGCCTCATTTATCCTAGCAGTAAGTGCCCCCATATTTGATTGCACCTCATTAATAGCCTTTTTGATTTCTACTTGGTTAGATTTTAGTTCTTTTATTTCTCCAGAAAGTGTTTCTCTAATAACTTCCATGCTTTTTTCAAGCCCAGCTAGTATCTTTAAAGTGATGATTCTGAA